>NC_060124.1:327477271-332389771 GCF_021461395.2 Schistocerca americana | reverse complement strand
GCCATTTGAACCACGGAGCGCTGCTAGACTTGCAGGAAAAGAGTCAATGAGAATGAGATTTTCACTCTGCTGCGAAGTGTGCGCTGATATCAAACTTGGTGGCAGATTAAAACTTTGTGCCGGACCGAGACTCGAACTCGGGACCTTTGCCTTTCGCGGGAAAGTGCTCTACCAACTGAGCTACCCAAGCACGACTCACGCCCCGTCCTCACAGCTTTACTTCCCCCAGTACTTCGTCTCCTACTTTCCAAACTTTACAGAAGCTCTCCTGCGAACCTTGCAGATCTAGCACTCCTGGAAGAAAGGATATTGCGGAGACATGGCTTAGCCACAGTCTGGAGGATGTTTCCAGTTTTAATCTGCCAGGAAGTTTCAGAGTCAATGAGGTTCTGGAAGGTACCGACAGGCATACGGCGGCATGTCAACACCATTCCCGTAGCCAGCTGCGCTAGTTTTCGCGGTTTAGGATCCGTGGCGCGAACAGCCCAATCGAGGCGGTCCTGCAGATTCTCGGCTGGTTGTAAATCCGTGGAGTTTGGTGGTCAGAGGAGTACGGTAAACTTACCTGGGCGCTCTTCGAACCACGCGTGTACACTGCGAGTTGCGTGACACGTTGCATTGCGCTGCTAGGAGATGACATCTTGCCGACGAAAAACCAACTCCACATAGGGATGGACACGATCGCCAAGGATAGATGTATACTTGTGTTGATCCATTGTGCCTCCCAAAATGGCGAGTTCATCCAGGGAATGTCACGAGAATATTCCCCAGACCGTAACGTATGCACGGTGTTTGCTTTCCGATGCTTCACGCCGTACACGCCAACGCCTCATGGAGCATAAAACGTGGCCTGAAAAGGCCGCCCTTCGCCACTCGGTGGACGTCCAGTTGCCGCGCTGGCGTACAAATTCCAACCTTCTTCGCCGATGAACAGCAGTCAACATTCGTGCATGAACGAGGCGCCTGCTGCGGAGGCTCATACGCAGCCATGCTCCCTGAACGGACGTTGAGGAGACTGTTGGTAGCCCCTTGGTTCTTCTGAGCGGTCAGTTGCTCAACAGTTGCACGTCTGTTCGCCCACACACATCTCCACAATCGTCGTTGACCCCCATCATCTATGGCCGGTGGTGCAAACACAGTTGCCTCGGCGCCGGTTTTGGTTAGCACCATATTGTCATGCACAGCTTACTCTAACCGCAGTGGCACGCGAACAGTTTACAAATTTATGCGTTTCGGAAAGGCTTCCACCTTTGAACCGAAAGCCAGTGATCATGCCCTTTTGGACGTCAGACAAGTCCTTACGTTTCCGCATTACTACAGTATCTGCACTGTTGTCCGCGTCCCCCCTACACGCTTTATATATCCTCCACTGCTAGTGCTGCCACTAGCTGTCTGTAAGTGGTTTTTACACCTTGATGTCGAACATAAGCGGTGGTCACATTAATATGACTGGACCTTTTTTATCGTATGACTAGGGCCCCCCGTCGGGAATACCGTTCGCCGCGTGTCGGTCTTTCAATTTCTGCAGTCGATGAGGATGATAGGATGATGATGAGGACAGCACAACACCCAGTCCCTGGACGGAGAAAATTCCCCGACCCTGCCGGGAATCAAACCCCGGCCCAGAGGATTGACATTCCGTGACGCTGACCAATCAGCTACCGGGGGCGGACTCTGGACCGTATAATTCTTTAACGTTCCTATATTCTGACGACAACGCCACCTGTAAGTGCAACAGGCCGATTATACGTCGAGAAATCTACGTGGAGACTTTGCAGGAAGCTTGAAACGTTCCCTTCGCCCGTGTGTCGGAGCTTCTGCATAGTCTCCTGTAACGACCAAAGCCAGAATCTACGTACTCTGTCCCGCACCCGCGACAAATTACGCCATTTACTGCACCACAGATTTAGGCGGAAATGTTCATTGGCTGACTCGTATTGCCTCCGCTGCTACATACCAAATCAATATAAGTAAGGGTCGCCACCTTCGCTTTGACGCACTAGATATGTTAAAATGGTAAATTGTGATATTGGTCAAAAATGTTGAAATTTTTTTGCCACCAGATAGATCTGTAACATGAAACTTCCTGGCAGTTCAAAACTGTGTGCCGGACCGAGAGTCGAACTCGGGACCTTTGCCTTTCGCGGGCAACTGCTCTACCAGCTGAGCTACCCAAGCACGACTCACGCCCCGTCCTCACAGCTTTACTTCTGCCAGCACCTCGTTCCTACCTTCCAAACTTTACAGAAGCTCTCCTGCGAACCTTGCAGAACTAGCACTCCTGAAAGAAAGGATATTGCGGAGACATGGCTTAGCCACAGCCTGGGGGATGTTTCCAGAATGAGATTTTCACTCTGCAGCGGAAAGTGCGCTGCAGAGTGAAAATCTCATTCTGAAAAGATCTGTAACATGTTAGAAATGTTGTCTCCAGTTTTTAGAATTTAATTCGTGCTACAAATGATGTAAAATCCATCTTGTATCAACCGCTGCGCAGTGCCATGCCTCCTTTCCTACACACCACTGACCTTGCGTGCGATAGTTCATTATTTACTGCCATCAGAGCAGAATACTGAATATTTCCCAAAATATTTATTGACTGAGAGCGTTATTGACAGAGTGCACAATAGAGTGAAGGAGACTGCAGAGCTTTAAAAATATTGCGCAGTATATTGCACATTGTGAGGGTGATATCGCGCAGTAGACAGCAGTTACTTTCCAGACTTCATGATTTCTGACGTTTAAACAACTGATACTGCGACGTCATACGAATATGAATGTGAATATGAATGCATTAGGAAGTCAAATGAAAGGAATCATCTGTTGAACTGCATAGACGAGAGTAAGTTGATTACATAAGTAACACTTAATCAGTAATTAGCTGTAGAAACATTCGACAAAAGTGTTTAAGTGCAGGGAAAACATACTGCAACTATTTATTGGTATTTTTCAGATGCGTGAATTATGTACTGCACAAATTTTACACTGGGATACGTTTTCTCTAGAGGCCGCAGTTTTCACGTTATTGAAGAAAAAGTACAAAAGTGACCTTCAGACGCGTACTCACCCCCACATTGAGCGTCCTGGATTTGTAGTGTGTTTTTCATGGCACTTCAGTCTACCTCTTTTTTTGGCCTTCATTGACTGACCTTATTACGCCATCGACGTAGTCGAGCATTTACAAATTTTAAAACTGACGTTAGTGTAAATTTTACCTAACAATGTTGTGAATTTTAACAGCATAAAATGTATAATTACATCGTTGTATTCGTCAGGTCTTCTGACTACGAAACTACTGTGCTTGTGAGGATTAAGTTTGGATCTAATTGTCAGTGTAATTAGTTATAGCGCAACGTTTACAAAGCCGTTTTTCTTTTATTATCCTTTCGGTCACCGCTGTACCTACTGATCCTCTGCAGTATACTGTATGTTACTCTTTTCAGGTTTAGCCCTTCCAGCATTGTAGAAAGTGAAATATGACGAGTATATGAACATAAGGTGTAACAAAGTTCACTAACTCTTTGAAAGACTCCTCGTTCATCCTTAAATTATTCTGACAGTCATCTGGCTATGCTGGAAGTTCTCTAAGGATGTTAGTACGTCGGTGTGAAAAACGCATCACAGGCCACCTTTTTCGCCAATCACCTCTACCTTTTGCTTTCCTTTTCGCAGTACGTAGTGATTGCAGTGGCAATACTGCACATCTCCGAGTTCCAACATTTTCGCTAAGATGGTAGAATTCTAACTGACGCGCCCAAGCATAAATATGCTCATTAATTCTGTCACACTCTTGGTCTCGCAGTTTCGCTCAATATATTGACACAATATTATTGCGCAATAAAAACTGAACGTGTGAGGGGTCCCTTAAGCAGTTCAGAGCATAGCCTCCATCTGTCTGTCAACTATCATCTCCCGTCTATAATCACCACAACAAAAGTCAGGAATATAGTTCAATGTCAATAATGAAAAAACTGTCACAGAAGCACCACAGTCAGATTTGCCATGAACTAGTTTTTTTTGCCTATGGCTTTGCCTACACATGTGTTCGAGACATGTATTGAAAACACTTTGTCCTCCCTGCCTCTGTGTCTGCCTCTTCCTCCCTTTGTCTGCCCACCTCATGATCCTACCCATATTTGTCTGTCTCCTCTTCCCCACTCTCCTTGTCTCTTCATCTCATCCTCCCCCTCTCTTTGCCCATTTACTCCACACTCTCTCTCTGACTGTAATTTCCTCCACCTTCTCTCTGACCATATAATCCTCCCCTCTCTCTTTCCATCTCTGCCTCCCCCTCTTCCGTTTTCACCTGCCCACTACTCCTCTACACCTTCCATGTGCCTCACGCATCTCCCCCTCATCCCCCTCACTCTGTCAATCCCCTCCTCTATCCATCTTAACGTGTCCTGAGTCATGCTCTTTGGTGTGTGTAGCTCTTGCAAAGCAGACTGATGATACTACACAACTCTCTTGCTCGGCAGCACATATGTCACAGCGCTGAAAACCGTTTTTTGCCCCTTCAAAAGTAGGCTTCCCAGTAAAGCAGGTTGATGTGGCAGGCCGTAATGTTCCCTCACAACATGTCTCTCATGTAGGGATGCCTATACACCAGGGACTGACAAAAACTTATTTTTGCCTGCATCTCTGCTCATGTTTGAGCTAGGAGGTTATAAATCCCACAATGCTGATACTTTTCAGTTCTGCTGTTTCTGTGGCATATTTGGTTAAATTGATCCAAGGGTGTGGCAGGAGATCCCAAATACACACACGCACACAGCTTATATATATATATATATATATATATATATATATATAAAATCTCCTAAGCGAGTTTGTCCCAACACCATTTCCACTTAGGTACTGGCTCCATGCTCTGCTCTGAGATCTCCCTTTTTACCAGATCAGTCCATGCTGACTAATCCACAACACTCACTAGGAAAATGAGCGAAGTTGCTAAACTGGAGTCCATGCCTACTTCCAGGAAACACACAACAACACACTTTGGATTCTTTCTATCTTCCATACGGCAGAAGATAAGTTGGTTGATCATGAAGGCTCACCAAATCCTCCACTCCAGACGCCACACCACTGTCACACCCCACGAGGTCTGATGGTCAACTGCTCATTTTCGTAAGCTCCAAAGTGCTCCACAATAACTTATTTTTTTTGTTTTAGCTTTTACGACAGTTATAATCAGGATGCTGCTATAGCGAAGGCAGCCTACACAGTGGAAGTCATGAGAAAGAGACCCAAGGGGCGATTAAGACAGCGATCGGTCGACAATCTGCACAGTGATCTGTAGGTTGTAAGTCTTCATCCATATATGTTTCACAATAAAAAATAAAAAAAAAATAGAGACAGCGAATCCCGTCAATGGTCACTGCACCTGGCACGACAAACTCTAAAGAAGAAGAAGACAAGAGACAAAATCAGGAGCGGAATGTAGACATTTTTATTGGCCACTTCCTGCCCCCTTTAAGGTGGTGTTTCCTAGCAGGACTTTTATAACTTTCTCTGCAACGGATGTCCTCGAATACTGGCGCGCTGTGGTCCGGAAATGATGTTACAAGCTGATTTGATAATCCTCATCAGAAACTACCGCACAAGATGCAGAACTGGCGTGACATACAGTCGGTGTACATCACAAGGACGCCTCACTGAGTCTTCTGTCAGATTACAAACTTAAAACTGAGAAACAAGTACTTTTTACTTTGACTGTAGAAACGCGTGGCCAATTAATACACAACTATCTTCATGTGTAAGTTATTTCATTACTGGAGCTGTTAAATGACGTTCCACGACGCCATTGACAAATGTTTTCTCGCCGAGTTACGGCGTGAGGAAATTTGTGATAGTTGACCTGTTCGCAGCCGCTTCTTTCCACATGAAGATAACTGCCCTGTTTTTCTTCGCCTTCTTGCGCCATACGTGTTTGACCAACTAACGATTTCGTAAGCTCATGCATCTATAAAACCTAATCTAACTAGTTTTGCAATAGACATCGAACAAAAAAGAAAAGGTCGCGGCGGGTTACAAAGTAGCAACGTATCCTGTAAGCATGGTAATAGTCTAGTTTCTGAACTCCACTAGACGTTTGAAGAACAGGCTTTGCTACAGATCCAGCAGCCACTTCACGTCTTCAGCACTTATATGAATCTTTTATTGTCTTCCGGATAATCTTTTGGGGCCAATAAGCTACATACACACAGTTTTCGTAGCAACATAATCATGTAAAGTACTACGTCGTTTAGCTTAAAGCCCACCGACTTAGTTCGCGAGACAGGAGCAGAGCTTGAAAGGATTAACGATCATCTGGTTTGGCACACTGTCCAGCATCACTGTTCCTCGCAGGGAGTTTCCACACTTGTCTAAAAAATGTGAAATGTTTCCTCATCTTCACCTCAGATAAACAACACAAAAGTAGTTAAAATGAGAGATAGGAGTGTCAGCTGACACTGGGAGGGTTGGGGACTAGGGCAAAGAAGATAACATTAAGTGGTCATAGATGCTCAGATTACGTGATGAGATGTGCTCGTTCTCTTGTAGTGAGGGCAATACCATCATATCACCAACTCAGTTTCGTACACATTGAACTACCAGTCTCTCTCTTGTATGTGGCTTTACCCCCGTATGGTCTACAATCATTCCCATATGCCGCTCATCCGCCATCTACCGTCGAAAATTGCGTTCTTCTGTGTACGTCGCTCTTGCAATAAAATTGTATATGTTAAGCCACCCTTTCCTTTCTGGAATACGATTTAAAATTCCGTCCGTTTGAATTTCTCGTTCTTACCAGCAAAAATATCTCTTGCAGCTTGAAATTATTATTTTTCATTTGGAATTTATTTAATTTTTTTAAACTTTGGGAACCAATCAAACATGAAGTTTGTAGCAAATAGTGTCTTCGATGCCGACGTGTTTACTTTTTATTTGCGTTATGTGTGTAAACTTTAGCTCGATTCGATACCATTAATCATGTGTGTGGACTTGCATGCCTCATTAATTTTCTGGCTCACCTCCTTTCTTTTCCTTATTTGCCGAAAACAAGCTACTTCAGTTCTCTTTATATAGTTTATGAGTTTCTCGTTCGATACTAAAATTATGTGTATTATCCAAGACGAAGCTTCCGCTCCGCGGTGGAATGAGCGTAGGTACGAAATTTTCCAACAGAGTTAATGTGGGAAACGTTCCGGCGTAGAATCCGGCACACAATTTGAAACTCTGCGTGAGTTATTTGACTGATCTTCTTTCGCAGGTACTTTCAAATCGCATAAGCTGTCCTACATATTTTGCTTTAGTATCATATAACGAACATGGTAGCGCAGTTGTCATGATACCTTAATTTTTACTTTTAATAGTTTTCCTAAATAGGCAAATAATGGATAGATTACGTGAAAAAAAACCAAACTGAATTTTCATCTACATCGTCGCGCAATCGGAACTGGCGCTTTAATTTCATAACCTCGACATCGATGGGACGTATAAACTCTAATTTTTCATCCTTCCTTTTCCTGTATCTGTCTTCGTCAGTATCGACTTCAATAATCATTACGAGTCAACAAATTAATGTTGAAAGACATGAGACTGTGAATTTGTAATTTGTTCTTGATCAATAACTTTCTTTTAATTTCTCCCTAGAATGGCCCCATCCACCATCTACTTTGATCAGCTGCAGAGTAAAACTTTAGAAATATGGTGTACTGCTCCTCCTTAACGGAGAGAAAAATCTGGTCGTGGTAGAAACCGGCTATAGAAATAAACTATGTCCGTTAATCCATGTGTCCTTGAAAAGAAAAAAAGAGAGTTGTGGAACAGCCAAAGTTGACAGATGTTGTACGTAAAGCACTAGGATTCCAGTTTGTAGAATTCCAATAGCGAGGAAAGCGGAGTAGTAGTTAAAGCATTGTAGCTTTATTAGGAAGGAGCGCCGCTCAATTCACCTTTCAGCCACTCAGATTTAGTATTTTTACTTTTCTTGGCGCCATTGGCGCACTGTGATAGTAAAATGACTAACTTTCTCGACGGACGACAGTGGGGATATAGTGTAAAATTTTAGTCCGCTAACCGATTTCGGAATAAAGCCGTTTTCAAGTTGTTTACATTAAAATGAAATAATTGATAGTTTAGGCTTCATTTTTCTGTTAGCTTACTCAGATAATCATACCTCCTTTGCCGCACGGAGACGGGGCGAGTGTTTATTTATACGTGTAGGCCATTTAACGAACCTTCATAGCATCTAAGATCAACATATCACTGTCTAAGGACTGCACAAAAGTGTTCTGTGAAGTCTGAATTTAGAATGATGATACTGTATTGGTCTATGAGTAACTATGTATGATCTGCGTGCGCATGTGTGTGAGAGCAAACGGTCAAACAAATACTGTAACAAAAAATTAAATTAAAAAGAGAAAATTTTGGCTGCATACTGCCTACAACTGAAGACCGTAATGCATGGTAAAGTGTTGAGGGGGCCTTACTGGGTGTAGATGTCGAATGGTCGATGCACCACCACCACCACCACCAACATGATGTCTGGCCTGCGGTCTAGCGGTAAAGCGCGTGCGTGGAAACCGAAAGGTCATGGGATCGAATTGCGATCGTACCACGGTTTTTCAATACGTGTTTTAACGGAGCCTTTGCCTCTCAGCGATGTGGAGATTCGCCAGAAACAGCACGTGGTTCGGATTCCACATTAGACTGTGGGTCCCCTTTTCCCGATTGGACAACTGAGGCAGGTTAGGGACACGTAAGTCGCCGAAATGGCGTCCAATGTAAAGACCTGCACCAGCCCATTGAGCCACACGAAATTATTATTTATCATCACTACCACTACCACCACCATCCCTAAAGTCGTGTGGAGAAAATAATGCCAAATCCTGATTTAGGTTTTCCCAAGTCCCACTGACTCACTTCAGTTATGTTATTTTATTTGTTTATTTATTTTTTAATCCCCACCTGCTCTCCAGATTTTGATCTTCCGTGGTCTCCGTAAATTACCTGAGACAAATACCGGATGTTCCTTTGAAACGGACACGGCCGATTTCCTTCCTCATGCAGCCCCAGTCTAATTTTCTGTTCAAATTTTACTGACCTAGCTGCCGACATGTCGTTAAGCCGAAAAGATCCTTCCTCATCCTTTTCCAGACAGATCCCATTCTCCTATTAGTGAACTTGAAATCGGTTGGAAGTTACGCCCTGGTCTTCCTTTCTTTTTACGAGTGAATGTTACCCTCTCACTGAGCCAGTGTGTTGAAAAGTACAAGCGTCCCCTATATTTCGGCAACCATCTGTATTATATGTAAGAACGAAACTCAGTACCTATCATGAATCTTTTACGAAGTGTAGTGAATACTCATGCCCCCGTACTTCTGAGGAATCATTCTATGTGATTTAAATTGAGATTAGAGCGGTGACCACTGGGTATTACGTGTGACTAACCCCCGCACGTTATGTGACAAGCATTTTGTGTCTGGCGCGTGACCGTTGCACGCGAAACGTAACCGCAGTCGACCTTGTTATTCTCGGAAGTCAACAGCGGCACAAGTTGCTTCGAATGCGAGAGCGGACACTGCCGCTTCTCAGACTACTGGAAACGCCCGTCTGTCACTGTCAGTACTTCAGTATCTCACTACAAGTTTCTATTGTTAGGATGGGGATTAACATGGACGTGTGCTGAAAAAAAAGAAAAGAAAAAACTTCCCCTCTGGAAGGGATTTCTCCGCAGTCTTTTGTCTCAGTTTATCAAAGTTGAACGAATTTTCCATGTCAGTTCCGACATTCCCTTATTCTACTGAAGTCTTCTTGCAGTTATTTTGTTAAATATAATACTGGAGAAGAAAAATTGTACTTTGACGTACCATCCTCTCAATCATTTCCAAATTGGATTTTGAAAACGGGCAGAGATTTTTGTTTAAAATCTTGCATCTAAAATCACCTAAGGAAAAAAAAAGCACTCCGTTTTCAGGCCACGAGTGGCTTACCGGGACCATCCGACCGCCGTGTCATCCTCAGTGGAGGATGCGGATAGAAAGGGCGTGGGGTCAGCACACCGCTCTCCCGGTCATTACGATGGCATTCTTGACCGAAGCCGCTACTATTCGGTCGAGTAGCCCCTCAATTGGCATCACGAGGCTGAGTGCACCCCGAAAAATGGCAACAGCGCATGCCGGCCTGGATGGTCACCCATCCAAGTGCCGACCACGCCCGACAGCGCTTAACTTCGATGATCTCACGGGGCCGGTGTATCCACTGCGGCAAGGCCGTTGCCAAAATCAGCTAAGAGCATTACCAAATAAAGAAAACTTTTCCTTCATCTAGTAGGAAAAAATCACGTCTGAATAGGTTAACTCGATTGAAATACGGGGGCAATTACAGACAGATATCCAGTGTGGGCTGAAATTATCGTACGGCTGCGAAATTTGGTAGATATGCTGTTGGGTTAATGCGGAACCGAATTACTCTGGAAAAAAATTAGTTCCAATTATGGCCACCAGGTGCAACTCTGGCGCTGTGGATGCAAGAAAAACGCATAGGAACGTTTCTGTATGTAATGGATTAGCAACGGAACGTGGGCAGAAAAGTTCAAGAAAGTGAGAAAGGCATAATGCTGATGTTGTTACTAACCGACGGTTACACAATTTCTTCAACGTGAGCACCGAGGACGTCGATAAGATGCCTTTCAGCGCCATATTTGCACCTGGTGGTCAACATTGGAACTATATTTTTCGAGCGTAAATCGGTTCCACATTAACGCATTGGCATATCTACCGAGTTTCGCTGCCATGAGATAATTACAGCACACAATGGTCCTCTGTTAGTATCTGCACTTCAGTTATAACCACCTGATATATTTTTATTTCGTGTTGCCATTTTCAAGTGAGTCTGTTGCACTTGGTTTGTATTTCACCCTTTACCGACATGTTAAGATCCGAGAAGTGGGTCTCTGCATTAGTTATGTTCAGATGGGTCTGAGCACTATGGGACTTAACATCTATGGTCATCGGTCCCCTAGAACTTAGAACTACTTAAACCTAACTAACCTAAGGACATCACACAACACCCAGTCATCACGAGGCAGTGCATTAGTTATGTGCGCTGTCATGTCTACTTGACAATGACTCCAAACACTCGAGCAATACTCTAGAACTAATCGCACCAGCGTTTTTTTTGCCATTTTCTACGCTGCGCTTTCTTAGAAGCATTCCAACAAGTGTGATTCTTCCATTCATCTTCTCTACTACAGATTTTTCGTGTTCGTCCCATTTCATATCGCCTTTTAGCATCTCTCGTAACAATTTAATGTATGTCATGCAATGCAGATGTTTGCCAGTAATTTCGTTAGGCTGGTGCGACGACAATACTCTTCTGTAGACAAGGGTACCGATATTTGGAGTAACAGTAAATCTGTAACGCTGCTAGTGCAGAATCGGTAAATTTTAAACGAGGTTGTTTCTCAGACAAAGTCAATATCTGTTGGGCATTTTCAGATTTTCTTGGCGTAACGAATTATCCATTTAACTTTGGGTATGCTGACGTGTATATTCCACGTCTGCATGCCAGAAACTTAATATATTAACAGTATTTATTATTTCGCATCCTGATTTTACTCAAAGGTGATCACTTGCGTGTGAGGTCAGGAGTATTCTCGAGAACTATTACAATACGATGAGAATTTTTCAGAGAGCTTATAGAAAACTTTATTCAGGAAAGCGGCAGCGGGAATCTAAGTAACTGGGGAAATGCCGGCGGTTCGAATGACGTTAGTCACCGTATACTGAGAACCTGCATCTCCACAGATGCTTCACATTTCAGTGAGCAGTCGTAGCCCAGACGTGACTGCCGCATACTTCTCATCCGTGACACGTTCTCGTGTGCGAGTATAAGCAGACGTTAGCCTGCCTACTAATGCGACACGTGCACAGGTATTGCTGTGGTAGTTCCACCAGCTGATCTGAAGCCTCTCCATGCACTGTGTCTACAGTGAATGTAGCTATTGCTTCACAGTGCTGCTGCTCTTAATTTCGTCTTAGTGATGGCCTGCGTCGCGCAGAGTCTGAAACGAACGAAATCCCCGCGCATTTCAGCATTGTGAGGCGCGCCAGGTCATGCAACGTATTGCACTAACGATTTGCGAGGAAAAAAGAGAAACGTCCGTAGAAACATAACTGCTTTTAGAAATATTCCAAGATCTGGTCAGTCTACTGGAACTCTTAAACAGCCTATAATCGCTATCCAACTAGTTCTTTGCAACATCCGATGAAATCTTCACAAGACAAAGAGGGGTAAGAGTTCAAAGCTGCGATAGGCACACCAAAATCAACGCCCGGGGTTGTAGGAAAATTGTAAATACTGCGCCGGCCGGGGTGGTCGAGCGGTTCTAGGCGCTACAGTCTGGAACCGCGCGACCGCTATGGTCGCAGGTTCGAATCCTGCCTCGGGCATGGATGTGTGTGATGTCCTTAGGTTAGTTAGGTTTAAGTAGTTCTAAGTTCTAGGGGACAGATGACCTCAGAAGTTAAGTCCCATAGTGCTCAGAGCCATTTGAGCCATTTTTGTAAATACTGCAAATAAAATTTGAAAAATGTGAAACACATGTACAGTGAAAGTTGTTCTCAGCGCACAAACAGAAGTTAATACCAAAATCCAGGCCGGCCGAAGTGGCCGTGCGGTTCTAGGCGCTACAGTCTGGAGCCGAGCGACCGCTACGGTCGCAGGTTCGAATCCTTCCTCGGGCATGGATGTGTGTGATGTCCTTAGGTTTGTTAGGTTTAATTAGTTCTAAGTTTTAGGGGACTGATGACCTCAGAAGTTAAGTCGCATAGTGCTCAGAGCCATTTGAACCATTTGAACCAAAATCCAGATGTAAAAAAAATGATCACAGTCATGTTCTAGTATATCAGGCCAGTGACGGCTCTTCGAAAATAAATGGCGAGAAAGACATATGGCCAACATTTTAATTTCTTTTCTTTTTTGAGAATAAGGCCATCTAGATCGCTTAATATATTTTCATTTATTACGACGTTTCAGCTACTGCCATCATTCGATCAAATCTCTTAAAGTTCAGTGTCAGTTATAGGTTTCATTGCTATTGTCGCTGAACTTTGCTTTACGAGTTCTAAGCAGTAGCCGAAACGTCGTAATAAATGTATTATTTTTTTAGCGTATAGCGCTGCTACCTGACCACGATATTTTCGCACTTGGCCTCCCCTAGTCGTTATCGAAAACACTCGGTGGTGTTACAATAAATAAGTACAACGGGGACTAAGGAGAACGCGTCGCGTTGTCAATAATTTCACGACTGCCGTGCGGATACTACCAAGTGGCTCAATGTGTTCTCGTGAAATATCACGATAAAAGACCACGATAAGCCGACCGAAGTGCCCTCATTCTCAGGTGCAATAATATTATGGTCGAGTAGTACACATCAAATGTAAACAAAACCGTCAGAAAAGAGACGTGCTTACAAATGATACATTAAAGTAACAAACACTTGTTGTATGCTAATTTGCAGTCTCCTTATCCTGTCAGGACTTGCTGCTGTAGCCATGAAAAAGTCGTTCGAATCACCAAGGTAGATTCTCAATTTACACTCCTCGACAATGTGCTGGATGGCATGCTTCGGTACTCCACAGTCACACCCTAGGCTGGAATGCTCACTTTATTTCTGCGGGTTTTATACACACATTCCGTGTCCTGTTCGGATGCGATTTATATTCTCCCACTCGTGCCGTGGGAGTTCATAGCTCTTGGGTCTTTGTAGAGAGCCAATAAGACGTCGCACTACAGTGGAAACGTTTGTAGACCAGGTTTACCCACCGTTTGCTGTCAGTAGTAATGCAGCTGTTAGCAAGCTGTTGGTTCAGTTGCAGGGGAGGATTTCTGGAACGAAGTCAGTTTGTTGTCAACCTGGGAACATCTTCATTGACGAGACGCAGAAGATTATTGATTATTTTAGGATAATCTTTCAACAAGGCTGCCTGTCTTCTTAACAGAGGAAGAGATATGTGGCTGATAGTTGGAAACCAATGTTGGAGTAGTTCTTCTGCACCCAGAGACGATTCTTATGGTTGTATTGATCTGACTACCTACCTTGTTTACGTGAGGGCTGTTCAGCTGGACCGAAATAAATGAAAATGTATTAAGCTCTCTAGACGGCTTACTCGCAAAAATCCATAACGTTTGTAGAATGATTTATGGAATTTACGGTACTTTGTTTATCAGTAAACTAGCTGAGTACCCAACATTACCTGGATATGTATTTATTTCAATCTTCTATAAGTGCATCTGCTCCTTCTCACTCTCTCTGTCCATCTGCTGCTGACCTCTTTGTGCATCTGCTCCCTCCACTTCTCTCCATCTCGTCGTCTGTCCCTCCTGTATCTCTATCTCCTACCCACCCCGTCTTTGTCATCTCCTCCTCCCCCTTCCCTTCCCACTCCCCCTCCCCCTCTCCCTCTCTGTCCATCTCCTCTTCCCACTTCTCGCTATCCATCTCCTCCTCTATCCTTTCTCTGTCCATCTCCTCCTGTTGCATCTCTCTGCACATCTCTTTCCTTTCTCTGTCCATTTCGTCCTGTCCGCTCTCTCTGTCCATTTCCGCCTTCCCCTTTCTCTGTCCATCCCCTTCTCACCCATACCTCTGTCCAAGTCCTCCTTCTGCGTGTCTATCTGTGAACCTCCGCTTACTCTCTTCTCTCACCACATTATCACCCCGACCCCAATAGGAGGTTGCTGGTTATTACCACCACAGTATTTGTTAATGTAGGATGATTCTTACAAAGAAGATAACAGAAACCACCAACTATTAATACTGCTATTTATTTAAGTAAATAGCACCGTAACCGGTTTCGAACTGGCAAGTTCATCATCAGACAGCTGTTCACATGATTTGCAAGATACGCTTTACAAAATCGTCATTTTTCGATTATTATTCTTCCACTGTGGAGAAATATTCTTGGTGTGTTGGTGCCCTACGGTAGAAAACAGTGTTACGCACCATAGGGCACCAACACACAGTGGAAGAATAATAATCGAAAAATGACGATTAATTAAAATGTATCTTGCAAATCATGTGAATAGGTATCTGATGATGAACTTGCCAGTTCGAAACCGGCTACGGCGCTATTTACTTAAATAAATAGCAGTATTAATAGTGGGTGGTTTCTGTTATCTTCTTTGTAAGAATCAACCTACATTAATTGTACACGGCCACGGTCTCATTATGTCAGTTTTAGACATAATGGCTTTAACAGTATTTGTTCCTACACAGTAAGCAGTAAGTGTACAAAATTTGGTTGAAATCCATCCAGGGGTTTAGAGGAGCTTTGTACCCGTGGCTTTGCCCACATACGCAAATGTCACATATAATTCACATGTATTGAGAATATTTCGCACATATTTGTATATGTTATTTACGCGTGTGTCTAGCGAATTTCGCCGTGCAGTATCGTTTCACGCAGCTCAGTGTTTGTAGCGCCGTATCCCCTACTAGGAGTCGTACGGTGACATAATTTTGTTGGTACATTGAGCGGCCTATATGGATACTATCTGCGAAATGTGTTCAGAATAGCGTTAGTAGCAAAGAAGTAATAAACTTAAACGTCATGTATGATGTGATAGTTTTTCACACATCCCAATATTTATGGTGACATATCTTCTGAACTACACTCCTGGAAATGGAAAAAAGAACACATTGACACCGGTGTGTCAGACCCACCATACTTGCTCCGGACACTGCGAGAGGGCTATACAAGCAATGATCACACGCACGGCACAGCGGACACACCAGGAACCGCGGTGTTGGCCGTCGAATGGCGCTAGCTGCGCAGCATTTGTGCACCGCCGCCGTCAGTGTCAGCCAGTTTGCCGTGGCATACGGAGCTCCATCGCAGTCTTTAACACTGGTAGCATGCCGCGACAGCGTGGACGTGAACCGTATGTGCAGTTGACGGACTTTGAGCGAGGGCGTATAGTGAGCATGCGGGAGGCCGGGTGGACGTACCGCCGAATTGCTCAACACGTGGGGCGTGAGGTCTCCACAGTACATCGATGTTGTCGCCAGTGGTCGGCGGAAGGTGCACGTGCCCGTCGACCTGGGACCGGACCGCAGCGACGCACAGATGCACGCCAAGACCGTAGGATCCTACGCAGTGCCGTAGGGGACCGCACCGCCACTTCCCAGCAAATTAGGGACACTGTTGCTCCTGGGGTATCGGCGAGGACCATTCGCAATCGTCTCCATGAATCTGGGCTACGGTCCCGCACACCGTTAGGCCGTCTTCCGCTCACGCCCCAACATCGCGCAGCCCGCCTCCAGTGGTGTCGCGACAGGCGTGAATGGAGGGACGAATGGAGACGTGTCGTCTCCAGCGATGAGAGTCGCTTCTGCCTTGGTGCCAATGATGGTCGTATGCGTGTTTGGCGCCGTGCAGGTGAGCGCCACAATCAGGACTGCATACGACCGAGGCACACAGGGCCAACACCTGGCATCATGGTGTGGGGAGCGATCTCCTACACTGGCCGTACACCACTGGTGATCGTCGAGGGGACACTGAATAGTGCACGGTACATCCAAACCGTCATCGAACCCATCGTTCTACCATTCCTAGACCGGCAAGGGAACTTGCTGTTCCAACAGGACAATGCACGTCCGCATGTATCCCGTGCCACCCAACGTGCTCTAGAAGGTGTAAGTCAACTACCCTGGCCAGCAAGATCTCTGGATCTGTCCCCCATTGAGCATGTTTGGGACTGGATGAAGCGTCGTCTCACGCGGTCTGCACGTCCAGCACGAACGCTGGTCCAACTGAGGCGCCAGGTGGAAATGGCATGGCAAGCCATTCCACAGGACTACATCCAGCATCTCTACGATCGTCTCCATGGGAGAATAGCAGCCTGCATTGCTGCGAAAGGTGGATATACACTGTACTAGTGCCGACATTGTGCATGCTCTGTTGCCTGTGTCTATGTGCCTGTGGTTCTGTCAGTGTGATCATGTGATGTATCTGACCCCAGGAATGTGTCAATAAAGTTTCCCCTTCCTGGGACAATGAATTCACGGTGTTCTTATTTCAATTTCCAGGAGTGTATGTGTCGTGCGGTGATATAATTTTGCAGGTATATTCTGTGGTGTATGTGAATATTGTCTACAAAATGTGTTGCAAATACAGGTACTAATAACGAATTAATAAATTAAAATTTCATTTTTCATGACGTAGTTTTACTGCGTGTACAGCGAAAATATCGTAAGCTATAATTTTTTTCCTTTCACCATTTTGAGGGCATTGTCAGCGAGATAAAGTTTTCTAAAGGATCGATATTATCTGTATTGCCATTAAGTGCCCCCATTCTCAAATACTGGGCGAGTTAAATTAATATAGGTATTCGCGCGTCGTGGGGTGCATTTCTTTGTCACCTTCATCTTCCGCGTTGATAGATAGGTGTTTCGTACCCGCACAGCATTCTTTCCAGGCAGTAAGTGATATCTGTTGGTTGGTTTAGGAGGAGATGTGGAACATACATATATAAGTACATCATTTTTTATAATATTTATGGATTTATTCTGTTTAGCCTCAAAGGTGTACCTTGCATAACAGAAAAATTACCAATAAGATACTGACGTTAGAAATGTGTTGTTGTTGTGGTCTTCAGTCGAGAGACTGGTTTGATTCAGCTCTCCATGCTACTCTATCCTGTGCAAGCTTCTTCATCTCCCAGTACCTACTGCAACCTACATCCTTCCGTATCTGTTTAGTGTATTCATCTCTTGTCTCCCTCTACGATGTTTACCCTCCACGCTGACCTCCAATACTAAATTGGTGATCCCTTGATGCCTCAGAACATGTCCTACCAACCGATCCCTTCTTCTAGTCAAGTTGTGCCACAAACTTCTCTTCTCCCCAGTCCTATTCAATACCTCCTCATTAGTTATATGATCTACCCATCTAATCTTCAGCATTCTTCTGTAGCACCACATTTCAAAAGCTTCTATTCTCTTCTTGTCCAAACTATTAATCGTCCAGGTTTCACTTCCGTACATGGCTACACTCCATACGAATACTTTCAGAAACTACTTCCTGACACTTAAATCTATACTCGATGTTAACAAATTTCTCTTCTTCAGAAACGCTTTCCTCGCCATTGCCAGTATACATTTTATGTCCTCTCTACATCGACCATCATCAGTTATTTTGCTCCCCAAATAGCAAAACTCCTTTACTACTTTAAGTGTCTCATTTCCTAATCTACTTCCCTCAGCATCACCCGACTTAATTCGACTACATTCCATTATCCTCATTTTGGTTTTGTTGATGTCCACCTTATATCCTCCTTTCAAGACAATCCTCCTTTCAAGACACTGTCCTTTCCGTTCAACTGTTCTTCCAGGTCTTTTTCTGTCTCTGACGGAATTGCAGTGTCGTCGGCGAACCTCAAAGTTTTTATTTCTTCTCCATGGACTTTAATACCTACTCCGAATTTTTCTTTTGTTTCCTTCACTGCTTGCTGAATATACAGATTGAATAACATCGGGGAGAGGCTACAACCCTGTCTCACTCCCTTCCCAACCACTGCTTCCCTTTCATGTCCCTCGACTCTTATAACTGCCATCTGGTTTCTGTACAAATTGTAAATAGCCTTTCGCTCCCTGTATTTTACCCCTGCCACCTTTAGAATTTGAAAGACAGTATTCCAGTGAACATTGTCAAAAGCCTTCTCTAAGTCTACAAATGCTAGAAACGTAGGTTTGCCTTTCCTTAATCTATCTTCTAAGATAAGTCTTAGGGTCAGTATTGCCTCACGTGTTCCAATATTTCTACGGAGACCTTAGAAATAGTAATTCATAAATCGGCTGTAGCCTCAGTCGGTTCCAAGACGGCTTTTTAAAGATGGGGCTGCGAAGGCGAGGACGGTGAAAGTAGTTGCGAGTGTGGCGTATAGCTGGGAGTCACCTGTTGCGTACCTGTCCGCCGGTCAGCAGTTGGAGGCGGGTCGTGGCTGGCCAGCGTTGTGTGTCTGTAGAGCAAGCCGCGACGAAGCAGGGAAGCCTGGCGTGGCTTTGCTGCCGGGAGATCGATAACGCGGGGGTCGCACCCGCTTCCGGCTTCCTGCCACCCGGCCGGGGCGTGGGGCGTGTGTCTAATAGCGGAAACCAAGGACGCTCAAGGTTGACTCACAGCGGATGTCAATGATAAAACATTGGCAAATGGAGGTGTATTCGGTCTAGACACAACGCCAACACAGCCTCATTTCGCTCAGGCTCCAGTACACGATAAAACCCGTTAAGTCAGGTCCACTGTTTTACATCCACGGGTTTGTCAAACAAGTAGACGGAACAACAAAGTTCGTCACCTTAAGCCGTGCTTTTGAAACAGCTATCACGATGTGCGTATTGTGTCGCGAAGTATTTTGATACTAATGGGCAATGTACGAACTGCAGTACAGGATACAAAATTTTTAAATCTTCGGAATCTGCTCCAATTTCCAGATATCTCAAATGTATAGACAATATTCCGGCAAGCAAAGCTCCTTTGTTTGACAGACGAATGCGTAAACGGCCAGACTTGCTTATGAAATCGGCCGTTAATCGAAAATTCTCTTTAACACAACGGACACCGTCTGTTTGATAAACACGTCAGACAAATCAGCAAACTGCCAAATTATTTAACTAACTAATGTAGTTTGACTACTTGTTTGATATGTTCAAAAATGGTTCAAATGGCTCTAAGCACTATGGGACTTAACTTCTGAGGTCATCAGTCCCCTAGACTTAGAACTACTTAAACCTAACTAACCTAAGGACATCACACACATCCATGGCCGAGGCGACCGTAGCAGCCGCGAAGTTCCGGACTGAAGCGCCTAGTTCTGCTGGTCCACAGCGGTGGTGGTGGTGGTTGTTGGGATGTTTAAGGTGGACTAAACAGCTAAGGTCATCAGTCCCCCAGGTCCACAGCGGCCGGCCCGTTGGATAGATTACATGAGCTTTAGCCCAATACTGAACACTGAAAGTGAGGTTATGAGATGCCGGACGTGAAACAAAATGTCGAAGCTTCATAACGCCGGCCGCTGTGACCTAGCGGTTCTAGGCGCTTCGGTCCGGAACCGCGCAGCTGCTACGGTTGCAGGTTCGAATCCTGCGTCGGGCATGGATGTTTATTATGTCCTTGGGTTAGTTAGGTTTAAGTAGTTCTAAGTCTAGGGGACTGATAATCTCAGTTAAGTCCCATAGTGTTTAGAGCCATTTGAACCATTTTTTTTGAAATTTCATAACGGATGTTTTGGCGAATGGCATATGGCACGTTTTCCACACGCCTGAAAACTGAAATATTAGGAAATGTGTTTTCCAAACATACGTCAAACGGTATTTAGAAGCCAGTGCATAAATCCTTTTTATTTTATCATCTGTATCATGTTTTCTTTCTAAGTGCTGAATAACATAAAAACTGTATTTTTCCTTCACTAGTAAAACATTTTTTAATTAAAATTATTTACGTATTACATTCTTACTTATCGACGATCTAGATTTTTTTCCTTTGTCCAGGTATTATAATACCGAAATTATTTTTTGTTATTTTTGCCCTCTTATGTGCAATAATACTCATGGGGAAAATACCATAAGTCCTCGTGCAGCCTTCGCAGTGTGCCACGAAAACAAAGCAAGTAATAAGACGCAACTGCACTTTTATAACATGAGTGTGCGTTGCGGTATTTGCTAACTTGCAATGTTAGCAGACGACGTTATCGTTCGCCGCCAATCCTTTCCCTCTTTCTCCAACCCCCTCCCCCCACTCTACACGGCCCCCCCCCCCCCCCCCCAGCGCACCCTCCACTTCGCCAAAGTTAAGAACCTAATTATATACCTTTATTCTCAAAGAATCATTAACCGTCACGTTCCGTACCATTCTGATGACGGCCTGTGTAAATGCCGCCATTTCAAATGTATATCGGAATCTTGTGGCGTACCGTTCCAATATGAAACGATCCTTAATATTATGCAGCTCGAAATGATTGTAACCGGTTCAAATTCTGGTGGTGCGAGACATTTCCACTATCAGAATTTAACCGAAGGACGGGTGTTGGTGTAAGGTTCTAGGTCACAAGCACGTGCTTCAGTTTCCTGGGTACACTTTCACGCCCATCCTCAGTGCTTCATGAGGTGAGCGTCACTGACACTGTTCATCCTGATGTATGTGACGGATGTATTCATATGATCGACGGCTCCTCTCGGCAGCTGTTCGAGAGCATTGAGGATGTCGTAAGATGGGGCTTCGCCCACGCCTTTCATCATAATCAACACAAACATTGCATTATACTGTGCGCGTAACGTTACGAGAATTATTTAAAAACTTGACACTCCGACTGATTAAGCTGATTTCAGTAATGCGATTTTTCTTGTTGTAAGAGCGCATTTTTCGATAGTTTCTGTTGAGTGAGATTACTTTGTAATGTAGTTTTCCGCCGCCTAAGTCGCCAGTGTCGTTTTATTTACTTGACTAGCTGACAAACCCGGCATTCCCAGGCCATTCATTTTTCTATTAGAAAAGAAAACAAAAAAATGAACTATGTTTGTAGTGTAATATCGAAAAAAAGAATTCATTTTCACGTGTTCGTCCTTTGAAATTATGTGGTAGTCTCGATGTGAAACAATCCCGGACATTTCCTTACTCTGGGCGCAGCTGCTGTGCGTGCGTATAATGCGATTTTGCAAACATCTCTATGGCAACGCCTCTTCATAACTCTATAGACAGCTATTGTTTTCACCTACAGCCATTTGCGCTCTGGAACTGAAAGCTGTCAAAAGTGCTGCCAGGTGTCAGGGATTTCCTTAAGTTGACTCGACTGCAGGAGTGTATTAGTAGTAAAGAATAAATGTATTAAAACCAATAACATGATGCGATATTTTTTCACGCATCTCAGTGTTTATGACGTCATATCTATCGATATGTGTGTAATGCAGTGGTTTAATTTTGTAGGCGCATTCAGTGGCATTGTGAATACTGTCTGCAATATGTATTGCGAATAAAATTAGTCTCAAAGAAGTTGTAAATGTAAACGTCATGCATGATGTGGTAGTTTTTCACGCATCTCATTGTTGATGACCTCATATCCCCTGAATCGAGGCCGACGGGAAAGACAGGCCGTGGCGCGTACGTCACAGCACGTGACACTGCAGGTCTTACGAGTGCCAGCTGCCGTCTCCAGTGGGGAGCGAGTAACCATTTCAGACGAGTTTAAGAATTGTTGACTGCGCGTTTAAATGCATGCAAGTTCTCTGTAGCACACGACAAAATTAAGGCCTTTCTACATCTACATGGATACTCTGCAAATTACATTTAAGTGCCTGGCAGAGGGTTCATCGAACCACCTTCACAATTCTCTATTATTCCAATCTCGTATAGCGCGCGGAAAGAATGAATACCTATATCTTTCCGTACGAGGTCTTATTTCCCTTATTTTATCATGGTGATCGTTCCGCCCTATGTAGGTCGGTGTCAACAAAATATTTTCGCATTCGGGGGAGAAAGTTGGTGATTGGAATTTCGTGGGAAGATTCTGTCGCAAAGAAAAACATCTTTCCTTTAATGATTTCCAGCCCAAATCCTGTATCATTTATGTGACACTCTCTCCCATATTTCGTGATAATACAAAACGTGCTGCCTTTCTTTGAACTGCCGGGCGGAGTGGCCGTGCGGTTCTAGGCGCTACAGTCTGGAGCCGAGCGACCGCTGCGGTCGCAGCTTCGAATCCTGCCTCGGGCATGGATGTGTGTGATGCTCTTAGGTTAGTTAGGTTTCAGTAGTTCTAAGTTCTAGGCGACTGATGACCTCAGAAGTTAAGTCGCATAGTCCTCAGAGCCATTTGAACCGTTTTTCTTTGAATTTTTTCGATGTACTCCGTCAGTCCTACCTGGTATGGATCCCACACGGCGCAGCAGTACAAGAGGACGGACAAGCGTAGTGTAGGCAGTCTCCTTAGTAGGTCTGTTACATTTTGTAGGTGTCCTGCCCATAAAACGCAGTCTTTGGTTAGCCTTCCCCACAACATTTTCTATGTGCTCTTTCCCATTTAAGTTGTTCGTAATTGTAATACCTAGGTATTTAGTTGAATTTACGGCTTTTAGATTAGACTGATTTATCGTGTAACCGAAGTTTAACGTGTTGCTTTGAGCACTCATGTGGATGACCTCACAGTTTCCGATATTTAGGGTCAACTGCCACTTTTAGTGGGTACCTTTTCAAAGAAATACTGATTTTCCGTGGGACCTACACGGAGCCGAACGTTCCCGAAGTGTGACGCCACAAATTTGTTGCGGGGTCCGTATACCTCGTTGGCCCCGTCCTGAACTATGACAGCTAGTGGTTCGTACACCTCACAGCGATTGTTGGCTGGAAGTAAGACAATATGTGCAATTAATTTTGTTGAAATCGGTCCGCTGGCTGTGGCTTAGGAGGAGATGTGAAACACCCACGCGCTTGCACACACACACACACACACACACACACACACACACACACACACACACACACACATATTTTTATAATACTTATGAATTCCGTGACTGTTGCAAACAGTAACTATTCAGTAGAGTTCCAGCATCATAGCACAGCAGAGATCAGTAACAGCAGCTTATAGGTTGTACACAGTTTGTGCGCGTCATTTAGTTTAGTGGTACTTTAACTTGCTTCTGAGTAGACAAGTGTTTACTAAAAGATTTTATTGTACCTGTGCACGATAAATTGCAGGAATTTTTATTGTTGGTAATTGTGATATCCGAACTTGTGGTCGAACTTGCTACGTTAACTTCAGTGGGAGAGCGTTTCTTCAGTTTCGGTATGTGCCACCAGACCTTTCAACAGGACACAATAGTGTCTGGGGTGCCTACGAAAAGGCCCACTTCCCAAATAATCCAAGGCTTTCGAGCGCTGTCTGCTTTTGAGCAGTGGAGGAGGAGGCAGCAAACAACCTCGTCCCGTTCTCCCCCTTGCCTTGAGCGCCAGATACATCTACATCTTCATTTATACTCCGCAAGCCACCCAACGGTGTGTGGCGGAGGGCACTTTACGTGCCAATGTCATTACCTCCCTTTCCTGTTCCAGTCGCGTGTGGTTCGCGGGAAGAACGACTGTCTGAAAGCCTCGGTGCGCGCTCTAATCTCTCTAATTTTACATTCGTGATCTCCTCGGGAGGTATAAGTAGGGGGAAGCAATATATTCGATACCTCATCCAGAAACGCACCCTCTCGAAACCTGGCGAGCAATCTACACCGCGATGCAGAGCGCCTCTCTTGCAGAGTCTGCCACTTGAGTTTATTAAACATCTCCGTAACGCTATCACGGTTACCAAATAACCCTGTGACGAAACGCGCCGCTCTTCTTTGGATCTTCTCTATCTCCTCCATCAAACCGATCTGGTACGGATCCCACACTGATGAGCAATACTCAAGTATAGGTCGAACGAGTGTTTTGTAAGCCACCTCCTTTGTTGATGGACTACATTTTCTAAGCACTCTCCCAATGAATCTCAACCTGGTACCCGCCTTACCAACAATTAATTTTATATGATCATTCCACTTCAAATCTTTCCGCACGCATACTCCCAGATATTTTACAGAAGTAACTGCTACCAGTGTTTGTTCCGCTATCATATAATCATACAATAAAGGATCCTTCTTTCTATGTATTCGTAATACATTACATTTGTCTATGTTAAGGGACAGTTGCCACTCCCTGCACCAAGTGCCTATCCGCTGCAGATCTTCCTGCATTTCGCTACAATTTTCTAATGCTGCAACTTCTCTGTATACTACAGCATCATCCGCGAAAAGCCGCATGGAACTTCCGACACTATCTACTAGGTCATTAATATATATTGTGAAAAGCAATGGTCCCATAACACTCCCCTGTGGCACGCCAGAAGTTACTTTAACGTCTGTAGACGTCTCTCCATTGATAACAACATGCTGTGTTCTGTTTGCTAAAAACTCTTCAATCCAGCCACACAGCTGGTCTGATATTCCGTAGGCTCTTACTTTGTTTATCAGGCGACAGTGCGGAACTGTATCGAACGCCTTCCGGAAGTCAAGAAAAATAGCATCTACCTGGGAGCCTGTATCTAATATTTTCTGGGTCTCATGAACAAATAAAGCGAGTTGGGTCTCACACGATCGCTGTTTCCGGAATCCATGTTGATTCCTACATAGTAGATTCTGGGTTTCCAAAAACGACATGATACTCGAGCAAAAAACATGTTCTAAAATTCTACAACAGATCGACGTCAGAGATATAGGTCTATAGTTTTGCGCATCTGCTCGACGACCCTTCTTGAAGACTGGGACTACCTGTGCTCTTTTCCAATCATTTGGAACCCTCCGTTCCTCTAGAGACTTGCGGCACACGGCTGTTAGAAGGGGGGCAAGTTCTTTCGCGTACTCTGTGTAGAATCGAATTGGTATCCCGTCAGGTCCAGTGGACTTTCCTCTATTGAGTGATTCCAGTTGCTTTTCTATTCCTTGGACACTTATTTCGATGTCAGCCATTTTTTCGTTTGTGCGAGGATTTAGAGAAGGAACTGCAGTGCGGTCTTCCTCTGTGAAACAGCTTTGGAAAAAGGTGTTTAGTAGTTCAGCTTTACGCGTGTCATCCTCTGTTTCAATGCCATCATCATCCCGGAGTGTCTGGATATGCTGTTTCGAGCCACTTACTGATTTAACGTAAGACCAGAACTTCCTAGGATTTTCTGTCAAGTCGGTACATAGAATTTTACTTTCGAATTCACTGAACGCTTCACGCATTGCCCTCCTTACGCTAACTTTGACATCGTTTAGCTGCTGTTTGTATGAGAGGTTTTGGCTGCGTTTAAACTTGGAGTGAAGCTCTCTTTGCTTTCGCAGTAGTTTCCTAACTTTGTTGTTGTACCACGGTGGGTTTTTCCCGTCCCTCACAGTTTTACTCGGCACGTACCTGTCTAAAACGCATTTTACGATTGCCTTGAACTTTTTCCATAAACACTCAACATTGTCAGTGTCGGAACAGAAATTTTCGTTTTGATCTGTTAGGTAGTCTGAAATCTGCCTTCTATTACTCTTGCTAAACAGATAAACCTTCCTCCCTTTTTTTATATTCCTATTAACTTCCATATTCAGGGATGCTGCAACGGCCTTATGATCACTGATTCCCTGTTCTGCACTTGAAGAGTCGAAAAGTTCGGGTCTGTTTGTTATCAGTAGGTCCAAGATGTTATCTCCACGAGTCGGTTCTCTGTTTAATTGCTCGAGGTAATTTTCGGATAGTGCGCTCAGTATAATGTCACTCGATGCTCTGTCCCTACTACCCGTCCTAAACATCTGAGTGTCCCAGTCTGTATCTGGTAAATTGAAATCTCCACCTAAGACTATAACATGCTGAGAAAATTTATGTGAAATGTATTCCAAATTTTCTCTCAGTTGTTTTGCCACTAATGCTGCTGAGTCGGGAGGTCGGTAAAAGGAGCCAATTATTAACCTAGTTCGGTTGTTTAGTGTAACCTCCACCCATAATAATTCACAGGAACTATCCACTTCTACTTCACTACAGGATAAACTACTACTAACAGCGACGAACACTCCACCACCGGTTGCATGCAATCTATGCTTTCTAAACACCGTCTGTACCTTTGTAAAAATTTCGGCAGAATTTATCTCTGGCTTAAGCCAGCTTTCTGTACCTATAACGATTTCAGCTTCGGTGCTTTCTATCAGCGCTTGAAGTTCTGGTACTTTACCAACGCAGCTTCGACAGTTGACAATTACAATACCGATTGCTGCTTGGTCCCCGCATGTCCTGACTTTGCCCCGCACCCGTTGAGGCTGTTGCCCTTTCTGTACTTGCCCAAGGCCATCTAACCTAAAAAACCGCCCAGCCCACGCCACAAAACCCCTGCTACCCGTGTAGCCGCTTGTTGCGTGTAGTGGACTCCTGACCTATCCAGCGGAACCCGAAACCCCACCACCCTATGGCGCAAGTCGAGGAATCTGCAGCCCACACGGTCGCAGAACCGTCTCAGCCTCTGATTCAGACCCTCCACTCGGCTCTGTACCAAAGGTCCGCAGTCAGTCCTGTCGACGATGCTGCAGATGGTGAGCTCTGCTTTCATCCCGCTAGCGAGACTGGCAGTCTTCACCAAATCAGATAGCAGCCGGAAGCCAGAGAGGATTTCCTCCGATCCATAGCGACACACATCATTGGTGCCGACATGAGCGACCACCTGCAGATGGGTGCACCCTGTACCCTTCATGGCATCCGGAAGGACCCTTTCCACATCTGGAATGACTCCCCCCGGTATGCACACGGAGTGCACATTGGTTTTCTTCCCCTCTCTTGCTGCCATTTCCCTAAGGGGCCCCATTACGCGCCTGATGTTGGAGCTCCCAACTACCAGTAAGCCCACCCTCTGCGACCGCCCGGATCTTGCAGACTGAGGGGCAACCTCTGGAACAGGACAAGCAACCATGTCAGGCCGAAGATCAGTATCAGCCTGAGACAGAGCCTGAAACCGGTTCGTCAGACAAACTGGAGAGGCCTTCCGTTCAGCCCTCCGGAATGTCTTTCGCCCCCTGCCACACCTTGAGACGACCTCCCACTCTACCACAGGTGAGGGATCAGCCTCAATGCGGGCAGTATCCCGGGCAACCACAGTCGTAGTCCGATCGGGGGATGCGTGGGACGAGCTGTCCGTCCCCGACAAACCCCCATCCGGACCCCCACAGTGATGCCCATTGGCAACAGCCTCAAGCTGTGTGACCGAAGCCAACACTGCCTGAAGCTGGGAGCGAAGGGATGCCAACTCAGCCTGCATCCGAACACAGCAGTTGCAGTCCCTATCCATGCTAAAAACTGTTTTGCAAAGAACGTCTGAACTAATCTACAGAGAGCGCAAACAAATCGACAAAATTTAAACGGTTATTAAAATACAAGATTGCCTAGTAAATGCAGTAATGCTGCTACTTGCGCACTGCTGACACTGCTCGGCGGCGGAAGGAGACTACCGCCCTCGTAAACAGCGGATCTCCTTGCTTCTGCCACAGTCTTAACTGCTACGGACCGCGTCGCGTTTCTAATGGGCGTAATTGTGGATGTGGCAGTAACGCATCGGCGCTTCGAGAAAGCTGATCTCGAGAAATGAGTGGCCCATGTATACTGAAGTAACGAAAGTAACGCACAAAAAAGGTATAAAACGGCAGTGCAGTGGCAGATCTGTCATTATTTGTACTCAGCTGATTCATGTGAAAAGGACTCTGATGTGATTATGGCCACAAGATAGGTATTAACCGACTTTGAACGCGGAATGGTAGCTGGAATTTAGACGCATGGAGCGTTCCATTTCTGAAATGGTTAGGAAATTCAATATTTCGATCCACAGTGTGAAGAGTGTGCGGAGAATACTAAATTTCAGGCACTACATCGCACCAGCAGAGCGCAGTGGCCGACGGTATTCACTTAACGGCCGAGAGCAGCGGCATTTGCGTAGACTTGTCAGCGATAACAGACAAGCAGCACTGCGTGAAATAACCAAATGGTTCCACGAACAATACTGGAATAGAAGGGAGAACCGATAGCCGGCCGAAGTGGCCGTGCGGTTAAAGGCGCTGCAGTCTGGAACCGCAAGACCGCTACGGTCGCAAGTTCGAATCCTGCCTCGGGCATGGATGTTTGTGATGTCCTTAGGTTCGTTAGGTTTAACTAGTTCTAAGTTCTAGGGGACTAATGACCTCAGCAGTTGAGTCCCATAGTGCTCAGAGCCATTTGAACCATTTTTTGGAGAACCGATAGAGGTACTCAAAGTACCCTCCGCCACACACAGTCAGGTGGCTTGCGGAGTAAGGATGTAGATGTAGACGTAGAAATGCCTCTGAGCACTATGGGACTTAACATCTGAGGTCATGAGTCCCCTAGAACTTAGAACTACTTAAACCTAACTAACCTAAGGACATCACACACATCCATGCCCGAGGCAGGATTCGAACCTGCGACCGTAGCGGTCGCGCGGTTCCAGATGTAGCGCCTAGAACCGCTCGGCCACTCTGGCCGGCGGCTCCGTAATGATGTGGGCTTTTGTTTGCATGGGATGGAGGTAGATAATAAACAGCACTGTTTAAATAATGGTTGTCATTTGGCCTTTCCAACGGCATTTTAATGGTACTTAACCGCTAGGTGGGGAAATTCCTGTCAGAGAATACCAAATCGAAATGAATCAGGCAATTGCGAGTAAACGTATCTAACCATAAATGTTATCCTCGGCACTGAATCGGAAGGGTAAGAAGATAATAAAAGAAATAAGCTAATCATGCCAACGAAAACATAGCCACATAATTTAAAAGTATTTATTTATTTGTAATACAACATATACTACTCAGGTTAAGATTTCAGAAAATTGTATGCTTATTCAAAGAAGATAAAAATTCTACGATTACATGCACTGTAAAACCTAGTAAAAATACTTGAACATTTATTTGAGAGGGAGCATTTTTCGACTGGGAAAAAACATTTGCATTAAAATGCGTTTCCTTGTCGTAGGTTACCAACTTCGCCTTCTTGAAGGAACCATCGTGGCGTTTGGCTGAAGGGATTTATGGAAACCATTCAGAACCTGTTTGCCTTTGGGCGGATGGGAAATTTTACGCTTTTCCTTATTTGATGGGTGAAATCGTTGAGCAGATGTTTGTATTTGTCCTAGATGCACAGCGGTGCAAGTCAAACACCTTCCGCATTTTGACGCTCTACTTGCGAGTCGGTTAAGTAAGAGCCATGGGGGACCAGTTTCTCCGTTTGTTACTGCTAGTAGGAGGCTTATATTTCGCTTGGAATGTCTTAGTTGCTGCACTTATTTTCACAAGTAATGTATCTCGAAGCCATCCAGACAGCTGTAACCAAGGGCGTACCCAGGATCTGAACTAGGGGGAGGGGTGGGGGGAGGTCATACTAGTCTCAGGAAACAAGGACTAGAGACAACATACAGCACATCTTATTAAATAAAACAGTAAACCAGTGAAAAACTGCTTTTAATAAACATTTTAAATACAAGAATGCGCTTGTACAATCCGAGAAAACGTGCAGCATTTCTTATTAAATAAAACAGTAAACTAGTGAAAAAGTGCGAATATCTTCTGGGAGGGGGGGGGGGGGGGGGGGGCAGCTGCACACGTGAAAAGACGTGAAGTATAGAATCTGGTATTAACTTTATCTTGTCCATTGTTGAAGTCACTAAACGATCTTCACCATAAATGTATGTGAATTCTAGGAAAAACAAATAATTTATTTATATTTTTACTCCTGGCATAAAGACATTGGCCGCACTTTTCCTCTTTTTTCCGCTTTTGGAGCAGGTGTTCATTTGATTTCTCTAATAGCTATAGTAACTTCCTCGTTTTAACATCAAATATTTATGAACGAGCAAATAACAAGAGGAATTTGGCTGTAAAAAAATAGCTTCATCCCTTGCGCACTTCTAATTTCTTTGCCCAGCAGTACCAAAGTGGCACAGAAGTACTCGAGGAGATACACTACCTTCGATATGGGGACAGAGTTGTTCGATTGCGCTTACACTCCATAGTTTGAAACACGGATGTTGACGACATCTTCCTTCGTCATCTGTTAAGGAATACATCAAATTTTTGGCGTCAAAATCAGGAAAACACGATTGATATTTGAAAAATAAATAAAAGAGTTAAGTGATTAACTATACATATTTTGTTATGGTCTACGTAATGTTTTCTGGCTACACATTTTGGTTATCTTACTATTTACCGTTATAGGATAGTAATTTATCAATTACTTGTACGTCTCCTATTCGTTTCGTGTGCCCATTTGCACAAGCAGCACTAAAAGCCTTCAGTTATGTGCATCCATCCGATGAACCTTCTTGACAACGAGAATGACGTGCATCTTTTCCTAGGCCCTTCGTCTATCATATATTCGTTTGAGCCTCTTGTACGGCCTAGAGATGCGAAGGCGCGGCAGCTGCCGGGAGCGGCGTTTTTGTGTGCGTGCTTCCCGCGGTGAGCCCCGCACTCTCTCGTGACGGGCGAACCTCGGCCACGTGACCGAGCCAAACCTGTTCTGCGCCGCCGCCTTCCGCAACTTCCAACCTGTCGCAGTCCCAGGTCCCAGCCTCGCTCTCACTCCATCCACTATACAATGCTTCTGGCCGTTTCCATGCGGAATTCGACGTACTCCCGCATCAGGTGTCCGATCACCAAGTCATCTCTACCACTCCCGCCTGAGTCGCTTCTTGATACTGCTGGCCATTTACACTACTGGCCATTAAAATTGCTACACCAAGAAGAAATGCAGATGATAAACGAGTATTCATTGGACAAATATATTATACTAGAACTGACATGTGATTACATTTTCAGCCGGCCGCTGTGGCCGAGCAGTTCTAGGCGCTTCAGTCTGGAACCGCGCGACCGCTACGGTCGCAGGTTCGAATCCTGCCTCGGGCATTGATGTGTGTGATGTCCTTAGGTTAGTTAGGTTTAACTAGTTCTAAGTTCTAGGGGATTGATGACCTCACATGTTAAGTCCCATAGTTCTCAGAGCCATTTGAGCCAGGACGTCCCACTGTTGCTAGTGGCCGCTTTGGTTGCCAAGTTTATAGGTGCGCCATGGGCTCCGAAGTACAAGATTTGTATACAATGTGTATCACAATTAGAATTAGTAGCGAATGTGACGCCGATGAAAGTGTACGAGGGAAAAGGGGGCAGGCGGACACGCTAAATGGTAAGTCGCTTGTGTGGGAAATATGTTCTCGAGCCAGCCCTGGGCGTGCCGCCCTCGCAGCCACCCGTGACCAGCTGTTTCCAGTGGGTGAGAGCTCTGGATAGGTGTTGGCCACCGCAAAAGTCGAACATCCTCTGTATCGAGGCAGGTGAGGGCCACCCGGGCGGCATGTAGTCTTGCATTATCGTGTAGAAAGAGAGACATCGAAGATGTGGCACAGCCACCGCCCTACCACGTCAGAAGTGCAAGGACTGCTAGCCGAATTGTCGCCTGTGGGAACCGTAGTTGGCTTTGTTGTGTGCCCAATGGCAACCTGCTCCATGACGCCAGGTGCTAGGGTCGTACGATGCTGACGAATGCTATCTGACAACGCTCGTTCTGCTCAAAGCCTCCATGCGAAGATAAAGCCAACGAGTTTAGTACTCAGAATCGGGACTCGTCTGCAACGACCACGCGGTGTCACTTCTGTGTCCAGTGCCGTCGCTGGATTTCATTCATTGCCGGTGCACCATTCTCAGCTTCCGCGTGAATGGAAGACGCAACCCTGTTTGCCATGATGTCAGTCTATGGTGATCAGACATCGTCGCATTGACTGCTCATGTGAATATTTTTTTTGCTATAAATAAGTTCATTCCCAGTCCCAGGATACGTAACATGGCTATACGATACTGCATTGTCGGGAGGGGGGGGGGGGGAATATATGTCCATCCTCTCAGGTGCTAGTCACATGGGACCATTGTTGTTGTTGTTGTGGTCTTCAGTCCTGAGACTGGTTTGATGCAGCTCTCCATGCTACATGGGACCATTAAAGTATGTAATATGTAGAGTATGGCCTGCCTGATCCCATCGATTACATATTCGCCTGACTGCAGCGAGCAGCACTATCACAAAATGATAAACTGCAGTTTTGATAGGTCCCAGTGCTACTTTATTCTAATTCCTAAATGTGCTGGTAGACTTTTTTTTCTTCTTATGCAAGGCATAACACTATTTTCTCACAAACAAACATCATTCAGATGTGATTTCTGAACGATAAACCCCCTGTCTTAAACTTTTTCCTTATATACTAAAAGTAGATGGCGTTATTCCCACCTACTATATGTAGTTGCACGAAAATGCTAATCATTTGAACATCCTAGCACGTAGTACAGTTCTTATCTATTCCTCCAAGGAAGTAACAGGCATGATCAACATGGAGCCACAAGCCGTTGCAGTGCTTCTTCCTTTCCTGCTCTGAAATGTTACTTTCTGATTATATCTTTTCTCAGATTTATTCCTTAGGACTATATCTTTTCTCAGACTTATTCCTTGGGACAGGACCCTGCTGACAACATAGCTTGCTCGTAAGACGTCAAGAACGGCGTTTCTCATTTCGTTCACTTTTACACCAAACACACGGTCCAGTCACATTAATGTGACCACTGTCTGTGCTCGTCGTCAACGTGCAATAACCACTCGCAAGTGGCAGGAAGCTGCTATTCGTGTGCTGACGGTCGTTAAAGCATACCGTGCATATCAAAATGGCGCTATGCAAAACAGGCTCCAGTGCATCTGTGATGCACCACCGGCCATAGATGACGGGGCTGATCGACGGCTGCGGATATGACTACGGGCGAATAGACGTGCAACTGTTGAGCAGCTGACCGCCAGATGAACCAAGGGGATAAACAACAGTGTCTCCTCAACGACCGTTCAGCGAACGCTGCTGCTTATGAGGCTTCGCAGTAGGCGCGTGGTTCATTCACCCATACTGACAACAGCTCATTGGCGACGAGCTTTACTGGAAGTCCACTGAGTGACGGCAAGTGACCTTTTGAGATGAATCACACTCCATTGGACAGATGGCCGGTGGCGTGTACGACGTGAAATGCCTGGAAGCAAACACAATGCAACAATCGGCGGAAGGATCCGTGCCGGAGGTCAGTCCCTGGGTGATCTCGTCATTACAGTAGGCACAGTGAATCAGCACAAGTGTGCATCTTGGGGACCATGTCTGCCCCCACATGTAGTTTGTTTTTCTTCGGTGTGATGGCATCTACCACCACGACAATAAAACGTGTCGCAGAGCTCGCAGGTTACGTGCATGGTTCGAAGATCACCAGGATGAGTTTACCGTACCCTCCTGGCCACCAGACTTCCCGAATTTAAAACCAATCGAGAATATATGGGACCATCTCGATCGGGCTGTTCGCGCCATGGATCCTCAACCGACAAACGCAGCGCAGCTGGCGACGGCACCGCAGTCGGCACGGCTCAACGTCCCTGTCGGTACTTTGCAGAACCTCACTGACTCTCTTCCTACATCGGTCGGCAGCGCAAGAGTTGGTTATTCAGTCTTCTGACAGGTGGTCACATTAATGTGACTGGACAGTCTTGCCCCAGGGAATACGAGGCTGAGATGAGAGGAAGATTATAGACATTCACTTTTTCCTCGCTCAGTACGCGAATGGGAAATGCATGTATATCTATTCTGTAAAAATAATCGAATAACTGCGTTTGTTTACCGCTGCCTGGCAATCACAAACAGCTCTTTTCATAAACTGCAGAAAATCTGTGCCTAGCTTTTTTAAGTGTGCTTTTGCATGCACGCCCACCTCGCGAAGAAACATCTAGTGTGTTGTGCATTTGCTCATTTCTCCATTCGTGTTCGATGTCACCGACTCTACTAGGCGCAGACTCTGGACGTATCTGAGTTGCGGCTCATTCTGGCTGCCGCCCTGAGCACTTTATTGCGCGAGGCTGTGGATTGCGGCAGCTTCAGGCGATGGCAGCTAGTGCACGGCCTCGTGTGGCAGGCTGGCGGCCTTGACAGTGTGCGACCGCGGCAAACTCCACCTGCTCGCCGGTCCGGATTCGCAAGGATAAACAGCGGCTCGATCCACCACAGGAAGTACGCCTCATTTCCGTCTCTGACGAGGGGAACACGGCAAGTGCCATAACCTGATTTCCCAACGTTTTCGCTAAGTGGAAGAGGAGTCAGAATAGGCAGATACGTGTCTCGGTTCATCCTTTGAGCCGGCCGCTGTTTGATGTCAAATACGAGGAACATATGAGAGCCTGGAAATATGGGCCAAACCACTCCACATGTTCGCTTACTTTGGCACTTCTTCAATTGAGCGAAGTGTCTGGGAAATAGGGTCATAACAGTTGCCGTGTTCTTCTCGTGAGTGGTTTGAGACACAAGCGCGGCGATGCTGCCCGAACCGCATGGTTGGTTGGTTAATTCGCTGGAGGGGACCAGATAGCGAGGTCGTCGGTTCCTTCGGATTAGGCAAGGGTGAGGAAGTAAGTCTGCGGTGCCCTTTCACGGAAACCATCCCGGCATTTACGTGAAGCGATTTAGGGAAATCACGGAAAATCTAAATCAGGATGGTCGGATGCGGGTTTGAACCGTCGTCCTCCCGAATGCGAGTCCAGTGTGCTAACCACTGCGCCACCTCTCTCGGTCCTGACCATATGCCCAGGACTTATCACAAGTGCGGTTACCACTCTCTCTCTCTCTCTCTCTCTCTCTCTCTCTCTCTCTCTCTCTCTCTCTCTCTCTCTCTTGTGTGTGTGTGTGTGTGTGTGTGTGTGTGTGTGTGTGTGCGAGTTGATGAAAACTCTGGTATTAAAGTAAAAACCTACGCAGTCGGTAAGATAGGGTTTTTATGGGTCTTATTGGTTTTTTGGGGGATTTTTTTATCGATGAGTAAACAGTTCAACTTAAATTACTATGATTAATTTATTCAAAAGACTAACCCATTTCCACAACTACTTTATTAGTACCTCATTTCTTTCCCTGTAAGAACTGCATGTGGGGAGAATGTTCCCTACGTACAGGCCTGTTTGGCCAAAATTAGAAATAATTTAGGAGAGAAAAGACCCGAGTAGTTAGTGAAGATCTGCAATTCCTGCATTTGAACTAGTTCGTACTTAGAGTCATTAAGATTGTACGTACAGTTTTTCTGGAAGTGTAAATGTTATTTGCAATCAGCCAGTTTCGAGTGCTAAAAAGTCATATGTTTTTATACTGTCATGTAGTGTTCGATTTAAATTGTGAAAAAAATACCATTGCCGACAAAAGTATGTACTTTATTATGCCATACCCAGAATGCCTTACTCAATCAATTTAAATTATTTATAAGTGACGAAATAAAAAGTATTTTTAAATAATATAAATTTGATTCTGTTTCCATATAATTAGAACTGGACTTGATTTAAAGAATCCTCAGTAATTTCCATAAAATCAATACAAATTTCTGAGTAAAATGGCATAAGAAAAATGAATTTTTTAATGTTCGTTACGTAGATCATAATTATAATAATTGTTCAGTATATTACTGTCTTCCTGGTGTATGCAGTTCAGTATCAGGTAACACTTGTGTTTTGGAGCAGAATACATTTTGCCAAAGCGTGGACATATCCGCATCCTCAAATGAGGATGAGACGGCGGTCGGATGGTCCCTATGGGCCATTTTGTGGCCTGAAGACGGAGTGTGTCTATGTAAATGCCTTAGATGGTTTTGTGCTCCAGTATGAAAACAGCGTGCCGGCCGGGGTGGCCTAGCGGTTCTAGGCGCTACAGTTTGGAACCGCGAGACCGCTACGGTCGCAGGTTCGAATCCTGCCTCGGGCATGGATGTGTGTGCTGTCCTTGGGTTGGTTAAGTTTAAGTAGTTCTAAGTTCTAGGGGACTGATGACCTCAGAAGTTAAGTCCCAAAGTGCTCAGAGCCATTTGAAAACAGTGTAGGTGTTCTGCTGAGTCCCGTATTCAGTAAGCATGCTATTAAACCTCTTATCTCAGATATTATGATTTTCTTCCATTTTTTATATGGGCTAGGCAAAGTAACAGCTTATCTGCATATAAATTGCTCAGCTGAGATATTTGTTTCATTAACAATTAGTTGAAATGAAGTAATGGTGCATTGAAAAGTAAATTGAAATGTTCAGTTGCAGAATATCCCACTGGTGGCATACTTATATGCTGTGGTCCAGACCCGTCGTGAAATGGATGTGTTTTTGGCTGTAGTGTTTCAGATGCAATCATTTGACTTCAGTGTACCGTATATTTTCCACTCTGTCTTCATTTTCAATCATTATAGCCTCAAGGACCACAGCTACTTACTCTGTATCACTAATATTTTCCAGTGACTCACGAATCTGTTGGACACATGTTTATAAAGAGAACCGCAAAAGCGAGTTAAATAAACAAACTGCAAACATGAACTTAAAAGAAACATAGCCCAGAAGCAATATTAAATAACAATACTGTACAAAAAGAACAACATTGGATGAAATAACAAAATGTAAACAAGTATCACGAAGCATGATGTCAATAAACAATCAACGCAGGAGCAGAGTTATCGGTCGTCGATATTTGATTGCAGCGACGCTCAGTAGTCGATAACTATCGATGTACATGTAAATGGAAATCGCTCCGGGTATAATGCGCGGCGGGTCAGACGGACAAAAAGAGGGCAGTGAAGAAGATGGACAGAGAGAGGGGGAAGAGGAGTTGGATTAACAGAATACTGGAATAAATACATACTGGGCAATAGCGGATACACAGCTGTCAGCTCCTGCGTAACTGTAATACAAAGTCCTCTTGGAACTTACATGGCAATCCTCGAAAGAAAGACGCTGGAGCTCTCGTGAAACCCTGTTGGGTGGATAAAGAGAGATTATTCGAAGAAGATTTTGTAACAATTATGTTGTCATCTTTGTGTACTCGCGTAGGGACCGCGAGAAACAGACTCTTGGACAGTCATCTTCTACTATACACGAGTGGCATAAGGCAGAAAGTCGATAATATTGGTACAAAGTACTCCGCTATGCACTTGCGGGTTTATAGCTGTAGATGCAGGCGCCGCTAAGTCGAGTATTCCTGTTTGTCGCAATTACCACTCCTTCAGCAGCGGATTCGAATCTATCTTTCCGATGTCCCTTCCACCTGTTTTCGAAAATGTCCCCTCTTGTGCTTTCACACAACTCCCACTCTTAAAGTATGATGCGTGGGCGCCCGCTTTCTACGTGGGATGTGGGCTCTGGGACTTTGCTGGGAATACTCCAGCATTTTCGTGCACCTGGATATCCAGCTATTGTGCTGGCGTCTCACAGTAGGTGGTAATCGAAGCCTGCAGTGGGTGGAGGGGGCTCGATCATTAGGAAAGGCAGTGTGTGTTTCCCACGGCCGGCGGCCTGGGCCTTTGTCCCCAGGCCATTGTGCCGCCGCTCCCGTGCTCCCTGTGTCTATTGTCTGCCGCCGCATACAGCCGGTCACCTGCACTCCCACATCGGCATCACTCCACCTACACACATCCACCACCTGCCAGCATTTATACGATAAACGTTATTTCGCAATAGAAGAAACGGAAATACTAACCCTGAGACGTGTTTCTTGGTGGTTTTTGTTGTTGGTTTGACTGGTTTGATGCAGCTACTTTATCTGCGCAAGCCTCCTTTTCAAAAAAAATGTTCAAATGTGTGTGAAATCTTATGGGACTTAACTGCTAAGGTCATCAGTCCCTAAGCTTACACACTACTTAACCTAAATTATCTTAAGGACAAACACACACACCCATGCCCGAGGGAGGCTCGAACCTCCGCCGAGACCAGCCGCACAGCCCATGACTGCAGCGCCTTAGACCGATCAGCTAATCCCGCGCGGCTCCTTTTCTTCTTCTGAACGTGCTTGCTGTAGTTAACCCTTGGTCTCCCTCAATATCTTTACCCACCACCCTGTCGTCCGTCAGAAAAATTAACTGTTCCTAAACGTCTGAGGATGTACCCTGTCAGCCTGGCTCGTCCTTTAGTTAAGTTGAGAGATAAAGTTCTAACCTGCACAGTTCGATTCAGTATCTCTTCCTTAGTTACTCGGCCTACCCATGGCTTCTATATCCATACATATTGCAAAACTGGACGTAGGTACGCGTATATTCCACATGTACTCCTAGACCAATGGACCGATTTTAACCAAACTTGGTACACATGTCCCTTATTGTTAGGCGACAAATGCTGTGCGGCCAAGAGCCACGTACCTGTCACAGTTCAGGGATGCATGAAAAGCTGCCCCGTCGTGCATGACGTTTTAATACGGTTATTCTTTACTACTAAGACACTCCCACGGTCGAGTTAACTTAAGCCAATCCCTGACACGTGGCTGCGCTTTTCACAGCTTTCACCTGTGAAGCGCAAACGGCTGTAGGCGGAAACGACAGCTGTCTTTTGAGCTATGAAGAGGCGTTGCCACAGAGATGTTTACAGAATCTTATTGTAGACAACGCGAAGCGTACAGAGACTGACTGGGGTCTTGTTTCTTAATTTGGATATTGTGCTTATACATTTGTATATTACGCATGTTTCTTTGTATGAGTGTTTCGCAATTTCAAAGGTGTTTTCACAAGCAAATGGAAGTGAAATTTTTTCGATACTTCACCAAAAGCACAGTTCCTGTTTTGTTATCGTTTCTAATAGAAAATTAACAAAAGGAATACCTGGACAATGCCAGGCTTGTCAGCTACTCTTCAACATTATAAAAATGTATGTATGTATGTTAGACATTTCTCCTAAACCACTGAACCAATTTCAACCAAGCTTGGCTCACACGACACTTACTGCCTGGAAAGAGTCGCTGTGGGCGATCAGAGGTGGAGGTGGAGGTGGAGGTGGTGGTGAAACTGAAGTGTTCTCCCTGGTAACCCTCACAAAATGATGAGAGCATAAAAGTTTATCGCTTACTACATTTTCGTTCTTTATGCAGTAAAACTGCCACATAAGGCATGACGTTTTGGTTTACTACTTTTTTACTGCTACGTGTGTTCGTAACACATTCACAGACAGTATCCAAATATACCTCTGGATGTACCTGCAAAATTATATCATTGTACGACACATAGTTCAGGAGATGAGACTCATAAACTCTGAGATGCGTGATATACTGTCGCATCATGCGTGATATTTAAATTTATTACTTCTTTGCTACTAACTCTATTCGCAACACATTTCGCAGACAATATCCACATATACCGCTGAATGCACCTACAAAATTATAAAATTGTACAATTCATAGTTTATGAGCTGTGACGTCCTAAACATTGAACTGCATGAAAACGAAATTGCACGACGAAATTCGGTAGAAATGCAAGTCAAATATGTGTATAGATATGTGTGAAATAAGTTAAATGTATGTGACATGTGCATATCTGGACGAAGCCACGGGTAAAATGCTTTTCCTAAACACAAACGCACACGTACTAGTCAGTATCTCGAAAGAAATGCTGTGGGTGTAAGAACAATGGATCTCCTATTTGGGTTGGGGTGATAACGGGGAGAGATAAGGTGGTGGGAGGAGATGGACGAACATGAGGCAAGGAGGAGATGGACACATGTGGGGGAGGGGGTGGAGAGAGATGAATAGATGATGATGAATAGAGAGTGAGAGAAGGAGATGAACAAAGAGAGGAAAGAGGAGGAGACAGACAGAGAGATCGGGGTGGGGGAGATGAACAGAGAAATTGAAGAGAAGGAGGTGGACAGAGAGAGGGGACAGGGAGATGGACAGCGAGATGGGAGAGGAGGAGATGAACAGAGAAGCGGAAGAGGTGGAGAAGGCGTGAGAGAGAGAGGGGAGAGGGAGAGATTGACAGAGAAGGAAAGAGGAGGGGTTGGACAGAGATAGGTGCGAGGAGGAGATGGACTAAGAGAAGGTTAGAATAAATAAATACCCTGTCTACACCAGGTACTGTTCAGTAGTCTGTGGTACCACATTTCAGATGGTTTCGCCGCACGGGGTAGCCGTGCGGTCTCGGGTGCCTTGTCACAGTTCGCGCGGCTCGTCCCGTCGGAGGTTCGAGTCCTCCATTGGGCATGGGTGTGTGTGTGTGTGTGTGTGTGTGTGTGTGTGTGTGTGTGTTGTCCTTAGCGTACGTCAGATTAAGTAGTGAGTAAGCCTAGGGACCGATGACCTCAGCAGTTTGGTCCCATAATACCTTACCAAAAATTTCCAGATGCTTCTATTCTCTTTGTCTGTACTGCTTATCGTCGACGTATCACGTCCGTATAAGACGACACGCCAAACAAGTGCTTTGAGAAACATCGGACATCTTAACATTTCTTTTAATATTGGATCTTAAGGTATTTTTCGTTTTCCGGAAAGCTTTTCTTGATCTTGCCATTCTCAATTTTATATCCTCGTTATTTCCCATCTCTCGTCGTCAGCTATTTTGCTGTCCATATAACAGAACTGGTCAAGTACTTCCAGTGTCTCATTTTCTAATTTAATTTTCTTACTTAATTCGACTATACTCCATTTTACTTTTGGTGGTGTGTATATTGTAACCTATCGTAAAGACACTATCCATTCCGTTCAAAAGGTTTTCCAAGTCCTTTACCATTTACCACAGAAATACAATTTTATTTTGTCGAATATTGATATGCCAAGACTGTGGCTGTGATATTTCTTACAAAAAGGTAAAAGCAGCAACCAGCTTGTATGAGTATTGCAACCTATTGAGAACAAAAAGCGCCGGTAAACTGCAGTTTAGGACAGCGCCCCTAGACGGGTGGACTTGGAGTGAGTTACGTGTCTCTGTGAATAACAAGTGAGGTATTTTCGCGTGGCTCTTTGCCGATGTGCCCTCAGTGGAGTTAGACCTTTGCGGAGCCGAGATACTTCTTTTGTAGCCATGCTGCAGACTCTGTACCAGGCTATCCGTGTTTTACGCCTAGAGGCGACTTTGGCCAGCCATCTGTGCGATAAGGCACGCGCGTGACGCATGGCCGATGACGGACAACAGGAACTGCTTACTACCGCTTTGTCTTTGTGTTGTCTTCCTCACGGCCTACAACTCATCGACTCGCTAGTGTCGCAGTACACTTGTGCAAAACACAGTGAAAAGCCAAAGAAACTGGTACACCTGCCTAATGTAGTGTAGGGTCCCCGCGAGCACTCAGAAGTGCCGCAACACGACGTGGCATGGACTCGACTAATGTCTGAAGTAGTGCTGGAGCGAAATGACGCCATGAATCCTGCAGGGTTGTCCATAAATCCGTAAGGGTTGGGATCTCTTCTGAACAGCACGTTGCAAGGAATCCCAGACATGCTCAATAATGCTCGTGTCTGGGGAGTGTTTAAACTGAGAAGATTGTTCCCGGAGCCACTCTGTAGCAATTCTGGACGTGTCGGGTGTCGCATTGTCCTGCTGGAATTGTTCACGTCCGTCGGTATTAACAATGGACATGAATGGACGCAGGTGACCAGACAGGATGCTTACGTACGTGTCACCTGTAAGAGTCGTATCTAGACGTATCAGGGGTCCCATATCACTTCAAATACACAGGCCCCACACCATTATAGAGCCTCCACTAGCTTGAACAGTCCTCTGCTGACATGGAAGGTCCATGGATTCATGAGGTTGTCTCCAGACCCGTACACGTCCATCAGCTCGATACAATTTGATACGAGACTCTTCCTACCAGACAACATGTTTCCAGTCATCAACAGTCCAATGTCGGTGTTGACAGGCCCATGCGAGGCGTAAAGCTTTGTGCCGTGGAGTCATAAAGGGTAAACGAGTGGGCCTCCGGCACCGAAAGCTCATATCGATGATGCTTCGTTGAATGGTTCGCACGCTGACACTTTTTGATGGTCCAGCGTGGAAATCTGCGCAGTTTGCTGAAGAGTTGCAGTTATGTCACGTTGAACGATTCTCTTCAGTCGTCGTTGGTCCCGTTCTTGCAGGATCTTTTTCCGGCCGCTGCGATGTCAGAGATTTGATGTTTTACCGATTTCTTGATATTCACGGTACACTCGTGAAATGGTAGTACGGGAAAATTCCCATTTCATCGCTACCTCGGAGATGCTGTGTCCCATCGATCGTGTGCCGACTATAACACCACGTTCCAACTCACTTAAATCTTGGTAACCTGCCACTGTAGCAAATTAATGTCTTATATAGGCATTGCCGACTGCAGTGCCATTTTCTGCCTGTTTACATATCTATGTATTTCAATACTTATGCTTATACCAGTTTCTTTGGCGCTTCACTGTAAAACTGTCTTGTACGGTAATATGAAGTTTCGGATTTCCAGCACAGCGAGTTCATCAAAATGAGTGAGATGTTTCGACGAGTGTCACATGTTCTTCTGGGGAAGAATGGAATTAAGATAGAATGCTGATCCTAATTTACGTTATCATTCACTCTCGGTGGCGGTTTATTCGGTACGCCACGTTCGATGATAGCCACCAGTCTTACGGTTGAAGAACAACCCGTCTGTGTTGTGGAGCAGTTATTTATGTTGTGATCTGATTTAGGGCTCACGAGGTTATCGGTAGACGATAGGCCGACTTCGGTTCCCAAAGACTATAGCATTCCAGTAAACATCATTTGAAAAGACCCTTCAGCCGAAATATGTACTGCAAAAACTCACAGGGTAAAAGTCGTGCTTGACATTCCATTTTAGCTGCGACTTCTGTCAACAACACTGCTCGCGCAGCATCTCTGAGATGCACCTTTTGCCTCTGCATAAACGAAACCAAATCGGAAATGAAACTACTGTTGGACAAAATGATGCCGTGCGGTTAAATGTGTCAAACTCATTAATCATTCTTTCCTAACAAAGTAAGTATAAAGAATACAGCAAACAACAGTTGACGAAAGTGGTGATATCTAATTTTCCACAGCGTTAAACGTAAAGTAATTTCCGTCGTCTTGAGGATCGTATATCTTCTCTGAATCAGTCATTTTCACGTCGCAGTCGTGTTTTGCATATTAAAGTGCCGTGCTGGACACAGATATAAGCACCACGTGAATTGCACCCGTATCTTTTTATTCGACATTTATTTACATTATGACACCGTCTAAACTTCTTCCCCACATTTGTAACATTGTCATTAGTTTCACTTGCGTGGATTTCCCTCCTTTCTTCATTACTTCATGGAATTTTTTCAAGACCAGCTGACGAAGAAAAAGAAAAACGTGGATTACAACTTATTCTTCTCTGCAACTACTCTTGAACCAATTCTTTTCTTAGAGCTCGAGCAAAACCTCGATGTCTCATGATAGTGTTTTCGCTTCCAAAACACAAAACTTGGCTATTTATTCCAGCTGTGTTCAGTGCTGAAAACAGTACAACCATCGACCTTTTGTTTGTATTTCGAGAGACACTGTAGGCTGAACACATCTTGTCTACGATATCAACACCGCATCTTGTTTTACTGTCGATTGTAATCGTTTACGTTATATTATTCTTCCTGTTTGTTAGTCGCAGCCGGCCGGTGTGGCGTGCGGTTCCAGGCGCTTCAGTCTGGAACCGCGTGACCGCTACGGTCGCAGGTTCCAATCCTGCCTCGGGCATGGATGTGTGTGATGTCCTTAGGTTAGTTAGGTTTAAGTAGTTCTAAGTTCTAGGGGACTGATGACCAAAGATGTTAAGTCCCATAGTGCTCAGAGCCATTTGGACCATTTTGGTCAGGTTATCAGTCCCTAAGCTTACACACTACTTAATATAACTTAAACTAACTTACGCTAAAGACAACACACACACACACACACACACACACACACACACACACACACACACACATATGCCCGAGGAAGGACTCGAACTTCCGACGAGGGGAGCCGCACGTACCGTGTCATGGCGCTCAGAGAGCGCGGCTACCCCGCCCGGCATAAATTTACGGATTTGTTTGAGTAAACTGCCCGTCAGTGTATACATATTGGTGGTATGTTCATATGCCGGTAAAATTTATACATGACGGTCTGATTAATTTCGCCCGGTTTATGCAGGTTCTCAAACCTTTGTGTGTATTTAACTATTGGTACATGAGACAGTTTCCTAGACAGTGGCATCGTAAAGTAATTAATTATAGCATATTCGACAATATGAATCAGGGTAATAGAAAACCTAAAAAAATATTGTTGCCTGTCACTTCTCGTCCCGTTACCGAAAAAACGTAAGTAAAGTATACGAGGTGTGGCTAGAAAAAAACCGGACTAGTACTGGTGAAACAATAAAACGAATGCAATAAGGCTGAAAGTCGCGTGGCCTGTCACGTGACTCTCGCTCCGCCTACTGCTCGAGTTTCATCTGCCTCCTGCACTCAGTCTGCCCGTGGCGTCTGTTTTAAGTAGTTAACGTTTTGTCTGTGCGTCGGAAAATGTTGAGTGTACAGAAAGAACAGCGTGTTAACATCAAATTTTGTTTCAAACTAGGAAAATCTGCAAGTGACACGTTTGTAATGTTACAACAAGTGTACGGCGATGATTGTTTATCGCGAACACAAGTGTTTGAGTGGTTTAAACGATTTAAAGATGGCCGCGAAGACACCAGTGATGACACTCGCACTGGCAGACCATTGTCAGCAAAAACTGGTGCAAACATTGAAAAAATCGGTAAACTTGTTCGACAAGATCGCCGTTTAACAATCAGAGCAGTGTCTGAGTTAACAGGAGTTGACAAGGAAAGTGTTAGGCAGATTCTTCATGAAAGTTTCAACATGAACAAAGTGTGTTCAAAAATGGTTCCAAAGTGTCTCACAATTGAACAGAAGGAACGCCGAAGAATGATTTGTTCTGACATCCTGGAAAACATTGAAAGTGATCCCACCTTACAAAATGTTATTACTTGCGATGAATCGTGGTTTTTTACTTACGATCCCGAAACTAAACGCCAATCGATGCATTGGAAAACTCCTGGTTCTCCACGACAAAAAAAAAAGCACGAATGTCAAAATCGAAATTCAGGGCAATGATGACCGTTTTTTTTTTTTACATCAAAGGGATTGTGCACATTGATTGGGTACCAGAGGGACAAACAGTGAATCAGCATTACTACATTAGCGTCCTGGCTACCCTACGTGAGCGAGTACGGAGAAAACGGAACGATTTGTGGAGAAAAAAGTCATGGATCCTTCACCAAGACAATGCCCCAGCTCACAGTGCGTTGTCAGTGAAGACGTTTTTGGCAAAACACAACATTCCCATCTTAGATCATCCACCCTACTCACCTGATTTGGCCCCCTGTGACTTTTTTCTTTTCCCTAAAGTCAAGTCAGCTTTGAAAGGAACTAGATTTGAGACTGTTGAAGCAGTAAAAGAAAAAGCGACGGAAGTAATGTATGGACTTACCGAAAATGATCTGCAGCATTGCTATGAACAGTGGAAAATTCGTATGGAGCGGTGTAGAGACCGAGGAGGAGAGTACATTGAAGGAGATAACATGAAATTGTAAATAATTGTAAATAAATGTTTTTTCCAGCATCAGTCCGGTTTTTTTCTAGCCGCACCTCGTAATCTGAGCGACGATACTGTGGCGAAAAAGCGCAATACCATTGCTTTTCACACCTACAAGCCAACTTCTGTTCCTGGTATAAAATTGTTAAGATATGTCTAAAAGTTACATGGTACTTCTGAAGGCGATCTGTCTCTAGAAGCGAAGTAATAACACTCAGAACACACAGAGCACTATACGGGCTGAAATTCGCCGTCCCAAAATCACGTGACTTGAGCTGCAGGAGACGTTACGGACAGAATTCTCGTTCCGCTCATACGAATGCTCACTCCATAGATATTTATATCCTATGGTGCCGTAATAAGAATTTCGAGAAGACGCTGCGCCCCGTTACTCGCATACAGTACAAGGAATACGACATGAGAAGTAGAGAAATTTCGCTCGTAATGAAGGATCTAGGCTGTTGTCTTTCACGGCACGTCGGCTCGCGCACAGCAGGTGTAGGAGGATGCTGGGTCCTTGACCTGCACCCTGAGGCCGTCACTCAGCAACCTTCACGTCGTCGCGCCAACTGTGGAAAACTCTACACCGTCGACGAGGGCTTTGCAGCGCAACGCCACGGCGCTGTGGCTATATATGTGACACCCACTGTTGCTATCGTGTTTTTCACGTTAGACCCGAATTGATTCTGCTAGCCCGATCAAATATCCGTTTCCCGGGTGTTGTTTCAAACGAAAGGTACCTGTAAATCAACTGTTCCAATTTCATCAACACGATGAGGTGAGGTTGTCAGTACGTTCGTGAAAGTTTGAATCTACCAAAAGTATAGTTTTCTTATGGATATCACTCAACTCCTGAAGAGGATGCGGAAAGAGAGAAGGGGGGAAAATTTGTCCGGAATGACAAGTTTAAAAATCTAATCCACACCAATTGATCTTGCGAAATTGTTTTATTATACCTACCTAGATCAATGCTATGTGTAAAAAAGGGCAGAGTGATCGATGGAGGTAAATTATCACACTTGTCATTTCATATGTAACCTTGTCATATAGTCGTTATGGCAATCCGTCCAAACTACTACTGGGTGTAAAAAAAAAAAAAAAAAAAAAAAAAAAAAAAAATAGCAGGACTGATGGACTGATGCTGTCACGGAGGAAGTACGCATCCACCAAAGATGAATGACCAATAGCTGTGAAGCGTAAAGCTTTCTCAGTCGGATGCGGCACCTGTAAACACCTGTGGTGTCTGTAAACAAATGTGTGTGGCCGTGGCCATCGTTTGTGTAGGAGCTATTATTTCGTTTTGCCGGAGAAATGAAAACAGAACAACGAACTGTCGTGAAGCTTCACATGAAACTTGCAAAAGATGGTATTGAAACTTATCTTTTACTATAAGAAGTGTATGGTGAAGACTGTTTATCACTTATGTGAGTTTTTGAGTAGTTCAAGGATTTCCAACATGGCAGGGAAGATGTTGAACATAACTCGCACCCGGGACGTCTTCAACATCAAAAACGGATGAAAATATCGAAGAAGTAGGTAATCTGATTCGATTTGACCGTCGGTTGAGTACCCAATCGATTGGTGAAACTGTAGGAATTGACAAAGAAAGTGTAAGGCAAATTTTACTCAGCCAATATCCGTCCCCATTAGCTGAGTGGTCAGCGCTGCGGAATGCCACGCCAAGGGGCCCGGGTTCGATTCCCGGCTGTGTCAAGAGATTTTCTCCGCTCTGGGACTGGGTGTTGTGTTGTCCTCATCATTTCATCTCCATTTCCGTTGCTGAAGTCGCCCATTGTGGCGTCGATTACAATAAGTACTTGACCTCGGCGGCCTAACTTCCCCGAATGGGGGATTCCCGGCCCACAAAGCCGTACGCTCTTTTCCATTTACACAGCCAATTTAACATGATAGAAACTTCTGCGAAATTGTTTCAAATGGCTCTGAGCACTATGGGACTTAACATCTGTGGTCATCAGTCCCCTGCGTGAAAATTTTTAGACTATATTGACACTTTGAATACCACTGTAAATGATTCTAATTTTTTGGAAAGAGTGATAACATGTGACGAATCTAGGTTTTTCGATTATGATCCAGAAACTAAGTGCCAATCCGTGCATTAGAAGGGATTTTTTTTCGATATTCATCGAGGTCGAACTATTAATCAACATTATTGTCTAGAGATTCTTGCAGCATTTCATGAGAAAAGACACAAGCTGTGAAAGAGCACGTCATGGGTTCTGCATCAAGACGACGCAGCATCTCATACTGCATTGTCTGTTAACTTTTTTTGTCAGACTTTGTGCAAATCATTGAGATTTAATTTAAGGAATTAAATCCTGTTTATAAGATCATGTGCGGAGAAATGCTTGTATGTGAGTTGCAGACGTTGAAAGGTCGACAGTTTCAGAAGTGAATAAGAAAAGCACGACTGAAAGGAGAAGAATAGAAGAGAGGGAAATATAATAGAGACATCAGATATTTATTCACTGCTACTACAAACTAAACCTGCAGTTTCGATGCAGAATGCAGATTGTATTTATTTATTTGAATAACCCTTTTGTAGGGTACAATAAAACAACTTTGCTTTTGCTTCTTTGTGTTTAATGTTCGTTGCTCCCAGACTTCCTTCATCCTTCCCTTTCTTCCAGGGTCCACGTTCTTCCTTTTGGAGACCTCTTTCTTACCTAAAATCCTTACTTTTGTGTTGATTCTTTAAAAATTATTCTGTTACTTATTACGTCAATTCTGATTCCAGTATTTTTGGTACTTTGTCAATTTCGGTAAAACACGTGGGTTTGGAGTTAGAGCTGTTTAGTAAGTTGTAGATCTCATTTGTTAGTCTGTTATCATTTGGTATATGTGTCCATAAAACTGCAGTCTTTTTTTCCTCATTATATCTGATAGCTCTTCCATGATCTTAATTTGCATTCAACATTACTATTACTTCTGGATTCCAGCATTTTTCCTTAAAATTCTTGTTTCAACTTTCTACAGTTTTTCATGATCCCCAAATCTCGTTACCTTTAATGTTTATTCTACATAAAATGTTTCAGTCCCTATAACTGTTTGATAGTGCCTTCCTCGTAGTTTTGTGTACTACATATATTTTTATGTGTGTTTTTTGTCATGCGGAGTGCCCTTTCCATTTTCTGTACTCTGTATTTTAGTGTTTCTTTTGTTTGGTATTTCTTGTTATCCATTCTCCTAGGTATTTAAAACAGTTTGTTTAAGATACTGTGTCGTTATTAATTTTAAGATTATGGAGGGGGAGGGGGGTTGGGCATCAATGATAAATTGTCTTGAAGTGTGTGTTTTTTTTTCAAATGATATTTTTAGTCCTATTTTGTCCGCTTGTTTCTGTAGTTCTGTGATTTGCTCCTTTAGCACTATCCAGTGAGTCAGTAATTAATGCTGTGTCATCTGCAAAAACTAGTCAGTCTGTGGTGATTTCATTTGGGCCTCTTCCTAATTGAACAGCCTTAGCACTGATGGAGTTACTTCAACTTCAGTCTCACACTACGTTTCCAGTGCGCAGTTGAAAAGTAGAGCTGATAAACTGCTTCCCTGTGTCCCTCCTGATTTTTATTTCAAAAGGTTTTGACAGCTCCCTCATAAATTTTACTTTCGATGGTGTGTTTCTTAAAGTTCGTTTAATTATTTCTGTTATTTTATTGTGTAGTTCGAGTTCCTCTGTAATGTGTGATTATTGTATTTCTGTCAATTGGATCATACGCCTTTTTAAAACCTGCAAAAGTTATCACTTATTTCAAGTTTCTGGTTTTCCTCATTTCTGCTATGTTCTTTAGATGGTTCAAATGGTTTAAATGGCTCTGAGCACTATGGGACTTAACAACTGTGGTCATCAGTCCCCTAGAACTTAGAACTACGTAAACGTAACTAACCTAAGGACATCACACACATCCATGCCCGAGGCAGGATTCGAACCTGCGACCGTAGCAGTCGCGCGGTTCCGGACTGAGCGCCTAGAACCGCTAGACCACCGCGGCCGGCGTTCTTTAGATGTACTGTGCTCTGCACAAGACTCACTCTTCCTAAATCCTGCTTGATATTCTCCTATATGTGGGTTGAGTATTCCTTCAGCTCTCTTTAAAAGTAGCAAGGACAGGATCTTACATGTCACTGGCGTAAGGGAGATTCCAGAATGAGATTTTCGCTCTGCAGCGGAGTGTGCGCTGATGTGAAACTTCCTGGCAGATTAAAACTGTGTGCCGGACCGAGACTCGAACTCGGGACCTTTGCCTTTCGCGGGCAAGTGCTCTACCACGAAAGGCAAAGGTCCCGAGTTCGAGTCTCGGTCCGGCACACAGTTTTAATCTGCCAGGAAGTTTCAAAAGGGAGATTCCTCAATAATTGTTAGAGTCAGTTTTCTTTCTTTTTTTTATGTAGTGGATGTATGTCCATTCCGATGATAGGCCGTTTGTTGACCACTTTCTTTAATGATTTCTGTTAGACATGGAATAATATTGTCACTCGAATATTTCTACAATTCAGCAACTATATTGTCTTCTCCTGACGCTTTGTTATTTTTAAGTTGTATAATAATCGTCAAACCAATGGAAACATTACAATCATAGAACCATTATGAAGTGTTGCATTTTCAATAGAGACATACAGAAAGGAAGCAGCAGTAGTTGTAGTAGCAGTACTAGTAGTAGTAGTAGTAGTAGTAGTATGGACACCGTCGCTTTTTTTAATTTATTGTATGCTGAGATGACAGACCGGTGGTTTGCGGGCCAACAGTAACGGTGCCGTCTGCCGATAATTTTGTGTAGTAAAAGAAGTGGGCAGTGAGTCAGGAAACGGATACCCTAGCAGCTCCGTTACAACGAAACGGGGACTGCAGAGTCACGGCAGCTGTGTTAGCGTACTGCAACCTGCTTTCCCTCGGGAGAACAAAGGCAATTGGGGACCACTGGCGCGCGCCACCTTTCTGCGTCCTCTGCGCTTGAAGACTCCTCGCTCATTTGGCTTTGGAAGCTTTACTGTAAAAGCTACAAGCGTATAACTTTACAGGGCGAGGGAGGCAGTGGGAAAAACGGGAATGACGTAAACTTACAGTGCTTCCTATAGTGTCAATCATGATGTGATATTTTTCGTATTGTGCAGTATGGTTTAAATTGAGAGTTATACAATATACCGTACGCAGAGTAAGATAACACGATAGTTACTCCTTTAAATCGTCGCACGAGCGACAAAATGACAGATATCGAAGTAAGTAGCCAAGGGACAGAAAAGGAACTGCAATCGCTGCACTGATGACTGGAAAAAAGTACAGGTCATTCCGTTTTCGAGAAGGGTCGTCGAACAGACGCACAGAACTATAGGCCTATATCTCTGACGTCGGTCTGCTGTAGAATATTGGAATTTGTTTTATGCTCTCGTATTATGACTTTTCTGGAGAGATCCTCCTCAGTAAGAAACAACATGTGTTCCGAGAACAACGATCGTGTGAAAACCAGCTCGCTGTATTCATCCACGAGACACAGATAATAGTAGATACAGGCGTCCAGATAGATACCGTGTTTCTTGAGTTCCTAAAGGCATACGATAAAGTTCCGCGCTGTCACCTCCTCAACAAAACACGAGCTTGTGGAACATCAGACCGACTGTGTGACTGGATTGAACAGTTTATAGCAAACGGAACACAGAATGTCATTCTGAACGGAGAGAAGTCTTCAGACGTGAAAGTAACTTCGGGCACGCCCCAAGGAAGTGTACTTTTCACAAAATGGGCCTAATAGATAACGACAGAAGTTCCACGAGGCTTTTCGCGGATGATGCTATTGTATACAGAGAAGGTGCAACATAGAGAAACGTAACTTATTGAGAATACATAGACGGAAAGACCTAGTATTGTATGATAACAAAATAGGGGAACAAGCACTAGAAGCAGTTACTTCCATCAAACATCTGGCAGTGTGCGATTTGAAGTGGAATGAGCACATAAAATTAATCGCACGTAAGGCACATGCGCGGCTGGGATTCATTGGAAGAATCCTCGGGGAATGTAGTGCGTGAAGAAAGGAGGTAGCTTACAAAAGCTCTATTCGACCCATACTTGGACATTGCTCGTCAGTATGGGATCCGTACCGGATAGCATTGATAGAGGAAATAGAGAAAATCCAAATAAGAGCAGCACGTTTGTTACAGGTTCATTTAGTAAGTGCGAAAGCGTAACGGATATGCTCAGCAAACTGCGGTGGCGGACGCTGCAAGGGAGACTTTCTGTATCACGGTATGGTCTACCGTTAAGGTTCCAGAGCGTATGTTTCTAGAAGAATCAACAAATATATCTCACAGAAAGACCAACGGATATAGTCACCGTCAGAAGAAAACCTAGCAATACGATCAGTTGTCGAAATACAGGGAAATTTGTAAGGGAACAGATAAGTTAGAATTAGAGGATAAATTCATTGCATACTAATTATGGGAAGTGCAACTTATTGTAAGAGCTATACTTTCTTTCCAGTCCAAATATAACCACAATTTCAGCATTAAACACGTATGTAAACTTTTCCTTACCTTTATGCAGTTTTTCAAACTTTCCATAATAGCTGGCACGTTTGCATCGCCATTAGCGTTATTGACTGTGATGATATTCAACTTAGGAATTTCATGTTTCCTTTTGTCTTAATGAGAGGAGTAACCATTTGCAAAAGCACATAAAATGAGACAACTGAGAAAGTTCCGATAGTTATATGGCTCGCTTGTCCTTAGGTCACTTCGAAAAGATTCATGTGTCAATCTTCCTCTCTTCTTGTATCACTCCTTCGTCCACATACGCTTCCTCTGTTCCTTTCGCGAGCACAAAGCCTGACAAAAGCCATCTCCGCCATGTTTGCACCTCCGAAATTTGACTTGGGGTTTCCACAGTGTCTGGAGGCAACCATCAGTATATTGCACAATATTATTGCCCAATATTACCGACGTTTTAGGGGTTGCTTGACTCAAACTTTGCAGAATTTGTTATTTTCAGGCATCTTAATGCGCCCTTATCAAGGATTTTTTTGTAATGTGTGAACTAAAAAAGACGTTGCAATACTTATCAATGCCCTTAGCATGCGGTGCATATTCATAATAGTCAGAAACATTTATGCAACCACTTTATACTACGTATTTGAAATATATATGACATCTTTGTGTTCTAACCGTTTTCATCCGTTTCTCTGTCTAAAGAACCCCATACGCAAGCATTATCTCTGCAGAACTTGCGTGAAATTGTGACATGTAACACTACCGCTATAATCATATTCGAACTGCTTGATTTAGAAAACTTAAATTTTTTAGTTTCAAAATTTCGGTAACCTACACTGAAATGTAATAGCACCGTAAAAATTTAGGACGTTAAAAATCTAAGAAAGACACCACTTCTCGTTGATGTACTATGTCTTGAAACGCTTAATCCAATAAAAAGGAACACATACACACGTTATGGGTTTAAATATTTTTAAAATGTGTGTGAAATCTTATGGGACTTAACTGCTAAGGTCATCAGTCCGTAAGCTTACACACTACTTAACCTGAATTATCCTAAGGACAAACACACACACACATGCCCGAGTGAGGACTCGAACCTCCGCCGGGACCAGCCTCACAGAAATATTTTAAGAAAAAATTATTAGTCAGTTGATTTGGATATGGGCAACGAAGGGACTTGTTATTACTGCCTAGCAAATGTCAACGGATGCATCGTATTGTAGGAAATGATTTGTATGTCATGTCAACGTGACCAGTTTAAAATTATTCTTCGTTTCTAAACTGAATGTTAATGGCCTGTCTTGAGCTGTCGCACTTTAGTAAACCATAAATAAAACAAGAGAGATTCTAACTGCATGGTTATTAAAGAAGTGAATTATAATTGAACTGTGCTGTATTACTGAATAACAACAACTTGTACAAATCTTTGTATAACTGACTGCAAGTGGTGTGATGAATGCCATAAAAAGAAAGGCAGTGGTTCGCAACCTTTATTATACCAGTGCCCCTTCGTGAAGCCAGATATTACAAACTAATGAGTCAGTGAGACAAATGGTACTGCTTTCTTCGTATAACTTTTTTCCCCCACAGATATTGGCTGTGAGTGAACATGGACAACGTTGAAAATTTGTGCCAGACCAGCATTCGAACCCGGAACAGCTGCTTTTCAAGCAGATGCTCTGACGACTAAGCCACCCGTACACCTGTACCGACTACACTTGCACGCCTCCCGTCAGACCCAAATTCTCAACTTTTCCACACACTAGTAATGTGGTGCCACTTGCCCATTATTCTCGTTATTCGCGGCATTTCGCCGATTCCCGCAAGAGTTCGAGCCGGGTGTGCATCCGCACTGAACAGATTACTGGCCGTCCTGGGCGCCTTATGTGGTGTCAGTTATTTCGGAAATGTCCGGAACAACGGGCACCATAAAAAGTGAGTATAAATTTGAAAACTTAATAAACCACGGAATAATGTAGATAGAGAGGTAAAAACTGACACACATGCTTGGAATGACATGGGGTTTTATTAGAACAAAAAAAAAAAAAAACAAGTATTGCTAGACGCGTGAAAGATCTCTTGCGCGCGTCGTTTGGTGATGATCGTGTGCTCAGCCGCCACTTTCATCATGCTTGGTCTCCCAAGTCCGTGCGATTGTTGGCTTTGGGGTTACCTGAAGTCGCAAGTATATCGTGATCGACCGACATGTCTAGGGATGCTGAAAGACAACATCCGACGCCAGTGCCTCACCATAACTCCGGACATTCTTTACAGTACTGTTCACAACATTATTCGTCGACTACAGCTATTGTTGAGAAATGATGGTGGACATATTGAGCATTTCCTCTAAAGAACATCATCTTTGCTTTGTCTTACTTTGTTATGCTAATTATTGGTATTCTGATCAGATGAAGCGCCATCCGTCGGACATTTTTTGAACGTTTGTATTTTCTTGGTTCTAATAAAACCCCATGTCATTCCAAGCATGTGTGTCAATTTGTACCTCTCTATCTACATTATTCCGTGATTTATTCAGTTTTCAAATTTATACTGACTTTTTGATCACTCGGTATATGAAAAGAAGTATGTTGGGAATTACCTGAAAAACAAATAAATGGACCAGGGAAACGGGTGGAGTGGAAGACGTAATTAAGACTGCAATGTAAGTTAAATGAATGAATGTGGCGAGACCTACAGCCAGATGGAAGATGAACCAAGGATGTTTTTTGACGTATTTCAAAGATAGCTAAAGACAGAGACGTCGACGAAGACGACTTAAAGAAAGGTATGCAGATGACAGGAAACGTGTAGGTACATCATGAATGCGTGTAACCGTAAGTAATAATGTAGAGAAAAGTTATGAAGAGTTCTTGATCGAGCAGTCGATGTTGAATGGCATATATATGTAATGGACATATTCGTTCCTGCAGTTTCAAAGTACTTATTTTATTTATTTAGCATATGGCAAGTACAAATCACGTATGAAAAATCTAAAAGTACATAACACACAAAACAGTTACAATATCACAAACAAACATCTAGGTTAGAAATATAATCGATTGCACTGTTAGTCGCATCCATGAAGTCCCTTGTTGGCCCAGGGTAGGCCCTCAGAGGGCATTCTACCACGATATGGTGAATTGTCTGCCTGTCAGCTCCGCAACCGCACTGTGGTGATGGCACTATGCTCCATTTGTACAAGGAGTCCGCACAACGGCCGTGGCTCGTCCTGATCCTGTTGAGGGTAGACCAGATTTTGCGGGGCAAGTCAAAGCCCCGAGGTCTGTTAGATGTTCCCAATAAGGTGTTAACCTGAGGCGGTGTCTTTTCCTCCCATTCCTCTCTCCAGCGGTCCTCAAGAATAAAAGCGTTCTTTACCAGATCTTTGGCACTTGCGAGAGAGGGGTGTCTGGATTTCAATCTATTTTGCTCAATTCCATTACTCAGGGTGTGGATAGGAAGATCTGGGCTATTTTGGATTTTTCGACACTCCCTGACAAGTGCGTGTTCTCTGCGCAAATGTGGCGGCGGGATATGACTCAATACAGGCAGCCATTGGACGGGAGTTGACCTTATCGTTCCAGAGATAATCCTCATCGTTTGGTTCAAGACTGCATCCACCTTCTTGATGTGAGCACTATTTAACCATATTGGGGAACAGTACTCTGCTGCAGAATAGACAAGTCCTAGTGCAGAGCTACGCAGAACGGAGGCAGTGGACCCCCAACTAGTGCCACAAAGCTTTTGGACAATGTTGTTTCTAGTTCTGACTTTTTCAGCAGTGTTTACAAGGTGTTGTTTATAGCTCAATGTTCTATCGAGTGTCACGCCCAGATACTTTGGTGTTCTATTATATGGAAGAATGCCGCCATCAAAGCGGATCTTGAGCTCTTTGTTTGCTAATTTGTTATTCAGGTGGAAACAAGTGGCCTCTGTTTTGGATGGGCTGGGTTGGAGCCTCCAGTCACGGAAGTATTTTCCTAGAGTGGTCAAATCGCTGGATAGTGTGATCTCAGTTTCCTCCATCACTCGGTGTTGTGTGGCCAAGGCCCAGTCGTCCGCATATCCGAACATTTTGGATCTCGTCCTAGGCATATCGGCTATATACATGCTGAAAAGCAGTGGAGCCAGTAATGAACCTTGGGGCAGGCCATTATTAAGTTTCATGAATTTACTTCTCTTGTTACCGATGACAACCTGGAATGGTCTATTGCAGAGCATTTCGTTGATAAGGTTAGCCGTTTTTAGACATGGCACGATGCGGAGGAGCTTATAAATCAGGCCCTGTCTCCAGACAGTGTCGAACGCCGCCGTCAGGTCAACAAATACCACTGATGTTTTTTGCTGTCTTTGGAAGCCCGCCTCGATGTAGGTTGTTAGAGCGAGGACCTGATCCGTGCAGCTTCTTTTCGGCCGGAAGCCCGCCTGTTCTACCGGTACAGCCTCCAGGATAACTTCGCTCATTCTGTTGTACATAAGTCTCTCCAGTAATTTATAGATCATGCTGAGTAAGGCGATTGGGCGGTAGCTCTGAGGTTGGTCACTCGGTTTGCCCGGTTTTAATATGGCAACAATTTTAGCATTTTTGAGACTGTGCGGAATTTTTCCAGTTTGCAACACGTTAGAGAAGAATCGCGCAAGCCATAATCTTGCAAATTTACCGCAGTGGAGCAGAAATTCTGGGTGAATCCCATCAAACCCTGGGGCCTTTCCTGGTTTTATATCGTTCAGGGCCATATTTAACTCTTCGACTGAAAAGGGTTGGGAATAAGATGTATTGTTCTCTGCTGTCGATTTTAGCTCTTTAAGCTCCTTTTTAATTTTTATAGTATGGGCTCGTTCCTTTGGGGCCCTGGACGTCTTGCTGATGTGAACCGCAACTGTATTTGGGGACATAGCGCTGGTCATTTGCAGATTTTTACCTCCACCTCCAAGTCTCCGAAGCAAAGACCACGCCCTTCTGCTTGATCTTGTAAAATCCATTTGTTCCACGGTCTCCATCCACTTAGCACGCCTGGCCGCGTCTAGGCTATGTAATAGATCGTCTGCAATTTCTTTATCCCCATTGTCCAGAAACTGTCTATAAAGCCGTTCACTTTCCTCGCTCCATCCTGGCACATATTCGTTTCTGAATCCTCTGGGCATACTAACTTTAGCTGAGCTGATGACGGCTCCAACAAATCTTTCGTAGTTATTATACGTTGGGGGTATCCATCCAAGGCATTTATCAAGTTTCTCCGAGAAAGCAGCCCAATCTGCCCTCCCAAAGTTCCATCTAGGACGAGGATAAGAGGATATCAGGGGAATAGTAAGACCTATTTCTAAGAGCACTGGACGATGCTGAGAGTGGGGGAAATCCTCAAGTACCCTGCGAGAGGCCGGCAGGGGTTTGTTGTTCTTGTCAGTTGTAACAAAACTGAGGTCAGGGCAGGTCTCAGTTAGCCAAGCGGCTGATTTAAATGTACCTCGGTCTTTGGCGTCAAAGATTAGTTGAGTATTATGATCTTCTGTCCATTTCACCAAGTCTTCGCCGTTTTGGTCAGATATTCGATATTTCCACAGTTCATGGTGGCTATTAAAGTCACCCACGTATATTGCTGGGTGAGGCAGGATTTGAAGGGCTTGTGGGGGCCACGATTGCCCTGGAGGCTTGTATATATTATTTATTGTGACTTCACCCACTTTTATAATGACTTCGTGAATCTCGTTCGTGGTAGATGTTGATACGAGAGCCACTTCTTCGATATTTCTTCTGACGTATGTTGCCGTGCCATAATGTCTGTGGTGTGTGGCGCCTATTAGGTCATAGCCAGATATTATGCCCCTTGATCTTAGCTGCTCGTCATCTTCAAAGTACTGTATTAGCTATACGGAATATGATTTTCACTTCCTCTCAGTTTCTACTAGAGCAGCTTGGACCAATTTAGATGATGGCTTCCCCATATTGTGATACTCACTGCCACTCATATTTCCTAGCACATGGTCGTTAGAACGAGTATCCAGTAGTGTATTACATCAGTTCTCACGACACATGGGTGGTGCTGCTTGCTAGACAGACAAGTAGTGTGCTACCATGTTCATCTTCTTAGTTAGCCCTACACACCTTTGCACTCTGTTGTCTAAATCAGGGATGGTTCCCAGGGTAGGTTTCTGGAATGTGATAGAGGTTGTTGAATTCTTTCTTTCTTCTTGAAAGAAAAAAGTTCGTAATATCTCAGTGCCGAGTAGAACCAGACTTGCCTACTTTGAAACAAAAAGCCTGAATAACTACCTTTTGAAGTGCAGACCACTGCGAGGCGTGCAGGAAGAGTGTCAAGTTCTGGAATATAACGAAAGTAATGTGGAGCCATGACGACTCCAGTGTCGTGGAAGCTGCGGTAGGTTCCTCGGTTGACGATTCATGTCGTGATCAGCCCGATTGAGGTGGTCCCACAGATTCTCCATCGTGTTTAAATCCGTGGAGTTTGGTGACCAGTGGAGTATAGTGAACTCATCCTGGTGCTCTTCGAACCACGCACGTACGCGGCGAACTGAGTGACACGTAGGAATGTCCTGCTGGTGGATTAGATCGTGCCGAGGAAAAACAAACTGCATGTGGAGGTGGACGTGGTCCTCAAGGCAATATGCTCGTGCTGATCCATTGTGCCGTCCAGAATGGTGAAATCATCCAGGAAATGCCACGAAAACATTTTCCAGGCCATAACGTTCCGACGATTATTGCAGGGCGTTTGCTCTCAGACGTTACGCGCCGTACAGGCTGTCCGATGGAGCATAAAACACGATACATCTGAAAAGGCCTCCTGTCATCACTCAGTGGACGTTTCATGCAAATTCCAGCCTTTGTCGCTGATGAAAAGCAGTCAGCATAGGCGCAGGAACCATGCGCCTGCTGCGAAGGCCCATTCGCAACGTTTACTGAACGGCCGTTGGGGAGACACCGTTGGTAGGCCACTGGGCGGTCAGTTGCTCAACAGTAGAACGTCTTTTCGCTTGTACACATCTCCACACTGTCGTTCACCCCTGTCGCCTATGACCGAGCGAGGTGGCGCAGTGGTTAGAACACTGGACACGCATTCGGGAGGACGACGGTTCAATCCCGCGTCCGGCCATCCTGATTTAGGTTTTTCGTGATTTCCCTAAATCGCTGCAGGCAAATGCCGGAATGGTTCCTTTGAAAGGGTACGGCCGACTTCCTTCCCCGTCCTTACCTAATCCAATGAGACCGATGACCTAGGTGGTTCGGGTTTTAAAGTTCTGTGTACTGTCCCACATTTTTAACAAGATTTTGGGGAGGTATTTTTAACGTGTCATCGGGGTGGCTGGCTCACTCAAATTTTTTCGTAAGTGGTCAGCCAGTCTCATTTCCCTGTGCTGTTCTTTTAGCTCTTTTGTGTTTTATTTTCCCTCTGTTTTAATTTATTAGGCCGCGCGGGATTAGCCGAGCTGTCTGAGGCGCTGCAGTCATGGACTGTGCGGCTGGTACCGGCGGGGGTTCGAGTCCTCCCTCGGGCACGGGTGTGTGTGTTTGTCCTTAGGATAATTTAGGTTAAGTAGTGTGTAAGTTTAGAGACTGATGACCTTAGCAGTTAAGTCCCATAAGATTTAACACAAGAGACTGATGACCTCAGCAGTTAAGTCCCATAAGATTTCACACACATTAATTTTTTGATTAGCTATCTTGCCTCCAAATTGGTTTTAATGCATGGGAGAGTTCCTGTGCGATAGTCATTGTATGGTCGTTTCGTGTGCATGCTTGTACGACAGTTTTCGTTCTTATCCACATTCGTTGTTTTCATCGATCCGAGGGCGCTGATAACCTCGCCATTGGGCGTCCGTAAGTTCCCAAACCACACACACACACACACACACACACACACACACACACACACACACACACACCGATGACCTAGCTATTTGGTCTCTTCCCGCAAACAAAACAACCCCCAACCCCTTCGTCTATGGCCCGTGGTGCACCACATTAGCCTCGGCATCGATTTTGGATAGCGCTATTTTGTCATGCACGGTATACTTCAACAACGGCAGCATCCCGAAAACCAATAATCATGCTCTTTCGGACGTTAGATAAATCGCACCGTTTCCGCATTACGACAAAGGCTGCACTGTTTTTCGCTTCCCGCCCCCCGGCATATACCCTCCACTGCTGGTGCTGCCAGCTGCCGTCTGTGAGTGGTTATTGATGTTGAACGTAGGTGGAGGTCACATTAATGTGACTGGGCCGTGTATTCTCTCACAGATCTCACCGCGCCAGTGCTCGCTTAAGCAGCTTCCTGCTTCACATACATTTGTGATCGTTTTGTCAATGTCACTAGTTGAAAAACTCAGTCGGTTTTTCTTGCTCTTTTCTGGTCACACAGATGAAGATAACCTTCAGGAGTACGGCGAGACTGCTGCTCGTTTGAGAGGATTGTTGACAAACCGGATGGGAAGGACGCCTAGAGTTGATTTTCCAGTCTCCTGTTATTCTCTGGCGAAGCTGCAATTTCCACCTAACGACGCGGTTATTAGGGGGGCCTTAAGCACACGGAAGCCGATCCGGAACGCACCCAAGTTACCTCTGACTGAGTTCGCTGTTCCTACGTCAGCCGGCCGCGGTGGTCTTGCGGTTCTAGGCGCTCGGTCCGGAACCGCGCGACTGCTACGGTCGCAGGTTCGAATCCTGCTTCGGGCATGGATGTGTGTGATGTCCTTAGGTTAGTTAGGTTTAAGTAGTTCTAAGTTCTAGGGGACTGATGACCACAGCTGTTAAGTCCCATAGTGCTCAGAGCCATTTGAACCATTTGAACCTACGTCAGTGGTTCCCAACCTTTCTGAGAATGCGGAATCAGATATTAGTTAGTACCCTCCTTACCTCCATTCATCCCGCCATCATCAACATTAGCGCATAACTAAACTTAAGAATGTAAAGAAATTTTGTTTCAACACTTACATTTTTAAAAATAATGAAAGTTAAGAGTTATTTAATTTTTTCAGGTGTTTTGGTCTCATGCAGATATGATTTCATGTATACAGATTGAAGCGGCGAGTGAAAATTTGTACCAAAGCTGGGAATCGAACACGGGTCTCCTGCTTATTAGGCAGGTGCGCCAGCCACTAACACGCCTTGGCACAGTGGGAAATCTAAAGTAGACTGGGGCAGCAGTGAGGATTTGGATCGAGGAGGGAGGCAGGCCAGGCTAATCCATGTAGTTGTGCGAACTGCTGCGCTAAGGTGGCTTAGTGGCTAGAGCACCTGCCTCCTAAGCAGGGGACCCAGGATCGATTCCCAGTCGTCGTAGAAATTTTCACTCTCGCGTCTGTCTATATACATAAAATTAACTGTAATAGGTGTAGATGGACTACCTACAGCGACATATCAAAATGGATGCTGTACCATGACTCGAACCTAGATTTGCCGGTTGTCGTGAATTGAGGTTCGAGTCCCAGTCCAGCATAAATTTTCATACGTCGCTTTAGGTAGTCCATCTGTGCCAGCTACAGTTAAGTTGCTTTTCAGAAATAAATTTCAATATTGGAAACTGTAGTTCGTCAACTAAATATAAATTCTCAGTGGATTACGAGTCCTACCTACAACTCCTCCTCAGAAAAGAAAGCTAACTATGTACAATGAGGGTAGACACTTCACCGAGTGAGACGGCGCAGTGGTTAGCACATTGGACTCGCATTTGGGAGGACGACAGTTCAACCAGACGTCCGGCCATCATGGTTTAGGTTTTCATGATTTCCCTAAATCGCATCAGGCAAATTCCAGGGTAGTTCCTTTGAAAGGGCACGGACGATTTTCTTTCCCACCCTTCTACAGTCCGAGCTTCTGCCCTATCTCTAATGACGTCGTCGTCGATGGGACGTTAAATACTAATCTCCTCTTCCTCCCCCTCTGCATCACTTCTCACCGTAGCGACACTTGCTTCATCCACACTCTGCACCCCCATTTAAAATCAACCAAGTTAAAATATATGCGCTATAGATACTGTGTGTAAGTGAATCCTTACTTATGAACTGGTAGAAACTGAAAGTATTCAGATTTCCATTGCTCTGTGTCTGACCACTGTCAATAATAATAATAATAATAAAAACAATAATAATACTATGAATCCCTACAGCATTGTAGTGGCCATTATGTACTTCTGTTGCCTTTTCAGTTCATTTATTGTTGCGAAGTAAATAATGAAGCAATTTCTGGTCAGTTACGGGAGCTACCTAAACCTCGGAAAAGGCATTCTCAGATGTCTAAGCATATGTGATATATCTGTTTCGATTTTACTGCCAAAGATGCGTGGTATGAAGTGTGTGTGTGTGTGTGTGTGTGTGTGTGTGTGTGTGTGTGTGTTGAAGGTTCTGCATACATTCGTTTCACTAGTTGTAACCTCCACCACATTGTTTCGCGCATTATTACTTGCATTTGAAATAAAAATGTAATTCTTGATAACTTAAGTAATCATTATTATGTTGTTTTTGTTGTTATTGTTGCGGTCTTCAGTCCAGAGACTGGTTTTGATGTAGCTCTCCATGCTACTCTATACTGTGCAAGCTTCATCATCTCCCAGTACCTACTGCAACATACATCCTTCTGAATCTGCTTAGTGTATTCATCTCTTGGTCTCCCTCTACGATTTTTACCCTCCACGCTGTGCTCCAGTACCAAATTGGTGATCCTTTGATGCCTTAGAACATGTCCTACCAACCTTCTTCTAGTCAAGTTGTGCCACAAATTTCTCTTCTCGCCAATTCTGTTCAATACCTCCTCATCAGTTACGTGATTATTATAGTCTTACGAAATAGTTATATATTAAAAATAATTTAGTCCCATGGGCGAGTCACAATAAAACCCCTTGTTTTACCGCTCAGAATAATGCCCCCCCAGATTGAGAACCACCGTCCTACATACTAACACTTAATGATGGAAATGGAAATGAGCGTTTGGCGTCATTGGCCGGGAGGCCCCTCGCGGGGCAGGTCCGGCCGCCATGTCGCAGGTCTTATTACATTCGGCGCCACATTGGGCGACCTGCACGCCGGATGGGGATGAAATGATGATGAACACAACACAACACCCAGTCCCTGAGCGGAGAAAATCTCCGACCCAGCCGGGAATCGAACCCGGGCCCAGAGGACGGCAATCCGTCACGCTGACCACTCAGCTACTGGGGCGGACACTTAATGATAAGCGACCGATATGGACGAATATTGATACTTCTTGTTACAACCAGCACACGAATATTTACAAAGTCTTATACTGATCAGCTAATACATAACCTCTGAACTCAGTCTGGACGGGCCTTAGAAGGCTCAACTGTACGATCAGTCGCCGTGTCGTCTTCAGCCGGTAGGCGTCACTGGATGCGGATAGGGATGGACATGTGGTTAACACACCACTCTACCGGCCATTGTCAGTTTTCTTTACGCAAACCGCTGCTTCTCACTCGAGTAGCTTCTCAACTGGCCACATAAGGGGTGAATGAAACCCGCTTGCCAACAGTGCTCGGCAACCCGTATGGCCACCCATCCAGATGGTACCCAAGCCCAACAGCGCTTAACTTCGATGATCTGACGGAAACCGATGTCACCATTGCGGCAAGGTCGTTGACACACGACCTACAGTGGACAAATAATTTGTCTTTCTCAGAGAGGATCCAAATGTAACTTCTTATGATTAGTAACTTGAGCAAATTTTAACAAACGGTACATTTTCGGCTTGTGGCCCCAACGGTATGTGAAGAACAATGATTTCTTTGGTAATATGTACGGGGTAGGGTGGTAGCACTGAAGTCCAGACGCCTCCGTCGATTTGCATAGAACGGCCTTTTTCACCGCACGGAAGTGAGTTGCAGTAACGGCTTACTCGGAAAGCTATGAATAGAGAAACTGCATTTTGGGTCATACGACGCATCTTTATGGTCACAGAATGCATTAAAGTCAAAAGAGTTGTACGAACATTTATTCAATCAGTTAATTCGTTCTGCCGTAGAGGACCATTGGGATATATCCATGATGCTAATGCAGCTCACAGGATTCCCGCAAAGGTTTTCGGGTGCCATCGCCAGCAAATCTTGTTGATGGGTAGGCGAATCTCGTTTTTTTTTTTTTTTTTTTTTCTTCGGGGTGGAGTGGGATCGAATGGTGGAGGATTGATACTGCGACACACTACCGCTCTTTTTATATTGGACTGATAATCGACAGCTGCCTCTTTATCTGGCACTCGCTGACAGATGACGTTCACCGGGCATTCGCCATACCCACACCGTGCCATCGGATCGCCACATTGTGTATCGTGATTCGTCATTGCACACGACGTCTTTCCACTGTTCAATCGCCCAATGCTTTACGCTCCTTACACCAAGCGAGGCGTCGTTTGGCATTTACCGGCGTGATGTGTGGCTTATGAGCAGCCGCTTGACCATAAAATCCAAGTTTTCTCACTTTCCACATAAATGTCATAGTATTTGCCGTGGGTCCTGATGCAGTTTAGAATTCCTGTGTGATGGTGTGGATAAAGGTCTGCCTATTACAGATTATGACCCTCTTCAACTGTCGGCAGTCTCTGTCAGTCAACAGACGAGGTCGGCCTGTACGCTTTTGTGTTGTATGCGTCCCTTCACGTTTCCACTTCACTATCACATCGGAAACAGTAGACCTAGGGATGTTTAAGAGTGTGGAAACCTCGCTTACAGACGTATGACACAAGTGACACCCAACCACCTGACCACGTTCGAAGTCCATGAGTTCCGCGGAGCGCCTCATTCTGCTCTCTCACGATGTCTAATGACTACTGAGGTCGCTGATATGGAGTACCTGGCAGTAGGTGGCAGCACAATGCACCTAATATGAAAGACATATTTTTGGGGGTGTCCGGATACTTTTGATCATATCGTGTATGTGGAGATCACGCTTGCATCTCGGGACGTGCAATAGTGGCGCGTTTAGTTAGTTTCAAGCGTCAATTTCATATTGCAATTTTTAGGGATGTAATTGACGTATTGCGATGCAACCACCGCCATTCTTTTTGCGATTTTTCATGTTATAAATTGCGTAAGAAATAAAACGGGGTATCCATTAAAAAAGAAAACAACGTAAATTTGTGTTAAAACTTATATTTACTAACGTTTTAGAATGTCTTTACTTGTATGTGCCTCCGCCTTATCTGCGCTGAAACGTTTAAGTGGGCCACTCGGTATATTTTATGGAGTGGTACAACTGAAATTCCCAAACTGAGGTTTTCCGTATTTTTTCTAAATAATTTAAGGGAGAAATTAGAATGATTCCTTAAAAATGCTATGACCTATTCCTTTTCCCGTCTGAGGCCATTCGGAGATGTTGTTCCGTCACTAATATCTTACGTATGGTGCCTAGCTTTCCTCCTACCAAGCTAACGTCAGTCGCGGCTTTAGAAGTAATAAAGCCAGCTAATCGCTGAACTTTCCGCAGTAGTCGCAAAGCTATCTGGCACGTGTGGAGTACCATGTGCATGATAAAGACATTGATTTTCGTAAAGATTATTCTCCACGAAGGCGGCGCCTGCCTAGACCTTGACGTGACAGGTAACACGTAACTGACCCCCAGGTCCCTGAATACGCGGCCGCAGTGCTTCCGTGAACCCTGTTACCTGTTACGCGCTCCCGATGGAGGACACGCGGAAACGTGTTCTGGAACGTGCGTTCTTTCGCGTGTGTCTGAATTCAGTGGACTTCCCAGAATCATTTCGTTTCGTTAATGCGACGATACCTACAGTCCAGTACATTCGGTATATATGTCAAACTTTTACTTTGGCGTACACGGTAAACATACAGCTATTGACCTGTGAGTTTTATGCTGCAGAACGTTAGAGCCGCCACCTGCTCAGTTGTTGCTACATAAGCCGTCAGTTACAGAAACGGAGTTTTCCCTCGGTTTTTAAAAGTAAATCTAGAAACTTACCGATCTGCACCCGACTCGGCATATACGATGAGCGTTCAGTAAGTAAAACAACACATGTTTATCTGAAAACGGGTTGGTTTTATTCAAGAATCCACGACACCATATTATTCCCCACTCTTCTGGCTACAAAACTCTATGGTAGCACTTTACTGGTCGACATCGGAGTCAACGTCTTGCTGCATGAATAACCTCCCCATCATCCACTTACTGCTTTCTATGGAGTGCATCCTTCATTGGATCAGACAGATGAAAGTCAGAAGGTGCGACATCCGGACTGTAGTATATGTGAAGAAGAACAGTCCAATGAAGTTTTGTTAGATCCTCGGGTGCGCAGAGTTGTTGAGACCTTGCGTCGTCATGGAGAAGAAAAAGTTGGTTTGCATTTTTGCGACGACGAACGCGATGTACTCCATTGTTCAATTTCTTACGGGTCTCTGTGACCGCCGGCATGCGAGAGATCGGTCAGGTTTGCGCGACCTTGTTGCGATGATGACCAACCTCTCGCTCAACGACTCACCGTGCTTTTGTTCACTGCCAGCTGTCTTTAGACATTCTGCAAGCGCCTATTAATATCTACGAAGCTCTGCTTTTTCGCTACAAAAAACTCATTGACAGCTCTCTTCTTGTAAAGCACCTCCGTTACAGACGCCATTTTGAAGGCAACCTATAGCGTCGGCACCTATCGGATCTTCAAGAAACTATAGGGGCTGAAACGAGAATATTCCACGATGCCCCACAACAAATTCCGCATTTTCTCAATCGAAACTGCCCGAGAAAAAATGTGTTGCACTACTTATTGAACGCCGGCCGCGGCGGCCGAGCGGTTCTAGGCGCTTCAGTCCGGAACCGCGCGACTGCTACGGTCGCAGGTTCGTATCCTGCCTCGGGCGTGGATGTCTGTGATGTACTTAGGTTATTTAGGTTTAAGTAGTTCTAAGTTCTAGGGACTGATGACCTCAGATGTTAAGTCCCATAGTGCTCAGAACCATTTGAACTTATGAAACACCTTTCGTAAATATTAGCAGCCATTTTGGAGACTACAGATTGATGATGTGTTTTGTTGTGTGGATGATGTGTTTCTGAGTCTATATCACTGTGCTATTGCCTGACCGACATGTTATTTCGACACTTAAACGAACCCGAAACTTTGTAATTTCCTGTTTATAATGAGCGTTACATTAGGATTGGCGGATGATAGACCGAATGTTGTTTTTTGTTTTGAATGGTGTCGAACGTTATCGGCAGCGCAATCCACATAATTTCTGTGGTTTGGAACTGCACCAAATTCGAACAATTTTGACTTATTTTAATTTTTTCGCCGGCTTTGCTCGTATACACTTCACGAGACGATAAAGCAGACGAAAATAAACTGTCTTAAATAAGAAAGTAAGGATCAGTCAAAATTTGCGTTTCCTGTAGAGAACTAGGTGTTAACGCGGTAGAAGAAAATAAATAACGGCAGACATTACGTTCGTAGTGCTTCAGCACTCTATCACAAAATGGTTGAAATGGCTCTGAGCACTATGGGACTTAACAGCTATGGTCATCAGTCCCCTAGAACTTAGAACTACTTAAACCTAACTAACCTAAGGACAGCACACAACACCCAGTCATCACGAGGCAGAGAAAATCCCTGACCCAGCCGGGAATCGAACCCATTCTATCACAAAGTGCGTTCATTAATAAGGAACTATCGGGAATAAACAGAGGGTATTTGGGTACCAGTGTCGAAAGCTAGTGAAATGCGACCTTTGAGATCGTACACTGTTTAGTATCCAACAAATTCTTCACGTGATCCCACAGAGAATAGTTCAGAAGTTTCAAACTGAACGGTCGTAGTGGCCAGCTGAACAATGCCTCCTCTTCCGATACACCTCTCACTAAACGTTGCATTCAGAATGAAGTTACCAAACGACGTGACGCAGTGGTTAGCACACTGGACTCGCATTCGGGAGGACGACGGTTCAAACCCACGCCCGGCCATCCTGTCTTAGGTTTTTCGTGATTTTCCTAAATCGCTTCAGGCAAATGCCGAGATGGTTCTTTTGAAAGGGCACAGCCGACTTCCTTCCTCGTGCTTCCCAATCCGATGGGACCGATGACCTCGCTGTTTGGTCCCCTCTCCCAAGTCAATCAACTAACCAACCAGAATGATGTTATTAAAGTGAGAGGGGACCCATCGTGTAGGAACCACATAGCTGCACCCAGGCGCAATTCAGGATTCGATTCTGGGCAAGGGGTCACAGTTTCTACTTGTCTCCGCCCCCCCCCCCCCCCCACATGATACACCGTCACACCTACGTTTAACGTGCCACAGATGGCTATGATTTTATTGATAATAAAAATAAAATATATAAAAATGTTTTAATGTAATTCTAATTTGTTCACATTAGTGGTTAGGGTAGTGCGCCTGGCTCTACGGATTTTAAGTGGGACGTGTTTCCAACGAATGAATTTAATGCAGTGGGATGGAACGAATGGCGTATAAGGATGAAATTAATGAAGATAAAATATCCTGAAATGGGATGAAAACCATTCAGAAATATTGAATTTGTAACGTAATGAACATGTAGCGAAACTGAAACTTTGTGGCAGATTCTCTCTCCAACAGGAATGGGTGGAGACATTAGCGACAATGAAAGTTTGAGCGAGATCTCAGGAGGCGTGTCCAGATAGGCTAGCAGTTAAGCCGACTGCTCGTAAGAAGCAGGAAATTCGAGCTCAACTTCGGATATGGTACAAATCTTCAGTTGCACGAAAAATTCGTCTTCCGAAGAACTGTACTTTATTTCTGTATTCTACAACATCGCTCGTAGTTTGTGAAAGTAGCTTTCTCGCACGCTGTACAAGATGCTTTCGTACTAATAACTGGACAGACAATACGGATTTCTATGGAAACGAGTACGCTGCATGATGAAAAGTATCCAGACACCTATTGGTGGACGTTAATATGGGGTGTCTCAACCCGTTGTCTTTATGACTACCTCAGGGGAGACCTTCAGTGAGGTATCTGAATATCAGTGGAGGAATGGCAGTCCATTCTTCCTCAAGACCCGAAACCAGAGAAGGTAAAAATGGTTCAAATGGCTCTGAGCACTATGGGACTTAACATCTATGGTCATCAGTCCCCTAGAACTTAGAACTACTTAAACCTAACTAACCTAAGGACACCACACAACACCCAGCCATCACGAGGCAGAGAAAATCCCTGACCCCGCCGGGAATCGAACCCGGGAACCCGGGCGTAGGAAGCGAGAACGCTACCGCATGACCACGAGCTGCGGGCGCAGAGAAGGTAGTTATGGTGGACCCTGGCATCTGGAGAGAAGTCGACGTTCTAAATCAGGCGTTCCATTGGGTTCAGATCGGCATTCTGGGCAGGCCGCTCTATTTCAGGAATGTTGTTGTCCACAAACCATTGCCTCACACAAGCCGCTCTATGACAGAGTGCTTGTCATGCTGATACAATCAGTTATCATCCCCGAAGTGTTCCTCTACTGTACGCAGGACACAATGTCGTAAACTGTATTCATTTCCTTCCGAATTTAGTGTTTTGTGAAGCGCCGCTCTAACGACTATAAACACCCCATACCGTAACACCCCCACCTCCGTACTTCATTGTTGGCACTACACGTGATGACAGGTAACGTTCTTCTCGCATTCGCCAAATCCAAACTCTTCCATCGGATTGCCGCAGTGTAGAGCGTGGTTCGTCGCTCCAAATCAATCGTACCCACTTATTCACTATCCAGTGGCGTCGTTGTCTACACCACCTCAAGTGTAGCTCAGCACTGAGTACAAAAATGTGTGGCTTATGAGAAGCTGCTCGACCATTAAATCCCACTTCTCGCACATTCATTGTGGTGGAGTAGTGGCAGCACTTTGGGACTCAAGAGCGATTCCTTCTGCTGATTTCGTGTCCGTCGGTATATGTAGCCCATCTTTCTTGGCTTAGCAGTGGTTGCTGTTTGGCATATCCGCATCACAGTCACATCACCAACAGACGAACTGGGCAGCTTTAGAAGGGATAAAATGGCTCTCTCGGATTTGTTACTCAGTTGACATCAGTGACTAGTCCACGTTTGATGTTATTGGGCTCTTCTGACCGACTCCACTGCTGTTACTTCTTTCCTGCCTCTCTGACAACACAGTAGTCCCCGCCTCCTTTTATACTAAAGGGTCCATCTTTCGTGACAGCTAGTAGTCAATTACGCATTGCATAGGGTGGCCGGATCCTTTGAACAGATAGTGAGTGCATAAGTCAATATTCGGTTTCTTGCAGTGTATAATTTTCGTTTTCGTTCTACGAGCTTTATCCCCCCGTGCTGAGTCAGAGACGGTGCAGGATGGAGCTGTCGCGGCACAACTTTCGCGCCATGATTTTTTACGATTATAAAAAGGGTTTAAGTGCCGAAGAATGCCATTCTTCTTTGCTGCGTGTTTTTGGTGAAGTTCCCCTTCTATTGCCACAGTTGGAAATTGGTTTCGCGAGTTTTCGAAGGGTCGGCAGTCAATTGAAGATGAACCTCGTCCCGGTCGGCCAGCAACGGCTGTGACTCCTGAAAACATTGATGCTGTGAGGAAAATGATCAAAGAAGATCCACATCTTACATTTTGCGACATTGAAGGGACCCTATATATTGGATCAACAGCAGCACAGACCATCGTTCATAGTCACTTAGGCCTTGCTAAGAAATGTGCCCATTTCGTGCCACATTCCCTGACAGAAAGCCAAAAGGAGGCGAGAGTGGACTGCTGTCGTTTCATGCTCGAAAAATTCAATGGAGGGAAGTCCCAAGGCACCAACAATATCGTCACAGGTGGTGAAACGTGGGTCTACCATTATGATCCTGAAACGAAAAGACAGTCTTCTGTGTGGTGCTTTCCAGGGGAGAAACCACCCACAAAAGTTCGACGAAGTCAGAGCTCTGGAAAAAAGATGGTGGCAGCTTTTTTCACAAAGATCGGGCATCTCGCCTCTGTGACCTTGGACACACGTTGTACAGTCAATGCTGAATGGTACGTGAACGATTGTCTTCCAAAAGTCATCGCCACATGGAAGTCACAGCGTCCAAAGTCCAAGAGTGGGCACCTTCTGCTGCATCACGACAATGCATCTGCGCACAGGGCTGCCAGAACGATGGACTTTCTGGAGAAAGAAAAAGTGCGAGTGTTACCCCATCCCCCCTATACACCTGACCTGGCCCCCTGTGACTTCTTTCTGTTCCCTAAGACTAAAAAAAAAATTCGAGGGCAGCGGTTTTCATCAGATGAGGAGGCCATTGCAGCGTACGAGAGTGCATTAAGTGACATCCCAAAAGAAGCTTGGACTGACACATTTTCTAAGTGGTTTCAGAGAATGGAAAAATGTATACATGCTAATGGAGAGTATTTTGAAAAGTTGTAAACGTTTTTTTCTGTAAATAATTTTTTTCACACATTCTGCTATAAACTTTCGGCATAAGCCTCGTATTGTCAAGGTAAAACCACTCGGACGATAAATCAAGACGATGTGCCATAAATATCCCAAAACAATCTTTTATTAATGACACTGCAGTGTATGAAACGCCGATAGCTCCCGTGATAAAAAAGATAATATGTTAATGGAATCTGAGTAAGCACTGTAGCTCTTAGTGTGTACTGCAAGACCTGTAAGATGTGTGATGGTTGCACGGTATGAGCGATGTGCGAAAGCTTCACACCCAGCGCTGTGCCGAACTTGTCAGATGTCGCCGCGCGGCAACGCAGCATCCATAGAGTCTCAACGCCTCGGCGACCCAGATGTGATAGGCCCCCCGGCTGGTGTGACGTCACGCTGCAATCTGCGGTGTGTCGGTCAAGGCGTGCCTGCCCATTATGTGCCCAGCCGAAAGACGCCTCGTGGGAGTTGTCTCTGACCGTTTCCCACAGTTGGGTGCTGTTGCTGGTCCTCGAGAAAAGCAGCTATAATGTACTTTCATGAGACTTTCTTCATTTATCGTACATCAGACGCGTGGGCAACTCGACCCACAGCTCAGCAAGGGGCAGACTTCGATTTGTTGGTAGGGCACAGGGAAAATGCTGTCAAATCCACAATGAAGGCTGCATACATAACATTCGTGCGACCCATCGCACAATATTGCTCAAGTGTGTGCGTTTTATACCTAATAGTCCTAACAGGGAATGCTGAACGTGTGCAAATAAGGACAAAACGAATGGCCAGAGGTTTATTTGACTAACGGGAATGCTGTGGAACCTGAGCTGACAGACGCTTGAAGAAAGTCGCCAACTATTCTGTAATAGACTAATAACAAAGTTTCAGGAACCAATATTAAATGAAGAATTTCTGAAAGCACTACAGTCCACCACGCATCGCTTCCGTAGGAGCCACGAAGACCAATTATAGCGCACACGGAAGTATTTACGCAGCTATTCTATGCTCCATACGCGAATGGTACGGGAATGTGCCTATTCATGTGGTACAACGAGAAGTACCCTCCACCGTGCATTTCGCTGTGGTACGCAGAGCATAAATGTAGATTTATCCTGTCTCGAACAGACTGCAAATAAAATACATTGGCCATTCACATTAAAGTGACCACCGGTCAAAGCCTGAATAACCATCTTTTAGAGTGCAGACTGCTGCTACGGACGAGGGCCAGTGAAGTTCTGGAACGTACCGACTGGCATGTGGATTCCTGCCGACTCCAGTGCCGCGGTCAACTGCGGTAGATTTCGTGGTTCATGATCCACTGCGCGTACAGCACTATCGAGGTGGTCATATAGACTCTCGATTGGGTTTAAATGTGGGGACTTGGCCAGGGGAGTACGGTAAACTCAATCTAGAGCTCTTCGAACCACGCACATACGCTGCGAGTAGTGTGACACGTTGCATTTTACTGCTGATAATGCCATCGTGCCGAAAAAACAAACTGCATGTAGAAGTGGACACGGTCCCCAAGGATTGAGGCATACTTGTCTTGATCAGTTGTGCCTTCAGGAACAACGAGATCACCCAGGGAATGGCACGAAAACATTCTCCAGACCACAGCGCTCTCTCGTCCGGCCTGAACCATTTGCTTTCAGACGTTTCATGGCCGTAGACGCCAACGGCCATCTGTCCGATGGAGCATAAGGGCGGTATTACACTATCAAATTTCTTTGTCAAAGGTTTGATCAAAGATATGATCAAATATTTGTCAAATTTATTTGACCAAGAATTTTGACGTGTCGCTAAAAAGGGGTATCACACTGTCATCATATTTTTCGTCAAAGTTCAAGACGGCTGACAACGACAACTTGTTATTAACCGCAGCAGTTGCATTTACCACAATTGCACTGTGTGCACATGTGGGGGAGAAGCGGGGAAAAAAAGGAAACGTACCTGGGTGAAGCCGTGGGTTTTACGAGACGATAAAAGCATTCAACAGGACTTGTTACGTGAGCTTGTATTGGAGTACGTCAAGTCGTACATAAATTGCTTAAGAATGGATGAGCATACATTTCAGTATGTGCTCAGTGAAGTGTGTCCTGATATCACAAAGCACAATACTCACTTAAGAACTGCTATATCTGCAGAAGACAGATTCAATGTAACACTCCGATTCCTTGCTACAGGAGAGAGTTACTCTAGCTTACAGTACAGCACTCGAATACCACAGTGCACATTAACGAAAATAATACCTGAAACGTGTGCAGCAATTTATAAAGCACTAAAGGACCAATGTCTGGAAATAAATAAATGTTCAGTACACTTTATGTGCATTAAGGACTATTTTTATTTTATAAACAAATAAATTAAATTTTGTGTCCGAAAACCGCATCTCAGGGCTAATTACCCCCGCAATATTTTTATAGCTCTCCAATCTTCTTAATCTATTTTTGTATTCAGGGTGCTTCACGTTGTAAAGCGCCTCATCAGCTTCATACATCTCTATGAATTTTGTAGTTCACGGTACAAACCAACTGTATTTACCGGCCATGTTTATAAACGCACTACAGATGACAGATGACAGAACGCTGCAGCGATGCTAGCGCTCCACGTGGTAACAGTCACATTGCAGTGAACAGAAGACAAGCGACTTTTATGATCAAATCTACAGCGAGGCCCTAGATTTGATCAAATTTATTTGACGACAGACGAGATTTGACAAAGTGCCCTATCACACCATCAAACTTCTTTGACACAAATATTTGACATATCAACTTTGTAAAAGAAATTTGATAATGTAATACCGGCCTAAAACGTGATTCATTTGAAAAGGCCTCCTGTCACGGCTCAGTGGACGTCTAGTTGCCGTATTAGATTCCAGCCTTCGTCGTCCAGCAGCCAGCATAGATGCTTGAACCAGGCGCCTGCTGCGGAGGCCCTCACGCGGCAACGTTTCCTGGACAGACGTTGAAGAGACTCTGTTGGTTGTCCCTTGTTTCACCAGGGCCATCAGTTGCTCAACAGTTGCTTGTCTATTCGCCCGTACACATTTCCGCAGTAACCTTTCACCCCTGTCAACCATGGCTCGTGGTGAACCACAGTTTTGTATAGCACAGTGTACTTTAACCAAGAGGGCACGCGAACAGTTTACAAACTTAGCCGTTTCGAAACTTCTTCCACTGTTGGCCCGAAGGCCAGTGATGTTGTCGTTGTGAGCGTAAGATAAATAGCTCGTTTCCACATTACGACAATGACTGAACTGTTTCCCTCGTCGCTCCCGCCCCGCCCCCGACATGCTTTACAAACCCTCCACTGCTAGTACTGCCACCTGCATCCTGTGAGTGGTTACTGCCCATAGGCTGTGGTCACATTAATGTGAGTGGACCGTGTATTATAGACTAAAAATGTGTGGCTCGGTGGCTAAGGTGCTATTAACACTACATATCCACAGGTACAGGACATAAACCTCAGTTGCTCGAAGAATTTTTATCGGGTTTTTCACCTGCAGAAATGAACTTTATATGAGAAAAATACTAAGTTACTCTGTGGTTCGGATTCCATGTTAAACTGTGGCTCTCTTATTGGTTCGGTAACTTATTTCAAAGGCGATGATTAACGATATCTTTATCATACCTCAAAGAAGAGAAGAAGAAACGTTTTCATTGTTGGTGTTTAGTTTAATAACAGAATCAATCTAGAGTCTTTTTAACACTGTTGTGATCTTTAGGCCGAAGGCTGCCGTTTCATCTGTGCGTTACTACTGCAACCTACATTCATTTGTACCTGCCTACTGTATTGGAGTCTTGGCCTTTCTCTACAAATGTTATCCTCCCACCCAGGCACACACTTCCTTCAGTTACCAACTTGACGCTTCATGTACGCATGTATCCTGCAAATTACGCCTCCTGCTTGCTTGTGCAGAATTTGTCGCTTACCACCATCAGCCATGACAAACCGCAACAAATGGAATAAAAATTCACTAAGTAAGTCGCCGCGATCACGTTTAACGCTTGCATTGGGTACGATATTCACACCAGAGCGCTTAGAACACTATTGAACTTTCATTGGCTGTCAGAGAATGCGCGACGCTGATGCGCAGAACGAGCCTTAACCCGACCGCCTTCGCTTGTGACCCAAACTATAGGCAGGTGCGATATTATGAACAATACAAAGAAATACCAACTTTGCGAAAATTTCACAGGACAGGATTTCATGGCTAGCATGGAAATTCTGAGAAACATTTGGTCTGTCTTTGTTATTTGCATATAAAATGTGCCGGGAGAAACTATCCATCAAGTTCTTACTTTCAGAAAGGGATACTATGTTAGCTTTTTTATGAAAAAAATGATCATAATTAAAGAAGCCAGTGGTTTATTGAGGCACATTATACTATGAATAAATGTAGCCGCAGTTGTGATATAATTTCATAACCAGTTGTCGAAGAAATGTCGATCAGGATACCTAACAACAACCTCTTTGAACGTAACCAAAAATTTATATCAAGAGAATGCCATTTTTTTCTCATACATAAAATATACTAGTATTAATAACTGCCGGCCGCTGTAGCCGAGCGGTTATAGGCGCTTCAGTCCGGAACCGCGCTGCTGCTAGGGTCCCAGGTTCGAAACCTGGTGCAAATGGTTCAAATGGCTCTGAGCACTATGGGACTTAACATCTTAGGTCATCAGTCCCCTAGAACTTAGAACTACTTAAACCTAACTAACCTAAGGACATCACACAACACCCAGCCATCACGAGGCAGAGAAAATCCCTGACCCCGCCGGGAATCGAACCCAGGAACCCGTGCGTGGGAAGCGAGAACGCTACCGCACGACCACGAGATGCGGGCTCGAAACCTGCCTCGGACATGGATGTGTGTGATATCCTTAGGTTAGTTAGGTTTAAGTAGTTCTAAGTCGTGGGGACTGATGACCTCAGATGTTAAGTCCCCTAGTGCTTAGAGCCAGCCATTAATAACTACAGTATATATTGCACATTGCCTGCTGATTCCGTAGAAACCATACAGTCCTTCCAAAATTGTATTTTAGGATTTGCTGAGAGAAAACCATATTTCGAATGTTTAAACCGCTTTAAAACATTACCCCATGTTTTGTTACAGTGAATCGAAGATTTATAGCAACTAAAGACAGAGCAATAGATTTCGTGGGGAACAAACTCATTTGGCTAATTCCAAAATTGTATCACATACGAACCAACGAAACATTTGTGTAATATTCACATTCAAATAACGGACTTTTCAAAATGGTTGGCTCTGAGCACTATGCGACTTAACTTCTGAGGTTATCAGTCGCCTAGAACTTAGAACTAACTAAACCTAACTAACCTAAGGACATCACACACATCCATGCCCGAGGCAGGATTTGAACCTGCGACCGTAGCGGTCGCTCGGCTCCAGGCTGTAGCGCCTAGAACCACACGGCCACTCCGACCGGCGGACTTTTCAAAAAATTACTTTTACTCGGCAGGAGCTGGAAGATGAAAGATGATGTGTTTACACACACAACTGTAATCCAAACGCATCAGCTGAATTAATGTTACTAAAATACAAATGAGAATATTAACTCCTGTGTAACTTCGGAAATATTACACTTGGAATCAGAACAAAAATTCCTTTAAGACGGAACATTTTACACATAAATTCTCAATGTTTTTAAATTTCGTAAAAAAATTTGCTTATTTTGCTTTGGTAAGTTGGCAGACAGATTTGAAGATGTAGTAGTGGACTCAAGTATGGCTGCTGTAAAATTAATGTACATTGAGTCAAATTTGATACGCAACAGAAAAACGTTTAAATTGATACTGATATAAATGAAAATAGAGTTAGCCCTCTGGCAGCTTAATTCTATTATTAAATACATTTTATACTTCGTCTTTGTGACATAAAATCCTTTAAACTGATTAGGAGAGAGATGTCTTAAAATACTTTTTGGATAGACGCGAAGCATCACTTGAGAATTAGTTGATGTTGTGGTGGATCAGGTAGACTTGCAAATACTTTTAATGTTTCTAAAGACAATCCAGTGTAGGCTAGCAACAGTGTAAAAACATGTACGATGTGTATCACGAGCGACTTCTGAGAATTCCATACAATATAAATACTGAGCCATGAAGACACGTTTCGATTTATCAATTTTTACATCCGCCACATAGTTACAAAACCTGACACCACAAGTCAACTTTGAGACCAGTGACCCGGAAAAGACCGCAGTCATCAAATTCATCACATTTCATTGACGAAATCCATGAGCTGGATTTGTGGAGTACTTACGGAATATTGAATAGGGGCTCAGATTTTTTTTATCGACTCCGAGCATGGGTATTACCACACACAGTGATAGTGTGCGAAAAGTATTGCCAAAAAAAAAAGCGCCAGTGGATGTTTAATTTTTGTTATATGAAGTGAATTGGCATATACACCTGTAGCATGTGAACATTTAACGTGTAAGAGTGCTGGAGTGTACGCTGTTGCTACCTCCCTTCCCTTCTTCTCAGACGTAAACACGGCTATGTTGGCACCCAGGCCGGGTTTCCAGTTCTTTTTGCCTTGTGGATTTTTTTATGATAATTTAAAAAAATATGACCAGGTTCCAATCTGACAAACGTCGTGAATGTTGAAGATCTCTGTCGTATTGTTATTACTCGCGGCAGTGAGACAGCTTGTGACGGAAGTCGTTTTTGTTGCAGAGGAGAAGACGATCCTGCGGTCGGTGAGCGGCAGGCTGCGCTCGGGCGAGCTGACGGCCATCATGGGCCCGTCCGGCGCCGGCAAGAGCACGCTCCTCAACATCCTCACCGGCTACAAGTCAGTACTCACCGCTCTGTCTTCCACTGCTGCTTAGACCACAGATACGACCAGCGGAAAAATGCTCTTATCGGAGCACAAAAAGGCCAATACGCTCCTGTTTCTAAACACAGTGGTGTACCAGCTGTCTCATTCCGCCTTCCTCAGCACCTTTAAAATTTCTCCCAAAACTTTTGGTATGCGAACATATTCGCGCTCTATGTAACATGCAACTCGCAACTCACCTCTCACTCCCACAAGTACACTACTGGCCATTAAAATTGTTACACCAAAAAGAAATAAAGATGATAAACGGGTATTCATTGGACAAATATATTATACTAGAACTCACATGTGATAACATTTTCAAGTAATTTGGGTGCATAGATCCTGAGAAATCAGTACCCAGAACAACCACCTCTGGCCATAATAACGGCCTTGATACGCCTGCGCATTGAGTGACACAGAGCTTAGATGGCGTGTACAGGTACAGCTGCCCATGCAGCTTCAACACGATACCACAGTTCATCAAGAGTAGTGACTGGCTTAATTTGACGCGTCAGTTGCTCGGCCACCGTTGACCAGACGTTTTCAATTGGTGAGAGATCTGGAGAATGTGCTGGCCAGGGCAGCAGTCGAACATTTTCTGTATCCAGAAAGGCCCGTACAGGACCTGCAACATGCGGTCGTGCATTATCCTGCTGAAATGTAGGGTTTCGCAGGGATCGAATGAAGGGTAGAGGCACGGGTCGTAACACATCTGAAATGTAACGTCCACTGTTCAAAGTGCCGTCAATGCGAACAAGAGGCGACCGTGACGTGTAACCAGTGGCACCACATACATCAAGCCGGGTGATACTCCAGTATGGCGATGACGAATACACGCTTCCAGTGTGCGTTCACCGCAGTGTCGCCAAACACGGATGCGACCATCATGAAGCTGTAAACAGAGCCTGGATTCACCCGAAAAAATGACGTTTCGACATTTGTGCACCCAGCTTCGTCGTTGAGTACACCATTGCAGGCGCTCCTGTCTGTGATGCAGCGTCAAGGGTAACCGCAGCCACGGTCTCCGAGCTGATAGTCCACGCTGCTGCAAACGTCATCGAACTGTTCGTGCAGATGGTTGTTGTCTTGCAAACGCCCCCATCTGTTGACTCAGGGATCGAGACGTGGCTGCACGATCCGTTACAGCCATGCGGATAAGATGCCTGTCATCTCGACTGCTAGTGATACGAGGCCGTTGGGATCCAGCACGGCGGTTCGTATTACTCTCCTGAACCCACCGATTCCATATTCTGCTGAACAGTCATTGGATCTCGACCAACGCGAGCAGCAATGTCGCGATACGATAAACCGCAATCTCGATAGGCTACAATCCGACCTTTATCAAAGTCGGAAACGTGATGGTGCGCAGTTCTCCTCATCACACGAGGCATCACAACAACGTTTCACCAGGCAACGCCGATTAACTGCTGTTTGTGTATGAGAAATCGGTAGGAAACCTTCCTCATGTCAGCACGTTGTAGGTGTCGCCACCGGCGCCAACCTTGTGTGAATGCTCTGAAAAGCTAATCGTTTGCATATATCTCAGCATCTTCTTCCTGTCGGTTAAATTTCGCGTCTGTAGCATGTCTTTTTCGTGGCGTTGCAATTTTAATGGCCAGTAGCGTAATTCACTCACACCCACTAGTCCATCGCCGTAAGCCGCTCGTACACATCTCCTCCCAGTTGCTAATACTTACTCACTCATTCAGCGCAACTTATTGTCATTATCTCTTCGTGTCTCCCTAAATGCCACTGTCTCCTCTCTCACAGCCACAGTCTCCTTTGTTCTGTCCTACCATCCTCTCATTGCCACTGTCAGCGTCTTGCTCCCTCTTAGTACTACCACCTCATTTATTCCTTCCCAGTGCTGCCGTCTCTTCTCACTGCACTCTCTCTCTCTTTCCATCGTTGTCATTGGCATCGACTCCGTCTCTCATTATCACTGGCTCTCATTTGCTCCCACGTTCTCCTTCTCTTTATTCCTCTCCCACTGGCACTGTCTCCTTCACTCTTTTCCTAGCACTGTTCTTTTACTGCCAACTGTGTTCCACTGCCACTTTGTCCCTCTCTTTCTCTCACACTGCCAATTGTCTCCTTCGCTCTTTCTAAACCACATTCACCACCCACTATTTTCCAGCATTTATTACTTTTCCGTCTGTTCCTCCCTACCATAGTCCACTTCTCCCTCAGCATAAAAAAGCGCGAATATGTTTACATGCACAAATTTATGGGAGAATTTTTAAAGATGCTGAAGAATGCAGAGTGAGCAGCTGGTACCCCACATTTCAGGCAGACTTTTTTAAAACAGGAACATGTTCGCCCTTTTATGCTACGATAGGACCATTTTCCCGCAGGTTCCCCTCTTTCGCTTGCTATAGCAGGGCGCGTCAAATGTTCAAATGTGTGTGAATGCCTAAGGGACCAAACTGCTGAGGTCATCGGCCCCTAGACTTACACACTACTTACACTAACTTATACTAAGAACAACACACACAGCCATGCCCGAGGGAGGACTCGAACCTCCGGCGGGAGGGGCCGCGCAATCCGTGACATGTGCCCTAAACCTCGCGGCCACTAGGCGCGTCCAGGGCGTCACTCATATCAAAAGAACTATGTGGGTCAGTAAAATTTTGATAGTTTACTTAAGTGAAACTAGCATAATGCAAAACAAATTTTACCTCTCAGACCGAATTTTACGTGCACAAAAATTTTGCATGTGCTTCCGTACTACAGCATGGGGTTCCCAGAACCCTTCTGATGATAAGGCAGACACTTTACAGTTTACAGCATATTTCCCAGTTTACATCACTTTCTGTACTACGTTTTCGCTTCACACCGGATAATAACGAGCTTATTTAACGTGTGAAAGCAGAGTGAACACCTGTATCTCGGAAACGAATAGAAGATACCAAGAAAATTTTCAAGGTTTTTCGATATCCGGATCTTAGGAATATAACGGTCTTGGAATCTGCGGCTCAGTTTTGGTACCCAAAAACCAAGTTTTTCGAGTTTTCTCGGGATCCGCCCGGAAACTACATGTTGCCTCAATAAGCCCCCTAACACGCACCATAGACGACACGTAATGCAAAAATAACCAACAGATTTGTATCATTTGTCTAAGCTGGAGGAAGTGTGTGTCATACTCAAATTTTGACCCCATACTGTAGCGTAGTTACAGTAGACGATCCTTCTGTTTGGCATACAAATGATCCCTAGCCCAGGGGCTATCTAAAATACTTGACCCTACCGTTCTGCTATTTATAGAACCCCAGGTATGAGTCCCGGAAATCCCATTTTTACGCGCGACGTTTTGGAACATATTAGGCAGCGCATGCTGTAGCATGCTTACCGATAGTCTTCCCATGATAGATAAAAACCAACATTTCGATCAGTTGATGGATCGAATTCGTCGGCAGGCGGTTTGTTGAAGTCAGTTAGAATAAACAGAATTTTTTTTTGTAGTGTTTTTACCAATGAGGTTTTGATTATAATGATGAAGTATTGTGCAGCATTTGACTACACAGAAAACTATGTTAAAACTTATCAGAGAAAGAGCTGTGTTTCAAACGTTCTGCCGGGCGGTATTCGAGCGGTCTAGGGTGTCTTGTCACGGTCCGCGCGGCTTCCCCCGTCGTAGATTCGAGTCCTCCCTCGGGCATGGGCGTGTGTGTGTCGTCTTTCGCGTAAGTTAGGTTAAGTTGCACTACTGGCCATTAAAATTGCTACACCACGAAGATGACGTGCTACAGACGCGAAATTTAACCGACAGGAAGAAGAGCATTCTCACAAGGTTGGCGCCGGTGGCGACACCTACAACGTGCTGACATGAGGAAAGTTTCCAACCGATTTCTCATACTCAAACAACAGTTGACCGGCGTTGCCTGGTGAAACGTTGTTGTGATGCCTCGTGTAAGGAGGAGAAATGCGTACCATCACGTTTCCGACTTTGATAAAGGTCGGATTGTAGCCTATCGCGATTGCTGTTTATCGTATCGCGACATTGCTGCTCTCGTTGGTCGAGATCCAATGACTGTTAGCAGAATATGGAATCGGTGGGTTCAGGAGGGTAATACCGAACGCCGTGCTGGATCCCAACTGCCTCGTATCAGTAGCAGTCGAGATGACAGGCATCTTATCCGCATGGCTGTAACGGATCATGCAGCCACGTCTCGGTCCTTGAGTCAACAGATGGGGACGTTTGCAAGACAACAACCATCTGCACGAACAGTTCGACGACGTTTGAAGCAGCATGGACTGTCAGCTCGGAGACCGTGGCTGCGGTCACCCTTGACGCTGCATCACAGACAAGAGCACCTGCGATGGTGTACTCAACGACGAACCTGGGTGCACGAATGGCAAAACGTCATTTTTTCGGATGAATCCAGGTTCTGTTTACAGCATCATAATGGTCGCATCCGTGTTTGGCGACATCGCGGTGAACGCACATTGGAAGCGTGTATTCGTCATCGCCATACTGGCGTATCACCCGGCGTGATGGTATGGGGTGCCATTGGTTACACGTCTCAGTCAGCTCTTGTTCGCATTGACGGCACTTTGAACAGTGGACGTTACATTTCAGATGTGTTACGTCCCGTGGCTCTACCCTTCATTCAATCCCTGCGAACCCGTACATTTGAGCAGGATAATGCACGACCGCATGTTGCAGGCCTTGTACGGGCCTTTCTGGATGCAGAAAATGTTCGACTGCTGCCCTGGTCAGCACATTCTCCAGATCTTTCACCAATTGAAAATGCCTGGTCAATGGTGGGCGAGCAACTGGCTCTTCACAATACGCCAGTCACTACTCTTGATGAACTGTGGTATCGTGTTGAAGCTGCATGGGCAGCTATACCTGTACACGCCATCCAAGCTCTGTTTGACTCAATGCGCAGGCGTATCAAGGCCGTTAATGCGGCCAGAGGTGGTTGTTCTGGGTACTGATTTCTCAGGATCTATGCACCCAAATTGCGTGAAAATGTAATCACATGTGAGTTCTAGTATAATATATTTGTCCAATGAATATCCGTTTATCATCTGCATTTCTTCTTGGTGTAGCAATTTTAATGGCCAGTAGTGTAGATTGAGTAGTGTGTAAGCTTAGGGACCGATGACCTCAGCAGTTTGGTCCCATGAGACCTTACCATAAATTTCCAATTTTCAAACGTTCTGTGTTACACTTTCACACAATAACATTGGAATTACCTAGATATTACGTTAATTGTAGTGCTACGCATTCACTGATATGACAAGTCATGGGACACCCCTTAATACCTTCTTTTTACCCGCCGTAGTGCAGCAGCTCGATGTGGCACTGACTCAACAAGTCGTTGGAAGTCCCCCTGCAGAAATACTGAGCCATGCTGCCTGTATAGCTGTCCATAATTGGGAAAGTGTCGCCGGTGCAGGATTTTGTGACCTCTCGATCATGTCCCATAGATGTTCTACGGGATTCATATTCGGCAATGTGTGTGGCCACACCATCCGCTCGAATTGTCCAGAATGTTCTTCAAACAAATCGCGAGCAACTGTGGCCCAGTGACATTGCGCACTGTCATCCATAAAAATTCCATCGTTGTTTGGAAACATGAAGTCCATGAATGGCTACAGAATGTCTCCCAGTAGCCGAACATAATGATCGGTTCAGTTGGACTAGAGGACCCAATTCATTCCATGTAAACACATCCCTCAAAAAAAAAAAAAAAAGGTTCAAATGGCTCTAAGCACTATGGGACTTAACATCTGAGATCATCAGTCCCTTAGACTTAGAACTACTTAAACCTAACTAACCTAATGACATAACACACATAGATGCCCGAGGCAGGATTCGAACCTGTGACCGAAGGCGCAGCGCGATTCCGGGCTGCTGAAACGCCTAGAACCGCTCGGCCACAATGGCCGGCCACATCCCTCACCATTATGGGGCCGCCACCAGCTTGAGCAGTGCCTAGTTGACAGCTTGGGCCCATAGCTTCGTGTAGTCTGCGCCACGCTCGAACCCTACCATCAGCTCTTTATTCTACCACCTAGGTCCAACCGATACGGTCACGATAGCTTCGTGTAGTCTGCGCCACGCTCGAACCCTACCATCAGCTCTTTATTCTACCACCTAGGTCCAACCGATACGGTCACGAGCCCAAGAGAGACACTGCAGGCGATGCCGTGCTGTTACCAAGGGCATTCACGTCGATCGTCTACTGCCATAGCCCATTAACGCCAAATTTCGCCGCATTGTCATACCGGATACGTTCGTCATCGTCCCACATTTACGTCTGCAGTTATGTCATGCAGTGTCGCTTGTCTGTTAGCACTGACGGCTCTACACAAAAGCCGCTGCTCTCGGTCGTTAAGTGAAGGCCGTCGGCCGCTGCTTTGTCTACGGTGATAGGTAATGCCTGAAACTTGGTATCCTCGGCACACTGTTGACACTGTGGATCTCGGAATATGGAATTCCCTACCGATTTCCGAGGTTGAGTGTTACATTCCCGTCGTGCGGCCATAATCGAGCTGGACTTGAATACAAATGACAGCTCCACCAGTGCTCTGGCCTTTTATACCTTAAAATACTACCACCATCCGTATGTATGTATATCGCTGACCTCGCGGCTTTTGTCACTTCACTGTATTATACTAAAACAGTGCATAGCTCACTTCTTAAAATTAATACTTGCCTTCAGCTAATAATGAGAAACGTTTTAATAGTGTGCTCCACTTCGCATAGCCCGTAAAGACAATGTTTATAGCTTTTATTCCACATGTCACATGTCAAGCCGAAACACAGCAGACAGGTGTGTAAGCGGTCTAAATGTAGGTCTGTTGCCCACGGGCAGTAATCTGCAAGTTGATCATGGCAAAATATAAGTGTGTGTAGTTGTGGTTTCCATTCCGAAGACTGGTTTCATGCAGCTCTACGAATTAGAGTATCCCGTTCAAGCTTTCTCCTCTTTGCATAGCTGCAGTTTTTACCTCTCACACTTCCCCCAACTACAGAATTGGTGATCCCTCGATACCACAGGATGTGCACTCCGAATCGATCCCTTCTTTTAGTCAAGTCGTGCCATAACTCCTATTTTCTGCTCAGTTTGGTCCAGTACCTCCTCCTTAGTTATTCGACCTATCCATCTAGTCTTCAGCATTCTTCTTCAGCACCGCATTTTAAAAGCTTCTATTCTCTTCTTGTGTGAACAGTTTATAATCCACGTTTCACTTCCGTACAGGGCTACACTCCATGCATACGTTCACTCAGAGAAGTATTAATGAAAAATTTAAGTTCGATGTTAATAAATCTATTTTCGTTTTCAGAAAAGCCTTTCTTGCTATTGGCAGTTAGTTTTTTATATGCATTCAATTTCTCCCATCGTCAGTTACTTTGCTGCCCAAAGAGCAGAAACTTATCTACTCACAGTATATCATTTTCTAATCCATGGGGTGGTATCCAAAAGCTCTCGAGATTTGAATTTATGCACAAATGGTTTAGACTAAGAGCGTAGGCGTCCACAAGAGGGGGTACTTACCCTCCCCCCCCCCCCCCAATCTCTCACTCTTCCGGAATCTGGGGTATACAGGTTCTATTCGTTACAGAAATCTCATCCACTTCTCGGCGGATTTTCTGTGATTCCGCTACACCTTTCGTGTAGCCAATTGTAGCATTACGCGACATAGGACCTACTGCAGCGGGACAGTACTGTGGAGTTAACAGTATGTGGACTGACCACATAAATAAAGTTACGGGGAAGGCAAAACAAAGACTACGCTTTTTTGGTACAACTCTTAGAAGACGCAACGGTCTACTAAAGAGACTGCCTACGTTACGCTTGTTCGTCCTAGAGTATTGCCTTGCTGTATGAGATCCTTACCAGATACGACTGGCACAGAACATCGAAAAAAATTCTCAGAAGGGCAGCTCGTTTTCTGTCGTGAATAGGGGAGAAAGTGTCACGGGTATGATAAACGAATTGGAAAGGCAATCATTAAAAGAAAGGCGTGTATCGCTGCGCGACATATTTTCACGAAATCTCAAGTCATCAGCTTTCTCGTATGAACGTGAAAATACGAGAGCTATCCACAAAGTACATTAAGTTTTGGAATTAAAAATAAATAAAGTATTGGAATTTTTTTTAATTATATACAGATGAAAGCCACACTTAAATACTAGTTTTCTACATAGTTGCCATTTAAATTAAGGCACTTATGGTATCGATGGACGAGCTTGGAAATTCCTTCGTCGTAAAACTCGGGCGCCTGCGCCCTCAACCACTTGTTTACCTCTTTTGGGACAGAAAAGGTGTGATTTTTGTGGATTTCCTGGAAAGAGGCACTACAATAAACTCTCAAAGGTATTGCCAAACTCTGCACAACCTCAGAAGAGCAATACAAAACAAGCTCAGGGGAAAGTTGGGCTCAAATATCTTGCTGATTCACGACAACGCCCGGGCCCACACGGCAAATGCCACTCGTGAAGTTCTCGAATCTTTCAAGTGGGAGTTGTTTCCTCATCCGCCTTACAGTCCCGACCTGGCACCGAGCGACTTCCACTTATTCCCAGCAATGAAGAAGTGGTTGGCCTTGCAGCGTTTTGATGACGACGCACAGCTTTAAGCAGAGGTAACCACGTGGTTGAAGGCGCAGGCGGCCGAATTTTACGACGAAGGAATTTCCAAGCTCGTCCATCGCTACGATAAGTGCCTTAATTTAAATGGCAACTATGTAGAAAAGTAGTATTTAAGTGTGGCTTTCATCTGTATATAATAAAAAAAAATTTCCAATACTTTATTTATTTTTAATTCCAAAACGTAATGTACTTTGTGGATAGCTCTCGTATTTTATTGTTGCCAACCTACATAGAGAGGAATGGTTATCATAAAAAAAAGAAGAAATTGGGGCTCATACAGAAAGAAGTGAGTGTTCATTTTTCCCATGCTTTGTTTCAGAGTGGAACGGCAGAGAAATAGTCTGAAGGTCGTTCGAAGAGCCCTCTTGTCAGGCACTTGAGTGTGATTTGTAGAGTAATGACGTAGATGAAGGTCATCGTTACAGAAATACAAATAAAAGTCATTGGTCCATACCAGGTATTTTTGCTCCCAGTCAAAGCGGTGGCAGCCGGCGCCAGCGTGTCTTTGAAGCGCGAGATTCCCCACCAGTTCAAGAAACATATAGCTCAGCCGATGCATTCTGCCTGTCGCTAGTGTAATGGGGAACTGTAAACATTGTAGAATACGTTTGTCAACAATGTGACCGTCGATTTACTTCCTAGAGTGGTTTAGAATTATCCTGGTAAATTCATTCGATATTTTCTTTATGCACTCTTGTCCAAAAGTAGAAACAATGTTAAGAATGCAGAACGTAATGTTCTGCATTCGACAGCACCAGCCTCCTCCTGTGTAAAGAGTTGGAGAAGATGAATCAGGGGTACATCTTAACAAGCATGGCACATTAGCCAATTCTAAAGCTTCACAATTGTCTAAGCTGTTCACTGTACAACTTGTCACAGAGTATGTTTTTTGTTCTTCTTTCTTGTGACATTCGTAATGTGAACTGTGGAATCTTAGTGTTGAAGGAAATGTGACTTTATCTTGGTGTACTAAAATTAAAACAAACACTAAGAACATGACAGTAACTAAAAAAATAACAACATGGTCATGTAAAATGTCCATTCAGTCAAATAGCATATGCACATCAGTAAACTAAATTTAAATTTTGATTTGAAAATATGAGGGAAGAAGACTAGCAAGGAGAGTGATAGATAACATGAATGTTAAAAATAACCTGTGTTTGCTCACTTGTTCTTGACAGGATGGTAAAAAATCACTCTCCCATCTGTTGTGAAACTGGAGTCTTCCCTAATCCACTGCCGGAAAAGACCCATTTTTCACAGTTTTTGTTTAGGATTGATAAAATTACATTCAAAGCATGCTACTCAAAGTGAGTTACTACACCACAAACTTTACTTCGTAATTGAAAAATAAATACTCATGTGTCACCAGTTTGTTATTTCATATATCTTTGTATTGTCAGACAGCATTTACATGAAGGCTGACTGAGTTTTGCAAGGGGTATTGGGTTGTCTAACCTGAATCTAAGCTTATACCATGTTGTTGTTGCTTGTGAGGTGCCCTGAGTCCAGTGGTGGCAACTCAAAAGGGAAGTCTGGTCAAGTGAATGGCTTTGTTCTGCAGCCTGGCATGCCCTTCTGAGAATTCAACCAAAGTTGGTCCTTCTATTTATGTAGCCTTGCTGCTCGCGTGAGGGCTGGCGCTCATCCCAGTGTGCTTCTGAATGGATTCATATTGTATATACCATACAAATCTGAATAAAAATGCAAATTAAAATAATTAACTGCCGACAGTATTGTACTAATATCTCAGTATTGATTAATTATTCTAATCTAATGGGCTTTTATATTCTGATTTAATATTAGTTACAGGACAGTTTTGGAATAAACAGTTGTGTAACGGTTTGTGCCGATGCAGTGAGGGGGGGGGGGGGGGCGCTACTCTCAGAGCGACAGTACGTACAGTAATATATAGTGTTGATTTCTGTGCAGGCTATATTTCTTATACCTTCCAAACTTTCTCATGTGGGCCCTGGTGATCATTACTGGACCACACCATGGGGCAGAGGGGATACAGCGACTGGATCACTCAAGCTGAATCCTGTTAAACATGTTTCAAACAATGAGTTAGTGCTAGTTCTACTCTTTCCTGAAAGCCGTGTTGTGCAGAGACTGGATTTTAACAATAATGACATTTACTCCTATGAAATCCACTTACACTGTCATTAATACTACTGAAATACTTGTTTTGCAGGGTAATGTCATTCCATATTGACATTACTTGGACTACATGGATCTGTCACATCCATAGTGTAGATTTCATTCATTAACCTTCTTGGTACATCCAAAACACAATGTGATCAGTTCTAGAGTACTGCTCCAGAATTTAGAGTACTTAGCAGTTAGGCATGATATCAGACATTGAATGAAACATTCAGGATCATAGTAGATCGTTACAGCCCATACAAAAATGTAACACAGCTACTCAGACCAAACGATGTGGTGCAGTGATCAGCACACTGGACTCGCATTTGGGAGGACAACAGTTCTAATCTGCAACTGACCATCCAGATTTAGGTTTCTCATGAGTTCCCTAAATCGCTCCTGACGAATGCTGGTATGGTTCCTTTGAAAGGGCATGGCTGATTTCTTTCCCCATCCTTGAATCATTCGGAACTTGTGCTCCATCTCTAATGACCTCATTGTTGACAGGCTGTCAAAACCCTAATCTTCCGTCCTTCAGAGCTGCTCATAAAACTTGAATGAGAATCTTTGTGGGGGGGGGGGGGGGGGGGGAAGTGGCATCATCACAGCTGTTGGGAAACCCCATTAGGTAAATAAAAAGAAACAGCATTCAAATAAAACTGCATAACAGTTCTGCAGCCATCATCATATGTCTCATATGGGAGAGATTAGAATGCATACAAAGGCACGTAAAAAGTAATTTTTTATTTGTCAATACACTAATAAGAAGACTGTGTTTTATGGTAGCTGCATCAAGATTGGCAATGTCCAGATGTTGCAAGAGACTGTCATGTCCCTGGTGCCCTCTGGTAATTATATTCTACAGAGGAATGAGTATGAACGCAGTGCCCAGTGCCCTAATATATTTTGCCATTGGCAGCTAGCTGCTAACTTGTAAACTACTTTCTGATGTGCCTGTTCATTTTCATATCCAGTTTATATAAACCTGAAGCAAGCTATACAATGGCTGGTACCTGGCCTCTTGCCTTGTGAAAATGAACCACAGTTAGTTTACAATATCTCGTAAAATCTGTTCAAATCATATTCTAGCACTTATAAGTAGCTCCCAGAGTTACCTGAAACTGACTCAGCAAAAAATCTGTGGGTTTCTTCTATGATAATGACCACACTCAAATGTCTTTGACAAAATCTATTTGCAAATCAAACACACATATTAAGCACATAATGAAATCTAATTATCATGATTTCCTTATGCTGCTGAATAAGGAGTAATGTGGAAGCCACTTTTAATTTCAGGGTTTCAAAATGAAGCTAGGCATTTTTGAAAAAGTCTTAGACTTCTATGAGTATGAAAGGTTACAAAATTTCTCAGCACTGTGCTCATAATCTGCAAATAAAATAAAGTAAAAAATTTATTAAGTTGGGTCAACTTACTATTATACAAGAATGGAAGTAATAATTTACACACGTTGTCATATTAATACACTGACTAAAGAGGATTGTTTTGGGGATAATGAAAGTAAGGCTGTTATGATGCATATCTAAAATGCTTACATGTTTATGCATAGAACTCATTTTGCAGGACTTCTGGGATGAAAGGTTCAATCACCATAAATGGTGAGGAACGAAATCTGAGCAGTTTCCGAAAACTTTCTTGCTACATCATGCAGGACAATCAACTACACGCAAACTTATCAGTTGAAGAAGCCATGAATGTAGCAACAGGCCTGAAACTTGGTAATGATATGAAGAGTGATGAGAAACGGGATGTGGTGAGTAATATTCTACCTGCAACTTGTTTGCTGTTGTATTTTAAAGTAGCTGCATTGAAGCATTTAGTGCTGTAGCCAGCTGCATTGAAGCATTTAGTACTGTAGCCAAATCAAGCTATATTCTTAAAAAATGTGTTTTTATTTGAAGTCATTACTAAACACAACAAACGTAATTAAAAGTTAATATTAGCCACATTTCCATACTAATATTACAAGTACAAAAGTAACTCTCTTTCTTAAGTTTTCATAACTAAACCAATGAATGGTAGGCTACCATAGAAAGAAAAAAAAAAAAACCCGAAGAGGGTGAAGTAAAGGATAGAACATCTTTTTTTTACCATCAGTGAACATAAATGATGATAAAAAATTATTAAATTTGTTGCATAATGTATGTGTTGTATAATGTATAGAGGTCGATGTCCCTCCACACACACACACACACACACACACACACACACACTGCTTGGCAGTGACACTGCATGTGCCACCGTGTTGTGCATTGGGACAGTTGGGGGAGGGCACACATCATGATCTATGCTTACCTGAACAGGCATACACATGAGAGCAGCTGACATTATTGCACAAACAATAGCCTACTTACTCACCATCACTCATACCAAAACTGCTGACATGTTAGTGCAGTCGAGGTTACAGCTAGTATACTATATTAGTTACATGAAGAGTTTCGAAATCTCAGTTGTTGCAATTGTGGTTGTTGATAATAAAGCCATTAAGCCTGCTTCTTTATAAGGTTTTTCAAACATAAATGAAATTACATTAGTTTTTATTCATCCAAAAAAATTTTCCAGGTTTTGGGAAACAGTATGAATATTGTGAATAAATGTGTGCACACGTACATACATACACTGTTACATAAAGTACAGAAACAGTTATATTTCAGCAAATAAGTGAATGTTTTGCTTTATTTGTAAAAAGGGCTTGTAGCAGGTGCACTGTCTTATTTCAAGTCCCTTGTATTTCACATATTCTGAAAATTCTCCTACGGAATAGAAGCAGTGATCTAGCAATACTGCCCTTAGAAATTTACAAAAAGTGAGAATGATGAAGCTATTTTTATCTTATTCAGTGGAAGACTACTTTAAATTTGCATCACACTATTTGTAGTGGAAGTTTTACAAGACGATGTCCTTATTGGCCAGACAAATAACTTTTTCTTTTGCCTCGTATCTTACTCATGTGTATTAAATTTTTTTTTTTTTTGATGTCTTTTTAATTCTTTCTAACATACTTAAATTTTTTAGTAAATACATACAGGGAAATTGAAGGAATGACAGCTTTTCAAAGAGAGATTTGCAAGACTCTGTTAATCGAGCTGGTTGCATTGCACTTTTTTCTAAGTTAAGAAAATGATTCAACTAGATGGCATGTTACCCCAGAATATAATTCTATATAGTAAAATGCTGTGGAATTTGGCAATTAGGTCGTTCAGACTGTGTGAAAACTTATTTTAACAGAAAGTAAACATAGGCTATAACATATTTTATGTTATTATTTATTTTGTTTGTATGTGTATGTCATTTGAGGTCATAAGAGTTTTATTGAAACAAGAACTATTCCTAGGAATGTGTTAACACATTAATAGCTCGCTGTTTTCATACAAAAGTCAAATAGTAGTTTCATGTGTGTTTCTATAGATCCAAGAAATCCTGGAGCTCCTGGGTCTGCATGAACATAGGCGGACAATGACAAGCAACCTGTCTGGTGGCCAGAAGAAGAGGTTGTCTATTGCCTTAGAGCTGGTCAACAACCCACCCATCATGTTCTTTGATGAACCAACAAGGTACAATACAGTAAAAACATAGGTACTACTTTCTAGTGTGATATTTTTGTTAGGAGAGCAACACCAAAATACTGTAATTTCTGCTAAAAATGAAGTTATCCTTTGAAAATTATAACAATACAATTGTAATAAATTACTTCGAGAAAATCCATGAGGAAAGAGTTGTTACAGTGCAATGTTGAACAACTTCATGAAGCAACATTTTCACTGACACTAAACAATGATTCATAATTTTATGAATGTAAACTTGTACTTGACCAAATCCACAAGAAGAAGCAGCACATGGAGAAATGTGGTAAATCAAGTGCCCATATACAAAAATACTCATCTATAGCTTATGTGCAACCAATCAAGTAAGGTAACAAGTGTCAGTTTATGTATTCCCACACTTTAATATGCTAATGTAGTGAGGCTTCTCCATTCTTGTTAATCTTCCTTTTATCATTAACTAGTATTTGAACATGCCAGAATGCATGCGTCCAGTGACAAAACAGCAAAGCAAATATTGTATCTTAATCTCACAAATATTCTTGTTATGTAAATTCAGATGAGCAAAAGTAACTACTACTACTACCAAAAGTAGATATTAAAGATCATACATAGATGAAACAATGTGCATAACATTCCTTGGGATCCAGAAGTTTTCTTTTGCTCGGGATAAATAGAACATTTAATCTTTTATGTTTTCTCTTGCTGAGGATAAATTTCCGGTTCAGCTAAACTGTGATTTACTCAGCATAAGACACAAAACAATTTTCCTGTAAACGTTGTTGCCCTGTCTAGTGTTCAAAGCGAAGCTATGTTCTCTGATAAAGAACCATCAACAAAAAGCAATAAGTGAGAAATCCCCATTAATTTGAAAGTAAATAGAAACCCACCTTAAAGGAACGCCCAGGAACGAATAACAACAATATGGAAAGGACAAATTGCTACTAACCACTCTCAGTCATGAGAGGAATGCTCCTTTGTGTGCAGATAGTAGATATGTGGGAGGTGGTAGGTAGCTGCAGAGACAAGTCACAGGAGATCTGTATCTGGACCGTATGGAGAGGATAATTTCAGTCTGTGAAGGTCTCAGTGAGACTCGTGGCATAGTTTGAGAGGGAAGGTATTGAGTCATGAGAGGAGTGGTCCTTTGTGACCAGACAGTGGGAATGTGGGGGTGATCTGGATTAGTGCAGGTACTTGATGATACCACAAACAGTTGCTCCTTCCTGGTTTCACATACCACCAAGAGAGTGGGACAAGTTGATATACTGAATTTGTGTAGTAAAGATTAAGTTTTGAAGTAAGTAAATAATTTCATTAAGTTGCTGCAAGATGATTCCTACTCTAAGTATAAATGCCTTCTGTTTCAGTGGTCTGGACAGTTCATCATGCTTCCAGTGTATATCCCTTCTAAAATCACTAGCTCGTGGTGGACGGACCATAGTATGCACAATCCATCAGCCGAGTGCTCGGCTCTTTGAAATGTTTGACCATCTGTATACATTGGCTGAGGGTCAGTGTGTTTACCAGGGTTCCACCCAGGAACTGGTGCCTTTCCTTGCAAATCTTGGTCTTGCATGTCCCAGCTACCACAACCCAGCATCATTTAGTAAGTTCAGTTTAGATGAAAATGAAATTTTTACATTTGTTCAGTATTTGTCAACAACATCATATAAGTCAAAGCCATAATTGATTAACTTGGTGTGTTGTTCAATTTTTTATTTGTTGATTTCATTGTTCTGTCTTGAGATACGACCAAATACTGTTACTTACTCATCCTATTAAAATGATGTGATATTTTGACCACAGCTAGTGTTATAGTTAGAAACTGTTCTGTCTTACCACTTATCTCTACTAAATATTCTGTTTCTGTGGTCTATGACTGGTTCAAGTTGTGTAAATTCCAGAGTATTTCACTGAGGCCATTCCTTAACACCTTAAGGTGGCTGATGCTGGTGACTATTGACAAGCAACAGCTGGTGCCCACACTGTGGAAGTTTAGTTATAGAGCCCACATTTGCAAGATGCACTTGTATGATGAGTTGGTACACAATGGGGTCAAGATGTGACTTTCCACATGTGTCAGGGTTCTAGTGCTGCTGCCAGATGTTGCTGTTCTGTGGAGTTTAACTAATATGGCTTTGCTATATGGGTTCCCCACTGTGCAGCAACAGGGCTATGATCAGAAACCCATGTTGTACTTGTAGTGATACCGGTAATAGAAAATTGAATGTTCCAGATAGTATTCATTGTCAAACATTCCTCCTCTCCACATGACGATGTTCATTGTTGTTCATGTATATTTGCTTCAGATATCCTGGTTTCATTACTTTTTTGCATAATGCTGAATTCTTTAACAACTAACATTGGTTAACTTTTAAAAATAAAAAGATCCAACAGTAATATATGGATAAATTTTCTCTATTTATTCACTTCAACAAACTCTTACTTCTGCTGCAATTAGCCACTGGTAACTAACTGCTTTGGGCCCACACTGACCTTTGTGCAGAAAAATAACATTTCATGATGATTAATACATTATTGACACTACACCTTTCTGAAATTATAATGAAAAATTATGTATTCACAAAAACTCAAGGAGAACAATAACTTTTAAAAAATGAGGAAAATGTTGGACACAGATTGTTTTGTTAAATAACGTATTTTTATACAGAATTTTGTAAAATATGGATTTTAAATAGTCACTTCCAAAAGATATAATTTTCTACTAAATTACTGAATTACCTTGAGTGGTAACATTTACATATGTTCCAACTGTAAAGTACTATTTTTTTGTGGAAAAAGTCACTTTGTCCATTATATTATATGTTAACAAACTGGTTTTATTATTGTGTGCTGAGTAATTTAATACAAAAAATAACTACATTGCATAACTTAAATATTATTCTTTTAAATTTAAGTATTTTGTTTTAAGTGAATATAAGCTTGTAAATATGTTGTTTCAAGTGATTGAGATCCATAATTTTGTTAATAACATGGCGTGTTTAACATCAGTACACATATAATCCTCAATAACTACTTTTGTTCACAGTAATTGAGGTGTCATGTGGAGAATATGGAGACAACATTCGCAAATTGGTGACAGCAATAAGGAATGGTAAAAATGACATTCGCAGTGGCACACCGTTCCCACCAATTGCAGGAGTGGATGAGAAATTAAATAATTCTAATGTTAACATCCTGGATAAATCAAAAAATCTGGAGAAAAGCAATGGACAAACACAGGAGTCCAATGGCGAACCAGCGACATCTGTTGCTGGGACCAATATTAACCTATTTCAACCATATATTGCAAATGACATAGCTAAGAATGGACACAGTAAGTATATTTGTAAACTGCACATTTTTTCAGTTGCTTGCCTTGATTTTTCTGACAACCATTTGTGAACCAGGTTGAATACTATCACAAGCCAATATTACAGCACTGGAAATCTTCTTGTGTCTCCTGTTCTTCCTTGGACATTCATAATTTTTAGTGGTATCCCTCACCATTGGTCCAGCAGAAATTATTGTGATATATGTATAGTAAAGTTGCAGTTCTCTTAAGATAAAAAGCTGATGAACATAGGAACCTTGGAAGGTAGCATCACAGAACACAGACTGAAGAAAAAGTGGCTCACATAGAGGCCATTAAAAAAAAAGATAGTTCTGTAAAAGGAAAGGAGGAGGAAAAAGAGCGCACAAGAGGAAATTAAGAAACAAACAGTGAGTGTTTAAGGAAGAGGGGTTGCTGGAGAGTGGAAAGCCTTCATGTAGATCCATGTAGAATGCTTGAACATAACTGCAGCATACATGACAAGGCTTTCTTTATAAAACTAGATTAGGAGATGCCAAGAACATACATGAGGCAGATCTTTCACCAGCATCATTCACAAATGTATAAACCATTGAGTAAGGGATTATAAGCAGGATATAAAGATTGGGAAGGCAGTGAAATACTGCTCAGAAGCAGTAGAGGATTATAAGCAGGATATAAAGATTTGGAAGGCAGTGAAATACTGCTCAGAAGCAGTAGAAAGTGTCTGGGAAGGATATTCTGCATTTAAGGGTATCTTGAAATGTGGGTTAATCTATAGGGGAAGATATATATGAGCTGTTGAGGTTTAGGGTGCTAATGTGTTAAAATGATGTTTCCTCTGACAATGGAAAGTCAAGATTAGAATATCAACAATATTATGAAAATGAAAGGTTGCTACTCAGTGTGTCATTTTTATGGTGAGTAGCAATCTGTCGTCTTCATAAAAGGTAATTCCTCTTTGTGGATGGGTAATAACACTACAAGAATCACCAGAAACATGAGAGTACATGGCAGGAGATTTGCTTATGTAACATATTGGGGATATTCATGCACCAGAGGGACATTTATTCTTGATGAAGTGGTTGTTGTGGAAGTGATGGGTTTAACAGGAACAGACATTTCCAGGGAACTGCCTAATTGGTAAGACAGCGTGAAATAGACTTAGAAAGTTGCTGGTCAAGTTAGTGCTAGGGAATGTTATAAATTTGTTTGTGAACCTGAACATCAAAGGACAAAAATTTTGTGAAAAGATGAAGATTCACTATGCCGATAGTAAAGAAGATAATAAATTTTTGATGAGCATTATGTTAGGAGAAATTGTGTTCAGTCATAACAAGATATGGCAGATATTGGTATACTGGGGGTTAGTGATGAGAAGTGTTGAAGACAGTAAATGTTACACCTAATGCAAGAATGTAGGCTGAACGTTCTACTCCATGAGACCAGAAATCATTTCAGTGGGAGCACAAGGTTAAAACTCCAGTGTGGTGCATCCTGGGTGGTTAGGTTTGTAATATATACAAGACAGACAATAAGTGGAGTCTAAGAAGTTATGAAGGGCAGGTGAAGGTGTCTGACAGCCAGTGAACCAATGAATGTACTCAACTATCACACTGGTGGAGTCTTTCATTGCAGGGAGAATGTTTAAGCTTGAATCAGATTTGACAGCTGATGTAATTGCATAGTAGGTAACTATATCATTAATATCACTGGATGTATTTAGAAAAAAAGGTAAGGTAGGCTGGAGGAAATAAATTCCTGGAAGGTTATCAATGGGTTATTAATTTGGAGTATCGATGGATCCTAAATGGGCAGAACTGGAACTGAACACTGCAAGCTTCAATTTGGGCATGTAAGAACTGATTGCCTCTACACTCAGGATTCCTGTTTTGTTGAGGCTTTCTCACCTTTACCCATACTACCCCTGTCATCACCATGTGATTCACCCAGTCATTTCATCCAAGAAATCTCCAAGGGTACACCCGTGAAGGCAGATGGAGATTTGAACTGCCATCCTCACAAATATGGATCCAATGTCATATTAATGCAACCCCTTGTTTGGTGGGGTGGGTGTAGTGGAAAAATATGGGTGTGAGGCTGGTGTGAAAATGGAAAAGTGGAATGGGAGTGGTAACAGGAGGGGGGGAATTTGATACAGGAATATGGAATACAAGAAATAAAAGAGATACATTTTATGAGGGATGATGGTGGTACAGGGGGGAAGGGAGGTGGTAGGTGTGCTACATAACTGGTGGTCTGCTTCATCCTTGGTTACAGTTTGTCAGTGGTCATTCATCTGGTAGATAGTATGTTCATGATCATACCCATTTGTAATGATGTACTGTGATTTCAGCAAATGTCGTATAAGGTGTGACTTCTTTCAGAGATTTTCTTACCTCTCATAGAGCAAGAAATGCCAGTGATAGGACTGGAATATGAGCTATTGGGGAGATGAATGGGACAGGTTTCACATCTTATTCTCCCACAAGTATATGGGACAGGGGATTGAGAGCTGGAAAGCCATTGGCAGGATGAAAGATATTGTGTAGGTTGTGTGGATTTTGAAAAACCACTTTGGAAAGGTGGAGCAGACTACTGAGTAGGATAGTCCTCAGTTCACAGATTAAAGACATGTGGTCAAAGTCCTGAAGGAGTATGTGTTTCAGTTTTTCGAGTGAGTGATGAGTGGACCACTACTTTGTGGCTTGTCATTAGATATGTGAGTAGTGGTAAGTTTTATGTCCATGACCACAAGGGGAAAATACTTACTGATTTGCCACCAGTGATGATGGACAACAGTTTATTAAATCAATAACATGGAACATGAGTAATAGAAAAATAAAGACTCCCTTCTAGTCAACAAGAAATAAGGTTACACTGTATCCACCAGTAAGGAGGTTCATACAGAGTCTATGTTTGGTCACTGAAGTGGGATTGTCTCACAGTATTCATAAGTGCTCGGTCCCACGGTGCAGTGATTGGTACTGAGCACAGTGCACCTGGTGACAGCCAAGTGTATTGGATGTAGGGCTGATGGTGTCTGGTGAGGCCACAGTCAGCAGGTGGGAGGCAGCTGTGTGGTGACGGCATAGCAGGTCGTGGAGTGTGCTGCAGGCAAAATCCTTCCTGGCTACAAATAACAGCATTGCTGGTTTAGCTGCTTGTGGAGATAGCTGATGTTGGATCTCACAGAATGAATCATGCTGGAACTTGAGGAATGATTGGCTGGCTGGGGCCGGGCAGCTGGTTAAATACATGCCTGGTGGAAGCATATATGAACAATTTCCAGGCAGCATGTGACAAGCCCATGTAATAGGTCCACGATTGTGGTGCTCCCTAGAATGACACTGGCAGTGTGGTGTTATGACTTTTTTTCCATTAGTTGGCAGATAAATATGCTTACGTTTATCGGCCGCAGACATGGAGTCTTGTGTGTTTGTTTTCCAGCGACTGAGTTGTGGTGAGACTGTTGCCAGAAGGCTGAATGTGGTGCACTAAGCCAATTTGCCGAGGGGTACTGCACTGGGATACTGCAGTAGGTGTCTGTGTGTTGTGATATAAGGCCATGGATATCTGTTTGTGGACATGAGACAGAGAGTACTTTCAGTCTGTGGATAGCTAGGTGAGACCTTCAGCATATTGGCAGAGGAGCTGCTTGTCACTGCCCATGTGGTAATACACAAGCAGACTGCATTGAAGGTCTTTTCTTATATATATATATATATATAGAACAGCCAGTTGAGCTCTTGATATTTGTTTCATAAGCCTAACTTTGAATTTTTTGTGGTAAGTCATTTCCAGATCTTTGACACAAGCAGTCCTTACTGTTCATTCACAATTAGAAATTGCATGACAAAGCCATAGACAGAGTAACATCTGCAAAATTGCTGGGGATCCACATTGATGAAAACTTGAATTCTAATGACCATGTAAAAAATTTGCACAGAAACTCAATTCAGCCTGATTGATTCACTTTGAAGATTTTCAGAGAAATGCTGACTTTCATAGTTACAATATCCAAAACAGCACAGCACTCCATACATAATGAACAAAAGAGCCGTATCAATGTTAAATCTTGCAGCAGACTGCCAGTCTACAACAGGAAGTAGGGAAATGAAAATAAATATAAATCAGACTTATAAAAAATTCTACCTGAACGATAGTTTTACTTGGTAGATGACTGTGATGGCCAAAAATATTTTTCTGATAATGTTTGTATTAAGCCAAAAACTAATATACTGTCTTTTGCCCCTTATTATTTTCATTATATTTGCATTTGCATTGTTGTGTATAAAAGGATTTGCTGGTTAGGGAAGTTAAAAGTAGAGGCATATGAATTTGTAATAACAGAAGCAATATGTATATTCATTTGTATTACTATGTATTGCATCACTTTGCGTGTATTGTTTAATGCATATTTTTATATGTTTCATTTTCTTGTAATGATTACACATAAAATTTTCATATCCATTTGGACAACATCCATACAATATTTATTGCCTATGGCTGGATAAATAAATATGTAAAATAAATAAAAATGTGGTATGTTTATTCAAGATTGACAGACATAATGGAGAAGTGAGGGGACTTAAAATTTCTTTCTGCATGTAAAACATTTCAATAATTCTTGAAACTAAATTTCTGTAAGGCCTAGAAACATATTTGCTATACAAATAGGACAAAATTATCCAGCAATCATAGATAAGTTATTAATTAGAAAAGGGAGACAGGGCAAAACACTGTTAGTAAGATGTGCCCAAATAACTACAAAAGACCAATTTAATACAGGAGGTCTTTCATTTGTGGGCCTTGCCCAGTTCAGTTGCTGCTCTTCCTTCAAGTAAATTAAATGCTAATAGAAGAAAGCCCAGGATGGAATAACAACAATAACATGAAAAGGACGGATTGCTACTCGCAGGAGAGATGTTGAATCACAGATAGGCACAACAAAAACACTGGTATACATTTTACCTTTCATCCAAAAGGCTGCCTCCTTCTCAAGTAGTGTGTGTGTGTGTTTTTTCTACTTCAGAAGAACAACTTTTGGCCAAAAGATAAAATGTATAACAGTCTTTTTGTTGTCTGCGACTGCAAGCTAACATAAATAGCTTTGGTTCGTATTCCTTCACATTAATAGGAGAGTTCTGTATATTTCTTCAGAACAAAAACAACATAAGATGAACTACCCAATGCTATAAATCTTGTACATGTTTGCTAATAAGATTTGTGAATAGATGAATACTTCAAGGTTGTTTTCCATATGTACAAAAATTAACAGGTCTCAGACTTACGAATGTATTACACTACTGGCCATTAAAATTGCTACACCAAGAAGAAATGCAGATGATACACGGGTATTAACACGTTCGCTGCGGTCGCCAGTGCGAGCCGCTAACGCGCGAGGCGGACGCTTGTAAGCGCACGTGCGCTGAGAGCTGAAATCATAGCCCTGCGAAACCTGTAAGTTTGTGGCGAATAAACTAGATGCCGCCAGCTGATTCGTTTGGAGTTCGTACGCTGGCTACCAGAGGCGCAGCGTTCCACTCAGTCAAAACAGTTCGGGGCTAGCTGCCAGGAGCGCTGCAATCACTTCTCTTTGCAGCCGCACGGCCTTCTATGATTTTTATTTCGAGGAAATAACTTTACATAGTTACCGACTTAGCTCGCCACTGTATCTTTTCATAATTCTTATGGATGAATAAAACTTTGTTCTGCAAGGGAAGTCAGCAGTTTCAAGTTATAATAAGATACTGCTGGAATTTATATTTCGTAATCCATACCTGGCTGAATACAAATTATGAACACGCCTAAATTTTGATCGCAAGACTAATGTCTAGTTTTGCGACAAATTCATGTTGTGCACGAACGTAATATTGGCAACGAATATAACGTCTGCGGAAGAGGTGCTAGATATAGAAATACAAGTACACTTTAGCTGCATGCCGATCATGTGATAAATGCTGCCTGCTGTCTGTCGCTTATAAGCGTTACATGCATTTATTGCTAACAATTCTAACAAAGCCCCTTATTTATTTATTGTATTGCTAACTGGACAGAAAATGCAATTCACACAAGTGACAAATCCACTCCATTGAAAAAGAATTAGTCGGAAAACACCAAAAGATTTATAAAACGAAGAAAAAGAAACAGGACTCGTCTGCAATGTGGTGCTATGGAAACCCAATCACAAATATATACATATTATAAAAATGACTGTATGTGTATGTATGTATGTATGTTCCACATCTCCTCCTACTGGACCGATTTCAACGAAACGTGGTACACATATTCCTATTATCGGAAAACTATCACTGTAGGGGTAAGAACCACATACGACACATACGTCAGGAGATATGACGTCATGAACAATGTAATTCGTCAAAAACGGCCGCATCATGTGACGATATTCCACATCTGCTCCTAAACTAGTACACCGATTTCAATCAAATTTGGTACAAATCTTCTCTAAGGTAATGAATCATTTGCTATGGTAGCAAAAACTACTTACGATATATAGTTCAGGAGATATGACGTCATAAACAATTCTGTTCTTGAATAACCGCAACATCAGGTTTGTGATTTCTATTTATTATGTCATTACTACTAAAGCTATTCGCGAAGAATTTTGCAGAGGATATGCATATATACCACTAAATGTAGCTTTGAAATTATATCATAGTATGACACGTAGTACAGGAGATATGACGTCAAAACTATGAAACGCACGAAAATCCGTCCCACTATGCATGTGGATGTAATGTATTACGTCTGTAATACCAACTCCATTCGCACCTCATTTTGCAGTTTCCTAATATTCTTCCCGGGGAACATGGAAAATTATATTCTTGTGGGACACATAGTACAGGAAATATTATGTCATGAAGATTGACCTGTGTGAAAACGGAACTGAGATGAATGGAAAATAGATAGCGATAGAACAGGAGGCGATGGACAGAGAGAGAAGAAGCAGATGGACTAAAATAAGACAGGAATGAATACACACCCGGGCAACGCCGGGCACTGCAGCTAGTAACAAATAAGTTTTCAAGGTGTAGAGGTGATGTTTTTATAGCAAACCACAAATAAGTCCACATACGGTACTGTACAGAAACATCATATTCTGAGCAACCAATGTAACTATATTTACATGGCTATCAAATAAAACAAACACTTTACAAATCAAACACAAACAGATCTTCCTCTGTAGATACGACGTCCCATTACATTATGGATGTGTAATTGTGCAGCAGTTCAAACAGAATCCAGGTTGGTTTGGACACGTTATACACACGTATGGTGTATCCGTACGCTTGCCCCGTGCCGCGCACGTTTTACATCGCTTCCGCATAACTTGCTTCGTCCCTTCCGTTGCGTCCCGCTTTTGCACAACATGTGTGTCTTTACATTTGTTACGCACACCTTTTGTAACGTCCATTGGTGGAAGTAGTCCCTTTATTATTTGTATTCTATAATCATACAAAGTCATATTATGCCCTGAGTATTTATTATATAGGTAATGTGCATTGAACATTAGCATGTCAACTACATGGAAGAATAGTTTCTTTGGCCAGCGGATTGTCTTTCGTTCACATAAATAATAAGACAACATCTGGTCCTGCCTATCGGTCCCAGACATACAACTATTATATCTGATAATTGGCAGTGGTTTCGCGACTATTTGCTGGCGTGCATTCTGCACACGTTCCATTGTATTGGGGTATTCTGTGGAAATATAGGAGACCTCTCGTCTATCCTTCCATTTGCCGATCATTACCCCGTCCGAATATCGTGCTATGGTGTCCCCTTTCCCCAGCTTGGCGCATACCACGTCTTTAGGGGTATTTTTCCTATTTACCCTTAGTGTCCCGGTGCAATGTGTTTTTGCATTCAACAGGGTTTTAGCTAAGGCAAAGCTGTTGTAAAAATTGTCCATGTAAATGTGATGGCCAACATTCACCTTCTCTTCTAACAAATGCAATACTATCTTTTCAGCATGCCCTTTTCCCCCCATATCACCACGCATCCCCGTGTACACAGCGCATTTATTGATGAAGCCGTCTGGGTTATTTAGCATGTACAATTTGATGCCATACTTATTTCTTTTGTTTTTTATGTATTGTCTAAATGACAATCGTCCCCTCCAAAGAATCATTGATTCATCTAAAGAGAGATCCCTACCTGGATAATACACATTACACATTTTGTTGTTGAAATAATTCAATATAGGGCGTATCTTATACAGTCGATCATTTGGTTTCGGTTCGCCTGACTCTGGATTTTTTGCAAAATGCAATGCGCGTAAGATAAGCAAATATCTGTCTCTGCTCATACTCATCGTTATTCCTTTATTTTCGAACAGCGGATCCCTCTTCCAGTAGTCTTGTAGTCGGGCACATTTGACATTACCCATATGTAATGAAATCCCCAGGAAGACAAGTATTTCTTCTATACTTACGGGTTTCCAATTACTAATTCTAGAGCCCTCTTGTGTATTTGCGCTCGCAAATATATTCCATGCGTTATCATTTGTTTCGTCAACTATGAGCTGCAGTATGTCATCTGTAACCAGTAGCCTAAAGAAATCCATTGGCGTATTGCCAGCAGGCTTCATCAGCAAACATTCTGCTTTCGTAAACGGGTGATACTGCATCCCATGTGGTTCTTCATGCCACGTAACACCTGGTTTGCTTACCTCTGCGAGCGCTGGTTCTTTATCGTCGGCGATTTCCTCATCATCGTCGCCCGTATCGTCCGATTCCGAACTGTCACGAAACATACTGGACAGTTCTGCTTCCACACTGTCATCACTGTGGTCTGTTTCTGCAGTCTCCAAATGCCAGTCACCCTCATCTGGTTCGTCCTCTCTGAACTCTACATCACTATCTTCTAACACACGTAGTAACTCATGGTCAGTATATTGGTCACTCTTCCTACACTTTTTCGCGTTCGAAGGCCCCGGTGTTGGTTCATTCGCCGCCATTGCAAACAATGCACAACACAGACGACAAAAAACGAAAACACACAACTGCAGACAGGAACACGTTACGTGATATGTCGTTGGTTACTTGAACTAACACGAGTGCACAGCCGAACAAACTAAACTGAGAACTCTGCTAGTGAACGCGCCGCTTATATGCGTCAGCCGCAGCGAACATGTTGACGGCATAGCGTAATGGTCAAGCGCATTGCTCACGAAACAGTCGACCTGGAATCAATCCCAGGTGCTTCCTAATTTTTTTCAATTGTTTTCATTCTTATTTTCCTTGGTTTCGTCAGATTTTTCAACTATTTACCGTAGAATTTAAATACATTCAAGTAGTATATTTATATAACTAGGCGAAAGTTTTAATGAAAATAAAGATTTTAAAGATTCTTGTGATTACGTGCGCTACTTTTTATTCATTACGACAGTAGAAGTTTTGCCATTTTTATGGTGACATATCATAGAAACATGTGAAACATATATGTTTCACTCTAGGCACATTTTATGAAGGCATTGTTTGAGCAGTTACATTTCTCTGCAACATGCTTCATTGGAAAGCACACTTAATTCAAGTTTTAAAACTAAGGTGTTTCCTCTAATAGTTTGGATGCAAACCAAGCGTACTAGATCATAGGGGTGTCCACAAGAGCACTGAATTGATGCAGCACGGTCGAATGTATTTTAATTGCATCTTCTCTTGATGATACCTCTCGCTGTTGTTGGAGTTATTCAGGGGCACTTTGTAATCTTTTAATTAGATTTTTGACTTGACGATAGAAATATACATCTACCGTAAATAACCGAACACTCTGAAGATACGAAGTAAAATAAAAATGAGAAAAAAAAAATCAGGATGGACCTGGGATTGATCCCAAGTCGCCTGTTTCGTGAGCAATGCGCTTGACCATTACTCTACGCCAATAACGACGAACAGAGCGCTAAATAGGGTATAGCCTCCTATAGTGCTATCGGAACAACTTTCGAGAGCATGTTCTCCTTTCCTATGGCCAACTCAGGCGAAATATTTCGGGCACGTTATGTGGAGTCCCACCTCTTTCTAGAAACAATTCGGACGAAATCGGCGTGTCCCAGTTGGCGACCTCCCCTAGTGAGAACTCAGCTAGCGAGCGCACCGCTTATAAGTGTTACCCGCACTGGCTTGCTGATCGCGGCAACGCTTATGAGCGTCAGCCGCTCTGGCGTGTTGATCGCGGAAACGCTTATGAGCGTCAGCCGCTCTGGCGTGTTGATCGCGGAAACGCTTATAAGCGTCAGCCGCAGCGAACGTGTTAATTGGACAAATATATTATACTAGAACTGACATGTGATTACATTTTCATGCAATTTTGGTGCATAGATCCTGAGAAATCAGTACCCAGAACAACCACCTCTGGCCGTAATAACGGCCTTGATACACCTGGGCACTGAGTCAAACAGAGCTTGGATGGCGTGTACAGGTACAGCTGCCCATGAGCTTCAACACAATACCGCAGTTCATCAAGAGTAGTGCCTGGCGTATTGTGACGAGCCAGTTGCTCGGCCACCATTGACCAGACGTTTTCAATTGGTGAGAGATGTGGAGAATGTGCTGGCCAGGGCAGTAGTCGAACATTTTCTGTATCCAGAAAGGCCTGTACAGGACCTGCAACATGTGGTCGTGCATTATCTTGCTGAAATGTAGGGTTTCACAGGGATCTAATGAAGGGTAGAGCCATGGGTCATGACACATCTGAAATGTAACGTCCACTGTTCAAAGTGCCGTCAATGTAAACAAGAGGTGACCAGGACGTGTAACCAATGGCACCCCATACCATCATGCCGGGTGATATGCCAGTATGGCGATGATGAATACAGTCTTCCAATGTGCGTTCACCGCAATGTTGCCAAACACGGATGCGACCATCATGATACTGTAAACAGAACCTGGATTCATCCGAAAAAATGACGTTTTGCCATTCGTGCACCCAGGTTCGTCATTGAGTAACCATCGCAGGCACTCCTCTCTGTGATGCAGCGTCAAGGGTAACCGCAGCCATGGTCTCCGAGCTGATAGTCTATGCTGCTGCAAATGTCGTCGAACTGTTCGTGCAGATGATGGTTGTCTTGCAAACATCCCCATCTGTTGACTCAGGGATCGAGACGTGGCTGCACGATCCGTTACAGCCATGCGGATAAGATGGCTGTCATCTTGACTGCTAGTGATACGAGGCCGTTGGGATCCAGCACGGCGTTCCGTATTACCCTCCTGAACCCACCGATTCCATATTCTGCTAACAGTCATTGAATCTCGACCAACGTGAGCAGCAATGTCGCGATATGATAAACCGCAATTGCGATAGGCTACAATCCAACCTTTATCAAAGTTGGAAATGTTATGGTATGCATTTCTCCTCCTTACACGAGAAATCACAACAACGTTTCACCAATCAATGCTGGTCAATTGCTGATTGTGTATGAGAAATCGATTGGAAACTTTGCTCATGTCAGGACTTTGTAGGTATCACCACTGGCGCTAACCTTGTGTGAATGCTTTGAGGTGGCGCAGTGGTTAGACATTGGACTCGCATTTGGGAGGACGACGGTTCATTCCCGCGTCCGGCCATCCTGATTTAGGTTTTCCGTGATTTCCCTAAATCGTTCCAGGCAAATGCTGGGATGGTTCCTTTGAAAGGGCGCGGCCGACTTCCTTCCCCGTCCTTCCCTAATCCAATAAGACCGATGGCATCTCTGTCTGGTCTCCTTCCCCAAACAACCCAACCCAATGCTCTGAAAAGCTGATCATTTGCGTATCACAGCATCTTCTTCCTGTCGGTTAAATTTTGAATCTGTAGCATGTCATCGTCGTGGTGTAGCAATTTGAATGGTCAGTAGTGCACTTTAGGAATTGTATGAGATATTTTATATTCATTAAAGTTATTAATATAATTCTCCAGTTATTTGGATGGTATAGTGGGTAAAGAGCCCTTGGGCAAACACCTGGAACAGGCATAGACCTTAAGCCTAAGAAATTTTTGTTTCAAATTTTTTTGTAATTGATAAATCTCTCTCATGGTTCTTGCCATGATCAAATGAAATTCCACAGCATCCTTCATACTTCAGCAGCTGCTTGTACGTAATAAAAAATGTATTAGTCTTTTGGAATCCCAAGCATTTAGAAAATTATGGTAATTTCTACAGGTACAGGAACAGATTCTCAGGCAGTGGCAATCCCAGTGGACTTGACTGGTTGTGAAAAAGCTCCAGACAATGTGACAGCAGCACTTCTAGACCCCAGTGTAACTGTGAGACAGCGACGTTATGCCACTTCACAGTTCACTCAGTTTTGGATTGTGTTGAAGAGGACACTGTTGTTCAGCCGGAGAGACTGGGTATGTTAAGAGTATCAGTGAGTCGTGACATGTTTGTTAATGCCTCCAATAAAGGAGCTGGTATTCACTTGCTTAACTTTAACTATCAACAATTAGTATTTAAATACAACTACATGATGATCATTTACAGTTGAATTCACATACAGAAAAGAATATTTAGTTTGATAACAGAAGTAATTATGTAATATTTTTGCACTAAATAGACAAAGTTGGTCAACCTTGAAAAAGAATTTGACATTTTAAAGTGTAACTGTAATAGGGAAAAATGGGCAAATATACGAAATGTACAAGAACCAATATGGAACAATAAGAATGAAAATATAAAAGAAAAGTGCTTGGATTAACAAGATCTTAAGCCAGGGATACAGTCTTTTGATTCTACTGTTAAAATTGTGTATCAAAGAAGCTATAATGAAATAACAGAAAGATCCAGAAATGGGATTAAAATTCAGGTTGACAGGATGTGAGTGATAAGATTTGCTGATGACGTTGTTATACTCTATGAAAGTGAGGAGGTATGAATGTAATAAAAATTTATTGAGTACAGAATGTGGACTGAAAGCAAACCAAAGACAGACAAAAGTATTAAGAAACAGCAGAAATGATATTAGCAACAAACTTAATATCAAAACTGGGGACCACATTCTAAATTTTATCACAGACTGTGGGAAAATTAGATAACAGGAGAATCAATGCATTTGAGATGTGGTGTTATCGAATGCTGCAGAAAATTAAGTGAATGGATAAGAGAAGAAATGAAGAGATTCTCCACTGACCGGGAAGTAAAGGAATACATGGAAAACCCTTAACAAATGGTTCAAATGGCTCTGAGCACTATGGGGCTTAACACCTGTGGTCATCAGTCCCCTAGAACTTAGAACTACTTAAACCTAACTAACCTAAGGACATCACACACATCCATGCCCGAGGCAGGATTCGAACCTGCGACCGTAGCGGTCAAGCAGTTTCAGACTGAAGCACCTAGAACTGCATGGCCACACCGGCCGGCAAACCCTTAACAAGAAGAAGGATGTGCATTAAGACATCAGATAATAATTTGTGTGAGCTATAGGAAGCCCTATTGGCAGATTTTGGTGAGGAAGCAGAAATTGAAAAATATTCAACAAATAATTGAGAAGGTTGGGTTTTAAGTGCTACAATGAAATGTGAAGACTGACAAGAGGAAATTGTGATGGGCCACATCAAACCAATTATAAGACTGATAAAAAAAAAAAAAAATCTTTATCCCTGTGGGCACATGGTGTTCAGGCATGGGACACCTGTCTTTTCAGAACTTGGTAAATTTGTTGAAGAAAGCATCAGCTCTTCTACCTTTCTTCATAATCTGTTGATGTTGTGATGAAATAAGTTAATGATAATGTTCAGTAATTTCTTACACAGTTTGTAGGAGTCATCCACCACTAAGTCTTTTTAAACAGCCTGGCCTGGATCCATCAGTAACCACAAAGATCCTGCTTTGTGTCGACTGTGGCCCCTCTATACTCTCTGCATTAAGCTCAGCTAACCTTCCTGCACTCTGTTACTCAGAAGTAGTCCATGTCTAAAGTACCTCCATCTCTAAATTGCAGCAACAGACACAGCTCTGATGTGAAACTTCGTTATAGTCAGCACCAGTAACCAGCTCAGCTCAGTGTTTCTGTAACTTACAGCCATTTTTACCTAAGACCAGTCATGTTACTGCAAGTTCTTTACCAGTGCCATACTTCTATGAGCAGCTGTAGCTCCTAGTCCATACAAATACCCTAATGCTGTACTCTCCTTATCCAGACTATAACTTTCTCCAACTATTTTGATTATCTGAACCCATTTCATCAAAATCGCCTTATGTCCTGTGTCACCTGACTAAGATACACTGGCTTCACAAAACTTGTTGCCTGGTAACTTATATCTAATTTTTGTTGTAACAACTGGTCTACATCCTTCCCAAGGCTACTGCCTAAGACAGACTCTTTTCTTGCTAGTTTCTGACCAGCTTGTTACATTTGTACCATTCTCTGCACTGTACTTAAGGCTACATATTTCCTATACTGTCTTCTTGCCTGCATTAATTCAGGAATAAAACTAGTTTTCCTATTTGAACGTTGGTGCACTTAACATAGTTTTTCTTTGGTCAAAGGAAATCAAAGTTTAAAAAATTAATTATTTCGTGTAAAGAAAACTTATGTTAAAGTGACACGTTCCACATCATTACAAAATCTCGTATTCATGATCTATGGAAAAAGGATGTGTGTATGTATGTATGTATGTATGTATGTATGTGTATGCAGTGATAAGAAAAGATTGGCAGTAATGGAGGGATTACTTTTCTGTTAGCTCCTTACACATTTCAGATTCTATGTTCCAAGATGGGTTCTTTTTGTAATTTGTGTGCTTTATGTTCCACCTACTCAAAGTTCACCCATAGTTAATGTCACTCAGGAAAAAGTGGGACATTTGTCTCTCAGTGGCTGTTGACATGTTACTGTATATAAAATTTCAGGTAAGAATTAACAAACATAAATGAAGGAAGGAAAAGTGGGAGGCTAATTTAAAATGTCCCACTCTGATATTCTCTTGATACCAATAAGTTTAGCTAGACTGAGTCATGTGGCAGTTATGTGTGAAACATTGCTGTCACATTCAGAACTAGTGTTCAAATCCCTATTCAGGCCTAGATTTTCTATAATTTCTGAACATTGCTTAATATAAATATCAGGACAGTTCTTATGTAAAGGACACAGGTGATTTCCTTGTCCTCCTTGCCCAATCCAAGCTTTGGGTCTGTCTCTAATGACCTTGTCATTGACAAGCTATTAGACCATCATTTTCCTTTCCTTTTCAGCTCCAAACTTCATGACATCCTTGTCAAAATCTGTAGTGTCATTTACCTCAACCATTCGAATGGTACAACCTGTTATACATACTCATCCTCAAATAACAACTCAAGGCCCATGAGCTGTAAAATTTAGAAGGCAAGGCTACCTATGAAACTACTCATGGTTGTCAGTGTTTCTATTTATTTATTACACTTTGCTTGTCACTTGACATGTTCATATCTTGTCACATCTCTCCAGCTTATTCCTCTTACCTCTCAAGAAGAAGAAACTTGTGGTCACAAAAGCTAGGATTACTGCTATTAAAGTTTTTATGGGTTTCTATTGGATGCAGTGGGAGTTGTGCCTCCTAAAGGTACAGACTGGCAAACCCTACTGTTTCTTAGTGGTTTAGATTAGACTTTACGAGTAGTAGTTAACACAATATTGTTACGAGTCTAATATCAGTTTTTTCCATTCTATGTTTGTAGCTATTATCACTTTAAAACACACTGAGAAATAATTTTGTAAATGGTAATTCATATACATGAAAGTATAGCATTTATCTGCCTTGATTACCGTATTTACTTGAATCTAAGCCGCACTCGAATCTAAGCCGCACCTGTAAAATGAGACTCGAAATCAAGGAAAAATAATTTTCCCGAATCTAAGCCGCACCTGGAATTTGAGACTCGAAATTCAAGACGAGAGAAAAGTCTTAGACCGCACTTCCAAATGAATCTAAGCCGCACCTGTAAAATGAGACTCGAAATCAAGGAAAAATAATTTTCCCGAATCTAAGCCGCACCTGGAATTTGAGACTCGAAATTCAAGACGAGAGAAAAGTCTTAGACCGCACTTCCAAATCGAAACAAAGTTGGTCCATTGTAACATGAGACACAATTTAGGTTGAATGGATGAAGATACAGCTACAGTAGTTTGGTTCGAGCCGTAAGCTTAACAGTTAAGATTTACAAAGTAGTCATTGCTATTTATCAGGCACTCCATCCGTATTTATACGGGTACCCTTCCTTTTTCACGTGCTTCGTCTGGTTTGAATCAATTGCTTATTGTGCTTCGATCTGATAAGTGCTGTTCCCTTTGTTATAGGTGTTTACTTTACTCTAAGCTGAAACTGCATTATTGTACTGTTTCATGCATTGTTTGTCACATTCTGATAATGAGTGTTTACGACCTGTAGCCGCTCGCCGCATGGCTCGCTTTTGTGCACGCTACCGCCGCTTACAATAAAAAAAGGAGAGGAATTGTCTCATAAGCAAAACAAAGGCAAGAGAGCGCAATTTGTTGTTACTTGCACTGCTGCTTTGTTTCATAATAATCAACAAGAACCAAATAATATACTGCGTATGATAGAAGATGTTCTGAACGAGAGTTTAGCGAAAATTTTTCTCCGTTTGAAAATCTTTGCGGATGCCTCTTTAGTACATTACAGTCAGCACAGAAATTAGAGTCATCTTAGATTTAAAAATCTAGTCAGTTGCCGTGCTTCATTTCTGACTATCACTGTTCAGCATAAGAATAATACGAATATAAACATGACATGATACGTATATTCTTCCATGTTTGCTGTTGTCTCACTCAAGTATCATAGTTTATTAGGCAGACAGGATTTAAATGAGATAGCAGCAAACACAAAAGAATACATGGCATTATGTTTACATTCTTCTACCTTTTCTTTTAATTTATTTGCTGACGCAGAGGTTTTGGTGCCAGTATTTATCTTTGTACCTGCAAAGCATACCTATGTAGCGCTCATATATTCGACGGCAGAAGTTAGTTGTGGCGGCACCTACCAACATTTTCCAGAACTTCCGCTTACTCTGCACTCAATTCTAAGCCACAGGTGGTTTTTTGGATTACAAAAACCGGGAAAAAAAGCACGGCTTAGATTCGAGTAAATACGGTAATGACACACACCTAATGTCCAACAAAATTTATTACACTGCTAACAGTTCATGTTCCAGTTAAATATGTGTATCTGTGGCAACTTTCAGTTAATAAGGGCGTTAAGCTATGCTATTGTTTGTTACCTTTATTACACTAATTCATGCTGTCACCGACTTCTCTTAGTTTTTCAAGAAACTTGTTTTTAGATCTTGCACAAGACCCAAGTGCACGAAGGACACTGCAGAGTTTGACAGTGCCTGGAACTAAAATAAGTAATATCAAGTAAAATGATCATTACTTTACTTTAATATTTCATTAGCATGTAAACACATGAATTAATTAGGTAATTTCTGTTTTGCAGACACTTATGTATTTGCGTCTTTTTGCCCACATTTTGGTGGGTTTCCTCATTGGGGCACTATACTATGACATTGGAAATGATGGTGCCAAGGTACTCAGTAATTTGGGATTTCTCTTCTTCAACATGCTGTTTTTGATGTACACTTCCATGACAATCACCATTTTATCATGTAAGTGATATCATTTGCAAATTTTGTATGATAGTATAGCTATTTGGAAACACAGTAATAATTTTTTTTTTTTTTTTGCAGTCCCCTTGGAAATGCCTGTCCTTATAAAGGAGAATTTCAACAGGTGGTATTCATTAAGATCGTATTACTTTGCAATCACAATATCGGATATACCATTCCAGGTATGATTTAAGTTTTGTTCAACATAAAAACACTTGCTACTCAGTGTACATGTAGGAACACCTCATTTATATCTGTCACTTTATTTCAGGCCATTTTCTGCGTAATTTATGTGTCAATAGTATATTACATGACATCACAGCCTCCGCAAATGTGGCGGTATGCCATGTTCTTGGGAGCCTGTCTACTAATTTCATTTGTGGCTCAGAGTGTCGGTTTAGTTGTTGGTGCTGCAATGAATGTTCAGGTATGTACTAGGAAAATCTGACAAGTAAGTACCTATTTGTAAGTAAACTACTGCAGCGAACACACAATTGTTTCACACTACGATAATTTATTTTATGGATATCTTAATAATAGCAAATTTGCAAAGACACATCTGTAACATTTATATCCCAGATATTTCCAGATACTGAAAATCTGAATAGCAATTGTAGATTATGTTGATAAAGCCGAAGGAGTGTCTAAATACTGGCTGCCAAAATGGGTAAAACTGGAGCATATCTTAGGCAAGCACAATTTTTAAAAAATACATTTTAAAAGTTCTGGAAGAGAAATATTTAAAGTTTCTTCATCAGGAATTGGAGATAGACATAAAATATGAAGAAATCATGAATGTGCTGGTGCTGAAGCAGGGCGGGAAAGGTGTTCAAAACCCTGGGTTGGGAGATACAAGAAAAGCTTTCTGTTATTTGGAGTCTTCTGTTTTTCATAAACTTCTATTTTCAAAAATTCATTAATATCAGCTGTCATTAGTGACATTTATTAAGTTTAGCTTTTTGCCTGTGGCTTTGCCCGCATACATGTATGTCATGTGTTTTAATAACACACACACACAGGGTATATTGCAAAGAGGAAACAGAGGACACAGACTGTGAAGAGTCATTGAAATTAAGACTGTTGTATTGAACAGTGTGCCCAGCAATTGGGTGGTCCAACTGCTTCTTGGCCACAGTTTGTCAGTGGCCATTCATGTGGACAGACAGCTTGTTGGTTGCCATGCCTACATAGAACATCACAGTGGTTCCAGCTTAGCTTGTAGATCACATGGCTGGTTTCAAAGGTAGCTCTGTCTTAGAAGAGATAGGTAGGTGGTGCTTGTGACCAGATTGGAGTATGTGGTGATGGAGGGACGTATGGGATAGGTCTTGCATCTATATCTATTACATGGATAGGAGCCATGAGGTAAGGTGTTGTGAGCAGGTATTGAGTAGGGATGATGACAATATTGTGTAGGTTCAGTGGGTGGGAGAATACCGCCGTGGGGGGGTGGGGGGTGGGAAGGATATTCCTCATTTCAGGGCATGACGAGAGACAATAAAAATCCTGAAATTGAGAAACTTAAATACTACATCAAAAATTGGTTGATTTGTTGCATTGTGATATTTCCCTATCATTCTTACCCAAAATTTGACAAGAAAAGTTTATTCTTAGCATTTAAATTTATCATCTTGATTTTGAGAGTCACATGAGGAATCCACAAACATATAGATAATGCTCACCTTTGTAGGATCAGGGTGCATTTCCATTCATGCATTCTACATCTACATATGTAATCTTCAGTGCAGAGCGCTATTTGAAGCAGGGTATTTATATTTTGCCAGCATCATTTTACCCAATCTGTTGTTTTTGTAAAATTTCTCCAATTTCACATCTTTGTCGTCCTGCAAGGATATATGTGAGAAGAAGTGATATGTTTTTTAACTATGAATATTTACTCTTGGAATTTTAAGACTAGCCCTTCCTGTGATGCACTATGTCTTATTTGTAGCACCTGCCACCAGAAACGGTTGAACACTTCTGTGATGCAGCCATGCTGATTAAGCACAACCATGAATAATGGCAGAGCTTTATCTTTCATTCAAAAGCTGCTACCAATATTATTCCATATTCAAGGAAAACTACTCATGTGGAAAAGTTAATCAACTAATTATAGGAGCAGGTTTAATGCAATGCTGAAGCTACACATTAGTAAAACAAAACTATTATGATGTTATATATAAAAACAAAGATGAGGTGACTTACCGAACGAAAGCGCTGGCAGGTCGATAGACACACAAACAAACACAAACATACACACAAAATTCAAGCTTTCGCAACAAACTGTTGCCTCATCAGGAAAGAGGGAAGGAGAGGGGAAGACGAAAGGAAGTGGGTTTTAAGGGAGAGGGTAAGGAGTCATTCCAATCCCGGGAGCGGAAAGACTTACCTTAGGGGGAAAAAAGGACAGGTATACACTCGCACATACGCACATATCCATCCACACATACAGACACAAGCAGACAAGCAGACATTTGGTCTTTAAATATGTCTGCTTGTGTCTGTATGTGTGGATGGATATGTGGGTGTGTGCAAGTGTATACCTGTCCTTTTTTCCCCCTAAGGTAAGTCTTTCCGCTCCCGGGATTGGAATGACTCCTTACCCTCTCCCTTAAAACCCACTTCCTTTCGTCTTCCCCTCTCCTTCCCTCTTTCCTGATGAGGCAACAGTTTGTTGCGAAAGCTTGAATTTTGTGTGTATGTTTGTGTTTGTTTTTGTGTCTATCGACCTGCCAGTGCTTTCGTTCGGTAAGTCACCTCATCTTTGTTTATATATATAATTTTTCCCACGTGGAATGTTTCCCTCTATTATATTGATATCACTATTATGATGTTAGTTTCATTTCCTCTGATGATGAAGTCAGTGAAGAACAGATTATATAAATTACTTTAACTGGAAGCAGGAAGTTCTCTGTAAATGCAGATTTTGTGTGCTGAGAGCACTGCTGCTAAAAATTTACGAGAGCAATCCAAACACATCGAATGACTTTACTTCATATTGGAAACTAATCATGATATTAGTCAGGATGATGGACCAATGTTACAAGTAAGAGGAAAAAATCTATCAAGACCAATGCATGCTAGTAAAATGTAAGAAACCACTTAAGAGTTGAGACCTCTAAATAAGCAAGTAATACTAAACAGTTTAATTTCACAGCTTTGTAAAATTGTTATTAAGATACTTAACACTTTGGAGGCCAAGCCTGAGCATAGCTTAGGCTGCAACTTTGTATTAAAAAGACGGTGCCTGAGTATAGGTTGGGCCATCATTTTCCTTTTTTTATGCGTGAACCACCTGCCATTCAAGAAGTGGACTCATTTCATATGAGAACAATGTAGAGAAGTTTTGTGACCTTCCCCTTGACTAGTCTGCATTCTGTTGTCAATTTCTAGAGTTATTTCAAAAGAAACATTAGCAAATGTAACAGCTGCTGTCGTGAATGGCTGAACCAGTATGATCACATTGACATAGCTTTGTGCGTGTACTGATTAGGTTTTGCTACAAATTTGTCACACTTGTTGAGTTAGCAAGACAGCCTGGAAGCTCAAGAGGAAGAAATTGTTCAATAACTTACATCATAATTTTTTCTTGGGAGGATAAATCTATCAAAGAACTTGAGTAAATATGAAAAATAATTCTTGAAGCTTGGCCCTTTTTAGTATGTATTACTCTTGAAGGTACATCAATTATATGTATGCCTGTAACACTTTCAATAATGGCACAAGTGGCTGGTTTCCTAGGTTCAATATTCTTCTAAATGACTGGTCTCCAAAGTTGTTAGAGAAACTTGTATACAGAGGAAAAAAATTATAAAAATGTCTCCAAACCTTATGAAAATACACTCCTGGAAATTGAAATAAGAACACCGTGAATCCATTGTCCCAGGAAGGGGAAACTTTATTGACACATTCCTGGGGTCAGATACATCACATGATCACACTGACAGAACCACAGCCACATAGACACAGGCAACAGAGCATGCACAATGTCGGCACTAGTACAGTGTATATCCACCTTTCGCAGCAATGCAGGCTGCTATTCTCCCATGGAGACGATCGTAGAGATGCTGGATGTAGTCCTGTGGAACGGATTGCCATGCCATTTCCACCTGGCACCTCAGTTGGACCAGCGTTCGTGCTGGATGTGCAGACCGCGTGAGACGACGCTTCATCCAGTCCCAAACATGCTCAATGGGGGACAGATCCGGAGATCTTGCTGGCCAGGGTAGTTGACTTACACCTTCTAGAGCACGTTGGGTGGCACGGGATACATGCGGACGTGCATTGTCCTGTTGGAACAGCAAGTTCCCTTGCCGGTCTAGGAATGGTAGAACGATGGGTTCGATGATGGTTTGGATGTACCGTGCACTATTCAGTGTCCCCTCGACGATCACCAGTGGTGTACGGCAAGTGTAGGAGATCACTCCCCACACCATGATGCCGGGTGTTGGCCCTGTGTGCCTCGGTCGTATGCAGTCCTGATTGTGGCGCTCACCTGCACGGCGCCAAACACGCATACGACCATCATTGGCACCAAGGCAGAAGCGACTCTCGTCGCTGAAGACGACACGTCTCCATTCGTCCCTCCATTCACGCCTGTCGCGACAGCACTGGAGGCGGGCTGCACGATGTTGGGGCGTGAGCGGAAGACGGCCTAACGGTGTGCGGGACCGTAGCCCAGCTTCATGGAGACGGTTGCGAATGGTCCTCGCCGGCACCCCAGGAGCAACAGTGTCCCTAATTTGCTGGGAAGTGGCGGTGCGGTCCCCTACGGCACTGCGTAGGATCCTACGGTCTTGGCGTGCATCCGTGCGTCGCTGCGGTCCGGTCCCAGGTCGACGGGCACGTGCACCTTCCGCCGACCACTGGCGACAACATCGATGTACTGTGGAGACCTCACGCCCCACGTGTTGAGCAATTCGGCGGTACGTCCACCCGGCCTCCCGCATGCCCACTATACGCCCTCGCTCAAAGTCTGTCAACTGCACATACAGTTCACGTCCACGCTGTCGCGGCATGCTACCAGTGTTAAAGACTGCGATGGAGCTCCGTATGCCACGGCAAACTGGCTGACACTGACGGCGGCGGTGCACAAATGCTGCGCAGCTAGCGCCATTCGACGGCCAACACCGCGGTTCCTGGTGTGTCCGCTGTGCCGTGCGTGTGATCATTGCTTGTACAGCCCTCTCGCAGTGTCCGGAGCAAGTATGGTGGGTCTGACACACCGGTGTCAATGTGTTCTTTTTTCCATTTCCAGGAGTGTATATGATCCGAGACTTTACCACCAAGAATGTAATTTAAATTATTCTCGGCTCTTATGATGGATTTAATTGCTGACTTGGAATGATTTTTTTCAATGAAACTTCCTGCTGTCATCAAGTGACAGTTACTTAAAGATGGCAGCAAGTCTTTCTGCAAAACATTTATGCAGAAGTAATGGTCCAGCCTATTAGACGGTCCAAGAAAAATGTAAGCTTGTGAGAATAATATAGAAATTAGCCCTTCACTACTTTGCAAGAGTGTGTGCATAAAAATTCTGTAATAGGAGAAACAAGAATGTCAAATCTGTTCCTTTTGTTGTGGTAACTGTCTTTTATTTCAGAGCTTGTATCTTTATTCTGCAGCAGTCAGGCTGAATGTAAACTTCCTATGTAATACAGCCAGTATGAGTAATTTTAATTTCTTATGCAGGCAACAAATATGATATTACTAAAAAAACTGCATAAGCATTAAGCAGTGTTACCAATAAGTAATTCATATTCTTCAAAATTTTCAGAATGGCGTTTTCCTGGCTCCTGTCATGTCTGTTCCATTCCTGCTTTTCTCTGGATTTTTTGTAAGTTTTGATGCCATACCAATATATCTTCGATGGATAACTTATCTGAGCTACATTCGCTATGGATTTGAAGGCACAGCTCTTGCCACATATGCTTACAACAGAGAATTTCTGGAGTGCCACCAGGTAATATCAAATGCTTTTCATATGAAGTGCATACTAAATCATTGTTAAATATTACATTTATATCTACTTTGCTAATTCATTTTCGAATAAATAGCCCAGATATTAAGGAACTGTTTTTTGAAGCAGTTTTTTAATTTTGATATAATATTTAAGAAAACTTGAATGCTATATTTTGTAATGTGTGAAAATATTTCTTTTTTTTTCCACAGATTTACTGTCATTTCAAGAATCCTGAAACCACTCTAGATGAGCTGGATATGCTGGAATCCAGCTTTACAGTTGATATTGTTGCACTGGTTGCCATATTCTTTGTACTGAGGATTGCTGCTTATATCTTCTTGCGATGGAAGCTCATATCACAGCGGTGAATGACTCTTAGTCCTTCACTCACAAATTCCTACCAGTTTCTGGTGTTTCTGGTGAGGGGTTCTTCGAAGCTCTCATTTATCATCACAAGAACTATTAGATTTAGATCCTCATGCTGTGGTGGATTCTGCTGTTATAGATTTATAAACTGTTCTCATAGTGTTAATTACTCAAGTAGCATGTGATATTTCAAAGTGGTCAAGTGCTGATTAGGCTCAGAAATCAGAAAATGTGTGTGACAGTTTGGAGTTACAAATTGTAATTGCAATATCAACTGACTGAAGTAATGTTCTGAGGTTCTTTGTTAATCTTTCAGTTATACATTCCTTTCCAATCTTTGTGCTCAATACAATCCCTTGTGAAATGTTTTTTTTTTAATTAATATACATCTGCTGTGGCTAAAATTCAGTACGTAAAAATTTATCATACTGCAGTAAGAGAGACGTCGCAGAAGTTAATAATTTATGCCAAATTCCTGTAAATATTCTTTCCTGTTTTCATTTTTAAGACAAAATATTTTGATTTTGTTTCAATATTGACTGCAGCTTTAGTGAAAGACGAAAATATTACACGTTCCGTAATGTTAATGACATTGGTGTCTTATAAAGATGATGTGTTAGATCGAGAAAAACACATTCATACCTGTCTTTTATCTCAAGTGCCTTACAATGTCTTGTGGAAGAATACTCAAAGGGAAAATTTTAAACAGAAATGAACCAAGTGAAAACATTTGTTAATTTTATATTTGTTTAATAAATAAAGAATAACTATTTATGTAATTTGTTTGAAATGAGTGCTTTGTCGTGTTGCCATTATAGAATAAAAGTAAGTGTGTGTGTGTGTGTGTGTGTGTGTGTGTGTGTGTGTGTGTGTCCATAGCCTTCAGGAATTAAGCTAGTTCAACACCAGCTCCCTATCAATATGTTACAGTTTACTCTTTCCAAAACAGCTTGTGTTTTAATAGCCTCAATTTTTTTTCTCCCCCATTTTATGCCTATCTTTGTTCCATATTTCCTTTCCTGTTCACGCAATCTTGGATTGTCCGGAATTGGTGGAGCCCCCACCTCTGATACCTCAGTTGACCAATTGCATATCTGACAATTATCAAATAATCGCGTAATCTGACACTTCAGAAAACTTCGTCTATTTTTCTTGCTTCTTTCTTCTCAACAGTCCATATGAATACTGTTAAAGGAATCAAAGTAACCCAACTCTGATTCTCACATTTCAGTAGTAACAAAGTTTGTTATTTATATGCAAAACACATGAGACATAGTGCATAACAAAATTTTAAAATAAGTGCCAGTTTTTTTCTTGTGTGTCCACTGATAGCACAGTATAGCAAATGGATAGTGTGGTAGATATGAACTGAAATATTAGCACTGTTTATGAACATAAGACAAACAAAGCAAATAATTTTAACTGATTATTACAACTTCTATAAACCAAAGGGTTTGGTGGTTGGATTCCCAAATGGTGTATTGATTTTGTTCATTGGTTTAGCAATAACATATCATGTTCAAAAAATCCATCATGAAGGAGATCCTCCAGGTACATGGAAAGAGTAAAATTAAACACAAATTGGCAGAAGCAACTGTTGCAGGTTATTTCTGTAAATTATGCTGACAACCAGTTACAATTAGTGATGATTTATTCACACTATTAATTAGAGAACTTATTGTTAGATTATAAAACTACCTGACGGATTAGAGCTGTTGTGTGGGTCACAGGCTTGAACCTGGAAACTTGCCTTTCATGGACAATGATTTTATTGACTGAGCAATTCCAGATGTGATCCACGACTCATCCCCACAATTGTCTGCCAGTATTTATCTCCTTTTCTAACTTTTCTAAATCCACAGAAGCTGCCCTACATACCTTGCTGGACCAGCAGTAGTGGAAGAAAGTACGCCAAGGACAAATTGCTTGCTCACAGATACTTTTTTTATAATGCATTATAAATGAGGTTGTTATGTACACCCACTGAAAAGAAGTAGTGGGATTCTCAAAAATACAAACTCACCTGCTTTTTTTCCCATCCTGGTACTTCATACTAACCATTTACGGAACTTACATAGAACGCTTTAAGCTGTTAACATTAATGTTCATAGTGGTATTCTTACTTTATTTCTGAATATCTGGAGATTTGTAGCCTGATGTCTGCTGGCAATCTATTAATCTGTTACATCAGAACATGACCATTCTGAACCTTTGACAGAGATGAAAACTCTCCAAGGAAATCATTTTTATTTCTGCTATTTTGTTTGTAATCACACAGACCATCACAAATTCACTCTCATTATTCACCACAAATATCATTAGGGAGAAAATGTATTGGCGTGCAAGTGCAAAAATTTTGAGGTCCCCGAAAAGGCTTCTGGAAGACAGTTACTAACTTTGCATACTATTTATATGTCAACAAAATGAGAGAGATTTTTAATTGCAATCCAGGCAGAACTGATCTTGTTATCCATATAATGGTGTCACCTCAGTTTGTGTAATCATCTACACGTCTTGTAATTTCATTACTGATGCTGATGGTGCTGGTCCACAAGAGCAGAAAGTATCTCTGTGAGCGTGCAGTATCCAGCCACAATGAGTATCTTGGGTAGTTCGATTCAAGGAATTCAGGTAGCGTGTGGAAAGTAGGAGTCCAAGGAGTGGTGGGGTAAGAGATTCTGGGATAGCTCTAGGGACTTGAGATCATACTGGATTTTTGTAAAGGGGTCACAGTAGCAGGGCTTATAGGTGTATGCATCTAATAGTTGGTGGAGCTCCTGAACCATCTAATCCCTGTGGTTCATAACTGCAGTGGTGGAACATTTATCAGCAGTAGTATTCTAAGGTCGTGATAAGTTTTTAGGTGGCAGATTGTGGTTGTTTCTGCAAATATGAGGTTGATTTCCATGTTACAGGATTTGGGAAATGATGGTGAAGGAAGTTTTGAGGTTAGGAAGTTCTGGAAAAATAATTAAGCACTGATCGGGGTGGATCACACTTAGATGGGGGGGTAAAGTAAGGCAGGCTTCAATAGTGGTTTTGGGTTGAGTCAGATCACATGGTTGGTGGCAAAAAGTGTTTCCACTATAAGGACCAGTGCAGGACAGCATGACTGCATTTGAGAGTGGGGCAAAAGGTGCCTTTGGAAAGAACTGATTCTTCTATGAGACTGAGGCTCTTGGTGGAGAAGTTTATTACTGTGGTGTAGGCCTGTTTAAGCTCTGGGTTATACAGGGTGTGGCAGGAATGAGTTTGTAGGGGTGTGGCAGATATAGTAGTTCTGCAAGGTGGGGGTTTGGAGACTATGGGGGTATCTGGAGTGGGGGGAGGGGGAGAGGGACTTAATAGAAGCTCTTGTAGAAGTGATGGATAGTGGCAGTCCAAAGTGGGAGTATGAGGCAAGTATATTGGACACTGCATAAATGATATACAATGTGTATCCACAGGACATGTGGCCTGTAATTGAAAAAGGGTCATGATGTTCACTCCACTGGTAAAAGATTTTGGACCAGCCCCCAGTCATATCTCCAGGGTGGAACTGCCAAGTGGGAGGTAACCATGAGAAAAAGATTGAACAACCAACAAAAGGATAACATTATATGATTTGTGTTATGGAACATTAGAAGTTTGAAATGGTAGAGAAACTAGAAAATATGGAAAGGGAAATGCTAAGGCTTAATCTAGGTATAGTGTGGATCAGAGAAGTAAAATGGAAAGAAGACAAGAATTTCTGCTATATGAGTATAGGGTAATATCAGTGTCAAAACTGTATAACGGGAGTAGGAGTCATTATAAACAGGAAGGGAGGACAGAGAGTGAATTACTGTGAACAGCTCAGTGACAGAGTTGTTCTCATCAGAATCGACAGCAAACCAAAACCGACAATGGTAATTCAGTATAAATGGCAATGCTGAAAGCCAAAGATGAGGAGACAGAGAATGTATGAGGAGGATATTAAACAGGTAATTCAGTATGTAATGGGATGTGAAAATCTAATAGTCATGGGGGACCGGAATGTGGTTCTAGGGGAAGGAATAGGAGGGGGGGTTACAGGAAAATATGGGCTTCATACTGGGAATGAAAGAGGAGAAAGGCTAATTGAGTTCTGCAACAAATTTCAGCTAGTAATAGTGAATATTCTGCACAAGAATCACACGATGAAGAGATGCCTGGAAAAGGCTAGGAGGTAAGGGAAGATTCCAATTACATTACATCACTGTGAGGCAGAGATTATGAAATCAGATACTGCATTGTATGGCATACCCAAGTGCAGATACAAACTCAGATCACAATGTAGTAGTGATGAAGAGTAGGCTGAAGTTTAAGAGACTAGTAAGGAAGAATCATTGCACAAGGGAAAGGGATACGAAGGCACTAAGGAATGAAGAGATATGCTTTAAGTTCCCTGAGACTGTAGATGTTGCGATAATGAATAGCTCAGTGAGCAGTTCAGTTGAAGAGGAATGGTCATCTCTAAAGAGGGCAATCACAGAAGTTGGAAAGAAGAAAATAGATACAGAAAAGGTAACTGCGAAGAAACCATGGGTAACAGAGGAAATACTTCAGTTGAACAATGAAAGAAGGAAGTAGAAAAATGTTCAGGGAAATCAGGAATACAGAAATACACATAATTTAGGAATGAAATAAATAGGAAGTGCAGGGAAGTTATGGTGAAGTGGCTGCATGAAAAATGTGAAGAAATGGAAAAAGAAATGATTGTGGGAAGGTTTGACTCAGCACATAGAAAAATCAAAACAATCTTTAGTGAAATTAAAAGCAAGGATGGTAACATTATAAGTGAAATGGGAATTTGAATGTTAAATGCACTGGAGAGAGTGGATAGATGCATAGAGTACATTGACGGCTTTTATGAGGGGGAAGACTTGCTTGATGATGAGATAGAAGAAGAAACAGGAGTCAATGTAGAACAGGTAGGGGCTCTAGTATCGTAATCAGAATTTAAAAGAATTCGGGAAGACTTAAAATCAAACTAGGCAGAAGAGATAAACAACATTCCATCAGCATTTCTAAAATCATTGGGGGGAAGTGGCAACAAAATGACTATACACATTGGTGTGTGTAATGTATACCGTCTGACTTTCAGAAAAATGTCACTCACACAATTCAGAAGACTGCAAGAGCCAGCAAGTGTGAGAATTGTCACACAGTCAGAATAACAGCTCATGCATCCAAGCTGCTGACAAGGATAATATACAGAAGAATGGAAAAGAAAACTGAGGATGTATTATGTGACAATCAGTTTGGCTTTATGAATGGTAAAGCTGCAAGAGGGGCAATTCTGACACTGTGGTTAATAAAAGAAGTAAGGCTAAAGAAAAATCAAGACAGGTTGATAGGATTTGTTGACTTGGAAAAAGCGTTAAACAATATCAAATGGTGCAAGGTGTTCAAAATTCTGAGAAAAATTGGGGTTGAAAAAAGGCAATTGTTGGACAAATGAATAAGTAGTTATCAGTTGTCTCACAGCTTTCCTATCAAGTGGAAGCTTCACATCCATTTCATCAAACCTTATAAGAGAAAACTGACACATTAAAATTTCAAAACTAAATTTTCACCACAGAAAAGCTGACTCATCGCTGAATCACCAGAAAATAAGTACAGTTGGAGTAGGCCATACTTGAAAACATCATTATAGAATAAGCAGAAAACATTACTGGCTTTGAGAAAAGGAGTAGACAAGAGTGTTTGATGCAAGCAGCGAATTTAACCATCAGTAATGCCAAAAGATAACTCTACCTATCTCTAGATCAGGATCCAGTACCTGGAAAAAATATTTTCAAGCCAACAGCTGAAAAACCAATGTCACACTAAGATAAGGGAGCTCCAAAACAAACCAGTGACAATAAAAAGCCAGAGAATACAGGAGTTACCTGATACCAGAGACCAACAAAATTCTTATGCAGCAATAAAGGAAATTAATGGACCCATCTATTGAACAGACAAAGATATTTCACTGTTCTCACTGACAACCAAGCTATTCTGAGGCACTGGAAAGAAAACTTTAACACATTAACCAGTGGTATTAATCGACCACAATATTGTTGCACCTAGGAGTGAGGACAGTCCAGTGGGCTTGTTGTGAGCCAGAGTGTAATGAGGGTTGAGAGTATATGCATAATTAACCTGAAAGCATTGACAGTGTGACACGTTTTTCTTAGACACCACCGTACTTGTTTACAGTAACATCACCAGGTGTTTCCGATAACGGCCAAGTCCAATAATATTGTGGCCGAGTAGTACCTCCTTTGAAGTGGAAGATTTATGTTTACATGTACCACAACACCCTTCACTTCTTTCATGACTCTTAAACCACATGTTTGCATGGTTATATTGTTTTCAGTGAAAATTTCTGCCACGCAACTTGATTATACCAACAGTAACAAAACAAATTGTCAGGTGTAGGAGTCGCTATAAATGATGCCCCAAGAAACACTGAAATGATAAACAGGTAACTAGACACTTTACATCCTTTTTAACGGAAAACTGTGAAGGAATAAAAGTTTCACACTGTGTCATTAATACACTCAGTAACTTAGAAACATGGTTCCATCTAAAATGGCTGACTCATAAAATTTAAAAAACACCTTTGGTACAATTCAGAACCAAACAGTCAAAATAACAGGAAAATAAAATAATTCATAAGAATAAGGATGTAGCAGGAGTGGAATCTGTCATATTTCTAGGACTAAACTACTCATTAAAACTAAAGTGCTCATTAAAAACGCAGCATCAGCAATGTTAGCAAATAAGAATATTTTACTTGTTGCAAATATACACTTGATTAACTTTGTAGGTGATTTGAGATTTACAGAATGCAAAATTTTGCTTACAGAGTTGCCACCTCAAGTAACAACAATGGCTGTAGGCTCATTGGGCATCCTGTTGAAATGAACTCTGATGACAGATACAGTTCTACATTTGCACCTACATCTCCATAGATACTCCGCAAGCCACTATATGGTGTGTGGTAGAGGGGATCCTGTACCACTACTTGTCATTTCCTTTCTTGTCCCACTCACAAATAGAGCAAGGGAAAGATGACTGTCCATATGCCTCTGTATGAGCCCAACTTTCTTGTAACTTACCTTCGCAGTCCTTACATGCAGGTATGTTGTTCCATGCTGTTTCAGCTCTATGGCAGGTTCAACAACCATTGAGGCTGGCAAATGGTGCTGTGCTTGTGGCTCAGCAACCTATGAGCAGATGTTTACAATGGGTGAGAGATCTGAAGAATGTGCTGGATGAGACAAAAGTCAAGCAGACAGTGTGACTAGGTATGTTAGGACAGCATGGGTAACATCCGATCTTGCATTATCTTCTTGAAATATAGCATCATGACAAGATCAAGCCCGAAAAGATGAAGTGGTGCCACTCAACTGCCCAGTTGTTGGCACACATCTCTCTGCTGCTAAGTAAAGAGAGGATGCAACAAGTTTGCTGTGCTGTTTTTGGTGCTCCAGACATTATTGCATCCATACTGATACTCTGTCTTGCTATAAACAAGTCCATTTCCTATCTCAAGATATGTTACGCAGCTGTGTGAGCCAGCACTGTCAAGTGAACAATATGCCTGTTCAATATGTCACTAGTTGTGTGGGACTGTTGAGATCATGTACAGTATTGAGTAAGGGCCTCCCATACCTATCAACACCATATTTGAATGACTGTTGTGCAGTGTTGAACATCCCAAAATGGTTCAAATGGCTCTGAGCACTATGGGACTTAACTGCTGAGGTCATCAGTCCCCTAGAACTAGAACTACTTAAACCTAACTAACCGAAGGACATCACACACATCCATGCCCGAGGCAGGATTCGAACCTGCGACTGTAGCGGTCGTGCGGTTCCAGCTTGTAGCGCCTAGAACCGCTCGGCCACTCCGGCCGGCGAACATCCCAAGTCGCAATATTACAGAACAATAAACCATAGTCTCAGTAGGCCACAGCCATTCCTTTGTTGAATTCCAACATCTACTGGTAGACAATTTCTTCTTTCTACATGAAGCACAACAAGATAACCTCACAAACAACATTCAAATGTGACTTCTGTATGACAAACCTATTGTGCAATTTTTCCCTATATTCATAACATATGGGTGGTTACTCCTATCTACTTTGTGCAGATGTATTGAAATGCTAATCATTTATTAATGTAAGTATATGGCACACTTCATGCCAACTTAACATTTGTTGCATGCTGCCCTCTGCATCTTTCATGGCTAGCAGTGTGTATAAGAATGTAACGTGAAATATGTTTACCGAGTACCTCTCAGGTAAATTATGTAACTTTGTCTTTGCAGTGCAAATGGAGACATGGAAAATTGCGTATCACACTTACTTAGAATCAGTAATGAGGTATAATGAGTGTACTGAAGCACAAGAAACAGAACATTTTTGAGAATTATGTCATCCACTGCTTAAAATCGTGGAATTTTAACCATCACCTGCCTACACAGGTATCTCATAATCATCATTATTCATGAAAAATCACAATTATACATGAAAAATGATCACAAATCATATTAATAAATTTTTATTATAGGAAAATAAATGTCAATACTTAACTTTGAGAATTTACAATGGTGTGTCTGAAGCATTGGGCAAAAGACAAAATAAGAAAATCTCTTCAGTAATCATAACTCCTAATACAAGTAAAACAATACAGCTCCTAAGTCACTGCTGTAGAGTGGCTAGTCTTCAACTGGGCTGTGGCCAGGCAGAGCAACGCTTATGTTCTTTTTGCCTAGAGGCCGCTGCTGTCTAGGTGTCATCCTAGAGATGGGTTGGTCAGCGTACTATTGGCTGACGTCTTCTACACAGCCCTCTCTGCTCTACTGTTCCTGACTGTCATCCCGGCGGCTGATTTTTACACCAGAACACATACAACACAACAACTTACAACAATTTCAATGTGGCGATTCACTGAAATCATTATATGCTCTGGCTCCCTAGTATATGAAATTGAAATTTTATGGGCTTATCCCATATTTAACTTAATTATTTCATAGTCCTGTTCCATTTTTCATTAACTGCCTACATATTTTGAAATAGCATGTTTTTAAGTAATGTGTGCCATAAACGAATAGAGAATAAAAGTGGTCATACTCAAAGAACACAGAAAATACCCTCTTTGATTAAATCAAAGTAAATGATGGCTATCATTTTAACTTCCAGAATCTCAGGATATCAGCTGCAACAATTTGCCACTAATTACTGCATTATTCTAGCTCTACCTGGCACTCATGCTGCTGCAGAAAGTGTGTTCTCTATCACAAAAGCCTTATGTGCTGGTGAAATGAAAAAGTTTAGTGTGGTAACTGTTAAGGAAATAATTACAACAAAGGCTCATTTTCAGGATGCTTAATGCACTTACTTTTATAAAAATTATGTTTGAAAATATCAGACACCTGAATGACGTACAGTCTTCTGCAAAGTATAACAAAAAACATTTTTCAGAAACTACCCATGATGACACTTCCAGGCCAATTGAGACTGACAAATAAGTAGCTTATGTAAATAATAATCATTTTCTAGCCTAGTTAAACATGTCATTATATTAAAGTGCTGTATTGTGTTTGCAAGTGACAAAAATAAAACTATGAAGTATTTACTCAATTAGTAAAGCAACATATGAGAGTGTGCTGAAAAGTAATGCCTCCAAATTCTTTATGTGTACTTTTCACCACATCCTCATATTCTGATGTTTCTTTATTGTAAGTTTTAACAAAAAGGTATGATCATCTACTCATCTATGTACTTGTAGTAAACCAAACAGTTTCACATAAATTTACTTTATAGCATGATATTAATGAAAGTTCCCACAAAATGTCAATTCATTTCAACTTCTAATTCGGCTAATTGTATTTGAACCAGCAACCCGCATCATGCCAGCCAGCGGCTCTAATCAGTACTTCACACTGCTTATAGCACAGCTCCTGACATTGCTTTCTTGCTGCGGAAACAGTGACCTGCTGTTTCAAAAGTACTCATTATAGCTAACTAAAGCAGTGGTTCTCTGTATGGCAGCGCTGAAAGATGCTCATGACTGGGTGTGTTGTCACGTGCTCTTCACTATGATGAGCATCAAAGGTAGCCCCACCTGTCAAAGCTTCACTGTCATCAAGAAGATCTTCAGTTTCCTTGTCATCATCCATGTCATCAATGTGCTACTCAGGACTTTAGTAGGACTTTATATGGAAGACATGGACCACGACTCTGCACTTTAGACTTCTTGAAAAGGTCTATAATCTTAGACATCGAATGTGATGTTGACCGGCAACAAAGGATATATTATAATAGTTCCACTTTTCACACAGGTAAAAAAATCCATCCCCTAGACTGTATCCCACTGGCTTTCTCCTGGACATCCTGGAATAACATGCAAATCATCCTTCTTGCTTCTTTGATTCTAGTGATGAGATGTTTCACAGAGAATTCTGAGCATTATCTGCTTGAAATGGGACCAGTGTATCCATTGTCATTTTGGCTTTAGCCTCATGACTGTGGAGCAGAATGAATGGTGAGAAGTCTGCAATATCTTACTTCACTGTGTTATAATGTCACACTGCTCTATATTGCATCCCAATCTCTCTGTCAGACAATGTACATTGACAGCATACCTGTCAGCACTCTCTCTCTATCTCTCTCTCTCTCTCTCTCTCTCTCTCTCTCTCTCTCTCTCTCTCTCTCACACACACACACACACACACACACACACACAACAGTATCTCCAGCAACTAAAAGCAGAATGCAACTGTTTTGTTGAACGAAAGCAGCAATCCAGAGTGGGATGGGGAAGGGGGAGGAAAATAGCAGGGTTTGGGTGGGTGGAAAGAAGTCAGCACTGCATGGCGCTGCCACGCACAGTGTTGGGGGGCTGTGGGTGAGGGAGGGGGGAGGGGGGAACTGGGAGTGGAAAAAGAGAGGAGTAGAGAAGGGGCAAAAACCAGTGGGTGCATTGGCAGAGAATGGCACCCAAAGGGGGTGAGGGGAAGTGAATTGGGAAGAGGTGATAGAACAGAATGGCTGAAAACTGTTGGGGGTGGGGGGACAGTAGATTACCATAGGCTGAGGCCAGGATAATTTCAGGAGCAGAAAATGTGTTGTAGGAATAACTCCCATCTCCTCAGTTCAGAAAAGCTGGTGATCAAGGTGAGAAAGTACCATCTGTCATACACCTTTAGATGCTTGTGGAGTATGATGTCAATGTAGATCCAGATGGCCCAGGTTGTGAAGCAGCCATTGAAATCAAGCATTTTACATTCAGCTGCGTGTTGTGCCACATGGTGGTCCCCTTTTCTCTCAGCCACAGTTTGGCAGTGGCCATTCATGCTAGTGGACAGCTGGTTGGTAGTCACACCAACATAAAAAGCTGTGCGATAATTGCAGCATAGCTGGTATATGACACGGCCGCTCTCAAAGGTAGCCTTGCCTATGCTGGGGTAGGATAATCCTGCGACAGGACTGGAATAGAAAGTGCTGGATGGGTGGTTGGGTAGGTCTTGTACCTGGGTCTTCCATAAGAATATGATCCCTGTATCAAGAGATTGGGACCGGAAGTGGAATTAGGTGGACTAGGATGTTGTGGAGGTTGGGTGGACGACAGGGCACCACTTTAGGAGGGCTGGGAAGGATCTTGGGTTGGATGTTCTTCATTTCAGGGAATGCAGACAGATAATCAAAGCTCTGATGAACAGGCACTCCTTTGTAGCTGGTTCTCGAAGGTGGTAGGATGATTCGGAGTTTGTGGTGATATGATATGTGAAATCTCTTTGTGGACTAGGTCTGTCTCACAAAGACCTTCACAGATATCGCCTAGCCCTAGTCCTCAAAGATATTTATCATACCCTATACCTCACACATCTCCAAGAACATGCTACAAAGGCTGTTTCCTTTATCGTCCAATGCCATGCCAGACTGGAACAGCTGCACCACATCCTTCATCAAGGCTGTGGTTATCTATCATCATGCCCTGAAATGAGAGCCATCCTACTCAAGATCCTCCACATTCTCCCTCCACTCCTAAAGTGGCATGCCATCACCCACCCAACCTACACATCATCCTAGTCCACTCCTAATCCCAACCCCTTGGCACAGGGATCATATTTCTGTGGAAGACCCAGGTACAACACCTGCCCAATCCACCCTCCTAACACTTCCTATTCCAGTCCTGTGACAGGCTTATCCTACCATATCGGAGGCCAGGCTACCTGTGAAAGCAGCCATGTCATATACCAGCTCTGCTGCAATCATTGCAGTTCTTTATATGAAACCTGCTGTCCATCAGGATGAATGATCACTGCCGAACTGTGGCAAACAACAAAATGGACCTCTCTGTGGCACAACAGGCAGCTGAACATGACATGCTTGATTTCAATGGCTGCTTCACAACCCAGGCCATCTGGATCTACATCTACATCATATTCCACATGCCACCTAATGGTGTGTGGTGGAAGGTAATTTCTCCTTGTTCTGTCATCAACTAGTCCCTGCACACCCTGCCAGACAGTGCTAGCTTCTCCTCCCCCCCCCCCCCCCCCCCATACTCTGCTATCCCTCCCTGTTTCCTGTCCACTCCAGATTGCTTCTTTCTTTTGACGCGGTGGTTGCATTCGAATCAGAGGTAGCAGTCACGTGTGTTTGAGGTGTGCTCATTCTTGTGAATGTGTATGTTTTCTTTTCTGAAGAAGACTTTGGCCAAAAATTGTGTATGTTTTCTTTTCTGAAGAAGACTTTGGCCAAAAATTCAATGTGTAACAGTATTTTCATTGTGGCTGTCAGCAACTCAGTGTGTCATCTTTATGGTGAGTAGCAATCTATCCTTTTCATAATATTGTTGATACACGGTGACAGTTATTGAACTACATGAAATAAAATCATTATAACTTCTGAAAGGTTTATGTTAGGACGTTCAAACTGCATGGTTGGCTGTGGGGTATGATGAGAATTAGTATGCGCATGAACGGTTTGGGTTAGTGACAAAGCCCACTCCTACACCCGGGTTCCCGGGTTCGATTCCCGGCGGGGTCAGGGATTTTCTCTGCCTCGTGATGGCTGGGTGTTGTGTGCTGTCCTTAGGTTAGTTAGGTTTAAGTAGTTCTAAGTTCTAGGGGACTGATGACCATAGCTGTTAAGTCCCATAGTGCTCAGAGCCATTTGAACCATTTTTTTGAACAAAGCCCACTTACATTGGGATGGGTTTGTCAATAAGCAAAATTGACGCATTTGAGGGATTGAGAATCCACATTTTGTGACCAAAAAGTCTCTTCACCTTAATGGGTGACTGTATGGTGTGCAATGTCCAGTCATGGAATAATCAGTGTGGTATTCCTTGATAGCATGGTGACTACCGCATGGTACGTGAAGGTTTTGGAAGACAATTTCATCCCATTATCCAAAGTAACTCTGATTTCAACAAGATGTGGTTCATGCAAGATGGAGCTTGACCCATCAAAGCAAGAGAGTGTTTGATGTTGTGGAGGAGCAGTTTGGGGACCGCAAACTGGCTCTGGGGTATCCAGAGGCCACTGGCAAGGGCTTCAATCAGAGATCATATTCTCCGGATATGAACACATATGACTCCTTTTTATGGGGCTATATTAAAGACAAGGTGTACAGCAATAACCCCAAAACCATTGCTGAACTGAAAACAGCCATTCAGAAGGTCACTGACAGCATCAATATTCCAACACTTCAGCGAGTCATGCAGAATTCCGCTATTTGTCTGTGCCACATCATCGCCAATGATGGCAAGCATATCAAACATGTCATAACCTACATCTGAATATCTGTAGTGATGTTTACGTGTTGAATAAAGTGTGTGCATGCCGGAGTTTGTAACTAACTTGTAATTTTTTTTTCATGTAGTTCAATGATTGTCACCCTGTATTCCAACCTGGACTCTCCATGGTCTGAACGCCTACTTAAAGAATTTTGTAAGCCTGTTCATCTATGGGTAGTAGGCAGTGGTGATGTTGCAAAAAAAAAAAGTGAAATTACCTCTGAGACTAGTCCCAACTGGAAAACTTTTCCACAATCACAGATAATCCCAAAATGGTGTCTTCTGCAAAGGATCCTTGCAATTTACGGAGCTTTGGCAATTAGAATAGTAATAGTGGGTGAGGTAGTTAGTGCAAGCCATTATCCACTCATTCTCATGTGTTAACTTCAGGAACTTCCCTAAAGATAAATACCAACATGGTGGAATGATGCTTTTGCAGGCAGAACTGGTTTTTATACCCTGGGGACAATTGCTGTGCATTTTCATCACTGGTACACCTTACATAGACTCACACAGTGTCTAATGTATAGCCAAAGATACCTGCATCTGATTCTGTTTAGAGTCTTCATGAGTCCCGGGTGAACAGACATTAGAGTGTCATGGAAATACTTTGGGATAACTGGCAATAGGTAAGCTAAGACGATGAGCAACAATTTACACACTGCTGGATCACAGTTCCTCTTATACATTCCATTTATTTATAGGAATCCTCCTTTGATCAGTTCTTATTCTTCAAGGCCTCTATGGTTTTCAGTAGTGCTAGATCTTCCCTCTGCATTTAATGCAGCAATGACTGATATTTCTTCCATGCTCCTGTGTTCCGTCAAAGAATTCCATGAGAGACAATTGTCAATTTTGTGTTTGCATCTGCTTTTGTATATCTATGTGATTATGTAATACTGAAGCCTCAGCGACCATTTTGTGCGTTGTGCGATCCTCTGGGTTAGTCATCCAGAATAGAGAATAGTGGTCCATCACAGTGTTGAACGGTTTGCCAAATAAATATGGCTGGAACTTGTTGGTGGCTCAAACAACTGCAAATCATTCTTTCTCAATTCATTTGACTTGAGGAGTTCTCTGGAAGCATAAGCTATTACTTTTTCAATACCGCCCCAAGTTTGCACTAGGGTTGCACCTGCCCCATAACCACTAGTGTTGGTGAGGGTTCTGTCTCAGCATTCTCATCATACAGGGTGATTCAAAAAGAATACCACAACTTTAAAAATGTGTATTTAATGAAAGAAACATAATATAACCTTCTGTTATACATCATTACAAAGAGTATTTAAAAAGTTTTTTTTTCACTCAAAAACAAGTTCAGAGATGTTCAATATGGCCCCCTCCAGACACTCGAGCAATATCAACCCGATACTCCAACTCGTTCCACACTCTCTGTAGCATATCAGGCGTAACAGTTTGGATAGCTGCTGTTATTTCTCGTTTCAAATCATCAATGGTGGCTGGGAGAGGTGGCCGAAACACCATATCCTTAACATACCCCCATAAGAAAAAATCGTAGGGGGTAAGATCAGGGCTTCTTGGAGGCCAGTGATGAAGTGCTCTGTCACGGGCTGCCTGGCGGCCGATCCATCGCCTCGGGTAGTTGACGTTCAGGTAGTTACGAACAGATAAGTGCCAATGTGGTGGCGCTCCATCCTGCTGAAATATGAATTGTTGTGCTTCTTGTTCGAGCTGAGGGAACAGCCAATTCTCTAACATCTCCAGATACTGTAGTCCAGTTACAGTAGCACCTTCGAAGAAAAAGGGACCAAAAACTTTATTGGCTGAAATGGCACAGAAAACATTCACCTTAGGCGAGTCACGTTCATACTAAGTTGTTTCCTGCGGATTCTCAGTGCCCCATATACAGACATTGTGACGGTTGAATTTCCCGTTAGTGTGGAAAGTTGCTTCATCACTAAACACAATCTTTGAAACGAAAGATTCATCTGTTTCCATTTGAGCAAGAATAAAATCACAGAAATCGAACAAATGTACAACTAAATGAAACTTTATAGCTCCCTTAATTCGCCGACAGATAGTGCTTAGCTCTGCCTTTTGTCGTTGCAGAGTTTTAAATTCCTAAAGTTGTGTTATTCTTTTTGAATCACCCTGTACAATACTAGAACTGGAGATGATGTTAGCACATCTTTAAGGACAAGGGAAGATCTTTCTTGCACCTTGTTGTACGAAAATTTGGCTGGATTTCTTGCAAGGGATAAGCCTGGGTACGAAGTCCTTTGTGACTTGCCACTATTACGAGCACATTCTGAGAAAACTTCTCACTTCACAAATGTGGCGAAGAGTGGGAAAATCTGTGACTGCTCTTATTTTCTCTGGATCAGGACAGACTCAACTGCCATCACCTAGATGCCCCAAGATTTTAATTTCTTGGTTGATTAAGAAAACTTTACAATCTCATCCAGACAGGAAGACACATGGTCAATTTAAGGTATTGCAGATGGTTGTCCAACACATGTTCCAAGGTGGCATGAATGCTACATCGTCTAAATAGCATACATTTGAACTCATAGAAGCTGTAAAGAGTAATGAAGGCACTCTTTTCTGATTAGCTTTGCTCACCTCAATTTGCAGTAGCCTGTCCACATGTCCATAGCTGAGAAATACTTTGCTTCTTTCAAGCATTCTATGAGTGTCATCAATGTGCAAGAATGGGTAGACATATTTTTCTGTGATTTTGTTTTCATTGGTAGCCAATGTAGAAATCATTCTTCTTGACAAGGACCACAGAAGAGAACCAAGAACTCTCTGAAGGTTCAATGATATCATCTTGCATCATGTTTTCCACTTTCTCCTGAATTGTGTCATTCAGTCAATGACACCCGTATGAGAGCTAGTTAACTGATAGTGGGGAAGATATTTCTTATTTCAGGACATGATGAAAGACAGCTCAAATCCTTGTTGGGAATATGATTCAGTTGCACCTGGGTGGTACTAAATCATAAGGGGAGCACGCCATAGTGGCCAGTCAGTGAGTTATGTGTGGGGTGAAAGGTCACTGGGGTGACAAGACACAAGTGATCTGTTTATGGCAAGGTGTGGAGGGTAATTTAGGTCTATGAAGGCCTCAGTGAGACACTTGGCATATTTGGATATGGACTGCCTGTCACTGCAGATGCGATGACCATGAGCGGCTAGAGAAGGGGATAGGTGTGTAGCACAATGACTAATGAAGGCTGAGACAAAGAGGGTTACAGGAATGTAGGATATATTGCAGGGAGAGTTCCCAACTGCACAATTCAGAAAATTTGGTGTTGGTAGGAAAGATCCACATGGCACAGGCTGTGAAGCACTCAATGAAATGAAGAATATCATGTTGGGCAGTGTTCTCAGCAACTGGTTGGTCCTGATATTTCTTTGCCTCAGTTTGTCCATGGCCATTCATGCGGACAGACAGCTTGTTGTTGTCATATCCACATAGATCACAACACAGTGGTTGCAGATTAGCCTGTAAATCACATGACTGGTTTCACAGGTACTGCTGCCTTTGATGGAGTACATGATGCTTGTCACCAGACAGAAATAGCATTTGGTGGGAGGACAGGTCTTGCAGGTAGTTCTATTACAGGTATAGGAACCATGAGGCAAGAGGTTGGGAACAAGGGTTGTGTAGGGATGGGTGAGGTTATTGAGTAGGTTCAGTGGGCGCAGAATACCACTGTGAGAGGGGTTGAAAGGGTAGTGGGCAGGACATTCCTCATTTCAGCACATGGCAAGAGGTAGTCAAAACCCTGGTGGAGAATGTAATCCAGTTGCTCCAGTCCTTTGTGGTACTAGGTCATGAGGGGAACACCCCTCTGTGGCCGGACAGTGAGACTGGGTGGGTGACTGGAAAGATAAGGCCTCAGTGAGTCCCTCTGTATATTTTGAGAGGCTTTCACAGACTGTAATTACCCTCCTAACCTTAAACAGAAATGGAATAGAGGGTGCACGGGACAGGTCTTGCATCAAGGTCTATTACAGGGATATGAGCCATGAGGCAGGGGTTTGGGAACAGGGGTTGTGTAGGGATGGATGAAGTTATTGTGTAGATTGTGTAGGTTCGATGGGCAGCGGAGTGCTGCTGTGGAAGAGGTGGGAAGGATAGTGGGTAGGACATTCCTCATTTCAGGGCACAACAAGAGGTAGTCAGAATCCCAGCGGAGAATATGTTTCAGTTGCTTCAGTTGTGGATGGTACTGAGTCACAAGGGGAATGCTCCTTTGAGACCAAATGGTCAGGCTTTGGGAGGTGGTAGGTGACTGGAGAGATAAGGCATGCGAGATCTCTTTTTGCACAAGGTTGGGAGAGTGATTATGGTCTGTGAAGGCATCAGTTAGATGCATGGTATATTTCGAGAGAGGCTGCTCATCACTATAGACGCAACAGCCACAGTTGGCTATGCTGTATGGAAGGGACTTCTTGGTATGGAATGGATGGCACAGGTTTTGAAGTGGAGGTGTTGCTGGTGGTTGGTAGGTTTGATATGAGTGTAGAGATCCCTTAGGTTGTATCGACAACCAGGGAGGTGGCTTGTCTTGTTAAGGAGGACCAGGTCAAGTGAACAGAGGAGAAGTGTTGAGGTTCTGTAAGAATATGGATAGGGTGTCCTCACCCTCAATCCAGATCATGAAGAAGTCATCAGTGAATCTGAATCAGGTGAGTGGTTTGGGATTCTGAATGGTTAGAAAGGATTCTTCTAGATGGGCCATGAATAGTTTGGCACAGGACATTACCACGCAGGTGTCCAATTGTCATATCCCAGATTTGTTTGTAGCTGATGCCTTCAAAAGACAAGTAATTGTGGGTGATGATATAGTTGGTCATGCTGACTAGGAAGAAAGTTATAGGTTTGGAATTGGATGGGTGTTGGAAAAAGTAGCGTTCAATAGTGGCAAGGCCATGGGCATGAGCAATGTTAGTATAAAGTGAAATGGCATCATTAGTGATGAGGAGGACAGCATATGGTAAAGAAACAGGAAATGTGGAGAGTCAGTACAGAAAATGGTTGGTACCTTTTATATAGAGGGGTAAGTTGCAGGTAATAGGCTGAAAGTGTTGGCCTATGAGAGCAGAGAGTCTCTCAGTGGGGGCACAGTAACCAGACACAATGGGACATCCTGGGTGGTTGGGTTTATGGGCTTTAGGAAGCATGTAGAAGGAAGGAGTGCAGGGAATGGTAGGGGTGAGCAGAGAGATGGACACTGGGGAGAGGTTCTGGGATGGGCCAAAGGATTTGAGGGGGGACTGAAGATACTGCTGGATTTGTGGAATGGGGTCACTGTGGCAGGGTTTGTAGGTGGATGAATCTAACAACTGGTGGAATCATTCTGCCAGGTAATCCTTGTGATTCAAAATAACAGTGATGGAGCCTTTGTCAGGAGGTAGGATTAAAAGGTCAGGGTCAGTTTTTAGGTGGTGGATTGCAGTTCTTTCTGTGAATTTAAGGTTAGCTTATATGTTGACGGATTTGGGGAATGATGGTGAAGCAACGTTAAGAAATTCTGGAAAGTTAACAGAGGGTGATTTGGGGGCAGTGGAGGGGGGATCACAGGTGGATGGAGGAGTGAACTGAGTTTGATTGATTTTGATTGGTAGGGTTGGTGGACAAAAAGTGTTTCCACTGTACTGACCGGGAGAAGGTAATTAACAAGTCTTGCATGACTGAATTTGGGAGTGGGACAAAAGGTGACACCTTTGGAGAGGGCTAATACTTCTGTTTGGCTCAGGCTTTTGGAAGAAAGGTTCATGACTGTGTTTTGGGTCTGTTTAAGTTCTCAATTTTGTATGGTAGTATGGTAGTGTGAGGGAGTTTTTGAGAATGGGATAAATATAGTAGGTTGCAAGGCAGGGTTCATCAGCTATGAGGGGATGTGGGGGAGGTTTGGAGGTTGTTGTGGAGGTAGTGGATAGTAGTAGTCCAACGTGGGAGTAGGAAGTGAAGTTCCACCAGAACCTCAACACTTTCTCCCCCATTTGCTTCACCTGATCCTCCTCAACCGAACAAGCCATCTTCCTGGATGTTGATCTCCACCCCAAAGATGGCTACATCTGTACCTCTGTCCATATCAAACCTACGAACCACCAGCAATACCTCCACTACGACAGCTGCCACACATTCCATACCAAGAAGTCCCTTCCATAAAGCCTAGCCACTCGTGACCATCATGTCTGCAGTGAGAAGCAGTCCCTCTCGAAATATACTGAGGGTCTCACTGAGGCCTTTACAGATAATAATTAACCTCCCAACACTGTACAAAAACAGATCTCCTGTGCTTTATTTTTCTAGTCACACATCACCTCCTGAAGTTCCGCTGCCCAGCCTCAGAGGAGCATCCCCCTCATGACTCAGTATCACCCAGGATTGGTGCAACTGAATCACATTCTTCACCAGGGTTCTGACTACCTCTCATTGTGCCCTGAAATAAGGAATGTTCTATCCACAATCCTCCCCACCTCTCCCACAGAGGTATTCTGCTACCCACCAAACCTACAAAATCTACTTGTCCATCCCTACACAACACTTGCTCCCAACCATTTGCCTCATGGTTTATATCACTGTGATAGAACTAGCTTCAAGACCTGTCTCATACACCCTCCCATCAACAACTACTCCAGTACTGTCACAAGCATCATCTATTCCACCGAAGGCAGGTATACCTGTGAAACCCGTCATACAAGCAAGCTGCAAACACTGTACTGTGTTCTAAGGGGGTTTGACAACCAACAAGCTGTCTATCCACACAACTGGCCACCCGACAAACTGTGACCAAGAAACATCTGCAACACCACCAAGTTGCTGAGCATGCCACCCAACATGACTTTCTTGATTTCAATGACTGCTTCACAACCTATGCCATGTGGATCCTTCCTACCCACCAGCTTCTCTGAATTGCACAGGTAGGAACTCCCTCTGCAATATATCCTATGTTCCCATAACCCTCCTGGCCTTAACCTTCACTAGTCATTATCTTTTACCTATTTATCCCCTTTCCTGTTCCCATTCTAGCACTACACAGTCCTCTAGTCCACCAATGCATCCACAATCTTTACTTTTCTCTTTTTCCACTGCTCCTCCCCTCTGCACCCTGTCTAATCTCCCAGCTGCACATAGCTGCCCTGTGTTCTCTCCACTTTGTCACTGTATGCTCCCACAAGCGGCACTTTACCCCCATGCCTACCCTGCTATCTCTCCCACTCCCCTTCAGCCTCCTCCTTACCCCCACAAACCAGACTGCTTCTCCTATCATACGCTGCTGCTGGCAGTCTGGCCTTGGCAGCCAGAGATAGTAGTAGTAGTAGTAGTAGTAGTAGTAGTGTGTGTGTGTGTGTGTGTGTGTGTGTGTGTGTTTCTGAAGAAGGCCTTTTTAGTTGAAACCTTACATTTTTTGATAGTTTTTGTTGTCACTATCTGTGACTCAGCATCTCCGTTATATGGTGGAGTAGTAATCTAGCATTTTCATAATATTATAATTTTTCCATCCTGGATTTTCCATTGTTTGATTTTGAAAAAAGGTAGACATTCAAGTAATAAAGGGTCAAATGAAATGAAACAGTATAGTCACCATGATACAGAAAGAGCAAAACATGACCAAGGGTATAATGGTACAGGATACAAATGGAAAAATAACACACAAAATCGCAACACTCAAATGAAGTGTTTCAAAACAGCAATAAGACAGAAAGGGAAATTTCAAGGTTTTCATGGTATGGCTCGGTCCTTAGAAGCAGATACAGATGAGCCATGTAACAATGAATCTATGCAAGTAAAGTTAACAATAATTCTAATCTAAGTAACAAGTTATTAGAGGAACAGGAAGGAATAACTGACACACATAACAAAAAGGTTACAGGTTTTGGTTATTTGTTAAACATGCTGGAAGAAACATTAGAGGGCAATGTTGAACATGTATATTGCTGATTGATTAAAATAGAAGTTAATTTAGAACAAAGTACAGCTACGGATGTAGAGACATTTACAGTATTTAAAAATGAAGTGGAACCACAATTGGAGAAAGTAGAATTTAGAGTGGAGTCTTCTGATAGTGATGTGAATACAAGTATTACAGATTTGATAGATGATAATTTACCATCTTTTGTTAGTACTGACAATTTACAAGCTTCCATTACTATTGAGATTCTACCACTGACTGTTACTAATGAGAAATAACTTCCATCTATCAGTACTGAGAAGTTGCTTTCTGTAGTTATTAATGAGAGTTCGCCAGTTCCTGTTACTATTGAGTTTTATCATTGTCTGTTACTTCTGGGAAGTTACCATCTTCAGACAGTGACAGTAGTTACTCCAGTTGTGCATAATATTTTGTATTTAATACTACCAGAAGCTCTCTGGGATTCTGTGGCTGTGAACCACATTGGTCCACTGCCTTGTGGCTGGGCAGAATGGCAGACATTTCGATTGGCATGCATTCATATGGCACATGCACAGTTATTAAGAAAGGTTTAACAAGTGACTAATACCCACATTGCAAAATTTTTGCTAATGAAATATCTCAAGAATTGGTAAAGGCCATTAAAATGATAATGATTAGTTTTGCACATCTGAATACATCTTTATTACTACAGAAGTGTATGGGATAAAGAAAGAGGTTAAGACTGAATAGACAGTGACAGGGGCTGTGTGAACATGGTGGAGGGAAAAGTTGGGGATGGTGGGGGGGGGGGGCAGTGGGGCAGGGGGGGGGTGAGTGACGAGAGCGAGCTGCAGACTACTGTATGGGAGGAGGAGCTATTGTGATAGGATGGCCATTAACTGTCTTTTGAAGTAAGGGAAGGAATTTAATCTCTCTGATGTTTTGGGAAACATTGTTCCACAGTTGCATTCCTAATACAGAAAATGATTTAGAGAATACGGCAGTGTTATGTGATACAGAGAAGAATTTACTTTTTTGAGAACAAGTGTTTCTGTTGTGCTGGTCAGATAGTAGTGTAAGAGTTGAAGATAAACATGAGGGAGTGCAGTGATGGAGAAGATGATAGAGTAAACAGAGTACAATAGTCTCCATGCTTATTGGCACAGTCATGATAATTCTTTGGAGGCAGAAGTGATATGCTCAAAACAGCGGACATCACAAATGTATTGCATACAAACATTCATTTAGTTCTAGACTGCATGAGCTTTTGTACAAAAGTCCTTGGAAAACAGCATACACACTCAAGTATGGGGAATATTAGTGACTCTATGAGGTCTTTTTAAGCTCGACAGGAAATACTTTTTTATGTTTCTGTAGTGAATCAAGTCATGCTGACACCTTCTCACAGACTGTCGCTGTATGTTCAGTCCAGACTACGTGATGATCCAGAATTAAACCCAAGTTTTTTGCAGTAGGGGTAAAGGTTATTTCTATTGCATTTAGGATTAATTGTCGAAGGAGATTCTCTGAACTGAATGGTAATGTCTTTTATGAACAACTAAAATTGCTTGCATTTTTGGTGGGTCAAGTTTCAAACCAAAGTTCTGCCTGCGGCCACTCAGATAAGGCAAGTAAATCAGAATTTATATGCTGCACTGCTGTGTGCAAGTTCATTGACCTTGCCATTAGATATAACTCAGTGGCATCAGCATATAGGTGATATTTGCAGTGGAAAAGAATAATTGACACATTATTAACATATACAGACAAAAGTAATCAGCCCAATACTGATCCTTGTGGGACCCCTGATACAAGATCCCTCTTCGTGACTTTTTAGTTCCAATAATGATATATTGCTGGTGGGATGTAAGATATGAGTGGAACCATTGTAGAGCAACTGAAGAAAAATTTTTTACTTGTGCATTTAGCCAGTAGAATGCAAACAGTCTCAAAAGCTTTGTTGAAATCCAAAAAGCACATAGGACAATTTAAGATGGTATTTTGAGAAAGTCATGAACAACAGGCTATATTTTGTCTATTAACTATGGGGCATTGTTACAGGGGGAAAAAGGCTGATTGAGTAATCATAGTGTGAATAATAAGGAGGTTAACTACCGGTATGTGAAGTGGAAGAGTTTTTTTAGTAAGAAACTGTGCATGTGTTTATGGTATAAATGAGGTCTGGTCGAAGGAGTTTTTGTCCCAGAGCTAGGGGCAACTCTTATTATGTGTGATTATACAGGGTGCTCTAAAATTCCTGTTACAAAGTTCTAGGACATGTAGAGGGGACTGGATAGACAATACTTTGAATTGAAACCTATGTCCAGAAACATACTGTTTCCGTACTACAGCTGTTTGATGACATGTTTGTTAGGTAGGTATGCAACAGGGTTGTAATGGCGTGGGGGTACATACATCGGATCGGCTGATGTCGTTTGACATCTATCCTACCTCAATGTCCTGGTTGAAGCCTTATTCACGTACGTGTGTGTGTTAGAGCAACATGATTGAGTACAGATTTGCAGAATACACTGACGTGATTCTTCTGTATAGTGAAACTCACAGTAATGGAAGAGCTGAAGAGTGAGTAGGCTCAAACCAGGTAACAGAAGTAGGATAGATGTCAAACCACATCAGCCGATCTGACATAAGGCCCCCCCCCCCCCCCCAATCGTGTCTGCCCTGTTATATACCTACCCAGCAAACATGTTTTTGAACAGCTGTAGTACAGAAACAATACATTTCCAGATAGGGGTTCCAATTCAGAATATTGTCTGCTCAGTTCCCTCTACAAGTTCTAGAAGTTTGTAAGGGGAATTTTAGAGCACATTGTATAATGTGTAGGCTCATGAAGAGTTGTAAAATTCTTTTACCTTTTAAGTGTTAGGCACCTGTAATGATGTGTGTTGAAGCAGTGTGGTGGAGTGGGGACTCATGGAGAGTCCACCAACATTTACTGTGGTCATAGCACCCTTTGTCCTCTGTGGGAAGAATCACTTTTTCTTTCCTTGTTACAAGGAAGTACCATGGTTCAAATAGCTCTGAACACTATGGGACTTAACTTCTAAGGTCATCAGTCCCCTAGAACTTAGAACTGCTTAAACCTAACTAACGTAAGGACATCACACACATCCATGTTCGAGGCAGGATTTGAACCTGCGACTGTAGTGGTCACGGAAGTACCATTTCATTGTCAGTAACAGAGGTATTTGTATTCTTTTTCCTCTGTGTAGAGAAACAATATATTTCTACTGCTACAAGGAGGTAACAGTTTTGTAGTTGGAACTTTGCTCAGTCCACCAGAAAGGGTGTGGCTAGTTTCAGCAATGCTGGAGGAAACAGAATATCCTCTGGCAGTCTTCTGCTGAGAAAGATATGCTCAAACTTAATGATGGTGTAAATCTCCTAACGAGTTTTCAGATTAAGAATACTACTTTAAATTAATGATACTGTCCATCCAATTGCAAGATTTAGATGAAGATTTTATGGATCGTAATTTAGTTTATTTTGTAATGAGTTTTGCAGGTGTAACTCATTAAATGACAAAATCTGGTGAGGGTTTGTAATGTTTTCTACTGGGTGGCAGTAAAAATTGGTTTTGTAAAAGGGACTTTGTAGTATTTTGAATTTACTTAATGATATGTTGCTTTTGCATATGTTCTAAAGATAGTTAGCTTAACCATATTATGGGTACCAAGCTTATTCCATTTTTGTCATACTTAATGAATCTGAAAATGAATTACGTGTGTGGTTACCTTGCACAATATCCAAGTAACTTACGGTTGAGCTTTTCTTACTTTTTCTTGTGGCACTGAAAAAACTTGTTTACTGAATGACAAGCACGAGCTAAATATGTAATGTTTTAATGTAAATGAAATGAGTTAAGTAAATACACTACTGTACAGTACTTGAAAGGCCAATAGAACATGTCATTATAAAAAAATGTAAGATCGTAATACACCAAGTGCAACATGTCTCTTTAAGTGTAAACTAGCTGCATTGGCATACTTTAAGCTTCCGTAGAGAAGAAAGGGTAATTATAAATAAATATACAGAAATATTACAATATTTACAGAAATGATTCCAGTATTTAAAAAAATATTATTAATTTAATAGAACTTTTGCAATTAATTAATGCAACAGAATTTATCAAAGCTGATATCATTTACTTTGGAAAAAAATAAGAATAATGATTAGCATGAATAACAGTGCAAGAAATAAATGGTATACTTAATATTTTTAAAATGCGAAACCAAGAACGGCATGTTTGTTTTGGGTAAAAGAACAATTACTTAAGAAAAAGTGAAGACAGATAAGTCTTATTTTTGAATAGCTGTTGTAGATGAATGAAAAATGATTGTTGTTGTAATGTTTAATATTTCTATTAGACTAACTGGAAAATAGTAACATGGTAATTCATTTATATGGAGTGATGTGTGAAGGTACAGAATTTTCATGCAGTTAAAGTTGTGACTAACCCCACAAATGTTAGCAGCGCAAAGTTTTCTGTACCCTTGTTGTATTATATAAATGAGCAAGCATGTTGATAATTAATATTATTATAATGTTTATGAGATAAAAATAATTCACTGTAGAATCTAAATATTTGTTTTGTATTATATAATTTCTTTGAGCTACTCCATGGGCAGTGTGTGGTGGTTGGAGTTCGCCAGCAGAGGCCTTTATGTCACTGCAAGTGTGGCATGGAGCTTCCGGCACCACACGGATTGCTTACTGGGAGCCTTGAAGTAGGCAACAATGGTAACAGCTATCAAATAAATGCAATAAAAGAAGGAATGAATGTATAAACACTCTTGTAAGAAAATCTATTATTCAATTCCATGTCACCTTAAGATCCCTTTGGTACAGACCAATGTAATTGAACTTGTAATAAAATTGGTTAATCTACATACATACTCCACAAACCACCATATATGGTAAGTGGCAACAGGTACCTTTACCAGTACTAGTCATTTTCTGTTTAGTCCCACTCACTAATAGAATGAGTGAAAAGCCGTGGTCTATATGTTTCTGTACGAGTCCTAATCACAATAATCTTATCTTCTAAATCTACATCTACATTATGTAAATCACCATGAGGCTCATGGCAGAGGGTACATCCCACTGTATCAGTTATTGGGGTTTCTTTGTGTTCTATTCTTGTATGGAGTGCAGAAAGAATGATTGTTTGAATGTCTCTGCGCATGCACTAATTATTCTAATCTTATCCTCACGATCCCTATGTGAGTGATATGTAGGTGATCGTAGTATACTCCTAGAGTCATCATTTAAAGCTGATTCTTGAAACTTCGGTAATAGACTTTCTCAGTACAGTTTATGTCTATCTTCAAGAATCCTCCAGTTCAGCTTCTTTCAGGATCTCTGTGACACTCTCCCATGGATCAAACAAAACTGTGACCATTTCTGTTGCCCTTCTCTGTATATGTTCAATTCCCCTGCTAGTCCCTGGTTTGAGCCCCACACACTTGAGCAATATTGTAGAACTCTTGCTTGAGTGATTTTTAAACAATATCCTTTGTAGAATGAGTGCACTTCTCCAGTATTCTACCAATAAACCAAAGTCAGATGGTAATCTGCTTTACCCAGCACTTAGCCTATATGATCATTTCATTTCACGTTCCCAGTAAGTGTTACACCCAAGGATTTGTATGAGTTAGCCTATTCCAACAGTGACTCACTGGCATTATAATCATAGGATACCACGTTTTTTTGTTTTGTGAGGTGCACAATTTTTTATTTCTGAACATTTAAAGCATGTTACTAATCTTTGCACCACTTCTAAATCTTATCAAGATATGACTGAATATTAATGCAGCTTCTTCATTATAGATAGATGCATCACTTGCAAAAAGTCTGAGGTTACTATTAATATTGTCTGCAAGGTCATCAACATACAACATGAGCAGCAAGGGCCCCAACACACCTCCCAGGGGCACACCTGAAGTGACTTCTACATCTGATGATGACTCTCCATCCAAGAAAACATGCTGCATCCTCCCTACCATAATGTCCTCAATCCAGTTATAAGAACCACTTGTTACCCCATATGATCGTACTTTTGACAATAAGCATAGGTGTGGTACTGAATCAAATGCTTTTCGGATATCAAGAAATACAGCATCTATCTGACTGCCTTGATCGAAAGCCTTCAGTACTTCATGTGAGAAAAGCACAAGTTGGGTTTCACATGACTGATGTGAACCATCTACATGGTCCTTAAGCAAAATGTACACTGGTGGCAGTAGAATCATTCCGCAGTCAGTTTCAAATGCTAGTTCTCTAAATTTTCTCAATAGTGCTCCTCAAACAGAACATTGCCTTTCCTCCAGTGATTCCCATTTGACTTCCTGATGCATCTTTGAGTGTCATTCGAACCTAGGTGGTAACAAGCCTAACAGCCCACCTCTGAAATGACTTGATGTCCTCCCTAAATCCGTCCTAATGCAGATCCCAAACACTCGAACAGTACCCAACAATGGGTCGCACTTGTGTCCTATCTGGAGTCATCATCTACAACCACCAAAGTTCACTTCAAAAGTAGAAATTGAAGACTAATTAAGGTAATATATCAAGATTAAACCTATACCAATGTTTTCACAATTTTTCCACCAAGAACCAACTCACCTCTTGCCCTCATGGTTTATACCCCTGGAAGAGGCCTAGATGCAAGACCTGTTCATACATCCTCTCACTACCATCTATTCTAGTCCTGCCATAGACATTTCCTACCTCATCTAAAGTGGGGCCACCTGAGAAAGCAGCCATGTAGCCTACCTACTTAGCTGCAACCACTGTGTGACATACTACGTGGGCATGGCCACTAACAAGCTGTCTGTCCACATGAATAAGCATAGCCAATTTATGGCCAAGATAGAGCCGAACCACACAGTTGTGGAATATGCTGTCTAACACCAGCTTTCCTGAATTCCAAAAGGTAGGAACTCTCCCCTCCTGCCTTCCTTCCTTCCCTAACCTCTGTCCTCCACCTACCTCTAGCCCTTCACTTCATTGCTCCCATTCCAGCCTCATACATTCCTCCCTTCTCCCCAGTACACTTGCATAGTCTTTTCTCCTCCTCCTCTCCTCTACCAAATTAACACCCCCACCCCTCCCGCTGAGCACAGTTTCACAATGCTGTACTCAGCAGCCCGCCTCATTTTCCCACCATGCCACAGTAACTACCAAAGGCAGTAATACAGCATCTTCTCCCAACTGTACCCTGCCACCACTCCCCTTCCCCATCCCCTTCTGCATCCTCAGTACCCCCCCCCCCCCCCCCATCCAAGATTGATACCACTGTCAGGCCTCTGCACATAGAGACAACAGTTGCCTTGTGCCCATGTCTGCTGTTCAAGAGGGTGAGTAAAATCTATTCTACACTATATTATTGTTGTTCTATGCTGGATTTTCTACTGTTTGGAAAATAAACTATGTGATATTCTGATACATAAATGTTACTTTTTGCTGGAAGAGTTCATCATGGAAGAGCTGCTTATTTGAGAAGGATGTCACTGATCATTAGCCCTAATGTGTAAATTTATTTCTAAGGAAAATTTTATTAATTTTTGAATACTGCTCCATTTTTATAGCTTCATAAATATCAATGTATTATATTCGTCACTCTTGATGTAGTGTGTCACCTGTACCCTGCTGTCTTATATGCTTCCAAGAAATGTTAGATAACCACAGACATTTTTTATATTATTGCCCCTTCTAAATTTCTTGCTCATTTTCACACTGCTTTTTAGTGTCATCACTACATTCCTCACGACAATTTCCTTATTCCTTGCAGACTTGATAGTTTCTTTGTGATTTTTTTTTCCTTACTCTCTCTTTAAAATTTATGGGCTTCAAGAACCATTGTTTCTTTAGTAAGCACAGGCACTGCCTGCAACGAAACAGCGGCCGTTAGAAATTAAAAATGCACAGCAACAAAAAATCACATGTAACATTTTGTTATTTTGATATCTTACAAATTGTAATATTTGGCCGCTGGCTACATAATTTCTGAAGACACTTGTGTTGGTTGAGTGAAACATGCCAAAATAAAGAAAAGTTACATGTGGCTTGTGGCTGCTCTGCAATTTCAATGCTTTCTTTGCTTTCTGGAGGCATTTTATCTCCCTCTATTGTCCTAATTTCTCACTGTTCTCATTTTCTGTTATAATTGCATCTTTATTAATGTCAGAGAACTAACAAAACCATAGCCGACCAATGTTTTTGGGCACCAATAAAATAAATTAATAAATATAATGTCGGAGTAGTAAAGTATAAGCAAAGTGCAACTACTATTCTAAGTGTCTCCCGAGTAAAACTACCAAAGTTAAAAGACCCTGAGTTAAAAAGCAAATAGGCTATGTGTCACAGAAAAGAAACAATTTTAGTAGCAAAGGGAGCATGGGAACTAATGCTATTTGTTTCACTGTTATGCAATATAGCTAGTCATAATTCTGTCACTGAGGTGATTTACAAAAACAGCATGGCTGTAATTAAAAAATAACATTAACTGATTAGGTGACCTTTAAGAAAATCCTTTAAAATAAAAAAAATTGGCAATTGAATCAATATCTACATTCTGCAAACAACTGTGAAATGTACGGCAGTGAGTAATTCCCATTGTACAACAGCTTAGGGTTTCTTTCCATTCCATACATATCTGCTTAAATTTCTCTGCCCTCTTCATACTGTAATTAATCTAACCTTGTCTTTGTAGTCCCTATGCCAGTGATACATGTAAGGACCTAATGTGTTCCTTACTTAATGCTGATTCTTGAAAATTTATAAGTGGACATTCATGGGATTGTTGCCACCTACCTTCAAGCATTTGGCAGTCCTGTTTTTTATATATTTCTGTCATGATCTGTGGATCAAACAAACCTGAGACCATTCGTGCTACCCTTAATCTCTTTGGTATCTCTAGTTATTCCTATCTGGTATGGGTACCACACATGCTTGAACAATATTCTAGGATGCATCACAGAAGTGTTTTACAATCAATCTCTCTTGTGTACTACTAACTGTGTTTTTCTAGGTGAATGGTAACACGTACCAATCCAGAGTTTATTAACTACAGTCCTTGTATAGCCTCAGAGGTGTTACACGTGCAATCACAGTTTTAGATAATATAAAACATGATATTTATTACAATTAACTATACAGCTACAACTTTACTATCTCCTTAGAGTTGAAATGTATTCTTCTTTAACTTTTTCCCTTTCTTCTGCTGGTGGTAAATAAGGAACAATCCCTTTCATTCTTCTATCTGATCTAACAGCATCCTGAAACAATAATTAGATACGATACATTGTAGGCACTGTATGCACGTCATAGCATAAGTAAAATGTGAAAACATGTAGTGCAACTTACTGAGATCTGTACATTATTGCAAATGGCCCTTGCCTGCTTCATCTAAATTAACAGTATTGTATAGTACACACAAGGTGGGAGGAAAGTCATGAGAATTATTCAAATAAAAATTCTGGATTTCAGAAAACATTTCAAAAACAGTAACACTTTAAAATAGTGTCCATCTGACTTAATGTTTGTTGTTTGATCTCTACAAAGCATGCCATTTTTACTGAGAAGCATCATGCTACTGTTTAGGCATTTGGAAACTGTAATGCTGGTTAACTCTGGTGCCTTGGGAAACAAATTCATGGTGGGTTACCTCCTTCATATAAAAAAAAAACAAACTAAGCCATACTGTCCTCATGTGGATTCTTACCTACTTATTGGAGGGAGGGGGGTTGGGTTTAATGTTCAATCAACATCAAAGTTTGACCTGCAAACCTTTAGGCTGAATGCACTGACATGAACCCTATATCCCTGCTGAAGGGGCACAATGGTTTCTGCTGTAGATTTCCTTGACAAAAACAGATGTTTTTCAGTCAGTTCATCCAATTTAATAACTGTTCTGTAATACTTTGTTCTCATCTATTAGAAGGCTGAAGGACATTTGACATGTTTAATATTCAACAGCCATTCAACCTCTTTTTCTTTCTTTCTTTTATTAAAAAACTAACAACAACATTTGTGGACTATGCCTGGATGAATACTTCCTCTCTGTATCCCTGCTGAAACACTGCAATGGTTTCTGCTGCTGATATTCCCAATAAAAAACCGCTGATTTTAACATCAAAATGCTTTACTAGGTATGATTTTATTGGAGCCATAATGCAATTGCATGCCTTCAATATGTGAATTGGCACAACCAATCAGATAATACAGAACTAAATGTTTAATATGATCTCTGATCGGCGATGCTAGATCTGATCGGTGATATATCACACGCACAAACACAAGGCTCTCTACAACTCTCAGCAATTTTAAATAACAAATTTTATTAGAGAATATATGTACTGGTAGTAGTTAGCATTCCTAGTTCCCTAAACAGGCCTCTGCAGGATGTTCTTGAGTTCATACCGCCAAAAAAAAAAACTATTAACTGTTTCGGACACACAAAACTTTAGCTTGGCTTGATGAGTTACCCCAAAAAATGATTCCATATGACAGTATGAAATGAAAGAGAAGTAAGGAAAGTATGCTAGCTCCTTTTATTTTTATATCGCCTGTGTTTGACAACATTCGCATTCAAATAGAGATTTGTTTAGATGCTTCAGCAGTTATGTGGTATGATTCTCCTATCTGAATTTATTATCGAGTTGTAATCCCAAGAAATGCAGTTTAAGAGCCACAGAACATGAAAGGGAAGCAGTAGTTGGGAATGGAATGAGACAGGCTGCACCCTATCCCCAGTGTTATTCAATCTATAAACTGAGCAAGCTACAAAGAAGACCTTGGGAAAGGATATAAAATTACTGTGCAGTACATCAGTGACACTGATGGCAGAGGTACTGGAACATCAGTTGAATGGAATGGATGGCATCTTGAAAATTTTGTATCATATGAACATAACCAATATAAGCAAATAAAGAGAAATGGAATGTAGTTGTATTAAATTAAGGTAGTGCTGAGTGAAATAGATTGCAAGTGAGACACTGTAAGTAGTAGAGGAGTACTGCTTTTGGCACAGAAAAATAACTGATTACGGCTGAAGCAGAGAAGATATAAAATGCGGACTGGCAATAGCAACAAAAATATTTGTGAAAACGAGAAATTTGTAAACAATTAACATAAATTTAATTGTTAAGAAGTATTACTTGCAGTATTTCTTTGGATATAGCCTTTTACAGAATAACAAGCAGTAGAGAGAAGAAGAGAATAGAATCTTTTAAATGTGGTGCAATAGGAGAATTCTGGAGAGCTGCTGGGTAGATTGCATTACTAACAAGAAGGCACTGGATCATACTGGGTAGAATATAGATTTATGGCATGAATTAACTAAAAGAGAGGATAATTTCATAGTACACAAGCTGTCCTACCAATGAATTGTCAAATTTGCAATTAAATCAGGACTCCATTCCACTGAGACTGAAGCTTTACATAATACTTTATTTAATACTGGTTGATTTCAACTTCATGGTCATTATCAAGTATTTGCAACCATGTGGTCATGCACCAACCATTTGTAGACTATACATGAAATAAGGTAGTTCATACTTATCTTAACACTGATCATGACTGTGTTATAAGCAGGTTCAACAAAGTTAACTGGAATATGCCTTGGCATTCTTTCCCATATTTTGTTCTTTGACTTCATGTGTGGTCTACAAACATTAGATGTGTGGCCATTTAGTTGCAGATGCTTGATAATATTCATGAGGTTGAAATTGGCCAAATGCAAATAAAAGTGTTGCATTAAGTTATAGCCTCAGTGGAGAAATGTCCTCATTTAATCAGTACTTGGTGGCTGTAGACCCAGTTATGTAAAAAACAATTTTGTAAGTGAGGGACATGTGGAAGGTAACAATAGTAGAGGGAGACTGAGTGTTGACTACAGTAAGTAGGTTCAAAGTATGTGGGTGCAAAAGTTATACAGATATGAAGAGGCTTGTCTGGACAGGCTAGTGTGAAGAACTGTATCATAATTGTATTTGGACTGAAAATCACAGAGTCAGTTCCTATCAAATGCACCATTCCTATCAAGTCAACCAGTTTTCCTAAATTTTTGGTTCTTGATATTACAGATTTCTCACATTTTTTGAATATTTGACAGTTAACAACTACTGTGAATTCTAACAGTTCTTGGCTATGCTACTTTTTTGTTTTTGGGATCAAAAATATTAAAAATTGTTGTTTTCTAATCATTGTGGGGAATCAATTTGACTATAAGGCCAAAACAACTGAAGCTACAGATTTGCATTGGTGCCATTTTAAAGCTCCTGAACTGTGTTTTAATTTTATGTGCAACACAACACTACCATGAGATTAATTCAGTCTTGCAAAAATCCATCAAGTTTGGTTTTCAAAAACTCAAAAACAACCCTTTTATTTTATTTTCTGAAAAACGTGTTTTTTATGTGTATCTATTTTCCTTTGATGAAGTTTAAAGATAGCAATTCAGATAAGCTGGTGTTGGTTGGAAGGATTCATAAGGCACAGGCTGTGAAGCAGCCATTGAAATGAAGGATATCATGTTTGGCAGCGTGTTCAGCAACAGGGTGGTCCCCTTGTTTCTTGAACAAATTATCTATGTTAACAACTGAAATACGAAGTACTGATGTTTCACAATATTTATTCTGTAGTTTTTTGTGAACAAGCTTTCAGCTTTCTAGCCCATCTTCAGACAATTAAAGACTAAACAGACAGTCCACACATCATCAGCAAGAGTCTACAGCTGTACAATGATTATTTAATGAGCATATTATCTTAGGGCAGAGAAAACTATTAAAAAGCTGCTGTTACTTTAGCAAGGATGAATAACTGAACTGTATTTTCTCCTTAAGAATCACATAAGGATTCTGTGATTGGTGTTTCCTTACAGTAAGAATTTCTAGTAAAGTTAGTTTTCAGCTTTATTTGCTCTACAGAGAACATAAAATTTTGAGTAAAGTTAGTTTTCAGCTTTATTTGCTCTAGAGAGTACAAGTAGTGTAAATCCACAAAAATGGTTTTGAGAACAGAGGCATAGTACTCTCTGAGTTATGGGATATTTTCCACGGACTAGTGAATGAAGTCCCTATTTGAGTGGTGTGGTGTCAGATTGCACCACTTCACTTGGCAACTGGAAGAGCTGTTTATTATTTCAGAGGACAAGTGAAGCAAGGCCACACAGCGTGCTGTGTTTCAAAGATTTGTAGTTCCATCACAACAATTAATTGTTGCTATGGACAGAGATCACTATTCAGAACAAACTGATCGTAAACTAATGTAATTCAAAATGTGTTGTGAAAAATGGGCCACATTTTTATCACTTATACCATTTGTGTACATGGTTGTCAAACAACATAATCTGTTTTGAAACACTGTAAGCACATAACTGTATATTCTGACAGGTGCACAGGACACAATAGGAACATAAAAATGGCACTTTCTTTGAAGCAACTATTACAAGAACTTGGTATGGAAACAGAAATCATAAACCATAAATTTCTTGTGTCAGTGCATCCATACCTACGAAATGATGTCGAATTCAGCTTGATAGAAGCAAAGAGTAGAAAAGCAATGCATGTTTATTTGTCAGATGACTGGATAACCATTGTGAAAGAGTCCAAGAAGGAAAATCTGTTTAAAATAGTTCAAATGATGCCATACAGATTTTTTTATCCACAACAAAATTGGATGCAGCCATTGTAAAATGGAAGAAAACCACTGATGGTCACAGCGGGAACTGGTTAGACATTCAGTGGTTGCGGTATGAAAAGGGACATGCATATTCACTAAAACACAAAAACAGCCTTGGTGCTGGCATACAGTTCCACGAAATCAATTTGGCAAACAAAGGTAAAGGAAGACCAGCACATCAACTACCAGAAGAAGACAGTCTCTACAAGCAGCGACCAGCAGTTATGGATGCAAAGAAGTAGTAGTATATGTTGGATTTGCTCACTTCTATTCCCCCCGTTTAGTACCATGTCTTCGAACATATTCCTTGCATTGGAAACACACATCAAAAACGGTCTGGTGAGTCTGAAGACAATCATGAATTGTTCTGTGTGTGAGTATGTAGGCAAATGTAGTCAGTACAAGAAGGGATATAGAAATATTAAACATGGAACTGTTATACTGTGTACTACTTTGTTTGCAATTATTTTCAGGAGTCTACTGAAGCAAGTCCATATTTTCAGTTTCAAACATTGCTGCAGACTACAATGTTTCTTCTACGTACTCTAATTTGCATGGAACGAGTAAAAATAAAGTACATTTTTGTTTGCCTGAAGTTTATGCTGATTGTTTTATTCCCATATGGCCTTATCCTCTGATATCTCTCGGAAACACTTACTCTGGACTTGCACCACTTGTATTCTGAATGCCTCATTTAATTTCATAAGAATGACATTCATGCAGAGCATGGTTAGCAAGTTTGGAATCTTTCTTTTTCAGTTTCCAACTCCTTTCCCGTTCAGTCAGTCTAGTAATTATAGGCCTACCAGACCTTGACTCAAATATAATTTGCCACACATATTGCAAGAAATCCTATAAATTCCACTCTCTTCTAAAAGTGGAATCTTGTCATTGCTGTTGAAAAGAATGTGAATAAGTATTGCTAGTACAAAAAGCTGGTGTTTATTTCCTAGATTTTATGGCATTGTGAGGAAGATACAGAAGTGAGTTACCCTCTGTCTTTTCTTCCTACTGAGTACATTATAAATTAGGCCAGGATTATAACCATTACTGTATGCAATTTCTTTAATTATTTTTAATGCATTTTCAAAATCTAATTTGGTCTGTTGTATAGAGAGCTGGTGGTGTGCCATGGAGTGGAAAGCTGTATGTTTGTGTGTTACAGGATGGTGGGAATTGGTAGGTATTACTGTCTCTGCAGAAAGCCACATTGCTGTGTATCTTAAATAAAGAATTTTTTTGCTAATGTCAATAGTAAGGTTTAAGAAGTTGAGTCTCCTCGCAGCTCCATTGTAAAATTAATTTTATTACAGTGGAAAAATTTGTTTAATTGCCTGGTGGTACCTGTCCACAAGCACAGTACATCGTGACGTACATTCTCTGCAAGCTGCCATATGGTGTATGGCAGAAGGTATTGAGAAATATTCTTGACTGTATGGTGTTCCAAGAATATGAATAAGTATTGCTAGTACAAAAAGCTGGTGTATATTTCCTAGATTTTATCGCATTGTGAGGAAGATACAGAAGTGCACACATTGCAGAACCAAAGTTTGTTAATTCACAACGAACCAACTCAGTACAGCTTTAGAGGATGAAGGTCCACACATGAGTGCAACTTGAATGCCTTTCTGTGACAATGCATACAAAGTGCCCCCTATGAAGAAGTCCACGATTGTCAAAAAAATGGCTCTGAGCACTATGGGACTTAACATCTGAGGTCATCAGTCCCCTAGAACTTAGAACTACTTAAACCTAACTAACCTAAGGGCATCACACACATCCATGCCCCAGGCAGGATTCGAACCTGCGACTGTAGCGGTCACGCGGTTCCGGACTGAAGCGCCTAGAACCGCTCAGCCACACCGGCCGGCGTCACGATTGTCAATAGTGGCGATAAGCAAGGTGGTGATGCGAATGCACAGTGACATGGTCCTATGAGACCGTGAGCTCATGGGTAGTTGAGGTGCAGGTCCAGCGAAGCAGGGCCTTTCGGAGTGGCTGATAGAAGTCCAGCAGCTGTGATCCAGGCGAAGGCAAAGTGGGGGTTTCTAGAACTGCTGATGGAAGTCCAATACTAGTGATTCTCGCAAAGGCATGCGACAGCACTGTCTGGTGAGTAGCAGCAGCAGCAGCAGCAGGCTTTGTAGTATCTAGCTTAGCCTCAAGGGATGCTGGTGGTCTGTCTGTAGCCCAGAGTTGAACTATCTGTCAAGGGGCTGAGTGGCGACCTAAGTACACTACAGCACAGGAATACAGGCGCATTGTCACATGGACATGTGACTATGCGGACACAAGTAGGAGCCTGTGACTGCAGCTCTATGTGCTGCGACCTGTGTGCCCTGTATCAACACAGCAGCACAAGGCTTTGAGGTGAACAGCTCAGCAACTCTTCTGTTGACAAAAAACCTCCCCAGGTAAGGCAGGAGCTCTACCTGGCTTGCAAAACATATCTGCAAATATGGACCCAGCCCTGCATATACTAGGGGCAGGTATCATGTACCACAACTTGTCATTTCCTTTCCTGTTCCAATTGCAAACGAAGTGTGGAAAATTACTGTATAAATGCCTCTGTATGAGCCCTAATTTCTTGTCTTCTCGATCTTTACATGAAATGTATGTTGGTGGCAGTGGACTGTTCTGTTGTCAGTTGGAAACACCTGTCCTCTATATTTTCTCAATGGTTTTTTTTGCGAGAAGAACATTGTCTTTCCTCCAGGCATTCCATTTGAATTAACGATGAATCTCCGTAACAGTCACAAGCTGATTGAACCTGCTGCTAACAAACCCAGTAGCATGCCTCTGATTTCTTCAATGTATTCTTTTAATACATCTCGATGGGGATCTCAAACACCCCAGCAGTACTCAAGAATGTGTTGCACAAGTGTTCAATATACTGTCTCTTTTGTGAGTGAATTACACTTTCCTACAATTCTTGCAATAAACTGAAGTTGATTACTTGCCTTCCCTACTATCATCTTAATGGACTTGTTTGCTTTGCAAAGTTACACCTCAATATTTAATCAAAGTGACTGTGACACGTAGTGCAACATTAGACTGTATTCAAACATTTCTACATGGTTTTTTTCCACTCTTCTGCATTAACATACATTTTGAATATTTTCGTACATTTAGAATGAGTGCGATTCATCACACCAAATAGAAATTCTGTCTACGTCATCCTGTATCATCCTACAGTCAATCAATGATAATACTTTCCCCTATGATAAAGTGTCATCAGCAAGCAGTCGCAAATTGCTGCTCATACTATCTGTCAGATTATTTATGTACACAGAGAACAAGAGTGGTCCTATCACATTTCTTTGAAGTACTCCTGACAATATTGCTGTCTCTGACGAACACTTGCCATTGAGGAAAATGTACTGGTGCTATTACTTAATAAGTCTTCGAGCCACTCGCATACCTTTGAACCTACTCCAATCGCTTGGACCTTCATTAACAGTGTGCACTGGTGCATTGTGTCATATGCTTTCCGGAAATCTACAAATATCGAATCTGCCTGCTGCCTTTCATCCATACTTCACCAATTTACAATGTGACAAAATAGCAAGCTGCGTTTCACATGACAAAGCTGAGTTTCACATGACAGAAGTTTTCTAAAACAGTGCTGATTTCTGGACAGAAGCTTTTCTGTCTCAAGGAAATGTATTAGGCCTATACTTAAATTTAGAAAATGTTCAGTAATTCTACAGCATACCAATGTTAAGTCAGTAGCAACCATCCACTGTGTCGTTCAATGGGGCATGGAGGGGCATATGGTCAACATTCCGCTCTCCGGACTGTTATCAGCTTCCCGAACCTCGTAGCTGCTAATTATCACTCTAGTAGCTCCTCAACTGGCATCACAAGGCTGAGTTCTAGTTCTCCCACCACAGAAAAACTGCTGGCAGTACTGGGAATTGAACCTTGGTCCTCCGCACAGCAGTCATATATGCTGACCAATTAGCTACATAGGCAGACCACTGTAGTATTTTAGAACACAGTATCTCTTCATCCAAAAACTTTTGTTCAAAATTATTTATAAACATTTCAGCTAATAAGATGCTCAGAGAGGGCCCCATTGATAATCCCTATGACTGGCTGTATAGCTTGCTGAATTTGAAATAATTTTACTTCAAACATGTCTCAGTTACTTATTTTATATCACACATTGTTATATATTTAATCTTTGGGTATAATGCAATACAAGATTTGTTCATAGTTTCTTTGAGTATTTAATTATGTTTGTATATTTTGTACAGATATGTAGTCACGAAAAGTCATCTATCTTTGGAAAAAACAATCTTTGTACAACTATAAACAATAGCTAATTTTGAGTGGACTGTCTGTTTAATCTTGAGATGTCTGAGAATGGCCTACAAAGCTGAGAGCCAGTTCACAATGAACTATAAAATAACTATTACTGTCGAACATCAGTACTGTGCGTTCCAGTTTTTAATACCTCTACATCCCTCCAAATACTGGTAGAATATATATCTGTACTCTGAAGGCCACTTTACAGTATGTGGTGGAAGTTACTTTTTGCAACTTGATACTTTGTGTACTACTGTCACTTCTCCTTTTCCTGGTATATCTATGAATAGTACACGGGAAGAATGATTGCTGGTACCCCTCTGTGTGAGGTTGACTCTTTCTCAAATTTTTTCTTCATGGTCTTTCAGCAAGATATCCGGTCAGTCTTAGGATTTTTATCTGTCACTTATCATTCCTTTCACCTCTAGCAATGTTTCTTGATGTGAAAAGTGCCGAGTTACTTTGTGGTTCGGGATCCACATTAAACTCTAGGTCTCCCAGTCACAGGCTGGCTATGTCAGTTCAAAGCTCGGAGGAAAACAATGGCATACCACCTAAAACAGGACCATGTCTAGTAAGGCAGAGTGATGTTCAAAACAACTTTTGTATTGATGACTGCTTTACTTACTTTTTTGGGGGGAACCAATATATTGGTTAACTCTTCTAGAAATGAATGTTTAAGAACTTTGATAGTTAACCACACCGTGGTGCAAAATACCTCTCTAGCAGTGTCTGCCACTAGAGTTGGATGAGTATCTTCGAGATGTTTTCATGCTTGCTAAATGAATCTGTAACAAAACATGCTGCTCTTCTTTCGTTCTTCTTTACTTCTTGTAACAATATTATCTGGTACGGATCCCCGACTAACCAGCAGTATGGGGTAATCAATCATAGAAGTACGTTGTACAGACGCATATAGTAAGGGTAATAAGTAGTGTTCACTCTAGAACCTCTTGTACTAGACAGACCTTTAAACAGGTGACCTTACTGACTATAGTCTCACAGCACGGTTACTCCCTTATGAAGTTTGTTGTTAACAATTAATCACTGATTGAAAACATTCATATACACAATGTGATACGAAGAAATGATTATCACTGCCTACCACCTAGCCTTAGTGTGTTACAGAAGATAGAGAAGGGGCAGTAAAATAAAAATGAGATATATGGGAAAAAGATTAAGTAAACTGTTTATCGTTTCAAAAGTAATCATCATAGCTGTAAATACATTGATCCCACTGTAAGACAAGACATGAATGCTTGTTGGCCTGTGGAACTATGATTGTACACAGGCACGCACCTTCTGAAGCAAACCGAAGGGCACGAATGTCTCTCTTCAGGGCTCTAAAAATTGCATGGAGAGATACTGGGGTGTATGGAGGATGTGGGCCCACCCACACATTGCTCTGGTTGTTTTGAATATACTGCAGAAGTTTTTCTGGGGAACCCTTACATATCCTCCATACACTCCCAATCTCTCCCCATATGATGTCCATATTTATTCCGATGAAAGAAGTATGTGGCTGTCCATTTACTTCAGATGAAGATGTGTACACCTAAGTACACTATGGCACCTTAGACAACTTCAAACACTTTTCCATTAGGGTACTGACCATCTTGTCTCACAGTGAGGACCAATGCATTAACAATTATGGAGATTATTTTTGAAATAACAAACAGTTTCCTTACTCTTTTCTGTGTCATTTTCATTTGACTGATCCTTACAGTAATGTTTTCGGCTTTAAAAATCATTGAACATCTACCACGTGATGTAATGAGTCAACGAAACATGCAAATAACTAACTTTTCTCGAAGAGGATGACATTTTCAAAAATGGCTCTGAGCACTATGGGACTTAAGATCTGTGGTCATCAGTCCCCTAGAACTTAGAACTACTTAAACCTAACCAACCTAAGGACATCACACACATCCATGCCCGAGGCAGGATTCGAACCTGCGACCGTAGCAGTCGCGCAGTTCCGGACTGTGACGACATTTTCATTAAGCCATATAGCACAACTGTATGGTCTTGGGAAAAATAACAGCTGTAGGTGCTCCTGCATTCGGCCATTTGCAGTACCAACACAGCAAGGCCAGTTTGGTTAATATTACAAAGCTAAGTCGATCTACCACCCAGACCACTGCCACTAGCTGCTGCCCCTCCCTCCATGAAGCACAGGTTTATCTCGACTGTCCACAGATACCTCTGTGTTGTGGTTACACCAACGGAACCGCTATCTCTATTGTTGAAGCACACAAGTCATCCCACCTAGGCACAGTAGTGTTTCACAGGGGGATGTGTACACACAAGATCAAAATCTGACACGATGAGGTTGAAATGATATTGACTTACCTTCACAAAGGCGAAGTTACCTTAAAACTTACTGTTTCTTTTAATTATAACTGCAAAGCCAAATATGTACTTTCGTGTTCACTCACTGCTATTTTGGAAAACAATTGCACTATCCTTAATATACGAGTTGCTTCATGTTTTTACCAACAGTTCGAAAGAAAAAATGGGTTTCTGCCGCTCGACACCATTAATTTTTACAATACTTCACATTACATTATCATGGAAAATAACTACTATGTAGTGATTTTCAAGTGACTGATCAATTTGTATTAGAAACGCGTTAGATTTGTACGGTGCGTGTTTTTATAACCAACAAAGTCATCACTCTGACAATGACATAATGAGCTGACACTATCGTGGTAAGTATTTGGGGTTTGCAACGACCCTGTGTGGAACTGCTTTTTTCACACCCAATTCATACTAATGCTTTAAATGATCATTTGTATTTGGTTAAAGGTAACTCAATGTAAGTAGGCTAACAATTACAGTTGTAGGGTATGCATATCTATTCTCTTCGTTGTTAGACGAAATAAAAAGGAACAAAGTCTCTGCTCACCCAGAATTTCTTGCACGCATTATAGTTGTCAAAATGCTTACTGCATGCGTCTTTGTCATAATTGTTGGCACCTAAGCATTTGAGTGACATTTCCTGCTCCTGAAACAGGAATTCTTAAATTAAGAGGGTTGTTTTATTCGTAATCAAGACGTATTTCAGATATTTCAAATCGAAATTAACCTTCAGACAAGGATTATTATCATCATTATTTAATTGGTCTCTCTTCCTGTGTGCAGCACGGCTTTGTTTTGCTTCCATTGCTGTCATCTCAACCATGCATTGCATACTCTAATATCACTTGTGACGTATGAATTGACGAATTGTTCCAAATGTTACTTCTGCTCCATGTTTGTTTTGGAAGTAAACCGCTATGATATCTCTGACCAGAGACACGTTTAGTACGTCAAAATCAGCGCCACTTAAACGTACACCAGCAATGCTGGCGTCAAATCTTTCCACATGACAGCGAGGATCGCTTTCTGATACTCATATCATTTATTCATTAGCTCACTAAACAGATATCAAACTACATAACGCACCATCCATTGTTACACTTGTATATATGTTATGCGTTTTGAAATACAGCTTGCTTGCATTGTACGGTATACAATTCTACAATTTCATTACACTACCTACAGAAAGTTGTTCCACTCACAGTCTAAAGACTAAGTGGAAGCTGTTTGTTTGAAATTAAATTAACAGGTTATAAGAAATTGTAAGAATAGCAGCAATTGTTTATAATTGCTAGACAACTCTTACACCTCTATTTACAAATTCATCAACAGTGCTGAAAGCTTTTTATTTCAGCCCAGATTTTACAGCCTTTCGGTTTCCAATTTCCTGATGAAGTACAACACAACAAATAGTTTGCTGTATACATTGTCTGCATGTATGTTCCAATTCAATTTTGTGCCGAGGTGGATACCCAGTAATTTGACAGAGTCTTTGTCATAGCAGTCATTACCTTCTAGGGTGAATATTATACTCTCATTTTTGCAAATATATATCTTTAGTTTATTTGCCTTAAACCAGGAAGATGCCTTGTCCATCCTAAGTTTATAATTCCCTCCATAGTATTTTTTGTCTTTATGGGAAGTAATAAATGTGGTATCATCTGCATAAATTACTGTTTTGTAAGGTCTACACAGATCATTAACAGAAACAATGAAAAGAATTGGTCAGAGCACCGATCGTTGAGGTGCTCCTCTTGTGATTTTCAGAAAGCCTAACTTTTTATTGGAATCAGTTAGGGCAGTTTGCCTAGTGTCGGAGTAGTATGATTTCAACAATGTTATCTTCTGTCTGTTATCCCATACAGTTTCAGTTTATTCACTCGAATATTATGCAATGTTGTGTCCAAGGCCTTTGTTAGATCAACCATTGTTGTACATGTACCATGTACATTGTTGGCATTCAAATCTCTTTAAGACTGACAAAACAGTATCATGTACTGTTTTAACTATGGACTGGTGTTCACAGAATCCACATTGGACCTGATACAAGAGGCGTTTTGTCTCAAAATATTCATGTAGTTGCTTTTTCATTATCATGTCAATGATTCTGGATTATATTGGAACTATGGCAATAGATCTATAATTTTGTGCTGATTCCCTATCTCCCTTTTTATTCACAGATATAATTAGAGTTAACTTTAAACAGTCTTTTACACACTGTGTTACATGTCACCTTGGAGAGAAACAAATTTCTATTGGTGTATTTCCAAAATGGCAGCAAATAAATTTTTCTCCCTGGTAAATATACTGGTGAAACATTAGATATGATTTTTAAAGAATAGATTTAACACATGTACATTTTGTCAGAAATTAATAATTTGGACGAAAAGTTAAGTTTGAATGTAGTAGGGCAAAACAAGAGAGAAGACCATTGTATTCTTTATGCCTGCATGTTCTATAAATGATAATCTGTGTCTGCTCTTCTTATTTCCTTCCTAATCCAATTAACATGTAAATCCAACCTGACAACAGGTGAAAAAGAGGTAAATTAATAAAAGGAACATTGGGAAGTTGATTGTTTGTGTTTTGCTAATTGTACTTTGACCAAGACATCAGTCAGATATGATTAAAAGCCAGTTAACCTTTGCAATAGTAATACCAAGGGGGGTACATCATGCCCACCTTCTGAAAAATATCGAAATCTAGTCTGGTACTTCATATTTTAAAATTTTGAAAAAAACGATTATCCTGAATGATATGTCAGATTACAAAACTGTTTTATATCTTTCAGTAAAACGTAACCCAAAGATTTGACCCTTGGCAGTGAATGTGAGTTTTCATGAAAAATGGCATATTCATTTCTTCAAAGTCAGTAACTTTCTTACACATCTAGATAAATATAAAAAGTTTGTTGCAACAGAAAATCAACAACAATTAACGATATTTCTATTTTTTTAAATTTCTTGTGATGCACATAAATTATCCCTCCACTTCGTGAACATTATGGAAAAGGTGTTACTGTTGCTAAAATTGGGCTAAAACATATTCTCATGTTCTGTAACCTACTTATACCAGAACATCAGGAGCTATTTAAAAAGTATGTTGTTAATAAAATATAAAAACATTTAATGAAATACCTTTTAGTTTTTCTAGTGGTAGGCACAAAGTACCCCCCCCCCCTTGGTATGACATATGACATGTTCTGGAAAATGCATTGATACTGCTATGTCTAAGACTGATTTCCACCAGTAATTTCAGTGTGAACAGAGCAGAGTCAGTTGCAGTCATGCTCGTAGTGAACTCCTTTTAATAGAATCTACATCAACAGTTTGATACTACTCCTAACAGATGAAGAAACAAGGAAGTCAGATCTTACATTCCTCTTGCAGACATGATGGCTCCAGGCCAGAAAAGACAGCTAATAAATTAAGAATCGTTGAAGCCTCCAGGTGACATACTGGCTGCAGTAGAAAATTGACAGTCTGCTGATTAAGTAGGAATTACACCCTCAGCAAACATACCAACATAAAAGTGTTTACCAGAATCATGGAAAGAGTTAAGGTGCTTTCGAAAAATATTCGGAAATGAACTTTTTTTCATGTACGACAGGCTAACACCAAATCTAGAGCTCTCGTTGGCCACTGATATGTGGCACAATTCTTTGGGAGACTCATAATATGAGGGGAAGGGAATTGTGTAGAATATTCTCTTTCTTCTGATAGGTCAAACAAACAAGCATGAGCCCTAGTTGACTGTCATAAGATGCTAGAAGGAATTTTCTGTTACAGAGATTAATGGTTAGGAGCTGCTTCCCGGTTCTGAGAGCAAAGGAAGGCAGCTGGTTCTCATTCGAGAGCTGAGGCAGCAGCCAGAATGGCGAGTATTTTCTCTGTTGTGTTAGGATTTAACTAAGATCAGCATTGTGTGAAGTTTAAGTACATTGCGACCAAATTAAGAGTCGTTTCACAGCCTTAGTCATTACTCGTAATTTTTTATTTCAGTACTTTCATGATTTTGGATGCAACATTTGATACAGTGAATCTTGCGTTATCATGACTTTCTCATTAACTTGTTCATTAATTCTTCTGCATGACTAACCTTTCCTTAAGACCATGGGTAACACTATTTCTACCACATTGTCTAAAGTAGGTCGTTTTCCAAAAATGAACAGCAAAGAGACAGAAGTGATGACATGTTCTGCAGGACCTGACCATCATTTTGCAGGGCAATGCTCAAGCACGTACAATGCAAACTGTTACTGATTTGTTTGACTGATGGGGCTGCTAAGTGCTATACCACCTACTGCACTCCCCTAACTTATCCCCTCGTGAGCTCAACTCGATTTCTAAATTGAAGGAAACACTTGGTGGCATTAGCTTCAGAACTGCTACAAATTCGTCGGGCAATAGACCGTGCTGCTCGAAGTGTCAACACAACTGGCACTGCTAAGAGTATCCTATGACTTCCACTACTAACAGTATCCTACGACTTCCACATCGCTGGCAACAGGCTATACGCAATTCTGGTGACTACTTTGAAGGTCAGTAAAACTTTGAAACACGTATCTATTTTGTACAATCTGTGAATAAATAGTTGCCACTATTAAAGTTCCAACCCTCGTATATTCCTTTATTTTGGATTAATCATTGATGCTCAGGCATCTGGCGACATTTGTATTGTGTCATATCAGAAACAAACAGCTACAGCTTGCTTAGTTTCTCCCCAAAATTATTGGTACAAACAACTATCATTTGGCGACCCTGCAGTATTTTAATTATTAATAGTAGAGTTCTTTTTTTTGGTGGGCCCACTCTCAGGATTTACAAACTAGTGTTAATCTTCTTTTAAGTAGTCAGATTGCACTATGAAAATAATTGCGTTACTTAGAACTACACTATGTGATCAAATGTATCTGGACACCTGGCTGAAAATGACTTAAAAGTTCGTGGTGCCCTCCATTGGTAATGCTGGAATTAAGTATGGTGTTGGCCCATCCTTAGCCTTGATGACAGCTTCCACTCTCGCAGGCATACTTTCAATTAGGTACTGGAAGGTTTCTTGGGGAATGGCAGCCCTTTCTTCAGGGAGTGCTGCACTGAGGAATGGTATCGATGTCAGCTGGTGAGGCCTGGCACGAAGTCAGCGTTCCAAAACAGCCCAGAGGTGTTCTATAGGATTCAGGTCAGGACTCTGTGCAGGCCAGTCCATTACAGGGATGTTGTCGTGTAACCACTCCGCCACAGGTATTGCGTTATGAACAGTGCTCGATCATGTTGAAATATGCAGTCACCATCTCTGAATTGCTCTTCAACAGTGGGAAGCAAGAAGGTGCTTAAAACATCAATTTAGGCCTGTGGTGTGATAGTGCCACGGAAAACAACAAGGAGTGCAAGCCCCCTCCATGAAAAACACTACCACGCCATAACTCCACCGCCTCTGAATTTTACTGTTGGCACTACACACACTGGCAGATGACATTCACCGGGCATTTGCTATACCCACACTCTGCCATCGGATCGCCACATTGTGTACCGTGTTTCGTCACTCCAGACAACGTTTTTCCACTGTTCAATCGTCCAATGTTTATGCTCCTTACACCAAGCGAGGCGTCGTTCTGTCATAGTACTTGCAGTGGATCCAGATGCAGTTTGGAATTCCTATGTGATGGTCTGGATAGATGTCTGCCTATTACACATTACGACCCTCTAGTCAACAGACAAGATCGGCCTGTACGCTTTTGTGCTGTATGTGTCCCTTCACATTTCCACGTCACTGTCTCATCAGATACAGTGGACCTAGGGATGTTTAGGAGTGTGGAAATCTCGCGTACAGACGTATTACACAAGTGACACCAATACCTGATCACAAATTCAAAGTCCGTGAGGTCCGCAGAGTGTCCCATTCTGTTCTCCCACGATGTCTAATGACTACTGAGGTCGCTGATATGGAGTACCTGGCAGTAGGTTGCAGCACAATGGTCCTAATATGAAAAAAACGTATGTTTTTGGGGGTATCCGATGCTTTTGATCACATAGTGTAGATGTCTAAAGATTTAATATTTTTGCAACTTCCGATGGTTTTTCGGTCTTTTAGTACTGTATGATACTACGTCGCTTATATGTTGTTATTTTATGTGTACTGTGATTTTCGAGGGGCAGCTGTAGGGAAATCGGGAGGCGTGTGCCACTGATTCCTTTTTGGGTGTTAACTTTGTAATTTTACGTATCATGAAGCAGAACAGTACGAGAGGAGATTAAAGGGCTTGTGGGGACACTACAGCCACAGTACCAGTGCAACACATAAAAGAGCAGGTGCAGCCCACAGTACTTGCAAACTGGGTGTGGAGGTAAGTTAGAATCCTTAAGCCTAAGCACCAGTGAGAGCAACTTAACTTTGGAAGGTGGGGTAGATAAGTCAGCCGAGAGTGCTAAGGCATTAGCAGGTGTGGATAAAAGCAGTGATGGTACGGTACCTATTGCGGTGGCGGAAAATCCTAAAGTTAACTCATTGTTAAAGTTTAAACAAGGGCAATGATAAATTAATTGGTGACATTGTGGGTGGACGTGTGATCTACACAATTGCGTGGCAGATGTTGAAAGAAGATTAAGCCATAGCCACTAAAAAGAGGAGCAAGTGGTAAATGACAAGTGTCATGCGGTAGTTTTCGATGACTTCGGACACAAGGATGAATGGGATTGAGGACCAGAAACATATGCACCAATACTCGGCATAAATAGTATGTCTAAGGTTTTTTTGCAAATGAGAAGATATGAATGGTTTTCACTATAAAGATTTCTTGTACATACAAAAGTTCGAAGTGTTCCATTGTTCCTCAAATGGTATTAATCCAAGTGCTTGGTTAGAACAATTCCATTATTCACTGCTTCCTACACATCAAAAAGGGATTTAAAATGATTGATTCTGTATTTCTAGATTTCAAGGAGGCTTTTGGCACTGTACCTCACAAGCGGCTTGTAATCAAATCGTGTGGTTATAGATTATCGTCTCAGTTATGTGACTGGATCCTTGATTGCCTGTCAGAGACGTTACATCCCATAGTAACTGACAGAAAGTCATCGAGTAAAACAGAAGTGATTTTTGATGTTCCCCAAGGTAGTGTTATAGGCCCTCTGCTGTTCCCTAGCTTTATAAACGATTGAGGAGACAATCTGTGCAGCCATCTTAGATTGTTTGCAGATTATGCTGTCGTTTATCGTCTAGTGAAGTCATCTGGTGATCAAAACCAATTGCAAAATATAATATATCCCCATGGTACGAAAATTGGGCAATTGAATGAAAAGTGTGAGATTATCCACATGAATGCTAAAAGGAATCCATTAAACTTCCGGTTCACGATAAATCAATCAAATCTAAGGGCCATAAATTCAACTATACACCTAGAAATTACAATTATGAACAACTTAAATTCGAAAGAACACGTAAAAGATGTTGTGGGGAGGGTGAACCAAAGACTGCGTATTATTGGCTGAACACTTAGAAGATGCAACAGATCTACTAAAGAGACTGCCTGCACTGCGCTTCTCTATCCTCTATTGGAGTGCATCTGCACGGTTTGAGATCCTTACTACATATTATTAATGGAATACACCGAGAAAGTACAAAGAAGGGCAGCACGTTTTGTACTATCGCGAAAATGGGGAGAGACTGTCACGGGACATGATACATGATTTGGGATGGACATCATTAAAACAAAAGCATTTCTCGTTATGACAGGAACTTCTCACTAACTGTCAATCACCAACTTTCTCCTCTGAATGCGAAAATATTTTTTTGACGCCGACCTACATAGGGAGAAACGATGATCATAATAAAATATGGAAAATCACAGTTCGCACAGGAAGGTGTAGGTGTTCGATATTTCCGCACGCTGTTCGAGAGAGGAATAATAGAGAAGAACTATTGTGAAGGTGGTTTGAGAGCCTCCTGCTAGGCACTTAAATATGATTTGCAGAGTAACTATGTAGGTGCACAGACTCTAATTCGTGTGCAGTTATTTGGAACAAGAATCGGTCTTATGAATGAGGCCAGTTGCGTGAGAATGTTGTAGGTACTGAGCGTTTTGGCAAACACTTATCAGCACAGTGATCGGAGGCTGCACAAGATGGCACTAAAAACGGCATCATAATGATATTGAATTATCACCGGTACGACTCAGGAGAGATTCTTTGAGCACATGGTTCAGAAGAATCAGTTTCTTTGGAGTCCTTACAGCCCTGTTGAGCTAATCGGGATTTGCACCACCAAATTACTGGTACATTTGAGCATATCATTTTAGCTGGGAGATGCAAAGATGATGCTGAAGCTTTTAAAAGCCTACTCCAGGAACTGGAATACAATGCAGGAGAAAATGTGATACAAAATTAACCAATGTGGTCTGAACTATAATAAGGTCAGAGATGCAGGCAACAATGCACCTTATGTGTTCTGATTTGATTTTGTAAATCAATAAAAAAATCAGTGATACCAATGAAATTCTAGAACTACCGAACCCCTCACATTTCTGTACTGAACACCAAACGCGAGCTGAAAAAGTGAACAGTTCGGTAAAAGCCTGAACACTTGGCAGTCCAGGTCCCATCGGGTACAGATTAGGCGAACTTGGCGGTCAAGACATCGATTTGAGTTCACTCTCAAGCTCCTCAAACCACTGTAGCACGAGTCTAACCTTCTTAACAGGTAGTTATACTGCTGAATGATACCATCGCCTTTGGGTAAAGCATCAAGCATGTAGGAGTGCAGAAGATCCACAGAAATGTTCACATAATTCACAGCTGTCATGGTACCTTAGATTACATCTATATCTACATCTACATGGATACTCTGCAAATCACATTAAATGCCTGGCAGAGGGTTCATCGAACCACCTTCACAATTGTATATTACTCCAATCACGTATAGCGAGCGGGAAGAATGAACACCTATATCTTTCTGTACGAGCTCTGATTTCCCTTATTTTATCTTTGTGATGGTTCCTCCCTATGTAAGTCGGTGTCAACAAAATATTTTCGCATTCGGAGGAGAAAGTTGGTGATTGGAATTTCGTGAGAAGATTCCGTCGCAACGAAAAGCTCCTTTCTTTTAATGATGTCCATCCCAAATCCTGTATCTTTTCTGTGACACTCTCTCCCGTATTTCGCGATAATACAAAACGTGCTGCCCTTCTTTGAACTTTTCGATGTACTCAGTCAGTCCTATCTGGTAAGGATCCCACACCGTGCAACAGTATTCTAAAAGAGGATGGACAAGCGTAGTGTTGGCAGTCTCCTTAATAGGTCTATTACATTTTCTAAGTGTCCTGCCAATGAAACGCAGTCTTTGGTTAGCCTTCCCCACAACATTTTCTGTGTGTTCCTTCCAATTTAAATTGTTTGTAATTGTAATTCCTAGGTATTTAGTTGAATTTATGGCTTTTAGATTAGACTGATTTATAGTGTAACCGAAGTTTAACGCGTTCTTTTTAGCACTCATGTGGATGACCTCACACTTTTCACTATTTAAGGTCAACTGCCACTTTTCGCACCATTTCGATATTTCTTCTAAATCGTTTTTCAGTTTGTTTTGATCTTCTGATGACTTTATTAGTCGATAAACGACAGCGTCACCTGCAAACAACCGAAGACGGCTGCTCAGATTGTCTCCCAAATCGTTTATATAGATAAGGAGCAGCAAAGTGCCTATGACACTACCTTGGGGAACGCTAGAAATCACTTCTGTTTCACTCGATGACTTTCCGTCAATTACAACGAGCTGTGACCTCTGACAGGACATCACAGATCCAGTCACATAACTGAGACGATATTCAATAAGCACGCAATTTCACTATAAGCTGCTTGTGTGGTACAGTGTCAGACGCCTTCTGGAAATCCAGAAATACGGAATTGATCTGAAATCCCTTGTCAATAGCACTCAGCACTTCATGTGAACAAAGAGGTAGTTGTGTTTACAAGAACGATGTTTTCTAAACCCATGTTGACTGTGTGTCAATAGACCGTTTTGAATTTGTAAATCAATTACTATCGCAGGTCCCATGGAAACTCAGGTGAATGTCCCCACAGCGTAATATTGTTCCCATTGGCATGCGTGCATGGCACTGAGCGTGTTTCGAACAGCCCTCGTCTGGATGACGGCATATCTGATACACGACAATCGAGGTAGTAAAAGAAGAGACGTGATTCAACCGAACAGACGACACGTTTTGGCGAAAGTCGATGAGTCTATATGGGAATACGTAGGGGAGTCTGCTGAAGAATCCTGCATACAACAAGGGGGCTGAAATGTGTGCTCCAAAACATTTGGGCGTCGGCATTGTGCTCTGTGTCTGATCCGTTACAGATCATCGCCTATCCTGCTTTACAGTGCGGACTAGCCTCAGCTGTTTCAGCTCATTAGTGTGTCAAGGACGTAGCCAGGATATTGTCAAAAGGGGGTCCAGTTTGTTACAGAAGACCTTAAAAAAGAGTCATGTGTTTCATTTCTTCTTAAAATTTCCATAAAGAACGGTAGACCATTTTATTCGATACTGCGATACTGATCTTGGAGTTTTCACATAGCGGAGATATAATCCCCCCCACTTTGGAGTACAGTATTTTGGCAAACCACTATCAAACAGTCATGCTCCAATCTCCCTTCACCTTCCCACCCATCGTTTTACGCTCTTCTTTCAAACTGTATTTGGTCTGAGGAAGTGATCAGGAATTTACGAGCGCAAATTTTTTTGGGGCAACGTGATTATTATTGACAGCCTTTTTGGAATAAAGAGATCTATGTTCGACAGAGAAGCCAGAACGGTTTTTGGTGGGGAAAATGCAAAGGATGCGATATTATTCAACCTTACACTTTCCAAAATTGCCTCATTTAAGTGTACATCCCACACTTCTTACAGTATAAGAAATACCATATCCTGCATTAGAGAATCTTCCAGCAGACTGCATGAGCCTAAATCGGGGGAATTTGGAGTATTATTTATTTATTATAAGGCTTTTAGTGCTGCGAGTCTCCAAAGAGATGCTTGGCCTGCCTTCTATGCAGCTCTTTTTTCGGCATCTTTAAGGGAATTGAAATCTTTCAGGGAAGAAAGGTATTGGGAAGGTGTTGAACGTGGCCTATAATAAGTGATCAGCATTTACCTAAACTGAAAATGGGAAGCTACAGAAAACCATTTTCAAGGTTGCCGGCGGATGGATTCAAACCACCTCGCCTACCAAATCCTGGGATTGCTAGCTCAGCATCCCAACACGCAGAGCTACCCCAACTCGCTAGAGTATTTGGAATAAGTGGTTGTTGTACATTGTTTTAAAATAAAATAAAATGCATCACAACAAAAAATTGAACTCTTTCCTTTAATTCTGCATGTTTAGTCATTTGATAGTGCCTGAAACATGGATATTTTAAGATTTAATTGTGCATGTAGTTACTGGCTTCAGTTATCATAGTATTACAACAGCATAAATAGATTTTGGATGAAAGGGGGAGGGAAGGATGCAGGCGGCAATCAATTCAAGCAGTCACCTGAAAAAATCTTTTAGACACCAATGAACTATAGAATGTCCTGTTATTCCATACCCCTTCTGTTCTCCACAAACTGCTCCCCATCTTTCGGTATCGGACCTGGTTTTCATAATTGACTACCGACCAGGTGACCAGATTGAGCAATATTTTGCCATTTGGAGTACTAATGATAGAACATTGAACAATATTTTACAGAAATGCTACCATCACCGTTTGCTCAATATTTTTGTCGATCAACGCTATTTTTGGGTGACACAGGCAAATCCAAGTGCATTTTTATGCACTGGTTTTAATTTAAGGTTATTTATAAGGATAATTACTGCTCCGTTGCTTTGTGAAATACTGAAACACTGTAGCCCCAGAGTTCTACCAGCCTCCAAATAACGAATTTCGAGCTAACTTTAAACTATTACAGATGGATAATTAGGCTATTATTTCAGTGTGTAAATATTTTTAACTTACCATAACTCTAGGGGATGTATCAAAATCGGTTTTCCTCTTCTTTCTTGTTACCAACGTATCAATAATTGAAGCTACCACAACAGCACACAGCACAAAAACAATAAACGGTTGTACTTACATTAAATTAAACTGCAAGTTAGAAATGAATTGACTAAGAAAATTACAGCTGAGCCCAAGCAAGACCAACAATTGATATTGACTAAAATAGAGATGGGCTACAGCCGACAGTACTATGTAAGTATAGATAGTTTAAATCTATCGTTGGCCTTGCTGATTATCTATAGTGCATATCTCTTTTTCGTCGTATGATTACAAATCGAAATGTCTTTCAGTTTCACAACACGGCAAGTAGATCATGTGTAATTTCATTTAGGTGATAGGGGGATCCGGAACCCCTTGGATCCCTCTCCGCTTTGTGTGCGTGTGCGTGTGTGTGTGTGTTTGTGTTTATGAACTACACGGAAAATAGCTTCAGCTCCTGTGAAAAACGTCGCTGTTCCGCCTGCTACACAACTTGAAGCGTCGGACGTGTGTAACTGACAAGTGGATGATGCAGTAGGAGATGACCGCTGGTTGCACCATAGAATTATTACTATGACGAACCTTTTGTCCTTGTTATTCTTTGATTTATCTTTGTTGTTCGTTGGTTGTTTACATGAATAAAGTACGAATGTATTACTTACCTGTTTCCTTCGTTCGCTACTATTATTCTCACTAAAATCTTAGCTGCTGCTTCTGTTTAATACTTCCATCAAATCATTTATGTAACAGTTCGCAGACCACTGTCAGCTATCTGTGTTCTGGAAGCAAGGTTAAAATCTCTTCAATGTAAACATTAGACCCATATGGAATATACAACCCTGTGTCCAAATCCATACTAATGTTATGAATGCGAAAGTAACTCTGCTTGTTACGTTTCTACGACTAACCTGATGAGTGGATTTCGATGAAATTTGGTATGGAGATAACTTGAATCTTGAGGAAGAACACAGGCTTCTTTAGGACGTGTGTAGTGCAAGATACTTTTTGAACTGAAGAATATTGCGCGAATTAGGGAAAAATACTTACTCTTTGAAAAAGCTATTTACTCTTGGACTTCTGATCTTTATCATATTTATGAAAAAGCTTTTATTGGTTGATATGTGTTACGATTCAAAGTAATGAATACAATGCTTAAACAATCTTCAACGTGTTTAATCCATACTTCCACACTATTTCCTGCATAATGTACACATTCCATAATGGATAACTACTTCAATAGCACGATACATAGAGGTGCACTCCGGCCTGTGCTCCTCTGTACGCACTTCTCGGCAGCGACGTTGCGCATGCCGACGTATTATGCGTTGGGAGGGAGGAGAGAAGACCGCACATCACGAGCTACAGTTATCCGAAAAGGCAGACATGTGAGGGCAGCTGAAGTTATTGCATGTACAGTAGCCAACTTACCATCACCCATCACATGCGAACGCAGCTGCGAATAACAGCTAGTATTCTGATAAATTGTCAGTTTCCTGTCTGATTTACATCGTACCCTTATGTAAACTTTTGCATCAGAATATAAAACTTCATTCCGAAACCTACAGAAGGCACCTCAGTCTGTAAGGAAATTATTTTTACTACCGACACTGTCATTGTAAATTGCACAGTTCACGTTACATTCACATTCATTTTATTAACAACTGTCATTAGGGAGCATTTGCCTCGAGCGGTACAGCAAAACAGAGCAATACTAAAATCAGGACAGGAACATGAATTATCGCTGCTCCCTAGTTTCTTAGCAACTGCCCGTGACGTTCTTTGACAGGAGGTAGGTCATATCGATAGTTGAAACACCAGTTTCTCGTGCTGTCCTCAAAGTAGTTAGTCTCAATAACATGAGTCTGAACTGAGGTTTCCTGTTGAGTCCAACAAACGCTGGAGTAATTGTCCCATGTCAACTTACTGTTTGTCGAAGGGAACCGTATAGTGTTTCTGTGAATCAATAGCATCTTTCGTGAAATCGACGACATAGATTCTATACATTTCAAGAACGGATATATTGCGTTGTATCAACACCGACTCAAAGGAAGGCCTCGGCGCTTGTTGGTGACGTCACGTCAGCTAGGCACGGCCAACGCCAGGTCTGTTGCAGGCAGAAACGCCTGGGCGTGCTTATCACTATAAATCTATTATTTTTGGACAAAATGTTTGGTATTGTTTTGGATTCTGCAGTTTTATTTAGATAAAAGATTTTCTTACTATCGTAAAGCTACAAATGAAGATCATAGTTCTGTATTACTGAATCCTGTCGAAACAAACTTAAATCAATATGAGAAGATGTTTTGCCCCATTGCAAGCTTCGGAAATTTTACATTCAAGTAACTATATTTACTTGATCCATTTTGTTATCGAAACTTACCCCAACCCCCTTACAATTACTCGTTTCTTTTAATCATTTATTTATTTTCGCTTGACATCGTCACTGGAAACGTGAACTAATTTACATGTGTTAATGTCCTTTCAACGAAAGGAATTCTAAACAGGAAACAAAATAGCTTCATACATCGAAAATATTGCTGAGCTTAAACTTTTTTAAACATGCACATTAGAAAAGATAAATATTCCCCTCTTGCAACTGAAAGGAGAAACTTTATAAGACAAAAAAATTTTATTTGATAAAACATGTATCTCTTTTGCCTCTTCTTCTGTCCCCCACCCCCTCCCCCGCCGTGTACGATCGCAAGATATTTCATTAACATTCAGTGCTCCTCACCTCATAGTCCACCAAGATACCTAAAGAAGAGCACCAATATGTTCACAGCTTCTTGTAAAAGCAACCCAGTACAAACGTAACTTCCTCAGATTTACAAATAAGGTAAAGAAGCACGAATTCTGTTGCTGCTGGACCATGAAGTTGTTTTTGTGTGTCAGTCCTTAAAACAGGTGGAAATTTAAGTTCAGGAGTACACTATTTGTTAAGAAGTGTAATGAATTGCACAATTAATTGATTGCAGAAATCTCTCAGAACAACGTGTGTTGGTCAACTACAGCCAATAGTTTCACATTTTCCTGTGTCAGAGAGGGAGACACCACCATTATGCGTATGCCTGCAACAGATCTGGCGTTCGCCGTGCCTAGCTGACGTGACGTCACCAACAAGCGCCGAGGCCTTCCTTTGAATCGGTGTTGGTTGTATGCGGTATGTGATGTAAGGCGTCATTGTTTCTCTGTTGAGGAGCAGTAGAGCAGCGGCATTCTATGAACGTGTATGGTACCCCCATGCATATAATACGAAAGTATATATGCAGGTCGTAGTGGAGCATACTTTTAACCGCAGCAAGTCTTTTCCCTTCCTTTTTCAAACAGTGCATACAAATACAGGGGTTGGGCAGAAGTATGAAAACATCACGACAAATGCGTGCTTGAACATAAAGGCAAGTGGCAGCCAAGCCTGCGGGTAGTGCTGTTGTATTTGACCACGAACAGAACCTGTGCAATGTTCTCAATACGTTGCAATTATCAGTTGTGATCGGAACAGTGTTCTGTGTAGTTGTGAGTGCATTATGTTGGAGCTAAGTCACTTCGAACCTGGGCAAATTGTTGGTGTTCGTATGGTGGATGCTTCTGTAACCACGGTAGTCGAGGTGTTTGGTGTTGGAAGGGACTCTGTATCGAAGATTTATGCAGCATACGAGGGAAGGGAAAAAATCATCCGCTAGGTCACAATGCGGACGAAAGTGTGTGTTGCCTGATCATCACAGCCTGCCACTGAAGAGGATTGTGATGAAAAATGAAGTGGACGATAACTGCAAAACTCGTTGCAGAGCTTAGTGTCACACTCTCGGAGCCTATCAGCAGCAAAACAACATAAAGAGAACTCCATAAGCAGGGAATTGCAGGGAATACTGGAATTCCAAATCCATTCATCAGTGATGCAAAAACCCTTAGCAGTAAAACGTGGATCCGAAGCTATAAAACCTGGACAATGGAGCAATGGAAGTACAGTAGCGTCCCGTTTTTCCGAACTAATTGGGACCGGACCTAGTTCGGATTACCGATTGCCGAGCGGTTCTAGGCGCCTCAGTCCGGAACCGAGCAACTGCTACGATCGCAGGTTCGAATCCTGCCTCGGGCATGGATGTGTGTGATGTTCTTGGGTTAATTAGGTTTAAGTAGTTCTAAGTTCTAGGGGACTGATGACCTCAGATGTTAAGTCCCATAGTGCACAGAGCCAATTGAACAGGATAGACAAAAATATGAAAACAGCAAACACAACGCATTACCGTGCCTAATATGTTGTAGGAAGACCGTTTGCACGCTAAAAAGCTTCCAGTTGTTTGGAAATGAATAAATACAGGTCTTATATGGTTTTCAAGGGAATCTCATGCAATTCTTCCTTGAAAATAGTGGCTAGTTCAGGTAAGAATGAGGGAGGTGGATAGCAATCACTCACCCTTCTCTCCGAAGTAGGCCACAAAGGTTCAACAACACTGAGATCTGTAGATTGCGGTTGCCAGGGGAGAAGACACAAATCGCCTTCGTCCTCACAAAATCAGTCACAGACGATGCGAGCAGTGTCAACAGAGGCCATGTTGTCTTGGAACGCAGAATCAGCATTGGGGTACAAACATTACACAATGGGATGGGCCTGATCGGACAAAACAGTCACATATTCCTTAGCGGCAATGCCACCTTGCAGGGTACCCATGGGATTCATGGAATACCACGATATGGATGCCCAAATCATCACCAGACCACCGCCATATTTCATTCTTGTGGCATAAATTCGGCCAGAAGTTGGTAAAAGCTTGAAACAAGATTCATCCGACCAAATGACATAGAGCAGAGTCCCGGTAATCCGAACCCCGGTAATCCAAACGTTCGGCTAATCCGAACATGAAAAATGTTAGTCTAAGTATGGAAAATTGTACGGTAGACTGATGCACATACTCACTATTTTAATTTACACGGTACAGTAAACACGTATTAGAAAAACAGCAAGAAAACTTTAGGTTTAAACAACGCATAACAATGAAAGAAAAGCTGTCAAACTTGCTAAAATACAGCGGACATTTTATCCCTACTTTTTAGATGACAAAAACTCAGTCACTGTTTTTTTGCGAAATGAAGAGTCTGTTATATGACGCATAGTTGCGCCATCGTCTCATAAACATCAAATCAGCAGGTGTAGCAGTGGGCTCTTGCTCCAAATAACGCAGCCGAGGTGAAGGGCTTCTGCTGCGTCACAGTGTGGCACCAGCTCTCCTGTGTCGCTTTCAGGCTCCTTGTCACTTCCGTCACAGCAGTCCACTTCTTCCTGGTCTTGAGTCACAGCAGCAACTAAATCAGCGTCGGTAAAATTCTCCACACATACTCCATCCGCTGCCCTCCACTGATCTACGTGTCCTTCACTAGCTTCTTCACATCCAGGGATTGTCTGTGTCATTTGTAGTAGATTTTCCTCTTTATTTTCAACTAGGTTGTCCTGAAATTCAAGATATGTCCTCAGTTTTCGCCACGATTTTCTCAAAGTATTTTCTGAAATATTCTGCCTTGCCTCAGCGGCCCAGTAAACAACATCCTTCACATTGATCTTTTTTTATTTTGTCCACTATAGAAATGCTATCACCTTGGATCAGCATTCTTAAAAATTGTTTTTTGTAAATCAGTTTTAATGTTTGCAGTACGCCCTGGTCCATCGGCTGTAGAAGTGTAACATTCCGCGGCAAAAACTTCGCCATACTTTCTTCATCACATAATTCCTCAGCGCTGGGGTGAGATAGCGCGTTATCAATCAAAAGGATTGCACGGGGAGACAAATGCTTTTAATTAGAAAACCGTCGAATAGAGGGAACAAACTGGCCGTGAAAACATTCTTTGGCTAAATGGTTCAAATGGCTCGGAGCACTAAGGGACTTAACTTCTAAGGTCATCAGTCCCCTAGAACGTAGAAGTACGTAAACCTAACTAACCTAAGGATATCACACACATCCATGCCCGAGGCAGGATTCGAACCTGCGACCGTAGCGGTCGCGCGGTTCCAGACTGTAGCGCCTTTAACCGCTTGGCCACCCCGGCCGGCGAAAACATTCTTTCAACAGCTTACCATCCACCCATGCTTTTTTTCTGGTTGCGATAATATATGGGCAGGGACTTATGTTGCAGTTTTTAAAAGCTCTGGGCCTAGCAAATTTGCCGATCAGCATTAAAGACAGCTTGTGATTGCCAGCAGCGTTGCTGTACGCTAATAAAGTCACACGACCTTTGCACATTTTAAAACCAGGAGCATGGTCTTCTGCTTTTGATGCCAGGCTTTTTGTTGGCAATGCCCTAAAATTAAGGCCAGTCTCGTCCGCGTCATAAATTTGTTAGGGAGAATACTTCCCCTCTCTTACCATTTTTTTAAACTCGCCCAAGTATTCCTTCGCAGCATCACGGTTAGAAGAAAGCTTCTCTCCAGAAATTGTTAGCTGACGTATTCCATGACGTTTTTTGAATCTGTCCAACCAACCCGTACTCGCATTAAGACTCATCACCATTCATTAATTTGTTCAGGTAAATAGCCTTCTCCTGAACTAGTGCTCCACTCAAAGGAGTTCCCCTTTCTCTTTCCTGCGTAAACCAAAGGAAAAGAGCTCCATTCAATTTATCGAACCGGGACTGTTTCAAAGTCTGCCGAATTTCGGGTGTTTTTTCCCGAAGATGTTGCACAGGACTGTTCAAGCTTCACTCTGTTCTTCTTCGAGTCACAAATGGTTGCTTTACCAACAGCCAATTCCATGCTTTCTAATTGCTTTTATCTCGTCTTTATGCGTCTTACGCGAAATATTCGATGGAAACAGAGTACTTGTGTTACAGTTTGTAGGAAATACTCGTCCTTCAATCTATAGAAGTACGTTTAGTGAGAAGGACGTCTTCCATAGTTGAAAGACCCTCATTTCAGTAACTTGATGTCTTGATAGCTTGTTCGGACAAACAAAACACCCCAGTGACAGCCAGTGTCGCAGGCTCTCATTTAAGTAACTTGACGTCTTGATCGCATGAATGGACCGACTGACAACCAATGTTGCAGGCATTGCGTTTCTGGCATGTGTATTCGAGATCTCTGTGACATTATCTGTCAACAAGATAACGCAAGACCGCATGTTACCCGTGTGTCCTGACTTACCCCGATACAGAGAGCGTTCGTCTGTTGCCCCGGCCAGCACTTTCTCTGGACCTTTCTTCCAATGAAAAGTCTGGTGATTTTGTCAAGAGAGAGGCAGACCACAGCTTGCCAGCCACTTTGATTGATGACCTCTGGCACAGAGTTGGAGCATGACATCTGTCACCTAAGCTCAGTTTGACTTGAAGCTCAGCCCGATTAGAGCCATTGTTGGTGTCAGATGTGGTTGTTGGCAATGCCCTAAAATTAAGGTTGTTCTGAGAACTATAATTCGTATCCGATCAAGCCAAAATACTTACAAATTTAATCTTGTATTCTTCCTAATATACTGTAGAAGTATAATAAGTAAAATTTCGTTATTTGCTCGCTTTTCAGGGGAGGGGGGGGGGGGGGGGGGGGGAGGGATGGTAACGGTATGCAGTATTAATGGAGAGCAGTTTTATTGGTTTAAGTTGTTACGTTTCTATTTATTTTAGATCACACTTAAATATTCCAATCACTCTGAGACGTAGCGTGTTCTTCTTTAAATGATAATGATATTACGCGACTTTATTGCAGTCAGTAGCTAGATGAAATAAAAACAGTTTGTGTGGGAGTTGTAAATCAGTGATGTGGAATACTTAACCTGAGATCTACTCGTTGTCCTAGAGATCTCGCCGAGAACTGCATTCACATTTTAGGTATAATTAGCGTGTTATGTGAAATTAGGAACAGGTACTCCTTTATACTTCTCATTGCAGATTTGTGCACTCTGTGAAATACGAGGCATGTTCAATAAGTAATGCAACACTTTTTTTTTATGAAAGCAGGTTGGTTGTATTTAGGATTCCAACGCGCCATATTATTCCGCAGTCTTTTGGCTAAGAAACACTATTTTTCAACATATTCATCATTCAGTACGAAGGCTTTATACCACCTATTAAGGGGAGCCTGTATGCCCGCATTGTACCACTTTGACGGTCGACGTTATGCCAACGTGTTGCTGCATCGACAACCTCTCCATCATCCACAGAGTGCGTCCGTCATTGGCTCAAACAGACGGGGGTTGGAAGGTGTGACATTCTGGCTGTAGGGTGGACGAGGAAGAACAGTCCAGTGAAGTTTTGCGAGCTCCTCTCGTTTATGTGGGAACTTTGATTTTTGTGGCGACGAACACGCTGAAGCTAGAATCAAATTTTGACTCTGCTGCGGCGTGTGCGCTGGTATGAAACTTCCTAGCAGACTAAAACTGTGTGCCGGACCGAGACTCGAACTCGGGACCTTTGCCTTTCGCGGCAAGTGCTCTACCATCTGAGCTACCCAAGCACGATTCACGATCCGTCCTCACAGCTTCAATTCTGCCAGTACCTCGTCTCCTACCTTCCAAACTTCACAGAAACTCTTCTGCGAATCTTGCAGGAGACGAGGAACTGGCAGAATTGAAGCTGTGGGGACGGGTCGTGAGTCGGTGCTTGGGTAGCTCAGATGGTAGAGCACTTGCCCGCGAAAGGCAAAAGGTCCCGAGTTCGGGTCTCGGTCCGGCACACAGTTTTAGTCTGCCAGGAAGTTTCACGCTGAAGCTGTTTCTTCAATTTCCTGAGGGTAGCACAATACACTTCAGAGTTGATCTTTTGATCTTTGCACCATACTGAAGGACACCAAACAGAATAGCCCTTTCAGTGTCCCACAAGATCGTCGACATGCCTTCACAGTGTGAGGGTGCACCTTTGAACTTTTTCTTCAGAGGGGAAGAAGTGTGACGCCACTCCATTCATTGTCGTTTTGTTTCCTGTTGGAAGTAATGAACAAGTGTTTCATCGGCTCTCACGATTGTCACGATCAGCCGCTTAAAGCGCAAGCAACGCCATACAGATGGTCCTTCGTTGCTCCTTATGGTCTCCTGTTAGACGGTGAGGAACGCAGCAGGCAATCACCTTTGAGTACTCCAACTGTTGGACGAGTGTGTCAGCACTTGAGCAACGAGGTGTCTGATTGTGACCTGTCGAGCACTTCGACTAAGAATGTCCGCACGTTCCAACATTGCAGGAATCACATCTGTGCGCGGCCTGCCGGCACGAGGGAGATCGGACAGATTTGCGCGGCCTTGTTGCGATGAAGACAGCTGCTTCGCCCAACGACTCACTGTTTTTTTTTTTTTCCCACTGTCAGATCTCCGAAGAAGATATTCTTCAAGTGCCTATGAATGTCTGAGTTCTCAAGTTTTCCACCAAAAGAAACTCAATGACAGCGCCAAAAGAAAGAAACTCAATGACAGCTCTCTGCTTGGAACGCATATCCGTTACAGACGCCATTTTGAAGGCTACATATAGCACCGCGACCTATCAGAACTTCACGAAACTATAAGGGCTGAAGCGGAAATATTCCACGATGTCCCACAACAAATAGCGTATCTTTTCGACCGAAATTGGACGAGAAAAAAAATGTTGCGTTACTTATTGAGCGCCCCTCCCCCCCTTAGACACTGCGTCACTAAACTTCCGATCAACAGTGAACTGCCCGTGAAGTGGCATTCTTTTTATGTAATTCCCAACAATATTCTCATTGCGACTGCAGATTTTCGATCTTACAATTAAAAATTACTGCATTCGGCTGATCTGGCTTACATAAAAAAAGTTTCAAATACACTTATAGGCTGTAAACATACAATTCCGTCAGATAACAATGTTATTACAGGAATTTGCATCAAATACGTAAAGTGAACAGTCAACTCATTAACTTTCTTAATTACATGAAGATGAAAATACATCAAAAGTTTCTACCATGTGTATAGCATATAAAAGATAATATCCATTCATTAACATGCCCAAAAGTTCTGTTCTTTTACATAGTGGTTCCCTTTGGCAGACTGTTTACAAATTTCAGGCTGCATTAATTCGTGAATTATTTTAATTAAAACGATAAATAAGGACTCACATCAAACATTTGTCTCACCCATTAACAGTAGCAAATTACATGATATTTCAGATATTTACACCAAATGACGAAAATTAAGTAACACTGCTTTTCATGATTTTATTACCAAAAAATTGGAACAAAATACGATAATTTCAAGCATCCCTACCAGGTAACCGAGCTTTATAGGTTTAATGCATTGTTGCTTCAAGGTCATATACATTACAAGGTAGGGAATAGTTGTACGAACATTGTATTTATATTATAATTTTGCTGTTAACTGGATTCTGAGTGATTACATTTTCTAAATGAAATCAGAGTTGTGCTGTTGATAAGGGCAGTAAACCTGAGAAACTGCTCTGTAATCAAAATTCATGTATATTTATGGGTCAGTAGCGTAAAACTAAAAAAGCAGAGAAATCGGAAATAATTGAATAATTGCTAAAAAAGGTTTTATTCATTTAATGGCTTAATTTGTGGTAGAGTATGTCTATTCTATATTTCTCCCCCCCCCCTCCGCCACTTCACCCGGCGAAGTTCAGCTTAAGTGGTGGTAGTGGGGGGGGGGGGGGGCGGAGGGGTAAAAATATACCCCAAAAGGGTTAGTTTTGCGGCTTTACGGTCATACCTCGTAAAGGACTCACAATATCGAAAACGTGGCCGTATTAAAAGTTTAGGGCATTAAATTCTGCATTGAATGAGACCAAGCGCATATTTTTTGGTTCAAATGGCTCTGAGCACTATGGGACTCAACATCTTAGGTCATAAGTCCCCTAGAACTTAGAACTACTTAAACCTAACTAACCTAAGGACATCACACACACCCATGCCCGAGGCAGGATTCGAACCTGCGACCGTAGCAGTCCCGCGGTTCCGGACTGCAGCGCCAGAACAGCTACATTTTTTTGGGCCACCTGTTCTCATACTAGTTCTCATCAATGATGGACAAATTTTACACGTTTACGAAAAATTTTCATTTCAGCTTCTACTTTTTGATAATATCGTCTAAATTAACCCATCGATCTATAAAGTGGTCCGTAGAAAACTTATAGAGGAATAAATTCTGCGCTCGATGAGACCAAACGTGAATCTTTTGGACCACCCGATTCTGTACAGTTCCGCCTTAAAGTTGGACCATTCCTCATCATCGGTTGAAACTGTTTAAACTGCAGTTCTTGAATAAATGTTATTTAAACTATACAATCATAGTCCTATAACACTCAATTGTACTAGACTTTCATTTAGTAAATGTAGTAATAGGTCACCATTGTATAACATGAAAAGGTAACATTAAAAATGGTTTCGTATAGAATATGATGAGATCCATTCAAGTAATATGAAGATGGAGGCAGGATAAGAAACACAATTTTTGAAATAAATTAGTGATATCATATTTCATAATAACAAAAATTGTAGTTACTGGTGTGAAGACGAAAAGGAGAAAAAGGCAAGTACGCAAATATTTCAAACATCGGCGTTTGCCTGTCGTTGGGCCACTCGGCTCCACAAAGTCCGTAATTTTAGTCGCCCCATACATGCAGTCCAAGTCTTAGTCAACATCTGGTTCGTCAGTTGCATGTGGTCAGAGAAAGTTAGCACAACTTCCCCTTGCAGTTGGCACAAACAAACGAGCACCTAATCCCAGCCTTCCGACACCCACAACCACCTGCATACCACTTGTTGCATTTGCAGAAAACTGTGGAGAGAAGAGGTTGTGGAGCTCTTTCCTTGGACGTAGAAACGGGGTCAAGATCAAACTTTGAAGCCTGCCATCCCCACAGAAATGGGTACATCTAGTGTTCTAACCACATTTGTACTTGCAGGTAAGTTCTCAAGCAATGTTGTCGGGCTGCTTCGGATGTTGGTGGTTAAATCTGGATTTCACGAGGGATTTGCAAAACAGGTCGAATGGCAATTTATCTAATACATCTCCTGCTCCACCTCCGTAGAGGCTTTTTAAAAATTGTAGACCACTTTCATCAGTTGCTTCAGCTTGAGTGGTATGCTCGAAGAAAGGTTTCATTTCTTCTAGGAGACATTTATTTTTCGACCAACAGCTTGGATACCTTCTTCTTGCCCTGCTTGAAGAGTGCTGAAATTGTGTCGCATACAGCGTGGAGAAATGTGAGTAGCCTTCTGATGTAATCTGCCATTTTGAAGTTGTTGGGATCAAATACTTTTGATGAAGTTGTTCCTCTTGCAGGTTTTGAGAAATGTATGTTTGCTGATGGTGTGGCTAATGAGACGCACTTTATTTCTGTCGTTGGAAAGGAATTGCTCCCGAGTCATCGTCACCACTGTTAACTCGGTAAAGATGACCTGAGGAGTAGTATTCTTTTGCTTTTGCGGAGGCGCTCAGCATATTTGATGCTGTTGGTGGGCAGGTCTTCTGGGTAGCCATCAAACACCACACTCGTCGCTCTTCGGTTGTAGTGTCATCTTAGGAAATGAACATATTTGATTAGGACTGATTAGAATGTTTCACCATTCTTCCCCACAACCCAGTGGAGAAGAAAGGTTACAGTAATGACACTACCCGCCGATGGACATTCAGTCTTAGCTGTTTGGAAATGAAATCAGCATTGGTATCTGTATTACAAAAAAGCATGCTGTTTTAAAACTGAACACTGGCTGGCGTGATTGGACTCGACGTGCATTTCCACTTCCACTATCTGTCTCTACGGCAGCCACATTTTTCTCTCTGGTTTAAGATTTATGACACAAGACACGAAGTTTTACGGTGTCACATGTCTTAAAAAGAGCACCCTTTCCATCATGTTGCTTCTTACTGCGCTCCAACAAATTTCTCTCACTGCCTCATTCTCCTCTACTGTCTTTTCGCACACAGGAAACGGGTCCGTATTTTTACATCAGCTTGTCTCCAACCTGTAGCAAAATTAATTGTAAATTTCAAATTTTCGTCAAATAACATATTATTATATTTATTAGGTACAAGTCTAGTGCTATGGTGTGCTGTTGTACTATGTTTTATGCTTTACATAACTCCAGTACGAAACAGCCAGAAAAAAATCCTTACTCTTCCCCACAACCTACGCAATCAACGTGAGTTGGTCCAAATTTAAGATGGCGCTGTACGCAAACGGGTAGACCAAAAAATTCACTTTTGGTCTCAACGAACATAGAATTTATTCTTCTATAATTTTTGTATGGACACTTTAGTGATAGACCGGTTAGTTTAAATGATATTATCAAAAAGCATAAATAAAACCGAAAATTTTTCATAAATATGTAAAATTTGTCCATCTTTGATGAGCACTATTATGGGAACGGATGGTCCAAAAGATATGCACATCGTCTCGTTCAAAGCAGAATGTGATGCCCTACAACTTTTAATGGGACCATGTTTTTGATGTTGTGAGCCCTTTACGAGATATAAACGTAAAACCGCAAAAAATATCCCATTTGGGGTACATTTTTAACCTCCATCAATTAAGCAAACCTACGTTTCTAGCATTTGTAGACTTTGAGAAAGCTTTTGACAATGTTGACTGGAATACTCTCTTTCAAATTCTGAAGGTGGCAGGAGTAAAATACAGGGAGCGAAAGGCTATTTAAAATTTGTACAGAAAGCAGATGGCAGTTATAAGAGTCGAGGGACATGAAAGGGAAGCAGTGGATTTGAAGGGAGTGAGACAGGGTTGTAGCCTCTCCCCGATGTTATTCAATCTGTATATTGAGCAAGCACTAAAGGAAACAAAAGAAAAATTCGGAGTAGGAATTAAAATCCATGGAGAAGAAACAAAAACTTTGAGGTTCGCTGATGACATTGTAATTCTGTCAGAGACAGCAAAGGACTTGGAAGAGCAGTTTAACGGAATGGATAGTGTCTTGAAAGGAGGATATAAGATGAACATCAACAAAAGCGAAACGACGATAATGGAATGTAGACGAATTAAGTCGGGTGATGCTGAGGGAATTAGATTAGGAAATGAGACACTTAAAGTAGTAAAGGGGGTTGCTATTTGGGGAGCAAAATAACTGATGATGGTCGAAGTAGAGAGGATATAAAATGTAGACTGGCAATCGCAAGGAAAGCGTTTCTGAAGAAGAGAAATTTGTTAACATCGAGTATTGATTTAAGTGTCAGGACGTCGTTTCTGAAAGTATTTGTATGGAGTATTGCCATGTATGGAAGTGAAACATGAACGATAAATAGTCTGAACAAGAAGAGAATAGAAGCTTTCGAAATGTGGTGCTACAGAAGAATGCTGAAGATTAGATGGATAGATCACATAACTAATGAGGTGGTATTGAATAGAATTGGGGAGAAGAAGAGTTTGTGGCACAACTTGACTAGAAGAAAGGATCGGTTGGTAGGACATGTTCTGAGACATCAAGTGATCACCAATTTAGTACTGGAGGGCAGCGTGAGGGTAGAAATCATAGAGGGAGACCAAGAGATGAATACACTAACCAGATTCAGAAGGATGGAGGCAGCAGTAGGTACTGGGAGATGAAGAAGCGTGCACAGGATAGAGTAGCATGGAGAGCTGCATCAAACCAGTCTCAGGACTGAAGACCACGACAACATCAATTAAGCACTACTCTGTCGAGAAGGAAAACTTAGGATAGTCATATTGGGCCACAAATTAAGCCATTAAAATAATAAAATCTTTGGTAGCAATTATTTCCAATTTGGATTCTAATTTTGCTGGTCCATAATGGCTGTGGGAGTCCCTACTGAGACGTTAAATAAAAAAGTATGGGTCAGATACATGACGTTTTGCTGTTTGCACTCGCAAATGAGAACCAGGCATTTGATGTCCTCAATTCATAAATACGAAGGGACGCGCGATTCTTCAGCAGCCATTGCCGTAGAGTAGTTCATGCTTGTCAAATGTGGTCTACATTGTAACCGCTGGGTACTACGCGCCGGCCTCATAACAGTGCTTTCAGCGCCAGCCACGCGTACCGTAGCTCATTGTAGCTCAGAATAGGCCGAAATGATTGCTTCCGCAAGCGCGGGTGAACCCAGCTACCTGCACTGGAATCCAACTGCGTCACCGCGCCCGCTTCCACGATCACCGCTTTTGCCGCTGTGCAGTGAATGCTGCGGGAGTGTTGACGGCCAGTGGACTGTTTTTCATAGACCAAGGAGTCCGCCTCCGTAGCTGGGTGGTCAGCGCGCCTGACTGCAATCGGGAAGGCCGGGAATACACTGCTCATTTTTTTTTTTTTTTTTTTTTCGGTGTCGGAGATTTTGTTCACTCAGGGAATTGGGTGTTGTGTTGTCCTCAGCATCATTTCATCTTCGTCGACGCAGAAATCTCTGAGTGGCGTCAAGTAAAAAGAATTGCACTAGCCGCCGTACAACCTCAGATGGGGTCTTCCGGCAAAATTACTACTTACATTTAAGGGTTTCTCCACATTCAGCAGTTGCCTGATTCTAATTCGCCAGTTTTCACGATCATGGTAGTCTTCCTCTTTCACATCTCTCTTCCTCGTCATTCCAATTACTCCCACTCTTCATGTTAATCTCGGCTGCCCACACTTCCTCCTTCCTGGTGGCGACCATTCCAGGACTGATTTTGGCCATTTTCCTTGCTCCATTCGTCGAAATGGCCACTGAAGAGCTCTGTTTTCAATTAATTGCAGGACTAGTTGTTCCATATCCATTATCTGCCACGCGGAGTGGCCGAGCGGCTTCAAGCGCCATGTCACGGATTGCGCGACCCCTTCCGCCGGAGGTTCGAGTCCTCCCTCGGGCATAGATGTGTGTGTTGTTCTTAGCATAAGTTAATTTAAGTAGTGTGTACGTCTAGGGACCGATGACCTCAGAAGTTTGGTACCTTAGGAATTCGTACACACATGTCCATTATCTCCTTAATTTCCTCATTTCTCTTCTTTTCTCTCCTGGATATCCAGACTGCCCTCATTATCCCATTCATCTGTACTGCATGTATTCTGCTTCTCTGCCACTCCTCCAGGCCCATCTTTCTGCACCGTATGTTAGTACACTTTCCACTACCGTTTGCAGAATCCTCTTCCTTGTTTCTTTTGATATTGCCCAGCTCCACAGAACTCCATTTAGCATTTTAATTGCTCCTCTTGCCTCCTGGATCCTGTGTTCCACATCTGCTTCACAGCTTCCCGTGGAATGGGTAATCGATCCTAAGTATAACTGCTTTACAACTTTAATGGTTCCATCTCCTCCCACTACTAGATATTCTGCTTTCCTCATGTTTATTCTAAGCCTGCCTTATTAAAATGCTTCCATTAACTACTTTATCATATTTTTGACACTCTCTACTTTGTGCTGTAAGTACCTGATCATCAGCAAATAATAATGAGTAGACAGTACCATATTGGAAAGCAAATCCCATTCCTCGGCATGACTGATTCCAGCGTTCCAGTATAAGCTGCACATGATTGTTAGACGGGGTCGTCAACATACTCAGCCCTGTCTAAGTCCTTTCGACGTTTGAAATGTCTCACTCAAATTTCTCCCTAATTTAATTTCTGCGTACGGTTATTGATATATTCTTTGAATTAGGGATATCTGCTGTGCTTCTATATCTATATACTCCATCGCTTCCCATAGTCCGTTGATGGGTAGAAAATCATACATTATTTCTAAATCCAGAACAAAAATCTATGTTCCTAATGTGGTGATAACCTCACCGAACAATATGTTAGCCCCCTCCTGCTAAAAAGATCAATCTGGCTTCATTTGAGCGCTGAAGATATTTTAAAATTGGTACTAGATCATAACGAGGGACTGAAGTGGTGTGTGCGTGCGTGTGCGCCAGTAGGTTGTATCGAATCAGCAAAGGAAGAAGGGTTGGCATGGAGAAGTGACACGGTGGTAGATAGTTGCTCTCGTGTTCCGAGGTAGTCATGACCGCAGAGTGAATGAAGTTGCACGATTTGTTGGTACAGGGGTTGGAAAAAAAAAAAAAAACACTGAAATACGGAGTGAAACTCGTGCTTGATCATAAATGCTGTGTCTGACCATGAACGGCACCTGTGCAATGTCCTCAACACGTAGCAAGAGTCAGTTGTGCTCACAACAGTACGTTAGACTGAGGTACATGAGTCATGGGATACCTCCTAATATCGTGTCGAACCTCTTTTTACCCAGTGTAGTGCAGCAGTTCGACTTGGCATGGACTCAACAAGTCGCTGGAAGCCCCATGCAGAAATACTGAGCCATGCTGCCTCTATACCCGACCACAACTGCGGTGCAGGATTTTGTGCACCAACTGACCTGTCGATTATGTTCCACAAAAGTACTTGGGGTTCATCTCGGACTATATGAATGGGTTGTCCATAACGTTCTTGAAACCAGCCGCGAACAATTGTGGCCTAGCGGCATGGCGCATTGTCTGCCGTACAAATTCCATCGTTGTTTGGGAACCTGAAGTCGATGATAGCTGCAAATGGTCCCCAAGTAGTCGAACATGACAATTTGCAGTCAGTGATCGGTTCAGTAGGACCAGAGGACCGTGCCATTCCACATAAACACAGTCCACACCATTATGCAGCTGCCACAGCCTTGCACAGTGCCTTGTTGACAACTTGGGTCCATGGTTTCACGGGGGCTGCGCCACAATCGAACCGTACCGTCAGCTCTTACCAACTGCAATCGTGACTTATCTGACCAGGTCATGGTTTTCCAGTCGTCTACTGTCCAACCAATATGGTCACTAGTCCAGGAGAGGCGCTGCAGGTGATGTGCTGTTTGCAAAGGCTCTGACGTCGGACGTCTGCTGCTATGGCCCATTAAAGCCAAATTTCGTCGCACTGTCCTAACGGATACGTTCGTCGTACGTTCCACATTGATTTCTGCGGTTATTTCACGCAGTGTTGCTTGTGTTTTAGCACTGACAAGTCTCCGCAAACACCGCTGCTCTCGGTTCTTGAGTGAAGGCTTTCGGTTACTTCGATGCCCATGGTGGGAGGTAATGCCTGAAATTTGGTGTTCTCGACGCTCTACTGACACTGTGGATCTCGGAATATTGAATTCCCCAACGATTTCCGAAATGGACTGTCCCCTGCGTCTAGCACCAAATACTATTCCGCTTTCAAAGTCTGTTAATTCCCGTCGTGCGGCTGTAATCACGTCGGAAACCTTTTCACACGAATCACCTCAGTACAGACGACAGGTCTGCCAAAGCACTGCCCTTGTACACCTTGTGTACGCAATGCAACGGCCATCTGTATATGCCCATATCGCTGTCCCATGACTTGTGTCACCTTAGTGTACAGGGTGGTCCATTGATCGCGACCGGGCCAAATATCTCACGAAATAAGCTTCAAACGAAAAAACTACAAAGAACGAAACTTGTCTAGCGTGAATGGGGGAAACCAGATGGTGCTATGGTTGGCCCGCTAGATGGCGCTGCCATACGTCAAACGGATATCAACTGTGTTCTTTTAAATAGGAACCCCATTTTTTATTACATATTCGTGTAGCACGTAAAGAAATATGAATGTTTTAGTTGTACCACTTTTTTCGCTTTGTGATAGATGGCGCAGTAACAGTCACAAGCGTATAAGTACGTCGTATCACGTAACATTCCGCCAGTGCGGACGGTATTTGCTTCGTGATACATTACCCTTGTTAAAATGCACCGTTTGCCAATTGCGGAAAATGTCGATATCGCGTTGATGTATAGCTATTGTGATCAAAATGCCCAACGGGCGTGTGCTATGTATGCTGCTTGGTATCCTGGACGACATCATCCAAGTGTCCGGATCGTTCGCCGGATAGTTGCGTTATTCAAGGAAACAGGAAGTGTTCAGCTACACGTGAAACGTCAACTATGACCTGCAACAAATGATGATGCCCAAGCAGGTGTTTTAGCTCCTGTAGCGGCTAATCCGCACATCAGTAGCAGACGAATTGCGCGAGAATCGGGAATCTCAAAAACATTGGTGTTGAGAATGCTACATCAACATCGATTGCACCCGTACCATATTTCTATGCACCATGAACTGCATGGCGACGACTTTGAACGTCGTGTACAGTTCTGCCACTGGGCACAAGAGAAATTACTGGACGATGACAGATTTTTTGCACGCGTTCTATTTAGCGACGAAGAGTCATTCACCAACAGCGGTAACGTAAACCGGCATAATGTGCACTATTGGGCAACGGAAAATCCACAATGGCTGCGACAAGTGGAACATCAGCGACCTTGGCGGGTTAATGTATGGTGCGGCATTATGGGAGGAAGGATAATTGGCCCCCATTTTATCGATGGCAATCTAAATAGTGCAATGTATGCTGATTTCCTACGCAATGTTCTACCGATGTTACTACAAGATGTTTCACTGCATGACAGTATGGCGATGTACTTCCAACATCATGGAAGTCCGGCACATAGCTCGCGTGCGGTTGAAGCGGTATTGAATAGAATATTTTATGAGAGGTGGATTGATCGCCGAAGCAGCATACCATGGCCCACACGTTCACCGGATCTGACGTCCCCGGATTTCTTTCTGTGCGGAAAGTTGAAGGGTATTTGCCATCGTGATCCACCGACAACGCCTGACAACATGCGTCAGCGCATTGTCAATGCATGTGCGAACATTACGGAAGGCGAACTACTCGCTGTTGAGAGGAATGTCGTTACACGTATTGCCAAATGCATTGAGGTTGACGCACATCATTTTGAGCGTTTATTGCATTAATGTGGTATTTACAGGTAATCACGCTGTAACAGCATGCGTTCTCAGAAATGATAAGTTCATAAAGGTACATGTATCACAGTGGAACAATCGAAATAAAATGTTCAAACGTATCTACATTCTGTATTTTAATTTAAAAAAACTTACTTGTTACCAACTGTTCGTCTAAAATTGTGAGCCATATGATTGTGACTATTACAGCGCCATCTATCACAAAGAGAAAAAATGGGTCCAACTAAAACATTCATATTTCTTTACGTACTACACGAACGTGTAATAAAGAATGGGGGTTCCTATTTAAAAAAAACGCAGTTGATATCCTTTTGACCTATGGCAGCGCCATCTAGCGGGCCAACCATTGCGCCATCTAGTTTCCCCCTTCAAGTTAGACAAGTTTCGTTCTTTGTAGTTTTTTCGTTTGACGCTTATTTCGTGAGATATTTGGCCCGGTCGCGATCAATGGACCACCCTGTATATCGTAGCTCAGAGCATTTGAGCATGCTCAAGTTGTTGGTGCCCTTATGGTGAGTGCTTCCGTAGCCAAAGTAGCCGAAGTATTCGGTGTTTCAAGAGGCACCATATCGGCGATTTGTGTATACAGGTAAAGCGGAGAAACAACATCTGCAAAGTATTGAGTGATATTGACAGACAGTCAGTGAAGAGGACTATAACAAAAAATAAAGGAACAACAGCTGCATAAGTCACTGCAGACGGCACGTCACACTTGTGAACCCTGTCAGCACCAAAACAACACGAAGAGTGCTCCATAAGTTGGGAACTGCAAGATGAGATGGACTCCCAAAACCAATCATCGTTGACGCAAATGCCTTCAACAGGTTCTGGTAGCGTTTATGCCACAAGAGTGAAATATGGAGGGGTTCGGTGATGATTTGGACAGCCGTATCGTTGTGTTGTGGGATACTCTGCAAGGTCGGATTACTGACAAGGATCATGTGACTATTTTGGCTCATCAGGTGCGTTTCGTGGTATAATGCAGTATGATTTTGCAACATGTACTATGTTTAAACATTATGAACTTGCAGGGTAGCAACGGCCTTGCACCTTACATGAGTCCATTTAATGTGACACTTTAGGTTTTGTTGGAGAAATGCTCTAAATTATGGCGTAGGAAATCTATGTGGAAACGCATCCTCACGCTGGCTAGGCAATACAGCGAGAATTCTGCGTTTTTGTAATTAGAAGATTTTGCAGGAGGCAGTATATGAGACAGAGCTAGGCTACGTCCCCGGCTAGCCGCCAAAGGCCACAGTCTGACGGTATGAATGGTGAACTGGGGGATTTCTGTAATCCGTTTAGAGAGGCCACAGCGGCCGCCAGCCTCTGAGGTATGTGCGGCTGCCGGTGTTCAAGTGTTTACCAAATCAGAGCAGTGGATAGCTGGACGGGCTTTCCTGTGCGTGCTCTCGCCTGTGTCTCACTAATTTTACGCCTTTGGGTAACTCAAGTGGGGCAGGCCAGGAGTTCCGAATAACAAAACTTTCAATGCAGGAGTCTGTTCGCTACGACGGGGAATCTTGCCGGGAAAATCCGAGTGGTCTCTTGGGAGAAAACTTCCAGTAAACGTGTTATTGCCCACAGCTGTGATTCTTCCCAGCCGGCGTGGGCGGAGTTTACTTGTGAAATTTTGTAGCAAGGGAAGAATTGTGGAAAAGAGTTCTATTCCCAGGCCGTACATTGGTCACCACTGCCAAACTGGGTATTTTGAGAGCTTGTAGTGATGTGATTCGCTTGGTAAAAGTTGAGGTGGGAAAACAAAAGTGAAGAGCGATCTTGCTCGACTCTCTGGAGTGGGCTTCCGTTCTGGGCTCTCGTACTGAGAGGACGTTAGCCAAGTCGTCTCCCGTCTTGGTATTTCGTTCTGAGAGGACGTTAGCCGCCCATGCTAAGATCGTTGCAAATAGAGAAGTTTACGGACAGCGGTCTGTTGTCCGAGTAGTGTAGGAGTGTACTTTCCGAGACGCCACACGCCAACCGCACAGCCGCGCCGTCGCCGTCGGAGACCGCCGCTGCAACAGGAATATTACGGTGAGATCTTTTCCGCTTCGGCCTGTGTTAGGAGTAACGTTAAATAGTTGGATCACGTGCAATTGCTGTTTCCACAGAGGTTTCACAGTACTTTGGGGTGTAGTGGTGCTTCGTGTTTTTACGTTTTGTGTCGATGTCAGCCGGTCAGCCAAGTTATAAGAGATCGCGTTTTGGACCAATTTTAACACAGTTCACTGCCAATGCCAGTTAGGAGGATAATTTGTAAATTGTTCAGTGTGTTTTATTCAACGTTGATCTGAAGGTTATAAAAAAATTGTGAGTCAGTAGAATGTTTACTTTCAGTAGTTGATCCTGAATTCACCCTTATGCTTCTTTTTTTTATTTTTGTGTATGTGTTCGATGTTATTGAACACCCTAAGTGTTCATGGTCGTTCATGTTTGAAAGGAAAAATAGGTGTGATTTATCGTCAACACTACCACCGCAGATTAATTAGGGGTGACAGGGCCACATTTAAATCTAGCGTTATCCATTTTGCGTACAGTTCCACTCACTCTGTAAGTTGTTTGTCACATGCAAAATCGGACAAGTAACGGGTGGGGTGTTACAAACTACATCGAAGAAAATGATTTATTGACAAATAGCCAACACGGATTCAGAAAATTTCATTCTTGTGGAACACAACTAGTTCTTTATTCTCAAGAAGTAATGAGTGCTATCAATAGGGGAGGACAAATGATTCCATATTTTTAGATTTCTAGATGGCTTATGGCACAATTCCTCATCGAGCGAGGTGGTGCAGTATTTAGCACACTGGACTAGCATTCGGGTGGACGACGATTCAATCCAACGTCCGGTCATCCTGATTTAGGTTTTCCATGATTTCCCTAAATCGCTGCAGGCAAATGCCGGCATGGTTCCTTCGAAAGGGCACGGCCGACTTCCTTCCCCATCCTTCCCTAATCCGATGACACCGATGACCTCGCTGTTTGGTCTCCTCCCCCAAAGAACCCAAACCCACAGTTCCTCACAAGCGGCAAGTAATCAAATTGCGTGCCTACGGAGTATCGTCTCAGTTGTGCTACTGGATTCGTGATTTTCTGTCAGAAAGGTCACATTTCGTAGTAACTGGTGGAAAGTCATCGAGTAAAACAGAAGTAACATCTGGTGTTCTCCAAGGAAATGTTATAGACCATCTGCTGTTCCTGACCTATACAAACGATTTAGGAGACAATATGAGCAGCTCTCTAAAGTGTTTTGCGGATGATGCTGTCATTTAGCGCCTTGTGAAGTCATTAAGTGATCAAAATCAATTGGAAAATGATTTAGACAAGATGTCTGTATGTTGCGAAAAGTGGCTAAATAATAAAATGTGTGATGTCATCCACATGAGTACTAAACGGAATCTGCTAAATTTCAGTTACACGAGAACTAACACACATCTAAAGGCTGTGAATTAAACTAAGGTACTTAGGGATTACAAGTAGGAATAAGTTAAATGGGAACGATCACATACATGACGGAGAAAAATTGCAGTGCCAAGAAGGAGATGTGTGAGACAAACGAAAGTTGGTAGACTTGTTTCTACATCGGAAAGATGATATTTATTCTAATTTTCTGCTAGTCGGATTAGAGGTGTGCTAGTGGCGCCACTATGAGGATGTAAGTCAGGTTGGCTTTAAATACGCTTTGAAACAGTCATGAGCGTTTGTTACCTTTGAGATCTGACATAGTGAGTTGATGTTAGTGAGGAATGTTTTTAAGATAACGACGATGCCATTATCATCACACCACTGAGTCTGTCTAGGCGCTGCAGTCATGGGCTGTGCGGCTGGTCCCAGCGGAGGTTCGAGTCCTCCCTCGGGCATGGGTGTGTGTGTTTGTCCTTAGGATGATTTAGGTTAAGTAGTGTGAAAGCTTAGGGACTGATGACCTTAGCAGTTAAGTCCCATAAGATTTCACACACAATTTAACATTTTTGAACTGAGTCTGAACGAGGTCGAGTAACAGGGGTACGAGAAGCTGGATGTTCCTCCCACGATATTGCAGGAAGATTCAACAGGACCGTAGCCACTCCACATGACTGCTGTCAGCGGCGGTCACGAGAATGTGCGCTAGCGAGAAGACCAGGCTCCAGACAGCCATGTGGCACTGCCGAGAGGGAAAACCATAGTGTTCGACGTATGGCTGTGGTGCATCGTACTGGGTCTCCAGCAGCAACTTTAGCAGTAGTTGGCACCACAGTGACACAATGAACTGTTACAAATCCGTTACTTCAAGGACAGATCCGAGCCAGATATCCTGTAGCGTGCGTTCCACTCATACATAACCACCACCATTTGCTACTCCAGTGGCGGGCAGGGTGGAGGCCTGTCGTGTTTTCTAACAAAAGCCGGTTCTGCCTCGTTGCCACTGCTGGCCGAGTATTGGTTAGGAAGAAGCCAGGCGGGGCCCTGCAACCAACCTATCTGCGGCCTAGACACACTGGACCCAGATCTGGGGTTATAGTCTAGGGTGCGATTTCGCATGACAGCAGGAGCACTCTCATGATTACCCCCACGCACCCTGACTGAAAATCTTTGTCAGTCTGGTAATTCGATCTGTTTTGCTGCCATTTATGAACAGCATTTAAATGGGTGTTTTCAAAAAATGGTTCAAATGGCTCTGAGCACTATGGGACTTAACATCTGAGGTCATCAGTCCCCTAAAACGTAGAACTACTGAAACCTAACTAACCTAAGGACATCACACACATCCATGCCCGAGGCAGGATTCGAACCTGCGAACGTAGCGGTCGCGCCGTTCCAGACTCAAGCGCCTACAACCGCTCGGCCACAACGGCAGGCGGGTGTTTTCAGATAGGATAACGATCGCCCACATACCGCTGTTGTAATTCAACATGTTCTACAAAGTATCATCATGTTGCCTTGGCCTGTTCGGTCACCAGATATTTCCAGTCAAGCACGTATGCAGCATCATCGGACGACAATTCTAGCGTCATCCACAACTAGCATTAACCGTTCCTGTACTGATCGACCAAGTGCAACATGCACAGAACTCCATCACACAAACTGACATTTAGCACCTGTACAACTCAATGCATGCACGTTTGCATTCAATATTTTGACAGTTGCACCAGTTATTAATCTAGCAGCATTTGGCATTTGCAATGGCGTATCTCGCGCTTACATTAATCTGTGATCTTGAAGCGGTTATCACTTAAATATGTTACCTAGTTAAAGTATTCACGAAATTTCATTACTCTACATTACTTGTTTCTAGGTGTTGCGATTTCTGTTCCGTCACTGTACATGATGTTGTGGGTAAGGCGAACCAAAGAGTTTGTTTTATTGGCAGAACACTTTCGAAGATGCGACAAATCTGCTAAAAAGAGACTGTCTACATTACGCTTGTCCGACCTCTGCGATCCTTACGAGATAGTATTGATGATGGACATCGTAAAAGCTTGTTTTGCATTATCGCGAAACAGCTGATATGATACGCGAGTTGGGGTGGCAATCATTAACAGAAAGACGTTTTTCGTTGCCGCGAGAGCTTTCCAGGAAATTTCACTCACCAGCTTTCTCCTCCGAATGTGAAAATATTCTGTTGACACCCACCTACATAGCAGGAAATGGTGATCGTCACAAAGTAAAAGCATCAGAGTTCGCACGGAAGATGACCGAGAATGGAATGGCAGAGAAATAGCTTGAAGGTGGATCGATGAACCCTTAGCCAGGCTCTGAATTGTGAATTGCAGATTAATCATGAAGTAGATGCAGATGTAGCATGTCTGTTGTCCAGTAATGATACTGTGTTCCAGTACGACAGGACCCCTGTTCACACAGCTCGCATCGGCCAGGAGTGGCTCTGCGAGCACGACGATGAATTTTCGTACCTCTCCTGGACACCACAGTCACCAGACGTCAGTATTATTGAGTATTTGTGGTCTGCTTTGGAGAAAATGGCACGTGATCGCAGTCCACCTCTATCATAGTTGCCTGCAGCTGCCACTCTTTTGCAAGAAGAATGGTATGAGGTGCCCTTGAAAACCATACGGGACCCGTATTAATCCATTCTGGGACGACTGGAAGCTGTTTTGAATACCAACTGTTTTGCTATGCCGTATTAGGATTGGTGTTTCCATATTTTTGTCCACTCTCTGTACCTCAGCACAGACTGTGCAACGTGTCTACAATCAATGGTGTACCACACTCAGCCATATACGAGGAGTGTTCAATAAGTAATGTAATACCTTTTTTTTCCTCTGCCAGTTACGGTTGAAAAAAATGTGGAATTTGTCGTGGGACATGGTGGAATATTTCCACTTCAGACCCCGTAGTCTCATGAAGTGCCAATGTGTGGCGGGGCTATACGTAGCCTTCAAAACGAGCTATCATTGAGTTTCTTTTGGTAGAAAACCAGGTCATCGCAGATATTCATGGGAACTTGTAGAACATGTACGGAAGACCTCGAAGTGAACAAAAGCACGGTGAGTCGTTGGGCGAGGCATCTGTCGTCAGTGCAACAATATCTTGCAAACCAGTCCAATTTCTCGCGTGCCGGCCGGCCGCGCACAGCTGTGACTTCTGCAGTGTTGGAAAGTGCGAGCACACTCATTCTAGGTCGTCGCCGGATCACTCATTTTGTTCATTCAGCAGTAATTCCAGTTGCCGTTTTCTGTGCACATAAATCTCCATTTATGGTAACTGATCCGTCAGGCTGGAAAATTTTATTTTGTAGGTGTTTTTAATCTTATACTTTTATACTGGCTTTTATACAACTGTATGTTTTACCTTGCCAGGCTACAAGCTTCACATTATTAATATTTGCACTGTAATGTGGATTTTAACTGTGGATCATGTTTATTATCAGACGCTCGTTTTGCCATGTGAAGTAATTTTTTATTAATGACTACGCATACAAAATTTTAACCATTACAACTGCGCTACTGGTTAATTATTTAGCCCAGCTATAGTGCCCTCTGCTGGCCTCAGTTTCCTTGCATAAATACCAGACGCATTATGATCATCACCAGCACTTACTATATACCTACATGTTTTGTTTCAAATGGCTCTGGGCACTATGCGACTTAACTTCTGAGGTCATCAGTCGCCTAGAACTTAGAACTACTTAAACCTATCTAACCTAAGGACATCACACACATCGATGCCTGAGGCAGGATTCGAACCTGCGACCGTAGCAGTCGCTCGGCTCCAGACTGTAGCGCCTAGAACCGCACGGCCACTCCGGCCGGCCATGTTTAGTTTGATGATGATACTACATCAGAATATTTTATGGTATGTATAGCTGGTATACAAGTAAACATTTTATCTTTCTTATATAGCACCTGGACTTTTATAGATTTAGTGTCAGCGAACTAGGTTAGTTGGTTACACACTTTTTGTTTTTGCAACAGATCTGAAGATGGCAGTGGCCGAAACCTGTCATAGTGAAATGTAAAAATTTATGTCATGAAGACGGACCTGTAAAATAAAGTGCCAAAAACATGATCACGGACTCATTTTCAGACTTTATGTCTTCAATTCACAATTTGGTTTCATTATCGGCAGCTACAAACGTTAAAAATTACTCTCGTACATCAGAATATTTGCCACACTGCCCACTCTATGTTGCGGCCACATGTGGTAAGCGTCGCTTCACGCAGTAGAGAAGGGCAAAACAAAGGCAGCCGGTGATCGAGGCATTGCGAAGTACCGCGCGGCACAGATAGCCTTGCTGACAGTTGCAGTCTACCAAGAAGCTGACACAAGGACGTACACAGACGGAGCGCCGAGCGAAGCCTGGAGAGTGCTGAGTAAGGAGAAGTGAGGCCAGCACACTAAGTTACGCTGCAATATACTGCGGGAGTAATAACAAGAAGCTACCACCGAGGGTAAAAAACGTCCTCCTGCCGGATATAAAGAGTGGACTGCAGGCAGCAACAGACAACAGCCATTAGGAAGCAGTTCGGATCTCAGGACGGACGTGGTCTGTGTCCGAATGTTCAATCTTCGTAGGTGACGATTCCGGAAGCCTGTTCCAGCTCGCAGGAGTCATCCGTTCGCCGCCAGATGTCAACTTCAGCTCTGGAAGTCGGCCCGAGTCCGGTCGGCACCATAACTGACCAACTACAGCGAGAACTTCCAGGAGGACCGGCCGCAGCGCGCTCTTGGGCACACGCGCCGCTGGGGACTGACGCCCGGACCTCACGGCAACCCGGCGACACGGCGCGTGGTCCGTCCATGACGGGTCCTTGCGGACATCGCGACTGACGGCTTCCCAGCCGCCGGTGCAGCAGGCGTCGGCAGCTGACCTCACGGCGACGCGGCGACGAGTTCATCTCAACCACAGGGCATCCTGGCTTCAGCGGAGCACTGGTGGCCTGAGGCTCCCGAGGCGATCAGCGGAGCGCGTTGCGCGCATTGTCGGAGAATCTACACAGCAGCAGCCAGGCGGAGGAATCTGCAGGGCTGGGCAGCGACGACGAGGGAGAAATTGTAAAGAAAGTTCAATGAATAATTGTAAAACTCCACGCTGTCTCAGTCTTTGGCGCAGCCACTGTGTCTGCTGCTAACAAGTACTGCAACGGTCATAACATGTACCTCACTGGAAAAACACTTTTCCATATATTGCCTCTCTGTGGTCATATTTGCGGTTGCCTCTCTTAGTTCCCATACTGAGGCACATGTAAATCAATGTAGGTTTGTATGCAGGTGTGTGTGTTTATGTGTGTCTGTGTGTGGAACAGCAACAGAAATTTCAATCAAACTTCGTTTAACGTGGGGATAATATCCTTAGCAGCCCTATGTGTATTGGTGAGAAAGCTTTGTCACTTGGTAATGCGCAGAACAACTTAAACCAAATTTGGTATATTTATATATGTAAGAATATACTGTTGAACTAATACACACTAAGCATCACTGGACGTTCTGGTGCTCTGGCTGACATCAGCATCAGCATTCCTGGAACTGATGACATCAGCATCAGGTCTTTTCCTGGAATCACTGACTTCAGCATCCAGCATTCTGGCAATAACGTTATTCCCGGAATTGCCTTCCCTTTCCCTCTGCTGCCGATGGTGTTATGTATTTTTGCGAAAAGGGAGAGTAACCAATGCTGTGAAGTCTCTGCTCCCCCACCCTTTGAGCGATTTTAATTTTTATAGTTCGACTGCGTGCTCATCTTCGTTTACCATTTGTACGAAGCGCCTGCAGCAGCAGCAGCAGCGTTCAGCTGGGACTACCAGTATCTGTCAGTTCTTTTCCGCTATAATAATATGGTTATTACTAACAAAACGCATGAATTTGATCGCAAGCATCACTGCTCACCAAACACAGCAGCTAACATTATACCGCTTCCAAAAATGTCCAAATGTGTGTGAAATCTTATGGGACTTAACTGCTAAGGTCATCAGTCCCTAAGCTTACACACTACTTAACCTAAATTATGCTAAGGACAAACACACACACACCCATGCCCGAGGGAGGACTCGAACCTCCACCGGTACCAGCCGCACAGTCCATGACTGCAGTGCCTGAGTTCGATCGGCTAATCCCGTGCGGCTTATACCGCTTCGATGCACGACTTAAAAGACATGCTGACCTACTGATATAAATATAAGGTTTTTTTATTGTTGTTATTGTTGCAAGTGAGGACACGCAGACGTTCCTGCCTGAAGCACAGTAACAGCGTAGTCACTGTCCACAGGCTACCTTCCTAACCTTCCGAACCTCGTGTCATTCGACTACGCCATTGCACAACCACAACAGCAGCAGTCACTGACAGGATGTTTTCTCCCAGATCTTTTGAACTCAGAACCCGTTTTAGTTCACCTATTCAGTGCCGTAGGCGCAACCAGAACTCTATACACAGGCAAGACCCACAAGAGTATTAGTCTTCACCAACACTTACAGTGTAACGTGACTAGTCGTGGATCTAAGCACGTGAACGAGGAATGTGACTTGAGGTGGTAACAGAAGTATAAAACACACAACACACCCATGCTAAAGTTCATTAATCATGATACAAGTGGGACTATATTTGTGGTATGATGGAATATATAGAGAAGAAGATGACAGGCAAGTATGATGCATCTCATACTTGAATCGACATTCACATTTTTAGTGACTGTAGTAGAAATGTATGGTTAGGCAATACTAGAATTAATTTCTTGGGACATGAACATATATCTGAAACATTCAAGTGTTGTTACACTTAAAGATCTATATCGTACATTATCAACTGCAACAGACAGATTGTGCCATTGGCATCCATATGTATGAGGGGCATATTATGAATTTGTTGAGCATCTGCACAACAGCAGTGTAAATATGCACAGCGATTCACTGCAGTTTCTGCACAAAAAAGTGCTGACATCAGCATCAGCACTTTCCTATCTGCTGTGTCGCATCACAGCTTGCACTCGTGCTTCTTATATTTCACTGACTGTAGCATCAGCACGTTCTTATCTTCAACGCCATTCTGGGAATCCTAACAATCTGAGACAATTGTGGTTGTTATATTTCGCTGACATCAGCATTAGCACTTTTTTTTCCTCAAGGTCATTCCAGGAATCGCACCTGGACACATGCAATGGACAACTAGACACTGAGCCCTTCACCCCCTGCACATCCGGTGTCCCACACCCCTATGCCTCTGCTTGGCAGTCTATGGCGTGCTATGCAGTAGGGATGCTGTGATCTGGTGACATCATGTGTGCTTGTATCTACAAGCCTGACGACTGTCTATATTGCCAAGAGACTCTTTGCATGATTTTATAACAAATGCGTATGAACAAATTAATTGTTTCGATCTGGCATCAGACACATGTCATGCCAATGTCCATATTTGCTCACGTAAAACGTTGTTGTTGTGGTCTTCAGTCCAAAGACTGGTTTGATGCAGCTTTCCATGCTACTCTATCCCATGCAAGCTTCTTCATCTCCCAATACCTACTGCAACCTACATCCTTCTGAATCTGCTTACTGTATTCATCTCTTGGTCTCCCTCTACGATTTTTACCCTCCGCACTGCCCTCCAATACTAAATTGGTGAACCCTTGATGCCTCAGAACACGTCCTACCAACCGGTCCCTTCTTCCTGTCAAGTTGTGCCACAAACTCCTCTTCACCCCAATTCTAGTCAATGCCTCCTCATTAGTTATGTGATCTACCCATGTAATATTCAGCATTCTTCTGTAGCACCACATTTCGAAAGCTTCTATTCTCTTGTTGTCTAAACTATTTATTGTCCACGTTTCACTTCCGTACATGGCTACACTTCATACAAATACTTCCAGAAAAGACTTCCTGACACTAAAATCTATACTCGATGTTAACAAATTTCTCTTCTTCAGAAACGCTTTCCTTGCTATTGCCAGTCTACATTTTATATCCTCTCTACTTCGACCATCAGTTATTTTGCTCCCCAAATAACAAAACTCCTTTACTACTTTAAGCGTCTCATTTCCTAATCTAATACCCTCAGCATCACCCGATTGAATTCGATTACATTCCATTATCCTCGTTTCGCTTTTGTTGATGTTCATCTTATATCCTCCTTTCAAGACACTGTCCATTCCGTTCAGCTGCTCTTCTAGCTCCTTTGCTGTCTCAGAAAATTACAATGTCATCGGTAAACCTCAAAGTTTTTATTTCATCTTCATGGATTTTAATTCCTACTCCGAATTTTTCTTTTGTTTCCTTTACTGCTTGCTCAATATACAGATTGCATAATGTCGGGGAGGGGCTACAACCCTGTGTCACTCCCTTCCCGACCACTGCTTCCCTTTCGTGCCCCTCGACTCTTGTAACTGCCATCTGGTTTCTGTACAACGTATAACTCCATAATTTCATCGTTTGGAGTACATATGTCTAGATCTCATGTGTACAACTGATGAGATGCTTGTGTTGAGTAAAGAAGAATTTGACAATTCTGTTTGTTACAAACAACTATCAGAGAAATGTACTCAGAGCTTTCTGCATCGAGAATGGAAAAGAATGATAATGGGGAAGTGTATGACTGTAAACAGGAGGAATATTGTTCGACAAATAATGGTAGTGCAACAGAATGGCAGGAAGATGTATTATCTGACTGAGACCACCAAACATAATACTGCATGTGTTCAAGCTGTATACCCTTCTTAAAATGTCATCTAGTTCCTCATCATTCAACAAGCGGCGGCAACAAATATGCAACAGAGATGTTTAATTAGTAATTCCTTTTCCTTGGAGGAGAGGTGAAGCCATTGCATCAACAGTCAACTTATGTGGAAATAATGCTGTTCAGTCAAGCCTACTGTTTAAACACCAGTGGCTGTAACCATTTCAATGTTTGTATGATATCAAATCGAGAGTTTTACCCAGCGGTAGTATTTGCAAAACCCTCGATTTACTAATATCAGTAAAATGTTACCCATGGATGAATGTAAAATATTAAAATATTAAAATATTAAAAACCCTGTCTGAAACAAAATATCGGCTATTGCAGGACTTTTGCACGGCATTGAGGGAGTAACGTACGAGATGTTTCATAAAAGCAGTGATATTCCACCGCCTGAAAAAGTAAAGCCAAACAGTGTATTCATGTTTGACGACGTTGCAGTGGAAAATCAGGATGAGACTTGGAGATATTTCTGCTTTGGCCACCATAATCTTATTAATGTATTTTATATGAGCCACACACACTCAAGGACCTGGAAGGAGTTCGTCCTGGATAACGGAAACATTATTGCTTTCAAACAGGACAATCTGAATTTAAAGTGTGTGTACCAATTTCGTGTCATAACCGATATCATTCAATGAATTAGTTACCATTGTGAGGTAACAGGCGAGTTGTGGCACTGTGAAAATATTCTAAGTTGGGAGTCGGCGTGGCCGCACGGCCCGCTCGGCAATGCGGGGCTAGTCAGCAACCGCGTGGTGGCGAACGTTAGCCGGAGCAAGAGCGCCAGCGCGTGGTCCAGGCCGACTGCGTGGCTGGGAGTTCCATGTAGACGCTGTGACGAGGGCTGTGCTTTGTGTTGATGAAGGAGATTTGCATGCTGAGAGTGCCAAAGATGGCGGACTTTGTGAAAGCATAATGACATACATTTCATAGTTCATATAGAAATTAATAATAGTCAGAGGAATCATGATACCTTAAAAAGAAATATGCACATTACCATTATTTCCACGACGATTCTGATGGTGTAATCAGATTTTCAATATATTTATTAGTTTAAAGTTTAGTAAATTATACAAGTTACACCCAGCAACGAGTTTCCAAACTCTAAACGGTTCATCCGATTTTGTCAATCGACATGTCTTTAGAAAGGTATTAGTGTAAACCTAAATTGGTATGAATTACAGGCATGTAACTTGAATAGTACGTGAGTTATTGGAGGTCAAAGTGGCCGATTACTATTGATCGCGTCAGGTCGTAAGTACTCCACAGTTACACGAAAAAACGGTAGCAGCGTGCTTATAAATATATTTATTCGTCTATGTCTTTATTTATATCCGATATATACTATTCATGAAGAAATTGGTCAAATATTTACTGTCTTTTAGAAATCACAGAGACATTGGGCTACTGCCCTATTTTGTTTCTGTTCCTTTGATATATGTTTATTTAATTTGTTTATGTATTTAATAATGTGCGTTAGAGCGTGTTTATGGCCCAGCCGTAGGAACATTTATTTAATTTCAAGTTATTTAAATGTAAATCCAGTATTTTGTATGTGTTTCAATATGTTTGTGAGTGTGCGTTGGCTTGGAGACATGGCGGGAGTGCTCTAGCCAATCACAGTGCTTGTTACTACGGTAGGCGACTACCGAAGAATGAAGAGACTGTATGGAAGTGGGGGAGCAGCACCGTGTCGCACAGGACACAGGGGAGTGCTGGAAGGGAAGGCGCGACGGACGGTCGCAGGAAATACTTGGAGAGTGTCGAGCAGTTTGCGCGTGGTCGCGGGAGATATAAATATTTCGTAGTGCCGACTTGTGCACTTGTGAGATTTCCCTGGCTTCTGCAGTGAAGATGTAGTATGCGTTTAGAAGTGAATATCTCGTGAGATATGTTGCTGTTCATAACTAATTACTTGAAGAAGGAATCTATTGTTTCCCTGTTATTCAACATATATTTTATTTAATTGGTGGACCATCAACACCAATAAGTGTTGTACAGTAATAAATGGCATTCCTAAAGGTACTTCTGCTGTCGTACTCATCATTTAAAGTCGTTAAGATAGTACCTGCAGATTTTATTTAATTGCAATCTTTCATTTATAAATTTCTATGTTACATTCAAAATTCGCAATTACCGAGTGATAGGAAACTTCGACCTTTCGGTTCATGTGTATATTCATATTGGATACTGTAGACTCAGCGGTATTTGGCTTGTAATGCGGCAACTATGTATTCCAGCCCCTAGAAAACGAAACCAGCCAAAACTTTTAATATTTCAACTCTGAGTCTGAGGGTACGTAGCTGAGGGCGAAACTTTTTTATTTGAAAGCCTGCACCATACATCAGGATTGCTGGAATAATGCATAGTATGACTTTTTTGGTTATAGACAAAACTAGAAAACTGAATGAGGAACGACATATACGAAACTTTGATGAGATACTGCATAAAAGGCAGTGTACCAAAACAGTGTCGGTGTACTGTAGGCCTTGAACAAATTTGCACGTGTTTTGTACATTCATTTGGAGGGGGCAAAGCATATTCATCTCTACAGTGACAGAAAAATAGGCAATTAGTGCTAAATTAATGGAACTGGAAAGTGTTATTAAGGCAATGGCTGGAAATGATGAGATGCTGAATACTAGAATACAGCAACGTGAACTATATCTCAATGAGAAAATTTAATACGTCAGCACAAAACTAAAAGATATGCATGGACATATCAAGGCAGCTAAGGTAGTTGATCTCCATCATCACCAGTAATCTCAGACTATACGTACATAAGTTGTACACTATATCAAAAATGGTTTCATATGCAGCAGCACATCATCGACAAAGAGTGAAGTTCTGAAGTATGGAAGCCTATGCATCAGAAATTACGATTGCCAAAGTTAGGACAGTTACAACGAGATCAATCTCTCTCAGAAACACTGCTGAATTAGGCAGAACTTATAGGGTGAGCAGGATAAAACCATATATGTTAGGTAATTACCTAAGACGTTTAACTGAGAATGCAGTACGAATTGGGGATAAAGAATCTGAAAGGCCACCCAGTATATTAGAGCTAATATTCTTAAAAACTTCGAACATCAAAAATTACTTCCCGAAATCGATAAAAGCATGTGGTGGAAAATTACACTTGACTAACATGCATAGGAAGGATGACATCTCGTAAAGGACTAAAGAAAGCCTCAAAGAGTGACAAATACAAGAATAAAACTAAACCAGATCTGCGTAGCACAGGCAAAGAGATTGAAGTTCAGTATAAAAGACAGAGAAATTTACCTCTAGATTACACATACTATGAAGACCCGAATGTAATCATAGACTGAGTACGATTACTTAAAGCATCAGCTGCCACAGGGAATACAGGTCACATAAATGAAACTGTATCAAACGTTTCAGAGCTTCAAAAAAGACAAATCATTGGATAACCTCAGAAACGGTTGTTCATGACTTCCACAGGCCAGCATGCAAAACATTCCCATTCAGACACGAGTATAGGATGATTTATGGCAGGCTGATCTTGTAGATATGTGACAGTACAAGTACATTCTAATGGTCATAAATAGATGTTCTAACTTCGCTTAGGCTCTATTTGTGAAGGCAAAGCCGTGGAAGGAGGTTGTGGGTGTTTATGAATAATTGCTACAGACTGGAACAAATCGTGTTTTGACAATCTTCAAACCGACATGGAGGCAAATTTTATAATACGCATTTCAGAGTGGTAATCGAATGATACGGGACAAACCATTTCTCAACATTCTCCCATTTGAACGTCACATCCCTGTATACAATTTTTGTGGACATGGGTCAAAGTTGAAAAAGCACCTAGTGTGTGGCAAGGAGCACGATATCGCTTATGCTACAAATAAAAATCGTTACACTGCAGACCGAATGTTAGCTGATAAAGCTAGACACATACATCTAAGAAAGTATTTTGGTATAGGACAACGTATTGTTCATTCGTGGTAACACAATGCATGCCAAACTTAAACTGGGTGCTGGAATAACTTCAAAGCAAGTTATGGATGCAGCTCGTCACACACTAAAGGAGAGGAAAAAAACCTATGGGTGGTTTAAAAAATACCATCCAATCAGTGGTGGCAGCGGCAGAAGGTGTCTTGAACTTTGTACACATGCAAGGAATAGCTGTTTTTGTGTTACCAAGCTAAACTCGTGTGATCAAAATCAGAGTTTAATTAAACAATGACAAAACATACTTACATTATATTACTTTGTTGCCACATGCAATTGTTACCGTACAGTAATGACCTACTCCAAACTTTAAACAGTGCAGCTGCATCAGACTCCAGCCAACTTCTAATTTGATCGCTAATTAGCTCATAGAAAACTGTTTCATTGTGGTATTGTGCTGCTAGCTTGGAATCTGGATCATTTTCATGCATGGATCGTAAATTTTTTCTCATCTAGTTCACTATTTATTTAATATTACTGCTGTTCACTTGGATGCATGACAGCACAACTTATCACTTTGTTAGTTGAAGTAATAATGAAGGAATAGGTACAGGCTCACAATTGTGAAACAACAATGGAATGGTAAAAGGCAACGTTGTTTATGGCTGGCGCCCTTTATACATACAGGTTGCGGCGCGTAAATCCGAACAAATCAAACTTTTTTTAAAGCAAATTTATTAAAACAAAATACAGATGAAAATCCTTTTACATATAAGTAGAAATAAGTAGTGGTATCTTTCAAGAATCAAACAATTCCATTTTCGTGAATGCTGCTTCGATAGTGCTGTGCAGATATGCGACAAAGTGTGCCTCGTCTTACTGGTAACTCTGTCGACTTCTCTCCAGACTTAATAATCGAGAGGTTTCAATTCGGGAACCAGAACTTCTTTGACCAGAACATGTCAACGTTATCCGAGAGCCAGTTTTGGACTAAATGGCTGTGAAGAGCCGGTGCACCGTCCTGTTGAAAGACATATTGTCTCCCTGAGGCAACAGTTACCATCTAAGATTTCGCGACATTCGTCACAACTTGCAGATATACTTCTTCTGTGACAGTTTGTCACTTTTCAAAGAAATCACCCTTATCGAATACGACACCTAGGACGCGAACCCCACCCAGGCTTCATCGAAGTATTGTACTTGGTCACAATATCAGTAACAGCTTTTCGGCTGTACTCCTCACTCGTCAGTAAAATCTCGGCCATTTTGAGGTTATGACTATTTACTAGATGCCTATGAGTTTCAAGAACGCCAGTCGCGACCTCCGACGGCAGTACGATATGGCGGGAAATTCAGATTGAAATTTGTCCGGATTTAAGCACCGCACCCTGTAGATGCGCCCAATCGAGGGTTAAAACACCTTAGGTTCTTCTAATGTCTAAGGCGTCAGATTGTTTCTAATTCCTACATATTATAGGCTCTCAGCCTTTGACTTCTTAGCAGGCGGAGATGCTACCATAACTCAAGCAGTAAAGAATGCACGAAGTGCAGAGAATCAACTACAGGAAGCTGAAGGTCATAATATGACAATGGTTGCCATCGCTATTGGTATAGGAATCACACAGGAAAAAGCCAGTCCGAGTGGCCGTGCGGTTCTAGGCGCTACAGTCTGGAGCCGAGCGACCGCTACGGTCGCAGGTTCGAATCCTGCCTCGGGCATGGATGTGTGTGATGTCCTTAGGTTAGTTAGGTTTGATTAGTTTTAAGTTCCAGGCGACTGATGACCTCAGAAGTTAAGTTGCATAGTGTTCAGAGCCATTTCACACAGGAAAGGACTTAAGTTGCACACAAGAAAAAGTTCAGAGCGACAGCACCAGACAGACCGCTTACAAACATAGATCTGTTTAAGCTCATCACAAGATTTTGTAGTGTGTTTATGAGGGGTACATTGCCAAAGACAATGTAGAACGCAGCTTTATCAAATTAGGTGTTATGGGGGGGGGGGGGGGGGGATGGAACTCACTAGGTTGCGTATGTTAAAAAAACTGGAATACCATTAACTACTTTGACTCATTCAAAGATTTAAGACCAGCAGAAGAATCCTATCGTCACTTGAGCGACAACAGCCAGACGTTCATCTGAAATTTTCGGTGCTACCAAGACTTCAGTTCACCTCCCTGCCGTCATCTATGTCTAACGTTTCTCCTGATAACTGCATAAAAACAATGAATGTGCATTTCAGTTCATCAGTCGAGGTCTAGATGCGATGCCGTGCACTCTAACCTTAAAAGAACTTTTGTCTACATTGAAAGCGAACTACAATGAAGAGCCAAAGAAACTGGTACACCCGCCTAATATCGTGTAGAGCCCCGCGAGTACGCAGAAATGCAGCAGCACGACGTGGAATGGACTCGACTAATGTCTGAAGTAGTGCTGGAGAGAACTGACACCATGAATCCTGAAGAGTTGTCCATAAATCCGTTAGAGTACGAGGGGTGGAGATCTCTTCTTAACAGAACGTCGCAAGGCATCCCAGATAGGTTCAATAATGTTCATGTCTGGGGAGTTTGGTGGCCAGCGGAATTGTTCAAACTCAGAAGAGTGTTCCTGGAGCCACTCTGTAGCAATTCTGGACGTGTGGGGTGTCGCAGTGTCCTGCTGGAATTGATCAAGTCCGTCGGAATGCACAGTGGTCATGAATGGATGCAGGTGATCAGACAGGATGCTTACGTACATATCACCTGTCAGAGTCGTATCTAGACGTATCAGGGTTCCTCCAACTGCACACGCCCCATGCCATTACAGAGCCTCTACCAGCTTGAACAGTCCCCTGCTGACATGCAGAGTCCATGGATTCACGGGGTTGTCTCCATACCCGTACACGTCCATCTGCTCGATACAATTTGAATCGAGGCTTGTCCGACCAGGCAACATGTTTCCAGTCATCAACAGTCCAATGTAGGTATTGACAGGCCCAGGCGAGGCGTAAAGCTTTGTGTCGTGAGTCATCAAGGGTACACGAGTGGGACTTCGGCTCCGAAAGCCCATATCGATGCCCGCATCTCGTGGTCGTGCGGTAGCGTTCTCGCTTCCCACGCCCGGGTTCCCGGGTTCGATTCCCGGCGGGGTCAGGGATTTTCTCTACCTCGTGATGGCTGGGTGTTGTGTGCTGTCCTTAGGTTAGTTAGGTTTAAGTAGTTCTAAGTTCTAGGGGACTTATGACCACAGCAGTTGCGTCCCATAGTGCTCAGAGCCATTTTTTTGAGCCATATCGATGATGTTTTGTTGAATGGTTTGCACGCTGACACTTGTTGATAGCGCAGCATTAAAATCTGCAGCAATCTGCGAAAGGGTTGCACTTCTGCCACCTTGAACGATTCATTTCAGTCATCGTTGGTCCGGTTATTACAAAAAAATGGCTCTGAGCACTATGGGCTCAACTGCTGAGGTCATTAGACCCCTAGAACTTAGAACTAGTTAAACCTAACTAACCTAAGGACATCACAAACATCCATGCCCGAGGCAGGATTCGAACCTGCGACCGTAGCGGTCTTGCGGTTCCAGACTGCAGCGCCTTTACCCGCACGGCCACTTCGGCCGGCCGGTTATTACAGGATCTTTTTCTGGCCGCAGCGATGTCGGAGATTTGATGTTTTACGGGATTCCTGATATTCACGGTATGCTCGTGAAATGGTCGTACGGGAAAATCCCCAAGTCATCGCTACCTCGGAGATGCTTTGTCCCATCGCTCGAGCGCCGACTACAACGCCACGTTGAAACTCACTTAAATGTTGATAACCTGCCATTGTAGCAGCAGTAACCGATCTAACAACTGCGCCAGACACTTGTCTTATATAGGTGTTGCACAACGCCACGCCGTTTTCTGCTTGTTTACATATCTCTGTATTTGAATACGCATGCGTATACCAGTTTCTTTGTAGCTTCAGTGTATTTTCTTCCAATAGATCCAAGCAAGGGGGAGTGGAGTATTTCACTGATCGGCCTGAATATATACAACAGCATAGCTAATGTCACCAAGATAAACTGGTAAAATTTACGAGTCAGACCGGCTGAGGTGACCGAGCGGTTCTAGGCGCTACAGTCCGGAAGCGCGCGACCACTACGGTCGTAGGTTAGAATCCTGCCTCGGGCATGGATGTGTGTGATGTCCTTGGGTTAGTTAGGTTTAAGTAGTTCTAAGTTCTAGGGGACTGATGACCTTAGCAGTTAAGTCCCATAATGCTCAGAGCCATTTTACGAGTCAAATCAGAAAGTGGACGTACTGCCAGGAAGTACGATTCATGCTGAATGTAATATCGTGGCTAATTCATATCTTAACGACAGTTTAGTCAATACTATGAACACATTTTTTCCTAACTGCAGAGGTTTCCAGTAATCCAATATGCCCCCAGTGACCGTTCAGACAGTATTTCGTTTCGAACTAAATATAATAGATCAGGACGTGAATCTAGTAAGTTTTCGCGGTGAGGAAATTATAGCTCTTTTTTCTGAAGCAGTATCGTGGGTATAAAGTATAAATATAACATTCACGGCCATCAGAAAGACCACTTCACAGTGGAAGCAGAACGCGATAACACACGAGGATTTCGCGTGCACGTGCTTATTTTCGCTACCTGGAAACACAACTCTTCATATGAACAATTGCTCGTAACTTTTAAGGTATGCATTTTAGAGCAAATGTTTACTGGACATTTTTTCTTGCTTTGGTCCGTACTACTACTTTTCAAAATGTGGAAAGCAAAGAGTTTGCAGTAGAAGATAATTGATTCACAGTATCGAAGATGAAAAATTTCTCGCAGCTCTTAAGGTATGCAATATCGCCCCTATGTTTACTGAGACTGTTTTGCTTCTAGTATCGTGTAATTTCAACTGTATGCGTTTACGCCATTAATTATGATACACCCTGTATATACATATAAAATCAGCACTGATCAGTCTCATCAGCATCACTCATTAAATTATCTGCAAAAGCTGATTGTGATGGCACTGATAAGCACACCCTTTGTCGGATGTTGATTTGATTCTGAGCATAATATCACCACTCGTTGATGATTAGATTATGACTTTCCTTGTAGCCAGTTTACAGGGAGGTGGTTGTGGTCCAGATTAGCAGTTCTCAACCCAAAGTTTCTGGGATTTTGCTCCAATTGTGGAGAATCAAATGTACAAGTAGTCTTATTTCTACAGATTTTTTTTCGGTTGAATGTAATACATATGATGTGAGTTTGTTCCAGATGCGCTTGATAGAGATGTAAATGTTAAGTTGGAACATAAAATGTTGGAATATGCACGCAATATAGCAAATGATGGGGGTGATGAGTGAATAACATCACATATCATTGGTGAACCATGATGTAAGTATCAGAAATTATTATTAACGGCGGATGTATATCTCTATTTCGTGTGTGTGTGTGTGTGTGTGTGGGGGGGGGGGGGGGGGTGAGTGGGTTGGTTTGTATTGTATTTGCACATGACACCTTATGAAGATGGGCAACAACACCGCCATCAGATCTGCCATTGATGCTACTATCGGTGGCTGCCCTCACTGCATCCACACCCATCTGGTTACCATTCCCAGCCTGGCAGTAGGAAAGCAGTATCATCACCTAGACAGGGCTGTCTGATTACTGTCTTCAGCCTAGTGGTAGCAGGACAGTACTGTTGAAGTCAATGTCAACCCGTCTTGAGCCTGTCTGGTTACCATCACCCACCTAACAGTAGGTAGCCTGATCGATAACGTCTGAACCACCTTGTCGCTGGGCTGGCAGTAGTGGCCCCACAGCCTGTCTTGCTCACCAGCACCAGGAAAATCTTGCAGTCACAATGGACTGGTCTGTGGTTGCTGGTGCTTTCAGGGATAGGATTTTGCAGTACCACTTTGATAACATCAGTGCTGGATTTCGAGATCCAGCTACCTTCCTTTGTGCATGCCAAGTGGTGCTAGGAAGGGAGCTCCCTGAAATCCCAGAAATTCTCAGCGGTATCCACCTATCAAGTGGAAGGCAATTCTCTACTGCAATCTGATGAACCCTCAAAAGAAGGCGGTAATGATGCTGCAGAGGCAATCATTGTCAAGCTTTGGGATAAGAATGGAGTGACTTCATGGGGCACGTAAGCAGCAGAGTGGTATTGAATTTCTACCAAGAGCATCAAACCGAAACGTTTTCCGGATATAAAGGAAAGAGGATGTGGTAAGGACCTCAGCCATGTACTTCATCCCACTGTATACTCGAATGTTTTTGATCCAGTTAATGGGGCTGGGGACCAATTTCGTGCCGCTATCTCTAGATAATGCCTCTAAAAAGGCATACACTGATGTCCAGAATCTAGATGTGAAGGACGAATTTTGCTTTGCATGGCTGCTGCTGGCTTGGATAGAAATCATTCAAATCACGCACATATTATGGATACACACATCAAACATTACAGCTTCGAAGCCATGTCATTCCCGGCCACAATTCCACACCTGCCAAAATTAGACAGGCTGAACCCTAGTTATTTGGTTATGTTACGGTCTGTGTGTAGATGAGAAAGGAGCAAGCCAGGAGATACGAGGCATAAAGTGGTTGGTCCCCTCTACGAGAAATGTTGAGAAAGTAAGTGCTCTGTAACCATACTCGGCTGTGGCTTTTTGTTTTTCGATGGCTGGCTACACTGAGTGTTAGAGGAGGATCTCCTGACCAGTATGAGCAACACTGGAATACAGTAAACTCATGCTTTAGTGTCTAGTTGTATGAGAGATGTTGGTAAGAAATACCTCCAAGTGCGAGCCACGTGCTGTTACCTGCTTCCTATTTGCAGAAGAAATAACACCTACGGAAATATTTTTGTGAATCAAAACACTGGTGAACGCATTACGAACAGAACGAGCGTGTTTAAGTGAGATAGGTAACTTAGTGTTGGAAGAAGAAAAGTTCATGACGAAAACAGAGGAGTAGAAGACCTCCCATTTTGAGTGATGAGTTGGTGCATAAAATAGATGGAAGTCATTGTGAAGAGTGCAGACTGACAGTTTATGAGATTTAAGCAATGTTCCCTTGATTCCCCACAACACTCTTATACGAGACAGTCATGGAAACGCTGGAATATCGGAAACTGTGTGCAACATGGGCCCCAAAACAGCTAACAGAGCAGCACAACAAAAATCCGCCGGCCGAAGTGGCCGTGCGGTTAAAGGCGCTGCAGTCTGGAACCGCGAGACCGCTACGGTCGCAGGTTCGAATCCTGCCTCGGGCATGGATGTTTGTGATGTCGTTAGGTTTAACTAGTTCTAAGTTCTAGGGGACTAATGACCTCAGCAGTTGAGTCCCACAGTGCTCAGAGCAACAAAAATCCAATCAATAGCAACCACGAGTTTCGTGAGTGACTTGAAACGGGAGGTGAGGATTTTCCACACCAGAGACAAAAAGACAGACGTCATAGTAGTGTCAAACCAATTCTCCATCTGCCAACAAATCCAAAACCACAATTTCAGGCAAAAAAATCATGACCTCTGTGTTTTTGGACCGAAAATACATAATTTTGATCGAATTCCCTAAAGGGGGAGCCCATCAATTCACAACAAAAGAATCAAAAGGAGTGTTCCAAACAAAAGAAAGGGAATGCTCATGAGAGGAATGTGCTAATTGAATGACAACATCCATCCTCACACAGTCTTAGCCGCCAAGGCACTGTTGGACTAATTTGGTTGGGATGTTTGTTCCATCCCGCAGCCCCTACCCACACCCCCCTATTCCCATGACTTGGAGAATTCAGATTATCATCTTTCCAAGTCCATGAAGACACACATGAGCGGAATTAAATTTTCAGCTGATGGGCAGGTGCAAAAAGAGGTTCTGAAGTGGGAGAAGGGGCTAGTAGGTGAGCTCTTCGAGGAGGGCATAAAAAGATTTGTCTCATCTACACACAGACCGTAACATAACCAAATAACTAGGTTTCAGCCTGCCTATTTTTGGCAGGTGAGGAATTGTAAACCGGGAATGACATGCCTTGTAAGTAGGCTGTTTAGGTTCTTATATTGGTAACGCCGCCGCCACATAGCGCTCTCTGTATGAAAATCACTGGCTGTGCTGTGTGCAGTCTATGGCTAGTTTGCATTGTTGTCTGCCATTGTAGTGTTGGGCAGCGGCAGCTGGATGTGAACAGCGCATAGCATTGCGCAGTTGGAGGTGAGCCGCCAGCAGTGGTGGATGTGGGGAGAGAGATGGCGGAGTTTTGTAATTTGTCATGAACTGCTATATATACTATGACTATTAAGGCAAATACATTGTTTGTTCTCTATTAATATCTTTCATTTGCTAACTATCCCTATCACTAGTTAGTGCCTTCCGTAGTTTGAATCTTTTATTTAGCTGGCAGTAGTGGCGCTCGCTGTATTGCAGTAGTTCGAGTAACCAAGATATTTGTGAGGTAAGTGATTTGTGAAACGTATAGGTTAATGTTAGTCAGGGCCATTCTTTTGTAGGGATTTTTGAAAGTCAGATTGCGTTGCGCTAAAAATATTGTGTGTCAGGTTAAGCACAGTCTGGGGGCCAAAATGCACAATAACTCTGGGTTCAGTGTGGGGCGGCGGAAGGGGGAAGTGGACTGTGGTGGTTATCGTGGGTTGTGGACCACTGCGGCTGTGGCGGGGACGGAGCCTCTCCATCGTTTCTAGGTCCCCAGTTAACATACAATACAATACAACCTTCGCCATACTTTATCTTCTGGGTCACCCTCACCTCCCTAGACTTGGCTATGTGACCCCTTTTTATCATGCTTTCGCCAATAAATCGCCTTTGTCTAAAGGCTCACTGCCTTCCTATCTGACCATCCTGTACACATGCGAGTAAACATTGGGATGAAGTACATGGCTGAGCCAATTCCTTGGAAGAGGTGGCGGCCGGATGACTTAGGTTAGTGGAGGTATCCCAAGTAACCTATTTTGACACCATTTTCTTAGGTTAGTGGAGGTAGCTGTTGTGTGTTGCATTGTCCGGTTGGAATTTGAACTTCCTGCCATTTTCTGGGGGAGGCGAGGGGAGGGGCAGGGGAGGGGTTCAGGTTAGTGAAGGTAGCGCAATTGACCTATCTTCCCGCCAAAATTTGATCTTCCCGCCATGACATTGCGATGTTCCCGTTTCTATCTCCGCCATCTTGATTAAATCTGGCAACACTGCAGAGTGGGGTGACATCCTTGTTGCCGTACTACTAACACTCACTGAGAATAAAATGTTCTAAAAGTTTAATAAGCCAACCACTAGGAATGCTGTCTGTTTGAGTGTATGATGATTTTGAGAGCTTACTAGTTCCCGTGGCACTTGAAGTCAGCATATTATGATCCCAATGCCCCTCACATCACTTTCACAAATGACGCATACCATATGCGACAGTGTATCAGTTTGTATGCTCATAAGATTCCAATCGCAACAAGTTTGTATTTGTGGACTGCCTTTGCACAGGAAAATGAAACCTCGACATAGAGAGCACTGTCATCTAATGGAGAAGTTCTGTGGTGGAGCTCACAGCGCTTGCAACTTGAAGTACGAGTTGCCACAATGCATAATTGTCTTCTTCCATAATTTTGCTAAGGTTAGGATCATACCTGACAATGTAGAAAACACATTTCGTTTTCCAAGCAAATCACAGCAAAATTATTGTGCCACTTCCTGGATTCGTTATGGTTTATGCAGTCATCTCTTCATAAGCTTGCTGAGACAATATGACAGGAGGATATGCATATCTCTCAAGTTACATTTCCTGATTATGCAAAGTTTCAGCTTGCAACAAAGAAGGGGACCTTCCCATCTAAAACCTAGAGCAATGGAGAGACTGTACAAAACCATATTTCTCAATATATCGACTTTTTTAAAATGAACATCCAACCGTTTGACTGTATTGTTGTTTGTTTAATTATGAACCAGGTTTCGGTTTTTTATGCCATTTTCAAGTGATTGAGTTTATACCATTATCACATGAAACGTCCCCTTTGAAAAATTATACATGACTGTGCTTAAACTGACACACAATATTTTTTTTTAGCGCAACGCAATCTGACTTTCAATAATCCCTACAAAAGAATGGCCCTGACTAACATTAAACTATACCTTTCACAAATCACTTACCTCACAAAAATCTTCGTTATTCAAGCTACTGCAATACAGCGAGTGCCACTACTGCCAGCTAAATAAAAGATTCAAACTACTGAAGGCACTAACTACTGATAGGCATAGTTAGCAAATGAAAGATTTTGATAGAGAAAAAACAATGTATTTACCTTAATATTGTTCAAAAGTCATAATATATATAGCAGCTCATGACATCCAGTCTTACAAATTTCAAAACTCCGCCATTTCTCTCCCCACATCCACCACTGCTGGCGGCTCACCTCCAACTGCGCAACGCTACGCGCTGTTCACATCCAGCTGCCCAACACTACAATGGCAGACAACAATGCAAACTAGCCACAGACTGCACACAGCACAGCCAGTGATTTTCATACAGAGCGCTACGTAACGTTGCCAATAAGAAAACATAAACAACCTGCTTACATACACATTGCAGGACATATAGTCAATTACTTGAAAATGTATAAAAGGTCGAAAACATGTCGTAATTAAATAAACAACAATACAGTCAAATGGCGGTGTGTTCATTTAAACATTATTGTATGACTGTTGCTCAGCAACATCAAAAACAATATAACCACGTTCACTAGCAAACTCACAGGCACAGGTATAATGGATGCGGAGCGTAGGCATGTAGTGAATGTTTGCCAGGAGTTCAATATCTCTGATTTTGATGGATGTGCTAAATTGTACATGGAGACGTAAGTGAACCAGCCCACAAACGTTTCTGAAAAATTGTGGAGCGTATGCCAGGGCATATACACTCTGGATACAGCGTTCTATTAAATGTAGCAGGGCTTGTGTAGGATGCAGTGTTAAAAAAGACATTTATCAACATCGAGCCATTGACTGATGTTGGTGTGTTGCTTTTCTTTGGACGTAGGATTCACAGAGGGCTTTGCCAGTGTGTCCACAGGTACGCCTAGGCAGATAACCTACGACTGACTAAGGAGGAGTACAGACCATCTGACGATTTGAGTTACATCCTCTACAGGCATGCCATGCAACGAACTCTGCCACTTCGATAGTTCTGCTGATTGTTCAAAGATGAAATCGTCAGACTGAAGGATAATATACACGATGTGACTTCTGATGCTGGTAGAGGGTATGACCTGGAGGCAGACCTGCAATATTCCACTGAGTTGCATGATGAGCACCGCGACTTGCTGCTGTGTCCAGAGTGCCTAGTCCCACGAAATGTTTCTGCCTCCAAGCATATGAAAACGTTGGGGAATAAGCAAGAAACATTCTATTCTATAGAAACCTCCGGCAGTGTCTCACATTGAGGATAATCTCCTTCAACCAGCGTCCCTAGTTGAAGGAGAACATTGCTGTCAACGCCAAACAGAAGGCTGTCGCAATGTGTGATTTTGAAAGTAATTTTTATAAATTGATGAATAATTCAATTTTCGGCAAAAATGTGGAGAAACCGTCATGAAATTCATTTAGTCTACTGTTGGTATGTGCGTTATGGTGCAAGGGCCTATATCGACAGGTCAAATTTTAAATGGGCCACAGTTTTGAATGAAGGACCAGTCGCTGTGGAGATGACTAAGGTGTCAGTGGAGCTCATAAAGCCTGTCTGTATAGTGTGTGAGCTATGGATCTCACCAAACACCACATGTACCGATTCCACAACAAGTTTGCGAATCCAAACTTCGTTGATGTCAAGTTACTTTACATGGATACAGATACTTTCATCTACTGGGTGAACGGCTGCGAACAATATGAAGTAATTGGGTTCAATCCTGGGGAATTCGGCACATGTGGATATGCAGCTGATAATCCTTATTGCTTAACAATTCAGAATAAGAAGATTATTGATCGGATGAAAGAAGAGGCAAATGACTCACAGACTGAGGAGTTTGTAGGGCTCAGATGGAAGATGAATTTGTACCGTGTAGATGCACGTGCTAGTGTTTGTTTGTGTGTGTGTGTGTGTGTGTGTGTGTGTGTGTGTGTGTGTGTGTGTGATGCTGTAAATATTGTATAGATGATCAGCTACTGTTATGTAAATAACATAAATTCATTCTGCATTTATGCGCTCTCTTTTTGAAAACAAAAATTAAATGTATTGTTCCTGATAGTAAACCATAAGTTAATTCGCTCTATTTGTGTTATCATTGTTTGATCCTTTCACCAATCAGGTTATTGTCGGATGATGGCAATTATGAACATTTTGTAGAAGCTTTTTATTTAAACATATATGTACCCAATCACTGTTTTATAGTAATGTCCAAATAATTGTTTACTATATGCTTTGTAATTGGTATGAATTGTATTCAGGCCAATACGCGTAATTTCATACATGGGCATTCCTCCAGTATATTCAGCCTGCACAGATTGTATAGTTATAGGTTCAAATCTTACACACTTTAGCACAGGGGGTACACAGGCATTGATGCATTGCTTCACTAGCTCTGTATTTAAACTGTTGCTGCGGATATGTTTAACAAATTCATACTATGCTCTTCTTACATATGGATTTCTACGACACAATCTATGTGTGACAATTGATAATCCATGATACAGATCTTCCAATTTAAGAATACCTGAATATTTTAAATATATATTAATGTGCCATGAGGTTAATTCTAGCATTGCCTCACCACACATAATCTGATCAAACAGATGTGAATGTCAATAGGAGTATAAGATATGCAATACTCATCTTCCACTCTCTATATTCCACCATACTGCATGAATAGTCCCAATCATGTCATGACTACTGCACTTCAGCGCTGACACATTGCGCATTTTCTTCTTCTATAACTACTTCAAAGTCATTGTTAGGTGCCAGGCCTGCGTTTACATGTTTACAACCACTGGCAGTAACAGTTTATGTTTTGGCAAATAACTGTACTCTTGTGGGAGTTGGCCACTGTGTTGTGCTACAGCATAGTCGAATGACACCAGGTGGCAAGTCGAAAAGACGACTTGTGCACTGGGACTGTGGTTCAGGCAGGGACATTTGTATGCCTTACTCCAGACAATCATTCACATTTGACAGTATTATCCAAATAATTCTTTTCTAGATTCCTTGGGTCCGGCTTGAATCGTATTCATGCCTTCCTTCAGTAAAGAGGCATTCCTTCAGCAAATCCAGCCTCCACAGATTTTATGCTTATAGGGTTTTTAAATGCATACCTTAGTGTTGGACGAACGTAGTCATTCATCCATTGTTCTAATTGATTTACTTACATTGTGAATATGGAAACAGTCAATAATGTCACAATATGCAGCTCTAATATAAGGAAGTCACTGACTAAGTCTGTCTGATGCAATCAGTAATACATTGAATAGGCTGTTTAAATTCACCACACTTACATGTTTAATGTATATGACTGCACCTTCAGATTTCAGCTCAAGCACTGCATGTTCATATGTATTGATTATTATCGCCTTACCCTCTACTTTGCTAATGTTAATAGGAGTTTGTAATGGCTTGTACTCCGCGGTAATCTTTCTCAATAAATTCCATACACTACACAGATAATCCTATTCGCACCATGAATACCGCACTCTAGTACCAAGACTTACAACATTCTTTATCTCAACCACCACATCAAAGTCACTATGAGGTGCTATGCCTACAGTCACACTCTAAGATCCACTTACAGTCAGATTGTACATATTGGTGATTAGTAGTGTTCTTCTAGTGCTTAGCTAAGGCTCAAGATCTGGTAGCTGTGGCTGTGCTACAGCGTAATCGAATGGCACTGGGCTCTGAAAGTTAAGAAGATGTTCTGTGGACACTGACTGCTGCTGTTGCAGTGGTTCGGGTGGGAACATTTGTGTGTCCTCGAATGTAACAATGACAAAGACCAAAGTAGAGCGAAAAACACACATAATAATAATAAAAACAACAATACTAATTAGAGATGGATGAATACTTACTGATAGTCTTTTCTTCTCAGCTCATCACTGCAGCTGCTGGCAGCACTTCATACTGGATGGCAGTACTGACGATAAATGACACATAGCAAGCAATTAAACTAAAAAAATTAAAGTTTTTCAAAGGAAGAGGGTCGAGCTTGTACACCTCTGGCCGCTTGGCGTTGTCGCAGGAACGCGTAGCGCCATTGGTCACAGGGGGAAGGGGAGGGGAGGAATTCTGGGAATAACGTAACTGTCTGAGCATCAGATGCTAGCGTCAGCTATTCTGGAACAAGAGCTGATGCTGATGTCATGAATTCCAGGAATGCTGACGCCGTTGTCATCAATTCCAGGAATGCTGATGCTGACATCAGCGAAATTACCGCAAAACGTCCACTGATCCTCTGCTATATACCCCCAGTACCCTTATGGTCATGATGGGAATGACGTGTGTGGCATGTAAAATAGTCAAAATCAGCTGTATTAGTGCCGAGCCCATAGATTTTATGGCTGCTGGGATGATTGGTGACAGTTCTGATGATATTTATCCCCTAGACGAGTAGGTGGTGGTGGGAAGAGATGATGTGTAAAATCTAACTCTTGACTGCTTGGATCCCTTTCGAATAAACTTGGGACACATATGACTTACTATATGGAAAAGAAAATGCTGTGGAGCTAGGACAGTGCAGGGATGCAGGTAGGACTAGGGGAGGGAAGAGGTAGCATGGAAATGTAATAACCTAGGGAAATTCAGTTTTAATTGGTAATATATGGTTCTCCAACTTGAAAAATATACTGTAGCCATAACACATTCCTAGATCCCATGCCTCCATAATTGTGGATGCAGGAATTATGGGGTTGACATGTTAAAAATAAATGAAAACGAACTATATTAGAGTCTAATCAATGGTCTTCTGGTTTGTTGGAATCATTGATAACAGTTTCAGTGACATTTAACTCTTAGGGTTGGAGGTAGCGATACGAAGGAGTGAAACGTATGGAAAGCTGAGAGTACTTCTTGCTTATGGTATCCGTATGAATTACTGTCTGGAAAAGAAAAATGTGTGGGACTAGGGGACTCCTGGTCTTAGTGAGAGGGGTAGTGGTAGGGCAGGGAAATAGGTGGCATGTAATCATAACTCTGGAACGCTTGGGGCAATTTCAGCCAAACTTGGTACACACATGAGTAACTATCTGAAAAAACTATGGAACTAGCAAAATTTTTGATATTTTGTGTTTCACAATTTGAATACCGTAATAATACTTTTAAAATCATCTCAGTAAACCTTTTTTTTTTGCGCTACAGACAGTTTCCCTTACTGTTCTTATCTAAAATAACACTGGGATAAATAAGTAACCAGGCCATGTCACTAATCAGCTAATTTTCAAAAATGTATGATTTGAAACTCAACTGCATATAATATTTTGATGACGATTATAGTGATGTGTTCTGCCCATTAGATAGGGCCATCACTGCAAATTTAGCATTCTACACTCCTCCCGGTTTTCCGCTAATTATTTTGTAACTACGTATGATGCATTTATCTTCATGTCGTTAACAAACTTATAAGCCTGTTTGCTTCTTTCTTTGATCCTTTTCGCAGCATCCATTCCTTCCGAGAATACAACATTTTAGCGACTGCTAACAATTCCTGTCCGTTCTGTTCATAAACGTAGGCACTCTAAGCACAATATTGTCCATACGGCGACTGAAAATCTCTGAAAGCCATAGCTGCGTAACACACATGAAGCGTTGTGATAGCAGTTAATCAAAATCGCTTTAGGCAAGTGGTCGCGGCAGAAGATCTAAACAGCCGCCTCTGGCCCAACTTAAATAGCAGCGATCATCCGTACAGGACGCTCTATAGCTAAAGTTGCTAGCGACCAGAAAGCATTCAACGCCGCCCGACCTCATTAGACTCCTTCGATTCTAGAACTTGTAACTTTTCTGAATAAAAATTTTTTTTTTTTTGTTTTAAACTAAACCTAGATTAGTTTATTAAACTTCGTTTGTGACTGCGTTATAATCTTGAACAATACAGATGGTGTAATTAAGAAGACACGATCTGAAAAAAATGAGTAACCAAAACCATCTGAAACTGTATACCTCTATTGCAATTAGTTTATGGCAAATTAACTAGAAAACCAGAAGTGTAAACTAAAGAAAGATCCTTGTGTAATTCCATATTATGTACTGCAGCGAACAGTGCTACAGTACGTGACTTCACAATAAGTTACCTGCAATTTCCACACACAAAACTAACGGAATAAAAATGCTACGCAAAACTAGCAATCACATATTGAAAGAATAAACAATCCAAATTTTTTTTTAAAAATGCCTGTAATTTCACGAAGTGAAACTAAATAAAAAAAATTTCAAACGCTACATGATATACAAGTAAATGTAACACTGAGCTATGAGAAGAAAACGTCTGCAAAAATACTGAGATCTGCATTGAGCTTTACCTAATCTGACCTGATATTAATTTTGAAATGCAGCACCTAACTGAATAATCTTAATGTTTCCTAACTGATGGAAAAAAATGGCTCTAAGCACTATGGGACTTAACATCTGAGGTCATCAGTCCCCTAGACTTAGAAGTACTTAAATCTAACTAATCTAAAGACAACACACACACATCCATGCCCGATGCAGGATTCGAACCTGCGACCGTAGCAGCAGCGCGGTTCCCGACTGAAGTGCCTAGAACCGCTCGGACACAACGGCCGGCACTGATGGAAAAGAAAATTGGCCCTAAAAAATTTTATATGGCTTATCGTGGCAACGGAAGCTCAGTACTGCTCGAAGTGATGAACACAAAAAAATGCAGTGCAGCGGCAGACTAGCTGAAGGATAGAAAGAAAGCGCTGCGCAGTGCAATGTAAGAACACGCAAGTATGCTAAGCGGCTCATGCTACTGTGTTCCGCTCAGTGCAGTGCGGCAACATAATCAGAAAATAAATTTTCGTAAGAAGATGGTGGTAGCATTTACTTGCTAAATAACTAAAAAGAAACCACTCTTTTTAAAAGAACCGTATTGGGAATAACGAAACTGATTTTTAGCTGTTACAATAGTATTTACAAAAACTACTTCTTATTAAAAAATATGATTCTGCCATGAGATTATTGAAATGATAAAACGGTGATAAATCTATAAGGTCTCAGTGCAAACCATGTGAACTGAGAACTTTACTTTATCACGTCTGAACACTGAATCTAACCAACCCAAACCAATAAAAAAAATGCTACTTCAACCTTCTGTTTACCAAACACATAATATATTACGTGCAAGCAAGCAGTGCAGCAATAAGACTACATAGAAATCTTCTCAAATTAATCTTTACCAAACCATATTTTCATAAATCAGCATCCTCTGTATGTTTATCTCTGTCCTCTGCAATCTGTTTCCCAACCCTTCAGTTAAATGGCCAACACCTGACCCACTTACTAGCTTCTCTTAGAACGCTACAGCAATGACGACAATACTACTAGCAACCAAAGTTCTCACAGCTTGCACTCAGAACCTGTGTGACGTAACATACAAACTACTGAAAAAAATGTGTTTGAAAAATATTCGTAATGAGAATAGAGTTTACATCATTTTTCTTGAATACCAAAAAAAAAAAAAAAAGCTAGAAACCTTACAAACTTCCCAATCATCGCGTCGAGACTCAAGAGTTCACGTCATGAATTAGGTGTTGCGGACGTCATACGTAGACGTTCAACAGCAAATGTGGAATAAATTTCATTAATAGTTCATAATTCCTTCGTAGGGTTTGCAACGTTAACGGTTGGTAATAAAGATAGAAATCAAACAAAGAAAAGTGGTGAGTGGTTGAACACTAGAAAAAAATCAGAAATATTTTCGTAATGATTCCAATTTTTTTAAAGTCTGCTGAAAAATTATCTTGTAATCAGAGATTACGAATAGTCAGTGCTAAAGGGTGAAAACTGAAGCTGAAGAAATCTGGTTTTCGTGTTAATTTGTCCGTTTATTAGTGTTGCAAGCAGATAAAGGCATATTATGTAGGCATCGGCAGTTAATCAGCTGCTTTCTATTTTAGTTGTGCATAATGAATGAATAGTTGTCAACTTTTTAATTTATTACTGTTACCATTATCTCCTATCTCTTTTATTATTTCATTGATGTGGAAGACAAATATTTAACCTTTTAAAACAAATGAAGCATTGTAACTCATTGTTACAACCAAAGAGGTATATAAACTACATAGAGTGGCTATCTGTGAGGTAACAGCGCTCCCAGCGGCAGCGAAAAGCAAAACCGGGCTCCATTTTTTGAAACGTCTACATGTCAGTATATTTACATTTGGTGTATAGTACTGGAGTTAGAAAATCACTGTTTTCCCGTTGTAATTTGTTTTAAAAGTCTTATTGACCGATCGCGAATCATGCCCAGTGTATGTCCAGCATACAATTGCACTAATAGAAGTGATAAAACAACTGGAATATCATATTTCAGGTGAGTATCTAAATGCGTGTTGTACTTGGCGTCTTGTGCATCATTTTCGTCTTTAGGCTGTCTGCAAAATGTAAATAAGCTACTGTATACACGTCTCTTTATTTTAAGATTTCCTCTGAAAAAGAAAGAGCTGTTAAGTCGGTGGGTAGCCAATATGAAGCGAGATAAGTGGCAGCCAACTCAATATAGCTACATATGTTCGTTTCGCTTTGAAGATAGATACATGTATAGTACAAACGAGAAAAGGCGACTTCTGGCAAACGTAGTACCGACAATATTTACGTTTCCTGACCATCTGCAGAAAACAACTATATTATAGAGACAACCAAGGAAACGGCTTGTCAGTGAAGAATCAGCTTCCTTATCAAATGAACCAGGTAAAATAGTTGTCCTGTTATTTATTTTCTATATGGGTTGTGTGTGAATTTTACTATTAATCAATGTATGTTTAAAGGGAAAAAAACTTAATGATAATACTTAATTTTTGTAGGTGAAAGAGTGAAGCAGCATGATCATACAGATCATTCTTATTGTTTGTCTAGCCCCAAAAAATTGAAACAGAATAATGAGGCACTACAGAAAAGGACCGAGAAGCTGAGGAAGCAAGCGAAACATGCAAGGCAAAGTGTTTCAAGAAAGAAGAAACAAATTGTGATATATAAAACAGTGGTTGTAGGCCTAAATAAGAGACTTCAAGACTGTGCTTCTGAAGTGATAGGATGTGACAAAAATAGTGATATTCTGAAGCACTTTTTGCAATGCAAAACAAATGTTCAATTCCTGAACATCCTAAAGAAATAAGACAGTTTACCCTTACACTCAATTTTTACTCATCCAAAGCTTATAATTATTTGAGGAATTTTGTTAAATTACCCCATCCTCGAACACTCCGCAGGTGCAACTACAGTAAATGGCAGTCCTGGATTTACAGAAGAAAGCTTAAAAAAATTAGCAGATGAGGTTCAACGTAGTTCAGGACCTATTTTAGCTGCACTTATGTTCGATGAGGTGGCTCTTAAAAAGGACTTAATATGGGTTAGTAATAAGGTCTGGGGTTATGTTCACTTAGGGCAAGGATGTGAGGAAAATGATGATAGCCAAATAGCAAAAGAGGCACTAGTGTTTATGGTCACTGGGATTAATAGGAGTTGGAAAATTCCTGTTGGCTGTTGTTTTCTTACCGGTTTAACAGCAAGTGCGAAACTTAATTTACTGCAGGAGTACCTCCGTAAATTGGAGGAAACTGATGGAAAACAGATTTCATTGCAATAAAATGCATCAAAAATAGTTTTTATACTGCTCCAAAGGGTGTATTCAAATTGTTAACAGTGGCAGAAAGGGTTCTCAGGGACTGTCAAACCTTAATATGGAAAAAGAACCTCCTTCTGTAGTTGTGTGTGGAATTGTTCAGAATGTTGGGTGACAGGCCGAATTTATTTACTCGATTTTGACCATCTAATGGTTCCTGCTGAATTTGGAGAAGAGTCACATTACTCTTTTCTAGTCAGGATGCTGTTAAAATAGTATTTTAATTGTAGGTTACACCATTTGTGCAAAAACCAGGCCAATGGAAGAAAGAGGGAAACATATTCGGCAAATATATACAAACTTATATTGTTTAAGGGACAATGAAAGGTCCTGCGCTGTTAATTGATCGGTTTTTGACCTACTGAACTATTTGAAATTGTTTTTCACCTAATCTATATGGCATTGTAGCGAAATGAACTACAACATTTCGAAATAAACTTTTCAATTAATCGATGTCAGAAGTGTGTTTCATTTCTTATTGCCTTCATCACTATTTGTTTTACAGCAGAGAAATCAGATTGTCAGCGCAGATTGGCTTTTTTTTTACGTCATGCGTGGTAAACAATAACAACATTCAGTATTAGCAGACGACGTGTAGGCTTCACCTTGACGTTACATGACATGGCGGCTCAGTTTTCAAGTTGCTTCAAAGATGGCGGTGCCATGTTGTTTATATAGGTCGTTGGTTACAACACTTCGCAAAAGTACTTCTAGGCTAGGACTGTTGATATTTTTAAAAATATCGCGGCTCCGATATATAGATCTTTAAGAAAGATCATTATCAGTTCTCGACATATCAAAAAAATTATGTATACACTAATATATCGACGGAAAAAAATAACGACTTAAAACCGGCTAGAAAAAAAAATCGTCTGGACACTGTAAATACACCAGTTTTAGAGCTGTTTTTTTAAATATTGATTTATTGTCAGATATTCCGTACATCACAAGCTAGCAGCCTGTTTAGCCCACGTAGAGCAAGAATTGAAAGGAAAACGATGCACGTTCATGCTTGACTATAACCACGTTGCTAAACAATTGTAAATGCAGGTAAGTGGCACAATAAAAGGTATCAGATAGGTCCATAGTTCGGTTTCGTCACATATCGGATATGTCCGGAACGCTTCATGTCGACTTCCCTGTTTTTTCACTTCTGCAAACTCCAGCGACCTAGCAGTAGTAGTGTCAAAATTGTGTGGTGAAGTTAAACGTTGCGGTTTCTGTTGGTAGCGCCGAGCGCCGATTACGTCATCATTTCCCCTCGCAGGTCTCAGGCCACCGCAAAGACCAATCTTGTCATTTAGATTTTTGTTCATCAGTTTCAGCAACTGTTTCTGAAGAACGCCGATGTGAAGAAATAGCACACTACTTGCGTTAAAAATTATTTTTAGCGTAATTGGTGCGCTATTTCTTTACACCGGATATCTTGTTATGCCATTCACATCGCTACCCCGCCTCCAGTGGAATCCGACTTCTTCTTTGTACCATCTATACTTGCTTCACACAGTCAAAGGGAAAGATTGGATATGATGAAAGCTCAAAAAGTAGTAAGACTCCACCACACAGTGAAAGTAAAATTATGTTCTGCTACAGATTCAAAAGAACAACTTCAAATATTTATCAAAAATTGTAGAAAAATATGATATAAAATAAAATTATCCACACTCGATGCTGTCATTTCGATATCGATATATCAGCGAAATAAGTAATGCTTACATATATCGAAGTTTTTTAGATACACGAAGACATTTTTTCGAGGCGGCCGATATATAGATATTTTATCAATATCCCTGCTCCAGATTAGGGTTGGTGCCATTTTGCAACACAACAGATGTTCGGGATGACAGCAAGGAGCTACATATAGACCAGTTGGGGGCAAGTCTTGCACACACCGCACGTACATGCGTAACTTAAGCCACGACACACGGCAGTGGGGGCGTTATTGTGTCAGCAATGCTGTAGAAATTTTTAAGCACTATGTGTGTTGCTCGTTTCTGTCAGCATTGTTATTAAAATAGCACTGATTGATTTTCTTGTTTTCTGTAATAACAGAATACTTCAAAATAATGCAAATTTTGTGTATATAATTAATTCTGTTGGCAAAAAGGTCTGTTTAAAACGAAAAATTTGAGCACTGTTCTTTGATTAACTGACAGTTCAGTTTTTTACACGGTTATTAGTAAAAAGTAAGCAAAATAGCTGTTACAACCGTGGTCAAACAAATATCAACAAATACCAGTTATTCGGAACGAAAACGGTTTTCTGTAATGGGTGCGGGTGGCCTTCCAGATCGACCAGTTTTTTCTGTCGAATCGCGAACACCACGAAACGTGGCACAGCATACCACAACGATGGTTTCAGACTGATATGCCCGCACAACTTCTTCAGCCCGTTGGATGTTCATCGGTGTTCGTCCTTCGCCAGCCAAGAAAACAGTAGCAGCGCATTGGTCCTGTGTGGAGGCATTTGGTAATAATATCGCCGCACTTCACATTTCCACATTCACCGCACGCATGTAGTACACGTACGAATACCACACTAACAGCACCCGTAGATGTTGATGCTTATATATCCGCATAGCAGTGGCGCTACATTGCATATACACTGCAGCAACGCTCTCAAACGCAAACTTTCCGATCGCCTCTTATAAATTTCGATTTGAAGTCCGCCTTGATAGCTGAATGGATAGCCGGCACGGTAGCTCAACATGTTCGGTCAGAGGGCCGATTGTCCTCTGTAATTAAAAAAAACGGAGTAAAGGAATCAACGATCACTTTGAAAGTATGTCATGTGACGACCGCCCAGACCCAGCGAAACGAACAATACCGAACAAAATTATGTATAACAAAATGGTCAACGCGATGGAATGCTATGTTAAAGGGCCAGCGTTCGATTCCCAACTGGGTCGGAGACTACATCCGCTCATCGACTGGGTGTGGCTCTGAGCAGAAAGGGGCTTAACACCTGAGGTCATAGTCCGCTAGAACTTAGAACTACTTAAACCTAACTAACCTAAGGACATCACACACATCCATGCCCGAGGCAGGATTCGAACCTGCGACCGTAGCGGTCGCACGGTTCCAGGCTGAAGCGCCTAGAACCGCTCGGCCGGACTGCATGTTGTGTTGTCTTCGTCATCTTCGTATCATCCCCATCGACGCATAAGTCGCCAAAGTGGCGTCAACTAAAAGACTTGCACCAGGCCCTAGTCACACGACATTTCATTTTGACCGGTACTAGATTTACCGGTCGGTTTTTCCAATCCCTATTGAGGCCCTGGGTTGCGTGGCACTGATGTGGATGCGGAGTGTTCAGCTGACGCAGCGGCGCGGCGAAGGCCGGCGTGATACCTGGTGACGTCACTGGGTGTGTAAAACCACGGAGCCGGCCGCGAGCGCGCCAGTCTGTTCCGCCAGTATGCCGCTGCTGCCGCCACTGCTTCTGGCGCTGGCGGTGTCCGCTTTGCTGGCGGGCTGCTTCGCCGCTGCTTCGCCAAGCAACGACACCGAGATCGACCCCCGGCTTTTGCTCACCACGGTCAGTGTGGGCTTTGTCCTGCTTCACCTCTGTACTAACCCTCCAATCTATATCCCCGCATTAGCTTTTAATTTAGGATAGGGAAAACTGACCCTTAAAGCTGATACCGGTATTTTAGTTCTGAATAACCAATATTTCTCGGCATTTGTTTAGTCTCGGCTACATTATGCACCCGGTTATTGGAAAAAAATTGTTGTGTCAGTTGATCACATCAGTGGCACTAAATATTTGGTTTTTAAGCGAAACATTTTTAAAACTAGTAATGCAGATTCGTAAACTTCCATTGCTTTGAAATATTAGGTTATTATAGAAAGTGAGAAAAGCGATTAATAACAACGCCAACAGTTAGAAAGGAGCAACATGCACACGATAAACTGAGGTTACAAAAGTCATGGGATTGGGACATGCATATACGAGGTTTGTCCGGAAAATACGTATAAAAGTTGAATAATAACTTTATTTTACAATTATTCATGTATTACAATATGGTCTCCTTCAAAGTACTCGCCCTGAGACGCGATACACTTCTGCCAACGCCGTTTCAACTATTGATAACATTGCTGAAAGTCTTCAGTTGTGCTGTTGTTCAGTTGCCGTGTCGTTTCCGCCTTGATGGCTTCCACATCTCCCAAGTGCCGCCCCCGAAGCACCATTTTGCATTTCGGGAACATGAAGAAGTCACACGGGGCTAAATCGGGTGAATAAGGCGGGTGGTCTGTCACGGTGATTGAGCTTCGGGCCAAAAACTCGCGCACAACGAGCGACGTGTGAGCGGGCGCATTGTCGTGATGAAGGATCCATCTGCCCCCTTTTGCCAACTCCGGTCGAACTCGGGCCACACGAGCTCTGAGACGTGTCAGAACTTCAACGTAAAAATTTCCGTTCACTCTCTGGCCGGGAGGGGCAAATTCCTTGTGAACAATGCCCCTAGAATCAAAGAAAACAATCAACATTGTCTTCACATTGGACCTTGATTTTCGCGACTTTTTTGTTCTCGGTTCTCCTGCTAGTTTCCATTCCTTGCTTTGAGATTTGAGCTCTACATCGAATTCGTAAAACCAGGACTCGTCTCCAGTGATGACTCGGCTGAGAAAGTCCCCTCGTTCCTCTGCTTCCAACCAATCCTCACAGCACTCCACCCTCTTTGCTTTCTGTTCTGGCGTCAAGAGCTTTGGTACGATTTTCGCACACAATTTCTTCATTTCAAGTTTTTGTGTCAGGATTTCGTGAACGATTGTTTTGGGGATTGACAGCTCGTCAGCAATCATTCTGATTGTCAATCTACGGTTTTTAAGAACACAAGCCCGAATTCGTTCAACATTTGCATCGGAACTCGATGTCGACGGGCGTCCTGGGCGAGGGTCATCGTTCACTTCTTCTCGGCCATCCCGGAACCTTTTTAACCACTTGTTCACGGTTGGTTCGTTCAGAGAATTGTCTCCGTAAACCTGTTTCAAACACTCAAACATCTCACGGCCATTCTTGCCTAGCTTTGCAAGAAACTTGATGTTGACGCGCTGTTCCTCAATCAAAGAGAGATTCATGCCGACGGCAGGTGAAAAAGGGTAACTGTCAACAAGCTGCCGCACACTCCCACCTTCACGCAGAGTGCCCTGACTCGAACTGAGCGTTGATGGGATTGATTACAGCAGTAGTCCCACCTGGCGGTGACTGCAACTTGTAACATAGACATTATTCAACTTTTATACGTATTTTCCGGACAAACCTCGTATATAGAAGGCGAGAGTGTCGTATAAACAAGGTATAAAAGGGCAGTGCAATGGCGGAGCTGTCATTTGTACTCTGGTGACTCATATGAAAAGGTTTTCTATGAGATAATGGCCGAAAAACGTGAGTTAACATGGCCATCGGCCTTCACTTAACGATACATAACCAACACGGATTCAGAAAATACTGTTCTTGTGCAACGCAGCTAGCTCTTTATTCCCATGAAGTAACGAGTGCTGTCGACAAGGGATGTCAGATCGATTCCATATTCCTAGATTTCCAGAAGGCTTTCGATACCGTTCCTCACAAGCGACTATTAATCAAATTGCGTGCATGTGGAGTATCATCTCAGTTATGTGACTGGATTCGTGATTTCCTCTCAGAGAGGTCATCGTTCGTAGTGACAGATGGTAAATCATCGAATAGAACAGAAGTGATATCTGGCGTTCCGCAAAGTAGTGTCATAGGCCCTCTGCTGTTCCTGATTTACATTAATGATCTAGGTAATAATCTAAGCAGCCCCCTTAGATTGTTTGCAGAGGGCGCTGTAATTTACCGTCTAGTAAAATCATCAGACGATCAATTCAAATTACAAAATAATCTAGAGAGAATTTCTGTTTGGTGCGAAAAGTGGCAATTGGCACTAAACGTAGAAAAGTGCGAGGTCATCCACATGGGTACTAAAAGAAATCCGATAAATTTTGGGTATACGATAAATCGCACAAATCGAAGGGCTGTCAATTCGACTAAACACCTAGGAATTACAGTTACGAGCAACTTAAATTGAACAGACCATATAGATAATATTGTGGGGAAGGCGAAACAAAGACTAGACTTTGTTGGAAGAACACTTAGAAGATGCGACAAACCCACTAAAGAGACAGTCTACATTACACTTGTCTGTCCTCTGCTGGAATATTGCTGCGCGGTGTGGGATCCTTACCAGGTAGGATTCACGGAGGACATCGAAAGCGTACAAGGAAGGGCAGCTCGTTTCGTGTTATCGCGCAATCGGGGTGAGAGTGTCATTGATATGATCCGCGAGTTAGGGTGGCAGTCACTGAAACAAAGGCGGTTTCTTTGCGGCGAGATCTATTTATGAAATTTCAATCACCAACTTTCTCTTCCGACTGCGAAAATATTTTGTTGACACCAACCGACGTGGGGAGAAATGAACATCATAATAAAATAAGAGAAATCAGAGCTTGAACGGAAAGATTTAGGTGTTCCTTTTTCCCACGCACCATTCGAGAATGGAATGGTAGAGAAGTAGTATGACAGGCACTTAAGTTTGAATTGCAGAGTAACCATGCAGATGATGATGTAGAGGTAGACAGAAAGCAGCGGCGTTTGCGTAGAGGTGTTAGTGCTAACAGGCAAGCAGCACTACGTGAAATAACCGTAGAAATCAATGTAGGACGTACGACGAATGTATCCGTAAGGACAGTGCAGTGAAATTTTGCGTTAATGGGCTATGTCAGCAGATAACCGACGCGAGTGCCTTTGCTAACAGCACGACATCGCCTGCAACGCCTCTTCTAGGCTCGTGACCACATCGCTTGGATCATAGAAGACTGGAAGACCGTGGTCTGGTCACGTGAGTCCCGATTTCAGTTGGTTGGAGCTCACGATACGGTTCGAGCGTGACGCACACCTCACGAAGCCTTGGACCCAAGTTGTCAACAAGGCACTGTGTAAGCTGATGGTGGCTCCATAATGGTTTGGGTTGCGTTTACATGGAATAGACTGGGTCCCCTGTTCCAATTGAAATTTTGATTGACTGAAAATGGTTATGTTTGGCAACATGGAGACCATTTGCAGCTATACCTGGACTTAATATTTCCATACAACGATGCAATTTCTACGGATGATAATACGCCATTGCATCGGGCCTCAATTGTTTGCGGTTAGTTTGAAGTACAGTTCGAGCGAATGATTTGGCCACATAGATGAATCCCATTGAACATTTCTGTGACATAATCTTGAGCTCTATTCGTGTACAAATTCCTGCACCGGCAAAACTTTCGCAACTATTCACAGCTCTCGAGGCAGCATAGCTCAATCTTTCTGCCGGGGACTCGCTGAGTCCATGCGACGTAGAGCTACTGCACTGTGTCGGGAAAAGGAGGTCCGACGCGACACTGTTTTAGGAGGTATCTCATGACTTTTATCACCTCAGAGTATCAGAATCGCAGCAGCATTGGCGAGACAATAATGTACCTGTTGTCCTTTACCACCCAGAAGCAGAGATTTTTTCGTTTATTGGGAGCAAAGTAAGAGTTATAAGCCAAGTTTGTAATTTCTAATCCAAAAATATTTATTGTTGGTAGGAAGTTCTGTGACTCCTGAAAGACTAATACCGCCTTTGAGTGGTATTGTTTCTGATGAAAGAGTTGCCTTATATATCAACACGAGTATTTATACACAGATTGAACAATAAATATTGGCCTGTGGGCTAATAATTTACTGAATTTTTAACTACTGTTGTGTAATTGCTGCCTATGGCCTTGCCGCAGTGGTAACACCGGTTCCCGTCAGATCACCGAAGCTCTAGATCTACATATATACTCCGTTAGCCACCATGCGGAGTGTGGCGGAGGGCACAATTCGCGCCAAACTCATATCCCCCCCTGTTCCACTCGCGGATCGCACGAGGGAAAAACGGCTGTCTGAACGCCTCAATACGAGTTCTAGTTTCTAATCTTTGAGTGGTGATCGTTGCGCGATTTTTAAGTTGGTGGTAATAATATATGCTCTACATCCTCGGCGAAGATCGGATTTCGGAAGTTAGTGAGCAGCCCCTTCCGTTTAGCGCGTCGTCTATCCGTAAGTGTATCCCACTTCAAACTTTCTATGAGATTTGTAACGCTCTCATGATGGCTAATTGTACCAGTCACGAATCTTGCTGCTCTTCTTTGGACCTTCTCAATCTCTTGAATCAGACCCAACTGGTAAGGGTCCCATACAGACGAACAATACTGACTGGACGAACAAGGTGTTGTAAGCAATTTCCTTTGTTGAAGGACTTCATCGCTTCAGGATCCTACCAATAAACCGCAATCTAGAGTTCGCCTTGACCGCTACTTGTGTAATCTGAGCCGCCCGGTGTGGACGAGCGGTTCTAGGCGCTTCAGTCTGGAACTGCGCGACCGCTACGGTCGCAGGTTCGAGTCCTGGCCCGGGCATGGCTGTGTGTGGTGTCCTTAGGTTAGCTGGGTTTAAGTAGTTCTAAGTTCTAGGGGTCTCGTGACCTCAGATGTTAAGTCCCATAGTGCTCAGAGACATTTTTTTGTGTAATCTGATCATTCCATTTGAGATCATTTCGAACAGTCACACCCAGATTCTTTACAGATGTTACCGTTTCCGAAGACTGGGCATTTATTTTGTACTCGTACATTAATGGGGATTTTCGCCTTGTTATACGCAGTAGGTTACACTTACTAATATTGAGAGATAACTGCGAGTCATTACACCACACATTTATTTTCTGCAAATCCTCACTGATTTGTTCACCACTTTCGTGTGATCGTACTTCCCTGTAGATTACAGCATCATCGGCAAACAGTGTAATGGTTCAAATGGCTCTGAGCACTATGGGACTCAACTGCTGAGGTTATTAGTCCCCTAGAACTTAGAACTAGTTAAACCTAACTAACCTAAGGACATCACAAACATCCATGCCCGAGGCAGGATTCGAACCTGCGACCGTAGCGGTCTTGCAGTTCCAGACTGCAGCGCCTTTAACCGCACGGCCACTTCGGCCGGCAAACAAACAGTGTAATGCCGCTGTCAATACCATCAATCAGATCGCGTAAAAAGCAGCGGACCTATTACGCTGCCCTGGGGCACACCTGAAGTTACGCTTGTTTCTGTTGAAGTCACTCCATTCAGGACGACATACTGATGTCTGTCTGTTAGAAAACATTCAATCCAACCGCATATGTCATCGGATAGACCGTAAGTGCGCACTTTCTGGAGCAAGCGACAGTGCGGAATTGAATCGAACGCCTTTCGAATGTCGAGAAATATGGCATAAACCTGGGAGCCGGTATCTAGAGCCTGTTGTGTATCATGCACAAAGAGGGCCAGCTGTCTCGCATGACCCTGTTTCCTAAAACCATGCTGGGTCCTGCAGATGAGCTTCTCAGATTCTAGAAAGGTCATTATGTCTGAACACAAAATATGTTCCTTGATTCTACAACAAATCGATGTTAGTGAAATTGGCCGGTAATCATGTGCATCCGATTTTCTACTCTTTTTATAGATTGCTATACCTGGGCTTTCTTCCAGTCCCGTGGAACTTTCCGCTGTTCCAATGATCTCTGATAGATGATGGATAAGAATTGTGCTATATTTGTAGCGTAATCGCCACATAATCTTACGGGGATACCGTCTGGGCCAGATGCCTTCCTGGAGTCTAAGGATCTTAACTGTTTTACAATCCCAGATACACTAAACACTATGTCAGCCATCCTTGCGTTTGTTCGATAATTGAAAGGGGGAATGGTGCTGCAGTCCACTACCGTAAACGAGTTTTTGAAAGGTAGGTTTAGAATTTCGGCCTTCTGTTTATCATCATCCGTTACATTACCCGGACTGTCATCAAGAGAAGGTTCAAAAAATGGTTCAAATGGCTCTGAGCACTATGGGACTAAACATCCGTGGTCATCAGTCCCCTAGAACTTAGAACTACTTAAATCTAAATAACCTAAGGACATCACACACATCCATGCCCGAGGCAGGATTCGAACCTGCGACCGTAGCAGTCGCGCGGTTCCGGACTGAGCGCCTAGAACCGCTAAACCACCGCGGCCGGCTCAAGAGAAGGTATTGAATTATTTGTCGCGTTCATAGATTTTACGTACGACCAAAATTTTTTGGGGTTATTTTTAGACTGTGCAGATAAAATATTACTTTCAAATTCGTTAAAAGAATCTCTCATTGATCTTTTGACAGCTGCTTTCATTTCGCCTAATTTCTGTTTGTGCAAAATTCTCTGCTTTCTCAGCAACTTCCTAATATATTTGTTGTACCAAGGTGGATCCTTTCCCTCCCCTATACTTTTGCTAGGCACATACTTATCTAGCACGTGGTGGACAATACCTTTAAATTCCAACCAAAGCTGCTCAACAATTTTGTGTCCCTCGGTGAACACTCTTTTTTTTTTTTTTTTTTTTTTTTTTTTTTTTTTTTTTGGCAACTTCCACTGACATAGAAGCCACAACGACATTATGGTCGCTAATACCTTCTTGTAGATTAACTTCCGCAAAAAGATCAGGTCTGTTTGTTGCCAAGATATCTATGTTCCCATCTCGAGTTGGTTTTCTAACGAATTGCTCAAGATTGTATGTTGAGAGCGCTCCTAGAATAAGCGCTGTTGGGCTGGGCTAACCCTTGGATGGGCGACCATCCGGTCTACAGAGGGCTGCTGGCAAGTGAGGTGCACTCAGCCCTTGTGAGGCAAACTGAGGAGCTACTTGATTGAGAAGTAGCGGCTCCGGTCTCGTAAACTGACATACGGCCGGGAGAGCGGTGTGCTGATCACATGCTCCTCCATATCCGCATCCAGTGACACCTGTGAAAGGGGATGACACGGCGGCCGGTTGGTACCGTTGGGCCTTCCAAGGCCTGTTTGGACGTAGTTTAGTCGTGTAATTGCTGCTGGTAAATGTTCTATTTGGCCAATTGCCTTGTCGCAGTGGTAACACCGGTTCCCGCCAGATCAGCGAAGTTAAGCGCTGTCGGGCTTGGCTAGCACTTGGATAGCTGATCGTCCCGTTCTGCTGAGCGCTGTCGGTAGACGGGGTGCACACAGCCCTTGTGAGGCAACTGGAGGAGCTACCTGATCGAAAATCAGCGGCTCCAATCACGAAAACTGATATCGGCCGGGAGGGCGGTGTGCTGACCACATGCCTCTCCATACCCGCATCCAATGACGCCTATCGGCTGCGGAGTAAACAACAAGAACGCTACAAATTGTACACCCAAGCTTATTATTTGTCTGCCATTTCTATAAAATTAAGGCAACCGTAATAAATTAAAAACTTAACAATTCATTCATAGTTCATAATAAAATTAGTAAGTAGCTGATCTGCTGTTGTGCCTATATAAAATGCCTTTATCTGCTTGCAGCCCTTGGAATCGTACAACACAGAACGAAAAATAGAGATCTCTAGCCTCATTTTTCACCCTGACAGTTTGTAATACCCAAATAGTGGTATGATCTTCGATTACATGATTTTTGGTGTATTCAACCAAAAAATGGTTCAAATGGCTCTGTGCACTATGGGACTTAACTGCTGAGGTCATCAGTCCTGCGACCGTAGCGGTCGCGCGGTTCCAGACTGTAGCGCCTACAACCGCTCGGCCACCCGGGCCGGCCGTATTCAACCCCTCATTACTTTTCGAAGAAAGCAGCGAGTGGTAGATGTGCGATGGTTTGCTTTTTTTAACTATTTTCTTTGATATCTTGATTCCGTATATCTTGAAACGTATAATCTATCATAAGTCTGAGAGACTCTTAGAATTTTGCAGCCTTTGTCAACGTTTATTACTGGAAATAATAGCAATAAAAATGAAAAAGCGGTTACTTCATAAACCGGTTATTTTGAGCGGTTTTAACAGTCAGGTTAAACTGGAGATGAAGAAAACGATATATCCGAAAACCAGTTGTTTCAGTGATAACCGCTATTCCTACTTTTAATCTGTGAGCCTTTTCATGGTCACTTTTGGGTTATGCCTATTGTGACTCCACTTTGGGCGCTATGTGCTGATGGATTCGTTATGTTAATCAGATTTATTCATTACAACAACTCAATTTGACTGCAGGATTTGCAGTTAATAATGAATAAAAAATTGCGTGCTTCACGAGCACATTAAGAGTTTTTTTTCACGAAAGATATCTGATTTCGACCAGAACTAGATTGATAGCGATCACCCCTAAAAAACCTTTTATGAAACAGTCAGTACCTTTCCACCACATTATACCATAGGAAAAAAAACAGTAATATGCCTGTTGTGTTAACTAATGATTACCTTAGAGTCACTTTTCAGGGTGTTATTAATTACTTTCGGACATAGAGAACGTCGTCAGGTGGGCTTGTAAGTGAATGATTTAATGCAGTAAATACCAGACAAATATTTCCCTGGTTGTATGATAGTATATTGTGATACTTAATGCTGTACTGTGTTGACAGACACGCTGCAGGCGTATATATTTTTATATTGTAGATCTGAGGATGGTCATTACTGACTGAATCGTCAAAAGAATAGATATTGTGATCAAAGAATGAAATAAAAAACATTTGTGCCAAAGATTAATTTGTAGGCAAGGTTGGTCAGTGAGTGTTGCGCAGTGCTGCACCCCAGAGAAAATCAGTGGCGACAGTGGTTCTGTGTGGCGCACCACTCACGGTGGACTGGGCCAGGTGTCCGCTGGCAATAAATAAATGATGGTCATCACTTCGTGCACAGTCAATCGTGCATGACCTCCCAACAGGTGATGAGGTGCCGTACACCAGGCTTAGTATTGAAATGTGACACACTACAATGATCCCTTTACTGATGTTCTATAAAATTTGTTCTGGGCATGTCCTTACATTTGACTGGCCACATTGGGTGCTTTATCTCGCCAATATTACTATTTGTGAACAACTTTGGTTTCTGGTTCAAAAAAATGGTTCAAATTGCTCTGAGCACTATGGGATTTAACTTCTGAGGTCATCAGTCCCCTAGAACGTAGAATTACTTAAACCTAACTAACCTAAGGGCATCACACACATCCATGCCCGAGGCAGGATTCGAACCTGCGACCGTAGCGGTCGCGTGGTTCCAAACTGTAGCGCCTAGAACCGCTCGGCCACTCCGGTCGGCTTGATTTCTGGTATCTAATACATTTTTTCTAGAGATTAAATATTCTCGCCAAGAATGTTCCTTTCTAAAAACGTTCCAATGTAATCTTGAGTAACATTTAGTATCCTAGAATCTGCAAAACGCCATCTCGTGGTGAGTCGTCAATTTTTCAGGTGCTGTTGACTGTCTCCATTGAACTACTGTCTTAAAGCAGAGACAAAGACAACTGCCGAATGCCCATCCAGTCGGTTTAGTCATGGAATGTCGTTGTCCAGCAATTTTCTCTGGCTGTCTCATAGCACACAAACATCAGGGATGACTATGTATTATTTGACCCGTTCATAAGATTTTGTTATCACCAAGATTGCTGACATAGAACAGGAACATTTTCAATTTTCACTGTAATATTAGATGCGCTCTATCTGAGCATCCTTTACAATCCACTGTACGTCTGCACTCACAATGTGCCATTCCACATGCAGCGTGCAGCATGCACCACCAGCATTTTCTCTCTCCCTCTCTTCTCCTCTTCTATTCCGTTCGCCGTTCACGATGGTCTACATTGAAATTTGAGTGTGAGTAAGGCGATGCGAATTATTAAACAACATTTCGCACTCCAGTTTCTCAAAGCGAGATGGGTTGTTGTTCGCAAACGATAGTCACTCGATCACTTCTCGAATGAAACCAAATAAGTCAGAACGTTTCGAGTGGCGAAATTCGATAGCGGCTTCTACAGCAAGGCCGTTACTAGTCTCAGGGCCGGTTGAAGGCCCAAGCGACGCAAGCCGCCACGTGGGATGCCAAGCTGAGAGGGGCGCCGGAGGCACCACGACTGTAAGAGTGCTTTACAGAACGTATCACAATCTCAGCAGCAGCCGCTTGGGCGACGTCTGCAGGACTTGTATACACGACATTTGTTTCAACTTAAGACAACTAAATGTCTTGAAAACGACGCATCGCACGAAAAAATTTTCTAGGTGTAAAGGCGATATTAGTAACCGGGACATCCGTCTGTGCTACAGCTCACCTCCTCCCAACCGCCCCTCTTGAGTCGGCGGAATCACCTTCCTGTTTACCCTCCCCGCATCTATATTGCATTTTCGGACTCTACGCCGAAAATGCGTACTGTTTGCTCAAACCACTGATTTCCATTTGTAGCAGATCGTGCTGTAATCGACACACATCAAGTGTAGCTTTTCTTGCAATTAAGAAGCGAAGCAAATGATTTTACACTTCATTTACAATGTAAATGTAAACCTTTGTGCTACAGTCTGGAACGGGGCGACCGCTTCGGTGGCAGGTTCGAATCCTGCATCGGGCATGGATGCGTGTGATGCCCTTAGGTTAGTTAGGTTTAAGTAGTTCTACGTTCTAGGGGACTGATGACATCAGAAGTTAAGTCTCGTAGTGCTCAGAGCCATTTGAACCATACACCTTTGTGTTCTAACGGTTGATATTGATGTCCAAACATTTCTTGAGTGTCGCAAGTGTGATTGTGCAATACAAATAATATAGCTAGACATTGACATATCTAGAAAACAAGCTACTTGCGTGGAAACGTAGCTTTCTGTTTCCTGCGGCGTTGATTGTGGTGAGTCCCCAAACGATCGGCATGTTTGATTTTGGTGGCTGCCCTCGAACCCCGCCATCAGGGTGACTGATTTCGGTATGTGTTTCCATCGACGCGCCGTAACTATCGCGCTGGCCCCTACGCAGCTACCGGCGGAATAAGAATCACAACCACATGCCCGAAAGAACAGATACCATATATATATAATATATAAGGCTCACCGGCCGGCACGGTAACTCAGCGTGTTTGGTCAGAGGGTTAGCTGCTCTCTTTAATAAAAAAAACTGAGTTGACGGATCAACGACGAGCTGAAACGGGCGTCTTGCGACGTCCGCCCCGAGCAGATACAACGAACGAAAATGAACAAAATGAGATTTAAAAAAAAAAGATGGATAACGCGTCTGCCATGTAAGCAGGAGATCCCGGGTTCGAGTCCCGGTCGGGGCACACATTTTCAACTGTCCCCGTTGACTTATATCAACGCCCGTATGCAGCTAAGGGTATTCATTTCATTTTAAATTCTTCTTGGATCACGCTAAACGTAGTTTCTAACCAGACATTGAAACGACTAATGTACAGTCAAATTTGCAACACTAAACTAGATTTCGAACATAAATATCAATTGTTAGAACACAAAGCTTTACATCTACTTCGTAAATGAAATGTAGAATCAGATGCGTCGGTCGTTGATTGCAAAAACAGGTGCACTTGACACTTGTCGATTACATTGGCATCTACCACTAACAGTACGCAATGGTTTGAGTAAACTGTACGTATTTTTTGGCGTAGTATCCGAATATGGAATAAAAATGAGACGCTCCCATTTGAAAATACAACTTGACCCCGCCCACGCAGGTTAGGAGGAGGTCAGTGGTAGTGCACACGGGTGTCTCCTTTGCTAATATTAAATTTTCAACTAGAACATTTTTTCCGGCGATGCGGCGTTTTCGAGATAGACCTATCTAAATGTCTCAAGTTAAAACACTCTATGTAGAATTGTATCACAGTTATCAGCGAAACGGACACAGATGAAAGTGTTCAAAGGAAAGGAGGGAGGATAGGGGACACCAAATCTCAAGTCGCTTGTGCGGGGAAATGTTCTCGAATTGGCCCTAACTAAACAACTGGTTTGTTCTTGTTTTGTTGCTTTATTTCTGACCTCCAATTGTGCCTAGGTTTGATCTCGATTTATTTATTGTGCCAGGAGTGCGAACTGTTCGAGTTGTGCTCCATCAAGAAGCCTAGTTATTATGTGAACCTTGAAATTTTCCTGTCGTGCGGAATACTCGATGACGTTTCAGGAATTCAGCCGTTTGTCGTTTACTACCAAGAAAGATATTTCTTGTGGAAAGCTACCGAATATGACGGGAGCAGTCGAAGTCTGGGTTAGCCGATGTCACTCTTCGCCGTCTCGTCGGAAGATGTCTGGTAGGTGACCAGAAGGCATGTCGTGCATAGTAATAAACGACGAACGGCTGCACTCCCGAAACGACATCGAGAACGCGTTTCTTTTCAGACAAATGCCTCGCGTGCTGGTAATGAGACAGTCTCATACCGGAAAACCTTGATCAGAACCGGGGGACTGGAGCTAATTTTATTTCTGCGAAAATACAAGCTATTACAAAAATTAGTAGATGTAGTGTGTGCTTGTGTATGTATCTATGTGCACAACGCAATCTCGCGGCATTTTATCGTCTGGATGGGAATCTGATGTAGCTCTTCTCGAATCCGAGTCATGTACCGTAAGCACCACACCGTACAGAGCGGTACAACATTGTATTTAGAACAAGTGACAAAACACGGTTTAGTTTTGGACTATACATCGATAAAATAGAAGGCGAAAAGAGAAATAATAGCTGTGGTACGCCCTCTGTAGACCTAGAATTTGCGACGGCTGCTCTTAACGCGACTCTTTTTAGGCATTAAATCGTGTTACTCGCACAGCGTGCAGTAACAGTTTGATAGTCTAATGTTAGATAAATCAGTGCAGTTCTAAATCAACTGTCATGGTTCCTTAAACTGAAACATAACATCAAATTCCAAGTTTCAAAGACCACCTGAAGCGCCAAAGAATTCTGAATGCATTGTTATCTACTTTACCGGCGATGTGGAGAAAGTTCTTCCTATGTTTCCAATGTCTACAGATCGGAGACAATAATGATACTGCAGTGATATCTAGCTATGCTTAAACTGAATGTCTACCTACAGCTGTCTAAGGGTGTCACAGAAGATGTGGCCTCCATGTTCTAGTTAGGAAAGAAAAAGAAGTGTCACTAGAAGGCAGTAGAAAAGACTTTCCGTCTTTGCGCTCACATGAATCCATTACACGGACGTGCTACATTTCTGGAGCAGAATGGAAAGAACTATTTCAAAATTAGTGTAAAAAACCTTGACTGCTTTGCTGTATCATTTCAAAACTGGAGTGCGATCTGGACATTGCCAGACTGACCAGTAAACAGGTCCTGCTTTTATTTTCACTTACGCCTAAGTCATTGATTCCGCTCTCGTGCAAACATCAATGTCATAATATGCAGTAGAAATCGATAAATTAAAAATTGCAGTAGTGAAATAAGACCAGTAACACTCCGCCCCTTTTCCTTTAGCAGCAATATCGACACTATGTCTCAGACACACGGTGTACGATAGCCGTCCGCGTTAGATTTGTTCACGATAATAACACACTTATGATAATTCGTTAAAAACCAGATCCTATTACGCTGATCGGATTATTCCATAATACTTGTACCCAGTAGCTTTAGTAACCTCTCACGGACTTTCTGTCTTAATTACATCTTCGAGGAATAATAGTAAAACTTTCACTCTTGGTCGATTATTTTACCATTCTACTTCTGGACGCAATTTCTGTCGTCTTTCCGGAGAAATTCGTAATACTGCACTTCTTCTCTTCTGCGGATCTGGGGCACAAACTCTTCTAAAATTATTAATGAAAAATATTTAAGGCAAATCTCGTGAAATTGGCGTAATCTATATTCAGTATTTTTTCGTTCTTATGATTCCCTGAGATCACACCCTCCATATCAGATCAGCAAAGAGCTCAACTTCACAGCAATGTCTCTGCTTTTACGTAACGTCAAATAATTTCAAGAACATTCTCTCCTGATCTGAAAATATTTTAGGCTATTATGATTTAATCTTTCAACATAATTCTCAGTCAAAATATTCTCGCTTCTATCTAACACAAATTTTCACTCTCGCAAATAGTACTTTTCAAAGATTTACGTCGCCGCAATTTTCTATAGTCAAAATAGCATTCAATCCTTCAGTTTAAATCCTCTTGTTTCAGTTGGATAGTTTAATACTTTCTTCAGAGTAAATACTTTGGCAATAAAATTCACAGATCAGGCATATATATTTCCAGTAACAAATCCGTCGCAATGTTTCATTTCACTACAGTTGGGTACTATGACACAGCAGTGTCGGAATCTCCGCCGCTCTAGTCTGCTTCCTCGTGAGCACGAAACAAACAAACACGAAGAAACCAGGCAGTAGCTGTGACAGAAGGTATCCTGTATATTACTAGAAGCGCTTATTATACATCATAGTGCACTTGTGAGTCAGGGCGTACTAATCATCTGTATAAACGTCAGCACAGACCCCGATTCTTTAAAGAATCGAGCTACCATGTGTAAAACTTCCTTCATTATTTTTTGGGGTTGTGAGAGAGGATGAGTTTAAAGAATGTTTGAAATTACCATCACAGTCTGTTAGAAGTCGCTAATTGTTCTCATTATCAAACACTAAGTTAATATAGCAGACGCATGTTTCGCTCCGTTTTACGAAAAGCTAGTTTTCCACGTATCTCAATGTTTATGACTTCATATCTCTTGTCATACGATGCTACAATTTCGCTGGTACCTTTTGTGCTATATATGGATACCGTTTGCAATATGTATTGTGGAAATGCAATTCCTAAGTGATAAACTTTTTTTCTTTGATGTGGTGAAAACAACAGTCTTGGTTGCAGAATTGATTTTATTCCTTTATTTATTTATGAAGAGCGTTTCGCCTAATGCAAGGCGTCTTCAGGCTGACCTACATTAATTACAGCTATATTCGAAATGTTTGATCCTACCTAGCAACTGGAAAGATTACAAAGTTAATTTTTTGTTTTGTTTTTTGAAACTTGACACTATAGTGTTGGTAAATGGGTTTTATGCCAGGATTAGGGAATCGGAAAAAATAGACTTCCCTCACCATATATAGTAAAATAATCGAAGCAAGTACGTGCTCAAGTTATAAGTTAAAAGCCTAACACCCATTAATATATGGATGAATAAAATACTGTAAATCAAAATATGGAAAACATTTACAGAGGCTGGCCTTACGATGGCTACGGTCCGTACGGGTAAAAACCAGGAAGAAGATGTAAAATAATTACTTTTACACTACATATTTTTCCATTTATTTTTGCTGATGCCCTAATCGTGGCACCCAAAACCCACTTACCAACACTATACTGGTACGCCTGAGAAAAAATTGTAATCTTTCCAGTTGCAAATTGGGATCAAGCCTTTCTAATACAGTTGTCATGAATATAGGCCAATCTGAACATGCCTTGTATTAGGCGAAACGCACGTCAAGAATAAATAAAGAAAGACTGTTGTTTTCAACATATTCTGCTTAATGGTTATTGTAGCAACACGCCCTGAAGTGGATATCCCTTTTCCTTTCGTTATTTTGTGGGGGCTGTCAGTGAGAAAAGCTTTCGAAAAAATATGATAATATTTGTAAGGTTTATTGTAAGTGTGTAAGTGTAATAACGGATTAATACAGCCTGGGTAATTTGTGTGCCGTGAGTACCGCTGCCTCAAGATAGATACACAAATTTTGACTTTAATAATCAACTAATTCTGTTCAGCTTTGAACGTAAGACTGTTCCTGTTAAGGAGTAGATTATGACAGGATTTCAAATTTTTAAATTCGTTCAATAATTATATGAAATGCTGAAAACAAAATTTTTGTTAGCCATGAAAGGGTTTAAATAGGCACTCTACAATAGGCATTCTGTTTCAGCTGTTTAGTAATACAGGTACAGTACGCCTAATTCGTAAAACAGAGAGACCCAAATAATGCAGACTTCCCTTGAACAAAGTTGGCATCGTTGCTTAAACGTGCGGCTACAGAGGATAAAAACTACCTATGAACTAAGAAAGTACTCCTTAAGTAGAAATGCAACCTAACTTGTGTAAGGCACTTGCTTCTGAATGCAAAGCTACATATATTTTTACGCAACGGTGCTTGGTATCTGAGGCACTGCCTGCCACTATGTCACTACTCATTGTCACAGAGAAACGTAAAGCAAATATAACGCTGTATTTCTCTCCACACGACATTAAATTTAGAGTTTTCAGTAAGATAATTTGCAGTTTTGAGGTATTACATACGGTCTATGTTGGGGACCGAGATACGTGTACAAGGTAGCAGATACTGAATTTTGGCAGAAGTGTTGTAAATACTTGTCGATTTTCTAAATGCGCCTTCACAATTTTGATTTAGGACGTTAGTCACAATTTTCTGCTGCAATTAATTGGAAAAAATCCTCAAGAGTGACAGTTAAATCTCTCTCTGTCTCTCGCTCTTTATATACGCTGGATATTTGCTTTAACTTCGAAAAACTAAATATCTGGAAAATATGCAACGTAAGACAAAAAATTTCCAGATGAAAAGTTAATATTTTCATGAGGGACACCCACGTGTGCTAAAACCAGCCACCCATTAAATGTTCCACTTGCCATGGCGGCGTTCAACTTTATATTTTCGTAGGGAATCCTTTCTGCAGATTCGGATTTTACGCCAATATGACGTAGGGCTTACACGAAACATTTTTTGCCCATTCGTGGTAGGCCTAGTTATAACTGACAAAATTCGATTTTTTCGTGTCTTGCAATTAAGAACCGACTGATTTGATTCTACATTAGATTTGCGGTTAAAATTTACCGTTTCCCTTCTAAAAAGTTCATATTTTCCTTACAAATTTAGTTTTTCAGACTTTGTTGTACATTAAGACTTTTACTTAAGTATCTAAACGGAAAAGTTTAATTGTACCATCAAATTTGGAAAACTAAATTAAATTTTTAACAAAAATATCAACTGTTTAGAACAGTACAGAACAGTTTTCAAGAGTTAAATTTTTACGGTTAGACATTTAGGTGGCTAAAAATTAACATTTTTAACAAAAATGCAATGTAGATTCAGATGAATCGGTTCTTAGTTGCAAAAATCAGAAAAACTGGTTTTTTTAGAATACAGTGTCATCTACGAGTACAACCAATGGAAAGAATTGTTTCCGGTAAACCCTAGGTATTTTTTAATATAGAATCCGAAACTGCAATAAAAATGAGGTATCCCCATTTGAAAGTAAAATGCTGATCCAGCCATAGGAAACTGGTGGGAAGGGGAGGTATGGGTTCACGGGACTTTTTTTTCGTATGGTACGCATTTTTGACATATTTATTTCTTTCAAGTTAAAATACACACACACACACACACACACACACACACACACACACACACACACACACACACACACAAATCATATATATAAAAGTTCAAAAATGGTTCACATGGCTCTAAGCACAATGAGTCTTAACATCTGAGGACATCAGTCCCATAGACTTAGAACTACTTAAACCCAACTAACCTAAGGACATCACACACATTCATGCCCGAGGCAGGATTCGAACCTGCGACCGTAGCAGCAGCGCGGTTCCCAACTGAAGCGCCTGGAACCGCTCGGCCACAGCGGCCGGCTATACAAAAGTGCGCTAAAGTTTTCTAAATATTTGCATAGTGAGTATCTGAGGCGGAATATGGGTGTCAATCCGGTATTCATCTAGTTGGAAGTGGGAAACCACCTGAAAACTACATCCAGTCTGGCGTGGCACACCAGCCTTCGCTTTTAAACCGCGAGGCGGATTGGAGCCGGGGCTGGTTCGCGTCCCCGTATCCCGGAAGAATGCACGTAAGCACTCTCGGAAATCCGGGCGCGTAAATTTCTAGTTCCCGCGAAGGGAGGAATTCTTCTTCTTCTGCGAGGTTCAACTACCGAAGTATTCCAATCTTCTTCATATACTGTGTTAAAGACTTAATGATTATGATGATAAATAGACACGTAATCCTTAATCGCACACAGACCGATCGAAAATTTCTGCCTAATTGCAATATGACAGAAGAAGCAGACGAGAGGAATCAGTTGATAAATGGACGTCCAAGAGTTTTCTATCCAGGCAGTGAAGATACCACTAAGACAATGATGTGGACATCATAGGCCACGACTGAGTTGGTGATTCACTATAAAAGAGTAAGACAGGTTACATACGACTGACGTGCGGTTGCGGAGCAAGCAGTGTTTGGCAGAGGTGGTGTGCGCCATAACATTGTCCAGTCTCCTACGCAGTAAAGTAGTGTCCTTCGGCTGGCAAGCCGAGTCATAGCGTCTGTGTGGCCTCTGAAAAAGGCCATTTATGCGATCGTCGTCCGAGCAATTGTGGCCACGTGGCTAAGTAAAGGCCGTGCCGGACGTGAAGGAAATGCTAACCTGTCCCATCAGTGTTCACTGTCACAGGGGCGTAATCATGTTCCCGCAGCTAACCACACCTCCGAGCTTAACGGCCATTACATGTAATGATAATAATAATAATTAATAATTGCCATAATTAATAATGGCCATATTAACTAGGTACGTTGTGGAACTCTACAAGACACGAGATGAAGTTGAAAACTGAACAAACGCGAGTAGAACTCGCACTTTGATGGTTCTGTACAACCTTAATTATGTATATAATAATAATAATAAAATAATAATAATAATAATAATTTCGTGTGGCTCAGTGGCCTGGTACAAGTCTTTCTATTAGACGCCACTTCAGCGACTTGCACGTTCCTAACCTACCCCAGTTATTCAACCGATGAAAGAGGACCGATAGCATAACGTTGATTCCGAACCACGTGTTGTTTCTGGCCACATATCATCGTTGAGAGGTGGAGGTTAGCTGAAAACGAACACTGAGAAGGTCTGCGGTCGGATCGAGATTCGATACCACGACTAGAGATGGGTCGTTCGCGAACTAATGGGTTCAAAGGAACGGTTCACCAAGGTGAACGGAACGAGGGAGGAACAAATTCTAAGGAACGGTCTTTCATAGTTCACTTCGGTCGCGGCTTTCTGCTTATAGTTCCCGGGAATGGGAAATGGTCGGTCTGGTTCCCGCAACGGCACGTCGACCGGACTCGTCCCAGCCTCGGCCCCGTTCCCGTCTGTCTCGGTCTCGGTCTCGCTCTGCCGGATTCGTCCTCTTTCACGCGACCACTCGTCGCAGTTCCATTGCTGACTGCTCATAGTTAGTTCAGTATCGGGTTGTTGTAGGTTGCGTTCCCCTCACACGCCCATTCTAGACCCGTTTCAAACCTTTTTTGAACTCTGGATTAGCCCGCACCTCGTGGTCGTGCGGTAGCGTTCTCGCTTCCCGCGCCCGGGTTCCCGGGTTCGATTCCCGGCGGGGTCAGGGATTTTCTCTGCCTCGTGATGGCTGGGTGTTGTGTGATGTCCTTAGGTTAGTTAGGTTTAAGTAGTTCCAAGTTGTAGGGGACTGATGACCATAGATGTTAAGTCCCATAGTGCTCAGAGCCATTTGAACCATTGAACTCTGGATTTCTGGTTCTTTTTGTATTCTATTCAGTGTCCACTATCGGTAATTAAAATTTATTTTATAATTACGTAAATTACATAGAAATTACGAGGTATGTAATACATTAATTATTATATCCTAGCCAGTAATGCAACCCGAGCCCGCTGCCAAAAGGTTGGCAGCATCAAAGTCCGGACGCCGTCCGCATAAGCAGCGCCAGCGAGACAGGAAATCGCCGCAAGTCTGCGCGCGCCACCGCTGGCTTCTGGCTTCTTAAGCGCTGGAGTCGCGAGCGCTAGGACAGTTCTGTATTCGCCGCTCAGTTGTATACTCGCCACCGAATTGTGTACCTGCTAGTCAGTTGTGTGTTCATCGCAGCAGAGTTGTTGTTTGTCGTCAGCCGACGCTGACCTAGCCGCTCCGACTCGAACTAGACAGATTTCTGTAGACACGGAGTTCACTATTGTGTTGCTGTATCTTCGTCAATAAAGATAAGTACCGACTTTTATTTAATCTGAGTGTTTGGGCTTTCATCTTTCTGTTCACTGTTCCAGCGGACCGGTCGGCCCTCTATTAAAAGTGTGGCGGTGACTTCGTAAGCCGTTTCTACGGCGAATTGCTTGTCGCTACGAACACCGCCACAAAATTAATCTTTTCAGGTAAGAAAACGGCGTATCAGCTTACTCCACTATTTCCATAAACAGCAGAAGAAATACTTGTAAAATGGCAAGATTTTTTTGTTGTTACGCATGCAACGGACGTCGGAACGGCACACACGAGTGGCTATTTTCCGTATTTTTTTGATCCAAAGTAAAAGAGCATGTTCATTTTAATGGAAGGCAGACTGACTTACATCCGAATGAAGCACGCACTTCGTAATCGAGGGTCTGGCGTCACATATTGTAAAGACGATATGATAACTCCTACAATATTATTTCAGTGGTACAGGGTGGCGGACGAAAAATCGGCCCCAAGTACTAGACTGATCATTGTCGCTTACCAATCGTCATCTATTATTTAGAAGTTGTTTGCATTAGCTTAGTTGTTATTCCTTCATGTTTATCTATTCTGCTCTAGCGGCCAACAAATCGTGCGTAATTGGCGAGCAGTCTGTACTTGGGGCCGGGTTTTCGTGCGCCACGTTATATTATTTCACTGCGATCAGCCACACGAGATGTTTTGCAGAATCATGAAAATTACAAATGTGTGAGAATTCTGTTATGAGTAAAAACTCTGTCCTCCAGGGATGAGGCAAGTGCCCCCTCTTGGCTCCTTCCGTCTTCATTCACCTACGCTACTAATCTTCAATTTTTCGTAAGAACCATATACCAAGCACAATGAACGGTGAACGAGTAAAATAGTTCCCAAAAAAGAGCGATCACTCAAGGATGAACGACTTTGCCCATCTCTGACCACGACCTTTGCATTTTGAGGCACGCGATTTACCTGCATACCACGCTTACATAGACCTAGTAAGTCACATTAATGTGAGCACCTGTAAAAAGCACGTATAAACAACTTATGCAGTGTGCACGGCTGCGACACGTGCAGGAAGAGAGTCAGTGAGGTTCTGGAAGGTACCGACAGGGATGTGGAGTCATGTCGACTGCAATGCCGAGGTCAAATGGTTCAAATGGCTCTGAGCACTATGGGACTTAACATCTGTGGTCATCAGTCCCCTACAACTTAGAACTACTTAAACCTAACTAACCTAAGGACATCACACAACACCCAGTCATCACGAGGCAGAGAAAATCCCTGACCCCGCCGAGAATCGAACCCGGGAACCCGGGCGTGGGAAGCGAGAACGCTACCGCACCACCACGAGCTGCGGACTGCCGAGGTCAAAAAAATGGCTCTGAGCACTATGCGATTTAACTTCTGAGGTCATCAGTCGCCTAGAACTTAGAACTAATTAAACCTAACTAACTTAAGGACATCACACACATCCATGCTATAGGCAGGATTCGAACCTGCGACCGTAGCGGTCGCTCGGTTCCAGACTGTAGCGCCTAGAACCGCACGGCCACTCCAGCCGGCTGCCGAGGTCAGCTGTGCTAGATTTTCTCGTTAGAGGATCCACAGTGCAAAAAGCTCAATCGACGTGGTTCCACAGATTCTCGATTGCGTTTAAATCCGGGACGTCTGGTGGTCAAGAGAGTATGGTAAACCCATCTTGGTGCTCTCTGAACCACGTACATACACTGCGATCTGTGTAGCATCTTGCATTGTCCTGCTGGTAGATGCCATTGTGCCGATGAAACACAAACTGCATGTCAGGGCGGACATGGACCCTAAGGATAGAAAAAAGTGTTGATCCATTGTTTCTTCCAGAACGGCGAAATAACCCAGGTAATGCTCCCCCCCCTCCCCCATTCCCCTCAGCCTTGACCCTTCCGACGATTGTTGCAGGGAGATAACTTACATACCAACGACCATAAGTCCGACGGAGCAAAAAACATGGTTCATCTGGAAAGGCCTCCTGTCGCCAGACACTGTAGACAGTCACTTGGTACATATAGGCTGTCAGTTGCTCAACAGCTGCAAATCTGTTCTCCAGTTCACATGACAGCAGCCGTCGTTCACACCTGTCATCTGTGGCTCGTGGTGCACCATAGCTGCCTCAATACCGGTTTTGGATAGCGCAATTTAGCCATCTGCAGTATGCTTTAACCACGGTGGCATGCCAACAAAATGGTTCAAATCGCTCTGAGCACTATGGGACTTAACTTCTGAGGTCATCAGTCCCCTAGAACTTAGAACTACTTAAACCTAACTAATCTAAGGACGTCACACACATCCATGCCCGAGGCAGGATTCGAACCTGCGACCTTAGAGGTCGCGCGGTTCCAGACTGAAGCACCTAGAACCGCTCGGCCAAAACGGCCGGCGGCATGCCAACAGTTTACAAACTTAGCTGTCTTGGAAATGTTTCCACCCTTAGCCCGAAAACCAATGATCAGACCCTTCTGGACGTCAGATAAATCTCTCCTTTTCCGCATTACGACTACGACTGCAGTGGCCGGCCGCGGTGGCCGAGCGGTTCTAGGCGCTTCAGTCTGGAACCGCGCGACTGCTACGGTCGCAGGTCCGAATCCTGTCTCGGGCATGGATGTGTGTGATATCCTTAGGTTAGTTAGTTTTAAGTAGTTCTAAGTTCTAGGGGACTGATGACTTCAGAAGATAAGTCAGATGATAAATTCCACAGTGCTCAGAGCCATTTGAACCAATTTGACTGTAGTGTTTTCCACGTTCCCCCGACACGCTTTCTGTATCCTCCACTGTTAGCGCTGCCACCGGCTGTCTGTGAGAGGTTATTGCACGTTGACGTCGAACATAGGCGGTGGTCAGTGACTGGGTTTTGTATCTGGCCGTATTTGTTGATTGCATTGACTTAGAATCTTAAATCATTTACACCGCCACGTGAGCGTAGAGGGTTGGGTTGTTTGTGAGAAGACGGAGAAGGACGGGGAAGGAATTCGGCCATGCCCTTTCAGAGGAACCATCCCGGCATTTGCCTGGAGCGATTTAGGGAAATCACGGAAAACCTAAATCAGGATGGCCGGACGCGGGATTGAACCGTCGACCTCCCGAATGCGAGTCCAGTGTGCTGACCACTGCGCCACCTCGCTCGGTCAAGTGAGCGTAGACCTTAGTATTCGACATAAATTTCACCTTCATACTACTCGTCTTACAGACGGCTGTATATTTTGATTGTATTGACTAAGAAGCTTAAAGTTCGTACAGCGACAAAGGACCGTAGACCTTAGTACCTGACATGAATTTAATTTGTTATATCTTTACTTGTTCGTGGGAAAAGGGTGTCCTAGCAGACGGACAGACGGACAACGAAGTGGTCCTACGAAGGGTCCGTTTTTACCTGTTAAGATACGGAAACCTAAAAATGAAACAATAAAAGGGGTAGGTGCAGTAATAGAACAGCTGAAGGAAGCAGGAGTAAAACAAAGTGATATACCAAACAGAAAAATTTTATTCAGAAAATTCATAACTGAACAGTTGGCCTACCAGAAAATCCCAAGAAGACTGTAACAATTTGATCTGACCACAAGGGAAGAGTCCATTCTTAAGAGAATGACAGATTTATGAGCACAAAAAAATCGGAAAAAATCTCTTAAAATTCCCTTTGTTGGACATCACGTGGTCCGGTAAGGCCCGAATGTGAATAATAATAATAATAAGACAAGATAAGAGAAGAGAAAATATGTAATCCAGCAACTAAAATCAATAGAAACAATTTTAAAAAATATAATACACATGGATTCTACAAGACCTCCCCAAAACAAATGAAAGGTCTCATCATCATCATCAATGTTCTGCCAAACGGCAGGTTTTCACATGGTAGTTCTCCAGGCTGTCCGGTCTTCTGGCATCCTCTTCAGGTCTGCACAATTTCCTCTTTCCTTTATATCGCCTATCAACTTGTATCTCCTTCTTCCTCTCAGTCTTCTCCCACAAACCAATTCTTCTCAATGAATGTCCCAACCAGTTCTTTTTCCTTTCGCTTAAAACCCTTCAGCGGACATATTCTCTCACCAACCCTTTTCAGTACTCTTTCATTACTCACTCTTTCCATCCAGCTTATTCTCTCCATTCTCCTCCACATCCACATCTCAAATGCTTCTAACCTTTTTTCGTCCTCTCGTCTCAGCGTCCATGTTTCTGCCCCATATAGTGCCACACTCCAGACATAACATTTGCCAAGCCTTTTTCTTAGACCGTTATATAATTTGCCACGAAGAGTCTCCTTTTTCTGTTGAATGCCTCCTTCGCTACGGCAATTCGAGTTTTCACCTTCTGGTGACATTTCAAGTCTTCAGTTATTGTGCTTCCAAGACATTTAAATGTTGGGTAACATGTGAGACTATAGTCAGGTTGGTATCCCACCACTGTCCAGTGCGTCTCCAGACACGTCTTAACTAGTCGTCGGGGCTGAATTCTAGGCGGGACACATCACTGAAGACAAATCTACTCCAGTTTTAGGAGACGCTCGAGACTGGTTGGATACCAACCTTGCTGTTACGCGCCATACGGTCCGGCAACCAGGAAGGGTAGCCTGGGTTTTCTTTTCTTTCCATAGCAGGACCACTGTGATGCATAAAATGCATTCAGGCACATATCAACCATTCTAAAGCTGCCCAGAACCAAGACCAGGCAGACATCATGGGCAGGGACCATCGAGAATTGCTGAAGGTGGTTGTAAAAAAAAAAGTTAAATCAGTGAAATGATTTCCGAAGTGCTACGAGCAGTTCTGTTAACGCAATGACTGTGGGTAGGGAGTTAAAAAATAATGGGTTACATTGAGCGAGCAGCTTCTCATATGCAACTCATATCAGGGGTCATTACTAAGCGACGCTTGGGGTGCTGTAAAGAACAACGCCATTGGACAGTGGATGCCTGGAAACGAGAGATTTGGAGCGATAATCACGCTATAGTGTGTGACAATCCGATGGAAGGATTTGGATTTGTCAAATGCCTGGAGAAATGCCATCATGTGGAGTGTCAACAGTGACGTACAGAGGGGTTCTGCTATGAAAACAAACGGCACTCCAGTCCACCACTCCTGGTTGTTGGGCTGTATGGCAGCAGACAGTCAGGTTGATATCTATGGTCTAGGGGTAGCGTCTTTCATTAGTAATCAAAACGTTCTCGGTCCCGGGTTTGAACTTCATCACTGCTTAAATTTTGAATAAAAATCACCAACAATGTCGGCCGATGACTTAAGACCTAAGAAACTATGTCGTTCTGCCAACGGCCTTGACAAAGAGAACGTAGTAACGGACAGATGTCCAAGGCACTCTCTTGCGCTTGGATGCGAAACTGCCCCTTAAAGGCGAAAGAATCAGTAACGATCAACGACATGAGGATACAGAAGCCAAGTGCATTAAAGACGCATAAAGTGTATCCAAAGGACATGTGTCCTGTAATTGAATAAAAGTATCGTGATGATCTCTCCATTGGCAAAGGATCCCAGACTAGTCCCCCATTCGGATTTCTATGAAGGGACTGCCAAGGGGGAAGTGATCGTGAGGCAGAGATTAAATAACAAACGAAAGGGTAACGTTCTAGGAATTGGGACATGGAATGCAAGAACTTTCAGCGTGGTAGGGAAGCTAGAAAATCTAGAAAGAGAAATTCTAAGGTCAATCTAGATAGATCACTGAAATAACATGAGATACCCTCTCAATCCTTGGCCTTTCATTTGGTTTCCTTCTCCTCGTCTGCGTTCTTCTCTTTGTTTTTCTGACGGTGTCTGTTCGCTGCAAAAAACCAAGCAGGGAACTTGCTTAACTGGTCCCAGGAGCTGGAGAAAACGACTAGGTCAGTCCTCCAAATACTGAGCGCAAAAATGAAATTGTCCCGTGTACGGTACACCGTCTATTAAATACGCCGGGTGCCTGTTGTTGTTTTGTTGTCGGTGGTAGGGATGTTGACGTTACAGATGGTAAGGACTATAAGTACAAATGGCTCTGAGCGCTATGGGACTTAACTTCTGAGGACATCAGTCCCCTAGAACTTAGAACTACTTAAACCTAACTAACCTAAGGACATCACACACATCCATGCCCGAGGCAGGATTCGAACCAGCGACCGTAGCGGTCGCTCGGTTCCAGACTGTAGCTCCTAGAACCGCTCAGCTACTCATGCCGGCGACGATAAGTACAGAAATGATAGAAGTACACTACGGTAAAATGCAGTTTTTTGAGTTATAATGCATAATGCCGAAATATTACGGAGTAAGCATTACGATAGCTAGTAGGCAATGCATTGGTGACAAAATATGTTAAGAATTAAACGTTGGGAAAAAGTACTATGAAATGACAGACGCTTATCGTCCTGGTTAATGAATGATTTGAAAGAAAAAATTCTGAAGCCCATAGTAAATATTGAAAGACACAGAAGTTTTGCTCTGCAGTTTTTCATAAACATAACGTTACCGCTGGGGTATGTGCCGCAACAATAGTTTACACGGAGACTAACACGTTCATTTTTTCAGGCTCTTCAGTTAAACAACAAACACTAGAACCATTCTGGGCCATGGCTTGCGTACTCAGTGTATGTTGTTGTACACCATCTGATCAAAAGTATCCAGACAGACACTAGTGAACATTAATACACGGCTGTCCATCCTTCGCCTTTATAACGGTTTGAACTCTGTTGAGAACACTTCCAGTGGTGTACAAATGTCTGTGAAGGAATGGCAGCCCATTCTCCCCGTCAAGAGCCGAAGCCAGAGAAGGTAGTGACGCTGTGGATCTGGAAAGAAGTTGAAGTCATCCCAAAGGTGCTCTACTGGGTCAAGACGCTGGGTAAGCAGTCCATTTGAGAAATTTTATTGTCCCCAAACCATTGCCTCACGGACAGCGTGCATTGTCATGCTGTTCAGTCAGTCATCGCCTTCAAACTGTTCCGCTACTTACACAGCACACGATGCTGTAAAATGAGTTCATAGTCTTCCGCACGAATAACATCCCACGCCGTAGCACCAACGCCTCTGTACTTCACTGTTGACACTCCACATGATGGCATTTCTCCAGGCATTTGACAAACCCAAATCCTTCCATCGGACTGTCACAGGCTATAGCGTGATTATCACTCCAAATCTCTCGTTTCCAGGCATCCACTGTCCAATGGCGTTGTTCTTTACAGCACCTCAAGCGTCGCTTAGCAATGACCCCCGGTATGAGTTGCATATGAGAAGCTGCTCGCTCAATGTAACCCATTATTTTTTAACTCCATACCCACAGTCATTGCGTTAACAGAACTGCTCGTAGCACTTCGGAAATCATTTCACTGATTTAACTTTTTTTTTTTTACAACCACCTTCAGCAATTCTCGATGGTCCCTGCCCATGATGTCCGCCTGGTCTTGGTTCTGGCCAGCTTTAGAATGGTTGATATGTGCCTGAATGATTTGTTATTCATGTGACATCCAACGTATAGTCCGTGTTCGAAGTCACAAACCTCACCTGACCTATACATTCTGCCGTTATTGCTTCTGTACTGATAATACAATACTGTCTGCCTCCTTTTACACTTTTGGATCCGCCTCTCGTGACGTACGAGGTTTGGCTATAAATTAACGGGACTGATGCTGTCACAGAGTACGCATGTGCCAATCAGAAACCACCAATAGCTGTGAAGCGTGAACTCTTCTCAGTCGAGTGTGGCATCTGTAGTATCTGAAGACAAATCAGTGTGGCCGTGGTCTTCTTTTGTGTAAGAACTGCTATTTTGTCTGGCCGGAAAAACGATAAGTGTAATTATAGGGCAAAGAATTGTAGTGATGTTTCGACTGAAACTTGAAAAAACTGCTATTCTGAAATATAAATGTCGTGTGACTAGGGCCTCCCGTCGGGTAGTCCGTTCGCCGGGTGCAAGTCATTCGATCTGACGCCACTTCGGCGGCTTGCGCGTCGATGGGGATGAAACAATGGTGATTAGGACAACACAACACCCAGTCCCTGAGCGGAGAAAAATCTGTGACCCAGCCGGGAATGAAACCCGGGCCCTTAGGATTGACATTCAGTCGCGCTGACCACTCAGCTACCGGGGCGGACCATTTTAAAATACCTTTACTCAAAGAAATGTATGACGAAGACTGTTAATGACGTACGCGAGAATTTGAGTTGATCAAGCGTTTCCAAGTTGGCCGAGAAGAGGCTGAAGATGACTCACGCCCGAGACGCCCTTCAGTATAAAAAATAACGAAAGTGACGAAAACGTAGGCAATCGAATTCGATATGACCGTCAGTGGAGAATCGATCGATTGCTAGGACTGTAGAAATTGACAAAAAAGTGGGATAAGGCAAATGTTGCATAACCAGTTTAACATGATGAAAGTGTGTGCGGAACTATGCCGAAAACCCTCACGATCGAATAAAATAAGCTCGTGAAAGAGTTTGTATTGACACTTTTAATACCACTGAAAATGATACTAATTTCTTGCAAATAGTGATAATGTGTGACGAATCTTGGTTTTTCCGTTATGATACAGAAACTAAGCGCCAGTCCGTGCATCGAAAGGACCAAATCTCAGCAGAGCGAAAAAGCTCGAACGAGCACATCGAGATCCAAACCGATGATGACTTTTCTTCAGATATTCATGAAATTGGGTGTCTTCACTGGGTTCCTGAAGATCAGACTATTGATCAACACTACAAACTTGAGATCCTTGTTTACTTCGTGAGAAAATAAAAAAAAACCCGAAGTGAATTGTGGAACAACAAGTGGTGGGTTCTTCATCAAGACAACGCACCGATTAGTACCGCATTGTCTGTTAACAGGTTTCTAGCGAAATACAGCATCCCAGTGCTAGATCACCTACCTTCTTCGCATGACGTAGCGCCATGTGACTTTCATCTGTTCCCCAAGGTCATATCTGCATTAAAATGAACAAGATTTCAGTCCGTTGAAGCAGTGAAAGAAAAGGCAACATGAGTTTTCAAGGAGCTCACCGAGGAAGACTCTCGGCACTGTTTTGATCAATGGAAAATACACATAGAGCATTGCAGAGATAAGAGGAGGGAAGTATGAGGGTGTCAATAACTAAACACGTATGTTTCTATAATATAGTATTTTACTGCAATAGTCGTATTATTTTATAGCTACACACCGTATAGGGCTCAATTCCGGGTTACCTGGCGATGTCCGGATACTTTCGATTACATAAGGTGTACGTATATCCGTGGACTCCTCTAACACGGACGGTACACCCAGTAGCTCCTAGGCCGGCTGCGATGATCCCATGACGCTGGACCTGTTGCTCGGAGAACGTACAAGGTGACGTGTAAGTTTTAACCGATACCAAACTAAACGCGCTAGGAACAAAGCCTTGCAAAGTCGACGCCAGTACTACAATTATCCATTGTCACTGCTTCAATAACAATATTATGAGGTGTTTTAATGAGATGAACCATCCAATCATTACACCCATTCGTAATACTGCCATGCACACATTGGTGGTGCGAGCTCTTGCATCTTATAGCATTAAATAACTGTAGGTCTTTTCGTTAGTTGTTAGTTCTCAGAAAGCTGCAGTATATTGTCCTCATACCCATCAAAAGCTATGGTTTCATGGAAAAAGATACGCCGAAGAATTCGTGTTGCAACTAATTACACACCACACTTCAGCTTTCACATCATGGAGAGACTCTTGATGTAGCTGATGGGAATTTTCGTAACTCCAACGTTGATTCTCCCACGAGTTGACGTACCCCGATATGTGGAGCCACGTTTCGTTAGAAGAAAATAACATCGGAGGATCAGCCTATCCAACCTGCAAAGATTGCAATATCCAGTTACAGTACTCACGACGAGGAACAGTATCTGAACTGGTTAGTCGATCCACTGCTGTTGCTCTGAAAGGTTTCAATTTCAGTTCATGTGCAGCCGTGTGACCAGATGCAACTCATAGTCCAGTCTGCACGACGATTTTCTCGAGTTTCTTTCTAATGTCGCTCCTAGCTCGTGTAGTTTATACTCATCAAATCTATAAGCCACCTGGTTTCTGTATGGACTACGGGCCGGGGAGTCATTAAGGTCCCATGCAACTCCAGAGACAGTTCTTGAAGCGTCCTTGAAGCATCCTGTACATACAATTTAGCGTCTAAAGTAAGAGCTAGGCGCTCCGGAAGTTGGTGGCTTGAAAAGTGTCACTCAGTGATAAATTTGAAACAGATTGTGATAAAGCGACGAAAATGTCCTCAGCATACGTTGTCTTATGACAAGAAAGGTGCAGGACAAAAATGCAAATTTCATTTAAATACTAATTTCTAGGAAATGAAGTAATGCCATATTTATAACTCATTCCTACGCCCACGGTGACAGTTAAATCATCGACTTTGGTATAACAAATCTAGTATCGACTGACGTACGTTTCTCTCATCTCTGACTTTTCTCTAATTAATGGAGAAAAATGTTTTTCTGTACCTCATTTGATAATGATACAAAAAATGCAACGGTTTTTTATATTTGAGCATACACCACGAAGGTGTAATACGACTAATTCAAACCATGACACTGCTACATTTCTTATCTTCACACACTGGTACCAAGACAAACTATTAGTAAAATATTCCAGGCTATTATGCCGTGTCGGAGGGATTTTCCAGTTTCTTCCCAATCTTTGGAGGACATTTTCAAGATGGATCGTAGCTTCTTTGAATGTTCGATTTACACGACTCAAAAATGCTAAGATTACTCTTGAAAATGTCTTCCGCAGATTGGGACGGAACGTTGGGTTTCAGTGAAAAATCCATCCGATCACGGCTTAATAACCCGAAATATTTTATTAACTGTGACATTTCTGGTCATGAAAGTGGACATTTTACAACCAGATACACTGCCTGACAAAAAAAATGAAGCGCACAAAACAGCAATACAGACATTATCGGATGTCAATGTAACTTTGTATACGTACACAACAGGAAGGTGTCGAAGACAGCCGGCCTGTGTGGTCGTGCGGTTCTAGGTGCTTCAGTCTGGAACCGCGTGACCGCTACGGTCGCAGGTTCGAATCCTACCTCGGGCATGGATGTGTGTGATGTCCTTAGGTTAGTTAGGTTTAAATAGTTCTAAGTTCTAGGGGACTGATGACCACAGATGGTAAGTCCCATAGTGCTCAGAGCCATTTGAACCATTTTTTTGTCGAAGGCAGTGACTGTAGGATGCTACAAGATGACCAAGAAAAAATTTGTAGTTCGCCCGAAATTTTATGGAACAATCCGTACTCTCAGAACGTTTTAAACATCAGGACAACACTCATCTGCTGACGTCATGCGTCTCAATGAATTGTATGAGTAATACTGAAGTATTCCTGTGACCAGAAAGATCCCCATTTCTGTCCCCGAAAGAACATGTATGGGACCAGCTTGGGCGTGGACTCCGTCCCAATGCCAGTATCCAGGATTTCATGGATCTGTTTGATCAATTATGGGCCAGCTTCACTCAGGAGAGGATACGACGGCCCAACCCAGTCAGTGCGTGAATCTTGTTTAAAAGGCGTGGGACGTAATCTTGATAAGTGGGCGTATACTGCTAAGTTCTTTGTTAATTTGAGTCAATTTTGTAATCACTGTGATAGCATGATATATTTTGTCTACGTGTGGAAGTTCATTTCGTTTCCTCCTTCCCTCCTGGGTGCTTCACTTTCTTCAGGCAGAGTATTTGTCTGATTCTGAAAGCCAGTACTGATGCACAGATACTGTAGAAGAAGGCTATAACATTTTTGGATTTACTTGTGTGCGCATGTTCTGTGTTTTCTACATTTAGTGCCGGTTACCGCTTCCTTCATTATGTGTTTCCCCTAACCGTTTTGAGTAGTTAATTTTAAGTATTCTTTGAATAATAGTTTTTCTTTTGTTAATATCAACCATGTTACAGAACTTTGTGAATCTTTCTCGCTAGGGTAAGGCTCAAATATTTCTTAAGTCAGCGTAGATAACCAGATAAATTAACGATGACAAAATGATAGTTTTGTTACGCTTCTGAACCACCATGACACACAACTGTGAGCGATACCCAGACGTTCAGAATTCAGACATTAGAGGGAGGAGGGAAAAAGGCAGTGAACGTCAGCACGTGCCTCTGGCAGGAAATATTACTGCAGTAGAAGCAAAAAATATTACAAGGTTCGTAAAGTTGGAGGGCGTAAAAAAGAGGTGCGATGACTAAGCAGTAATTATAAGTGTTTCTAGCTGGTCGTTATGCAACAAGTTAGCTGACGCATAGCAATATGCTACAATCCTATGTGCTAGGACATCGCTAAAGAACAGGATCTTACAGCAGTTTAAACTCAGCACCGCTTTTAAATCACCCTGCTTCATTTACACGTCGTTCTTCCTCTAAAACATGGACCATTTTCTGTCTGATAGATTTCGAGTCTTATTGACTGTTTCATTCCCAGGGCAAATAAGAAACAACTGGTATTTTAAAATCTTACGCTCCTTTCGTGCTCGCTGTGGGAGTTGAGGTATCTAAAGACGTGACTTCATGGCGACACTACCTGAGAACAATATACTCGAGTTCTAGATGTGGGAAAAATGTTATCGTCAGCAATATGCCACTACTAGGGGAAGAGGATTGTCAACGGCTTCTCCGCAGCGGTCACCCTGGTTTCCATCAGATCAACAAAGTTAAGCACTGTCGGGCTTGGTTAACATTTGTATGCACTCAGCCCTTGTGAAGCCAATTGAGGAGCTACTTGACTGAGAAGTAGCGGCTCCGGTCAGGAAAACTGACGATGGCCGGGAGACTGGTGTGCTGCGACATGCCTCTCCATCTCCACATCCACTGAAGCCTATGGACTAAGGATGACACGGCGGTCGGTCGGCAGCGTTGAGCCTTCAAGGCCTATTCGGACAGAGGGGAAGAGCTTTGGTAAATTATGATTCTCGACCACCACAATCTGAGTTCATAGCTACCCACGGTGCTCGCAATCATTCATTCATTGTCATACATCAGCTCATCGGACAAAATATTCGTCATCCTTGAGAGACCCCACGCAAACACCGAGTGACATCGCCCGGCGTTATAATGGCAAGAAGATAGCCCACAATTTTCTTCCCGTAGGTGAACCAACTCATGCTGATTAGGCTCCATCGAACTGGCAAATTACAGGGATGCTGATTACCGCCTGTTCAAAATACAGTGCTTAACAATTTGATAAGGAACAACTGGCACTTGCTAACGCACGACTCTCAATTGCTACGAAACAACCGACCAATGATGGTAAAAGGAAATGTAGATGGGGCACGCTCTGAATGCATTCAGCAGTTCATGCAGTAGTGTTTCAACAAGATGATTGTGGAATTGGTTAGTGCGACATTTCATGTAGTACGGCAACATGTCTGCAACACATAATTTGAGTGGTGACGTTCATAGACTAGTAGTTGGACGGCTTGAAGCCGATCGAAGTGCCGCTACTGTAGCCACAGTGATGGGTGTGTTCAAAAGTGTCATCTCGCGATTAAAAAGGGCCACTGAATTTCGAAATTCTATGTGAAAGCATGTCTATGGTAATAGACGGACCAAGAGGATTGATATGTAGCCCTACTGCCGTAAAGGGACTGACTTCTCATTCCTACGTAGATCACTGCAGACCTTGCAGCCGATACTGTTCTACGTGTCTCTGCCAGAACCATTTCGCGGCGATTAGACCAGGCTGGATTGTATGCTCTGAAGACTGTTAAAAGGATCCCACTTCAACCACGTCATCAGCGAGGAATTGTTCGTTGGGGTAGGGAGCATGTTGATTGGGGTCAGCAATAGTGGTCCAGAGTATGTTCTCCGACGAATGCCGCTTCACGCTGGTAAGTGATTCTCGACGCAAATTAATGAGGAGAGGGAGGGGAACATGTAAAAACCACAGAATGTTAATGAATGTCATAAGTGTGGCCTAAGCGTTGTGGTGTGGGCAACCATTATGTACAATGGCCGAAAAGTGAAGGTATTGGATGTATGGAACGGCTTGTATACTCCCTGGATCTAAACCCTATAGAGCATTCTTGGGATGCTCTTAGCAGACGTTTTTCTCAACGAACACCTCACCTCCGAACCGTACAAGAACGGAAAACCGCTTTGAGACCGTAGTGGGACAATATCCCCCAAGACTTCTCTACAGTTGAATAAGAGGCCTACAATGTGCATTAGACCAGAGGAGGACATGTTCCTTATTAAAATGGTTCAAATGGCTCTGAGCACTATAGGACTTAACTACTGAGGTCATCAGTCCCCTAGAACTTAGAACTACTTAAACCTAACTAACCTAAGGACATCACACACATCCATGCCCGAGGCAGGATTCGAACCTGCGACCGTAGCGGTCACGCGGTTCCAAACTGACGCGCTTAGAACCGCACGGCCACATCGGCCGGCTATTCCTTATTACTGAGCGCCTATATCGACCATTATGTTGGGAGACTGACCGATGTCAAACATGAACGCTATTTATGTCTGTTATCCTGCTTCCCCATGTGGTGAAATCTGTACCATTTTACATTATAAATATACGACTCCACCGCCCTGTTACGTCTCTGTTATGTTTCATGTCGTCCATCATTGTATGTGATTATTCCTGTGCAACAATGTCCCTGTTCCTTAGCAACTGTCACACAGTGTAGTCGCAGACCTTTTTTTTATACTGGATTAAGATCGGATGATTTAGCAGGCCAGTCGCGGTACGATGTAGCGCCCCAAGGTTCATCAAACTGAGAACGTATGCGTGCGACCCTGTGAACTCGGCTGTTGTCATCTTGGAAGATGGGAATGTCCACAGCAAACTCATTATTAAGATATAGAAAAGAAGGCAATATTTAATCACCAAGAGCCAGACACATTATATTCTGGGCAACCGAAAGTGTAAGAATGCATTATTGTTACACAAAACCGCATCAGCTGTTGAATAAACCTTTATAAGTGTAACCAGTTTCGCAACATTAAAATTGCATCGTCAGATACAGCTGAATAGAAAAATAGAGATTGGAGGAAAAATTTAAAAAATTGACAAGACGTCCAGTGAAATCAATATGTAACTTTAGTGACGATTAGCTGCTAAATACACGATATGGACAATAACTCTTAAGAGAATCGGGTACTCAGTAAGCAGAATACTCATATTCAAAACATTTACAGCGAAACCCAGAAATTACTGGACGCCCCATCACTCTCAGTCATGCTGTATTGAAACGCCCTTAAAGGGAACAGTAGTCATAGTCAGAGTGCTGGAATAAAGGACATAACCATGGTAAAATCCTCAAGTTGTAAGAAAAAACATGGAGAATAATATAATCTAGTTCTCGCCTTGATACGTCGGGTGCATACGGTAAGACCCATGATTTTAATTCGTCTGTTTATTTTATTTTCCTTGCCATTCGTTTTATCTTACGTGCGTCTTACTTTCCTTATGGGTTCCTGTATTTCACTACAGTTTGTACGATTTTAGTGCTTTTATAGTACCGTCCCTTTCGCGGCCCTACACGATAATATGGGTATCTTCCTCCAGGTAAGCATGATACAACAGACTCCTACAGGTTTTGTTCGGCCCTTTATCCGGCTAATAAATTTTTTATTATATTATTCTTCTCATCCCAACTGCTTTTAGAGTGCGAGGAGAGTAACTAGCCAGTACTGTAATTTTTTCTTCATGGTTCCAACACACGCGATTCGTAGGGAGCTGAACGATATCCCTACATATGGTGGCTATTGAAATGTTGTTAGCAGGCTTCCTCTTTGTAATTTGCTTCTGTCTTCAACGTCTTTCAGTTCAGGTTCATCGACATTTCCGTGACACTCTCCCGAGAGTCAAACGAAAGTGTGACGATTCGTGTCGCCCTTATTTGTATACTTTCAATATCCTCTGTTAGTCCGTGTGGTGTTGGTCCCTCTTGCTTGAGCAATACACTAATATGGGACACGTAAGTGACTTGTAGACTAAGTTAACTCCTTTGTAGACTGCATTTTCCTAGTATCCTGGCAATGAAGCGAAGTCTGTCACCTGCCTCACCTACGACCGAGCCTATGTGACATTCCATTTTACATACATCCTAAGAAGAAACAGAAAAAGAAACAAATGATTACAATTTCAGAAAAATTGGATGATTTATTCAAAAGAAAGAGCTTTACTAACTGGGCCAGTCAATAACGCTTGGTCCATCTCTTGGCCCTTACGTAAGCTGTTATTCGTCTTGGCATTGACTGGCAATTGTTGGATGTCCTGAGGAATATCTTGCCAAATTCTGTACAATTCACGCGTTGGATCGTCAGATTCCAGGGCTGGTTGGAGGGCCCTGCTAATAATGTTCGAAAAGTACTTAACTGGGAAGAGATCCAACGCCCCTTCTGGCCAAGATAAGGTTTGACAAGCATGGAGACAAGCAGTAGAAACCCTCGCCGTATGCGGGCGGGCATTATCTTGCTGAAATGTAAAACCAGGATAGCTTTCCATGAAGAGCATCAAAACGGAGCGTACAACATCGTCGACGTACAGCTGTTCTGTGCGTAAGGGTGCTGCGAATAACCACTAAACGGATCTTGCCTCGAAAAGAAAGGCACTCCAGACTATAACTCCTGGCTGTCGGACCGTATGCGGGCGAGAAGCAGGTTGGTATGCCATTGCTGTCGGGGGCGTCTGCAGACAAGTCTTCGTCCTGGAATCTCATTGACTGGAGTAGAATTGTTTTCAGTGGTGAATTTTGCTTCGAACTGAGCCCCAATGACCAGCAGATAATTCTTTCGTGGAGCGTCGCTTTTTTTGTCTTAGAATGTGTGGTGTCCCAAGACTTAGGCCTGTCCCACCCCTCATTAAATCGACCAAGACTTATACGAATAATTGTAAGAACAGTTATTATTATTATGTTCTTTAAGTTTGTTTTTGGGTTTTCAGAAATACTGTGGGAAGAAAGTTTATTTATGTTGCAGATAACATGGAAGACGTTGCCCAACGATCACCACGAAAGTTCGACGTCGCAGCAAGTGGGCAACGAATAAAACGAATTCTGCAAACTACCGTGAGCCATGGAAGAGCCTGGGCCGCGAGGGCGTCGAGCTTCCTAGGTCGTTGTTGGACAACGTCAAAGGAAGACATATTCGCTTTCTCTTTGTAAACAGATCGATCGAGTCTTGAAAGGTTCATGTAAAACGTATAGGCGGGTGACACATTAGGTGGGACCCGATGCCTGTAATACTTCCACAGTTATTAAAAAGTTGTTAAACGGCAAAACCAATAGTTCATCATTTATAAAGATAAAAAGTAGTAAAGATATAGGAAAGCAAGAGTTGCGGCGTCAGAACGAAAAGTGATACATCGCTCAGCAACGAAGAAGGACGTAAACAGCGGGCGTTACGTGGTGAAAACAAATCAACTGATAAAATAGTAAGTCTGTAATTAAGCATAAAGGCACGTAACACTGCAAGTCTATGTACAAATAGTTGTAGCTGGATGTTAGTAGAAGCCGAATGATTCTAATTGTGAATCTGTGATATTCAAGTCATAGGATACCACGTTTTTACTTTTTACGAAAAGAGTAATACTACATTTCTACTCATTTGGAAGAAGTTGCAATCTTTGTACCAATTTAAAATCTCATCAAGATCTAAATATTTCTGCAGCTTTCTCCTGACAGTTCATATAACTGCATCATCTACGAAAAGACTTTCTATTAATATTATCTACAAGGTCATCGGTATACAAAATGAACAACAAGGTTCCCGACACATTTTCCCTGGGGCGCTCCTGAAGTTACTTGTGTCCCTGTCGATGATTTAGTCCAAGATAACATGTCGGGTCTTCCTCACCAAGAACTCCTCAACCCAGTCACACATTTTGTTTCGTACACATGTAACTGCTCCTTTATTAACAAACATTGGTGAGGTACCGAATCAAATGCTTTTCGGAAGTCAAGAAATACTGCATCCACCTGATTCCCTTGACTCGCGCGAGAAAAGCTGAAGTTTGGTTTCGCATGATAAATGTTTTCGGATTCCACGGTTATTCTGTTCGAGCTACCTCACTATGTTTGAGCTCAGGATATGTTCTAGGATTCTACAACAGATATGTCAATGAGACAGAACAGTAGTTTTTCGGATCACCTGTGGTACCTTTCTTAAAGACGTATTTGACCTGTGATATCTTCTTATCACTGGCTACAGTTTTTTGTTTAAGAGACCTATAGTTTTTTTATGGTTAAAATGGGAGACAGCTCAGCTGACAATGTTGTATAGAGTCTGACAGGGATCTCATCGGGTCCTGGAGCCTTGTTTAATTTTGATTATTTTAGCTGTTTTCAATGCCACTGTCGCCGGCCGCGGTGGTCTAGCGGTTCTAGGCGCGCAGTCCGGAACCGCGCGACTGCTACGGTCGCTTGTTCGAATCCTGCCTCGGGCATGGATGTGTGTGATGTCCTTAGGTTAGTTAGGTTTAACTAGTTCTAAGTTCTAGGGGACTGATGACCACAGTAGTTAAGTCCCATCGTGCTCAGAGCCATTTTTTTTTAATGCCACTGTCACTAATATCTATACCATTCATCTTGGCAGTTGTGCGAGAAGTAACCTAAGGCTGTTTGTCTATATCCTCCTTAGTAACGGAATACTTGAAAATGTAGTTCAATACTTCTGCTTAGGCTTTTCCACCCTCAGTTTCAGTTCCTTTATCTTCCATGGGTGTATGGACTGGAATTTTGCTGCTACTGACAGCCTATAAATATGACCATAATTTCTTGGGCTTTGTGAGAGAGCTTTCGGTAAGACCTGTTAAGAAAGTCATTGAAGGAATAACCCATTGCCTTCTTGACATTCAAATGCGTTTCATTCGACACCTTTCTATCCGTGGCACTATGCTTTGTTTTACATCTGTTGTACGGAAGTCGCTGTTTCTTTAGAAGTGTCTTTGGAGCAACTACATACCATCCAGAGTCCCTCCCGTCATGAACTGTCGTACTAGGTTCTATCCAGGGTACGGTCAACCATTCTTTTAAACTTGCCAAGTAAAACACAATGCTCTTCAAACCAATCTTCGAGCTGATGCACTTGTGGACCCGTCCCTAAGAATTGATGCATACTTAATGTTGATCCATAGTGCTTTCAAAAATGACACGTTCACCCATGGAATGCCACGAAAATATTCCCCAGACCGTAATGTTCCCTCCGCTGTCTTGGACCCTTCCGACTATTGTTGCAGGGTATTTACCTTCAGGCGTTTCACGTTTTGCGACTTGGTCAAACTGCATTTAGTTCACGCAAGACTGTCAAATTCCCATCCGAATGTAACGTTTTATTTGACAAATCTGGCAGGATCATGAAAGACAAACGACAAAACGTTACGTGTAGATCAGGCTTTACACTCACTCTTAAGACACGAACTCTGACTAAAGAGTAATTAGTAATGTGTTTTAATTTGAAAATGATGGTCTTCAGCTAACGCAGTCTGTTATTCTATATTTTTGGCCAAAAATTCGTCAAGAAACAACGAAGTTTGAGCAGGTGCACTGCCGTGGTGCAAAAGCCATAAACTATATAGACACAAATCCGAGCGTATAATTCGGATTTCTTTACGGAGAAGGCGTTAAACTTGTTAAGAAGTACTCTTACTGATTGTTCGATGTTGTGTCAAGAGCTCAAAGAGCACTATACTGTTGAAATCGAAGAACATAGTGGCCGTCGGTTCTACGCGCTTCAGTCCGGAACCGCGCGACTGCTACGGTCGCAGGTTCGAATCCTGCCTCGGGCATGGATGTGTGTGATGTCCTCAGGTTAGTTAGGTTTAAGTAGTTCTAAGTTCTAGGGTACTGATGACCTCAGATGTTAAGTCCCATAGTGCTCAAAGCCATTTGTGAAGAACGTAGTGGGGATAACCTTCGTGACCCCATTCTTCGAGCTCTTTTCGGTATCAGCGATCCAGAATATTTCCACTGCAGGGTTTGAGCCGTATCTGTAAATCCACGTTTCATCACCTGTTATGATTCGTTTCAGTGGTTCTGGATCGTCACTGACTTCATATAGCGACTCCAGAGCAACTCGCATTCGCCACTGATATTGTTCGTCTACGCCTGGATCATTACACCATACTCCGCAAGCCACCTAACGGTGTGTGGCGGAGGGTACTTCTGGTACCAGTAACTGGTCCCCCATTCCCTGTTCCACACGCGAATGGCTCGTGGGAAGACTGTTTGTCGATAAGCCTCTGTATTAGCTCCAATTTCTCGAATTTTCTTGTCGTGATCATTTCACGAGATGTATGTGGAAGGATGTAATACGTTGTCCGACTCTTCCAGGAAAGTGTTCACTTGAAATTTCAATAGTGAACCTCCTCGTGATGCACAGTGCCTCTCTAGTAGCGTCTGCCGCTGGAGTTTGTTGAGCATCTCTGTAACGCGCCGACTACACGAACCCGTGACGAAACGTGCGGCTCTTCGTTGGAACGTCTCTATCTCTTCGTCAGTTCCACCTGGTAAAGGCCCCCGACTGATGAAAAGTACTCAAGAATCGATCGAACATGCGCCTTGTAGGCCACTTCCTTCGTGGATTGTTTTCTATGAATCTCATTTTGGCGTTTGCTTTCCCCTTTGCTTTCCCTGCTATTTGTTTTATGTGGTCATTCCACTCAAGGTCGCTCTGGATAGTTACTCCTAGTTACGGCAAGTACTGTTTCCGGCAACTTCTCATCAGTTGTACTGTTGTTGATTTCTTTTCCAGTGTTTGTGCAATATGTTACATTTTCTTAAGTTCACTTTCAACTGCCAAAGCGTGCACCATTCATCTATGTTCTGCATGTCATTCTCCAAATCGACGTTGTCTTCTGTCTTTCTTATAGACAACCGCATCCTCTGCGAACCGTCTTAAAGAGCTTCCGATGCTTTTTACTAGATCATTTATATACATTGTAAACAGTAACGGTTTATCACACTCTCTTGGGGCACTTCGGGAATTACCTTCACATCAGTCGATTTTGTTCGGTTAAGAGCGACTTGTTGAGTTCTGCCTGCAACGAAGTCTTGAATCCAATCGCAAATCTGGTCCGAAACTCGTAAGCTCGTATTTTTTCTCACTAAACGACATTGCTTGTTCGAAAACAAAACGCAAAAGTACAAAATTCCTATTATTTTTGGACACACGTCGTGTTGTTGTGGTTGTGTAGTTAAGGATGAGTATGGAATGAAAACAAAAAAATGTGAAACCCAGTGCTGGCAAGTAGTCTACTAATACTCAACAACAGAACCAAGGCGGCAGCCGAACATTCCATCCGACGGATAGACCGCCATAAACAGTTTGTGAGACACTGCTGGAAAGGATTAAAAAGTAATTCAGGTCGATGATGCACTTACACGAACTTAATATTACCTCCTCCTGTCCCCTTATCGTTTAAATGCTGGCGATGCGTATTGTTTCGAAAAGTAAACCTCTGCCTTGAGCGCAATAGCATAACGAGTGTTGTCGACCTCGAAATGGAGGCCACTTTTCTTCACTATCACCTCCTGTTTTCTTTTTATGTTGATGCTAGTACATCTCCATTTACAGAACTCCGCGTAGTTCACTTCGCCGCATCAGTGTTTTCTTGTCTGGCTTTCATGACTTATGGCCTAGAACACCGGAAACTAGTTATTTGCTTGGTTTTATGATGGGGATTATTACAGTCCATTGTCGAATTGTAAGTAGTGCGTGATCATTATTGTAGCTTACACTGCTGTTCCACTTTTTTACTGTTATGTGAGTATATTGCGAGACATTAAATTTGCCGAAGTCACTCCAGCTTGTGAACACGTCATTGCTAGTTCAATCCGGATTTCGGTATTACGTAAACTGAACAGACCTAATCACGCGAAAATGGATTCAGGGAATGAGAAATGTGACAGATGCAGAAAGGGAAGAATGCTGCAAAATTTATTTGGTGTGAGGTTCCAGATCAGGCGATCACGTCACAATCTTCCTTCGATGTATTTAAACCTTACATACGCTGTAATCATGAGATCGAGGTCTTCCTATCGACATAGCCTTAGGAAATTTAGTAGTAGTGTCAGTCTTTCGTTGCAAGAGCTTTTTCTATGTTCAATTTGATCAATATTTACTACCAATGCCGACAACCTTCATGTCAGTCAAAAAGACACAGAAAGACAGCTTATAATTATAAGTGGAAATAGGGCAACACTGTTGGTAAATATTAGCAATAACACTAGGCACGTAAAAACCAGATTAGGAGGGTATACAGATTTGGAATCATTGATATCAGACTATGCCGCACACTAACGACTGTCAAGGTCACATATAAGGGGCAGTCAACTGAAAACCAAATAGACGAAAAAAAAACTAAGTAAGCTATTTATTATTTCAAAGGAAATCGCCATAACTGTTGTAAGTGGGCCGGCCGCGGTGGTCTAGCGGTTCTGGCGCTGCAGTCCGGAACCGCGGGACTGCTACGGTCGCAGGTTCGAATCCTGCCTCGGGCATGGGTGTGTGTGATGTCCTTAGGATAGTTAGGTTTAAGTAGTTCTAAGTTCTAGGGGACTTATGACCTAAGATGTTGAGTCCCATAGTGCTCAGAGCCATTTTTTTTGTTGTAAGTGGGCTGCTTTTGTGTTGGTAGCGCTGTGTAGCGCTTTGCATTGGATCTCTGACTGCGCTTTCCTTGTAAGAGACTCTGTGGCTGGTCGGACTAGTTGTTGGAAGTTAATCACCAGTACTTTTGCGCAGTAGGAAGTTAGTTGCTAACAGTGTTGGGAGTCCTGTTGGGCAGTTGGAGGTCAACAACCAGCAGTGATGAATGTTAGATGTGAGAAGTTAGCATTGATGGAGGGAAGAGGTCTGAAGCGTTAGCGTACGCTAACGATCTGTACATGTTCGACTTCGAGATTGAATACTATTCATGATCATATTCCTTTGTATTAGATGTCAATGACGATTTATATACGTGTTTGAACTGGCTGTCATATTATTAAGGTAAAAAGTACATTATTTGGTTTGCAACAAAATCTTTCCTTTGCTAACCACAAGCCTATTAGTAGTTAGTGGCTTTAGTAGTTAGAATCTTTTATTTAGCTGACAGTATTGACGCTCGCTGTATTGCAATAGTTTGCGTAATTAAGACTTTTGTGAGGTAAGTGCTTAATGAAATGTATAGGTTATTGTTAAGATTTCTTTTTAGCCAGGGCCATTCTTTTGAATTAATTATATGAAGTCAGGTTGTAAGTTTTTTTTTGAGCAGTCAGACTGCGTTGCGCTAGAATATTGTGGGTCAGTGTTTACATGATGTTGTGGTTGTTGTTGTGGTCTTCAGTCCTGAGACTGGTTTGATGCAGCTCTCCATGCCACTCTATCCTGTGCAAGCGTCTTCATCTCCCAGTACCTGCTGCAACCTACATCCTTCTGAATCTGCTTAGTATATTCATCTCTTGGTCTCCCTCTACGATTTTTACCCTCCACGCTGCCCTCCAATGCTAAATTTGTGATCCCTTGATGCCTCAGAACATGTCCTACCAACCGATCCCTTCTTCTAGTCAAGTTGTGCCACAAACCCCTCTTCTCCGCAGTTCTATTCTGTTGTGGCGTAGCAAGACAGCCACGCCACGGAAGTAGCCGAAAGGCACGCGTTTAGCAGGCAAGAGATAGGTCTGTAACAGGATACGTAATGAATGATATAAAGAAAAGTACGTAGCTTCTGGAATACTTAACTTTAATCCATCCTTGGTGCATCGCTATTGACGATATAAGTGAGACTCCATAGATACATGCAATGTTACTAATGGCGCCTTGCTAGGTCGTAGCCATTGACTTAGCTGAAGGCTATTCTAACTATCTGCTCTGCTAATGAGCGAGGCTTCGTCAGTGTGCATCGCTAGCTACGTCGTCCGTACAACTGGGGCGAGTGCTAGTCCGTATCTCGAGACCTGCCTTGTGGTGGCGCTCGGTCTGCGATCACACAGTGGCGACACGCGGGTCCTACATGTACTAATGGACCGCGGCCGATTTAAAGCTACCACCTAGCAAGTGTGGTGTCTGGCGGTGACACCACATGCCTCCCCCGCAAATCGGCGAACGGTCGTGTTATAAGGCTTCCGCCCGCCGTGGGGAGGACCCCATGTTGACGTATGCGATGAGGTGGGGAGCCTAACAACAGGCGAGGCTGTGCCACCCGCACCCGGCCATTCGGTCCGAGGGGATCTAGGAAACGCCTGAAAACCTAGTCCAGGGTGAACGTCAACATGTGGTGTATGCGCCCGTAAAGAGACAGGAGGGGCCGAAGGGTCGACCTCCATTGCGTCGGGGTATCCGACGCGCGATGACGTCATGTGGTCCGGAGCGGGCAAGAGTTCCATGGCGGAGGACAGCTGGTCACGGGAAGCGATCGGCGGCGCGTGACCCAGGGAGGCGCTTGGCGGCTGCAGCGAAGCGTCCACTGCGGGCGGCGCCGGCTGGAGGACACGCGGCGGCGGCGGAGGCGGCAGCGGCGCGTCGCCATGGGGCAAAATGGAAGGCATCGTCGGTAACACCTGGGGATGAGGCGAGCCAGTAGATGGGTCCCCAGGGCGCTGACCGGACGGCACCGTCGCTGAAAGCAGACGGGGAGCGGCAGAACCCGTGCGACGACAGAGGCGCAGCTGATTGAGATGCCGACGCACCTCACCAGAGGCCCCCAAAACCAAATACATCGCGCGGCCGAGGCAGCGAAGAATGCGCCCTGCGAGCCAACGCCGTGAACCGCGAAAGTTGCGATAGAAAACAACGTCGCCTGGAGCAAAAGTAGGAGTCTGCCGCTGCACAGGAACTTGATGCGGCGGATGCAGCAAAGACATCAAGGTTCGATGAGGACGACCGTGGAGCAACTCAGCCGGCGAGCGACCATCTCGGGGCTGAGAGCGATACGATGACAAAAAGAGCAACAATGCGTCCTCCCAAGAATGCGACTCTTTCAACTTCAACATCTGTGACTTGAAAGTCCGAACCAATCTTTCAGCGGCACCGTTTGACTGAGGCGAAAACGGCGCAGATGTCAGATGTTGAATACCATTGGCCGTGCAGAATGACTGAAATTCTGCGGACATAAATTGTGGGCCATTGACGGAAACAATAGTCTGTGGAAGACCTTCAATGCAAAAGATAGCAGACAACGCTTGGACGGTGGCAGATGACATCGTGGAAGACATCCGGACAACAAAAGGAAAATGACTGAAAGAATCCACCACAACCAACCATCGAGCATTCCAGAATGGACCAGCAAAATCGATGTGCAAGCGTTGCCAAGGGGAAGTGGCTTTTGGCCATGCAAAGAATTTCCGCGGCGGTGCGGATTGTTGTTCGGCACACGCCATGCAAGAAGAGCACATTCGTAATCACAGCATCGATTCCGAACCAAGTACAGTGCTGACGAGCAAGTTGTTTCGTTCGCACTATACCCCAATGTCCTTGGTGAAGAAGCCGTAAGACAGAGGACTGTAACGAACGTGGGACCACGACTCTGGACTGATCATTATCAGAACGCAACAACAAAACACCACGTCGTACAAAAAGTCTCTCCTTGTGAGCAAAAATCGGCGAACCAACGGATCCTCTATCCGCGACTTCGACAAGGGCCATTGAGTAGCAACAAAACGCAAAACGGTAGCAAGGACAGGGTCAGCAGCTGTGGCTGTAGCTATACGACTAAAATCAACCAGAAACGGTTCGACCACGTCATCGGTTTCCGCATCAATGAACATGCAAGCAAGTTCGGAAGAATCGAATGCTCTATCCTCAGCAACAGGCAAATGGGACGACGCATCGGCGTTTCCGTGCTTAGCAGTGGACCGATACAAGATATCGTAGTGGTACTGCGAGAGGAAAATAGACCAGCGAATGAATTTCTGCGCTGTACGTGGAGGTACAGGCTTGTTCGGATGAAAAAGCGATGTCAAAGGTTTGTGGTCTGTGATGATGGTAAAGTGACGACCATACAAGAAATCATGGAACTTAGTAACACCAAACACGAGAGCCAAAGCTTCTTTCTCGATTTGTGAATAATTTCTTTGCGCTGATGAGAGCAATTTTGACGCAAAGGCAATAGGGCTATCATGCGACCCATCTTTGTGCGCAAGCACAGCACCGATCCCGAAATCCGATGCATCTACCATCAACAAAAGTGGTTTCTGGGGATCGAATGGCGTAAGGCAAGTATTTGAAAGCAACGCCGATTTCAACTGGCGAAAAGCGCGTTCACATTCCGTCGTCCAGACGAACGGAACACCTGTACGGCGTAAGCGATGAAGCGGAGCTGAAATGGAAGAGGCATTGCGCACATTCACTCACACCTTGTGATTCCAAATCATGTGAGGTTCTCGTGACCTCATCACGCAATGCTTGGGGAACATTGCGCGCTCTGAAAAATTTCGGTTGTGCGTTGACGTTCAGTTCCAAATGTGCTTCATAGTTCTGAGCGCAACCTAAGCCCGGTGCAAAAATGTCTGCAAATTCTTCACACAGACGAGGAACACTGTCTGAAGGCACAGTCTGATTCACTGATAGGACCTGATTTACTATAGACATGTTAAACAACTGAAATAAATCTAAACCCAACAAGTTCACTGCAGTAGAAGAACGAAGAACATAAAATGACACAAATTTTGTTTGTCCCTTGTATGTTGCAAGAAGAGTGCACTGTCGTAACACAGGGATATGCTGTCCTGAATAACTAGTGAGCTGAACATTTGCGGCACGCAACGGAGGTTTGCCCAGTTGTTTGTACGTGTCGTGATTGATCAATGAAACTGCAGCTCCGGTATCGAGCTGGAATGGCATGACCTTGCCATTAAAGTCCAAATCTACAAAAAGTTTGTCCTGCTGACGACAAGAGCGACTGTCTCGTGCAATTTGAACTGATACAGGTACAGCATCACTTGCTAATTGACGTGATTTCCGGCGACGTCGACGCACACTTTTTGTGGGACGAACACAGTCACTGTTAGAAAGAGTGGCACTGGGCGGAGTGGAATTAACTACATGAATGTCCATGGGTGAAGGTTCACGAGCCTGAGTATTCTTGGTTCGATTCCGGCGCGAAGCAAAGGGCCTGGAATGATGAAGAGTGTCTGATCTGAGCTTTTTCTGGCAAACACTTTGAACATGTCCTTTCTTATTACAGTAAAAACAAATAGCTTGGCGTGACGGGCAATTGTCACGCGAATGTCTAGTTGCACACCGCAGGCATGATTTCACTGCATTTGTATGCTTGCGCGGCACACGTGGAGAGCTAGGCGGCAGCTGCGCGGACGAGCGCGAGGGCTGTTTATCGGTCCGTGCAGCACGCCCGGCGGGCCGGTTAATGTGACACACGGCTGGCGAAGTTTCAAATGATTCCTGTGCAAAGTCAAGTGTGTCTCGTCTATCTAATATGTCTATCACTTGTTGAAGGGAGGGATTAACTAGTTTCAAAATCTGTTCCCATATACGAACATCAGAAACGTTCTGTGCTATTGCATCACGTACCATAGTATCTGAATAAGGGAGTCCACATTCACACTCAAAAGCACAATCCCTTGTAAGGCCTTGCAAAGTTGCAACCCACTCCCGATTAGTTTGACCAGCCGTACGTTTTGTACGAAAGAACGTATACCTTTTTGCAACTACATTAACTGTTTCCTTGAAATAGGCATCTAAAACAGACAAAATTTCTTCATAGGACAGAGTTGCTACGTCGTGTCGGGGAAATAATTTTACTATCACACGGTATGTTTGCACCCCGACACACGACAATAAGTGAGGCTGCCGCTCGTTACCTTGAATTCTGTAGGCGGCGAGGTGAAATCCAAATTGGCGTGACCACTCCGTCCATGTTTCCACGTCCGCTTGAAAATTACGGAATGGGGGTGCAACTGCGTGTTGTGGCTGCGGTAGCGATGAAGCGGCGTCAGCCGCATCGGTTTGCAGTGCACGTTGACCCTGGACGAGCTGTCCAAGGGCATCCAATAATGCCTGCGTTTGCTGATTCTGCAAGCGATAAAATTCGGACAGTACATCCGGCGAAGCCATGACGCAAGTAAATGTAAGCAATTAGAAAGAACAAGACCCTTTTTTTTTTTTTTTTTTTTGACTCGTCGCCAACTGTTGTGGGGTAGCAAGACAGCCACGCCACGGAAGTAGCCGAAAGGCACGCGTTTAGTTCACGCAGGCAAGAGATAGGTCTGCAACAGGATACGTAATGAAGGCTATAAAGAAAAGTACGTAGCTTCTGGAATACTTAACTTTAATCCATCCTTGGTACATCGCTATTGACAATATAAGTGAGACTCCATAGATACATGCAATGTTACTAATGGCGCCTTGCTAGGTCGTAGCCATTGACTTAGCTGAAGGCTATTCTAACTATCTGCTCTGCTAATGAGCGAGGCTTCGTCAGTGTGCATCGCTAGCTACGTCGTCCGTACAACTGGGGCGAGTGCTAGTCCGTATCTCGAGACCTGCCTTGTGGTGGCCCTCGGTCTGTGATCACACAGTGGCGACACGCGGGTCCTACATGTACTAATGGACCGCGGCCGATTTAAAGCTACCACCTAGCAAGTGTGGTGTCCGGCGGTGACACCACATATTCAATACCTCCTCATTAGTTATGTGATCTACCCATCTAATCTTCAGCATTCTTCTGTAGCCCCACATTTCGAAAGCTTCTATTCTCTTCTTGTCCAAACTATTTATCGTCCATGTTTCACTTCCATACATGGCTACACTCCATACAAATACTTTCAGAAACAACTTCCTGACACTTAAATCTATAGTCGATTTTAGCAAATTTCTCTTCTTCAGAAACGCTTTCCTCGCCATTGCCAGTCTACATTTTATATCCTCTCTACTTCGACCATCATAAGTTATTTTGCTCCCCAAATAGCAAAACTCCTTTACTACTATAAGTGTCTCATTTCCTAATCCAATTCCCTCACTATCACCCGACTTAATTTGACTACATTCCATTATCCTCGTTTTGCTTTTGTTGATGTTCATCTTATATCCTCCTTTCAAGACACTGTCCATTCCGTTCAACTGCTCTTCCAAGTCCACCGAGCAAGGTGGCGCAGTGGTTAGCACACTGGACTCGCATTCAGGAGGACGACGGTTCCATCCCGTCTCCGGCCATCCTGATTTAGGTTTTCCGTGATTTCCCTAAATCGTTTCAGGCAAATGCCAGGATGGTTCCTTTGAAAGGGCACGGCCGATTTCCTTCCCAATCCTTCCCTAACCCGAGCTTGCGCTCCGTCTCTAATGACCTCGTTGTCGACGGGACGTTAAACACTAACCACCACCACCACCTCTTCCAAGTCCTTTGCTGTCTCTGACAGAATTACAATGTCATAGGCGAATCTCAAAGTTTTTATTTCTTCACCATGGATTTTAATGCCTACTCCAAATTTTTCTTTGGTTTCCTTTACTGATTGCTCAATATACAGATTGAATAACATCGGGGAGAGGCTACAACCCTGTCTCACTCCCTTCCCAAACACTGCTTCCCTTTCATGCCCCTCGACCCTTATAACTGCCATCTGGATTCTGTACAAATTGTAAATAGCCATTCGTTCCCTGTATTTTACCCCTGCCACCTTCAGAATTTGAAAGAGAGTATTCCAGTCAACATTGTCAAAAGCTTCCTCCTAGTCTACAAATGCTAGAAACGTAGGTTTGCCTTTCCTTAATCTATCTTCTAAGATAAGTCGTAGGGTCAGTATTGCCTCACGTGTTCCAGTATTTCTACGGAATCCAAACTGATCTTCCCCGAGGTCGGTTTCTACCAGTTTTTCCATTCGTCTGTAAAGAACTCGAGTTAGTATTTTGCAGGCGTGACTTATCAAACTGATTGTTCGGTAATTTTTACATCTGTCAACATCTGCTTTCTTTGGAATTGGAATTATTATATTTTTCTTGAAGTCTGAGAGTATTTCGCCTGTCTCATACATCTGGCTCACCAGATGGTAGAGTTTTATCAGGACTGGCTCTCCCAAGGCTGTCAGTAGTTCTAAGGGAATGTTGTCTACTACTCAATAACACTAAGCACGTAAAAACCAGATATGGAGGGTATACAGATTTAGCATCATTGATATCAGACTATGCCGCACACTAACGACTGTCAAGGTCACGTATAAGGGGCAGTCAACTGAAAACCAAATAGACGGAAGAAAAGTAAGCAAGGTATTTATTATTTCAAAGGAAATCGCTATAACTGTTAACACATTTGTCCCACCGTGAGAGTAAGTAGTCAACGTCTTCACGGAAATATACACTGATAGAAAAAAAATCACAACACCAAAAAATAATTCATGTAGAGCAACGAAATTTCGGGAAAACATTTGTCTAAGTAGTATATTTAAGTGATTTACATTACAAGATTACCGTTTAATGTAAGGGCGATATAAGCCATTGCAAATGTGAAATGCTGGTATCTTAGTAACCAAAATGTTGCATGATGGATGTTAGTTTGTGGGATGGATTTCATTGCCTGTTGCATTTGGTGAGTCAATATAGGGATGGTTAATGCTGTTTGTGGATGACGCTGGAGCTATCTTCCGATGATGTCCCATATGTGCTCTATTGGTGGCAGATCTGATGACCGAGCAGTCCAAGGCAACATGTCGACATTCTGTAGAGCATGTTGGTTTACAACAGCGGTATGTGGGCGAGCGTTATCGTGTTGGAAAACACCCACTGGAATGCTGTTATGGATGGCAGCACAACAGGTCGAATCAGCAGGTTGACGTACAGATTTGCAGTCAGGGTCCATGGGATAGCCACGAGAGTGCTCCTGCTGCAATACGAAATCTCAACCCAGACCATAGCTCCAGGTGTAGGTTCAGTGTGTCTAACACAATTCAGGTTGTTTGCAGATCCTCAACTGGCCTCCTTCTAGCCAACTCACGGCAATCACTGGCACGAAGGAAGTACCAGCTTTCATTTCAAAGCACACCAGGCCTCAACCCTGCCCTCCAATGACTCTCGCTTGACACCACTGAAGTCGCAAATAGAAGTGGTTTCGGGCCAGTGGAATGCACGCTATAGTGCGTCTGGGTCGGAAATGCCCTTAATGCAAGCGATTTTTAACAGTTCGTGGTGTAACAGTGGTGCAAACTGCTACTCAGATTGCTATTGCAGATCTACATCTACATCTACATACGTTCTCCCCAATCCACCATACGGTGCGTGGCGGAGGGTACCTCGTACCACAACTAGCATCTTCTCTCCCTGTTCCACTCCCAAACAGAACGAGGGAAAAATGACTGCCTATATGCCTCCGTACGAGCCCTAATCTCTCTTATCTTATCTTTGTAGTCTTTCCGCGAAATGTAAGTTGGCGGCAGTAAAATTGTACTGCAGTCAGCCTCAAATGCTGGTTCTCTAAATTTCCTTAGTAGCGATTCACGAAAAGAACGCCTCCTTTCCTCCAGAGACTCCCACCCGAGTTCCTGAAGCATTTCCGTAACACTCGCGTGATGATCAAACCTACCAGTAACAAATCTAGCAGCCCGCCTCTGAATTGCTTCTATGTCGTCCCTCAATCCTACCTGATAGGGATCCCAAACGCTCGAGCAGTACTCAAGAATAGGTCGTATTAGTGTTTTATAAGCGGTCTCCTTTACAGATGAACCACATCTTCCCAAAATTCTACCAATGAACCGAAGACGACTATCCGCCTTCCCCACAACTGCCATTACACGCTTGTCCCACTTCATATCGCTCCGCATTGTTACGCCCAAATATTTAATCGACGTGACTGTGCCAAGCGCTACACTACTAATGGAGTATTCAAACATTACAGGATTCTTTTTCCTATTTATCTGCATTAATTTACATTTATCTATATTTAGAGTTAGCTGCCATTATTTACACCAATCACAAATCCTATCTAAGTCATCTTGTATCCTCCACTCAACGACGACACCTTCCCGTACACCTCAGCATCATCAGCAAACAGCCGCACATTGCTATCCACCCTATCCAAAAGACGATTTATGTAGATAGAAAACAACAGCGGACCTACCACATTTCCCTGGGGCACTCCAGATGATACCCTCACCTCCGATGAACACTCACCATCGAGGACAACGTACTGGATTCTATTACTTAAGAAGTCAATAAGATGCGCCAGAGCTATACGCCGAACACGGTTGTCTTCCCTCTCGATAGTGCCACATGGCTGTCTGGAGCCCGGTCTTCTTGCGACAGCATGTTCTCGTGACCTCCACTGCCAGCAGTCATGTGGAGTGGCTACATTACTGCCAAAACTTTCTGTAATATCACAGAAGGAACATCCAGCCCCTCGTACACCTATTACACGGAGGCATTTCTCACAAACATCATCTCACCACGTCCAATCTTAAACGCGTGTTTTAAAGCAAACTTGATATGCAACGTCAGTGTGGTGTTACTTCAAATGGTTCAAATGGCTCTGAGCACTATGGGACATAACATCTAAGGTCGTCAGTCCCCTAGAACTTAGAACTACTTAAACCTAACTAACCTAAGTACATCACACACATCCATGCCCGAGACAGGATTCGAACCTGCGACCGCAGTGGGCGCGCGGTTCCAGAGTGAAACGCCTAGAACCGCTCGGTCACAGCGGCCGGCACGTGGTGCTACTAGCACCGCTCTTATGCGACTGCCGCGAAATCTGAATAGAAACCATCTTTCAGATGTAGAAACACGCTTGCCAACTGTCGTTTATGTGGCACAGCTCCTTCTTCGTGCTGAGATTTTTTCCGTCGGTGTACCTTTCATATCCTTATCTACGACATGACATCAGAGAAAAACTTCATTTCCCTTAGTGTGGCCACTTCCCCCAGCTTTCCCTTTCCCTTTTGTAGTTACGTCGTGGGAGCAGAACGTTGAATACAGTAAGACACCGAGCAATATCCATAAAAGAACACAGCAGCTCTGAAAACCATCAGCTAATATTTAAAGTTCTAAATTGCAGCTTCCCACATGTAGTCTTTACGTAAACTAAAATTCGTTATTGTCGATAACTACCCTGACAGAACCCCCAAAATGTTTATCAGACGCATATACTGCAGCAAATAATCAACGCTCAGCTGCCTCAAATTCCGCAGACGATTTTTAGAGTTTGGGCACTCGCAAAAAAAAAAAAAAAAAAAAAAAAAAATACCGACGCCGAAACACAGACAAAATTTACTAAATATCATGAAATTTTAAAGTATTTAACTTACGAGCTCGCAAGAATTATTCGAAGTTCATGCAGATTTTAATTTATAAGGGGCGATCAAACTGTTTATGTTTGAGGGCCAGGCTGCAGCGCATATACGATATAGCACGACTCCGATGTGGTTCACAATGGTTCAAATGGCTCCAAGCACTATGGGACTTAACATCTGAGGTCATCAGTCCCCTAGACTTAGAACTGCTTAAACCTAACTAACCTAAGGACAGCACACACATCCATGCCCGAGGCAGGATTCGAACCTGCGACCGTAGCAGCAGCGCGGTTCCGGACTGAAGCGGCTGGCCTACGATGTGGGTTTATAAGCATCGACATATAGGCAACGGATTAGGATCGCATTCCTGTCTTTCCGACGTGCGTACAGTAAACTTTTTGACAGTAAACTTTGTGATTGCCTCTTATTTTGGCTGCACAGCCTCTTGGACAAACTCACCAATACTCCACAAAATATCGCGACTGAAGATAACTACTGCAAGGCCACTCACGGAAGATCATATGTACCGATTTGCTTGCTCTTCATTTTGTGGAATCACAACTCTGAATCCAAGTTAAGTATTTAAAGAATGACTTCCATTCAGTCTGAATAAATTTTGTATTTACTGATCGTCATAAAAGGAGCCGCATCAAGAAGAACAAGGCCGACTGTAATCATTGTTGGCAGGCAGGCATATGGGACCACACATACAAAATGGTTACACTTTCAACTGTGAAGAACTAACATTTACTGCACTACACAGCTGTAGAATGAACGTTTTTAATATGACGCTGGGCACCCATGGTTCTTTATACAAGGTCCTGACATTGTGTCTTGCAGTTGTACAGCTCTCGGATGTAGTCCTGTGATACTCCACTTCCTGCCTGTTGAACGCGAGTGCACAGTTCCCGCAGATTAGTGGATGTAGAGAGAGTCCTGATGACATGCTCCATGGCACCCCCTACATTCTCGATCGGGATGAGATCGGGTGATGCGGCTGTTCATGACAGAATATCGATAGCTACAAGGTACACTGGAGGTGGCAGCGGTATGAGGAAGAGTGTTGTCCTGTTAAAAAGGGGCATAGCAGTGAGCGTTCGGAAAGGGCAGAGTCCCCTGCTGCAGGGCCTCCTCCACGTACGGTGAGGCTAAGCTAAGCTAAGCTAGGAACACTGACAGTGAATGAGTACCATAGGATATCGCTCCACACGCCATAGCACCAGACTGGTGGGATCTGTGATGGGAGACTACAAACTGCTTGTCCTGGCACTCTCCACCGCGCCTCCAGACACCAGTGGTTGTCGTCTCCAAGGCACAAGCGAGACTCGTCATTAAAGATGACCTGCTACCAGTCTGCAGGACCCCACGTCCGTCGTTGCCGACACCAGGCAAGCCAGGCACAACGCTGTAGGGGTGTGGGTGAGGGTATAACGGTAGGCGTGCGGCGAGGACTGCGTCGTGCAACCACCTGCCAATGGTACTAGCACGTATGGGAGGTTGCATAGAAGGCAGGACAGCCTGCTGAATGGCCCTTATCATCGCCGTTGGATCAGTTTGTGAATGGTGAGCAATGTCTCAGTCGTCCCTGCTTGTGGTTCATGTCACAAGTCCACATCCTACATGTCATGCATCCGTGCATTCTTGTATCCGTTGCGGCCAACGACAGCCAATGGTGTCGTCTCAGCATTCCTGGGCGTTTTGACTGTATGGCGTGTCACAGTTTCTGTGAACAGCATCATGAATGTGGCTGTGCACTGATTGTGGTTTCATGATCAAATCAAGGAAACTGACGAACAAAGGGCCTCTGCAGTAGAAGGAGAAGGTCATCATGATAGTACCGGAACTTGTGCGAGCAGTTCTGGATTTCTTTGGCGGTGAAGATTTTAGGTGCTTCCAATGTTGGCTTTGCCATTTACCCTTGGGCTGTCGGACGCAATCATACTGTTGTGCGATAATGTCCGTACCCACACTGCCAATGGGCCGAAGGCTACACTTCAGCAATTTGGTTGGGAAACATTGCAACATCCTCTGTACAGACCAGCTCTTTCACCCAGTGGATTTTCACATCTTTGGCACTGTGAAGAAAGACGTGCATGTACTTCGGTTTCAGTGGGTCGAGGAAGTGCAAGAGTGGGTGTGGTTGTGGCTCCGTCAGCGGCCAGCTGCATTCTACAAAACAGAAACTGATTGTCTCGTTCCCTATGGGCTAAATGTCTTAATGCATGTGGCGATTACTTTTGCATGGGACCATCCTATGATCCATTGGGGCGGGTGTTCCGTTTTCATTTGATTGCCCATCACAGCTGATCACCATGTTGTTGAATGTCGTCTTGGAGTAGCACACGCTGAGGTGATGCTCTGGTGATACTGTCGTACTGGCCGGCATGTTCGTTTGTTGCCATCTTATATCAACGAAAGAGCACTACGTCACTGCTCCACCCACGCTTCCTGAGTGCACAGCTGACCGTGTACAAATAATCATTGGTATAGCTGATGGTGTGCACGCTACCCACACAGTTTGCAGTAGATTAGTTGGGTCCTTCTGGGAGCAGCTCTTTTTATGACAGTCAGTGTATATACAATTTACTACAATACAGAGAACATCATCGACACTTGACAACTTCTCATTATCTACATAGTGTTAACCAAGTTATTCATAAAGTTCGCGGATGGATGCCTACATCTGGCCTTCCACCACGTTCAAACTTAACTTCAAATTACATATACTTATCAAAGAACAGATTGTGGCTGCTCATCCACTATGAATATTATGTAAGGATCTGGAACACTCACACTGTATTCGTATCATGTGTATGAGTGGAGAATTTATGGCGTTGGAACAATTTGTATGTTGGTTTAGTAAACTTGCCTGTAGTTGTTTACAAACATGTCTGATTTTAAAAGTAGCATGTTGTTGTGATTAATGACTTCAGTCCTTGTACATATGCACATACAGCTTCATGAGTTATTAACTTTATGAAATACAAAGTGATTCAAAGGAATGGGAAGTTTTGAAAATTAAATAATTTCATGAAAACAATTTCTTTTAAAAGTGGATTTATGTCATTTAATAGCTAACATGGTGCTATTTTAGAATACATACTTTATAGTTTATCTTTTGAAGATGACATCTTGCAGGTAAGCTCTTTCTCTATGCAAACATTCCTGCAGTCTCTTCGTTACACTGTTCATTGTTTGACGTAATATCTAACTGAAATTTCGGCAATTGCTTCTTGGATTTTGGGTCTCAATTCCTCCGTTGTCCCAGGTGGACTAAGAAACACTTTGCTTTCAAGATGACCCAACAAAAAGAAATCACAAGCTGACAGATCAGGGAATCTGGGAAGCCATATAATGACACCATATCTCGAAATTACATGTTCCCCAAACAACTGGCGTACAGCAGCCACCGATATTCGGGGAAATCTCTGTAGTTGTTGCATAACAACGATTTCAGGCATGGTGACATAACGATTACATATGACTGTAATCACATTGCCCTTCTCATCCTCGAAAACATAAGGACCTATCACACCGTATGGTAACATAGCATCCCACAATGCAACTTTGTTGATGTGCAGTGGACGCTGGTGTAACTCCATAGGACTGTCTTGTGCCCAATATGTAAAATTTTGTTTGTTAACAAATCCAATGAGGAGGAGATGGGCTTCGTGTGACATCCGCAGTTTGTTAGTAAACTTCTGGTCCACGTTTATCTCTTAAAGCATTATTTCACAAAAAATGGCTCTGAGCACTATGGAACTTAACTTCTGAGGTCATCAGTCCGCTAGAACTTAGAAGTACTTAAACCTAACTAACCTGAGGACATCACACACATCCATGCCCGAGGCAGGATTCGAAACTGCCACCGTAGCGGTCGCGCAGTTCCAGACTGTAGCGCCCAGAACCGCTCGGCCACCCCGGCCGGCATTATTTCACAGAATTGTCATTGCATAACATGATGTTGGATTTCACTTCGTGCGCGATCTGCAACATGTATGGATGGCACTGAAAGTGCTGCACTAATATTCTTTGAGCACTTGAACTGCGCAACAGTGAAGATACTTAGCGACTATGGGTTGACTGATATGGGCTTATTATGACAGCATCCCGGACAGCTTGCACACTGTCTGGTGTACCAATGATTCGCACACGGACTGGAGATTTCTTTTTCGCTTCCGAGTCAGTCTCCTCGAAATTACGTATTTATGTCTTAATGGCATGTGCTCATGGAACACGATCGTGGCGTCCTAAATTAAAATGACGGCGGAATTCTCTACGTGCCCCCTCCACACTGTCATTGTTCTTATAAACCACTTCCATTGCAAATGAACGTTGCACATCACTACAAGCACCCATGATAAATAAATGGCAAGGTGTCGTTGACAGGCTGTCGCACGTTATTCAGTGATATTAATCGCCCATGGCTACCAACACAACTTTCAAAATTTCTCGTTTCTTTGATCACACTGTATAACGTCTAAAACTGTTTTTAAAGTTGCAATGAGCTCGTCTCATCGTTGCAATTTTTCTGGGTATTTAGTTTTTCTGTAGCATGTCTGTAAGGTAGGTTACGTATTTTTCGCAGTAATGTTACATTCCTCTTCGAATTTCAAACATTAGTAGCTTCCATACTGGCGCTAGGTGTAGTCACCCAGTGCGCACGCTGCAGCCCCGGAGAAACCCACCATCCTGTCGCTGAACGATCAGCGTTACTTGAGATTCTAACTGACCGTGATCACCCACGCCTTTTCTGCTTGCCAACCTCGGCCACCTGTGGCATGTATCTAGTTTTTCATTTTTCTGTCATATTCATTCTTGAATCACAAGTTGCTTCCCCAACCTCTGCAACTGTAACATAATGTCCATCTACACTCAATACTGCTGCGTGAAAAGTTGATGCCTGATTATGTAGAAACATAAGAAGGACTTCAGAAATCGGATTTTCAAAAAGTCTTTAATATTGTTAAGAATTTTTCTTCACTCAAAAAATATGATTTTACTGATCCACAGAGCTGCAAAACTTTCTCAATGGCTGGCATCAAGGCCAAGCACATAGTATTGCTTTATCTACATCTACATCTACATGGCTACTCGGCAATTCACACTTAAGTGCCTGGCAGAGAGTTCATCGAATCATTTTCATACTACTTCTCTACCATTCCACTCTCGAATGGCGCGTGGGAGAAAGGAACACCTAAATCTTTCCGTTCGAGCTCTGATTTCTCTTATTTTATTATGATGATCATTTCTCCCTACGTAGGTGGGTGTCAACAAAATATTTTCGCAATTGGAGGAGAAAGTTGATGATTGAAATTTCGTAAATGGATCTCACCGCAATGAAAACCACCTTTGTTTTAGTGACTGCCACCCCAACTCGCGTATCATATCAGTGGCGCTCTCACCCCTATTACACGATAACACGAAACGCGCTGCACTTCTTTGCGCTTTTCCGATGTCTTCCGTCAATCCTACCTGGTAAGGGTCCCATGCCGCGCAGCAATATTCCAGCAGAGGACGGACAAAGTGTAATGTAGGTTGTCTCTTTAGTGGGTTTGTCGCATCTTCTAAGTGTTCTACCAACAAAGCGCAGTCTTTGTTTCGCCTTCCCCACAATATTATCTATGTAGTCTTTCCAATTTAATTTGATCGTAATTGTAATTCCAAGGTATTTAGTCGAATTGACAGCCCTTAGATTTGTGCGATTTATCGTATACCCAAAATTTATCGGATTTCTTTTAGTACCCATGTGGATGACCTCGCACTTTTCTTTGTTTAGAGCCAATTGCCACTTTTCGCACCATACAGAAATTCTCTCTAGATATTTTTGTCATTGGAATTGATCGACTGATGATTTTACTAGACGGTAAATTACAGCATCATCTGCAAACAATCTAAGGGGGCTGCTCAGAGTATCACCTAGATCATTTATGTAAATCAGAAACAGCAGAGGGCCTATGACACTACTTTGTGGAACGCCAGATATCATTCTGTTCTACTTGATGATTTACCGTCTATCACTACGAACTGTGACCTCTCTGAGAGGAAATCGCGAATCCAGTCACACAACTGATACGAAACTCCATAATCGCTTGTGAGGAACGGTATCAAAAGCCTTCTGGAAATCTAGGAATATGGAATAGATCTGAGATCCCTTGTCGACAGCACTCATTACTTCATGGGAATAAAGAGCTGGCTGCGTTGCACAAGAACGATATTTTCTGAATCTGTGTTGGTTATGTATCAATAAGTCATTTTCTTCAAGATGATTCATAATGTTCGAGTACAGTACATGCTCCAAAATCCTACTGCAAATTGAGTTCAGTGATATGGGTCCGTAATTCAATGGGTTACTCCTATTTCCTTTCTTGAGCAAGCAATTGTTTGTACTCTATGTCTAAAAAGGTACAGAATTCTTTTAGATTTTCCACACAGACAGAATACATGTATGATACACTCTACGTCAGCTGGTAAACAATCTGCAGCTCTCTTTATACCATTAGGCTCTGGTTCGCTGCATATCCTGCACCAAAGATGTCATATCGACGTCAGCCCTTTAATTTGTGGGAAATATTGTTGTCCCTGTTCGAGACTGTTCTCCAAATTTTATCTTGGCATTGTCCCTCCAGAATTGTACATCCTTATCACTGAAATTACTTTCTGTGATGGTATCACACAGACAGTTTCCAAGAGTAAAAACAGGGTTATGTCACATTGTTTATGACAATGGATTATAAATACGTTACTTTCCTCTCCAGAAGTTCCAAAATGAAAATGCGGTGCCATTTGGGCATTGCTGAATGTGGTACAGAGTGAATAAAGAACTAGTGGAACTCCGGTACACAGTGATAGTGACTGATAGACGACACAGAGGTACGGAGTACACAACACATTTTATTTCATAGAAACTCAGTACATACAAGGATACACGACGTAACGCACTCAAGTCACAGAGCGAGCGGCACTGTCAGAGCGAAGACAGCAGACAGCAAGTCATTTTCTCTAGCATACTTTGGAGGCGATGACCGAAAGGGTGGTCTGGTGCAGCGTGTAGAGATGGTAGTCACAGAAATGGGCAGCTGCGTGGGTGGTGCAGCCCACACGGGTGAGCGTGGGAGGAGGAGATGGGGAAGATGTATCCCCGGCCATGGCCTGTTTCTCACACAGATCGTAGGGTATAAGCCAACAGGTTGAGAAGTCATGGCTGTGACACAGGTGGCGGATGTCGTGCACTTCAGTGTAGTTGGCATCTGTTGCGAGAGAGGGCTGATAGAAACCAACAGGTTGTATGCCACGACTTGGTGAAACAGCTGTTGCAGTCGTTCAGGAGGGAACGATGTCGTGCAGACAGTTTGTTGTATGTACACTACTGGCCATTAAAATTGCTACACCACGAAGATGACGTGCTACAGACGCGAAATTTAACCGACAGGAAGAAGATGCTGTGATATGTAAATGATTAGCTTTTCAGAGCATTCACACAAGGTTGGTGCCGGTGGCGACACCTACAACGTGCAGACATGAGGAAAGTTTCCAAGCGATTTCTCATACCCAAACAGCAGTTGACCGGCGTTGCCTGGTGAAACGTTGTTGTGATGCCTCGTGTAAGGAAGAGAAATGCGTACCATCACGTTTCCGACTTTGATAAAGGTCGGATTGTAGCCTATCGCGATTGAGGTTTATCGTATCACGACATTGTTGCTCGCGTTGATCAAAATCCAATGACTGTTAGCAGAATATGGAATCAGTGAGTTCAGGAGGGTAATGCGGAACGCCGGGCTGGATCCTAACGGCCTCGTATCACTAGCAGTCGAGATGACAGGCATCTTATCCGCATGGCTGTAACGGGTCGTGAAGCCACGTCTCGATCCCTGAGTCAACAGATGGGGACGTTTGCAAGACAACAACCATCTGCACGAACAGTTCGACAACGTTTGCAGCAGCATCGACTATCAACAAGGAGACCATGGCTGTGGTTACCCTTGACGCTGCATCACAGGCAGGAGCGCCTGCGATGGTATACTCAACGACGAACCTGGGTGCGCGAATGACAAAACGTCATTTTTTCGGATGAATCCAGGTTCTGTTTACAGCATCATGATGGTCGCATCCGTGTTTGGCGACATCGCGGTGAACGCACATTGGAAACGTGTATTCGTCATCGCCATACTGGTGTATCACCCGGCGTGATGGTATGGGCTGCCATTGGTTACACGTCTCGGTCACCTCTTACTCGCATTGACGGCACTTTGAACAGTTGACGTTACATTTCATATGTGTTACGACCCGTGGCTCTACCCTTCATTCAGTCCCTGCGAAACGCTACATTACAGCAGGATAATGCACGACCGCATGTTGCAGGTCCTGTACGGGCCTTTCTGGATAAGAAAATGTTGGACTGCTGCCCTGGCCAGCACATTCTCCAGATATCTCACCAATTGAAAACGTTTGGTCAATGGTGGCCGAGCAACTGGCTCGTCACAATACGCCAGTCACTACTCTTGATGACTGTGGTATCGTGTTGAAGCTGCATGGGCAGCTGTACCTGTACACGCCATCCAAGCTCTGTTTGACTCAATGCCTAGGCGTATCAAGGCCGTTATTACGGCCAGAGGTGGTTGTTCTGGGTACTGATTTCTCAGGATCTATGCACCGAAATTGCGTGAAAATGTAATCACATGTCAGTTCTAGTATAATATATTTGTCCAATGAATACCGGTTTATCATCTGCATTTCTTCTTGGTGTACCAATTTTAATGGCCAGTAGTGTATCAAATTGCCCACTAGATGTCGGTGGAACTGAGGTATGCTATGGGCACGTTTTGTTCAGTGCAGCAAAATTGTTCTCCAGGCGGTGCAAGACCTGCATATGACGTCTGCGAGGGTGTTGTCGTATATGGTAGGTGGGTGCATTGGGTGGCATCTGCGATTTAGCGTGCGTGGTGTGGGCCGGGTCGCGAGATACGGTAGCAAAGTGTGCACGGGCATCAGTACTTGCTTGCAAAAGAGCCGAAACGCTGGTGGAACCAGCATAGACGTATGACACGTGGCGGGAGACTGGCGTTCACCGCTATACAAGTCATTTTGTTGTCCGACAGCCGCTGTAGGGAAGTGTCGTCCTCTCGCAAAACAGTCATTGGGCCGAGCAACGTATCTACGGTATTTCCGAAATGGGGCAAAAACTTTATAGTGGCGTCCCCATGCCTCCCACTCGAGATAGGAAGTAAAATATGTTTAAAAACCGATTTTTCAAAAGGTTCATGTTTCAGCGCACATCTTTCTGAAGAGATTGATATATAAATATACATCAAGGAAATGTAAGACATGTTATTCGGTTCTAAGTGGCTATCAAACCTATATTCAGGACAGTGGAAATTAAAATGTCTTAGGGTGCCTCTTCTGCTCCCAGTCGGCCTGTTTGTCATCCTATCCCCTTAAAAAAACTCACAATTAGTACTGGGTGGGATTATTTGTGACTGGGGGAAAAGAACTCTTCAGAAAATTTGCACTCTTTATTGCCTATTAGCTAATAACTTTATCTTTTGTGTGATATAAAATTAAATATAAGAAACATAAAACCAGTAAAGGCAACAGACAAGGAAGACACCATGCATTTCTTCAGTCCTTAGGTCCCAGCATTTTTTTCCTCTCTAATCTTGTTACGGCTTTACATCCTTGTGCTTTCTTTTCTGTGAAACACTCTATTACCTCATTAAAGTTAGTCAAACGTTTTGCTGAATGAAAAATCAAAATGTCGTCTAATACTGAAAAAGCTGTTAATACGAATAGTACCCAAGACTGGCGTGCTTTCTCGAATAGATTACGTCATTCTGTCTCTGTCTCCTAGATAAAACTAAATAAGCATTTCTAATATTACACGCCAAATAATCGAGACTGTTTTGGCACAAATGGCCATTTTTATGTACCATATTTACATAAATAACATGACAGGATATAACTGACAAAGTACCAATCTCATATGCCTATTACGTCTACTACAAGCAAAAAGGAAATAGTTTCACATTTAGTTCATACGCCAGTTCCTCAAGCATGAGATCGAAAAGTAATTGTATTAGTATGAAATTTTTATATAAATTTGGAATCGTCATATTCTTCCATATAATTTGCGTGATGTCCTCATTCCTTTTCCTTCCTCTTTCTATCAAACAATCTTGTCATCATTTATTCTGCAACTATACCTGCTTTTGTCAAAACTTATTCTCCAGTTAACTTCACTAATCCTGCCAGAATCACCGGTTCAGTTGTGCTGCACTTAATTCTCCGGTTAGGTGTTATTCAGTGTTCGTAAAACGCGTTTTCCGCGCTATTCCGAGAACAGAATTTTAGCGGCTGCTAACTGGGAACTGTACAATTGGCCCTTAGTAGTGTAGTGATCTGGCTAAAATTTTCTGTCAACGTTTCATTTTCTTGGATACAATGAGAAAATAAAATGTAATCTTCCTTACCTGTTATTTTTGTGAGTCATTTATTTCCACTCTGGTAGTCTGAAATCTATGGATTTCACTAATAACTATAACAACATTGATCATCCGCACACCCGATCAACCACATAACAAACAGCGATTGGTATTCACCCGTTTCGGTTTATTCGGCTCAGCTCGTATAGCTCCGTCCCCTTTTGTCTGCAGGAAAGTTTTGTATTTCCTTATGCTATGGGGATTCCCATGGTAGAGACATCACATTCACTATGCACGCATTCAAAAATCAACTTACGATTCGTTCAGAAATCAACTTCGAATGTGTTGAAAAATGTTCAAAATCACATGAATAATCCATAGACCAACGTGAGCTGGGTCCTAGGCGCTTTGTGAAACAAGGTCTTTTCTTCAAGAATATGAATTTGGCACCTCCTGAAACTGTTGCCCGGGGCACATACCCCGATTTGGTCCCCCTCTCTCCCCCTCCTAGATCAGGTCCTGGTGCCGAGTCGCGCGTCGCGTCGGTATCCTCCCGACGAAGACGTGACGTAATTGGCGACTGGCACGACGGGGAGGGGATGCCGGCTTCTTCGGCAGCGGTCAGGCAAAGTCGTGATACCTTGGCCAGCTCAGACTGCATGGTGACGAGGGAGTCATGCTCGGTGATAGTCGGTTCAGTTCGTATGACTTCGGGTTCCTGCCGTCGCGAGGCGAATAGAAGTAGCGGCGGGGCAAGATGGTTGCCATTGTTGTCGGCGTCGATTACACACTGTCGATTGTCCACGATAGGAGGGCGGGAAATAACCAACTGGCTGAACGTGAAAATGTTTACTGTCTGAACGGGGCGCAGTCAATACAGTAGCGTCGGTAAGAGCACGCTGTCTAACTAGTTGGATAGCGTGTCTCTGTCCGGCACTGTAACGACACTTCGAAATTGAATTTAAGTCCCTTGGAGGCTGTTCAGTGTGATGCTGCGGAGCACCAAACATGTCGTTTATATATTCCATGCCCAAACGAGCCATCTCTTGCCCGCTGATGGAGGGCGGAACACCATAGATGCACTGGGCAGTCGGTACACTATACAATTGTGTCGATGTTTCAGGTTCGATCACAGTTTGATGGATTGCACACAATGTTCTTTGTCGTAACGTGGTACGTAAAATAACGATGCAGGAAAATTATTGTCAGTTCACACGAAATGCGTAGCGCTGGAGTGCAGTAATGGCTCGTAGTAAAGTGAGAAAATACGGCGTGACGTGTAGTCACTAATATGGAAGTCCGGTACGTAGTGATAGCGAATGATAGACGACACAACAGTACGGAGTACACAACACACTTTATTTCATAGAAACTCGATACCAACAAGGGTACACGACATAACACACTAGAGCCACAGAGGGAACTGCACTGCTACCGTCAATCGTCAGAGACAAGACTGCGAGCCGTTTTCTCTGGCCAGTGATGCTAACATTTCCACTGTAATGGTTCTTTATTTACGTGACCATTACGGCACTCCAACCCCAGTTCTCGATACCAGTAATATCGTACTACTTTTCTGCCAAGTAACAGACATGTTTTTGTGACAATGTTCACATTTGGTTTTATTAATGTATAGGCACTCCGATGTATCGATATATTATTGTGATATGGTTCTTGTGTGTATTCATGTCTGTGAGACTGTTATAATCTTTGACTTACTTGTAACCGTTTTGGCCCGAATGCGCACAGAGCAGTCTTTGTTTCACTTTGCAGAAGTTAAGTTGTTATTTCGCTTTGTAAAAGAACAGTCGTCTTGTGTTTGATTAAAGTTGAAATTAAATATATGTAGATTGGTGCAAAACTGTTTTCTTGATGATGTGGCAATTAAGAAGAAGTATATGTGAATTTGCAAGAAGTTTAATAAAAATGTGGATCGTGAACACCAAGTCAAAAATTATTTCTGCCATACCATTGTTCTGATCTGGGATTGTTTCATCATTAAGAATTTCCTGAAAAACGCATTTGTTAGGTCTTCAAATATTGCTAAAATACAGATCTGAACCTTCTAGCAGTCAAAGTGGAATCAGCCTAGAATCAACAAGATGAGCCATAACAACTTCGACGAAATCTACTTGGGTATCCATTCAAGATAAGTGCCAAAATTAATGACTTTTCTATAGTGACTTCATTATTTCCATTCTGACGATACCATCCACAGTCAATAACTTTGTTGTTGCCTGATAAAGCGAACATATGCTGCGTGAGCAATATTATTAATCTGATTTCTAATCTACTTCCAGCCGTTGGTGGCCGAGCGTTTCTAGGCGCTTCAGTCTGGAACCACGCGACCGCTACGGTCGCAGGTTCGAATCCTGCCTCGGGCATGGATGTGTGTGATGTCCTTAGGTTAGTTAGGTTTAAGTAGTTCTAAAAGTTCTAGGGGACTGATGATCTGAGATGTTAAGTCCCATAGTGCTCAGAGCCATTTCAACCATTCTAACCTACTTTGGAAGTGGTGGTATTGTTAGACCACAAACGTATTAATTATGCTGCACGTCCTACAATATTCACGCAAAATAAATACACATGAAAGCATTAGTGTTACCGCTAAGCAGATCCAGCTCAGTAGTACCAACTTCTGCGCAGTTATTACTAAAGTCCTCGAACTTGAACTCGTCAAGTACGCCATATTAATGTCTTTCATAATACGGAACATCATTGTATGTTAGATTAGGGATACCGTACTGAAATAAACTATAGATAGTTTTACAGTGCTAGCAATATAAAAAGTTATATGTCCAAACGTCTCACGACCGAGAATTTGACTTGATTTCTAAATATTGGAACATTAGGCGTCCTGGCAGAACACGATGTGCACAATGTATGGCCGCACACCCACCGTTGTCGCGACTGCACAGATATCGTTTCCGTTCCCCCCCCCCCCCCCCCCCCCCCCCCCCCGCCAACGGAATTAACCCCAAAAGTTTGTGTATATATTGTCCCGTCTAGTTAAGAACCATTCCCTGCCGTGTGGGTCGGGCATAAAGCATTTCTGAATCACGTTGTGAATCTAGTCGTGTGACCTAGCAGTTGAAAATTAATCGCGTTTTTCCACAGAGATTTCACTTTCAACCACGACGGATCCAAAGAGAGTTTTGTATTTGTTTTTTATTACTCTGGAGTAAGATTTCAATTGAGTTCCAGGCTATTTTTACTAATTTGTTTCCCTGAATAATTTGATTTAGTTAGTTTAGCAGTTTATATGCATTCGTTGAATCCTATTAAATCTGTTTGTAAAAAGGTTTATCAGCTTCCTTCAATAACCCTTGAATGTTCACAGATATTATTGTCTATGTACTAGCTGATTATGGAATTTAGTAAATACTGGGAATGTCTTGTATATTTCTGTTTTACTGACACAATTAAGTTCTTAAATTAATGAGAGATGGCGCTGGAGGATTAATGAAAGAAGAGTTGTTTCAGTATGATAACAGTCAGTCAGTACTACAGTCCTACGTGTACCTATCACCAAAGATATGCTTTCCCATGAAACTGTCCTTTGCCATTAATATCTGATAAATCATAAATATGTCTCTGGGCCATACAATTTCTAAGCTTCTCAGTTCTCACGACTCGATGTTAATTATGGGTTCGAATCCTTTCAATGTCTGTTCAGCACAAGTTTAGTCTTTTAACGGGCACTATTTTTCACTTCTCGTTTATTCGCGGAATCACCTTGACAACGAGTGGCAAAGATACTAGTGTGATAAGGTCCAAACTATTTTCGGTCCCAATACTCTTTAATAATTCTCATACAGCGAATAAAGTCCTAATTCAACATAAAATTTTCCGTATTGTCAATAAATCTCTTCACAACCACAAGTATACGATCGTAGCGTTTCGTGTAACACATACAATCACCATTTACTTGAATATCAAAGTTTGTACACCCAATCACCTCTAATTGACTCCGTCTCTGAATTTATTCCAAAATAATCTATTCTTCACCACTCCAATGTCTAATCCAGTTCTAAGAATGCAATTTAATTAGGCTCCTAATACCAAAATTGCGACTACCACGGAAGAACTGCGAACACACTCGCCACCACTGAAAACAAAATCGCAAGAGACCTAACAATGCTGCGCATTGTTTACATATTACATTCAAAACAAAACGCACCTCTGTTACGTCTTCCTGGGATTCCCTTTGTACTACTTAGCGTTACTCTATTTCGAATATCTACTCTTTGTAAAATTTTAACTCACTATTACTTCTAAATACTACTACCGTTTTTTGGCTCTTAGGTCATTTCGTATTACAGAATTTAATCTAATACTCGTTTCTGTATAACCACTCTCTGAAGAGCAGTTACAAAGGGGATTGGACTCCAAAAATTCGGAACTGTCCCCGCCGTATCGGGACGTCAGGTCACTTTACCTTGACCCAGATACAACTAAGAATTAAAGTCTGCTGGAACTGCTGTGGATGACGATTGGCAAGTTTGGTACAAATAAACTTCTCCACAGGTCCCCCAGTAGTTAAACATTGGTTCTATGTTGTACAGAGACTGTGGCAACGATTTGCAGCACCAGATTCAACATCGATGTCGTTCCGCCAACAATAGCCACAGTAGATGGCGCACATTGTTGACCAGTATTTACCGTTATGCCCTCAAAAGGATTTCTAGTGACAATGGGGCTACAGCGCAGCTGCAGCATGCAACTGCTACAACTTCAAGGGGGACGTGCGTTTCCCTAACCACTCGTTACTGGCGGCTGGGATTATAATGAGCACACCAACCTTGCGAAACTTCAGTCATATGGAGGGCATTATTTTTCACGAATGAGTCGCAGGCGGCTTGCAAAGTGACAGCTGATATGTTATTGTTTTGCGACAGACTGGAACCAGTTTTTTTTTCCTTTCACCATCTGTGAACGGGATTTCTTCGGGCACGACATTGACTGCTTGTGGGTCATACACACTTACAAGCAATTTAATTAGAGACTCTTACCTAAGACGAAACTATTCCCTCTGCTGTGCAAGATGTAATTATGAGATAAGGGAAATACTCTCAGCGTCCAACAAGAATGTAATAATGCCAATTAGAAACATGGCACGTGCTGACAGATATGAATATTGCAGAAATATCTTTTTAGTAAGACATAGATGCAATATACTAACACGAGTTACACTCCTGGAAATGGAAAAAAGAACACATTGACACCGGTGTGTCAGACCCACCATACTTGCTCCGGACACTGCGAGAGGGCTGTACAAGCAATGATCACACGCACGGCACAGCGGACACACCAGGAACCGCGGTGTTGGCCGTCGAATGGCGCTAGCTGCGCAACATTTGTGCACCGCCGCCGTCAGTGTCAGCCAGTTTGCCGTGGCATACGGAGCTCCATCGCAGTCTTTAACACTGGTAGCATGCCGCGACAGCGTGGACGTGAACCGTATGTGCAGTTGACGGACTTTGAGCGAGGGCGTATAGTGGGCATGCGGGAGGCCGGGTGGACGTACCGCCGAATTGCTCAACACGTGGGGCGTGAGGTCTCCACAGTACATCGATGTTGTCGCCAGTGGTCGGCGGAAGGTGCACGTGCCCGTCGACCTGGGACCGGACCGCAGCGACGCACGGATGCACGCCAAGACCGTAGGATCCTACGCAGTGCCGTAGGGGACCGCACCGCCACTTCCCAGCAAATTAGGGACACTGTTGCTCCTGGGGTATCGGCGAGGACCATTCGCAACCGTCTCCATGAAGCTGCGCTACGGTCCCGCACACCGTTAGGCCGTCTTCCGCTCACGCCCCAACATCGTGCAGCCCGCCTCCAGTGGTGTCGCGACAGGCGTGAATGGAGGGACGAATGGAGACGTGTCGTCTTCAGCGATGAGAGTCGCTTCTGCCTTGGTGCCAATGATGGTCGTATGCGTGTTTGGCGCCGTGCAGGTGAGCGCCACAATCAGGACTGCATACGACCGAGGCACACAGGGCCAACACCTGGCATCATGGTGTGGGGAGCGATCTCCTACACTGGCCGTACACCACTGGTGATCGTCGAGGGGACACTGAATAGTGCACGGTACATCCAAACCGTCATCGAACCCATCGTTCTACCATTCCTAGACCGGCAAGGGAACTTGCTGTTCCAACAGGACAATGCACGTCCGCATGTATCCCGTGCCACCCAACGTGCTCTAGAAGGTGTAAGTCAACTACCCTGGCCAGCAAGATCTCCGGATCTGTCCCCCATTGAGCATGTTTGGGACTGGATGAAGCGTCGTCTCACGCGGTCTGCACGTCCAGCACGAACGCTGGTCCAACTGAGGCGCCAGGTGGAAATGGCATGGCAAGCCGTTCCACAGGACTACATCCAGCATCTCTACGATCGTCTCCATGGGAGAATAGCAGCCTGCATTGCTGCGAAAGGTGGATATACACTATACTAGTGCCGACATTGTGCATGCTCTGTTGCCTGTGTCTATGTGCCTGTGGTTCTGTAAGTGTGATCATGTGATGTATCTGACCCCAGGAATGTGTCAACAAAGTTTCCCCTTCCTGGGACAATGAATTCACGGTGTTCTTATTTCAATTTCCAGGAGTGTATTTATGGAAGAACGGAAAGACTGAAAGAAGACAATCTCGGGGAAGGACAGTTTGAGTTCTGGATAAATGCAGAAAGATGCAAATCCATACTGACACTAAGACTTATCTTAGAAGATAGGTGGGTGAGCCTCATCTCACGCCCTCTAGTTGTTAGGTTTACGTTTTGAGTAGATCTATGTAATTCTTTAAATCTCACTTTCCCCTTTAGACATCTACTGGAAAAGGACCTCTTTAGTATATTACCTAAAGAGATCACATTCATAAGAAATTTCCTCATACACTCGCTTTTTTTTACTACCATCAATAGTCTTTAGGCTAAATAAGAGATGTCGTGTGACTAGGGCCTACCGTCGGGTAGAGCGTTCGCTGGGTGCAAGTCTTTCGATTTGACGCCACTTCGGCGACTTGCGCGTCGATGGGGATGAAATGATGATGATTAAGACTACACAACTCCTAGTCCCTGAGCGGAGAAAAATCTCTGACCCAGCCGGGAATCGAACCCGGGCCTTTAGGATTGACATTCTGTCGCGCTGACCACTCAACTACCGGAGGCGGACATTCTTTAGGCTTACAAAGTGGGAATCGTAACTAAATTCAATACATTGATTTTACGTATATTAACTGAACTGTTTCAATATATTTAAATTTTATAATTAACCGTTTAATATTGTGATGAATAAAAAAATGAAAAACATATGGTAGCAGCGGGAATCATACTCGAGCTAGCAAATTGCCAGGCAGTACACATGATCACTCAGTCACAGGACCGTTACGTCAACTGCTCCTCAAGAATCTCTCATACTCTACGCTTGCGCAATATGTTACTCGCGCTTTCAAAGAAAAGTAGTGACCTGATGCTGTGAGTAATGTAGCACTCATAGTGCTAGAAGCGATGGGGTCACATCAGAGCATGCGCAGCCGAAAATAGTTGCCCATAGCGCGGCTGACCATCATTTCAGCACTCGACACTGGTTTCTTGTCGTCGTGGAGAGGTAGATGCGAAACATGTTTTCGTCCATTTTATTTACATACCAGCACCCATTCGAAGAGAAATGGCGTAAGTCGAGTGTGATTTTTGGCTTGCATTCGAAGAGAAATGACGTGATTTTGTTGTGATTTCCAGCTCGCATTCGGAGAGAGATGGCACACTTTTAGTGCGATATTTACAGTGTGGTGTATCACATTAGCACGTGATAATCCGCTTCCACAGACTAAAGTACTAGATGAGTTTTGTTATTTGGGCAGCCAAATAACTGACAATGGCCGAAGTATAGAGCATATAAAAAAGATGGTTGTGATAAGAGGAAAATTTTTTAGGAAAACTAGGAATATTTGACTGTCTAATATAAATTTAAGTATCTGAGTGTCCTTTAAGAAAGCGCTTATTTATAACGTAGCCTTGTACAGAAGTGAACGTGAACGAAAATTACTACAGACTAGAAGAGAACAGAAGGTTTTGAAATGTGATGCTGCAGAAGAACGTTGAAATTTCGATCGGGTTAGATTAGATACGAGGGTTGGAACTTTGAAACACGTATCTGTTTTGTACGATCTGTAAATAAATAGTTGCCACTATTAAAGTTCCAACCCTTGTATTTAGGGAAGAAGTACCGAGTCGAATTCCGAAGAAACAAATTTATGGGACAATTTGACTAAAAGAAGGGATCATTTCATAGGACATATCCTGAACCACTAAAGAATTGTTGGTTTAGTGATGGAAGTAAGTGTGAGAGTAAAAACTGTAAAGGTGGACCGAGGTTCGACTACAGTAAGCCATTTCAAGTGGCTGTAGATTGCAGAAGTTACACAGACATGAAGAGACCTGCACAGGATAGGCTAGCATGGATCGACTCATCGGATATCTTGTTCTTCACGAAAACTGAAAGCTTGTCGGGTCCACCATGATCTATGACCGTCACAACCGCAGCCCAAAACTTGCAGAGACTGGTCTGCTGCGTCCATTGCTCGCACGCATATCCCATTCGACAGTGTCCCTGATACGCTCAATAGGGCTCAGATCGTGTGACTCTAGGATCTCTTATGTTGTTCCAACCATTCTCACCAAGCAAACATCCTCAGCCCGAGAATACCACCAACACCTTCCGTAACGGTACCCTGTTGGCAAGGGGGCCACTTTGTCTCATGGTGTGTCCATTATTTAGAAATACATGTTTTCAAAAAATTCCCAGCAAACATAGAAATCTTAACTTCCAATATAGGAACTACGCTCCATATGAACAGGCTTCACAGGGCCGAAAAGTACCTTCCGACCGCCATGGTACCCTCAGCTGTTAGGCATCGCTGGATGCGGATATGGAGGGGCATGTGGTCAGCACATCGCTCTCCCACCCGTTGTCAGTTTTCGTGTCCGGAGCCGCTACTTCTCAGTCAAGAGGCTCCTCAATTGGCCCCACAAGGGCTGAGTGCAGCCCGCTTGCCAACAAGCGCTCGGCAGACCTAGACGGACACCCATCCAAGTGGTAACCATGCCCAATGGCGCTTGACTTCGATGATCTGACAGGAACAGGTGTTAACACTGCGGCAAGACCGTTGGCTAACATCTAATATAGTACACTTGTGCTTCAGACGTGTACTGGCTTGTCAGAAACAGACTGAAAGCTTGTAAGGGTACTGCAGGGGAAGCTGTGCTGAGAAATAATTGCTAACAAAAAATTCTATACAATGCGCCGTTTCCGAGTTATTTTGCATTGAAGCCAATCCGGTCGTTGTGTGCGCAAATTCGACACTTGCACGCGCGAAAAATCTGAAGGTCTATGATTTACCACTTGTTCAAATGCTCTTTATCGGTTCAAATATGCCTTTCTCGGAAGTGATAAATTTAAACTAAGTGAGCAAAAGCTATGTTTGTTCCGTATGAGGGAACCAAACGAGGAACATGCTTAGTGACACTGCCTCTGGCAGTCTGCATGAATTAGCACACGCGCGACCTGATTGGTTAACTTCATTGCTAAATAACTCAGGAACGGCGCAACGTATCGAATTTTTCTTAACAACTATTTCTCAGCACAACTTACCTTGCGACATCCTTACAATAAGATGGTTCAAATGGCTCTGAGCACTATGGGACTCAACTGCTGAGGTCATTAGTCCCCTAGAACTTAGAACTAGTTAAACCTAACTAACCTAAGGACATCACAAACATCCATGCCCGAGGCAGGATTCGAACCTGCGACCGTAGCGGTCTTGCGGTTCCAGACTGCAGCGCCTTTAACCGCACGGCCACTTCGGCCGGCTTACAATAAGATATTCAGACTGTTTCTGACATCCTGTTTACATTTGCATGTTTGCGACAACTTCGGTACTAATTTTGAACTGAGAATATGTTTCAGATTTTTTTGTTTTTCCAAATCTTGATGCACCATTTTACTTCAGATCTGTGGAAGGAACACCAGCATATCTGTTCTTGTGTAAATCTGTACTTTGTTTTATGACATGTTCTACATCTATGAGGTCTCCTCACTGTGGATTATTTTAATTCAGATGGTTTCGGGGCAATGGCCGATGCAACCAAGAGAAAAATTTAGAAATATGATTATTTTGTACTTAAAGCATGAACATAGTGAATTTGTTAAAATTGGTGTATGTGTATTTCGTTATCATGAATATAAAGACATTGAACACTGTCATTCAAACTTAAAATTTTCCATAAACTAATTAAACTAAAGAATCAATCACGTGATAAGTACAAATTTGAAGTATGATTAAAGATCCCTTTTAAAACATCTAATGAACTTACGCTGAAAAGCTAAAGAAACTGGTACACCTGCCTAACTAATATCGTGTAGGGCCCCCGCGAGCACGCAGAAGTGCCGCAACACGACGTGACATGGACTCGACTAATGTCTGCAGTAGTTTGGAGAGAACTGACACCTTGAATCCTGAATCCGTAAGAGTGCGAGTGGGTGGAGATCTCCTCTGAACCTCACGTTGCAAGGCATCCTAGATATGCTCCATAATGTTCATGTCTGGGGAGTTTGGTGGGCAACGGAATGTTTAAACTCAAAAGAGTGTTTCTGTAGTCACTCTGTATCCATTCTGGACGCGTGGGGTATCGCATTGTCCTGCTGGAATTTCCCAAGCCCGTCGGAATGCACAATGGACATGAATGAATACAGGCGATCAGACATGATGCTTACGTAAGTGTCACCTGTCAGAGTCGTATCTAGATGTATCAGGGTCCCATATCACACGCCCCACACCATTACACAGCCTCCAACAGCTTGAACAGTACCCTGCTGACATGCAGGTTCATGGATTTATTAGATTGTCTCCATACCCGTACACATCCATCCGCTCGTTACAATTTGAAACGAGACTCGTGCGACCAGGGAACATGTTTCCAGTTATTCTTGATATTCACAGTGTACTCCTGAAATGTCGATCGAGAAAAATCCCCACTTCATCGCTACCTCAGAGATGCTGTGTCCCATCGCTCGTGCGTCGACTATAATACCACGTTCAAACCACTTAAATCTTGACAGCCCGTCATTATAGCAGCAGAAACCCATCTAACAACTGCGTCAGACACTTGTTGCCGGCCGAAGTGGCCGCGCGGTTCTGGCGCTGCAGTCTGGAACCGCGAGACCGCTACGGTCGCAGGTTCGAATCCTGCCTCGGGCATGGATGTGTGTAATGTTCTTAGGTTAGTTAGGTTTAACTAGTTCTAAGTTCTAGGGGACCAATGACCTTAGCAGTTGAGTCCCATAGCGCTCAGGGCCATTTGAACCATTAGCCACTTGTTGTCTTGTATAGGGGTTTACATATCTCTGTATTTGAATACGCACGCCTATACCAGTTTCTTTGGCGCTTCAGTGTATAAATACATTTATATATCTGATACTGCAAAGAATTTACAACTAATCGGAGTGAGAAGTAACCAACAATCCCGAAGTCACTGTACAGTTTTTCCGCCATTTGCGTTCCACATTTTACACAGTTCCATAAGAAAGTGCAGGATTTGATCTTGAGCTGTACAGTAAACACAGTTCTGAGAGGGTATAACTTTTAACAAGAGTTTAGTTCGCCTCATCTATTGAACGAAGAATATTTGTCTATCTGTTTTATTTATGTACCTACCTACCTATCTATCTATTGACGAACTCGCAACCCTGTCGACGATGTGTTCGAAAGGACAAGGCGACTCTGAGTCTACGCAACTTCCTCCGTGTTTGTAGCGTCCATTTGCTGTGTCCCCATCTCTGTGTCGTTTGTCGTGCAGTGAACATAGTTATACTTGAGGGTTGGTGTTTTCCGTAGCGTATAGTGAGGAGATGGTTCTGGTGTTAAGTGAAACGCTCAGTGCCTTCACGACTTCTGAAAAAGAGCATGCCTGGCGTATGGCATCAATCAGTTGGATGCAATCAAATGAGCTGCTTTCACAAAGGGTATGGCGTCCCTGTCGTGATGCGAGCCAATGTGCAGTCTACATCTACATCTACATCTACATTGATACTCTGCAAATCACAGTTAAGTGCCTGGCAGAGGGTTCATCGAACCACATTCACAATTCTCTATTATTCCAATCTCGTATAGCGCGCGGGAAGAACGAACACGACAGTCCATATCTATTCAAACACCAGGCGAAAAGGTGGTAGCTTAGAGAGAATTTGGAGTATTTGGGATGGGACTTCTGGTTCCGTCATTTGCCTTATAACTAAGTGAAACCTTCCCAAAAACTTGGTCAGAACTGAGACATCGAACTATCTTTGATATATTTCTGTGACAAAATTCCTCAGGCAAAAATATAATGAGTGTTTTAATATTTATTACGATACAGTAGGGCTACAGCCGCCTATAGACACTGAAGTAAATCAGTGGTAAAGGTCGAAAATTTGGGCCGGACCGTGACTCTAACCCGAGTGTCTCATTTCTCTTGAATGGTCGCCTTAAACGCCTCGGCCATCGGGACATGCCTCCCGTCCAACACAATTCTCAGCCTGTCACATTCAAGTGGCTCCCCCCTTCCATTAGCCCCTCTGCTCGTAGCATTCACTAAATCCTGCAGGAGTTGGAAGGAAACCGAGCATCCGCACTGAAAACACCTACAGCCGACCTCGCTGATACATGGTGACGGTTACTGAACTATATCAAAATAAAATCGTCATAGCTTCTGAACGGTTTGCGTCAAGACTTAAAACTCCACGGTTTACCGCGGGACCTGATCAGAACTAGTATTGGCGTGTATGGTTTGGTTTAACGGTGAAGCCCACTTTCATTTGGATGGTTCCGTCAATCAGCAAAATTAGCGCATTTGGGGGACTGAGAATCCGCATTTTGCGATCGAGAGGTCTCTTCAACCTCAACGAGTGACTGTGTGGCGTGCAATGTCCAGTCACGGGATAATCGGTGCGGTAGCCCTTGATGGCACGGTGACTACCGAACGGTACGTGAAGGTTTTGTAAGATGATTTCATCCTTATTATCCAAAGTGGCCCTTATTTCGACATGATGTCGTTCATGAAAGACGGAGCTCGACCCCATCGAAGCAGGGGAGTGTTTGATGTCGTGGAAGAGCATTTGGCGACCGCATTGTGACGCTGAGGTACCCAGAGGCACTGGCATCGGCCTCGATTGGCCACCATATTCTCCGGATCTGAACACATGTGACTCGTTGTTGTGGAGCTATATTAAATACAAGATGTACAGAAATAACCCTAAAAGCATTGCTGAGCTGAAAACAGCCATTCAGGAGGTCATCGGCAGCGTCGATGCTCCGAGACTTTAGCGGATCATGCAGAATTTCGCTACTCGTCTGCGCCACATCATCGCCAATGATGGCAGGCATATCGAAATAATCTAAATCCGAATATCTGTAGTGAGTATTACATGCTGAGTAGAGTGTATGCACGCCTTAGTTTGTAACTCATTTACGTTTTTTTCATATAGTCCAATAATTGTCATCCTTTATATACCCATGTACGCAATATAGATATGTGGAGTCTGCTCTGTCGGACATACTGCCTCCCCCACCCCCCCCACCCCCTCCCTACCACCTCCTTCCATTCGTCGTCTCCTTATGATGCATTATTGTTCACAATCGCCAATAGTTTTTTCTGAGAAGGTGCCGCGAATGAATTCTACTCCTGGCGTGGGGAGTTCATGGGATTGCTGTCCACTACATCAAACATCATTATGTGAACTGTCCCGGCATTTGCCTAAAGTGATTTAGGCAGACGATGGTCCTAATGCGAATCAAGTGTCTTACCACGGCACCACCTCATTCAGTTTGGAGTAATTTCTTATCGAGATTATTTATGCAGCAGTAACATAACACGCACACTGTTTTAATTTCTGACATAAAATTTTTGGTTTAGAGCTGTTTTTTTTCATTATTTATGCCGACATATGTTTTCTACACATCGCTACATTAGTTAAGTTTGACACAATTTTTTCTGACTGTCCTTCGATTAAGAACATTAGTGCAGCATGGAACGGTTTATCTACTAGCTTTTCGTTATACAGCCCTAAGGCAAAAAAAAGAAAAAATGCACCATGAAGGAATTGTGGATTGGGATGGATACCGATAGATGTGACGTGCATGTACAGGCAAAGAAAAGATTACAATTTCAGAAAAAAATGGATGATTCATTCAAGAGAAAGAGCTTCAAAAATTGAGCAAGTCAATAACGCGTTGGTCCACATCTGGCCCTTATGCAAGCAGTTATTTGGTAAGCCATTCATTGATAGAGTTGTTGGATGTCTTCCTGGGGGATATCGCGCTAAATTCTGTCCAATAGCCGGCCCTTGTGGGCGAGCGGTTCTAGGCGCTTCAGTCCGGAACCGCGCTGCTGCTACGGTCGCAGGTTCGAAATCCTGCCTCGGGTATGGATGTGTGTGATGTCCTTAGGTTAGGTAGGTTTAAGTAGTTCTACGTCTATGGGACTGATGACCTCAGATGTTAAGTCCCATAGTGCTTAGAGCCATTTGAACCATTTTTCTGTCCTATAGGAACGCTAGAGTGACAATATCCGAAGCTCGTTGAGGGCCCTGCCCATAACGCTCCAGACGTTCTTAAATGGGGAGTTGTCCGACGACCTTGCTGGCCAAAGTAGGGTTTGGTAAGCACGAAGAGGAGCAGTAGAAAGTCGCCGTGTGTGGGCGGGCATTATCTTGTTGAATTGTTAGCTCAGGATGGCTTGCCATGAAGGGCACCAAAATAGGACGTAGAATATCGTCGATGTACCGCTGTCCTTTAAGTGCGCCGCGGATGACAACCAAAGGAGTCCAGCTATGACATGAAATAGCACCCCAACCCATCACTCCTGGTTGCAGGCTTATGGTAGGTGACAGTCAGGCTGGTATCCCACCATTGTCTGGGACATCTCCAGACACGTCCTCGCTGTTCAACAACGCCTGGAATATCATTGATTGTAGTAGAATTTTCTTTAGTGATGAGTCCCACTTCGAAATGAGCCCCTATGACCGGCGAAGACGTCTGGAGACGCCTCGGGCAGCGATGGTATACCAATCTGACTGTCATCCACCATACGGCCCGACAACCGGGAGTAATGGTTAGTGGTGCCATTTCATGTCATAGGAGGACCCCTTTGGTTGTCATCCACGGCACCCTTACAGCACTATAGTACGTCGACGATGTTATTCGCCCCGCTTTGTCGCCCTTCATGGCAAGCCGCCTGGGCTTACATTTCAGCAGAACAAAATTCCCTCGATCACGGCGAGGGTTGCTAATGGTTGTCTTTGTGCTCGCCAAAAGCTGCCGTGGCCAAAAAAACCACCAGATCTCTTCCCATTTGAGAACATCTGGTAAATTATGGGCTGGATGCCCCAACCAGCTCGGGATTTTGAGGATCTAACGCACCAACAGGACAGAATTTGGCACGATATTCCTCAAGAGGACATAAAAAAGTGCTTTGCTAAACAGCTGCTTGCATAAGGGCCAGAGGTGGACCAATTCAGTTTATGAAGCTCTTTCTCTTGAATAAATGTCGTCCATCTTAGCTGACAGTAAGTGGTAAAAATGGAAACGAGCGTTTGGCGTCAGTGGCCGGGAGGCCCCTTACAGAGCAGGTCCAGCCGCGTTGGTACAGGTCTTATTACATTCGACGCCACATTGGGCGACCTGCGCGCCGGATGGGGATGAAATGATGATGAAGACAACACACCAACCAGTCCCTGAGCGGGGAAAATCCCCGACCCAGCCGGGAATCGAACCCGGGCTCCTTAGGACGGCAGTCCGTCCCGCTGACCATTCAGCTGATTTTTTTTTTTTTTTTTTTTTTTTTTTTTTTTTTTTTTTTTTTTTTTTTTTTGTCGTTGCGGACGTCACATGATATCTGTTAAAGTTCGTTTGTTGATCCTTCCACTCAGTTTTTTTTATTACAGAGGCCAACCAGCTCTCTGACCGGACACGCTGAGCTACTGTGCCGGCTGCTATCGGGGCGGGCACGATGAGTCGTGAGAGCGTCTGACTGCCATGCAGCGAGCCCAGGTTCGACTACCGGCCAGGCCGGAGATTTCCTCCACACGATTATTTCATTTTTCTCTTGCATAAACCATACAATTTTTCTGAAACTGTAATCATTTGTTCCTCTGCACATGTGCGTCACGCCTCCCGATTTCCGTCCCATTCGAATAATACCCTCGGGGTGCGGCGTGTGTGACAGTCCTGCACCCCGCCATAACCATCGCTTTTCCATTTGGTTTTAAGTCGTAGTAAGTACCCACTGTTACTACTTGCAGTATGGGCTGGATCCTCCAACCAGCTCGGGATTTTGACGATCTAACGCACCAACGAGACGAATTTAGTACAATATCCCTCAGGAGGACATCAATCAGTGCTTTGCTGAATAGCTGATTGCATGAGGGCCTGAGGTGGATCAACGCGTTATTAACTCCCTCAATTTCTCCTGAATAAATGTCGGCTTTCTTAGCTGACAATGAGTCAGGGTCTCTGAAGAAATAATCAGTACGAAGATCGCCTGTGAGCGAATGGAACATGGAAAGCTACTGTCGATGGAGAATCGGTGCCCTCAGCTCATCCCCGTAACTCTTCCCGAACAGTTAAACGATTCTCCATCAGAAGCAGCTGAGCACGTCTCCAGGAAGAGTGCAGTAGGAAAGCCTAAGTGACTCTGCAAATACTCGACCCGTCGGCCTTGGCTTCAAGTTCATACTTAGCGAAGGGCACTGATTCTGCTGAATCACGTGTTTGCGTCGGAGCAAAGCAATTACTATGAATTTCAACCAGTCTATAGCTACCACAAACGTCAAGGAAAATAATTACATTAATTTTTCCACTGTAGACCGATAGTAAGATTGCAACGTGAAATGTTTACGGTCTGCGAGTGAAAGACTTTTACTTTTAGTTCAAAATGCATTTACCTTTTGCGTAGTGCCTTTTAGGTTAATGCAGTTTGTCAGCCATTTTTATAGCGAGTAGATAATATCTTTGACGGGCGATTATGAAAGGAAGTACCCATCTATAGCTGTAATAACTTCTTCTTAAGCGGGAGAGGAAGGACGAAAGATTCGATGAATAGCGTGCTTATGCCAACAAATCACATTTCAAATTCTTTATTTTTCCCATCCCCAAATCACCTTTGCGGATAAACGCATTAACGTGATGGAACATTGTTTTGTTTTTCCTTTTCCATCGAAGCATCTTCTTACGTATTTGTCCATCCTATTGATCCAGAAGACTTGCGAAAAATATACCAATTATTGTTGCACTACATGCAAGATAAACAGTAAAAGGGATCCCATAAGCATCCGCAGAACACTTGCGGGGATAAAACCAACTTGGTCTTTCCTGGTGTGTGGACAACAGCTGGTGCTCCCTGCTTTGATCACTGTTTCGTTTCAGGAGTGATTTGGTGGACCCGTGTCTTACCCACAGTATCAATCAGACGCACATGACCAGCATTCTCATTGGTGAGATATTTCTTTTGCTTTCTGCTGGTGTTCAAAAAATGCGTCTCCAAACTCTCAGAAAGGTTTCTCCCACAGTAACAGTCACCAGCTACAATGTCTTGGAAAACTGGCGGAATTTTATTGGCAAAATATTTTTCGAGGTGTAATTTTCGGCTTCAGGCGACCATGTCTGAAACATTAAGCCGAGGTATAGTGTGATTTTTACAGTAGTATAAATTATTTGTCGTGGGCTGTGGAATATCTGAGGAGAAAAGAGTCGCTCACTGTATTGACCACTATCATTGCAGGTGTACCTCTAGGCTCTGGCCTTTCTTCTATCCTTTTTGTCCTCTACGCCGCCGATATTCTTAAAGCACCTCCTCCTCTTCACGTCCTTCTGTGTGCCCGATGACATCACTGTCCTAGCCGTTCACACTGCACTCTACGAAACCTAACGATCCCTTCAGCTCTGTCTTGACCAGTTTATCTCCTGGTGTATCCAACGGCCCTTCCAGATGCGAAAATTTTTTGTTAGTGCCTACCTACATAGTGAGAAATTATCATTGTAGTAAAATAAAAGAAATCAGAGCTCGCACGGAAAGATTTTAATATTCGTTTTCTCCACCCTGTTCGAGAGCGGAACGGTAGAGAGATAACTTGAACGTCGTTCGATTGACCCTCAGTTAGGTACTACATTGACGATTTATTTCGTCATAAAATACGCCTGGAGAAATTGAAGAATCACAGGTACTACATTGTAAATTGCAGAGTTGTCACGTAGATGTAGATATAGAAAACAAACCCTTCCAAAGTCCAGGCAATAATTATAGGATGACCCACCTTTAACACCCACCCTCATGGCTTCCACCTAATTAAACTGGGACGCAAACATTAAGGACGAAAGTAACTTTCGCATGATGTGGCACTGCCAAATAACATACCTCGATGGAACATGGACCGTGCACAGAAAGAACTGCTACAGTGTAGTAAGAAGGTAACAGAAAGAAATGCGCAATGAGACGAACAGAAATGACGTTTTTATTCAAAGACAATAATTCACTGAGGTTACTGTGATTTATGATGGTCTCCTGAACATTACAAATGGCGGGACATGGTTTTTAGTAGGGTGTGTGATCACCACGGACGGCAGTGTGTGACAAGACTAGTAAGGAGTTCTTGTTGTGGAGTGTCTCATTCCTCCACCAGAGCGCTTGACAACTGACGGACAGTCATTTCAGCATGTAGACGTGCTAAAATATGTCTCCCACCTCATCCCACACGCGCTCCATGGGATTTAATCATACCGTAGTACCACTGACGTTAATATGAACCAATTTAAACCGTTTGCGTGTTTCTTGAATGTAATATTTATGAAAACAGAATAATGGCTGTTGAAGTGAACAGCCGTTATACACCTGGCCGCGCGGTCTCAGGCGCCTTGCCACGGAGAGCGCCCCCCCTCCCCCCCTCGGAGGTTGACTCCACCCTCGGGCACTGGCGTGTGTGCTGTCCATAGCGTAAGTTAGTATAAGTTAGATTAAGTAGTATGTAAGCCTAGGTACCGATGCCCTCAGCAGTTTGGTCCCGTAGAAACTTACCACAAATTTCCAAAACACTTGCAACAATGAAAATATTCTCACAATCTGCGACATTGTCGCGAAAAAACAGTGACCCGTATATGTAATAAGTTTCCTTTAATTTACGTCTATGGTCGCAAACTTTTTGTTAACAGATTACCGGTTTCGGTCTGTAATGACCATCATCAGATCTGCAGCAAAAATGGGAAAAACATAAATACACTCGCAGATTGTCTACAGCTTGTTTAGACCATAATGAAAAGTACTACTGACATACACATGCGTTTGTGCGCTTTAAGTATGAAAAGGTATACCCGTTTTATAAAAACAAAGTCCTACTGTACTGCAGCCATAGTGGCATCGTCAAATGTTAAATGCAAAATCAGCACCAGAATCGTCAAGCATATATAAATAACATCATATGCACGAGTCATGTTGTCAGTAGCACTACAAAACAAGCTGCCGTACAGTAGTGTGCAGCACTTTCATTGTGGCTTCTTTAGCGATTTGTTTTACAGTTTTTGATATTATTCTGCGCACAATCAAAGGTGTTTATTACTTATATCATTATCTAGAATATTGGCACTTGAGCATATGCCAACTACTGTCTCTTAACTCTTCCTCTTTTTAACAATCTGACTTTTGTCGTGCTCTGTTTCATCGCTTTCTGTTACTGTATTGTCTTTTATACGTTATAAACTCATTACAGACTTCAACTATTGTATCCCACTTTATTTTCACTGTTTCAATTAATTAGTGACGACTAGTGTATGCGAACATTAGCGACATCTCGTGAACTTACAACACAAACATCTTGTGGCTACTGTGCGGCAGCTTGTTTTAAACATTAGTGCTACTGACAACAAAACTCGTGCATATGATGTTATTTATACGTATTTGACGATGCTGGTGCTGATTCCGCATTTAACATTTGACGATGCCGCTATGACTGCAGTACATTAGGACTTTGTTTTTATGAAACAGGTATGCCTCTTCATACTTAAAGCAGACAAATGTGTATATTGTCAGTACTACTTTTCATTATGGTCTATGTATTGTTTTTAAGCTGTAGACAATCTGCAAGTGTATTTATGTTTTTCCCATTTTTGCTGCAGATCTGATGATGGTCATTAAAGACCGAAACCGGTAAACTGTTAACAAAAACTTTGCGACCATAGACGTAAATTAAAGAAAACTTAATGAAAATATTACTTCCAATTTTTCTACCCATTGTTAGGGTTTCTTGTCTCAGCTTTTGTTGTGCCTTTCCTAGCACCACTAGTATCAATTTGACCCCATAAGCACATCGGAAATATATATCTCCCTTGTTTTCAAAGCTATTATTTTTTAAACATATGACTGTCTCTGTAAGAGCCAATTGTATCAAGTGACGTTTCGTTCAGTTTGAAATTTACAAGACGTTAAATTTTATTCATGTTTTTTTTTTTTTTTTTTTTTTTTTTGCGCTGACTATTTGTACCACTGCAGTCAATATGACCCGAATTTTAGAATGTAACAGTTATGAAAAGAGAGTGATGACGCTTACTTTGAGCAGCTGTAATGTATGTCGTTTTTTTTGGTTAGTTCATTAAAGTATTGCCAATATATCCATCGTAAATTACTTGATGTATGTATGACTCAAGTGGTACTCAGTGAAACAAAAATATCTTGGTAGTAACAGGGTTAAGTTGAGGGAACGGGTGGGGCACCCATTCGCCGAATATTCTCTCGTTCAAAGGGCTCCTCCACGTGGGCTATTCCATGTGGTATCGCAAAGTCATCTATAAAAAATGAAGTCAGGGCTGAATGCGCAACTGTAAAGACGCGCAAGAGGAAGGAGCACAGTATCACAATGGCCCGACTGATGAGTGTTCCGTGTTCGAAGATTTAGAGGCTCGTAAACCCGTGCAACATTATGTCACCCCACACCATGACACCTGGACCAGCAAAACGACCATGTTCGACAATGCTGGGCGTACCCTGATATAACGAGAGGTGGGAACACGTAACCAACCAAGGAACATCGTCGAATGTGATCGTATTGGTGGTCCAATAGTTATGGTGTGGGAGGCATAATGTTGCATTACCATACTGATCTCCAGATCTCTGAACACAAAACTCTCACTGTACAACGTTATTGTGACGCTGAACTTCATCCCCTCGTTAGTACTTTCAGGAGTGCACTCGGCTCTGATTTCATTTTCATGGATGACAATGAGTGACCACATTGAACAGCGCAGGTGGTGGAGCTCTTGGGACGAGAGGATATTCGGCTAGTGGACTGCTCTGTCCGTTCCCCTGACTTAGATCCCATCGAGCACATGTGGATTGTGTTGGAGAGACGTACTGCAACACGTCTACATGCACCACAGACCATCTGGCAGTTGTCAGCTGTGCTGGTAAAGGAATGGAACGCCCTGCCACAATAACTCCTTACCAACCTTGTGGCCAGCATGGGAACAATCTGCAGAGCATGCAATACCGTCCATGGTGAGTGTGCACAGTAATAAGAACCGTGTCCCACTTTTTGTATGTAAAGGGGACGATCACAAACCTCTGTGACTTAAGTGTAATCGTTGTCTTTCAATAAAACTGCCATTTCTGTTAGTCTCATGGAGTATTTCTTTCAGTTATCTTCAGTACTATGCAGCAGCAGTTCTTTCTGTATACCGTCCAAGTTCCCTTGAGGCATTTTACTTTTGCTGTGATACAATGTGTGAAATTACTTTCATCCTTACATTCTGTACACCAGTGTATTTATGACTGCCCTAGCAGGGGGACAAGCTATGTTCTAGCGAATTTTGTTAGTGCAGTTTGCCTACATCAGGATCGTGTATGCACTCAGGGGCAGACCTGTTGTTCTCCTTTGATTGACAGGTACTTAACCTATTGCTCTGCTAGGTGGTTTTCCATGTCACTGCACTTAATCCATTATCACCTCAGCCGACTGCCACGCCCCCTTACCAACCCATGTTGGTGGGCTAACATGTACTAATGTGTACTATCATGTACTAACTTGCACAGCACACGACCTCATCCAAGATGGCGGCTGTGATGTCAGTTGATGGCGCTTGCATCAATAGGTTAAGTGCCTGTCAATCAAAAGGAAATGGGAGTGACATGTAAAAGCACTTAACATAACAAAGTGTACCTGTAGCAGCGAAGGGAGGGGGGGAGGGGGTTGAGGGAGGTGGAGGGGGGTGATAATAGGTTAAGTGCAGTGATATGGAAAATCACTTAGCAGAACAGTAGGTTAAGTACCTGTCAATCAAAGGAGAACAATAGGTCTGCCCCTGAGTGCATACCTGCCCCTGATGTAGGCAAATTCCACTAACAAAATTCGCCAGAACATAGCTTGTCCCCTTACTTGCCCTATCAAATGAAACAACACTAAATACCTTGGACTAACCTTTGGTTGTAAACTAACATGGAAACTCAACCTATTAAACATCGAACAGATCACTCACAATAGACAAAAAGGACTAAAACTACCAATTGACTGGACATGGGGATTTCATCCTTGTACCATTTCCCACATCTACATAGTCTTGCTTTGATCTATCCACTTTAATGCCAATATGGTCTGGATGTCTGCTCCACCCAGTTTCTAGCATTCCCTCAAAATCCTTGAATGCTATGCTCTTTATCATGCTTATTCATCTATTTATCCAGCCCCTCTCAAATTCTTTAGCACTCATCGAATTCTCGTCTCTCTTCATCGACAATGAACATGTTTATACATTCTATACATTCAAAAATTTGGCTGCAGCAAAGCTGTCGTTTCCCCCAGTTATGACTCCTCCCATGCCACCAAGCCAGTATTAACACATCGTACTGACCCACACACCCTCCATATTTTCTCCCCGAAACAACTTCTGCAGCCTCCCCCTCTACAATAACGGATTTATACATAATATTCATTTTTCTCGAAGTGTCTCACCTACTACTCCCCATACTTTCCCACTTCAGCGGTTCTTCCTCCTTTCCCCCCCTACTCTTTCCTTTTCTCTTCATGACCATGACCTGCCTCCAGCCTACTCACTCATATCCCGAACGCTCACATACGAAGCCACCAGTTTCGTTTCCCCTCACACCTCATAACACCTCTTCTAGTGTCAACTTACCCTTTCCTTTATTGTAATCAACCGGTTCGTCCTATTATAAAAACAGCCATAAAATACACAAAAAGTGTTAGTAAAAACTGTATAGCAGTCATCTGAATAGTTAAAAAAATTATTATTTTAGTATTTTAAAACCATACTTGTATATTTCATAATGTTCTCCACTGAAGAGCGGCAAGCTGACAGCTGATGACATATTAAAATGAAAGGAAAAAACTGAAGGGATTGTTGCGTCTCAATCAAATAATATTTAAAATTACGATAACTGATGAGAAATTATTTCTTGGGATGGGTATGTATACCCAGTGAATGGGATGCAGCAGGTGTAACTTAAATCTGCGTCATCGCATGTACTGTTGCTCACTGATTGTTATCTCTTAGAAGAAGAGGAAAATTATTAACTTCATTGTATCTTATATTTTAGTGAGTATTACAAAAGTCACCGACCTATCATGGATGCACCAGAACAAAACGAAGGCACCACGAACGCTTCTGAGTTCACAAAACGGTCAGACCAATAGACGGTCTCATACTCAATACCTTGGGCGAAAATTGCTAAGTTCGAGTCCTTATAGGGTTGGCATTTCTAATATTACTAATTTTTCTAGAAGAAACTATTGGCCAATACTTAATGAACTGGTAACATATAATTTTATGTTTGTCAAAATAAAAGGCAAAATATACTGTAACACTTGCAGAAATGATACTTACTGACAGTCTGTTATTAATTAAAACGATTGATAACAATTTACTTTGAAGAAAAAAAAAAGCATCTTAGAATAAGATTCTTACTTTATGCAGCTCCTCTGCGTCTTCATTCGAACCAATAAAAATGCTTCATTGTAACATAAATCATTAACAGTGCTGATGAAGGATAATAAAATACTATTGGGTATTCTGTAGATCAGCCTTTGGCAAATGTGATTATACGAACATGGGCGCCAGCATATCCCCGCCCCCATCATCCTGAGTACCTTCCAGATGAAATGTAACAGCCCATTAAGACCGGCTTAAAACGAACATTTTCTAATCTAATTCAGGATCGCACATCGAAACAAAATATGTGATTTGTCTGAAAACATTATAGCTACAAAACTATTACATTGCAATTACCTTAATGTATTGAAGATATGTAAATGAAGGGAACTTTTTTTTATGAAGATAGCCTCTAGTAATTAATAAAATATGAAAATGCATTATTGTAATTTTGTATTCGAGAAGTTATACACAAATAAAATAACGGACACAAACTAATACAGAATTGTACTTGTTCTTCTGGAACAAACATACGTTTATATATGTATTTTCAGTTTTTATATGTTAATTTTAATTGTTACTTAATCAAAAAATCGTTATAAACAATGCCAAGGATTGTTTGGGATTGTTTAGATTATATAGATACAGGGGCAGCCATATTGGCATAAGGAGTTAGTACTTTGTGTGTGTTTGGACAGAAAGCATGTAGCTTGTTGAGCAAGATTCATTTCATTGGTGTAAGTATGTTACTACTTATTTCAGCTTTGTCAAGATGCTTTTATTTACTTCGAGATCGTATTAAATATTCATCTGAAACATTATACTGGATTAAATATTCATTTAACTTTATAGTTAAATTTTACAGTAGCTATTATCCAGGACTTCAGCTCGGACAGATTGTCTGCAATGATGAGTACACAAACCCCAATATAAAAGTCAAACTTATTCATAGATACGTTTTACAGACTAACATGCATATACCAGCCCTGTCTTTTGACCTTGTGACATTAACACTGTCTATAATAACCCTCGCAATACCAAGGGAGCGAAGGGGGTGGGGTACTTTGTGCGTACCTTTTGAAAATATTGTAATGTAGTCAGTTACTTTATATTTTGAAATCTTGAAAAAAATATTTATTATTGCTAATGATTTCTTCTACCCGATTCCATAAATGTTTTAAATTTTTCAGTTAAATTTAACCCAACAATTTAAGTGTCAGTAGCAGACGTCACTTTCCATAGTGAATGTCACCTGTATAAATAAAAAATGTTTAGTTCGTTTTGAAAAACATGTATCTCCGAAAATTCTTGAGCAATTACTTTGATATTTTGACACAATATTGTATTATAATACAGGTGCATTCTGCAACATTCCATTATCATACAGGCGTGTTTTTAGGAACATATATCTGCGTGTGTGTCTCACTTTTCTGTAACAACATTTCTCTATTATTTAATTTATAAAAATAGTATATTACATATATTGAAAAAATAGGTATGTAAAAACACATATATATTCCAAGGCAACGTTGTGTCAAAATTGCAATGTATTCGGTCAAAAGCTTTCAGAGATTTGCAGTTGGGAACATTTACAGTTTCAATATAAATACAAATGTAAATGTTCATCTCTTCAGAATCAGGAATCTCTGAAAGTTCTTCGCAGATTGCATTGAAATTTTGACATAACACTGCTTCAAATACTCATGTGTTTCTATATACCTACTGAAATGCCATCTATATGTTATGTATATGTAATAGAAGGGGGAACGTTATGAAAATGTAATTGTTGGTTTGTTCAAAATAATTAGTCTCCAGAAGTCCTCCACTGATTGCTTTGAAATTTTGACTCAACGTTGACTTCTAATATGTTTGCGCTCTAGGTACCTAATTCTTTAACATATGTATATTTTAATACATGTAATATATAAATATACGTATATATGTAAAGGAAAAACATTATTACATAAAATCTCAAAATGAACCTTTCCGATTTAGTACAAATTTTTACATGTATTAAAATATACATATGTTGAAGAATTAGGCATATATATATATATTGGAATGTTGTTAGCAGACAGAAAAATTGTATTTATGGTGTATTGGTTTATGATTAGAATACAACTAAAAAAGTGAATTTGCAATAACAATAAACAAGACTCAAGGTCAGAGAGATGGGGAGATGAGATGGACAAAGGGGTGGGAGGAAATGTACATAAAAAACGTGAAGGAGGAGGTGGACAGAGAGGGGAGACTGGAAGAGATGGAGAGAGAGAGAGGGGGGAGAAGGAGATGGTCGGAGAAAGGGAGTAGGGAGTGGTGGACTGACAAAGGGGAAGAGGGGGCAGAAGGAGATGGGGAGAGAAGAGGGGACGAGAAGATGGACAGAGAGACTGTATGAAGGTGATGGTCAGAGAGAGGTGGGAAAGAGGAGGAGATGGACAAAGAAAGGGATCGAGGTAGATGGAAAGAGACAGGGAAGAAAAGGACATCAGGACGTATATCTAATTCCCATATTTATTAGAGATGTGTCCTTTCTCTTTCGTTTGTTTCTCATTTAAGCAGACTGAGCCACAGCGAAGTGTGACTGGGTATAGATATTTTCACGTTCAGGACTTTGCTTACACATTAATATCTCTTTAAAAAGTTTGTTGAACGTAGTCATTAATAATTAACGACATTTATTTTTTAGTGTGGGTATAAAGCCCACGTTACTGAAAATGCTCTGATGTTGCTAAGAATGCGCTAAAAGATATTTTCATGTTCTGGATCCTAGTAACAATCAATACGTTTTAGATAATGTGTTGTTAATGTAATTCAACAACAGTCAACGAATTTAGTACATGTTAATTTTTTTATGGTGGGAATAAGTCCGCCCGCTCCTCCTTGGCAGTACGCGTTATGAAAAACTCGTTGGCATCGTTATGATTAAAGTCGCGTGTATGGTAATAAGACAGAACTAGTGAGAAGAAAATTTCCAAGAAGGAGCTCAGATCCTCAAAACGAAAATCTAAAGAATCCTTACGCTTCAACCCACTGTGCCAAGTACTTTACTTGTTATTGAAACACGAAGTGGACTTCAGTATTTGCTTTGTAACAGAAGATTATCAGCTTCGAAAGTTGCTGATCACACATTATGGGTTTTGCTCTCGTTTGTGACTCCTCATTGTAACTTTATAGGAAGAAATTCATGCGATGCATAATGGTGCTGCTATGAACTAAGCTGTCAGATAGCTTCTAAAATAGCTAAAGTAGCGCGTATTTTCAGTGATGGAAGGAATTTTTCAAATGGCTCTGAGCACTGTGGGACTTAACTCCTAAGGTCATCAGTCCCCTAGAACTTAGAACTACTTAAACCCAACTAACCTAAGGACATCACACACATCCATACCCGAGGCAGGATTCGAACCTGCGACTGTAGCGGTCGCGCGGTTCCAGACTGTAGCGCCTAGAACCGCTCGGCCACACCCGCCGGCGATGGAAGGAATGCTTTGTGACTCTCTCATAAATATCAAGTCCAGCGTAAATTCCTGTTTTTGAAACAATTGATGTTACGGTTTGCAGAGGTACTGAAGAAATGGCGAACGCCGTGGAAGCGCAGTGGTTCCTCCTCTAAAAATTGTTCCCAGCTTTACTAACGTCTACTGGAAGTCAGAACCAGCTCTTATTGGGAGTGACATGAAAGGTTTTGTGCGGGATAGCTTCTATGAGCGAAACGCACCTGTTTTGTTCATCTCAATTTTGACACTTTTTTTAGACAAGCCTTTAGTGAGAGCTGAGGAATTTCATTGAATATGCTAGGTCAGTATTAATTAAAACATCGATAATTCTTGTAATACTTTACCTGCATAATATCAACCTTCAGCTCCATGACTGTCTGTAAATCACAATAACATTTTGTTTGACTTTAATTTTTGGCATTTTTATAGAGATTTTAGTTTTTGCATATTTTGAGCTCTTCTATCCCCTTTTCAGCTCTCGTCAGTCAATACATTACAAACATGATTTGTGTGCAAACAGAACCAGCTGTTTTTCATGGGCTCCTAATGTCATCTCCGGCCATCCTGATTTAGGTTTTCCGTGATTTCCCTAAATCGCTTCAGGCAAATGCCGGGATGGTTCCTTTGAAAGGGCACGGCCGATTTCCTTCCACATCCTTCCCTCACCCGAGCTTGCGCTCCGTCTCTAATGACCTCGTTGTCGACGGGACGTTAAACACTAATCTCCTCCTCCTCCTCCTAATGTCATTTGGATGCACTGAATTATCCGTATATAAGGGTAGTCAACTGAAAACCGAACACTCGCTACAACGAGACCATGGCATAGTCCCATTCAAAAGTAATCACCATGCATGTTAATACATCGCACTGAGAGACGAGACGATCAATTCCTATTTCGTATAATGCCGTCGGCCGCTGATGGATCCGAAATCACATCCACTCTTGCACTCCCTCGTCCGACTACAACCGACGTCCATGCATGTCTTTCTCTAGGTCGCCAAAGATGTGAAAACCACATGGCGAGAGATCCAGACTATATGGAGGACGCTGTACTATTTCCCAAAATAAACCGCTTTAGTGCAGCCTTCATCCGATCGGCAGTGTGGGGGTGGGCTTTATCGCGCAACAGGGTGATTCCATCCACAGCACTCCTGGGCGTTTTCACTTTGTGGAGCGTCGCAGGTTCTGCAAAGTGTCTTCATAGCGCTGCGCATTGATTGTGGTTCCTCGCTCGAGGAACTCGATGAGTAGAGGGACCTGCAGTCGAGAAAGGTCATGGTAACCTTACCGGAACTTGTGTGAATGCCTTTGGATTTCTTGGGCTAGGAAGAGGCTGGATGTTTCTACTGTTGGCTTTGCCGTTTTCCCTCGGGCTGTCGGAATGCTGTTGGACAGAATCATCCTGTTGCACTATAACGCTCGTCTCCATCCTGCCAACATGACGAAGGCTACACTTTTGATTGGTAAACATTGCATCATCCTCCGTACAGCGTGGATCTTTCACCACATGGTTTTCACATCTTTGACAACCTGAAGAAAGACATACATGGAAATCAGTTTTAACCGGACGAGGAAGTTTGTGGATCCATCAGCGGACGACCGCGTACTACGAAACACAAATTGGTCATCTCGTCTCCCAGTGGGATGAAAGTCTTAACGGGTGTGGTGATTACTTTTGAATGGAACCGTTCCACGGACCGTTGTGGCGGGTGTTCGGTTTTCGTTTGACTGCCCCTCGTAATTCTCTACTAGCATAACTTAAAAATATGCGAACTTAATTTCACTCATCAGACGTGTCGTTATTCTGATGTAGGGCTTGTTTGACGTCATGGGAATAACGTCACATGCCTCTGGAATAAAAATCTCATCTTCAGCTGAAGGTGGATGTTTCCAGAATGAAATTTTCACTCTGCAGCAGTGCGTGCACTGATATGAAACTTCCTAGCAGATTAAAACTGTGTGCCGGACCGAGACTCGAACTCGGGAGCTTTGCCTTTCGCGGGCAAGTGCTCTACCATCTGAGCTACCCAAGCACGACTCACGCCCCGTCTTCACAGCTTTACTTCTGCCAGTATCTCGTCTCCTACAGTTTCAACCTGCCAGGAAGTTTCATATCAGCGCACACTCCGCTGCAGAGTGAAAATTTCATTCTGGATTCAGCAAAGTCTTTGTTCGTTATTTATAAAGCTGAAAGCGTTATAAACCTGAAATGAAGCTGTGGACATGCACCCTTGAAGGGAAACGCAATCAACCAAGGTAAGTGAGCTAACAGGAGTTGTAGTTTTGGGATTCTACGTTACTGATGTTGTTCATAAGCTCACCGAAAAAAAAAAAGAAAAATAAGAAAAATTAGTCACTTTCAGAGAAATAATGACAAGCATTATTAAATACTCTGTAATTCTGCCCCTGGACTTGATAACCGCTTGGATTCGGTTAGCAGGTCATTCCACCATGTTGTGCAGGTACGTAACATCCAGGTTAAACCATTCGCTGAGGATTTGATCGCGCATTTCGACCAAATTGAAGTAATGCAGTGTTCGGCGGTTTACCAGCTGTTCCAATATGTTCCACAGGTTTTCTGTCTGGTCCATGTCACGTGATGTTGCAAGCTAGTCGAGATAAAATAGGATGGGAGAATGCTCAGAAAACCAGCCACATTTTTCTCTAGCCTGATGAACTCTGCTGTTGTCGTCTTTATGTGCCTATGTCAGCAATGGCCTCTTGTGAGATGACGGAGTCCAAATGTTCATTGCACGCAGTTTCCGTCGCAACGTTCTCTCGCTAACATGTTGGGGTGGACCTGCCTGCAGCAGTTGCTGTTGGGTTTGGAAGCGATTTTGTTTGAAAAGCAGTGAAACGTGTCTCCGATCTCTCTCTGTCAATATCTTTTTCTGACTACAATTCTGACGTCGTACTTCGTGGGCGCGTGTGTTAAACCATTTATCGTAAACATGTTGAACAGTCCACCCCGATACACCAACAAATCCAGCAACTTCACACATCACATAGCTATGGGCACGGCCAAACACCATTGCCCCTTGATTACCACTCTATCACTTCGTTACATTTGCCCATGTTTACGTACAATGTCCGTTTGAAACATAAATGTCTCAGTGATCGCTACTTTCTGATGCTCACGTACATCTACATCTACATACATAATCCACGATCCACCATACGGTGCGTGGCGGAGAGTACCTCGTACCACAACTAGCATCTTCTCTCCCTGTTCCACTCCCAAACAGAACGAGGGAAAACTGACTGCCCATATGCCTCTGTACGAGCCCTAATCTCTCTTATCTTTGTGGTCTTTCCGCGAAATGTAAGATGGTGGCAGTAAAATTGTACTGCAGACAGCCTCAAATGCTGGTTCTCTAAATTTCCTCAGTAGCGATTAACGAAAAGAACGCCTCCTTTCCTCTAGATACTCCCACCGGAGTTCCTGAAGCTTTTCCGTAACACTCGCGTGATGAGCAAACCTACCAGTAACAAAGCTAGCAGCCCGCCTCTGAATTGCTTCTATGTCCTCCCTCAATCCGAACTGATAGGGATCCCAAACGCTGGAGCAGTACTCAAGAATAGGTTGTATTAGTGTTTTATAAGCGGTCTCCTTTACAGACAAACCACATCTTCCCAAAATTCTACCAATGGACCGAAGACGACTATCCGCCTTCCCTACAACTACCATTACATGCTTGTCACACTTCATATCGCTCTGCAATGTTACGCCCAAATATTTAATCGACGTGACTGTGTCAAGCGCTACACTACTAATGGAGTATTCAAACATTACAGGATTCTTTTTCCTATTCATCTGCATTAATTTACATTTATCTATATTTAGAGTTAGCTGCCATTATTTACACCAATCACAAATCCTGTCCAAGTCATCTTGTATCCTCCTACAGTCACTCAACGACGACACCTTCCCGTACACCACAGCATCATCAGCAAACAGCCACACATTGCTATCCAACCTATCCAAAAGATCATTTATGTAAGTAGAAAACAACGTACTGGATTCTATTACTTAAGAAGTAGAGGCAGTGTGTGTACGGTTGAGCACGTAGCTCGATCGCTGTGTAGTCTGTAAAGGGTTAACCATTCATCTGTGCGCGTTCACTGGGGTGAATATTTTTTCATCCAGTAAGATTACTAGTTCCTTTTCAAATAAATATCGGTGGACTTCAGCGGGTAAAAATGAATAGTTCCCGCACCGTTCCAGGAAAGGGCAAATGCTCCCTTTTACCCCCTCTGTAACCCCCACCCTGTTGCGGACGCCTTCCAACAAGCTGATGAGAGGTGTCCAGTATATTCTGTAATAGGATGGTTTGTTTCCAATGGTTTGCCCATACATGTTAGGGATGCTACTGTTCTGTTTGCTCTAGCACTGTCTCTTCCCGACGATTCTAAAACTTGGATGTGCGACTGTTTACAGGACGAGATAGCACGCATGGACGGCTACGAGTCGGAGAAGCACCTGGCCAAGACTAGGGACGGCTACCTGCTGACGTTACACCGTGTGAAGAGTCGCGAGGGCCCCGCGAAGAGGCCCCCTCTGCTCTTGCTGCACGGACTGTTTTCTGGGTCCGACGGGTTTGTCCTCGGGGGCCCCGGCCGCTCTGCAGGTACGTCTCCTTCAGAACATAGCGAATCAAGCTCAATACTGCACCTCCTCTTGAATCTTAGAGCTGCCTCGGCGGTCGCTCGTAATTCTTCCCTACCATCTACATCTTCATCTACACGGATACTCTGCAAATCACATTTAAGTGCCTGGCAGAGGGTTCATCGAGCCACCTTCACAATTCTCTGTTATTCCAATCTCGTACAGCGCGCGGAAAGAACGAACACCTATATCTTTCCGTACGAGCTCTGATTTCTCTTATTTTATCATGGTGATCGTTTCTCCCTATGTAGGTCGGTGTCAACAAAATATTTTCGCATTCGGAGGAGACAGCTGGTGATTGGAATTTCGTGAGAAGATTCCGTCGCAACGAAAAACGCCTTTCTTTTAATGACGTCCAGACCAAATCCTGTATCATTTCAGTGACACTCTCTCCCATATTTCGCGATAATACAAAACGTGCTGCCCTTCTTTGAACTTTTACGATGTACTCAGTCAGTCCTATCTGGCAAGGATCAATCTGTGCAGCAGTACTCTAAAAGAGGACGGACAAACGTAGTTTCGGCAGTCTCCTTAGCAGGTTTGTTGCATTTTCTAGGTGTCCTGCCAATAAAATGCAGTCTTTGGTTAGCCTTTCCCGCAGCGTTTTCTATGTGCTCCTTCCAATTTAAGTTGTTCGTAACTGTAATACCTAGCTATTTAGTTGAATTTACGGCTTTTAGATTAGACTGATTTATCGTGTAACCGAAGTTTAACGAATTCCTTTTAGCACTCATGTGGATGACCTCACGCTTTTCGTTATTTAGGGTCAACTGCCAATTTTCGCACCATTCAGATGTCTTTTTAAATCGTTTTGCAGTTTGTTTTGATCTTCTGATGACTTCATTAGCCGATAAACAACAGTGTCATCTGCAAACAACCGAAGACGGCTGCTCAGATTGTCTCCAAAATCGTTTCTGTAGATAAGGAACAGCAAAAGGCCTAAAACACTAACTTGGGGAACACCAGAAATCACTTCTGTTTTACTCGATGACTTTCCGTCAATTACTACGAACTGTGACCTCTCTGACAGGAAATCACAAATACAGTCAGATAACTGAGACGATATTCCAGTCTGGATGCCAGGGCAGCGATATTGGTTGAAGAGATAGTTAGAAGGCCGCCGAAAACGCAGCAATATACAACGTTGAAGGGCTTTTTAATATGCCGGCTTAATAAACCGCTAGATCACAGAATCTGCCAGGTGTTGCGAGGTGAACGTAGAGGTGACAGAATTCCCTCCGAATATTGGAGGCATCTGCGTGGAATCGTGACAGAAAATGAATTTTCGAACACTACACTTCATTCCGTTTGGGCAGCACAGCTTCCGTCTGCAGTAAGAGCAGCTGTGGCAGCGAATGATGGATACGATATACAAGCACTACTCTAACTCGGCAACAGGGTTCATGCGACTGTTGAACCAACAAATTCTCTCACAAGGTAACCTCCCCATCGCACCCCCCTCAGATTTAGTTATAAGTTGGCACAGGGGATAGGCCTTGAAAAACTGAACACAGATCAATCGAGAAAACAGGAAGAAGTTGTGTGGAACTATGAAAAAAACAAGCAAAATATACAGAGTAGTCCTTGTGCAAGATATGCAACATCAAGGATAAAATGAGCACAGGAGCGCCGTGGTCCTGTGGTTAGCGTGAGCAGCTGCGGAACGAGAGGTTCTAGGTTCAAGTCTTCCCTCGAGTGTAAAGTTTACTTTTTTATTTTCAGACAATTATTATCTGTCCGTCCGTCCGTCCCATGGATTTGACGGTCTACACACGGAAAGTTTTGAAAACGTTAAAAACATATGTTTTGACAGAGCAGAGGGAAAACTGTGCGACTGTGAAACTGTTGCATTCATTTGTTGCAGTTTATGTGACAAACTCTTATGTTTTCATCACTTTTTTGGGAGTGATTATCACATTCACAAGAAAACCTAAATCGAGCAAGGTAGAAGAATCTTTTTATCCATTCGCCAAGTGTACAAGTTAGGTGGGTCGACAACCTATTCCTGTCATGTGACGCACATGCCATCACCAGTGTCGTATAGACTATATCAGACGTGTTTTCCTGTGGAGGAATCGGTTGACCTATGACCTTGCGATCAAATGTTTTCGGTTCCCATTGGAGAGGCACGTCCTTTCGTCTACTAATCGCACGGTTTTGCGGTGCGGTCGCAAAACACAGACACTAAACTTATTACAGTGAACAGAGACGTCAATGAACGAACGGACAGATCGTAACTTTGCGAAAATAAAGGAAGTAAACTTTTCACTCGAGGGAAGACGTGAACCAAAGACCTCTCGCTCCGCAGCTGCTCACGCTAACCGCGGGACCACGGCGCTCCTGAGCTCACACTATCCTTTATGTTGCCTATCTTGCGCATGGTCTACTCAGTTTGTATATTTTGCTTATTTTTTTCATAGTTCCACACAACTTCTTCCTGTTTTCTCGATTCATCTGTGTTCAGTTTTTCAAGGCCTATCCACTGTGCCAACTTATAACTAAATCTGAGGAGGGTACGATGGGGAGGTTCCCTTGTCAGTATAGCAAAGGTGGAGGCGACGGCGGAAGAATACGAAGCGGTGGCGATTAATAACCAGCGGCGCACTGTTACTGGTACACAACTTCAAAAACTCAAGGAGCAGCTAGACGGGCTGCAGAGGCAGATGGAGATGTTGAGAGCTACCATTTCGGAGGTCCTGCCGACACATAAGGACAGCAGAGTTGCCGGGAAGGAGCAGTTGTGTTGGTATCATCGACGATTCGGGGAGCGAGCCTCAAAGTGCATTCTACCGTGCAGCCATACTCGCCACGAAAATAACATGGAGACCAAGTACAGATGTTTCTTTATTAACGGTATCTCGGCAACTTTATGTCCGGGATGTGACGGCTTCGTGTTGTTATTTGATAGACACGGGGCCTGATGTCAGCACGTGGCCAAAGGGAAAATGTACTTCCCTCAGTGACAGCACATCGTTTTGTCTCAAGGCTGCAAATAAACAGCCCATAATGACGTATGGCAGTTGTCAAAGAAGTGAATTTAGGACCTAGTATTATTTGTCATTGGAATTTTGTCATTGCAGATGTGGCAGAGTGCATATTAGGATCAGATTTTCTATATACATACGGTATTGTGGTGGACATTCAGTTATCACAGCTTAGAAGGGGCAAAGAGGTGGTGCAGGGTCATCTAGGAATATATGGAGTGACAGAAGTATGCCGACTTAGAGAACCGTCGGCGCAGCTGATAGCCACGGTGGCCCATCATACAGTTCACCACATAAACACAGTGTCCGGGCCTCCGGTCTCCCTCAGACCGAGAAGGCTGGCCCCAGACAGATTTGCAGACACAAAAGCTGAGTTCGAAGAGATGTTGGAAATGGGAGTGATACGAAGATCTGATAGAGCATGGGCCTCGCCTTTACATTTAGTGCAGAAGAAAGACGGAAGTTGGAGACCTTGTGGTGATTATAGGTTGTTGAATGCCCATACGATACCTGATCGGGTGACTTACCTGGGTCACGCAGTCTCAGCAGCTGGCATCCGTCATTTGGAGGAGAAGGTCGAGGTTATACAGCAGATGCCTCGCCTGTTAGATTTGCAACAGTTGCGGAGGTTCCTAGGTGTTTTGAATTTTTACCGCAGACATCCGCCAGGATCTGCGGCTTTACAAGCGCCACTCATGGAGGCTTTGGCGGGCACGAACACCGGGAAAAATCAGAAGCTACAGTAGACATCAAGCATGCAGCGCGCGTTCAAGCGGACCAAGGAAAGCCTAAAGCAAGCGGTTTTACTAGCTCACTCAGAAAGATGCGAAGCTAGCTATTGTTGTTGACGCAAGTCAGGTGGCGATTGGGGCTGCGTTGCATCAGTGGACTGCTGGTCACTGGCAGCCTTTAGGATTCTTCTCCAAGAAACTCAGAGCCACAGCGGAATTGGAGTGCGTATGATAGAGAGCTGCTGGCTGCTTACGAAGCCATAAGGTATTTCTGGCCTTATGTGGAAGCCAGACCATTTACATTGTTTACAGATCACAAACCACTCACTTTCGCATTCTGCAAGCGCACAGATACTTCGTCACCTAAACAATTCAGTCAACTGGAATATACACTCCTGGAAATGGAAAAAAGAACACATTGACACCGGTGTGTCAGACCCACCATACTTGCTCCGGACACTGCGAGAGGGCTGTACAAGCAATGATCACACGCACGGCACAGCGGACACACCAGGAACCGCGGTGTTGGCCGTCGAATGGCGCTAGCTGCGCAGCATTTGCGCACCGCCGCCGTCAGTGTCAGCCAGTTTGCCGTGGCATATGGAGCTCCATCGCAGCCTTTAACACTGGTAGCATGCCGCGACAGCGTGGACGTGAACCGTATGTGCAGTTGACGGACTTTGAGCGAGGGCGTATAGTGGGCATGCGGGAGGCCGGGTGGACGTACCGCCGAATTGCTCAACACGTGGGGCGTGAGGTCTCCACAGTACATCGATGTTGTCGCCAGTGGTCGGCGGAAGGTGCACGTGCCCGTCGACCTGGGACCGGACCGCAGCGACGCACGGATGCACGCCAAGACCGTAGGATCCTATGCAGTGCCGTAGGGGGCCGCACCGCCACTTCCCAGCAAATTAGGGACACTGTTGCTCCTGGGGTATCGGCGAGGACCATTCGCAACCGTCTCCATGAAGCTGGGCTACGGTCCCGCACACCGTTAGGCCGTCTTCCGCTCACGCCCCAACATCGTGCAGCCCGCCTCCAGTGGTGTCGCGACAGGCGTGAATGGAGGGACGAATGGAGACGTGTCGTCTTCAGCGATGAGAGTCGCTTCTGCCTTGGTGCCAATGATGGTCGTATGCGTGTTTGGCTCCGTGCAGGTGAGCGCCACAATCAGGACTGCATACGACCGAGGCACACAGGGCCAACACCCGGCATCATGGTGTGGGGAGCGATCTCCTATACTGGCCGTACACCACTGGTGATCGTCGAGGGGACACTGAATAGTGCACGGTACATCCAAACCGTCATCGAACCCATCGTTCTACCACTCCTAGACCGGCAAGGGAACTTGCTGTTCCAACAGGACAATGCACGTCCGCATGTATCCCGTGCCACCCAACGTGCTCTAGAAGGTGTAAGTCAACTACCCTGGCCAGCAAGATCTCCGGATCTGCCCCCATTGAGCATGTTTGGGACTGGATGAAGCGTCGTCTCACGCGGTCTGCACGTCCAGCACGAACGCTGGTCCAACTGAGGCGCCAGGTGGAAATGGCATGGCAAGCCGTTCCACAGGACTACATCCAGCATCTCTACGACCGTCTCCATGGGAGAATAGCAGCCTGCATTGCTGCGAAAGGTGGATATACACTGTACTAGTGCCGACATTGTGCATGCTCTGTCACCTGTGTCTATGTGCCTGTGGTTCTGTCAGTGTGATCATGTGATGTATCTGACCCCAGGAATGTGTCAATAAAGTTTCCCCTTCCTGGGACAATGAATTCACGGTGTTCTTATTTCAATTTCCAGGAGTGTATAAGCCAGTTTACTACTCATTTACGACATATTAATGGGGCAGAGAATATGGTGGCAGACTACTTCTCACGAGTTGCGGCAATAAAGTATTCAGTGAACTGTGCTACAATGGCGAGAGAGCAGAAGGATGATGCACAACTGCAAGTTTTTCGTCAGAGCATGCCTACCGGGTTGAGGTTAAGAAAACTGTGTCTGGAAGGTGAGTCAATAAAGTTATGATGCGATACCTCGCAGGGACGGCCTAGACCTTTTGTGCCAGAGAATTTGCGCTGGGAAGTATTCGAAGAGTTACATGGTTTGGCTCATCCGGGATCCCGAGCAAGTGTAAAATTAATGATGGAGCATTTCGTGTGACCAGGAATTAAGAGAGACTGTCGGAAGTGGGCGCAGACGTGTCTGGATTGTCAGCGATGTAAAGTGGGACGCCATGTGAAGGAGCCAGCGGGTAAAGTTGACGGCCCAACTGGTCGTTTCGAACATGTGCATCTGGATATTGTTGGACCATTGCCAATATCCGAAGGCTATCGGTATCTAGTGATGGCAATTAACAGATTTACGAGATGGGCAGAAGCAATCCCCATTTCAGACATATCAGCAGAGACAGTCAGCCGGGCGTTCTTGACGATGAGGATAGCACGGTTCGGATGTGCAGCACATGTCACAATGGACCAAGGATGTCAGTTCAAATCCTTCTTGTTCCTGGAGCTGGCAAACATGTATGGGTTCTGCCGTCACCGTACCACACCGTACCACAAGCAACGGCATGGTAGAGCGGTGGCACCGAATACTTAAGGCCGCATTAATGTGCCATGGTGAGAATTGGTCAGCAGCATTGCCACTAGTGTTACTAGGCTTACGCACTGTTTTCAAACCCGACCTCGGAGCATCTACAGCAGAATTAGTACACGGGGAAACCTTACGCCTACCCGGAGAGTTTTTTCAGAAGAGTACAGGTGAGACGGACCTACCGTACTTGTTAACGAGAGTAAGAGCTCAACTGGCCGAGCTTAGGCCACAACCAGTGACACGGCATGGCGTTAGGCCATCGTTCGTACTTCGAGAATTGAGCAAATGTTGCAAACTGACGCAGTCAGAACTCCATTGCAGCCGCTATACACAGGACCTTATAAAGTACTACACCGTACGGACCAGGCCATGACTATCCTAGTTTGCAATAAGTGTGTTACTGTGTCAATAGACTGGGTGAAGCCAGCTCACTTACTGCTAGAAGAAGTAAGACAAGAAGAGGGGCCCCTGCAGGGTGCAATGGATGGTAGGACAGCGAGTCGGATGAAGCCGCGAGAGGATACAACGGTGGAGGAAATACAGCCGGAAATTGGCACAAGAGCTGGGTGAAGGGTCCGGTATAAGTTTCCGCACATTCCTGGAGCTCCGCTCTTCAGGGAGGGGCTGTGTGGGAGCACGCAGATGAATTGTTGTGTAGGGGCAATGGCAAAGACTCTAGTGTGCACATAATCATTTACTCTTTGCTTTGTGTTTGTTTTTGTCTTAGATGTTCTATGTTAATGTCTGGCTCATTGCTTCACAATAAAGTTGAACATTAAGAATACGAACGAGTCTATCATTAATAGAATGGAGCTACATAGTGGCTACAGTACCATATACTCAAAAATAAAATAAAAGCTAACTCATTGGTCACTCCTATAATTTACTACAAAATCTGGAATTCAAAACACGCGTAATAGTGTGAAAATATTATTTGTAACTTTTCATAATTGATACATTTCGTAACAGATATTTTACTTGCCTTCATGAAAAACATTCTAAATCTTCGTAACTTCTTCCTGTTGCCAGGAATCACAATGTTGCTATCAGCTATTCATGTGAAGAAATTACTCTTCTCATACAAGTATTTTGCTATATTGTGTGAGGAGTTATGAGTCTCAGTAAATATTTTTAGGTGTCCATGTCTATTCAAAGTAATTTTGCCGATCATCATGATTGCTTTCTAACTCTCAAAATAAATTAACATGTGAAAACTGCCATCTCTTAAGGAGCTACTGTCTTTACCATTTATATGGTTCTTTCTGCCTCTGACACTTCATTAGCACGTTTTTGCTGTAACTGACTCCAGCAGCAACGTGGAGCTATCACAGCTGTTAGAGATTGACCACTACTTGCACCCCTCACCACGTGTGGCACCGCAAACAGTCTCCACAAGCTGTGTTATCGAAAGAAGTCACACTTCAGAGTGCACATCATGCCACCTGACAGGATTCCTTGCCTGTAACTTGCCTATAAATGTGCTCTGGCAGCTCAGTGTGACCATTCTCTCCTTTGGCTGCTTAGATGAAACACTCAATTTTACCAGCTGCTATGCATTGACAACTTTGGTTTTGACTCCGGACACTGTACACACACTGTTTCCAGCTGGCTGCATTCTATTTACAAGTGTTTTTATTAACTGTGTGTTCTGCTGTGTTCCATATGTTTTGCCCTATAAATTGTGCTCATAACTGCAGACTTCAATATTTTTAAGGCTTGCTGTGAACACAGACCACAACAGAATTTTCAGCATTAGCAGCTAGTTTCCTGAACTAAAATACCTTTCCCAAAAGATTAGCTGCTTGCTGCTGAAAGTTCTATCATAGACCAACAAATGGCTGGACAGCAGTACTGTGTTGTACAAATGCATAAGATTTGTGGTAATTTATTGTGTGCACAGACATTTGTGCAGATATCTATGCAGACAGATTGTTGCATTTGGACCAGTCTTACGGACCCCACATTACATTAAACCATCCCTGGTTATGTGCAGCTGGCAGCAGTGTGGAGTGAGGACTGTGAGTAATAAACTATCTCACTGTTTAACATTCAAGATGGAGCAGAACAGGCATCTCATTTTCATTATCATAAAAATGTTCTACAACACACAATGATAGTTTAGAACACATGCAGAGGGAATCGATATATTTTTCCATTTTTGGTGTCTCCTGTCCATAAAGTCCTGTCAACCACACCCACCCTCTCCACACTTGTATAGATGTGTCACAAGATAAATTCATCTCTGCAACACCATGTTTTTAGATTTATTCGAACTGAATTTTTCAGAGTTCTCATTAATTTGTGGCACACTGTACTACCATGTTCTTGCATTGTGTGCTGATAGGCTAAGTGTACTATTAAAGCAATTTCCTCTTCTTAATGAAGAACTTACTGCTGTGTGTGTCTGCACAGCATACGTGTTTGCAGATGCAGGCTATGATGTGTGGCTGGGCAATTTTCGTGGCAACTTCTATTCCCGGAGGCACGTGTCCCTCTCTCCAGCTGAAAGGGCCTTCTGGATGTTCAGGTAATCAAGTGCAAACTCAGCTGAAACTGATCTACAAAACTTGTGTGTAAAAGGCTGTGTAATACTTTACATACAGTACCAGTAACACATTAAAGCTGCCATTGTGTGCCTGTCACATTACACTTTGTTAATCAAATTGATATCAAATGATTTGGGTTTGTACTGAATGTTCTATGCTGATGTGAAAATCTATCAGGGATTCTCTGGAGAGAAAAAGAAAGATCAGTTCAAGAAGATTAATTATTTATGGTAGAGGAGAGTCTTGCACTTTGGAATACATTTCAGACTGTTGCCTCTAGCCAGCCTTGTAATAGATGTTTAATGTGCTCTCATTAATATATTATCTTATTCCTACTTGAAATGATAGCATTTACTTTGTGTGCTGCAGTCATTTTCTCCAAGTATAAAAATTACTGTGGTAAAGTAAGGTTTCTCTAAATGTGAAAAAAATATTCGAATGTACCACAGGGTCATGTACCTAGGAACAGATACTGTTTTCAAATTTAAAGGTGTTGAAATTGAGAAAGTCTTGTTGGTATTTAATAGTCTGTGTTAAGTTATTATTCTACTGTGTACCAGCAAGGAAACCAGTTGAAAGTTGAAAACATTTTGAAACAGAAGTTATTGAGAATCAGCACAAATTTCCTTTCTCAAGACAAAGGAAAATTGATAAGACAGTAAAAAAACTCACTGTCAGTTCATTTGCAAATATAATGTGTTCCATGATATACCAGACCTTCCACTTTATGGTACAAGATGGTGCACGATGGATGAAGTCTAGTATAACCATCCACAATGTTATGTAACTAATTTTAAAAATGTACTGAATTTTGCTCAGCCTAAATCCCTTTAGCCTAACTGAATAATTAACAGTATACCCCAAATAGCTTTAATATAATTTACAGCTCTTCAACATATAGAACTCATAATACTTACAACAGTTACACAAAACATTACCGCATGTCTCACAACATAAACAGTACAAAATGCTGAAACGGCTTGTGGCAGTCTCTACTGAGTGTTTCTTCATATGATTCTAAAACCGATCACTGATTAAAACACTGACCTGCAAACATCATGTGTTTCTAGTTACACTATAGATTTATTTATTAGCAGGGAAACCTGGCGTTTCCCAAATATTTATTTATAGCTGTGCATCCATGCCCATGCCATGCACTGTCTGGCCTCGTGCTTAATGTCTATGACGTCATATCTCCTGAACGATGTGTTGTACAGTGATATAATTTTATAGGTACATTCAGTGGTGTATGTGGATACTGTTTCAAAATGTGTTGCAAATAGAGTTAGAACAATGAAGTAATAAATTTAAACATCATGCATGATGCAGCAGTTTTTCGTGCATCTCACTGTTCCTGATGTCATATCTCCTGAACTATTTGGTGTATAATGATGTAAATTTGTAAGCATATTTAATGACATATGTGGATACTGGCTCCAAAATTCACTGTGAATAGAGTTAGTAGCAGAAAAGTAATAAATTTAAACATCATGCATAATGCTGCAGTTTTTGACACATCTCATTGCTTATGACATCCTCTCTCTTGAAACGTATGTCATGCAATGATATAATTTTGCAGTTACATTCAGTGCTGTATGTGAATACTGTCTGCAAATGTATCTCATCTACAGCTAGTAGTAAAGAAGTAATAAACTATAACTTCATGCCTCATGCAGTACTTCTGCTGATGAACGGTGGAAAAGTACCGTACTAAGCGACAAAATTTTTTTCCTTTCACCATTTTCTAGGAACTGTCAACAAGAAGAAAATTTGTAAGGGTTTGAAATTAGTTTGTTGCAGGACACTAAGTGTTCTCATTCTCAAATATTGGGTGAATAAAGTCTGGGAAGTCACATGTCACAGGCTACGTTTCTTTTTCATCTCCACCCTCACCCCTTTGATAGGTAGACGGTGATTCTTAGCACCCTCCCCCCCCCCCCCCAGAAATTATTGCCTAGCTGTAAGGTATATGTGTACCACATTTAGTTGAAAATGGTCCTGTGGTTCAGGAGGTAAATGTGGAACATAAAAATACACACACAACCACACATTTGTTTTCATAATATGTATGGATTTATTTATCATATGCTTTTTAAGCACAGAGTTAACTATAATGCAAAAAATAATACACGTAATTTACAAACAGGCACCTTCATTTTTAATATAATCAATTGCGTCATTCGTTCCCATCAGGAAATTGTCAAAAGTACTATAATACAGCCTGCTGGGACACGCTGTAACTATGTGTTGAATGGTTTGCCTGGCTGCTCCACAACTGCTTTTTGGAGATGGAACCTTACCCCATCTATGAAGACAGTCTGTGCTTCTGCCATGATTGGTGTGTATTCTGTTAATAATTGCCCACGTTCTGTGCAATTGGTCAGAGACAGGTGTTATCTTTCTTATGCGGGGTAAGTTCTGGCAATGTAGAGGGCAAGCCTCTGTCCAGTCTCATCCCCATGACTATTAAGTTGAACTGAGATGTGTAGTTCCATGGATGTTTTCATGGATGTTTTTCTTGATCAAATCTGGTTCCTTTCTAGGATAAGTGCATCTTAATGGGTAGGGAGTTGCGGGTTGCCTTGCATGTGTTTAAACTCGTGAAATACAGCTGCTTTTATTAAAGTTCAGGGGGCATAATGTTGCTCAATACAGTCATTAGATGGAGGTTGATCTTAGTGTACCACCAATAATTCTCAGTGTTGTTCAGCATGCAACATCAGCTCGCCTCTGCATGGTGCACTCTGGGTAACACTAAAGAGCTGACAACACTGGTTGCCTGACAATCTTCTACATCTACATCTAAATGGATAGTCTGCAAATCACACTTAAGTGTCTGGCAGAGGGTTCATTGAACCACCTTCATATTAATTTTGTGTTATTCCACTTCTAACGTTCTGACGATATAAGTGTGAGTGTGGGTGTGGGTTATACTGATTTATTTCCCCAAACCACATTCCACCTCTTTATGAGGTGACTTACTTGGAATTTTGCAGCCCCTCTTTACAGGATAATCAGCTGCTGGAAAATCTATTGACTTCTTCTCCATTGAATAGTGCTAGGTACAGGAACTTTTCAGCCTCTTTCTACTTATAAAATGAGTAGACATACAAACTTTCCTTTTCATCAGTTAACAATGTATTTGACTTTAATGCACAACATAATTCACACTTTCAACATACATATGCAACTTTCTGAAAGTACCTCATACTGTCGAACATTAGAAACAAAATGAGTTACAGTTAAAAGAAAGTTGGCTTGACTACCATGACTTTCTTAAAATGAATCAGAAAATACATCTTGTCTCTATCAAGGCTGAGTCAAGAGTTTACAAGAGCACTTTTTCAGCTGTTATTGTTTCACACTAACAATAGACAATGACACAAAAGCACAGAGCAGCATAAAAACTCCATGGTTCTTCCATACAAGTGCACTAAAACCTCTATGGATTTCCCGACAGGTACTTGTTGGTGCCGTTCGACCACTACATCTACTTTCTTCCCGCGACTGATTTTAAACCCGCATACACAAACATGTGACGCACAGTAGGTAGGATTCTACCATCCCACACTCATATCTAGAACATCATGTGTTTGAGACAGTAGAAGGCTGAGTGGTTCTAGAATTTACACAGAAATTCTCTAATCACTACACACTCTCTAGCAGAGCATGGATAAAACAAACACCTATATCTTTCTGTGCAAGATCTGATTGCCCTTATTTTATTATGATGATCATTTCTCTCTATGTAGGTCTGCGTCAACAAAATATTTTCACATTCAGGGAAGAAAGTTGGTGACCAAAATTTTGTGAGAAGGTCCCACTGCAATCAAAGATTCCTTTGTATTAATGATTTCCACCCCGCATCCTGTATCATATCTGTGACACTCTCACTCCTATTTCTCAATAATACAAGATGTGCTGCCCTTGTTTGAACTTTTTCTCTGTTAATCCTAAATGGTAAGGATCCCACACCATGCAGCAGTACTCCAAAAGAGATCTCCTGGCTTATGTACACTATCCTCCAGGTACAACAGTCTTCCCTACCGGACAAGTCTCAGTCGAAAGTCATAAACTAAACATATGCCTAACAAAACTAGATTTTCCAAATGATTTTGCACAACTCCAGATGGGGTCTTACGATCAATAATACCATACAATCATTTCTTTCTTTTTTTCTTTGTTGTTATTTGTTGTTTATGCCCACCAATTTGCATAAATCTTTCACTTCTTCTGTGCCTACTGTATGCATGTAAAAAAGTAGAAAAGTTTGTTAACAAAAAATTCTATATATAAAGGGAGAGAATCAGTTCCCTGTTACAAGATATGTTATAATATATATGTATGGCATCAAATTCCCATTATGCTTTCATTTAACTGTCTTTTGAGAGTATGATACACATTTTTCTCTCTCCCATGTGCAAGACCACTGGAGTTAAAATTTGCATTGTCACTAGCAAAAGCAATTCATTTTGAACTGGTAAGGTAATGGTTTTTCAGAGTATCCATAGTATAACCGGCAATACTATCTGAAGTTTCATTTGGACATCTTTGTAAGTCAAGTACCTTTGTTTTAATACCATTGCTTTTGTAACGAAAATATAGAATTACAGCTGGGAACATATCCAGTGCAACATGTTTGCGTGCATAGGTCCCCAGGTCAAAGTACGGAACTTTGTATTCATTGTTTTGGCAATAATGTATACAGTGTGAGGTGCAGTCACAGATTTATGATTTCTGTTTTAATACTTCCACAAGTCAAATTTGGTGCAATCTCAGATTTTTAGAAATAGCTTTTTATTTAATTTGCTGGCATAATCAATCAATTTGTATGAATGATTTTAGAAAACTGTGTGGTGGCAGGAATGGCATCCAGATCCAGCCACCCTCCAACATTGCCAATGCCAAATCCGTTACGGTTATCAAATCATGTTGAACCTGTGTAGGTACAGGGTGAAGCAAAAAGAAAAAGAAGTCATGAAGAACCATGCAGTATGATTTGTCAGTGTGGCTTCTGTGGTTTGAACATTTCTAACTACAGCCCTATGTTTTTCACTCATAAAACTGAGCATGAGCCAGATGTGTAGCTGGTTGCAACCGGTGTCATCCTTTTATGTTTTTCTGTGCTAAGATGTCTTTCCAAATCCACAGTACCTTTAAAGGCAATTCACACTGGCTGTTATGTCATGGTACATCAAAACACTCCACAATGCATTTCAAATTGTTGCACTCACCCTCGTCATCGTGTCACGGCTCTGTCATGGTTTCTCAGGAACAATGTTTTGACAGCTGCTGTTGTCTTCTGTTGTTGATCACATGATCTCCAAGCTCATTTCTTCCCAAAGCATAGCCATGCTCTCATCCTCAATAATTCTTTTCACTGTGCTTTTATTACGTCGTGGTTTTCATGGTTGATATCAGTTAATACATAATGCAATTTCATTACCAAAGCACTGAAAATTTTCCAGATAACTGCAACCAAACAGACATCTATTGCTGATATGGATTATGCGAAGTAATTTAATTGATTCACACAGCAGCCACCTAAACAACTCACTCATGTTCAATAATGGAGTTCTTGCTGCTACTTCTGTTGTAGGATCTCAAAGGTTGGCAAATGGATGCTAATACAGATATGCTATTTTCCTGAAGGCTTCTTATTTTTGCCAGTTTCTACAAACTGAGGACTGGAGCAAAACTTATTGACCCATATTGTTTTAAATTGTATCATAGAATAATAAGTGAAATGGAAAACATATATCACCTGTGTCATGCTATTTCATGTGACTTTAATTACTTGTCAGGAAAAGTTTTAAATGAAAGCTATATGTCTGATCTTGAAAAATGACAGCTGATTTTTGTACAAAATATAACAGATATTGAATGTTCTTTTTTTTAAATTTGTTTCTAAAGAAGAGGTTAGGAGATGGTTCTCCAAATATCAAAACAGCTTTCATGATATTTAAAAAAATGCCAGGATATTGTGAATGTAATTTCATCAAATTGAAGATGATAAAAATCTGCTTAAGGTTGAGAGTGTGTGAAAGTCAACTATGAAATTTAGCTATATTCACCCCAATTACATAATCAATGAAGTTTACTCTGCTCACAGAAAGGAAATGTAAAGTAAAATTATAATAGAAACAAAATTTCAGTAAAGGGGTATTTTCTTACCTCTTAGTAATAGTGCCTGTTTATTTCTAATTAGAAATTTATTCATCATTAATAGTTTATGAGGAACAAATGAAGTCCATTCTTTATTATATGTTGTACTGAAACAGTGTGCCACAAACAATATTTTAAATCAATGTAGTTCATTTAAGTAGCATGTTTCAATAATGCTTCATTTTTATTAAAAGATTATAAAATTTGTGTATAAAAAATTACAGACAGATAATTTTATGGGTGGGCAGCATCGGCAGTCCTGCCAGGGGCATAGGATCACTTCAGCAAGGCTCTGATTAGCATTTACTTTGTGAGATGTAATTAATGTATATCATCTTGAATTACTTTCATTTTTCCTGTGAGGAATCATCAAAATGTGTCTTCTGTATGTTTCACATTGTAAGGTCATCCCAGTATCCAATGCACTAAGTCAACTCAATGCAGATTTCCCACAGAAGTCATATCTTTGAAAAGAAGTGGGAAGCATTGTCTGTATACAATGCATTATTTTAATAGAATCATCGCTATTAATTTTCCCACAAAATTTTATAATATTTTTACATACCTTTGACTCAATAACTAATGTGTGTAATCATGTCTACTCATATTTGCTATTTTAGTAAATACATACATATCTGTCTTGCAAATAATCCAGCAAAAATATGAGTGAGCAGTTTTCTTCCATCACACCCTAGAGAAATGGTGACCAATTGAACAAGTTTTGAAACAGAGTGAAATCTTTCCAGAACTGACCAACATGCAGCTATACCACTGATCCCCAGTTGCTCCACCTTTCTAAGCAGAGTAACAGTCCCATGCTACACTATCTACACTATGTGTTCAAAAGTATCCAGAAACCCCCAAAAACATATGTTCTTCATATTAGGTGTATTGTGCTGCCACCTACTGCCAGATACTCCATATTAGCAACCTCAGTATTTATCAGACATCATTAGAGAGCAGAATGGGGAGCTCCACAGTACTCAAGAACTTCAAATGTGATCAGGTGATTGGGTGTCACCTGTCATACATCTGTATGCAAGATTTCCACACTCCTAAACATCCCTAGGTCCACTGCTTCTGATATGATAGTGAAGTGGAAACGTGAAGGGACACGTACAGCACAAAAATGTTCAGGCCAACCACGTTTGTTGACTGGCAGAGACCGCCGAGTGTTGAAGAGGGTCATAATGTTTAATAGGCAGAGATCTATCCAGACCATCACGCAGGAATTCCAAACTGCATCAGGATCCACTGCAAGTACTATGACAGTTCGGCGGGAAGTGAGAAAACTTGGATTCCATGGTCAAGCGGCGGCTCATAAGCCACACATTATGCTGGTAAATGCCAAGCGAACACCTCGCTTGGTGTAAGGAGTGTAGACATTGGACAATTAAACAGTGGAAAAATGTTGTGTAGAGTGATGAATCATGGTACTCAATGCGGCGATCCGATGGCAGGGTGTGGGTATGGCGAATGCCCAGTGAATGTCATCTGCCAGCATGTGTAGTGCCAAAAGCACAATTCAGAGGTGGTGCTGTTATGGTGTGGTCATGTTTTTCATGGAGGGGGCTTGCACCCCTTGTTGTTTTGCATGGAACTATCACAGCACAGACTTACAGTGATGTTTTAAGCACCTTCTTGCTTCCCATTGTTGAAGAGCAATTCGCGTATGGTAATTGCATCTTTCAACATCATCAAGCACCTGGTGATAATGCATGGCCTGTGGCAGAGTGGTCACATGACAATAACATCCCTGCAATAGACTGGCTCCTACAGAAAACCTTTGGGGTGTTTTGGAATGCCAACTTCGGCCCAGGCCTCATCGGCCGACATCGATACCTCTCCTCAGTGCTGCAATCCCTGAAGAATGGGCTGTCATTCCCCAAGAGACCTTCCAGCACCTGATTGAAAGTATGCCTAGGAGAGTAGAAACTGTCATCAAGGCTAAGGTGGGCCAACACCATACTGAATTCCAGCATTACCGATGGAGGGTGCCATGAACTTTGTCATTTTCAGCCAGGTGTCCAGATACTTTTGATCACATAGTGTATGCTCTTGGATTTTGGCTAACAACTACAGAAAATGCAGAAAGAGCTGCTGATATTGCTGCCCAAGAGTATCATAGAGCATGGCAGGATTCATGAGCATGATAATGATGCAGTCATCAACACCCATACAAAGTCCCAATTTTTTCACAGTCCAATCTAGCTACTGTCATGACTGATGAGGATGATGATGAAATGATGAGAACAACACAAACACCCAGTCCCCAGGTAGAGAAAAACCCCAACCCGACTGGGAATCAAACCTGGGACCTTGTGATCCAGAGGTAGCAACGCTAGTCACTAGACTACAAGCTGTGGACAGATTCATGAGGAGCAGACCATCTCACTGTCAGTGGTGGCTGGTGGTATCTGAAGGTGGATGTTATACCAAAATTTCAGTGGTGCATTTTTATATGAGACTGTTACAAGGACAAAAATTTTTTGTCTCAGCACTTGCCTTCCTGACATTCATTGTGATGCAAACACCCCTTGTACGAATGGCACAGAATTCAATTTTTTAAATCCAGTTTACAGTCCTGCAAAAAGTTAGATATATCGATGACAAACAAATATCTGTGGCAAGAAGCACGCTATGATTGACTATCTAAAAAACTGAAAAACTGTTAGTGTTATCTAATGACCTACGTTCCTCATAGAACCGAAATACCATACATTTGTCATTTAAAAGACTGGAAATAGACAAATTATGTGTTATAAGTACACTTATTCTTAGTTTACTTGTATTGAAAATTGGCCTCCTGTCTTCTATTGATGCTAACTTTGTCACCCCTACTGAGGTCTGCAATCTCTTGCACAAGATTTCTTTCAGTGGGAAACATTGACAAGACTGACAGTTGCGTGAGAATGATTTTATTCTTTTCAAAATTGAAAAGGACCTTTGTGCTACAGCTGACATAATGGAAATTGTAAGGGTGAGCTTCAGCAGTTTAGAGCACTCACTAAATATTTCCATAGGTTATTGGTTGTTATAAACTCCAATAGACTATCAGCACCAGACAATGATCTAAATTCCTGCACTAGGCAGATAGAAGACAGTTCATGATGTACTTTCAGCTTAGCCAAAAATGTATACACTGAGCACACTTCCCCTAAAATATCTTTAGGAAATCTAGAACAGCACAGGGGAAATTTTCTGGAAGAAACACTGATGATGCTAATCGATGACCTGAGCAACTAAAACCTTCTTTACCTTCAGAAATTATGAGATCATACACTTCCTTTGCTTCTCTTTTGCACTCAGTCTTGTCCAGGTTCCTTTTCTTCACTGAGTAATCAGTAGATTAATTGCATTGTTGACATCAATTTCTTCTTGGATCCTGATAACATGTTTTTCAAATGCTGAAATGGCCTTATGGGCAGAGCACGCATTAGTGTCTCTATGCTATAGCTGACTGAAGAGAAATTTGACTAATGGCATAACTTGACTGAGGAATTCCAACCAATAATTAAAGCTACAGCTTGGATGAACTTTTTTTATGACCAAGACCCTGGAGAATTGTAATTTTACTCATTATAGAGTCACTTTTCAAAATGTAATTCATACATGAAATAAAGTCTTACTCGCAATCAAGAACTGTGTTTATGGATTGAGATTGAAAGTTCCATTGAGCAGGAAAGATCAAGGAAAATGCTTTCTCACCACTTCATCAAGGATTGCAGTCCACTGTGGGCTGTTTTAGAAGAATGCACATACTGTGTAGTTTCTCTGAATGCCGCTTTTGCTTATGAGCTGATGGCCCACAACTAATTCCATCCACATAGTCCCTTGTTCCCTCTTGTGCAGCTTGCAACTCTTCTATTTTTCTTCACAATCCGTAGCACAAGTGTTGATGGAATCTGGCTTCCTTGGTGTGATTAGCTGTCAGAAATGGCTCATTTTAGGTCACCATACTGTTCAAGCAGAATGACGGCATGATGACTTGTACAGTCGTAGCTGTCTGGCTAATTTCTTCCTACTCATCTGCTACAGCTGACAAGAAAATAGTCCTTCTCCTTGTATTGTTGAGCAACCTCAAATCCCTAGATTCATTCCCAGCCACAGTATTGGTGTTTTTAATTTATAAAATCTCAGTATGTGATGTGTCACATGTGAGAACTTGTATTACTACAGCTTCCAGGAGATGGGCGAGCAAGATATACCCGCCATGTTGGATGTGATGTTCGCAACTACTGCTGCACGGCGCACCTCTGTTGTCTGCCACTCTGCCGGCTGCACTGCGCTGCTGGCCATGTTGGCACTACCGGCAAGTCGTCACTCCCGTGCCATCCGAATGGCAGCAATGCTAGCACCCGCATACATACCTCATCGTTCGATTTTCTCCAACATCTTGACACCAGGGTTAGTGGTATGTAGAGGTTTTTACTTTGATTCCTTCTCCTAATTACCCAATGAGTACTTTGTTCTGCAGGAACTTTTTACATCTATGACTGTTAGAGAAGATCAATGACAAATAAATGGCACGCTCATTCACAGGAATACACTTTTACTGTTGAACAATGCATTCCAAAGTCTGTGGTCAATTCTCCAAAACTTTTTTAAAATTTAAGTCATATTTCCATATTACAAGGGGCATTCAATAAAAAATGCAACACATTTTTATCCTGAAAGCAGGATGGTTTTTTCAGGATTCTGTTACACCATATTATTCCTCTCTCTCTTGGCTACAAAACCCTATTTTTTAACATAATCTCTTTTCAATGCAGTGTCTTTACATCTCTTACTGGGAGGGTCTTTGTGCCTGCAATGTTTGACATTGGAGCCAAACCTTGCTGCATCAGTAACCTCCCAATTATCCATGTACTGTTTTCTGTGGAATGCATCCTTTATTGGACCAAAGAGATGGAAGTTGGGAGGTGTAAGATCTAGGCTGCAGAGCAGATGAGAAAGACAGTCCAATTGTGTTTTGTGAGCTCCTCTTGAGAGTGCAGGCTTGTGTGAGGCCTTGCATCATTCATGGAGAAGGAGAAGTTTATTTGCATTTTTGTGGTGACTAACATACTGAAGTCATTTCTTCAATTTCCTGAGGGTAGCACAATGCATGTCATAGTTGATTATTGTACCATGATGGAGGCCATTGTCATAATTTTATCAGCTGAGGGTGTGGCATTGAAGTTTTCTTCAGAGGAAAGGTGGTGTCGCACCATTCTATGGATTACCATTTTGTTTCTGGTTTGAAGTGATGAACCTATGTTACATTGCTTGTGATGATATTTGACAAAAATTTGTTATGATCAGCCTCATAATGTGCAAGCAGTTCCACACAGGTGGTCCCTTACTGCTCTTTATGGTTTTCTGTTAGACAACAAGGAATCCAGAGGGCACCTTTGAGTACCCCATCTAGTGGACAAATGTGTCAGTACTAATGATAGCATCATCCAGTTGTGCAGAGAAGTGTTTAATTTTGATCTGATGATCGCCTCGAATGAGAGTATCAGCACATTCAAACATTGCAGGAGTCACAGGTGTGTGTGGCTCACCAGCATGCAGGAGATCAGACAGGTTTGCATTACCTTGTGGTCATGTTGACAGATACCTCTCCCAGTGACTCACCATGCTTTTGTTGACTGTCACGTTTTTGAAGACATTTATGAGTATCTGTGTTGCTCTGGTTTTCCTCCAAAAGAAACTCAATGACAGCTATCTGCCTGGAACTCACCTCTGTTGAAGGCACCATTCTGAAGACTACATACAGCACTGCCACCTACCTGAACTTCACGAAACTATAGGGGCTGAAGTGGGAATATTACACAATATCACAAGAAAAATTCCACAAATGTGTTGCATTACTTACTGAATACCCCTCCCTGATTTGGGCCAAATCTTTACTACAAATTTTTGGAGGAGTCAAAGTAACAGTGATGATGAAATACTGGAAGTGGGAGTGAATTTATGACTAATGTGTTTAAATTAAATTTGGAAAATCTCATTTTTGTTGTTCTTGGTATCTGTCCCATCTTGGAATCTGAGACAAATCTTTTTATTCTTTGCCAAATTCTTATTCAGTTCTAGAAAATATTGTCTGTGATTCTGCTAACACACTAGTTTAATCTGTTCTGGCATTATGTTGCCTAGTATGATCAGAAATATTGTGACCTTCACAATCACTACTTAACTTCTTTGCTTCTCATGCTGTTTGCAGTAATATTACACTGTTACCCAGGGCTTGGTGGTAATTTTGCAACCTTCCTACAATGAAGACTGATGTAACTCTTTCAGAACAGTACAAATTAGTCTCTAATCTTTGTTGGTTGTTTTCTATTACATGCCATTGCTGAGGTGTAGGAAATGATCTGTTACACTCTATAGTACATGTAGTCAATAGCCACGTTCCTGGACATACCTCTTTCCTCACCAGCATGATGTAAATATGGCTGTTGTGCAATTGGCCAACATCTAATGCCACTTCCCAGGAAGAGGATCAATTTTGCTTCTGCACTTCTTAACCACCACAGTAATATACCTTTTTACAGTGCTATGGCTTGGTGAGATTACATGCAGTTTTACATGGCAGTGATTATAGTAGATGCTGAAATATATGGCCATTTCATACAGTAGGTTTTGTTTCACTATACATCACTATGGACCTAAGTGTAATAGTCAGAAATAAGAGATGTGATATCCTACTTTAGATGTGAAGAACAAAAACATGAAATTTTCCTCAAGTCCTCTTACTTGACAGCAGGTAATACTACTCTACATGCAGAGATGGAACAACAAAATTCTGAAACACGTTGGCAGAGGCATTCAGCAAATGTCATATTGGTAACTTGAGGATTTTCTTGCTGACAAAATTTTTTTATGAAAATTGACTATTCCATGTCTTCCAAATTTTGCCTCATGTGTATACAAACTATGGATTGGCAGTTTATGCAACATGTCACTGGCAAAAATTCTCACATGACCCGGTATTGGCAGGTAAAAGGCCCTGAACACATTGAAGATGATATAAATGCATGAACTGCCTGCACATGGCTGGTCTTTGCTGAGTTCACAGTAACTGGTGCTGTATATCCACTTAGCCGCACAGTCGGGGAGCAGCTATGAGAGTTGCCATCATTGCTGATAAGAGGCAGATAGTTTTAAGACAAGCACTTTCTGCCATTGGAAAAAGACTGAAAAAGAAAAAAAAATTCTATTGGTACATTTTTTGCCCTTCAAAAATTCTTCAATAGTGTGGATCACAAAATTCTACTTGGCAAACTAAAGTGTTATGGCAACTCTTGCATGGATAGTCTTACCTTCATAACAGAAAGAGAATCTTTTAATAGACTGTGTCAAAGGCATGAGGTTAACCTCAAAACGGGGAAATGTAACATATGGGGACCCACAAGGACCAATACTTGGTCCACTCTCATTCCTAACCTAAATTAATGACCCTCCAGTGACTTCAACATAAAGATACCAATCAAATATCCAAACTCAACCTTAGTAGACACATCCCACATGATAGCTGAACAGGTTCACATCTAGTCCACAGTTTAGTTTGTTCTAATCTCACACTCAAATTATTACACTACAAAAAGGCAAAAACAAAATGTTTAGAACCAAAAGTAGATATTAATTGTTGTACACTAAGTGAAACACCCTTTATAAAATACATTAGGGTCCTGTTGTGTAACAAGTTAAAATGGAGTCAAAACACAGATAAACTAATCAAGAAGTTCAGCATGTCTTTCCCTCTAGAAGCATCTATCATCATGTTGGTCTAAAGACAAGTGTGTTGACATAAAATGCATATTTTCAACCTCTGTTGTTTTATGAAATTATCTTCTGGGACAGCACACCTAAAGTAAGTAAAATTGTGATTTTTACACACTGCTTTGTGCAGAGTAGACTGAATCCGCACTTATAATTGAAGTACACTTTTATTACACGTAACTCAGAACAAAGTAACAGGAAGCACATACAGGTAAACATTATGGACACTGACTTAGAGTCTAAAAAGGTACCTCAAATAATGGCTGGCTATCAGTGGTGTAGCTGTTGACAGTCACCACAGAGACACACCTACCCCAGAAAGCTTTCTCATGGAAAGCAATGACTCGATGCTGATGAATGAGATGATATAGTCTTGTACCTAGCATGATGGGTGAAGTGGGCAACCCACGCGAGACAAGGGAACCAGCTGATTCTGAGGTGGAGAGTGTTGTTGGTTGAGTGGAATGGATACTTGAAGCAGCTGATGACAACAACATCTCTGCATCCATCAACACCAGAGAGAAGCTGGTAGGAATGGGGGGGAGGGGGGGGGGGGAGGAGGTGACATATAGCAAGTGGTTGAGTCATTGAGGGAGCATGGCAGTGTGTAAAGCATGAATAGTGCTATTATGTAGCTGTAGGGAGAGATCCTCAATGTAATGTGGCGAAATGTTCACACAGAAAGTGACAATGCTGGAAGGCGTGGTGGCAGTGACGTAATAGAAGGCACTAGAGGAGTAAGTACTTCACTTGTGGCACTTGTACTAGAGGGCACACACAGAGTTTGGGGCTGTAGAAACCTCAAAACTTGGAAGTGAAGTTAAGAGAGCACTGAGAAAGTGGGGGTGGGGGGAATACGTCACATGCAACATTTGAGCACTGGGAGGCTGCAGACCTAGGCACTCAGAGGAGGAGTTGGCACTTGTGGGAAGCTCATCTAGGGGTCCCAAGTACAGGGGTTGCAAGGCCACATGAACAGAGTTGTCATGAAGCATAACACATAGCAAACTTGCACTGGTAGAGGTCTTTGTGTAGGAATACACAAGGCATGGAGTGGGGGGTGAGGAGGGGGGGGGGACCCGCATATATGCAGCTGAGCAAAGTAAGAGAGGAGATATATGGAGCCTGGACAATGCAAGAGCAGTGCAATCCTTGACAAATTCAGCTGGAAGTACCAAGAGCTTGTCATAAAGGAGCTCAGCCAATGAGGAGTTGAGATTGGCTTTTAAAGCAGTGTGGATGCCAAACATCACTCACGGTAGCCTTTCAGCCCAGGACCTGGTGAGGCACATCAGGGAAGCCTTCAGAGTGTGATGGCAGTGCTTGTCCAACCTGTTACTTTGTAGGTGATGGACTGTGGTATGAAATTTGTTAGCACTGCAGGAAGTGCACAGCATGAAAAAGAGTAGAGACTCAAACTGTCCCTGCTGATTGGTTGTGATGGAGGATGGACAGGTGAAACGAGAGAGATATTGATGAGGACTTGCATGATGAACTGGCTGAAATGTTTGTAAGGGGTACAGCTTTCACCTATCCACTGGCATGTTCAATCATGGAGTGGATTTACTTAAATCCAACATGGGGGAAGGGGGGGGGGGGGCAGAGGACCAATGAGGTTGAGGTGGATGTGGTGAAACCTGCCTTTTAGGATCTCAAAATGTCTTAAAAGGGTTGGACATGACAACCAACTTTGCTGTGTTGGCAGGGAGAGCAAGCCCAAGCCCAAGCACGACAATCTCGTTGAATTCTGGGTCGGACAAAACACTCAGTTATCAGGCAAGTGGTAGCTTGATGCTGGGGTGTGACAGCTCATGTAAGACTGAAAAAAACCTTAAGTCAGAGAGATGTAGAGCCCACCTGATGGGGTGTACCTGCAGATGTTACACAAAACCAGTAAAGTAGAACTGGGAGACGAACTGATTCAACAGTCAAACAGCAAGAGGTATCATGTAATAAGTCTTGGATGTCAGGGACCTGCACTTGCAGGTGAAAAAGTTCATTTAGCTTGAGTGGGAGGAAATAGAGTGCACAGACAACAGATAGTCAGCCACAATGCTGTCGACACCTCTAATGTAGCAAATGTCAGTGGTATAAGGGCAGATAAAGTCCATGTACCAGAAATGGTGGAGGGCAGTCAGCTGAAGGTTTGCAGGTTGCCGATGGTTGGTAAAATCTATGACCTCTCACCCCTCTATGTCCTCATGGAAGTAATGTAAAGCCTTGTAGATCACTAACAGTTCTCTATCAAAGACCGACCGTTTGTGTTGTGAGGAGGAAAGTTTTTTGAAAATGAAACAGAGAGGCTGTGAGGTGTCACCAACATTGTAGAACAGCACCAATCAGACTCGCTAGCATCTGTAGTGATGGAAATGTGAACGTACACAATTAGGAGAGTGACAGCATAAGTAAGAGGGGTTTTGAGGTCATTGAATACATGCATCATGCTCTCAGACCATTTTGCCTTGCATGTGCCAGATGTATTTTTACCTGGAGAAGGAATTTCCAGTGTTCCAGAGATTGACTTCCTTGGACACAAAGTACCATCCTCCTGCCCCTGCCCACTGGATTAGAAGGTGTGGACTGTAACCGAATTTTTGCACTCTGCAGGTTCCTTGGGATGCAATTTCTTTCTGGTGCCACATTAAAAATGTTGCAAATGTGCAAGCACCTCTCACTGTCACACTCCAGTGCGACCACTCTAAAGACAGCAGACTCATTCCCTGATTGGTGTAAACAACTGGAGTTTCAAACAAATGAAATGTGACCTCTTGCATGCTTCCCTCTGGGCACACCCCCACCTAGCTGCTCCTCTCATGATAGTAATGGACACCAGCCAGTCCACCTTAAGTGCCATGGTTCCTGGCAGCCAGTAGCATTCTTTTCCAAATGGTTCAAATTTCTCTGAGCACTATGGTTCTTAACATCTGAGGTCATCAGTCCCCTAGACTTAGAACTACTTAAACCTAACTAAGCTAAGGACATCACACACATCCATGCCCGAGGCAGGATTCAAACCTGTGACTGTAGCAGCAGCGCGGTTCCCGACTGAAGTGCCTAGAACTGCTCGGTCAAATTCTTTTCCATTAAGCTCTCTGTGCCACATAAGAGCTGTCGTGCATACAGCAGTGAGCTCCTCTCTGTATATGAGGCAGTCAAGTACTTCTGACTCTCCATGGGAGGATGCTTCATCAGATCTACACCAACCATTGCCTCCTTACGACAGGTTTTTGTCAAAAGGAAATTGTACATAATTCACCTAGGCAGTTCTGTCAGCAGGAGTGCACATTACACTTTATGACCACCATGTGGCATGTCACAGGTATTGACAATATCATCAGATTGCCTCAGCTGCTCCTGCACCCTCACTGCCCCTCTTGACTGTATTGCTCTTGGTGCCACTCAGGCAGCCAATTCCAAACTGTTAATCTTCCACAGCAACCCAAACACCAGCCTTAACCTCAAACTACATTCCGTTCCCAGTACAGATTTAGACATGTGGTGTGAGTCTCATGTAAGTTTCAAACCTTCAGGAAACCATTCAGTGCATCAGCCCCTGTCTTCCCCTGCTTTCTGCATGGTGGCTTTTGAACACCTCCATAGCCTAGCACACCCTGGAGACCAAGCAGCCACAGTCTTCACGCAGCAGGAGCATTTTGTCTGGCCTGGTGTCATTAGTCAAGACTGCAGCAATTAGGTCTGCACCTGCCTCCCACGCCAGAGTGCTAAGATAGTCCATCATGTACACACTCCACCACTTCTTTTCTCTTGGTAGACTATCCTTTTCCCCATGTCCACATAGACATTGTTGGCCTCTACCCAACATCAAATGGCCTCCGTTGTATCCTTACCATCATTAAATATTCACTCAGTGGACGGAGGCTATATCACTGGCTGTCATCAGGGTTTGGTACATTAGTCAAGTATTTTAAAGACACTTGGGTCACCTATTTTGTGTGTCCCTGCCACATGATTATGGGCTGTGAATGACAATTCACATCTTGCATGTTTAAGACACTCACCAAAGTTTGTGGTAATCTTATCCATTTTCTAACTATTTACCACCTAGCTGCTAACAGCATGGTGAAGAGATTACACAGGAGCTTAAAAGCTGCCCTTATCCATCAATCCACGACTTGGGTTGCTGCCCTGCCACTATTTCTCCTAGACTTGCATGTTGCCCACAGAATCAACTTGGCTACATCCAGCACCAAGACTGCGTAGAGGCAGTGTCTCACCATTCCAGGTGACTTCATCAAGCTGCAGCTCCTGCCAGTTACCACCTGCACCTGATCTTCATACAACAGCTGTACAGCTGCATGATGTGCTTGACCTAGTGCCCCTCAGTGCCAGAGTGAGCACAAGTCCTTTGTGCATCGGGACCTCCTCACGTGCATGTATCTCACATTCTGGGTGGATGCCAGCCAGCCGTCACTCTGCTCACAGCATTCAGGCCCACAAATTGTGTTCAAGCATGGGGAAAAATCAAGGTGGCACCAGGCAGCAAAAATGGTACATTGGCTAGATTCAGCCCTGCTGTTTTCACCCTCACCTGCACCAGCAGAGCCACCCACATCACCTGCAACTTTACCTCTGCTGCCAGACCTGTCCTCTGGTATCTGACATGAGGTATCAGCCCCATGCCTTTGACACTGAGACACCTGTCACTACCCCACAATGCTAGTACATGTCCCAGCCACAATGTGTGACCCAGTCTACAAGCAAGATGTGGCAGCAGCAGATGCTTATAGCTCTGGTGCAGGACAGCATGAGTATTGCCACACATGTGGGATGCAGTGTGCACTACCCACCAAGCACCATCTTCCCAAGCACAAGCATGCCACCACATCTTTCTCCTGGCCCTGCCACCACACAGTGGTATGCCTGACTATGCTTGTCAACTGTGGTGCATTGCTGTCTCAGGTGGTGGTACAGCAGAGAACTGCCGCTGCACCCGGCTCACAACATGCCATCACATAGGCCGCCCCATACCACACCATCACCTCCATCATCACTAGCAGACCTGGCCCCACTGGCACCACACTTGTGCCTAAGAACATCCAATGTGTCCGTCAACTTGCCTTCCCTTCATGCTGGGGGAGAACTCTGTGGCAACTCACTACTATGTGTTTGTGCTCACCACCCATCTTCCCTAGCAGACAGTGCATCATCCAGCACGACCCACATCACGAGCTTTAAACTTCATAGCACAAGAGTTTTCTCTGCCACCTGCCTCTTTACAGCAGCCCCTGGATTTTACCCAAACAGCGTGTTAAAGGAAGTGCTCCCAATTCCCAGCACTTCTCACACTGACACAAGCTGTCCACAAGTTGAGTGAAATGATTAAATGTTTCTTAAGTGGCAAAGTTATTAATTTATCAGAGCTTAAGGGGAGTTGGATGGTTGTTTGGTGCAAAATTTTTGATTTTTATTTTTTGCACTTTTTTTGTTACGCATATATTTGGGTTTAAATTGATACCAAATTTATTAATTTATGTTGAGTGGTTTCTGTTTTACAAGCATTTTAGTAAAACCCTGCAAAGCACACTTTTCATGAACTTGTGGCGGTTATCAACTGCAAGAGTCGACCACCTCATCTTTGAGAACGAACATCTTTGAAAACTGTTGATCTCAGTGTGTTCCGAACTCTGTATTCGAGCAGATGTGTTTGTACCAACATGATCAAAATAAAGTTAATTCATCATAAACGAGCGAACACTTAATGTTGGGTTTGATATTACCGTATGTAACATCTCGATCCCCATACTGGTGACCCCGACGCTCACAAACGCCGCTTATGACGCCAGAAATGTATACTGGAACATCGCCATGGACAAACAATGCTTCAACCCTTTGTCGGATTTCTACATCCATCAACTTTGCATTGCGCCGCATCTGGATGCAGTGTACAGTTAGTGTAATTACTGTGTAAATTCACAACTCTTGTGTGAATCATGCTTTTTGGTAACTTTTGTCACCTTCTCACACATCGACAATGCGACTGAGGCACACATGTCGTCAGTCGAAACCCACTCAACGCGTCGGTAATTTCACTTCCAGACAGTGTAGTGCTCCTTTGCCGATTAATTTGGACAATTTTGACTCGCTTTTGTGTAATGAATTAACTTCGTGCAGTGCTTCGACATCGGACAATCATGCCAAACAATGGACTGCAACAAACGGGGACTATGTTGCAAATCCCAGTTCGCACGAACTCTGAACTATGGCTAAATCGCATGCCAAGTCGAATTCACAAACGCCCATCACAGCTACCATGTCTTCCATGCCACGTGCAAATTCGTTCGACCTGGTTTCCGCACAGCCCGTCTTCCAGAGTTCGAATGTTCGCGCCAACTTTTCCGCTCCTTCTCCACGCTAGTCCCTCATTTGCAGATTCAGCTACCAACATTTCTCTCGGACCAACTTCCAATGTGATTCATGGCCGCGGAGTATATATTCCCCTCTTATGGCATCACCAACAAAAGTGAAAAATACCTCGTACTCTTCAGGCACCTTAAAAACTATCATCATATAATTACGGACAATATCTGTGACAATTTGAGTGACAAGTACACCAGAGTGAAAGCCGCTTTAATTCAGCGCCTGTCACCAACATCACAGGAACAAATTCATCAAGGACATCCTACCGATGAACAACAATGAACCAATTACACCAACGACAATGCCTGCGGTGTCTCAGTGGAACACTGGACGTGCCACACCTCCCTCTATGCAGCAGCACCTGAGCCGCACCGACTCTGGTCGACCGCTACCGACAGTGACATCACGGCAGCTGCCTGGCTATCTGACCTCGACCCAGTCAAAATAAACAGCTGTGCGACATACGATCCCACCACAGTTACTGCACCCGCATCTTGTCAACAACTTGCCAACACTACGCACAATTACTGCCCAGCCATTGACTACTCGATCGCGCCCGCAACTTGTTCACCCACCCCAGAAGATGATTTCAGCCGTATCAATACTTCATACAGTAGTGAACGTGTTCCCACTATACCGCTGCTGACTACTGAGTTTCACATTCGTGATCTCACACACGATCTCTTCTGCTTGAACTGTTATGTCAATACTGTGCCGCCAACCTTGTCTTGTATGCCAGGTTACCCTTTGATAGAGATAGATTCTGATTTCGCCCCCGTCTTACTCAGTGATACACACCAGACTGCTTCATGACATACATTTTCGCCTGAACAACTGCAACAGCTATGTGAGCAAATTGCGACATACAACTTGTTGGTACAAGATCAGTTACACATGCTGCAGCTAACACCGACCGAGTACGACATGCAACGAGATGCTCCTGTCATTGTTCTGCCTCAGACTGCTTCCGATCCTTTGCCGTTACTACCAGCTACAACTAATACCCTGATGATCACGCTACATGGATCTATGTCCCAGATGTCACAACTGTCATCATCACGCTGCCTCAAGTGGAAATTCTACGTTACTGATGTGATACAAGCAACTTATTTTTGCCGCTGCCACTTTTCCTTGGTAGTTCCAGACACCTCGTTTCTGTACCATGGCATAACCAGCCGCATTCCAGTGCCGCTTGCTTTGCCGCCCTCTTCACTACCTCCGCAATGTACGACCAACACATCTGCCATTTCTGCTTTGGCGAGTGAGCATCTTTCTGCTCCGACACACGACCGTGCAGCAGTTCCGCGCGAGCAGCTTGCAGCCTTATGACTCGACCGCAGCGCCGACAGTGACAGCACACACGCAGCTCCAGTTTCTTCAAACTGTGTCCCCTCTCCGCCATGGATCAGTAGTTCATCTACGGCTGAAATCATCTTCTGGGGTGGGTGAACAAGTTGCAGGCGCAATTGAGTAGTCAACGGCTGGGCAGTAAGCGTGCGTAGTGTCGGCAAGTTGTTGACAAGATGTGGGTGCAGTAGCTGTGGTGGGATTCGACTTCTTCACATTCACTTTACGTCTCATCGCCTTCCTGCTCCGATCATGGTTTCATCAACCACGTCTGCCTTCCACCACCTCTTGCCATCGCCATGCCTCATGCACAGGGCTCACGGCCACAACCTCCAACCTTTGATCATGGCTGTTTCGCACATCAAAACACTGACACTGTCAACTCCACTTGGAACACCCTGCCATCTACCGCTGTAACACACTCACCATCCACCGACACTGTGGTGACGCTTCCGTCTACACCGAAGTCATCTGCCGCCTAGGTCACTCATGTGCAGCTTGCTGTTTTCTCCCCTGCTGCGACATCAAGCACCTCTATAACTCCGTCATTACCGCAAGTGTTGCTCATCCGGCATCTCTTACGCAACCCGTTAAGCTACAGAATGCTTGCTCCTTTATGGCATATGGCCAACAACAAACTGTTACCGGACAGGTTTCACTTACCATGGCACTCGCCGGCAAATAATTTGGCAATACATCGCATCTTCAATGCACTCCGCGCCTTTGATCGGATCAACCTGTGGATACCTTCCACGCCTCCTTCCCTCCACTGGTCACACCTACCAAGACATCGAGAAACAGTCTGATCGCACCTCACACTAGCACCTGCCACGACACGATTGGTCACGCGCACCTGCGCCATCAGCCGGCCGGGTGCACACATGCCTCTTGTCATCCTTACTGTGCTCCACACTACAGGCGGGGGCTCTGTGGCGGTTATCGACTACAAGAGTCGACCGCATCATCTTTGAGAACAAACTTCTTTGAAAATGTTGATTTCAGTGTGTTCCGAACTCTGTATTCGAGCGGATGTGTTTGTACTGACATGATCAAAATAAAGTTAACTCATTATAAATGAGCAAATATTTAGTTGGGTTCGATATTACCGTATGTAACATCTCGATCCCCATAAACTCAACCTTCTTTTTACTCGCTAGTGACTACTTGTTATAGTACAGCTGTACGAAAGCTTAGTTGGTAACACTGATGAAATACTGTTGGCAACAATGATGAAAATAGCTGCCAGTTTACTTTGTTGTTTTCAGTTCTTTGTTTGTGGTGATTGAAAGTGAAGTTTGTTTACGATATTTATATTTCAGTGTTTAGATCTCAGCAAATAAGTTTATATTATGTAAAAATGCCACGAATACAAAACAAGAAAAGAAAACATGAGTTCAGTGGGAGGAGATGTAACCAAAAACAGTTTTTGCATAATGGTGAATCTGAAGTGGATGAAGTGGATGAAGGTGAGCCTAGGCCTAGTACGAGTACTGAAGCTGCTTGTGCTTCTAAAACAAGCTCTTCTTCTAAGAAGCTTACCTGTAACTTGGCTAAATATGAGATATATGGAAAAGAAGAAGGTTGCTATGATATTGTTAATATCAACAGTTTAGGTAGCCTAGTTAGCCAAATTGCAGTGTGCATAAAATGTAAAGGATCCCTTACCGTCTCTATTGGAACCAGACTAGGCTTACAAGTACTGATAGTAATAAAGTGCAGTGACTGTTCTTTTGAAGTGTCCACTACTAATTCTCCATGCTTACCAGACTCTAAACAATCAGAAGTGAATGATTGATTAGCCTATGCATTCTGATGTATTGGAAAAGGTGAAGAAGCGCTGAAAACTTTCGGCAGTGTAATGAACTTGCCAACTCTGCAAGCTTTCAAATATTACAATAAGATGCTTCAAAATGCTGCAAAAGAGGTCTGTGAAGAGAGTATGAAGACTGCTGCTGAAGAAAGTGTCGGTGAAAATGATGGTAATAGAGACTTGACAGCAATATTTGATGGATCATGGGAATGTAGGGGCCACACTTCATTCAATGGAATTGTAACTGCAATAGTAGAAAACACAGGCAAGGTAATTGATATTAACATTTTATCCAAGTATTGCAGATGCAAAAATAGGACCAACAATCATGATGCTGATTGCCTAGCTAACTACTCTGGAGCAAGTGGAGGAATGGTGGTAAAAGGAGTTGTGGAAATGTTCCAAGAATCGCTGCCAAAATACAGAGTGCGATACAAGTATTATTTAGGAGACGGGGACAGTGCTTCTTACCCTAAGGTTTGTGAGGCCAAACCATATGGTCCCGACTTCTCAATTGAGAAATTGGAATGTTGCGGTCACGTCCAGAAGTGGATGGGTAGTCGCCTCAGGAAATTGAAACAGAAACTTGGGAAAACAAAACATTCCAACGCAAAACCATCGGGGTTCGTGGCTGCCTTACTGGTGAGGCTATAAATCAAATACAACTATATTATGGCCTATCTATAAGAAGGAATTCTACAAAAACTCTAAAGGACATGAAGGCAGTGGTCTGGGCAGAATTTTTTCATTTGACGGCTACCAATGAAGACACATCTGGACACGGACTATGCCCCAAAGGTGAGACAAGCTGGTGCAAATTCCGAAAAGCGCAAGAGAAAAATGACCGCAATGACCACACTCATATTCCTTTTGCTGTCATGAAACAAATAAAATGCATATTTAGAGACTTGGCCCATCCTGACCTCTTGCATAAGTGCCTACATGGTGGAACGCAAAATCCGTCAGTCACTCAACGATATTGAAACTTCCTGGCAGATTAAAACTGTGTGCCCGACCGAGACTCGAACTCGGGTACTGGCAGAAGTAAAGCTGTGAGTGCCGGGCGTGAGTCGTGCTTCGGTGGCTCAGATGGTAGAGCGTTTGCCCGCGAAAGGCAAAGGTCCCGAGTTCGAGTCTCGGTCGGGCACACAGTTTTAATCTGCCAGGAAGTTTCATATCAGCGCACACTCCGCTGCAGAGTGAAAATCTCATTCTGGACTCAACGATATTGTATGGTTGCGGCTACCAAAAGCAACTTTTATTTTGATGACTATATATCAGTTGGAAATGTGCGAAGCTATTACAAGTTTCAATGAAGGCAATTTAGCAAAGTGTAAAATTTTGAGCCATCTAGGCATATCTCCAAGCAAGAACTGTGTCAAGTGTTTGGAAAAGGATAACGAACTTCGGATGAACAAAGCAGACGAAGCTGTCACAGAAATTGAGAAAAAGTGTCGCCAGGACACACAGCAAGCAAGAAGAAAGATTGAGTATCAGTTTGAAGAACTATAAGATCCAGATAGACCTTCATATGAAGCTGGAATATACTAAAGTAAGAATAAAATCATTATTTAGTAGTCTTATCTTTATTTGTGTTTCCCCGACAACTGTGTTTTTCAATGGTTAGGAACATTTTTCTTGGCTACTATTAATGTTATAAACATGATTTTTTTAAATTGTTCTTTATTTGTTAGCTGTTGATTTAAATTGAGGAAATATGAATATCTTTTAAAGAACAATGGTATAAATTCAATTAAAGTACAAAAAATTGCAGTTTTTATGGCTACTTTAAAAAAATATTTTTTTAAATATAAGTTTTTATTATTTTTAAGAATTATAAGTTTAAAATGAAGATAAAGATATAAGTAACACAACAAAAAAATCATGATAATATGTCAATTGGTTAAGGAGAAAAGTGTTCCTATTGTCATATAATTTAACATGGCCGAGATAGAACCACCCAACTCCCCTTAACAGCTTTCCATAGTGCTGCAATAGGTGCACAACCTGTAAAGGCTTCAAAGGTGAGTCGGTTTTATGTGCCTATTAAGTGAACTGTATCGCAGGCTTCCCTTGACACCTATGAAGGACTAGTTGGAATAGCACTCCGTCTTCAGGCCACAAGTGGCCCATCGGGACCATCCGACCGCCGTGTCATCCTCAGATGAGGATGCGGATAGGAGGCGCGTGTGGTCAGCACACCGCTCTCCCAGTCGTTATGATGACATTATTTCAGGATATAAATGATTCAGCACCATCTCACTTTCTGACTGTGGAGTATCCACTTAATTAAGTCTGTTATGATAGAGTGAATGCACTTTGATCTGACCATTTTGTGAACTAGGTAAGCCAGTGTGGCACCACACATTTGGCCATTAGAGTCAAAATGTGAACACTGTTTGATTAATTTTGCCTATGGACCACAAGTTCATTATTTTACCCTCCAATTGCTTTGGTTATTCTACTAGATTAGCCATTACATTCTCAGTTCATAAACTATATACATTTTCCTTTGTTCATTTTTGTTAGATTAGATGTGCTCATGTTACCTGTGTAAGTCCAGTTATTTGTGTATTGCATAGTTCTTAAATTAATTGCACATCCACTGCGCTGAAAGAAAAATAATGATGTCCTTTCAGCTCAAGTAAAGAGACTACGTTAACTGACCTGGAACATGGTGGGCACACTTGGTGTCTACTGGTACACTGACTGGTCTGAAGTTCCTTTGTTCATACACGTTTTTGTAAACTGATCGTGCCTTCTTGGTGTTCCAATAAAGGAACTGTTGAAATCTAGACAGTCTTCCATGATATGTTTCCATGATTTACCATTCCCTTTTACCCTGTTCACCATGTTATAGTACTGTATCTGCATGTTGTGTTCAGTGAGGAACAGTTTCTGACACTGTACTTCTGTTAAATCATCCTGAAAAAAATAAACAACTTCCATTCCCTTATTACTTTTGTTTTCACTACATTTTCATTTGGCAATCTGTCATTACCAAAATATTCTAACTTTGAAACAACATTTTCTGTTACATTTTCTACTGAATTTGCATTACTGAAGTTGTTGATCATTTGGTCTTCTGTTGGATGTAAAATAGCAATTTCACTTTTAGTAGCCATATATCTGTATATTTCCTTCATCAATTTCAATAGCAAACATTTCATTGTCCCTCAGCGGTTGTTATTTAAATAAACAAGCCCAGTCTGGTTCAGAATCTTTATTTACTAACATGTCTTGTATCCTATCCCCAAATACACTGTCTTGTATTTTTAAGTTGCTGATTTTGGCAACATATCTAACAGACACTTGATGACATAAATTTTTTTACCTTGTGTTGTTTTGATATTTGCTGCTGCTGTTGACTGCTATACCCTTTCCATGTCGCCTACTCATGTGGCTGTGTTTACATATGTTGTGCTCCATGTTGAATAGCTCCTTAAAGAGTTGTCAGTTAAGCTCACATACTAATTAGTTGCTGCCAACTGGACTCCCTAATGGTGACATTTGCTTGAAGTCAATGTTCCAATACTTCATAGTTTTGATGTAACTTTATGATACTGTTGTTATATTGTATGTTGTTAGTTATCCACAGTCTATGACAATTTTAATCACATTTCCCAATAACTGTCTTTCACTGTTAGTTTATGCCACATGCCCTTACACCATTCGAAAATTAAGCATTCCCACTTTCCTATAGAATATTTCATATTACCTAAAACTAATTTCTTCCACAATAATTAAACTTGAAGTTCTGGACAGCACCATTTTTCATTGCAGATTTTTGTCAAAACCTCTGATAGATCCCAGAATTTGACTACTTACTTCTGTTGCGTGAATTTTTCTGTAGTTTGACATACAGCATTAATTAATTACTTAGAAATTAATGACTTTATGTAATCCACTTTGATTTGCAATATGGTGTCTATCATGTAAATGAGGTGAAGCATAACATAGTGTTAATGTATTTTTCTAAATTTGTAATCACCAATTTTTCTGTAATCTAAAAATCTATTGATTCTTGTAGTCCTTTAAAAACAGTGAATTACAACCTAGCTATTTTTTAAAGTTTTTACAAAGTAATGGATTGTTCTTACACTTGCCTATAAGTAGTTGGACATCACCCAGAATAGACAGTCCACGGTTCAAAAGTAAGTGAGGATACATGTTCTGTTCACTACGAAATACATAAACTCTAACATTTAATTACTTTTTAGTGACTTGAGTATGTAAAATGAATGAACATTCTTTTCCATTTGTTGTGATTGTCAATAGCGTATAATGTTATTATCATCAAAACTAGCTATTATTGGATTCATTGCTTTGTACTAATTATGAAGGCACAAAATGAATCACCAGAGTATAATCATATGTAACAAATTGCTGAAGAACTGTGTTAAATTTGAACTGTGTGCTTGGATAAATATGAACTGTTAATCTTGTCGCTGATGACGGCACAGCTGAGGGCCTCACAAACCAAACCAATCTTGTGCCACAGTAGAAAAAGTTACTTCCCACTGTGTTTGGCTGTGCTAACATATAGACTTTTGCTAATTATTTTTTGTAGTGTAAAAACTGGTCACTGTAATTAAGAAGTGAACTTTGCTTGGAATAAAAGTATACATTCATGTCAACTAAAATATGGTATAATGTCCATCTCTGAGCAAACATCATCTCACACTGATTTCAGCTTTGTGATGATCAATATTGGTGTTATTGAGGAGAGGCTGCAAATTACAGATTTTTTCTGTTGCATTTGGTGCCCAATCATGTGAGGACTGCTCCACCTTGGGATAGTAACTACGAACTTTGAAAAATGTGACACTGTAGAGTAATGTTTGTTGGATGGTGAACAATATATATTCAGTGGTGAAGTGATTGTTGGACGCTGTAAATATTTGAGTGTGGCATGAATTAACTAAATTTATGTTTGAACTGTGGATAGGACAGTCCACAAACAATTTTTAGAACTTGCAAATTTTTATTATGTGAAATGTGATCTCAAGCAGATGCTATTACATGGAGAAAACTTTGACCAGATCAGGACTGCCTGAAGTCATCATTTAACCATCTTGGGCTGCGGCCAATGAGGAACCAGCTGAGTAGAGTCATGAAATGTAAACAGACCAGCCTCCTAGTGAAGTCCGAAGAGAAAATACGAATGAGCTGACATGGCGTTTATGAGTTACAACAACACAGTTTTCATAACAGCAGTGACTGACTCAGAAATAATTTTAAGCTAAAAGTGTTTGTTATTCAGTGTTCTGTAATGACTGCCAAAATGAGTTCATAAGCCAAGATTTTTGCAAGAACTGATGCAGAGAGGGAAGAATATTTTGACAAGTTAGACAGGAAATTTAGGATAAAAATTGAAAACCTAAATTAATATCATTAGATGAAATTCAAGATATGCAATCTAGTGAAGATGTAACAGAACATTTTGATATGATATTATAATCTCTTCACAATGACATGCAGTTAAACAAAACTGTAATGCAAAACAAATGTAATAATAAGATAGAAGTTGTTGGTTTTTGTCACAATTATTTAATTGAATCTTCCAAAGTTAGTAATTAAATTGTTGATGCTGATACAGATCTGAAAGTGGCCTTGGAAAATAAAAATGGAATATAAAAATTCACATGATAAGGCTCAAGTACAATGTGCTCAGCTGAGAAGTAAATATCCTGAGGAAATACCAGGCTGTGAAATTTTTGGTAAAGATGTAAATAGTGAGATGGAAGAGTGAGATGTGGAGGGAATACCAGCAAAGGTTATGCATCAATTGTATGAGAGAAACATAACATAGATGAATTAGATGATACATGAAAAGAGTACTACAAAGAATGACGGAGAGAATTTTATGGTATGACAGGTGATGATGTGAATGAATGTCAAGATCAAAGAGAGTGTGAATCAGTAATTAGTGACATGGGGGTAAATGAGATACAAGCAAGTAAATCTGAAGTTAGTGAGAGTGAAGTGGTATGTTTGCAGATAGTGAATGAAACTGTCAGCAAAATAAATGATAATGTGCAGGAAGGTAACATCAGGGGAGAAGGTGAGTCATTGGTTATTAGTAGTAACATAAAGGAGGGGCAGTTACGTGAAACTAAGATAGATGTTGTAATGGAAACAGAATGTTCGCTACTGGTAAATAAAATAGTCAGACAGGTTGATGAGCTTATTAAGGAAAAGTAGTATGGAGCTTTGCCAATATGCAGCAGTGTAAATGAATTACCAGTGATAGTAGTGGAAATGTGCAAGATTGACCAGCAGTGTTGGGATGTATGTGAAACAGTGAATAAATGTGATACTTGTGTGAATGGCTGTGGGGAACAGAAAGTTGTTGATGTGAATGTTGATGTCTTTACTGATGTTGAAGTAGACTGTGGAGAAGTAATAAATGAAGTTCCTGAAATACTAGGTAACAGTGTTGATGGATGCCAGATTGAGAAAGAATATGAATCTCTGATGATTAACAGTAATGCAATTAATTTGCAAGAAAGGAAACCTAAAGTAAATCAAACTAAAAATGAATGTGTCAAAGTATTAGAAATAGTTAACCAAATTAATGATCTGGGTATAGTGCAGAAAATTGTCGATATAAATACTGATACATAGATGAAAATAACAATGAACCAATTTTGGATGCAGTGCAAGTAAATAATGTTGGTATTCAGAATCTGGGGGTCAATCAGAAAGTTGTTACTCAAAATAATATTTTAATGGAAGTCGAAACAGACTATATACTCTTATTAAATGAAAAGTTTGCCAGAGTTAGTGAGCTTGTTAATGAGGGAGGCACAGAGTTTGTATTTAACAGTAATATTAATGAAATGCAAGTACTGAAACTAAATCTAAGTAATGCTGTGGTGAAGTGTGGTAGTGCTGAAAAAGAGGTGAAGGATACCAAAGTCAAGAAGCCTATTGCTAAATCACCAACACATGCTATGCAGAGATTATTAGAAATTAATGAGGAAGTAAACAGTGTAATTAATGTAGGAAGAACTTTTGGCAGTGACAGTGTAGTAAACAGTTTTCACAAACTCATTTTCAATGAAAATGTGCAAGGGAGAATGTTTAATGTAGACGTGCGGACAGTAGTTCTTAAAGTGTATGCTGCAGGTCAAATGTTCAGAAATTTTATTGTTTTGCAATATAATGGCAAAGGTTCTGAAACATAGATGTTGGTTTGCAATCAGTAATGCAAATCTAAATGGAAAGACAGGTGGTCTGATTAGTTGTGAACTTCCCAATACGTAGACGGTTCATTGTTCTTTAATGAATACATTATGTGGCAATAATGCTTCCATGAGCTGGGTAATATCATTCTTCCTTTTCCGTGTATCACTCAACCTCTTCTACTATCCAGTCAGTAGCTTGTAAGTTGATAAGTAATTGCCTTCAACTTTTGTATGACCTTTGGTATAAGAAGATATCTGATGAAAGTTTGTTTTGTGCTGTTACTTTATATTGGATTAATGATCAGAAGTAATGTGACTATAAGTGGATGGAAGCATGGATAGTGTACAGTACATCAAGGCCAGGTAAGATTGCAACTCACGGGCCATGCCCTGGCACAAGTACCACGGTGCTCAGCTTCATTGAACATTTCCTCCACTGCCACACCATGCTATCTGAGTGTGAGGAAAGGTAGAGAGAGGAAACTGCAAACACACCATATTTAAATGGCACTGCAGTTGCACTACATATGACATGGTTTTACATTTCACTTTTCCCAAAAACATAGATCACAAACAAAACAAATTTTCAATATTATTTACTTATTGTTGAAGCACTAAAGACATAATTTTTACCTGGTCCAAACTTTGACATATGGACAGACGCAGACAATTTTACAGACTTTTGCACTCACTTTGCCACACAATTGTGACTTATTTAGTTTCATAATCAAAAAAAGTCTTTCACATAAATGTATCAATCAAAATATTGTAGAACTTCTGCAACCTCATTATGGAAATGTGGAGACTCCAAGGAGAGGAATGTAAACTTCCTCAACAGTTTTAATGTCAAAGGATTTGAATTAAAATGGAAATTCCATTGCAGGTCAATCACCTAAATCTGCACATGCATAGGGCCACTTTCAAATGAAACAGCAAATGGTCTCAAGAACAGCTCGAAAACAGATTTAAGATTGAGAGTGTTGTTACAATGTTCAGAAAACTCTCTTTGAAACTCTGTGAAGGCCACAATAAATTCATTAAATCTCATATTTTCTTAATGGCAGTGAGCTTAGGGAACTGGACTGTGTTTGTCAAATCATGTCCCTTCGATAACACGCATCCCCATCAAATCAGACAGAAGTTGTTCCTCATCTTGCAATTTCTTACTAGTATGCAGTCACTTAAAATGTGAGGTTTGCAATCCATTCTGGATGTTCTAATTTTCGTTGCAGCACTCCTTTTTCCTTCATAAATTCAACAACAACATATTTTAATTTGGAAAATCATATCAGGCTTGCTCCTTGAGTTAACCAACATCGAACAGTGGAATAACGTGTGCAACTTCAGAAAATTTACTATTCATACCACCAATACCTTCACTCACTGCATGTCTGTAAATTTAGTGCAAAGTGCTTCTTGTTATATTAAACAATGAAGCCCATCTGGTGATCATTGCAGTCTGTGCTCTTTTGTTGCCAAATAAATCTTTTTAATGTGCTGGACCTGTGAGCATCCATCATACCATGAATGAATGGTAAAGGGTAAACAGTGCTGCCACCATGATTATGCCGAAGTGAAGAGAGTTGTGCCGACCAAAAAATGCCACACCGCAATACTAAATGAAATGTCGCACTGTACCAAGTACTTGCAGGAAGGAATGAGCAAAGCTGATACAGGCTGAGCCTTGGCCCACTCATGGCCCACACCAAGTTTGGCATGCTGTGCCCAGGCCTGCAGTACATATATTACATTTTGTTAGATGGATGATGTGTTGTCTATATTCGGTTTTGAATGTTGCAATGATGTGATTTGGTTTCAGTACCAATAAATTTCTTTCAGCCAAAATGTAATGTAAATGTAAAATAGAACAAGTGCTGGAATATAAAAATGTAAGAGTATCTGCAAATCATATTTAAGATCTAAATTGTGCATCTAAATGTGTGCAGAGAGAATATCTTGAATACATGGTTTAGTACTATATGAGATAACATATAAAAGTTTTGTTCTCAGTGCAGTTACTTATGGAAAGGTTCATTTGCAGTGAAATGTATCTTGCTGTTGCCCTTCAGGTATCAGTAAAATGGATTAAAGGTAAAGTGTAGCTGCCTACAGTAATGTGTGTGGAATGGAGAAGTAGTTTTGTGTCTATGTGGCCCTTCAGGCCTGAGTTTAAAGTAATACGATGGTATACAGTGAAGCAATAAGTCTAGAAACTGATATTTGCCTGTTGTGTGGTGAAAGTGAAGTTTAAACATATCAGGATTTAGTACTGTGGAAGTGTTATTCTGTAGATTCATTTTTTGTATAGGAGGATTAAAGCAGGCGTTTATTTCTTCAGTAATGGAGTACTGAAGAAAGTAATGAAGCAAGGATACAAACAGTAATGATACATTGATGAAATAATGAAGTAATAATGAGAAGTAATGAGAAATGTGGTAGGTAGGATACCAATGGTTAGGGACATGACTTTGTGTTAGTGTAATTTTGGTGAATTCACTCCTATAGATAACAAGATCAGAATCCAAATGATATGACTGAACAAACAGACATGAGTTAATAATTATGAAATGTTAACTGTATGTATGCAGATATGGTTTCTGTGTAATGGAACATCTTTGTGAACTACACAACTTTTGGTACTACTTGCATGTGTAATCCATAACACTTGAAAATGGAAAATTGATTGAAAGAGTAATACTTTAAGAAAAATAATACCTAAGTGCATTATATTCCACTGCACATTTGGTTTTACATGCTACTGAAATGTACTAATTGCATTTTTTAGTACTAAGGGTTTAAGATAACAATGATACACTAAAGAAAAAATATTTTGCTAATTAAATGATAAGTCACTAAGATATGATATGAGTATTCTGACACAAGTGAATGATAAGTCACATTTTGGGAATGCCATGAGAATTTGATTTTTGGGTTTAGTGAAGGTAGTAATGTGATGATCTAAAACAACTTCCATCCCTTAACAAAACTAGTAACATGTAACAAGGTTATGGTAATGATTCTGTCCCTTATAAGGCATGTCAAAAAAAAAAAATATTCTTTGTCATGTTGGAGAGTAATTTGATTCATGCTGTTGTTTATAGGGACTCAGTTCGCATCCTCTTTGTATTAGTTTAGCTATTTTCTGTGTCCATCTGAGAAGTAAATGCATATATGTATAATATGTACACTGTCCAGTCACATTAACATGACAATCCTACAAAAACCTGAATTACCACCTTTTGCAACGCAGACTGCTACAAGACATGCAGGAATAGAGTCAATGAGGTCCTGGAAGGTACTCTCAGTAATGCGGAACCATGTCAATCCCAGTGCCATGGCCATGTGTGCTAGGTTTCTCATTTGAGGATCCGTGGCCTTAACAGTTCAGTCGAGGTGGTTCCACAGATTCTTGAATTGTTTTAAAACTAGGGACTTTGGTGGCCAGGGGAGTCCATACACTGTGAGCTGTGTGACATGTTGCATTATCCTACCAGTAGATGCAATCATGCTGAGGGAAAAAAAGCTGCATGTAACAGTGGAAATTGTCCCATGCTTGTGTTGGTACATTGTGCCTTCCAGAATGGTAAGACCATCCAGGGAATGCCAAAAAACATTCCCCAGAGCACAATGCTCCCTCCTCTGATCTGGAACCTTCCAGCGATTGTTGCAGGGTGTTTGCTTTCAGATGTTTCATGCGAATGGAGCATACAACACCATGCATCTGAAAAGGTCACTTTCTGCCCCCAGTGAACATCCAGTTGCAGTATTCACAGCAACATTCACTGAACAGTCATTGAGGAGACACTGTTGTTAGCCTCTTGGCTCATCTGGCAGTCAGTCGCTCAATGTTGCACATCTGTTCACCCGTGCACCTCTCTGCAGCTGTTGTTTACCCCTGGTATCTATGTCCCTTGCTGCACAGCAGTTGCCTTGGTACCAGTTTTGGTTAGCACCATTTTGCCATGCTTGGTATACTTTAAGCATGGCAGCACATGAACAGTTTCGCCATTTTGGAAAAGCTTTCACCCTTAGCCCATAGAAAAATGATAAACTGCCCAGTTTTTGCATTACAACACTGCACTGTTTTTCACATCCCCGAGACTGCTAGTGCCGCCACCTGCTGTCTGCAAATGGCTATTGCATGCTGATATTGAACATAGGTGGTGGTCCCATTAATGTGACTGGATTGTGTATGATGATTACTAGGCCACATAAAGTGTTTTCTGTATATTTAGTTATGATAATTATTAGTGTGCTAAACTAGGGTGTTTTGTACATTTTTCTTTTCATGCACAATGACGGAGGGTGACCACCTCCAAGGATACTGATGTAAGTGATGGGTCTTGGGACAGGCATGGATCAAGTTATAGCAAGTAGCTGAGTGGAGTGTGTCTGTGACTAGTGAGTAGTGAAGTAACTGAAAGGTGTAAATTCCTTCCTTTTGTGTTTCTTTCCCTGGCTTTCAGAGGTAGCAAATAATTACCAATGAAATATGTTCTTATTATATGATATATGAATCTATACTTGGATTCTATATTTGGATCAGTTTGTTGTTCTTTGTAATTTATTTGTATGGTATGAATAAACTTTTAATGGTGACCAGTTTTAGCATATATTTCATTTACATGCTTTATAATTTGAACTCATATTTTATGAAAATTGTACGTTCTCCATTTGTCTGTGATTCACACCGAAAGTTAAGCATATAACTGTTTATACACTGCATTATATTTTCAGCTATTTGACAATATCTGTTTACATAACCCAGTGTGGGGGCTATGTGACAAAGGTGGATTCTTTCCATTAGTCATGTTTTTCTACTCCCAAAAATAACTTTTTTTGCAAAGTTTATCTTATTTTTAACATGTTTATCTAATAATCTGTAGCACTTGATTAAAAACCTCAGGTTCTGGTTTAGACCAAATTTCACTGGAACGTATTATTCAGATTACTATTTCAAATGTTCTGAGCCCATCTATGTAATCAGTTTTCATTAGGGCACTGTTAATTGAAAGTTACAGCTAATTGAAGTTAGCACTATAGTTCATATTACATGCAAAAACCTATTAGCTAATCAGCATAAGTCAGTAGAGAGGCCTACACCATTTGAAAATTAAGCATTCTCACTCACTTGTAAAATATTTTACATTACCTAAAACTAATTTCTTCCACAATAATTACATCTGAAGTTCTGAGCCATTACCATTTTCCCTCATAGATTTTGTCGAAACCACTGTTAGATCCCAGAACTCGACTACTTACTTTTGCTGTCTGAATTTATCTGTACAGTTTGACATACAGTGTCAATTAATTACCTTAACAATTTTATGGTGCCTATTCATGTTAATGAGGGGAATGTCAATGCAGAAGAAAAATAGTGTCAATGTATTTTTCTAAATTTGTAACCAGCAAATTTTCTGTAATCTAAAATTCCATTGAGTCTTATAGTCCATCAAAAATAGTGAATTACAAGCTAGCTATTTTCTAAAGTATTATGAAGTTTACAAAAATATCAGATTGTTCTTACACCCATCTATAAGTAGTTGGATACCACCCAGAATATTCAGTCTGCAGTTCAAAAGTAAATGAGTAATAGCTGTGTTGGACGCACATTCTTCATGTGACATCACTGTAATTACGTATACTCTGTTTTTTAGGATACGCACTCTGCTCACCCCAAAACAAGTGAAATTTAATGTGTAATTATTTTTGAGTGATATTCTTCTTCAAGCGTGTTGTGATTGTCACTAGCATGTAATGTTATTTTCACTGAAAGTAGCTATTGTTGGATTCAGTGCTTCATGTTAATTATCAATTCACCTAAATGAATCATCAAAGTATAATGGTACTTAATAAATTGCTAAAGGACTGTGCTAAATTTGAGTTCTGAGAACAAGTTACTTCCCACTGCAATGGCACATGCTGAACTATAGACTTTTGCTATTTACATCTTGTAGTGTAAAAACTGGTCTCCGTTATTAAGAAGTGAACTTTGAATGGAATAAAAAGTGTGTTCATGTCAATTAAAACATGGTTTCATTTACATCTTTGAGCACTGAGCGAGGTGGCACAGTGGTTAGCACACTGGACTCACATTCAGGAGGATCATGATTCAAACCTGTGTTGAGCCATCCTGATTTAGATTTTCTGTGATTTGCCTAAATCACTTCAGCCAAATGCCAGGATGTTCCTTTGAAAGGCCATAACAGAATTCCTTCCCCATTCTTTCCCATTCTGGTGGGTCCAATGACCTCACTGGTCCCCTCCCCCAAATCTACCAACCAACCAACCAACCAACATCTTTTTTGAGTAAATACCAACTCGCATTCACTTCAGCTTTCAGCTTTGTGGTGATCAAAATTGGTGCTACCAAGGAGAGTCCCATTGCACTGTGAAGGTAGATATGCAGATATTTCTTCCATTAACATAAACCGTTCTGACACTGAGGCTGCATCCAACTGTAATCATTGGCCCCTCATCTAAGACTACACTGCTTCTTCTGTGTCTACCCAAGAGCGCGCGGTCTTATGAGGGTAATTTTAACACGTCAATGAGGGTTCCGTGTTGGCAAAAAATGTTCTTTTCTGGAACATTCCAAAAGGCCACTGATATGATATCCACTGGAAGTAGGCGGTTATAGCCATTTATTTAGTAATGGTACTGACAACAGCACCCTTACACCCCCACTCTTCTTTGTTTTGCAAAATTGCAAAATTTTGGCAAAGTATGAAAACTCAGCTCTACAGAAATCAATGCACTCAACCATCCCTATGTGGCTAGAACCTCATTCATAATTCCATACTTTTACAACTCTTGTAGAAACATAATCACACTCACTCAGTCACACTCCAAATTTTGACATACACATCAACTCACTGAAATACAAAATTATTCAAATGTAAAGGACATTAAACACAATATTTGATTTGAGTATCTCTACTCTGATTCAACTAATATTCAAGCAGGAGTAGATTCCATATTAAAAATGTTAATATGGAAATCACAAAACCATTTAAGTATGAAATGTAAATGAATGTTTCAAAAACTATCCTGATTGATTGATGATAATTTTATCCATCCACATAACAATACAAATTGTATGGATGTTGTCAATTGTGTCTTAAGAACTAAAGCATACACGGGATCTTACAATGTTTACGATTCAATTCTAACAATTTTTACATGTCAGTTATTACAGTACTTATAATTATGCCATATACTGTCACTTTATATAGGTCTATATGGTATTTGTGTCTACTAAATAGCTGTTGTTGTTGTGGTCTTCAGTCCTGAGACTGGTTTGATGCAGCTCTCCATGTTACTCTATCCTGTGCAAGCTTCTTCATCTCCCAGTACCTACTGCAGCCTACATCCTTCTGAATCTGCTTAGTGTATTCATCTCTTGGTCTCCCTCTACGATTTTTACCCTCCATGCTGCCCTGCAATACTAAATTTGTGATCCCTTGATGCCTCAGAACATGTCCTACGAACGATCCCTTCTTCTAGTCAAGTTGTGCCACAAACTCCTCTTCTCCCCAATCTTACTCAGTACCTCCTCATTAGTTATGTGATCTACCCATCTAATCTTCAGCATTCTTCTGTAGCACCACATTTTGAAAGCTTCTATTCTCTTCTTGTCCAAACTATTTATCGTCAACGTTTCACTTCCATACATGGCTACACTCCATACGAATACTTTCAGAAATGACTTCCTGACACTTAAATCAATACTGGATGTTAACAAATTTCTCTTCTTCAGAAACGCTTTCCTTGCCATTGCCAGCCTACATTTTATATCCTCTCTGCTTCGACCATCATCAGTTATTTTGCTCCCCAAATAGCAAAACTCCTTTACTACTTTAAGTGTCTCATTTCCTAATCTAATTCCCTCAGCATCACCCGACTTAATTCAACTACATTCCATTATCCTCGTTTTGCTTTTGTTGATGTTCATCTTATACCCTCCTTTCAAGACAATGTCCATTCCGTTCAACTGCTATTCCAAGTCCTTTGCTGTCTCTGACAGAATTACAATGTCATCGGCGAACGTCAAAGTTTTTATTTCTTCTCCATGGATTTTAATACCTACTCTGAATTTTTCTTTTGTTTCCTTTACTGCTTGCTCAATATACAGATTGAATAACATCAGGGAAAGGCTACAACCCTGTCTCACTCTCTTCCCAACCACTACTTCCCTTTCATGTCCCTCGACTCTTATAACTGCCATCTGGTTTCTGTACAAATTGTAAATAGCCTTTCTCTCCCTGTATTTTACCCCTGCCACCTTCAGAATTTGAAAGAGAGTATTCCAGTCAACATTGTCAAAAGCTTTCTCTAAGTCTACAAATGCTAGAAATGTAGGTTTGCCTTTCCTTAATCTTTCTTCTAAGATAAGTCGTAAGGTCAGTATTGCCTCACGTGTTCAAAAATTACTACGGAATCCAAACTGATCTTCCCCGAGGTCGGCTTCTGCCAGTTTTTCCATTCGTCTGTAAAGAATTCACATTAGTATTTTGCAGCTGTGACTTATTAAACTGATAGTTCTGTAATTTTCACATCTGTCAACACCTGCTCTCTTTGGGATTGGAATTATTATATTCTTCTTGAAGTCTGAGGGTATTTCGCCTGTCTCATACATCTTGCTCACCAGATGGTAGTGTTTTCAGGACTGGCTCTCCCAAGGCTGTCAGTAATTCTAATGGAATGTTGTCTACTCCTGGGGCCTTGTTTCGACTCAGGTCTTTCAGTGCTCTGTCAAACTCTTCATGCAGTATCGTATCTCCCATTTCATCTTCATCTACATCCTCTTCCATTTCCATAATATTGTCCTCAAGTACATCGCCCTTCTGTATACTCCTTCTACCTTTCTGCTTTCCCTTCTTTGCTTAGAACTGGGTTTCCATCTGAGCTCCTTATACTCATACAAGTGGTTCTCTTTTCTCCAAATGTCTCTCTAATTTTCCTGTAGGGAGTATCTATCTTACCCCCTAGTGAGATAAGCTTCTACATCCTTAGATTTGTCCTCTAGCCATCCCTGCTTAGCCATTTTGCACTTCCTGTTGATCTCATTTTTGAAATGTTTGTATTCCTTTTTGCCTGCTTCATTTACTGCATTTTTATATTTTCTCCTTTCATCAATTAAATTCAATATTTCTTCTGTTACCCAAGGATTTCTACTAGCCCTCGTCTTTTTACCTAATTGATCCTCTGCTGCCTTCACTACTTCATCCCTCAGAGCTACCCATTCTTCTTCTACTGTATTTCTTTTCCCCATTCCTGTCCCTTGTTCCCTTATGCTCTCCCTGAAACTCTGTACAACCTCTGGTTCTTTCATTTTATCCAGGTCCCATCTCCTTAAATTCCCACCTTTTTGCAGTTTCTTTGGTTTTAATCTACCAATAGATTGTGGTCAGAGTCCACATCTGCCCCTGGAAATGTCTTACAATTTAAAACCTGGTTCCTAAATCTCTGTCTTACCATTACATAATCTATCTGAAACCTGTCAGTATCTCCAGGCTTCTTCCATGTATACAACCTTCTTTTACGATTCGTGAACCAAGTGTTAGCTATGATTAAGTTGTGCTCTGTGCAAAATTCCACCAGGCGGCTTCCTCTTTCATTTCTTGCCCCCCAATCCATATTCACCTACTACGTTTCCTTCTCTTACTTTTCCTACGATCAAATTCCAGTCACCCATGACTATTAAATTTTCGTCTCCCTTCACTATCTGAATAATTTCTTTTATCTTATCATACATTTCTTCAATTTCTTTGTCATTTGCAGAGCTAGTTGGCATAAGACTTGTACTACTGTCGTAAGCATTGGCTTCGCGTGTCTCTTGGCCACAACAATGCATTCACTGTGCTGTTTGTAGTAGCTTACCAACATTCCTATTGTTTTATTCATTATTAAACCTACTCCTGCATTACCCCTATTTGATTTTGTATTGATAACCCTGTATTCACCTGACCAAAAGTCTTGTTCCTCCTGCCACTGAACATCACTAATTCCCACTATATCCAACTTTAACCTATCCATTCCCCTTTTTAAATTTTCTAACCTACCTGCCCAATTAAGGGATCTGACATTCCACACTCCGATCTGTAGAACACCAGATTTCTTTCTCCTGATAACGATGTCCTCCTGAGTAGTCCCCGACCGGAGATCTGGATGGGGGGACTATTTTACCTCCGAAATATTTTACCCAAGAGGACACCATCATCATTTATCCATACAGTAAAGCTAAATAGCTATCTATCATTATGCTAATTAATCATTTACCTTGTAACAAATTTTACTTAATAAATATGGTTTTAGCTTTTGGCTAAAGATATGAAGTTCATTTACACCTTTAATTTCCGATGGCAGTCTACTGCCAAGTTTTAGGTCATTATATAGCATACCTTTTTGTGTTTTGGACTTGTTTTTCCTGTTTAGGTATAAGTAGTGGCTGAATCTAGTTTCATGGTCATGCATTGAGCTGTTTGTAGCATACAGATGAATATTTTTCCTTACATTATAATCTGTAAAATCTATTCATGTGGGGCAGTCAGAATTTCTAGTTTTTTGAATAAATCGGTACAATGGTCCCTATTGCTGCTATTTGTTAGTATCCATACAGCTCTTTTCTGTACCTTGAAGTTAGACTGAATATTCCCATCTCTTGTTCCCCAAAAAGTCATTCCAGAACTGAGGATTGAGTGTATGTATCCAAAATATGTCATTTTGAGACACAAAATATTGCACACCGGTGCAAATATTTCTAGAACATAATATGCTGTGGATAGTCTCTTTGTCAAAGCCTTTACATGTTCTGTCCATTTCAGCTTACAATCTGTCTTCAACCCCAAAAATTTGGTATCCATTACATGTTCTATTATATCATCAATAAGTGTTAAGTTATCATCATTGTGCCTTTCATTCAACTGGAAGTACATGTGATTGGTTTTCTTTATGTTCAAAGTTATTTTTCAGTGATCGCTTACGAACATCTTTGAGGGCTGCATTTGCCTTTTCTGTCAACTATGTTGGAGTTTTGCCTGTGATCACTATTTTTCTGTCATCAACAAATAGGATTTTTTCCCCACATCTGATACTCTGTGAGAAATCATTAATGTAAAGAACAAAAAGGACTGGACCTAATATACTCCCTTTCAGGATGCCTATATTAATATTTTTTGGATCTGGTAAGTGTTTTACTGGAAATCCTTCTGAAGTATGTGAAATTTCAACACACTGTATCCTGTTTTCTAGGTAGGAATTAAACCACTTCTTAATCACACCTCTTAATCCTAGCAACTCTAATTTATGTAATAAAATTGTGGTCCACTGTATCAAATGTCTTTTATGAGTCCAAAAAAATTCCATTCGCATGGCCACTTCATCCAGTGCCTCAAGAATGACCTTTGTAAGCTGTGTAATATCCAATTCAGTACCTCTTTTTGGCCTTAAACCATGTGTTAGAGTCTAGGGGTTGCACTCAGCCATACGGTCCGTAACACATGCTTGCCAGCCACCTATGGTTGCTCTTTTTCTCTGGGGAGAGTGGCATAAGGGTCTACGGGTTGCACGCAGCCATACGATATGTAACATGCACTCACCAGCTGATCTATCTGGAATGTTGTCAATTTGCTTGGTCAGTACATATGCATCTGGCCACAGTGTGACACAAGGAGTAAGTGACTGGCCGCCGCGCACAGCGCGCCGTTTTAACTAGTGTGGCCTCGGGTGCAAATATGTCTCCTTTCTTAGCTCATTGTCAGACACAGTGATGTTGGTTGCATGTAGCATGTGTGTTTTATAATCAGTCTTTGTTAGTAAAACTATTTAAACTTACTTCTCGGTGTTCACGTATTGCTATACCTCAAGGACCCAATGCTTACAAATACTGACAAATATTTCATCTAATTATCATCCGGAGCGACAACACAATCCCCTTATACATGTTGTTCTTTGCAAATAAGAGTAAATGCATTTAGATACTGCAGTAACCTATTTTTCATTACTTTCTCAATCATTCTGGAAATGGTGGATAGTAGAGAGATTGGTCTGTAGTTTTCTACATTTTCCGCATAACCATTTTCAAGTATGGGTATTACTTTCACTTTTAGGTGCTTGGGAAAACAGCCAGATTTGAATGATTTATTGATTATTTTTTATTAATGGAGCATTTATGGAATTTGCACATTCTTTAAGGACGCAATCTGGGATTTCATCTAGAACAGTTGATTTTTTTTTTTAATTTTTTAATTGATGTATAACTTGTGCGACCTCCCTCAGTTGCCAGATACAGTGCCATAGAGTTTGGTGGATTGTTCTGGATGAGTCTCGAAAGTTCTGTTGTAATTACTTAGCAATGCTGTTGAAGTACACATTTAGAGGGTTAGCTATTTCTTTTGGGTGGTTCATTTGTCTATTTTTGTGCATAATTTTGAATTCAGATGTTTTTTCCCTGTGTTTGCTGTTTCCCACTTTGTAATATTTGAGGCTACTTTGCTTTTGTTCTGCCTGCAATAGTATTTTATGGTTTGTGAGTTTTTTAGCATCTAGTAGTACCTTTCTGTAGATTCTCTTGTGATACCCTTTGTTATCCAGTTTTTTTTCTGAAATTGTAATGGTATGTAAAGTTTTGGGGAATTCTTCCTCAAATTATAGTTTAAAAATGGACATAAAACTATTAAACATTTTGTTCACATTCATTTCTGCATAGACTTCCTCCCACCCTTCATATTGTATCTGGATGAAAATTCATGCAGGTTTGACTTTGAGAAGAGCCTTTTGTATACTTTTAATTTAGAGGGCTTTTCTACACAAAAATTAATTTTAATATCTGATTCAAATGATTTGGTAAGCCTACTTCACCAGAATATACAATCTATGAAAAACAAAGTTCAGCAACTAGAAGTAAAATTACAAACACTAGACAGCTCAGTTGTGTGTTTTATGAAACACTGGTGGAAAGGAAATGAAAACTCATATTTAGCCTTAACCTCACATGAAGTTGTTTGTTTCTACAGTAGACTCTCCATTAAAGGTGGGGCTTCATGTATTTATGTGAAGAGAGGTATCACATTTAAAGACAGAAATGACCTTGCTGCATTAAGTGTTGATAAACATTTTGAACTCTCAGTTATTGAAGTAACAGAACACAGCATGTCAAAAAAATTAATGGTAATTTGTGTGTACTGATCACTGAGTGGTAATGTGGATATTTTTTTCTTGGAATTAAATCAGACACTAGCTAAAGTATCTTGTCACAAACAAGTATAGTAGTCTGTGGGGACCTCAATATCAATACAATGAAGTCTGATTATGTCAACCATGCCTATTTAAATATTTTGTACAATTAGGGCATGACTTCACTTGTAAACTGTCCCACTAGAGTAACCAAACAATCTTCTACATTGATAGACCATTTAACAACAGATGTAGACAGGGAAACATGCTATATACATGTTCAAGATCTAGGCTTGTCAGATCATTTGATCAGCTATTAAAAGTAAATTTTAATGTAGGCAAACCCCCCTGAATTAAAAACATACAAAAGGCTTTCTCAAAGTCAAACCTGCATCCTGTTTGGTTAAACAAAAATGTAAATGCATTACAACTTGTATAAACTTGAACATAAGACAAAGAAATAGCTAGACACATTTTAATCCAAATCTCCAGGAAATGGAACCCTTACATAAATCTTTGTATTCAGCATTCTGGTTTGACCTGAAATTTATTCCTTTGAAAATCCATTATTCCTATCAAACCTCAAATTTATTCTGCACTTGAGTATCTGCACAGGCATAACAATTACGTTACACCACACGGTCAGCATGGATCCTACACAAATCAATAGTAGCTCAGTAGTAGCTGGGGGACAGTACCCTATGAGAGGAAAATGAACTCACCTTGCAGGTCAATCTACAGGCAGACAAGACCCCAAACCCATGAAGAGACAGGCACAGGAATGACTCAGCATGCAGCAGGCACAGACAGCTGATGGCAAACACTCAGCAACAACACAATGCATGAAGTGCAAGGCAAGGTCTGCAGTGGTTGAATTCTGCGTAAGCACTAGCCCACCTGGCCTACTGCCACCCACAGGTAAACAGATCCACCAGTGAGTCTACCCATACTAAGTGTCACGTGTGCCCTCCTGCACTATCCTGCTGCACTATCCATGCCAACTTGTCTGTCACCTGCGTAATGTCTACTGGCAGAGGTATTAAATCCCCTCTTAAAAGGTCATGTAGGGCTGGAAATGACCAAGCTTGTCAGGCTGTGACCTATGGCATGGAACTGGAGAGGACCGTGGAGATCCTGGCAGCAAACAGACCTCCAAAGGTAGCAATGACAAAGCAGCTGGCTCTACTGGAGGAGCTTAGAGACTGAGTCAATGGTGGATCCACTGGCAGCAGTAGATGTGACACCACCTCCTTCAGCAAGAGAGGGGGGTAAGGGAGCAAGAGGTAGAGGAGGTAAATGGTGGATGGGGGGGGGGGTAGGGGGATGGGGACTAAATCCATGGGCTCCATATTGATATTGATAGGTGCAAGTGTGAGGCTCACTGGAAGGTGAAGCTGCAGGTGACTGGAGTACAGTGGAGGAGATGGCAACAGAGAAGCACGCCACTGCAAGTGGCAGGCCTCACCTGAAACAATGTTATGGTCAACCCTGCCACCCTGTTGACCAGAAGACCACAATGATGTTGTCCCAACAGGTTGTGGGTGCATTGATTTACACAGTGGGTCAGCTGCCCTGTGCCAATATCCACCATAAACAATTACCAACTTTTGTGGCCCATCAAGAGACCCAGCAACCACCCCACCTGCTGGCTAAAGGACCAGGCCCAAACAACTGCCCCACGAGGAAAAGTCAGTGGTCCACAGTGGTCCAAGGTAAGCAGCTCAGGGTGCAGAAAATCCAGGAGACCCCACATATGCCACCCATGTAAATGTTCTGCTAGACTGCACCCACTGACTGGTACACAGCCAAAAAGTTGACATTGCATTGTCATGGGAAGAGTTAGAAATGGACATCTTCATTTGGGTCTTAAATGTACACAAGAAGCTCTTCACCTACAAGTTAGTAACGGATGGAATGAGGTGGTAGTCAGATGCTAGATACCACTGTGAATGCAGAAGTTCTAAAAATCCTGTGACACAAACTGCCTGTCACACTAGAGTCCTGGGAGATGTGTCAGTGGCAAAACTAACTGGCAATGCCTGAATAATGGCAGTCAATAAGGAAGAACAGCTGGCCTATGTGCAGGAAAACGGACAACTGCATTGACCATTAACAACCACATGCTGCCCAAAAATGAAACAGCAAAATCAATGTGCATCCTGTCTCAAGGGTGCCCTGGGTCTGGCTGAGGAGAGAACAGGTGTAACTTGCAGCCTGGTTCTGTGCACAGGCCCCACAAGTCTGCACCAGACATTTGATGTCATGACCAATCACTGGCCAGTAGACATGACATCATGCTATTACCTTCATATGAGTCATACCCCAGTTTGATACATGCAGCAAATGGAGTATGCAAGGCCTCAATGTCTGGTGAATGACCATTTGATAGCATGTTCCTTTGTGGCAAGCATGAGGACCCTCTGAAAGACACTAAGCCATCCACATAGGAGGATAAATGTACAGCATGTTTTGTCTGCACTTGCAGAGATGTACTTTGTCCACTGCAACTGGACAACCAAAAAGATTTTTCCAAAAAGTGGGTCAATGACCATGGCAGTTGTAACTTCATGTGCTGTCAATGGAAAATCCAACAGGATTTGTTTCAACATGTTACCCAGTGGAAACACAAGAGCCTCTTGCTGACTGAACTGGTTACATCTGAAATACTGGTTAAGCAACCAACAAAGTTCATCAAAGGAGAGTTCCTCAGGCTCAGTGGAAGGCTTTATTTGGACAAATTCATATGAACCCATGCTTCTGGATAACAACAAGGCAGTCTTATCAACTGGCTCAATGATACACCTTACCTGGCAAAGCAGCAAGAAATGGTGCAAGTAATTCTCTCACTTTTCCTTTGACTCACTGAAATTGGCAAATGGTAGGGGCTCTGAAGAAAACTACGCAGTGAGTGCCTGGCCCTCCCCACACCTGCAAGGCAAAGACATGAAGCAACTCTGAATACTGATTTATCAACTCCTGCACTCGTTCCTGTTGCTGATGTTGCTGAAGTTGTTGGTGCAACCATTTCTGCCAGCACTGCCGAAATGCTGGATCCATGGTGGCCAAAGTCAACACTAGGAGAGGGGGGCGAAAAAAATAGGTGTATCATGTGCATAAAAGTGTCCCATTCTCATGACCACTTTAGAAACTGCACAGATATGACAACTTCACTACACTATACAGTTAGTGAAGATATTTCACATGCTGATGGTGGCTTAATAATAGCTGGGGAACAGAAATCCATGAGAGAAAAATTATCTGCCATGTAGGTCAATCTGCAGGAAGCAGAGAGACCAAACCCATGTCAAGACAGCCATGGGAATGACTTAGACATGGCAGGAACAGATGGCTAACAGGTAAGCATTTGGCATCAACTTACAGCATGAAGTACAAGGTGAGGCCTGTGGTGGTTCAATCTGGGCACTGGCCCACCTGGCCTACTGCAACCCACCAGGAGGTCTGACCATACTATGCACTATCGTGTCATGTTCCCAATGGCACCTTATCTGCCTCCACCATGGTGTCTGCTGGTGAGGACACTAAATGCACTTTATGCAAAGAATTCAATTGTTTACATATATAAGAAACTGCTTGAAGTTAATTTTCTGCGCTATCCATCTCTTTTACTGACTGATCACAATATCAGTCATTGACGAAGTATTTATTCTAAGCATAACATCACAACTATTAAGAAAAGTTTTGTATAAGACAAAATGTGAGTATTTTTATTTATTTATTTGTTATAAAATTTACTGAAAGTAAACATATGATAACATGTAAATAGCATTTTGCGCTTCTACTTAATATGATATTGGACTTTTGATCATCTTAAACAAGCTCTCACCGTTTTAAACAACAAAGTCACATCACAAACACTCTCATGCATCATCATGCCATTGTGAAGATGCCCTATTAGCCAAGTGCTGCGTTGACAGTCCTCGCCAGCTGTCCAGGTCCACTGGTTCATTTTTCCACTGCTTCCAGCCTTGGACTCCTCCTCTGCACATGCATAATAGGTCAACCTTGAGTAGGCTGCTGGGTGCCTCCTGCACGTCATTTATGTCTGTCACCATTGTAGCCCCACCATCATCACTCAACCAATGTCTTGCTGTTCATTGCCACACATCCAACAGTCATGATCAGTTCAGCAATATTTTTCATGAAGCATCTCAAACAGCACACACAAATAATATTCAGGCAGACAAAAGTGTTGCACCCTACACTGATATACACTGATCACTCAGAACATTATGACCACCTGCCTAATATCCATTATATCCACCTTTGGCATGGATAACAGTGATGACGTATCATGGCACAGAAGCAATGAGGCCTTGGTAGGTCACTGGAGGGAGCTGGCACCACATCTGCAAAAACAAGTCACGTAATTTCCCTAAATTCCAGTGAGGGGGCAATGACCTCTGCTGCCACATTCAGTCACATCCCAGATGTGTTCAATTGGATTCCGATCTGGCAAGCGAGGGGGGTGGGGGGTGTGGGGGGCAGCACATCAATTGTAACCTGCCACTGTGTTCCACAAACTACTCTGGCCTTGTGACATGGTGCATTATCTTGTCAAAACATGTCACTGCCATTGTGTAACATGATCATCATGAAGTGATGTATGTGGTCTGCAATCAGTAGACAATACTCCTTAGCCACCATGGTGCCTTGTACAAGCTCCACTCAACCACTGGATGCCCATGTGAATGCCCCTCGAAGTATAATGGAGTCAGGAGCTGTTTCCCTGGAAGACGATGGATTCACACGCTCCCATCGGCATGATGAAGAAGGTACCAGGATTCATCAGGCCATGCAATGCTCTGCTGCTATGTCAGCTTCCAGTGCCAATGGTCATGTAACTGTTTCAGTTGTAGTTGCTGATGCCGTGGTGTTAACATTGGCACATACACGGGTTATCGGGTGTGGAGGCACATCGTTAGGAGTGTTTGGTGCCCTGTGTGTTTGGACACACTTGTATTCTGCCCACCATTACAGTCTGATGTTAGTTCTGCCACAGTTCACTGCCTGTCCTGTTTTGCCAGTCTTTCCAGCCCATGACATCCAACATCTTAAACGAGAAGTGGCCACCCAAACCCATGGCATCTGGATGTAGTTTCACCTTGGTTTCACAATATGTTGAAGACACTTGCAACAGCACTCCTCAAACACCTGACAAGCCATGTGGTTCCTGAAATGTTTGTGCCAAGCCTCTGGGCACCACAATATGCCCTTGGTCTAACTCATGTAGATTGCACAACTTCCCTATTCTAACATGGAGAGCACACTCACTCATACTATATGCACTGTGCATATGTCTGACTAGCAGTCATTCCTAACCAGGTGATGCAGCTATTTCCTGGAAGGGGTTTGTATTGATAGCAAGTGAGTGGTCACAGTGTTCTGGCTGATAAATGTACATCCGTATTTAGATGTACCACCATTTCTTAGACACTTATCCAAGGCATTGCTGCTCAAAATTAAACGTAAAATCTTTAGAGTTCAGTGTCACTGTAATGAGTGTTCATGGAACAAATAACTACAAACAGACACATTAATCATTTTCATTGTAATTGTTGCTTTGATTGTCACTGTCTTCTTTTACACCTGCCAATAACATCTGTTTTCTATGGCTTTCTTCTTTACTTTTGGTGCTGCATATGGGTGACAGTAGAATGGTTCATGAGGTCTGATCTTTATCATGGTCAGTTGTCCTTTAATCTTGCCTGGTAACTTTGAGAACAGATCTTCATATTTGAACAGCTTGCTATACAATTTATCTTTCACATCAGTTCCTACTCCTTCAATTTCATGGATTTTATAGACAATTTCTTCTTTCTTATTTACTACAACTTCTGGACTAGTACTTTGATATCTTCACAAACATCACCACAATCATCATCTTCAGTAATCTGCAGATCTTCTATCTTTACACCACAAATTTTGGCTAAGTTAGCATCTCTCAGAGTTGTTGTCTTCCCATTAATCTGAATAATTTCTGTAGTTCCTTCATTTACATGGTTTCGTCAGCAAAATTCCAACTCACTCCATGCTCTGACATCAACACCCATAACCATTGACTCAGAAAGCTGCAGGATTACTATTTCATCGACATTATATTTTGACTCCCTCACATCAGCTTCCAATGAAATGTCTTTCTTAACAGGTTTACTTTGTTCTCCCATCAATCCTACAATCTTAAATCCACTAACTGTCTGCCCCTGGTAGCTGAGTGGTCAGCATGACTGTCAATCCTAAGGGCCCGGGTTCGATTCCCGGCTGGGTCAGAGATTTTCTCCACTCAGGGACTGAGTGTTGTGTTGTCCTAATCATCATCATTTCATCCCCATTGATGTGCAAGTCACCAAAGTAGTGTCAAATCAAAAGACTTGCACACAGCAAACAGTCTACCCAATAGGAGGCTCTAGTCACACAACATTTATTTATTTTTAATCCACTAACTGTTAATTCAGGAATATATACATATTTCTTCAAAAGATTATCACAGAAATTCTTGGAAACTGGTGTTACTTGACTTCCAGACTCCAAAAGAATACAAGTTTCTACTCCACACACTTTTGCTTTAATAACAGAAGTAATAGCTTCCTTCTTAACTTTTCCACAATCTTCATAGAGTAATTTTCCTGTTCATCACTCATAATTTCCGCTTTGATTACAGTTCATCTACATCTACATCTATACTCTGCAAACCACCATGAGGTGCATGGCAGAGGGTCTATCCTGTTGTACCAGTTATTAGGGTTTCTTCCTGTTCAATTCACATATGGAATGCAGGAAGAATGATTGTTTGAATGCCTTTGTGCTTGCAGTAATTATTCTGATCTTCTCCTCATGATCCCTATGTGAGCGATATGTACAGGGTTGTAGTATATAACCTAGAGAAATCATTTAAATCTGGTTTTGAAACTTTGTTAATGAACTTTCTCAGGATATTTTATGTCTATCTTCAAGAGTCCTCCAGTTCAGTTCCTTCAATAACTCTGTGACACTCTCCCATGGATTAAATAGATCTGTAACCATTCATGCTGCCCCTTTCTGTATACATTTAATATCCCTTGTTAGTCCTATCTGGTATGCATCTCACACACTTTAGCGATATTCTAGAACCAGTTGCATGAGTCATTTGTAAGCAATCTCCTTTGTAGACTGATTGCACTTCCCCAGTATTCAAACAATAAACTGAAGTCTACCTCCTGCTATACCCATGGCTGAACTTATGAGATCATTCCATTTCATATCCCTACAAAGTGCTACAGCCAGGTACACTATGTGATCAAAAGTATCTGGACATCTGGCTGAAAATGACCTACAAGTTTGTGGCACCCTCCATCAGTTATGCTGGAATTCGGTATGGTTTTGGCCCACCCTTAGCCTTGATGACAGCTTCCAGTCTCACAGGCATATGTTCAAACAGGTGTTGGAAGGCCTCTTGGGGAATGGTAGCCCATTCTTCACAGAGTGCTGCACTGAGGAGAGGTATCAATGGTGGTTGTTGTGGCCTGGCATGAAGTCGGTGTTCCAAAATATCCGAAAGGTATTCTATAGGATTCAGGTCTGGACTCTGTGCAGACCAGTCCATTACAAGGATGTTATTGTCATGCAACTGCTTCGCCACTGGCTGTGCATTATGAACAGGTGCTCAATCATGTTGAAATATGCAATCACCATCCCTGAATTGCTCTTCAACAGTGGGAAGCAAGAAGGTGCTCAAAACATCAATGGTTCAAATGGTTCAAATGGCTCTGAGCACTATGGGACTTAACTTCTAAGGTCATCAGTCCCCTAGAACTTAGAACTACTTAAATCTAACTAACCTAAGGACATCACACACATCCATGCCAGAGGCAGGATTCGAACCTGTGACCATAGCAGTTGTGCGGTTCAAGACTGTAGCGCCTAGAACCGCTCGGCCACCCCGGCCGGCAAAACATCAATGGAGGCCTGTTCTGTCATAGTGCCATGCAAAACAACAAGGGGTGCAAGTCCCCTCCATGAAAAACATGATCACACCATAACATCACCGCCTCCGAATTTTCCTGTTGGCACTACACACATTGGCAGATGACATTCACTGGGCATTCACCATACCCACACCCTGCCATCATATCGCCACATTGTGTACCCTGATTTGTTACTCCACACTACATTTTTCCACTATTCAACCATCCAATGTTTACGCTCCTTACACCAAGCGAGGTGTCGTTTGGCATTTACCGGCGTGATGTGTGGCTTATGAGCAGCTGCTCGAACATGATATCCAAGTTTTCTCACCTCCCGCCTAACTGTCATAGTACTTGCAGTGGATCCTGATGCAGTTTGGAATTCCTGTGTGATGGTCTGGATAGATGTCTGCCTATTACTCATTATGACCCTCTTCAATTGTAGGCAGTCTCTGTCAGTAAACAGACGAGGTTGGCCTGTACACTTTTGTCCTGTATGTGTCCCTTCACATTTCCACTTCACTATCACATCAGAAACAGTGGGCCTAGTGATGTTTAGGAGTGTGGAAATCTTGCGTACAGACATATGATACAAGTGACACCCAATCACCTGACCCTGTTCAAAGTCTGTGAGTTGTGCGGAGTGCCCCATTCACTCTCTCATTATATCTAATGACTACTCAGGGCACTGATATGGAGCCACTGGCAGTAGGTGGCAGCACAATGCACCTAATATGAAAAATGTATGTTTTTGGTGGTGTCCAGATACTTTTGATCACAGTGTATTTGTATGAGTTGGGTGATTCCAACAGTGACTCATTGATTTTATGAACCTCAGGTCTATTTGTTGCCATTTGATTCAATATATTTCCATCATGAATAGGGTTCCTAGCTATATGTCACAGGTAATTTTCAGGGAAGGCATTTAGTAAAGTTTCAGAGGATGTATTATAATGCCCACCACTAACTAAACTGTAATTTTCCCATTTAATTGTTGGATGATTAAAGCCTCCACCAACGATTACAGCATGACTGGGGAACTTACATACAAGTGAACTGAGGTTTTCTCTAAAGTTTATGTTTATGTCAGGGAGATGTGTGATGGGTGATAGAAAGACCCAATTATCATTTTATGCTCACCCCTGATACTGAATCTTGGCCAAACAATCCCATATTCAGCTTCAATTTCTACCTCAGTGGATCTGAGTTTCTTGTCTACTGCATCAAATACACCACCTCCATTTCCCATTTGCCTATCCTTTTGATATACATTTAAATGTTCCCTAAAAAAAATCACTGCTATCAATTTTAGGTTTAAAGCAGCTTACTTCAGTTACTTACCTCTGTCCTTCTTCAACCTCTCTGTTTATCTGGCTTCCATTGTTACATTTGCTTGAAAATGGTGACCCTTTGTGACGTTCAGAACCGCGTTCTATTCTTGTCTTCTGGCATGTTATTCATCTCTTGTCTTGGCCCATTAGCTGGTCTTCTGCCATCAGATCTGATCTATTTTCATTGTCACATTCTCTTCAAGGTCTTCAATGAAACTCGCCATCCCTGTGATCACCAGTTCTTCTCTCTTGACATTGTGGTTGATTATTCCATTGCAGTGTTTGGTTCTGCCTACACATGAGTCTGTTATCAATTCTGTGCTAATCTGTTTCTGGCTCATTTCTGTTATTATTTGCTGCAGGGAATCTCTAAAAGTCTTCTAATTATCTCTTCTTTCTTCATTCCCTGTGTGTCCAAAAATTTGTCTCACCCAATTAGCTATATTGATTATGGTTCCCAACAACTGTCTTCATATTTCAAAAGGTAGATGCTTCACAACCCATTTTACAGCGTACCCATCGTCAAATCATTTATCTGCGTGTCAGTTCTTACCCCATTCTTCTTCAAAAAATTTTGTTCATATTCCGTCAACCTCTCACAAATATTCTTAATTATACAACCCAGCTATAATGCAATCTGGCACATGTTTTGACTAGTACTTTTCCAAAAATGGTGCCTCAAATTCAGCATACCTCATTCTTCTTTTATCTTGTTGCATTTCTCAATTGTAGGTACCTCCATCTAAACAATTAGCAATAAAAGAGGTTTTCTCAGGATTTGTCCACATTAATAGTAGTATGCCTCTAAAATGCCTAATAAAAGTGCAGGATGGACTCCTGTTTTAGTTTGGAATCTTTTTTACAGCATTTTCTCAAGCAATCAACATTGCATATGTCATTGTTTTGCTCGCAAGGCAGCCTGACACCTTAGGTCAGCTCTGGAGTGACACTTTGAGTCGCTTTGGGTTGGATTCAAGCTGGAGCATTTATGGCTGGCACGTAGCTTTTGTTCAAGGTTACATGATGACTGTCTGTAATTACTAGCTCTGTATTCAGAGACATCTATGACATTAGATGTCTTTATTTCATAGACACTTGCTGCACCTTCAAATCAAGACTTGAGTGTGACCTTAGTGCCTTGTTCATCCCCAATACTTTCGACATTGTCAATATACTTATAGGGAAACATTCCACGCGGGAAAAATATATTTAAAAACAAAGATGATGTGACTTACCACATGAAAGCGCTGGCAGGTCGATAGAAACACAAACAAACACATACATACACACAAAATTCTAGCTTTCGCAACCAATGGTTGCTTCATCAGGAAAGAGGGAAGGAGAGGGAAAGACGAAAGGATGTGGGTTTTAAGGAAGAGGGTAAGGGGTCATTCCAATCCCGGGAGTGGAAAGACTTACCTTAGGGGGAAAAAAGGACAGGTATACACTCGCACACACACACACACATATATCCATCCACACATACACAGACACAAGCAGACATTTGTAAAGGCCTTTACAAATGTCTGCTTGTGTCTGTGTATGTGTGGATGGATATGTGTGTGTGCGAGTGTATACCTGTCCTTTTTCCCCCCTAAGGTAAGTCTTTCCACTCCCGGGATTGGAATGACTCCTTACCCTCTTCCTTAAAACCCACATCCTTTCGTCTTTCCCTCTCCTTCCCTCTTTCCTGACGAAGCAACCATTGGTTGCGAAAGCTAGAATTTTGTGTGTATGTATGTGTTTGTTTGTTTTTCTATCGACCTGCCAGCGCTTTCGTATGGTAAGTCACAGACCACAAACTGCTCCCAAAGAGCTCAAAAAACAAAGATGTTGATACATGACATGACTTGGTCATAGTCATCACATTAGCCTCCCCTAGAGTGTGGAGCTCAAAGACAAATATAGAGAAATATGAGGGCATGGATGTAAATGAAGTACCTGGGGGGGGGGGGGGGGAGGTTAAACAGAAACAATACATGACATTAGTAAACGAAGTCCTTGAGCCAGTGAGGGGGCAGATGGTCATGTCTGACTGGGTGAATCCTTGTACAGCAGTGGAGGAATTCAAGTAGGGAACGGTGGATTGTGAGGAGCCAGGGTAGCTGACTGCCTGTTGCGGTATGAAGGACTTTGACTGTTGACACGTCATTACCAACAGGCAAGGGGATAGACTTGTCATTGGGGAAGCTGGCTCATTTGTAGAATACAAACACATTATCGGGATACATAACAAAAAACACTTTAGAACTACAAATGAAATCAGTGTTGACATTATCTACCACTTCCATAGAGGGAGTGACAGAATCTCCACAGAAATCATCATTGGCGATGTCACACATTCTGAGGCTGACCCCTGATAGATCACAAAATCCTGGCATGGGGGGGGGCTGCCTGTAGGAGAGGGAGTCATCACTAATGTCACTCTGTAGGGTGATGTCACATGCACCTGCAGCACTGATACCTGACTGGGGAGTAGGTAACATCACACGTGCGGGAATGGTAATCACTCACCCGCAAACTATCGGTAGATACCTCATGCACCATGACATGAGTTAATGACAATAAGTACTTGTGCAGGAATACGGCGGGAAGTGAGTGTGACCGAGGGGGCAGGGGGCACGCAAATGTTAATGATTAGCTGCTTAACATGCCTGATGAAGGTCAAGTCACAGATTTGAGCTGGAGTGAATGAAGGATCAACTAACTCTGTTGGGAGTGTGAGGGGTACTCCATATAGTACTTCCGCCAGAGATGTACTGAGGTTTTCTTTGTATATGATCTGAATGCCTTAACATTACACATGGTAGGGCATCAGCCCACTCACCTCTGTGGCACATCAGTGAAGCTTTAAGCATTTGGTGCCAGCATTCGATGAGCCCATTGGTCTGGGGCTGGTGTGCTGTTGTCCTAAATCATTTCACCCTGCACAGTTCACAAAGCTGCCTGAAAAGGATGGACTCGAACTGGTAGCCCTGGTCGGTGGTGATAGAAGCTGGGCAGCTGAAGTGCAAAATCCACATTAATAAAAGGGCTCAGGCCACCATGTCAGCTGCGATAGTAGTGAGGGGAATTACCTCCACTAAGCGGATTAACCTGTCGATGGCAGACAGTATGTAATGAAAGGGGCCCCAGAGGGGTAGGGGCTCAACAATATCAATGTGCATGTGTTGAAATCTTCATTTTGCCACATCAAACGTACCCATGGGGGGCTGTGCATCATGTCCTACCTACTTTTGCACACTGACAAGTCACATATGCTCATGCCCAACTGCAATGTTGTTTTATCACCGCGGTCCAAATGAAATGTCGGATACCAGACATGCGGTAACGTGTATGCCAGGGCGTGCCAAGTCATGAATACTATTAAAAATGTCCCAGAGGAGAGGTGCAGGAATCACTGGACATATGTGTCCCACTGAAATGTCACACCAGATGCATGACAAGAACCCAGGAAGTGTCCGTAACTTGAGTCCGAGTCCTGTTTTAGTACTGGAGTGCAATGTGACAAGTTCAAATACTGACACATGAGATAAAAAATTGATGACATTTTCTGCCCTCGGATTTAATGTATGTCAGTTGTAAACTGGCATATGAGAACCATATGATGGAAATGCTTCAGGGATGAGTCCCTGCTTGGTTTGCGGAAAGCGTATATGAGTAGTTCGTAGTCGGTAAATACCATTATATGGCAACCTTCAATATCGTCTTAATGTTTGATAGTGGTGTAAATAGCAAATAGCTCCCAGTTGAAGGTCTACCATTTGCGTTGAGAAGTGGACAGCTCGTGGGGTCACCAGTATGGGTTTAGTGTTGTATGATTGCAGGATCCAATGATGTACATACACATACACACACACACACACACACACACACACACACACACACACACACAGGTGTTGTGGGTATTAAAGAACAAGGTAAGAAACATACCAGTTTATCTACAGAAATAAATAAAACAAGACAGAAGCTTAAAAAGTGTATGGTGACCATCATCCAAGTCACATATCAACACCTTTGTTTTCCTGGCTCTTAGGGAGCAGTCCGTGGTCTCAATGCAACACTGTAAATATGTGTGTACCAGAAATCAGCTATATATATCTGATTTCCGGTACACACATATTTACAGTGTGGTTGTTACCTTGTTCTTTAATACCCACAACACCTTGCCACAATTTATTAATTAACTATTTCTGATACTGAACAAAAGCTGACCTCTCTTCTCTGAACTTCTTAGCTGTACTGCTCTGCATTCATTTCAGTTGTCTAGCTTCTCTGAACTTCTTAGCTGTACTACTCTGCATTCCTTTCAGTTGTCTATTTGTACATTTTAGATTTCCTCAGATTCAATCAGCAAAGTTAGCTTCACATTATCATTATTATTATTATTATTATTATTATTATTTTACAGCAGATTGCTTAGCAAGATTAGCCTGCACTTTCTTAAAATTGTCTAGATATTATTTCTGTCAGCTGTTCATATTCTACAAAAGTAACTGCATCATATTAGAAAGATCTTCATCCTCTGTATTGTCTACATCTATTTCCTGTTGGTTATTCTTTGACAGCAGTGTGGAGGCACACTGATTCACAACCTCTAGTGTACTATTTGTATCAATACTGCCTTCAGTTCTACTATATTCCCAATGACCTTGAATCTACTGACATTTCTTTCCCTGTATCTGCAGTTTAATTAAGCCTGTACACACCATCTTAGCCATCTTGTCATTGTCATACATTCTGGATTTTGTTACTATGTTACATAAAATGGATCCTCACTCAGCACAGTCAATTATCCTATGCAATATTGTTTTAACATTTGCAGCACAATATTAAGTGCGCTATGCAGCAATCCAGTGCCATGCATTACTATGCTCTTTTGCCAATTGTGTGTGACATATACTTTTGTGTGTTTGTGATGACGATCTGGCTGCCATTGGGAAGTACTGCTGATGTGATGTGTCACAATGCAATGGTTCTGCTCTCTTCTTTCTTGTGTAATCCAAATGCAATGAACAAGATTACCCACATAGTCAAGTTACCTTTCATGTCCAAAGTTCTTAATTCTCTTTTTGGCATGTTGTCTCTATTCAATGCACACAATTACTTCTGTACCAAAATTTTCAGTCTTTCCGTTCAACACATGTAACTCTTTTCTAGTAATTATTATCACAAATCAATCTGGCACAGCTTAATCCACTAAAGTCCTATTCTAAAATGTGGCATCATTTTGAGTTAATGGGATTTTGGTTAATGTCCTCTAATTCTACTTTCATCACCAATTTCTTCACCAATGAACTGAGTTCTTTCACATAGCAACATATGTACAGTTTCTTCATCAGAAACAGTCTCTTCATCAGAAACAGTCTCTTCATTTTTCAAAATGCAAATTGCATTAATTCAGTCCTGTCATGCATCAAACATATGCAACCACCTCCTGTGTTATTTAATAGTTCAGTTGGCTGTCAGACAAATAAGAGAAGATAGCTGGTGATTACACCCACATACATAGACGATTATTGAATTCTGCTGTATGCCTGAAACTGACCTACACACTACTTCCTAAGCTCATAATGATTTATATTTACTGATACTTTTGAAATGATAAACGTCACTCAATGGAAACAGAGTTTATTAATTCTTGAAACAAATAAATGGACACTAATCTGGCTCATATGCTGATTCACAGCACTCACTCCTTCCAAGCACAGTATAAAATTTAAGGTGAAAGTTGCATTCTGAAAGGTTAAACTGACTTACTGGAGCACAATATAACTTCTTCCAATATCTAAACATATTGACAGTCCCCTTATTAATGATGAAACACCCACGCAACATCACCGGTGGCAACACGTGTAATATTCTGTGATTACTCTTCGAGCTATAACTTCAGTTTCATTTTGAATATATTGACAAAACTTTTCCACAGTTACAGAATTATTTCCTCCATTCATTGAACTCCTCTAAATCTTAATCATGCTGATAGTTATAATTGATTATTTAGTAAGGGTATCAAGAACAGACCCTTTACAAGAGTACTGTAACTGTTTTTCCCCTTTACTGCAGATGTTTATCCCATGTTAAAAACTCTTGAAGAACACTAAATAGGAATGTCCAATTGTTTGAGTTATTCTTGCTCCTCTAAGAAGCTCCCTTCCTTCTAGTCCTCGTTTTATTTGTGCCCTCCTGCATTATTAAATATTTTTTTCTTTATAGTCTCCTCCGAGTACCTAAAATGATACCAAATTTGTAATTTTTGTTACAGCAATATGTAGATCAACATGGCCCATATGAGATACTCCCCCGTTCCAGGAGTTTGCTGATGTTACTTGATAGGCTGTGCAGTGTCCACTCTCGTTACCTCAATGTCTGCAAACTTATCATCAGCATCACCACACAGAAAGAACCACAAGACATGAATAATGTAAGTTTTCATTTTTTTAAACTCATTATTACCATAAATTCCTGCTTTGTATGATTGTCTATCATCACTTTCACTTTCCACACTTTTAATTGTATTAATTCCATGTAATCCCCTTCTTATGTTACTGTTAATGAGGAAAGCAAGCTTCAGCAAAAATGTAGTACAAAATTCCTCACTTTGAAATACAATCAGCAAGTGAATCTCAAATTACAACACCAGATAATGAATAATGAACATTGTGGTGGAATTGTCCCATATAAATGAAATTTTGTTCAAGTGTACACACTTTAAACATTGTGTATGATCAAAGGAAAATCCAGTCAACAAAACTAACAAATAATGTGATAGAACTGCTTGCCAGTACTTTTAGGAGGAAAAATGTGTATTGCTGGTGATGGATATATACAAAAATAAAAGTGATAAATTTCCTAACTTTCAGAACTAAAAGTTGCTTTGGTGGGGAGGGGAGTGGTATAGACTGGGGAAGATTAAAATGGGACAGCTCACACTGTCAGTGGAAAGTCTCAAACAGCACATCTGGTACCTCTACAGGAGGAGATGGTCATCAGAATATGTGAGTTTTAAACTCTGTAGCAAGAGAAACAGACTGTTGTGCTCCCTCGCATTTTTATTGAGATATTGGGACCAGCAAGATTTACTGACATTCACCAAGTTTACTTATTATATAGCATCTGCAGCCACCAAGAGTACTGAACAATGACCCAGCATGGCATTGCTGAGAGAAAGAATCCATTACACAAGGCAAGAAGAAGATAGTCTCCAGCAGCTTGTTTCCACTTCATCTGAATACCTCATCACATCTGTCAGCAGATTCCTGAGAATGGATGGACAGTGTTGCATGGTTGGTTGCTTTCAGACTGGATGTGGCAGCAGACCATAATGTGTCAAACTGCGAAGTGCCATTGTCTTACACAACAATAATCACTAAAAGATAAACTATGCAGAGGCACTGTATTTAATTTCACAGACAAGCCACTGACTAACGCTGTGACATCAGCATTGGAAAAGCGACTATATTTTTAACCCGCTCTGAAGACTTTGCTCATAAAGGATTTTATCTTTAAAAAAGATGTCTTGGAATGAGGGAGTATCATCTCATATGGGCCATGCTGATCTACATATTTCTGTAACAAAAATTACAAATGTGGTATCATTTTAGGTGCTCTGTGAAGACTGCTGACTAAATAAGCAGGAGCCTTGCAGGTCTTTTAACTAGGATGCCCACACCCAAGCAGGACATCAACACTGAAGAAAGAAAAGCACTCTTTTCCTTAAGAGAAGGCACATAAATAATAATTTTACCTGCTGACAAGGGAAACAGTACTGTTCTTCTCCATGCAACATCTTACTTAGCAGGAAGATGGCTTTAGTGCAGGACTCAGCATGTCATGGTCTTCAGAAAGATCCAATGGATGCAGTACAATGGAAGGCATCTGCACTCCTCAAATCTAGCTAGTTTCCTGAACATCTGAAAAAGAGCTTAAGAACACATGCACCAGTTTCACCTTAATTTTACAGCCTACCCAAGAAACATACAGAAGGGGTTCTACTTCACCCCACTGTGAGCAGGATAGGAACCTCAACATATTACCTAGCAAAACATTTGTCTTCTCTTCTATGCCATTTGGTAGAAAAATGTGAACACCATATTTAAAGCTTTGTGTCTCAAACCAAAAGATATATTAGTGAGTTTCAATATGGTTTCTTTGTTTACACAAGTACCACTGATAGGTTCACTACAACTAGTAGGAGCTAAGAAGGAGCTGGATGTCTTTCAACTTTACAAACATGTGCTTACCACAACTTACTTTTTATTTAATGAACAATGTTTTGTGCAAACTAGCAGTGTTGCTATGCGTAGCCCTTTGTCTCCCACAGTAGCTAAACTTCTTATGGACAGGGACACAGTCTGTGTATGTGTGGATGGATATGTGTGTGTGTGCATGTGTATACCTGTCCTTTTTTCCCCCTAAGGTAAGTCTTTCCACTCCCGGGATTGGAATGACTCCTTACCCTCTCCCTTAAAACCCACATCCTTTCGTCTTTCCCTCTCTTTCCCTCTTTCCTGATGAAGCAACCATTTGTTGTGAAAGCTTGAATTTTGTGTGTATGTTTGTGTGTCTATCGACCTGCCAGCACTTTCGTTTGGTAAGTCACATCATCTTTGTTTTTAGATATAATATTAATTTGCTTTATTTAATAATTAGATCATTCTTTTGCCTCAAGACAGACAAGGCCCAAACATATGACAGAATGCAACAGCAGGGACTTGTGTGTTTCACCATTGATTGAGTGGTCTGAACACTCACTCCCCCCCCCCCCCCCCCTGCCCAAAACAGTGACTGCCATACAGGAGTAGCTATCTGAAAACAGCCAACAGGCTGTTGGGAAGCTCTCCTCCACTATAACCTTTCTCCAAGGGGTACTTGTCCAGTGTGGCATGCAGGATACTTTTTTATAATGATGTCTTTATCTATTATTGATCTTTAAGCAATAAAAAATGCAATCAATGTTCTCTTTTGTGTACATTCACACCTACATACACAATTACAAAAATAACAATTGTGGTGTTAAAGATATTTTAGATCATTATTTTCCATCGTACATATTTTAGATAATTATTGCCTATAAAGATACAAATTTGTGCATCATAATGCACATGATATATTTAATATATTAACATATGTAAATTTAATCTAAATGAAACTATCTTAGTACTTAAGATCATCTTTAGGGCACATTTTGAACTCTTCTACTGCGTATAGTGCTTTTTCTCTGGGTCATTTCTGTGTGGTGCTTTTAAACATAGTCAGTGACACACTGAGTGCCTGTACTGGCAATATTTTAAATAGTTTTACGCCCAGGTGTTGTTGGTTACTCAGTGCAAGTTGTAGAATGTTGAATATGGATGTAATAGCTGTCAAAGAGTGGTTGAAAGTTTTGATCAGCTGATTTGAGTTTTGGTTTATATGTTTGTGAATGGGTTCTTGGACAAGTGAGTGGAAAGGTGTTGGGTGGTATTATTATTATGATATTAATCCTCTTTTAGAGTGTTACTTTATTATTTTATCTATTAGTGTAAACAATGAGTTGTTTGGCATGTGTACTTGGTCATTCAACAGGGTTTTCTTTTCTGCTTTGGTTTTCTCTATGTGGTGATTTTCTTGCAGGGTTAGAAGGTGTTTTTTTATTGTTGATTCTAATTATTTTCATGTTTTCTTCTCCAGCTGTTGGTTTGTGATTGTGTTCTCTTAGGGGTTCTATGAATGTTGAGTGGTTTGTCCCATACTTCCAGGCTTTCATGTGTTCTTTGTAACTGACATAAAATGTTCTGCCTGTTTGTCCTATGTATCTGTCTGCACAATTGTTACACTGTAATTGATATATACCTGCTTCCTAGTATATGTCTCAGTTTTTTATCAATTTTAAGGTGTATTTTTGAATAGAACTGTCTGTTGTGTACATTATGTTTATTTCTTGTCTTTTGAAAAAGTTGGTGATTTTATGTGTGAGTTTGTGTTTGTATGTCATTGTGTACCATCTTGTGTTTCCTCTTATATTTTCCTGATTATTCTGTGTACTCCAGGAGAAATAAAATATAATGCAGTAAGAAAAGATGGTTTTTATTTACAAAACAAACATTTCTGTGCTTGCTGTGGAGGATGGCCATGGAAACAAACTTGTTATGGTCTCAAAATGGCATATGTCAAATGTGTGTGAATTCTCCCACAACCAAATGGCATATGTCAAATGGGTATGGATAAAGGCATAGTATGCACTGAGCAACAAGTTATCACTAACATGAGTTCTTAATTCACCCAACGAATATGTCACTAGTGCCATCTTAATACAGATATAATCAGATGATCCTGCTGTGTTAATTTTGAGTCAATTTGGTCCCAAGTAGTTTAGCTGACGTAGACTAAAGAGAATATTTACAGTTTTTTCATGATTATATGCAGTTCATTGATTTTGAACCACTTACTGGCTCCTGTGAGATGATCCCTACTCCTGCTTTAAAGTTCCTAAGTGTTTCCCAGCTGTAGTAAAAGTGGTATCATTTGTGTAGGGTGTAGATTTACATAACATAGTGCAGGGCAAGTCATTTACATATATTATGAAGAGTAAAGGTCCAAACAGAGAACCTTGTGGTGTGCCCTGTGTGATACCCAAGAAGTTTGTATTCATATTGTTGAACAGCACAATGTGTTTTCCTGTCACTCAGGGAGGACCTGATCAGAGATAGCTCTGAGCCTCTAAAATCATAGCAGTAGAGCTTTTCTAGCAATATTCTATGGCTAACAGAGACGAATACCTTGCTGAGATCCATGAGGACAGTATTAATAGGTAACATTGATTCAAATTATGATAGAAGAAATGAAACAATATTTTCAATTGCTTTTATGTTTACAAGCTGGCCTTGAAGCCAAGTTGACAATCACTAAGAATATTATTCACAGACAGATGTTTGCCAATTTGAAGACATATGCAATAAGAAGCTTATTATACTACTTTCAAAATGGTGGGTACAAGAGAAATTGGATGTCAGTTATTAGGACAAGACTTGTCACCTTTTTTGTGCAGAGGAGCAGTAATGGTCATTTTTAAGGATGAAGGGAAACAGCCACTGACAGGCATTTGGTTTATGAGATATCATAGTGGAGAGACCATAAATTCTTCTGATTAACTGATTCTATAACTCCTAAGCCACTTCTTCATGAAGGTAAGTAGATGAATGAAAAAACTACGGATTTGTGGTGTGTGTTTCTATGTTTCCACTGTATGGTTTTTCTCTACCTTGGTTGAAGATACTATAGACAAACAGAAATATATTATTTCCATTTGTCATCACAATTTGATATCCATAAATAAATACCTTGAACATAGGTGTAGTGTGTATTAAGGTTTTAAAAGTTAACATCACATTAAATGTGCATGAAAATTGTTTACAGTCAAGACTGTCATTTGATATTGCACACCTGGTTGCTGGAGCATCAGTATATTCAACAATACATTTCAGACAGCTAATAAAATCAGGTGAGTATGAAATATTGCCTCACAAACATAATATTTAAAGTACAATGTTCTAATTTTTATGCCAGCGATAACAACCACAGAATTTTTAATTATTATGGTTCCCTGCATATTTACTGTTTTGTCTGGTTTGTAGTGGAGTTCTTTCAGATCAGACAGATAATGTTTCGTATCTATAATTAATTAACATAAACAATTAAAAGGTATAGAGAACATGAACTCCACCACAAATTAACAAGATAGGAAGGCATCATACAATAGAAGATGTAACAATATATTTTAAATATATGACACTTGCATGCATAATGACTGATCTATACTACAGATACCATTAGAAGCTCAGTAAGTACCTTCTCTCACTACTATGGCTATGGTAAGCTTTTGTCCAAAAGGCCTTCTTTTGAAGTAGTTTATTGTGCCTGTCTGCAACTTCTATCTAAATATACATTTACATCTATACTCAGAAAACCACTGTGAGGCAGATGGCTGTGGGTTTTGTACTAGTTATTAGAGTTTCTTTCTGTTCTATTCACATATGGAGATGGGAAAAATGATTGTTTGAATGTCTTTGTGCGTGCAGTAATTATTCTAATCTTACCCTCACAATCCCTTTGTGGGCAATATGTAGGGGGTTGTAGTATATCCCTAGAGCAATCATTTAATACTGGTTCTTGAAATTTCATTAATAGACTTTCTCAGGATAGTTCACATCTGTCTTCAAGAGTCTGTCAGTTCAGTTACTTTAGTATCTCTGTGACACTCCCCCGTGGATTAACAGACCTGGGACCATTCTTGGTACCCTTATCTGTATATGTTTAATATCCCCTCTTAGTCCTATCTGGTACACAGTTGAGCAGTATTTTAGAACTGGTCACATGAGTGATTTGTAAGCAATATCCTTTGTAGACTGATTGCATTTCCCCAGTATTTGAACACTAAACTGAAATCTAACTCCTGCTTTACCTGTGACTGAATTTATGTGATCATTCCATTTCATATCCCTACAAAGTGTTAGACCCAAGTATTTGTATGAGTTGGGTGACTCCAATAGTGACTCATTGATTTTACAGATAGGATACTACATTTATTTCATTTTGTGAAGTGCAAAATTTTACATGTCTGAACATTTAGAGAAAATTGCCAATCTCTACACCAAGTTGAAATCTTATGAAGATCTGACTGAATATTAATGCGGCTTCTCTCAGATAGTACTTCATTATAGATAAGTGCATCATCATTTGCAAAAAGCCTGATTTTACTATTAATATTGTGTGCAAGCTCATTAATATACAACATGAACAGCAAGGGTCCTAATACACTTCCCTGGGGCACACCAGAAGTTACTCCTACATCTGATAATGATTCTCCAACCAAGATAGCATGGTGTGTCCTCCCTATGAAAAAGCCCTCAACACAGTCACAAATTTATTTGATACCCCATATAATCATACTTGTGACAGTAAGTGTAGGTGCAGTACTGAGTCAAATGCTTTTCAGAAATCAAGAAACACTGCATGTACCTGGTTGCCTTGATCCAAAGCTTTCAGTATGTCATGTGACAAAAGTGAGAGTTGGGTTTCACATGATCAGTCTTTGCTAAATCCATGCTGGCTGGCATTGAGGAGGTCATTCTGTTCGAGACACATCATTATGTCTGAGCTCAGGATATGTTCTAAGATTCTACAACACATGAGTGTCCAGGATATTGGATGGTAGTTTTGTGGATCGCTTCAACAACCTTTCTTGTAGATGGGTGTGACCTGTGCCTTTTTCCAAGAACTGGACATGGTTTTTTGTTTGAGGCATCTATGATAGATTATAGTTAAAATAGAAGCTAAATCAGCCACAAATTCAGTATAGAATATGATGGGGATTCCATTGGAGCCTGGAGCTTTGTTCAGTTTTAATGATTTCAGCTATTTCTTGACACCACTGATACTAATACTTATTTCATTCCATTTTTCAGTGGTACGAGGATTAAATTGAGGTAGTTCTCCTGGTTTTTTTTTTTTCCTTTGTGAAGGAATATTTGAAAACAGAGTTAAGCATTTCAGCTTTTGCTTTGTTACCCTCAACATCATTTCCTGGCTCATTCACTGTGTATTGGACACTAACTTTGGTGCCACTAGCAGCCTTTTCATATGACTACAATTTCTTTGGGTTCTGAGAAAGATCACTTGAAAATATTCTGCTACAGTAGTCATTGAAGGAATCATTCATTGCACTCTTGACAGCCAAACACATTTCATTCAGCATCTCTCTATCTATAGCCCTACAGTTTGTTCTACATCTGTTATGCAGTAATCTCTGTTTGTTATGAAGTTTCTTTACAGTGACTGTATACCATGGAAGTTTCCTCCCATTATCAACTGTTCTACTGGGTACATATCTGTCCAGTGCAGGTCAACTATTCCTTTCAACTTGAGCCAGAGAGCCTCACATGCTCCTGCCCTGTGCTGAAAGTTTCAAGTTCCTACTGAAATATGACATAACTGATTTTTTTGACCATATGTATCTTCCTGCTTGTTTTAGTTGTCCTTTGTACTTTGGTAATCATTGTTGCCCCTGATACTAGTTTCAATATGGTCATCTTCAAAGAGGTCAGGTCTATTTGTTGCCATTAGATTCAATATATTTCCATCATGGGTGGGGTTCCTAACTGTCTGTTTTAAGTTATTTTCAGATAAGGTTGGTTGGTTGGTTGGTTTTAGGGAAGGAGACCAGACAGCGAGGTCATCGGTCTCATCAGATTAGGGAAGGACGGGGAAGGAAGTCGGCCGTGCCCTTTGAAACGAACCATCCCGGCATTTGCCTGGAGCGATTTAGGGAAATCACGGAAAACCTAAATCAGGATGGCCGGATGCGGGATTGAACCGTCGTCCTCCCGAATGCGAGTCCAGTGTCTAACCACTGCACCACCTCGCTCGGTTCCGATAAGGCATTTAATAAAGTTTCAGAGGGTTCCTATCATGCCCACCTCTAACAAAACTTTAATTTTCCGATTTAATTGTTGCATGATTAATGTCTTCACTGATGATTACAATATGATTGGGGAACTTACATACAAGCAAACTGAGGTTTTGTCTGAAGTTCATGGTTACATCAGGAGATGTGTCTGGTGGACAATAGAAGGTTCCAATTATCATTTTATGCCCACTGCTGACACTGATCTCACATGCAGCTTCAATTTCTATCTCAGAGTTTCTTGTCTACTGCGACAAATAGACTACCTCCATTTCCTATTTGCCTACCCTTTCAATATACACTTATATGGTGAGAGGTAGTCTATCATTTTCATAATACTGTTGTTATTCCATCCTGGACTTTTCATTGTTTAAAAAATGTATCGTCTGTTGAAAATTTAGCATCTTGATCATAAGTACCTTAGTTGGTGATTCAAAATAATTGATCACACATACAAAACACTTGTGTGACTTGCAGCATGAGTTCCGACATTTTGTCTCTAGTTTTAGTCAAGGTACTGGTAAGAGATCTGTTCAGTGAAACAGGGACTGATTTCAGGAAACTAACAGGGTCTTGTGTTTAAAATTAATGAGTATTCAAATTATGTCAAACATATTCCCACATGCTACCAAACTCATAATTGTAGTTTATAGTTATCAATTGTTTCAATTTTTAAATTGCTATTTCCAACAACTAATTTTTATAGGTGTAAATGTGCACAATTTTCCAGTAACTTTATTCCCATACAAAACTTCTGTCTGCACTAACAGTTGATGTGACATGGAGTGCATAAAACAACAACAAATGCCAATTTATTCTACTGGGAATATAATTTCCCTTAAGAAGGGGAGGGAGGCTTCTGCCTCTAAGAATGTAGCTCATTACACATGAATCATTTCAAATGGGTGTCACTTTGGAGGCTTGAGTGTTCAGCTTGTCTGATGTGTAACTTTGTAGTGTTGCTGAATGTGATAAGTATGTGCAGAGTGTAAGGTTGTGCTTATATTTTAATAATAAGTAGTTATATGTGAATGAATGGAACCTGGTTCTGGCCCATAGATTGTTCCATTCAAACAATGCCGCAAAGGAGCCACTGAGCTTAATACCCCATAACAATACCACACGCACTCATAGCCTGCTGTGAGTGTGTAAATTAACCATGGGTATTGACACTGTGTCTAATTAATTAGGTACTTTACACCACGTTCTCACCTACTACTGACAGTCAGGTATTGGTGATAAAATTTTCAGCAGGATTAAAACTGGTTATCGCTGAGCATCTCACACTAAGTTTTCATTGTCCTTCACATAGTGTATTGAAATTTAAATTCCTGTAGGACCATGGCCACTGTATATGTCTAGTATGCAAGAGTTTAATCTTTAATAGAAATGTTAATGTTCTATGGTTGCTGTGTACTATTGTTTGATGTCCAACTAATAAATATTTAAATTTTTTTTAAATGCTCACACAATGGCTAGTATCTTTTTTCAGTGATTCTATAGTTTCTTTATGTTGTGTTAGCATTCAGAAGCTGAATGCTACGGAGCAATGTTCTATTCCCTGGCATGTATGTTTCTCTTGATACAAATGAGCTCCTAGACCATAGTCTGATGTGTCTGTTACCAAATGGAAATATAGGTCAAAATCTGGGCTTATTAACAATGGTGTTGAAGGTATATGGTATTTCAGGTTTAAGAATTCAGTACTACAGGCTAGTGTTTATTTCCAAGGTGTTATGTTTTATGAGTAGGGCCATCTTACATGTTGCATTTAATTACTAGATAGAAATTGCCCGTATAATCATATTATTCCAAGGAATGTCTTGTATTGCATCTTATTCGTCAATTTGGGGCGACGAGTTATTGCATCTAACCAATGTGGATATTGTGTGACTCCGTCTGCACTCAATATATGACTCAAAAATTTGACTTTGCTCCTATCAAGCTGTGATTTTGAAAGTTTTATTATTATTCCCTTATCTAATGTCTGAAGATGTTCATCCCAGTTATAGATATGACTACTATATCTCCAAAATATATTAAAGCCTTGTCTTGTAAGTTAACCCTTATCATGTTGTCTAAGGCTCTGATGAACACTGGAGCAGAAACAGTTTAAAATATATGATTTGTCTTCAGACAGGACTGGAGCGTATTTTCTTGAATCTATGTGTATTGGTATTTGCCAATAACCGAGTCTAAAGTCTGTTGTACTGATATATTTCGTCCCTGTAAATTTTGTCAATAACTCCTCAATGATTGGGGTTCAGTTACCATACTAGTTGTTCTTGTGTCAAAGACTAACCACACTGATCCATCAAGGGTGTTTTTTTTTTTTTTTTTTTTTTTTTTTTTTTTTTTTTTTTTTTTTTTTTTTTTTTTTTTTTTTCCCCAACAGATACCAATGGACTGTTGGAGCAGCTATTAAAATTTTCTACAACGCTCCAAGCAATCATTCTGTTTAATCCCTGTCTTGTTGACTCTTTTGTTGCTACCAGTATTGGGTAAAGTTTCACAAAAAATAATTTGTGAGATTCTATCTTTAGCATAAACATACAATCTTTAATGAGTTCTGGTCTCATGGAGAAACTGTCTTTGTGCTTACTTAGCAGGGCTAAGGAAAGGTAAGCCAAAATCTGACTGTAATAACAATGGTGTTGAAGCTACATGGTTTCTGAATTTTAAGAATTCTGCACTACAGTCTGGTGTCTATTTCCAAAGTGTTTTGTTTTTGAGGAGGGCCATCTTATGTGTTGCATTTAATACATTACTAGATACTAGATAGAAATTTCCTGTATAATCCTTTCATTGCAAGAAATGACTTCTGTTTGATTCCAAGTCCTGAGAATTTGCTAATATTAGCTTCAATGTCCTCTTTATTTATCTGTTTATTATAAATAGTATATGGCATTTTCTTATAGTTATCTAAAGTCATTTCTGCTATGAGTGCTATTTTATATTTCTGCGACATAACTGTTTCAAAGAGAGTGTCATTAATTCTGCACCTTTCACATAAGTGGATGTTATAAACCTTTTCCTGAAATCTAATATAACGCCTTGCTCAGACAACTGATCAATACCTAGAATTGTAGCGACATTTAATCCTACAGTAAGTAACATTGGGTATTCAACTGTAGATTTATCAACACTACATCTCACTAACATCTCTGTTTGTGTTGGTTTGCCATTGGTTCCTGTGACTCCTATTATCTTGCATCCACATACTCAAAATGCTGGAAAACACTGCAATATGTTATTCTGTTCTAGAAGGTTTGTGTCTATTACATTCATGCCACTACCTGAATCTCAAATTATGTTTACTGGAACATTTTCTGTTGTGACTTTTAGTTTTGGTCAAATACATCCATTAATTTGTTGTTTAGTTTCCTGTAATAAGTCATTTGCAATATTCTCATCGCTATATCTTAGTAGGTGTGAGTTATTCAATGTGGTTTGTTTTCATTTGCTTCTGGGGACTGAGTCCATCCACAGAAGCCTACTAGTTATCTCTCTCTGTAGTACTGGTATTATTGACAAAAATCCTACTGAACTGGGCTCTATTGTTGCCACTACCCCTCCACTTTGTCTTTGAGGCTACAGCATTTTCTGTGACCTGTTAAAAACCTTTGACTCTGTGAATCACAGCATTCTCTTAAGTGCTGCAAAATGGTTAAAGTGGTACCCAACTAATGCCAATGGCCTTTCCACAGTCGGGCTGGACAAGAGCTTGCATGGGTAACCATCTCGTCTGTCAAGCACTGTTGGCAAGTGGGGTGCACTCGGCCCTTGTGAAGCAAAATTGATTGAGGAGCTACTTGACTGAGAAACAGTGGCTCTGGTCTGGTAAACTGACATACGGCCAAGAGAGTGGTCTGCAGACCACATGCCCCTCCATATCTGCATCCTGTGACACCTGTGGGTTGAGGATTACACAGCAGCCAGGGAGTCCCATTGGACCTTCATGGCCTGTTGGGCCAAAGTTACTTAACTAACAAAAAATAAAGGGTGTCATTGCAAAATACCTGAGGAGTAAGCAATCAGTCTTCATCTGATTGGGAATTAATTACAAGTGATGTTCCTCAAGATTCCACCTTGGGACCATTGCTTTTTCTTGTGTACATAAATGACAAGGAGGAAGACATTAGCTTTTAATGTCCCATCAACAACAAGGTCATTAGAAACAGAGCACAAGCACAGATTGGGAAGAATTGGGAAAGAATGCGGTCATGCCCTTTTGAAGGAACCATTCCAGCGTTTGTCTTAAGTGATTTACAGAAATCGTGGAAAACTTAAGCCAGGATGGCCAGACACAGGTTTGAACCATTGTCCTCCTGAACACAAGTCCAGTGTGCTAACCTCTCCTACATCGATGACCTCTCACCTGTTACATTGCCAGATACTAAGTTTGTTTTGTTTGCAGATGATAGAAACATTGCAATAAATAGCAAGTCATATATGGATTTAGAAATGACTGATAATCAAAATTTCACTGACATTATAAATGGTTTAAAGCTAATTCACTGTCACTAAACTTTGAAAAGACTCGCTATAAGCAGTTCAGAAGCTGTAAGAGATTTCTGCCCTCTTGTGTATAACTTATGAAGACATGCAGATAGAAGAGGTTGACAGTGGTAAATTTCTGTGATTACAACTCAATAATAAATTTAGTTGGGAAAGCTAAATCACAGAATTGGTGAAGCACCCAAAAAAGTCTGTATATACCATACAAATGATGTCAGATGTAGGAGATATAAATACAAAAAACTTTCATATTTTGCTTACTTTCATTCTATTATGTATATGGGATCATATTCTTGGGTAACTCATCAAACCGAGTAAAAGCTTTTAAGAGAGCAAAAGCATATAATAAGATGCACTTATGGTGTAAATTCAAGAACATCATGTAGAAAACTGTTCAAGGAACTGGGTATTCTAATCAATGCTTCTCAGTATATTTATTCCTTAATGAATTTTGTTGGAAATAATATGACTCTATTTCCAACCAACAGCTCAGTACATAGTATCTATACTAGGGATAGTAACAATCTACATAAAGACTTAAAATCATATAGTTTGGTCCAAAAGGGGTTCAATATTCAGCAACACACATTTTCAATAAGTTGCCAGAAACCATTAAAATCTTAGTTTCAGATAAAGCACAGTCTGAAAGCCTTTTTTGTGGGCAACTCCTTCTTCTCTGTAGAAGAATATCTTAACGGGGACAGTTAGGCCAGCTAAGTAAAAACATCTATTAGATTTCAGTTTTAATACCAGTTGCTCATAACAGTCAAGTTAGGTATCTTGTGTATTATAAATTTACTAAAAGTGAATAACTGTGTTTCATGTTAACAGTGTATTAATTCTGTAAATACCAGTAGTTCTGGTTTACTGTAATGTATTCGCATATCTCACAATCTCCTGACAAATGCTCAGGAAAGTGAATATTATATTCGAATTTTCTACATTTTTTATGTTACGCTTTCTGACGTGCCCCACACCAATGAGAATCATCTCATTTTTGGGTCTGTAGAATGAAAACTGAAACTAATCTAATCTAATCTTACCTATAACTTGGTGTTCACTGGTATTCCTTGGTCCTGATTTCCCTTGCTGTTATTTCTACATGGGTTGTTATTGTACATTAAATTATAGTTGCTATTACACCTGTCCAACTGGCGATATGATAGGCCTATCAGATCAAGGTATTCAGAGAGCTTATTTATCTTTCGCCAAACTATTCTTACTCATTTATACCATACTCTCCATTGTAGATGACTTGTAATTACCAATAAATACCACTAAGAGATGTTACTCTTGAAATGGGTTGTCTAAGTACTTAGCTGTGTTCAGCTGTTAATCGCCAAAATCCCTAAAGACGTTCCAGTCATTGCTGCTGTAAGGTTTTGCTCCCAATAACTCTACACAAAGTTTTTTCTAGGCTCCCTTGCTCCAGTATTTTGATTTAAATATGGCCTCAGAATTGTGCTGCTTCTCCTGTTAGGTGATTTATTACAAATATAATTTTATGACAGTCAGCCCAGTTGTCTTGTTAAATGCTTTCAAGAACAAAACAGGCTGTAAGTCACCAGATGGTGTTAATTTAGGGAATTCATGATTTATACCTTTGTCAAACATAGCTGTAAAATCTTCATATGAATTATGATTTAATTTGATTTTAGTTGACTCCTCCTCATGTTTGTCTCTTTCATTATGATCTGTGCAGTCTAAAATTAGTGCACTGTTTCTTATGGGCTTACTTGTCTATTATTGATAAAAGTAAGTTCCATATTCCTTGACATTGAAGTCATTGCTAATGGTACTGTAGTGAATGATGAAATGGGATTGTATTTCAGTGAACACTTATTATGAGCCTGTACCTTGTTCTCCCTCGATTTTTTTCATTTTATAACCTTTGTATTCTGGGCTCTAGCTCATTGAAATCACATCTATATTTACCATTTCTTCTAACCTAGTTTTTGTTTCTAAAAACTCCCTTTCTAAAATCCTAATTCTTTTAAGCAACTCATCATGCATTGATTTATGAATATGTGTATGTTCCAATTTGATGTCTAGTTTGTCTTCTACTTTTTCTGGTAGAGAATCCATTTCTTCAACATGTTTGAATGCCATATCTAATCTTATGTTCTAATCTATCCATCAGTCCCCTGATTTGAGACAGTGTTTCATCTACTTGGTTGAATCTGCTTTCTATATTAGAATTTAATTGATGAAATTGTTGTATCATGCTTTCCAATAACATTTTGAGCATTAACTGATTATCCATAACAGCCATGTTTGCTATACATACTGCTACTAATCAATAAACCTCAAAATATCCACTTAATTTTATGTAATATCTGGAAATAGATGTATGTTATTTCTCTCATTAGTAATTCCTGCACCAAATACAGTGAACTGTTTTACTAAGTGTACATATCATTCATCATTAATTACCATGAATAACAAAACATCTACGCAATATTTCTTAAAGTCACTACTTGGTTTAAGTTTACATTTCATGATAGGCTTCAGCGCAATTTATAATGAACTTATCGACAGGAAATTTAAATAATGTTGACAGCTTTTCACAATATAACTGCTTGTGACCCATCAGATAGTCACCTATGTTCAGTGGTGGCTGCTGGTACTGTATGCAGCTATGTCCCAGTTGTTGGAGTAGTGCACTGCAGTGTAGTGCCACAGTACAGAGGGATGGCTCTAGATGAATGCTGCCAACCACGGCTGAAGTAACTGGGTGTGGTGGCAGTGAGTGGATATACCTGTAGTCACCAGCCCTTCTCAGCAGAAGTCTCTCTTAGTGTTAACTTGAAAATGTGTGTTGTAATTGATAAATGATCTTCTGAAAGATGTCTTGGTATCATTGAGGTAGTTATTTTTCATGAAATCTCCTTGATATGTCATTATGAAGGTTTCCTTATACCTGTCTATTTGACTATCAACCCCTTGTTTATTGTCATTGGCAAACCAATTTTTTCATGTTTGGTGATAAATTAATTTCATACGGTCAACTTGAATTCACTGATCTTGTTAATAAGGCATCCTGCTATTTATTAGATTCAGCCATCTTTAATTTGGAGGGTTTATTTTGTACAGTTGATACACCACAATTCTCACTGCACCGGCGTTGTATTTGTCCATGTGTTCATATATTCTCCTCGTAATTTTGTTTATTTTCATCATCATTATTTCTGCTTTTTTTCACTAATGTAGTCACCTCTTTGATGGCTGCCACTGTATGATCCTCTATTGTTTTCTTCTCATTTTGCTTTCATCTCAATATGTTGTCAGGCTGGGAACTTTGTTTCTGTATTTGGAGTGTTTTCATACATTGTTTTGCAGTTTTCAAAAACAGTCACCACAATGTAGGATTTACTCCATTTAAAGTATGTTTTTATACAGTACTAGACAGAACCTCCACTTCCACCACCTCATCTTCCTGGAAAGCTACTTTTACTATGAAGAACAACAGGGTATGTACTCTGGACGCAATCCAGTTTATTGCCCAGACTACAGCTCAGACTCAATTTACAACTCAGATTACAGCTTAATCACATCACAAAAACATCTTTTCTGACAAATTTGTCATCAGACTGCTCTTTTCTTCACTCTACATTCTTAGATCTGTGTTGACTAACACCAAGGCTCTTTGACAGGGAGAAGCTCCATGGCATGACATACTGCACTATAGTCTCTGAGTGACTACTTGTGATGACTGTAACTTATCAAATGGGCATCTTTCACTGATGTGTGATGCTCCAGGAGTATCTCAAACATGAAAGTCCAACCACAGCAAACATAGAATCACCTCAATAGCTTAACTAGCAATAATAATGCTGCTTAAACTTAGCTGAATGCCAATTATGAATGATGATTACTGAATTATATGAACTGCTAAGGATACAGTTGTTTCAGAAAACACCCAAAATATTAACCAACATATCTGTACCCTTACAACAGTTCATGGACATTGCAACATGGTTCTGTGTAAGCTGCAAAATAATTCCACGAGACAGGTGAGCGCCATCTTCAGGTGCTACTGGCACATTGGTGTTGTGGTGTGCTTGTTCACTAGAAAAGTGCAGGCACTGAGGGATGGGGCTATACCATCATCATAGATGAAGTCAACATCCAGAACCCCCTGCTGGGGAAATGGGTCTTAGCAAGCACAGTGTGGGAAAATTCGGGGTTGCAAGCCATGGAACTGGCATGTGGATAAGGGATAGTAGCTGGTGCCCAGCTTAACTGTCCTGGCTTAGATTCCCCATCCATGTTGACTCACTGGATTCATTTGTCTGCACCTGACAATGCCACAGTGCTGCATATGCCAATTCCCTTGTTTTTCTGAGTTGAAATCCTGTGTGTCTGTTAATTAAGTCATTAGTTACACATATTTCAATTGCTTCTTTCATGAAGGAGTCCTAGTAAATGGAGGCAGATGAGAAGATCTAGGTCTCCCCATAGTCCATGCCATATCCCATTTCAAGACCGGTTTAGCAACAGTAGATTTTTCTGGGTGACCCAAAACAGGTGTAACTTCACACCAGACTAGGTAACAGAAAATCTGCTGTTGCTGAACACTGTCTTGACATAGGGCATGACATGAACTATGGATTGACCAAGATCCTCACAGCAGCCTCTCTGTACTGGGACTCCAACGTTAATGAAGCAACTGAAATACATACACATATTGGACAAAAATGTGGAAATACCATGAGAAATGCATGCTTGAACATAAGTGCAAATGCTAGTCGAGCCTGCAGATTGTGCTGTTGTATCTGACCATGTGTCCTCAATACATTGTAAGTGTCCGTTGTGGTCAGAAAAATGTTCTGTGTTGTTGAGAATGCATTACGTTGGCACTATATGAATTCGAATGTTAAAAATTGTTGGTGCTCGTGTGGTGAGTGCTTCCATAACCAACATAGCTGAAGTATTTGGTGTTTCGAGAGTGATCGTATTGAAGATTTATGTAAAATACAGGGAAAGTGGAGAATCATCATCCGCTAAGTCACAATGTGGATGAAAGTGTGTGTTGAATGATCATGACAGATAGTCACTAAAGAGAATTGTGATAAAAGATAGGATGACAGCTGCAAAAGCCACTGCAGAACTAATGTTGCAGCAGCAAACCCTGTCAACATCAAAACAACACAAAGGGATCTGCATAAGCAGAGAGAACTGGAATTCCAAAACCTCACATCAGTAATGCAAGTGATGTATATATACACAATATGAAGTGACAAATGAAACATTGTACCAAGGCCAGGATTTTAACCTGGGTCTCCTGTTCACTAGGCAGATGCACTGACCACTAACGCAGCACAGTGGCTTTGCACAACTGCACTGACTACCCTAGCATACTTTCCATCTCAATCCAAAAAAGGCACTGTACTAGGTTGGTGTAGTGGTTAGCACGAAACCCAGGCTTGAATCCTGGCTTTGGTACACATTTTCATTTGTCATTTCAGTCTGCATATATATATACACACCATAGATCTTTGAGACTTGAAAAGGCCTCTGGAACCATATAGTTTCAGTTGAAGCAAACTCCTGTTACAGGGCAACAAAGTGCTGAAGCTATGAAACCAGCACTTTGCAGCAGTAGGAGAAAGGCATTCAGTCGGATGAGTCTTGTGTCACACTGTTTCCAATCTCTGGCTGAGATTATGTCCCAAGAATGAAACATGGCAGCCATATCATGGTATTCCATGGGCCCGTGGTTCCTCTGCAAGACTGCATTACTGACAAGGATTATGTGACCATTTTGGTTGGTCATGTCCATCTTATGGTACACTGTTCCTTCCCCAATGGTGATGCTGTGTTCCAAGACAACAGGCCTCTGCCCACACAGATCACATCATCCAGAAGAGGTTTTATGAATTGTTGCATCCCCCCTGGTCGTCACAGTTGCCAGGTCTCTACATTATTGAGCCTTAGTTGTCTTCTTTGGAGAGAAGGGTGAATGATTGTTATCCATGTCCATCATTGTTACCTTGAAATTGTCCCTATTTTGCAGGAAGAATGGAATGTGATTCCACTGAAAACTGTGCAGGGCTTGTATTTATCCAATTTGGGATGACTGGAAGGTATTTTGAATGCCAACAACTTTCCTAAACCATACTGTGCATGGTAATGTTTTGTGTTTTTGATGTTTCCATATTTTTGTCAACCCCCTTATAACTAATGACTTAATTAACAGGCACTGGATTTCAACTCAGCGAAGCATGGAAACCAGCACTGGTGGCATAACAGCATTGTCAGCCACAGACAAATGAACTGAGTCAACACACACAGGGAATCTAAGCTGGGACAGTTCAGTGGGGCATAAATTACTTGCCTGCATGCATACACTGGCTCTGTGGCTTGCAGTGGCACTTCTCCCATGCTGTGCTTATAAAGACCATGGCCCAATTCTCTGGCAAGAAGCTCTGTATTTGATGTCCTTGATGATTCATCTACAAAGACATTGATGTCCCACCCCTTGGCACCTGTGCTTTTCTAGCAACCCAGTTAATAAACTGGCAAGCCACCTCATCAATGTGTCAGTAGTACCTAAAGATGAAGAGTAGCAGACACCATCCAGCAAAATGCTCATGAACCATTCAACCTGTTATGTGACTAGTAAATTTCAGTATAAAAATTAGATCATTTACTTTTAAATATTATTCTCTTTCTCGTAGGCCAGTTTAGAATGTATGATTATGGAGAAGAGGATAACATGAAACAATATGGTCAGCCAGAACCACCTCTGTTTGATCTCAGCCAGATAACAGCACCCATTTCGATCCATTATGGCCACAAAGATACGACAGTAACCCGTGAGGTATGCTATCTGGATGTGTTATGCATTAGTTTTAATATCTAAACTGTCATTAGATTACTATATATTTGTTTCTCTGTATCATTATAATTTTACTATAACATTGTGTCACTAAGTACAGATATTTACTTCGCATTACTGAAGATTTAATAATAAATTGCAAAATTTCGTTTATTTGCTCTGAAATAGGTGACAATTTTTATTAACAGATTGTGCATTTATCATTGCCAAACATTTATATTAGAGAGAAAATTAACATTTAACTGGACATCTAATTCCAGTTAATAAGAAAAATGATGCTTTGTTCTAGAAAAACGGAGATACATAGGTTGTTGTGAATTACTTTGAATCAGCTGAAATGAAAGCTGGTCTGGTTCCCTAATGTAGACTCCTAGCAATCCTCAAAGTTTTTATTTTCAGTGATATATTGTGTCTCTTTTGATGTATATTACATAGGAGGAATGATGATGCATGTCATACTTGACTCAAATGAGATGAAAGACAGCCTGAAAACATGGTTTAACAAGTGTAGCACAAAAAAATTAAATCTTGATCTTTCATGTTCTCTTTATGTGGCAATAACATGTTAATTTCACATGTACACACCACATATTTAACTGTCATAAAAACTGTTATTAAGTATCATACAATTTTTAGCTGTTACCAAATATGGCAACTCTGGTGCTTATGTGTAGTGCAGCTGACTGGTTGAGAGCTGTTCACATTCATTCAGTAGTGTGAGTGTTCAACATTTGTGTTCTGCATTGATAGGTAAGGCTATTCAATAGGGAGTGAAAATCTTGGAAGACAGATGTTCCACAGCTTTAAGATATTTATTAAAGGACATTTCCAGTGCAGGTTATGTTTAGAAGATGCCCTTTAATCAGAAGTGTGAGCCATTATGCTGTTTGTTATGGAGGTGTTAATAATGGATTTTTTGTACAACATTAATTGGCTTCATGTTTAAAACTAAATTAATGTGCAGAGAGGCTGTTGAGTATTGCTGGGAACCTGTTGCTTCAAGAGCCAGAGTAAGCAATTAGTATAAAAAATTAAGACCTTCAAGTTCAATATTGGCATTACAGTGACTCTTCAGAAGACTGAGCATGAAAAGCAGCTCTCAATATTGGGATGGTAGCATTACAGGCAAGTATTCATGCATATTTGCTACTCATAAAGATAATTTCTGACTGGGTCCTGCTTCCATCCACTGAATGGGAAAGTAGTATGTATCTGACAGTAAAAATTCAACAAAGGTTGATTTGACAATGTGTATGAAGTTGTCATACTTGATGAAGCTTTGATTGGCCACTATTGTCTGTTAAAAGTGTAGCATCCCAGTGTGATACTTTAAAACAAAAGTGGAGAGTGATACGAAAATCAGCATACTAATATCAGATAAAAAGTGCTACTCAAGTGATTCTCTATTTCTGCCATGAAACATCAATTGCTGTGCAAGAGCCCAAAAAAAAAAAAAAAAAAATGTGTATGATACAATGGCAGTTGCAACAGATAAACATAAATTTACACAAAGAAATTTGCAGATATATGGGTTTAATGAACTTCCATAAAATAATAAATAAATAAAAACTGTATACCTAGCTGAATCCTCTCCATAGTATTCAAAGTATTGACAAAAATTATCACCAGATACATGGAAAAAGACAGATTCCAGTCAAGCCTAAAATGAGCTGCCTTTAGAAGTGGCTACACCACACTGGACCATTTGTAAATTGTGAACAAAGTTATACAATAGAAAAATGTGTTTCAAAAAACCATTTGCTAGGATTCAGAAAGTTTGAGCAGGCTTTTGACTCAGTTTCTACAATGCCTGCATTAACATCCCCTAAGAAACTATGTATTGCTTCAGCCAATGTTAGTATACTGAAGAATAAATACATCCAATGTTACAGCTTCCATTAGACTATATCATGACAGTGAGGAATTCAAAACTGAAAGAGGTATCAGACAAGGAAATTCTGTACCACTAATACTATCCTCAGAAGATCTAGAGGAAGTTTTCAAATCATTAAACTGGTAAGAAAAATAAGGAATACATGTTAATAGAACATATTTGAAGGGTGCATGTTTTGCTGATGGCACTGTACTGCTGGTACTGTACTGTTTCTCTCTCAAGCAAATAATCTTCAACAATGAATGGAAGAAACTACAAAAGTAAGTTTGAAAGTAGGCCTGAAAATCAATCACTATGCTTCTAAAATGATGTGTAATCAATATCATAAAGCAAAAAAGTACAAATTATCTATGAAGTCATAATTTGGGGCTGTTAAAGATAGTGACTGGACTGATAGGAAAAGAAATGAAACTTTTAATGGAAAACCAGTTTTAAAAACTGTGGGATTCCCAGTGAGTAATGGAGAGATACATGTTAGGAATCACCAGGAGAGACATGAAAACTAAACAGATTCATTTGGAAACACAATGGAAACGAAGACCTAAAAATGACTAACAGAAATGAGTAGATGTAAAGGGATGTAGCCAGGCGAATGGATGCTAGACAGACAAGGGAGCTCTTTGCTGGGCTCCAGTAGACAAGAAAATACTTGACAACATAAAGGAAGGTGGGTAGATGACATCAGGAAATGAGCAGGCACAATGATGATGCTTATAGTTGTTGACTGTATGCATGATAAGTCAAGATTGGGCCTTTATTCAGCAATGAGTATCAAATGGTTGATGAGTATGTTTATCTTAATGTACATGAATTCATGTACATTGATGTAAGCTACTGAGTAAGGATTACTTTCATTTATTTATTGCCAGACTAGTATCGTGTGTGTGCCCATCACCAGTGGCATTTGAATTTCAGAGGACAAACTATGTTCCAAACTGCATTTATCTCTATAGCGTATTGTATTATTTCATATGATAGTTATTTTTTCATATCATTTAAATTTCATTACATACTGGTTTCTTAGCACATGCCAAAGACATTTGCCAATAACAGTAATATAATTATCTAATTATATGGCAGTTTTAACCAGCACATTAACTTTGGATGTTATGTAATTGTCAGTTATATGTTATCTCCACCAACTCATTTTTCATCCAGTTCTCCTTCCTCCATTTCTCCCTTTCTGTTCTTTTGAGTCAAATATTCCATAACCATGGCCACTCTATTTGTCATTGTCACAGACAGCATGGTTTTCCATTCTTTGGAAGTCATCAGTTTATGAAGAGACTAGTCATGAGCAATGTTAGCCCACAGATAGCTCAGATAAGGAACACTGCATAAAAATTTTCTCTGAACAGCTTGTCTCACCAGAGTGTATGAAACCTGCAGTAATAAACATATGAAAGAGGAGAATCACATGTACTTATTGTTGGCTGTTTAATCCAATGGCGTGAATACCAATGAATGTTAATTTGAAGAGAAGTGGCAAAATGTTTCCCTTCAAGTGGTGAGAGTTGTCATTCAACTACCTGTTGGCTGCTGTCCCGATCTTGGCTGGTACTGGAACTAATTCTCTTCTAGCATGGGTTCAGTTGATAGTTAATTAACATAACAGCAAGAAAGTGAAGGGAACCTATAGAAAAGAGAAAATGTGTCTATTGTGGTAAGATCTATTGTATTGTTCCTCCAGTAACACATAATGAATTGGTGAGGTACCTAATACACGAGTATAACCATAAATTTATGAAACCCAGGTCATATGGCTTCTTGCTTCAGGACAAGAATATAAAATATAGATGGAGAACTATGTTCTGTAGCATGAAAGGGAGTGGAAGCCCAGGCAGGCTGCTTCAAACAACTATTCTGATATAATCTTAAATAGTGCCTGGTTTACTGCATACTGAGTCATTAGCAGTATAACTATAGCAGTACATGTGTATTTTGAGATGAATTTAAGTACCTGCTATCTCGCAAGCAGTGCAGTCCATTGCAGCAAACGGTGCACCAAGCATACTCACCGACACTAAGAGGGCGGCTGCTCCTGAGCTCGTGACTGTCATAACTGCTCATGTTCACTCAACTTGATCAATTAGTCACAACTGGGTGATCATCACTTTTGTGGCTGAGCAGTGTTCAACACAACACAGTAAGCTTCCACCAATAAGATAAGGGCCATACAGCCAAACTAACTGTCCCTCCGGTTACCATTAGCTCCCCTGTACAGTGATCAGAAGCCACAGCTTAGAGGTTGAGATTGCTGCTGAGGTGGAAACTTCTACAAAAACAGGTGGCAGTCTCGAGACTTTCTGCGGCAAGTAGCCATGGGCTGAATTTGAAACTATTGGCTGGCTAGCCGCTGCCAGTATTTGTCACCTCGTGATATTGTCGAATTAATCAAAGTAGGACCCAGAAAATTCATCCACCCCCCATAGGCCCATAGTCAGCAGGTTAAGCAAGCTGACAGTAATCGCAAATCGTAGAGGAAAATGAGTCTGATAGCATATAATTAAATTAATTATGATGACTTTCAAAAGAATAATTTAATCAACTTGACATGTGTATCAAAAGAAAAATAATTTTCTGAATAACTCATATCTAATGTTAAAAGTTTTGATTTAGTGCAATCTTTCTTCATCACTGAGCTAGACCACACTGCAGTAGAGGCAGGTGGCAGGCTTTGCGGCAAATCCACAAAAAGTCTTCTCTCTACATTATCACAGTCATCTTTTCCTCTTCTAGCAGCATTAGGTCTCAAAAGAACATCAGTGCTATGGTTGAGTCACTCCAAGTCTTCACAATGCTTATGATCTTGCAACATTCTTGCAGACCAAGGGAAAGTGAGCAGTGTCATTATTAATAAAATAAGCTTATTTGAAAAAAATTTGTCATTCCTAGAGGGATCACTACTAGCATCATTTAATACCGCATAATTACATCCATTGACTTGAAAACTGCCTGGATTTTGTTAGAAAGTGAGTCCATTAGGTTGTGCAGGTATGTCATATTCAGGTTAAGCCACTTGTTGAAGATTTGATTGCATAATTCCACAAATTGTAAGGATGCTGATGTTGGCATTTTACCCCCTGTTCCAACATGTCCCACAGTTTTTCTGTATAGTTCATGTCAGCTGATTTTGCAAGCCAGTCAAGATTTATAGGGTGGTGGAGTGTTCAGAAAACCAGTCACATATTCTTCCAGTCTGATGAACTTTGCTGCTGTCATTTCTATGTGCCTGTGTGAGCAATAACGTCTTGCGAGGTGACTAATGCCAAATATTCATTGCAAGCAGTTCTTGTCACAATGTTCTCTCATTACCAGACTGCCTGCAGCAATTCCTGTTTGGTTTGGAAGTGATTCTGATTCGTAAACCATGAAACTTGTCTCTGGTTCCTCTGTCAGGATCTTTTCCCAACCACAATTCTGACATCACATTTCGTGACCTAGTTTGTTACAGCTCTGCTTGTATACACATTGAACTGTTTGGCACAAAACGTCAACAAATTGAGCAGCGTCACACACCATATTGCCTTAGGCATGGCCAAACACAACTGCCCCTTTTTGCCACTCTGTCATGTCCTCACATTACCCACATTTATGTACAATGTGCATTTGAAAAATAAATGTCTCACTGATTGCTACTTCCTTATGCTCACGTAGAGGCAGCGTGCATGCAGTTGACCATGTGAGTTGATCATTGCACCATCTGTAAAGGCTTAGCAATGTGCCTGAGCACTGTGATGACAAATTTTTTGTCTGGTGAACTTATTGTATCGTATCTCTGACCCATGGTGGCCAGAGACTTACTATTGACGATATGAATATTTGCAAAAATGAAGCTGAGTCCCACTGAAAGTAGTCAGGCTAGTAAATGGAGAAATGATTAAGACTTTAAAATCATACCTTGATTATGCAAATTGGAGACAGTATACAGGGTGGTCCATTGATAGTGACCAGGCCAAATATCTCATGAAATAAGCATCAAACGAAAAAACTACAAAGAACGAAACTCGTCTAGCTTGAACTCATCTAGCTTGATGGGGGAAACCAGATGGCACTATGGTTGGCCTGCTAGATGGCACTGCCATAGGTCAAATGAATATCAACTGCATTTTTTAAAATAGGAACCCCCATTTTTATTACATATTCGTGTAGTACATAAAGAAATATAAATGTTTTAGTTGGACCACTTTTTTCACTTTGTGATAGATGGCACTGTACACGTAACATTCCGCCAGTGTGGACGGTATTTGCTTCGTGATACATTACCCATATTAAAACGGACCATTTACCAATTACAGAAAAGGTCAATATCATGTTGATGTATGGCTATTGTGATCAAAATGCCCAATGGGGGTGTGATATGTATGCTGCTCGGTATCCTGGACAACATCTTCCAAGTGTCCAGACCATTCGCCAGATAGTTACATTAATAAAGGAAACAGGAAGCATTCAGCCACATTGAGAAACGTTAACCACAACCTGCAACAATTGATGATGCCCAAGTAGGTGTTTTAGCTGCTGTCGCAGCTAATCCGCACATCAGTAGCAGACAAATTGGGTGAGAATTGGGACTCTCAAAAAGGTCGGTGTTGAGAATGCTACATCAACATCGATTGCACCCATACCATATTTCTATGCACCAGGAATTGCATGGTGATGGCTTTGAACGTCGTGTACAGTTCTGCCACTGGGCACAAGAGAAATTATGGGATGATGACAGATTTTGCACGCGTTCTATCAACATCGATTGCACCCGTGCCATATTTCTATGCACCAGGAATTGCATGGTGATGACTTTGAATGTCGTGTACAGTTCTGCCACTGGGCACAAGAGAAATTGCGGGACGATGACATTTCGCATGCGTTCTATTTAGCGACATAGCGTCATTCACCAACAGTGGTAATGTAAACCGGCATAAGATGCACTATTGGGCAACAGAAAATCCATGATGGCTGCGACAAGTGGAACATCAGCGACCTTATTGGGTTAATGTATGGTGCGGCATTATGGGTGGAAGGATAATTGGCCCCCATTTTATTGATGGCAATCTTAAGGGTGCAATGTATGCTGATTTCCTACGTAATGTTCTACCGATGTTACTACAAGATGTTTCACTGCATGATAGAATGGTGATGTACTTCCAACATGATGGATGTCCGGCACATAGCTTGCGAGTGGTTGAAGTGGTATTGAATAGCATATTTCATGACAGGTGGATTGGTCGTCGAAGCACCATACCATGGTCCGCACGTTCACCGGATCTGACATCCCTGGATTTCTTTCTGTGGGGAAAGTTTAAGGATATTTGCTATTGTAATCCACCGACAACGCCTGACAACATGCATCAGCGTGTTGTCAATGCATGTGAGAACATTACGGAAGGCGAACTACTCGCTGTTGAGAGGAATCGTTACACGTACTGCCAAATGCACTGAGGTTGACGGACATCATTTTGAGCATTTATTGCATCAATGTGGTATTTACAGGTAATCACGCTGTGACAGTATGCATTCTCAAAAATGATAAGTTCACAAAGGTACATATATCACATTGGAACAACTGAAATAAAATTTTCAAATGTATGTACGTTCTGTATTTTAATTTAAAAAACCTACCTGTTACCAACTGTTCATCTAAAATTGTGAGCCATATGTTTGTGTCTATTACAGCGCCATCTATCACAAAGCAAAAAAGGTGGTCCAACTAAAACATTCGTATTTCTTTACGTACTACACGAATATGTAATAAAAAATGGGGGTTCCTATTTTAAAAAAACACAGTTGACATCCGTTTGAACTATGGCAACACCATATAGAGGGCCAGCCATAGAGCCATCTGGTTTCCCCCTTCAAGATAGACAAGTTTCATTCTTTGTAATTTTTTCGTTTGATGCTTATTTTGTGAGAAATTTGGCCCAGTCACGATCAATGAACCACTCTGTATACTGCAGGAGAAATGTCAATTCCAAGTACAATCAGCTTTTCTACTGTATTTGAAGGTTCCTTTCCAAAAAGAATTCACAGGAATCAGCCCAAAGATACCACAGACAAATATGGACCACAAAAGAGAAAGCATATCTTGCAAACACAAACAAGAATTGTACATCACAATCATTACAAAAAGTATTGTAAAATACTGATCAAACTAATCAAAAAGTTCATATTTTAGCTCCAAAACCAAAACAATCTGGAACATAATAAGGAGTGAGACAGGCCCAAAATGTGCCAGTAAAACCAAAGACAGTGTCTTAAATATTGCTGATAAACATATAAGCAACCAAGAGATAATTGCATAGTCCTGCAATGCTTATTTTGCAAGTGGTGCTGAGCAAATGGGCTGCAATGGCTCCTTAGAAAGTGCTGCAGAAATACTGAAACATTTTCCTAATCCTATAAGTGAGATGAACATATCCACCATAGCTGGAAATGAAATAAAGAAAACTACTGGCTCTTTAAAAGGTAATGGATTATCAGGTGTAGATAGTATTTTCAGTAAACTTCTAACAGTCTGTTCTGATTGGGGTGTTTTGACATTTACAGTGGTAAAGCCTCTCCACAAAAAGGGAGACATAACATGTCACAAACTATCATCCTCCCTCCGTCTTGACCACAGCTGCAAAAATCCTTGAAAATGTACTGTATTCTGAAACTGTCACCATCAGTGAAAGGCAGTTTTGTTTCTGAAAGGGTATGCCCATAACTGAAGTTGTAATTTCTTTCACGAACAAGGTACTGGAATCCCTAGGCACAAAAATGAAGCCAGTTGGTGCATTTTGTGAAGTATCTAAGTCCTTTGTCTGTGTGGATCACAAAATACTTCTCAACTGAGTGTGCATCTATGCCATCAGAGGGGAAATGAGGAACTGGCTAAAATTATACCTCCAAGAGTTAGTTAATTTTCCAGTTAGTTTCTCATTTCAAGGGTCATTTTGCATGATAAATGGTAATGATGTGGAATGAGTCATTTTACATTCAAATCAAAAATTAATTTGTAAACATGGTTACATGCTGAACATCTATAAGTCTTTTTTATTTTATTTTATTTATTTATTTTTCAATATACAGATTAGTGATTCCTACCTACCACTTTTTACACACTACAATAATAGGAATTCTTCTACAGAATAGAAGGAGTTGTCAAGGAGAAATTTCTTCAGTTTGTTTATATATATTACTTTGCTGCCTGTTGGAAATTTTATGTCACTGATTACATGATCAAAAATTTTTGTTACAAAATTGTGCACCATTTTTTGCTTTAAAAACAGCATTAACATGGATTAATGAATGTCAGTTTTTCTTTTGATATTGTAATTACATACATCTTTACAGGGAGCTGAAGACTAACAACAAACATGTCACCAATCTAGAGTTGATGCCAACAAATTACTTTCAGATATCCTAACCTGACTCAAAGTAAACTTACTTACAAAAAAACTGAGCAAAGTTAATTATATACAGTTCAGTTATGATCACAAAATCCAACAAGAGATATCTATTGTACATCACAGACAGGAAATACAACATTCTTAGGCCTTCACATAGACAGCAGAGTTAGATGGGAACATCGTACCCTCCAGACCACAAAAAAGCAGTCTTCAGCTACTTTTCCATTAGGACACTCTTACATACTGGAGATGTCAGTGTCACAAAATCCACTTCCTTTGGATGCCTCCACTCTGGCGCAATGCACTCACACCAAAGATAACTTTCTTTCTGCAGGAAAGAATTGTCCAAGTTATGTGCAGATTTTCCCTGAGAACTTCCTGTAGTGTTCTTTTTAAAATACTGAAGATACTTACCACAACTATCCAATATATTTATTCCATTATGAGCTTCATCTTTTACAATCCTGTGCACTAGGAAACCAATTAAATATACCAAAATTCAAGTATTACAATATGTAGGGCGAGGAAGGGCATCAATCGCAGCGACAGTTTGCTGAAGTGGACGAATACCATCCCGAGAGAGTTGAAACCCCAAGTACGTGATAGATGCCTCAAAAAATTTTGATTTCTGAAGATTACACTTAAGACCAGCAGTCTGTAAGACATGAAAAAGTGTGCGGAGATTTTGAAGATGTTCGTCAGTGGTGGAGCCAGTGACAACAATGTCATCCTGGTAATTTATACACCCAGGGACGGTGAGCAATAATTGTTCCAAGAATCGCTGAAAGAGAGCAGGGGTGCTGGCAACACCGAATGGCAATCATTTGTTTTGATAGAGGCCGAAAGGCGTGTCAAGGACCAGAAACTGCCGGGAAGCAACATCGAGAGGAAGCTGATGATAAGCTTCTGACAGGTCAAGTTTAGAAAAATACTGGCCTCCAGCAAGTTTAGTGAACAATTCTTCAGGTTGAGGCATAGGGTAAGTGTCGATAAGGCATTGAGCATTTACAGTGGCTTTGAAATCGCCACAGAGACGAATATCACCATTTGGCTTAGCAACGACAATGACAGGAAAGGACCACTCACTGGAAGGGACAGGAAGCAAGACCCCTGAAGCAGTGAGATGATCCAGCTCCCATTTGACCTGATCACGAAGGGCCACAGGAATGGGCCGAGCCCGAAAAAACTGAGGCTGAGCAGTGGGTTTGAGCGGGATATGACCTTCAAAGTGGTTTGCACGGCCTAACCCAAGAGAAAAAAGGGACAAAAATGTCATCAACAAGGAATCCAATTGAGCATAAGGAATAGCATCAGAGACGATATTGACAGAGTCATCCATGGAGAAGCCAAAAACGCAAAAGGCATCGAAACCAAAAAGATTCTCCGCGTTACTATTGTCGACCACAAATATGGGAACAGTGCAAACAACAGATTTGTAAGATACCTCAGCATCAAGTCCATAATTGCCTAGTGACAGGTGACAGGATTGGAGAACCCAACTGAAGACACGTCTGAGAATTGATGATAGTGGCAGCAGAACCAGTATCCACCTGCATGCGAACATTTCGACCAAGTATTTGAACAGTGAGGAATAACTTCCCTGAAAGGGAAGAAGTACAATTGACAGACAACACAGAATCAGAATCAGTGTCATGTTCATGAACATCATGTATGTGGTCGGATTTGCAAACGGATGACACATGACCCTTTTTTTTGCACTTGTGACACACGACCCAACGTTGTGGACAATCTTCTCATGAATGTTTCGTAAAACACTGCGGACATGAAGGAAGTTGCCGTGGGTTTTGCTGCAGTTTCTTAGAGGTTTATTTACGGTTAGGCCGAGGCTGTGCTTGTGAGCGTACTGTGGCCACGTCGGCCGGCGGGGACACGCCACACACTTCATCAACATCGCACAGAGGTTGTATTTCCCTGACGTTGCCCCATGCCTCTATTTGCACTCCAGTGCCGCGAGAAATTTCAAAAGACTGAGCAATGGATAGGACTTCATCTAGAGTCATATTTGCCAACTGAAAGGCATGTTGCCCAACTTCTTTGTCGGGCACAGATCAGATAATAGCATCCCGTACCATGGAATCGGCGTAGGATTCTTTGTGAACTTCAGTAACAAATTGACACTTTCTACTGAGGCTGTGAAGTTCAGCAGCCCAAGTGCGATAGGATTGATTCGGTTGTTCTTGACAATGATAAAAGGCAACACAAGAGGCTGCCACATGCATATGCTTTTGAAAATAGATGGACAGAAGTGAGCACATTTCAGCAAAGGACAAAGATGCAGGATCTTACAAAGGAGCCAATTGCGACAATAACCAATACATTTGAGGTGAAGTCCATGAAAGGAACAGAGACTTACATGTTTGTTCGTCCGTGACATGAAATGCCAAGAAGTGCTGTTGAACACGTTTTTCGTAATCAGACCAGTCTTCCGCCGTCTCGTCGTAAGGAGGAAAAGTAGATAGAGACAACGATGAGAGATGCCCCGCATTTGATGCTGTGACGAAATCATGAATCACATTTGTGAGAAGCATTTGCTGTTCTATGAGACCTTGCAATAGTTGCTCTAAAGTAGACAAGGAAACATGTGGGTAAATGATGGAAAAGTAGAATCACTACCTCGTCGCCAATTGTAATAACTTCAAGTTGAACTAATATATTTCAAGGAAGGCACAATACTTGAAAGTCACAGATCAAGTAAGCAGAGTACACTTAAAAAGTCAAATCATAACTGAGTCCAAGTCTAGCTGCCACTGGCTGGCTGGCCACTTAGGTGGCGCTGCTGCTGCATGGCTGGCAGACAGCGCTGCATGTAGAGGACGCGCATAACTGCGTGGTGGCTCTTTGAAAGATTGGCGAGTCACAACACCTATGCTTGCAGTTTTACTGCCCAATGAGACTGTACATGGATTATTTTATGCACTACAATATCATGAAGGACATGGGTGCCCCTTTTTTGTCACAGGTGTAGCTAATTACAACAGACGTGTGCCGATAATGTCACGTCACCTCAATGTCCGGATGTCTGCTATTGCAACATGATGATGTGTCTACTTACAATGCTGAAAACACAATATTTTAAACCAATTTTGTCTTATTTTATTTTATTAAATGGTTGTAGTGTGACATCCCTGAGTTATTTGTAACAGTTGAGTGAATTTCATTCCCCATCAAGTTATTCCACTGCTGCAGGATTATTAAATACTGTAAAAGGGGATGAGGAAAATGAACTACTTTTCTAAGTTCTGTGAGATGGAAAAGTTTATAATTGTTCCTGTATTTTGAGGAATATAGGCTTCCAAAATTCAGAGTGGAGTTGTGTGCTTTGCTGTAAAGTTATTCAACAACCTCTCATCTCACATAACACAATAAATTAAGCAGCAGACATGCACATTTCAAATTAGAGTGTTGAATAAACTGTCAAACAAAGTTCTTCATGAGCTAATGAAAACACACACACACACACACACACACACACACACACACACACACACACACACACACACACACACCAAAAAAAATGGCTGTGTGTGTACGTATCTAAGTGTGTAGGGGGAGGAGTCATCCCATTGTTTGATAAAGCAAGAAATTGTGAATCCCTACCAACCCAACCTAAATTAAAAACATACTTCATCAGCCACCCTACGCAAAAATTATCTGAGTGTGAAACAATGGAAAGTCCAGGATGGAATATCAACAACTATGAAAAGTATAGACTGCTATTCACGATAAAGATGACACACTGAGTTGCGGACAGGCACAACAAAAAGGCTGTTACATAATAAGCTCTTGGGCAAAGTCTTCTTCAGAAAAAAAAGAAAAACACATACACATTCACACAAGCAGCCACATGTCGTGCACACCTGACCACTATCTCCTGATGCTCTGGCCAGACTGCAACTGTTCCATTGAATGGAAGCAGCCAGGAAGTGCGGTGGGGAAGGGGGAAGGCTAGCATAGTATTGGTGGTAGGAGAAATGTGAGCTGTCTGGTGGAAAGTGCAGGGACTTGAAGGCAGCAAGACAAGGCTGCCAGACGTAATATTGGAACGCTGTGGGGGAGGGAGGAGGTGGGAAAATGGGGAGTGGAAAAGGAGAAGAGCAGAGAGAGGAAAAGACTGGCTGGTGCATTGGCAGAGAGTGGCACATAATGAGGGTGAGGCAACATGAACTGAGAGGAGGTTATAGGATGGAGGGGGCAGAAACTGTTGGGAGGAGGTTGTGGGTACAGTATGTTATCATAGGTTGAGGCCAGGATAATTTTGTATGCGGAGAATGTGTTCTAATTATAACTTCCACCTGTGCAGTTCAGAAAAGGTGTTGGTGGAGGAGAGGCTCAAGATGCATGCATTTTGAAGCAGCCATTGAAATCAAGCCTGCTATGTTCAGCTACATGTTGTGCCATAGGGTGGTCCACTTAGCTCTTGGCCACAAGTTTGGCAGTGGCCAGTCACCCTGGTAGACAGCTGGTTGGTAGTCATACCACTATAAAAACTGTGCAGTGGTTGCAGCAGAGCTTATGTGTGACATGCTGAGTTCACAGGCCCAGCCTCTGATGAGGTAGGAAAAGACTGACAGGATTGGAATAAGAAGTGCTGGGTGGGTGGACTGGGCAGGTTTTGCAATTGGATCTTCTGCAAAGATGTGATTCCTTTGGCTATGGGCTGGTATTGGGAGTGATATAGGGATGGACAAGGATGTCGTGGAGTGGAGTGAGCAATGGAATACCACTCTGGAAGGGATGAGAAGGGTCTTGGGTAGGGTGTCCTTCATTTCAGGGCTTGATGATGTATAATTATGGGAAGGCTCTTGGGTTGGATGTCTCTCATTTCAGGGAATGATGATATACAATTAAAGCCCTGATGAAGGTTGTGGTACAACTGTTCTAGCCCGGGGTGGAATTGGGTGATGAAGAGGGACAGGCACTCTTTCTAGCTTGTACTTGGGGGTTGGTGGGAGAACTGGGAGTGTGTAGAGATATGGCATAGGAAATCTTTTTGTGGACCAGGTCTGGGAGATAGTTCCTGTCTGTGAAGGCCATCGTGATACCTTCAGCATATGGGGCGAGGGAGTTCTTGTCACTGCAGATATGCTGTCTTGGGTGGCCAGATGTATGGGAAGGATTTTTTGGTGTGGAAAGGATGGCACCTTCGAAATGCATGTACTGTTGGTATTTGGTGCATTTAATTTGGACAGAGGTGTGGATGGAGCCATCAGAGACGAGAAAGTCAATGTGCAGGAAAGTGGCATGCTGGGTTGAGAAGAACAAGGTGAAGTGGATGGGAGAGTTGTTGAGGTTGTGAAGGGATGAGGAAATGTTGTCTTGACTCTGAGACTAGCTAGTGGATTTGAAGTCTGATTACTACATAATTCCTCATACAGCTTACAAGCTTTATCTTAACACACAACTACTTGTCCTTTGAAGGGAACATATACATACAAAATCTGAGACACAGCCATGGGCACTTCCCTGGACCCTCCTATACAAGTCTGATGATATCTTCACGATCTGGACTCAGTGTCAAGATAAGCTTTCCTCATTCCTTCACAATCTCAACACCTTCTCTCCCATCTGCTTCACCTAGTTGTCCTCAACATGTGTCCCACTTTCTTGGACATTGATCTTATCCTCTCTGATGGCTTCAACCACACCTCTGTCCACATTAAATACATCACCACCAACAGCACCTGCATTTTGACAGCTGCCACCCCTTTGACACCAAAAAATCTCTCCCATTCAGCCTGGCTACCCAGGACAGCGTATCTCCGGTCTCAAGAACTCCCTTGCCTAGTATGCTGGAAGTCTCACAAAGACCTTCACAGACAAGTGCTACCCCCAGACATAGTTGACAAACAGATTTCCCATGCCATATGCTCACATACCTCAAATCCTCCCACCACTCCCAAGAATCAGCTACAAAGAAGTGACCCATTCATCACCCAATGTGCCTCTGGACAGAAACAACGGAACCACATCCTTCATCAGGGCTTTGATTATCTATCATCATGCCCTGAACTGAGGGCATCTCACCTAAGATCCTTCCCTGTGGAAGATCCAGACGCAAGACCTGCCCAATCCATCCACCCAGCACTTCATACTCCAGCCCTATCACAGGCTCATTCTACCCCATCAGAGGCCGAGACACCTGTGCAAACAGCCATGTCATGCAGCAGCTCTACTGCAGTCACTGCACAGTTTTCTTATATTGGTATTGTTGTGTACATAATGGTAAGTAGAGGTGGGCTACAGAGTGGCACAATAGCTGCCATTGTTGGAAAGCTGGACAGAAGCATAAATGATTAGTGAACAAGCACATACAGTAAACAGAAGCTTTATGTGAAATGATAATTAAATCAAGACTTTAAGCTGTCAATAGGCATTGATATACATCAACAGGGACAGTTGAAAATGTGTGCCCCGACCGGGACTCGAACCCAGGATCTCCTGCTTACATGGCAGATGCTCTATCCCTCTGAGCCACCGAGGGCAGAGAGGATAGTGCGACTGTGGATATTTATCCCTTGCACGCTCCCGGTGAGATCCACATTTCCAACTTAATGTCCACACACAACATTCGTAGTGCCCCTGCCCGTTACACTCATTACTCGCAGCAGACAATCTTACTGAGTCCCGTAAGAGTTTGAGCAATACGTGTGCATCCCGCACAGAGGAAGAAGGTCAAAAGCTGGCTAGCCTTAACTATATGAAGATGGTATCTGTCCTTTTGGATATGACCGAAAGAACAGATACCGTCGGTGACCATGCAGCTCTCTTAAAATGAAATTGTAATTAAATCAATACCCTAAGCTGTTGACAGGAGTTGATATACATCAACGGGGACAGTTGAAAATGTGTGCCCTGACCAGGACTCGAACCCAGGATGTCCTGCTTACAAATGCAGATGCTCTATCCATCTGAGCCACTGAGGGCACAGAGGATAATGTGACTGCAGGGATTATCCCTTGCATGCTCCCCGTGAGACTCACATTCCTAACTTAATGTCCACACACTACATTCATAGTGCTCTTGCCCATTACACTCGGGGCAGACAATCTTACCAAATCCCGTAAGAGTTCAGGCAATGCGTGTGCATCCAGCACCCAATTTTCAACTTCGTGAAAATTATTTTCACCAGTATTGGTTCCTTTTAATGGCTGTAATGCTAATCATTCTTTCATTGTTTTGAAGTCCACATCTACACCATGAACAAAAATCACTAGCAAGACTTTCACTAGTCTTTCACTGGTCTGCATCATGAGCTGCAAATGTGCACTGAGCTTACTCAAGCATTGTCAGGAATACCCAAAAATGTGTCTCAGGTGGAGTAGAGTGTGAGCATCTTGTCCTCTCCCGCGGATGTTATCCACAGGCGGGATTGAAATCAATCATGGATTGGATCCAGCCTGTGGGCTGCCAGTTGCTGGTTGCCCACCTGTGGTCTAAAACAATACATAAAGAAAGGAGAATCAGCAGTCAGTCACAGTGCAACATTACAGTAGTGCATAACCTTGCCTGGAGAAACACAACATATGAGAGCAGCAGTAGTGTATGTACAAATAGGATTGTACCATATTGTCTGCCAAAGCAGTCTGTAGGGCCTGCCCCAAAGTACAGTAATTCCAGCCTGGCCACAGTCCGTGGAGATCACAGTCACATTACAGTATTGTCACACAGGGGTGTGGGGCAGCTAGGCTGAGTTCATAGGGAGTGTTAGTAATGTACGTGATAACTGTTGCCCATGTCTGACATCTCAATAAATATCCGTTTCTCGACCCACGTTCATATGACATTTTTTATCTTCTCCACATGCTGAACCTCACCCTGAAATATTGCCATGTATTTTGGAACACCCTGCGTAATAGACAGAAACATACTCAGTATGAAATTAGATCCTTTAAACAGAATTCTACCTGAAATTTTGTGAGATAAATGCTAATATTCAGTTGTTGTTGTTGTTGTGGTCTTCAGTCCTGAGACTGGTTTGATGCAGCTCTCCATGCTACTCTATCCTGCGCAAGCTTCTTCATCTCCCAGTACCTACTGCAACTTACATCCTTCTGAATATGCTTAGTGTATTCATCTCTTGGTCTCCCCCTATGATTTTTACCCTCCACGCTGCCCTCCAATACTAAATTGGTGATCCCTTGATGCCTCAGAACATGTCCTACCAACCGATCCCTTCTTCTGGTCAAGTTGTGCCACAAACTTCTCTTCTCCCCAATCCTATTCAGTACTTCATCATTAGTTATGTGATCTACCCATCTAATCTTCAGCATTCTTCTGTAGCACCACATTTCAAAAGCTTCTATTCTCTTCTTGTCCAAACTATTTATCGTCCATGTTTCACTTCCATACATGGCTACACTCCATACAAATACTTTCAGAAATAACTTCCTGACACTTAAATCTATACTCGATGTTAACAAATTTCTCTTCTTCAGAAACGCTTTCCTTGCCATTGCCAGTCTACATTTTATATCCTCTCTACTTCGTCCATCATCAGTTATTTTGCTCCCCAAATAGCAAAACTCCTTTACTACTTTAAGTGTCTCATTTCCTAATCTAATACCCTCAGCATCACCCGACTTAACATCACTCGACTACATTCCATTATCCTCGTTTTGCTTTTGTTGATGTTCATCTTATATCCTCCCTTCAAGACACCATCCATTCCGTTCAACTGCTCTTCCAAGTCCTTTGCTGTTTCTGACAGAATTACAATGTCATCGGCGAACCTCAAAGTTTTTATTTCTTCTCCATGGATTTTAATACCTACTTCAAATTTTTCTTTTGTTTCCTTTACTGCTTGCTCAATATAGAGATTGAATAACATCGGGGAGAGGCTACAACCCTGTCTTACTCCCTTCCCAACCACTGCTTCCCTTTCATGTCCCTCAACTCTTATAACTGCCATCTGGTTTCTCTACAAGTTGTAAATAGCCTTTCGCTCCATGTATTTTACCCCTGCCACCTTTAGAATTTGAAAGAGAGTATTCCAGTCAACATTGTCAAAAGCTTTCTCTAAGTCTACAAATGCTAGAAACGTAGGTTTGCCTTTCCTTAATCTTTCTTCTAAGATAAGTCGTAAGGTCAGTATTGCCTCACGTGTTCCAGTATTTCTACAGAATCCAAACTGATCTTCCCCGAGGTCGGCTTCTACTAGTTTTTCCATTCGTCTGTAAAGAATTTGTGTTAGTACTTTGCAGCTGTGGCTTATTAAACTGATGGTTCGGTAATTTTCACATCTGTCAACACCTGCTTTCTTTGGGATTGGAATTATTATATTCTTCTTGATGTCTGGGGGTATTTCGCCTGTCTCATACATCTTGCTCACCAGATGGTAGAGTTTTGTCAGGACTGGCTCTCCCAAGGCCGTCAGTAGCTCCAATGGAATTTTGTCTACTCCGGGAGCCTTGTTTCGACTCAGGTCCTTCAGTGCTCTGTCAAACTCTTCACGCAGTATCGTATCTCCCATTTCATCTTCATCTACATCCTCTTCCACTTCCATAATATTGTCCTCAAGTGCATCGCCCTTGTATAGACCCTCTATATACTCCTTCCACCTTTCTGCTTTCCCTTCTTTGCTTAGAACTGGGTTTCCATCTGAGCTCTTGATGTTCATACATGTGGTTCTATTATCTCCAAAGGTCTCTTTAATTTTCCTGTAGGCAGTATCTATCTTACCCCTAGTGAGATAAGCCTCTACATCCTTACATTTGTCCTCTAGCCATCCCTGCTTAGCCATTTTGCATTTCCCGTCGATCTCATTTTTGAGACGTTTGTATTCCTTTTTACCTGCTTCATTTACTGCATTTTTATATTTTCTCCTTTCATCAATTAAATTCAATATTTCTTCTGTTACCCAAGGATTTCTACTAACCCTCTTCTTTTTACCTACTTGATCGTCTGCTGCCTTCACTACTTCATCCCTCAGAGCTACCCATTCTTCTTCTACTGTATTTCTTTCCCCCATTCCTTTCAATTGTTCCCTTATACTCTCCCTGAAACTCTGTACAACCTCTGGTTTAGTCAGTTTATCCAGGTCCCATCTCCTTAAATTCCCACCTTTTTGCAGTTTCTTCAGTTTTAATCTACAGGTCATAACCAATAGATTGTGGTCAGAGTCCACATCTGCCCCTGGAAATGTCTTACAATTTAAAACCTGGTTCCTAAATCACTGTCTTACCATTATATAATCTATCTGATGCCTTTTAGTATCTCCAGGGTTCTTCCATGTATACAACCTTCTATCATGATTCTTAAACCAAGTGTTAGCTATGATTAAGTTGTGCTCTGTGCAAAATTCTATCAGGCGGCTTCCTCTTTCATTTCTTAGCCCCAATCCATATTCACCTACTACATTTCCTTCTCTCCCTTTTCCTACACTCGAATTCCAGTCACTCATGACTATTGAATTTTCGTCTCCCTTCACTATCTGAATAATTTCTTTTATTTCATCATACATTTCTTCAATTCCTTTGTCATCTGCAGAGCTAGTTGGCATATAAACTTGTACTACTGTAGTAGGTGTGGGCTTCGTATCTATCTTGGCCACAATAATGCGTTCACTATACTGTTTGTAGTAGCTTACCCGCATTCCTATTTTCCTATTCATTATTAAACCTACTCCTGCATTACCCCTATTTGACTTTGTGTTTATAACCCTGTAGTCACCTGACCAGAAGTCTTGTTCCTCCTGCCACCGAACTTCACTAATTCCCACTATATCTAACTTTAACCTATCCATTTCCCTTTTTAAATTTTCTAACCTACCTGCCCGATTAAGGGATCTGACATTCCACGCTCCGATCCATAGAACGCCAGTTTTCTTTCTCCTGATAACGACATCCTCTTGAGTAGTCCCCGCCCGGAGATCCGAATGGGGGACTATTTTACCTCCGGAATATTTTACCCAAGAGGACACCATCATCATTTAATCATACAGTAAAGCTGCATGCCCTCGGGAAAAATTATGGCCATAGTTTCCCCTTGCTTTCAGCCGTTCACAGTACCAGCACAGCAAGGCCGTTTTGGTTATTGTTACAAGGCCAGATCAGTCAATCATCCAGACTGTTGCCCTTGCAACTTCTGAAAAGGCTGCTGCCCCTCTTCAGGAACCACACGTTTGTCTGGCCTCTCAACAGATACCCCTCCGTTGTGGTTGTACCTATGGTACGGCTATCTGTATCGCTGAGGCACGCAAGCCTCCCCACCAACGGCAAGGTCCATAGTTCATATTCAGTAGAAAAACCCATTCAGAAGAAGTTGAACAAGATGTTAAATTAATATCATACTAATCAATTAACTGTTTTCCATAACAGACTCCATTACTGTTGCTAGTACTTACTTACTTTGATAGTAATAAACTTTTATCACGAATTTTTGATCTATCTCAAATCAAATGATTCATAAATGTACATCATGAGACTAATAATACCACAGTTCATAATGACTGTGCTAACTAACTCAGTGAGGCCTGTGTAACAGACTTAGAACTCAGTTTCCTTTTAAGAATCTGCACAGAACTTGAAACATTTTCTGTCTCTATGATCCTGTTGCTCATTACACTGAACATTAAATTTTTGAAGATTCTATTTCTGGAGAATTTCAATAATATGTGTCGGAGAATTTCAATAATATGTGTCAAAATTTATGACTGTATTTGAATAATAATATTGTTAATATTATTGTTGATAATCTACACTTTTGTTGTCCTATAGGAGGCCGAGAGGTTATTTGGTGTGCTTCCTCTGCGCATTGGATTATTTGAAGTGCCAGATAAAAAGTTCACTCATGTTGACTTCCTTATTTCTGACAATGCCAAAGAAGTATTGTATGACAATTTAACTAAGATAATAAAAAGTTATTGACAAAATGGGTTATGTTAATCAAAACATTATTTAGTAACATATTACTGAAATGCTGGAAAATTACAAGGAAAAAATCTGAGTAGTGCAGTAGAATATAACCAGAGTAGTTACAGGAACATATGAAACCTTTCCATACATGATTTTTTCACACACAGACCCTCATGACCAGTATAAAACATGTAACATTCTGAAAAAAAAGATTCTACTAAAAGCTTAATGGAAGTCATCTAAAGAGAAGATCTTCAAATACATACTAAATTATGCTGGAATAAAACCATTTTTAGAGCAAATGGAATAAAGAAACGTATGACAGTGAAATTTCATTATTTTTTATTATTGAAACAGCGATGTTCAACTTTCTATGCCTTACGTAAATTGAATCAGGCTGTGCACATGAACAGAAAACATATCATTACTCCCAGTCATATGTTGCTGTGACTCAGTCTGGTTAAATGGAAAAGGAAGAAAACTGTTAGCATACATTTCTAAAATGCATGGTAATTGGGTATATATCCTAATCTCCTTCTCCTCCGCCCCCCAATTCCATCAATCTCCTCCTCCCCCCTTTCTGTTTCCATCTTCTCCTCTCCTGCTTTCTTTGTCTCCTCCTCCCCCTCTCTCTCTGTCCATCACCACCTTTCCGCTTTCTATCCTCCCACCCCTGCATCCATCTCCTTATTGCCTCTTATCTCTGGCCTTGGGCCTTGTTCATTGTTTTTGCATATTCAGATTATGCAACATATAAACCAGTAACACACAAATACAACTTTCCTGGTTGACAACAACGTTTCACTAATACCTATGTTCATCTGAATGTTCATTAGAGTATTATGTAAAAATGTATTTAAAATAAATTGGTCAAGAACTTTTTAGGAGTTTTGGTAACAACATCTTCTCTCTGCCTATTACATATTTATTTATACATAATATATATTTTTAAAAACAGGTATATAAAAACATCCGCATATTAGAATCCAACATTGTGTCATAATTTTGGAGCAATCAGTGAAGAACTTTCAGAGATTTAAGATTTTGAACACATGAATATCTACATTTTTATTTATATAGGTGTAAATGTTCATCTGTACAAAATTGTAAATCTCCAAAAGTTCTCAATCAAGTGCTTCGAAATTTTCAAACAACATTGCATTTGAATACACACATGTTTTTATATGACTACTGAAGCACAATCTCATATTCTCTTAAATCCTCAAAACTTCATCAATTCTTTTGAAATTTTGACACAATGTTGCATTCAAATACGAGCGTGTTTCTATACATCTACTGAAACATCATGCAAAAAATATGTATACATACCAAACAAAAGCGTTGGTACATTGATAGAAATAATAACAAACACAAACACACACACAAATTTCAAGCTCCATCTGTCCAATGGCCAACTTCACACATCCGTCCACATCAAACCCACCAACAAGCAACATACCTCCATTATGACAGCTGCCACCCATTCCATATCAAACGGTCCCTTCCCTACAGCCTAGGTCTTCATGGCAAACGAATCTGCTCCAGTCCTGAATCCCTGAACCATTACACCAACAACTTGAAAACAGCTTTCGCATCCCGCAACTACCCTCCCGACCTGGTACAGAAGCAAATAACCAGAGCCACTTCCTCATCCCCCCAAACCCAGAACCTCCCACAGAAGAATCCCAAAAGTGCCCCACTTGTGACAGGATACTTTCCGGGACTGGATCAGACTCTGAATGTGGCTCTCTAGCAGGGATACGACTTCCTCAAATCCTGCCCTGAAATGAGATCCATCCTTCACAAAATCCTCCCCACTCCACCAAGAGTGTCTTTCCTCTGTCCACCTAACCTTTGTAACCTCTTGGTTCATCCCTATGAAATCCCCAAATCACCTTCCCTACCCTCTGGCTCGTACCCTTGCAACTGCCCCCAGTGTAAAACCTGTCCCATGCACCCTCCCACCACCACCTACTCCAGTCCTGTAACCCGGAAGGTGTACACGATCAAAGGCAGAGCCACATGTGACAGCACCCACGTGATTTACCAACTGACCTGCCTACACTGTGAAGCTTTCTATGTGGGACTGACCAGCAACAAACTGTCCATTTGCATGAACGGACACAGGCAGACAGTGTTTGTTGGTAATGAGGATCACCCTGTGGCTAAACATGCCTTGGTGCACGGCCAGCACATCTTGTACAGTGTTACACCGTCCGGGTTATCTGGATACTTCCCACTGACACCAACCTATCAGAACTCCAGAGATGGGAACTTGCCCTTCAATATATCCTCTCTTCCTGTTACCCACCAGGCCTCGATCTCCGCTAATTTCAAGTTGCTGCCGCTCGTACCTCACCTGTCATTCAATAACATCTTTGCCTCTGCACTTCCGCCTCGGCTGATGTCTCTATCCAAACTCTTTGCCTTTACATATGTCTGCTTGTGTCTGTTTTGTGCGGATGGATATGTGTGTGTGCGAGTGTATACCTGTCCCTTTTTCCCTCTAAGGTAAGTCTTTCCACTCCCAGAATGCAACTTACCAAACGAAAGCGTTGGTACGTGGATAGAAACAATAACAAACACAAACACACACACAAATTTCAAACTTTCACAGCCCACGGTTGCTTCATCAGGAAAGAGGGAAGGAGAGGGAAAGACAAAAGGATGTGGGTTTTAAGGGAGAGGGTAAGGAGTCATTCCAATCCTGGGAGCGGAAAGACTTACCTTAGGGGGAAAAAGGGACAGGTATGTAGGCCTTTACATATGTCTGCTTGTGTCTCTACATATGCAGATGGATATTTGTGTGTGTGCGAGTGTATACCTGTCCTTTTTTCCCCCTAAGGTAAGTCTTTCCACTCCCAGGATTGGAATGACTCCTTACCCTCTCCCTTAAAACCCACATCCTTTCGTCTTTCTCTCTCCTTCCCTCTTTCCTGATGAAGCAACCATGGGTTGCAAAAGCTTGAATTTTGTGTGTGTGTTTGTGTTTATTAGTGTCTCTATCAACATACCAATGCTTTCGTTTGGTACGTTACATCATCTTTGTGGTTAGATATATTTTTCCCACATGGAATGTTTCCCTCTATTTCAAATACAATGTTGTTTCAAAATTTCAAAGTAATTGGTGAATAACTTTTAGAGATTTATGGTTTTGTACATAAGAACATTTACATTTTTATTGATTTGCCATACAATTATTACATATATATTTATACACTGAAGCACCAAAGAAACTGGTATAGGCATGAGTATTCAAATACACAGATATGTAAACACGTAGAATACGGTGCTACCGTCAGCAATGCGTATAGACGACAACAAGTGTCTGGTGTGGTTGTTAGATTGGTTACTGCTGCTACAATGGCAAGTTATCAAGATTTAAGTGAGTCTGAACCTGGTGTATTAGTCAGTGCATGAGCGATGTGACACAGCATGTCCAAGCTAATGTTCAAGTGGGGATTTTCCCAGATGACCATTTCATGAATGTACCGTGAATATCAGGAATCTGGTAAAACATAAAATCTCTGACACTGCTGTGGCCAGAAAAAGATCCTGCAAGAACATGACTAATGACAACTGAAGACAATCGTTCAACATGACAGAAGTGCAACCCTTATGCAGATTGCTACAGATTTCAATGCTGGGCCATCAATAAGTGTCAGTATGTGAACCATCCAATGAAACATTATCAATATGGGCTTTCGAACCCAAAGGCCCACTTGTGTACCCTTGATGACCACATGACACAAAGCTTTACACCTCGCCTGGGCTCATCAACACCGACATTGGACTGTTGATGACTGGAAACATGTTGCCTGGTCAGATGAGTCTATTTCAAATTGTATCAAGGGGATAGACATGTACGAGTATGGAGACAACCTCATGAATCCATGGACCCTGCATGTCCATCAGGGGACTCTTCAAGCTAATGGAGGCTCTATAATGGTGTGGTGCATGTGCAGTTGAAGTAATATGGGATCCCTGATATGTGTAGATACATGTCTGAAAGGTATCGTGTCTGATCACCTGCATCCATGCATGTCCATTGTGGCTTCCTACAGACATGGGCAATTCCAGCAGGACAATGCAGCACCTCACACATCCATAACTGCTACAGAGTAGCTCCATGAGCACTCTTCTGAGTTTAAACACTTCTGCTGGCCAAGACACGAACATTATTGAGCATATATGGGACACCTTGCAACAAGCTGCTCAGAAGAGATCTCCATTCCCTCGGACTCTTACAGATTTATGGACAGCCCTGCAGGATTTATGGTCTCAGTTCCCTCCAGCACTACTTCAGACATTAGTCGAGTCCATGCCATGTCATGTTGCGGCACTTCTGCATCCTCACGGGGGCGTTACACAATATTAGGCAGGTGTACCAGTTTCTTTGGCTCTTCAGTATATATTATTTGTGCCACTTTAATACATGTATAAAACGGGCACACATTTTAATTCAATGTTGTGTAAAAATTTCAAAGCAATCAATGAAGAACTTATGGAGATTTATGATTTTGTAGAAATGAACACTTACATTTCTCATTTATGTTCAATAGCTTATGTTGATGGTCAAGCTCATGATATGAAATGTACCATACAAAAATTAGTTACACACATTTATTACGAAATATACACTAGGAGAAAATGAATGCCCTGAAGGAATGGTTCTTCATATTCTACAATTACTACACAATAGTTTATTGTAAAACAAAGTTCATATTCAAAAGGAAAGGTTGTGTTGGACAATTTCAGTACAATATAATTTCAATACAGAACTCATATTCTCTATAAATTTGTGAGAGGTTTTAAATACTATTCTCATACCTCCAGTATTATTTAGTAATTAAATTTTCCACCTTATCAGACATCCCAAAACAGTTTGCATTTATAGCTTTCAATGACTTTCACTTTCTAGACTAGTATCCAAACTCAGACCAATTCATCTTCTTTACCAGCCACTTACGTTATCATCAAAGTATCTGGGTGTCTTTATGTAACACTGTGGCCTGACAAGTCATTAAAAGTTGCTCTAATATCATATACCAAATCCACTAAAGCACTGATCAGTACCATATGATACTAACTTTCATGAATATGGTAGTGCCTAGTGTTAACCTGAACCATGTTGTCTTCTGTTAATACCACAATGTGCAACATCCAAATGAGTGAACTGTTAGCAGCGTTTGTGATCCAGTTCCCTAGTTTACATATCAAGTATACTTACCTGTGGTCTAAACAACTGTTCACTAATTCACACACTGCATAATCAGGGCTTTAACATTGGCACAAATTTTTAGTCAAAGAAATCTGCTTTTAGTTCCATGAGGATGAAGGTAAGGTTTCATCTACATAACTTCTGCATATATCAGGTGTATCTCTTTTTAATTCCTCAGTGTGCTTTACTCCTGTGCAACCACTTACTGTATGTGATACAAGTCACCTGTAATCCCCAATTGCTGATTACCCACCTTTTCATTTACAATTAGAAAAATTGTTTAGTTGGCATACTGTTGTGCAGTTTAAATCTGCTGTTTCTGCAGATTCATTTTTATTTTATTTTATTTTATTTTCCTTTCTTTAGTTTAATAATGTGGAACTAAAATACTTCCATACAGCACTTCAGTTCATTAACGATTTGTATTCTAAGTGAGTAACTGTTTACGGTGATTACAAATATAAATAATTTCCTAACATAAAATCTTGTTTTTTCCCTGGAAATTGGCAGATTAACAAGTTTGGATGTTTGAAAAAGTTTCCAGATGTGGAACTTGTTCTATTTTACAAGTCATGGACAGTTGCAGTGGAGACAAAATAGAGAGAAGAAAAAGAAGATTGCTGACATCTGGGACCACATTATCTTTGTCAGAAGAGACACCTTTATTTAGTGCACCAAGTAATATTTTAAAGTTCTTCACTAGTCATTAAAGACTAAAAACCACAAACTACAAACAAAAAATTCAAAATACTCAGAACAAAGCAAATGAAGCTTGGAGCATTATTAGGCATGAAACAAATAAACTTATTAATGCAAATTATATTTAACACAGTCATGACAGTGGGCTGTGAGACATATGATGGTAGATTCAGATCACTGGCCACTAAGAAAATTGAGTTCTTCCCAACAGCAGTTGGAAGTCAAGGACAAAAATGAGTCAACAAAAGCAGATTGATTAGATTTGACAGGCATCACATACGCCCAATCCAGGCATCATTATCGTCAAATGTACTGTTAAAGAGGTCACAAAATTCGTTGGATCACTGAGAAACAGCAACTCTTTTAATTATAAGTGTTCCAATGGAAATACTAAAATCTTTAGCTGACATGTAGCACCCTCCCTTGAGATAAATCAGTAATAAATAGGGGTGGGAAAAAATCATTTTACTTTTCAGGGTTATTTTTTGGCAGATTCATTGTTATTTCTGCAAATTAGTTAATACATTTTGCTAAATTTGTTATTATTTATTTGTCACATTAGGTGGGTGTCGCGACCCCCCCCCCCCCCCCCCACGCCCCCGCCCACCTGACTGGTGTCTTTTTTCTTGCAACTGATGTCATTTTCTGCAGTGTTGTTTTTTCCAAATACAGTATACTTTTTTGCCAAATGTGGTGATTTTTTGCCAAATTCAGTGTTTTTTTGCCGGATTCAGTTTTTTCTTTTTTATTTTATTTATTTTTTTTTTCAAATAAGCATCTTTTTTGCCACGTTTGATACCACTTTCTGCAAAAGTTAGTGTTGTTTCTACCAAATAAAGCATAAGCTTTTGCTAAATTTGGTGACTTTTTGCCACATGTGTAACACTATTTTTGTCAAATTTCATGTTACTTTTTTATCAAATTTCATATTATGATATTTTTAATAAAATTCAGTGTTGTTCATTTAAAATCAGTGTTATTAATTTTACCAAATTCAATGTTACTTTTTGCCTAATTTGTTGTTACAGTATTTTTAACCAAAATGGTGTTGATAATTTTGCCAAATTTGGTTTTCTTGTCAAATTCGGTATTTTTTGGACAAATTCAATATTTTTTGCCAAATTTGGCCCTTTTTGGCCGAATTCTGAGTTATTTTTGTAATTGTGGTGCTACTTTCTTCATCACATCAAAGTTCATTCTGCACGAAATAAACCATCAGTTTAGGATTATGCAATGAAGTAACAAAAGTCATGAGATGCCTCGTAATATCATGTCAGCCCTCATTTTGCCAGGTATAGTGCAGCAACTCACATGGCATGGACTCAACACATTGTTGGACATCTCCTGCAGAAATACTAAACCATGCTTCCTCTACAGCCATCCATAATTGCAAAAGTGTTGCTGGTGCAGGATTTTGTGCATGAACAGACCTCTCAATTACGACCCAGAAATGTTCGATTGGATTCATGTTGGGTGGCCAAACCATTTGCTCTAATTGTCCACAATGTTCTTCAAACCAATTGTGAAAAATTGTAGCCCTGTGATGTGTTCCATTGTCATTTGTAAAAATTCCATTGTTGTTTGGGAATATGAAGTCCATGAATGGCTGCATATTGTCTCCAAGTAGCTGAATATAACCATTGTTTCAACTGGACCAGAGGACCCAGTCTATTCCATGTAAACTCAGCTGACACCATTAAGGAACCACCACTAGCTTGCACAGTGACTTGGGTCCATGACTTCATGGGGTCTGTGCCACACTCAAACCCTACCATCAGCTCTTACCTACTGACTCATTTGACCAGGGTCTTCCAGTCATCTAGGGCACAAATGATACAGTCATGAGCCCATGAGAGACACTACAGGTGATGCCATGCTGTTAACAAAGGCACTCACATTGGTCATCTGCTGCCATAGCCCATTAACTCCAAATTCTGCTGCACTGTCATTACAGACATATTCGTCATATGTCTCACATTGATTTCTGTCGTTATTTCATGCAGTGTTGGTTGTCGATTAACACTGACAAGTCTACACAACAGCCAATGCTCTTGGCCATTAGTGAAGACCATCAGCCACTGCGTTGTCCATGGTGAGAAGTAATGCCTGAAATTTTGTATTCTCGGCACACTATTGACACTGTAGATCTTGGAATATTGAACTCCCTAACAATTTCCAAAATGGAATGTCCCAAGTTTCTAGCTCCAACTACCATGCCACGTGCAAAGTCTGTTAATTCCCATCATGAGGCAATAATCACATCAGAAACCTTTCCACATGAATCATCTGAGTACAAAGGAAAGCTGTGCCAATGCACTGCCCTTTTGTACCTTGTGTATGTGGTACTACTGCCATTTGTATTTGTTCATATTACTATCCCATGACTTTTGTCACCTCAGTGTACATAAATCTCAGCCTTGAGGAGTTAGAAGTTAAAATGACGTTTAACATTCTGTAACTATTAGTTACAAAAACTAGTAAACTGTGATCCTAAGATTTTTAACATTTTTGTACAGAAAAATTATAAATTTTGCGATATCTCATAAAAATTGCCAATTTTACTAAAAACTAACTTTGTGTTACTGTTTTCATGAAATTTTCCTGTCCCTAGTAATCAGTCAATGAGTACATGAGTAATTGCTGAAAGTTTGGTATACTTAATAGTAACATCTGTTCATACAAATTGGGGGGGGGGGGGGGGGGGGAAGCCACCTCATTACCTTGCTCTGTTCTGAAAATGTTTTGAGAGACAATAGCATTTTAACAGCTGGTCATTTTGGCTTTCTTAAAGCCTTCTCTAGTAAGAAAGACAATATATTATTTCATACGCTTAGTTCTGGCAGAAGTAAACAAGACAAATTACCCTGTCATCAATTTCTGTGATTTTACTTTGAAAGAGTACAGCATAAAATTCTACTACAGAAACTAAAATGTTGTGGATTAAAAGCATTCCCCTAGAATAGATCAAGTCGTGTCTTAGCAAACAAAAACCAGTGTGTCACATTAACAAATGGTATGACAGAGATAAGACTGAATTTGGTGTGGGGAAACATTAAATATGGTGTCACATGTGGTTTGATATTTGGCACACTATTAATCTTGATTCACATAAATGATTTATCAGGAACAATGGAGGACTATTCAAATACTTTGATGTTTAGTGACAACACAAGTATACTGAGAAAGGTCTCAACCACATTTACACTAGACGGAGTCAGGTGAATAATGGAACAGGTTTACAATTGGCTCACAATAAAACTGCTTAATCATTACTCTTACAAAGACTCATATCAAGCAACTCCAAATAAATAAAACTCACTAATAGATACCAGAAACAGAGATCAATGGATACATACTAAATGAGGCTCCATGTGTCAGGTTCCTAGGCATCCAGCAAATGATAAACTGGGCAGGCACCAGTAAATCATTTAAGTCAACCAAAGAGATCAGTTCTGCCTACTTTACACACAGAAATCTTTTTCATTGTGTTGACATGCAGATGAGGTTGCTAGTGTGCTTTTTCTCAGTACTACTATATTGTAGCAATGAACCTTTAGTCAAAGGAAGCATTTATTTTACACAAGCATGGGAGTAAGTATATTATGTAAAGTTGATAACCAAACACCTTCCAAAGGCTCTTCCAGGTCATATTGAAACTTATGCATCAATATATAAACACCCCAATGGTAAATGTAGTATAAAAAAACAGTAAATTTAGGAAATACTAGAAGTAAAAATGATTTCCACACAGGTTATGTATCACTCATGAAGGTCAAAAATAGAGTTGTACATTCTGTTGCAAAAAAACCTGTAACAGACTGCTGGCAGACAACAGACATGTGTGTTAGATACAAGTAAACTGCATCATAACCTGCACACCAAGTGTGGAGTGCACTTAAACTATGAAAAGAATAGGTTTGTGTTTGATTGCATCAGTGAAATAATTAAAGAAAGACTTTTCAGGACTAAAACTATCTATCAGCTTCTTGTACAACCTACTGACAACAGCGAGGAAAGTAAACTGAACAAAAAAGAAGAAACAGAATGCAACATTACTGGCAATCTGAATTTAAACTACATATATGTGATGTTGTAAATATGACACTTAACTACAAAGTCTTGAATAAACCATATCTAAAACTTTATCACTATCAGATGATAGAGGATATAGGTTCACTTTGCAAAGACTTCACAAAGGAAGACACTGTGGTAATAGTGGGTGAGGCAGGCAACATGATGTACAGGGACCCTAACTATTCAATTGAGGGCGACTTGGTAAAGATAGAATCAGTAACAAAACATGATGGTGTTGGGCTTGCATCTGTTCTGAGGTACTGTGATTGGCCTCATTTAAAGCTTTCTGTTAGGAGACTAATTTAGCATTGAATGGCTGCTTGGATCAGGTATGGGTTCTCATATCAGTGTAGTTCATGTTGACTCTATCAGAAGGTGGGACTATACTAGGCACAGACTTCAGCTCAACAGGAACAGGAAGAGAAAACTGCCTGGGCTAATAGCAAATACCTTAATGAAGGGGGCAGGAGGATGGAGGGGAGGGGGGGGAGGGAGGCGGGAGCAACACATCACATATGCTGAAGTACCAGTGGGTTACCCCCCGCTGTACGGAGTACTCTTGAGAGGCCGGGCAGGGGGGGGGGGAGGGGGGGGGTGACTAAGGTGTCAGAAGGGGTAGTCCGCAGAGGAGCCAGACCACGGTCAGGTCGAGACAGCGTCGTTGGGGAGCTGTGTGGGTAGATGTCATGAAGGAAGGTTTGGCCAGTCACAGTACAAGACACTGAAACAATTAAACTACATGACAATGAAGTTGAGGGAGAAGTTCAGGTTGGTTACACCAAACAACATCTAGTTCATTTATTCACCTAAACACATGCAAGGCTCACAAAGAACTGAACATGGCAGAACAGCCCAAAGACAATGCTCAGAGTCCAAAGACGATGCTCAGAGTCCAAAGACGAACACATATCGATGCTGGTGTCAACCTCATCAGCGCCGCAAAGGTATATGTGGGACAAAAAAGAAACTGTATCTATCATCTAGGAACAACTCTGGTGTTAGCAATGTAATGCGTTACAAAGAGTACTGCAAAATATTGAAGCAACTAATTCAGAAATCTAAGGAGCTTTATTATGAGAAAAAGATAATTACATCAAGTAACAAAATTAAAACTATATGAAATATAGTGAAGACAGAGGCAGGTGGGGCCACAAAGGAAGTCAAACAAATAGCTCTAAAAAATAAATGAGACATTGGCACCAAGTGCATGTAGTGCTGCAAACCTCTTAAACAAGTTCTTTGTTTCTGTTAATGACAGCTTGGGGTTATCAGGTTCAGTAAACTGTGCAATGGAATATGTGACGTGTCTCTACAAATAACTCCAGAAAAATAAAGTCTCACTTCTCTCAGAGAAGTAGCATCCATTGCAAAATACTTAAAATAAAGTATTCTAGTGTCTATAATACCATATCAACAAAGTTAATCAAAGAGTGTTCATGTGAGTTGAGTTCTGTCTTAAATTACTTGTGTAATAACTCTTATCAGCAGAACATTTTCAGGTTGGATAAAATATGCTGAAGTTAATCCTCTTAACAGGAATGGGGACAAAGAGGTACTGTCAAACTGTTGAGCAATTTCACTTTTGCCAGTTTTTTCAAAAGTATTTGAAAAGGTTGTGTTCAAGTGTCTTCTTGGTATTATACTGTCCAAGTCACAGTTCGGTTCCTTAAGGTTTCCAATATATAGAAGGCTATTTACATGTACAGTGAAGAAGTAATTAATTCATTATATGACAATCTACAGGGTACTGGCATTTTCTGTGATCTGTCAAAAGCCTCTGATTGTGTGAATCACAGCATTCTCTTAAGTAAATTAGAATATTATAGTGTCACTAGAATATTATGGTGTCACAAGTAAATGATAATATTATGGTGTCAATGCTGCTAAATGGTTTGAGGAACAAACAGGAAACAAAGGGTGTCACTTGAGATACCTGTAGAGTAAGTAATCCATCTTCATCTAATTGGGAATTGATTATATGTGGTGTTCCTCAAGGTTCCATCTTGCATCTATTGCTTTTTCTAGTTTACATTAATGACCTATTGTCTGTTACACTGTGAGATGCTGAGTTTGTTTTGTTTGCAGATAATACAAACATGGAATAAGTAGCAAGTCCAGTACAGATTTAGAAATGACTGCTATTCAAACGTTCACTGATGTTAATAAGTTGTTTAAAGCTAATTCACTGTCATTAAACTTTGCAGTTCAGAACCTGTAAGAGATTTCTTTCCATCATGTGTATAACATATGAATACATGCAGATAGAAGAGGTTGACAGTATTAAATTTCTGGGATTACAACTCGGTAATAAATTCTGTTGGTAAGGACATACCACAGAATTGCTGTAGGAGGTATAACTAAAAAAAAAAACTTGCATATTTTGCTTACTTTCTTTCTATTGTGTCATATGGGATCATATTCTGAGGTAATTTGTCAAACAGAGCAAACGTTTTTAGATTGCACAAGCATGTAATAAGACTCATTTGTGGTTTAAGTTCAAGAATATCATGTAGAAATCTGTTAAAGGAATTGGGTATTCTAACAACTGCTACTCAGTGCAATTATTCCTTAATGAAATATTTTCCAAATTATAGGTCTCTATTTCCAGTCAGTAGCTCAATACATAGTATCAATATTAGGAATAATAACAATCTACATAAAATCTCTTATATTGACCCAAAAAGGGGTCCAATATTCAGGAACACACATTTTCAGTAAATTGCCAGAAACCATTAAAAACTTGGTTTCAGATAAAGCACAGTTTAAACAGCATTTGAAAGACTTTTTGGTAGGCAACTTCTGCTCTGTGAATGAATATCTTAACAAGGACTGTTACACTAGCTTAAGTCAAAATGTCTGTTAGATTTCAATTTTGACAGCACTTGGTTACAACAGTCAAGATTAGGTTTTTTGTATGATAAGTTCATTAAAAGCGCATAACTTTGCATTTACATATCTTGACAATCTCCTGACAAATTATCAGGGAAGTGTGTATTATATCAAAATGTTCTATGTTTTTTATGTTATACTTTCTGACATGTTCCACACCCAAGAAATCACCTCATTTTTGATCTATCAAATGAAAACTTAATCTAACCTAATCTAACTATAATGTACAATCCCAGTGTAACAAGGTCAATGATATTAACATACTATTCACAGGTAAACTGAAGGATATCTCAGTATTGGGGTTAACCTTGAATTAATTCAATATACAAAAATAAATAGACTCATTTTGTCTTCCTACTATTGCGAAAAAAAACAGCAAACAGAGTGTGGTAGCAATTTACGTAAAGAAAAAATATAGAATTTACTACCCCACCTGGCTTAACTGGAACAAATGTTGAAAAGGTCTACGAAATAGCAGCCATAAAAATTACTGCAGTTTACCAACAACCATCTTGAAATTTTGGACTTTTCTTAAATAAATAGGAGTCATTGCTAAACAAAGTAAATAAAAGGATTGCGGTTTCAGAATCTGTGGTGATGTCAACATTGATTTTCTCAAAAAAGTAGAAACAGAGAGGACCTTTTGAACCATGCCGCATCGTATAATTTAACCCAAGAGCAGGCATGCTCTTTAATGTTACAGGAGCAGGCATGCATTGTATTATGTACACATACTCGTAGATGACAAGTGGCTATTTTTTGCTACTGTTTTATAATTTGTTGCAGTACGTTACAGCATACAGTGATTACAACAAACATTTTTAAGCTGGTGTTTAACAATAGTTACATACACATCATAAATGCTAATTTGTTACACAGAATCCTTACAGGAGCTACTTCTAATTGCTGTAGAGCTATTCTTTGCTGTTACACAAATTCCACATCTAACTTTTTTTATTGGTTTCACTTCTACATGCGTCTCTTGAACTTTGCAATGGCTAACATCAGCTGGTAAACTTGATAAGATGTGGTTTCATTTGTTGAAAACAAAGGTTCTTTACAAAAACTCACATGAATGTTTCTCATTCTTTTCATTTGCTTGAAATAATGACTGCTCAACGATTCCAGCCACATTCAACAGTGGGTAGCAATTGTCCATCTTCTTGTCATTCACGTTGCTGAGTATTTATTGTACATCTGGTCCACAGTATCAACCCCATCCTTTGTCTTATTACAATCTAGTGTAATGTGAGGTTTCTTAGTTGGCCTCATCTATTGTTCTTTGATTGTACGTTCTGGACATGAGTACAGCTTTCTTATGTTTAGGTACCAGCAATACCATACTAAGGTCCTTATGGTATTCAAAAACTGCTAAACCAATTTCTCTTTTCTTCATATGCAGAAACTCAGGTGGGATTTCTTTTTATCCTTTTCAGGGTTCCTATTCACGTGATTTTGTTTTGCAGCAGAGAGAGAGAGAGAGAGAGAGAGAGAGAGAGAGAGAGAGAGAGAGAGAGTGGATAGCGACTATACCAATTACCTATTGTCACATGCCTATTTGTGCATTTTATCAGCTCAGTTGGTCTACACACAAATTGAATGTCTTATTAGACACTGTAATGCTTCTAGAATTTACATGTAAATTCTGGAGCCACTCGACTTTCTGCCGCCTCGAATATAACATATTTTAAAGATAAGTGTGAGAGAGAGCCTATTTACTGTGCAACAAATGTCTGTGTGTGCAGGATGGATGTCGGGCCTGGGAGGACAGGAGCTGCGTCAGATGAATGATGCCGCTCACACCATAGAAGCTGTACGTGGCATACAAAGAGCGAGCATGAGTTTTTCTTTGATGGTGTAATGATTGTAATTGTTACAAACAACTGAAACATGTTTTGTTTAGAGACTTTTTTTTAATCTTGGTGTTAGACCTGCAAGAAGCAAGACCTGTTTTTGAATTTCTGGAAATGGAAATACACTAGAATTTAACTGAAAGTATCATGAGAGTACCTAGTTATTTCAAGAACAGAGAGAGAGAGCGAGAGAGTTTTTTCCAATTCCTCTAACTGGCATTATTTCTTTGGAAAAGAAGTTGTGGAGATCAAGGCAGCTGCATATCCAGAGAAGAGGATTGGCTGAACATTTCAAGTAAGTCAATTGTAATAAGAAAAAAAAAGAAAGGGTGCAATCCAGTTTTGCACCGCTTCTCTTGTCGCCGAAAGCATTAGAGCACATGAAATGGTCCTTCTGGCTGTTTGCCACAATACATTTCCAACAAACCGGAGAAGAATGACTTACCATTTCACAGAGCAAATATTTTGATGCCATATTTAGCTGTTTTGTTGGGAATGTATTGTATGAACCTGCAACAACCTCTAAATGCTTTTAGTTTCTCATCAAGCGACAAATTTTCCAAGATTATAACTATTCATGCTGTTTTTCACAAATGCATCCAGGAAGCTCCTAATAGCTGCTAACCCGTCTGTTTTATGTTTCATATCCCTAGTTTCTTTATCATTGAAGCTAATACATATGAGAAGCAATAAAAATCTCTTGTAATACATGCACGATCTCAAAACAGACATTCCTGTTCTGTCATTTGATCAAACGCATTTGTGTGATTTCCATCTTTGAGGCCAGTCAAATGCAGAATGCCTAATACTGCACAAATTTCATTTAGATCTTTGAATGTAGCATTCCTAAATCTAGAATAGTTTTCTCCTTACCTTTTTCTGTGAATGTAAAAATGCACAATTTCATCTATCATACCAATACTGATAATTTTCTGGAATGATTCAAGTTCCTCTTCAATATCTTGTGCTATCATTTTATGGCCTGGAATGAGCTTAACAATATTTTTTGCTGGTACATGGGATATCTTTTTACGCACATCAGTTTTCATCCATTTTGTTTGTTTGTCCCTACCAAAAAACATATTGTCTTCAGTATCAAAGGAAGTCTCTGTGTCATTGCACTTAATTTCAGAGGCACTATTATGATCACTCAGTAATATTTGTTCATCCTCTTCATCAGAAAACAAATCATCAATATCTCCACAGTCATCTTCTGCTGTATTTTAAAAGAGTCTGTTACAATTTGTGGAACTGTAGTTTATTCATCTCATAACGTACATTTCTAATCAATTTGGTTTGCACACAGGAGACATATCAAAAATTTATAATACAATGACAATGGTTCTTACACTAATAAATAATAGTAGTAAAATAAATAATAACACTATAATGGTATTTCTTAGTGGATGTAACACTTTGTAACCAGCTCATATTTTCAGTTCATCCTGCATGAATACATCCATTGAGTAATAAAATTTAAGTGTCAGTTCATCTTTTAAGTGGACCTAAATTCATCTGTATTAACTTCTTCCCTTTTGATTCATTATAAATTTCCATTCCCACGAATTGAGGTCCCTGGACATACAGTTTGAGGCAGTAAGTGGGATGCTAAATTTTCTTTGCTTCTGGTATCATGTGAATAAACAAAATGGTGTGTGTGTGTGTGTGTGTGTGTGTGTGTGATATATATATATATATATATATATATATATATATATACACACACATGGACAACATGGTTCATTATGATTTAGTGTACAGATATTTCAAATGATTTTTTTCTGTATTTTTAGTATCTGCACTACGTTTGTTGAGTTATTCCAAAAAGCTATATCCTACCTTATACGGATTCAAAGCAGTTTGTATATGCTACTTTTTCTGTGTCCTTCTAAGCTGCAGTTGATAATATTTGCACTGCAAATGCAAAGTTGCTCAATTTGTTTGCTACGTACTGGTACTCAACATGCTCCTGCCAGCTCAAATTTTTATCCAAATTTAAACCTAAGAATTGACTGAATCAGCTTCTTCTATATCTTGGTTGTTATGAACAATCTTACTCTGCTCACATTTTGACTGTTTGATTTTGAATTGCATCATGATTGTTAGATATGTTTAGATTCAACCCATTTATCTGAAACCAAGTTTCTGAGGAAATTATGATACTGATCATAGATTTGAGAATTTTTTCCAATACTGATTTTTAGCTAAGACCAAGGTATCATACTATCCACGAACAGAACTGATGGGGAGCTGATATTTAATGGTAAGTCATTAACATAGAAGAGAAATAGAACTGGACCTAGTATGGAGCCTTGTGGAAGACCTCAAGATATTTATTTATTTTTCTAATCAGAATAATAATTTGCTGCATTTAAAACTTTGCTTTCTGTTTGATAAGTACAACTTAAGCCATTGTAGGACACTTTCCCCAATGCCCTACTTTTAATGTTTGTAAAAAAGCAATGCATAGTTTACAGAATCAAACACCTTTGTTAATGTTGCAGAAAATTCCTGCCACCTTATTGCTTTTGTCTAATGATGTACTTACTTTCTCAGCGAAATTGTTCACTGCATTTATGGTGTTTTCCCCATGTTGAAAACCAAGTTGATCGTGTAAAATAAGAGCATATTTTGCAATGAAGTTTTGGATTTGGGCAACTGCAACTTTTTCAGATATTTTAGATATGACTGGGAGAATTAAGAATGCACAATAATTTCCCATAACATCTCTTGATCCCTTTTTGAAGAGTGGTTTGACTTTGGTTTATTTCAGTACCTCTAGGAAACAGTCCTCTTGAAACAGTGATTTATTATTTGAGGTAGTGGGTTTGCAATTTTTGTGTACTGCTTTAATAACTTTGGTAGGTATTCCATCCCAACCTGCAGAGTTTTTGTTTTTTAATGCTAGGATTGCATTTTCTACATCCTTCACAGAAACTTTTATAAATTTTCTAAGACATTCAGTGTTTTCATTTAGGCCACAGAGATTTACTTCATTGCGATAATTGTTACATTTACACCAGACTTTACTACATTGATAAACAACTCATGAAGCATTCTGGTATTTGTGTTGGACTTACAACTTGTTTCTTTCAAAGTTGATTTTTGAAACTGCTTAGCTACTGGTTTTGTAGGCAAGAGGAATCACATGAAGGATTTTGCATACTTACTCATTCTGATACAACATATGGCATAAGAAATAATTTTAATCATTTGAATGCTGTGTACATTTGAAAGCTGCTGTATCAAGTTGTGGGACCTAAATGGCATAGTAGTACCTAGAGCATCAGACAAAGCTAAAATTGAAGATCTCCTAGTGAAATTTCATTGCCTGCTTGAAAAGTTAAGAACAGAAAAAAGGAAAAATATTGTAATAGCTGCTGGCTTCAGTATTAATATAGTAGTTGAAGGCAATGCCGTGTCCAAACTCACTGACTTAATAAAAAACTTTGGCTTCAAACTAAACCCATGCAACCTGCTAAGAGTAAATGCACAGTCAGCGACCTGTATTGATAATATTCTAATGAATTATGTATTTGAAGATGTTTACCACTCTGACTTATTCATTGAACAACCAAAAATTAACAAAGAAATTTCATGTAACAAAAGCCACATGAAAACAGAACTTAAATGAAAAAAAAATTAAGTAGCTTTGTTGAAATGTTAATGAAACTTTTTCATTTAGAACCATATGTAACAAAACAAGTAATAACCTTAGATGGATAACTCAGGGTATAAAAATTTCTAGTGTGAGGAAGAGAAACTCCGCAATGAACTGAAATATAAAGATAACAAATGATTTACTGAGTATGTTGGTGTTTATAATGCTATATTTAAAAAAGTTGTGAAGATCAGCCAAACAAATACCAAACAATAAGATCATTGTACAACATAAAGTAAAGCAAAAGCAGTGTGGCCCATTACCATATCAGAATTAGATGTTAGAGTCAGTACTAATGAAATATCCAGGATTAAAGTAGATGGTAGCTTTATTGTAAACTCAGCTCAGAGTGTTTAAACGAATTCTTCATAAATGTGATAAAAGTCAGATCTTGTTGTAGCAGAGTACCAGAGTAAAGTAAATCCCTTTGGACTCCACCAAGAAGCTGAGTATCTTACAGATGTTAAAAACATCACAATAAAAGATGTGGAAAATGCTATATTACCATCAAAAATTAAAGCTCTGCTGGGTGGGATGGGATATCCACTAAAGTGATTAAAACTGTGTGACAAAGTAGCACCTTTCCTAACTAAAATATTGAACCAATCTTTTGAACAGGGATGCTTTCCTGATGTTTTGAAGTATGCCAAAGTCAGACCTCCATTCAACAAAGTGTCAAGGGAAGACATGGAAAACTATTGCCCTATTTCTATTCTTCTAGCCCTATCAAAAACGTTACAGAAAGTAGCTGCAAACCAGATCAAAAATTTTATTGTAAAGAATGATATTTTTCTAAGTAACCAATTCTTATTTCAACCAGGAACAAACATTCTGGATGCTGCGAATAACTTTATTGAAAAGACATGCAAATCATTGCATTAGAGGAGTAAAGTTGCACATATCTTCTGTAATGCCACAAAAGCATTTGATGTGTGAACCATGATTTGCTTATCTACAAATCAGACAAATATGGGATTAAGGGCAATGCTCTAAATTGGCTCACATCATATTTATACAACAGAAAACAAAGGGTAACTATCACATTAGATTCAGCAGATTGTTATTCTAAATGAAGTATAGTAGCACAAGGTGTGGCTCAAGGCTCCATTTTAGAGCCAGTCTTGTTTCTATTCTATGTAAATGATTTACCCATAAATATGAATTTCCCATCAGTTCTGTTTGCAGATAGTATTTCTATTTTGATTGAAGACAATGATGCAGGAAAAAATTGTGAGCTCCATAGTAAGCACACTGAATACTTTAGAAAACTAGTTCGAGTTAAATGGGTTGAAACTGAAAATATCTATATGGTTCAGTTCAAAACCAAACATTCAAAACATAGGGAACTTAAAATACAACATAACAATCAGCTTAAGGAAGAAGTTGACATGGTCAGATTCCTAGGAGTAAATGTGGACAAGAACTCAAGCTGGAATACACATATTGACGTCCTATCAAATAAACGACACAGTTTTGCATTTTCAATGCAAATACTAGCAAATTTCACTACTTGAGTGCATGAAAAATTGCATATTATAGTTATTTGGAACCTGTCATTAGATATGGTATAATTTTCTGGGGAAGTCCAAGTATTATATCACAAATACTGAAACTGCAAAAGAAAATTGTCGGATATATGTGTACTGCAAAGCAAACAGAGTCTGTTTCCCATTGTTTTGGAAACTACAAATATTAACTGTCCCTTCCTTACACATTTATAAAATTATAATTTTCCTTCACAGCAGACAAAAATTATTAGAAGAGAATCATTTTAACCACACATATAACACGAGAAATAAAAATAATTTTATGCTACCCACACAGTAGTTGAAATTATATGCACATACTTTAGAGTACATGTGGGTGACAATATATAACAAGTTAATGGGCAAAAACATATTTAATATGAAGCCAGAAATTTTAAAAATGAGACAATAGCAGATTCTGTGGTAGAAATGCTACTATTCAAGAGAAGAATTCGTAGAGGATGAAATGCTAATTTGAGCAAGGTAATTAAGAGTTAGATTTTGTTGTGTGTATATATAATGAAATTCTATTGTTATTATCATGCTGTTTGCTAATATCAGCTGTTTTATGACTTTGGTGAAATTTTACCGAAATTTTGGTGTCTCTCCTATACCTGAACCAAATTATTTACATTATGTGTGTTACGAGACTAATAAAACACAATAACAACTAACCTACATTTAATGATGGACCACACTGCCTTTGTCTTATTTTTATGGTTTAAAATTATCCTGTTTTTTGCCAATTGTTTGTTGCCTTTGCATCTCTTTTAAGTACAATTTTAGTGTCTACCAGTCAAGAAATCAGTATCTTTATTATATTTTAATTCTCTGTGCAGCTGTCTTTTCCTTACACTGGAGATTTTTATGCCTTAGGTGATCCACTTTAACTTATTTGTCAATTTATTGCTACAGAGTATAAGCGGAAATGTTTCATTAAAGATACTGAGAAAACTATTTGAGAATTTTTCAAAGTTTCCTTCACTTGAATTACAATGATCAAAAGGACTTTTTTTTTCTTTTAACTTATTACACAATATTAGCAGGTTTTCTTTGCTGAATTTTCTTCTCATGTGGGTTTTCACACTTGAAATGTCCTGTTTGTCTGTGACAGCTCAATGAGCAAAGCACAGTGATCTGAAATACCTAAATCTAGACAAAATTTACACACACCTTCATATGTATAATTAATTAGAACATTGTCAATACAGGTTGGTGATTGCCCATTCTCTCTGGCAAATTTAAAGAAATTCAGTTTGAAACCATGTTTCTTTACCAAGTCAGTGAATCTTGAAGCATAGCTACTATCACATGTGATATCAATGTTCCAGAGGTATTCTTACCATAATTTGAAACTCAGATAAGAGTATTCTGTAGTTGATCTCCCAGGGATTCTATACATTGAGATTACTGTAACATTTCCTGGTAAGTCTATTATTTCTACACAACAGCTCTTAAGCACACATTCTTCATTTACGTAATTAAAACAGTTTCTGGATTCATAATTCATTATCGGTATACAGAAGTATACATGAGCCTCCACCTGACTTCTATCTTCTGCAAAAGCTACATGCTAATCTGAAATTCCCCATTTTATTTAAAATTTTAATTGTGTCCTCAATGAACTAGTGCTCATTCAAACAAACACCACTAGTATCTGCACATTCTGACAAAATCATTTCCTATTTTTCCAGTTTGGAGCTTTTGCTGTTTGAAACATCAGTGTTCAAACCATTTATATTCTAGTGCATAACATATCTACTTTGACTCTTACTTATAGGCCTTAGCACATTTCTTGCCAGATAATGGTTTGGTTTTGTCTTTCTTATTCATACACACGTTTTTTCATCTCTATCCCTAAGTATCAGTTTCCTTTATTTTTTATAACCTGGAAAGTATCTTGAACATATCAGGGAATATTTTTGGGCCTAACCTGGTTAGATGTAGACCATCATAGCCAAGAGACTTTGCATTTAGAAATTTATTTGGATCAATGAAAACGACTTCTAGTTTATTGCACTGTGCTTTAATATTGCCATTCATTCTCTGCACATAGCTGTCAATTACCAATCTCCAGTACACAATGCAACTGATTATTATCCTGCGAGTCATGTAGAGGCTTACAAAATGGTACCTTCCACATGGAAATTAAACTTCCCAAAAACATAAAGGCAATTATTGAGGTCAAAACATGACATCACTGATGTCATGTTCACAGTATCACTGTTTTTACTCAAATGAACAATATTTCAGTTTATGAAGTGTGCTGTATAAATACTTTATGTATGAAGTGTATTGTTGTAGTTAAAGAACTATGCATAGAAATCTTTTTTTTTTTAAGTGTATACTTAGAAGATCACTTGCCCAATGTCTTATGTTTAAGGTGCTTTGTAGACAATAGGACCAATAAAATACAATCCACAAAGAAAAACAGTGTCCTATTACCAATCTCTCCTTTAATTTATCACAATATTTGTGCTCAAATAAGTAAATTCCAGTTAACCATTGACACGTAAATAACTTTATAAGTTTTCCTCTAAGATGAGGAGCAGTGGCTTTCAATAGCTGCTTTTTTACTAATATACCTAATATATTGGTTTAAACAATGGACACTCCAGGATGGAATATCATCAATATTAAGGAAGGCATAGATTTTTAACCACTATAAAGACGACACGTTGAGTTGCAAACAGCCACGATGAAGACTGTTACACATTGGGGCTTAAAGCCTTCTTCAGAAAGAAACACACACACACACACACACACACACACACACACACACACACACACACACAAAACTGCTATCTCCAGTTGCTCATGTGTGTTTACTTGTGTGAATGGGTTTTCCTTTCTGATGAAGGCTATGCCAAAAGCTTGAATGTGTACAGTCTTGTTGAGTTCTGTGCCAGCAGCACTATCAGTTATACTTTCAGAACCAATCACACTCTTCAGGATTTTCAATAAGCTGACAGCTCTGGTTCACAGGCCTCTCACCCCGGTATTACTGGCATCTAGCTGTTCTGCTTGTCATAATGGTGGGTTTCTTGAACGGAGTCTATTTCATCGTAAACTTGGTATGACTTCCTGTATGGGTAATTCCAGGTTCTCCTGTAACTTGTGGTATTTCTTAAGAAAGGCCTCACTTCTGCGGATTACAGGTGGATAGATATTGCTCAGCAGAGGAGGCCAATACATTGGTGCTAGTCAGATTGCCCCAGTTATTAACCACATAGTGTGGTTCAAGTGGACGTTGCTCAAGTTGGTGTGGCAGCTTTTTAGCGACATTGGGGCACAATACTCGGTTGCTGAGAAGACCAGCGCAATGGATGATGTGCGCAAAGTGTCTGCTGAAGCAACCAATGTCATTTCACACAGTTTTTGAATAGTATTGTTACGAGTTTTTATCTTGGCAGCAGTATTTTCAAGATGTTTTCTATATGTAAGGGTGCAGCAAGGGTGACACTGAGGTACTTAGGGTATTTGTTATGGCAAAGGCTGTTTCCATTAAGTTTCACTCTGAGCTCCGCATTAGCTTGTTTGTTTGTCAGGTGGAATGCATACTTCAGTTTTATTTGTACTGGGTTTAAGTTGCCACTTTCTAAAATAGGCGCTCATAACTGCTAGATCTGTAAAAATTGTCTCCCCTCATCCAAGACCCACAATTCTACAACCAAGAGCAATATCGTCCGCGAAGCAGAATTTCGTTGACCTGGTATTGGGGAGATCATAGATATATATGTTGAATAATAGGGAGGCTAAGATGGAGCACTGTGGTAGACCGTTGCTTAATTTCCTCTTCTTGCTCACATTTTCTCCCAAGTAAACAAGGAAATATCTATTGTTTATCATGGTGTTGATGAGAGTTGCAGTTTTTCGGCATCAGATTGTTTTTAGTAATTTGTATATCATCTCTTCTATCCAGGCTGCGTCTTATGTCGCAGTTAGGTCTACGAACGCAACAGACGTCTTCACGTTTTCTTGGAAAGCAATCTCTAAGAAAATTGTTAGGGCCACTACCTCGTCTCAGCAACTTCTCTGTGGCCTGAAGCCCGCTTGCTGAGCTATGTTCCTGAATGAAGCCGCTAATTCTACTATAGATGAGCCTCTCAAAGAGTCTATAAGCATATATCAAAAGGGAAATTGGTCTGAAACTTTGAGGGTTGTCAGCTGGTTTACGTGGTTTCAAAACTGCCCCTATTTTTGGTCTCTTTAGCTCACTGTGCAGTGATCCACTGTCTAGGATGTTGAGGAAGAAGTGGACTAGCCATTTTTTCCACCATTATCCATGTTTATATTATCCAGACCAGGTGCTTTACCATGTATAGCTTTTTTCAAGCCCTCACTCAATTCAGTCGGTGTAAATGGTGAAGAGAAATTGGACTCATTTGGACATTGAACTTTTAGAGACGTGAGTTCTTGTTTTATATTGGAAGTATATTGTTTGTTATGGGATGATCTAGAAGTTTCAACCATATCATTAGTGATTTGGTTACCTGAAATACCAGATTTCTGCCCGGGTCTATTGGAGGCTCCGCCAAGCTTTGTACTTGAGCATCTGAAGTTTACATTTTCCACTATCTCACACCATCATACTGTTCTAGCAGCACCAACACTTTGGAGGAGTTCGTTTGCAATATCACTGTTGCCAGTTTCGCTATACTGATCATAAAGTTGTTTGCTATGTTCATTCCAGCCTGGTATATATTCCTTTCTGTACCCATGAGGGATAAACATTTTATCAGCAGTAAGAACAGCCCTGACAAATTGAGGGTAGTTTTTAAGTTCTGGTGGAATAAAACATATATTTATCTAGGTGGTCAGTAAAATTCCACCAACCAACCCTGTGGAATTTTCATCTGGGTCACGATACAGATCTAGCTATTGGGACAGAGAGCGATCCCCGTATTGAGGATTACTGGCCTGTGCTGGCTGTGTGAGAAATTAGGCATGACTTCTCTGGATATAGGCACTGGGTGCTCCTTGCAGTCCCGGGACACAAAGCATAGATCCAGGTTGTAATCTCTTCGTCAAGCGGCGGATCTGAAAGTTCCCAAATCCTTGGCATCATAAACCAGGTATAGATTTTCATTTTCAGCCTAGTCATTGAGTGCAATACTACACTCATTGTCATGTGCGTAGTTCCAGAGACTGTTGTGACTATTAAAATCTCCAGTAAATCGATTAGTGGGCAGTAATTGGCAGAACATCCAGTGGCCACAGCACATTTGGTAGCTTGTAAATATTATTTATAATGGTCTCCTCCACTTGTGTAGAGACATAATGGATCTCATTTTCTGTATTTGTTGAAATGAGATGAGCATGCTCGATACTCCTCCTTACATAGGTGGCAACACCATACACACTCTGATATGTAGCACCTATAAGATCGTAGCCGTGGATACCTGTTTTACGCAGGTCTTTCATAGTTCGAGCATGTGTTCCCTGGTTTGGAACTACACCAATGTCATTATCTACAAGGAGTTTAGATTGGTACTCACTTTTAGCATGGCTAATACCTTCTAAGTTTAAATGGTACACTCAGATTGATAAGCCAAGACTTTTAATCAGTTGGTCCTGAAATGGTTCATTTTTTTAAAGCTTTTTGATTTTTATTTGTCTTCATGTTTGTAGTCAGGAAATCCAATCTCTGGTCTGAATGCCTATTCATTCTAGCTCATTTAGTGTTACCCGTGGGGCACGTGTAGTATTCCACGACAGACGCGAGCTAGTTTACAACCCTATAAAGTATACTAATAACAAATTGTAAGTAATGCTAATCTTCTCATAGTGATAATTATAGGAAATACTTCTAAATTACTTTATGTGTGTTAATGTGGGTTAGAAGAGAGATATTCAGGACAAAGTGACTACTCCTCCTATTATACTACTCAACTACTTCTTAATTTAATATGTCATACAAAGCATTTATGTAACTTCACACTGACCAACAGCTGTCTGTATATTGATAAAAGTCAAGATCTTGTTAATATAAAAATGTTATACGAGTTTACATCTCTGAGTCCAAAAATTCCAATAAATTGTAAGTGTGGCTATTGAGATATTCTTGTACTTTATTTTTGAATATCTGGGGATTTTCAGTTTCCTGTCTGTTGTTTGATGGTACCTGTTATACACTTTTGCAAGTAAGAACAAGTTTAGTAAAGGTTTTAAATTCTCCTTAAAGTTTGTTGGAAGTCACTAAGTGCAGCCATTCTCAAATATTCGATGAATAAAATCCATGACTTCGTGTGCCATCAGTTACGCTGCCTCATGACACACACACAGTTTCTACATGTAATACTTGTCTCACTGTGTTAAGCTTTTAATGTATGATTATACCTCTCAATGTGTAGCTTATGAAAACATTTTAAATTTCTTCAGTAATAAAATGAAACATTAAAATCAAATTTTTGTTGTTCTAGAAGCTGTTGGGTACACCACCTGCAACTGGTATCATGTATATACTTGACAATGAAGCCCAGATAGGGATGTGTAGTCTATGAGGACAGCAGCCACCCATTCCATAACAGGAGGTCCTTTCCATACAGCCTAGCTACCTGCTCCCGTCACATCTGCAGTGACGAGCAGTCTCTCTCAAAATATACTGATGATCTCACTGAGGCCTTTACTGACCATAATCACCCTCCCAACCTTGTACAAAAACATATCTCCTGTGTCTTATCTTTTCAGTCACCCACTACCTCCTAAAGTCCCGTCATCCAGCCACAGAGGAGCATTCCCCTTGTGGCTCAGTACCACCTAGGACTGGAGCATCTGAATTACATTCTCTGCCTATCCTTCCCATCCCAAACCCCAATGGTATTCTGCCACCCACCATACCTACACAATATCCTTGTCCATACCTACACAACCCTTGGTCCCAACCTGTTGCCTCATGGTTCATATCCCTGTAATAGATCTAGATGCAAGACCTGTTCCATAACCCCCCCCCCCCCCCCCCCCCCCCACACACACACAAACACATCAGCTAGTCCAGTTCAGTCACAAACATAACCTACCACATCAAAGGCAAGGCTACCTGTGAAACCGGTCATGTGATCTACAAGCTAAGCTGTAACCAATGTGCTGCATTCTATTTGGACATGACAACCAAGAAGTTCTCTGTCCAAATGAAAGGCCACTGACAAACTGTGGCCAAGAAGCAACCGGACCACCCTATTGCTGGACACACCACCCAATACAATATTCTTCATTCGAATGACTGCTTGACAGTCTGTGCTGCCTGGATGGTTCCCATCAACACTAGCTTTCCTGAATTGCACAAGTGAGAACTCTCTCTGCAATATATACTATGTTCCCACAATCCTCCTGGCCTCAACCTTTGTTAGTCATTGTCCTTACCCATCTGCCCCTTCCCTGTTCCCATTCCAGCACTACACAGCCCCCTTCCAGCAATTCGCCCAGTCTTTTTACTTCTCTCCTTTTCTGCAACCCCCCACTCTCCTCTCGACTGCACCTAGCTGTCCTACACTCTATCCACCTCATTCCTGCATGCTCCCACTAGCAGCACTTTACTGTCCCCCACCCCTACCCTGCTATTGTTCCCCCCTCTGCCCCAGACTCCTCCTTACCCCCACCCTGTTGCCTCTCCCACAAAGGTCTTGTTGGCCGAAAGCTCATTTTGTGACAGTCTTTTTGTTGTGCCTATCTGCAACTCAGCATCTCCTCTATATGGTGAGTAGCAGCTATCCTTTTCATAATATTGCTAATTCCATCCTGAATTCTCCATTATAATTATTTTTAGTGGGTGTTGATGGCAGATCTGATGACAGAGTTCCACGATGGTGCAATCACAAGAATTTCATAGCACACATTGTTGAACATGGGATACTGCAGCAGGTGACCCCTACACATTCCCAGAGACCCAAAAACATCAATTATGATTGCTGCAGGCATGGGATAATCAAGATTGGACCATGAATCACTAGAAGTCTGTTGGCTGGTCAGATGAATTATGCCTCCTGTTATACCAGGTCGCATGTTTTGCGTCTGGATACACCGTCATCCAGGCAAATGGCTATTTTAAATACGCAGCACACCACGGACACAGGTTGGTGCGAGCAGTATTACGCGATTGCGGACATTCACCTGAGCGTCCATGGGACTTGTCGTAGTAATTATTGCACGATTTGTGCAGATTCTTGGGTCACATATCTCCAGAACATGTTGAGTCAATGCTGCTTTCCAAATGTGGATCAACACGCTACTAAAGATGTGATCATAACTTGTGTAGTTCATCAGTGTAACTGTATGAAGGACTACGTCCATGAAGAGGCTTTTGTACTTCTATAGAGGAAACACTTTTTTAACCTTTGGTGTATTGCTTAAGAAGATTATGCCAGCAATCCTTTCATGGTGGAAACACAGCTTTCTAAGAGCAAAGCACTTAGAACAGTGTTTTGGTTATCTTATCCATATACCAGTGCCACCTCATTTTATTATGTGTCTGGATCCCCAAGGAATTCAAAGTGGAGTCAGCCAAATGGGACACCATTTTTAATGTTTCTCTATTGCAAATTTTGTCAATTGCTAACATAACCCTTCCTCTATTGTGAAGGTATGATTCCATTCTTGCAGAAGAAATGTTTTTAACGTAACATTTTAGTTTGCATACCATGATTTATGATGTACACAATATTGAAAGGTCTGGCAAGATCACAGAGAGTGTCAGTAGGATACTTTTCTTGCTTAGTTCAAGCAGAACTTAGTTTGTGAGATCATACACTGTTTTCTCAGTAGAGAAGTTTTTACAGAGGCCGTTAAATTGTTATTCTCAGAGAGGCAGTTCAATATTTTGTTCTAAGCTACCTCCTCAAAAAATTTTGAGGCTTCAGTCTTTCAGGAAATATGTCTCCACTGGCTACAAAGGTAACTTAAGTGGTAGAAATTCCAAGTCAGCACCATTTTTTTGCACTTTGATTGAAATACTATCATAGCCAGAGGGGTTTCAGGGACCTAATGAGCTATGTTGTCTTTCAAACAGATGATTTGGCAAAACTGGTGTCTGCTGTTGACAGTATGCAGCGCCTTCCAAGCAAGTCTAATTGATCTACTTTTGAGGGTACATTTTTGTCCAGTGTTTTGTCAATCTTTTGAATTTAATGTCACCAGTCTACCTACTGCTATAATCAGAGAGTTACGTATCATTTACTTAAGAGTTCATTTGTTTTGTGCCTACCATTTTTTGGGACTATAAGACACAACAGGCTGTAAGATGCATCTTAATTTTTAAACAATTTCCTTCAAAAGAATAATATTTTTGCCATTTTTATTATTAGATGCAAAGCTAGACTATAAAAAATTCTTAGTTTAATTTAACTGACCTTTTAAATCCCTGAAAATCGTCCTCTTCAACTTTTTTCTTCTTCCGCTTTGTCATCATCGTTGTCCTTTTCATATATAAGACGGTCTGCACTGCCATCGAGAGCATTACTATGCTACACTTCTTGAAAGATTTGACAATGATGTTTTCTCTCATTCTAGACTATGACTGTTTTATCCACTGACACACGTTTCGTTTTAGATCGTTTCAAAGATCCCTTCGGCATGAATTCATTTGGATTTCATCCATTATCCATTTGTTCCATTCCTCTCTCATATACACTTTAAATGGGTTATTTATTGAGACATCAAGAGGTTACAATTGTGAATTAAGCCCTTCCACAATAACAGCAAGCTCTGTATTTTCCTGTCCGAGTTTCCCATTCACAGAATTTTTCAAATGACTACTAACCTGCTCTAGCACAAGCTCTTCTTCAATAAAGCACCTTTCCTTCCCTTCCCTCCCACACTCCTTTAATCCATAATTTCATAACAGTGTCATCCATCCAATCATTGTCACATACGACATGACCACCACCTGGAGGTATCCACTTGATTTTGGCATTGCTTTGCACTTGAAAATGATCATTGGATTAAGTTTAGTACCATCAGCATGACATCAAAGGACAATTTTGAGTGTAGTGTATGTTTTCAGGTCCACTTGTTATTATACTTACAGTTTTAGTGCCTTTCATGGCAACAGTTCTTTTATTCGGCACACCAAATGTCAGAGGAGTTTTGTTCCATAGTCACTATTTGGCTTAGTTCCACACTGGTTCTTCTTCTTCCCCCCCCCCCCCCCCCCCTTCCTTCAATGCCGAATAATAAAGTGATGGAAAAATATTTCCTCTTCATACTATTATGGTATTTTCTGAGATGTTTTCATTTTGGTTCACATGCAAAGTACATGATACTCTATAAACCTATAGCTTCAACCAACTTCACCCTTAAAATCTGTTAAGTTCCACTTACAAGCATGTATTTGAATCATTTTTGTATTAATCCCAATGCCATTTTGACAGTGTCGTTGAATCCATTTCAATATGTCATCTTCTAGTTTTGGTCGTTTTGCATTCAGTCCTCTATTTGCACATTTAGTCTTCATCACCCCCCCCCCCCCCCCCCCAGTTCTTCTTTACTAGCCCACAATGTGAATGGTTTTTTCTGTAGGTGCAGGGCCGAAATGCTGCTCAGCTGCTCTGTTTCCATGTTCTGCATATGGTGGTAACGCGCTTGCCTCCCATGCAAGCGGGCCCGGGTTGGAGATTTTCTCCACTCGTGGACTGGGTGTTGTGTTCTCCTCATCATCATTTCGTCCTCATGCAACAGCACACAAGTCATCCAATGTGGCATCAACTGCAATAAGACTTGCACTTGACGGCCAAACTTCCCCGGGTGGGGACTACCAGCAAACAACGCCGTATGCTCATTTCATTGCATATGCTATTACTTTCAATTTATAGTCCGCATCATAAGAATATCTTTCATTTTTTTCCATTACATAACTAGCTACTAACAAAAATATTGTACTGTTACAACATAAATCACTTTCAATTCAAGTTCGCTGGCACTGTTGACTACAATGACGCATCACAGACTAGACAGTGTTTTGGGTTTGTGATGGCAGGGCAGGAGGGAGAGTGTCCGCAAGGTTGTGAATCGCTTCATCTCATGTTCGTCGCATCGATGCACTGCTGCTGCCAGTTGAACCAATGTTGCCAGACAGAGAGAGGTTTCCCACGACACTGAATATAAGGCCATTTTTAAGACTGGCAATAATTTTAAATCAAACACTGGGCATTTTTATATTAATTTTGAATATAAGGTGCTCCAGAATTTTGGAGGTAATTTTTCAAATAAAGAAGTGCATCTTATATTCCGTAAAATACGGTAATAATTATCCAAATTGCATTTCCTCTGGTACTGGTGTTCTGAATTTTTTGTGCACAGTATATTGTTTTTGCCTCTTTGATATCACAATAAGGAATTTTGCAATATTAGTTGTTATGCCCCTTTAAATCTCCATTACATAAAGCTCTCATTCTCTTGGCATTAAATAATCTGATACAAAATGTTATCTCCATCCTTTCTCTTGGCTTCCACTTTTAACTGTTTCTGACACATCGTACGGAGAATGGATTCACAGTGTTGTAAGGAATTTTTAGAACAGCTGATTTTGCACCTACTGTTTGTGTCCCCTTGGGAACACTTTTGCCATTGTTAATTTTTTTTTACATTATCTCTGAAAAATGTAATTGAATCACCATTTATGATTCTGTGATAATATGTTTTTCACTTCTTAGTTAAGCTTCATTTCTGCCGTTTAACCATCCTAAGCTGATAAACTACTTATTATTGGGCTCACAACTACTTCACATGAGACGAATGGATTTAGAATTATATCATGTCTCCTGCTCTTGTTCATAAGGTTACTGTGGGGAGCAAATTAAAGGTGAACATCTGCAATTCTTAACACTTTTGACCAGAACAGTCGAAGATAAAATCACTATTGAAATCCCCACGTATAGTTACTTTCGAATTATTTCTACTACCTGATGCTATGTATCGAAAGAGAAGAAGAATTTTCTGTATTTGATAGAGGAAAGGACTTCAAGAAAGAATTGTGTATATTTAATTTTAAAAAATGTATAAAAAGAACAAAATGAAAATTATCCAATACTTCAGAGACACTGCATAGTTACACAGGAATGTGACCATAAAACAATGACTTAAAGCCGTTAATCAGTTCATACACAAATTTAATAACTTCATGTACAATAATAATTTACATAACTGATCAAAGAATGTGCTAAAAGGCTTTAAAATTAATAACCTCAATATACTAGATACTATGTACTGCACATTACATGGTGCCAATGATTGACATTCAAAGACAATTTACACAGTGTACATAAGCTGTGTTTCCTGTCTTCCTAGAGATCAAAGATAAAAGGCAATAAGTTATACAAAATATAATATTTGCAAAACACACAAAATTCTCAGAAGCAATCGGTTTATAAATAGAAACACATAAAACAGCATAAATGAAACGACATATCACCTCTCAGATAAAAAAATATGGGTCAAAATCTTAACATTTATAGCAATACATTATGACATATACATTTATTTATACACATATACAGTAAAGCCATATATTTATAGAATTCTATGTATGTGATTGAAAAATAGAACAGTGATGTTTAGGAGACTAGATTCTATGAGATATGCAACTTCATAATTTCTTAAAGCAAAGAACAGTACAAAACAATAAATTTTATTTTGGAGAGAAGAAGCACGTAGCAGCAGTACAGCCACACAATGTACAGCTGTTAATACTATAGGTTATATAAACGGGCACGACAAACATCAAATTAACACTAAGATACATGCTTATTTGAACTACTGCTACTACAGGGGTTACTTGGAACTAACACACTAAACAGTAAATGCATATAATTTCTGCATTTTAATGTGCATCATTTAACAGCTCCCCACATAAACAAGCCATATGCACTGATTATCAGCAGCTAGACCATTTTCTGCACATAAAGGTCTGCAAGCTCATTAAAGACGAGATGTCACAACAAAGCAATAACTTAAAACAGGAGGATCAAAAACACTGATCCTCAACCCAAGATCAATTACTGAAGATTCATTATCTAATTTCATGCCACTGGCATTAATTAATCATATAAGAACACATAAATGTCACAAAAATATCAGTTATATCTCTAAATACATTAATAAATTTTTAAGTGCATCATTTGGCACCACTGAATACTATCATACAAATTAGTATCTCACACTGTGCAGAATACTAAATTCTTTCATACTGATAGCTGCTGGTACTTTTTTGCCTTTGTATATACATTTACATACTTACAAAGATTGTCCTACAGCTTAAAACACATTAAAAAATAGTCTGTTTTGACTGAAAACCAACTCAACAAAGAGTACAGCCAAAACTGAGTCTGTGTTGCGATATAGTGCCTAATACTTAAGCAGTTAAAAAATAAACAAAATATTAATACTGTGGGTAGTGTTTTCTAAGCCCACAAGAAAAACCAAGAGTAAGCTATTAATTAGATGAAAAAAAGGAAGAGAGATTAATTTTAACACCCTGTTGACAATGAGGTCATTAGAAATCGAGCACAAACTATCTGTGGAAAGAACTCAGCTGCATCCCTTTCAAAGGAACCATACCAGCATTTGTCTTTAGTGATTAATGGCAACCACAAAAACTCTAAATCTGGATGGACAGATGAGGAGTTGAAGCCCTGTCCTCCAGAATATGAGTCCATTGTCTTATCATTGCGTCACTTCACTTATTTCGATTATGTGAGTAGGAAACTTAATAGGTAGAGCTGATGTACAGATAAAATGTTAATACTGGAAGCCAAACTGGGCAACACTATTCTTTTGTGTGAACGCAGTACAGATTGAGATATTCCTATTACAAAGTACGTGCCTCTTGAATTTGTGCTATAGGTTTCTCTCTTTCTTATATTTGAACAAAGGAATAATAGCAGTTCAAGCTAGAGGTTTACTGTTTATTTTGTGACATGTAGTTTTGTTTATTTTATTCCATTTTTATGTTTACTGCATGTCACAGCAGACGATTTCAATTTTTAATTGTTTGTATCTGTATGTTTATCGGTTGACATCACAATAATGTGGAATTCTGAGTGAAACATGAAGGAGTTCTACTTCTTGCTTACATGCTTACCTAATGCCCAGTAATTTCTCTGCATGGTGCACTGTTGTCTAGCTTTATACTATTCTTTGTATTCTACACAAAATGTTCTATTAGCATGTTTTCCATGGCTGTTGACTGAACACACATTAAAAATAAGAAAACAGGGTGTGTGTGGTTGTCTTTTTCTTATATCATAACTACTGTTAAGTATACTAACAAAAAGTATCGGCAAGTTCAAATCATCTGTGGTTCTCCTTAAAAAAAAAAAATAAATAAATAAATAAATAAATTTAAATAAATAAAATTAAATAAAAAAAAGAACAAAAGGAATTGAATTATGTGCTAGAATGAACAGCAAAATAACAGCACATCAAAGGAGGGAATTGTGACAAAATAATTTTAGTTTTAAGTCAAAAAGTTTCCATACAAAAGAATGTGGAAACTTCTCTCATGTGCCCGAGAAGCAAGGCTTCTGACTGTTTTCAAGCCAATTTTTGAGCATATAGTGTGCTTCTCATTCTTAATAATTCCTATTATAGATAAAGAACATAACTGTTTTTAAGCCGAAGCCTCTTTTGTTGTATTTATTGAAACATCTAGTTACAATCAATAAAACATTGTATTTTGCTCCCACAAATGCAGGAGTGTGTGTGTGTGTGTGTGTGTGTGTGTGTTGCAGTAATAATAGTTGTAGTAGTAGTAGTAGTAGTAGTAGTAGTGGTGGTGGTAGTAGAAGCTGTTAAAAATCAAAGTCACAATAACAAAATGTTTGATTTAAAATGCCAGCCCAGTAAAACAGAAAGTATCACAAACAAGTGTTGGGGGTCTTTTGAAATTTCAGATGAGGAAGAAGAAATCCTAAGTGGACTGATATAAACAGCTAAAGTGGAAGAAATGTACAATAAAATCCAAATGTTTCAATGAAAGAACAGTTCAACTTCAAAACAGAAACAACATCTAAATCCTTAAGAAGTCATATGTGTAAATTCCATACACATCAAGGCACCCACTCCATATTTCACTACATTTAAGTCACTAAGCCTCTTACTAAGCCCACTGCAAAAAATCATCACAACAGAAATATGATGCAAGAAACCAGTGTTACAGTTAAGTGTCCTCAGTGCAGATTAATTATCTGGTGCACTGAGTGATGTGACACTGTGGTTAAGACAATGCACTCATCTTTGAGAAAAGGTCAGTTTAAATCTGCATCTGTCCATTCTTTAAAGTCACTGAGATAATAACATCAATCTTTTCTTGTTCTCTAATGTTCATGTGAGAAACAGCTACTATTTTTTTAAATGTGTACAAACTCATTAGTTATTAAAAATATACCAGTGCCATACTACTGTGCAGCAAACCGCTTTAATATTGTCATTCACTCTCTGTTATAGTTCCCACAGTTCCACATTGCTGTTTAAGACTCCCATCTATGCTTTGGGATATGATAAATCATTACAGATGCTTCAAGATATGGAAGATTAATTTCACTTTATGATCAGGAATATACATTTCATTACTAAGCCCTCCTAAGATATGGGCTGGGTAAGGAAAAACAGTGCCACACAATATATACTGTGAGGGTGGACTCACAACATTAAACTTTCTTATTTTACATAGCTTGTAACAAGCACAATTCTACATAAGTTTCAGATTACATTGGTACTACCAGGGAAACAAAGGGCTTCATTTGCCTAGTATTTTTACAGGGAGAGGAAAACATTTTTTTTCTAAGTGTGCTTAATCTCTAAATAGCTTCATGTACTTCCCTTCATAGCACAATTACTATTATAAATAACACTGCAATTCCTGCTGAAAAAAATTACTGGGTTAGCAGTGGTATCTACCCTTTGCATTTTATGCTTGTGAAACCTCAAAGTCTCTCTAATTTGTATACTTAAAATAAATTACACAGAACTGGCTACAGCCTAACATCAATAAAATTTTCCATCCATGATTACAGGACAATTGTTTGCCACAGTTTCATACTAGGAAACAATTTACATTGAGACTTAATGTATTTAACAAGTTCATAGATGGTTTACATACAAAATCTGATAAATGTGCAATCTCTTACAACGTGTTCAGAAATTCTGAAAAACTCAAATGCTCTACAACATGTCAGTTGCAGCTCAAATTATCGCACACTTCTACTAACATCCATTTATACACATAATATCTCTCTGTCACACACACATACACACAAAAGCAGAATCAGACATATCACTAGATGTTCCTCACAAGCCAAACATCGTATACGAAAGTGTCTTTGCTGCATGCTGTTCACACAACTCTCTCCAAAATAGAACACTACAGTGTCACATTCCATTGAAAAAAATTTTAAAACTTGCTTTCTTTTACATTATTATTATAATAAATACGATTATGAATATAACAGCTCCCCACCGACTTAACACATGCGAGCGTGCTCGCATGCGCCCACACACACACACACACACACACACACACACACACACACACACACACACACACACACACACAACTTTAGAATAATACATAATGTCAGGAAAAAAATCAAGTTGTTTCTGTAACAAATGTCACTATAGTCAATTATTCATAAGTGACTACTGCACATTATAAAAATACTGACTTTTGTGTGATGTGTTTTTAGTCACTCATGAAATCACAGTCTCAGTACAACCATTCCTATAATGCAACGAAACAGCAAAACTGCAGTTTTTAACACTCTGTTAACTAGAAATTTTTAGAATAGATATTTGTAAAAATAATCAATCATAGTTTGGAAATTTCCTTTAACAAAACCTTTTTTTAATTTTGCATTTCAATTTCCCAACATTTAATTTAACAATGAACATGAAACTGTAAATATAAATAAATTATTGTTTCATAACTATCAATTATGACCACATTAGTTTGTGGAATAGTTTGACTTAAAACAGTGGTCCAATTTATTAGATCAATTACTTTTCTTACATATTAACTTTTTTTTTATTTCCATACAAATCACTTTAACTTGGGAAACTTTTCCTGAGAGAGATTCATTATAAAACATGTTAATTCATGAAATTATTTGTAAATAAGTACACTATATCAATTCTCACTTTCCATTGTGCTCCACTAGGAAATGTAAAACACTGATGCAGGCCCGTAAGTAAATGATCTACCCAACAGCACATTACACAGCTCATAATTTCATAAGTGACAGTCAAAATCGAAACCAGCTGCTACTTCTTATTATTATTAATAATAGTAGTAGTAATAATAATAATAACAACAACAACAACAACAACAATAACTACGTAGCTTATATTCATATAACTCAAAGTACACATATTTATTAAAGACCAGCAAACATTAATACATCACTGCGGATGTTTAACTGTATCACAGTTTGGCTTGTGTGGCTGTCACAGTACGCAGTTTCTAATATTAGCTGCAGTTACATATTTATGTTCTATAACATTATAAACTAACAGATATTGTTACCTGACAAAAAACAACAAGTAAAATACTACTCCTGCTGCATAACATTTTGTATTATCTGGCAATTTTTATGAAATGCTTCACAGATTCTAAGTAACTAATTAATCATATAATAAAATAAAGGCTAAGCCCAGAAAGGAAATTAAGGAAAGTATGAATGTCATGGAGGTTAATAGAAAAAAAAAAAAATCTTAACAGATCTGTGCTTGGTTTCTTCTTATTTCACAATGCACGTCTCTTGTCATTTTTACTTCTCTTTGGTCAGAAATAACAACACTAAACAGGTTGCAGAGGGACAAAAATCAGTCTTGACAAGCTTAATTTTGTTAGAATTGACAAAAAAATAATATAATTATTTCACCAAAATGAGTATGCAGCATTAATGGCACAGTTACTTAATGGTGATGCAGCTGTCACAGCTTTGTGTATAATCAAAAACATCTTTTTGGTTTCATCTTTTTTAACATTCTCTCATTATATGGAGTGTTACACTAGAGTTAAGGACTTACGTGGCCTGTCTGTAATTACTCCCACCATTTAAATAAATAAAAAAATTACCTATTATGTTTCATAAAATAATTTCCTAGAAAGAAGTGTGTTCATTTACCTGAAAAGCCTTTGTGATAATTACATTATCTTTTTCAGAATCTACTGAATCTGTGATGCCTGACTGCAAGAAATCCACATATTTTTTTAAGAAAATCCTTGGATCCTCATGAGAACAGTCTCATAATTTTCCTTTCTATAGCTATAACAACAACAACAACAACAACAACAACAATGCCATTAAGAATCATTTGAAAATCCAACTATCATGAGCATAACCAGTTGCTTTTTGCATTCCTTTTAGTGCATCCATAGCATATATTCAACTTCAGTTGCTTTTGTCAAATGCTGGAGTCATGAAATTTGCAAGAAAAACGTGCGCACGCACGCACACGCACAAATCTAACAAAACCAAACAATTACTGAAAGAAAAAAAGGGGAAAAAGAAAAAAAGGGGAAAAAAGAAAAAGCAGAAAAATGAACAATGGATTCAACTGCTTGTTATGACTTCCTTAAAAGCACAATAAATTTTCAGAAAGACCACTATTGCAATTCCTTGATTGTTATGGTGTTACCATGCTAAGAATTAATTTTCATTGCATGTGAACTTCTGTAAGCAGTTCCGTATTTTCTCCTGTTCTGTTGAGTGGATGAAAAATTTTTAATGATTCACATGTGGTTTTTTGGTGAAATACTGTATACTTTATTAACTAGACAAAACATTCTTTTAGCCTTGTTTTGCTGTGAAACAAGACTAAAAATTGTTTCATTTAGTTAATCACTTGACCTTTCAGCAAACTGAGTTCAACAGACATCTGAGTTCATCAGTTGCATTTGAGGTGTTCTACTCAACCCTAATTGACGAAAACCTATAGTCGACCCACAAATGATTCATTAGATATTCACAAAATGTGGTTTTTTCTCTGACAAATGTCGATGTGTGAATTTAAACATGATTGTCTACTAGATGTCACAAAAGTTGGTAAGAGGACACAGTAATGCACTTGGCAACCAAGTTGCCTTTAGCAAGTAAAAGTAAAATCACATAGGAAAGCATGCTTCATCAAAAACATGCTACTGTAATTGAAAGAAGTTCTACAGTTGAATAACTGATGGAAAGGGAACCCAGACAAATACATGACAGAAGTAACAGAAGATCACAAGGGTTTAACAGACTCACTGTAATAATAGCTCAGCTATAATAATAATAATAATAATAAAAATAATAATAATAAGCAAGTTAGTCAAACAAGAGAACTTCGAGAAGTGAGCTAAGAGGATAAGAATACTCTTTAAAATGAAAATGAAGGCATGAACTTCATTAAAGTGTCAAAAATAAAGAATATGTACTGCATTGAAACAACATATAAGAGAAATTCTACAGCATCAGGAAGAAGTATTAAATTTGCAAGAGATAGGAGAACTTTTGGAAGGTTACAGATGATTAAGAAAAGTTACAAGTAATGTTAAACAAAACATTTGATGTGAAAACTGTTTTATGCAAGGATGCTTAGTGAGAAACTCTGCCTTCATAAAATAAAGATAAATGTGATTAACAGGTCAACTGGCAGGTGATATAAGTAACTTACCGCACCGTAATAATCCTTTCTACTTTTCCTGTCTTAGGTTCCACAAAAACAATTTTGGCCCAAAAGCCTTGAAATTCATTTATTTTATTTTTCACAAGCAAATTTCAACGAATGCCCTTCTGTTATATTTCTTGCTCCAGATCATCATCTAGATCACCACAGGGATTGAGTAAATGGACACATATACATATTACTGCATAAGTGTAAAGTATGATGACACTAAGCTCACAATATGAGGACACAACTAAATTTATAGCACAATTGAGACTGTATGATAAGAAGTCCTGACACGCAATTATTGTACGTCTAACAGGAAGGTAATTACATCAAACAACATTGAAAAAATCATTCCAGCTGTATTTTGGGGAGAATTATTTCTCTTCTGGCAAACATGCATAGGCAGCTTAATTCCTAACTGTTCCACACACACACACACACACACACACACACACACAGAATAAGTACATGCATTACGTTGATTTTTGGTATGCACAAATAAGGGATACATATTGAATTTGGAAAACTGATCTGAAATTAAGTGGCAAATTTAGACAGGCCAAATTTTAAATAATAATGGCCCACATGATTGGCAAGTGACTTAATATCATCGGAAGTTAGATTGACTACAAAAATGCTTGAAATTGGAGAATTGGGGCAACATAAACCAAACTAGAATACAATCTGCATGTACAGCGCTGTGCAACAGACAGAACTTAATGAAGATACGTGTACATTTAACAACAGAACACAGCTATTGACAGGAAAGTATAATTTCACACAAGTGCCGATGAACTGTTGATAGACAAAGTTTTACCGGACTTTTACAGTAGTATAGTGTACATACTAATACAGTACATTATAGTCATTTCCCTGTAGAATGATAGCCTACTGAAACATTGGTAGACAAAAGTTGTTGAAGTGAAATATTGCGTAACAAATTTTGGACTATTAGTACTACTATTCACACTGAAAGAGAAAGACAACACAAGACTATTCTTCGCAAATTGCAATGGTGCAATGGTACATAACAATGTATTAGAAAACTCAGTGCCAAATAAAATGATATCCATGAATGAAAATTCCGCATAAAGTGATCCAAGTAAATCTGAAGTAAAGTATTCATTTTAGAGAAAGGCATCAGAAATTTTTTCATAATTTTTATGTTTGTGTGAATCCTTTCAACAAAAAAGAGATTTAAAAAGTGATAGCTTCAGTTGGATCAATCTCTATGCAATAACCTGCAAACATTCATCCATAATATGTCACCCAACCATGTCCTCCTTACTGCTGTCCCAAAACCCATGCACATACACAGCAGACAATCTAACATGTAGATTTTATAAGGGAGGAAAGTGAGACGAGCCATTAATAGGGTAAAACTCTTTTCCGTAAGAACTGTTATCAGAGATTCATAAAAGCTATTTAACTGATATCTAGAACATAATTAGGCACTAAAAATACTGAGTATTTTCAAGAGAACTGTGTACGTGCAGTTGAGACAGTGTAGAAATAAATTACAACTGGTTGTCGAATGTATCTTGGATACTTACAACAGTCTTTAGTTGCCTCTGATAAATATTAAAATTCAGCTGATCATAGCCAATAACACATTTCTAACTTTACATTTCTTCTGCTTCTATCACTACACTGTTTCAGTCCAATCAAAGATTGAGAAAAATCTTCTCAATCATAAACCTTGACTTTCAAAAAAGTTGATAATTGTTCTGTGCTGGCTCACACTTCCTAGCCTTATCCTTTCATTAGTACTTCACCAAAAAAATAACAAATCTTCATTCAACACGTTTCACTCTGCCACCTCTTACTCTTATGTTCCTTAAAATTGTTTCTTAAATGTAGAAAAACTGTCCAATGTGCTCTATTTTTTGCCCCCTCTCCTTGTTTCACTGCATTTCAGACGTATTTCAAGTGCATTTTTTATTCATCCGTATCATTAAGAACCCCATTCCATATAGCAGTCGAATTTTAACCTTTTTCTTCTTACTCTCAATCTATTTGCAGCTGTATTTTCCCCTCTCTTCCATTTCTGTAGAGCACCACAGAGTGTTCCAAAACAAAGTTAACTGTTTTGGCCTTATAAATCAATATAGGTCCAATTCATAACTCCAGTGAAAAACTGACGTCTATGAAAGCCTACTCATTGCCACTGCGTTATAAAGCAATTTTTACAAAATTAATGCGCAACACTGATTTATAAGTGAAACTGTCAAACGTCGATGACAACGAATGTTAAATCAAGGGGCTACTCTTCTAAATAAAACTGTTGTCTTATTGGCAAAAAAGGCAACTAATATTCATTATGGCTATCCTTTTGTATATATAAAGGGGAGTGCATGTGTGTTTGTCCGGGATCCCTTCCCAAACCCATAGATCGATTTCAACCAAATTTGATACAGAAAAAGCAGGCCTCATGAGTGTTATTACTGTGGGGTTTATAACCCCCTAGCTCAAGGAGGGACGTAGTGTTCCAGCCCTTAGCATGTAAGCTGTCCTGTGGTGTCATCTCCTGACACCCAATTTCCTGCCACCAATTCCAACCACGCACTCGCATTGTATGCACACCTGGATACAGTGTGGTCAACGGCCATAATGGTCCCAGCAGCTCAGCCGTGACCCCAGAAACCAGCCAACCACATGCTGTTGTGTGCGCTAACCAATGTTTGAAACGGGTGCTCTTCAAAATACCTGTAGTCTTCTGTGCATCACATCTAGTGAACAGCTCAAGTGTTCTACACAACATCAGACACTATGATGAACAGTGCAAATGTTATTTGGTTTTCTCTCTGAATCACAACTTGGATTGTCTGCATTCAAATGTTATACGACCTGAAAAGTTTACAGCTTATGATTGTTATTTATATTTCTGTCTATGGTGTTGTGTACTGAAATACACCTGGTTCGCTATAACCAGCTTCTTGACTGTTGATCCTTGTTTATTGATCCCTTGTGAAGTCTGGGCTGGTGTACCTCAGAAACAGCATCAGCTTGCTAAATCAACCTGCTTTGTAGTGGAGCCGCACGTCAGGGGCCATAAACTGTTTTCCGGCCCCGACATGTAGACTGCCCTGCACAAGAGGAATCTTGCATTATAGTAGTATCAGCATGCTTTATCGAGCTGCTTCGCATGGCAGACTGTATGTCACGGGCAAATAAATGACTATCAACCATCGATGTGTAGCCTGCCCTACAGACAGGCATGTTATTGGAGTAATAACGGCCTGCTTGTTTTAACTGTACTGCAGGGGCTACACGTGCCAATGAGTATAGCTGGGGACACATTGAGATGGACAGAGGAGGGGATGGACAGAGCGAGGGGGAGGAGGAAATGGACAGAGAGAGGAGATGAGGGAAAGATGCATGATGCAGGTGAGGGGTGTAGAGTGGTAGTGGACTGGTGGAAAAGGAAGAGGGGGACAGAGATGGAAAGAAGGGGGCGAGGGTATATCAGGGGGAAGGGGAGTGAGGTATGGTCAGAGAGAGGTTGGAGGAAATGGACAAAGAGAGGGGGTGGAGGAAATTAAGAGTCAGAGTAGGGAGGAAGAGATTGATAGAGGTGGGAGAATAAGATTGACAGACAGAGGGAGGAGGATCTGTGTTCAACAAATGTGTCAAACATATACACAGGCGAAGCTACAGGGAAAAGGCTAGTTCTCAATAAGCTGCAAGCCAATTAAAATGTCACAACTTTCACACATTGCAAACTTATCATCTCATGCATACAAAATGTTTACATTTTATGGAAGATAGAGAGTTTTGGTATCTGCCTAAATGTTCGGGGTGATTTCTAAACAAGAATACAATACAAAATTGTAGTTTAGAACAGTTCACTGAAACAGACAGTTCCACTGATTTTCTTTGAAGATACTGTTCAAATGAAAGAAATAAAATAGTACAAACAAACTTTATCAGTCTCAGAAGACAGTCTATTCTGCTGTTGACCTAAAAAGCCAAGAAACAAAGAAGACCACTGAAGAGGGTTTTTGCCTTAATCATTGCAAGTCTGCAGCTTCTTGGAAGTTCACTTTCTGGAGTATGGCCACATGAGTGAAAAGTCTTCATGTGAAAAAAGCAGCAGAACACGAACCAAGACAGGATGAGACTATAACAAAAATATAAAGTAAGGGTACAGCAAGTGTTAACAATACAAGTCAGTTTTAAAATCAGCACAATCCTACTGCAGTTGCTTTCTTTATAAGTTCCATTAACTGTCAAAAACCAATGCACAGATTGAATAATGAGCCTATGGATTTGTAGTCTGTCCTTCAACACAATGCACTATCTGTTGAGCTTTATGATTACTGGGTTTCCTAGCCAGTTCCACTGACAACCCCCCCCCCCCCCCCCCTGTTGTGTTGTTACTCTGTTTCATTATAAATTAGTAATAAGGGATAAAGTAACAGTAGGACCACTGCAGGAATTGTCGAAAATTTCTTCGAGAAGCATTTGTTACTTCTGTGTATTATTTTTACTTCTGTGCTGAAGTGCAGCAGGAGGCTCAAAGCACATGCTGTAGTGTATCTTTCCCGTGCTAATAAGTATGGGTCGTTAATCACTGATACAGGTGCAAGCCTCAATTTGATTTTTGGAGAGCATTCCAAACCGCAAGGGAGCTGGGGTCCCTCTGTCAGCAGCTTCCAATCATAATGCAGTCCTCTAGAATGCTTTCCTGTCACGTCACAAGTGTGGTGATGGTTTGTTAACTGTAGAGGAAGCTGAACAAATGAGAACGCCAGAGAGCAAGAAACAAACTAAAATTTCTGTAGCTAGAGCACAGTACAGTTAATAAACCTAGAAGTTTAACAAATTTTGAGACTTGCTTTGAACTCTCAACATGTGGAGTAAGTTGCAGATCCCTGTTTGAGGGGAAAATGCATGTCCAAGAGAACCAGGATGTGAAACAATATCAGCGGTTCTGAGTTTCATTCATGGGCTTTGATATTCTTATTTTTAGTGTTGACCTAATTTATTGTACACCAGCAAACTTGCTGTAGTCACAGCTGATGGGCAAAATAAAGATAAAAGAAACTGACTTGGTGAGAAGACTAAGCTCTTGTAGTTTCAAAGGATGTTACACTGATTTTTGTGTGATTATTTCATCTTCACTTATCTGAAACGTTACCCTCAGATTTTGTCAAGGATATGACAAAAACCTAGTTGCCAATTAATGGAGATTGTTAGTGTCATGTGTTATGCAGTCCAGTTGTTGGATCTTTCTGTTACTTTTATGTATTTACAGTCCAGCAGTTGGATCTTACAGTTTACCTGACTGCAATCAGATTGCTCCTGGCAGTAGCCAGTTGTGTCACAGTATTAACTGTTTAACTCTGTCTCACACATCAATGAAAGGCTATTTGGTCTTTCCCAAAAATTATTTAACTAATACAGGGTGGAGAATTCACCTGTATCAACTGATTAATGGATACTTAGCCAACAGCAGTCCAATTGTGTCACACCGCCAAGATCATGTGGGTCGCAAAGCCCTAGAGCACACACACGTGGCACTGACAGACTTTTTGTGATATCAAACTGTTAAGAAGAGGAAGTAGATTGTTACAATGTGCAATACTGACACTGCCTGTTGATGGCAAAAGTTGCTTCCTAATGCCTTCCCCAATATTTTCTGTTAGTAAACAAGAAAATCTTAACAAGATTACATAACTCCTGATTATTAATTGCATATCATAGGATAAATGAAGCAGTTTCTAACAGGCATGAGGTAGAACGAAAAACCGTTCCAAAGTAAATGATGAGTCGTAAATACGATCACTGTGAGAAGTACACTCTCATTTACATACTGCCTACATCCATTTCCATTGTATTCACCTCAGGTGAAATAAACATCTTATGAGCTTACTATAACGCAGTGTAGCTGCGAATACATCCCATTCTATATACAAACTTGACTCCTTGGCAACTTATCCCACTACCATTTTCCAGTACATTCATTTCCTGCCATCAGATCACTTTAAACCATTTCCAGATAACAGCAAATCTCACTCTCACCAGCTGTGGAGGACAATATGCTGAACTCTCACTACCCAGCTAAAATCTATAACACAGTGTCATGTATGAATCAGATCTGAGGATGCCTAATTGTGCCAAGTTTATTCACTGTTCATAGAAGAGGAAAAACTAAAGGGATATAATGACACTGCTGAGAGTCAAGGAGCACACCACTGTCTATTGATCAGCAGATGCTGTGGGATAAACAATTTACACTTGGATATTAAAGTACAGCTCATTCTAAACTACTGTCTCTTCACTTATTATGAGTGTTTCACACTATTTTAATGCAGACAATTTTTCGGAAATTCCTAGAGTGAGAACAGAGGTAACAGAAGGCAAGAAACAGAACCGATCCTTCTTATAAGCAGAGTAACAGACGATGGGAAAAGCTGGTCTTGAGACAGTATCAAATAGGAAACTTAACCTTTCATGTAATAAGCTAACAGACAAGTATATGGAAAACTTCTTAAAATACAGACATTTTAGTCATGCAGCACCAGTTCAATGAAGAGTTATTATGCGCAAATGTGTCTTACACATATACAAAATAAGCTAGATAACATCAGCACAGAAATGCTTCAATGCTTCCATGCGTGAGGAACCTTACTGTCTTTCTTTTGGCACACAGCTCAGCAATTTTAATTAAAATGACTCTATTGGTTGAAAATGTGTAATATTAACATTATAATAAAAACAACTCACATTGACCAACAGATTACCAACAATTTCACAACTTAGGCCACATAACATTCAACTATAAATATAAAGACATGGGACAGCTCAAAAAAGTTATAATGGAAAGAATATATCAATACTGCTATAACATTTGTAAAGACATACAAACACACAAACATACTCTTATTTCTTTAAAAGTGTCTCTCTTTCTCAAAAATAGATAAGTACTACCAAAATGATTTGTACTTCATATTCAGTACAGGTCTTACTCTGGTGAGAAAAAAATGTACATTAATTCCCAAGTAAAAGTGGGCACTATAGAAAATAGCAAGGACACACTTAAAAAAGTAGAAAGGAGCAGAGGCATACTACTTTAAAAGGTCAAACTAGCAAATGGTCTTGAAGAAAAGTATTTCTTGCTGCACAACTATTGCAGGTACGATTTCTAACTTTTTTTGTTGGACGAGGAAGCAAATCTTAAAGTAAAATAGATTACATATGCCACACCAATATACAAATTACTGGACAAATTGGAATGCAAAATAACAAATTATGGAATGTACGAAACAAACGAAAGAAAAAAAACTGTTGTATCAGTAATTACGCTGGAATCTAGTATATCATTCAAACAACTGCTACTTTCTTTTTGAGGCAGTTGCACAAAGGAATAACTTTTACAATTATCAATATTTTACAATACTGGACATATTCTTTATACAACAGCAATTTCACATTACTTTTCTAAGAAAATCATCAAACAAGAGTACGTCAGTAGTTGGGGGGGGGGGGGGGGCAGACGAAGAAATATGAATTATTTTGGACTGCTACACACCACACTCAGGAGGAATTGAACAGTAGATAAGAACATTTAAAAGTAAACTGTAGAATACATTTTAGCTTTCAAACAAAGTCCTTCATCAAAAGAATAAACACACACATACTTTCATACATGCAGAAGTCCCCATGTATGACTGTATGTTTGTTAGTGTGCTTCTTCATCTGATAACGATTTTCTCCAATTGCTAAAAAATATTAAATGCTCTACTTTTAAAGGTGTGTGTTTGTGATTCAACATCTCCTCTATGCAGTAAGTAGCAATCTATCCTAATTCACATTATTATCCCATCCTGGAGTTTTCATTGTTTGAAAGCAGAAGTGCCTATAAAATAAATACATTTCATAAAATGGCAAGACAGCAAGCTACTACAAAACATAAAAGTTTCTATCAATATTAAAAAAAAGATCACTCTGGAAATTAAGTTCTGAATGATGCTTTTCTTTTTTTCTCTTCATATTTTACGTTTAAGATACAAAATAGCTGGAAAGAACATTCTTAAATTGGTTATTTAAATATGTATGACATTTCAGAGCTGGCCATTGTAAATGTATCAGCTGATGAGGCTCAAACAACATAAACAAATATCCATTTATGTAGAATGCCGAGACTTAATTATAAACCTTTCCAGTGCTTTCTTGAAGAAAAGTACCTCCAGTTAACTGCATCATGTTTACCGTTACATATTCGCTTAAGCTCATAGTCAATCCTCAGACCACAAACTAGTTTGTTTACAGCCTTTTCTGGACTCGGCTGATTGCACTTTATACAACACTTCTTTTGTACACTTAGAATATCTGACAATCAATAACTCTTTTATATTTGGACCAATTTGGTGCAGTAATTTACATCAATTGTAGTTAAATAACGTGCTTACAGTATTTCACCTTAAATTCTCAATATTCTATTAAGTTAGAGAATCTGACTAAACACTGGGGGGGGGGGGAAGATCACAACTGTCGGTCAGACCTGACAGTATATCACATTTCTATGATTGACTGGGTTGTACCCTGAACAAATAAATAGTGTGGGCAAAGCTATTATTATGACTTTAGTCAAATATACTTATACTACATAGAGACTATAAGATTTTGGTTAAACTGCCTGTGCTTCTATTTTCAAAATGGAACTACAGAAGACATATCTCAAGAATAGACAACCACTTTTCTTTTTTAATGGAGATGGATTTGTACTCGAGTTCAGCAATCACTGTGTTATTTCTTAAAATTACACAGCAAATGTGGGACAACGAAGTAAAGTGGGATTATAACTTAGGACTGCCTTAGCTACTCTCTCCTGGCACGTTTATAAGAGTTGCGAATACCAAAGCCATCCATTGAATCATGGTCAGATGCACGTACTTTGCGCCCTACCTGTACTTGTGACTGTGCTGTAAGTTGCAAAGAGATGGCATGAGTATTCAGTTTTTCTGCCAGAAGCAAATCCTTCAACCCACGCATCTTTTGAGAGTGCAGTATCACCTGTGGTCGTCCCTCCTCAGTAGGTCCGAGGGGCAATTCCTCCACTACCGGCAATGGTGGAGGTAATGATGGTACAGATGGAGTCGGCTCTGGTATGTCACTTGATGGGCCTGGCGATTCGCGGCCTTCCGAAGCAAATGGCGGTCCCCCTCCTGCTAGTAAATAATCTCGATTGAGAATCTTCTCACCGCAAGCGGCAGTAAGAGCAGCAATGCTGGGATGAGCTCCGGCAGAAGTTCCTACAGGTCCGACACGTGATTCCAGACTCCGAACAATGTCTGTTTCACGGTAATTGTTGTTATTGAGGTGACCACTTGCACTTCCTGTCCCTCCTCCATTGTCCCCACCGCCTTCGCCTCCATTTTCTGGTGTAGCTCCTCGGCATATAATGTCGACACGTGCACGTACAGCTGCATCAAATTTTGAGATAGTATTGACTAATGGTTTTGCCCAACCTATATGCAATACTGGTGTGGCACTGCCTTCTTCCCACTGGCAAATTCCATCATAGAAACGTAAGAGGTGCGCAAAGCACTCTGGGTCCTTGAGTAGAGAACGTGCACTGTGACCTGATCCCACCACACGTATCACTTGAGGGATCAGCTCATTTGCTATTTCCAGGAATTCTTTGTACACTTCTTCGTCATCTCTGGAGTAATTGTAGCTGTGACAAAAAGAACAATGGATAGATGCTTTATACTTTCAAGGAAATTGCAAATAATATATGTATTGTTTATTCACTACACACAGCAAGCTCCCAATTACCTGGGTGTGGATTATCTAGACAACGATTACCGTATTTTGAAATAATAAAAAACAAAGCCTGCAGTACTGCATTTTTAGCAAAACGAATATTTTTATTTAGAATACAAATTTCTGATTATTAAGACGTAGATGACGGAAACAAATGTGAGCGGTTAAATAGCAATGCCTATGAACTGCGATCTGAGTAACTAAGTCATGCGGATATAGTGAAAAGAGTTTGGCAGATGAAAAGTGCAAAGATGATGTAATTGAAGAATCTGTTATCCAGCACAATGGCACTGAAATGCTGTTGATCAGTTATTAGAGAATACAGGACAAAATTCATTTGACTATACTTATGTTTTGACATTCCAGAAAATGAAAGCTGTTATCAGGGAAAAGGGAAATGAAAAACAGAAACAAAAAAAAATTATAAGTGATTTATGTCACAAAAGTGAACTGAATGCAAATGATATGAAATAGTGTGTTTTAAGTTAATTTTGTAAATAATTTATCAAATTCTGGGAAGCAATACGTAAGTAATGCAATGGGATTTCAAACGCAACACGGAGAATCTGTAAAAATGTGTATGTTGGATTATGCATGTTTTTCAGTTAACCGTGGTTTCTCAGGTCTGCATTAACCCAGAAAATTTGCAAGCTTGCTGTACTCTACCATCTCTACTTACAGAAAGTGTCAAAAACTTAAAACTTGGTCATTGCCTTCTAAGAGAATCTACTGCAAAAGCGACACAAATTAATAATCATAATGATCAGTGGTGATTCAGGTATCTTGATGTGAAAGTGTGTTTACTTCTGTACTATTGCACCATTTTCACATATGAGGAAGAATGTGTTTTATTGCATATTATTTTTTTCCCCTATTGTCAATGATAAATTGTTTGAAAGAATTTTGAATAGTTTGACCACCCACAGTCTCAATGCAGGCCATTGTTTCAGTGTTTCAACACACAGTTCTTAAAGTGTACCACAGGCAATGTAAGTCAAAAGGGCTACACTATAATGTGAATCCGACTTCTCTTTAAAATAAAACTAGCTTTTTACTATGGTCTCCATTCAACAGTTATAAACCACAGAAAACAGAAAAAGATATTTTATGAAACTGCAAATCATTGTGGAGTGTGGTCAAATGTGGCAACAGTGAGGTAACAACTGAAATAAAAATATTAAGTCAAGCAAGATAATGAACAGACATAGTTCTCTTGTAACATTATCTGTCACACCTGTCTTCTTCCTCTTTTCTTCTTAAGTAACTTTCCCATTTCACACCCATGCACGAATACCTATGTTTTGAAGTGTGTTTCACATGTAGTCAGAATTTCGTTTCTTCCAATAAATAGAGATTGGAAAATGCTACATACAAGGTAGCAGTAGACTGATGTGTTTTCAGAGAGAAACATCAGCTCTGCAGGCAAGGAATACTTTTAGATTGGAAGATAGAAGAAATGACTGGAGGAAATAAGACTAATCAAGTATTAAGCAGGAAAGTCACACAGTATACTGAACAGAAGGAGGCATTAGAAATAAATCACTACTGGAATTCTACCACATCATTTTGCAAATCTGAAAAGCTGGAAGTGGCACACAAGGGCAATCAGTGTGTCAAGAAAAAGTGAAGGAGAGAGAGGGACAGATGTATAGATGAGACACAAATGGGCAATGACACACAAAATGAAGTGGGTAAGAAGACAGCAAAAACTGTAGATAAGAATGACAATACAAGTTACAAAATATAAAACAGTGACAATAAAGCAAAAACAAAACACTGATTATGAAGAAAGGTTTAGTATTCCTGCCATGCAAAGGTTCAGAAACAGGAGCACTAACGTACCCACCAGACAGTGGGACGAAAATAGAGGCCGTATACTGTATTAGTGAGGTGTGGCATACCACATGTAATCCAAGTAGCAGCAAAGGTCACCAGAGTAAATAGCTGTGATTGACAGAATTCTTGGTGAACAAGTCCCTACAAAGCCACAAGTGTCACTGACCACCAACAGTTTGTATACATCTATGAAGCCTACAGTTATGTACCACAGCAGTATTACATTGATGACTGACAACGGCTTTAGTTTCAGATTTTGACTTGTACAATCCATACTGCCAGCACTTCACTCAAGATGACCTTGGCTTCATACAATCCATACTCCCAGCACTTCACTCAAGATGACCTTGGCTTCCATCAACAAATAGTTTGGCTTCCAACTTCCCATGTCAAGTAGCTTGCCCCCCTATCCAGACTTCTCCTAATTTTGTACATTATAGCAACTTTGGTGCGCTCAGCATTCTTCAACACACACAGAGTAGGTATAATGTAATCCTTTTATCATACATTTCATCATTAGATCACACAATTTTTTCCACTTTGAGCTATCTGTTTCTGATTCTTGTCACCATCACATCTTAAAAGATACTACTTCACTGCAGGGACTGTTTGTTGATCACTAGTTCCAGAGTTATTTGCATCAGTACGAGTTTTACAAATATCTCACAGAATCTTCCACTTGAACATAAATTTGCAGAACTAATGTCACTTTGCAGAGCTAACAAACAATTCATGGAAAATATCTTGAGATACTGAAAAGGGGAAAGCCAATACCAGATATCCGGATGTAAGGCGCAATGCACACACGAGCAATGTGGCATAGACATGTGGAGAAGTTGTGGTGTACCTGTGGTGCAGTTACGTGTCACCCATGTGTGCAGCAATACACACAGATGTGGCATGCACCAACAATATCCTCTGTAGACTGCACTGTGACCACTTGCAGTCATGAGTGGTACTCCAGAGCTACACATGGCGGAGACATTTAAGTGGTGCACTGATGTTTTTGTTCATAGATCAAACACAGCATAACAAAATCTGACAGATAACTAAACTGAACTTAATAATAGCTACCACTTGCGTAAGTTCACAAGTTTCAGGCTTAGTTAAATGCATTAAACAGTTTCATATGATAAAATCAATTCCTATCAGGAACAGTTTGTTTCATCATTAGTCATAAGCAAATCACATAAACAATCATCTTTGAACATCATTGCAAATTATAAATTTTAGGGATCAGTTTGATGGTTCTACTTGCTAAGAGTGTTCAGAAAATGTCAAATCTACCCTGAAATGAAGTGAAAAAGTGTTTTAGGAAGTATATGTTTTAACATATCGTGAAGATGTTTGCTGTAACTATAATTCAACATTTGTTTGATTTCCTATTAAGGTACTGAGGTTGTGAGAATCTTCTGTCACAATTTGTGTAACATGCAAACACGCTGATTGTTACAACAGTCAATCAAACTACAACACTGACAATTAATTTACAACTTTTCAATTCAATATCCTTTTCCACAATTTCTGCCCATCTTTTAAAAATGGTGTGTATTGCAGTGTGGTAAAACACACAGTCCTACTTCCACAGATACTGACACTCCGTTTTCATGGCTTCATCATCAAAGTGAATCCCATGATGACCTCCTTTTAGCATGCAAATCAGGTGGAAACTTGATGGTGCCAGGTCAAGGCTGTATAAGGGATGTGGCAAGAGTTCCCATCCAGTTTTCACAATATCTTCAGCAGTGTGACGATTGGTGTGTGTGGTCTTGCATTGTCACACAAAACATGATCATCCACCACAGTTTTCGTTGGATGAACTTGCTGACAATGTGCTTTAATCTCTTTGAGGGCACTGATGTATTTGACAAAATTTATTGTGATCCTTGCTCCAAAAAATCAACCATAATCACACCATCATCCAAGAATACTGCAGCCCTAACTTCCCTTGCCAACTGCCCAGTTTTGAATTGTTTCTTCTTCTGTGAGTTTCTGTGATCCATTCCACCGACTATGTCTTTGATTCTGGTTCAAAAAAGTAAACCCATGTTTTATCCCCAGTCATAATTTTTTTTCTAGAAACTCCTCTCCCTCTAAATGGAAGCACACCAAGAGTTAGGGAATTGTTTTTCTTTTCTCTTTATTTTGGTTAGCTAACTTTCTTGGTTTACAATTTGTACAGAAACCAGATGGCAGTTATAAGAGTCGAGGGACATGAAAGGGAAGCAGTGGTTGGGAAGGGAGTGAGACAGGGTTGTAGCCTCTCCCCAATGTCGTTCAATCTGTACATTGAGCAAGCAGTGAAGGAAACAAAAGAAAACTTCGGAGTAGGTATTAAAATCCATGGAGAAGAAATAAAAACTTTGAGGTTCGCCGATGACACTGTAATTCCGTCAGAGACAGCAAAGGACTTGGAAGAGCAGTTGAACAGAATGGATAGTGCCTTGAAAGGACGATATAAGATGAACATCAACAAAAGCAAAACAAGGATAATGGAATGTAGTCGAATTAAGTCGGATGATGCTGAAGGAATTAGATTAGGAAATGAGACACTTAAAGTAGTAAAGGAGTTTTCCTATTTGGAGAGCAAAATAACTGATGATGGTCGAAGTAAAGAGGATATAAAATGTAGACTGGCAATGGCAAGGAAAGCGTTTCTGAAGAGAAATTTGTTAACAGCGAGTATAGATTTAAGTGTCAGGAAGTCCTTTCTGAAAGTATTTGTATGGAGTGTAGCCATGTATGAAAGTGAAACATGGACGATAAATAGTTTGGACAAGAAGAGAATAGAAGCTTTCGAAATGTGGTGCTACAGAAGAATGCTGAAGATTAGATGGGTAGATCACATAACTAATGAGGAGGTACTGAATAGAATTGGGGAGAAGAGGAGCTTGTGGCACAACTTGACTAGAAGAAGGGATCGGTTGGTAGGACATGTTCTGAGACATCGAGGGATCACCAATTTAGTATTGGAGGGCAGCGTGGAGGGTAAAAATCGTAGAGGGAGACCAAGAGATGAATACACTAAGCAGATTCAGAAGGATGTAGGCTGAAGTAGGTACTGGGAGATGAAGAAGCTTGCACAGGATAGAGTAGCATGGAGAGCTGCATCAAACCAGTCTCAGGACTGAAGATCACAACAACAACAACTTTCTTGGTACCAAAGTTGCACAAACCCTTGAGTACCCCAGTTGTTGAATAACAACTGCCTTTACTGAGAGAGGTTATGCAACACAAATCATTTGGAGTCACCAGGCAGTTACCACAAACAATGTCACAACTCACTGAAATGTTGTGTAGAGTCACTGTAGTCACTGGCCTGCCACTCTGCATTTCATCAGCCAACAGTGTTTGTCATGCAGCTTTATTACAGCGACGAGCCCATCGTCTATCAGTGCTGATTTCCACTGTTGCATCATCATACACATTTTTCAGTCTTTCAGGAATGAGAATGGGTGTTTCACCTTCTGCGTTCAAGAATTCTATCACGTAATGCTGTCTAATATGAACATTGACGTTTGCCATTTTGCAAGCGACTGTAGTACTGGAATCTGATGAGGCAGGAACTTACTATTGCAGTGGATTGGAGAAGGAGCTTTATAGAACAGAGCCAAATTCAAATATTTTACTTAACAGACTTTATTTGAGGAGAAAAAAAAATAGGAGGCATTACTTTTGGATTAACCCTCATAACATCAAGCTTGGCTGGGTTTGCAACACAGTAGCATATTTATAGTTCTGAATTTCATGTGAACGTATCAAATGTGCATTCTACTGCTTTTCTTCACCGACAATCTGCTGTTGAATATTTTTTGATCGTTTGTCAACTGATTCCATGAGAATGGTTTCATTATATTTTTGCGATGGGCAAATTACACATCTGTCACAAAAACAAAACAGAGACAATTCTGAATGGTAATACACTTGTCTCGATCACCCATATAATTTTTGTTTATCGTCTCATTGTGTTTGTTTCCATAGCAGAGTGGTCAACGCGACAGATCCTCATGCGGGGGGACCCAGGTTAGATTCTCATTAATGCCAGGGATTTTTCCTTGGTGGGAGGACTGGACTGGGCTGCACACAATCTTGTGATGCCAACTGAGGATAAATCTGATTGAGAGGTAGGAGATTCAAGGTCAAAATATCAACAGTGGCCGGAAGTGTTGGGCACTGATGCCATGTCCTTCCACACTGCATCCGATGACGAATGCCAAGGATGACATGGCAGTCAGGTGACTATCGCGTGGTCTTCAGTGTCTGATCACAGGGTTTCCTTTCCATCTCATTACACATTTGGGGATAACACCATCATAAAATCTGTCGAAATCAATACATAATACCCTGTAACTTCCCACTCAATTCTGCAACAACACCAGTTCCCAAACTGTCACTGACCGTGTTTCAGAATGCAGGAGGAGGTGACTGGGAACTCTTTTTTTTTTGTTTTGTTTTGACTGATCTGATGATAGTAATGCTTTGATTTGACTGATCAGATGATAGGATTATCCCTAAACGCAGAATGAGATGGTAAACACAAATTATATTAGTGACCAAGACAAAAGTGTTGCCATTCAGTGCTAAAGGTGGTTGCAGATACCTGAGAGACTTTTTGTCTAAAGAGATAAAGAAAGGAATCTTATGTGCTTCACCTGGTAATGGAGTTGATTCTCATAAATTTATGTATTCTTGTTGCAAAGTAAATCCAAAATTACTGTTCTGAAATGCTTGTGTATCAGTTGCTTGTATATTCACCAAGTTAGTGTTCTGAAATGCTTGTGTATCAGTTGCTTGTATATTCACCCATGTCCACCATTACAAATAAAATTGGTGCACTTGCAAATCCAAACAGCACATATCTAAAAAATTCCTTATAGTTCACTATGGCATCCCGAATGTACTCTTGCTTTATTCGAATGTATTTAATGCTCAAACTGCCAACACTGTTGGAGCAGGTTACACAGTGTGTAGAAAATCATTTTTCCCCACTTTGTTGCTTTTCCTTGTATGCTGTCCTTCACTTTACCTACCACAATACAGAAACCCTTCCAAGACATTCTGTTAACTTTCCGGAAATGACAAAAATAGATGGTGGGATCTTTCACATATTGAATATGTTATATTCAGTGGTACTTTCACAACTGTAATGATTGTAATCAATATCTTCTTTGCTCCTGAACATATACGAGTTGCGAGAGAGGGTGCATGACTATCTTGGTGTGAAAAAGCACAGCCATCTTGTGTCTCCTTGTATCACTAAATTCAGTGTGTTCACCTATGCCCTGTCCACACACACCTTTGCCAGATGGCCGAGACACACCAAAGTGTGCACTATGCCTAAATGAAGTTACTTGTAAATTTTGAGGGGAAGGGATTCATAGAATGCAGTTAAGCAAAGACCAACGATATGACTATTGTGTAATAGCACTGTGAGTTTGTTCGTCTTTAGAGTCAGTTTTGCATGCACTGTAACATGTTAACTGGTTCATAACATGGGTTGTCTTATCCCTGGTTCTCCTTTAAATGTATATGTCTTGCAAGTGTTCGGGCTAGCACTGATACATTTAGGTGTGTGAACAGGAAAAGATTTGCAGTAGGTATGGTTACCTACCTGTTCTAACCTGTGGGAAACTCCCCTGCAATCTACCAGAGGAGGAGGCCATTTGTCAGAGGGGTTTTACCTATTCATAATTGTGCTGAAGCATTATGAAGCACATGACTTTCACACTGCTAGAAGTCAAAGATTTAAGCCGCCATTGTTTGTTATTCTGTGACTTCAGACAGCCACTCTTTCACCAACAAATGACTTCTCAGCTCATTGAATTACTAGGAACTTAAACAGAGGGATGTGAAAATAGAGGGAATTAGCTCTGGCATGAAAGAAGGGGGGGGGGGGGGGGTTGGGGTTTGGTTCAGGAATAACAACCAACCTTATGATACACAGGAAAACTAAGAAATAAAAACTAAGTTTTCTTTTGGCCTGGAGAAGCTTTTCAACTCACAACTAGTTTGCAGTGATAAACAGGTGGTCAAATATTTCCATTTACACTGAAAAACCAAAATAAATAAATAAAGACAAACAGATAACATGATAATGCCACTTAGGATACTAGTGTGACATCAATTTGTTTATTTTCAAAGCTAACAAAATCCAAAGTGTTTACACTGGTTGTCCAAAAAAATCCAATTTCTGCCTATTCTGAATTAAGGGGCTAAGAAATAAATGTAATGTGAACAAAAATATACCTATTGAATGGTAAAAAGAGTCCTTTAGAAGAAAAGCAGATAAAGAAGAACAGGTGAATAAATTCTTACATTGATCCCACATCATCAGTTCCAGTGCCTTTAAGCCTGTGTTTAGCTCTGCATCGAAGGATGCGAACTCACTTGGAAATGGGACCCTAAGCAAGCTATTAATGAACACCAAATTGAATCAAATATAGTCGCCCTGCTAAGAATCATCTGTTGGCATGTAGTAAGCGTTGCTTCACACAGTGGAGAATGGCAAAACAAAGGCACATCGGCGACCGAGGCGTTGCGAAGTAGGCAGGCACAGATAGCCTTGCTAACAGCAGCAGTCTACCAACAGACTGACGCAAGGACGCACACAGACCGAGCAAAGCCTGGAGAGTGCTGAGTAAGGGGAAGTGAGGCCAGCACACTAAGTTACGCTGCAATATACAGCGAGAGTAATAACAAAAGGCTACCACCGAGGGTACAAAACGTCCTCCTGCCGGATATAAATAGTGGAGCGCAGGCAGCAACAGACAGAAGCCATTAGGAAGCAGTTCGGATCTGAGGACGGACGTGGTCCGTGTCTGAATGTTCAATCTTCATAGGTGACGATTCCGTAAGTCCGTTAACTTAGTGCCATCTAAATGTGTAGTGTGTGGATTAACAGGTCACGTTGCTCCTTGCAATACATTTGTACCAAGCATTTGTGATGTGTGTAGCTTCTATTGCCATGTAACGGGGCAATGTGGTAAGTCTAGATGGCTTGCCATTAGACGTGCTAGGAATTGACTTGTTTCTGGGTAATACAATTCTATTTTTGTGGGGCGAAGTATACCACACAGAAAATGCCAGAGACACGTGCAACCGCGACAAGTGACGCCACAGTCGCATTGACAGAGCAAGTTCAGAAACTGATTGAAGAAAATAAGTTGCAAAAGCAGCTCACGCAGAGGATAGAGCAACAATTGTTGAAAAATACTCAATCAAGCTCGGGAAGCTGTGGTGTAGAATGCAAGGGTACTGTCTTTTCCGGTGTGGCAGATTGTTCAGCGGCTAATTTGATACCTTCCTTCCCGGGTAAAACATCAGAGAATGTTGATGTTTTCATTGGTGACGTACGTAGTATGGCTAGACTGTGTGGCTGGTCGGATGAAATGTGTTTGCAAATGGCGAGGTTACGGTTAGTAGATGACGCAAAGACTTATGTGGCATATCACGAAGGGTTAAAGGATGCTACTACGTTCACAGAGTTGGCTGAAGGATTATTGCAAAGGTTCAGGAAACAAAACAGTGCCAGAATTTTTAGAGAAAAATCGGGGAGGATGATGCAAAAAACGGTTGAAATGGTAAAGAATATTCAGACAGAATTAGGAGAACAAATGAGCACACGTATGAGTTAACGCAAGATGCGAGTGCAAACGAAGTTCTATTGAAAAAAGCGGAGATTAGAGCTTGAGACGGATTTTTGTGAGGGGTCTCGCCGGATTTTTCACGCCGGATACAGATGGAAAATCCAAGTGACTTAGCAGCAGCATTGCGTGTAGCTACACATTTGCAGGAAGTGGATAGCACCACTATAAGTCGCAATGACAAGAAAATTTTTTCGTCTTCCAAAGAGTGTTACCGCTGTGGGAAGCAAGGTCATTTTAAGGAACAATGTCGAGAACCGCAGTGTTTCAACTGTCAGAAAATAGGGCATAAGGCACGGCAGTGTAAAGCCAAGAAACGGGTTAATGATACAGCAGGTAAAAAACTGTTAAACGAAAAAGGGCAGTAAAAAGAGGTACTCAGAGAGTGCACGAAGAGGCAGGCTGTAGTTTGATGATTTGGATAAAAGATAAGTGGCGAAGAGTTTTAGTGGATACTGGAGCGCATGTATCAGTTGTCAGTGTGGACCTTATGGGCCAGAAAGGATTGGAAGCTCCGAGGTACAGATTGCGCACAGTAGGTGATAAAAAATTAGATGCACTAGGGACAGCACAGCTCAAGTTTAAGATAGGGAATGTGTGGTTCCGGGAGCAAATGGAGGTGTTGTCAACTGTGGGACAGGGATTTTCAGCGATACTTGGGTTGGACTTTCTGATTAAACATCACGCCAAAATAGACCTTTCGCAACATACGCTGGAACACGATGGGAACTTGTTCTGAATGGGTACAGCCGTTGCGAATGTTTCAGAGTCGCAAGGTGTACCGATAGCTAAGGTGACACCAACTAAACTGCGTACAAGTGCATTAAAGGTGATTTCGTGTGACAAAGTACGAACAGGTACAGGGAAGTTGATCTGGGTACCGGTGGATGTCTTTATGCCACAGCAGGGATTATTCTTGGTAGAGCCACTACCGAGTAATGAGGTTTTAGACGAAAAGCATTGCTTTATTCGTAGGAGTGTATCACGAGTAACAGACATAAATGGGCAGTTTATGATTCCGGGTGAGTTTAGATAACTTAGGGCGGGATGATGTCGATCTGCCGAAGGGATTAGTAATAGCCACAGTAGAGTTAATGGATGAAGAGGACATCGATAGTTCAAGGCTAGACTATGATGTAAAGTAAACAGTCAGCACGTCTGTACTACGTGACAAGGTAAATCATTTGAGAGGAATAGATCGTTCGGGTATGGAAGCATTATTACTAAAGTATAAAGCATTGTTTGAAGCACAGGGTACGTTACCTGCTACACCGATAACACAGCATAGTATTCCGACAGGGAATCACGCTCCAGTGTATCGTAAGCCATACAGACTACCAAAAAAATTACAACCAGTAGTAGGGCAATTAATAGAGCAGCAACAACTGGAAGATGGGATAATCCAGCACAGTAATAGTCCTTTGTCTAGTAGCATGGTCCTAGTTCCGAAGAAGACACTGGACAGGTCAAAAAAATTTCGCTTTTAGAATGAGATTTTCACTCTGCAGCAGAGTGTGCGCAGATATGAAACTTCCTGGCAGATTAAAACTGTGTGCCAGACCAAGACTCGAACTCGGGACCTTTGCCTTTCGTGGGAAAGTGCTCTACCGACTGAGCTACCCAAGCACGACTCACGCCCCGTCCTCACAGCTTTACTTCTGCCAGTACCTCGTCTCCCACCTTCCAAACTTTACAGAAGCACTCCTGCGAACCTTGCAGAACTAGCACTCCTACTTTGGAAGGTAGGAGACGAGGTACTGGCAGAAGTAAAGCTGTGAGGTCGGGGCGTGAGTCGTGCTTGGGTAGCTCAGTCGGTAGAGCACTTGCCCGAGAAAGGCAAAGGTCCTGAGTTCGAGTCTCGGTCTGGCACACAGTTTTAATCTGCCAGGAAGTTTCAAATTTCGCTTTTGTTGCAATTACAGACATTCGAATGAACGGACAGTGGCGGACGTATATCCGATTCCGAATATCACAGAAACGTTAAGACAACCTAGGGCAGTGTAAATTTTTCTCCACTATGGATTTGCGAAGCGGTTATCACCAGAATGAAGTATGTCCGGAGGACAGGCCAAAAACAGCATTTGAATATAAAAGAATGCTGTTTGGACTAAAAAACGCTCCAGCAACATTTCAGAGGGTGTTGGATGGATTCCTTCACTGGTTGAAACCGAAAAAATGCATGGTGTATCTGGATGACATTATAGTTTTTTCAAGAGATATAGAGCAGCATGTGGAACGGTTAGAAGAGGTGTTTAAAAGATTAGAGGCAGCACGGCTAACATTAAGTTTGGACAAATGGTATTTTGCACAAGCACAAGTAAATTATCTCGGGCATGTTATCAGTCAGGACGAGGTATGGACAGATCCTCGTCTCACTTTTGCAGTACAAGATTTTCCGGTTCCACAAACGGTTAAGCAACTGCAATCATATATTGGTCTTGCGAGCTATTATCTAAAATTCGTGCAGGGGTTCGCAGAAATAGCGAGACCACTTACTAAGTTGCTAAGAAAAGGTGTTACCTTCCACTGGACATAAGAGTGCGAGAAAGCATTTCGAGAGTTGAAACAGATACTGACATCAGTTCCAGTTTTGAAGTTCCCAGACTTTTCGAAGGAGTTTATACTACAATGTGACGCGTCTAATCACGCTCTTGCGGTTTTACTTGGGCAAGAAATTGATGGCAAAGAACATCCGATTGCGTTCGCGTCTCTTCAACTTAACAAGACGGAACAAAATTACTCCACGACGGAGAAGGAATTGTTCAAGGTAATATACGGGATTTTATACTTTCAATGTTATCTGTACAGCAGAAGGTTTAAGGTTGTGACGTATCATTCAGCTCTGAAATGGTTATTAGGTCTGAAAGACCCGCCGAGTAGGCTAGTGAGATGGGCGCTGAAACTCAGTGAGTTCGATTATGAGGTAATACACAAGCCAGGTGTTAAACATGCCAATGCTGACGCATTGAGCAGGAAAGTGGCAGCATTACAAGTAACAGGGGTGACTGAAGATGAGTGGAAAAGGGCACAAGACATGGATAGTGAATTGTTCAGAAAGCAACCACAGTTCCTAGTACAGGATGGGTTACTTTGCAGGTCAACAAAATGCGGCCCGTGAGTCGTCGTACCAGCAGCGTTAAGATCTGAAGTTTTGCAACAGGCGCATGACCATTTTCTTTCAGGGCATGGCAGGAGAAGAGCTATGGATAGGCGAATAGCGAAGAAGTTTTGGTGGAGGACACGATGTCAAGACGTGGACGAGTACGACAGGAATTGTGTGCCATGCGCACAGCGTGCGGACTTGAGCCATCAAAAGATTCAGCTTCAAAGATTACCAGAGGTAGATAGACCTTTCCAACAAATCAGAATTGATGTATTAGGCTCATTTAATAGGAGTGCAGCAGGGAATAAGTATGTGTTGACAGTGATTGACCACTTTTCTAGGTATTTAATCATGGTCGCATTACCAGAACAGAATGCAAGTACAGTGGCACAAGCTTTAGTTAATACTTGGTTACTCAGGTATGGGATACCTCAGTCCTTAATCTCGGATCAAGGTACTAATTTCACATCTGATCTGATGAAGCAACGGTTTAAGTTACTGAAGGTAAAGAAACTACGGACTAGTCAATTCCACCCGCAAGCAAACGGACAAATAGAGAGAGTGTATCGCACGATCGCCAAGATGTTGAGTCACCATGTAAATAGTCAACACACCAACTGGGATGTGTACTTGCAATTCATAACCAGTGCATATAATAGTAAGGTACATACGTCGACAGGATTGTCGCCGTACGAAGTGGTGTATGGGCAGAAGATGCAATCACCTTTTGACATGCTTCGTCCAAGGCTGGGAGCGGAGGACGAGCATGTAAGGCAATTTGCGAAAAACATTAAGGAAGAATGGCAGAGAGTTAGATGAGCTAACACGAAAGTGTTGCAACGAGGAAGTTGCCACAGTACAGAGTAGGCCAATGGGAGCTACTAGCTAATCCGTATGTTCCAAAAGGGAGAACCAAGAAATTCACAAACAAGTTCCAGGGACTGTACCAGGTAGTGGAAATGACATCACCTGTCAATGCAAAATTACAATTGCCTACCAAGACAACGGTGGTTCACGTTAGTAGAGTTAAGCCGTTCCAGGGGGTAGTAGATCCGTGTATATGTACTACTACTTCTGGCAGAAAGCGAAAAGAAGCGACAAAAGCAGACAGTTAACCAGGTATGAAGTATAAGTTGCGTTCGAGGGATGTGTAGTTAGCAGTAATTATCATATGTGTATTATTTTTGTGCACGTACTAGGGTTATTTTATTGGTATTAAGGGGTAGTGATGGGAGTTTTTTCCCTCTCTCTCCATTCTGTAGGTGACGCAGGATGGGGTACACGTGGATAGTATGGGGCGTAGTCCTCTGGCAGCTGACACAAGCTGACCATGTACAGGATATGCTGTTGCGAAGTGGGGTGTTGTTCGGGAAACAACCGAATGTGGTCATCACGAGTCACGAGTGGACACTTCGGCTGGTACTCAACATCCTGCAGGTAAGGAATGAGATGCGGCAGCTACAGGAGGTGGTATCGAGTGTGGAAATGGTTGCATCTAAGAATGGAATATTACGGGACATGCAAGAAGAGTACGAGGCTTTGGATAGGTCATGTAACGAAATAAGGGAACAACTGCGCCAAGTCGTGAGTATGATTCCAGGGAGAAGAAAGAGAGTAAAGAGGGGTTCGTTGAATGCAGGTGGGAAGTTGCTGAAAACAATTTTTGGAACAGCGGATAGAGACGATATTGAGGGTTTGAACAATTCGTTAACAGTTATTCGCGACAGGGAGGAAAGCATAGGGAAGTTAGTGGATATACACACAACAGGGATACGGGGATTAGGTACAGAGTTGTTGAATGTGACACGTGTGGTGCGTGGGATGGCTACAGGGTTACGAGCATATATAGAACAAACACAGAAATCATTGAATACCAATCTGGAAAAGTACAAATGTGATTGGATATAGCGGAAAGGAAGCTGGAAATGGCTAAATTGCTGCGGGAACTGGTTAACAGCTTTGGTGATGCAGAGTGAGGACGGATGAATTGCAAAAGGCAGTACATCACGCATTGCACGGGCAGGTGAGTGCGACGTTGATGTCACCAGAAAAATTCAGATGGAGTCTGAAGCAGGAAGGGGGAGAGTTTCCAGAGGGGGTAGAGCATGTAGTGCCGATAATTGAAGCGAGTATGTCACTTTTTTAGCATATGTCTAGGATTAAGGTAACAACGGATCTAGTTAAGATGTATATAGAGATTAGATTTCCAGTAACTAGTGTGGAGAGACAGTATCACTGTTACACAGTGCATCCTTATCCGGTCAGATGGGAGTGCATGGGGAAGGGTGTACAGTTCAGGACACAGGAGGTTTCATTAATTTCTAAGGAGGGGGATACTCATGCTACTATGTCGAGTTTAGAGTTGAGTAGATGTCTAATGGATTAAGTTTCCGTTTGTCCATCAGAGGTTGTTTTCACGGGCAAGGGGTCGTGTGAGATCCAGTTATTTAGGGCCTAAGCAGAAGCTTCGGAGTGTCGGAGAATAATAGTGAAGCCTACGCCACATTTTCAGCAAGTTGGGAGGCATTGGTTGTATTCAGTATTCACCACGAAGAAGATATCAGCCAAGTGTTATGACAATGGGAATTGGACAGCAAACACAAAGATGGAATTACGGGACAGTGGTTTGCTAATCAACGGGACACATTGTGAAATAGTAGGGGATCATTTCAGCTTACCAGCAACAGTCACGGGAGTCACCAAGGTTACAGATACTCATCTGACGTTGTACTGGCCAGATGCGTCATTCAGCATCACTCCAGGAGAAAATCTGATGTATTTTAACACCACCTTGGATGCTACTCTATTGCAAACGATAGATAAACTAGTAGATTCGGAGAAAGGTCAAATTTCAATGCAGCAATTATTAAGGCATGTGGAGGAGTACGATACCAGGCGGAAACGTAGCATAGTGACCATGGAAATTTCTACCAGTACTATTACCGTGTTGAATGTATTTATCAGTGTGGTATATGTCATATTAAAACGGAGGATTCAGCATGTTATTGCAAGACCGCTCCATGAGATTCCTGTAGAATGGATAACCAGTAAGGCATGAGTCAGGGCAACCTGGATGTATATGGGGAAGAAGTAGAATATAGGATAGAACTAGAGTTAACGTATAGGGTAAATTCGGGAACGAATTTAATTTTTAGGAGGAGGCAGTGTTGTGGCCACATGTAGTAAGCGTTGCTTCACACAGTGGAGAATGGCAAAACAAGGGCACACCGGCGACAGAGGCGTTGTGAAGTAGGCAGACAGAGATAGCCTTGCTGACAGCAGCAGTCTACCAACAGACTGACACAAGGACGCACACCGACTGAGCGAAGCCTGGAGAGTGCTGAGTAAGGGGAAGTGAGGCCAGCACGCTAAGTTACGCTGAAATATACAGCGGGAGTAATAGCAAAAAGCTACCACCGAGGGTACAAAATGTCCTCCTGCCGGATATAAATAGTGGAGCGCAGGCAGCAACAGACAGAAGCCATTAGGAAGCAGTTCGATTCCGTAAGTCTGTTCCAGCTCGCAGGAGTCATCCGTTCGCCGCCAGATGTCAACTTCAGCTCTGGAGGTCGGCCCGAGTTCGGTCAGCACCATGGCTGACTAACTACAGCGAGAACTTCCAGCAGGACCGGCTGCAGTGTTGTCTTGGTCACAGGCGCCGCCACGGACTGACACCTGGACTTCACGGCAATCCGGCCCCACGGCGCGTGGTCCGTTCATGACGGGACCTCGCAGACATCGCGACTGACAGCTTCCCAGCTGCCGGTGCAGCAGGCGTCGGCAGCTGACCTCACAGCAGACGTGGCTCCGTGGGAATGCCGTACTGGGGCGCCGAGCGCAAACGAGTTCATCTCAATCACAGGGCATCCTGGCTTCAGCTGAGCACTGGTGGCCTGAGGCTCCCGAGTGCAATCAGCGGCGCGCGATGCGTGCATTGTTGGAGAATCAACACTGCAGCAGCAGCCAGGCAGAGGGATCCGCAGGGCTGGGCAGCAACGACGAGGGAGAAATTGTAAAGTAAGTTCAATAAATAATTGTAAAACTCCACGCCGTCTCATTCTTTGGCACAGCCACTGTGTCTGCTGCTAACAAGTGGTGCAGAAGTCGTAACACATCAATGTGTACAGTTGTAAAATTTATCTTTGCATCCATTATAAACAAATTTCAAGAAACTGGAAATGAGAAGACTAAAATACACCAACAAAAAAGAACAGCAACCAATGACTGAAATTCAACTAACATTTTAGCAGCAGTAACAAACCATCCACATGTTACTACGAGGCAGCTTGGATGGGTCAATGAGATCAAAAAAGGAGTGTTCTACAAATAACATGTTCCAATGCATTTCATCCTTTCCATACTTCACTCCACCAATGACTTCATGTCAAAATGACCTTCGTAATGTGTTTCAGTTCTCCGAATTGTGTCAATGAAAACTGCAAAGGGATGTGGCAGTTCTATGCAAGATTATGTTATAGATAAAGCACTGTGTACTTGTTCATCTCAAATATCATTTGGTTCATCAAAGATTTTGATAATCTATTTTCCCCTAGACAAAAGTTGACAGGATTCTGCAAGTCGTCACAACGAACAAAACTACAGAGTTACAAAGTATATTTTCTCAACAAGAACTACAATTCCAGAGCCAAAAGGAGTGTAGTTCTATTCATTAAACACTATTACTTCCTTTTCTGTGTTGCTTAACTACTCATCAAGATTCATTCTTAACGGGGACAGGCACAATCAAGTGCACTGTGAGCTGTGGATTGTTTTAATATTTCTCAGATCTTTGAGGTACGGACACAAAATCCTTTGGCAAGTTTCAATGCCCACTGTTCATTATTACAAAAAAATAAATAAATAAATAAATAAATAAATAAATAAATAAAAAGAGGAAATACATTGGGTTAAATTAGAACAAAAGGAGTAATTATTTGCCCCAGGCTACTTAACCTTTTTCTACTTCACAAAAGCATCATCAGTGACGAATTTAGGGTAACATCCACATCTTCTTGCCATGTTAAAATTTGCTTCTTTTACAAAAAACAGTGAAGTGCTAATACAGTTGCAACTGTGGCAGATTCCTGAAAGGTTGGCTTATTAAAGGAGAAACTGAGAACAAGTCAGGTCAATAACATATGGGGAAAAATACAGTATTGGGACAGAAATGAATGTATAATTTCTTCACTATTTTGTGGCAAAGCCAAACTAATCCTCATTTCAACAGCTATCAATAGCCCACAAAAAAATTACATTATTCAACTGAAAAAGTCTGTAGTTACTCATATATCACAGTAGACGAGAAACTATTGCACGTTAACCATATGGAAGAAATATTCTCCTAACTGATACTACCATTCGGAGGGGGGGGCGGGTGCGGGGGGAGTGGGGATGACAACTTGTTTTGATATCTCAAAGCTTTTAGAAAATACAACTTATGTTACGAATACTTCATTCTTGCTGCATCTTTAGCATACACGAGTGGAAGTGAACACACTACATACAATCCATTTTCTCAAGGCTGGAGGTAGGTATAGAGCCCCTCCCAAGTTTAAAGAAATATTTCGTACACAGAAATGTATGATCTAATATATGCCAAATGTAAATTCATAGCATCTCCTGTGTTTCATTGTTCACTATTTGAATTCTGTATGCCAAAGTACGTCATTCCTAAATAAATCTAATCTTCAATGAAAAAATAGGCAGTTGATCATGACGCTAATATACAGGGTCTGTCCCAAATTTTCCAGAGTGAATTTTTTATAAATCTTTATAAACACCAGCTTTCAATCTTTTCACAACGTTTCAAAGGATTCTTCCCCTGCTTCGATGAACCGTTGCCAACCCTTTACCCAATCACTGAAGGCACTTTGGAAGTCATCAACGGGAATCACCTTCAGTGTGGCCATCAAAGCTGTTTTTACTGCCTCCAGCATCCCATGCCGACTTACTTACAGGGTTCTTTTGATCCTTAGGAATGAAAAGAAGTCATCTGGCGCCAGACCGGGGTTGCACGGTGGCTGGGGCAGCATTGCCACACCTATTTGGCCAGCAACTCCGAGACAATGAATGCGGTGTGGATTGACATGTTGTCCCGGCATATGATCCAACAGACACAAACTTCTTTTCGGAAGCATCAAATCCTGTTGCGCAACCGTTTGAGCAATTCACAGAAAACTCTTTGCTGACTGTCCTCGTGAACCACACCTTTTCTGTCAAAAAACACAATGAGCATTGCCTTGATTTGCGATTTGCTCATCCTTGCTTTTTCAGGCAAGGAGACTCCTCAGTGTGCCAATTCCTGCTTTGATGCTTTGTTTCGAGATTGTATTCAAAAAGGCTCAATCTAGATATAGTGGAGGTCAGTGAAGTGAAATGGAAGGAAGACTAGGATTTCTGGTCAGACGAGTATAGAGTAATATCAACAGCCACAGAAAATCGTATAACAGAAGTAGCATTCAATACGAATAGGAAGGTAGGGCAGAGAGAGAGAGAGTTACTGTGAACAGTTCAGTGATAGGGTTATTCTCATCAGAATAGATAGCAAACCAACACCAACAACAATGGTTCAGGTATATACGCTGACGTCACAAGCAGATGATGACAAGACAGGGAAAGTATATGAAGATATTGAATGGGTAACTCAGAAAGTAAAGATGAAAATCTAATAATCATGTGTGACTGGAATGCAGTTGCAGGGGAGGAAATAGAAGAGAGAGTTACGAGAAGATATGGGCTTGGTAGTACGAACAACCGAGGACAAAGACTAATTGAGTTCTGCCATAAACATCAGTCAGTAACAGCAAATACTCTGTTCAGTAATCACAAGAGGGGAGGTATACTCGGAAAAGGCCGAGAAATATTGGAAGATTTCTCTTAGATTACTTCACTGTTGGACACAGACTCCGAAATCGGATACTGGACTACAAGGCATATCCAGGAGCAGATATCGACTCAGATCACAATGCAAGTTTTCTGAAGCCGTCACGGAAGAAGTCGACACACAGTTTCCGCAACCACAGTCTCATAGTTCCCTCAACGTCTTCATCAGAAGCACAATGATGTCCTCGCAGATCATCTTTCATGATCGGGAACAGATGGAAGTCAGAGGTGATAAATCTGGACTGTATGGAGGATGCCATTCAGTAACGAGATTTAGTCTCTGATCTTCCAATACCCAAGCAAAGCAATAATGTGGCCCACAAGTTCTTGCGAAATGCCGATTGTGCTTGCAATTTCTCTCTGAGTGATATAATGATTGTCTGAATCTGTCAACATTTTGCTTGCGAAACTCTGTGATTGCTGTCACAGGATGTACAACTCTTTGTTTGTCACGCAGGTCAGATGTTCCCGCCTCAACATCTTTGAACTTACTCGCCCAATGATGCACAGTACTCACATCAACACAATTACCATAAACTGCTTTCATTCTCTGACGAATCTCCTTTGGGGTGACACCTTCCGCCGTCAGGAATGCAATGACTGCACGTTGCTTAAATCACATTGACCGACCGTCTGTGCAGGGTTCTATATTTTACACTGTAACAAAACAACCGATCAATGCTAAGGCTCCCCGCCAACAGGAGCTGTAGAGAAGAGGCTATGGAACAAGCCAGTACCTGCCACATAACAATGCTGCCAACTGTTGAAGAGTTACGAAGGTGGAGGCATTACTTTTCAGTCAACCCTCGCACAATACGTACAAGACAGAACAGTAAGAATGGAAGACTAACTACAAAGTGCTCGGATTAAAAAGGGTGTAAGACAGGGATGTAGTCTTTCTCCCCTAATGTCCAATCTGTACATTGAAGGAGCAATGAGAAAACTAAAAAAAAGTTTCAAGAGTGGGATTAAAATTCAGCGAGAAATAATTTATCAATGATAAATTTATTAATGACACAGCTATCCTCCGTGAAAGTGAAGAAGAATTGTAGACTGTGTTGAATGGAATGAACAGTCTAATAAGTACAGAATATGGATTGACAGTAAAACAATGAAAGGCCAAAGCAATGAGAAGTAGCATAATGAGAACAGTGAGAAACTTTTAAGTTACAACTGGGGATCACAAAGTAGATGGATTTAAGGAATTCTGCCACCAAGGCGACAAAATAAGCCATGACGGATGGAGCAAGGAGGACATAAAAAGCAGGCTAGCACTGGCAAAACAGAAATTCCTGGACAAAAGAATTCTGCTGGTATTCAACACTGGTCTTAACTTGAGAAAGAAATTTCTGAGAATGTACATTTGGAGCACAGCACTGTCAGTAGTGAGACGTGGACTATGGGAAAACCAGAACAGAATGAAGTCAACGCATTTGAGACGTGGTGCTAGAGAAGAATGTTGGAAAGTTAGATGGACTGATATGCTAAGGAAGCAAAGGAACATAAGGAAAATACTGAGAAGAAGAAGGGATGAATAACAGGACATCTCTTAAGGCATCAGGGAATAACTTCCATGGTACCATAGGGAGCTGCAGATGGTAAAAACTGTAGAGTACAAGAGAGATTGGAATATGTCCAGCAAATATTTGATGACTTAGAGTGGAATTGCTATTCTGAGATGAAAAGGTTGGCATAGGAGAAGAAGAAGTCATTGTGGACTGCATCAAACCAGTCAGAAGACTGATTACTCAAAAAACTCAAAGAGCCACATCTCATCCCCTGTGCTCACCCTGTCCAAAAACTCTGGATCTGTTTCACAGTGCTCATGCAATTCCTTTTCAGTACAATTTTCGCACAGGCTTTCCTCATTTGAAAATCCTCAGTTGAAATGTGGCGAATGATTGTTCCAAGTATTCAACACTCCTCGGGTATTCAACACTCCTCTGCAATAATCCGAACACTTAATCATTTATCCTTGTCCACTACTTGATGCACTTCTTGCACAGAGTCATCAGTTTGTGATGTCAATGGGCATCCTGAGCGGGCGTCATCGCTGGTAGACTACTGACCTTCCCAGAACATCTTGCGGCACATGAAAATTGGGCTTTATTTCATTGCCCTGTCACCATAGGCTTTCTGAAGCATTTCAAGTGTCTCCGCGCCATTTTTGCCAAGTTTCACACAGAACTTTACTGCATAATGCCGCTCCAAAAACTGCTCCATTTTTTTGCTCAACGAATTGCAGTAGATATCTGTCCATGAAGCACGCTTTTGCTTCAACTGCCTGCATGGGACTGACACTGGTCTCGTTTCAGCTCAGTTCCCCCACCAACTTCTCCGGCTGACCTCCACCCCACCAGCCAGCATTGGCATCTACCAAAAATTAATCCTTCCAGGATCTTTTGGGCAGACCTGTTATAAGTAACCAAAGAATCAAAACTTTCCAGTGAATAGTTTCTGTAATACTGTTTGAGAGTGCCCAATGTCAGAGCACTGCCATTCTGTCGAAGTACATCAGTCACCTGTCACTCCTAAACAGGCAATGAACATATCATTCATACCAGCTATCAGGCAAGGACGTACCCATTGCCGTCAGTACAGCCACTGTGTGTGGTCCAATTAGATAATATGGGGATATTCTTGGCACTGGTTCAAGTGGCATCACACCGGCCTCCATTACAGGTAACCTCCATTCTGTGTGTGCACACCCTTATGACAGCAACAGAAATATCAACAGCAAAAATAGTTAAAAATTTTAACTGGCAATACCTTTCTTATGACGAAAGTTAGCTGTAACTGAAAACACATAGAAAATGTGTACATTAGCTCTTTCTTTTTTCTCTGCCTCTTTAGTCTTACAAATGAACTCCCCACTCTGAAAGCTCAAGATTTCTCTAATTTGACTTCTATTTGTGTGTGTTCTCCCGTAGGACTTTCTCATTCCCATTTCGAGGCTTGGCAAGTGATTGTTGTATTTATGTCATACACCATATTTACATAAAAATTTTTACTCTTTATAGTCTGAATTTACTTCTTTATAAAAATAACTATATGATGAAGTTGGGTTGGGTTGTTTGGGGAAGGAGACCAGACATCGAGGTCATCGGTCTCATCGGATTAGGGAATGATGGGGAAGAAAGTCGGCCGTGCCCTTTCAAAGGAACCATCCCGGCATTTGCCTGGAGCGATTTAGGGAAATCACGGAAAACCTAAATCAGGATGGCCGGACGCAGGATTGAACCGTCGTCCTCCCGAATGCGAGTCTAGTGTCTAACCACTGCGCCACCTCGCTCGGTATATATGATGAAGTATTAATATAATTTCTGTATACATCACCAAAAGCATTTTATAAGAAAATTTAATTCATAAGGATTGAAGCAGACGAAATGAATTAAAATTTATGTTGCAGCCAGGACTCGAACTCGTGTCTTCTTGCTTGCTAGGCAGAAATGCTAACCATTACACCACCGCAGTAAAATGGTAAACATTGCTGCACGAACTACCCAAGCTGAGTGCTCTCCCCAACACAAACTCAATTCATTTTTTCCCTACATATTGTCACTACTGCCAGGACTCTACGATACCAGCAAGCACCCCAGCAATGGACGTAATGGGATGCCCTTGTACCATTGGTGATCTTATAATTAAATGTTTCCCTGAGACACTTAAGTCTCTTTTTAATATCTATGATAATGATCGAAGCAGACGGTGGTGTAATGGTAGCATTTCTGCCTAGCAAGCAAAGAAGACCGGGGTTTGAGTCCCGGCCGCCGCACAAATTTTAATTCATTTTGTTTGTTTCAATCATTATCGTAGATAATAAAAAGATACTTAAATGTCTCAGGGAAACATTTAATTATAAGATTTATTAATTCATAATGATACACAGCACTTACAGGTTATTAAGAGTAATAAGAATATACTTCCCCAGAAATACAGTGGAGGCTTGAAAAATACCTGGCCATCTCCATACACACACACACACACACACACACACACACACACACACACACACACACACACACACACACCCCTGAGGGTTGATATAGACAGATAGATCAGTTCTGTTGTTGACAGATTGAAAGCATGTTCAACAGAACCACTTGTACTATGACAAACAATCTACAACTGGTGCCAATTTCTTTCAAACTGGTATTCTCTTTTAGAAATATTTTTCAGTACCTGGCCCCATTCAGTCATGTAAGATGTCCCCAATTTAGATCCTACTGATAACTGTAGATTTAGATTCCTTATTGTTTATTTTTTATTGCTCTTATTAAAACTCTAATTAAAATATACTATTGAAAGAATAAGAAAGAAAAGAGACATGTTAGTATATAATAATGCACAACTACTTACTGCCTTATAACATCACTGGCATTAGCCCAACTTTCAAATGCCTGTTTGTACATTTTGTGCCTGTAGAAATAACCACCTTGGTAAGTGTATGGATAAACATGTTGGTTTGCATAATATGTTCGAGCTGAGAGAACAGCTTCCTGGAAGAGGGCATTGCAAGGAGGTCGTCCTGGTGTTGGACTTACTTCCTCCAAGTCACTCAGATTCCCTGTAATAAAAACAAAACAATATAAAACATCTTTCACCGGAACTCAACCATTTTTAAACCTACAAACATAGAAAATTACAATATTATGAAACAAAACTGCTGGCCAGTACTTATCTTCAAGAAAAATGTCAATACTGTCAAAAAAGTTAGGTTTTGGAGCTGACAGGTCCTTCCTCCTGAAGGAGGAGAGAGGGGTATATTGGGGAAGGTTAAAAAGGATGGGCAGATCATTCAGACACAAAGACAAGAGGAGCTCTGCTGTTGTGACAAAGGGAAACAAAGATTTACTCCTTAATGTTTTTTCTCCAGTAAATGTCAGTGTCAGCTGAGCTGTGCTATACACAATCACAATACAAAACACAAAAATAGTTTCTGTGTAGTCTTTGCTTCCTTGTCCACAGCTCAGAAACAAGTTAAAAGCTCTGGTGCGCAAACATTCAACAAGCCCCCATTTAACATAAAGCAAGAAATTGGGAATCCTTACCAGTTCAAAGGAAAATTAAAATCACACCTCATTAGCCATCTTCCCACAAATATCTAGATTCACGGCCTGTTGTTGTTGTTGTTGTTTTTTTTTTTTTATCCCTCCAAACTAGCAGCTCAGCACCTTTCCTTCTGATTTAATTGATTAAACTTGGCTGGCATAAGTGTGAACAGCATTATGCAGTATCTTAAAGACAGACAGAGAGAGAGAAGGGGGAGGGGGAGAGGGAGGGGGGAGGGAGGGATGAAAGGAGAAGAAGTAGTGTATTACAAATTAAAGGCAAAGAGGAATATTGATAGCATCATTTAAAACATACAACTGTCTATGATTGGGTATATTGTGAATGCACCAAGTATTCAAGAATTTAAGATACTGGAGCAAGGACTATGCAATACATATTTGATGTCACTGTACTGTCACTTATTTCAACTTGAGAATATTTGTAGTGTTTCAGTCTGTAGCTGACCATAATGTTAAGAAAACTCACCAGAACCAATCAATGAAAGCACCATGAAATATTAAGGTAGAATGGATACGCTAGGTTGTGAAGACGGAAGACCAAATCTTTCATGGAGCAGATGATCTGCATTAAAAAATATGCATAAAATGATGCGATTCTAGCATTGAGATATGCATGGTGTTCAAGCATACAGACTGCATGGCAGCATCAGCACCATCTGACAACAGCTTCCAAATAGGTTGGCAGTACATCAAGGCATCTACATAAAACAGAAACCATAGAAAGAGTTGTGGTTTCTGGGATAAAATACGTAGACTGGCATATTTTAATGACTGCAAGTGAAGACGTGTGAACGTCAAGCTGGAGAGAACAAAGTACAAGATTTTATATTTTTAGGGGAAAAATATTTGACCGCAAAGAAATTCTTCAGGCAGAATGAAGCTGAACACTGTAGGTGCCATGTAAGGAAACTGGTATGCAAAATTGTAAGGGCATCAGTGTACTGTATGCAAACTGTCACAAAAAGTTTGACAAAATGTTTAACTGCATTTATGGAGCATTCAAAGTACAGCCTTTGAAGCAATATGTTTGAAGTTGATATAGAACATAAAACACATCAAATGACAATCAGATTACATCAAAGGCTCACAAGATTTGTAGAATCTTTTCACATATATTCAGACTATTTGACAGATCAAAAATAAGCACTTCCTTGCACACACACACACACACACACACACACACACACACACACACACACACCACTGCAGTTATGAGGATGCGTCTCAGGTGGGGTGGATGGAAGGAGGAAGGACACTGGGAGGGGGGGGGGGGGGAGGAGAATGGGGGAATGGAAAGATGGAAGGATGGCTGGCATGGAGTGGCAGGATGCACACAGGATAGGACTGTGGCACTGGTGAACTCTGTTGCATACGTTGAGAGTTGAATGTGGCACATGACGACATGAAGGAGTGGAGTGGCAGGGGGAAAGAGAACAATGAATGAAAGAGAGAGAGAGAGAGAGAGAGAGAGAGAGAGAGAGAGAGAGAGAGAGAGAGAGTGTGGAAAGTACAAGTATGAGGGGCTAAAATGAGGTAATCTCATAGTTAAATCCTGTTAAACTAAAATCTAGTGGTCAGTCAGACAGATGGATAATGTGCAATGCATTTGAAGTGGCCACAACCAATGCTTTGGTACCACAAGTCCAGTGCAGTCTTGGTAATGAAGGGGATTGGGGGGGGGGGTTGTTTATGTTTGTGTGTGTGTGTGTGTGTGTGTGTGTGTGTAAGATAAGTGAGAAGGAAAATATAAGGAGGGATATTGGATAGATAATATGAGGGGGGAAAACAGGTTTAGTAACAAATGGTGTACAGACAGGAGCCACATGTACACCGAGGCAACAAAAATCAGGAGGTACCTCCTAATATCATGTCGGACCTCCGTTTGCCCAGTGTAGTGTAACAACTGAACGTGGCATGGACTCAACAAGTTGTTGGGTGTCTCCTGCAGAAAGGCTGAACCATGCAGCCTCTACAGTCATACATACTTGCGAAAGTGTTGCCAGTGCACAAACTGACCTCTTGATTACATTCTGTAAATGTTTGATTGTGATCATGTTGGATGATCTGGATGGCCAAATCATTTGCTCAAACTGTCTAAAATGCTCCTCATACCAATTGCAAACAATTGTGGCCTGGTGACACAGTGCATTGTCATCCATAAAAAATCCACCATTTTGGGAACATGAAGTCCATAAGAGGCTACAAATGGTCTACAAGTATCCAAACAGCCATTCCCAGTTAATGATCGGTTCAGTTGGACCAGAGGACCCATGTCAACACAGTCTGCACCACCAGCACCAACTTGCACAGCAGCCTGTTGACAACTTGGGTCCATGACTTTGAGGGGCCACACTCAAACCCTACTATCAGTTCTTACCAACTAAAATCAGGACTCATCTGACCATGCCACGGTTTCCATTTCTCTAGGGTCCAACTGATATGGTCACAGGCCTACGAGAGGTGCTGCAGGTGACATTGCACTGTCAGAAAGGCACTCGTGTCAGTAATCTGCTGCCATGGTGCATTAACCCCAAATTCTGCACATTGTCCTAACAGATATGTTCGTCGTACTCCCCATATTCATTTCCGCTGTATATAATGCAGTATTCCTTGTCTGTTAGCAATGACAACTCTACAAAAACACCACTGCTCTTGGTTGTTAAGTGAAAGCCATCGGCCACTGTGTTGCCCGTGGTGAGAGGTAATACCTAAATTTTGTATTCTCAGCGCACTCTTGACACTGTGGATCTCAGGATATTAAATCCCTTAACAATTTCTAAAATGGGATGTCCCATGCATCTAGCTCCAACCACCATTCTGCATTCAAAGTCTGTCAATTCCTGTCATGAGGATAAAATCACATCGGACACCTTTTCACATGGATCACCTGAGTATAAATGACAGTGCCACCAATACAATTCCCTTTTATACCTTGTATATGCAATACTACAGCCATCTGTATATGTGCTTCTCGCTATCCCATAACTTTTGTCACCTAAGTTTATAGTAATGGAAAATTCTAGACAGAATACAAATAACGAGAGGAGTAAATATGGAAACCTCACCCAAGACATGATGCAGTGCCAGTACAATTTCATCAGCTAAGACGATGTAGCCATGCAGGTGCATGTATAATATGCAATTAGCTCTGAAAAAGGACATCATTCGATGCATAGTTTAACGTTCAATCTTGTTTATGTGCCTACTGACCACTCACCAACTTATATTGCACCAAGGACTTTTCATTACCATAATTATATACTGACATGTCTAACTTCTGTCCTATTATCTCATATTATGTTTCCTTCGTTGTTGCGCCAATGTTCTCTCTATCAATCTTCCTGCACTCCATATGTGTATGAAACAGGAAAAAACCATAACAACTGGTACAATGGGACAATCCTCTGCCACACACTTCACAATGGTTTACAGAGTATACCTGTAGATGTCTCTGGGACAAGACAGGTAGAAGCCAGTAAGATACCAAGACTCATTCAAACTGTTAATGGTAATGAGACAGGAAGATGGCACACACAGGAGTTTCCAGGCACAATGACAGCCATGATGACAGTAATTGTGTTACGTTGAAAACAGAGTACTGGAACATCACCAATATCCAGAATTTGTATGAGTAATACCTATCACTATCAGTACCAGTCAACCTAAGAGAAAACAAATTATAACACTGGGAAAAAATATAGTCCAGAACTTCTAATGTAAAGGGGTAATTAATGTAAAAAAGAATTTAGGGACATTCTTGTTTTAAGACAAATGATTGCGCACTCAATTAAAAAATTAGCATCTGCCAGACAAAGATTGGTACAGTGACCTCTAAGAAGTTAATAAATGGTGCTTCTCACATGCTACAAAATGGCAGAGAGATGAAAATTTCTGGCGTATTAAAACTGCACCTGATTGGAACTCAAACCCAACAACTTTGCCTCTAGCGGGCACTTGCTCTACTGACTGAGCTATCCAGGTATGACACGCACCCTGCTTCCGCAGCTTTACTTGCGCTAGCACCTATCTCCTATCTTCCAACCTTCAGCCATCTCCTACCTTCCTAACTTCAGCTATAACCCAGGGGATTGTTTCCAGAATGAATTATCATTCTGCAGCAGCTATGTCCTTTCTACAAACAACCCTGCTAGAGGAACATCTGAAACTGAGCATTATGGTAGAGACTGAAAATACTTCTTCAGTTGTAAGGTTTTTTTTCCAATGCTACTGCTATGTCTACTAAGGCAGTTTTCTGAAATATCCTTTATTCCAGGAATGCTAGTCTTGGAAAGTATACAGAAGAAGTTCTGTTATATTTCGAAGGTAACAGAAAGGTACTGGTGCAAGTAAAGTTATGAGGGCAGGTTTTGAGTTATGCCTGCTTAGCTGTCAGTAGAGCAATTGTCACGTTTAGGCAGCATAGGATCTGGGTTCAAGTCACAGTCTGGCATAGTTTTAATCTGCCAAAAAGTTTCAAATCAGTGCACACTCTGCTGCAGAGTGAAAATATATCTTGATGTAGAGATACCACAATACACTAATTTAATTGACAATGCATTTGCAAGTAATTAAAACACACACACACACACACACACACACACACACACACACACACACACACAAGTGGCAGATGTGATACGTAATGACAATAACATAACTTTACATACTCTGGAAACTTTACGAAAATTATCTTCATGTGCAAACAGTGCTAAATGAGTAATGAAAATTTATTTCAGAACAATGTATTGTAGGTCTGTCTACTGTCAGTTAAAAACTAGTTTCTTTTATTGTACAAAATCACACTAAGTGCAAACTTGTAATTTAGTATTTACTACAATAGCAGATGATGTATACATCATATTTTTGGTACTATTTTGATTTGCTCTTAATCATGTTTATTTTCATGGGTTACATTCAATATCCCCAGACAGTCCTATCTGAAATGCGTCACACATACTTATGCAGTATTCTATGATGGGTAGCATACGTGTTTTGTAAGCAATCTCCTTAGTAGATTTGACTGCATTTTCCTAGTACCCTACCAATGAACCAGTCTGCCACCTGTTTTACCTACAACTGAGCTTATGGGATTTTTCTATGTCCTATCTCCAGAAACTGTTACACCCAGGCATTTGTATTCCAATTCCAACTGTGAGTTGTTGATACTGCAGTACTAAGATGACAATTTTTTCATTATGTGATGTGCACAATTTTACCTCCTTGGTATACTCACTGTAGAGAAACTTCTCAAGAAACAGAGATTATTGGATGTAAAACAAAGCGTAGGCTATAGAGAGTTGCTGAATGAAATGATTTTGGCTGTGAAGATAGCAATGTGAGATGCCTTCACTGACTACCACAGCAGAATATTGTCAAATGATATTTCACAACATCCAAAGACAATCGGATGGCATGTAAAGGCTGTTCGTGGCACCAAAGTTAGTGTTCAGTCTCTAGCAAATAAGAGAGGAACTGAAATTGAGGGTAACAAGCAAAAACCGAAATGCTCAACTCCGTTTTCAAATGTTCCTTTACAAAGGAAGCCCCAAGAGAATAGCCCCAATTTCATACTCCCACCACTCTGCAAAGATGAATGAAATAAGTATTAGTGTCAGAGATGTTGAAAAACAGCCGAATACATTAAAACTGAACACAGCTCCAGGGCCCAATGGAATCCCTGTCAGTTTCTATACTGAAATTGCAGCTGAACTAGCCCCTTTTCTGACTACAATTATCGTAGAATCCTTGAACAAAAAACCATGCCCAGTTCTTGGCAAAAAGCACATACCACCCCCACCTACAAGAAAGGTAGTAGAAGTGATCCACAAAACTACCATCCAATATCCTTAACATCAATTTGTTGTAGAAACTTAGAACATTTTCTGAGCTCAAACATTATGAGGTAACTTGAACAGAATGACCTCCTCAGTGCCAACCAGCATGGATTCCGAAACCATAGATCATGTGAAACCGAACTCGCATTTTTCTCACATGACATACTGAAAGCTTTGGATCTAGGCAGTCAGTTATATGCTGTATTTCTTGATTTCGAGAAGCATTTGAATCAGTACCACATCTACGCTTATTGTCAAAAGTACAGTTACATGGGGCATCAAGGGAAATTCGTGATTGGATTGAGGACTTTTTGGCAGAAAGGTCACAGCAAGTTATCTTGTATGATGAGTCATTAACAGACATAGAAGTAACTTCAGGTGTGCCCCAGGGAATTGTATTTAGACCCTTGCTATATATGTTTTATATTAATGACCTTGAAGACAATATAAATAGCAACCTCAGAATTTTTGCAGATTATGCAGTTATCTATAATGAAGTACTACCTTAAAGAAGTTGCATTAATATTTAGTCAGGTCTTGATAAAATTTCGAAGTGGTGCAGAGATTGGCAACTTGCTCTAAATGTTCAGAAATGTAAAATTTTGCACTTCACAAAACAAAAAAACGTAGTGACCTATGACTATAATATCAATGAGTAAGGTTGGAATCAGAAAACTCATACAAATACCCAGGTGTAGTGATATGAAATGGAATGGCTCAATCGTGGGTAAAGCAGATGGTAGACTTCGGTTTACTGGGAAAGCACAATCAATCTACAAATGAGATTGCTTAAAAATCACTTGTGCGACTAGTCCTAGAGTAGTGCTCAAACGTGTGGGTCCTGTACCAAATAGGACTAACAGAGGATATTGAGCATATACAGAGAAGGGCAGCACAAATAATCATAAACTATCCCAAGGAAGTTTCAAGAACCGGCTTTAAACGATTATTTGAAAAATAACTACAATTTCCTACATATCACTCACTTAGGGATTGTGAGGGTACGATAAGAATAATGATTGCACACATAGGCATTCAAACTATCATTCTTCCCACATTCCCCAAGTGAATGGAGCAGGAAGAAACCTAATAACTGTTACAATGGGACGTACCCTCTTCCATGCATCTTACTGTGGTTTGCAGAGTACAGGTTGGTTGATTCGATGAAGGGAACCAAAAGCAAGGTCTTCAGTCCCATCGGATTAGGGAAGGAAATCAGTCATACCCTTTCAAAGGAACTATCCCAGCATTTGCCTGATGCGACTGAGGAAAATCACGGAAAACCTAAATCAGAATGGCCTAACGCTGGTTTGAACAACCATCCTCCCTAATGCAAGTCCAGTGTGCTAACCACTGCGCCACCTGGCTTGTTTTGCAGAATACAGATGTATATTTAAAGCAATTTTCTGATCTCAGTGCCACTTTGAAATCTTATCAAAATCTAACTGAATAATTTTGCAGTTTCTTTTTTTCAGTTAGTACTTCATCATAAACAACTGCACCATCTGCAAAAATTTTGAAGTTACTGTTAATATTGTCTGTCATGACATTAACGTGCAATATAAACAACATGGGACCCCAGCACACTTCCTTGCAGCACATCTGAAGTTACTTCTACATGTGTCGATAACTCGACATCCAGGACAACATTCTGCGCACTCCACATCAATGAATAAATCCTTAATTTAATCACAAATTTCACTTGATACATCATACAGTTCTGTACTTTTGATAGCGTGGTACTGAGTCAAATGCTTTTAGCAAGTCAAGATATACTGGACTTACTTGACTGCCTTAAGTCATCATTTTCAGTACGTCAAATGAGAAAAGCTTGAGTTATTATTTTACGAGATCTATGTTTTCACAGTCCATGTCGGTTGTCACAAAGGCAGTCATTCTGTTTGAGATACCTCATTATATGCTAGGATTTTACAACAGAGGGATGTCGATGAGATTGGACTGTACCTCTGTGGATCGCTATCCTTGTTGTAGATGTGTGTGTTCTGCACTTTCTTCCAACTACTGAGCACAGGTGTCCCCCCCCCCCCCCCCCCAAGGGAAGGGGACCTTATTACAGCTGAAAAACGGGAGTTTCGACTGCAAATTCTATATAGAATCTGGTAGGAATTCCATTGGACTCTGGAGTTCTATTCAGTTTCAGTGATTTCAATTGTTTCTCCACACTATGGACATTAATATCTACAGCACTCATTTTGCAGTAGTACAAAATAAAATTGGGGTAATATTCTTAGATTTTCCTTTATAGAGGAACATAACTTTGATGCCAATGGCAACCTTCATATTTGATCAGAATTTCTTCAGGTTGTGTGAGAGATCTTCCAATAATATTCTTCTACAATAGTCAATGAAGGAGTCACTCATTGTCTTCTTGACAATAAAACGTGTTTCATTAGGATCTCTCCCTCTATTGCCTTATGCATTGTTTTACACCTATTATGCTGTAGTCTCTGTTCCTCTACTAGTTTCTTTACAGTGAATGTATACTATGGAGCACCCCTCGCACCTGAACTTTTCTACTAGATATCTATCTAACCAGTGCAAGGTCAATCACCCTTTTGAAATCGAGTCATAGTTTTTCTACATGGTCCAGTACCGAGCTAAATGTTCATAGTTCTTCATTCTGACAAAACATAACAACCTCTTTAACTAATTTGCTGAACATATAATTCCTTCTACTTTTCTTAGTTGTCCTTCGTACTTTGGTAAACACTGTTACAACAACTGCCACTTGCTGTTTCATACCAGCTTCAACATGGACATCCTCAAAGATGTCAGGTCTATTAGTTGACATCAGATCAAATATGTTTCCATCATGACTGGTCTTCTAAATTACAGAACACATTTAAAATTGTTTCACAAGATGTCTTGCAACCTCACCACTTCTACCAACTGACTCCTGGATGAGTACAGTCTTCTCCAATGATGACAGTATGACTGGGGAACTTACATACAATGAAATGAGGTTTTCTCTAAGGTTTCTGGCTACATCTGGGTATTGGTCTGGTGGTCAACAGCAAGATAAAATTGCAAGTTCAGCTTCAATTTCTTCCAATTTCTACTTCAATGGATTTGAAATCCTTGTCGACTGCAACAAATACACCACCTCCATTTCCAATTTACTTACGCTTGTGATACACATTTTAAATGTTCCCAAAATTCACGCTGTTTTCAATTTCGGCTTTTAACCAGCTTTCTGTACCTAAAAATATTAGCTCCACTGCTTTTCAGAAGCACTTCATTCTGAAAGCTTTGGCAGTTGAACAATAGGATATTAATACTATCACCTATGGTGGCCATACCTTTGGCCCTTACTTCAGTGTTTACTGCAGCTATCATTATTTGGACTGACGGAGAATCAGTTACTCTAAAAAAATGCCTTGTTTGCAGCCCACACATTGTCAGCTATCTGTAGCCTCTAATGTATGGTTTACCACTGGTGTATTTTGGGGGACCCTACAGTTCTCAATCCTATGGCACAAACCTAAGTAGTTGCAGCCAAGCTCGGCACAGAACCTTCTAAGTCGCTGGTTCAAACCTTACACTTGATTTAGAACCAGTCGGCCACAATCAGGTCTGAGGAAAATGTTGTAGGTTTTGAATGTCTTTCTAAGACCATGAGCAATGCTGCTCTTCTCAAACCTCTCTGTCAGTCACTGGAATGGCCCCTGTATGTCCTCAGTGCCAAGACAATGGGCATATGCACCACAATCTGCAGCTGGATGCACCATGTTCACTCAACAGCTGATGCAACAGCCTCTTCAACATGTTGAATGAGCTCTCTAGGCATAGATACTGAGTGCACATGATGATCCATCACAAACTTTGCTGCTAATAAGGGGTACCACCATTCACTGTATATTTGAACTGCCAATAATTAACAGACCCCCTCCTATTTTGAGTTTGCCTTTCCGTGACAGAGGGCACAGCAAGTATTTGAACAGGTGGACACCAAGTGTTATAGTTACGGGTTCATTCAATTTCAAGGGGATGATATAATGATTTGTGCACCACCATTTCTCTTGCAGACACCATAGTATACCAAGATTATTTTTCGGACCAAAATGGGACCACAGAAGCATATAAAACACCATTATAATAGCCCATATAACCATCACATGCCAGGGGACTCTTGTGATATGTGACCTCCATTATTTGTGGGTATTCTGAATCATGTTGCACAAGTATATATATGTATTCTGTTATCAAGTTGTTACCTTTCGCTCTCCATAATTTATATCCCATCATGGAGATACCACTAACAGATTCACATGAAGATACAGAATGTTAAATAAATTTAACTTTTCCATAACAAACACGTAAGTCTGCATTTTTCCTGGTGTTAATTTTGTTACTGAAATCTTAATGTATACTACTGATTACTACCTGTGCTTCACCCACGAGCTATTAAATAATAGCGTATGTGCATTAACAAAAAACAATTTGAAGTGTTCAAGACAAAATGTCAATCAAGGCGGAATAGGTATTTTCTAGTAGGCCTATAAATAATATAGGGTAAAGGATACCAATCCCAAATAGCAGAAGTGTGGCATCACTGACAGGCACATACAGAAGAGAAAGGAAAAACACACACACACACACACACACACACACAGCTACCAAGTTTTCTTTTCTTTCTGTGTGTGCCCATTAACAGATCAACACCTTGATTCCACTATTTGGCCTGTGGTCTTGTTTGCTCCTAAGTTATTTACATTCTGAAAGAACTACAACGTTCTTGTATAAGCAGAGATCATGATTCGAGGTTTACAATATTGCTACACGGAGCTAAGACAGTGACCTCTAATAGCAATACAAGTCCGCAGCATCACAGAAATGCTTATGAAACCTTTTGCTTTTGGTGCCTTAGTTTTATTTGCAAAACAATAGTAATACATCTTGTTTACAGCTTTTAAACTTAGTATGAAGTTTCAAAAAATTTACACATCTGACATAGATTAAACAATCAATCACTGGAATGTATCACAGCAGTGAAAGCTACTCTGCTGAAAATATTAACTTAAATAAATGTATGTGTAGCTTTATGGAGGTGAGTGTAATTTCCCACAAAAATAATAACCTTCACAAAGCATTGGGGACTCATTGCAATTTTCCCCAATAACAATGAAATAAAATCTGCAATGAGAAAAGGAAGGAATCATGCATTAGCACCCCATTAAGAGCTTCCTCGACATTCATACTACCGATTCACAAATATCTAAATCTAGATGGCCAGCTGGGGATTTCAACTCAACTCCTCCTGGTTTTAAGCCAATACTTTAACCATTGCATGATCATATGAAATAACCTAGAACAAGTTACTATCTTGTTTTGTCCATGTTGGCCAGTGACCAAGAAACACTGGAAAGGACAAAGTGAAGTAATTACCTGCTTGTCATTTTTTATTTGAAAGATGACTGACAAAAATAACTGATTCAATCTCTCTTCTGTAGAATTTATTGATGGGTTGATTACATATTTGCAGTAATTACCTAATGCTTTCCAGTCCCTTAAGGGGCAGTCTCACTCATAAACATAAATCGCAATTTAGGCCTACCGTACATCAATCATTCCTAAAAATGTGTTTCTTCTCACAAGTAGGTTTTAACAAGTACTGGCAAATCACATTTACATAATCACTTACAGTGGATCATATTAGAAAACCAGGGACCCCTTTTACTTCACCAACTACATCTACAAATATGTTATGAAACAGTGCAAGACATATCACTGAGCATTGTACGTAACACACTGTTTTTCATAATTCATAGATACAAAAGAATTAAACATTCACTCACCAAGAGCCATTGGATAATGAGACAAATGTCCCAGATCATACAATAACCACAGCAGTTCTTGTTGCAACAAAGCTATTTCCATTGCCTCTGTGGTTGGACTAAGGCTAGGATTTATTGCTGAGACTAAAGCTGCAACTTCCATTGGCCTAGTACATATCACAGGACGTCCATTTACATACAGCCAAGACTTTGATCCAATACCAGGTCCAACTGGTTGCCCTCGCTTGTCTTCATTCCCCTTACCTACAACAAATAATTAAAATGACAACTCTAGCCTCACAGTGAATTCCACAATTCTCCGTCAATTGGTAACACGCCATTTAGTGTAAATTGACAGGTTACTAGAAGAAAATAGTCGGAAAATGTTACTGCACGAGATGTCACAATTCATCTACTCAATGCGGAATTTTGATTAGTTTATAGTACGTGCGAAGGTAAACACTTACCATGCCACGTAACTTCGGCTGTTTCTTTTCCTCCTTCTCCAAACACAACCCAAGCATGATCTTCTGACAGAGCTAAGTGGACGTCACGAAATCCAAGAACTTGACAACCGGCAACCACGGCGAACGCCACTCCAAAACAATCCAGTTTGTTTCCTGTAAGTAATAATGTAAACATCTAACACATTTCGCAGTGAAATGTCACATAAACAGAAACGTTCGCCAGTAACTCACCCGTCAAATAACTATACAAGCTCTGCAAGTGCGCCCTATCCTTATAATAGCTTCGTGTCAGAGAATTCCAAATGACATCAGACACTTTCTTAACTAGATCCCGTGTAGCAAATTTTGTGAGTCCATATAGTGAAAGATCGACTGCGCCTTTTATTATAGCGTGAAACTTTGAATACAATGCTTCTACAATGTGATATTCGACAGGAGGCAACTTGAATTCTGTAAAATTTTCGGTCTCTTTCTGCGCCGACAATGCTCGATTCCATGTTAATGAATTTTCAACAGCTCCAACAATTATGGATAACAGTGCTAAATCAGGCTCGTAAGAACTTTCTAATTGTTGTTTAAATAAACCGACAATTGAAGAAATATCTTGTAGCGGGAACTGTTGCCGATCAACTTCTCGAAACCCCGCCATGTCGCAGTTACGCGGCATTATAAACTAACGCCGTGTCATTCATAAATGTACTCACACCTCATTGTTTAGTGACAGTATGTGTATCTTATACTCAGTACATTCATTACACACAACAAATAATTTTTTTAAAGTTTATTTCGGATATTGCAGATTTTCAAAAGCCACTGACTAGCGTAGTCCCTTACGCACGTTCGAGGTCAAGGTTAAAGTTAGTACATTCGTCTGTTGTCAAACATGCATGAGCAGAGATGAATCACTTCTGTCCTCCGTAGACTTCTAGGCGCTCACATATGATACCAGTTTTTGGTTCAGTAAGTACGCTAGAAAACTTTCCTTTGGCCTCATGGAAAATTTTAATACGTACATTCAATTTGTGTAGATCAACAAATGCGTCTAATACAGTCAAAAGATCATTGACCCATATATTTACCAACAAACAGAATAATATCGAATTCTCGATGTATTAAAAAAGAATATCGCGCAGCAGCTATTTCAGCATGTGCAAAAACGTAAACTGATGTCATCAGATCAGCATACAAAGAAACCTCTTGTTCATAGCTGCCGTAAGGCCGATTCACACTAGACAGAATGGAAGTAGCGTCAAAACATTCTACTATGACCCATCAACGAAAACTAAAAGAAATGATTGCAAAGCCGGACAAAATCATGTAGTCACAAATTTTTGTGCACTTACAGGAGGCAGTGTTGTGAAGAACATACTGAACATCCTGATTCCTGGGATGTGTGGGTGGAGACGGGAAATGGGGAGGTTTAAAGGACAATTCACACTGGCCGTCATGTCACATCACGTCCTGTCCGCTTAAACTACTCTGTATTGCATTTAAAATCGCGACATCCACACTGCCCATACCATTACGGCACCTTCAAAGTATTTCAGGAAGAAAGTTTTGATGGCTGATGTATTCTGTCCTTTGTTGATCAGGGTCTCCAAAGCACATTTCCTTCCGCTACACAGCCATGCGTACATCTCCATATTCCTTTCCCCGTGATTTTCGTGTTTGATGTAAGTTGTGTGTTGTTCGTTATTTTTGTCATTTCTTATAAATTTTTTCGTTATTTCTTTCGATAATATTTTTAATGTAATAATTAATGACGAAAGATTAACCGAAGCTGTGAGATAGCAGTTCGAATTGCACGACTCGAGTCTACTAAATTACTTGTCTTCTGCTATACTTATGAAGTGGAGTTTTATTCACACTGGTACCGTATTTAATATTTTACAGTGAAATGGATTGCAATGTAGCTGTAACCTAAAGTGAAAAAAGTGCCTAGGGTAGGATCAGATCGATTAGTAAGTGGAATTTATTCTTATCTTGTTAGGCATTTGTAATGTTTCATAAAGAAATGGACTGAAACCTTAAGACACTACAACAGTGACAAAATGAGTTTTTTCTGATGTATATGTCAAATAAAGTATTAGAGTTATTTTCTTAAATATGTGTCAGTGGGAGGCTTATTAATTGTTAAGTAGCACTGTGGATTGTTTGTGAAAATGTTTTACAATCATCAATAGTCGATACTTACGTGGTTTCACTAGCTAACCCCAGTACAAATAAGGCACTTGTAGTATTGAAAGCTAAATACAAGCCATAAAGATAACCTATAAAGCTTTAAGCGAAAGATATTGAGGGAGATAAGGTTACTGCACAAAAATTTGCACTAGATTAGCAATTAAACTTAAACAAACCAATTTTTCACAGGAAATGATGGCAGCTCATTACACTGTGTCCCTTTGAATAATTCATGGTCCAATTGACGTAACAAATAAAAAAACTGGTGCTTCGACTTTCGAAAGTATTTATAAAATGCAGTTTCCCCTTCCTTGAGCTCCTTGTATAGCGCGTGAATCTCCCATTCTGTACCACATAATGCTTTTTCCGAACCCACATTTTTTTCTGCGTTGTTTTGCACTTCTGTCTCCCTTCTCTACTATACAAAATAACCCTGCAATCTGCAAACCGTTTGAGTCCAATAAATGTCATTTTCATGCAAATGTGGACTCCAGCATCCACTTATATAAGCTACCATTGTGTACGTGCACTTGGCATGCCCAGACACATGAAAATCATCCTGTGAAGATCGTAATACCAGCGAAAAAAAGGTTGAGGATAGAGATCACTTGTCCTGAAATGACTTGATATGCCCTATGTGATGGGCAATGACTGTACACCCTAATGTGACGGTGCCATGACGTGGGGGTGCCGTGAAGCCAGGGTAGCTTGGCTTTTTAGGTCAATTTTTTTATGTTTTTCTCGAATAACTCGAGAACTATGTCTTCTACTGAAAATTTTTTACAGTACAAAATCAAACTATATTAAATTACCAACAAAAAAGGTCATATACATTTTTTCTCTAGGTTTAATAGTTTCCACTTTGCAGGGAATGGGAAAATCGCAGATTACTAAAATAGTGTTTTAATGGCATAAAATTAATATTTATTCTTAAGTACATTGGGGCAAGAATAAATATTAAATGTGTGTACCACATGTATGTGCTGTAGAGCTGTATTAAGGGATAAATTGTGTTCTTTTGGTATTACAAGCAGAAGAGAAGCGGTGGAAGTGGATTTGTGGGCGAAGGCAGTTTACTGGAATGTGGTCATGCTCTTCATTCTTTCATAATATGTGAACTGAAGAGCGAGCAGGCGATTCCCTATTCTCTCTAACACCCCTTTGCCAAAAGAAGCAGCTATAACGTGTTCTTCTGCAGTGTGCTGTGCCAGCCGGAGTAGCCGAGAGCCGACACGGTATCTCAGCATGTTCGGTCAGAGGGTTAGCAGCCCTCTGTAATAAAAAAAACTGAGCTAATCGATCAACAATGAACTTAAAAACGGATGTCTTACGACGCGCAACCCGAGCAGATGCAAAAAAAAAATTAAAAAAGCGGATCTAGGCGCTACAGTCTGGAACCGCGCGACCGCTGCGGTCGCAGGTTCGAGTCCTGCCTCGGGCATGGATGTGTGTGATGTCCCTAGGTTAGTTAGGTTTAAGTTGTTCTGAGTCCTAGGGGACTGATGACCTCAGAAGTTACGTCCCACAGTGCTCAGAGTCATTTTTTTGCAGTGTGCTGTGACGATGAACAACCATACCTGGGCAGTGTTGATTTTCCACAAAGTCCGTTACATCGACAAAAGATATGAGCTACTGATAACACTAATATAAGAAACACCTAAATCTTTGCACACTGTTCTACGGTGCTAGAAAAGAAATTGATTTACCTCGTCCTGTATGGTAAGTGTAATGTAACATTTTTTTCCAGAAAAGGCAACTTCTGTCACGAGTGCTGATCGGTTTTCAGCTTACAGACAAACTGTACCTTCCCAGCATTTTCTATCCAGTTGTCTTACGTGACTAAACAAAATAACTTCACTGATCTTCTGCTCACATTGTGGAGTTTGTAACGATACAAGTATCATTACCACCCTGTATAAACTGTTCCGTTCCAATAATATAGGTATATATTAGTTTTTTTAACTTGTTATTACAAATAATAGCCGTGCATAGACGGACAACAACATATAAAAGGCAGTGAGGTGTCAGAGCAAGCACGGTACCCTTCTGCCATCTAGCGGCAAAAGTGATAAACTTAGCTCAACTAAAACTGTACGGTGCTGCCGCCAGGCAGATAAATGAGCAATTTTAACTCGTAGACAAGTTTTTAAACTTTACTGTTTAAATAACGCCATGTGTATTGTTATACGTATTTTGTAAAACTGCTTTTATCATTGTAATTATCATGGACTTAAGGCATAATCAGTAGGGACTTCCCTACAGATGGGTTTCGGCGGCAAAATTACCGCCTTTTTACTCACTAGAACATTCTCTAAGTGGATTACAATCTCGAGGTCCGTGTGAAATGGTGAACTCGTGTATTACGTTGTGGCGGCAAAATTGAGTATAATTGTTATAAAACCCTCGGATTGATGAGATAAACTTCCTACTATTCATTCTGCAACGTTTTTAAGCAGCTCTTATCCAAGGAAGAAGATGTGGCTATATATTTTGTGGGCCGTTTGAATTTGTTGTATGCTAGCTTACAGCATGCATTACGTTGCAGCAAGATCTATTGTGCTGACCAAGTATGACGAGGGAAAGTACTACGACGTCTAAGCCATAATTAAAAGCAGCTAATTCATCATACTGTAGCAATTCTCTTAAGAGGCTATAAGCAGGGTGCTCACCTACCATGAAAAGACTATAGTATATTTTTTATTGGTGTACTAAAGTGTATAATAGTTTTCACACTAGAACGACATGTTGTAAAAGTCATGACCTTCTTCTTTTTGTGATGCTCGGTTTACACTAGCAAGTTACTGCAGCAATTTGCTTGCACAGAGGAACTTGCCGCGCGATTTGCGAGTGTAAACATATCGCCAAGTCGACTTGCGACTGTAGCAATTTATTGCGGAAGTGACTTGCTGCACGTTTTCCGCTTCCAGTGTAAACACCACGCAAGAAGTATCTGCAAGTAACTTGCAGCTTTTAGGACTTATTTCTATTTCCTGCAAGTAGGAAGTGCAAGTTATAGTAAGTATGTTGTCTGCATTACACTCATATTTAACATTTTACTTAATGTGGTGACTTAATTTTATGCAACCATCTTACGTATTATATGCAAACAAATTTCAGAAATGGAGGAGAAACAGGGATGGATGAAGCAGGATACAGAACATTTTATTGCAGCCATGGAGAGCTACCCCGCAATACAGAATGTGCATAACCTACACTTTAAGGATAGAGTGAAGAAGATGAGTGCATTAAATGAAATCCCGTCGATATTCGACACATCTATAAAAGAAGTACATAGAAAGTAGCATACCTTGAAGACACAACCCCTTTGCCACCTGCATCCACTCGCTTGTTGTTTTAGGAGTCTAGAAAAAGACGATGTGTAATTATAACGTGCTCTATTTACTTAGCTTGTCACTTTCAATTCTATGAGCATTAGAAAAAAAAATTATAAGCATATAATGCTGTAAAATGCAGTTTATTTCAGTAAAAATTTAATTTCATTGTTGTGTTTTCACATGCCTTCAAATAATTTTCCCTTTTTAAGACGTTAAGAAAGGCTCTACATACATCGGGTACGATCAGAGAAATCGTGCTGACGGGAATATGAAACAAGTACATTAGGGACTTGTATGAGTCTCCTACAAAGAAAACATTTCAAAATTCAAACTGTTTTTGGTTGTATGTTTCACATAAATAAATGAAATGCCTATTTTATTCGAAGTTTGTGTCTCGTTTTGATATGACAGGCGCTATTAACATCAACAAGTTCTTGCAAAGGTTATTACAAGCACCATTTTGCGATCTTCTCATTATCTTCTCTCTAACCCAAATACTTCTCTTTTTCTTTTTCACGCTTTGGATTACAATTACAAGAGCTGCAGCAGATCTCACCTGCCTACTTGTCATTTTACACTTCGGCTGTCACTCGTTGTGGTACTGAACGCTGTTGTTGACGCAAGTTTCTTGCCAAAGAACTTGCGGAAGAATCTTGCTTAATTCTTGCGCTATTGTGTAAACACAGCTACAAGCGGCTAGCAATAACTTGCAGCAATAACTTCTGCAAGCGACTTGCTAGTGTAAACCCAGCTTGAGGATATCTGAGCTGGTTATAAATATAACATGTTCTCAATTCCCATAATTTGCGTAATTGAGTAAAACGTCGTAGTGTTACCAAAGATTCTTTACCAGCTGTTTTGCTATAAATATTACTACAAACTGGAAGGAATGTTGCAGAAGAAGACATCGAAAGGTACTGTGTAGACTTGGCCACTGTTTCTATGTTTCGATACAGTATATCGATACGTGGAACTGTTTCAATGTTTCCAAACTGCTATGTTTCTCTGTTTCGAAACGGTGGTGTTTCGGATAATTGGACCAATTCGATCTTGAGCCATCCACAGAAACTGTATCGTTGTTTCAATGAACGACTAATTGTATCGAAACAGTGATGTTCCGCTCTGTCTTGGACGAGATTCGCCCGCGGTACACATACTGAGACACATTTAACATGTCACTTCATAAACCACTCTCAAGAGTGTCGAAACTTTTTTGACACTCAACAGCATGAAGCTTAAGATTTCCGAAAATAAAGTTTCGTTTTTAATTGACTGCCCTATTCCGAAATGGTGTAATATCTGCCCTACAAACACTAACAAACAATAAAATAACACACACAATTCACATTCAAAATAATAAAAGTGTGAAAAACATTCAGTTAAATTACACATCTCTTATTACATACGCTTCTCTGTAAACAACAACAGCCGCGCACTGGAAATTTTTCGCGCGTGTCGCATCCTAAACAAAGAAATGTGATTAAGAAATCAGTCGATTGGCCTCAAGTGTGCAAAAAAGAACAAAAAGTATTGATTTTTGCCGATAATCATGGACGTCACGTAGCAGAAAAGGTAGCAGATACACAAACTAACGAAAGCGTCCAAGCCTTTGTCAAACCAGGAGCAGGCATTGCAGAAATGACAAAAACAGTGGTAAAATCGTGTGAAAACCGTAACCCAAAAGACTGTGTCGTAATTTGTGCAGGTGCGAATGATGTTGCCAGAGATAAAGGTAGTGAACTCATCACTGTTCTTGAAAGTGTGCTACCCAAATTAGGCAACACAAATGTAATTTTGTAAATCAACCACATAGATACTACCTACCTCCTTGTCAAGTGTAAATAAATTAATAGAAACAGTAAACAAAGAGATAGATGCTGTATGCAAAAAGTTTCTGTATGTGAACTTAATAAATGTAAGCATGTTAGAGAGGTCCATGGGCATCAGCCATGGCCTTCATTTAAATCACAGTGGGAAACAATTTTTGGTTGAAGAAATCTGTCGTCTAGCAAATTTGAGTCACAATAGGCATAATATAGAAGCAGTCCACAGTACTTTGGACAAACGGTTCATAAAGAAAGATGTGATGTCTTATAAAAAGTGTGAAAGACAATTTTTAGGGTGTAGACTGTATAACAAAAAAATGTGATTCATAATTAAATTGCAAATATAGACTGCAGATAGTACACCAGAATGTACAGTCATTAACAAACGAAGTTGATGAAATAAATATACTCCTCAATAGTGAATGGAAAGATGTTTCAGTGTTATGTTTTTGTGAGCATTGGTTACAAAATGAATTTTTTTCAGTACTTAAAAATATTGCATTTTAATCTTGCAAACTGCTTTTGTAGAATGGAATCAAAACGGGGGGAACTTGTATATATGTAAAAGAAAATGTAGATTATAAGAGTATAGCATGAGTTTGCAAACTTGGTTGTGAAAGAGACTTTGAAATCTCAGCTGTTGAGTTAATGTCTGAAAAAACTATTATTTTATATGTGTACAGCTCTCTTGTTAGCAACATTAGTGTTGTTTTTTTTAATTTGACCTTGCTTTAGGCAAACTTACGAGAACTGGGAAAACAGTGATACTATGTGGTGATTTTAATACTGACTTTCTGAGCCATAGCCCTCTCAGGGAAACGTTTTTAAATATTATAAAAGCCTACAATCTTCGTCTGTCTGTTAGCTCTCACCAACACATGTAAAAAAAACTAGTGTCACTCTCCTTGATCAGGTAGTGTAAACATGGACAAGTGTACATCAGAAAACTTTGATACTGGCTATAGTGACCACCTTTTGCAATTACTGACCATACCTGTAAATCACATTTCGATCGGTATAGAAAATGTTATCCATAAAAGGATTTACAGTAGAAAAAATATTGAATACTTCCAGTACCTAATCAGTGAACAACCTTGGAGAGAAGTATATGATACCTCTAATACTAATGAAACGATGGAACATTTTTTGAACATTTTCAAGCATAATTTTGACATAGCTTTTCCACAAGGGAAAGTGATTTCCAAAAGCACAGATAGATTCAAAAACTGGATTACACCAGGCGTCAGAGTATCTAGTAAAAGGAAGCAGGAACTTTTTCGGCAGTCAGAAACTCATAGCAGTCCATAATTTATTAATTATTTCAAAAAATACAAGCTAGTTTTGAGATGTGTCATAAAACAGACAAAAATTAAGGAAAATGACAAATATATTATGAAGTCATCCAAAAAAACTAAGTCCATGTGGAACGCTATGCAGGACCTTACGGGGAAGAAGACAACTCACAAAAATATTGTGATATCACATGATGGTAAGAATATCACTGACCCTAGGGCAGTTGCAAACAGTTTCAATTCTTACTAAGCAACTGTTGCTGGAAAATTAGTGAAGGAAAAATTTGGAAATCCACCTAATACAAAATGGAAACAACTTTCATCTATTGAAATAAATAATATATCCCTGTTCCTTATTCCAGTAAGCCCAACAGAGCTCCTAAATACTATTAATTCACTGAAGAGTAAGTATTCAACTGGTATTGATGATATTCCAGATTATATTATAAAAATAACAGCAAGACAAATACTTTCACCTTTATTGGACATACACAATTCCACCTTATCATGTGGTGCCTCCCTCAGCAACTGAAAATGGCAAAAGTAATACCCCTACATAAAAAAGGTGATCATCAATGTATGGGTAACTATAGGCCTGTGTCTCTATTGTCAGTGTTTTCGAAAATTATTGAAAAATGTTCCTTTCAAAACTAATTACATTCTTCGACAAGAATAATATTATTTCTGGATGTCAACATGGCTTCAGACCACAAAGATCAATTGAAATTGCCACTTTCAATCTGATAACCCATGTCTTAAATGAGGTGGACAACCACAGGAATATCTCAGGTTTATTGTTGTACCTAACAAAAGCTTTTGATGTGATTCATCTTTCTCTACTCCTGAGGGAGCTTGAATGGTATGGTGTAAGAGGTGTGCCAAATCAGTGGATTGAATCATATTTGGAATATCGCTCTCAGGTAACTGAAATTAATTACATGCAAGGAAATGAACTCCAGGTACACCTTTCAGAATCATATGAACTTAGTCATGGTGTTCCACAAGGCTCCATTTTAGGTCCCTTTCTTTTTTTGGTCTACATTGATTTCCCATCACACGTTGCAGATGACACCAGTCTTTTGATTGAAGGGAATAAAAAGGAAAATCTTATGGCATCTGCAAAAGATATTACAAAAGGAGTGTCTGAATGGTTTACCAGAAACAGGCTAATAGTTAATCCCCAAAAAACAGTACTCATGAATTTCCACACTGATCAAAATAAAAATCCGGCACAACCTATATTATGTATAGATAACCAGAACATTAGTGCTGTCAATGAAACTAAATTTCTTGGGATTCATATCCAGGAAAATCGTAAATTGAGCACTCATATCACAGCCCTTAATTCAAAAGTAGCAAAAATGAGCTATTTGGTAAGAATTCTCTGCAACAGTACTAGTGCAGAAACAGTTAGGGCTGTATACTGAAGTACGGTATCATTTTCTGGCGAAATGTACACTCTTTGACACAAAACTTGACCGGCGGCCGGCCGCTGCAGAGGCTAAGTCCGCGCCGATCGCGACATGGGACAAATAAACTGACCAACTCGCTAATTCTCTAAGTCCGCCTATCTGCACAATCTGGCAACACTGTAGACTGCGGCACTTCCTGGAGGAAGTCTTGTGCCGTGCTAGAGAGAGCATACGCTGTACACGCCCATGGTCTAGCGGTAGCATGCGATTCTTTTGGTCTACAATGTCTGTGGATCGAGACCAGCTGGCGCAAAAGATTTTTATAGTCTCTTCTGTCTGAATGCTGAAGACGTGAATGTAATGGTAGCGCAGATTGAACCTATTTCACTTTCTGACACACCGATAGCAAAATTTTATCCAGTAGCCATTTTGCGGCAGATTTCTCGCAGACTGTCCTCTGGACGCCATATGCGCCTTGCTGGCTACCGGCAGCGGCCGTGGCGACAGGAGCGGCGCTGCACTCCCCCGTTCTTTATCGAAAGCGCTTGCTACCGCTCATCGCTTTTGATAATTTAAAACGCTTTATTATTATTAAATGTTGCTTCACAGAAAATTTCTACGATTTCCATTCACACTCGAAAGCAACAGAGATTATTGTATTACATTAATCGGCAAGAGCTGAGTATGGCCCGAAATTAATTTTATAGACTGGGATGAAGTAAACCACCTCACTACATTCGATGAATTTACAAATGCTTCATACCTCGTTTCTTTTTCTTTCAAAGTCAATTATTTGTCCAACTTTAGGCCAATATTCGGATGTTTTCGTCAAGGCAGAGTGAGTGTCTATGGTGTAAAGTATATTACAATTTTTTTTTCATTCCTTGTGGTAAGTCTATGCGATAAACTGTGTGAATATCTTGCAATGCATGCTCTGTAGCAGAGCAGGAACACTGCACATTTGGAGTTCCATGTAAGGATTCATGAAGTACTTTTACGTTGATCGGAAGTGATAGTTAAGGTCATCAGATTTAAATCAGAATAAGTTATCGTTTTTGACGTTTCAGAGAATGGAAAGGAATTGCTAACGCCGGTGTCAGAAAACCTCTACAGTTAAATGCTATTGCAAAAATTTACAGGAGAGGAATTATGTTAATCAACATGTTCACTTCATAAACAACCTCCATGACATATTAGACCTATATGACGAACAAAGCTCAAATTCGTATCATTGACAGTTGGTTTGAATCTTTTCAGAAACTAGTTTACAGTGAAACACCTTGGCAGTTGCAAAGCAGTCATCCGTGATACTAACATAATTTACTAATTCAAAATTACACAAAAATTTGTGTGTAAAGGCATTCTTCAGCTTTCGTATAAGGAACTTTTACTATCAGTTTGCAACTCCATTAATTGAAATGGAAAATTAAAGGTCGTGTTCTGCAGCTTTCACCGAGATTGGAACTGCCACCTCATATAGCACTAGCATCGCAACATGTAAGGGAACCACTGAGCTAACGTCACACTGGCTACAAAATGCGGCCTATAGTCATTGAGATATTGACTGAGCCTCAAAACACATCATTAAAAACACAAGCAGGTGTTACTTATGTGAAGAACGCCGTTCTTGGAGTCCAGAAATTAAATATACGTTCTAAGTGTTTCATCTTACAGTGGATTATATCGTATGAGTCTTCGATGTGAAAAACGAATGCCAAGTGAATTTAGCGAGGTAATGCCGGGCTACACCTGGAAGTAGATGCGCTATCACAGTGTTGACAAATACTTGCTACGACGCTGCCAATTCTCAGCTCTCTTACGAGGCCGCTCTCCAGCGAAATGCTTGCCGTGATTCTTCGATACGGTTCTTTAGACGAGAGACGCGCGCGAACGTTTGGTTTTTATGCGGCGTTCTCCCCTCATAGTTTCTGACGTCGCCTTGTGGGCTATGTATACATTTGACGCATTGAATAATCATTAATCCAGAATGATACAAATTTCAGCTTCCGGCGGGGAAGAAGGCTGTTGACGCCGACATTTTATCATTTCAAAGTAGGGAAATCAAAACGGATGATTCAGTGTTTCTCATTAAGCATAAAGCACGTGAAATAATTTTCCGTAACGTTCATAATCAACTCAAAATACAGACGAAGTAAAAATACATCGAAAGTTTATTTGAATTGAATATAATGTGAGATATCAAACACTTTGCACCTCGATGTCGAATGTGTCAACGTGCAATCTTTTGCAGCATACATATAGAATGTCACGATTGCCACGAGAATGAAGAAATATGTTGGTAGGGATGGAAGCAAGAACAGACACAGTCAAAAACTATTCGATTCCTCATGGAATTAATTTCATTTGTGATTTAAGAAGAGCTAAAGCGGGATATTACTTTAGTTAACACGAAAGATATGCCGCACATATGGATAACAAGGAAGTCTGCGTTTTCATACGTTTAATCATTGAAATCTGTATGTTCTATTATATACTAAGTAGCCTGATCATTGTTTCTATAATGTTATCCTCTTGTTTGGCCCCTACACGATCAATAGATTCCAAATGCATGTCTCTGAATGAAAGCAGTTGTTCGAACCCTTCCTGCGTTGTTCTTTGTGCTTTTTTGCTTGGAATTCATGAAGCAGACCCCCCCCCCCCCTCTCGAGGGTTAGGTCTCAAAACTAAACTGTTTTTTATCCACTGGCATAATTTATTCAGACGGAATCAGCACAAGACTATCAAACAAACCCTTCCATTTACAGTTGCATCACTCTGACCAGCAGCTGACCCAAGGGTAATACACAGTCATAGTCCGAAATTAGCAGGTCTCTGCTACTGTGGCGAAGTCCGTACTACATTTTCGATCCTGCAGCACCAGTACATCTGGTAACACTGTGTTAAATCATTATCTTACAGAAAAATGATAGCCAGAAAATGAATTCGTTATGTTGCATTCTTTGTTTGTATGAACCAGCTTTTTCTATAGTAGAGTTTTATGCTCTCATTTCTTTCAGTGACTTCCGTAATAGTAATTAGATTTTCCCTGCTTTCAAAAATGTCTTTTACTACTTGCGAATGGTAATTCCATCTCTTGATGCACACACGAGGCAAGCAAGTGTTTTTGAATAATGGTGTGCAACAGTTTTGGTCTCTGTGATGAGTTAGAAAAGAAAGAAGAAATACCTGAAAGATGTCCAAAAAAGATGCAGGCTTTGCGATTAACAGAGGCTGCTGTAGATATAACAATGCTGAACTGATGGGCATAACAATGGATGTAGCTTGCATTTGGGTATTTGCCTTTATTTAATTTCTTAACCCCATTCGACTTGCCACTCATAACTTTTGCACTGTCGTAACTCTGAGGTATTAGTTTTGCTCAGTCATGGTTCAATTTTTTTTCAGAGTACTCTAATCTATGGTACAAGTATTCTGACGTTCTGGATTGACAAAGTTCCAAAATCTTTTAACAGGCTTTTCGCTCAACGACATAATGCAAAAGAATAACCAATTGCAATTCGCAAGACAGATCTGTGGTTTCATCCGTGATTAGTGAAACACATTTGGCACGTTTTATTTCTTTACAAACTTCATCATACAGTGCAGTAGATCATCTGAACAGTCTTGAACACTGATGCTTGACTGAGATGATCTTTAAGATCTTTAACTAGCTCCATGCTGAATTGAATTAGCTTACGAAAAAACCCCTTATTTCGAGAGGCATCAGATTCATCATTGTCCCTGAGAGCCAGTCCCAAAACGCCACAGAACCGAATACAATTTACAATTAAATTCCGTATATATTTATTCTTCCCTATACGTTTGATGTAGTTGTCAATTGTTTTCTATATTGCGAATCTAATTTCTGCAGAATGTTGGTTTTGGCTAGAAATGAATAACTAAGCATATTATTCATGTGCCACTTTGGCATTTCAATTACTTTCATTTTCGGCCATATGTGCCCAATATCAGTTATTCCGGTCTTACACCAATGAACTTCTCTCCAAATAACACACAAGGAAAACAAAAAACATCGTTGCTTTCTTCACAGCCACAAATCCATTTATTCTTTTGGTAAATTTCAGGATTGAACTTACTGCATCGATTTTTTATTGGTTCGATTTGGGAGTTTCAAACCTAGTGTTTTTTACCTGAATTTTTTTCACTGGGAGTCGTATCGCTAAATGCCATTTTTGATAACTCATTAATTTTGTTCATGGTTGCTATTTCCAGTCAACTGAATTTTCCCTTACAGATAACCCTCTCACAAAGCTATATACGGTCAGTTACCTGGACTCACAACTATTGTGACAAATTTGTATAGAACTGTGTAACATGAATGTAACAAGTATAAATAGAAATACTACACTGTTTGTTGGAAAATAGATGCTCGACAGGTGATGAATACATCAGTTTTTTTGTTCTGTACCAATAGCTGTGTTGTTGCGAAATATACCAATATCGAAATAATGCCTCTTAGTATCTAAATCTAAAGGAATAATTATATTAAAATTATATACAGCTATTTGTAACGGTATTTAAGTGTATTATTTCTGTATTTGATTTAATTAAGCATTAATTTGCGTTTAGGAATGCATTAGCATTAACTTGCAGAAAGATTGTAAAACTGGATTACAAGAAATATGCGCCCTGATGTAGTCTTACACGATTGTTAGATGGCAGATCTTGCTTCTATAGGTACTGCACTTTGTTGCTCTCTGGTGGAAGGAACATAAGACTCCGAGTCACACCAGCTACAGCTCCACCTCCGCTACAAGCAGCACATAGAAACTAATGGCCGAGCCTTTCATACATTGTTTATGAGGGCAGAAGGTGCCAATCTGCAGTTGGCTCCAAGCTTCAGAAAACTGCTGCGAGAGCTTGCACGGCGGAATGCGCCTCTTCAAATCAGAAAATACGTACACCAAAACAATGTTTTATGTGCAATTTGCATAGATTTCTGTTTCTTTCTATTTCATACAAGTGGTGCCACGGCACAGTGGCACTACCTCAGAAGCTGCCCCTGCTGTGAAGGCTTGTGTAGGAAGGTAGAACATGTAAAGGGATTGGTAACTGAGGAGCATTTATTGCATGACTTGCATGGGAAGTTACCTTGGAATGTACAGTCTATGAAACCATGACTGAGCCACATTTTCAAGGAGTGTAGGTGAACTTGACATGTGGAACTGATATAATAAGAATAGATCTCACAACAACTAAAGCACGTCTAATAAAAATAATTACAATAAAAATAGTAACCAAAATGATATTAGGGAATACGCTTTGAGAGCAGTAAGAACAGACAGAGGTAGGAGAGGTGGAAGAGGTCATGGAAATAGAGGCCAGTAAGTACTAGGACATAATACCCAACTGATAATGAGGGGAACAAAAGACCGCAACAGTGAAGGGTCAAACTGGAGTGGATAGAGAGGACAGGTCCCAACAACACAGCCACATCAACACCAAAGACAGAACAATAAGAGAATGTGAATTGTAAATAGATCTTATGATAATAGGCAGATTAATAAGACAAAAAGAAATTGTGGGTTTAAAGAAATAAATAATCAATAATATGCTTGGTGTGATAAAGACATGAAGTACCGGCGAAGGAAAGAGTGGGACTCAAAATTATAATGAGTGCAGGGTTTACCTGAGACGATTAGAGGACAGGAAATTCAGAGATATAATAAAATAAGAAAAGCTTATTAGGTAGATACAGGTGATATTTTTCTTGCAGACATGTATGAAGCTTAATAATTCTTATTATAAAAAGTAGATAGTGTTCCCAATACAAGATGTGGTTATAAAAACCGGAGATAATACTGAGAATGTAAAAAACAGAAGAATATGATCACTGGGTAGGTGCATTATGCAATTTAGGAGCAAATGTAATTGAGCATAGAAAGGAGAAAGGAGAAGAGGTAAAGAATAGGCAGGAAACAATAAAGGAAAGGTGTAGTTTAAGTGTGGAGGACAATATTGAGAGTAATACTGGACGTGAGAATTATAGTGAAGGATCAGAAGAGAATGATAGTCCCAGTGATCAGTGTGAAGACAATGATAGTGATAGGGAGGTAATTGATGATGAGATTATTAGTGTGGTACTACTGTTGATGAACTTCAAGCATGTAATGCAAATATAAATGATAATAGGGAACCACTGTGTGATGGATTACAGGAAGATATGTGTAGTTGAGGATAATAAATAAATACGTCAGGAAGTACTGGCACATGAACAATTAGAAGTAGTCAGGCAAGATATACTATGTGCAGGCAGTAGTTAAGGGACAACAGAATGTCTATCAGATACATCACGTGTTATAAACAATTTATTAAGTGAGTTTCTATTTGCTGTTGTTAAGTGTGCTATTCTGTAAGAAAGCTCAACTGCTGGAGAAAGTCAACTGTTTATCACACTGAGGAGCCTGCCCCAAGTATAACATGCTATCAATAGGTATTTGACAATACCAATTTTTCGCAATATCAGAGGTATCAAATGCATCACGCTAGCCTCAACTCTCCCAACATCCGTGGAGACCTGTTTCTGTTCCAGAGGGTGCAAATTTAAGAGACCCAGTGGCTTATATTGCCTCCATCTCCAACAGAAGAACGCCACCTAAGGGTTATAGAACTTCAGATATCTCAATATAAGTCAAGCAGTGCATTACAGCAGATTATGTTCTTGACCTGAACATGATCAAACTCATTCTATTAGTAATATTCACACACTTATTGTAAGGTGTGTTATGAATTTGTGGTAAGTGGCTCCACTCAGTACAGTGCACTCTACAAGTACCAGCAATACCTGAATCGAACAGATTTATGCAGTCTACCAGTAAGAAATTTAAAGGTGAGAGAAGTGTAATATCAGTCTAGTCATTCATTAATTTACCACCATGTGCTACAGCTTAGTCACACAGCTTTACAAAATATACAGCAGCAAGGTAACACATTTACCATTCCAATCCCTCTCCTACTAACACTACATAGGTCACTTACAAAATAAAAACTTCACAGCCATTGTTGATTGAAACATATTTTGTTCACTTAATGAATTTAATTAAGAGAACTGGACAGGAGAAGGTGGGGTGGTATATTCTGTTTCTGAGGTAAACTGAAAAGCGAGTGTCACTCATAGAGACAGAAGTTGCCTTTTCTGGAAGAATGCTAAAGTAGAGGTACAGGAGAACTAGGAATCAATTTCTCTTCTAGCACAGTAGGGCAGTGTACAGAGATTTATGTAGATTCCTCACAAGTGTTTCTTACATTGGAACTATTAGTAACCCATATCTGCATTGCATGTAGTATTAACGAACTTTATGGAAAATAAACAATTTCTAGGTATGTCTGTACACTGCATCATCAGTGATTCACACAGCACACTGCAGGAGGGACAGTTAAGCTGTGTGAAACACTTTGTAGTTGGTTCTTGTGACGTAGAGGCGTTAGAGAGAGTGGGAAATGGTCTGCTCGCTCTTCACTTCACAGACTACGAAGCAGGGAAGTGCCTGACCACAATCTGGTGACCTACCTTCTCTTATATGTCTTCCTCTCATCCACTTCCTTCCACATGTCACTCCACCAGAACACTATTTATCCCTTAATACGGTTCTACTGCACTTACATGTGATATACATATTTTATATTTATTCTTACCCAACTCCATTTAACAATAAATATTAATTTTATACCATGAAAACACTATTTTTAATGATCTGGGTTCTTCCATCCCCTACTGTGAGGAAACTATTAGCCCTAGAAAAAAAAATTTGTGGGGCATTCTTTGTAGGAAATTTAATGTAGTTTCATATGTATCAAAAACATTCCTGCTAGAAGACCTGGATTATTGAGCTATTCAAGAAAAACATAATCAGTATTTTTAGTATGTTGTCATGGCATTCCCTACTACCACTGTGAAAATATTTGCAACTACACGGATTTTTGCCCTAATACTTCTTCCACAACTAGACTACAAGACACATCAAAGGGGACAATCAGATATGCCCCCCACGGCATGGCATGGGATGGAACAGAACGGAACAGGATGGAGTGGGATGGGACGTCGCCGTCAAGGTTTCTGGGTAGGGAATTTTGACGTTGATGTTCGTAGGGATAACTGTGTCATCGTCTTCTAAAATCTGAATTAATGTATTCTCCCAGCGTTCAGTTATTCTTTGCTAGTAGAATTCATGCTTTTGCGGTTTCTCAGTCTTTGTTTTTATTCTTTTGCTTTGTTTTCGTACCAAATAGCGGATTTTTCATGTCGACTTTGATATTTTTCGTTGAGTGTTCTTCCATAAGAGAGGACAGATATCTGAAAACGAGTAGTGATTTTGGTCATTAAGAACTGAACAATGTTGATACCTACACTGTGTATAAATAAGAACACAAATTGATGAAGCAGTTTTTTTTAATAAAATAACCTTTTATTAAGTGAAAAAGTTTGTTGTATTGAGAGAGAAAGTCTAGATGATTATAATGTTATTTACTAGGAAGGGAAAAAGCATAATGGATCGTGTAAACATACCTTTTAAGTATGTACACACAGTGCCTCTTTTTTTGGGTGATATTGCAGGTGCACATGAAAAAAGTGCATGCACAAAAGTTAGTTGAAAGCACGCACATACACATGCATTTTCATCTGTACACACGATGCATAATTGTTCAAGCAGTTTGCTGTACATGGATTTAATTGCTTAGCAATTTATGCTGCATTTATTGTGATGAAACACGACAGAAAATGAAAACATTAAGGCTACCCTGGATAAAACAGTATATAAATAACAGATATACAAGAAATACAGTGCAGTGGTGACATCTTGTTAGCAAATTTCAGAAGGAGGTAACAATGAGGTTTTAAATTTTTTCTAGGGAAACTGCAGCTATAAGGTTGGCAGTAAAATTTCGTTACCTGAACACCAGCGACTTTTATACCAGTCTGAGCTATTTATTTCGCATTTCAGAACGAAACATTTCAATGTTTATTCCTGAAACTGAGATGTACTTAAGGGAGGTTCTTAGTCATTATATGAAAGTAATTATAATTTTGGTATGTCATTTGTATTTTATTGTATGAACATCTGTTTACACAACTTCGATCAAAAAACATCACATATAGTTTAAGGTCTTTGGTGTCAACAACCCCTTCAATGGAGGTAGTATGTCCCAAATTTATATTTTCTATTCATCATCAATGCCCTTCATTTCAATTTATTTTAGTCTGATGAGGAGCTCCATCTACCCCACGTATCCTTTTGTTTAAATGTCATATTCCTCAATTGTTGTGCTATTAATTCGCCATAATGTGAATATTCGTCGACGGTTTTCATATGCACTTTTCATAAATTTGTAGGATTTCCCCTCACTGTTTTCCTACTTCGTGACTTATTTGTTTGCAGTAATATGATCAGAGTCTTTCTACCTAATACTTGATGCTCAGGGCATTTTTATTCAAGTAACCTTTAGAAGCGACATTCCATAGGATTTCTCTTTGTCTATAATCATCTATAAATTTCAGTATGCTCTCTTAAGAGTTATTGCACATATATCGCCTTAAAGCATAACCTCAACACTCTACATAATGAAATAAACATACATGGGACCCAGGTGCATGTCATCTGCTAAACAATGCAAGAGATCCCATCAAATTCAGGAAGCAATGCGCTATTGCACACACCATCCACTTTGAAGAAATTAAGCATGCACAAATACAGATGCATGTTTGTGCTGCTGGAAAATTTGCGCATGCACAAAGTTGAATAGAAGAAAAAGTATCAAGTAGATGCACCTAATATTGTTGATGTGTTTGTGTTCAAACTGGAATGTTACTTTCACTTTTGAAATCTCCCCACCTAAGGTGATGATGGCATTGCAGTCACATTACTTTTAATGTTCCTTGAACATAGCGCCCGTTTGTTTGGTCTTTCTGTATCCACCATTCAGTACACTTTGCTTTGTAATAAGATGAAATAAAAGTTATTTCTTTGTATCCCTGTGTCTGAATCTGAATTCCATTACCCTTTATAGGTTATGGACCCAATTTAATCAAATTTCAGCACAGAAGTTCATTAAGGGTTTCATAGATTCTGCCACAATATCATGCACAGAGGATTCATGGCACAATTGTACAAATTAGTGATTCAGGGTCGAGTGTTGTAAAAGTTGCATCGCTGCTGTCAAACAGTTCCATGTCCAACAGCCAGGAGTGCTGTGTTTATTTTGCTGTACAGTCTGAGTTACTCTCAGTTTAAAACATTCCTTCCTTTTATATGTTAACGCCATGTAATTTCTTTTTCCTAGCTATTCTTTTAATCTAGTTACTGTCTAAGGTTGTTCATGTTTTTGCTGTCCTGAATTATTTGCTGTAGTGGGAAAACAGAGCTGCATCATAAATCAATTCCAAAGTAATAATAACTCCAAGCATAATAAACTTGTTCTCTCCAGTGTGGTACCTGATTACTAGACGTAAGAATACATCCTCGCAAAATCGGCCAGCCGGAAGTTGCGCTGTAACTGACAAATGGTGTCCCCAAAGTGATCTGCAGAGACAAGAGCACGTCTGAAGCAAGCCATTTCTTACAGAGAGGGAAGGTGTCTGAAGAGCAGAACATTTCTTGTCTAGCAGTTGGTCTACCTTCGTCCTGGCCCCATAATCCCGTGCTGCGGTTTGTATAGGTTGAAGCAAGTTTTTGATATGCCAGAATTACAGCTGCCATGACAGAGTTTGCTCTTGTGGTGAGCCAGCTGGATCATTGCTTTGCAGCACATGTAAAGATGGCATCACCACACCTCCAGGGGCGGAATTCTATGACAAACTGTTGTCTGAACTTATACGTCAAGAAGACAGGATATAAAAACTATGTGCCCAGGAAGACACAGGAGATCGAAAACCATCACAATACTTGAGACACCTTGGTAGCAGAGTGGACGCTAGTGTCGTCTCAGACAATTTCTCATGTACACTGTGGAGCAGCAGATTACCACCGCAGGTGAAAGTAGTGTCACAGAAGGAAATGCTATGGCGGAGCTCACTGACCGATTACAGGAGGCCATCATTCCAAACAAGGTCTCATACAGAGTACGGTTCTCTGCAAGTTTGCTAGATGGCGCACATGGCTGCCGGCTAGCAGGTGGGGATGATGGCTGCCTCCCATGTTGATCCTCGCACAGGGCGTATGATTCGGCGCAGAAGATAGCTGGCTGGCTTGACTGCGCGAACGGCAGAGAGCGCGAGCCGGGCGAACCGCAAACTTTCTCAAACGACTTTAAAAAAAACTATTCGGTAAAAAATTTGATTCATCTTATAACTTCATTCGTCAGCTTCGTGATTAACTGCCTATCATTTCGTTAACAGTCTAATTTTGTGATATTTAAGGATTAAGTAAATTGCTGCAAGAATTTCGGAAAGTTTGCAGTGAAAAATAGAGGTTGCTATGAATTTGCGTTTGGCGCATTTTACATCGTATGTTGCTGTGTATGAAATGTAGATAACCTATCGAATTTTTCTTTAAACTTTGAAAGACGTTGCTATCTATTACCAATTTCGAGAAAATAGATCGTATATGAAGCGCTTTGTCGCGAGCTCGCGCGGCAGCGAAAAAGCCAGAATGAAATATTCACAAAATTCCTCGGATCTCGTAAACAGTTTCAGACATCGAAACAGGATCTTGGCAAACGATAGTACGATAGAGGAAAGTATTTCGGCATACGATTAACATTCGAAACTCGCATATCAGTCGCGCTATTCAAGCGACTACAGATTTCGTCAGTGAAATTGTGTAATATTTGAGCACTGCAGATAGCTAGTGAATCGACAATTACTGTGGATTTGGAAACGCATATGTGAGGAAATTCCACTTTATTTTTGCACTGAGAATGGCCATTTTCATAAACCATTGACTTGTATTTCTATCAGTTGCTGTTTTATGATTCTGTTGCAATTTGAACTGCTCTAGAATGTTATTGACATAAATACGAGGATAAGTCAATTATTATCCGCAAAGTAGTTATAAAACTTCATTGTAATCAAATAGGAAACTTACAAGAACATCATTTTTCGACATAGTCCCCTTGCGTTTCAAGGCACTTGGTCCATCGTTGTACAAGCTTCCTGATGCCCTGATAAAAGAAGGTTCTCGGTTGAGCAGCGAGCCAGGAATGCACCTCCTCTTTCACTGCTTCATCCGAGGCAAATTGACGGCCCCTTGATGCCTGTGGATCGGGACTATATGGGGAGATCCAGTACTTCAGATTTGCGTTTCTGGAGCGTTTCAGTAGTGCGGGCAGCAGTATGCGGACGGGCATTGTCGTGCAACTACACAACACCTTTTGACAGCAATCCTCGGCGTTTGCCTCGAATTGCAGGCTTTAGCCTGGCAGTAAGCATCTCACTGCAATGTACACTGTTCATTGCTGTGACCCTTTCCCCATAATGTTCCAGTACTGGACCTTGTGCGTCCCAGAAAGCCGTAAGCATCCGTTTTCCTGCAGACAGTTGGGTCTTGAACTTTTTCTTGCACGGCGAATTTCGATGTTTCCATTCCATACTCTGCCACTTACTCTCCTGCTCGTAATGATGGATCCATGTTTCGTCACCAGTACTGATGCTGTCTAAGAAGTTGTCCCCTTCGTTACCAAAGCGATCCAAATGTTTTTTGCAGATGTCCAAGGGCGTTTGTTTATGCAACTATGTGAGTTGTTTTGGGACCCATCTAGGACAAACTTCATGAAACCCACGTCTGTTGTGGATGATTTCGTAGATAGAACCGTGACTGCCTTGCAGACGCTGTGTCACATCGTCAATAGTTAATCGTCTGTCTAAGAGAATCATTTCACGTGATCGCTCAATGGTTTCTTCATTTGTGGCGCTGTAAACGGTCGTCCGGCTCCTTCATCGTGCGTAACACTTGTGCGACCATTTCGGAATTTTTCAATCGATTCGAAGACACTCCGTTGTGGCAAACACTGTTCTCGTACTGTTCCGAAAGTCTTCGATGAATTCCGATCACTGAAACGCCTTCCGACCCATGTGTTCCGACCACAAAAAAACTGATCACTGAACGTTGCTCTTTTTTGGTGCAAATAGACAGTGGAGCAGCCATGATTAACAGCCCCGCAGCGATAACGAAACTAACCTAGCAGCTTGAAAATTGCAAAGATATAGCAACAAATAATCAAAGCAAGCGTTATCAACGTTAAACGGCATTACTACCAAAATACACAAAAATACAGCTAAATTGCGGATAATAATTGACTTACCCTCGTATTTACAAACTCTGATGAAGCAGATTCGAATGTGACAAAAAGGAAATTTAATGTATTACTCAGAACTGTTGAAATTTTAATGGAATCCTATACCTTTTCGTGTTTTTAGTAATGAATAATGTGGATTGGTATGCTATGTGCTGTTAATTGTTTCCATATTTCTTAGATTATTGAACTATAGAAATAAAATCTGTTGCCCAGTTCCAATTCACATAATTCGTTATGAAAAATACCCTGGGGTATAGTATTTCGCCAGAATTTCAACAGAAGTAGCGATGTATTTTCCCACAATTATCAACTTTACTTTCTACAGAGAAACGTTATCAGTGACGAGTTTTGAATAGTACGCAAGACTCCTTGTTGCCATATTAATCGGTTTCCTTCCCCGAAATATAACTGATATTATAAATGTTCTTCTCGCTAACATTATAATGCAGTTGAAATTCCGACAGAATCATAGAACAGGGACTAATGTAAAGACATGTCAATAGTTTATGAAAATGCCAATTCTTGGTATAAAAATATACTGTGATTTCTTCATGTATACCGTTCAAAACTCGCAATTCTCGTTTCACCAGCTGTTGATGGGGCTTAAATATTACATCATTTCACTGAAACAGATCTGTAGTCGCTTGAATATCGCGATAGACATGGAAGTTCCACATATTGATCATGTGGCGGAATACTCTCCTCTTCGCATATTGTCATTTTCAAAATCTTGTTCTGATATCTGAAACCGTTTACGAAACTCTAGGAATTTTGTGAATATTTCATTCTAGCTTTTTCAAAGGTGCACAAGCTCAGAATGAAGCGCTTTACATATGATTCATTTTCTCGAGTAAATAACAATATCCTTCGGAGTTTCAAGAAAAATTCAGTATGTTAGCTATATTTCATACACAGCACCATATGACGTAACATGCACCAAACCCAGATTCATAGCCACCTATATTTTTCACCGCAAATTTTCCGAAATTCTTGCGGTAGTTTGCTTAATTCTGAAATATCACAGTAAATATGACCATTAGCGTAATGATAGACAATTCATCATGAAGCTAACGAATGAAGCTATAAGATGTGTGAGAATCGATTTTCTTATCGAACAATTTCTTTACAATCGTTCGAGAAAGATCGCAGGTTGAAGGGCGTGTGACGTTCTGTTTGTCTCGCTGGTTGAATGGCTGTCTTTCAAGAGTTCCCGCCTTATACGCTGTGAGGTCAATCACCAAACTACTCCTGACCGGCCAAGGCAGGTAGTATGCAGGGAACCCACTACACCTAACAACAAAAATAGCACCGTACCTTTCACAGGAAGCATGCACAACTCCATGTAGGGCAGCGGGTTAGCAGAGGACATAGGTCTCAAGGAAGCCATCACATGAGATACCAAGTTAAGTGCAGCAAACCTTACTCTGCGTGAGATGGCCTTTAGTGTAGTCACAGTACAGTGCATAAGTACGTCGTCACAGGCGACTGTTGCATGTGCAGATTACGATGTACTAAAGTGCGCGTCATTTATGTTGGCGGCCGAGTTTAGGTTCGTTCTGCGCATCTGACATCAAAAAACACAGTCAGCCAATGAATAGAGAACGACGTTGCCACATCTCGACTGCAGTGCAGAGCATGGATGAGTGTCTTCAGTTTTAGAAACGTTCAGTCATAAATAAAGTAGTAGAACAAAAGCAATGTCTTGATAGCAGACATTCTTTTATAGAAAGTTTGGAAAAAGCATTCTTTATACCAATTGCTTCATATTCTATTAATTAATTAAACCAAAGAAGCAATAAGACTCTTAATTCAGGTGATAGCAAGGAAAGGTGTTTCTATCAATCGCAATAAAGAACAGCGGTAATTGTTTATTTCCTATTGTACTTCGACGAAGCGTGAGTAATTCGTAGGTATACCAACAGTGTTTGTCAGTATTTTGCATGACGTGTTACAGTCCTCATGGCAATATCTAGTCAGACAAGGTGCGTTTGCATAACGGTTAAGGTGTTGGGCTGCTACGCAATAGATTATGAGTTCAAACCTTATGCTGTGCTTAATATTTTCATTATTTAAAAACAATATCGAAGTGCCTTACTTCACGAATTATATTCGTTTGAATGCAATTTTTTGAAATTTCTAGTGCTTTGTCTCTTCATTAACCCTTTCGCTGCTGCAGACACGTGCTCCCCGCATTCCGTGCTGTGTGCGATTTTGTAATCACTGCACTGCTCGCCTGTGCAGACACATGGTGTTCCCACTGCTTTGACACACTTATCATTCGATTTCACAAGAACTATTTGGCCCAAAAATTTGATTTTTACACGTCTTCTTGACTGATACCTTCCCCCCATAAATGACTTAATTTTGCTTCGATGTTCAATGCAGTTATTATGCAGCATTAAATGTAGTAAACCATTGCACGAAATTTTGAAGAGTTTGCAGAGGAAGTCCATAGCGTATACTTTCCGTATGGTCGATTTTAGTTGCCACAATGTTGAGAATGAAATGTGGACAAGATACCTAAATTTCATATAAAATTTACTGTATAACAATATCTCATTTAATTTAAGTACGACATAGGTGTCGTATGTAATATTGAGAAATATTCCGTCTTTCGCGACTGTAATAAAAGTATTATTTACACCGGACATGCTGGGCTTTATTTTAAAGCACTTCAATCAAGGAAAGGTATGGCACATACACAATGGTACTCATGTTCTCTTTCTCGTATTTGTTCCACAGTCGCAGTTTTACCAATGGTACTGAAATATATTCCTTTTCGGCAACTGTAATAAGGGACTTATTTAGACCAGACGCGTTTCTCTCTTTTGAAGCATCTTCAGTGGACAGTATTTTGTCTCCTCCATTGCCAAGTCACCTTCCGTAGTTTTGTGCTACAATATTCAATGTTTGTGTTGGCAGATCAGTGTTTTAGCAAATAAATGATGTTTGTGTGTGCCACACACAAAAATTGTATTTGACATAGCTCAGAGCACTTCACTGATGGACGGTATATTCAAGTCCTAATGTTTTTGTAAGTCCACAGCTTTGTTTAATGTATTTTGTCTACTTCCTTTTGATTGATTGAAGTGCCGCGAAAGACGGAATATTTCTCAATATTACATACGACACCTATGTGGTACTTAAATGAGCTATTGTTATACAGTAAATTTTATATGAAATTTAGGTATCTTGTCCACATTCCATTCTCAACATTGTGGCAACTAAAATCGACCATATTGAAAGTATACTCTATGGACTTTCACCTCTGCAAACTCTTCAAAATTTCGTGCAATGGTTTACTATATTTAATGCTGCATAACAACTGCGTTGAACATCGAAACAAAATTAAGTCATTTAGGGGGGGGGGGGGGAAGTCATCAGTCAAGAAGATGTGTAAAAATCTAATTTTTGGGCCAAATAGTTTTTGTGGAATCGATTGATAAGAGTGTCAAAGCAGTCGGAACACGATGTGTCTGCACAGGCGAGCAGCGCAGTGACAAAATCGCGCACAGCGCGGAATGCGGGGAGCACGTCTTTGTAGCAGCGAAAGGGTTAATGCGGCCGTGGTGGCTTTACTTCATGAACTGCGCGCTCCCCCCTACACGTAAGCTTGCGAACTATGCTATACTATGGCGCTGCTTCGATTGGCGCGTGCGTCGTGTGCAACTGGCAACGCAGCAATCTCCCGCGTCTGGGCGGGCATGCGCGAGCCGCCAAGATAAAAGAATTGAACTATAGCAACGAAAGTGTTTTCTCAAGGTGGCGCAGGAGATGTTGGAGAATTATACAAATACCTAATCCCAGTAAGATCAGAGAATTGGAAAGATTCTTAGGTAAGCTGAACTCAAATCGCCGACATTTGTCACACATGCTGAAATACAGGAACCATTGACTGCAGAGCTTGCAGGAACAAAAGTGAAAGGCAGTTCATTAATGCAAAAGCAATTTGTACAGCATTCGACAATGTTAAGCAGAACACAGATAATACAATGCTTCACGCTCATCCTAAACTAGATGCGCCTTTAGCCTTGGTCGTTCACATGAGTCAGACAGCTATTGGCATAGTGCTACAACAGTTGGTAGAAGACGCCAGCAAGCAGTAGCGTTTTTCACATAAACTGTCGCAATCACAGAGTAAGTGGAGCACTTACGACCATGAGCTATTGGCAGTACGTGAAGCCATTTAATATTTTCATCCACAGATCAAGGCCCATGTATTCACGATATTTATGGACCATAAGCCTTTGATTTACACGTTAACCGGACCGTACTAACTGCTCTCCAAGCGAGTTCAGCCAATTTGAGTTCGTGGCACAATTCAATACTGACATTCAACACATCTCTGGTATTGATAAAATTGTAGCAGACTGTCTTTCACACATCAGCAGCGTGGAAAACCCAATCGATTTTGCGGCACTAGCAGAAGCACAGAAGCAGGATGATGAACTCCGAGCCTCCATTGACGACGATACTGGATCACTACATTTGAAACTTGTTGGCGTTTCTGGATCAGATTCAAAATTGTATTGCGACGTCTCCAGAGAAAGACCCCACCGTTTTTCCCCTCGCTTTTCTGCAAACAAACGTTCGACACCATCTGTCACCAGGGGTACCCCCTGCCTTTTGCCTCTTGTAGAAACGTTACATACGGCCTGGAATAGAGAAATACTGTCATCAATGGGCACGAGCCTGCTTGCATTGGCAATGGAGTGAGATATCCCGTCACGTTCATGCTTCGAACGGAAAGTTTCAGGACGTGACTGCGCGTTTCGACTATGTGCACCTGGACGTCGTGGGTCCACTGCCGACTTCAAATGCTAACCGTTGTTTGTTTACTATGATCGATCAGTTCACTCCCTGTACAGAGGCAGTACTAGTGGATAACATTACAGCCGAAACACTAGTCCCTGCATTCGTATTAGTTGGTTAGCGAGGTTCATTTGTCACTGGCACACCACCACCGATTGGAGGTGGTAATTTGAATCAGAATTGTTCAGTCTACTCGTCAAGTTCTGCGGCTATAAAAACCATAATACAATGCGCTGGAACGCCGTTCACTGAAAGCGGCACTGGTATGCCATGATGTCACTTGGTTGACTGCCTTGCCCATAGTACTTCTGGATAGAGGACTACATACAAACCATACATCGATTCCTCGTCCGCAGAACCAGTTTAGGGACAGACAGTACTCATTCCAGGCAAATTCCTCGACACAAACACGATGTTTAAAGTTATGCCTGACCACCACAGCTCTAACTCCAACTACATGTTGTCAAATCAATCCGTCAAAAGGTTCTCGTCATGGCACTTCCCAGTGTTATGTGCACCACGATTTAGAGAGATGCTCTCATATCATGCTTCACGCTGAGGGAATGAAGCCACCTTTATAGTCACCGTACATAAGCCTGTACTGCGTGCTACTATGGGGTGCACAAACTTTTTATGGAACGACAAGGAGTGGACTTGTTAATTTATAGACCCAAGCCTGCGTACATGTTCCAGGAAGCACCACCATCCACCGCCATTCAAGGACAGTCACTGTCTCCAGAATCTGTAGCCTGCCCTTTGGCGCAAGTGGACCCCTGGCTGGACATCTCACAACAACCAGCGCAAACGACTCGTTCAGGATGTAGGGTACATTTCCCAATTCGCTTCCTCAACACTGGCAATCGGTTTCCCACTGAGAGGCTGATAATAGAATCTGCCACGATGTCTTCTGCAGTTGTCACGGACAACAGTTTCACGGTGCGATCGTACGGTGCTGTCATTCAGTGTTGAGTGTTGTAGAGTCCACGTGGGATATGGTGGCCGATATGCAGTGACCAATTTTCGTCCAAGCTCTGGCGAGTTCATTTGTTTGTTCGGAAGTGGAGGTCGACAGTGTTTTCCCCATTTTTGGCCGGTCGGCAATGATAGAATCAAGATGCACTCACTGGACTCTTTCTCAAATAATGTTACAGAAACTATTCGGCAAAAGAAATTCATTTTTGCATTAGTTGTATCTGTATAAGTCAGCTTCATTGTGATATACTGTGCGAAATACGAAAAGTTTGCAATGAAAAATAGGTGTCGCTATACTTTTGCTTTTGGTGCATATTACATAGTATGTTGCTGCGTATGAAGTTGAGCTAAAATATTGAACTTTTCTTTAAACCCGGGTGGTGATCTCTACCTGTCACCAATCTCGATCACGCGCGCCAGCGACAAAGCCATAGTGAAATATCCACAATATTGTTCATAATTCATAAAGTGTTTGCAATATCGAAATTAGATTTTGGTAAATGACAGCGTGCAAAGAGGAGAGTATTTCGCCACGTGGATATTATGAAAAACTTCATTATGCACCATGTTATTCCACTATCTATAGACTTTTTCGATGAAAGAATGTAATTTTTAAAGGCTGTCGATAACTGGTGAAATGAGAGTAATAGCGCAAAGTATATTCTCAGACAATTTGTAACAGCAGGTTGCATACATCAAGGGACAAGCATATGTTCAGTGCCAAACTTGATTGATTTATGGTCCCCTCCCCATCCACTTAACCTATTGTCCTGTTGGTTGATTTATGACCCCCTGTGCATAATCCATCCTTCTGAGAAAGCCTCCATCCCTCTCCCCATCCACCACCGCCTCCCCTCTGGGAAATCTCTGATACAGACACACCTTTGTTATCAATTTGATTGCCTAATTAATGAAATCGATAAATTAATTAAACTCTCTCCTCTGGTAAATCCTCCAGCCTCCCCTACTCCACCTGGAAATTGGTGGGAAAAACATTCAGCCTGTGCTGCAGAGGAAGGGGCTTACAACACGAAATTCAGATCAATATCAATCACATAGCAAAGGATATATGATTTATTTATAAAATTAAAGTCGCATGGGTTGCACCTCTCTTTTAACTGACAGGAAAAAGCTCAATATTCTCTGCTGTTTTGGATGCTGGAGGTCTTGTAAACTACACTGAAAATAAGTAGATCGCCTTTTTCCCAATCATGCAAGGAATACCGTCATGAAACAGACGCCAACATGACTCACCACAGGTAATTACACTGTTAAAAATCTTGCTGTCACATCTTTGCACTGGTCGCAGGGTAGACGTACCGGCCGTTACATTGCGTCGCACACCCATGCTCCGGCTACTATGCTGGTCTGAATTATGCGCCAGCCGCTGGAAGCCATGGCAACACCAGGCCCATGCCACCACACCGCAAGGGGTGCCAGTCATCTACTATTAAGTTCATGTCTCCTGGTATTAGCACACTGACCATACAGAGACTACTGATCAATACTGAAATTACACTTGGATACTCAGCGCCCAGAGAGCTCCACTGCCTGTGACACAAGCTACATTTTTTCTGATCGTCTGGCAACAAGGTCACCCCACTGCCACGGTCCCCTCTGTTCACAGCAGCGTCGGATTTCCCACTTCAAGTGGCTACTTCCAGTTGCAGCACCTGCACAATCTGCTCGCAAACACACACTTTCCACATCAGGTCAGTGTAAGCAGCTGCTCTATGTTCTCGCCCTCCAGTCACTTCCCTCTCTTCCTCGCCTTCTGGGTACTTCCTGTTGAAAAAAGCATCCGGTGGCAGGTAATCGTTGACATTGATACCCGAGAAATTCTTGTCAAACCACATAATCTCTCTCTCTCTTTCTCTCTCAAATGGCTACTGCCCACCCTGTGATTGTCTGTCTTCGGCCTTGTCGCTGGGCTAGCACTTGGATGGGTGATCATCCAGTCTGCCGAGCGCCGTTGGAAAGTGGGGTGCACTTAGCCCTTGTGCAGCAAACTGAGGAGCTACTTGATTGAAAAGTAGCGGCTCCGGTCTCACAAACTGACATACGGCCGGGAGAGCTGTGCTGACCACATGCCCCTCCGTATCCGCATCCGGTGGCGCCTGTGTGCTGAGGATGACATGGCGTCAGATCGGTACCGTTGGGCCTTCATGACCTGTTCAGGCGAAGTTTAGTTTTTAGAGTGTCTGTCATACACCACACTAACCCCTATTTTGTCCTGAAGAAAGTACTGCATACCTGGTAAATCCTCAGGTGTGGATGTGCTGGAAATATTCCTTCACTCTGTCAGATTGATTGAATAATTAATTAAAGCGATACCTTTTGTGTGTGGGCAGTTTTTTCTTGCATCCTACTGGTGGATACTAGGACTGGTATATTTCAAGGAAATTCTGGGATTCGATCCAGCAACTGCTTGTTTCCAAACCCTGCTCTTCCCCCTTCCACATTTTTTCCCTATCTCCTATTTGTGGATACTGATAGAGTTATGTCGTTTGGCAGGAAGTCAATTGCGTTTGAGGTAGCTCAGAATTTACAATTTAAGCTCAACTGCGCCATGTGCTTAAACAGTTTGTGGGAGGGGATGGAGAGATGCGTGCTCGCAATATCACTATCGGAAACACTAAATGAATCAATCGAGAATTTGACGTTGTGATGGGGTTTTTAAAGCACTGTTTTCTCAGGTACACTAGGACGAAGGAGAAGGAGAAAAAGGTCTACCGCGTGATAGGACAATAACAACAACAAATACCAGTGCAAGGTAGAGTGCACTCCAATGTATCGAGAAGCACTAAATCATGATCCTAGTAGTTGTCACAGCTAGATGTCAGAGATCGCTGAAACACATGTACATACAGCCCACTCACCTCCCAGATGCTCACAGCGCGCCCATCCCGTTGTGCACTGCAGCACCAGTGCTTAGAGGCCAGAGGAAACTGCCACTGTGACTGCAGCTGCAGTCGTGGAAGTGTGTATCTTCCAGAGTGAACCACCCTGGCCATGGACGGCTTCTGGGAATGATAGGAATTCGGATATTATCAATACCTCGTGCACCAACAATACTGATCTTCTCAAATGTTTTTGTTGTTGTTGTTGAGGTCTTCAGTCCTGAGACTGGTTTGATGCGGCTCTCCATTCTACTCTATCCTGAGCAAGCTTCTTCATCTCCCAGTACCTACAGCAACCTACATCCTTCTGAATCTGACATCTTGGGTTGGCGGGTGTTCTGCCGGATATCAGCGTCGTACTTGCACGATATTTCGGTAACGTAGGCCGTTACCTTCATCAGGTGCGACCTGAGACTACTTCTCGAGTGGACCTGGTCCAGTATTGATGCCAGTGTTAGTACTTTGCAGCTGTGACTTATTAAGCTGATAGTTCGGCAATTTGCACATCTGTCTATACCTGCTTTCTTTGGGATTGGAATTATTATATTCTTCTTGAAGTCTGAGGGTATTTCGCCTGTCTCATACATCTTGCTCACCAGATGGTAGAATTTTGTCAGGACGGGCTCTCCCAAGGCTGTCAGTAGTTCTAATGGAATGTTGTCTACTCCCAGGGCCTTGTTTCTACTCTGGTCGTTCAGTGCTCTGTCAAACTCTTCACGCAGTATCATACCTCCCATTTCATCTTCATCTACATCCTCTTCTATTTCCATAATATTGTCCCCAAGTACATCGCCCTTGTATAGACCCTCTATATACTCCTTCCACCTTTCTGCTTTCCCTTCTTTGCTTAGAACTGGGTTTCCATCTGAGATCTTGATATTCATACAAGTGGTTCTCTTTTCTCCAAAGGCATTATCTATCTTACCTTAGTGATACGTGCCTCTACATCCTTACATTTGTCCTCTAGCAATCCCTGCTTAGCCATTTTGCACTTCCTGTCTATTTCTTTTTTGAGACGTTTGTATTCCTGTTTGCCTGCTTCATTTGCTGCATTTTTGTATTTTCTCCTTTCATCAATTAAATTCAATATCTCTTCCGTTACCCAAGTATTTCTACTAGCCCTCGACTTTTTACCTACTTGAACCTCAGCTGCCTTCACTATTTCATTCCTCAAAGCTACCCATTCTTCTTCTACTGTATTTCTTTCCCCCATTCCTCTCAATTGTTCCCTTATGCTCTCCCTGAAAATCTGTACAACCTCTGGTTCTTTCAGTTTATCCAGGTTCCATTTTCTTAAATTCCCACCTTTTTGCAGTTTCTTCAGTTTTAATCTACAGTTCATAACCAATAGATTGTGGTCGCAGTCCATATCTGCCCCTGGAAATGTCTTACAATTTAAAACTTGGTTCCTAAATCTCTGTCTTACCATTATATAATCTATCTGATACCGTCTAGTATCTCCAGGCTTCTTCCATGTATACAACCTTCTTTCATGATTCTTCTCAAATATCCACGTAAAAATCGGAGAATATTCTCACACACATGATCACGTAGGCTGCCCAACACATACTGAATATTAGTTCGCTATTTACCCGCCTAGAGGGCGACACAGATGTACCTCATCCGACCGGTTTCTGAGACTTAGTGATGGCTCGCACTGTAAGCCAGAAACGTCCATTCGTTCCGACCACTGACTGCCTCAGCCACGCACATGGATGGCAAGTAGAGTCGTCCTAGGAAACCAGCCACATCTTTATTAGTGTAATTACAATTAAATTGCAGCTCCAGTCTGGTGACAGTCGACGTGAGTGAATTACTGGAAATATCTCCTCCTGATGCTGCGGCTCTGGGATGAATCTCACGTAGAATTATCAATATCTATATCCTCCTTAATATCCTCATAAGTTTCCACGTAAAACCTCTCATATCCTTATACACCAAGCGAGGTGGCGCAGTGGCTAGCACACTGGACTCGCATTCGGGAGGACGACGGTTCAATACCGCGTCCAGCCATCCTGATTTAGGTTTTCCGTGATTTCCCTAAATCGCTCCAGGCAAATGCCGGGATGGTTCCTTTGAAAGGGCACGACCGGCTTCCTTTCCTAATGCGATGAGACCGATGACCTCGCTGTCTGGTCTCCTCCCCCAAAAAATCCAATCCAATACCCTTATACACTGAAGCGCCAAAGAAACTGGTCTAGGCATGTTTATTAAAATACAGAGATACGTAGACAGACAGAATACAGCGCTGCGGTCGGCAATGACTATATAAGACAAGTCTCTGACGCAGTTGTTAGATCGGTTACTGCTTCTACAATGGCAGGTAATCAAGATTTAAGAGAGTTTGAACGTGGTGTTACAGTCGGCGCACGAGCGATGGGACACAACATCTCAGAGGTAGCAATGAAGTGGGGATTTACACGCACGACCATTTCACGAGTGTACTGTGAATATCAGCAATCCGGTAAAACATCAAATCTCCTACACTGCTGCGGCCAGAAAAAGATGCAGCCTGAATGGGACCAACAACGACTGAAGAGAATGGTTCAGCATGACAGAACAACAATCCTTCCGCAAATTGCTTCAGATTTCAGTGCCGGGCCATCAACAAGTGTCAGCATGCGAGCCATTCAACGAAACATCATCGATATGGGCTTTTGGAGGCCCACTCATCTACCCTTGACGATTGCGTGACACAAAACGTTACGCGTCGCCTAGGCCCATCATCACTGACATTGAACCGTTGATGAGTGGAAACATGTTGCCTGGTCAGACGAGTCACGTTTCAAATTGTATCGGGAGGATGGACGTGTACAGGTATGGAAATAACGTCATGAATCCATGGAGCCTGTATGTCAGCAGGGGACTGTTCAAACTGGCGGAGGCTCTGTAACGGTGTGGGTTAAGTGCAGTTAAAGTGATATGGGACCCCTGGTATGCCTAGATACGACTATGATAGGTGACACATATATGAGCCTCGTGTCTGATGACCTGCATCCATTCATGTCCATTGTGCATTCCGACGGACTTTGGCAATTCCAGCAAAACAATACGACGCCCCACACGTCCAGAATTGCTACGGAGTGGCTCCAGGAACAATCTTCTGAGTTTAAACACTTCCGCTGGCCACCAGACTCCCCAGACATGAACATTATTGAGCATGTCTCTGGGATGCTTTGCAACATGCTCTTCAGGAGAGATCTCCCCCCCGTACTGTTACGGATTTATGGACAGCCCTGCAGGATTCAGGGTGTCAGTTCCCTCCAGTACTACTTCAGACATTAGTCTAGTCCATGCCACGTCGTATTGTGGCACTTCTGCGTGCTTGCGGGGGCTCTACACGATATTAGGCAGGTGTACCAATTTCTTTGGCTCTTTAGCATATGTATCAACGCATTGAAATTGACAATGTCATACGTCAAATCCATACCTGCCTTACTACCGGACACAGTCATTTTGTCTGCACATGTCAGAACGTAAGCCACACATACTTTATAATTCTGCTGATCACAGCGAATCTGTCACACACCCATTACTAAGTATAATACTTCGCTAATAACTGAATGCTATTGGCACCAAACAATATTGAGCAAAAATTTTGGGATGAATGGACATGCCCCATTTGCTTTTCTTGTAAGTGGCATCAGTGTGACTTAGGAAGAGGGACGTGATCTTCTTACAAGCTACCAGCTATGAAAAACACGAAAACAACGACTATGTTACGTCACCCTGCGTAAAAAGCCGTCTTGGTTCTACAGGCACACACAAGTATCGCTAACGATATCTATGTTAAAAGCTGTACATGCCTTGTAAGTCCAGTTACGGTATTGCTTCTGGATGGATTGGTCTTCCACACAAATACTGATATAGACAATGATCGCTGTGGTGTGTATTAACAAAACGAAAATGCGGGTGCAGGCCGCCAGCGGCGTGAGCTCGTAATAAAATCACCCTTCTCAGAATTTAGAATATGATTTAGCTAACGAAATTGGAATAATTCAATATATGCAACTCCTACTTGCCGCTTTCGATGTTTCCCACGTTAACAAACAGTATTTCTAACGCATTCTATCGCGATGCCAGAGGTTCTGTGAAATATCCATGGGGTTAGAGGTGAGGAAGAATGATGGTTCATTGAGAATAATTACATATGGTAGATGGTGTGCTATGTGTCGAAGCACTTTAAAAAACTGCGAGGCTAGATTGTAGTTGTTAGAAATGTACAGAATCCTGTGACCAATAGACTGGCTTTACAGATCTATTGTGTTCCGTTTTCTGGTAGATACGTTGTATGCGATTTGGAATCAAGTCTCTCCTTTCAACCGAACACTTGCTTTGGATCCTATAAAGATGGCTTTTAAAGATTACAGCCACTGGTGAATCATATTCGTGGTACTCTCATATCTAGACACGAGTCACTTTTTTCGAATCTTTCTGCCAAGGACCCTATATACTAAAACTCCAGAATGGTTTTAGACAGTCTCTCTGCATCTTGAAACTCTTAAACTGAAAGTGAGCGGAAATCAGATCTTCTGCATCCCATGGAGAAATGGGGCGAACTGAGTTCTACGACAGATTCATGTTTCGACCATTCGGTGGAAATTGGACCATATTGTCATAGCTCCGGCCACTGTTCACAATGTGAAAGGCAAGCGCCAAACGAAGCTTTCTTCTGCAACTTGATGTAGTCGAAAAGAGAGTATGAGCAGTCACTATTTTGTTTCTTAACGGGACTATTAGGAAGACTTCACATCATATGGGGTGCTGGAACAAAGATGAGGATTTCACTGCTGCATTGTGGTTCGTTTCCAAACTTCATACAGGTACTGCAGTCTGAAGGAGACCTGCGTCTCTCAGGGTGCACTCATTTCTCTCTCTCCCTCTCTCTCTCTCTCTCTCTCTCTCTCTCTCTCTCTCTCTCTCTGTCTATCTATCTATCTCCCCTAGTTGTTTTGTACTATCCAACAGAGTAAAACTATGAACTATATGCAACCAAACTTTAAACTCCGTACCATTTACTGTAATAGGCTTCGCTGATGTTGCCTGGTAGAGAACTCATTAGTTAGTTTGTTGCTTGTTTCATTGATCAGTCTCAAGGTAACCGTTATGATGTGGAATGTGTCAAGTGCATACGAAATGCACCTTACCTACCCCATTCTTTTAAATGGCAGAAAATGCATATATTGTATCTACAGATTTATTTGTTCCTATTCCAGAATTCATCAGTGGCGCCGAAGGAGTTGTTAAGGAGTTATGATTTCAGTTTTTTAAAACTAATACTGCTGTCTGTCAGACATTTTATTTCACCTGGTAATTTATCGAAAAGTTTTACAGCAGCATATTTTACCTCTTTCTGTGTCAAAGATAGGTTAAGTAGAGGATAGTGTAAGTCTTTCTTTCTTCTGGTATTATAGCCATGAATGTCAATGTTGTTTTTAAACTGGCCCATATTGTTGAGAACAAATTTCATTACTGAGTAAATATGCTGTGAGGCAGCTGTAAGAATTTGTAACATTTTAAACAGATGCCTGCAAGAAGTGCAACTATAAGCCCCACGCATTATTCTAACCAATTTCTTTTGAGCAGCAAATACTTTTTGCCTCACTGTTGAGTTACCCCAAAATATTATCCCACATGACATCATACAGTGAAAGAATGCAAAGTATATTAGCTTACTAATTTCTATATCCTCAAAATTGGCAATTATTCTGATTGCAAAAGTCACTGAACCTAGTCACTTTAGAAGATCCAAAATATGAATTTTCCAGTTAAGATTTTCATCTATATGTACACCAAAAACTTAGTAGGCTCTACTCTGGCTACTGACTTCTGTTGATGTATTATATTTATTGAATTAAGTGTACTCCTTGCAGTAGAAAATTGGATGTATTGTTTTTTCAAAGTTCAGAGCAAGCCCATTCGCAGAAAACCAATTAATAACTGCCGGCCGGTGTGGCCAAGTGGTTAAAGGCGCTACAGTCTGGAACCGCGTGGCCGCTACGGTCGCAGGTTCGAATCCTGCCACGGGCATGGATGTGTGTGGTGTCCTTAGGTTAGTTAGGTTTAAGTAGTTCTAAGTTCTAGGGGACTGATGACCGTAGAAGTTAAGTCACATAGTGCTCAGAGCCATTTGAACCATTTTGACCAATTAATAACCCTTCCAAAGACATTATCTGTAACATTTTCTATTGGAGTTTCTGATACTGGATTAGTAATGGTGCTTGTATAAACAGCAAATAGGGTCAGTTTAGCTTCTCGTTTCAGATAAGAAGGGAGGTCATTCACATATACCAAGAACAGAAGGGGACCCATGATTGAACCCTGTGGAACACCTAATGTAATTTCACCCCAGTTAGATAAAGTGGGAAACTTTTTTAAATCACTTAAACCATATAAAGAAACTTTTCGCTTCCTGTTCTGTAGATATGACTTAAACCTCTCATATGCTCTTCCTTTTATCCCATTGAATTGTAGTTCATGTAACATATATCATGGTTTACACTATCAAGTAAGTCACAGAAAATTCCTATTTGTGACATTTTACTATTTAAAGGCTCTATTATGTGAGCAGTGAAATTGTATATTGCTATCTTAGTTGAACAGCATTTTTGAAATTCGAAATGTGGTTTACTAAATATTCCATTACTGTTGAGATGGCTAACCAATCTTGAGTACATTACTTTCTAAACAATTTTTGAAAATGCTGTAAGCAATGATACTGGCCAGTAATTACTGACATCTGTGATGTTCCCTTTTTTGTAGAGAGGCTTGACAATGACACACATTAATCTGTCTGGGAAAATACCTTGAGTTAGTGATGCATTACATATGTATACAGCTGTACCTGCTCCACATTGTTTTAATATCTTGTTAGAGATGTCATCTACTCGAACAGAACATTTATTTATCAAAGATTTAATGATTTTTCCTTGTTTCATAAGATGTTGTTAGGTGAAAATTAATCTGACTGGAATTTCTCATAACTGACTCTTCCATGTACTGCCTGGCTTGTTCTTTTGAACTATTCTCACCAATTTTTTCACACACACTTAAGAAATGGTTCTTAAATGCATTAGCTACTTGTGTATTGTTGGTTAAGATGGTCTCATTCTCTTTAGTGGTAATACTACCTATCCCAGTGGTTACTTTTCCTGTCTCCCTTCTAACGACATTCTATATTGATTTGATTTTATTGTCCAAGTTATTAATTTCATTTCTAATACAGATAAGTCCTAATTTTCTGACAACTTTTCTCCTTATGTTACAGTAATTTTTATAGTGTACAATTATTTCTGGGTCTTTACTAATTGCTGTTTCATACAGTTTTCTTTTTCTTTCTGAAGACACTTTAAGACCTGTAGTAATCCAAGGTTTCTTTGAAAAATGTTTGGTGTTACGTTTAGTATTTTTTTTTTGCAACAGTGTTCAAAGAGAGATATAAATTTATCAAGAAATATGTTGCATTTATCATTTGTATTTGGCTCATTATATACATCTCCCCAATTAACATTTCTTAAACTTTCTCTGAAGTTCTCTATAGATACTGGGTTGAGCAACCTTACACTTCTACTTAACGGTTTCTGAACTGTATACCTTGCTAGGTTTTGTAAGTTAATCAGTTGTTCATCATATTCTGACGATCCATTTATGACAGGGAAAGCATGTGTTAGTTTTACATCCTCTTGCTGTACAAATACATTGTCTGTTAGAGTACCACTGTCTTAAGCTATACATATATGGAAATTGATCACTGAGTCTAAGCTAAATATCATTAATAGCGTTTCTAGCTCACTTTCTCTATCAGAGTTGCTTAGAAAGTTTACACCAAAATCACCACATATTATAACTTCTTCTTTTTGTCTGACAGACAATGTAACATGGAGTCAAACTTTTTTATGAATAGCTCCCAATCTCCCAATGGGGACCTGTACACTGTCGCTAATATCAACACTACGTTATCTAGCTGTAGTTCACATGCACAAACTTCAAAGTGCTGATCGACACAGAATTTGCTTACTTCTACAGTTTTGTATTTATATCCTTGTTTTATTTAAATGGCAATTCCTCCTCTATCCATGCTAGATCTGCAAGTGTAAGATGCTAAATTATACCCAGTTACACTTGCACTTTCCATCCCCACAGTTACATGGTGTTCAGACACACAAAGTATATCAGTCTCATTCTTGTTATTGAGATCATATAAACACTAACAGCTCATCTACTTTATTTTTTATTTCCCTGATATTTTTATGAAGTAAATTGATACTACCCTAGGCTTTAGCTCTATTTACTGTACATGAAGCTTTTTTTACTCTATTTTTGTTGAATGTTGTCTGTCTGAACTTTGGCTTTAACCTAAAAAGCCTGTCTGCCTGGTCCCATTAACGACAGGGATCATCCCTTGTGTGACAGTGGCCCTCCTTACTGTATCTGCTAATAGAGAAGCTAACTTATCTTTCCCCTTCCAATTTAGGTGCAGGCCATGTGTAATGTATCCCCACCTACCAATAGCATCATCTGGAACAACACTTATGTGAGATTTTGCGTTTTCAGCTCAGTGTTAACATGCCTTACAGCAGTATTTACCAGGGTCGATCATGGCGCTGAAAGACCTCCAGAAACCCCACATTCATGTGCCCGGTTTCTGCTCCTATTTCATCCAGGTCACTCCTTGGGTTCATAGCCAAGCCTTTTCCTACTCCCCCAATTATAATTAGCTGATCTTCCTTATCAAAGTCCCTGCATAGCTGACCTACGTTTTCTGTCACCTGGCTAAGGCTAGCACTCGCTTTCACAAAACTTCACTCAGTAAGACATTACTGCATCCCTCTCTTCTGACATATCAAAAAACAAATACCGCCTTCGTGTCAACATTGAACATACGCGGTGATCGTATTAGATATACAAATATTGGAGCAGGTCGCCAGTTGCTTGCACAGACATGTGTAAAGTTCTGTCGCGTGTACTGATCATATTCCACAGATTATCAATCACAAGAGAGGTTTCCTATGCTGTTATTTCATAAACAGTTTGATACATCGTTTTTCTGCTGTTACTCATCCAAGCAGTGTATGACAATAGCTTTGTACACCACCATACGTTTTGTTTTCCCATCATGACTTTGAAGTCTGTGTCAAGTGCTAAAGCAGCGTTAACACGTTTCAGTCTATCGACTCACAGAATGCTGGACATCAAATGGTGTAAACTATGCTGCTCTCACGACATGCAGGAAGGTTGAAATAAAAGAAAGAGGCGGTGATTTTTGTTCACAAAAATGTGGAAGACATCGCAACATGTGGAAACTGGAAGAGTTTGCATTATTGTGGAGCACCTGCAAACAGCTCTCTACATTTAAACTCATGTTCCACAACGACAGGGTAGCAGATGTCTCGGCGTTCTTTTTCAAAGAGATCAAGAGCATTGATTCCTCATATTGGCAGGGTCATATCACACCCAGGTATATGATCACTGTTTCAGTGTCCTAGGTAGTGGTCATCATGACTGCCAAATCTTTGGAAACTTCGTCTTTTATTTTTATGGCGTATAATACATAACTGCATGTGGAACAAGGGGGTATTCTGCAAAACTTAAACCCACAGGGCATAGATAGCAAGGATCATCAGTTGTCTATCACGCCAGTGGAGGAATGGAATGATTTTCATACACCCAGCGGAGCATGTAAGTACCCTCGTTCAGCCACATTTTTGTTGTATTTACATATTTTTATAAATATAATTTATGGGATAAAGGCGGTATAAGGGAATATAATTAGTCATTTATTTAACGAATTTGGCGGGAAATCGATTGCAGTGTATGGAATACTGTTTAAACAATTTAGACAATGTGTGGAATATTGTTTATTTAAACAATTTACGGGATAATAGGTGGTGTATGGAAAATTTAAACAGCTGTGGTGCTTTTTCATACTGATTGTGTAAGGAAATACATAATTACACCATCACAGATCGCTTAAACATACCTGATAAACTCTCTCACATCCCACCACCCACGCATGTTGCCCAGACTCAGGGTGCGCCACAGGGACTTGGAAGTACCACCAGGCTCGCTGTACAGCTGTCATCTGTCGGCTGCCATCTCAGGTGGTCTCATCCTGTTTCTGCACGCGTGAACCAATCTGTCTGATACCAGCGTATGGAAGAGATGCCTTTCTTCCAAAGCAAATACCTGACAGGGAATCGATCCCGAAATATTGCTGAAGTTAATAAATTACTAGTTTCCAGTCGCATGATTGTGACGTAGGGAATGCAATGAGGACATGGTAGCTATTGTACACACACACAAATTGATGATGTCACAAAACTAATATAAGGCTACCATGAAATACGCTAAAAAATCGCCGCATGCAAAGAAAGAAAGAGAGAGAGAGAGCGAGAGGGAGAGCTGTAGAATGCTTTTCAGATGACTTAGGAACTAGCATAGGATATTACATTACGTCATGGACTCTAAACTGCTGCAGCATTCCTGATGCTCTTTCTTGTGGTAAACTTCATGAACGACTTCAGGAGTTTTTCAGTCTGCTACAGAATATCACATCTTGAAGATGTCACAAATGCTGCTTCAGCAGATGTGCCACAGGAAATACAGGGTGAGCACAAAGTCGTTGCCCTGATTACAGAAATTTATTACAGAATAACTGTTTGACATAATAATTTACATATGATGACATTACATAGGCTAGTTTACTGTTTTTAAGACCACTTACGTTAGTAAACCTCAACGTGTGCTCCCTTGGTAGCTCGGAGAATGTCAAGGCGGTATTCCAGTTCCAGCCAGGTGCTTCGTAACATGTGTTCTGTCACAGTACACACAGCAGCTTGTATCCTAGCCTTCAGTTCGTCGGAATCAGCAACTGGCGTGACGAAGATTCTGTCCTTGATGTAGCCCCAGAAAAAAGTCAAGGGGCGTAATGTCTGGAGAGCGGGGTGGCCAGGGTGTTGGACCGTTCCTTCCAATCCACCGATCCGGAAATATATCGTCCAAGAAATCACGCACTATCAAAGCCCAGTGTGTGTGTGTGGGGGGGGGGGGGGGGGTGCTCCATCTTGCTGGAAAATTATCCATGGTTGATATTCTTCTAACTGTGGGGCAGTGAACTGTTGCAAAACGTCTAAGTAAATGTTAGTGGTAATGGATTTTTCCGCGAAGAAAAAGGGTCCAAAAACCTTGTTATGCATGAGGCCGCACCAAACGTTCACTTTTTCACTCTGTCGCCGTAACTGTACAGTAGTATGTGGAGACTCTGATCCCCATATACGGACATTATGCCTATTTACCATTCCACTGACATGAAAGGTAGATTCATCGGTAAAGCATATGCGATTTAAGTAATCGTTAGCGCCACCAGTCCTGTTCAAAATCTCAGTTGCAAATTCAGCACGTGTCAGCAAATCATTCGATTGCAAGGCCTGCACGATTTGCACTTGGTAAGCATGCAACCTAAGCCTTTCATGAAGAATCTTCACCACACTTGCTTGTGGTATTTGAAGTTCACGTGATGCTTGACGAGTTGATTTAGACGGATTCCGGTGAAACGATTGCCGAACATGATCAACAGTTGCCATTTCAAGGATGATCTTCAACGTTGCCTGTTTCGTTAAACTGTGCATACCATCGCTTTACTGATTTAACGTCAGGAGGGCTGCGTCCATAAGACGCAAAAAATTTACGCTGAACACTGATAGGCGATTTTGTTTCGTGAAACCAAAGCACACATTGCGCTTTCTCCTGCTTCTACGCCATTTCGCCAACGACTAACGTGACCAAACAGACCGCGTCGATGTTGTGGAGCACTAGCGCCATCTATTGGTCACAACAACTAGTAACACTAACCTATATAACGGTGGTGGTGGTTAGTGTTTAACGTCCCGTCGACAACGAGGTCATTAGAGACGGAGCGCAAGCTCGGGTTAGGGAAGGATTGGGAAGGAAATCGGCCGTGCCCTTTCAAAGGAACCATCCCGGCATTTGCCTGAAACGATTTAGGGAAATCACGGAAAACCTAAATCAGGATGGCTGGAGACGGGATTGAACCGTCGTCCTCCCGAGTGCGAGTCCAGTGTAACCTATATAACGGCATCAAATGTAGCTTATTATGTCAAACGGTTCTTCTGTTGCAAATTTTTATAATCAGGGCAAGACGTTATGCTCACCCTGTATTAATTAAATCGTTAATTAAGTCGTTTAAACAATTTGCTTCATACAGTTTAAAACTACTCGAAATAAAAAAAATCGACATTGATCAGTAGTTTGCAGGCGCAAACAACTGCTATGTTTTTCACAAGAAATCTCATTAAATAATCCAAAGTATTATTATTTGACGATATGATTGGAAAGGTGTTGTATGAAATGATAGAATTTCAAACTTCGACAAGACATTTTACGGTCAGGGTTATGGAATTTCCGACCACTACAGGTCTGCTAAGTGTGTTTTCTTTTTTTAAGGCGCTATAGAATTCCGAAATTGATCATCTCCGCCACATCAGGATGAAGAACGAGGCAAGTAAGGTGCTACTGCGTGATAGGATAGAGACAATAGCAAATACGACTGCAAGACTGAATCCACTGCAATTTATTGAGTAGCACTAAACACGACATACTTAAACCACTACCCAGTCAGTAGAAGTAGCTGACATAGCTAGATGTCGGAGTTGTTGAAACTCTCACACATCCTGCACGCTCATGTCCCAAACTCCATATGTGCATATCCTTTCATACGCTGCCGGTGCCAACACTTAGAGGTCAGTGAAAACCACCGTTCAGGCCAAGGCCACAGTCGTAGTCGCGTGTGTATGCCAGAATGCACCACCCCTATCAACAGAAGGCATCCAGGTATGATTGGAGTGCTAGGAATTCGGATGTTATCAATACGTCCTTGAATCTTCTCTCACGCAACACATGCGTCTGCTTCTGTCGCCACGCACCCAGTACACTGGTCACTTCGCTAGCCTCTGCTACTGCAGACAAAATCAGGCCGGCGTATTCTTTGTACCTGACACCACATAAGAGGCTGAGCTGATCCATTACTTCCGGTTGCCGACTCCTCGTGACTGCCCTTGCAACCAGCCACGGTGCACTGCGAAACAAGCAGCTGCAGCTTGGACATATGCACTAGTTCTCAAAAATTCCACCCCAACATAGCCCCCCACCCATTAAGATATCAACTTTATCCTGCCGAGATAGAGATGTTGTTGACCATACACCCCGAATTTCTCACGCGAAATGTAGATTTCTCTCTTTTATACAAGTCATTTTCGGAGACAGAAGAAACCAGGTTCAAATGGTTCTGAGCACTATGGGACTCAACTTCTGAGGTCATTAGTCCCCTAGAACTTAGAACTAGTTAAACCTAACTAACCTAAGGACATCACACACATCCATGCCCGAGGCAGGATTCGAACCTGCGACCGTAGCGGTCTCGCGGTTCCAGACTGCAGCGCCTAGAACCGCATGGCCACTTCGGCCGGCAAGAAACCAGGGCGCACATGCTTTTTCACATCGCTGAAGTATCGTTCCTTGTTGCGAAAATCATGTAGCACTATGGCATAGGCTACATTTCCTCTTAAGTATTTTCTCACCTGGTAGGAAAAAATCTTTTCATAGCTGTTTCGTCATGTATCACAAGATTAGAATATTAAACTCACTTTTGGCTCATGACAGAGTGCTAAGATCTACCGATGTCACAGGACACCTCCCCACTTTCCCACCTTCGAAGTCCCTCTTAAAGTAGCCATATACCTCGCCATATAGGAAGTCTCTTAAGGTAACAGCACAGAGAGCTTGTAAATATCAGCTTTATACTACATACCACTTTATAAATTCGGTAATACATCTCATTTTATTACGACGGTCGCCTCTTCCTGTGTAGGTGGGGGAGTGAAATATCGTTGAAAGATATCGCCGCAACCAAAAAGTCGCTTAGTACCGAAGTCAAGAACAATCTGTTGTATCCTAGCCAGCGTTTCCACCCGCCAGACGCATGTCACTGATATCAGATTGATAGGCTAATTAATTAAATTGATGATGAGAGTCACTTTGCATGGCGAATAATTTTTTTTTTTCAACTGTCGGATTACACTCACCAGGAAGCTCAAATGGGAATCCTTTGAGGAAAGTCGATGTCCTTTACAAGCAACACTATTGAGAAGTGACATTTGAAGCTGACCGCAGAAGAATTCTACCGACGGCAATATACTTTTCGCGTAAGGACCGCGCTATTAAAAACGCGATCGCAACGACTACATTACTGAAACCGTGCATGAAAAGCGCTCTTGCCTCCACAGCCACATGCAAGAGTCCGTGATAGTGTTACGCCTTCTGGTAGAAATGCTGTCTGCGATTTGGAATCAAGTCTATCCATTCAACCACACACTTGCGTTGGATCCTATGGAGACATCTTTTAATGATTACTGCCACTGGTAAATCATATTCGTGACACTCTCATGTCTCGAAACGAGACACCTTTTTCGAACCTATCTGCTAAGGATCCCATGCAGCAAAACTCCAACGTAGTTTTAGACAGTCCCTGTGCTTCTTGCAACTGTCCCTCAGTCTCTCTCCCTCCCTCCCTTCAGCTTTGTCCATGTAGTCGTTACAATTTAGGGTGGAACTGAGCAAAAGTCGGAGAGCGCTATATCTGGGACCTTCTGCATCCTATGTAGAAATGGGTTGAGCTGAGTTAATCCGACAGGACCATGTTTAGACCACTATGTGGAAATGGGAGCTTCAGTCGGGAACCGCGCGACCGCTACGGTCGCAGGTTCGAATCCTACCTCGGGTATGGATGTGTGTGATGTCCTTAGGTTAATTAGCTCTAAATAGTTCTACGTTCTACTGATGTCCTCAGATATTAAGTCCCGTAATGCTCAGAGCCATTTGAACCATTTTTTTGGAAATGGGAGCATGTTGTCGTAGTTCGGGAAAACATGTACAGTGTGTAAGACTAGCGCCAAGGGAAGCTTTCCCCTGCAATACAGGTGGTAGAAAAGACAGTACAAGAAGTTATGATGGTGTTTCTTAATGGGAAAATTAGGAAGACTTCACATCATACAGGAATTGGAAGAAGGATGACGATTTTCTACTGCATTGTGGTGCTTCTCCAAACTAAATACAGGAGATCTCCATCTCTCAGGGTGCATTCATGTCTGTCGCCCAAACATTCTCTCTGTCCTCGTTTTTTTGTACCACACAACAGAGAAAAACTGTGAGCTATAAAATCTCCGCAAACGCTATCTGGTAAAGAACTCGATAAGATATTTCCATTTCCCAACCTTCCAATACATCTGGAAACGAATAGCATCTGCATGCTAACATCGAGCATATGTGGCAGTCCTATTAAATATACAGGCAATGATCGATTGGAGCAGGTGGCCAGTGATCGAAGTCGCTTGCACAGAACAGTGTAAAGTTTCGTCACCTGTAATGAAGGAGGGCCATTCCCACTGACTATCAGTCGCAAGAGAGAGTCCCTGTGTTGTTGTTTGAGACACTGTTTTTTTCTGCTGTAACACATTCAAGTAGTGTACAGCACCATCATTTTGTTTTCTTCCACCACGACTTCGATATCTGTGTAAGGTTCTAAACTGACATCAACGAGTTTCGATCCATTGGTTCTCACAGAAAACTGGACATCGGTGTAAATTATGCTGCTCCTCCCACAACACACACACACACACACACACACACACACACACAGGATGATTGAAATAAATGACAGAGGCGGTATTTCTTATTAACAAAAATGAGGAAGACATCGCGACATATGGAAACTGGAAGAGTTTTCCAGCATTGTGAGGCGTTTCCAAACAGGTGTCCAAAGGTGATTGATGACATCTACATCTAAACTCATGTTCCACAATGATGTGGCAGCAGATGCTTCTGTGTTCCATTTCGACTGATTCCTCATACTGCAGTCATGTATCGGTCACTGTTTCGGTGCAGGTCATCCCTTGAAAGTGTTGTTATCACCAACACTCTTCCTTCATCTCAAACAAGTGATGTCAGTCAGTCGCCGGCCGCTGTGACCGAGCGGTTCTACGCACTTCAGTCCGGAACCACGCCCCTGCTACGGTCGCAGGTTCTAAGCCTGCCTCGGGCATGGATGTGTGTGATGTCCTTAGGTTAGTTACGTTTAAGTAGTTCTATGTCTATGGGACTGATGACCTCAGATGTTAAGTCCCATAGTGTTTGGAGCCAGTTGAACCATTTGTTGGCTAACACCGCGGGGTTGTGATCGGCAGAGAGTACAAAGAAGCACATTATAAATACTGTTTGTTAGGGTTGAAAACACCTAAACAGTCCGGCACAGGGTCAAATGGTTCAAATGGCTCTGAGCACTATGGGACTTAACTTCTGAGGTCATCAGTCCCCTAGAACTTAGAACTAGTTAAACCTAACTAACCTAAGGACATCACACACATCCATGCCGGAGGCAGGATTCGAACCTGCGGCCGTAGCGGTCGCGCGGTTCCGGACTGTAGCGCCTGGAACCGCTCGGCCACTCCGGCCGGCTCACAGGGGTCAGACATGCGATACATTCTTTAGCTGTATATTGCAGTCACTCCAGCTGGTAACACAAGTGTCTTTAATTAAATACACTTTATAAAAATCTATAAGGTGGTTGCCGATAACTTTAAGTGACACCTGGGTTTGTGAACGGATATATATAAATGTATGTCCTAAATTTGGTGGTCAACCACGTTTAACATTCTATTAAAACCCTCCTATCGCTATCGACGAGAAATGACTGTTTCCCTGGTTCCCGGTGCTTCCACGTCAACTTCTTCTTGTATTCCTCTTGTTGTCGCATACTTGTTCCCATGCGCAAGAATTGTCCTGCACCAAGCAGAAGACATGCAAGTACTCCCTCGATTTTCCCCCCATTTCGGTGTGTTTTACTTCTATTCATACGTATCTTCCGTCATTTTATCGATTTTATGTCGCTTCTGCCTGTAAGATCATGACATCACTTCTCTGAGCACTAAAATTGCTGTTAAATGTAGTTCAGTTGCTAGCACCTAGCGCAATTTTTCTGGTCGGGCGGCATATTATAGCACTGTATTCGAATGCATCCCATAGCCTGCAACCACGTATTCTACAGTTGCAGTGCGTTGGCTCTTTTGTGTATGTGCACGTGTCACGAATCACTCCCATGACCCAGTTCTCCCGCTGATGGATCCAACTTAGAACATAAAACACATCTTTGAACGTAGCGCGTGGCTGATCCACCTTCGAGCCCTACCCGGATGTGACATATTGTGGCTCCACCTGTAAGTATTGCTCTGGATATAACGCGCAGCTTACCCACCTTCAAACCCTATTCCGTTTGTGACATATTACGGATCCAAATCCAACATCGCTCCAGATATAACGTGTGGCGCATCCATACTCGAACACTAACTCGTTTCTGCTCTGTGTCATGGGAGTCGTCGTGACACTTGCACAGACACAGACATAGAGAAAACAGAGTAAACGCACTGCAGCCATAGAATGTGTGGTTGGACGTGACTGGATGCATTCGGGTACAGTGCTATAGTATGCCGTCCAACCAGAAAAATAGGCCATTTGCACTAGATGCGATCGTTAACAGCAAATTGCGCTCTTTGACTTCGATCACTTGGACAAAGCTGCAGGGAGAGTGGCGCAGAGACTGAGGAACAGTTCCAAGATGCACAGGTTCGTCTAAAACCACGGTGGAAATTTGCTGTGTGGAATCCGCAGCAGATAGGTTCGAAAAGGGTGACTCGTTCCGAGATATGAGAGTGTCACAAATATGATTCACCAGTGGCTGTAATCATTCAAAGCCATTTCTGTAGTATCTAACGCAAGTATGTGGTTGAGTGGATAGACTTGATTCCAAATTGCAGACAGCATACCTACCAGAAAATGCAACAGTATCAGCGCTTTGTGTGTGCCTGTAGAACAAAGACCGCTTTTTATTCAGGATGGCAGTAACATAGTCGTTGTGATCGTGCTTTTAATAGCGTTGTCCTTACGCGAAATGTATGTTACTGGCGGTAGAATCCTTCTGCGGTCAGCTTCAAATATTGGATGTCAATAGTGTCCCTCGAAAATAACATCATCTCCCTTCCAGGGATACACAATTGAGCTACCTGGTGAGTGTAATCCGACTGCCGAAAAAAAATTATTCGCCATGCAAAGTGACTCTCATGATCAATTTAATTGATTAGCCTATGAATCTGACAAGTGACATACCTCCTGACGGGTGGAAGCGATGGCTGGGATATAACAGGCAAGATTCTTGACTTGGAGCGGTAAACAGGCGTCTTTTTCGTTGCGGCGATATCCTGTAATGATATTTCACTCTCCCACCTACACAGGGAGAGTGACCATCGCAATAGAATGAGATGTATTACCGAATTTATAAAGTGGTATGTAGTATAAAGCTGATATCTACAGTTTCTCTGTGGTTTTACCTTAAGAGAGTTCGTCTGTGACGAGGCATTAGGCTACCTTAAGAGGGAGATCTAAGGTGAGGAGCTGTCCTTTGACACAGATAGATCTTAGCACTCTGTCATGAGACAAAAATGAGTTTAAGATTCTAGTATTATAATGCTTAGCCGGTCGGAGTGGCCGAGCGGTTCTAGGCGCTTCAGTCTGGAACCGCGCGACCTCTACGGTCGCAGATTCGAATCCTTCCCCGGGCATGGATGTGTGTGATGTCCTTAGGTTAGTTAGGTTTAAGTAGTTCTAAGTTCTAAGGGAATGATGACCTCAGATGTTAAGTCCCATAGTGCTCAGAGCCATTATAATGCTTGACGTGACAGCTATGAAAAGATTTTTTCCTAGCTGATGAGAAGATATTGAGAGCAAACGTAGCCTGTTGCAAACTATCACAGGATTTTCACAAGAAGTAACGATACTTCAGCGATGTGAAAAAGCGTGTATGCCCTGCTTTCTTCCGTCTCCGAAAATGACTTTTATAAAAGTGAGAAATCTACATTTCGCGTGAGAGATTTGAGATGTAGTGTCGACGACTTCGCTGACTCGGTTTGGGTGAAGTGGGATTTTTTAACTGGAGTGGGGGGGGGGCTATGGGGGGTGGAATTCTTTAGAACTACTGTACGCGTCAAAGCTGCAGTTGCTTGTTTCACAGTGCACTGCGGTCGGCTGCAAGGGTGGTCACAGCAACTGGAAGTTAAGGATTAGCTCAGCCTGTGGGGGGTAGCTAGGTACAAAGAATGCGCCGACCTGCCTGATCTTGTCTGCCGTAGCAGGGGCTAGCGTAGTGACCAATATACTGTGTGAGTGGCGACAGGAGCGGACGTGAGTGTTGCGTGAGAGAAGATTCAAATGACAGGCGTTTGCGCTGGACATATTGATAACATCCGAATTTTCACCTCTCTTATCTTCCTCGGACGCCCTCTGCTGACGGGGGTGGTGCACTCTGGCACACACACGCCTCCACGTCTGCGGCTGTAAACGCGGCAGTAGTTTGCATCGACCGCTGAACATTGGCGCCAGCAGCGTAAGAGAGGATTGGCGTGCTGCATGTTCACCTCGGGACATGCGCGTGTGGGATGTGCGAATGTTTCAGTGGTCTCCGACAGCCGGCCGGTGTGGCCGATCGGTTCTAGGCGCTTCAGTCTGGAACCGCGCGACCGCTACGGTCGCAGTTTCGAATCCTGCCTCAGGCATGGATTTGTATGATGTCCTTAGGTTAGTTAGGTTTAAGTAGTTCTAAGTTCTAGGGGACTGATGACCTCAGATATTAAGTCCCATAGTGCTTAGAGCCATTTGAACCATTTTTTTTATCTCCGACATCTAGCATGTCAGCTACTGCTATGGATTGGATTGTGGTTTAAGTGTGTCGTCTTTAGTGCTTCTCAATAGATCGTAATGGACTCTGTCTTGCAGCGGTATTTGCTGTTGTCTCTTCCCGTCACGCAGTAGACCCTTTCCTCCTTCGCTCCCTCGTTTTTCGTCTTGGTACAGCGGAGAGAACCAGTTTAGGGATTTTATAGCACTTTAAAATATACTTAGTAGACCTGTAGTGGTTGGATATTCAGTAACCGTGACTGTATAATTTCATGTCGAAATTTGAAATTCCAACTATAATAATAATGTCGTGTGGCTAGGGCCTCCCGTCGGGTGGACCGTCCGGCTGGTGCAGGTCTTTCGAATTCACGCCACTTCGACGACCTGCGCGTCCAATCCCTGAGGGGAGAAATTCTCCGATCCAGCTGGGAATCGAACCCGGGCCCTTAGGATTGACATTCTGTCACGCTGACCACTCAGCTCCGGGGACGGACATTCCAACTATGATTTCATATATCCCCGCTTCCCATGAACCATGGACCTTGCCGTTGGTGGGGAGGCTTGCGTGCCTCAGGGATACAGATGGCCGTACCGTAGGTGCAACCACAACGGAGGGGTATCTGTTGAGAGGCCAGACAAACGTGTGGTTCCTGAAGAGGGGCAGCAGCCTTTTCAGTAGTTGCAGGGGCAACAGTCTGGATGATTGACTGACCTGGCCTTGCAACATTAACCAAAACGGCCTTGCTGTGCTCGTACTGCGAACGGCTGAAAGCAAGGGGAAACTACAGCCGTAATTTTTCCCGAGGGCATGCAGCTTTACTGTATGAATAAATGATGATGGCGTCCTCTTGGGTAAAATATTCCGGAGGTAAAATAGTCCCCCATTCGGATCTCCGGGCGTAGACTACTCAGGAGGACGTCGTTATCAGGAAAAAGAAAACTGGCGTTCTATGGATCGGAGCGTGGAATGTCAGATCCCTTAACCGGGCAGGTAGATCAGAAAATTTAAAAAGGGAAATGGATAGTTTGAAGTTAGATATAGTAGGAATTAGTGAAGTTCGGTGGCAGGAGGAACAAGACTTTTGGTCAGGTGAATACAGGCTTATAAACACAAAATCAAATAGGGGTAATGCAGGAGTAGGTTTAATAATGAATAAAAAAATAGGAGTGCGGTTAAGCTACTACAAACAGCATAGTGAACGCATTATTGTGGCCAAGATAGACGCGAAGCCCACGCCTACTACAGTAGTACAAGTTTATATGCCAACTAGCTCTGCAGATGATGAAGAAATTGAAGAAATGTATAATGAGATAAAAGAAATTATTCAGGTAGTGAAGGGAGACGAAAATTTAATAGTCATCGGTGACTGGAATTCGAGAGTAGGAAAAGGGAGAGAAGGAAACATAGTAGGTGAATATGGATTGGGGCTAAGAAATGAAAGAGGAAGCCGCCTGGTAGAGTTTTGCACAGAGCATAACTTAATCATAGCTAACACTTGGTTCAAGAATCATGAAAGAAGGTTGTATACATGGAAGAATCCTGGAGATACTAGAAGGTATCAGATAGATTATATAATGGTAAGACAGAGATTTAGGAACCAGGTATTAAATTGTACGACATTTCCAGGGGCAGATGTGGACTCTGAGCACAATCTATTGGTTATGAACAGTAGATTAAAACTGAAGAAACTGCAAAAAGTTGGGAATTTAAGGAGATGGGACCTGGATAAACTTAAAGAACCAGAGGTTGTACAGAGTTTCAGGGAGAGCATAAGGGAACAATTGACAGGAATGGGGGAAAGAAGTACAGTAGAAGAAGAATGGGTAGCTCTGAGGGATGAAGTAGTGAAGGCAGCAGAGGATCAAGTAGGTAAAAGACGAGGGCTAGTAGAAATCTTTGGGTAACAGAAGAAATATTGAACTTAATTGACGAAAGGCGAAAATATAAAAATACAGTAAATGAAGCAGGCAAAAAGGAATACAGACGTCTCAAAAATGAGATCGACAGGAAGTGCAAAATGGCTAAGCAGGGATGGCTAGAGGACAGTTGTAAGGATGTAGAGGCTTATCTCACTAGGGGTAAGATAGATACTGCCTACAGGAAAATTAAAGAGACCTTCGGAGAAAAGAGAACCACTTGTATGAATATCAAGAGCTCAGATGGAAACCCAGTTCTAAGCAAAGAAGGGAAAGCAGAAAGGTGGAAGGAGTATATAGAGGGTCTATACAAGGGCGATGTACCTGAGGACAATGTTATGGAAATGGAAGAGGATGTAGATGAATATGAAATGGGAGATACGATACTGCGTGAAGAGTTTGACAGAGCACTGAAAGACCTGAGTCGAAACAAGGCCCCGGGAGTAGACAACATTCCATTAGAACTACTGACGGCCTTGGGAGAGCCAGTACTGACAAAACTCTACCATCTGGTGAGCAAGATATACGAGACAGGCGAAATACCCTCAGACTTCAAGAAGAATATAATAATTCCAATCCCAAAGAAAGCAGGTGTTGACAGATGTGAAAATTACCGAAGTATCAGTTTAATAAGTCACAGCTGCAAAATACTAACGCGAATTCTTTACAGACGAATGCAAAAACTAGTAGAAGCCGATCTCGGGGAAGATCAATTTGGATTCCGTAGAAATATTGGAACACGTGAGGCAATACTGACCTTACGACTTATCTTAGAAGAAAGATTAAGGAAAGGCAAACCTACATTTCTAGCATTTGTAGACTTAGAGAAAGCTTTTGACAATGTTAACTGGAATAGTCTCTTTCAAATTCTAAAGATGGCAGGGGTAAAATACAGGGAGCGAAAGGCTATTTACAACTTGTAGAGAAACCAGATGGCAGTTATAAGAGTCGAGGGGTATGAAAGGGAAGCAGTGGTTGGGAAGGGAGTGAGACAGGGTTGTACCCTATCCCCGATGTTATCCAATCTGTATATTGAGCAAGCAGTAAAGGAAACAAAAGAAAAATTCGGAGTAGGTATTAAAATCCACGGAGAAGAAATAAAAACTCTGAGGTCCGCCGATGACATTGTAATTCTATCAGAGACAGCAAAGGACTTGGAACAGCAGTTGAACAGAATGGACAGTGTCTTGAAAGGAGGATATAAGATGAACATCAACAAAATCAAAACGAGGATAATGGAATGTAGTCGAATTAAGTCGGGTGATGCTGAGGCAATTAGATTAGGAAATGAGACACTTAAAGTAGTAAAGGAGTTTTGCTATTTGGGGAGCAAAATAACTGATGATGTTCGAAGTAGAGAGGATATAAAATGTAGACTGGCAATGGCAAGGAAAGCGTTTCTGAAGAAGAGAAATTTGTTAACATCCAGTATTGATTTAAGTGTCAGGAAGTCGTTTCTGAAACTATTTGTATGGAGTATAGCCATGTATGGAAGTGAAACATGGACGATAAATAGTTTGGACAAGAAGAGAATAGAAGCTTTCGAAATGTGGTGCTACAGAAGAATGCTGAAGATTAAATGGGTAGATCACATAACTAATGATGAAGTATTGAATAGAATTGGGGATTGGGGAGGAGTATGTGGCACAACTTGACAAAAAGAAGGGACCGGTTAGTAGGACATGTTCTGAGGCATCAAGGGATCACAAATTTAGCATTGGAGGGCAGCGTGGAGGGTAAAAATCGTAGAGGGAGACCAAGAGATGAATACACTAAGCAGATTCAGAAGGATGTGGGTTGTAGTAAGTACTGGGAGATGAAGAAGCTTGCACAGGATAGGGTAGCATGGAGAGCTGCATCAAACCAGTCTCAGGACTGAAGACCACAACAACAACAACAACGCTTCCAATCGTGACACCAGCAGTATAGCGGAGAGAACCAGTTTAGGGATTTTATAGCGCTTTAAAAAGAAATATAAACTTAGTAGACCTGTAGTGGTTGGAAATTCAGTAATTGTGACGGTATAATTTCATGTCGAAATTTGAAATACCAACTACGATTTTATATATCACCGCTTCCAATCGTGACTTAAAATAGCAATAGGTTTGGATTATTTAATAAAATTTCTCGTCAAAAACGTAGTACTGTTGTTTATGCCCGCAAACTAATGTGCAGTGTCAGTCTTTTCTATGTTGACTAGTGTAAAACTGTGTGAAGCAAATTGTTTGAATGCCTACATTAGCGATTTAATTAATATTTCCTGTGGCACATCTTCTGAAGCAACATTTGTGACATCTTTAAGATGAGATATTCCGCACCAGATTTAATATCTTATGAAGCAGTTGGTGAAGTGTACTACAAGAAAGTGCAGCAGGAAGACTGGGACAGTTTAGAGTCCATGGCGGAATGAAATATCCCATGCTAGTTCCCATGTCATCCGAAAAGCAAACTACAGCTCTTTCTCTCTCTCTTTCTTTGTGTGCGGCGATCTTTTTTTTTTATATATATTTCTAGCCAGTCTGCTACTAGTTTTGTGACATCACCAATTTGTGCGTCCGCCTTATATTTCCTACATCACGATCATGTGACCGAAAATTAATTGTTTAGTAACTTCAGCAGTCTTTCAGGATAGATACCAGTCAGGTGTTTGCTTTGGAAGGAAGTCATCTCTCACGAGTGCTGGTATCCGACAGGTTCATTCATGCATGCAGAAACAGGAAGTGACCACTTGGGATGGCAGCCGACAACCGATAGCAGTGCGGAGAGCCCGACGCTGCTTCCAAGTCGCTCCAGCACATCCTGACTTGGGCAGCCTACGTGGATGGCGATACGCGAGAAAGTTTTTTTAGATATGTTTAAGGGATCTGAGACGGCGTAAATATGTGCTTCCTTACACGATCGCAATGTAAAAGCGCCATAATTGTTTAAATATTTTATACACCACCTTGTATCCCGTAAATTTTTTAAATAAACAATATTCCACACATACTCTAAATTGTTTAAACAACATTCCATATACTGCAGACGATTCCCAGACAAATTCTTTAAATAAATAATAAATTACACTGAAGAGCCAAAGAAACTGGTACACCTGCCTAATATCATGTAGGGCTCCCGTGAGCACGCAGAAGTGTCGCAACACAATGTGACATGGACGCGACTAATGTCTGAAGTAGTGATGGAGGGAACTGACACCACGAATCCTGCAGGGCTGTCCATAAATCCGCGAGAGTACGAGGGTTGGAGATCTCATCTGAACAGCACGTTGCGAGGCAGCCCAGATACGCTCAATAATGTTCATGTCTGGAGAGTTTGGTGGCCAGCGGAAGTGTTTAAACTCAGAAGAGTCTCCCTGGAGCCCTCTGTAGCAATTCTGGACGTGTGGGCTGTCGTATTATCCTGCCGGAATTGCCCAAGTCCATCGGAATGCACAATGGACAAGAATGGATGTAGGTCATCAGACAGGATCCTTATGTACGTACGTGTCACCTGTCAGAGTAGTATATAGATGTATCAGGGGTCCCTTATCACTCCAACTGCAGACGTCCCACACCTTGACAGAGCCTCCACCAGCTTGAACATGATCTCTCTGTTGACAGATGGTGGGTCATGGATTCATGAGGTTGTCACCATACCCATACACATCAATACGCACAATACGTTTTGAAACGAGACTCGTCTGACCAGGCAACATGTTTCCGATCATCAACAGTCCAATGTCGGTGTTGATGGGCCCAGTGCCGCGCGGGATTAGCCAAGCGGTCTAGGGCGCTGCAGTCATAGACTGTGCAGCTGGTCCCGGCGGAGATTCGAGTCCTCCCTCGGGCATAGGTGTGTGTGTTTGTCCTTAGGATAATTTAGGTGAAGTAGTGTGTACGCTTAGGGACTGATGACCTTAGCAGTTAAGTCCTATAAGATTTCACGGGCCCAGTCGCGTCGCAAAGCTCTGTGACATGCAGACATCAACGGTACATGAGTAGGCCTTCAGCTCCAGAAGCCCATATTGAAGATGTTTCGTTGAATGGTTTATATGCCGACACTTGTTGAAACCTGCAGCAATTTGCGGAAGGGTTGCACTTCTGTCACATTAAACGATTCTCTTCAGTCGTCGTTGGTCCCGTTCTTGTAGGATCTTTTTCGGGCCGCTGCGATGTCGGAGATTTGATGTTTTTCCGGATTCCTGATATTCACAGTACACTCGTGAATTGGTCGTACGGGAAAATCCACGTTTCATTGCTACCTCAGAGATGCAGCGCCCCATCGCTCTTGCGGCGAAGTTCAAACTAATTTAAGTCTTGATAACCTGCCAATGTAGCAGCAGTAACCGATCTAACAATTGCACCAGACACTTGTTGTGTTATATGTGCATTGCCGACTGCAGCACCGTGTTCTGCCTGTTTACATATCTCTGTATTTGAATACGCATACCTATACCAGTTTCCTTGGGCTTCAGTGTATATTCCATACACTGCCTTGTATCTCATAAACTGTTTAAATAAACAATATTTTACACATTGTCTAAATTATTTAAACAATATTCCATATACTGCAATCGATTTCCCACCAAGTTCTTTAAATAAATAAATGAATCATCTATATTTCATATACCACCTCGTACTTTATAAATTGGTTAAATAAACAATATTCCATACATTGTCTAAATTGTTTAAACAATAATCCATAGACTGCAATCGATTTCCCGCCAAATGGCCAATCAACTGAGCCATTTTCTCTCTAATTTCCAGGTGGGTGAGGGGAGAGGAAGGGCTGGGGATTTTCCACAGGATGAGGGGTTAACGAATTGGTCGATTTAACTAATTAGTCAATCAAACTGATATCAAAAGTGTGCTTTTATCGGCGACGGGAGTTCCCAGAGGTGTAGGGGGGTCGAGGTGGAGCATTAGGTGTTTCGTGGAAAACCACGTAATTGAACAATAGGTTAAGGACCTGTTAATCAAAAAGGGCAGATTAGCCTAAGGGGGTCATGATCTTATTAGCACAACGATACGTCAAGAACCTGTCAATCGAAAACAGAACTACAGGTATACTCTGAATGTATACTTTCCCTTGATAAAGCAACCCGTATTGTGGGGTCATATCCCCCTTACGCTACCATTCGTGGTCCCATATAAGTAGCCGCCCTTTCGGATAAGCAATCGCCGATAAGGCCTTATAATGGCACGCTCACCGTTCGTGACACGTTTCTCTCTCTCACTGCCCCACTATCTGTCAACAACCTGCCTCCAACCCTCTGTAACCAAAGAGTCAACTACCAGGAGACCAAAGTGGAAAACAGATTGCGCCTGTAAGCAAAGATATAACAGCTCGGAATACGAGCCAATACAGCTCAACACCAAAGTAAAATAGCACTCTAAAGATACAAAAAAATCTGTATTATTTATCAAAATACGTAAAGGTTTGTTCTATAACGGTACAAAAGACACACAGCTCATTATTAGTAATACTATTCTAACTTACAGGTTTACATACACTTGAGAACAGTTGCAGTTCAGTCTCTCTACCCACTTGGTGCAAGGCACAATGGACCACAGAATTAAATGTACAGTTTTTTCCAATATTCAAATTGTATATATTCTGTAACAGCACTTATCACAAGTACCTCATGCGAGATGCAAAATGAAGGTTCCTACGCTTGCAACAACCCACTTTCAATTACATTTCAGGGCCTTCCAACTACCCACTTTTAACTGCTATTAAAAATACACAAATCGAAAGCAAATAAATAACTGTTTTCTGGATGTAATTCATATGCAAAAATTTAGTACAAGAACATTTTTTTCTTTTTCGCTACCCTGACAAAAATACTAAAAAAGTCTCATACTTTTGATAATCTCTGTGTATCTTTTGGATGGTTATTCTGAAAATTATTTGAAAGTAGATAGTTGAGTAACCAACTCTAGTTTCTTCCAGGTTACCAGAGAGTTAGAACGGGCTCCTACATGAACCTCTATTTGTTGGTACAGTCCCAACCGCGATGCACTGTTCACTTGATAAAATATGCTGGTACAAAGTACAAATTGGTGCAGAACTTAGGAAAACCGCTGTCAGAACGTGTCCATTGAGTCATCACTCATGTAGAATAGAATGCCTGACAAAACTGCAGCCGGCCGGAGTGGCCGTGCGGTTCTAGGCGCTACAGTCTGCAGCCGATCGACCGCTACGGTCGCAGGTTCGAATCCTGCCTCGGGCATGGATGTGTGTGATGTCCTTAGGTTAGTTAGGTTTAATTAGTTCTAAGCTCTAGGCGACTGATGACCTCAGAAGTTAAGTCGCAAAAGTCGGAGCCATTTGAACCATTTGAACAAAACTGCAAGTGTTTCGATGGCAGAAGGATTTATCGGAAGGCTGGGATGCCGGCGATGGTGAAGTTTGCTTTGGACGTCCTTCAGCATCTTGGATGAAGACAGTGTGACTTGTGAACATGAACTTTGGAACACAGACGGTAGAATGAATGTTCGATTTACAACTCATACTCCATTGTCCACAAGGCTGTAACCAACAACTGCAGAAAAAAACGTGTTAGCAGATCTGGACCGAAAATTTTAACTGACGACCACAAATCCCACCAAATTCTGGTTGCGTAGAACTACTGAAACTGCATATAAATGATGCTACATTTCTATCAATGTTGTGGCAGGAGATGAGTCGTAGGTTTTAGAATTTGGACCTGAAATGATGAGACAAAGCTTCAGGTGGCATACCTCGTAGTCACCTTACCTCAAGAAGACACATGTGAGCAAATCCAAAGTGAAAGCAATACTCACTGCCGTTTTAGATGCTAGTGGTATGGTCCATAATTGAGTTTTCACCTACTGGACAGACTGTCAATGATACATTTTAAGTGGAAATGGTCAAAAGGCTGGAAGAAAAGGGTTGCAGACTTTTAGATCTCACAGCGCCATTTCCTAGAAGCTCCACCAAAACGTGAGCCCAGCCACACTTCCTCCTTAGTGAAGGATTATATTATAAAAGATAACTTGGCAATGCTGCCCCAGGCTACCCCCTCCCCCCTTTCCCCCCACCGCCCTCCGCAGTCTCGACCTTTTCGCAACAAACGTCTGTTTCTGTTCCCCTACTTGGGACATCCTTAAAACCATCGACAAATATATTGGCTAGCAGGAGGGTCCTATTCTGCAGAATTTTGATGTATTGTACTGTCCTGACCAGTAAATAATTTTTCTGGACTTACTGACATCACTTTCTGGACCAGCTTCGTATAAACGATAGGGTTCTTATTGGGGAATGTAATGTTGCTATATATCACAGAAGCTTGTGAGATCCAGGCGATCCATAGCACAAGGTCAGAATAACTCGACGTTACAGCTGGAGAACTGAGGAAAAAGAGAAATCCAATTCCAGAATGAGATTTTCACTCTGCAGCGGAGTGTGCGCTAATATGAAACTTCCTGGCAGATTAAAACTGTGCGCCCGACCGAGACTCGAACTCGGGACCATGCCTTTCGCGGGCAAGTGCTCTACCATATGAGCTTCGGTAGCTCAGATGGTTGAGCACTTGCCCGCGAAAGGCAAGGTCCCGAGTTCGAGTCTCGGTCGGGCACACAGTTTTAATCTGCCAGGAAGTTTCAGAAATCCAATTACTTACTGCCTTCAGGCGGGAATGGACTAAGGATAGGAGGACACATGCTCATTTATATGGTCGAAATCGGTAACAATTATTTAAGACTAAAGTAACTGACTCCAGTTACCAAGAATCATAGTGTAACTTCTAGCTTTTCATCAGCTGATACTGCTCTAGTTCGTATCCTGCTTTTAATTTATTTTCTCAGTTGTAGTGAGCAGCCAGAGAAAATGGTCTGCATACATTTTTGTTAGTTACTTAGTTTCATATTCCATGAATCATTTGTATGACTAATTGTAACGATGTGGAACAAGTCATCTCACAACTGCTTTAAAACATTTTTTTAAATACGGATGCGAGCTAGTGATTGCTACCCACCACCTTTACAGCTTACAAAAACAGAAATTCTTCTATAGAATAGAAGGAGTTGTTAAGATGGAACTGATTCGGTTTGTTCTCAAATTTTGCCTTGCTGTCTGTCAGTCATTTTATATCACAGGGATCAAAAATTTGGTTAGCAGCAGTGTGCACCACTTTTGTGATAAACAAGACCCTAATGTGGACTTATTTTCTTCGTATAGTAATTATTCTGTCAGAAAAAAGCAATTAACCTAGAGTATTGAAATTTTGGGAATACATTTATCTAGGTAACATATTTAAGTCATTAACATAGCAATATCACAGATTAATGTAAGTGCGAGATACGTCATTACAAATGTGAAATGCTGGCACACTGATAACCGCCAAAAGTTGAATGATAGCATTCAAACGTGCATGCAATTGTGTTGTACAGGTGCCAGATGTCTGTTTGTGGGATGGACTTCCATGCCTGTTCCACTTGGTCGGTCAATACATGGACGGTTAACGCTGTTTGTGGATGATGCTGGAGTTGTCTTCCGATAATGTCCCGCATGTGTTCAATTGGAGACGGATCTGATGATCGAACAGGCCAAGGAAACATGTCGGCACTCTGTAGAGCACGTTGAGTTGCAACAGCGGTACGTGGGCAAGCGTTATTCTGTGGGCAAACACCCCCTGGAATGCTGTCATGAATATCAGCACAACAGGTCGAATCACCAGACTGATGTACAAATTCGGTGTCAGGGGGCTTTGACTAATCATTAGAGCGTTCCTGCTGTCGTACAAAATCGCACACCAGACCATAACTCCAGGTGTAGTTCCAGTGTGTCTAGCTCGCAGTGAGGTTGGTTCCAGGCCCTCAGCTGACTGTCTTTTAACTGTCAAAAGTCCATCACTGGCTCCAAGGCAGAACGAGCTTTCATTGGAAAACACAACAGACCTCCACTTCGCCCTCCAATGAGCTCTCACATGACACCACTCAAATCGCAAATGGTGGTAGTTTAGGGTCATCGGCATGCGCGCTACAGGGCGTCTGGCTCGGAACTTTCCTTGAAGTAACCGATTTTTTATAGTTCATTGTGTCACTGTGGTACCAACTGCTACTCAAAGTGCTGCTGCAGGTGCAGTATGTCACCCCAAAGCCATACGCCGAATATCATGGTCTTCCCTCTCGGTAGTGCCGCGTGATCACCGCTGCCAGCAGTTATGTACAGTGGCTGTATTACTACCATTTCTTTCTGCAGTATTGCAGAAGGAACATCCAGCTTCTCGTAGCCCTGTTACAGGACGTCATTCAACTCACAATCAGTAGGTACTGATAATGGCGTCTTCGTCGCCTTAAAGGCATTCTTGACTAACATCAGCTCATCACGTCCAATCTCAAGGTAACTAACACTCACGACCATTACTGCATGTATTTAAAGACAACGTCGTTTACATTCTCAAAGTAGCATTACTAGAGCCACTGTTATGCAAGTGGCGCGAAATATGAATAAACACCATTTTTCAGATGCGGAAACCCACCTATCAACTTTCGTTTATGTCACACACTCCTTCTTGGTGTTGCAATTTTTTTCCATCAGTGTATGTTCCTTATGACATCCAGTAGATTATTTACAACAAACTTCATGGAGGAATAAATATACTGTGAAGCAACGGTACAAATGTCTATCTCCTTACTAAATGTCTACAAGATGATTGTGGGTGAGCACACATATTATTTTTACAGCATGTTTTTTGGGCAATGAAGAATTTTTTCCTTATAGGTGAGTTACTCCAGAATGCTGAACGAAAATATGCAAAATATGTCAACTTACTAATTTGTCTCTCCCCAAGATTTTCAGTGGCTCATAGCATAAATGTGGCTGAACTAAGTTGTTATGGAAGTTCCAAAACATGTTATTTCCCAGTTTCCAGTTAAAATTTTATCAATGTGGACACCAAAGAATTTTGAGTTTTCCACCCTATTTATTACTTGCTTTCCATATTTGATACTTACCTTTGGTTTAGTACCTCTAGATGTATGGAACTGTATATGTTGTGTCTTTCTGCGACTGAGAGTGATGCCATTCACAGAAAACAGTGAATAATACTTTTAAGAACGTTATTTGCCATTTCTTGTATTGCTGTATGTATCTTTGACTTCATTACAATATGAGCCTCCTCTGCAAGAAGAATTAATTTGGCCTGTTGTGTATTGTTTAGACATATATATGAAGTAGTGGTGGATCTAAGATAGAGCCTTATGGAACCCTATAAGTTACTTTCTGCAGTGAAGAATCTTCCCTGTCTACATTGATTCAGTTATTAAGTACAACTTTCTGCTTTCTTTTGGCTTGATATGACATTATCGATCACACCTCCTCAGTCTCATTAAATGATTTGTATCAGTAGCACCTGAAAGAGGAATTGGTTAACACTTTGTGTTAGCATCTGCAGTTATTTCCCTCAGTAGTTACTTGTATGCTTTTTGTCTTGTAGACAATTGAACACTGTTGCAAAACACAAGTAATTGTTACTGTTATCTACAAGATAACTGTGTTTCATAATGATTCATCTGCATTGGAATCACTCAGAAAGCAGAGGATGTTAAAATACCACAAACTTGGCTATTATGTTTCATTCTCCCCAGCGCCAGATCGAATAGATTTCTTTACTTTGCTTAGCTTTTTGTGGTAAACAGTCTGCAACGAATTTATTTTTTATTACTATTCCCTGTTTGCTGTAAGGCCAACTGTTGTAACTCCTCTATTAAAGAAATATAAGCAGTTGCCTTCTTATCTCGGTTGCTGTATTCTTTGCTCTTAATTTTCCACAAACTTGCAAATCACATCCTTTTATTTCTGTTAAGATAACATTTCTGTTGTATGAGACGTCGTCTGGTGCAAGGTACTTCTTCACAAACTATAATGTTACAACAGAATATGGTATTACACATTTAACTTACATAGTTGTCCATTGACAGTTGTGTATTTTTCAGCTTATAATGCACAGCAGTTAGTTCACATTATAATTAATTATTAAATCGTTTACCCTATTACATATGAATTCCTCAATGTTATAGAAGCTCTTTCCTTTTAGTCATCATTCCAGAACCATTTGAAATTTATAGTGAGACAGTTCTTTAACACTTTGTGGTATCTTATTCAGGGACACCATGCCAATTTGTGAATATTTATTTTTAGTCTTGTACAGCCTAGTCCAGGAGAACTTATAAGGTTTATGTTCCTGGTTTCGTAAGTATGGACATACTTTTATATATGTCTGCATTCTCTTTGGCATAAATAAGACTCTGGAATACGTTCAAGCTGGGAACAGTAAGTATTTTGTATTCAGTGATGTATTGTTTGCATGATGTTGTGTTTTGCTGACCAAAATGCATATTATTACTTTCTTGTGCCAGAGGAAGACTTTCGTAGCTCAAGTTGGGTTTGCCCAAAGTATTAGCCCACAGTTCAAATGCATATGGAAAAATGCATAATACGTCATCAGGATGAGGCCTTGATTGACAAAGCTTTTCAATTTTGTTATCAAGTGTGCTGCTCTAGATAACTAACTGTAATTTTTTTCTATCTGGGCATTCCAATGTGTCTTATTATCGAGATGGATGCCTAACAATTTTACTGACTTTTCCCTGAGATTGTGCACATCAATATCAAGATTCCTGGGGGAGACTATAATTATATAGCCGGCCGGAGTGGCCGTGCGGTTCTGGGCGCTACAGTCTGGAACCGAGCGGCCGCTGCGGTCGCAGGTTCGAATCCTGCCTCGGGCATGGATGTGTGTGAAGTCCTTAGGTTAGTTAGGTTTAATTAGTTCTAAGTTCTAGGCGACTGATGACCTCAGAAGTTAAGTCACATAGTGCTCAGAACCATTTGAACCATTTTTATAATTATATAGAATTCATTTCAAAATCCATATTGGGCGCTGTTTCAGAAGTTTTTACTTTCAAAACATCATTCAGTTAAGAAACTTCCTGGCAGATTAAAACTGTGTGCCCGACCGAGACTCGAACTCGGGACCTTTGCCTTTCGCGGGCAAGTGCTCCCGAGTTCGAGTCTCGGTCGGGCACACAGTTTTAATCTGCCAGGAAGTTTCATATCAGCGCACACTCCGCTGCAGAGTGAAAATCTCATTCTGGAAACATCCCCCAGGCTGTGGCTAAGCCATGTCTCCGCAATATCCTTTCTTTCAGGAGTGCTAGTTCTGCAAGGTTCGCAGGAGAGCTTCTGTAAAGTTTGGAAGGTAGGAGACGAGATACTGGCAGAAGTAAAGCTGTGAGGACCGGGCGTGAGTCGTGCTTCGGTAGCTCAGATGGTAGAGCACTTGCCCGCGAAAGGCAAAGGTCCCGAGCTCGAGTCTCGGTCGGGCACGCAGTTTTAATCTGCCAGGAAGTTTCATATCAGCGCACACTCTGCTGGAGAGTGAAAATCTAATTCTGGAAACATCCCCCAGGCTGTGGCTAAGCCATGTCTCCGCAATATCCTTTCTTTCAGGAGTGCTAGTTCTGCAAGGTTCGCAGGAGAGCTTCTGTAAAGTTTGGAAGGTAGGAGACGAGATACTGGCAGAAGTAAAGCTGTGAGGACCGGGCGTGAGTCGTGCTTCGGTAGCTCAGATGGTAGAGCACTTGCCCGCGAAAGGCAAAGGTCCCGAGTTCGAACCTCGGTCGGGCACACAGTTTTAATCTGCCAGGAAGTTTCATATCAGCGCACACTCCGCTGCAGAGTGAAAATCTCATTCTGGAAACATCCCCCAGGCTGTGGCTAAGCCATGTCTCCGCAATATCCTTTCTTTCAGGAGTGCTAGTTCTGCAAGGTTCGCAGGAGAGCTTCTGTAAAGTTTGGAAGGTAGGAGACGAGATACTGGCAGAAGTAAAGCTGTGAGGACCGGGCGTGAGTCGTGCTTCGGTAGCTCAGATGGTAGAGCACTTGCCCGCGAAAGGCAAAGGTCCCGAGTTCGAGCCTCGGTCGGGCACACAGTTTTAATCTGCCAGGAAGTTTCATATCAGCGCACACTCCGCTGCTGAGTGAAAATCTCATTCTGGAATCGTTCAGTTAGTTTTTACTATGGCTTCAATAGCTTTAGATACTATTGGCATTATTGCAATAGGCCTACAGTTTTCAGTTGTTTCTGTCCCCTTTTCTTTATAAAGAGAAAATGTTGTGGTTAACTTCAATACATCTTTTTAGGACATGGTTGACAGATTGTATTTTTGATATTTTCAAGGATAGAGTTAGACAGCTCTTAGATATCTTCCCATTCTACAAATGTTGGCTCGGAGACTAAGGCTATTATATCCTTAGGGTACATAGTTTTCCATTGAAACGACTCTAAACCGATGTTAGCTCCATCTTTCTGAGAAACAAGCAGTCTGTTTGTGTTTATGTGTTTACTACTGGTCTTGACTTCATCTGTAATAAGAAATTACTTATGAAGTAATTATTAAGCTCATCTGAATTTGAGGGAGTGGGTAATTTTTCTTAGTGGCCCTAGTTTCTATTTTAATTACATTCCAAGCTGTATCTATTTGTCACTGGACTTAAGAACATAATAAATGATTGCCCTTTTCCTTAGCAACAATTAGCTCTCTCCTGCATCTTTTTTTGTTTGTTATAAGCAGATTTATAGTGAATATCTACGCAGGATTTCTTATATGCGCTCTTAGTAGGATCCCTAATCTATGGGACTAAGGTGTATACCAACTAAGGGAACCTTTTTTCTGCTTCTTTGTATATAACCAATTCGATTTTGTTTTGAGTGGTCAAAACTCAATAAATATATTTACAATAATGTATAGAAAGCACTCAAATGCCATAATAAGTGTGCCAATTTGCATCACAGTGGAATTCCAATCTGCACTCCTACTGCCATGTGTCACATTTATTACATATGTGTCATTTAGCTGCCTCATGCCCTGGGTTCTTTTCTTTCTTCAAGAACTTTACTGTGTCCATTTAGTTTTAGAAATATGCCATCATGGTCAGACAGAATGGGCTTCACAACATCCAAGGCAACATTCTTTCGCACAAACTTGTGATAACATTATCTATTCATGTTTTGTGTTTTGTGAATCTACTGTTGAAACAGAAGAAATTTTGCGATCTAACAGATGGTTAGTTTCAAAATCAAGGACATTTACATGTGTATCAATATAACTGAAAATAAGAATTTTATATGTATAGTATCTAAGTAAAAACATTAAAAATTTCTCTATATGGTCCACTGTAACTTTTGAGTCAGTACTGGAAGTGCAGTATATGGATACCACAATAACCAGACATTCAGGGAACTGAAAAACCGTAGCTTAAAATTCTCTTTCTTGAATTATCTCCTTAACATCTATTACATTTTAAGTTTTACACAGGCTTTCAGAAGTATACCTTTGACAAGTGCGCGTACACCTCCTTTCCTCACACAGGATCTAAAATAAGCAGTTGCTAATCTGTAGTCATCAGGAATGTACAACTGGCTTTCTTTTTTGTGAGCCAGTGTGCATTGAGGCACAGAACATCACAATGTAACTCTTCTAAAAACAGCTCCCATGCAGGCAATTTATTTAGTATTAAGTTTATGTATATGTGGAAGAAAGAAAGAAATTAATTATTCTTATCTGATATACTTATTTCAAATTTTGCATTACACAGTAGTAACTGCTCAAGATGTTTGCTTTCACAATTATCAGTTTTTGAATATTCTATTTCACACCTCAAAATACAGTCAGTATTTTGGAACAAATTCTGTGGCCTTTACAGTTCAGTAACTTTGGCAATGAACTCTCTATAGATCTGACATTTGAAACTTCACTGTGCACCAAAGACGAAAAACACTAGACTGATCAAACAGCTGACTCAAACTGCACAGATGTGGTTGATGCCCAAAGATTTGACGTATTTTGCTCAAATGTCCAACTCCAACGAGTGTAACTTTAAACTTCTTGTCCAACTCCAACTTCAAGGTTTATGCACGTCTTATCCGCGCAAATCTCCTGTTCAAGTGTAATGATCTGTTTGTGCAGACGTAATGTGCACAGAAATTTGAGCAGACAGATCGTTCTGTGTGTATGGACCGTGAGTGAACGTCAACTTCAAGCTGGTTTCACAAACACTTATAGTGTGACACCTCAGCTTGTGCCATTCTGCAGCAGTAGGGATGGGCAAAAAATTGCGCATCTGTTACAAACCACAGAAGTCACAACAGATATCACAATAACAACTTTACAGAATCTGGCTGTGATTACAGTCACAACTAAAAGTCGCAAATAGCAACTAAAAGTAGCATTTAACATACAACACCGTGCGCTGTCTGTTGGCTGAAGTTCATACTACTGTCTTTCATTGTGACACACTATCAAGTATAAACACTGCGATTTCTGTGACAAATTGCAACCATATACTAACATACTTATTGTTACCCACTGTGATAGCAGCACGCCAAGTGGTCAGCAAGTGACACTTCTGAAAATGTTATTGGATGGGAATGCATACTGTACACATGTTGAATAACCGATGTCTCCGCCAGATGTTCACGTCGTTCTCGCACGATATTTTTACGGCATAACTCGCTGTCTCCTTCAGGTGCTACCCAAGAATGGTCCTTGGGTGGATCGAGTTGAGTGTCTCGTCCTCGGTCCGCGCCCACCATGCGCGACTCCAATGGTCCTCTCTGGTCTCTGGTGTTCCGACCGCCGTACGCTCCCGGCTCGGCCGCTCTCTACGGTCGCATATCCCCACAGGCTATCGCCCACATCCCTTGCTTCGAGAGTGTGAACAAATACCACGTTCTCTGGGAAGTGGACGACGATGATGAGACGATCGTCACCCCAGGTGGCCAAATACTACAGCAACCGCCACCTGGCGATACACAACTGCACCCCCAAGTGATACAAACATCCACACACCAACAGACCAACAAAACTACCTGCAGGTCGGCGCACACGATGACAGCTCGACTCCCGACATCGAGGGCAACAATGGCACACCGGCGGTGAAGAAGACCGAATTAACCCTAATAGCGTACAACCCATAGTAGTGTATAAGCTAGACAGATACACAAAACTTAACAAAGCAATTAAAAGCAAAATAGCCGGACCACTAAAGGCCACCTCCAAGGGGATTCAGTAAAGTATCATTTTGCACCCCTGGAAGACTACTATGCCGCAGTAGCCTTCCTAAGAGAAAAGGATGTGCTGCATTTCCATCACCAACCTCTCGATAAAAGGGAACTAAATGTGGTCATTCATGGTGTCCCTACCGAGGTCCTGGAGGAGGTGCTGAAAGGGGCCCTCATAGAGGAAGGCTTTTGGTTGTCCTACATTCACTAGTTTAAAAAACGGGCGCCGAAGTGGGGAAGGCTCATAGGGGAACCAACATATAAAGTCACCCTCCCTGGAGGCTCGGGTGGAGAGAGGATATATAAACTGTGGTTCGTCCTTTGTACAGAAGTGATAGTGGAAAATTACAGATCCAAATCAGGTCAGCCACAGCGCCACTGCTGCCAGCACCTGACGCACACGGCAAGCTATTGCAACATGCCAGCCAGGTGCGTCAAATACGCGGGTGTCCACACCACAAAACACTGCAAAAAAAAAAACCTCCAAACGAGTCACCAAAACGCGTACTATGTGGAGAAGACCGTCTGGCATCCTGGAAGGGCTACCCAGAGCACCAAAAATACATCAATCAATCCAGACAGCCGACAGGGAGACATCTCCTACAGCATAAGCCGTCAAAGAACAAATCACAAAGACAAAACACACGGAAAGAGCGTAAAGTTGGCGAAACACGAGTGGGACAGAGCTACCACAAACTCCACCCAAGAACCCATGAACACGCTCGAAACACATCCAGATTACACACATGCAAACACAGACAAGCTGCTATATGCAAGAAACAATCCAAACAGCAGCAAAGATGGTGAGCAGGCAGGGTGGGGCAGAAAAGCCACCACCCGAGTAATGCACACCAGACACACACGAAAAAGAGGGCACACGCACTAAACACACAAGACCACAGTGTCTACTTTTCCTTCTGGGGCAACAGGTCCATCCAGACATTGCCGCAGCAAACACTAACACACCAACACCATGCTGCTGCTCCTCGTGGAGGCAAGTAGCACCACTATAGTGGCTGGCACGAAAATAGGGCTTTAAGGTCATCTCTCCATCTTACAGTTTTGCCAGTTTTTTTATAGTGATAATTTCAAATGTTCGTAAGAACTCAAAAACAAATATGAATTCCATTTTTAGTCTAGAATATGATGGAGTACTTTCCAAAAGAAAATTCTCACTAGCTGCCAGGAAAAAAAATGAAAACTAACGTTACAAGAAATTTTGGAGGAAATTAATTTTCTACTTCAACCTGTGGTAGTGGCAGATTCACTAATGTAATTGGATCGAAAAAAAAATATATGAACATCCTCGACGTTTACAGATGAATATACTGTGTCTTTTATTTCGGAAACGTAAAAGTATTCTGAGATAAAAAATAAAATATTATAAGAGGTGTGAAAAGGTGCCGACTGTGTAGCGAAGAATGTAGTCGCTGATGAATTTTCCTTATGTAGGACTGTGAAGAAACTTCTGCGAGAAAGTTGTTAAGAAAATTACAAAATTATTTTTGGTAACATTTCGAACATCATTATTGTATCGTATCAGGTACAGAGGCAAATTACTTCCACGATATTCCGTGCGCAGACCCGCGCAATTCGTTGTAGGCTGTCGCCAAGAGTTTTGCTCAGATGGCTTGCTTTAATTAATATGAGCGAGAATATTCCCTACTTCCCAAAAATATTTTACTGGCTACTAATACATATCCTTCGTCATTGCATCTATCACTCAAAACGCCAATATACTGTACGCTACGCAAAAGTAATCGTAGTTATTTTGAAGCCAATATTTTCACTGAATTCGAGCAAAATATATGTTCGAAAGGGTTTTGTGAAACCCAAGTTTTATCTAAATTTGCTGTAAGCCTATTATTCTCAGCAAGGAATATGTGCTTGGTACACAAATACCTCGTTCTTGCTACTGCAACGTCCTTGTCTTGTATTACAAATTTCGTCCATCATTACAGTTTCTTAATTAAAAACCAAGTGGGCGGAGAAGACACTGCATTGAAGTGACTGGCCAGGATAATCAATTTTATCACGGACATTACCCTGCATTTCTCTAGCCATCGGATATTATCCTTCGTCATAGTAAATACAATACAAATCTGCGTTTTAGCTTTTTGTAAAATATTTGACGATATCATGGATTTCTATGCTCTTCTGAGAGAATCGCAATAGGTGCTGGGACAGTTCTGATGTTACTGTACTGTTTATATATACAGTCGATACAGAAGCACCACAACATTTTGTCATTTTATGAACTGCATTGCCCTTACTACGAAACAGGCAGTAAATCCTTCTATGAAAATAGGAGTTAAATATCGATACAGATTTTTAGAAAAAACGGTTCTTAATTAATGCAGAATTGACAATATTACATTTTAATACTGGCAGCAGGCAGCGGCCGTGACCTTGAGGACTCTACTTTCGTGCCGGCCACTCTAGTCACAGAAAAAATAAAACCACCACAAACAAAAACCACCACAAACAAACATCACACATAACAATGTAAGACAGTCATACAGAAACGTTACATCGACGAGAGAAACAACACAAGAACACCCAGCCATAGAAAACAAAACCGACAAGGGGCTGCTCGTAGACGCCCTGCGGGAAACAATTAACATAATCCCTGCCCACGAGCAGGACTTAAATATAGCCTCAACAATACTGAAAACAGCAAGTGCTCTCCATCAGACGTCGGGTAAGACGGAAAAAGCACAAACCATACTACAGGGTCTGCTCAGAGCGTTCACATAAAGATGGAGCAACAAGGCAGAAAAATCACAGACACAACACTTTGCATAAGGAATGCAAGTGGTATAAAAAACATAAAGGTAGAGTTACAAACTTTCCTATCAGACGACAATGTGGACATTCTGTTAGTTTCCGAAAGACACCCCAGTCCTGTAATACTTTCAAACTGTGGAACATGACAGCATACTGAACCGGTAGGCAAAACCAAAGTGGAGGTGGTACAGCCGTGTTCCTAAAGCAAACAACACCGCACGATGTTGTGTTAGCGCCTCCAGTGCAGGACATTGAACTCAGAAAGAGGCAAACTGACGGTGGGGGCAGTATACCTAGCTCCAAACCGGCAGCTGCTGGAGGAACACCTGAGAGAAATCTTCGAAAGGGCTGCGCTCGGCGGGGATTTAAACGCGGAAAATCGCGCGTGAAATTCCCGCACGACAAATTCAAAGGCACAAAGCTGCTGCAGCTGGAGCACACCTTCCACTACATCGTCCATGGCCCTGACGACGCGACAAACATTCCGATCGCGGCAGCGCACAGACCGCATGTCCTGGACATGCTGCTGACCAAAAACATCGGAGATGACGTCACGCTAGACACGAACCAGGACATAACATATGATTACAAACCTGTACTTGTCAGGTTCCGCAGGATAAAATCCCTCTCAAAATTTACGATCAAAGACATCCAGATGGATGGGAACAATATCGCAGAATCCTAACAGACACAACTGACCCTACACAGGACCTTTTATCAGAGGAAAAGCTGGACGATGCTGTCGAATACCTCACAACAAAGATACAGGCGACTGTTAAACGCAACAAAATAACGACGGTTCTGTCGAACCGACGCGAATCTGAACTGCCCTCGCTACTGCGGGAACTCCAGTGCTAGAAAAACAGGCACAGAAGGCTGTGGCAGAGAAGTAGAGACCCGCATGCGTGGAGGGAGATGAACATACTCAACATGCTGGCAACACTGCGCCGACGCGGACTCTTCGAGTATTTGCTGCAATAAATAATTATAAAAGCGTTGTTATTAAGCTCTTTTAAACGTTTACAGTTGTTATAAATATAATCTAAGTGTTGTTAAATTTGAGGAAGTGTTAGTGAAGTATAAAATAAGATAAAACGGGGTAAGAAGCGTATTTTTCTTATCGCGCCTGTAGCATGAATCCTAGGTCTAATTACACGCGCCCGAATCGTTAAGTAAGCAGTGAATTAAACTTATAGGTAAACGTTTCCAGTTGGTATATGTTGTGTACATAGTTCCACGAAGTCAGCGCGTACACAACTTTCCCAATAGAGCGCGCCCCCCTAAGCACAACAGCGCAGGCGCAGCGTTCGTCCGTCTCCGCACTATGAGATGGCGCTATCTTAGAGACGGACCAAATTCTGCTTCCGCCGATCCGCGTATAAATATGTAACGCAGCCAATGAGATTGCTGCTAATGTAGAACCTTTTCTCCTCGCGGATCGCACTTGCGCGGTGGTACCTGAACGCTCGAGGTATTATAACGAATGTACAGACCTCCGATTAGTCAGTCTGCATTAGTCTGTAGTCAAGTTTCAGTCTGCACCTAATAAGATTACCATATTCCTATACACAGCCATGAAGATAAATGTATAGACACTTTTGTCGAGTATCAGAGATATGTGAGAATAAGATTAACGTACCAAGACCAAAGGAACTTCAGATTGTCAATTGTAAATAGCATCCAGAACCAAGTTAAGTTATTTCTATGCTTTTTATTATTTTAATAAATGTGTGTGAAAATTAATCAAGTTCTGTTTAAAGTTGGTCACCGTCAATCTGCTACTCTAAGCGTGCAAGTGGCATTTCTATCGTCTGACCTAACGGCAGAAGATAAACACGCCACGATAAGACCACGAGACATATTGCTGCACTCCCCTACTTCGTTAGAGTGACAAGTCAAATAATCTGATGGTGTGTGTACCGAAGGTCTTACAGTATGCACACCACAGTATAAATATAATATAAGTGTTGTTACATTAGTGGAAGTGTTAGTGAAGTGTTAAAGAAGATTGAACGGAGTAAGAAGTTTATTTTCCTTCTCGCACCTATAGCACGGTTTTCAGGCTTAATTTCACACACGTGTATCGTAAGTAAACAGTGACTTAAACTTATATGTAACCACCAGTTTTTTTTATTCAGTACTCTTTCAATTTATTTATATCTCCATGAATAGTTTCTAGGGTCCTTTGTTTACATTTTAGTCAGTACTTAAATTAGTTTATAAGATTTCTGTTTTTAGCATGAGTGAGAAGTGTGTGACATGCCATAGGATCGTTAGTTCCGGGGTGTGGTGCGATGGGTGCTGTAGTTTCTGTCATTGGGGCGAATGTAGTGGCGTGGGAAATGGGGACATAAATGAGGCTCACCAGTGGTATTGTAGGATTTGCAGTAGAGATAGGAAAATACTAGAACAGGAAGGGAAAATTGCAGCTCTTCAAGCTGGCTTAGACAAGGCAAGGGAGGATCTGGACAGGTTAAAGAGGGAGAAGGGTGAACAAAGGTGGGAAGTGGCAACAGGTAATAGGGTGAACAGGCAAAGGAGAGCATCAGACGGCTTTGGATTAAAACAGTTTTGATCTGCCAGGAAGTTTCATATCAGCGCACACTCCGCTGCAGAGTGAAAATCTCATTCTGGAAACATCCCCCAGGCTGTGGCTAAGCCATGTCTCCGCAATATCCTTTCTTTCAGGAGTGCTAGTTCTGCAAGGTTCGCAGGAGAGTTTCTGTAAAGTTTGGAAGGTAGGAGACGATATACTGGCTGAAGTAAAGCTGTGAGGACCGGGCGTGAGTCGTGCTTCGGTAGCTCAGATGGTAGAGCACTTGCCCGCGAAAGGCAAAGGTCCCGATTTCGAGTCTCGGTCGGGCACACAGTTTTAATCTGCCAGGAAGTTTCAGAATCAATAAATGTCTCAAATGGTTCAAATGGCTCTGAGCACTATGGGACTTAACTTCTAAGGTCATCAGTCCCCTAGAACTTAGAACTTCTTAAACCTAACTAACCTAAGGACATCACACACATCCATGCCCAAGGTAGGATTCGAACCTGCGACTGTAGCGGTCGCGCGGTTCCAGACTGTAGCGCCTGGTACCACCCGGCCACTCTGGCCGGCAATAAATGTCTCACAAACGACGAAACTATTAGACAGGTATAATTCGGGTTCCAGAAAATCTCTGCAGAGCTACAAATCCTACAACTCATTGAACACACAACACGCAACTTCAACTTCACAAACTCAACAGCAGCAGTTTTCCTCGAATAGGGAAAAGGCTAATGACAAGGTATGACATGAGAATTTAGTTTTCAAAATCAAACACCACACCACTATCCCCGATGTGTACACAAAACTGACAGACAGTTTTCTGACAGATCGGACATTCCTCATTGAGGTAGATGGAAAACGCTCCTCAATAAAGCCCCTGAGGGCTGTCATCCCCCAGGGGTCTATTTTATAACCCATCTTGTTCAACATTTACACAAATGACATTCCCTGTCGTCGCATGCCAGAATTGCCCAATTTGCGGACAACACAGCCTTCTACACCAGTGCAGTGTAAATGCACTGTATAAAAAACTAGAAATCATGCGAAATAACTGTAGACAGTTAAGAGGCATAAGTATAGTAAGACCTAGGACATGGCATAGACAGAGGGCGCCATGCCTCATTATTCAAAATCCAATAGATTAAGTTATTAAAGAACCATAAACAGATAGTTGTATAATATGTAAAATCAAAAATTGTCCAGCAACAAGTTCCATCCTGGAAGTGTAGATAAACCAAAGTGTGCAAAAGCAAAGTTTTCCCATGACTGTATATCTGCTCTTTCCCAAAAGGATACATCAACAATGACTGAAAGTGTCACCTGATGTTGATTTAGGGTAAATTCAGTTGTACCATGCACACCAGTGCGTCAAAACTAATGTTAAGGATCTGTGTTAGTATAGAGCAAAAGTGTAGTTAGTCTAGCCCTCCCCTGCCCCCTCTGTTGACTGTTCGGTCACACTAAATCAGATAGATTGAGATCTATAAATCTTAGAAAACTACAAGAAACTAAACAGGAATGAAAAAGGAGAGCATAGGTGCAGACCAGCTCTATGCCTATGCTTGTATGACGTCCGTTACCAGCAATGTGCCTCCTCCAGGTGGGACAAACAGCGCCTTGCCGACAGCTGTCAGTACGACAACGGCGGCTGTCCAGGTAACAGTGAGCAAAACGCACACCTGGCTACTGACTGGTGCAACAAAGTGAAACCAAGCAGTGGGCAATGGCATCCACAGCACCCACAGCACAGTACCTCACACCCCTTTCCCATGCCTCGTCAGTTGAGGATGGTTGGGAGCCGAAAGCCCTGATTGCTCCTACCACAGCCTCAAATTCCAACAATTTGTAAATAAAAACGAATCCCAGAGCAAAACAAATACAAGCGACACACAAATACACTTGGATTTGTCAAAGCTACACACCACGATACGGCAAAAAAAGGTTATTATCTGTGGTGTTTCAAAGCCAATGCGTAATGTCTGGTGCTCCGTCACGTGGCTGTTTACTTGGTCTCCACTTCTGTTTCTTGCTGGGCCTTCCGTACATGGTCCGTGTCGGATGTTCCGTCGCGGTCCGCGCCCCCAGGAGCGGCTCCAAAGGTGTTCTCTGGCCGCTGGTGTTCAACAGCCGTCTGTTCCCAGCTTGACCATCCTCTGGGGTTGTGGTCGTCATCTGAGGTGAGTCAAACCAGACCTTTATGTCTGGTGCTCCGTCTCATGACTGTTTTCTCGGTCTGCACTTCCGTTTCTTTCCAAAATCTCGCAGTGTCCTACATTGAGTTTTCAGAAGCTCAAACTCAGAGCTGAGCTGGAATCCAGTGTCAAAATTGATGAGATTCTCCGGGACATTTATCTCGATGGATTCTTTTATGACACTGTCCCAGTATCTTGGGGTCTGTTCGGTAATCTTGGTGTCCTTGTAGTTAATCGAGAGGTCAAGTTCTAGACTGTGCTCCACTATGGCTGATTTTGTTACCTGTCTGAGTCTGGTGTGCCTGTGGTGTTCTTTAAACCTGATGTCCACAGCCTTCGTGATCTGGCCGATGTATGACATACCACACTGGCCTGGGATGTTGTAAATACCTGGCTTGCGTAGCCCCAGGTCATCCTTTACATTCCCCATCATCGTCCCAATTTTAGTGGGTCGGCAGAATACGCAATCCATGACACGTTTCATGAGAATTCTGCTGATCATGGCAGAGATTGGTCCAGCATAGGACAGGTATGCCATCTTTGTCACTGCTTCTGGTTCTTCTTCAGGATCCTGTGGCTGACTGGCAGGTTGAAGAGCCTTCTGGATGTCTCTAGAGGAAAACCCATTTTTGCTGAACACCGATTATAAGTGTTCTATTTCCGTAGCCAAACTAGAGTTTTGAGCATTCCGTTCTTCTGTGCCCAATGGTGCCAGCTATCAGCTCGCCGGTATAAGCCAGTGTAAGTAGGTCTGTGATACACACTGTACTCAAATGTGCCATCTGCCTTCCTCTTGACTAGTACATCCAGGATTGGGAGTTGTCCATCTTTCTCCAGTTCCATAATGAATTTTATACTGAGATGGCTTGAGTTCAGATGTTCCAGAAAATCATCTAGCTTCTCCCTACCATGTAGCCAGATGACAAAGGTATCATAAAAATACCTGAAGAAGCACTTGGGTGGCTGATATGTGGTTGATGTAAGTGCCTCCTCTTCAAACCTTTTCATAAAGAGGTTCGCCACCACTGGTGATACAGGGCTACTCATCGCTCCCACCCCCATCCCCCCGTCCCTTTCCATTCGCACATAAAATTGACCTCAATGTAGGAAGTACGTCGAGGTTAGTACATGTCTGAAGAAGTCGAGGAAAGCCCCACCCAACTTCTCTCCCACAAGATGAAGTGAGTCATGTGGATGATACCTTTGTCATCTCGCCTGAGGTTATGCAAGCCAGGTATTTACCAATGTGGGATGTCATACATCGATCAGACCACCAGGACTGTGGATATCAGGTGTAAAAAACACCAGAGGCACACCAGACTCAGACAGACAACAAAATCAGCTATAGTGAAGCACTGTCTAGAACTTCGTCACTCGGTTAACTGCAGTGACACCAAGATTACTGCATAGACCCCAAGATACTGGGACACTGACATAAAACAATCCATCGAGATAGAGGTCAGAGAAAATCTCATCAACTGTGACACTGGATACCAACTCAGCACCGCCTGGGATCCAGTTCTTGAGCTTCTGAAAACTCAACGTAGGACACTTCGAGATTTCGAAAGAAACAGAAGTGCAGACCGAGGAAACAGACATGATAGAGAACACTAGATAGACATTACAGGTCGGATTTGACACACCTCAGATAACGAGAGTGACTCCAGAGGGCGGCCGAGCCGGAAGCGGACGGCAGTCGGAACACCGGCGACCAGAGAGGACCGTTTGAAGTGCCTGGCGGGCGCGGACCGCGGAAAGAGCACTTGACACGGCGCGGACCGATTACGGAGCATCCAGGCATAAATATTGAACTCTCGCCACCCAAGGACGATTCTTGGGTAGCAACTGAAGAAGACAGCGAGTTATGCCGTCGAAATATTGTGCGAGAACGACACGAACACCTGGCAGAGATCCCGATTATTCAACATGCCAACAGATCGCTGTGAAAGCCTGAAGAATCACATGAATACTGTAGTTTATATCGATTTGTAACATCGTTATTACAATAGATAGCGTAGGCAGTGCCGTAAAAATCGACAATAACTAAACAAAAGGCACCACATTTGTCATTCTCTAATTCCCTAATGACTTTGGGAGGGATAAAACGGTACCTTACAAGTCACTTTATTTTCGATTCTGTTTTAGCGCATAGATATTTACCGAAGGATGTCGTTTTCCTTTAATAGCCAAAATTTGCCAGTAAGAACCAGAAGACCTGATCCTTTGCAGAAAGACGCCATATATCTACCCAACAATGCAATGTTTTGTGCTCTACACTTTCTGCCAAATCTGTGAATGTGGAACGTAGGAAACCTGTATGGAATGTAATACCTGCACTGTCCATCGTGCCAAATCTGCCAAAACACCTGTAACTGAAGGGAAAACTATAGAGGCATGATAGAAAAGTGCCAAAGGAATAAGTTTATTTTCCAACACAGATGAAACCAAGTCCACAATTTTAATAAAATGGAATACCTGCAGCCATCCTTTCGATAGCTAACTGTTACAGTGATTCAATACAGCATCTTCAGGCCATAAATGATGCTGGGGGAGTGAACGCCAATCGTACACAAGATTCCATCAGTTCCCAATATCTGTGAACTGGTTTCCATAGACTACTATAACAAAAACTTTGTGTCTGCAACATCAACTTGTAAATAATGTGAAGAACACTGAAACAATTTAAAATCAGACATGGTAAATTAGTCTAAATTAAAACTGAGTGAAAGTCCAAATCAGCAACAGTTATTTATTGCCGTTTCACTGTATGACGACTGGTTTCATACCCTGGAGATATATCTTCAGGTCATATAAAACTAATATTTCATGTGCCACGAAAACAATAGATAGGAATGCTTCGGATCGAATGCCCATCTACCATTTCATCCAGAGTTTTACTGAGGAGTGACATGTTTTTGTGCCCATTTGTACCTTGGAATTCATAGCACATGAGGTATTAGTTTTATATGACCGGAAGATATACCTCCTGGGTATGAAACTGGTCGACATACAGTGCACATACAATGAACAGCTATTGCAGATTTGGACTTTAACTCAATTTTCATAAAAGTTTACCATCCTCAATTTTAAATTGTTTGATTGTCCTTCACATTATGTACAGTTCATAGATGTTGGCCACTGATGAAATCTTGTATACAATAGCGCACAACCCCTTTGCGTAATTTACAGCATGAAGATGTGCTAGATCACGGAAACTGGTAGCTATATAATAAATAACATCGAAGGGATGGCTGCAGGTGTGACATTTAGTTACGTAACTGAAGTCACTCAAAGCTTCAATCAGAAGGACTGACATACAAAAAAAATTCCAGAATTGTTGCTGCATCTGAATCACCAATGGCAAGAATCTTCAACATATTCCTTTTTGAAGTAAAGGTAATTACACTTACAAAAACATTCATGTATTAGAAACTCGAGTCTTGTGTAAGAATGGGCAAATCACAAAAAAAATTTTAAATATCAATAAAAGTACCAAGAATGGGCAAATCATCAGACTCCACAAAAAAATTTTAAATATCAATAAAAGTACCTATCGTGATAAGAACAGGCAACAACACTAGTATGTGCTCCTTATGCATGAAATATGTGTTTATATTGTTTTGTTCTCAGCGGAGCGAGCTGCAATTATATACATTTTCGAACTTTCGAATATGTTCATGAATAAGTTGTAGCTTATGTCATCGAATCAGTGAGATTCCGCTCTTTTTACATTTATTTCCCGATAATTCATGACTCTTGGTACTTTACTAATCCATGGTATGCAAATATATAACCACTATGTCATTAATTAAGTACATAAATAATTAAAAACAAAGTGTCCTTACAATGCAAATGGCTGCCTGCTTCCTCACCACTTGGAGCCATAATGTCACTTTAGCTGTCAAATGGTAAAAACTTTTTCTCCAGTGAGTGTCATGACTGTATGTATTAGAATGTGTTGCAACTAGAAGTCGCAAGTAACAACTAAAAACCGCAGTTAACATTCAGTACAATGTGCTTTCAGTTGAACGACGTTCGTAATTCATTCCTAGACCATTGTATCTCACAGTATGGATGTATAACTTCCTTATTGTCCAAGAAATGAACCTAGAAGCTAATTTACTCCAAGAAAAATTTTATACTTGTTTCAGAATTGGTGCAGCAAACGAATGTGAATGCCAAATAAAGGTTTTGCTAGTCCTAGAGAAAGCCTATGATCATGTATGACAATCCAGTCTCATTTTCAAATTTCTGACATATGCACTTCCAGTTAACTATGTCTACCTTATTGCCACCTTCCTATCTAATAGCCCACCCCCTGTCACTGTTAACAATACCAATTCCTGTACCTTCCATCGCTCTGCAGGAGTGCCCCAAGGCTCCATTCTCTCTCCTCCCCTTTATCTCCTCTGCACTGCCAATTTGCCCAACCCCCCCCCCCCAGTCCACTGCCTTCAGTATGCTGATGACACCACTTTCCTCACTCTCTACCCTAAATTCCTGAAGTCCCAACGATCCCTCCAAACCCGCCTCAACAATTTACCTCCTAGGTTAACCAGTGGCTCCTCAAAATCAACCCCTCCAAAACCCAGGCAATAATTCTAGGGTGAAGCACCATCTACTTCTTCCTCAATGACTTCTACCATCCCATTTATGACCATCCTATCCAGCTAACTAACACACTAAAGTATCTTGGACTAACCTCATCTACTAACTATCCAACAACATACTAAAACTACCAACAGACCAAACTTGGGGATTACACCCCTCTACTGTTCTCCACACTTAAAAATTCCTGATATGGCCCATCCTCTGCTGTTCAAATATTGTATGCACCAAAGTTCTATAAGTTCCTCCAAATCCTCAAACATCATGCACTCTGCCTTGCTTTCCACACCTGGATCCACTACGATCTCATCAAAGTCCCATCCCTTCTCACCCACATTGAACACTTCTACACCCCCTATACTGTTTGCAAACTAGATTCCAATCACCCCATTGTCTCCCCTCACATCACCAAACCTAATATGCTGCCAATCCATCACAAACATATCCCTATGTCCCTACACCTACAAACACTCCACATCATACCCAATGTAACTTTAACCAACTTCCTCTCCCAGAAAATGAGATTCACCACAATATTTATCCATCCTACCAATTTTAGCTGTTCCCCACCTATCCCATTCCTCATCAGGGCTCCCCCCCCCCCCCATCTATCCCCATTCCTTTCCTACTGAAAATAATGCCCTAAGCACACAATAAGCACACAACACACTACTCCTCACCCTCTGTCTTTCCCACCAACTGTATTTCTCACTATACACCTCAATTCCTACCTTTCATCTCCATTCTTCTTTCCTACCTATCAGACCCGTTTCTTTCTACCCACGCTCCTCAAACCTATGGAACTCGCTCTCTCCTCCAGTAATACTTATACCCCTTGTACAGGTCCTTCAGATATTCAGTGAACGTGCAGTGCTTCAGTGTTTTGTCAGAATATTTTTACCCTCCTGTGATATGTTTTCAAAATGTATATATTTCCGTTTTTTAACTATTTGTCTTTGATTTTTACTTGAAAATAGAAAACAGCCACAAATTTTGTTTGTATGTTCTCGTTACAATTTTTGTAACTCGCTTGGCTGAAGGGCAGAGAATTGAACCACTGACAGCCCACCTCCCACCCATATGGGGTGAGATGGTTGAAATAGAAAAAAATAAAATAAAATAAAAAAGGTTGTGCTAGTAGACATACTTACAGTGTAATCTGGATTTTCGTGAAGTATTTAAACACACTTATTTAAAAAAACTAAAGCTGCAGGGTAATTTCAGAATACACTAGATAATGGGCAAGGCTCCAATGACTATTTTGACGCATATTACCAATTATCATACATGAACTACTAAAAATGCAATCTGGGGCCTACTATGTAATTTTTAGCTAATTTTTAATAACTATATTCACAAGACAGATTCTTTTTTTCTGACAGTACAATACACTGTTAAACTTTTGTGTGTATTTTAAAATATTGCATTAAAACTATTCCCTATGTCAACTTTTAACTCTAATGTCAGTACTGTCAATAATGTTTTCACTTGCACACTGTCAACCTTATAACATGCGACTTTCAACCTAAACAAGATACTACAGGTCAGTCTGTTATCACAACCAATGTTTCAGGGTGGGAGGAAAAGATGGACAAATATCGCGTTCTAGCAAATATTTATCAATAACTACATGGTTGAAGATGTTGTGGTATGGGATGGCTTTAAAAGAGGGGAGAAGGAGATGTTCATTATTCACTCACAGCATATTCCACATTTACTTATGATCCCTTTCAAATCATGTAATGTCTCAATTGCTAATATTTCCAGTAATGAAAACATCTGAGTGGGGGGAGATTTCACATTTTGCATAAACGACCTCACTTAGAAACTAAGCTCACTTCTGACGAAGACGGTCTAAAGACTGTGAAATCTTCTCCAATTCTGCTCTCTATGATGTTTTGAATTACCACTACACTGAGTGACTGAAAACGTGGTTCAGATACCTGTGAATATTATAATGTGGTGAGAATCTGTATTCTAACCGTCAACTCTTACTGTGTGTTAACTTGTGTTATGTCTCAGTACACAGTTTTAATACTTTCTCTCTTATTCCTTAATACAAAATTAAAGCCAAAGGGAGAACAAATATAAAACATACTTACTACTGACTGTTTTGCTGAGAGGAAATTTTTTCTGTGATCAAGCATAACTTTCGTATATTATGTGACAACTGAGGAAGAATCGTCACAAATATTAACAATACCATCTTACATAAGTTTTTGTCAGTTGGGATACTGGAAGGTTAACCTTAGGTCCTGACAAGTAATCACCTTTACAAGCGAGAACATGTTTCTTGGTTTTATTGACACAGTTCACTTCTTACATGCGACTAATAACAATGTAACATCTACATCATCTACGGTGATAAATCGCAAAAATCATAGAAGTGGCAGAAATAGCATTGGTGGAGAGCAGAGAGATACAAGTTGTTAATTCGTTATCGAAAAGCAGCATTCACAGAAATCAGTGATATTGGTAAATCGCAGTTTAAGCCCATCCCTATTCTGCAGTGACACTATGACCTGCCATTCACACAGGATGCCACAAATTCTATGTAGCAGCACAGCTTTCCGTATGGTGTTAACTGAAATTGCATGGATGGGTATTAATGTTATAAGCCGAACCCACACACGTATCTAACGTGGGCTACAGCTTGTGGCTTTCTGTGGTAGCACCGTGAGCTACCGTTCACACAGGACGCCACAAATTCTGTGTTGTTGCACAACTTTCAATATGGCATAAATCGAAATTTATGGGCGTATATGAACGTTATAATGCAGGCTATGTCATTAGTGCTGTGACAAGAGTTAAATGGTAGATTCGAAAATAGATTTCGCACAGATACAAGACAGGGACCACAAACGCAGTTGCAAAAGTAATAACATTCTAAGGTGAAAATGTCGTCTGCTATGGCAAACTAACCACCACCTGGCGTGTAGATATCGTCTGCAGACGCCTTACTTTTGTAAGATTTTAGAACCTTATTGTAGGCTACTTACTGGTTGATGAAGGCATATCGAATAACTAATTTTTAGTTTAACAGCTACCACATCATACTTGGGGGCTATTTTCTACGAACAATTCACGATTTATACAGTGCTTTGCCTCACAAATCACAAAGTTTATACAACTCTCTTTTTTGACTGCATATTAACTTCATTTATTTACTCATCTAAAAATCTTTCAAAATTGTGGGATAGATGTATATCATTGGTTTGCAAATGTTGCACACACACACACACACACACACACAAATTTACAGAAAATTAAAACATAGGTTGTTGTTCTGCAGAAGCTACGAAAATGTACCGCCAACTGTTGTTTTTAATTTTTTCAGTAATGAAATGAAAACACACTAAAATCGAATGGAGTACAGCAGCAATTGCTCCACAATAGCTGTGACAGTGTGGCAGAACGTTGGTGTTTTGAAATATAGCCACCAGGGGCCAGTGGTGGAAGAAAAGTGGTGTAATAAAGTAAAGCCGAATTGAACGTTTTGTAGCATTACAAAAATTGCACCTCTTAAGTTGCGCTAGTGAAAAGAGAGAGTTCTCTCAAGCTATTGCAGTATGCCACTAGCTGTGACACTTTTCTTACGTGTGTGAACCCAGCTTCACCGTCGTAACTAGAGACCGGATTATATGCATTACAAAAACCTTAAAATATGCATGAAAATGCTTAAAAATGCATGAAAAGTGTTAAAATATGCAAGGGCAAACAATGAAAAAACATGGTAACTACTGTGTGCACTATATCTCAAAGTCTAACCTGTGCGTATCAATTACGAGAAAGAACGCCAGCCATGCGAAAAATCGGTCATTTAGAAAGCTGATATCATTTTCTGAATACTTTCTGGTACGGGTTAGGAAGGGCGCCATTCTGGGATTATTTTCTAAAAATTTGCAAAATAGGGATGCATACAGTATTTCAAGAATCGTTCCTTCTTTGCTACTGTTGTCGGTAACAAGCAGATGGGATGCGAGTGTGTCGCAGCGAAACAATCGATATGCACAGGACCTACTTCGAAATATTTCGCACGCAGAGGGGCACACTCAAAAACTCCGTAATGCTTTATTTAAAAAACAACATACAATCACGAATTTTTTTGAACAGCATTAACTTTTAATTAATATTATTGGACCAAAGCATCATTTACAATTTATTTTACATTTCTCTACTATTGTAAACATAAGCAACCAATTTCTGTTCCAGATGTTCGGTAGTAAGATTGTGTCTTCGAGCACTCAAAACGTTTTTATAAGCAGAAAAGAATCGTTCTACAACAACTGAGGTAACTCAGTAGTATTTGAATTTGGGTGATATGCTGACACTCATTGTTTCTGGTAAAACTGTACCTGTCCCATTAATAAAACTATCGATTTAGCACAAGGTTCAAAGCCTGAGTTATTGTTTATAATGTTTTCAAACGTTTCTTGGGAATACCTCCAGCAATGAAGAGTTCACTAGAAAAATTTTATATTATAGATATATATAGATTAATTCAACGCCAAACTTTGAGTTTCAAGCTTTTTAATAGTTGCATGTATCTGGGGAAAAATGAGTACCAATCACAGCAACGTCTTTTTTGATACTGGAATCATTAAAAGCTTCCTTGCACTGGCAAACTGCCAAAGCCTCTGCACTATCGAAGTCGTTTACTACCCCTCTAATGGCCTTTGAATGTTCATTGTAAAACAACATAGCTTCGACCCACGTACCCCAACGAGCTACCACTGGTTTGGGAGGGAAAGGCAAATTTGGTAGTTTTCTTTATAGGTCTTGATGCGAGCAGAAGCCTTTAAAAACACTTTCTTTATGGATGAAATCAGTTTATTTACATTCACAAACGTGGAACATACTTCTTTAGCAAGGCGATGCACACCATGAGCAAAGCACATCACATGGATCAAATTGCTTATAGTTGGCTCAGTACACCATCTCTCATCCCGATGCATTAGAAGCCATCAGTCATTGTCACGAGGACGACACCCAAGATTGACCTAGCATCTCTTCCTCTATCGAAGTCGGGAACTGGAACTCTCACAGTACGGGCCTTTTCCACTGTTGGAAAGCAGCGATCTGAACACTGCCGCATTTTTTTGTACTTGTTCTTCTAAGCACTTCTATGCTTCAGTTCTGCGTTTTTCAATAGCACGAATTGTCTCGTCTAAATCAGTCGGGCAGTTGTCGTTACTGTCAGGAATATTTTCTTTCTCTCTGTTCTCAACCTCTGTTCCTGTTGGTACGTTATCCTCTTGCAATAGAGATTTACTTTGATCGTTATGCTGCAACGTTTCGGTCCCTGTCTCACTGCTAACATTCACTTGATTAATTTCATTTTCAAGTTCATCCTCAGAGTGAAGATTCATCGGTGCCTCAGGAGGTAAACTTGTTGAAGACGAACCACGTTTAGGAAGGCAGCCAAACATCGCTTGGTACAGAGATTTTTTAATTCCAAAATGTATAGCGCTATTCTTTATTAGCTGCACAAATCTTAATGCACACCTCCACTCCATGGTGTTGTGCTCCTGTGCCCATGTCGTTAGCATATTTTCTATGTCTATGCTGCCTTGGCTCTGACTGTGTCTGGGTTTACCGAGTACAATCTTAAAATTGGTCCATAGTTCAGGTAAGTTGCTCATTATTTTGTTGATGAACTCTCTACCATTGTCAGACTGCAGTATTGAGGGGATGCCTAACAATGTAAAAATGTCAACCCCAAGATGATAATGTCAGTAATGTTATCACATACCTCTTCAGCTGTTTTGGACTTCAGTGGCCTGAGAACAACGAATTTAGTGAGGCGGTCCTCATAAACCATTACGAATTTGCAATCTCCACCTTGTTGCGATTGGAAGTCAATGAGATCAACTTGACATCTGGAATTTAGCTTCTTGAATAGTATTGGCTTCACTACTATTCCTTTTTTCTGACCTTTTTGCTTTTGTAAACAAGGCTCACACAAACTACAATAAATTTGTATATCTCTGTATGTTATATTGCAGAACTTTGACTTCAAGCATTTCATCATTCGGTCATGCCCACCATGCCCAGTCATTACATGAGTGTCATGCAGGATATCACACAGTTCTTCTTCATAAACACAGTATTTAGTCTTACAGTCTTCAGTTATAGGTTGTATTAACTTGGTTACTCCATTCATTTCCAGCACTTCATATCTCTTTAAGAACTTGTAGTCATTGCCTTCCAGATTTTAGTGATTTAGCCTTTCTGATAAGTGACTCGTACCTTTCTCTGTCCATGAAGAAAGAATTATAACTGAGATTTCCCCATTTCACTCTAAGACGTTCGTAGAAGTTCACTGATTCAGCCATAGCTGCACTGATGTGAATCATAACTGCACTACTGTGTACCATAACTGCACTGCTGTATAACATAACAATAACGAGCAGACGACAATTACACTCATGCTGATGCGTGGTGTAATTGTTGGACGCAGCGTTAATAACTCGGGAGCAGTGATGGTATACCTTCACTAGTGGATAATATGCTACTGTATTTTGCCTAGCCGAGTATAGTGATGGTACACCTTCATTAGTAGATGTGTTTTTTTCAGTTTATGGTAAGCTCTCACTGATCACTTTAGTGATAGTGTACATTCATTAGGGAAGGTTTACCTTCCCTGATATTCCACTTCCACTGTAACACATGCACAGATATCTGAGCAGACAGAGCATTGCGTGTTGACTGGCCTTTAATATTATCTTCGGGACAATTTAAAGTACTTATCTAATGTAATCTAATGTATTTGCTGGTTCTGCATTTTTCTAGTTGTCACATGAGTGGGGCGCCCTGTATTCATGTGTGGGAGTCACGCTAGTGAAGATTGTTTTTAACTGTAACAGAAACAATAATCATTTTATTTTACATATAACTGGTTCCGACCTTGGTAATAGCCACCAGTCTTAACATGTATGTGGTTTTATTTCTTGGAACTGGACAGTCTGGTGACAGTAAGATGAGTGAAGGCATCAAGAACGTATCTATGACCTGCACATTCAGGGAGAGAGAGAGAGAGAGAGAGAGAGAGATAGAGAGAGAGAGAGAGAGAGAGAGAGAGAGAGTGAGTGAGAGAGAGAGGTGGAAGTGGGTGGGGGCAACCATTGTTAATTTTCCGTTAAATGACGAAATAGTTTGGAAATAATCAAGACAATAATCTCTAGGTATACTTGCTACTGTTCAATGACCATTACATTTTCTGTCTTTCTTCAATCTGGTACTGAATTAATTCAGCTGTCTCTCTGGCGGGACTGTTTTTTTTTCTGGTGTGATGGTGTGGGAGGGCATCTGTAGTTTGAACTTTCTGAACTAATTCGCAGGTTTATTTATTTATTTAATCGTGTCTGAGCTACATCTGTAATTAATTAATGCGCTATATACACTAGATTACAAATACAAGTAAATGATAGTTATTCATTCATATGTATATTCATGATCTTCACATATTGTAAGTCGTCATTATTGTCTAAAGCAAGGCTCATATCTCTCTCCAGTGTTCGGCACACTTCACTGCAGCGTCGTTGGCCAACCACAGGTCTTGGAAAGTGCATGGGGCCAGCAAAGATGGACAGGTCAGCAGGTGTGTCATGGTTTGTTTTCCTCCACATTGGCAGGGCTCTTCTTCGGCATATCACCACTTGATCAGGTTTCCTGTGATCTTCCCATTTGACATCTAAGTCTATTTAGGCTGTTCCAGACTCTCCATTCCAATTGTGATCCAGCAGGAAGTTTTTCTTTAATGTTCCAACTTTTCAGACTGCCTTTATCCAATTTCTGTTTCCACATTGATTCTCTAGTTGTAGACTGACTTTCGGTTAGTGGACGTTCAACTTTTATGAAGTCTTTCCTAGATTTAAGTCTTGCCTCCGCTGGCTGATGTGCGTACAGGGGATGTCTTCTATCTTCGCACTGCCTGCTTCGTTCGGCCATCGCCAACGTTTGCCGTCTGATCTGTGAGGGGGGGGGGGGGCTATTCCAGAACATATATAAAGGAGATCACGGTTTGTAGGCTCCAGGCATCCCATGATTAATCGACATGAGGCATTCAGCGCTGTGTCTAGCTTCTGAGCATGTGTCGCAGGTGGAGCGGAGCAAGCACGTCCCATACACCGTCTCCCCGCACTTTGACATCTGAGGGGCGTGTGAGGCGTTGCGAGAAAATACGCCACTGTTATGCTTACTGATTTGCTATGGCTATGGCACGACAATGACTTCTTGACTACAGTACGCAAAGGTATTGTAAGATCGTCAATGTTGGCAGCGTCCGGACACAAAACACTCGTGGTCGATTTCTGACTTCTACCGCCGTCAGCCGATCCAGAACTAGGGAGCTTCCGTTCAGGCCGTTGTGAACAAATCGACGAATTCAAATTTTAACTCATTGAAACAAACAGTATCCTCTGCCCAAAGCTGGTTACGCACTTGCATTTACTAATTTATGTTTGTAAATGTCAGGTGTTAGTACGCATAGTTTTTTAATCAAAATGCTTACTCATTAGGTGGATGTATGGCAGGTTGACATACGAAAGCAGAAAAACTAGCGAGGTCATTTGATTCGCCCCTGCTTTGAGGAACTAGAAATTTAGTTGAGCGACACTAGTGTTCTCCACTGGTATACATTATATATAAATTTATTAATATATATATTTCTGATTAATTATTAGGTGATACTTTTAATTTAAAGCTTTTTATCCTACCTCCGTTCCGATGACGTCATGATCATGAACTTTGCACGTTCACCTCAGATGAATGCTATGTAACACAACAATCTCTGCGTCAGGCTGTCGTCAGGTTTATTCATTTGTACTTTGTAGTGAGCTCGATAATCATGGCTGATGGAGTTGTTGCTGGTGGTGAAGTTGAGAATGTGGCTAGTAATGTATTGGTGAATGCAAACGGGGAAATTGTAGATAATGCTCAGACAGAGGGACAAAACGACGTAAGTATATTTTGCAATTGTTCGTGTGTGTAATATACTGTGATGTTGTGAACTAGACTTCAGTGTCATTTGCACACCTGAAAGCATGTGACTCGTCGTGAAAATAAACCAGAAGCTCTTGATTTGTGTGTGTGTGTGTGTGTGTGTGTGTGTGTGTGTGTGTGTGTGTGTGTGTGTTATATACATAAAATAAATAACTGGCACGCCATGGTTGGTGTATTTTTGTACTGTGAACACTAAATACTTGCTTTTGTTTCAGTTTAATGCGCGTGTGAACCAGGAACGGGAGAGATATCAGCCAACAAGATGGGAGTCCTTTTTCGCCATTATTAAATCGCTGATTATTAGGGCACTTATCATATATTTCATAACCTCATTTTTTCGAGCTCCTGCGCAGACACCAGATCCTAATGCTCCAGCGGGGGTTTCTACTAGCCGTAGACCGGCAGTTAATTTGTTTGAGAACGGAACTATTATGGTAAGTTTGCATACTGCAGAACTACCCAGAATAGCATCATTAGTCATAACTCAGTTGCATGATTTTAACTGCAAAGCAACTAACTCCTTTGTGCCAATGTATATTTTGCAAACAACCCATAATAAAACGCTGAGATCCAGTGGTACGTCAAGCCCATCCTCCCGTTCCATGAGAGTCAGTTGTGGGCATTAATAGAGACAGTGACTATTGATATCCCAAACATTTTATCAGCTGTTGCAACCAACCTATCACTGTATTGGCAAACCTTGATTGCTAGTTTGTTTCCTACCTTGAGGGCTCAACTCTCTCTCTCTCTCTCTCTCTCTCTCTCTCTCTCTCTCTCTCTCTCTCTCTCTGTGTGTGTGTGTGTGTGTGTGTGTGTGTGTGTGTGTGCGTGCGTGCGTGCTTGCTACATTCTTCCAGCACCTTGATTTCCACAGTGGAGAATTATTAGATAAGTAACTGGGAGAGTTCTTGAACACTTGAGCAATCGTTGTTCCTCTTTCCTTGCCTATAATCCTTTCTTCACAAAAGTTTTTTCTGTGAACATGCTGCCTTTTAAATAGGTCATCTAGAAGATATAAAATTGGACAGAATACCACTAAACAGATTTTCTTGATCTATTACATGTAAGCAAATCATTACATTCATTTGGTTTGTACTTTTTTGTGATACATTGTGAAAATCCATGGGAGTAGGTTAACATGTTTAAGAAATGGTCCCAGTAGTGACAAGACCACATGGTTCAATCAATTGCAGTGTTTGGTTCACATCTGAATTGGCAATATGAGGTTGTTATTGTGGCTTGCTGGGCAGGTTGAAATCAGCAACATTGTTGTTAGAACAGATTGTGGACCTCAGATATTGAGTCATATGGAAGGCATGAGCTAGATGCTTTGGCATTACTGTGACAACCATAGTTATGTTTTCATATGACTTGCACCATTGGTTTCAAAACAAAATGTTCCCAATAAGTGGATCAAAACTGTATTGAAAGCTAGATGACACTAGTGTAGCAAACGTTGTATGTAATGCCCTGAAAGATGTTTTTGAGGTTGGGTAAATCTGTTTATTTAGAGTAAACATAACTGGGGGTAGCTCCAAAATTGTCAGACCATAAGAAAAGCTGTATATTAAAACTATATCTGTAAGGGCTAGATGCTAGCACACATCAGACTTAATGTGCGCTCTATCTTGGACTGCTGACAAACAACTGGTGTCGGAGTGCCTCCGCCCTCCCATCATTGCAGCAACAACAACAACAACCACCACCAACACACACACACACACACACACACACACACACACACACACACACACCAGTATCAGATTGCCTCCTCCCAAGCTGACCTGCTGTCCCCCACCACACACAAGGGTTGCTGGAGAGCTGCATGCCTTACACTGTATAACTAGCCTGGTCGTAGTTTTGGATGCAGAGCAAGTGTCTTCCTCAACTTGCAATGGACTTTTGATATGTCCGTACTTATATGGTGTTAGGGCGACAAACAAAGTTATGAGGGGTTGGTGTGATACGTGTGTTAAAACTGTTTCATGGTATAAAGTGGAAGTGGTGAAGTTCTGTACCTCATGGACCCCAATGCCTACATGTCCTGACATTACATGTCCTGACATATAGCATGGGAGGCACTCGACTAAGGATAGACACCTGTATATATTTCAATGTTTATGGGGGGAAGCAATCGGAAAAAGTAGTGGGCTCGCATAACTTTTTATATTGGAGGTAAGCAAGATCATAAATTGATAATTTTTAGGGAAGCCTGAATGGTTTGTGATGACACTATGCTGAATGATGTATCATCTTCAATCACAGTGTTATTTAAATGATTGTCAACCACACCTTTGGTAATGATAGTCTGAGCAGGAAGCAAGGTACAGAAGGGATGGAGAACATTGTGCCTCTCTGTGATCGGGTTTAGTCAACCAGACTGTGAGCGAGACTCAACATTCTGCTTGTTAGTTGTTCATTGTAATTCTGTTAGAGACAGCAAAGGACTTGGAAGAGCAGTTGAACAGAATGGATAGTGTCTTGAAAGGAGGATATAAGATGAACATCAACAAAAGCAAAACGAGGATAATGGAATGTAGTCGAATTAAATTGGGTGATGCTGAGGGTATTAGATTAGGAAATGAGACACTTAGAGTAGTAAAGGAGTTTTGCTATTTGGGGAGCAAAATAACTGATGAAGGTTGAAGTAGAGAGGATATAAAATGTAGACTGGCAATGGCAAGGAAAGCGTTTCTGCAGAAGAGAAATTTATTAACATCAAGTATTGATTTAAGTGTCAGGAAGTCGTTTCTGAAGGTATTTGTAGGGAGTGTAGCCATGTATGTAAGTGAAACATGGACGATAAATAGTATGGACAAGAAGAGAACAGAAGCTTTCGAAATGTGGTGCTACATAAGAATGCTGAAGATTAGATGGGTAGATCACATAACTAATGAGGAAGTATTGAATAGGATTGGGGAGAAGAGAAGTTTGTGGCTCAACTTGACCAGTTGATGTTCTGAGGCATCAAGGGATCACCAATTTGGTACTGGAGGGCAGCGTGGAGGGTAAAAATCATAGAGGGAGACCAAGAGATGAATACACTAAGCAGATTCAGAAGGATGTAGGCTGCAGTAGGTACTGGGAGATGAAGAAGCTTGCACAGGATAGAGTAGCATGGAGAGCTGTATCAAACCAGTCTCAGGACTGAAGACGACGACAACAACAACAACAACAACCAAGGATGTAGACTGCAGTAGGTACTGGGAGATGAAGAAGCTTGCACAGGATAGAGTAGCATGGAGAGCTGTATCAAACCAGTCTCAGGACTGAAGACGACGACGACAACAACAACAACAACAACCACCACCGGTCAGGAACAATATTTGTTTCTGGGAAGGTTTAATGTTCTTATGGTAGAACAGCAATTAATAGAGCCCTTCTGTTTATCAAACAGACCCCTGTCAACTGCATTTTAACTTTTAGTGACTTGTGAGCAGTCTCCACGCTATTAATAGATGTTACTCTTGCCACCTGGTAATATTAGCTGTTCGTGACTTTCTCACACCTTAGTCATAATGCCTGCTCAGTTGTTCTGTGCATTCCAAATCATGTGAATGTCCCAAGGAACATACTGACAGACTGTTTGGCTAGAGAAGTGATTAATTGCTCCTACATTTGCTTTGACAATCCCAGGTGTAAATAGAGGCCTCCGCTCACTCAGTGATGGATCATCTGCTGGTCTGCTGATCCTTCTAATAAATTGTGTATTATCAAGAAGGCTACTGCAGCATGGCGCTCTTCCTCCTGTTACTCATGGAAGGAATCCACCATCCTATGTCACCTCCACATTGACCATACAACATTAACCCATAGTTGTATTTTATGTAGTGAGCCACTCCCACATTGCAGTTGCAAGCCTTCTGGATAGCAGGTCTTATCATGATGAAATGCACTCTTCTTCTGGCTCTCCATGCTAAGCAAGTTCTGCTGTATTCTTTGCATCTAATATTAGTGGGCGATTCGACAATTGAATTGGTTCTGTTGTCTCCGTGAAAGTGGTTTTTATTCTTAGATATGTTTTAAACTACCTTTGGGGCAGTGACACGTGTGGTTCGGGTTTGATGTCCCTCAACCCTATCTCCTTTAGCAGCTCCCTTTGTCGTACATATTTTATTCTGTTTTAATTGCTTTTAGATGTGACTTCCCTCTGTTGAATAGTGGGTGCTGGTCCCCCTCTTTAATATTGCGACTATAATGAATCTGGGGTGGGAGGTCTGCAGGAGAGGCAGCTTCAGTCACATGCAGAGCTCTGGGGAACACAAATGTGCTGCATTGTCTCTGTTGAAAGTCCAATTGAAGTCCATTACATTTTTAATCTTCTGACTTTTCCTGTTGTGTATCTCTGTAACTATCTTCATCCTTAACCATTTGAAGATCAGCCACTTGGAAGAATGTCAGACCTAGAAAACTGGCTGTTTATGCCATTATTTAAAGCGTTACTGACACACATGTAATTGACATATCTTCAAGTGTAATACAAAACAAAAAAAAAAAGATTAATTATTTTTCATAGTTCTTTGATAGGTAAAAAATCAAAAATTGTGATTTTTACTTTGTTTCTTTGATGATGGATAAAAAATCTTTAAGTAATGAGACAGGAAGTTTAATCATCCTTCTCAAAAAAAAGTGAGAAGTTATTGACCAGTATCTTTCTCTTGAGCTTTCAAAATTTCTTGCTCACTCAAAAATATAATGTGTTTGTAGCAGAATTATGAAAAATTTGCAAAGCTTAACAAGTTCAAGCACAAATTTGTCAATGTAATCATATTGGTTCAGTCATTTACAACAGCTTTTACAGTCACTGATGTTTCTTTCAAAATAATCCTAGAAATTGGCAACGGAAGGCAGCACCTGTCAAGGGACAGGTTGTGACACATCCACACAGTGTTCTCATAAGGAATGAGACCAGTTTTTGAGCAATAGTTATTTCATGTGCCAAGAAGATTGCTGTCTAAGCTGTACTCAGGTGCAGTCTTTTGAACACAGCATTGAGCCCTGAACTATACTCAGGCTTCATCATCAAAGTGTAACCAGATTGGCGGGCAGTCGGATGCGTGTAGGGTTTCTCCCTCCACAGATGAGCCCCAGGCGGCCCTTCATCGGCGCTGACCTATGTACTGGCCCAATCCATACCATATACTCTTACTCCTTTGTAAATTATTTCTCAGCTCTGTCATCAGTGTTGTCTTCAGTACTTTGATATTGCCACTCCTATTTACCTTCGCCATCCAGTCACATTTCTGGTAAATGTCACTAGCTCCATACAAACAACCCCTTGACCAAGGTACTGATGACCTTGCTGTTTAGTCCATTAGCACCCAACCAGCCCACTAGTCACAGAAATGGTTTACGGTGGAAATAGAAAAGTGTGCTTTTGTCTCTTGATGTAGAAGTGAACATGTCACCAAATGGAAGTCCACTAGCACTGGTGGGTATCTTTTCCACCACCCTCAGCAGAATAATTCGGCATCACGTATGTCAGCCGAGAGCCTTACTGAGTCTGTGATTCAGACAACATTATGGTGGACCTGCAGAAGCTGTGGTGCATCTTTCAAAGTTAATGTTTGCAAGGGAGAACCCATCATTAAAAATCATATTCGCAAAGAACAGGATTGACAAATCAGTAAGTAGAACACCTTTGTATTGTTCTTCTCCTAAGTGCAGGGTGTCACTGACCGTGTTGCAGAAAATTTTTGCTAAGTTGTCATTAAACCAATCTATTGAGGCAACAACAAAGACTTGCTGGGGTCTTCCAAAGAACAAAGAAGGGGGGGGGGGGAGAGTCCTGGGAACACCTGTGATGACGGATCTGGTGGTGCCAGCCCAGCCAGTGGCGGATGCGCAAGTAGTATCAAAGCACCCCAGAAAAGGCCTGCAGCATGTATCAGGGTGCCCGAACCAGGAGGTGAGGCAGGAGAGAGAGACATCCACAAGGGGGGGTGGGTCTGGCCCACCATAGGGACATACTTCGAGGGTGGGATAGGTACTGAGGGAGGCAAAGGCAGTGGAGGTGCAACCCTTGCCTCGGCGCAAGGAGGCAGCTGATTACGGTGGTGCACCATCAGCCCCTCACTGGTGTGCTCCATACACAGGCGGCAGTGGTGTTCCACCAGTCCCTCGTTGGTGCCAACCATACAGAAGCAGCAGCCGCAGGCCATGGCCAGAATCCACTTTGGGCGATGGCCAAGCGCAGACCGTGGAGCGAGGAGCGAATTGCGACGAGGACTACACGGATGGTGGTGGGTTGGCATGAGCAAGTGCAGAAGCATACCTGACTGGCGACCGTAGAGCATCTCAGCTGGACTCGGTCCCTCGCCAGTATAAAAATTCAAGAAATGTGTCAAGGTGTCATCTGTGAAAGATTCCATTACGTACTTCTCCATTTGAACCTTGAACATAGAAGGTCTGAGACAATATGTAGGCTGTTACCCATCCTGACCAAGTAAGACAATCTTTCAGTACAAAAATAGTTTTGAGAGGACCGACGTGGAACAACAGCAGGTAACACACAGAAATTTAGAGAAAGCATCGACGACTATTGAGAAATAGTCCCAAAAAATCGACACGGATGCATTCCCATGAACTCTGCAGTGCGGACCACAGAGAGAGAGCACTGCCTGACAGCAGGCGACGACAAGCCACACAGGCCAAAACACTTGTCAGTGGGTCAATGACTTTATACGAGAGATCCTTCTGGTTGTCAGAGATGGAGGAGGTGAGGCTGTAGGGCACCTGATATCACAACCCTGGGCAACAGCCCATCTTTAACTAAGAGGACAACACCATCAAACACCAAAAGGCAGTGACGCAGGGGGCAAAATAGTTATGTAAGGCATCAGAAAGCCTACCTGGAGGCCTGTCTGGCCAACCATGTTGAAAGAGGTGAACAGCTTGATGCAAATCAGATTAGCAGCAGCAACAACAGCAACGATCTGAGAGCCTGTAATAGGAAACTCATACACTGTATGTTGCGCCTCAACATCTAATTGAAAACGAAGGAGCTCATCCTGATCATGCTGCATGGTAGGCCAAAATGTATTTCATAGTTATAGTGAGACAGAAACAAGACCCAAGGTTGGGGGTGATGTACTGATTTGTCGGGCAATGAAGCAGAAGGATTAAACAATGAAGCCAAGTGCATGTGGTCCGTAATGAGGCAGAAATTAGACTGGTGCAAGAATACATGAAACTTCCTGAAGGCATAGATGATAGCAAGCACTTCCTTTTCCACTTCAGAGTAGCACTGCCAAGCAGACTTGACCATTTTTGACATGTAAGCTATAGGACATTCCGAACCGTCCTCACAGCAATGTGGAAGAACAGCCTGCCTCAGAGGTCGTATTGAGAGGTGTCTGTAGCCAAGACAGAGGTGGCCAGGATGGAAGGAGCAGAATGTGGTTTACATTTTAAAAGCATGAACACACGCTCACAGGCCAGTGACCACTGAAAAATACTGTTGTTGTGAAGCAATTCGCCAAGAAGAGGATAGCCAAATGTGGCTGCATCCGGAATGAATTTTTGATAGTAGACAGTTTTCCCTATAAATGCTTTCTCTGACATTGGAAGGGTGAGGCAGAGCTGTGACAGTGGCAAGGTGATGACATAAAGGTTTTGCACTATTATGAGAAACCTCAAACCCTAGAAATACAATGGATGATTGAAAAAGACAAAGTTGCACGTTATCCCAAAAAAAAAAAAAACACATCGAAAAATCACTTTGTACAGGAGACACTGGGATTGGTACAACCTGAGGAGTCATTTTGAATCCTCATCCAGTGGAACCTGTAAATAGGCTTTAGATGAAACAGTTTTAAAGGAAAACTGGAGCCATGCAAGTTTGGCCAGTAACTGATCCTGACAGGGCAAAGGGTAGGTGTCAGTGATAGATTTGATAGATTGAGCGTTAATAGGAACTTTTGTCACCACAGACATGAAGCTGACCATTCATTTTTATAACAGTCACGAGGGCAGTAGACCACTCACTTGCTGTAGTAGGCTGTATGACCCCCAATGATGTCAGCCTGAATTCTGATTTCACGTGATCAGTTGAGGCCATTGGAATAGGGCAGATACAGGAAAAGTGCGGCTGCCATAGGTTTCAGGGTAATGTAGGCTGTAAAATTAAGTTGCACAACCTAATCCATGTGAAAAAAGAGAGAAACTCAATCACCAAGAATCTAACTGCTGGAAAGGGATCTGGTTGGAAACGAGGTGAGCTACCAGGAAAGTCAAGGAACAAACCGTAGATTTATACAGTGGGAGCTGTAAATTGCCCCAAAATTGGTATACGCTGCTTTTTGTAACTCACAAAACGTCAAGTAACCAGAGACAATGCTAGAGATCATGAGTCCACATGTGTTTGAGAGTTCAACAGTGTCACAGCTACACCCATGTCCACTTATAGTCTGAGCACTTTATCCCTCCCTTGCACTTCAGTAATCAGTTATTGTTATTCTTAAGCTGTCCCCCCCCCCCCCCCCCCCCCCAATCTGAGAACTGACGCCCAATGATCAGGAGCAGGATCTACTGCAGCACTGAAGTGATATCACACAACATCACACAAAGGCTCAATTTGATCACCAGCAATATGAGATATCATGAAAGATTGAACAATATTTAACGCTTAAGCCAAAGACTTTCTTCATAAACTGTAGCCCAAGTTGATGCACCTTGTCAGGAGACAACTGAAGTATGGTGTCACGGATTATAGAATCAGCAGAATTAGCATAGGAATCATGCGCATCAGTAGCAAACTGACATTTGCAACTGAGGCCATGGAGTTCGGCCGCCCAGGCCCAGTAGGACTGGTGGAACTGTTCATGACAGTGGTAGAACTCTACAGGCATTGCAATGACATGAGTTCTTTACGGTGATAATTTGACAAAAACCAACACATTTCTTCGAATGAAAGTGATGCAGGTTCCTGGAGTGGGCCTAACTGGCAAAACAGCTGGTAGACACAAGGAGAAATCCAAGAAAGGAGCAAAGCCTTCCACATATTGCGTCAGTGACACGAAAGGTGTGGAGGTGATGTTGATGCCACTTCTCATAAGTCTTCCAGTCTTCGTACAAGTTGTTGTAAGGGGGAACAGTGGTGGGTACACAGTGGGATAGTTTGTGTAGTCCTTGTGGCAGACAAGTTAGTGATAGCAACTGTATGAGCCTGCTGTGCTTGAGGAGAGTTTTGAGTACTGCCTCTAAGGACAGAGGAACCAAAGGAACAACCAATAAACTGAACACATGGAAGTGAATACCACACTTGTCGCCAATTGTGTAATAATGCTAGACATGACCAATAGTGCGGCCACTATGAACAGAAGTTTATTGATCTATATTGAAGTAAATGACAAATGTAGAAACAGTACAGTAAGCAGTAGAACACAATCTGAGGAGGACTACCAGATGTGCTGTCTTTGTATGGAGGAGGGCTCTGTAGGTGGTCTGGCGAATGTCATGCTGGTGTGCACTGATCTTGTGACCCACCACATGCGGCTTCTGGTGACCAGTCCGTGTAGCTGCCATAAGCGGACTATTTTAAGTGTAGCATGCTGACAGCCCAGTGCTACAGCACGTATCCAAGTGTTGCATACGGGGTCACAGCAAATACCAGAACGTGAAAGCATCTCCCGCTTGATATATCAGCGTTAGCCATTAAATTTCAGTATTAAATTACAATCTGAAAACAAAATCAGCCCCTTCCCCTCCACTACCAACATCCAATCACATTTTTTATTTATGCGCTTTTCAAAGAATTGTTGGGGGAGGAGTGAAGACAGTTCTTTCAGTGTTAGGTCGGTGTTACACGATCAGATTTCTTTAACATAGTTGCTTTGTCACATATTGGACATAATGTAATAGGGAACTTTTGTCAAATACTGTCTTTTGTCAAATTTACTTTATCAGACCTAGCACCTCCTCTTAGATTTGATTAAAAAAGTGATGGTCTTTTGTTTACTGTAATCACCTGGCATGTACATAAACACACTGTGTATTGTGTACATGGATTGGAGAAGCACATTCAAAATGCAAAGGATGCCATATTTCAAAGCTGTAAATATATAAAGGTGTTTTGTAATCTGGTATGAAATAAATGTTTTTCTTTTTTTAGGCAGGAAGTTGTAGAGCAAATTAGAATAGTATGCACTGGTAGATTTGTAGAAGTCAAAACAAGTAAATTTGTAAGACAAGTTAATTGTCAGCACTTATATTTGTTTCTTCATTGAAAAGTGAATTGAAGAACTGAAAATTAGCACAATATGACACATTAATGATACAGAAGTGGTAGCTGAAATTGAACAGGAATTGAGTTTCATGCTAAATGTAGTGGAACATATGCTAGCTGTGAGTTAAGATGTACACATAATGAAGAAAGTGTCAGACATGCTAGAGGACTAAATGTTGCAGCCAAGAAAGAGAATCTTGATAAGATACATGCAAGACAAAGAAGCAAGGAAAAGGCCAAAAAGTCTTTTACCAGAATAAATAGCAGCTAATGGCAAAGAATATAAAAATTGTGCCTAGTTTCGAAAGAAATGAGCCTGAAATCAATAAAGAAATCCGTGTAAAGCCTAAGAAAGTCCTTGATAAGCATGTACATCTATTCACATCTATTCATCAGTTCCTTTTGAATGTTAAACACATCAGATTACTATTAATTTCTCATGTGAAAGGATTTGTGATGATTTGGTTACAACTTGGCTTCTGTGAACTGTATACATCACATTGCACTCAGGGATATTAGTTTAATGACATTTCAAACTGTGTTGAAAAAATCACTCTCTCATTTAGTGACTGGGAACTATGAAGCTAGCAGCATTAAAAAGTAATTTGTTTCCCCGCTTCTTCCATTCATTTTTGCTATCCCAACAGAGATCCTGTTTTCTCAGTACAATGTTTTTCTGTCATTAATGATTCCGTGTTATCTCTGCCAGACGTTTTCTTTGACATTACCATGGCCTTTAACGTGATTTTTATACAGATTTCTGCAAAAAGTGCATCATATTCCTGCTCAAAGTCATTGTCGAAACAAAGCAGAAAACATGGAATATATTCAAAGTTATTTATCATGTCATGTAGTGTTAGTACAGCAAGCAAGATTTTCATGTCAGCGTGTTGGGTCATGTTGTTGTTGTTGTTGTTGTTGTGGTCTTCAGTCCTAAGACTGGTTTGATGCAGCTCTCCATGCTACTCTATCCTGTGCAAGCTTTTTCATCTCCCCGTACCTACTGCAACCTACATCCTTCTGAATCTGCTTAGTGTATTCATCTCTTGGTCTCCCTCTACGATTTTTACCCTCCACGCTGCCCTCCAATACTAAATTGGTGATCCCTTGATGCCTCAGAACATGTCCTACCAACCGATCCCTTCTTCTGGTCAAGTTGAGCCACAAACTTCTCTTCTCCCCAATCCTATTCAATACTTCCTCATTAGTTATGTGATCTACCCATCTAATCTTCAGCATTCTTCTGTAGCACCACATTTCGAAAGCTTCTATTCTCTTCTTGTCCAAACTATTTATCATCCATGTTTCACTTCCATACATGGCTACACTCCATACGAATACTTTCAGAAATGACTTCCTGACACTTAAATCAATACTGGATGTTAACAAATTTCTCTTCTTCAGAAACGCTTTCCTTGCCATTGCCAGCCTACATTTTATATCCTCTCTACTTCGACCATCATCAGTTACTTTGCTCCCCAAATAGCAAAACTCCTTTACTACTTTAAGTGCCTCATTTCCTAATCTAATTCCCTCAGCATCACCCGTCTTAATTAGACTACATTCCATTATCCTTGTTTTGCTTTTGTTGATGTTCATCTTATATCCTCCTTTCAAGACACTGTCCATTCCATTCAACTGCTCTTCCAAGTCCTTTGCTGTCTCTGACAGAATTACAATGTCATCGGCGAACCTCAAAGTTTTTACTTCTTCTCCATGAATTTTAATACCTACTCCGAATTTTTCTTTTGTTTCCTTTACTGCTTGCTCAATGTACAGATTGAACAACATCGGGGAGAGGCTACAACCCTGTCTCACTCCCTTCCCAACCACTGCTTCTCTTTCATGTCCCTCGACTCTTATAACTGCCATCTGGTTTCTGTACAAATTGTAAATAGCCTTTCGCTCCCTGTATTTTACCCCTGCCACCTTTAGAATTTGAAAGAGAGTATTCCAGTCAACATTGTCAAAAGCTTTCTCTAAGTCTACAAATGCTAGAAACGTAGGTTTGCCTTTCCTTAATCTTTCTTCTAAGATAAGTCGTAAGGTCAGTATTGCCTCACGTGTTCCAGTGTTTCTACGGAATCCAAACTGATCTTCCCCGAGGTTGGCTTCTACTAGTTTTTCCATTCGTCTGTAAAGAATTCGTGTTAGTATTTTGCAGCTGTGACTTATTAAGCTGATAGTTCGGTAATTTTCACATCTGTCAACACCTGCTTTCTTTGGGATTGGAATTATTATATTCTTCTTGAAGTCTGAGGGTATTTCGCCTGTTTCATACATCTTGCTCACCAGATGGTAGAGTTTTGTCAGGACTGGCTCTCCCACGGCCGTCAGTAGTTCCAATGGAATATTGTCTACTCCGGGGGCCTTGTTTCGACTCAGGTCTTTCAGTGCTCTGTCAAACTCATCACGCAGTATCGTATCTCCCATTTCATCTTCATCTACATCCTCTTCCATTTCCATAATATTGTCCTCAAGTACATCGCCCTTGTATAGACCCTCTATATACTCCTTCCACCTTTCTGCTTTCCCTTCTTTGCTTAGAACTGGGTTTCCATCTGAGCTCTTGATATTCATACAAGTCGTTCTCTTATCTCCAAAGGTCTCTTTAATTTTCCTGTAGGCGGTATCTATCTTACCCCTAGTGAGATAGGCCTCTACATCCTTACATTTGTCCTCTAGCCATCCCTGCTTAGCCATTTTGCACTTCCTGTCGATCTCATTTTTGAGACGTTTGTATTCCTTTTTGCCTGTTTCACTTACTGCATTTTTATATTTTCTCCTTTCATCAATTAAATTCAATATTTCTTCTGTTACCCAAGGATTTCTACTAGCCCTCGTCTTTTTACCTACTTGATCCTCTGCTGCCTTCACTACTTCATCCCTCAAAGCTACCCATTCTTCTTCTACTGTATTTATTTCCCCCATTCCCGTCAATTGCTCCCTTATGCTCTCCCTGAATCTCTGTACAACCTCTGGTTCTTTTAGTTTATCCAGGTCCCATCTCCTTAAATTCCCACCTTTTTGCAGTTTCTTCAGTTTTAATCTACAGGTCATAACCTATAGATTGTGGTCAGAGTCCACATCTGCCCCTGGAAATGTCTTACAATTTAAAACCTGGTTCCTAAATCTCTGTCTTACCATTATATAATCTATCTGATACCTTTTAGTATCTCCAGGGTTCTTCCAGGTATACAACCTTCTTTCATGATTCTTAAACCAAGTGTTAGTTATGATTATGTTGTGCTCTGTGCAAAATTCTACCAGGCGGCTTCCTCTTTCATTTCTGTCCCCCAATCCATATTCACCTACTATGTTTCCTTCTCTCCCTTTTCCTACACTCGAATTCCAGTCACCCATGACTATTAAATTTTCGTCTCCCTTCACAATCTGAATAATTTCTTTTATTTCATCATACATTTCTTCAATTTCTTCGTCATCTGCAGAGCTAGTTGGCATATAAACTTGTACTACTGTAGTAGGTGTGGGCTTCGTATCTATCTTGGCCACAATAATGCGTTCACTATGCTGTTTGTAGTAGCTTACCCGCATTCCTATTTTCCTATTCATTATTAAACCTACTCCTGCATTACCCCTATTTGATTTTGTGTTTATAACCCTGTAGTCACCTGACCAGAAGTCTTGTTCCTCCTGCCACCGAACTTCACTAATTCCCACTATATCTAACTTCAACCTATCCATTTCCCTTTTTAAATTTTCTAACCTACCTGCCCGATTAAGGGATCTGACATTCCACACTCCGATCCGTAGAACGCCAGTTTTCTTTCTCCTGATAACGACATCCTCTTGAGTAGTCCCCGCCCGGAGATCCGAATGGGGGACTATTTTACCTCCGGAATATTTTACCCAAGAGGACGCCATCATCATGTAATCATACAGTAAAGCTGCATGCCCTCGGGAAAAATTACGGCTGTAGTTTCCCCTTGCTTTCAGCCGTTCGCAGTACCAGCACAGCAAGGCCGTTTTGGTTATTGTTACAAGGCCAGATCAGTCAATCATCCAGACTGTTGCCCTTGCAACTACTGAAAAGGCTGCTGCCCCTCTTCAGGAACCACACGTTTGTCTGGCCTCTCAACAGATACCCCTCCGTTGTGGTTGCACCTACGGTACGGCTATCTGTATCGCTGAGGCACGCAAGCCTCCCCACCAACGGCAAGGTCCATGGTTCATGGGGGGGGGGGGTCATGACCGCCAGTAATATACTTTGCAGTGTTTGGAAGGGTGGGAAAATATACTAAATCACAACCTTAATGACAATCATGATCTGATGATAGTGATTCTGGTAATAGCCTTTCTTCTGTTTGCATTGTATTGCAAACACTTTAATTTAATTTCACTGTCGTTTATTTGTAATAAGCAACTCTTTTTGAAGTTTGCTGTGTCTATAATGAGCTTCGGAAAATCATTGTTAGTTCTGTGTGAAATATGTTAATCCATACTAGGTGTGTAGTCTCAGATTGGTACAACTTGCTGTCAAGACAGTAAAACATTCCTCTCAAGATGCTCCATAACACGACGACACCACCCTCTTTCTCACCCAGAGTGTCACTGAGCTGAGGGGTGATCTTGTTGGCAACAAGCTGTAGGTTTTGTGCCTTTTGTTCTCTGTTTAACCAATATTGTGTTTAAAGTTTTATTTGTAATACTTTTATAATGATTATCATTAATAAGTCTCACATCAGAACACAAGTATCTTTTTAATGTGGTTTCATGAAAGACTTTTGCATATGAGTTTTATTTACACCATTAGACATGGATCAGGACGAAGAGGAGAAACCCCATGCTTGTTTCTGTGTCAGCCTTTTGCCACTGCCTTTGTGATGGATGCTTTGTATGATGTGGAAAGACAAATAGAGCTAATTGCTGTTAGAAAGAAATAAAAACAATAAATAATTTCAGATTTTCAAATGGGTAAAATTTAAATTGTATTAATTTCATATTTTGTACAATGTAAAGAGAATGACAGTAAGAGCAATTTATTCACTTTTTATTACACGTATTTATATCTCGCGGCTGGCAGCATGACGAAATGTGCTGTCAACTCATAACTCCCTTTCCCGCTGTTATCAAAGCTCTCGGCCAAGCTGCCATCACTGTACTTGAGTAATAGTGAAACTTGGATGGCAATATATTCCAGGATGTGGGCTATATGCAACAACAAAAAATACACAAATAAAAGATGGCAATCACAATTCAGTCCAATTCATGAACTTTTCCTCATCCCGCAATCTAGGGATGTCTTTTGGTACTCTCTCTCCAATGGGTCTTTCCGCTGTAATTTATTCTTGTGATTAAAATGACTCTTGGTTTAATGTGATTTATTTCATGTGTTAGAAATTCAACTGTGGATTAATTTTCTTTCTAATTTCATCAAAATGTCACTACTTTGTTCTAAAGCTGATTAAAAGCTGGTGACGTTTTCCCCTGGTATTCTAATACATGAAGAGAGACCAAATTTATCAATTACAAATCACTTGGTATGTCATTAGTGTCTCATAATCAAATAAAATATTGACTTGGGTGCAGACTCAAATAATGAGTTTTGAAGGACAAAATTGTTGCCCCTGAATGTTATTTTTATGTAAAAAGCAGCATAAATGTATGGATATGGCATTACAAACCTATTCAAATACAACAAAAGTTTGTATGTTGATAAAATTTAATGGTATTTCCTCTTGTGCTTCACAAAATTGTCAATTTTTAAGCAAGATGGTTGTTAGAGGCTATTTCAGTATCTCGACTATACCTTGCACTAGGGCCACATGCCAAATGTCATGTGATTGTTTGAGCAAGGTTGATACTATATGATGTGCTTCGGCATATAGGGAAGTTGTGAATTCTGTTCGAATGAAAGTCTTCAAAATAATTTGTATGCAACCTCAATAGCCAGAGCCTTATTTGCAAATGTAAGACAATCTCTGTATTAATCTATTAAACAGCCTAGAAACATTGACCTCAGTAGAAATAGTTTAGTCTGCGAATATAAGATGACCCTGTATTTTTCAAATGACGAATTTGTGAAAAAACCTCGTCTTATCAGGTAAATACAGTATATATCATCTGAACACTGCCGTGGCCCAGGAGTAATTAAATTACCCTGATGAAGGCTAGTTGCAATAATGGACAAAGCATTGGTTTTATAAAAAACAAGATGACAATCACGAACCTGGAAAAGTTTTTAAAGAATTTTCATTTTGTTTCAAACTGTTCATATGCAGAACTTGATCATGCTCTTTTCTTACTTAACTCTTTCCATTTTTCAGGACCTTTATGTCTATGTCTCAGAGCAAGAAACATTCAAAGAGTTTGATGAACCAGATGCACTGATTTGGAAGAAGGAGGGCTTAGTATATGGAGATTGGTATTCAGGTCCCAATGGAGATGGTACATACGTTCACAATACTGAGCTTATTGCATCAGAGGTAATGAAATATCTTGGGCAATTTTCTTGTAGCTGTGTAGTAATAAATTTGGTGATTTCTTCTCCTGATCTAGGCTGTTTACTGCCCACTGTTGAACATCTTGTTTTGTATTTTACATAAACAGTTGCAGAAGTGAAGCAGGTCTGATCAGTGTCACCTGGTTTTTTTTTTTTTTTTTTTTTTTTTTTTTTGTTTTTTTATTATACGTGAACAAATAGAAATTGCTGGATGAAGCAAGAACAAATTTGTGAAAGTAAGAGTTAAGATACACAGTCAGAAAATAGAAATAATTTGCTGATGTCAGAATCGCTGATATGTGTGTAAACAACTGCATCAACTTATAAAACTTTCACCTATCAACAAAATAATATTTACCGAAAGAAGATACCAGATCATGTAAATTAATGTACCCATGTATGTTGAGAGGGTAGATAATGTTTGTGGGTGTACGCTGAACAGGTTGTTTTAATAGACAGTGTGCTATTTCTTGTGGCACATTGTAAGTGGCCTTTTTGCTACTAGAGCAGTAGCTGTGCTCGAAGAGCACTGTTACTAGTTAAGCATTTTTTATTTGTGTACTTTATCATAGTTTTTATTGATCAGAAAATAATTGGTTTTGTTACTGTGATCTGGAAAAATAGTCATAGAATTCATACTACAGGTGTGATCTCTCAGGTTTTCTTGGCATGATTGACTAATAATGTGCTTCTGGGTTGTTTGCTCAGTTGTTTCCATTATATGCTATGCAGAACACCTGGAAGCACACGGTCATACTACAAATGTAAAGAGCACTTACTAAAGGTGTAATTGATCTGTTGATTGAAAGATAAAAAAATACTAAACAGATGTTGGTTTAATATATTTTGTATTTACTAAAAAAAAGTCTCAGAATCTCAAGTATCCATGCTTCTGTGTGTAGCACTATTTTTCTAATTAGATATTTTCATTTTCATTCAAAACATGAACCATGTTTATACCTTACAATAAATGCTATGTTTTCTCTTCTTTTTTAAAGAATGTAAGGAATAATGGATCCTTGTATCTTCACGTATTTCTTACAAGACATGGAAAGCCACCAAACCCAGATTCTAACAAGGCTAGAGCTCAAGTTGCATATAATAGAAAAATGTTGAACAAGTTCAAGAAGTTGCGCTATACGAAGACTCACAATTTATTAACGGGAGAGACAGCAGCCACACCAGAAGAAGTAAAGGTAAGGGAGTCGAAATCTAACCTTTAGAAAAGCATAGTTGGTACTCACCACACAGAGGTGGTGGTGAGCTGCAGATAGGTACAGTGAAAAGACTGCTAAAACATTTAAGCTTTCAGACAAAGAAGTCATCCTTTCGAAACCGTGGGCGCGTGCGCGCGCACACACACACACACACACACACACACACACACACACACACACACACACACACACACACATGGCTACTGTTATTGACAACATTATCAGTTGAAGATAGACTTATTTTTGCTCTTTCATTCACTGTTTTTATAATTTCAAACTGACCTGTTTCAGACAGTGTTGCCCATCTTCAGATCATTTCTCTTAACTCTTTTACTACGAGAAATGATATGAAAATGGATGTCATCACATGAAACCAGTAAGTCTGAAGTAATGAACAACAGATGGAAAATAATCTATTTTCATTCATTCATAGACATAAATTTATGTAGTGAAATACACAAATGAGTGGCTCGGGGGCACACAATGGTAAGCACCAAAATCAGTTTCAAGAATTTACCTACAAATTTGAATAAGTTTTTTTCAAACATTGCTTTTATTCTGTAGTGCGTTTAACATATGTCTTCTTCTACGCAGACATAAATAAAACTGAGAACAGACTAAAACAAATGAAATATACAAAAAGTATTTCATTATGTTCGTATAGATGTGATTTTGTTTTACCAACCACACATCATTAAAAATACATGGTGATAGAAAATTACTTATGAAAACTTACAGCAACTATTCAACACTTTACTCAAACTGCATTGTCATTCATCTCTCTCATCACTGAAGTGTTCTCTGTCTGAAATAGTTAGATTTAGTGACAGGAAAAATCCACGCTGGACTGGAGGTATGTAATTTAAGAGCAACAGGATGTCAAACTTCTTCTTTTCAGTAAGTCTTGGCCCATTGTATTTAAGTTGAAGGATAGAAAGAGGGCATTGCCTTCCACGTTTTCTGAAACTTATTTCATGCCAGATGTCATGACAGAATGTCTCGCTTTATGGATAAAGATGACAGAAATTCTGAGGTCCCCTCCCACATTTCTTAGGTTGACATCTCAACCATCAGCTGTCTGCTTTCTTAAGACAAATGCTTATTTCTAGTGGCCTATTTGAAAGAAATGCTCTCTTTGCATATCGTACACAAAAATGGATTTGTCTTAGTGTACTTTGGATCATATCCAACCACTTATCTGGACTGTACACATCTTGTACTTGCTGGTGAACATAATTTTCAGTTGTTGCGAAATCTCTTTCAGAGGGCAACATTGTGTGCCCACTAACGGGGAAGTGATTTTCAATCACATGAAATCGTCCAGTTGAAATTAGATGCTTCCAAAACTGAACCATGTTCCAGTTCTTATTTTGGCCACAGCAGTTATCGGATATCACAATGAGTCTCTCCTTTTATGTTGTCTTCATCAAAGTCATGTAAAAGGCAGCTTAAAATTTCCTCTGATCCACGGGCAGTAGTAGTCTCATTCCACAAGGGGGAGTGCCCTGTGTTCTTGCCACAGTCAAAAACATTCAGGTTCTGTAACCAAATTTTCCTTTTGTAAAAAGCTGGCCCACATATTCACTAAGGAACTGGGAGAGAGTACTGCAAATTAAAAGTCACAGCATGCAGATTACTGTCTGCTTCTGTCATTTTGTCTGGATTCCAGTGTTAGCCAGCTCAGCCTCTGCGCGACGTTGATGTAATTCCAACTGACACTTGAGACTTGTTTTCAGCTGGGGGTCAACAGTACTCTCAATTTTAAGTTTTAGCGTGTCAAAAGTCTTACACCTATCATTCTTTGGTGGCTTTACTCCTATGTTATATTCTTCAGTGAAAATCTGCCTGTACTTTTCTGCAGGTACAGGATCTCTACTTGTAGAAGACATTCGTGTAGTGATCGTAACAGGAGGCGATTGTTGAGTCTGTGCCCAGGTACAATCTGCCACCATTGTTTGAGCATCTGTAGTGACACTAGCAGTATTTCGATATTTTGTCGATGTGTTCCCTGCCGTGGTTAAAACTTGTTTCAGAGTAAGCATGTGGACACATGGAATGCTTGCCATGTGTCTCCTGGGGTGACATGCTCAATCCAGATGAGATATTCTTCTGTATATTTTCCATGCTACCGTGATTATGATGCAGACCATGATTGGCAAGAAAAGCTTTCTTGCAAACTTTAATATCACTGCCGTCAACTTCTGCATGCTAGGAAATAGTAAAATTTCTCAGATATTCACCAGCTACTTTTTAACAATGTAGGGCAACATTACATTTCATTGCACCAACTAAAAATGCATTTTGAACGTTAAAATCACCTATTTCCCAAAATGTTTTGAATGTTTTCATCACATTTGAATCTCCTACTTTTTCAAAACACTTAAGAGGGCACTGACAATTAGGTCTCTCACTTTTTTTACTTACAGTTTCTCCTTACACGAAACATTCGTCGCCGAAATTACTCCTCTGCTGTTTAATTTTGCACTGAGAATCAAACTTAAGCCTTTTCCGATACGACCTCTTCGTCTCTTTGAGTGCCCCTTCATAACTTGTTTGTGCAGCAATACACTGTTCATTGTTTTGGGCAATACCATCTGATTTGCTATTAATATGTATAACAACAAAAATTGCTATTATTGTTACCATTAATATTATTAAATCTAATAATGTGCCTGAAAAATGTGTGTACACACATCACTTAACCAAAAGCAGTGATTCTAATATAACCTCAAAATTTATGTACTTCAGGAACATATGGTATGTACATGCACTTGCAATTATTTTCATGAAACATACTAAGTACAGTGTCATGTTCAATGTTACCATAATCTCAGTAGTAGTACACGGGTTGTTTTTACTAGCCGCCATTTTCTCTGTCACTTACCTTTATGTTTCCACAACAGACTGACACTAGAGCTTACCAGTAAGCTTTGCCTTGTCATCTGTTGAGTGAATTTAGAATTACAAATAAGTGTATTGCATTGTGCACCTCACAGGAGGGATCAGTAGCAGCCTGTCGCAAAATACACGGTGATGGCGCTTACCATTATGTTCCTGCGAGCTGCTCAAATGTATTGAGCAGGCTCACCTCAGTGCACACTTCTTGTCAAAGTTAGCTGCTCCAGGCAGATGATGGTCTTTGTTGGTGCGGCATGTTTTCACGATTATTACTGAGATAAACTGATACTGCAGTGTTCATTTTTTGCATGCCAGTGTAGAAATTGTCACAGAATCATTTAAGTAAAAAGTCTTTGCAATTTGCAAGTTTTTTTTATATGTAAATGCCAACCTTGGAATTTTCCTTTGTGAAACATTGCATGTGCTAGATTTGTGAGCTGATTTGAAATTATTGATTTGCTTATTTTACCGTTCACTATGCTTCTGCGCAATCTTCCATTGATTGTATGAGTAGTTGTTTGTATTGTGATACATGTGAAATTTTGAACATTTGCGAGTATCCTGATAAAATCGTACTGTAATTGTCAATTGTAAGGTTAAACTTACTTTTGCTCTTGAAATTGTTCTCTAATTTCCTCGTATAGTAAAGTGAGAAATACGTTATTTTGAGAATTTCCACATGCCTACAGAGCTATATTTTTGAGAATTTTTGTAGATGACAAGAGTTATGGATAACTTAATTTGTAGCAAATGAGCATTGGCAATTCCGTTATTGCCATAGAATAGACCATTCCAAATTTCAGTGAATACCAATGCAAGTAAACATACTTTTTTGAGAATTTTCCGAAGTTACCCATTGTCCTGGGCGTTCGTAGTATTACATCGGCATTTGTAAACTAGTTAATACAGCTGATATTGTAACTAACATAGTGTTACATCTAGTTTTTCCTCAAAGAGGAGCAGCCCTATATGTCATCTACAGTTATCGTAAATTAATTCTGTTTTTAAAGTTTGCTAACAACTTTAATTAATCTCAAAACATTTTAGGAAACCTGTAATTTTTACCACAGGTTTTTGTGTTGCCTTAATAGCAATCCCATTTTGTGTATTTGCTTCAGTTCTTGTAGGGAATTAGCAGCTTTTTAGCTCAACAGATTAAAAGATGATAAGTAGACTTAGTTATTTGTTCACTGCTTTGTAATACATTGCAGGAGCCATGATACTGTCCCACAGTTAATGCTGTTCTCGAACATGGGAGAAGTTAGTTGATATTTGTAAGCAGCTGGATATCGCCCAACTACTGTCAAACAAATGGTAGCTGCTGCAAATCGGTGTGTTGAGATAACTTAACTGCAAGTGGCTTGTCAATGGTAGATCTAGGTGTCCTATACAGGGTATACAGGGACCAGGGGGGGACTCAGGGTCTTATATAGATTCCTCTATCCAACAAATTCGAGGTGCTGTTTTTCATGAAACTGAACCAGTGGGACTAAAGTCACCCATTTTGAGAACACCTGCTTTGCCCAGTGTCAAGAGGAGGCAACTGCAAAGTGGTAGAGGTATATTAATTGTTGGCAGTTCAAACTTACAGCGAATAATGGTACCCCTTCGGGAAATTGCAGTAAGGGACATAAGGAACAGCAGGTGCACATACTGTGTATGCCTGGGGGCCTCGTTTGATATACTGAAGAGGCTATTCTGGCAGTCATTAAGTGAGCAGGATGCAACCAACAGCAAATTACAGTGTATGTTGCAACAAACTGTGCCTGTCATCAAGGCTGTGTGCGCTACCCATCAGAGGTTGCTACCCAGTTAACTGACTTTGTAGATTGCACACAAGAGTCTTTTCTTTTTAATTTTTTTTAATGAGGTGACACCATCCAGTCCAGATAATGACAGCTGTAGGAGTATTATATCAAAAAGAGTTGCTCCCTACAGGTGAGAGTATTAAAATTCTAGTTGCCAACTGCCAAAGCATTTGCAACAAATTGCCAGAGTTTGAAGCTCTCCTGAAAACCACTGAAGCTCACAAAAAACTAGATGCAGAAAGCTGGTTGAAACTTGAAATTGACGGCTGTGAGATTTTTGCAAAAAATTTAAGTGTTTTTCAAAAGTGTAGGCTAATGGGAAAAGGAGGTGGTGTATTTGTCATAGTATATAAGAAACTCATATGAGTAGTACCATGGTGTAGTGGTTATGACACTAAACAGTTGAATGGAGGGTTGCAAGTTCAAAACTCTCGTGGACTATACCATTTTAATTTCTATATTCGGTTTGAGTACATTCTAGAAGTATCCACAAATGCCAAGAATCGCCATACTGGAATGTTCTGTAGCTGTATATGTACTGTAAGAGTTCTGGCCAGAGGCAGTTTGCTTCGTGCTCTTTTATGTGCAAGTGCTGAATAAACCTTCGTTAAGTGAAGTTGGTGTTCGTCGTTCATCTGATTACACCTTCTTCTATGTGACATTATTCTAGTGGAGGCTCTGGGTAGTGGAATTTGTGATACTACACATTATCGACGACACAGTGGCTCTCATCAGGACACAACAGTGCAGCCGTTTACGTCGCGAGAAACCAGAGTTCGAACCATATTCAACAGATCGCGATCTACCAAAGACGGAAGACTACGGCGTTACGATGACAGCAACTGTGTGCCACCACATTAGACATCCTTCTGGGTCCTCTGGTGATGATGGCCAAGATCCAAACAAGTGGCTGAAGGTATATGAGTGTATAGCCAAATTTAACAAATGGGATGACACCGTGTGTTTGGCTAATGTATTTTTCTACTTGGAGGGGACTGCCAAGCAATGGTATGAGAACAACAAGTAGTAGTTCACAAGCTAGGAAGTATTCCAGGTGGAACTGCACAAGTATTTCGGCGACACACGACTGAAGTGCATGGCTGAAGATAAATTAAAGTGCAGGGCACAGTGTCCAGGAGAAACTACAGCAATTGACATTCAAGACGTCTTGGAGCTGTGTAAAATAGTGGATCCTAGAATGGAGGAGGAAGATAACGTTGCACATCTCATGAGGGGTGGTGCTGAGGACATGTATCAAGCCCTGCTCCTGAAGGAGGTTTCAACAGCAGATGACTTCATAAAATGGTGCCAGTATATCAAGACAATGCATCAAAAAAGAATTACACGCAAGTAGTTTGAAGGGCTTCCAAATGTCGTATTGATGTCTGTGATGGAGGAAGCAACTGATTTCACAAGTCTTCTTCATCAGATAGTGAGAGAGGAAGTTGAGGGCACTTGGATTGCACGGCAAGCAAAAAACAGAGACGCTTAAAGAGGTCATAAGGGACATAGGTCACCGTCGTCGCGAGCTATCCGCTGGATTACACTCCCCAACATGTCAAAGTCTCCATTGCTGTTTAGAAGCTCCAGCCAATCACTTAACCGCCGCAACCTGGAAAACTAAAGGGTGCGACCTTCCTTGGAGGTAAGGCCACTGAAGAGAAAACTCCTCCGCCATTGATCACTACAAAAATGATAGGAAACTACATTGATATCGTCATGGATGGTTGACCAGCCCAAGCCCTTGTGGACTCTGGAGCACCATATTCAGTCATTTCGGAGAAGTACTGTCGCCAGTTGCAGAAAAACGTATTCGTCGACAACAAAACATCTCTGCTGAAGGTGGCTAATGGGAAATATGTAAAAGCTACAGGAAGATGTACCATTCATGTAGGTATAAGTGGCCATACACAGCCCTTAGAATTTGTCATCTTACAAGAGTGTAGTCATGATGTCATTCTCGGATGGGACTTTTTGAAAGCTTCTCAGTCAGTTATAGATTGTGGTCGCTCGAAGATTATGCTAGACGAGATGAGATATTATGGACAGGAAGATGAACACCCGAGTGTGTGGGGACAGTGTATGCTGGATGAAGTGATCATTCCTGCAGTCAGCGCTAGAAAGGTAACTGTCATGTGTCATGCCATGCATCAACCCATAGATCTTTTAGTGGAATGTAAGAGAAGCATACTGAAGAATAATTTGGTCATCCCGGCCTCTGTTTTCTTGTTTAAGAGTGGATTCAGTGAATTGTGAATAGTTAACTGTTGCCAAGAACTGCAGATCCTTCAAAGACACATGGGTGTAGCTAATGCTGAGCCATTAATTGAAGAACACCTGAGCATCATAGAAACCTCCCATGCCGAGTCTGTGGGCGAAATTAGCGCTACCACTATGAGACAAGATCTTCTAGCTCAACTATCACCAGATGTCACTAAGGAACAACAGAAGAAGCTACTTGCCATTCTTCAAGAGTTCTCTGAATGCTTCAATCCACAGGTGAAGAGCACATTAGACAAATAGACTGTGAAGCATCGGATTAGCACTGGAGACCATCAACCAGTAAGCCAGAGAGCATACAGCGTGTCAGCAATGGAACGTCGAATAATTCACGACGAGGTAGAGAAAATGATGAAGAATGACATCATTCAGCCTTCGCAGAGCCCATGGTCGTCACCAGTGGTCCCCGTCAGGAAGAAGGATGGCAGTTGGCAATTTTGTGTTGATTACAGGAAGCTTAATAAGATAACTAAGGAGGACATTTACCCTCTTCCACAAATTGACGATACACTATTGTCTGAAGGGGGCTAAGTTTTTCTCAACCATGGGCATGTACTCAGGATACTGGCAAATCGAAGTAGATGAGGCTGATCGTGAGAAAACTGCATTAATCACCCCTGAGGACCTGTATGAGTTTAAGGTAATGCCGTTTGGTTTGTGTAAAATGCACCAGCAACTTTTGAACGGATGATGGATAATCTTCTGTCACCTGAAGTGGGCGATATTTATATGACATTATAGTGTTCTCAGAGAAATTTGATGGACACACAAAAAGACTGAGGGCTATTCTTAAGTGTCTCCAACAAAGTGGACTGAAACTTAATTCAAGAAAGTGTCTCTTTGGAGCAAAAGAAATCAAAATACTTGGACATCTTGGGCCAAACGAAGGTATGTGGTCAGACCCAGAAAAGGTGAGATCCATAATGGAATTTCCTATTCCTACATGTATTAGAGATGCGAGAAGTTCCATCAGATTATGTTCTTATTACTGTCGGTGTATCAAAGACTTCTGTATCAAAGACAGGCCACTCCAAGAGTTGTTAAAAGCTGATGCTAAATTTATCTAGGGTGGTGCTCAACAAGTGTCTTTCGATGTGCTGCAAAAAGCTCTGACGACTGACCTGTATTTTGTCTGTATGATGAGAGCACCTATAGAACTACACACAGATGCCAGCAGGTATGGGATCAGTGCTGTTCTGGTGCAGATTTTGGATGGAAAAGAGAAGGTTATAGCCTATGCTTCTAGGACACTTACAAAAGCTGAGAGAAACTACTCAGCTACAGAGAGGGACTGTCCTGTTGTGATCTGGGCCATGTGCAAATTTCGGAAGGCCATTCACAGTTGTTACAGACCATCATTCACTTTGTTGGTTGGCAGGTCTTAAGGATCCAACAGAACGACTCGGCAGGTGGGCACTAGGTCTTCAAGAGTATGACATTACCATAGTGTACAAAAGTGGAAGAAAACACAAAGATGCAGACTGTCTCTCGAGAAACCCTGTGCAAGACCATCAAGACTTGGATGAAGATAGTGACTGTCTCGCTGCACGCCAGGATCTCTCTGCTGAGCAGGACAACGCCAAGATATCTCAAGTTATGCTTGCTTTAAATCGGCCAGAGGATATGAAAGGACAATTTAAGGTAGTTATTGGATTACTTTGCAAGAAAAACTTTGATCCATTTGGAAAGAGGTGGCTATCAGTGATTCCTAAACAGCCGAAGCATTCGAGGTAGCCAAATTCATCATAGAAGAAGTGTTAAAACACGGTGCCCCAAGTTCATTAATTATGGATCGAGGGAAAGTTTTTCAATTGAATGTTGTGATGGATATAAAACGTCGGTGCAACATTACTCATCACATGACTGCCTACCATCTGAAACTAACGGGCTTACTGAACGCCTTAATGAGACCTTGGCCAACATGCTATCTATGTTCGTCATTGTTGAGCAGAGTAACTGGGATGAGGTGCTACCTTTTGTGACGTTTGCCTACAACTCTGCCTAACAAGGCACCACAGGATTTATGCCATTTTTCCTGATGCGTGGGTGTGAGGCAACTACAACAATGGACACAGTGTTTCCGTTACATCCTGATGATGTGGATGACTACATCGTCCAGGTGTTAACCAGATCTGAGGAAGCTTGACAGTTAGCTCGACTCCGCACGCGGCAGGCTCAAGAAAATGATTGTCGAAGGTATGATGCGACCACCAGCCTGGTGACCTCGTCAGAATCTTCACTCTTGTTCAGAAGATTGGTCTGCCGCGAGAAGCTCCTCAGGCGCTAATTTGGACCTTATAAGGTTGTAAGACAGTTGTCTAATGTTACTTATGAAGTTGAAGATTTCAACCCTGATGTAAGACAACGAAAGATTAGAGGTACGGTCCACGTCCTTCAAATGAAGTCCTACAAGGATCCTGCCACCCAGGTATATAGTGTGTGTTCTGGCCGGAGGCAGTTTGCTCCACGCTCTTGTATGTGGAAGTGCTGAATAAACCTTTGTTAAGTGAAGTTAGTGTTCGTCATTCATCTACTTGCACCTTATTCCACGTGACAATATAAACAAAGATAGGAACTGAAGCTGCATGTGAGATTGTTTGGGTGAGACTTAATAGGGATCTGAAAGTAATGCACAATAATTTTTTTTCTCCCAGATATTGCAGGTGTAATTTTGAAATTTCATGACGACATAGTTTGAAGTTTGTTCCACAGATGGTATTTTCTTTTCATGTGCAGCTCTAGTGAGAGAAGTGTTAACCACGAAACAAACATGACACACGTTATTGTCATCAACTAGTGAAGAGCTGCGAAGTGTAGTTAGATATTTGAGAGCTGAAGGTCATAAACAAAGTGAAATTCAGGGGGGGATGACTCTGTGAACTGTAGTAATGTCTTCAGGTGGTTTGCCTCCTTTCAAGAGGACCGTGTGGACCTTAGTGATTTGCCATGCTCTGGGTGGCCAGTAACAGCTGCAAACCTGCAGAATGTCGGAGCTATTGAGGCTACAATTATGATTCACCACCTTGTATAACTGCGAACCTTATCGCAGCAGTTCTTCGTTTCTTATTGTGTGGTGTATGATGTTGTTCATGACACATAGAAATTTCAGAAAGTTAGTGCTTGCTTGGTGCCTAAGAACCCGACAGACAACCACATGGGCCAGGGCCAGTGAATGGTGACAAGCTTGGCGGGCTGAATGTGTTATGCCACAGAAGGACATGTCTTTCTGAAAAGAATTGTCACTGGTGACAAGTCGTGGGTACCCAAAACCTAGCGGGCCTCTGTGGAGTGGAAACATGCTGCTTCCACAATACGAAAAAAATTCAATGTGACTCAGTCTGTTAGGAAAGTGCTTGCAGCAGTGTTCTGAGGTATCCCTGTTGTTTTATTGGTGGACTTTGCTGAACATAGGACCACTAAGAATGCTGCAGCCTACATTAATACTTTGTTGTCATGCCCTTCGTGACAAGCACCACAATATTAATGCTGACAATGCCAAAGTTCATGACAATGCTCACCCCCATGTTGGTGCTCCTGCATCCACCATGAAGTTCAGGACTTGCACCATCAGACTTGCATCTGTTTGGTTCCATGAAGAAATTCCTAGTCGGCCAACACCTGTGACCAGGCGCGGCTCGTGGTTTCTATACTGGGGAAGGCTGCAGCATTTATCGATTGGAGCCAACGTAGACCTCGGGTTACGCTACAGATTAGTCTGACATAAACAACTAAGAGTTCAGGGGGAAGGGGCTGGGTAGATCACTCACTACCTATAATTTTACGTACTGTATCTTCTATAATCAGGTATTAAATATCATTAGAAGCTAACTTCGAGTTAAAATCTTTGGTTAGTGTTTTAATACGTCATCATTACATTTTCTGACATTTTGCAGCAAATCATATGAAAAGACGCGTTTTGGAGAGATCTTTAATGCGATGAATGTTAACTTTGCGACTGCTTAATATTTTTGGTGTTTTCAGTTCTAAACTTAAGACATTCGTTGTGGTTTACCTCCAAAGCTCAAAGTTTACGAGTTCGCATGACGATACTGTGATATTTTGGTGACGTCACAGGTCTTTTGCTGTGATTGGGTGACAGGAGCAATCAGTGCAACTGCCATATTAATTCACATGTCTGAGAAGCGAACGATTTGTATTTATTGTGTATTATGAAAATATGCATGCAAGTGAAATAGTGCACTAAAGATCTCTCCAAAATACGTCATTTTTAGTACAGTTTGTTGTGCTAAAGTACACAAAATGACACTGTAGCGCAACACACTGTACCGGTACCAAAAGTGATTCATTTCGGAAAATGTCATCACATTTATGACTGGCTAAACATGACACTACCCTTTTTTACTCACTTCACGTAATAGGCTAAGTAGGACTTAAAGAAATTACTTATCAATTATGAATGCACATTTGCTTACCTCAATTCATTTGTTTATAGACGAAGTCAGCTCGTCTCCCCTTCTGCGCAGCAAAATGGTCTATGACCATTTCATTGAAATTTGGCCGATTCAGTAATTCTTTTTCTAGGGAACACATTGCAAGCGCACAAAGTCTGTCCTCATTCATAGTGTTGCGCATGAATGTTTTCACTCGCTTTAACATAGAAAGGCAGTGTTCTGCCTCTCCGGTCATCATAGGGAAGGTTACTATTATTTGCAGAAGTTTTACACTTTCAGGAAAAGCTTTAGCCAGATTGTTATCGTAAAGAAAGTTCAACTAGGTCAAAGCACCTGACGCCCTCATAAAATCTTTTCAGCTGTACAACACGTGCAGCTCATGACGTAGATCTGAAGACTGTAAATTGAACAAATTAACAGCTATTTTACGCTCTTTTTCTGGAAAAATCGTTTGATGTTTTGCAAACAGCGATGGATCAAACAGCTGTACAATCGATAAGTGATCATTGAAAGTGAATCTTTCTCTGATCTGAGTTGTGATGACGTCACAAACGTTTCATGCACACACTATTCTTGATTCTGTTAAACGTTCCCATTTTGCAGTTGTTTCTACCTGTTCCCAGTCATCGTCAGTTTCAAGTGAGGCCCTAATTTGCTGGACAGAATCTGAAAAGTGCGATACATCTTCAACAGTTTCCACTGCATCAATATTCCTCTGCTGCAGTTGGTTAAAGAGAATGTCACAATGAGGCATGAGTGTATTAAAAAAATTTAACCAAAAGAGGAAATCTTCATCTTGCAGGAAACCCTTCAGTCCTGTGGCCTTGTTTATTGTATTGTAATCACTGGCATCATCATCAATAATTCTTTCTAGGGACTCAACAATTTCCTTTTGGTATTTGTACACAGTGGTTACATTCCGTAATTTAAAATTCCATCTGATGGACTGAGGACAGGTAGGAATACGCTTCTTCACTGCTTCGTCAAGAATGGCTGTATGGCTAGAAGACCAGGAAAAAAAGGTGGAAATTCCTTCCAAGTTGTTAAAGAAGATCCGCACTTGTTTATTGTCCGTCACACAACGTTCAACAATTAAATTTAACTGATGGGCATAACAGTGAATAAAGTGAGCATTCCTGTACATTTCTCTAATTCTAGTTTGAACTCCACTTTTATGGCCACTCATAACAGGGGGACCGTCGTAACACTGAGCTATCAGTTTTTCAAGTGTTTCATGTACATTCATTTTCTCTAGCTCGTAGAGAACAGCTGCAGTTGCATCTTCTACACTGTGACTTTTTTGGCATGCAAAGGAAATAAATCTTTCATTTATTTGTCCCAGTAGCTCATAGCGAATTATTAGGACCAATTGTGACAAATTTGCACAGTCAGTAGTTTCATCAACTTCTATTGCGAGAAACTTTGCCTTCGACTGTTCACTCCTGATGAGATTGAGGCATACCTCATAAATTGATTCCAGGAGTTCATTTTGAATTGTCTTCGATAGGCCTAAGAAAACACGGTTTTCTGATTTCTCAGTGTGCTGCTTCAAGACGCAGTCCAGTTCTGCCGTAAGACTGACTAATCCTCGAAAAATTCCTGGGTTTTTGGAATCTTCTGTTTCGTCGTGGCACCTTAAGGCAAGCTCGAATTTGCCGCAAAATTTTAACAGTCTGAGTTTACCCAGAATATTCCGATTTTTTGATACATTTTCATTATATATCTTTATATTACGGCGATAAGCACTGTCTAATTGGCACATAATGTCCAGTTTCCCTAGCATTGAAAACTCAATGAAACAATTTAAATGTTTTTCGCTGGAATTATGTTTCTTCACCTTTGCGTGAAAATTCTTTAAATCAGTGATACCAGTTTCAGTCCAGTACTATTTGTAAGAAGACAGGTGAAACAGGAAAATGTATTTTCACTTCACAACCACTCAGCTGTATCATAAATTGCTCTATTATAACTGCGTTTGTATCCTTGCCTAGACTTGCACTGTTTCTGTTCTTGATTGATCGTTAGATCGGGTCTGGGTGCGCCAAGTTTTTACCTATTAAATTGCACACTGAATTCATATTGCGCTGGTTTCACACTCGCGGTATGTCGCAGCAAGTAAAACTCGCTAAAATCTTGAAAAATACACTCCGAAACAGAAACTTGCTTATATCACACAGTATCATCAAAAGCAGTCAGCATCAGCAAGCAAGGAAAGTAAAGTAATGGGACAAATTTCGCGCGCTTTGTCCTCTAATCACTTATGAAACTCTCGCTAGATGGCAGTACTGTTGTTACTGTAGTCCAGTGCACTCTGGCGGGATATTTGCAAACTTACTCTAAATGTGGATAAAATAGCCAATGGCAGAAACAAAACAACTATGTAAAACATTATCAAAACAATAATACTAAACGTCAATTAATGACGCATCGAAGCGTAGTAGAGATGTGCAGAGACAGAGATTGGATAGCGAAGTTTCGGCCACTCAACATTCCTTTATTACATAGATAGTGGAGCGTGAAAAACGTGTGGTGGTTTGTATGACACCCTTAGGCTGCAAGCTCTGAGCCTTCGGGTTGCCCTTAAAGAGCAGTACTATGCAGAAGCCACGCCCCCAAACCGCTACTACATGCAGCTTACGGACATTCCAAGGCGCAGCCTAAACACTACTAACCGTTTGGAAAACATCTATCGATACAAACAGTTCCAAAAACGTTGACAATCATTATTTTAATCAGAATGGGAAATATGCGAAATACGTCCTGATAATTTAAATTATGTAATACGTTCTTGCAAAATTTACTTTAACATGTATTTTGGGGCGGCTCCGCCTCAGAGCCTTTAATTACGAGCCGCGCCTGCCTGTGACATATGCAGAACTGAAATCAGCAGTCCACAGATGGCTATATTCCAGCCAAATGGATCTACAAATGGGGCATATTGAAACTGGTACCACGATTGGAGAAATGCGTTCAAAAAAGTTGGTGACTATGTAGAAAATTATGTAAATGATAAAAGTTCATTTGTGACTGTTGTTTTCCTATTAAACTATTTGCTAATGAAATCATTGTGAGTTACTTTCTGATCTTCTCTCTTCCCTCATAGTATTAGGGGTGGGCATAAAACAACTGGATCCTTCAATTACTCCCCAGATCTAACCAAAACTTTACAGAAAATCTCAGTTTACTTGTACATAAGTTTCCCAGTCATACTGTAATCATCAGTGGAGACTTGAATCATCGTACTATCAGTTGGAAAAATTACAGTTTTGTTAGTAATGAGTGTGGTAAGATACGCTGTAAAACATTACTAAATGCATTCTCTGAAAACTACTTAGAACAGATAGAACACCTCTCAGGATGCGAATGTAGTGGATCTAATGGCAACAAATAGACTTTCCCTCTATGAGAATGTCCACATGAAACTGGTATCAGTGACCATAAGGTTCTAATAGCAGCAATGAATACCAAAATGCAAAGGGCAACTAAAACAAGCAGAAATATGTATATGTTCAGTAAACTAAATAAAATTGGTTGTCCACCTCAGTGACAAACTTGAAACTTTCAGCGCAGGGCAGTAACATATAGTGGTACTAGGCTCGAGTTTAAAAGAACAGCTGACCATTCACTAGGTAGATGTGTTCCCCATAGAATAGTCGATAATGGGAGGGACCCTCCATGGTACATAGTCATTGTAAAGAATCTTCTGAAGAAGCAGAGATTACTGCGTAGTATGTGTAAAACGAAAACATGGGGCTATAGCTAGAGAGATGCTGAATGAATGAAATGTGTTTGGCTTTCAAGGGTGCAGTGCATGAAGCCTTCAGTGAGTACTGTAGCAGAACATTGTCAAATGACATTTCACAAAGTCCAAAGAAATTCTGGTAATGTGTAAAGACTGTTAGTGGCACCAGATTTAATATACAGTCACTTGTGAATGAGAGAGGAACCGTAATTGAGGGAAGCAAAGCAAAAGCTGAAATACTTAACTCTGTTTTCAAAGTTTTTAACACAGGAAAACCCCGGAGAATTGCCCCAATTTAATCCTCGTGCCACACAGAAAAGATAAGTGGTAAAAGTGCAGTGTTGTTCAGAAACAGCGAAACATTACAATTTAACAAATATCTAGGGTCCAGTGGGATCCGTATCAGCTTCTATACTGAATTTGTGGCAGAGTCAGCCCCTCTTCTACCAACAGTTCTTGGAAAAAAGCAGAGCCAAACCTGTCTACAAGAAGGGTAGTAGAAGTGGTCTGCAAAACCAATGTTCTTGATGTCGTTTTGTTGTAGAATGTTAGATCGTATTCGAAGCTCCAACAAAATGTGGTATCTCGAATAGAATGATGTACTCCATGCCAACCAGCATGATTCTGAAAACATTGGTCATGTCTGAAACCCAACTCTCACTCTTCTAACGAGGCGTACTGAAAGCTTTAGATCAAGCCAGTCAGGTAGATGTACTATTTCTTGATTTCTAAAAAGCATTTGACTCAGTGCTTTTTTAGAAGTCAAGAAAAGCATTTGACTCTGTGAGAGAGTGATCGTTATAGGAGACCAAAATGCACATATTGAGACAGATAGAACAGAATATGAGAATGTTATGGGACCCCATGGATATGGTAGAAGAGAGAGAGCCATAAGATAACACGATATGATTGGGATGGATTACAAAAGACTGTAATTGATTGTGTCATCACAGATGAAGATAGGAGTAGAATGGTAACTGATGTCAGAGTAATCCTTAGTGAGAGCCTTGACAGTGATCACCATCTATTAGTAGCGAACCTGAGAATCTTCCATGTGCCAAGAGTACAGAACAAGAAAATGCCAAAAATCAAAGTATGGGAACTCCAGAAGACAGAAAAGAGAGCTGTATATCAGAACCACATAAAATCCCTGTTACCAAGAGATGAAAGGAAAAATGGAGAGGCAGAATGGACCTTACTAAAGTACACATTTTTTAAATGAAGCCACCAAAGTTTGTGGAAATAAATGTATGACGACAATGGAGAAGGAAACACATTTGTGGAATGAAAGTGTGAGAGCAGTAATCGGGGAAAGAGAGGGATCAGAAGAAAAATAAACCAGAGCTTACTAGATATGAGGCGAAGATCAGAAACCTCGAACAAATGTACCAAATCAAGAAACTGGAAGTTAAAAGAACAGTTGCATAAGAAGAGACCAAGGCATGGAAAATATTCACTCAGAAATTGGAGGACAGTAGAGGCAGTAAGAAACTGTTGTACAGCGTTATCAGAGGTAAAAGGAAACCAATGAATACTGTAAAAGCACTAGAAGATGAAAATGGAAACCTGGTTAGGACAGAAAGTGACATGAGAGAAGTCCTGAAAACCATTTTGACCAACTATTAAATAAATCAGTTGAAGAACCAAATGCAGAACTGGAAATCCACACTTACAATGTGGAAACTCCCATCACCTGGACAGAAACAGAGGCAGCCTTAAAATCTATGCCTAAAGGAAAATCTTCAGGTGCAGGTGAAGTGAACACAGACATGTTAAAGGCAGCAGGTATCAAAGGCATACAGTGGCTGCACCGAGTACTCAATGTCTTATGGGCAGATAACAAAATACCTGTGGATTGGAGCAAGTGTGTAATAATTCCCCTGTTTAAAAAAGATAGCAGGTGGAAACCCACCAACTGTGGAGGAATAACCCTGTTGTCTGAAAATAGGTCATAGAAAAGACTGAGAACTATCAGCAAGACCAATATGGTGGTGGTGGCAGTCAACAGAGAAGGACAACCAGCAAGTGTAAAACAAAGACGACCAACTAGAGTGTGTGGACAGTTTTCCTTACCTTGGAAGTGTAATCTCCAGTGATAATTTGGTCAGAAATGAAATCACCAACATAGTACAAAAAGGATCTGAATTGTACCAACAAGTAAGATCACTTTTATGGGATGACTTTATTCCAAAACTGGCCAAACTGATGATGTTTAATAGCTATTTCATACCAATATTGACCTGTGGTATTGAAACATGTACCCTCACAAAAAGAGAATTGTCAAGGCTGCAAGCATCAGATGAAATTTCTTAGGTCCACCATCCAGAAGACCAAAATAGACAAGTTAAAGGATGAGGAAGTGAGGAAAGAAGCTGCAATAAAGACATCCCCATTGATTGAATTGGCGTAAGCAAAACTTGACTTGATTGAGGATTTTTTGATAGGGAGGTCGCAGCATGTTATCTTGTATGAAGATTCATCGTCAGACGTAGACGTAACTTCGGGTGTGCACCAGGGAAATGTGTTGGGACCCTTGCTATTCGTGCTGTATATGAATAAGATTTCAAAGTGGTGCAGAGATTGGCAACTTGGTTTAAATGTTCAGAAATGTAAAATTGTGCCCTTCACAGAATGAAAAACACAGTATCCTATGACTATAATATCAATGGGTCACAGCTGTGATCAGCCAACTCCTAATACCTGGGTGTAACACTTCGTGGGGATATGAAATGGAATGATCACATAGGCTCAGTTGTGGCTAAAGTAGGTGGTATACTTAAGGGCAGCACAAATGGTCACAGGTTTGTTTGACCCATGGGAGTGTGTCAGAGATGCTGAAGAAACAACTGGCAGACTCTTGAAGATAGAAGTAAACTATCCTGAGAAAGCCTGCTTACAAAGTTTCAAGAACCCACTGTTGACACTAGGAATGTACTAAAACTGCTGTGTGTCACTCACGTAGGGAAGAGGCCCTAATAACTGATACAATGGTATGTACCCTCTGTCATGCACTTCAGTCGTTTGCAGAGTGTAGACATAGATGTGCATCAGTGGTAGTCAGTTTAGAAAGTTATTGGACATCATTTGACATTTTTGAGGGCTTCTGCTTCTTTCGAATTATTTCAGTGCCTGTGTGAAACTGCGATTTCAGATAATGGAGGATCAGCTTAGAACTTCCTGTGTACCTAGATTAATGAAACAAAGTGAACAATTTGTTGTAGCTTGTATTGTTTAAATGAGAAACTAAAAGCCGTAACACTATTTTCTCACTACAGCTTTCACTTACATGTTTGTTCACACAAAACATCAGCAAAGTCACAAAGTAAGCACTGAACATTTTAAAAGTTACTGTCTGATAAAGCAGACTCCATTTCTCGAGGGGCATTAGTGCTATTAGTTCCAGGGAACACAGCTTGTCCTATGCTGTCTGTGTTATTGAGTGCCAAAATAGTGCACTTAATCTGTTCTGCTCACTGTGGTGGTGGTAAAGGTATGGTGGCTGAAAATTACGGATTGGATACAGGGCTCAGGTAGTGGTAAGTGTTTATGAAAGTTGACTGAAGCTCCTGACAGGATAAGAGACAAGTTTCAAAATTCCCATTGATGTACCATGCAACTTTTTTGAAACTGTCAGTGAACAATTTTGGAGTAGTTGTTTCCAGCAAGGTAGTGCACGGTAGTTTCATGCCAAATGCTTTAATCTGCTTATTTTCAACCACTACTGGTCACCATTCAAAGGATTTTTAATTGCCCTGTTAGTTCATGTAGCTGTATGAGGCTCAGATTTTATATATATTTCTACTACTGCTTCTAGCTTGTACACTATATGCACTAAAATTTTCATTTGGGAGCCAAAATTTGAAAATTGTTCATGATAACTTCTTAAATATTCTTTATCTATTTACTACGAAAATTTTTGTTTTAAAGTTCATAATACCCACATTTTTACTCCAACAGAAAGCAGAGACAATGAAAGAGGAAATAATATCACACTGGCATCCAAATTTGACTGTGAATGTAGTAACAGATCAAACCAGCTGGATCCAAGGATCTGTTCCACCACCTCTTGATGAATGTAAGTAAATGCTGTGTTGGAAAAAGTTGCAAATAAAATATTCTACAGATTTTTGCTCAAGTAGTTCCTGTTAGGTAATCAGAATTCAGACTCAAAAGCTAAGTGCATTATTCTGTTCGGTCTAGGGAATGATAGGAGGATCAGGCTATGTCCTCTGATTTTCCTCCTCATTATCCAGTCTTAGCAAATTATTGTTTCATGTGTGAAATGGTCTTCACAGTCTTTGAGTGTACTGACCTTGACGGAAGATGGGTGCTAGTTCTTGACAGTTTATACCACATCTGTGGTGGAGTTGCGTACTAAACTTTGTGACATATGCATTTCTTTAACACACTTGTGTACTGCTATTGTTTCTTAGTCCAATATGAATACTGTAATAGAACTCCAGACAGAAATAGCTTTCCAGATAATCTGCAGATGTTGATTGAAGTTTTTACTTTCATATAGTGGTCATTAATGTGATAATGTGTGTGTGTGTGTGTGTGTGTGTGTGTGTGTGTGTGTGTGTGTGTGTGTGTGTAAAATTTCTTACTGTGCAATCATAAGAGTTTGTGGTTTTCTCAAAAACTATCATATCATAAATTTCAGATATTGAATTTCTTCCTGGTGGTGAATATTACAAACCGGTAATATTTTTGAATGAGTTCTGGAACTTGTTAAGAGATTATCAGCCAGTAAACCAGTCAACAAAGTAAGTACCCGTCCTTCCTGGACTTTTTTGTGCTTAAGTAAAAGGTTTAGATATATTTTACTTTCAAGCCGCTATTTATAAGAAGTCCGAAATTAAATTAACTAAGTTGTTTGGTAGTGTGTTGTGTGTCAAGAGGTCTAATAATGGACTAAAATTTGGTTGTAGTTTGCTAGCATGTCTAAAATTTTCTTGGTTCAATTTGGAAGTCACATTGTATTCATAGCATTGACTTGTCTGTTGGAATCCACATAAAACATTCTTGATCCAGCAACCAGCTATTCATCTGGCTACATGTCTGCACATCTGTCATATTTATTACAGTTGTAATATTGTGTTCCAGTACAGTTTACCTGCTAGATTTGATTGTTGTCTTGTATAAATTTGTTTCCTTCTCTTGGTAATTCAAACATGCATCTCTTCATTGTTCACTGAACTGCCCTCAAAAATTTTTGAATTTAAAGCCTATATACCACTATCATAAGTTGGAATATATTTTTAGAAACCACTTTTTGGTAATTAGAGGCACTCCCTGGGCATTTTATTCTTCTGTTTATTTCCTGTCCTGTCCATCCAGTTTTTGTATTACACCTTCTTTAAATCCACAAGCTGATCAACTGGTTCTAAGACTTTGTTATTAATTTGTAAAATTTTATTTTCCATGTGTTAGTCAAACATTATTTTTAGTCTTGATCCGATTTTGGTGTTACCTTAAATCTACTTCCCCCCCCCCCCCCTCCCCCCCCCCCCCCACCGTGTTCTATCTCCCTCTCCTATTCAGCTCCTTGTCATTTTATGCTGTGCACACCTCCCATGCGAGCAGGCAGACATGCTAACCAGTGAGTGTGTGTGTGTGTGTGTGTGTGTGTGTGTGTGTGTGTGTTTGTGTGTGTGTGTGGTGGGAGGGGGGGGGGCATTCCAAGTTAGCTTCTTATTGTTTTCAAAAGTATAAATATTTAAAGTTATTTAGCAGTTTTCTTCATAACGGGCAAACTGTTCATGGGGTTCAGACATTTGTGGATCATTTGACTGTTCTCGTAGTTCTAACAGCTTTGGTTTATTGGTATTTGTTACCATGCAGCAACAAGTATCACCCTTCAGAATTGTTTGGTAACTCCCCTATTGCCGTAGTCCTCCACTTGTTCAAAGTTTTAGTGGAATTTTAGTAATTATTTACAATTGCAAGATTAGATTTTATCATTTCATTTGCTCTGATAATGTACTGTAGGACTTTATCATAAAACTATTCAAGCACAAGTAGAACTTACATGCTAAGACACAATTTTACGTGTAGATTTGAAGGAAAGAAACCGTAGAAATAAACTTTTAATGGTAAAAATACACATAATAATTTGTATCGGGTGAAACCATCATAGTGAAATTTAGTCTGGTATTAATCAGTTGCAATGTTAGTCAGTGACTTCACTGGAGATTGAGTTAATACTTGTGGCATAGCCTAAGGCACATGATGTCTTTCCTTAGCTGTCAGGCTCTATCATCTAGGTGGTGGTGCCTTGAACTATTTCCACTCCTGACTTGTTCTGTTACTTAAGCACAAATTTTTATGATTGTTTCAGTGAATACTTAGTATAATATGGAGAGGAAGTTGATTGGTGTATATTGTGAAGATGAATAGTTACAGTAGTCCTCCAGTTTTGAGAAGTGTCTTCTTCCACAGGCATTCTATAATTAATTTTGAGAGTTTCTTTTGCACTATTTTGCCTTCAGCTTTAATAATTGCTACTGAAATTTCATAATTTCCAGGAACATTTCCTTTCTTCATACCTCCAATCATTTTGTAGTAGATCTGGTCAGCAGATCTGATCAGGTGACAAGTAACTTAGAGAGTCTGTCTAATAAGTTCCTCCCTGGTTGTTTCGGGCAGTACTGTAGGGAGTGACAAGCAACTTTGACCCTAGTTGGAGAAACGAAGGGAGCGGTGATTTGATTGGAGTATGGCTAGTTAGCAGACCTGGTTAAATAGTGAGTAAACTGAAGCTTACGACTAGTGTGCGCTCTCTGGATGTCTTCGTGCTATCATAGGAGGCGATGAGGAAATGAGGGTGATAGTCATTTGACAAAAGCTGTAGTGGATGAATATTGACACTGAGTGTTCTAATAGACTTTGTCTCAGAGAAAAGTGTACAGATTCATGAATTTTTCACATGCATTTTGAGAACAATCTAGGAATATACTGCATTCTCTTGCACTCGGCTTTTATGCGACCTGTACAAAGAAAGCTATACAGCAGTCTTGGAAGCCTATGAGGGGTTGCCTCCCATACTGTGTGACCTTCAAAAAAGCTTTATGTATGATGCAGTAAAGGTTTGTCAGATATACTCTATACAATGATTTGCAACAGAATTTAGGTGTAGATTTAGATGGCAGAAAAACCAACAAAGTGAAATGTTGTAAGTTAATGTGTGTGTGTGTGTGTGTGTGTGTATAATAATTTTTCATGTATATTCTCTTTAATGTTTCAGAGTACTGCCTTTACAGTTAACCTTGCAGCCACTGTCACTTTTCAAATGGCAGTTATACTCATCACAGGCAATGCGCAATCGCTGGCCGTCAATGCTAACTGAAGCTGACGAGGATGATGAGGACCAGGATTCCTTGAAAGAGGCTCTTCTGGAGACATCACCTTATTTGTTGGCTCTTACTGTTATTGTGTCAATCCTGCACAGTGTCTTTGAACTGTTGGCTTTCAAAAATGGTTAGTTCACCCACTCATTGAGTCTGTTATAATTAATACACTCTACAAGTGACTGGTGATATGTAACAAAACAGAATTGCCATGATTAATTGTAATTTGTAGATGACAGTGGCATCCAAAGGAGTAGGACTGACACTCTGGCTTTTGTCTCTGACCAGGAGCTTGAAAGCTGTGACTCTTTTTATGGGAATAAGTGCAGAATTGGGGCTGTCAAACCTTGAAAAGTTGATAGAACTTTTACTTTAATTGGAAGTTTTTAACATTATTGTTACGACCGATAATACACTGTTGCCTCTCTATACTCCACAAACCGCTATGAAGTGCATGACTGAGGATACATCGTTGTACCACATTTGAAGGTTCTTCTCATTCCGTGAGCATATGGAGTGTTAAAAGAGTGATGGCTTAAATACCTGTGTGCACAGTGCAGTTAGTCTAATCTTGTCTTCACAGTCCCTACTGGAGTGCTACAGAAGGGTTTGTGATATATTCCTAGATTTCTCATAATAGTTATTGACATGTTGCAAGTATACTTTTGTGGGATTGATGTTCTTTATGCGACACATTCCCATTTGTTAAATAAAGCTGCTGCATTCGTGGTACCCTCCTTTGTATACATTCAAAATTGCTTGTGGATCTTGTTCGGTGTGGGGCTCACACATGTGAGCAGTATGCCAGGATGGAGTACATGTGTATTTTGTAATCAATCGCCTTTGTAGACTAACTATATTTTTCTTGTATCCTACCAATGAACTTAAATCTACCACCTACTTTACCTATGATTGAGCTTATGTCACCATTCAAGTTCATATCAGTACAAATTGTTACATCCAGATATTTGCAGGAGTTCACTTAATTCTGGTTGTGACGCATTGATAGTGTAGGTCACAGGATACTACATTCTTTTATGTAGTGTGCCCCATCTTCAACTTTTATAGTCCTGTCTTCCTCAGTTGCTTGTAATATTACGGTATATTAATAATTTTTACTTATGGACCGTCTGACAGCAACTGAATAAAACACAATTTTAGTGCCATAAGCGTTTCGCCTTTATTTTCTGCAAGGCATCATCAGTGGCCTACAGGTTGCGTGGACAATTTCGTACATATTACGCTCCTCTTGCATTTTTGGTGTTGTTCTTCTTCTTATGAACGCCAATTTGCGGTTTTTTTCCCCATTCCACAACACTATGCACTGAACGCTTGTTTTAAAACATGCGTTCAGTGCATAGTGTTGTGGAATGGGGAAAAACACTATGCACTGAACGCTTGTTTTAAAACATGCGTTCAGTGCATAGTGTTGTGGAATGGGGAAAAACACTATGCACTGAACGCTTGTTTTAAAACATGCGTTCAGTGCATAGTGTTGTGGAATGGGGAAAAAAACCGCAAATTGGCGTTCATAAGAAGAACAACACCAAAAATGCAAGAGGAGCGTAATATCTAGGAAATTGTCCACGCAACTTGTAGGCCACTGATGATGCCTTATACCGTAATAGTGTGCCCCATTTGAAATAGTTAAAGAGTGTATGCGTACTGTGTGTAGAAAGAGGCTTGAACAATTCTATGCATAGTCCATTGCCTGTCTACATCTCTCCATGTCTGTTGACCTATTAGGAGCCATGTTTGCTTTTTCTCTTGCTCAGTCCATTCTTGCTCCTTTGTATTCGCAACTTACCACTTATCAGTGCATTGTGCAAAGACTATTCAGTATTTATTCTGCAGTTAGACATAGTTTGTAATTAAATAAGTAAAAAAGCTGTTAAACAGGCAGGAGAGAATGATTAAATCATATTGTTGAGATGTTTAGCATAGATGGGTGTCTTAGAGCCATCAGCTACAACTTGAGTGCCCGCAGATGGATGCCAGCAGGCTAGGGTGGGCAAACAGCTTACACATCGGCAGTCTGCCTTACTGGGCTGAAGCCTACAGCATCGTGGGCTTCAACTGAGTGCCTGCGTGCAGGAACAGGCAGGTGGCTCATGCGTGGACAGTCGACAATGCAGACAATAATATTGGGTGACAGTTTTGTAAATTAGTCATTTCTAATTGTCTATCCAAAGCTACAGTATCTGGTGCAACTGAGAACTGACTATTACACAATTTCGTCTTATTTTGTAGACTACCCGAGTCATGAAACCCTGTCTCAAAACTATCATGAAATTGCCCACAGTTTTGTTGATAAGACACTAAGCAATGTCTGTAAATAATTATAGAGAAGAGACGTTTTTTAAACAGAATGTAAAGTTTTCTGTACCTCTCTGCCTTTGTTAGGCATTTTGTCAATGAACGCAATAATTTTATTGCACCCATTAATAATCAGTGTATCCTCCCACTGAAGTGTCGTGTTTAGGTGATTGAAATGTCGTGTACTGCTTTGAGCAGGTGACAGAACAAGTTGTGAATGCAGTGAAATAGGGCTGCCTGGTGGGTAAATAACCACTTGCATCTGCCTAGTTGCCAGGCTGCAGTTTCTTATAGATTTGTGTGTTGAGCAGGGTGTATATTGAGTCAAGTTCCCCTACAATGGAGAAGAAAACCATTGGAAATTAATTGTGGAGTTGAATTTAGTATAAATTCTTAACAGTTACAGAGCTACATATGACATGAACAGAGTATTCTGAGTTTTATAAACAGTGGTCATTCTTCCAGTTTTTATTTGTAACTGGTAGTACAATTGACTTGTTGACAACCATTTACTTTGAAATTTCTGCCACGTAGATAAAGTTGTCATTTTCTCAAGATGTCATCTCAAATTTAAGTTTTTAATGTACTTGTTATTTAAAGTATTTTTATACAGTTATATGTCACAAGACAAAATTATTAATTGCTCTGTATTTATCTATTCTATTTGCTCGTTTAATCTGCCACACAGGACTACTGTTGTTCTGAACATGACTTTAATGCAAGTACCTGTCTCTTTCAGATATTCAGTTCTGGAACAACAGGAAGTCTTTGGAAGGACTCTCAGTTCGATCAGTATTCTTCAATGTATTTCAGTCTCTGATTGTCCTGCTGTATGTTCTGGATAATGACACAAACACTGTTGTGAAATTAAGTTGCTTTGTTGGGCTTGGAATAGAGGTCTGGAAAATACATAAGGTGAGACTTGTTATACTGTGTCAAAACATATTTTCTAGCAGGCTCTAGTGTACTTGTCCAGGCTTCTGTAGGTTTGTTACAATATATTTGATAGTCATGAAAATGTTGTGCCTGTAAGAGATTCAAAATGTAAAAAAAGAGTCTTGTATGTCCTTCAATGATCAGGATAGTCCAATTTTTTTTATTCAACATTACATAATATACTGCTTGCTTTATTTCCTCTTCAGCTCACAGCTGATTTTAAGTGTAATGCTTGAATAATTTAAATGCACTGCCCATTCCTTTTCACTGAAACAGTGACCTCTTTGAACTGTCTTTCTCACTTTTTGTTTGCATTTCAGTCTGCTTAAGCAAAGCTGAAGTTAATTTTTTTGCTTAGGTGTGGAGTACCATTTCTTTCTTTCTTATACAATCTAGAAATGGCGCCAAATTTGTATCTGTTCTTGTTGCAAAAAGATGATGAAATAGCTGCTGCAGCATCACAGTACAAGAAAACGAATTAATTCATTCCCTACTATTTAGGCATAAAACATTTACATTGTTGGATTCAGATAATCATAAATACTGCCTGTATGTATGTTGTGCTGACTGTCCTAATAAGAACTTTTATGTTTCATTAAATTTTTATAATAGCTTTATCGTGCTTTCAGGTCATGGACATAAACATAAACAGAGAGTCTAGAATATTTGGTGTTATTCCACGAATTTCGTTTACGGATAAAGGCTCATATGTTGAATCTAGTACAAAAGAGTACGATATGATGGCATTCAAATACCTTTCATGGGCTTTGTACCCTTTGTTATTTGGATATGCTGTTTATTCTTTGCTGTATCAGGAACATAAAGGATGGTATTCCTTTGTCCTCAACATGTTGTATGGATTCCTTCTCACATTTGGTAAGATAGTTTTTTTTGCTGCATACAAATGGTAATTTATTGTGAAGAACATTAATTAAATTGAGTTTTACATACTTCCTAAATATATGAAAACCATAGAAGGCATAAGGAAAACCAGCCCCGCTTCTCAATAGCCTGGTAGACAATCTACAATTGGATAGTTATTGAGCACGGTCTTGGTTCATGTCAGCTGTAGTTATGATGATTGTCAAAATTTCAAACTTTCAATGCAATAGCTACATAGTTTTCCTGAGTTGTTTTTATTGTAAATTTTTTGATTGATTTATTGTATGTAGTTCGCATTGCATTGTCTGTAGACTGCTGAGTAATACTTGTAAACTAAATCATCATTTCTACTGAGAAGTGTCCCAAATACATATCATTGATCAACTAAATACTTAGACTTAAAAAAAACTGTTTTTTGTATTTATCACATCTTTGATACTCCTGTTTGCATTTTGCAAATATACATTTTGTGAAATTTTTAGATTTATTTAATACTGCATTAGATTTTAACTTGTCAAATGCTTGTTGACAGGTTTCATTATGATGACTCCTCAACTGTTTATCAATTATAAATTGAAGTCTGTTGCACATTTACCTTGGAGAATGTTGTCATACAAGTTCCTTAACACATTTATTGATGACATTTTCGCATTTGTCATCAAAATGCCAACATTGTACAGATTAGGTTGTTTCAGAGATGGTACGTACTGTATACTTCTAAATAATACTTAACATGCTGCCATACTTATACAATGAACCTGTATTTTTATGTGTACGCAAATATCTTATCCTGTTGAATGTAAAGACTGAATCGACACATTATTTGTGAAGAGTTGTTAAACCTGTGTGTGTGTGTGTGTGTGTGTGTGTGTGTGTGTGTGTGTGTGTGTGTGTGTGTAATGAATTAATGAATGAGTTCAGAATTGAAATATGTAAATCATTCCTCGTACTGCTTTGTTACCCTACGGTATTATCCATAATGATGTATTTCGATATTTTAATGTCTCGTAATGACAAGTGTAAGGAATGCAGTAACTTGGTATATACTGTTGAAATTAGTAATTATTATTGTTTGTAGAATCAGATATTTGTTAATATGTTTTGATCACTGGTGTTGGAAGTAATTATGTAAGTAATTTTTGATACGTTACAGATATTGTCTTCTGCATATTCTTGTACCAGCGCTGGATTTATAAGACTGACCCTACGCGGGTAAATGAATTTGGCTTCTCAGCCGAGATGGAAGCTGCTGCATCTTCGCAAGCAAATGGCGTACCTGCAGCTATAGCTGCTACTGCTCAGGAGATGAAGGATCCTTCACAGAAGAAGAAAGATTAGTAAACAGTGGTTAAATGCAATATAAAATACACAGAATGTCTGTTTTTCAAATTTGGTGGCACGTCAGCTCGGAGAGCATATGTTTTATGGGAGGATTGACCAGAATTAATGGCAGTAATGTACAGCAATATTTGAATTATAACTTTTATACATTCGGTTATACCCACAGTTTTTAGTGTTTGTTACAGTGATCATGTAATGATTTAACTAACTATTCCTGAATTGCCCAAAGGGAGGGGGAGGGGGAGTGAGGCATTATATTGCGAGTCACTATGTATTTTCAATTAATTTTGTCAAATTATTTGGCATCCTGTCCACACAGTTGAAAAATTGTCTGTCTGAGAATAAGAAAATTAGTTCATATAATTTTTTGTCTTTATAATAAAAGAAAGTAAGCTTGTCAATTTAAGGTATATTATGCTTTTAAATACAAAAGCAGCTGTGTATTACAAATATGTTTTTGATTATTTGTGGAAATAAAATTGGTTTTAGGTTTATATTTAGAATACTGTATACGTGCGCATATACACATTTTTCAACATTCCAAAAACCTCTTTTACTGTTGTTAGTAAAAAAGTCATAGAATGTTAGGAGAAGGGGAAGGGGGGGGGGGGGAAATTGCATTTATGGACTGTGGGCAGTTGGCTTTGAATTCAGTAGTGTGGTAAATTTGATTTTAAGAACAGTTTGCTGATCTCCATCTTCTCCACCTTATTTTTAGAGATGAATCTCACTTTTCCATGGGAGAAAATTGCAGAGTGATGGAAGAAGAATTATTGTAGAAAAGGGAAGCAGCAAGTGCTACCACTGAATTTGAAAATTTTGTTACAGATTGCAATGAGTACCTTCTTCATACATGACAAAGCTTGCACCATCATGTATGGATTCATTACATATTCTGTGTGGATGTGTTTAAGTTGGTATCACAGTGGAGTGAAGAGTAATCTCAGATAGTGTTTATGAAATATAAGTTGCAAGTAGTTGCTGTACTGTTTATTACTGCAACAAAATACAGTAACAGTGTGCTGAAGGGTGTTATTTTTGTAATTTCTCCAGTCTGTTCTCATTTCTTATAAGTGGGTAGTCTTAAAAGATAATCAGTAAGTGAGTAGTGTCTTTTGGCTAAAAGTTCATCTGATTGTAAGTACATCTTTTTAACTACAAGAAAGATACCAGGGGACTGAAATAGAAAAATAGTGTAGCATTCACAGAAGCCATTGTCTACACAAAATACATTCAGATTTGGTATTTTAATGTTATCACTCCTTTGTGGGAAGCCATAATCTAATTCCTCCACTACCAAATGAACCTCATGTCCTTGTATAATGTAGCAGTGATAATCCTTTTTGTTTTGTTTTTATTCATTGCCATGCAAATAGAACTGCCTTATAAGAATATGGATTGCTTTAAACCTTTGTACAACAGAGGCTGTTTGATAGCAATGACCATCTGTTAAGAAATGTGTTCTCTGAGTTTTGTGGAATGGCAGTGTTCCTATTACAAATGTGCCACAAATGAAATAATTATAGAAGCACTTTTATATGTTTCAATGTAAAGTGCAGTAATGATACTGCGACTTTGTGTTCTGAGAGTGGGCCGTGCAGATAGTGCTTCATACAGCAACAAACAGTGTAGTATGTTGCAAATTGTTACTGCACATATTGGTGCAGACTATTTTAATATAGTTGTTATAACCTGGACGTTTTGTCCAGATTATTTCCCCAGTATTAAGTGACTGCATGAGGAATATATTATATTTAAAATGGTGAAGCATGAAAGTTTTTGTGTGTTTGTGCAGTGGTATATATACTTGTATAATTCCTACAAATTGCATTGAATATCACATACGTTTCATTGTGAATATTATTTAGCTGTGCTTTTTTGTGAATTTCAGAACATTGTGCATTTGTCATTTTATTCATTGCTGTTTTTACCAAAGATATAATCAGGCAATAGGTATGCAAGTACATTTGCCTAATGGTTTCCTGATTTGTAAAAATTTACATATTAAAAAAAAACAGAACTGTCAAATTATGTTAATTGTAAATTCATATGTTGTCTGTCAAACTGTGTAAAATAGATATATTTATTGGTCTGTTTATAGCAGAAGTGAAAAATAAATTCTGCTTCATGTTATATTTTAATCTTCTGGGGGTTTTATTTAATTTCTGCAATACTCTCTCCCCTGTCGCTTTGACTAGCAGCAGTGATAGTCCATATTATTGAATTTTGAAGTGATATTCCTGTCGAGCACATAGTTTTATTTTAAAGTGTATTGTAGTCATAGGCAGAAGAGTGAAACATAATATTATATAAAAGTCTGTTACTGAAGGACGTTATATAAAGGTGAGAAATTGTCATATTGTAGAAACCAAAACTATGTGCAGGTGCAGTAGCTGCAGAAAGGGCAGCATTAAATTTATGGCAGACTGTCTTGGCTGGTGTTAACTTTCTCGGTGAAAATCAGTTTTCTTGGTTTAGGCTGTACTATAAGGCTAAATTTTTGTGCCAGACTTTTGTCATCAACTGTGAGGTACAGCCTCAAAAACTTTGTGGATGTAGGTAACTGCTTCTCAGAGTTAGACATGTTCGACTAGCTGAAACTGCGAACCTGTTTTATCTCCACCTGTATAGCAATGAATAGAGAGTTTGACATGGATTGAGAAATGGGGGAAGGGGGGGGGGGGGTAGGGATTGTTAACACGTTTAACTCGAGCACCCATGTTGTGCCCCTCAGCATCAGGTTATCTGATGATAGCAGCAATGCACATTATACACAATCCAACCATATTAATGTGACCACCCCCCTGTATTACACAGCAATGTGTAATAACCACTTACAAATGGCAGATGGCAGCACTAGCAGTGTGTTTGGGGGGGGGGGGGGGCAGCAGTGCAGTCATTGTTGCAATGCAGAAATGGAGTGATTTATCTGGCATTCAAAAGGGCATGATCACTAGTGTTCGGACCAAGAGTGGAAGCATTTCCGAAACTGCATAATTTGTAAACAGATCACATGCCGCTGTGTTTAAAGTATATCATGCTTGTCAAAATGGCGGTATCCAAAACCAGTGCCAAGATAACTGTGGTGCCCATGGGCCATAGATGACAGATGAACAACAGCTGCAGGGATATGTATATATGAATTGACATGAAACTGTTGAGCAACCGACTGCCTGGGTGAACCCAGGGCTACCAGCAGTGTCTCCTCAACAATCATCCAGTCAGTGTTGCTGCGTATTAGCCTCCACAACAGGTGGCTGGCTCATGCACTCATTCTGACTGCTGTTCTGTGGCAGTGAAGAATGGAATTCACACGCTAATACTGCAGCAGGACATCTGCTGTGAGGTGGTAGATGGCCTTTCCAGATGAATAAAATTTTATGCTCCATCAGACAGATGGCCATTGGTGAAACAGCTGAAAGCAAACACCCTGCAACAATTGTTGGAGGGGTCCAGGGCAGAGAAGTATGTTATGGTCTGGGGAACATTTTTGTGCATTCCTTGTGTGATCTCGTCATTCTGGAAGGCGCAATGGATGGATACAAGTATGCATCTATCCTTCTGGAGTATGTCCACCACTGCATGTAGTCTGTTTTTCCTGGGCGCGATGGTATCTATCAGCAGGACAGTGCAACCTGTTTCCAAGCTTGCAGCATGCGTGTGTGGTTTGAAGAGCACCAGGATGAGTTGACTGTATTCCCCTGGCCATCAAACTCCCCAGATTCAAACCCAATTGAGAATGTGAGACACCACCTCTATCAGGCCATATGTGCCGTGGATCGTCAACTGAGAAATCTAGTGCAGCTGGCCACAGCACTGGAGTTGGCATGGGTGCACATCCCTGTCTGTACCTTCCAGGTCCTCATTGACTTGCTTCATGCTTGTTCTTTCAGTGGTCCGCACTGCAGAAGGTGGTTATTCAGGCTTTTGACAGCTGGTCACTTTAATGTGACTGGACTGTGTATAAGCATGTAATTTCCATTATTCCATCAGGCCTGACAATGTAGTCTAATTAAAATTGTTTATTGTAAGCTGCATGTAGTAGTGTCCTGCAAATTTTTTTGTAATATAATTTGTTCCACGTTCCTAAAGTTATTTATTCTCCTTCTGGCAGCAGCTTGTTTCAGTAGTGCATGGGCTGATTAATTTTCACATTGTGTGTACACATTGGCTGACTTGTGTGCTGGAGGTATGGCTTTTTCTAAAAATTATCAACAGTTTTTGTTTTGCCCTTTTAGTGGAACACCGTATCATCAGAGTGATGTATACTCTTCTCTGGCTTAAGCCACAATTGTCCATTATAGGGGATTGTTTATGTACCTCTATTCACAGGATTTGAAGAGAGGGGTCTGAGTAACTTCTTTATATAACTGTTTACTGAGTATCCACAGAGGAGAACTATACCAACATTCGCACAAGCATAAATCCACAGAACGATGTCTTGGAAAAACACAATGTTTATTACACAATGTTTATTACACAAGGTCAGTTCTTTAGTAATGCTTGTCAGACTGTTGTGTACACTCAACGATTTTCAAAGAATCTGCACTTGATACGCGCTTGTTATCTTTGAAAAATGCCACTGGGAACTTCCAAGACAAATATACAGTTCCAAAGCACAGTCCAGTACCACATAGCAACTAGTCATGATATAACTGAGCGCACACAGTGAATGATACTAGACTCAGCCACAGCAGCTTGCTTACCTTACGGCCATCAGTGGGTCAGACCAAGCAGCATCTTCGTTATTGCTAATGTATGTTGGTGGGGATATTAAATCCTTGAAATTTCAATTGTAATTCTCCCTATGATGCATATTGCCTCCCTTGTAACATATCCCTGCAGTTTCTTGAGTATCTCTGTAATGCTCTTGCACCTATTAAATGAACCCATAAGAAAATGTGCTGGGTTTTATTAGGTCTTGTATCTTTCGTATAACTCGTATTTGACAAGGGTCCCAGATCGCCGAACAGTATGCAAGAATCAGTCGAACGGGTGTCTCATAAGCCACTTACTTTGTGGATCAGTTACATTTCCTTAAGATTCTTTCTATGTGATTCTCATTCTGGCATCTGCTTTTCCTACAATTTGTGTTATATGACCATTCCACTTAAGTCACTGTGGGTAGTTACTCCTAGATATTTTAATGTAGGTACAGTTTTCAGCAGCCTCTCATCAATAGTGTAGTTGTACTGTAGTGGCTTTCTTTTCCTATGTATGTGAAATATGTTAAACTTATTGATGTTCAGAGTCAACTGCCAGAGCCTGCATCATTTATCAATCCTCTGCAGGTCATTCTACAAATCAGTACTGTCTACTCACGTTGCTACTTTGTTATAGAGAACTGCAGCATCTGCGAACTATCTTAAAGAGCTTCAGACGTTTTCTACCAGATCATTCATATACAATGTCATATCCTTGAGGTACTCCATAAATTGCCTTTAAATGTGTCCATTTTGTACTTTCAAGTGTGACCTGTTGAGTTCTGTCTGCAAGAAAATCTCCATTTGCAAATATGGTCCAATACTCGGTAAGTTTGCTTCCCCCCCTCCTCCACCAAATACTAGTGCAGGGCCGTGTCAAGTGCCTTCCAGAAGTCAAGGAATGTGGCATCAGCCTTAGCACTGTTGTCTACAGAGCTATAGCACTGTTGTCTACAGAGCTATGGATCTCGAGGAGGAATAGAGTGAGCTGAGTTTCGCAAGGTTGTGTTTGCAAAAGCCATGTTAATTTTTTATAGAGATGATTTTAGTTCTCCAAAAAGGCATAGTTATTAAGCATAAAACATGTTCCATAATCCTGTAACTGATTGATGTCAACAACATAGGCCTGGAATTTTGTGCATCTGTTCTACAATCCTTTGTTTTCAGTCACTAGGTACCTTCGTTGCTCCAGCAATCTATGATAAACTGCTGCTAGAAGGGAAACAAGTTCTTTCGCTTTACTTTTGTAGAATATTATAGATATGTCATCTGGTCCTGATGCCTTTCCGCTACTAAGTGGAGTTGCTTTACTATCAACAAGGGTTTACTGTAAAGTAATGTCTCTACCTTTGTCGCTCTTCAACAGTTGGCAGCATTGGTATGCGGCATGTACTGGTTTGTTCCGTAGCCTCTTCTCTACAGCTCCAGTTGGCAGGAAGCCTTAGAATTGAACGGTTGTGTTGTTACAGTGTAAAGTATGGAACCCTGTGCAGACGGGCAGTCAATGCAGTTTAAACAACGTGCAGTCATTGAATTCTTGACAGCAGAAGGTGTCACCCCAAAGGAAATTCATCAGAGAATGAAAGCAGTTTATGTTGATTGTGTTAATGAGAGTGCTGTGTGTCTTCATTCTTGTAACACGAGAGGAGTTCCTGGCAAATTTAAAGTCTGTGCACTTTCATTTCAGGAGTCAGCATCCGGGGTACCCATCATGCACAGATCTTTCGATAACCAAGCAAAGCAATAATGTGACCCCCACGTTCTTGTGAAATGCCGATTGTGCTTGCAATTTCTCTCTGAGTGATACGACGATTGTCCTAAATCAGTCTGTCAACATTTCGCTTGTGAAACCCAGTGGTTGCTATCGCAGGACATCCAACTCCTTGTTTGTCACGCAGGTCAGATGTTCCTGCCTCAACATCTTTAAACTTACTTGCCCAACAGCTTGCAGTACTCACATCAACACAATCACCATAAACTGCTTTCATTCTCTGATGAACCTCCTTTGGGGTGACACCTTCTCCTGTCAAGAATTCCATGACTGCATGTTGCTTAAATCACATCAGCCGACCATCTGTGCAGGGTTCCATACTTTATACTGTAACAACACAACCGTTCAATGCTAAGGCTTTCTGCCAGCTGGAGCTGTAGAAAAGAGGCTACAGAACAAGTCAGTACCTGCTGCATACCGAGCGAGGTGTTGCAGTGGTTAGACACTGGACTCACAATGGCGGAGGACGACGGTTCAATCCCGCGTCCGGCCATCCTGATTTAGGTTTTCCGTGATTTTCCTAAATCACTCCAGGCAAATGCCGGGATTGTTCCTCTGAAAGGGCACGGCCAACTTCCTTCCCCATCCTTCCCTAATCCGATGAGACCAATGACCTTGCTGTCTGGTCTCCTTCCCCAAACAACCCAACCCAACCTGCTGCATACCAATGCTACCAACTGTTGAAGAGTGACAAAGGTGGAGGCATTACTTTTCAGTCAACACTCGTACAATTGGTTAGCTCAATATCTGCCATCTCCATGTGCATATGATCATTGAAAGGAGGGATTGTGTTATGGTCTTTAGCATTGAGGTAGGGCAGACTGAGCAACATACTGAAGTGGCTCACAAGATGCCAATAATCTGGATGCCTGTCAACTCTAGTGAGTCTTGGAAGCATAATCAGCAGATAATGAGACAGAACATCAGCTGACTGCTACTTAAGATGACTACTAACAAACTGAGATATGTGAACGGCATTTGAAAAAGCATGCTGAGCTGCCAAATCAACCTCGAAACATTTAGCAGTTTTAAATATTTCAACAGGACTAGGATCAGGCTAGCCAAAAGCTTTAGTGTTGACCTCCCTGTCAAGAACAAGGTGCACGATCACATCCCAAATCAGCTATTCTGCATTCAAAACTTTATTGTTCTAGAGTGTAAAACTGCACTTGGGTGCGAGATCCTGCAAGACAGCTGCCCAAGCATTTGTCCAATATTGTTTGACACTGGTTACACTGAAGTGTACCAATAACAAAGTGTGTCTGCTGGCCATAGTATTCAGTTAAGAGCAGAGAGATCACTGAAAGGCACTTCGTTAGGTTCCAAGAGTAGCTGCAAGTTTCAGATTGCTTCATATAAACAGCCACTAGGAGACAAGAGCAAACCACGTTTCCACTCACTGGAAATATCACACACTGGACAGTGCAAGTCAGAAGTAGGTGTCCCAGCTCCCCAAAACCTCATCGAAGGGGGTGATCTCTTACTAACTTGGTGTTTGTTATTGCTGAGACAAACTGCAGGAGAGCAGACTGCTGAGCCACAAACTTGCTGTTGGAGTGACAGCTGCTGCTGCTGCTGCCACAGTTTCACTAACTTTGCACCCGTAAGGCAGGAGCCGAAGGCAAACACAACACTGTTAACAAAACAGGGTAAGAACTCATCGCCACTAAAGAATCTGCACCTGATGTGTACTCGTAATCTATGAACAAAGCCTACATTGTCATGAGTGGAGCACTGAACAAGCACAGATTACTTAAGGCAGGATGTCAGAGTCCAAAGCATGATCCAATACCGAGTAGCAGCTAGGCACGATACCACTGTGTGCATACAGTGTGTTGTACTAGACAGAGCTGCCGCAGCATGCTTTTCTCGTGGCCATCGAGTCGGACAATGCGTGTCTGCTACCACGCTATTGGCACCTGACTAAGTTTAACTGTAGTGTCTGCTCTGTTGTTGTTGTTGTTGTTGTTGTTAATGTCTGTTGATGGGGATATTACAATATTCTTACAATTTTGTGTTTTATGAATTTGAACGCTGATGAGACCTGTAACAAAACCAGAAACTGATTGCAATGGTTTTATAACAATATAATGCTTTAAAAAACAAAGTAATTTATTTTGTTCTTCAGTTGAAGTTTTCATAATATCAATTGTGGACGCTGGCCAGCTCTGGATGGCAATCAACAAACCAACCTGATGAAAATGTGGCTCTTGTTCTTGGGTTGTTGAATGTTGATTGTCGAAGGAGAGTTTGTCTGTTAGCTGAAACTGAACATTCAAAACATTGTAGAAAAGTGACATCTACACCCAAAGACATCGCCGCTACCTGTCTGCTGCTTCATAGAAATGCACCTAGCAACGTCTCCCTGTGTACTTGAGTTCCTGGAGAAGCATAACGAGACAACACTGTTTCAGCCTCCCTACAGTCCTGACCTCGCTCTGGCCAAGTTCCTTTTGTTACCCGAGGTCAAGAACACCGTTTTGACAGCATTGATGCTATCAAAGTGACTGTGACAACAGTTTTAAAGGAGGTTCCCTTTGAGGACATGTACTGAGCATGGGAGAGTTGGTGGAAAAAATGTGCGGTTGCTTGTGGCAGTACTTTGAAGAATATTAACCCTTGGTACAGATATTATTAATAAATCTTTCTTTTAAATATATTTCATGAATTTTGGGACATACCTTGTATATGTGATAACTCAACAATACACAATAGTTTGAAAAGGCTGTATAATACTTGTGCAACAGATGCCATGTTATGCGAAGACTGTTAATATTGACCTGGTTTCTTGCATAGAAATTTATTTTTAATTCAATCCTATTAGGCATCTCAATCTTACAACAAGGAAAAAAAAAAATAAGTGCTGTAATCTGAATCGTGATCATCTTTTCTTTCCACTGTGCACATTTTACTATTGTCTGTTACGGTGGAGAGAGTTCTTGTATATTTAAAAACATCTTTTTTATGCAGCTATCAGGCTCAGAAAAATTTACAATAATTTGAATTTTTATGGTTAACACCTCATTAATAAGTGTCTAAGGTACTTTAACACGCCTGTTAAGTTTGCTTGCACCACAACATAAACTGATATAGCTTGCAACGGTAGTTTCATTTCTACTTTTGGAAATGAATCTCTTTGAAACAATCTTGAGCAGAGTAGTAGTCTATATTTGCTTCAGATCTGTGACATGTCAGTTGGTGCAATTTCCCTTGATTGTAGTATCCCTGTTATAAATCAACAGTTTTAGGTGGAGTAGTGGACTGATTCATTTGGTTAAGAACTATCTAAATTAAAGTCAGTGATTCTTCAGCTGAAGAATGTATTTCTTCTGCACTTGTTGAAAATAATAATAATAATAATAATAATAATAATTGGTTATCCTGTTGTTTCCACCATGCATCAAACAATTATAACTTTTGATGGCGTGTTTTTACAAGATTTAACTTTTATTACAAATATAAGATTCAAAATTTATCAGATGGAAAATCAGTAGCAGAACCAAACAGTTTCTTCCAAGGTTTTTCTGAAGGAGCAAGGAGCTATTTTGATGCCGACACAATTTTTTTTTTTTCCTTGGCAGAATGCCCTGTTTGCATCTGCCTCAATGTCACAGATGTTGTGGTAGTACTCTAATGGATTGTCAGCTGCTTGGAGAAGTACATAAAAAAACAATTCTGCACTGGAATTACAGAGACTTTGACAAATTTCCTGATGAACTTCACTATGCAGAATGTATAACAGATCTGTATTTAAAAGAGAATCATATCACTACATTGGTTAGTATGAAAGAAAAACAGATGGAAGTTCCGGAAATTGTTGATTTAATATTTGACACTTGAAAGTAATTTTATTTTTAATAGCCCACTTGGATAGGTTCACTGAAGCAGCTAACTGGTTTATACCTGTTTCAAAATAAGCTGAACTTTCTACCACATGAAATAGGTGATTTGTGCAATTTGACTGTTCTTGATGTTGCGCACAACTTCCTGTCTGTGTTGCCAGAAAGTCTTTGCAAATTAAGTAACCTCCAAGAATTGTCTCTCTCCAGGAATAGACTTGTATATTTGCCTAAAGGTATGTTGGTAATTTATTTACTTTTCATTCTGTTTTGTCAGCAGTACCTTACACATTGTAAATTACTACCTTTCCTGTGTGCAACCAGTTTTTTTTTTGTGTAAGGGGGGGGGGGGGGGGGGTAGAACTTTTATTTTTGCTTTTTGTGTTGTTACTGAATACCTGCAAGAGTGACTGTCTGTGATAGTCATATTTTCGTACAACTTATCAAGACTTTTTAAGCGGTTGCTAATGTCTTGTAGTATTTTAGGAAAACATACATGCTAACATAAGTAGCATTGTGCTTACTGCTTTTTTTCATATTTCTATGTTCTTTCTTTTCCCCTCAGTGCTTGGATGCTAAATACTGTTTTAAAGCTGAGTCAGTAAGTGCTTATGAATATTTATTTGTATCCATATTGCACTTCTATGGATAGGATTGACATTCAAAAACATTTTCAGTTTTTTGGTGTATCTCTCTTTGCATTTTTTGATAACTTCTTTAGTCTCTCTGTTGTGACCTACTTCCTTTAATCTGACAGAGGCCCTCTCAGTGTTCAAGATTCTTGGTCTTTTTGAATTCCCTATAGTTGTGTGCAATCTATCTTAAAGTCACATTGTTCACATCTGTGTTTTCTGAAATATCAGCTTGTTGCAAATATTTTGTGCATTTTGAAACAATCTCATTTCTGTTTGAGTTGTAACTTATCCTTGTGATCTGCTGGTCATTGTCAAGTCTGCATATGTGCCCATACAATAGCAGTCATCTCTCTTTAATTAGTGATGTTATTACTTCTATCTTTCTGTATAATTCTTCATTAGGTCTTAATCTTGCCTATCCATAAACCTTCCGTTGCTCATTTTCGTTCTCATTATCCACCATTCCCTTTCTGTCAATGTCTGATGGCTTCCTTTGTCCTCATAGTTAAGGTCTGTGATGCATACACTCCTTCTGGTATAATCAACACAATATCCTGGCTTAACTTTGCTCCAATGCAAAGTGCCTACTTGTAGTTTTTTTATCAAAAGGAAAATTCACTCAAGAAAACAAAGAATTTTATACTGAATTGCTGGTCAATACTTATGTTCAGAAGGTGAAATGTTAAATGCTGCTGGTAGACATATACAAAATTACAAAGACTATGCTAGCTTTTGGAACTATTAAGTCCTGCCTCGGGGAAGAGTTTGGTGTCAGATGATAGCCCCATCTAATTTTAAGACTGTAGCATTGATTGCTTCCTGCTGCAACCTTTTCTCCTGAATCACATCAGCTACATAATTGAATTCCTTGGCCCATGCAATCTTTCCATAGTCATTGTTCCATTTTGGTCTGTTATAGAGGTTTCTCACGTATTTCATTTAGTTGAAGGAAACTTGTAGACCAACTGTCTCAGCTGCTTCCTTTAGATGGCTGAGCTTTCTATTTTGACTTCTGCTTAAGATAGCTATGTCATCAGCAAAGGATGGACAATCAGCATATACTCTTTAATTTGGGACCCAGTCTGAACTGATCACCACCTTCTATTTGGCTCAGTCTCTGTCACCATTCTTGGGTGACTTTTTCCAAAACCTAGTCGAACGATAGAAATTAAGAAAATCCATTACCTTGTCTGCCATGACTCTTGATCTACTGTGATTCTGAGATCTCTGTCACATATTTTACTTTAGTCACAGTGTTCGTGAGCTTTTGTTGTATCCAGTTTCCAGACATATTGCCCACTGCCAGATAAAGGCCTTCTATAGACATCTCTGTGCAGTTAAGTCTTCAGCTATATGCATCCCACTATATTACTGAACGGCTAACGAAGTTCATGGCACCCAGTCACAGTTGCAAGCTGTGTATCTGATGGTTTCCAGGGAATAAAACATCTCGAGGCAGGGTAACTATCCATGCACAAATATCCAGACTATACTCTTCCAGTATTTGAAAATGAGTTCATCAAGTACCTCGATGGTAGTAGCCTCTCAATATATGCCAAGGAGAATGTGCCCATCGATGGAACCGTGACGAATGACTTGCATATGAAGTGGATGAAACTTTCTCCCACTGGTGCTCATATGGTCCCAGCAGTCTCTAAAGCAGAAAAGAACTCATTCAATACAGAAATATATTACCGCAAAATGGATTTCTTAAATCATAGCATGTTAAACTCTCGTTTAACACTGAGGACAAGTCACTCAAATATTTCATCCACAGAAAATCAGGCATTTACGCCATTATTTAAAATTTTACTGGCACATTCGTGTTAGATACATCTTAAAATGGTAATACACTCTAAAAAAGACCAAGTTTCAAGGTTAGTTTTCTATATTTATTTTAGTTCTTTCATAGATTACAAATTATGCAATAATGATGGCAAAAAGAATAATTACATTTTAAAAAAAGGTGTGACGCAAGTTCTCGAGCAATTCCACAGGTAACTGTCTTTACTATGGGAAATGTTGAAATGTTTGACAGAATTTATAGTGCACAGCAGTGAAATTTATAATTGTGCTCGTCAATAATAGTCAATGCTGAAATTTAGAATGATGCTCTTAGGATCCTGTCTGATCAAACCCTCGGGAAAAAAACAGCAAAAAGATTTTGACAATTGGTATCACATGCGAAAGCTTAGCTTTTCTTATGGTTATATATTAATTTAAACCATTAAATTTTTCTATTTGTGTGTTCACTTTACTTAACAATGATGTTGCTATCAGCTCACTTCACGTTTCCTGTGCTCTAAATATCTGCTGTCATTGGCTGGTGAGATCATGTGATATGAGCTATGATTGACTGACAAAAGCACATTGCACTCTTGATTTCAGTGCTTCGGAAGCTACCATCATGTAATTGGTGGAGTTCCCATTTATACTTTTGTAATACTAAAACATTCCTAAAGTGCCAGAATGTTCTATGTCAGTGTATAAATCCTTCACCATTCCAAAGATTGGTAAGTTTTACAGCTCCGAGTGAAAGTATATCATAACCTATCATAGAAAAATGTACTTTCACCTGGAAAAAAGTTTATTTTCACCTCAGAAAGTATATTTTTAACTGGAAAAAAATCCAGGAATTTTTTTCTTGTCTGTATATACGCCTTGAAGATACTTCGATGCCTCGGTAACACTAGGCGTGGTGCAGACCGCACTACACTTCTGCAGCCTTACAAAGGCATGATCCTGTCAAGTCTTGATTATTGGCATCTGGCATATGGTTTGGCATCATCGTGCTCAGCATTGCAGTCTCTGGACCTGATGCGCCACTGTGTGATCTGATCTGCAACAGGAGCCTTTCAAACTACCCCTGTAAACAGCCTACTCACAGAGGCTTGGATCCCTTCACTATAGATCAGGCTCCAACAACAGCTACTCAATTATGCCACCCATGTTCGCAGCTCCCATAATTATCCAGACTACCATGCACTTTTTCCTAGCAGAGAGGTTCACCTTCCTCAACAGAGACCCAAAACTGGAGTCACAGTTCAACTACAGGGTCTCTGCTCTGAACTTGAACTTCCCCATTGTCACTTATTGTCAGAGGGCAATCGCTTATGACCCATGGCATGTACCCCAACCTCAGACCTGTCCAAATTTATGCTTTGGACCAAAAGATTCAGTTGCCCCCATGGTGTTTTGCCACCTGTTCCTGGTTGTCCTTCATAAATTTCCAGGTTTGGAAGTGGTACACACTGATGGCCCAAGAGTTGATGGATGAACCGGTTTCGTGTACACACAAGCAAGATGCAGTGAACTATGTTCTTGCCGAATGGATACAGTGTCTTCACTACTGAATTGGTGGCCATGAAATGAGTTCTTAGCCATGCTCATTCTTGCACTGGCGAGATGCTTCTAATCTGCAGCGACTCCCTGAGCGGGCTCCAAGCTATAGACCAGTGCTACCCTCATCGCTCATCGGTCACAACTACCCAGGATCCTCTTTCTGGCATCCATCAAGTTGGATGGCCAGTTGACTTTGTTTGGATCCTTGAACATGTTGGGATTTCAGGGAATAAACATGATGACTGCTTTGGGGGGGGGGTTCAGAACTGGACCTTCGGTTGACTCTACACCATCAACTGTTGGATGCCTGGAACTCGGAATAGTTCACTCTGGACTCACCCAAAAAAACTGAGGGTAATAAAGGAGAACACAACCATACGGCAGTCTTCCATTTTGCGCTTCTCGCAGGGAATCCACCATACTTTGTCAGCTACACGTTGGCTACACTTGGCTGACATTCTCCGATGTGAGGACGCAACTTACTGTCGCTGTAGTGCCCGCTTGACAGTGGCCCACATCATAATAGACAACCCAAGTATGTCTGCTTTGCGGCAATCTCTTAAACTTCCTGACACATTACTTCTGGTGCTAGTGGATGATGCCAAAATGGCTGACCCAGTTTTGTGTTTCACCCAAGAAGGTGCTTTCTACTCATCTCAGTGAGATGGGGCACTTTGGCCTCATTGACCACCTGAGGGTTTGGAGGAGCACCCCTCAACTGCTCTGGCCCAGGGAGCCCACGGTGGCCCTTGCTTGTTGGTCTGACCTGGCCCCTACCCTTCCCACCGTTTTATTCTCCTTGTTCTTTTATGTCTGCCATTTGTAATGTTTTATCTTTCCCAAACTTTTATCACCTTGTCTGTGCTGCTCCTTTTCTTGGGGCAATGGACAGTGAGGTGGTGCTGGTGGGATGCAATGTGTGTCTTCCACTGCATACCATGCTCTGGGGACCTCCAACTACATTCTGGGCAGAGCAGTTCACCCACCTTACCCCCTCTCACCCCCCCCCCCCCCCCCCCCCACCCCTCCACCCCCTACTTCTTGATTTTATCTCTGCCTCATTATATCCTGCTTACAGTCAGGCTTCCCAGGGTTTGCCTTTTGTATCCTCCTCCTGAGCATTATTCCTGGTTTGATACATATACGATGAAGGGACTGATGACCTTGCAGCTTGCTCACTTTAACTCTAAAAACCAACCAATCTTCCTTTTTAAACCTTCCAAACGTGAGGAAGGTAGTAATAGTTCCAAAAGGTCGGATAGTGTATTCTTTCATGTGTCTACCAGGAGTACTGATGTTTCATTTTCTGAAGACAGGTACTAGCCCACAATTCTGCCTTACAATTTAATAGCTTTTACAAGCAATTTTTTCTATTAATACAAGCAGCTTGCAAGCTTTTCTTTTCAGACACATCTAATACTACATTTTGAAAACATGTAATTAATTGTCTTGCAACTTCCACAAGATTTTCTTGTGAAGGCGAATAATAGCAGGTAGTTTCCTTCAGCTCTAATTTCAAATGAAAAACCATCCTGTCGGAGCACCTTCTGTTTCTTCATACCTTGAATGTCTTTACTAAGTGAGGCGGTAAGACAGTGGAATCATACTCTGGAGGATGACGGGTCAAATAACTATTGGCCATCCAGATTTAGATTTTCTGTTGCTTCTCCAAATCGCATAAGGTGTTTTCTAGAATGGTTCCCTTGAAATGTCTGACCAATTTCTGTGTTCGTCCTTTCCCGATTGGAACTTGTGATCCACATCTAGTGACTTCATCGCGGATGAGCAGTTAAAACCCTGATCTTCCATCCTTTGAATGGCTTTATACACCTCGTGAACATGTTATGTGCAAGGATTACTTTACTGCATATAATAGTAATAATAGATTCAAGGTCATGTACGATGAGTGGTGTCGGATATAAAGTTTTGTACTGGCATATGGCATTGAAACTAATTGTGTTCTTCTATACATTAGCATGAAAATGGTTATAAAAACGTGGTGATTATTTTATCAGTTTTTAAATGATTGCATCATCATTATCTGCATGTGTATCTCCATCCCTGAGAAAACCTATAGTATTAAATGTGTACTTGGTGCAAGAAGTTTGCTTTCGTAATGATGGGAGACACATGAAAAGGTGGCTTGGAGCGTGATATAAGTAGTAGATTTACAACCACACCTGGTATTATATCTCAAATTTCATTATGTTCATGATTAACCATATGTATTTGCCATTCCCCTGTTGAAAGTATACAAACATCCATATGTATTTGCCATTCCCCTGTTGAAAGTATACAAACATTTAAAGAAATCCTGAAATACTTGTAAAATTTTCTCTCTGCTGGTAGGAATTTGCTACTTGCAAACTCAATTGATGAGATGTGGAGTTTACCCAACATACAGTTTTGTTTTGCCTCCTTCATACTTTTATTGTTCTCAATTGTTCCACTTACTAAATTTTTATTGCATCATTTCACAGCTGCTGCTGGTTTAATAAATAATTTTGTTTGGTTCAGCATATTCTCTTGTGAACTTATTGTCATTTACTTGAAACCCTAGCCTCCTTTTTAATAGCAGCCTTGTATCATTTGAGATTTTCCTTTGATTTCTTTGTGCCTGCAACATAATTTGCCATTCAAATTATTTCCTTTACTAAATAACTTCTCCTGTCTTCTATGCAGTATTTGTTTTCTAATACACTGAACTTGTTGTTTGGTGTAATCTGGTACAGCCCTCCCATTGTATAATTCTCATAACCTACATTTCTTTTTTCCTTTTTGGTGGATCTGTTGCTTTTTATTTTTGTATTTATTTTTACTCTGAACCTGGTGGGTCTGTGCTCAACTGCAGTTTTTGAATGAAGCCAACATTTTGATAGAGTAAATGCATTTCATTTAAGCATGCTAATGCAGCACTCATTGCCAGAAATCACTAGGTGCAGTGGCATGCGGTAGAGTGGTGTTTTCCACTTCAGCCAGGAGCAGTTCATAGAGGTACTTAATCAGTTATCATCACTTGCAAGGTACACATATGTTGATGATGATTAAAACTTCAAAAGAACTGTTATGATTTTCCACATAAAAAATCATCTGCACTGACATTGTTTTCATTTCATTTCCAAGAGCACCAAAATTTTAATGTTGTGCTAGAAGACAGAAGGGAATCAACAATTACATCCACATTCTTTGTCCAAGAATGCTCAATAGCAATGGTTTAATCATTATCTTCCTAGCAAGGGAACTCCCCATCACATCCCCCTCACATTTAGTGGTAAGATGGCCCTGTGGATAGCCTGTCAAAAACTGAACACAGATCACGCATGGAAACAGGAAGAAGCAAAATAGAAACAGTGAATGGTCCAAGAACAAGAAGTGCAATGAAAAGCACCATTAAACAGTGATGGCGTCATGGGTAAGTGGTCAAAGTGTTGGATTGCCGAGCTGCCAAGTTGTGTTCAAAACTCCCTCGTACCACTGTCTTTTTTTTTTTTTTTTTCCCCACAACATATGAGCTGTCTGTTCTCTATCTGTAGTCTTGGCAGTTGTCATACTGTACATTTATTATAAAATATGAATCATGTGGTAAGAATATGGCATTGCCACAAGTAAATGTGATGAATAGTGAGAGCAGGTGAGATACCACATAAACATCTCACAGAAATGAAAACAACAAATAAACAGGTTGAACTATGTTACAACAAAGGAATTCAAAAGTCAAGACTTCCAAAATGAAAGCAACAAAAAAATGTTATAAACATATGTTTTGACAGAGCACAGAGAAACCGTGTGATTGTGAAACTGTTGCATTCATTTGTTGCAACTTATGTGACAAACTATTATGCTTTCATCATTTCCTTAAGAGTGATCACATTCACATGCATACAGGCACCTATATCATGCAAGAAGGCATATCTTACTTACCAGTCATACAAATAAGGTGTTGATAAGGTATCAGGGGAGGTTTGAACACGGCTCGCCCATGTAGCAGTCCATCATTGTAACCAATTAACTACAATGTCATTTCTTCTCCCAGCTGCTCAATATTGCACTTCCTGTTCTTGGGCCATGCATTGTTTATATTTTGCTTTTTTTTTCACAGTCCAGTACACCTTCTTCCTGTTGATCTGTGTTCAGTTTTTGACGGGCTGTCCAGTGGGCCCTCTTACCACTAATTCTGAAGGGGGTGTGATATGGAGTTTTCCTCATAAAGTGCAGAAATCATAATGCTGAATGTTTGACATACTTCTGTGAAGTAAACTGAAATTAACAGTTTAACTGTACAGTGTGAAAGTTAGGGAAACAGGCAACACTGTAGAATAACTTTACTATCATTTACAATCTACTTCTCCAAGAAATGATACCATATCACAGTCACCCAGTGGTCATTTCTTAGTACACTGACTAGAAGGAAGGAAGATTAGGGTTAAAGATGTCATCAGAAACTGATCACAAGCTTGGATTGTGGGAGGATAGAGTAGGAATTTGGCTGTGTTTTCTTCAAAGGAACCATCTCAGTATTAGCCTTAAGCAATTTAAGGAAACCATATATTTGACATGAAGTTGAAGATAAGGTTCTTTTCCCTTTTTTAGCCTCTTTTGATGGGTATCTTTGATGCTCCTCTATTTTCTCTTGCCTTCTTTCACTGTAATGACTCACTAATAATTATTAGCAAATTATTATGTCACATTCCATATAGTTTACCTGTTCTACCCTATTGAAAGTAGTGCAGTTGTTCAATATGTAACTTCCATGCTGCATCTGCAAATGTATTCTAATTTTCTGATTTTTGTTCATGGCAATGAAACATGTCATTTAGATAGTTGGTGTTTGTAATTAAAATATCCCACAGTTACATCAGCAGACCTGTACAAAGTAAGATGTCAGTACATTGAAATAATTTAGTGCTTCTTGGTTTTTCAGCCATCCTCATCTGACGATCAGAAGATGCAGCTGAGAAATTTGATTACAAGTAGAATTTATTGTATCCGTCAATGAAAAATGTTCAAGTTTTTCCCCTGCCCATGGTGGCTCCTTGTTCTCCATTTACCAATATTTGTTTATCAGTTGTGTTGCTGCATTCCTGGATGCACATAAGAGTCTTGTTCATTGATGTTTGATCTTATGGAAAGCAACAGACAAATTTTTGTGATTCTTTAACTTCTCCTGGTGTAATTCATGATGTAATTCATTCAGCCAAGTTTTTGACAAAAGTAATATAGGACACTTTTCAGAAGTGGCAAAATGTTTCCAGCTCCTTCTAAACTGTCAAATTCGGACATTGTTTACCACTTATTCTTGTAGGAGGCAAGTCAGTTTGACTGAATGAAAATATTCTGAAACCTTTTTCTCAGCCAACAGCTATTGTCAATCATCAGATACTTATCTTTAATTATCATCATATCGTGTTTGTAGAGTTTCTTAAAACACTTTTTCATGTTTCTTACATATTTCACATTTTTCATATGCCACTTCCCATAAACTCAAATATGACAAACAACTTAATCATTCTGGCTTCTTGTCTGTACATTCTCCTTAGTGCTGCATTCCTGGAAAGTAGTAACATACCTTATTATGAAACATACCAAATTAAGCTGCCAAAAATCATATAGTAGTCTGCCCAATTTTTGAGGTTTGTCATTGTATGACTCAATTATAAACTATTTTAACATCCATGCAGGGCCAGTACATTGGCAGAATAATTGGATTACAAGAATGAATTAGGAATGTTCTTCTTGACTGCATAGTGACTGATAGAACTCTGCTCCTCATTGTTAATAAACCACTGACACTGAGTGTACATGATATCATTCTTAATTGAATTCTGGATGAATTTCAGTTTTCTTCCAAGCACTGTCTTTCATGTTATAGCCATTATACACTGGACTACCAATACCAAAATAAGAAGGAAACTTCAAGACATTTTCAATCAGTTTTTTGTGTTGTTCATCTCTAAGTAACATTTTTGTAGTGAACAATTTCATTAACTGGAATGGTACTGAGTCTACACTTCCACAGACAGTTGTAGATGCACTGCTCTCTGAGCACTGTGACTGACCTCTCATCTCATGTGGCCCATTGCTCGCTGCAGATAGCTGATCTCGCTGAGGGAAGACTGTTGCTAGTTTCCCCAGGAGCAGTAGACAACGTTAGCTGTCATAGTCACTAGTCACATTAAATGAACTGCAGCTTGAGCTGCTATGAGTAGGATGAAGAACAGAAGCTGATGGGACCAAATAATGTATCATCTGGAACGTGAGAAGATACTAGGGTGAAGAGGACCTGGGATTCTTACAGTACTCTTCAACTCTATTATTGATTAAGATACCTGTAAAGGTGAAGGAGATGTGGGTAAGCACCACTCCTTGCTTCAAAATCCACTTTCTCATGCATACAACCAAAATTCTTGAAGGAATTCATCATCTACAAAGCATTCCCACATTTCCTCAAACCAGTGTGTTGTTAAGGGCCACAATACAACATATACAGTTCATGGCTCACATACGATAATAGAAAAATGTTGACATAAAAATCAGTCATTATACCACAATTCCTGGAAGTAAAAAAACATAAATTTAACAGCATCCATCATGATCCTATCTGGAAAGCAATTCATGCTCATAGTGTTCCAGAAGGCTACATTTCCAGGCTACTGTATCATTATGAATGAATGCTGTCCACAGAAAAGTTGGAATTTCACCTCCTTATCTGGTAGATATCTGTCTTTTTAGTTGGTCAGTATGAGGTTACATAATATAGTTTTTGTGGTTGCCTATGTCATGAATTAATTATGATTCGCACCTGCTAATCAGATCTGAATAACAGTGCTTTTGTTCTATTTCTCTGCAATGTCTCCAGTGCTAGAGGCTGAAAGAAAGCTGAATCCTCAAGCTAAATACTGCCCAAGAAAATTTCTTCTTTCAATTATCTATTAAAGTTTCTTTACACAATGGCAGATGACGCCCATCAGATATGTTTACAAATGCCCTGTGTCATTAGATTGCATGGTGTGAATGTTGTTGTTGTTGTTGTCTTCAGTCCTGAGACTGGTTTGATGCAGCTCTCCATGCTAATCTATCCTGTGCAAGCTTCTTCATCTCCCTGTACTTACTGCAACCTACATCCTTCTGAATCTGCTTAGTGTATTCATCTCTTGGTCTCCCTCTACGATTTTTATCCTCCATGCTGCCCTCCAGTGCTAAATTTGTGATCCCTTTATGCCTCAGAACATGTCCTACCAACCGGTCCCTTCTTCTTGTCAAGTTGTGCCACAAACTCCTCTTCTCCCCAATTCTGTCAGTACTTCCTCATTAGTTATGTGATCTACCCATTTAATCTTCAGCATTCTTCTGTAGCACCACATTTCAAAAGCTTCTATTCTCTTCTTGTCCAAACTGTTTATTGCCCATGTTTCACTTACATACATGGCTACACTCCATACAAATACTTTCAGAAACGACTTCCTGACACTTAAATATATATTCGATATTAACAAATTTCTCTTCTTCAGAAACGCTTTCCTTGTCATTGCCAGTCTACATTTTATATCCTCTCTACTTTGACCATCGTCAGTTATTATGCTCCCCAAATAGCAAAACTTCTTTACTACTTTAAGTGTCTCATTTCCTAATGTAATTCCCTCAGCGTCACCCGACTTAATTCGATTACATTCCATTATCCTCGTTTTGCTTTTGTTGATGTTCATTTTATACCCTCCTTTCAAGACAGTATCCATTCCGTTCAACTGCTCTTCCAAGTCCTTTGCTGTCCCTGACAGAATTACAATGTCATCGGCGAACCTCAATGTTTTTATTTCTTCTCCATGGATTTTAATACCTACTCTGAATTTTTCTTTTGTTTCCTTTACTGCTTGCTCAATATACAGATTGAATAACATCGGAGACAGTCTACAACCCTGCCTCACTCCCTTCCCAACTGCTGCCTCCCTTTAATGCCCCTCGACTCTTATAACTGCCATCTGATTTCTGTACAAATTGTAAATAGCCTTTTGCTCCCTGCATTTTACCCCTGCCATCTTTAGAATTTGAAAGAGAGTATTCCAGTCAACATTGTCGAAAGCTTTCTGTAAGTCTACAAATGCTAGAAACATAGGTTTGCCTTTCCTTAATCTATTTTCCAAGACAAGTCATAGGGTCAGTATTGCCTCACGTGTTTCAACATTTCTGCGGAATCCAAACTGATCTTCCCCGAGGTCGACTTCTACCAGTTTTTCCATTCATCTGTAAAGAATTCGCATTAGTATTTTGCAGCTGTGACTTATTAAACTGATAGTTTGGTAATTTTCACATCTGTCAACACCTGCTTTCTTTGGGATTGGGATTATTATATTCTTCTTGAAGTCTGAGGGTATTTTGCCTGTCTCATATGTCTTGCTCACCAGATGGTAGAGTTTTGTCGGGACTGGCTCTCCCAAGTTTTTCAGTAGTTCTAATGGAATGTTGTCTACTCTCGGGGCCTTGTTTCGACTCAGGTCTTTCAGTGCTCTGTCAAACTCTTCACGCAGTATCCTATCTCCCATTTCATCTTCATCTACATCCTCTTCCGCTTCCATAATATTGTCCTCAAGTACATCGCCCTTGTATAGACCCTCTATATACTCCTTCCACCTTTCTGCTTTCCCTTCTTTGCTTAGAACTGGGTTTCCATCTGAGCTCTTGATATTCATACAAGTGGTTCTCTTTTCTCCAAAGGTCTCTTTAAATTTCCTGTAGGCAGTATCTATCTTACCCCTAGTTAGATAAGCCTCTACATCCTTACATTTGTCCTCTAGCCATCCCTGCATAGCCATTTTGCACTTCCTATCGATCTCATTTTTGAGATGTTTGTATTCCTTTTTGCCTGCTTCATTTAGTGCGTTTTTATATTTTCTCCTTTCATCAATTAAATTCAATATTTCTTCTGTTACCCAAGAATTTCTACTAGCCCTTGTCTTTTTACCTGCTTGATCCTCTGCTGCCTTCTCTACTTCATCCGTCAGAGTTACCCATTCTTCTTCTACTGTATTTCTTTCCCCCATACCTGCCAATTGTTCCCTTATGCTCTCCCTGAAACTCTGTACAACCTCTGGTTTAGTCAGTTTATCCAGGTCCCATCTCCTTAAATTGCCACGTTTTTGCAGTTTCTTCAGTTTTAATCTACAGTTCATAACCAATAGATTGTGGTCAGGGTCCACATCTGCCCCTGGAAATGTCTTACAATTTAAAACCTGGTTCCTAAATCTCTGTCTTACCATTATATAATCCATCTGATACCTTCTAGTATCTCCAGGATTCTTCCATGTATACAACCTTCTTTTATGATTCTTGAACCAAGTGTTAACTATGATTAAGTTATGCTCTGTGCAAAACTCTACCAGACAATTTCCTCTTTCATTTCTCTCCCCCAATCCATATTCACCCACTATGTTTCCTTCTCTCCCTTTTCCTACTCTTGAATTCCGATCACCCATGACTATTAAATTTTTGTCTCCCTTCACTATCTGAATAATTTCTTTTATCTCATCATACATTTCATCAATTTCTTCATCATCTGCAGAGCCAGTTGGCATATAAACTTGAACTACCGTAGTAGGCTTGGGCTTCGTGTCTATCTTGGCCACAATAATGCATTCACTATGCTGTTTGTAGTAGCTTACCCACACTCCATTTTTTTTATTCATTATTAAACCTACTCCTGCATTACCCCTATTTGATTTTGTATTTATAACCCTGTATTCACCTTACCAAAAGTCTTGTTCCTCCTGCCACCGAACTTCACTAATTCCCACTATATCTAACTTTAACCTATCCATTTCCCTTTTAAAATTTTCTAACCTACCTGCCCGATGAAGGGATCTGACATTCCATGCTCCGGAACGCCAGTTTTCTTTCTCCTGATAATGACGTCCTCTTGAGTAGTCCCCGCCTGGAGATCCGAATGGGGGACTATTTTACCTCCAGAATATTTTACCCAAGAGGACGCCATCATCATTTAACCACACAGTAAAGCTGCATGCCCTCGGGAAAAATCACGGCTGTAGTTTCCCCTTGCTTTCAGCCGTTCGTAGTACCAGCACAGCAAGGCTGTTTTAGGAAGTGTTACAAGGCCAGATCAGTCAATGATCCAGACTGTTGCCCCTGCAACTTCTGAAAAGGCTGCTGGTGTGAATACAGTCTGACAAAGTGAAACATCAGCGAATGACTGTTTACAAAGTTTTTTGTTGTTGTTTTCTTCTATGACATCACTATTGTTATTGTGAGCAGCATTCTTCCACAACCACAAAACACCTCCAATTCGTGACATCTAACAACAATTGGGCTCACAGCTCATGGGAATGCCAAATTCGTCGTCACATCTGGCAGATATACTGTACGTATGTACCACATATTACCTGCATTTATTAATAGACCATTTCTCCCACAATATGCTGTCTGAAACTTAATTATTAATAAAAAAAATATATCACACTCACCTTTCATCATTTAGAAGAACAGACTGTGTAAACTATCATTTTCCTTAAAATGATGGGTTAGATCTCGTATGCCCCCAATGAGATGAAAGATTATGAGAGTTACTTTCTTTAAATAACTCATAACAACTTCTAATTCCTTTCACATAGTTAACATAACAAATAAATGTTACCACCTTATCTTTTTTAATAATTCTAACATATTTTCAACACAAAAGAGCAAAGCTCTTCTTTTTGTTAATGACTGCTAATCTCTATGCATCTGCCTTGTTTTGTGATTGGCATTACAGAGTGCATGTATGCTGTTAATGTCATTTTAACCTCTATTAATGTACTATATTTTTCTCATGCTTCTTTTATAATTTTAGCTAATAAAAATAAAGTAAAATAAGACACTTATTACTGATTATTAGTGGAATATCTCCACTTTACTTCTTGTAGTAAGATGCATTATTTGCTTCCATGTATTTAAACAGTTGATAGGTACCATTTCATTTTGGTTAACTAATTGTTACATCAATACAATTGCAATACACAAGACTACACATATGAGAGAAATTAAATAATGTTGGTTTTAATTTTCAATCTTACATTATTTTTGTATGTTGCCTCATTATTTTTAATGAAGTAATCCCTGACTAGTTGCTGTGATTTACCCAAGCTTATACTTGGGTCATGTACATTCCTTTTAAATGAACATTGCTTATTGTATCTGGGGAGCTACATATTGTGAGATAATCACAACCCCGCATCATCAGTCACAAATCTCTGACATCTGCTTTTACATTCATGGATGTATGGACACATCTCTTTCACTAATCCGCAAAATCAAGGTAAATCTTCCTATACTTGACTAGTTTGGAGAACTCTTCACAACGGGGAAACAAAATTCATTACCACTCCTTACTTCTGTTAGAACAGCTTAGACACCTTTTTCTGTAGAAAGATACTTCTCAGACACTTACAATCTTTTCAGTGGTGTTCCTTTCAAAATCTTTCCCCCCAGCAAGAAATAGGTCACCCCTTCTATGGATCCACCTAACCTCAGTATAGGCCCTCCCTCCCTTGGGTCAACTAACCTTTTGCCCCACCATACAACTCTTAAAAACTACTCTAAACCTTTCAAAAAAGAAGTGCACTCTCCTTCCCTAGTCATCTATTTGAAGAAATTTCTCCTTGTAGTGTGATTTCACCTGATCTGTTAATATTGCTCATTAATACAACGACCTTGATGCTCTACTCAAATTAGGATCAACTTATTATGTTGTAAACATCAATGAGCAACTAGCTACTTATAATCAAAGATGGTGAGTAAATGTAATTAATATTTGCTTACTAATTAATGTAATTTTATGTCTATGGAAGTTCATAACAGTTTTGGCAGAATAAACATTTCCATGATTCTAATTCTCTGCATCATATGCATGGTTTATATCATTATGATAGGACAGCAGAAGGAAAATTCATTCATAGATGATAGGAAGGTAAGAGCCCAAGCATCTGCTACAGGGAAAACTAAATAGGTAAGACTAAAGCAGTTAATTCAGAACCTGGCAGTTGTCAGTCCGCCAAATCAGCACAGATTGCAGAATCTGCTGAGAATCTACGGTACTTAAATATCATTCCTACCTGTCAGTGGCATTGAAAATGTACCCCAGGGCACGTTTCTGAATGAACCAATTGACAACCACATCTCAGTTTGTTTAGTGTATGCACAAGGTAGAAATATCTGAAATTTCAGTTTAACTTTTCTTGTGTGCTTTTTGATCAACATTTCTTTTTATATTTTTTCTGGAAATCATCTCAAGACTTAAACCCTTCTGGATGGGTGGTTCTTCCATTCAGCCATGGCACCTACCAGTTAACTAAGTGCAAAATCTATTTTCTAAGAATCTTCCCACCTCTTTGGAAAGGATCAAGAGAACACACTCAAAAAATAGGCCTGATGTACTGGTGCTTCAACTGATTCAAATTTAGCAAACTGTTTTGACAAATTTGTCTCATTTCCCAGTTGAAGTTCTTCAATTAAATCGTCTGATAGTCCATTATCTTTAGCCTGTGTCTGCTTAATTTTTGTTTTATTTTCTCCAGTTCCTTACAGTTTTTGAAATTCCACTTCATTTTTAACTAAATCACTGGCAGAGTTAGATGTGCTTAAAGTTGAGTTAATTCTTTCTTGCAGCTTCTGCTCAACTAGTTCATTTATTCATTCCTCGAAATTAGTAAGAGCAGGGTGGGGACTCATGATTACATTCAAATTCTTAGTCTGTTTCAGTACATTCAGTTGCGTAGGTGTCTGAGATTTGCTCGTAACTGTTGTTAAAGTACTATTCTGTAAATTCTTTCATTTGTTAGTTGTCATTATTTAATTCACGAAATTGCAAACTGACCTCATTAAGTATTGAATCACACTGATTGTTCATGTCTGCAGGTAACTCTCCTTTTAAAGTACTTATGGCTATCTGCAATTCTGAAATCTTAGCATTAATATTTTTATTTTCCTGAGATATGAGTTTTTAGGTTGTTGTTTGTCATATCTAGCCTAGCAGACAGTTCATTTTTAGTAGCCTCTAACCTAGCAGATAATTCTTATTTAGTCATTTCTTGTCTGGTACGTACTTCGTCTCTTAGGGTATTATTACTAGATTCTATCTTTGCATTCAGTTCATTTTTTGAGTCTGAATTAGACAACCAATTAATTCTTCCAGTTTTATAAATACTTCTGGTAAACTGTCCATGTTATGGGTAATCACAGGCATACAGCAAATTCAGCACTATGCTTCTAATAAGTATTACCTTAGTCTTGTAGCAATACCAAACCACTAACTTGCACTACTAATTTAAAAAATCCATTCATCATTAAATTGCTCATTGTTGAGCTATTATTCCACAAAAAAATAATAGAAAAACAAATTGTTCATCACAGATACGTCTTGTCTGAATTGTGTAGGCACATGCATCATGGGGACGAGCTGCTAGTGCGAAGGTAACCTGTTGCTTTTCACACCCTGTCAGCATATTTGAATGCATCATCGAAGCGGGAAGGACAGGCAATCATGGCTTGGCTGCATGGAAGGCTGTTACTGATGTGCCAAGGCGAAAGCAGTAACAGTCACAGGTCATACAAACTGACATTGTTGCTCTTCCAACTTGTGAACTTATCAGACTTCTTCCGTGTTGCAATCTGCAGCTGTAGTAATAAAAAACACTGTTAGTTGATTCATGAGCACGAGCACTGTGTTTTAAAAGTGTACACACTGTGACTTATTTGTAGCTGTTGACTCTCATTTTCAAGGACAACAGAATATTACTCCAATTTCTTCTTCATAAATTCCTCAAAAAATCTCTTTTTACTGATCTCTAGCTTGACTATATCACATCCTTCGCTAAGACACAAAAATGACGTGGTTTTTTTAAATGTCTTTTTGGTTTATTAATGGATTGTATGTATTATAATTTCTGTGGTCGCCTATGTCATGAGTTAATTACATTTTGGACTAGCTAATAGATCCAAATAACTGTGCTTCTTTTCTTATTCGTGGACTTCTTTTGCTCTGCAGCACCTTCAGTGCTAGAGACTGAAAGAAAGCTGGAATCCTTCGAAAATCTATGTACTGACCAAGAAAATTTCTTCTTTTAATTATCAATCTATTAAACTTCTTAATACATCAACAGGTAACTTCCTGTTATAATACAGTTGTACACTGAAGCACCAAAGAAACTGGTATAGGCATTTGTATTCAAATACAGAGATATGTAAACAGGCAGAATTCGGTGCTGCAGTTGGCAACACCCTTGCATGTCTGGTGCAGTTGTTAGATTGGTTACTGCTGCTACAATGGCAGGTTATCAAGATTTAAGTGAGGTAGTGATGAAGTGGGGATTGTCGCATATGACCTTTTCCCAAGTATACCACAAATACCAGGAATCCAGCAAAACATCAAATCTCTGACATCACTGTGGCTGGAAAAAGATCCTGCAAGAATGGGACCAATGACGACTGAAGAGAATCATTCAGCATGACAGAAGTGCAATCCTTCCACAAGTTGCTTCAGATTTCAATGCTGAGCCATCAACAAGTGTCAGCATGTGAACCATTCAATGAAACATCATCAGTTTGGGCTTTTGGAGCTGAAGGCCCACTCGCATACCCTTAATGACTGTGCGACACAAAGCTTTACGCCTCAGCTGGGCCCGTCAAAACCAACATTGGACTGTTGATGACTGGAAACATGTTGCCTGGTTGGACAAGTCTTGTTTCAAATTGTCTCAAGTGGATGGACGTGTACGGGTATGCAGACAACCTCATGAATCCATGGAACCTGTATGTGAGCAGGAAATTGTTCATACTGGTGGAGGCTCTGTAATGGTGTGAGGCAAGTGCAATTGGAGTGATATGGGACCCCTGATACATCTAGATACGACTCTGACAGGTGACACATACATAAGCATCCTGTCTGATCACCTGCATCAATTCATGTCCATTGTGCATTCCGACAGACTTGGAAAATTCCAGCAGGACAATGCAACACCCCATGTGTTCAGAACTGCTACAGAGTGACTCCAGGAACACTCTTCTTAAACACTTCTGCTGCCCACCAAACTTGCGAGACGTGGAGATTATTGAGCATATCTGGGATGCCTTGCAACATGCTGTTCAGAAGAGATCTCCACCCCTCATACTCTTATGGATTTATGGACAGCCCTGCAGGATTCATGATGTCATTTCCCTCCAGCACTACTTCAGACATTAGTCGAGTCCATGCCATGTCGTGCTGTGGCACTTCTGTGTGCTCCCGGAGGCCCTACACAATATTAGGCAGGTGTACCAGTTTCTTTGGCTCTTCAATGTATTACAATTGCTTGAGTTACGAATGTCTTGTCTCATTAGACTGCACAACACAAATACAGTTTGACAAAACAAAACATCAGAGATGAGTAATATCAGAACAACTGTTTAAAAACTTAATTTGTTTTTTCTTTTATGCTGTTGCTATTGTTATTGTGAGTGCTGTTCTTCCATGGCCACAATGACCTTCATCTCGTCCTGTATATAAGCTGCCCCCGCATTCCTCATAGTACCTGTAAATATTAATAGAAAATTTTCCCATAATATGCTGTTTGAAACTTGACTATTAATAAAAAGTAAATATTGTTATGATCTTTCATAACAGAAAGTGTATCCTATCATTTCCCCTAAAATGATAGGTAACACCTCAGTGTGAGCCAGAAATTCATTCAGTGTATGTATGCAGTGACAGCAGCTATTGAGATATTCCTTCATCTGATGATATTACATACTAATGATGTGCTTCAAAACTGTACAAATCAGACTCTCAGCAGCAGAAATAATGGCTTTAGTTTAAAGTCAACGAAAATTAGAGCATTGAATATGGACTTTAGACTAACAGCACAATAATTATAAGAACCAACCACTCAGTAACACTGCATAATGTAATTACCTCAGCTCTAATACAAATTCAGCTGGTGAGATACTCCCAGACATTCTACTATGAGTAAATGCTGCTTGGCTAAGATGGGGGCAAGTCATTGCAGAGCTTTGTGACAAGAAATTACCCACTCATTTTAAGGGGCTGTTGATAGATCTGTCACTGGCTCTGTACAGTTCAGAATGATGGGCCCCAACAACAAGATATAAACAAGTACTGCTTGGATCAAAAATGTTGCACTGGTTGACAGGTATCACAAGACTGGAGCATATGAAAAATTAAAATGTAATGGAAGAGAATCACACTTTATATCATATGGGTACATTACCAGACATAAGAACAGATCTGTGGCAAAAAATTCATTAAGATCCAGGAGAAAGTCAACCACATGGCCATTCTAAGAACTTATGGCTAAACAAGATCAAGGGTTACTTGTGAGAGACAGGTCTCAAACTCAAGTTTGGTCCTGAGAGAAAGTTATAGTATAAATCAACCAAGCAAGCAGATCCTGCAGGAATGCAAGACACAGATTAGGAAAGAAGTTTTCTGTGGTGCAGGCATTGTCCGAATTAGGCACTGCATTTACCAATATGACAGAAACCCCACAACATGGTTTTAAATGTCCAAAGCTGATTATATGAACAAGTGAATGAAATAATATAATTTCACTGTTCATTACACACTAAGTGTTCTAAATTTTACTAAACCATTGTGTCCTGTACTGGAAAAAAATTAGGACTACTTACACTCTCCAGTATTTGTTAAGAAATTGGAAAAGCCTCTTTGTACAGAATGGTTTGAAGTCCTATTGACTGCCATTCAGAATTGTGATATACAAATCTTTGGCTATTTCAGATGTCATGTTATTTTGGTTAACATCTTTAGCAACAAAATTAAGATACACTCATAAGCAGCTGACTCATTTCCGGTAACATTTAGCGCCCTCTTTTGCCCTGATGGATGGCCCCCATGAGAGAACAAAAGAAGTGGGGGAACTATCTCAATCCATGTCTGTCCAGCTGCCGACAACAGCTCACTATATGCTTATCAGGAAGGAGGTCAGGTGAGCTGGATAGCCACACAAGTGCCGTCAAGTTATCAGCTGATGTTGATGTAGAATGACCACTAGGAAGCAGAGCTGACATATTTTGTGTCTCACAAAAATGTTTAAATTATAATAACCTCGAATTTGGTATGCAACTCTTCTTGTGGTAAAGTGACAATGCTTTAAGAGTACAAGCTTGAAACTAACCTTTGACACAAGTTCACAGACTGAACAGTGGACACAAATCACATCATCCTGTTCATGATCAGAGAATCTTCGAGTACTACTGAACTGCTCTGAAAATAACATCCTACTTGTACCTACATTGCACAGGTGGCTTTTGCATTGATTTTCTGTAATCAAAAGAGTACTGAAAAAGAGGCACTGACAAGGAAAGACAAACTATGCCAATCGTGAAGTTTCTTCAAAACTTTTTAGAGTAATTTATTACTGTCTGCATCGATTAGCATATTCTTGTACTGTAGCTACACAGTGCAACATAATAAAATGACCGGTTTTATGAAACCCCATAATTGACTACCATTGTGACACTAAAGTTTGAAATTTGGCTCAAAGGCACCTACAACCTACCTCTCTAATGGTGCAAAAGCATGGCATCCTTGTGCTTGGCGACACTTCGAACAGCATGGTGTCGAACTTACACCATTTATTGCCTGAACTGCACGTTTCTGAGCCAGAAAATCCTTTTAGAATAGGAAGAGTTACCCCAAAATATAATACCATACAACATAAGCGAATGAAAATAAGCAAAGTAGACTAATTTTCTTATCGAACGTTCACTTCAGATATTGTTCAAGTAGTAAAAATGGCAGCATTAAGTCTTTGAACAAGATCCTGAACTTGGGTTTTCCATGACAGTTTACTATCTATCTGAAAACCTTGAAATTTGAACTGTTCAGTTTCATGAATTTTATGTGTTGCTACTGACAATTCTCAATTTTTCACAAGCATAACTTTTATTGATGTTAAGTTCACAAGGTTGATGACTGAACAACAAGTGAAAGGTAACAATAACGATGACAGTAAGAGTCTCCTAATTGAGGCAAATGAAAGTTCACATCTAATTTTCCACACATGTTTGTGGTAACACACACACACACACACACACACACACACACACACTAGTAAGAGTCCAATTCAGAGATGAAGACATAATTTTCAGCGGTTGAAGTACACGAGGTTGGCATCTGGAGTGAACTGAACTCTGGGCTGGCTGTAGCCCCTAAATAGCTGTCTCCAGCCACCAGGTTTTGGTGTACTGATACTTCCTGCATACTCTGTGGTGTCATATGGTTTGCCGGCACTCAGTGGCTACCTTGGCTCTGGCATAACACCTCTCCCGCCTCAGAAAAGCTGGTGTGGCACGGGCAACGATGGGGGAGAGAGTACCAATATAGCCCAGTGCCGTAGGCTGATCTGCAGCTAAGTCCTCCTGAAGGAGGCAGTGGAACCCGGCCGCTGGAGAATAGGGTGCCGCCTTCCATGCAAGGCAGCTGGGACACCACAGCGGTTTCGACGCGACGTTGGGCTGGGCAAGCGGCATGAGGACGTGCACGTCGTTCAACCGAGGCGGCACTGAAGAGGGGCTAGGAAGTGGGTTCTGGGGAAGGTCCCGGGTCCAGAGTATGCGGCAGCGTGGGGCTAGCAGTCGGCATCTGCTGGCTATCTCCAGGAAGATCATCCACCAGCTGAGGAGAGGGCATCAACAGAGGCACCAAGGAAGGGACCAGTGATGGGAGAGAGAGGGGAGCCGGCATTTGGGGCTGCAGCTGCTCGAGGAAACGAGGACGCAGTTGGTTGCGGTGACGCGAAACCACCCTGACATCCAGACATACGTGAAACAGTTGTCAACCACAGGGCCGGATAATGAGCCCTGGAAACCAGCTGGGCCAGGGCCCAAAAGTGCAAGTGCGGGGATGGAAAGGAGGGGTAAAGACGTGGTGGATACCATTATCATGGCAGAATTTGGCAAACTCTTGACTGCAGAATTGTGGGCTGTTGTCTGATACCAAGGTGACGAGAAGGCATTCAATAGAAAATATTTTTGATAGGGCCATGATGGTATTCTCTGTGGTGATAGGGGAGCATCAGATAATGAAAGGGAAGTGGGAGTAGGCATCCGTGACAAGTAACCAGTAAGTGCCGAGGAAGGGTCCTGCAATATCCACATGGATGCATTCCCATGGCAGAAAGGGGGCCCGCCAGGATTGGAAGGACCAGCGTGGTGTGGGAAGGGCCTGGGTACACTGCTGACAACCCAAGACCATGCGCTCCATGTCTGCTGTCATGCCTACCCAGAAGACATAGTGACGTGCGAGGGTTTTCGTCGATGAGCGAGGGTTTTCGTCTGGGCAATACCCCAGTGACCTTCATGTAAGACGTGGAGAATCCAGGACTGAAGGGAAGTTGGTACAATCACTCATGGTTTGGTGTCATTTTTTGCATGGAGGAGCACTCTATTGATGGCCACCAGTTGATGGAGAAGAAGAATCGGAGGTCAGCCTGGGTGCAAGGCGGAGGAAGCATTGACCTGCTGCGGAGAACATAGCAGCGCACTAGTTGGAGGAGTGGATCTGCGGTTGTTGCTGCGGCCACCCCCTCAGTTGTGACTGGGAATGCATCCTGTATGTTGTCATCGACCTGAAAAATTAGAAGGTCCGACGAATCAAATGCTGAATCCTGGCCGAAGGGAGCCGAGACATAGCATCGGTGTTGGCATGCTGGGAGGTGGGCCGGAAATGGATGGTGTACCTAAAACGTGAAAGGAATAGGGCCCATCACTGCAGGTGGTGGGAAGTCTTCATGGGTAACTGGGTTGATGGGAAAAATAAGGCCATGAGGGGCATATGATCAGTGCTTAAGTGAAAAGACATACCGTAAAGGTATGGGAGGAATTTGGTACAGGCAAACACGATGGCTAGGGCCTCCTCCTCAATTTGGGAATATGTGCATTGGGCCTCTGTAAGGTATTTAGATATGTACACCACCAGGCATTCCAATCCATCCAGGAGACAGTGCAAAAGGACAGCCCCAACGCCATAGTCTGAGGTGTTTGTAGCCAAGAGGAGAGGAAGAGAGGAGTTATATGGCATGAGACATGCAGCAGAGCGCAACCTCCACTTTAAGGCTTGGAAAGCCGATTCACAAGCTGGGGACCAATGAAAAGGCATGTTCTTTTGGGATAGGTGATGGAGGGGCGCCACAATGTGGGCGGCAGAGGCAATGAACTTTCGATAGTAAGCAGTTTTACCCAGGAAAGACTGCAATTAGTGGATGTCGTGCGGACGAGGAAGGGCCGTTATAGCGGTGGTGTGGGAGGAGGTAGGTGATATGCCATCCTGGGAAATGATGTGACCCAGGTAGAATATAGCAGGCTGAGACAAGGCTGCATCTTAGGCTCACAGTCTGCAGGTGCAGGAACAATTGTCGCAGATGACTGAGATGATCATCCGCGTTACGGCCGGTGATGACGATGTCGTCAAGATAGTTTATACAACCTGGCACATTCCGAAAGAGCTGTTCCAAGTAATACTGAAAGATGGCCAGTGCACTAGCGATGCCATATATGAGGCAGTTCAACCGGAACAGTGCAAACAGTGTGTTGATGACGGCCAAGTGAGTAGAAGGCTCATCTAAACGTAATTGGAGGTAGGCCTCGGCAAGATCGATCTTCGAAAAAAATTGTCCCCCTGTGAGGTAGGAGAACAGGTCCTTGGGCCACGGGAGAAGATAGTCTTCAACCTGTAGCTGAGGGTTAACCGTAGCCTTGAAGTCGCCACAAACTCGAAGATGCCCATCTGGTCTCTTGAGGACGACCTAGGGTGTTGCCCACGAACTGTGATGGACTGAAGTGACGACTCCCTCCATGGTGAGGTGGTCCATTTCTTGTTGAAGAGGCTGCTGAAGGGCGTGGGGAACCTGCTGGGCCTGGAAGTACTCCAGGCGGGGAGACTGTTTCAGCTGGAGCAACGCATGAAAATCTTGAGCACAGCCGACGCCTGGCGAGGAGAGGTCCTGGAATTCTGTGCACAAGGTATTGACTGGTGGGAACAGAACCTGGGAAGACACCAGATGAAAATTGTTGTCGATGGCAAAGTCAAGGCCCGGAAGGCTTCCAACCCGAAGAGATCCACCGTGTCCGCATTGTTGACCACAAGGAAGGTAACTTCTCAGCGAACCAATTTATACATGACGGAAGTCATGAACTGACCCAAGAGGGTGATCGCTTGCTTATTCTAAGTAAGGAGACGCTGAGGTGTGGGCGCTAGGGGGGTCGCCCAAATCTTTGCATTAGAGGAATAGATGATCAGTGAGACCGCTGCTCCGGTATCCACCTGCATCTGCAGCGGCCAAACATTGACCTCAGCATCGGTCATCAGCTTGGAAGATCCTGAAAACTGCACCTGGTTGATATCCATGGGTATAGGCCCCCAACGGTCATTGCCCAGATGAGGAGGGGGCTGCCGAGATCGGCAGACTGAACTGACCTGTCAGGGCAGTCTTCCCATGCATGGTTCTTAAAGCATCCTTGGCAGGATGGTAGCCAGAGGGGCTGGCGGAACTGGTGAGAGCGTAGGGGCCTCTGTGCACCGACGGTCTGCGCTGGACCTGCGGAGCCGTCTGAGGGCATGAAGTCCTGGACAGGGCGACTGCCCTGTTGATGCTGTGCAGAACAGGATAGTTGGTGCCACTCATCAGAATGGATGGCGGCAACAACTTCGACCTCCGCCAGCAATGTGATGGGTTCCAAGGCATCGTGCTCGCTGAGGGTCACCACTTCCGCCCAGGATTCCAAATGCTTGTTGGTCCCCATAGAGACTTCTTACTTGAATGCTAAATCAATGATCTGGTCCAGAGTAGGAAAGCCGCCTCAGGGGTGGCCTGGATGAGGTGGTCATGGACCATTTCGTCTGTGTAGGATTCTTTGGAGACTCGTGTGTTGAAGTGACATTTCCAGCTTAGACCTTGCAGTTCTGGTGCCCACTGGCAATAGGATTGGCCAGCCTTCTTGCGACACTGGTAAAATTCTACACTGGCAGCCAACACTTGGAACCTTCATTGGTAGTAAGCTGCGAGAACCTCACAAATCTGGAAGAATTGGAGGTTGAAGGTGGAGTTTCATCAAGAGAACACATACACTTTGGACTGGTTCCAGAACAAAATGTAGGAATGATGAGCAGCCTATTGGACAACCTGGTGGATTTGAAAATCCTGCTGGAGCCACTTCTTGTATGTTTCCCAGTCTTCAGCATCCTCATTGAAAGCCGGAAATGGCAGGGGCGGCAGAACCGGGCGGTTTTGCAAGACTTCCGTAAATAAACATTCATGTGTATCCTGAGATTTCTTGAAAAACTGTTGAAAACCTTGTAGTAAGTCGTGCACACTTTGGAGCAGCTGCTGAAGTACAACTTCCATCATGAGGAAGACACACATAGGCACCAACTCGTCGCCACTTGTGTTGTGACTGACAATATGCAATTTTTCACAAACACAACTTTTACTGATGTAAGTTCACAAGGTTGATGACTGAACAACAAATGAAAGGTAACAATAACAATGCCAGTAAAAGTCTCCTAATTAAGGCAAACAAAAGCTCACTTCTAATTTTCCACAAAGGTTCGTGGTAATACACACTAGTAAGAGTCCAATTCAGAGATGAAGACGTAATCTTCAGCGGTCGAAGTACACAAGGTCGGCATCCGGAGTGTACTGAACTTCAGGGCTGGTTCTAGCCCCTAAATAGCTGTCTCTGGCCAATCAGGTTTTGGCGTAGTGATACTTCCCACAGGCCATGGCTCGAGCTTCCCCTGCAGGAAGTAGTGCTCGGAATGTCTGTTTCCATTACCTTGTATGTAAATAACTGGTGTTTACCATGGTGCTTTTGGTATGCCTTGGACATATACAACCTCATCCTCTGTGGTGTAATACAGGTTGCTGGCCGTCAGGGGCTACCTTGGCTCTGGGATAACAATATGCCCATTCTGTGAAATTAAAATGCTAGGTTTTGTTGAATTGTGTGTTAGAAACTGTAAAGACAGAGTCGTACTGTGATTTAGCATTAGTCTATTTTCTACAAGCCACAAACTTATGTCATGAACTGTACTATTTGAAACAGCCAGTGTTGCACACAACACCCTTTACTACCAAACTAATGTCTTTGGCAAACAGAAATGTTTTAGAATTACCTGTAAAACTAGAGGGCATATCATTTATATAAATAAGGAACAGGAGTGGCCCCAACACTGATCCATGGGGCACTCCCCATTTGACTGTACCCCACTCAGACCCTACATCACAGCCATTCTGAACACTGTGAATAATGACCTTTTACTGTCTGTTGTTAAAGTAAGAGGTGAACCAATTGTGAGCTACTCACTGTATTCCATAATGGTCCAACTTCTGGAGCAATATTTTGTGATCAACACAATCAAACGCCTTAATTAAATCAAAAAATATGCCTACAGTTCAAAACCTTTAGTTTCACCCCTCTAGTATCTCACAGAGAAAAGAGAATATAATATTTTCTGTTGTTAAATAACTTCTGAAGCCGAACTGTACATTTGATAGCAAATTATGTGATATAAAATGATTAATTACCCTTACATGCACAGCCTTTTCAATAACTTTAGCAAACACCGATGGCATAGAAATAAGTCTAAAATTGTTTACCTTATGCCTTTCTCCCTTTTTATACCACGGCTTTACTACTGAGTACAGCACTGGCCTTGCCGCAGTGGATACACACGTTCCCGTCAGACCCCCGAAGTTAAGTGCTGTTGGGTGTGGCTGGCACTTGGATGGGTGACCATCCGGGCTGCCATGCACTGTTGCCATTTTTCAGGGTGCACTCAGCCTCCTGATGCCAATTGAAGAGCTACTCCACCAAATAAGAGTGGCTCCGCTCAGAGAAAACCATCGTAACGACCGGGAGAGCAGTGTGCTGACCACACTCCTCAGCTGAGGATGACACGGCGCTCAGATGGTCCCAATGAGCCGCTTGTGGTCTGAAGACAGAGTGCTTTTTTTTACTACTGAGTATTTTAATTGTTGGGGAAACTGACCATTCTTAAAGGAAAAATTACAAATATGGCTAAGCACAAGGCCAAAATGTGCAGCACAGTACTTTAGTATTCTGCTAGGCACTTCATCATGTCCATAAGAGTCCCTAGTCTTCAGTGATTTAATTATTGACTCAATGTCCACCTTGTCAGTATCACAGAGAAGTATTTCAGACACCAGTCTCAGAAAGGCACTTTGCAAGAGATTTATGAGTTTCCCTGTAGAAACTAAGTTTTATTTAATTAACCAGTAATGATCAGAAAATGATAGTTTAATACCGTACATATATCTGACTTATCAGTAACAGAAATATTTTTACTATGAACTGACTTTATATTGTCGACCTTGTGCTGCTGACCAGACACTTCCTTCACAACTGACCATATAGTTTTAATTTTATCCTGTGAATTAGCTATTCTATTTGTGTACCACATACTCTTTGCCTTCCTAATAAAATTTTAAGCACCTTACAATACTGTTTGTAATGGGTTACTGTAGCTTGATTGTGATTACTTCTAACATTTTGATACAATTCCTGCTTTGTTCTACATGATATCTTTGTCCCACTAGTCAGCCACCCAGGCTGCCATTTACTGCTAGTACCCCATTTAGAATGTTCTAGTGGAAAGCAACTCTCAAAGAGCATGAGAAATGTGTCAAGGAAAACATTACATTTGTCATCTATGTTATCAGCACTACAAGTATCCTGCCACTCTTGTTCCTTAATAAGGCTTCAAAAACTCTCTATTGCCACTGGATTAGCTTTCCTACATAGTTTGTAATTATATGTGACATTTGTTTGAATTGTTTTTGCTGCCTCTGTGATGGAAGTCAGAACTGCAACACCGAGCACTGAAATCATGCAGTTTTGTTATAGGTAGCTGGGGAAAACAGTTCAGACACACCACCACTCAGAAAAAGGCCTTAGGAGATGGCACGAAGGGCATCAGTAAAACCACTCCTTCCCTTGGGATGTTAATTCCCACACATTTCACAGTTGAAAACATCAGTTTGCAATGCGGTCAGCAGCAGGATAATATTCTTGACAGTTTTGACACTGCTGACACCTCCTGCATGCTTCAGCCCTTTTCTAAGAACATCATGGGCCAGCAACCCAATTGAATGTGATTGCTCCCCTTTGGAGTGCAGTGTGACCACAATTTTTGCTCTGGTGTACTGGGTGACACTGCTGGGGAACATTCAAAACCATTTGACAAAATATGAACTGGATCTGAAGCAGAAAAGGGTTCTTATGATTTGTCAGCCCTCCTGTTTCATGTCCTCAGTGGTATGATTCTGGAGTGGTGCAAGATTGTGTGAATGCCTCTGCGAAGGAGGCCAGAACCATGACATCTGGTGTTGAAATCATGAGGTCTTTTAATGGGTGGTCAAGGAAAACATTTCATACACACTGCTGTAAAGGATCAAAATGAATACAATACCAAAGGGTCCGTCTAAGAGCACCCAGTTTGGCAATTCGCTTGGTGGCACCCACCTACATTTATTGAGAATTTTAAAAATGCGCCTTTACAGAGAAAACCTGTGAAGTAGCCCTAGGCACCTGCAGGCAGGAACCTTCTGACACCCCTCCAATGTCAGTTGCCTGCCTGCAGGTGCCTAGGGCTACTTCACAGGTTTTCTCTGTAAAGATGCATTTTTAAAATTCTCAATTAATGTGGGCAGGTGCCACCGAGGGTCTTGCTGAACTAAGCAGTTGTTAGCCCAAAATGTCCTTAGGGAAGGGCTGAAGTATCCAGGAGATATTAGCAGTATCAACAACTTTCAAGAACATTGTCCTGTTGCTCATCGCACTACCAACTGTCACTTTCAACCACAAAGTGTGTGGGAATCAGCACCACAAGGGGCATAGTAGTTTCACTGACACAATTTGTGCCATTCCCTAAGGCCTTGTCGTTTTGATCCTCTGCAGCAGTGTGTCTGAAATGTTTTCCTCGGCCAATCATTAAAAAGACCTCATGATTTCAACACTGGATGTCATGCTTCTGACCTCCTTTCCACAGGCAGAAGAAGGGGTTAAATATGGGTAAGAGGGGGTGTCATGACCTTTTCATCATGTAACATATCTACAGTGCCATCGAGCAGAACCATGGTGAACCCACCTTACACCTTACATTTTTTTTCTTTTTTTTTCCCATGTGTTGACATCTTGCTGTTTAAAGTGTTGCCAAGCTTGAGTGTAACATCACAGGGTGCCAAGCTTTGGCACCATTGCAGAGGAAGGTTGTAAATACCTTTGAGTCAAATTTCAAACTTATGCATCACAATGGGAGACAATCATGAGGTTTTGAAAAAGTGGTCCTTTAACACCTTCTTGATGGTCTACTAGTAGTTTACTTCCATTTGGACCTGACTTTTTTCAACTTGAACTGAAACTAAATGACTCAACAATGCAACATATACTCTGAAAAAAAACACCACCATATCAATATAATTTTGACATGATGCCACAGTAGCATGTACACACTGCCAGGATAAACAGTGACATTATGGTAACCAAACCAGCAGGGAACATGTGTCTATATTGAAAATTGTTGTTTTCCAGTTTTCATTCATATTCTGAATGGTATATTTCATATTTTGATCTTTTTTGTTGATGTTTTTATAAAATATATATAAAAATGTCAAAAAAATCTTTTTATTTTTACTTTTAATGAGATACTTCTCTATTCAGGTTGACACATAAGAACTTTAGAAAACTCGAGTCAAATAATAACTGATAGAAATAATATATTTATTATATAGGGGAATAGTTATATGGACCCACACAACTGCAAATACATAAAAATAGAACATTACATCTATATTCAAAAATCTGAATTTCAAAATCTGAATGAATATATACAAGAATTATAAAGTACTGACAACATATACATAATTTATATAGACGTATAATAATGAAGAAACAGAATTATAAAATAGCACATGTGATTTTCCTACAGTTTCAAAACAAAAAAGTAATAACAACAATGAAAAGGCTAGTGCTTATAGTACTCCATAAAGTAGGGAGGGCAAAACCAAATTTATCCACTCTTTTTCTTCCTGTCCATGCAATTTTTACTGCAGGATTTTCTTGTTCTGGGAGCAAATTTGAAACAATGGCCAGCTGGAAATCGTGAAGATTGATTTTTTCTGTGACACACTTCAGGTATAAATAGTGCGCATTTTCCAACATGAGATGAAATGCATGAAGTCCAGCATTCTTATATCATTTCAATGTCTTGTGGGAAATGGGATAACAGGCAAGCATTTCATTGCTACTGCCAATCCCTTTCACATATTTTTCGCATTGGGCAATCATCTTTGATGGAGATTCCAAGGTGAGTTCTTGTGTCCACCATTTTTCCTCTGAATTCCTTGGATATGGCCAGCATTTCCCATTTGTCCTTCCATTTACAAACATATATGCCATATTCTTTGAAACATGAAACTGACTTTCTTTTTTCCAATTTCATCGCAACAATTTCTTGTGGATCACCCACCCGATTGGAGTCACGAGTACCAGTGCAGAATCCTTCCCCCCCCCCCCCCCCCCTATCCACTTTTGAAGTGTGATCCTTTCCTCCTATAAAGGGTTCTCAGCACCACTGTATAATTGGAGTTAATTTATAAGCCCATTAGGATCAGCTAACATGCACGGTTTCATCTCAGATTTATGGCACTTCCCCTGTTTGTACTGGCAAAACCTAAGACTTCCTCTTCAACGGAACATGACTCATCTGTCAAGAGGTTTTTCCATGGATAACAGATTTTCTCCATGCTGTTATCAAAATTATCTATCACTGGCACAATTTGTTTGTTAGATGGCATTCCACAATAATTTCTGGCAAAATGTAGGCTTCTCGTCTGTAAGTATTTAGTGATGTACAATCTAAATTGATAGTGTGTTTTCCAATAATCCTTCACCCTATTCATCTGCACAAACACTATGAAAATATTACGCCCAAAAACATTTTCATTTCTTCGAAGGTGGTATCTTTCCAAGAAATTATATAACATGCTCATTTTCACTGTTGAAAAACACTTCCAAGGCAAAAGCATTTGTCTCTTCCACTATTTAAACAAGTATTGGGTAACTAACAAGAAGAAAAATAATATTGGTGTGATAGGGAAGGGGGTCTCCAAAAGTCCTAGAGAACCAGTAAATGATATCTCCCTCCTATTATCTGGTGGTTCCTCACTCCATTTGTCTTCAGGAAGACAAATGGGTGATATGGGGACCTGGTGGTGTTGAGAAACTGTGCAAGGTTTTGAAGCCTCATTACTGGGCCCTGCCACTGCTGTCAGATTAGCACCTGGTACTTCAGTAGCACCAGGTATGTCTGTAGCACAGGGTACACCTTGAAAGTTTGCAGGTTCTGCTTCATCCTCATCTGAATTTGATTCATCTTATAATAATTCTAGCTCATCATCTGTCCATTTTCCAAACTCTAAGTAGTTAATGACTTCATCTGCAGTGTAGGTTTTTCTCTTTCTGCTTCCAGATGGCCTGATAAATGGACTCGCCAACATATAAAAAATGGAAAAGAAGAAAAATATTAAATATTGCCCCCAGGAAATATTATTTATAGAAAAATTAGAACATGACCATTATTTAGTTACAAAGGAAAGCAAAATCTCATTAGTGAACATCGGTCAGCTAATGGGAGAAATAACAACAGTTTTATTTATTTTTAGCAAATTTTTACTCTGATAACAGAATGGGGGAGGGGGGGGGGGGCGATGTTCTTGAGGACAATATTATGGAAATGGAAGAGAATGTAGATGAAGATTAAGTAGGAGATATGATACTGCATGAAGAGTTTGACAGAGCACTGAAAGACCTAAGTCGAAACATGGCGGGAGTAGACAATATTCCATTAGAACTACTGAAAGCCTTGGGAGAGCCAGGCCTAACAAATCTCTACCATCTAGTGAGCAAGATGTATGAGATGGGTGAAATACCCTCACACTTCAAGAAGAATATAATAATTCCAATCCCAAAGAAAGCAGGTGCTGACAGATGTGAAAATTACCGAACTATCAGTTTAATAATCCACGGCTGCAAAATACTAACAAGAATTCTTTATAGACAAATGGAAAAACTGGTAGAAGCCAACCTCGGGGAAGATCAGTTTGGATTCCACAGAAATGTTGGAACACGTGAGGCAATACTGACCCTACGACTTATCTTAGAAGATAGATTAAGAAAAGGTAAACCTACGTTTCTAGCATTTGTAGACTTGGAGAAAGCTTTTGACAATGTTAACTGGAATACTCTGTTTCAAATTCTGAAGGTGGCAGGGTAAAATACAGGGAGCAAAAGGCTATTTACAATTTGTACAGAAACCAGAAGGCAGTTATAAGAGTCAAGGGGCATGAAAGGGAAGCAGTGGTTGGAAAGGGAGTGAGACAGGGTTGTAGCCTATGCTTGATGCTATTCAATCTGAATATTGCACAAGCAGTAAAGAAAACAAAAGAAAAATTTGGAGTAGGAATTAAAATCCATGGAGAAGAAATAAAAACTTTGAGGTTCGCTGATGACATTGTAATTCTGTCAGAAACAGCAAAGGACCTGGAAGAGCAGCTGAACGGAATGGACAGTGTCTTGAAAGGAGGATATAAGATGAACATCAACAAAAGCAAAACGAGGATAATGGAATGTAGTCGAATTAAATAGGGTAATTCTGCGCAAATTAGATTAGGAAGTGAGACACTTAAAGCAGTAAATGAGTTTTGCTATTTGGGGTGCAAAATAACTGATGATGGTCGAAGTAGAGAGGATATAAAATGTAGACTGGCAATGGCAAGGAAAGCGTTTCTGAAGAAGAGAAATTTGTTAACATCGAGTATAGATTTAAGTGTCAGGAAATCGTTTCTGAAAGTGTTTGAATGGAGTGTGGCCATGTATGTAAGTGAAACGTGGATGATAAATAGTTTAGACAAGAAGAGAATAGAAGCTTTCTAAATGTGGTGCTACAGAAGAATGGGTAGACCACATAACTAATGAGGAGGTATTGAATAGAATTGGAGAGAAGAGAAATTTGTTGCACAACTTGACTAGAAGAAGGGATCGGCTGGTAGAGCATATTCTGAGGCATCAAAGGATCACCAATTTAGTATTAGAGGGCAGCATGGAGGGTAAAAATTGTAGAGGGAGACCAAGAGATGAATATACTAAACGGATTCAGAAGGATGTAGGTTGCAGTAGGTACTGGGATATGAAGAAGCTTGCATAGGACAGAGTAGCATGGAGAGCTGCATCAAACCAGTCTCTGGACTGAAGACCACAACAATAACAACAGAACATGCCCAAAGAACTCGTTTATTCACTGATGGAAAACATCCACAGAAATGAAAATACAAACATGAAATGACACTGTGTTTTGTAAAATACCTAGAACAGGTAAGGGCATAGCCAGAAATGTTTTGACACACCCTCCCTTCCCCTGCCCCTTCCCCCCACCCCCAATTTCATTAAAAGGCCCAGGTACCTCTGCAAAAAATCTTGTGTATGTCCTTGACAAATCGATTTTATCAAATAAATTAAATCATAACTTACCTTTGTGAACAAAAAGAAAAATATCAAATATCAAAATGCTACTTTGATAAAGATGAAATTTTGATGTGCTGGAACAAATTCATTTCACACTACAACTCATGGACGAACCAGTCTAAATGACAGCAAAACATCTGCTGAGAGCCTGACCAGAGTGTCACTTTTAACCTACAAACCAGGCTGAGTGTACAAGCCTTGGCACTTTGAAGGTCGATGATGCCACACAAGCGTGCACCATCCAGTAGGCAAGGCGGCCCTCATGCCCTGATGGTGCGAGCTGTCATGAACGTGGTAATTGTTGCACAGTGTAGTTCTCAACTGACAAAACTCCTAGGCAACCAGATTGTATGTAAAGCTTTGAACATAGCTGCTAAGGTTCAGTGACCGTGTCAGAATTATATTACAACAAATAAGCCCTCGGTCACAAATATTAAGTCAAAATTGACCAGGTTTCGACACTACTATGAGCGTCGTCTTCAGAATTAAACTAACTGTTCTAAAACATAATATGTATATAAGACATTAATAAACTAAAGTGTGTACTGACTGGAAGGAGATGCAGTACTTACAAGTCACATTCTAAAAAAATCTAAGACTTGTAAGTACTGCATCTCCTTCCAGTCAGTACACACTTTAGTTTAATAATGTCTTATATACCTATTATGTTTTAGAACAGTTAGTCTAATTCTGAAGACGACGCTCATAGTAGTGTCGAAACCTGGTCAATTTTGACTTAATATTTGTGACCGAGGGCTTATTTGTTCTAATATAATTGCATGTAAAGCTTTGAAAAGCTTGTTTTGCAGTACCAAAGATGTTGGAGAATAACAGTGGCATGGGGAAAACTCACTGTGAATTGTGTGACCTTTGTGGGTCTTCAGAATCGAATTAAGAAACAATATGGCACTGAGCATCTAAGGAAAACTATACGAAGTGCATGGTAAGAGTGGCTTGTCTTGTAATTAGCCATAAGACAATGACGAGCACATAAGAGAAAATATTTGAAGATTGTTAGTCCACTATTAGTCTACATTATGAAATTTCCACTGGTGAAATAGATAATGTTGCACAAATTTTTTACAGAGGGATTTTGTCCAAGCTGAACACAAATACATTGTTGACAGATGATCACAAAACATTTAATGTGGGTAGTTTACAAACATTCTCTCCCTTGATCCTTGTGGTCCTCATCTTATCCCAGCGATTAGCAGATCATCATACAACACTTTCCAATTATAGAGAAGTGTTGGAAACTTTCTCAACTGACAAGACTCCCTGCCAACCAAAATCAATGGAGAGTCTTTTTAAAGCTTGTTTTGCAGTACCAAAGATTTTGGAGAATGATGAGGACAATGGGCAAAGAAAAAGGTATCTTTCTTTGTGGAGTCTAATAAATTTTTCACTTGTGCTGTTTTCTAGCCAGTAAGCCCACACTTTTGACATATGTTTTGTAAGTTTACATTTTCTGCCATAAGCAGGCTCTGATGTCTTCTCTGAACATATGAAAACTGAGGTGAGTCTCCTAATCTTTTAAACTGTTGAATGGTACAGTTTTGTGTGCATCTCTTCTCTGTGAATGGCCAACGAATTTCATTTTGACTGTTTATTCCAGATTCTCTTTCCTTCAACTTTTTTTAATCTCATTATGTACAATTTAACTTGAATTTGTCAGCTTATCATTTTGGGGTTACGTGTTTCAGATTTAGGTCAACTCACCTCTCTTCGCTGCCTTCTTGTTGATGGAAACCACTTATCACATTTGCCTAATAGTATTGGGCAACTGTCACAACTACAGTGCTTAAATGTGTCCAGTAATTTTCTGAAGTGGCTTCCAATGGTAACACTTCCTGCTGGATGTGAACTGGATGTCAGCAATAATACGACTCTCACATTTTTGCCTGCAGAGATGCTGACTCTTCTCCCAAGGATAAAATTGGATGGGTACATAGAGGCTTCGTTAACATGACAGCTATTAACAGTTTTATGATAAAAGTCCCAGGTCTTTTCTTCAAGGTCAAAAATGACATTTTTTAAAAGAAATCCCTTTTCCTATGAAAAGTAATTATGTGCCATGGAAATCTGAAGGCATGGGAGAGTAAGAAACATAGCAATCAGTGGAAACTGCATGTGTGTATTAACTGTGGTTCAACTCCTAAAAATCTTTATTATTTTGTCAAACATTTCATTTTATTTCAATTTTAATATTAAAACTATTGTATGTAACGAAACACTTAACTTCCTTTGCATGTAAAGTTACAATCTGAAGTTGTAATCCACAATATTTCTCCCTTAAATGCATGTCTATAAGAAGGAAATCAGTGTTAGCACAGTTCATCACCAATTTTTGTGAATTTTAAGAAGTGTAATTTTCACAAAAGGGAAACGGTGTCAGTGTATATAGTCATTTTCAATGTATCCTTCAAAAACAAGGAAATATCTTTATCAGTTAAATCACCCCCATTACCTACACAACTGTAAATTTTTATTATGTACACTACACTAAATTTTTAACAACTTCTTTGTCTAGGACAATTGATACACATCCACTCATACCTCTTTCTGAAGACATACAATGCAAAGTAGTGCCATATTTTCAGTAACTGTAGTCTAAAAGTACACACAGATATATTTTGAGGAGACTGCAACTTTCATCCCTCATATTACTACTAGGTTCATACCCTTGTTGTTGCTCTAGTTGCAAGACTTTTCTTAAGCACATTCTTAACATTAATTACTCCTGCCTCATTGCTAGGAAGACCTGCTTAACTCATCAAAAGGAGTGTTACTCGTGATACCTATGCCTCGTGTTAGCTGACATACAACAGAGTGTCAGCTTTCTTTGTCAGCTTGATGACCACTAAACTATTAGTAACAATTAACGGACAAGAATAGTGTGTCTATACTGCTAATACTCAATGTTGTAATAGAGACAAAACTATAATGGGATACCTGTGATTCTGATGCCAGCTACACAATGTGTGTGAATTGGATTGTGTGTTCCAGCATCCCAGAACTCGATCTCCTGCCATGGATCAGGCCTCAATTTACATGCAGGTCGTCATCACATTTGCACTTTCACTCCCCTATTTCTGCAATCATTTTTATTAATTTTTTATTACAAGTCCATCTTCTTATTTTTGTGTCATCTTTTCATTTTCTCTGACACTATCCAACTGATAGTCACAAATGCTTTTAATTCTATTTTATTCCAGTCTTATTTATGATTTATTAGCTGCACTATGGATATGTATAATGTTTCATTTATGTCTGTTGTTAGAAATTCATCAAGGGTTTCCTTCTTGTATAGCTCTGCTATACAGGGTGTTACAAAAAGGTATGGCCAAACTTTCAGGAAACATTCCTCACACACAAAGAAAGAAAATATGTTATGTGGACATGTGTCCGGAAACGCTTACTTTCCATGTTAGAGCTCATTTTATTACTTCTCTTCAAATCACATTAATCATGGAATGGAAACACACAGCAACAGAACATACCAGTGTGACTTCAAACACTTTGTTACAGGAAATGTTCAAAATGTCCTCCGTTAGTGAGGATACATGCATACACCCTCAGTCGCATGGAATCCCTGATGCGCCGATGCAGCCCTGGAGAATGGCGTATTGTATCACAGCCATCCACAATACGAGCACGGAGAGTCTCTACATCTGGTACCGGGGTTGCGTAGACAAGAGCTTTCAAATGCCCCCATAAATGAAAGTCAAGAGGGTTGAGGTCAGGAGAGCGTGGAGGCCATGGAATTGGTCCGCCTCTACCAATCCATCGGTCACCGAATCTGTTGTTGAGAAGCGTACGAACACTTCGACTGAAATGTGCAGTAGCTCCATCGTGCATGAACCACATGTTGTGTCGTACTTGTAAAGGCACATGTTCTAGCAGCACAGGTAGAGTATCCCGTATGAAATCATGATAACGTGTTCCATTGAGTGTAGGTGGAAGAATATGGGGCCCAATCATGACATCACCAACACTGCCTGCCCAAACGTTCACAGAAAATCTGTGTTGATGACGTGATTGCACAATTGCATGTGGATTCTCGTCAGCCCTCACATGTTGATTGTGAAAATTTACAATTTGATCACGTTGGAATGAAGCCTCATCCGTAGAGAGAACATTTGCGCTAAAATGAGGATTGACACATTGTTGGATGAACCATTCGCAGAAGTGTACCCGTGGAGGCCAATCAGCTGCTGATAGTGCCTGCACACACTGTACATGGTACGAAAACAACTGGTTCTCTCGTAGCACTCTCCATACAGTGACATGGTCAACGTTACCTTGTACAGCAGCAACTTGTCTGATGCTGACATTAGGGTTATCGTCAACTGCACGAAGAATTGCCTCGCCCATTGCAGGTGTCCTCGTTGTTCTAGGTCTTCCCCAGTTGCGAGTCATAGGCTGGAATGTTCCGTGCTCCCGAAGACGCCAATCAATTGCTTCGAACGTCTTCCTGTCGGGACACCTTCGTTCTGGAAATTTGTCTAGATACAAACGTACTGCGCCATGGCTATTGCCCCGTGCTAATCCATACATCAAGTGGGCATCTGCCAACTCCACATTTGTAAACATTGCACTGACTGCAAAACCTGTTGATGCTACGTACTGATGTGTTTGATGCTAGTACTGTATAGAGCAATGAGTCGCATGTCAACACAAGCACCGAAGTCAACATTACCTTCCTTCAACTGGGCCAACTGGCGGTGAATCGAGGAAGTACAGTACATACTGATGAAACTAAAATGAGCTCTAACATGGAAATTAAGTGTTTCCGGACACATGTCCACATAACATCTTTTCTTTATTTGTGTGTGAGGAATGTTTCCTGAAAGTTTGGCTGTACCTTCTTGTAACAGCCTGTATTTCTTCTGACTCAGGGTTCTGACTGAGGTGCTTCATTAAGTCCTAAACAGTGTAGCTTCCTCCTACTATTCTTTCTGTACTGAATGGAGGAGCCTCAGATTTCAAAAAGCTAGCATTTTGTCATATTTTTTAATCTCATATTATTGAATTTTGGTAAAATTTTCACTACAGGTCTATATTTAATGTTTTATTTCATGTGTCATTCACCTGTGTTTTATGTAGTATTTGTGAAAATATAGTCAAAATATATTCTCTGGGCAGGTGCTGCCAGGAATGGCGCTATGTGCTGAAAGGACCAAGACTCCTAATACAGCAGCAAAACAGCAGCTTTGCAAGTATTAGCTTGCCACTGCCCGCTCCAATGCTGGGCTGCTGTCGATGCCAGTGTTCCCATCCACAGGCTCCACCACTCCAGGAAATTTGCCTTAGGAAACTACACAGCATGTTCACAGGTAGAAGAAAGTGTGTGCATGGCATGAAAGCTTGAATAGTAAAAGTAATGTACTAGTCCTATACAATGCGGTTGTACAAGAAAATAACGGCAATGCAAAATCACAAATTATGAACATGCTTTGCATTGTATTGTTCTTACAAAATTTTATGCTTGTTATTCTTCATTAGAATGATCATCTCATTAGCAACTAACACTATTGAGGGTTAAAGTACATAAAGAATGTGAATTTAAAAATGCTTGAAGAAGTTTCTGCAATATTCTTATGTTCATGTTTGCTGCATAAATACTTTATTTAATTTACCTCTGTTGCACCAGAAGGGAAATTCTGTAGGACAACAGAGAGTCAAAATATCCAGAATAAGGCAGCATCCTGGTCTTCAAATTAACATAGTGAAAGATACTTCTAATAACAAAATATGCTGAACCTAGCTCCTTGATCAGTCCTTCTGTGTGTTGACTCCATTTCAGCTTGTTATCCAGCTGGATCCTGAGGAGCTTTATGCAAAGTGTTTTGTTTAGTGTGTGCCCATTATACCTATTCCTGATAACAACAGGTAATTTTATTTGTTTGAAATTCTACAGTATTGTCTTTATGATATTAAGACTAAAGCCATTTGGAATTAACCAGTTGTTGGCTTGTGAAGCTGTCACCTGAGTTGGTTTGGTAGAGTTTGGCATCAGCTGATATTAGTTTTAAGAGTCCTTTCAAGTCATTAGAAGATCATTTATGTAGATTAAGGACAAGAATAACACAGTAATGAAAAGGATAACACGTCTGCTGATATTCCAGCTATCTTTCTGTTTTCCACTAGTGACTTTACAAGGTCATCAATTTTATTTAAGGTACTTTTGTATTCTGAGAGAATATACTTAATGAGTATTCTTCATAATTCTTAATTTTGTCCAAACTTAAGTGTTTTGCTTTGCTAGTAGCTCTCTGAAATGTAACTATATGCTCTTTGCAACATTGCCTTTTCAAATAATTTTTCCCTAAAAAACGCCCAGCAAAACCACTGGAAATCACACAGACCGGATGGACCCTGCTTTGATCAAATGAGATGTTTTTGAAAAACAGAGGGTGGAAGTAAGCTTTCGCCAGAGGCATTATAATGCAGACTATTGCCATATATAAAATGACTAACAAGGAGACCATGCCTACTTGCCACTGGCTTTGTCCAAATTTATGATATATCCAGGATTTGGCTAGAAAAGCAAGCAACAGAAGTGAGTGCTCCAGCTGGTCAAGCATCATGAAAAAATGACGTTTTTGGCACTGGTTGTGCAAGACATGAGTGATTTATGTTAGTGTAGTTTTCAGGGAGTGCTCTTGCAGAGTGGAAAGAGTGCAGAATGGTAAGCTGAGGATTGTGTGATTGACTCTGTACGGAATCTCTAATTAAAAAGAGAGAGAGAGAGAGAGAGAGAGAGAGAGAGAGAGAAAACTGCAAACAAACCTAGATAATGCTAAGCATATTATATTTGATGTGATGAAACATTATGTACAGGAGAACAAATTGCTTATGTTAACCGACTCATGAGGAGGACAAACGAAGTTACAGTTGCATGATGAGATATTTCAAGATGAAGGATTGTCATTCTGCAATACTGAAGTGATTCCCCCACTCCTAAATGTAATCTTCTAATGGGCAGTCCTGTGATGTCCAATTTTATCTTCATCTGAAGAATATGATGAAAATGCTTCAAAATTGCTCTTATCTTGTCAAGAGAGGAAAAAGAATCACATCCCAAGAAGACTGCATCAAAATACACTTTCCAGAATGAGATTTTCACTCTGCAGCGGAGTGTGCACTGATATGAAACTTCCTGGCAGATTAAAACTGTGTGCTGGACCGAGAATCGAACTCAGGACCTTTGCCTTTTGTGGGCAAGTGCTCTACCAACTGAGCTACCCAAGCATGACTCACGTCCCATCTTCACAGATTTACTTCTGCCACTTCTTACACTTTGTTGTATGCACCTCAACAAAAGTTTGCAAAATCATAGAGTTTGCCGCCAATGGCTTTTTAAGTTTGTACAGCACCTTATTAACAAAATAAACATAATTCCTTCTGAAAACAAGAACAATTTTGGACAATTACAAAAAAACATTACAAAACAAAGCATGCTCTCTCAAAGTACACATCTTTAACACAAAAACAGTGAAAATCTTTATCTCCTGGTGGTGATTAACAGTCTGTAGTAGTGAGTATTTCCTCCCTGCACATGGGTGAGTTCTTCCACTCTGCGAGGCATGCTCTAGATGAGACCATCAAGTTTATCCTGGGGTATGAGGTCCCACTCCTCAATGGCAGCTTCAGTAAGGTCCTGAAGATTGTCAATGTGCAACGGCCACCTTCAACAGGCCCCATACATGCCCAACTGCATTCATATCTGGGGACTGTGCTGGCCAATGCATTCAGTTGATGTTGCATGTTTGAAGATACCAAGACAGTGCTGGAGTATGTTGCAGTCTTGCATTGTCATCAACTAGGATGAAGTTATCACCAACTTCATGTCTGTAGGGCATTACAGTTATTTGTAGGACCTTTTGGAGGTATCGGGAGCCAGTTGATTTGCTGCCATCATGAATTAGAGGCATCCACTGTCCCATCACTATTGCCACCCAAAATATTACGCTTCCAACTGCGAATGAATGGACTTCCTGAACATATCAATGTCCCTGGTGTTGTCCAGCATTTCTCCAAACTCTAACTCGTATAGTGTCAGGTCGCAAACCAATCCTGTTCTTGTCAGAAAACATGACATTACTCTGTTCCGCAATGGTCCAATGTTGATGTGCAAGAGCCCAGGTCCTTTGATTGCACCGGTTCCATGGGTTCTGTGCAAAACTTTTCAATGCTCTTCTGGAATGAAGACCACCCCATTGCAATCACCTATGTCCTATTCGGTCTGAGATATGAATTCCCATTGCCTGGGAGAAGTCATTTCCAATATTTCTGGCAGTTGATGTTGGATGCCTGTGGGCCAACATTTGGAGGAAATGATCCTGCATTGGTGTTATCACACGAGGAAGACCACTGTGAGATCTATTGTTCACATTTTCCATCTCTCTGTACTCCACACCTTAGACACACCACTTTGAGTGACATGTAACAGATTGGCAACATCTTGCTGTGTATGACCTGCTGAAAAGCCATTATCGTGACTCTGTCAAAGTGTTGTATGCCTGTACATGGCATGTTACCACAGTGCTGAACAGAAAGTGAATGAAGTTGTTGACACTGGACTGCTCGTAGTGTGCTGCTGTGGCAGTGGTAAGTTTATGAGACTGGGAAATGGCTACAAAGTATGCCAGTAGTAAACACTGTCCAATATTAGAGGATAATCCATGAAGTGCCTAGGTCAATGAGACCTCTAAGTATCGTAGACCACATTTTACAATAGTATTCCAGACTTTTGTTGAGCAGTGTACATCACCAGCTATCCACACCAGTATTTGACGAAATGATACATAAATATGATTTGCTGCCAAACTGTGTGATGAGAGAGAATCTTTTACAAATGTAAACCAAGTTTATTGTTGAATAGAAACTTGAGATCAACCATATAATTTTAAAAACGTGGTGTTTAACATGTGTGCAAGATACCAAGCAAATTATCGCTTTCCCAGTTTTTATGCTGAATGTCCCTCAGTATGTGTAAACCTTACATTGTAAAATAATAAAAGTATCTAATTTTATATATGAAGTTCTCATGTACGGCTTACAATCCCTTCCTTGAATTTTATGTGCAATCCCAAATTTTCCTTTGCTTTTCTTGTATGACAATATTAATAAATACAATATATTGAGCATTATTTTGATCTATTTGCATTGTAAGTAACATAAAAATTGAAAATAAAAACATTTCTACAAGACGACTGCAACTCATGACACTCAGATTACCATCCTGTGCTCTTCCTGGTGCGCCAACCACCACCTGTTAACTACGAAAACATAAATGGCACATGCCTTGCCAGGTCTGCGCCAAAAATGCAATTTTTTCTAAATGCTTAGCTATCTGGAGTTCCTAATTTTCTTACTTTCTGTTCTGCCCCAGAATTGCATATACCACAAATCTGGTGAAATCTGTGATCACAAGTAAGAATGGTCTCCTTTTTAAATGTGGGGTGACTCATTAGTCACACCCCTGACCCTCCTGCTTCGAGTGACTGTCCAACTTCATTTGACATATGGCACAGAAAACTTCATTCAGGGCTTTGTGTACCACTTAAAGAGTGATATGATTTCACATTAGTGTGAAGATCATCATAAGCAATGTACTTGATGTCAACCTCAGAGCATGCTTGAGGTTGTGGTCCAAACTGTTCCCAGTACCCTAAGGACATTCATTAACTAAATTATAGGTAACAATGATGAGCCCAGTGCTTGGCTTGGAATACCAGTGACCTGGTAATTATCAACCAATGACATCTGCACCAGATATGGCATTTCTCTCCCACAATTATTACTTAGAACTACAATGTTTGTGGTCTTCTTAACCATTTTCTTTCTAAACTTATCTTACTTCTCATGCCTTGCACTGTCCACATGCCTCTACACTTACTGTGTTGTGTATGTAATTGCTATTACTGCAAATTGTAGCTCACAACTGTGCTAACTCAGCCTATGTAACAGCCAAATGAGCTCAGAGTTTCAAGTTTTGCTGCTCTTTCTCCAGTATGATGTAGTGACAGCTGAAATCAGTTCTTCTTCCCCCTAGCATTTATCCTGTCCAGGATCCCTTGCTCACTGCGAATCATATTGTCATAACAATCATTATAGTTCATAAACAATTCAAGATATTGAAACAAGGTCTTTTTGCAAATGATAGCAAATATGAAAGTCTATGTTACACAATAAATAATTCAATTTTTTATATATATGATATAGAAGCAAGTCATCTGCAGAAGTGAGATGTCAGTGGCTCAGGATCCATACAGGTATCCATAGCACTGTAAGAAAACACAAGCAGTGTATGTATTCACATCCACACACCTGGGGAACGGAGTAGCAGGGCATGTATGCACACCCACAACAGTGAAAGGGTTAGAATCCATTTCAGGCAAAGAACTATCCATTTCAAAAAACTCATAAATTGCCCCTCTTTAAATGATAGTTGTGAAACTGGTGTTGTCTTTCTTGATTTAAGTAGACCTATTGCTTGCCTTTCATTAGTACATTTTAGTATATTACTGACACATTACACCAAAAGTAAAGTCATCCACCTGTATTTGCAGATGTGGAGGGTTCCAGACTCACAGAGCCTGCAGCCTTATGTGCCCACTGTGGTGTCCCTGTTTATCTAGTTGGAGCAGCACGAATCTGGCTGTGCAGTGACGTGGAGCCTTTGCTGGTGATGGAGCTTCACTGTAGTGTATACTGTGCACGCTCATGCAGCACAATATTAACCCCAGAACTCAATTTTCAATGCTGTACTTACACAGGATATCCTAAAAATTGTGACTGCTTTTCAAGAAACATCATACAACACTTTTAAAATGAATACAGTGGTGATACATTTGGTGTTGTGCACAGGAATTTCACAGATAAATAAAGTCATGATAACATTCTAATATTTCTCAAGAATACAGAGTTGTCATACAGAGAGAAATACTATGTTTATATTATTTGCATATGGAGTTCAGGAGCAATGACTGTTTAAACACCCCTATGCATATTGTAATTAGTTGACTCTCCTCATAGCACCTACAGGAGTGGTAAGTAAGAGATTGTGATATATTCTGAGATTTGTCACTTAATGATGGATCTTGACACTTTGCAAGCATGTTTTCATACAATAATTCTGGTTTTTCAGCATCTCCATAACTTCCTTCTGTGAGTTAAACACACTAGTCGCACTTAGTGCCTTGTTTGTATACATCCAATACTCCCTTTAGTCCTATTTCATATAGCTCCTACACATTTGTGTAATATTCTAGAACAGGTCAAACAAACATTTTGTAAGCAATCTCATTTGTAGGCTGATTGCATTTTCCCAGTATTCTACCAATGGCATGAAGTCTGCCACTTGCTTCATCTATTAATGAGACTATGAGATAACTCTATTTCATATCCCTTCAAATGTTTCCACCCACGTATTTGCATGAATTCACAGATTCCAACTGTGACTCTTTTTCATTTTGCCAAGTATACAGTTTTACATATCTGAGCACTTAAAGCAAGTTGCTCATCTTTGTGCCATTTTGAAGTCTTATTAAAATCTGACTGAACATTTGTCTCAATTTTTTCAGGTAGTACTCCATCATAGATAAATTCATTATCTGCAAAATGTCTTTCAATATCACTGATCTTTAACATGCAACATAAACAGTGAGGAAGGCTTCCAACACACTTTCCTTGGACGTACCTGCAGTTACCTCTACATCTCTGGATGACTTTCCATCCAAGATAGCATGCAGTGTTCCACCTACGTAGAAATCCTCAAGCCAGTCAAATTTATTTCATACTCATATAATTATACTTTCTTTAATAATCAGAGATGTGTTACTAAATCCAATACTTTTTGGAACTCAAGAAATAATGCTCAAATCAAACAATGGAAACTCCTGTTTGGAATTACAACACTGTAAGGAATATGATAAGATAGCTACTCATCTTAAATATTACCTGTTGAGTTGCAGATAGGCACAGAGAAAAGACTGATATACATGCAACTACCAGCCAAAGCCTTTCACAGTAAAGAAAACACACACAAAAGCAAGCACATCTCATGCACACTTGCCGTACCACCAGCAGTTCTGAATTCCACTTGACTCTCTTGATCTGTCACACTCAGTGTCGTGAGGAAAATGTGAGTTGGTCTTCACATGACAAATGTTTTTAGAATCCCTCCTGGTTGTCATGGAGGTGGAGCAGGTCATTCCGTTCAAGATACCTCATTATGTCTGAGCTCCAAATATATTCTACAACAAATGGATGTCAAGGATATTGGATGGTAGTTTTGTAGATCACTTCTGCTACACTTCTTTATTTGTGTGGGGTACCTTCTTCCAATTTCTGTTAAGTATACTAATAACCAATTCCAACTAGCTGTAATTTATTCAAATTGATAATTGTGGGACTCACTTTTATATTGTAAAGGATGTCCCAGGAGGAATGATCAGTATTCAGGGATATGATAGGAATGATTATCTGAAGCCAAAAAGTATAGTAAGCATAGGCACTAAACCCATAACTTAAGAGCTGTGAGCACTTGTTCTGTAGAAAAGAAATGTTTCACAATATGAAAGATAAACAAGTGCTGATAGGATATTAAGAGACACACAACTACTTTGAAAAAAGGCTGTTTTCATCTAATACTTCAAATTAAACTTTTACTTATCTTTACACAGAACACTATCAGTTTTCTATATACTTGTAACGTTACAATCTTTTTAAAGTGCACATTAATATTAACTGAAATTTACGTATTCCAAGTCCTAATTTTCTGATACAATGTTAACTTAGTTTTTGAATACCAGGAGATTTCCTGTATCCTGCTGATATCTATGGCAATCTGTTAATGACTTTTGCACCAGAATATAAAACCCCATTCTGAATCCTAAGCAGGGATGCATAGTGATAATATATGTTAGTCAGTTACAGTGTTCAAAATATATGTTAGATATTGCCAAAACTATAATACGTAACATTGTCATCCAGAAATACATTATGATGTCAGTTTGTAATGTAATTCTAGGAGAAACAGTCAATGTTTCTACGACAAGGGTACAGCATGTGCATGCAGCCTATGGCAACCGTGTCATCTGTAAAAATTGCAGAACTTGTGCTGCATGTCATTAAGTGTGTTGTGTTGCTTCAGGATGGTTTGGATTGCATTAACATTCAGTCCGAGACTCCATATAGTCACGCTAATTGACCAGGAAAAGAGACAGACAGACATCACAGAGAATTTTGTTGTGAGACAAAGTGATGTCTCCAGAATCTGGAACAAGTTTCTAGCAACAGAAATAGCTGAGGATGATCAAAGAAGTGGCCGCAGAAGAAAAATAACAGGTATGGTGGAATGATATCTGCGTACAACAACAAGCAGAAACCCTTCAACACAGCTCTACACATCTACAGCAGTAGTTCTAAATAGTTAAGTGACAGCACAAATGATACGATAAAGGCTACATGTGCAGGGACCTCTCAAGGCTCCTCCTCTAAATTTTGTTTGGAGAGGGGCTCATGTGACATGGGCACGAAACCATTCTTTGTAGATTAGCCGCCAGTGGGACACACACACTTTTCTGATGAGACTCCTATCAGTCTCCACCCTCACAACACTGATATACTTATGTGGAGGCAATGAGGACAATGTTTGTGCCCATGTTATCAAGGCTATTCAGTCATGTTTTGGGGTGCAATCATGAGTGGCTACAGGACACTCCCTTGTGCCAATACAGGACGACTGGTGTGAAGTATCGGAATGACATCCTTAAACACATCACATTGTAGCTCCAAATGGGGAACATATGGGAGTGGGATTCACACTCACTGATGACAATGTATGCTCTCATCCTCAATCTTGTGCAGACTTTCCTACTGGAGCATAGAATCAGTCGGATGGAGCAGCCTCATTCGCTGGATCTCACTGCATTGATAATGCCTTCATCATGCTAAAATGAGCTGTTTACAATCATCCTGTCCCACCAGAGACCTCACATGCCATCATAAGCCAGTGTGGAGGCACCGGACAAAATCCCACAGGCTTATCTCAACAATCTACTAAGTAGTACGCCAAAACAACATTCAAAACTGTCTCCAATTATGAGATGGTCCGTTTGGTTCGAAAACAATGTGTTATGCAAGGCAACAGCTGGAAAAGAAACTGTAATGTTTGCAGTCGAATCTTTTGTAAGGTTTTGTTTTTCTTTGTTGTGTGTTTTTATCAGGTGAAAGTGTGTTTAGTTTTTTTCCTTTTTTCTTTTTAATATAACATTACCTCACAGAACAAAATCAGTTTTTCCCCTAAATATTTATAACAAAGCTATATGCAACATTTATTTTGACCACTGTAGTTAGTTGCATGTTCCATGGATCATTTGCACAGTATATCTAATGATGTGGAACAAGTCATTTATATTCATATCACAAATTATTTGTAAATATGGCTACATGATAATCATTTGCAAGTGTTTCTTGTTAAGTACACATATATGAGATAGTAATTCCTACTCACCACCTTATACACATTACAAGTAATAGAAATTATTCTACAGAACTGTCAAGATGAAAGTTTTTTCCAGTTTGTTTTCAAATTTTACTTTGCTGCCTGTCAGACATTTTATATCACTGGATGAGCGATAAAAACAATTTTGGTTGCAGTATAGAGCACCCCCTTTTTGTGCTAAAGACAACGTCAGTGTGGAGTAATGAATGTCACTGTTTCTTCTGATATTGCAATTGTGTACATCATTGTTCCTTTTGAACTGCAGTGGGTTATATACAACAAACTTTATGAGGGAATAAATACACTGTGAAACAGTAGTCAGAATGCCAACTCCTTAAACAGATGTCTACAAGATGATCATGTGTGAGCATCACATAATATTCTTACAGCACATTTTTGAGCAAGGAAGACTTTCTTTCTTAAAGATGAGTTACCACAGAACATTATTCCCTATGACATTACTGAACAAAAATGTGCACAGTATGTCAGCTGTTTTCTCTCTTCCCAAGATCTGCAAAGATTCTATGTACAAAAATGTGGCTGAACTACATTGTTTTAGGCATCTCAACATGCGCCGTTTCCAGTTTAAACTCTCATCAATTTGGACACCTAAGAAGTTTGATACTGGGAGATGAAGAAGCTTCCACAGGATAGAGTAACATGGAGAGCTGCATCAAACCAGTCTCAGGACTGAACAACAACAACAAAGTAGTTTGAAGTTTCCACCCTACTTATTATTTCCTCACCATGTGTTACACTAGTGTAGTACCTCTAGATGTGTGGACTTGTTTGTTTGAGTAAAACTTCGTTAACACGAATCCAAAGGGACCGAAAAATCAGGAATTCGTGTTAAGTGAAAAACACAAATTTTAATAAGTATACATGTACAGCAGTACACTAATGTGTAATACACTACACTATGAATCACATTATTGTAGACTTATAACACTATAAAGTGATTGTACAATTACAAGTACTCATAAATTATGTACGTTATTTCTTGGAAAAAATTTGGTCATGGTTCGCTGATGTTCATGGGAACGATAATATTTTGTAATTTAACAACCAATTGTAATGATAGCGTCCGTAAACCCAGCAGTGACATCAGATGTTGAAGCGAAGCGTTCTAAACAGTCCAAGGCTGTAAACATCTCCTGACGTGTAGGTGGAATGGTATTTGTATTCTCTTCCTCTTCACTTTCTTCTCATGGCCCTTCTTGCGCCTCCTTCACAGCTTTTGGCACATCTGATTCCACAGAAGCACATATGACAACATCGTCATCTACACTAATGAATTCTTCGAAACTAATCCCAGGGTTCGCAACGTCCTGCAGAACTGTCCATTCATCAGATGAAGTGGCATCTTCTAACTCGTGGACATCTTCAGTGTTGCTGTCTCCAAGCCCTGTTAATGCACTTCCCTATATGATGTGGTGATACTGAGTTCCAGGCTGCTGCGATGGCTTATTGCGTCAAGCAGATTCCAATTTGAGGTTGCACTATTGTTTTCAGCAGCACGAATTGCAGCTCTTACAAGTCGCTTATGATAAGCTCTCTTTATGAGAGAGATTATGCCTTGGTCCAAAGGCTGAAGGCGGCTTGTGGCGTTGGGTGGAAAAAACTGAACCTTTATGTTGGAAAGGTTCAGATCATGAACATTATGGGCAGTACATCTGTCCAATGTAGGAAGAACATGTTTATTTTGAGCAACCATTCGACTGTTGAAACGAAGAAGTCACTTGCGAAATGTTGTGCCATCGATCCAAGCTTTCTTGTGGTGAGAGTAGATGCAAGGTAAAGTGTCCATATTTATGTTTTTAAAACAACAAGGTTTCTCGGATTTACCAATAACCCAGGGACGAAACTTCTCACTGCCGTCAGCATTACAGCACAGTACAACAGTCACACGAGTTTCATCTGTGTTAAACACAACATACAAGGCATACTTTTCCCTCACTCCATTGGATTCATGCAATCAGCTGTTCGCACTTTCTTCATCAACTTTATTTGCTTCACCACAAATTTGTTCAGATGAAATTGAATGTCTCTTTTGGAACTGATACAACCAACCAGCAGAACAACGGAAGTCTTCGATGCCTATATCTTTAGCAATATCATTTGCTTTTGACTGAATCACAGGGCCAGTTAAAGATATTTTAGATGCACCCGCATATGATTGAACCATTCTAGCAGTAACATCTCGATGTCTTCATACTTCACGGTATGAAATCGTTTAGATTTGTTTCCAGAACTTGATGCCACAGCATTAATAATTTTTTCTCGATTCTTAATAATCGTAGATAAAGTAGATTTTGGTAATCCAAACTGCTCTGCAATTGCTGTTTTCTTGGTACCATGGTCCACTTCATCTTGAATCTTAAGCTTTAACTGTACATTTAGAGCTGTCTGTTTCCTCTTCACCATTTTTGCGTGCTACAGTACTGCTTATAACTGTCATTTTTATTCAGTATTCCAACTCGATACGGCTACGACTAACAGAACACCTGTCAAATCTGGCACTGAGTATGTTCCTAAATGTTGCTGCACACATTACTGAATGTCTTACAATGTACAGCATACGCTGATTGTTGAGGTGATAATCTCGGCTACCGACCTACAATACGTTAAAAACGAGTCAACAATAAGTATAATTAGCTTTGTATCTACATTTCCTACATTCATTTCGGAAAAAAATATGCTTTAGAATACTCTAAGGTCAGAAGTTTGTCTTACTGTGAAAGGTGATTACACTAGGAACTGAAACAGAGTTCATAATTCACCTTAACGGAAATTCGTGTTAACCGATAAAACATACCATAAGAACTAATGTATTCCTGGTGGGACCTATATTTTTTTGCGTTAACCGCAAGTTCATCTTATACGAGTTCACCCTAATGAGGTTATACTGTGCGTGCGTGCGTGTGTGTGTGTGTGTGTGTGTGTGTGTGTGTGTGTGTGTGTGTGTGTGTGTCATATATCTCACACAGATGTGCGCAAGCTAGCACAGCTCACACACGCATGACCACCGTTGTCTGCAGCTTGGAGTGGAAGGGTATTTATACATTGTTATATTTCATAAAACATTTCGTAGAAATGACAGTTTCAACAAAATAATTTTTTTTAGTTGGTGGTTCCATAAATTAAATATCTGACTGTGACTTCAGAATTCTAGGCCACTTCTAGCTGAAACTTTAAATTTGGCATCGTAGGTCATAATTAAAGGGAAAATTAGAAAAGTGTGACTTCTGATATGTAACATCTTTGGTTTTGGACAGTGTATGTAAAGAGGAAACTGCTTATTACAGGAGAGTACTTAAATGTATTGCACTTCTGATTTGTGAAACAAAACCCATTTAAATAAATGCAACAGAGTTGTGGAAAATCAAAAAGAAGTCCTCAAAGTACATGATTGATTTTTAGGATAAGAGAAATGGAGAAATATTGGCACTCAAGTCATTTATCAACTTGTATAACAATTGCAGCAGCATGAACTACACAGGGCAATAAAAATCTTTCCTGTGATATATCCACAGAAGTAGGTTGTGGCTAGGCATCTCCACGGCCAAGAGGTAGAGCTCATTCCATTATTTCAGTGAAATTCTTCAGGTGTCTAACCACTTCGTATGTGATAGACTACTAGCATTTCAGCAATTGTTGCTTGCAGCCAAAATTGTTTTGCAGCAGTAGTCAGTGCATTCCTTGTTTTATGCTCAAGAGCCCTGTGGCATTAAAAAAATAGTTTTGATGATTTCACTACTTGTTAACTACTTTCCAAAAAATTAAATAAATTCTTGGAATGTGTGAGATTTGCTGCTTTTGTTCAGGCATGTCCCATTTTTCCTAAAATGATTTCTTTGTATACCACATGTGATACAAAATAATGTGTTCATAACAGACTGGTAGATTTTTCTATATATCCTGTTAATTTTCTGCAGTCCTCTATTTACTCACAAAGAATCTAAGCGGCACCTATCACAATAACATTTTATTTCTTTATTTTCTTAGCAACCCTCAAAGCAAGAGGCGACTCTTAGTTCAAACGTGTAGACACTATTTGCACTAAAGACAATTGCAATGTAGCCTAATAATTTTGTGAATCACTGTTGTTTTCATGCAGACCTACAGTTCTTTAATATTTCTCTCATGTAACAACAAAATTTTACAAAGATTGTACCTCCCAGCCCATTCTATATTCAAATTTTTGACAATCCCTCTGTCGTGGCTGTTGGAGTGTTACTGGTATTGTTGGGTTGCATGTTATGTATGATCTGTCACCCAGATGTGTATGTCTCTCTCTCTCTCTCTCTCTCTCTCTCTCTCTCTCTCTCTCTCTCTGTGTGTGTGTGTGTGTGTGTGTGTGTATGTGTGTGTGTGTGTGTGTGTGTGTGTGTCAACTTTACCTCTTAAATAATTTCCAGTTGCCATTCTTGATGTGGATAACTTTCGTGGTACTGTTATGCAGTGCCATGAGGTCGTGACATGTGACTTCCTCACCTTCTGCATTGGAAGTAGGTGCTGGAAGAGTTTCAATCTGTCCAAGCTACTAAATGATGTAAATCGGTTTTAAGTAGCTCTTCTGTGTTATAACACCTACATTTCCAACGGCATGTGACACAGATTGATCATAACTTGTAGTTTACTATATATTGTAAGGCATATTTGATGCTTTGACATTCAACAGCCAAGTCAGAATGACAGTTCACAAGTCCGATCTTCAACTGTACCATCCTTCACACTCTTGCTAACATCCCCTTTTCTCTGAGACATCCAGGTCACTGCCAAGCTGTGACATCAAAGCACAAGCAAACCTCCGCAGCAGGTGCAGTTGTACAATTGTCCTTGCACCTTGTTGGAGATGTGCAATTGACCTTGCAGCTTGTTGATGTCCAGGGTTGGCAGCTTTTGCACCTCATCTGCACGTTAGGCCAAAGAGCACATACTTAAAATTACCTAAACTACATTTCCAGTTTCCACAAGCATTTGTAAAGAGACAATCCCTTACAGATTCCTAGGCTCCTGCAGGCAGGCAACTTCTTAACATCCCTCAAATTCTGCATGCCTGCAAGCAGATACTAGAGAAACACTACAGCACTGCTCAGTTGTAGGTGTTGCCTGTCCACAGGCACCTAGGAATTGGTCAAGGATTGTCTCTGTACAGGTATATTTTGAAAGTGCTCGGCAATTAAATCATTGTATAAAATAATAGGTCATCCACTAGCTACATTAATAAACTAGTCTTCACAACATAGTTTTTTTTCCAGATGTATTGATATGTGCAAAAACAAAAACCCCTCTTTAAGAAAGAGTCAATGGCAGATTTAGGAAATTATCAACATATTTCTGTTCTTTCTGTTTTGTCAAAAGTATCTGAAAATGAAGTTATGATCCAGATACAAAATTTTATTGAAAAAGTGACATGATTTTGAAGAACCAGTGTGTTTTCTTGCAAGGAAGAAAAAGTACTGTAGGCAGGATAAATAACTTTCTTGACAAGATGGGCACTCACTGGAAAGAGGCAAGTATCTATGAACTCACCAAAGTCTTTGACTTAGTGAAGCACTTCTTAGCAGTCCAGAAAGTAAGTATGGGATTAGGGGCAGTACACTACAGTTAAGGCACCTGCCTGTCAAGTAAATTATGTACCTCCTTACACTATACTCCCAATTATTCGGGGTAATGTGTGGGAGAAGATGCATGAATAATCAAGACATTTTCAAACATGCATTCTTCATACAAAACTTTATCTAGTTCTGTGGATAGGTACTGTATGGCTGTTTATTTCTGAAAATAGTCTGTGATGCTCGTCTGCTTTTGTATGAAACTGATTTTTTTCTTTTTTTGTATGGCATTTCGAATTTTTCTTGCAGCAATAATGTCATTATACAGAAACCTACTTTGGCCGATACAATCTGGAAGAGTACCAATACACTGCAGTGCGGTAAAATGATTGACAAGGTTACTGCCTACATCCCACATTCACATTCACTGTCCTCTTCTTTGTTTTGTTGTGAAGCAGCAGTCACAATTTTGGCATCACTCATGAACTGGCAGCCATTTCACAATTGTTGATCTTCAGCCACTTACTCAAGTTTACTTCATCAACATCTTCAAAACCATTGAAACCCATTGCATAATGCATCATTTGTGCAGTTGTTATTTCTTCATTACTGAAACTTTGAAAAACACATTCTTCTTTATCTGGAAGATTTTTCCTCGATGATCGAACTAGTGTATGTGGCTTGACATCCAGTCGGGCATCAAAAATCCCGTGTAAGGTGTCTAGACTTGTCAACTTCTTCCAGAACACCACAAAATCATTCTCATCAACTAGCATTCTCTCAGCAGACCAGCCTGGCAGCTCCATTTTCCTAATGCAATTATGTCTTGGTCCACTGGCTGAATAACTGCAGTCACGTTAGGAGGTAAAAACTTAGTTACAATAATACCATCAGCAAATACGATAATCCCCTCATTGGGATGTGAAAGGGCACTATCAAGCAATAGAACAGCCTTTTGTAGCTATCGTTTCTCTTCTAGAAATAGCTGAACTTGTGATACAAAATGTGTGTGGAACCAGTTTTTGAAAATTTCACTGTCCTTGCTTCTTTTTGGTTGTAATAATGCAAAGGTGGATCCTTAGCTGTGGTGTCCTTAAATGTTCACCGTTTTCTTTACTTTCCTCTCACTAGTAGTTTCACTTTGTAGTTCGCAGAAACATTAGCAGTGCACAAAATTGTAATGCATTCTGCTTGTATTTAGCCATCCAGATTAGGCATTAAATTCTCCCTGTAACCCTAGAGCTTCATGAAAAAATTTAGCTTTTTCAGCACACATTGCACCCGAAACAATGACACTTTTTGCTCGTTTTTGGCTCAACAAATGCAAAAGGGCAGCATCTAATTCATCAAATGTAGATCTCTTCGTGCAGATGGTACAGAACTGGAATCACATTTCCTGTTAAAATCCTGTATTTTCTGCTTATTCTTTTTAATATCCTGAACAGTTTGCATTATAATACCATAATCAGCACTTAGTTTTGTAGCAGTTTTCCCTTTCTCAAATCTTTCAATTAATTCTAATTTTTGTGCTCAAAATGTTTCTTTTGTTTCTTCATCATCTTGTTTACAACTTTCTTTTAACTTGCTTTGTTGACACTTCCATGTCAATTAACATAAGAAAAATGAGTTTGTTTTTTTATTTAGAGAGAATCAGCTGGCCGATAACAATGGAAACTGTACTCTGTTATCATGCAGCAGTTGTGTAAACAATGGAAATAGCACTTACTATCACGTGATGGGTTGTTCATTGATGTTTGTTTGCTAGAGGGAAATATTGCACATTCCTTCGTCTGCTTCTCCTTTTTTGTGCATAAATAATCCACAAACTAGATAATCTTCACATGACTAATTGGTATACTGTTGTGATACAAATATTAAGTGAAACTGATAGGGAAAATTGCATGCCCCAGTTATTTCAAATTAGTAAAAAGATCGGCAGCATTTCTTTCGGGAAGCTCATGTAAACTTCATGTGTACTGAAGCTCCATAAAATGTCATCAGCTCCATATGCACTGCACATTCAAGGCAATCACATTGTCCATTATTTAGAAACAGTGAACTTTTAACGTGTACTTCCTATACATCTATTGCACATATTCATCTTTTTACACAGCAAACTATAATTATTCATGGCAAATAATTTTTATCATACATATGTGTAATAACTAAGATAATTCTATGCTTTCTGTTCACAATTTAACTCTTTCGTTTGGGCATTTTTTGGAGTGACTCGGCAAAGCTAACTTTTTTTGGTGCCATACTAGAATTGTGATAAACTGGCTATATTTTTGATAATTTTATTTTTGTGACTAAGCACCAAAACTATGGTGATATGTATATCTCCCACAGCCACCCTATTAGAGTTATTAAAGTATGGTGATAAGTGAATTTCCCACTTTTCTTTTGTGAGCCATTACACATTAAAAAAATTAAACAGCTGAAATGGACCTGCAGATAAAGACCTGGCTGCCCTCACCCCCAGATCCTGACCACTCTTGAAGAAGGCAGGCACCCCCCCCCCCCCCCCCTTGCCCCTTCCGGGTCATCCAGGTTCCAGGTTGTTGTCCGCCAGATAGTTTTTCTGTGCTCTTGAGAAGAGTGGAAGGGAAACAGAAAAATTGGAGAAGCCATCTGCAGAGTGTCAGACAAGGAGACAATCGGATTATGAAATGTCAAAATGCAGTTTGCTAAGGAAAACAATGCTTGTTACAAGAAGCCTTTTAGCCTCTACATGTGCTCTGTTGCCAAGAGGATGTGTGGAAAGGAAGGTTTAATAGAAGAGGAGGTGTAGGTGACAAATGGATAGGACACAGGACATCTATTCTTAAGTGCCGAGATGGAACTTGCCTACTGAAGGAGTTCTATGATGATGTCTGTGTGTGTGGTCCTCCCTTTTACCATGAGAATTTGGAAAATTGTGGGTGATACAAAACTGTTTAAAAATGATAGTGAACAATAACATGATTGGCCAGAAGAATAATATGAACCAGCCAATCAAATGTATGGCCACACCCAGGGACAAGTCTCTGTAGGATGCAAAGAGGTTATCTTGGAGGGATACTGGTGACTGTGCTGGGAAAGAAGACACTTGTCACCCAGATGGAAAATGGGAGACAGTCTGCCGATGGGTGAAACATGACACTTGGTTGCTGAATGCCTTCCATTGCGCTGCCAATGCATGACACCCAGCTCCAGCCACCACTACAATACGCCTCTCCCACCAACTACATGCCACTACAGCAGTGCTGTCAGCCATAAGCAGTGTGCCTCCCTCTGCACCGATAACAGCTGGATCTGCACCTTGTTAAAATGCACTTTCATCTACATCCGCCTGCCAATTCCGTATGTCTCATAGCAACAACAATTTAGACACACTGGTAATTTTGTAACTGATAATGGGCAAATTATTATTTTCTTTTATTATGAATAAATGTGATTCATATATTTATTTGAATGATTGTGGTCAAAAAGCATTTCGCTTCTACAAATAAATATTTATGACTAATCTCCTAAAATTCTTCATGCTGGTACTCCTAAACATCATGCTGGTGGTTCGGCAATTTGCCAGAACCAGTTTCTTTACTTCTTCCACATTGTCATCAGTAATTTAAATGCTAGGGCATCCAGGGTGGTGGTTGTCTTCTCGATCCGCTTTGAAACATTTATACCACTTGTTAACTCTTATCTTATTCATAGTAGATTTTCCAAAAGCCACAGTCAATGTTTTTGAATGTGCTGATGCACTTTATTTCATTTTTCAAGCAAAATTTAATGCAAATTCTTTGATCAATCTTTTTCGAAAGTAAAAATTCACTGAGCACTTGGAAACACGTATAAACCTATTCAACTATCAACAATAAATTAAATATTGAAAACAACTGAAAATGAAAAAAAAAAAAATCACGTATGTATGTGCCAACAAGATAAAAAAAAAATGGAAAATCCAATGTATAAAGCCCACAAAATTAAAAAACTTCCATTACTTTTTGACCGCACACTGTATACAGAAAAGATAGGCTGGCACAGATATTGGTAGCATATTTCTAATGTCTAATGAGATAAATACAGAGATAGAATGTGAGATAATCTGGATAAAGATAGTGCCAAAAGCGAGTCTAGAAAAGTGTGAAGTGGACCTGGGGTGAAGGCCCCTTCTGTGCAGGTTTGTGCTGTGGTGGTGTGTCGTGGCAAGGATGCAGGTCAATATCAGCTCAGAAAAAAAGACAACAAAAAATCAAATATTTTATTAAAACCCATATGACCAAACTCACAGCTTCGTGGTGTGGCTGTCATGTCTGTATCAGCACATGGTGAGGATGGTGTGTGGTCAACTGTGGACCAGTAGGCTGTGATGTCTGCTCTCAGGAATGCTTTCACCATGGGCTTGCTCAGCAGCACATCCCAGTTGGACACTGCACGGCACATCGCGAGAGGTGCCAGCAGCACAGAAGATGCCGAAATACTTGCAGGGGACAGTTGGTCTCTGGTGATGGATCTTGCTCCTGTGATTGACAGTGCGTGGTACCATGGCACCCGTACCAGTGAGAAGGGTGAGTGGCTGTACCGTCACAGTCTCGATCTGCTGACCTCTGATGCAGGAGTCTTACTGCTACTGGAGTGAGCATTGTGGTGGATACACACGATGTATGGGAAGGAGGACCTGGTGCTAGAAGATGGTGTGGTGGGAGAAGCCCAAACTTATGGCAGCTGCTTGCGTTCCCATATTGCTGTGGTGCCTGGTGTAGCCCTCTTATTTTAAGAAGCCCTTTTTGAGTGTTTGCCACCAAGCACATGAAACTGACATTAAATTCACAGAACCACCTCCACTCTTAACTGCACCCTCCTCCACGCACTGAAGATGAAACACCTCATTGAAGTTTGGACAGTCCACATCAATACACCAGCAAATTGCACAACTTCATTAATGAAACGATCATGGGCAAGTGCAAAAACAGTAGCTTGTCATTCACACTGTCTAGCTCTAAGTCAAGTGCCACAGCACATGCTTGTGTTAGCAACCTCAGCTACAGAGGCAGATTGCTTAAATGGAAGTGCATAAGTAAATAGATAGTACTGTTAGGTATTTTTCTCCCTTCACAATAATTTCAAAACCAAAAATATGTGACAAGATTTTAAACATGGCTGCAGCAGCAACTGTTAAAATTCTTCACAATAAAGGATGGCAGCCAAAAACAGTTGCAGGATAGAATTTTTTTTTATTAAAATTCTTGACCAAGGTTTCGGTACATATAAATATACCTTCATCAGAAGTACATTTCCTGAATAGAAAGACACATTCATTAGAAAAGCCATATCAACGAAAGTGAGAAACAGAAGCTTAAATAACGGTGAAATTGCTAAAGTAATACAGGCACACAATCTTTAGTACTTACTAAAATTACATCATGCACTGGAGAATAATGAAACAATTATGCCAAAAGGCGTCGTCAGTAATTAAAATATCATCTCCATTTGTACGACATGTGTAATGGGTACAGGATCAAAGCGAACAGTTTAACAATGTTACTTCACCTATGAACTGTTGAGACACGAGTGTGAAGGCACTAAGGTAGATTGTTTCGCCGAGAGAGGGCACTTGCATGTGCCAGACTCGCGCATATTACAATCCATAAATACATACATAAGCGCATCAAAATTATTAAAGGTTGTGTTAATTCAAACTTTGTCTTAATAAATAAAGCGTATCACGCCAACTAAAGACATTTATGTAAACTATAAATATAGAACCAAATTTATCTGTGTCCTAGTGTCAAACGGATAAAGCTTGCGCTTGGAACATCTAACGAGAGAGGGCACTACTGTAATGTGCGAGAGTCTCGCGTAATGTAGGCAGTGAAATACATACTAGCGAAACAACCAGAATGTTATAATAAAACGAAACCATCTGTCTGTATGAATAAAACATAGTAGTCATTTAACCACATATACACATTGAAATTCATACTTAACAAACATCACAATATGTAGATCACAACAAGATAGGAAAAGCGCATTTCACCGGCATCAACAAGCAAGAAAATAACTCCTAGTCAGCCAGACTATATTACATTAAGGCAATGAGGGGTTTGAAACTGTCTAAAAAATTTTTGTTTCGAAGCTGCACCTGTTCATTAAGAACAAAACCATCTTTTAGAGACAAATGCTTGAAAATCTCTAATTCTTCGAGCAAGTCTAGTTTGTCACCTTTATCAGCTTCATGAAGCAGCTCTACGTCGTCCAGTTCTCTTGGCGTGTGCTGTAAGAGCCATAGATGTTCAGCAAAAGTGGAATTATATACGTTTTCCCCATTTTTACCTAACTTGTGTTCTTTATACCTAACTTTAATGGGTCTACCTGTCTGCCCTATGTAATAGTTTGGGCAGTCGTTACAAGTAATTTTGTATACACCAGACTTAGTGCTGAGTTCTTCTCGTGCTCCAATATTATGAATTACTCTACGTTTGAGGCTATTATTTACGGAAAAAGCAACTCTATAACCGTATTGTTTCTGTAAAAGTCTTTTAATCTTATATGAAACGTTCCCTAAAAATGGAATAGAAATAAAGTTATTACTCTCATAGTTCTTTGCCCTGTTATCTCCTAAAGTAGAAAATTTTACAGCTGTTTTTTTCTTAGCAATTTGGTCAATTAATTTAGGGTCGTATCCATTGTTAGTGGCTATTGATTTTAATAAAAATATTTCATTTTCAAAACAATTCTGTGCTAAAGGTGTGCTCACAGCGCGATGAACTGCAGAATGAAAAAAGGCGATCTTGTGAGTTTGAGGATGACAGGAATCTGCTGGAATAATATTATCAGAAAAAGTTTCTTTACGGAAAATGTCGAAGCTAATGGTGTTACCCGATAACTTAAGTTTCAAATCAAGAAAATTGAGTTCTCTCTCGTTATTTTGTATCTCTTTTGTAAATTTCATTTTCTCGTGGAAACTGTCGAAAACATGAAACAGTTGTTGTAGATCTTGGTCACAACCGTGAAATAGTATGAGTATATCATCAACATAACGAGCATAAAAAGAAATCTTATTGGCTAACGTAGGGTTGTTTTTGAAGAAATTTTCTTCTAGTGCATTCATAAAGATGTCAGCAAAGATGCCAGCTAACGGGCAACCCATGGCTAAGCCGAATGGTTGCTCATACATTTTACCATTAAACTGAAAGTAATTGTAATCTAGTACAACCTGCAGTAGTGACATAAGTTCCGACAACTGTAGCTCACTTAAAGTTTTATGTTGTCGAATGTTACCTTCAATAATCTTAAGAGTGATATCCACTGGAACATTGGTGTATAAACTTACGACGTCAAAAGAAACCAAACGAGAGGAAGAAGTGATCTCTATTGATTTTAGCTTGTTTATTACCTCAGCACTATTTTTAACAGAGTAATTGTTTTCAAAAACAAAGGCTTCTTTAATTTTAGTGTGTAAAAATCTCGCTAATTTGTGATGTGGGCTCTTTATTCCATTAACAATGGGACGAACTGGGTGTTGACTTTTGTGTACCTTAAACTGACTTCTAAGCGTAGGTGCTCTAGGGTTCATGTTAATTAAGGTTTTCTTTTGAAACTCTTTCATAAGATGTTTACTTCTCCTTAACGTATCTCTAATTTGCTTTTGTAACGTAGGGGTATGATCTTGCTCAATTTCAAATATACCATTTTCTTCGAAAAAAGCCAAAGTTTTAGCAATGTATTCACTTTTATAGGCTACAACAAGCGAATTTCCTTTGTCTGATTTAGTGATGAGAGCCTCATTATTTTTTAATTTACGGTTAATACTAGTAATAATGTTACCACTTCTCTGTTTTAAATCACTGTTTTTTACCGACTTGACCTCTCTTTCTATAATTGCGCTACATTCATGAGCTATCCTATTTTGTTGGGATTTTTCAGTTTTTACGGAGTCAAGACCAACTTTAAGGTCAACAATAAAATTATCTATCACTTTAGGATCGTTAATATCAGGCATGAAATTGTATTTAAAACCTCTCGCTAGCATGGCGCTTTCTTGAGGGGTAAAGCTTATAGAAGTTTTGTTTAGTACACTGTCGAAAAATTGGTGTTCGCAATTGACAGTTCTTTTTGCATGAACAACATTAGATTTTGGGGTAACATTTTCCAGTTTATGAAGTTTAAAATCATGTCTACACTGAATTTCAACCTTACGATTGTGTAACCACTCATTAACACTATGCCAAACACTGTCTATGTGAAAGTTAAAATAATCTTTAAAAGTTCTAGTAATATAGAGATACAAAGAGTAAGCTTCTTCATTTAGTTTATCTTTCTTCTTATAAAGGTCACTGATTCTGTCACTCATAATTTGTTTCACCAGTTTAGCTTTAGTAGATGGCTCTTACAGCACACGCCAAGAGAACTGGACGACGTAGAGCTGCTTCATGAAGCTGATAAAGGTGACAAACTAGACTTGCTCGAAGAATTAGAGATTTTCAAGCATTTGTCTCTAAAAGATGGTTTTGTTCTTAATGAACAGGTGCAGCTTCGAAACAAAAATTTTTTAGACAGTTTCAAACCCCTCATTGCCTTAATGTAATATAGTCTGGCTGACTAGGAGTTATTTTCTTGCTTGTTGATGCCGGTGAAATGCGCTTTTCCTATCTTGTTGTGATCTACATATTGTGATGTTTGTTAAGTATGAATTTCAATGTGTATATGTGGTTAAATGACTACTATGTTTTATTCATACAGACAGATGGTTTCGTTTTATTATAACATTCTGGTTGTTTCGCTAGTATGTATTTCACTGCCTACATTACGCGAGACTCTCGCACATTACAGTAGTGCCCTCTCTCGTTAGATGTTCCAAGCGCAAGCTTTATCCGTTTGACACTAGGACACAGATAAATTTGGTTCTATATTTATAGTTTACATAAATGTCTTTAGTTGGCGTGATACGCTTTATTTATTAAGACAAAGTTTGAATTAACACAACCTTTAATAATTTTGATGCGCTTATGTATGTATTTATGGATTGTAATATGCGCGAGTCTGGCACATGCAAGTGCCCTCTCTCGGCGAAACAATCTACCTTAGTGCCTTCACACTCGTGTCTCAACAGTTCATAGGTGAAGTAACATTGTTAAACTGTTCGCTTTGATCCTGTACCCATTACACATGTCGTACAAATGGAGATGATATTTTAATTACTGACGACGCCTTTTGGCATAATTGTTTCATTATTCTCCAGTGCATGATGTAATTTTAGTAAGTACTAAAGATTGTGTGCCTGTATTACTTTAGCAATTTCACCGTTATTTAAGCTTCTGTTTCTCACTTTCGTTGATATGGCTTTTCTAATGAATGTGTCTTTCTATTCAGGAAATGTACTTCTGATGAAGGTATATTTATATGTACCGAAACCTTGGTCAAGAATTTTAATAAAAAAAAATTCTATCCTGCAACTGTTTTTGGCTGCCATCCTTTATTGTGAAAAATATGTGAGTCGCAAAGAACACACATATTCATACTCGACAAATTCACAGCCTTTGCAGTAGTGATGTGGGGATTATAATCAACTCAGTACTTAAAATAAAGGTAATCGATATTTCCATTATGTTTTAACTGTGGTCCATCCAACCAACTTAAAATAAAGGCAATCGATATTTCCATTATGTTCTAATTGTGCTCCATCCAACCAAACAATGCTAACAGTAAATCCTGGTCCATGTATAACCATTGCCTGAACACATTCACTACATTGTACCCTTCACTGTATGTTGATGTCACTTAAATGTTGCACAGATCTTGAATGAAATAAAGCTGCCTGCTTCTCTTCAGAATCCATAGCACACTGTTAGCACTTACACCATCTCATTTGACCCTTGCCTTGAAGATTTTTATGTAGTACCTGCTGAAACAGTTCAAGCATAATATTTGAGGAATTACCACCCCTGTCCACCTTTCTGCACATCCTACACTGTCGCGTGGTCCTGAAATTTGTGACACAGATGTGTAATTATTAACCTTGTGGGTAGATCAGTCCCATACTCACGTTTCCATTGTTTCTGAAATACAAGTCTCAAACTTCCAGTACCACTCAATGACCTGCTTCCGCACTTCAAAGCTCAAATGCATGACCATAAGATGCTAGTCTCTTGCAACTGACTGATCAATGATTCTACTGACATCTGTTGATGAAACAAACTTATGCTTCCCAGAAACTTAACTTTGTAAGTACGAAAATGCTTTTGTATCAAAAGGAAAATTCACTTGAGAAAACTCCAAAATTATGAGACAGAATTGGTGGTCAACACGTACCTTCAGGAGGCAAAATATCAGTACTGCTAATAGGCAGAAATAAAAATACATGACATTATCTTAGTTTTTGGAACTAATAGTTCCTTCTTCTGGGAAAGTGAGAGATAAATTGGGAAAGGCTAAACAGACGGGACCTGCCACTCAGACCCCAAGATGAGAGGCAGCCACACCTTTTGAGGATGAGGGGAGGCAAAGATATCACAACAGGTGGATCCCTCTTGACCTGGGGTCTGAGAGTTCTGATCGTCCTCAATTCATCTCTCTCTTCCCCCAGAGGAAGGAATTAGTAGTTCTGAAAATTAGGGTAGTATCAAGTACTTTCACATATGCCTCCTGGAAAATACATTCTCTCTGTCAGTTCAAAGTGTGTGCAGTTTTTGAAATACCATGTAAATAACAAATTGAAGACTTGACTATGCCAAATTTGCTTATGTAGGGATGTCTGTACAAGCCATTATGGAAGCAAACCAGCAAACAATCTCACTAATATTGAAAACCAACTGACAAAAACATAGATCCATGGAACAAATGCATAGTCTTGTCAAACATTTAATACCTTACCAGAATCAGTATCTCTCCATACAACACTTTTTTTTTTTTGTGACGCCAATTGAGAGAATAAGAAGTGCTATTAGCTAGTCTGAAATGATAGCACAAAACGTTTGTAGGTTCATCAAAAAATATGAATATGTTTACTTTTTCTGAAGTCTGATCTATTTTCATCCTAAATACAACTAAGAATGAAGGCAAAAATCAAACAATGGAAACTCCAAGTAGGAATATCAACAATGAAGGAAAAGACACATTGCTACTTACCATAAAGAAGACACATCAAGTTGCAGACAGGCACAATTACAAGACACTTACATAACACTTTCGGCCACAGCTTTCATCAGTAAAAGAGAGACACATATCATTCACACACACAAGCAAGAACATCTCATGCACACACAACTACCAACCCCAGCATCTCAGACTGGAACATCTCATGCACACACGACTACCAACCCCTGCATCTCAGGCTGGAACGCAACTATCACATGGAATGGGAAGGGACAGTATTGTACGGCGAGGAGAGAGACTAATGCTGTCTGCTGGAGTGTGCAGGGACTAGACTGCCAACAGGCACAGTGTCAGGAAGTTGCGGCGCACGAAAGTGGGAAGGGGGGGGGGGGGGGGGGGGAGAAGAGATACCGAGAAAGACTGTTGGCATAAATAGGGTGAGAGATAAGAATGGGGAGGAGATGATAGGACAGGAGTGGAAACTGCTGGGTGGAGGTTGCGTGGACAGTATGTTACTTCAAGTTGAGGCTGGGATAATTACGGGAGTGAACAATGTGTTTTAAGGATAACTCCCATCTGTGCAGTTCAGAAAAGCTGGTGGTGGAGGAAAGGATCTAGATGGCTTGGGTGGTGAAGCAGCCCTTGAAATAAAATGTTTTATGTCCAGCTGCATGTTGTGCCACAGGTTGGCCTACTTTATTCTTGGCCACAGTTTCAAGGTGGTTGTTCATCCTAGTGGACAGCTGGTTGGTAGTCATACCAATATAAAAAGCTGCGTAATGATTGCAGCAGAGCTGGCAAATAACATGACTGCTTTCACAAGTGGCCCAGCCCCTGATGGGATAGGATAAACATGTGACAGGATTGGAATAGAAAGTGCTGGGTGGGTGGATTGGGAAGGTTTTGTATCTGAGCCTTTCATATGGATATGATCCTTGCGGTAAGGGGTTGGGATTGGGAGTGACAAAGGGACGGACTAGGATGTTGTGGAGGTTGGGTGGGTGATGGAACACCATTTTAGGAGGTGGTGGGAAGTATCTCAGGGAGGATGTCCCTCACTTCAGGGCATGGTGATAGGTAATCAAAGCCCGAGCAAAGTATGTGGTTCAGTTGTTCCAGTCCAGGGTGGTACTGGATGATGAAGGGGACAATCATTTGTGGCTGGTTCTTGGGAGTGGTGGGAGAATTGGAGGTGTGGTGGGGAAAACGACACGGGAGATCTGTTTGTAGGCTAGGTCTGGGGTATAGTGCCTGTCCGTGAAGGCCTTCGTGAGACCCTCAGCATACGAGCAAGGGAGTTTTTGTCTCTGCAGAAACGCCGTCCCTGAATGGCCAGGCTGTACGGGAGAAGTTTTTTGGTATGAAGGGGATGACAGCTGTCAAAATGCAGGTATTTCTAGCAGAAGGCCTCCACCAGTTCTCTGACTCCTCCACCTATAATCTCTGCCAGAATGATCTCATCCCAGAAGTCCAACATAAACTCCAATCCCTGCCCTTCCCAGAACATCTCCCCTGAATCCTTATGCATCCTCATCGCTACGACCTCCTGCACACCCACCTTCTACAGGTTCCCCAAAATCCACAAACCCAATCATTCCAGATGCCCCATTGCGGCTGGTTATTGTGCCAACACTGAAAGAATTTCAGTTCTCATTGACCAACACCTCCAATCAATTGCCCGTAATCTAGTCTTCCATGTCAAAGACATCAACCACTTCCTGTCTGCAACTTGATGTGTCTTTTTTATGGTAAGTAGCAATCTGTCTTTTCCTACATTGTTAATTTCGTCACTTAGGCTGTATATTTATGACAACCTCTTTTTAGTTATACAAACAGCTGTGGCTTAAAAAGCCATGTTCAAGTATTTACCAAGAGCACGACTCCATACACATGAAAATGACAGTGAATTGACATAATGTGCTACTGTTCATGATGGTTTACAAAGTATGATATTTTGAATTGTCTGATAGTATATTTGAACTAACACAAATAGTAGCAAGTAGTGTGAATTTATTGTCAGTTTCATGTGCTTGGGCCAAACACTGGGCTAACACTAAAAAGGACTTCTTAGCTCAAAACTAATTGTTTAAATAATGAGAAGAGGTCCTTACAAATATACCGCCTAATTGAAAACATCTCACCTTCAGTCACATAATAAAACAAGTAAAGGTAACAAGAACAAGAATGTTGCTGAGCTTTCAGTCAAATCCTTCTACAGAGCCAAGAGACTACACATACTACACACACCTGTGCAATTACATTGTCCCAGCCAATATTGTGCCATCCAAGTGAGCTGTATCAGTGGTTAGCGCGCTGTACTTGCATTTTGGAGGACGATGGTTCAAACCTGCATCTGGCCATCCAGTTTCAGGTTTTCCTTTACTTCCTTATATTGCTCCAAGGCAGCAAGCTCAGAGAATATAAATGTGGCAACAGTGAGCTCACTCTGTTGCAAGCAGCTGGAGTTGTGCATACTGTAAAATGACATATAGGAGTGGGCTGGGAGGAGGAGATAAAACAGACAAAGAGATAGAAACTGCGGAGAGGATAAGTGAAGTGGCAGTCATAGGGGGCAGGACAGGGGTTAGTGGAGACTTAGGCCAGCTGGATTACTGGACCAAAGGGTGTGTTCCACCGACCATCCCCATCAAAATAATTTAGAGAAGCTGGTGTTGATGAGAAGGATCCAGATGACATGAATTGTGAAGCAAGCATTTAAATTGGGCATGATGTGTTCAGCAGTATATTCTGTAAACTCTGATATTGGTTACATTAGTTGTAATCAAATGCTGAATTCACAACAGTCTTGAATTTTCCGTTAAATATATAAAATAGAGGGAAACATTCCATGTGGGATACCAAATGAAAGCGTTGGTATGTTGATAGAGACACTAACAAACACACACACACAAAATTCAAGCTTTCACAAACCACAGTTGCTTCGTCAGGAAAGAGGGAAGGAGAGGGAAAGACGAAAGGATGTGGGTTTTAAGGGAGAGGGTAAGGAGTCATTCCAATCCCGGGAGCGGAAAGACTTACCTTAGGGGGAAAAAGGGACAGGTATACACTCGCACGCACACACACACAAATCCATCCGCACATATACTGTATACTTGCATTAAATTTTGCTTGAAAAATGGAATAAAGTACATCACCATATTCAAAACATTGACTGCGGCTTTTGGAAAATCTACTATCAGTAAGATGAGTTAACAAGTGGTATAAATGTCTTAAAGAGGATCAAGAAGACGACGACCGCCCTGGATGCCCTAGCATTTCAATTACTGACAACAATGTGGAAGAAGTAAACAAACTGGTTCTGGAAAGCTGCCAAACCACCAGCAGAGAGGTTGCTGATGATGTCTGTATATTCTTTGGCTCATGCCAAGAAATTTTTTTTGGATGTTCTGGGCATGAAACATGTAGCATCAAAGTCTGTTCCAAAATAGTTGAATTTTGACCAAAAAGGATGTTTTAGTTTCTTTCACCATATTATACGTTTCAGGAAGGCCTACAATAGGTGCAGTTTTCATTATTTAAATCAAACAAGGCATCACATAGACACTGCTCAGCAGTTGCTGAATGAAGTAGTCAAAGATCCAAAACTCCTACCATAGTTTACAACAGATAACAAAACATGGGTATACGGGTATTATGCTGAAACCAAGGCCCAGTTGTCCCAATGGAAACTGCCTGAAAAGCCAAGATCCAAAACTTCTACCACAGTTTACAACAGGTAACGAAATATGAGTATTATGCTGAAACCAAGGCCAAATTGTCCCAATGGAAACTGCCTGAAAAGCCAAGACTGTAAAGAATTTGACAAGTTCAACCACATGTGCAGGTCTTTCTCATGGTTTTCTTCAATTATAATGGAATAGTAAATCATGTGTTCCTGCATTATAAGGAATACCACCTGAAAGTCATGCGTCATCTGGGTGAAGCAGTCTGAAGAAACTGACCAGAATTGTGGCAAAATCACTCATGAAAATTGCATCACAATAATGTTTGTTCAAGATTTTTTTTGGCAAAAAACAAAAACCATTATGTTGCTCAGCCACCATATTCACTGGGCATGCCCCCCCCCCCCCCACCCCCTTCTTTCTATACTCCAGGCTGAAGAGAACCACTAATGGACAAAATTTTGCGACCAATGGTGGGATAAAATCAGAATTGCTGAACACAATAACGACGGAGAAGTTCCAGACGTGCTTCCACAATTGGAAAAAGTCCTGGCACGAGTGTATTTCATCCAAGGGGGTTACCTTGAAGGGGTCAAAGTTGATGTTGATGAATGAATAAAGATTCTATAGGAAAAACAAAAATTCCCATTATTTTTTTATCACAGCTAGTATGCTGCTTGCCTGTGGTTGGAAGACTTCACACAGAGAGCTGCAAGGGACAGATGGTGATCTGCCATGCCCAGTACATACATTTGCAGTGTGCAGAGGAGCAGTGCAGCAAGAGTAAATAGAGGTAAAACTTACAGAACACTGAATTTATTTATTCACTACCGCTAGATAAGGGAGACACCCTCCACTTCTTTTTCTAATTTTTTTTGGTTCAGTGCTTTCAGGTTATTTGACCATATGAGATTGGGGAAAAATCTAAACATCATATAACTAGTCAGGCTTTTACTTGTGCACGCAGCAGCACTTAAAATACAGCTCTCTTTTCCATTTTGATGTACTACATGAAGCCTTGATGAACCTTTGCACTCATTTTAGAATGCAGCAGAAATCTGCAAAGCAGAACACCACACAGTAAAATAACAAAGGGGTATATCAGCTCTTTAAAAAAAGGGCGCTGTCAGGCTACTGAAGCAGTGTGTTCGGCTAACACTGCAGCACTAAGAACAAGTAAATATCACACCTAACTTGTTCCAATTTTCTCCGCTACTGCTAGCACCTGTGAGAAGTCTTCCTCTTGTGGACAAACTATACTACATTTCAATTTCAATATTTATTGCTTTCTACATCTGGTTTCAATTACTTTGTGTTCAAAATATTATGAGCATTTTGTTGCCATTAATATGTAGCAGTAATTATGAAACCTCACCGTGATCACTTCTGCAATAAACTAACATTAAGATTAAATTTTCTTTTCCTACAATGATATTTGTTACCTTTCATAACAGCTAAATCTGACTTGCTCATTTTTTCCTCAAAACAATAAATACAACTGCTCATGCAGTATGCACTGAAGTTTTTCTAACATGAAACTCACATAAGCAAACCAATAATACTACACTGCCTAAGAAGCTGCTTCTGGAGGAGAGTGCACACTTGATTTAGTTAGGGGACTTTTAACAATTCTCCATCCAATGGTACAAGCAAAAAATCTGGACTCAGGAAACTGAGAATCAATGTAATCTCTTGTTTAAGCTTTCCACCTGATTCCAAACCAGAAAGTCACAGTTAGTCCAGGGGAAAATGCTACATGTTGCAAGATGTATATTCACCCCGAGAGAGGGCTAACAACCTTCAGTTGACCACTAAAAGTAACTCAGTGTGGCCTTTGAACCAAAGTAACAGGTTTCAGTATTACTGTCAACATGAGCTACTTCTTGCTGGCAGCAACTAGTGCATCCAATAAGTGTCAGAAAGCCTCTTCCACATCTTTGACAAGACCTCCTGGCAAGCATACCAACTCCACATAATTTCCTACTCGATCTACACACAACGTCCTTGATCATCACAAAGCTAACAGTGGACCTCCCAATAATGAGCACCACCTCCCTCTATGGAAATCTAGATCTACCAGGAAGATTAATGCTAGTACCAAAAAGATGGAGTGACTATTGCTGGCTCCTTTATAATTTTAAAAATGGGCACCACCTCATATTTGTTTTCAACATACTGCTAAAGTCCTGGGTAGCAGTCTGAGGATTATCACCCATAGGTAACACAGCTTCTAGGTATTCACAGACTATGACCAATATTCCTCGCATCCACTCATAACAAGCGCATTGTTAGGCATATTTCACACCTAATTGAATCTAAATAGGTACATTAAAAAATTAAGAGGATCTGAAGCTGTGATCTAACTGTGTAAACAACTGAGACAACAAGCTTGTTCTGCTACTATGCTCTTTTGGGATCTTGCAACACACTCAGGAAATATGCAAACACTTCAAAAAATTAAAAAGCTCTAGTATATAAGAAACTATTGTTTATGTCCATACTGAAGCACGTCATAAAATGGCTTAACTAAATGCTCTATAAAAACTGGATAGTGTTGCTGCAGCTCAGTAGTGAATGACACAGGAACATTACTATTTCTAAGACTCACAAATTGAAAATGGCAGCACTAGAATGCGGTAAACACAAGAAATAACAACACACATGAAGACAATTCACTAAAGTCTTGTGTGCTTACAAGCCACTGAAATTCCTCAACTATGTTCCTAGTGATCAGTACATTTACAGTGCCTCTCCCCCTTTCATCATGGACTTAATTGTCATGACTGTTATTCTCATCACCTATTTAAACTGGTAATTGAAGAACAGCAGCCTAAAATAACACTTTTATTGGCAAATAGATCAAAACAATGTCTTTACAGCGTTTTGTAGCATAGAAACCCAATTTCTTGTATCAAGAAGCATCAATTGCAGAAGTAAATCACATCTTGCATAATTTTAAATCTGATTCAAGTAATGATTGCTGACACATGGCTGATTTCTCTAACCAAATGCTAGTAAGTATTAAGGTACTACCTCTCACAACGTCAACAGTAGTAGCTACTTTATAAATTCTCAGTATCTTCTCTTTCTGCACTATTTTACTACAACACTGACTAGTCTTCCGTTCTAGATGCAACTTCACTCAGCACGTTTCTCTTCTAAGACAGCTCTAGAGTCTTCCTCTGACAGCTTCTGTTTTTTGAACATATCCAGTAACAAATCAGTAGCAGTGGGTGGTAAATTCTGTGGACTTGACAATCCTTCCTGCAGAAAAGAAAAATTATTTTAAAATAAGTATATTAACAATGAAAGTGTAATTTTGTTTCACAACCTGTTCGGTCAGTATTGAAACATTGAATTAGTATGCATCTTTTTAAGATACCAACCAATTAGATGACGCCGCACAGCTAAACAAGACATATGTTAAATATGGAACAAATTAAGTCATACTAAAAGAAATATATGTTCCAAGTTAAATAAGGAACTGAGTCACAACCCCAAACATACACATTTTCAGTAATCTTACTGTAATGTTATCTGAAGGTAAGTCATTATCTTAACACAAAATAAGCTGACAAATATTCAGAGCTGTAAACAATTAGGTGAAAAGAAATAAGATGCTACTTATAACATTTAAACTGTCAGGATGACAAATTTTTAGGGAAGACTAGAGGATTTTTGTAGGCCTTAATACTTTCCAATGTCGATAAAATACATCCCCGGCATCTGAGCAAGTGATGGTTTGAAGTGGGAAGCAGTGAAACATTTTTATATCTGATATACTGCTGTATCTGTCAGTATATCTGAAAATGAACCAAAAGGAATGTGACAAAATGAGGGCAACCAACACAGTAAAATATTAACCAGCTGTGTTCAAAAGAAAATTGTGTGTGTGAGGGAGGAGGAAGGAACAAAAGGGGAAAATGATTTAAATTTATGTCTGCAAGTGTGTGAAATTTGAGTTCAAGAATTCAAGTACTATAAAAGTGAAGTGACGAAAGAAGTGCATCAACAAATAATAAGTGCTAATCACATGTTTTTTAGTCTGAATAATTTATTCAAGTCATGACTGATATCACAGAAGAATAAGATCCAGCCATACATGACACTATTACTGCTGGTAATTTTATATACCTATGAAACTTAGGTGGATCAGCAACACCTGAAGAGGCAATCTGTGCCTTCAAGAGGAAGGTACTTCAAAAGATCTACGGAGCTGTTTAAATATCCTGGAAGGCAAATGGGAATGAAGAACGAAAGAAGAGCTGTACCAGTGGTTTAGAAAGTCACACATTGGCAGAATATTAGCACACAAGAGACAACAGTGGTTTGGCCACATCCTTTGAGCTGATAGATCCCTCCTGTACCGAGTCCTCCACTCTCAACCTACTGGAAAACAAAAACATACAAGGGGAAGTCCAAGGGCGTGAGGGAAGGACAACATATTAACTATCCTTAAACAAGTGGAGCCAACAGCAGTGGGAGATGAAGCTACGGACTGGCAACAATGGACTACTATCTGCAGTAGATATCTCCTCTGTTGTAATTGACTGATCTCCTTTTTTATTATGCTTTTTGCAGTGTGTTATTTTATACTTTTTTTAAGTAAGGTGTTTTTCATCTGTTTGCAGAGTGGCTATTTCTTTGTTTTTCTGGTGTAGGCCTTAAAAACCTGTTACTGTAAGAAAGGATGACAAAGTGTGTGCAATTCAAACAGATGTTTGTTACTGTAGGTCCATCCAACCTAAGTATATTTATTAACACTCTGGCAGTGCAAAAGGCACCAGAATCATATAATCACCCCAAACATCACAAAGTTAACAATGAAACACGAGAGATATATCAGCAATTTATCTTTAAGTAATGTATCACTAAGATAGACTGCTTTAATATCTGCTCAACAATGTAATTTTCTTTATATACTTGCATTGATTAAATGCTTGTTTCAGCTTCTGCAAACTACTGTAACAACTATCATAACAGAATACACAACAAAACTACATTTTTTATTTAGTTTTCCACAGTAATCAAACTGATGGCTTTTGCACATCAAACAATACTGTGACAATAATTATACTCACAAAAGATATGTTCCATACTGTAGTGCTTCATACATCTATTAAATGTATTTAACAACAAAAACACCAATTTTTGACAAAATAAATTAACTGGATACATAAAAAATCTACTCGCCAAGCAATGGCAGAACACGCACGCAAAAGAAGGTTGTAATTAGGTAAGTTTTCAGAGCCAATGGCTCCTTCTTCAGGCAGAAGGGTTGAAGGGGGACAAACCAAGCTTGGCCAACCTCCTTAACATTCCACAACATCCACCACTGCCTCCCAGACCCAGAATAGCCCATAATCACATGAACCAGTCACAACAGTACAGTGTTCTTAACCTCTCATATAAAGCACTCTACTCTTCTGAATTATCTGTATTATCTAAGGGTCTCACTCTCAACCCTAAACCTGCATATGATCGTGCTGCTTTGGTGAAGGACCTACTTTCCTTCACATGTAAATCAACTGGAAATATCACTTTGCAACCCAATCGCAAAACCTTTCCAACAACAAACCTGACGTTGAACCCTGCCTTGAACAGTTCAGACCATAATCCCAACTTGATCCACCACCACTACCTCAAAATCATCCCTTATAAGCCTTCAAAGAATTCCTCACATCCAGCATTGCTTCATAACTATTCCCGTGGTCCCTACAACATTATCCTAACCTGTCTTCTGCCGAACTGCAGGCTCTATATGCCCTAAAAACTGATGACTTCATTATTAACCTACCAACAGACAAAGGACCTCAATCCATAGAACTTCTCACCCCATACAAACCACACACCCCTACCTTTTACCTTCTTCCTAAGATCCAGAAACCCATTCATCCTGGCCATCCTACAGTTGCTGGCTTCAAAGCATCCACTGAACATATATCTGCTTTAGTTGATCAGCACCTGCAACCCAGACAAGACTCCCCTCCATGTCAAAGATAGCAACCATTTCTTAGATCGTCAGAAATCTGTGCCCGTTCCACTACCACCACACACCTTGCTTGTCAACATTGATGCCACCTCCCTATATACCAACATCCCCATGTACATGGTCTGTCTACTGCTAAACATTTTCTCAGTCAGTACCATCTGATTCCAAACCTATGACATCCTTTCTACCCACCTTCTGTCATCTTTAGTGTTTTTATAAACATTGCCAGTAAATACAATTGGTGTTTGCCGACAACTACAAAATTAATAGAGATGTATGAAGCCGATGAGGTGCTTTACAAGGTGAGGCACGCTGAATACAAAAATAGATTACGAAGATTGGAGACCTGACCTAACCTAATCTAACCTAACTTAACCCTCTTCTGTAGCAAGGAATCGGAGTGTTACAGTGAGCCTGCCTTCTGCAGATGTAGCAGTTCTTAAGTGAATATTGTGCTTTGTGATATGAAGATACACTTCATTGAGCACATACAGAAATGTATTCTCATCCATTCTTAAGTAATTGATGTACGACTTGACGTCCTCCACTATAAGCTTACGTAACAAGTTTTGTTGAATGCTTTTATCGTGTTGTCGTAAAACCCACGGCTTCACCCAGGTATGTTTCCTTTTTTCCCCCCGCTTCTCTTCCGCATGTGCACACAGTGCAATTGTGGTACATGCAAATGCCGTAGTTAATAACAAGTTGCTATTGAACTTCGGCGAAAAATATGATGACAGTGTAATACACCTTCTAGAGCTATGTCAAAGATCTTTGTAAAAATATATTTGACGGAATATTTGATCAAATCTTTGACAAAGAAATTTGATAGTGTAATACTGGCCTTACCAACAACTACTTCACCTTTGAGGGGTAGACTTACAAACAGATCAGAGGAACCAGGGTGACTCCTTCCTATGCCAACCTTTTCATGGGTCACTTGGAGGGGGCTTTCCTGGGATCCATACATCTTCAGCCCCTGGTTTCATTTAGGTACATTGATGACATCTTTATCATATGGACTCAAGGTGAAACTGACCTGTTAAAATTCCTGGAATCTCTGAATACCTTCTCCCAATTTCCTCACTGAAGGCCAGCTAGACACTTCCATCCACTACCAACAAACAGCAGTACTTACATTTTTACAGTTGCCATCCTTTCCATGTCAAACTTTCCCTCCCATACAGCCTTGGCATTTGAGGCAAACATACTTGTTCGGATGCAGACTCTTTAAGCAATACACCACCATTCTCACCTCAGCCTTCACTGCACTTAGTTACCCCACCAACAAAGTTAAAAACCAGATTTACTGGGCCATCATCACATCCAACCCTGGTACTGCTGATCCCTCCAAAAGACAACTTCGGAGCACACCACTGATGACTCAGTATTATCCTGGTCTGAAATGTATTAATCAGCTACTTCAAGAGGGCCATGGCTTACTAAAATCATGCCCTGAAATGAGATCCATTCTGTCTGAAATCTTGTCCAACACACCTATCTCCACAGTATTCTTGTCAGATCCTACACTCCTTCTGCACCCATCTCCTTACCCTAAGGCAGCTACCCCTGTACCAGTACCCGCTGCAAGACTTGCCTTATGCACTATCCTATCACCACCTATAGCAGCCCTGTAGCTGGCAAAACATATGCTATCAAAGGGAGAGCCACTGTGAAACGACGTGCGCGCTCGTGTGTGTGTGTGTGTGTGTGTGTGTGTGTGTGTGTGTATCTGATGGGAACTCATCAGCGCCCTTACACTTATAAAAACAAACGAATGTGGAGATGAACTAAAAGTGTTGTACACACATGCACTCGAAATGACCACACAGTCACTCTGTATTATATGCACTCTCACATGCACTAAAACCAATTACGAGGGAAGAGAGCTAATCAAGAAATTAAAACACAGAGAAAACAAAACACAGATCACTTACAAAAATCTAGGGTGAGCTGGCCACCCTTTGACACATTAAGAACTTCTACCTAAAATCTTGTTAAAAGCATTGGACAATTCACAAAAACTTTACAACCCTAACCACATTCATTTGATCATTACATAAAATAGATGGCAGATCCGCTGCAGTCTGCTGGTCAGCAAATAAAATGCAGTCCAATAAAACGTGGTGCACCGTGATCTGCACGCCATAAGCACCACACACTGGAGGGTCCTCTCGCCGGAATGAGAATCCATGTCGTACAGCTGTGGCCTATGCGAAGACGAGTAAGAAGGACCTCCGATGTGACTGGACGGAAGTACTCCATGGCTGAGTTATGGGCTTGATGACATGGAGCTTCTGCCAGCCACTTGTCTTCCCATCGACACGACTTTGTACCCCAACAGCGAGGTGAAAGCATGCAGAGGGATAGCACACCGAATTACCAGAGGATCACTACATGCCTCCTTGGCTGCTCGATTTGCCCTTTCATTCCCTGCAATTCCAATGTGCCCAGGTACCTAGGAGAAAGACAGCTCCTTCCCCAGTCATTGTAGTTGTAGGAGGGCATCCTGGATGTTCTGGGTTACTGTGTCTGCTGGGTAGGACAGCCGTAGTGGCCGTGCGGTTCTAGGTGCTACAGTCTGGAGCCAAGCGACCGCTCCGGTCGCAGGTTTGAATCCTGCCTCGGGCATGGAGGTGTGTGATGTCCTTAGGTTAGTTAGGTTTAATTAGTTCTAAGTTCTAGGTGACTGATGGCCTCAGAAGTTAAGTCGCATAGTGCTCAGAGCCATTTGAACCATTTGCTGGGTACGCTACAAATGTTGGAGAGAATAAAGGATGCTCAGAGAATTTGAACAGACGAGAAATCTAACACTGGGAGAATGTCTCATCTGTTCCAGCGCTCACAACATCGTATATAATTCTATGTCGAAGATGGTAAATTCTGGATGCAGTCTGATCGTAAGGACATGATCCACGAAAACGACAGAGTAATCAACAGAGTCTACCTGCTTAGACACATCCATAAAAACAGCTACACAGTCATGGTATCACAGAATATCTCATTAAAAACAGAAGCAGGAATGCTATCTCTCCTGTACCGCTTCAAATCTCAAATCACTTTGGGCCTCTCCAGTAGCCAGGGCAGCAGCCGGTTAAAATCTTGGATTTGGGGTCGTATTGGCTCCACACCGAATGACTAAAGCACACGCTGCACACGGATCCCACATGGCATTGTGGTTCATGGATGGTTGGAAAAAAGGCATTCCAGAGGTGGACCAGCAACAGTACGGTGTGCAGGTGAAGTTGGAGCTGCGAGGAACTTACACGCGTGACGCACCATGAGGTGGTTCCACCGCCTCAGCACTGATAATAGGTATGGGACTGGTCCAATAAGCACCTGTGACCAGCCGAATCCCCTCATGATGGACAGCGTCGATGATATGCAAGTATGAGGGCCTCGCTGACCCATACACCGAGCAACCATATTCCAGCCGCAACACACAAAAGCCCAATAAAACTGAAGGAAACACGCCCTGTCCGACCTGTGGCTAAGGTACTTGATGATGTTCAGTGCCTTCAGGGTACTGGCTTTCAGCTCTCACAGGTGTGGTAACCATGACAAATGGGAGCAAAAAATGAGGCCCAGAAACCGCACTGCATCTCTAAAATGTGTCCCCCATATTCAAGGCAGGTAAATTAAAAAGATGATGAGAGCAATTAAAATGAAAACACACACACACACACACACACACACACACACACACACACACACACACACACACTTATCCACATAAAACTGAAAACCCCTCCTTGCAGACCACTCCTCTAACTGCCGCACTGTAAGTTGCAACTGACGGCTTGCTGTTGCAACACTGGAGGAGGAACAGAAAACAACAAAATCATCTACAAATAAGGAGCACTGTACACGAGTCCTTACTGTAGATGTGATACTGTTGAATGGCTATGGCAAAGAGGTTAACACTTAAAACACTGCCCTGAGGAACACCATTCTCCTGCTCAAATCAATCTGACAGTATGTCACCAACTCGGGTCCTAAAAAACTACCGAGACAGGAAAGACTATAAAGATGGAGAGGTGGCAACAAAAGCCCCATTGATGCAGTTGTGCAAGGATGGAGTGTCTCCAAGTAGTATCGTATGCCTTACTTATATCGAAGAATATGCCGATACAGTGATACTTACGGAGGAAAGCCTGGTGAATAGCCGCCTCTAGGAGGGTCAGATTGTCAACAGCGGACCGACATCTTCAGAATCCACACTGAGAGTGGCTAAGGAGTTGCCTGGCTCTAAAAACCACACCAGATGACGGTTACCCATTCGCTCCAGGGTCTTTCCTACACAGCTCATTAAGGCGATATTCCGATAACTACTGGGACATGTGCAGTCCTTTCCTGGTTTCAGGAGAAGGATCAGAGTTGCCTCCATCCGCGAGTTGGGGAAGTTGCCTGTCTGCCATATTATATTACAACATTTGAGGAGGATTTCCTTTGATGCCGCTGGCAAGTGTCAAAGCATGACATACCGGATTTGGTCATGACCGAGTGCAGTGTCACGAATCTCATGCCGATTCGAGCTCCCACATGGAGAAAGGGGAGTTATAGGCCTCAGAACTGTTGGACCTGGAGTCCAACTTTTCCCTCAATACAGCCACATGATAGTGACGAAACACCACATCCTGGCTTGCATTGGCAGTGCAAATTGTTCGTCCAGCATCTGAGCAATGTCTCTGGGTGTTGTTTGGAGGCACCCCTGTTCCAGCAGTGCTGCTATCAGTAAACGGTTGTGTTTACCAGAAATCCTCTGGATGGCTTCCCATACTTTTCTAGAAGAAGTGGAATGATTGACGGATTCCGGGAACGCTTGCCATGACCTTTTCTTACTCTCCCTAATGAGGCATCGAGCCTAGGCCCTTGCGACTTGAAAAGCCCTAAGGTTGTCTGCTGTCGGTCGGCATTTAAAATGTCGAAGAGCCGCATGCCTTTCCCAGATTGCGGAATGGCACTCATCTGTCGACCAAGGTACTGGTCACCTCCTAAGATGACCTGAGGACTGGGGGATGAAGAAGTCAGCAGCATGATGGATCATTTGTGTGATGTGGTCCACCCATCCTTGGACGCTGTCGCAGCGTTTGAACACAGCCAGCTGGCTGAAACTCGTCCAGTTAGCCCTGCTGACCATCCATTTTGGGGGCTTAACTTCAAGTGGTGAGCCATTTAAAAGGTGAAGGCAGATTGGGAAGTAGTCACTGGGATGAAGGTCGTCAATGACCTCCCACTGAACAGAAATGGTGAGGGCGGGAGAAAAGAAAGAGAGGTTGTTGGCTGAGAATGACCCAATAGCAGTGGAGAAACGTGTGTGAGTATCCATGTTGAGGACGCACAGCTTGTGAGACACCATGAGGCCCTCCAAAACTCGATCCCGAGGGCAAATATTGGTTGAGCCCCACATGACATGATGGGCATTGAAGCCTCCCAGGAGGAGGAATGGTCGCAGGAGTTGTGCGATAAGACCCGTGAGAAACACAGAGTTTAGTACACCTTGTGGAGGTAAATACAGTGAGCAAACAGTGATCCTTCAACATACATGAATTTGAACTGCAACTGCTTGCAGGTCAGTAGCCAAGGGGAGAACTGAGGAGTGGTGCGTTTTAGTGACAAACACTGTGACACCTCTCCCTTGGCCCTTTCCCCCTGATAGGTCATCCTTGCGGTATAGCATACATCCTTGTAGCAAAGGGACATCTGTATCTTTAAAATGTGTTTCTTGTAAACAAAACCACAAGGGACGCGCCCGTGGTAGGAGTTTCAGTTCTTCCACATGAGTTCTGAACCTATTCATGATCCACTGTAGTATGATACCTATGTCATCGGTGCGGTTTTAATTTACCCCTATCTTTGCACCATCAAATGGAAAAGAATGACATCTGACAGCGCTCGGGACAGCTTTTGACCCGAATGTCGTGAGTCTGTCCCTGCACCCTGTCCCTTCGAGGATGAGGGGGGAAAAGGGGGGGGGGGGGTTGTTGAGAGGCACTCTGCTTTTCTTGTACCTTCTGGATGCTCCCTGCCACTGTTGGATAAGCAGCTGCCAGCAGCAAGTCGTATACTCTTAGCTCACTTATTTGTTACATAGTTTAATTCTTAATTTCTTTGCGTGTTTTTGGGTACTTGCATTGTTTAATTCATAAATTTTGGGCGTATTATAGTATCTGAGAGTTGTAGCATCGCATTTTAGTACCTGAATAGTGTAAAATCGCGTAGTCTCCTTCTGCTGCCAAGCAGTGTGTCAGCAGTGCGTCAGCAGTCCGCAAGTAGCAGCATTACTGCATTTACTAGGCAATATTGTATTTTAATAACCGTTTAAATTTTGTGTTGAATTGTTTGTGCTCTCTGTGGATTAGTTCAGATGTTCTTTGCACAACAGTATTTAGCTCTGTGACTGCTGTGTTTAATGCGGGCTGAGTTGGCATCCCTTCGCTCCCAACTTCAGGCAGTGTTGGCTTCGGTCACACAGCTTGAGGCTGTTGCCAACGGGCATCACTGTGGGGGTCTGGATGGGGGTTTGTCGGGGACGGCCAGCTCGTCCCACGCATCCCCCGATCGGACTACGGCTGTGGCTGCCCAGGATACTGCCCACATTGAGGCTGACCCCTTACCCGTAGAGTGAGAGGTCGTCTCGAGGTGTGGCAGGGGGCGAAGGACATTCCGGAGGGCTGAACGGAAGGCCTCTCCAGTTTGTCTGACGAACTGGTTTCAGGCTCTGTCTCCAGCTGATACTGATCTTCGGCCGGGTATGGCTGCTTGTCCTGTTCCATAGGTTGCCCCTCAGTCTGCAAGATCCGGGTGGTTGCAGATGGTGAGCTTGCTGGTAGTTGGGAGCTCCAATGTCAGGGGCGTAATGGGGCCCCTTAGGGATATGGCAGCAAGAGGGGAAGAAAACCAATGTGCACTCCGTGTGCTTACCGGGGGGAGTCATTCCAGATGTGGAAAGAGTGCTTCCGGATGCCATGAAGGGTACAGGGTGCACCCATCTGTAGGTGGTTGCTCATGTCAGCACCAATGATGTGTTGTCGCTATGGATTGGAGGAAATCCTCTCTGGCTTCCAGCGGCTATCTGATTTGGTGAAGACTGCCTGTCTCTCTAGCGGGATGAAAGCAGAGCTCACCATCTGCAGCATCGTTGACAGGACTGATTGCGGACCTTTGGTACAGAGCCGAGTGGAGGGTCTGAATCAGAGGCTGATACGGTTCTGTGACCGTGTGGGTTGCAGATTCCTCGACTTGCACCATAGGGTGGTGGGGTTTCAGGTTCCGCTGGATAGGTCAGGAGTCCACTACACACAGCAGGTGGCTACACGGGTAGCAGGGGTTGTGTGGCGTGGACTGGGTGGTTTTTTAGGTTAGATGGCCTCGTGCAAGTACAGAAAGGGCAACAGCCTCAAAGGGTGCGGGACAAAGTCAGGACATGCAGGGACCAAGCAGCAATCGGTATTGTAATTGTAAACCATCGAAGCTGCATTGGTAAAGTACTGGAACTTCAAGCGCTGATAGAAAGCACCGAAGCTGAAATCGTTATAGGTACGGAAAGCTGGCTGAAGCCAGAGATAAATTCTGCCAAAATTTTTACAAAGGCACAGACGGAGTTTAGAAAGGATAGATTTCATGCAACCGGTGGCGGTGTGTTTGTCGTTGTTAGTAGTAGTTTATCCTGTAGTGAAGTAGAATTGGATAGTTCCTGTGAATTATTATGGGAGGAGGTTACACTCAACAACCGAGCTAGGTTAATAATTGGCTCCTTTTACCGACCTGCCTACTCAGCAGCATTAGTGGCAGAACAACTGAGAGAAAATCTGGAATACATTTCACATAAATTTTCTCAGCATGTTATAGTTTTAGGTGGAGATTTCAATTTACCAGATATAGACTGGGACACTAAGATGTTTAGGACGGGTGGTAGGGACAGAGCATTGAGTGACATTATACTGAGTGCACTATCCGAAAATTACCTCGAGTAATTAAACAGAGAACCGACTCGTGGAGATAACATCTTGGACCTACTGATAACAAACAGACCCGAACTTTTCAACTCTGTAAGCGCAGAACAGGGAGGGAATTAGTGATCATAAGGCCGTTGCAGCATCCCTCAATATGGAAGCAAATAGGAATATAAAAAAGGGAGGAAGGTTTATCTGTTTAGCAAGAGTAATAGAAGGCAGATTTCAGACTACCAAACAGATCAAAACGAAAATTTCTGTTCCGACACTGACAATGTTGAGTGCTTATGGAAAAAGTTCGAGGCAATTGTAAGTTGCGTTTTAGACAGGTATGTGCTGAGTAAAACTGTGAGGGATGCGAAAAGCCCACCGTGGTTCAACATGAAAGTTAGTTCACTGCAAGTTTAAACACAGCCAAAACCTCTCAGACAAACAGAAGCTAAACGATGTCAAAGTTAGCATAAGGAGGGCTATGCGTGAAGCATTCAGTGAATTCGAAAGTAAAATTCTATGTACTGACTTGACAGAAAATCCTATGAAGTTCTGGTCTTATGATAAATCAGTAAGTGGCTCGAAACAGCATATCCAGACACTCTGGGATGATGATGGCATTGAAACAGGGGATGACACGCGTAAAGCTGAAATACTAAACACCTTTTTCCAAAGCTCTTTCACAGAGGGAGACCGCACTGCAGTTCCTTCTCTAAATCCTCGCACAAATGAAAAAATGGCTGACATCGAAATAAGTGTCCAAGGAATAGAAAAGCAACTGAAATCACTCCACAGAGGAAAGTCCACTGGACCTGACAGGATACCAATTCAATTCTACACAGAGTATGCGAAAGAACTTGCCCCCCTTCTAACAGCCGTGTACCGCAAGTCTCTAGAGGAATGGAAGGTTCCAGATGATTGGAAAAGAGCACAGGTAGTCCCAGTCTTCAAGAAGGTTCGTCGAGCAGATGTGCAAAACTATAGACCTATATCTCTGACATTGATATGTTGTAGAATTTTAGAACATGTTTTTTGCTTGCGTATCATGTCATTTCTGGAAACCCAGAATCTACTCTGTAGGAATCAACATGGATTCCGGAAACAGCGATCGTGTGAGACCCAACTCGCTTTATTTGTTCATGAGACCCAGAAAATATTAGATACAGGCTCCAGGTAGATGCCATTTTCCTTGACTTCCGGAAGGCACTCGATACATTTCCGCACTGTCGCCTGATAAACAAAGTAAGAGGCTACAGAATATCAGACCAGCTATGTGGCTGGATTGAAGAGTTTTTAACAAACAGAACACAGCATGTTGTTCTCAATGGAGAGACGTCTTCAGACGTTAAAGTAACCTCTGGTGTGCCACAGGGGAGTGTTATGGGACCATTGCTTTTCACAATATATATAAATGACCCAGTAGATAGTCTCGGAAGTTCCACGCGGCTTTTCACGGATGATGCTGTAGTATACAGAGAAGTTGCAGCATTAGAAAATTGCAGCAAAATGCAGGAAGATTTGCAGCGGATAGGGACTCGGTGCAGGGAGTGGCAACTGACCCTTAACATAGACAAATGTAATGTATTGCAAATACATAGAAAGAAGGATCCTTTATTGTATGATTATATGATAGCAGAACAAACACTAGTAGCAGTTACTTCTGTAAAATATCTGGGAGTATGCGTGCGGAAATATTTGAAGTCGAATGATCATATAAAATTAATTGTTGGTAAGGCGGGTGCCAGGTTGAGATTCATTGGGAGAGTCCTTAGAAAATGTAGTCCATCAACAAAGGAGGTGGCTTACAAAACACTCGTTCGACCTATACTTGAGTATTGCTCATCAGTGTGGGATCCATACCGGGTCGGGTTGGCAGAGGCAATAGAGAAGATCCAAAGAAGAGTGGTGCGTTTCGTCACAGGGTTATTTGGTAAGCGTGATAGCGTTACGGAGATGTTTAGCAAACTCAAGTGGCAGACTCTGCAAGAGAGGCGCTCTGCATCACGGTGTAGCTTGCTCGCCAGGTTTCAAGAGGGTGCGTTTCTGGATGAGGTATCGAATATATTGCTTCCCCCTACTTATACCTCCCGAGGAGATCACGAATGTAAAATTAGAGAGATTCGAGCGTGCACGGAGGCTCTCCGGCAGTCGTTCTTCCCGCGAACCATACGCGACTGGAACAGGAAAGGGAGGTAATGACAGTGGCACGTAAAGTGCCCTCTGCCACACACCGTTGGGTGGCTTGCGGAGTATAAATGTAGATGTAGAACTGCTGTTGTTCTTTCCTGTTGCAGCTGCCTGGATTGCTTTGTCTTTACTCTTTTTCCCTTCACATGTACAGGTGCAAGAACAGGTGCCTGTGGTGGATACAGACACACTATGCATCATCAGTGTCGAAGCGTCCGCCTTGGGAGTAGGTTTCTGCACCATGGAAGAATATAAGGTAGCAAAGACAGTGGATTTTGTCGCCTTATTTTCTTTTTTGGGTTTGGCATTGGGGATCTGCTTGGTCACTTTTATCTCCTGTATTTTGGGTTCTTCAGCAGAAACAGCGCAGTCTCGGCTCCAGACTGGGTGATTCCCAGATCAGTTGATGCAGATCACTGGGGACGAGCAGTCGGTCCCAGCATCATGAGTTGTTTCTAGCATTATATTTATGAATACTACTATTTTCAAACTGTGAAATAATCTTCTCAAAAACTTCAAAAATGAGCAAATGTATCGTGGTCTGTTGGTGGTAGGCCTAATTTTTTAAATAATTGCCTACATGAAGTTTGAGGATGGACCCAAGGTATCGTAACAGCTAATTTCTGTGCAATGAATACTTTATGTTTATTTCTGGAACTACCTCACAAAATTATCCAAATGGCATGACAGTGTCAGTATAGAGAGAGGGATTACAGATCAAGATGTCATCAAAGTAATGATGGTTACTAAAGTTAATAAATTCATCAAGAAGGCTAGGAGAGTTTTATGTTATAAAGAGCAGATAAGTAGTCATTAGCACCCTACTTAGACTAACTTTAAAATGATTGTAAACATTCCGTGGATAATATGTGCCAAATAAAATGGTATAAAGAGACCGACAATGGTTTCAAATAATAAAATTCGGAAAATGATGAGGAAGCAGAGATTGTTGCAATCTTGGTTCAAAAAAGAATGTGCCAGTGTCGACAGGCAAGAATTAGTAGGATCATCCAAACATACCATCACTTGACTGTAGCACAGACTGCCAAATAGGCGACATAGTAAAATTTCTTCCAGGAGTAGAGAAGCAACTGAAAGAGTTGAAAATAAAAGTCAACAGATGCAGATGGAATATTAGTTGGATCTTAAATGGAGTACACTGTGGCACTGGCTGTTTACTTAACGTGAATTTGTCTCACCTAGCACAAAGTCCAAAGAAACTGTAAATAAGCCTAAGTAACTCCTGTATATATGAAGAGTAAAAGAATGGATTTGCATAATTACAGATCAATATCCTTAACATCCATTTGCTGCAGAATTCTTGAACATATTCTCAGTTTAGATATAATAAATTTCCTTGAGGCACAAAAAGCTTCTGTGCACAAATTAGCATGGATGTAGAAAGCACTGCTCATGCAAAATAGCTTGTCATTGTCTCACATGGCATCCTGCAAACCATGGATGAAGGGCAACAGGCAGATTCCAGATTTCCAGGAAGTGTTTGACATGGTGCCCCACTGCAGACTGCTAACATAGGTACAAGCATATGGAATAAGTGCCAAGATATGAGTGACTCGAAGACTTCTTAGGTAATGGAATCCAGTACATTGTCCTTGACGGAAACTGTTCTTCAGAACAAGGGTATCATCAGCCATGCCCCAGGAATGTGCAAAGGACTGCTCTTAATCGCCATGCACAAGGGGCAGTCAAATGTAAAATAACACCAGCCAAAATGGGATCATGGAATGGTTCCATTCAAGAATAATAACCAAATGCATTAAGACATTTGTCCCACTGGGAGAAGAGACAATCTATTTCTAGAATGAAATTTTCACTCTACAGCGGAGTGTGTGCTGATATGAAACTTCCTGGCAGATTAAAACTGTGTGCCGGACCGAGACTCGAACTCGGGACCTTTGCCTTTCGCGGGCAAGTGCTCTACCATCTGAGCTACCCAAGCATGACTCACGCCCCATCCTCACAGCTTTAATTCCACCAGTACCTCGCCTCCTACCTTCCAAACTTCACAGAAGCTCTCCTGCAAACCTTGCAGAACTAGCACTCCTGGAAGAAAGGATATTGCAGAGACATGGCTTTGCCACAGCCTGGGGGTTGTTTCTAGAATGAAATTTTCACTCTACATTGGAGTGTGCGCTGATATGAAACTTCCTGGCAGATTAAAACTGTGTGCCGGACCGAGACTTGAACTCGGGACCTTTGCCTTTCGCGGACAAGTGCTCTACCAAGTGCAATGAGCTACAGAGGACTGTCAATTGTACAGAAGAATCAGAATAAAGAAATCACAGACTAGCTGTGAGGTACAGTGAAAAGTACATAAAAATTAAAGTAAAGTATTGTGTTGAAAGAAGCAAGTGCAGGAGAGAGCGATTGAAATTTTAAGCAAACTATTTTCAAGATATAGTAAACTCCCGTTTATGCGAAATGATCAGGACGGCGGCCGTATCAGATAATGAAAATTTCGAATAAACCAAGTCCCAATTGTTACACGTGAAACACCCAGAATTGGGTCAAAACGGTGAAATATGATCGTAAATTGTGCGTAGGGTATGGTAGAATGTTATTGATATGGTTGTGAATAAGCCTGAATGTTTTTGACTGAAAACAATTGTGTTGATGTGTTAAAAGGGCACCAAAGTATGATTGAAAAATCAAAAGTTTTTAAATGCTGAACAACAAAGCTCGTTTATTTTGTGTCCTTGCTGAAAAAATCCACCTTATTTGGCAGCATGGAAAAAACAGGAGTTTTAATTTTATTACCTACTCTTTTGAATAAAAAATAAACTACTGTACAAAATTATGAAACAAATCTACAGCTTACTCAATGGAATGAAAAGTTTGTCTAGAAGACCTTTAAAGTAAAAAAACAAAATACTAATGTATGGTCCTTGAAGTTCTAGGACGCTTCATTCGAATTTATTTTTTGGTAAAAAAGTTCGTAATGTTTTTTCGTTTTTTTGGCTTGAGAAACTTTTGTTGCAGTAATATATCTCCAATGCTGGAAACATTTCGATAAAGTCGCCTCCTCCTGCTGGCTGATGTGCACCAGAGCGGTTTGGATCGCTTCGTATCCGCCTGTGTGAGGAATCTTTTTCTCTGCTTTGTCATCAGAGACATATTTTTCTGACACTTCCTTATTGGTCACAATTTGGACGATTTCTTTCTCAGCCAAATCAAAAAAGTCGTTTTCCATCCACTCTTCAACATCTTCGAGGTTTGCTTCTTCACAACCCAGTAGCTTCTCAGGTAAATTTACCACAATTATGTCATTTTCATCTGTTTCTGGCATGCCAGCTAGAGCTTCAATGTTGCCTTCTTCTTCCCAACACTGATGAGCTGCCTTATGACCTAAGAGTTTTTCCAAGACCTATTGAGAGAAATTGGAAGAGTTAGATTCCAAGCTTCATCAATCCAATGAATGACACCTAAAACATCGATTTTTTTATGAGCTTCTTCAGCATCAATCACACTGATTAAGTATTCCAGCAGCCTGCGTCTGTAATGTTTTTTTCATTGCCTCATGAACATCTTGGTCCATCAGTTGACATAGAGACGTGACGATTGGTGGGAGAAACACGCTTTGATATCCCATCTTGTAGATCATCTGGGTGAGATGGAGCGTAGTCCATAAGAAATAGCGCTTTTTGAGGAAGTCCATTTTCCTCCATGTATTTTTCTACAGCTGGAGCAAACTCTGCCTGGAACCACTCTTTGAAGATGGCACCATTCATCCATGCCCTAAGACTGATTCACGTACCAAAATGGAAAAGGTTTATCAGCTGGATGCCATCTAAATGCTCTTGGTTTTTTGGATTTGCCAATTAAAGCAAGGCACAATTTATAATTGCCAGTGGCATTACTGCATGTGAGGGCAGTAACCCTTTCTTTGCTTTATTTATATCCAGATGCCATTTTTTCTTGTTTAGAGGCAAGGGTTTTTGTTGCCAACATTTTGTAATGCAACCCAGTTTCATCACAGTTATAAAGTTGATCGCTGATCGCCAGGATAACCTCCTTTGTCAATGATTGTGTGCAGTTTCTTCTTAAAATCAGCGATAGTGGCTTCATTCACGGATAATGAATAATTGCTGATGGCAATTTCACGAATACCATGTCGCTTCTTGAACCGATCCAGCCAGCCATCACTTCCAAAGAGTCCTTGCTCCTTTCCTTCAACCAGCTCATAAAAAGTCATCACCTTTTGACAAAGTAGAGGACCTGAAACTGGCATACCTTTGGCTCTTATTTGTTCGTGCCACAAAAATAAGGCCTCTTCCAACTGAGGATGTGCACCTTTTCTCATTGTTTTTTGAGACTTCATTGCACTGCCTGACACTTGGATGGAACAAAAGTTTTCAATTTCCAAATGATTTGTCTTCCAATCAGTAATCGTACTCCTACCGATGTTCAAATCCGCAGCAACTTTTGTGGGTGGCTCACCAGCATCAATTCTCTGCAAAGCGTAAAGCTTTTGTTCCAATGAGATCACATTCTTTTTTCGCTTCACACCCGTAGTCACATTCAGCTTTTTTTTTACTGACAATTGACTGGTTCTTTTTTGGTTCTTGGCCACTTTCACCTCTGGACATTTTGAAGCATGTAGCACGAGCACGAAACGTTGAATCAAAAGCACACAGGCGGACTACTTGACAACCCTTGAGATGCACTAGGGAAAGCTTTTGACTTTTGAAACCAGTCTGTGGCAGCCATTGAATTAAAGATTCGATACATCTAACCCCTCTCCCCTGTCCTACCCAAGCCAACGCAGCAACACAACAGTGTGTTGTACATTCACTGTCAAATTGTTAAAGACTCGGCTTCATTTGACGTACCAATAACAGGCAGAAAGTGTTTGGCGCCACACTCCCACTGTTGGTTTCAACAGGGCTATGTCCCACTGCCTAGAGCAATAATGTCCCTACTGTACTTCCAAGGAGTTCCAATAGATGGCAATGGCATGAAATCAAGCAATACGAACAATAAACATGCTAAAACTTCAACCAACACATGCACGAATTGACAACACTCATACTTTTGACACGGGTTAGTGCACTGATTAGCAGTGACTGCCAAAAAACAGCAGCGAAATCATGGCTCCAGGTGCAGACAAGTTGAAACTTTTCAAGTGTCAGTCTAGCTAGACAAAAGTGAAGCTGCGTGATACATCAGACAGCATCAATGTAAGCCGCGAAAATCAGAAAAATTTGTTCGGATAAAGTGGATTTTGGATAAACAGGAGTTTCCTGTACACAGATAAACTGTTTATTGAGTGGAAAGAAACAAGTAAAGTGGCCAGAGAAGAAACTGTATAGTGGTTAGGCTTTGTTCTGTATCCAGGAAGCGCTATTTGTCTTTAACCCTTGAGCAGGTGCACCTATGTATAAAATGCTCCAACTGCACATAAAACTGCTTCGCCCCATTCCATTATTGTTCCACAATTGTCAGCCCATACCAATTCCTTCATTACCGCTTCAGCTAACAGTGATAAATTGTGTTGTCATATGTCCAAGTGAGTAGCACTAATATAAAATAAACAGTGAACTAGGTAAGAAAAAAAATTTACGATCCGAAAGAAAATTACCAGTTTATGAGTTAGCAGCACAATCCCGCAGTTAGGCAGTTGTCTACAAGATAATTACCAATTGAATAAGCGATTGGCAGGAATGTGATGCAGCTGCAGTGTTTAATACTTGGGTCATTACTGACAGGTAACATCTGTCCATGGCAACAGAGTGGTATAATGAAAGTTTATTTTGTTATTGCTTAATTAAACAGTGCTTTAGCTCATATTACGTAAGTTTGTTTTATTGTTGTCTAATTATACTAAGTAAACTGCAATTTTGCTCTTACAATGTTTACTTTGGTAACATAAAGAAAGTGATTCTCTGCAAATATTCAAAGTACATGGTACGCCCACTCGTTGTGAAAGACAGTGCGCCCACTCAAGGGTTAAGAAACAAGGTTGGTTTCCCACTTTCAGGAATATCAATACTGGAAACATTGAGCTTACACTATTTCACATGCTTTCCTGGTGTGCTTGCAGATGTTTTGCAGCCAATGGAAGGCTAGTCATCTTCACTGTCAAAATAAATGTAGTCAACAGTGTACATAATATTCCGTTGAAGATTGTGTTGTAGGTAGGTATACTAATGTGTTATTTGTAATGGTATGCTGTTTGTTTTTAGGGTGGAAGCAAGCAGTCTACCATAATTTTGATTCACAGATAATGCTGAACAGTGGAATTCAATTATCTGCTCCATACAAGATAATATTTATTATTTTGTGTGTCCACAGCTAAGTAATGTAAATATTAGAAAAGACCACCATACCAATATTTCAGGTATGGTTATTATCCCACAACACACATCATTCCAAATTAACATCTTCAAATGACAAACGTAACCAATAACCATTGCAATTACTAATTGAATAAGCTGTGCTGTTTAATACTTGGAACATTACCAACAGGTAACACGTGTCCACTGCAATAGTTGCAATAACGTCCAGTTCAGGAATGTCACATTGTCATAGCTATCACTAAGAGGCACATTCTGGATCTTGGTGGGCACAATTAAACACTTCACTAACCACATGAAATATGCACAGTGATTAGTATGCGTGATGTGTTTTAGTGTGCTTGTCTCTTAGCGTCATGTATGGCAATTGTACATCTAAGTCATGACACTGGCATGGTTCTGACAAATTGTGAGAATTAGTTACAAGTGTTGGTGAACTGTCAGTCACTTGAAGATGTTTGTTTAGAATAAAATCTGCTGTGGCATAATAAACTATCTGAAAAACTGCTGCGGTATTTTTTATTAACAATGTCACACAAGATGTTGACTAAAATAGTATTGTTGCAATGTGAGATCTCCGCACAAAAGGTTTTACTGCTACAGAGACAAATGAATCTCTGTACTTTCAGGCATTATACATTTCTTTAAATTAAAGAGAAAAAACTTTCTGGATGAGGGAATAAGACTTTTAGGTGGGAAAACTGTTACAAAATCTGTTATACAAAAGAATATTTTCCTCACAGATATGAGGAATCAATCGCTGCCACTTAATTCCTTCGCCAACAGAAACAAAACATTGACAATGGCTGCTACACTTGGGGCACAACGATGATGATATTCCTCTGTCAAATTAAACTTCAGCGGAGGCAGACAATAGGTAAGGATTTTTGAAACCACATATATTTGGAGCTATTTTGCCCAACATGGGAAAAACACTGGAAATAACACATGGTGAAAGTGAGCTGCACGATATTAACTTTCCTCTTTTACCTTCACCAGAGGAATCTACTGTGAAATATGATGCCGACTGCTCCTCTACTTGGCTGGCTACACATTGTATTGTGCAAACAACTACAGTGACACACTAACAGCCTACTACAACAACTACTGCTACAGTAAGTCTGGAAAATTTGTTTATGTTCAAAGTCCTATATTGCAATGGGCTTACAGTTCAGACAGATGACTAGTTACATAAAATAACTTCAATGTAATGATTTGTAAGTTTTGAGGGGATAAAAAAGCCACAGTGATAATCTGCACTGCTGTACAAAGGAAATATACCGATTGTTCATCAGCAATTATAAAACTGTAAATCAGAAACAAACTTTTCATTTATGTGCGCTTGCTAAATATGACATTGCAAATGCAACCAGCAGCACAAAAATGATAATTACAGCAGTGACACACTGCAGCCAATACAAAACATCTAAACAGGTTATCAACTGCCTTAAACAATTTTCTGAAAATTTATTGCAGTTATAAGCAGTTATTTGTGTTTACAAATTGCTATCTGTGCCAACCACTTCCCTGCTTTACTCCTATAGTGACATCACTGGGGCAGTCAGTCACGACTCATTTTGCTTTGGGACAACCTTCCTTTTAATAACCTTGTCAAGAACCAATCATCAATACTTTCCAATATTTCATTTATTTCTCCCTCTGTTCGACTTGATTATGATGTTTAAAAGTGCCTTAACACTGTAAGGGAGTCCAACAGTAGAAGAAACCAAAATAAAGTTGGCCCAGAAAATATTTATAACAAGACTGATGTGGGACTGACACTTTATGAACATCACAGTAGACACTGGGAAAGTCCATTGTTGACGCTAATGCAACACTGTGCTCAATTTATCAACCTGGGTAATAAGAAGAGCAGCTTTGCCCAAGGGATAGTAACAGTAACATTTTCAATGTGCTGCTGTAGCTCTGCCAGCATGTGCAGATTATTTGAGTACACCTCACCCTTCAATTGGCCCCATAGGTAAAAATCTCCAGGAGGCCGATCATGTGATCAAGGTGACCATAAGATTGTACTGCCTCTGCTGATTGTCCTCTCCTCACTAAACACCTCATGCAGTTGTGTCTAAGTTGTCAAAGTGTTGAGCACTGTTGCTTTCTCTTGTTGAAAATGTCCACACAGTTGTTCATATTCTGTGAGTTGATCCACATATGAATTAAATTGATTCTTGACACACCAGTTGACATTAATGATTTCAAGAAAGAATCTTACTACAATGCAGACACCAGATATTGTGCACCAAACACCAATCTTAAGACTGTGCAATGACGCTTGAAAGTACTGACAGAGATTTTTGCACTACAACATATGCTCTGCATGCTCTGGTGGGACAAAACACAACTCATCTGAAAACATGAAAAACTGAGGATCCGAAAGGCCAGATTCCATTTCACTCTGAGAACACTGGAAGAACTCCACATTGTTCCAGGCCTTTCTTTACTCGAGGAAAGTTTTCTGACATTCCAACTCTTCTCGTATAGTTGTTGCTTTTATTCTCTACATAGCAACTTTTGTGCTATTTTGCCACAAGTTTTGCACTGCCAGAGGTTCTTCCAAAACACTTACAGTCTTAACCCTTAGTTCTGCACACATGTCACGGTTTGTACTTTGCATAACACTTGACAATGAACAAGTGCTGTTTTCCCATGAGCACAGTTTTGTATTGCATTCAATTGGTCACTAAAAATAAAATCTCTTAATGTTCTTAGTGAGTTTGAAAGCTTATAGAACCAAATAAAACCAATGACACATTGAATTATATCATGGGAATATGCTGTATGATCTACTTCATGTATAGGTCTCACCAATGTTTCCTGTGCAACATTCTCATGTAGCTAACAAAAATATATACTTGTCACAAAATACAAAATTAAACATTCAAAGTTTTCCTGACTTGCTACATAAGGCTGAAATAGAAGTGCTGAATAAAACCGTAGTTTTTGCAAAAAAACTTCCTGCAACACATGTACAAATGTTAGGTTAGATTTAATGACAATTACTTAATAATTTTCGTCCCAGCACACTTCATATTTTCCTTGCGGTACTACTGCTTGTGCAAATGACTGCTGGTTGCTAGCGGCCACACATTATTATACGATTTCTGTTACCGTCACCTAGAACTATATCAAAAAAGCTTTCTCATTATGCAAATTTGTATTTGGCGTTTGATCTCACCTGTGGGAAAGTGGCTTTATTCAGTTCTGGCTGCCTGTGAGTGAAAGGGTTCCACACACCTTGTATGGAAGGATGATCTGTGTGCCACATTTTGCGATAACGTACGACTGACCCTTGGTTCTGCGTGCATAAAACCGATATCCACTTGCGAATCTCATCTAATGTAAAGTTATGAACACTCATGTGATGATTTTCTCCGTTCACTGAAACAAAAATCTTTAAATCCTTAAATAACGACAACTTTAACAAGACAAAGAGTATTTTGTTGCAAAATGAAAAACGTACGGTATTCCGCCTTGATGACAGGTGATCGATGTCGACGGGGCTTTACGTACACTACGGTTTGAGGGTTCTTACGTGCAAAATCAATCAGGTCGCATTCAATGAATTCCCTAAAAGATTTCAAACAGCAATGGTAAGAAGCATAATAAAAACATTGGATTCTAGAGTACTACCTTATAACTTACCTGACGCCTCTACTTGCTCCATGGTTTTTGCAAAATTTTATAGTTATTCGTTGCAACTGACAAATGTATCTGCCCAAACCATTTCCTAATGGTGCTCTGGGAAAACCCGAAGGCAAAAATAAATGAGAGTTCGACATGATATGAAACAACTTTTACACACACTGATTCTTCCTTCTGTGTACTGTAACCTGTTCGTATCAAACACTGCCTCACACCGAATGCTGTAAACAAACACAACTCAACCTCTTAGTCTTCATGCCGCTTTCCATACCGGGTTTGTTGTACTTGGATGTTGTGCTATGATCGAATCGATTTTTCGGCGTCCGACAATTTCTAAGTCGAACGGTGTCGACCATGCAGTCGACATGTGTGTGTGGTGTTGTTGTGGTTTTCAGTCCTGAGACTGGTTTGATGCAGCTCTCCATGCTACTCTATCCTATGCAAGCTTCTTCATCTCCCCGTACCTACTGCAACCTACATCCTTCTGAATCTGCTTAGTGTATTCATCCCTTGGTCTCCCTCTACGATTCTTACCCTCCACGCTGCCCCCCAATGCTAAATTTGTGATCCCTTGATGCCTCAAAACATGTCCTACCAACCGATCCCTTCTTCTAGTCAAGTTGTGCCACAAACTTCTCTTCTCCCCAATCCTATTCAATAACTCCTCATTAGTTACGTGATCTACCCACCCTATCTTCAGCATTCTTCTGTAGCACCACATTTCGAAAGCTTCTATTCTCTTCTTGTCCAAACTAGTTATCGTCCATGTTTGACTTCCATACATGGCTACACTGCATACAAATACTTTCAGAAACGACTTCCTGACACTCGATGTTAACAAATTTCTCTTCTTCAGAAACGCTGTCCTTGCCATTGCCAGTCTACATTTTATATCCTCTCTACTTCGACCATCATCAGTTATTTTACTCCCTAAATAGCAAAACTCCTTTACTACTTTAAGTGTCTCATTTCCTAATCTAATTCCCTCAGCATCACCCGATTTAATTTGACTACATTCCATTATCCATGTTTGCTTTTGTTGATGTTCATCTTCTATCCTCCTTTCAAGACACTGTTCATTCCGTTCAACTGCTCTTCCAAGTCCTTTGCTGAGTCGACATGTATGCCTGCATTAAGGCAACTGGCACTTGCCGTCACCGCATTGTAATGGCTTCTCTCAACTTTTTTTTTAAATTCTTTTTGCGTGGGAATTACGGTTTTCGCTGTTCGAGAGTGGAATAACAGAATTATTGTGAAAGTGGTTCGATGAACCCTCTGCCAGGCACTTAAGTGTGATTTGCAGAGTATCATTGTAGATGATGTTTAACTGTTTTTATGCGCGAAATGGGCATGTGTAATGCGGTAGCTTACATACATGGAATCTGGAGTGCATATTTGTATGAAAATGGCATTTATTGGACTCAAATGGTTTGCAGATTCCAGGGATAGCTTGTACAATAGACAAGGAAGACAAACGTGAAAAACATCATAAAAAAGAGAGTGGATTCGAAAAATGCAATTACGTAATACAAAAGGGTAATTTCACACACCATATAAGGAGCTCGAGGAAGAGAAATTTCAATTTAATATTTTAGAAAGTCGGAGCTTCAGCTTTTTTATTTGCTATGTTAGATTGTATCCAGAATTACTAAAAGGAACCCAGTGTTACAATGATTCTCTTTAAGGTTTAGTAGCCTGTCCAGTGTAATTTTTGTGCAGTAGTAAAATTTCCCTCGATACCTTGCCCTTCAAGATTTAAAGGTTTTCTTTACACCTCGCATCTGGCTTTTAATAGTTGAAGTGCATTATTTGTGCTGTGGTTAGCTAGCGAAATCACAAATATTGACAAAATAATGCTTGCAAAACTGCTTCACACACAATCCAGGGAATTGCTTAACAAAAAATAAGCCTGCTACAAAAACATATTTAAACAAACAAGGTGCAATGTCTTAAAAGTTTGTCCATTTCTTCATGAAACGCTACAAATACAGTACAACATTAGAATAAATTCTACCTGCTAATCAATCAAATTCTACACAGAGTACTTTTTTGACTTCAAGTTGCAGCCATATTGCAATCCATTTCAATACGGTACCGGTATGTACAATAATCCACTTCATACATTTAGTAACGGGCAAGTAATTTATTATGCTCATGTCGTACAATTATGATTGCTACCTTACTGTTTCAACTAACATTTCGTAACTGCTTAAAAATTTTAACGAAAGAAATAACAAAACTAAATAATTTATAACAAATAACGAACATTACACAACTAATATCAACAACGGAAAACACGATGAAACGAAATATGGAGATCTGTGCATGGCCATGTATTGGGAGGTTATGAACTTGGGGTAACAACATCCATCAAAACTTTCTCCCCGAGAAACCTTGCCAGTTACGTGACGGGACGGGCCGGCCAATGTGGATGTCGCCATTTGCACCATTGCAGAATGTTTTGGTGTGACGGTCAGCGTATATTGGCTTTTATACGTAGTTTAAAAATTTGCAACTACAAAATATATTTATAGGTTCACATTCGCATGTCATAATTCTTATTTAGTAATTAAGGTTTTATGGCTTTCAATGACGAAAAAACAGTTCTGCAACACAACTATTTATTAGAGGGAATTACAGGAATCATTATTTTGAAGAGCACATTAACTCAATACAAAACAAATGAATTGTGAAGGCCAATTCACACTTGTCACATCATACCACGTCACATAATGTCAAGACATCCCACAGAGTATTTCAAGTAGTGGCATTTAAGGCCAATTCACACTGATCGTCACGTCATTTCAAGTCAATTTGAGTCGCGACTCTAATTGTGATCTTCGCAAGGCGATTCTCAATTGCTTTGATGCGCAAAGTGCACATGCAGGAGGAGTAGCTTATGTATGTGGATGCTGGAGTCCACATTTGTACGAAAATGACATTTATCGGGCTCAAATAGTTTGCAACTTGCAGGCATAGCTTGTATACTACAGAAGGAAAACAGAAGTTGGCTATGCGGCCAAGGAGGTTAGGGGAGGAGAGAATGACATCAGGAGTGGAGTTGGATTCAGGGTGGGTGTGCTGGGGAATGGGGACGAGGTCGCCTTGGAGGGAGGAGAGGAACCGATGCCACCGCCGTAACTGGGTGGCGGAACGACTATGGATGTTGAGGTCGGCGGCGATCATGTAGGAGGAGAAGGTACGGTCAATGTGGGAGAAGAAGTCAAAAGGAATAGGGGCGTTAGGGCGGACATAGATGGTGGCACAGGTGATGGTAAGGCCAGGGAAGAAGAGACTAAGGATCAGGTGTTTGGTAGGGTCGGGAAGGAGAGGTTGGAGCCGAACTGGGATCTGGTGGTGGTCACCAATGGCAACTCCGCCACGTGCTATCGGGAAGAGATTATCAGAGCGGTGAAGGAGGTAGGGCAAAGTGTGTATGGTGTGGTGGGGCTGAAGAAAGGTTTCATTGAAGAGGAAGGCATCCATGCGGTGGGTGGTGAGGGTGTGCATGAAGAGGTTCTTGTTGGCGGGATGGGAACGGGTGTTGTTGAACAGGATACGGTGCTGTCGCGCCATGACAGGCATTTAGACGAGGGTGTCAAGATGGGAGAAGGTAAAATGGGCCTAGTTGTGGGAGTAGGTGGCATACATTATGAGGTGGAAAATGGAACGGGCGGCGAGGGATATCTGCTGGAGGGTGTGAGGGTGCTGGAAAGGGTGGACATTTTGGAGAATGATGGTGAGGAACCTGATGATGTCCTCAGTGGTGGTGGTGGGGGGGGGGGGAGATGAAGGGAATTGCCAGGAGGGGTGGGGGCGTCCAGAGGGCGGACAGGGAGAGTGAGTTCAGGAGTGGTGGGAGGGGGTCGGGCCTCTCATTTCTGGGAGTACGTGGGATGTGGGAGATTACAGGTGTTACAGGAGGGAGGGGACTGGTGGTTGGGGCACTGCCGGAGAAAATGCGCTTGCTTACAGTGCGGGCAGATGGGGGCCTCGCGGCACTCAGATGTTGTATGCGTGTTATAGTGCAGACACCTCTGGCAGCGGAGGGATTGAGGAGGGGAACGGGAGGGGTCGACTTTGTAGCATTGGTTGAAGAGGAGGGCACCCTCCTTCAGGAGACGGTCTATGGAGGGGGTGTGTTCCAAAATAACCCACATAAGGCGGGTGGGGCCGGCTGAGTTGAAAATGCGGCGGACCGTCCGTACTTCCAATGAGGGATGCACCCTGAGCTCCGCCAACACCTCATCCTCCATGATCGTTGGACTAAGCCGAGTGATCACGGTGGTGAGGGTCGGCGGGCGGGGGTTGGGGTTGGCGGGAGGGTGACGGGGAAGGTGCAGGGGTGAGGGAGGCATTGGGGCCAAAGCGGGTGATGGGGATGTGGGAAAGGATGTCAGTGTGAAGGGTAGGGCTGGGGTAGGAGATGAGGAGGAGTCAAGGTGATGAGTGAGGAGGGAGATGGGGGCAGCGGGAAAGTGTTGGCGGAAGAAGAGATTGAGGTTCCGGTCCTCGAGAAGGGAGGGATCAGGACTGGAGAGGAGGTATCTGTAGGAGGAGGAGGAGGGAGCAGGGACAGGCGGGTAGACATCCATGGCATCCTGGGGGGGGAGGGGGGGAAGGAGGACGGGGCTGGGTCTTTTTAGGAGCAGAGAAGGCAGGGATGCCACTGGGGCGTTTGATGGCGATGGAAGGGTGAGAGGATGTGTAGGGGACAGGGGCAATGGGAAGATGGTGGGAAGTGGCAGGTCCCGGCGTGGACGCTGGAGCCGGCACCGGAGATGGCGATGGTGAAGGCGACGGCGATGATGAGGATGACGACGATGGTGAAGGCGAGAGCGGGGCGTGGGCTGTGGGCCTCTGGTCCACCACTCTAGCGGGGGCCGCAGAAATGGAGGGAGCAGAGGGCGGGAGTGGAGGGAAGGGGTCAGAGGAGGATGCGCGGGAGGAAGGAGCCGGGGAAGGGGCGACAAAAAGCGAAGGAGGAGTGAGAGTGAGGAGCAGGGGGATGGAATGAGGGGGGGGGGGGGGGGGGGGAGATTGGGCACACCACGTGATGGTGGTGGTGGCAGCGGATGGGGTTGGTTGGTTGGTTTTGGGGAAGGAGACCAGACAGCGTGGTCATCGGTCTCATCGGATTAGGGAAGGATTGGGAAGGAAGTCGGCCGTGCCCTTTCAGAGGAACCATCCTGGCATTTACCTGGAGTGATTTAGGGAAATCACGGAAAACCTAAATCAGGATGGCCGAACGCGGGATTGAACCGTCGTCCTCCCGAATGCGAGTCCAGTGTCTAACCACTGCGCCACCCCGCTCGGTCAACAGCGGATGGGGACATGTAGACTATGGCAGTAGTGGTGGCAGTGGTAATGGTGGTGGGAGTCGACATGATGAGAGGGCAAAAGGCACAGGACACGACAAAAATGACAGAAGAGAACAAGGGACTTATAAGGTGGATGAAAAACAGTGGAAGGCAGACGAGGACCGATGAAAAGCTGATTGGGGCCGAAGCCCCACTCTACTGCCGCTGGTGGGGAGCGACCGCAAGACAGGAACTCTGGCTGGCTGGCTGGCAGGAACGCTGGCTGGCTGGCAGGATCGCCGCTGCCGGTGCTGCTGCTGGCTGGAACCACTACTGCTGCTGCTGCTGGCTGGAACCACTGCTGCTGGCACCTGCAAAACCCGAACACTTCGATTAATGACGAAAGCCACAATCGAAGGGCGGTATTCATAATGAATTACCGCCGGAGATGTTTATTTAAAGGTTGGCAAGTAGAATTATAAGCAGAATGGGTGTTATCTAAGAGAATGGAGTCTGAGTGAATAATATATATCCGTGGTCCATGTTGTACAAAGACAGTAACAAAATACTTTACATATTTTAATCAATGTGCATAGGCTGTCTTACAATATTCGCAATAATGTGAACATAAAAAGGTAAAAACTGAATAAGAAAGACACCTCTTACACATTTTTATGGTCCAGGCGCTCATGCAATTCCTAAGAAGAGCGTTCGAAAACAACAATGTTAAATTGCAACTCCAAGATGTCCAGTGTCTCGACTTACGAACTTATACTACCACATCTATTAAAAACAGCAGTTCGTTTTCTCAGATTACATTACATCACATTTACTTTCATAGCATTACGAAATAGTGGTGTACAAAATACTAGATTCAGTTACAGTGTCTGGATAGTTGCTGCGGGGAAGAAAGTGGATGACTGCGCAAGATAAATTATCCGTCCGTGGCAGGATCGAAGAAAGCGACCGACTGCAGTAGAGAAGTTGTCCGTTCATGTGGTGGGGTCGATGTGAGCGACCGACTGCGGGAGATATTGCCGAGATTACTAGCGATATAGCGCTCGTACGTTGACGGAAAGGGGCGCATCACAAGGCACTAGGCAGCTGAGTGGCGATAAAAGCAATATTAATGAAGTATCGCCAGACGAAGTTCAATGCATAAAGTTATAGTCAACAGACGCTCAGCTTCAAAGCATAACTTAGATTTTTCATGTTACTTCTCGTGGTACTTGATGACCGCCACCGAAAGTAACAGTTCATACATGTGTCTCCCTACATACATATGTGGATGTATTTTTGAAAATGCGCATACACTGTTTGTATTTTTTTCTTGCAGAAATTCCGGACAATGAGACGTTGGGTTAGAGTCCCTTCTTCAGACCCATAAGCTACGGTCCGATGTCAGGCAACAGGCGAATGTTTGCATAAGAAGTGAAGTCTGGATACCGGCATACCCCTTTGTGGCTGTTAGGTCACAATAATAGTGATGTGCATATTTACTCGAGAAGGTGCACAATTGCTCCGTGCCGTATAGCAAAGGAGACTAAGCTGATGGGCCTAAAGTGAAGTGTTCTGTTTTCCCAAAGACGACGATCATCTCCCGAAACGGTTTTCAGATTTTAAAAAAAAAAAATCGAAGGTACCTTCGTCATTCCATTATACTGTATCAAGGTGGTAGTGCTGTGCTCTTCAATATACAGGGTGTTACAAAAAGGTACGGCCAAACTTTCAGGAAACATTCCTCACACACAAAGAAAGAAGATATGTTATGTGGACATGTGTCTGGAAATGCTTACTTTCCATGTTAGAGCTCATTTTATTACTTCTCTTCAAATCACATTAATCATGGAATGGAAACACACAGCAACAGAACGTACCAGCGTGACTTCAAACACTTTGTTACAGGAAATGTTCAAAATGTCCTCCGTTAGCGAGGATACATGCATACACCCTCAGTCGCATGGAATCCCTGATGCGCTGATGCAGCCCTGGAGAATGGCGTATTGTATCACAGCCGTCCACAATACGAGCACGAAGAGTCTCTACATTTGGTACCGGGGTTGCGTAGACAAGAGCTTTCAAATGCCCCCATAAATGAAAGTCAAGAGGGTTGAGGTCAGGAGAGCGTGGAGGCCATTGAATTGGTCCACCTCTACCAATCCATCGGTCACCGAATCTGTTGTTGAGAAGCGTACGAACACTTCGACTGAAATGTGCAGTAGCTCCATCGTGCATGAACCACATGTTGTGTCGTACTTGTAAAGGCACATGTTCTAGCAGCACAGGTAGAGTATCCCATATGAAATCATGATAACGTGCTCCACTGAGTGTAGGTGGAAGAACATGGGGCCCAATCAAGACATCACCAACAATGCCTGCCCAAACGTTCACAGAAAATCTGTGTTGATGACGTGATTGCACAATTGCGTGCAGATTCTCGTCAGCCCACACATGTTGATTGTGAAAATTTACAGTATGATCACGTTGGAATGAAGCCTCATCCGTAAAGAGAACATTTGCTCTGAAATGAGGATTGACACATTGTTGAATGAACCATTCGCAGAAGTGTGCCCGTGGAGGCCAATCAGCTGCTGATAGTGCCTGCACACGCTGTACACGGTACGGAAACAACTGGTTCTCTCGTAGCACTCTCCATACAGTGATGTGGTCAATGTTACCTTGTACAGCAGCAACTCCTCTAACGCTGACATTAAGGTTATCGTCAACTGCACGAAGAATTGCCTCATCCATTGCAGGTGTCCTTGTCGTTCTAGGTCTTCCCCAGTCGCGATTCATAGGCTAGAATTTTCCGTGCTCCGTAAGACGCCGATCAATTGCTTCGAACGTCTTCCTGTCGGGACACCTTCGTTCTGGAAATCTGTCTCGATACAAACGTACCGCGCCACGGCTATTGCCCCGTGCTAATCCATACATCAAATGGGCATCTGCCAACTCCGCATTTGTAAACATTGCACTGACTGCAAAACCACGTTCGTGATGAACACTAACCTGTTGATGCTACGTACTGATGTGCTTGATGCTAGTACTTTAGAGCAATGAGTCGCATGTCAACACAAGCACCGAAGTCAACATTACCTTCCTTCAATTGGGCCAACTGGCAGTGAATCGAGGAAGTACAGTACATACTGACAAAACTAAAATGAGCTCTAACATGGAAATTAAGCATTTCCGGACACATGTCCACATAACATCTTTTCTTTATTTGTGTGTGAGGAATGTTTCCTGAAAGTTTGGCCATACCTCTTTGTAACATCCTGTAGATACTGATGTGATACGACTCTCCACACAAGTCTTCCCATGCAAACTTATTCATCTCGTCAAACTTACTATTAACCTGCATCCATTTGAATCTGTTTGCTTTAGTCAAAACTTGGTCACCATCAAATCCATTTAAACTACGGCGTAGCATGTTATTGACACTGAAATGAGTAAGTAAAATTACTTTTATATGTGAGCAGTTGAGTGAACATAATCAGTAGACATATGACACCGATTTTAGCATATTCTGTAGTAGTGTATATTGAATTTCACCACATGCCTAAAAGTTCATAAGAAGTTCACAGTGCCTTGGAGTGCCTCATCTTAATACACTGCCTAATATTTGTGAAGGTTTCCAAAATAATAGTGGAACAAAGCAACAGTATTAAAATTTCTTACTCTTCTTAAGACCATGTGTCTCAGTGAATCACATCATGTTGTTACACTGATAGTTAATGAATTTCACTCTAAGCCTCGTTTAGATTTGATACATGGATAATTCTGTATTAAATCAACACACTGATTAAGACTGACATCTTTAGATTTTGATGAAACTTAGTGCACCTATTGTTTCTACATAGTTCTGAATGAAAAACATAATTTTCTCGTTCTTTAAAAATTTAATGATGTCATTTATTATTTATGCCATTTGATATGCAATATGATGGCACTTAAAATGTTAAACGTTGTAATAATTATAAATAAATTTTAAATTTCTAAAAATGTCATTTTTAAAATACTGAAAACAAAATTTCCATTCAGAAGTTTCATTTTGGGACCAGATTTTGCAAAATTTTCAAGTTCCTGATGTTGTGTTAGAAAGTATTTTAATAGACATTTTACATTAAGAAATCACTAAATAAAATTTCTTATAAATTATTTACCTAATATCTACAACATGGCATTTATGAACAACTTTGTCTATCACAATATATTATACTGGAATTGACAGTGGTGGCTCTGTTCATTTTGACAGTGTCCTTCTCAGGCAAAGCATGTTTTCGGCCTGTTGGTGTCACAGGGTTCATCTTACATAGGAAATCCACTGCACCAGTCCATATAAGAGCTGGCTTTTCTGGGAATTGAAAAGAAGTAGCTGGTCCACATGGATGAAGAAATGTCACTTTTAGTTCATCTTCCTCTTAATCTTTCCCCAAAATGTATGCAAGCCACATTTTGTTATGTATCCACCGACAACTGGTAATGGCAATGTTTCTTGGGGGTTTGGTGTTCAACTGTTGTATTAAACTTGGAGCATGCGAAAATATCTTGAGAAAGATTTTTGTGTTATCTGAAACAATAGGGGTGAATGCAAGAAATGTTTGAGTTCCTGGAATTGTTAATGCTTCGCTGAGGCGGTTGTAGAAATGTGGCTCTCTCTGTGTAGCTGTCCTGAGTTACAAGTGTAAAATTTGCTCCAGAGATGTTTTCCTCTGCCCGTTGGAAATATGCCAAGTTGTAAATTATCTACCAACATCACGAGGCCCTTTGCCATGAGCTGTTGTTGAAAAAAATCATTCAGCCCCTATGCCAAAATCAGCTTGATGAAAACCTAGATTTTAAAAGTTTTTCTTAATTACTGTACTGAGTAGCAGCACTATCAGGAAAGTAGTATACATTGTGTCCAGAAATTATATATCAGTTTTGTAAAAATAATTATTGTATTCTTATTATTTATAATGGCTCATGTTTATCACGTGTTACACTCAATGTGAACATCATTCACACCACGACATAACTCCCATCTGCCAACTGTGGCATGAAATACATTCTGGAGCATTTATGGTGTCATAGCTGCAGCAGGTTCTCTAATTTGGTCTCAAAGTTATGCTAATGAGTTGATATGGTGTCAGCAAAACTCATGTACCCTGATAAATCCCCAGACGAAGTAGTCCATGGGTGTCAGGTAAGGAGAACATCCCAATGGGATCATGAGTCCTGCACACCCAATTCGTTGTCCAGGAAACACATCAGTCAAAACTGTACGCTTATCTGTAATGTAATGGCACGGTACCCCATCCTGGTGGAAATAAACAATACATTAATCCTGCACAAACTGTGGTAAAAGAAACTGTTGCAGCATATCCAGGTACACTGCCACGTTGATGGGGTTTTCGGTAAAGCAGAACAGGCCCTAGATTTTGTCAGTGGATATTTTTACCCTCACATTTCTTTGCGAATTCCAGGTGCTCCAGTGGGGGTGTGTGAGCCCAGATGAGAGTTATGTTGGTTAACCCATCCACAAGTTTGGAAGGTGTCTTGTTACTAAATTGGATCTGGCTGAGGATGTTGCAATTTGCACCTGCTTGATGGAAATCCTGGCACATGATCATGTGTTCTACCAAATCCTTGTCATGTAATTGGCGGAGAACCCACAGATTGTACAGCTTCCCCCCCCCCCCCCCCCCCTCTCTCCTCCCAACAGTGTGTTGAAACACATTATGTACAATCAAGATTGGTCAAGTTCCACCGACAATCACCGCTTCGATTTTGGACTGTGTTCAGTGGGTGTTCTAATATCTCTAATTCAGGCAGCAGAGGTTGCTGAACAGCCTTGTCCACTGTGTTAAACTTGTTCACTGACTGTTGAACTGCCTTATCAATAGGTCCAGGTTTTAGGTTGGTTGGTTGTTTTGGGGAAGGAGACCAGACAGCGTGGTCATTGGTATCATCGGATTAGGGAAGGATGGGGAAGGAAGTCGGCCGTGCCCTTTCAGAGGAACCATCCCGGCATTTGCCTGGAGTGATTTAGGGAAATCACGGAAAACCTAAATCAGGATGGCCGGACGCGGGATTGAACCGTCGTCCTCCCGAATGCGAGTCCAGTGTCTAACCCCAGGTTTTAGGAATCAGCAATCAAATCTTGTACGAATTTCACCATCTGACAACCTTTGCTCCACTCCCAAGGCTATCATCTCATACACAGTAACATAACGGCTCTCAAAGTACCTGTAACATCAAAACACATGCTTAGTTGTGCCAGGAAGCCACTCTGTTGTTCGCAGCAGCAACAACAACAACTACTACAACTTTTACATCTGCAATGCACCAGCATATTCATCTTCAAAGTTCTTTCTCAAGAAGCCCCTGATCTTTTTCTGAAAGCAGTGGGCACTCATAGTGTTGTGTTCAAGACAGTCTGAAATAACGACATAACTGAGATGCTCTGTTTCTTCTTTATAGTACACAACAATTAGATGGACAGTGACTTGCTCATTAGACCGATGATAGCTCTGGAACTCATTCTGTATCAAAAATGGTTACTTCTTACACAGAAAACTGTAAATCTTGTAGGCTTCCTCTAACATGTTCCATAAGTGAACTTAGTTGTTTTGCAAAATAAATTGATGAGCTGCCAGTGGTTGTGGCCATGTGTGCATGAGGAGTGCTTGCTTGTGTGAAAATGTGTGGTTTTCTTTTCTGAAGAAGCTATAATGTGTAACAGTATTTGTGTTGTGCCTTTTTGTAGCTCAATGAGTCATCTTTATTCTGAGTAACAGTCTAACCTTTTCCTAATTTTGTTGAATTCTGTTGTTGATTTTGCTTCGTTTCTAATTTACACCTGTCCACAGAAATCCTCACTCAGACAATGACACTGTCTATCAGCTTTTCTTCAAATGCCTTCTGAAGTATGACCTCGACTTCTTGATTTCCAGGACAAGAATTAAAGTCTCAAAAGTGACAATCTATTGATGGTGGATTGCAAAGAACCTTTGCAAGACAATGTTTGTATGTCTGTATTTCTCCACTTGTTATTGAGTTCAACCTTGCATTTTCAATCAAAAGTTTCAAATTTTGGTGAATGGCACATACACACACCTTGTGTGTACCACTAGGGCCTGGTAGAACACAGTTTCTGTATGCCTGCTTTAAATTACAAAAACACATCCCTGTGAAACTTTAATTTTCTGACCATTGCTGTCGTTCATTGAAATAGAATCCTTTATTCCAGGCATGGCCCTCCTGATGTCACCAGCTTCATAAAGTGACCAAATGGTGTGGACAGTTTCTACTGGCATATTTCTCCGTGGTTTTGGATCTGGATTTTCCAAGATGCATATATTCTGCAATTGCTGTTTTGTTTGCCAAACCATGTAATTTGCAGCATTGAACTCTTACATTACCTTCCTTACACTCTCTACATCTAACAAAATATTCCAGTAAACCAAATATGACATCAGTAATTATGCTGAGGTACTTTATAACAATGTGACTATGTCCTGGGAAACAAATTCTAGTACTATGTAAAACACTGTGTGATAGGAAATAACAAAAATTATGAACTTCTAAGAATACTTGACAAGGGAGGGTTTACTGTTCTAATATTGAAACCCTTAATGCAGTATTTTTGCCTATTTTATGATAAGAACTTGGTATCCGAAAGGTAAAAGAGTTTGAGTTATTCATCGCAGTGAAATGCAATAAAATTAGAAACTACAGAAATTGAGAGTGTGTTTGCAGATAGCTTAATAATGCGTCAGAAAATGTCACGTAATTGCCGTATATAATTATGTGCGACGCAGCATAGACAGCGCGTGTTGTTTGTGTACGCTAACTTACAGACGTGATAATGCGTCATTTTGAGTTTGATGGACGAAATATGCGCGGCCTCGTTAATGTAAACATTTCATCTGTCGCAGCCTAAAAACGTCACCATTATTGGCCATTGAGAAGGTTCCGACAAGTGGAGGGCGGGAAGGGGGACGCTTACTTACGCCACGCCTGTAACTGCACAGAATTGCGTGAAGTGGTGATGCGATAGTTGGGCAACTTTTCAATTCTCTAGTCTGGCAACATCTCGATCAGTTGAGCTACAGTTCAGTTGCTCATTCACTCATTTGGATATTGAATGTAACGCGCAATTAGAGGGTATGGTACTTTTTGACAACATACGTCGTATAAAGGAGATTGAGAAATGGCCTCCTTTATACAATATTGGGCTCAAGGAATCCACCGATCCAATTATAAAAAGGGTGTTATGGGAGGAGGTCTACGAAACATTGTTTCCTGCATGGAATAATCTTACAACTGAACAAAAAGCAATAACAGGTAATACCATTTGAATTACGTTTAATAAAAACGCCAATTTCCAATCAAAATGCCTGCTCTTTTCCAGGCTAAAAAGAAAACTTCCCAACAATTAACATGGGGAACAAATTTAAAATTTATTTGGTAGCATTCACAAACATCCATTCCACAGTAAATCACATTTACATACTTAAATGAATAACCTTAATTCAAAATTAATGAGACATATTGCTCAAAACTCTGAATCTGGGAGTGCTTTGTCAAGCAGAACCGGTAGCCATTACTATTTTCATTGCCTCGATTGCATAAAGCAACAGTGGACTTTTAATGTTCTACCGAAGTACTGTTGGGCGAGAAGCTTGGGATTCCGTGTATTTCTTCCAATGCGAGTACACTGTCTAAAATGTTGACTAAGTGATGAATGCTGTTGCTCAGGAATGCCACACACAAAAACCATTGTTTCATTTCCCAAGTTTCATTGCACTCATGCTTTTATAGTGAGGACCTTTTAGAAGTATATTGTCAGTTGTGTGGGCAGGCTTAATGCAAGGAAGATCATGCAGTTACGCTGCTTACGAGAACATAGAGTAAAAATAAGTTAAAAATAAACAGAGTTAAATCAGCAACTATTTGCAAGCAGAGTGGAGGAATAATGAAAGTTCAAACTGAAGGACTTAGGTTGACCGTTATCGAGTTCTGACTTTCCATTGTGGAATAATCTTGTTACATGTGTTCTTAGAAAATGTACACTCGAGAGCCGGGCGAATAAAAAAATCCACAAAAACTGTTTTCAATGTTTCCTTCGCAATATTCCTCACGAACGAAAATATAATATGAAGCTGCTAACTACTCAGTGTTGAATATATACAAATTATACCAAAAGTGTCTCCACTTTTACCCCATTAACCAAAATGCTTGTGACTTGGACCAATAATGTAAGGTAGACGAGAAGTATGTTTAAAACCACTTCAATAAAAAAATGCTCAAATAAAACAACTCCCAATGTTCTGTACACTGTTACTGCATTTGCAGTACATAATGCTGTAAACATTTAAAAAATAAAATGTCTTGTGGCTGTGTTGGGACTTCAGACAAGGCGATGAAGCACAGTGCAAGATGCATAGATTCCCAACCCGCTGACATCACTAATGTGTCATTTAGCACAGGAGTCTTCCCAGAAAAACTAAAATATTTGATTGTCTAGCCAATTTACAAGAAGGGTGACTAATCTAATGTTACCAATTGCCATTATCTGGATTCTCAAAAGCAATTGAAAGGGTAATGCATGAAAGTTAATAAATAATTTAAATCAATTAATTAATGGATAAAACAGTTTTGGGAAAAATAGGTATCAATCTAGAAATTTTTAAAACTGATCATAAATTCCATAGCCAAAAATTAATTGCAAAGGCAATTAAAAATCATGACCCTACCATGTACCTATATTTATAAAAGTATATTTTTTCTGAAGGCACTGTCAACTCTACAATTACAAAACAAGAAACAAACAATTTTCATAGAGAAATTTATATAACAACCATGTATCATAAAGGTTTTCTTTATCTGCCTAAAATCCTGTTTAGTGAACTACCAAAGGAAATTAAAAGAATATCAAAATTCCATATATTCGAAAAGAACTCAGAAGTGCTAATTAGAAAAAGTTTTATGGTGTCAAGAAATACTTAAATTATCAGCTTTCAAAATAGAGCAGTGTATTTCCTTTGTCATGCAGTATCCAAAGTGCTAAACTGAAAACTAAATTTGTTATAACATCAAGTTGAACGCATATATTCAGAACGACACAACACATATAAGTCACAGAGTAAGTTGACAAGCAAGACATGTGCACACGTTAGCATTCGAATGAGCACTGAGTCCCAGTCTAGCGGCCGCTGCTCGGCTGACCGCTTAGGTGGCGCAGCTGCTGCATGGCTGGCAGACAGCACCGCATGTAGAGGACGCGTGTAATTGCGCGGCGGCGCTTTGAATCATCGGCGAGTCACAACACTTTTCCCCCCTTTGAAATTGTTGCACTGCTCCTGATGGAGGTGTCCTGGAGATGGCTAACATCCATAGGCGTTGTTTGACTCGCCGTAAAGTCTCGAGGAGGAGGCTTCCCGTACGGACGGAAAAGTCCCGATGCTAATGGGTTGAGATGACAGGAGACATAGGAGTCGAATCTGCTGGGGCCCCATGCACCAATCTGCCTGTTGCAGCAAGTCCAGTTGATATAACAGGAGACATGGGCGATGTGTCTGCATCCGTTGGAGGAGGAGGCGAGTAGATTGGCTCTGATAGAGGATGGTCATCTGGTTCCTGCATGGGCACGTCTCCTGGTGGCGTCCGTTCTTGTGCTGGCATCGCGATGATGGTGAGAGGGCTGCGTTGTGAGTATTGAGAGATGCCAAGATCCCGAGCATCAGGTAGAGCCAAAGGTGGTGTAGCGGCATTCGGAACAGGCGTTGCCGGCACACGAGGCCGAAGCTGGTCCGAATGATGCACTGCAACACCCATGTCCATCTGGATTTCATACAGGCATCGGCCACGGTGTTGTAAGATGCGGCCTGGGCTTCATTTTGGCCGCCTGCCATATCCCCGTACCCAGACGGGTCGTCGGCGGTGAACCGGCAAAGTGAAGGCACCCGCGGCCATGAGGTGGAAGGCCGCAGAAGATGAAGTAGCGTGCGGGGCTGTCGGCCATGTAAGAGCTCAGCCGGGCTGTGGTCACCCATTGGGGCGAAATGGTAAGACGCCAGGAACTGGAGAAGTGCCTCATCAGCAGCAGAAGAAGTCAGAAGTTTCCGCATCTGAGCCTTAAATGTGCGGACCAGTCGTTCATCCTCACCGTTTGATTGTGGCTGTAACGGCGGGGCCGTGACATGCATAACGCCGTGACGAGCACAAAAATCCGCAAATTCGGAAGAGGCAAATTGCGGACCATTATCAGTAACAAGAGTAGAGGGGAGGCCTTCCAAAGAAAAAATGCGGGTGAGAGTACTTGTGGTTGCCGCGGTGGTAGGTGACGTGCAATGTACAATGAAAGGAAAGTTAGAGTAGGCGTCAATTACAAGGAGCCAATAAGTACCTAAAAAGGGTCCCGCAAAGTCAGCATGAATGTGCTCGCAGGGCTTCTCAGGTGAAAGCCACAGTGACAAAGATGACTTCGGGGCAGCGGCCTGTGACGCACAAGGGCTGCAGGCGGCGACCATGTGTGCAATTTCAGAGTCGATGCCAGGCCAGTACACATGACGTCGCGGCAGAGATTTTGTGCGAGACACACCCCAGTGCCCTTGGTGAAGGAGGCGCAAGACCGAAGCACGCAAAGATGCAGGTACCACAACACGTGGCGAAGCATTGTCAGTGGAAAGGAGGATAACACCATCCCTAGCCATGAGGCGGTAGCGCAAAGCGTAGTAGTTCCACAACAGATCAGAAGTCTTAGCAGACGGGTGATCTGGCCAACCCTTCTGAATACAGCATAAAACCCGGGAGAGGGTAGGGTCAGAACCCGTAGCAGCGGCAAGCCTGTCCCCAGTGATGGGGAACCCGTCCACAACCCGCTGCTCGGCAACATCCAGGTGGAAACACAAAAGTTCGTCCCTATCGAATGCCAGATCAGGACCCATGGGAAGGCGAGACAGAGCATCAGCATTTGCATGTTGAGCCGTTGGCCGGAAATGAAGGCCGCGGTGGTCTAGCGGTTCTAGGCGCTAAGTCCGGAACCGCGCAACTGCTACGGTCGCAGGTTCGAATCCTGCCTCGGGCATGGATGTGTGTGATGTCCTTAGGTTAATTAGGTTTAAGTAGTTCTGAGTTCTAGGGGACCGATGACCACAGATGTTAAGTCCCATAGTGCTCAGAGCCATTTTTGAACTGGAAATGAATCTCATAATTGAAACGAGACAAGTAAAGAGCCCAACGCTGGAGGTGGTGTGCAGCCTTGTCGGGAAGTGACGTTGATGGATGAAACAAGGAAACAAGTGGTTTGTGATCCGTAACAAGATGAAATTTTGAGCCATAGAGAAAAACACCAAACTTATGAAGAGCATAAATAATGGCCAAAGCTTCTTTTTCAATTTGAGAATACTTTTGTAGGGCATCCGTGAGCATTTTGGAGGCATAAGCAATGGGTTGTTCTGAACCATCAGAAAAACGGTGCGCAAGGACTGCACCGACCCCGTATTGAGAGGCATCTGTGGCAAGAACAACAGGCCAGATCGATAAGTAGCCAGCCACGGGGCCTGTTTCAGCATAGTCTTCAATTTCTGGAAAGCTGCATCGCATGACGCGGACCAATGAAAAGGCACGTTTTTATGCAACAGGTGATGCAACGGCTGAGCCACCGAAGCCGCAGATGGTAAAAACTTGTGATAGTATGCTATTTTCCCCAAGAAGGCCTGCAGTTCCTTAACAGATGTAGGGTGAGGAAGGGCATAGATCGCAGCGACAGTTTGCTGAAGCGGACGAATACCATCCCGAGAGAGTTGAAACCCCAAGTACGTGATAGATACCTGAAAAAATTGTGATTTCTGAAGATTACACTTAAGACCGGCAGTCTGTAAGACATGAAAAAGTGTGCGGAGATTTTGAAGATGTTCTTCAGTGGTGGAGCCAGTGACAACAATGTCATCCATATAATTGATACTCCCAGGGACAGGGAGCAATAATTGTTCCAAGAATCACTGAAAGAGAGCAGGGGCGCTAGCAACCCCGAAAGGCAAGCGTTGGTATTGATAGAGGCCAAAAGGCGTGTTAAGGACCAGAAAGTGCCAGGAAGCAGCGTCGAGAGGAAGTTGATGATAAGCTTTCGACAGGTCAATTTTAGAAAAATACTGGCCTCCAGCAAGTTTAGTGAACAGTTCTTCAGGTGGGGGCATAGGGTAAGCGTCAATGAGGCATTGAGCATTTACAGTGGCTTTGAAATCACCACAGAGACGAATATCAGCATTTGGCTTAGCAACGACAACGACAGGAGAGGACCACTCACTGGAAGTGACAGGAAGCAAGACCCCTGAAGTAGTGAGACGATCCAGCTCCCATTTTACCTGATCACAAAGGGCCACAGGAATGGGCCGAGCCGGAAAAAACTTAGGCCGAGCAGTGGGTTTGACCGTGATATGAGCTTCAAAGTCGTTTGGACAGCCTAATCCAGGAGAAAAAAGGGATGAAAATGTCGTCGACAAGGAATCCAATTGAGCATAAGGAATAGCATTAGAGACGATATTGACAGAGTCATCTATGGAGAACCCAAAAACACGAAAGGCATCGAAACCAAAAAGATTCTCTGCGTTACTCTGGTCGACCACAAATATGGGAACAGTATGAACGACGGATTTGTAAGATACCTCAGCATTAAATTGCCCCAAGAGAGAAATCTTCTGCTTATTGTACGTCCGTAATTGCCGAGTGACAGGTGACAGGAGTGGAGAACCCAATTGAAGATACGTCTGAGAATTAATTATAGTGGCAGCAAAACCAGTATCCACCTGGATGTGAACATCTCGACCAAGGATTTGGACATTGAGGAATAACTTCCCTGAAAGGGAAGAAGTGCAATTGACAGACAACACAGAATCAGCGTCATGTTCATGAACATCATGTATGCGGTTGGAATTGCAAACAGAAGACACATGACCTTTCTTTTTGCAATAGTGACACACAGCCCAACGTTGGGGACAATCCTCGCGTGAATGTTTCGTAAAACACCGCGGACATGAAGGAAGTTGCCGGGGGTTTTGCTGCAGTTTCTGAGCGGGTTGTTTACGGTTAGGCCGAGGCTGTGCGTGGGAGCGCACTGCGGCCACGTCGGCCGGCGGGGACGCACCCCACACGTCGTCAACAGCGCACAGAGGTTATATCTCCCCGACATCACCCTATGCCTCTATTTGCGCCCCAGCGGCGCGAGAAATTTCAAAAGACTGCGCAATGGAGAGAACTTCATCTAGAGTCGGATTTGCCAACTGAAGGGCACGTTGCTGAACTTCTTTGTCGGGCACCGACCGGATAATAGCATCCCGTAGCATGGAATCGGCATAGGATTCTTTGTGAACGTCAGTAACAAATTGACACTTTCGACTGAGGCCGTGAAGTTCAGCAGCCCAAGCGCGATAGGATTGATGCGGCTGTTTTCAACAACGATAAAAGGCAACACGAGAGGCTACCACATGTGTTTGCTTTAGAAAATAGACAGACAGAAGTGAGCACATTTCAGCAAAGGACAAAGACGCAGGATCCTTCAAAGGAGCCAATTGTGACAACAACAGATACATTTGAGGTGAAATCCAGGAAAGGAACAGAGACTTACATGGTTGTTCATCCGTGACATGAAATGCCAAGAAGTGCTGTCGAAGACATTTTTCATAATCAGACCAGTCTTCCGCCATCTCGTCGTAAGGAGGAAAAGGAGGTATAGCCAATGATGAGAAACGCCCCGCATTTGATGCCCCGACGAAATCGCAAATCGCCGCCGTTAGAAGCATTTGCAGTTCAAGGAGACTTTGCAATAGTTGCTCGACAGTAGCCATGGAAACCTGTGGGTCAACGGTGAAAAGGAAAAATCCACTACCTCATCGCCAATTGTTATAACGTCAAGTTGAACACATATATTCAGAACAACACAACACATATAAGTCACAGAGTAAGTTGACAAGCAGGACATGTGCACACGTTAACATTCGAATGAGCACTGAGTCCCAGTCTAGCAGCCGCTGCTCGGCTGGCCACTTAGGTGGCGCAGCTGCTGCATGGCTGGCAGACAGTGCCGCACATAGAGGACGCACGTAATTGCGCGGCAGTGCTTTGAATCATCGGCGAGTCACAACAAAATTGTATTCATTTAATTCTCTAAGTTAGTATATTACGACTTTTAGTATATTACGACTTGTTAATGTGAGTGGTTTCATATTATACATAAGAATATTTTGTTAGGGAACATATAATCGTAAATCTTTCATGTCTTGTTAGCTATAAAGATCATGTACGACAAATCCTATATCATGACATTTGGAAACAAGGACGCTAAACAAATAATGAAACATTTCTTGATTTTTTTCTTATTATAAAAATTATTTGCAGGCAATAGTAACACATTAGTCTACAGAATTATATAATACAATTTCTAACAAGCAAAACCAAGAAATTACTTTGGTAGCAATTGGAATACATTTCACTTTACAGTGTCTACATAGATAACACAATCATAGGCACGCGCAAAGGACAGGTTGAGGGAAGGTCTCATCAGGTAGCACTTGCTCTCCGAAATAAGTTTTTTGTGTCACCAATAGTTTCTGTGGCATGACATGACACATTTCAAAACTAACCAATTCATTGATATAAAGAAACAGTAATTTTAAAAGTCTTACACCCCCCCCCCCCCCAACCCCGCTCTAAAAAAAATGAATTTCAGCAAATGTCCTGGGTCACAAGCTATATATAACTTATGAAACTGCAGCAGGGAGAATATAGTGTACTGAAGTTTGGGCTAATTGTGTTCCATATTGCTCCTTTAATGGGCACTTGTAACTTGGTGATTGCTTACACATCTTCATTGACTTTGACATTTCCAGCAGTCTATGGGAAGTAAGGTGCCACTGGTTCATTTGGAAGCTTCTTCTGAAAAGAATGGAACATGTTGTGTGTCAGTTATAACAAATTATCTTGGTCTTTGATTCTCCTCTGTAATGGGAAATGGAAATTTGTAGGTCAGAGGTGGTCTTAGTGGGTTGATCTGTTGATACCTTCGCAGAAGTCATAAGCTTGATTAGTGCAGTTTGGTTCATTGTATCCTTATTATAGAACATTCAACTTTCATTTATCTGAGCACATTTCATGTGAGACTGACCTGGCACTAGGAACTTGTGGTCTAGAATTCCTAGATTTTTGCTAATCTTTAATATTGTCATTTACATTTTGATTATGTATGAATTTGTATTATGGCCACCACAAGTGTGTGAATACAAAATACCATGTTTCACCTCAGATGATGTGTTGTACAGATGTGTAGCTCTGTGTGACGTTGTTTGATTTACTCCTTTGCTACTATCTACTGAAGGGAAAATTAAGGTTAATGAATGGAATGAAAGGTCTCTCTGCCCTATTCAGCAATAGGAAGGAACCAATACTGCTAGGTTATATTCATGAAACTTTAGTACAGAAAATAAACAATACAGCAGTAATTAACCACGGTAACTATAGAAGAGCCAGTGCAAGATGATCCCTGACAGCTAGCAACACTGTTGCCAGATTTCAGCTGCAAAGCACAAATGGCTGCAGGTAAAAACAATAGCTCGCTTTTTAGATAATCTTCTCTACTTAATCATCAGATATCCATTTTTTGGAAAGAATATAACAATATTGGTACAGCATAAAATATGGGGTTCATAGTTGCACATCTTGTAGGCATATTTTTAAAAGATTGGGAATTCTTACAACAGCCTCACAATACATCTGCTCACAAATGAAATTTTTTTCTCAACAACATGGACCAGTTTAAAAACAACAGTGACATTCATGATCATAATACCAGAAAAAAGAAAGACTTACACTATCCTTTGCTCAACCTATCTTTGGCACGGAAGGGGGTAAAATATGCTGCTATAAATTTTTTTGACAAATTACCAGATGCAATAAGCTGTCTGACAGACAGCAGTAATAGCTTCAAAAATAAATTGAAATCATATCTCCTTGAGAACTCCTTGTATACCATAGATGAATGATCATGTCCATAATGAAGTAGATTCACTACAATCTGTAGATGTCCTACAGACTGAAATAACTTTTCTTAAAGAAATTGCCAATTACTCTGCATAGATGACTGTGTTTTAGTGTAATAGGTGAGAAGCTACATCACCGATTGTCTCGGAGCTAAATTCACATGCAGCACAGCTGCTAATGTTAATTCTATGTAAATGAAGTGTCAAGGAAGCATTGTTGAATAAAAGACAAATTATGGTTGATATCATGAAATGGTTCAAATGGGACCTCTTGAACCAGGGTATGAAAATGATCTGAAGTTTCTGCGTTGCATAATAACTACCTTTCTGCTGTTTGGTTTCATTCCCCTTCTGTTGCCACTGGAGTAGAGCAAGATGCTGGATGCCATGCATATAATCTGTATACAATGGTTTGTAGTTGCGAATTTGCCTGCTGATATTGCTTGTTCAGCTAAGATGTTCACTTTTTCATTGTATTTTATGCTTACATGACAATGTACCCATAAAAGATTAATAATTTGGCCTTTCCTATGGCAGCAGCTAATTTTCTTAACCACACCCAGAATATGTTGGTTAGCTGATTTATTCCAACTCTGAGGCTCAATGTTTTTGAAGATGCTCTGGGAATACCCTGTAGAATGAAGATATAAATTTAATGGCCCGTAAGCCATCTTGGGAGTTTGTATGTCTTCCGGACTCGAAGCTGGGGAAAAACAAAAGCTGCTGCACCTTGCCCTCTGAAACTGTCAGGAATCAACCTATGCTGACTCTAGTACAGATGTGTGTGTGAACCCTAGATATCTAATGTAATCACATGTATAAAAGATAAGTGCAACAGTGAAGATAATTTGCTTCCACTTGCACAGGGTACTGCAACTTCCACAAACATATAAAAAGAGACAAAACCCCCTACACCACTTTAGGATGATACGTCTGAATGTGCAGTGTGTCAGAAATAAACTCAGTATACTAAAGGTATTTGTAAATGAGAACTTGTCATATTTGTTATTATTAACCGAAAAGGTCTAAAATGCATTAAAGCTAGCTACTATACTCTAGATGGTTATGTACTGACAAACAGTTGTTGTAGAAAACAGCATGAGACTGGTGGTGTGAAAATCTTTGTCACTGAACAATTTCTGTGTAAGGGTCTTGCTCATATTGAGCAACCCAGCGAAGAGTGAACATTAGAAGTGGGTGGTATTGCAATCCAACTAGAAGAGATTGCTAAAAAGCAAAACATAAAGTAATAGGAATATAGACTACCATTCGCTTTACAATTTCTGTAACATAATTAGGCAGACTGGTCCCAATGACCTTTCTGTACTTGGAGACCTTATTATTGATGCAAAGTCGAGCAACATAGCTAATATGAAACTTTTTGACATATTAACTTCATAAAATAAATTAGAAATATGGTTTCCTTGGACACCAGGGTCCCAGCTTCTAGTACTACCAGAACATATTATACAATAATTATCAATTAAGTATAACAACATAGACTTTAATTATTCAGACTACCTTTCACAATAAATAGAATACAGAAAATCAGCTTCTAAAAGAACAACGAAAATTTTTTATAAAGAACTGAGCTTTGCATAACAGTAGCACCAACTCTCTTAAAACTAAACTAGCTGAGGAGAAATGGAATACAATCTACCATGTGTAAGGGCCAGATGGCAAATGGGGTGAGTTTTACATTATTCTACTGAGGCACTTTGAGTCTTTCTGCCAAATTACAGAAATGCAGAGATGGCCAACAAACACTCAGAATGGAAGCAATAACAAACTCAGACTTCCTGCCAACCATGTTAAACTTGGGCAGTATATTCCTGACCTAGATGTCCTGCACAAATCAATAGGACAGCATATTTTTAATCAAAAATGTAACATGGATAAGAAAGCCTTTAAAGTAGAAATTTCAAACCTTAGAAAACTGGTCCATGGTAATGAAATACCAGGGTCCACTAATGTTAGCAAAGCCTCCTGGAAACTGATCAGTAAGTAGTGAAAAATCTCTGCAACTAGGGATAACAAACCCTTATGCAATGTATAGGATGTTAATATTACAAAAGACTCAAAAGTACTATGTAACCTTTTTAATAAACGTTTCATATCACCAACAGGAAATCCAATGCACTAAACATGCACAAATCACGTTACTCAAATAGTGGATTTTGAATTTGACAAGGTCAAGGAAAATGAAATAAATAATTCGCACATAAAGGAACAAACACTCAGTTGGATGGGATGGTACATCAAGTGCCATAGTTAAAAAACGCATGAAAGAAATTGTTAAACCACAGGAAAGATCACTGTGCAACGACTGTGATTACTGTATTTCTCCACAAAGTGTGAACCTCCGAGACGAAGGAATGGAGAGCACGGGCATATCCTTAGATCTTTCCAAAGCCTTTCACTCAGTCGACTGTAGGCTTTTGTAAAGAAACTGAAGGCGTACACATCAAAGACTCATCAAAGCATTTATTGTCTACGTACTTGACAAATTGCAAGCAGTGTACTAAACTTTCATACAAATTAGCAGACCCACTTTCCTCTGTGGCTAACTTTTGAATTGTGGGACTGATGACCTCGCCATTTGGTCCCATAACCCCTTTCAGTTAATCAATCAGTCAATAGATTTCCAGACTACCAGAGGTAAAGCAATCCAGGGGGTGTTGCAGGGGTCAGCCCTTGGTCCCTTCCTCTTCTAGGTTCATGTCAGTGACATGGTACAACCCTTCAGCTCACATCTTATAAGCTACGCCAGTGACACTTCCCTCTTATTTTATGAGAGAGACTTTGAGACATTACAGTCAATTGCAACTAAGGGTGTAATGGAAGTAACCACATATTTTCTATACAAAGGCCTAGACACATAACATCAGCAGATCCCAGATACTAACATTTAAAACAACTGTCGCACAAGAGGTTGGAACAAACAATATATGTGGTATTACATCAGTAAAAACATAATATTAAATTTCTTGGTGTCCACCTGGACAAAAATGTATGTGAGAAAATCAGCAGTCACTTGTACATGTTAGCCAAATGGGAAAAATAATTTGAAGCCAAACCTTATAAGTAGTATACAATGGCACAATTGATCCATTTCTTAATAATGGTATTGAACTGTGTGGCAGACTTCCATCTGAATAGTATATTAGTGTTACAGAAGAGAGCAATTAGGTTAATGCATTGCCTAAGGTCCAGAGAGTCCTGTTGTGACACGTTTATCCAGCATAAATATTTAATAGTATATTCCTTTTATTTATATAAATTTATTATATTTTTTATGAAAAATAAAACAAAGTAAATAAATGTAGTAGTACACATAATTATGACGTTATAAGTAAGGGTGACTACTTCAGACAGAACACAAAATTAAAAATAATCAACAATTGTCATTAATTGGTAGATATAGTTCAACAAGCTGTACTTTAACTCTTGAGTGGACATGCCTACGTATGTTGTTGTTGTTGTGGTCTTCAGTCCTGAGACTGGTTTGATGCAGCTCTCCATGCTACTCTATCCTGTGCAAGCTTTTTCATCTCCCAGTACCTACTGCAACCTACATCCTTCTGAATCTGCTTAGTGTATTCATCTCTTGGTCTCCCTCTACGATTTTTACCCTCCACGCTGCCCTCCAATACTAAATTGGTGATCCCTTGATGCCTCAGAACATGTCCTACCAACCGATCCCTTCTTCTGGTCAAGTTGTGCCACAAACTTCTCTTCTCCCCAATCCTATTCAATACTTCCTCATTAGTTATGTGATCTACCCATCTAATCTTCAGCATTCTTCTGTAGCACCACATTTCGAAAGCTTCTATTCTCTTCTTGTCCAAACTATTTATCGTCCATGTTTCACTTCCATACGTGGCTACACTCCATACGAATACTTTCAGAAATGACTTCCTGACACTTAAATCAATACTAGATGTTAACAAATTTCTCTTCTTCAGAAACGCTTTCCTTGCCATTGCCAGCCTACATTTTATATCCTCTCTACTTCGACCATCATCAGTTATTTTGCTCCCCAAATAGCAAAACTCCTTTACTACTTTAAGTGCCTCATTTCCTAATCTAATTCCCTCAGCATCACCCGACTTAATTAGACTACATTCCATTATCCTTGTTATGCCTACGTATAAAGCGCACTAAACTCAAATAAAATTGAAACTTCCTGACAGATTAAAACTGTGTGCCAGACCGAGACTCGAACTTGGGACCTTTGCCTTTCACGGGCAAGTGCTCTGCCAAGCGCGACTCACTACCCATCCTCACAGCTTCAGTTCTGCCAGAAAGGCAAAGGGCCCAAGTTCGAGTCTCAGTCCGGCACACAGTTTTAATATGTAAGGAAGTTTCATATCAGCGCACACTCCGCTGCAGAGGGAAAATCTCGTTCTACAAATAAAATTGTTTTGCACCATTCCAATGTTGTTCCACAATGGTGAACCAATAACTATTCCCTCGTTATTGCTTCAGCTAACACTGTGATTAATTGTGTCGTCATTCGCCCATGAGAGCAGCAGAAATATAAAATAAACAGTGAGGTAGGTCCAAAAAAATGTACAATCTGTGCAAGAAATTGACCAACATTACAAGCTAGGTGCACAGTCCCACAATGAAGCAGTTACCTATGAAATAATGAATAATCAAATAAGAAGTTTGTTGGGATCCGATGCAGCTCCGCTGTTAAATGCTTCGAGTGGGTTATTACTGTGGGATAATACTTGTCCTTGCAATAGAGTGATATAATGAAAGTTTTAATTATTGTTAAGTTAAACAGTGGTTTAGTGCATATTATGTGAGATTATTTTATCGATGTTTTATTAAACTAAGCTTAAACTATGATTTCGCCCCTACATGTTTACCTTGGTCACATGAAGACAACTATTCTTTAAATGTATGCTATGTGCCTGCTTGTGTTATGAAAATTGGTGTGTCCGCTGTAGAGTTAAAAACCTATGAAGCAAAGCTGTTCCACAGGAAGTTAAAAGCTTTCCTAGTAAACAATGTTTTGAGTACATTGAAGCAAGAATGTAGTGTGATGCTGAGTGGGCTTAAGTTTTCTCCTTTCAGCTTGTAGAATAGTGTTTCTCTTACACTTGTAGAGATATCAAATGGTTTGTTGCCTTTGCAATTCCTTCTTCGGGAAGTTCATTTGGAGCTAGTGCCTTCTTATATCACATGAACCTATACCACTTGGTGATACGTATGTCTTAATTATTGCCTTTGTCATTAATTTCTACTTTCCTTCTGGCTGATAAGAAACATTTTTACAATGGGCATAATCTGTCCACTAAAACAAAGGATCAGCTGGCTGCAGTTCGCCAATGGCTAAATGTGCTTTTGACTACAGTGAGCTGCCTTCAGGCTGTTGGCACGGGTTGTAGTGGTGGCAGAAAATCTGGCATGTCGCATGGGACAACTCAGGTGTCAGCAAGGCTAGTGGCGGATGGTAACATGTTTGCGTTGTTCAAGGTTGAGGGCCAGTGAATAGGGGGCCATTCCGTCAGAAGGGTACAAGCACATGTGTGTGTGTGTGGGATTTCAACTTCATGTTGCTGCCAGCTCTCCATCTCGAGAATAATTTGAGTGTGAGAAGTTTGCAGGAGGGCAGTAAATTCAGGAAGTTTGTTAAAAATACTACAGTTTACAGATAAAATTTTGACCGTCACGGTGTCTTTACTCTGAACGCAGACTGACTTCGCTATCTGTGAGTCGTCTGGTGGGTGTTCACCAGAGAACCTCAATCTACTGCCTAGCCTAGAAAACCCACATGTGCGCTCCACAAGTTCTCTGCTACTTGAGTAAAGGCTTCCTTTGTGTGGTGCACACCTGATCTACCACAGCGAGGCTTACAATTCCCCACCTGATAACACAGGTCCAGAAATCTGCATCCAAGGCCTTCAGAGAATCGTCATCATTGGTTTGAATATTGCAAATTTTTTCAGCAAATTCTTCTTTTGACGTACTAAATTGCATAAGTTATGAGGCAATTAAATTCATCTTGAGATCATATTAACTGGCACCTTACCATTCCCAATTTCTAACAAATGGTGCAAGAAATGAACGGTATGGTAAATGACACAGTTCGGTTCCAACACAGTGTCACATTAAATAAGTAAGTCAAAATGAAAATAAATCTAAATCTATGAAAATTCAATTTAGCAAAGCACTTGGATATTTCAGACCAATTGGTGAAGAGCTTCTGGAGAAACACATATTTACATTTTTATTTATATCTAGATGATATACCACACATGCTTTCTTTGTCTGACATGACCTTGTACTTTCATTTTGAGAGTAAGTAATTTGCCTTTGAGTCATAAGTGATTACTTACCCATGTGCTAGTTAGTACTCATAGTTCTAGAAAATCCCACAGCAACATGTGAGAGAAGTGATGTGTTTGACAAATTCCATGAGTGCTGCAGGGAGTTGCTTCAGTATCAATGAAATACTGTGGTTCTATTTGGTGACACAGCAGTTTATTCTTTTACTGTTTCATTTCAGGGCGAGATGTTCAACAGCACTGGAAAAACATACGCATGTGTTTCACACGAGAATTAAAGGCACAGCGTAGCTTAAAGTTGGGGCAAATTTCACATAAACAAAGGAAGTACATGTATTTTGACAATTTACTGTTTCTCCTGCCATCAACAAAGCCACGGAATACCTATAGAGAGACCACTCCAAGCAAAGAGAAGGAAACACTTTCCAGCGATGAACTTACAACTAATACTATCTTCATCCAGAAATATGAAGCAGAATCGGAGACGCTAGAGGACCCTCTGCTCACCTCACCTACAGCTAGTGAAGAACCAAAGAGGCCAGAGGAATCTCTGTTTCAGTCACTTACAGTTCATGAAGAATCAAACCAGACCAGACCAGAAAAATCTCTTCCTGAGCCACTTACAGTTAGAGATAAGACAGCAGCTGAATGTGATGCAGACACACATTTTGTGTTATCTCTTGTACCATTTCTGCAGTCACTAAATGCGGAAAATAAACTCATTGCACAAATTGAAATATTGCAAGTATTTAAAAAAAATTGAAGAAAGGCAACGACGGCCCTTACCAAGCAGTGAAAGTTTGTCCACAGTCAACTTGAATTAGTTAAATGTGTCTGCAAAGGAAAGATCAACTGACAAATGATGGCAAGAGTGTTTCAGGATATTGTGAAAGATTCAGGAACTGCATGCATCAGCCCAGTGTTTGTAATCCATAAGATGTATTTGCAGTCTTTGACAACCAAAGGAAGATGTCAGCAATACTAATAAATGATTGATGAGTGTTTCCTCACATTCATCATTGTAGATTTATACAATCCTCACATGTTAAATCAGCAAGAAATTCATTCTTGCATCATACTCCTACATCATCTTTTGACTTCATTTCTTTGCACACAACACAAAAATAATCAACTTAATGTACAGGGAAAAAAGTAACATTGCACCAGACACCATGTTTCAGTTGGTCATAAACAAGAGTAACAAAGGTATTGCCATGGCTCACAGGTAATAGAAAGAACTGTCTTAGCACTGAATAAATGCAATGGAATTTTATACTATGATGTGAGATAATACTATATTCCTTGAAAAACTTCTTGTTCAAAATTTCATGAAATAGATCCACCTCCATAGCAGAACAATCATCTTGTCTGACAAGACAACATTCCCAGGTGTAAATAAATAATCTTGATGAAACTTGACAGGTCTGTAGAGGGTTAAAAATAATGCAATACATATTTTTTGTTCCTGCCTAATTTCACTTTCAAGAGGTAAAACACACCCAGAAGGTAATGTGTCATACTAGGTTTGACTATCTTTGAAAGCATGAAGTACAGAAAGTGTGTGTCATATAGAGGTTAAAATATAATTAAACTATCTGGCTTGTAACTATCCACCCTCTGTACTATATGTCCTACTTAATTAATATCATAATAATACTTCACCACAATGAAATTAGTATTAATTTATTGTACAAACAGCACTTTTCCAAACCTTTAAGAAGCAGGTGCTGGCTACAATGCTGTGTGGGACTTTAAAATGTTTTATGCATCTTTCGTGCTTCTATCACATCTGGAGTCACAGTTATATGGTGCAAATTGTGTCGTTAGTACTGAATAAATTACCAGAACCGTTCTTTAACAAATGATACTTGGAAGCCCTCTTCCAATTTGCAGTGATTATACATCAGAAACTACGTGCCGTAAAGTGATTTCTTTCTGGGGTAGCAGCCAAAACTATTGCTTTGGAGCTAGAGTAGGAATAAGTACTGTTGGATAATAGAAGAAAAATTGTGCAGAAATTGAAAAGTGGTGCCCTTCTCAAGGCAGTGGATGTGGAATTAAAGCAAGGACGGCGATGTTGAAAGATACACTCAAAGAAGATGAGGAAGCTTCATTTTTGTGGCGTGAACATTTAAAAGGAAGAGGTTACTGGGCTGATATTTGCTAGAAAAGTCATTGCAATTTCAGGAGCAAATAGAACATGATTCAGAATTTACTGACAGTGATGGACAACTGTATCAGTGGGCTGGGGAGGATTCAGTATTAACCAGATTACTGTTAGTGAAGAGGCTTCATCCACTGACAAAAATGTTGTGCCATTATTTAAAGACTACTTTTCAAAGTTAATTGACAAGGAGGGAACTTATAGTGAACAATTGTACAGTTGCTGTGAGAGTGGTTTGTATTAAAAGATGCTTCCTACAAAAACACTTGCTTCAAATACAGGTGTTGCAGCACCTGGTTACAACAAAAGTAAGAAATGGGTTACAATATTGGCTTGCAGTAATGCAACTGGCAACCAAAAACTTAGGCTTACATTAATAGGGAAATCGTGGAAACCTAGAGCTTTCAGAAACATATAGAATCAGGAATCACTGCCCCTATATTCTTATCAAAAGAAAGCATGGGTTAATTTAGAAATCTTTAAAACCTGGTTTCAAAATGAATTTGTACAGGTGTAGAGAGATATGTGAAAGACAAAATTTACCGAGAAGAGCCTTCTCATCTTGCCAGTGACAACTCACAAATGGAGATATCAGAGCATTATTTTTACCATCAAACATGGATGCTCTTTGTCAGCTGATGGACAATTGCATCCTCGAAACATTTAAAAAGTATTATTGCCACCATCTTATCAGTTCGTGGACATTAGCAATTGATAATAATGGATACTGTGTAAGCATTCTGAAGAAGATTGACTTGCTACATGTTGTAAGGTGGTTGCCCAAATTTGGGAAGAGATTCTGAACATGTCACTTGTAAGGCCTTGGGAAATTGTTTTAGACTATGAAGGTGGACATCTTCATTTTGAATCGACATGTGGAGCGAAAATAAAAGACGGAATGGTGGTACTCTTTTGTTGCTCAGAAATGTACTGGACTGTGAGGATGAGGAGCACATCAGAGAATGGATGGCAAATAATGAAGTGGATGAACTAAGCTGCAACAATGTGTTGGAAATGCTTATGCAGGGGGAAGTAGTACAAGGAGAGGGGTCAAACTTAGATAATAGGAGAAATCTCGTACCACATTCGAAAGGGTTCAAGATGAATGAAGTAGCGCTGCAGTACATTAGTGATATTATCGGTTTGCATAAGTGGAGGGATGTTGCAGCATGGAAGAAGGCTCAAAATGGGAAACAATCATCTTTCAAAGACTTTTTTAAAACCTCGAACTTATGTTTCATCTTTTTTGGTAGACTGGACATTTCAAATGTGCATAATCATACATTCATACTTGAGAATGCAGATGGTTCTATGTTCCCTGTAATAATTTTTGAAGGTTGCAGTATGTACATATCAAACAATTGTAACTACCATGGTTTACGTAAGAAGTCAGAATACGTTAATAAAATTGGATTTTGGTTGTAATTAAGGATGTTTGGAATGGTACAGCTGGGGTCAGAAGAGAGAATTTATAGAACTCCTGTCTGTCCACCTTCTTTGTTATCCAACCTGACCTTCCACCACATATTCTGCACATTCGAGAGTCTACTATAATCAATTTCTGTAATAATTTGAAATTTTGCAAACTACTCCACAACCATTAATTATGTTTGGAAAACTTGTGTTGCAACATAAATTAAAGAAGCTTTCATACAACGTCTACCCATTTGTAGTATAGCTGCATTCCAAAATGCCATTTTTCAAAAATAAGTTGTACACAATATGCAGTCAGAGTATTTACAAAATACTTAATTAAAATATCTAAACATTCATTATTATACTAATTTTTGTTATATTTATTTTTGTTTTATGTGTTAAATCATTGTTTTACTTTTTAAATTGATTGTATGTGGTGTTTTTTTTACATATTTGTATTTTATTAATATAAAATAATGAGTAACCCACCATTACTTTACAAAATAATTACAATAATGATAATCTGTAAAGTAATGTGTAAAACATAACTTTTTTTACACCATGCACATAAAATAAAATTTCTTTACATAATGTACACAGTGGGCAACACAATACAGTAGAAACCTGCTAATCCAGTACCTTCAGGATCTTGGCAGCACTGGACTACCGAAAATGCCGGATTACGAGCATCGTCAAAAATAGCAGTGTGATACATGGCAGACAGTGGACAATGGGCAGCAAGCATTTGATTGTTTATCATACATTGTATGCTTTTGTTAAAGTGGTGGAAAATGTTTAATACTGTATAAAACAACATTTTAGAGAACAAATGTAAAACTTCATTGCATCATCCTGTAATGTAATTTTAAGATTTTATGTTAAGCTCAGGACAGTACAGTATTATATTGTAGTACAGTACTTTTTATGGTTTATACTACAGTACATACAATATTTTTATAATTTATTCACTTGCAATAAGATCTAATGTCCTATTCCTTTTTTGTGATTGATTATCTACTATTCAGTGGTGGATTTTCAAAAAATTAACAATAAAGATTTTTTTCTGAACTGCTTTGGTGTGGAATAAAGCCTGACACTCTTGGGAAGTCTTGGCAAAAATTCTGGCCATTATTCCAATCAAAAATGATGCTGTTCATAAACTGCTAGATGTTGCTAAAAATGAAATAAGAAATTTGGCACGAGATGAAGTTTTGGACTGGACAGACATTGACAGTAGTCAAAGTAATGTCAGACAAACATATAGCAGAAAATGTGACAGGGGCACAATGAGAACACGGCAACCACCAGATATCGAATCTGATGAAGGAGAAGGGGCTGATGCAACAAACTTAACACCTCCATCTACGAGGAATGATATTGATACATTTATAAGATTTTCTGAAAGCAGCAAATCATACAACATTGCAGACCTTATAAATTTGAGTGTGACATACTGTCAGATGCCACATTATCAGGCTTTTACTGTAAAAATAAGTTTTAGTATGATTATCAAATTGTGGTGGGTGATGCTCTAAATATCCTGATTTGCATCAGACATCTTTCAGCACATTGAAAACCATTGGTAAAAAGAATTGATTTTGTACTTGTGACTGCAGTCTCTCACATGGAGAGTGATGTCACCATCATACAGCAGAACCGAATCTTGAAATCCCAATATCGAAAGCCTTATACGTCCAACAGCTGTACCCGTTATGTCAAGTCTTTTGGGATCACAAGATGAAAACGTTCATTGTCTTCAGGGGTGATACTTAAAAACGATTCTTTCACACTGAACACCCCCAAGAATCTAACATTAATACAGATTTTTCTCCCATACTGGGAAAGAAAACTTTTATCAGATACCTTTTGATGTGGTCAGATATTAGTTTACTGTATTTCAATGCTGTTGTAAGAACATTTTGGGCATCAAAGATATTTTTAGTTCTAATTCATTAGCTTCTTTAAAAAAATTATGAAAAGAATACTAAGCAATTTGCCATTGGAAGGTACTGAATTCTGTATCTTTGTGGCATATCTCCATAGGCACTTTTGAACAGCATCATGCAAACAGTCAAACAGCGTATGTATCATCAGCAAATGGCACCGTGCTGAGACGATACATTCTTGTACCTACTACTCATTGTGCTATCCGTTAAGAACAGTTGCTGCGACAAGTTCTTCACGACGTGATGAAGGTGATTTCAGGACTTGTTTTGTACATTAATACGTGTTTATAAAAGGACTGCATAATGTGGTAACACACTTTTTACCATCTCCAGTGGCACCCTGAGCGGTATCATTTCTCACTAGCCACAACTGTGGTTTCCCACCTACCAGCTCATGGGGCACAGGTCTGTACTGCTAGTTGCCGACACCACAGACCGTGTCATGAGTCTGCCAAGAGCTGCGCACACTGCAGTCTTCTCACTGACACATCCTGTTATATAAGCCAGTGCCACCAGTTCTGCAGCAGTGTGATAGAACTGTACATCGCCACTGGACTTCCATCGCACATTACACTCTTCAGAACATCTCCTCCCACATGGACTGCTCTTTTAATTGCACTGATTTCTGTACTTGGCCATTAACATGGGCTTGTCTTTGGATTATTCTTTGGACTGCCTGTGCTTGTCAATATTCAATGTACTTGTGTTGTTGAATAAACGTGTTGCCAAACTGAAACTGCATATTATGTTTAAAATACCATTTTACACATATAGAAGGTGCCAACTGTTAACACAATTAATATTTTCTAAATGCTAATAGGATTTCATTAGTGTGGAATACCCCATGAGTTCTATTAATTTGCAGGAAGTGGAACTGAAGGACACCATTGTAGTATTGATTTGTGATAGCATGGATGGACAGTTGACTATTATGGAATAAGATAATGTCCTATGGCTTGATGGATTGGAGCTCCTTGACGTAGCAATGATTGAGAATGAGTATATATCAGAAACTCATGAGGAGTCTTTTATCCCAAATGAACTCCTTTATTCAGAAACAAGATGAAATTTTTAAAATAATAAACCTGCAGTTGAATTTTGGAAAATTGGAAAGGAGGAGAAAAGGTCACTTTCATCTGTGGATTATAAAAATCACAAAGTTACTTCAGTGGCACAGCTGTATTGCTGGGAAAATTGTGTTCTTCGCTGTGGCTCAAAACATGATAAAAGATGACGGTAACACATTGCTGCACCTTAAAAAAGGTTTCAGAGGCTATGGCTCATCATACTGATCTTCAAATACTGATCTTCAAAAGTGGGCCTTGCAAGCAAAGTTAAATAATTTTGAGGCAGACACTAAATGGCTATTGAATTTACAAAAAGTGAACAGAACTGTGTATGCGAAAATAACAAAATTTATTACTCGAAACTACGTAAATGACCAGGGATGCCTCTGAAGGTGGTAACAACGCATGCTACCACATGATGTAGTTCTTTTATAATCCTCAAATAGCAGTCTTTATATATGGCTATTAATATATAAAACAAATCCTGAAATCAACATTGTCTTATAGTGAAGAATCTGTTGCAGCAACTGTTCTCAGCTGATAGTGCACTGGGCAGTATATACTTGAATGCATCACCTCATATACTGCCTTTTGCTGATGGTACGTAAGCTGACTGACTGTTTGCATAATCTTCACGGGTACCTATGGAGATGTGCCACAGAGACAATTTCACTTAACATTTCAGCCTACAGTCTCAGCAGCAGGCAAATTCCTTACTCCCTTTCCATACTTTTAAAAGAAACTAATGGAGACTTTGGACTGAGAATTGTTCTTGCAGTAGCACTGAAATATAGTAAACTAACATATGACCACATCAAAAGATATTTGATGGAAGTTTTCTTTCACAGTGCAGGAAAAAAATCTTTATTATTGTTAAGATTCTTGAGATGGTCAGTGTGAAAGAATCGTTTTGAGTTTCATACCTGAGGACAAGGAACTTGTTCAACTGTTGTTACCAAAAGCCACAATGGGACTGGTACAGTCATTGGACATATACGGCTTTCGACGTTGAAAGAAATTCATAAAAAGATTTCCAGATCTAGGTCTCCTGAATGATTACATCAGTCTCTACTTGAAAAAGAATACAATCAAGCTGCTGTTGCGAGTGCATAATCAATTCTCTTCACTGCAGTTTTCCAGTGTAATGAAATATGCATGGTACAAGTCAGTATATTAGAGAACAGCCTGGCAAACTTTGAGAATCCTGCTGAATATTGTTTTGTATTGTGGTGTCTGTTGTTTGTGTTGTGCGAAGAAATTTCATTTGTTTCACGTGCAGTGTTTTTTTAAAAAATGTTATTGTTTAAGCATTTCTTTATAATGTTGGAGTTTTTGTGTACCTACTTTATTAACAACATTTAAATGTGCACAAACATGTGAGAGTGTGAATAACTCAAGAACATTACAGAGCAGGGAAAATAAATGTGAGGACAGAGAATAAACAGAAGTCAGCGATAACACTGCAACACACAAATCTTAGTCAAATCTTTATCGCAATTCATCAGTCTCCCGCCCCCTAGTCCTCCCACATGCCAATGGTATTTTCTGTAGAAATGAACAGGTGTCCTGTTTGAGTGACAACAGATGATTTGTGCTTCTACCAAGTCTGCTGCAAATGTATTGGGCATTTTGTCCAGAATCCACTACGGCTTCTCTGGTTTGCAGGTGCGAGCATAGAAGATGCTAAAAGCGGATTCAAGATGATTAGTGGAAATCATAGTTGAGGTACCATCAACATTGATCTTAACCCTCTGTTGCATGGCACTGCCATTTGGCAACAAACTGTAAATGTACATATAATGTTAAAGAAAGCACCCAGATGTGCATAATGCTGCCGTCTGGCAACACACACAGTCTGAATGGCTTGCGTTAGATTTTGTTTGGAATAAATATGTTGGCAGAAACAGTTCAAAACTGATAATCGTTGTCGAAGGTGCATAAACATGTGTGAAAGCAGCTGAAAGCGTGAATTATTTCTGCCTCTTGGATCACATCTAGTTAGATTGTTAAGGCATGTAAAATGATGCTTAGTGACAGAATATATTTCCATGTCTCTGTAACAGAATGATTAATAATTAATCAATATTTTCAGTTTGTTGCCATGCATCAACAAGCCTAAAATACTGAATAAATCAAAATTCCTATGTTCAATCTCTTAAATAGTATTTTATATGTCCAATCAAGGACTGTATACGGTCCGTCACATGCTGGTTGCAGGGCCTCGCACACAGCGTCATGTCTGGAAAAATTTGGTCAGATTTCCAGATAGCAGCAAAAATGGAAGGACGGCTAGTATGCTGCTATCTCAGTGGGACTGGACACAGTTGGCGAATGTGCGAACATAACTTTTGAACAAAGTCTGATGCCTTAATAAGATCATTAGGCTGTCACCAAAGAATTCACCAGAGAATCGAATTGGTTGACCACAAACCACTTCTGTTGCTGTGGCATTAAGATCACATGGAAACCCAGTACGACAACTCGCAGAGCTTCTGTCAAACATTGTGATCCATGGCATTTTAGGTGTACATTTAATTGGCAGTGCAAATGCTCAACTAAGCCATTTATTGCTGGATGACATGCTGCAGTACAAATATGCTTCATGCCTAACAGACCAGCAAGCGATTTGGATAGAAATTGATGAAAATTACCTGCCTTGGTTGATGGCAACACAGAAAGAGACTCTCAAACAATCAATCCATCCACTGAAGAATGTGGTTTCAGCTGTGGCATTGACCATGGGGAAAACGTCAGGCCAGTGGATGAAGTAGTCTGTGGCAGTTAGGCAGTATGTGTATGCTTCAGATGGTAGTAACAATCCTAAAATATCTGTCCAAATGCTCATATCGTTGGTTGGGTGGAATGAAATGGTGAATGGGTGCATTGAATTGTCGGGTGATCTTATTATGTTGACAGGCCACACACTGATGCACAAAAGCTTTACAGTCTCTGTCCATATTCGACCATAGAAAACCTCACTTAACCAGCCTTATTGTACTTCAGTCCCCTGAGTGGGACAAATTGTGCAGCAGGGACAAATTGTGCAGCAATGAGATTGCCTGTTGCAGCTCACCATCGTGTTGCACCAAGGTGAGTGCTTCAAAGTTGACTTCACCTGTAATTTCGTCTTTGCAGGAGAGGGCCTCTACTGGTGTATGGAGTTCTCCATCAAGATGGACAATATTTGTTGTGAATTGTGCTATTCGTAGCCAAAGTGTCACAGTTGATGGGGTGGTGCTTTTTATGGTCTCTGACAAAAAGCATAAATTAGCAGCATGTGATCATTAACCAGAGTAAATTGTTGGCCTTCAGGCATATATCATAATTTCTTTATGGAAGCATAAGTTGCATATAACTCATGGTCATACAGTAGCCAGCTCTGCTGTGGTGGAGATAATCAGCATTTCTAACTGAAGAATGCCAAGGGCTGCCAATGTTGATCTATTTGCTGAGTGCAGTACCTATTTTAGCTGCAGATACATCATCTATCAAGCTTGTGAAACAGGGTGTGCTAAGAGCGTGGCCTCAGCGATAGCAGTTTCTGCTTTGCTAATCTGTTGTAATTTGTCACTTGGTTTAGGTGAACCTCGTAAGAAGTCATTCATTGAAACAGTCAGCAGTGCTTTGCGGCGCACAAAATGACAATAAAAGTTAGCAAGAACAAGAAATCTTCACTACTCATAGACTGTCACAGGCTGTGAGAAGTTGTTTGTGGCTTTTGCTTTCTCCTTCAGTGGCCGAATTCCTTGTGCATTAATTGTATGACCCATGAATGAACTTAGGTTGCTCCAAGACTTGTCAATATAGATATTGCAGAAGCTGAGACTGTCCGTAAAAGCACTGGAAGGGTGGTGCAGCATTGCATAATCTGAAAGGTATCATAGTTATTGATTTGATTTGATTTTGAAAGGGAAGCTAAAACAGCTTCAGTCTAACCCGCCACTGCCCGCGCTGAAACCGAGCTTATTGTGCGGTATTGCTCCCTGTATATCTAGTAAAGCCAACCAATGCCCTTAAATAGTGCAAGGAGTCCCTTTACCAGTTTTTTGTTCGACACAATTTCTTCAGGTCTAGTTTGTCCCGAAAATTCTGTATGTCTTGCTCTCCAATGCCATGCATTCGAAGATTAGGTGTGATACAGTTTCTTTGCCCTCATCACAGATCCTATGTTAGGGTCTTCTTCCGTTATACCCATTGTGTGTAGATGTTTTTTTAAATTCCCATAACCAGTCATCAGTCCAGTCATGAGTTTATAATCTCTTTCCTGTTCAATCCTAGGATTACAGAGCTTCTTTTAAAACACTGCTTAGGCATCATTACCTTACCATGTTTTTGTTTATAGACCTTGGTCCAATATTCTACATGCTGTTTCCTAAGCCAGTTCTGTAGCTCTAGTTTGATCGTAGCTTTGGGGATTGTCAGGACAGGTTCCAGTCCAATGAATGGAGTCGTTGCCCCCATCCTCGCCAATCTGTCTACTTGTTCGTTGCCACAGATCCCTGAGTGCCCAGGGAGCCACACTAGGTGTACCCTATTGCTTCCCCCTAGCTTCGCCAGAGCCCTGTGGCATTCTGCAACAATCTTAGATCTTGTTGCAGGAGCTGCCAGTGATTTCAGGGCTGCCTGGCTGTCTGAATAGATGGAGATGCTACAGTCCTTGTAGCACCTATGCATATTCTCCTCCGCACATGTCCTCATTGCAGTAATTTCAGCTTAGAATACTGAGGCCAGTTTTCCTAGAGAGATGATGTCCTCCAGTCTTGGCTGAACCCCGTACACCCTTGCTCCAGTGCCTTGGTCTGATTTTGACCCATTGGTGAACTAAACAATGTCCCACGTACGGTGTTGAACTGTATTTTCCCACTGCTCCCCACTTCCAATCATTGTATTGTAAGGCTTGTTGAAGCAGTTGGGAGTTATCATATAGTCGGCCGGCATTTCCCCAGCCATTCCCATATTTACCTCACTCACTATCTTAGTATGTGATTCTGGATATCCCAATGATATCCAGTTTTTACCAGTTTTAAGCCTGTATACCCCAGCTGCTGCCTCCATCTTGACCCAAAGGTGTAGTGGAGGCATGTCCAGCATGGCTTCCATCCCAGCAGTTGGTGTGCTGTTAATTCTGCCTGTTACGGCTAAGCAGGCCAGTCTCTGCACCTTAGCAAGCTCCTTAGCTGCAACCCACTGTTCTACTTTCTTCCTCCACACTACAGCCCCATAGGAAATCCTAGGTCTAACCACTGTGATGTATATCCAGTACATACCTTTGGGTCTTAGGCCCCAGTTTATACCACAAGCCCTTCTGGTACTCACTAGAGTATCTTTCGCCATGGAGCAGATATGGTTACCCCTAGATATTTCCCTATCCCCTACACAGGCAAAGTTTCATCGAAGAGCTTTAGATTCCAACTTGAGTGTTGGATATGCCTCTTTGTAAATGGCACCACAACAGTCTTCTGAGGATTAACCCTTAGATCCTGTTAAACGCACCAGTCTTGCACAATGTCCAATGGACCTTGTGTCATATTTCTAACTGTGTCAGTAAATTTGCCAAGTATTATTATGACAAGGTCATCTACATATCCTTAGCAAAAGCATTGTCTGGAATTTAGTTCCTCAATGAGTTCGTTCACCACTAGATTCCACAATAAAGGGGACAGAATTCCTCCTTGTGGGCAACCTCTAGTGTTAATTACCATCTTTTCATTCATCATGGTAGCCTCTAACTTCCTTCCACTAAGCCTGGCCCTACTCCGCTTACATGTAGCAGTCCCTAGGTCATGCACCTCTGCTGTCCTTACCACAGAATTGAAGGTTGTGTTACTGGAGGCCCCCTCGATATCCAGGAAGATGCAGAGGGCTATTTCTTGAAAGTGAAGTGCTTTCTCCACCCTCCCAACGAGTTGATGGAGAGCTATCTCACATGATTTAACTGGTTGATATGCGAGTTGGTTTGAATGTAGAGGGGCCCTATTTAGCCTCCTCTCCCCAACATATACATTAACCAGTTTTTCCAATGTTTTGAGAATGGGGGAGGACAGACTGATTGGTCTCATATTTTTGGCCTTGGTATGATCAGTTTTCCATGGCTTTGGAATGAAGAGAACCTTCACTGCCCTCCAAGCATTGGGAATGATTCCTACTGCTAGGCTAACCCTGAATAACCTGCATAGGAGTCTTATGAGATTCTCTCCTGCCTGTTGCAGGAAAGCTGGAAAGATTCCATCTGGGCCAGGTGACTTGAACAGTTGGAATGTTCCCACCCCCCATTGGATTTTATTGAAGTGCACACACTCCTTGGCCGGTTCCCAGTCCCCTCTTTGAGTGCCTGAGAACCATTGTCTCTCTGGAATCACATTCTGGTCTGTGTTATCCGCCAGAGCATATTGAGGAAAGTGAGTTTTGAGGAGCAGTTCCAGTGACTCATGTGCTATCTTTGTATATTCTTCATGCTACTTCCTCAACATACCTCCTGGATTGGTTGGTACTCTAGTGAGGATTCTGTGAAGTCTGGCTTGAGCAGCCATGCTCTCCACTTCTTCACAGAATGCCTCCTTTGCTTGTCTAATTGCAAGGTTGTAGTTATTTTACCCATTGTCCTTTATGTCTCGCAAGGTTAAATGCTCTTCATACCTGTTTTCTTTGTGTTTCCAAGTTATTATTCTACCAAGGCACACTCCTATTTGTGCACTTCTTGGTGATTGTGCAGTTGGCCTGGTAAGAGGTCATTATGGCAGAGGTAACAGCCTCTGATACTTCCTCAAACTCTACTGGATTCCTTATCGAGGTTTTAATTTATGATAACCTTAAGTCAAGGTCCCTCCTATATGTCTCCCAGTCTGTTTTCCTGGGATTCCTATACATCGTGGTCTCTCTGATTCCCATTTCAACCTTGAATTTAATGTACATGTGGTCCGATGAGGATGGCTCTAACGCTACATGTCATTGTTTGACATAGCTACCAATCATCATGGAACCAGAGGTTATGTCAATTACTTCTTCCCTTGTGCTATTCCTGAATGTAAGTCCATTGCCCCTATTCAGGACCTCCAAGTCGTTAGCCAAGAGAAATTCAAGGAAGTACTCATCTCTACTGTTGGTGTCCTTGCTGCCCCACACTGGGTTGTGGGCTTGGTGTCACATTCAACCAACATTTGGTCGCCTTGCCAATGGCAAGCTTCTATCTGTCTCCTCGCCTCCAAAGAAGGAGGAGAACTGTCTTCGTAAAGAAGGTATGCTGAAGCCAAAGCAATTTCCCTCATGATACCTTCCTCACATTTCTGCATCGTGATGGTCACTAGGTCCCTGGAGCAGAAATCAATCATTGGCGTGAAAGATACATAGATGCACGTTCTGGAGTTTCTTAGAATTCTAGCATAAATCAGCTTACCTCCAGTGCCACCAAGGCCCGATACACCCCCTTTATATAAGTAGGGTTCTTGTATCAGGGCCACGTCCCCTTCCTGTCTCCCCAGGCAGCGGCTCAGGGCAGCAGAGGCCCCTTTACTGTGTTGCAGATTAATCTGCAGCACCTCCAGTCTCCGTCTTGCTGCCATCATTGTCTTTGAGGCCTTTGATAACCCTGACGGTAGGCCTTTGATAACCCTGACGGTGACCTGCGAGAACCCTAAAAACAATTTCAGGTCTTGCTCTTACATCGCCTTCAGGGACTTCTGTCCGACCTCCACCACCAGGGTTCATCCTTCCAGTATAATCTTCTGCTTGATTACTCTCCAGTCCTCTGTCGAGACTTTTGGGTTCTGGACCCCTATTTTCTTGAACAAAGTCTTTGGAGAGACGTCCTTAAGGTTGGTTGGTTGGTTTGACGTTTGGAACACCTGTACCTCCTCTTACAATTGCTACTGTAAGCCATCCATTGCCATGCGTAAATGTATCGTTGATGTCGATGCTGAAGTTCAGTTTACATCCACAAAAAACTGCAGGTCCATCTAGCAGAGAGTGTGCAGCAACAGATTTTATTGTATTCTTCTTTTTGTCTGCAGCTGAAGTTGTCATTTCCACGTCTTCAATGGTCTTATACGCGCTGCTGCTGTCGCACAGGCAACTGCATTGAACGCCGCCAGAATGCGCTACAGAAGGCTACGTCGTCGTGCCAGACAGACAATATATAAGACCATTGAAGACGTGGAAATGACAACTTCAGCTGCAGACAAAAAGAAGAATACAATAAAATCTGTTGCTGCACCTTTTCCCTTACACCAAATAAATACAGTTTCATTTACAGATATTTTACGTCTATTACGTGTATAAAGGAAGAAGGGTGAGGGTGACATATATGTTGATTTACCAAAGTCTTTATTTGCACTTTCGGTAACATGATACGTCTTGTAGGCGATAATGTCTCTGTCGAACATCTGCATTTTCGGTAACATGATACGTCTTGTAGGCGATAATGTCTCTGTCGACGAAGCTTTCCAGTCCTGTGACATTTGGAACACCTGTACCTCCTCGTACAATTCCTACTGTAAGCCATCCATTGCCATGCGTAAATGTATCGTTGATGTCGATGCTGAAGTTCAGTTTACATCCACAAAAAACTGCAGGTCCATCTAGCAGAGAGTGTGCAGCAACAGATTTTATTGCATTCTTCTTTTTGTCTGCAGCTGAAGTTGTCATTTCCACGTCTTCAATGGATGGCCCTTAAAATTACTAGGGCCCTGCCGCGGAGTTTGCCTATGCTATTTAACATGGGGCCGATAACGCGTGGGGAGGAGTTTACACAGCGGCCGCTACAGAGCGCTTATCGCGCGGTTACATAAGCGAGCGTTCCCGCGCCAGCGGCACATACGCGCTGCTGCTGTCGCACAGGCAACTGCATTGAACGCCGCCAGAATGCGCTACAGAAGGCTACGTCGTCGTGCCAGACAGACAATATACCTGTCGACAAAGCATTCCAGTCCTGTGACGTTTGGAACACCTGTACCTCCTCGTACAATTCCTACTGTAAGCCATCCATTGCCATGCGTAAATGTATCGTTGATGTCGATGCTGAAGTTCAGGTTACATCCACAAAAAACTGCAGGTCCATCTAGCAGAGAGTGTGCAGCAACAGATTTTATTGTATTCTTCTTTTTGTCTGCAGCTGAAGTTGTCATTTCCACATCTTCAATGGTCTTATATATTGTCTGTCTGGCACGACGACGTAGCCTTCTGTAGCATCGTCGTGCCAGATAGACAATATATAAGACCATTGAAGATGTGGAAATGACAACTTCAGCTGCAGACAAAAAGAAGAATACAATAAAATCTGTTGCTGCACACTCTCTGCTAGATGGACCTGCAGTTTTTTGTGGATGTAAACTGAACTTCAGCATCGACATCAACGATACATTTACGCATGGCAATGGATGGCTTACAGTAGCAATTGTACGAGGAGGTACAGGTGTTCCAAACGTCACAGGCCACTGATTGCGCAACCGCGCCAGCAGTAGGCAGGGCCCTTAAAATTACTAGGGCCCTGCCGCGGAGTTTGCCTATGCTATTTAACATGGGGCCGATAACGCGTGGGGAGGAGTTTACACAGCGGCCGCTACAGAGCGCTTATCGCGCGGTTACATAAGCGAGCGTTCCCGCGCCAGCGGCACATACGCGCTGCTGCTGTCGCACAAGCAACTGCATTGAACGCCGCCAGAATGCGCTACAGAAGGCTACGTTGTCGTGCCAGACAGACAATATACCTGTCGACAAAGCATTCCAGTCCTGTGACGTTTGGAACACCTGTACCTCCTCGTACAATTCCTACTGTAAGCCATCCATTGCCATGCGTAAATGTATCGTTGATGTCGATGCTGAAGTTCAGTTTACATCCACAAAAAACTGCAGGTCCATCTAGCAGAGAGTGTGCAGCAACAGATTTTATTGCATTCTTCTTTTTGTCTGCAGCTGAAGTTGTCATTTCCACGTCTTCAATGGATGGCCCTTAAAATTACTAGGGCCCTGCCGCGGAGTTTGCCTATGCTATTTAACATGGGGCCGATAACGCGTGGGGAGGAGTTTACACAGCGGCCGCTACAGAGCGCTTATCGCGCGGTTACATAAGCGAGCGTTCCCGCGCCAGCGGCACATACGCGCTGCTGCTGTCGCACAGGCAACTGCATTGAACGCCGCCAGAATGCGCTACAGAAGGCTACGTCGTCGTGACAGACAGACAATATATAAGACCATTGAAGAGACAGCGTGGTCATCGGTCTCATCGGATTAGGGAAGGATGGGGAAGGAAGTCGGCCGTGCCCTTTCAGAGGAACCGTCCCGGCATTTGCCTGGAGTGATTTAGGGAAATTACGGAAAACCTAAATCAGGATGGCCGGACGTGGGATTGAACCGTCGTCCTTCCGAATGTGAGTCCAGTGTCTAACCACTGCGCCACCTCGCTCGGTCGTCCTTAAGGGTCTGTGGAATCCATATTGATACCTTTGTGGTCTTAAGAAGCTCCGGTGCCATCTTGACCAGTAGCTTTGCATCCTCCCTTAGGGATATCGTGGGCACCTTGTCCTTATGCCATTCCACTGTGTGCATCCTCTCACAGACAAAAATGAGAGCACCACAATCTAGATAGACCCTCCTGAAGTTGGGTCCTGGATCAGCCCTCCCCCCTCCCCAAATCTTTCCAAAGAGGGCCATCTGTAAAGTTCCTCCGGCTGCGAGGTGATGGCTACCAGTGGATAGCCTTCCTGGATAACTGTTATCTTAAAAACCGAGACTGCAATACTATAGGTCTGTAACCTGAGACAGAGTTTCCTCGGGGGTCTTGGGCTCAAGCCCTTTTAATTCCCTCCACTTGTGTTTGGGAAGCCATTCTTTCCCTTCCCGTTGTCACTGTTCCCTGAGGAGTTTCCTCCTCTGGGCCCCCGACAAGGCTTTAATCTTGATCTGGTCCAACTTCTCAGTTACAGTTCCCACTTCTGGCTTAGGACTAGACCCTGATTCAGTAGTGGGAATGCATTCCATCGGTCCTGACCCCGAGGTTTGGATGTCTGAGGTCTCAGTTTACCCCTTTAGTTTGTTTTAATTTATTTTCTGTTGTCGTGTCCATCTTGGTCCCACAAGATTTGGGGATCTACATGGTCCACACCGCACATACCCCCTGCATTGTAAGGCTACTTAGGGAGGTCACCCAGTATCCCTGAGGCTCTGTTTGCGAGACATCTTCCCATGTGCCACACACCTCTTGTCACAGATCACATCACACCTTGGGTTGGGAAAGGGAATTTGGTAAGGACTAGGAGAGGATAAGGAAGACAGGATGTTGTGGGACACTCTTAGTCTGATCTATCAGCTAAGACCTTTCTGGCAGTAGATCCTGTACCTTCGCCATAGCCTTCAGCTTTATGCAAATACGCAAGCCTCTCCACCCGCACGGACAGTGCTTCCTCAAGGTGGTGTCCCTCGGAGAGGTATCCTAGTGAACCAGAGTAGGCCAAATGGGGTAAAGACTGCAGTCTTTGGTATGTCTTTTGGAACAAGGAGTATTTGGCAGAAAGCACATACCAAGTCTATTATCATGAAAATGCAGTTACTGTGGATACTGAATGAGAAATTTTCATCGTGCAGAACAGGACACCGATCAGGAATTGTTCGGGCATTGTTGCCAGTAATCATCACCTGTTTGTCATCCATTAGTCATTTTTGGAATTATGTGGAGAGGTGACAGATCCATTGGGTGACCACAAAAGAAAATTTTATACCTTCAGTTTCTCTGGTGGTAGGCAATGAGGTCGAGTAGGAATCAGCAGTCCTGGCATGAGTAGAATATAATACATTGTTGAATGCTGTACAGTGATAGTATGGGTAGCTGCTGTGTGATCTATGGGAATTGTTCAAGTGTTCTAAATATGAAGAATCACCAGTGTTCATCCATATGCCAGTCCTGTCAACACAACATAAATATCTAAGGCTAGCCAAGCTAGTGGCTGTATCAAGAAAGCAGTGGGGGTATAGATCCAGTAGCAGGCCATAAAATGATAAAGTCTGCTCCAACTGTGGGGTATACTATCTTTGTCACAATGAATTGCTACAAAAACTCATGACGAAGTGAGAATGTCACAAGACCACAGGTCGTGATTGTGGAACCATTAGCAGCATAAAGATGATACTATCACTGCTGCATTGAGATAGTCGGGAAGACAGGTCTACTGATACATCAGCACCTGTGTCCACTAAAAACTGCTATTTTGTACAATGTTCCCTGATAAACGATGAACAGTTCCCATCTGGAAAACCAGTTGCCATCATTACTGACTTCCAGGCACATTTCTTACCTCACACAGGGAAAGGGAATAGCATTTTCGAGCTTCAGCATCAAATTGCGAAAGTGTGTAGTCACCTAGATCTTCTGTGTGGAGTAACTTTCTTAACTGTTTTAGCTTCAAATTGAGAAAAGTAGCTGATTAGAGCATTTGTAATGAAAGCATACTGATCAGTGCATGGTGGAGAGGCCAAAATATCTTGCAGTTCTGGGGCCATGTCCTCATTGGGAGCAGTAATGATATAACTATATTGGCTCCATTGGAATTTGTGTGTGCTGCCACAAACTGGCTTTTGAGTTGTGTAAACCATATAATAGGATTTTGTTGCCAGTGTGGTTTAACCTGTATTTGTGTATTTGTATGCATGTCAACAGGCAGTGTCACATTCTTCGTTGTATATAATTATGATTCAGTGCCGGTACACAGAAGATGCGCAGCACACTTCTTTCGTATTACAATGTTTGAAGTGTTGGTGGTCAAAAAGTGTAGTGGTTTTAGTGTAACTACTGTATTAACACATTTAAATATGCATAACTGCGTGAGAGTGTGGGTAACTCGAGAACATTACAAAACAAGGAAAATAAATATGAGGACAGAGAATAAACAGAAGTTAGCTATAACACTGCACCACATAATGATTTAATCATGTCTTTATCGCTCTTCATCAGATTACCTTTATTGTAAAGATTTTGTATCATGACAACGATTTACTTATTATTTTCAGTTAACAAAATATACTTATGTAGAATGACAAACTAAAAATAACAATTTTAAACCTAAAACAAAAGTAATTAAAATAAATAATTGAAATAATAACGAATGTTTAGATATTGTAATTTGGTATGTTGTAAATACTCCGACAGTGCATTGTGCACAACTTATTTTCCAGAAATGGCATTTTAGAAACCAACTTCATTACAAATGAATGAATGTGGAGTGAAAGCTTCTTTAATTTTTGTTGTAGTGGAAGTTTTCATTTTCCAAAATTAATTAATGGTGCTGGGGCAATCTGCAAAATTTCAAATTACTGCAAAAGGTGAGTATATAGTTTTCAAGAATTTTAATTACATCTAAACTTTTATATGAAACACATTTTTTTATATGTCATGGTTTGAAGGTAGGTATTTCCTCTGTGCCTAATTTGCCAAACTACCTTTCAGGGTGTGTTTACTTCCTCAAATCTGAAATTGAAAAAAAAAATATATATATATATATATATATATATATATATATATATATATATATATATATATATATATATATATATATATATATATATATATATAGCGTTATTTTGGCCCCTCTACATACCTGCCAAGTTTCATCAAGATTGTTTATTTATACCTGTGAGTGTGATATCCAATACTGCAAGAGATTTTTTTCGTGTTTTGAAATCTGGAAGTGGTTGTACTCAGCTTTGTGAGGCTTGTAGAGTTACTTGAACAAGAAGTTGTGGCTCCAAAGGATGGCTAGATGAGAATAGCTTAGAGAGTGGTGTGCTGACCATATGCACCTCTATCCCACAGGCAATGATGCCACCTGCAAGGGTACTGCAGTGACTACTCAGTGACACTAATCTTCAGATGCTGATCATGTATGTAGTTTTGTATAAACAATGTGTTATATCCTAGCCAGTAATGCCACCCGAGCCCGCTGCCAAAAGGTTGGCAGCATCAAAGTCCGGACGCCGTCCGCATAAGCAGCGCCAGCGAGACAGGAAATCGCCGCAAGTCTGCGCGCGCCACCGCTGGCTTCTGGCTTCTTAAGCGCTGGAGTCGTGAGCGCTAGGACAGTTCTGTATTCGCCGCTCAGTTGTATACTCGCCACCGAATTGTGTACTTGCTAGTCAGTTGTGTGTTCATCGCAGCAGAGTTGTTGTTTGTCGTCAGCCGACGCTGACCTAGCCGCTCCGACTCGAACTAGACAGATTTCTGTAGACACGGAGTTCACTACTGTGTTTCTGTATCTTCGTTAATAAAGATAAGTACCGAATTTTATTTAATCAGAGTGTTTGGGTTTTCATCTTTCTGTTCACTGTTCCAGCGGACCGGTCGGCCCGCTATTAAAAGTGTGGCGGTGACTTCGTAAGCCGTTTCTACAGCAAACTGTTTGACGCTACGAACGCCGCCACAAAACAATGGAACCTCCAGGTAGGAATACCAACAATGTAGGAAGAGATAGACTACTGCTTACCATAAAGGTAACATGCTAGATTGCCAACAGGCACAATTAAAAGATGCTTATACATAAGCTTTCAGCCACAGCCTTCTTCGGAAAAAAAGAAACACGCACCATTCATTCACACAAGCAAGCACAACTCATGCACACATGAGCACCAACTACAGCAGCTCTGGCCCAAGCTGTCATAGTTAGCTATCATGCCTTTTTTGTATGAATTCATGGTGTGTTTTTCTCTTTTTCCAACAAAGGTTGTGGCTGAAAGCCTATGTGTAAATTTCTTTTTAACTGTTTCTGTCTTCCAACTTAAGTGTGTTACCTTTAGGGTAAGTAAAAATCTGTCTTTTTGGACACTTGTACTTTTATTTAGTTAGCTGCAGTATCTAGACTGTTTGCTGTAAGCCAGTCAGCTATCATATGGGCTATGTCCGGTATGACTGAGTTTGGGCTCTTGATTAGTACATTAGCGTACCTACATTTTTTTGTAGTAGATGTTTGTTAGTGTGGCATAAATGTCAAAAATGTAGTTGATTACAAAGAAATACTATCTGTGAAGGTATACAGTTTCTGTTGGAGTAAATCGAATGCATCTGTATTTGATTGTTTGTTAAAAGTGCAATAATCATAAGATTTGGTGGCCATTGTCCTAATATCTGCCACAGCTGTTGTCTGGGAGCACAGTTTCAATATTCATCTCATTGTTTCTGAGTAATAGTGTTTTCTACTTTAAGTGTTTCAGTATTTTGGTATAGTACACATTTTGGTCTTTTAATGCAGGTCTGAGGATTTTGCAGAAGTGGTAGTAATTCAGTTCTAACTGTTGATTACAATTCTTGATTTTACAGTAGTGGTAGAAATTTTGTTTTAACTCTTTATTGCAACCTCTCAATTAGGTAAAGCTTTTCCATTCTACACGGTATTGCATGTTATCCATCCCTTGTACCTGCATGTGTTTAATTTTACCTTCATTTGTTGTATGCAGAACTGTTGTAGGAATATGGCTTGTAAATCTGTTTCCTGTGTTCTTCGCGCAAGATTTGTCTAGATGACCATTCACTGTGTAAAATTCCCCATTTTATTTTTGCACAAGAATCTTTATTATCGGGGTCGACCTTGTTACTACGGATGTGGCAATGTTAGTGTCAGAGGGTAGCTGTATGCCTTTCCTGTCGCCACCCCGCACCCGCCAGGATGGAAACTAGTGTACTCAATGGGGGTGCCACTGAAAAAATATGTTTTGAAATGATTAGGCCTTGGACAAACACAGTTTTATTCTCTTTTTCACCAATACATGTTTTAACAAAGTTTCACCGTCCTCATTAGGTTCCCTTAATTTTTTTGTTGAATAACATTTAAAATGTTACATAGGAAAACACAAAGTTTTGCATTGTGGTCATTATACTCAACATTTTTGTAAAATATACTCCTTAATGGCACATATTGTTGCTCTTGTAGCTATCTGTAATACAGCTGACATTTCAGTACAATTTCTCATCTGCAACCAGTAAGGGTTTCTCTGTGTTATCATGCTTAATGGAATGAAAAAATAGACTTAAAGTGAAATTATTGGTGTGTGGGTAATTTAGCACTCTGTTATTTATCTTATTAATTGTTTGTTAATTTTTGCTGCTGATACTGCTTTGTTACTTGGGTTTAACATTTATCAGGTTATTGTGATTCTTTTCAAAAAATGTTTTTGCTTGTTGGTTGTGAGGAAGTGTTACTTGTGATGATTTTGTGTGTGTGTGGGGGGTTATGTAATTTGTTTTTACCACCTTATAGTGGTTTCCATGTTGTCAATACTCTGAGACTCTCATTCTTGCATGTCCTTAAATGTGTTCTGAAAGAATCCTGACTCCATGTGAACACACCTGGCTCTCCTTGGATTTTGCCACATGCATAGAACACACACTCCCGTAACATGCACAATTTGTCTACAGCTATAAATACACCAATGCCTTTAAATGTCCTCAGCCAAGATTAAAGTCACATTAATGGGGAGGCCACCCTATTGAACCTCTTTGATGAATTCATTGCTCACTAAACACTCAAGTTTTGTGTTTGTCACCGAGGCATAGAAAATGGAATCGTATCCCATTGTGCATAAACCACATCCACTGTCTTTCTGCATCCCATCATTAATAAAACTTACAAAATTAACTTCTGCTTATTAACAAACAAAAAATACATATGCCAACTGGCAGTTTAGGAAGACTGCTTTCTGCTTCACCAGACTAGTTTTTATAACAGAGAAATGAATATGCTACCTCAGTCTTGCCAGATGGCACCCCTTGCCAGATGGCTGCAGTGTTTCCACTGTCATCCTTTGGTAGCGACCATCCAGGAGTCCATCTATGCCCTGGAACGGTCCAGTCGTTCAGTGGTGTTTGTCTGGATCCCAGGTCACATCGGAATCCCAGGCAACGAACTTGCCTACAAGCTGGCCAAACAGGCTATGTGGAAACCGCTTACGGAGACTGGCTTTCCTGAAACTGACCTGCGCTCATTATTGTGCCACAAGATTTTGCGGCTTTGGAAGGCAGAATGGCATAACCTCAGTATGCACAACAAGCTGAAGGCCTTTATGGAAACTACAAATGTGTGGAAGACCTTCGTACATGCCTCTTGCATGGATTTTGTAGTTCTCTGTCGGCTTTGCATTGGCCACACGTGGCTGATGCATGGTTACCTCCTCCGTCGTGAGAACCCACCTCGGTGTCGCTGTGGCTCATGAGTGACAGTCGTCCATCTCTTGCTGAACTGCCCACTTTTAGCCGCTCTGTGGTGGACTTTTAACTTTCCCAGCACCCTGCCTTTGGTGTTGGGTGACAATGCCTCAACAGCAGCTTTAGTTTTACGTATTATTTGTAAGGGTGAGTTTTATTGTTTGCTCTTAAGTTTTAGCACATGTCCTTTGTCCCTACGTGTCCTCCACCCTAGTGCTTTAGTGCTTTCAGGGTGGAGGTTTTAATGTGTTGCAGAGTGTCTGGCTTTTCCTTTTTATCCTCATGGTCAGCCAGCCATGGTAACCTGCTTTCTTGTTTTAACCTCTTCTACCTGTTTCTTGCATCTTTTTCCTCTTTAGCTCATTTAAGCATTTGTTGCCCTTCAGTCGTTGTTGTGGTTTTTCCTTTCATTCCGTTTTGTGTTGTAAGTCTCATTGTCTTATACTCACTCTTGTGGCATTGTTTCCTTCAGAACAAGTAATCGATGACCTCATAGTTTGGTCCCTTCCCCCCTCTTTTAAACCAACCAACCATTACTGAGGGAGAGGAATCTTGCACTGAAGTCCAGTGGCAAAGCGGAATTCAGTCCCGTAGCTGGCCAACAGGTATGATGGTGGTCTGGTAGAGTCTGTGCAGGAAGTTTGGCGGCACGACTAACTCACCTGCTTACTCCAGGCAGCACCCTCAATATAAATGGTGTGCTGAAAGGCCCAAAGTCTTCTGTCTGGCAGTGTCACCTACTGATTGCTGTTACATGGCTTTGCCTGGACAGTCAGTACCCTTGTGGACCATAAACAGTTCGCTTGTGGCCAAGTGATGTTGCTGTTGGCCTGCTGCTGCACTTTCTGCCACCTTTGGTGAAGTGGTAAAACTCCTTCTATTGATAGTCTCCACCCCCAAAGGTTTTACATTTATTAAAGCGATTCTCGCCAGTTGCATGGGTAGTCTGTCATGCAGAAATTGAGGATTATTTTTCCCAGTAAAGTGTATGGTCCTATGATTCTTTTACGCATACATCGATACTGAAGTGCCCCATTTCCACAGACAGTATAAGATTTGCATCTTTTCACATTTAGTTAAATTATTATCCCACTATGTGTATGCACTTCATGGAATCACTAATTTTGTTCTGATGCCTGCACAACTTCAGACATACTGATGCATTGGCTAATGTGGGAGGTAGCTGTAGGTGCTATATATTGGAACAGCATCATAGTCGGAAGACTAAGTATAGAGACAAACACAACTAATAAAGAAATGAGTCACAAACGTGAACAAGGCAGCCCATATCACCAACCACCAACTACCAGCTGCTGTATATACAAGAAAAAGTGTCTGTTTCAACAAGTATTTACTTCTGGACATATTTTATAGGTTTTTTAAAATAATTTTTACCTGTACTATCTTCTGTAAGAATATTGGACACTGTTTTAAAAAACACACTGTCATAGGTAATGTAAATTTACTGACCTGTCAGTAATGTTCCATTTTCTTCTTCTTCTTCTTCTTCTTCTTCTTCTTCGTTCCAAAGTCCATTCTTTAACTGCAAGGAGCTTTAGATGTTTTTAATTTATTGTACACATCATCTCCAGTGTAGATTTTGAAGTTTATGCTTATTCACTATAAGAGTTGATCAAAAAGTTTCCTGCACACACTAGGCAGATGCGTTAACAAATACACCTGTTTGGAGTAGTGGCTTTGCACATCTACTCGGACTACCCTAGCATATCTCCGTCCTCAGTCCAAATTCCGATTAATGCCATGGCCCACTCGGTATTCCCCGTAAAATCAAACATCATTGCAGAGACTCTCCAGCTACATTGGAACACTTCAGTGTTGAACAAACTAGGATCCTGCCTGAAACCCAAGCATAGCTGCTTTAATCAAATGAAACTATATGGTTCCAGAGACCTTTTCAAATCTCAAACATCTATGATGATGTATATATGCAGACTGAAGCGATGAATGAAAATTTATGTCAAAGCCAGAATTTGAATCTAGCTCACCTACTCAAAAGATGTTTGAGACTTGGAAAGGTCTCTGGAACAATATAATTTCAGCTGATCAAAAAGGTTCTGTTTGAAGGCCATACAGTCCAGAATTGATATGCCAATCAGACAAAATCACAGTGAGCATTGAAGCAATCATCCCAATGACGTGCCCAGTTGAAGATACCTGTTTGGTAAAACACTATGTCCTGCTGTGTGAAGACCTCCTTAACTGCCTGCTGTGCATCCTCATATGGCAGGAACCAATGATCCTTCAAGGCCTCTTTTAAGGGACGAAAGACTTGGCCTACCTGAGTTGGCATTAACATCTGTGTTATGACATTAATGATATGGGGATATTTTGTGTCAAATCGAGGCCAGCACAGAACTTGGCCTACCATTCCACAAGAGTGATTTTTGTCAGAGCAGCAGCCTCATACACATTCTTCATTCTCCAATGGATGTCTACTGGTGTTTATCCTTGGCAGCCAAGAAAAGAATAGCAGCATCTTGGTTCTGTTTGGACACATTTGGTAATAATGTAGTCATAATTCACATTTATGCATTTGCTGCACACACATTGAAGGACACAAATGCAACACTAATCCCCTGCATGCATGTTGGTGCCTTATATACCAGCATTAGAGTTGCATATTTGCTGCAGCAGTATCCTCGGGCAGAAACTTTTTGATCGCCTTTACATCATTGCATATCATAATGATGATCAGCTGTATATTAATCTTCATACTTTGTCTACACACAATAACTGTTCTGCACAAGTGCAAGTAACTTTATTTACTTAGCTCCATCATATCTGGGTGCACACTACTGACGTGGAACTTTACCTGGCTAAATGCTATATACCCTCTGAGTGCATAAACATTGCTCAATTCTCACGTAGTGCGTACTCACTGTCAATAATAATGTACTTGAAATTTATAAAACACTTACAAGACAAGTCTTCACACATGTCTTAGCATTAGAATATACTGGAATGATAGATGCCTTTGTAACAACAAGAAGAGGAGGAGTAAGGTACATTCATGAACTGTACACTGGACATATATAGATCAACCTATTAGAAGAATTGTGAAATCCACCATAAGATATCTGAGTGGCATGTGGCACGGTTGATGTTTACACAAATGGCTAAAAGGATATCAGATGGAAATCCAGGGGGCCAAATTATGTGGTTGGTTGAGAACATGATGGACAGATGCAAAAATACTTTGTTGAGCCCAACCTACATAGACAGGAATGATCACCAAAATAAAATAAGAGAAATCAGAGCTTGAACAGAAAGGTTTAGGTGTTCGTTTTTCCCGCGCGCTGTTCGGGAGTGGAATGGTAGAGAGATAGTATGTTTGTGGTTCGATGACCCCTCTGCCAAGCACTTAAATGTGAATTGCGGAGTAGTCATGTAGATGTAGATGTAGATGGCGCCATTGAGGATGTGCAGAAAATGGGCTGTAGGGAATTGACAGCTCAAGTATTGAATCTACATCTATACTCTGCAAACCATCGTGAGTTGCATGGCAGAGGGTACATCCCATTGCACCAGTTATTAGTGTTTCTTCCTGTTCCATTCACAAATGGAGCATGGAGAGAATGATTGTTTGAATGCTCCTGTGTGTACAGTAATTATTATAATCTTATCCTCGCAGTCCATATGTTAGCATACATAGGGGATTGTAGTATATTCCTAGAGTCATCATTTAAATATGGTTTTTGAAACTTTGTTAACAGGCTTTCTCAGGATAGTTTACATCTATCTTCAAGAGTCTGCCAGTTCAGTTCCTTCAGTATCTCTGTAATGCTCTCCCACATATTAAACAAACCAGTGACCATTCATGCTGCTCCCCTCTGTACATGTTCAATATCCTATCTGGTATGGGTCCCAGATGCTTGAGCACTATTCTCAAATTGGTTGCATGAATGACTTGCAAACAATCTCCTTTGTGGATTTATTGCACTTCCCCAGTATTCTACCAATAAATCAAAGTCTACCATCTGATTTACCCACGACTGAGCCTATGTGAGCATTTCATTTCATATCCCTACAAAGTGTTACACCCAGGTATCTGTATGAGTTGGGTGAATCCAACAGTGACTCATTGATATTATAGTCATAGGAGCCTATGTTTTTTTCATTTTGTGAAGTGCAAAATTTTACATTTCTTAACATTGAAAGAAAGTTGCCTATCTTTGCACAACTCTGAAATCTTATCAAGACCTGACTGAATATTTATGCAGCTTCTTTCAGGAAGTGCTTCGTTATAGATAACTGCATCATATGCAAAAAGCCTATGTTACTATTAATATTTCTGCAAGGTCATTTATATTCAACATGGAACAGAAAGGGTCCCAACGCACTTCCCTGGGCCACATCTGAAGTTACTTCTACATCTGATGATGACACTCTATCCAAGATAAGATTTTGTGTCCTCCCTACCAAGACGTCCTCAATGCAGTCATAAATTTCACTCTATACCACATGTGATCGTACTTTTCACAAGAAGCATAGGCGTGGTGCTGAGTCAAATGTTTTTCAGAAAGAAAGAAAGAAAGAATACTGCATCAACCTGATTGCCCTAAAGCTTTCAGTATGTCATGTGAGAAAAGCGCAATTTGAGTTTCACACAATCAATGTTTTTGGAATCCATGCAGGTTCACATTGAGAAAGTCATTCTGTTCAAGATACTTCATTATGTTTGAGCTCAGAATATGTATCAAGATTGTACACCAAATCAGTGTCAAGGATATTGGCAGTACTTTTGTGGATTACTTCTACTACCCTTTTTGTAGACATATGTGATCTGTGCTTTTCTCCAAGAACTGGGCATGGTTTTTTGTATGAGGAATCTGTGATAGGTTATAGTTAAAAGAGGTGCTAAGTCAGCCACAAATTCAGTATAGAATCTGACAGGGATTCCATCGGGCCCTCGAGCTTTGTTCAATTTTGATGAGTTCAGCAGTTTAACACCACTGCCACTAATACTTATTTCATTCATCTTTTTAATAGTGGAAGGATTAAACTGGGGCAATTCTCCAGGGTTTTACTTTGTAAAGGAACATTTGAAAACTGACTTAAATATTTTAGCATTTGCTTTGCTACTGTCAGTTTCAGTTCCTGTCTCATTCGGGACACTAAATTTGGTGCCACTAACAGCCTTTACACATGACCAGAATTTCTTTAGGTTCTGTGAAAGATCATTTCATCATATTCTCATGCAGTAGTCATCAAAGGCATCATGCATTGCTCTCTTGACAGCCAGATGCATTTCATTCAGCTTTTCTGTATCTATGTTTCTCTATTTTTGTTGTACACCTATTATCTCTGTTTCATTAAAAGTTTCTTTACAGCGTGTGTATACTGTGGAGGTTCCTTCCCATTATAGAATGTTCTACTGGGTACATATCTATCCAATGTGTGGTCAAAAGTTCTTTTATACTTGAGCCATAGTGCCTTTGAATTCTCCTGACTTCTGCTGAAAGCTTCAAGTTCCTCATTGATTTATGACACTACTGATTTTTTATCTAGTTTATTGAACATATATTTTTCTGCTTGTTTTAGTTGTCCTTCGTACTTGGTAATCATTGTTGCCATGACCGTGTCATGGTCACTGATACCAGTTTCAATGTTGATATCTTCAAAAAGGTCAGGTCTGTTCATTGCCATTACATCCAGTATGATGAGTGGTGCTCCTAACTATCTGCTCTAGATAGTTTTCAGAGAAGATGTTTAATAAGGTTGTATTGGATTTCTTATCAAGCCCTCCACTAACAAAACAGTAATTTTCCCAATTCATTGTTGGATGATTACAGTGTGATTAGGGAACTTACGTACACATGAACTGAGGTTTTCTCTAAAGGTTTTGCTTACATCAGGAGATAAGTCTGGTGGACGATAGAAGGATCCAATTATCATTTTATGCCCACCCCTAATACTGAGCCTTGCCCAAATAATAATCTCACATGCTACTTCGATTTACATCTTGGTGGATTTGAGTTTCTTGTCTTCTGCAACAAATGCATCATCTCCATTTCCCATTGGCCTATCCTTTCAATATACACTTAAATTTTCTCCAAAAATCTCACTGCTATCAATTTCAGGTTTCAACCAGCTTTCTGAACCTAGTATTATGTGAGCTTCACTGGTTCTCATGAGCACTTGAAACTGTGGTACTTTTCTGCAAATGTTTTGGCAGTTTACCATTAGAGATTTAATATTCTTGCTTGTGAGAGGCATTTCTTTGACCTTACACTGACATTCTGTGTTTCCTACAGCTATCATTATGTGGACTGGATGGAGAGTTGCCTAATTTAAAAAACCTGGTGTACACCCCACACACAGCCAGCTACCTGAGTACCAGCCTCAAATGTGTAGTACACACCTGACCCATTAAGGGGGGTCCTACAGTTCTCAACCCTGTAATGCAAGTCCAGGAAGCTGCAGCCTAGCTTGTCACAGAACCATCAAAGTCTCTGGTTCTGTTCTTCCACTCGACTCAGAACCAAATGATCATGATCTGATCTTGAGACAATGCCACAAATTCTGGGCTCCATTCAAACTCTATGCACAAGGCTGGTCTACTTTGCCAGTTGCTGGAATAAACCAAGTATGACCTCGGAGCCCAGGTGACAGGCATCATCTGTTCCAACATGCCACAATCTGTAGTTAGTTGCATCCTGTTCCCTCAATGGCTTCTGGAATAGCCTCTTCAGCTTCCTTTCCTGCCCCTTGCTGCCATTTCCCAGTTCGCCATCTTTTTGAACTGCCAATGATTAATAAACCCCTACCCTTTTATGTTTGCGTCCTCTTGGCACCAGACAAAACGAGTTTCCCCGAAACAGGTGAAGTGAGTCCCACTGACTCAGTTTCAGTGAGAAACAACACCTCAGACTTGTATATGAAGTCTTCACGGGTTGTCAGCCGAATAGCGCTGTTGTCTCATAGCAACATTGCGATGGAATGCGCCTCCATCATCTTCGGGTGAAGTGTCGGGATATCTGCTGCTCTCATCTATTCTTTCCCCTCTTTGGGGAAGTTTTTTTTTGGGAGGTTGTAGCCTTGCGGCTTTTACTCAGCTTGGTACTTGTGTGTGTGTGTGTGTGTGTGTGTGTGTGTGTGTGTGTGTGTGTGTGTGTGTGTGTTTTTCTGTGATTTTGGTTGGCTGTGTGATTTGATCATTGTTCTGTATGTGTCTGGTACTTGCCTGGAGTTGGCGAGATGATTGATATTGTGGGGGGCGGAGGGGGGGGTGGGGGGGGAGAGTATCAGGAATTGGGTGTGGGGATGTTCTCTTCGACTTAGTCGCTGAAGATCGTCATTGGGCATTTGTGCTTGTCACTGGACGTGTCATACCGACCTAGAAAGTGAATGAGGACGTTTCCTGACCTGGAAGAGCTTTCATAGAAGGCCCTTGCCAGATCTTGGAAGCGCTCTTTCAGGAGTGGGATTTCAGCAGCGGCATGCAGGTCGTCAGTAGGGAATCCGAGGGGTAGATGCAGTGCCCTTCTGAGTGCATGGTTCTGCAAACTCTGGAGTTTGTCCAGGTGCTGCTTCACTGCGTATCCCCAGACAGGGCATGCATACTCCATTACTGGCCATATCAGGGCCTGATATACGTTCACACCCACAGAGCAGGGAAGGGAACTGGTTGTTGAGGATTGGGTATAGGATGGACATTCTGGCACAGACCTTCCCGTGGACATCGTCTATGTGGGGTTTCCATGTAAGACGAGAGTCCAAGGTTACGTCAAGATATTTGGTGGTTCTGCGCCAGGGGAGTTGGGTTCCATTTAGGTGAAGATGGAGTTGGGTTCCGTTTAGGTGAAGGTGGGGGGGGGGGGGGGGGACGTTGAGGAGGTTCGCGTCTTCTGAGCCTGCGGGTAATCAGCATTGCCTGCATCTTTTCAGAGTTGATGGTGATGCGCCAGCGATGGGCCCAGGTTTCTGTGTCATCTAAAACCCTTTGTAGCCTACGGGATATCGTCGGTCATGGGCTGATATCTCTGCTGGACAGCTCTCTGCTTCCCGCCGCCGGCCAATCACGCGCCCGCGGAATCACCAGATGCGCCTGGAGCGGCCGATGGGGGGGGGGGGGGGGGGGGGGGGCGTGTGTGAGGTTTGTGTCCTGGCGTCCGTCTCTTTCTGCTCCGTCCGTGGCCCTTGGTGGAACGGAATGTTCTTCTCTGATTTTCCTGATTCAAGGCTGTGCTGAGATGGGAACCACTGTCATGGTTGATTAGGTTGTCGTGCAACCGTATTTCTATGGACCCTTTGATTACTGAGTCCCAAAATCCGATTGTACTGCATATTTTCTTTGTGTCCTCGACATCGAAGGTACGCTTCTCGTCAGTATTATGTTCCAACACAGCAGATTTGTTGGTCTGACCCAAGCGAACATGCCTGACGTCTTCATTGCGGCACTGTGAGATGCAATGCTGCGTCTGACCTATCTTTTTCATCCCACATTCTCATCCGATCTTGTACACACCAGGTGCCGTCAGACCTAGTGGATCCTTGGTTGAACCAAGGTCCTTGATTTTTCCCGCTGTGTGGAAAATGGTCTTCACTTTATGTTTCTTGAGAATTCTCGCGATCTTGGCTGTTGGAGGACATTCATATGGCAAGAACGCACAGCCCATTGCTTCATCTTCATCTGGTCTCTCTTCTTGTGGTTGTTCTTCAGAGCTCTCCTTATTTGTGTCTCACTGTATCCATTTTTCTTGAAGGTGTCCTTGCCCATAGATAAGTCTTTTTTCTTTACAAATTCTTTAATTGCATCCACAAAATCACATCCTTTTGTGTGACTTTTTTATGGTTATAATTGCTAAAAAATCTTCCTCCATTACCCCGTCATTTGTGCAGTAACTAAAAATAATTAAAACTGAACCATCGAAGCTAAATCTCTACTGGAATCACATGCGAGACTGAAGTATTTGCATGATTTGACTTTATTAATTACTGCCTCAAATATATATTTTGAAATGTTTTCTACATGACGTCGACAGGTAGGTTCTGAAAGTGTGAGCTTATTTATTTCAGCTGATATTTGTTTACCGTTGAAGAAATTTTGAAACAAAGTTTCAGAAACAGTCATCATTCATTGCTTCACTAATTCAGCAACAGTGAAAACTTTCATATTTTTTGCCAGAATATTACATATTTGGTATGACGCTCTTGTGACAGCCGTACTTTGTCCAACTGCTGCTTTCATAACGTTTTGTTGACGACGAATGGCAGATTTTAGATGAGCAATTTTTTCGTTTCTTTCATTTGAATTCAAAGCAAAAGCTACTGTAAATGAATTGTGCTTCTGTAGTGGCGAAATGAATTGTATCTCTTCAGTCCCACAATCGCATCCCGGCATATAAAGCAAGTACAAGTACCTTCTTTGTGTCCACTTATAAAGCAACTTCTTTTCTCATATTTTCCTCTTAGTCACTGTTCTTGAGGGTACATCAGAAATTATGTGGGCAAACGGCGCGTTTCATGCACGGCTCACATTTTTTAGCACTGCGGAAAACCGGCAAGTGGCGCGTTAAATGAAAGTGGTGGATGGTTTTTCCCCAGCTTTAATCACAATTCTACGCAGTTTCCGTAAACAAAACACCGCTACGCCAGACAAGTAGATAACTAATTGCTACCCGTGCGAAGCCGCGGAGGGTCGCGGGCCGCACGAAAACATGATCCGGGCAGCAAGCGGCCCGCAGGCCGCAGTTTGACGACCACTACTGTAGATCAATAAAATAATATTTTTGAAAAATCGATTGTCTTGACCAAAATCCATTACAACCTCCCTTAATCCCTTCCGTTGTCATACCGCACGCGTAATCAACAGTTAAATTAAACTACGCAAACTTTTAGTCACACGTCCATCGTTTCAGTTTAGCTTTCTATTTACTTGTACACAATTGAACGTGTTTACGACGTGTAGTGTGTAACGTGTTGTGCGCCATGCCGCCAGAAAAAGGAAACGTCGTTTCGTGGATAGCTGACCATCGTGGAACATTTACATATGACGGAATTGTTTTATGTTGTCGAGATTGCGAGAAAAACGTTTCGTGCAAAAAAAAAAAAAAAAAAAAAACAACTAGACCAACATGTTAAGCCGAGTCTTCATATCACAGAAACACAGAAGAAAGGAACACGACAACGCTTTCTGACAAGAGCAAATCGCAGTAGCAGGGATCTGTCCAAAGATAACCAAAAACGTCGGTTTAATATGGATCTATGTGAAGCATTCATTGCAACTAGCAATATTCCTCTTCACGAACTTACAAACACTATCCTCAAAGGCTTCCTGCGCAAATACTGCTGAAATCAAAATATATCAGATGCATCAACATTGCATAAAAATTACATACCGACAATTTACGTAAACGTTCTGGAAGAAATACGCATTGAACTCGAGGACAGCATTATCTGGATTTAAGTTGACGAAACTACAGACACTAGTGGCAAATTTAATTGTTGGTTCTTTAAAAGAAGAGCCCTCTTCTTATTTCGCGGCCTGCAAAGAACTTAAAAAAGTAAATCATTCTACGATCGCCAGATTTGTGAATGAGAATATTAGAAAAATGTTTCCGGAATCTTCTGCACATGAAAGGGTGTGTGTGCTTATTTCAGATGCTGCTCCCTCTATGATCAAAGCAGGTATAGCCCTCCAAGTATTTTATTCCAGTTTGATTCATGTGACTTGCTTTGCTCAAAGGGTACATGGCCTTACTGAAGAAGTACGTTTCACTTTTGTGAATGTAAATAAAATGATTTCTTCCACAAAGAAAGTGTTTCTAAAGGCTCCTGCTTGCATCAAGACCTACAAAGAAAAACTACCAAATGTGCTTTTACCACCCAAACCAGTGATAACTCGTCGGGGTAAGTGGATCGAAGCTGTGTTGTTGTACAATGAACATTTCGAGACCATTAGAGGGGTGGTAAACAACTTCGACAGTGCAGAGGCTTTGGCAGATTGCCAGTGCAATGAAGCTTTTAATGACTCCGGTATTAAAAAAGACTGCTGTGATTAGCACTCCATTTTCCCATATATGTGCAAGTATTACAAGCTTGAAACTCAAGGTTTGGCTGTAAATGAATATATTCAGTTAATGAATAAAATTATTCTAGCAAACTCCTCACTGCTGGAGGTATTGCCAAGAAAACTTAGAGAATAGTTTGAAAACATTTTAAACAATAACACAGGCTTTGAACCCTTGTGACAAATCGATAGTTTTATTGATGGGGTGGGAGAACTTTTACCATAACCATAAGTGCCAAAATGCCCCAAATTTAAATACTGCTCAGTTACCTCAGTTGATGTAGAACGTTCCTTTTCTGCGTATAAAAATGTGTTGAGTGATCGAAGACACAATCTTACTACCGAACATTTGGAACAGTACTTGGTCGTTTATGTTTACAATAGTAGAAAAATGTAAAATAAATTGTAAATGATGCTTTGGACCAATAGTAATAATTAAACGATAATGCTGTTGAAAAAAAATCCATGACTGTATTTTTTTTAATAAAATATTACGGAGTTTTTGAGGGTGTCGTCATGCGTGCGATATATCTCGTTGGTCCTGTAAATATCGATTGTTTCGCTGCGACTCGCTCGCATCGTATCCGCTTGTTACCGACAATAATTCTTGAAACACAATATGCGCCTCCGTTTTGCAAATGTTTCGAAAATAATCCCAGAAAGACCCCCTCCCTCCAGCTATAAGTATGATGGCGTCGCGTATAGATGTGGTTGTAAATCGTTCTGTAGAAATCGGAAATATATTTAATCTCTCATGTGTATGTTGGTACAAAAGGGTTGACGTAGGTATCACAGTGTGTGAAGTAACACATCTGTGGGCTCACATTTCATGTTTGGCGAGCGTAGGCACAATAAATAAAGCCTGTGAGGTTTCATGGAAACATTTTACGTCCAAGAAACTACCGTCACTCTTGGAGTAGAAGAAAATACTGTCGATGCACTTCAACAGGAACTTACTGCAACAAAAAGATTTTGTTCGCAATTTGGAGACAGTCGAAAAATCTCTCACAGTGAAAATATCTAGTGACGGTTCCGGTAATGAAAATAAGAACTGTTGCATTCTGCCGAAAGTGCCTTCACGCGTGAAACAATATCAGCAAGTGTTTACAACGGCTGTGTCTACCAAAAACAGCTGTGAAGCGATTTCAGATGATAAATGTACCCTTACGATAATTCAAACATTGCGAAAACCAAGTTATTCTTTAAATACTGTGAATGTTCCCATGAAAGTTCCGCACGTACAAGGAAATTATACAAAATTTAATAACAAGGATAGTGCATGAAGTGCCGTAATATAAGTTATAAAGACAGGAAAGTGCTAGTTTTTGCTGATAGCCATGGTCGAAATATTTCGAAGTCACGTAGTGAAATGAACATTCACGTAACATCTTTCGTAAAACCAGGTGCACCTGTGTATGAAGTAAGAAAGGTCTGCAGTAAAGTATCGGAGAGACAAAAAACGATGTTGTTGTCTTAATAGGAGGCTCTAATGATGTGTACCATAATAATGCTAAACAAGTTGTCAAAGAAACAGTGAAAGCTATACCAATTTACGAAATGTAAACGTGATCCTCTCGAGCATACCAACAAGAGGACTTAATCCCTACATCATGTGTCAACATGGAAATCGAAAACACCAATAGGAAATTGCAGAAAATTGCTAAGGCATTTCCTAATGCACCATTTCTCGAATGTCGTTCCCATGAAAGGGATCATTATACTAGGCATGGCACGCACTTAAACAACAAGTGAAAGCGATTTATGCGTCGTCAAATTAGAGAACATATTAGTAACATAACCAAGGGAAACAAGTCACAGACTACCCTAGAAATGGAAATACAAGGACATCCAGATGCTGAAAATGAAAAGGATAAAAATAACTTGTCAGTTGGTGTACAAACCGAAACGCAAGATCCATCTAAAACACTCTCCTATGCTGAAATTGTGATCTCACCTACAAGATCAACGCCATCTGAAGAAGAAAAAGATGTGACATCTACAGGAAAAGCAGAAATTCCACATGCAACAAATGGGAAGAAATCTTCATTAAGCAATCCTATTAGATATTGGCTCTAATTAGTCCTCTGTGAGATTATAAAGTTGACCCTTTAACCAAATACGCAATACACCATATTGCCAGGAACACACATTTTTAGAGACCATTTATTCAACGATGTACATAACGAAGATCAAGGAGAAAACATAAACTATCATACATATAACACATCAAAGAGTAAAATATGAATGTTCCCAACAGCCCCACAAGTTCTCGAGATGTCAATTCGTGAACTCAAAGAAAAAAGTCCCACAGCTTGACAGCACCACTGATGTTTACCTTTATGCAGTGCCTTTGTCAAAAAATCAGCTTGCTGCTTATCGGTATTTACAGGTTTCACACTGAATTTTCCTGTTTTAATTAAATCACGACTATATCGGTGCCTCACGTCAATGTGCTTTGTTCGAGCATGATGCCCACCATTGTGACTCAGTGCAATGGCACCTCTATTATCACAGCATACACTTACTGGTTTTTCACTATGCGTAACACACAATTCACGAAGACATCCTTGAAGGTATACCGCTCCTTGCGCTGCTGCTCATAGAGCCATATACTCAGCTTCTGTAGTTGACAGAGCGACAGTTTGTTGTCGTTTTGAAGTCCAAGAAACTGCTGTCCCAGCTAACTTGAAGATATAGCCGGTCGTTGACAGCCGCTGATGGAGGTCTGATGCATACTCAGCATCACAGAAACCTTCAATTTCAGTTGTTCCACTTTTTCCGAAAGTTAGTCCCACATTGACTGTGCCTTTAATGTATCGCATAATTCGTTTGACCGCTTCCCAGTGGATTTTCCGATAATTAAAACTGAATCTGCTTAGAACCCCCACAGCACATGCAGTTTCCGGTCTTGTGCTTTGAGCTAAATACAGTAGTCATCCTACGGCTTGCTGATAAGGAATGCGATGTAACACAAGGTTTTCCTCATCTGTCAATTTATTTTCACATTTCTGCAGCTTTGAACCGGGCTCAAATGGGTATGCAACCGGATTACAATGTTCCATACCAAATTTCTTGAGTATGTTTGCCTCATATTTGCTTTGATCAATACTAATCGTCCTTTGTTTCCTGTTTCGTTTTATTCTCATGCCAAGACACCAACTAAATTCACCAAGATCTCTCATCTTAAACTGATTCATTAATCCTTTCTTCAATTCTTTCTTCCACCTATTATTTCTATTAGAGAAAATGATCAAGTCTTCTACATAAGCAGCTATAATGAGTATATTTTGTTTCACAATTCTGAAGTAAATGCAAGAATCATATTCTGACTTCTTTAGGTTCATTTTATGTAATGTCACATCTAATTTCATATTCCAAACACGTGACGCCTGTTTTAGACCATAAATTGCCTTCAGCTTGCAAACCTTCATCTTCTCCCCCTTCTTCACGTAGCCTTCAGGTTGACGAATGTAAACTTCTTCATCGAGATCACCATATAGGAACGCAGTTTGAAAATCCACATGTTCAATGTCAAGATCAAATTCAGCTGATAAAGCTAATAGGATGCGGAGTGAAGAATGACGAACAACAGGCGAGGAATTTTCATCAACGTCTATTCCTGGTATTTGGGAATAACCTTTCGCTACAAAACGAGCCTTATAACGTTCAATTTCACCATTTGACGTTTCTTTCACCTTGAACACCCATTTAGAATTAATTACCTTCCTGCCTGGTGGTAAATCAGTCAAAATCCATGTTTCATTTTCAAGTAAAGATTTATATTCATTATCTAAGGCTTCCTTCCATTTTTCACAGTCATCACAATTCATTACTTCTTCATAGGAATTTGGTTCAGAAATACAAGCAACACAAGCAAAATCATCATTAAAATATTTATTATTTGGTTTTCTTTCACATGGTGATTTTCTAATTTCTGGTTCCATTTCTGGCTGCGCAACTTCTGTTTGACTACGTATGTTGCTATTTACTGTCTTCTAAGTGTCACTTTGTGCTAATTCAAGATAAACTGCATTTCTGCCAACTTCAGCAGGTTGTGTCAGCTCAGTTGCCTCTTCAGAGATGTTAGGTGCTGGCGCTAGTTGACGACTGTCCATACGATTATCGTCAATTGGGTTACTGTTTAGAATGCTGTTTCCATAAGTGCACTTTGAGTTTTCGATGAATTGCACATCACGGGCTTTTACAATTGTTTTTGGTGAATTTGGATCAATCAGACGATATGCTTTAGAATCTTCGCAATATCCAACAAAGATAAGTTCCTTAGATTTGTCTTCTGATTTCGTCTTTTTTTCTTTTGGTATATGTACAAATGCTCGACATCCAAAGATTCGTAAATGACTGAGATTTATCCGACGACCACTCCATAATTCCTCAAAAGTGACATTCTGAACAGCTTTTGTTGGAGATCGATTCTTCAAATAAATTGCTGTGTTTTCAGCTTCAACCCAAAATTGTCTACTTTGACCTGCATCTGTTAACATTGATCTTGCTGTTTCAATGATTGTCCGATTTAAGCGTTCTGCAACACTATTCTGTTCTGGCGTGTAAGGACTTGTTTCATGTTTAATTCCATTCGTCTTTAAAAACAACTTCATGCGCCGATTGACGAACTCTTTTTCCATTGTCTGTTCGAAGTATTTTGATTTTTCGACCAGTTTCATTTTCTACTCGTGCTTTGAAGTCGATGAATGTGCCACAGACTTCTGTTGTTGATTTTAGCATATAATCAAAATATTTTCTTGACAGATCATCCGTAAAAGTGAGAAGATTTCGTGATCCTCCCCACGAAACCATACTCATTGATCCACAAACATCAGAATGCACAGTGTCAAGTAGATCTTTTGCTCTTCTACTTGATGTTTTAGGAAAAGATTGTCGAGACTGTTTACCTTTTATGCAGGGAATACACGGATCTAAATTGACGTTCATCCAGTTCTGTCCATCGGCCATTTATTCTTTTAATAAATGCATGCTTACACGATTCAAATGTCCCAATCTTCGATGCCACGATTCATAACTGTCAATTTCTACAGCTTTTGCGCAATGATGCACTTCATCTAATCAATACATACCATTTATTTGAGCTGCAGTTGCTACTGGTGTTCCAGAAACAATTACACCGCACTGCACATTGTCAAACAATACACACAATACACGTCTTGTCATCTGACTAACCGACAGCAGGCTGTAAGCAAGGCTTGGAACATACGCAACATCTTTAGCAGTTATCTGTTTATTCTTGTCGTCACAAGTAACTCGAAGATGAACATCGCCTTCTCCAATAGCTTGAAGATTGCTATTATCTGCTACTGTCACTTTAGCAGCTGTGATCGATTGGAAAGTGTTGAACGAGTCTTTTTGATTCATCATGTGTCGTGAACACCCGGAATCCACATACCAGCCATCACTATGATGCGGAGATGCAGTTACAGCCATCAACACAGTTTCGTTTTCAGTTCTCACTGCATTCGCAGAATTTGAAAATTTATTTGGTTTCTTCTTTGTTCTACACTCATTCGCCTTGTGACCAGAAGAAATGCTGAGCCTCGTTCACATCTCAACGATTTTTTACGTGTGGGCCTGAAGAAAAAGAAGGGACAACAGTAGGTGGTGTCAAGTGTCTCCTCCGTCCTGTCTCACGACAGACTCTAGAGGATTCTCAGTCAGGTAACAACGGCACTAATAGGATAAAAAAGCAGGAGGAAGGCCTCTTAAGCAAAACAGATAAACTTCTTATCAACATTAATGTTGCTATTGAACTTTAGTTAAACACGCGGTTACGGTTTGAAAGTGAACATAAATGCTTTTGTTAACACACACAGATCGAATATAACACAAGGGTAGGCAAAACACAACCATGTTAATAGGAATGTCTATAAAAGCGTCCGTAGCAACTGTGGCAAAGATAAATATGTAGCAGAGGCATCGACTCTAAATTCCAACACCCGCACTAGAAGCGATGTCTCTCAGTACTTCATTCTCGGAGTCCAAATTCTTGTGTTAGTTGCTGATTTCTGGTTCTTGGCAGTGGCTTTGTCATCATATCTGCAAACATTCCATTTTTGGAAATTTGTCCACTGTGATTTCACCTGTATCTATCTTTTCCCTGATGAAATGATGCCTAGTGTCAATGTGTTTATTGCGACCTCTGTATCCACTTTTCTTTGACAGATCAATTGCACCTTTGCTGTCGCAAAACAACCTTATCATGCCCTCTTTTGGGAGAGGGGATATCTCTCTTGGGAGACGTTGCAGCCAAAGAGCTTTTTATTTATTTATTTATTTATCCATCTTTAAGCATTTACATGCAATCGATGTCGTCATGAGTAATGTACAATTTACATATTAAGAAATATAACTATTGTGAGTTATCACACAAAGCTGAAGGATACATTTTAAAAGAACGTACATAATAAAGGAATACATTTGATACATAAAGATATCCCACATAACTAAAGTGTGCATTTTAAAGAATGTGCATAATAAAAGAACACATTTCATACATAAGGATTTCTTCACATGTTTAACAGTTAAATGTGGAACTACAGAGACAAAAAAAGCTTAGGAAGAGATACAAACAGAGTAGCAAGTTGTTTCGTAAGTCAGGTCTATTTTTAAAGAGTTTTCAAATTCTTTAACACTGTAAAAAGCTTTGTCTTTCAGCCATTTTTTAGTCTTACTTTTTAATATATTAAGAGAGACACAATGTGCCTGCACAGGTAATGTGTTGAAAACCCTTATTCCCCTGTATTCATAACTGTCTAGTGCTTTCTTGAGTCGAGTTGTTGGTATCTCCATCTTAAATGTTTGACGAGTGTTATGATTATGAGCAGACTGCGTAAGGTTGTAACTGTTAAAGTTTTCTTTTATGTACAAAAGGCAGCTGTATATAAAAAGAGAAGGGACTGTCATTATCTGTAATTCTTTGAAGTATGACCTACATGATATGTTATTTTTGGTAATCCCAGAGATGCTCCTGATGGCTTTCTTCTGCCAAATAAAAATTTTCCTGGACCATGGAGAATTACCCCATAGAAGAATACCATAGCTAATATGGCAATGAAAGAATGCAGAATAGGAATTAATCAGCAGGCTTTCAGAAACACAGGTGCTTAATTTGTTCAGTAGGTAGATAACTCGTGAAAGCTTTCGAAATATGTTGTCTATGTGACTCTGCCAGGATAACTTCGTATCTAAGTATATGCCAAGATGATTGGTAGAAGTGTACTCAATATCACCATTGGATAAGCTGAAGGATATATTTACAGTCTTTTCTTAGTTAATAACTAACTCATTGGCTTCGAACCACATCTTGGATAATCTGAGAAAATCTTTAGTTTGCTCCTTCAGTTTATTTATGTCCTTCCCTGAATTGATAAAAGTTGTATCATCTGCATAAAGCACAGATTTGCATGGCATATTGCTGGGCCGGTCATTTATAAATATTATAAACAGTAATGGCCCAAGCACTGATCCTTGGGGTACACCTCTAGTGACATTCAGTAACTGTGACTTTTGACCGTTGTAGCTTACAGTTTGCTTTCTGTTACTGAGATATGATTTAATGAGGGGGAGTTCCAGATCCCTAATGCCATAAAACCATAGTTTTTCCAACAGTATTGTGTGGTTTACAGACTCAAATGCTTTGCTTATGTCCACTAGTGTGGCTTCAGCAGATAATTTGGATTCAAAAGAAGATTGCACAGTAGAAACAACATTTTCAACAACATTAATTGTTGATAACTGGGCCCTAAAACCATATTGAGACTTAGTCAGTATATTGTTTTTTGACAAATGCATGTTAATTTGCTTTTGTATACAATATTCGATTATTTTTGAAAAAATAGGTATCAGAGAAATTGGATGATAATTATTAGTGCAGTTTTTATTACCCTTTTTGTCTGATGGAATTACTACTGTCTTCTTTAAACATTCTGGAAAAATACCACTGTCAAATATCCAGTTTACGAGTGTGCAGAGAGAGAATGATATCAAGTTGATTATTTTTTAATCACAAAATTTGAGAGGCCATAAATATCTTCTGATCTGGAGTCATTTAACTTTGCCACTGATTTAATTACATCACTTATTTCCACATATCCCCAAATACAGGTTGGCACAGTATCAGCAAAGTTTTGTAACAACTGGTTTATATGAGTAGATTGTAAATTTGATTTTGAACTCTTATTATGAGGAGATGAGGGATTAGGGTTTGCTGCATTGATAAAAAAGAGGTTAAATTCATCTGGGGTGACATTAACATCAGTTGTAACTTTTACACTATGACTACCTGTACCTAATTCTGCTTTAATGACCGTCCACACAGCCTTACACTTATTATTGGAGATTTAATTAAGATATCATTTGATCTACATTATGCTTATCTGATTTGTGATCTATAGTGTCTCTTGAGGCTAACATATGTTGCATTGTCAACACTACCATTTTTTACCTTATCATAGCATATCAAAACCATTAATCTTAGCTTCTGTAAATATGGTGTGAACCACCTATGTGGAGTAGTTCTACCATGCTTTCTTGCCATAGTTTTGTTTCATTTGGTAACCATTCCACAGGAGGTATTGAAAACTTCAGATAGAGTACTAACAAACCTGCTACAAGCCTCCTCAACATTGTTGGAAGCATATATTATATTATTCCAGTTTAGTACCTTCACCTTATCCCTGAAGCTATTTATGCTTTTATCATTTAATAGCCTGACACACCAGGTTGGTTCACAATCCCCCATTGTTTCGTTAATTGTTAGTTTTACCCATATACCTTTGTGATCTGTCAGATGGTCGACATTAAGGAGTCCCAATTCAATATCATCTTTATGTATATTTGTGATAAAATTGTCGAGACAAAAAAGTTGTCTTGTGGGACTATAACTTGCACAGAAGAGATTATGGGATCTTAGCATGTTAAGCAAATTAGTATTTTTGTGTTTTTTTTCCTTACATCAAAATTTAAATCTCCTAAAATTACTGTCCTGCCCCCATGAACCATGGACCTTGCCATTGGCTTGTGCACCTCAGTGATAGATGGCCGTACCATAGGTGCAACCACAACGGAGGGGTATCTGTTGAGAGGCCAGACAAACGTGTGGTTCCTGAAGAGGGGCAGCAGCCTTTTTAGTAGTTGCAGGGGCAACAGTCTGGATGATTGACTGATGTGGCCTTGTAATGCTAACCAAAACGGCCTTACTGTGCTGGTACTGTGGACGGCTGAAAGCAAGGGGAAACTACAGCTGTAATTTTTCCTGAGGGCATGCAGCTTTACTGTATGGTTAAATGATGATGGCATCCTCTTGGATAAATTATTCCGGAGGTAAAATAGTCCCCCATTCGGATCTCCGGGCGGGGACTACTCAAGACGACGTCGTTATCAGGAGAAAGAAAACTGGCGTTCTACGGATCAGAGCGTGGAATGTCAGATCCCTTAATTGGGCAGGTAGGTTAGAAAATTTAGAAAGGGAAATGGATAGGTTAAAGTTAGATATAGAGGGAATTAGTGAAGTTCGGTGGCAGGAGGAACAAGACTTTTGGTCAGGTGAATACAGGATTATAAATACAAAATCAAAGAGGGGTAATGCAGGAGTAGGTTTAATAATGAAAAAAATATAGGAGTGTGGGTAAGCTACTACAAACAGCACAGTGAACGCATTATTGTGGCAAAGATAGACATGAAGCCCATGCCTACTACAGTAGTACAAGTTTATATGCCAACTGGCTCTGCAGATGATGAAGAAATTGATGAAATGTATGATGAGATAAAAGAAATTATTCAGGTAGTGAAGGAAGACGATAATTTAATAGTCATGGCTGACTGGAATTCGAGAGTAGGAAAAGGGAGAGAAGGAAACATAGTGGGTGAATATGGATTGCGGGAGAGAAATGAAAGAGGAAGCCGTCTGGTAGAATTTTTCACAGAGCATAACTTAATCATAGCTAACACTTGGTTTAAGAATCATAAAAGAAGGTTGTATACATGGAAGAATCCTGGAGATACTAGAAGGTATCAGATAGATTATATAATGGAAAGACAGAGATTTAGGAACCAGGTTTCAAATTGTAAGACATTTCCAGGGGCAGATGTGGACACTGACCACAATCTATTGGTTATGAACTGTGGATTACAACTGAAGAAACAGCAAAAAGGTGGGAATTTAAGGATATGAGACATGGATAAACAGACTAAACCAGAAGTTGTACAGAGTTTCAGGGAGAGCATAAGGGAACAATTGACAGGAATGGGGGAAAGAAATACAGTAGAAGAAGAATGGGTAGCTCTGAGGGATGAAGTAGTGAAGGCGGCAGAGGATCAAGTAGGTAAAGAGACAAGAGCTAGTAGAAATCCTTGGGTAACAGAAGAAATATTGAATTTAATTGATGAAAGGAGAAAATATAAAAACGCACTAAATGAAGCAGGCAAAAAGGAATACAAACGTCTCAAAAATGAGATTTACAGGAAGTGCAAAATGGCTAAGCAGGGATGGCTAGAGGACAAATGTAAGGATGTAGAGGCTTATCTCATGAGGGGTAAGATAGGTACTGCCTACAGGGAAATTAAAGAGACCTTTGGAGAAAAGAGAGCCACTTGTATGAATATCAAGAGCTCAGATGGAAACCCAGTTCTAAGCAAAGAAGGGAAAACAGAAAGGTGGAAGGAGTATATAGACGGTCTATACAAGGGCGATGTACTTGAGGACAATATTATGGAAGGGGAAGAGGATGTAGATGAAGATGAAATGGGAGACACAATACTGCGTGAAGAGTTTGACAGAGCACTGAAAGACCTGAGTCGAAACAAGGCCCCGGGGATAGAGAACATTCCATTGGAACTACTAACGGCCTTGGGAGAGCCAGTTCTGACGAAACTCTACCATCTGGTGAGCAAGATGTATGAGACAGGGGAAATACCCTCAGACTTCAAGAAGAATATAATAATTCCAATCCCAAAGAAAGCACATGTTGACAGATGTGAAAATTACTGAACTACCAGTTTAATAAGTCACAATTGCTAAATACTAACGCGAATTCTTTACAGATGAATGGAAAAACTGGTAGAAGTTGACCTCGGGGAAGATCAGTTTGGATTCCGCAGAAATGTTGGAACACGTGAGGCAATACTGACCCTACGACTTATCTTAGAAAATAGATTAAGGAAAGGCAAACTTCCGTTTCTAGCATTTGTAGACTTAGAGAAAGCTTTCGACAATGTTGACTGGAATACTCTCTTTCAAATTCTAAAGGTGGCAGGGGTAAAATACAGGGAGCGAAAGGCTATTTACAATTTGTACAGAAACCAGATGACAGTTATAAGAGTCGAGGGGCATGAAGCGGAAGCAGCGGTTGGGAAGGGAATGAGACAGGGTTGTAGCCTGTCCCCGATGTTATTCAACCTGTATATTGAGCAAGCAGTAAAGGAAACAAAAGAAAAATTCTGGGTAGGTATTAAAATCCATGGAGAGGAAATAAAAATGTTGAGGTTCGCCGATGACATTGTAATTCTGTCAGAGACAGCAAAGGACATGGAAGAGCAGTTGAACGGAATGGACAGTGGTTTGAAAGGAGGATATAAGATAAACATCAACAAAAGCAAAACGAGGATAATGGAATGTAGTCGAGTTAACTCGGGTGATGCTGAGGGAATTAGATTAGGAAATGAGACACTTAAAGTAGTAAAGGAGTTTTGCTATTTGGGGAGCAAAATAACTGATGATGATCGAAGTAGAGAGGACATAAAATGTAGACTGGCAATGGCTAGGAAAGCATTTATGAAGAAGAGAAATTTGTTAACATCGAGTATAGATTTAAGTGTCAGAAAGTCGTTTCTGAAAGTATTTGTATGGGGTGTAGCGATGTATGGAAGTGAAACATGGACGATTAATATTTTGGACAAGAAGAGAATAGAAGCTTTTGAAATGCTGAAGATAAGATGGGTAGATCACATAACTAATGAGGAGGTGTTGAATAGAATTGGGGAGGAGTTTGTGGCACAACTTGACAAGAAGAAGGGATCGGTTGGTAGGACATGTTCTGAGGCATCAAGGAATCACAAATTTAGCATTGGAGGGCAGCGTGGTGGGTAAAAATCGTAGAGGGAGACCAATAGATGAATACACTAAACAGATTCAGAAGGATGTAGGCTGCAGTAGGTACTGGGAGATGAAGAAGTTTGCACAGGATAGAGTAGCATGGAGAGCTGCATCAAACCAGTCTCAGGACTGAAGACAACAACAACAACAACAAAATTACTGTCTTGTGTTTGGTATATTTTTCTGTATGGTGAATAAGATTACCTAAACACTCTACAAATAGATTGGCATCACTTCAGGAATGCCTTTAACACATATGTCCACAACATCAGGCACAGTATATCTTAACCCTAGCTTGTCACTTATATGTATTGAGGAACCCCCATAACCTTCATTGGGTCTGCAGTAACTTGTAATTAAATTAAAACATGGTGGTACATACAGTTTTATCTCTTCTTCTCTTAACCAGTTTTCCTTAATACATAATACTATTCTATTGTTTCCATTCAATACAACACCAAGTTCATCGGTTTTATATTTTAGAGTTATAATATTTATGTGCATGAATAATATTGATTTTTCACAGCAAGAGGGAAGATGCGTGATGTCTTGGGCCAAGCTGGATGCACAAATGGTGCTTTGCCTTTCACTGGTCCTCATGTTTGGTGTGGTGATGGTGTTATGTTTCGGTAGCGGCTGGACTTCCTTGTGGCAGGCCATAAAAAATCATTACTCCTCTGTGGTATTTTTTTGGTTCTGTTTGAGGCTCAGGTGGCAGACTTTTTTATTTCACTTCCTGCATAATTTATCTGGCATGGGGGATTTGATATAGGCCTACTTGATAACACCTTAGTGTGGGATGGCTGGTTTGATGCACTAGATAACACTTCACTATGGAATGGAGATGATCCAATACTTACTGAGGTTTCTGTCTTCTTATCTGCTAATTGAGGTGATATTTTTGTTGTCTGTTTAGTTTAGTTTAGTTTAGTTTATTGAGCACCCGTTTTATCATGTACAATGATATGGGATTAGTCATATGTTACATACAGAAAAAATATGAATAACAACATATTATGTAAAAACTATCAGTGAACAATCTGAATTAAATATATGGGCAAAACAATTATAGCTTACATGATATAAATTTGTAACAATATATGACACAAATAAGTTCATATATTCTGTTATAATGGACAGCAGATTAATTAATTTTTGTGTGTACATAAAAAGAGTCTACCCCATGACACAAGTTTGTATATGAGTAACTTATAAGATATGTGAAGGCACGCTATCTTTCTGAAGAATTCATATATTCACTAACACTGTAAAAGCTATTACTGATTAACATTCTTTTGAGTTCACTTTTAAAACTACTCAGCTGCTGAATCATTTTTATTTTTAAGGGAAGAGCACTATAGAGAATTTTTGGGTGGTATATTGCACTCTTGTTGTATTGGGCTTTCTTATGCACTTCTCTGTTTCTCAAGGTTCTTGTTTGTCTCACATGTTACATAGTTTATGTGGGCAGGCTGAGTGGAGGCACTTGATAACACTTTGGCGTAGGATGGAGGTGGTGATACAATACTCATTGTGGTTTCCTTCCTCTTTTCTACCAGTGACTGCAGTGGAACTGCTACAGTTGTTGTTGACACCATTTCTGCTTCTGTTGCTTGTGCTGCTGCTGTTATTGGTCTTGTTGCTTGAGATGTTGCTGGTTTTGCTGGTGCTGCAGTTGTTACTGAATTTGATCGTGATGCTGTAGCAATTTGTGGTTCTGTAGCTGCTTTAGTTGTTGTCTCCAAGACAGATTCAATTCCTGCATGGTTGCTTTCAATAATGTATTGGTAGTTCATTACAATGGCTGGTACTGACTCATAGATACTCTGTTTTTCATATGTTTCTAACGTTTCGTAAATTGCTTTGCACAGAGATGACTTGCCTCATGTATTCAGGTGCATGCATGGAGGTAAAAATAAGAGGAGTTGTCATGACGTCACAAACTTGAAGCCGACCCAAGTCAAGATCCGCCATGTTAGCTACCCCAAAACATTCGCTTCTGGTAGTTTGATTTCGTGTAGTCGTGAAGTGTTTTGATAAAAAATGCCGGCTTGCATCGCTTACTGGTGTACTAATCGTTCTGATTGTAGTCTAAAGTTTAAACAAATCACATTTCATCCCTAAGTGGACTTATTTAATCGCTATTTTCTTATATATACTTGAAATTCTGATGCACTGTGAAGTAATACATTATGGTTTTATTTCTGTGATTTGACTTTAGATTTCCTATCAGTCCAATGCGAAGAACTCTCTGGAGGTGAGCAATACACTTGGTTTTCATTGTTTGGTTATTCCCAAGTAACTGAAAAGTCCTGGCAATAAATATCCTGAAAATGTAGACTAATGTTTTAAAATGCGATAATTTAATATAAAAGTAGTGTAACTTCATGTAGTTAATTAAATCTTCGGTAAAATATGTGGAACACATGTTACAGTGGTTAAATTATGAGTACTTAAAGGTTTACATATTTGTTAAAGCAAAGTTCCCTATCAATGTCCAGGCTACTTAGATCATTATATTAATCACTGTGTTGTCGTGTTAACCTGTAAATTGCTGTTATTTGCCACACTGAATGTCACTTGGTAGGTACAAGTTAAAAACAAAGTAGATGTGTAAACTACGATGGGCCTGACAATCTTAAATTCCGTTCTTTTCCTTCGTAATTTAACGAACCTTTCACTTTGTTGACACGACAGCTGGCTTGTTTATATCGTCCCTGCATACATCTATGGGACACCAAAGGAAATAAGGCAAGTTTCTTGCAAACCTGAACATTTGAAAATGCAACGAATACAAATCGGTGCCTGTAAACTATCAATCATTGTTTTGGAGTTCTGGCTTTATCAATTATCGGCACACACACAATGAAAGTGAATAGAAATGGATTATGAAAGCACGCTTTTCACAGCACATACTTCTCTTCTCGGGTATTCGTTGTATAAACAAAAAGGAATTACAGTACTGAGGCCAGAAGCTTCATATTTTGGTGTCGTAGTACTGCATCGAATATGCATTTAAGACCAGAAAAACGATTGAAGTTGCGTTCCTTATGCTGTGTTGTTCACTAAAACAGTGTAACATTTACTATATAAAATAAATATCGCGTGCACACGACCGAAATAACGAACACGAAAGAATTGTAAACACTTGTCTGCTAATGTTTTGGGGGATCCAAGATGGCAGCAGGCCCCACCCACTGGCTTCAAAACAACGTACAGCGTAAGTCTGTAGCGCCATCTCCCCTTATTCTACCTCCGTGGGTGCATGCCATGTTTTGTAAAGTTGCATCTATCCAGGAAATCGACTGATAGAAATCTTATGTTTGGGTAAACTTTACACACTGCTTGTATCTGTTATTTGCTTCCTTAATTTCGGAGATTACACATGAAGCAGATATGAGGTCATGCCTATGTGGTATACCAATAACAGTTACTTTTTGGTTTTCTATCTAACGGAGGGCACTTTTGAGACTGATAATAGCGTTTGCTAACTCGTTACAATACACGTCATTTCCTCCTCCAGTTAATACAACACGACGATTTTTGTTGTCTTGTTTGTCCAGTAAAACGTCCCTAATATTTTCCCGCATTGGTGCTCCTGGCTTCACATGACTGCATACTTTCAGATCGTAATGGTTTCGTAGTACGTCCGCCAGTCCGCGTCCGTGGCTATCTGAGTAGATATTTAACTAAGTGAGATTTCCTGAAGATTTCTTATTTATTCGTGGGGACAAATATTTCACTTGGGCACAGATTTTCGCGTCGCTGGTATGCATTTTCTGTTGAAATTCATCGATCTCTGCGTGTTTTCTATGTGAGGCATGTCTTTGTAGTTCATTAGTTAATGAACTTATTATTATTATTATTATTGCTTCTTCCAGTTCGCTTTTATATTTTAATATATCAGGCTGTAGGTCTTCTTGTGTTAAGGCGTCATATTTACGTTTTAAAATGCCGATCTCAGTTAGCAACGTTGCAATCACTTCACTTTCGCATTCTGCACTGATCAGTTTTTTTTTTTTTTTTTTCAATGACGTATACATAACATTCCCGACACGTCCAGAATTTTTGTTTCGGATTAGCACTTGCACACCTGTAATGGTGTAAAGTTTTGCATTTAACACACATGACAACTTTCGCCGCCCGCTTGTTGCAGTAGCACTTGTCTGAGTATCCTGACTTGCAGAAGTTAAAGCCATATATTCTGCTTCTGTCATCAAGAGAACTATTGCCGGTTGTTTTCTACTATTCCATGAAATTGCTGCACCTTGTGACATAAATAAAAAGCAAGTTGTTGATTTCCTATATCCTATACCTCCAGCCCAGTCAGCATCAGTGTAACCTGTGATGTCATGATCTTGTTTGGAAAATTGTAGCTTGAAGTCTTTAGTTGCCTTTATATACCTTAGAATTCGCTTTACAGCTTGCCAGTGGGATATTCCAGGGTTATTATTAAACTGACTCACAACTCCAATTGCGTACGCTAGATCAGGTCAAGTACCTAGTTGTGCATAAATTAAGCCACCTATGGCGTCTTTATATGGGACTTTCTTCATGGCATCTCTTTCTGTCTCATTTCATGAGTTAATACTTGGTAATTGTCAAGCGAAGTGGACGTTGGATTACAGTCTTCCATGTCGGCGTGTTGGAGTTCTCTAAACCCATTATCATTGGTTTGTACTCATTAGGCAGCCCAGCTAACATGAAACGTCCTACCCACTCGTCTTTCACTTCAAACTTAAGATCATTCAATTTATTTGACATTGAAATTATTCTCGACACATATTCTTCCACAGACGAACAGTTCTCTAATCGTGTTGTTAAAAGCGTTCTCAACAAGCCCATTATTCGATAAAGTCCTGAATCCTCGTAAGTTTGTTTTAATTTATACCACGCTTCTTTTTCAGATGACGTACTCTGCAGATGCACATAAATAGCAGGATTAACTGATAAGATTATTTTGGCCCTTGTGGTGCATATCTTAACTTCATTTTGCTAAATATGAGGATTAATGAAATTGGCCTAAAGTTTTCAACCTGTTTTTTAGATCCTTTCCTGTATACTGGTTTTACTACACTCATTTTTAATGGGTCTGGATAGGTGTTTTCCCTAATGCAGTAGTTAATGAGATGGTTAATAGGTTTAATTAATTCTTTGTGACACTTTTTAACTAGGGCACTAGATATCTTATCCAGTCCAGCTGAGCGCTTGGTCATTAATGTGCAGATTATTCTACTTATTTCATGTTCACTCACAGTTCTGAATTCAAAGTTTGTACATTGGGGTGAGCAAATGTTTATCTTGCTGTTTTGGTCAACAGATTGAGTTGGAATGCTACATGGAGTGATGAAATATTTATTAAAAATGTCACAGATTGTTCTTAGATCTTCTATTAATTTTCTCTCATGCAATATGCTTATTTCTTTTGTATTCACATTTGATGGTGCTTTCCGGTATTGACTGATGAGCTTCCAAGATGCTTTACTCACATTGTCAGATTTAATGACTGTATCACTGTGCACCTTTTCCTTGAAATTCGAAAGCTCTACCTTAAACATTTTCTTGGATTTACAATACTTTTCCTTAAGGATGATATCTTATTTTGATTTATAAAGAAAAAAGAGGTCATGAACATTCTGCTTGAGTTTAATCAAACTACTTGGTAGTTTCAGCTTTGGTTTCTTTCTATGTATTAGAGTTCTTTTTACATCTTTAACTGGGCAACAATGATTAAAATGTCTCAAAACTGTTTCATAGAATTGATCCCATTTCTTGTGTGTGCCTTTTACCTCATAAACACAGTTCCACTCCTCCTGGCCTAGTTTTTGTTTAAAGCGATTTGTATTGTGACTGTTCAAGAATCGTTTCTATTCAGTGATATTTGTTGCGTTGGCTGTGTTTACACCCATGTACTCAACAGACTGACAATAGTGGTCAGAGTAGTGAAATTCTATATTTCTGTGACTAACACTGTTAGCAGCAAGTTTACTGATTATCACATAATCTATCCTGCTGGAAGTGTAGTTTGTCACTCTTGTATCAGTGTCTATTATGTTTACAAGGTTATATGAATTCAGTATATCTGTCAGTCTCAAGCTAGGCATGTTGTGAGAGTTTGCATTAATATTCAAAATCCCCAAGTATAGTAAGATTACTATGGCCACTTAAACTAATTACTGATATGAAACATTAAAAAAGTGAGACACATCTGCATTTGGTGGGTGATAAAGTCCTATTACTTTGTGCTTTGTTTAAGTACTACCCTCTCCCTTCAATTTAAGAGTAATTTCAGTAATTTCTAGATTTCATTCACTACTGTGTTTATCCAGGAATGACATTTTAGTAGTAATTAGTGTTTATTGGACAAAAATAGCCATCCCAACACCTTTATGTAGCTGTCTACAGTAGCTGTGGGCGAGAGTACAACACTCTAATTTACAAAATTTTAATTCCTCAGCTTTAAGACCATGTTCAGTAATCACAATGACATGGGGGGGGGGGGGGGGTGGTAATGTTCTGTCTCAAAAACTTGTAAAAACGTCTTGTTTATTTCTGAGGTACTGAATATTTATGTGCATTAGTTTCAGGGCTTGTTTCCTATCTGCTACAGTACTATATTGTTCTGACCAGCTTGGCTCTCGGAAAAACCTTGTCTTCAGTAACAAGCACATTATTCCTTTCGTTCCATATTAGTTCTTCGGTTGGGGTGTGAGACTGAGGGCTAATTTGTTCATTAACTACGTGTGCTAATGTGGATCTTCCCTTTTTGTTCGTGTGAAGACTGTGCGTTATAAAACAAGACCTATCAAACATGTTTACATCAGCTAGTTTAACAATAGAAACTTTGTACTAAATCTTTTAAGCTTGTTATTAATTTTATCAATTTCCGTACACACACGACCACTCAGGTAAACCGTGTCTCTTGCTATAATCAATTACAATAACATTTGTGTTGATTAGAAGAAATAACAATCTTAGTAATTCTTCAACATTGTGACTGCATTATTGCAGTATATATCGTTAGATCCAGCACAAATCACAATTGAATCATTTATAACGTGTTTCTCACTTACGACAGGTCCAGTAACGTCCTTGACATGTGTATCAGGTTTAACGATGCTCGTTTCGTTCTGTGTCGGATTTATTTTTAGTAATTCTTGGGCTAGTTCCTTACTGTGGCTATAACCAAAGATTTCTATTTTCCTTCTGTTCACTTTATTTAACTTACAATCACTAATTACACTAGGCACTTCACTTACGTTTTTTAAACGAGAATGTGCATTTGGCTTGGGAGCACAGTGAGTTTGTTTGCCATTTTGGATGTAGTTATTAGATAGGTCGGCGAATTTGTTCATGTGCACTGGTATTAAGGAGGATGCACCGGTTTTCACATCTTAGCACATTGTCTTACCTCGCCATTGCTGCGCAGACCATTCAGAATTACCGGTACTGTTTGAGACGACTAAATTTTCTGCTTGCAGAATACGAGAATAACGGGCGTCGACTTACACGGGCCGGCCGGAGTGGCCGTGCGGTTTTAGGCGCTGCAGTCTGGAACCGAGCAACCACTACGGCCGCAGGTTCGAATCCTGCCTCGGGCATGGATGTGTGTGATGTCCTTAGGTTCGTTAGGTTTAATTAGTTCTAAGTTCTAGGCGACTGATGACCTCAGAAGTTAAGTCACATAGTGCTCAGAGCCATTTGAACCATTTGACTTACACGGATGTATTTCGTATTTCGCGTGCAGTTTTTTCACTTCATCCTGCAAGAGTCCAATAATTGTAATATAAGAAAGGTTTTCCGTCTTGATACTGTCGATCGTCCTTGCTGCTTCACATGCACACGTTTCTTGACCATTAATGGACGCTGCTCTTTGTTTATAGTCTACACATATCCACATGGTCGCGTAGTTATCATCACTCCTCACTGAGGCGTCAAACTTTTTGCAGCGAAAATGAAATCTTTGATTACACTGATCACAGACGAAGCCACTTTTCACGATTTTCGCGCACTTTTTGCAATATTGACACTTTATAACAATATTTTCGCGGGCCTCTACATTCGAAACTTCAGTAGCTGATGCCATCTTCAATTTATCCCACGCTTATATGTGGTCTGAGGCTTTCCCGGCGAATGTACTGTATCCAAGGCTCTCGGGTGTCCAGCCGGGTCCGATCGTCGAAGTTCCACGATATTTCGGCGAATAACAGTTCCGCCATCATCAGGTGGTGCTGATGGAATGACCTAACTGCGCTAGAGTTGAACTGCGTCTACCACCGGACGTGGCTGCAGCTACCCCCACCCCTCCCACCACGCGGCGCCCCACCGGCCGTCCGCGCCGGGGTACGACTCGGGACCCCACGGACACAGCGCAGACAGATCATTCCATCAGCACCACCTGATGATGGCGGAACGGTTATTCGCCAAAATATCGTGGAACTTCGACGATCGGATCCGGCAGGACACCCGAAAACCTTGGATATATCCCACGCTTCTTTTGCAGATAACGTGCTCTGCAGATGAACATAAATAGCATGATCAACTGATAAGAATATTTTGACCCTTGCGATGCATATCTTAACTTCATCTTTGATCTCGCCCGTTATACACTGTCACAATTGTTCGTGCTGTAAATAAGTTTTCATTGAATTGCCATGTATTGTAATTTTCTCTTCCTTTCAGTTTTTCAATTAGCGGCAAGTTAGCATTGACTGAACTCATGATATCTGCGTTCTGTATCTGCGTCTTGTGACAAAACAACGTAGTTTTTATTCGCTTCAAATAAACCGCTGGGGGACTGTGCCTGGCGCCATAACCTGTTGTTATTCAACTTGAAATAAACACGCGGTTACGGTTTGAAAGTGAACATAAATGCTTTTATTAACACGCACAGAACGAATGTAACACAAGGGTAGGCAAAACACAACCATGTTAATAGGTGCGTCTATAAAAGCGTCTGTAGCAACTGCGGCAAAGATAAGTATGTAGCAGAGGCATTCCTAAATTCCAACAATTAATGAAACGGATTGTATAAATAATGCTCAGATTTTGTGCTTAAGTGAGCACCATTTACTGATAAATGTGCCTTGCCACCAAGTTATAGTTTAGTAACATACTACTGTAGGGAAAATAAAGACAAAGGTGGAGTAGCAATTTATGTTAAGGATAGTGTAGCATACAAAGCTATAGATATTAAGAAATATTGTATGGAACAACAATTTGAGGCATGTGCAACAAAAATATTAATAAATTCTATACAATGATAGTGTTGGCTGTCTACAGGGCACCTTCAGGTGACATAAAAACTTTTCTACATATAATGGAACTCCTGCTGTCAGGGTTACTTGCAAAAGCAAAGGATATTGTAGTTTTAGGTGATTTCAATATAAACTTTATGACAGAATGCACCTTAATCCTGTCACTGTAGATGAAATTAAAAAATCATCATGTCTCTAAAAAGTAAGAATTCTGCAGGGGTTGATAATACTTCTAGCGATTTATTGACATACCGGTATTCTTGTGTGTGGATAAGGGATATTCTTTGTCATATTTTCAATGTTTCCCTTCAGAAAGATGTTGTTCCCAGTAGACTTAAGTATGCCATTGTGAAGCCCCTGTTCAAAAAGGGCAATAAAACTGAACTAACTATCGACCTATCTCTTTGCTGACGGCTTTCTCTAAAATTCTAGAAAAGCTAATACATGTTAGAATTACTGATCATCTCATGAAGAATGGAGTTCTCGGCAAGGCCAAAAATTTGGCTTTCAAAAGGGTCGTTCAACTGAAGACGCAATCTATGCACTTGCAAATGAAGTCCTAGAAATCCTTAATGAAAAAAATGCTAGCACTTGGTGTCCTCTGTGATTTGTCTAAAGCATTTGACTGTGTTGATCACCAGATTCTCTTGCAAAAAGCAAAATTAGTAGGAATAAGTGGTGTTACAGGCAATTGGCTACAGTCGTATCTCCAAGACAGAAGACAAAAAGGTGTCTTGAATAGCTCAGGTGGAGTGTGTGATGTTTCTTCACATTCTGAATGGAGTTCAATTACATGTGGAGTGCTTCATTTCTTGGGCCAGTATTATCCCTTATTTATACAAATGATCTACCATCATGTACAAGCCTGCCGTGTAAATTTACATTATTTGCCGATGATACCACAATTTTTATGAGCAGTAGAACAAATAATGATCTTGAGGAATCCATTACTCACATACTCTCAGATGTGATTAATTGGTTCAAGGTGAATGATCTCTCATTAAATTCCAGTAAGACCAGCTTTATTCAGTTCTGTACCGAAACAGAAAGAGAGAGAGAGAGAGAGAGAGAGAGATAAATGTGACATGTGGTGATTGGCCAATAGAATGGAAACAAGAAAATTTCTTGGAGTGCACATTGACAAGAAAATGAACTGGCCTTTGCATATTATAGATCTCTGTAAGAGGCTTAGCTCTGCTACATATGCTTTACGGGTCATCACTACATGTGTTGAACCCAACACTACAAAAGTGGCATACTATGGCTATTTTCACTCACTCGTTGAATACGGCATTATTTTTGGGGGCAACCAGCCATTAGCAAGGAAAGTGTTCATTGCTCAGGAGCAAGCTTTAAGAGTTATATGTGGATTCCCCTCAAGAAACTCATGTAGAAATAGCTTTCAAAAACTTAAAATATACACAACTACATGCCAACATATTTTTTCTCTTATGTGTTTTGTCTGTAAAAATATAGAGATATTTCAACCAAACAGTAATTACCATGAGCATAACACATGGGGGAAGAATGACATACACAGTGAACATAGAAATTTGAGCTTGGTGCAAAAGAGTGTCCACTACACTGTAACAAAATGCTTCAATTCTCTTCCTCCTGAAATAAAGACAGAGATTCATAACAAGAGTAAGTTTAAGAAAGCAGTAAAAATATTTCTGCTAGAATAAGCTTTTTAAATAAATAAATAGTAAAATTTTAATATTATATAATACAAGTTGACATAACGCCACTAAGAATGTTATTTAACTTGAGCTCTGTATCTGTGTGTGCTCTGTATATGTTTTTCTGTAGAGCTTTAATGATTCTAAGAAAATATGTATCATCTTTTTTCTGTATTGCTGCTCAAAGAATTTATTGTATAAATTTTCATATAATTACGTACTCAAATGTCTGTATATGCTATAAGATTATCATATTGTATTTGTAAAAAACTGACTCGATCCAGGTTCTTGTGAACCCAACATAGTTGGACCTATGGAACACAAAATAAAATAAAATCTCTACCATATAGTATTCAGAAAATGTCAGCTTTCTAAATGTACAGATTTTTCTTGTGACTGGCACTCTTCCTTGTAATTGATATGCACAGGTTCGACTCTTGAGATATAATGCATGTAACTACCATGTTTTTGTATTATTTCATCTTGCATATTTCAGCACTTTTTAAGCATTTTTCATGCATATTTTAAGGTTTTTATGATGCATGTAATCCGGTCTTTAATAATAACAATAACAGATTATTGTGCAGTTGAAACAGTCGTTGCTGGTTACAAAATTTGAAGATACGGTATTTGGGTTTTTCTGTTCACTGATATTTAAAATCACCTGAGGATCCAATACTCGGTCTAAATTGATTGATAGCAGTTCATGTTGTGTTTGCACTTATGTGGAAAATGTGTGGAACCCCGTCAGATAACAGTTGCATCATTAATGCCATTCAATAACTGGCACACACTTTCAAAAGAAGACTGGTATCATTGTTACTTTCAGTTCAAAAACTTCTGTACTTATTTTATTTTCAGTAATGTATCTTCTTACATATAGTGAATTGTAAACTACAGACTATCACATTAAAAAAAAAAAAAAAAAAACACACACACACACATTTGTATATCTAGTACACATGCATGATAAATAGTGCCATTTGGCAATGACCATCACCAGTTATGAAAGGGTACAGTAAGTAGTTCATTGTGATGCTAAGATATTACACTACCATGTCCCAGTTATTTATTTATTTATTTTTATGTTCAATATGTTGTTCAAATTGATTGAAGAATTAAAAACTTGTGCAAAATAAAAAGTAGCCATTTTCCTTTTCCACATGAAAAGTGAAACATTTAATGAAACAATAAGACCAGAAATGGATGTCGCATAGTCTCATTTATTTTCAAGTCTTTTTACAGAGTAAAAATCAGAATAGTGGATTTTCCCCATTTACAAGCTACAGCAGGTCCGGCCTCGCACAGAGTGGGAATGCAGCCATCTGTTGCTGTTCAGACTGCTCTCAATAATTAGGAATCGAGATAACAAGATGAATCCAATAGTGTACAATCACAACTGGGCAGTTATCATTGCGGGATGCCATAGGGTGGTCACCATAGCAGTGTGCAGCCATTTCTACAGGAAAAGTTATGACACAGCTCGTATGAAAACAGTACATTTTTGCTACTCAGCACACTAGTGACTGCACATGTGGCCTTTGCTGTGTGGAATGTTTCCACTATCTTCATGGAGGAAGCTAGTGCAACTGTGTATATTCACCAACCCACAACACATGGATGTTAAATAGTCAGTGCTGGCTGATCCATGCCCAGTGCAGCACTCACGAGTCCTGTGGCTGAAGTCATACAATTTGCTATGTCGATATGCACAAGATGATGATCATATTGCAATCGTACAACACTGTACAGTCTAATACTTGTTCAATGCTGCATTGACACACTTCTTTCCATTAATTCTACACACGTAGCAGTATGTCTTTTAATGTCATGGTATGACAAGCTCTTTTTCACAGAGACTGGGCTTTCTGTCATTTTTGAACCCATTGCCATGGTCTCCTACAAATCCTCTTAATTTGGTTTCATCTGGGACAGTGGTTTATGGCATTATGAAACTACGTCTTCAAATTTCATGTTACTGCAGTATTGAGTTTTAAATCAAAACTTTAACGCAGCATACCAAATGAATTGGAAAAAAATGCTCTCATAAATATTTATGGTCATACACTATTTACAATTAGAACGTCTGTATAGCTGAACCAGTGAAACTTATTGCCTACATTTATGTTGAATAAATTCTGTGAGATGGTTTCTCCCATAATGCTATTGTGCTGTATAACTAAAAACTGAATTCAGTGGAAATTAACAGTATACCATGAATGAACACATTTATTGACTTATTTGCATATAAGTCACTAAAGTATTGAGAATTACTGGGTTCTGTATCTGTCAATCCGAAACATTTCCAATGTTGATGCTACAGCACATTATAAGAAATACTGCAAAATATTAAAGACTGTAATACGGATGTCAAAGCAAATATATTACAAGGAAAAGATAGTCATATCAGATAACAAAATAAAGACAATATGGGATATAGTGAAGGAGGAGACCGGTAGAACCAGACATGAAGAGCAACAAATAGCATTAAGAGTAAATGATGCATTGGTGACAGATGTGTATAGTGTTGCAGAACTTTTTAACAAACATTTTATAACTGTTACTGAAAAGATGGGGTTGTCAGGTTCGGTAGATGCTGCTATGGATTACCTTAGACCAGACATGTCAAGTAACTTCCATAATATGAATTTGACCCTCACTACCCCAACAGAAATAACGTCCATCATAAAATCTTTAAAATCAAAAACATCTAGTGGGTATGATGAAATATCAACAAAGTTAATTAAAGAATGTGATTCTGAGCTAAGTAACATATTAAGCTATCTGTGTAACCAGTCGTTTATCAGTGGAATATTTCCCGAATGGCTGAAATATGCTGAAGTTAAGCCACTGTTTAAGAAGGGAGATAAAGAAATAGCATCAAATTTCCGTCCAATTTCACTGTTGCCAGCATTCTCAAAAATTTTCGAAAAAGTAATGTACAGTCGTCTTTATAACCATCTTATCTCAAATAACATACTGTCAAAGTCACAGTTTGGATTTCTAAAAGGTTCTGATATTGAGAAGGCTATCTACACTTACAGTGAAAATGTACTTAATTCATTAGACAAAAAATTGCAGGCAACTGGTATATTTTGTGATCTGTCAAAGGCATTTGACGGTGTAAATCACAATATCCTTTTAAGTAAACTAGAATATTATAGTGTAACAGGAAATGCTGCAAAATGGTTCAAATCTTATATCTCTGGCAGGAAACAAAGGGTGTTATTAGGAAAGAGGCATGTATCAAGCTATCAGGCATCATCCAACTGGGAACTAATTACATGTGGGGTCCCACAAGGTTCCATTTTGGGGCCCTTACTTTTTCTTGTGTATATCAATGACCTTTCATCAGTAACATTACCAGATGCCAAGTTTGTTTTGTTTGCTGATGATACAAACATTGCAATAAATAGCAAATCAAGTGTAGTCTTAGAAAGATCAGCCAATAAAATATTTGTGGACATTAATCACTGGTTCCTAGCCAATTCTTTGTCACTAAACTTTGAAAAAACACACTACATGCAGTTCAGAACTTGTAAGGGGTGTCCCAAGAGTATATGTCTAACATATGATGACAAGAAGATAGAAGAAGTGGACGGTGTTAAATTCTTGGGATTACAGCTTGATAATAAATTCAACTGGGAGGAGCACACCACAGAACTGCTGAAGCGTCTTAACAAATCTCTGTTTGCAATGCGAATTTTGTCAGACATAGGGGATATAAAAATGAAAAAGCTGGCATACTATGCTTACTTTCATTCCATAATGTCATATGGGATTATTTTCTGGGGTAATTCATCAAGCCAAGCTAAAGTTTTCCGGGCACAAAAACGTGCAGTAAGAATTATATGTGGTGTGAACTCAAGAACATCCTGCAGAATCCTGTTTAGGGAACTAGGGATACTAACTACAGCTTCCCAATATATTTATTCCTTAATGAAATTTGTCATTAAAAATATATCACTTTTTCAAACCAACAGCTCAATTCATGGAATCAATACTAGAAATAAGAATAATCTTCACAAGGATTTAAAGTCACTTAGTCTTGTACAAAAAGGTGTGCATTATTCAGGAACACACATTTTCAATAACTTGCCAGCAGCCATAAAAAGCTTAACAACCAATGAAATTCAGTTTAAGAGAAGCCTAAAGGATTTATTGGTGGCCAACTCCTTCTACTCCATTGATGAATTTCTTAGGAAAACCAACTGATTTGTATATAAGTACAACATAACTTCTGCACAATTTCAGTGCAGTAATGTGTTCACTGAAAATTTGTGTGTGTGTGTGTGTGTGCTTGTGTGTGTGTAAGTGTGTAAGTATAATCTAACTTCTGCACCATTTCAGTGCAGTAATGTGTTCATTGTAAATAAGTATTACAGTAGTTGTATTACATGTTTCTTACCTTATAAATAAATAAAAAACTTTTTTATTTTAAATTCAGTGCAATAGTATTTGTAAAATGACTCTTAGTGTTCATTAAAAAATGACGATCATTCCACTTGGGACCTGTGGAATGGTACATTAGCTTATTTGTTTTAGTTGTAAATATTTGTCATGTATTGTTGTTTTTCTGACATGTTCCACATCCTGGAGGACCTCCTCACTACGGATCAATTGGAATGAAAGTAAATCTAATCTAATCTAATCTAATCATTCTTACTTTGAAGGTAGTGCAGAACAATGGCTTCCAGCCAGACTTGTGTTTTACAGTAACCATTCAATTTATTGGCACGCCAGCACTTGGTTTCATCCTCCCCCTCTCGTCATCTCCAACGTACACGCGTCTGCGTCCACACACACACACACACACACACACACACACACACACACACACACACACACACACACCATTACAGTCATCTACACTTCACATACATATAGCTGAGATGCTGAGTCGCAGATAGGCACATCAAAAACACTTTCACAATTAAAGCTTTCAGCCATTGGCCTTCATCAGCAATACACACACACACACACACACACACACACACACACACACACACACACACACAAACGTAACTCACACACATGACTGCAGTCTCAGATGGATACCACACTGCAAGCAGCAGCACCAGTGCATGATGTGAGTTTCGACTTGGTGGGGGTAAGGAAGAGGCCAGGGCAGGGACGGGGAGGACTAGTATGGTGGGAATGGCAGACAGAGAAGTGTCACAGGTTAGATGGAGGGCATGGCAGAAGTGTGGGGGGGGGGGGGGGGGGGGAGGGGGGAAGTAGTGGAAAAGGAGAGAAATAAAAAGACTGGGTCTGGTGGTGGAATGACAGCTTTGTAGTGCTGGAATGGGAACAGGGAAGGGGCTGGATGGGTGAGGACAGTGACTAGCAAAGGTTGAGTCCAGGAGGGTTACGGGAATGTAGGATGTATTGCAGGGAAAGTTCCCACCTATGCAGTTCAGAAAAGCTGTTGTTGGTGGGAAGGATCCCGTAACCGTCCTGGTCTCAACCTTCATTAGTCACTGTCGTCACTCGTCCAGCTCCTTCCCCGTTCCCTTTTTCAGCACTACACAGCTGTCATTCCACCACCACACCCAGTCTTTTTATTTCTCTCCTTTTCCACTATCCCCTGCCCACTGTCTAACCTGCAGCAGCACCTTACTGTCCACCACCCCCACCATACTAGCCCTCTCCCTCCCCGCCCTGGCCTCTTCCTTACCCCCACCCAGTCGCCACTCCTATCGTGCACTGGTGCTGTCTTTCTGTGACTCATCATCTCTGCTACATGGTGAGTGGCAACTTTCCTTCTCATAATATTGTTACATTCCACCCTGGATTTTCCATTGTTTGATTAAATGAACAACTCCCATACTTTGTCAAAGTAAGCTGTCTGTGGGTGCGAAGGATAGGGAAAATCTTTCCAATTAGGCAGCTGAACCTGCCCTTTGGGGTCTACCAGCCATCCACGCCATATGACTTTGTTGGAAAAAATTCAAAGCTGTTAACATTTGTGCTGTTCACAGACTGAACATGCAAAATGGAGGTTGTGTGCATCAAAGGTCCCATTTGCTCAACAAGAAGAAGAAGGTGATGACAATAATGATGATGTTGGTAGAAGTGGTCATTTGTATCATATCAGTTGTCAGACAACTTGCCACAGATTTATCAAGAGTTTTTGGCATGAGGTCATGACCAAACTATTGGGGTACCACAATCCTGTCCTTGTTAACTCCGGAACGCATAACGAGTTTGCCTGTACTTGTTTCAGTACAGTGTGGAAGAGGAAGATTTACTTAGAATTGTGACCAGTGACTTGTTTCCTAGGTTAACACAGAGACTAAATAGCTGTCAAGGGATGTGGAGTTACACTGCTTCAGCAAACAAAGAAATCATGCTACACACTGTCAGCCAGAAAGATTATGGCTTCTGTTTTCTGGGCCACTCATGGAATTTTTTTAACATAATAGGAGAGTCAATTCTGAAGACTCTTGTGAGACATTAAGAAAACTGAGAAGAGCCATTTAAAACAAGTGATGTAGTCTTTTCACTCCTATTTTTACACATCAGTGGCTGGGCCACATACTGTCCAGTGACCAGACAAAAACTGTAGCTCAGTTCAAATGGTGATTTTCAACATCTGGCCTACAACCCAAACTTTGCTCCAGTTTATTTCTGCCTATTCCTACACATGAGAAATTGGCTTGCCTTTCAATGATTTGCTCTGCTGAAGGACATCAAGATGCTGTAAAGGACTGGTTCAGTCATCTCAGGTGGCAGAAATTTATGCTGAGGGAATGTCAGTTCTTTAAGAGATATGATAAATCTCTCATGATCAATCAATGGAGTACTTTAGAGTCTTCAGCCAATCCGTTGAGTCTGTGTTGTTTCTGCACGATATTTCTTCTTCAGGTGCAGCTTGCTGTGTTGTGTACTCTCACTGCCTGGACTCTAAGTTATTTATAAAAGTACTCAATTCCCAGCACTATACAGTCTGGTTCGACTACAGGCATCAAGTGCTTGTAACAACACAGCTCACAGTGCATGGAAATGACTGGTTTGAAATATCGTGCATTAAAATGGAATCAACAATTCAGCTGAACACCAGAAAGCACACCATTGATATGATAAATGGTTAAATCAGAATGGTGATTATGTAGAGAAGCAATACCATGGCAAATCTTTAAGGTTTTTCTGATTAATTTGCTTTAACTAATACAAGATTGTATTTATAGCCTAACAGAGTTTACTTGTGGGATAGCCCTCATAAATGGCTACTGTTTTGTTTTGTGTGGTATTTGTTTCCTACCAGCCATTAAACCGAGACAATATCTTTTATCCAAATAGCTCATTTATATAAATAAATTGCTTGAGATTTTTTAAGTTTTGGAATACTTCTCCAGCCACTGTCAATATAGTTTACTAATTCAATAAATTTGCACATGCAAAAGTTCTTTTGATCTTAGGTCTTGCAACAGCAGTCACTGCCATAGTAAATTTACTTGTCGTTTAAAACTGATTGAGGAAATTCTGTAATGCACCTTGTAGCAGAATCATGTTTTCTTAACATTTATTGGTTGTTTTCTCTAAGATATTGGTAGAGAATTTCATATTAAAGTGGTTTGAAATAAGTGTATGCCAAACAGTATATTCTGTCTGCAGTTTATTTCTAGCCAAATGAAGTAAAGTCATAAGTCTCAAAATATGTATGTGCCAATTTGACCTATAGGTCAGGCAAAAATCATTCATTCTGTTTCCAAAAGAACATGCAGCATCCTCTTTATCATGAAATCCTCAGTCCAGACATGCATTTCATTTGATACTCCATATGATCATATTTTAATTAATAGTTGTTGGTGTGTCACTGAATCAAGAGTCATATCTGATCTGGATTAATAACTTTCATTATCAAATCTATGACAGTGACAGTCAAGCACTGGTCTTTTGACAAGTGCTCACATTAATGTGACTGGACAATGTATAACAGCTCCAGTTTCTCGTTGTATTGAGCTGTTTGCAGTACCAACATAGCAAGGCCTCAAGCATTTCTCGAGGCACAGCTCATGTAAATTGTGCTTTATCTTTAGAAAAGGAGAGGAATATGCATACATGGTAAGCAGATCTGATAAACTTGTGAGTAAACTGGAACTCCCAACAAATGTGCTCCCTTTATCATCTCCAGTGCTATCATAAAATATGATAAGGGAGCAGATGAAATAGTTATTTGACAAGAGACAGTGGATGGACATTGATACTGTATTCTAATATACTTCTGGTATCTGTACAGTGAAATTAGATTCTGCATTAATCAGACATGTTGGGATAACTGTAAGTTAATTTAACTTACGCTGCTAGTCAAATAATAACTGTTGTGGCATTATTAATTTGTAAATATTTCTATGTTTAAAATGTTTTCTTATTAATGAAGAATGTGTAAAGAATAGCATAATAGAACTATTATTCAGGAATCAGAAACATTTTAGCGTCATTTGAAAATTAAAAAAAAAAATAATTTGACACTGCAAATCAGTGTTTAATGTTATGATGAAATGCTGTTCGCTATTTTATGAACTTAGTGCCTATTCATCAGAGTGAAAATAGATTATATGTCTCTTTAGTGTATCTAAAGTGAAATAGATACTTCACATTATACATCGCTCAGCCAGAACATTATGACCAATTACTTAATAGCCAGTATGTACATCTTTGGCATGGATAACAGTGGCAACAAGTCATGGCATGGTAGCAATGTGGCCTTGGTAGGTCGCTGGAGGGAGTTGGTACCACATCAGCACACACAAGTCATCTAATTCCTGTAATTGCCGGGAAGGTGGGGGGGGGGGGGGGGGAGGGGGGCGATGAACTCTGATGCCACATTCAATCACATACCAGATGTGTTCGATTGGGTTGAGATCCAGTGAGTTGGGGAGGGGGGAAGGGGCAGCACTTCAACTGGAACTCACTGCTGAGTTCCTTGAACCACTCCATCACACTCCTGACCTTGTGACATGGCACTACTGAAAAATGTCACTGCCGTCAGGAAACATGATTGCCATGAAGGGTGTACATGGTCTGCAACCAGTGTACGTTACTCCTTGGCCATTGTGGTGCCTTGCACGATCTCCACTGGACACTTGCATGACTGCATGAATGCTCCCCAGAGCAAAATGGAGTCCCCACCAGTTTGTCTCTGTCCCACAGCACATGTGTCACGGACCTCTTCCCCTAGAAGATGACAAATTCGTGCCTTCCCATTGGCATGACAAATGAGGTATCGGGATTCATCGGACTGTGCAACAAATGCTCTGCCACTGCACCAACATCCAGTGCTGATGGTCCCGTGCCCATTTCAGTTAAAGCTGTCAATGTCATGGAGTTAACATTGGCACATGCATGGGTTGTTGGCTGTGAGAGCCCATCATTAGGAGTATTTGGTGCACTGTGTGCCCAGACACACTTTTACTCTGCCCAACATTAAAGTCTGATGTTAATTCTGCCACAGTACGCACCCTGCACTGTTTTACCAGTCGGCCCAACTTGCGACATTCAGTGTCTGTAATGAGGAATGGCTGCCCAACCCATGACATCTGGATGTGGATTCACATTGGTTTTGCCACATGTTGAAGACACTTACCACAGCATGTGTTGGGATTTTGCAGCTGTGACTTATTAAACTGATAGTTCGGTAATTTTCACATCTGTCAACATGTGCTTTCATTGGGATTGGAATTATTACAGTCTTCTTGAAATCTGTGGGTATTTCACCTGTCTCATACATCTTTCTTCAGGACTGGCTCTCCCAAGCCTATCGGTAGTTCTAATGGAATGTTGTCTAGTCCCGGGGCCTTGTTTCAACTTAGGTCCTTCAGTGCTCTGTCAAACTCTTCACACGGTATCATATCTCCCATTTCATCTGCATCTACGTCCTCTTCCATTTCCATAGTATTTCCCTTCAAGTACATCGCCCTTGTATAGACCCTCTACATACTCCTTCCACCTTTCTGCTTTCCCTCCTTTGTTTAGAACTGGTTTTCCACCTGTGCTCTTGATATTAAGACAGGTGGTTTCTTTTCTCCAAAGGTATCTTTAATTTTCCTGTAGGCAGTATCTATCTTACCCTAGTGATATATGCCTCTACGCCATTAGATTTTTCCTCTAGCCATCCCTGCTTAGCCATTTTGAACTTCCTGTTGATCTCATTTTTGAGACACTTGTATTCCTTTTTACCTGCTTCATTTACTGCATTTTCTCCTTTCATCAATTAAATTCAATATCTCTTATGTTACCCAAGGATTTATACTAACCCTCATCCTTTTACGTACTTGATCCTCTGCTGCCTTCACTTTTTAATCTCTCAAAGTTACCAATTCTTCTTCTACTTTATTTCTTTACCCTGTTCTTGTCAATCGTTCCTTAATGCTCTTTCTGAAACTCTCTACAACCTCTGGTTCTTTCAGTTTATCCAGGTCCCATGTCCTTAAATTCCCACTTTTTGGAGTTCTTCAGTTAAATCTCTGTCTTACCATTATCTAATCTGTCTGAAACCTTCCAGCGTCTCCAGATCTCTTCCACACATACAACCTTCTTTCATGATTCTTGAACCAAGTGTTAGATGTGATTAAGTTATGCTCTGTGCAAAATTCTACCAGGTGACTTCCTCTTTCATTCTTTACTCCAATTCCATATTCACCTACTACTTTTCCTTCTCTTCCTTTTTTTCCTACTATCGAATTCCAGTCCCCCATGACTATCAAATTTTCATCTCCCTTCGCTGTCTAAATAATTTATTTCATCTCATCATACATTCTTCAATCTCTTCATCATCTGCGGAGCTAGATGGAATATAAGCTTGCACTACTGTGGTGGGCATGGGCTTCGTGTCAATCGTTGGTCACAATAATGGATTCATTATGCTGTTTGTAGTAGCTTACCCGTGCTCAAATTTTTTTTTATACATTATTAAACCTACTCCTGCATTACCCCTGTTTGATTTTGTACTTATAACTCTGTATTCACCTGACCAGAAGTCTTCTTCCACGTGCCACCGAACTTAACTAATTCCTACTATATCTAACTTTAACCTATCCATTTCCCTTTTTAAATTTTCTAACCTACCTGCCCAATTAAAGGATCTGACATTCCACGCTCCGATCCATAGAATGCCAGTTTTGTTTCTCCTGACAACAATGTCCTCCTGAGTAGTCGCCACACAGAGATCTGAATGGGGCACTATTTTACCTCCAGAATAATTTACCCAAGAGGATGTGATTATCATTTAACGATACAGTAAAGTTGCATGCTCAGGAAAAATTATGGCTGTATTTTCCTCTTGCTTTCAACCATTCACAGTACCAGCACAGCAAGGCCGTTTTTGTTAACGTTACCAGGCCAGGCCAGTCAGTCATCCAGATACTGTTTCCCCTGCAACTACTGAAAAGGCTGGCACCCCTCTTCAGGAACCACACGTTTGTCTGGCCTCTCAATAGATATCCCTCTAGTGTGGTTGCATCTACAATATGGCTATCTGTATTGCTGAGGAAAGCTTAGTCCTGTAGTGACTGTGGTAGGTTGAATATAAGTGCAAGACTTGGTTCCTGTTCTATTTACCTATGGAAAGGAATCATTTTACATTGATGTTAAGATATGTTCTCAATTTTCTAGGAAAACTCAGTGTCAGCATTCATTATTAATTACATTATGTATTTTATTTGGTATGTCAAGAAAAGGTATATAAATGTGGGGAGGAATTCTCACTGAAAATAGTATGCAGTATAAAAGTACGTTTTCTTCTGTTGCTGGAATGAGTTGTACATGTAATGTTACATTAAGATAATTATGTATCATTCATAGAAAAATAGTTCTTGTCCGAAGAGTTTTAATTTTTAAATACACTTGTGGGAGTATCTATTTAGACGTAGTCTTCTCAGAACCTCTGGCAAGACAAGAAAATTATCTTGGGCTGTGCAGAAAGAGAACAGTGCAATCCGAGTTTTTGTCCAAGGCAGTTGCAGGTATTTGTTGGCTAATAAAGTTTACTTAGATGTATCTGCTGCATTCATTATTTACGATAGTCATAAATATTGGCCACTACTACAATCTACCTACTCACTGCATATTAGTTTCCAGTCTCTGCACTGTTAACTTATTGCTCAAAGTACACTGACAACTATATTACAACAATCCTTTATTCCTCTTACACCATGTAAATCTTTCTTTCTTAGTCAACTTTCCATGAAACAGATCTTTCCAGTAATATAATTTTAGGATGCATCTGTGACAGTGAACCACAATAACTGCTAACACTGTTCACAAGGTAAAGGCATCAAATCCTGATTTTATGTGCTTATTTCTAAAAGAGTGTGAAGTATAAAGAAACCACATGATGGGAAATCACATGAAAATAAGGTAATTTTATTTAATTCACTACAGGAAAATTTGTTTTACAAGGCTTCCAGTTCCTAGCATGTTTTAAGAAGTGGTAACAGTATGTCACTATGAGTTATTGACTAGAAGTAACAAATTGACTTTATGAAAGTGCTCATGCTGTGATTATTCCAACTCCAAAATGATTATCAACCATTAGTAACAAATCCACTAAAACTGCAGCATGCCAGCACTGTTTACATCACCATTATACTATTTACAAGAAAGTTTTTCACAAATGTGGAATTCAAAGTGAAAGTGACATTAATCAGAAAAAAATTATTGGTGGAAACAGGTACAAATGAATTCCATTGAAAAGTTAGTACAAGAATGGTCTGTACAAAAAGTATCTCAATATTTTCAACATTTGACTAATCTGTCTCTTAAAGTACATGCTTAATAAAAAAACAACAGATGTAATGTATTATTATCACCATATAGCTGTTTAATATTTACAAACATAGATTACACAGAAATTATGAATATTAGTTTTATCTGAAAAGCATAATACTGAAATTATAAGTGAGATAATTTTCTTGCTGTTAGATGCATTTGAACCTTGTCACTGGATTTCAGTCAACAAATAATTTAAGTGAATTGCAACCCATCACTTTTAGTGGTTTATAATAAATTTAAGGAAGCACATATCTGACAAATGAAATAAAATGTGTATCGTACACACAGTTTGTTTCTCTATATTGTGAACTGGTGTAACTGTTTAAGCACAAATGTTTCGTTTGATTCAGTTGACTATCCTGTCTAAGTACAAAAAAGTCGTAGTCATTACTTATTTGAGACTAACGAAGTACTGTCACCACTTAGGTGCCAACATATGTTCCAGATGAGTTCCCACACATTCGAACCAGATTCGCAAGACAAAAATTGTTATTACAACAAACTAAAATATGCAGCAAGGAAACATAATACACTGATGTTTTGTGCTTATTTAACTGTGTCTTTGAAACCGTTGTGCAGAAAGGAGATCCTGTTCCAATAAAACTGACATCATTGAACAAAAGTAAACAAGGATTTTGAATTAATAGTGCTTGAAAGCTCAGAGAGACCACCTCAAATAATGACACTATCAAGAATACTGAGACTTTCAAGTACTAAAATATTCTAAATATAACTTGCTACAGAGAAAGATAATTAGAACTGAGCCTTCAACTGCACATCTACTATAGCCATGCTTCTGCCTTGTCCAATACAAAATTTTAGCCTGTGTAGCCTAAATCATACAATAAACTTTTGTCGAATTTGTGGTCACATACTTTTTCCACAATGACATTTTCCAATGGTAAATTGCTACCTCCTGTGTATAATATAATGCATACACTCCAAGAGTCTCAGCATACTCGCAACACCACAGCACAACTTATTGCAAACATCAAATCTACATTGTTCAACTTTATTGGTCATTTGCTGCCAATATCTTGCTTTGGTTTTGGAGGTTTTCAATGTACAAGTGGCCGACTGTCAGGTTTAGTCATTCATGATGTAGGTGTGCAGCCAGGTTCAAAATTACATTCACGTGGATAACAATGTTTAAAAACAAAATTATCAAACCACTTAAATGATGATTATATAACTTCCTAGCTCTCAAATACAAAGATGTAATCAAAACAAACAAGAAATTATGTAAACTGTGAAACGAATTCCCATAAACCATTAAAAGTGATGTTTCAAATCATTAACATTAAACAACTTTTATATGTCTAGAGACTTCCATTAAAGTGGAGCAAAAGTAACAGAGATCTGTGGAATGCAACAAACAGTACTTCACTCAGCACTGTTACAGTAAGTAAATTTCACTACCCAAAACCAGTGGTCTGTTAAGCAACTATAGATGCCCTTATTGCCAATACAGATGTAAAACAAGATTTCTATTCAACTTGTGGTTACAATAAATAGGCTGTCACCTCACGCAAAATGAAGAACAGAACCACAGCATTTCACAATTATTGCTTGACTGTACATCACAGAAGTGTTAATCACACAACTTCCATTTCATAAGTGATATATTCATTTCATTTACAGAGTAATTTATAGCTATTTCTACAAGTAATGCAACTCTCTCTCTCTCTCTCTCTCTCTCTCTCTCTCTCTCTCTCTCTCTCTCTCTTCCCCCCCTTTCCCTGCTACTTTTGTTTTTAGGTGAGTGCTATCAAATCACAACAGTAATAACACAGATCTATAGCGGAAAACTCCTAAAATGCCCACAAGTTATATTATTAACAGTAACACCATAATAATTGTAAGAGACAATGTAATCAATCCAATATTTCTCCCTTAAGAGAAACATGATTACCCAGGAACAAGGTCAAGTAGTGGGGTAATTCGCATAAAGAAAGCAATTAAACTTTGATAACATTATTTGTTATTTTAGTACAACCCTAGAAGTGTCTAATATGGCTGACTGTGTATCACTTAATCCTGAGTTAGCTCTCTGGTTAATTAATTTTATAGATCATGGAAGAAGTTTTTCCAATGAAATAATGTATTCATTATTGCTGTCACTAGAAAAGAATATCCAAAATCTATTCCTTATTCGTAGATATTCAATTCTTATGTCAGGCAGTCATATCTGCATCTCTCTTACCATCAGTCAACTAAAAGCTACACAATAGAGGCCAAAATATTCGTTGTACATGTAAAAGTGAATCTGAAGATAACAGTGTATTTTGTACGGCAGCAGGGGGTGTCAAGACCAGAAAAAGTGTGCAACCAATTGCAGCTTTCTATCAATAAAAAATGGAAGACAATGATTTGTGTATTGATGTGTCAGTATGAGAACTACCAAGAGTAATGGCAAGAACTACTGGTACAAATTGTGTAAAAAATGCTACACACAAATTCTACTTGTACTCTGAGAATTGTCACAATATTATGAATGATGGGACTTGATTGTTAGGCACTAAAAATTAAAATTTATGGTGTACACAAGAAAACTGCAAATAAAATACATACTGCTTTTATTCTCACTCATCAGTTTGTCTCTGTCAAACTGAAATCAACTTCAGATCATCATTAATTGTCTATGCTAGTGTTTTGGCATGTGGAGCAAGAATTTTATACAAATGAGAAGCAATTTCAGCATATGAAATGTGCAGAACATACTACAGGCAGCAAAATTTGACTGTGTGGGAAACCACCCAATCTGATGTAAAAATTTATAGAGCAGTTTATGTATATTCTCAGTTATAATAATTTTCAATATGACACAAACTTCTGCATCATAATCACAAAAAATTTCAACAACTATATCATAACATAACTGGTAAAAACCTGTTTTAATGGCTACGTAAGTTTCTACTAGTGTTTTCACTGTTTTCACTATATTACTCCAATCTTCCACTACTACTAGAATTCTCATTTCAATATTTATCATTCACAAAAGCAGCAAACTGTTCATGTACCACACTTTCAATTGTTTCAGCGATAGTTACTTCATGTATAGCTGACAACATTTCTCCATGTAAATCGATGGAGCTTTCTGCACTCATTTTCAAAACAAATTAGCTACATACTGGAAACACCTGTTTTCCACAACTATAAAACCAAGAATTATAAATTAGTTGCTAAATTAGTTGCACATCGTATTACCAATTTTTTACACCTTGATCTGATACCATCCTCTAATTATCATTTCACATACTAGTATCCTTTTTTACCTCCTTTAAAAAAAAAATCACACATGCATATATGCACCAATGTTTGAATACTTCTAGAAATGATATAATGTTTTCTGTAACACATAAATGCTACTAATCAAGCTAAAATTTTAAATGTAAACAATTAACTGCCATTCTACAACAAAAATGCAGTTCTTGTGCATTACGCACATTATAATCATCATTATTATTCAAAACCAGTTACAGGAGCACTGATTTATTTTTATCATTGCTTTCTGGCCATTTATCTCTTCCCAATATACTAATGGTTTTTATCAATTGTAGCAATGTCAAGTTTGCACAAGGATGTTACCACTGAAATACCAGCAGAAAACATGCATATGAACAGTTAAAAATCAAGTGATGCAAAAATGGCATATAAAAATTTATAGACTATTCAGGACGATCCAAAATAGTACTCACAAGAAATTTGAAGGGGAAACCACCATTGCAATGATCCCTCTCAATGTACTGAAAATTAGTAATGTTATTGTGATGTCTGAGTAGTGGTTATTTGCAGATTACAGCAGAGTGTTACTCTCCACTGCTTATATTACAATAACTGTATGGTCTACCAGTTATAACTATATGTTTATTAATTGTATTTTCCATTCTTAATAAACAAATACCCTTTGTTGTTTTTACAATATATTGTTTGCTAAAAATCATCAGTCTTATTAGTAACATCAGTAGCAATCAACAATAAGATGGTACCTTGTTTGCGGAAGATAACTGATTCAACATTGTAACAGGATTTTCGACAGCATGCAGTATAGGCACTAACATCAATATGCACTAAGTTTTATTACTGTTGCTAAGTTATGCAAGGTAAGTGATGACCGCGTTTAATCAGAAACAAACATTCTTACATTTTTTACTGTTTTATGTGACAATTGTAGGACTATCAGTGCAGTTGCATGGCTTTTTTTCCTTTTTGATTTCGAAAAGTGTCACGAACCATTCCCATATTTAAGTGTAATAGCTCACTAAAATGCTGCAGATATTCTCATTGGTATAAGAGCACCAAAATGGGCACCTGGATAACAGTCCTATAGCAGCATAAACAGACAGCAAAAGTACACTCGACTGAGCTTCTTCACTGATACCATCACATTTTTCTTCTATAAAACTGTTCTGGGTTGATATCTGTTAGGGGTCCTGCAACACTTTCTAGAAATATGTGTTATCAGTTTAATCTTTGCTTTTTATGTGTATTCTTGCTTTACTTTATTTTATATTTACTCTACTGCAAACTATAAAAGCAATTTTCGTTACCAATATGTCACCAATACACATCTATTAATGCTGTAGAAAATGGACAATGTATTAAAAATGAGTTAAAGCAGTCGGTTCCAAGAGCATTTCATTTTGCAATGCAAAGGGACTAGATGGTAGAATATTAAAAAAAGAAAGTAGTCACCTACTAACATAGATTTCTTTTTTTATGGTATAAGCACAAACATTCCATAGCTATTACAACAGTTGAATACACTTATTCTAAACAATCTAAAACCAATAGGAATGGTGATAAGTTTCCTTGATAACACATCACTGCTAGTTACAAATGTACTTCATTGCCATCTTGACACCATTTTGGGAAAAGTGGCCCGTGAATACTAGTCCATACTGTACCTCTTTATTTCAGTTTTTCTAAACACTTTAGACTTAACTGTTTTTTTTTCTCTTCTTTTTATCATGAACTGCTGTGTATGACTGAACTTAATAGCATATTTATCCTGAACTGCTGTGTATGACTGAACTTAATAGCATACAATCAGTGCTACTGTTAAATTAAAATACTGCTTCTCAATCCAAACAATCTGTGGTGCTCTCAGATATTATAACAGAACACAGTCTCTGCAACACATATTTTGTGTGTGGCTTGTCTAAAGGCAGAAGAGAGATGCAAAACAGAAGAATGAAATTAAATTATAAAAGTAACCTGTGTCTTAAAATGTTATGAAGAGTGACACTCAAAACCAATTTATATTTATTTTTAATGTATTTACAGCACTGAACCAAAAGTCACTTAGAGAGAAATCATTTGTTGATTGACATAGTTTTAACACATTGACTAACATGACAAATAAATAAAGTCTTTAACATATGACCACTGATTCCATTTTAGTTGCATACAAGAACAGTGACAAATAGCCAAGTATATTGTCATAGTGCATATCATTACTATTTAATCAATATGCGTTGAATCAGATTTATGGTATGTGCTACAGGATATTGCTGCCCTCAAACACTAGGGAAGGCAAGGCTCTTGACAAAGAGTAACAGAGAAAAGAAAGAAATCAAACGAACACAAGTTAGGGTACTTTCATAAAGTGACAATTACTCATAATTGGATTGACAGTAAGCATCAAGTTTTTAGTGTCCTCCATTTCTCCATGTTAGGTACTATCCAGTGGAAGAAGTTACTAGTAATCAAGATGTCAATAAGAGATAGGTGTCAATCTGCCTGAACATATTCTTGTAAAATGTATCATCCCACAGAAGATCAGCAAAATATTGTTCTGTAAAAAATAAAAAAATGCCTTTATGTGTTGCACTGATGCTCACAGGACAAGAAAAATTATTTCTATGTTCACAACCATCTGTGATATTCATTTTAGTGTATCAAACACATCACATGTTACCAGATTTCTGAAAATCTAGGTCAATCAGTGTATGATGCACTTTTAGTCTTTGTACTCTTGTCAAGAATCTGTTTCACCAAAAATACCCCTGGTGCAGACACAAATGTCAATTGGTAAGTCTTGTGTTGAGGTAGCTGCTACCATGCCACATTATATGAAACATGTCTTTGCAAAACAATAACCGACTTCATTTTTGCATGCAGGACAACTGATAACTAACAAAATCTTAATACTATTATGAAGAGGGTAATTGCTACTCACCATATAGCGGAGTTGCTGAGTCGCAGACAGGCACAACAAAAAGACAGTTACACAATAAGCTTTCTGCCAGCAAGGCCTTTGTCAAACACACACACACACACACACACACACACACACACACACACACACACACACACACACACACACACACACACACACACACGCTTTTGACAAAGGCCTTGTTGGCTGAAAGCTTATTGTGTGACAAACTTTTTGTTGTGCCTATCAGCGATCAGCGATTCAGCATCTCCACCATACGGTGAGGTGCTACTATCCTCTTCATAACATTCCATCCTCGATTTTCCATGTTTGAAAATCTTAATACTATATAGGCCACAGTTAACATGTAAATAGAGCTACTTGTTTTCATTTTGCAATAAATAATAAAAGCATTGACCAAGAAATGAAAACAAAGAATTTCAATTATGCAATCCTTTGCACCACACATTGCGTTACAAAATGTTGCCATTGACTCTTTACATAGTAATTCAGCACTTGTTGAGTTTTCTGTGTACAAAAGTCTCTCTCACAACAAAACAGACATACCAAAAAAAGGTTCATTTATATTGATGGGACTATATACATGACAATGAGTAAAATGGTGAGAGAAGGAACTCTAATGAAGTTCTACAAAACAGTGGGAATACTGTCTATACTTTATGGCAGTGAAACTCTGACAATAACACCTGGAAATGAGTGCTGAAGAGTAGCTGCATAAATGAGGTTTCTAAGAAGAGCAGGTTGTTATAGACCATCTGATATGATAAGGAGTATAACAGTCAGACATGAACTATGAGTTAAAAGCATAAACGAACAGATCATTAACTACAGAACTGAATGGAGAGATTATGAAACGAGAATGAAATACAGGAGGCTTAAGATGATAATGAGTTATTGGCCAATAAGGAAAACACCAATAGATAGACCAAGAAAGAGGTGGAGAATCAAATAGTGGCTAACCACAGACAACAGAGGCACCAAACAACAGGACATAACAGGCAAATACCTACCATTTCAACAATTTAAGTTGTATTTCTCCTTGCATGATCAAACAGACTTCACTCTGCATCACAATCCCTAAGTAACAAAGTCTAATACTATTCAACCAGAAAATAACTGGATACCTGCAATTAAAATAATATTTCTCCTTGCATAATCAAACAGACTTCACTCTGCATTACAAACCTTAAGTAACAAAGTCTGATACTATTCAACCAGAAAAAACTGGATTCCTGCAATTAAAATAATATTAAGTGCAATTACCACCATCAAACAATAAATCACAATTATCTGCAGTCTCCCAAATCATGAGGTTTAAGATTTATATGCAAACAAAATTTTCAGCTTTCCTGCAATGTAGGGGTTTAACAAAACAGATTTCCTCCCACATAACCACATCTAAATGCAAAGCAATGCATTGTATTAGAACAGCTCTTATCTTAACATTATGTGTGAGATATCATTTTTAGTACACAACATCAGTCAATTCCGTTGGCACCATCAAACCGTATGCCGTCGACACAAGAAGGGAAACTGATTGCAGCAGTACATCTGTCAACATCCTACCCAGAAAGACAGTCATTTACCTTGCAGGAAATATGTTTGCAATTTCACTAGTACTCAACAGTTTTGCACCACACAAACAGGCCACAGCATGTGCAAGTCACACATCACCATACTCAACACTGGAACCAGAGGAGCTTGAGGAGAGACGGTACTGTTCAGGTACAGCAGAAAGTGGAGGGTACCGCACTGCTGGCAGTGGTGAGTAGAACTCTTCGTCGGCTGAGCTGGGAGAGGGTGGTGATCGCTCATCTTGTTCTTGCAGCAACTGCCGGAACTCCTGGATGCTCTCATTAAGTGACCACAGTTGAGAGAGCAGAGAGAGATCGAGCTGCCTTAGCCCAAACTGCAACAAAGAAAAAGGAGCACTTCCTTAAAAACAAAATTACAGAAAACTCGTGGATCAAAAGTAAGTGCAATTCATATAAGTGACATATAAGTTCTCAATTATTCGGGCATAAATTATCCATTCAAGAATGAGATATTCACTCTGTAATAGTGTGTGTGGAAGTAATCTGTTGTAACTGAAGTGAATATTTTCATTTAGAATACACTATTATGCACATAACCCGTGTTTTATTACTGAAAGATGACACTGTCTTAAGTCCAGCAGCCATGAAACAGTTTCCATTGTTTCCCATTTACCTTTAGTTTAAATGCTGAGACTCTACCCTTTTAACATGTCAGCAGCCAGTTTCCTGTCTACATGTTTGCTTAGGCTTTTCCTTCAGATGTAAACATTGAAGGTTTCCACCTCATTTAAAACCAAGACTCTGAAAAGCGTTGCTGTGTTATTTGATGCAGGACAAAATTTGCTTGACTATACCAGTGTTTCAACTATCCAGAAAATGAGAATGAGAACAGTAGTCCAGAAAAAAGTGAATAAAAATAGAAACAGTAAAACTGGATCATTATATCCTGGAAGCGAACTGAAAGCAAGTGATATGAAATATACTGTCTGTTTTAAGTGTATTTTAGTAAATAAATTTTCCTTAGCGAGTAATATGTAAGTAGCGCAAAGGACTTCTAAATGCAAAATTGTGACGTACAGTATTTGCAGAAAATATCTGTTTCCTCTAAAAACACTTGTATTTTGTATTATCCATGATTTCTCATCGTCCATAAAGACTCAAATCTATAGTAATGCAGATAATGGGAAGCTTACTTTAAATATGTTCAACAAAAATTTGATGGATCATTGCCAGAAAAGAAACTGGGGTGACTTAGAAATGAGAATAAACACTGACAGACTAAAAATGTAAATACCATAGAGACAGTGAATGAGATCTTTGCCTTTCGGGAGTTTTGAAGATAAAGTGAGGAGTGGTATCATAAATACTAACAAAGAGATAGAGGGGCTGGCCAGTACTTACCTCAGCTCATTACAGCCAATAGATAACACAAAACAGAACAGAAAATTTACATTCCTAGCTTTCGGAGGGGAAAAAAGGGAAGAAGGGAAAGTGGATTCAGTTACTCACAACCCAGGTTATGAAGCAACAGAGAAAGGTAAACAGGGAGGGTAGCAAGGATGGAGGCATGGTTGTCATGGACAAAGTTCCGAAAGCTAGGAATGTAAATTTTCTGTTCTGTTTTGTGTTATCTATCGGCTGTACTGAGCTGAGGTAAGTACTGGCCAGCCCCTCTATGTCTTTGTTAGTATTTGTTTCACATCTTTATATGAGATTTTCGAGTAGTATCATAACACAGATTTCTCATTTGGACTGTGAACCATAAGGAGTGCTTGAGTATCTCAATTGAAACACACCTGCCAGTATAAAGAATATATTTATTTCTGTCATCATCTGGCACACAGATTTCAACAGTGAGAACTGTCCTCTGAAAATGTGTTCCACTCTACTCAGTCATCAGTTTTGTGCACTTAACCATGTATTCTGCTTCAGTATTGTGAAAGAAGGAAGGTTAGTCTGTGAAAACTAGTTAACATAGAAATAATTCCAGCATTTGCCTGAAAGGATTTAGGAAAACCACATCAAACTTACACGGGGATGGTTTGACAAGGATAAAACAGATTGGACAAACCTCTGATATGATATGTTTGGTTAAGCATGGAGATCCAAAGTTTTGTTCCTGACTAGTGGTTTAATTCCCGCTTGTTCACACACGAGAGATGCTTATGGCAGCACCACGTGAATAATCATGACTCTCATTATTTCTATGCTACTTGCTCCCAGCTGTCAGGTACAACACTGATCTAGATCAGAAATGCTTAAATCATGAGTTTTCAACATTTTCAGGCATGTGGTCAACCAGTGTTGATAGCAAAACTGAGTATGTTTGATCACTATTGGGACTGTGAATCTATATTAGTGTGGTACAGCAACCATATATGGAGTTAAGAAACAGAGGACTGGTGTAGAACTGGCTTCTTCCATTATGAAATAAATTATCTGCAAGAAGGAACAAAAAAAAAAAAACAATATTGTATACTACTTCAGACAAATAATGGGACAATTCCTACTGGTAGGCCATTGTAGACTACCTTTCTCTTCATTGTCAAATGAGACCCGCATTTATGTAAATACCTGTATATACAAATTATGTTTTCTTTGTGCTAAAACTACAACACTATACATTTATTTTTAAAATGTGATACACAGACTAATATAATTACTACAATTACTACTGCAATTATAGACAGAGGTAGTGGGCCCATAGTGGTTCGACACTAGTTGCTGGAGGACCATAAACAACAAGTTGATTCATGTGAATGTGCAGCTAAGGGAAACGTGGTACAAGTGTTCTTCAAGGAAGACATGCCTTTCCCTTGCCATGTGCCTTGACATTGTCCTTCTGAAATATTGTATGTGTAATTACATGAAGGAGGGACAATACCTCAGCCTCCAGCAGCTGCTGTTCAGATTTTTCTCAATATGTAGTATTTGATACTGCATGTTGCACCTAATAGTGCCTTAAACAACCACACACGGCGTACGTCCATTACACTGTTAAACAATACACTCTCCCAATTTGGAATTATCACTTTAGCATCCAAAATGTACAACAATAATGAAAATTCCTGGATGGGGCAATACATAAAATAATGGAAAGGCAACCACTCATTGACAGTGGATCGAAGCTTGGAGCACAATAACGCACAACAGGAAACAGCACTCACACTAGCCTTCGAGCACTACCTCTTTTTCTAGTAATAGCGCACATCAGACACCCAAAACATTCCTCGGCCACAACAAGACTCCACATCCACTGCAGTGTGCGTTTGGATGGTTGTGTGTGTGAATGTATTGCCAGAAAAAGAGTTAGTGCTCAAAAGATAGTGTGAATGCTATTTTATATTATGTTTTACTGTGCTCCACGCACCAATCTGCTATAAGTGAATGGTTGCTTTTCCATTATTTTATATTCATTAGCATATAACGTACTTGCAGCGGCAGCCTTTGCTGTATGAAATATCTGTATCTGCTATATCTGTAATACCCAGCCAGATCTTGACAAAATAACAACCTGGTGCAGAGGCAGGAAACTTGCTCTTAATGTAGAATAACAAAAGCTGTGCACTTCATGAAATGTAAGAACACGTGGTACCTTTAGAGTACTGGATGAATGAGCCAGAGCTAGAATCATTCATGTCAAACAAACATTTGAGTAACAGTGCTTAAGTGGAGCAATTATACAGGATATCCTACAAAGAATGGCCAATATTCAGGGGTATGACAGAAATGATCTTTCAGAGAAAAATATACTAGTAAACCTAGGTTCTACAATGCATACCTTAAGAGCTATGAGCGTTTGTTAAGTAAAAGAGATGTGTTTCACAGTAGTGAAGATGAACAAGTACTCATAGCTCATAAGGTATGCTTTTTAGAGCCCATGTTTATTAGACTTTTTTTGTTTGAATGATTATTTCTGTCATATTCCTGAATATTGACCATTTCTCCTGGGACACACTGTATAGAGACTGTTGTATGTAAGACAAATGGTGTTACATAATTCATTGATAAACCACTGGGAAATCATATTTTCTAGTGAAGAGATCATTCTCGAATACTGTTCTAGTGACTGGGACTCAGGTTGGACCAATGGGGCAATCACTCGATGAAAGACACCTAACATCTCATGAAAACTTTCGTAGAAAACTTTGAGTATCAGCTTTCACAGTCAGAAGTATGAATATTCTTCAGCCTCTTATCATCCTATCCACTCTTTTAGTCAAGCTCAAGCTGTATCATAAAACTCTTTTCTCCCCAACGGAACTCAGTATGTCTTCATTAATTTGCAATCTACCCGTCTAAGCTTCGTTGGACGCTGTGGCCGAGCGGTTCTAGGCACTTCAGTCCGGAACTGCACTGCTGCTACAGTTGCAGGTTCGAATCCTGCCTCGGGCATGGATGTCTGTGACGTCCTTAGGTTATTTAGGTTTAAGTAGTTCTAAGTCTAGGGGACTGATGACCTCAGATGTTAAGTCCTATAGTGCTTAGAGCCATTTGAACCATTTTTTTGTCTAATCTTCAGAATTCTTCTGTAGCACCACATTTCACAAGCATGTATTCTCTCCTTGTCTGTACTGTTTATAGTCAATGTTTCACATCCATACAAACCTAAGCACCAAACAAGTACATTCAGAAACGACTTTCTAATACTTAAACTTGCATTCGCCATGATGTAGGTATATAACAAATTTCTATACTTTCAGTTACGTATGGTATTAGGAATGTTTGCTAACTACTACTGTAGTCTGTAATGCATTGTCATCCTCATCTACAATTATGTTATCCTCAAATTGCAAAACATGCCTACTACTTTCAGTGTCTTATTTCAGAATCTAATATCCTCAGTATTGCTTGATGTAATTCGGCTACAATCCATCACCCTTCCTACACTTTTATACACGTTCTTCTTATAAAAACTTCTTTCAGGACACTGTCTATTCTGTTCATCTGATTATCCAAGCTCTTTGCCATGTTCATCAGCAAATGTTCAAGGTTTTATTTTCTCGCCATGAACTTTAATTCCCTCTCAAATTTCTCCTTACCTTCACTGCTTGATCATTGTATGGTGTAAATCATTACCTGTCGTTATTAGGCATTCTTGTGGCACTTCCTTGTGGTACTCCAGACACAGTCTGTATGCGCAATGAGAAGTCTTTGCATACTTTGGTCATTCCCACTGTAATAATTACTTTCAGGACAAAACAAAAGCCCATGCGCTGCAAATATTCATGGATGTATTGGTTCAAATGGCTCTGAGCACTATGGGACTTAACTTCTGAGGTCATCAGTCCCATAGAACTTAGAACTACTTAAAACTAACAAACCTAAGGACATCACACACACCCATGCCCGAGGGAGGATTCGAACCTGCGACCGTAGCAGTGGCGCGGTTCCAGACTGTAGCGCTTAGATCCGCTCAGCCACCCCCGCTGGCCATGGATATATCTGCAGAGATCCGTAACAATAATTATTTTGTGGTTGAATGTTACAATATAACGGCAATGTTACTATTTTCGTTTGTTTGCTTTATATGCGTCCAGTAGTGATAATTATTATCGTTTTATGTCAGTATCATTACCCATTTGGGACAGTACACCATTATGTGGGCTAGAATGGGTACTTTCCTGGAGAGGATAGAGGCGTTGCTGTTATCTGCAAAGGCTGAAGATAGCGAGGTGGCGATTTTCCAAATAGTTATTTCGTACCAGCAGCTGTCATTCTCAGCTATTCCTGTTTCGTTCACATACTTGTAAATACCGAAAGCTGACACTAAGCTGAAGGCTCTTCTAGGATACTCCCTTCATAGGAATATTCGCCCCACGTCCTGGCTCATGTTGGTGTATCATATACGAGATTAAGTGGCAGTCAAATGAAAACGAGTGATGGAAAAAAGTGGCTACACTGATTATTATTTCCAAAGTAATCGCCGTAACTGTTAATACGTTTATCCCACTGTGAGACAAGACGGGTAAAATTTATCCCACTGTGAGACAGGACGGTTGATCTCAAACTCTGTCCGAACAGACCTCGGAAGGTCCAACGCTAACGACTGGCCGACCGCCGTGTCGTATTCAGCCGATAGGTGTCACTCGATGCGGAGATGGAGTGGCATGTGGTCGGCACGACACCGGACGGCCATTCGTCCATGCAAGTGCTAACCACGCCAGACAGCGCTAAACTTCGGTGATCTGATGGGAATCGGTGTTACCACCGCAACATGGCACTCGGTGCTCGACACGGTCAGTGCCTTCGTGAAAAATGTTTGCAGTTGCGACGTAAGCATGTTGTATCCAGGAGTGCGGTTCTTCGTCCGGAGCCAGTCGATAGCCACGAATGTCTTTCTTCGGGCTCCAAAAATATAGAAATCGTACGGGGAGAGATCGGGACTGTATGAGAATGTGTGAGGGCTTTCAAGTGAAACTTCTACAACCTAGCCGAAACGACCATGGAACCAATATGTGGGAGTGCATTATCCTGCAACAAAAAGATGTCATCAGTCACTATTCCTGGCCGCTTGGACTACATGCCGCGCTTCAATCTTTGCCGCTATTCAATAATAAGACGCCGTGTGTCAGGGAGTCAATGAGGAGCGGGCCCTTGCAGTCACAGAAAAAGGTCATCACCACTTTTCCGGATCTGGTGTGCACGGCTCTGACTGTTTTAAGTGGGGTGAATCCATGTGGCCCTGACGCGAGCTGGTGTGTTTGGCTTTGGATATTTAAGGTGGGGATGAATCCATGTGCCTCTGAGCTTATTCTACGGCTCAAGATTATGATACCGTGTTTCATCTGCCGCAACAATACGAGACAGGAAACGATACTCTTTATGGTAATAACGTTCCATGTGCTGTAATGACGTTCATATTGTGTTCAACTTATGCTCCTTCGTCAGGCTGTGGAGAACCAGTTGCGCACAAATTTTCCGGAACCTCAGATGCTGTTTCATGATGGCGTGAGCGTTGCCACGACTGATGCTTAACATGAGCCGAATGTCTTCCTCTGTCTGATGTCGCTAATTTCTGATGGCAGCATCCACTGCAGTAATAACAGAAGGGGGTAATGACACCATGAGCCTGTCCTAGTTGACTGCCGTTTTTCAGTGGCACCCCACCTTCTCAAAATCATTTATTCCACGCAAATACACGCGCGCGTAACAGTCTGTATTCGTCATACACAGCAGACATATGGGAACGTATTTCGCTTCCTGACACTTCTTCCGCACTAGACCTCGCTGTTCAACTTCCTCCCCCTCCACAGTGAAGTCGGACGCACACAACTAGCTGACTCAATGTCGGGCACATCTAACAGACCAATAGCACAGCAGTGACCGTTCGCTCCCGTCCTTCCTGTTTCCCAGTAGAGGGCATATCTATACATATATCTAACTGCATTACCAACATCCGCGTTATGCTCGTTACACAGGTTACACCAGGGGGAACGGTCACAATATACAGGTACATCGCAGGATGATCGTTCGAAGCAAAAAAGTCTACTAAACATGAGCTCTAAAATGCACACCTTAAGAGTGATGAGCACTTGCTCATCTTCGCTACTCATAAGAGATCTCTTCTACTGAACAGCTGCTCATAGCTCTCAAGGTATGCATTGTAGAGCCCATGTATACTTCACTTTTTTTTCTTGTTTTGGTCCGTATTACATTCCTCCAAAATACGGAAAGCTTTGTGCTTGCAATTCAAGATATTTGTTTCACAGAATTGAAGATGAAGAATTACTCATAGCTCTTAGAGGCCATGTTAATCGTCCTGTCACAAGGTGGAATATCAGGACATATGTCACAAGGCCGTATCTTGTACAAAACTTAGTTAAAAACTGCTTTTTCCCCTTCGAAATGACACACACTAGTGTTGTTTCCTGGGCAAACGAAAACAAACAAGGTTAACTCCACTTTCCTGCCGTGCGGTTAAAGGCGCTGCAGTCTGGAACCGCAAGACCGCTACGGTCGCAGGTTCGAATCCTGCCTCGGGCATGGATGTTTGTGATGTCCTTAGGTTAGTTAGGTTTAACTAGTTCTAAGTTCTAGGGGACTAATGACCTCAACAGTTGATTCCCATAGTGCTCAGAGCCATTTGAACCATTTTGAACCACTTTCCTGGTTCGAACGATCTTTCCTGTCATATACCTGAATATTGTTACCTTTCCTCCTCGGCCACCCTGAACAGTCTGTCTCGTTTTTATCTGACTGTCCCTTATGCATAATGTACGGTACAAAATCAGCAAATCACTCACGACTTCTCTGAAATTTAATTACAAGAACACATTAGAACATACACTACTCGCCATTAAAATTGTTACACCACGAAGATGACGTGCTACAGACGCGAAATTAAACCGGCAGCAAGAAGATGCAGTGATATGCAAATGATTAGCTTTTCAGAGCATTCACACAAGGTTGGCGCCGGTGGCGACACCTACAACGTGCTGACATGAGGAAAGTATCCAACCGATTTCTCATACACAAACAGCAGTTGACTGGCGTTGCCTGGTGAAATATCGTTGTGATGCCTCATGTAAGGAGGAGAAATGCGTACCATCACGTATCCGACTTTGATAAAGGTAGGATTGTAGCCTATCGCGATTGCAGTTTACCGTATCGCGACATTGCTGCTCGCGTTGGTCGAGATCCAATGATTGTTAGCAGAATATGGAACCGGTGGGTTCAGGAGGGTAATACGGAACGCCGTGCTGGATCCCAGCGGTCTCGTATCACTAGCAGTCGAGATGACAGGCATCTTAGCCGCATGGCTGTAACGGATCGTGCAGCCACGTCTCGATCCCTGAGTCAACAGATGGGGACGTTTGCAAGACAAGAACCATCTGCACGAACAGTTCGACGACGTTTGAGGCAGCATGGACTATCAGCTCGGAGCCCATGGCTGCGGTTATCCTTGACGCTGCATCACGGACAGGAGCGCCTGCGATGGTGTACTCAACGACGCACCTGGTGCACGGATGGCAAAACGTCATGTTTTCGGATGAATCCAGGTTCTGTTTACAGCATCATGATGGTCGCATCCGTGTTTGGCGACATCCCGGTGAACACATATTGAAAGCGCGTATTCGTCATCGCCATACTGGTGTATCACCCGGCGTGATGGTATGGGGTGCCATTGGTTACACGTCTCGGTCACCTCTTATTCGCATTGACGGCTCTTTGAACAGTTGACGTTACATTTCAGATGTGTTACGACCCGTGGCTCTACCCTTCATTCGATCCCTGCGAAACCCTACATTTCAGCAGGATAATGCGCGACTGCATGTTGCAGGACCTGTACGGGCCTTTCTGGATACAGAAAATGTTCGACTGCTGCCCTGGCCAGCACATTCTCCAGATCTCTCACCAATTGAAAACGTCTGGTGAATGGTGGCCGAGCAACTGGCTCGTCACAATACGCCAGTCAGTACTCGTGTTGAAGCTGCATGGGCAGCTGTACCTGTACACGCCGTCCAAGCTCTGTTTGACTCAATGCCCAGGCGTATCAAGGCCGTTATTAGGTCCAGAAGTAGTTGTTCTGGGTACTGATTTCTCAGTATCTATGCATCCAAATTGCGTGAAAATGGAATCACATGTCACTTCTAGTATAATATATTTGTCCAATGAATACCCGTTTATCATCTGCATTTCTTCTTGGTGTAGCAATTTTAATGGCCAGTAGTGTATGTTTATCACATTGCCAATTGTAGCAAATTAACAAGAAACTTCATGGCACATTAAAATTGTGTGCCAGATCGGGACTCGAACACGGGACCTTTGCCATGCGCAGGGAGTTCTCTACCGACTGACGTGAGATATCCAAGCACGACTAACAAGCCACTCTCACAGCTCTACTTCTGCCAGCATCTCTCTCCTGGAGACATTAGCATGATTAAATATTATGGTAAAGTAGCGTACATTTTGTAAACGAATTACGTTACAAAAATTTGGCGGTGTGCAATATATGAGAACTGGTTATGACTACATTTTGGTTCCCAATGTTGCTGAATGTTCCGCGGAAAAATTCACTAAATCTGTTTCGCTTATAACGACAGGTAACTATAACATACGGAACAGCCGGCCGGAGTGGCCGTGCGGTTCTAGGAGCTACAGTCTGGAACCGACCGACCGCTACGGTCGCAGGTTCGAATCCTGCCTCGGGCATGGATGTGTGTGATGCCCTTAGGTTAGTTAGGTTTAATTAGTTCTACGTTCTAGGCGACTGATGACCTCAGAAGTTAAGTTGCATAGTGCTCAGGGCCATTTGAACCATTTTGAACATATGGAACATATCAACATTATGGATGTTGTTGTGGTCTTCAGTCCTGAGACTGGTGTGATGCAGCTCTCCATGCTACTCTATCCTTTGCAAGCTTCTTCATCTCCCCGTACCTACTTTAACTTACATATTTCTGAATCTGCTTGGTGTATTCATCTCTTGGTTTGCCTCTACGATTTTTACCCTCCACGCTGCCCTCCAATACTAAATTGGTGATCCCTTGATGCCTCAGAACATGTCCTACCAACCGATTCCTTCTTCTTGTCAAGTTGTGTCACAAACTCCTCTTCTCCCCAATTCTATTCAATACCTCCTCATTAGTTATGTGATCTATCCATCTAATCTTCAGCATTCTTCTGTAGCACAACATTTCGAAAGCTTCCATTCTCTTCTTGTCCAAACTATTTATCGTCCATGTTTCACTTCCATACATGGCTACACTCCATACAAATACTTTCAGAAACGACTTCCTGACACTCGATGTTAACAAATTTCTCTTCTTCAGAAACGCTGTGCTTGCCATTGCCAGTCTACATTTTATATACTCTCTACTTCGACCATCATCAGTTATTTTGCTCCTCAAATAGCAAAACTCCTTTACTACTTTAAGTGTCTCATTTCCTAATCTAATTCCCTCAGCATCATCAGACTTAATTCGACGGAAAAATTCACTAAATCTGTTTCGCTTATAACGACAGGTAACTATAACATATGGAACAGCCGGCTGGAGTGGCCGTTTTGCTTTTGTTGTTGTTCATCTTATATCTTCCTTTCAAGAGACTGTCCATTCCGTTCAACTGCTCTTCCAAGTGCTTTGCTGTCTCTGACGGAATTACAATGTCATCGGCGAACCTCAATGCTTTTATTTCTTCTCCATGGATTTTAATACCTACTCTGAATTTTTCTTTTGTTTCCTTTACTGCTTGCTCAATATACAGATTGAATAACATCGGGGAGAGGCTACAACCCTGTCTTACTCCCTTCCCAACCACTGCTTCCCTTTCATGCCCCTCGACTCTTATAACTGCCATCTGGTTTCTGTTCAAATTGTAAATAGTCTTTCGCTCCCTGTATTTTACCCCTGCCACCATCAGAATTTGAAAGAGAGTATTCCAGCCAACATTGTCAAAAGCTTTCTTTAAGTCTACAAATGCTGGGAACGTAGGGTTGCCTTTCCTTAATCTTTCTTCTAAGATAGGTCGTAAGGTCAGTATTGCCTAACGTGTTCCAACGTTTCTACGGAATCCAAACTGATCTTCCCCGAGGTCGGCTTCTATCAGTTTTTCCATTCGTCTGTAAAGAATTCGCGTTAGTATTTTGAGGCTGTGAGTTATTAAACTGACAGTTCGGTAATTTTCACATCTGTCAACACCTGCTTTCTTTGGGATTGGAATTATTATATTCTTCTTGAAGTCTGGGGGTATTTCGCCTGTCTGATACATCATGCTCAGCAGATGGTAGAGTTTTGTCATGACTGGCTCTTCCAAGGCCGTCAGTAGTTCTAATGGAATGTTGTCGACTCCCGGGGCCTTGTAGACGGCTATGTTGTAGTCATTCTCACAGGCCTCTAAGATGACCATTCGCCACCGGGAATAACGTACTATTCTCTGCTAAGCGATTCGTCTCGCCCGACAGAGATAAAGAAAGAGAATAAGCAAATGTTTTAACAATGGAAAAGCTGACTGTAGGAATTCTGCGACGCGCGCGGCAGGTCCGTCCACAGCGCGTGGGCGTCGCATGCCGACGCAAGGCCGCTTCTCCTTCCCGTAATGGTTGAAACGGCCTTGCGGCCGGGAACACCTTGGTCCACGAATCTGTGCAGAGCAGCAGCAGCAGCAGCAGACCACTATACAGCAGACTCCGCGACGCAACATCGGCCCGTTAGCTCTGTTCATTTCCAAGAATGAAGATGGGTTTTAACGTCCCGTCGACATCGAAGTCATCAGAGACGGAGCACAAGCTCGGATAGTGTCAAGGACGGGGAAGGAAACCGGCCGTGCCCTTTCAAAGGAACCATCCCGGCATTTGCCTGGAGCGATTTAGGGAAATCAAGGAAAATCTAAATCTGGAAGGCCGAACGCGAGTTTGAACCGTCGTCCTCACGAATGTGGGTCCAATGTGTCAACCACTGCGCCACCTCGCTCGGTCGTTCATTTCCAGTCGTTGCATACAAAATGGCAGAGGATTACACAGCGTGAAGAAAAATTCGCGCACTCGGACTTCGCAGCGCGACTCCTCACGGACAATACAAAAATGACTCTCACAAAATTCCGTCCTGCGCATACTTCCGGACGTAAATGGACGGTAAATAATGGCAGTCTGGCAACAATGTAATCACATGTACGGTAGCTACCTCTGACAGCATGTAGGAGCAGTGCTGTGCAGTTGGTGCAGTAGATATCGTTTTGGATTAGCAAGCACTAGGCCGTGGTTTCGATTCTGGGTCGAGGCGTAAGTGTTCTTATTTGCTAATTGTAACCTCCGTGGTATGCTGTCTGGCGTCTTAACTGTAACACAGAAATTGCAGTGGGTCTTCTATAAAATATTTGCAGTTAGGTAGGCTACTACGAATTGAGACGTAACAGTCCACTGAAACCCATTTAAAACACGTATTTTTCGATCCAGTTTGAAGTAAACAGAAATCACTGATTTAAACAAAAGGTAGTGGTTTAGGTAAACCTATACCTATAAAACTGTTACAATTATAATTGTATTGAAGTATATAGGTCCTGTAACTGGTACGAATATTTAGGATTAACGTAATTAGGTGAAATCTGGAACAAATGACCGAGTACAATGGTCAAAGTCATTTCTTTGAAACTCAAAATTGATTAGAAAATTAAAATGTAACTAGCGAAAATGTTGTAAGTGGCGTGTAAACACAGGCAGTTCTGTAGATGTTCTGTCAATAATAAATAAAAGACCTATTTTGCCACATTCACTGGGAGACTTCGAAACATATACATTGGCAGAAACATTATCCGAACCATGCATCTTTCGTATTTAATAAAAATAGTAAAAATATTGTTAATACTTCATATTTTGAGCATTTCTATCTCTTAAAATGTTATACGTTTGAAAATTCATCTATGTATTTGCTCTATAAGAGCTAGTGCAACTGTTGAAATGAGTCATTAATTTTGAGGTAACAGTTTTAATTGTAATATTATTGAAAAATCTTTATAACGCTACCGAGGATTGTTCGGAATTGTATATAAAAGGGGCAGCCATGTTGGCACTAAAGGTCAGTACTTTATGATCATTCGATGGAGTAAGGTGTACGTCGGTGTCTTATGAGATTTTGTGCAAGAAGCATGTAACTGCTTACGTATGTACTTTATGTAAATTCACGCAGTAAGCATGTCAGACTTGGTAAATTGTATGGAATATGTAAGAAGACTGATCTATCATTACACCAGTGTACATAGAAAGGTTAAAAACTAGATGATATAATAAAAAGAAGTTCTGAAACATAATGTTCGATTTAGTCATTCTTGGCATAAAACACCAAGGTACAGTGGACATACAGCAACTCAGTGACTGTTGCAGCAGCGGATCGACAAAAAGGAACGGATGAGTACACCCCACAATATTATACGAATTTTAATATTTAAATTTGCAGTATTTGGTTTGACAAATCTTTATGAGGTGTATTGAAATTGCATTTTTAGCAAATAGTAGTCGAAGTGAAAGAACCCAGCAGGCGGGAAATTTCAAAGAATTCGGAAATGGAAGAACGATCGTTTTTATTCGTCAAGTTTTAAAGAAGCCTTTTGCACGTCGTAGACGAGAATCGTTTCGTACCATTGCATCTACTAGATTCCAAACCCGTTTTCTGTGTACCCTTCCCCGATGGTCCCATCGATTAACACCAACTATTATTCTTGCTACGTTCAGGTTCATTACATTTCTTTAGGACCTTACGTTTCCAGTAGGGCTTGCATATAATTTCCAAACTCGTTTACCATTTGTGTGTATTATCACCTTGGAGCGACTAATTATGCCTTTCAACATGGAGTCTGATAAGCGCTTGCTGTTTAGTAGGTATCTCCGTACATGATTATTATTATCGCCGATGAAATTGTAGAAACATCAGGACCATTGCCGTTAGGGAAACTAACTCGAAAATGTAAGGATGAATCATGCAGAACAAAAGCTGTAAAAGAGATGACGCGCGTTAGGTGGAACAGTCCGCTGCTACTAATGACGTGTTTATACTGTTAGCGCTGTTCACGAAACGGGTCTACTTACCAGCGGAGTAACGCGCCCGTGACAAACTCATGCACATTCGTACTCATACCGTATTCTCTTCTCGTGTTATTTTAAAAAAAAGTATGGCAGACGCATTGCGTACATAAACGATGAAAGTGTAGATATGCTTCTGGGCCTTGGTGAATCTGATAACCGGGCTGGTGTTGCTGCTCGTGAATATGCTGCTAGATATCCTGGTCGACGTCATCCAGATAGAAATGTGTTTCACTTTCTGTAGCTTCGCCTTCGGGAGACAGGTTCTCTCCTTCCACCATCGCGTGACAGAGGTCGTCCCACGGACGCCATACTCCAACTACTGAGGAAGCTATTATGGAGGTCATACACCAATAACCCAAGCGAGGTACGTGTACCGGAATTAGGCAGCTGCGTATCTCGCAACGCATGGTCGTTGACATGCTGCTTGAGCATGGCTGCACGCCTGTCATTATTCTTTAACACAACACCTGCATCCTGCAGACCGCCGAATGCGGATGCAATTCTGTGAATGGTTCCAACAACAACAGGAAGCCAACGACGACTTCATAAACACTGCAATATGGTCGGATGATGCAGTGTTCACTCTTGAGGGTGTCTTCAATATGCACAATGTCCACCATTGGCGTAACGTTAACCCACACGCCACCCACGACCGTGAATATCAAGTTAACTTTGGCATCGATGTCTGGGCCGAAATATTGGGAGACAGGAGTTTGGGTCCCTACTTGTTGCCGGACTGGTTGACTGCGCGAGGATATCATGCATTCCTCTCAAACTATTTACCTGAATGAAGCACCGGAAGGTGTTCCACTTCATGTTCGGTAGAGGTTATGGTTTCAACACGATGGTACACCTCTATACTTTGGAATTAACGTGCGACGATATTTAGACAGAACATTATCAGGGAAATGGCTCGAATGGGGAGGTCCAGTTGTATGGCTTCTGCGTTCATCTGCCCAAAATCCCCTACATTTCTTCCTGTGGGGAGGTTTTAAAGAACATGTGTATTCTACTCCGCCGATATATGTGAAAGAATTGATAGCGCGTGTTCATGCTGCTCTTGTATCTGTGGATGCAGCCGGGAGCTGCATGATTCAGCGGGTCGCCCAATGTTTGGACGTGCAGGGAGAATAGGGTTGGTGAAGAGGTGGGGGGGGGGGGGGGGTGGAGATTTGAACATCTGCGCTGAGGACAACGTAATCTTTTGCAAACGTCATGTGGTCATTAATATGGAAATTATTATTGTCACTGGTTGCTAATGTGTTATATATGAGCGGACGTACTGCACGTAGTTTGCCGGCCTCTGTGGCCGAGAGGTTCTAGGCGCTTCAGTCCGGAACCGCGCTGCTGCTACGGTCGCACGTTCGATTCCTGCCTCGGCCATGGATGTGTGTGATGTCCTTAGGTTAGGTAGGTTTAAGTAGTTCTAAGTCTAGGGGACTGATGACCTCAGATATTAAGTCCCATGGTGCTTACAGCCATTTGAACCATTTTTGTTCAGCATGACTTTCGTAATAGGTATGGTGTGGATCCTCGTACAGCACAGAGAATTAGACGATGACATGTACAATTCCGAGAAACAGTTTGTTAGTGTAAAGGCAAATCGCCGGACCGTCGCCGAGTGTCCGACACAGAGATCGGACGCATCCGCCATAGTTTCAGAAGGAGTCCGCAGAAATCCGTTCACTGTACAGCTCGACAGCTCAACATGCCTCCGATGTCCGTGTGGCAAGTGTTGCGACGACGTTTACACATGAAACCATACAAAATTCAGCTACTGCAAGCTCTTCGTGAAGGTGACAACCAACAACGTGTAGAATTCCGTAATTTCGTTCTTGGCAAGATGGAGGATGACAGTTTTCTTCCACAGTTAGTATTTAGTGATGGGGAAACATTCCATTTAAATGGAAAGGTGAATCGTCATAATGTGAGAATAAGGGATACCGAACAATCACATGAAGTTATACAACATGAAAGGGACTCCCCAAAATTTAATATGTTTTGTGCAGTTTCACGGGAAAAGGTGTATGGTCCATTTTTTCTTTGCCGAGAATACTCTTAGAGGAAGCACATATCTCGATATGCTTGAGAATTTTCTATTCCCACAGTTCAAAACTGATTCAAACGACTTCGTTTACCAACAGGATGGAGCACCGCCTCATTGGCATCTGAAAGTGTGGGAATTTTTAAATCGAAGGATTACTGGACGACAGATCGGTCGCACTGGACCAAATGATTCAACCTTACATTACTGGCCTCCAAGGTCACCGGACCTGACTGTGTGCAATTATTGGTTCAAATGGCTCTGAGCACTATGGGACTTAACATCTGAGGTCATCAGTCCCCTAGAACTTAGAACTACTTAAACCTAACTAATCTAAGGACATCACACACATCCATGCCCGAGGCAGGATTCGAACCTGCGACCGTAGCAGTCGCGCGGCGCCGGATTGAAGCGCCTAGAACCGCTAGGCCACCACGGCCGGCAATTATTTCTTGTGGGAGTTTATAAAAGACTCTGCGTTGCCAACAACAATGAATGAACTGAGACACCTCATAAAAGCAGTTGTGGAAGTTGTTACTCAAGACATGCTCGCTGTAGTGTGGTAACAATCTGAATACCGTACTGACATCCGCCCTGTATCTCAAGGGGGATGTTGAGTTTCCCATTCATCAAAAACAAAATTCATTGTATACGATTATTAGCTTCAGAAATATAGACGTGCCAAATCGAATGATTATTTTCGATACACCCTGTATTTTAAGAAATGAAAAAATATTAATACGTCTGCATGTTGGTAATTTACAGGTTTTTTTATGGCTGACTAATTGTTTCTATTCAAGAATTCCTCTATGGTGCAGAAGAGGTTTTTAAAAGGAAACATCTCTAATCTACCTTTGAAAACACTTCTTGTGTCTGTCAAACATTGTATTTCCATAGGCAGATTGTCAAAGGGCTTTATAACTGCATATTTCATCCCTTTCTCTGCCAAAGTTAGATTCATTAAAGGCTAATGCAGCCTATTTTCCTTTTAATGTTCTACTTCTGAATATCTCTGTTACTCTCAAAAACAGGTGGATTGTTGATAACGAATTTCTTAAGTGAATATATGTGCTTTGAGGCGGTGGTTAATATCCCCCTGCGTAAAGAGATGCCTACAAGATGTGCGTCTGTGAACACCACAAGTAATTCTATCTGAGCTGAAAGACTTCGTACCCACATACACGATATTTCGCACAGGCGCATCTCATTCACAAAAGATCATGAACATTGATGAGTGTTTCTTTTCTTGTTCACAATGAAACTAATTTTATTGAAAACAACAGAAATAAAAAGTTTCGCAACAGCATTTTTTCTTTCGCTTAAGAGTACAAAATATTACAAAAGCGGATTCGAACTCAGGCGCAAGCAAGTTGACAGTCAACTTTACGTATACATTATGCCATTTGGCCACTGACTCAATTGGGAAAGATTTTCCACCTCACGCACATCTGCAACAGATCGAAATCACTAACACTCTGATTTCCCGGAAACTTTTACGTGGCGACGCTGATATGTGCTAAACCATTTGCACTTGAGGACCGGAAACTCTGGCTTCTCCTCGTGACTCACAAATCCACGCAAAAGAACAGCTCACCTAACTGAGCTAATTGGGTGCGTCATCGAGCAGCATTCAACAGAGATTCTGACTGTGCCCAGCGTCAACAAATGACGAGGGCTGCGGCTACAAGACGCTAGAGCACACGAACGCCTTCGTACTCGGCGCTTCATTCCGGAAGTCGAACCCAACAGCGCTGAATATCGGCTGCAGTCGCACTGGCCATCGACTGTTAAGAGAGTTCACACCACCGCTTTTACTAGCGACAGGTGCTGCCCGTACATCCGAGACAGTGCTGCATATCGTCCGAGCCAAGAGGCGCGGCAATGGCCTTGGCGCCACATTAACTAGGCCCGATGTTCGTACCTACTCGTGCTCATAAAGTAAGGATAATGCTGATACATGGCGAGACAATGCCGTGGTGGGCGGTTTCCTCGGGGTATGACCATGTGGTGCATTTGACCTGCGGTCGTCGCACGGTGGCGCTGGCAGCAGTCCACTTACGCAGAGGTGTGTTGCTGCATGTCAGAGTACGGTGCAGCGAATACAGGGTTATTACAAATGATTGAAGCGATTTCACAGCTCTACAATAACTTTATTATTTGAGATATTTTCACAATGCTTTGCACACAGATACAAAAACTCAAAAAGTTTTTTTAGGCTTCCACAAATGTTCGATATGTGCCCCTTTAGTGATTTGGCAGACATCAAGCCGATAATCAAGTTCCTCCCACACTCGACGCAGCATGTTCCCATCAATGAGTTCGAAAGCATCGTTGATGTGAGCTCGCAGTTCTGGCACGTTTCTTGGTAGAGGAGGTTTAAACACTGAATCTTTCACATAACCCCACAGAAAGAAATCACATGGGGTTAAGTCGGGAGAGCGTGCAGGCCATGACATGAATTGCTGATCATGATCTCCACCACGACCGATCCATCGGTTTTCCAATCTCCTGTTTAAGAAATGCCGAACATCCAGTTGTGGCATGAGCCAATTTTCCAGCATGTCCAGATACACGTGTCCTGTAACGTTTTTTTCGCAGACGAAAAAGGGACCGTAAACTTTAAACCGTGAGACTGCACAAAACACGTTAACTTTTGGTGAATTGCGAATTTTCTGCACGAATGCGTAAGGATTCTCTACCGCCCAGATTCGCACATTGTGCCTGTTCACTTCACCATTAAGAAAAAATGTTGCTTCATCACTGAAAACAAGTTTCGCACTGAACGCATCCTCTTCCATGAGCTGTTGCAATCGCGCCGAAAATTCAAAGCGCTTGACTTTGTCATCGGGTGTCAGGGCTTGTAGCAATTGTAAACGGTAAGGCTTCTGCTTTAGCCTTTTCCGTAAGATTTTCCAAACCGGCGGCTGTGGTACGTTTAGCTCCCTGCTTGCTTTATTCGTCGACTTTCGCGGGCTACGCGTGAAACTTGCCCGCACGCGTTCAACCGTTTCCTCGCTCACTGCAGCCCGACCCGTTGATTTCCCCTTACAGAGGCATCCACAAGCTTTAAACTGCGCATACCATCGCCGAATGGAGTTAGCAGTTGGTGGATCTTTGTTGAACTTCGTCCTGAAGTATCGTTGCACTGTTATGACTGACTGATGTGAGTGCATTTCAAGCACGACATACGCTTTCTCGGCTCCTGTCGCCATTTTGTCTCACTGCGCTCTCGAGCGCTCTGGCGGCAGAAACCTGAAGTGCAGCTTCAGCCGAACAAAACTTTATGAGTTTTTCTACGTATCTGCAGTGTGTCGTGACCATATGTCAATGAATGAAGCTACAGTGAATTTATGAAATCGCTTCAATCATTTGTAATAGCCCTGTAAGTTTGCAGACGTTTTCAGACGTGCTAATGGTAACTGTGTGTTGAAAATGGCTCAAAGAACACATATTGATGACGTTATGAGGGGTAGAATACTAGGGCGACTGGAAGCTGGTCAAACACAGCAGGTCGTAGCATGGGCCCTCCGTGTGCCACAAAGTGTGATCTCAAGATTATGGCAACGTTTCCAGCAGACAGGAAACGTGTCCAGGCGCTACAGTACGGGACATCCACAGTGTACAGCACCACAAGAAGACCGATATCTCACCATCAGTGCCCGCAGATGGCCACGGAGTACCGCAGGTAGCCTTGCTCGGGACCTTACCGCAGCCATTGGAACAGTTGTCTGCAGACACACAGTCTACAGACGACTGAACAGACTTGGTTTATTCGCTCGGAAACCTGTAAGGTGAATTCCACTGACCCCTGGTCACAGGAGAGCCCGTAAAGCCTGGTGTCAAGAACATAGTACATGGTCATTGGAACAGTGGTCCCAGGTTATGTTCACGGACGAGTCCAGATATAGTCTGAACAGTAATTCTCGCCAGGTTTTCATCTGGCGTGAACAAGGAACCAGATACCAACCCCTTAATGTCCTAGAAAGGAACCTGTATGGAGGTCGTGGTTTGATGGTGTGGGGTGGCATTATGCACGTACACCCCTGCATGTCTTTGACAGAGGAACTGTAACAGGCCAGGTGTATCGGGACGTCATTTTGCACCAGTATGTCCGCCTTTTCAGGGGTGGAGTGGGTCCCACCTTCCTCCTGATGGGCGATAATGCACGGCCCCACCGAGCTGCCATCGTGGAGGAGTATCTTGAAACAGAAGATATCAGGCGACTGGAGTGGCCTGCCTGTTCTCCAAACCTAAACCCCATCGGGCACGTCTGGGATGCTCTCTGTCGACGTATCGCTGCACGTCTTCAAACACCTACGACGCTTCAGGAGCTCTGACAGGCACTGGTCCAAGAATGGGAAGCTATACCCCAGCAGCTGCTCGACCACCTTATTCAGAGTATACCATCCCGTTGTGCGGCCTGTGTACGTGTGCATGGTGATCATACCCCATATTGACGTCGGGGTACATGCGCAAGGAACAGTGGCGTTTTGTAGCACATGTGTTTCGGGACGGTTTTCTCAACTTATCACCAATACTGTGGACTTACAGATCTGTATCGTGTGTGTTCCCTATGTGCCTATGCTATTAGCGCGAGTTTTGTGTAGTGGCAGGTTGTGTGGCAACACATTCTGCAATTATCCTTAATTTATGAGCATGAGTGTATGTGGGGGATGCCGACTACATTCAGCAGCAGGAACACTAGTGATATTCTCAGTTCCAGCTAAATTAACACTGGCAGCTCTGAGTTGTCACTGACTAGGGGACAGCGCCTACTCGTCGTCTCCGATTTCGTCCGAATTTTTGGTATCAGGTGGTTATAATTAAATTGTACCTACTCACAGAGGTCAAATGTGGGCTGTAATTACCGTATGGCAGCAAAACTTTGTAGATATGCCAATGCGTTAATGCGAAACCGATCCTACAAGAACGGGACCAACGACGACTGAAGAGAAACGTTCAACGTGACAGAAGTGCAATCCTTCCGCAAATTGCTGCAGATTTCAACGCTGGGCCATCAACAGCTGCTAGAGAGCGAAACAATCAACGAAACACCATTGATATGGGCTTTCGGAGCCGAAGACCGACTCGTGTACCCTTGATGGTTGCACGACTCCAAGCTTTACGCCTCAATTGGGCCCCTCAACACCGACGTTGGACTGTTGATGACTGGAAACATGTTGCCTGGTAGGACGAGTTTCATTTCAAATTGTATCGGACGGATGGACGTGTACGGATATGGAGACAACCTCATGGACCTAGCATGTCAGCAGGGGAGTGTTCAAGCTGGTGGAGGCTCTGGGACCTCCGATACGTCTAGAAACGACTCTGACAGGTGACACGTAGTAAGCATCCTATCCGACCACCTGTATCCATTCATGTCCATTGTGCATTCCGACGGTCCTGGGCAATTCCAGCAGGATAGTGCGACACCCCACACGTCCAGAGTGGCTCCAGGAACGCTTTTCTGAGTTTAAAACAGTTCTGCTGGCCACCAAACTCCCCAGACATTAACATTATTGAGCATATCCTGGATGCCTTGCAACGTGCTGTTCAAAAGAGGTCTCCAACCCCTCGTACTCTTACGGACTTATGGACAGTCCTGCAGGATTCATGGTGTCAATTCCGTGCAGCACTACTTGAGACATTAGTCGAGTCCATGCTACGTCGTGTTGCGGCACTTCTGCGTACTCACGGGGGCCCTACACGATATTAGCCAGGTGTACCAGTTCATTTGGCTGTTCAGTGTATTTTGTCTAGTAGGCGGCAGTGCGGAATTGCGTCGAATACCTTGCGGAAGTCATGGAACAGGGAAATGTACATCGGCGCCTGTACACACTGCTTTCTGGGTCGCGTGGAAGAGCAGAGCGAACTTGGTTTTACACGACTGTTGTTTTCGAAACCCATTTTGATTCCTATAGGTGCGATTTTCGATCTCCAGAAATGTCATAACACGCGAGCATAAAACACACGGTGGTAAGAAATCAAACACAATGTAACTATTCAGTAACGAGCCAGCGGAGACCACAGGTCCGTTATATCAAAATACTCGGAAAATATCTCCTTGAAAAACTTCAGATATTTTGTCGGGAGAAGGGGAAGGATTAGCAGAGGCAGGGGTGAGGGCTCACCGTCTGTGTTGACCCGCTGAAATTTTTTGTTTTTGCCTTTGCTGCTTGTTATAACGAAGGTGTACGGAAGGCTTTGGACTGCATACCAGAACACTTTGTCCAAAAGTCGAACAGCAGAATCTTAAACACTATATCACCTAGATTGGAAGTGCAGCGTCATCCCACACATTTTGGCCCACAATTTGCAACATTTCGTGTAACCGAAAGCAGAGAAAGCTTCCGGTATGAGCGCCGCAAGAAGTGGTTGGATTCCAGCATAAGGCGGGGTAAGTGAAAGCACAGGGCAATAATTCGTGAAAGCCTGCCGGGAGAGGCCAGGCGATGATGCAACGGGCAACCCAGCGCTTCTCACGATGGCGCTCTGGGATCGGCATTCAAGTTATAACAGCGGATTTGCATTTCTGTTTACTGCCGTATCTAAGCACTTACTGCATGCTAAATGCTATTATGCCACTAGCAGCTGCCGCCTTTCTCTTTCCCAACAACGGTATGAGACAGAGAAAGACACAGCCAATTCGACATACTCCTTTTCCGTATTTCGTAATTCTTGGCACCGCATTAGTCGCCTATTACCCTCTAAATAAGCGTTTTCACGACTTAGTAGACATTATTGCGTAACATACCTGAGCGCGTGGAGGACGACGTGTGTGGCGAAATCCACAGAAGCGGTAGTAATGCACTGTACACTTTAGTACACGAATGCGTTATGTTTCCACAAAAGAAATCTATGCCACGAAGGGAGTCGAAGCCGGCGTTCCTGCTTATGACGAGCAATTCTTTTACCCATTAGGCTATCTGATACCCCTCCGCATGTATGACCGGAACTACCATTGTCACTTAAGTTACCACTTATGATTTCTGAGCACTACAGCAAGATGTTCTTCTCCGTAGCTGATTCCACATTTCTAGATTTCCAGAAGGCTTCTGACATCGTATCTCACAAACGGAATCTAATCAAATAGCGTGGCTCTGAAATATCGTCGCAGTTGTTCGAGCAGATTCGTGATTTCCTGTCAGGAAGGTCACAGTTCGTAGTAACTGACGGAAGACACCGAAGGAAGCAGAAGTCTTATCTGGTGTTCCCCAAAAAGGCGTTCGACGCCCTCACCTGTTCCTAATATATATAAACGATTTAGGGGACAATCGGAGGAGCCCTTTTAGATTCAAAAATGGCTCTGAGCACTACGGGACTTACTGCTGAGGTCATCAGTCTCCTAGAACTTAGAACTACTGAAACCTAACTAACCTAAGGACATCACACACATCCATGCCCGAGGCAGCATTCGGACCTGCGACCGTAGCGGTCGCGCGGTTCCAAATTGTAGCGCCTAGAACCGCTCGGCCACCCCGGCAGGCCCTTTTAGATTGTTTGCATTTAAGGTGCTATCGTTTTCCATCCAGTAAAGTTACCAGAAGATCAGAATCAATTGCAAAATGATTTCGACAAGATATCTGTAATGGTGCAAAAAATGGCAATTGGCTCTAAACAATACAAAATGTGAGGTCCTCCTCATGAGTACCAAATGGAATCCGTTAAATTTCGCTTACACATAAATCACACAAATTTAACGGCTGTCGATTCAACTAAATAGCTGGCGATTACAATTGCGAATAACGTAAATAGGAACCACCATAAAGAAAATGTGTGGAAGCTGAACCCGAGACTGCCTCTTATTGGTAGAATACTAGTGCTTAGCAAAAGCAACGAATCTACCGAAGAGACTGTCTACACCACGCCTGTCCGTCTTCTTCTGCTGCAGTACTGCGACGCGGTATGGGTTTCTTACCACATAGGATTGATGGAGGACATCGAAAAAGTTCAAACACGGGCAGCTCGTTTTGTATTATCACGGAACAGGCGGAGAGTCTCATTAAAACGGTGGCAATCACTGAAGCAAAGACGTTTCTCGTTGCGGCGAGATCGTTTCACGAAATTTCAGTAATCATTTTGTGACTTCTACCTACATATGGAGAGTTGACCATGAAAACAGAATACGAGAAATTAGAGCTCGCACTCGCATGAACTCAGCGGAAGGAATCATTAGTGAGTTCCAAGTGTTACCAATAGTCCAGCTCGCACAAAGCCGAGCAGTTCCTCATAAACCGCGCGTTTCTGTAGTCAGTGGTAAGCGACACTTGAGGTGCTGAAAGAAGCGCCGCTACTGGACAGTGGATGGCTCCAAACGGGTGATTTGAAGTCATGAATCATGCTGTATTTACCCTGTGACAATCCAATGGAAGGGTTTGGGCTTGGAGAATGCCTGGAGAACCATCACCCGTAGTGGCAACAGTAAAATACTAAGAAGGTGCTGTTAAGACGAGCAGATTTTTTTCGTGGTTAGAGTGCGGTACCTTGACTTTGCTTCAAGAAGTATTAACTGCGGAAACATGTGAACACATTTTATAGAATTATGTACCGCACACAGCAGAGGAACAGTTCGGTACGATGATTAATTGTGAGAGCATGGCAACGCACCCCGTCATAAAGCTACACGGTTGAGCCAATGGTTTGTGCACAACAACGTTCCTGAAATGGACTAACCTGTGCAAAATCCCACCTAAACCCAACGGAATACCTTTGTGAAGCGTTAGAAAGTCAACTTGTCTCCAGATCCCAGCGTCCAACATTACTACCTTCCACAGTTTAGGCTCCTGATGAAGAACGGGTTGCCATACCTCCACAGACATTTAGACACCTCGCTGTAGATGTCGCTAGGAGAGTTCAAGCCGTCAAAAAGGCGAAAGGTGGACACTCCCCATATTAATGCCCACTCATAGGTGTCCGCGTACTTTTCATCTGATAGTGAATAGTTACTTATTAAATGTATCGTAATATCATACATAAACCTTACGGCAGTGTAAGCCATATCCTCCACCAACAACGTTCCACCAGTGGTGATCCCTTTACACATCCCAATGGGAGAACCCCTGGTACTAGTGTTTAGAGAACATTATCAGTGACTGTGGAAGTTTCCGTCTCGCCTGTAGTCGAGCTCAGATGGCCCGGTGGAGTTTTGGTTGGTTGGTCTGGGGGATAGGACCAAACAGTGAGGTCATCGTCCCATAGGATTAGGGAAGGTAGTTGGCCTTGCCCTTTCAAAGGAACCATCGCGCATTTTCCTAAGCGATTTAGGGAAAACACGAAAACCTGAATCAGGATGGCCGGACGCGGGTGTGAACCGTCGTCCTCGCGAATGCGAGTCCAGTGTGCTAACCACTGCGCCCCCTCGCTCGGTCTGGTGGAGGAATCACCAAACTATGGCCCACGACCTCCGTTTATCAGACCCTCCGACGGTAACGGAATTTGCTTGGTAAAACATATGGGGGCGCGAGACGTTGTTTAGAATACTAGATCTTCATAAAGGTGGAGACCTTGGCTGCTATGTGCCTTAAAATTACTATTTTAGTAATAGTATCTACATTTTCTTGGTTACTGTAACCTTTATCTATTTTGCGCTATCGCGAGATTTTAATTATGTTTATATTACATTACAAGAGTACTAATACAAACTGGCAAAAAAAGTGCAAATATGTCAAGATATTTTCATTTAAATGTCACTGAAGCTGCCAGATAAATCGAAAAACTAGTTTCCATTTTTTACTTCCCCAACCATGGCCAGGAAATATTCACCTTTTTTTTCTTTGATAGAAGAAGTTTTCATTCTGGTTTCCATAGTGCCATACTTGAATGATTTGTCCATACACAAGACGACTGTACAGTTAGTTAAATTTATTTCCTCGTAAATTTTGTAAAGGCAATAGGTAAAGGGATGGCTGGGGGAAACAGCTATGGGGCTGCAAACCTTCCAAGGCCCTTGGGAACCATAATGTTGATTGATAAACGGCACGAAACTGTAGAAAAGCAGAGGCCTATTAAGCAATTTCAATCTGATGATTGAACTATTACAGTGGTTTTCTTTTGAAAGGAAAGGATATTGTCAAATTACTATTACTTAATGATTTCACCCTCTAGTAAATACTTTTCGGACAGATTTCTGTCATCTACTTATGCGACTGGGCTTGGAGAGGAATGACAAGCGAACTTCCCGGCGGCCGTGGTATTTAAGAGAAAACAGTCGCTCAAGTTATCCGCTTTATGTGCGACTTTCCTCTGCTGTTCTCATGGTACTCATAGGAGACGTAAAAGCGTGCTTATGTGGTGGTAATTTTTGTCTTCCTTACTGGGTTAACACATTCTGAGAGATGGCTGCGCACACAACATACTTCTTTCAGAGGCAGGAGCAGGACAGGAAACCGCAGATCTAAAATTCTAATGACCGCGCACATTGTCGTGTCTGTGTGGGCATCAGCATGTGCGTCAACAGTAGTCACCGCACCTTGTCATGAAAATGCTTACAAACGTGCGCGACCAAAACTGAAATCCCTCCTGTCCACAGGACACGAGGGGAAGAAACTGGCGCGCCTGTCATATTAATTGTCAATCGTCCAGGAAGACCGAAAATGGAATGGCAACATTGTGCATCCAATGAACCTCCAAGGACAGGTACAACACCATGACTTTGCTCTTCGTTTTTTTGGCAAGTACGGAAGTTGACAACATGTAGTCGGCGAATATTCCTTGGAAGGATGAGGCACATTTTACTCTGCTCGATGCTGTGAATGTACAGAACTGCCGCATATGCGGTTTACTCCGCCACATATTGTACCGGAACATTCACTGCACTCAGCTTATGTGACCGTGTGGTGTGGTTTCACAACCTCTTCCATTCTCGCTCCGTTTTTCTTCGAGGAGATGACACTTCGCGAACCTGTTAGACGTACAGTAACATCTGCACATCATAAGGACATCCTTGTGCAACACTTGATTCCATCTTTGCAAGAACTCAACTGTGTCAACACCACTGTTTTCAGGCAAGATAGGGCGACACCACATGTAGCTTGCCAGATGAAAGATTTGCTTCGAGAAACCGTCGGTAACAACTGCATCGTCTCTAGGCAACTTCAGATGTGTGTTCTTCCAGACTCTCCGACCTAAATCCATGTGAGGTTTGGTCGTTGGGATATGTGAACGGTTGTGCCTATCAGGGATGTATCCAGATCCTTTCTGATCTGAAGGACAGCATACGACGACGTATCACTCTGATTACACAAGGTATGCTGTGAGCACCTGTCGACCACGCCGTGTTACACATGCAGCATGTCATGTGCATGTTGCTGAATCGGGAAACCATACTAAACACATTTTGTAACTTGTGACCATATCCTAATAAACGTGCCAGAACCACCGTTATAATATGTTTTATCGTTCCGCCCCTTTTCTTGCACCTACACCACATTATAACTGCTTACTACGCCATATTTTCACCTGGTGGCAGGAAGCTGATCTATTATTTTTCACCATACTTCGAGAGCGCACCGATTAATGAACATGCCTACGATGTTAAGCGCCCTGCGATGTATACAGCCCGGACTGTAGCACTCGGAACACCGTCAGTTTAATTATAATCACACGCCCATCTGCTTCTTTGGGTACCCTATTTTTCCCTCGCAGCTGTATTCTCCTGACATGGCACCCAGTGACTTCTTCCTCTTTCCTCAGATGAAGAAATCATTTCGTGACAGGCATATCCAGCTTGACCACGAGGTGATTTCTGAGATAGAACCTCCTCCGAACAGGCAAAATGGCAAGGGCTACACCAAGTCATCCGTATGTCGGACTGAAGGGTGAATACGTACAGGAGGAATAACGACATCGCTGAGGTTTATGGTCGCAGCTTGATTTTATCGAGGTGATAATTAAAACTTTGTGACTAGCTTTGGCAGACAGTTGCGGCGCGGGAGGGGTCGGGGCTCCCCTCAGGAAATACAAAAATTGTCTCCCGTAATGACGCTGGGGGTTGCAAGCAGCGTGAGCGATTGAGGACCCACAGAGAAGAGAAGAGGCAGCACTCTCGCATTCTGACGCTGCTACCGCCGACAGCCGCCTGTCACTCCAGTCAAGCATCGTGTACCCCTGCCCCCCTCCCCCATCTCTCTCTTCCAGTTCCAGTGTGATTCATCTTGCTTACGGCTTTGCAGTAAAGCCGTTACTTGATGCAACATATGTGAAATTTTTCTCCTCTTAAAATGATGCATGACCTGCAGTACCTCCAGTTTAGACACAGTTATTCATGAGTATCTAAACTTATACATTCATTAAGGCGTGACACATTTCTTCCACAAAAAGAAATGGGTGACTCACCACACAGTCTACGAAGACAGTCTCTGCTCAGGAACATTACAGTGCATTTCGAATTTTTGCTCTTATCGAAATTTCCGCTATAAGCACACACTTTTCTTGATTCAAAACGTTGTTCGAAACAATGCAGTTTCAATCCTCCCAACCCGGACTAGGCTGCGTTCCCTACGACCTATGACCTCAGCAGTTTCGTCCCATAGGAACTTACCACCATCGCTAGTTTTCGGCTAATTTCTTTCGCTGTACGGCAAATTTCACTGCTGGAAGTTCCTTTCCAAATATTTTGGACTGAAATATTTTGTGGAAGTAGAATTCCACAGCATCTACATATTTGAACATCATCTTTTACATACCACCACAAAAAGCTACTACTAGGTTATAGCCTTTAATACCGAGACTACCTTCCATCAAAAGATCATTTTCGTAGAAATGTTGGAACACCTGAGGCAGTACTGACCTTACGACTTATCTTAGAAGAAAGATAAAGGAAAAACAAACCTACGATTCTAGCATTGGTAGACTTAAAGCTTTTGACAATGTTGACTGGAATACTCTCTTTCAAATTCTAAAGGTGGCAGGGGTAAACTACAGGGAGCGAAAGACTATTTACAATTTGTACAGAAACCAGATGGCAGTTATAGCAGTGGTTGGGAAAGGAGTGAGAGAGGGTTGTAGCCCCTCCCCGATGTTATTCAATCTGTAATTGAGCAAGCAGTAAAGGAAACAAAAGAAAAATTTGGAGCAGGTATTAAAATCCATGGAGAAGAAATAAAAACTTTGAGGTTCGCCTATGACATTGTAATTCTGTCAGAGACAGCAAAGGACTTGGAAGAGCAGTTGAACGGAATGGACAGTGTCTTGAAAGGAGGGTATAAGATGAACATCAACAAAAGCAAAACGAGGATAATGGAATGTAGTCGAATTAAGTCGGGTGATGCTGAGGGAATTAGATTAGGAAATGAGACACTTAAAGTAGTAAAGGAGTTTTGCTATTTGGGGAGCAAATAACTGATGATGGTCGAAGTAGAGAGGATATAAAATGTAGACTGGCAATGGCAAGGAAAGCGTTTCTGAAGAAGAGAAATTTGTTAACATCGAGTACAGATTTAAGTGTCAGGAAGTCTTTTCTGAAAGTATTTGTATGGAGTATAGCCATGTATGGAAGTGAAACATAGACGATAAATAGTTTGGACAAGAAGAGAATAGAAGCTTTCGAAATGTGGTACTACAGAAGAATGCTGAAGATTAGATGGGTAGATCACATAACTAATGAGGAGGTATTGAACAGAATTGGGGAGAAGAGGAGTTTGTGGCACAACTTGACTAGAAGAAGGGATCGGTTGGTAGGACATGTTCTGAGGCATCAGAGGATCACAAATTTAGCATTGGAGGGCAGTGTGGAGGGTAAAAATCGTAGAGGGAGACCAAGAGAGGAATACACTAAGCAGATTCAGAAGGATGTAGGTTGCAGTAAGTACTGGGAGATGAAGAAGCTTGCACAGGATAGAGTAGCATGGAGAGCTGCAACAAACCAGTCTCAGGACTGAAGACAACAGCAACAACAACAACAACAACAACATGTATTTACAGAAACATATAAATTTGTTTAAGCTGAATGATATAATTTCTTTCACAAATAACGTCTGAGGACCTCCAGCGACTGATAATGAAACATTTGTCTTGACACAGTCCAATTCGTTTTTTAGGCTTCGGTATATCAGTCTGTACAAACAGAACCCTTACAGTAGCGCTTTCCTGTCCGACTGTCTGTTTGTCTGCGTCTCTCTCTTTCTCTCTCTCTCTCTCTCTCTCACTCTGTTTGTCTGTCTCACTGTCTGTCCGATTGTTAAGAACCCTCTTTCTCAAGAACACACAGATATATTTAACTGAAATTTATGTCACATACTAAGGTCTACGGTCCCTTTGTGATGTAAGAAATTTAAGCTTCTAACTCACTGCACTCAAAAGATACGTCCATTCATGTATCATGTTTCGATACTCGCAAACTCATTTATCAAAACCTATAGGGCACTTCCCTTTGACCTAGAATCATGAAATTGGCAACTAGCAAGGTTCCACAGTAAAAGCACGGGAAAAATCCGAAAATTGGTAATTTGCAATTACAGCACACAGAAAATACTTTCGTTGTCACGACGTCTGTTTGGCCTTGTGCTATACCCCTTTTTCTCAGAAACGGGGTGTAATTATCGATATCGGTAGCAGGCAAAAACCGACAAGATTCTAGATTCCCAGCATTGATGAACAACATACATTCATAACTAAGTTTGTTCGGAACCCTCGGTGAGCAAGTCGTATTTGCGCTTATCCTAATTTTTTATTTTACTTTTTGGCAACGCTTGTCCGCCCTCTTCTGGAGTACTGCTGCGCGATGTGGGATATGGACAAGTTAGGTTTGGCGGAGGACATCCGAAAAGTTCAAAGAACGGCGGCTCGTTTTGTGTTATCGCGGAATGAGGGGGAGAGTGGTATGGATATTATACGCGAATGGGGTGCAATCATTAAAACAAAGGCGGCTTTCGTCGTGCCGAGATTTCTTTCACAAATTTCAACCACCCACTTTCTTCTCCGAATGGGAACTTTTTTGTTGGCGGCCACCTAATATGAAAAAATGATCATTGTAATAAAGAAAGAGAAATTAGTGCTCGCAAGGAAAGATTTAAATGTTCGTTTTTTCCGCGCACTGTTCTATGGTGGAACAATACACGAATAGTCTGAAGGTGGTTCGGTAGACCCTCAGCCAGGCACTAAATTCTGAATTGCAGAGTATTTTTGTAGATTTAGATATCGTAAAGAGCGTGAGAGAAGGAAACAGGGCAACAAACAACTTGAGCAAGTACACCAAATCCAGCAAAGTTCCTTGCCGCAGAACAAAATATCTGCTTAATTTAAATTAATTGTTTCTCATTATCGGCAACCCAATTGCAATTTGGTTACAAGTATGACCTTTATCACTCTATAATCCATTTACACAAAGTGAAACTGAGCCCCTTCGCAAAATTTCTGATGATGATATAGAAATTTTGACAACGGCCACAATCGGGCATTGAAACGAAATCCGTTGGCGAGAAGTGAAAATCTGTGCCGGACGGGGACTCGAACCCGAATTTTCCGTTTTACGTGAGAAGTCGCCTAAAGTGATTCGGCTAGCCGAGTACGTCTCCTGTCCAACCCAAATTCCCAACTTGACGCACACTACTTACGTAGCGACCCCCGTCTACCACACTCATTGCTCGCAGCCTCACGCTGATTCATGCAAGATTGAAAGATCGTACGGAAATATTCTTGAATGGTTGTCAAGGCGTATATATTTGTATATGTGTGGTGACTGTTCTTTCGGTCTAGGGATGGCGATTATCGCTAAAACAGGCGATTTTCCATTCTATCAGTTTTTGAAATAACCGATTTTCGTTTTTTTTATTCCTATTATTTCCTGTAATAAACACAGAGATCGAACAAAGATTGTAAAATTTTGACTCCCGCAGTTTCAAGATACACAGAATCAAAATATTAAATTAAATAAGCAAATAAAAGAAATTTTAGTCCGTCCACCTTTCATTGCTTTTCTTCGAAAAGTGATTAGTGGCTGAGTACTACAAAAAAATCGCCAGTATTCTCCTATTGATTCTAATGTTTTGAAACTCTGTCCAAAAATCGTGCTGTAATCGGGATCATACCACTGTTTGGGAGTTACGAATATTCAGTGCTAAAAGGTGAAATCTTAGGTGAAGAATTCTATTTTTCGTGTTAACTTGTCCGTTTTCAATGGTTTCAAGCAGACAGTCAATTATTTAGGCTCAGGCAGCAGATACTTTCCAATTTTATTGTAAATTATGAATGAACTGTTGTCAAGTTTTTAATTTATTATTGTTACCATAATTTCGTTCTTCTTTTACTATTTCATAGAAATGGGAGACATATAAAATATTTAAAGCAAATGAAGCATTGTACCTCATTGCTACGTCAATTAGTAAAATATTTCCAGCCTGGAGTCGTGCAATTCTGATACCCAACGGATGTCCGGCGACTACTGCGAGAAACTACGATATAGACCAGAAGGAGCAAGTCTTGCGCCCTGCATGTGCACGCATATCATCTAATAGGTCAAGGCTCACGGTAACAGGTACATTACAGTCTCAGCAATACTGTATCAATTTTACGCCATGTGTTTGTTGCTCGTTTGCGTCGGCATTGTTATTAAAATAGCACTGAGCAATTTTCCCGTTTTCTATGAAAAACGCAATATCTCGAGTAAGGCAAATTTCACAAATAACAGTTACTTGTTTTTTAAAGAAACGTTCATTCAATAACGAAAAATTTTAGCACTGCTGCTATCGCTAATTAATATTTAGGTTTTTTACCCGGTTATTAATAGAAAACAAAAAATACCTATTATAACCGAGACCAAATAAATGCTGAAGAATATCGGTATCGGTCTTAACCGGACGGTTTTTCCCATCCCCATTTCGGACATGTCGTATTTCTGAAGTTGTTCAGTGTCTTGTTACAGAGTAATAAGGTAATTGTGATTTCTTCAGTTTGTTACCCCAGTTACAATTGTTTCTGTGAAAATATCGTCACAGCAGTAAAAACGCCAGCAGTATGCAATCATTCTAACACGGTTCCTCCTGAGCGCCTATGTACAGAGGCAAAAGCAGAGTGATCTGGCTGCTGTCGCTCAGGGAACAGCCTAGCGTCGTTCTGTCGCTCTACCGTTGCATTCGGTGAACCCGTAGATTTCTTCTTTTCCCTAGCGTGTATCCCGTCTAGTAGGGGATCCTATTCTCAGGATTAGGTAAATTTTATTTCATTATTTAACTCTGTGCTCAGATGCTCTTCCTGACGTCACAGTCGTTTGGTAACCTAAAAGAGGGAAGCGTGTGCGCTATCTATACGTGAAACGTGTAAACTTTGTTCTGTCTATTCTAGTATTTCGACAGTTTGTGTACAGTTTTCTCTCAGGTGGAACGTGGGGCCAGCCCTGCATTTGGCTAAACGAGCGAGGGAAACCACCTAAACACCGCACTCAATCTGGCTGGAGTACCAGGTCGTTAATCCGTCGGTGGATTCGATTCGCAAATGGTTCACATCCTGTCTCTCAAGCTAGAGCGCCGCGCATTACGCTACACGTGCAAGACCTTAACGTATAACATTGCCGTAAAAAACAAACGCGAGACACAATGAAGCTATACTGAACGTGTGACCGAGGGCGAAGAATAGTGTGGGCATTACTGTTGTCAACAGTAAGTACCGTGAACGAGTGGAATAACTGCTTTGTTTCCAAACAAGAGACATCGCGAATACGGTCGACATCTGCACTGTTGTGCAGAAATTATTAGTGTAATACCAACACAAAGGTAAACGGGGATAAGACAATAATCGAAACGCAATTACTACGTAACGGGGCAGAGGAGACCAGAGGGCAGATGTGCAACATTGCTGCATCAGTGGGGATGGAAGCCCTTCCCTGAACGTGACTGCGGTGAAGAGCAGCAAATTGTACATCACGCACCATTTGAATTTTCCATCAGAGCATTCAAAGGGACAATGGAAGACCTTCACAGTTTGTCTGCAGAAGCTTCTGACTGAATTTCCAGCCTGGACTTAGAGCTATGAACTCATCACAAACTAGAAATTGTCCGCTTATGTATAGAAATGCACACATTTGTTGTAAATAGTTGTCTGTATTTCTCTGTCATCATACGATAAATGAATAAATTAGTATTCTTAATAAACGCGAAGAAAATACAATATTTTATTGTGCCCGCGTTTCTTCATACTTAACCCACAATGCGTAGCTTTTAATATTTAGGATTTTTTGTAGACGATCTTAGGAATGACAGACCTGTTGAGTCAGGAAGACTTACGAAAAATCCAATTTTATTTTTCGCAGAATACGGCAATCTTTGTTTATACTGTACATGTGTGAAGACGAACATAACAACGAATTTCTTTCCTGTGTTTCATATCAGAACGATAAACGGCATGCACCTTAAGACCGTTTCTCCAGTCTAGCCCATGTGGCCAATAGTTCCACGATTTTCTGACTGTAATAGCGTGAGTGTACGTGACCGAATTCGCGACTACAGTCCGCCAAGAACCAGTTTCCTTGCCGCTCGTGCGTGCATTATCCACGAACCAGGTGCCTGCTGCGGAGGCCCATTCGCAGCAACGTTCGCTGAACGGTCGTTGATGAGACATTGCCGGTAGCCCGTTGGTTCATCTGGGCGGACAGCTGCTCAACAGATGCACGTCTATTCGTTCGTATACATCTCCGCAGCCATCGATCACCCCTATTATCTATGGCCCGTGGTGCACCACAACTACGTCGGCGCCGGTTTTCGATAGCACCTTTTTGCCATGCACGGTATACTTTAACCACAGCGGCACTCGAGCATCTTACAAACTTAGCTGTTTCAGAAATGTTTCCACCTTTGGCCCAAACGCCAGTGATCATGTCCTTTTGGACGTCAGATAAATCGCTCCGTTTGCGCGTTACAACGACTGCACTGTTTTCCGCGTTCCCTGACACACGTTACACAAAAGGTACTAGGAAAGTTTTGCGACAAAGCTTTTCTATTTAAGTTTTCGAAGTAATTTCCGCCACACTGAATACTCCTATCCATCCTTCGAAACCAATCCCTACACCAGTTCTCTCCAGTTTCTGTGCGGAGTAAGGCACACTCGGTGTCCCACGCCTTCAGCAGGTCCTCATCACTTGAAAACTGCACTCCTTTCAGCTTCATTTTTACATGCGGGAACAGTGAAAAGTCAAACGAAGCCAGGTCTAGACTGCAATGAGGGTGCTCAAGAAGTTTCAGTTGTGTACCTTGCAAATATTCAGTGCATGCGTTGGTGCGGTGAGCTGGAGCGTTATCGTGATACAGGAACCAAGTGTCCATTCTTGACTTCGGTCTCGGGTTCTTCAAAGACTAGATGATTTTGGGCAGGCACTGCTCAGTGTGCGACTTAGCTGTGACTGTCTTCTGTGTGTCTAAACAACATGGCCCACAACTGCACTTGAAAAAAAAAAGAAAAAGAAAGATATCATTTTCTTCTTTCCTGATCGGGATATTCTGACAGCTACAGGTGTGTCGTCATCTTCAAAGAGGCAAACTTTGTTTTGAGTCTTAGTCGGCACATCATAATAGTACAGCCAAGTCTCGTCACCTGTCACGATGTTATTCACATCACATACTGAAATTGTTCCTCAGTAAACTTCTTTAACATCTCTGTTCTTCTGTCAGTCTACGCGGCATCCAGAGACACAGTTTCTTTACTTTCAAATTATCATGCGGAATCGAACGAATTGCTGGTGCATTTAGTTCTAAAGTATCCTCTACCTGCTTATACATCACTCGCCTATCTTCGTCTAGCATTTTCCTCCCAGCATCAATGTTTTCCTCCGTAACTGATGATCATGATCTTCCCGTCCTTTGAGCGTCCTACAGAGTGAAATTTCCTCTTCGGAATTCTCTGTACCACCTGAATATAGTTGTACCATCTGGACAAACATCAACGAGTGCAAGAGTCATTTCTTCAAAGCATTGGTCTATGTTCAAACCACGTGCAACGTTTTACCGCAAAACTGCCCGAATCGCACTTCGTGACCACGATGCCATAGCAAGCACTTCAAACTAACCCTGCTAGTGAACAACTGCGCCCACAGACTTGGCACAGCGGCTACAATGCAAGAATGAAGTATTCTCAGAACACATCATCAATCGGCCACCTGCCACTTATTGTTGCGTCATATTGCAAAATATTCCTAGTACCCTTTGTATAACCTCCACTACCAGTACTGCCACCTACCGCCAGTGAGTGTTTGTGGTACGTTGGCGTCGAACACACTCGTTGGTCACATTACTGTAACTGTGCTGACTTGTATGAATATCAAGAGCTCAGATGGAAACCCAGTTCTAAGCAGGAAGGGAAAGTAGAAAGGTGGAAGCAGTATATAGAAGGGTCTACACAAGGGCGATGTACTTGAGGACAATATTATGGAAATGGAAGAGGATGTAGATGAAGATGAAATGGGAGATACGACGCTGCGTGAAGAGTTTGACAGAGCACTGAAAGACCTGGGTCGAAACAAGGCCCAGGGAGTAGACAACATTCCATTGGAACTACTGACGGCCTTGGGAGAGCCAGTCCTGACAAAACTCTACCATCTGGTGAGCAAGATGTATGAGACAGGCGAAATACCCCCAGACTTCAAGAAGAATATAATAATTCCAATCCCAAAGAAAGCAGGTGTTGACAGATGTGAAAATTACCGAACTATCAGTTTAAACAGTCACATCTGCAAAATACTAACGCGAATTCTTTACAGACGGATGGAAAAACTGGTAGAAGCCGACTTCGGGGAAGATCAGTTTGGATTCCGTAGAAATGTTGGAACACGTCAGGCAATACTGACCTTACGATTATCTTAGAAGAAAGATTAAGGAAAGGCAAACTTACGTTTCTAGCATTTGTAGACTTAGAGAAAGCTTTTGACAATGTTGATTGGAATACTCTCTTTCAAATTCTGAAGGTGGCAGGGGTAAAATACAGGGAGCGAAAGGCTATTTACAATTTGTACAGAAACCAGATGGCAGTTATAAGAGTTGAGGGGCATGAAAGGGAAGCAGTGGTTGGGAAAGGAGTGAGACAGGGTTGTAGCCCCTCCCCGATGTTATTCAATCTGTAATTGAGCAAGCAGTAAAGGAAACAAAAGAAAAATTTGGAGTAGGTATTAAAATCCATGGAGAAGAAATAAAAACTTTGAGGTTCGCCTATGACATTGTAATTCTGTCAGAGACAGCAAAGGACTTGGAAGAGCAGTTGAACGGAATGGACAGTGTCTTGAAGGGAGGATATAGGATGAACATCAACAAAAGCAAAACGAGGATAATGGAATGTAGTCGAATTAAGTCTGGTGATGCTGAGGGAATTAGATTAGGAAATGAGACACTTAGAGTAGTAAAGGAATTTTGCTATTTGGGGAGCAAAATAACTGATGATGGTCGTAGTAGAGAGGATATAAAATGTAGACTGGCAATGCCAAGGAAAGCGTTTCTGAAGAGAGAAATTTGTTAACATCGAGTGTAGATTTAAGTTTCAGGAAGTCGTTTCTGAAAGTATTTGTATGGAATTTAGCCAGGTATGGAAGTGAAACATGGACGATAAATAGTTTGGACAAGAAGAGAATAGAAGCTTTCGAAATGTGGTGCTACAAAAGAATGCTGAAGATTAGATGGGTAGATGACGTAACTAATGAGGAGGTATTGAATAGAATTCGGGAGAAGAGGAGATTGTGGCACAACTTGGCAAGAAGAAGGGACCGGTTGGTAGGACATGTTCTGAGGCATCAAGGGATCACAAATTTAGCATTGGAGGGCAGCGTGGAGTGTAAAAATCGTAGAGGGAGACCGGGAGATGAATACACTAAGCAGATTCAGAAGGATGTAGGTTGCAGTAAGTACTGGGAGATGAAGAAGCTTGCACAGGATAGAGTAGCATGGAAAGCTGCATCAAACCAGTGTCAGGACTGAAGACCACAACAACAACAACTGTGTATTATTCTGCAATATTTATCTAATAACTGAAAATGTACATTTCTTCTCGTGGCGATTTCCAGATCTTTGACCCACCGATTTCCTGTACATCCACGAGTGGATGGAACAAGTTTGTCTGCAAGCAAGACACACAATACACACCATGTTGTGCAGATATTTTCAGTGCAATACAGATATAAAAGATAAAATCTAGGTAAGAAGTCTAACAAAATTCAAATACTTTGCGAAGAGGCACTGCAGATCACGCGTACCCTATAGAAAAATATTGAGAAAAGAACAGAACAACATCAGAATTTTTGCCGGTGTTCGGGTTTACCCTGTAGGACTCAGCTGCGTGACCTGACAGCGCCCGCCCTCGTTTTTTCGCCGTAAAATTCGTTTCTGGCAACATTACGTTTACGGTCGTAACTTCCTTTCCCAAACGGTCTCTACTGTGTAGCTACTGGACGCCCCAGAATGTTGTAACGATCTGAAAACCATCTCGTCCGGTTTGCTGGCAGCTGCCTTCGTGGCGCGTCAGAGGCGAGTAATGAGGGACCTGCTTGCCGTTGCGACGCGTGCAACCGCGGTGTCGCATCACGGCGACCCGCATGCAGCCGGCCACAGGGCGTGGTGCCCACGCGACCCAAATGTGAGCACGCACGGCCCTGCGTGTGCTCTGAGCCCCGACCACGCTTCCAGCGCCCGTTGCCAACTGTGTCGTGACGCTTTTGGGTCACCAATAGTGGCGGTTTACCCATTGCTGTATCCTCCAAAGATACGGGACACAGCCTACACAGAAGAGTGCCGCAGTGCCTACATCTCGGGCGTAACATGGTGAAGGTCAGACCGCCCAGAAGTCGCACACAAACAAGGACTACGCTACGCTTCCGCCTTACGTCACACAAATAATTCCAAATTGCCATCCACCCGCCAGACGCGGATACAACCAGACACACAGCTCCACTGATTAGTTAATCAGACAGTGCCTCAAGTCAGTCCGTCAGCACTCATCTACAGTAGCTGCAAAGAAGAGCTAACCTGGAACTTACACGAGGGCTAGCTGAAAAGTATTGCCTCTCAATTTTTTACGTGAAAAATCTTGAATCTTCTTAAATAAAACTAACGTTTTTAGCCGGCCGGAGTGCCCGTGCGGTTCTAGGCGCTACAGTCTGGAACCGAGCGACCACTACGGTCGCAGGTTCGAATCCTGCCTCGGGAATGGATGTGTGTGGTGTCCTTAGGTTAGTTAGGTTTAATTAGTTCTAAGTTCTAGGCGACTGATGACCTCAGAAGTTAAGTCGCATAGTGCTCAGAGCCATTCGAACCATTTAACGTTTTTAATATTCTAAATCTTTATTCTTCATATCTACATATTTACAGCCCTCTGCCGCTAGAGAGCTCCGAACTGTAGCGTGTAAAATCGCGGTCTGCATCGTAAGCATGTCGGTGCCTGAGGAATAGTGTACTTTACGCGAGCTTCGAATTCGAAGAGTTCGTCCACACATGGAGAACCTTCTCCTTCAGCGTGAGAATGCCAGACCACACACGAGCGCTCAGAGTTCACTGTCATTGATCATCTCGACTTGGCCCCATCCGATTTTCATCTCTTTTCCAAAACGTGCAGAACACCTTCGAGGACATCACTTTGATGGTGATGAAGGGGTGCAAGCTGAGTCGAGGTTGTGTCTTCGTCAGCAGAGACAAACAGTCTACAGAGACGGTGTCAAAGAACTGGTCTCTCGTTTGGAGAAATGTGCTCGTCGCCAGCGTGACGTGAAATAAATATGTAGACATGAAGAACGAAGATGTGGAATGTTAATAACACTTGTTTTATTTATAAAGCTTTAACAGTTTTCATATAAAAAAATTCGAGGCATTAATTCAGAATACGGTCTTGTACAACTGTTGTTAGTCATCGTTCACTGGATCTAGGACTGTATTTTTTATTTCTCACTGAGAAGCCAAATTTATATATTCATAAATATAGCTCTAAGAATGCTTTCGCAATAAAATATTCTCATAAACAATCTCATCCCATGTTTCACCCACTTAGGGATTCAGTTTCCAAAAACACTGAACACGTTCCGAAAATGCTGAAACAAGTATTTCTTTATATCTGACCGAGAAACCAAATACCAATTTTCGTAGGTCTAGCTTCAAAATTGCCTTAATAGCGACATTTTTTTTTTAAAAAAAGCCCTTCATCTACTATTTCACCCCCTCAGGGTTGCAATTTCAAAAATCTCTTTCTTAAACGACGCCTACAGTATAAGATCCACTTCTTCTCCAAATTTCTATCCTTTGCGGTTTGGGCTGGGCAACGATGAGTGAATCAGTCAGGACATTGCCTTTTATACGTATATAAGAGAAGAAGATGTACAGGACAACACCCACATACCACAAGTTAAATATCGTTGTTACATGATCATATCGATCGTGATTTAGCCGCCCGAGTGGCCACCAAGTCGACGAGTTCCGGGGCTCTGTGACATTTTCATCTGGGGTTGGACAAGGAACTCTCGTCTTCGTCGGGTCATTCGGCATCGTCTTCCCACACAATGGCAGTCGACAATCGAAAAAGGCGCGAGAGGGAAAGCGCATTGTTAATTAGTCTCGTCACGCGCTACTTTCTTCTCGCCACGACGCGCGTAGCAGAAGAAGAAACCAATTGCCGGAGACCGATTCGCGCGGTTCTCTAGTCAGCTCTCACTGGTTTGCCATGACGGGTCTTCTGCCTATCATGTCGCATTACACGGTGAAGGCACAGCCAGTGTTGTGTCCAATAAAAGCACGCCTATAGCAACTGCAACCGCAACATCTGGACAATATGGCGGAGCGTCCTGTCCCACAGCACGAGAAATGCGAGTTACCAAAGAGGTGCTGTAAGCCAGTGCTATTCACGACGTTAAGATAATAAAATTTATTTATAAGACGTACGAAGCGTTCCAGCTGACAACATACAACCAAAAATACATCAGAAATACAGTGTATTTAACTCAAGACTGTTCTCCACAAATGACAAAAACAAGAACAAATCAATACAGAAACCAAGTGAAAAGAAAAGTATGTTACTGGCACAACAGTGCTATATAAGAAACTGCCAGATACAAATCAGCCGTGCCGCAGTACCTGTATGACATCTGCACGTAGCACATACCAGTATTTTTGAGAGTAGGGATGTAGTTGGTACTGCGACAGTGAGACAGCTAGGGTAGCCAGCTTAATCGAATGACGTCGATACATCTCTTATCTGACGAATTGCGACGGAGAGCCCCTGGCGTATTAGAGACGGAAAGACTCTGAGACGGGTTCCCACTGTGCTAGATGTTCGTCCCCGCCTGTTCACAGAGCTTGGTAGTAGTGTTTTAACACACGGTCGGCATCAAGACGGTCCGACCAAGGTTGTCCACAGACTATAACGCGCGGTGACCATAACTATTTGCTGTTACAAACACGAAGGAATATGCTCATGACCGCCGGGCGGAGTGGCTGTGCGGTTCTGGGCGCTACAGTCTACTACTTAAACCTAACTAACCTATGAACATCACACACATCCACGCCCGAGGCAAGATTCGAACCTGCGACCGTAGCAGCAGCGCGGTCCCAGACTGAAGCGCCTAGAACCGCTCGATCACAGTGGCCGGCCCATTACATGGACGGTCAAGAGCACTGCGTTACATTTCAATTCAAAACAGTTAAGCAGCTACGGGGGCGGTTGCAGCCCCCGGCCTCCTCACAAATCACCCCCTAAAAAACCGCCGGAGACAGTTTTCCAGGAGATACAGTTTTCCAGTGGAGACAGTCACTTCCTTGGCTGTTTGCCAAGTTGACAACATGAAATTCTATCATAGCGCAGACATGGTACGTCTGAGACTCCAGCGGTCTAGCCAAAGTTTTCCCTCTGTGTAAAAAGGGTGGCAGAACGCCTCCCTAGTCCGAACACGTAGATGTCTGTTTGTATGTGACAGTGATACTCCTCCCACTACAACAAAAATCTGCGTCGACTCGGAACGACGTATTTCCCCTCTTCTATATGTGAAGAGGAAGAATATCTTGTCATCGTCATACTTGCTTTCAACTACGCAGTTCGAGGAGTTTGGGACGTGGCGGGCCATTCAGTGTGAAAACGCTCCTGGGAGTATGGGGTACCGACCTGCTCAGATTGCGAATTAAATTCCGGCTTTGGAAGCAAAACTCAGAGTACCCAGCTTCTCCATAATAAACAGACCTTAAAGAAGCTTTAGTTTATTACTTGTTTTTGGGTGTGGTACTGATTGTTTGTAATAATCTGTATGTGTAATAGAGGAGCGTACATAACTAAGAAAATGACTTAGACAAAAGTATATATAGAACATACATTTAAAAACGATATTTCGGGAAGATTTATGTAAAAAAAGTAATACAAATTTAGTTTTTTTTATTTTAATAGCATTAAATGATTTACTTCTCTCATCATGAAATTTTGTGAAGTCCATCGAAGTGACAAATATATTGAACGAAAATTTTATTCAAAGATACGTCTGAACTTAAATTATATTATCATTAAACGACAGTCGTCCATGATGCAGTAACAAAGAGTCTCTTGTAAAAGTGAGAATAATCTAAAAGCATTCTCCCGTTTCCACCATAAAATCGTAACAAGGCCTTGTTTAGAAAATAATTCAAGACGAAAAGAAAGACAATATTACTACGGCTTATTTATCATCTTTGCTAAAGAAAACAAGTAGTTACAGCGCGGAAGACTGTAACACACATGTCTGAAAAGGTAGTGCACAGTCTCGCGGTCTGGAGGGTTCTTGGCGATCGGTTCTTATTTGAGCTAGGAGTATGGGATAAAAAGTTTTTGGTTTAGCCCGGACCAGCGGCCATTTGTATAACCATTCGAAGCTCTGACTGAATGTAACTATGTTACAGTACATTAGGTAAGGTTTCAACGAGGAACCGGATCTGGCGCCCAGGCAAATTGTGCGAATCAATTAACTCCTTTTGCAAAAGATTTTAATTAGGCTGAAATTAATGCTCAGCTAATGGAACCAAATGTATGTGTGCCGTTCGGACTTCATGCGCAAGAACAGTCACTCTTAAATAACTCCGAATTGGAGCGAGACTGATGGTTCAAAGGAGCGAGACTGATGGTTCAAATTTGGTCCACCGATCCATCGGATCTTGGTCTACGATAAATTATAGCGTTTGAAAAACTCTTGCTTCGTTTGGATTTTACGTGGAAAAACACATTTTTATGGGAGGTTTATGAAGCGCGCCCGTTCTATATTTTAAATTTGTACTAATCCGTCCAAACTTTAGAAGGAGATCGATATGTGGACAAACCCAAAACAACTTTTTTTTAAATCCCATAATCTTTATTCGTTGTCGAGATACGATGGTTTAAATTCGAGGTAAGTGTAGCAGATAAAACGCGTTCTTACACGAATTGAATGCGTAGAAACGGTTTAAAGTGTATCAAATAAATAAAAAATCCATTCTTACAATAAAATACAAAAATTCGATTTCAAAAATCTAGCTTTATTCGGAACAAGTTTGGCGAGACTCACATCTATGTTTCAAACTTGTGCGAATCAGTTCAAATTTTGTATGAAGGTATACAAATACATTAATTAATGGTCTTCCTCTTGTTTTGTGAAACCTTATTCCGTTGCCACGATATAAACAAAATGGTTCGGAAGACAATAAAAAAAACCTATACCGGATCAGTCGTCGGCCGAGTCAACACAGAGCGAGGTGGCGCTGTGGTTAAGATGATGATTGGTTTTGTGGGGCGCTCAACTTCGCGTCATCAGTGCCCGTACAAAGTCTCAATTCTTTTACTGGGCGCAATTGAGCCACTGTCACGAATGATGATGATGGTGAAATGATGAGGACAACACACATTGCCGGTCGGAGTGGCCGTGGGGTTCCAGGCGCTAGTCTGGAACCGCGAGATCCCTACGGTCGCAGGTTCGAATCCTGCCTCGGGCATGGATGTGTGTGATGTCCTTAGGTTAGTTAGGTTTAAGTAGTTCTAAGTTCTAGGCGACTGATGACCTCAGAAGTTGAGTCCCATAGTGCTCAGAGCCATTTGAAACATTTTTGAACAACACACACACCCAATCCCCGAGCAGAGAAAATCCCCAACCGGACGGGGTGCAGTGGTTAGCACACTGTATTGACATTCGGGAGGACGACGGTTTAAACCCGCGTCAGGCCATACTGATTTAGGTTTTCCGTGATTTCCCTAAATCGCTTCAGACAAATGCCGGGATGGTTCCTGTGAAAACGCATGGTCGACTTCCTTCCCTAATCCGACGGGACCGATGGCCTCGCTGTTTGGTCCAGTCCACCGAATCAACCAACCAACCAACCAAACCGAATCAACAAAAACGTACATTGGTTGCCAAGCTAAGGCGGTCTAAAATCAAAATTATGGTAGAGTAAAAGTTGGGAACCAGAATGAATAATGCTCCTATCACAGCACAAAAATGACGAATATGTCCTGGGCAGAGTTAGGGATGTAAGACACGGGACCTATCTTACCGTCTTATGTGGCAACTTCAAAGACATTTGAATCAAAACATCTTGACATACTGGCGCTTTTTTTCGAGTTTACCCTATTTCCCCAAGTCAGTGAGCTCTCTTAAATCCACCCCCTGTTACATGTATAGTGAGAGGTCTAAAAACAAATAGACACAAATTTAATTGCTTCTAGAAACTGTGATGCATCTCCAATAGGTAGCATCCGAGAGCGAGCAGGCATCTATAATAGATGTATCCCAGACTGGGGATGCATGCGTCCTAAACTTTAATGACACGTGTTGTCATATTTCACGACATTCCAAATGCCATACTGAATGACAAGATGAAATGTGTCATGCTGTGCGACACATGATCACGTTACTTTACTAGAAGCGATGCATTATATTACCTGACATGGGTACTGATACTAATAAGTGAAAACGCGCGAATATGTGAAGATGTTTTGATTTAAATGTCTCTGAAGTTGCCATGTAACATATTTACTCATTTTGCTCGCCTTGTTTCTCAGCTGGGCGGTAAACGCCACACACGGCCAACCTCCGCTCCTGAGCCTGAGTCACCGTTACGCATACGACGGCTCTTTAGAAGACACGTGACGAGGCCTAACTATCGCTACCGACTTCCGGCCACTGTCGGCCAGTGATCGCGTCGCTCCATATTATACCTGCAGTACATCCGTCCGACGTGCGTCCTCTGCAGAGTATTAATGAGACACAACCAGAGCCGCTAATGCCTTTTCAACAGCATCGATTTCAATGCTTCAGAACATAAAACAAAATAATTGCGGAGGTTTACTGTTGGTCAAAGCAAGTGGCAGACTTGCATGTACTTTAGCAAATCGGGAAATTGCATTTAGTCTGGAAAAAGATTGTTTATAACACACTTGCACGTCATACATTGAAACACATTGATTTTGTGTGTATGTGTGTGGGGGGAGGGGAGGGGGGGGAGAGAGGGGGGGGGGGGAGTTGAGGAGCGGACATATTATACCAAAAGTGTATATTGAGCGCAAACACAGAACGGTAGCGTGGATCTATTACGGAATTTCAGAAACGCTACAGTGAAATGTCTACACTATTAACACGAAAAACAATAGTGAAATTTTTTCATACATTCTAGTAATACTGCTTAGATACCTTGGCAATAGTTATTCTTCAGTTGTATGCTAACAGGTAACACACAAATATTTGAAACCTTTTTAGTGATAATGAACTTTTCCAACTTGTCGTGTAGCCTTTTTATCCTTTTTTTTAGCAATTTCCTTGCTAGTCTTTAGCTGTTCCGTACACTTATGTTATCTCTGTTATCGTAGAAAGCACAGACATTAAGGTTAACTGCTGTCATCTAGGACTGAGAGGAGGAGATATGAAGTGGGACAAGCATGTAATGACAGTTGTGGGGAAGGCGGATAGTCGTCTTCGATTCATTGGTAGAATTTTGGGAAGATGTGGTTCATCCGTAAAGGAGACCGCTTATAAAACACTAATACGACCCATTCTTGAATACTGCTCGAGCGTTTGGGATCCCTATCAGGTCGGATTGAGGGATGACATAGAAGCAATTCAGAGACGGGCTGCTAGATTTGGTACTGGTAGGTTTGATCATCACGTGAGTGTTACGGAAATGCTTCAGGAACTCGGGTGGGAGTCTCTGGAGGAAAGGAGGCGTTCTTTTCATGAATCGCTACTGAGGAAATTTAGAGAACCAGCATTTGAGGCTGACTGCACTACAATTTTACTGCCGCCAACTTATATTTCGCGGAAAGACCACAAAGATAAGATAAGAGAGATTAGATCTCGTACAGAGGCATATAGGCAGTCATTTTTCCCTCGTTCTGTTTGGGAGTGGAACAGCGAGAGAAGAGCTAGTTGTGGTACGAGGTACCCTCCGCCACGCACCGTATGGTGGATTGCGGAGTATGTATGTAGATGTAGATGTAGAGATTAGTGTTTAACGTCCCGTCGACAACGAGGTCATTAGAGACCGAGCACAAGCTCGGATTAGAGAAGGACTGGGAAGGAAATTGGCCGTGCCCTTTCAAAGGAACCATCCCGGCATTTGCCTGAAACCATTTAGTGAAATCACGGAAAACCTAAATCAGGATGGTCAGAGACGGGTTTGAACCGTCGTCTCCCGAATGCGAGTCCAGTGTGCTTACTACTGCGCCACCTCGCTCGGTAGGACTGAGAAAGTGACGTTCCCACGACTGCAGTGCTCACGCACGTCGCGTCACCTCTGCATTACCTGCAATTCCTTTGTTAGTTCTATACAATACAGACAAGTGACTGCGTCGCACCTCAGCAGCGTAAGATTGCCGTAACCTACGAGGACAGGGAGAATTCGTAACTAATAATCTCGAAATCGTCGGGGCTTTAGTCCATATTTGTTACTCCAGAAGTAAAGATACATCTGGTGAGTGCGTGCTCTAAAAGAAACAGCAGCTATATTGAGGCCATTAAAGCTGGCACAAAAGAACAGAAACGAGATGTGAACAAGCCCATACTGTGCTCTGCCGCCATAACTTACTCCCGGAATAACTAATAATCTATTAATAAAATCGCTACAGTAGTTCCTGAAGTTAGCCTTTACATACAGACAGAAAAATTGTATCTAAGTATCTGATCAAAAGCATGTGGACACCCATAAGCAATGCGGCGCTACATGTCACGAGAGGAGGACCCGCCTCTACAAAATGAGGCGAGTCGGACTATGTTGTCAGTATAGAAGCAGAATAGGTCAGCCAGGAGGGCTCAGTGACTTCGAAACTGGACTAGTCACTGGATATCACCTGAGTAATAAATCCACTAAGGAGATTTCAACTCTCCTAAAGCTCTCCAATTCATCTGTTGGTGATGTCATTGTGAACAGGAAACGCGAAGTAGCGACAGCTAAACCGAGACCACGCAGACCTCGGACAGGGACCGTCGAGCATCGCGGAGGGTCGTTGTAAAAATCAGCAGAAGGAATCACTTTTGAAGTCCAAAGTGCTATCAGAAAACCAGTTAGCATAACGACTGTGCGTAGGCAGTTAAAAATAAAGGGGTACAGCGGTCGAGCAGCTCATCATAAGCCACAAGTTTCTGCAGTCAGTGCTACACGAGACTTGAGGCGGTGTCAAGAAAGACGTCACTAGACACTGGAGTGATTTGGAGTGATGAATAATGCTAGGCTCTGTGGCAAAGCGATGGAAGGGTCTGGGTTTCACAGATGCCTGGATAAATCACCTGTCATCGGTGACGTATGGATTTGATTTCAAGGTCTGGAGACGTTTCTCGGTGGTTATGGTTTGGTCCCCCTAATGCGCTTAAGAAAATGCGTAATGCGGAAGAATTTGAACACATTTGACAGTATTGTGACAATTCACCCTGTCATAAAACAGCCTCTGTGAGGGAATGGTTTGTGGACAATAACATTCCTGAAATGTACTGGTCTGCCCACAGTCTCGACCAGAACCCAACGGAATACCTTTGGGATAATTTGGAATGTCAACTATGCTCCTGATTCCAGAATTCAACATCACTGCTTCTTCTGGTTCCGACCCTTGACGAAGAATGGGCCGCAGTTTCTCCACACCTCACTGACAGACCCCCTTCAAGCCGTCATGAAGATGGAGGATAGACACACTTCATTTTAATGTCCAGTAATACTTGGCCGGATACGTTTGATCAGACAGTGTGTAAATTAAAGTTCTCCTTGGTTTCCCTGAACCACTTTTGACAAATTCCAGGATGCTTCCTTTGAAAGGTCACAGCCAACTACCTGTTACATCCTTGTCAAATTAGGCTAAAGAGCTCAAGTGGCTGTAAGCACTATGGGACAAAATGGTTCAAATGGCTCTAAGCACTATGGGACTTAACATCTGAGGTCATCTATCCCCTAGACTTAGAACTACTAAAATCTAACTAACCTAAGGACATCACACACATCCATGTCCGAGGTAGGATTCGAACCTGCGACCGTAGCAGCAGCGCGGTTCCGGACTGAAGCGCCTAGAACCGCTAGGCCACACCGGCGGGCGCAAACTAGGCCTGTAAGTGTGTAAATACCTATAAATAAAAATTATGCTTTCTGTTTTCAGTACCAAAGAACATGTCAACTGCAATATCCACGCCCGGCCGTGGTGGCCGAGCGGTTCTAGGCGCTTCAGTCTGGAACCGCGCGACCGCTACGGGCGCAGGTTCGAATCCGGCCTCGAGCATGGATGTGTGTGATGTGCTTAGGTTAGTTAGGTTTAAGTAGTTCTAAGTTCTAGGGGACTGATGACCTCAGCTGGTAAGTCCCATAGTGCTCAGAGCCACTTGAATCATTTGATTTGCAATATCCACGTAAAAGTGATCGACCGGTTACTACTACTACTACTACTACTACTACTACGAGGCGTCATATTACACTCGACTGACGGCTGCAGAAAACTCGGCTCTTCTTATTGAGTTCAAAAGTATGTTGGACGTCTCAATATCTCTCAGCATGAACATAAACAAATTTTTATCACAAATGACTATTTAGATAGTTATTCGTTCACTGTACGTTTTATAAGCCCCTTGCCTTCTTTTTTCATAAAGTGAATGCCACGGGCTACAGAAAGTTTCTATATTATAGGAAGGAAGGCTCAATCTGCTATGAGTAACTTAAATTTAATCTCAATTTTTTCTCAACCCAAGTTGATTTCCTAATATGAAATGAATGGATGATGGGGATGAAGTCAATAAAAATGCAGTGAGATGAAATGATGTCAACAAAAGTAGGTCAGAAATGCTGTACTTGTAATGTAATGAATATGTTGTTGTTGTTGTGGTCTTCAGTCCTGAGACTGGTTTGATGCAGCTCTCCATGCTACTCTATCCTGTGCAAGCTTCTTCATCTCCCAGTACCTACTGCAACCTACATCCTTCTGAATCTGCTTAGTGTATTCATTTCTTGGTCTCCCTCTACGATTTTTACCCTCCACGCTGCCCTCCAATGCTAAATTTGTGATCCCTTGATGCCTCAAAACATGTCCTACCAACCGATCCCTTCTTCTAGTCAAGTTGTGCCACAAACTTCTCTTTTCCCCAATCCTATTCAATACCTCATTAGTTACGTGATCTACCCACCTTATCTTCAGCATTCTTCTGTAGCACCACATTTCGAAAGCTTCTATTCTCTTCTTGTCCAAACTAGTTATCGTCCATGTTTCACTTCCATACATGGCTACACTCCATACAAATACTTTCAGAAACGACTTCCTGACACTTAAATCTATACTCGATGTTAACAAATTTCTCTTCTTGAGAAACGCTTTCCTTGCCATTGCCAGTCTACATTTTATATCTCCTCTACTTCGACCATCATCGGTTATTTTACTCCCTAAATAGCAAAACTCCTTTACTAATTTAAGTGTCTCATTTCCTAATCTAATTCCCTCAGCATCACCCGACTTAATTTGACTACATTCCATTAATCCTCGTTTTGCTTTTGTTGATGTTCATCTTATATCCTCCTTTCAAGACACTGTCCATTCAGTTCAACTGCTTTTCCAAGTCCTTTGCTGTCTCTGACAGAATATATATGATGAAAAACTAAAATTGCTCTCTTTGAACTATCACTCGGATCTACTACAATCGCCTAAACCAGCGATGGCCAATAGTTCGGCCCACAGCCTGTGGCCTGGCCTGCGCGCCATAGCGCTTAGTGAGACTGCATATTTCCCACACCACCACGCCATGGTGTTCAAGCGGGAGAGAGAAGAGGGTAAACGGCGATCACGCACTATTTAAATGACAATGCACCCGTACTGCATAGTAATTCGTTTCATACATATCAGCAAGATAGATCACAAACGAAAGAAATTTTCAGTATTAATTATTTGTGGCACACTGAAGATATTATGTAATTTTTGTCTGGTACAAACTGTCGGCATACATACAGACGGAAACTATCTCACAGATTTCCGCACTCAGATTCCCACGTAATCGTGACTTATTTAATTTCATAATCGAAAAAAGGTTTTCACGCACATTTTCAGATCGACATTTTTATCACGAATGATCCATTTGGCGTTGCTTTTCTGCAGTATAACTTTCAGAGGCACTCGATAATGGCCTTTATATTAAAGGCCGAAACCGGTCGCGTGAACTTAATAAAGCTCTTAAAAAAGCAACTGGGGGGGCCTTTTCATTGATTGGACCTCAATTGAGAAATCAGCAGCATCATTCAGACATTGAGAAACTAATAATAGTACAAGGATTTGTCTTTAAAAACGGGAATTACATTGCAGGTCAATCAGTTACATCTGCACACGCACATGAGTGCTTTCAACTGAAACGGCGACGGTCTCGAAAACAAGTGTAAGATTGTCAGTATCCTCAAAAACGTACAAAACTATCCCAGTAATTCTCTCAAGTCGATAATGAATCCTTCAGACTTCGCGTTTTCTTTAATGCCAGGTAGTGTTGGGAGATGGACGGAGTTTTTTTTTCAGAATTTGTCCGTTCCACAACGCAATTTTCTTTTTAGGTGCATGTCCATCAAATGAGGAATAAATTGTTTTTCACTTTGTAGTGTTTTACTGTGAGCAGTGTGCAGCCAACTTCACTTAAAAGGCGAGGTCTGCAACCCACTCCGGATGTTCTAATTTTAGTTCCTTAACTGTTTTTTTTTTCCTTCATAAATTCAACAATAGCAGGCTTTAAATCGAAAAATCGTTCCAGGCATACCACTTGACTTAACTAACGTACTTTGCAGTATTACATACATACAGTCTCCACACCCTTCGTTCAGTCCTATCAAAAAGTGTTACAATTAACAGTGGAACAACGCGTGAGACTTCAGAAGTTTTATTGTTCGTACCACGGATTTCTTCAAGTGCTCCGTACCTGCAAATTTAGCACAATGTGCTTCTTGATGCACAGAACAAAAAAGTCCATCTGTCGATCGTTGTAATTTTTTGCTCTTTCATTGTCAAATAGGTCTTTAAATTCTATCTGCATGATTTAATGTAGTTTCGAAGAAAATCTGCAGTACACTTCGCTTATGTAACTGCATAATAGATACTGAGAATTATCATCTCTCTCTTCTGTCACTCACATTCATTTTGAAATGTTTATAACGATAGATCGCTAGATTGACTTTTTGTGCGAATAGTCTCTAGACCTGTGAACGTCCGTCTACGAAGAACAAATACGGAAGGGTAAACAGCACTGACACTACGATACTGCCGAACTGAAGAGAGTCGTGCAGACCGAAAAATACCACTCCGCAATACTGACTGAAATGTCGCGCTGTACCGAACACTTCCGGGAATGAACGAGCAAACCCGAGAAAGGCCAAGGCTTGGCCCGCCCGCGACCCGCTCAACCGGAAGTTCGGCCGTGGCCTAAACTATAGGCTATTTGATAACTCCTCCAGTCTAAAATCCAATTTTCACTGTTGCTGACGTTGATTCATCTACATTGAACAGCAGAGACACATATTTCGCATAAGTACCACGACGACCAAATAAGACAGATTATGACTCTACGGAGGCATACAGGCAATCGTTTTCCCCTTGCTCCATTTGCGAGAGCAACAGCAAAGTGGACGACTAATAGCGGTACAAGTTACCCTCCACCATGCACGATATAGTAGCTCGCAGAGTATGTGTGCAGATGTAGATGTAACACTCCATTTCAGTAAATTTAATTCAAAGTATAGATCAACGGCCGTCCACAGACTCCGTTTCCCTAGAGCTGCATGGAAGAACATAGATAAGTTATTCCTTCATACTCCATGGGAGAACGTCTGGTTATAGTTGGAAATGGCAGGTGGAAAGATAACTAACAATGAAAAATTGCGTCAGGCATGTGGAAATGCTCAAATAGCATAATAGTTGACTGCTCTTGAAAACCAATCCGGGATAGAGCGCCGGTCTGGCACAAAATTTCATTGTTCAAGGTATATTCACTGTTACGTTGTAGCACCATTATAGGAAAGATAGGAAGTGAGAATAGAGCTCGACGAATGTCTGTTCGACTTGGAACCCAAGTTCAACTGAAGATATCGAAGGTGGGGGGGGAATCGGAGATGGAGTCGTTGCTTTGATCTTCCTTGGCATACTGTAGAACTGGACAATAAGCTGGGGGGATCCCGTCCCAATCTTCACAGCCCTGAAATCACCCCCGATAGAAATGACAGGCGTACGGGGCCACACCTCACCGACTCTGCCGCGGGCTGAAACCGAGGGACCGCATGCCTGAGACGCGAACGACGTTCGTCAGGAGTCAGACAGCTCCTTCACTCTTTGGTGAAGAGAACCCTTGATATAGATCCAGTTTCCACTAGAAATGTTCCCTTGTCCATTCTCTTCGGGTTCCATGGATCTGGGGAGGGGGCGGGGGACTATTATTGTTCATCAGTCAGAAGAAAAGATAAAACGGTCCCGCACTCAGGAAATGAGTGCAGGGGAGCAGATGCAGGAATCCCGCAACGTCGCTCCTGGCAAAGTCCTAGTGGCGGTCGTTGTTCCTCCGACCTGTTTTAAAAAATCAAGTGTGCATCTGTGTCGAGTGGATGACTGCGATGAGTGCGTGTACAGTGTAGTGTTTGTGTTTATGCTTTTACAGCTGAAGGGCAAAGAGAAGATCAAACTGGTACCAGCAGCACTTTGTCTACTTCTCTCCAATACCACCAAGGTTGTCACGGAGCTTAACGTCCCCATCCGTTGGACGGGTCACCATCAACAGCGTCACATGCCCTCATTTCATGAGACTCTGCAGAGAGGTGTGGAATTTAATCCATCACGTTGCTACAAGAACTGTTGGCCAAGAACTTTAGGCCGCCATCCCACCTCGCCTTGTGAGCCAAATAGTGGCACTGAAAATTTTTCACCATCAGGATTCGAAGTGTTTTACCTCAGAGTCGACAACCGCCACACAGGCATGCGTTACCGATCTCGGCTAAGGTTGTTGTTCATAATGGATGCCAAATTCTTCGGCTGGAGACGGTAGCGTACTGTCTGTCTCGTGACAGCCCTTCCAGTTACATCCAATAACGCAGTGCATAGCTCTGTTGCATTCTCCTATGAACCATAATTTGGAGGTAGTGATCATCAGATGGTATCATTACACGGGCACGTCTTCGGCATTTGGTGCAACGCGACAGCTGTTGAATGTTCGAATGACGTCGCTGTGATGTAACTAGATTCGGTGGGAAACTTCATGTGCTCACAACGCTTCCTCCCGTAAAGTGACAGCGCTCACAGGGTCTGGCGTAAGCTTAAAATGACCCTTCGAGGCATACTGACAGAGGCAACAGCGTACACCAGCCGCGCTGTCCCGTAGACGACAAGAGACACGCCGGTAGTCTACTGAACTGTACTGAGAACACGAGTTTTTTCTCCATTACACAGCTGGCCGAAGGTAGCGATCAGCAGAATACTGACATAAAGATTTTTCATCTACGCTAATTATGAGGGTGCTGCTAAACTTTTTGAGCAGTTTGTGTGCAAGGGATTTTGACCGAGTAGTAGGGCATGTAACAAGTAAAGTTGTATCAGTTTCACGGATTGTAGAAATGCAGCACGACACTTGCTAAGTTTATACATCTAGATACATACTTTGCAATCCGCACACGTGGATCACAGAGGGTACGCTGTACCACATATTAGGGTTGCTTGCCGTTCAAATGAATGAGTCTTAAATGTCCCTGTGCAAGCTGTAAAGACTCTAATCTTATCTTCGTGCTGCTTTGTAGGCTTGTAGTACAGTCCTGGATTCTTTCCCTTAATATTGTTCCTTGGCTGTTCCTAAGTAGGGCTTTACGGGATAGCTCGTGTCTACTTTCAAGCGTCTGCTAATGCAAGTTTTCAGTATCTCCATGAGGCTTTCCCATAGGTAGCCACACCTGTGACAATCTGTGCTGTCCTCCTTTTAAACGTTCAATATGTCATGTCAGTCACAAGAATTTTGTAAGCAACCCCCTTTGCAGACTGACTGAATTTTTCTGGTACCCCATCAATGAAATGAAGTCTGCCTCCTGCTACGAGGGTTATTCGGAAAGTAAGGAACGATTGGTCGCGAAATGGAAACCACAGTGAAAATCCGATGGAATTTTGTACAGGTGTGTTGGGCAGTGTCTCTAGTTTGCCTGTCGATCGCATTACGTCTTTCTTTTTAGTTCTGAGCGTTGGACAGTGTGTCCAGTATGCTCGTCGATCGCATTACGTCTTTCTTTTTAGTTCTGACCACACAGGGAGCACATAATGATACCTAGAACAATAGTGTCTCCCGCCAAGAACGAGGGGCTGGTGAGAAATTTTGCCTGAAGCTATGCAGCCAACATTACATAACTGTCGTGCGTTTTCTTCTTCAAGACAATTCTCTGCCGCATTCTCCAGAGGCAATGAAGATGCTCCTGCATCGTTTTCAATTGGAAATGTTTGATTACCCACAATACAGCCCTAATTGTCTCCCGCTGAGTTTCATATCTGCTCACATGAACCGCTGGCTATGAAGATAACATTTTGGCACAGACGACGAGCTGTAGGTCAGCGTAGAGAATTGGCGGAAAGCACTGGCGACTGCCTTCTACAACGAAGGTATTGGAAAGTTGGTACAATGCTACGACAAACGTCCAAGTCGGATCGGCGACTATGGAGATAAGTAGCTGGAAGTTGTAGCTAACTGTTGCAAATAAAACAGTTTTGATTTTCACTTTGGTTTCCATTTCGCGACCTATCGTTCCTTACTTTCCGAATAGCCCTCGTATATCTACGACTGAAACTATGTGATCGGTCCATATGATATCCCTACGCATTGATACAGCCAGTTATTTGTATAAGATGACTAATTCCGACAGTAACTCACTAATATTGCAGTCACAGGATACTACGTTCTGGCTGTGGCCGAGCGGTTCTAGGCGCTTCAGTCTGGAACCGCGCGACCGCTACAGTCGCAGGTTCGAATCCTGCCCCGGACATGGATGTGTGTGACGTCCTTAGGTTAGTTAGGTTTAAGTAGTTCTAAGTTCTAGGGGACTGACGACCTCAGAAGTTAAGTCCCATAGTGCTCAAAGCCATTTGAACTAAGTTCTGTTAAGTGCAAAATTTTATACTTCTGAACATTTAAACCAAGGTGTCAATCTTTGTGTCAATTTGAATTCTTATTCAGATGGGACTGAATGTCCAGCTTTTCTACAGACGGTCCGATGTCATCATGTGTGAAAAGTACGAGGTTAGTATCAATATCAACTGCTAGCTCCTTAATATACAACATGATCTATAAGGGTTTCAACACACTTCCCTGCGACACCTCAGACTATACCTCTACTTCTATTGATTACTTTCCATCCAAGGCAAAATGTTACGGCCTTCTATAGCGTTACCTCGAACTTGCTAGCTACGCAATATTCGTGTAAATAAAAAGTGTCGTGGTCACTGGCTCAAGTTCATATTGTACAGGTGATGATCTAATGTTCGATAAATTACCATTCGGCAGTGCCAGTTATCAAGTGAGTTCACGCTTTTTAATACACATGCACTTAGTTCGGCAAACAGGAAATTCGTGACAGTACTCCGGAAGAGCTGCAACGAAAAGTCCACGAGCGACGTGCGCCTGTTTCCCTCCAAACCAGCGCTGCCTTCGCTCAGTCAGGATACAGAAAGTAATTTCCCACGAAATAGAATAAATATGTAATTTCCACACAGTCTGGCATTCTAAAACTAATCACAATATTCTTCAACGCTCAATTTAGTTTTTCTTGATGATATACAATTATTCTGTACGACTTATAGGGGAAAATTTTTCATTGTGTGTGGCGCATGGCTACGGTTTCACTTCCAATACGTAAGGGCCCGGAACTTTCGGTGGAGACAAATGACATGAAGAAGTAATATCCTTGAGTTACCTTCAGAGTTCACTTGCACAATATCAGAACAGGTCGCAGAAGAGGTGGCATATCTGCGAACATCAAGGCGAGGATACTTGTGAGCCATGTAAATCCATGTAGAGGCATAATTCACTGGACCGCACTCTGAATATTTATACAGCATAAAGAAACATCCGACAAATATGTGCGCATGTGGCGACATTGGCACACCAGACCATATTGCACTAGAGTGCCTGCCTATGAACATTTGCGGACTCAGATAAATGACATTGGTACTATAAGTGACATTGCTGGACACAAATTGAAATGGCATCCGGTGAACGAGGCAGGGGACTGGAAGGGGACTTATTAGCAAATATTTAGAGTATGGGAGAAATCCAATAGCAAGTAATAATTCTGAAGTGAATACTATGAGTGAGGGGTGAGTGGACATCACCGAGAATTGATTTCTACAAATAGGACGACCAGAAGCAGTGCATGTGTGACCAACAAAACCCCAACTGTGGCAGAAGCGGCAGAATCAATGGGTTGGGGTTGGGTTGTTTGGGGGAAGAGACCAAACAGCGAGGTCATCGATCTCATCGGATTAGGGAAGGACGGGGAAGGGAGTCGGCCGTGCCCTTTCCAAGGAACCATCCCGGCATTTGCCTGAAGCGATTTAAGGAAATCACGGAAAACCTAAATCTGAATGGCCGGACGCGAGATTGAACCGTCGTCCTCCCGAATGAATGAGTGGGGACTTACAGCCATCTGCTACGAAGGTAGTGTAGATGATTAACAAACGTAGTGTCATAGCTTTAGTTCCTTTTCATTTAATGTTATACATTTTATATTTCTTTTATAATTAATTTCACTAATTACATGGAAATGCTTTAATTACAAATCCTGAATTCATAGTCACAAGAGTTGTGTCCAATTTTCTGTAGTAATATAAAGATACACTTTCTAGTTAAATTAATGTGACCATCTCTCAAAAGCCTGGCAAACCACCTTTTGCAGCCTGGAGTGCAGCGACACTTGCAGGAAGGGTGTCAATGAGGTTCTGAAAGATACCGACAGGGACGTAGAGCCATTCCGATTCTTGCGCCGTACCCAGATGCGCTAGGTTTCTCGGTTGAGGATCCACGGCGCGAACGGTTCTATCGAAGTGATCCCACAGATTATCGATTGGTTTTAAATCTGGGCAGTCTGGTGGCCCAGGGAATACGGTAAACTCATCCTCGTGTTCTTCGAACCATGCACGTACAACGCGAGATGTTACACGTTGCATTGTTCTGCTGTTAGATGCCATCGAGCCGAGGAGACACGAACTGCATGTAGGGGCCGATAGGATCCACAAGAATATATGCATAGCTCTGTTGATCCACTGTGCCTTCCAGAATAGAGAGACAGACTAGGGAATGCCATCAAAACATTCCCCTGAAGAGGTGTTGCAGGGTGTTTGCTTTCAGACGTTTCACGCCGTGCACAACAATGAACATCTCTCCGATGGAACATAAAACGTGGTTTATGTGAAAAGGCCGCCCGCCGCCAGTCAATGGCAGTCCAGTTGCAATGCTGGCGTGCAAATTCCAGCATTGGCTCTGAGCACTATGGGACTTAACATCTGAGGTCATCAGTCCTCTAGAACTTAGAACTACTTAAACCTTACTAACCTAAGGACATCACACACATCCATGCCCGAGGCAGGATTCGAACCTGCGACCGTAGCGGTCGCGCGGTTCCAGCTGCAGCGCCTAGAACCGCTCGGCCACTCCGGCCCGCAATTCCAGTATTCGTCACCGATGCAGTCAGCATGAGAGCATGTACCAGGACCATGCTGCGGAGGCCCATATGCGGCAAGGTTCGCTGAACGGTCGTTGAGGGGACACTGTTGTTAGCCTCTTTCTTCATCTGGACGGTCGGTTGCATGTCTGTTCGCCCGTACGCATTTCCCCACCTATCGTTAACTCGTGTCATCTATGGTCCGTGGTGCACAACTGTTGTTTCTTCGCCCTTTCTGGATAGCACGGTATACTTTAACCGCCTATAATCGGGCCCTTTTGGACGTCAGATAAATAGCTCCGTTTCTGCACAATAGCTGCACTGTTTTCCGCGTCCCCCGACGCGTTTTATATACTCTCCACTGCTAGTGCTGTCTCTTGCCCCCTGTGAGTGGTTATCGTACGTTGACGTCTAACATAGGCGATGGTCACATTAAAGTGCTTGGACCGTGTACGACTCCAGGTAATAAGTAGCAGGTGTCGAAATTGTAAGCAATAATAAGTAAATAAAGCTATTTTTAGGGTCTGGAGATGCCTTCTACTAGAAGTTAAAGATATTACTGTAATGTTATACTCCGTGCCATATCTTCGTTCCAGACACACACATTTAGTTTGGTATCCAATGTGATCGCACTCCGTTTCACAAATGCTAGTGCAATATGAGTAAAAAGCTTTGTTACAAGCGCTTTGATTTTCTGGTATTTCGGCACTTTCAGTTCCACGTTAAACACACCATACGAAACTTTTGCTCAAAGCCCACTGACTGCAGCACATTCGGAAGCGGAAGAAGTGGCGCGGGAGAAGCCTTTATTATGCACGAAGCAGCTGCAGACTGCTTTCTGCTGACAGTTCGAGACGAGCATGCGGGATAGCAGCGACTTCGTGCGGAGGTGCTGGTGGGGCTGGGGATGACTTGTACAGGAAGGAGCGTTTGTGGGGGCGGAAGGGGCTGTACGTCACGCGTCGCAAAGTCGGCTCTAACAAAGCGGAGTGCTGGCGTCAAATTACCGGAAGCTTGCCGACTGATTACAACCACGGCTGCGCCGCCTCGCCAAGGTCACGCACGCACACTGGACCCTTCACGGTCAAGAACGCTCGCGCCATAGTATGCAGCTCAAAGAATAAAAGTCTTCTGATGACTAGCGCTCGTCCCTTTCCACGGCACTCTTATTACCTATGTTTACTTTAAACGCAAAGATGTTAGGTTAGACTTACCGTGGCTGTTATTGATATCGAATGACACTTATATTTAGTTAATCAGCCCTTTCACGTGTTTCATGCGCCCACATTTGGTTTCTTTTTAGGTATTATCCCCAAAGTTACTAACAAATACTGAAAATTAGGGCCGCCTCTAATTCGCACAACAGATATTGTGGGTGACAGCTAACATGAACTAATTCCATGACAAATGATACGAGAGCACAGAACACACGTTCTCTAAAAAATATTCTGACCCACTTGAGGTTCAAAAATGGCTGTAGGCACTATGGGACTTAACACCTGAGGTCATCAGTCCCCTAGACTTAGAACTATTTAAACCTAACTAACCTAAGGATAACAAAGACATCCATGCCAGAGACAGGATTCGAACCTGCGATCGAAGCAGCAGCGCGGTTCCGGACTGAAGCGCCTAGAACCTCTCGGCCACAGCGGTCGGCCCACTTGAGGTATCACAGTCGGAGACACGACGTCAAAGTACCTCGGCATAAGTAATTTGTTTCACCTATTAGATTGGAGCATTAGTTCGTAGCTTTTTTGTTTTGCATGTTGATATTCTAGTTGCTATGGGTTTATTTATCGATAGTCATTTTTTATTTATACTTTACTGTTGCTATTTTATTTTACGTATTGTCTTTCTGTGATTTGGAGATAGTGACTGGAGCTACGGACGATAGAAAATGGATTGCCAAGTGGAGAAATCAGAGTATTTCAGACATCTTCTTCTGTTTGGTTTCAATAGAGGGGTGACTGAAGCAGAGACAGCCAGAAATATTTGCGCCATGTTCGGCGATAATACCAGTAGACTGAGCAAGGCATGATTTTCTCGTTTTACGGAGGATCGTTTTGACATTAGTGACTCTCAATGGTTAGGAAGACCTACGGCGTTTGATGAAGATCATTTAAACGCATAAACCCACAATGATCCAAGTCAGTATACTCTAGAACTGGCAGATGTGATGAACTGTGATCACTCCTCCATCGTGCGACATTTCCATGCAATGGGAAAGGTTCAAAAATCGGGTATATGGGTACCGCATGCTTAGCCAAAATCTCAACAATCAGCGAGTGGCCCTAGTGCATCTCTGCTTGCTGCTCGTCAATAGGCTCGTGAACACCTACCATTCCTATCCTGTATCGTTACTTGTGACAAGAAATGGTGTCTTTATGCTAACATAAGGAAAACAAAGGAACGGTTGAGTCCAAGGAACTCCCCGTACAAAGACATGCGCGCAGCTAAAAAATATAATGTTATGCATCTGGTGGAACAGCGACGGTGTGGTGTACTATAAATTGTTTCCCCGAGGTGTAACCATCACTGCTAACATTTATTGTTCGCAACTGAGATATCTTGCAGAGGCAGTCGAAGAACAACGACCAGGAAGACTGCGTGAAGTGATGCTACTCCGCTATAACGCCCGCCCGCATTCTAACCGATTGAAGAAAAACGCTACACAGGGAGTTGGGTTGGCATGTTATTCTGCACCCACCTCATTCGCATCAACTTGCGTCCTCATATTTTTCACTTTTTCCCTTCTGTATCGAACAACCCTTAAGGAAACTCCTGTACGGATGAAAATGCGCTCCAAACATGGCTCAACGACCTCTTCGTCTCAAAACTACGGGATTTCTACAGTCGCGGCTGCAAAAGCTTACCGCAGCATTGGCAGACTGTTGTAAGTAATGATGGAGAATATATTATTGATGTTGATGACTAAAATTTCTGTTATGTGTATCTACTGTATTTATAAAACTTGCGGAAAAACGTTACGAACCTAATAAAACACGGTGTCTTAATTGATATTCGCTACATTTACATGGATATTTTGCCAATCATACTTAAGACCCTGGCAGAGGACTCATCTTACCACCTTCACAATAATGCTCTGTTAATCCACTCTCGAACAGCGCCCCGTGCGAGCTTTGATCTCCCTCTCATTTTATTATGATGACCGTGTCTCCCTATGTACCTCGGCGCCAACAAAATATTTTCGCTTTCGGAGAAGATTGGTGACTGAAATTTCGTGAGACGATCCTGCCGCAACGAAAAACGCCTTTGTTTTAATGATGATCATCCCAAATCCTGTATCATGTTCGTGACACTCTCTCCCCTATTTCTCGATAATACAGAACGTGCTGCCCTTCTTTGAACTTTCTCGATGTACTCCGTGAATCTTATCTGGTAAGGATCACATACAGCGCAGCAGTATCATAAAAAGAGGACGAACAAGCGTAGTGGTGTAGACAGTCTCCTTAGTAGATCTGTTGCATTTTCTAAGTGTTCTGCCAATGAAACGCGGTCTTTGGTTCGCCTTCCCCACAACACTTTCTACGTATTCTTTCCAAGTTCGTAATTGTAATTCCTATGTATTTAGTTGACTTTACTGCTTTTTGATTGATTTATCGTGTAATTGAAGTTTAACGGATTCCTTTTTGCACTCATGTGGATGACGACACACTTTTCATTATTTAGGGTCAATTGTCAATTTTCGCACCATCCAGATATCTTTTCTAAATCGTTTTCAATTTGTTTTATCTTTTGATGACTTTACCAGACGATAAACGACAGCATCATCTGCAAACAACTTAAGAGTGGTGTTCAGATGGTCCTCTAAATCGTTTTTATAGACAATGAACAGAAGAGGGCCTATAACTCTACCTTGGTGGACGCCAGAAATCAATTCTGTTTTACTCGATGACTTTCCTTCAATTACTACGAACTGTGACCTCTCTGATAGGAAATCACGAATCTATTCGCATAACCGAGACGGTGTTCCATAAGTACGCGATTTGATTAAAAGCCGTTTGTGATATTCAGAGTCAAAAGCCTTCTGGTAATCTAGAAATACGGAATCACATTTCGTGCGAGTAAAGAGCTAATTATGTTTCACAAGAACAATGTTTTCTAAATCCGTGTTGACTGTGTGTCAATAGACCGTTCTCTTCGAGGTAATTCATAATGTTAGACCACAATATACCTGCCAAAATTCTGCTGTTTATCGACGGCCTGTAATTTAGTGGATTACAGCTATTGCCTTTCTTGAATATTGACGCGACCTGTGCAACTTTCCAGTCTTTGAGTATGGATCATTTGTCAAGCACGCAGTTATATACGATTGTTAAGTATAGAGCTATTGCATCAGCATATTCTGAAAGGAACCAACCTGGGTTACCGTCTGGACCGGAGTACTTTTATTACGTGATTTAAGTTGCCTTCACTATTCCGAGGACATCTGCTTCTAAGTTACTCACTGAGGCAGCTGTTCTTGATTTGAATTCTGGAAAATATACTTTGTCTTCTTTGATGAAGGAATTTCGAAAGGCTGTGTTTAGTAACTGCTTTAGCAGCACTGTCATCGATATTATATCCATTGGAATCGCGAAGAGAAGGCATTGCCGCTAGCATACTTTACATACGACTAGAATCTCTTTGGATTTTCTGCCATGTTTTGAGATGAGACCTGAGTTTCTCCTGGCGTATACAACTTTCAACTTTCAAATAACTTCCGGGGATTCAGCCAGGTAACGCTTTCACCGACCGCCGATATTTCGGCGGGAGAACACCCCGCCATGTTCAAGGCAAACTGCCACGGACAGGCGGCGTACATGCAAATTTAAATCCTCGGTTCTCGGACTGAAGCAGGAAAGATAACACACACACTGAACACTAGTGCCACCAAAGATGATCAAATTCAGAGCTATCGATAGTGAGACTATGAATTCGCAGGTGAGGTAGCATTGACTCTGTCCCTCTGTTTTTTGACAAGGGAGAGAGCACGGAAGTTATTTGAATGTTTTGAGATGTTTCGCTGTGGAAAACTATTATAAGCATCTCGCATTGAAGTCCACGCTAAATTTCGAGCTTCAGTAAAAGATCGTCAATCTTGGGGATTTTGTGTTCGTTTGAATTTGGCATGCTTCTTTTCGTTGTTTCTGCAACAGTGTTCTGACCTGTTCTGTATACCAATGGGATCAGCTCCGTGGTCTGTTAATTTATTTGGTATAAATCTCTCAATTGCTGTGGATATTATTAATTTGAATTGAAGCCACATCTGATCTGCAATTGCATTATTAATTTGGAAGGAGTGGAGATTGTCTCTCAGGAAGGCGACAAGTGAATTTTTATCTGCTTTTTTGAATAGGTATAGTTTTCGTTTAGTTTTTGAAGATTTGGGCGCTACGTTATTCAGTCCCTGTGTTCACTATCCCTGTATCCGTTTTGATGCTTTGTTATTAGCTCAAGATTATTTGTTGCTGATAGGTCAACACCGTTAATGCATCAATAACTTTCGAAATGCTTTGCCTTAACAAAATCTAAATTCAGATATGTACTCGATAAATCAGACGCAATCATCTGATATGCGTATTAACCACATTGTGCTCAATTTTCATTTTAACAGAGTTTATAGCGATTTCTGTTTCTGCAAGTTTTTAGCTCTTCTACTCCTGTGCCAACCCTGCTCAATCACTATATTCTAAACATGATTTACATGCGAACAGAACTGGCAAAGTGTGAGGGACTTAGAATTCTGTTTTGATCCACTGAATCGTGGGGAAAATTGGCCTTCAGTGTCGTTTAAAATTGTATAAACGATAATTTGGTTCTAAAGACACTCTGTGTAATGCTGACGTAGGGCCTGGCTGGCGCCATACGAATGACGGCGCGAGCCACTATGACAAAACAAAGCTGTCTCATTTGAAGACTGGAGTTTTTCAGTCAATTACGGCAGTTAGTGGCAAATTGGCGGGAGCAACAGGCGGTGGTTTGGTATGACAGCTTCAGTAGATGCTGTGTATACTCGTCTCTAAGCATCAGTGAGGTGGCTACACTGAAGTGCAGCAGACACATATTTCTTTTTTATGCTGAAGGCTTATAATATTAATAACAATAATCTGAAATTTATAACAAGGTCTAGAAGAATGGAATCCAAAAGCATTTATATAATATTTGTAGCCTTAAAAAAGTATGTGATTCGATTGATAGAGAAATATTATTCAACACCTTAAAATAATTTGGAGCTGACAACGAAACTGTGGCGATCATAAAAAGACACTCTCAAATACAAAATGCAAAATTAAATTTTTAGTGAAACCTCCACTGCTTTTAAGTTCAGAACCGTGGTAAGACAAGGAGGTGGTTGTTCCCACTGTTATTCAGCTGTGTACCAGAAAAGGTAATCAGGGAATGGGGGAAAGGAAGAAGAAGATATATAAAGATAATCTGAATTTTGATAGACTGGCTTTTGCAGACGATCTTTCCATTTCGGCTGAATCTACAGAGAATACAACAACGCAGAAAATCTTATAGAAGAGACAGAGAACCCTACGTATGTTGTTGTTGTGGTCTTCAGTCCTGAGACTGGTTTGATGCAGCTCTCCATGCTACTCTATCCTGTGCAAGCTTCATCATTTCGCAGTACCTACTGCAGCCTACATCCTTCTGAATATGTTCAGTGTATTCATCTCCCGGTCTCCCTCTACGATTTTTACACTCCACGCTGCCCTCCAATGCTAAATTTGTGATCCCTTGATGCCTCAGAACATGTCCTACCAACCGATCCCCTCTTCTAGTCAAGTTGTGCCACAAGCTCCTCTTTTTCCCCAATTCTATTCAATACCTCCTCATTAGTTATGTGATCTACCCATCTAATCTTCAGCATTCTTCTGTAGCACCACATTTCGAAAGCTTCTATTCTCTTCTTGTCCAAACTATTTATCGTCCACGTTTCACTTTCATACATGGCTACACTCCATACAAATACTTTCAGAAACGACTTCCTGACATTTAAATCTATACTTGATGTTAACAAATTGTTCTTCTTCAGAAGCGCTTTCCTTGCCATTGCCAGTCTACATTTTATATCCTCTCTACTTCGACCATCATCAATTATTTTGCTCCCCAAATAGCAAAGCTCCTTTACTACATTAAGTGTCTCATTTCCTAATCTAATTCCCTCAGCATCACCCGACTTAATTCGACTACATTCCATTATCCTCGTTTTGCTTCTGTTGAGGTTCATCTTATACCCTCCTTTCAAGACACTGTCCATTCCGTTCAACTGCTGTTCCAAGTCCTTTGCTGTCTCTGACAGAATTACAATGTCATCGGCGAACCTCAAAGTTTTTATTTCTTCTCCAAGGATTTTAATACCTACTCTGAACTTTTCTTTTGTTTCCTTTACTGCTTGCTCAATATACAGATTGAATAACATCGGGGAGAGGCTACAACCCTGTCTCACTCCCTTCCCAACCAATGCTCCCCTTTCATCCTTTCATACCCCTCGACTCTTATAACTGCCATCTGCTTTCTGGACAAATTGTAAATAGCCTTTCGCTCCCTGTATTTTACCCCTGCCACCTTCAGAATTTGAAAGAGAGTATTCCAGTCAACATTGTTGAAAGAGTACATGGCAGATGCGAAGAAGGCATCGAAGTACATGGCAAGTGATTCTGGAAAAATAAGAGACTATAAAATTTAAATATTTAGATGAAATAATACAACCAAATGCTTTGGACGAAGAAGCTAACTTGACAAGTACGTGGAAAGTGGAGGCGACTTTTAAACTATCCAAAAACCTTTATAAAAAGAAATCTACTTCCACAAATGAAAAACTCTGGCACTATAACACTGTCATTAGAGCAGAATGCCTTTATGCTTCAGGGTGGCTTTCGATAAATACAGCCAAACAGTTAGGTGAAATAGGAAGGAAGGAAAGAAAAATAAACAGGAAAGTCTTGGGACCAAAACATGAGAATTAAAAATGGAAATTGAGGCGTAATAAAGAAATTTATGAAGAAATAGGACCAATATCAGATACAATGAGAAAGAGAAGGGTTTGAGTCCACGGACACCTAAAATGGTAGATGAAAAAAGGATAACAAAAAGAATATTTAACTTTTCTGGTGGAAACTCAAAAATGTCAATTACTTGGATCAAATAAGTTAAAGCAGACCTGAGTGAAATGGGAATAACGGTGGAACAAATAACACAAAAAGTTTAGTGCAAAGTTCCAAGGGCTTGCAAGAGGAAACAAAGAAGAGACAGGCGCAGCATGGCCACAGGAAAGAAAAGCTTAGGGACGGTATGAAAAGCTACTGGAAAGAAAGAAAGGAGAAATGAAAGAAGACATGTTATTTCATATGGTCCCAAAACTAATAAACAATAATAATATTAAAGATTACTCATTGTTTGTGTTTGTTGCTGAAACCACCCCGATATCACATGAACCCGTGGATCTGCAACCCTGCACAACGTGACTAAAAAAAATATAAATGTATCCATAAGAGTTGTGGATTTCAGGAAGTACTGTACAGGGGCTCGATTTAAATGTCAAAAGCCGGCCGAAGTGGCCGTGCGGTTAAAGGCGCTGCAGTCTGGAACCGCAAGACCGCTACGGTCGCAGGTTCGAATCCTGCCTCGGGCATGGATGTTTGTGATGTCCTTAGGTTAGTTAGGTTTAACTAGTTCTAAGTTCTAGGGGACTAATGACCTCAGCAGTTGAGTCCCATAGTGCTCAGAGCCATTTGAACCATTTAAATGTCAAAATCTAAACCTAGGTACCTCTGCATCTAGTATAAATTTAACTGTTAAGAAATCTTCCTTACAAGTCTTTCCCGTGAGGATATAGCCTTATACGAAAGTGACACGTATGCAGCAAAATGTTGAATATTTGATGAAAATGGCCCTGAGCACTGTGGGACGTAACTTCTGAGGTCATCAGTCCCCTAGAACTCAGAACTACTTAAACCGAACTAACCTAAGGACATCACACACATCCATGCCCGAGGCAGAATTCGAACCTGCGGCCGTAGCGGGCGCGCGGTTCCAGACTGTAGCGCCTAGAACCGCTCGGCCACCCCGACCGGCAATACTTGATGACTGGGTAACAATGAAGAGGTACTGAATCAAATTGGGGAGTAAGGACCTTTATGGCACTTCTTGAATCAAAAGGAAAGATTATACTCGGACGTAGGGATAGGTTGATGCAACACGTCCTGAGACAGCAAGGGGCAATTCATTTGGTAATGGAGGGAAGTGTGTGGGACAAAAATTGTGGAGGAAGGCCGAAGGCTAGGCTTTCTGGTGGATGTATGCTGTAGCGCTTATTGTTAGACTTGGACGTGGTAGACTAGTGTGAAGAGCATCAAACCTGTGTTCGGACTGAAGGCAACCACAGTAGTCTTTGGAAACCACGGAAAACTTCAATCACGACGAGGCCACGGAAAACTTCAATCACGACGACGAACTGACACCCCTTCCCTCGAATTGGAGCCCAGTGCGTCAACCACTGCTGAATCCCGGTCACAGACATCGGATTCTTTGGAGGAATTTCGTTGAGAGGTGCCAGAAGCTGCAGCTTCACACGCGTGGGATGTTTCCGTGCAAGCCAGAAGGCAGAGAGGAGCACGCAGGGTGGGTGACGGTGACGGGCAGCCGTCCGTGGCAGGGGTTCTAAAAATACCGACACCCGGCCAGCTCCGCCCGCCACATCCCCAGGCGGCGAGGGCAGACCGCGTGTCGGCTGTCTCGTCTGGCCGGTTCCAACACGAGAAGGCCGGCGCTTCTCTTACCTTCTCAGAAATTCGCGAGCGTACTACAGCCTCGAAGAATCCTTTCACTTTGTGTGTTTTGCAAGAACGGAAGCCTACTTAGCTGAGACTTCAAATAAAGTGTGTTCCAATAACAAAGAGGAATTTAATTTATGAATAAAATACATTTTTACTCAGCGCGTCATTTTTCACCCATCACTACAACAGTCCATTTATTGCTGAACGTTTGAAAAACGGAAAAAACGAAAACCTTCCAAGTGCATTTTTCTTTTTCCAAAAACGCGTTGTCAGTACTATTGTCTTCTCTGTATTCTGTTGCACGCCCCTAACTTGTTCCAAATAAGATCGCGGAGAAAATGCTTCAAACATTCATCACTAGATGGTGCATGGTGTTCATGGCAAGCAAATGCTTCTCAATGGAGTTCCAAGTGCCTGCGCTAAGACCTCCTCTCCTCCAAGTAGACTTGGATGGTCTGAAGAGAGAACACTCAAGTTTTTGGCGAGTGGGCAAAGCTTTTTGAACCGCGACAGAAAATTTTCCAATTATTATATAATTTATATAATAAGTTAAGAACGTTAAGAGAGGCCTCTGTTGAGCAAGATTTACACACGATTGTTGAGTCAGCTAAAGGTCTCAACCCATTCCACGTAATTCCAGTGCAAAGTTTCAAAGTAAGTAAAATATAACTACTACAACTAGTAGGTTGGTTCAAATGGCTCTAAGCACTATGGGACTTAACATCTGAGGTCATCAGTCCCCTAAACTTAGAACTACTTAAACCTAACTTACCTAAGGACATCACACTCATCCATGCCCGAGGCAGGATGCGAACCTGTGACCGTAGTAGCAGCGCGGTTCCGGATTCAAGCGCCTAGAACCGCTCGGCCTCAGTGGGCGGCAACTACTAGGTCCTAAATGTTTGTTTACATTGTGTTCGATCGTTGTGATGGGCAGTTACGTTTAAATAGGTCGTTTCCAACGTTGTTTCTTACGGTAGGACACAACTATACCAAGAATATTTCGCCACATGGGGAAGTAAAGAGCCAAACACTTACTTAAACTTCAACAAATGTGCATCAAAATGTGAACAGGCGAAACTGGTTACAGTGCTATTGGCTGGTTGTTTGAAAGAATCAACTTATATATATAGGGTGAATATTAATAAAACCGAGAAACTGGAGGGACGGAGTCCTAAGTGAAAATGAAGGAGAAAGCTTGCTATGAACATGTGTCTAATAATGGTCGGTGTGCGCGCAACGACAAAAAATACAGAGCTGCGTCGCATGCACGTTACAACAGATGTTGAAAGTGGTCGCCATGGGACTGCAGGTGATAGGTATGGTAGCGGTGTGTATGCAGGATACACGTAATCGTACTTTGGCTAATATCATGTTGGTGGCCCACTTGCCTGGATCTTCTACTGTGGTTCGTCTCAATATCCTGTAGAACCTGGCCCTCCAAATGTGGTGTACGTAGAGTCCGCCGCCTCCCTACACGATCGTCAGTCTGAAAGGATCCAAAAAGGGCTTGAAATGTTGTGTGACGTTGTTGACGACTACGAGTGTACTTCTTTTCGTACAGAAGTGTTGCCTCTCGACCGTTTACATCTGGTTGGTCTACACAAACACCATCTCGGTTTGTTCCCAACTCAATGCCGGACCATTCTGCTGCTTACAATACGCTGCGTCAGTCACATAGCCTGCAACACACAAGGAACACTCGGCACGTCGTTAGAGGAACTGTAATTTGTCAGCGCAAATCTAACATGGCAACGCTGCATTTCCGGACATATGTTCATAACACCCTTTTTCCCTTTTTTCCTCAATTTCCAGTCAGGAATCCGTCGCTCCAGTTTGTCGGTTTTATTAATGCTCACTCCCTATTATATACTGATCGGCCAAAACATTTGACCACTGACCTACTATCGATACAAACCCATTCGGGCGATAGTAACGTCACCTGGGGAAGAATGACTGCTAGACACACACACACAACACACACACAACACAACACACACACACACACACACACACACACACACACACACACACACACACACACACACGGTGCATGTAGTATCTGAGTTTGACTGTGGGGAGACTGTGATGACCCGCAGACTCGGCACGTGCATTTCGGAAACTGCACGACTTGTCGGGTGTTCGAAGAGATGCTGTGGCGAGTATCTTCAAACCGTGGCGAAACCAAGGTGAAACAATGTCTAAACGTCGTGGAGTTGGGCAGCGACCCCTCACTACACATATCCGTCGTCGTAGGCTGGACAGACTGGTAAAACAGGAGAGGCGGTGAACTAATATCAGATTTTTATGCTGGGCAGAGTACAAGTGCGTCTGAATACTCCTGACTATGGGCCTCCGCAGACGACGACCCATGCATGTGCCAATGTTAGCACCACGACTTTGGCAACTATGATTGAAATGGGCACGTGACCATAGGCACTGGACGTTGGCGCAGTGGCTGCCGATGGGACGGTGCGAATCCATCGTCTTCCAAGGGAACAGCTCTTAACACCTGTCCTGCGGGACGAAGAACAAGCTGGCGTCGGCTCCATTGTGGTCTGGGGAACATTCACGTGTGCATCCATGGGTCCAGTGCAGCATGTGTAACACATCATGAGGGTCAAGGAGTGTCGTACACTGGTTGCAGACCATGTACACCCCTTCATGACGACCATGTTTCCCGATGGCAATGGCATTTTTCAAAAAGATAATGCGCCATGTCACAAGGTCAGGAGTAAGATGGCATGTTTCGAGGGCCCCAGTGATGAGTTCCAATTGACGTTCTGCCCCCTCAACTCGCCAGATCTGAACACGATCGAATTCATCTGGGATGCTCCGGAGAGTTAGGTGACTTGTATGTGCAGATGTGACACCAACTGCATCCAGCAACTTACCAAGGCCTCATTACTTCCACACCACGACGCGTCGCCACTGTTATACGTGCCAAAGGTGGACATATCGGCCATTAGGTAGGTTCTGGCTGATCAATATATACACTACTGGCCATTAAAATTGCTACACCACGAAGATGTGCTACAGACGCGAAATTCAACCAACAGTTAGAAGATGCTGTGATATGGAAGTGATTAGTTTTTGAGAGCATTCACACAAGGTTGGCGCCGGTGGCGACATCTACAACGTGCTGACATGAGGAAAGTTTCAAACCGATTTCTCATACACAAACAGCAGTTGACCGGCGTTGCTTGGTGAAACGTTGTTGTGATGCCTCGTGTAAGCAGGAGAAATGCGTACCATCACGTTTCCGACTTCGATAAAGGTCGCATTGTAGCCTATCGCGATTGCGGTTTATCGTATCGCGACATTGCTGCTCGCGTTGGTCGAGATCCAATGACTGTTACCAGAATATGGTATCGGTGGGTGCAGAAGGGTAATACGGAACGCCGTGCTGGATCCCAGCGGTCTCGTATCACTAGCAGTCGAGATGACAGGCATCTTATCCGCATGGCTGTAACGGATCGTGCAGCCACTACTCGATCCCTGAGTCAACAGATGGGTACGTTTGCAAGACAACAACCATCTGCACGAACAGTTCGACGACGTTTGAAGCAGCATGGACTATCAGCTCGGAGACCGTGGCTGCGATTACCCTTGACGCTGCATCACAGATGGTGTACTCAACGACGAACCTGGCTGCACGAATGACAAAACGTCATTTTTTCGGATGAATCCAGGTTCTGTTTACAGCATCATGATGGTCGCATCCGTGTTTGGCGACATCGCGGTGAACGCACATTGGAAGCGTGTATTCGTCATCGCCATACTGGCGTATCATCCGGCGTGATGGTATGGCGTGCCGTTGGTTACACGTCTCGGTCACCTCTTGTTCGCATTGGCGTCACTCTGAACAGTAGACGTTACATTTCAGATGTGTTACGACCCGTGGCTCTACCCTTCATTCGATCACTGCGAAACCCTACATTTCAGCAGGATAATGCACGACCGCATGTTGCAGGTACTGTACGGGCCTTTCGGGATACAGAAAATGTTCGACTGCTGCCCTGGCCAGCACATTCTCCAGATCTCTCACCAATTGAAAACGTCTGGTCAATGGTGGACGAGCAACTGGCTTGTCACAATACGCCAGTCACTACTCTTGATGAACTGTGGTATAGTGTTGAAGCTGCATTGGTAGCTGTACCTGTACATGCCATCCAAGCTCTGTTTGACTCAATGCCCAGGCGTATGAAGGCCGTTGTTACGGCCAGAGATGGTTGTTCTGGGTACTGATTTCTCAGGATCTATGAACCCAAATTGCGTGAAAATGTAATCACATGTCAGTTTTAGTATATTTGTCCAATGAATACCCGTTTATTATCTGCAATTATTCTTGGTGTAGCAATTTTAAGGGCCAGTAGTGTATTTTCCTTCACTTGTGGAAACTAATATAGTTCCTATGATAGTGAGATCACGGGAAAATATTAACTGCCAATTTTGTTTTCGCTTTTGATAAGCGACATCCGCACAAACAGAATTTTGAATTTATAGAACTACAGGAAGCAGTTATATTTCAATAGTACGTGTGTGCAGAGAAACAGACGCTGTGAACGTTCACGGCATGAAGACGTCGTATGAAAGAGCCCGCCAGCGGACACTGTCACCTGGAAGTGAGCTCTCCGCTCCGGTACAGCAGCGGCGACCTGAAATGCGTCAGCCATTGTGTGGTGGTGGCCGCGACAGTTTATTACGGTTTGCCTGCATATCTCGACGGCCTGTCCTGACGCAGGCTTTTTAAGCGCTCGCGCAGGAATGCAAGGCTGTAAAAATTCTGCACCGGCCGCAGCCGCGTAATGTGATGAACTGCGCTGCATTGCCTTCGCATGAATCAGACGGCATTGTTAAGTGAAAAATGACAGCAACAGTCGAGGTCACCGACGATTTGCGTAGATGTGCTATGAAAGGTACAATGACATCATGTACAGGGCAGCAGAAAAAGAAGAGCAGATTTTAACTTCCAGCAAACTCCTAGAGCTGTGCGCAGTCTGCCTGTTACTGGTTGGGCGTTAAGTTCAAGGTTTTAATCGGTCGCCTAGAAGCTGCTGCTGACGTCATATAGAGTCGCTGTTTGTGTATAGAAACGACTGTGAAGCTATGTTAGGCTAGTGCTGTGTGCGTTGCGGTTAGCAGGATGTGAAGTAGTTGCTCAGGCACATAGTGACTCGTTTACACAGCCACTTCACGATAAGCAAATGCAAGAGTGACACAAAAAAATCTTAGCATACGACGTACGCAGACAGGAAAATACTGATCTTCTGAACATCGAGCATTAAAAATCTTGCCCCATCTCAAATACAACTACACAGATTCCTAGAATATCCGCAATGCAAAAAAGAACTATAACCGGCAAAAGCGTACGATTTCTACCAAAATGCAGATTGAATACGAATTGTTAAGTGTTGCGTTTAGTGTAACCATTGCAGAATAGTGGCCACACCCAAGCAATGGTATCAACACTGCAATTTTGAAGCATATGAGAAAGTCTTTTGTTTCCAAATGATGACTTCTTCCGGCTAATCTATGTTTTATCACTCTTGCAAAGTTCAGAAGTGTTGCAATTTCCGAAATTGTACCTAAATTGAGGAACATGATAGCTTTGCTCGAAATGCATACACATCTCGATTTTTCAGGAAATAAAATATATGGGCCTCTTTCTCTTTTCGCCAACTGAATTATATTTGATCTGAACTTTGATATATGGGCCTGTTACGGAGCTGTTGTGTCCCAAGAATACTTGAAGGAATGTTTTCAGACAAAATGTCTACCTAAATGTAGGTGGGTCGTTTTCCGTTATAATCATGTGAGGACGTTGACTGTAAGAGGGCCGCGAAAATACGCTGTTCTTATTTGTCGCCTCTGATGTCACCTAACCTCGCCTCTGGCATACTACTGTTTGCAACATTTACTGTTGCATTAGTGAGTCACAGAAACTGAAAGAAATAAAGACATGACGTGGTTTAACATCATTGCCAAAAATTTCAGAAATGTTCTTGACCGAATTGCTTCAAATTTTTGAACGATGCTCTAACGAACATGCGGACGGACGCAGGCTATATATAAACGGGAAACGTTGCTAGCAAAAAATTCGAAAAGCTCTTGTCCGTTTTCCTTCAGTCTTAAACGATACTCTCATGAACAATCAGATCAACAATGGCTATATATATGTTTTAAACAACAGTGTACATGTTGTCCGTTAAAACGGACTGCGAGAAATAAAATGCTGTGAAAATGTGTGGTTTGCTCATGCTTTTCTTTCTCGCCGTTAGTGCTAACTACGATGGCCGGGCAATTAAACTATTAGACAAACTGTTTCTCCCATAAACTGTATTCATTCTCCTTATGTTTAATTTTAAACAAAAATTGTATACACAACAATGTGCTGTATTCTTCCTCGCAGTCAGCTTTAGTAGAAGACAGGAAAATTGTATTTACGGTTTATGAGTGGAATATTATTACGGACTATAAATCGCCCGAAACTTTGTAATCCTACCCGTTCGCAAATTAAAGAGGCGGGAAAGGGATATGGATAGAGAGAGAAGCAAGAAGGGGATTAGGACGAATATCCAGTTTCAATACATATTTACAAACTGCGTTTCAGTGCCCGGTTCGATAGTATAATATAAAAAAGCGATCCACGTACAGTTCAAAAATACATAATTGCTATAATTTGCAGTATGATCCTTTACATGTCGTGGTGCCTAGTCAAAGAAGCTTCAAATGCGTCCTCTTTTATATTGTGTGTGTGTGTGTGTGTGTGTGTGAAAAATTGAAAAAAAAAAAACCACACACAACAAATATTAACACACACACACACACACACACACACACACACACAAAATAGACATCACTAACACACGTTCAACAATTGGCAATAACACTGACCAGTTGGCAACAACAGCGGAAACATAACATGAAGTAAAAGAATATTCATTGGCCAGTGGAGTGGCCAAGCGGTTCTAGGCACTACAGTCTGGAACCGCGCGACCGCTACGGTCGCAGGTTCGAATCCTGCCTCGGGCATGGATGTGTGTGATGTCTTTAGGTTAGTTAGGTTTAAGTTCTAGGGGACTGATGACCTCAGAAGTTAAGTCCCATAGTACTCAGAGCCATTTGAACCATTTCTGAATATTCATTTTCTACTGCTATGCCAATGACATCTCTAACGGCAGTAAGCAGCAGAAGAACAGCTCTAGAAACGAAACATGAACACATGCTGGGAAGCATCTATGAAAATTTTAAGCAGAAATTCAAACTATTATTAAATCACTGACAATCACAAAGTGGCTGAAGTGTTTATAACCTCAATGTAAAGTATCCAATACGTAAAACAAAATAAAGAAATTAGTATAAATACAAATATTATATATTTAAGGCCACTGACGATACCTTTCAAATGATAAAGGTGAAAAACGTGCGGCACGAGAAATTGGTTGTAGGCAGTTGCAATTAGACGAATCCAAAGTGATAATTGTCAATGTAATGAGACCTAACATTACTTCAAGCGGTAAACCTTTACAATAGTTATTTTTGAAACCGTGGGAAACATGTGGCTTCTTTGGTACTGGAAGGCAGGTTACTCGCAATTACTCGTAATGAAGGCCTTACTGTCAAGGAAGATTACGATTTAACCATGGATCGACAACGAGATTATTTAGAGTCGGACTGACAAGAGTTCGTTACCTTTTCAAAGGAAATAGCACAACATTTGCTTCCAGGGGCTCCATGCCAATTGAAACCTTGAAATTTTCAATTTTTCTTCCACTAATGTTAATCCACGGAATTTCCTCTTTCCTGTTATATATAATTTAACATTTGTTTCACTGTGAAACGACTAACAGTTTGTAGCAGTATTTTCAGAACTTCACACCTTGCAACATTTTCTCCACCGAACGTTGCCATATTTTCTGGTTTATTCAGTTATTTAAACAAAACACTGTGTGGGCGTGACCATTTTCCAAGTATCTGAACAGCTGAAAGCAAGATTGGTCAATTATTTAAAGGGTGGGTATTCAAAAGCTTTCAGCAGTTGGAGAAGAGATGCCATATGGAGAAAATGCAACTATCACTAAACTGGAGTGCACAGGTAATGTACGGACGGATACGAGGCTATGACGACTGAAAACTGTATACAAGGGTAAAAACTGGAAGATGACACATGATTAGATGGTAAGAATAGACTCACAAAATATATCACAGATAAAATTCCAAATTATTATGGCATGGCCAACAGGCAAAATAGTAGTAGCGTAGAAGATATGAGGAAAGCTGTATGGGAACTTCTGTTTCACTTCTTTCAACATACGATAAACTGATTCATGACCTACGCCCTGTAGGAAGTGATTCATGGTGCAAGTACAACAAAGCACAGCAAAATGGTGAGAACTTATTCAGAAACAAGTTATATCTTTTGCACTGTGGAAGTCTTGAAAGTAACTTTCAAAGATTTGCCAGGTGTAAGACTAGTGAATAAATGTCTTCATGGCCGTACCTAGAGTTGTAAAGAGTCCATCAACAGGAGAAAATGGGCCAGAATTACCAAGAGAGTGGCAACGTTCGGTAAAGAAAATGTTGCAAGGTGTGAGGTTCTGAAAATGCTGCTACAAACTGTTGGTCGTTTCACAGTGCAACAAATGTTAAATTAGATAGAGTCATGGCATCGCTAAGGGCTATTAGAGACCTTGAAACAAGAGCAAGACAACACAGACGAGCAGGAAAAAGGACACTGCACGATGAGATGGAAGAAGATGCAGACAACCCATTTTATGGAGCTGGAATACACTTACAACTTTAATGGCTGTTTCCCACAAACTGTACTTTGTAAAATTAAAGTGTAATTATTCACAGAATTTATTCAAATTACAGGAAACGCAAATCTGGGTATTGTGCATACTTTACCACAGGGACTTTCCTAGTTTGTATATCTCAAAGAAATTAGTGCCATACGTATGTAGAAAAATGTAGTTTCTTATTTTGATGTCCACTTTTTACAAAAATAAGTATTATCTTAAAACTAATGAATATTTCTAGAAATCCTTATGTTGAAGTGATAATAAATGTGCAACCTACGAGCCACATTTTTACAAATTTTTATTCCCAATAGTTTCTGATAAAAGGTACCTTTCATATGAATACATTTTACCTCATTTAAAACAGGTATTACAACCTGCCCGGGCCCTCTTAATCTCTTTCGGAATCCGCAGAAAACTGAGATCTCGATAGCTTCCAGAGTATTTGAACTGGAGCAGGAGGAGAAGATTAGCGTTTATAACGTCCAGTCGACAACAAGTTCATTAGAGACGGAGCACAAGCTCGGATTAGCGAAGGATACAAAAGGAAAGCGGCCGTACCGTTTCCAAGAAAAAATGCTGGCATTTGCCTGAAGCGATTTAGGGAAACCACGGAAAACGTAGACCAGGATGTCCGGACGCGGGTTTGAACCGTAGTCGTCTCGAGTGTGAGTCCAGTGTGGTAACAGCGTTCCCCGCTCGGTTATTTGAACTGGCATCCTCCCCAACGTGAATCCAGTGTGTAACTACTGCGGCACTTCGCCCGGTTACCCTTTCTGAGGCGCTCCCTATACTCCCTTCAGGGCTGCAGTGGTACGGCTGAGAATGAGACGTCGGTAGCTGGGTAGCCCCCTCACAGAAGCCGTAAAGTGTGTCCTCCTAACACAAGGCGGTGCTAACAGCCGGCCGTAAGGAAGGCCTTGTCCAGTCTAATTTGCTGCCGCAGCGACCTCCTACCACCGTGACTCGCAATTATTACAGGTATTTCACGTGTGTTTCCTGTGTGCTAATTGCTTACATGGTACTGGAGGACACAACTTACCAAGTACCGAACTGCGTATCCGGAGTCAACGACCTCGCGGAAAAGGGCAGTCTACTATGACTACCTTGTACGAGGCCAGCTTCAATAGGTAACGCAACACTTTTTTTCTTCTCGGCCAATTTCGGTTGAAAAAATGCGGAATTTGTTGTGGGACATCGTGGAATATTCCCGTTTCAGCCCCTATAGTTTCATGAAGACCCGACAGATGACGGCATTATACGTATGCTTCAACATGGCGTCTGTAACGGAGGTGTATTCCCAGCAGAGAGCTGTCACTGAGAGTCTTTTGGTGGAAAACCAGAGCATCGCAGACATTCATAGACGCTTGCAGAATGTCTACTGAGACATGGCAGCGAACAACAGCAGGGTGAGTCGTTGGGCGACGCGTTTATCATCATCGCAACAAGGTCGCGAAAACATGTCCTATCTCCCGCGTGCCGGCCGAACGTCACGAAATTGAAGAAACAACTTCAGCGTGTTCGTCACCACAAAAACGCAAACGAACTTCTCTTTCTCCATGATTACGCAAGGCCACGCACGAATCTGCGTAACCGAGAGGAGCTCACAAAACTTCCCTGGAGCGTTCGTCCTCATCCACCGTACAGTCCGGAGCTTTCACCTTCCGACATCCCTCTGTTTGGACCAGCGCAGGGTGTACTTCGCGGGAAGCAGTACATGGATGATGGAGAGGTAATTGATGCAGCTTTACGTTGACTCCGACGTCGACTAGTAGAGTGGTACCATGCAAGTATATAGGCCCTCCCAGTAAGGTGGCGAAAGACCAGCGCATCGAATGCAGTTTAGGTTGGGAAATAGAGTTTTGTAGCCAAAACGGTGGGAAATGATATGGCGTATTGCAATCCTGCTTTCAAAATAATGTGTTGCGTTACTTAATTGAACACTCCTCGCCGCGCGGGATTAGCCGAGCGGTCTGAGCGGATATGGGTCTCTGTGTTTGTCCTTAGGATAATTTAGGTTAAGTAGTGTGGAAGCTTAGGGACTGATGACCTTAGCAGTTAAGTCCCATAAGATTTCACATGCATTTGAATTTGAACACTCCTCGCAGTTGATTGACACTTCCACTGGGCTTCTTTCGTGATGACATGTTATTCCTGGTTCTAATTTTTTTCCAAAAATATAGCTGCGATTGCGGAAAATCTGTCACGATGGCTGGAACGCGAGTTGAACCCCGGTTCTCCCGAAGTGAGTCCAGTGTGCCAAAATCTGCGTCACCTCGCTAGGTTTTAGGCATTCCGTGTGCGTAGTCTGAGGCCACACAGTAACCGAAGACTTTAACGGAGCTTATCGTCATCCTCGCTCTGCCAAGTCCTTTGCACGCTCACTGCATGACGTCACATCCTCCTACTATAGGGGGAGGGTTCATTAACCTACCGCACTATAAAATATATCTCTGACCACATATCTGACTATTTATCACATTTAAATGGAAACTGTGACTCTTATTGTCACATGGCGACCAATGATTCAGACCTTAAAGCTTACAGGATCGAAGACAAGTTAATGCTGAATGCTGTACAACAATAATTTGTTTGCTGCAACGCAACTCGTGGATGACACCAGAAGAAACAACAGAAAACGTTGCATCATTCTTCATTGTAAGTATGCCAGCCATCACACAATGCCCCAAACGATTATTTTACAGAGAAAAGTATTGCACTGATGTCTCATTGTCCATATTCACCCGATTTCTCGCATAACAAACGAAAAAATGGGTGGAGAGTGATTTTGATCACCTAAAAACACTGTTGAATCCTTCCAAGACCGCGCTGCTAAGGTACCAACATCACAGTGGGAAAATGTTTATGGAATTAGTTCGAACACGTGCTAAAGTGTAGGCTGTCCGCCTCAGTAGCTACGCGGTCAGCACTGGGGATCGCTAACCAAAGCGTCCCGAGTTCGATTCTCGGCCAGGCGGGTAATTTTCTTCGCTCGGGGACTGAGTGTTGTCATTATTTTCATCATGGCAGAAACACCAGCAACCGTTACGAAATTGTTTCGAATGAAAAACAGCCCACGCTTGCACTAATTATGTTTATACTAAATCTTGACCATGATTTCAACTATAATAATATAGCCTTCTTCAGGAGTCGCCTTAATGCTTCCCACATGCGGTGCCTGAGATCCATCCTCGGAGTAACGTGGAAGGACCGAGTGACCAACGAAGCAGTGCTATCTAAAACTAACTGCAACAGTATTCCAGCTATCTTGAAGCAGAGACGACTACGCTGGCTGGGACACGTCCACCGTATGGATCATGACAGATTATCGCGTGAGGTGATGCTTGGAGAGATCTCTATAGCCAAAAGACCTGTAGGACGTCCTGTATTGAGGTTCAAGGACTCCTGTAAACGCGATATGGAGAGCTTTGGGATGGATGGGAGGCACGGGCTGGCATGAGACCAGAGTGGCATGATGATATATCATCTGGAATGTCGAAGCATGATGAAGGCTTCTTAGATTAAGGCAGAAAAAGCTTCAAATGCTACCACTGCTCCTGCCTCAGCAGCCAGGTACACTTGTGACAATTGCAGCAAGAGATGCCGTGCTGCCATTGGCTTGACAATATATATATCATAAGCTTTTAAGCTTACACTTAGTATAGCAGATGTAGTGGCGGAGGACATACGGTGCCATATGTAGTTTTACTTATGATCGAACAGGCTTATACCTGTTGAAGGTATTTTATTTTATTGATCGTGACGCAGTCGCTGGGCTAAGACATTTTTCATTTTTAAGAGCTTATGACTTCTGAAGAAGGCTATATTATTATAGTTGAAACCATGGTCAAGATTTAGTATAAACATAATTAGTGCAACTGTGGCCTGTTTTTCATTCGAAACAACTTACTAGTGTGTTATCTTTCCGCTCGTTTTGTCATAATAGAGATGGTTTTGTGGATACGGCCAGAAAGCCAATAATTTTTTTTAAGAAATGTATCCTATGTCCTCCAAAAGATACAGGAGGCAATCTACATAGAGAGCGCCGCACTGCCTACGACTCAGACTCAGCATGTTTAAAGTTGCTCTCCAGAAGAGGGGGCCACGAGGAGGACTATCTCAGCTATCCACTTTACGACACACAAATAGTTTCCAAGCAGACGGTCATCTGCCAAATGTGGATGTAAACAGACACACAGCTCTACTGATCAGCTAGGTATAGGGTCTAGTCACACTTCCATGACCACCACCTATGTTCGATGTCAAGTGCAATAACGACTTAGCAGTGGTGGATAATAAAACGTGTCGGGGAAACGCGGAAAAAAGAAGTGCAGTTGTTGTCGTAATGCGGTAACGGAACTCTTTATCTGACGTCCAAAATGAAATGATCATTGGTTTTCGGGCCACGGGTGGAAGCTTTCCAAAACGGCTAAGCCTGTAAATCGTTTGGCTAAAGCTGTCGGCACACGGACCGTGCATCCGAACGTTGAGCGTGTCGAGTTTCTGACGTCATAGCGTGGAACAGCACGTTCGGGAGTCTTTCCGAACGTGCAGAGCAGTATCTGCCATGTCAGATATTCTGAGCGTGCGTCTGAGCGTTGACCAATGAGATGGCACAACGCCACCTACGTCACACGCACGCCGTCTCCCTTCAGTAAAGAGTTGTGAGGCGCCGTATTGGCATTCATTTCAAGAATATATGCATATATGCCGTTTCTGATCACCAAATTGAGAATCACTGGAAAACCCGTTGTTAACTGTGTGATTCGTTCCAATAAAATAATGAGGAACATCATATTCGTGGCAACAGAAGTATTGTAACTCGCTTATTATGAGAGTATGCTATTTGAAGGCAGCGACACACTGAAGATGCACCCAAAACGCATTGTTCTTGATACAATTTGTTATAATTAAATTTCAATTAATAACATATCTACGATTAAGGTTTTCAGCACACAGCATAAGATAATATAAATAGATAAAAGAGGTGTGTTGTTGGTTTAGCGTGGCGAGTATTGTCACTGTCCGGTGACAAATTGTTAGTAGGGGGCGGTGGTTCGAGTCTAAACACTTCCAAATTTTTTTTCCTAACATTCGCGTTTTTATTAGGTTCTGATACCTTGTTATTAGTTTAATAAAAGTATATACTATAATATTTGATGTTATATAAATATAAGTTCACCTCTTTTTGAGGGGTGACTTTGTTCGATTGGCTTAATCTACAGGTCAGCTTGCGCTACTTGTGTAAAGATATTTTGCTCCTTTTTCGCCGGCCGCGGTGGTCTAGCGGTTCTAGGCGCTCAGTCCGGAACCGCGGGACTGCTACGGTCGCAGGTTCGAATCCTGCCTAGGTTCGAATCCTGCCTCGGGCATGGATGTGTGTGATGTCCTTAGGTTAGTTAGGTTTAATTAGTTCTAAGTTCTAGGCGACTGATGACCTCAGAAGTTAAGTCGCACAGTGCTCAGAGCCAGCCAGCCAGCTCCTTTTTCTTTTACGCTTCGTAATTCACATGTTGCAAAGATTCTGCTACTGGGTAGGAACAGTGATCAAGTAAGACTGAGCTTGGGGTTTTACTAAAACGTGGGAATGATGAAATAATGTTTATCTTACGCGGAGAAGTATTCCAAATTTGTACCCCACTGTTTGTAATGGAACTTTTATAAGCCTGTGTCCTTATTGATTGGACACGGCACTTTCCTTTTCGTGGACGATGGAGGAAATGTGCGTTTTAACAGATCTCACGTGGGAATTTTACGCGCGCTCGTTTAGTAAACAGTGTGATTTACGAACTAGAAACATCCCTCTACTGTCGCTGGAGTGCGTTGCGATCGCGTATACCACGTTGGGGCCCATGTACCGTATGCACAAATCGCATCGTTTCTGAGCGTTCGACAGCATGGTCCGTGTGCCGACGGCTTAAGCTTGTAAATCGTCTGCGTGCGGCCGCGGTTAAACTATTCCAGAAACTACGGCAAAATGGCGCTGTACAAAACAGGCACCGAAGGAACTATGGTGCACCATGACGCACAGATGACAGGGGTGAGCGACGGCTGCGCAGATGTGTATTGGCGAATACACGTACAACAGCTGAGCACCTGACCACCCAGGGGAACTAAGGGGCTACCAACAGTCTCTCCTCGACGAACGTTCAGCGTATGAGCCTCCACAGCAGGCGCCTGGTTCGCGCACCCATGCTGAGTGCTGTTCATCGGCGACTAAGGCCGATATTTACAAGCCAGTACCGCAACTGGACATCTACTGAATGGTGACACGTGGACTTTTGAGACGAATCATGTTTTGTGCACCATAGTGCCTGCGTGTAAGCAAGCCATCTAATAACAACAACTACACTCCGCGATAGAGGGCTCTCTTCCTTCCGCAATAGAGGGCTCTCTTCCTGCCGCATAAGTTTAACGCCACAGTATTTGGTGAATACAACAGAGTACAAATATCACAGGCGAGTATTTTGAGAGACACTGAAACGATTTCCACAAATGTATTGTTTTCTTTTCATTGTTTTGTAGAAACTTTAAAAAGGTGGGCCTCGTCTCAGTGGAGAGCAGCTTACTACCGCAGCAAAGTGGCGCCTGGTGTGGTAGAATACTGTGACCAGGAGCGGCCCTGTATCGGAAAGTACCCAGCGCAGTACCTGGCGCTGAGAGCGGAGGCCTGGCTGGTGAGTCACGCTCCCCGGCGCTCCTTAACGCCGGCGCTGCTGCTGCATCAGCCGTCTTCCGTGCTTCCTCACCGCCCTGATAACGCGGGGCCCGGCTCGCCGGCCGCGCGTTGCGTCAGTCGCTGCAATGTTGTTTCCTCTTAGCGCTCTATTGTTCGGCTCTCAAGCAGGTGCCCGGATCTCAAGGCGGAGAAGTAGGGGGTGTACAGGCGTCGTGAAACACCCCGTCCTCTACCTCAAATAACATTTTACTAAAAGCTTTTCTATTTACTACGGTATATTGATAAGTTTCACTTATGGACCGTCTGACAGCAACTGAATAAAACACAATTTTAGTGCCATACGCGTTTCGCCTTTATTTTCTGCAAGGCATCATCAGTGGCCTGGAATATGTACATATGTTAGCTATTTTATTTACATTTTTATCACTGCGCCTATAGGTTATAAACAGTTCTGGTGGTTGGTATTTCCTATTAAGTATTAATGTTTTTAACTGTACTTACAGGTTGCGTAGACAGTTTCTCACATATTACGCTCCTGTTGCATTTTTGGTGTTGTTCTTCTTCCTATGAGCGCCAGTTTGCTGTTTTTTCCACATTCCACAGCACTATGCATTGAACGCTTGTTTTAATGCAATGTTTTGGTTTCTGTTGCCGACTGTCAAATGTTTTTGCCAAAGATCGAATATTACTGCCAAACTTATGAGTGTAACTATTGAAGTATCTGTGGTCTGTTCGTTATGCATTTGTGTGTGCGTTTGTGTATGTATGTATGTGTGTGTGTGTGTGTGTGTGTGTGTGTGTGTGTGTGTGTTTTTTGGTGTGGTATTAATTTAATTTCATTTAATTTTATTGTATTTAGTTATTTATTTTTGTTTTTGTCCTGTGTATGTGTGTGTGTGTGTGTTTTGGTGTGATATGTATTTTTTTGTGCTGTGTGTGTATGTCTGTCTGTATTTTGGTGTTACGTAATTATTATTATTATTTTTTTTTTTTTGTGGGGCTGTGTGTGTGTGTGTGTGTGTGTGTGTGTGTGTGTGTGTGTGTGTGTTTGTGTGTGTCTGTCTGTCTGTATTTTGGTGTTATATATATTATGTTATCATTTCCTTTATTAAGTGTAGTAGGGAGCCTGTGCTGATGTGTGTTTGTTCTATTTCTACATTAATTAATATATTGTCTATACTCTGTTGATCATAAGAATAAACCTCATGTAAACATTGTTGTTGTTGTTGTGGTCTTCAGTCCTGAGACTGGTTTGATGCAGCTCTCCATGCTACTCTACCCTGTGCAAGCTTCTTCATCTCCCAGTACCATCTGCAACCTACATCCTTCTGAATCATATTAGTGTATTCATCTCTAGGTCTCCCTCTACGATTTTTACCTTCCACGCTGCCCTCCAATACTAAATTGGTGATCCTTTGATGCCTCAGAACATGTCCTACCAACCGATCCCTTCTTCTTGTCAAGTTGTGCCACAAACTCCTCTTCTCCACCATTCTATTCAATACCTCCACATTAGTTATGTGATCTACCCATCTTATCTTCAGCATTCTTCTGCAGCACCACATTTCGAAAGCTTATATTCTATTCTTGTCCAAACTATTAATCATCCATGTTTCACTTCCATACATGGCTACACTCCATACAAATACTTTCAGAAACGACTTCCTGACACTTAAATCTATACTCGATGTTAACAAAATTTCTCTTCTTCAGAAACGCTTTCCTTGCCATTGTCAGTCTATATTTTATATCTTCGCTACTTCAACCGTTATTAGTTATTTTGCTCCCCAAATAGCAAAACTCCTTTACTACTTTAAGTGTCTCATTTCGTAATTTAATTCCCTCAGCATCACCCGACTTAATTCGACTACATTGCATTATCATCGTTTTGCTTTTGTTGATGTTCATCTTATATTCTCCTTTCAAGACACTGTCCATTCCGTTCAACTGCTGTTCCAAGTCCTTTGCTGTCTCTGACAGAATTACAATGTCATCGGCGAACCTCAAAGTTTTAATTTCTTCTCCGTGGATTTTAATACCTACTCCGAATTTTTCTTTTCTTTCCTTTACTGCCTGCTCAATATACAGATTGAATAACATCGGGAAGAGACTACAACCCTGTCTCACTTCCTTCCCAATCACTGCTTCTCTTTCATGCCCCTCCACTCTTATAACTGCCATCTGGTTTCTGTACAAATTGTAAATAGCCTTTCGCTCCCTGTATTTTACCCCTGCCACCTTTAGAATTTGAAATAGAGTATTCCAGCCAACATTGTCAAAAGCTTTCTCTAAGTCTACAAATACTAGGAACGTAGCCTTTCCTTAATGTTTCTTCTAAGATAAGTCTTAAGGTCAGTATTGTCCCATGTGTTCCAACATTTCTACGGAATCCAAACTGATCTTCCCCAAGGTCGGCTTCTACCAGTTTTTCCGTTCGTCTGTAAAGAATTCGGGTTAGTATTTTGCAGCTGTGACTTGTTAAACTGATAGTTCGGTAATTGTGACATCTGTCAACACCTGCTTTCTTTGGGATTGGAATTATTATGTATGGGTAAACATTACACTATATATTCTTCCGCGTTTGCTGGAATATAATAGGATTTCGTTTCACGTGGAGCGGAAGCCAAGCTGTATAGAGTACAGACAAGTACGATAATGAGGATACGTTTTATGCTGTGCGTTACGCGCACGTCGACACAGCAATAATACGGGGCAACAGCTTTACCGGCACATTTAACGTGGACAGCGCGGGCCAGGCAAGTAAACCAACTAACCTGCGGCGATGTGAGCAGTTGCAGTAAAGACGTCAAAAGAAACAAGCAGAGAATAGTATAGCTTTGATAGTCACTTAATTTTCAAACAGAAGGAAATAATGCTAAAACTCAGACGATACGTATCTTAGATGTTCAGACGGAAAACATAACATGCTCTCGAACTTAGCTAACATAGTATTGTAATTGAAAACAAGAGTGATGAAAATTCCTGACTTTAACGAGGGCAATTTTTCTGCATGAGCTACGTGTGCCGCAAAAGCACAGTTCTGGGATTTCACCACGCAGTGAAATTATTGAAGCCACTGAAGGTATTAGTCAGTCATTGGTATTCTCTTAACTCTTTCCATATCGGACTCCGAGGAATACATATCAGCATTGCTACGTTAATAACGAAACGATCAGCAACAGAACCCCAAGCCACCAAAAAATCCACATTTCCTCCTCCTCTTTTTATGACAAGCTATTCTACATTCGTCATCGTTCGGCAATGACGTGTCACAAAGCTTTTTAGTTCCAGTACAGTTGGATATCTTAAATGTCCTGTTATTTCTCGCGACAAATCCCTTAACTTGGCTCCATTTCTGTTGGGTTCCGATGGCAGTGTTAAGATGACAACTGTGAAAATGTAGCATTTGTACCGTGTGCTCGACGCCGTGAAATTTGTTTTACATGTTTCTACGACACTTATCACTCTGGCTCGTGTGAGATCGCTATTGTCATACAAAACAACGGATATATTCAAAGAAAGAGTATTTGGTTTTTCATTTTTCTTCACACAATTTTATTGTGTTATGTTTTCTTATCGTCAACTACCTTTTATAAAATATTGATCATTAAAAATGTGCATTTACAATTAAAGCCGAAATTTTGCGTGCGATATGTAATTAGAAACTAGAAGACGTGCGTTTTTATTGAAAAATTATGGTTAAGTATATATATATATATATATATATATATATATATATATATATATATATATATATATATATACGGTAATTAATGGTATTTATATGCCGAATAAAAAATTCGTAGGCCACACTGGATCTCGAATCATCGCCCGCCAGTTCACTCTATTTTAATTCTATGACACTATCAATTACGCCACATAATCAACAAATGGTTCAAATAGCTCTAAGCACAATGGGACTTAAGATCGGATGTCATCAGTCCCCTAGACTTAGAACTACTTAAACATAACTATCCAAGAACATCACACACATCCCTGCCCGAAGCAGGATTCGAACTTGCGACCGTAGCAGCAGCTCGGTTCCGGGCTGAAAGCCTAGAACCGCTCGGTCACAGCGGCCGGCACACAATCATATCCAGTACTATACCTTAGATTCAATCTTCGCGTTTGTATTTATTTACATCAGGTTTATTCTTACGACGAAAGAACTATACGAAGAAAAACTCTTGTTGTAATCTCTCTACACTTCAAGAAAGGGAAGAGAAGGAAGATTAGAGTTTGAAACAAAATTCGATACATTAAAAGTGTTGGCATTCCTTAGCTTCAAACGAACTTATATTCTGGCATGGTCGAAATTTCAGACTATGTGCTTACCAATAAAAAGCTATAAATAATTTCCTTTTCATATAGATTCTATTATTTTTAGCTTTTTATTAGTGAGCATGGAGTTTCACATTTCGAACATGACAGAATATAATATCGATTAAAGCTAAAGCACGCCAATACTTTCAATGTATCGAACTGTACAGCTTTTATAACCATGATAATCCCATTTTTCACACGATATCATTGGGCACATAACTTTTAAATCCACCGCGCTTTTACCTTTTTATCGCTTGATGTTCTACATCTACATCTATATTTACATAGATATTCCGCAAGCCACAGTACGGTGCGTGGCGGGGGGTACCCTGTACCACTACTAGTCATTTCCTTCCCTGTTCCAGTTTCCCGTTCCCCTTCAAATAGTGCGAGGGAAAAACGATTGTTTATAGGCCTCCGTATTATCCCTAATGTCTCGTATCTTATCTTCGTGGTCCTCACGCGCAATGTATGTTGGCGGCAGTAGAATCGTTTGGCAGTCAGCTTCAAATGCCGGTTCTCTAAATTTTATCAACAGTCTTTCTCGAGAAGAACGTCGCCTTCCCTCCAGGAATTCCCATTTGAGTTCCCCGAAGCATCTCCAAAACACTGATGTGTTCTTCGAAACCACCGGTAACATATTTAGCAACTTGCCTCTGAACGCTTCGATGTCTTCCTTCAATCCGACCTGATACGGATCCCAAACACTCGAGCAGAACTCAAGAGTAGGCCGTACCAGCGTTCTATATGCAGTCTCCTTTACAGGTGAACCACTCTTTCCAAAAATTCTCCCAATACACTGAAGTCGACCATTCCCCTTCCCTACCACAGTTCGCATATGCTCGTTCCATTTCATACCGCTTTACAACTTTACGCCCAGATATTTAAACGATTTGACAGTGTCGAGCAGGACATTATTGATACTGTATCCAAACATTACAGGTTTGATCTTCCTTCTCATCAGCATTACATTAAGTTTGTTCGTCCTACACATCCGCATTAATTTACATTTTTTCACATTTAGAGCAAGCTGACATTCATCAAACAGACTGGAAATTTTGTCTAAGTCGTCTTCTCAACAGCACAATGCAAACTATGTAAGTCTTTCGGTTCTTATACTGCATATGTGTAAGCATTGTTCTTCATCTCCTACCATCTAGCGGGCCTCTGTGGCCGAGCGGTTCTAGGCGCTTCAGTCCGGAACCGCGCTGCTCCTACGGTCGCAGGTTCGACTCCCGCCTCCGGCATGGATGTGTGTGATGTCCTTAGGTTAGTAAGGTTTAAGTAGTTCTAAGTCTAGGGGACTGATAACCTCAGATGTTAAGTCCCATAGTGCTCAGAGCCATTTGAAACATTTAAACCTACCATCTAAAACATTTTTGATCCATCATACTATGCATTAAAAATGGAACGTTCGGGTCAACTTACAAATGGCAAGAATGTGAAGCCGAAACCGGTCTAGGACTTAAATACAGTACGTATATCAGCAACAGGAGAGATGTTTCATGGAGAAACTAATAGAAGGTTATTCTTTCCGGCGGGATCCTTGCTCCAGCTGATGTGCTTTATTTTCCACCTTCATTTCCATGTACGTCAAGCTGTCATCGATTACAGTATCATTCCGGAGGCAATAACCTTGCATAGCTTCCTCTTTTTTCAGTAGGGAAACGATCTGATAACTCTGTTGATGTAATTAGTGTCACATGCAGGAGAGAGAGAGAGAGAGAGAGAGAGAGAAGGGATGGGGGAGGGGCACACACATAAGTGTTGAATAATAGTGGCAACTATTTATTTACAGCTCGTACAAAATAGATACGTGTTTCAAAGTTTTACTGACCTTCAAAGTAGTCACCAGCATTGTGTATAACCCGTTGCCAGCGATGTGGAAGTCGTAAGATACTCTTAGCAGTGCCAGTTGTGTTGACAATTCGAGCGGGGCGGTCTATTGCCCGACGAATTTGTAGCAGTTCTGAAGCGAATGCCGTGAAGTGTTTCATTCAGTTTAGAAATCGAGCTGGACTCACGAGGGCTTACGTCAGGGGAGTGCAGTAGGTGGTATAGCACTTAGCAGCCCCATCAGCCAAACAAATCAGTAACAGCTTGTACTCTACGTGCTTGAGCATTGTCCTGCAAAATGATGGTCAGGTCCAGCAGAAAGTGTCATCACTTCTGTCTCTAAGCTGGTCGTAGGTTATGTTCCAAAAATGAACACCATAGAGACAGAAGTACTGACACTTTCTGCAGGACCTGACCATCATTTTTCAGGACAATGCTCAAGCACGTAGAGTGCAAACTGTTACTGATTTGTTTGGATGATGGGACTGCTAAGTGCTAGACCACCTACTGCATTCCCCTGACTTCAGCCCTCGTAAGTTCAACTCGATTTCTAAACTGAATGAAACACTTCACGGCATTCGCTTCAGAACTGCTACAAATTCGTCAGGCAATAGACCGTGCCGCTCATACTTCAACTCAACTGGCATTGCTAAGAGTATCCTACGACTTCCACATCGCTGCTGGTGACTACTTTGAAGGTCAGTAAAACTTTGAAACACGGATTTATGTTGTACGAGGTGTAAATAAATAGTTGCCACTGTTAAAAGTTCCAACCCTCGTATATCACTGAAGACAGGCAAAATATCTGCGGCTAAATGATAACGTTCATAATGCGAGATTCTCGTCTGCCGTTATTTCTGGACTGACAACTGCTTTCGTTCCAGAAAACTTACTCCACTGTACGTGACTGACAGTTCATTTGGATAGGGCACAAGCTCAGTTGTTGCTAATCGAAGAATGTGAGAATTCAGGTCTGACAAAGACGCACCCCTGGGGGAGGAAGTCGCTGGTGGAGCGCTGCGTCTAGGTGCGTGACGGGAGAAAGTGTCGGCTGCACCTGCAGGCGATGCGAGGCGAGGCCACGTGCGCACGCCTACGCTTCGGGCGTCGGCCGCTCACGCACTCCCAGGGCAGAAGAAAGCGCCTCCGCGAGGGACGAACCGCGTGCCGAATACGGCCGTCACCGCCCCGCTACTTCCGGTCGCAACAGTTCTGCTCGACAGACACAGGTGTAACCTCACTTCACGAATACGGCACTAGGCGTCACAGGACTCTCTGGGATGTGTGTGTACAATCAGCGCAGCAGACTTTCCTTTGGGTGCGTGTTACAAGACGATAAATCTGCGCATCTCCTATGATGGATGTTCTATTGTCTGGCAGCCACTCTCAACTCGGGACAAAACTTCTGACAATCACTTATGAGCTGCTTTGTCCGTCGTCATTTGATGCAAATAAACGAATATCCCCAAACTACTGAGTACTATTCGCGAATGCCGCGTGGGAAGAATGTCACTAAGTCTAAGTATAAGCTCTAATTTCTCGAATTCCTCGTTGTGGTCATCTCGCGAGACGTATGTGAGGGGCAGTAATATGTTGTCCGACAAATTTCGGAAAGTTCTGTTTCCAATTTTCAAGAGCAAACTTCTCCCGTCCTCTTGTAGCGTCTCTCACTGCTGAACATATCTGCAATTCTCTCACGCCAACTAAGCGATACCGTATCGAACTGCGCCGCTCTTCGTTGGATCTTGTCTATCTCTTCTATCAGTTCCGCCTGATATCGGTCCCAATCTGATATATATTACTCAAGAACAGATCGAACAGGCGCCTTGTCGGCCACTTCCTTCGTGGATGAGTTACAATCCCTTAAGGTTCTTCCTATAAATCTCAGTCTAACATCTGCTTTTCCTACTATTTGTTTTATGTGGTCATTCCACTTAAGGTCGCTTTATACAGATACTCGTAGATATTTTAAAGCAGCTACTTTTTCTAACAATTTGTCATCCACAGCGTTACTGTATAGTAGTGGATTTCGCTTCCTATGTATGTGTTATATGTTACATTTATTTACGTTCAGGGTCAACTGCCAACCGCTGCACCATTCATCAACCTCTGTAGGCCCTTCTGCTAGTTGCTACTGTCTTCTGGCGTTGCTACCTTCTTAAAGACAACTGCATCATCTGCGAACAGCCTTAAAGCCTCCGAGGCATTCTTACCAAATCACTTAAATACGGTGTAAGCAATAACGGTCCTATCACACGTGCTTCGGGTACTCCATAAATTACTTTTAAATCTGTCGAATTAGTCCGTTAAGAGCGATGTGTTGAATTACATCTGCAAGGAAGTCCTGAAGCTAGTTGCAACTCTCTCGATATGCTTGTATTTGTTTCACTAGACGGCAGGGCGGGACAGCATCAAACGCCTTTCTGAAGAGCCGTTGTCTACAGCGCTACGGATCTCATGGAGGAACAGAGCGAGCTGACACCCAAACCTCTAGATGTCAATCAGGTCGGTACCAAACGTTGTATATCGACAGAGTATCAACCAAAACACCGATATAATTTGCGCTGTGCACTGTCGTCCAGGAGAACGTGCGTAAACGGGCGTACACTAATTTTATATAAGACCAAAACCTCTTAGCACATAAAATGTATTTACAATTTCGAATATGGATGACTTTCAGCTTCAGAATGGTATGACTACAATGAAAATTTGTGCCGGACCGGTGCTTTGACCTGGATTTCCCGCTTATCGCGAACTCTCGCCTTGCCATTTGGCTACCCCAATATGGCCCGCGGCCAGACCCATCTTTCATAAGCCGTCAACCATGTGTATACAACCTGCACTCGTACATCCAATATGTATATTCCCGTACAGGCGAGACATTTTCCTTGAAAGTCGCCTACACGGTGTCAGTGGATAAATACGATATTGCAGAACTGTGTTATTCCGATGTTGCAGTGCCTGTGGTATTCCGAATTACGAACGGTATGCATGCGGGCTAGCGACTTTCATGTAAAATGTGTCGCCTGTACGAAAATATACACAAAGGAAGTACGGATACAGGTTATAGACAATGGTTTACGACATATGAAAGTTGGATCTGGCCCTGAGTTGTGCTCATATAGTCAAATGGTGTGGCGGCCGCTCGAATAAGCGGGAATCCGGATTCAAATTTTTACTGTCGTCATTCCATTATACGGCTGATGCTTATCCATATTCGCAGTTGCGAATAAATTTCATGTATTTCATAACGGCTGTAGTCACCGCAGTGCCTATTTCTTTGGACATGCTTGCACATCCAAAGGAACATTGCTTCGTAATCCGGAATAACTCACGGACAGCAATGTCGTAAAACATTTTAGTCAAATCGGTTGAAAAAATTTTATCTTCTCTCATTGCTCTCCTTACACTCCTTTTGCTTCGTTCGGCTTTTGTCTGTCATCTAGGTGTCTACTTATCCTGTATCTGTCATGCTCGCTTTGTTTATGTAGCACTTTTCTATTAAATCACAGTAGGTCTTTCCCGTCCCTTACTATCTTGCTCGTAAGATACTTGTCTAAGGTATATTGCACGATGTTTTTGAATTTCTTCTATTTGTGCTACACATCTTCGTCACCAGCACTGAATATTTAATTTGACTATTTAGATGCTCTGTAATTTGTATCCTGTCACTAATGATAAGCAAAAATCTTTTCCTACCTTTCTGAACATTCTTTGTAACATCTGTAGTCATAGATGCTGTCAGGGCATGATCATACCATCCTCTACACTAACAAATTCGAAAAGTTCAGGTCTGTTTGTAGCTGTGAGGTCTAAGACGTTACCTTCACTAGTTGGTTCTCTGTCTGCTCCAAGTAATTTTCAGACAAGACACTGAATAATGTCACACAAATACCTGTGTCTGGCACCAGTTTTGTTATCCCAGTCTATACTTGGGAAGCTTAAGTCACCCCCTCATTAAAATAAAATGATCAGGAAACTTATTCACTAAATTCTGCAAGTTCTCTCTGAAGCTCTGTACCACTACAATTCCTGATACAAGAGGTCTATAAAACTTTGGTGCTTAACTTCACAGCGGCTAATTCACATTCAGAATCCGTGATAAGTTATACGGCATCTCCGACATCTTTAGATTCCAACAAACACAAATGATCCTAAATCGTGGACATTGAGATAGAAACCAAGTGTGTGAATCAATATTAAGTTTCTTTTATTACGCGACGGATTACAGCCCGTCTGATGATTACTATTCATGCAACATACATGATCGATTTTGTAAACTACATTTCATCATCAGCTTTATCTGTGAAATCAGTCACACCTTTATCGATTAAATTAATCCATGTGCAAAAAATGAAACAAATGATCATAAAAAATCGCCGAATCACAATCTGAGAAGTTGGTTCAGATGTGTGTGAAATTTTGTGGGACTTAACTGCTAAGGTCATCAGTCCCTAAGCTTACACACTACTTAAGCTAAATTATCCTAAGGACAAACAAACACACCCATGCCCATGGGAGGAATCGAACCTCCGCCGGGACCAGCCACACAGTACATGACTGCAGCGCCTCAGACCGCTCGGCCAATCCCGCGCGGCATAGAAGTTGGTGATGATGTTGGCATATCAAATAGCTCATGTCATGAAATCTTTCCGGATGTTTTGGGTATGAAACGTGTGACAGCGAAATTTGTGCCAAAGGTGTTGAATTGCCAGCGAAAACAACGGCGAATGGAAGTTGCTTATGAGTCGTTAAATGAAGTCAACAACGACACAAAACTACTGAAACGTGTCGTAACAGGAGACGAAACGTGAGTTACGGGTTTGACATTGAAACTAAGGGTCAGTCGCCGGAGACATCCTGGGTCGCCAAGGTCGAAACAAGCTCGGCAGGAGAGGTCAAGTTCAACAGCATATTGAATCATGAGTTCTTGCCAAAACGCCGGACGATCAGGAAGGAGTACTACTACATGTCCAACGCCGTTTGTGGGAAGCAGCCCGAAACAAATGCCGGGATTTGTGACGAAACAATTCGTGGCTTTAAGGTACCTGCTCACACTTCATTGCTTGTTCGTGGATTTTTGGCGAAAAACAACAATGTAATGATGCCCCAGCCTCCAAATTCGCCAGACGCGGCCACGTGTGACTTTTTTTTGTTTCTATAAATAAAGAGAGCCTTAAAAGGGCCGTTGTTTTACGAGCTTACATAAAATTAAAAGTGCATCCCTGAAAGGGTTAAGTGCTGTCTCAAAGATCGAGTTCCAGAAGTGTGTCAGGAATTGGAATAAATAAAATTATTTCCTGAAAATGAAAATTCTCGATACTGTTTGAACACACCTCATGGTTATCTTATGGCAGGAAACCACGCATTTCTGGTAATGAAATATGTGCCGTTACATAATTATTTTATAGACAACTGTTGTTGCCTAATATGAATAAGTGAACATGCTTGGTTGACAACAAAATAAACATTCGTATGCAAAATATATAGAATATTTGTTCTTATCTTCATGATAAACATAATTGAAGTAGATACTAAGCAAACATGGCGGGTGATGCTGAGGGAATTAGATTAGGAAATGAGACACTTAAAGTAGTAAAGGAGTTTTGCTATTTGGAGAGCAAAATAACTGATGATGGTCGAAGTAGAGGGGATGTAAAGTGTAGACTGGCAATGGCAAGGAAAGCGTTTCTGAAGAAGAGAAATTTGTTAACATCGAGTATAGATTTAAGTGTCAGGAAGTCGTTTCTGAAAGTATTTGTATGGAGTGTGGCCATGTATGGAAGTGAAACATGGACGATAAATAGTTTGGACAAGAAGAGAATAGAAGCTTTTGAAATGTGGTGCTACAAAGAATGCTGAAGATTAGATGGGTACATCACATAACTAATGAGGAAGCATTGAATAGGATTGGGGAGAAGAGAAGTTTGTGGCACAACTTGACAAGAAGAAGGGATCGGTTGGTAGGACATGTTCTGAGGCATCAAGGGATCGTCAATTTAGTATTGGAGGGCAGCGTGGAAGGTAAAAATCGTAGAGGGAGACCAAGAGATGAATACACTAAGCAGATTCAACAGGATGTAGGTTGCAGTAGGTACTGGGAGATGAAGAAGCTTGCACAGGATAGAGTAGTATGGAGAGCTGCATCAAACCAGTCTCAGGACTGAAGACCACAACAACAACAACATCAACAGTGCGATAGAGCGCCACTATAAAGTTTACAGACACTGTGAGTGGACACGATTTTTGAAATAAAAACATCGTTTCTAAACCATAATGAAGAACAAGTTTGATGTCTATTGATACAATAGAAGATCTTAAAGTTTCATTTACAGTAACGTAAGTAAAAGCTACTTCCAAGAGCGTAACAGCGTCAGTGTGCGTGTGCTACGGTTGCTGACCAATCATCACGTTTGTATTTGTTTACTTCAGGTTTATTTTTATGATGACCGGGGTATAGAACGAGATCCGCTGTTTCAGGATTTGATAAATTTTATTTTACAGTGTAACTATGTGCCCGTATCCCGTTCCTGTCGCTACACTTGTCAGTTACTTCAGGGAGGGAAGTCGTGTGCGCGATCTGTCATGAATCGTGCAAACATTGTGTGTTGTCGTACTTTTACTATTCGTGTTCCTTATTTCTGGAGTGGAATGTGGGGACCGGAAAAGCATTTACCTAAGCGAGCGCGAAAAATCGCACTGACGCTGCCGGGTGTAGGGGCCACCGTCTTGGTTTATCATCCGTGTGGATTCTATCGCGATCTGGATGACCTCCCTATCGCGCAGGTTAGTGCGCTGCATGTTAAGCTATGTGAGGAGGTCGGTTTACTATGGTTAGAAAAGTTTCGCTACCGGCATCATTCTAAGAGGAGTTAATTTATCACTATGTATATAAACTTACGGGGAACTAGAGCACTCAAGCTACAGCGGCCATGGTTATCGCCAAAAAATTCGAGAGATAAGGTTCGCGGTTCGAGTACCGCTTCAGCGCAGTTTTAGTCTGCCATGATGTTTCAAAACAACGCTCACTCCACTGCGGAGTGAAAGATTCATTTCATTTTGGTTCCTGGTGTTTGTACTGATCACAGATGAGGTCTCCCTGAACAGCGATGGTGTCGTCAACTGCCTCAGTACCTATGTTGAAGCGATGAAAACGCCCATGCCAAGCCCATCAGCAGCAATGATTCTTTATCAACTTCCGAATTGTAATTGTACAAGGTCAACTATAAAACATTTCTTTGTGCTACTGCCCCGTGTGAATGGTGGACGCTATCTAGTGTTCATACGAGACGCTCTGCCATAGTTATTGGAGACCTTGCCTCTATTGTCCGTGGGAGGATGTTGTTTCAACGCTTCGGTGCACCACCTTGCTTCGATATTGATGTCCGTGAGCAACTGTGATAGAAGACGAAGGCCTGTGGCAAGGCCAGTGCGGTTGCCGGATCTCATCCATAAACATTTTTTCCTCTGGAGTTTCCTGAAGCTGTCGGTTTGTGAAACCCCTGGAACTAATTGGCAGGGCTCTAGCTGCCTGTCTCTGTTTACAGTAAGAAATACGGATATTTGACAGAGCAGCAAAATGTTATGTGACGCTTTAATGAATGAATTGAAGCTGTCAGCCGTCATTTCGAAACAGTAGCTGTAAGCTTCAGTTATTGCATTATGGTGTAAGTTGCCTATCTCGGGGGAAAAAAGTACTTTAAACATACTGATTTCAACTTTTCACAATTTTTGCCGATGGCATCTCAGAGGCACACAGCTGTAAAGTATTTTATTACGCAACAGATTACAACTTCCTTAGGTGGCACTTTACTGATGTTTGTTATTCATACAACATGTAGAGGGTAAAAATTGTAGAGGAAGGCACAAATTGGAATACATCCACCAGATCCAGCAAACAATTGAGGACGTAGGCTGCTGATATGGAAAGGTGGGCACAGTAGAGGAATTCGTGGCGGGCTTCTTCAAACCAGTCAGAAGACAGACGATTCACAAATAAAGAAAAAAGACATACATGACTGATTTCGTGAACCACATTCCATCTGGGAAGCCAGTTACACCCATAAAAATTCACTGAAACACGTCCATGCATAGCTACCCATCACCCACAGGTATCCTGTCACACCACTCTACCACGTTTGTAAAATCGTTATTCTAAAACTTTTTAGTGTGTGTTTTACAACAAATACGAAACCCAAACTGATCGAAGGATGTTCCAACCAAACCTTTGATTTGGTACGCTCCACGGTCAGTTACGGTTTTGTATTTGCTTACAAAAAACGTTTTCGCATAATTTTACGCGATTTTATGTACACCGTTAAGTTGTACGGCAGAATTAGAGTTATCAGCTATCCGTGAATGAATCCATATTTAATTGAATCGATAAAGATGTGACTGATTTTACAGATAAAGCTAATTATGAAATGAAGTTTACGAAATCGTTCATGAATGTTGCATGAATAGTAATCATCAGGCAGGCTGTAATCCGTCGCGTAATAAAAGAAACTTAATATTGATTTCCACACTTGGTTTCTATCTCAAAGTCCACGATTTAGGATCATTTGTGTTAGTTGGATTACTGATGACCTCAGAAGTTAAGTCGCATAGTGCTCAGAGCCATTTATGTTAGTTGGATTCTAAAGATGTCGGAGATGCCGTATAACTTATCACGGATTCTGAATGTGAATTAATCGGGGTGAAGTTAAGCACCAAAGTTTTATAGATCACTTGCATCAGGAATTGTAGTGGTACAGAGCTTCAGAAAGAACTTGCAGAACTCCGTGAATAAGTTTCCTGATCATTTTGTTGATGTACTAGGGTGTCCAGAACGTTCGTCATCTTCAGTTTCTTCATGGCCCTCATGGAAACGCTTATACTACTCGTAAACTCTTATTTCACTCATAGCAGACAAGCCACAAGCAATATTAAAAATTTCCAAAACTTTTTACATTTTATTCCTTTTTTATAGCAAAATTTAATGCAAATTCTCTGATCCACATTTTAAACAAAACAATAATCGCCACTCGTAAGCAATCACATGTAACCTTCTTGCCAACTAACGACAGGCTAAAGATCTAAATGGCTACCAGTGTACAGATACGTTTCAGACATATTTACTTGCCAACTGAAGACAGGATAAAAATCTAAATGGCTACCAGTGTACAGATACGTTTCAGACATTTTTACCAACACAACTCAAAATCGCGCGAATCGGACTAATACAAAAATCAAAATTATAAAATCCTTGATACTTTTTGAACACATCTCGCACATGAATACTTTTTGAACACATCTCGTACATGTCTAATAACAAAATGTGTATGGGCAATAGTGATCTCTCGCCGGCCGGGTTGGCCGAGCGGTTCTAGGCGCTACAGTCTGGAACCGCGCGACCGCTACGGTCGCAGGTTCGAATCCTGCCTCGGGGGGCATGGATGTGTGTGATATCCTTAGGTTAGTTAGGTTTAAGTAGTTCTAAGTTCTGGGGGACTGATGACCTCAGAAGTTAAGTCGCATAGTGCTTGGAGCCATTTGAACCATTTTTTGAATAGTGATCTCTTATTTCACAGACCACTGATAATGCATAACATGAATAGCTGAAGCATGCTTGGTTAAAAAACCACATAAACATTGAGTTGCAAAAGACTGATAGTATTTGCTCTTATCTACATGATAAACATAACAGTGTAGAACAAGTGACGTGTTGGAAACATGAGCCGCAGACTTCCTGGAAACAGTGTTTCCTGACGCCAGCTATCTACGCACTGCGCCGTCCTGTCTGACACGCCAAGGACGACGGTGACTTCTCGTGAAGTGTGACGTGCCCACTTACCGCGAGCTAATTCCAGCCGCTGACCGCCAGCGAGCTGTTTCGCAAATCTGACGGAAGATACCAAACCGCAGCCTAGAGGAAGGAGAGTGCTTCCCCGCCTGGAGTACACTTGCTACCCTTCCGGGCCAGAAGCTGTAGTACCATAATGGAGAGCACCAAACTTTACGCTATACACGATTAACGTTAGTCTGAGCAAACGATTAACGTTTCAGACCGAAAACACCAAACGACCGACAGAACATTTATCTGCGAAGCTACGATAAGCTCGATAAACGGGTTCTACAGGGTGTTACAAAAAGGTACGGCCAAACTTTCAGGAAACATTCCTCACACACAAAGAAAGAAAATATGTTATGTGGACATGTGTCCGGAAACGCTTACTTTCCATGTTAGAGCTCATTTTACTACATCTCTTCAAATCACATTAATCATGGAATGGAAACACACGGCAACAGAACGTACCAGCATGACTTCAAACAGTTTGTTACAGGAAATGTTCAAAATGTCCTCCGTTAGCGAGGATACATGCATCCACCCTTCGTCGCATGGAATCCCTGATGCGCTGATGCAGCCCTGGAGAATGGCGTATTGTATCACAGCCGTCCACAATACGAGCACGAAGAGTCTGTACATTTGGTACCGGGGTTGCGTAGACAAGAGCTTTCAAATGCCCCCATAAATGAAAGTCAAGAGGGTTGAGGCCAGGAGAGCGTGGAGGCCATGGAATTGGTCCGCCTCTACCAATCCATCGGTCACCGAATCTGTTGTTGAGAAGCGTACGAACACTTCGACTGAAATGTGCAGGAGCTCCATCGTGCATGAACCACATGTTGTGTCGTACTTGTAGAAGCACATGTTCTGGCAGCACAGGTATAGTATCCCATATGAAATCGTGATAACGTGCTCCATTGAGCGTAGGTGGAAGAACATGGGGCCCAATCAAGACATCACTAACAATGCCTGGCCAAACGTTCACAGAAAATCTGTGTTGATGACGTGATTGCACAACTGCGTGCGGATTCTCGTCAGCCCACACATGTTGATTGTGAAAATTTACAATTTGATCACTTTGGAATGAAGCCTCATCCGTAAAGAGAACATTTGCACTGAAATGAGGATTGACACATTGTTGGGTGAACCATTCGCAGAAGTGTACCCGTGGAGGCCAATCAGCTGCTGATAGTGCTTGCACACGCTGTACAGGGTACGGAAACATCTGGTTCTCCCGTAGCACTCTCCATACAGTGACGTGGTCAACGTTACCTTGTACAACTTCTCTCACGCTGACATTAGGGTTATCGTCAACTGCACGAAGAATTGCCTCGTCCACTGCAGGTGTCCTCGTCGTTCTAGGTCTTCCCAGTCGCGAGTCATAGGTTGGAATGTTCCGTGCTCCCTAAGACTGCGAAATAACGTTCGCGATGAACACTAACCTGTTGCTGCTACGGACTGATGTGCTTGATGCTAGTACTGGAGAGCAATGAGTCGCATGTCAACACAAGCACCGAAGTCAACATTACCTTCCTTCAATTGGGCCAACTGGCGATGAATCGAGGAAGTACAGTACATACTGAAGAAACTAAAATGAGCTCTAACATGGAAATTAAGCGTTTCCGGACACATGTCCACATAACATTTTTTCTTTGTCTGTGAGGAATGTTTCCTGAAAGTTTGGCCGTACCTTTTTGTAACACCCTGTATAAATCTCGATTCGCTGTGATGCTTATAAGGCAAAAGACCTGCCCATCTGCATTTAACGTCAGCGGCATGGTATTCCATGCTACAGTGCAGCACTGTACAACTGTGTAGTGTATAACTGGCGAAATCAAGCCGCAAATATCGTCTTGGAACTCTAAAACAGCTGGATTGTGCAAGTCAACCCTATATTACAACAACAGCTGACAATAGCAAATTTCGCTTGTTGCATAGACTGGAAGGTGCAGCATGTAGATGGGAACCCGAAAGCAAAGAAGACACTATTGTGGTTGCAGCAAACTAAGCAGCCGATTTCTCATGCTCTCAAGTTGCGAGCTGCTATTTTTTGCATGCCACTACGTACCCAGGAACACGATACTTACCAGGTAAGTTGTCGAGAAAATATTACCTCAACGGAAATAAGTCTGCAATATACTAATAACACGTTAGTAAAATCGTCGCCTCTGTCTGTTCGAACACGCTAATCTCGAAAACTACTAGTCGAATTTTCACGGGGTTTTCACAGGTAACTTAAGCGAAGCTTGGTGCAACATAAACGCTTCATTTCATCATTTCATTAAAATCGAATCACGGAAAAAACAGATACCTAGGTTTAAAGATTTATGTCGAACTGTCGTGTCTGTTTTAACACGCTGATTTCCAAAACTACTAGTCGAATTTTCATGGAATTTTCATAAGTAACTTGAGCGTAGCTTGGCGCAAAATATAGGTTTTATTTCATCAAAATCGGAATACGGATAGAAGATATCGTAATTTAAAGTTTTATCTAAACTCGTCTGCTCAGCTTAGTAGTTTGGATGTTTAAACATAACAGCATATTGCACCAACCAGTCAACGGACGGCACTGTTACTTTTGTAGTACACCAACGAGCCAATAGATGGCGTTGTTGCAGGTTTTTTTTTTAACTCAGTGACAGATATATTTTCGGAAATTTATATCAGTGATTGAATTTAGCACTGCAGTCTTCTGTTTACAAAAACGAACTAACTGCGTATTTACTTGACTAGTATATACGGAACTACTGATTTCGCTTTGTGTAGTTAAAAATTTAAAGACATTGCTTTGCTTCTTTCGATTGCGTTGTTAAATATTCTTTGCTACAAAAAATGAATATATTAAATTTGCTTTGTGATTTGGGTGCACATTCTTTAAATTTTTATTTTGTTTTGTTTACGACTAAAAATGCCTTGAAAACGATCGTGTCTTTCTGAAGACACCAGAACAGCTAAAAGAGTGAGTACTATTCGGTCGCACGAATCCAATGAAGATCATGAGGTTAGAGAACATCAGGCTTTAACTCGCTCCTTGGAAACTCCTCGCGAAAACGAGGCGTGACGTAACTCTGATCGAGAGCGTCATTCATTATCTCATTCCTCAGAACTCTTCACAGGCAGAGGTTTAAAGTTACTTCTTTCAAACGTTAGATCATAGAAGGGGAAATTTTGACGGGAACCGGCACAGAGCGGCCGAGTTTGTGTACCCCGAATCCCTCTTATTCCTACCAATTTACCATTTCGCTTACCCGAATCCCACTTATTCCTAACAACTTATCATTTCGCTTTAAATGTGTACAATTCTTGGTGAGTTTATGTCATATCCAAAAACAAAGCACAAGACCCGATGTATGTGTTGTGGGCGTGGGCCTTGGTGTCAGTTGTTTCTCGCGCGGCCAACTCTACGTGGCTTCCTCTCATATTGAAGCCAAGAAGTTCTTGATTCAAGTCCCCAATAACACTACTTCAAACGTTGCATACAAAGAAGATTTATACGTCCAACATAAATTCCACGGGTACGAAGTCTCGGACGCGGCTATATATAAACCAGGATGAAAAATGCTCCTATCATAGCGCGAAAGAAGGTCAGAGTTAGAGCTGTAAAAGATGAGACTAGCTTTTCGACTTATCTGGCGACTTCAAAGACATTCACATCAAAACATCTCGACATACCGCGTTTTAATTGATTAGTACCCCATGTCACGTAATATAATGCAACGTGTCAAGTGAAGTAACGTTATACGTGATGTCATACCCCAGGAAAAAACCCATCCCCAGAAATACAATAGCTGGTGAACCTTCTGAATATTGGGCACAGGATCAGGGACTTAAGCCTATAAATTGCAAGATGCAGGGGTGCTAACACCTTGCAGCTAGAGAGCTCACTGCGCTGGGGAAATACGGTTAACTCGCGAAAAGGCGCGAATATGTCAACGTCTTTGAAGCTGCCAGATAATTCGAAAAGCTAGTGCCATTCTTTTACATCCCTTACTCTGCCTAGGGCACATTCTTCTTTTTCTGCTATAAAAGCAGCATTCTTCATTTTGGTTCCCAATTTCTACTCTACCGTAAGTTTGACTTACTAACGTTCATCTTAGGGGGATCGTAGGGCATATTCTAACAATGGCACGGACGCAGGAAAAGCTACTGGTGTGAAACACAGCTTATTTTATTCACACACGTTACTTTGCAAGGAATAGGCGTGGCGGAACAGGTGGTTTCCATCTTTCTGTATTCCTACACGGAATTCGACGCTATAAGTCATTCGCTAACAACCATGATACGATCAAACGATACATGACTTCTGTAAACAACGGTCGGAACGCTCTACCAATCGCTGAAGACCTGGATGATAGAAATCCGCTCCTTGGTCACGGAACCATTCGAGAACCGCTCTGTGAACGTCCTCATCGGAAAATCTGATTCCCTCCAATGTTTTTCAGCTTGCCTACGCGATGGTAATCGCACAGTGCATGATCTGGAATTCCCTATCAGCGCCACCCACGTCTATGTGGCCTTGGTCGAATTGTTGGCACCATTTCACTTTGGCTGGACGCGACATTGGGTATGGTCTGTATACAGCCATAATTTCACGGTGAATATGTGTGCAATTTAGACAGCTTGCCCACAAGAATCGTACTGTCCCGCATTATCTCAAATCTGGAGTACGTTTCCAGTTCCCACGCCATTTCACTCCCACACTCTCTGATGTATCTGGTATCCGTAACGCAGCGGACTGTCTGAATGGCACACAGAACATGTACACTCTTATGAGAAAGCGCTACTTTTATTGCGTGCTGATCTTAGTGTGGGACGACAGGATGACAATTATTGAACTATATGAAATAAAATAGACAGAACTTCTGAAAGGGTTGCGTTAGGATGTTAAAACTACAGTTGGCCGTGGGGCATGATGGGAATTAGTATGCGATGCGCCGCCTTGTTGTTGTCGGCCATTTGCACGTGATTATGTCGCGCTACAGTGTGCCTGAGCGTCTAGCGCTTGTGAAGGCCTACTGTGCGAGCAATAACAGCCCAACTGCGGCTCCAAGGAAGTTTGCGACCGAGTTCAAGCTGAAGACAACCGATCCAAGTGCGCTAACAATCAACAATTTTATTCGCAAGTTTGAGAGAACGCGTAGTGTTCGTAATGACAATGTTGACAATGTCGGTCGTCCAAAAAGGATGAAAACGTTGAAAACCAGACATAGGAGATAGATCAGACGAGCTGAATAACAGACAGAAATCAACTGGGAGACACTGCGACAAATTGTTGTTGAAGACCTGCCTCTCTTCCCATTCAAAATTTAAAAAAAAGTTCAAATGTGGGTGAAATATTATGGGACTTAACTGCTAAGGTCATCAGTCCCTAAGCTTACACAGCACTTAACCTAAATTATCCTAAGGACAAACACACACACACCCATGTCTGGGGGAGGAATCGAACCTCCGCCGGGACCAGCCGCACAGTCCATGACTGCATCGCCCCAGACCACTCGGCTAATCCCGCGCGGCAAAATTCAAACCCATCAGCCATTGAGTCCCTTGGCCATGGAACAGCTGTTGTGTTTCGCCAATACTGTTGTCCACAGAATTGTCGAACAGGACTTTGATGTGAATATGGTTTGGTTTAACGACGAAGCCCACTTTTATTTGACCGGGTTCGTCAATAGGCAAAATTGGCGCATTTGGAGGACTGAGATTCCGCCATTTCGCGATCGAGAAGTTTCTTCACCCCCAACAGGTGACTATGTGGTGTGGAACATCCAGTTACGGAATAATCGGTGCGATATTCCTTGATGGCACAGTGAGTACAGAGCTGCATGTTTTGGAAGATGATTTCGTCCCCATTATCCAAAGTGACCCTGATTTCGACAAGATGTGGTTCATGCAAGACGGGGCTCGACCCCATCGAACCAGGGCCACTGGCTTTGGCCTTGATTGGCCGCCATATTCTCCGGATCTTAACACATGCAACTCCTTTTTGTGGGGCTTCATTAAAGTCAAGGTGTACAGCATTAACCCCAAAACCATTGCTGTGCTGAAAACAGCCATTCAGGAGGTCATCGATGTTCCGATGCTTCAGCGCGTCATGCAGAATTTCGCTATTGGACTGCGCCGTATCATCGACAGTGATGGCACGCATATCGAACATATCATAACCTGGGTCCGCAGATCGTTTACATGTTGAATAAAGTATGTTCATGTCGTAATTTGTAACTAATTTACGTATTTATTTAATATATTTCAGTAACAGTCGTCCTGTAACTTACGACGGCTGCTTCCCTCCAAACCCAATCAGTCGCGAAATGGAAACCGCAGTAAAAATCAATAATGTTTTATTTACAACATTTAGCTACTCCTTCCTGCTCCTTCTCTACGTATTTGGCGTTCTGACTTAGGCATTTGTCGTAGCATGGTACCATCTTTCCAATATACTCGTCTTAGAAAGCAGTCGCCTGTGCTTTCCGCCAGTGCCAAAATGCTATCAGAACCAGCAGTTCATCTGAGCGAAGAGATGAAAATCAGAGGCTGAGAAGTCGGGACTATATGCCGGACACTGTGCAACACATCTGCGCAAAGTTTCATTGGATTTTCGTTGTGGTTTCAATTTCGCGACCGATCGGAGGCTGAAGAAAGCAGTCCTCGTACTTTGTGAAGTGCTTACTACGGATGGTATGGGCAGTACAGAAGTGCTACGGAGTGGCTCGCGAAGTAAACTGGAAATCCTTGGAAGAAAGACGACGGAGTTTTTCCTAAATCCCGTTGTGTAAACGTAGAGAACCTGTATTCAAAACTCACTGTGGGACCCTTCTGCTGCCACCACCATATATGTCTCGTAGGGATAATGGGAATAAGGAGAGAAAAATTACACCGAGTAGAGAAGGAAGGAAGGCTGGGGTTTAACGTCCTGGCGACGACCAGGTTATTAACGGCGGAGCGCAAGTTCTGACTGAGAAAGAAAATCGGCCGTGGCCTTTCAAAGGGAAAGAATATCGGCATTCACACTAACCGATTTAGGGAAGTCACAGGTAACATTCATCAGGATGGTGCATGGAGATCTGAATACGTGACCAATGTCTTTAGCACTGCGCCACGTGCGTATACAGGGGCAAAGTAGACAGCGATCTTGTCCTATTTCTTTCGAGTGCACAGCGATGGAATAATGGGTTATATATATATATATATATATATATATATATATATATATATATATATATATATATATATATATGAGGGTCACTCCAAAAGAAATGCACACTATTTTTGTAACAATACAGTTTTCATTCTGCATGTGTGGAAGTTTTACAGTGTGTTGATACATTCTTCCGGCTTGTTTTCAAACTTGGTTCAACCTGTTTCCATCAGTGGCGCCATCACAGCATGTCTTCAAGATGGCTGCTACACTTGACGTTCGTCAGAAGCAACGTGCTGTCAGAGAATTCCTATGCTGTGTAAACGAGACAGTGGGAAAAATCCACAAGAGGTTGAAAAAGGTGTATGGAGATGCTGCTGCCGATCGCAGTACAGTTAGTCGGTGGGCAAGCAGGTTACGTGATGAAAGCGGGCAAGGTAATATTGAGGATTGTCCTCGCAGCGGCAGGCCTCGTACTGCACACACTGCAGACAATGTGCAGAGAGTTAACGAATTGGTGACTGTTGACAGACGCATCACAGTGAACGAATTGTCGCGTTACGTTGGGATAGGGGAAGGAAGTGTTTACAGAATACTGAAAGTGTTGGCGTTAAAAACGGTTTGTGCCAGGTGGGTTCCCAGGATGTTGACAGTGGATCACAAAGAAACAAGAAAAACGGTATGCAGCGAACTTTTGGAACAGTACGAGAATGGTGGAAATGAATTTCTTGGAAGAATTGTGACAGGTGATGAAACATGGCTCCATCATTTTTCACCAGAGACGAAGAGGCAATCAATGGAGTAGCATCATGCAAATTCACCCAAGAAAAAAAATTCGAAACCACACCTGCTGAAAAAGTTATGGCTACGGTGTTTTTCGACACCGAAGGACTTTTCCTTGTGGACATCGTGCCAAGTGGAACCACCATAAATTTTGATGCACATGTGACGACACTGAAGAAACTTCAAGCTCGACTGAGTCGTGTTCGAGCACATCGGCAAAAGCAGGATGTTTTCCTGTTGCATGACAATGCACGGCCACATGTCAGGCAAAAAACCATGGAAGCGATGACAAAACTCGGATAGACAACACTGAAACACCCGCCTTACAGTCCTGACCTGGCTCCATGTGACTATCATCTCTTTGGGAAACTGAAAGACTCTCTTCGTGGAACAAGGTTTGAAGATGATGACTCCCTTGTGCACGCTGCCAAACAGTGGCTCCAACAGGTTGGTCCAGAATTTTACCGTGCGGGTATACAGGCGGTAGTTCCAAGATGGCGTAAGGCGGTTGAGGGGGATGGAAATTATGTGGAGAAAAGAAAATATTGTTCCTAAAGGATGTGTCTACACACTGAAAAACTTTCAAACATATAGAATAAAAGATGGATTTAAAAAAAAAAAATAGTGTGCATTTCTTTTGGGGTGACCCTCGTGTGTATATATATCAGACAACAATCGCTGTGCGAGTAAAAACTACCTACCCAACACAGTTAAGAAGATATGACTTCATAAACAATGAGATGCGAGAAAAAGTGTCGTGTCATGCATGACGTTTAAATATATTACTTTTGTGCTACTAACTTTATTCGCAATTAATTTCGCTCACCGTATCCACATATGCTGCTAAATGCACTTACCAAATTATTTTATGGCAGCACACACAATTGAGGAGATATGAAGTCATAAACGATGAGATGCGTGAAAAAAATGACGCATCGTGCATCTATATTTAATACATCTATTCTCTACTACTAACGCACTCCTGTGGTCGAGTCAGATTAAGAAAATCCCAGACACATGGCAGCACTTTTGACAGCTTGCAGCTGCGAAGCGCTAACGGCTGTACGCGTAAAAAGTAGCCTGAGCTACGAAGAGGCGTTGCTGTAGAAACATTCATAAAATCGCGATTGGGACGCACGAAGCAGCTGCGCCCAGCGTACATACACTGTCCTGGATCATGTTTCTAAATCTGCATAATCTACTTATACACTACTGGCCATTAAAATTGCTACACCAAGAAGAAATGCAGATGATAAACGGGTGTTCATTGGACAGAAATGTTATACTAGAACTGCCATGTGATTACATTTTCACGCAATTTGCGTGCACAGATCCTGAGAAATCAGTACCCAGAACAACCACCTCTGGCCGTAATAACGGCCTTGATATGCCTGGGCATTGTGTCAAACAGAGCATGGATGGCGTGTCCGGGTACAGCCGCCCACGAAGCTTCAGCACGATACCACAGTTCATCAAGAGTAGTGACTGGCGTATTGTGACGAGCCAATTGCTCGGCCACCATTGACCAGACGTTTTCAATTAGTGACAGATCCGGCGAATGTGCGGGCCAGGGCAGCAGTCGAACATTTTCTATATCCAGAAAGGCCCGTACAGGACCTGCAATATGCGGTCGTGCATTATCCTCTGAATTATAGGGTTTCGAAGGGATCGAATGAGGGGTAGAGCCACGGGTCGGAACACATGTGAAATGTAACGTCCACTGTTCAGAGTGCCGTCAATGCGAACAAGAGGTGAAAAATGTTCAAATGTGTGTGAAATCTTATGGGACTTAACTGCTAAGGTCATCAATCCCTAAGCTTACACACTGATTAACCTAAATTATCCTAAGGACAAACACACACACCCATGCCCGAGGGAGGAGGACTCGAACCTCCGCCGGGACCAGCCGCACAGTCCATGACTGCAGCGCCCAGACCGCTTGGCTAATCCCGCGCTGCGAACAAGAGGTGACCGAGACGTGTAACCAATGGCACCCCATACCATCACGCCGGGTGATACGCCAGAATGGCGATGACGAATACACGGTTCCACTATGTGCGTTCACCGCGATGTCACCAAACACGGATGCGACCATCATGATGCTGTAAACAGAGCCTGGATTCGTGCGAAAAAAAAATGACGTTTTGCCATTCGTGCACCCACGTTCGCCGTTGAGTACACCATCGCAGGCGCTCCTGTCTGTGATGCAGCGTCAATGGTAGCCGCAGCCATGGTCTTCGAGCTGATAGTCCATGCTGCTGCAAACGTCGTCGAACTGCTCGTGCAGATGGTTGTTATCTTGCAAACGTCCCCATCTGTTGACTCAGGGATCGAGACGTGGCTGCACGATCCGTTACAGCCATGCGGATAAGATGCCTGTCATCTCGACTGCTAGTGATATGAGGCCGTTGGGATCCAGCACGGCGTTCCGTATTACCCTCCTGCACCCACCGATTCCATATTCTGCTAACAGTCATTGGATCTCGACCAACGCGAGCAGCAATGTCGCGATACGGTGAACCGCAATCGCGATAGGTTACGATCCGTTTTTTATCAAAGTCGGAAACGTGATGGTACGCATTTCTCCTCCTTACACGAGGCATCACAACAACGTTTCACCAGGCAACGCCGGTCAACTGCTGTTTGTGTACGAGGAATCGGTTGGAAACTTTCCTCATGTCAGCACGTTGTAGGTGTCGCCACTGGCGCCAACCTTGTGTGAATGCTCTGAAAAGCTTATCATTTGCATATCACAGCATCTTCTTCCTGTCGGTTAAATTTCGCGTCTGTAGCACGTCATCTTCGTGGTGTAGTAATTTTAATGGCCAGTAGTGTACATTCGTACATTATGGATATTTCTTTATAGGACTGTTTCATAATTTCAAAGGTGTTCTCACTAATGCACGGAAATGAACTTTTTTCGATATTTCACTACAAACACAGTTTATGTTTGTTTTTGGTTCTAACAGAAAATTGGCAAAATGAATTACCGGCAATGTGGATTTGTCAGATGGCTGGCACCTAATACCTCCCGCCACGCACTGTACAGCGACTCGGGGAGTAGATGAGGACTTTAGGGAGGAGCTGGTGACAGCAGAGAGGCGGTCCGGGACAACGTCTGCAGCTATGCGGAGTCTGGAGGTGAGCTGCGGTGATGCGAGTAGGAGGGCAGGGCAGGGCTGGGCGCGGGACGTGAAGGAATGGACGGAGGGCCGGCACACACGGCACGGGCTGCGCGCCAAGGCTGCAGCCAGGTCGCCCGAGCCGACTCTACCTGTCTGTCCCCACGCCGTCACCACAGGCGATACGCTATACCGGGTGAACATAGCCTCCAACGGCAAAATTTCTGACGTTCTTCACGGACATTTTCCCATTATTTCCCGTGACTTCGGTTTCTCATATTAATTACCTTTGCTTCTGTGAAAATACCTCCACAACTTGGACTTGGAAGAGCAGTTGAACGGAATGAACAGTAATTACTATTAAAAACAGTCTTGTTGGAGAAAGGGGTTCCTACTCAATGGTCTGAAGATGACCACAGTAGTGGTCGAAACCGGTCACCTTGTAAAATAAATCGTGATCAAGACTGTTTTTAATAGTAATTATTTACAAGACATTGATCACTGCTGTTCCCATAATGCATTCAAAAGGAATGAACAGTGTCTTGAAAGGAGGATATAAGATGAACCTCAACAAAAGCAAAACGAGGATAATGGAATGTAGCCGAGTTAACTCGGGTGGTGCTGAGGGAGTTATATTAGCAAATGAGACACTTAAAGTAGTAAAAGAGTTTTGCTATTTGGGGAGCAAAATAACTGATGATGGTCCAAGCAGAGGGGATATAAAATGTAGACTGGCAATGGCAAGGAAAGCGTCTCTGAAGAAGAGAACTTTGTTAACATCGAGTACAGATTAAAGTGTCAGGAAGTCGTTTCTGAAAGTATTTGTATGGAGTGTAGCCATGTATGGAAGTGAAACATGGACGATACATAGTTTAGACAAGAAGAGAATAGAAGCTTTCGAAATGTGGTGCTACAGAAGAATGCTGAAGATTAGATGGGTCGATCACATACTTAATGAGGAGGTACTGAATAGAATTGGGGAGAAGAGGAGTTTGTGGCACAACTTGACTAGAAGAAGGGATCGATTGGTAGGACATGTTCTGAGGCATCGAGGGATCACCAATTTAGTATTGGAGGGCAGCGTGGAGGGTAAAAATCGTAGAGGGAGACCAAGAGATGAATACACTAAGCAGATTCAGAAGGATGTAGGCTGAGTAGGTACTGGGAGATGAAGAAGCTTGCACGGGATAGAGTAGCGTGGAGAGCTGCATCAAACCAGTCTTAGGACTGAAGACCACAACAACAACAACCTCCACAACAGAGAAAAAGTCTGTAATACGCATTCTAACACGGAAGGATCCGGTTCCTCGGAGGCGTTCATGTATCGATTCCACTGCATCCAGTGAACTCGTACAAGTTGTGAATATCAGCCAGCTATTAATCAGTAAATCAATCCATATTGCTCTGTATCGAAGTTAGCGTACAAGTAACACTGCCGGAAATCAAACCCAAGACAGAACCGAGCATTACTGAATGCAAGGTCAAAAGCGAAAAGTAAAGTTGCAATTACTGCGTACCGTGAGTGGGCGGAACGCGTTCATTTGGGGGGGGGGGGGGGGGGGGGGGGAAACAAACAGAGCTTGCCGTCACTGCAATGCAGATACAAAGATAGGAAATAAAGCGAAAGGTAATTACACTACTGGCCATTAAAACTGCTACACCACGAAGATGACGTGCTACAGACGCGAAATTTAATCGACAGGAAGAAGATGCTGTGGTATGTAAATGATTAGCTTTTCAGAGCATTCACACAAGGTTAGCGCCGGTGGCGACACCTACAACGTGCTGACATGAGGAAAGCTTCCAACCGATTTCTGATACATAAACAGCAGTTGACCGGCGTTGCCTGGTGAAACGTTGTTGTGATGCCTCGTGTAAGGAGGAGAAATGCGTACCATCACGTTTCCGACTTTGATAAGGGTCGGATTGTAGCCTATCGCGATTGCGGTTTATCGTATCGCGACATTGCTGCTCGCGTTGGTCGAGATCCAATGATTGTTAGCAGAATATGGAATCGGTGGGTTCAGGAGGGTAATACGGAACGCTGTGCTGGATCTCAACGGCCTCGTATCACTAGCAGTCGAGATGACAGGCATCTTATCCGCATGGCTGTAACGGATCGTGCAGCCTCGTCTCGATCCCTGAGTCAACAGACGCGTACGTTTGCAAGACAACAACCATCTGCACGAACAGTTCGACGACGTTTGCAGTAGCATGGACTATCAGCTCAGAGACCGTGGCTGCGGTTACCCTTGACGCTGCATCACGGACAGGAGCGCCTGCGATGGTGTACTCAACGACGAACCTGGGTGCACGAATGGTAAAACGTCATTTTTTCGGATGAATCCAGGTTCTGTTTACAGCATCATGATGGTTGCATCCGTGTTTGGTGACATCGCGGAGAACGCACATTGGAAGCGTAAGCGTGTATTCGTCGACGCCATACTGGCATATCACCCGGCGTATGGTATGGGGTGCTATTAGTTACACGTCTCGGCCACATCTTGTTCGCAGTGACGGCACTTTGGCCAGTGGACGTTACATTTCAGATGTATTACGACCTGTGGCTCTGCCCTTCATTCAATCCCTGCGAAACCCTACATTTCAGCAGGATAATGCACGACCGCATGTTGCAGGCCCTGTACGGGCATTTCTGGATACAGAAAATGTTCGACTGCTGCCCTGGCCAGCACATTCTCCAGATTTCTCACCAATTGAAAACGTCTGGTCAAAGGTGGCCGTGCAACTGGCTCGTCACAATACGCCAGTCACTACTGTTGATGAACTGCGGAATCGTGTTGAAGCTGCATGGGCAGTTGTACCTGTACACGCCATCCAAGCTCTGTTTGACTCAATGCCCAGGCGTATCGAGTGCAAGGGTTCGGCAAGAAACTACGAATTAGCCACAATAACATATGGCTCCGTTTAAAATTTGACAATTCGTGCCGGCCGGTTGGGCCGAGCGGTTCTAGGCGCTACAGTCTGGAACAGCGCGACCGCTACGGTCGCAGGTTCGAATCCTGCCTCGGACATGGATGTGTGATGTCCCTAGGTTAGTTAGGTTTAAGTAGTTCTAAGTTCTAGGGGACTGATGACCTCAGAAGTTAAGTCCCAAAGTGCTCAGAGCCTTTTTTTTTTTTTTTTTTTACAATTTCGTGAAGCACTGGAAGAAACAGATTAAATGATGCCCCTGCACAAGCTCCTATTGTGTTTCAACAAATTTTCAATACAAATTCTCATATAGTACCGATATGCGTCAGTACATAAACATAGGCACATAAACATATAAGCTGATTAAGTAAAAGTAACACACAAAGACGAAAATGTTGTCATCCAAAAAATAATACTTGACTGAGCCCAGTATGATATCTTTACAAATGAGCCATTCCGTCCATGTTCACATAGCAGAATAACAGATAAAAATGTTACCGGACTTTAAATCAGTTTGAGAACAAAATGGCAACATTCAGATGAAACATCAAGACAAGTAATTACGAATTAAATGCCAAACACTAGAAACAGATCGCAATTAAGTGATAAATTTTTACCGTGAGAATGAACTACAGCCAGTAGATCGCGGGCGAGCGAAACATTGATAATTGGACAGAATCATGATTCGAGTCTTTTTTTATTTATTAGTTGCCGTCGTTTCGTATGACCTGCACCCTTGAAGATGCTTCACACGGTATTTTACAATTACTTTTATTATTAAAATCTACAGTGTATTCGAAATGCTAAGACAGGTTGTTGCGATAGTACCAACAAAGTCGCTAGATCGCAGGCCGATGAAAAGACCGAACAGAACCCGAGATCTACCAAACAGTGACGCAAACTGTTCGGTATACAGGGTGTTACAAAAAAGGTACGGCCAAACTTTCAGAAAACATTCCTCACACACAAAGAAAGAATATATGTTTTCTTTATTTGTGCGTGAGGAATATTTCCTGAAATTTTGGCCGAACGTTTTTGTAACACCCTGTATAACGTGACTCAGAAAAGGTCTTAATAAATGTTCTAGCCTGAATGGAGGATATATCGCCTGATTCAATTTCTGTGCTACATCGTTACCCCACAGTCGCTTCAGAGGGATTTCACGATCGTTCCTTTACTAGGGCGACAGCCAGCCTGAGGTTGTGCTCTGTCTCTGAACCTTTTCCGGCTTTCTCATCACAGAGAGGCAGAGCAGGAGGTCCCAGTGGGTGACGCGTCAGCACGGACAGACGGCCTGCGTAGGTGTGTGGCGCGGGCGGGCGCTAAACAGTCTGGCCTGCTCTGAGCCGTCCTGTCTGGCGACGCCCCCTGAGTACACACACACGCACACACACACACACACTGCCCGGTCTGTCGGCTGGTGCCGGCTCTGCTGCATCATCCACAACGCACTCCTCTCTCCCCGTCACCGCGTCTGCTATGAAGAGTTCGCTTGCAAGGCACTTCTTCAAGCGCCCGAGCAACAACACTTGAGTACAAAAACAAACTGATGAGCCACGAGGCACACATTATGTTCCGTATATCACGTCGGGTCATATTTATAGTCTGGCAAAGTGAAGCAGCAATGTTGCTTCCAATATTCTTCTCAACAAAGAATTCCAGCCAGGTGGCGCAATGGTTACGACACTGGACCTGTTTTCTGACGGGCGTTCGGCTATCCACATTTAGGGTGTCTATGATTTCACCAAACGGCGTAATTACCAGTTTTTTCAGAATACAAGTCATTAATGTACGGTTATTTTAATTCGTGCCGTAGTCATAAGTAGCAATACGAAAAAACATTTCCCACCGTTACCTTTTCCAACGAGGGTAGGGACGTACAGGGCTGCTCACAACTATCTCCAGAGTTTTAGAGAGGACTGCGCAAAAAGTACAAGACATGCAGTAAACACATTCACATCAGTATGTACGACAGCTCTTCAAGTCTTAAACTTACATTACAGTCCTAAGAACAGGCAGCGTTTGTGACGAGGTTACATCAGTACACGTGCAATTCAAGGACGGAATACTCCGAGAAGGTGTTACAGCTCCTCGCTTTGCAGATCTGTTCACTGTGTTGCCCGTCGCCAGCCGCCAACTAGCTCGATGCGATAATACGGAGCGGACGATATATCTACACTGTGCAGCACAATTAAAAGATCACTTCCTCGAAACACTCCAACTGTCTCCGACTGCGCTACATACGTTTGAAATTTGGGTTCAAGGTGCCTTCAAACTTTCTCTGTAATGATACAAACGCATGGCGTCTTGCGATGCCACCCTCAAGTTCGGCGAAGCTTCAAACAGCAAGGTGTCGACAAATGAGGGGAAAAGGCCAGACCTCAAAACTTCATGGCAGGTCTCAAGTGAGATAATGATGTCACACTGGCACCAAATTTCACCACATTATGCGCAGCGTCACCGTGAAAGTGTCACGCGATGGGAAGGTCGTCCACTCCTTCTTACCCACAATTCACCTCTTCTTTTGACGCCTCTGCAACGGAAGTGAGAGCCGCAACGCTCAGCGTTAAAATAACGTAGTTTTCTTATGGGTGGGCGATGAATTCGTTTTATATAAAGCCAGACAGAATAGACACGAAGTCGCCTTAGGGTTTGGCGTAAAGGGCGTCAATAAAACCGCTCCTTTCCTTGGGCCTTGATTCTCACACATTTCATGGTCGCAAACGATAGTTTACAGTGCAGTGAGCAACAGGATGAGGCTCTTGACAACCTTCCACACTGCTGACACCCCTCGGACGATTCAGGCTTTCTCTAAGGACATCGTGTGTCAGCAACTCCATTGAACGTGATCTCTCTCCCCCCCCCCCCCCCCCCCCCTCCCTGCCTTTCGAGTATATAGCTTGGAACCACTACGAACTGTTCAGAACCATTAGACGAAACTTTAATGCGATGCAAAGCAGAAATGGGTACTTATGCTTTTTCAGCACTACTGTTTCATGCTTTCTGGTGGCGTGCTATGGACGGTAGTGTCATCGACACATGTGAATAAAATGGCGAAGGGCCCCTCTGAGAACTCCCCGCCCCCACCTCCCCAGTTTGGCAAAACTCCTGGTGGCACCCACACACATTTATTGAGAATTTTAAGATTGTACCTTTACAGAGTGAAAAATAGCCTTAGGGACTGGCAGATAGGCAACCCACTGACACATCTACTATGCCTTTTGCTTGCCTGCAGGTGCCTATAAGTACACTCCTGGAAATAGAAATAAGAACACCGTGAATTCATTGTCCCAGGAAGGGGAAACTTTATTGACACATTCCTGGGGTCAGATACATCACATGATCACACTGACAGAACCACAGGCACATAGACACAGGCAACAGAGCATGCACAATGTCGGCACTAGTACAGTGTATATCCACCTTTCGCAGCAATGCAGGCTGCTATTCTCCCATGGAGACGATCGTAGAGATGCTGGATATAGTCCTGTGGAACGGCTTGCCATGCCATTTCCACCTGGCGCCTCAGTTGGACCAGCGTTCGTGCTGGACGTGCAGACCGCGTGAGACGACGCTTCATCCAGTCCCAAACATGCTCAATGGGGGACAGATCCGGAGATTTTGCTGGCCAGGGTAGTTGACTTACACCTTCTAGAGCACGTTGGGTGGCACGGGATACATGCGGACGTGCATTGTCCTGTTGGAACAGCAAGTTCCCTTGCCGGTCTAGGAATGGTAGAACGATGGGTTCGATGACGGTTTGGATGTACCGTGCACTATTCAGTGTCCCCTCGACGATCACCAGTGGTGTACGGCCAGTGTAGGAGATCGCTCCCCACACCATGATGCCGGGTGTTGGCCCTGTGTGCCTCGGTCGTATGCAGTCCTGATTGTGGCGCTCACCTGCACGGCGCCAAACACGCATACGACCATCATTGGCACAAAGGCAGAAGCGACTCTCATCGCTGAAGACGACACGTCTCCATTCGTCCCTCCATTCACGCCTGTCGCGACACCACTGGAGGCGGGCTGCACGATGTTGGGGCGTGAGCGGCAGACGGCCTAACGGTGTGCGGGACCGTAGCCCAGCTTCATGGAGACGGTTGCGAATGGTCCTCGCCGATACCCCAGGAGCAACAGTGTCCCTAATTTGCTGGGAAGTGGCGGTGCGGTCCCCTACGGCACTGCGTAGGATCCTACGGTCTTGGCGTGCATCCGTGCGTCGCTGCGGTCCGGTCCCAGGTCGACGGGCACGTGCACCTTCCGCCGACCACTGGCGACAACATCGATGTACTGTGGAGACCTCACGCCCCACGTGTTGAGCAATTCGGCGGTACGTCCACCCGGCCTCCCGCATGCCCACTATACGCCCTCGCTCAAAGTCCGTCAACTGCACATACGGTTCACGTCCACGCTGTCGCGGCATGCTACCAGTGTTAAAGACTGCGATGGAGCTCCGTATGCCACGGCAAACTGGCTGACACTGACGGCGGCGGTGCACAAATGCTGCGCAGCTAGCGCCATTCGACGGCCAACACAGCGGTTCCTGGTGTGTCCGCTGTGCCGTGCGTGTGATCATTGCTTGTACAGCCCTCTCGCAGTGTCCGGAGCAAGTATGGTGGGTCTGACACACCGGTGTCAATGTGTTCTTTTTTCCATTTCCAGGAGTGTATTTTGCAGGTTTTTTCTGTACAGGCACATTTTTAAAATTCTCAATAAATGTAGACGGCTGCCACCGAGGGTTTTGCCAAACTGGGGAGTCTTGGATGTACCCTTTGCCATCATATTCACATATGTCGAGCCCCGCCTTGATCACGCCACAGGAGGATGTGAAACGGGAGGACTGAAAAAGCGTGAACACACTTTGCTGCTTTGGATCACTTTCAAATTTCGTCGAATGATTTCGAAGGGTCCCTAGTGGTTAGACTCTGTACACCAGAGCAAAAACTGGGGTCGCGCTACGCTCCAAACAGGTCAGATCTCGGAGAAGATTGCAGCTCCTCAATGTCCTAAGAGAAGGGTTGAATCGTCTTCAGGGTGTCAGCAGTGACGAAGGTTGTCAAGAACGTCGTCCTGAGCTCATCGCTCTGCAAACTGTCGATCTCGACCGTGAAACGTGTGGGAACCAACATCCCGAGGACAGGGGTGGTTTCACTGACACTCTATATGCCACCTTCTGAGGACTTTTCGTGTCGATTATGAGTGGCGGTGTGCATTATTTTTTTCCCCTTGGCCGCCTATAAGAAAACCGCATGAGTTCCACGCTGGGTGTCATCGTTCTGACCTTCAACGCACAGGCGTCAAAAGAAGGGGGTGAAATATGTTTAAGAGGGGCTGTGACAATTTTCCCATAGTGCGACACGTCCACGGTGGAGTTCGGCAGAACTGTGGTGAAATTTGGTGCCAACGTGACATCATTAACTCACTTTACATGTCACATGAGCTTCTAAGCTCTGCCTCATTTTTTCGTATGTGTAGACATCTTGCTGTTTGAAGCGTCGCTGAGCCCAAGGGTGACGTCACAGGGCGCCACGCTTTCGCACCGTTACAGAGGAACATCTCCTCTATAAAAATCAACATGGACTCCGCAAACAGAGATTCAGAGAAACACAGCTCGCTCTGTTCCTCCATGAGATCCACAGCGCAGTGGACAACGGCGCTCAGGTTGATGCCGTGTTCGTTGATTTCAGTAAGGCATTTGAGTCCGTCCAGCATTGCCATTTAATGAAAAAAGTACGAGTTTACGGAGTATCGGAGCAGACTTGCGATTGGATTCAAGACTTTCTTGCAGATAGAACTCAATACGTCGAACCAACGGAACTAAATTAATATATGTAAAGGTAATACCACAGGGAAGTGTGATAGGACCGTTGCAGTTTACAAAACATATAAATGATCTAGTAGAAAGCGTCGGATACTCTTTAAGGCTTTTCGCAGATGATGCAGTTGTCTATACCAAAACAGCAACGCCAGAAGATAGTAAAAATGTGCAGAACGACCTGCAGAGAATTGATAAATGGTACAGACCTTGGCAGTTGACCCTGAACGTAAATAAATGTAACATATTGCGCATACATAGGAAAAGAAATCCACTACTGTACAGCTACACCATTCATGACAAACAGCTGGAGATAGCGTCTGCCGTAAATATCTAGGCGTAACTATCCAGAGCGACCTTAAGTGAAATGACCATACAAGACAGATAGTGGGAAAAGCAGACACCAGACTGAGATTCATCGGAAGAATCTTAAGGAAATGTAACTGATCCACGAAAGAAGTGGCTTATAAGGCGCTTGGTTCGCCCGATTCTTGAATACTGTTCATCTGTCTGGGATCCCTATTAGGTAGGACTGATAGAGGAGATAGAGAAGATCCAACGAAGAGCGGCGCGTTTCGTCAAGCGATCGTTTAGCTGGCGAGAGAGCGTTACGGAGATGCTAAACGAACTCCACTGGCAGACGTTACAAGAGAGGCGTTGTGTATCACGGAGAGATTTGCTATTGAAATTTCGGGACAGTACTTTTCAGGAGGAGTCAGACAACATATTACTTCCCCCCTACATACATCTCACGTATTGACCACGAAGAGAAAATTCGACGAATTAGAGCCAATACAGAGGCTTACCGACAATCATTCCTTCCACGGAGTATTCGCGAGTGGGATAAGAAAATCAACCAATGACATTTTTTATGGTGAGACTTAGTGTTAACAACGAAACTTGAAGACAGCACAACCTAGAGGCGCCATGTGTAATTACAAGCATTGTACAAACAATTAGCAGGCTTCCCTTTACCAGGGGAACACTGATACATGGCAAGAACATGCAGGAAATTCCCACTGGTTCTCTGACAACCTATCGTGGGACATACGCGTCCGAATGGCAGAAAATGTTCAAATGTGTGTGATTTCCTAAGGGACCAAACTGCTAAGGTCATCGGTCCCTAGACTTACACACTAACTTATGCTAAGAACAACACACACACCCATGCCCGAGAGAGGACTCGAACCTCCGCCGGGACCAGCCGCACAGTCCATGACTGCAGCGCCTTAGACCGCTCGGCTAATCCCGCGCGTCCTGTAGCTACCTGACCACGCTCAGACTAGTCATCTTCAACCAACACTTCTGCAACTAGTTATTATCTCAATGATCGAACACAAGACTGTGGCATTGCATGAACACAGTGACGTCAAAGTCTGCTGGTCCCGAAACACTCAAAAAATTCATATGATATTCTCGTAGATACATAAGTTGCGTAAATTATGCAACGCTATACGGAGTGAGGTTGCGTATTCGTTAGCACACTGCATAACAATTTAGTATGTCAACGATAGCTTAGATATATACAAAATATTCACTTTATTGGTTTCGGCAAAACAACTGTCATCTTCAGTCTAAACTGTATATTGTCAATGTTTCACTTCCATGCATGGCTACACTCCACACACATACTTTCAAAAAACACTTCCTAACACGTAAATCTATATTCCATGTTATCACATTTTTCTTCTTCAGAAACGCTTCACTTGTCATTGCCAGTCTACATTTCATATCCTCTCTACTTCGGCCATCATCAGTTACTTTGCTGATCTACTACTTCTAGTGTCTCGTTTCTTTATTTAATTTCCTCAGCATCACCTGATTTAATTCGACTACATTCTACACTCCTGGAAATGGAAAAAAGAACACATTGACACCGGTGGGTCAGATCCACCATACTTGCTCCGGACACTGCGAGAGGGCTGTACAAGCAATGATCACACGCACGGCACAGCGGACACACCAGGAACCGCGGTGTTGGCCGTCGAATGGCGCTAGCTGCGCAGCATTTGTGCACCGCCGCCGTCAGTGTCAGCCAGTTTGCCGTGGCATACGGAGCTCCATCGCAGTCTTTAACACTGGTAGCATGCCGCGACAGCGTGGACGTGAACCGTATGTGCAGTTGACGGACTTTGAGCGAGGGCGTATATTGGGCATGCGGGAGGCCGGGTGGACGTACCGCCGAATTGCTCAACACGTGGGGCGTGAGGTCTCCACAGTACATCGATGTTGTCGCCAGTGGTCGGTGGAAGGTGCACGTGCCCGTCGACCTGGGACCGGACCGCAGCGACGCACGGATGCACGCCAAGACCGTAGGATCCTACGCAGTGCCGTAGGGGACCGCACCGCCACTTCCCAGCAAATTAGGGACACTGTTGCTCCTGGGGTATCGGCGAGGACCATTCGCAACCGTCTCCATGAAGCTGGGCTACGGTCCCGCACACCGTTAGGCCGTCTGCCGCTCACGCCCCAACATCGTGCAGCCCGCCTCCAGTGGTGTCGCGACAGGCGTGAATGGAGGGACGAATGGAGACGTGTCGTCTTCAGCGATGAGAGTCGCTTCTGCCTTTGTGCCAATGATGGTCGTATGCGTGTTTGGCGCCGTGCAGGTGAGCGCCACAATCAGGACTGCATACGACCGAGGCACACAGGGCCAACACCCGGCATCATGGTGTGGGGAGCGATCTCCTACACTGGCCGTACACCACTGGTGATCGTCGAGGGGACACTGAATAGTGCACGGTACATCCAAACCGTCATCGAACCCATCGTTCTACCATTCCTAGACCGGCAAGGGAACTTGCTGTTCCAACAGGACAATGCACGTCCGCATGTATCCCGTGCCACCCAACGTGCTCTAGAAGGTGTAAGTCAACTACCCTGGCCAGCAAGATCTCCGGATCTGTCCCCCATTGAGCATGTTTGGGACTGGATGAAGCGTCGTCTCACGCGGTCTGCACGTCCAGCACGAACGCTGGTCCAACTGAGGCGCCAGGTGGAAATGGCATGGCAAGCCGTTCCACAGGACTACATCCAGCATCTCTACGATCGTCTCCATGGGAGAATAGCAGCCTGCATTGCTGCGAAAGGTGGATATACACTGTACTAGTGCCGACATTGTGCATGCTCTGTTGCCTGTGTCTATGTGCCTGTGGTTCTGTCAGTGTGATCATGTGACGTATCTGACCCCAGGAATGTGTCAATAAAGTTTCCCCTTCCTGGGACAATGAATTCACGGTGTTCTTATTTCAATTTCCAGGAGTGTATTATACTTCTCTTGGTTTTGTTGCAGTTCATCTTATATTACCGTTTCAAGACACGTTACGTTCCGTTTCGTTCAGCTGCTCTTCCAAGTCTTTTGCTCTCCCTGACAGAATTACAATGTCATCCGCAAATCTCTAAGTTTTTATTTCTTCTCCCTGAACTCTAATTCGTACTGCAAATTTTTCTTTGGCTTAAAGCGTACGGGAGGCAAATCGAAGACAACGAAGCAATTGGCTTTGGATGCAGTTCGGTCAGCCGGCGGTAAAATAAAAGCGTCGGCGGTGGATTGTTCCTCGTACTCCTCTTAGTGTGAACGCCGGGTCGAATGTTCGTTGGGTCAGTGGTGATACACTGTGTCTGTTGAACGAGTGTGAATTAACTGTGTTTAAAAATCCCTTAAGTTGGCTTATGAATCCCTAATGGCTAAATATATCAGAGTGACTATTAGTCCTTCTGCAGCGGTGTACCGTAGGTCTCTAGAAGAGTGTAGCGTTCCAAAGGATTGGAAAAGGGCACAGGTCATCCCCGTTTTCAAGAAGGGACGTCGAACAGATGTGCAGAACTAAAGAACTATATCTCTAACGTCGATCAATTGTAGAATTTTGGAACACGTATTATGTTCGAGTATAATGACTTTTCTGGAGACTAGAAATCTACTCTGTAGGAATCAGCATGGGTTTCGAAAAAGACGATCGTGTGAAACCCAGCTCGCGCTATTCGTCCACGAGACTCAGAGGGCCATAGACACGGGTTCCCAGGTAGATGCCGTGTTTCTTGACTCCCGCAAGGCGTTCGATACAGCTCCCCATAGTCGTTTAATGAACAAAGTAAGAGCATATGGACTATCAGACCAATTGTGTGATTGAAGAGACCCTAGATAACTGAACGCAGCATGTCATTCTCAATGGAGAGAAGTCTTCCGAAGTAAGAGTGATTTCTGGTGTGCCGCAGGGGAGTGTCGTAGGACCGTTGCTATTCACAATATACATAAATAACCTTGTGGATAACATCGGAAATTCACTGAGGCTTTTTGCGGATGATGCTGTGGTATATCGAGAGGTTGTAACAATGGAAAATTGTACTGAAATGCAGGAGGATCTGCAGCGAATTGACGCATGGTGCAGGGAATGACAATCGAATCTCAATGTAGACAAGTGTAATGGGCTGCGAATACATAGAAAGAAAGATCCCTTATCATTTAGCTACAATATAGCAGGTCAGCAATTGGAAGCAGTTAATTCCATAAATTATCTGGGAGTAGGCATTACGAGTAATTTAAAATGGAATGGTCATACAAAATTGATCGTCGGTCAAGCAGATGCCAGACTGAGATTCATTGAAAGAATCCTAAGGCAATGCAATCCGAAAACAAAGGAAGTAGGTTACAGTACACTTGTTCGCCCACTTCTTGAATACTGCTCACCAGTGTGGGATCCGTACCAAATGGTTCAAATGGCTCTGAGCACTATGGGACTTAATTTATGAGGTCATCAGTCCCCTAGAACTTAGAACTACTTAAACCTAACTAACCTAAGGACATCACACACACCCATGCCCGAGGCAGGATCCGAACCTGCGACCGTAGCGGTTGCGCGGCTCCAGGCCTACAACCGCTCGGCCACTCTAGCCGGCGATCCGTACCAGATAGGGTTGACAGAAGAAATAGAGAAGATCCAACGGAGAGCAGCGCGCTTCGTTACAGGATCATTTAGTAATCACGAAAGCATTACGGAGATGATAGATAAACTCCAGTGGAAGACTCTGCATGAGAGACGCTCAGTAGCTCGGTACGGACTTTTGTTGAAGTTTCAGGAACATACCTTCACCGAGGAGTCAAGCAGTATATTGCTCCCTCCTACGTATATATCGCGAAGAGACCATGAGGATAAAATCAGAGAGATTAGAGCCCACACAGAGGCATACCTACAGTCTTTCTTTCCACGAACAATAAGAGACTGGAATAGAAGGAAGAACCGATAGAGGTATTCAAAGTACCCTCCGCTACACACCGTCGGGTGGCTTGCGGAGTATGGATGTAGATGTAGATGGCCTACATAATTCAATAACAGTTCTAATCTGTAGTTTCCATTGAGAAATAATTATGAGATAGCTCATATTCCAATTCAGTTTTAAGGTCGCATTTATTTTGTCCCACCACACTACTCCCTGCTTTTTAAAAAAGAGATCGTCCACCAACGTCGCTTTTTGTTGTTCTGACTATGTTGCAATAAAATAAATGCTGCACATATGACGACTGCTAGATCCTCTTCTTCCCCCATAGTATCGGCCGCTGAAATTGCGATTAAAACGCGTGTATAACAATAACAAAATGGGAGCAAGCTCCACAAGTTATCAGATACAACTGCAACTCCACATATCCGAATCTCTTGTTCCAACCCTTTGGTTTGCAGAGGATGAGAGGCTGAACGCCAACGCGTTGGCGACCAGCGTTTCGTAAAATCCACTGGCTGTCATTCGTTGGCCTAGTGCAGTGGTCTTCAAACTCTTTTGTTCAAGAGCCAATACTGACGTTGTGGGGCGCCACTTCGGTCTTCTTATGTACGGATATTATTATTAATTGGCAGCTTGCATTATTAATATGCTATGGGCACCCAATAGACTAGCTATAGTAAAGGCGCCATAAGTTTGCCGTCGGACCCCAGGTACTGATGGTAAAAATTCGTATCATTTGGAACAGTTCGTGTCGACTGTTCTTTGTTTCAGATTGCTGCCAACCTCAGCGATCCCAAATCTCTGACACTGTAAATGCGTGAGTGTTGCTGTGTTATCTGTGTGGGCAGATGATTAATTGATTAATAATAGTAACTGTACTTATATTTCAAAGCAGTATCAGACACTATGACAAGTATTCAGTACACGTTTTGAATATCACTCTCCTCCTACTCACTGTGTTGTATTACAGTAGCATTACTTTAATTTCATATCATTGCTACAAATATGATCCGCATTTGAAGATGACCGTCTCCAAAATGCGCATTCACGAATCCTTGTTACTTCCGACTGAAATTTATACCATAGCAGCTGACAAATAGTGGCGCAGTGGTTAGCACACTGGACTCGCATTCGGAAGGACGACAGTTCAATCCCGCGTCCGGCCATCCTGATTTAGGTTTTCCGTGATTTCCCTATATCACTTCAGGCAAATGCCGGGATGGTTCCTTTGAAAGGGCACGGCCGATTTCCTTCCCCATCCTTCCCTAACCCGAGCTTGTGCTCCGTCTCTAATGACCTCGTTGTCGATGGGACGTTAAACACTAATCTCCTCCTCCTCCAGCTGACAAATAGGAGGTATACCCGTCCATAAGCCGTCAGTACCGGAGGACAACAAAGGAACATTCCCATATCTTCGGACCTCGCAGTGACCGAGCCGTTTACCCCTGTTCCCCTGAGGTAAGCGGCCGACTTTGATTAACTAACGGCCGAACTCACCAATGCCAATTAAGTACATCCTAAGGGGGTTTCTGGTCTAGAAGTTTCAAAAAATCGATTTTTATTGAATGTTTCGATACGTTATATTATGGTCGAAAACCGTTAGCCCGTAAACTATTGCATATAGTCGAAATACACGATCATCGGACCGGCAGTCCCGCGTCGTCGAACGCTTACGGACGACTCTCGGAGGCAATCAGAGCTGTATACGAAGAGCTATCGAATGACAGTTTACTGGAGAGATGTGTTGACGTGAACACTCAAAACTGTAACGAGTCGATAAATTGGCTGACGTGGATGCTTTTCCGTAAAGCACCTATAATCCGATAAAGAAGTAGTCGAAATTGCAAGCAATTTGGCTACAGTTACCTACAACGACGGCTTCATAGGACTTGCACACACAGTGGATGTCATGGGTATTCAACTTGGCAACACGGGGTTCGAATTTTGCAGAAGGCACAACGGGGACCGCCCTGTACGGTTCATCAAGAGTAGTGACTGGCGTATTGTGACGAGCCAGTTGCTCGGCCACCATCGACCAGACGTTTTCAATGGGTGAGAGATCTGGAGAATGTGCTGGCCAGGGCAGCAGTCGAACATTTTCTGTATCCAGAAAGGCCCGTACAGGACCTACAACATGCGGTCGTGCATTATCCTGCTGAAATGTAAGGTTTCGCAGGGATCGAATGAAGAGTAAAGACACCGGTCGTAACACATCTGAAATGTAACGTTCACAGTTCAAAGTGCCGACAATGCGAAAAAGAGGTGACCGAGACGTGTAACCAATGGCACCCCATACCATAACGCAGATGGTTGTTGTCTTGCAAACGTCGCCATCTGCTGACTCAGGGATCGAGACGTGGCTGCACGATCCGTTACAGCCATGCGGATAAGATGCCTGTCATCTCGACTGCTAGTGATACGAGACCGTTGGGATCCAGCACGGCGTTCCGTATTACCCTCCTGAACCCACCGATTCCATATTCTGCTAACAGTTATTGGATCTGGACCAACGCGAACAGCAATGTCGCGATACGATAAACCGCAATCGCGATAGGCTGCAATCCGACCTTTATCAAAGTCGGAAACGTGATGGTACGCATTTCTCCTCCTTACACGAGGCATCACAACAACGTTTCACCAGGCAACGCCGGTCAACTGCTGTTCATGTATGAGAAATCGGTTGGAAACTTTCCTCATGTCAGCACGTTGTAGGTGTCGCCACAGGCGTCAACCTTGTGAGAATGGTCTGAAAAGCTGATCATTTGCATATCACAGCATCTTCTTCCTGTCGGTTAAATTTCGCGTCTGTAGCACGTCATCTTCGTGGTGTAGCAATTTTAATGGCAAGTAGTGTTCATAAGCTGGTAAAGACGTGGGAAACTCAATACAGCGTTTGGGGTGGCCACGTTTGGTGGTGCAGCCTGTTTCCTTTGATCACTTAGGACTGCTTTTTAAAGAACAGGCTGGCGACTGCAGAGCCGCTGAGTGGCTGGGCTGAGCCGTGAACGTGAGTTATTATGACTAGCCGCGCTACCTGGGCGGCCTTGTTCTCGCAGCCAAGCACCGGGCCGGAACCCCACGCCATCCCTCTTCTGGCCGCCTGCACCCCTGCCCGTTATCCCTCCATCGCGGAGCGCTTCTGCAGCCCTCAGACAGCCGTCTGCAGCGCGGATTCAGGTTTCCGCAGCCGGCGCACACCCGTGCCACCGGTGAGCATGTAGCCGTAATGCTTCCGCACGCACACAAAAGCGCGCGCGCGCGCGGGCGCCGTGTACCACCATCTGAAGCATCCCTCGCGAGCAACCCATTCAGGCCCGCGAAAGAATTGCAGCGCCTAGATAAAGGCTGCAGAGGTGACCTGTTGCACAGCTGCGACGCCCGTCTTTTAAATATAGTGCGGTCGGTGCTTTAGAAGCCTCACAACCATAGATGGAAGCATAACAGACCAGAGACACTATTGGCAAGGAACTAAACATCTATGGTCCATAGCACGCTAACACGACAGTACTGGTGAGCCCCTGCAACACAGCTACTACGGGTAACCCCAGGTGCTCGACCCGCCAAATAACAGGCAAACGCAGGGAAACCGTAGTGTACACAGCACGCAAAGCAGCCACAAACACCCCCTACACTGTCTGTGAGCCGATCTGTGACCGATCGCCCACTAATGTTTAACGACCTTGAACTGTAGCAGGGACGCAGCAAATGCAGTAAGCTCCGCAACGAGCTACCGCAACGACAAAGGTAACGATGCACGATACCTCGCACTAACATAACCACACCTTGCATTCATGCACTGTCGCACATAGCAAGCCGCTACTGCCCTTACTACCCGTCCTACTGCCGCAGAGGCTTTTTTTCCCTTGGCGCTTGCCTTGGCACTTTTTTACCTCTGCCCTTACAACCGCTACCCTTCGATCGCTTTCGTTCACTTTCTATCTCCTGATGGACCATGTTAATGAGTAATCTTACCTAGACGCATGGATAACATCATGACTCCTGATTCAGAAACTAACATGTTATACGGAGGTGACAGTAGAACTTTTGGTTTGGTCACCACGTTGGTGTGGGCGTGGAGGGCCCCCATCCTTTATTTTTTTTTTAAAAAAAAGAGCTTTAGAAGCCTACAGATTTCGGAGCGGCTGCCAGAAAAGCAGCATTTTATCAAAAAAAATGGCTCTGAGCACTATGGGATTTGACATCTGAGGTCATCGGTACCCTAGTACTGAGAACTACTTTAACCTAACTAACCTAAGGACATCACACACATCCATGCTCGAGGCAGGATTCGAACCTGCGACCGTAGCGGTCACGCGGTTCCAGACTGAAGCGCCTACAACCGCTCGTCCACACAGACCGGCAGCATTTTATCGTTTCCATTCCAAAGTACTATTAAACAGATACCCACCCACTTAGTACGACGGTTATTCGGAAACAAAGGCCCGATCAGTCGTGAAATGGAAACGACAGTGAAAATCCGATGAAGCTTTGCACGGGTGTGTTGGGCAGTGTTTCTAGTCGAACTGTTCAGCTTTGAGCTCGCAGGGAGCGGATAAGGATACCTAAAAAATAGTGTCTGCCGCCAAGTATGGGTGCCAGACGAGAGACTTCGCCAGATTTCATGCAGCTCCACATAAGGTAACTGTCATGCGTTTGTCCAAGCGTCTTTTATAGAGACTGATGCAGATTGAGTTCTCTATTTATGTCATGGAGCATTTTGATTTTCAAGAAGGCAATGCTGCACTGGAACTCGACTTCATTGATTTTCAAAATGATTTACCATTAACATCGCTTTCTTCAAGCTATAAAAATATTTTCGACTTCTTCTTTCTAAAGAAAAATAACCAGTTTTGGCCCAGGGTGTTCTCAAAATGAGGTCGATGTTCAGCTCGACATGTCTGTCCTGATATTTATAAATAACTAGTACCGACACAGGCTGACTGGTTAAGACTTGGACAACTGTATTCCAACGGCAGCCACAACCTACTTTCCCAACTTTGAAATACCTGTTGCTGATTAAAAAGTGCCTCTCTTGCCATTAAAGTTAACGAGTCTGATGAAAAAAAAATCTGTACTTATGTTCGCAATTTATTACCACCTAAAGTTTCTTTCTTGCGTAAAATTCAACTTCAATTTATTTTTCTTATACACAGTTTAGTTAAAACTCCTTTAACATTTATTAGAAATAAAAGTTTACAGGCAACAAACAAATGTAAGATTTTTTAGGAGTTGTTCTTTCTTTCCTAGTTTGTTGTGGCAGCTCACACTAGGATTTGAAAATGGTTCGGTAGCTCAGAAGCTTCAAACGTTTGGCGACCACTGGTATAGTTACTAGAAATATGAATCTGTAGCAACCATCAAGAAATTCTACAATATCAGCAATTGCAGCATTATCACCAAAACTTCGTCAGTCATGCGCAACAGTGAGTCAGAAGTCCAAATCAGTAATAAGCGGGTTATTTGTCTTACAAAGTGATAACCTCAGCACCGGTGTTATCACCAAGTTCTTCGGCGGAGTCTAGTTAGCTGCAGTAATTCATTATGAGAAGTAGGGACCAACGCTGGCAGATAGGCCCGTAAATTCATAAATGCTCCTCAAATTGAATAAAACATTTTGACTTGACACCCACATTACGTAATCTCTCAAGCATGAATATCTCATATAAAGTTGAAAGAAAGGACTGTCTATATAGTGTGTCTAGATTCTGTTAATATTACGTCCATGGAAGGGAAGTAGCTTTTTTCGACTTGTCGGGCAGCTCCAACGACATTTAAATCAAACATCTTGACATCTTCGCGGTTTTTTACTAGTTAGTATTTAATACCTATATCAAGTAAAGCAAGACGAAGTCAAATCATATAACATGACACATGCCATCATACCATCCAACATAGCTTTTGAAGTATTATGCAATATGATACAAGGTGTCATTTAAGTTTATAGTGCATGCATCCCCATTCTACTATATTTCCTATTATATATGCATTCTCGGATACTTCCTATTGTACTCGTAGATGCGCCCCACTCTCCAGAAGCACTGCGCAGGATGTTTTGATTTAAATGTCTTTGAAGCAGCCAGATAAGTCGAAATGCTAGTTCCCTTCTTTTACATCCCTTGGTGTATTCGCCTTTTTTGAGCTGGGATAGGAGCATTTTTCATCCTGTTCCCAACTTTTAGTCCAATATAATTTTGACATTAGACCGCCATAGCGTGGCAAACGATGTGCATTTTTGTTGACCCGAGCGACGATTGGTCCCGTGAAGGTTTTTTTTATTGTCTTTCGAACCATACTGCTTATATCGTGGCAACGTGTAAAGCTTTCACAAAACATCAGGACGATCATCAATTACATGTATTTTTCTACCTTCTTATAGAATGTGAACCCATTTGCACAAGTTTGAAACACAGAAGTGGGCGCTTCAAAATCCTCCCAGAAAAATATGTTTTTACATGTTTTTACACGTAAAATCCGAACAGTACAAAAGGTGCCAACAGCTGATGAGCATCAGTTTCAGCCCAATAAAGTCATTTGCAAAAGAAATTAATCGAGCCACACAATTTGCCTGGGCGCCAGCTCTGGTTCGCCGTTCAAACCTTGCTTAATATACTGTAACTTAGCCACAATAAGACAGATATTCAAATGGCTGTACAAATGGCGGGTGGTCCAGGTTAAACCAAAAGCATTGCCTTCTTGAAAATCAAAATGCTCCATGACATAGAGAACTCAACCTGCATCAGTCTCTATAAAAGACGATTGGACAAACGCATGACAGTTACCTTATGTGGAGCTGCATGAAATCTGGCGAAGTCTCTCGTCTGGCACCCATACTTTTTTAGCCATCCTTATCCGCTCCCTGCACGCTCAAAACTGAAAAGAACGACTACAAACACTACCCAACACACGGCTAGAAACACTGCTCAACACACCCGTGCAAAGCTTCATCGGATTTTCACTGTCGTTTCCATTTTGCGACTGATTGGGCCTTTGTTTCCAAATAACCGTCGTACGAAGTTCCTTACTTGAATAGGAACCGAGTCCTAAGATCCCCCCCCCCTCCCCAAAAAAACATCGCGATTTTGCGCGCGGTCTTTTCAGACATGTTTGTTACAGCGCTTCCGCGGTATAACGATCACGACCTTTTTTTTTTTAATTTCACTATTTTTACTGGGAATAGTTCCCCTCTGAACTAGTCAATTTCTGGAACCACCATAAAAGTTTCTAATATCGCAATATTCGTGGCTCGGTGTTACAGTGGTAAATCACAAGGTCTACGATTCGATCACCAAGCAGTCATAGGATTTTTATTTCTTATTTACCACTTCTTTCACATCTGACATTGTGCGCTCATGTGAAAAATACTGAGAAACACTGTGCTTCTGGCTCGGCGTTAGACTGCAGTGTCCCTATAAATGGGTTGGGTTAGTCAATTCAAAGGTCGGAGGAAGGTAAGGGCGTGTCCAGTTCCGGTATGACTTTGCCTCGAAAACCACAGTGGTGCTCGAACCAAACGTCGCACTGAGGATAGCTTCACTTATCAAAATATTCGTGCCCAGACACTATCCAAGACCATCAGATAATTATTTCGCTTTTCTCTCTCTCTATCCTCTTTTTTAGTCACACTCCACTCTTTCACAGGAGTCCGAGACGATTTGTCACTGGAATGTTACAGTGTAGATTGTTTTCGCTGCCAGACAGCACATGCGTTTCAAACCGTTGACACCGTTTTCGTTCGCCCGTATCTTCATTCAAATTTTAATGCCCAGTTTCTTTTGGAGCCCCTAGCAAGAAAGAACTGATGAACCGTCTTCGTACACGCTTAACAAAACTGCATACTTGCACGCATGTCCGAAAGATCGTTGCATCGAGCTATGCAGACACTGTGAAATACAGACACTGTACAATACTAACACTGCCGTCCTGTATTTCATGCCACACCAAGCGAAAACAATGACGAGCAAAACAATGTCTCTCTCTGTGCGGAATCATACTATTTGTATGCGAGTTCTACGGGACGTAGACACTAGCACGTATGGAAGGTTGGGTCGACCTAGAGACGTGCTCGGAAGACAGTTGCGGTTAAGGTGAGTGCTCATGTAGCACGGGAAATGTTAGGTTGGTGCGAAAGTTGGTAGAGTTTTTGTTTCTCATGTTGGTATTCCGCTTGTTATGGGTTTATTTATCGACTGTCACTTTTTATTTGTAGTTCACTGTTGCTATTTAAGTTTACGTATTCACAATTCTCATTTGCAAATAAAGAGTGCGGCTGCGAACGCTAGAAAATGGACTTCCAGCGGAGAAATCGGAACATTCCCAACATATTCTTTTGTGTGAGTTCAGTAGAGGGATGACAGCAGTAGAGGCAGCCAGAAGCATTTGGGCCATATATTGGGATAATGAAAATGGACGAGCACGGCAAGAAAATGGTTTTCTCGTTTTAGGGAGGATCGTTTTGAGATTATTGACGTTCCAAGTTCAGGAAGTCATTTGGGGTTTGATGAAGATCGTTTACATGCATTAACCTAAAAAATGGTTCAGATGGCTCTGAGCACTATGGGACTTAACTTCTGAGGTCATCAGTCACCTAGAATTCAGAACTACTTAAACCTAACTAACCTAAGGACATTACACACACCCACGCCCGAGGCAGGATTAGAACCTGCGACCGTAGCGGTCGCGCGGTTCCAGACTGTAGCGCCTAGAACCGCTCGGCCACTCTGGTCGGCCATTAATCTAGAATCATCGTACTCGAGAACTGGCAAATATGATGAACCGTGATCATTCCACCATCGTGCGACATTTGCATGCAATGGGGACGGTTCAAAAATCGGGCGTATGGGCACCGCACACTCTAAGCCAAAATCACAAATAATCAGCGGTTGGCCATATGTGTATCTCTGGCTGCTAGTCATCAATTGGCTCGTGAACAACACCGACCATTCCCATCCTGTATTGTTACTGGCGACGAGAAGTGGTGTCCTTACGTTAACATAAAGAAAGGAATGGTTGAGCTGTAACAAAACAGCAACTTATGTACAAATTCCTGCGCGCAACCATAAAAGATAATGTTATGCATCTGGTGGAAAAGCGACAGACTTGTGTACAGCGAACTGCTTCCCCGAGAGTAGCCATCACTGCTGACATTTATTATCAACAACTGAGACGTCTTGCAGACGCAATCCAAGAACAACGACCAGGAAGATTGAGTGAAGTGGTGCTACCCCAAGATAACACCCTCCCGCATTCTGCTAGACTGACGAAAAACACCATACAGGTGATAGGTTTGGAAGTCATTTCGCAGTCATCTTATTCTCCTGATCTTGCGCTCTCAGTTTTGCACCTTTTCCGCTCTCCATCGAACAACCTTCAAATAACTTACTTTCCGGATGAAAATGGGCTCCGAACATGACTCTACGAGTTCTTCGCCTCAAAAGCGAGAATATATTATTGATGACTAAAGTCTCTTATTTTTACCTGTTGTGTTTATAATGGAAAAACAGTACGAACTAATGCACCAACCTAATACGTGTTCGAGTTCCAGTCCGCTACAAAGTTTCGAATGTTGCCAGTAAACCGATAGCCATTGTACAATGGTATTGGCGATTTGCAAATGCATTTCACAACTTTCAACAAACTTTACACACCATTCCAGACCTTTCGACTCTTTGAGTAACTGGAGGTGCAGAGGGTGAGGCGTCACGTTGTCCACTCCTTTTAATGAAGGAAGTGGGTGAGTGATGGATATGGGTGACTAGAGTACTGCGGCCAGACAGCAGCGAGAGCATATGATCCTACAAGAGGGAAGCAATTATGTGAGGAGGCCTAAGCAATTACCTGAAGAATGTTTTCCGTCTGTCGAGCAGAGCTGGCTGGGCAGGAAGCGACGGTCTGGTTAACGGGCGGCCGTATCCTTCACAGCGCATCCGCGGTCTCGCGGAAACGCTACTAGCCTCATCTGATGTCTAACTTCCCTGTACGAATACTCACGGCGAACTTCCCGCTGCGCTTGGTGCGTACAGTAACAGGAACTTCATTCGCTACTGTAAGGATAGGATAAACTTCATTTTTTTTTTCTAGCCCTACGACAATGGACTACCCATACGTAAGATCTTGCAACGGTAATGCGGCAGAATGGACTTCAGTTCCAGAACAAACGAATATAAAAAACAGTAATGTGTGACTTTCGTAATTTATCGGAAAAAGAGGGGAAGATTCAAATCGAAGTATTAGTATTTAGGCAAAAGTAAAAGTGTAACTATGCACAGAAATAAAGCAACGCAGCAAAATCTATACATACTGTAAAGCACTACAATATTTAAAGTAGATTTAGACAACATGAATATGTAAAGGAGTGGCCAAATATTTTGACAACATTAAATTTGAAAGTTCCTGGAAGATCAAAACTGTGTGCCGGATCTAGACTCGAACTCGGGACTTTGGTTTCGCGGGCAAGTGCTCTACCGTCTGAGCTACCCAAGCACGACTCACGCCCTTTCTCACAGCTTTACTTACGCCAGTACCTCGTCTTCTACCTTCCAAACTTTACAGAAGCTTTCCAAGCACGACTCACGCCCCCTCCTCACAGTTTTACTTACGCTGGTACCTCGTCTCCTACCTTCCAAACTTTACAGAAGCTCTCCTGGTTCGCAGGAAAGCTTCTGTAAAGTTTGGAAGGTAGGAGACGAGGTACTGGCGTAAGTAAAGCTGTGAGAAGGGGGCGTGAGTCGTGCTTGGGCAGCTCAGGTGGTAGAGCAGTTGCCGCGAAATGCAAAGGTCCCGAGTTCGAGTCTCGGTCCGGCATACAGTTTTGATCTGTCAGGAAGTTTCATATCAGCGCACACTCCGCTGCAGAGTGAAAAACTCTTTCTGGAAACATTAAATTTATAAGTAAGAAATGGTTTGATGTGTATGTATATTAGAGATTTGATTGCTTGGAAGAAATAAGAACTGGAGATAAACAAACACTGGAAAGACATTTTTGAAACTCATTAGCTGAAAGAAATAATACCTGTTTCAAATTGCCTTGGGGATCTATAAGATCGCCCGGAGGATAGTGCAGTTCTCTCTAAACATAAAGAAAAGGAAACCCCACGCCAGGGCGCACAGAAATACACTGACGAAAAATAATCGCAATGCCAAGAAAGAGTTGTGCGACATAAACTAAAGTTGGTAGGCTTGTTTCTACATCCCAAAGATGATTATTCAAATTTCGCGACAGTTGCATAGAAGTGGCTCTAGTAGCGGCCACTATGAAGATGCAAATCAGATTTGCTATAAATACTCACTGCAACGGTCGTGAGCGTTAGTTACTTTTCAGATTTGACGTGGTGATGCCTTAAAGGGGACAAAGACGCCCTTATCAACAACTCACTGCGTTTGAACGAGGCCGCGTAATTTGGATACGAGTAGCTGGATGTTCCTTCTGCCGTTCTGCAGGGACACTTCGCACGAATTTAGTCACTGTAAATGTTTACTGGCAGCTGTGATCACGAGAATACACCGTTGCAAAAAGACTGGGCTCCGGACGGCCACGTGACATTACCTAGAAGGAAGACCATCGTGTTCGGCGTATGGCTCTGGCGCATCGTAACTGCATCTGCACGGCAATTTGAGCAGCAGTTGGCACCACAGTGGCACAGCGAATTGTTCCAAATTTGCTACTTAAAGGACAGATCCGTGACAGAAGCCCTGTAGTGTACATTCTACTGACCACAAACCACCGCCACTTGCGTCTTCAGCGATGCCAGCTGTTGGGCAGCATGGAGGTCTGTTGTGCTTCTTATGAAAGCTTGTTCAGCCTCGGTGCCAGTGATGGCCGTGTGTTGATTAGAAGGAGGCTGCAACCAGCCTATCTGTGTGCTAGACACACTGCACCTACACCTGGAGTTATCGTATGGGGTGCGATTTCGTATGACAGCAGAAGCACTCTGGTGGTTATCCCATGTATCCTGAATACAAAATTGTACTGCTTCGACCTGTTGTACTGCCATTAATTAACAGCATTCCAGGAGGTGTTTTCCAACAGGATAACGCTCACCCACATACCGCTGTTGTAAACCAACATGCTCTACACAGTGTCGACATGTTGCCTTGGTCTGTCTCCAGTCAAGCACATATGGGACATCATCGGACGACGATTCCAGTGTCATCCACAAACAGCATTAACCGTCCGAGTGCTACAGGCATGGTATTCCATTCCACAAACTGACATCCGGCGCCTGTACAACACACTGCATGCACAGTTGCATGCTTCCATTCAACATTCTGGCCGTAACACCGGTTATTAATGTACCAGGATTTCACATTTGCAATAGCTTATTTCGCGCTTACAGTAACCTGTGATCTTGCAACATTAATCACTTAAATATGTTACCTAGACAGATGTATTCCTGAAATTTCATTACATTAATTATTTTAGTTTGGTCTTGCAATTTTTTTCCGTCAGTGTGCTAGTAATAGCCCGATGCTCAGTTACCCGACTAAGACCCGACAGTCCCGATGTCAGGTTAACATTGTAGAGCATTGCACCATCGTCACTTATTTTAAACTTCGGCAGGATTTAAGTGAATACGAGGTGCATGTCCTGTAAGACACTTTAAGCACAATTCTGAACTTCATTTGTGCAATACTGTATCATACGATTATTAATACAGTAGTTGTTACAATGGGACTGGAAGTTGCTCTTGCGCCACTTAGTAGTTTTAATCTACATTCCTGAATGTACTACCTCCTGTCACCGATGACTCATGTTGTTTTGTAGCGCCGACATTGGTTTTTATACACAGACGAAAGAAATACTTCTAGTACTCAAGGATGATGACTGTTTTGGAAACCGGACAAATACTGCATATGGCCGGCCGCGGTGACCGAGCGGTTCTAGGCGCTTCAGTCCGGAACCGCGCGACTGCTACGGTCGCAGGTTCGAATCCTGCCTCGGGCATGGATGTGTGTCATATCCTTAGGTTAGTTAGGTTTAAGTAGTTCTAAGTTCTAGGGGACTGATGACCTCAGATGTTAAGTCCCATAGTGCTCAGAGCCATTTGAACCATTTGCTGCATACGAACCAATACGGATTCCCGTAGGAGCAGTAATATCATTCACAGATCGCCTGCTACTTCCACGAGATTGACATGGCTGCAGAATGCAGTGCTCAGTTTGATAACGCTGGGTTCCATCAAGTCTTTCAATCAATCTGCTTAGTAAACAACAAACATTTTTACGTAATATCGGATCAACTGTGCAACGGGACAAAGGACATCGAGACAATGAACGTAGCCATCAGGACCACGGAACTGCTTATTAGTCACGACACACATAATAACCTTACTAGAAAATGGCCACAGCTTTCTGAGACTATTTGGAGGAGACCTCATATACACGTAGTGCCAGACTTCACCTTTACCTTTAAAGTAGCTTAAAAGGTAGTGAAGGCAAGGCAGTAGCACACGGACAACGTGTAATTACGAACTGCATTATCCCCATATATGGTCCAAATGCTTGTGGCTGTCTCCGCTGCTGTCATCCCTCCAGTGAACTGTGGTGTAACAGTCAACGTTCGAACTGCATGCAGTAAGGTGGTCACGGTTTCTATTATTATATACAGTGATGAGCCAAAACATTATGACCACCTCTTAATGTCTTTGGAACGACATACATCACTGATTCTCTGTGTCAGGGATCCGACAGTTTGTTGGTATCTTTGTGGATGTATGTGGCATTAGATGACTACGCACAGTAGTTGTAATTCGCGGGCCGCTGAATGGCGTACGCGGTGATGGCATTACAATCATCGTATTCGAGAACTGGCAAATGTGATGAACTGTGATCATTCCACCATCGTGTGACATTTACATGCAATGGGAAGGCACTGCTGGTATCGAGAGGTGGAAGTGAGGTGCCGCAATGGTTACGTAATTCAAGTACATTACAACCCCTAGTGCATCCAGAAGAAAAGCAACACTAGAAACGCTTGACAGCAGTAGAAGTAACGATATTATGGACAGCGTCGTTACTGATCTGCAAATCCTTGCACAAGTTCTTTCTGCAAATGCGTCTTGCTCTCGATGTGATGATGAAGTTAAACTTTCTGAGGATATTGGAGCAAGGGTAGGTGTTGTGTGTAAATTAATTATTAAATGTCAAAAATGAAAAACTGAAAAAACATTTCATGCTTTATCAGAGTGTTCGAGTAATGAATTGCAGGAGACTAATGTGGGAGTGTTCTATGGACTTAGATGCATTGGTACAGGTGCTAAGGGTGGTAACATTCTCTGCACTCTTCTTAATTTACCGAAACCTCCTCTTAACCACTGGGGTCTGGGCAAATGCTGTGGTTGAGGAGTTAGTGGTAGCTGCTATATTAGAAGTGTTTGCATAGGTAGACCCAGAATGTGATGGGTCCTTCAGTAATGTTGTGTGGTGCCGTGTGCCCTTTTTTTTCTTTTAGCCTCATGACTCTAAATTTAGCACTGTCTGAAACTGTAATAAAAGGTGGGAACTATGAAAGACTGAAGATTCTGGATAAGTTAGGTATAAGATTTGGATAGAATGCAGCCAAAGGACTGCGGGCACTGGATGAGCATCGCGAACGTGAAGCAGAGTTTGCTGCTCAACAAATGACAAAAGAAGCAAGAAAGAAAACAAAAAGGTAAGCACTGGGCGATTGTGACACTGAAGAGAACACACAATTGGGCCACAAAAATTGTATGGCAAAAGGACTCAGAAATGTAACTCTGTATACGAAATTGTAATAAAAACACTTTAAACTTCAGCCTCTCGGAACTACATTTTTTGCCATAAATGATCCGTCTCAGTGATGATGGAGACATGAATTTCTCACAGCATGGCGAGTATGAGATTCAACACAAATCGAACTAGAATAATAAAAATATTCTATTGTTTAGTTTTAATGTTAATTTATGTGCAAAATTCTGAAAAAACTGAGTATCCGAGAAAAAAATATTAACATACCTCACAACACAATTTTTGCAATAATTTTAGTTCAGTATATCTACAAAAGTCCATCAATAATTAAGGAGAATTGGAAGCTGGTGTCTAAAAAACTTTCCAAGATAATAGGTCAAAACGTTTGATAATTTAACATTGTTTCGCTATGGCGACCAGAGGGAGCACCGCCTGAAGTATTTAGGGGGTGCTGCCAGAGGTGTGTGGAACGTGCGTCTGCTGCTGGTGTTGGCGAAGCAGGGATTTCAGCCCGAGCACTTGGCGGCCTCACGGCTGGCTTCCCCGCGCGCCCCAAAGCCCTTCAGTTAATCTGGGAAAGCACGACCGCGGAAGACCCTCAGCTGCAGCCGCGGTTTGGCCCCTGGCCCTCAAACTATTACTGAGGGATGCTCGCTAACGGCGTTGACCGCAGCTGAGGCGTTCACCTCGCTCAGGCGGGCGATGGGCTGTCTAACTCACCGCGCAGTTGCACACGCCGTGGTATCACAAAATCAATTCAGACAATCGGTGTGAATAGCTCTAGCTCTAACTGCGCATTGCTTTTCCTTTTGCGTTCTATCTAGACGCGATTTACCCACCAGCATCTGTAAACTTCATGTCACGGGTTATCTAGCAGCTGCAATGCCTAACTTTTCTGGCGGACATCAACTGTTGGAATGTGTGAACTGAAAGTAATGTGCTGCCCAGTCACATTAACGCCAAACGCCGGAATACCCACCTTCGGACAGCTGCGAGACGTGCAGGAAGAGCATCAGTGAGGCTCTAGAAGGTACGGACAGGGATGTGGAGCCATGACGTGACCAGCTCAGCTAGGTTTATCGGTTGAGGATCCATGGCGCAAACAATCCTATCGAGATAGTCCCACAGACTCTCTAACGGGTTTATATCCGGAGAGGCTGATGGCTAGCTGAGTACGGTAAACTCACCTTGGTGTTCTCCGAACGACGTATGTATAATGCAAGCTGTGTGATACATTGCATTGTCCTGCTTGTATGGTTAAACTGACAGCCTTCGGAGAGGCAGGCCTAACAAAACTCTACCATCTAGTGACGAAGATGTATTAGACAGGCGAAATACCCTGCGACTTCAAGAAGAATATAATAATCCACAGGAAAGCAGGTGTTGACAGATGTGAAAAATACCGAACTATCAGTTTAATAAGCCACGGCTGTAAAATAGTAACACGAATTCTTTACAGACGAATGGAAAAACTGGTAGAGGCTGACCTCGGGGAAGACCAGTTTGGATTCCGTAGAAATGTTGGAACACGTGAGGCAATACTGACCTTAAGACTTATCTTAGAAAATAGATTAAGGAAAGGCAAACCTACGTTTCTAGCATTTGTAGACTTAGAGAAAGCTTTTGACAATGTTGACTGGAATACTCTCTTTCAAATTCTAAAGGTGGCAGGGGTAAAATACAGGGAGTGAAAGTTTATTTACATTTTTTACAGAAACCTGATGGCAGTTATAAGAGTCAAGGGGCATGAGAGGGAAGCAATGGTCGGTAAGGGAGTGAGACAGAGTTGTAGCCTCTCCCCGATGTTATTCAATCTGTATATTGAGCAAGCACTAAAGGAAACAAAAGAAAAATTTGGAGTAGGAATTAAAATCCATGGACAAGAAATAAAAAGTTTGAGGTTTACCGATGACATTGTCATTCTGTCAGAGACAGCAAAGGACTTGGAAGAGCAGCTGAACGGAATAGACAGTGTCTTGAAAGGAGGGTATAAGATGAACCTCAACAAAATCAAAATGAGGATAATGGAATGTAGTCGAATTAAGTCGGGTGATGCTGAGGGAATTAGATTAGGTAATGAGACGCTTAAAGTAGTACAGGAGTTTTACTGTTTGGGGAGCAAAATAGCTGATGATGTTCAAAGTAGAGAGGATATAAAATGTAGACTGGCAATGGCAAGGAAAGTGTTTCTGAAGAAGAGAAATTTGTTATAATCGAGTATAGATTTAAGTGTCAGGAAGTCGTTTCTGAAAGTATATGTATGGAGTGTAGCCATGTATGGAAGTGAAACGTGGACGATAAATAGTTTAGACAAGAAGAGAATAGAAGCTTTCGAAATGTGGTGCTACGGAAGAATGCTGAAGATTAGATGGGTAGATCACATAATTAATGAGGAGGTACTGAATAGAATTGGGGAGAAGAGGAGCTTGTGGCACAACTTGATAGGAAGAATGGCCCGGTTGGTAGGACGTGTTCTGAGGCATCAAGGGATCACCAATTTAGTATTGGAAGGCAGCGTGGAGGGTAAAAATCGCAGAGGGAGACCAAGAGATGAGTACACTAAGCAGATTCAGAAGGATGTAGGTTGCAGTAGGTACTGGGAGATGAAGAAACTTGCACAGGATAGAGTAGCATGGAGAGCTGCATCAAACCAGTCTCAGGACTGAAGGCCACAAAAACAACATGGGTGAACATGCCACCCAAGGATAAAGGCATGCTTGTGTTGATCTCTTGTGCCTTCCAGAATGAGGAGATCACCCAGGTAATGCTAGAAAAATATTCCGCAGATCATAACGCTCCCTCCGGTGTTTGCTTTCCGACGTTTCACGCAGTATACGCCAAAGGCCATCTGTCCGATGGAGTGCAAAACGTGTTTCATCTAAAAAGGCCCTCTGCTGTCACTCAGTGACTTTCAATTGCGGTACTGCCGTGCAAATTCCAGTCTTCGCCGCCAATGAAGAGCAGTTGGGATGAGTGTACGAACCAGCTCCTGCTGCAGAAGCCTACTCGCGATATTCGCTGAACGGTTGTTAATAAGACACTCTTGGTAGCCCCTTCATTTTTCTGGGCGGTCAGTTGCCCAACAGTTACACGTGTATTCGCCCGTACACATATGCACAGCCGCCTTTTACCCCTATGGCCCGTGGAACACCACAGTTGCCTCGGTGCTGGCTTTGGAAAACGCCATTTCGTCATGCACAATACACTTTAACCACAGTGGAATACGAATCTTTTAAAAACTTGTCCGTCAGGGAAATGCTTCCACGCTTCGCCCGAAAGCCAATGATGTGTCCTTCTAGACGTCAGATAAATCGCTCCGTTTCCGCACGACACTGACTGCAATGTTATCCGGGTCCCCCCTCCCCCTTCCGCCAAACACCCAGACGCTTTATATACCCTCAACTGTTAGTGTTGTCACCTGCCGTAGGTGAGTGGTTAACTCGCGTTGATGTCGAACACACTCGGTGCACATTAACGTGACTGGGGACGTGTTATACTGTTTATAATTATATGCACGTGATTGTGGAGCGGTGGAAATAATAGAACACATGCACAAAATTGTGCGTATATTCGCACGTTTGAAGAAAACATGTGTAATTCCGCTTCGTTATGGCACATTTTATGTACTAAGAAGAATTGGCACTACAGTTGTAGTCTGTTCAATTGCTCAAATGGTGCAAATGGCTCCGAGCACTATAGGACTTAGCGTCTGAGGTCATCAGTCTCCTAGAACTTAGAACTACTTAAACCTTACTAACCTAAGGACATCACACACATCCATGCCCGAGGCAGGATTCGAACCTGCGACCGTAGCGGTCGCGCGGTTCCAGATTGAAGCGCCTAGAACCGCTCGACCACAATGGTCGGCGTTGAATTGTACTCGTAGTATGCAGTGCAGTGTTACGTATTTGTGTCGCAATACTGTCGCATTACGTTGTTAACAAAGCTCGTGTAAAATCATTTGTTGTTATCCTCTCGCACAAAACGACGTAGGCCACCAAGTAAAACAGTCGGACAGTCACAATTCGCTTGAATTAAGGTAAATGATAATCTAGTTTACTTAGCATTCTTTTTTTGGTTCTGTTTCAGGTTCCATTCACCAATTTTAAGTTCGACCACACTGAGCCTTTATAGTAGTTCCGTCTATTATATTTCACTGTATTTCTATTAAACATTCATGTATGTTTTAATGTTTAACCCATTCATACTTATTTTCTCCCGCCGTATACGCAGTGTTGGTTTCAGCACCGACCGCTATGCACAACGTGTATCAGGCGTTTCCAGTCGGCGTGTCGCAACGTGTTACTGCCTAAAACAAAACTATGGAGCGTGTCTCGAAAGCTGAATCTATCCATAGGCCAAAACTAGATAAGTTCTAAATACGAAACGCGTTACTTTTGAACATGAGCTGCAATAATTTCGAGACAGTCTGTACGAAGTCAGCACTGCAACGGCGGCCAGCTGCTAGTCTTACTTGCATGTTAATTTGAGCAGTGGTTAAAAACTGCAACCTAGGCCGCCTCTGTAGCCTTGGTCGCTAACGCACCCCTTGAGCTCGACTCGGAGTTACGTCGGTTCGAACCCAGGTGGTTTATGGAATTTTCGCTGCCAGTATTTGACTGGCAAGGGGAGGAGATGTGGAGGTGTACAGTGCCTGATCACCAGTCTTTGTGCCAATGTCCTGCGTTAAATTCCAATCCTCACTGTAATGTCTCATGAAATGAGGGTGTGTGAACACTGTTGTTGGTGATCCGTCGGTCGGATGGGAACGGTAAGCTCTATTCGAGAGGATTAGGCTATGTGTCGACTCCAGTATTTACCCTCCCCCTTCTCTCATCACCATCACGACCACAATCACCACCAACACCATCACACAACACAGACATAATACTGCACTACACACGCCTCCGTCACACTCACCTACACTCTACAGACACACATAAGACACACTTCCTACATATCCGCGAGGAAAGCGATGAGTATTTTTTCCGGCAGGCGACTGAACCTGCCCTTTGGGATTTCCCAGCCAATACAATTATATTTACTGGAACATGAACTTCCTCCCCTGAGTGGAAATAAAGCATACAACAACCCGGTCACTTGCTGAGTTTCAGTGAACATTCGGCCTAAGTAGACATTAGTCCTAAAATGTTCAGTTATATGATAGAGTTATAACTCGTAAAATGCAAAACTAGTGTCCAAAAAGTGATCTGAAACTTAAATTAGTCGATATATTCACATTCTATGTTGAAGTAAGAAAATACGTTGAAAAGTTAAAGTGAATGATAATTAATTGAAACCCACAGCTGCTGAGGGGTGTTGTTAATATACCTCGATGGGGGCAGCTGAAAATGTGTGCCCCGGCCAGGACTCGAACCCGAGATCTCCTGCTTACATGGCAAACGCTCTATCCATCTGAGCCACGGAGGACACAGACGAATAGCGCGACTGCAGGGACTTATCCCTTGCACGCCTCCCGCGAGGCCCACATTCCCAACTGTCCACAATCTACATACGTAATGTACCTAACAGATATTTGCCCATCCACTCATTACTCGCGCACACTAAGGTGACGATTCCCGTGAGAGTTCAGGCAAACTGTGCGCATTCGCACAGACGAAGGTCAATGGCTGGGTAGCCTTTAACTGTATATGAAGATAGTAACTGTTCTCGAAAGAACAGATACTATTGATGACCGTGCAGCTTCTCTAGAATAAATTATAATGAATTGAAACCCTCAGCTGCTGACAGGTGTTGTTGATATACCTTGATGGGGACAGCTGAAAATGTGTGCCCCGACCTGGACTCGAACCGGAATCTCCTGCAGGGACTTACCCCTTGCACGCCTCCCGTGAGGCCCGCATTCCCAGCTATGAACATTCTGCATACGTGCTATTCATCTGTGTCCTCGGTGTCTCAGATGGATAGAGCGTCTGCCATGTAAGAAGGAGATCCCGGATTCGAGTTCTGGTCGGGACACTCATTTTTAGCTGTCCCCATCGAAGTATATCAACAACATCTGTCAGGAGCTGAGGGTTTCAATTAATTATAATTTATTCTAGAGAAGCTGCACGGTCATCAATGGTATCTGTTCTATCGAGAAGATACTATCTTCATATAAAGTTATGAGTGTATTCTGCTGATTAGGGAAGTCGCATTTCGTCAGTGCTATAGCGACAGGTGCTTCCAGAAATGTTGCCACAAACTTCGACGGGTTGCAGAAGCTATATTGCGGAACAAATAGAGGACAGGAACGTGTCTGGAAACGTCATCCAACGACGGTACAGAATGTCGAAGTTACGGGCGCCGATGCCAGTCACTACGATACGCCCTTCGGCAACAAACGCTTTCATAGGAGACAAAGCCTTTCTACGCAGTAGCGGCTCCATCTTCTTGAGTGCCAATCGTGGCAATCAGTCGCGATCACTGAATAACAAATACCATTGCGACATGTTCCGCCTATGGTCTGTCAGCGTAAAAAATCACGTTTGGTGCCGAAGGGTTGACCTAGTGGCAGGCGCCGGCGCCTCTAACTTCGACGCTCTATAGCTCTATAGCTCGCCCTATTTGCCCAAGAAATTCACAGTGCCGTAGACACTGGCGAGCAGATTGATGCCGTATTCCTGGACTTCAGGAAGGCATTTGATACGGTTCCGCACTTACGTTTAGTGAAAAAAATACGAGCTTACGGAATATCGGACCAGGTTTGTGATTGGATTCAGGATTTCCTAGAAGAAAGAACACAACATGTCATTCTTAACGGTTCAAAATCTGCAGATGTAGAGGTAATTTCGGGAGTACCGCAGGGAAGCGTGATAGGACCTTTATTGTTTACAATATACATAAATGACTTAGTTGACAACATCGGTAGCTCCGTGAGGCTATTTGCAGATGACACGGTTGTCTACAAGAAAGTAGCAACATCAGAAGACTCGTACGTACTCCAGGAGGACCTGCAGAGGATTAATGCATGGTGCGACAGCTGGCAGCTTTCCCTAAACGTAGATAAATGTAATATAATGCGCATACATAGGGGCAGAAATCCATTCCAGTACGATTATGCCATAGGTGGTAAATCATTGGAAGCGGTAACGACCCTAAAATACTTAGGAGTTACTATCCGGAGCGATCTGAAGTGGAATGATCACATAAAACAAATAGTGGGAAAAGCAGGCGCCAGGTTGAGATTCATAGGAAGAATTCTAAGAAAATGTGACTCATCGACGAAAGAAGTAGCTTACAAAACGCTTGTTCGTCCGATTCTTGAGTATTGCTCATCAGTATGGGACCCTTACCAGGTTGGATTAATAGAAGAGATAGACATGATCCAGCGAAAAGCAGCGCGATTCGTCATGGGGACATTTAGTCAGCGCGAGAGCGTAACGGAGATGCTGAACAAGCTCCAGTGGCGGACACTTCAAGAAAGGCGTTACGCAATACGGAGAGGTTTATTATCGAAATTACGAGAGAGCACATTCCGGGAAGAGATGGGCAACATATTACTACCGCCCACATATATCTCGCGTAATGATCACAACGAAAAGATCCGAGAAATTAGAGCAAATACGGAGACTTACAAGCAGTCGTTCTTCCCACGCACAATTCGTGAATGGAACAGGGAAGGGGGGATCAGATAGTGGTACAATAAGTACCCTCCGCCACACACCGTAAGGTGGCTCGCGGAGTATAGATGTAGATGTAGATGTTGTCGGATGACATGGGTTCCTACATTGATTTGTTCCTCAAAACACCCTGTACTACCCCGCGAAGTTCGTCGAATATTCTTGGGACACTCTGTACACGTACCCCGCGCAAACTTAAGCCGGTCCTGCTTGTACCCAAACAGGATTCGGACGCCAACAGAGCAGCTAAACTGCACGAATCACTCTTTGAGTTGCGCGCGGGTCGTCCGTCACAGAAAGCGACGTAACAGGCCGCCGCCAGACGCGCCCGCCGAGAGGGAAGGTAAACCTTCCGGTCGTTGACGCGTGCTTTCACTAGTTGGGCAGCTGCTACTTCTGAACACGCTGTCTGTAAAATGCCGCCTCACATCAGGCGCTACAGTAATCGACTCGTCTTCTGAGACGTAAGATGGCACGGTCGCTCTTAAGAGCTCATACTTGCCAAACTCAAACGGCGCAATGATTAAGGGGACCACACCGTGGTTCAAGTCGAGAAAAATCGATTTTCGGTTTTCATCATATTTCGATTGATTAAGGTTTTATTTAAGTACCCTGAAAAGGATTTTGCTGAAAAATTTTTTTTCAAGCATTTAAAGAGCATTTTCCTACCACGTGTGTTTATGTGGCACGCCCACTTTTCTGTCACCCACTTTTCTGCATATATTTTAGATCTTCATATCCCCTACATTGCACGTTAGGGATTGTTTTTAACTCCCGAGTGTGTTGGCTATCTTTGGAATGCAACGGTCGTTATTCTATTGTTTCTGCTAATTGTAAACAACACGCTTTCAAACACTCGGTTAGTTTTGTTCAAGTGTGATTGCGAGTAGTTGTTATAGAGAACTTGCAGGTATACTATGGGCCGGCAATTAGGAGAAATAAAGAAAATCTGGAGGCAATGAAGAGAGATGTTTGGGCCATATTCTTCCATAAGTCCTCCACTGATCATAAGCCATGTCATGCGTTGTGTCCACCAAGAGAAAATTCGTGGTGCAAATACAATAGGCCTCAGGCAACTGGAGAATCTTATTCTCACCAGTATTTTCTTCCTGGAGCTGTTATTACAGCAATTAAACCTGTATTCAGAGACTTGGGTCATCCTGACCTTCTAAGGAAATGTCTGCATGGGCAGACACAGAACCCAAATGAATGTTTCAACAGCATAATTTGGAACCGCCTTCCTAAAACTGTATTTGTAGGCATGCATACAATGAAACCAGGAGTTCATGATGCTGTTATTACATTCAGTTGTGGTAATATTGGAAAGTGTTGGGTACTGATAAAGCTGGGAATTAATCCTGGTGAAAATATGGTCACTGGGCTGCAACACTGCGATAAAATGGGGATAGCAGACAGGTCTGCATCTAATACGGCCAAGAAAGCAAGAAAAACATCCAGGAAGGTGAAAAAGAAGCTGGAAGACCTCATAGAGGCCAAAGAAGGGTCATCATATGCAGCAGGACAGTTTAAATTAACTGTAAGTAACAAATTTCAAAAGTTTTTTCTTTAAAGTCAATTTACCGCAAACTAAATTTTTCAGTACATATGCCCCAATATATCAGAAACTATCATAGATAAATGAATAAAATTTTCACAGACTCTGCATAACATAAAAAGCCACCTCTGGTACTACATTCATTAATATTCTGCCATTATGAAGTTGACAAAAACATATTTTCTGCAGAAAAAACTTAATATTTTTTGTTAATAAATTTAAAAAAGTATTTTTTTAAAACTATAAAATGGATGAAGTAGATTTCAGTTCAGTTGACTCTATTAGCATCATGTAACATACTGTAAAAATATAAGTTGCCGCATGAAATAGTTTTTTTCAGAAATGGGTCAAATGCTTGCCTAAATTAACATGGGTTAGATAGGCCCGTCATTGTGGTATACCGGAAATTACCTTTACATCTGCCGGTTTTGTTTCGTTAAAAGCAACGTGTTGAGTTCTATCTGCAATGAAGTATTGAATCCAATCGCAAATCTGGTCCGACACTCTGTAAGCTCGTATTGCTTTCTCTAAACGGCACTGCGGGACGGCGTCAAATGTCTTCCTGAAGTCAAAGGACACAGCCTGGACCTCAGCGCCATTGTCTACAGCGCTATGGATCGCATGAAGGAACAGAACGAGCTGAGTTTCGCAAGACCTCTGTTTGCGGAGTTCAAGTCGTTTTTTATAGTGGAGATTTTCGTTCTTCAAAACCGTCATAATTCTTGGGCTTAAAACATGTAGCGTAATTCTACAACAGATTGACGTCAACGATACAGGCCTACAATTATTTGCATCTGTCCTACGGCCCTTCTTGGAAACGGAAATGACCTGCGCTATCAATCGTTTGGTACCATTCATTTCTCCAGTGGTCTACGATAAACTGCTGCAATGGACGATCATCGTCAATAGTGTCCAATAGCGTTTTATATCTCCAACCGTTGGATATTGCGAAGCAGTTTGGGATTTATCCACGATTACTGGCCCACAGTCACTACCATCGTAACCGCTACATCGCGATTTTGGTGACAGGGGCAGATATTAAACTGCTCGTATGGAGCACATACGCAAGGGTGTGTAGTGTAGGGGGGGGGGGAGGATGCAGAGGGGGGAGACGGAAATGTATCACGACACGCGTCAACAAATAAAGTCATTGTGCAGTTTCTGTCTGACTCATGCTCTACAGATGGTACGTCGCATATTTTGGGTCGTTTTCTGTGTAACACTATACTAAATATAATTTGGTCGTAAGCAAATAACCAAAATGTTACACGAACAAGTGAGGGCAGTTTTGTCAGTTGTATATCATTTTTTCAAAGGCGAGTCAGAGACGGAAACAGGGCCAACCTGCCGACGTCTGATTGTATTCCTCGCCTTTCTCTACGAAGAATACACCACACTGCAGTCTTTGTTCGTGCACAGCACTCTGAAACGGGTAAAATACCTGGAATTCGATTTTCGCTGTCTGATCACTATTGGGGTCCGCAGATGCGATTCGTTGACCATTCTTAAAGGATCAGAAGTGAACCTTTCGATCAAACTAAATTTTTTGTCAGACTGTGACTCTAATCGGGATAATACTGGCGAGAAAGCTATGATTGCACATGACGTTTCATTTGAGAACGCCGACGCACATGCTGGCATAGTTTCGTTCTGGAAACGAAGCTGCCGGACGTTAGCAGGTGTGAACGCGACTTGTGCAGAATGAGGCGAACATTACAACAAGGGAGTAGGAGCTGATGACTGTGTTCACGTCATAGCTGATGACTGTGTTCAGATCATAGTGACTCGCGTGTCGTTACCTACAGAGGCGGCTGGTGCAGACGTTAAGGCACTTGGATTCGCATTTGGAGGACGGCGGTACAAACCCCGTACGACCATCCAAATTTAGATTTTCTATGTTTTCCATAAAATGACGGCAAGGTTCTTTTCAAAAGGACGTGGTCGATTTTATCTCCCGGTGAATAACGATTGCGTTCTTTCTCAGTGTTTCCCAGTTAGTAATTTCATCCGTCTCAAATGAGCTAGTCGCCGACGTGACATTAAAGCCTAAACGTACTTCCTTCCTTCCCACTGACAATCGGGTTGTGTGCAAAAACTCTGGAGTTGTAGATAATACTATCCATTACGAAGCTAATACACTGAAGCGCCAAAGAAACCTCCATAGGCATGTGTATTCAAACACAGGGATATGTATACGGCCAGAATACTGCGCTGCGGTCGGCAACTCCTATATAAGACAAGTGTGTGGCGCGGTTGTTAGATCGGTTACTGCTGCTACAATGGCAGGTTATCAAGACTCAAGTGAACGTGTTGTTACAGTCGGCGCACGAGCGATGGAACACAGCACCTCCGAGGTAGTCATTAAGTGGGAATATTCCCGTACGACCATTTCACGAGTGTACTGTGAATATCAGGAACCCGGTAAAACATCAAATCTCCGACATCGCTGCGGCCGGAAAAAGATACTGCAAGAACGGGACCAACGACGGCTGAAGAGAATCGTTCAACGCGATAGATGGTCAACCCTTTCGCAAATTGCTGCAGATTTCAGTGCTGGGCCATCAACAAGTGTCAGCGTGCGAACCATTCAACGAAACATCATCGATATGGGCTTTCGGAGCCGAGGGCCCTCTCATGTATCCTTGATGAGTGCGCGACACAAAGTTTTACGCCTCGCCTGGGCCCGTCAACACCAAAATTGGACTGGAAACATGTTGCCTGGTCTGACGAGCCTCCTTTCAAATTGTGGCGAGCGGATGGACTTGTACGGGTATGGAGACTGTCTCATGAATCCAGGGACTCTGCATGTCAGCAGTGGACTGTTCAAGCTGGTGGAGGCTCTGCAATGATGTGGAGCGTGTGCAGTTGGAGTGATATGGGATCCCTGATACGACTAGATACGACTCTGACAGGTGACACGTACGTAAGCATCATGTCTGATCACCTCGAGGGTCTTCTTAAAGTTTTGTAAACAGATGAAAATCGGATGGGGCCAAGTCGGGACTGTGTGGAAGATGATCGATGAGAGTGAACCCAAGGCTTCGGACTGCTGCTGATATTACAGCGTCGAGTGTGGCCTGTTATCGTCACGTTGAAGGAGGGAGTGGTCCACGTGTAGACGCACTCTTCGAATTCGAAACTCGACTACAGCACGCTGTTCCTCAAGCACCGACACAGTTACGTTACACACCGCTATGTTCCACGCTACAATTCGGTGTCGTCTGGCGGTAAAGGGCTGTAAATACGTAGATGTAAAGAATAATGATGTAGAACGTTAATGCCGTTTGTTTTATTTAAAAATCCTGAAAAGTTTTCGCATGAAAATGCGGAGTCCTCACTTTTCAGCACTCCCTCCCAGTTTAGGTGTTCCCATTGTTCCGTAGATTACGTATCGCTAATGACACCTACATTTTGTAAATTTGCATCAGCTGCCTGTCCAAATCTTTTTTTGCATTTCAGTCAGTGATAGGTGGTTCCTATCCGACACTGAACATTGAGAATCGAAGCTAAGTGATGCCAGCATGAGGGAGAAAGGGATCCGCCGTACCCTTTCAAAGGAAGCGTACTGGCGTTTGCGTTAAACGACGTAGAAAAACCTAAATCAGGATAGCCGGACAGGGTTTAAACAGTCGTCATCCTGAATGCGAGTCCCGTGTGCTAACCGCTCCGCCACATCGCTCGGTCCGTTGGAGAATGGTAGGGGTGAAAGTCTCATCCTGGGATTCGCCCTAACTGATGTAATGAAACCACACAGAATCCAAATCAGGATAGTGTGGCCGATATTCATGCCAAATACGAGCCTAGTGTCTTAATCTCTGCGTTATCTCCACAGTTTTTTCCCACCCTGCTCTAAATCCGAGCATGTGCCCCATCTGTAACGACCTCGTATTCGACGGGACGTTGAACCCGTGTCTTCTTTCCTTTTGCGTTGTTATTCTAGTGAAGTGCCTGGCAGAGGTAGAGGGGGCGTTCAGCGGTCCTTTACGATCCTAAAATAACGCCTGTAAGAGCGGGGGGAGGGAAGGTATGTGTTCCAGCCGCTAGCGTGGAGCGAGGTCGGAAAAGCCGACAGCGTCCGCGCCGGCAGAGGGAGACCCGGTCGTCCGTTCTTGTGCAGAGCATCCGGTTATTGTTTGGGAGCGGTCACGGCCGACGGACTGCCCGTTTCGGTCTGCGCGCCTCCTCCTCTTTCCCAGGCGGTTTCCTCCTTTCCTTGTTCAGTCTCGTCCGTGGCTGGTGACCGCGAATGGACCTGGTGTACTGAGAATATGCGCCCTTGTGCGTAAGTCGCCTCCCTATCGGTACAGTGTGGTGGCTACAACGACGTGGTTCGATTCTAGGTCGAGACTTATTTGTTTTTAGTTGATAAATGTAGTCTGTATGGTACGGTACCTGGCGTGTTAATAGTCACACAGCGATTACAGTCGGTCTTCTACAAAACATTTGCAGTTACTTACTACGGACACGGAAATGGAAGAACAATCGTTTTCTCTGGTTAGGTTTTAAACAAGCCGTTTGTACGTTGTGGACGTGAATTGTTTCGCGCCAAAGCGTCTACTAGATTCCAAACCCGTTTTGCGTGTATCCTCCCCCAATGGCCCATCGAAATTAATTGCAAAGCAATTTGCTACGCCTACTGGTGACGTAAGCCCCTAACTAAATGTAATGGATCAGAACGTGGCAAGACTAACACACACACACACATCAAAAACGTTTTGCATCACCCCGGTTCCCAGAACTCCTGAGGATAGACGTTGATTGTGGATATTGTATTACAAAATGGTTCAAATGGCTCTGAGCACTATGGGACTCAACTGCTGTGGTCATAAGTCCCCTGGAACTTAGAACTACTTAAACCTAACTAACCTAAGGACATCACACACATCCATACCCGAGGCAGGATTCGAACCTGCGACCGTAGCGGTCGTGCGGTTTCAGACTGTAGCGCCTTTAACCGCTCGGCCATATTGTATTACAGACACAGTCCCTTTGACTGTTCAGAGATATCACTAAACCCGCCCAAAGATGCGGATGGGGTCCGACAGTCGATCAGTTCCAGTCATTCCACCAGTAAGGAGGTACACGGCTCGTGTTGTCTGTAATTCAACCATGCCTAGACGGTCAATACCGCGGTTCAATCGCGTCCGCATTGTTACTTTGTGCCAGGAAGGGCTCTCAATAAGGGAAGTGTCCAGGCGTCTCGGAGTGAACCAAAGCGATGTTGTTCGGACATGGAGGAGATACAGAGAGACCAGAACTGTCGATGACACGGCTCGCTCAGGCCGCCCAAGAGCTACTACTGCAGTGGATGACCGCAACCTACGGATTATGACTCGCAGAAACCCTGACAACAACGCCACCATGTTGAATAATGCTTTCCGTGCAGCCACAGGACGCCACGTTACGACTCAAACTGTGCGCAATAGACTGCATGATGCGCAACTTCACTCTTGACGTCCATGGTGAAGTCCATCTTTACAACCTGTAGTTCAACGCAGCGCGGTACAGATGGACCCAACAACATGCCGAATAGACCGCTCAGGATTGGCATCACGTTCTCTTCACCGATAAGTGTCGCATATGCCTTCAAGGAGACAACAGTCGGAGACGTGTTTGGAGGCAACCCGGTCAGGCTGAACGCCTTAGACACACTGTCCAGCGAGTGAAGCAAGGTGGAGATTCCCTGCTGTTTTGAGGTGGCATTATGTGGGGCCGACGTACGCCGCTGGTGGTCATGGAAGCCGTCATAACGGCTGTACGATATGTGAATGCCATCGTTCGACCAGTAGTGCAACCATATCGACAGCATATTGGCGAGGCAGTCTTCTTCATGGATGATAATTCGCGCTCCCATCGTAGACATATTGTGAATTTCCTTCAGGATAACTACATCGATCGACCAGAGTGGCCAGCATGTTCTCCGGACATGAACCCTATCGAATATGCCTGGGATAGATTGAGACGTGACCCACCAACCACTCTGAGGGATCTACCCCGAATTGCCGTTGAGAAGTGGGACAATCTGGACCAACAGTGCTTTGCTGACCTTATGGATGGTATGCCACGACAAATAAAGCCAAGCATCCATGCAAGAGAACGTGCTACTGGGAATCAGAGGTACCGGTGTGTACAGCATTCTGGACCACCATCTCTGGAGGTCTCGCTGTATGGTGGTACAACATGCAATGTGTCGATTTCATGAGCAATAAAAGGGGCGGAAATGATTTTCATGTTGCTCTCTATTCCAATTTTCTGTACAGGTTCCGGAACTCTCGGAACCGAGGTAATGCAAAACTTTTTTTGATGTTTGTTTTTGGTAATAATCGCTGGGACCATTTGGGAATCTACCAGATGCTGTGGTGCGAAACAATTCGCGTCCACGACGTGTAAAAGGCTTCTTTACCGGCTGACCAATGAAAACAATTGTACTTCCATTTCTGTGTCCGTAGTATGTAACTGGAAATGTTTTGTAGAACACCCACTGTAGTCGCTGTAGGACTAAGAAGACGCCAGGTACCATACACCACAGACTACATTTAGCAAATAAAAACAAATAAGTCTCGACCCAGAATCGAACCCTCGACCTGCTGCATGCTTACCCAAGACGGTATTCACTGCACCAATTGCACAGCACAACTGTTATATGGTGACAGAGTTAGTTACCGTAAATATAATTGCAGTGTTGCCAGATTGCCAATCTTTAACGACCATTTACTGCCCGAAATAGGAGGACAAAATTTTGTGAGAGACATTTTTGCATTGCTAGTATGTGAAGAATCGCACCGCGAAGTCCAGTGTGCAAATTTTTCTGCACCCTACATAATAAGACGCCTTGGCAACAAAGTGGAAAAGTACTGAGAATTTTACGCACCTGTTGTCAAACATGTAATATATTTACAACAACATGTTTCGGGACTACGTTATCCCATTATCAATTACTCGGGCATGGATGTGTATTATGTCCTTAGGTTAGTTAGGTTTAAGTAGTTCTAAGTCTAGGGGACTGATGGCCTCAGATGTTGTCCCATAGTGCTTAGAGCCTTTTTTTTTTTTACAAAGCACTGTTATTTGTTTTAATCAATAAATCTGCACAATGGCTCGCCATCGCCAGTAAGATTTCGAAATGAAAATATGAAAGAAAAAATAAAGATTTGTGAATGTAGTTTTACGATTTTCGTAGTTACTTCACGACAAAGCATTGCAGTACCCGTGTCTTTTCTAATATTTCGCTTCATTCTATAATTTTTGATAAACAGACATTAAAGCCTTATGAGTATGGCACAGCTTAAGGTACTGGCCTTTTGGTTGATGTGTAACGGTTATGTGAGCAGGCAACTGAGACATTCAGTTTGTGACATAAAATGGAAACAAAAAATAACACGAATTATAAATAACAGGAAGTAACATTTATTTTATTGAAGTTATATAAGGAGCGGGTGATAAACTATACAGCCAGCATATTTTTTAAAGTGCCATGTGATTAAGACTTTCATCGCCGAAATTTGCGCTAGTGCGGTGGTCCTGCCCGACCCCCGACCAGTAAACGAACCTCTAAGGCTGTGATATTTTATGGCAGTCATGATAGAGAATAAATCTATCGGAAGCAGACGCTTCAGCTGCGAGACTGTTATGTTGAACTGTCCTATGGGATAATGAAGTGATCATGACTCTGAGTGTACGACACTGCCAGCCTAGCTATAAAAGTATATACGTGATTGTTGCCGAAACGTAAGGCTCCAGAGCTTGTCAACGAATAATTAAGCACGCCCAGCCGCACTTGGATAATGACTTCTTTCAGGTGTATTGTCGCTGGAACCTCTAACACGTTGCAAACACAATGAAAAAGAGAAAGAGAGAGAGAGAGAGAGAGAGAGAGAGAGAGAGAGGGAGGGAGGGAGAGATGAGGTGGTCCGTTGACCGGCAGATCCAACCCACGCGTCGATCGTGATGGCGCCATTCCAGGCATCGCATGCCGCCCACAGCGGCGTGGCCGGGTCACGGATGAAATGTCAGGCGCTCGGGTTTCGCCTCCCTGGCATTACCTAATGATGGCTTCACTACACACGTGTCAGCGGGACGCTGGTTCTCGCTGGTTCTCTCAGAATAGCTGTGCCAATTTTGCACTGTACTGGACAGGAAACCTATGACGAAACAAGTACGTAAGTTAGGATTCTGCTGGTTACGCTTCAGCAGACCATTACAGAACAATGTAGTAATTCCAGTTCCAAAGAAGTTACCAAAATATCCGTCTGGTAAGTCATTGTCGCAAAATACAAACACTAATTATTTATACACGAATGGAAAAAAACTGGTACAAGTCGACCTTGGGGAAGATCAGTTTGCGTTGTGGAGAACTGAACGAACACATGGAGTAATACTGCCCCAACAACTTAACTCAGAAGATAGGTTGAAGAAAAGGCAGGTCTACCTTTATAGCATTTGTAGATTTAGAGAAAGCTTTTGAGATCCTGGAATGCTGACGGCACGAGCGATAAAATACATGGAGCGAAAGGTTGTCTGCACTGCTTGACAGCAGCTAAGGAACAATAGACACTTGCTAAGGAACAACTGACGATTGCTACGGAACAACCGACAATTGCTACTGAACTTTCGGCCGGCAATAGTACAAAGAAATGTAGAGGACGGTAAGTGTTAAATGCAGTGAAGCCTGTGAACGAACGCTCCGCATGCATTCGACTGTTCATCTACACTCATACTTATTGTGGTGTCACCACCAGACACCACACTTGCTAGGTGGTAGCCTTTAAATCGGCCGCGGTCCGTTAGTATACGTTGGACCCGCGTGTCGCCAGTATCAGTGATTGCAGACCGAGCGCCGCCACACGCCAGGTCTAGAGAGACTCCCTAGCACTCGCCCCAGGTGTACAGCCGACTTTACTAGCGATGGTTCACTGTCTACATACGCTCTCATTTGCCGAGACGACAGTTTAGCATAGCCTTCAGCTACGTCATTTGCTACGACCTAGCAAGGCGCCATATTCAGTTTCTATGTCTTCTGAACAGATAATATTGTGACTCATGTACCATCAAGAGCGACGTTCATCATTAATGGATTAAAGTTAAGTAACAAACTAGCTACGTCCGCTTTCTGAATTCTAATTCCTTGTAATGTTCCAGACCTCACGTCAGTATAGTCCTTCCCTCCTCATGCCGGCCTGCGTGAGCTAAAACGCGTGCATTTCAGCCTCCTCTAGTAACACGGTATTGGCTCTTCTGCCAACACTACACTTATAAATTAAGGATAATTGCAGGATGTGGTGCCACACAACGTGGCACTACACAAAACTGGCACTAATAGCATAGGCACATAGGGAACACACACGACACAGATATGACGTACACGATATTGGTGATAAGTTGAGAAAACCGTCCCGAAATACATGAGCTAGAAAACGCCACTGTTTCCTGCGCATGTACCCCGACATCAATGTGGGATATGATCACCATGCACACGTACACAGGCCGCACAACGAGTTCGCATACTCTGCATCAGGTGGTTGAGCAGCTGCTGGAGTGTAGCCTCCCATTCTTGCATCAGTGCCTGTCGGAGCTCCTGAAGTGTCGTAATGGTTTGAAGACGTGCAGTGATACTTCGACCGAGAGCATCCCAGACATGCTCGATGGGGTTTAGGTCTGGAGAACAGGCAGGCCATTCTATTCGCCTGATATCTTCTGTTTCAATTAACTCCTCCACGATGGCAGCTCGGTGGGGCGTGCGTTATCATCCATCAGGAGGAAGGTGGAACCCATTGCACCCCTGAAACGGCGGACATACTGGTGCAAAATGACGTCCCGATACACCTGACCTGTTACAGCTCCCCTGACAAAGACATGCAGGGGTGTACGTGCACCAATCATAATCCCACCCCACACCATCAAACCACGACCTCCATAGAGGTCCCTTTCAAGGACATTAAGTGGTTGGTATCTGGTTTCTGGTTCACGTCAGATGAAAACTCGGCGAGAATCACTGTTCAGACTATACCTGGACTCGTCCGTGAACACAACGTGGGACCACTGTTCCAATGACCATACTGTGTTCTTGACACCAGGTTTTACGGGTTCTCCTGTGACCAGGGGTCAGTGGAAAGCACCTTGCAGGTCTCCGGGCGAATAAACCATGTCTGTCGAGTCGTCTGTAGACTGTGTGTCTGGAGACAACTGTTCCAGTGGCTGCGGTAAGGTCCCGAGCAAGGCTACCTGCAGTTCTCCGTGGATGTCTGCGGGTACTGATGGTGAGATATCGGTCTTCTTGTGGTGTTGTACACTGTGGACGTCCCCTGGACATGTTTCCTGTCTGCTGGAATCGGTGTCATAACCTTAAGATCACACTTTCTGGCACACGGAGGGCCCGTGCTACGACCTGCTGTGTTTGACCAGCCTCCAGTCGCCTTTGTATTCTACCCCTAATAACACCAATATGTGTTCTTTGAGCCATTTTCAAGACACAGTTACCATTAGCACGTCTGAAAACGTCTGCACACTTACTCGATGCACCGTACACGCCGCGTATGTGGACTGCTGCCAGCGCCACCGTGCGACGACCGCAGGTCAAATGCACCGCATGGTCATATCCCGAGGTGATTTAAACCCGCAAACCGTCCACCAGAGCGTTGTTTGACCATGTATCAGCATTATCCTTAATTTATGAACATGTGTGTAGTACAGGGTCTGAAGAAAGTAGTTGTGGGACCGATTAGCGCGACATTCCGTGTGGTACAGCAACAGGTCTGCAAAGTATCATTTGAGTGCTTACGATCGTCGACGAGCAGACGTACGCCCGGAAGCTGGTCATAGTATCTATCACTACTGTGGCCGCAGTAATAAGTGTGTCCAAGAGTGTCATCTCACGATTAAAAGAAGACCGCTGACGTTGGAAATGGTATTCGAAAGCGTGCCGGTAGTCGTAGACGGACCACCACATCGCAAAAGGGTCCAAAACGTATCTCAGCACAAAATTTAACTACATTAAATTTCCTACAAAAAGATGCTGCTTATTTTTAGTTTGCGCGTAACAAGTGAAAGACTATGAAAAGCTGGCACGTGGTTTATGGAGGGCAGCTATAACACTGCGGGTTGAATAAAATGACAACGGTAGGGGCAGCTGAATCACCCGGTGTAAAATCTCTTGCTCATCCAGTCAAGTGTACATACGAAGCACAAAAAAAAGAAGAGTTTAAAAATCCGGCTTGAGGAACACAAGAGCAGTTGTCTGGGAAATAAGGATACATCGGCAGTAGTAGATCACACACTGGACCAGGGAAACATCTAATTCGTTTCTCCGATACTATGGTTTTATCACGATGCAATCATTAATATGCTGCGATGTACACAGAGGACTTAGAATTCCGAAGCAGAAAAACAGCTTTAACAGAAAAGAAGAAGATTTGAAATTAGACAATTTGTGGACCTCAGTGTTAATAAAATAAATAGCGCCAACCCTTTCCACTACAAGCTACATAACACACGCTGGCACGATTCGGCGATCTTACACAGCGGTCTCATGACTTACAACGAACCGACTGTAGCGTGGATACGTACACGGTCCAGTCACATTAATGTAACCACTGCCTATGTTCGACGTCAACACGCAATAACCACACACAGATGGCAAGTGGCAGCACTAGCGTTGAGGATATATAAGGCATGTCGGGAACGAACGTTGCTGCTTGTGGGTCTCCGCAGCAGGCGTCTGGTTAGCACGCAACACCGCAACTGGACGTCCACCGAATGGCGACAGGTGGCCTTTTCAGGTGAACCACGTTTTATGCTCCATCGGGCGCCGTTTGCGTGTACGGTGTGAAACGCCTAAAAGCGAAGGGTTCAGGCCAGAGGTGCAAGCATTATGGTCTGGGGAATGTTTTCGTGGCATTCCCTGGGTGATCTCGTCATTATAGGGGACGCAATGTATCAACACTATTTATGCATCTATCCTTGGGAATCATGATTATGGAGTACGTTTTTCCTCGGCACGATGGTATGAACCAGCAGGACAATACAGCGCGTCACACATGTCGCAATGTATGTTCATGATTGTAAGAGCATGAGGATGAGTTTATACCGTATCCCCTGGCCACCAACTCCCTGGATTTAACACCAATCAGTGGGACCACCTTGATAGGGCTGTCGCGCCATGGGTCCTCAACCTAGAAGCCTAGTGCAACTCACCACGGCACTGGAGTACGCATGGCTCCAAATCACTTTCAGTACCTTCCGGAACCTCACAGACACACTTTCTGCACGTCTTGCAGCGGTCAGCGCTGCAAAAGGAGGTTATTCAGGCTTCTGACAGGTGGCCACATTAATGAGATTTTTAAGTTTGAAACTGCTGAGTCTTTATAGCCTCTGGTGATCTCTCCAGCATTAGGACACGAAACGTAAGATACAGAAACATGCCTTTCACCACGGTTTGGTCAACATAAATCACTAAGAACGCAAATACCACTCGTGAAAGCCTGTACTGTATGAAAATTACGACTGTTTCGCAAATGAAACAGATACTAATTTTAATTTTGATAATCAACAGCCTCAGCTACACCGTTTACCTAGAATTTACCTAGGTTTCAGTCGGGATAACCCAACCTTCTTCAGAATAACAGTAACTACCGTTTGTCCATAGTGGACATCGTAAAGCTAAAACTACAAATCCCTAAATTATCGTCAGACTGTAAAACTTATTTGAAGCTGCCTCGGCCACACTTCGCGACCGCGATGCGTCAGCCACGAGTGCTGTACTGGAATAATGTCCACTATGGACAAACGGTAGTTACTGTTATTCTGAAGAAGGTTGGGTTATCCCGACTGAAACCTAGGTAAATTCTAGGTAAACGGTGCAACTGAGGCTGTTGATTATCACAATTAAAATTAATATTTATACAGTTGCTAAAAGGGCCGCGAAATGTTGAAGATATTTATGAAACAGATACATCATATTACCGGATTCGTACGGGACCAAGAACCAAAAGGTGAATATCACACATTTTTCTGTCGGACAACATCTAAAGGGAAACTGTTGGCTGGTGCTCCCGGATGCGGCCTAACTTGCCGCTGCCGGATTCGTGGCCCTGGGAGCTGGGCCATTGTGTGCCTGCTTCCGGGCGGTGCAGTCGTGTGCAGATGACCCAGTGTGGGTCGTAGGCAAGGCCGGCCGTGCGATAAGGCGCCATCTTCCCTGCGGATGCAGCTGGCTATCCGCCAACGCAGGGACATACCAACCTCCTCACACGGCCGCGACAACCGTCACCAAAGCATGGTGCCGTCGCCGACGGGTGCACACGGAAGCGTCAAGGACATTCACCACATCGTGTGACGCTATCCCGAACAACAAACGTGGCGTGTCTGCTTCAAGCAGTCCTTCTCACATACGACGCGACAAAACTTCAGTGTTCATCGCAGACAGGGTGAACCGGAGCTCCACCGACAAAACTTCTGACGTTGTACTAGGTTATTTTCTAAGCATTTTGGAATAGGGCAGCTGCGGTCTCCGGCCGCTCTCACTGTTACTCGTACACCATTACTTTAGTTACAATACACAAAACGCGATGTAGAATTTATTGTTCGTGAAATACACTGCCTGGCAAAAAAATGCGAAGCACTGAGAAGGGAAGGAGAAAACGAAACGAAACTTCACTGGTTGAGAGGGTAAGTCTTGTTGCCCTGATTACAAAATCGAGTCATATTTATAAAGAGCCCAGTTATCAGCATGACGTTGCGTCCCCTCTGGCCTGGAAGATGCCCTGTCAGCCGGGAAGGGTTTCATAAAGCCGCTGTATCCTTCTCATTTTGCAGTGGTTGGGAAGGGAGTGAGACAGGGTTGTAGCCTCTTCCCGATGTTATTCAATCTGTATATTGAGCAAGTAGTAAAGGAAACAAAAGAAAAGTTCGGAGTAGTTATTAAAATCCATGGAGAAGAAATAAAAACTTTAAGGTTCGCCGATGACATTGTAATTATGTCAGAGACAGCAAAGGACCTGGAAGAGCAGTTGAACGGAATGGACAGTGTCTTGAAGGGACGATATAAGATGAACATCAACTAAAGGGAAACGAGGAATTAAGTCGGGCGATGCTAAGGGAATTAGATTAGGAAATGAGACACTTAAAGTAGTGAAGGAGTTTTGCTATTTAGGGAGCAAAATAAGTGATGATGGACGAAGTAGAGAGGATATAAAATGTAGACTGGCAATGGCAAGGAAAGCGTTTCTGAAGAAGAGAAATATGTTACCATCGAGTATAGATTTAAATGTCAGGAAGTCGTCTCTGAAAGTATTTGTTTGGAGTATAGCCATGTGTGGAAGTGAAATGTGGACGATGAATAGTTTAGACAAGAAGAGAATAGAAGCTTTCGAAATGTGGTGCTACAGAAGAATGCTGAAGATGAGATGGGTAGATCACATAATTAATAGAATAATAATTAATAAAATAATTAATTGAATAGAATTGGAGAGAAGAGAAATTTGTGGCACATCTTGACAAGAAGAAGAGATCGGTTGGTAGGACATGTTCTGAGGCATCAAGGGATCACCAATTTAGTATTGGAGGGCAGCGTGGAGGGTAAAAATCGTAGAGGGAGACCAAGAGATGAATACACTAAACAGATTCAGAAGGATGTAGGCTGCAGTACGTATTGGGAGATGAAGAAGCTTGCACAGGATAGAGTAGCATGGAGAGCTGCATCAAACCAGTCTCAGGACTGAAGACCACAACAACAATCCTCTCCTGAGGCAAGCTGGCGCATAACTCTTCTAACTGGTTCTTGATATCCCACATACTAACATTACGACGGAGTTGACATCCGAGCTGGTAGCACACATGTTCTATTGGAGGCAGGTCTGAGGAGCTTATTCTCCATGGCAGTACCTCAACATCATGCTGACAGCTCATTCAGACAACCTGAGACCATACCAAATGCCCCCCCCCCCCCCCCTCCCCGCCCAACATGACGTCAGGGGCAACACCACACACTGGAAGAACAGCAGAACTTTTCCCCAAGTAGCCGCCTTATTCACCAATGGTCGTTCGAAGTAGTGCAGAACCGCAACTCATCTCTGAACACAATGCGGCGACATTCATCAGCAGTCCGTGGTTCCCGGTCAAGGCACCACTCCATCAATGCCCATCTTCAAAGTTATCTTCCGCCATTTTATTCGTGCAGTTGAGGCCAAATCCTACAGCTAAACAACGCTTCACCTCTTTGCAACAACTTTTCATGTGCTAAGTGATTAGTCTCAAGGAATTGTGGATAATCAGAGTACCATTCACATGACTGCTCCATATCAAGATTATTCCTGGCTACACAGATGGCCTCAGATGTTTTTCGGATATTCCTGAACGTACTTCAGTACACATTTGAATTTCTTCACTTAGTTGTTGGAGGCATATCACGAACAAAGCCCATCTAGACAGTACACTATCCATTCCTATTATCGAGAGAAGGTTGAGGTGAGGAGCTGCTTGGGGTTGACAAACGCGCACAATAGACGCACCTAGCACTATGATTTTAAAAAATGTTGTAAAATTAAAGCTTTTTTTTTGTCACCAGTCTACTGACTGGTTTGATGCGGCCCGCCACAAATTCCTTTCCTGTGCTAACCTCTTCATCTCAGAGTAGCACTTGCAACCTACGTCCTCAATTATTTGCTTGACGTATTCCAATCTCTGTCTTCCTCTACAGTTTTTGCCCTCTACAGCTCCCTCTAGTACCATGGAAGTCATTCCCTCATGTCTTAGCAGATGTCCTATCATCCTGTCCCTTCTCCTTATCAGTGTTTTCCACATATTCCTTTCCTCTCCGATTCTGCGTAGAACCTCCTCATTCCTTACCATATCAGTCCACCTAATTTTCAACATTCGTCTATAGCACCACATCTTAAATGCTTCGATTCTCTTCTGTTCCGGTTTTCCCACAGTCCATGTTTCACTACCATACAATTCTGTACTCCAGACGTACATCCTCAGAAATTTCTTCCTCAAATTAAGGCCGGTATTTGATATTAGTAGACTTCTCTTGGCCAGAAATGCCTTTTTTGCCATAGCGAGTCTGCTTTTGGTGTCCTCCTTGCTCCGTCCGTCATTGACTATTTTACTGCCTAGGTAGCAGAATTCCTTAACTTCATTGACTTCGTGACCATCAATCCTGATGTTAAGTTTCTCGCTGTTCTCATTTCTACTACTTCTCATTACCTTCGTCTTTCTCCGATTTACTCTCAAACCATATTGTGTACTCATTAGACTGTTCATTCCGTTCAGCAGATCATTTAATTCTTCTTCACTTTCACTCAGGATAGCAATGTCATCAGCGAATCGTATCATTGATATCCTTTCACCTTGTATTTTAATTCCACTCCTGAACCTTTCTTTTATTTCCATCATTGCTTCCTCGATGTACAGATTGAAGAGTAGGGGCGAAAGGCTACAGCCTTGTCTTACACCCTTCTTAATACGAGCACTTCGTTCTTGATCGTCCACTCTTATTATTCCCTCTTGGTTGTTGTACATATTGTATATGACCCGTCTCTCCCTATAGCTTACCCCTACTTTTTTCAGAATCTCGAACAGCTTGCACCATTTTATATTGTCGAACGCTTTTTCCAGGTCGACAAATCCTATGAAAGTGTCTTGATTTTTCTTCAGCCTTGCTTCCATTATTAGCCGTAACGTCAGAATTGCCTCTCTCGTCCCTTTACTTTTCCTAAAGCCAAACTGATCGTCACCTAGCGCATTCTCAATTTTCTTTTCCATTCTTCTCTATATTATTCTTGTAAGCAGCTTCGATGCATGAGCTGTTAAGCTGATTGTGCGATAATTCTCGCACTTGTCAGCTCTTGCTGTCTTCGGAATTGTGTGGATGATGCTTTTCCGAAAGTCAGATGGTATATCGCCAGACTCATATATTCTACACACCAACGTGAATAGTCGTTTTGTTGCCACTTCCCCCAATGATTTTAGGAATTCTGATGGAATGTTATCTATCCCTTCTGCTCTTTTAAATTCCGATTCTAATACTGGATCCCCTATCTCTTCTAAATCGACTCCCGTTTCTTCTTCTATCACATCAGACAATTCTTCACCCTCATAGAGGCTTTCAATGTATTCTTTCCACCTATCTGCTCTCTCCTCTGCATTTACAGTGGAATTCCCGTTGCACTCTTAATGTTACCACCGTTGCTCTTAATGTCACCAAAGGTTGTTCTGACTTTCCTGTATGCTGAGTCTGTCCTTCCGACAATCATATCTTTTTCGATGTCTTCACATTTTTCCTGCAGCCATTTCGTCTTAGCTTCCCTGCACTTCCTATTTATTTCATTCCTCAGCCACTCGTATTTCTGTATTCCTGGTTTTCCCGGAACATGTTTGTACTTCCTCCTTTCATCAATCAACTGAAGAATTTCTTCTGTTACCCATGGTTTCTTCGCAGCTACCTTCTTTGTACCTATGTTTTCCTTCCCAACTTCTGTGATGGCCCTTTTTGGAGATGTCCATTCCTCTTCAACTGTACTGCCTACTGCGCTATTCCTTATTGCTGTATCTATAGCGTTAGAGTACTTCAAACGTATCTCGTCATTCCTTAGTACTTCCGTATCCCACTTCTTTGCGTATTGATTTTTTCTGACTAATGTCTTGAACTTCAGCCTACTCTTCATCACTACTGTATTGTGATCTGAGTCTATATCTGCTCCTGGGTACGCCTTACAATCCAGTATCTGATTTCGGAATCTCTGTCTGACCATGATGTAATCTAATTGAAATCTTCCCGTATCTCCCGGCCTTTTCCAAGTATACCTCCTCCTCTTGTGATTCTTGAATAGGGTATTCGCTATTACTAGCTGAAACTTGTTACAGAACTCAGTTATTGTTTCTCCTCTTTCATTCCTTGTCCCAAGCCCATATTCTCCTGTAACCTTTTCTTCTACTCCTTCCCCTACAACTGCATTCCAGTCGCCCATGACTATTAGATTTTCGTCCCCCTTTACATACTGCATTACCCTTTCAATATCCTCATACACTTTCTCTATCTGTTCATCTTCAGCTTGCGACGTCGGCATGTATACCTGAACTATCGTTGTCGGTGTTGGTCTGCTGTCGATTCTGATTAGAACAATCCGGTCACTGAACTGTTCACAGTAACACACCCTCTGCCCTACCTTCCTATTCATAACGAATCCTACACCTGTTATACCATTTTCTGCTGCTGTTGATATTACCCGATACTCATCTGACCAGAAATCCTTGTCTTCCTTCCACTTCACTTCACTGACCCCTACTATATCTAGATTGAGCCTCTGCATTTCCCTTTTCACATTTTCTAGTTTCCCTACCACGTTCAAGCTTCTGACATTCCACGCCCCGACTCGCAGAACGTTATCCTTTCGTTGATTATTCAATCTTTTTCTCGTGGTAACCTCCCCCTTGGCAGTCCCCTCCCGGAGATCCGAATGGGGGACTATTCCGGAATCTTTTGCCAATGGAGAGATCATCATGACACTTCTTCAATTACAGGCCACATGTCCTGTGGATACACGTTACGTGTCTTTAATGCAGTGGTTTCCATTGCCTTCTGCATCCTCATGTCGTTGATCATTGCTGATTCTTCCGCCTTTAGGGGCAATTTTCCACCCCTAGGACAAGAGAGTGCCCTGAACCTCTATCCGCTCCTCCGCCCTCTTTGACAAGGCCGTTGGCAGAATGAGGCTGACTTCTTATGCCGGAAGTCTTCGGCCGCCAATGCTGATTATTTATCAAAATTTAGGCAGTGGCGGGGATCGAACCCGGGACCAAAGACCTTTTTGATTATGAATCAAAGACGCTACCCCTAGACCACGGATACTAAGGTACTATGACGCTAAAATCTGTTTTGCAGTTTTTTTTATAATTTTCTGTTTCTTTGAAACCCCATAAACTTGCGACGTATGTGGTGTAAAAATACCTTTAACCAGTGCAAACTGAAGGAAATTAACGATCTACAAGATATGATGAAAATTACTGTCCTGTAGAATACAAGGGAAAAAATTTATTGGAGAACGAAAATCTCCTCTATAAAAATCAAAATGGATTCCGCAAACAGAGATCTTACGGAACTCAGCCTGCTCTGTTCTCCCATGAGATCAATAGACAACGGCGCTGAGGTTGATGCCGTGTTCCTTGATTTAAGTAAAGCAATCGACACCGTCCCGCACTACCGCCTAAGAAAAACGAGCTTACCGAGTATCGGCCCACGTTTGCGACTACATTCAACATTTCCCTACAGATACAACTCAACACGTCGCTGATAACGGAAGAAAATCAACAGATGTAAAGGTAATTTCCAGAGTACCCCAAGGAACTCTGATACGACCGTTCCTGTTTACAACGCATGTAAAGTGACCTAATAGAAAGCGCCAGATGCTCTTTAAGACTGTTCGCAGATGATACGCTTGTCCATTAGAACAGCCAGAAGGCAGTATCGATTTGCAGAATGACCAGAATTGGACTGATGATTGGTGCAGGCTCTAGCAATTGACCCTAAACGTAAACAAATGTAACATATTGCGCCTATATAGGAAAAGGAATCCATTACTGTACAACTCTAGCACTGATAACTATCCATAGCCATCTTACGTGGGACAACTACAAGTCATGGACTGAGTGGCTGATCCAGGCGGAGGTTCGAGTCCTCCCTCGGGCTTGGGTGTGTGTGCTTGTCCTTAGGATAATGTAAGTTAGGTAGTGTGTAAGCGTAGGGACTGATGACCTTAGCAGTTAAGTCCCATAAGATTTCACACACATTTGAACATTTTTTGGGACGACTACATAAAACAAATGGTCGAGACTGCGAGTCATAGCAAGAATCGTTAGGAAATGTAACTCATTCACGACGGAAGTGGCACACAAGACGCTAGTTCGGCCGATTCTTGAGTACTGTTCATCTTTCTGGGATCCTTACCTGGACAGAGAAGATACAAGAAAGAGTGGTGCGTTTCGTCACGGATCGTTTAATCGGGGCGACTACGTTACAGAGATGCTCAACAAATTCCAATGGCAGACGACACAAGAGAGGCGTTGTGCATAACGAAGAGGCTTACTACTGAAATTTCGAGAGAGCACTTTCTGGGAAGAGTCGGACAACATATTACTTCCTCCCATCTACATCGTCGGCCGGGGTGGCCGAGCGGTTCTAGGCGCTACAGTCTGGAACCGCGTGACCGCTACGGTCGCAGGTTCGAATCCTGCCTCGGGCATGGATGTGTGTGATGTCCTTAGCTTAGTTAGGTTTAAGTAGTTCTAAGTTCTAGGGGACTGATCACCACAGCAGTTAAGTCCCATAGTGTTCAGAGCCATATGAACCATATGAACACATCTACATCTCGCGAAATCACCAGGACAAGAAAATTTGAGAATTCGAGCTAATACAGAGGCTTATCGACAATCATGCTTTCCACGCCCCATTCACGAGTGGAACAGGAAATCGGTGATACCAGAATCACCTTCCACCACACACCGTTACGTGGCTTGCAGAGTATGCTATAGAGAGATTAAAAAATATCCCCACCCACAAGTCAGCACTTTCTTCTCGACGTCGAAAACTGCCGTTCTACACTAGAGGCCGAGCAACTATATAAAATGTACCAAAAGTTCAGAAAATTCGAACGTTTTGTAACATACCACACCTTTCTGAATACTTGCCGACACTATTATGCCTCACCGCGCATGCGCCGGCTTTCGATTTTTACTACGCTTGCGCAATGATCCAAATTTTGAAGAAACTTTTAGACTCATCCCATGTAGGCTTTCACGGCCGGCGTCTTTATCAGTAAACACTTCCGGGCTAAGTTGTCGTGGTCGATCTGTAGAAATTCTTCTCCCTGACATTTCGTCCTCAACTACGGAGAACATCTTCCGAGGTGAGTCGACGACTGGCTGCTAGGAGCTGGGGCCGCCGCTTATATGGAGATCGTACAGGGCGCCACCACACGTCACGTGGCGTCGATGTGGGTATCTCTGGCTATCGTCTGTTCTCTCGATGGCAGGCAATCGATTGTCACGTGATTGATGCAACGTCGAGCGCCATATATTGTTCAATTTTAATCTTTATTCTTTACGATTAAAATTGTATTGATGTTTGTGGATTTCAATTGCCTCTCTATACATACGTGTATAATAGTGCGACGTCCTCGCTAGCACGCTTGTCTCACCAAATTTTATTTCGTGATCTCCATCCTTAAAAACATGTTCCGCTACTGCCGATTTGTCGATATGTCCCAAGCGACAGTTCCTTTTGTGCTCCGTCAACCGTGTATTGATGCTTCTTTTTGTAGTTCCTATGTAAACCCTGCCACGACTACACGGAATTTTATATACCCCTGGGGTGGCTAGGGGGTGACGAGCATCTTTTGTTCATCTTAGGCATTCACTAATTTTCTTAGTAGGTCTGAAAATAGTCTCCACCTGAAACTTGGCTAGTACTTTTCCAATACGATCAGTGATGTTATGGATGAACGGAAGAAATACTTTTCCAGCTGATGGTTGTTGCTGTCTCCTATTTTTAGGCATTTTTCTACTTGGGTGAAGTGCTCGGTTAATCTCGTTTTTCGTATAACCATTTTTCGCAAAAGCCATTCGTAAATGATTTAGTTCTTCTTGTAAGTAGCCTGGTTCACAAATATTATTGGCCCTATCCACTAGTGTTTTTACGACCCCCTCTTTTGCCTAGGGTGGTGGTTTGAGTTCTTATGGAGGTAGCGATCAGTATGTGTACCTTTCCTGTAGACCTTATGGCCTAAGGTCCCATCCGCCCGTTTGATTACTGATACATCCAAAAAGTTAAGTTGTCCGTTCTTCTCTTTTTCCATAGTAAATTTGATCTTTGGGTTGATGCTATTTAAATGCACCAGGAAATCATTCAAGTCTTCTTCCTCATGATTCTATATTACAAAGGTATCATCAACATACCGATACCACTTCGAGGGGCTTTTTTTGGCCGACTGCAGTGCTTGATGTTCAAAATATTCCATGAATAAATTCGCAATTGCGGGGCTTAGGGGGCTTCCCATGGCTACCCCATCAATCTGTTCATAAAATTCACCATTGTACTGAAAACAGGTCGAGGATAGACAGTGTTGGAACAAGGCCACTATATCAGTAGGGAACATATCGGCTATATGAGAGAGAGCTTCATCAACTGGAACCATAGTGAACAAAGACACTACATCAAAGCTGACAAGGATGTCATTAGGACCGACAGTAATTTCCCTCAATTTCTCAATGAAGTGTAGAGAGTTTTTAATATGACTCTCAGTTCTGCCTATGTAAGGTTGTAACAAAGAGGCGAGGTGTCTGGCTAGTCCTTGGGTAGGAGCTCCAATTGCGCTGACTATTGGTCTCAAAGGAACATCAGGCTTATGTATCTTTGGTAATCCATATAATCTCGGAGGATAAGCCTCCGTTTTACAGAGATACTTTTTAAGTAAAAAAAATAGGAGACAGCAACAATCATCAGCTGGAAAAGTATTTCTTTCGTTCATCCATAACATCACTGATCGCATTGGAAAAGTACTAGCCAAGTTTCAGGTGGAGACTGGAGAAAATTAGTGAATGCCTAAGATCAACAAAAGATGCTCGTCACCCCCTAGCCACCCCAGGGGTATATAAAATTCCGTGTAGTTGTGGCAGGGTTTACATAGGAACTACAAAAAGAAGCATCAATACACGGTTGACGGAGCACAAAAGGAACTGTCGCTTGGGACATATCGACAAATCGGCAGTAGCGGAACATGTTTTTAAGGATGGAGATCACGAAATAAAATTTGGTGAGACAAGCGTGCTAGCGAGGACGTCGCACTATTATACACGTATGTATAGAGAGGCAATTGAAATCCACAAACATCAATACAATTTTAATCGTAAAGAATAAGGATTAAAATTGAACAATATATGGCGGTGGACTCTGCATCAATCACGTGACAATCGATTGCCTGCCATCGAGAGAACAGACGATAGCCAGAGATACCCACATCGACGCCACGTGACGTGTGGTGGCGCCCTGTACGATCTCCATATAAGCGGCGGCCCCAGGTCCTAGCAGCCAGTCGTCGACTCACCTCGGAAGATGTTCTCCGTAGTTGAGGACGAAACGTCAGGGAGAAGAATTTCTACAGATCGACCACGGCAACTTAGCCCGGAAGTGTTCACTGATAAAAACTTTTAGACTCTCTGTAACTATTTTCGATGTATCACAATGCGTTACGGCCGTTTGTAATCACTATATTCCTTTTATCTGCCTTGTATATAACACAGCAGAGGATTTTTGCCACGAGTGTCACCAGTTTTGTAGTCCCACTGAGGCACTATTGCTGTAGGAAAGAAGCGCGCCGCCGCTCTCCGGCGCTTTTATCTGCACGATGCTCGCGCGATGTGTAGGTCGCGGAAGACGTCCGCAGCACGCTCAAGAACTCCTCTATCAACACGTTTCTCGTGGTGTATCTCCCGCTGAACGTTGTTGAGCTTTCCTGTATCGCTCTTGCGTCGACCACGCAAACTCATCCGGAAACAATTTGCTTTTCTTCGTATCTCCGCACCCGCTTTCCTCGTGTCGGCTTGGCAAGAATTCAAGCAGACAAGGAAGACTCAAGGTTGCGTCGCACGCGTCAGTTGTAAGCGATTTCCCTCGCATGCTAGCAGCGAGTTTGCAGTTCTCCGCCGTCTGATATCATTACAAGAGTCAGGAGCTGTTCCGTATCATATGGCTTCCAGTGGTCACCCTAACACATTTTACGCACATAAAACAATAACATCCTGTCAATAAGCAGAAGTAGTGACGGGCTTAGCATGCATGTAAACTGTTGGATCAAATGTATCTGCCGGATCTGCCAGTATCAAGGAGGTGAGGTGTATTGTCAGTACAGAAGCAGTAACAACAGAATGGGCGAGCTCAGTGACTTCGAATGTGTACTATTTATTCGGCGTCACCTGAGTAACAATTCCATCAGGAACATTTCAACCCAAATCGAATTTTGGTGTTGTAATTGTAAAGTGGAAATGTGAAGGAACAACCACACTACATTGAAGAGCCAAAGAAACTGGCACACATGCCTAATACCGTGTAGGGCCCCGCGAGCATGCAGAAGTGCCGCAACACGACTTGCTGCAGGGAACTGACACCATGAATCCTACAGGACTGTCCACAATTCCGTTAGAGTACGAGGGGTGGAGATCTCTTCTGAACAGCACGTTGCAAGCCATCCCAGATACGCACAATAAGGTTCATGTCTGGGGAGTTTGGTGGCCGGCGGAAATGCTTAAACTCAGAAGGGCGTTCCTGGAGCCACTCTGTAGCAATTCTGGGCGTGTGTGGTGTCAGTTACGCTTCCTACATTTTCGCTGTTCATGCAATAAAACTTCACAATCAGCCATAATGTTTTAATTTACTTCTTCTTTGCTACCGACTCTATTAGCGACACAGTTTGCGGACAGTATCCATATATACCACTGAATGTACATCCAAATTACATCAGTTACGATACACTATTCAGTAGATATGGGGTAATAAACAATGGAATGCGGGAAGAACTTGTTTTTGTTTAAAAGTGAAACACAAATGACCCAGCCTATATTCATCCATTGTTTCATAATGAAAGCAATTTGCGGCTTCCAATGAACTTTAAGCGTAAATTAAAACCTTTTGTACATTTTTTGTCGCTTACTTACCGAACGTCAAATACGAGGGCAAATCAGAAAGTCTTTGCTTCTATGTTTTATTAGCCAAAGTAACGTACATACAAGTAATGACAAATATACATTCTATTCTACGTACGTTACCCTATTTTACCACACAGTCTCCACACCAGTTCACACATTTGTCCCCATCGCAGCACTAGGTCTCAGATGCCCTTCGTTCGGCTGACTATGGAACCAACGTCGGACTGCTGTCTTCGCTTCATCGTTACTTGTGAATCGCTGTCCTGGCAGGCAATCACCAGGGGAGAGGTATGGACTGTATGGTGGGTGGTCTAGAATCTCCCAGTGAGATCCCCAGAGCTTTTTGGCTGTTCTGATTGCCACATGTGGTCTCGTATTGACGTGGCGTAGAATCACTTTGTCCACATCGAGAATCCCTCGACGCCTTCGCCTGATGGCAGCCCTTAGGCATGACAGTGTGGTTCAAAGGGCCCCAAGCACTATTGGACCTAACATCTGAGATCATCAGTCCCCTAGACTTAGAACTACTTAAACCTAACAAACCTAAGGACATCACACACATGCAGCCTGAGGCAGGATTCGAACCTGCGACCGTAGCAACAGCACGGTTCCGGACTGAAGCGCCTAGAACCGCTCGGCCACACCGGCCGGCGTAACAGTGTGGAACAATAACTGTCGGCATTGATGGTTGCACCTTGTGGCATGAAATCCAACAGGAGAGCTCCATGGCTATCTCAGAAGGCCGTTAACATCACTTTCCCAACAAATGGCGCTGAATGGACCTTTCTTGTTTTGTCACACACGAACCTGGTTGTTTCCACACGATGCTCTGCCGCTTGTATTCCGACTTGAAATGCAGTATCCACATTACATCGCCAGTAATAATGCGGTCCTGGAAACCTTCACCCTCCTTGGAGTACCGTTCCATATTATTCAATGAAGATATCATTCGCTTGCCTTTCATCATATCATCCAACGGCTTCGGCACTCCACCGGTATGAAACATTCCGGTACCCTAAAGAACCGTGAACGATGTCGTAAGCACTCCCATACGATATGCGACGCTCGCGGGAAATGGCACTGATGTGCACACGCCGATCTGCTTCCACCATTGCATCCACGCGGGAAATGTCGTCAGTCAGCGACGAACGCAGCCTGCCCGACCGCTCATTGTCATGCAAGACTTCACGGCCTTTGTCGGATTCACAACGCCACCACCTCACAGTTCCCAAAGCGAGACAAGTTTTCCCCCACGTGTGGGCTGCAGTTCCTTGTGGATCTCGAAAGGCTTCGTCCCTTGCTCCTTAGGTAACGAATCACACTTCGTTGTTCTAATGCCGTGGACGTGTGAAGCGCAACCGCTATATGAAACATCTGACAGCAGCGCCGTGCGGCGGAGCTACATGGAGATAAGGCCGGCACGAACCAAGAAAGGTTCAGCGCTGGGAATGGATATGTTGACTTCGTATTTACAGCAGCAATTTGGCTAAAAAACAGGGGCAAAGACTTTCTGATTTGCCCTTGTAATTAATAAATTAACTCATTTTTAATAAGACGTTTGGGGCTGTTTTAAACAAGGGAGTTGGATCCTTTCAAGAATCAGGGTTAAGTGCCTAACCGACGATGAAATGAGATGTTTCAGACGCCACCTTACGTAGCCTCATGGAGCTAGCACAAAAAGTAAACAGAGACAAAACAGTGGTGGAGAGCTAGCGACTTGAGTGAGTGGACAGTGAGTCACAGGAGGTAATGGCGCTACTTTCCTCGTCGTGGACGCAGGCGGCGGCGAGTTCTCGGCAGAGGCCGGTTTTCCTGCAGCCGCTGTCCTTGCTTGGCTGTCGGGCCCACACGCTGTATGGCAACCGGCTGCGGCTTGCTGGCCGCACCTGCCGTGGCGTCACCACCACGGCCCGCATAACACTGCACCCAGCCCAGCCGGGGGGAGGGGAGGCTCGCGCCGATAGCATGGCAATGAGGTGACGCGCCGAGACGCGTCGGATGAAACAATCCGAACCAGCTGCAGATCGTACCCTCCCTAGGAGGTTCGTCGGGTCTCGCAACGCGAGCGCAACACAACTTTTGGCTACAGCTGGATGAGAATTGCGTTCAAAGTTCTTCGTCCATTGATGCAAGTCTTTTGCGACTAATGATCGCTTGTCATTCGCTCCACAGCGGCTACCCACGCAGTTCATAATGTTCTCGTCGGGGACTCGTACTTGAGAAAGCTTCAAAGAACGCGCAAAGTTTGGATTCATCATTTCATTCGCGATATCCAGACAAGTTCAGATTCTCTATTAGCGCTAGAACTTAAAAATACGAAGTAAAATTCAAAGAAATTTATAGGATCTCTGAGAAACTGTTCGAGAAGCTGGCTGAAAATCTTTACCCTGTCATTACAAAAAAGGACTCAACCTAGAGGGGCTGGCCGGTGTGGCCGAGCGGTTCTAGGCGCTTTAGTCAGGAACCGCACGACCGCTACGGTCGCAGGTTCGAATCCAGCGTCGGGTATGGTTGTGTGTGATGTCCTTAGGTTAGGTAGGTTTAAGTAGTTCTAAGTTCTAGCGGACTGATGAGCTCAGATGTTAAGTCCCATAGTGCTCAGACCCATTTGAATAATTTTTTCAACCTAGAGGAAACGCTTCTCAGTTCAAAAAGAGTATTGCTTACTTCTAGGAAAGATGCATTTTGTTAATCATTATGACGCATAAAATAAATAATGGTAGAACAGTAGTTCATTCTGAAACAAATCGATATTTTTATAAATTTAAATCCACTAGAAACGATATAATTTTACCGTATTTCGAAACATTTTCAATACAAAGAAATTAAAATTTCATCCCCACAGGAAGGAGACCCACGAGAACATTAAGGAAGAGGTGGAGGGATGGCTTCCATAAATATATTATATGTTTTCGTGTGAACATTATACATTGCTTCATGAACATAAAGTAGATAACATATAGACGACCAGGAATCACGCACACAAGGTAAAAAGGAACAGGTAAAAGGAGGAAATGTAGTCCGCCAACAAAATAGGTATATTGCAAAAACTTTTTTCGACAACTACCTGAATATTGCTCGTGACTACGTGATCCGTGCCAGACAGAAATGATAGAAGAAACAGAAGCTCCAAAGAAGAGGAGCGCATTTCGTAACAGGTTCATTTAGTACGCATGAAAGCGTCACAGAGAGGATCAACCAATTCCAGAGGCAGACGCTGCAAGAAAGGCGTTCTCCATCATCTGGTAGTTTACTGTTTTAAGTTCCGAGAGCGTACGTTCGTAGCAGAGTCAACCAATAAATTTCTTCCCCTACTACAACTCATGGAGATACCATGAGGATAAATCAAAGGGATTCGAGCCTACACAGAGCCATACCAGCAACCGTTCCTCCTGCGAACCGTAAGCGACTGGCAGAAGAAAAGAGCGATGCGACACTGGCACACAAAGTACCGTGCGCCACACACCGTAAGGTGGCTTGCCGAGTATAGATTTAGACGTAGATGTGATCATTCAGCTTGAAGTCGCTCCGAACAGTTACTACTAGGCATTTCGTGGGTGTCACTGTTTCCAGTAGACGGGGTAATGGAAGAGTGATCGATCTGCGCCGCGTTCATAATCTGTGAAAATACAAAGTGTGCCATTCCGTGGATATATTTCTGCCCTCGCGAAACACAGGTATTTGGAGTGTGTGTGTGTGTGTGTGTGTGTGTGTGTGTGTGTGTGAGTGTGTGTGTGTGCATGCGAGGGTGAGGACCCGCAGTGACGCAGCAGAAGGAGCGCCCGCTATCGGCATTTCTCAGCGATCAATATCGCATCTCTTACGAATAACTAAAAACTCTGTCCGAAACTTCCAGGGAATAGACTGCACGTTCAGATTATGTATATATACCCAACAGTATGTGAGAATCCACTATCTGATTATACCCGTACATTAAAATTTCGTTCCCGTAAAGCTACCATTGTCATGAGACAGGCAAAGTTCTGGTAAGGGTACACAAAACAGCACTACAGTCATTTGCTATTTACAATAATTAGGAGGCAGCACACAGCTCACACAATCGTTGAGAAAAAGGAAGAAAAACTCTCCAGAGTTACGGGGGTCGCACGAATGAAATCCCGCTCTCTTGTCAGCTACACAGTACTTTAAACAGCCAAATGTAATTTAGTACATGCAAAGACAAATTATTAACAGAAGGTACTATTACTGCTACTACCAGAAGTAGTAATAGTATGATAATTTGATTCAGAATAGACGCAAAAATACGAGAATATCCATATCAGGCAAGGGCGACATTAAGTGACCCCTGCCTGGTTCACATACATACTAAAGCTCGCGGCTTGGCTCGTCACGTGACTTGACACCAGCGGTCCTAGTGCATAAAGTCAAAACTATAGCGCCTGTGACGTTAATGTTTATGGGGTAACGCGCCAATATTAATGCCATCCCTTTGCCGACACGCCACGCCAACAAATTGTCCCTCAAAGAATGTGTTTTTTACAGTACATTCATTTTATGTTCACATTTACTTATGCATCATGAACATTGTTTGTTCAGTTACAATGTTCTACAATAGCTGTCTTAAAATTTCCAAACAGCGGTGCCTCTGTTATTACGAAGGAACGTTGTATCGTCCTTAATTATTCAGGCACTGCTATTTCGTATTTACTCGCAAATCGCATACCATCGACTCTCATTAGATTTGCCCTTCCTGGACGGGAATATATGTGACGTACGTGTGCATGTTGTGACACCTGGACGACGACAGACGGAACTTTGGGTCCGGGCTTGATTCGTGCACGGATAGCCGAAGCAGTTAAGGCGACCGATCGTGCAAGGTGCAAAATTCGGGTTAGAGTCCCGGTCCACCGCAAATTTTCTTAGTCGTCGTTCCAATATACAGCTAATGGTCGTTCATATTCGCAGTTGTGAATAGATGTCCTGTATTACGAACTTCCGTTACAAAATTGCGCAACGCCGTTGGTAAAGAAACAATGTTCGCAAAACGCAAATACATGTAAACATCTGAAGATGGAATGACAAACATTTTGAAATGTCATCTGTAAAGCTAAATAAATTACCTTCAGTTTCAACAACTGCAGTGGTATAATACAACCACAATGCACAAGAATTATTTACCAAGGGTAACACGCGAAAGAATTGAACAAAACGTGGCAATAACAAGGCACTCCCAGTCGACAAGCACTTAGGAATAACTTCGCGATTTTTGGGCACAGGCAGGTCATGAGTGTGTTTGCAGTTTAGTGTGTTAATATGCACGAACACTATTAGCAAGTATTTATTAAATGTTTGTGCAAAATACTTTTGATGACTGATACCATAGGCATGGGTTGTTCCTGCAACAGTAAATAAATTACGCCATCATTTGTTTATTCATGTTCGCTTTAAAAGTCTAAATCGCTTGAACTTACTATACGTCGGCTGTATTATACAGAAGCTAAAATTGAATAACGAGAGCAAAAGAATGTAGGATATTTGAAAATACGACACGGGCGGAGCACTTTGCTCCCTCTCTCTTCCATGAGTTTCATCCACGGGCCGGATCAATCTCTCTTTAATTGAAGCAGATAGAAATACACTCCTGGAAATTGAAATAAGAACACCGTGAATTCATTGTCCCAGGAAGGGGAAACTTTATTGACACATTCCTGGGGTCAGATACATCACATGATCACACTGACAGAACCACAGGCACATAGACACAGGCAACAGAGCATGCACAATGTCGGCACTAGTACAGTGTATATCCACCTTTCGCAGCAATGCAGGCTGCTATTCTCCCATGGAGACGATCGTAGAGATGCTGGACGTAGTCCTGTGGAACGGCTTGCCATGCCATTTCCACCTGGCGCCTCAGTTGGACCAGCGTTCGTGCTGGACGTGCAGACCACGTGAGACGACGCTTCATCCAGTCCCAAACATGCTCAATGGGGGACAGATCCGGAGATCTTGCTGGCCAGGGTAGTTGACTTACACCTTCTAGAGCACGTTGGGTGGCACGGGATACATGCGGACGTGCATTGTCCTGTTGGAACAGCAAGTTCCCTTGCCGGTCTAGGAATGGTAGAACGATGGGTTCGATGACGGTTTGGATGTACCGTGCACTATTCAGTGTCCCCTCGACGATCACCAGTGATGTACGGCCAGTGTAGGAGATCGCTCCCCACACCATGATGCCGGGTGTTGGCCCTGTGTGCCTCGGTCGTATGCAGTCCTGATTGTGGCGCTCACCTGCACGGCGCCAAACACGCATACGACCATCATTGGCACCAAGGCAGAAGCGACTCTCATCGCTGAAGACGACACGTCTCCATTCGTCCCTCCATTCACGCCTGTCGCGACACCACTGGAGGCGGGCTGCACGATGTTGGGGCGTGAGCGGAAGACGGCCTAACGGTGTGCGGGACCGTAGCCCAGCTTCATGGAGACGGTTGCGAATGGTCCTCGCCGATACCCCAGGAGCAACAGTGTCCCTAATTTGCTGGGAAGTGGCGGTGCGGTCCCCTACGGCACTGCGTAGGATCCTACGGTCTTGGCGTGCATCCGTGCGTCGCTGCGGTCCGGTCCCAGTTCGACGGGCACGTGCACCTTCCGCCGACCACTGGCGACAACATCGATGTACTGTGGAGACCTCACGCCCCACGTGTTGAGCTATTCGGCGGTACGTCCACCCGGCCTCCCGCATGCCCACTATACGCCCTCGCTCAAAGTCCGTCAACTGCACATACGGTTCACGTCCACGCTGTCGCGGCATGCTACCAGTGTTAAAGACTGCGATGGAGCTCCGTATGCCACGGCCAACTGGCTGACACTGACGGCGGCGGTGCACAAATGCTGCGCAGCTAGCGCCATTCGACGGCCAACACCGCGGTTCCTGGTGTGTCCGCTGTGCCGTGCGTGTGATCATTGCTTGTACAGCCCTCTCGCAGTGTCCGGAGCAAGTATGGTGGGTCTGACACACCGGTGTCAATGTGTTCTTTTTTCCATTTCCAGGAGTGTATTTGTCTGTGAGTAAAAACTTAGCAACAGTTCCGTTTGTTGCAAGATTAGAAATAAACATGGCTTTATCGTTTTAGAACGTGAAATGTATGACTGGGGCTCGACGACGCTGGAAAGTTGAATTTGGAACACCACCACCATCATGCTCAAAAAAGTCAACAAGTACAAGAATCCGAGAGAAGTTTGAAGACGATGGCGCCGTGCATGACGTGAAGATGGGGCGTGGTGGAAGAGAGATACGTCTGACCGACAACGGGTGTGTAGAAGCAGTGATTCAGGCGTTCACACACCCTCGTTAACGTCTGCAAGGTAATGATCTCGCGGACTGGGATCAGCATGTCTTCACAGAATTTGTGGACTCAGCAGACAGAAGCGCTACATTCCGACACTTGTCCGTGATCTAAAGAGGAAGATCTCGACAGGCGAATTGACTATTAAGAGAAAATGAACGTTACCAAGACCTAATTCTCTGGGGTGATGAAGGGACCTACGAACTGAACAATCAACAGCTGTAATTTCGTGTTCTGGGGTAACAAAATCCATATGTTCTGCATTCAGGTTCAAATGCCGTTTCTCTAAATTTTCTCAATATTGTTCCTCGAAAAGAACGACGCCTACCATCCAGGGCTTCCCATTTCAGTTCCGGAAACATCTCAGTATTACTTTTGTGTTGTCTGAACCTAATTGTAACAAATCTAGCAGCCCGTCTCTCAATTGTTTCGATGTTTTCTTTTATCCGAGGTTGTACAGACCCCAAACGCTCGAGCAGTACTGAAAAGTAGGTCCAATAGCGCCCCATAGAGCGGTTTCTTTTACAGATGAATCACACTTTTCCAAAATTGTCACAATAAACCGGAGTCGCCCATTCCCCTTACTCACCACAAACCTTATATGCTTCTTCTGTTTCACATTGCTTTGCAGCGTTACGCCTCGATATTTAATCGACATAACTGAGTCAGGCCGCACACTTCTAAAGCTATATTCGAACATGATGGGTTTGTTTTTCCCAATCACCTGCATTATCTTACGTTTTCCTACATTTAGAGCTAGATGTCATTCATCACAACAACTAGGGATTTTCTCTACGTCATCTTGTATAAATATTTCATCCATAAGGGACGGCATTATGAGGGCTGCGACTATTGATCAACACAAATAAAACAGTTTCTGCCTCAGTCACTCGTTTATTTTGCCACTACGCATTTCATGGTTCACACCATCATCTTGAGGTGGAGGTTTGTTTATTTACATGACTGGTGTTGGTGAAGAAAACAGCCTTTCACAGTCGCAGACCAAGGGCTGTGTAGGTTATTTTGCGTCTTTTGAAGGTCGGTAGATCTGTAAAACGTATGCATACTGTTGCCCGACGTATGTCCTCTCCATTGCACATTACGTACATGTCAACGTAAATCAATATGTAAATGCCAATGTAATGTGCACTGAAGAGGACTTACAACAGGCAACAGTTCAAAATGGTTCAAATGGCTCTGAGCACTATGGGACTTAACATCTGAGGTCATTAGTCCCCTAGAACTTAGAACTAGTTAAACCTAACTAACCTAAGGACAACACACATCCATGCCCGAGGCAGGAATCGAACCTGCGACCGTAGCAGTCGCGCGGTTCCGGACTGAAGCGCCTAGAACCGCTCGGCCACCGCGGCCGGCTCAGGCAACAGTATGCAAGCCTTTTGCAACTACATCGTCCCCCAAAAACACGCAAAATAACCTACACTGCTGTTGGTCTGCGGCTGTGAAAAGAAGTCTGTACCCTCACCACCACCAGCTACGTAAATAAACAATTCCCCGCCTTAAGTGGATAGAGTGAACCATCGAAAAGCGTAGTGGCGAAATAAACAAGCGATTACCACAAAAGGTGTTTTATTTGTAGTCATCTTGGATCCTCCGACAGTCACTCAACGACGAGAGGGTTACTCGGGTCGTAGTTATTTCAACAGACTGTCATCACAGGCTACTCCCTCGAAATGTTGCACATCATAACTCCCGGTTTTACCTAAATTGGTATTTGTGGTAAGATCTTATGGGACCAAACTGCTGAGCTCATCGGACCCTAGGCTTACACACTACTTAATCTAACTTAAACTAACTTACGCTAAGGACAACACACACCCATGCCCGAGGGAGGACTCGAACCTCCGACTGGCGGAGCCACGCGAACCGTGACAGGATGCCCTTAGACCGCGCGGCGCCCGGTTTTACAGACATATTTGACAATGCCCTTTATTACTTTCAACAAGATGGGCCGCCACCACACTGTCAACTTTATGGGACAGACTCCTTGATTCATATGTTCTCTTCCAGTTAGATTGGACAGGACGTGAAGTATTCAACTCTAAGCCCTCCAGGATTCCATCCTCGGGGTACTGTCAGGTACATATTGTACGATCTAAGAGAGCTAATTGAGCAAGCCTGCAATGTTTATCAATCAGAAAGAATATAAGTGGTATGTCGGTCTGTTCTAAGATGTCGTCGATGGTGGAATAACACATGTGAAGCCATCGGGGGTCAGAAACCACGGCCCGTAGCGCGTCACCTGTTCCGCGTACCTCCAGAAACAAGGACTTGTCGAATCCACGCTGTGCTGAATTGCTACTATATTGCGTTCCAAAGGTGGAGCAACACGTTATTAAGCAGGTGGACGTAATGTTTTGGCTTATCAGTGTATTTAAAAATATAAAAATGCAGCGTGTTTCAATGAATATACGGGTTTTAAGGCTTTGTAGTATTTATCACATACAACTTGCAGTTATAAATAATATAACATCAAATGAAAGAGCAACTTAGTTTCTATTGCAAGTGTTCAACGTGAGCACTATTTGTCACACATTGAGTCATCCGGCGAGTTCTTTCCAGCCGCCGGCCGCTGTGACCGAGCGGTTCTAGGGGCGTTTCAGTCCGGAACCGCACGACTGCTACGGACGCACGTTCGAATCCTGCCTCGGGCATGGATGTTTGTAATGTCCTTAGGCTAGTTAGGTTTAAGTAGTTCTACGCCTATGGGACTGATGACCTCAGATGTTAAGTCCCGTAGTGCTCAGAGCCATTTGAGCCATCTTCCCAGCCCTTGATCGGAGTGTCTGGAGTAATAGATGCAACAATGCTGTTTCCAAAGTCGGGCAGGCCGCGCTTGGTAGCGGGGTAGCCGTGCGGTCTAGGGGCGCCTTGCCACGGTTCGGACAGCTGCCCCCCCCCCCCCCCCCCCCCTCCGTCGGGGAGGTTCGGGTCGGTCCTCGTCCAAGGGTGTGTGTGTTGTCCTTAGTGTAAGTTAGTTTAAGTTAGATTAAGTAGTGTATAAGCCTAGGGACCGATGATCTCAGCAGTTTGGTCCCACAGAATTTACCACAAATTTCTCACTTTTCCCAAAGTCGGGTAGATCAGCTGGTAACAGAGGCAGATACACATTATCCTTTATGAACCGCCAAAGGTAAACTTGTCATAGCTTTAGGTCGTGCGTGAACGTGAAGGTCAAGCAAAACAAGCTCTGTCATCCGACCGCCTGCGGCCAATCCAGCGGTCGGATAAAACTTGATTCAACCAATCGCTTCGTTATGCCAGTGAGGCGGTCCACCATCTTGCTGCCAAATAAAATTCTGTGGTTCAGCTTCTTCCAATTGACGAAAGAGCTACAGTTCTAGAGCATCAAAATAAAAACACCAGTCGCAGTTGCTTCACCGCAAAAGAAAGACCCACAAATTTTCCGCCGGGTCATGGCTCAACAGACATTCAATTTATGGGAGAGTTTTATTACAAATGTTGTACCCCGTGGGGATTTTCTGACCCCCAGACACGGGGGGGGGGGGGGTCATGATCCCCGTGAAGCCCCTCCCCCCCTCTCCTTCTGTCCTCCCGTCCCTGGATCCACGCCTGCCGTACAGGCGAGGTAATGGGTGTGCCCGCGGCGGGGCAGCCTTGCCAGCTTTATGAGACCGCATTAATGGAGAGGCGTGAGATGACGAGCCTGTCAGAAGAAAGCGGTGGGAAGAGCGACTCGCCGGAGCACAGCTCTGCTCGGCTCGCGCTTTTGTGGAGGCGTCGCGGGAAAGTGTGGAGAGGATCGCGTGCCCGTGAGAACCGCTGCAGCTATCCCGGTCGCGCTCCAGTTGCGGTGCCGGCGGAGACGAAGCAGCCATCGGCGGCGGGTTTCGCGGCACAATGGCGCCTGCCGCACACTCTCTCCGTTTTCAGGGACAAGTCTACACCGCCGGGCGCCACAGGTAACCCTAGCAAAACTAACACACTTTTTTTTAATTTACTGGCTTTCGGGATGACCCCACACAGCCATCTCAATCGTGGAATGTCAATTATGACGATATGAATCCGAGGACAATACAACACCCAGTCGGAAAATCTCCGATCTGATCGGGAATCGAACCCGGGCAAATGAAATGAGTATATAAGGACTGTGGTAGGGAGGCTAATGGTCGGCTTCCGGTTATTGTGACAAGTGTGGTTCGTCTGTAAAGGAGACCCCATACAGGAGGCTAGTGCGAACTGTTGTTGAGTACGGCTCGAAAGTTTGGCATCCGCTCCAGGTCGGACTGAAGGATGAAGCAATTAAGAGGCGATCTGCTAGATTTGTTCAAAATGGTTCAAATGGCTCTGAGCACTATGGGACTTAACATCTGTGGTCATCAGTCCCCTAGAACTTAGAACTACTTAAACCTAACTAACCTAAGGACATCACACACATCCATGCCCGACGCAGGATTCGAACCTGCGACCGTAGCGGTCGCGCGGTTCCAGACTGAAGCGCCTAGAACCACTCGGCCACTGCGGCCGGCTGAGAAATTAGGGTCATACGCTGGCATATAGACAGTCGTTTTTTCGTCGCTCTGTTTGCCACTGTAATAAGACACGAAATGACGAGTAGTGGTACAGGGTACCCTGCGTCGTGCACCTACGGTGACTTGCGGAGTGTGTATGTAGATGTAGAGTACCTCCTCCCAGATACATCTCACGAAACGGACACAACGAGAAAATCAGGGAAATTACATACGGACCTCGTTGTTCCAAAACACCATACGTGAACAGAACAGATAATGCGGGATGGGGAGGAGAAGATAATGGTACCAGAAGTGCCCTCCTCAACACAGTGAAAACTGGCCAGCGGAGTATACAGGGTCTTTTTCCAATTCAAAAATGGTTCAAATGGCTCTAAGCACTATGGGATTTAACATATGAGGTCAACAGTCCCGTAGACTTACAACTACTTAAACCTGACTAACCTCAGGACAACACACACATCCATGCCCGAGACAGGATACGAACCTGCGACCGTACAGCAGCGCGGTTCCGGACTTAAGCGCCTAGAACCGCTCGGCCACACAGGCCGGCTTTTCCAATTCCTATTCCCGGCTTCTAGCGGTTGTAGAGGGGACTAGTAGATAAAGGTTTTATATGGAACTCACGTTCGAAAATGTAGCGTTAAACGTAAAATAAATTTGAAGCTCGGATCACTTTTAAGTGTTCCGCTTCGCAGTACACCCTTAAACTAAGAACAGTGTCGTCATCAGTCGCTGTTGCTATTATTTCATTTCATTACATACCAGTTTCGTAAAACTAGTGCACGGACTGCGACAAACTGGTACGTTCGCAGCTAGGAGGATTGACAGTGGTACTCCACGGAGGCGCTGTGCGCCTGACCTTTGAAGAGGATTTTATTCGTCACGCAGAAGATAAACTGACGACGAGTAGTCGAAACATTGCCCATGCCACGGACTCTTACAGACCAACAGGTCGGAGCTCTTTGTCTCCGCTGTGTGTTTAACGTGAAGCGCTAGATATGAATGTGATGTGACCTTCAAACTTTTATTGCACCCAAACGGTACTTGTCTCAACATGGGTTCCTTATCAAAACTTTATCCACTAAATTCCCTCTAGGATCGTATAATAGAAATTGTGGAACGTCCTGTACGTGTAGAATAGCGTGAAGAAGCACTTAAGCCAACTACCGTGCAGCTGCAGAAAAACTGGGTTTACGAAAGAGAGCGGACGCTAAAGTGCTAAAAGTGCCAGCAGAAGGTCTGGAGGTGTATTTGTATGTGTGTGTGTGTGTGTGGGAGGGGGGGGGGCGAAGCCAGAGGACGGAGGGAAGGCGCGGAGTCCGGTGGAGCTCGCGGGCTCCGCACACATTCCTGTGAGTGTGAGCGCGTCCTTGACCGGGCGGCAGGCAAAACAAGGCGACGCCCACCTCTCCGGTCCGGATACAGCTCGTTCTCCTGACCTCACGTACGGCCGCAGCCGGCGTCACCGCAACTGCCCGCGCTCCACCTCTCAAACTGCTTCAGCCGGCCCTGCCTTCCAACAGGCATTCTCCATGTGGACAGCAGACCTCCAACAGCCTACTGTACACTGACTTCACAGTAGTCCTGTTATTACGCTGTCGAATCATATCAATGTGACCACTTGTCAAAAACCTGAGTAACCACCTTTTGCAGCGCGGACAGCTGTAAGACGTGCAGGAAGAGAATCCGTGAGGTTCTGAAAGGTACCGACAGGGATTTGGAGCCATGCCGACTCCTGGGTCGTGGCCAACTGCTCTAGGTTCCTCGTTTAACGATCCATGGCGCGAACAGCCCGACCGATATGGAAAAATTGGAAATTTGTGGTAAGTTCCTATGTGACCAAACTGGTACGGCCATCGGTCCCTAGGCTTACACACTACTTAATCTAACTTAAACTGACTTAGGCTACGGACAACACAGACACCGCGAACCGTGGCGAGGCGCCCAAGACCGCACGGCTACCCTGCGCGGCGATCGATGTGGCCCAACACAGTACCTATTGTGGTTAAATGAGCGAAGTTAGGTGAACTGGAGTATATGGTAAACACATCCTGCTGCTTCTTACAACCCTACCACAACAAAGGTCAGCATTTAATAACGATTGTGGTGTTGATCACGCTGCTAAATACTGCGTTTTCGGGCAACAACAGTCATATTATGTGGCAGGTGTCATTAGAGCACAGTTAATAAAGTCATTTCATGTAATAATCAAGAAAGTAGGCACTCATCTTTTTGTGTTTCCCACGCTGCTCTCGTCGTAAAATCATGGCACAATCGTTGAAAATCTAGGTTGTTAGGATTCCAAGCTCGGTTGCAAAGAGGCCTAGGTTTTATTCTGCTATATTCAAAAGTTTTGTAGATGCGCTTCTCAAACCATTCTTGGATATTACACTTTTGCTGGACAATGGTGATGTAAAAAAATAATCAGCACTCCGAAATTAAGTTACACTTCCTTTTAATTGCTTTTATTGCAATATCACGTAAACACAAAATATCACTTCACAATACAAAACATACTTGAAAACATCTCTCTCACAGTCACTGTTAAAGTTCACATTTTATGAGCGCACTACGTTATGCGTCTTTCCAACATGACGTCCAACACTTGACTTTCTCAAGGTCCAACTCTTTAACAACAACTCAGCAACTAACTAACTATTGCTTACGCGCCCAGAAATCAGAGTTACATGTAGTCAAAGATCATAGTGACAAAAGAAAGAATACACATAAGAATAATATCACTGCAATATAAACATACCGATGCATGACAAATGAAATCAAATCTGAATGTTGTCTCAGAAATATGTTAAGTAGTTAACAGAAACACAGTAGAATACCAATGGTATCGAGAGGTTCAGGTGAGGTGCCATAATGGTTACGTAATTCAAGTACCATTACATGCTCTAAACCTCGCACGTATACTGCGAGCTGTGTGACACGTTGCATTGTCCTGCCGGTAAATGGCAACTTGCAGAGGAAAAACAAATTGCATGTAGGGGTGTCCAGAAGGACAGATGCATACTTGTGTTATTCCAGTGTGATTTCCATAACGACGAAATCACCCAGAGAATGCTACAAAAACATTCCCCAGACCGTAACGCTCCCTCCTCTGGCCTGGACCCTTCCGGCGATTGTTGCACGGTGTTTGATTTCAGAAGTTCACGCTCTACGCAGCATAAAACGTGATTCAATGAAACGGCCACCTGTAGTCACTCGGTGGGCGTTCAGTTGCGGTACTGGCTTGCAAATGTCAGCCTTCTTCGCCGATGAACGGCAGTGAGCATGGGTGCAGGTACCAGACGCCTGCTGCGGTGGCCCATAAGCAGCAACAATCGCTGCACGGTCGTTGAGGAGACACTGTTGGTAGCCTCTTGGTTCATCTGGACGGTCAGTTGCTCAACAGTTGCACGTCTGTTCGCCCGTACACATCTCCGCAACCGTCGTTCACTCCTGTTATCAATGACCCGTGTTGCACCACAGCTGCCTCGACGCCATTTTCCCATGCACGGCATACTTTAATCATGGCGGCACACGAATAGTTTACAAAAATAGCCGTTTCGGAAATGCTGCCACGCTTGCCCTTTTGGACGTCACATAAATCACTCTGTTTCCGCATTACGACTGCACTGTTTTCTGCGTCCCCCCGACACTCTTAATATACCCTCCACTGCTAGTGCTGCCACCTGCCATCTGTGAGTGATTATTGCACGTTGACGTCCGACACAGGCGGTGGTCACATTAACGTGACTGGACCGTCTACAAGCTCATTAGACATACTGTCGTGCCTCGTCGTCTATCGCTAACAGCTTTCCTACAAACTCGAGAGGTCGCGTTATCGAATCTCGGTCGGTCCACGGAATATTTCAATATGTCTTTACTCTACCCTTCATCTCTCAATGATGTAAAGAACAACGCGTTAAAATGTAGGTCCCCATTCGAAGGGACGATTACCAGGACAGATTACAATCATGCAAGTTGCCGAAGTGGCGCCCAATTGAAAAACTTGCAACACATCGTTGAGCGACCAATACCAACATTAATATAATATCATACATCCTCTTACAGGATGTGCTGGAATCAGCGCAAAGATGGGTCGACGGGACACAATGGCAGAAAGGAGCTGTCGTATTCGGATGTGCCCGGGACACGCCTCCTAATGAAATTGCCCGTTTTTTTTTTATGTGTCGACGTGGAGTGTCCAACGTGTCTACAAGGGATGGTTTGCCATTCGCAGCCACATACAATGGAGTGACAACGTCTAATCGCCATCTGTTTCAAACCGGACACGAATTACTGCTGCTATTGCATGCAGGTCTATCTCAGTCAGTTTCCGAGTGAACACTGCGAAAGGCACTGCATGCAGTCGACACTTGATCAGTGTAACGGGTGTGTTTCACAGTAGCATAGATGAACAAGTGCTCATAGCTATTAATGTATGCATTTTAGAACCTACATTTACTGGACTTCCTTGTTGTGACTAACTGTTCCTGTCATATCCCTAAATACTGACCGTCACTCCAGGCAAACCCTGCGTTACATTTATATTTCTTTTTGGATGAAACAGGCAACACTTAATGTAAACAACAAAATTTGATTGAATTTTCTCATTATGAGAGTACTGAAGAGCGTTCTTTTTTTCATCGTTAAAAACCATCCAAAAGCCAAGATCGCACAAAATATTTTTTAATTCAAGACAACCGGTTTTAACTGTCTTAGCTGTCATCTTCAGGTCTTAAACATTTTTAGCAAAACAGTTTTATCTACTTGACATCTTGTGCATGAGGTTGAGCGTAAAACGAACATGTTTTACTAAAAAAACGTTTAAGAACTGAAGAAGACAGCTAAGACTGTTGAAACCCGTTGTTTTGAATAAAAAATATTTTGCGCGATCTTGGCTTTTGGGCGGTTTTTAAACAACAAAAATGTAATATAAACGTGAAGATGAACCTGTCGGTTCTAAAACTGTAACGAAGCTACTTGTGTAAATAATTACAATTATTAACAATGGCTATTTGTTGTTTTCTGCTTAGCAAGAGTCCAACTGTAAAACTTTTCTTATTCTCACTCAGATTCCCGGTGTGACACTTAGAACGTTTCTTTAAAGTTAGTACCGCCATTAGACTGTTTTTAATTTACATTTACACGATCATGATTTCGGCTTCAAAGTGCCATTATCAAGTGTTACACAGTGCCTAAGATGGCATACTGTCGTGTTTAAAATACACTATTAGTCACATTGTCTAAAGGTCGATATTTCTGCTTTGTTTTATCACTGAGTATACCATCTTGACTGGTAAGTGATAAAACACAGCAGTAGGCTTTACCAGAAATATCGACCCTTAGACAATGTGTCTAATAGTGTATTTTAAATAGATAGTATGCCACCTTAGGCACTGTATAACACTTGATAATGGCACTTTGAAGCCGAAATCATGATCGTGTAAACGTAAATTCGCAAATAAAAAACAGTCTAATGGCGGTACTGACTTTAAAGAAATATATTATGACTGTGGTCCCACATTATGAAAAAAATTACTTAGAACGTTGTTAATGAAGTGTATGTTTTTAATTTTTCTCATTTTTCGCGGTAAGTAACATAATTGTGTGGTAGCACAATACCTTCTCAATCTTTTAGCTGCAAATCTGTTAACTAGAATCAGAGATACATTTTTTTCACTCGCCTGACAAATGCCATATTTGACACTTGGAATGTTTTCCATTTCCACTCCTCAAGTGTGGTCTTCTCTTTTACTCCTTGGCGGCGAGTAAGCTGTGGACGACTCCTTCTTCCAAGACAGCAGCAACCTTGTGACTTCAGAAATTTTCCCCGTGTATTTCTTCTTCTAATAATTTCCGGGTATGCAGCCGGATCCCGTCGACATTCTGCCACGATATTTCGGCCCAGAGACGTCCGGCCATCATCAGGTACTTGGCATAAATACCGCGACTGCACCTGGGCTCTTCAGTAGTTGTGTACTCACCTGATGATGGCCGGAAGTCTCTGGGCCGAAATATCGTGGCAGAATGTCGACGGGATCCGGCTGCATACCCGGAAATTATTAGAAGCAGCAACCTTGTTCACAGGACTGCACGCACATGTTCCTGGCTTGAAGAACACTCAGACACCCTGACTGCCCCGAAAAATCCCTGCATTTAATCCCATGGAAAGTATGCCGGACAATTTGGAACGCCAGGTGAAACGTAAAAATTAACATCGCCGTAATTTAGAAGCAGTGTTGGATCTAATCGAGAATAGGTGGCTTCAGCTGGATGTGACAAGCCTGAAGAGGCTCTCTTAGAAGATAGGTTAAGGAAAGATACACCTACATTAACAGCACTATAGACTTAGGGAAGGTTTTCAGGCTGTTGACTGAAACACTCTCTTCCAAATTCTGAAGGTAGCAGGGGTAAATTGCCGGAAGCGAACGCTATTTACAACTTGTGCAGAAACCAGACGGCAGTTATGAGTCGAAGGGTATGGAAGGGAAGCAGCGGTTGAGAAAGGACTGAGACAGGGTTGCAGCCTGTCATTAATGTTATTCAGTCTGTACAATGTGCAAGGAGTAAAGGATACAAAAAAAATTGGATTAGGAATTAAAGTTCAGGGAGCAGAAATAAAAATTTTGAGGTTTGCAAATGACACTGTAATTCTGTCAGAGACAGCATAGGACTTGGAACAACAATTGAATGGGATGAAGAGTGTGTTGAAAGGGGGATATAAGATGAACATCAACAAAAGTAAAACAAAGATAATGAAATGAGTCGATTTAAAGCAGTCGAATGCTGAGGGAAATGGGTTATGAAACGAGTCACTAAAAGTAGTAGCTGAGTTTTGCTGTTTCGACAGAAAAAAAATTGTTGATGCACGAAGTAGCGAGAATATAAAATGTAGACTGGCAATGGCAAGAAAAGCGTTTGTGAAGAACAGAACTTTGTGAACATCGAATGTATATTCAAGTGTTAGGTAGTATTTTCTGAAGGTATTTGTCTGGACCGACGGTATGTATGGAAATGAAATATGTACGTAAGGAGTGAAACAAGGACGACAAACAGTTTAGACAGGAAGAGAATGTAAGTTTTTGAGCTGTGGCGCTACAGAAGAATGCTGGGTAGATCGTGTAACTAATGAGGTACTGAATAGAACTGGGGAGAAAAGAAATTTGTGGCATAACTTGACTAAAGGAAGGGATCGGCTGATAGGACACATTCTGAGTCATCAAAGGATCAGCAATTTAGTTCAACTGTTCAACTGTGTATGAAATCTTATGGGACTTAACTGCTAAGGTCATCAGTTCCTAAGCTTACACACTACTTAACCTAAATTATCCTAAGGACAAACACACACACCCATGCCCGAGGGAAGACTCGAACCTCCGCCGTGACCAGCCGCACAGTCCATGACTGCAGCGCAGCAGACCGCTCGGCTAATCTCGCGCGGCAGCAATTTAGTACCGTAGGCAAGTGTAAGGGGAAGGGCCAGGAGGGGGAATCGTAGAGGGGGACCAAGAGATCAATATTGTAAGAGGATTCAGGATGTAGATAGCAGCAGTTATGATTGCAGCAGTTATGATTAGGCTTGCACAGGATAGAGTAGCGTGAAGAGCTGCAGCAAACCAGTCTTTTGACTGAATACCAAAACAACAACAACAAAATCAAGTTCAGAGTGACACGACCTGGGGAAGTTTTTTTTTTTTTTTTTTGTCATCTGGTGGGCTTAATTGAACACCTAAAATCTTTTTCGAGCGTCGAAGCAAGTAAGTTCGTCTAGGGTTTTCGTGCGTCGCAAATGAAGTACCGTTGCCACTGCTGCCCCGACCACGCCCAGGGAAAGTCTAGCCACACCACTGCGTGTACTCACAATACGGCACGCCGCGCGGCCGATCTGCCCCTGGTCAATGCGGACACGGTGGGCGGGCCAGCACGGCGGCCGGAATACCGATCGCTACCGCAAAACGCCGAAGAGGCGCTCTCTCTCTCTCTCTCTCTCTCTCTCTCTCTCTTCTCTCTCAGCCCTGGTCGTTCAAAGCAGGCTTCTGGGCACGCTCCGCAGACAACGTACATGATTAAGGCGCTTGCATTCTGTTCATGCACAGTAAGATATGGAGATAACTATCGAAGATTGTAAATCCAGTCTTTGGCATGTACTGAATATTACATAATCTTTTTAAAAGAATTTGGGTGGTTAGACAAGTTTTTTTTTAATTACCTCCTGGAAAGACTATTGTGAGTGTAACAGCCTGGACTATACCTCTTCAGTATTACTAATAAGGAAACAACATTAACTTGGTCTCGTATTTTAAAGAGATAAACCGCACCTGGAACATATCACCCCAGCAATCTATCTCCGCGCACATTTGGGCCATGATTCTGACTACGGCGAGTTACGACCTTCTGAATACACAGCTCTTAAACTTCGGTCCGAACGGGGTATTCGTCAGTCGCTCAGCCCCACTGCAGCCGCCTAATGCTCGGGCGCGGAGTACTGTAGAGTGGAGTGACAATCAGAAGCCTCCTGCATTCGTGATGTAGAAGGGCCGGCCGAGGTGGCCGAGCGGTTCTAGGCCCTACAGTCTGGAACCGCGCGACCGCTACGGTCGCAGGTTCGAATCCTGCCTCGGGCATGGATGTGTGTGATGTCTTTAGGTTAGTTAGGTTTAAGTAGTTCAAAGTTCTAGGGGACTGATGACCTCAGATGTTAAGTCCCATAGTGCTCAAAGCCATTTGAACCATTTTTGATGTAGAAGGTGACTGAAAACTAGGGGGGGGGGGGGGGGGGTGGAAGTGCACACATTTGTCCAACGAATTTTCAAATCTTGTTCGACAACACGTTGTTCTACGCGAAAAATAGTAAGTAGTGTTACTATATAATATGTCCACCTCACGCACATATACATCAAATGTTATTTTAACAGCACTCCCGTATTGACATTCTGCAACCACATATTTTTCTCAAAGTCAAAATTAATAAACCTAAGGAACTGCCTGGGTATATGTTTATACTAGTCTTCTTTTTGTCCGTCTCCTCCTTCCACCATCTCCTCGTCCCCCTTCCCTATCGATCTCCCCCTCGCCCCATCTCTTTATCAATCTCCTACTCCTACTCCTCCTCCTCCTCCTCCACCTCCCTATCCATCTTTCTTCTCCTCCTCCCCCTGTATGTCCATCTCCTCCTCCTCCTCCTCCTCCTCCACCTCCACCACCACCACCACCACCACCACCACTGTTGTCCACCTCCTCCTCCTCCTCCCCCCCCCTATTGTCCATCTTCTCCTCCTCCTCAACCTCTGCCTGCCCATCTCCTCCTACCCCCTTCTCTCTCCATAATATCACCCCTACCGCATTACGAGGTTCCTGGTACTTACTTCCATCGTATTACTGTCCAAATAGTAAGAAGTATATGTACCATTTTTTTTAAAATCGATCCAGGAGTTTAGAAGGAACTTTTTACCAGTGGCATTGCCTGCGTGCGCACATGTCGCATATATTCTACATACATTTAACATATTTCACACGTATTTCTATGTATAGTTCACCAGTATCTCTAGCGGATTTCGCCCTGCAGTTTCTTTTTCATGCCACTCAAAGATTATGGCGACATATCTCCCAAACTATGAGTCGGATAATGAACTAATTTTGTACGCACATTCAGTGGCATGTTTGGGTCCTGTCTGCGAAATGTGTTACGAGTAGAGTTGCAAAAACAAAGACCAATCAAATTCAAATGTCATGCATGATGCGGCAGTTTTTCGTGCATCTCCGTGTTTATGATGTCATATCGCCTGAACTATGTGTGGTGCAATGACATAATTTTCTAGGTACAGTCAGTCATAAATGCGAATACTGTCTGAAAATGCGTCGCGAGTACATTCAGTAGTTAAGAAGTTAAAACGTCGTGCTGATTAAAACAAGACATTAAGAACAGGTTAGGTCTCTAAAAAGTAACAGCTCCCATAGCTAAAACGCTCTCTCTCTCTCTCTCTCTCTCTCTCTCTCTCTCACACACACACACACACACACACACACACACACACACACACACACACACAGAGAGAGAGAGAGAGAGAGAGAGAGAGAGAGAGAGAGAGAGAGAGGGGGGGAGGGGAGGGGGGGGAGGGAGGGGGGGAGGGAGGGGGGGGAGGGAGGGAGAGAGGGATGAGGAGAATTTCAAATTCAGCGTCAAACTCACTTGAGAACAAGTGGACGCCGACTGGGTTCGCACACACAGTAACAAAGATTACAGTGTTTTGGTGCAGTGAACAGTTTTTGATACAACTAATATTCCGCAAAATATGTGTAATATTTTTGTGTGGTTCTCAATAACTCATCAGAACGCAAACGGAAATGGATGTACGACAGCAAAGCCTAACTAATTGCAAATATATGCGAGAATATCTTGACAACAAAATTATATTTAAACATAAAGTGCTGTGTTAACTCACCAACTAAATTCAGATTAACAACGCTTGGTTGCAGATGACAAGCTATCAGTACAGGGTAACGTACAAATGGTTCTGCAAAACCATATAATGTAAAATAAAGGTAATGAAAAAAAAAAGCAAAAACTGTCTTTAGGCCTAATTTTCGTAGATTAGTTATTACTTAAAATACGTTCACATTTTGCAGATTTAAATACAGAAAATCCACTAATGATGCACATGCCTCGGGCGTGGGTGTGTGTGTTGTTCTTAGCATAGGTTAGTTTAAGTAGGGTGTAAGTCTAGGGACCAATGACCTCAGGAGTTTGGTCCCTCACGAATTCACACACATTAGAACATTCGAGTGATGCACATGGGTGCTGAAGCATGTTTGGGTCACAGTATTTTTGCAGAACAGGCGGACCTTGTACCCTATGAGAATACGAGTTCCGTGTTTGAACCCATTCGACCACCACGAACGTACAGGTGTTGAAGAATGTGAGATACCAGTCACCGCATCAGAGTAGCAACATTTGATTCTACACAACACGGACTTCAAATGGGGAGATTATTTTCTTTGTAGATTTCTGAAAGGAGTCTTCCGTCAGAATACCATAGTCTCCGTTCTCGCTATGCCAGACACCCGTTTCAGTTATTGGAGACACGGTAAACGGAGGTTTCCTTTTTCACTCTGGAACGCCAGTGTTTACGAAGACAGGCTGAAGCGCGCGGTCCACAACACGACACAGCTGCTGGGGAGGTGGGAGCGGCGCAGCTGACCTCCGCCTGCGGGTGCGCGCGAGCGCTGGATCACGCTTTTGTTTCGCAACTCCACCTGTTGCGCGCCGCGTTTTCTCCTCTGCGCGGGAATGCTCCGTCCGGCTGCCGCCTGACCTTCCGACGACCTCACCCCCCCCCCCCCCCCCCCCCCGCTCAACACCCACACTGGCGCACACTCACGGCAGCAAACACAGCGCACTGTCACGTGTGCTTCCGAGAGTACGGACATAGTCTCTCATATTCAATGAGCGCCTGCCACTTCACTTTCTTTCCTATACCATTCACGACGAACACTCATTACTCACTTTCTCTTTCGTGGTCTGCTTACGCAGTGGCCGTAATCGTTCGCTTTATTTGGGAACTGTGTATCAATTAAGCCGATAACTGTCACGACGGCGCCTCCGCTGATGCGACGGCGCTATCCAAAGATAGCCAGGCCAAATAGTTGCAACTGAAAGAACCATTTTGAAACAGAAATATAAACAAGCAGACTTGTCTTAGCTATTTTATTTTTACACGGAAGCCTGTACTTTAATCTACTTTTCTCCATAATTCGCACAGTCGGCCACTGTGGCCGAGCGGTTCTAGGCGCTTCAGTCCGGAACCGCGCTGCTGCTACGGTAGCAGGTTCGAATGCTGCCTCGGGCATGGATGTGTGTGATGTCCTTACATTAGTTAGGTTTAAGTAGTTCTAAGTCTAGGGGACTGATGACCTCAGATGTTAAGTCCCATAGTGCTTAGAGCCATTTGAACCACAATTCGCACCAATATTGGACACTCATCGTATCGTGTAATCAGCTTTTGAATACCATCCTCGTAGAAATGTGGTGCCTGAGCATAACTTTCGACAATTTAAACGTTCTAGAACAACTGCACAAAGCACACTCCTTGATACTTGCGAGCAATGGGATGGTACGGAAATGGGTGAGAGGTTTTAAAGATGGCTGTTCGAATATGCATGTTGAAGACTAAAGTGGTCGACCTTCAGGCATTACTGACGATCTTTTGCAAAAAGTCGATGAAAAAGTGAGAGAGAACAGAAAATTTACGAGTTCGGCGTTATGTGATGAGTTTCCACAGGCGTCAGTAAGTGTGCTTTATGCAATAGTCACACAACGTTTAAATTGCCAGAACTTATGCTCAGGCGGCGGACTTCTATGAGAATGGTATTCTAAACTGCTTGCACGATACGGTAACTGCCTTAATATTGGTGGGAATTATGCAAAAAATGGTTCAAATGGCTGTGAGCACTATGGGACTTAACTTCTGAGGTCATCAGTCCCCTAGAGCTTAGAACTACTTAAACCTAACTAACCTAAGGACATCACACACATCCATGCCCGAGGCAGGATTCAAACCTGCGACCGCAGTGGTCGCGCGGTTCCAGACTGTAGCGCCTAGAACCGCTCGGCCACCCCCGCCGGCGGAATTATGCAGAAAAGTATATTAAAGTACAGGTTTCATGTAAAAATAAAATTGCTACGAAAAGTCTACTTGTTATATTTTTACATCAATAAGGTGATTACTTAAGAAAACACGCCTCGGAAAAAACAATGTCAAGGCGAAAGTTCCACAGGGGCAGCGATCATAGTGGCACTTAAAATGTCCAAACTAGATCGCTGTTTAACACGTTTCATCTAACGCCGTCGTCAGAATATGAAATAAGGATCAAATTACAGTGAGGGGCATATACTTAATCAATATCATTACATATACGGAAGCTTATACATATCATGTGCTAGCGAAATGTAAGTTTCGATACATAATCATTTAAAATTCGAAAACGAGCAATCAGTAAATGAAAGCGGTTACCAATAGGTATCAGCAATCTTGCAGGAATATTTTTACAGAATTTAAAACGTTTATGCTTTCAGGTTAGTGTGTGTGTGTGTGTGTGTGTGTGTGTGTGTGTGTGTGTGTAGGGGGGGGGGGGGCGGCGAGGGGATGGGGATCCGCGGGGGGGGGGGGGAGGGGGCCCAATTCTGCGCGCGCGCAACGTATTATAATATGAATGAAAATTACTATTTTTTTGTATTATTATTGTTGTTATTGTCGGCCATAGCATTTAGTAATGGCGCGACGTGGATGTGACACAATGTACTATACCCATTGCCTTATTTTTGGCAGTCATATTGTGATAAAGTTATGAGCCTCAGTGTGATTTACTTTTACGGGCATCTAAAGTAAGCGTTGAGTGAAACGAATTAATTGAATCTGTAATTACCTAAGTTTACATGAGACGACTTAGGTTGTTTGCAGATGACGCTGTAGTTTATCGACTAGTAATGTCATCAGAAGATCAAAATGGATTGCAAAACGATTTAGAAAAGATATTTGTATGGTGTGAAAATTGGCAATTGACACTGAATAGCGAAAAGTGTGAGGTCGTCCACATGAGTGCTAAAAGAAATCCGTTAAACTTCGGTTACACGATAAATCAGTCAAATCTGAGGGCCGTAAATTCAACTAAATACCTAGGAATTAGAATTACGAACAACTTAAATTGGAAGGAAAACGTAGAGCCGGCCGGTGTGGTCGAGCGGTTCTAGGCGCTTCAGTCTGGAACCGCGCGACCGCTACTGTCGCAGGTACGAATCCTGCCTCGAGCATGGATGTGTGTAATGTCTTTAGGTTGGTTAGGTTTAAGTAGTTCTAAGTTCTAGGGGACTGAAGACCTCAGATGTTAAGTGCCATAGTGCTCAGAGCCATTTTGAACACGTAGAAAATGTTGTGGGGAAGACCAACCAAAGACTGCATTTTATTGGCAAAACACTTAGAAGATGCAACAGATCTACTAAAGAGACTGCCTACACTAATAGTTGCCCGCCCTCTTTTAGAATACTGCTGCGCGGTGTGGGATCCTTACCAGATAGGACTGACGAAGTACATCGAAAAAGTTCAAAGAAGAGCAGTACGTTTTGTAATATCGCGAAATAGAGGAGAGAGTGTCACTGAAATGATACAGGATTTGGGGTGGACATCACTAAAACAAAGGCGTTTTTCGTTGCGGCGGAATCTCTAACGAAATTTCAATCACTAACTTTCTCCTCCGAATGCTAAAATATTTTGTTGATGCCGATTTACATAGGGAGAAACGATCACCATGATAAAATAAGGGAAATCAGAGCTCGCACCGCAAGATATAGGTGTTTATTTTTTCCGCGTGCTGTACGAGATAGGAATAAAAGAGGATTATTGTGAAGGTGGTTCGATGCCTCTGCCAGGCACTTAAATGTGACTTGCAGCGTATCCATGTAGATGTAGATATTGATTGCATTACCGGGACAAATTTCCACCACAAATATTGGACAGGCGAGAGGAGGTGATAAGGCGGTAGTGGTGGTGTTTTACTTATTGCCGAACCGTGCGCCAGTTGGAACTTTCCTCAACTCCATGTGGTCGAAAAAAAAGCGTCCTACGCCGCTCTGCTATGCACGCGCTCTAGTCTACGCCTTCGCGATGCAAGCGATCCCGTTACGCGGCGTAATTGCACCACCGTGGGCGAACGAACTGTTATCCGGCGGGTCCTGATCAAGTCTCCGCGCCGCTGTATGGGCGGAACGGTGGCTGCTAGGTGGCAAGCGAGGATCGAGAGCCTTGCTTTGCCTCGCACTTAATCCTCACTCTCAAATATCTTGTCAAGATATTTTTATTGCCGACTAGCACACCCTCCCACAACGAGGTTCGTTTTTTAAGTTTTTGCAAAAACAAGGAACGGGAAATATTTTTCCGCCACAAATCGCTTTATTCTTTCTCAGAAATCCGCTTATCAAATTTATACACTTTGGCACTTGTTCGAACTAATTCTGGAGGAAATTATTTTTGGTCTGATGTTAGTAAGTGAACAACATGCTCTCGGCAGTATTCAGCAGTTTCTTGAGATCATGTCAATCGCTGTCCAAGCATTTTTTCTTTGACTCAAGGGAATAAAGGAAATTAGTTAGGTGACAAAGCAGCTGAATGCAGCCAATGAAACAGTAACTCGATGTTTTTCTCCGTCAAATGATCAATCGTCTGACATGCCGTGTGACAGCTGGCACCGTTATGACGATGAATGATGCGACGTTTTCACTCTTTTTGTCCCGATTTCTTCGAAGATCTGTGGCAAACAAGTTGTCGTATTTCCTCGATGACTAGAAACATCTGTTACCCACGTTTCTTTACAGACTCGAACTGCTATGTATAAACGGCTTCAAACTTCTGATTAGTTTACAAATGAGTTAACGTGTTCAGAATTTGACGTTATGACGTAAACAAGAAAAAGCTTGAAAAAGGTTTGAAATTATGTTCAATGTGTGTTGGAAATCGCTAACTGTTCACATCTGTGGATGCGTAAATTGCGCCCTGTTTTAACACTATGCCGTCCGGCGACACCACAGTGGTGTCGTGAGCAAAGTATCGTGCTGTGGCCGGCGACAGCACGTTAGTATCTTTTGCATTCTGTTGGTGTTTTGTTTAGATAACAATAAGTTACACACGTCAACAAGTGATTTGTTTTTATAAGTACTTGTGCCCTTTCATAATGGCAGACGAAAGAGACGATACGATTATTTACGATGAATGCGCGGACGTCTTGTCTGACGTTCTGGAAGACTTGGCCGATTGGGAAGAAGACATTGGATATCAAAAAAATGAAAGTGAAGCAGAATCGTAGGAAGATAGTGAAATACGTCTAAGAAGAATTCGGCGAACGCTACCGTTGCCAACTGATTCGGCTGAATTAGACGAAGAAGACAGTGCACAGTGGTCAGACTTTGATTCAATAATAAATTTGAAGGATCCCCGGGTCCAAACATATTTCCCAAAGATGCACAGAGCATACTGGGAACGATCTATTTGAATACATCAGCAATAAAACCAAAAAAGTACTACAGTCAAAATTGCAATAGAAGGAAACTGGATTTAAAAAATGCCAAATTTGTTGACGTTACGGGACCGGAACTCAGAAAATGGTGTGGGCTTGCTATCCTTATGGGACTTGTAAGAAAAGCAAGGCTCAATGATTATTGGTCAATGAATCCGTTGATACACACACCGATATATCGCAAAACGATGTACCGCAACCGATTCAGACAAATATTATAATTTTTATACGAGGGCGGTTCAGAAAGTAACCTCCGATTGGTCACAGTGCGGGTTGTGGGGGGAGTAGCGACGCCATCTGTGCGTTCACGCACTCAACAGATCAGTCGGCATCAAGCCGTGGTCGAGTGAACGTCTTACCTGCGCTAGTTTAGTTTTTGTGGCAGTTTGAAATGTGTGCTGCAATAGAAAACCCCGCCAAATGTGAAGTGCGTGCTGTCATAAGGTTTTTTACAGCCAAAGGATATTCTGCAGCAGCTATTCATCGTGAGCTTTGTGCCGTGTACGGACCAAGAGTTATGAGTGAAGGAGTTGTCCGTGAATGGGTACGTTTATTTAAAAGTGGACGAGAAAACGTTCATGATGAAGAGAGGAGTGGTAGACCATCATTGGTGACTGACGAACTAGTTCAGACAGTTGATGCAAAAGTTCGTGAAAATCGACGTTTCTCAATGTCGGAGTTGTCTACTGGTTTTCCACAGATTTCTAAGACTCTCTTGTACGAGATAGTGACAGCAAGATTGGGTTACCGTAAGTTCTGTGCACGATGGGTGCCCAAAATTCTTACCGACCACCACAAAACTCAAAGAATGACCTCTGCATTAGACTTTCTGTCGCGTTATGAGGACGAAGGAGAACCATTGTTAAACAGAATCGTGACCGGTGACGAAACCTGGATTAAGTACGTGAACCCTGAGACAAAAGAACAATCAAAGATGTGCGCACATTCAAATTCGCCTACCAAACCAAGAAAAGCCTCGCAAGATTTTTCTGCCAGAAAACTGATGGCAACGGTGTTTTGGGATGCCAAAGGGGTGTTGTTGGTTGAATTCATGGAACGTGGTACGACCATTAATCAAGACGTGTACTGTGAAACAATAAAAAAGTTACGACGGGCTATACAGAACAAACGCCGTGGTATGCTGACTTCCGGTATCGTTTTTTTGCACGATAACGCCCGTCCTCACTCTGCTCGCAGAACAACGGCCCTTCTTGAGTCCTTCAAGTGGGATGTTATCAACCATCCACCTTACAGCCCAGACCCGGCGCCAAGTGATTATCACCTCTTCATGCATTTGAAAAAATGGCTCGGGTCACAGCGGTTTGATGACGACGAAGAGCTCAAAGATGCGGTCATAGGCTGGCTCCAGGCACAAGCGGGTGATTTTTATGCAGAAGGAATTTCAAAGCTTGTGAAGAGATACGATAAGTGCCTCAATCGCTATGGCATCTATGTAGAAAAATAGTGCAAAGATGTAGTTGTAAGATGTATATATTAAAATATTTTTATTTAACTTGGTGTATTTTTTTACATCAACCGGAGGTTACTTTCTGAACGGCCCTCGTATTTTTCCGACAGCAACAATAAACTGGATATGCCGAGCGGCTTGTCAAAGTGTAATTCGTAATTTATTATTTTTCCAAAAAGTTTAAAGAAACGTTTAATCTATGTCAAAACATCTCAATTGAAGAAGGAATGATACCGTGGCGTGAATGGTTAAATTTTAAAGTTTACAATCCGTCGAAAATTACGAAATACGGCATACTCATTCGGATGCTGTGTGATTCGAGTATGGGACACATTTCCTCCTTCAAGCTATATTCTGGCGCTGGACAGCGTTTAGCAAAAACAGTGATGGAACTATTGACACCTTCTGATGGAAAGTGACCTCATCTCTGCATGGATAATTATTATAAGAGCGTAGGACTTGCAGAGAAGTTACTTGAAAAGAAAATTCGAGTTTGTGGAACGATACGGCAAAATAGAGGATTACCGGAAAATTAAAGCGCGCAAATGTCAATGTGTTTGTAGCGTGTCATCAACGGAAAGGTGACAAACGGCCGGCGAAAAGCCAAGTAATCCGACTTGGCGCTGCCGGCGCCAAGCGAATAAATTTGTACGAGACGTGTGGACGGCAAAGTGTTAAGTAAAAGCTAGTTCCTCCCGCATTTTTCCCGGCCTGGTTAGGGATGTTCTCTGCCTGGGGACTGAGTGTTTATGTTATCCTCATCATCATCTCTTCCTCCTCCTCCTCCTCCTCATCATCCGCGATAGAGGCTAAATTGGACTGTGAAAAAAAATTGGTCTGTGTAAAAATTTGAACTTTGTACGGGCGCTGAAGACCGCGCAGTTGAGCCCCCCTCCCCCCCCCCCCCTCAAACCAATCACAATCATCATCATCATATCATCATAGCATCATCATATCGCATCTCAATGTTATTGACTTCATATCCCCTGAACTGTGTGACGTACGATAAAATTTTGCACGTACATTCAGTGGTGTACGTCGATACTGTCGGCAAAATGTGTTGCAAATAGAGTTTGTAGGAATTGATTAAAATGTCACATCTGAAGCTGACGTTTTACTGCAAGAACAGCGAAAATGCTGAAAGCGATAAACTTTTTTTACTTTCATTATTTTGTGCGAGTGTCAGTGAAAGAAATTTTACGTAAGTTTTGAAATTATATGTATACAGTTCGTTGGATGTCTCAAATTTCATTAGGGCTGTGTGCAGCCTTTAACATAGGATTACACCTCTTAATGAGCGGATTATGACGGCATTTGAAATTTTTAAATTCGATATATAATTATATGATGTACTAAAAATCACGTTTTTGTTGCCCCCGGAAGCCGTTAATTAGGCAACCTGCATGTGAGACCATGCACCATGAATCGGGCTAGCCATTTAGTAATATACGAAGGTGGTTTGATAAGTGTGGTGAAAACGCAAGAAAAAATTTTTCTTTCGTAAACTCACCTTACTTCTCGACATAGTCTCCTTTGAGGGATATACGCTCGGTCCAGCTATCCTTCTGCTTTTTCATCCCATCGAAAAATAAGTTCCGTCAAACTCCGGGAAATATTTGTTGACTGCAACTATCACTTCCTCATTTGATGAAAATTTCTCCTCAGCAAGCTTACGTTTCAGGCTAGGAAACAGGAAGAAGTCACCTGGGGCTAAGTTTGGTGGGTAGTGTTGATGTGGAACTAATTCAAAGCCCAATTCACGTACTTTCGCCATTGTTATCGCTGATGTGTGGGATGGTTCATTATCCTGGTGAAGGAGCCATTTTTTGCGTACCAACTGTGGTCTTTCTTCAGCCAACTCAAATTTCAAACGATCCTACAATGAAGCATAATAGAGTCCAGTTATGATTCTGGATTCTTCGATGTAATCCATGAGAATTATTCCTTGGGAATCCCAAAAAACAGTGGCCATCACCTTACCAGCTGACAAAATGGTCTTTGCCTTCTTAGGTGCACTTTCACCAGCTTCAGTCCATTGTTTTTACTGCCGTTTTGACTTTGGTGCGTGATGATAGATCCAGGTTCCATCAACAGTCACAGTATCGAAATGTGCCGGATGTGCTATTGGTCGAATGAGTAATCGCGGCATCCACCTCGCACACAGAATCTTCACAGCCAGTTCTCCATGCAGGATGCTATTCACTCGCTCCGTTGAGATGCTTACAGTCATTGCAATCTCACGAATTTTTATTCGGCGGTCTTGCATTACCATTTCATGAATTTGTCGATGTTTCGTCTTTGGTGACCTCAATTGGACGGCCGGAGTGCGCTTCGTCTTCGGTGCTTGTCCGACCACATTTAAATTCATTGATCCAACAGTAAAAAGGTCTTCAATGATGGTGCCGAGAGCGCGTGAACTTCCAATTCAGTTTTGATTTGTGCGACAGTCCCAGCCTTGAAATGAAAATATTTAATAATAGTACAAAACTTGATTTTCTCCTTGGAATAATCCATCTTTCCAACCATGAAGACGCACCAAAAATGTTCCATTCTTTTATGGAAAGTTATCAGACTTCTCAAATCTCCTTCGTAGACAATAATTCAAAATGCTTCCAATGGCTCTGAGCACTATGGGACTTAACATCTGACGCCATCAGTCCCTTAGAACTTAGAACTACTTAAACCTAACTAACCTAAGGACAGCACACACATCCACGTCCTAGGCAGGATTCGTACCTGCGACCGTAGCAGTCGCGCGGTTCCGGACTGAAGCGCCTAGAACCCCTCGGCCACAACGGCCGGCAGACGATAATTCCGTGTGGCTCAAAGGCCTGGTGCAGGTCTTTCGATTGGATCTCATTCGGCGACTTGCATGTCCGTAACCAGCACATTAATCCTACCGAGGAAAGGAGACTTAACAGTTTAACGTGGAATCCAAACCACGAGTAGTACCTGGCGATTCTTCACGTCACTGAAACGTGAAGACTAGGTTATAAGCAGACTGAAATGTTCCGTCGTGCGACCGTTATTATCAACGGCCGCAACATTATAACCAGAGTAACCAAAGGAGCTTCCTTGGAGGTGCTTACCACTTTTGTGGGTTTCAGTTCAGCTTGGAGCACCAAAAGAGTTAATTGCTGCTTCGTTTTCAAAACATCCGAGTTTCATCTCTTGTCATGATTAGGTATACGGATTTTTCGCTTCCTTATACCAACTGACGCGGGCCAGCCACTGAGCTACTGTTTGCCACCTGCCGGTCCTCCTCTTCTATCAAGCTGTGCGTAGCATAGATGTTGTTGGAACAACAGCCAACTCTGACCGACCTTCACGAAATTCATTGCCGACAGAAATAAGACAACGACGAAATTCTCAAAACTAGGAGAGGTATTCTGTGTTATGCAAGACACCGTCTTACAGTTTTGCTGTTACCTAAACACGTTTCAGAACTTTAAGTGCTATCTTCAGTGGGGTTTTCTTGCATATGTTCTTCCTGAAAAATTATTTCTATATGTTAACCTCTTGTGCGTGTATAACAATTTTTGGCCCAAAGGAATTTACACGTACAAAGCGATTATAAGCGCCCAATATTTTACATTAGTTTATGTACAGTATACAGTTAAAACATATGTCGCTGAGTTGAGGCGATATATGTCGCTATGCTTAGCGATACTAAATTTGGAAATAATGCGGTTGTATATTTGTTCACATACCTCACATGACACTATCAGTTGTGCTTATAATGCTACCAGCATGCACAAGTTATAGCGTAGTGAGGTATGTGAACAAATGTAAAACTGTATTATTTCCAAATTTAGTATCCTATAGTCGAACCGACGTAAGAGGAGCGCCGACATTTGCAGTGAGCTAAGCGTGGCAACTTCGCGCTCCTACCTCAACAAAATCACATAACGTGTCTCAGATACACAGATTGAACATTAATAAAACCGACAAACAGCAGAGAAGGTTCCTTAACTGGAAATGGAGGAAAAATGGTCCATTAAACATGTGTCAGGAAATGGACGGTGTGCGTGCAACGACAACAAATTGTCCCAGAACACAGTATAGAGCTGCGTCGCATCCAAGCCACAACAGATGTTCAAAGTGGCCTCCATGGAATGCAATGCACGTGTTCATACGTCGCATCATGGTTTTTCGCACGTTCCGGCCTCTCTCTGTATAGCGTCACAGGCGTCATGAACACGCTGTTGAAGGGTCTGCACATCAGGAACTGGTTCAGCATACACAGCGCTTTTTAGATGCCCCCAGTGGCAAAAGTCCAGGATGTTTAAGTCCGGAGATCTAACAGGCCTCGGCGTCCTATCCAACTTGCAGGGAACATGTTGCTGAGGTGTCTGCGAACCGTAAGGCAGAAGTGGGGTAGTGCTCCGTCACGCAGAAACCACATAAAATGTCGTGTTGCCAAAGGCACATTCTCCGGCAACCCAGGGAGAGTATTCCGCAGGAAATCCATGTACGTTCCTCCGTCAAGGCCCTGTGGAATAATAAACGGAACAAATATGTAGTGGCCAACGATCGCTGCCCACGCAGGTGAAGTCAATTCTAGTAATGGTTGCTTCGTCGATAAAGAATACTGATATGAAACTTCCTGGCAGATTAAAACTGTGTGCCCGACCGAGACTCGAACTCGGGACCTTTGCCCGCGAAAGGCAAAGGTCCCGAGTTCGAGTCTCGGTCGGGCACACAGTTTTAATCTGCCAGGAAGTTTCATATCAGCGCACACTCCGCTGCAGAGTGAAAATCTCATTCTGGAAACATCCCTCAGGCTGTGGCTAAGCCATGTCTCCGCAGTATCCTTTCTTTCAGGAGTGCTAGTTCTGCAAGGTTCGCAGGAGAGCTTCTGTAAAGTTTGGAAGGTAGGAGACGAGATACTGGCAGAAGTAAAGCTGTGAGTACCGGGCGTGAGTCGTGCTTCGGTAACTCAGATGGTAGAGCACTTGCCCGCGAAAGGCAAAGGTCCCGAGTTCGAGTCTCGGTCGGGCACACAGTTTTAATCTGCCAGGAAGTTTCATATCAGCGCATACTCCGCTGCAGAGTGAAAATCTCATTCTGGAAACATCCCCCAGGCTGTGGCTAAGCCATGTCTCCGCAGTATCCTTTCTTTCAGGAGTGCTAGTTCTGCAAGGTACGCAGGAGAGCTTCTGTAAAGTTTGGAAGGTAGGAGACGAGATACTGGCAGAAGTAAAGCTGTGAGTACCGGGCGTGAGTCGTGCTTCGGTAGCTCAGATGGTAGAGCACTTGCCCGCGAAAGGCAAAGGTCCCGAGTTCGAGTCTCGGTCGGGCACACAGTTTTAATCTGCCAGGAAGTTTCATATCAGCGCATACTCCGCTGCAGAGTGAAAATCTCATTCTGGAAACATCCCCCAGGCTGTGGCTAAGCCATGTCTCCGCAGTATCCTTTCTTTCAGGAGTGCTAGTTCTGCAAGGTACGCAGGAGAGCTTCTGTAAAGTTTGGAAGGTAGGAGACGAGATACTGGCAGAAGTAAAGCTGTGAGTACCGGGCGTGAGTCGTGCTTCGGTAGCTCAGATGGTAGAGCACTTGTCCGCGAAAGGCAAAGGTCCCGAGTTCGAGTCTCGGTCGGGCACACAGTTTTAATCTGCCAGGAAGTTTCATATCAGCGCACACTCCGCTGCAGAGTGAAACCTCATTCTGGAAACATCCCCCAGGCTGTGGCTAAGCCATGTCTCCGCAGTATCCTTTCTTTCAGGAGTGCTAGTTCTGCAAGGTACGCAGGAGAGCTTCTGTAAAGTTTGGAAGGTAGGAGACGAGATACTGGCAGAAGTAAAGCTGTGAGTACCGGGCGTGAGTCGTGCTTCGGTAACTCAGATGGTAGAGCACTTGCCCGCGAAAGGCAAAGGTCCCGAGTTCGAGTCTCGGTCGGGCACACAGTTTTAATCTGCCAGGAAGTTTCATATCAGCGCACACTTCGCTGCAGAGTGAAAATCTCATTCTGGAAACATCCCCCAGGCTGTGGCTAAGCCATTTCTCCGCAGTATCCTTTCTTTCAGGAGTGCTAGTTCTGCAAGGTTCGCAGGAGAGCTTCTGTAAAGTTTGGAAGGTAGGAGACGAAATACTGGCAGAAGTAAAGCTGTGAGTACCGGGCGTGAGTCGCGCTTCGGTAGCTCAGATGGTAGAGCACTTGCCCGCGAAAGGCAAAGGTCCCGAGTTCGAGTCTCGGTCGGGCACACAGTTTTAATCTGCCAGGAAGTTTCATATCAGCGCACACTCCGCTGCAGAATGAAAATCTCATTCTGGAAACATCCCCCAGGCTGTGGCTAAGCCATGTCTCCGCAGTATCCTTTCTTTCAGGAGTGCTAGTTCTGCAAGGTACGCAGGAGAGCTTCTGTAAAGTTTGGAAGGTAGGAGACGAAATACTGGCAGAAGTAAAGCTGTGAGTACCGGGCGTGAGTCGTGCTTCGGTAACTCAGATGGTAGAGCACTTGCCCGCGAAAGGCAAAGGTCCCGAGTTCGAGTCTCGGTCGGGCACACAGTTTTAATCTGCCAGGAAGTTTCATATCAGCGCACACTCCGCTGCAGAGTGAAAATCTCATTCTGGAAGAATACTGATGGGAAAAATCTCATAACTGTGATGGACTGGTGCAAAAACCATCAACAAAATCCTTGGCGTAGAGGCAAATCTGCTGCTGATAATCCTTGCACCAGTTATAAGTGATAGGGAAAGTAGCAGGATAGACATAATCGTACTTTGTCTTAAGCCGTCGGCACACGTACCGTGCATCAGAACGTTGAACGTTGAGCGTGACGAGTTTCTGACGTCATAGTGGGATAGCACGTTCGGGAATCTTTCCTAACATGTAGAGCAGTATCTAGCATGTCAGATATTCTGAGCGCGCGTCTGGCGTTGACCAATGAGATGGCACAACGCTATTACCTACGTCACATGCACGCCATCTCCCTTCAGTACAGAGTTGTGAGGCGCCATATTGGCATTCATTTCAAGCCTATACGTATATATGCCGTTTCTGAACACCAGCAAATTGAGAATCACTGGGAAACACTGTGTGATACGTTCCACTAAAATAATGAGAAACATCATATTCGTGGCAAAAGAATTATTGTAACTTGCATATTATGAGAGTATGCTATTTGAAGGCAGCAACACACTGAAGATCCACCCAAAACCCATTGTTCTTGGTACAATTTATTATAATTAAATTCCAGTCAGTAACATATCTACGATTAAAGTTTTCACCAATCCCTAATAGCTATGTTTGGTTGTCAGCTGTGATTGGTTGTCAGCTGAGTGTTGTAGATTTACCGTAGTGAGTAGCGTGTTACAACACGTACACAGAGTGAAACGTTTGGCGGTGGTTCGCGTCCCGAACTTTCGAATTTTTTTCCCTAAAATTTGCGTTTTTATTAGGTTCTGATACTTTCTTATTAGTTTAATATAAGTATATACTATAATATTTGATGTTATGTACATGTAAGTTCACCTTTTTTCGAGGGGTGAGTTTGTTCCATTGGCTTAATCTACAGGACAGCTTGCGCTACTTGTATAAAGATATTTTGCTCCTTTTTCTTTTACGCTCCATAATTCACATGATGCAAAGATTCTGCCGCTGGGTAGGAACAGTGATCAAGTAAGACTGACCTTGGGTTTTCATTAAAATGTGGGAATGATGAAATAATGTTTATCTTATGTGGATAAGTATTGCAAATTTGTATTGCACTGTTTGTAATGGAATTTTGTAAGCCTGTGTCCTTATTGTTTGGACATGGTACTTTCCTTTTCGTGGACGATGGAGGAAATGTGCGTTTCAATAGAGCTAACGTGGGAATTTTACGCGCGCCCGTTTAGTAAACAGAGCGATTTACGAACTAGAAACATCCCGCAACTGCCGCTGGCGTGCGTTGTGATCGCGTATACCACGTTGGAGCCCACGTAACGTATGCACAAGTCGCATCATTTCTGAGCGTTCAGCATCACGTTGAACTTAGCACGCTCAACGTTGACGTGTGACAGCACGGTCCGTGTGCCGAAGGCTTTACACCATGTTGGCAGGCCACCTGCCTGGAGCTTGTACTAGGATTCATTTCAATTTCCAGTAGAATTCGGTCCTCCAAATCTGGTGTATGCACAGTCCGCTGCCTCCCTGCACGTTCGTCTGTTTGAAAGGACCCATGATCAAACAAACGCCTTAAAAGGGCTTGAAATGTTATGTGATGTGGTTGGTGTCTGTGAGGATACTGGTTTTGGCATAGCCGTGCTGCCTCTCGGTCGTTTCCATCTGCTTGGCCGCAAACAGACACAATCTCGGCTTTCTCCCGACATGAATACCGGACTATTACGCTGCTTACAGTACGCTTCCTCAACCGCACAGCCTGCAACATACGGCACTTGGTCAGAGGAACTTTCATTCATCAACGCCATGTATCGTAGCAACGATGTATTTTCGGACACATGCTCATTGGACCTTTTCTTCCTCCATTTCCAGTCAGGAATCCGTCTCTGCAGTTTGTCGGTTTTACTAATGTTCACCCCGTATAGAAGGCCACTGTTTTCATCTGCAGTCGCTGAAAGCTGAAAGCTGATAACAGCATACCGCACTGAAAGTAATGTAAAATATTTGACACCTAATAATCGTTCCTTTGTGTACGTAAATACCATTCAGCCAAAAATTCATATGACCAACACAAGAGGTTATGCGTAACAATTTTTCAGAAAGAAAATAAACAAAAAAACGCTATGAAGATAGCAAATAAAGTGCTCAAACATGTTTGGGTAATAGCAAAACACGGTGTCTCATTTTTCTTAGCAAGCAGGGAAAACACGAAGAGCTACAAAATCCAAAAGTATTTATTCTCCGAACCAACCGTAAACAGTCTTTTCTGAAGACTTATTATCAACAACTGGACGAATCGTTTCGAGGCCGTGTGTTTCAGTTAAGCCTTCATGAACATCGTTCATAATGTAGTCCAACAAAAGCCTTCACGCGAAATTTCTATTTTTTCATAATGCTGTTTCTTTAGACGCCCACCGTAAACAAATTACTCAGCCAGTTTCTGAGTTGCCGTTGTTTTAATAATGACAAAAGGAAATTTATGAAATAAGAGTAATGTCATATTCGAACAGCGGCATATAGTGGACATCTATAAAATTCTTCATAACTGTAAGACCGTAATCTAATGCAAAGCTGCCACGAATTAACAAAACCACTTGCTTGAATTGAATCTTGGTACACACTACTTTGGAAGAAGTATCTGCCGATCAGCTATCACCACAACACAGATGTCACTGTAAAATCACGCAACTGCGCTAAAATAATAATGTTCTACTCCAACACTGCAAATTTTCAGCAACACACGGTGCATTTGTTGCACTGGACCCACATCCTCCCTTCCACAAGGGTCCACAATCGACTCTTCGGTGTCACAAGTTCGGAGGAACTCTGAATATTGGACAGGAATTCTGCCTTATGCAACACATCGTTTTAGTTTTGTTTTCACTCCGACGTGTTTCAGCACTTGATGTGCCATCTTAAGAGGGTTTATTTATTTTCCTTCTGCAAAATTGTTACCTATTAATCTTTAAAGAAACTTTTGGTACAAAATGTTTACGCTTGTAAAATGAGCGATTTTTGTCAAATGTTTTACATTGATTTGCATAAAGTACAGAGTTGATACATTCTGTGTTGTTTATTTACGAGATATCTAAAGTTTCTAGTTTTATAGTACATTTGGAAATGCAATGGATGTATGCCTTTGTTTACGTACGCTACATGGAGCTGTTGGATATTTATGCTAATACACTGCTCGCCACCGTAAATGCAACACCAAGAAAGACAAGAGGTAGCACAACAAAATTTATTTTGTAGATAACATGTTGACCAAGTATCAAATGATTACGTTTACAGACGTCTGTGACATGTGGTTCCTGCCAGAATCAGTAGCCAGAGTAGCCGCCATTGTTGGAGATCACCGCTGCCACACGTCTCGGCATTGAGTCAAAGAGACGTTGGATGTGTTCCTGGAGTACAGCAGCCCAAGCAGCTTCCACACGTTGCCAAAGATCATCTGGTGTGGCAGCTGGGGATGTAATCTGGGTCACTCGCTGAGCAACTATGGACCACATGTTTTCTATCGGCGAAAGATCCGGAGAGCGAGCCGGCCAGGGAAGCACTTCAAACTGGTTATTGACGAAGAACCTTTGGACAATGCGTGCCACGTGTGGTTGCGCATTATCCTGTTGAAATATGGCTGTGGCCGAGCCCTGAAGGTAAGGAAGGACAACTGGCTCCAGCACCTCGGATATGTAGCGCCGGCTATTTAAAGTACCGGCAATGCGTACTAGAGGCGTGCGAGACTAATATCCAATACCGCCCCATACCATAATACCCGGTGCAAGACCAGTGTGGCGGTGCATAATGCAGCTGTCCAGCATCCTCTCTCCACGGTGTCTCCACACTCGAATCCGACCATCGTGGTGCTGCAGACAGAAGCGTGCCTCCTCAGTAAAGACAACGTCATTCCATTCTGCCGTCCACATCCGTCTGTCATCACACCATTGGCGACGGAGACGTCTGTGGTTCTGCGTCAATGATAGACGAAGCAATGGACGTCTTGCGGACAGACCACTCTGCTGTAAACGGCGTCGAACGGTACGCGCAGACACTGGATGATGCGTTACAGACGCAATGTGCTGTGCTATGGTTCGGGATGTCACTGAGCGATCCGTCACTGCCATGCGCACAATTTGCCTATCAGCACGTGCAGTGGTGCACCGAGGTGAATGCGATCGACCACGTCGATCCGTCGTACCCTCCTGCATCCAACGGTCACATATCCGCATTACAGTTGTTTGGTTTCGTCCAACACGACTAGCGATTTCTCTGTATGATAATCCACAATCTCGGTAAGCCACTATCCTTCCTCTGTCGAACTCGGATACTTGATCAAACGATGTTCGCTGTTGTCTACGAGGCATAACTGATCGTCTTGTGAAACAACCACAAGGTAAACACACGTGCCGAACGTACACTCGTCGAAATCGCCAAGCCTTAAATGGCGCTATGAGGTGGCGCCACAGGCGCGCGTGATGTGCGTCTGCGCTGAAATTCTAATCAGTTGCATATCTCATCGTTGCAAACCCATGGTGTAAATTTCACTTGATTCGGATGCTTCCTTCAGGGTGTTGCATTTACGGTGGCCAGTAGTGTAGCTCTAGGTTTACTACGCAGTCTACAACTTGTCATCTGCAAACAGCAAAACGTTATTTTATTTTTCTGTTTATTGTACACTTCCAATGGAGAATCTCTATGTATCGTGTTGTTTTACCTATAGTTTTTTTGATGCTGTGGTGTTTTTACTTTATTGTGCCGAGATAACACACTTATTTCATTTCGTTTTTGTCGTTACACATTCATTTCATACTATTTCTTGCCAATCAGAAATGGATGTTGGTTGAAAATTTCAAACTCAAACAGCCTCCTCAACCACTACAATCAACTCTATGGGGTAAATTCTATCGCTAGAAGTAGGTGTTTCTGTTTCCTGCGAGGAAAGCGCGAGCTGTGTGTGGAGACTGTACGTGTTTCTCCATGTCATCCTCTTGACGAGGAAAGTGTCTTGAAGGCCGCATCTGCAATGCAGATGACAGGGTGTTTCTTTGAGAACCTGCTGGTCACGCTAGAAGAGCATAATGTCACAAGCGCAGCTCCGACACCTAAAAGAGCACTAGTACTCAATGAAATCCACGCACCGAGTTAAAGGCACACTGGACGTGTTTTTCATGTTGTTTTCTTCAGCTCCATGACGACATGGTTCCTTGTTTCCAAATAACTTACGCGATGTGTAAACTGTTGTAAAGGGAAAATGTGCGAAGTAGATACTACACGATTCAGTCAAGTGCGAGCAAAGTCTGTAGTCTACAATGAGGATAGCCTTTATTTCAGGAGTGTTAGTTCTGCAAAGTTCGCAGGAGAGCTTCTGTAAAGTTTGGAAGGTAGGAGGCGAGGTACTGGCAGAAGTAAAGCTGTGAGAACGGGGCGTGAGTCGTGCTTGGGTAGCTCAGTTGGTAGAGCACTTGCCCGCGAAAGGCAAAGGTCCCGAGTTCGAGTCTCGGTCCGGCACACTGTTTTAATCTGCCAGGAAGTTTCATCATCTTGCTTGTGAGTCAAAGCGAGCGAGGAGGGGAAGCAGAAACTGGGCTTGTATTCGGGAGGATCATAAGTCACATCCTCGTTCGGCCATCCAGATTCAGGTTTTCCGAAATTTCGCTAAAAGGCGAACACAGGAATGCTTCCTTCCAAAGAGTACGGCTGATTTCCTTCTCCAGTTAGAGTTTGTAGAGTGTGGACTGACTCTAACGTTCACGTCGTCGAAGGGACGTCAAACTCTAATCCGTCTTTCTTCCATTTTTAGTCGTTAATGAATGCCACATTCATGATATCTGATGACACTTATGGTAGAATTTATACTCTTTTTTTCATACATAAACAACTGATTCTATTGTGAAGGTTTTTTGCTTTGCATTCTTTTTAGGCTCTTTGGCACGCTTATTGAACTGGTTAATATCGCTGTATTGCTTCATGTACGAGATCTGCTGTATTACACAGTTTCCCCATAATTGTAATGGGTTCCGCATGGTAGAATGTTGCCTCCTTTCTACTTACTTCAGCAGCTAGTTAGTAGTCATAAACTTGTTGCCGGTCTTCCCAGTACTCCATTCAGTTCCTGAACAACTGCTAAGAGCTGCCGTCTTCCGAACCGAGGCCATGAGGAATTATTCAGCCAGCAGGCAGCCGGTTACATCCCTTTAGGTATAAGATATATTTAACAGCAGAGTTTGAGTGATGACTGCAGACTGTTAACGAAGGTACGAACATATGGAAAAAGTTCCCAGATATGCGACTGGCTCGACGGCTTCTTAAGTAATCGAATCCAGTGCGTTGTCCTGAACGGCGAGTATTTATCAGTGTGTGCCCCAGGGAAGTGGAAGGGATAGGACCGCTATTATTTTAAAAAACTAAAAACTCCGTCCGAACAGGCCTTGGAAGGCCCAACGGTACCGACCACCCGCCGTGTCATCTTCTCAGCCCAGGGGCGTCACTGGATGCGGATACGAAGGGGCATGTAGTCAGCACACCACTCTCCCGGCCGTTGTCAGTTTTCGTAACCGGAGCCGCTACTTCTCAGTCAAGTAGCTTCACAGTTTGCCTCACAAGGGCTGAGTGCACCCCGCTTGCCAACAGAGGTCGGCAGACCGGACGGTCACCCATCCAAGTGCAAGCCCAGCCCGACAGCGCTTAACTTCGGTAATCTGACGGGAACCGGTGTTACCATTGCGGCAAGGCCGTTGGCATCTATTATTTTACATTTACATAAATAATCTGGCCGACAGGGTTGGAAACCATTTACGGTTGGGTGCTGACGATACCGTGCTATACGGGAAGGTGTCGAAGTTGAGTAACTGTAGGGGGATACAATATGACTTAGACGACACTTGTAGTTGGTGGGACGAATAGCAAAATGTAAGTTAATGTGGTTGACTAGGACAAACGAACCCGCAATGTTCGGGTACAGCATTAGCAGTGAGTTGCTTGGCAGAGCGACGTCGACTACATATCAAGGCGCATTGACTGCAAAGCGATACAAAATGGAACGTGCATGGGAGGATTGTGATAGGAAAGGCGAATGGTCGACATCGGTATACTGAGAGAATTTTGAGAAAGTCTGGTTCAACTGTAAAGCATGCTGCATATACAACGCTGATGCGATCTACTCTTGTTTATACTGCTCGAGTGTTTGGGATCCGTACCAGGTCGAATTGAAGGAAGTCATCGAGGCAGTTCAAAAGCGGGCTGCTAGAGTTGTTACCGGTAGGTTCGAACAACACGCTAGTGTTACGGTGGTGCTTTGGGTACTCAAATGGAAATCCCTGGATAGAGCGCGAAGTTGTTTTCGAGGAATACAACTGAGAAAATGTAAGAGAACAGGCATTTGAGGCTCAATGGAGAACGATTCTACGGCCGATACATAAGGACGACGAAGTTCAGATACCAGAGATTAGAGCTCATACGGGACATACAGACAGTCGTATTTCGCTCGCTCTATTTGCGAGTGGGAAGGAAAGGAATCATTAGTAATGGTTGAGGGTATCCTCCGCCGCTCACCCTACGGTGGTTCAAATGGCTCTGAGCACTACGGGACTTAACATCTGAGGTCATGCGTCCCCTAGAACTTAGGACTACTTAAACCAAACTAACCTAAAGACATCACACATATCCATGCCCGAGGCAGGATTCGAACCTGCGACCGTAGCGGCTGCGCGGTTCCAGACTGAAGCGCCTAGAACCGCTCGGCCACACTGGCCGGCTCCCTACGGTGGCTTATGGAGTATGTGTACAGATGCAGATGAGAGGAAAGAGCCGAGCAGCAGCAGTGTGTTAATATGCCCCGCGGTAAACCTAGAAACCTCTCCGATACGCATCATGGAACGGTTCGCGAGGCACTATTGACGCAGATCCGTTCGCCGAAGGGGACACTCGAGGTCGGTGGCCGACTTGGCGCTACTCCAGAGGACGCAGGCGACGGCTCTCCGCTGCCGCTACGTTCCACCCTCTCCCATCTCTCGTCGATTCCTTGAATCCACATGAAAATGTACACACAGTTGGATATTTTACTGCTGAAATAAGGCGTGGGATTTGAAACTGTCCTCTGATACGTAACAGACCAGTGTAGGAAGTATGCTAATCCATACCATAACTCTGAGTTCTTTAGGGGCAAGTGATCGTCCAGATCCTGATTAACAAGATAATTATAATGCCAGTGCCAGTACCAGTAATTCTGCTTCTACATCTACATCCGTACTCCGCAAGCCACTTGACGGTGTGTGGCGGAGGGCACTTTGAGCACCTTTATCGGTTGTCCCTTCTATTCCAGTCTCGTATTGTTCGTGCAAAGAAAGATTGTCGGTATGCCTCTGTGTGGGCTCTAATCTATCTGATTTTATCCTCATGGTCTCTTCGCGAGATATACGTAGGGGTGAGCAATATACTGCTTGACTCCTCGCTGAAGGTATGTTCTTGAAACTTCAACAAAAGAGCGTACCGAGCTACTGAGCGTCTCTCCTGCAGAGTCTTTCACTGGAGTTTATCTGTCATCTCCCTAACGCTTTCGCGATTACTAAATGATCCTGTAACGAAGCTCGCTGCTCTCCGTTGGATCTTCTCTCTCTCTTCTATCAACCCTATCTGGTACGGATCCCACACTGCTGAGTAATAGTCAAGCAATGGGCGAACAAGTGTACTGTAACCTACTTTCTTTGTTTTCGGATTGAATTTCCTTAAAATTCTTCCAATGAATCTCAGTCTGGCATCTGCTTTACCGACGATCAACTTTATATGATCATTCCATTGTAAATCACTCCTAATGCCTACTCCCAGATAATTTATGGAATTAACTGCTTCCAGTTGCTGACCTGCTATATTGTAGCTAAATGATAAAGGACCTTTCTTTCTATGTATTCGCAGCACATTACACTTGTCTACATTGAGATCCAATTGCCATTCCCTGCACCATGCGTCAATTCGTTGCAGATCCTCGCGCATTTCAGTACAATTTTCCATTGTTGCAACCTCTCGATATACCACAGCATCATCCGCAAAAAGCCTCAGCGAACTTCCGATGTTATCCACAAGGTCATTTATGTATATTGTGAATAGCAACGGACCTACGACACTCCCCTGCGGCACACCCGAAATCACTCTTACTTTGGAAGACTTCTCTCCATTGAGAATGACATGCTGTGTTCTGTTATGTAGGAACTCTACAATCCAATCACACAATTGGTCTGATAGTCCATATGCTCTTACTTTGTTCATTAAACGACTGTGGGGAACTGTATCGAACGCCTTGCGGAAGTCAAGAAACACGGCATCTACCTGGGAACCCGTGTCTATGGCCCTCTGAGTCTCGTGCACGAATAGCGTGAGTTGGGTTTCACACGATCGTCTTTTTCGAAACCCATGCTGATTCCTTCAGAGTAGATTTCTAGTATCCAGAAAAGTCATTATACTCGAACGTAATACGTGTTCCAAAATTCTACAACTGATCGACGTTAGAGATATAGGTCTATAGTTCTGCACATTTGTTCGACGTCCATTCTTGAAAACGGGGATGACCTGTGCTTTGTGGATAATACAAAATGGAAACGGTTATGAAACGTCAACACATAAAAGCTATAGAATCTGGTCAATTGATAGAAACTTCTGAAATTATCGCATTCTGTTCTAATTACCATACAACGAAATCTTGTAGTGTTACTCAATTTCGTCTGCTAGCCAAAACACGTGAAACAAAGTTTTGAAATAAGATGCGAATTACTATTATCCACTTGTATAACAAACGTATCTAAAGAAAGTCACTAATATTCAAAGTAATTAAGACAATTTGTGGAATTATGCAACCCAAAACACGAAAATAGATCATCAAAAGACTTTACTGTGTAAAAGAGAGAACTACTGTTAATGGCAGTAAAAAGCTCTATTCAAAAATACATCGAAAACGTGGTAGAAAAGTTGTGCTTCATTTCGTCGTCATGTAAATAAGGAAACTACGAGGGCTATTCGGAAAGTAAGGTCAGATCGGTCGAGAAATGGAAACCACAGCGGAAATCCGATAAAGCTTTGCACAGATGTGTTGGGCAGTATCTCTAGCGCGCCCGTCGATCGCGTCAGGTTGCTTTCAGTTCTGAACGCACAGTGAGCACGCAAAGATGCCTAGAACAATAGTGTCTCCCATCAAGTACGAATGCCTGATGAGAAATATCGCCTGAAGCTATGCAGCCCACATAACATAACTGTCATGCGTTTCCTTCTTGAAGACAATTCTCGCCCGCATTTTGCAGGGGCAATGAAGATGCTCCCGCAGTGTTTTCGATGTACGTGTTCGATCAACCACAATACGGCCCGCAAAGGGTTCACTCTGCGTTTTATCTCTGCTCACATGAATCACTGGCTATGAAGACAACATTTCGGCACAGACAACGAGCTGTAGACCAGCGTAAAGAATTGGTGGAAAGCACAGGTGGCTGCCTTCTGTGACGAGAGCATTGGAAAGTTTGTAAAACGCTACAAGAGTGGTTCAAATGGCTCTGAGCACTATGGGACTTAACATCTGTGGTCATCAGTCCCCTAGAACTTAGAACTACTTAAACCTAACTAACCTAAGGACATCACACACATCCATGCCCGAGGCAGGATTCGAACCTGCGACCGTAGCAGTCGCGCGGTTCCGGACTGAGCGCCTAGAACCGCTAGACCACCGCGGCCGGCCAAGAGAGAGAGGTCTAAATCCGATCGGCGACTGTGTAGATAACTAGCTGGAAGCTGCAGCTAACTGTTGCAAATAAAACATTTTTCATTTTCATAGTGTTTTCCATTTCGCGACCAATCGGACCTTACTTTCCGAATAGCCCTCGTATAAAATTCATTGTCTGTTCACCATATCTGATGTTAACTTCTATGGTATCATTGTTTTTAGCTGAACTGTATGCCTGAAACTGATAAGAGAATCTGAACAGTTTTGTATGTATGTCAAATTAACTTGTCACAATTTTAATAGTCGTATCTAAAAAAACGGTGGTCAACAATAGGGAAATTGTTCAAAAGCCTATATCAGAACGGGAGTTGGCTCTCTACAGAGATCTGTTTATCAGAGGTTTTGTGACGGGCCACCTACGACACTTACAGCAATAAAAATGCAATGAAAAGTATAAAGGCGTATCTGTTACTTAATCCACGTAGCACGCTGAATGGACTTTACGTCTGAGTCCTGTTTATGGGAAGAACTGCTGGACAACGAGCAGAAGTACCTGAGTTATACCACCCATATGAAATTTTCACATTTCGTCGAGTTTAAAATTGCAGCATGATAATATAATTTTGAAAAGATCGGAAATATATTTAGTAGAGAACAGTGCACAAGTACATGTCGTACGTTTCTCAGAAAAAAAGTATCTTTTTATATACAAAAATTGCTATACGTTCATCGTTCATCGATTTCTTAATTTGTATGAGCCAATTCGCAGGTTGTTTCACAACTACTGCCACAGGCTTCTAGCGGTTGTAGAGGGGACTTAGTTGATTTGGAAATTTGTGGTAAGTTCCTGTGGGACCAAACTGCTGATGTCATCGGTCCCTAGGCTTGCACACTACTTAATTTAACTTTAATTTACGCTAATTTACAACACAGACACCCATGCTCGACGAGGACTCGAACCTCCGACGGCGAGAGCAGCGCAAACCGTGGCAAGGTGCCTACGACCGCGCGGCATTTAGTAGATGTTTTGATGAGGAAGCCAAGTTCGGAAATGCTCCGTTTGGCTATAAAATAAGTTTGAAGATCAGATCAGTTTCAAATCTCCCACTTCACGGTACACATACAATCAGAGAAGAGGGTACCATAGTCAATTCCGGTTGTAATCGTGCCGTCACAAGCCAGTTTCCACGGGCTAGAACAACTGCGAGAAACTGGTACGTTCGCAACGAGAGGCGTTGACTGTGCTGCTGCACGGACGCGATGCACTGTCGGCTTTGAAGAGGACTTCCTTCGTCACGCAGACGGAAACCTGACAGCGAGAACTGTCTCGGAACTGCCCATGCCAAGGGCTCTTGTACAGCTCGCGGGTCAGAACCTCACTGTCTCTGCTGTGTCGTTACCGTGAAGCGAGAAATTTGACAGTGATGCTAACTTATTTTACATTCATTCAAACGTTACATTTCCGAAAATGAGTTCCTTATCAGACGTTTATCTACTAAATTCCCTCTACAGCCTCTAGAAGCCTATCATAGGAATTGTGAAATACCTTGTATTACGAAGTTTTACAGACAGCAGAGAACTCGACGCTCACAGTTTAATCACCAATAGAGAAGTGCAGAAAAGCAACACATTAAAATACGCTCGACACGTGGAGTTCATCAAATAGTGGCTCTTCTTCCACATAAAATCTTTGTCCGCCCCATTCTCGAATAAGGATCTCAAAGCATGGGTCATGTCAATAAGCCAAGCAAAAAGAATTCTATCTATTGGCCGGAGAATGCTGCATACTGCTGGAAATCTACGTCACTACTCTCCCACAAATTCTCGACACGAAACCCCCGACGCCAAAAACGTACTGGAAAGAATCAAAGAACAATGTGCCAGATTCGGGCTTGACAGTTACTTCATGACGGATTCAAAGCATCGCTTCAACAACGTGGTCTTACAAATAAAATTCAACTACTCTTTCCCTCCCGACGTCATTCTAGAAGCCATATCAGACTGACTTCACCAGATGCCTCAAAATAATAAGGAAGTAAACGAGATCGTCTATAGACGATCCCACAGCGTCTTGGGATGATTTAGCGGCCGGTCGAAGTGGCCGAGCGGTTCTAGGCGCTACAGTCTGGAACCGCGCTACCGCTACGGTCGCAGGTTCGAATCCTGCCTCGGTCATGGATGTCTGTGATGTCCTTAGGTTACTTAGGTTTAAGTAGTTCTAAGTTCTAGGGGACTGATGACCTCAGATTTCAAGTCCCCATAGTGCTCAGAGCCATTTGAACCAATTTCTGATGATTTAGCAGCTTGATACAGCATAATAACCGATTAAGCAATCGTATTTCAGACAGTCTCTACAGAATGTGACGGAAATATAACATGAACTAAATTTCCAGTATCACAATGATAACAAGAAGAAACAAAACTAATCCCAGCTGCGGTTTCTTCGACCAGGAGGCTTTTCACTCAGTCATAAATGAAGAAGATAAAAATAAGAAATGTTCCTCCCACCCATCTGCGAGAAAATTCATCGAAATTAAACAGCACACAAAACCTCCTAAATAAATTATGCCACCACAGAAAAAAACTACGGTCCAAATACTGACTGAAAAGGGCTATGCCCTTCTGCAGCCCGCCATATCCCTCAGGGATGGAACAAAAATTCAAACACCTCGAGCAAGTCATCGACTTCAGCATGTATACATAAAAACAAATACATTTTCACATACACTCGACTCTCATAATTGTACAGTATTTCATATAATTACTGACCGAATATAAAAATTTGCAACGCTGTTATAATTTACTGATTAAGTGGTATAATCATACACTACCGGTCAAAAGTTTTCCGCCGGCCGCTGTGGCCGAGCGGTTCTAGGCGCTTCATTCTGGAACCGCGCGACCGCTACGGTCGCAGGTTCGAATCCTGCTTCGGGCATGGATGTGTGTGCTGTCCTTAGTTAGGTTTAGATAGTTCTAAGTTCTAGGGGACTGATGGCCTCAGATATTAAGTCCCATATTGCTCAGAGCCATTTGAACCATTTGAAAAGTTTTCGATCACCTATTACAACTATCGATTCCTGGATAATATTATATAATATCCCCGTTCTGATAATAAAACAAGTATAAACATGTAATGACTAAGCGTCTCTATTGCGTATTTGAGTGGTTGTTAGCATAGAGGGACGCTGATGAATATCAACACTGACATGTCTTTACCTAAGACTGTTCTATTCATATAGGCCTCCGTAGTATTTTACTGTACATTGTGTACATCTAGCAGTATGTTTGTATACCCGATCAGTTTCGTATTATATCACTTCACAATGGGATAGAACCAGGAGACTGGAATTGAAAAACATGCCGTCATTGTAGCTCTGCATTAGAAAGGCTATTCTAGTAAAACAATAAGACAAGAGCTGCCTTAGCCCAATCTACAGTTGTGTATACATTGCAACGGTTAGAACAAACTGGTGCTAATGTAAATGTTTCGCGATCTTGGAGGTCCCGAGTAAACACTTTGTATACAAAGTAAACGTCAGAGTAAATAATATGCGAGCAGCCTCCAATCTCTGTCCCAAAGTGCAACGCCATTTTTGTGAACAAGATTTAGAGGGGTGTACAGCGGTCAAAAAACTTTTATTACGCAGACAAAATAAGGTGAAAAGATTGCAATGTGCACAGCAACATAAAAACTGGAGCGTGCAGCAAAGGCCCAAAGTATTATTCACAACTTAATCTAAGTATGAAGTATAGGTATTTGGAAGCAATAATCGAATATTTGTGCGTCGACTTCGTGGAGTGTCAGTCATGATGTGGGGATCCTTTGCGACTGATAAAAGTCGATGATATAGCGGGAATTATTGAGCATTAAAGTAGGAAGGACATCACAGGATACCGATCAACAATGCAACTGCATCTGGCAACAGACATGTTGGTCGAGTGTTTGATTTGCAGCAGGACAATGATCCCAAACATGCTTCTAAATTGTGCAGAGGGTATGTCAGTAAAAAAGAGAAATATGGGGAACTGAAGAATATGATCTGGTCAAGTCAGGCACCTTGAACTCTTACGCGGTAACATTGATAGGAAGGTCAGAAAACTGAGGCTGCCTAATGTTGAAGATCTAGACAACAATTTACAGACGTGTTCGAATGCAATATCTGGAAAGAACTATAAAATCTTAACTCCAAAATGTCAAAGAGTTTGTACAGCTGTTTTGAGGGCAAAGGATGGATACTTTGAAGAGGCTAAAATTTACGCCATATTACATTGTATTAAGTGACAGAGAAAAAAATTGTATTTTCTAGGTTTATTTAGTTCGTACGATGTGTTTGTTCATTGAAATAAAGTACATAGTTTTTTTATCAAGGGTGTAGATCAAAGGTATCACAGAAGTAGCCAAGTACAGCAGTTAGAAACTGTACTGGTTTTGAGGCAGTGTTAATCCACGACGCACAAATTACACAGTCTGTAAGTTTTTTTTATTTCTGGAGGCCACTTTCGCAGCACCTGTATATAAATTGCAGTAGATTGTATGAGGAACGCCTTTTGCATGCTGCACAGTTACTTCTTGTTTTACTTTATGCACCCAGACGCTTTTCGCCTTTCTTTACAAGGCGTCTTCAAAGGGTGTCAGACCAGCGTCTAATTTATTATTTGTAGGCCAAGCAGCTTTCTCCCATGTGGGAAACTGGTTGAAAGCTTGCAATTTTTCTCGTGGTCATTCTGTTTTCGAAACACCTTTTCTAAACTTTTCCTCGTTTACAACCCCAGAAAATAAAAAAAAACAATAATCTTTATCATGTTGAGCCCACAGATGACTATGATAGCGTTTAATGAAAACCACCTCAGCTATTCTTTTACACATTTACTGCGTTACTGGCGGCTTCCCTTTCTTTGAACATCTTCAGGTTACCGAATTGTGCTGAAGTTAAGACGCAGATAATCTGGTTTTCGTATGTAATGTTAAAGGCAACATCCAAGAACTCTGATCGTATTCATTCCGCCGACCGCTTGGCGGAAGTATGGCGAGCCGATACGGCATACTGCGTACAGTAAACTGCAAAAACTTCAGCACAACTCGCCAACTTGAAGATGTTCAAAGAAACGAAACCAGTCGTCACACAATACATATGTAAAAAAATACAGCCGAGGTAGTTTTCGTTAATCATTAACATAAGGAAAACAGATTATTGCTTGCTAAATCTTCGTTATTCTTGTGGTCAAACTTCTGCAACAAGCACGAGGTTTTAATTTCTTTATTACCAACTCGATTCGCTGTCCATTTTGCAGACAGTACCCATATACACCACTGAAGATACCTAATTACAGCAGTATACGACACATAGTTTAGGAAAAAATAGCTTTTCAGAAAAATGTAAACAGTTGTCAGTATCGATTATAGAAATGTTTACAGGATAAAAAAAAAAAAAGCCGGGCAGGTGCTAGTAGGATTGGCGCTCTGAGCGTTCCGTACAAACTTCGTTGTGTATATAGACAGTTCATCTATTGGTTCTCATGAGTCAGTTTGCGTGGCCCATTTGCGATATCCAAAAGCTCTTCACAGATTGCGAGGCGAAGGTCTTTCTGGTCTTGACTAATGAGCAGTGGGACGGCAAAAGTTACGGCACATTCTCCTGCAGTCTATCGGTCTTCGATTGCCACGTACAATTCCGTCGTCGGTAGACGTCGAAGGGTGTCCTGAACAAGAGTTATCTTCAACTTCCGTCCCGTCATTTTTAAACCGTGTGAACCATCTGTGACACCGAGTACAGCTTAAGCACTCATCACTGCAGGCTTCCTTGGTGTATCTGAAAAGGTTTCTTGTTTCACGCCTTGTCCCTCTAACTCTGCCATCTAGAAAATCGCAAACTGTTCGACACAACGTTCTACTCAATACAGCACTGAACAGTAACTAACAGAGCCGGCCGAAGTGGCCGCGCGGTTCTGGGCGCTGCAGTTTGGAACCGCGAGACCGCTACGGTCGCGGGTTCGAATCCTGCCTCGGGCATGGATGTGTGTGATGTCGTTAGGTTAGTTAGGTTTAACTAGTTCTAAGTTCTAGGGGACTGATGACCTCAGGAGTTGAGTCCCATAGTGCTCAGAGCCATTTTTTGAGTAACTAACAGATCTTAAACAATGAAACTTCCGGCAATTACACACTAAACGAAGGTATGTGCAGGAATGCCAACCGCTTTTAACTCCAACAGACCATTGGCGCGAAATTACGAATGTTCCGGAATTTTTTGAACAGATCTCGAATAATGTCAAATACGCGGAAGAGCCAAAGAAACTGGTACACCTATCTAATATCGTGTAGGACTCCCGCGACCACGCAGACATGGAATGGACTCGACTAATGTCTGAAGAAGTGTTGAAAGGAATTGATACCATGAATCCTGATGGCTGTCTATAAAACCGTAAGAGTACCGGGGGGGGGGGGGGGGGGGGGGGAGGTTTCTTCTGAAAAGCACGTTGCAAGGCATCCCAAACGTGCTCAACAATGTTCTTGTCTTGGGAGTTTGGTGGCCAGCGGCAGTATTTAAACTCACAAGAGTGTTCCTGGAGCCACTCTGTAACAATTCTGGAAATGTGGGGTGTTGCATTGTTCTGCTGTAATTGACCAAGTCCGTCGGAATTCACAGTTTACATGAACGTATCGAGGTGATCAGATTGGATGCTCACGTACGTGTCGCCTGTCAGAGTCGCATGTAGGCGTGGTCCTACACCACTCCAACTGCACATGCACCACATCATTACACAGTCTCAGCCAGCTTGAAGAGTCCCCTGCTGATATGGAGGGTCCATGGATTCATGAGATCGTCTCCATACCAGTACACGTTCATCCGTTCGATACAATTTGAAACGAAACTCGTCCGACCAGGCAACATGTTTCTAGTCATCAACAGTCCAATATCGGTGTTGACGGGCCAATGCGAGGCGTAAAGCTTTGTGTCGTGCAGTCATCAAGGGTACACGAGTGGGCCTTCGGCTCCGAAAGCCCATATCGATGATGTTTCGTTGAGTGGTTCGCACGCTGACACTTGTTGGTGGCCCAGCATTGAAATCTGCAGCAATTTGCGGAAGTGCTGCACTTCTGTCACGTTCAACGACTCTATTCAGTCGTTGTTGGTCCCGTTCTTGCAGGATCTTTTTCTGGCCGCAGCGATGCCGGAGATTTGTTTTACCGGATTCCTAATATTCACGGTACACTCGTGAAATGGTCGAACGGGAAAATTCCCACTTCATCGCTGCCTCGGGGATGCTGTGTCCCATCGCTGTGACACCACGTTCAAAGTCACTTAAACCTTGATAACCTGCCATTTTAGTAGCAGTAACCTGTCTATATACTGCGCCAGACTATTGTTATCCTATTGCCGACTGCAGGGCCGTATTCTGCGTGTTTACATATCTCTGTATTTGAATATGCCTATTCGAGTTTCTTTGGCGCTTCAGTATATTTAAGACGTTATCGGACTTGTAAAGTAATCATACATTTTAAGCTGTTTATGTATGTGAGTTCGACTCTTTAAAGAATTTTGTTGGGGTAGGGGGGTTCCTAGCGGCCACATAAATGATATCTGGAAAAGGGAAGGGGGTATATCATCAGGTCTGAGATCTTCCATCGCCTGCTGCTTGCTGCTGGTATTAGGGGACTGCAAGGGCCAGGAGAACAGAGAACGCGGGTGGAATTTCGCGTCGCGCCGCGCAGCTCAACGTGTCGCAACCGCCGGTCGTTTCGTCAGGAGCGGTTTCCTTCCGCGGGTCTGCGCATAATTCTCTCCGCCGGTGATAAAGAGGAAAGTAGAATGCCGGCCGCGATAAGGCGACAAAGCCACGGCGCCGCTGCTCGCGGGCGCCCTCACGCTCACGGCTTGCAAGGACTTATTCCGTGTGCGCTTACGCGACCACAGCCGCCATTTGCTATTATAATTACAGGAAGCCTGGACAGAGTACTTAACTTCTAAACCTTACTGGGAAATTTTCATGTACGCAAAGGGGGCACACCGTGTTGCTGCAAATCCCATTCCTTTCTGTCCCAAACTAAGGATGAGTGATGGACATTGTACATCATTTCTCGTTCTACTATCTTATTTATGAAGGTTACTTTTGTTTCCTAGCTATGATTCGTTGCTGACAACAACCATCGAAAGAGTGCAGATCTACTGTCTGTTGCAGTACACCCAACTGTTTAAAGAGCTGCCTACAATAGATTCTGTAGTGAAAAGCAATTACACGCTCATGTGCACAAACACCTTTTCTCCCAATGATAATTTGAATATGTTCGCATGCCAAAATTTTTGGGAAATTTTTTAAAGGTGCTGAGGGAGGTACAATGAGGCAGGAGCGTTGTTGCCTTTTGTTGTTATGTGATAGGAACATTTCCCCGCTGATCTCCTTCTTTGCACTACTTCATATAAAAAGAATTTTATGTAAAATTTTGATAGTTTACTTATGCGAAATAGAAGTAACGCAAAACTCTATAATTTTACATCTCAGACCGGATTTTGTTTGCACAAAAATTTTGCATGTGCTTTCAGCACAACAACAACGACATGTGGTTCCCAGAACCTTCCTGCTGATAACAGACACTTAACAGCTTATTTCTCCGTGTTATATCACTTTATAAACTACGCTTCCGCTCCACACTGGATTTTACATTAGTGTTTTGCGTGTACAAGTAGGGTAACTTTGAACCTCTGTATCTTGGAAACGAATAATGATATAAAAAAAACTTTCAAGGTTGTTCGAGATCTGGATCTTGGGAATATATCGTCAAGATTTAAGCCACTGGCTGTGCATAACCGTCTTTGATATCTGCGGCTCGGTTTTGGTAACAAAAACCATGTTTTTCGGGTTTTCTCAGGAACCGCCCATGAACAAAATGGTGCCTCCATAATCCATTACGATGCACCGTAAATCACATCTAATACAAAAAGAACCATCTGATTTGGTCCATTTGCCTAAGCTGAAGGAAGTGTGTAAACTTTGACCATCAACTGCAGGATAGTTAAAGGAAGATGATATTTCTGTCGGATACACAAACGGTTCCTACCCCAAGGACTATCCATAGCGCTTGACCCGACCTTTCTATCACCAATAGAATCTGAGGAATGAAGCCCGGGAAAATCTCGATTTTATGCGCACCGTTCTGGAGCATATTAGGTAGCTTGTGATGCCTACGCTTACTGATAGAATGTGATCATCTAAGAACAATTACACGGTGCAACATTCTAAAAATTAAGAATTATTTTTCTCTTAATGTGAGTCTTAGGTAAATTGCCAAATGTATTTGCACTTTTATTCGTTTTTGTTGAGGGAAATTTTAAAAATTGAGTAGCTTTTCTTATATTTTATTCCCACTGCTTTTTTGCTTCTATCCGCGCTTTCTAGAGGTCCTTTCCAAGTTGTTGGGTCCATGGCATATTCTTTAATTTTCCTAAGAATGTCATAATCTTACTCGTAAGGCTCAGTAAGACAAATTGCTGGGAGTCTTTGAATACTCATAAACCTAAACCCTCTATATAGGAAGGACAGATATTTTTATTGGAGACTGAGGTCAGTGTATTGAACAAAATTATACCAGTATTTACTTCATTTGCAGCATAATAATTATAGCTATTAGGAGCAGGATTTTTAGGTTGAACATGTGGCAAGAGCAAGCCACTAATGCTTATTTTCCCCTGGGCAGTAAATCAGACTCGTGGACGCAAAACGGTTATCTATACTGACGGGCTAGTCCACGTAGAAGTGCAATTACGAGCTTGCAGAAATCATCAGATAGTAGATTATGTCATGTCACTTGTTTGCATAAAGACTGTCAGACGCAGGGAAAAAACGACTAACACGCTAAAGGGGGTACATATAAAGGTAGTAACCATCACAAGATCTGCGCTTATGCCCCTAACACCCTGTATAAAAATTAGGTTTTATATTTACAAAATTGTGTCCTTTATTGTTCTGGCGCAGTCTGATTATAGTTATTTTACTAGTTATTTCGTATAACTGTTTTCTTATCTTCATATAATATGGTTTTATGCAATACACTGCTGGCCGCGGTGGCCGTGCGGTTCTAGGCGTTGGAGTCCGGAACCGCGGGACTGCTGCGGTCGCAGGTTCGAATCCTGCCTCGGGCATGGATGTGTGTCATGTCCTTAGGTTAGTTAGGTTTAAGTAGTTCTAAGTTCTAGGGGGCTGATGACCTAAGATGTTAAGTCCCATAGTGCTCAGAGCCATTTGAACCATTTTTTGCAATACACTATGTTTTATATTTTATAATGAAGACATAAACTTCCTGTTTATCTTGAAACGTCTCTGTTACATACCTTTCATACTATTTAACGTGTATTTCGTGCTGTCACGCTCAATTATCTGTAAGGTAGTTTTGTACTTCGTGTTTCTCCCCCATTCAGTGGTACACAATTGCATTGATGTATTAATTTTTCCAGGAAGCATGTACATCACCTACATTTTGTGCTCCCAAATTTCCTTTCTCTCTTTATCATCTGTATGAGTGAGTGGGTGAGTGTGCATGTTGAATTTGTCTTATATATGGTTGCAGTACAGCATCTGGTTGTCTGCTGTGGTAGCAGCAGTGTAGCCAAAGTAGCTTTCTCAGTCAAGGAAAAGAGATTTGTACCCTTTCGGTAGTCATTCGACAGTAGTTAAGTTGGTGGCGGAAAGGACCCCTCTAGTCTCTTCCGGCTACCTGGGGGAAGTTCGTTGCAGGGAGTGTGCGCTCTCGGCACTCGGGATTGGACCTTTGGCGAGTCAAGACGGTATTATTACGAACGACTTTGCACTGGTGAGTTTATTAAAGTGTAACTATTCCAATTGATGTACACGTCCGATCTACCAGTTCAGTTTTAATTTCGGTAGTCGAATTCTTACATTTTTCAGAGCATGTTTTTCTGTGTGTAGTAAGTTTTTCCGGTCCTTGCTTTGTATAAGCAGAACAAGTGGTGTAGGAAGTTCGTCACTCCAGCACAGGTTTAAAATTCGTTTGTCTGACTTCTCTTTTAATTGGAATGTATGTGTGAACTTTGCTCGTTTGTAAGCGCTTTATTTTTTCTATTTTTCATTTCAGTTTTAAGACTGTATAGCTTTTTTCATACCACGTGGTGGTAATTTCACCGTGTGTATTTTCAGTAACGTCTTGAATAAGTTTTATTCTTAATTCCGCGTGATTCTTTACTGCTATTTGCGTCTATACGATTTACATTTGTGCTCTGGAAGTTTCAACGAGTCTTTTGCTTTGTTCATGAATAGTCACGGCATTTGCGGGTGTTTCACGCCAGCCTATCTTAGTTTGATGTGCAAGATGATGCAGATAAAATTCTTTGTCGGATAGTGTTACGTAGTGTTATTATTCACAATAATTCAATCACAGCGAAAGCGACGAACCTCTGACCCTCTGACTTACTGTGATGGGCAAAATTGTTTTTATCTCTATTCTTGTGTGTGAATCGTGTATATTTGTGTGAACTTTTCCCATGCGCGCCGAAGATTTCCTTTTCATTGATAACTACTCAGTGCCACAGCATTCAATACAATAATATATGTGAATTAATAAATTCGTGACAGGGAATGGAAGATAAAACTTTAGAATTACTTTGTTTATTTTTAATATGATGTTTTATTTCAATAAACTATGTCAAACAGTGATGACTGTTTCTCAGATAAACCCGTTCCCTTTTGTAAGATTTTTGTATTACATTCCACATGGCGTTTCTGAAGCACAAGAGGCAGGCCTTATATCTGAAGACTTTGATTATCTTATTCTTTTTGTTGAGGCTTACGCTCCTGCTTGCTTTGAATTACTTAATTTAACGTTTGTACTTAAATTGTTTCCATACGCTCACTCCAGATATTCACTTGGATCTTTTTATAAATATTAACACGTTAGTTATACTTACAAATTATGTGATTAATTCAGTTCTTATACCAGATTTTCCCATTTTTAATTAAATTAAGTGGCGACCCAGAAAATTTTTTTGACACACGAAACTTACACTAAACCATGGTTAACGTCCCCCAGTTTATATTTGCAAATCACTCCCTAGATAACCACTCAACCATCAATAACCATTTAATCTCATTATGTGACATAATTGCATCTGGTTAAAGGGGCTTTGCATGAAACCAACAAAAATAAAATCTGCAGTTTAGTAGAATCGCAGGCAATAATTGCTAGAAATAAGTGAGAATTTGGTAAGCAATAAAAAGTCTACATCCCCAGATTTCATGAAGAGATGCATACGCCCCCCTACCCTTTCGTTCCCTCTGAGGACTTTTATGCTCTGGCTCGCCATTAATTTTTATTTATTTACTTGCTTATAGGTGTTTTAGTAAGGTTAAAATACAGGAAGGTGACGAGATAAATCACCAATGGCGACACGCTGCAGCGGCACAACTCACCATTTCGTTGCGCAGTATGGCCAGCTGTGCGTCCAGGCCAGTGACGGGCGGCGTCTTGCGGTGTGTTGGGGGCGGCGGAGGCGGTTGCGCCGGGGGCAGAGAGGGTGCGGGGGCGGGAGGCGGCGCGCGGCCGGGCAGGCTGAGCGGCGGCGGAGGCGGAGCCTGGAGGCGCGCCTGCCGCGGCACCGCGGGCAGCTGGCGGCCGGGGGCGGCGGGGGCGGGCGCAGGGGCCGCGCTGGGGGCGGCCGTGGGGGTGGAGGCCGCCGACAGGCTGCGCGGCAGCGGCGGCAGGCCCTGCAGCGACGACTGCAGCATCACGCCCCTGCAACACGACACACACACTGTCCACTGCTGGCCAGCTCTACTGCACTGAGACACGCCAAGCTCCTGACCATCCGCTTTGTCGATTATTCGTGCATAATTCAGCGACTTAAAAAAAAAAAAATTCGATCCTTAAGTATTCTGTTACAATCTGCGCGAATGATTTCGTTTAAAGCCCTACTAGTAAACTTCCCATCCCCGTGATTCTTTAAAACTTAGCGTGCGGCTGCTTAATGTTACGGCAAGACGGGAATGTGCGGCTGACAAAATATTACGTCGCGCCATTTACGATCATTTTCCGTGGTTGCTAACGTATTGATACGCCACCCGGAATCATCTGTGAGGTCTGCAGGCTTCGTAGATGACAGTAGCGGTACTATCTGAGTAATCCATTGGTTTTGAAACCTTCGTTATTGTCTCATGCTGCGTACGCATTATGAGACGTTCGACTTCTCTCTGTTTTGTGTACTTTTATTTCATTTTGTGTTCAGAATGTGTAATGAATAGGAGAAACGTTTCGAGAAAATGATTTACAAAACCTCTGACGATTCTACAGATGAAGGAAACGAAGCTTTCAATGACGATTCAGATTACACGTCATCTAAAAATAGCAATAAGTATTGACTTTTTTGAAGATGATTTGCTGCATACAATTCTCGCAACATTTTCACAGACTGTGTCTGTCAAGAAGGATTCTCCTTCAGGTATATTTGGAAATAAATGCGAGCATAGGAGTCCACAAAATTTTGCTTTGATCTTATTTTTGTGGATTTCTTTACACGTAAATTGGCTGTAAATGAAATATAATCAGAAAAAATGGCTCTGAGCACTACGGGACTCAACTGCTGAGGTCATTAGTCCCCTAGAACTTAGAACTAGTTAAACCTAACTAACCTAAGGACATCACAAACATCCATGCCCGAGGCAGGATTCGAACCTGCGACCGTAGCAGTCTTGCGGTTCCAGACTGCAGCGCCTTTAACCGCACGGCCACTTCGGCCGGCTTATAATCAGAAAGATCACGTGGTTGTTCACATATTTGAGTACTAGTACTAGTTTTCAATTTTTTTTCTAGGGTAATAACTGTTTCATCTGCGTATTCAAGATTTAACACCTGCAATATCAAAATATGTGCATTAAAAATATAAAGTCTAATAAACCTACATAGTTTTTAAATTACAACCATAACTAAAAAAAACAATATATTTTAGCCAGTCCACAAGTAATGGCAACTACTTACGAGACCAGCACCATAAGTGTTACAGAATCGAATTGCCATGTATAACACAGAGTCAGACATCTGATTACTTTACTAATGAGTAAACGTGTTCAAACATTTGACGATAAGCATGTAAAACCTTTATGATAGAGAAAAAACAATTATGTTAGTTTTATTAGGTAAATAATAAGTACCGTGTGGCTACGGCCTCCCGTCGGGTAGACCGTTCGCCTGGTGCAAGTCTTTCGAGTTGACGCCACTTCGGCGACTAGCGTGTCAATGGGGATGAAATGATGATGATAAGGACAACACAACACCCAGTCCCTGTGCGGAGAAAATCTCCGATCCAGCAGGGAATCGAACCCGGGCCGGCAGGTATGTCATTCCGTCGCGCTGACCACTCAGCTACCAGGGGCGCACGTTTTATTAGGTTCGGATTATTCACTGGATGAGTAAACATGGTCCAGTCATATTAATGCGACGCCTGTAAAAAGCCTAAATAGCCACCTTTTAGAGCGCGGACGAGCAGGCGGAGAGTTCTCGAACGTACCGGCGGGGAAGTGTAGCCATCCCGACTTTCGGGTCGTGGCCAGATGCGCTAGGTTTATCGGTTGAGGATCCATGGCGCGAGCTGCCCGATCGAGGTGGTCCCACAGATTCTCGATTGGCTTTTAATCTGGAGAGTTTAATGGCCAGGCTCTTCAGCCCAGGCACACTGTCAGCTGTGTGACACGTTGCGTTCTCTTGCTAGTACACGCCATTGTCTCGAGGAAAAACAAACTGCACGTAGAGGTCGATATGCTCCGCAAGGATAATAAGTAGTTCTGTTGATCAATTGTGCCTTCCACAATGACGAAATCACTCAGGGAATGCCAAGAAAACATTCCTCAATCAAATGCTCCCTCCTCCGGCCTGGATACTTCCGATGTGTGTTGCAGGGCCGTACGCGCCAACGGCCATCTGCCAGGTGGAGCAAAAAACGCGGTTCATCTGAAAAGGCCACCGCTCAGTGGACGCCCTCTTGTGGTAATGGCGTGCAAATTCCACCCTACGTTGCCGATGAATAGCAGTCACTAAGGGTGCATGAACCAGGCGCCTTCTGCGGAGGCCCAAATGCACCAACGTCCGAAGAACAGTCGTTGCCGAGACACTGTTGGTAGCCCCTTGATTCATCTGGGTCTCAACAGTTGCACGTTTATTCACTCATAGCCACGGGGGGCACGCGAACAGTTTACAAATTAGGAGTTTCGGAAATGCTTCCACCCTTGGCTCGAAAGCCAATGATCATGTTCTTTTGGACGTCAGATAACTTGCTCCGTTTCCGCATTACAAGAAAGACTGCACTGTTTCCTGCATCCTCCCCCCCCCCCCCCCTCCAACTGACACGCTTTATACATCCTCCCCTACTACTGTTGCCACTTACCACTGAGAGTGGTTATTGCACTTAGACATTGAACATAAGAGGTGGTCACATTTTTGTGACTGGACCCTGTAGTCTGGATATTCTGTGTACCGTTTTAAGAAAAACTACCTTCTCAGAGCAGCAAAAGACTTGGAAGAGGAGTTGAACGGAATGGACAGTGTCTTGAAAGAAGGATAAAGATGATCATCAACAAAAGCAAAACGAGGATAATGGAATGTAGTCGAATTAAGTCAGGGGATGCTGAGGGAATTAGATTGGGAAATGAGACACTTAAAGTAGAAAAGGAGTTTTGCTATTTGGGAAGCAAAATAACTGATGATGGTTGAAGTAGAGAGGATATAAAATGTTGACTGGCAATGGCAAGGAAAGCGTGTCTGAAGAAGAGAAATTTGTTAACATCGAGTATAGATTTAAGGGTCAGGAAGTCGTCTCTGAAAGTATTTGTATGGAAGTGAAACATGGACGATAAATCGTTTGGACAAGAAGAGAATAGAAGTTTTCGAAATGTGGTGCTACAGAAGAATGCTGAAGATTAGATGGATAGATCACATAACTAATGAGGAGGTATTGAATAGAATTGGGGAGACGAGGAGTTTGTGGCACAACTTGGCACGAAGAAGGGTAGGACATGTTCTGAGGCATCAAGGGATCACAAATTTAGCACTGGAGGGCAGCTTGGAGGGTAAAAATCGTAGAGGGAGACCAAGAGATGAATACACTAAGCAGATTCAGAAGGATGTGGGTTGCAGTAAGTACTGGGAGATGAAGAAGCTTGCACAGGATAGGGTGCCGGCCGTGGTGGTCTAGCGGTTCTGGCGCTGCAGTCCGGAACCGCGGGACTGCTACGGTCGCAGGTTCGAATCCTGCCTCGGGCATGGGTGTGTGTGATGTCCTTAGGTAGGTTAGGTTTAAGTAGTTCTAAGTTTTAGGGGACTTATGACCTAAGATGTTGAGTCCCATAGTGCTCAGAGCCATTTGAACCATTTTTGAACAGGATAGGGTAGCATGGGGAGCTGTATCAAACCGGTCTCAGGACTGAAGACCACAACAAGAACCTTCTCACGCATCTCAATGCTTATTACGTTACGTCCGCTGAAATATGCGTCATATAACGATACAGTTTTGCAGGTACATTCAGTGGCGTATTTAGACACTGTCTCCAAAATGTGGTGTAAATACTCTGTTGTCCAAAATTAAAGTAACAAACGGAAATTTTGCAAGGTTGTGTTTATTTTAACACAAAGCAATACAAATATGTGACAGTAAACTACAAACAATGTAAAGAGTACAGAGCGTAAACAACTGCAATACGCATAATGGTAGACAAAAATGCTTTTCCAAGCTAACAGATCTGCACACTCATTCCGACAACTGTTTAATGTGCTCACTATGGGGTATGACCATCTCTGACGGCAATACAGGCCTAATAACGACGAGGCATGTTCTGAATGATGAATCTCATGTTGAGACAATAACGCCCACTCTTCTCACAGAGCTGCTCGCAAATCTTGGAGAGTGGTTAGTGGATGCTGTAGTGATGCAACCCGTCTCCCTAGTGCGTCCTAGACATGCTCTAAGGGATTCAAATTTGGAGAGCGAGCAGGCCACGCAACGCGTGCAATACCTGCCGTTTCCAAGGAAACATCAAACATACCTTGCCGATTCAACCGTACGATTTCATGAAGAGGTGTACCTGTGTCAACATAATCCCTACCAACACCATTAGGAATCATCCTCACAATGTTTGGTCCCGGAACCGTGTTCCACGTTCCCTCCATATGCAAATCCGTCGGGAATCACTCTCCAGACCAAATCGGGACTCATCTGCGAAAAGAACATTGGCTCACTGTTCGACTTCCAGGTCGTATGTGGACGACTCCACTCTAGACGTTCCCTTGTGTGAAGGCCTGTCATAGGTACTCATACAGCAGGTCTGCGACAATAAAGGTCACTCAGCCGGAGCCTTCTGCACACCGTTTACCTCGAGCAGTGGATGCTGTGAGCTCACATACCAGTCGTCGTGCAGCACCAAGGCGGTATGGTCGTGGTCTCACATCCAAATAACGGTCCTCTCTTCTGAAAATGGTTCAAATGGATTTAAGTACTATGGAGCTTAACATCTGAGGTCATCAGTTCCCTAGACTTAGAACTACTTAAACCTAACTAACCTAAGGACATCACAAACATCCATGCCCGAGGCAGGATTCGAACCTGCGACCGCAGCAGCCGCGTGGTTCCGGATTGAAGCGCCTAGAACCGCTCGGCCACCGCGGCCGACCCACTCTTCTGAACTCACACATGGTCAGCCCTGCCTGGTCTTCAGGATACAATCTCAGTTTCTATAAACTATAGAAATTCTTCCAGTACATATGTGGCATAACAGCAAACCAGTACTTAACAGTATTGGTTAAAAACAGTCTTGGTTGCATTTTAGTTTTATTTTTTATTTTCCAACGATGCGTTTCGCCTTATTTAGGCATCTTCAGGTTATCTAAACAGAAAACAGAACACATACGTCTACTTAAGAATCGCGATCGCGTTGTGCAGACTTGGATAACCTATAAGCATGTATAAACAGACCACCTATTGAAAATATAAACAGATCACCTACTGAAAGAGCAAATACCTTAATCTGGTATTTCTTAAGAATCCTTTAGTCAGTGTAGCCAAAGGGCATCGTCGAATATATGTGACCAACATCGCCTTCATTAAACTCAGTAAAAACTAGAAATATAAAATAGTAAAATCATTACCTTTTCTAGATGGACGCGAGAGGCACCAAGATCAGCATAACGCGTTTCTGGTTTTTACTGAGTTTAACGAAGGCGATGTTGGCCTGATATATTCGACGGTGCCCTTTGGCTACACTGACTAAAGGATTCTTAAGAAATACCAAATTAAGGTATTTGCTCTTTCAGTAGGTGATCGGTTTATATTTTCAATAGGTGATCTGTTTATACATGCTATAGGTTATCCAAGTCTGCACAACGCGATCGCGATTCTTAAATTGATGTATTTGTTCTGTTTTCTATTTAGATAACCTGAAGATGCCTAAATAAGGCGAAACGTGTCGCTGAAAAATAAAAAAATAAAAAAAACTGAAATTCCAACCAAGACTGTTTTTAACCAATACTTTCTATAAACTGTCATCACATCCGAGAAACGATGACATCAGTTTGCGACTGTCCTGCTTCCATTCGTCCTATGGCCCTCCACCGCAGACAGGTTGCTACGCGTGTTCTCTGCGCCATACTGCACCGTTCTAGGCGCTTCAGTCTGGAACCGCGCGACCGCTACGGTCGCAGGTTCGAATCCTGCTTCGGGCATGGATGTATGTGATGTCCTTAGGTTAGTTAGGTTTAAGTAGTTGTAAGTTCTAGGGGACTGATGACCTCAGATGTTAAGTCCCATAGTGCTCAGAGCCATTTGAACCATACTGCACCGTCTGAGACTGGGTACACAGCTACTGCGGATACGGGACTACCCAGCAAACACTACACCGTTTGATAGGTGCCCTGACATCAATGTTGGCGTGGTTGTCCGTTGACTAGAATGCCATCTTCCGTACAGAACAGGATTGTAAGGACATCTGACGGCAGTTCGTACGATTATATCGTGAATTAGCCACAGGACGGAGAATTGTTTGTTGCATTAATTTTGGACACCAATGTTGAACTAGTAGTGAAACTAACTCAAACGTCATGCCTGGTGCAGAAGTTTTATTGCAGGACAGCGAAAATGTAGAAAGCAATAAGCTTTTTTTTCCTTTCATTAACTTGTGGGCCGGGAAGGGGGGTGGGGGAGAGGGGTAGGGTTTCAACGAAAAAATGTTTCGAAAAGGGCTTGAAATTATGTGTAAAGTTTGTTGGAAGTCGCTAAATGCTCTCATTCTCAAATATTGGATGAATGTTATCTGAGCAATGAGCGCGCCGCGAGCTATGCTGCCTCAAGACGTATACACAGTTTCTGACTTTAATAGCTATTGCGATAAATCTTTAACCTAAGATTATACCTCTTAAACAACAGATTATGACAGCTTTTTAAATTTTTAAATTCGGTGAGTAATTTTATGAAATACTGGAATTCTAATTTTTGTTGTCACTGGAGGCCATTAGGAAATGTAGACTAACAGGTTACGTATTTAGCTCTCTGTGGCTGCAAAATGTCGAAGACGAGAAAGGCGACGGAAAAATTAATTGAGTTTTGGTGACGATTACGCCACATAAACAGTGCCGACATAAGCAACCAATAAGAACCAACCATTAGAGGGGATCCCTGAAGACACAGCAACAAAGCATGCCGCTTAAGATTCTCAAACAGGTGAACCGCACGCTCATAAATAGTAAGTACGAGACCAAAAAGTTAACCAAAGGAAGACAAATGTTATGATTGTTGCAAAAAACTTTAGTAAAGGGTAACCACAGGTTAGCATAACATTAGGTAACTTTGGGAATCAATGAGCAAAACTGTTCTAACAACCAAGTATTATTATTACAGATACTAGATACACCGAAAAACTACGAAAAGATGAACTCTCGCACAAATAATGACCACGAAGAGAGACAGTGAAGAAATGTAATTAAAAATAAAAACAGCGAAGAAAAAGCGGTTCCTAAAACTTTTCTTTGGACTTTACTGTTGTATGGCAATGAATGATGAACGCTAGGAAAGTTGAAGACACAGGTTGCTGGGGATAGAAATGTTCAAAAATGTTCAAATGTGTGAGAAATCGTATGGGACTTAACTGCTAAGGTCATCAGTCCCTAAGCTGACACACTACTTAATCTAAATTATCATAAGGACAAACACACACACCTCCGCCGGGACCAGCCGCACAGTCCATAACTGCAGTGCCATAGACCGCTCGGCTAATACCGCGCGACTGATAGAAATGTGGCCATGAAGAAAATTTATCAGTCTTTGGTAGATTATTTTCATATGGAATTAATGGTCTCTAGTTGGGGCGCAACGGCTTCTTAGAAAACGTAACGGACTGATGGGAAAAGGAGACGAGGGACACTCTAAAGGGGAAGGCCTCAGACACGACCAACCGATTGCGGCTCATACTTGGCGGGTCGCTTGCGTGCAAGCAAAAATAGTTAAGGATCTATATGAACATAAAGTTAAAAGAGGAAATACAGGCCTAAATATCGAAATTACGACAGAAAGAGAGTACAATTCGCGCAAAAAGAATAAGTATACTACTTTACCATACATAGGCACAGTATCACATAAAATTGCGCAGGCCTTTGCGAAAACCCCTGTTACAACCAGTTTCCACATCAATAACACCGTCCGCAGCTCGTGGTCGTGCGGTAGCGTTCTCGCTTCCCGCGCCCGGGTTCGATTCCCGGCGGGGTCAGGAATTTTCTCTGCCTCGTGATGACTGGGTGTTGTGTGATGTCCTTAGGTTAGTTAGGTTTAAGTAGTTCTAAGTTCTAGGGGACTGATTACCACAGATGTTAAGTCCTATAGTGCTCAGAGCCATTTGAGCCATCAATAACACCCTAGCTAACAGACTAATAAACAACTGCAGTAAAACTAACCAATTTACAAAATCTGAGGTTTATAAAATAGAATGTGAGACTTGCGAGAAATGCTGCATCGTCCAAACAGGGAGAACATTTACAGATAGATTTAAAGAACACGTTAGACAAACCGAAAATAGCACCTCTACGTTTAGCGAACACTTAAGTGAAAATAAACACACTGTTAGTTACGTAGATTCAGCCCTGACAGTATTACACGCTGCCGGCCGCGGTGGCGGAGCGGCTGGCGCTTCAGTCCGGAACCGCGCGACTGCTACGGTCGCAGGTTCGAATCCTGCCTCGGTCATGGCTGTGTGTGATGTCCTTCAGCCGGCCGAAGTGGCCGTGCGGTTAAAGGCGCTGCAGTCTGGAACCGCAAGACCGCTACGGTCGCAGGTTCGAATCCTGCCTCGGGCATGGATGTTTGTGATGTCCTTAGGTTAGTTAGGTTTAACTAGTTCTAAGTTCTAGGGGACTAATGACCTCAGCAGTTGAGTCCCATAGTGCTCAGAGCCATTTGAACCATTTTTGATGTCCTTCGGTTAGTTAGGTTTAAGTAGTTCTAAGTTCTAAGGGTCTGATGACCTCCGATGTTAAGTCCCATAGTGCTCAGAGCCATTTGAGCCATTTAGTATTACACGCTGTACCCAAAGGAAGAGTCATGAGCGTCCTTGAAGACAAGGAAATACACAATCACTACAAAAATGATCCTGATAACCATTTAAATGACCAAACCGACTTGAGAAATAAACGATACCCAGATAATTTTTACTCGATCTTACGATGTACCCACAAATAGCACCTCAGGTAAAAAAGCAGTATTTAGAATGTACGTAGTCGTCAAACACTATTGATATCTGTAGACATAGACATATGGCACTAAGTTCCCAATTTTATGCACCCAGTTATGAATGCAAAAAACACTTCTATAGATGAACATAGCCAATGTACACCGCTTAGGCTAACGTAATAAAAAAATATCATATTACGATTTTCATAAAACGACGAAATCTCGTCAAAACGACAATGTACACTACTTGTGTACTAATTTAGTTATGTAACGACGAGTGCCTTTAATACTACATCTTATATTTACCTGATTTTATACCTATATGTCGATGATCAACCTGTCTGCTTAAAATATGTGTAAAGTTGGCAGAGTGTCAATAGAACTGTGTTTTAATTAAACGAAGGTGGTTGTGTGGGAGCGTGCTGCTGATCAAGAAAGTGCCTGAGGTTATGTGGGGCAATGTGAGGACCTTTGCGATTTTAACTGTGCTGTATTAAAACCTAAGACGAAATAAACAACCCATACTAATTTAACATTAAGAGTAGGCAACATACAAAATTATACTACGTACAAAATAATACCTACAGTTATGTAAAACAATGTAAAATCTTCACGTTTAACTACGATGTTTTTTTAAAAACCTACAACGAAATAAATTATATCCTGTTCCTATACCCTTTTAACATTAAGAGTAGGTTGTGTAAAAAATTATAGTATGTTCCATAATTGTAAAACGAGTGCATAACTCCATGCTTGCTAGTACAGTCGCTGCACTGCAATGGCGCTGTACTCAGAACAAGAATAATATCTGTAATCCGTTTGCGCGCCAAAACGGCTACCAGTAGCCTGTAAACAGTCGTTTGCTGCTGTGGTTTAGTGCAAAAGTTACTAGTGATGGTGGAACAAACATATGTATTTACAGACTGTGCTGTTTTACGATATATGGACATGTGTACTCGCACTACTTAGCAGCGTTACGAATGCATATAACAGCAATTGACATGGCTTAAGGCCAAATCCTACAAGTAAACGTGGTTACATAGCTGCATTTTTCAAATTGTGAAAACAGCAGATTTGTGTAAAATATTTTCTAAACATTTTGTATTTCAGATCCACTTGATAATAGTCTAAGGTCGAAATCGCAATAGTGGAAATAAACATGATGTCTTTCAAAAAATTTTACATGACTATGAATCCTAGTTATGAAAAGTGTGATACTTGTGTTTATGTCGCCATTCGTGTTCAGCCTCACATTCTTCAGATGATTTCTAAGTTGTTTTTTTTTCAGTTTTCATCAATTACTGCGTTTTTCTAAGGCAAGGGAATTCTTGTGCGATGTTCATTTTTTATTTTAGAACTTTATTCATGAGACACAAAGGAAATTGCGTGAAATATGGGGGACAGACTGCAAAAGTCTGTGGGATAAACAGTCTTGAAATCGGTAATGATCACAGATTGTATCTCAAAGCGAAGGTTGGTTTGCATTCCCTGTTCACAAAGGCGCTGTGTCGAAGGGAAGAGGTTAATGTAATGTGGGCGTTGTCCGTAACCCAGTGTGATTAGATTCGTGGCGAACAATGCCCCTCATCGGGCATAAACACACCTGGACGCTGAGCTGTTCGTCACATAGTGTTAGAGATCCTTAATCAGCGCAGAGTTCGGTCTGTTCTACCAGTTAGAACTAACTTGTTGCAGTAGCTGCATAACTGAAGCTATGACTCATTTACATCCATGAAACACAAAAGGCAAATAAATCCGTCTTCAGACATAAATTTTGATTTTTGTACAAAGCACGTTGCATTTCCAGCCCTAAAGACCCATTCTCAAATGCTTAACATATTATTTTGTCATTATTTGTACGTGTCAGCTCCCAATATGTTGTACAGACTTATGGATGATTTACGTTGTGAAAATACGAACTTAATACATTACACTGAATTTTCTTTCGCATATTAACGTTTTGGAATCTTATTTTTTTTGTTAAGTTCTTAATTATTCGAAATGTTGATAATATGAAAGGAAACTAGTATACCATCATTACAACCTGTGAAGGAAATAGACGAATCTGCTCTGCCATGTGCAAATGATGAGGAAATGGTATGTTAAGTACTTGAAGATGATCTGGGCTCCAGACGCATAGTTCTTTGTTAACAAAGACCACGATTTGTGACTGAAGGCATATGCTTTCCATTTACATGTTTTGTTTCAAAAGCTTACTTAACATTGGCGAAATTTACCTAATGTCAATTGTTGGTCTCCCTCTCCATGTTCTATTATAGTGTTTCGATGAATGTGATTGAACTGTACCACATGCCACTTTATACCTTACACAACCATACGGTACGTGCTGGTGAACAAAAGCGCTCTTGACGTAGCGACCAAGGCATTTGGCTGGGAAGCGGAGAACCCGTGTTCGATTCCCGAACAAATTCTGCTTTCTTAAATTGCATATTTTCCCGTAGCGAGTTTGGAAGGAATACAGCGGTTAATAAAACAATAACGAATATTCAACAACGAAGCTCTGTCTCGAAATCTGGCAGAAAATCCGAGTTTCTGGTCGTTTATAAACACCAGCGGCAAGACACAATCAATACCTTAACTTCTCAATGTCAATGGTAATATTACCGATAACGGTGCCATTAAAATAGAGTTACTAAATATTGTTTTCCAAAATTCTTTCACCAAAGAAGAAGAAGAAGTAAATATTCCAGAATTCCCGGCGGGGTCAGGGATTTTCTCTGCCTCGTGATGACTGGGTGTTGTTAGTTAGGTTTAAGTAGGTCTAAGTTCTAGGGGACTGATGACCATAGATGTCAAGTCCCATAGTGCTCAGAGCCATTTGAACCATTTTATTCCAGAATTCGAATCAAGAACAGCTCCTTACATGAGTAACTTACTATATATCCTACGTGTTGCGAAGCATCTTAAATCACTTAATAAAAACAATTGTTCTGATCCAGACTGTATACCAATTAGGTTCCTTTCGGAGTATGCTAATGCAATAGCTCCATACTTAACACACACATACAACAGCTCGCTCGACGAAAGATCCGTACACGAAGACGGGGAAGTCGCACAGGTCACACCAATAATCAAGAAACGCAATAGCAGTGATCCGTTGAACCGCAGATCCATATCACTGCCGTCGATTTGTAGTAGGATTTTGGAACAGATAATGTATTTGAACATTATCAATTACATCGAAAAAAAGATATATTGACAAATAGCATGAACTCAGAAAACATCGTTCTTGCGAAAAACAACTAGTTCCTTATCCACAAGAAAAAATGAGTGCTATCGACAGGGGCTCTTAAATTTATTCCATATTTCTAGATTTCCAGAAGGCTGTGACACAGGTCCTCACAAGCGTCTTCAAATCAAATTGCGGGCCTATGGAATATTGCCCAAGTTATGCGTCTGGATTCGTGAGTCCCTGTCAGAAATATCACAGTTCGTAGTCATGAACGTAAAGTGTTCCCCAAGGAACATAAACGACATAGGGGACAATCTGAGCAGCCCTCTTGGATTGTTTGCGCATTATGCTGTCATTTACCGTCTTGTAATGTCACCACATGACAAAAATCAATTACAAAATGATTTAGACAAGATACCCGTATGGTGCTAAAAGTGGCTGTTGACTCTAAATAGCGAAAAATGTAAAGTCAGCCACATAAGTACTACACGAAATTCGCTAAATTTGGTTAGACGATAAATCACACAGAGATAAAGGCTTTGAACTCAACTAAATACTTAGGGATTACAATTACGAATAACTTAAATTGGGACGATCATACAAATAATGTTGTGGGGTAAACAAACAGAAGAATGTGAATTATTGGCAGAACACATAGAAAATGCAGCAAGTCTACTACAAAGACTGCTTACCCCACTCTTGTCTGTCCTCTTCTGGAGTACTGCTGTGAGGTGCGGAATCTGCATCAGATGGGACTGACGGAGGACATCGAAAAAGTTCAGAGAAGGGCAGCTCGTTTTGTATTACTGCGAAATAGGGGAGAGAGTGTGGACATCATGAAACCAAAGGCCTTCCTCGTTGCGGCGTATCTTCTCGTGAAACTTCAGTCATCAACTTTTTCCTCTGAATGCGAAAAAATTCTATTGGAAGGAGGACGACATTCTGCCACTATAGCTGCTGAAAGACGACGAAGTCCACGTACTAACTACTTCAGTGTAAAGAATGTTACCAAAGTCAACGAACTTGTGCGCTGCATATTTTAAATTTGGTTTCAGCTCTCTTTTAATTTACTTTATGCAAGTGATTAGACACTTATGTAATTCACGTCAATTCAGTGACATATATTAAGGACTTCAAAAGAAGAAAAAGTTCATATATATTTTTTATTTATTTCTTCTCTGTGGAATATGATAATTTAATGGAGAATCAAGTATATTTTATTATTTATTTTCTCTTTTGAAGATCAATAGCGAAAAAAATACTTGTTATGAAGATCCTATTACTTTAAAAAGAATATTGTATTTCAATTTATTTAACTGAAGAAGAAACTGTTCAATTTACTACAAAGCAATTGCATTTTTATGAAGAATGCAAATATGTATGTTCACTGCTATTTCTCAGTCTGTAAATCAACCAGAAAAGAATTAATTTTTCTGAAGAAGAGAAATTTTGTTTAGTGGCGTCTGAAGCCATGCCGAGGACCCCAATATTCGTGGACGCATGGGAAGGGTGCGGCAGGAAGGAGACCGGTAAAAATCAACAAAGAAACGACTATTAGTGATAAGTAGGAAATCCGGGTTCGAGTCCTGGTGTGGCACAAATTTTCATTCGTCACAACGGATTCATTATACTATGAAGTACATCTCAACGGTTTGAACCAATATCATTACATGTCACTGAATGTTCACTGATTTCATTCCCATTCATCCATTCGCATTGTTCCTGCGTATTTATTTCAGACAATATGAACGATAATCGCCAAAACCTCATGACAACTTGGCAGACAACTGTCTGTATGTCCTTTATTATCACCACTGGTAAAAAGTTAATATATTACTTAACTATCATATCATGACGTATAAATATGGCAACGTTGATAACAGAACCCCTTCAGAACTGCTGCACATAAAAAACAAGTACACTCACTCAAAAAGTGGTGTATCCGATATGAAAGCACAGTTATAACGGATCATTGGTTGATTTGGGGGAGGGGACCGAACGGCGAAGTCATCGATCTCATCGTGTTAGGGAAGCATGGGGAAGGAAGGTGGTCGTGCCCTTTCAAAGGAACCATCCGGACATTTATCTGAAGCGATTTAGGGAAATCACGGAAAACCTAAATCAGGATAGCCGGACGTGGGTCATCCTCCCGAATGCGAGTCCTAAAACGGATCATTAGCTCACTTCTTGCACACCAGCACCTGAGTAAGGACACCTGGTTTTTTTTATGTACAGCAGCTGTGATGGAGTTCGATTATCAACGTTACCATATTGATACGACATGACACGATACGTAAAAAATACATCAACTTTTTATACTGTGACTATTATTATTAACCGAAAAAGGTAGTGATGATAATGGACATAGAGACAACTAGCTGCGTGTCATGTATTTCAGAAAAAAGACTTAGCAGCTGTTGGCAGTCACCTTCAAAAACTGTTAAAAATCGTGATAACTATTTGTGCAGTCGCCACATAGAAACTGCTGTCCACAGCGAGTGTGTTCGCCAGATTCCGGTTAGATTAAGAAGACTGTTAAAAAGCAGAGCGCATTACAGTTTTCGACGTGGTATTGTAAAGGGTGAAATGGCTCTTGAGGCACATCACGACTAGGGCGAGTCATAGGTGTCCCACGAAGCGCCACAAACAAAACGACTGTCAATTTAGTGACAAGTGAAAATGTGTGTTCTGGGTCTCGAACTCAGAACTGCACTCCGTGGCAGGTGCAACAGTTTAGCTTCCAGTGCACGACTCACGGAAGATAAAAACGTAAACAGGTGACAAACTGAAGCTTTTAATTGCTACATAAGGCGTTTATGTATAATATAGTTAGTAACGGGGGAAGCAAGGTAAAATGGGGTTGGTTCGGCGTACTAAGACAACGTCCTTGGAGACGGAGTACAAGGTTGGAATGGCGAAGGAAATTCGGTCGTGCCCTTTCAAAGAAACCATTCCCGCATTTACGGGGTGTGAGTTAGGAAAACCACGGAAAATCCAATTCTCGATAGCCGGACGGGGATCTGATCTTCCGTCCTCCAGAATGCGAGTTCAGACCAGTGTCTTATTACACCTCGCTCGTTGAAAATGCGATAGAGAACTGGGAGTGTTTATATTGTATATCTGTACCAAATTCGAGCTGCTAATAGTGAAAAAAAAAAACTATTGCTGGTAAATGTGCGTGTTGTCTCAAACTTCAGAATTCTTAAGGGGGGGGGGGTAGGACGTCAACCGGCCGACTTGAAGCAGGAGAGGCACCACAGGACATTTTAATTTCCACTGTCTATACTTTCACAAGTAAATTCATAAAACTTTGTCATCATGACCAAGAAGGATTCAGGATTCACACTAGTAGCAGCGGAAGTTCAAAAACATAACAAAATAATTTTTTACATGTGAAATTTCATCATTTTTTCACTTACTATTGGCTGCATTTGTTGCTATAGGTACACATTCCTTCATAAGTAAGAGAGACTGTTCGATGAATTTTGCACAGCATACAAACCATACCTACAGGTGTCTGAAACTCTAGAATCTATTTAATTTATGAAAAAAATGAATGAGCTGTTACGTTTTACACTTTATGTTTAGAAAAAAATCAAATTTTGTAGTTAATTATCTCCATTTTCACCACAGTTTTTAATAGATTTGGAAAATTTTAGAGTTTCATACACCTGAAGTATGGTTTGTATGCTGTGCAAAATTCATCAAAGAATCCCTCTTACTTGTGAAGAAAAATGTACCTATAGCAACAAATGCAGCCAACAGTAAGTGAATAAATGATGAAATTTCATATCTAAAAAAAAATTATTTTATTATGTTTGTGCACTTCCACTGCTATGAGTGTGAAACCTGAATCCTTCCTGGTCATGCTGACAAAGTTTTATGAATTTATTTGTAAAAGTATAGACAGTAGAAAATAAATGTCCTGTGGTGACTCTCCTGCTCCAAGTCAGCCCGTTTGACGTCCTACCCCCCTTAAACGATTAAAGATCATCTTAGCAATATTTGACAGGAGTCTGCTCTGCTGACGCCGAAATCCCCAACTGCCAAGCCAACTACGGTTGCATTGATATTTAGCAAGAGTTTCGTTTATAACGGAGAATGACTACGAAGATGGTCAAAAGGAAGTAGACAAGTTTCACATATGAAAACAACATATGCAGATCTGCTACAGCGTCTGAGATACACATGTCAGCTGCATCACTATGACAGTCATTATCTCAATAAAAGGCTTTTCAACAGACGTACACCGACTCATAATAATACTGCAGCTGTGTATTTAACAGATACCACCCAGAATTGGAGCGATGGAGTTTAAATTGAAAACCATCACTCTGAAATTAAGAGGGCAGTTAATAAGTAATTAAACACTTTTTCTCGGGCAATTTCGGTTAAAAAAATGCGGAATTGTGGGACATCGTGAAATACTTCCGCTTCAGCCCCTATAGTTTCATAAAGTTCCAGTACGCGGGGGCACTATGAGTAGCCATTAAAATGGTGCCTGTGTTTCAAGTAGAGACGGTGATTTAGTTTCTTTTGGCAAAAAACCAGAGCATCGCATATACGAGAGATATTCGGAAAGTAAGTTCAGATTGGTCAAGAAATGGAAACCACTATGAAAATCTAATAATGCTTTGCACATATGTGTAGACAGTGTGTCTAGTATGCCTGTCGGTTACATCACCTCGCTCTTTTCAGTTCTGAGCGCATGGTGAACACATAAAGATGCGTAGAAAATAGTGTCTCCTACGAAGTATGAGGTCCTGGTGAGAGATTTCGCCTGATGTTATGCAGCCCACATTACTGAACTGCCATACGGTTCCACTTCGTGACAATTCTCGGTCGCAATCTGCAGGGGCAATGAAAATGCTCCTGCAACGTTTTCGATAGGAGTGTTTGATCACCCGCACTACAGCCGGTAATTGGCTCCCTCTCTGTTTCATCCCTGCTCACATCAACTACTGGCTATGAAGACAACATTTTCGCACAGACAACGAGCTACAGATGAGCGTAGAGAATTGGCGGGAAGCATAGGCAGCTGCCTTCTATGACGAGCGTATTGGAAAGTTGGTACAACGCTACGAAAAAGTCTAAGTCGGAGTGGTGACTATGTAGGGCAGTGGCTGGAAGCTGTAGCTAACTGTTGCCGATAAAATATTTCAGATTTTCAAAGTGGTTTCCATTTCGCGATCAATCGGAACTTACTTTCGGAATAGCCCTAGTATTCATAGTCGCCTGCAGAATGTCAACGGAGACCTAGCAGTGAACAAAAGCACGTAGAGTCGTTGGCTGGGCCGTGTCATCATCGTAACAAGGTCGCGCAAACTTGTCCGATCTTCCGCGTACCGGCCGGCCGTACGCACCAGTTCTGCTGCAGTGTTGGGACTTGAGGACACTCTTATTCGAGGTGATCGACGGATCACAATCAAACACCTCGCTGCACAACTAGATATCTCTGTTGGTAGTACTGACACACTCGTCCACAAATGGGGCTGCTCGCTGCCTAGCAGAAGGCGACAGAGAACAATGAAGGCCATCTGCTTGGAATTGCTTGCCCGTTACGAGTGTGATCGTGACAATTTTTGTCGATCATCGTCACAGGCGATGAAACATTGGTTCATCAATCCGAATCAGAACAAAACGGCAATCTATGGAGCGATGTCACACCACCTCTCCTCCGAAGAAAAATTTCAAAGCCGCACCCTCAGCCGGAGACGGACGGTCCACCGGGATTCTGAAGGTATGTTTCCTGTCCTCTCTCATGGTGCAACGATCAACTCTGAAGTGTATTGTTCTACCCTCAAGAAATTGAAGAAATGACTTCAGCGTGTACGTCCCCAGAAAAATGGAAGCCCGCTTCCCATCCACGACAACTCAAGACCTCACAAAAGACTACGCACCCGAGAGAAGCCAACAAAACGTCACTGGACTGTTCTTCCTCATCCACCTTACAGTCCGGATCTTTCACCCTCCGCCAGCCATCTGTTGGGCCAGTGCAGGATGCACTTCCCGGGAAGCAGACATGGATGATGGGGAGGTTATCGATACAGCAAGACGTTGGCTCTGACGTCGAGCAGTAGAGCGGAACAATTTGGGCATACAGGTTCTCATAGAAAGATGGCGAGGGGCCATCACATTGAAGATACTGTTTTAAAAAAAAAAATAAAAAAATAAAAAAAATAAAAAAAATAAAATAAATTTGTAGCCAGAAGAGCGGGGACAATATGGTGTATCGGTATCCTGAATAAAACGAACGTGTTTTCAGAAAAAAATGTGTTGCATTACTTATTGAACGTTCCTCGCAAAAAAAAGTGAGTGCTGAATTTAAAAACACAATAGGAACGTCAAGGAAGACTACTAGTCGTTCAAAATGGCTCTGAGCACTATGGGACTTAACATCTGAGGTCATCAGTCCCATAGAACTGAGAACTACTTAAACCTAACTAACCTAAGGACATCACACACATCCATGCCCGAGGCAGGATTCGAACCTGCGAGAGTAGCGGTCGCGCGGTTCCAGACTGAAGCGCCTAGAACCGCTTGGCCACAACGGCCGGCAGACTACTAGTGTATAACGAAGATGTGTAAATTGTGTTGCAGTTGTCTTTAGTCCGACGAAGGGTCTGCTGCTGCTTTCCACGCATGCCTGTGCTAGATTCTTTATTTTTGCTTAACTATTGCGCCCTAATCCATCTGATGCTGCTTACTGTATGACAAACCATAGCCTTCCTCTACAGCTTCACCCCTACAATTCCCTTCATTGCCAGACTGACGAGTCATTGGTGTTTCAGAATGTGTCCCTTCTGTGGTGTTGAGCGACAAACATCGTTTCTTCCAGATTCGATTCAGTAGCTCAGTATATGATCCGCCCAACTAATCCTTAGCATTCTTCTGTAGCACTCGTTTCAAAAGTTTCTAATCTCTTCTTGTCTGTACTCTTTATCGTCCACGTTTATACTCCTTATAAAGTTACACTTCAAGAAGAATGTAATAAGCTCAGTTCCAAAGAAAGTAGGTACTGACAGGGGTGAATACTATCGTACTATCAGTTTAATCAGTCATGGCTGCAAATTACTACCACGAATTATTTTACAGACAAATGGGAAAACTGGCAGAAGCGGACCTCGGGGAAGAACAGTTTGGATTCCGGAGAAATGTAGGAACTCGCGAGGCTATACAGACGCTCCGATTTATCTTACAAGATAGGTTAAGGGGAGGTAAACTTACATTTATAGCATTTGTAGATTTGGAGAAAGCTTTTGATAATGTTGACTAAATACACTGTTTCAATTTCGGTAGGTTGCAGAGGTAAAATGCAGGGAGCGAAAGGTTATTTACAACTTGTACAGAAACTACACTTAAGTTATAAGAGTCGAAGGGCATGAAAGGGAAGCAGTGATTGAGAAGGGAGTGAGACAGAGCTGTAACCTATCCCCGATGGTACTCAATCTTACATTGGGCAACTAAAGGAAATCAAATAAACAATGGGAGAATGAATTAAAGTTCAGGAAGAAGAAATAAAAACTCTCATATTTTCTGATGACGTAAGTCTGGCAGAGACACTAAAGGACTTGAAGAGCAGATAAAGGGATGGATGGGGTCTTGAAAGGAGGATATAAGATGATTATTAACAAAAGCAAAACGAGGGTAATGGATTGCAGTCAAATTAAATCAGGCTGTGTTGTGGGAATTAGATTACGAAACGAGACGCTAAAATTAGTAGACGAGTTTTGGTATTTGGGCAGCGAGATAACTGATGATGGCCGAAGAAGACAGAATATAAAATGTAGACTAGCAATGGCAAGAAAAGCGTTTCTGAAGAAGAGACATTTAGTGACACTGAATATAGATTTATGTGTTAGGAAGTCTTTTCTAAAGGTGTTTGTTTGTAGTGTAGACATGTACGGAAGTGAGACGTGGATGATAAACGATTTAGACAAAAGGAAAATAGAGGATTTCGAAATGCGGTGCTACAGAAGAATGCTGAAGATTAAATAGGTAGAACAAGTAACCGATGAGGAGATAGTGAACACAACTGGGGAGAAACTCGGCTAAAACAAGTCCCACGAGTATATGTTTAACATACGATGACAAGAAGGTAGAAGAAGCGGACAGTGTTAAATTCTTGGGATTACAGCTTGATAATAAATTCAACTGGGAGGAGCACACCACAGAACTGCTGAAGCGTCTTAACAAATCTCTGTTTGCAATGCGAATTTTGTCTGACATAGGGGATATAAAAATGAAAAAGCTGGCATTCTATGCTTACTTTCATTCCATAATGTCATATGGGATTATTTTTTGGGGTAATTCATCAAGCCAAGCTAAAGTTTTCCGGGCACAAAAACGTGCAGTAAGAGTTATATGTGGTGTGAACTCAAGAACATCCTGCAGAAGCCTGCTTAGGGAACTAGGGATACTAACTACTGCTTCTCAATATACACTCCTGGAAATGGAAAAAAGAACACATTGACACCGGTGTGTCAGACCCACCATACTTGCTCCGGACACTGCGAGATGGCTGTACAAGCAATGATCACACGCACGGCACAGCGGACACACCAGGAACCGCGGTGTTGGCCGTCGAATGGCGCTAGCTGCGCAGCATTTGTGCACCGCCGCCGTCAGTGTCAGCCAGTTTGCCGTGGCATACGGAGCTCCATCGCAGTCTTTAACACTGGTAGCATGCCGCGACAGCGTGGACGTGAACCGTATGTGCAGTTGACGGACTTTGAGCGAGGGCGTATAGTGGGCATGCGGGAGGCCAGGTGGACGTACCGCCGAATTGCTCAACACGTGGGGCGTGAGGTCTCCACAGTACATCGATGTTGTCGCCAGTGGTCGGCGGAAGGTGCACGTGCCCGTCGACCTGGGACCGGACCGCAGCGACGCACGGATGCACGCCAAGACCGTAGGATCCTACGCAGTGCCGTAGGGGACCGCACCGCCACTTCCCAGCAAATTAGGGACACTGTTGCTCCTGGGGTATCGGCGAGGACCATTCGCAACCGTCTCCATGAAGCTGGGCTACGGTCCCGTACACCGTTAGGCCGTCTTCCGCTCACGCCCCAACATCGTGCAGCCCGCCTCCAGTGGTGTCGCGACAGGCGTGAATAGAGGGACGAATGGAGACGTGTCGTCTTCAGCGATGAGAGTCGCTTCTGCCTTGGTGCAAATGATGGTCGTATGCGTGTTTGGCGCCGTGCAGGTGAGCGCCACAATCAGGACTGCATACGACCGAGGCACACAGGGCCAACACCCGGCATCATGGCGTGGGGAGCGATCTCATACACTGGCCGTAGACCACTGGTGATCGTCGAGGGGACACTGAATAGTGCACGGTACATCCAAACCGTCATCGAACCCATCGTTCTACCATTCCTAGACCGGCAAGGGAACTTGCTGTTCCAACAGGACAATGCACGTCCGCATGTATCCCGTGTCACCCAACGTGCTCTAGAAGGTGTAAGTCAACTACCCTGGCCAGCAAGATCTCCGGATCTGTCCCCCATTGAGCATGTTTGGGACTGGATGAAGCGACGTCTCACGCGGTCTGCACGTCCAGCACGAACGCTGGTCCAACTGAGGCGCCAGGTGGAAATGGCATGGCAAGCCGTTCCACAGGACTACATCCAGCATCTCTACGATCGTCTCCATGGGAGAATAGCAGCCTGCATTGCTGCGAAAGGTGGATATACACTGTACTAGTGCCGACATTGTGCATGCTCTGTTGCCTGTGTCTATGTGGCTGTGGTTCTGTCAGTGTGATCATGTGATGTATCTGACCCCAGGAATGTGTCAATAAAGTTTCCCCTTCCTGGGACAATGAATTCACGGTGTTCTTATTTCAATTTCCAGGAGTGTATTTATTCCTTAATGCAATTTGTCATTAAAAATATATCACTTTTTCAAACCAACAGCTCAATTCATGGAATCAATACTAGAAATAAGAATAATCTTCACAAGGATTTAAACTCACTTAGCCTTGTACAAAAAGATGTGCATTATTCAGGAACACACATTTTCAATAACTTGCCAGCAGCCACAAAAAGCTTAACAACCAATGAATGAAATTCAGTTTAAGAGAAGCCTAAAGGATTTATTGGTGGACAACTCATTCTACTCCATTGATGAATTTCTCAGTAAAACCAACTGATTTGTATATTTCAGTGCAGTAATGTGTTCATTGTAAGTGTGTGTGTGTGTGTGTGTGTGTGTGTGTGTGTGTGTGTAAGTACAATCTAACTTCTTCACCATTTCAGTGCAGTAATGTGTTCATTGTAAATAAGTATTATAGTAGTTGTATTACGTGTTTACTACCTTATAAATAAAAAACTTTTTTATTTTAAATTCAGTGCATTAGTATTTGTAAAATCACTCTTTCATATAGTGTTCATTAAAAAATGACGATCATTCCACTTCGGATCTGTGGAATGGTATATTAGCTTATTTGTTTTAGTTGTAAACATTTGTCATGTATTGTTGTTTTTCTGACATGTTCCACATCCTGGAGGACCTCCTCACTACGGATCAATTGGAATGAAAGTAAATCTAATCTAATCTGATAGAATATATTCTGACACATCACAGAATAGTGAATCTAGTGACAGAGGGGAAGCGTGGGTGATAAAAATTGTAGACGGATCCAAGTAATGAATACAGTTAGCAGATTCTAATGAATGTAGGTTGCAGCAGTTATTTGGAGATGAAGATGCTTGCAGAGTATAGAGTGGGTTGGAAAGCTGCATCAAACCAGTCTTCGGACTGAAGACCACAACAACAACAAGACTACACTCCACAAAAATACATTTACAAAATATTTTGGTGTTAATAAATCTTAGTTTTTCTTGATATTGATAGCCTGAAATTTTTATCTTATCTAGTACGGCTATCGTCCATTCTTTTGCTGCATAAGTAGCAAAATTCATCTACTACTTATAGTGAGTAGTTTGCTAATCTTCATCCCTGAAAACTGCCTATTTAACTTGACTGGAATCCATTACCCATGTTTTACTGTTATTGATGTTAACCTTTCGACCTCATTTCTATGCGTTATCGATTCTGGTTACGAGTGACATCATTCCCGTGTGGCAAATTAAGCCCTCTGTCAGAATTACGACGCGTTTTACAAATCAAATTAAGTTACTTGTAATTTTAAGTTATGTTGACACACAATGATAAGGATAATTCAGTGCTCCAAATGACATTCGGAAGGTAAACTTCCGCATTCTGGCCCTCGGCGGGCCAATCAGGCAACTGGAATCGGAGGTGCGCCAAGGGGTCGATTCTGTAAAGCTACATTTTTAAAACTCTCAGTAAGGTTGGGCAGGTGCCACCGACGGTGTTGCAGAAATGGGGGTCTTAGGACCCTTTGCTGTTTTATTCCTCATGTGTCAATGTCACATTCCCCCCTGCCCGTGATAACGCCACAGGAAAGCTGAAAAAGTATGAGCACCCTTTCCTGCTACAGATCACGTTCAAATTTCGTCGAATGGATTTGAAAGATACCTAGTCGTTCCAACCTGTACACGCGTAGATGATCGAAGCAATGGGGCAATTCAAAAATCTTGCAATATACACAGACTTCTGGCAAAAAAGCAGTAATTTTAGATCCGTTAGGTGAAAGTAAAATAGTGAGACTTCTTTTGCACAGTGTCTCTCTCTTGAGAATCGGCAGGCAAATTTTCAGCAGATATCTGAAATTTAATTTTTGTACTGTGTAGCTGGAGTCATCCGGAACAAATAGTGCTCATCATGTCTTTCAGGTGATGCCCAGAGTCGACGGGAAGCGTCAGTCTGCTTCCCGTTACAAACGAAATTATTTTTAAAGCGGAATTTTACGCACCAATTCGATAGAGCGATCCCACATTAGTATAGTGCGACATCTGTTTTATCGATATGTACTAACAGAGACAGTAGAAGAGGAAGTACAAGCAGTACTCTAGCAGCGACAACACTGCCCTCGCGCACGCTGACTGCTACCGACAAGCATCCAGCGCAGCACAGTTGCTGCTGTAGTAGTAGTTACTCTTCGTGTTCTACTGTCCCCGTTAACATATATCGATGAAACAGGTATCGCACAAGACTTTCGTTTGTAACAGGAAGCAGACTGACGCTTCCCATCGACTCTGAGCATCACTTGAAAGACATGATGAGCACTATTTGTTCCGGATGACTCCAGCTGCGTAAAGCAGAAACAAAATTTTGAATATCTGCTCACACAACAGAGAAATTGCACCTGACGAGTCTTAAGAGAGACACCTTGTATAATGTTCGACAATGAGTTTTGGGATAATACAGTCAGAGAAACGCAAAACAAACAATGATAAATGAAAAAAATAAAAACAAGAAAGAACACTGATGGATCCCTGTCAAATATAATGAAATTAAAATATATTTTGCATTATGCGTAATAATGGCGCGAGAAAAAATTCAAAAATTCAAATGTACTGGTCTAAACGGGCCATCACAGAAATCCACTATACAGGAAAGCTATTCCACTGAAAGATTTTTGCAAATCACTGGGTTTTTCCTTCTGAGAGAAACTATTTTAATAAAAAATCAAAGAACTAGATGCAATGGAAGAGAACACCGCGATCGACGAGCCGTTGACGAAATTTAAGATACGCAAGTATTGTAAACAATTTAATCCCTCGAATGATCGAGACTTGGCATAAAATTTTATCAACTGTGCTAGTCAGCAAAGGACTACTCCTGTAACTCAAAAACACATACGAGAAACGATAAAAGAGATCTTGATTATAATGCATCTGAAACTACTGTGATGGAATTATCAAAGCCAATATTAAATAACGGACTCACTTTATAACGGATCGCCGGTCGGAGTGGCCGAGCGGTTAAAGGCGCTACAGTCTGGAACCGCACGACCGCTACGGTCGCAGGTTCGAATCCTGCCTCGGGCATGGATGTGTGTGATGTCCTTAGGTTAGTTAGGTTTAAGTAGTTCTAAGTTCTAGGGGACTTATGACCACAGCTGTTGAGTCCCATAGTGCACAGAGCCATTTAACGGATCATTGGTACTCTTTGCCGACAATGTTTGTACCTTTAGTTGGAAATGGAACAAATGTTATTTTGACAATACGTTTTAACAGAAAAAAATTTGATGGAGGATTTTGTTAACATAAAATAAAAAAAACTGGCAGAACACGTAGAAGACGCAACAGGTCTACTAGAGAGATTACGCATACTACGTTTGTTCGTTCTCTGCTTGAGTATTGGTGTGCGGTATGGGATCCTTAGCATATAGGATTGACGGAGGACATCTAAAATGTTCAAAGAACGGCAGCGCGTTTTATCGCGTAATATGGGAGCGATTGTCGCGGATACGAGACGTTAGTTGGGTTGGCAATCTTTAAAAGAAAGGCATTTTTCCTTGCGGCGAGATCTTTTCCAAATTTCAATCACCAACCCTCTACTCTAGATGTGAAAATATTTTACTGTCGCCAACCTGTTGAGGGAGAAGTGCTCACTACAATAAAATAAGAGAAATCAGAGCTCGTTAAGTGTTCATTTTTCCCACGCGCTGTTAGAGTCTGGCACAGTAGAGAAATAGTCTGGTTCGAAGAACCCTCTGCCAGGCTCTTAGTGTGGATTTCAGAATTGATGTAGATGTGTAGATGAGACAATGGAGAATGAATAATGAGAAGCTGCATGGCACATTAGCATTGAAATGAAAGGATAAATGGGGCGTCCATATTATTTCTACAAAGCACGAAAACGTAGAAATGAGTGAACAGAACGCAAGTGAACGAAGCCCTACTTTCAAACCAACATGTATTGTTGATTAGAACAGAGGAGTGATAGGCACTGACCGTTAAGATCAGATACTAGCAGTTTTCCCTGTTACCTGGAATTACTTGAAAGGGTATCCAAATATCTTCTTTTTTTACAGTTTTTATATTCTGTACAATAGAAACGATATGGAAAAGAAACAGAATTACACCGACTATAAGTTTCACGTAGCAGAAGCATTATTACAAACGTGCCGTCACATGTTTATAACAGACAAGGACCATTGTCGACTGGAGATATACCAATGAGACTACATGCGCAACATGGGGATCACTTTCCCAAACATATAGATCCAACGCCGTCGAAAACTAATCCAACAAGAGCCTGCAAAGTATGTACAAAAAAATAAGAAACGGAGTAAAACGATGGCGGAATGTAAAAACTGTCGAGTTAAATTATATGTACTTCATCGTTTCAAAAAACATCACGAGTTTTCTCAAAACTAAATTAATTTAAACTAATTATTAACCCTTTATGGTCTGAATTTTTCTTCTTTGACGTTGACAATTCTCAATTTTATGTCTTGTAACGGTTGGGAATTACTTTAGTAGAAAGAAAACTAGAAAAGTGGTCTTTTATTAATTTTTTTTTTAGGAAGACTTCAGAGTCCCGTCAGGTTATAATGGTCCAGTCATCGGGAAACATTACTTTATCAGAAATGGTTTTAATAAAAACAATTTGACACACAATAACACCTTACATTGGGAAAACTTTTGAATGACCTCTTGATTCTATTATAATTCCACGCTTAGCAGTAAATTCTGGCTATGAGCTCAAAAATTTTGGGCTCATTTGAAAGTGAAAACCCCTCCTTTCGTCTTTTGTGGTGAAAATATTGGAAAGGTATTTCTTGTTATCACCGTCATCTCCACATTGAATTTCTTCAGCTTCTGGAGAATACGTGGAAATATTCTGCTGATGATTACATATGGCATGGTGTTATTTTTTATTCGTTTGGTCTGTAAATTGATGAGTTTGAATTATTCTAGAACGTTCTTTGCTTCAGAATCGCTACTTTACTAAACTGGTGTATCAATATCAGATATGGAAAACTTATAGAGTTACTCCATTATATCCCTATCTTCCAGTTTTCCTGTCATGGTCAGGGTGTAAATAAATGAAGTTATTGACCTGACGGGACTTAACAAGTACTAAATATTTTAGACGAAAATTTTCAATATTTCGTGCTTCTAAACGTTTATCGTAAACATATTTACCACGAAACGAATATGATGGCCTGATTATCACAGCAGACACTCAAAACCACACACAGAATGACCCATATCCAACTACACGCAACCGAATAGTGAGCATTGCAAATACTTAGAGACACAGATAATACATCCGTAGAAGTTTTGCGATATGTTATCTATGTACCAAATTAAGAATAAACAGGAAGTAACAGTCCTGACAGGCTCATAACTAATGAGAATATTTTATTCCTCCTTTTATGCGCAACTCAGAAGTCCCGTCAGATTATGAAAGGTTTTACGGACTATTACATTATCTACGTGCAAATAATAAATAATGTTTGTTCACTGATGGATCGATCATATTTACTTCCCAGACATCATAAAATTATTGGTTATGCCCAAACGTTTATTATTCCACAATTCCTTGCGTTGTGTTCAAATGGTTCAAATGGCTCTGAGCACTATGGGACTCAACTGCTGAGGTCATTAGTCCCCTAGAACTTAGAACTAGTTAAACCTAACTAACCTAAGGACATCACAAACATCCATGCCCGAGGCAGGATTCGAACCTGCGACCGGAGCGGTCTTGCGGTTCCAGACTGCAGCGCCTTTAACCGCACGGCCACTTCGGCCGGCTCCTTGCGTTGTGTTACAGATATCATAACGACGCATACATTTTTCGCAGGTTCGATCACACGGTTCAACAGTTCAATGGCTCGATGCGCGACTGACCTAACTACCGCCCGAGCAATCGGGAGATAGCGGGTAAGCCAAGAGGTTGATAACATTTGAAAGAAACTTAGGCAGAGCTCACCACGGTGAAATAAACAGAAATTATCAGTAAAATTGTGTTCTGCAGAGCAAAAAAGGTCAATTGGCGATCCAATGAGCCTGCAGCGTTGAAGACATTTCTAAGAGACATTACGTAATAAAGCCCAGATTGCTGCTATGGCAGTTTAATTTTTTTATTGTAATGCAGTCCGCGGCTCGTGGTCTCGCGGTAGCGTTCTCGCTTCCCGCGCACGGGGTCCCGGGTTCGATTCGATTCCCGGCGGGGTCAGGGATTTTCTCTGCCTCGAGATGACTGGGCGTTGTGTGTCTTTCATCATTATTTCATCCTCATTCACTCGCAAGTCGCCGTAGTGGCGTCTCCCGGCCACCAATGCCATACGCTCATTACATTGTAATGCATTCATTTCGGCTAGATTACAATCTTCAGACTGTCTGCGAATGTTGCATAATATTTTAATATTATAATGTTAGTTCTCGTATTTTCGGCTGTACAAATTTGGTACTTATGTCCATACATAATCAGTGGTCGCTGTCACTCTGTATTTTGTTACAACGTCTTGTAGATTTAGGACTCTTATGCTATAAGCTTTTCTGTGGTTTGTTGCTTTTGTTAACAGTCCTTTCTCGTAATTTTTTTAATTTGAAGTTTTATAGTCAGATTTGACACCTGACCATAGATGCTAAAATTAAAGTTGCTATGGCGTGTTGATATTATCGTTTTGGACTGGTGGCGGTGGTGATAAGTTCCTGTGGGACCAAACTGTTGGGGTCATCGATCCCTAGGCTTACACACTACTTAATCTAATTTAAACTAACTTATGCGAAGGACAATACACACACCCATCCCCGAGGGAGGACTCAAACGTCCGAGACGGAGGGGGGGGGGGGGGGGAGACCGCGCGAATCGTGCTTAAGGCGCCCCAGACCGCGCCGTTACCCCGCGCGGCGTTTTGAATTGTATGTATGATCTTTGTAATATTTACGTGCAATATCAAGCAAATTAAATGAACTAATGAATAACACAAGTATCCAATTCGCTAACAGAACAACAACAATATCCGCCACAGAGTTGAGTTCACGCAGGGAAAAAAAAGTTGTCAATATACACACCTGGGCACATACAAAATCGAATGTCAGAATTGCAACAAATTTTGCATAGGACAGACAGGGCGTAACTTCGGTACAAGACAACGACAGCACACAGGAATTAGCGACAATAATCCATACACACTCTTCAACCACTTAAAGCACGATAGTCACAATACAGAACGAATGGCGTTAGCAATGAAAATTTTACCTACATTAGCTAAAGGTTTAACAATGAACGTACTTTAAGAGATAAAAATCTACACACACACACACACACACACACACACTGATGAACAAACGGATTTAAAACATGAACATTTCATACAAAATTTTACTGAATTCCTAACCAAAGGTAACGGATAGACCAGTGATCTCTGCACATGGAGGTAAAATGTCTCTACACCACAGACATACATTACTAGACCGGCAAAGATGCGTGAAGTAAGATGGCGGCATCAGGAACTTGCTGTAAGGGAATACTACATTTTCTGAAAGCAACTGACTTTGTAACCTTTATGAAGTGGTCTAATCAAGTTCTGTAGTTGAGCAAATATTTGTGTACTGATTGAGGTTAACACATACACTGTAAAATTGTGTGTTACGTATACACACGTTTACAGCAGAACGCAGTTTTCGTAGGAACACTCAAATGAAGAAAGAACACTTTTATCAACGACAAATAGCACATTCTACTTATAGGAGCACTTTCACAATGAGCATACTATTAGAAGATAAGCCAAAGTTGATGAAAACTAGTTAAGAACACATCATTAAGCTACGTGTGTTAATACTAGATTTGTGAAACCCCCTAAAATTTACATAAACTGTTTAATCATTGCCGGTATTTCAGATAAGACAAACTGTATTGTAATTATTTAGGATTACATAAAGCACAATAGCTAAAATATGTAAGACGTTTTTAGTCATTCTCGCATTGTGCCATCTTCTTTTCCTTGTATCTACGAGAAATTACAACCAAACGCGGTACATGTATCAACCATTTCATCAAAATTCCAAAGGTAACGTAGTTATATAAGTTTTCCCCATTTCTTACGATTATTTTGTCAGTAAATAAACAGCTGTTTACATATTCTTTGCGCTCGCCACCCTATTGCTACACTAAAGTGCTGGATTCAGTAACACCGACGATACTATATACGGCATTGCCAGTCTAGTAATGTATGCACCAACTGGATGTAGGATCACCAATCTCAGAGCTTTGGCATGCCTGCAGATTCCTGTCATCCGCATAGTCCGCCATGTTGTAGTTACGAGAAAAAAAACCGCCTGTCTGTAAGTGATAAAGAATTCTCTACTTATTTATAACTATGAACCTTACATCAATAAGCGATGTAATAAGCTCATCAAACATTCTCGGGTTTCAAGCCGCGTCAAGTGGTTTACTGTCCACGAGCTTTCGGCAGAGATCTCCTCTGCCACTGTCAAGTGGATGACTCATTTTGTGTTCTCGTGACATTTCGTGGCAGCCATGTTGAAATTTGGCAAGAAACGAAATAGAGCACTTTTGGCTGGCACGTTCAGATGACTAGAGCTCGACATCCAAATAGTATAGAGATCACTGGGATGGACGCAAACAGCTACCCACAGACACATCGATTTCAAAGATCAAACATACAGCTCAAAATGATAACATCAAACACCATAGCAACTGTAACCATGTAACTTTGACCGTCAAAATCTGATGATAAAACTACAAAATATAAAAATTACAAGAAAGAACGATTAACAACAGCAACAAATCACAAAACAGCTTATAGCATAAGAGCCATAAATCTACACCAGTAACAAAATGCAGCATGACAGCGACCACTGATGATATATGGACGTAAGTATCAAATTTGTATAGTAGAAAATACGAATAACCAACATCATAATAAATTTAAAATGTTATGTAACATTCGCAGATGGTCTGAAGAAGGCAATCTAGCCGAAATGGATCCCTCACAATAGAAACATTAAATTACTATGCCAGCAATCTTGATTTTATTACATAACAAAAAAGTTTAATTCAAGTAGGAAGAAGCAGGAGAGTAGCGCAGCCTGTCGATACGTACTGGTCGTGCGCGAAGCCGTTCTGGAGCATGCGCCGCTGGTCGGCTGTGGTCTTGAGTTCGTTGACGAGATCGTCGACGAGCCGGTCGCTGTCGTGGCGAATCCTGGCGGGGTGGTGGCGGTGCTGACCTGTGGGCAACATGTTGGCTGGAGTCTTCCAGCGGCTCCTCTGTTCCTTCTCCATCTGTTGCTGCTGCTGCTCCTGGCAATCGCACCGGTGACGCAGCTCAACGCAGCCATTAGACTGCTCATCACTCATTCGCTCCACTTGGCTTTCAGAAACTTCACCAGGTTCGGCTCCGTTCGAAATTTTGTTAATGCCATCCAGTTTGGTAGCTACCTGCGCGGCTTGCAAATCTCGCTCTGCAAGCTGACGGGGACCGAGAACGACTGTTAAACTGCACAGTTCCGCTTTGGCGGTGTCATCGCGAACAGCACAACTGCTATACGATTGCACCACCGAAATGTCTTGCACTGCACTCTTCTGCGAGGTTCCTTTACTCTCTGTTGCCTGTTGCTCCACTCCACCGATCTCCGTAGACCCAAGTTTGCTCTCACTGACGCAACGTTCTCCTTCTGACGTCACTGGAACGCCGTTTCGTGCCAAAGACAGTTGTTTAGATGTGCAGTTAGTCTCATGTGCTTGTTTTGGGATTTGCTCCAATGACACTAACCCTTTGACGCCACTTGTGTGGACTAGATCTCTCGATTTTTCTCCTGATGTTAATTTTACTTTCGACTCTCGGCTGCAGAGCGACGTTTCACGACAGTTTGAATCTGCAGAGTTCACACCTTTGTCATCTTCTGGTAAAACTTCCCGTTCTAGACTCTGTTGAGGTTTTACTTCTATCTTGATTTCAGACAGGAGTGGTGGTGTATGATCTTGTGCACGTCCACTGTCTGGTCGACTGTTTGGTTTACAGACTTCCTTGACCAGCTCTTTGGCGTCCTTTGGTGGTGTTTTCTGTTCTGATTTCCGCTCTAAGCTGCCCGCTATGCTTCTTGGTGCTGGCACTACAGTGTGCGGAAGTGATTGGTGACTAAGTTCCTGTTCGAGCGGCTCTTCTGGCTTACCTCTGAATTCTGACAGAGAGCGCTGTCGCGGTACCTCTTTGGCATCTTTTGACGGTAGCCTCTGTTCCGAGGTGTGAGACACGACGCTTGTAGGAGAGACCTTGGTCTGTGTAGAGGATATATTAGTCTTTAGTGACGGCAGCAGTGTCGGTTGTTCCTGAAACGTGCACTGCTCTCTATGAGGTGCAATTTCGTCGTCCATCAACTTGGTCTCTGGGGGTGGCGGGGGTGGTGCATGAGACTTCTGCTGCCGCAGCTCGACAGGCTTGCTCGTTGAGGAAATGCGGGGCAGTGCAGGAGGTGGCGCAGACTGCTGCTGTCTCGACTCAGCAGGTTTTCCAATGGAGACAGACAACTGCTGCTGATTCGAATCTGGAAGTTTTCCATTGGAGATGGATTGTTGCTGATCTGGCTCTGTGAGCCTTCCGTTGGTGGCGGACTCTCCCACAATTCCTCCATTTGGGGTGGACTGTTGTCTTCCACTGGGGACAGACTGTTGCTGTCTCCACTCCACTAGTCGGCCATTGGGGATAGACTGCTGGTGCCCCGACTCCACAGGTCTTACACAATGGAAGGACTCACTAGGTCTTCCACTGGTGGTGGACTGCTGCTGTGTCGATTCCACAAGTCTGCCATTGGGGGTGGAGTGTTGCTGTCTCTCCACAGGTCTGCCATTGAGGGTGGAGTGTTGCTGTCTTTCCACAGGTTTACCACTGGGAGCAGACTGTTGTTGTCCAGCTTCACTGGGTCTTGCGTTGGGTGCGGACAATTGCTGTCTCGATCCGGTGGACCTTCCAATGGGGATAGCCTGCTGCAGCCTCACGTCACAGACTCTGGCAGCAGGCAGCGACGCTCCAGACGCGCTGACCTCAGAATGCCTGGTCAGCAGCTTCCTCTCGGGGGTTGGCGACGCGGAGGCAGCAGCGGCAGCTAGCCTAGCGGCGGCAGCGCGCACCACCCCCGGCTCGCCTGGAACGGGCGGGGGTGGCGCCTTGCGCGTCGGTACCGATAGGGCGCCGCCCCCGGCGCGAGTCTTCGCGAGTGCAGCAGCCACCACCAGCTTGTTGGGCCGTGGGGGCACCGGCGGCGGGGCGGCGGTCCTACCGCTAGTCGCGGGGCTCACCAGCATTTCGCCGCACTACGGTTCCATGCACTGTAAGTTCACCGACCTCACGACACTATCGACTTCAGTACTCCTTTCTTAGGACAGCTACTTCAACCCGCTGTGGATCGGCGAAGATAGCTAACACCTAACACTTTTTCTTCTTCGGGCTTTATATAGATCAAGGTGTATCTACTTCTCCCAACCTCTTGCAACAAGTAACAGCTGTTGGTATTACGACGAACTGTCCCAGAAAAATATTTTTATTGTTACTGACCGCGACATCAAAGTATTTGCAACCAACCTGGAGTGATTTCAAGGTTCATTAGAATTAGCAGTGGGAAAATTATTCTATTTATTCTACACAAAAATTTCTATTTTCCTTCGTCGGGCACAACACAGTTGCAAGATATACAAATTCAGCTCTTTGCGTTGCAATCTCTCTCAGTAACAGGGCATCCAACTACTTGTTCAAGATGCTCTACTTATTTTCACTAAGCCAATTAAGTTTAGAATTCACTGTTTCGAATCAATCATGACCGACACTGCGCTGTCTAGTGAAACAGTTTTTAACAGTTATTCCAAAAGGATATGTCTCTTGTGATTATTATTAAACCACGGTTACAATGCACAGAGTACAGCAATGCGCCTCGGAGACAATGCTACTGCCGGGTACGGTGGCCCCGCTGTCACACGCTACTTGCCGAGAAGGCGGCCGCGGCAAAAATGTCCAACCGCGGAATCCGCTACCCGCCGTCCTCGCCCCAGTGGGCCCGCGCTGTCTCGGGCCACGGAAAGCACGACCGCCGCCCGTTATCTTTCTGCCACTGGCAGCTGAGACCGCGCCAACTCGCTTCGCGGAATGCGAGCGAAGCGGCAGGGAACACAAAGTACTAGCCCAACACGTAGCCGACAGGGCTAGACTATCCCCAACGAGCGTCTTGCTGCGTGACCGTATGACACGGACTTTCAACCATAATTACACTTTACTGCAAGACACAAATTTCGAACCTCGCTGTTGCTTCGTAGGACGCCTTAAGTAGCCCTGTAACGATATCCGTTGTTTGCGGAACACTGTTTCCGTATATTAAATAAGTTCCCACGGCACACACTTTATGCTACATCAAAGTCTAAACAAGTGTCTGTGTCTGACATGTCAACACCTGCATGAGAAACAAATTCACACGCCGACAGCACACGGCTCCTCCATCTAACGCTCCTAACAGTCGAAAATCTTGCCTCCCACTTTTTTTTCAGCTACAAGTACACATTCGTAGCACACACGGTCAACGAAGCCCGTCGCGCCAGCGAGAAGTGCCACTTCGATGCGTGTTTTCCAGTGGGCGAGCCGGTTGCGACGCAACCAGCTTTTCACAGCGCCGATCCTTTCCGGGCGAGACTGGTGGGTAGCGAAGAGAAGAGGACGCGCCGCGAGTTCGCTGTCCCGACTAACGCGTTCGCGACTCGACGCGCACTCTGCATAGGCACACCCGTACACGCCTTCCCGTCCTTCGCGTTCGACCGCTCGCAGCCGACTGACGGGTTCTCCGCTGGCTACACAGAGTGGCGACTCGGGAGCTCGGCGGCTGTCGCCCTCTGTCGACCGGTGGCGGAAGCTGCGCGCGTTCTGGCGGCGGGAACACTACAGCTGTCTGCGTCAGCGGTCACTGTTGGGGTACAATCATAATACTGACAAGCAAATCGCACCCCGTGAGATTTAGTGGTAAGATGACCCAATGGATAGCCCGTTAAAAAAGGAACACAGACCAAGCATGAAAACAGGACGAAGGCGTACTGAACAGTGAAAAAAATCAAAATAAAAACAGCGCAATATCGAGAGAAATTGAGCAGCCGTCGCGTCGTGGTTAAGTTGCCGGCACGGTAACTCAGCTTGTTCGGTCACAGGGTTAGCTGCCCGGTGTCTTGCGACGTCCACCCCGAGCAGATACAACGAACAAAAACGAACAAAATGTGATTTTTTTTTAAAGCGTGTTCGGGCAGAGGGCTGCTCGCCCTCTGTAATAAAAAAACTGAGTAAAGGAATCAATGATCAACTTCAACGGATGTCTTGTGACGTCCGCCCAGACCAAACGCAACGAACAATACCGAACAAAATGAAAAAAAAGTAGTCACGGTGTTGGGTTGTAAACCGGGCGAGCAGTATTCAAAACTCCCTGGTGCCATTTTATTTTATTTCATTTTTTTCACAACATTATGAACTGTCCGTCCGGTCGTTGAAATGTTTGTTCTCTTTATGCAATCTTGGGAGTTATCATACTATACATTGTTTATAGAATATGGGTCACGTGGTAAGAATACGGTACCGTCGCAACTAGAGGTGATGAACAGTGAGAGCAGGCGAGATACTACATGGACCTCTCAGAAATGAAAACAACAAACAAACGGATGTGAACTATGTTGCAACACAGGAATTAAACTGTAAAAACTTCCAAACGGAACGCAACTTCAAAGACGTTAAAAGCATATATTGTGAGAGAGCGCAGAGAAACTGTGAAACTGTTGCATTCATTTGTTGCAGCTTATGTGACAAACTATTATGTTTTCATCATTTTCTTGCGAGTGATCACATTCACATAGACATCTAAATCGGACAAGGAGGCATATCTCATTCACTTACCAGGCATACAAATTAGGTGCGTCGATAAGAGATCCCTGACATATGACACAAAAAATGGTTCAAATGGCTCTGAGCACTATGCGACTTAACTTCTGAGGTCATCAGTCGCCTAGAACTCAGAACTAATTAAACCTAACTAACCTAAGGACATCACACACATCCATGCCCGAGGCAGGATTCGAACCTGCGACGTAGCGGTCGCTCGGCTCCAGACTGTAGCGCCTAGAACCGCACGGCCACACCGCCCGGCCATGTGACACACGTACTGTCACTAATGCAGTGTGTGACACACCAGACTGTTTTCCGGTGGAAGAGTCCGTTGACTTGTCGCCTTGTCATCAAACGTCTGCCTTTCCCATTCGAAAGCCACATCTTTTCGGCTGCTAATTGAGTAGTTGTGCAGAATCAACTGTCATTATAGGTCCCTATGTTACACCTCGCTGTTGCGGACGTACGTTACACCACGACACAGACACAAATTTGAATACAGCGATCAGTGGAAAAAAAAACTGCACCAGGGAAGTTTGGCAGTCCAACACCGTGACCACTTTTCCACGACGCCGTTGCTCTTTCATTCTCCTCTACGTTGCACTTCTTGTCCTTGAACCGTTCAGTGTTTCTATTTTGCTTTTTTCCCCGCAGTTCAGTACGATTCTTCCTGTTTTCATGCTTGATCTTTGTTCAGTTTTTGAAGGGCTGTCTACTGGACCGTCTAAACAGTGAATCTGAGGGTGGTGCGATAGGGAGTTTTCTTGTGAGGTTTAGAGCATAGGGGACGAATATCTATGGACTGACCGCAGTGTACTGCGCATCTTACCAAAGCCAAACTGCGATTGTTAAGTGAGTTTCGTAGAGCACTGTTTGTTTACATTTTGCGCTAAGATTGAATCTTTTAATACTAAAAGTATTTGCCCTTTTTTATACCATTTAGCAATGGTAAATAATTGATGCGTTACCGGTTAAAATCGAAATACCAAACAAGTGTTCGTAGGTACACACCACAAAGCTCCAGTTATAGTTGTCATTAGTAAGAAGCGCTTTGTGTGTTGAAAAATTTTGAAACACAGCGCAATAAAGACTTAACACCGTAGAGATAATTTGAGTGAGCGTATTGCCATACTTTTACGAGATAAGTGCTAGATAAAAATTCGGTAGTATGCTGCTAGTCAATCCATTAAATGCAAACACATTTAGAGCAATGCTCCCCTGCAGATAAGATTGAGGTATGACAGTCTTATTTTCCGCAGATTATTCAGACCTCCAAGCCATTATGCTTATTTTAAAATAGCGTCTTGCAACACCTGGCGTAAAATTTTTTCATGTGTCAGCATTTGTCTGGCTGAAAGCTTCATCGTATCCTTTCCATCTTTCGAGTATTTCATCCTTTTCAGCTAGTTCAATTGGAACTAAAAGAATTTCACAAAATGTCTTGATTTGTCTATATATACACTACAGTCAAAATTTTAAGCTTCTCTTTGCAGCCGGCCGGGGTGGCCGAGCGGTTCTAGGTGCTTCAGTCTGGAACCGCGCGACCGCTACGGTCGCAGGTTCGAATCCTGCCTCGGGTATGGATGTGTGTGATGTCCTTAGGTTACTTAGGTTTAAGTAGTTCTAAGTTATAGGGGACTGATGATCTCAGATGTTAAGTCCCACAGTGCTCAGAGCTATTTGAACCATTTTTCTCTTTGCATATTGGTCATAGCAGATGATCAGTATGAATTAGTAAAGTACTGATTCACTAAAGAATCGAATTCCCACGTTAAAACAGCTCCAAACCGCCTCGTTACTTTACAAATGAGTTAATGTGTTAAATATTTGACGTTACGCATGTAAGCCTGATGTTGATAGTCGCAAAGTGCTATCATCAAACACTGGTTGACTAAAGTCTGGGTAATTTGTGCTACGTTTCCAACAAAAACTAGTTTTTCACACATCTTAATGTTTATGGCGTCATATATCCTGAATTACGGGTCATACATTCAGATGTTTTGGAATGTGGGCCTCAGTCAACCTAGATAACTTTCACATAGCAGGCCAGTCTTCAGGATTTATTTTTGAAGCTAAAGTGTGCTGCTGCACTAAGAAAATTAATTAAGGAATACTAGTGTGTTACCAGCGTGCAGCAGAACCCCCAGGATCTTTATCAGAATAACAAAAGTGGGAAAGATTTTTTTTCTTTACGGGTTCACCTTCCTCTATAGAAGAGAGGAGTGTAAATGCTATGCTGTATATTGCGAAAAAACTCCAGATATTTTAAAGCGCAATATATCGCTAAGACTACTCGAGGCGAAGAGGCGTCGTTTTATTACTCTGGCGTTCTAACAAAGTCGTAAAAGCGATAACTGGTCGCTGGAAAGTGGAACGTGGAGGAGTGACATATAAATCTAAACTTAACGATTAGTTCTTTCACTGTGAAAACGCGCTTACGCCCGTCAGTCAATAGGCTGTGCTATATAGGCTCAAAATTCTTGGACACCCTTCACTCATTTGCTATGTTACGAGGGATGTTCGAAAAGTAAGTTCCGATCGATCAAAAAATGAAAACCACTGTCAAAATCTAATAAAGCTTTGCAGATATGTGTTCGATAGTGTCTCTAGTATCCCTGTCGGTTGCATCACTTCGCTCGCTTCAGTTCTGAGCGCATGGTAAGCACATAAAAATGGACAGAAAATAGTGTCTCCCGCCAAGTATGAGGTCCTGGTGAGAGATTTCGCCTGATGTTATGCAGCCCACATTACACAACTGTCATACAGTTCCTACTTCGTGACAATTCTCGGTCGCAATTTGCAGGGGCAATGAAAATGCTCTTGCAGCGTTTTCGATGGAAATTGTTTGATCACCCGCACTACAGCCGGTAATTGGCTCCCTCTGTGTGTCATCTCTGCTCACATTAACTACTGGCTATGAAGACAACATTTTCGGTCAGACAACGAGCTATAGGTGAGCGTAGAGAATTGGCGGGAAACACAGGCGGCTGCCTTCTGTGACGAGGGTATTGGAAAGTTGGTATAACGGTGCGACAGATGTCCTAGCTGGAGCGGCGACTATGTAGAGAAGTAGCTGGAAGGTGTAGCCAACTGTCGCAAATAAAAAATTTCTGGTTTTCAGTGTAGTTTCCACTTCGCGACTGATCGGAACTTACTTTCTGGACAAGCCTTGTATTTTACCTGATAAGTGTAGATTCTGCTAACAGATGGACGACTTTATAGAGCTGGTGAGAAATTGCAAGAAAGGATAGCTATAAATACAGGGTGGTTATAATTACACTTTCGCTAGTTGAGCCAATGTAGAAGGAAAACTATTTATTGTGTGAATACTCAACTTGGGAATGATTTTGACTGTCCGCTGCAGGATTTGCATAGTTGGTACTGTTAGTGCCACGACTTGCCGTTAGACGCCAGGCGACATAGGGTTGGAACACAATAAATGTGCATTACAGTTACAGACAGTCAACATGTATCTGGAAGAGGTAACCAGGGCTTTTTGCTCGTAGAGCTATTTTATCAAAACAACAGCAATACTGCTGCTGCTCGTCGCGGTTATCGATGCATTAAAGAGATACGGAGAGGTTCTCTTTCCGCACCGGGGTTACAAAACGCGATTCGGAAGTTCGAATTAACAGGAGATTTGGGGGAGCCAATTGAACCACAAATTTTTCATGAAGTTTCTGTTGCCATGCCTGAGAATGCTGGACGCGACGCGCGATCTTCAAGCAGTACATGAAGTATGTCAAGACAGGTGGACATTCCATGGCACACCGTTCGAAAAGTGCGGTTGTAGGCTGTCGTGGAAGCACAGCAATGAGTAACGTTTGTAACCTGGAATCTAAACACGGTACGCAATTAACGAATGTTATCCTTCATACGGAAGTTAGAAAGTGTGTTTCTTTCCATGGCTTATTCGTTATTTCTCTTCGATATGTCCTTACAAATGTTTCGACAAAGTTTCATTGTCCTATGATCACTCGTTTTTCTTGGGATCCTCTCAAGTAGCGGAAGTTTAATTATAATCATCCTGTAATTCAGCACAATAAAACTCTTTTTGAAAAAAGAGCTCTAGCTGTTTAATTGGCAAATTGCCATCCAGAGCTAGAGTCGTTGATTACCACTCAGCATTATTTTATTAATGGCAAACTTTAATCATGATAATGGCCTGTGACAGATTATTTCCTGTATAAGGTGCCAAAATGAAGTTGCTAACCGCCTCTTAACAAGAAGGTGGAAACGTAGCAGTTAAGCGTCAGGCACGCTCTTGCACTTCGGGAAGGACGTAGCCCTTAAAAGGAGGAATCATCAGCTTTTATCAGCGACATGGATATGCAGAAAGCAACTGTGGAAACTATTGCAGTAAAGACACAGAAAACGCAGCCGCAAGGTATGTAAAAGGTTTTTAAGACATATACTGTGTTTCAACATTATGAAATACCACTATGAAAACGATCTACGCGGCGTACTGAAAAGTAATGCCTACGAATTTTTCGTGTGAAAACTATTAATTTTTTAAAAATAAAGCAAACAAGGACCAAGAACTAAAGATGGTGTGCATTATCCAAAACCCAATGCAGAAATACATAAAAATATCTCCAAAATAACAGACACAATGCGTATGAGAAGAATCCAATTAATGGGGCATTTACAAAGAATGGACTCAAACAGGTTAACGCACAAAATCCATATTTTTTGAAAGAACAAAACTACAAGACCGAACTGGTACAAGCAGACGGAAAAAGACCTGAGCGAATTAGGGTCTCCAAACCTACATGACAGAAATGAAATCGGAAAAATCAGAAACACACGGGGTTCTGACGAAGAAGAGAGAAAAACTAACCGACGTACGTTGTCTACGCAACGAAAGATAGCCCATTCGTTGCTTATAAAGGAATACTGGGCGAAAAGGAAGGCCAACGAATGTTGATTACGCGTGGTCCTAAGTGATCCATCCGCGAAGAAGAAGAAGAAGAAGAAGAAGAAGAAAGCAAACTTAATTAACATTCTACATCTCTATTCATCATGTCTACATGTTTATTTCTCAACATAGTGACCCTGGCGACGAACACATTTCTCCTAATGAGAGACCAGTTTGTGGATGCTGTCACTGCAGAATGTTTGACTTTGTTAACGACGCCACAAGAAGCTCAACTTGCTTGCCACGCTTTAACACTATCAAAGTCAAGTTCTCGAAGGTGTTCTTTAAATTTTTGGAAACAGTTGAAAATCAGATGGGGCCAAATCGGGACTGTGTGGAGAACGATTGATGGCAGTTAACCCAAGGCGTCGGATTGTTACGTATGTCGCAGAGTTAGTGTGTGGTCTGGCATTTTCGTGCTGAAGGCGAGGGTGCCCCACGTGTGAACGAGCTCTTCTGTGGTTAGAAATTCGATTACAGCACGCTGTTTGTTACACAGCGCCATGTTACACGCTACAACTCATAGCTCTCTAGCAGCAGAAGGTTGAAACTTCCGTCAGCGAAGCGGAAGTCGACCGTGTAATAAGCATGACATGTAATACCTCAACTGATATTGAGAACAGGATAAAAATTCTGAGGCATTACTTTTCAGCACGCCCTCGTACTGGCAGATAACCAACGCGGATTCAACAAATATCGTTGTTGTGAAACACACAAGGATCCCTAAGTTGATTACACATTTCTAAATTCCCAGAAGGTTTTTGAAAAGTGCCTCATAAGCACCTTCTAATCAAATTGCGTGCCTGTGGAATATTATCTCATCTGTGTGTCTGGATTCGTGATTTCCTATCGTAACGGCCACAGTTCAAAGTAACTGAAGATGATTCATGTAGTGAAATCCAAGATAATATGGTGTTATAAGTCCTCTGCAATATTTAATATGTATGAACGATTTAGGAGACAATCCGAACGGGTATGTTAGATTATTAGCATATGATACAGCCATCCACCATTTTGCAAGCTCATCAGATTATCAAAACGAATTACAAAATGATTTATACAAGATATTTGCTGGCAGCTGACCTTGAACAACAAAAGTGAAAGTTCCGCAACAAGTGCTAAAAATTTCGGTTACACGATAAATCACACAAATTTCAAAGTTGTCGGTCCAACTATTTACCCAACGGTTACGGTCGACGTAAACTGAAACAATCACTTAGGAATTGTTGTGGGAAAGGCGAACAAAAGACTATGTCTTATTGGCTGAACACTTACAAGGTGCGACAAATCTGCTAGAGTGCTTATACTACTCTTGTCCGTCCTCTTTTGTAGTACTGCTGCGCCGTATGGGATCCTTGTCAGATAGCACTGACGGAGGATATCGAAAAACGCCTCGTTTTGTATTTGCGTGAAATAGGGGAGACAATCAGGATGACTACCACAAAAAATATTTTTCTTTGTGACAAGAGGTTTTGGCGAAATTACAATCACCAATTTTCTCCTCCAAATGGTAAAATATTTTGTTGACTTCACTTACTTATAGAGAAAGAACATATTGATAAAATAAATCAGAGCTCGCACAGAAATATTTATGTATTCATTTCTCCCTCGTGCTATTCGGGAACAGAAGAATGGAGAAATAGTACAGGGTGTTCCCAAATGATCTTTAGCACTTTGGTCATGCACATTTCAGACTTGGGATATGTAGAAAGGTGCAGCTTATCGGCATAATATTGACACAAACCTAAACTTTTAGTTTTCGCAGTTTAGTTATTGACGAAACTGGCCACGCCACTCCCTCCTCCACCTCCTCTTCCCCCCCCCCCCCCTTCCCCCCGCCCTCACACAAGCAGATTGAGCAGATTGTTGACAGAAACTGAATCTCACACCCAGGGCCAGCAGAACTTTTGGACGCCCTACAGAAGCACGCCAACATCACATCCGACAATTAGGCAGTTGTAAACAGGTTTAAGGATTCTGGAAGTGTCATGAAACGAAGGAGTTCTGGGCGTCCGAGTACGAGGACTCTAGGCATAACTCCATTAGACTTTTTTTGTCTCTGGGGCTTTGTGAAGCACGCCGTCTACCAGAGTCCGGAACAGGAGCTGCAACAACTGCGAGTTCTTATCAGAGCAGCAATTGCACAAGTAAATGAGCACATGCTAGTTCGGACATCGGAAGAACTGGAATATCTCTAAGGTATCCTGTGTACTACAGATGGCGCACATATTGAACACTGTTAATCGGCTACTAAAACTTTACGTCTGTGCGAAAATTATGCCGCAAACCGCAACTTTCTATCTGTCCCCATTTCTGAAACATACGAGATCAAATTTGTAAAGACTCTTTGGAACACCCTGTATGACTGTGAGCTGAACACTTAAGTGTGAATTGCAGAACAGCCATGTAGAGGTAGGTGTAGAAATGTGGACTCTAGTGGTGGACCGTACCAAACCAGTCAAAAGACTAATGATGAGCAAAAGAAGGCATTCCAGTCCGCGGGAGTAGTCAGTTATCGATCTCATGCATGGAATCGATATATTAGGCATGAAAATTGATAAGTGATTGGAATTATAACGCACTGATAGCTTCTCTTCATCAGAAGATTCCATGCACAGTGTCGCTTCTTGCATAATACGACGTATATCTTCAGAGATCCATAAAAATACTTTTATATATTTCAATCAGACCATCTGAATAACTAACGTGTCTTTCCTACTATTTAGTACCATGGGTAAGTCGTCATGCTATGCATTCCAGCTACTCGTGTACCAGAAAAAGCGTTACAGACAGGAACGCAGAACAGGTATTCAGCAAACGGTGGCCACATAATTCTTTATATAAACATGCAAATTTTTGCTAGAGTTGGTAGTCACCATACGCAGTCTTCCGAGATTGCTGTAATTCACAATCATACAACATCTTGATCAAGAACGAAGGAAGGAATGAAAAACGTGTAGATATGTGAGAATTATGAGTAATCTAAGTGTACACACATAATGGACTGACACACCACCTGCATATCCGTACTATCTCCCAGTCGCCGGCAGCGGCAGCACTCTTAACGGTTACGGTGGCTCACCACAACTGACACCAATTGCGTCAGAGAAACGGTATGGGATATAAATATCACAAACTGGCCTGAAAATGTGAAAAATTACCGTACGAGGAAAACAGTTCTTCTGGTGGCCGAAATAATTGCGGGTCTCTGACAAGCAGAGGCCGTACGGCTTCACCGTGATATAGAAGGGTTGACGCTAACTAGAAATACGGGCTAGATGTAACCCGCCCACGTTGTAGATGTCTATTAAAACAATTTGGAATACTTATAATGGCACTTAAATGAATTTATTCACATACAAAATCTTTTATCAACAACCCATACAAAGTTGAGAAGAAAATGAAATTCTCAAATGGCAAACTTGACAATTCGAGGATATTTGGCACTGCCTATTCTTAAGTCGTCGACACACGGACTGTGTATTCGAGCGTTGAGCGTGCCATGCTTCTGAGGTCATAGAGTGGAAAAATCACGTTGGGGAGTCTTCCCAAACGTGCAGAGCAACATGAAGCATGTAAGATATTCTGAACGTTCGTTTGAACGTTGATGAGTGAGATGGAAGAGCGTCACCTGCACGCCATCAGTTGAAGCCAATACGCATATGTTCCGTTTCTGAGCACCAGCAAATTGTGAATCTCTCGAAAACCCATCGTTAATTGTACGATTTGTTGTAATAAAACGACGGGAAACGTCATAATGGTGATTAAAGAATTGTTGTAACTTTTGTATTATGAAATTACGCCAAAAAAAAATGGTTCAAATGGCTCTGAGCACTATGGGACTCAACTGCTGAGGTCATTAGTCCCCTAGAACTTAGAACTAGTTAAACCTAACTAACCTAAGGACATCACAAACATCCATGCCCGAGGCAGGATTCGAACCTGCGACCGTAGCGGTCTTGCGGTTCCAGACTGCAGCGCCTTTAACCGCACGGCCACTTCGGCCGGCGAAATTACGCCAATTCAAGGCAACGGCACATTGAAGATCCATCAAAAACGCATTGTTCTCGCTACAATTTGCTATAATTAAATGTCAGTTAATAACAAATCAACGATTAATGCTTTCAGGAGATATAAAGGTTTGTCACAAATCATTCGTGGTCGGTATAACGTAATAATAGCTATAACAGCTGATGTCTTGCTGATTAGCGTTTCACTTGATCCAAACTTTTTTTACTAACCTTCGCGATTTACTTCCTTATTAGTTTAATAGAGATATACTCTATAATATTAGATGTTATGTAAACAAAAGTGCGCTCTTTCTGAAGAGTGAGTTTCTTCGATTGGCTTTATCTCCAAGACAGCTTGCGTTACGTGCACGAAAATAGTTTGCACTTTCTTGTTTCAACTTTTGTATTTCACATGTAAATTTTTATCGCACTATTTGCAGTGGAACTTTTATAAGCCGGTGTCCTCATTAACTGACGCACCCTATCCAGTCTTGACAGGCGAACGGCGTAGCTCTGATAATAAATCGTAATAGTAAATTATACTCTCCTTTTTGCCAATTTTTGGATATTGAAATTTTTATTTCTGTACGTTATAGGTAAAAATCTGTGACTAGCATAATGACAATAGAGGAAATGCGAGTTTTGACAGAGCTGACGGGGGAATTGTACGACCGCCCATTTCGTAAACAGAGCGATTTGCGAGCCAGATACGATCGACAACTGCCGCTGGAGCGCGCTGCAATGGCGGATGTCACGTTGAGGCACACGTACATCATTTCTGAGTGTTTTCAGTACGTTGAACTCGGCACGCTCAACGTTGACTTTCGAAAGCGCGGTCCGTGTGCCGACAGCTTAAAACTGTTATTTATAGCGTGGGCTCGCGTGATACGGAAGAAAGCCAGACCCGGATGAAATCTCCATGCCGGTACAAAAGCGTTGATCTTGTTCACTGGCCGAACTATATCGCTTTAGATGGCCATTTACACTAATCTAGGCAAGTGCCGGGCTAACTGTAATATCCAATCTACGTTTCAGAAACGCTGTACGCATGATTTACACCGGAACGAAAAGAAGAGAACCAGCATCAGTGAATTCTCTCTGGTGTAAACGGCAGACAACTGCGAGCAAATGCTATTCGGTTATGTTTCATTCGCATGCACAGGTGACCGCTTAGGTTCCACTGGTTGTCGTTCTTTCAGCGAACCACCAAAGCAAGTTCACATACTCTCCGCTTCAGCGATAGAAGTACAGGGGGCACTCATTAGCATTTTGCCTGTGGACAAGTTTTCTTATGTTATGTGAATGTCCGAAAGAACAGACACCACACATTCATATAATTCGTTAGGCCTAGCTGGGCAATGAATCCATCTATTTTCAGTGCGAATGCACAAATACTTCCGACCTCCTGTGGGAGTCTCGGAAGAGCGAATAAGGAAGAAATGGGAAGCGGTTGCAAATAGGTGGCGCTCGATGGGAGTGTGGATCGGCCGTGAGGGAAGCCGAGATAGTCGGTGCAGTTGTGATAACGCTGTGTCCCGGATGGTGCAGTGGTTACCGCACCTGCCTAGTAAGCAGGAGGTCCAGGGTGCGAATCCCGGTCCGGCACACATTTTCACTCGTCGCCGCCGATTCTGCGTAATGTCCAAATGCAGCTGACAGCAGTGACCCTCCCCTTTCCTTTCCTTTCTTCCCCTCTCCACCTTCAATTTACATATAACTTTTGTTGTTGACATCAGCTCCATGAGAAATGTTGTGGAGAGACGAGGATATAATGATGTGACTACGTACTCTTTCCCGGCGTAATAAGTATTGACAGTTTCTTCGGTTTGCTGCCGGATCCTAAAATCAATTTGACTCGACATTTCGGCGATCCAACTGGTCGCCGTCTTCAGGAGAATGCTGCTTCTGCTGATGAGTCCCGCTGAGAACTGACGCCAGGCAGTTTTTTTCCTTTATTGTTATTTCAACACCTTACATTAACAAGGTGGGCCGGCAGTGGCAACAGTACACCGCTCATCGGCAACATACAGGACCAATATAAACAAGGAAGACATAGAGCCAGGCAGCAAATTGACGTCCTATATGGGTCACCGTTCAGTACACGGTGCATGCGCCGCCCATCACGGTTGCTGCCCTCCAAGACAGGGAGGTGGCGCCGCCCTTAGTAGAACACTGCTGGCAACGATATATCGCACTCAGGGCCGTACCGAATAACGCTCATTTTTGACGCGAGATAATACAGGATTCCATGTCTGCCTGGCGTCAGTTCTCAGCGGGACTCATCAGCAGAAGCTGCATTCTCCTGAAGATAGCGTCCAGCTGGATCGCCGAAATATCGAGTCAAGGTGATTTTAGGATCCGGCAGCAAGCCCGAAGAGACTTTCACGATGATATAATGTTGCTGATAAGAGAATATACAGGTGGTCAGAAACATTGTGAAGAGTTTGTTAGGGCGTTGCAAGACAGGTTGCCCTGAGAAACAACTGTAAGAAAAATGTTCGATATGGTGCGCCGTTTCCGAGTTAATTAGCATTGAAATTTGTCATTCAGGTCGCTGAGTGAGCAAATTCAAGGGGCCTGCCAGGTGAAATTTGTTGTTCTCATAGCGTAGGTGATAGTGCACGAGGCTGCTCAGCTTCTGGCCCGGTTTCGAGCTACTACCGTTCCACGTCCAATTTTTGTACCGCTCTCTTGTCCACTTTTATTGAATTTTTTTCTGAACCATTATTTCTCAGCAAAACCTACCCTGCAACGGCCTTAGAAGATTTTAAATCTGTCCCTGATCACCCTGTAGATGCTGTAGGTGCTTTTGGGATACAAGATATCCGTAGCACAAAATACTGAACAAAATTAAATATTATTGACACAAAACAGCCTAAGCACACAGAAGTCTGAGGACGGGAGAAAGGCGATAAACGCATTAGAAGATCCATCACACGGGAACTCAGTGAATGGGCACACGCTTTGTACTTCTTTTTCTTTAAAGTACGAATTAAAGATATCTGTTAGGCCGATTAAATTTTAAAAAATATACAGAAGATTTGATCATTCTCGTTGCTTACGTTCTTGGTAGCTGTAATTACGTTGCTCATGTATCAAGTGTTATTTTAGCGATTTTGGATGCAATAATTGTCTCAATAAAAATCCTACTGTCGCGAACACGCTATCTTCTAACTAACAAACTATATAGCAGATGAAACTTCCTGCCAGATTAAAACTGTGTGGCGGACCGAGACTCGAACTCGTGACCTTTGCCTTTCGCGGGCAGGTTGGTTGGTTGTTTTGGGGAAGGAGACTAGACAGCGTGGTCATTGGTCTCATCGGATTAGGGAAGGAAGTCGGCCGTGCCCTTTCAGAGGAACCATCCCGGCATTTGCCTGGAGTGATTTAGGGAAATCACGGAAAACCTAAATCAGGATGGCCGGACCCGGGATTGAACCGTCGTCCTCCCGAATGCGAGTCCAGTGTCTAACCACTGCGCCACCTCGCTCGGTCGCGGGCATGTGCTCTACCAGGTTCGCAGAAGGGTTCCTGTGAAGTTTGGAAAGTAGGAGATGAGGTACTGGCAGAATTGAAACTGCGGGGACGGGTCGTGAGTCGTGCTTGGGTAGTAGCTCAGATGACGCCGGCACGGTAGCTCAGCGTGTTCGGTCAGGGAGCTGATTGGCCTCTGTAATAAAAAAAAACTGAGTGAAAGGATCAACGACGAACTTGAACGGATGTCATGTGACGTCCGCAATGACCAAACACAACGAACAAAACGCAAAACGCCGGCACGGTAGCTCAGCGTGTTCCGTCAGAGGGTTAGCTGCCCTCTGTAATAAAAATACTTAGTCAACGGCTAAACACTGAACTTGAACGGGTGTCCAGGGACATCCGCACCGAACAAATGTAACGAACAACATCGAACAAAAGAGGTTGTAGAGCACCTGCCCGTGAAAGGCAAAGGTCCCGAGTTCGAGTCTCGGTGCGGCACACAGTTTTAATCTGCCAGGAAATTTCATATCAGCGCACACTCCACTGCAGAGTGAAAATCTCATTCTATATAGCGGATTTTTATCAAGTAGCTGTGATATGTTGTATGTATATTTCACATTTCATTAAACATACTTTATTGACATTATTATATTCTTTATATTATGTAGTTAAATAAATATCTTTGAGGCGGTTCACAACTGTTGCTGCAGAGAACAGGGACAGTCTCAGATACAGAGGAGGACAAAAATACAACAACAACATTACCATGCCTGATACGGTGTAGGAAACCCGTTCACTTTCAAAACAGCTTCCAGTCGTCTCGGAATGGATATATATAGGTCCTGAATGGTTTTCAAAGGAATCTTGCACCATTCTTCCTGCAAAATAATGACACTTTCAGGCAACAATGATGGAGGTGGATAGCTATCACGCTAGCTTCTCCTCAGGGTAGACCATAAGGCTCATTAATGTTGAGATCTGGCGTCTGTTGTGGCCATGAGAGATGTGACGGTTTATCGTCGTGCTCATATAAACCAGACCTGGACGATGCGAGCTGTGTGAACATGTCGTCTTGGAACACAGCACAGGTGTTTGTGGGATTTCAATTCTGTTGACTACAAAAACAAGCAGAAGCGTGTTGCTACGCTAGATACCGTCATACACAATCTGAACATGGATAGGATGACACTGTTTGAGCTCTAGAGCAAATTCATTCAATTGGGAGTACATATACAAATGAATTTAGAAAAATATAGGCATGCAAAACACCTGCCAGTGGAACAGGCGACTTCTATTAAACTAAAATCTCGTGGTTCGAGTTGGCCCATTCTTTTTTTTAAGGACAATCGTTGATAGAGAAAATGGTTTACAAATCTGGAAAGTTGAACTCCTTATTTAATATACATTTATTTAAACGTCACAGTAGCGCTTCCAATCCAGGAACTGTAGTACACGTGAAATTCTGTCACTGGCTGATAGACTCCACTACCCGCGTGCTCCTAGTCTATTAGAAGTGGTAATGCATATTGGTACGGAGCTGTTTTCTCTGCCGTTTATGAATCGCACATGTAGACAATTTTGTCAATTATTTCTAGGCGTAGCGGTATTGGCTTTTCACAAGGAAAATCTGAAAACCAGAATTCCAAACGAATTTTTCACAACATTCACAATATTCTTTCTTTGAAACTCACTGGACCATGAGCTGCAAGGGGCTTCATTAAATATGATGTTAATGTACATGCGTCATCACCAACTAAAACTGTACGTTCTAGCAGGACAGAATTGTTGACTCTATATTGCATGCAATGTGTTTTGGAACTTCAGTTCTGGCGACAATATTTCAGGCATTACAATATCTTTTTCCGCTTGCTGCAGTATTAACTCTGTTTAAAAGGAGTGTGAACTCTTCTGGTGGCATTCCAAGATAATTAAACTCTTCCACTACAATTTCTTTCAGCAAGATCGCCGAGCGACCGAGTCAACTTTTTTTTTATCCAGTCACGAACCCAAATAAGTTTCTTATTTCTTTTCTTATGCAGCGATACAACGCAAACAGGCATTAACTCCGCCACAACTGGTGCAGCTGTCAAAATTATCACTTTAGTTACGACTACGACATTCACAAAACGACGAAACTGATGTGTAAACTGATTTCGCCGCGTCTACAGTCATTTATGAAACCACTTGCGCTTAACTCGCTTCACCCAGCGAGTGGCTCAATCGTGTAAACTAGTCTTAACGTGGTAAGCTCCCGTACGCTTCCCATAATTCTAAAATGAGAGTGCGTTTCGCTGATTTCGATGCTGTTTCCACAAATCGGTTTAAACAACACAACAGATCGTGCAAAAGAAACAGTTTGGCTTACGGGACTGAGCTGAGAAGCATGTACAATATTGGCCACAGACTATACGATCTAACCAGTTTGTGCAAAAAATCTAATTTCAGTAGCTCTGTAAGTACATTGAACAACATTCAATCTCATCCGTAGACTGTCAATAATATTGCGCAATACGAAATATTGCACAACATTATTGACAATGTACGGACAGTTTAATGCTGGAGTCGTCTTTAGAGCCTATACCGTTCATTTCAAATTTAAGCCTCTGAGAATGTATCGAGCATTAGGAGATGACCTATTGGGCACAGAAAACGTGGCTCAGAGCGTGGCATATGGCCCATACAACAAAAATCAAGATATAAATACCAGGCGTTAAAGCCTACATATTATGAGTGTTTGGTTCAAATGGCTCTGAGCACTATGGGACTTAACAGCGATGGTCATCAGTCCCCTAGAACTTAGAACTACTTAAACCTAACTAACCTAAGGGCATCACACAACACCCAGTCATCAGGAGGCAGAGAAAATCCCTGACCCCGCCGGGAATCGAACCCGGGAACCCGGGCGCGGGAAGCGAGAACGCTGCCGCACGACCACGAGCTGCGGACCTATGAGTGTTTGTTTGCCATCACGGAGAATTGCAAAAGGCAGAACACCACTAAGGAATTCATTTAACGCTATAAATCGGAAACTCGTTTATAGCAAATTTAAGTAAAAAGCAAGGAGTACGCCGAAATACGGGAGCATGAAGTGTCTGCACAAAATTGTCGAAGAAAAGCAGGTAACAAACCAACAATGGCAAAGGTGTTCCGTTCAGTCGAAGCCATGGTCACAACCGAAGTCGAAAACCGCTCAGGTGTTGGCAGTGTATATAAACCGTGTGCGTGTGTGTGTGTTTGGAGGGGGGGGGGGGGTGAGACATAGGAGGGGGGAGGGGAGGGGCAGTGTGGGTCTTTATCGACTCAAATACTAGCGATTAAATAGTTCCCTTACCATAATACGAATCCTATGAAGCACTAATAATGCAGGATGTGTAAATGATTTCGGCTATGGAGACATAGGCATCGCCAAAATGATTCGATAATTCAAGGATTAAGACATCTGTAGTCATATTCTACAAGCTACCACACATTTTATGGTGGAGGATGCATTACGTAGCACTAGTTTCTCTCATTACATTAGCGTCGCCTTGGAAACAACCACTTCCTATCTTATTACGATATTTCCACGGAGTGGAGAACTGTGTTTTGGAAACCTTCTGTAAAGACAGGTTCTGGGAACTTTATAAAAGTTGCCGCTCATTCTTAACCCCTCTGCTATCGAGTTCGTGACAGCAGTGTGCTTCCTTTTTGTGACGTGAAGCGCACCACGCCAGTGCCTGCGGTGCTGACCGGAAGAGAACTCTATCGTTAGCCTCTTCGTCATCGTCAGCTTCACTCCTGTAAATAGCGAGCGCGAGATTTGTGATAAACGATTTTTTCGATGCTGAAAGACCAGGAACTACATCTGACATGTCGAAGAATTATTAAGTTTAGCATCACTATCACTGTTCGTAAGCAAACTTTCTACTTTCGCCGTTGATATTTTACGAGGCTGCTCCCCAACAACCCCTTAGGGACGGAAAGGCAACTCAGAGCACTCTTATTTCAATATTTTCAAGTTATATTGTCATTCACATGCAGTAGGAGACGTAGACAAGTAGACCTAGGGTTTGGCACCACTGTTTTCGGTAGCAATTATTTCCTCACCACTACCAGGCAGGGTCCTCCAACCTTTAAATTGACTCTCACAGCCAGTTACAGGGGCACCTATAGTGTACTCCGAGTCATGTTGCTACTTCGTATTTTTGTGAATAACAAACATGAAAACTAAAATTAAACTTCGTCCGACCAGGCCATGTTGACCCAACAGTACCGACCGGCCGTCGTGTCATCCTCAGACAACAGGCGTCACTGCATGCGGAGATGGAGGGGAATGTGGTCAGTACACCGCTTTTCAGGCCGTATGTCAGTTTACAAGACCGGAGCCACTACCTCTCTATCAAGTAGCTCCTCAGTTTTGCCTCACAAGGGCTGAGTGAACCCTGCTTGCCAACAGCGCTCGGCAGACCGGATAGTCACCCGTCCAAATGCCACCCCAGTCCGACTGGGGATTGAAACCCTTGACCTGCTGTATAGTACTTTACCACCTATCCACATTCATTTCATAATACACATACCAAACTACACTCGTCTGCGTAAACAGATTCTTCACTCAATATTTCACCGTGCGAGATGCATTCGGGAGAACGTCGGTTCAAACCCGCGTCCTGCCATCCACATTTAGGTTCCCCGTGATTTCTCTAAATCGCATCAGGCAAAATGCCGGGATGGTTCCTTTGAAAGGGCACGGCCGATTTCCTTACCCATCCTTGACACAATCTGCGTTGTGCTCCGTCTATAATGACCTCGACGTCGACGGGACGTTAAACCCGTTCTTTCTTTCTTTTTTTCTTCCTTTATTCACTCGATATCTCTTCAGCGAGTTATTTGTCTGAAAATGTACGACTATTTTTAATTGCTCCGCCAAGATTCGTCGCCCAGGCCCGAGAAACGGTTGACGCCTTGTCAGTATGCAACCATACCAACTCAGCGGAACGCACAGTTGCCTGCCTATCTCGTAATAGGTACAAGCTTGTAGTAGCAGTACAGGGTGATTCAAAAAGAATACCACAACTTTAGGAATTTAAAACTCTGCAACGACCTAAGGCAGAGCTAAGCACTATCTGTCGGCGAATTAAGGGAGCTATAAAGTTTCATTTAGTTGTACATTTGTTCGCCATTTCAGCCAATAAAGTTTTTGGTCCCTTTTTCTTCGAAGGTGCTACTGTAACTGGACTACAGTATCTGGAGACGTTAGAGAATTGGCTGTTCCCTCAGCTCGAACAAGAAGCACAACAATTCATATTTCAGCAGGATGGAGCGCCACCACATTGGCACTTATCTGTCCGTAACTACCTGAACGTCAACTACCCGAGGCGATGGATCGGCCGCCAGGCAGCCCGTGACAGAGCACTTCATCACTGGCCTCCAAGAAGCCCTGATCTTACCCCCTGCGATTTTTTCTTATGGGGGTATGTTAAGGATAAGGTGTTTCGGCCACCTCTCCCAGCCACTATTGATGATTTGAAACGAGAAATAACAGCAGCTATCCAAAATGTTACGCCTGATATGCTACAGAGAGTGTGGAACGAGTTGGAGAACCGGGTTGATATTGCTCTTGTCTGGAGGGGGCCATATTGAACATCTCTGAACTTGTTTTTGAGTGAAAAAAAACCTTTTTAAATACTCTTTGTAATGATGTACAACAGAAGGTTATATTATGTTTCTTTCATTAAATACACATTTTTAAAGTTGTGGTATTCTTTTTGAATCACCCTGTATATTGAGATACGCTTTCCTAGTGGGAAAATTTATCGCAGCATGCTGCGAAATACGCTTAGGTCCTCCGCTGTCAGAAGCGGTCCGCAGGACGCTGCGTGAAACAGTTTCCTAGGCCCGGACCGTGCACGTCGGAACGTAAATAACGAAAGCGGTAATCATTTTGTGGTCGAAGCTCTTTCCTTGTCCGCATCTACTTCATAATATATGTTTATGGAAATGTGATTCTGCCTTGAGAAAATACAGTTTTTCTTGTTTTACTACCCACACATGTTTCGGAGAAGTTTCTCTATCTTCTGTGGGTTTTATTTATTGTTATTACATATTGGTGTTCACACATCTGTCTGGTATTTGCAGCACACCTTTAATTATTGTCTTCCAGTACGTCATTTCTTGCAGACCTGGCGTTTTCGTGCTTCTACAGGGTGTCTAAGTGGAGCTTCCTAACACACGCTGTTTGTGTAATGTTCACTTCGACAGCAAGATAATTAATAAAACCCACTGAAAACGAAGAAATTTCTCCAAAAAATGTATGGGTGGTAAAACAAGGAAAAAATGTGTTTGCTCAATGCGGAAGCAATTTCCATATCACGTACTGAAAGTTTTTTTTTTTTTTTTTTTAATAATTTGGCAACTATACTTGATAGAGTGATACGAGAGCAACCATATGCCACTTTTTTTTTTTTTTTTAGTTCAGTGAAAATTCTATCCTCTTGAAGTACAGAAATACGAGTAGTTAAGCTTTTAAGAAAACATGATTTTTTGTGCTACTCATATTATCACGCCGTACAAAGGGTATTAGGAAATTTTTGCAATATAGCTTCATTTATTATTGAATACACCCCTCCATCCTCCGAAACTAGTCCCTAAACCAGTTGTCCCAGGTTTCTGCGGGGAGTAAGGCACACTCTTTGCCCCAAGCCCTCAGGGGTCCTCATCACTTAAAAACTGCACTCCTTTCAGCTTCATTTTCACATGCAGGAACAGTGCAAAGTCACAAGGAGCAAGGTATGGGCTGATTGTGCTCAAGAAGTTACAGTCCTGTACCCCGCAAATATTCGGTGCATGCTTTGGCGCGGTCAGCTGGAGCGTTGTGATGGAGGAACCAAGTGTCCATTCTTGACTTCGGTTGCGGGTTCTTCAAACATTGGACGACTTTGGACAGGCACTGCTCAGAGGGCCTCTTAGCTGCGACTGTCTCCTGCGTGCCCAAAATATCACGCGTCACAATTCCACTCGATTTGAAGGAAAAAAAGCTATTTTCTTCTTTACTGATCAGAATTTTCTGACAGCTGCAAGTGCGTCACAAACTATTTTTAAATTTTTTTTTTTTTTTCCCTTAGTAGGCACGTTATGATAATACATCCCAGAGACAACAAAGTGTCTTTACTTGCAAATGATCATGCAGTATCGAATGAATTGATGGTCCATTTTGCCCTAAGGTATCATCCTCTATCTGCTTGTGGATCACTTTCCTCACAGCATCAATGTTTTCCTCTGTAACTAATGATCGTGGCCTTCCCATACTCTAAGTGTCCTCCTGAGTGAAATTTGCTCTTTGGAATTCTCTGTACCACCTGAATATATGTGATGTATTCTATATTTGTGGCATTGTGATCGTGTAAGTGTATTGAGTGCTTCTAGGTCTGTGTTACTCCATTTCACTACTCCAAATGAGTAGCTCAATATTGGTATAGCATAGGTATTTATAGCTTTTGTCTTCATTCTTGCTGTCAATTCTGTTTTCAGTGTTTTTGTTAGTCTTTGTCTATATTTTTCTTTTAGTTCTTCTTTAATATTTGTATTATCTATTCCTATTTTTTGTCTGTATCCTAGATATTTATAGGCATCTGTTTTTTCCATCGCTTCTATGCAGTCGCTGTGGTTATCCAGTATGTAATCTTCTTGTTTAGTGTGTTTTCCCTTGACTATGCTATTTTTCTTACATTTGTCAGTTCCAAAAGCCATATTTATATCACTGATGAATACTTCTGTTATCTTTAGTAATTGATTGAGTTGTTGATTTGTTGCTGCCAGTAGTTTTAGATCATCCATGTATAGCAAATGTGTGATTTTGTGTGGCTATGTTCCAGTAATATTGTATCCATAATTTGTATTATTTAGCATGTTGGATAGTGGGTTCAGGGCAAGGCAGAACCAGGAAGGACTTAATGAGTCTCCTTGGTGTATTCCACGCTTAATCTGTATTGGTTGTGATGTGATATTATTTGAATTTGTTTGGATATTAAGTGTGGTTTTCCAATTTTTCATTACTATGTTTAGGAACAGTATCAATTTAGGATCTACTTTGTACATTTCCAATATTTGTGGTAACCATGAGTGGGGTACACTATCAAAAGCTTTTTGGTAATCGATGTATGCGTAGTGTAGCGACCTTTGTTTAGTTTTAGCTTGATATGTCACCTCTGCATCTATTATCAGTTGCTCTTTACATCCTCATGCTCCTTTGCAACAGCCTTTTTGTTCTTCATTTATAATTTTGTTCTGTGTTGTATGTGTCATTAATTTCTGTGTAATGACTGAAGTTAATATTTTGTATATTGTTGGTAGGCATGTCATGGGGCGATATTTAGCTGGGTTTGCTGTGTCTGCTTGATCTTTAGGTTTCAGATAAGTTATTCCATGTGTAAGTGTATCAGGGAATGTGTATGGGTCTGCAATGTCACTGTTAAATAATTTAGTTAGATGTGAATGTGTTGAGGTGAACTTCTTTACCCAGAAATTTGCTATTTTATCTTTTCCAGGGGCTTTCCAATTGTGAGTAGAGTTAATTGCTTGAGTGACTTCATGTTGCAAAATTATCACTTCAGGCATTTGTGGTATCATCTTGTATGTGTCTGTTTCTGCTTGTATCCACCGTGCATGCCTGTTATGTTGTACCGGGTTTGACCATATGTTGCTCCAGAAGTGTTCCATGTCTGTTATGTTTGGTGGATTGTCTATTTTAATGTGTGTGTTATCTATTGTCTGATAAAATTTCTTTTGGTTTGTGTTGAATGTTTGGTATTGCTTCCTTCTATTTTCACTTTTTTTGTATCTTCTAAGTCGTTTGGCCAATGCTTGTAATTTCTGCTTCTTTTCATCTAATTGCTCTATCGCTTCTTGTTCTGAGATTTTACCTAACCCTTTTCATTTTTTTTCTGACATTTCATTTCTTATAAATTGTGTTAGCTGTCCGATGTCCTTTCTCAGTTTTTCTATTCTGATCTGTAGCCTGTGTTGCCATGCTGGTTTTGTGTGTTTCTTCTGTGTGTTGGTAGGTTCTGATCTCTGCCTAGTGTGTATATTTAGTGTAGTGAGTGCTCCTATATAAAACAGTAGTTGTAACTCTTCCATAGTTGTGTTTTCATTTATTTTGTTGTGTATGATTGTGTTGATAGTTTTTATTGTTGTTTCGACTTGTGGGTTATTTGGCAGTCTTTGCAAGAATGGTCTAATGTCTGCATTTGTGTCTTTGTATTCTATATACGTCAGCTGAAATTTTTCTTCTATATCTAACATGTGGGTCACTTCGTGTTCTATTTGTGCTTGTTCTGGTGGCTGTCTTAAGATTTCGTTTTCCTCTGATTGTTTAATTGATGCATGTTGTTCTTTGTTTGTTTGCTCTGAGATGTTTGAGTCCATTACTGTATTTTCTTCTTCTTCTTCTTCTGATTGCACATTATTTTGTTCCAGTATTTGTTGTACTTGTTGTTTGATGTTTTGTAATTCTGACTGGGGTATCCTGTTATTATTATTATTATTGTTATTATTATTTTGAACTGTTCATCACATTCATGTTATAGTGAATATATTCCACCTTGCACTATTGATGTCTTCATTTAGGTCCATTAACTTTTTCTTGGGCATGATTTATTTTCCTCAAGACGAATTGTGCACTCCACAGTACTTCTCATACGTATTTGATTGTGATTTCTTGAGTAATGTAAGGATAATGATTTTCTGAAAAAGTGGTTGTTCACTTTCTGTTTAGCCGATTTTGGCCCTGAAAATGAATAATTTTCTAATTGGTAAATGCTTAATTCATTTTACCCCCTGCCACTTTATGTAAACACTTTTCCATAATACTGACCGACAGTGTGCATTCTTTCCTGCTTCTGTTCTTTCCTCTGCACAAGCCACAGGTTTGTTACCCACAATTCTCATTTTCTGTTAAAGTGGACAATTTTTCTTTACACACCATCAGTGCTTTCTGTAATCATTTCTGTTACTCATTATATGGTGATGCATGGAGGTGGTGTGATGTTAAGGCTACACGTGCCACTGAGCTCACAGCTGTTCAGTGTAAGCAAAGTAATGCTGTGCAGCAATCTTTCCCACATAAGGCATCAGAGCATAAGTGACTGGCAATGCAGACTGATTTAAATAATTTCAATAGATCTAAACAGTGATCACTGAACAAACTAGTATTATGCTTTAGCACTTATTAATCAGTATTGTAAATGTCATTGTCCAGTCTTTCTGTATCAATCCCTGCTAATGTAATTCTAAATCATAATTGAATGTAATTTATACGTTTAAGATTATTCCTGTGTCACTTGATTGTTTGTCTGGTGTGCTTCTTAGCAGTGAATAATGGTGTTGAACTGACAGTGTTGCAGTTTGATCTAGTATTTTATTTTGTACACTGTAGGAGAGAGTATTGTCATTCAGTTGTCCATTTACTATTATTATTCATTTTTTGATTTTTACATTTTAATTCATGGTGTCAGACAATGCAGCTGCAATGATCAGGGGTGTACATATGGACTCATTTGGTGAAAATATTCTGATGAGGATCAAACTGAAGTAGGCAGTTGTGAGATGATGGGAGGTCCTGAAGTAGGTGACTGTAGTTTGTATCAGTAGACATAGGAAGTCCAGGTGCTGGATTGTTACCTATCCTGGAAACACCCACATGAGAAGAGTGTAGATCAGAGCTCAATACCCTCACAACGTTAATTGAAATGCTGAAGTACCAATTTACAGAGAGTGCTAGAAAGGCAGACCAAATATGTAACGAATCTAAGGAGGAACTTAATGCAGACTTTACTGCAAAAGATCAGGATAACAACACAGAATGGAGGCAGCTGTAAAGATGGGAATGAGTGTAATCGGAAGATACATGGTCCAGTCACATTAATGTGACCACTGCATATGTTCAATGTCAATATGCAATAACCACTCACAGATGGCAGCACTAGCAGTGAAGGGTATATAAAGCATGTTGGGAGGAGACAGAAAACAATGCAAATGTTGTAAAGTGGAAATGGAGTGATTCTTCTGACTTCCACAAGGGCATGATCATTGGCTTTCGGGCCAGGGTGGAAGCATTTAAAAAATGCCCAAGTTTATACACTGTTTGAGTACAGCAGTGGTTAAACTATGCTGTGCATTTCAAAATAGTGCTATCCAAAACTGCCGCTGAGCCAAATGTGATGCACCACGGGCCATATATGACACAGGTGAATGACAGTTGCGCAGATGTGTAAGGGCAAATACATGTGCAACTGTTGAGCAGTTGACCACCCAGGGGAACAAAGAGGCTAGAAACAGCGTCTCCTGAACGACCATTCAGCAAATGTTGCGGCGTATAGACCCCAGCAGCAGGAACCTACTTCACGGCCCCATGCTGATCAGCAGGTCAGAGTATACGAAATATTTTGAAAACGTCAAAACTGAACAAAGGGAACTCAGCAGAAAAATTTCAGTTCACATTGAGCAACTGGAGAGACTAGATGGGGAAATGTAGGAATGTCAACAACACAGGGTGCAGGGCATTGACAATAAATTTGAGCATCGCATAACTGATTATGTACTGAAGCAAGATGCAAACGTACGCCATATGGAGCAGGTGTGTGTAGAGGCAACCAAGATATGATCACTTTTTGGCAATTTTAAGCAGGAGGTTGGGCAGCACATAAAATGGAAGTGAAATCATTATTACATAACGGGACCATAACAAGAGGCAGTGTAGTAGGTATACAAAATGACTAAGTCTTCCTCAGTACCGGAAATTATAGAAAATTTGATCGAAATGGAAGACGGCATCCAAGGGATTATTTAGATAAATTCAACGATGTGGTGCCTTAACTGTGGGATGGACAGTGGAAGATATGCTTCATTGCATCATGTGTGGAGAGTGAAGCTGGTACTTGGGGAATAGTATGTTGACTTCGAATACGAATTTTTAAAGCGCAATACTGATCCACGAGAAAGCAGAATGACAAGTGGAACGGCTTGTACCATGGCAGACAATTTGATAGAGGATGCGACCGAAATCAAAAGAAGACCTTCCAAGATTACTGAGAAACCTGTACTTATATGAACCAATCAACACAGAGGTAATAGTATCTTTGATCATGGTAACTGCTGGTAGCATTTGGGGAAAAGTTTCTGGCAATCCCCAAGGATGATGTGAAGTTATAAAGCCAGCATTGTAACAAACTGATACATTTTATGAGCACTGCGGAAACAAAGAATCAGAATATGATGGAAAGCTAGCAGGAAGAGGAATAGATGCTGGAGATAACGACCAGCGTTGGAATCAAGAGGATGACAGAAGAATTAAATGAAGTTTTGACATCAGAGAAGCTACCATAGACAACACAGTTGCTATGGCCATTATGAAATTAAGTGGATAACAATACAGGAAACTGAGCTGACTGACAGGGAGTGGAATGCAAACAAAGATCCTGACGTGTTGCAGCATCATAGGAGGGAGGAAAACCAGGTAAGGTTCCTGACGCAGTCCAATCAGGAGCAGATTATGCAGGACCAGTGGTTACATCAACATGCAAGATTGAAGATACCGCTGATCTAACTGAACTGATTGGTGATTTGATACGGGAAAATGACAAAGAACCTGATGAGATTATGCATCCTATAATGGAAGCAGATGTTTTTGGAACAGCGCTAGATGTTTAAGTTGACTCAGGTAGTCAGATTAATGCTGTGTCCCAGAAGCTGTACACAACATGGCTAGAGCAGGGAAGAATGATATCTATCTTTCCAGTGAATGGAATATGTATTACAGCTGCTGTGGGTGCAAAAAAACAAGATGACTGAAGACTAAATCTTAGTTACAATGAAGATAAATGGTTAGGATTATGATGTATTGTACTTGCAGTTCATGGGTTACCATTACCCTTAATATTAGGTACTGAATGGCTAACAGAGCAGAAAGTTCACCTGAATTTTGGGAAAGGTAGTATAGAAAGGAAAGGAAAGGAAGCCACTGTTGATTTTAAAGGGAGAATTAATGTTATGGTGATGGTAGAAGAGTTTAAGTTACGTTGTTTCCTGATTTGTAATTAGCACCACAGAATACTGTGAGGGCAGATTCATCAGCACTGTGGAAAAAGCAATGGTGATGGGAAGACAAAGCACACAAAGAAGTTATTGAACTTGTAGGAGCTGAAGCTCAAGTACCTAGAGCTGCAAAACTAGGAAGAAATGAAATAACTGATGGAGACTTTACGAAGGCATAAGCAGGTTTTCTTGAACAAGCCAGGGATGATAAACATGGCGAAATGTAAGTAGCAGGTGAGAGAACATAAAATTATGGAGGAGATGAAACACATGTGTTTAACACATTGCCATCATAAACACAGTAGGTGGAAGGGCTGTATAGAGGACTTTGAAAGAGTGATAAACAATATGTCACACACCACAACATGATTCACAATTTGTGGAATTCTGCTTAATCAGGCCCCTGAAAGTATATTTTCAGAGAGTTTTAGTAATTCTCCAGCCACAGATCAAACATGGGGTCAAAAGATAGGGTTTGCTATGGAACATTTGAGGAATGCCATGCTAGAGGACAGTGCAGCCCATGAAAAACGAAATAGGTGACCATGTGTCAATTAAAACACACACACGTTTGACCAAGGTGAACAAGAGATATAGAAGTTTCATTATGAGCACAAGGGTCCATGAAATATTGTAGCCATCAGCTGTCCAAATCTGTCAAGCAGGAAGCAGTGAAATCTGGTAAAATGAGGGCAAATACCTTGTGGAGAACATAAAACCACATCATTATGAGCAGTCATAGATATTACTATTTTCATGGTTCCCAGCTATTATACAATAATATATAAAATGCAGTGCATGTGACAGTATCTTTAGGTTTTTGTACACTGACAATTTCTGAATAGTGTATAGGAGAATATTAAATTTTGTGAACAGCTAAGAATTTGCTTTATGTATTAAAAGCTATGGAATGAGGACGCTCAAACGAAGTGATAATTTGTGTAGTACTGATAATTGTCATTCTATATAATCTGACATTCTACCTATATTCTGTGTACGTGTAACAAGGTTTGTTTCATGTGTGTGTTTTGATGGGAGGGAGACAGCTGACTGGAGTTACCAGTGACTCATACCCATAATATTTTGGTACTTTTATTTTTTTTAATATTTTTAATTTACATGTCAAGTTCCTTAGGAGCAAGTTGAGGATCAAATCTCCAAGGTCATGGAACGTCTCAGTACACAAAATTACAACATAAAAGTAATAACAGATAAAAATAAAATGTTTGTGAACCCGAAAAAAGTCAATCCATAAGTTGCGAAAACACACTTGACCTCTTAGCCACAAACAATCCAGAGCTAATAGAGAGCATCATGACTGATACAGGGATTAGTGATCACAAGGTCGTTGTAGCTAGGCTCAATACCGTTTCTTCCAAATCCACCAGAAACAAACACAAAATAATTTTATTTAAAAAAGTGGATAAAGTGTTATTAGAAGCCTTCCTAAGAGACAATCTCCATTCCTTCCGAACTGACTATGCAAATGTAGACGAGATGTGGCTCAAATTCAAAGATATAGTAGCAACAGCAATTGAGAGATTCATACCTCATAAATTGGTAAGAGATGGAACTGATCCCCCATGGTACACAAAACAGGTCCGAACACTGTTGCAGAGACAATGGAAAAAGCATGCGAAGTTCAGAAGAGCGCGAAATCCCGAAGATTGACTAAAATTTACAGACGCGCGAAATTTGGCACGGACTTCAATGCGAGATGCCTTTAATAGGTTCCACAACGAAACATTGTCTCGAAATTTGGTACAAAATCCAAAGAAATTCTGGTCGTATGTAAAGTACACAAGCGGCAAGACACAGTCAATACCTTCGCTGCGCAGTGCCGATGGTACTGTTACCGACGACTGTGCCGCTAAAGCGGAGTTATTGAATGCAGCTTTCCGAAATTCCTTCACCAGGGAGGACGAATGGAATATTCCAGAATTTGACACACGAACAGCTGCTAGCATGAGTTTCTTAGAAGTAGATACCTTAGGGGTCGCGAAGCAACTCAAATCGCTTGATACGGGCAAGTCTTCAGGTCCAGATTGTATACCGATTAGGTTCGTTTCAGATTACGCTGATACAATAGCTCCCTACTTAGCAGTCATTTACAACCGCTTGCCCACCGATAGATCTGTACCTACAGATTGGAAAATTGCACAGGTCACACCAGTGTTTAAGAAGGGTAGTAGGAGTAATCTCTTGAACTACTGACCTATAACATTGACGTCGGTTTGCAGTAAGGTTTTGGCCCATATATTGTATTCAAACATTATGAATCACCTCAAAGGGAACGATTTATTGATACGTAATCAGTATGGTTTCAGAAAACATCGTTCTTGTGCAACGCAGCTAGCTCTTTATTCGCACGAAGTAATGGCCGCTATCGACAGGGGATCTCAAGTTGATTCCGTATTTCTAGATTTCCAGAAAGCTTTTGACACCGTTCCTCACAAGCAACTTCTAATCAAGCTACGGGCCTATGGGGTACCGTCTCAGTTGTGCGACTGGATTCAAGATTTCCTGTCAGGAAGATCGCAGTTCGTATTAATAGACGGCAAATCATCGAGTAAAACTGAAGTGATATCAGGTGTTACCCAGGGAAGCATCCTGGGACCTCTGCTGTTCCTGATCTATATAAATGACCTGGGTGACAATCTGAGCAGTTCTCTTAGGTTGTTCGCAGACGATGCTGTAATTTACCGTCTAGTAAGGTCATCTGAAGACCAGTATCAGTTGCAAAGCGATTTAGAAAAGATTGCTGTATGGTGTGGCAGGTGGCAGTTGACGCTAAATAATGAAAAGTGTGAGGTGATCCATATGAGTTCCAAAAGAAATCCATTGGAATTTGATTACTCCATAAATAGTACAATTCTCAAGGCTGTCAATTCAACTAAGTACCTGGGTGTTAAAATTACGAACAACTTCAGTTGGAAAGACCACATAGATAATATTGTGGGGAAGGCGAGCCAAAGGTTGCATTTCATTGGCAGGACACTTAGAAGATGCAACAAGTCCACTAAAGAGACAGCTTACACTACACTCGTTCGTCTTCTGTTAGAATATTGCTGTGCGGTGTGGGATCCTTACCAGGTGGGATTGACGGAGGACATCGAAAGGGTGCAAAAACGGGCAGCTCATTTTGTATTATCACGTAATAGGGGAGAGAGTGTGGCAGATACGATACGCGAGTTGGGATGGAAGTCATTAAAGCAAAGACTTTTTCGTCGCGGCGAGATCTATTTACGAAATTTCAGTCACCAACTTTCTCTTCCGAATCCGAAAACGTTTTGTTGAGCCCAACCTACAAAGGTAGGAATGATCATAAAAATAAAATAAGAGAAATCAGAGCTCGAACAGAAAGGTTTAGGTGTTCGTTTTCCCCGCGCGCTGTTCGGGAGTGGAATGGTAGAGAGATAGTATGATTGTGGTTCAATGAACCCTCTGCCAAGCACTTAAATGTGAATTGCAGAGTAATCATGTAGATGTAGATAATGTTCGAATAGTAAAAATGGCAGCATTAAGTCTTTGAACAAGATCCTGAATGTGGGCTTTACACAACAGTTTATTATCTGATACTAAAATGTAAACTTTCACGGCCGGAAATATCATGTCCATTATAATTATTCGGGCTGTTATGCCGTGGTCGGTTGATGAATGCTGAGGTGATTCCCAACGTTTCGTCTCCAACTGCGGGAGACATCTTCAAGGGGGTCCGTAGCTTGATGGAAAGTCCAACACACACACTGGCTCGCTTCCCTCCAGTACTAAATTGGTGATCCTTTGATGCCTAAGAATGTGTCTTACCAACCAATCCCTTCTTCAAGTTGTGCCACAAATCCCTCCTCTCCAATTGTATTCAGTACCTCCTCGTTAGTTACGTGACCTACCCATCGAATGTTCAGCATTATTCTGTAGCACCACATTTCAAAAGCTTCTATTCTCTTCTTATCTAAACTATTTACCATCCATGTTTCACTTCCATACATGGCTACACTCCATACAAATACTATTAGAAAAGACTTCCTGACACTTAAATCTATATTTGATATTAAATTTCTCTTCTTCAAAAACACTTTCCTTGCCAGAGCCAGTCACATTTTATATCCTCTCTACTCATTTCCCAATCTAATTCCCTCAGCATCACCTAATTTAATTCGACTGCATTCCGTTATCTTCATTTTACTTCTGTTGATGTTCATCTAATATCCTCCATTCAAGACACTGTCCATTCCATTCAACTACTCTTCCAAGTCCTTTGCTGCCTCTGACAGAATTACAATGTCATCAGCAAACCTCAAAGCTTTTATTTCTCCTCCATGGATTTTAATTCCAAATTCAAATTTTTCTTTTGTTTCCTTTATTGCTTGCTCAACATACAGATTGAATAAGATTGGGGAGAGGCTACAGCCCTGTCTCACTCCCTTCTCAACCACTGCTTCCCCTTCATGCCCCTAAACTCTCATATTGCCATTTTATTTCTGTACAAATTGTAAATAGCCTTTTGCTCCCTGTATTTTACCCATGCCACCTTCAGAATTTGAAAGAGAGTATACAGGTCAGCACTGCCGGAAGCTTTCTCTAAGTCTACAAATGCTAGAAATGTAGGTTTCCCTTTCCTTAATCTATTTTGTAAGATAGGTCATAGGGTCAGTATTGCCTCGCATGTTCCAACATTTCTACAGAATCCAAACTGATCTTCCCCGAGGTCGGCTTCTACCAGTTTTTCCATTCTTCTGTAAAGAATTCATGTTAGTACACTCCTGGAAATGGAAAAAAGAACACATTGACACCGGTGTGTCAGACCCACCATACTTGCTCCGGACACTGCGAGAGGGCTGTACAAGCAATGACCACACGCACGGCACAGCAGACACACCAGGAACCGCGGTGTTGGCCGTCGAATGGCGCTAGCTGCGCAGCATTTGTGCACCGCCGCCGTCAGTGTCAGCCAGTTTGCCGTGGCATACGGAGCTCCATCGCAGTCTTTAACACTGGTAGCATGCCGCGACAGCGTGGACGTGAACCGTATGTGCAGTTGACGGACTTTGAGCGAGGGCGTATAGTGGGCATGCGGGAGGCCGGGTGGACGTACCGCTGAATTGCTCAACACGTGGGGTGTGAGGTCTCCACAGTACATCGATGTTGTCGCCAGTGGTCGGCGGAAGGTACACGTGCCCGTCGACCTGGGACCGGACCGCAGCGACGCACGGATGCACGCCAAGACCGTAGGATCCTACGCAGTGCCGTAGGGGACCGTACCGCCACTTCCCAGCAAATTAGGGACACTGTTACTCCTGGGGTATCGGCGAGGACCATTCGCAACCGTCTCCATGAAGCTGGGCTACGGTCCCGTACACCGTTAGGCCGTCTTCCGCTCACGCCCCAACATTGTGCAGCCCGCCTCCAGTGGTGTCGCGACAGGCGTGAATGGAGGGACGAATGGAGACGTGTCGTCTTCAGCGATGAGAGTTGCTTCTGCCTTGGTGCCAATGATGGTTGTATGCGTGTTTGGCGCCATGCAGGTGAGCGCCACAATCAGGACTGCATACGACCGAGGCACACAGGGCCAACACCCGGCATCATGGTGTGGGGAGCGATCTCCTACACTGGCCGTACACCACTGGTGATCGTCGAGGGGACACTGAATAGTGCACGGTACATCCAAACCGTCATCGAACCCATCGTTCTACCATTCCTAGACCGGCAAGGGAACTTGCTATTCCAACAGGACAATGCACGTCCGCATGTATCCCGTGCCACCCAACGTGCTCTAGAAGGTGTAAGTCAACTACCCTGGCCAGCAAGATCTCTGGATCTGTCCCCCATCGAGCATGTTTGGGACTGGATGAAGCGTCGTCTCACGCAGTCTGCACGTCCAGCACGAACGCTGGTCCAACTGAGGCGCCAGGTGGAAATGGCATGGCAAGCCGTTCCACAGGACTACATCCAGCATCTCTACGATCGTCTCCATGGGAGAATAGCAGCCTGCATTGCTGCGAAAGGTGGATATACACTGTACTAGTGCCGACATTGTGCATGCTCTGTTGCCTGTGTCTATGTGCCTGTGGTTCTGTCAGTGTGATCATGTGATGTATCTGACCCCAGGAATGTGTCAATAAAGTTTCCCCTTCCTGGGACAATGAATTCACGGTGTTCTTATTTCAATTTCCAGGAGTGTATTTTGTAGCCGTGGCTTATTAAGCTGATAGTTCGGTAATTTTCACATCTGTCAACACCTGCTTTCTTTGGGATTGGAGTTGTTATATTCTTCTTGAAGTCTGAGGGTATTTCGCCTGTTTCATACATCTTGTTCACCAGATGGTAGAGTTTTGTCAGGGCTGGCTCTCCCAAGGCTATCAGTAGTTGTAATGGAATGTTGTCTACTCCCGGGGCCTTGTTTCGAGAATTAGGTCTTTCAGTGTTCTGTCAAACTCTTCATGCAGTATCATATCTCCCATTTCATATTCATCTACGTCTTCATCAATTTCCATAATATTGCCCTCAAGTACATCACCCCTGTTTAGACCCTCTATATACTCCTTCCACCTTTCTGCTTTCCCTTCTTTGCTTAGAACTGGTTTTCCATACAAAGGTCCCTTGAATTTTCCTGTAGGCAGTATCTATCTTACCCCTACTGATATATGCCTCTACATCCTTACTTTTGTCCTCTAGCCATCCCTGTTTAGCCATTTTGCACTTCCTGTCGATCTCATTTTTGAGACGTTTGTATTCCTTTTTGCCTGCTTCATTTCCTGCATTTTTATATTTTCTCCTTTCATCAATTAAATTCAATATTTCTTCTGTTACTCATGGATTTCTACTAGCCCTCGTCTTTTTACCTACTTGATCCTCTGCTGCCTTCACTATTTCATCTCTCAAAGCTACCAATTCTTCATCTACTTCATTTCTTTCCCCTGTTCTTGTCAATCGTTTCCTAATGCTCTCTCTGAAACTCTCTACAACTTCTGGATCTTTGAATTTATCAAAGCCTGATCTCCTTAAATTACTTCCATTTTGCAGTTTCTTTAGTTTTAATCTACAGTTCATAACCAATAAATTGTTCTCAGAGTCCACGTCTGCCCCTGGAACTGTCTTAAAATTTAAAACCTGGCTCCTAAATCTCTGTCTTACTATTATATAATCTATCTGAAACCTTCCAGTGTCTCCAGGTCTCTTCCATGTGTACAACCTTCTTTCATGATTCTTAAATCAAGTGTTAGCTGTGATTAGGTTACACTCTGTGCAGAATCCAACCAGATCGCTTCGTTTTTCATTCCTTACCCCTAGTCCATATTCACCTACTACTTTTCCTCTCTTCCTAATACTGAATTCCAGTCCCACCACGACTATTAAATTTTCGTCTCCCTTAACTATCTGAACAATTTCTTTTATCGCATCATACATTTCTTCAATCCCTTCATCATCTGTGGAGCTAGTTGGCATATAAACTTGCACTACTATGGTAGGAGTGGGCTTTGTGTGTATCTTGGCTACAATAATACGTTCACTAGGCTGCCCATAGTAGCTTATCCACACACTTATTTTTTTTATTCATTAATAAATCAACTACTGCATTATCCCTATTTGATATTGTATTTATAACCCTGTATTCACCTGACCACAAGTCTCGTTTTTCATGCCATCTCACTTCACTAACTCCCACTATATATAACTTGAACCTATCCATTTCTGTTTTTAAATTTTCTAACCTACCTGTCCGAGCAAGGGATCTGACATTCCATGCTCTCTGATACGAAGAATGCCAGTTTTCTTTATCCTGGTAACGACATCCACCTGAGTAGTCCCTGCCCAGAGATCCAAATGGGGGACTATTTTACCTCCAGAATACTTTACCCAAGAGGACACCATCATCATTTAACCATACAGTAAAGCTGTATGCCCTCAGGAAAAATTACAGCTGTGGTTTCCCCTTGCTTTCAGCTGTTCACAGTACCAGCACAGCAAGGCTGTTTTGGTTGATGTTATAAGGCCAGATCAGTCAATCATCCACAATGTTGCCCCTGTAACTGCTGAAAAGCTGCTGTCCCTCTTCAGGAACCATGTGTTTGTTTGGCCTCTCAATGGATACCCCTCCTTTGTGGTTGCACCTATGGTACGGCTATCTGTATCGCTGAGGCACACAAGCCTCCCCTCCAATGGCAGGGACCACAATTCATTGGGGGGGGGGGGGGGGGGAGGGGGGGGGTTTGGGTTGTTTGAGGAAGAGACCAAACAGCGAGGTCATTGGTCTCATTGGATTAGGGAGGGATGGGGAAGGAAGTCGGCCGTGCCCTTTCAAAGGAACCATCCCGGCATTTGCCTGGATCGATTTAGGGAAATCACGGAAAACCTAAATCAGGACAGCCGGATGCGGGATTGAACCGTTCTCCTCCCGAATGCGAGCCCAGTGTGCTAACCACTGTGCCACCTTGATCGGTGGGGGGGATGAGGGCTAAATGTATAATTTAGTAGGCTCGGAGGTCAGTAGTACTGATAGGTCACTGTTACAATTGTATCACGTACTCTATGGACGGATTTCTGTCAGGCAGAAGTGCCAACCTGATGAGCATGGCTATGTATACATACGTAACAGTGGCTGCTTAACCTCTTCAGTCCTGAGGTATCATATATGATACTTCTAGGTATTATTTTTTCTCAATATGCAGCTGATAATTTTCTAGCATGTGGTATCATTTAGATAGACATAACACTTCACTTCACTTCATGAAACCCACTTGTTCATTGTTCTGCAACCAACAGGACGTGATAGCATTGACTGGAAACTGCACACCATGTCTCGTTGAAACAAAAGTAAAAGCTTTATACTCAGTTTGTACTTTTACCTATCTTGAGATTATGGTAAATACGACCTATATGTTTAATGTTTATGACCAATTTTTATAATAAAGTAACTTGAAACTGCCTGGTGTATGGATAATTGTCCTTTTTAGGCCACAAGGCATACCATCCATAAAAAATTCACTATGATTTCAAAATTTTACTGGGGGTCATTCACTGTTAACATGAAGCAATAAACACTAAAGTAGTTCACTTACAGTTTAAATGTGGCCTCAGGACTGATGAGGATAGTCTGCAGCTGCTAAAAGGAAGTGCCACAACAGACCAGCCCCTCCCCACTTATTAATGAAACTAACACTCAAATGGTGCAGTGCTACAAGAAGTGAGGTTTGTTTCCTGTAGTGCTTATGTAACCGTACTTCTTTTTGAGGGATTTAAATAATACTGTATTTTTCTTGATTATGTCTTCTTTGTCTTTGTGATGTAAAAAATGATTAACATTATAACAATGTTTTCTTGTAACAGGCTGAAGAGTCGGTAGATCTGTATATGTACGCAATTTCTTTTGACACAAATTTTAATCTTCTATTTTCTAGTTTTTTGGTCCAATTTTCATGGTATAACTATGTTGTCATTATCCAGCCCCTTTCTTCACTACTGGTAGGATCTTATTTATTTGTTTTTGCCATTTTCTCTTAGAATTCTAAAATATACCTGTATGGGAATTTGAGTATACTGTACTATTGCTGGCTCTCCCATGGGGAGACTTAATAGTTGCCTCTCTGGAGAGTGCAGAGCAAGATTTCCTAGAGTGGCAATTCAGTTTCCATGGTGCGTTTATCATGAAGTGTCAGTACCACACCTGCAGAATGCAGTTTATAGTATTTTGCCGAATTATTTAAGTTCTTACCATGAAGGGTGTGTGTCATGTCAGTGTTGACAACTTGGTACTAGTGAGTTATCCAAGTAGTAACATGAAATAATTTGTCATGTTTTGAGTCAACACACACCGTAATGGTTATGGGACAAATAACATGGACTGGATAAATTTGAGTGACTATGCTAACTGGAAGACAGACACATAATTGGTTGGACTAAATCTCATGAACATAGATACTTTTCCTGCGGATACTATTCCGCTATCTCATCAAACAATTGTGTCATGATTGGCTGCATTTTCGCTTGTGAGAATAATTGGTAATGCCTTCCTACGATGGATTAATGTTGACTGCAAAAACTGTGCCACACATTTAAATTTATAACAACCTACTCGAATAATGGGTTTTACATGTTTGTGCTCCAAATAATTGAACTGAGTAATTAACACCTCGACAATAGACTTCAGTATATTTCAACTGACTACCTAGGATGAAGTGCCAATAAATGATTATGTCGATCAAATGATATCAGCTGTGGACAGTGCAGCCAGAGTTTCCAGTATTTTATTAACTGAATATTTTCAGGTGGCTGTGGGAGCAGCAAGAAAGCAAATGCTACAGTGAAACCTGGTACACTGAATTTAGGCATATAGTCATAAATTTATCCAGTCCACATGTTTGTGTTTTAAATAATCTTTCTCCACATTCGTATGAGAAAGAAAGAGAGAGAGAGAGAGAGAGAGAGAGAGAGAGAGAGAGAGAGAGAGAGAGAGAGACCACTTTCAGTTATTTAAACCCCTGGGCGGGTTAAAAACTTATTATTTAACAGTTCCATTTCATTCATTGCCCAGGTATTCATTTTGTCAATTTTTTATTGGAAACAAAAACAAAAAAATGGACTCTGTCTGCGGGGCAATACTGAAAAAAAATTCATTTCCATGTATTCTTGAAAACACCTTTGACATAATGAAACACATTTCTGTATGCTGGGCGCAGCTGCCTTGCGCGTCTACAGTTATGATATTGTAAATGTTTCTATGGCAATGCCTCTTCATAGCTCTATGTCTTTTTTCTTTTTTTTCTTGCCTAAAGCCATTTGGACTTTGCAGCTGAAAGATGTCAAAAGTGCTGCCTTGTGTCAGGGATTTCCGTAAGCTGCCTCAACTGTACAAGTGTCTTAGAAGTAACGAATAAATGTATTAAAACTTCATGCACGATGCCACTTTTTTTTCATGCATCCCAGTGTTTACAGTATATCTCTGGAACCATGTGTCATAAAATGATATATTTGTATAGGTACATCCAGTAGCATATGTGGTTACTGTTGTTGATTGGCAGTAGCCAACCCACAGAGTTTGGAGGAAACCGAAAGGCACGCGTTTAAGCTCACGCAGGCTGGCGTGATGTCTGGAACAGGACAAGGAATTCAGACTTCAGAAAAAAGGAGGTACTTGGTGGAATACTTAACTTTAATCCATCAATGTTGAACGTAGCTCTTGTCTGTACATTCTTCACAATATCAATAGCAACTGATAATGGTGCCTTGCTAGGTCGTAGCAAATGACGTAGCTGAAGGCTATGCTAACTATCGTCTCGGCAAATGAGAACGTATTTTGTCAGTGAACCATCGCTAGCAAAGTTGGTTGTACAACTGGGGCGAGTGCTAGGAAGTCTCTCTAGACCTGCCGTGTGGCGGCGCTCGGCCTGCAATCACTGATAGTGGCGACACGCGGGTCCGACGTATACTAACGGACCGCGGCCGATTTAAAGGCTACCACCTAGCAAGTGTGGTGTCTGGCGGTGACACCACAGTTACTGCATGACAAATATGTTGCCAATACAGTTAGCAGCAAAGAAATAATAAATTTAAAGTTCATGCATGATGTGCAGTTTTTTCATGCATCTCAGTATTTATGATGTCTTATCTACTCAACTATGTGTTATACAAGAATATAATTTTGTCTGTTTGTGGTGTAGACACGTGAACCTATGTAAAGGTGTTACACTTCATATATTTGAAGAATAAGCAAACATTTTTTTGATCCATCTTTCCAGATAGGTTCCTTCAGTGTTCAGCTTTATTCACTAAAAAGGTATTATCGAAATATTCCACACTGTTGTCATTATTTAGATGTTTGTACTTAGCAATATGGAGAGGAGTATGAGGATGGAGTTAGACAACCAAGGAACTGATAACGTACTATCTGAATCAGTCAACCATGGAGTACATCGAGCAACTCCCACAGCTCTCATTAGAAGATTCACTGTGAAAGTAAACTTTATAAACAAATAAGTCAAGAAGACATTGACAAAAATTATACTAATATGAAAAGAGAAATGCCTATCTAACAGTCAACTTTCTGTAGCTGTCATAATAGTGTGTGATGATAATTATATCAGCTGTTAGAAACTTGGAAATTTCAGTGCTAAAAGACGATAAGAGACAGAAATGGGGACGAGTGAGAACGTGAATAGCAGTATGCTGGAGCAAGTAAAGATAATGTGGATACTTTTAAACACCAAAAATCTCCTCAGGAAGAATCGACATGGATTCCGAAAGGATTTTGTTAAACTCAGCGCACCGAGTTCGCCCATTACATGCAGAATGTAATGGACAATGACATTCAGATTAGCTCTATTCCTCATTCTGAAGATGTTCTATGTAATTCTGCAAAATTGCCTGGTGAACAAAATATGAGACTATGGAATATTGGGCCAACTTTACAACTGATCTGATTATTTCCTAGCAGACAGGACTAAGCACTTTGTTCTTAATGAGAAGAAGTAGTTAGCCAGCTGACAGTAACAAGCATTAGGTGCACTTGTACAGTGCTATTAACAGCAAACATAGTTTGGCTATGGTTTCTTGTGAGCTCTCTAAACATGAACACAAATTCTACATAATGAATCCAGACAATTATTCACATTTTGCAGCAACTAGTATCAGCTACTCTGACAAAGCAGGACACAAATTTTTGACTTAATATTTCTCCTGCTGAGGACCTATTCATTACACTAAAGTAAGTTGGTGAAAGTGTGTGAACTATGTTATAAATGCCACCATAAAAAGTTTATTTTTAATAAGATCATGTGTTATGACACTTAACTCAGTGAAGTACATATATAAATAACAAATACAATTTGAAGTGCTGCAACTGTTCCATATGGTACAGCAGAATATGATTCAGATCACGTGTATTTATAAGGAATGTTGCTAGATCTGAATTCAGACGAGTCACCATCGATGTTTTAGGATTATGTATGGCTAGAAAAGGTTGTGTTAGGAATGGAATAAGCCAGTGATGATGGGGAAAAGTGCAATGTCTTTTTCTCGCTCCCATCCAGCTGCTTATTCAATAGCAACAGGAGTTTTGCCTTTACAGCTCTTTTGTGAATATCACTAAGTTTCTTTAAGTCCGGGAGCACAGACTGAAAAAACATTCTGTCAGTGTCTCCAGCTGTATTTTCGTCTCATTACTTTTTTTAATTTCCAGTCAGACAGCAAATGACTTTTCAGCATCACTCTTTCTGACTTCAGCTTTTCTTTTTGAGGGAGGTGATGGGAGTATCATGTCACATTCAACAACATCAGAAGAAATGAAAGATGTTAGGGAGGCAGGAGGGGGGGGGGGGGGGCAAACAAATCAAATAAATATGGTTTCTTGTCTTTGACCGGGCTTAACTTCTTAACATTACATGCTAGAACCAACAGTTTAGTGACATTGTCTACCATGTTTAAAAAATACTAAAGTGAGCTACTGTATTTCTTAATTAATTTCCAAATCTTCTGGGTGTGTACTAAAGCCTACTACGTTGTGAATATCTTTTTGTTCTTATATTGATGAAGCTATTCTCAGAAAAAGAACAAAAAAGTAAAACCATTCAAATAATTCATGGGTGTTTAGTGCAGGTTTAGTGCTGCCTTTCCAAGTCATATTCTCTTGAGTTATGCTATAAAAGTTTATCATAATTCTTGCACCATCATGGCAGCCAATAAACAAACATGAGCTGCAGAGTCATCTGTTCATCAAAGCAGCTGCAGACAACTTTTATTTGAAGCTGTATGTTTGAATGTACTGAAACTGGGGCTTGCTCAATTTTTATATATATATATAAACACTTCCAAAAACTTGAACAGGGCCTCCTCCATTTCAGTTTCGAATATAATAAATTTTAGAATATGATTCACATTTTACAATCACTAACCAAAGACATACGTCTGTTATTAGAACAAGAAACTGCAACACTGAAGGCAATGAGTTAAAACTCATGTTACAGATTCCATAGCAAATTCTTACCTGTTTCTTTCACTTCTGTTGCTATTTCCCCCCAACACCACGCTGGTCACATCTGCCCTCAAATATAATTTCATAGTGTAATCCCACAGACAAGCGCTTTTCTCAGTAAGCAGTATGAATGACACCTACCAACAATTCTCCTGTGTTAACATGTCAACTATATACAGCACACAAGAAAATGCACAGGTTGAGAAGTCTTTCCAGCTTAAAAGCATACATGGGCGTGAATGCTTCGGCTTGTACTGGCAGCATCTCTGCATAGTACAGCACACAGTCATAGCATCAAGTGGGAAGCGTTGTAGCTCATCGCAGCCAAACACCAAAATTTATAATGTATTTACTCAACATTGGAAAGAGGTAAGGCTTTCCTTCTAGCAATAAAAACAATTCAGTTATGTTAGCTACATTTCTTACACAGCAATATATGCCACAAAATTCACAAATGTTAACTGGCCAGCAACTACATTTTTCACTGCAAACTTTTCAAAAGAAGTGTGGTGCAGTACTTTACTTTGAAGTATAACAATGACTACACGTAATAATGAAAAAAAATAGAGTTCAATGTCAAGCAGACATGTGGCTACAAGATGCAGAGAAACAACTTTTGATTTTGAGAAAACTATTTGGTAAAAAAAAAAGAGAAAGACTGCATAATGAAGAACATGTGTCAAACCCTAAACAGTGGTTTTTATTTTTATTATGTGAAAACTAAAAATTTTGCTGAGAAACTAACTACAGAGATGGGTGTAGCTTTGCTTCATCCGCATAAAACAATTTTTTAGGCAAATTAGACAACTTGAAATTTCACTGCCCACATGTCATACAATATGAGTAATGTGGAGTGACCAGCGCTCCACATTGGACCATGTGATATGATAGATATATGTATTTGCGTCATATAGCTGCTGTTCCAGTGCAAACCATTTACGCCGCTTCCATTATGTTTCTGTGCGCTACGCCAATGCAGGTTGCTTCTGCTTCATAGCATCTCAATGTGAACCGCACCTCAAGGAAATATAGCTCAACACAGAAGAGGTATCCAGAATGAAAAGCTTTCCTGCGCAACTTGCATGACTAGCACTCCAGAAAACACGAAGGTCCCGAGTTTGAATCTTGGCCTGGGACACAGTTTTAATTAACCAGGAAGTTTCATGAGAGAGGTAGTTTACAATAACTTTGTTTGATCAGTTCTTGAGTACCATTTGTCAGTCTATTGACCTTACTGCATACGATTAATACAGGGAAGAGACAAGATCCATAGAGGGATTATCCATTTCATCAATAGTTCATTTAGTCAGCACAACAGCATCAAGGAGATGCTCATTCAACTCCAGTCGAAGATCCTACAAAAGAAACAGTGTGCTTTGTGGAAAGATTTACTGTAAAAATTCCAGAGTGCACTCAAACTATGGATCACTTTCCTCTACATGAACCACCTAAGAGAACATGATGGTAAACTCAGAAATTCTAGGAAACTACAGTCTATTCTTCCTGTGCATTGTTTGCGAATGGAACAGGAAAGGGGGGAAATAATAGAAGTACCTGAAGTATGAGGGTCATTCAGAAAGTAATGGCTCCTTTTTTTGTTTTACAAGAAAAGTAAACACAATAAACATAGGATAACATCTACAACATTAAAGATAATTTGCCACTTTCCAATATAATCACCACCTCTGTCCACAGTTTTTTTCCACCTTGGAACAAGAGCATATATACCTGTGTGGTACTAATGATAGTCCCCCTATTTTAGCCAATGGCACACAGATTTCTTCAAGATCTCGGTGATGCCGCAGCACCAACCCCCCCCCCCCCTCCACACCCCCGCCAAATGAGCTGGTTTGATTGGCTGAGAAGATGGTAGTCAGATGATGTAAGGTCAGGGCTGTGTGATGGTTGTGGCACAACTCCTCAGCCAATTTCTGCAATTTAGCCAGTGGTGTCTGGTGTTGTGGTCTTTGAGTGTCATACAAAAGAAGAATTGATTGGCGAACTCACTGAAGGTGTGCTTTCAAGTTCTTGAGGATTTTCATGTATTGGAAACAGTCTCCAAAAAAATCAATCAGAATCAGATCCTCTGCATCCCAGAAGACTGTTACCATAACCTTCACTGGAGAACCCACTACTTTGAATTAAAAAAAAAAAAAAAAAAACGAACCCAAGTCTCATCTCAATTACAATTTTTGCCACTGAAGTATGCAATAGATTGGACGCAATTGTTTCCCTTGCCTCTTTATTTTGGTTGGTAAACATTTTTGGTATGCTGAGTACCCAGTTTTTCAGTATTGGCTATCACAGTGCCTTTACTGATGGATAAATGGTGACAATTCATCTCGTTACTGAGCACTCATAACAAATGATTTGGTCAACATGCTGGATGTTGTGTGAGGTCACTGCAGTTGCTGGCAGGCTGTTCTGGGTTCCATCTGTCAACTGTATTTGCCCTTCAGCTTCTCTACTGCTAAGAACCATTCGTCTAATGGTGCTGAAGTCCACTGTAGCAGCTGCATACATCTCCTTCAGCTTCTCATGAATGTGATAGGGCATTTCACCTACTGCAGTACATAATCTAATTACAGAACACTGTCCTATATGTATATCAACATCAGCCATTTTCTAAACTTATACAGTGCTGCCACCTGATGATGTAGGATGCTGTTACTAGTGTAGGTATTAGAAGACAGTTTTCAGAAGTGTGCCAAATTCACGATTACTAAGGCATTACTTCCTGATTGGCCCTCATACTATCCATCATATACCGCAATGTGGCTTGCAGAGTAGGGATGTAGATATAAACAGTTTTCAATAAATTAATCAACTACTTTATAAATGCTCCTCTAAAATTTTATTTTTCTATTTTACATACAAGTATCACAAGGTTGGTCTACATGTAATATACCAAGCAAGAGAAAAATTATTTTAGCATTAGAACACAAGCCAGCAGCAATAAAATTATAATTTGAATTCACTAACATCACAGATTATTCAGTTCTGCAAAACAATACAACAATATTACCTACTTTGTTACATTCTGCTTATCTTCCCTCGCAAGGGGAACAATCACTGTACCAAAAAACTTTTCATACATTAAAAATCACAGGTAAAATTTCACAGGAATGGATGGAATCTGTTTCCAACGAAAGATTATCACACCAGATATCAAACGAAAGACAACTTTACTAACATAGTACTGCAGTTACTTCTTCTGAGAGTTGTCCATTTTCTGAAGTGTTACTAATGTATACCTGGGAATAAAGAGAGTGCTAAGATAATGCAATGATCCTCTAGCTAATTAATTATAAAAACAATCTCAATTATTTACTGTTGTGAGCACTTTTGATGTGTAGACCATTGTCAGACAAATCATGTACTCCACCATACACTGTACGGTGGCTTCAGAATAATGGTGTCATGGAAAGTGCCTTGTCATTTCTTTTGTAATCCTGCATTTCTGTCTTTCAGAAATATTCAGGATGGAAGCTTGCCACTTGAATATTTAGAGTTATTTGTACATACAACACAAAATGCACTAATATAAAACATCACGAATGTGGAAATTTGTTTTATTAGATTGCTAAATGCTGCACATATTCAGAAACCACAGTGTTTAATAGTATAAATGTAAAAGCATACAACTTACCTTGAAATCACTCTTTAAATTTCCATTCCTGTCTGCACATCGGACATTGATGATTCACTTGCTGTGAGTTGAGCCATTTCATAATACAGTGAATGTGAAAACAATGTGAGCACTGGCCCCATACTGGAAAAACAAAATGTCTACATAAGTATTCAAGCATTCATTCACTTTCAGTCACAAATACAATGAAATAACCATGCACACCCAACTCTTTATTTAGTTACAAAATGTACACACCCGAGAAAATCACATGGGATTGAAGGCACAGATACATTGGAATGGTGAAGGGTCCACGCAGCCTTTACACACACACACACACACACACACACACACACACACACACACACACAGTAAAGAAAAAAAAAATATTTTACATAAATCAGTTTCAAAAAATTTTGAACAACTTTTTGACAGTGAAAATAGTAGACATAATGAAGATTTCGACACACACTTTTCAGTTGCAGTTAAATAGTTTTCTATTTCTTTTCTTTGTAAAATGTAATGCTACTATGCAGTTTATTAACTGCTGGGAAGAAATCAGTAAATACTTCCTTATTTAACACATACGTAAGGTTTCAGCCTAGTGTCTTTGTGATGCACATGTAATTGTGAAAAGAACTGTACGCTAAACTGCACTAGTTTTCACATCAGATCTAAAACCAACCCAAAAAATCCTTAAAAGACAGAGGAACTAATTTAAAAATAAAGTTTTAGGAGAATTTTTCAGTTTTTTAAACGAAAAATTGTCTTCCTTTCCATTACAACTTGCTAGTGCTCTGTTTACACAGCTTTAATCAGGCACTTATTACAGTACCTTCTTATTTTAACTAAATTAATATGTTCACAGGGCTATGCCTCGAAGCAAATTAATTTGTTATTTTAATAAAATAAGATTTTTGTCATGAGTTTTCATGGTATGCTTAATAAAGTCTTCATGGAGATAGTAAGAAATGTCATACAATGTGTGCTGGAATATTTTGGAGCAGTTATGAATTTATTAAGATGTGACCAGTCGTTAGTACACATCCAGAGGCATCAAGGAAACATCAGTTTAATTGCGGAGATAAGTGAAAGGGTCAAAGTTATGCACTGAGGTCAAGCCTTGATACAATAAAAGGTTCAAATGGATGCAGGCTACAGTACTTATGCAGATTTGAAGAACCTCCCACAGAGAACACATTAGTATGGAAAGCTGAACCAAACCAGTCTTCGCACTGAAGAATATAACAGCAGTAAGAACAATAACAACAATATGGGTTTATTAATAGGAATATGAAATGGCTCCACGAAATGGCTTCACGAGTAAGAGTTTAGAATGGGGCAGTACCATGTGTACTGCAGAGCAAGTTGGCAACATTTGCCATTAGGTGTGGCTGGAATGTAAGATTGTGTGTGTTACAACTGGTTGTAAGCTTCAGTGAGAGATCAGAAGGCAGATGGAGTGTTTTGTAACTGGGAGTTGAAATAAAAATATAAAAATCAACATCACTGAGAATAATTCATGAAGAATACCGAATGATCTCACGATTTTGTCACTCAAAATGTTTCACATTCTTTCTTGTGTATCATTGGTTACATAAAATTACCATCCACAGTCTTTCTTGTGTCTCATTGGTTACATAAAATTACCATCCCACTGATATGAAAAATCATTGTTATTCAAAACAGACATGTTGCCAACGTATACACTGTAGAGAAATGGTGATAAATTAGTAGATTTTCTTGAAAGGCAAGGCTATATGCAGTGTTTGACACAGGACAAGAACGGTTCACATATCAAATGAGTGCAAAGTCAGTGGAGCAGTCTCATTAGTGCACTGTAGGCACAAAACAAGTTCTGAAAGATTTCCACTGCAGTCTTTAATCACAATCATAGTTCTCCCAGAAGCCGCAGGTAAGCAGCCCAATCCAGAGTCCAACACTCATATGCACTCTGCACTCCAGGTACAGGGTAGCACTCTAGCTGAAATAACGGAAGCTTCTGATCCAGACACAAACTACTCGTTTTATTTCGTGCTTCTGCTGATATCGGTCTCTCCTGTACAACGGAATCATCACATGTGATAAGATTGGTACACCATTTGCTGGTGTCATCATGGACCACTTTATCTGTAGTAATGATAAGTGCTCCACTGCAATGATTACCTCTGGCTGGACATCTCCTGATGGAAATTCTATGAATTTTTTGCCATTCCACAGTTAGCATCTGCTATTTTCAATGGATACAAAAAATATCTGCTAATAACAGTGCCACTAGCAATCTCAGTGTCCTGGTGGATATGTAATAAAGAAAGACTAGTGAAAAAATCCAGTATGGAACAATGACAACATCATGAAAATGATAGATTATTACTCACCATATGGTGGAAATGCTTAGTTGCCGAGAGGCACAACAAAAAGACTGCAAAACAGGTAAGCTTTTGGCCAAAAAACCTTCATCTGGAATAGAAAACACATGCAAATATATATTCACACAAATGCAACACTCACACACATGACCACTGTGTCTGGCTGCCGAGGCCCTGACATTGCATTTGCATTTGAGTGAATATGTGTGCACATGCATGCATTTTCTAATTCAGAAGAAAGCTTTTTGGCTGGAAGCTTGCTTGTTTAGCAGTCTTTTTTTGTTGTGCCTGTCTGTGACTCAACATTTCCACTATATGGTAAGTAGCAGTCTATCCTTCTCATAATATTACCAGAATGACTAGTGAGTAATTCTTCTTCTGTGGCTGCTTTAAGTATAGACTTGAAGTGACGAAAGGTTAGGAATTTATGTTCTATTATTGCTACACTAACTGAAAGATGCACTGAAATTTTTTACAACAATGCTAGTACAAGGATTCAGTTCACTGTCACACATTTCGATCATCTCTACATCTATGCGATTACTCTGCTATTCATACTAAATTGCCTGTCAGAGGGTTCATGAACCACCTTCAAGCTGTGTCTCCACCATTCCACTCTCGAACGGCATGTGGGAAAAATGAGCACTTAAATTTTTCTGTGCGACCACTGATTTCTCCCTATGCAGGTGGGTACCAACAGAGTATTTTCGCAATCGGAGGAGAAAACTGGTGATTGAAACTTCATGAGAAGTTTTAATGATTGCCACTCCAGTGCACGTATCATGTCTGTGGGACTGGGACTATCTCTCCCCCCCCCCCCCCCCCCACTTCACAATAATACAAAATGAGCTGCCCTTCTTTGTACTTTTTCAATGTCATCTATAAGTCCCACTTAATGCGGATCCCACACCGCACAGCAATGTTCCATAATAGGGTGGACAAGCATGGTGTAAGAAGTCTCTTTAGTAGACCTGTTGCATCTTCTAAGTGTTCTGCCAATGATTCACAGTCTTTGGTTTGCTCTACCCACAATATTATCTATGTGATAGTTCCAATTTAGGTTATTTGTAATTGTAATCCCTAAGTATTTAGTTGAATTTAGAGCCTTCAGATTTGTGTGACTTGTTGCATAGTCGAAATTTAGCAGATTTCTTTTAGTACTCATGTGAACACTTTTCTTTATTCAGGGTCAATTGCCACTTTTCGCACCGAACACATATCTTATCTAAATCAATCCAGTCACACAACTTAGGCGGTACTCCATAGGCACGCAGTTTGGTTGGAAGACGCTTGCGAGAAATGGCGGAAATTTAAAAATATGGAATCAATTTGACATCCCCTGTTGTAGCACTCATTGCTTCACGAGTACATAGAGCTAGTTGTGTTTCGCAAGAATGATATTTTCTGAATCCGTGCTGACCAAGTGTCAATAAATCTTTTTCTTCGGGGTATTCATAATGTTCGAATACAGTGTATGTTCCAAACCCCTACTGCAATTCGACATTACTGATGTGGGCTGTAATTCAGAAGATTATTCCTACTTCCCTTTTTGGGTATAGGTGAGTTGAGCAATTTTCCAGTCTTTAGATACGGATCTTCCTGTGAGTGAGTGGTTGTATATAATTGCTAAATATGGAGCTATAGTAGCAGCATACTGTAAAGGAACCTGGCTGGTATGCAATCTGGACCAGAGGCCTTGCCTTTATTAAGTGATTTAAGCTGCTTCGTTACTTTGAGGATATCGACTTCTATGTTTCTCATCTTGGCAGTTGTTCTAGACTGGAATTCAGGAATATTTACTTCATCTTCTTTCATGAAGGAGTTTCGGAAAACCATGTTTAATAGCTATGCTTTAGTGGCACTGTCATCAGTGACTTCAACCTCGTTATTATGCAGTGCAGGTATTGATTGCGTCTTGCTACTAATGTGCTTTATGTACGACCAGAATCTCTCTGGGTTTTCTGCCAGATTCTGAGACAGATTTTCGTTGAGGATATTATTAAAAGCACCTTGCACTGAAGCACACAAGTCAGGCAGCAGTAGCCGACCGCGACAGACGCAGCTACAGATAAGTAAACTGCTTTTGTGACATTTACGAGTTTCTAACCAGGAGCAATTTTATTATATATGTGTGCTTTAATAGTTTAGTTTCTGAAGTTTCTGCGTGTAAATTTAAAATCATATAGCCACAGTTCTCACGATTTTGTTTGCGTCAGAAAGTAAAACAATTTTTTGACATATTACAAGTTCATTATCAGGGACAAATTATTTAGTTTTACCTGAGTGCTTCGGCAGTTAGGTTTTTGAATATCTGCGTATTACTAGACACAGTTCGCGCGTTTTCGTCAGATTCTACGGTCGATTTCCGTTGCGTGAGTCGATAGTCTGTTTATCTGCATAGTTTAGTTTTCCACGACCTTTAGTATGGACAGGGACTGCGATTGTTGTGTGCAGGTGCAAGTCGAGTTGGTGACACATCACTCTCAGCTTCAGGCTGTGATGGCATCGGTTACACAGCTTGAGGCTGCAGTGGATGGGCACCACTGTTGTGAGCCGGCTGTGGGGATCCAACGGACGTCCACAGCACGTCAGAGTCCTCCGATCAGTCGTCACCGGTGGCCAACCCAGTTACTGCTGGCACTGAGGCTGACCCCTCACCTGTAGTCGAGTGGGGAGTCGCCCCGGGGTGAAGCAGGCGGCGAAAGACTTTCCAGGCGGCCGCACGTAGGGCCTCCTTGGTTTGTCTGACAAACAGGTTCCAGGTGCGTGTATGTGGCTGACACTGTCGCTGAGCCAGATGCTGTTGCCTGTCCTGTTTCAGAGAAAATCACTCAGCCTGCAAGATCTGGGCAATCGCAGAGGGTGGGATTATTGGTAGTTGGGAGCTCCAACGTTAGGTGTTTTATGGGACCCCTTAGGGACTTGGCCAACAAGAAGGGTAAGAAAACCAACGTACACTCCATGTGCATACCACGTGGAGTCATTCCAGATGTCAAAAGGGTCCTCCCGGATGCCATGAAGAGCACAGGGTGCAGCCAACTGCAGGTGGTGGCTCACGTCGGTACCAATGATGTGTGTCACTTTGGATCAGAAGAGATTCTCTCTGGTTTCGAACGGCTAACGGAAGTGGTAAAGGCTGCCAGTCTTGCTTGCAAGATGAAAGCAGAGCTGACCATTTCCAGCATAGTCGACAGGACCGACTGCGGGCCTCTGGTACAGAGCTGAGTGGAGGGTCTGAATCAGAGGCTCAGACGATTCTGCGACCGTGTAGGCTGCAGACTCCTTGACTTGCGCCAAACGATGGTTGGGTTTCAGGTTCTGCTGAATAGGTCAGGTGTCCACTATACGCAGGAGGCAGCTACACGGGTAGCGGGGGCTGTGTGGTGTGACCTGGGCAGTTCTTTAGGTTAGAGGGTCTCGGGAAAACACAAGAAGGGCTTCAGTCACAAAGGGAGCAGGCTGAACACAGGAAGACCGTAGATAAAGGAACCATTGGTATAACAGTTGTAAATTGTCGTAGCTGTGTTAGGAAAGTACCAGAGCTCCAAGCGCTAATAGAAAGCACTGATGCTCAAATCGTTATAGGCACTGAAAGCTGGCTAAAGCCAGACATAAGCTCAGCCAAAATTTTTGCAAAAAACCTAACAGTGTACCAAAAGGATAGGCTAAACATGGTTGGCGGTGGTGTGTTTGTTGCTGTTAGAAGTAGTTTATCTTGTCATGAAATTGAAGTAGAAACTTCCTGTGAGTTGGTATGGGCAGAGGTCATTGTTGGCAACTGGAATAAAATAATAATTGGATCCTTTTCACGACTTCCCAATTCGGATGATACAGTTGCTGAAAGGTCCAAAGAAAACTTGAGTTAGATTTCAAACACGTACCTGACTCATACGATAATAGTTGGTGGTGACTTTAATTTACCCTCGATATGTCGGCAGAAATACATGTTTAATTCCAGAGGTACGCATAAAAATCATCCGAAATTGTGCTAAATGCATTCTCTGAAAATTATTTCGAGCAGTTAGTTCATGAGCCCACGCAAATAGTAAATAGTTGTAAAAACTCACTTGACCTCTTAGCAACAAATAATCCTGCATTAATAACGAGCATCAAAACCGATTCAAGGATTAGTGAACACAGGATTGTTGTAGCAGTATTGAATATTGTAGTCCCCAAATCCTCGAAAAATAACCGAAAAATATACCTTTTCAAAAAAAGCAGATAAAAATTCACTTGACGCCTTCCTGAGAGACAATCTCCACTCATTCCAAATTAATAATATAAGTGTAGACCAGATGTGGCTTCAAAGAAATAGTATTGGCAGCAATTGAGAGATTTATACCAAATGAATTAACAAACGACGGAGCTGATCCTCCTTGCTACACAAAACGTGTTAGAACACTGTTGCAGAAACAACAAAATAAATCTGCCAAATTTAAACAGACGCAAAATCCCCAAGATTGGCGATCTTTTACAGAAGCTCGAAATTTAGTGCAGACTTCAGTGCGAGATGCCTATAATAGTTTCCACAATGAAACATCGTCTCGAAACCTAGCAGAAAATCCAAAGAGATTCTGGTTGTATGTGAAGTATGTTAGCGGCAAGAAACAATCAATGCCTTTTCTGCGCGATAGCAATGGAGATACTATCGAAGACAGTGCTGCCAAAGCAGAGTTACTAAACACAGTCTTACGAAATGCCTTCACAAAAGAAGACGAAGTAAATATTCCAGAATTCGAATCCAGAACAACTGCCAACATGAGTAACGTAGAAGTAAATATCCTCGGAGTAGTGAAGCAACTTAAATCACTTAATAAAAGCAGGTCTTCTGGTCCAGACTGTACACCAATTACGTTCCTTCTGGAGTATGCTGATGAAGTGGCTCCATACTTAACAATCATATACAACCGTTCACTCGATGAAAGATCCATACCCAAAGACTGGAAAGTTGCACAGGTCACACCAATATTCAAGAAAGGTAGTATGAGTAATCCACTAAATTACAGGCCCATATCGTTAACGTCGATATGTAGCAGGATTTTGCAACAGTCAACATGGGTTTAGAAAACATTGTTCCTGTGAAACATAACTAGCTCTTTATTCACATGAAGTGCTGAGTGCTACTGACAAGGGATTTCAGATCGATTCCGTATTCCTGGATTTCCGGAAGGCTATTGTCACTGTACCACACAAGCGGCTCGTAGTAAAATTGCGTGCTTATGGAATATCATCTCAGTTATGTGACTGGATTTGTAATTTCCTGTCAGAGAGGTCACAGTTCATAGTACTTGATGGAAAGTCATCGTGTGAAACAGAAGTGATTTCTGGCGTTCCCCAAGGTAGTGTTATAGGCCCTTTGCTGTTCCTTATCTATATAAACGATTTGGGAGACAATCTGAGCAGCCGTCTTCGGTTGATTGCAGATGACGCTGTCGGTTATCGACTAATAAAGTCAGAAGATCAAAACAAACTGCAAAACGATTTAGAAAAAAATATCTGAATGGTGTGAAAAGTGGCAGTTGACCCTGAATAATGAAAAGTGTGAGGTCATCGACATGAGCGCTGAAAGGAACTCATTGAACTTCGGTTACACGATAAATCAGTGAAATTTAAAAGCCATAAATTCAACTAAATACCTAGGTATTACAATTAGGAAAACAAAAATTTGAAGGAACACATACAAAATGTTGTCGGGAACCAAAGACTGCGTTTTATTGACAGGACACTTAGAAAATGTAACATACCTACTAAGGAGACTGCCTACACTATGCTTGGCTGTCCTCTTTTAGAATACTGCTGCATGGTGTGGGATCCTTAACAGATAGAACTGACGGAGTATATTGAAAAATTTCAAAGAAAGGCAGCACATTTTGTATTATCGCGAAATATTGGAGAGAGTGTCACAGAAATGATACAGGATTTGGGCTGGAAATCGTTAAAAGAAAGGTGTTTCTCGTTGCGACGGAATCTTCTCACGAAGTTCCAATCACCCACATTCTCCTCCGAATGCGAAAATATTTTGTTGATACCGACCTACATAGGGAGGAATGATGACCGCGATAAAATAAGGGAAATAAGAGGTCGTACAGAAAGATATAGGTGTTCATTCTTTCCGCGGGCTATACGAGATTGGAATAATAGAGAATTGTGAAGGTGGTTCGATGAACCCTCTGCCAGGCAATTAAATGTGATTTGCAGAGTATCCCTGTAGATGCAGACGTAGGTATTTCGAACTTCTGCAAAACTTTGTCAGTCTTGGGGATTTTGCATTCTTTTAAATTTGGCATGTTTTTTTTTGCTGCTTCTGTAACAGCGATCTGACCCGTTTTGTATACCATGGGGGATCAGTAGAATCACTTATTAATTTATGTGTTATATATCTCTCAATTACTGTGGATACTCTCTCTTTGAAATTGTTCCCCATCTTTTCTACGTTTGCATGATGAGATCGGAAGGAGTGAAGATTGTCTCTTAAAAAGGCATTAAGAGCATTTTTATCAGCTTTTTTAAATAGATATACTTTACATTTCTTGTTGATGGTGTTACGATATTCACCCAAGCAGCAACTGCCCTGTGGTCGCTAGTCCCTGTATTTGTCACGATCTCAGGGAGAGATTCAGGGTTTTTATGAGTAGCCTTACACATTGCTTCTGAATACCCATCCACAGTTTGAATTCCTGCATTATAAAAAGTATACCACCACTGCTTCTCACACCACTATAAGATTTCACCCTAACTTTTACCACCAAGCTAGATGGCACTATGGTGCAGTCACCCTTCTCACATTTGGAGAGGTCAGGGTTCAAATCACCATCTGACCATCCACACTTGGATTTGCCATGGATTCCACAAGTAAAATACGCAGATATTGAGAGGACATGCAGATTGTGATGAAACACCCCTACAAATTCTATGAAGAGGGCAAAAAGACAAACGGTGCAGTTCAATTTGAGAGCTATCAATGCTTCCAATGAACATAATACATAAGAATATTGCTTCTCTGACTTGGCTAAAATCATATGTTAATATTTTTCTTTGGTCACATCAATGTGTTGTTTTTGTGAATTTTTCTTGTAAAGTGGCATGGGAAGAAATAGTTCAAGATGATGACATAGATTTAATTAACTGAATAATCCCTCAGCTCAGAAAAACTCTGAAGTTTCCAATGTTGCTAGTCACAGTACTGTCTGTTTCATGATAACTATAATAGTTATGTCCAACTGGTGTGCTTGAATTCACATATTGTAATAAGCACTGTTTGTTAATTAACCCTAGAATAACTCAGTACAGATTCTAAGGATGAAAGTCTACAATTGATTAAACTGAAATGACCATCACTGACAATGCGTAGCAGGTGCCCACTATGGCCAAGACCATGATCGCTGGAAGTGGTGAAGAGCCACGAGGATGATCAGTGGCACTGTATCATGAGGCTGTGAGCTCATGGGCCATTGAGAGGCAGGATCGGCTGACAAATGTCCAGCAGGTGATAATCCCTACAAAGGCTTGAGGCAGCACTGCCTGATGGATACTGCATTGGCAGGCATTTTGGTCTGTATCATTGACTCGAGGTGGCTGATGGTTGTCCAGACCCCGGAGCAGAACTGGCTGTCAAGAGGATGAGTGGCAACCTCAGTTCCCACCAGTGAAGGAACACAAGGGTGGGGCCATGACACGTGACTGCAGAGATGCAAATAGGTACCTATGACTGCTGGACTGATTACTGCGACTTGCATGCCATTTATTGAGGTGGCTGCATCCCCTGATGCTGTGGCAGCTGCAGGAGGCTTGGAGGTACTCAGCACAGTGAATCTACTGTTGACTGACAGCCTCCTGAGGTAGAGCCTACAGAGCACATCTGTGCATGTGATGGCCAAGTATGCATTGGCCCGGCCCCGGGTATACTACAATAACAGTTATCAATTTTTGCTTTATTACTGCAATGGCTCAAAAATCTGCCATGCCTGTGGTGAAGCAGGCAAGTATTTTGAAGACCATACAAGTTTCTGCTAGTGATAACTAAGGAGCCTATAAACTTGCTGATATTATTTGTTCAGTTGATGAGTCAAAAGGGTTGCTTGTGCTCCATGCTGTCTTCAAAGGTTCAGTTAGAAATTGTTTGAAATGACTATTTGTCCGAAAGCAGCCATCAGAGACTACAAAGTAAATGTTGCTATGTTTACTACAAATTCCTAGTTATTTGTGAGATACTTGCTTGTCTTTTTCTCTCTGTAGTCATGACAAAGCTCAGGAAATCATAATATGAAGATGGTGCCCAATGTGCCTCCAGCAGCACACCCTTGGTGATATCGTATTTATCTGATTGTCATGCGTTATATCTAGTATCTAATGAAATTAAAAAGCGAATTTGTTGTCATTATAAGTTTCCATTGTTAGAAGTAAAGTTAGACATTGCTTACTCAGATTTACTACTTGTAACACAGAAACAATGAAAATTATAATTGTTACAATTAGGAAATAGTGCAATTTGTTAAGATGGTGATTTTCCTATTCTGACAGATTCTGATTTGAATTTCTTATTTAAAAATGTGCCTTAGAGTTACTGACAAGGGAACCTCCCCATCGCACCCCCCTCAGATTTAGTTATAAGTTGGCATAGTGGATAACCCTTGAAAAACTGAACACAGATCAATCGAGAAAACAAGAAGAAGTTGTGTGGAACTATGAAAAAAGTAAGCAAAATATACAAACTGAGTAGTCCATGTGAAAGATAGCAAACATCAAGGACAGTGTGAGTTTAGGAGCGCTGTGGTCCCGTGGTTAGCGTGAGCCGCTGTGGAAGTAGAGGTTCTTGGTTCAAGTCTTCCCTCAAGTGAAAATTTTACTTTCTTTTTTTCCGCAAAGTTATTATCTGTCCGTTTGTTCACTGACGTCTCTGTTCACTGTAATAAGTTTAGCGCCTGTGTTTTGCGACCGCACCGCAAAACCGTGCGATTGTTATTGAAGTCACGAGCTATATTTGCTGGATTCATATTGCCCACGGAATACATCTCACGTATTTAATGCACTCTCGTCCAAATTAGTGAACAGTCAACTGCCAGCCACAGACCCTCGTTAGCAGGAATACTTTCTCTTCCGTGCGCTGTAGTCGACTGACGTCGTGTGTTTCAATGTTTGTTTAGGTGTGGCGTCCTCATACTACGGCGCAGTTACCTCGCATGGGACGGACGGACGGACAGATAATAATTGTCTGAAAATGGAAAATTAAATTTTTCGGTCGATGGACGACTTGAACCAAGGACCTCTCATTCCGCAGCCGCTCATGCTAACCACGGGACCACGGCGCTCTTGAGCTCATATTGTCCTTGATGTTGCCTATGTTGCGCACTGACTACTCAGTTTGTATATTTTGCTTATTTTTTCATAGTTCCATACAACTTCTTCCTGTTTTCTCGATTGATCTGGATTCAGTTTTTCAAGGCCTATCCACTGTGCCAACTTATAACTAAATCTGAGGGGGGTGCGATGGGGAGGTTCCCTTGTGAGATCCTTGGGAAAACCAACTATGACAAAAATATTCCACATCACATGCAAAATGTGAAACAGACAAAATACCTGCAGACTTTGAGAAGACATAATAACCTCAGTTCCAAATAAAGCAGATGTGAATAGCACTAAAATATCATTTTAATAAGTTTTGGTTACACAATACTAAAACAAATTATTTACAAAAGATGGGAGACTATAAGGAGTCTACTTGCAGAGAGATTAGTTCGGGATTAGGATATACATAATAAGCAATATTGAATCCATGACTTATCTTACAGAATAGAGGGGAAAAAGGCGAACATATTATTTAAGCACTGTAGATTTAGGAAAAATTTCTTACCATGTTGAATGGAACATGTTCTTTGAAATTCTGAAGCTAGCTGGGATAAAATACAGAGAACAAACAGTTCTCTACAATTTGTATAGAAATTGGGTACCAGTTATAAAAGCTGTAGGACATGAAAGGGAGGCAATAGTCGAGAAGTGAGTGTGGCCAATTCCCCTTGTAATTCAATTTGTATACTGCATGAAAAGTAAAAGAAACCAAAGAGGAATTTAGAAGGTAAATTAAAATTCTGCAACAGTAAAAAGCTTGCAATATCGGTTCTACAGAATTGATAGTTTCTTGAAAAAAGGTCACAACATGAATGCCAATGAAAGTTATTAAGTGTAATGGAATGTAGTCTGAATATATCAGGTGACGTTGAGATAATTAGATTAGGAAGTGAGACACTATAAGTAACAGATTAATTTTGCTATTTGGGGAGAAAAAATAACTGGTGATGCCAAAAGTAAAAAGAATATAAAATATAGACTTCCAATAGCAAGAAAAGAATTTCTGAAAAATAGAAAAATTTTAAAATTTAATATAAATTTAAGTGTTACGAAGGCATTTAAGTATTTTGATTGAGTGTAGCAATGTATCGAAGTGAAACATGGACAATAAACAATACAGACAAGAAGAGAATAGAAGCTTCTGTAATGTGGTGGTCCAGAATAATGTAGAAGATTAGATGGGTAGGTTGGAAGACAAAAGAGGCACTGAATGAAATCATGTACAAAATAAATGTGTGGCTAGCATTAAACCAATCTTTGGACTGAAGACCACAGACATACCATATAGTGATGTCCCAAAATTTTACGAAGTTTTTTATTTTTAATTCTTGGAGATTTCTTATGTAGAAATGGTTAAAGGTAAAAACAAAAAACAATAGATCCAATTATTGAATGAGAACCATAAAACCCAGCTGCCAAGTGTCTCCCAATCACCAACTGTAGTATGAGAAATAATTAGGACTGTCAACATTCTCCTACAGATGAGAAGTGGATGTTGCGCAGGCAAATGTTTTTCTCTCATTTTACAAGCACAAACATGTTTTGAAACTTGAAACATATGTGTCTTGTTCTTTCAAAACTCCACCAAAGCCTACTAAACTCTCTCATTGTGCAGGTATACATACTCCATAACAATGAACAAAACAAATTTGTAGGAGACTCAAGTTGTGAATTAGATAAGTTTTTTTTAGTCTCATTAACTGTTTAGTCTCATAACAGAGGACAGAGTGACAGTTTTAAAACTTCTTTTTGTGCTTCCTTTTACATCACTATTGTTACTTTCTTCTGTGCCCAAAAAAACACATCCAAGCCCTGATGTCTAAGAACAAATGGCCCACAACAGGTGGACATGCTAAACTCATCACCCTGTCTTGCAGATGTGCTGTGCTCATGCACCTTGCATTAGCTGCACGTAACCATTTCTCCAACAATAACCGCCAGTTTACTACACCCATCTATAATGTCAAACTTTTCATCTTGCAATTGTATGCATCTAATGATTTTCTACCATTTCTATGTATGTGTGTCTTGCTCAATGCCTACTATGTATGGTAAGCAGAGATCTGTCTTAAAAAAAATTCCACTCTAGATTTTTCATTATTTCATCATTTACGGAAATTTTTATCAATGTGTTAATGCAGATAACAAAGCAAAGATTCTTGTGCTTTTCCCAAAAAAGAATAAGGTTCCACCATCTCATCTAACAACAGTAACTGAAATATACAATGAATTTAATGTGTTATGGCTGCTAGCAATATCCAGCCTCATTCATTTAATTAACTAGTGTACCCGAGTCAAATTATCTGCATAGTGTTATTAATTAGCATAAATAATTAAGGCATGTTAAATTTTACTTTCTCCCCCATTTCATTGTTTTAACATCTCTTAGTCCAGGTGCCATGTCTAAGTAGAGTAAAGAATCTTTATTCCAATTAAAGGTAACCTGTCTAGCTTGATCTCCAGTTTTTCTTCAAATGGGCTGCCTGTGAGAAAACTAAGAAACTCCTTACTCAGAGTTTGTACCTGTATTTCATTAGATTGCATGAAACATTGTAATCCTTTAGTAAATTTTCTACATTTATTCCTGTGTTCTTTGTCATTTTTTGAGATTGGTAACTACAATTAGTATTTCACCTTTGAGGATCATTATTTGACATGGAATACACGGGATGAAGCATGGTTGTTTTTGTCTGAACCTGAGAGCAAAACCCAATCCATGGAGTGGCATCATCCGGGTTCCCCTCGGAAGAAGAAACCAAGACTTCCACGAACAGCAGGCCAAAAGGTGATGGCCGCCTTCTTCTGGGATCAGTGTGGTGTCATTTTCATTGACTTTTTGGAACCTGGCTCCACAATTAATGAGGACCGTTACTGTTTGTCATTGGACAAGCTGCAATGTGCCATCAAGACCCACAGACCACAGCTTCAGGGTCAGCTCACCAGACTACACCACGACAATGCCAAACCCCCATAAAGCCCTTATGACGCAGGAGAAAAATTAGGAAAATGGGTTAGAAAATTGTTCCTCATCCTCCTTGCAGTCCAGACTTATCTCCGTATGATTTTTTCTTCTTTGGTAGTCTGAAGGCCCACCTGCATGGTAAAACATTTGATAGTGAGAAAGACCTTATTTCCTGTGTCAAGCAATGGTGTAAAAGTCAATCCCCAGAATTTTACCAAACTGCATTTACTTTATGGAAAGAACGTTGGGTCAGATGTGTCACAGCTACATTGAGTAGGTTCAATGTATAGCTAAATGTTCCAAGTATGTTCACAAAAAATTTTATTCTCCTCCTGCAAAAAAATAAAAATATTACAGACAACAGTGCAAAACACTTTGAACATCCTTTGTAACACTGCAACAGCAACCACTCCAACACCAAAAGTAACTTCAGCAGTAAGAAGGCCACTTGGTACAGTGGATAGAATTGCAAGCAACAACTCCTGCTATGAGCAATGGAGCCAGTACACCACGTGCTGTCATTACTACCTTTTCTGATGTTCTTGCACTTCCAGACATGCAACATTTCTGATATGGCATTGCAACACATCTTCCATGTACTAGTCCTAAATTTCTGAAATTTCTTCACAAACTTAAATCCTTCACAGACTCAGAAACTTTTGGAATTTTCAGAAATTTGTACGTTATTTTCTTCACATTATGAACAAAAGTGTCATGCAGTAGTGGCCAGATTAGAATTTTTTCAGCGTCTCAAATACACTACTCAATCATACAACCTTAGGAAGCTGAAATTCTATGTATTTCCTGAAAATGCAATTTTATAAGTACTAACTCAAGTTGCTTGCAATCTTAAGCAGATACTGTTGTGCAAAGTGTAATCATTTGGTTCACTCAAAAACAGGATGTGAGTTCACAAGCACCACAGTTGGACAATCCACCTCAAGAAGAGGTTCTCAAACTTGCTAAAGCTGACAAGGGTTTCACATCAGAGGCAATGTTCGTTTGAGGAACAAGATGGGCCTTCTATCAATAGCTCATTCCATTCTGACAGAAAATTGTGGAACCAGGACTGCTTGACTTCTAGTATTAATATGACTGTCTCTTCTGTTCAAAGTTAATCCCATTTTCACAAAAAAAAAATCACAAAATCAGGATTAGAATCATTTATCCCACATTAAAGGCTGTGCTAAGCTAGCTCGCCATTCTGTGCCTTGTACAGCATATTCCGATAATCATCCTTCTCAACTGAATTCAGATTCAGACTGTCTCCTACATGGGTGCCTACTGCAGTGTTGCAAGCATCCCTGATTGCAATGTCCTCATGAACAAACATGCTGTTAAAATGTCACATGCTTGGTCACATCACTGGCATCTGTAGAAGCTGTACACAATATCCTATGACACAACACGGGTGTCAGCAACTTCACATCATCTTGCCCATCAGATCTTTTTGCGGTACAGAAAATATGGGTCACACTCATCATTTTCAATTGCCCCGCTACTTTTCAAGTGGATACACAGGCTTATATGTCTCTCATAAATAAGGACATCTACTTACAGACTGGATCTCCCCAACTAACATCCAGTCCCATCAGCATTTACTGAGCTTCAGCAAGCAGCATGTCCCCCCTCCATGGTCATTATGAAGTGATAGCCCGCTACAAGAACATGGACAGAAAATCAACATTTAATGTTGTTGCTTCAGGCAGTGCTCAAAATATTTTTGATCTTGACAATTTTTATGCTTATGGCTTCCAGAGCAACATTTAAGTACGCTATTACCCCCTGGGGTGCCTTCCGACAATCGTGAAATGCTGTGTGAAGAGTTCTCTCTCTTCAGCCCTGGTCTTGATTGCACCACCAATTATGTGGAGCATATTGAATTGAAATCATGGGTTACTCCAAAATTCTTTTACATTTGCCCAATTCTCATTGTACTTTGTGACACTTCCCAATTCAAAATGCATTGTTTCTAAGCATTAGGCATATTGATGCCAATTACTATAAATCTATGGGCTACTCTGCTGGTGTTTCTCTGGAAGCCTGATGGTAGAAATAATGTATGTGGAGATTTTAAAACAACTGTTAATGCTCAGTCAGTCTCAAGACTTACCCTATTTTTCACACTGAGGAACTGAACTCAGAACTAGGACAAATAAAAATATTTTCCCAAAATTGAAGTAGCAGTTATGTATTTGCAGCTACTGCTGGACAAGGCTTCTCAGCAGTTCATTGTCATCAGTTCTCCCTTTGGCCTCCATCACTACAACTGTCTCCCTTTTGATTTCTTTCAGAGTTATCTAGAACCAGTTATCTGCAATAGCCCGTGATGTGCTAACTGCCTGTATAACATCCTTATTATTGGCAAAACAAAGGAAGAATGTCCATGTAATCTTCGCATTCTTTTCCAAACCTTACAACACAAGACCACTGTTCCAGCTTAAAGAAATCTGAGTTCTTTAAACCAGATAGTGACACATTTTTAGTACAGACAGCTTGCATTCAACAAAAATGTCAAAGCCACCAACTAATCTTAAGGGATTACAATTCTTCCCCAGTAAACAATTGGTCCTAGCCACCGAAGCATCTCAGCACAACACTAGTGCAATCTTGTGTTGTTGTTGTCTTAGTCCAGAGACTGGTTTGCTGCACCTCTCCATACTATTCTGTCCTGTGCAAGCTGCTTCATCTCTGAGTAACTACTGCAACCTAAATCCTTCTGAATTTGCTTAGTGTATTCATCTCTTGGTCTCCCTTTACAATTTTTACCATCCACTCTTCCCTCCAGTACTAAACTGGTGATACTTTGATGCCTCAGAATGTGTCCTACCAATCATTCCCTCCTTCTAGTCAAGTTGTGCCGCAAATTCCTCTTCTCCCCAATTCTATTCAGTACCCCCTCATTAGTTACGTGACCTACCCATCAAATCTTCAGCATTCTTCTGCAGCACCACATTTCGAAAGCTTCTATTCTCTTCTTGTCTAAACTATTTATTGTTCATGTTTCACTTCCATACATGGCTACACTCCATACAAATACTCTCAGAAACGACTTCCTGACACTTAAACCTATACTTGATACAGATTTCCTTGCCAGAGCCAGTCTACATTTTATATCCTCTCTACTTCAACCATCATCAGTTACTTTGCTCTCCAAATAGCAAAACTCAACTACAACTTTTAAGTGTATCATTTCGTAACCTAATTCTCTGAGCATCACCTGATTTAGTTTGGCTACATTCCATTATCCTCATTTTACTTCTGTTGATGTTCATCTTATATCCTCCTTTCGAGACACTGTCCATTCCATTCAATTGCTCTTCCAAGTCCTTTGCTGCCTCTGCAAATGTCATCAGCAAATCCCAGAGTTTTTATTTCTTCTTCATGGCTTTTAATTCCTACTCCAATTTTTTGTTTTGTTTCCTTTACTGCTTGCTCAACATACAGACTGAATAACATTGAGGATAGGCTACAGACCTGTCTCACTCCCTTCTCAACCACTGCTTCCCTTTCATGCCCCTCGACTCATAACCGCCATCTGGCTTCTGTACAAACTGTAAATAGCCTTTTGCTCTCTTTATTTTACCCTGGCCTCCTTTAGAAGCTTTCTCTAAGTCTACAAATGCTATAAAGATAGGTTTGCCTTTCCTTAACCGAGCTTTTTAGATAAGTCGTAGGGTCAGTATTGCCTAACATGTTCAAAAATTTCTACGGAATCCAAACAGATCTTCCTCGAGGTTGGCCTCTACCAGTTTTTCCATTTGCCTCTAAAGAATTTGTTTTAGTACTTTGCAGATGTGACTTATTAAACTAATTACTACATTCTTCTTTAAGTCTGAGGGTATTTCACCTGTCTTACACATCTTGCTCACCAGATGGTAAAGTTTTGTCATGGCTGGCACTCCCAAGGCTATCAGTAGTACTAATGGAATGTTGTCTACTCCCAGTGCCTTGTTTCGAGAATTAGGTCTTTCACTGCTTTGTCAAACTCTTCACGCAGTATCATATCTCCCACTTCATCTACATCATCTTCAATTTCCATAATATTGCCCTGAAGTACATCGCCCTTGTATTGACCCTCTATATTCTCCTTCCACCTTTCTGCTTTCCCTTCTTTGCTTAGAACTGGTTTTCCATCTGAGCTCTTGATATTCATACAAGTGGTTCTCTTTTCTCCAAATGTCTCTTTAATTTTCCTGTAGGCAGTATCTATCTTACCCCTACTGATATATGCCTCTGCATCCTTACATTTGTCCTCTAGTCAAACCAGCTTAGCCATTTTGCACTTCTTGTCGATCTCATTTTTGAGACATTTGTACTCCTTCGTGCCTGTTTCATTTACTGCATTTTTATATTTTATTCTTTCATCAATTACATTCAATATCTCTTCTGTTATCCAAGGATTTCTACTAGCCCTCATCTTTATACCTACTTGATCCTCTGCTGCCTTCACTATTTCATCTCTCAAAGCTACCGTTTCTTCTTCTACTTTATTTCTTTCCCCTGTTCTTGTCAATTGTTTCCTAATGCTCTATCTGAAACTCTCTAGAACCTCTGGTTCTCTCAATTTATCAATGTCCCACTGCCTTAAATTCCTACCTTTTTGCAGATTCTTCGGTTCATAACCAATAGATTGTGGTCAGAGTCCACATCTGCCCCTGGAAATGTCTTACAATTTAAAATCTGGTTCCTAAATCTCTGTCTTACCATTATATAATTAATCTAACCTTCTGGTGTCTCCAGGTCTCTTCCATATACACACCTTCTTTCATGATTGTTAAACCAAGTGTTACCGATAATTAAGTTATGCTCTGTGCAAAATTCTACCAGGTGGCTTCCTCTTTCATTCCTTACCCCCAGTCCATATTCACCTACAACTTTTCCTTCTCTTCCTTTTCCTACTATCGAATTCCAGTCCCCATGACTATTAAATTTTTGTCTCCCTTAGCTATCTGAATTATTTCTTTTACTGCATCATACATTTCTTCAATCTCTCTATCATCTGCAGAGCTATTTGCCATATAAACTTGTACCACTGTAGTAGGTGTGGGCTTCGTGTCTATCTTGACTACAATAATACGTTCACTATACTGCCCATAGTAGCTTACCTGTGCTCCTACTTTTTATTCATTATTAAACCAACTACTGCATTATCCCTATTTGATTTTGTGCTTATAACCTTGTATTCACCTGACCAGAAGTCTTGTTTCTCCTGCCACCAAACTTCACTAATTCCCACTATATCGAACTTTAACCTATCCATTTCCCTTTTTAAATTTTCTAACCTACCTGCCCGAGCAAGGGATCTGACATTCCATGCTCTCTCATACGAAGAACGCCAGTTTTCTTTATCCTGATAACGATGTCCACCTGAGTAGTCCCCGCCCGGAGATCCGAATGGGGGCTATTTTACCTCCAGAATATTTTACCCAAGAGGACGCCATCATCGTTTAACCATACAGTAAAGCTGCACGCCCTTGGGAAAAATGACTGCTGTGGTTTCCTCTTGCTTTCAGCCGTTCGCAGTACCAGCACAACAAGGCTATTTTGGCTGATGTTACAAGGCCAGATCAGTCAATCAACCACACTGTTGCCCCTGTGACTACTGAAAAGGCTGCCATCCCTCTTCAGGAACCACACGTTTGTCTGGCCTCTCAACAGGCACCCCTCCATTGTGGTTGAACCCACAGTATGGCTATCTGTATCGCTGAGGCACACAACGGCGAGGTCCATGGTTCATGCGGGGGAGTGCAGTCTTATCACACAAAAAATACTGATGGCGCAGAATGTCCCATTGCATACACATCTAAAACATTAAATTCTGCTTCGACTCAATTACAGCCAAACAGAAAAAGTGGTATCAATTTTTTTTCTGTGTCCAAAAATTTCATACTTTCCACTACAGAGTAACCAGCATGTTCACATGGTCTATGCTGGCTTCTTCTTTAGTGATATGTGGCTTACTAGCCACATATGCACTCTCCAAATTTCCCTATATGTTGCTCGCTCAAATATTACAGCCTCTGCCACATGTAACCATGTCCTAAAAAGGTCATTTGTCATATAGGACACTTCTCACAATTCGGTTTCTGATAAATGTGCCAAAATTTCAGCCCATTCAGATAAAAAAATAATGGCATCCAACATGTTTTCTGCCCCTTTTCATCTTACCTCTAACAGAAAAGCTGACCAATTTGTGGAGACATTTAAAATGCAAATGATTAAAGCTGTCACTACTGCCAATAAGGATGATGGGCTGCATGCTTTTTTTTATCAGCCAACGCCTACAGGAACAGCCCAGTCCAGGGCTAATCAGCAGCAAAATTCCTGTATGACAAGGTCAGGTCCAGGAATGGGTTCCATGTATGATTACAGCCAGTCCAGGCAACATGATGTTCGACACAGAAGAAAAGGGGGCACGATTAGTGCACCACACAAATCAGCTCCAGACTTGCATGCTGTCTACTGAGACGGCACCAAATGGTTCAAATGGCTCTGAGCACTATGGGACTTAACTTCTGAGGTCATCAGTCCCCTAGAACTTAGAACTACTGAAACCTAACTAACCTAAGGACATCACACACATCCATGCCTGAGGCAGGATTCGAACCTGCGACTGTAGCGGTCGTGCAATTACGGACTGTAGCGCCTAGAACCTTTCGGCCACCCGGCGAGACGGCACCAACTCTACTTCATCTAGTACCAGTCTCGGTCTGTTTCAGTTCTAAAATCTCCCCACTGAGAAATCCCCAGCAGTGCCCTACAAGAACATCACAGAGGTACATGATGGCACGGCATGCACCATATTGGCTGCTGCTTCATCCATCCAGGCGTTCGATGTTATGGGCACCCCACCACCTTTAGAGGTGGAGATGAGTGAGGCACCTCCGACTTCTAAGCAGACCACCACCAGACATGGAGATGCAGTCTCCTCCAGTGGAACCATTGGGCGAGACACCCACCTACACTTTCCATCATTTAGCTCGTAACCTGCATCACTGTCTTTGTCAGCTTTTGTTGTATCCCCATGGAGGGATTTGGGAGGGAGGGGAGGGGGATCTGGTATCTTGCCCAAATAATGACACTGATTCAGCCACAGGATATACTCAAGTTATTGAGTCAAAGAACTCGTGCTGTATGTCAATACAGGGTAGGCAGCACTCCTGGGAACTCACGTTGTCCTGCCACCAAGTGGCCCAAATGACTTTGTCAGCAGTGGCCAGGGTCTCCACTGATGTATTGTCCACTGAGTGAAGACCGTTGACAGCAGCTCACGACTTGCTACTGGAATTGGGCTCTCCCTACTGGACTGGATTACAGATCGCTAAGAAGGTTATTAATTGCTGTGCTAATAGTGACTTTCTGTGGACTTACAGACTTTCTGGAACCAAACAAGCAGGTACTAAGAAGACCAGCTTATATTACAGCTACACAGTCATCACTATTATCATCAAATATTTATATTATTCACACTGAGCCTAAGCTCTCAAACAATTCTTTTGTCTACAGACTGTCATTAGGCATATCGTTTCACCTATATGGGAACAATTTTTTGAATGAGGTAGAATTTTGGGTTGTATACATGGAAGAACCCTGGAGATACTAAAAGGTATCAGATAGATTATATAATGGTAAGACAGAGATTTAGGAACCAGGTTTTAAATTGTAAGACATTTCCAGGGGCAGATGTGGACTCTGACCACAATCTATTGGTTACGAACTGTAGATTAAAACTGAAGAAACTGCAAAAAGTTGGGAATTTAAGGAGATGGGACCTGGATAAACTGAAAGAACCAGAGGTTGTACAGAGTTTCAGGGAGAGCACAAGGGAATAATTGACAGGAATGGGGGAAAGAAATACAGTAGAAGAAGAATGGGTAACTTTGAGGGATAAAATAGTGAAGGCAGCAGAGGATCAAATAGGTAAAAAAACGAAGACTAGTAGAAACCCTTGGGTAACAGAAGAAATACTGAATTTAATTGATGAAAGGAGAAAATATAAAAATGCAGTAAATGAAGCACGTAAAAAGGAATACAAACATCTCAAAAATGAGATCGACAGGAAGTGCAAAATGGCTAAGCAGGGATGGCTAGAGGACAAAAGTAACGATGTAGAGGCTTCTATCACTAGGGGTAAGATAGATGCTGCCTACAGGAAAATTAAAGAGAGCTTTGGAGAAAAGAGAACCACTTGTATGAATATCGAGAGCTCAGATGGAAACCCAGTTCTAAGCAAAGAAGGGAAAGCAGAAAGGTGGAAGGAGTATATAGAGGGTCTATACAAGGGCGATGTACTTGAGGAGAATATTATGGAAATGGAAGAGAATGTAGATGAAGATGAAATGGGAGATATAATACTCCGTGAAGATTTTGACAGAGCACTGAAAGACCCGAGTCGAAACAAGGCCCCCGGAGTAGACAACATTCCATTAGAATTACTGATGGCCTTGGGAGAGCCAGTCCTGACAAAACTCTACCATCTGGTGAGCAAGATGTATGAGACAGGCGAAATGCCCTCAGACATCAAGAAGAATATAATAATTCCAATCCCAAAGAAAGCAGGTGTTGACAGATGTGAAAATTACCGAACTATCAGTTTAATAAGTCACAGCTGCAAAATACTAACGCGAATTCTTTACAGACGAATGGAAAAACTGATAGAAGCCGACCTCGGAGAAGATCAGTTTGGATTCCGTAGAAATGTTGGAACACGCGAGGCAATACTGACCCTACGACTTATCTTAGAAAATAGATTAAGGAAAGGCAAACCTACGGTTCTAGCATTTGTAGATTTAGAGAAAGCTTTTGACAATGTTGATTGGAATACTCTCTTTCAAATTCTGAAGGTGGCAGGGGTAAAATACAGGGAGCGAAAGGCTATTTACAATTTGTACAGAAAGCAGATGGCAGTTATAAGAGTCGAGGGGTATGAAAGGGAAGCAGTGGTTGGGAAGGGAGTGAGACAGGGTTGTAGCTTATCCCCGATGTTATTCAATCTTTATACTCAGCAAGCAGTGAAGGAAACAAAAGAAAAATTCGGAGTAGGTATTAAAATGCATGGAGAAGTAATAAAAACTTTGAGGTTTGCCGATGACATTGTAATTCTGTCAGAGACAGCAAAGGACTGGAAGAGCAGTTGAACGGAATGGATAGTGTTTTGAAAGGAGGATATAAGATGAACATCAACAGAAGCAAAACGAGGATAATGGAATGTAGTCGAATTAAGTCGGGTGATGCTGAGAGAATTAGATTAGGAAATGAGACACTTCAAGTAGTAAAGGAGTTTTGCTATTTGGGGAGCAAAATAACTGATGATGGTCGAAGTAGAGAGGATATAAAATGTAGACGGGCAATGGCAAGGAAAGGGTTTCTGAAGAAGAACAATTTGTTAACATTGAGTATAGATTTAAGTGTCAGGAAGTCGTTTCTGAAAGTATTTGTATGGAGTGTAGCCATGTATGGAAGTGAAACGTGGACGGTAAATAGTTTAGACAAGAAGAGAATAGAAGCTTTCGAAATGCGGTGCTACAGAAGAATGCTGAAGATTAGATGGGTAGATCACATAACTAATGAGGAGGTATTGAATAGAATTGGGGAGAAGAGGAGCTTGTGGCACAACTTGACTAGAAGAAGGGATCGGTTGGTTGGACATGTTCTGAGACATCGAGGGATCACCAATTTAGTATTGGAGGGTAAAAATCGTAGAGGGAGACCAAGAGATGAATACACTAAGCAGATTCAGAAGGATGTAGGCTGCAGTAGGTACTGGGAGATGACGAAGCTTGCACAGGATAGATTAGCATGGAGAGCTGCATCAAACCAGTCTCAGGACTGAAGACCACAACAACAACAACAGAATTTTGGGAAAGTACTGAGTGTATCAAGAATGAGTTTATGCATTTTATTTGATTATCACTGCAAAATTCTAATATTGTGTGTCACACACTAAAAGCCAGGTGACTAACCTAAAAAATATTGTTGATTTTATACATTTATAACAAGAAAAGCTCACTGAATATCCTCCCCCCCCCCTCCCCGCTCACACTCACACTCTCTCTCTCTCTCTCTCTCTCTCTCTCTCTCTCTCCCCCCTCTCTCTCTCTCTCTCTCTCTCTCTCTCTCTCTCTCTCTCTCTCTCTCTCTCCACGCGCGCGCACACACACACACACACACACACACACACACACACACACACACACACACACACCTTTCTAACTTATCTTCATGAAGAGCAAAGTAATTACAAAGGGAAACAACTGCAGAGAGAATGCCGACAATTTAACACTACAGCAAAAAACAGTCTTCTACAGAGGAATCTGAACTTTTACTTTTGTACTACTTACCTAAGGGACAATCATCACCTGGAAGTTTGCAGTCTGGACAGCATCCATCAAAAGCCATACGACAAATGCCACAGTTATCATCATTGGCTACCCATCGCCATGTTGCAACTCCTGTCCAACCTGTCCACAAATTATGTGCATTATCATACCCATAAATAACTTAAATAAACAGTTAACCATCATAAGTAAATTTATGTAAATATCTTCAAAGCGTCAATTGAGAGGTGTCCAAATTTAAAATCCGCCTAAGTCTGTTGAATATGAAAACAAACTTAATAATACACACTGTATTCTTAAGTTCTGTACAGAAGTATTTTTCATTTGATGTCATAAGAGTATTATGAAACATGGAATTGTTCTTTGGTAACAAGAGAATGCAGGAAACATGATTGAAGTCAGCAACAACAATTATGTAGTTTTTGTTTAAGAAGATGATCTTCAGATCAAAACATTAATCAATTATTTTTATCTGTTTTGGACTTACAATTACATCACCAACCACTAAAAATAAAACAATGTAACACTTACCATGCAGCAACAAGCAAAACATGACAAAAAGTACTTAAAGGCAGGTTAGGGAAGTGGGAGGCAGAAAGTTCATACTGAACATTAAGTTCCCATTTGTGGGCATCTTGAGATTCTAATGCTGGAAGGAAGTAGCCAAATCGCACCAGCTGTCAAGACTATGTAGCTATCATGTTTGATACGGTGGTCTGTGAAAAACACTGTGTACTAGTACTAACAGTATAAATCTCTCTCTTTATTCTTACTTATTATTTATTCTTGAGGTGTAACTGTCAAATTGGGAGAGCCACATAATGAAACACCTGGTACCAGATCAATATGGGAGGACGTGATACTCTCTTCAACTATACTATATGATACCTTCTTGTGGAAGTAGTAAACAGCCAGTCAGTTGCAATTTGAAATTTCTATTAAAACCCCTTTATTATGGTTTCAACATTTATAAAAACATCATCTTCAGAAGGAAATGATGCCAATATATACAGGTGCACAAACACACAGATACAATCATATCTTGTAGGCATAGTCCATATCAATTTAGGCAGGCTCGGAAAAAATCTTACCTCATAGCCTCAGATGTTGTTGGATCTAGCATATGTTAAAATGAAGAACTATGTAAGGAAAACATATTTTTTGTTTTCTCCAAAAAAATTTATGCTCCGAGATATGGCCCTCCAAAGATGACACTGTGCATACCTCTTTGAAGATGCAAATTTTGTAAAAAGAATTTAAAATGCTTTATCTCTGGAACAGTTCTAGATATTTTGTTTTTTATTTGAAAGATGATTGCTTTACGATTACAAAGAAATTCTCCAATTGGACTCATCTGCCAGAGTTCTTTTGCTATAGCATTCTGAACTTTTTCTACAATTTATGGAATTTTTTAATTCAAAAATGCCAATCCATAAAATTTTGATTTTTTCTGTTGATTAGTACCATATAGTTCTACATTCCCCGAAAAGAAGAACTTCCACTTTTAGGATGAACAGGTTTTATAAACAATTGAAATTTTTGCCAGATACATAAAACCTGTTTTATTACCACATTATCACATAACAGGCTCATAAAAATCAAAACCTAGCCTTGTTGTTGCTGTGGTCTTCAGCCATGAGACTGGTTTGATGCAGCTCTCCATGCTACCCTATCCTGTGCAAGCTTCTTCATCTCACAGTACTTACTGCAACCTACATCCTTCTGAATCTGCTTAGTGTATTCATCCCTTGGTCTCCCTCTATGATTTTTACCCTCCACACTGCCCTCCAATGCTAAATTTGTGATCCCTTGATGCCACAGAACATGTCCTACTAACCGATCCCCTCTTCTAGTCAAGTTGTGCCACAAACTTCTCTTCTCCCCAATCCTATTCAATACTTCCTCATTAGTTATGTGATCTACCCATCTAATCTTCAGCATTCTTCTGTAGCGCCACATTTCGAAAGCTTCTATTCTCTTCTTGTCCAAACTATTTATTGTCCATGTTTCACTTCCATACATGGCTACACTCCATACAAATACTTTCAGAAACGACTTCCTGACACTTAAATTTATACTCGATGCTAACAAATTTTTCCTCTTCAGAAACACTTTCCTTGCCATTGCGTCTACATATTATATCTTTTCTACTTTGACCATCATCAGTTATTTTGCTCCTCAAACAGCAAAACTCCTTTACTACTTTAAGTGTCTCATTTCCTAATCTAAAGGGTTTGACAGTCCTTTGCTGTCTCTGACAGAATTACAATGTCATCGGCAAACCTCAAAGTTTTTATTACTTCTCCATGCATTTTAATACCTACTCCGAATTTTTCTTTTGTTTCCTTCACTGCTTGCTGAGTATAAAGATTGAATAACATCGGGGATAAGCTACAACCCTGTCTCACTCCCTTCCCAACCACTGCTTCCCTTTCATACCCCTCGACTCTTATAACTGCCATCTGCTTTCTGTACAAATTGTAAATAGCCTTTCGCTCCCTGTATTTTACCCCTGCCACCTTCAGAATTTGAAAGAGAGTATTCCAATCAACATTGTCAAAAGCTTTCTCTAAATCTACAAATGCTAGAAACGTAGGTTTGCCTTTCCATAATCTTTCTTCTAAGATAAGTCGTAAGGTCAGTATTGCCTCATGTGTTCCAATATTTCTACGGAAACCAGTCTGATCTTCCCCGAGTTCGGCTTCTACCAGTTTTTCCATTAGTCTGTAAAGAATTCGCATTAGTATTTTGCTGCTATGACTTATTAAACTGATAGTTCGGTAATTTTCACATCTGTCAACACCTGCTTTCTCTGGGGTTGGAATTATTATATTCTTCTTTAAGTCTGAGGGTATTTCGCCTGACTCATACATCTTGCTCACCAGATGGTAGAGTTTTGTCAGGACTGGCTCTCCCAAGGCCATCAGTAGTTCTAATGGAATGTTGTCTACTCCAGGGGCCTTGTTTCGACTCAGGTCTTTCAGTGCTATGTCAAACCCTTCACACAGTATCATATCTCCCATGTCCGCCCCAGTAGCTGAGTGGTCAGCGTGACGGATTGCCGTCCTCTGGGCCCGGGTTCGATTCCCGGCTGGGTCGGAGATTTTCTCCGCTCGGGGACTGGGTGTTGTGTTGTGTTCATCATCATTTCATCCCCATCCGGCGTGCAGGTCGCCCAATGTGGCGCCGAATGTAATAAGACCTGCGATATGGCGGCCGGACCTGCCCCGCGAGGGGCCTCCCGGCCAATGACGCCAAACGCTCATTTCATTTCCATATCTCCCATTTCATCTTCATCTACATCCTCTTCCATTTTCATAATATTGTCGCCAAGTACATCGCCCTTGTGTAGACCCTCTATATACTCCTTCCACCTTTCTGCTTTCCCTTCTTTGCTTAGGACTGGGTTTCCATCTGAGCTCTCGATATTCATACAAGTAGTTCTGTTATCTCCAAACGTCTCTTTAATTTTCCTGTAGGCAGTATCTATCTTACCCCTAGTGAGAGAAGCCTCTACATCCTTACTTTTGTCCTCTAGCCATCCCTGCTTAGCCATTTTGCACTTCCTGTCGATCTCATTTTGGAGACGTTTGTATTCCTTTTTGCCTGCTTCATTTACTGCATTTTTATATTTTCTCCTTTCATCAATTAAATTCAGTATTTCTTCTGTTACCCAAGGATTTTTACTAGCCTTATTTAACATAATTTTAGTTCTGAAAGATGAGTAAGAGACTCATTTTTCAAGCATTTTAAATGGTTCCAAAATGTATGTGAAAGCCTTAAAAGTCAAAACCGCCATTAGACTTGTTTATTTACAGTGTTACATTTACACTTACACTATCATGATTTCAGCATCAAAGTGCCATTATCAAGTGTTTTAAGTGTTATAAATTGCCTAAGATGGCATACTGTCATATTAAAATACACTATTAGACACATTGTCTAAGAGTCAATATTTCTGGCAGAGCCTACTATTTTGTTTCATTACAGAGTACACCATCTTGATTGGTGTACTCTGTAAATATGCAAGTTCAAATTTGATACATGCCCAAAATTCTACATTGGACAGACAGGCAGAAGTTTTGAAGTTAGATACAAAGAACACATTGATGCTTTACGGCTTAACAACTTTAACAAATCTGCATTTGCAGCCCATATTGCTGAAGAAAACCATTCAGTGAGAAACACTGAGAACAACTGTAGTAGTTGGTGTTAGAGTTGCACCTTTTTTAGACTGAAGTCAGCTGATAGGTATACCTGCTTAAAGGAAGTGCCTCTAACTAAGGGCTCACCTCCAGATGATGTAATGTTTCCAAGTAGAGAAGGAATTAGCATATTTCATCAAAATATAAGAGGTATTAGAGATAAAGTTAGTGAATTGCTAATAGATGTTAACTCTGAAATTATTGGTATATCAGAGCACCACTTAAATAATTTGATAATTCAGAGGCTTCCTTTACCAGGCTAAAGATTAGCTGGCTGTTTCTCAAGGAGTTCCTTGCGGGGTGGGGGAGTGGCTCTGTACGTAAAAAACAGTATTTCATTTGAGTCCATAGACGTATCACGACACTGCACTGAACAGATATTTGAAAGTCGTGCAGCATTAGTTGAATTTAGTGAAACTAAACTTCTAATTGCTGTTGTTTATAGGTCCCCTAACTCTGACTTCAGAGCATTTTTGCTTAAGCAAGAGAGGGTTCTTGATTCACTTTGTAGGAAGTACCAGAAAGTAGTTATATGTGGTGACTTCAATATTAATTTTGTACATGATTGTGCAAGAAAAAGGATGTTGGTAGATCTCCTAAATTCATATGATCTGATGCAAACTGTGTTTTTTCCAACTAGGGTGCAGGGGAACAGTAGCACAGTCATAGACAATATTTTTATTCATTCTTCATTACTAGATGAACATTCTGTTAGTAAAAGGGTGAATGGCCTTTCAGACCATGATACACAAATTTTAACACTAAAAGGTTTTTGTACTCAAACCAATGTCGTATTTAATTACAAACTACGTAGGAAAGTTAATCCAACAGCAATAGCGAGTTTTTCAAAACTTGTCAAGGAACAAGAGTGGCAAGATGTTTATAGTGCCGATAATATAGATGATAAATACAATGCTTTCCATAACACATTTCTCATGCTCTTCCAGAGTTGCTTTCCATAATAACATTCTAAACGGGGTACTAGCAGTAATGGACAGCCCGGTTGGCTGACTAGTGGGATAAGGATATCATGTAGAACAAAGCGGGAATTATATCGAAATGTTAGAGGTAGTCACAATCAAGCTACAGTAGCCAAACAGTATTGTAAGGTGCTTAAAAAAGTTATCAGCAAGGCAAAAAGTATGTGGTATGCAAATAGAATAGCTAATTCACAGGATAAAATTAAAGCCATATGGTCAGTTGTGAAGGAAGTGTCTGGTCAGCAGCACAAGGTTGATGATATAAAGTCAGTTCGCAGTAATAATATTTCTGTTACAGATAAATCAGATACATGTACAGTATTTAACAACCATTCTCTGAGAATTGCTGGTGAATTAAATAAAAATTTAGTTTCTACAGAAAATCATATAAATTTCTTAGCAGCTGCCTTTCCGAGATTGACGTCTGAAATACTCCTCTGTGATACAGACAAGAGGGAGATTGAGTCAATAATTAAATCACTGAAGACTAAGGACTCTCATGGTTATGATGGAGTGTCTAGTAGAATATTAAAGTACTGTGCTGCACATTAGCCCTGTATTTAGCCATATTTGTAATTTTTCCTTTAGGAATGGTCAGTTTCCTAAGCGATTAAAGTACTCAGTAGTAAAGACGTTTTATAAAAAGGGAGAAAGGGATAATGTGGATAATTTTAGACTTATTTCTATGCCATCAGTGTTTGCAAAAGTTATCGAAAAGGCTGTGTATGTAAGGTTAATTGATCATTTTATATCACACGATTTGCTATCAAATGTACAGTTCGGCTTTAGAAGTTGTTTGACAACTGAAAATGCTATCTTCTCTTTTCTTTGTGAGGTACTGGATGGGCTAGACAAAAAGTTTGGAACGCTTGGCGTATTTTTTGATTTAACAAAGGCATTTGACTGTGTTGATCTCACAATATTGCTCCAGAAGTTGGACCATTACGGAATAAGGGGAGTAGCTCACAATTGGTTCACCTCTTACTTTAGCAACAGGCAGCAAAAGGTCATTCTTCACAATGTTGATAACGGCTCTGATGTGGGATCTGAGTGGGGTACTGTCAAGTGGGGGGTGCCCCAGGGATCAGTGTTGGGGCCTCTCCTGTTCCTTATTTATATAAATGATATGCCCTCTAGTATTATGGGTAACTCTAAAATATTTCTGTTTGCTGATGACACTAGCTTGGTAGTAAAGGATGTTGTGTGCAACATTGGCTTGGTTTCAAGTAGTGCAGTACATGACCTCAGTTCATGGCTTGTAGAAAATAAACTAACGTTAAATCACAGTAAGACTCAGTTTTTACAGTTTCTAACACAAAATTCAACAAAACCTGACGTTTTAATCTCACAGAAGAGTGTAGTGTTCCAAAGGATTGGAAAAGGGCACAGGTCATTCCCGTTTTCAAGAAGGGATGTCGAACAGATGTGCAGAACTATAGACCTATATCTCTAACATCGATCAGTTGTAGAACTTTGGAACACGTATTATGTTCAAGTATAATGAGTTTTCTGGAGACTAGAAACCTACTTTGTAGGAATCAGCATGGGTTTTGAAAAAGACGGTCGTGTGAAACCCAGCTCGCTCTATTTGTCCACGAGACTCAGAGGGCCATAGACCCTGGTACACAGGTAGATGCCGTGTTTCTTGACTTCCGCAAGGCGTTCTATACAGTTCCCCACAGTCGTTTAATGAACAAAGTAAGAGCATACGGACTATCAGACCAATTGCGTGATTGGATTGAAGAGTTCCTAGATAACAGAATGCAGCATGTCATTCTCAATGGAGAGAAGTCTTCCGAAGTAAGAGTGATTTCAGGTGTGCCGCAGGGGAGTGTCTAGGACTGTTGCTATTCACAATATACACAAATGACCTTGTGGATGACATAGGAAGTTCACAGAGGCTTTTTGCAGATGATGCTGTGGTATATCAAGAGGTTGTAACAATGGAAAATTGTACTGAAATGCAGTAGGATCTGCAGCGAATTGACACATGGTGCAGGGAATGGCAACTGAATCTCAATGTAGACAAGTGTAATGTGCTCCAAATACATAGAAAGATAGATCCCTTATCATTTAGCTACAAAATAGCAGGTCAGCAACTGGAAGCAGTTAATTCCATAAATTATCTGGGAGTACGCATTAGGAGTGATTTAAAATGGAATGATCATACAAAGTTGACCGTTGGTAAAGCAGATGCCAGACAGATTCATTGGAAGAATCCTAAGGAAATGCAATCCAAAAACAAAGGAAGTAGGTTACAGTACACTTGTTCGCCCACTGCTTGAATACTGCTCAGCAGTGTGGGATCCATACCAGATAGGGTTGACAGATGAGATAGAGAAGATCCAATGGAGAGCAGCGCGCTTCATTACAGGTTCATTTAGTAATCGCGAAAGCGTTACGGAGATGATAGATAAACTCTAGTGGAAGACTCTGCAGGAGAGACACTTAGTAGCTCGGTATGGGCTTTTGTTGAAGTTTCGAGAAAATACCTTCACCGAGGAGTCAAGCAGTATATTGCTCCCTCCTACGTATATCTCGCGATGAGACCATGAGGATAAAATCAGAGAGATTAGAGCCTACACAGAAGTATACCGACAATCCTCCTTTCCACGAACAATACGAGACTGGAATAGAAGGGAGAACCGATAGAGGTACTCAAGGTACACCTCCGCCACACACCATCAGGTGGCTTGCGGAGTATGGATGTAGATGTAGAAACTGAACAGTTCAAATTCCTAGGTGTTCAGATAGATAGTAAGCTGTCGTGGAAAGCCCACGTTCAGGATCTTGTTCAAAGACTTAATACTGCCATTTTCACTATTCGAACGGTATCGAAAGTGAGTGATACTTCGACACGTAAATTAGTCTACTTTGCTTATTTTCATTCACTTATGTTGTATGGTATTATGTTTTGGGGTAACTCTTCCCATTCTAGAAGGATATTTTTGGCTCAGAAACGAGCAGTTCGGGCAATAAATGGTGTGAGTTCACGAACCTCTTGTCGACCTCTGTTCACGAGTCTGGGTATTTTGACATTGGCCTCTCAATATGTTTATTCCTTGTTGTCGTTTCTTGTTACCAATATTAGTTTATTTCCAACAATAAGCAGCTTTCACTTGGTTAATACTCGGCAGAAATCAAACCTCCATTTGGATTGGACTTCCTTAATTCTTGTGCAAAAAGGTGTGCAGTATACTGCTGCATCAATTTTCAATAAGCTGCCACTCGAATTCAAAAATCTTAGCAGTAATCCACGTGCTTTCAAATCAAAACTGAAGAGTTTCCTCATAGGTCACTCCTTCTATTCTGTCGAGGAGTTCCTTGAAAAATTAAGCTGATTCTCATTGTATTGCTGATAGCGTTTGCTTAAACTTATGGACTGATTTTCTTTCAGGTTCATGAATATTTATTTTTATCTGTTATTACTTTTACGTTGTAAGTTCATGTACTGACACGTTCCATGACCTTTGAGATTTGCTCCTCAATTTGGTCCTACGGAACTTGACATGTAAATAAATAAACTTAATAATTTTACATCTAGCAGAAAAGGGAGCCACTGTGAATATATTGGAAGAAATAGAAATACACACACACACACACACACACACACACACACACACACACAAAAACAGCACCCCAGATTATATCCTTAATGAACAAACTGAGCTGGCTAACACCCCTTTCCCTAAAAGTTTCCAAAAATTAATTTCCACCCTCCAAAGTAAATAGTATCCCTACATCTACCTGCAGATCAAGTAGCAAATTTATCTGTTACTGCAATTCTCATGATAGTAAATGTAAATGAATAATGTGCTGTCTTACCCATATAAAACAGAAAATAAAGCTTTGACATGGAACATCTTTATAATTGGTGTAGCAGTATTCGCTCTAATATTCACAAAATCAATATCTCTTTGTACTGGCGTAAAAGGCGTTTCAGTTGTGTAAGTGAATATATGATCTTTTCCCAAACATGTAGCATCTTTGTAATATTACAATATGTAGCATCTTTGACACTCATATGTTTGTAAACACTATTTATCTATCGAAACATGCAGTGCATATTAGAAGTATATTCTGTGAGAAAGCTGAAGTGGTCAGTGATACAAATTTATGTGTGCAACGATGTGGTGGAAATACAACAGTGACAAATCTGAAGTGCTCAATTATGGAAGTTTGTGTGTGCAATGATAAGAATGAGGCAAAAACTACAAACATTGTCTGCTGGACGAAAACTATGAAAACAAGTACTTCAAACCGACATTTTACGTGAGTCACATCCCAATGCAAATCTGTAACTCAACCATCTTTGTGACGTACCTATAATTATGTATTATTTATATTTTAGGATAACTAATTAGTAAAAAACACAGCACATGTTGTAATGAAAGCATGAAAGCCATCTGACGATGAATCATAATGATTCAAAACCGGTAACGGTATCCTTCGAATAAAGGAACTTGAAATAAATTTGTGGCTGGTTACTGTCTGAACACCATCAACATTTAATTGAAAATGTCTCTGGAATAATAGTTAAAACTTGCACATCTTCACTGTAGGATGCACAATATTCAACAGCTGAACTGACATTTGTGAACAATTCCTGGCAAGAGGTGCAAGAGTGCTTTCGTTCATTTTCTTCTGAAGATGGAATTTCTACTTTGGTGAGTGGGGTCAGTTTTGCTGTAGTGTATTTATCCATAGCTTCAGTAATTTCTCTGGGTTCTCTTGATACATAGGGTTTACGACTCTACTTCACTGACCACATTTTCTTAACAAGACTAACACCTAATTCTGTAGCTGACTGATTCAGGGTATTTAATTACTCCTCTATTGTTGCAAAATCTGCAGCATGAGATGCTTCACCTTGTTCACATACTATCATTGTTGTATTTCTGTCAAAACATTTGGAACACAATTAGTTGTCACTGGAAACATCTTCATTTTGAAACAGAGTCTTCAAATGAGAACATTTATTCCTCTCTCTCTCTCTCTCTCTCTCTCTCTCTCTCTCTCTCTCTCTCTCTCCCTCTCTCTCTCTCCCCCCCCCCCTCTTTTTTTTGTCTTATCAGCAATCTTTTATGGATATGCAAATATCCAGCAAAGGTCACTCTCCTGTGGCCCCAGTCGGAAGACATTTCAAACAGTCCTTTCAACAAAATACACTTCAACTGTGTCAACTGACAAATTCCTCATGAAAACACAGAACTCACTGGATGTTCTCAGATTTCTTAGAAGCCCCTTCAGTAAACAAATTAGCACTGAACAACTACGATACAGAGACCTGCAATGAACAACCACAACAAAGAAACTGACAAGAAACTAAAACAATGTTTAAGAAATATCTGCAACAATGAAAGTGAAAACAACAAAGAAAGTGATAACAAATAACTGCAACAAAGACAATAAGCTCTCCTTTACAGAGAATATAGTGCTGCATGGCATTAATCAACAGAAAAAAATCTAACTTTTCCGGATTGGCATTTTTGAAAAACAATAGTCCACAGCACTGCCTGTATGTCAATGTCTTGGAAACCCTCTTTTACTCATGATGCGTAGACTGCCATGCAAAGCAATCTGGTATTACTCGACACAACATGCATGTTGTGCTGGGCAGCCTACACAGTAAGGGTTTCCAAAATGTGGCTGTATTTCCATAAATATTAGAGCTACATCAAACAATGGAAAATGACAATAGTATGAAAAGGATAGATTGTTACTCACTATATCCTGGAGGTGTTGAGTCGCAGACAGGCACAACAAAAAGACAACTAAACACGTAAGCTTTGGGCCAGAATGCCTTCTTCTGAAAGTATATAATGCAATCTCTCTCTCTCTCTCTCTCTCTCTCTCTCACACACACACACACACACACACACACACACACACACACACACACACACACACACACACACACAAATTACAGTCACTGTCTTTGGCTGGCGGAGCTAGGCGGCCCCAACACCAGAGACGCTGGTCTTTTGTGTGTGTGTGTGTGCGTGTGGGGGGGGGGGGGGGGGGGGGCGCGCGCACACGTGTGTTTTGTCAATGTCAGAAGAAAGCCTTCTGGTCAAAAACTATCATGTTTAGTAGTCTTTCTGTTGTGCCAGTCTGCAACTCAACATCTCTACTATACAGTGAGTAGTGATCTATCCTTTTCATAATGCTATCAGTATTAGAGCCAGAGTATTATAAACCCTTTATGTTGGTCCTCTCAGGGCATCGAGTCTGTGTTATCTAGGAAGCCTACTCATGACCTGAACACGTCACATCTGCGCCACCTTTCATGAAGACTGCACAGACCAAAAGCAGGTCGAAGACATCACCTCAGGGGAAAAGTCCACGAAGAAGAGCTAGTGACTATTTTTTATGGGATCAGTGCAGCAAGAAGAATGGAAAGATTCTGGACAATCTGCAAGTAATGTGTGCACAAATACATCCTGTAATAGTGTGTCTGTTAGTAAATTAAGTATTAATTATTGTGTATTGAGAGATAAATGCCCAAACACTCCAACATAAGAACTTCCAGCAATGATAAATTACATACGTCCCACCAAAATATCAGGATCCTTAGAAAGCTTCTGGTTTTCAATATAAATGAAAATTATTTCGTAGGTCAAGTCCCTTATTGTGCTTTATGGAGTGCCATGTAAGAGCTGGCAAGTTACAAGCCAGTTAGAAGGCTATATCTTAGCTGATTCTTACTGTAGATTAAATAGAGAGGAAGGTGGAACTCTTTTGACTTCAGTGTCAACTTCATAACAGACAATACCAATAGAAAAGAACTTTAACATTTGTTACAAATCTTTAACTTAATACTAGTAGTTGAAATTCCTACCCAAATGACAGCAGTGAAAGCCTTACTGACATCTTCATTGGCAAGTGTAGGAGTATTAGCAGCACTGTAAATCAAATACTCAATGGACTGCCTGACCATGGTGGGCAGTTGCTTACTCTCAATGACACCTGTTTAAGTGATAAACCTAAACCAGTTTTTAAGGCTTTTAGAACACTTAGTGTTAACTCATTAGAAAGTTTCAATCATTTGCAGCAGACTGACTGGAGCCCAGTGTCTAAAGAAAGAAATGTTACTACTAAATTCAACCTATTCACCAATGAATTCACGACCCTGTTTGAAGCAGTATTTTATATGAAAACTTTAAGAATTAATACCCAGGCTATCAGTGTGACACCCTGGATTACAAAAGGGATAAAAATTTCAGGTAAGCCAAAAAAGAGAGAAAGATTTTCTGATAAGCCTGCAATAAAAGTGCATCACCAGCTTCAACAACAAAATAAAAACCATCTGGCATGTTATTAAAAGAGAGCTGGGTAAAAAAGACTGTAGTGAATCCAATATAGGAATAAGACATGGTGGAAATACAAATAAAGGTACTGAAGGTACTGACGCAGTTGCAATTGTCTTTAATAATCACTTTTTAACAGCTGCTGAGGAAACTGGCTGTAAGAGAACAGTCAAAGAGGCTATCCACCCTTCTGAAAGGAAATGTATTGTGTAAAATAAGACAAATGCACACAGCGCCTTTCACAGTCAGTAAGGTGAAAAGGATCATCACAGAACTGCAAAACAAAAATTCATCTGACTATGAAAATATTTCCACTAAGGTACTTAAATAAACAATGTCATAGTGCTGTTTGTGTACATAAAGTTTGTCATATATTTAATTAATTTGTTGAACAAGGTATCATCCCAGACAGATTGAAGTATGCTGTTGTGAAAACACTACTCAAACTGATGATGCTATACTTTCTTTTACCAATAATGTTTTAGAAATACTTAACACAGATTAGCCTCAGTTGATATGTTCTACAATCTAACCAAGGCTTTCAGTTGTGTGAACGATGAAATTCTCATTACAAAAGCAGTCTTTCACAGCTTAAGTGACACAGTAGGAATGTGGCTTGGATTGTATCTGATAGGAAATAGAGGGTATCACTTATTCTTGAAGATGATACAATGGCTTCATCTGACTGGGGCACAATTAAGTGCAGGAGTGCAGCCTGTTTCTGTGCTGGACCTTCTGCTCTTTCTTCCTTTTATTAATGACTATGCATTATGTACAAAAGATAAAAACAAATTTACTCTCTTTGCAGATGACAAAACTCTTTTAGTTGGAAAAACATCTGAAATCACCTTTTCAACATCTGCCAACTTACATTTTTCTTATCTCAAAAAGCAGTTCAGTTACAATAGCCTAAGTTAAAAACAGAAAAAAGTACATTCATTTCATGGGTCTCAGAAATCCAAGGAGGGGACAAGATTGAAATGAAATGATCAAGACATATGCCAAGTACATTCATCCAAATTCTTAGACCTCCACATTGACGTAAATTAAACTGATCTTGCCATAGTCGGGATTCGACAAAGACTTAGTTCAGGAACTTATGCATTATGTATTACAGTATCAACTGTTGATATTGTTGCTGTTAAGGCTAGTTATTTTCACTCATTGTTACTATGGCACTTTATTTTGGGGTAACTAATCAAGACAAAAAAGTACTGTTGCTCATAAAAGACCAATCCAAATTCGAAGTAGAGTTCATAGAAATGATTCACGCAGAATTTTTTGTTTTTAAATTGTCAATGACCCCATATTACATTATAACCCCTATGTGCTTTGATATTTGAACCATGCCATGTACAAAATCAATAGTGCCAGTCATGACAATGATACCAGATGAAAACTCAACTTGCATACCAACAGTAAAAGCTCCACTCTTGTGCAAAAGGGGGTATATTAATGAAACACAAATGTGTTTATTGCACTCCCATCTGACACAAAAAAATATTACCAGTGCGCTCTACATCTACATGATTGTTCTGCAATTCACAATTAAGTGCCTGTCAGAGGATTCATCGAGCCATCTTCAAGTTATTTTTCCACCATTTCATTTGCAAATAGCGTGCAGGAAAAACAAACACTTAAATCTTTCCATGCGAGCTCCGATTTCTCTTATTTTATTATAATGATCATTTCTCCATATGTAGGTGGAAAACAACAAAATATTTTCACACTCTGAGGAGAAAACTGGTGATTGAAATTTCATGAGAAGATTCTGCCATAGCGAAAAACATCTTTGTTTTAATGATTGGCGCTCCCAATCTGCATAATGTATCCACGGCACTCTTTCCTCTCTTTCACAGTAATACAAAATGACCTGCCCTTCTGTAAACTTTTTCAATTTCCTCCATCAATCCTATCTGATGCAGATCCCACATCAGGCAGCAAGACTCCAGAAGAGGATAGATAAGCATAGTGTAGGCAGTCTCTTTCATTGACCTGTTGCATTTTCTAAGTGTTCTGCCAATAAGTCACAGTCTGGTTCACTTTCCTCACAACATTATCTATGTGATCATTCCAAGTTAAGTTATCTGTAATTGTAGTCCCTAAGTATTTAGTTGAAGTCACAGCCTTTAGATTTCCATGATTTATTGCATGACCAAAATTTAATGGATTCCTTTTAATAATCCTGTGGATTGTTTAGCATTTTTCGCTATTTAGAATCAATTACTAATTTTGCACCACAAAATCTTGTCTAAATCTTCTGCAACTGGTTTTGATCATCTGATGACTTAACAAGACTGTAAATGGCAGCACCATCTGCAAACAATAAGAGGCCTGCTCAGCTAGTCTCCTAAATCATTTGTAGAGATCAGGAACAGCAGAGGGCCCATAAGACTTCCTTGGCGAATGAAAGATATTACTTCTGTTTTACCTGATGATTTTCCATCATTTACTATGAACTGCGATCTTTCTGACAGAAAATCATGAATCCTGTTTCAGAACTGAGATAATGCTCTCTAGGCATGCAATTTGATTACAAGTAGCTTGTGAGGAATGGTGCCAAAAGCCTTCTGGAAATCTAAAAATATGGACTCAATTTGCCACAATTTAAGAGCAAATTGAAGGAACTTATACTGGAAAACTCTTTGTACTTCCTTTGCAATGTAAATATGTTTTCATTGTAGTTTAGGAATGACATACTTTACATATAATTACCACTTTGTAAATGAATACTATAGCCTACTTTACCACCGAAATTTTTTATGCTTATTTTAATGACATACTTCAATTTTAGCATTTTTATAACTTATAATACAGAATAACTGTAATGTATAATTTTATTGTTTATACTTCAGTTTCATTGCAGTGAATGCTCAAGTTTGTAATTATTAGCATATTTTGTTCTTGTACACATGTTATGTTACAGTTTATAATTATAATCATATTTAGTTACTGTTCACTTGTATGTTTACAACAGCAGTTTCTTCTTTTTTTCCTTTGTTAAATATGACTCATTCCATATCTGCGCAGTTCTTTTTGTGTGCCCACTGGATCAACAGAATAGGAATAAATAAATGGGATGGATGGATGGAGGTTAAAGGGATCAAACTACGATGTCATCAGCCCCTCAATCCTTTGTGTGTCATGCTGGGAATAGTTCACAGAGAGGAAGGATACAAAAGACAAATACCGATGAACCCTTTGTATATGAGAATTGAGAAAACCAAGATACAGAGGCAAGTAGAAGTGAGAGAGGGGTTAAAAGGGTGAAGGTGAGAGAGACGCTCTGCCCAGAAAGCAGCTGGAGGCCTCTGAGACACATCATGCGATAGCAGATGCATCCTCTACATCTGACTGGTGCTTCCACACCCTCCATTATCACAAGAAAACTAACATGGAGAAGCTGACAAAATCTAAGGAAAGAGAATAGCAATGACAAGACAGTAAACCAATGACAGATGTAAAAGAATAAGAAAAATTAAAAAGGAGGGAAGGGCAGAAGCCACGCTGGGCCACTGAACAAAGGCACAAGTTGCCAACAAGGTTAATGTGTGTGAGCTAACATCCCCAAAGAAGTTCGGGCTCACATGCGGTTCCTCTTCGTCGAAATGTCTTGGCTCAAACTCATCTAGGGGTTGAACCGCATGTGTCGCATTACATACCCCAAATTAGACACTTGTGACCCTTTGGTTAAATTGTCTGACTGATGGCAAGTTTACGAAATACAAAGTTAACATAACATATAATAACAGTAATAATAATAATAATAATAATAATAATAATAATATCGGGAACTAAATTAACAACCCATACACGATGTAGGGTACAGCTGCAATTTGGTTAGAATACTGTTAATTCAGAAAGCTAACTAATAGAGAAAGTGGTTATATTTAGAATTAATGTTACACTTGAGCGCATATCCATTTGACACAGTTCGATCATCCCACAATCTCATGGTAATTTACAAGTTCGATACTCCACCTCGTTAACTACGCGAAAAGTTAGAGTTCACACCAGGCACACGGCTGCTCACCGCTCGGACACTAAGACCTGCGATACCACACAATGCAAAATGTTCCAAGTTGTTTCACTTCCTAGCTACCTAAAGACCAACCGTCCACTGTTGCATCTCCACCAGCACTGTCTATCTCCCTGTCCCTGGCCATGTTTCCTGCCGGTCGAACATACTCGCTCAACTGACTACGGCAGTTCCCTTTCCTGACGCCGTCCTTCTGATTGGCAACAGCTTATTCTACATTATTTTACATTTCAACATATTTAAATAACCAAAGCTTAACTACTTCCACATTCTAAATAAAGTAACAATAATATCCCTTACATAATAAACATTAAATTCTTTTATAACGTTTATTATGTAATGGATATTATTGTTACTTTATTTACATAAAACCAATAAATTTCCTTCTTAACTTTGAATGTCATGGCCAGTAGCCTTGCACCAATATGTTTTCTGATAAATAATTAAATAAAGAACAAAAGTAAGTATTATGCACTACACTTTACAACAAATATTCTATTACCTAATGATTCAATAAGGTGTCATACTGTCAGCGTTGAATGCGTTTTGTGTGGAGGAAATGATGATCTGATACTTAACTGTAAATACTGATAATTTAAATTTACTATATCTTTTAAACGAAGTTACAGAGTTGATATTTACAATGTTTGTCATTTTAATGATGTGCTTCTATATGAAATGTCAATCATTAAGATTGGCCAAAGCGATCAGATTTTAACATTCAGGCCTTTGTTACAAAACTTGTTAATTTCACTTTAACAGTAAATCCTAAACTATTATACATAAGATCAACATTCAAGTTGTATTGGGATCACCATGAGAATTTATGTAAGATGGCAGATTAAAACTACTGTGGCTTGATTCCCTACATTACTACAGAATTAAATAGTTTTCATAAATATTTCCCTTTATGGCTGATCTTAGGTCTGCCATATTTAACACTGCTATGTTTCCTCGGCCACAAAAGCCTTTCTACTGGGTTTACCTATGACATAGGTTCTTGTCTGCCTCACTCGCACACTACAGCGCTTAGGTCTCAACAGGCAATAGACACTGAGTTTCCCCAGCTCAAAGTCAATCTGTGCCCTTTCTGGAACACAGTCCTGGACAACAGGATTCCTTTCACAATTCCTGTAGGCTGACTCTTTCAGCCATATATTTAAATGAGAGCGCAATGCTCATTAACTCACACGTGCCCTATGGCACAGAGAGGACTAGAGGACTAGAAACTGCTTTCACAATTGATTTGTAAAACGAGATCAGTTGCTTTGGCATCATCCGTTAACATCAGAGCTAGTGCATCAGCAAGTTTAAGGTTTTGCCATAAGGTGGCTAAATTAAGGCAGTCCAGAAGGATGTGGGCCACCATCAGATGGGCACCACATTGACATGTGGGGTGGATCCTCGTGTTCATGTCGGAGAATGTGGCCATTGGTCAGCCAAGTGTAGCCAATGAAAGATGTTTTTGTTTTAGGGTGCAAAAACAACTAGGGTCATACGTGCCCATGTCAGGACTGTAGAATACGAAGACAAAGTGGAGTTAATATGATTACACGTTAATCCCAATCAACAGAAGAGAAGACAGCCAGCAACACAGAGTTCATCAGAGGGAAAGTAAGCACTAGCGAGCTGAGGTACGAGGACTGCAGCCTTGACAGCAGTCTCGTTTCCTCTCAGACCAACTTGCCCAAGAACCCACATAAACATCACAGTGGCTCCATCAAGAGTGAGCAAGTGACAACTTTCCTGGACCCGTTGACTAAGGAATGGATGGTTTATAGCACACAGAGGCTTTGAAGGGCACAGAGAGTCAGAGCCCATGATGCAATTGAAAAGCCTGTGTCACCAGATGTATTGCGTGGCCTGATACAGGGCAAAAAGCTCTGCTGTAAATACTGAGCAGTGTTCTGGAAGCAGATACTGAAAAACGTCAGTACCAGTGATGAAGGCACACCTGACATCACAGTCAGTATGAGAGCCATCAGTCTACACGAAGGTAAAGTTGCGAAGTTCCATGTGAAGATCGTGAAACTGAAGAGAATAGAATGAGGCAGTAGTAGTGTCCTTAGGAAGTGAATGAAGGCCAAGTGAGCATGGGCCACTGCATGAAGCCAAGTTGGTGAAGTGTTCACACCCATTGGGAAAGTGGCAGGTAGCGAGAAGTTAAGCTGCTGGAGCAAGAGCTGAAAGCGATCACTAGGAGGTAACAGAGAAGAGGGATGCATGCACCCCATCCTGCAAGCAAAGGAGTTATCAAAGAAGGAGGTATAGGATGGGTGGCTATTCATGGCAGACAGATGTCATGCATATCTGCTGAGGAGAAAGTCACGGCGGTAGGACAGTGTTAGTTCGGTAGATTCTGTATAAAGACACTCAAATGGGCTAGTGTAAAATGGGCCAGTAGCCAAACAGGTGCCACAATGGTGGATAGTATTGAGACGGCATGAGAGGGACAGATGCGCAGATGCATAAACAAAACACCCATAGTCTAGTTTCAAATGGACAAGAGACCAGTACCAATGGAGGACGGTGGTTTGATCTGATCTCCAGGAAGTGCCACTGAGGATACATAGGACACAGGGACACGTACAGTGGGATTACAGGTAAGACACGTAGAGGACCAAGAAAATTTCCTATTGGCCATGAGCCCCAGGAATTTCTTAGTTTCAAAAATGGAAGAGCAACAGATCCAGGAGGTAAAGATGGTGGAAAAACCAATTGCTCAGCCAAAAATTCATACAAACTGTTTTTTCACTGGAAAAATGAAAACCATTGTCGATGCTCCATGAGTAAAGACGATTGAGACATTGTTGAAGACGCCACTCAATGAGACAAATCCACAGAGAACTACAATTGATAGCAAAATCGTCAACGAAAAGGGATCCGGAGATGCCCAGTGGGAGACGGGCCATTACAGGGTTAATGGTGATAGCAAAGTGGACGATGCTCACGACGAAACCTTGAGGCCCAATTCTTTCATGGATAAAGGTGTCTGATAAGACAGAACACCTGGTCTTTTAAAAGTTCCTCAAGGAAACAAGGCATGCAGCCTTCGAAGCCCAACGTGCACAGAGTACGGAGGATACCAGTCCTCCAGCAGATGTCGCAGGCCCCAAATCGAAAAACACAGCCGCAGCCTCGTACTTCCACAGGAAACCATTCATGACATGGGGGGGACAAACTGACAAGACGTCAACTGCAGAACAGCGCGCTCAAAATCCATACTGTGCAGTGATTAATAAACTGAGAGACTTGATCCAGCATACCAGCCAGGCTTGAACCATATGTTCCAACACCCCGCAAACACAGTTGGTTAGAGACATTGGGTGGTAGCAAAAAGGAAAGTTTATTTTATTTTGTTTTGATTTAGGACACAAAAACAACTGGGGTCATACACGCCCACCTTAAAACTGTAGAGCACAAAAACAGAGAGCAATTAAAAAACGACTATGTCAGTCCCAATTGACATAAGAGAAGACAGCTAAAAACAGGGACGTGGAGAAAGGGCTACTGAAGACACCCTTACAGAAACAGAAGCCCAAAACTAAAAATTAAATTGCCTTCACCATATTGCCACAACAAATAAAAAGTAAAAAAGTAAAACACACCCGACAGTCTGCGGATCATTTGCTTAAACGGCTGATAACTCAGACGGCAAACCCAAGAAGGGAACATAAACGGTTACAAAATGGTCATTCCGTCAGGAAGAGGCAGACAGTTAAAACTTGGGTACTATGCACACAAGGTGGTGGGGAAGCGCTGTAACGTTCCCTGGCAAACTCACGTTATTAAAAAAAAAAAAAAAAAAAAAAAAAAAAAAAAAAAAAAGAGTTTATTTGTACCATATACGCCGCTCTGGGCAAGTTGTATATATCGTAATTATTGAACAAAAATATTACTGAATGTGGTGTAAAAGACATTTGTTATTCTCCTTATATTTTTTGTTGTAATATTTGTCTGTATTTAGGATAGGAATTTTTTCTGTATTTATTATGTGATTGTAAAATGTGTCAGTATTTGCGATAGCAGAGATATGTTGCCAGAAGAGAATAATATCGTCAATTTGCAAAGAAATGTTAATAGTCAGCAATACTATTTAAGCACAATGCATTATGTATTCTTTGGTCTTCTCTGTTCAGAAGTCATTGCGGTAGGACACTGTGAAAGAGTTTTTTACGAATGGGTAGACTTCTTTTGTCTCTGTCTGGACTTAGCCGCCATTAGACGATGCGTTACGAATTAATGTGAGTTGTATTGTTGTTTGATCTAAATATATTAGAGTTTATCAAAAGTGTGAATTATTTATGTAAATTAGCTTGCCCACGTCATCTATAAAATTTCTTTAAGAATTTTTCAGCATTTTTTAGCGGTGTTGCTGGGCTGTGCCGCGACCAACAATAGCAAACCCGTAAATCGGGAACAGATGCATAAAAATCAATGGTGAATTAAGAAATTGTTCTTCTTTTTCAGTGATCCTGAGGCTGATAAAATTTGAATTAATTATACGTTTGTGCATTCGTAGGCGGATAGCTAATGTTAGTTAACATTGAAATTTAAACAGTTTGGTTCTTTCAAAATATCTTAAATGTGTAATGAAGTAGGTTTGATCAGTGATAAATGTCGGCTTGGCAATAATTAAAACATTTTCTGCTAATAGAGGTAATCTTGTGTTCTATGGCTAGTGCCGGGATAAAATTCAGTAAAAATATTTAACAAAAAATCCACTGCATCAGGAAAGTGTATGCCAAGGCCGAATGATTTAAAGGACCCAATTCTCAACCTAATATTCTTAACCAGTTCATATGAGTTCACGTAAATATTATTTTTTCTTTAAATGTACGTAATAATTAAGTAAGTAAAAATTTTTTATTACCACACGAAAATAAGAGAGTGGTTCTACAACAAAGTTCGCACGAAAGAAAATTAACTTAAAAACAACAGATAAATTTTATTATTCTTCTTTAACGAAATTTCAAATCAATCCCATTCATTACGACCGATTTCGTTAAATTGGCGCCCAACGTGGGGCCCGAATATGCAGTGGCCACTAAATACCCGTGAGATAACTAGGGAATTAATATAGTCGAACTTTGTTGCAGAACATTTAATAATTTTTCTATGTATTGCATAACCAATATTGTGTGGTAATACCTGTGTATGATTTTTTGCATGAGAACACTATGTACCCAGAGGCAAGCTGAAGAAGAGAGCTCAATATTTCGAAAAATTAATTACCTACCACAATATCAGGGGGCAGCTGCACCCAAGATAGATCACCAAAAGGTAAAGCTACAGTGTAGTTGTCCTGTGGGTAGTAAAGTAGCCTCAGTGCAGTGTTCTCGGATCATTAGTCGTGTGCTTGTTGTTAGTAAATTGTTTTAAAATAACAGGACATTTAGGTAGTTAGTCATTGTAGTATATAGTAAGTGTGTATTAGTTAATGTCCATTTCTTGTGTGATTATGTCAGTGAAACCTGAGTGTTAGGATATTTAGTTCAGATTTTATTTCTTTTGTTTACTATGGTTAGATTGCGTAGTCAGAAAGATATCAACATGGATAATGAGCAACAGTCAGTAAGTAGTGATACCGAGTTGGAAAGTGGGACACAAAGTAATGTTAGTGACGTAGTTCAGGAAGTACAATGTGAGAATCTGGGGGCAGAAGGACAAGAAATGTTGCCATTGCCACCCAGTGATTCAGTTGATAGCGGAAATACTGTGCCATCCGCAAGCACTGGACACGGACCAGAGAGTGGTGAGGTGTCAGAAGTGCAATCATTAAGAGTTATGTTCGAGCGCATGCTCAATTTCCAAGCTGAATTTGTACGTGTGCAAGCAGAGCGTGATAGAGAACGTGATGCTAAACAAGCAGAACGCGATAGAGAACGTGATGCTAAACAAGCAGAACGCGATAGAGAACGTGATGCTGAACAAGCAGAGCGTGACCAGAGATTGGTAGCTGAATTTGCATGTATGCAAGCAGAATGCGATAGAGAACGTGATGCTGAACAAGCAGAGCGTGACCAGAGATTGGTAGCTGAATTTGCCAAACAAGCAGAGCGCGATAGAGAACGTGATGCTAAACAAGCAGAGCGTGACCGACGCCTGCATGAGAGGGACTTGCAGTTGATGCAAACTTTAGAAGTTATGCAAAGTGAGATTGTTAGTTTGAAACAAAAATATGAAACCATACCCAAAACGGTGCAAGAATTAAGCGAAAGAGTAGATAGTGTTCAAGTGGCTAACGCCAATATAGTAGAGGAAATCAGTGTCCTGACTAATAGGGTCGAACAACTAGAAATTGACACAACTCAAGTAATTGAGAACAAAGTGATCGAACAAGTGCACAAAGTAGAAAATGAAGTCATAAAAGAAATAGATCAGAAAGTGCACGCCGCAATTGAGGCCAGAGATGTGGGCTCAAGTGCGGATGTGCAAGATCTAAAAAGGATAGTGCACAAAGACATTCCGCTGTGGCAGCGGAGTGTGGACCGTCATCTTGCCGAGATGGAGCTTAGCTTGCGGCATGACGAGGCACGGGCGTATGTCACGCCAGCCAGGTCCAACAATGATAGGCATATAAATACTGCAGTAAAAAATTGCGACTGCGAGACAGAACAGGCAACCAATGTAAGCGAAACAAATAAATGTCATTCTAAAGTAGTGATTGAAGAAAGCTTGATTAGGAACCGACAGTTTCAAATCTTTACAACGGAGAAGAAATCTGTTCACCCTGTAGTGTTTATCAAGGGATTTAGAAACATTTTGCCTAGCGTTTGGAGTCATACCCAGAAAATACAGTTCGTTATGTCTTACATACAAGGAGATGCTGCATTATGGGCAACCGAAGCAGCTGACAGTTGTGATACATATGAGCAATTTGAAAAAGCATTCTTGGCCAAATATTGGTCAACATGTATCCAGGAGAGATTACGGAAGGAGGTATATAATCCAGAGCCGTATTTTCCACGACTAGGCAATTTGCGAAAATATTTCGAGAAGTACATTAATAAGACCCGTTACTGGGACGAACAGATTTCATCCCGGGATTTGATCAGGCTTTTGAAATCACACTTGCCGATACATGTAAAGGAAAAACTTATACACGTGCCTGAAAATGATATGGAACATTTCTTGTCTGTTCTGGACTCAATTGACCTGATTCAGGAGGACGTTAAGGCAGCCTCTGAACAGGCTAGAAGTAACGGAAATGGTTATAGAAATGGTAGAAATAACACGCCTCCACCAAGTAATGGAAACGGCGGAGGTAATAATAGGAGACAGGAGTATGCACAAAACGGAAATAGAGGTAGAGACCGGAACGGCAATAGTCCGCCGGTGAATAATGACCGGAAAAGGAGGTTCGATGACCGGTATGAGACAGGCCCACCAAGCAATAATAGATGGAAAAATGCCAGGGGGCCGAGCAACACTAATACTTATTATGATGCAAACCGAACTTGGCCGCAGAACCAGAGGCCCAGTCCGGACCGGCAAAACAGTGATAGATATGACAATAACCGACCGCCACCACAAAATGCGCCAATTGCGCAACCGTGGCGGCCGACGCAACACAACGTGCGCATAGTGGAGGTCAGTGACACAGAGCAGCCACGCCCATCCACTAGCAATAATTCAACAAACTAGATGCAGCCGAGATACGCTCTCCATCGTCGGCTGAGGTTTGGAGTGAGAGCAGCCCGACACAGAACAAAACACCGAACAAAATCTGTATCCTTAGGTATAATGACGGGGTACAGATGGGAGATGAATTAATAACTGAACCATCCACGTGCATAAAGGAGCACAAAGACAAAGTACAAGCGATAATAGAGATCAAAATTAACAATATTGATGTGCAAGCGGTCGTAGATACAGGTGCTACTGTCAGTGTTATGAGTATGGACTTATTGAAAGTACTGGGGAAGGAAAGGCGTATGCTGACTTTTCCCGTGAATAATTGTAAAGTCACTGGAGCCATAAGTGCACAGCGACAAATAATTAAACTCCAAGTGCGGGTAGAGATGTATTTAGGGGATGAAGCCATAGCGTGCTCATTCCTGGTAGTAAAGGGTTTAAAGGTAGCCTGCATTTTGGGGGTAGATTTTTTAAGAGAAAGGGACGCAATAATCGACCTTTCTCGGGGAAAATTAAGCTTGATGAATGCTGGTAGGAGAATAGAATTGTCCATGCTCGGATCTGAAGAGGTACCTGTACCTAATTGTAACGCTATTAACATAAGGTGTAGGTATCAGTGGATACTACATTTAGACAATCATTGTCTAGGTCAGAATCTCTATTATCCTGACGTACAAGATGATCAATTAAAAGCAAATGTGGACGCACTTGTGAACAAAGTATCACAGTCCGAAAATTTGAACTCTATGCAACAGCAGGATTTGGTACAGTTATTATCTAATTATGCAGATGTATTTTCAGAACGACCAGGAATTGTTAAGGGATATCAGTACAATATCGACGTAAAGCCTCACAAAACTTACTGTCGAGCCTCATACTCCATTCCTTGGTCCAAGAAGGAAATAGTAGCTAAAGAAATAAGAAAACTGATCGAGTGGGGAATAATAGAACCGTCTTTGTCCCCTTATAGTAGTCCTTTGGTGGCGGTAGCAAAAGCAGACGGACAGGTACGGTTAGTACTAGATGCGAGAGACATAAATGAAATTATTGTACCTGTTAGGACTCATCCGGAAAATCTTGATGAGCAAATTCAAAAATTTCATGGAGTGCAATATTTGACATCTATTGATATGAGCAGTTCTTTCTGGCAAATCCTGCTCACACCCGAGTCGAGGAAATATACTGCATTTATATTTGGGGGAAGGAGCTACCAATTTAGGGTACTACCTTTCGGCCTAAATGTAAGTGCAGGAGTTTTTATAACAGCCCTCGACGCGGTTTTAGGTCCGGATTTGCTGCAAAGGGTAACAGTGTATGTAGACGATCTAGTGATTGCCACTGCCACCTGGGAGGAGCACGTAGAACTACTGAGTAAAGTCTTAGAAAGGTTTAAGCAAGCGGGAGTAACAGCAAATCTTGATAAATCCAAATTTGGACGTAATCAGATTAAATTTCTAGGTCACATAATAACACCACAAGGCATCAAGCCTGACAGCAAAAAACTTGATGTAATTCGTGGGTTTCCTAGTCCGAGAACTAAGAAACAGCTCAAAGCATTTATAGGTCTAGCATCTTTTTTTAGACGGTTTGTTCCAAACCAATTAATGAATAACGAATCTTTATTGAGCCTGTTGCGTAAAAATGCGCACTGGGTGTGGACAGAAGAATGTCAACGCGCATTTGACGCTATCAAAAATGCCTTGGTGAACGCCAACATACTGCGACACCCAGACATGACAAAAGATTTTTGTATAGCGACAGATTCGTGTTCATACGGTCTGGGCGCGTGTTTATTTCAGTGGGACAGGAGCAACGACCCCACAACAATCAATGTAATCGGATTTGCCAGCCGCACACTAAACAGCTGCGAGAGAGCATATTCCGCTACCGAATTAGAGGCTCTTGCAGTGGTTTGGGCGGTAAAGAAATTTAACTATTACATCTATGGTAAAGAAGTCAAAGTATTCAGTGACCACCAGGCTTTGAGCTATTTAATGACTTGCAAATTATACCATACCCGTTTGCTAAGATGGAGGTTAGCATTACAGGAATATAAAATTAAAATCATGTACCTTAAAGGACAAGATAATGTTGTAGCAGACGCCTTGTCGAGGCTTCCACTAGGGCAATCCTCAATGTCAAATATTTTGGGACAATCGGAGGAATATCGAATACTATTAGTACAAGATAAGGTACATAGGAGGGACTTTTTACATATGTGTAAAAATATGTCCATATTGCAGGAAACTGATCCGATTTGGCGAGATATCATTAGTAAAATTAAAGAAGGAACCAATCTTAAAAGTGTTCAGAATTTCAAAATAGTAGATAATATTCTGTATTATAAAACAGGTGTGTCAAATGACCATGGAGTCGTGTATATACCACAACAGGCTATCCCAGCTGTAGTGTGGCACACGCATTTAGCATGGGGTCACGCTGGGATAGGCAAGACAATAAGGATTTTGTCCAAATTCTGTTATTTTAAGGGGATAAGCCAGCAGACTCGCACCATTATCAGGACTTGTCCTCTGTGCCAAAAAGCTAAGTTTCAAAATAAGTCCACAAGGTTTGAACTGCATCCTATAGTGCCTCATCGACCACTTCAGTTAGTATCTATAGACATAGCAGGACCCTACCCACGAGCCAGGGGTGGATTGAAGTACATTTTAGCGGTGTATGACCTTTTCTCTAAATATTTAAAAATATACTGCCTTAAATCAGCCACTGCTCGTGGAATAGTTAAATGGTTAGGGAAGGAATATTTTACACAAGTGGGTAAGCCTGAAGCGATAATATCGGATAATGCTTCCTATTTTACAGGCCATACCTGGGAAAACTATTTACATGAACAAGATATAAAGCATATACTAATTTCCCGTTTTCACCCACAAGCAAGTTTAGTAGAGAGAACATTTGGAGAGTTAAATAAATTTTTCAGGTTATACATTGCATATAAACACACAAGATGGCCAGATCTGATACCTAAGTTTGTAGAAGTTCACAACGCAACCCCGCATGCTTCTACGGGGTATCCACCAAACGAGATTATAATGAATAATAATAGAGTTTTGAATGAGTGGCTGGCACCTTTGTCTAAGGTCCCAGTCATTCCTGAGCCTAAGGAAGAGAAGATAAGAAAAGCAGGGTGCAACCTTACCAGGTGCGCTCAGAAAAGGAAAGAAAAATATAATCGACATGTGACGAATAACCAAAAATTTAGTGTTGGGGACTTGGTACTCTTACGCAATCATCCTAAGTCCTCGGCATCCTTGAAACAGAATAGCAAGTGGCAATTGGTGTACAATGGACCTTTTAGAGTAGTAAGTGTGCCACATGAGTGTAGATATCTCTTAGCAGATCCCCACTCAGGGAGAGTACGGGGACTGTATCCGCGTAAGGATGTAAAAGCATTCCTACAGTAAAAGACTAATAGTCCTATGTGGACACCATTCTTTTGTAAATAATGAACATTAATGATGTGTGATCTTTAGAGATAATGTACTAGTGTAGAAGTGTTTAGTTATAAGAATATGATTGACTTTCTCATGTGTATGGATATTTGTGTTATGTACTCTTTTAATTTGTGTTATCTAGAACATGCTCTAAATGTTTGCACAGATAATCTGATTAGTGCAATTATTTGTAGTGTTAAGCTGTGACAGAGTTCAATCAAAAAGAACATTTTAGTAATGATTAGTTAGTGTACTACATAATTTTCTATGTGCCCAAATTTGAAATATTTCTTGGCACAATCTTCTCTATTATGTGTATGTATGTATGTATATATGTGTAGCTGTCAGATCGACAGATTCGAACCCAGAATAATATCAATAATATGAGGCCCTGAGAACTTTATTATCTAACCAATGTTATTAGAGAAAATAATGCACCCAGTAGTGACCCGAGGGCACCACGGGAGGCAAACTTGTTGCAAATTTATGTAATGCAAAGTTACGCACAAAGAAGCTTCAATTGAAGCATGTGCAGATTCAAACAGTAAAAAAGAGCTAGCCAGATACAGTCCAAGTCAATTTTTGCCTACAGAGACTACACTGTAGTTACGTAGGACGTTGATAGTAAAGTGTGACATGAGTTCAAAGGAGTTATTGAACAATATGCCTGAATCCGGCTGGAATGCACAAATAAAATCTACTCGAACACGAATATAGATGACTTTTGGGCAAACTAATACCAAATTTTAATATTTTGTTACCATGTACGCAAATATCACACCTTGGTAAAGAGTTACGAATGTGCTATTACAAAAAAAAAAAAAAAAAAAAAAAAAAAAAAAAAAAAAAAAAAAAAAAAAAAAATTTGCACAGCGGACATTGTAAATAAAAATAAAGGAACTTAAACAAAAGTGCAGTATTGTGCGGCAGAGACAGACAGTGACTGTTAAACCTGCAGCAATACGTCACGGAATAGTTGTGTATAAGTGATAAAAAACTGTATCATCGCCGTGTGTGCAAGTGGACAAGGAACTAGCACGACACGAACAGTGAACCGATAACGGACGGTGGATCAAGCTAGTGTCAAACTTTAACTCTTTGTGTGTCAAGGGACGCTAGGAAAGCGCATTGACTACGAAGATACATTTTGTCCTAAGGTGAAAACTTGCGTGTGACTAATGACAAGTCATGACATGGTGAAAAATATTGTATGCCCATAAAACGTGTTACTGTGACAACGAAACATTGTGCAAACCAGACTAGTGAAGGCCTACTGAGTAATAACTGCCACTAACTGTGGGCGTTCTTTCCCACAGCAGGAAAAATGCCTATAAGGATAGTACACTGTTTCTGAACTTGTTGCATGTTTCCTGGAGCATTGCAAGAAGACGTCGCACGGGCGAGCGGATATCCAACGCGCATCCGGCTACATCAGCTATGCAGCGGCCGCAGCAGCCCGTAGCAGACCAGACAGACAGCCACGCCCCTCCGCGCCGTAGCTGTCAACGCCGGGGGCGGTGACCTACACGGAGTCAGCGCGCCGCGCCGAGCGCCGCTCAACAATCACTCCGCACCGCTCACCAAATACAGCATTATTGATTTTTTTTTTTTATGTTCACATAAACTGAATAACATGTCAATGACTTCATTTCGATAAACATTGAACATTTACTACGTAGGACAAGTGACCTTGTAGTGTATCACACGAATAATAGTATCACACACAAAAAAACTTCAGTCGAACTGTATGTGACTGTGATATTGTGTAATTGTGTAACCGTTTGTGACGAACTGAATTTAATTCAAATGAATAACTGCATTTAATTCAAATGACCATGAACCAACTGGGATGGCTGGGCTCCGGCACAGTTTTGCCCAGGTTTCCTGTTTGCCTACGCCCAAATGGGGGAGCCATGAACTTATATAACCCTGGGACTAAATAAAAGAGCCATTCCGTAAAATATACAAGTGTAAAGAACGTTACTGGCACCATTGTGTCAAAGTGTAAAAACTCTTTGCCAAATGCTGCCAGAGGGCAATGTAGCGTTCCCTGGCAAACTCACGTTATTAAAAAAAAAAAAAAAAAAAAAAAAAAAAGAGTTTATTTGTACCATATACGCCGCTCTGGGCAAGTTGTATATATCGTAATTATTGAACAAAAATATTACTGAATGTGGTGTAAAAGACATTTGTTATTCTCCTTATATTTTTTGTTGTAATATTTGTCTGTATTTAGGATAGGAATTTTTTCTGTATTTATTATGTGATTGTAAAATGTGTCAGTATTTGCGATAGCAGAGATATGTTGCCAGAAGAGAATAATATCGTCAATTTGCAAAGAAATGTTAATAGTCAGCAATACTATTTAAGCACAATGCATTATGTATTCTTTGGTCTTCTCTGTTCAGAAGTCATTGCGGTAGGACACTGTGAAAGAGTTTTTTACGAATGGGTAGACTTCTTTTGTCTCTGTCTGGACTTAGCCACCATTAGACGATGCGTTACGAATTAATGTGAGTTGTATTGTTGTTTGATCTAAATATATTAGAGTTTATCAAAAGTGTGAATTATTTATGTAAATTAGCTTGCCCACGTCATCTATAAAATTTCTTTAAGAATTTTTCAGCATTTTTTAGCGGTGTTGCTGGGCTGTGCCGCAACCAACAATAGCAAACCCGTAAATCGGGAACAGATGCATAAAAATCAATGGTGAATTAAGAAATTGTTCTTCTTTTTCAGTGATCCTGAGGCTGATAAAATTTGAATTAATTATACGTTTGTGCATTCGTAGGCGGATAGCTAATGTTAGTTAACATTGAAATTTAAACAGTTTGGTTCTTTCAAAATATCTTAAATGTGTAATGAAGTAGGTTTGATCAGTGATAAATGTCGGCTTGGCAATAATTAAAACATTTTCTGCTAATAGAGGTAATCTTGTGTTCTATGGCTAGTGCCGGGATAAAATTCAGTAAAAATATTTAACAAAAAATCCACTGCATCAGGAAAGTGTATGCCAAGGCCGAATGATTTAAAGGACCCAATTCTCAACCTAATATTCTTAACCAGTTCATATGAGTTCACGTAAATATTATTTTTTCTTTAAATGTACGTAATAATTAAGTAAGTAAAAATTTTTTATTACCACACGAAAATAAGAGAGTGGTTCTACAACAAAGTTCGCACGAAAGAAAATTAACTTAAAAACAACAGATAAATTTTATTATTCTTCTTTAACGAAATTTCAAATCAATCCCATTCATTACGACCGATTTCGTTAAAGCGCCACTTAACCAATGACGATGGCTAAAAAGGCAGTGCCTAGTTAAAATGACCTCCTCCTGGCGGGAGGGCCGAGAGGATGTCATCCAAGCTGCTGGGAGAGGCTTAATAATTCTGAGCTTATTAGGTGGTGGTGGTGGTTGTTGGGATGTTTAAGGGGGGACTAAACAGCTAAGGTCATCAGTCCCCCATTCCAAAAACAGGCGAGACATAAATGCACGAAGCAGGTAAAACCCCAAGGGGAAGGAGACTCCCCCCCAGGCCCTAAAAGAACACAAATGCAGTAACGAACACTACAGACACGAAGAGTACAGATGAACACCAGACAAAAGGAAACAGAAGAAAAGAAGATGGCCGGAGACTGGTTGACTGACCACGACAACAAAAAAGGGAAAGAGTCAACCAACCGACTACACACTAAAATCTGCAACCAAAGATGAGAGACTCGAGGACAAGAGACACACAAAGGGAAAGGAGCAGGACCTCCCTAAATGGAACAATAAAAAGGACTACCACGGATAAAATTTAAAACGTCATCAGCCATGGAGGCATTGTCGCTTAAAACCAAAGACAAAGTGCCCGGGAGATCAAAAGACTGTCGGAGGGTGCGCAGTCGGGGACACTCCAATAAAATGTGGGTGACCGTCAGCCGGAACCCACACTGACACAGGGGGGGATCCTTCTGACGCAAAAGATGGCCGTGCGTCAGGTATGCATGGCCGATGTGAAGCCGACACAGGATAACAGAGTCCCTGCGAGAAGCCCGCAGGGAGGAGCGCCACACATCGGTCGTCTCCTTAACAGCCCGCAGTTTATTCGGGGATGTCATGCCACGCCACTCAGCAGTCCACATCCTAAGGACCTTACGGCGCAACACCAGCTGCTGATCGCGAGCCGTGAGGCCGATATCCAAAGCTGGGGCGTCGATCGCCCCTTTGGCCAGCCTGTTGACACGTTCGTTCCCCGAGATGCCAACGTGACCTGGCGTCCAAATAAAGACCACCGAACGACCAGAGCGGATAATGGCGGAAACAGACTCCTGAATAGAGGACACAAGAGGAGAAGAGGTATAGCAGCGGTCGATGGCCTGGAGGCTGCTCAGGGAGTCACTGCAGATTACGATAGACGTACCTGAGCAGGAACGCATATGCTCAAGAGCGCGCAATATGGCCACCAGCTCTGCAGTAAAAATACTGCAGCCAGCCGGCAAGGAGCGCTGTTCAACATGGGCAGCGTGAGCAAAAGCATAGGCAGTGCGACCATCAACCAGGGAACCATCAGTGTAGACAGTCTCACAGCCTGAAAATGAGGCGAGGAGTGCAAGAAAACGGCGACGGAGGGCCACAGGCGGAACCGAGTCCCTGGGTCCCTGTGCCAAGTCCAGACGGATGGACAGTCGGGGCAAACACCAGGGAGGCGTAGGTGCACGGACCCGGAAGGGAGGCTGAAGAGGGAATGACCCCAGTTCGGACAGCAGGGACTGGACGCGGACAGCTATGGAAAGCCCAGACCTAGGTCGCCATTCGGGCAGATGGAGGACCACGGCAGGGAAAAGCAGGCGATGATTGGGATGGCCCGGCGAGCAATGCACGTGGACAGCATAGTCGGCGAGCAGTCGATGGCGGCGAATCCGCAGCGGGGGAACCCCGGCCTCCACCAGTAGACTATCCATGGGGCTCATACGGAAAGCGCCAGTTGCAAGCCGAACCCCACAGTGGTGTATGGGGTCTAACAACTTCAACACTGAGGGTGATGCAGACCCATAGGCCAGGCTCCCATAATCAAGCTGGGACTGCACAAGGGCTCCGTACAATCGCAGCAGCGTGCAGCGATCTGCACCCCAAGACGTGTGGCTAAGGCAGCGGAGGGCGTTGAGGTGCCGCCAGCATTTTTGCTTCAGCTGAGTAAGATGAGGAACCCACGTGAGCCGGGCATCAAACACGAGTCCTAAGAAGTGGCAAGTCTCCACCACTTCAAGCAGGTGGCCGTCGAGGTAAAGTTCAGGATGAGGGTGGACCGTCCGACGCCTGCAGAAGTGCATAACTCGAGTCTTGGCTGCAGAGAACTGAAAACTGTGAGTCAGAGCCCATGATGCTGCCTTGCGAACGGCTACTTGCAGCCTGCGTTCGGCGACTCCTGTAGTCGTGGAGCTAAAGGAGATGCACAAGTCGTCGGCATACAAAGAAAGAGACATCGACGACCCCACGGCTGCAGCCAGACCATTAATGGCCACGAGAAATAAGGAGACGCTCAACACCGAGCCCTGCGGGACCCCATTTTCCTGCATATAAGATGAACTAGAGGCGGCACCCACTTGCACCCGGAAAGAGCGGCGCAATAAAAAGGTTTGAAGAAAAGCCGGGAGCTGACCACGAAGACCCCAGTCATGTAACGTAGCAAGGATGTGATGCCTCCATGTGGTGTCATACGCCTTCCGCAGATCAAAAAATACAGCAACGAGATGCTGACGTCGGGCAAAGGCCGTACGGACAGCAGATTCCAGCCGCACCAAATTGTCCGCTGCAGACCGGCCCCGACGGAAGCCACCCTGGGATGGAGCGAGGAAACCGCGCGACTCAAGGACCCAACACAAACGCCGCGCCACCATACGTTCGAGCAATTTGCACAAAACGTTGGTGAGGGTAATGGGACGATAGCTGTCCACCGCCAGTGGGTCCGCACCGGGCTTCAAGATGGGGACAATAACACCCTCTCGCCATGGCGACGGGAACACGCCTTCGCTCCAAATGCGGTTAAATATCGCGAGAATGTGTCTCTGGCAGTCCCTGGAGAGATGCTTCAGCATCTGCGCGTGGATGCAGTCTGGTCCTGGTGCTGTATCAGGGCAATCGGCGAGGGCGGCGAGGAATTCCCTCTCGCTGAAAGGAGCATTGCATTTTTCAGAACGACGCGTGTGGAATGAGAAAGGCGTCCGCTCGGCTCGCTCCTTTAGAGAGCGAAAGGCGGGGGGATAAGATGCAGTCCCAGAGCTCTTAGCAAAGTGCGCAGCAAGCAGTTCAGCAATGGCGGCAGCGTCCGTGCAGACAGCGCCGTCCAAGGAGAGCCCAGGTACACCCATAGGGGTCTGGTATCCATAAATCCGCCGGATCCGGGACCACACGAGCGAGGGGGAGACACGGGAGCCCAAGCATGAGACATAACTCTCCCAGCACTCCTGCTTACACCGGGCAATAAGACGACGGGCCAAGGCACGGAACCTCTTAAAGGCGATGAGGGTCTCCAGAGACAGGTGCCGCCTATGACGCTGGAGAGCCCGCCTACGGTCGCGAATAGCCTCAGCAATCTCCGGCGACCACCAGGGTACAGCCTTCCTCTGAGGGAGTCCAGAAGAGCGGGGGGATGGCAGCCTCGGCCGCCAAAATGATGGATAAGCCGACCAGTCAGCCCTGTGGAGAGCCCAGCGGGGCAGGCGCCCAGAAGAATGACACTGGGGCGCTACCACACAGGTCAGGATGCACTCTCCAGTGGAGGGATGGGACAAGCCCGGGGCTGCAAAGAGAGAGATCGATGGCCGAGAAAGAGCCATGGGCCACACTGAAATGCGTGGGAGCACCGGTATTCAAGAGGCTAAGGTCGAGCTGAGCCAACACATGCTCCACGGCCCGACTGCGGTCATCAGAGACAGTCCCACCCCATAGAGGGTTGTGGGCATTGAAATCGCCCAGAAGCAGCAAAGGTGGCGGGAGTTGAGCCAGCAGCGCAGCCAAGACATGTCGGGGGAGCTCCCCATCCGGAGGAATGTAAACAGAGCAAACAGTAATAGCCGGCGAGAGCTCAACCCTGGCAGCGACTGCCTCTAAAGGCGTCAGAAGGGGTACTGGCGAGCTACAGACAGAGTGGTGAAGAAAAAGGCAAACCCCACCTGACGCTCGTTGACAGGCAGCGCGGTTCTTATAGTATCCCCGATAACCGCGAAGGGCGGGGGTCTCATTGCCGGAAACCAAGTTTCCTGCAGAGCAATGCAGAGAACAGGGGAAACACTCAGAAGCATCCGGAGCTCAGGCAGGTGGCGGAAATAACCGCCGCAGTTCCACTGGAGAATGGAAGCAGGAAGGGACTGGGAGGGCGTGAATGCGACTAAGAGGCAGACGGCGCCTCAGAGCCAACTGCCGCCACCGGGAGAGAGTCAGCTGAGTCCATAGGAAAGGCCCCCAAGGGTTCCGTGAGGGCGAGATCCGCGGCAGAGGTGAGGATCTCCACCTCTTCCCCGGTGCCAGGACTATGTACAGCAGGCGGTACTGAAACCGCCGGAACGTCCTTCTTCTTGGAAACATTCCGTTCCTTCTTCTCACGTCGGCCCTTAGGGTGAGAGGGCTGGGAGAGCTTCTCTGAAGGAGCGTCGGAGGCTGACGACGACGCAGAAGCCCTACAACCAGCAGGTGGCGGAACCTTCAGCCACTGGCTGACATCCGGCTGGGTAGGAGAAGAAACGGAGGAAGGGAGAGCTCCGAGGGACCCCTTCCACAAGAGAGGAACCGGCAGAGGCAACGCCGGCGGAGAAGGAGGGGGAGGGATCGAGCCCCCCGGTGTTGGAGGAGATGTCACTCCCGAAGTAAGCGCGGGGGGAGTGACAGAAGAGGGTTTGCCCCCAACTGCTAAGGCTTGCCCCCAGGCACGAGGGGGGCAGACAGAGATGCACGGCCCCGAGAGCCCACTGAAGGCGGCACAGATGAGGCGACAACCGTCGCTCGCATGGGCAACGATAACGTGGCTGCAGCATAAGACGTTCGAATGGAAGCAGGATACAACCTTTCATATTTCAGTTTTGCCTCTCGATAAGTAAGCCAGTCCAGGGTCTTAAATTCCATGATCTTCCGCTCCTTATGAAGAACGGGGCAATCCGGCGAGCATGGAGAGTGGTGCTCCCCACAGTTGACACATACAGGCGGAGGCGCACATGGAGAATCGGGATGAGAGGGGCGTCCACAATCTCGACATGTAGTGCTGGATGGGCAACGGGAGGACATATGCCCAAACTTCCAGCACTGGAAGCACCGCATCGGGGGAGGGACGTATGGCTTGACGTCACAACGGTAATCCATCACCTTGACCTTCTCAGGCAAGACATCACCCTCGAAGGCCAAGATAAAGGCACCGGTGGCCACCCTGTTAGTCTTGGGTCCTCTATGTACACGACGGACGAAATGTACACCACGTCGTTCCAAGTCGGCTCTCAGCTCGTCATCGGATTGTAACAAGAGGTCACGATGGTAAATAATCCCCTGGACCATATTTAAGCTACTGTGGGGAGTGACGGTAACAGGGACGTCACCCAGCTTATCACACAAGAGCAACACTCGGGACTGGGCTGGGGAGGACGTCTTGAGGAGGATGGACCCATTCCCCATTTTAGAAAACCCCGCCACTTCCCCAAACTTATCCTCCAGGTGTTCCACAAAAAACAGAGGCTTTGTCGTAAGAAAGGAGTCACCATCAGTCCTGCTGCAGACAAGGAATTGCGGTACGTAAGGCTCCCGCTTGGCACTAGATCGGCGTCCCTCCCATGGCGCAGCCAACGAGGGGAACGACTGAGGGTCATATTGCGCAGCATCAAAGTCTACTCTACCTCGCTTAGAGACGCTGGTGGCCGTGCGACCACCAGCTTGGTGTGATTTATTGCGCTTCATTGCGCCACATCCGCCCAGATGCCACCTACTCCGAACGAGGGCTCTCCCCAAGGGCGCCACCCAGCCAAAGCAACGGGTACCTGGCCGATATCCCGTTGCCTGGAGTCCCCGTGCCCCAGACAAGATGGGCACATACTCCTTGGCATGCATGGGGAGGAAACAGCTCTGGCATCTGTAGTGCGATCCCTGCGTGGTCAGGGGGCTACCACCAAGAGGGTACATGACGACCCCACCACAACGGACTGGCTACCGTGCTGGATTTTAGGTGTTGAAACGGTCCACAGTGGTCGTTGGTGCTAAGAATGGGATTGCGCACAAGGCGAGAAGGAGGCAACCCAGAAGACGTTGGGTGTAAATCCCGCCACACGACAATAGGTAACACGCAAGATGGTGGTGCATGATGGACCAATAGAAAAACACCATGTAAGGCGTCCTTCCCCAAATGGCACGCACTAACAACGGAAATTTGGAAAAAAAAATAGGAGGTCAAACCCAAGAGGGGACCATCACAGAAGGCCGAAACGTTTGAGACTCCTTTTAGTCGCCTCTTACGACAGGCAGGAATACTGCGGGCCTATTCTTACCCCCGAACCCGCAGGGGGTCTGAGCTTACTACCATGAAGGGAGGACCAATGGCGATGCCAAAGGGACAACACCTCCTGACTGACAGCAACACAGAGACCATTGGAGGGAATATACGAACTAGTGGGCTGAGGCAAGAGGACTGCAGCTCTGGCAGCAGTGTCAGCACCCTCATTTCCTGGCAGACCGACATGACCAGGAACCAACATAAACTTCAAGTTTCTCCACCAAGAGTGAGCAAGTGACAGTTTTCCTGGATGCGTTGCTCTAAGGGATGGGCAGTGTACAGCGCACAGTGACTTTCAAGGACGCTGAGAGCGTCTGAGCAGATGACACAATTGAAATGACAGTGTCACCAGATGTACTCCATGGCCTGATAACGGTGAAGAGCTCAGTTGTAAATACTGAGCAGTGTGCCGGAAGCTGATATCTAAAGACGTGGGCACCAACGACAAAGGCACACCCAACACCACGGTCAGTCCGAAAGCCATCAGTGTACACAAAGATACTATCATAAAATTCCATGCGAAGGTCGTGAAACTAAAGGCGATATAGCGAGGCTGGAGTAGTGTCCTTATGAAGCAAACGAAGGCCAAAGTTAACACAGGCCACTTCACAAAGCCAAGGTGGCAAAGGGTTGACACCCACAGGGAAAGTTGCAGGTAGCATGAAGTTAAGCTGTCAAAGCAGGTGCCAAAAGCAGATGCCAGGAAGTAACAGAGAAGAGGGACGTGCCCCATACTTGCGATCAAAGGAGTCATTGAAGAAGGAGGCATAAGATGGGTGGCCATGCATGGCACACAAATAGCATGCGTATCTGCTGAGGAGAAAATCACGACGGTACAACAGTGGTACTTTGGCAGCTCTTGCATACAGAATCTCAACCGGGCTAGTGTAAAAGGCGCCAGTGGCCAAATGGATGCCACGATGGTGGATAGTGTTAAGATGGCGTAAGAGGGGTGGACGTGCAGAAGCATAAACAAAGCACCTATAGTCGAGTTTTGAACAGATAAGGGACCAGTACAAACGGAGGGGGGTGGTTTGATTGGCACCCCAGGAAGTACCATTGAGGAAACATATAACATCGAGGAACCGCGTACAGCGGGCTGCCAGGAAAGACGCATGGGAAGACCAAGAGAGTTTCGTATCGAGCACGAGCCCCAGGAATTTTGTAGTTTCAGTGAACAGAAGGGCAACAGGCCCAAGATGTAAAGATAGTGGGAGAAACGATTTGCACCACCAAAAATTCATACAGACGGTTTCTTCAGTGGAAAAACTAAAGCCATTGTTGATTCTCCACGAGTAAAGACAATCAAGACATTGCTGAAGACGTCGCTGAATGAGGCAGTACCATGGAGAACTGCAATAGATGGCAAAATCATCAACAAAAAGAGAGCTGGAGATTCCGGTGGGAGACAGGCCATTATAGGGTTACTGGTGATAGCAAAGAGGAAGGTGCTCAGGACGGAACCCTGAGGCACACCGTTTTCCTGGGTAAAGGTGTCCGACAAGGCAGAACCAACACACAGCTTCGGTCTTTAAAAATTCCTGAAGGAAACAGGGCTGTCAGCCACAGAAGCCCCACATGTAAAGAGTACGGACAATACTAGTTCTCCAGCAGGTGTTGTAGGCCTTCTCCAAATCAAAAAACATGGCCACAGTCTGGGATTTCCACAGAAAACCATTCACGTCTTGGGTGGACAAAGTAACGAGATAGTCAACTGTAGAACGCTGTGCTCAAAATCCACAACATGCAGCTGTTAGTAAATTGCGAGACTCGAGCCACCATACCAGTCGGGCATGAATCATATGTTCCATCACCTTGCAAATGCAACTGGTAAGAGAGATGGGGTGGTAGCTAGAAGGAAGGTTTTTGTCCTTACCGGGCTTAGGTATGGGTATGACGGTGGCTCACACCAACGTCCAGGAAATGTGCCCTCTGCCCAAGTGCAGCTGTACGTGTTAAGCAGAAAGTGCTTGCCCACAAGAGAAAGGTGCTGCAACATCTGAATGTTGACAGTGTCTGGCCCTGGGGCGGAAGATCAGGATGAACTGAGTGCTCCCTCATAGTAAAGGCGGCATTGTAGCATTCACGATTCTGAGAAGAGAAGGGTATCGCCTGAGCCTCCTCGACTCAATGCCGATGGAGGAAGGCAGAGTGATAGTGAGAAGAGCTCAAAATTTTCACAAAATGCCAGCCCAAGGTGTTGGAGATAGTAACAGGGTCCATGAAAAAATCGTCTGCTACTGTCAGGCTGGAAATTGGCGAATGGATCTTGGTCCCAGAGATCCGTTGGAAGCTGGCCCACATGACACGAGAGGGAGAGGAACTGTTAAAAGAACTAGTAGAGGAAATCCAGCTAGATTTTTTCCTATCCCGAAGAACGCAATGACACTTGTCACTCACCTGTTTAATACGAATGCAGTTTGAAATCGTAGGATGACGGTTAAAAACCCAGAGAGCACACCTCCATGAGCAAACTGCATCGCGGCTTCCCTCAGTCCACCGAGGGACTGGCACACGGCATGGTCGGTTCATTTAAAAGAGGGAGGGGAAGGGACCAAACTGCGAGGTCATCTGTCCCTTGTTCCCAGTAAAATAATTACACAAGGGAAAGAAGAAAAGAAAGGAGGCATACAGCACAATAACAGGAGACAGAAAGAACCAGAAGAACAACAGAAGGACAGCCAACACTACTATGGACAAAACGGGAAAAGAAAACCACAGAGAGAAGCAAGAAACAGGTAGAAGGGGTAAAAACAAGAGGGCAGATGACCGTGGCTGGCTGATCACGAGAATAAAAAGGAAAATCCAGCCACTCTGCGACACATTAAAACATCCAACCTAAAAGCAATAGAGTGTAGAACACAAAGAGACAAAGGACATGTGCAAAAACTTATATAGAATGATAAAACCCACCGTCACGTATAGAATGTAAAACTAAATTAGCCGATGAGGCATTGTCAGCTAAAATTAATGGCGATGAGTCCGGTAACTGAAGAGTCTGTCACAGGGCAGCCAAAGAAGGACAGCTCACCAAGATATGGGCCACTGTCAACCGGACACTGCATTGACACTGAGGTGGGTCATCACAGTGCAGGAGGTAGCTGTGTGTCACCCAAGCATGGCCAATGCGGAGCTGGCAGAGAACCACAGAGTTCCGCGTAGACAGCGCGTACACAACTTTCCCAACAGAGCGCGCCCCGCTAAGCACAACAGCGCAGGCGCAGCGCTCGTTGTCTCCGCACTACGAGATGGCGCTGTCTTAGAGACGGACCAAATTCTGCTTCCGCCGATCCGTGTATTCATATGTAATGCAGCCAATGAGATTGCTGCTAACGTGGAACCTTTTCTCCTCGCGGATCACACTCGCGCAGTGATACCTGAACGCGCGAGGTATTATAAGGAGTGTAGAGACCTCCAATTAGTCAGTCTGCATTAGTCTGTACAAGTCTGCATTTATCTGCACCTGCCTGCACTAGTCTACATTAGTCTGTACCAGTCTATAGTCAAGTTTGTCTGCGCCTAATAAGATTATCATATTCCTGTACATAGCCATGAAGAGAAATGTACAGACACTTTTGTCAAGTATCAGAGACATGTGAGAATAAGATTAACGTACCAAGACCTAAGGAACTTCAGACTGTCAATTGTAAATAGCATCCAGAATCAAGTTAAGTAAGGTTTATGATTTTTATTATTTTAATAAATGTATGTGAAAATTAATCAAGTTCTGTTTAAAGTTGGTCACCGTCAATCTGCTACTCTAGGCGTGCAAGTGGCATTTCTATCATCTGACCTAATGGCAGAAGATAAACACGCCACGATAAGACCACGAGACATATTGCTGACACTCGCCTACTTCGTTAGGGTGACAAGTCAAATAATCTGATGGTGTGTGTACCGAAGGTCTTACAGTATGCACACCACAGTCTTGCAAAGCCACAAAATCTTGCAGCATAGTACTGAACGCAGTTTAGTTGCAGAGAAGCCGATCTCCATAAGCGGTTTCCACGTAGCCTGTTTGGCCACCCTGTCGGCAAGTTCGTTGCCTGGGATTCCGACATGACCTGGAGTCCAGACAAACACCACTGAACAACCTGACCATTCCAGGGCATAGGTGGACTCCTGGATGGTCACTACCAAAGGATGACGAGGATAGCAATGGTCGATAGCTTGTAGGCTGCTCAAGGAGTCAGTACACAGAAGAAACCACTCCCCAGGCATGAACGGATGTGCTCAAGAGCACGAGATATAGCCACCAGATCTGCAGTGAAAACACGGCAGCCATCAGGCAAGGAATGCTGTTCAATATGTCCTCCATGGACACACAAGAAGCAGACATGAGCATCAACCATCGAGCCATCGGTGTAAACCACTTCGTGGCCTCGGTACATGTCAAGAATAGAGAGGAAGTGGCAGCAGAGAGCCGCTGGATTAACGGGGTCCTTAGGGCCATGCAAAAGATCTGGAAGTCTCTGCAGCCTAGGTGTACACCATGGAGGTGTACGTGAATGGACCTTGAGGAGAGGTCGTAACGGGAAGGACTCGAGTTCAGAAAGAAGGGACAGAATGCGAACCGCAATCATAAGCCCTGACCTGGGACGCTGATGTGGGAGATTGCACGGGAGAACTACAAACATGTGCAACGTAACTGGCCAGCAGTTGCGCACACCTAACCTACAATGGAGGGACTCTGGCCTCTACAAGGACTCTTGTCTCCGGACTTGTCCTAAAAGCTTCTGTCGCTAGGTGAATGTCAAAGTGGTGCACTGGGTCAAGTAAACGCAACGCTGAGGGTGCCGCCGAACCATTAACCAGACTCCCACAGTCAAGGCGGGATTGAACACGGGCTCTGTAGAGCTGCAGCAGCGCAGAGCAATCTGCACCCCAGTTGGTGTTGCTCACGCAGTGGAGGGTACTGAGGTGCTGCCGGCACTTCCGCTTAAGCTGATGAAGGTTAGGAAGTCAAGTCAATCGGGTGTCAAAAACCAGTCCTAAGAATCGATATGTCTCCACTACAGTGAGTGGATCGTCATTAAGGTAAAGTGCTGGTTCTGGATGAATGCTACGATGCCAACAGAAGTGCATAACACATGACTTTGCGGCTGAAATCTGAAAACCGTGGGCTACAGCCCATGACTGCACCTTGTGGATGGCTCCCTGTAGGCGCCGCTGAGCAGCACCAGTACTGGTGGAGCAGTACGAAATGCAGAAGCAGTCTGCATACAGAGAAGGTGAGACGGACGGCCCTACAGTTGCTGCTAGACCTTTAATGGCCACTAAAAATAGAGAGACACTCAATATAGAGCCCTGCGGGACCACATTCTCCTGGATATGGGGGTAACTATGGAAGACACCGACTTATACATGGAAAGTACGAAGCGACAGGAAATTTTGGATAAAAATGGGGAGCAGGCCTCGCAGACCCCACTCGTAAAAGACGTCAACCAGCCGTTGGCATCTGGAAAAAGCTGTTCAGATTGCAGACTCAAGGGACACAAGATTATCAGTGGTAGAGCGACACTGGCGGAAGCCGCCTTGACATGGAGACATTAGGCCATGTGACTCCAGGACTCGACGCAACCCAACTGATGACATACCATACGTTCCAGCAGCTTATAAAGAACGTTGGTGAGGCTGATGGGCCGATAGCTATCCACACCAAGTGGGTTTTCACCAAGTTTGAGTAGCGGAATGATGGTGCTCTCCCGCCTTTGCGATGGAAAGATGCTGTCGCACCAGAGCTGGTTGAAGATGATGATGAGACGTCACTTGTAGTCAGATGAGTGATGTTTAATCATCTGACTGTGGATCCGATCCGGCCCAGGAGCAGTGTCGGGGCAATGTGCAAGGGCACTGACGAGCTTCCACTCTTTAAAGGGGGGGGGGGGGGGTTATAGGATTCAAGGCTTGTAGTGAACAAGAGGACTTTCCCTTACAGCTGCCATCTGAGAGTATGAAAGGCTGGGGGTAATTCTCCGATACAGAGGCTCGAGCATAGTGCTCACCAAAGTGCTTAGCAATCACGTTTGCATTGGTAGATAACACACCATTTATTTTAATACCAGGAACACCTGTTGGGATCTGGTACCCAAAAACATGTTTGATTTTTGCCCAGACTTGTGAAGGTGACTTATGGCACCCAATGGTTGAGACATATCTCTCCCGACACTCCCACTTCTGTCGTTTGATAAGTTGGTGAACACAGGCATGAAGTTGTTTAAAGTCTATGAGGTGCTCCAGGCAAGAGTGCCGCTTATGCTGCTGTAGAGCTCGCCGATGCTCCTTAATTTCTTCAGTGAGGGATTGTGCTTTCTGCAACAGCAATGATTGTTGTAGTCACCTGCTCAACCATCACATTGATGTTACAGTGTGGGGGAGATTCAATGGTGACAGCATAGATGAAGGTTTCCCAGTCCCCCTTGTTTAAAGCCTATCTGGGCAGGCTACCGTGGGCCTGATGCCGGGGCAGTGACAGGAAGATGGGGAAGTGGTCACTACCGCACATGTCATCATGTGCTCTCCAGTGGATAGGTGGGAGAAGTCCTTCGCTGCAAATTGATAAAGCAATGGCCGAGAAACTACCATGAGCCACACTGAAATGTGTGGCAGCCCCAGTGTTTAAGAGGTAGAGGTCAAACTGAGACAGTAAAGTTTCAACATCTCTGCCTCAGCCAGTAAGCACAGTGCCATCCCACAAGAGGTTATGGGTGTTAAAATCTGCCAAAAGTAGGAAAGGTTTAGGGAGTTGATCAATCAGTGCAGTTAATACATTCAGGGATACTGCACTATCTGGAGGAAGATATACATTGCAGACAGTTATTTCCTGCGTTGTCCTTTTTCTGACAGCCTCAGCTTCAAGAGGGGTTTGAAGGGGCACAGTTTCACTACAGACTGAGTTTAGGACATAAACGCAACCTCCACCTGACACTCGATTGTAGTCGCTGCGGTTCCTGTAGTATCCCTTATAGCCGCGGAGGGCAGGAGTCTGCATTGCTGGGAACCAGGTTTCCTGGAAGGCAATGCAGAAAGCAGGTGTAAAGCTTAACAGTTGCCGTAGATCAGCCAGGCAGTGGAAAAAACCACCACAATTCCACTGGAGGATGATATCATGAGACTGGGAAGGCATGGAACGTTCAATGAGGCAGTTTCTCAGGGTCACTTGCTGCCACCAACATTTTACCTGAGCAGCCTATATCCATTCTGTCTGAGGGTCCAGCGAAATCTAGGTCCTCAGAGGATGCCAGAAACTCCACCTCATCTGCAGACACAGAGCTTGTAGGTAGCAGTGGTGTGGGTGCGACAGAAATTCCCTTGGTCTTGGGGACCTTCTTTTCGGATCTCTCTTGCTGCTCTTCCCTGGCTGGGAGGACTTCACTGATTCAGTCTCCGGGGCTGAGGATGAGCATGAAGCCCAACGACCAGCTGCTTTTGGGCTCTTCAGCCACTGGTGGGTGTCATCTTTCCCACTAGCAGAAATCTGGGAAGGGAGTGACCCAAGGGACACCTTCCTTGCGAGAGGAGCCGAAGAAGACTGATAACCCCGATGGTTGGGGAGTGTTGCTCCCAAAGTAGGTGGTGCGGGAGCAACACGAAGGGAATTGTCCCCCCCCCCCCCCCCCGCCCCACCCCACCATCAAGGGGGCAGGTGTAGTCGTCTGGTTCTGAGAGGTGACAGGAATGCGAGGAACTGATGGAGCAACAACTGTTCTCGTAGTGGCAGTGTAAGGCGTGGTCAGAGCCACAGGAGGTAGGCGCTCACGTTTCCTCTTAGCCTCAGTATAGGTCAGTCAGTCCAGGGTCTTATATTCCATGATTTTCCCCTCTTTCTGTAAAATCCTGCAGTGTGGTGAGCAAGGTGAGTGATGCTCTCTGCACGTGACACAGATGTGAGGCAGGGCACATGGAGTATTGGGATGTGATGGACATCCACAATCTCGACATGTGACGCTGGAAGTACAGTGGGAAGACATATGGCTGAACTTCCAGCACTTAAAGGACCGCATTGGGGGAGGGATATATGGCCTGGCATCACAATGGTAGACCATCCCAGGCAATGTGTCATCTTTGAAGGCCAAGATGAAGGCACTGGTGGCAACCTGATTATCCCTCGGACCCTGATGGACGTGCTGGATGAAATGAACACCTCGCTGCTCTAAATTGGCAGGCAGCTCACCATCAGACTGCAAAAGAAGGCCCTGTGGAATATAATACCCTGGACCATATTTAAGCTCTTATGGGGTGTGATGGTAACAGAAACATTCCCCAACTTGTCACAAACGAGTAATGCCATGACTGGGCAGAGTATGCTGTTGTTTTTATCAAAACTGGCTCAGAGCGCATTTTGGACAAGCCCTCTACCTCCCCAAACTTGTCCTCCAAATGCTTGACAAAAAACTGAGGCTTCATAGTCATGAAAGATTCCCCATCAACTCTCGTGCATATGAGGTACTGGGGCGAATAACCTTCACTGCCATCCTTAGCCTGGTGTTCCTCCCATGGTGTGGCCAGGGAGGGGAACGATTTGGGGTCATATTTCTTAGCACTGAAGTTAGACTTTGCCCGCTTACAGACTGATGGCAGTGGACCACCAGTAAGAGATGACATAGTATGCTTCAAGGCATGTCATCCGCCCTGATGCCACCCACTCCAACCATGGGCCACCCAGCCTCAGCAAGTGCCACATGGCAGAATGGCCATTGCCAGGAGTCCTGATGCCCCAGGGAGATGGGCACCTACTCCATGGCATATGTGGGGAATTAACGGCGCAGGCATCAGCAGGGCGATCCTTGTGTTGTCAGGGGGCTACAACCAACATGGTACATGGTGGCCCCACAACAACAGACTGACTACTGTGTTGGGTATGAGGTGCTAAGAAGTCCATGGTCACCATCTACATCTACATATATACTCCGCTAGCCACCAGCGGTGTGTGGTGGAGGGCACAATTCGCACCAAAGTCTTATTTCCCCTCCTCTGTTCCACTCGCGGATTGCATGAGGGAAAAACAACTGTCTGAACGCCTCAGTATGAGCTCTTATTTCCCTTATCTTTGAATGGTGATCATTGCGCGATTTGAAAGTTGGTGGTAATAATATATGCTCTACATCCTCGGTGAAGATCGGATTTCGAAATTTAGTGAGCAGCCCCTTCTGTTTAGCACGCCGTCTATCTGCAAGTGTGTCCCACTTCAAACTTTCTATGAGATTTGTAAATCTCTTGCAATGGCTAAATGTACCAGTCATGAATCTTGCCACTCTTCTCTGGACCTTCTCAATCTCTTGAATCAGACCCAACTGGTAAGGGTCCCATATGGACAAACAGTACTCCAAGACTGGACGAACTAACATATTGTTGAAGGACTGCATTGCTTCAGGATTCTACCAATAAACCGCAATCTAGAGTTCGCCTTACCCATTACTTGTGTAATCTCATCATTCCATTTGAGATCAATTCGAATAGTCTCACCCAGATACTTGAAGGACGTTACCGCTTCCAAAGACTGGGGCATTTATTTTGTACTCTTACATTAATGGGGATTTTCACCTTGTTATATGCAGTAGGTTACACTTACTGATGTTGGGAGATAACTGCAAGCCATTACACCAAGCATTTATTTTCTGCAAATCCTCACTGATTTGTTCACACCTTTCGCGTGATACTACTTTCCTATAGACTACAGCATCATCGGCAAACAGTCTAAGGGCGCTGTCAATACCGTCAACCAGATCGTTCATGTAAATCTTAAAAAGCAGAGGATCTATTACGCTGTTCTGGGGCACACCTGAAGTTACGCTTGTTTCTGTTGAAGTCACCCCATTCAGGACGACATACTGCATATGCAGATAGCAACACTGCATAGTGCAAGGTGGAAAACGCACCCAAGAAGGTGTCCTTGCCCAAGAGATGGAGAATGAGCGGGACTGCAATGCGACGATGGGAAAGTGGGCCAAAGATCTCAGTGCATGATGGACATGATGCATCATGTACGGCATCCTTCCCCAATTGGCTCGCTCTTTGGGAAAATTCAGAAAGATGGAGGTCAAACGCAACAGGGGACCATCACATAAAGGCCAAAATGTGTGAGACTCCTTTTAGTCGCCTCTTACAACAGGCAGGAATACCTCGGGCCTATTCTAACCCCCAGACCCACAGGCGAGGGGGGGGGGGGCAGGGGGGGGCTGCATGGTAAAGAGGAACAGCGAGGAATGGAACATTCTGCAGCAGTAAGGATAACATTTTTGAGATATTCCAACTGGTCATCACAACTGGGGAATGGGGAAATCCTGTTCTTCGAAGATCGCCTGGGAAGAGTAAAGGCGCCAGTCAGCCTTAGTAAGCTGCCATTTGGGTGTGCACGCAGGTGGGGTTGGAGTCAGCAAACAGATAGCACGTGGGAAATGGTCACTCGAGTAGGTGTCGAAAAGAACAGACCACTTAAGACGCAAGCTGGAGTGTGCAGGATAGGTCCAAATAGGAATAGGTGTGCGGGGAGTCGGAAAGGAATTTGGGTGCTCCAGTGTTAAGGCAGAAGAGGTTGAGTTGATTAAGAACATCAGCCAACAGGGCATGTCCCTGACAGATTCTGGGAGAACCCCAAAGGAGATGATGCGCTTTAAAGAATTGGGGAGGTAGCTGCTCAATAAGCTGAAGGAAGTATGCCCTGGTGACATCGAATGACGGAGGGAGTTAAACGGTACAGAGGAACAAAGTTAGGCGAGGAAGGAAAAGACGAACTGCAACACCTTGATGATGGGTAGTCAAAGAGATGGGTTGACTATGAACGTCATCCCATATGAGCAGCATGACGCCCCCATGAGATGGACTCCTGACCTAAGGGGCAAAGTCAAAACGCACTGGGAAGAAATGTAGAAGCTCATAGCAGTCTTGAGGACACAATTTTGTTTCCTGAAGAGAGACTATTCATTTTAGCAGCACATACAAAGATGGAAATGTGCCAAATTTGCTAGGCTTTTTTAAAAGGTTTAGGAAACATTTGGTCATTTGCTTTAATATACATAGACAACTTTCTATGCTGAACAACAAATGTATATGAAAAGTAGGGAAAATATACTAATAAATACAAAAAAATTAATACAATTTGAAGTTGTAAATCAAAAAATGTGTAACTGCAGTCTCTTTTAATAGTATAAAATTTGCCTGTGGTTTAGGGAATGTAACTATACTAATAAGAAGTGTTTTTACATTATTTTACAGTATAGACTATAAATATAATAAAACCTCAGAAATCCTCTTAAGATTACAAAATCAAGAAGATCATAATGGAACACTATGTTGTGTTTGAACATTTTAACCCTACAATGCATGGTGGCACATATATGTACTGTCACTTAGTTTCCATCAGCATTATAAAGCAGCAATAGTTTTTCAAGGCACTATTCTCACAGCAGTGATACATTGCTGAACCACCACTTTCAATTGTTGCTTTTATTATTAGCAGTTTTCACAGTGTTAGTCTTCTGTGGGGTGTAATCTTTGGTGTTGACATAGCACAATCTTAGTGTTGAGTACTATAAAAAGTGTTAGAATAATCATTGCTGTAGCTGAAGGTAAACACTAAAACAATGCATTCTGATACACTAATTTGTATATTTTGTACGCAAACAAGTCTGAATCTGCTATGCTTTAAACCAGGATATTCATGAGCTTTCAAAACTGCTTGTTATAGGTTAATAAACTATTGTCTAAAATGAACCAAGAGATCATTGCACTCTGCTACTTTGGTGGATCAGATGAAGCTGATTTCATAAGTCATCACCCTTCTACTATGGAAAAAGTCAACTGCAATCAATTAAGGAAGGTCTGGGTTTGAATTTACTGAAGATGCTCAAATTTGTCCATACCATAATGACTTGTTGATGACAAAATTTCAATTCCTGCAGAACATTTGCTGCACCTGTTTGGTAAAGAAAAACATGTAATCAAGAAGGCTTTAATACCAGTAACCACTGCAATGATTGATACATTGAACTTACACTAATGAAGTTTTTAAACCAGGTCAGAAAATTTGCAATAAATGTAAACACGAAGTGACCCAAAAAGAATCATCTCACCAGCATAAGCAGGAATCACCATCCACTGAAGACATGGATGTTGTTGATGCTTACTTTACTGCTAATACTTCATTATCATCACTTGGAGTCACCACTAAAACTTCAATGGATCAGCAGAAGGCATTCAATGGGACACACAAAGCACAAAGTTCTGAAAGCCCAAGGCAGCATTACTTAGGTAATTGCCACACATAGGGGTGTGGTTCAAAAAGACATTGTGCAAATATGAACAGAAGAGATGGACATCTTAACTGAATAACTTAAAGATTAAGCTTCAGACTTCAAGCAATTGCAGTAAAGTTTAAATTTTGACCCTGGTCCCTAGTAGCTGGACTATTGAAAAAAAGGCTAAAGAATTTGCTTTTTCAATTAAAATGGTGAAGAAGGCTAGGAAACTAAAGATGGAAGATAGGATTTTGGCAACACCTGCAAACCAAAAAGGGAAAAAGCTCAATGTTGAAGTAAAACAAAATGCACCCCCCCCCCCCCCTCCCCTCTCTTTCTTTTCTTTTTTTAAGATGTTGAGTTTTATCATTGTCCCAGCAAAAAGGATTGTGCTGCAGTAAGAATAAGTGGGGAAGAGATTCACAGGCAGAAACGCCGCCTCCTTTGTAACCTGAAAGAAATGATCATTGCTTATTGTAAGCAATATGGAAATTGACTGAGCTTCTCAAAATTTTGTGAGCTCTGGCCTAAATGGTGAACTACAGTTGGTGCTTCTGGATCACATTCAGTATGTGTACATGCAGTTCAACAAAATGTCAAATTAATGTTGGCTTCAGCAACATCCATCCATCATGACTGCAACAATTTGATGGGGGGGAGGGGGGAGAGACTGACTGCAGTTTGGAATCAAAAGAGTGTATACTGCAACATTGTGAGGAATGTCCAGGAAAAATGCAACTAGAGGCTATTCTTGAAGATGCTTTTAAAGACTATGATCTTGAGGAAACAATGGAATACAAGCAATGGGTCCATACTGACACACACACACACACACATTGGTGACACATCAGAGAACTGTTGAAGATTTCATGGAGGCACTAATTTTGAAAATTATCGGTTTAAGAAGCCATCACTTTGTGCTAAAACACCAAAGTTTATTCATTAAGCAGCTAAAAATATATCTTGCAGAAATGAATTAATTATATTGATGGATTTTGCTGATAATTATTCATCTGTTGTTCAAGATGCTGTGCAAGGATTTCATGGGGAGAATAGTCAGGCCACATTACACCCATTCGTTGTCTATTTTTGTGGCAAAGAATGTCAGAATATTAGTATTTGTATGACCAGCAACCGTCTCTGTCATGATACCACTGTTGTTCATGCTTTTCAAACAAAGTTAATAGCATATTTAAAGACAAAGATTGAAAACATTATGAATATTTATTACTTTAGTGATGGTTCTGCTGGTCAGTGCAAGAATTTCAAAAATTTCATCAATTTATGTCTGCACAAAAAGGATTTTGGTATCACTGCCTAATGGATTTTTTTTTGGGAACAAGCCACAGTAAATCGCCTTATGTTGGCATTGGGGGAACAGCAAAAAGACTAGCAGTCCGTGCTAGTCTGCAGAGGCCCTTAGATAACCAAATATTGACTCCATATGTTTTTGTTTGAATTCTATAATGATAGTATTCCAGACAAAGATTTTTTTATGTACCAATAGAAGAGATTGAAAAAATTTGGCCTGATCGTGAAACAAGGTTTGCCATGGGACATACAATATCTGGAACAAGAGAAAATCACCAATTTAAGCCAATTAATTGAATCAGCTCAGAGCAAGCAGAGTTTCCAATGACACTGAAGCATTCACAGGTCATGCCTTCGAAGCAGATGAAATTCCAGCAATCTCAATTGCAAATTTACAACTGGGACAATATGTTGCATGTTGGTGGGATGGAAATGTGTGCGGAGTTTCAAATGAACAACAAGACGTCCTCATCAGCTTTACGCAACCACATGGTTCTGCTTGTTCCTTCCACTGGCCTCCTGCTAAAACCATCTACTGGATTCCTGTGCAACATTTTCCTGACTTTAGAAGCACCACCACACCACCACCACCACCATCATAATGAAGACAGTACAGTTAACCACAATCTGCCCTTGAAAAAATTGTAGAACCAATCCAGGTACTAACTCTTTAGTATTTTTGTTTTGCAAATTCGCAGTGTTGTCTATTATACTTCTTTTTATGGTATGTGTCAAAATAAAGTCTGAAACTGATTTATACATTGGAACAAAAAAATTAATTATAGGACTTAATGAGCAAAATATTTCACTTTTCAATCTTCTCGAAGTGCTAAAATAATAACTTTTAGAACATAGTCTTACTTACCAAAATTCAAGATCCAGAAATTAAACAATATAGCTTTGAAAGCTCAAAGCATGCTCTTTCCAGCTGTCACAAGAAAAAATGGATTGAACAAGTCACAGTTGTGCTATTGCCCCCCCAAAAATACCCTAAAATTGCACATAGAAAATTTTGGCCAACTTTGCAGATGCACATCTTTACATCTAGACATCGAATGTTAATTAAATTTGATCCATATATACATACCACAGGTAGGAATAACTCTCTGAAATTTTGGTGCGATTAGTTCATACGAAAAGTAGCAGTGGTCGGTCAAACCTTGGCCCTCAGAATTGTGCAACAAATTTTTTAGCTGCTTTAAGGGGCTTGTGTCTGTATTTAGGTGTGGCTAAACCCCTAATTTTTGCCACGATGTGATTCGGCAAAAAAAGGTGTCTATGTGCATTAAAGCAAATGACCAAATGTTTTCTAGAACTTCTAAAAAAAGCCTAGTAAACTTGGCACATTTGCAATTTCGTATGTATTGCACAGATGAGTAGCCTCCCTTTAAAAGTCCCTAAAAATTCGACCACTTAAGATTCTGTACTGAAATTTGGTATACACCCATCCAAGACCATATAGAAGCTTCACATCAAATTTCATTAGATTTGGAGATGGCTGAGTAGGGGCCCCTGGCCCCCTTGACGTGGAATGACCCTACCTCTTGCAAGTCAGAGCCCACAATGGTGAACCAGCATCTGCAATACTGAAGGGTATACTAAGCCATATCCCAGACTCCCGTCATCAAGACATGACAGATCAGAGCTTTGTAGAGATGCAAGAGTATAGAGTGGTCTGTGACCCAGCTCCTGTTACTGCGACACCAAAGAGTATTAATGTGTGAAGAGTATTTTCACTTAAGCTGGTGAAGATCAGTAAGTCACTTCAAATAGGCATTGAAGACCACTCCCAAAAAGCGATAAGATGCCACCATGTTGAGCAACTGCTCATCGAGTCAGAGTTATGAGAGTGGATGGACAGTACAATGGCAACAAAAGTGTATAATTCTTGTCTTGGTGGCTGAAAACCAGAAGCCATGGGTGAAACATCAGGAATATGTCCTCTGCAGGCACCCTGCAGCCAGCGTTCAGCACCATCCACCATTGAGGAGCAATAGTAAATGCAAGATCTTTGGCATACAGGAAGGATGACACCACAGCTGCAACCAGACCATTGATAGCCACTAGACAAAGGGGCATGCTCATTACAGAGCCCTGTAGAACTGCGTTCTTTTGTGTATGTGGGGTACTGTGTGAAGTACCTTCTTTAACCTGGAATGTACAGTGTGACAAGAAATTCCAGACAAAAATCTGGAGTGGATCCCAGAGACCCCACTCGCATAGGGTAATGAGGATGTTGTCACGCCATGTGATGTCATAAGCCTTTTTGCAAGTAGAAGACAGCCAATAAAGTGTTGACACTGGTCAAAAGCTAAGCAGATAGCAGACTCCAGGCAGGCCAAATTGTCAGCATAAGAACAGTCATGGCTAATACCACACAGGAACGGAGCCAAAAGACCCTGAGACTCAAGATACCAACATAGCCACTCGTGCACCATACATTCAAGCAGCTTGCAGAGAGATAGCTTTCCATCTTAAGGGGGTGTTTACCCACTTTCAGTACAGGGACTATCACGCTTTCTTGCTGCTGAGATAGGAACTAACCATCACTTCAGATACAGTTGAAAATGGTGTGGACATGATGTTGGCACTCCACCAATAAGTGTTTGAGCATTTGGCTGTGGATACATTATGGCTTTGGAGTCGTGTCAGGGCACAGGGTTCAATGATAGCAACATACCATTTCCAGCATTATCATTTCTGCCGTTTTACAATGTGGTGGACCTTGGCACAAAGCTGTAAAGGCAGTGAGACGCTCCATTGACAGATGTCTGTTACGGCGTTGAAGAGCCCATCTGCATTTTCTAAGAGCTGCAGCAATTTCAGGGGTTCTCCAAGATACTGCCTTTCGATGGGGAGGTCCCAAGGAATATGGGATTGATAAGTCATCTGCTGACAGAATGGCTGCAGTTACACTATGGACAGTTGCATTGATGTGACAGAGAGCTAAAGGTGACAGTAAAGATGGAGACATCCCAATCAACTTCATTGGGGGTCCATCTAGATGGATGCCCAGGCAAGTGACATTGAGGGAGGGTTAGGACGATCAGAAAATGATCACTGTCACATAGGTCATTTTGGACTCTCCAATGGAAGGAAGGAGAACACCTGGATTGCAAATGGAAAAATCAATGGCCAAATAAGACCTCTATGTGACACTGATGTGTCTGGGAACACCAGTATTCAAGAGGCAAAAATCGAACTCTGTGAGCAAGTTTTCAATAGCTTTACTGCAGTCAGTAGTCATTGTTCCACTCCAAAATGGATTATGGGTTTTGAAATTACCAAATATTTGGAAGGGTGGGGGTACTAAGAAAACAGTGCAGACAATACATTCTGAGACACTTCACTGTCAGGAGGGAGGTACACATTACAGCAATTCCAGAGATGTTCTCACATGAACAGCCACAGCCTCAAAAGTCATACTAAGTGGCACATGTTCATTGTAGACAGAGTCTATAACGTACATGCAAACATCACCTGACACTCTTTCATACTCACCGCGGTTCTTAAAATTTACCCCGAGAGCCACAGAGGGTAGGGATCCACATTGCTAGGAGCCAAGTTTCCTGAAAGACGATACAAAAAGTAGGGGAAAGACATAAGAGAAATGATAACTCAGCCAGGCAGTGGAAAAAACATCTACAATTCCACTGAAGAAGCATGCTATCAGTATCTTATGGGAGCATAAAGGGACCAGGAGACAGGTTATGCCTCTGGGCCTGCCTGCTGCCACAGGTTTGAGGCTATGGCAATCAGTGCACATTGGTTCTGAAGTGAGATGAGTGGGGCCTACAGATCCACTGGGGCCATCAGGAATGCTGCCTCAGAGTAAGAGTCGGAATGGGAAGCAATCGGTGGAACAGGGGCCACCAGAATCACCTCCTCCTTCTTGGATGAATTCATTACCTGCGAGGACTTGTTTGCCCCAATTTCTGAGATAGAGGAGGAACATAAAGTCATAAAACCCCACTGGCTGGCAGCTGGTTGCAGATCAGAAGGTTCTTGAGAAGAGAGCAGTCTGAGGGCCCTGTCCCTGGTAAGAGCAACCAGGGGAGGTTGTTGCTTCTCCAGCCGGGGATTGGGTTGGGGACTGACATCCCTGAAGGGGTGGGGAGGGGTGGGGGGTGGGGGTGGGTGGGGGGGTGGAGAGTCAATGCCACCAAGGGTGGTGTGGTGGAAACAGTAGGAGGAAGGGCCCCAACCACCAGGGGAACAGATGTAGACAAGTGGCACAGAGGGCCTGACATAGAAGACCTGATGGTACAATCGCTAGAGGGGATGATATCGCCGTAGCCACAGCATATGTCATCATCACATGTGTAGGATGTAAATGATCATATTTCTTCTTGGTGTCTTGATATATGAATCGGTCACGAGTCTTGTAATTTCTTTTCTCTTTGGAGGATGGTGTGGTACGATGAACAGAAGGAATGATTCTCCCTACAGCTGATAAAGAAGGGGCCAGGTGCACAAGGAGTGTTCGTGTGTTGTTTTTGTTTTGTTTTAGGGCGAGAAAGCAACTAGGGTCATATGGGCCCCAAGTGTTCATGTGCAACGGATATCAACAAACTCTACAGACTGATAGCACTGCAGTAAAAAGACATCTGCCTGAATCTCATCCTTTTGTAGCACTGAATGAGAGGGGAACATAAGGCTTCTCGTCACATCAACACACACACCATCAACTTGACTTTTCCAGACAAAGTGTCACTTGCAAAGGCCACATGAGGGCTCCATTATCAACTCAATTATCCTTTGGTCACCACTGGACATAATGGACAAAATGCGCACCCCGCAGCAACTTGTCACTGGTCTATGAAAGGAGATCACACTGGAATACGCTACCCTGTACCATATTACAGGAATGTCACTGAGTTTGTCAAAGGTGAGGAGTGCCCATGACTGAGGAGGTGAGGCCATTTTAATCAGAACAGAGCCACTTTTCAGTTTTGAAATCGCCCCTACTTCCCCAAACATGTCCTCGAGGTGTTCAACAACGAACAGTGGCTTTGTACTCAAAAAGGAATCCCCACGGGTCCTACAACAACCTAAGTATTGGGGAGGGAGGGAGCATTTCTCCCCTTGTCTCTGAGCCTATGTTCCTCTCATGCAATAGCCAGGGGAAGAAACATTTTTGGGTCATATATCTCTCTGGAAGAAAGTTTAATTGACTTCATGGTGTAACGCACTCCGAACGAGGGGTTTCCTCATGGGCACCACCCAGCAACAACAGTTACCTGGCCAGTAAACCAGTGTCTGGAGTGCCCGAGCCCCAGGCACGGTGGGCGCTTACTCCTTAGAATGTGAGGGGTTTCAAGCTCAGCACCAACAGTGTGATCCCTGCATGGATATCGGCTACCACCATCCAGGTACTTGATGATCCACCACATAATGGAATGGCTACCATGCTGGGTTTTGGGTGTAGTACCTTTGCAGGACAGGTTGAAAGAGATATAGGAACAAAAGATAGAATATACACCATATTGGGCAACCTTCCCTGCACAATCCGCACTTCTGTAAAATTTGGAAGAGAAAGAGCAGGTCAAACCTTACAGTGAGGACCATATAGTGAAGAACGAAGAGTAGAAGAATTCCAGACTGGTAGAAAATGAGTGTCTAAAATCACAAACGAAATGTCCAGTAAAGTAGACAAAGAAGTACTGGTGACATATTGCAATAAAGAACTCTAAACCTTTAGCTCCGGGCATGAGCATGAAGAAGAACTTTGGATCAAGTTTAGAAAAATGGTGCTAGCAAAGCACAAGCAGAAGCAGAAGTGCTGAACTCCGTTTTCAAATTTCCTTTTCACAGGAAGATACAGGTGTACCGCAAAAGTTTAATTCTCACAGTAATGCAAAGGTCAGTGATATAGATATTTGGGAAGGGCACAGATTGCTAAAACTGAATGAAGCCAGAGTCAAATGTAATCTCTATCAGGCTCTATACAGAATTTACAATTAAATTTACCCTCATTTTACTGTAACATACCGTCAATAACGTGAAGAAAAACTGTGCAAAGTAGTTGGAAAAAACTGAGGACACACTTGTCCCCAAGAAGAGTAATGAAAGAAATTCACAAAACTACCATCCAATATTACCGACATTCATCAGTTGTACACTCTTAAAACACATTCTAAGCTCAAACATAATGAGATACCTCAAGCAGAATGGCTGCCTCCATGACAACTAGCTTGGATTCCGAATACATCTATTACATTAAGCCAAACTTTTAATTTTCTCATGTGACATCTTGAAAGCCGTGGAACAATACAATCACGGAGATAAATTGTAATTGTTCATGGTTTTCTGGTGATCTGTTGACATCCTGAGGTGTTGGGTATTCTGCCAATATCAGTGCATCAGGTGTTACCTGAGGATGTTACAGCCAAGTGAAAGGGGTCCAATATTTATTGCCTACTACTTCTCCCACTCCTTGGTAGGTTCTTGGGTGGTACATCTCCACTACAAACGTCCTGAGATGTTCTGTCTTCGGTCTGGTAAGCCTGACCATGAGCTGGAATTCCATTTTTTTGCAGGCCACCTCTACAGTCGGTTCTAGTACTCCATCTGTGTCCCATTCCCACTACAGTCATCTTTGAGACATTCAGTCTTTGGTATGGAGAGAATAGCCACGAGGTGGGGATCTGTTTTCGGTTCAGTGTGCCCAAAAGCGATCTGGCATTCCATTCTTCTTATGGTGCTCATGGTACATGGTCTGGGGTTTGTTTTCCAAGCTCTTATCACCAGTTCTTCTTCTTCTTCTTCTCCTTCTTCTTCTTCTTCAGTTCTGCTACAACATTGGATTTTTAGCAACTCCAATGCAGGATCCAAGGTTTTGCTGGGTTGATACAAAGCAGTATCAGGATTCATTAGGTTTTCGCCATCTTTATCTTTATTGATTGTCTTCTAACACTGTCCCAGTATCTGGGTGCCTGTGATAGAATTCTTGTTTTTTTTCATAGATAATGGTATGATTAAGTTCCAGACAGTGCTTGGCATTAGCTGATTTAGTTTCCTGCCTCATCTGGGTGCGCCTCTGATGTTCTTGGCATCTGATGTCCATTGTCCAAGTTGTTTGGCATATGTACAACATGCCACACTGACAAGACATATTATAAATTACTTGTTTTCCTAAACCATGGTCATCTTTCACATTTCACAGTTTATTTGGTAGGTGAATGGAATACACACTTGATATTATGCTTCTTGAGAATCCTGTTAATCTTAGCAGGAATAGATCCCACACAGTCTTTGCTTCACCTTGCTTTTCTCTACCATGTGGCAGGGGAAATGGCTGAATGGTTTTGGAATCTGTTTGACCGTGTACACATTTTTGCAGAAGTCTAATTGTAGAAGCTCTATTTCTGATGCCAAATTAAGTTGGCCTGACAATGTGTGTGTGTGCTACATGGATTAATGTCTTTGAAACTCCATTAACTTTTGCACTGTGGGATGGCAGCTGTCAGCTTGCAGGTATAAGTCAGTGGATGTTGGTTTGCGACACACACTGCAGCCTTTGGCCCATCAAAGGGACAGCTGCACAAAATTTCTGAAAAGTATTGATAAGATTCCAAAGTAGTGCAAAAATTAGCAATTTGCTTTAAATATTCTGAAATGTAAAAATGTGAATTATGCAAAACATAGAGTCCTATGCGTACTATACCAACACATCACAACTGGAATAGGCAAATCTTACAAATACTGGGATGCAACAATGTGTGGGGGTTCAAAACTGAATGATCATAAAGGTTCAGTCATAGATAAAACATGTGGAAGACTTTAGTTCAGTGGTAAGATACTGGAAATCTGCACTCAGCCTACAAAGGAGAATGTTTACAAGACATACATCTGATCCATCTCACAGTATTGCTCATGTGACTGGGACCCATACCAAACAGGATTAACAGTAGATATTAAATGTATACATACAAGGGCAGCACAAATGTTTCTTTCCATTGGAGAGTCACTGAAATGCTGAAAAGCCTGAGCTCCCCAATATTTGTAGGTAAGACAATGTCCCACAGAAGCCTAATTAAAAAGTGCTAGAGAGAATTATTGTGGAATCTGATAATATACTACAACCTCCTCCATATCACTCAAGAAGGGACTACGATGTCAAGAGTAGACTCATTGTCGTGGGGATAGAAATAATTATCAGTTCTTCATCTGCGGCGACTTACTTGAATGGAACAGAAATAAACATTAGTATCTGGTACAAGGGTTAAGTACCCTTTCCTGTGTACATTTCAGTGGTTTGCAGAAGTAGTCTATGAAGTAGGCGTTTCGGTAAAACACCGTTTCCTAATAGAACTGTACAGTTTTCCAGTATTTGAGGAAATAATTGATTGTTTTGTCAAGGTAAACTCTGATTAACTGTAATAATGGCTGTGTCATGACTTCAACAAAATTCTAAAGTTGTATTATCTACTCTCCACAAAGCTATGGGTAGCAAGGCCTTTACCACACATTAAGCATCTATTCCAGTGAAAATAAATGAGCATTAGTATAAATACGACTAAGAAACCTAAACCTTGTTTAATCCACATTTACTATGTAGCCCGATTTGTGTTGTATTGTTTTTTTCCCTTTCGAATAACTGTACCGCGCACGCAGAAATATAGATTTTACTGTATCTGACAGTTGATTCAGAGTCTGAACCAAGCGACAAAGAAAGACATAAATGTTGCTTTATAAGCTGTAATGTTACAGACAATTCGGGTTACTGCGAGCCAGGAATGACTTATTATCTCATTTCATAAATGTCGCTAATGACAAGACACATGACTTTCACAAATGTAAACATTTGATATGTTTGTTCATTATTAGGTAAATAATCACCGACTATAAAATTAAAGCGTAGGTCTTACTTTTAATAGTAACCTTCATGTCAATTCAAATGTCTATAACAAACATAGCGTCACTGAAAGTGTACATAAATGCGATCAACACAACACCATCACATTTGCGCGCACTGTCATGCCAACTTACAAAGTACAAACTGTCTGTGCCCGTGAAGTTCTGTACAGACGTCTCAACCATGAACCAAAGTACACTGCTATCTTAACTGACATCAAACATCTATGTCTTGTACCCGATTGATTGATAAATATATTACTAATGAATTGAAAGAAACGATCCACAAATTGAGGATTTGCTAATCTGGGATGTCGTTCCTCGGTTAACTCTGGCTATCAATTAAGTTGAAATCATTTTTGTGTAGGGAACGTAATATAACTTGCCAGATTTAAGCTTTTGTGGTATTTAAATTCTCGTTCTTTAAACAAATAAATCAGAAAAATTAAAAAGTAATCTTAGGTCAGAAGATGGCAGATCTTTCGCATACTCAGCTTTACAAGGCTACGATTTCAAGTCAGCTGTTTGATACGCCTGTGTGTTTATTACCTGCTGTAAGTAGTGTACGGCGTAATGCGCGCAAGTGGTTCTAGCGTTAAAATCTGGTCGTGAGCCTTATTAATGGGTGCTTCTTAAGTGTTGACAATGACATAAAATATTTTGACGTTTCATCTGTGAAAACGTCGAAGACAATCAGAAGGTCTTGACATCTTCGAGAGGACATAAACAGAGTGAGTTTCCTTACTGTTTTAGAACCACACATGTATCCACATTTATTAAGATAGTTTTGATTTTTTAATTTCTGTTGGAGGCGTTTCTGATCATTTGACAGAGGAAAAACTCGTGTAAGAGTAGCATTATATTTCATTATTGAACCTTGACAAAGTCGTTGGTACATTCTGCATGATTTTTAATCGCACGAAAAAATTGATGCTAAACAGCCTTAAAGTGAAATATATTATCAAGCAAAAAAAAGTGCAAAAGAGTCGTGATATCCAATGACTAACTTACTGTATTTGTAAAAGAACGTAATGTTTTATGATAACAGTAGTGCAGATAGATCAAGAAAAAGATAATGAAGAGTGCCTATACTATTGAGAGAATTCAGAGACCAGAAAAAATATCCTCAACGCCTCTGTTACTGTAATGTACAAACAGCTAGTACCAACGTACAAAAGCGCAACTGCAACAGGCAGAAGAATCTGTATATTCAGCAAACTAGATAAAGAAGCAGTACTGGTAGCCCTGTGTCTCAGTAAGGAACTTGAAACATTTAGCTCTGGAGAAGAGCCGAGACTCGCGTTTAAAAGAATAGTTTTCATGGTGCTGCTGCTGCTGCTGGTTTTGTTGTGGTCTTCTGTGCTAAGACTGGTTTGATGCAGCTCTCCATGCTACACTGTATGGTACTGTGCGACACTCTTCATCTCCAAATAACTGCTACAGCCTTCTGAGTCTTCTTACTTAATTCATTTTTTGACCTCCCTTCAATTTTTACCCCCCCCCCCTCCCCCCTCCATGCACACTCACTGAGTTGGTGATTCCTTGATGTCTCAAAAAGTGTCCTATCAACTGATCCCTTCTTTTAGTCAAGTTGTGTCTTATGTCAAAGATTTATTGTATCTCAAGTTCTGTTCATTACCTCCTGATTAGTTATGTGATCTACCCATCTAATTATTAGCATTCTTCTGCAGCACCTCATTTCAAAAGTTTCTATTCTCCTCTTGTGTAAACTGTTTATCATCCAGGTTTCAATTTCATATATGGCTGCACTCCAGACAAATGTCTTCTGAAAAAAACTTCCTAACATTTAAATCTATATTAAGTGTTAACAAATTCCTTTCTTCAGAAGTGCTGTTGTTGCTATTGCTAGCCTACATTTAATATCCTCTCTATTTTGGCCATCATTTTGCTGTCCAAATAGCAAAACATACCTACTGCCTTATGTTTGTCATTTGTTAATCTAATTCCCTCAGTATCACCTGATTTAATTTGACTACATTCCATTATCTTTGTCTTGCTTTCATTGATGTTCGTCTTATATTCTCCTTTCAGGACACTGTCCATTCCATTCAACTGATCTTCCAAGTCCTTTACTGTCTCTGACAGAATTACAGTGTCATTGGCAAAACTCAATGCTTTTAGTTCTTCTCCCTGAGCTATAATTTCCACTCCAAATTTTTCTTTTGTTTTCTTTCTGCTTTTTCGATGTACCAATTGAATAACATCGGGGATGGAGTACAACCCTGTCTCACTCTCTTCTCAGCCACTGCTTCCCTTTATGCCCCTTGACTCATAACTACTATCTGGTTTCTGTACAAGTTGTAAGAGAGTATTTCAGTCAAAAGCTTTCTCTAATTTTACAAGTGTAGGTTTTTCTTTCCTTAACCTATCTTCTAAGGTAATTTGTAGGCTCAGTATTGCCTCTTGTGTTCCTACATTTCTCCGAAACCGAAACTAATCTACCCTGGGGCTGGCTTCTATCAGTTTTCCTTTTCTTATGTAAAGAACCATTATTAGTGTTTTGCTACCTTATTAAACTGTTAGTTTGATAGACACTGCACATACCCTTTTGAAGATGCGAATTTTCATCAGGTTACCTTCCATTCGGGAAGTGGGTACACTCAGTGACTTTTATGTGACTTACCGAGTGCAGCAATCAGTCGTCCTGTAGGCTGGGCAGACTGGTAAAACAGAGTAGGTGGTGAACTGTGATGGAACTAACATCAGACTTAAACGCCTGGGCAGTTTACAAGTGCATCTGAAGACAGAGTGCACAGAATACTCCTAACGATGGGCCTCCACAGCTGATGACATCAGCAACCATGGCCGAAATGTGCACTTGACCTTCAGAATTGGACGTTGGTGCAGTGGCAGAGCATTGCACAGTCTAATGAATAATGATACCATCTTTAGCGCCTATCATGCTGACGGGAGGGCACGAATGTGTAAACCCCTTCATTATGATAATGCTTCTTGACTGCAGTGGCGTTTTTCAGCAAGATAATGTGCCATGTCTCAAGGCCAGGAGTGCGATGGAGTGGTTTGGGGAACACAGTAGCAAGTTCCAGTTGATGTACTCATTCACCAACATGCCAGATCAGATCCTGATCGAACACATCTGGGATGTGATTGGATGTGATGTCAGAGCTCATTGATCCCCTCCACAAAATTTATGGGAATTAGGGCCTATGTGACTTGTTGTGCAGATGTGATGCCAACTCCCTCCAGTGACCTATCAAGGCCTCGTTGCTTCCATGCCATGATATGTCATCACTGCTATCCATGGCAAAAATGAACATACTGGCTAGTAGGTAGGAGGTCATAAAGTTCTGGCTGATGAGTGTACATATACAGAAGAACAGTTGATGATGATAGGGACCCTCCATGGTATATGGTCATTGTAAAGAAACATAAAGTACTGCATAATAGGACTATAGATAAGGACATGCTGAATGGGACACCTTTGGCTCTCAGTAGATTATGATTTTAGCCTTCAGTGACTAGTGTAGCTGAATATTAAAGGATAATGTTGGAATCTGCAGATATGAATTAAAATTTGTGCCATGTCCGGGACTTGAACCGAGATCTTTTTGCTTCCAGCATTATTGTAGATAAAGATGAGACTTACATGTCTTGGGGAAAATTTAATTATATGAGGAATATTAAAGGATCACTCACAAAATTCAAAAAGATTCAGATCATGTGTAAAAGCTGTTAGTGATGCCAAAGTTAGTGTCCAGACATTCACAGATGAGACAGGAACTGAAATTGAGGGTAGCAAAGCACAAGCAGTAATGCTGAACTCAGTTCTCAGATGTTCGTTCACAAATTAAAATCCATGGGTATTGCCTCAATTTGATTCTTGTATCACTGTGAAGATCAGTAATACATATATACCATCAGTGGTGTTGAGAAACGGCTCAAATCACAAAAACTGAGCAAAGTTCGAGGGCTTGATGGAAACCCTACCAGAGCTATACTGAATTTGAAGCCGAGTTAGGCTCTCTTTTAACCATAATACACTGAGGATTCAGCAAACAAAAAATCATGCCCACTAATTGGAAGAAACCATAGGTCACACACTTCTACAAGAAGGGTAGAAGTGATCCACAAAACTACTGTGTAATATCCTTGGCATCTGTTTGTTGTACATCTTAAAACATATTCTGAACTCAAATGTAAAGAAGCTTCTCAAACAAAAGGACCTCCTACATGTCAACAAGCACACTTTCCAAACACATTGACCATCTACATCTACATTTATTCTCTGCAAACAACTGCGAAGTGAATGGCAAAGCGTATGCCTCATTGTACCAGTTATTAGGGTTCCTTCCCATTCCATTCACACAGTGTGGAAGAATGATTGCCTGTGTGTGTGTGTGTGTGTGTGTGTGTGTGTGTGTGTGTGTGGGCGCGTGCGCAGTAATTATTCTAATCTTATTCTTGTGATCCCTATGTGAGCAATATGTAGAGGGTTGAAATACATTCCTAGATTCGTACATTTAAAACCTATTCTTGAAACTCAATTAGTAGATTTTTTTGGGGTTATTTCTTTAGAATCTCTGTAACACTTTCCTATGGGTCGAAAAAATGTGACCATTCATGCTGCCATTCTCTCTGTGTGTTCAATATCCTCTGTTAGTTCTATTTCGTATGGCTCCCACACACTTGAGCAGTATTCTAGAACAGATAGCACGAGTGATTTGTGAGCAATCTGATTGTAGACTAATTGCACTTCCCAAGTATTGGTCGATTCCAACTATGACTCATTGACATTATAGTTACAGGATACTATGCTTTTTATATTTCTGAAGCTCAGAGTTTTACATTTTTGAACATTTAAGCAACTTGCCTATCTATGCATCACTTTGAAATCTTATCAAGATTTGACTGAATATTTTATCAACTTCTTTCTGACAATACTTCATTATAGATAACTGCATCATTGGCAAAAAGTCTGAGGTTACTATTAATATTGTCCGTAATATATTTTGCACTTTTCTCACATGAAAAGCCAGTAATCAAGTACATATACTATTTTTTGATTTATGAAAACCATTCGACTCATTACCACACCTATGATTTTTATTGAAAATGTGATCACTTAGTGTGTCAAGTGAAATTTGTGAGGATTTCTTTGTAGGAAGGATGCAGCATGTTATGAGATGGAGAGTCGTTGACAGATGTAGAGTTAACTGCAGGTGTTCTGCTGAGAAGTGTAGGCCTACTGGGACTCTTGCTGTTCAAGAACATTGTCAAACTTTTCGCAAATGGTATGGTTGTCTGTAATGAAGTACTGTGTGGAAAAAGTTGAGCAAATATTCAGTCACAGCTTGATAAAATTTCAAAGTTGTGCAAAGATTGACAGCCTGCCTTAAGTGATCAGAAATGTAAAATTGTGCAGTTCATAAAACAAAAAAATCTAGCATCTTCTGACTTCAATATCAGTGAATAATAACTGGAATCAGTCAACTTATACCAGTACCAGGATGTAACCGTTTTTGGGGATATGAAATGGAATCATCACATAGGCTTAGTTGTAGGTAAAGCAGGTACCAGACTTCAGTTAATTGATAGAATGCTTAGGTAATGCAGTTGGTCTGCAAAGGAGATGACTTACGAAACACTCGTGTGACTCATCCTAGAATGTTGCTAGAATGTTGGGACCAATACCAAACAGGTCTAACAGGAATATTGAACATATACAGAGAAGGACAACCACAGGTATGTTTTACGTGAAGTGGAGGCATAAAAACCCTGAATATACTGAACTGGCAGACACATGAAGATAGATGCAAACTATCCCAAGAAAGTCTACTTACAAAGTTTTAATGGACCCCTATGCAATAAAATGTAGAAAGGGAAATAGAGAACCGTACTCATAAATTGAAGTAAATGAAACTACTCTTCTGATAGCATTCACACAGTAAATATTACATTCTATGCCAGAGGAAGTGCATTGTGCACATGTAGTATCTGGTAGGAGGTTAGTTGTCCTCCACAGTTACACAGGAATTCAATCTGCTGAATAATTCTTCATTCAGTTATTTCATTTATTCTTAAATCCTTAACATGGTGGATGTAGTTAGATAGTTAAAAGATTCTGTATTCATTTAGATTTTAGCCTCTTAGGGTGAAGGTGCATGAACTTATTCACACTTATGTAAACTTGATTGTGCTTATGTTTTATTTTTCACCACAAATAGTCTTACAATTGGTGCATTAATGCATCAGCATGAGGATCAAGTGGTTCCATGGAAATAACTGAAAGTTCATATAGTACAGTTAAAGTTGAAATTTTAATGGGTTCTGTGATATCCATCAATATCCATCAAGTGAAAATTTATGTAACCTAACATTAGAATGAAGATGTGCAGTATTATTTAAGCAAGGGTTTGATCTATTGCCAGCTTGTAAATTGCAGTAGACTCTTTTATCATCAGTGAGGTGTACTGCTGAGTTTTGAACACAAACCTATAAATCATGTTAAAATATCTCATTGTAGCCTAAGTTCTAGCACTCATAATGTGAATGTTGCTTAGGATTATACACTAATCTTTTGTTCGAAACCTGTTTGGTGAGGGTTTTTTTTTCCACTAATTTTCTGATAGGTTTGATGCAGCTTGCAGCAACTTCCTTCTCCTGTGCCAGCTCTTCTTCTCAGAGCAACACTTACACCCAACATCATCAGTTATTGTGAGCTATATAGTAATCTCTAACAATGGAAAGTCCAGGCTGGACTGCCGAGCTGACCTTTGCAATTTGCACTATCCCCCAAAACTCCCTACCAATGTCCAAATAAATCCAGACCCGAAACAACCCCAGAACACTGTTGTTAATCTTTCCACCAAAGTCCTCAGCCCCACAGAAGTTTCAGTCCTATCCACAGGCTTCACTTTTAGCCCTATACCAAAATTTAGCCATGTTGGATTTGTCAAAGGCCCTATCTCCTTCCTCCAATCCCGGCAATGAAAACACTCCTTTGCCACCAATCCCTCCCACCAAAGCCAAGCTAATCCCAGCATTGAACCCTACCTCTCCCAGTTTATACCACCATCCACCATACTAGTGCGATCCTTCCTCGTCTCCCCACCTCCCACGTAACCACTACCTGTACACCTCCCTAAAATTCCTTACCTCCAACTTGGTCTCTTCCCCATGTCCGTTCCTAAGGACACCAGCCTTTCAGCAGAGGGAAGGACAGCAGTACACAACCTAAAAACAGATCCTGAACTAATCATCCCACCTGCAGATAAAAGGTTTTACCACTGTTGTTATGAATCACAGTGACTGACATGGCAGAATGCCTCTGCCATTTGTTAGACTCTTCCACCCCATAAACTCTGCCATGGTGATCCCATTCTGGAAGTCCAACATAATTTCCAATCCCTTCTCAGAACCTTAGTCTTAGTCTATTCCCAGAACAAGTCTATTTCCCTCCTCACCTCTAAGACTCCCTGGATATTGACCTTCCACAAACCCAACAATCATGGATGTGCCATTGTAGCTGCTTATTATGCTCCTACTGAAAGAGTTTTGGCCCTCATTGATCAGCACCTCCAACCAGTTACTCAAAATCTAAACTCCATCATCAAAGATACCAACCATTTCCCTCACCAACTCCCCACCATTCCCACCACTTTAACCTCCTGGATTCCTACTCGTCACTGTTGACACTACTTTCCTCTACACAAACATCCCTTATGCCCGTGGTCCTGCCACTATTGAACACTGACTGGACTGGAGATAGTGGTCACGTGTGCATTAGGTGTGTTTTCTTGTGTGAATGTGTGTGTGTTTCCTTGCTGAAGAAGGCTCAGACCAAAAACTCGGTGTGTAACAGTATTGTCGTTGTGCCTGTCTGCAATTCAGTGTGTCATCTTTACAGTGAGTAGCAGTCTTTTTCATAATATTGTTGATGTGCTATTTCTCTCTGCCCACACAGTTTTTGCCCTGTGCAGCTTAGCTTATGTCGTAACACTAGTCCCTTCTTCTGAGCAGAGTTTTTCCGTATATTCCTTTCCTTACTAAAACTACGGAGAACTCCCTCATTTCTTATCATACCTTTACACTTAATTTTCAACATCCTCTTGTAATGCAACATCTTGCTCACTTTCTCTTTTATCTTGCTTTCCCATGCTAAATTATTCATAGATGTGAAAACTAATAGAACTTGAAATTCAGTGTTTCTTCCTGTTGCAGCTCATTAGTTACAGTAAAAGTATCAGATTGTTAATATTGTCCAGATAGGTGGCTCATTGATTCCACAAACTATTCCTTCTTTGGGGTATAGTGGCAAATTAAGAAATTATTGGTGTATAAATTTATCTTTTGCTGTAGCAGAAGCAAAAGTGTGCTAATTGACCTTGATAAGTCCAGTGTATCATTTGTATAGATCTTATGGAGAAATACAGTAACCCAGTGTTTGATGACTACCAGACTAGGAACTGTTTTGATTTTCAGTGTTTTATACATCTGTAGCAGGCTTTACAATGCATTGATGGATTTCTTATTGAAATGGGCAAAGCCAACACACACAGCACCTAAAACGACATACAAATGAATGAAAATGCCAAATTTGTTTTAATTGCTCAGAGTTTTGAATTAACAACTTTGGTAGGAGAAACTACTTGAGGAGTGTTCCTGCAAGATGTGGTTGAAATGGTATAAAGAAAGAAAACCTTCATTAATGGAACGTTGATGATATAAAATGTTTTTTCTTCTAACTGGTCTGTGGTGCAGAGTAGTTGCTAACAGTAAGAAAGTAGAGACATTGTGATTTGCATGTGTGACTTCGTCTGACCAACTACAGGCTGTAATTTCAGAGTTAAGAAATATCCAAACAATAGTTAGTTATTTAGGTTCATGCTCCATGGACCATTTGTATGATAAATCATAATGATGTTTAACAAGTCCTTTTACATTCATGTAGCAAATTAATTTACAAGTTTTTGTTTGTTTTTGTTTTTTATTATTATTATTGTTATTATTATTATTAAATGCACAGATATGAGTTGTAGCAACAAAAATAATCAATTTTTGACATTATAACATGATGAGTTAGTATATTCTACCCTCCACCGTTTACACATTACAATTATAGAAATTCTTTTACAATTTGCACAACATACTTACAAAGAATTTTTTTTATTTTTTTTTTAATTTTTTTTATTTTTTTTTTTATTTATTTTTTTTTTTACTGTTTAATTTCAGGTTACATTTATATTTATCAGCACGTTACTCTGCCTTGCCATTAATGTGGATTCTGTGATTGCTTTCCAGTCACTGACATTCATTAGAGGAAAGATATATCACAAGTTTTTCATTGAGACCCATTTTGGTTGTGAGAAACATGTTGGCTCAAAATTGGGCAATATCGATGTCAACAGACTACATAAACAGTTGTTTCACATTATTATACTCTTTTATTGATACAAGATTGTGTCAAATAAGTCAGAAGTTCCTTCTAAATGAATTTGTTGCTGTAGCTGCAAACTTATCCCTCTTCCCCCCCCCCCCCCCCCCCGCCCCCCCCCCCCCCCCACACACACACACACACACACACAGAGACAGAGAGAGAGAGAGATTTTTTATACCACAGTCTTAGAGCTTAACATCACTTGGCTCCTGTGTGGATAAAAACTATGGTGAGTAGTTGAAAAATGACAGTATGTTGGATGTTTTGTGGTGTTTCAACATCCATTTTAAACAAAATCAAGCCAGTGGAATTTTCTTTTGCTGATCTAATTTTGGAATCTCTTCTCACCACGATGGAATCTAGCTGTTGTCTTCCCATGCCTCTGGGCCTTTTCCAAGCGTACCTTCTCCTCTTGTGACTTTTGAACAGTTTATTAGCTTTCACTAGCTAAACGTTATTACAGAATTCAATTAGTATTTCTCCTCCCTTGTTACTACAATCAAGCCCATATTCTCCTGTAACTCTTTTTTTCTGTTTCTTTCCGTAGCACCACTTTCCACTCTCCCAAGATGGTTAGATTATGATCACCCTTTACATACTGAATCACCTGTTAAATATTCTCCCTCTCCCTCAGATACTTAAAAAGCTTATAAGAAAGCCGCTTAGGAGCGGCATGGAAAGAGTTCCTTCCTTATGTGTGTTTATAGTATTGAGAAACTCCCTTTAGAGGAATTGAATATTTTCTCATTTGTGCCACCTTATTTATAAGTAATCAAGATACAATACATATAGTAAATGTTTTCATAAAGTGTTGAATTCGTGTAACATTTCTTCTGTTTGTCTGTGGAAAATAAATAAATGTAGAATACATATGTCAAAGATACAGCTTCTGTTGGAATTGACTGGTGTTGGGATGTAGAGGCAAGTGCAGAACTGAAAGAGTAATTGGGCAAGGAGTTTTCGGATCTTGAAAACTGTTCTTGCCTACCCCAGAGGAACTTTATATGATCTTACACTGGGAAAATGGAGGAGGACTGTGTATTAATGAAATTACCTTAAAGAGCTTTGTTTTGCAGATGGCATTGTACTTTTTGCCTGTAACGCAGATAAACAATGAATGAAAAAATTAAAAGAGCTAATTTGAAAATCAGGAGTAACAAGTGTAGCATAAGAACGTTGGATAAATTGATAATGAAATGGTAGAACTAGTTGATGAGTTTTTATGTATTTAGAACAGTTGAAGACAATGACAAAGTGGACAGTAAAAGAAGTAAATAAAAGAGTAAAAATGGCCTATAGCACTTTCACTGAACTGAATTGAGTTTAGGAAGAAAGCTTCCAACATTGGTGGAAGTTTACAATCATCGAGGATTGCTAGTTTTGACTTACAGCAATGAAACATGGAATTTTAATATGAAAATAATTCAGATACAGTGCCAGTTATTGTGAATGTTTGCTGTTGGCAGTTTGTTTCTTGTACTCTAATTATACAGTCACAATGGGTGTAACATAAAAATTTGTGATCTAGAATTATCGAAAGTGTTAAATTGTTTATTCATCAGTTGTTCTTCAGGAAGTGAAACATGAAATTTGTGTGGAGCTATGTTAGGACCATAAGGTGGCTAAAACTGAGATGATTGTTTGGCATTATTGGCCGGGAGACCCTATCTAGGGTTGTTTGGCAGCTTAGTGCAAGTCCTTTTATTTCACACCACTCTGACAACTTGCACATTGGTGATGATTGAATGATTAGGACAAAACACCCAGTTCCCGAGCAGTTAAAATTTCCAACCTGGGTGGGAATCAAACCCGTGCCCCCTGCATGACAGTCATGCATTCAAAAGCTATTCAGTAAATTTAGATTGGTTTCTGTATCAAAGCTACTGTTTGTGATTGCACATTGTCCTGGGAAGACAGATTATAGTTAGTGGCTTGCCGGCGTAATTTATTGCTGAACGTAGTTCCCATGTTATCCATCATCTTGCAGTAGCTTCCTTCTTTTTGTCTGTTTATTTTAAAGTTAGTCAGTGAGTAACACACATGAATGCAAAACACAGTTACAACAACTTTTTCTGTTAAAACGTGCTGTTAACTAATGCAACTTTTCCACTAAAACCGCACTCCGCATTTTTCTGTTATTCACCAGGACATAGTAGATGCCTGTGTTTAATTCTGGAGTAAAATTTTGTTTAACAGTGCCCCTGTCCCTTCCTCAAGATGATTTAAAAATTGTTTATTGATATTTTTCATACTTGGATAGTCAAATGTCCACATTTATGTGAACAGTCCAAATGTTACCACTCATGACATTCAGCCATGATAAATGCTTATGATTTGTTAGCTGCACCTATAATATTTTATACATAGTCAAACATTGCTAACAGCTGTGCAAGGTTACTCTTCCCAGGACATTTTCATCCAACTTCTGCAAATCCCCATTCCACTTTCTTCCTGAGTCCACAGATTTAAGGCCTGCTCGAAAGGCAGCCAAATTTATCATGAGATTTGAAACATTTTCAAGAATAGAGAAAAAACCTGTGTCACTAGCTTTAATTTAATACAGACAGGTAGAGAAAACTCTTAAGGGAAAATAATAATGTAATTATCCAAAACAAAATGATGGGTGAAGTATACTGAATAGGATACTGGGACTAGACTGGCAATGAATGGCAATGTAATTGTCATGGTTGGGAAGTGAGTAGAGACAACGTTTAGAGTGGTGACTCAAGACCAAACACCTTTACCCAAAATCCTTACATACATTAGCATGCACAAAAAAGTAAAAATAAATCAAGGATAGAATCGAGGCTCTTTGGACAAGACAAGATAGTGAGATTTATCAGAGGGTGCAGGAGTCTGTGGTGCATAGCAGAACCAATATCTGGAGAGTTCTGCCTGAAGCATATTGTTCAAACTGACATCATCCATAGAAGCTTACGTGCATTCAGTGGAATAACTTGGGGAAAGACTTTCTCTGAACATCAGTATGTTGATGGCAGCTACACTAACTTCACAAAATAATGAACGTAAATCACTGGATGATAAAAATGCACAAAAGTAAAAAGATATTATCAGCAGTGCATTTGGTGGTGAGAAATAAACTTTCTGCAGACAAAAGGGGATGGGGCTATACGAGCTGAGGGAGTAAAGCCGAACGGATGAATGCCAATCGCTGTCTGATTATGTGGTTGATTGGGTTTGCGAATAATGGTGTGTTCTTGTTTGTGATGTGAGATCAAGCTAGATGTTTTTAGTGTGCGTAGGATGGGGGTATTTTGTGACTGGCATAAAAAAATAAAACAAGGCACTTGGAATTATGGGAATAAGCATTCTTCCAATTGCTCTCAGTTCGTAGCCACATCGTTTGCAAACAGTGTGTTTACAAACTTTGGTGTTCTGCATCTAGGTGCTCAGTCTGGACATGTCTGTCATGTCTTTCATTCTACTAGTGGAATGTGTTGTGGATTGGCAGGAGAGCCAACCCAGGATTATAGAGGAAGCCGACAGGCACGCGTTTTAGCTCACGCAGGCTGGCATGAGGTCTGGAACAGGACAAGGAAATTAGAACTTAGAAAAACGGATGCAGATGGTGGAATACTTAACTTTAATCCATTAATGTTGAACGTAGCTCTTGTCTGTACATTATTTACAATATCAATAGCAACTGATAATGGTGCCTTGCTATGTCGTAGCAAATGACGTAGCTGAAGGTTATGCTAACTATCGTCTCGGCAAATGAGAGTGTATTTAGTCAGTGAACCATCGCTAGCAAAGTCGGCTGTACAACTGGGGCGAGTGCTAGGAAGTGTCTCTAGACCTGCCGTGTGGCGGCGCTCGGTCTGCAATCACTGATAGTGGCGACACGCGGGTCCGACGTATACTAACGGACCGCGGCCGATTTAAAGGCTACCACCTAGCAAGTGTGGTGTCTGGCGGTGACACCACATTCCTCCCCCACAAATCGGCGCGTGGTTGTGGCATAAGGCTTCCGCCCGCCATGGGGAGGACCCCATGTTGACGTATGCGACGAGGTGGGGAGCCTAACAACAGGCGAGGCTGTGCCACCCGCACCCTGCCATTTGGTCCAAGGGGAGCTAGGAAACCCCTGAAAACCTGCTCCAGGGTGCACGCCAACATGCGGTGTATGCGCCCGCAGAGAGACAGGAGGGGTCGAAGGGTCGACTTCCATCGGGCCGGGGCACCCGACGGGCGAAGACGACATATGGTCCGGAGCGGGCAAGAGCTCCATGTCGGAGGACAACTGGTCACGGGAAGCGATCGGCGGCGCGTGACCCGGGGAGGCGCCCGGCGGTTGCAGCGACGCGTCCACTGCGGGCGTCACCGGCGGGAGAACAGGCGGCGGCGGCGGCGGTGGTGGCGGCGCGTCGCCATGGGGCAGAATGGAAGGCAGCGTCAGTAACACCTGGGGCTGAGGTGAGCCAGTAGATGGGTCTCCAGGGCGCTGACAGGACGGCACCGTCGCTGAAAGCAGACGGCGAGCGGCAGATCCCATGCGACGACAGAGGCGCAGCTGGTTGAGATGCCGGCGCCCCTCACCAGAGGCCCCCAAACCCAGATACATAGCGCGTCTGAGGCAGCGAAGAATGCGCCCTTCGAGCCAACGCCATGAACCTCGGTAGTGACGATAGTAGACAACGTCGCCTGGAGCAAAAGCAGGTGTCTGCCGCTGCAAAGGAACCTGATGCGGCGGATGTAGCAAAGACATCAAGGTTCGATGAGGACGACCGTGAAGCAACTCAGCCGGCGAGCGACCATCTCAGGGCTTAGAGTGATACGAGGACAAAAAGAGCAACAATGCGTCCTCCCGAGGATGCGACTCTTTCAACTTCAACATCTGGGACTTGAAAGTCCTGACCAATCGTTCAGCGGCACCGTTTGACTGAGGCGAAAACGGCGCGGATGTCAGATGTTGAATACCATTGGCCTTGCAGAATGACTGAAATTCTGCGGACATGAATTGTGGGCCATTGTCGGAAACAATAGTCTGTGGAAGACCTTCAATGCAAAAGATAGCAGATAACGCTTGGATGGTGGCAGATGCCGTCGTGGAAGACATCCGAGCAACAAAAGGAAAATTACTGAGTGAATCGACCAGAACCAACCATCGAGCATTCCAGAATGGAGCAGCAAAATCGATGTGTAAGCGTTGCCAAGGGGAAGTGGCTTTTGGCCATGCAAAGAATTTCCACGGTGATGCGGATTGTTGTTCGGCACATATTCCTAATCGCAGCATCAATTCCGAACCAAGTACAGTGCTGACGAGCAAGTTGTTTCGTTCTCACTATACCCCAATGTCCTTGGTGGAGAAGCTGTAAGACAGAGGACTGTAACGAATGTGGGACCACAACCCTGGACCGATCATTATCAGAACACAACAGCAAAAAACCACGTCAAACAAAAAGTCTCTCCTTGTGAGCAAAAAATCGGCGAACCAATGGATCCCCGATCCGTGACTTTGACAAGGGCCATTGCGTAGCAACAAAACGCAGAACGGTAGCAAGAACAGGGTCAGCAGCTGTGGCTGTAGCTACACGACGAAAATCAATCGGAAATGATTCGACCACGTCATCGGTTTCCACATCAATGAACATGCAAGCAAGTTCAGAAGAATCGAATGCTCTATCCTCAGCAACAGGAAAACGGGGCAACGCATCGGCGTTTCCGTGCTTAGCAGTGGGCCGATACAAGATATCGTAGCGGTACTGCGAGAGGAACATAGATCAGCGAATGAATTTCTGCGCTGTACGTGGAGGTACAGGCTTGTTCGGATGAAAAAGTGATGTCAAAGGTTTGTGGACTGTGATGATGGTAAAGTGACGACCATACAAGAAATCATGAAACTTTGTAACACCAAACGAGAGCCAATGCTTCTTTCTCGATCTGTGAATAATGTCTTTGCACAGACGAGAGCAATTTGGACGCAAAAGCAAAAGGGCGATCATGCGATCCATCTTTGTGCGCAAGCACAGCACCGATCCCAAAATCCGATGCATCCACCGTCAACAAAAGGGGTTTCTGGGGATTGAATGGCGTAAGGCAAGTATTGGAAAGCAACGCTGATTTCAACTGGCGAAAGGCGCGTTCGCATTCCGTCTTCCAGACGAACGGAACACCTTTACGGCGTAAGCGATGAAGCGGAGCTGAAATGGAAGAGGCATGGGGAACATAGCGATGATAATAATTAATTTTTTCCAGCACACTCTGTAGCTGCTTCAAATTCTGCGGCGAAGGCAGGTCTTGTATGGTACGGAGGTGCTCGGAACTGGGATGTATGCATTGGGCATTGATTACATGTTCCAAATATGGTAAGTCACGAGCAAAAAACACACATTTGTCCTTCCACAAGCGAAGACCATTTTGTCGCAAGACCTGAAATAATGTTCTGAGATTGGCTAAATGTTCATCTTCCGTCTTTCCGGAGATCACAATATCGTCCAGATAGTTTGCTGCAGTAGGGACCGACGCACAAACAGTTTGCAGATATTGCTGAAACAATGCAGGGGCGGATGCACACCCGAATGGCAGTCGTTTGAATCAATACAAACCAAGATGCGTGTTAACCACCAAAACGCACTGGGAGCCTTTGTCCACCGGTATTTGCAAGTACGCATCTGCTAGGTCCAACTTCGAAAAATATTTACCCGGGCACAGTCTGTCAAAAAGATCTTCCGGGTGGGGTAAAGGAAAAGTTGCAATCACTAGTTGTGGATTCACTGTTGCCTTGAAGTCCACACAAAGTCTCAATTTTCCGGAAGGTTTTGGCAAAATTACTAACGGTGATGTCCAGAGAGAAGCCTGCACACGTTCAATCACACCTTGTGTTTCCAATTCATTTAATGTTCTTGCGACCTCATCACGCAATGCGTGGGGAACATTGCGCGCTCTGAGAAATTTCAGTTGCGCGTATACTTTCAGTTCCAAATGTGCTTTATAGTTCTTAGCGCAACCAAGGCCCGGTGCAAAAATATCTGCAAACTCTTCACATAGACGAGAAACGCTGTCTGAAGGCACAATCTTGTTCACTGACAGGACCTGATTTACTATAGACAAGTTAAACAACTGAAATAAATCGAAACCAAACAAGTTCACTGCAGAAGAAGAACGAAGGACGTACAATGACACAAGTTTTGTTTGTCCTTTGTATGTTGCAAGAAGGCTGCACTGTACTAACACAGGGATCGCTTGTCTTGAATAACTACTTAACTTAACATTTGCGGCACGCAATGGAGGTGTGCCCAGCTGTTTGTATGTGTCGTGATTGATCAGTGAAACTGCAGCTCCGGTATCAAGCTGGAATGGGATCACTTTGCCGTGAATGTCCAAATCTACAAAAAGTTTATTGTCCTGTTGACGAGAAGAGCGACTGTCTCGTGCAATGTGAACTGACACTGATACAAAATCACTTGTGACATGACGGGATTTCCGTCAATGTCGACGCACACTATTTGTGGGACGATCACACAGTCACTGTTAGAGAGAGTGGCACTGGGCGGAGTGGAATGAACTACATGAATTTCCCGGGCGAAGTTTCACGAGCCAGAGTATCCTTGGTTTGATTCCGATTCCGGCGCGAAGCAAAGGGCCTGGAATGGTTGTGAGTGTCCGATCTGAGCTTTTTCTGTCAAACACTTTGAACATGTCCTTTTTTATTACAGAAAAAGCAAATAGCTTGGTGTGATGGGCAATTCGCACGCGAATGTCTAGTAGCACACCGCGGGCATGATTTTAGCACTGCATTTGCTTGCCTGCACAGCACACATGGCTGAGTGCCTGGTGGCATCGGCGCGGCCGGGCGCGAGGGCTGTTTACCACTCCGTGCAGCTCACCAGGCGGGCCGGTTAACGTGACACACGGCTGGTGGTGAAGTTTCAAATGATTCCTGAGCAAAGTCAAGTGTGTCCTGCCGATCCAATATGTCCATCACTTGTTGAAGGGAGGGATTGACTAGTTTCAAAATCTGTTCCCTTATACGAACATCAGAAACGTTCTGTGCAATTGCATCACGTACCATAGTATCTGAATAAGGGAGTCCACATTGACACTCAAAAGCACAATCCCTAGTAAGGCCTTGCAAAGTGGCAACCCACTTCCGATTAGTTTGACCTGCCGTACGTTCTGTATGAAAGAAGGTATACCGTTTGGCAACTACATTAACTGATTCTTTGAAATATGCATCTAATGCAGACAAAATTTCGTCGTAGGCCAGAGTTGCTACGTCGCATCGGGGAAATAATTTGACGATCACACAGTATGTTTGGACGCCGACGGATGACAACAAAAATGGCTGCCGCTCGTTACCTTGAATTCTGTAGGCGGCGAGATGCAATCCAAATTGGCGGGACCACTCCGTCCAGCTTTCGAGTGCAGCATCAAAAGGTCGAAAAGTTGGTGCGACAGCGTGTTGTGGCTGCGTTAGCGGTGGCTGCCGCATCGTTTTGCATTGCTCGTTGACCCTGGACGAGCTGTCCAAGGGCATCCAGTAAGGCCTGCGTCTGCTGATTCTGTAAGCGATAAAATTCGGACAGTACATCTGGAGATTGTGGCGAAGCCATTACACAAGTAAATCAGGGCAATATTGATAAGAACGCAGAAAACCTCGTCGCCAAAATGTTGTGGATTGGCAGGAGAGCCAACCCAGGATTATAGAGGAAGCCGACAGGCACGCGTTTTAGCTCACGCAGGCTGGCGTGAGGTCTGGAACAGGACAAGGAAATTAGAACTTAGAAAAACGGATGCAGATGGTGGAATACTTAACTTTAATCCATTAATGTTGAACGTAGCTCTTGTCTGTACATTATTTACAATATCAATAGCAACTGATAATGGTGCCTTGCTAGGTCGTAGCAAATGACGTAGCTGAAGGCTATGCTAACTATCGTCTCGGCAAATGAGAGCGTATTTTGTCAGTGAACCATCGCTAGCAAAGTCGGCTGTACAACTGGGGCGAGTGCTAGGACCTGCCGTGTGGCGGCGCTCGGTCTGCAATCACTGATAGTGGTGACACATGGGTCCGACGTATACTAACGGACCGCGGCCGATTTAAAGGCTACCACTTAGCAAGTGTGGTGTCTGGCGGTGACACCACAGAATGAGTGAAACTTAGTACTCACCATATTGTTGAGACATTGACTGGCTGACATGCTCAGACCGTGTACATCCTTAGACCTAAATCTCTCTCTCTCGATCTCTCTCTCTATGATTTCAGTGACTTCAATTAAAACATACAGGCTGATAGGCTGTGAATGGTATATAAAACTGATCCCTGACATCTTTGGAAGTAAAACAGCAACAGCAGTTGCTTGAGAGTGCCCCCCCCCCCCCTTACTGCATTTGTAGAGCAACATAGGAGGCCCCTCCATATGTCATTCAATGCTGATTGCATGATTATCTTGAGCTGCCTTCATCGTTGTTGATTAAAAGTAATAGATAGTCGTTGTGTTGGTGCAAAGTCAACATCCATGTTTTATCTAACATAAGTCCTTCTTTTCTATTATTATTATTATTATTATTATTATTATTATCATTATTATTATTATTTCTAGTGTGTGTGTGTGTGTGTGTGTGTGTGTGTGTGTGTGTGTGTGTGTGTGTGCATGATAATGCACTGTCTTTGTTAAAATGTCAGTCTCACTGTTCTTGTACTGCTGATTAGTGAGTATGGTGAAAAATCAGCATTAGCAGAACATATTTTCCAAGATGGAAAGCATGAAATAAAGTTCAGTGAGATGGCCATTTTAGTGAAGACAATATATAATCGTGTGTGCATGTATAGAAAGACCATAGAGATTTATGTACACATTAATAATAATTTTAATAGAAAGGAATATTTGAAGTTAGGTAAGATACAGATGTTGACTTTGCACCAACAGAACAACAATCAGTTAAAAGTAATAGAGAACAATGCCACTAGCCAGAAATAATCATGCAGATGGCATCTGATGACTAATGGCGGTGCCCTCTATGTTGCTCTGTAAATGTGGGGGCACTCCTTGAGCTGTAATTGCAGTTGCCAATTTACCTCCAAAAATGTCTCCTGGAGTTGGAGGCGATACACCAGGATGTAGTTTTACACATCGACCATGGCCTATCACCTCAGACGTCTTGACTGAAGTATACAACACTTGAAAGCCTAAATTGCATAATTTCAGTTTCATTAATGTACATGTTGACTGCTCAGTGCCTAAGTTACTTGGTGTTATATTTACCCCTTCCACAATTTGTTCTTCACATAGGACCTTCCAACATCATATTAGAGTCTTTCATCCTCATATTAGGAGATATTTTTCTTGCATGTTCATCATGAATAAAAAATTTGTGTACTGTTGCTCACATTGCTGAATATAGTAAAGTGTGAGTGACAAGTATTTAAAATTATTGTTACATTTTCTGTTTAAATAGGACATCTCTTTACAACATGGGAAATGCTGGAAGCAGTGCGAGGGAGAGGCATAAGGGAGGGGAGCTTGCCCCTCCTCCTTCTCCTGGAAAGGATAGTCAAGCATTTGTCTTTGACAAGAAACCTAACACAAAACTTGTCTTCCAGTCCTCCAATGAAGAAGAAGAACCCTATTATACTAAGGAAAAGCCACCGTCAGAGCAGGTAAGTGGAGCTTTCCTTTTGATTTGGGCACCAGATAACTATAACTGACAAGGTGTTGTATCATAGGATTGTATCTTCTTCCTCTTACCCTCTTTTTATTCATATTCTGCTGCCCAAACACTGCTGGCCATTGAAATTTCCAACACCATGAAGGCAACATGCAACAAACATCAAATTGACATGAAGTGTGCTACATGCTTGGATATTTAAATGAATAGTATTTCAGCAGAACCTCACAAAGTAGGAAGAGTAATGCATCTACATTCTATAGATAAGACAATGGTACGATTATGGCTGCTCATATTGGTCAAGATCCCATTCCTATCTTATGAAGATGGAATCGATTGGTTCAGGAGAGCCATACTCAATCCCATGAAGCTCTCAACAGCTCCATGCAAACAGTGCCCAAGAGGACAGGTGAATTCTTTGTCTGGCTGTGCAAGTTTCTACAGCCCATATATCTCAAGTGAGAAAATAGGCTTATTTGCAACAAGGCAAGTACCTGTAGGGATAATGTCTGGAGATTAACAAGCTGTAAGAATGGTGAGTGTTGTTACAGATTCTGTTGCTGAGATGGTTGTTCAGATGTGGTGTGCTCTACAACAACTCTAGACACAAGAGTGGCACAATATTATGTTTCGAGATGAGTCCCAGTTCTGTGTATTTTGTGCAGAATCACATTGTACATGTGTGTGTGGAGGCTCTGAGAATGAATGAACATTATCAGATACACACAAAGGAATTACAGACATTGCCTGCAAGTGGGCATTGGGTAAGGATGAGAATTTGTGCCAGACCAATATCAAACCCAGGTCTCCTCCTTACTAGGCAGATGTGCTGACCATTGTGCCACCCAGACACAGTGGTCATCACAGCTGTACGAGGTACTGTAGCACACCTCCCATCAGACCCTAATTTTCTACATACCCGCACACTACGAATGTAGTGACCCTTGTCCCTGTTGTCATTAGCAGGGATTCCCATTTGAGTTGCTGAAGCAACTCCATATTATTAATGTGTTATTCAAATCAACCATTTACAAATCTAGAAGCCCACCTGTGAATTGCTTTGATGTCTTCCTTCATTCTGACCTGGTGCAGATCCCAACACTCGAGCAGTACATGAGAATGGGTCACACTATGGTATGATTAAAATTATTTGGTCGTTGACAGTTCACGGGTCAGAGCTGGTTTTCTCCAATCAGTGTGTTCAACGTCATGCCTAAACTGTTCGCCATTGCCAAACTGCCACAACAGTTGAATGTTCACTTCCAGTACCTTGTCTGACATTCTTTGTTGATGTCTTTCGGTCTCAAATCGTGGGTCTGGCACTTTTATTTCATATTTAGTCATACATGATAAACCCACCCTCCCTCCACACACACACACACACACACACACACACAATGCTGATGAAATAAACACGTTTCATACATAGCACTGACTAAACACTGCTGGATACTTCTGCACAAGATGCAAATCAGCATCGCATATGCTATTATCATAATCACACAGATCGGCTTACATTAGATAAGTTTTGCATGACAGTGTATGAAACCAAGCTTTTGGAGGCTGCAGTTCATCAATGCGGTTGGGTTGTCTGTCAAAAATATAACAACTCAGCATGTGAAGGTCATGGGTTTGAAGCTCATCAGATGTCATGATTTCTTTTTTTTGTTTCTGAATGTAATCAAAAGAGTTTGATTATGATTTTTGTTAATTGTTTTTAATGTAATTTTTTTTATTTATAATTCTTTGCCGTGCCATTCTCATCGTTGTATTGACTATTTTATTTGCTCTTCTTTTCCTGCCTGTCATTCTTTTTTTGTCTGGAATCTGCCTGTGTCGTCTATAATCCGCAGCCAAGTGCTAACAAGGACTGCTCGTTGGTTGGCAATCCAGCAGCTCGTGTAGCCAGTGAGAGAATAGTTTTTTATAACCAGTGACAGCAAGAAATTACAATTATCTTTTAGTGCCGAAACTGAACTTTTTCTGTCTTGAGTTTGCTCTTAGAGGTTAGCTTTAATCGCTGTGAACAAAGCGATTATGATTTTAGTTCTGCAGGAGACTATTGACCACTGCTTTCTCAGATACATTACATATCAAGAAGTTGTGGTTAGTTTAGGACATGAGTCTAAATTCATGACTACAAAACGCATCCTCTGTTGCAATTCAGTCACTTGTCACTTAAAATCAGCTGTCAACAGAGCATCTCACATTTCTGACATACGTTCTGGCAGCCACTTCAAACATTGGTCTGTGTTACACATTAACAGCATTTGCGAAGTGACTTGCCATGTTTGTGTGTTACCTATTGCCAAGCGGTAGCCGGCGGCCAATGTGGTAGCACCACAGCAGCAAGTGCCAGACTTCAACTACCAAGTAATGTTAAACAGATTATATTGTCCTAGAAGCTATATTCTGTATCTCTCTCACATTGAAAATATCTGGTTATGTATTGCTAAGAGACTGGCGCACTACCATTCACAGGCCACTGTGACTGATGAAATGGTACGGAGTTGCAACAGCATGGAATGATGAATCCATATGTCATCAGAGATCAGTTTGACTCAGTGCTTAGCTCAGTTAGAACCATTGTTGCTGCTGTACTTGGCAACTATGTGTACTAAATTTTGCATCCCACACATCACAAAACTAAATACACTTTTAATCATGTATTCTTCCTAGTATACTGTATATGTGCGATAAGTAAAATTCTGTTATTTGCTAGTCTTCCTGATGTTGCATTACTAGTAGTCAGCAGTTTGTGCTGGCTTGTTAGGATGTGTAACATGGCTGCAGGTTTACAAATAGTATAAATTTCCTCAGCAAAAATGTGGCTATGTTTTGGCCATTTACAATGTTGGATTTCTTTTATATAAGTCTGCAGTAAAATGTAATAAACATTTCCCAAATTTATTTCTTGCAAGGCACAGAGAGAGAGAGAGCAGATTTTCGTAAGGAATTGTCTTAAATAAGATGCTGTTGCGGCATGCATGATATGTAATCAGATACTTAGTGTAGCTGTTATATGTTGTATGTTATTTCATCACTATTTAGTGTGGATTTTTGTTGTAGGAAGAACTTGGAGCTCCACGGCAACGATCTGCAACAGTTTCTGAAGGCAGCACCAAGGTTGATGACAAAACATTGCCAACAGTATTCAAGTGGGAGGGTGGTGGAAAGCAGGTTTTTATCAGTGGTACTTTCTCTAATTGGAAGGCTCTTCCCATGGTCAAAAGGTGATTTACATTAAGTTATTTAAGTAATAATAATAATAATAATAATAATAATAATAATATACACAGTGAGGTGGAAGGATTCATGATTGCAATACAGGATCAAACAATAAACACCAGATATTACAGCAAGCATATTATTAAAGATCGCAATACCACAACAGATAAATGCAGACTTTGCAAACAACAAATAGAAACAGCAGATCACATCACAAGTGGATGTACAATACTACCAAATACAGAATACCCCAGAAGACATGACAATGTAGCAAAAATAATACATCAACAGCTTGCCTTACAACGTAAACTTATAAAACAACACGTTCCCACGTACAAGTATGCACCACAAAATGTACTGGAGAATGATGAATACAAATTATACTGGAACAGAACCATTATAACAGATAAAACAATGCCACATAACAAACCTGACATCATACTCACCAATAAAAAGAAGAAATTAACACAACTAATCGAAATATCCATACCCAATACAACAAATATACAAAAGAAAACAGGAGAAAAAATTGAAAAATACATCCAACTGGCTGAGGGAGTCAAGGACATGTGGCATCAGGATAAAGTTGACATTATACCAATTATACTATCAACTACAGGAGTCATACCACACAATATCCACCAGTACATCAATGCAATACAGCTACATCCAAACTTATATATACAATTACAGAAATCCGTAATTATTGATACATGTTCAATTACCCAAAAGTTCCTAAATGCAATATAACATATACCGTACAGTTAAAAGGAAGTGACGCTTGATCAAGGTCCGCGTCACTTCCCATTTTTAACTAGACTTAATGTCTGAGAAAGTAAAGAAATAATAATAATAATAATAATAATAATCGGAAGAAGAAGAAAATACAGTAATGGCCTGAAACATCCCAGAGCAAACAAACAAAGAACAACACGCATCAATTAAACAATCAGAGGAAAACGAAATCTTAAGACAGCCACCAGAACAAGCACAAATAGAACGCGAAATGACACACATGTTAGATATAGAAGAAAAATTTCAGCTGACATATATAGAATACAAAGACACAAATACAGACATTAGACCATTCTCGCATAGACCACCAAATAACCCACTAGTCGAAACAACAATAACAACTATCAACACAATCATACGCAACAAAATAAATGAAAATACAACTATGGAAGAGTTACAACTACTGGTTTACGTAGGAGCAGCCACTACACTAAATATACACACTAGGCAGAGATCAGAACCAACCAACACACAGAAGAAACCCACAAAACCAGCATGGCAACACAGGCTACAGATCAGAATAGAAAAACTGAGAAGAGACATCGGACAGCTAACACAATTTATAAGAAATGAAATGTTAGGGGAAAAAAAAAAAACCAAAAAGGTTAGGTAAAATCTCACAACAAGAAGCGATAGAGCAATTAGATGAAAAGAAGCAGAAATTACAAGCATTGGCCAAACGACTTAGAAGATACAAAAAAAGTGAAAATAGAAGGAAACAAAACCAAACATTCAACACAAACCAAAAGAAATTTTACCAGACTATAGATAACACACACGTTAAAATAGACAATCCACCCAACATAACAGACATGGAACACTTTTGGAGCAACATATGGTCAAACCCGGTACAACCTAACAGGCATGCATGGTGGATACAAGCAGAAACAGACACATACAAGATGATACCATAAATGCCTGAAGTGATAATTTTGCAACATGAAGTCACCCAAGCAATTAATTCTACTCACAATTGGAAAGCCCCTGGAAAAGATAAGATATAGCAAATTTCTGGCTAAAGAAGTTCACATCAACACATTCACATCTAACTAAATTATTTAACAGTTACATTGCAGACCCATACACATTCCCTGATACACTTATACGCGGAATAACATATCTGAAACCTAAAGATCAAGCAGACACAGCGAACCCAGCTAAATATCGCCCCATAACATGCCTACCAACAATATACAAAATATTAACATCAGTCATTACACAGAAATTAATGACACATACAACACAGAACAAAATTATAAATGAAGAACAAAAAGGCTGTTGCAAAGGAGCATGAGGATGTAAAGAGCAACTGATAATAGATGCAGAGGTGACATATCAAGCTAAAACTAAACAAAGGTCGCTACACTACGCATACATTGATTACCAAAAAGCTTTTGATAGTGTACCCCACTCATGGTTACTACAAATATTGGAAATGTACAAAGTAGATCCTAAATTGATACTGTTCCTTAACATAGTAATGAAAAATTGGAAAACCACACTTAATATACAAACAAATTCAAATACTATCACATCCAAGCCAATACAGATTAAGCGTGGAATATACCAAGGAGACTCATTAAGTCCTTTCTGGTTCTGCCTTGCTCTGAACCCATTATCCAACATGCTAAATAATACAAATTGTGGATACAATATTACTGGAACATACCCACACAAAATCACACATTTGCTATACATGTATGATCTAAAACTACTGGCAGCCGCAAATAAACAACTCAACCAATTACTAAAGATAACAGAAGTATTCAGCAATGATATAAATATGGCTTTTGGAACAGACAAATGCAAGAAAAATAGCATAGTCAAGGGAAAACACACTAAACAAGAAGATTACATATTGGATAACCACAGCGACTGCATAGAAGCGATGGAAAAAACAGATGCCTATAAATATCTAACAAAATATAGGAATAGATAATACAAATATTGAAGAAGAACTAAAAGAAAAATATAGACAAAGACTAACAAAAATACTGAAAACAGAATTGACAGCAAGAAACAAGACAAAAGCTATAAATACTTATGCTATACCAATATTGACCTACTCGTTTGGAGTAGTGAAATGGAGTAACACAGACCTAGAAGCACTCAATACACTTACATGATCACAATGCCACAAATATAGAATACATCACATACATTCAGCAACAGAAAGATTCACATTAAGCAGAAAGGAAGGAGGAAGGGGATTTATCGACATAAAAAACCTACATTATGGACATATATATCTAAAAACAAAGATGATGTGACTTACCAAACGAAAGCGCTGGCACGTCGATAGACACACAAACAAACACAAACATACACACAAAATTCAAGCTTTCGCAACAAACTGTTGCCTCATCAGGAAAGAGGGAAGGAGAGGGAAAGACGAAAGGATGTGGGTTTTAAGGGAGGAGTCATTCCAATCCCGGGAGCAGAAAGACTTACCTTAGGGAGAAAAAAGGACAGGTATACACTCGTGCACACACACACATACACACACACACACACACACACACACACACACACACACACACACACACACACACACATCCATCCATACATATACAGACACAAGCAGACATATTTAAAGACTCAAATATGTCTGCTTGTGTCTGTATATGTGTGGATGGATATGTGTGTCTGTGTGTGCGCGAGTGTATACCCATCCTTTTTTCCCCCCTAAGGTAAGTCTTTCCGCTCCTGGGATTGGAATGACTCCTTACCCCTCCCTTAAAACCCACATCCTTTCGTCTTTCCCTCTCCTTCCCTCTTTCCTGATAAGGCAACAGTTTGTTGCGAAAGCTTGAATTTTGTGTGTATGTTTGTTTTTGTTTGTGTGTCTATCGACGTGCCAGCGCTTTCGTTTGGTAAGTCACATCATCTTTGTTTTTAGATATATTTTTCCCACGTGGAATGGTTCCCTCTATTAATTCACTACATTATGGACAGGTAGACAATTTAAGAAAATTCTTTATAGAACGAGCAGAAACTAGCAAAATACACAAAGCAATCACTCATATAAATACAGCGGCTACACCACTGCAATTTCATAACCAGTTCTACAACCCTTTAGATCAGATAACATCAACAGATACGAAGGAAGTAAATTGGAAAAAGAAAACACTACATGGCAAGCACCTGTATCATCTAACACAGCCACACATCGATCAAGACGCATCCAACACATGGCTAAGAAAAGGCAATATATACAGTGAGACGGAAGGATTCATGATTGCAATACAGGATCAAACAATAAACACCAGATATTACAGCAAGCATATTATTAAAGATCCCAATACCACAACAGATAAATGCAGACTCTGCAAACAACAAATAGAAACAGTAGATCACACCACAAGCGGATGTACAATACTAGCAAATACAGAATACCCCAGAAGACATGACAATGTAGAAAAAATAATACATCAACAGCTTGCCTTTCAACATAAACTTATAAAACAACACGTTCCCACATACAAGTATGCACCACAAAATGCACTGGAGAAGGATGAATACAAATTATACTGGAACAGAACCATTATAACAGATAAAACACCACCACATAACAAACCTGACACCATACTCACCAATAAAAAGAAGAAATTAACACAACTAATCGAAATATCCATACCCAATACAACAAATATACAAAAGAAAACAGGAGAAAAAATTGAAAAATACATCCAACTGGCTGAGGAAGTCAAGGACATGTGGCATCAGGATAAAGTTGACATTATACCAATTATACTATCAACTACAGGAGTCATACCACACAATATCCACCAGTACATCAACGCAATACAGCTACATCCAAACTTATATATACAACTACAGAAATCTGTAATTATTGATACATGTTCAATTACCCGAAAGTTCCTAAATGTAACATATACCGTACAGTTAAAAGGAAGTCGCGCTTGATCAAGGTCCGCGTCACTTTCCATTTTTGACAAGACATAACGTCTGAGAAAAGAAAGAATATTAATAATAATAATAATAATAATAATAATAATAATCCCTGTGGAGGCCCGGGAAAAGAATAGGCCTCCGGTATGTTCTGCCAGTCGTAAAAGGCGACGAAAAGAACAAACCACTAATAGGGCTAACCCCCCTTTTAGTGTGATTAGTTGGTTCAGGACAGAACTAATGAAGCCTCGGACAAGCGCCGTCATGGTCGGGGACGACGCTTGAACCCTATGCCTGCCCACAATGGTAACGACACTGCTAGCCAACTGGAAAATGATTTAAATCCAAATAGAGGTGTTTTGCAGGATATGCTTCCTGCAACCACCCTAGAAGGAAAACAAAGACAGAGGATGAGGTGGTCAGATGAAGTTAATCGACACCTCATGTTCTGTTATTACCAAGCAACAAACCTAGGAACCAACACAACTGGATACAGATCACAAGTATACACAACATTTATTACCAGATACCCAGAATTAAAATTTTTAACAGAACAACGACTAGCTGATCAGATCCGTGTAATAATAAAAAATAACAGGATACCCCAGTCAGAATTAGATAACATCAAACAACAAGTATAACAAATACTGGAACAAAATAATGTGCAATCAGAAGAAGAAGAAAATACAGTAATGGACTCAAACATCCCAGAGCAAACAAACAAAGAACAACACGCACCAATTAAACAATCAGAGGAAAACGAAATCTTAAGGCAGCCACCAGAACAAGCACAAATAGATCACAAAGTGACACAGATATTAGATATAGAAGAAAAATTTCAGCTAACATATATAGAATACAAAGACACAAATACAGACATTAGACCATTCTTGCATAGACCACCAAATAACCCACAAGTCGAAACAACAATAAAAACTATCAACACAATCATACACAACAAAATAAATGAAAACACAACTATGGAAGAGTTACAACTACTGGTATATATAGGAGCACTCACTACACTAAATATACACACTAGGCAGAGATCAGAACCAACCAACACACAGAAGAAACCCACAAAACCAGCATGGCAACACAGGCTACAGATCAAAATAGAAAAACTGAGAAAAGACATCGGACAGCTAACACAATTTATAAGAAATGAAATCTCGGAAAAAAAACGAAAAAGGTTAGGTAAAATCTCACAACAAGAAGCGACAGAGCAATTAGACGAAAAGAAGCAGAAATTACAAGCATTCGCCAAACGACTCAGAAGATACAAAAAAAGTGAAAATAGAAGGAAACAAAACCAAACATTCAACACAAACCAAAAGAAATTTTACCAGACAATAGATAACACACACATTGAAATAAACAATCCACCAAACATAACAGACATGGAACACTTCTGGAGCAACATATGGTCAAACCCGGTACAACATAACAGGCATGCACGGTGGATACAAGCAGAAACAGACACATACAAGATGATACCACAAATGCCTGAAGTGACAATTTTGCAACATGAAGTCACCCAAGCAATTAATTCTACTCACAATTGGAAAGCCACTGGAAATGATAAAATAGCAAATTTCTGGTTAAAGAAGTTCACCTCAACACATTCACATCTAACTAAATTATTTAACAGTTACATTGCAGACCCATACACATTCCCTGATACACTTACACATGGAATAACTTATCTGAAACCTAAAGATCAAGCAGACACAGCGAACCCAGCTAAATATCGCCCCATAACATGCCTACCAACAATATACAAAATATTAACTTCAGTCATTAAACAGAAACTAGTGACACATACAACACAGAACAAAATTATAAATGAAGAACAAAAAGGCTGTTGCAAAGGAGCACGAGGATGTAAAGAGCAACTGATAATAGATGCAGAGGTGACATATCAAGCTAAAACTAAACAAAGGTCGCTACACTAGGCATACATCGATTACCAAAAAGCTTTTGATAGTGTACCCCACTCATGGTTACTACAAATATTGGAAATCCTAAATTGATACAGTTCCTAAACATAGTAATGAAAAACTGGAAAACCACACTTAATATCCAAACAAATTCAAATAATATCACATCACAGCCAATACAGATTAAGCGTGGAATATACCAAGGAGATTCATTAAGTCCTTTCTGGTTCTGCCTTGCTCTGAACCCACTATCCAACATGCTAAATAATACAAATTATGGTTACAATATTACTGGAACATACCCACACAAAATCACACATTTGCTATACATGGATGATCTAAAACTACTGGCAGCAACAAATCAACAACTCAAGCAATTACTAAAGATAACAGAAGTATTTAGCAATGATATAAATATGGCTTTTGGAACAGACAAATGTAAGAAAAATAGCATAGTCAAGGGAAAACACACTAAACAAGCAGATTACATATTGGATAACCACAGCGACTGCATAGAAGCGATGGAAAAAACAGGTGCCTATAAATATCTAGGATACAGACAAAAAATAGGAATAGATGATAGAAATATTAAGGAAGAGCTAAAAGAAAAATGTAGACAAAGACTAACAAAAATACTGAAAACAGAATTGACAGCAAGAAACAAGACAAAAGCTATAAATACCTATGCTATACCAATATTGACCTACTCATTTGGAGTAGTGAAATGGAGTAACACAGACCTAGAAGCACTCAATACACTTACACGATCACAATGCCACAAATATAGAATACATCACATACATTCAGCAACAGAAAGATTCACATTAAGCAGAAAGGAAGGAGGAAGGGGATTTATCGACATAAAAAACCTACATTATGGACAGGTAGACAATTTAAGAAAATTCTTTCTAGAACGAGCAGAAACTAGCAAAATACATAAGGCAATCACTCATATAAATACATCGGCTACACCACTGCAATTTCATAACCAGTTCTACAACCCTTTAGATCACATAACATCAACAGACATGGAGAAAGTAAATTGGAAAATGAAAACACTACATGGCAAGCACCCGTATCATCTAACACAGCCACACATCGATCAAGACGCATCCAACACATGGCTAAGAAAAGGCAATATATACAGTGAGACAGAAGGATTCATGATTGCAATACAGGATCAAACAATAAACACCAGGTATTACAGCAAGCATATTATTAAAGATCCCAATACCACAATGGATAAATGCAGACTTTGTAAACAACAAATAGAAACAGTAGATCACATCACAAGCGGATGTACAATACTACCAAATACAGAATACCCCAGAAGACATGCAAAGTCGCAAAAATAATACATCAACAGCTTGCCTTACAACATAAACTTTTAAAACAACACATTCCTACATACAAGTATACACCACAAAATGTACTGGAGAATGATGAATACAAATTATACTGGAACAGAACCATTATAACAGATAAAACAACGCCACATAACAAACCTGACATCATACTCACCAATAAAAAGAAGAAATTAACACAACTAATCGAAATATCCATACCCAATACAACAAATATACAAAAGAAAACAGGAGAAAAAATTGAAAAATACATCCAACTGGCTGAGGAAGTCAAAGACATGTGGCATCAGCATAAAGTTGACATCATACCAATTATACTATCAACTACAGGAGTCATACCACACAATATCCACCAGTACATCAATGCAATACAGCTACATCCAAACTTATATATACAGCTACAGAAATCCGTAATTATTGGTACATGTTCAATTACCCGAAAGTTCCTAAATGCAATATAACACATACCGTACAGTTAAAAGTAAGTGACGCTTGATCAAGGTCCGCGTCACTCCATTTTTAACCGGACTTAACATCTGAGAAAGTGAAGATAATAATAATAATAATAATAACCAGACATAACGTCTGAGACAGGAAAGAGAAATAATAATAATAATAATAATAATAATAATAATAACTGTTTTAATCTTATATGTCCAGTTCATTGTTTGTTTGAAAATCTGTATGTTAATACAATAAAAACTCAGTTATGTTGAGTTTCCCATCATCCATTTTGCATGTAGTGTCACAAGAACATTTCCCTTAAATATCTGTGTTATCTCTGTCATAATTCTGTGCCATCCCACTATATGCTATCATCTCACTATTGAGGAACAGTCATGCATCAATGGGAAGAAGAGTGGCTGGAACTGACAGACGATAAGTTACAGCTGGCGAAGTCCACAGCTTAGCTGCAGCATACTTCCTTCCTTTTATGCAAGCAGGATGAGGTCCTTTTCACTCGTCTTTGTGTAGGACACAGCCCTAAGACCCTTGGCTCCTTGCTACGGCAAGAGAACTCTCCATTGTTTAGTGCTTGTAGCATACAGATCATGGGGACTCAGATTTTAGTAGTGTATCTTTTATATTCAGACTAGAGGACAGCAGGTCATTTGTTGATAGATTTGCCTCATATTTTAACTGATGACAAAACAAATGTTATACAACTTTTAAGGTGGTGTGAAATGTCCAAACCAGCCCCTAATTTTTTAGGGAGACATTTTTAATGTGTGATTAGAGTGACTAGGACGTCCATGTTCTTTGCAAGTGATCAGCCAGTCATATTTCCCCATGTAGTTATTTTAGTTTTCGTCTTGTGTTACTTGTATTTTAATTAAGTACAGAAAGTTCTGATTGAGAATTACAAATTATTTAGGAATAAAGCCCCCCCCACACACACATGGGAGAAGCGATCCCCCTTCTCATCTCCCAGCCTCTTTGTTTGGCCACCCTCTGCTAACACCCACGCACTTATCTTTTCCCGCTAGTCTCCTTTGTTCTCCTTTTTTCCCCACCTCTCTGCCACACAACCTCCTGATGCTACACCTGTTGGTGTTCTAGTCCCAGCACACTCCGGCAGATAGCATGCCTCCATCCCCCCACCTGTGCACTACAATATCATTTCTCATCCCCACCCCCTTCTGGTCTGCTACTGCCATCATACATGATAGTTGCATTCTAGCCTGATCTGCTGGAGTTGGCTGTTGTGTGTGTGTGTGTGTGTGGGGGGGGGGGGGGGGGGGTGATGTGCTTGCTTGTATGTATAAATGGTGTGTGTTTCTCTTTTGTTGATGAAGGCTGTAGCTGAAAGCTTTGTGTAAGTGCCTTTTAATTGCGCCTGTCCGCAACTTAACATGTCTTCTTTACAGTAAGTAGCAATCTGTTTCCCTACATTGTTTATTTTCAAGTTAATGATTAATACTGTGGTATTAATGTTAATATCACAATTTATACAGCACTATGTACAAAGTTAGTAAGGTAACTCTGAAACGGAAACCAACTTAAATAAAAAAAAAAAAAAAAAATCCTTGGCCTTTGTTTAAGACTCATATTTATGCCATTGAAAATTCTTATGATACTCAGATTGTCATGAAACACATACTATTTCTATTTCTTGTTGAGTATAACAAATGTTTTACAGCCCACTATGAGTTTGGTGCTTTTCTCAGCCAGATCATTTCCAGCTTTTAGTACATCTACTGTATGTAGATCATTCACGAATTCCTCATAGGTCATACCAATACATAGGATCTGCCTTAAGGGACAAGTTACTCCAAGGCAAATCTGCTTCTTATTTTTATTTTTTTAAAAAGAGGTAGTGTTCTGTAAGAAACAGTTCAGTACCATTATTGAGAATTTCTGTGGCTTGATCGATTCCTACTGGAAGCCTTTTAATATCTTCAGCTGTCCATGACCAATGGAATCTGTGTAATGGAATGCTTATCATCAAGGAAACTGAGACAAATAACCTGCTTACTCTAAATAATAAACTAATTTTCTATTGTTTTCTGTTATGATCCTCAGTCCAATGACTGGTTTGATGCAGCTCGCTCCTTGCGAATCTATCCTCTGCAAGCCCTTCATCTCTGAAAAAACTTTTTCATACTATAGCCAGTCAGCATAATTTTATATTCTCTCTACTTCAATCATTATCAATTATTTTTCTGCCCAAATAACAAAACTCATTTACTTCTTTTAGTGTGTCACTTCATAATCTAATTCCTTCATCTTTATTGGATTTAATTTGATTACTGTCTATTTCCCTTGTTTTGTTGTTGTTCATCTTATAACCTCTTTTGAAGACGCTATCCATAACATTCAGCTTCTCTTCCAAGTTCTTTGCTGTCTCTGACAGGCTTACATCTTCACTGATAACCTTTAAAGTTTTTATTCCTTTTTTCCTTGGTTTCTTTTACTGCTTACTCAATGTACAGTTTGAACAACATTGGGGGTGGGCTATAACCTTGTCTCACTCCCACCTCAACCATTGCTTCCCTTTCATGTCCTTCAACTCCTGTGACTGCAGTCTGGTTTCTGTTTAAGTTGCAAGTAGCCTTTTGATTCCCACTTTTTTTGCTACTTTTAAAATACCGAGGAGTGTCAAACATTGTCAAAAGTTTTTTCTCGAAACATATGTTTGCCTATTGTCAGATTATCTTCTGAAATAAATGATGGAGGTCAGCATTGCCTCTCATGTTCATACTTTTCTCTGCAACCCAAACTGATCTTACCCAAGTTTGACATCTGTCTGTTTTTCCATTCTTCTGTAAATAATTTGAGTCAGTATTTTGCAATTATTACTTATTACTATTCATACCTGTCTTCACCTGCTGTCTTTGGAATTGTGATTATTACATTCTTCTTGAACTCTGAGGGTACGTCATCTATCTCATGTATCTTACTTTTCTTTCATGTAAAAATAATATTTTGTCAAGTAATTTTTTTATTTTATTTTTTGTATTTTTTGATTGGAGGATCCAGGGGCAAGTCTTCTCCTTATGCTAATGAGCCAGAATTTCATATAGCTCTTTGCACATGGACAGGTACCAAACTCGAGCAGCGCAAGTGAGATACGAAAGATTTTAAGAAGGTTGTATGAGAGCCATCCTAGAAAGCAGTGAAGATACGTGCAAAGTGAATAAAGTTGTTAAAGTAACAAATGAAGTTGCTGTTCTTGCTAAATTTTATTTTAACAAGGTTGTGCATTTTGCTTTACTAGAAAGATGTTAAGAAAATCTTGGTTTTGAAGTTTGCCTGGATGTAGTAGATAGTGTATCATTGTATCGAAAGGAAAATCCACTTGAAAAAATTTAACATGGAGACGTTACAGATAGCCAGTACTTTCTTCCAGGGGGCCAAAATTCCAAATATTGCCTATGACTCATTTAAAGTTAGAAGTAAAACAATACCTAGGTTTTGGAGTTACTGGTTACTTTCTCAGGGAGGAAAGTGGGATAGGTTAGTCAAGACAGGAAAGGAAGACCAGGTCACTCAGTCTTGTGGTTGGGAGTGACCCACCTGTTGTGACAATTACGGGTGACAGAGGTGAAATTGGGAGGGGGGGGGGGGGGGGGGGGAGTCAGAGAGATTAGGATAATGAAGATGGCACATTAGGAAGCACTGTACCACCCGTGTTCCAGAGAGGGTAGAAGTACTGAGTGAGTGAGAAGTAAAAATGAGTTACATGGAAGAGGAAACAGAAGTGGAATGGATATTGCAATTAAGAACTAAGAAGAAAGTGGAAAAGAAGATGGGGGAGACCAAAAACTGGAGAGGAAGAGATAAAGATAAAAAAGTAAAAAAAAAGAAATAGATTAAATAATTGATTAATTGCTACTAATAAAAAAGGAAAAAATGAGAATTAAGCCTAGTTTGGTAGTGGCATCAAAGGATATGTTGAAGAGCAAGTTCCCATCTTTGCAGTTTAGAGAGGCAAGTACTGGGTGGGAGGATAAGATGAAGTGTGTGGTATAGTAGATGTCTTTTGTCATGTTGAGGAATATGTTCAGCACTGCGTACTGTATATCCCCATTGTAGATGGCTTTCCTGTGTATCTGCACTCAGGTTCATGAGGGTTGTGTACTGATCAGCCATTATGTGTACTTATAATTTTATAGTTTTCTCTTGTACATAATTCACTGTTAAATGCTGTATGCATCATGGTTCGTGTTACTTTCTCTTTGAATTAACTTTTGCCTTTGGTGCTTTACAGCCATGGTGATTTTGTTACAATAATTGATCTCCCTGAAGGAGAACATCAGTACAAGTTCCTCGTGGATGGTGAATGGAAACATGATCCTGGAGTGGTAAGAAGTAAATTCATTTCTGCAGTTTCTTTGTAAATTATATTGTTTCAGTGTGTGAGAAATATGCCATATTAACTGCATAAATTTAATTAGCTGGACGTTATCACTTAGCAGCTGCAGTGACATTAAAAATCAACAGTTAGAAGTAAATGATGTGAACAGGAAGAAATGACCTGTGTGACAATCACCAGAACTGAAACAACTAGTGTAAGGTTGAGAAAAATATATAGTGCTTATAATTAATGGATGTGAGAGTATAAAACTCATGATTAAAATATTGAGAATGAACCAAAAAGTAGGAGGGAAGAATATTTGATTCGGTATTGATTGGCACTCCCCGTATAACTCCTTCAAAGTAGCAATTTGAAATGTGTGTGTCAATGTATGCATGAAGATGGACTGTAGTACTGTCTACCACCACCAGATGGTGTTGTTGCTTCCCATATGTGGCACATTGCAGCAGCTTTTGTTCTGGCTTGCGAGTGATGGACATCGATAAGACAACATGGAAGCAGACAAGCGTGGGCAACAGTTAACAGTCTGGTTTCTTTGGACGGAAAGAGTGACTGCTTCAGGCATCCACAAGAGGTTAGTAACCATATCTTGGAAAACAGATTCGTGTTTTGTTGGGTATTAGAATTCAGAGATGGCAGGGACTGTGCTGAAAAATACAAAAGCACTTGGTATCCAGCAACTGCACACAAAACCATACAATGCCAAGCTTGTCAATGACAGGTGAATACATTTGATGAACTAGAGAAGGCAGCAGGTCTATCTTGGGGCTCCACACTCTCATCCGTAAGGATTTGAAGAAGAAGAAGAAGAAGAAGAAGAAGGTGAGTGCACAATGGGTGCCTCATTCCCTCACCATTGTGCAGAAACAGAAGCATGTGCAGATGTGTCAACAGTGGGTGCAACAGTACAGTGCAGAGCCATCATCTGGTGACCATTGCTGAGTTGTGGTTCTTCCATGAGACTCTAGAAAAGAAACACCAGTCTATGGAATGAAAGCATACTGGGAGCCATCGTCCCAAGAAGTCATGGCTGAGACTACTAATGCAGAAACAAATGGCAACTGTGTTCGGGCATGAGGAAGGGACACAGCTGGTGGATTAGCTCCCTCCCAGTATAACTCATGACAGTGAGCAGTACTGCAGTTCACTGCACCAACTCCACCGGCGCATTCAACAATGCCGCTACAGAAAATGGGACTGTGGTATTCTTCTCCAACATTACAATGCATGCCCACATCCTCCATATTTGCTGGATCTGGCTCCTAGCCTATGTGCCTTATTTGACACAATGAAAGAGGTTATGCAGGGTAAGTAGTTCACCACCAATGATGAACTTCATGCAGTCGTCCTCTAGTAGCACCAGGGTACACCCAGAGAATGGTTCGCTATGTAAATACGGAAGCTGCCAGAACAATGGCAGAATCGCATATGGCATACCTATAATATAACCTGTGTTGCTTTATCAAGTAAATGGTTCTTGTAAACACAAAAAAATTTAGTCCCGATCATTTTTAACGCCCCAAGTAAAAGCGTAAATAACAGTGGGGAGCAATGATTGACATTTAGATTCAACTGTCTGTGTGGTTATTGGGATAGTTGCTAAAATAAACTGAATATGACTGCTGCAGCATATCATGATCAGAAAGAAAAACTTAAGGTCATTTTGAAAGTTGCACATACAAGTAAAAAATTAATGACCAAGTGAGGGATAAGAGGAAAGATGTACAGAGGGAAAGGGATGCAGGAGATATACATATCTTGGGAAGGAGGGGATATACAAAGATTTAGGGGAGGAGACATGGGATTACACTAAAGATAAGTTAAGAAGATAAAAGGAAAGAAAGTCAAGTTAATGCTGATTTGTGCAACATGTTGATAAACATTATATTGGATTTCACAATACGTACTCGCTGGAATCTGTACCAAAATAGATAATGAACCAAACTGTGCACACAAGCCAACAAAATATATGTTTTGCCTCAGGCAGCTATCTGCCTGTTTATGTCCTAGCAGTGGTGGGCTCTTACATATGAACTATCAGGAATTTCTCGGGCTTTTAATTGTATGCTGTAATTTTTCCTTGTTATAATTCTTTGAAAGTTTAGTGACCATCTGTGCTGTGGCTAGCTGCTGTACAGGGCACAACTAGGCCATTTCTTGGCAAGACGAGAAGAAAAGGAATAAAATATTGTGATATTTGCCTGACTTGACACATGTGATAAGTGCTGGAACAGGGGGTGAAGCTGGCTGGGGACAGTGATGGTGAGTGTGCTGATCTGCGTTGATAGTATAAAGTTACAGTGGGGGAGCTGCTGGGCTGTAAGGGTGATTGAATAGTGGGTGTGGTATCAACAACTTGTAGGCAGGTGTTGTTTCCTATGAACCATGACGTATGAAACCCTCGTACAATAACCAAGATGTGATCACCGTAAGTTTGATGTTGCTGGAAAGTTTGTAGTGCTGAGTGAACTGTCTGGAAATAAAACAGTTTTCAACCTGCCATTCCTCATGCTGTCCTTCAACTACAACAGAGTTGTCTATCAGTTTCGTGCTTATGTCATTGAGCTGGAATTGTTGCGCATGAACATAGTGTCAATGTTTGAAGTGTTTGATGCTCTTCCATACTCCAGACTGACGTTGAGTGGTGTTGTCCGTCCGAACATTGCCTATATCAGCCGTTTTGGTTGTTTAGCTGCTTGTAGGGTTGTTTAGCTGCTTGTAGTCTGCATCCATTGTGGTGGAACGGTGTACTTGGCTTAGTATGAATCTTATGCACAATGCGTGTCTAGTACCTTGTGAGAGTTTTGCAATGTAGTGTTCCCCAACTGTACATCTGTGTCATCTGCCAACGGCAAGGTGTGTGCCGCCAGAATAGTCTCCTCTGGAACTGCCTGTCGATGTAATGGTAAACTGCCGGGTACTGATTCTCAGCTACTGGTTTGCTTAAGGGTTGTCAGATCTGGGGAGAGAAGAAAGTGTCAGAAAAAATCCGTGCCCAAGATTAGTTCTCAAACATCTGCAACCAAAAACTGCCATGGGAATTTCTCGTGTAGACTGAGGTGCACGATGTATGTGGCAGTTGTGAATTGGTTGATATGAGTATTATTTTGTGGTGTGTAGTTGAGCAGCTAGCATTGTAGGCTCCGTTGGTGGGTTCTCTCTGGGAATGGTGCTCACTTCCGAGCTGATATTGATCAGGAGGTATTGATTCATTGAGTATTTTAACATGTACAGTCTACTGCTGTCAGTCAGAGATGGTACAAAACTAATCAGACCCACATCTCCAATCTGTCGGCATCTTTATTGTGCACTGTGACTGAGATTGCATCTAGTATTTGAATGGTGGCAGTGTGTGGAGCAGTTGCTTGCTCATCTACTGAAGCGAACAAGAAACCAACATAGCCGAGATCATGTCACTGCACCTTCGTCAGGAATGTTGTTATTTGCCATGGGTGTGGTTGTCGCAGTTGATCAGCACCTTCCCGGCAAGTGCTAATGTCAATCTGATGAGCGCATGGAATTGGTTGAATCATGTCAGCTGATAACGGCTGCAGACAGTGTCATTGTTGCCTGGTATGTTTGTGTATTGTCAGTACTGTAGAATAGCAAAATGTCTGTCAGCCTGAAATAATTTGTGTTCCATCATTTTGTTTTAATGTGAGAATGTTGCCACCTGTATCTGTGGCAGCAGTTTTACGAGCTGTGGCGTCTAAAGTGTAGTATCTGTTATGAGATGAGGTGATTGAAGTACAGAGATGCCTTTTGTTGTTGATATGCTGAGTCGTGTGGTCTGAAGGCAGCAGTGTATGAGATCTCTGGGACCATGCACAGCATGGATGTCAAACAGAGAATCTTCTCACGTGGTCCTGTCATCTATGCCCCACATGAGGTTGCAAATGGATTCAGCTGGGTTGAGCCCAATGCGGCCGGGCCAGTAAAATCAAACAATGTGCTGCTTTGTTGGCCTGAAGTAATCTTTGGAACATTGTCTTGTTGTTGGGAGAAAAGATTGCACTCATCACCAAAATCAGTGAGATGCTCAGGAGTTATTACACATTGTTTATACCTATGTGCAGTGTTGTAGCCAACTGTCCAATATGGTAGAATGTCACTTTCATTTTTCACACACAATGTAGACTGGTATGGGCGGTGGAAAAATTATGCAAATCACTGCAGGCATCACTGTATTGTCCAAGTTGTTTGTAAAGGTGGTGATCGTGGGACGTTTCCATTGTCAAAGCGAACACAAGCCAATGATGTTATACTAATTATGTTGAAGTAGCTACACTGTTCATTGTTGGGTCACCACTGTGGGAATGCACGCAGGTAAATGCAGAGAGCATATAAATGCTATTAACATGCACTTTATTGGTAGCATGGACATACATAGATACACGTCTACACTCGGCAATTGTTTGAGGCAAACTGAAATCGTCAAAGATTTTCTCACTGTCAAAGTGTCTTGTTTCCTCACATTTGCATTATTTACGGTGAGATTCCCACAAATATCTGTACATATATTAAATGCTTTTTATCATTTGTCAAACATAACCTTTCTACTTGGATAACTGGAGCACTGGCGTTCATTGACACGGAAATGACATCACAATTGAGGGACGGGAAACATTAATATAAGTGGGAGTCTATATTAGCATATTGTTGTTGTGGTCTTCAGTCCAGAGACTGGTTTGATGCAGCTCTCCATGCTACTCTATCATGTGCAAGGTTCTTCATCTCCCAGTACCTACTGCAACCTACATCCTTCTGAATCTGTTTAGTGTATTCATCTCTTGGTCTCCCTCTACTAGCATAATGGAAACATATTATTCTACATGGGAAATGACAGCTGTTGCTTCCATTTGCCAGACCATAATAGAGGATCATGTCTGCCATTTTATATGTGGAATGATAGGTATCCATTATGCTGGTATGTACGAAGAAGAAATTTCATTGTAAAAGCATTTCAGGAACTTAATACACAAACTTGTTCCACTAGATCTAATGTATGCAGTCCACTTACCCAGAACTGGTAATGAGGTTTACCATAACAATACTAACAGGTATGTACTGCAAGCTGCTGCATCAATGGACAATAACAGAGGAATGTGTTCTCATTTGTTTACTGCATTCTGTAATTCATTCATAATAGCAAAGTAGAAGATAGATTTGTTTATCACAGTGTAATAACTTCAAGTTGAACAAATATATTTCAAGGAAGAAGCAATACATGAAAGTCACAGATCAAGTAAACAGAGTAAGACGTGTGTACACTTTAACAGTCAAATCATAACTGAGTCCGGGTCTAGCGGCCGCTGGCTTGCTGGCCGCTTAGGTGGCGCTGCTGCCGCATGGCTGGCAGACAGCGCACCATGTAGAGGATGTGCGTAACTGCGCGGCGACACTTTGAAAGATCAGCGAGTCACAACACTTTACCCCTCTTTGAATTTTTTGCACAGGTCTTGATGGAGGTAACCTGTAGACTGCTAACATCCATAGGTGTTGTTTGACTGGCTGTAAAGTCTCGAGGAGGAGGCTTCCCGTACGGACGGAAGTGTCCCCGATGATAACGGGTCGAGATAAGAGGAGCCCTAGGGGTCGAATCTGCTGGGGCCCCGTGCACCAATCTGCCCATTGCGGCAAGTCCGGTTGCTATAACAGGAGACATGGGCGATGTGTCCACGTCCGTAGGAGAAGGAGGCGAGTAGAGTTGCTCCGACAGATGGTCATCTGGTTCCTGCATGGGCACATCTTCTGGTGGCGTTAGTTCTTGTGCTGCCACCGATATGATGGTGAGAGGACTGTATTGTTAGTAATGAGAGATTCCAGTATCCCGAGCATCAGGTAGAACTGACGGTCGTGTAGTGGCATCCGGAACAGGCGTTGCCGGCACACGAGGCCGAAGTTGGTCCGAATGATTCACTGCAACACCCATGCCCATCTGGATTTCATACAGGTGTTGGCCACGGTGTCGTAAGATGCAGCCAGGACTCCATTTTGGCCGCCTGCCCTATCCCCGTACCCATACAAGGGCCAAGCGAAGGCACCCGCGGCTGTGAGGTGGAAGGCCGCAGAAGAAGTAGTAGCGTGCGAGGCTGTCGGCCATGTGAGAGCTCAGCCGGGCTGTGGTCACCCATGGGGGATGAAACGGTAAGAAGCCAGAAATTGGAGAAGCGCATCATCAGCAGAAGAAGTCAGGAGTTTCCTCATCTGAGTCTTAAATGTGCGGACCAGTCGTTCAGCCTCACCGTTTGACTGTGGATGGAACGGAGGGGCCGTTCGTGACATGCATGACGCTGTGATGCACAAAAATCCGCAAAATTGGTAGAGGCTAATTGCGGACCATTATCAGTAACAAGAGTAGAGGGAAGGCCTTCCAAAGAGAAAATGCGAGCTAGAGCATTGGTAGTTGCCGCAGTGGTAGGCGACGTGCAACAGACAATGAAATGGAAGTTAGGGTAGGCATCAATAACGAGAAGCCAATAAGTACCTAAAAAAGGTCCTGCGAAGTCAGCATGAATACGCTCCCAGGGCTTCTCAAGCGAAGGCCACGCTGATAAAGATGACTTCGGGGCGGAGGCCTGTGACTCACGAGGGCCGCAGGCAGCGACCATGTGGGCGATTTCAGAGTCGATGCCGGGCCAGTACACATGACAGCGCCCCAGAGATTTTGTGCGAGAGACATCCCAGTGCCCTTGGTGAAGGAGGCACAAGACCGAAGCACGCAAAGACGCAGGTACCACAATACGCGGCAAAGCATTTTCGGTGGAAAGGAGGATAACACCATCCCTAGCTGAGAGGCGGTAACGCAAAGCGTAGTAGTTCCGCAACGGATGAGAAGTCTTAGCGGACGGACGATCTGGCCAAACCTTCTGAATACAGCATAAAACCCATGAGAGGGTAGGGTCAGAACCTGTAGCAGCTGCCAGCCTTTCGCCGTTGATGGGGAACCCATCCACAACCCACTGCTCGGCAACATCCAGGTGGAAGCACAAAAGTTCGTTCCTATCGAATGCCAGATCAGGACCCATGGGAAGGAGAGACAGTGCATCAGCATTTGCATGTTTAGCCGTCGGCCGGAAATGAATCTCACAATTCAAACGAGACAAGTAAAGAGCCCAACGCAGGAGGCGGTGTGCAGCCTTATCGGGAAGTGTCGTTGATGGATGAAACAAGGAAACAAGTGGTTTGTGATCCGTAACAAGATGAAATTTGGATCCCTAGAGAAAAACTCGAAACTTATGAAGAACATAAATAATGGCCAAAGCTTCTTTCTCAATTTGAGAATACTTTTGTTGGGCATCCGTGAGCGTTTTGGAGGCATAAGCAATGGGTTGTTCAGAACCATCAGAAAAACGGTGCACAAGGACTGCACTGACCCCATATTGAGAGGCGTCAGTGGCAAGAACAAGATGTTGCCTTGGTCAATAAGTAGCCAGGCACGGGGCCTGTTTCAGCATAGTCTTCAATTTCTGGAAAGCCGCATCGCATGACGCAGACCAGTGAAAAGGCACGTTTTTATGCAACAGGCGATGCAACGGCTGAGCCACCAAAGCAGCAGACGGTAAAAACTTGTGATAGAATGCTATTTTCCCCAAGAGGCCTGCAGTTCCTTAACAGATGTAGGGCGAGGAAGGGCATCGATCGCAGCGACAGTGTGCTGAAGCGGACGAATACCATCGTAAGACATGAAAAAGTGTGCGGAGATGTTGAAGATGTTCGTCAGTGGTGGAGCCAGTGACAACAATGTCGTCCTGGTAATTTATACACCCAGGGACAGTTAGCAATAATTGTTCCAAGAATCGCTGAAAGAGAGCAGGGGCGCTGGCAACCCCAAATGGCAATCGTTGGTATTGATAGAGGCTGAAAGGCGTGTTAAGGACCAAAAACTGCCGGGAAGCAGTGTCAAGAGGAAGTTGATGATAAGCTTCTGACAGGTCAAGTTTAGAAAAATACTGGCCTCCAGCAAGTTTAGTGAACAATTCTTCAGGTCGAGGCATAGGGTAAGTGTCGATAAGGCATTGAGCATTTACAGTGGATTTGAAATCGCCACAGAGACGAATATCACCATTTGGCTTAGCAACAACAACAGGAGAGGACCACTCATTGGAAGTGACAGGAAGCAAGACCCCTGAAGCAGTGAGACGATCCAGCTCCCGTTTGACCTGATCACGAAGGGCCACAGGAATGGGCAGAGCCTGAAAAAACTTAGGCCGAGCAGTGGGTTTGAGCGTGATATGAGCTTCAAAGTCATTTGCACGGCCTAACCCAGGAGAAAAAAGGGACAAAAATGTCGTCGACAAGGAATCCAATTGAGCATAAGGAATAGCATCAGAGACAATATTGACAGAGTCATCTATGGAGAACCCAAAAACATGAAAGGCATCGAAACCAAAAAGATTCTCCGCGTTACTATGGTCAACCATAAATATGGGATCAGTGCGAACGTCAGATTTGTAAGATACCTCGGCATCAAATTGTCTCAAGAGAGAAATCTTCTGTTTATTGTAAGTACGTAATTGCCTAGTGACAGGTGACAGGATTGGAGAACCCAACTGAAGATATGTCTGAGAATTGATGATAGTGGCAGGAGAACCAGTATCCACCTGCATGCGGACATCTGGACCAAGTATTTGGACAGTGAGGAATAACTTTCCTGAAAGGGAAGAAGTACAATTGACAGACAACACAGGATCAGAATCAGTGTCATGTTCATGAACATCATTTATGTGGTCGGATTTGCAAACAGATGACATATGACCCTTTTTTTGCATTTGTGACACACTGCCCAACATTGTGGACAGTCTTTTCGTGAATGTTTCGTAAATGTTTCGTAAAACACCGCAGACATGAAGGAAGTTGCCATGGTTTTTGCTGCAGTTTCTTAGAGGTTTGTTTACGGTTAGGCCGAGGGTGCGCTTGGGAGCGTACTTCAGCCACATCGGCCAACGGGGACATGCCACACGCTTCGTCAACATCGCACAGAGATTGTATTTCCCCGACATCGCCCCAAGCTTCTATTTGCGCTCCAGTGGTGCGAGAAATTTCAAAAGACTGAACGATGGATAGGACTTCATCTAGAGTCGGATTTGCCAACTGAAGGGCACGTTGCTTAACTTCTTTGTTGGGTGACGATCGGATAATAGCATCCCGTACCATGGAATTGACGTAGGATTCTTTGTGAATTTCAGTAACAAATTGACACTTTCTACTGAGGCCGTGAAGTTCAGCAGCCCAAGCGCAGTAGGATTGATTCGGTTGTTTTTGACAACGATAAAAGGCAACACGAGAGGCTACCACATGCGTTTGCTTTTGAAAATAGACGGACAGAAGTGAGCACATTTCAGCAAAGGACAAAGACGCAGGATCTTTCAAAGGAGCCAATTGCGACAACAACCGATACATTTGAGGTGAAATCCGTGAAAGGAACAGAGACTTTCATGTTTGTTCGTCCGCGACATGAAATGCCAAGAAGTGCTTTCGAAGATGTTCTTCATAATCAGACCAGTCTTCCACCGTCTCGTTGTAAGGAGGAAAAGTAGGTAGAGACGACGACGAGAGATGCCCCGCATTTGATGCCACGACGAAATCATGAATCGCATTTGAGAGCCGCGTTTGCTGTTCTATGAGACCTTGCAATAGTTGCTGTAAAGTAGCCATGGAAACAAGTTGGTCAATGATGGAAAAGAAAAATCACTACCTTATCGCCAATTGTAATAACTTCAAGTTGAAAAAATATATTTCAAGGAAGACGCAATACATGAAAGTCACAGATCAAGTAAACAGAGTAAGACATGAGTACACTTTAACAGTCAAATCATAACTGAGTCCAAGTGTAGCAGCCACTGGCTGGCTGGCCGCTTAGGTGGCGCTGCTGCTGCTGCATAGCTGGCAGACAGCGCCGCATGTAGAGGGCGCGCGTAACTGCGAAAGGTCGGCGAGTCACAACACACAGTAGGGGCGATAAACAAGTGCTAATAGCTCTTAAGGCATGACTTTTAAAGCCCATGTTTACTGAATGTTTTTGTCTTTCTCTTGTCCATACTACCACCTGTCAAAATATGGAACATTTTTTTAACAACCTGTATGTACCTACCATCTTTCCCCTCACATTCCCAGATTGTGCATTAACCTCACGATGAGCCAGTCACAGTGGTGGTCATAGAACACTTCTGGTGGTCTACATGAACATACTGCAAACCACTGTGAAGTGCATGGCAGAAGGTACATCCAATTGTACCAATTATAAGGCTTTCTCCTGTTCCATTTACAATGGATCCTGGGAAGGATGATTGCTTGAATGCCTCCATGCATTCTGTGGTTAGTATTATCTTGTCTTTGTGATCACTATGTGGGAGGTTGTAATATGTTCCCAGATTAATCACTTAAAGCTAGTCATAGAAACTTTGTAAGTAGGTTTTCATGGGATAGTTAGTGTCTATCTCAAAGTGTCTGTCAGTTAAATTCTTTCTGCATCTTCATGACACTCTCCCATGTGTTGAACAATCCTGTAACCATTCTTGCTGCACTTCCTTGTATCTGTTCACTATCCCCCATTAGTCCTATTTGGTATGGGGTGCCCCCCCCCCCCCACACACACACGCGTACGTACGTACGTACGTTACAGAAAAATTCTAGGGTGGGACACATGAGTGTTTCAAAGGGTTGTTTTCATTTTGTGAACCGCACAGTTATGAAATTTTGAACTTTTAAAGTAAGTTACCAATCTTTATACCACTTTGAAATGTGATCAAGTTTACGGTGCTTTTTTTCAAGCAGTACCTCATTATTGGTAAGTGCGTCATCTGCAAGAAGTTTGAGGTTACTATTAACATTATCTACAACACCATTAATATACAGTATGAACAGCAAGGATCCCAACACATTTCCAGGGGTACACCTGAGGTTACTTCATCTATCAGTGACTCTCCATCCAAGATAACACACAGCATCCGCCCTACCAAGAAATCCTCACTAGAGTAACGAATTTATCTGTATACTACTTATGATCACACGAGGGTCACTCCAAAAGAAATGCACACTGTTTTTGTAAAAATACAGTTTTCATTCTGCATGTGTGAAAGTTTTACAGTGTGTAGATACATCCTGCCTGGTTGTTTTCAAACTAAGTTCAACATGTTCCTGTGAGTGGCGCTGTCACAGCATGTCTTCAAGATGGCTGCTACACTTGACGTTCATCAGAAGCAGTGTGCTGTCATAGAATTCCTGTACTGTGAAAACGAGACAGTGGGAAAAAGAGATTGAAAAAGGTGTGTGGAGATGCTGCTGTCGATTGCAGTACAGTTAGTTGGTGGGCAAGCAGGTTACATGATGAAAGTGGGCACGGCAATATTGGGGATTGTCCTCACAGCGGCAGGCCTCGTACTGCACGCACTCCAGACATTGTGCAGAGAGTTAACGAATTGGTGACTGTTTACAGACACATCACAGTGAACGAATTGTCACGCTACATTAGGATAGGGGGAGGAAGTGTTTTCAGAATACTGAAAGTGTTGGCGTTAAAAAAGGTTTGTGCCAGGTGGGTTCCCAGAATGTTGACAGTGGCTCACAAACAAGAAAAACGGCATGCAGCGAACTTTTGGAACAGTACGAGAATGAGGAGATGAATTTCTTGGGAGAATTGTCACAAGTGATGAAACATGGCTCCATTTTTCACCAGAGACAAAGAGGCAATCAGTGGAGTGGCATTATGCAAATTCACCCAAGAAAAAAAAATTCAAAACCACACCTTCTGCTGGAAAAGTTATAGATACGGTGGTTTTCAATTCCGAAGGACTCTTGCTTGTCTACATCATGCCAAGTGGAACCACCATAAATTCTGATGCATATGTGACGACACTGAAGAAACTTCAAGCTCGACTGAGTCGTGTTCGACCACATCGGCAAAAGCAGGATGTTTTGCTGTTGCACGACAATGCACAACCATATGTCAGTCAAAAAACTATGCAAGCAATCACAAAACTCGGATGGACGACACTGAAACAACCGCCTTACAGTCCTGACCTGGCTCCTTGAGACTATCATCTCTTTGGGAAACTGAAAGACTCTCTTTGTGGTACAGAGTTTGAAGATGATGACTCCCTTGTGCACACTGCCAAACAGTGGCTCCAACAGGTTGATCCAGAATTTTACCATGTGAGTACACAGGCGCTGGTTCCAAGATGGCGTAAGGCAGTTGAGAGGGATGGAAATTATGTGGAGAAATGAAATTATTGTTCCTAAAGGATTTATCTACACACTGTAAACTTTCGAACATGTAGAATAAAAGATGGATTTAAAAAAAAATAGTGTGCATTTCTTTTGAAGTGACCCTCGTACTTTCAATAATAAGCCAGAGTGTGGTACTGAGGCAAGTGCTTCGGAGGTCAAGAAATGCAGCATCTGCTTGACTGCCTTGATTCACTGCTTTCAGGTTGTCGAGTAAGAAAAATGTGAGTTGGTTTTCACGCAAACATTGTTTTTGGAAGACATGCTGGTTGGAATGGAGGGGTTCATCCTGTTCTCTTCTGTGCCCTGCTTTTATTTTGCCTAGAGTTCCGCATCTGCTGCATTTGGAGCAGGTTCAGTGCTGGGTTCCACACTTGGTTAACTTGAAATCCGTTGTACCTCTTGATTAGCTACTTCTGTAGCTGGATTTTGGTGGCCTCCTTTCATACACAGCCCTAAAAGAGGGATGTATTTTTTTTAAATTTTTAGGTCTTCATACCTCATGTTATGCTTTGTCTCTAGGCAATGTTCAACATTTTCTGATACAATTTCTTTGAAACATGGCTTTGAGGTGTATTAGTTCTGGCTCCTCCAACTTTAGACGTCTATCGGCAGAAGTAACTTGATGATGCCATGGTACACTTGAAAATTTGTTCTGCAGTAACCAGTACATCCGGCTGCATGCCCGAGAGACTTCACTCACTTCCATCATCCACAATGTTTTGCAGGTGCCACATTCAAATTATATTTTGTCTGTTTCACCATGCCAAATGAAATATTGTGGCTATAACTTGGGTAATAATTGTGCAGTCTTTTGTTAACGTAAGTTTTGTTACCATGATGCTTTATAACATTTCTCAATTCTTTCATTGCAGCGTATTATAGATAACACTATGGGATCCAAGAACAATTTGGTGACTGTCAAGAAATCAGATTTTGAAGTCTTTCAAGCTTTGGCAATGGACAGTGAAAGTGTTGGTCACCATCAACAAAGTAAGTCTATTGTATAAGAAAAATTAGTAAAATTATTATATATAATGGGTAAATATTATGCCAGAGGAAGCATTAGATTGTATTCCTAAAGGGGAGGTGAATATATGTATCAAAATTTTAGAGAGATGTTAATGTGTTGAGAGAGAGAGAGAGAGAGAGAGAGAGAGAGAGAGAGAGAGAGAGAGGAGGGGAGAGAGAGAGAGAGAGAGAGATTGTTAACTGGAGAGTCATTTTGATTATACAAAGAATGGTAGTAGCAGCTGGTGGTGGCTGCAGTGAAGAGAATGGGCTGCCACTGGGATTTAATCAGTAGTGAAACATACATGTGCTCATCACTTGTGAAGTGATTTTTCAGCCTGGGTCTTTATATGTCTGCAATCTTAGAAGCGGGTTCTGCACAAAAGTTGGTTAAATGTCATTCTTTTTATTGACCAAATTCTCATTTGGTGAGATGTCAATGACTTCGTTTAGGACACAACTGGAAAGGAACAAGGATGTATCGATATTGAAATATCATCAGTTGTTGCATGGCATTATATGACAGAGCAGTTCATTTATTTTTTTATTACCTAATTGGAAACTTTTACTGCAAACTCCATTTTCTTAACAGCGTATAAACAGTGACATACATTTTCTTAATAGCCTACAAAAAGCAAATTACATTTTCTTAACAGCCTTTAAACACAAATTGCTTACATTTACTATAATCAAACAACACAATTTTACATTTACTATAATCAAACAATACAATTAAAAAAAAATAATTGAAATCTGTTTCTGATCTTGGATTCATTCTGCACGCATTCAGTTTGATTTATTTTGCCCTTACATCATAATATTCTTTATTTCTGAAGTGTTGCTTGGTTAAAGGATGAAAACTCTCTCTTAGTGTTCCTCGTAATGTTCCGTTTATGGAGACTTAGTCCACTTTCATTCATTCATTCATTCGTTTATTCATTCATGAATTCCATAGATCTCATCAAGAACAAGAACCTTCAGGGATGTGGAATGTGCCAAGATATACTTTAACATGAGACAAAGACATCATGGAAACTTTATCTGTGTACTGGGTTCACTGTAAATTATAACTATATCCTTTAATGCTACTCATGCTTATGCCACCTACATTTAATTGAGTAAATTAGTAAGAAAGCTTTTACTTTAAAAGTGGTTTCCCCCCTCCCCCACCTCAGTTTTATTATGTAGCTGCTGTTTATCTGCTATTAAGAGCTTAACATTTGATTACAGTGTTTTTGTGAAGATAGCACTTTACATCTATAGATGCTGCGTCCTATGTATAGTACATTTTTATTTGCAGTACAGTTTTATCACAAACACTGATAATTAGGCCAGCGACAAACTGTGGCCAAAAAACAAGTGGACCACTCTGTTGCTGAACACGCTGCCAAACATGATATCCCTCATCTCAATGACTGCTTCGCAGCCTGTGCCATATGGATCCTTCACACCAACACCAGCTTTTCTGAATTGCGCAGGTGGGAACTTTCCCTGCAATATATCCTACGTTTCCGTAACCCTACTGGCCTCAACCTTCGTTAGTCACTGTCCTCACTCATCCAGCCTCCTCCCTGTTGCCATTCCAGCACTACACAGCTGTCATTTCACCACTACACCCAGTCTTTTAATTTCTTTTTATTTCTCTCCCTTCCGCTACTTACCCCCTCCCCCCTCCGCAACTTCTCTCCTGCCCTCCGTCTAAACCGCAACACTTCACTGTCCGCCACTCCCACCATACTATCCCTCCCTCTCCCCGCCACAGCCTCCTCCTTACCCCCACCCAGTCGCCACTCCCATCGTGCACTGGTGCTGCTGTTCGCAGTGTGGTTTCTGAGACTGCAGATGTGTGTGTAAGTTGCATTTACGTGTGTGTGTGTGTGTGTGTGTGTGTGTGTGTGTGTGTGTGTGTGTGTGTGTGTTTGTACTGCTGACAAAGGTCTAAATGGACGAAAGCTTTAATTGTGTGGATCTTTTTGTTGTGCCTATCGCGACTTAGCATCTTCGCTGTATGGTGAGTAGCAACTTTCCTTCTCTGGTATTGTTACATTACATTTCATCCTGGATTTTCCATTGTTTAATTTATGTATTCAGCGCGCGCGCGCCCACACACACACACACACACACACACACAGACAGACAGACAGACAGACAGAGAGAGAGAGAGAGAGAGAGAGAGAGAGAGAGAGAGAGAGGAAGGAAGTGATCTTGGTATTGTGACACTAATTTTCCAGTGTATTTATTCCTTAATGGTTTTTTCCACTGACAAGAAAAGTCCATTTCCACTGAAATGTGATGTTCGTAGTCATAATAAGACATGAAACTAATTTTCATGTAGTCTCTGCCTCCTTGTCTTAGGGTTCAGAGTGGAGTTACATCCTCTGGCACAAAATTACTCAACAAGCTACCATCTGAAATAAAACAAGAAATTGTGAATTCCAAATCACTTGAGATGAAAGTTCAAAACATACCTCATGAGCCAATCAATGTGTAAATTATATGAATATCTGGACTGAAGAATTGAAAAGTAACGATGTTCATTGTAAAGCATCATGAGAATTAGTTATGTACTTTAAGCATTATTCAGTAAAATAGCTGTTTTCCTTGAAAAATAGCAATCTACTTCAGTAAACATAAAGCTGCCAATAGGAAATAATCATCTGTTTAGTATAACTGAAGAAGCAGCAGTTTTTTTTGCAAAGTGGCAGCTTTCGTTCTGAATAACTTGATTAATTTTGCTGGCATAAAAATGAAGCAGAGTAGTGTTATTTTATTGTTAATACAGAATACAAACAAAGTTTATGTTATGTGCTTGTGTCATGTTAATTTGTATCTTGACTCAATCCATTTCTGAAGAGTCTCGTGGGACATACAGAACACAATGAATGAGCAAATGAATTTGAATGAATGAATCAACAGTGTGTGTGTGTGTGGGGGGGGGGGGGGGGGGGGGGTTATCGGTTTCTTCTTTCTGGCAGTGGTAGATGATTATTTTGTAAGTATTACAGCTATTTAATATCCACAGATTGCCTCATCTTCTTGGGCTAAAGTTATTTTTTTTCTTTCATCCCCTTTTTTATTTTTTGCACTAGGTGAGTACTCACAGGAAATTCCAGCCAACAAGCCATGGGAAAAAGTATCAGGGCCACCAATATTGCCTCCACACTTGCTTCAGGTGATACTGAATAAGGACACACCACTCTCGGTAAGTCAGTCTAGTTTTGACTATTGTCAGATAGATTTTATGTTAGCAAGACTTTTACTGTATTTTACAGGCAATCCATGTCGTATTCTGATTACGCAACAATGGTACAAGAAATTTTACGTTTTCACAAAAAGGCAGATATATTGACCAGTACTTACTGAACTGCAATACTACTCCCAGCACTGCTGATAGAAAAATCTACAGAAGAACACAACACTCCTACTTTTGGAGCAATAGAGATAGAGGAGTTGATTGGAGAAGTTTGGGGTGGTGTTCATGTCACTAAAATCCAGTCCTGAGAGGAAACCATCTGTTATGAGAAGGAAGAAAATCAAAATGCTTCATGATTTTTAACAGTTTTTCCTTTTATACAAGTTTATATTTTGAGCTTGTAAGGTAGTGTTACTGTATGTACCAATACAATGATTAAAACTTTCATGGGATGTAGAGTATAAAATTTTCTAGTTAATGTCAAGGCAATGTCTTGAGTGTTAAATAAGCAACGTTGATGTTGTTGATCAGCACTCATGATGAAAAGGAAATGCTAGTGCCTACACACAGTTTTGAGTCATTGAGTGACATGATAATTTCTGGTGTCGTTTTTGTTGTTGTAGCTGTAGTCTTTTGGTACTATTCTCCATGCTACTCCATACTGTGCAAGCCTCATCATCTGCAAATGACTACTGCATCTTACATTCATTTGACTCTGCTTACTTGTGCATCTCTACAATTTTTATCCCTTATACTTCCCTCCAGTACTAAATTGGTGATCCTCAATGTCTCAATATGTATCTTATCAACTGTACTCTTCTTCTAGTCAGGTTGTGCCACAAACTTCTTTTCTACCTGCTTCTATTCAGTATCTCCTCATTAGTTATTTGATCTAACCATCTAATCTTCAACTTTCTTCTGTAGCACCATATTTCAAAGGCTTCTATTCTCTTCATGTCAAAACTGCTTATCATCCATGTTTCTCTTTCATACGAGGCTGCACTTCAGATGAACACCTTCAGAAAAGACTTCCTGACACTTAACTCTACATTCGATGTTAACAAATTTCTCTTCTTCAGAAATGATTTTCTTGCCCCATTGCCAGTCTACATATAACATCCTCTCTACATTGACCATCATCTACCCAAATAGCAAAACTCATTTACTACTTTAAATGCCTCATTTCCAAATCTAATTTCCTCATCATCACGTGATTTAATGTGAGTACATTCCATTATCCTTTTTTTCCTTTTTTTCCTTTTGTTGATGTTCATCTTATATCTTCCTCTCGAGACACTGTCCATTCCATTCAACTGCTGTTTCAAGTCCTTTGCTGTTACTGGTAGAATTAAGTCCTTGGCATACCTCATAGTTTTTATTTCTTCTCCCTGAACTTTAATTCCTATTCCAAATTTTTCTTTGGTTTCTATCTGTAGTAGTTTTATTCTTCAGTTTTCATATTATTAAATACTTTCAGAGACTCATCCGTTATAATGCTTGCAAAGAATCCTTATTTTTAGTGGTGGTTTTCTCATTTTTGTCCATAACCCTTGTAACGTAATTCCACTGGATTCTTGCGGCCCTACTGCCATGGCTAATTTACCGATCATCAGTACCCTGCCACACAGGTTATGGCTTGACCATTTTGCTGTGGTAGTTAGCCTATCACAAATTTTCCATCAGCATTGACCTGACAAAGCAGTACTTTTGCATATTTAATATGATTCGTAAACCCAGTAGGCAGCAGCCAAAATTAGCAGCTGAAAGGACATATAACAAAAAGCCCTTTTTATATGTGCTTACCTACTTTGCTGTCTCACTGTAGTCTTCAGTCTGCCAAAAACACAAGCTCTCTAGCCCCTGCTCTTTGTTAGAATAGAAGACACTGTGAATTTCTTGACAAGGACTTGGTGTAGTATCCTGACCCCTCGTCTAAATTAGGGTGCCTAGGAAGCTGTTTTCTGGGGTTGCTAAACAGTTCAAGCAAATAATATTAATCGAATTTATTACAGTAAGTTAAATTGACAATACTTAACTTTTGTGTATTCACAAAGGTGTGTCGCAAGCAAATAGCAACATTCGAATAATCAATGTCCTTTGGTATATACTATTTCAGTGCAAGCAAAACAATTCAGTTCATAAGTCACTGCTGTAGTTTGTATGATGGCTTGTTGTGCAGTCTGGCAGCGGCTGGGTGGCACCACGCTTACATTCTCTTTGTGTAGATGCCACTCCTGTCTTGGGGTCATCCTAGTCAGCGTACTATTGGCTGATGTTCTCTCTCAGCCCTCTCTGCTCCTCTGTTCTTCATCATCGTGCCGGCACTTGTTGTTATGCCGGAACACTTGGCATCATGCTGTTCATTTATTGTGTTGCGATTTCACATTTCTGGCTATCCTTCCTTCTCATACTCTGTTTCTAAATGTGGCACCCTTTGACAATGACCTGGCTATTCTCTGTGTTTTGCTTTCCTTTCTGAGGAATATTCAAGTACTTTATATCACCTTTCGGCTGAAGTCATTTTTAGTCTCCTTCATTTTCCAAATTTTTTGTGTAGTGGGGGGTAATTGGGAAAGATCATGTTAAATAGTGCCTAATGCACGCGGTGTTAAGTGCACCATACCTGAGTAGACCCTTATATGCGCTTCAAAGCCAATGAAGTAGCCAATCTGATGTGGTGGGGCTGTAAAGCACCCATTCGGTTGAGTCCACTGACAACACAGGGGTCGCACTGATGATGCCAGAGCTGCTAACTCCCCATGCGTGCTAAGGAGTCCAGACATCTTAATGTGGCCACTTATAACTGTACTGCTTTCCCTGCCCTGACTGCACCATGGAAGAGGGACAAGCTAGACATCTGGGAATGAAACATTTTAAGCGATTTTTGGTATGTACTAAACTGATTGGGACACTTTTAATGCGACAAAGCTGTTATTTTTTATGGAACATATTGAAGACAAATTTAGAGAAGTTGAGTCTTTAGGAAAAATATACAATGGATTGCTATTGATTAAAGCCTCCTCTGCTGTACAATCTGCAGCACTTCAAGCCTATGAATATTTGGGTGGCATACCATGGCCATTGCCCACACAGGAGTTCAGATATAGTCCAAGGACTCATCTTCCACTGACCCTACATGCAAAACAGTTGAGGAGCTATGGGCCAAGCTTGAACTGCTACTGTAAATTTTGTCTGACGTGTTGAGGAATGTCCCAAGGATAACTGAACAGATACAGGCACCATTATCGTAGCCTTTGAAGGGAATGTCCTCCCAGCAAAATGTAGTCATGGTGTACAGGTGTGATGTGAAACCTTACTTCTCAGTACCCATGAAGTGCTTCCAATGTTTACCCTTTGATCATATATCATCCCTTTGTATGGCAGACCACAACAAGGCAACTGCAGACAAACAATCCACAAATGTAGCCCTTGTTGACAACCATTCTTTTTGCATTAGTTGCGTTGAACACCATCCTCCATATTCACTGCTTCGCTTGGGCTTCAAGAAAGAAAATAAAATACAGGATGGTACTTTTATTGACCATCTGTCTTATACTGAGGCACAAAAGAAGACATGAATGCCTACTACATTCCATTGATATGATGATCAATTATGCAAAAGTCACAACCATTTCCTCAACTTTTTTCAACCCAGAGAAGCGCACACACTCCCTTTTTGCTGTCAGTGGGTTAGTGACTTCTTTTGGGCCACAGGTAACACCGTGCTATATGACAGTCCCCTAACTTTACTGCCTGGTGGTCATTAGTGTCCAAACATTGCAAAGGGTGTAATGCCCTTTGGGGTTTCATCTGAACAATATTTGGTGCAATGAAATTCTATCATATATACTAGGCATGACCAAATAACGCCCATCAAGCGCAATTGCACCAGCTGTGCTCCTGCCTACTGTGTCAAGTGCAGTGGTGAGTGGGGATGAGGAGTAAGGAGAAAGAGGAAAATGAAGGCTACATCCAGATGCCACTAGAGCAAAGCAGTCGATTTGTGAGATGCCACATTGTTCAATGCCAAAATCCACCCGGGGGCTCACGGCTCTTTCGTGAGTTTGTACATGATACAAATGGGGGCCCAAGCTATTGCAGCCCATTCTTCATTCCCTGGCTGCATAGCCTTCACTGTGTTCCTCCCTCCCTCTCCTCGTTCCTTCCCCACTGCCCCCCCCCTCCTTCCCCTCTCTTGGTGTTCTGATTTATGTTGACTTGGTTATCCACCTGGTTCCGTGTATTGCTTGCAATTTTGTTCCTCCCGCCGGTTCTCTTCATCCAACCCCTCTTGGGGTTTGACCTCGCTTGGCATATGAAGCATATCAAGCTGCAAATTAGCTGGCTGTTCTCAAATGAACATCTCTCTGACTGGTAAATGTTCATTGTATGCTGCTTCATGTGACCCTGCAGCCTTCACTTCCCTGGCTACCACCCGGGAGTAGGGCCAAGGCTCTCTGTCTTTGGATGAAACTCTTTCCCAACTACCTGGCCTGTACTAGGGTGGATGGAAACACACCCACTGTTGGAAAGCCATTGTTTCTTGTTTAGAACATTGAGAACAGATTTGGCAAAGTGGAGGCTCTCAGTAAAATGCAGTTCGGCTCCCTATTGATCAAAGATGCTTCTGCCGCCAAATCTGCATCTCTTCTTGGTTTGCAATCATTTTGGTGATGTCCTGGTGTCTTATTACCCCTCAGCAGTCACTAAATATGTTCAGGGAGTGATTTTTCATTGGGACCTCATCCTGCAAACTGATGAACTCTGGGCTAATCTGGAGTATATGGTGTTCACTTTGTTGACATGTGCAGAAGGGTCCTAAAGACAACCGCACCGATACTAGTGCCTTTATTCTGGCTTTCGAGGGAGATTCACTCCCAGAGGAGGTCAAGGTCGTGTGTTACCTCAGTGATGTGAAGCCAAACGTGATGTCACCCAAGAGGTGCTTTTGGTGCATGCGTTTTGGGCATACGTCTTCCCGCTGTACGGCAGACCCTCTGTGTGGTGGCTGTGGACATTCACTCCAGGAGGGCAGCCCCTGTATTCTGCCACCTGTGTATGTAAATTGTTGTGACCGCCACTCTACACGCTAGCCAGATTGCCCAAATTACAAGAGAGAAAGAAGATCCAAGAATACAAGTCCCTGGACTGCCCATCTTATGCTGAGGCTCAGCAGAAATATGATCGATTCCATCAAGTGTCACTTTCTTCTACTTTTGCCCCTATTACATCCTTTATTCCTCCTGCCTCTTTCTTACCCCATTCCAGTTGCCCTCCCCCTCCCCCTCCCCTCGATTCCCATGCTCAACCCTACAGGTGCTGCTCCCCCTCCCTGGCTGAAGAAGTGTGCCCCCTTCTTCAGCACCCACTAGTGAGGGGGCTCTCCATTGGGGCCCCACCCTTGGTGTCTCGCAGGCCAGAAGTCTATTACCACATTTCAGCCACGAGATGCACCGTCTTTATGCTCACAAGGTTGCTTGCTCTCTTTTGGTCCCAGATCTTGCAGAAGCCTGCTCTTCCTCTGTGCTGTGCCCCTTCTCATCCTCAGAAAGAGAAGAAGAAGAAACATAAGTACCAGGACAAGGCCTCCCAGGTGCCCCCCCCCCCCCCCCCCCCCCCCCGAGGTGCTATCTCCCACTTTGCAACCCAAGTCTAACATCGTATTTATGGTTGTCATCCTGTCCTTGTCAGTGATGGCCACTGCCCAGGTGACATGACTTCCCCTTGAATTCTTTACATCTAACGTGGACTCTCACCACATACTGATCCAGTGGAATTGCAACAAATGTTATTGTCACTTTCCAGAAACACCACACCTCGTTTCCCCTTATTCTGCATTTTGTCTTGCTCTGAAGAAATGCACTTCCATGATGACCACTCTCCAATGTTTCATTATTATCATGCATTCTGTCAGAACTGTGCCGGCCCCAGGATAGCATCTGGAGGGGTCTACACTTTGGTTCACACCAATGTCATTAGTCACTGGATCTGTCTTTACACCAACCTGTAAGCAATTGTAGTTTGCATGCAAATGATCCCAGCAATTGCCATTTGCAGTGTCTACCTCCCTCCAGGCAGGCCACTTCCTTATGTTGAACTGTCTGCCTTAATACATCTCCCATCCCCATATCTCCTCCTCACTACCCTGTATGGGGGAGTGATACTTTGACAGGTAGGGGTCTTCTAATAGACCAACTTATTACAAACTCTGATTTGTCTCTCCTCGATGATGGTTCCCTTACCCACTTCAGTGTCACTCATGGCACCTTTACTGCTACTGATCTCATAATCTCCTCCCCTGTGCTCGTGGCTTCCCTACATTTGTAAGTGAAGTTACTGAGCTATTTAGGCACACTCTGGCATCTTCTTATGTTCTGTACAATGACCAGTATTATGATCAGACAGACGGCGTTTGTGACAGTGATAACTGCCCGGTGATATTGCCATTCTTCTTCCACCGCCAGGCAGACAGGCCCCCGCGATGGACTTTCCACAGAGCCAATTGCCCTTTGTATACATCTGCTGTGCACTTCAACACATCTCTCTCGGATTGCACTGATGCGGTCATGCATGGCGTCTCTGCCACTATTCTTCATGGTGCTGGTGATGCTAACCCTCTATCTACAGGTCCCCCATGCCGTTGACTGGTACCGTGGTGGACCAATGACGTAGCAGTTGCTATCCAGGACCATTGACAGGTGCTGCAGTGATTTAAACGACACCCTTCACAGACCAACCTTATCCCTTTTAAGCAACTCGGAGTGCTAAGGCTTGCTGTCTTATTAAGCAGAGTAAAAAGTAGTACTGCGAGTTCTATGTTTCCTTCCCAGGGATGTATGCCTCTTCATCACAGGTTTAGTCCAAGCTTCTTCCGGGCCACCAGTGACAATTGCTCTGTGTACTGACCCATCAGTCCTTGCAGGACACCTTGCGACACACTTTGTGACAACATTGACATCCTCTTCCTATCATGCTACCTTTCTCCGGCAGAAATGCCGAATTGAACAGACCCCCCCCCCCCATTTTTTTTTTTTTTAAACCCTCACCAAGCTGAACCCAATAACAAACCCTTCACTGAATGGGAATTCTTGCAGACTCTTACCTATTCACATGAATCAGCCCCCAGCCTGGATTCTAACTACAACCAGATGATCAAACACTTGCACATTACCCACAGGCAACATCTCAGTGCCTTCAACTGTATTTGGCTCACAGCTGTGTTCCCCTCGTAATGACAAAACAGCATAGTTATCCCCTTAAGCCAGGAAAGAACACAACATCTCTTAACAGCTACCACCTAATTAGCCTGACCGCAACATACTTTGTAAACTGCTCAAGAGTATGGTTAGCTTCAGATTATGTTGGTTACTCAAATCTCGGGACATATTGACCCCGTATCAGTGTGGCTTCTGGGGAGAACTATCTCCAGCTGATCATTTATTCAGTTTGGAAACAGCAATCCAACATGTTTTTAACTAACCTTATGCACTTTGTTGTGGTCTTCTTTGACCCACATATGGCATAAGACGCAGCTTGTCACCATCACATTTTAGTTATCCTCCATGACTGGGACTTTTGCGGCCCCCTTCCAATTTTTATCCACAAGTTTTTATCTAATGATCTCTTCTGGGTTCGAGTAAGCACTCCGCTCAGCACTCCTGAGTCAGGAGAATGGTATCCGAAAGGGTTCTGTGTTAAGTGTCACACTCTTCCTCATAGCCATCAATGGGCTTCTAAACTGTGTTGGGCCACTGGTTACCCCGGCATTGTAAGTCAACAATTTTTGCATCATCTAGTGTAGCTTCCAGTAGGTAGCATCTGCTGAACACTGGCTCCAGGGCACCATCCAATGGGCCTCTGTGTGAGTTTTCTCCTATGGCTTCCAGTTTTCTCCCTTCAAAATACGTGTTATGCATTTTTGCCATCGATCCACAGTACACCCTGATCCAGAACTTTATTTGAGCAACCAGCACCTGACATGGCTGCCCCATATTCGCCATCTAAAGACTACATGCTTGTGGAAGCTTAATGCTCTCTGCCTTGTGGTCCATGCATGTTGGGGTGCAGACCGTGCTACCCTTCTCCATCTTTACCATGTTCTGATTTTGTCCAGATTAGATTACAGTAGTCAGGTTTATGTCTCAGCAGCTCCTTCCACTCTGAAACTGCTTGATCCTGTGCATCATTGTGGCATGCATCTGGCTATTGGTGCTTTTCGCATGTCCCGTCAACAGTCTCCTCGCAGAAGCCGGGATTCCCCCTCTACAAATATGAGGGAACAAACTCCTGGTTACTTACACTATCGCCATTGGACGATTCTCTGATCATTCCATGTACCCTGGCCTCTTTGCAAATGAGGGATGTCTCTCTCATGATACCCGCCCCCGGGTGGGATTGCCAGTTGAATTGTATCTCAGTTCTCTCTGTCAGGATCTCCATCTCCACTCATTGGGATGTGCCCCATGTATTTCCTTCCACCTAGACCACAGATTATTACCGACCTATTCCAGGGTCCTAAGGTCTCTGTCACCATCTTGTATGTTCCATCCTTGATGAATTCCAAGGTGCTACCATCTTCTACACAGATGGTTCTAAAATGACAGATAGGATGGGATATGCTTTTATGTCTCCTACTGGCATGGAACACCATTTACCACTGGGATCATTTAGTGTGTTTACAGCAGAGGTGGTAGCCATTAACAGGGCCCTCCATTTTGTTACCCAGGACTCCCCCCCACAGCATTATAATAAATTTCAACTCAATGAGCAGCCTGCAGGCTATAGGCTGATGCTACCCTCGTCACCCTTTAGTCTCTGCTATACATGACCTCCTTTCTGCCCTTACCTGTGCCACCTGCTCAGTTGTCTTTCTCTGAGTCCCAAGTCATGTGGCATCCCAGGAAATGTACTAGCTGACCATTTGGCTAGAGAGGCAGATACCCCCCATTCCCTTTCATGATTCCAGGTGCAGATATGCGGATCCACACCAAATCTCTCTTTGCCCAAAAGTGGAGTGACACCTGGTTTGCTACTGCTCTCAGTAATAAACTCTGTACACTCTAAGAGACTACTGCAGTTTGGCACTCTTTCTTCTGCTCCTCTCTAAGGGAGTCCACTGTCTTATGCCTTTTACGAGTTGGTCATACCAGGCTTGGCTATTGTTTTCTCTGCGCAACGAGTCACCCTCACAATGTGGCTGTGGAGCCAGACTGATATCGTGCACACATGACAGCTGTCTCCGACCACTGTGTCAACAGTGTCAGAGATTCAGATCCAAACAAACCACTCCTCACACCTCCCTGCCTCTCATCAGCAGCTGCTATGCTATTGGCAAGAAGTGGTGGCAGCACTGATTGCGAGCTGAGGGGAGTGGTATAAAAGGGATAAGTAGTAAGAATAAGGGGAGTAGGGAAGCAGTGCATGTACTCAGCTGTTCCAGGCAGCAATGGTTCGTGACATCTCTGACAACAAACCATTTCATCTACTGATATGAAAATGAGATTTTTCCAGTGTTTTGTTTTTTTCTCCTAATTTCCATGATAGTTCCCTGACTTTCCTGACATGTTTGAAATTCCCAATATTCCCTGATTTCCAGAACTTGTGGCAACTCTGACTATACAATATATTTATTTACTCATGTAATAAAAGTTTTTGCTAGCTGAAAAATAAAAAGTTGGAGAACCTGCTGATGAAAGTGTGCTGCAATATTCACCTCCTAGAAGTAGTTGAACACACCTTTTTAAATAGTGTGCAGCCTATGGCATAATGCCATCTCACAAGTACACCTACTCAAATAATGCCATGGTGGAGCACTCAGCAGACACATGTGCATTTGCAGAGCACGAGTGTGCCCTGGGAGCACAAATCTTGGCCATCTACTACATTCACCTACAAATCAACAACCCTGTGCATATTTTTATTAACCAAGGTTCTCATATGAGCGACCTTCTGTGTAAATGCAGTCTTTAGGAAACTTTATTTTGTTGTCTCCACGTAATCTGATTGTTAAGCTCTAACTGATGCATGAAGGTCAGTGACCACATGTTCCTTTTTGTTGACAAAGCGTGATCTTTGCCTACAGTAATGAAACAGACTGCATCACTTTCACTAATGCGCTTATTCTTTTGTCTCAATCACATTGCAATTTAACTTTAGATTTAACTCTTCCAGTAAGTTTAGTGACAGTAATGGTCACAGTTTTGTTCACTACTTGTTTACTTTTCTTTACTTTCTCCACAACACCGATCAAATTAACTTGGATCACACTTGCATGGTCTTTACAAATGGATTCCATGTTGGAAATATTATTATTATGTTAACAAGTCTCTTTAGATATTAAATCAGTATGTACCTCCTGATGTGTATGTTCAATACTACTGAGTTTACAAACTTCAGTTTTTGTTTTGACAGCTTCACTAATTTTAGTGTCTTTTAGATAGTACTAACTTCACTTACATTCATCTCGTCTTTTCTAACTGATTGTATATTAGTGATATGAATATAAAAGAAGGAAACATTCCACATGGGAAAAATATATCTAAAAACAAAGATGATGTAACTTACCAAATGAAAGCATTGGTATGTTGATAGAGACACAAACACACACACAAAATTCAAGCTTTCGCAACCCATGGTTGCTTCATCAGGAAAAAGGGAAGGAGAGGGAAAGACGAAAGGATGTGGGTTTTAAGGGAGAGGGTAAGGAGTCATTCCAATCCCAGGAGTGGAAAGACTTACCTTAGGGGGAAAAAGGGAAAGGTATACACACACACACACACACACACACACACACACACACACATCTATCCCCACATATACAGACACAAGCAGACATATGTAAAGGCTTGTCTTTCTCTCACCCCATCCCTTAAGCCGTGCATCACTTACTGTAATCTCAGCCAGACTATGGAATGAATCTTGGGAAGGAATCTTATGGCTCCAAAGCCAGAAATCTCGCACTCTTCTTTGACAAGAGGCTGATTTGGCTGTCCCATATTTCTCAACTAAAGACCAATTACACACAACAGCTTAACACACTTTCGCTTCCTTGCCCACACCTCTTGGGGAGTGGACCATGTCACACTCCTTCGTATCTACTGGGTTCTTGTCCAGTCATGCTTTGACTATAGCTGCCAGGTTCATGGCTTGGTGGTGCCTTCGGCTTTGGAATCGTTAGATCCAGTCCACCATCATGGAGTTAGATTGGTCACTGGCACCCTTCAGACTAGTCCTGTAGACAGTCTCCTTGCCAAAGTGGACATTTTTCCCTTTATAATTTTGATGATATCAACACTTGCTCACCATTGTAATCACTGTTCAACAGTTTCCTCATCCTTCAGCATACCCTATTCTTTTTGCATACAAGGATCATCGAATCCCTGGGGTGGCATTACCACTTTGAATGTGCCTTGCGGTCTTCCACCAGGACCTCTGCCTCTCCTCATCAGAATGTACTCCTGTGTTTTCTTGCAGAACAGAACCAGAACAGAGAACAAGTTAAATGTTTGAGATGTGGTACTGTATAATGATGCTGAAAATGAAGTACACTCTTAAAATAAGAATTAAGAGTTTCTGTGTGGAAAATGTTGAAAATATTGACAAAAAGAATGGACAGAATTATAGGAAATATGTAAAGACATTAAGGAATAACTTCCATGATATTTGGGAAATATGTAAAAGTTAAAAACTGTAGGAGAAGACAGATGGAATACATCCTCCAAGCAGATGAAGACACTGGATGCAAGTGCTGCCATGAGATGAGGAGTTTGATCACAGAAGAGGAATCAAATGAACAACAAATGATGCAGCCTTTTTTGTGTGATTAGTTGAGTGACAAGTTTCACACTAAAAATCAGCAGCTTGATATGTCATTATTCTACCGCAATTCTGAGTATGTGCGGCAGTTACTGTGACTCAAGGAGAACACATGTACACCATTTTCAGATCACTGCTGCCATCATGTGCTTTGTAGTGCTTATTTATAATGTCAGCCGTAACGGAAAATGCTGCCGCACGGCACAATTTCTTAATGGTCTCGCAGTAACCATGTGCATTGATTGTTTGGCGTCATGGTAAGAAATCAATCAGCTAAATGCCTTTTCTGTCCCAAAAAATGGTAAACATGACTTTTTGAGGTGTCAAGATTTGTTTAGGCTTGACCTTCATTGGGAATGAAGTGTACCTCCATTCCGTTGATTGTTGTTTTATTTCAAGGGTGTCGTATGATACCAAAGTTTCATCCCTCGTGACTATCTGAGAAAGAAAACCATTGCCTTCTTCATTGTGGCATGTCAAAAACTGAAGTACACTGCCCATCTGTTGTTTTTTGTGTTGTTCAGTAAGAATTTTGGGTACCCAACGTGAGCAAAGTTTTTGAAATTTTAGTTTCTCAGTAACAATTTCATGAATTAGTGATCGTGAGATTTGCGGAACTTCCATGACAAGAGCACTAAGTGTAAATTTACGGTTGTGCTTAATCTTCTCTTCAATTGTGTGAACCAGTTCATCAGTAACCACAGACGGATGTCCGCTTCTATCTTCGTCGTGCACTTGATCACATCCTTCATTGACAGTCTGACCATCTTCTAACCATTGAATCACTTGCAGCATTTTGTCCATAAACCTCGCAGATTTGCTGATGAATTTCCTTTGGTTTAACTTTCTTTGCATTTAGAAAATGAATCACAGATCTGATTTCTCATGCGGCGGCATTTTCAATTATGGCTGACATTATAAAGAAGCACTACAAAGTACACATCAGCAGCAGCGATCTGAAAATGGCGTACATTTCTTCTCCTTGAGTCAGATGGAAATAGAAATGAAACTTACTTTGTGGACAACCCTCATATTCCATTTCCTCTGACATTGGGCTTACTACTAAATGAAAAACGTAGCTTAGAAAATGATGTAATCTGCTGGCTGTACTATGTGAAAAGGGAAAGAAGTGTAGCCTGCAGTTGCACAGCTCATTTTCCACCTATCTTGATTACTTTCTTGTCACAGCTCATACTGATATAGTTTCAGGCTATGCCAGGGTGTCCTAAGTTAATTAGGTTTTATTCTGTTCAAATTAGAGGAGAACTTAGTCACTGATATTGGATAATTCTTATTCATGCAGGCTTACAATGTCTTTTGTTCTGTTTATAGTGTGAGCCAACATTGCTGCCCGAACCAAATCATGTAATGCTCAACCACCTGTACGCTTTGTCAATCAAAGACGGTGTTATGGTGCTGAGTGCAACACACCGATATCGCAAGAAGTATGTCACAACTTTGCTGTACAAGCCCATATAGCCTACGCATCGACCACAGACTGGTCAAGTTCGTCCACGACTGGATCGTGCAGATACTCGGTGAATCACCGCATGAAGCATAATAAAAGTATGAAATACTGAAGTGTATTGTACAAAACAAAAAGTGGGCACCTGTACCCACATGAATTACTTAATGGTTTTTGTGACGGATGTATAAAATTTTATTTTAGTCAGATTGACAAATGTTTGGGAAGTTAGCCCAACTACGTTGTGATGAATTGCAGTTTTGAAATGTTACCCAATTGTGCCTGTTTTAGGAAGAAGTTACCTCTTATTTTCTAACTGATAATACAATGGTATCAGAAAATACTTAAGAAATGACACACAAATTTACATATTGTTGCCTTCTTGGCTTATAGCATTATTGGCAGGCTCCAACTTTGTCAGACAATAGATGTTGTTTTTCTTATTGATAACTGTGACCTCATTTATTTCATAATCTTAAAATAAAACATAAATTGTAAACTAACAACACTGTCATATGCCTTATTGTAACTTACACTATTATCAGACAGTATAAGTCACCTAAACTGCAGAATTATCCTAGTTATTTTTTTAGAGATAGCAAGATATAGAGATTTTGTTGCATAGTATATGTATAAATAAGATGTATTATAGTCCATTGTTAAAGTGCCGTACAAGGTCCAGAAGTTACTAGAAATATCAATAGCTCACTGAAAACAGACTGTAGAATGGAGGCAAACAATAAACTTAAGAATGAATGTTATAATATTTTTGACAGAGTGTAAGTTGAAACCACAATAAGTGTAAATAGAAAAAAAAGCTAGAAAAATAATCAGGTGTGTAAAAAGATGTATATAAACATTTATTGTTACTGACTGTTGTGTGTATTTTTGTTTCTTGGAAAAATGAAGTCTGGAATAACATCATGACAACAATATTTTGAAACATTAAGTCTAGTTGAGAAAATGTGATGTCCAAATAGATTCTAGTTTATTTGGTAAGATATTGTCGATTCTTAAATCACGAAAATAAGACAATGTTTCTAATAAGCCTCCAGGTGCCAACTGATGATGATTTTGTACTGGAGAAGTATGTTGTTGGCCTCACTCGCAGCTGTAATCTAATCAGTAATTGAACAAAGCACTTAAATATTTGGAAGTCTTCTAGAATTTTGTAACAAATGAGACACACACACACACACACACACACACACACACACACACACACACAGAGAGAGAGAGAGAGAGAGAGAGAGAGAGAGAGAGAGAGAGAGAGAGAGAGAGGGGGGGGGGGGGGGGCACTATATTAAGTATCCATCACTTTCTACCTGCGTCTTCATGTGTACCCACATTGAATTGCATGTATGAATAGTAGCTTACAAAGAAATAACATTTGTATGTATTCTAATGTACTAAACATTAGTTTCAGTCTGTGAATATGATTCTCAATTGCATGTTACTCATGTTGTAGATAAATATCTTTTCTTGCTTTATGACAAGAAAAACAAATGGCACTGAATTGTGGTACAAAATAGAGGAATTTGTAAGTCAGATTGTTATTTAAATAAATTACTCTTAATATTTTTAATTTGTTTTCTTTTTTTGTTTGTGTACTTTGTGTCCAACATTTACAGGTAAGTTAAAAGTTTAGTCCTTGTGTCTTCATAAACTGCTTATATACACAATCCTAGTAATATAAGTCTGACTCCAACATCACTAAATTATTGTGTGATATATTTCCTTTGCTTTATCTTATGACATGGTTTATGATGTCTCAAGGTTAGTGATTGGAAGCAACTATTTTATAAGTAAATTGTAGGACTATCTATATTCAGTTTACACTGAGCAGACACTGCTCCATAACTGTTGCAACTAGCCTCTTCCTGAAAAACATAATTTAACAGAACTAAAAAAAGTAAATGCTAAGGTAGATGCACCTCAAAGACTGACTCTACATTGTCAGTAATGTAGTCTACACCAGGTTTTCGGTTCACACACTTTAACTGCTCTTGGATGCTGAATGAAATTCTGTTTAGGAGCAGTTAGTCTTGTCTACTTAAATTATGTACAGGTAAACATATAGCCAAATACTAAACTCATTTGATGTCCTATAATATTGAGTGCAGTAATCTACCACTAACGTAACTATTCACAAAAGTTCATGTGTGACAAACATGTAATTAACACAGCCACTGTATGAAAATCTTAAAACACTGTCTTTCAGATCTAACAGTCAAATCAGTACAAACTCTATGTGCAAAGTAAATAACTATTGGAAACAACACAGTTCTTCACCTAATCCTACTGACACAGTAAGCATTCATTAGCTGTTAGTGAAGTTCAATGCTGTTAATGAAAGTAATTATAAGTTCACAGTCAATCATAAAAAAAGGTCACTGAATTATTGAATAAACTTCTGGACACAAAATTTAGATAAAACTCTGTTGATACCTTGACTTGTAACTTGTACTAACTCATCTGTGCTAAATTTCCCAATATTGCAGACGTAGACCTCGTAGATTTCATAACTTTCCACAGACTGAATCAAAATAGCTTCCAAAATGCCTCTTTTGTAAGTCTACAATAATTAAAACTGAAGTTTGCTAATGTTGTTTACTAGCTTTTAACAAATTCAATTAAACATTTACACTTCTGAGTAACAGAATATGGAGGGATATTTGTTGTAACAAGGACTTTCAGTTACAGTAATAATGTCTATTGAATTACACTGGCATCTACTTTCTCAGCAGTTCAGTAATCAGATATTTATTTTCCTATGAATAACAATAATAAAATCTGAAATTACTGATAATTTATGATTAATGCAGCTTTCAGGAAAATTGATCACACTTATGGATTCTAAATAACCAAAAGAAGGTAATAAGCTGTAAGGTTAAGTTGAATGTGCCCTGAGTCAATATTTGAACTTTCTAGGTACTATGTGCATGATATATATATGAACATATTGAAGATACTGAGTTGCAGATACATACATCAAAAAGACTGACAGAAAGTGAGCTTTTGGCCAACAAGGCCTTCGTTGTAAATACACACACACACACACACACACACACACACACAGGGCCAGTCTCGCCTATCCTCAGTAGCCCAAGACTGTGGTTGTGTGTGTGTGTGTGTGTGTGTGTGTGTGTGTGTGTGTGTGTGTTCTATTTCACTTTTTGACAGTCTTTTTGTTGTGCCTATCAGTGACACAGCATCTCTGCTATATGGTGAGTAGCAGCTATCCTTTTAATATTATTGTTACAATCCATCCTGGATTTTCCATTGCTTGGACATATCAAAGATATCACAAAATAGGCACAAAAAAGGGGGAGGGGGGAGGAGAAAACCTAACAGCTGGCAGAAATCACCTTTGTTACAAGGTGCATTCTCAGAGTGTTTGTTTTGTTTTTCTGTGTTCCTTCCATGATTGTACAGTGGACTCTTGACAGTTTGAGGTTCAATGGACCTCAGAAAAAGTTTGAATAACTCAGAGTTTAATTCAACAAAAGTTTGACTGATCACAGTGGAATCAACAAAACATCTAAGTAAGTGTATCATTTAAAAAAATAAGGTAAAAAATAGCCCTTGTCTGGTCTCAGATGTGAAAAGCTGGGAGAATTCTCGGACCTTATCAGCATGATCCATGACAACATCAAGTAAATGATGGAGGCAGACAGATAGTGCTTGCCGTTGTTTGAAGTCATCGTCCACTGTAAAGACAATGGGTGTCTCAGCCACTGTTTTTACCAGAAACCCAACCACAAAGACCGATATCTGCACTTTAACAGCTATCACAATCTGTTGCACAAACAATCTGTTCTGAGGCCCTTGGTGCATAGAGCAGAGACTGTCTCAGATGCTGAAGACCTGCTAAACTGAAGCAGCTGAGCCACTTACAGTCAATAATTAAGGAAAACAGCTGTCACCACTGCCTGATTGTGCAAGCCATCTTTCCAATAACACACAAGCTGTAAGACACCATCGGAGAACACAAAGAACCTTTCATTTTTGCTGTTCTGTGACTCATTAACGGGAAAGATTAGGCAACTTGTAAAGAGGCATAAAATCGATTCGGTCTACCAGGCTGCAGCAAAAATTCAACAACTCATGAGGCGTGCGAAAGATAATGCAGGTCTCAGAATGCCAGGAGTATGTAAAATGCCATGTGGATGTAAACAGTTTTGTGATGGACAGACCGTGTGTGCTGTTGAACAGCACTGATTAGAACAACAGATATATTTTGCCTTTGATACCCTGAGAAATTGGTGATAGCAGAATATGCTCCAGAAAGTGGATATCATACTGCATTCAATGAGACATCTGTTATCATACGGACTAATAGTTTCTGGGATAGAGTCTTAAAAGTAGCAATAGAGATAAAAATTTGTGACAATACCATCAATAAAGATGGGAGCCTGCAGCTAAGTACTGTAATGAACAGGATTTATTTGTGAGAATGGCGTATGTTCCACTGATGACGCTCATCATGCTGAAAGATGGTAGTGCCTTTTATAAACTTTTCCATAGTGTGCACACCCCAGTCTGTTATCTGCGCAGATGGTGTGTATGCTGTGACATAACACAGCAGGTGTAAGGCGCGATGCGATGGGCGTGGTAACACTTGCTGAACGTGAACATTTGTTCTTTGACAACGCCCCTTGAAGGTGTCATTGAGACAGTAAATTTTAGATCTTAAGTTGAGTCTGGTGTGGTCAGACTTATTGAATGATGTATTTGAAGTTATGAGTTATTTATAATTAGACCTGTCTTCACAATTGATGTAAATAGTTAAAAGAATACAGTAGATTATCGCTGAAGATGTGTTTGCCATTCAGTAGCTAGAAATAGTGAGACACACTTTTCCAGCATCACCCAGACTGGAGACAAAGTCGAGAAGAATAAGTTTGTGCATGGTCATGGTACAGAGTAGCCGGACCAAAAGAACAAAAGACCACATCAAACTGACAGATCTGTCATGCAGTGTTCCTACTGATGGTGTTACAGTCCAGTCACCATACACCACATGAAAGGGAAACATCTCAGTACAACTTGGGACCCGGCCATTGGAAGATTGAATCATAGCACTGGAGTGAACACCAGTGGTGTCACAGAAGGCAACACATCTATATAAGAACAGTAGCAGCAACCAAAAGACATTTAACAGAGAATGACAGCCGTTTCTTTAAGCTTATAACTTCCAACAATTATGTTTTGTCCTCTACATTAACTAAAGTAGTTAATAAGCATTCGTCATGATGCAAGAACTTGCCTTGATGTGTCTGCTTCCTCCCTTCTTGTGATGTGTTTTCAACAATCCAATCTTTCTGCTTCATAATTGTTGACTCCTTGGGTGACAGAACCCTGAAAGTTTTCATTACATCCTTTTTTTTCCCACTCAATAATCAGTACATGTGTGTTGTTGCGTAAACAAAGGAGTGTCACAGAGAGTTGAATGATGAAACAGTTAGAGAAACAAGTGACGAAACAGTTCAGACTACAAAGTTTATGCAGTCACTGAGTTTGAATTATAGTGTGTTTGTGAGTGGTCTGTAGCAACAGTCGCTTCGATTTATCGAGAGTAGCAAAATGCTTAGGATTTATTTGATTTATAGTGGTTTTTCTCAAGGGGCAGGCTTACTAGTTTTATCTGGAAAATTTGATTTACTGAGGTTCAAATTAGCAAGAGTCGACTGTAAAAATAATACAAATAGTAAAACATTATACACGATATTAAAGTTTTCATTTGGTCTGTAATACTATGAAGTAAATCTACAATACTGATGCCTGTCTGTTTGAACACACTGATCTCCAAAGGCACTAGACGAATTTTCCCTGAGCTTTGCTGAATCAAAATCAGATCATGGGGAGGGGGGGATACGTATTGCAATTTAAAGTGTGAGGAGTCTGTTCAACATAGCAGTTTGGAGGTTCATCTTAATGACTGCGTAGTATGCCAAAGAACCAGTAGATGGAACTGTTAGGTTTTCTTACCTCATTAACAGATGTTTTTTCAAAAGTTTACATCGGTCGCAGGATTAAGCAAGGCAATCTTATCTTTATGAATACAGACTAACACTGAATTTATGGTGTTTTCTTTATGTATAAAACTTAACATAATTGCTCTGCTTCTTTACATAGGTTTTATTTTAGTTTGGGTGATTGGTATGAGTTTCATTAATGCATTGACTGCCTGAATACGGGTTGATATTTTCCATCTATCAGGCTGCTGCAGCTATTTTGAAGTGAATGGGCTCACTGTATTCAGTTTTTCTCTGTTGTAATCTGTAGATTTATTGTAATCTGCTGTTCCTGTTTCTGATATTCAGTATGCAAATATAGCAAAGAGGGGTGGAAAGACAGTTTCAGAATAGTAGTGAAAACACAAGGAGAAGGGCATATGTATAAGATTTATAAGTGACATTGCCCTTTGGTTCATAGAAAAAGAAGATAAATAAAGTATTTCGTGGAACAGATAAGCTACTCTGGCAAAATTTGGTTTCAGTATAAATAAGAATACCCTTGCTTCTTCTGCTCTTAATACTGTCTCGCATTAAGTATAGAGCTTAAGAGGTAGAGAGCCTGGTAGAGTACAGGAGATAACAAAGTACAACAATGAACAAGTTAAAACTGATGACGTAAAAATGTAACTTGTGCTACCTGATGCAGCCCTAATATTTTATTGTTCTTGATCTTGAAGGGGAGATAAATCTGACACATGGTATTTTGCATAAAAATTTAGAAAGTGCAAAAATTTACTCCTGTCTTGATTTTTTTTCTTGTCTTGCATTTTAAAATTGAATTGTATTCATCTTGACATGCTTCATTAACTTTTCTTACCCATACAGCCAGTCCAAATATACAATGCCATAAAAATTTAACCTACATACACAAACACCACATACACTAACTTAACAATCACAATTTAATTCCTACTTTTAAGACAAATTCCACTAGTGATGTATATATTTTTAAACTCTGTATGGACAAGAGGACTAACAAATAAGAAGGAAGTGTTCGATGCATGCAAACCAGCCCTGTTATCAGCTATTCAGACTCACTACTGTATCAGGGGCACCCTACGATGATGCAGCTCCCCACAGTTACAATATTGCAGTGGCACGAGGTGGAGTCTATAAAGGTGTTGTCGGTGGCAGCTGTAGTTGAACTTCAACCTGACAATGATCTTCACAAACTGTCTCATTACATATGCCACCTGAGTTGCATTTCAGTGTCTACTTTTCAGTGTATCATTGCACCTTTGGCAAATGCAGGTGGATTTGTTTGTACGAGGTGCCCTTGTGGAGATATTTGGTCTCCTAGACCTCGTTGTACACATTTTTGGCCAAGTCTCTAATTACCACAATGAGATCACCCACTGGGACACACTGCTGTTGTATGCCATTTTCTGCTGCATCCTTGGCCACCTGGTCAGCTTCCTCATTCCTCATAATCCTAGCATAGGCCTTGACCCACACAAGTGATACCTACATACTGATGTTTTGCACCTTGTATACAGCAGTAGCTATTTGGTAATGGTAAGTAACAACTTGCATTGTAGAGAACGAGCTGTAAGTATTATGATGTGGGTAGTTGCTGTGGTCATGTCATATCTTATTACCCATTCACTGGCAATGAGTTCAGTTATGTAAATTGAAACCTATTTTGATAGATAGATAGTTCACTCTGTTTATTTTTAATATTACATAGACACCAGCCGAAGGATTTCCTTGCATGTAGACCTGTCAGTATGTGCACACGCAGCACCTGGCCATTGTTAGAGAAGACTAAATTGCCATTATTGATTACTGGGTTCTCAGTGTAATTCAGATTGTCTAGTGGTTGATATTTTTGTACTCTTGCTCGAAGCAGGGTAGCAGTCAAGTTCTTTGAACGATATTCTAGTACTTCCTTAGCACTGAAAATACCTCTACAAGTGGTAGTGTTGATTTATGTATCCAGTAACACAGTGTAAGCACTGCAAGGTTGCAAATTTTGTCTGTTCAGCATATCCCCAAAGCATGATAGTTGTTTCAGAATAATTTTTCTGCTGGACTACTATCTACATAACAATAAAGGTGCTTCCATTATTTTGGCTAATTGTATGTTTGTCGGGGTGAATCCAAGAGTTCCTATGCATAGTCACAATGCTTAGTGTTTTGTATTAATGCCTGTCAAATATTTGCAGCAGCCGCCCAGTGGACATGCCATACAGCACGATGGAATAATCTAGGTGAGGGCCCAGAAGTGCACAGTATGTATGAAGAGCTATTATGGGATCCATACCCCATGTGTCTCCCATTGTGACATGAACTACAGTCAAAGAATTTTGACACTTAGCTTTGATGTGAGCTATATGGCGGGACTGTTGAAGTTTATTGTTTAGATGAAAGCCTAGATATTTAACACATTCTTTAAAGGGAACCTGGAACTTCCTACTCGTACAGCTTCAATGGTTTTGAATCTGTGCCATGAGTATTTATTTGACAGCTTAATTAGTAGGTGAAATTGTAAATGTGAATCTGTACTTCAGGTCAGAAGCTGGGACTTCAAAAGAGGTAACTGAGTACGTTCTGATCTCACTTAAACAAAATTATCATTTACTATAGTTCAATTCTTTTATCTTGGCGGCTCGCGCATGCCCGCCCAGACGCTGGAGATTGCTGCGTTGCCAGTTACACACGACGCACGCGCCAATAGAAGCAGCGCCATAGTATAGCATAGTTCGCAAGCTTACGTGTAGGGGGGAGCGCGCAGTTCATGAAGTAAAGCCACCACGGTCGCATTAACCCTTTCGCTGCTACAAAGATGTGCTCCCTGCATTCCGCGCTGTGGGCGATTTTGTCACTGCACTGCTCGCCTGTGCAGACACATTGTGTTCCGACTGCTTTGACACTCTTTATCATTCGATTCCACAAAAACTATTTAGCTCAAAAATTAGATTTTTACCTATCTTCTTGACTGATACCTTCCCCCCACAAATGACTTAATTTTGTTTCGATGTTCAACGCAGTTATTATGCAGCATTAAATATAGTAAACCTTTGCATGAAATTTTGAAGAGTTTGCAGAGGTAAAAGTCCATAGAGTATACTTTCGGTATGGTCAATTTTAGTTGCCACAATGTTGAGAATGAAATGTGGACAAGATACTTATATATTTCATTTAATTTAAGTACCACATAAGTGTCGTGTGTAATATTGAGAAATATTCCACCTTTCGCGACTGTAACAAAAGTTTTACTTACACTGGGCACGTTTGGCTTTATTTTAAAGCACTTCAATCAATCAAAAGGAAGTAGACAAAATACATTAAACAAAACTGTGGACTTACAGAAACATTAGGACTTGAATATACCGTCTGTCAGTGAAGTGCTCAGAGCTATATCAAATATAATTTTGTGTGTGGCACACACAGACAGCATTTATTTGCTGAAACACTGATGAGCCAACACAATTGTTGAATACTGTGCTACCGCAGCACAAAACTACGAAAGGTGACTTGGCAATGGAGGACACAAAATACAGTCCTCTTATGATGCTTCAAAAGAGAGAAACGCGTGTGGTCTAAATAAGTCGCTTATTACAGTTGCAGAAGAGGGATATATTTCAATACCATTAGTAAAACTGCGACTGTGGAACAAAAACAAGAAATAGAACATGAATACCATTGTGTATGTGCCATACCTTTCACCGATGGAAGTGCTTTAAAATAAAGCCAAACGCGCCGTGTGTATATAAAACTTTTATTACAGTCGCGAAAGACGGAATATTTCTCAATATTACATACGACACCTATATGGTACTTAAATTAAATGAGATATTGTTATACAGTAAATATTATATGAAATTTAGGTATCTTGTCCACATTTCATTCTCAACATTGTGGCAACTAAAATCGACCGTACGGAAAGTATACGCTATAGACTTTTACCTCTGCAAACTCTTCAAAATTTCGTGCAATGGTTTACTACATTTAATGCTGCACATCAAAACAAAATTAAGTCATTTATGGGGGGAAGGTATCAGGCAAGAAGACGTGTAAAAATCAAATTTTTTGGCCAAATAGTTTTTGTGTCTGCACAGGCGAGAAGTGCAGTGATGACAAAATCGCGCACAGCGCGGAATGCGGGGAGCACGTGTCTGCAGCAGCGAAAAAGCTAATGAAGAGGCAAAGCACTAGAAATTTCATTCAACCGAATAAAATTCGTGAAGTAAGGCACTCCAATATTGTTTTTTAATAAAGAAAATATTAAGCACCACACAAGGTTTGAACTCATGACCTTTCACTTGGCAGCCCAACTTTAACCGTTCCGCTACCTCAGCTCAACGAACATTGTAACTCCATAAGGACTTTAACACCTCACGCAACTACTTATAAACGCTGTTGGTATGACTATGAAATACTCACGCTTCGTCGAAGTACAATAGGAAATAAACAATTACCGCTGTTCTTTATTGCGAAAAAGCAGTTCGTGAGATTGAAACAAACACCTTTCCTTGCTATCGCCTGAATTAGGAGTCTTATTGCTTGTTTGGTTTAATTAATTAATAGAATATGAAGCAATTGGTATAAAGAAGGCTTTTTCCAAACTTTCTGTAAAAGAAAGTCTGCTATCAAGAGATTGCTTTTGTTCTATTACTTTATTTATGACTGAACGTTTCTAAAACTGAAGACACTCGTCCGTGCTCTGCACTGCTGTCGAGATCTGGCAACGTCGTTCTCTGTTCATTGGCTGACTGTGTTTTGTGACGTCAGATGCGCAGAACAAACCTAAACTCGGCCGCCAAGATATATGATGCGCACTTTAGCAAACAGTCAAATTAATTAGGAATGGGAGAGGCAGACAGTACAAGTGGAATTGTGGCACATCATAGCTTACAATGTGCGTGTGCTATTAATTTATTACTGGGGAAGGACTGTTATGTACTGGCTGACAAATTTGCTAACATGCACCATCAATGCTCCTTTTTTTTCAATTCTCTGCTTTATAAGGTCCCTGAATGCAAATTGCGAAGATATCCAAAATTGTAGTAGGTATGAGAAGCACACCTACTACCCCTTCTCATGCTGGCCAATGCTGGCTACAGCTTGTTAGCCAGTATATAGGTTGTGCATGATCAGAATATTTTTCAAAGCTGTAAAATGTGAATTGTAAGCATAAAGAAAGGAAAGGGCATCAGTTTCATGAATTCAAACATACATATATACAAATCCATTTTATTTAAAAATAATTTAATTTTACGGCAATTTTTCAATAAGTTCAATAGTTACAAAAAATTATAATAAAATACTTTTTCACAACTCCGGTGTTATGATGTAGCGCACATGTTACAATGTTTATTTGCCTGTACAACTGCATCTGTTAGAAACATCCCAATTCTGCATAACTGCTAAGATGATTACTTAAAAAAATATTTTTATTACCTAGGAACATACTCTTAACACTGACAAATAAATTTTGTACTGCACCATCATCAATGGTTTTTAATCACTATTTCCATAGCGTATTTTAAATTAACAGAATCATCTTAATCATCAAGCTGCTCTTCACATTAAGTAAAATATTGAACAATCAGTTGGGTGGCAAATCATTCTGGGATGATTCGCTGGTGGAGAACTTACGTAGTTCAATAAGTCTTATACCTAACAGAATTATTTATGTTACTTAGTACAAATGTTTAGCAGTTGCAGAAATGAGTAAATGAAGATATTAATCCACACATCTCAAGTTCTTAATGTGGATATCAGAGTTAATAGAAAAAATGCATTATCTAAAATGACAAGGAAAAAAAATGGTCAGCTGAACAGGAAACCACAGAAATAAAAATGCTTAAGTGTCATATGTATGGGAAGAAACAGGACATTAAAAAATGTCACAAAATTGATGTCCCATGAAATGCCATGGGCTGATTACAGATGGCGGGATGAATGCATGGGTGAAAATTTTGAGAAGTATTTGGATTGAGATGAGAGGTGGATGAAAGTGAACACAGTGAGATGACATTAAAATTTCTTTTAAAATTAGAGCAACCTGCAGGTGAGAAAGTTGATGCTTGGGCAACAGCAAGGAGAAAGGTAAAACTATTCATTACAAAGAAACAATCTGTGGATTATAAGCACCAAGTGCGTCAGTTTCCAGCTAAAGAGGTCACTTTTTAAGTTCTTGTACTGTCCATATTTTCATGTGACAGATGAGGTGAAACTGAAAACCACAAACTTGACACTTAATTAGGTAATGTTGACCTTGCTCTAAAACAGTTGACAAAAGAATTTTGTCAGCTATCTGGTAAGACTGTTTTAAGATATTGTTGTGAAAGTACAGTCACATTCTCTTGTGGCAGGTGAGAGCAGATTGTCACATTTCATCTTCAAAGTATGTCATTGCATTCAGCAGCTTCACCAGATCCTTCCTCGCCTGTCGCTGTAGTTCCGTAATCTGCACATGGGCAACTGCGTCCCCCTCTGCCATCTGGTAGGCATAAGCGACGCTCTCCACATTCAGCACCAGTTGCACATGAACTTGATGCTGTAACCAAGAGTTGCTTGGTTAATACAGATTTTAAAATTGTATTTAAAATTATGCATGGAAAATTTCAGCTGCCACTAAGATTATAGCAGATTTTGCATATACTGTGTATAAATTAATTTTATTATAGATCACAAATTACTTTTTTATGTGGTATTTGCTTTACTCAAAGGTATGCAGAAGACTGCCAAAGGAACAATAGCCACGGCAACAAGTGCATGTTTAAGTAAGAATTGTGAGTTTTCATATTTGTAAACAGAGCAGTACTACTTGCTAATATTGTGAAAGATACTGTGAAGTAAAAATATAACAACCAAATAAACCTTTTGAAAAGCATTTTATGTTGAAACATGCCTTTTAACGCAGTCGTGACAGTATTCTCGACTTAGATCCGTATGTACTTTGTGAGCGTAGAAGCTGTTTTACTTATGATCACATAGAATGAGGTGAGATGTTAATGTGAGGAACATATAAGGCATCACGTTCCAGTTACTGTGAAAACAGGAGCTTTTGGCGAAACTATGTTTGGATATATGAAATCAAATGCACAAGTTCAAGTGAATGAAGAAATGGCTCTCTTGTGTATTGGGTAGCTACTGCTTTTATGCAAGGGAGGCTACTTTTCCTGCTGGAAAGAAGGGGAATTTGCAGCGTGCTGCCCGTGTTATGTGGAAGCTGGCACTGCAGTCAAAGAAACTTGCTAAGGGCATGCTGTGGAAAACTGTGTTAACTCCCTGCAGGATATTGCTTTGCGGTCTAATCAAAAGGCAGGTGCTGATGGCAAGATAACTGGAAAACAAGCTGTGGCCAGTGAAACAAATTGTCAGGTCCTCTGTGTTCTGGAAACAGAAAGAAGACAGGAAGAAACAGAACATTGTTCTCTGGCCAGTGACTGTCTATTCCAGCAAGATGATCTACCTACTTGAGGTGCCTGTGGAGTACATATTTTAGTAGATCACATGTTAATGTGAGGCCGCACATATCTCAAGTTATTTAAGTTTGGGCACAAAAGACCAAAACGTGGAAAACTGAAAACAAATTATATCATCATAACTATAACAATTTTGCCAAGTTCTCTTTGCCTTACCTTGCTATAGCTACGATTGTGTTAGGTCAAGTATTTTACAGTTACATTGAAATGGGTATCAAGCAAATCTGATCTTTCCTTCATCAAATTTTCTGCTACTTAAGATGATGGAAAATAATGGGTAGGACATAACTTAAATAATGGAGGGAGTAAGTGGACAGGATATGAATCTCACACCAGTGAGTTCATCCTGGTGCAGGCAGGAGGAGTTTAATGTCACGCACAATAATGTAGATGGGTGCATTGGGGAGGGTGAATTGGATAGAGGAACAGGGAGACTGTACAAACGAAGGTATGAGTGTAAAATAAGTGAAGTGGGAAGCTTGGGGACAGGATGCAGCAGTGGTTGAGGGTAAGAGGATTGCAGATTGAATGATATGTTATAAGGACAATTCTCATCTGCTTAGTTCAGAGAAGGTTGTATTGGGGAAAAGATCCAGATTTCACGAGCTGTGAAGCAACCATTAACCTCAAAACAGTTTTATCTCAACAGCATGTTCATCCACTGGTTGGTCAACTACGCTCTTGGCCAAAACTTGGGAGTGACCATCTATACCGGTGGACAGCTGATTGGTAGTCATGCACATGTAAAACACTGAGCAAAAGTTAACAGCAGAGCTGGTGTATGATATGACTTTTATGTGGACTAGACTTCCAATCAGCATTCCACTCAAATGAAAAGCCACTACCAAATTTTTACTACGATCATAGTTGATCACGCAGTGGCAGAATATGTTACTGAACACAACATGCTCACCTTCATTGATTGCTTCACAACCTGTGCCACCTGGCTTGCCACAAACCAGCTTCTCTGAGTTAATTAATTGAGAATTGTCCTCACTGCAAATTCTCTGATTTCAGCAACCCCTTCCCCACATGCTCCTCCACCCATGTCCCCAAGCCCCGCCACTTCATTCATTCTACACACATGCTTGTTTCTGTAGTGTTTCTGTAGTGGTCTCCCTCTTCCTTTGCCCTTTTCACCTTGCCAATACATTCCCCCACAGCTTCATGTTCCTCACACATCTCACCTTGCCTGTGCAGGGGCAGCACAATGACACCACATTTCGTATCCTGTCCGCTTGCTGCCTCTGCCTCCCTCCAAGCCATTAGCCATCCCCTCCCCCTTCCCACCCCTCTTCACTCCTCTTGCCCATTCCATGTTTAACTATTACCTTTATGCCTCCCATTATTCACATTGTGGTTTCTTACCTCTAATGCATTCCTCTGGGACTGCTACAATATCATACAGCTTTCCACTGCCTCCAAGTGGAACTTCGAGTGATGGATTACGCTGTCCATATGGCCGCTGTGCACTCTCTATTTTATTTCTGAAAGGAAAAATAGGAATTTATAATAAAATTGTTTAATAATGTGGAGCAGTATTTTCACTGGACCTATGTAACAGAGTACTGTTGCTGCTGCTGCTCATGATAATAATAATAATAATAATAATAATATCTGGAAAGATATTAAGCTCTGAAACCTAGTGACATTAGTTTTTCTTAATTACGATTTTGAACAACCTTTAACGTATGAATGTTATGTTTTTGAGACAGAGATATCAGTTTTTTTCCTCACATCATTGATTCTGCAAAAGTTGGTGTATTTTTTATTAGTAGGCTCATATCAGTTCATTGTTCCAGACTACTAATGAACTAGTCGTTAGCCAAGAGGTATCCAGGCTATAGTTATGGCAGTCTATAGAACACAGTGACTGGTCAAACATTAAGGAACATCTCCCTTGTTCAAAACAATACCTAAAGCATATATTAATCAAAATTGTTTACCGTATGGTTCCTTACCTTACTTAGGCAATGGATCACAGCAGGTTGCTAATCTTGTTACAAAAGATATCATTTAGAACCAACAATAACATAACTCCCCAGCTAGACAACCATGAAGAAAAATTCCACAAATTGGGAGAGTGAAGAAAACAGTTTAACTCTTGCCAAAAATTCTCTGTAGAGAAATCTGACAAGTGTTTTGACACACAAAACAACTCATCCAGCCAACACGAAACAGAAGTTGGAACTTGTGATTTTAATGTATAAAGGGAAAAGAACAGATATGTTACTGATATTTGTTGTAGTTTATGCAGATTAACACAGCTAAATGACAGGTAACAACTATTTAAGGGGCAAAATAAACTTATGCTTTATTCGTACAACACATATTAATACATTTGACTACCAAATTATATTACACTGCCCCATCAACAAACACGGAACATGTATATTCTATAGAGTCTAACGCACTCTGCACATCATATCTTATGTGCCACTATGCACACTGGAAAATGTTTGTTCACATATCCCCAACACTCCCTCTTGAACAAATATTTTTCAGATACTCAATGCTATACACCCCAGGTTAAACCATAGTGTTTCATCAGCTTCTGACATTTGTCCTTACTGAGAGGCTTAGTTAGGAGATCAGATAACATTTCTTCCATGCGTAGATAACTAAGTATTATATTCCCCTGTTCAACATGATGTCTTATAAAGTGATGCCTTATATCAATATGTTTGGATCTTACATTGGTGACATTATTTTTTGCAAGTTTAATAACTCCCATATTGTCACAAAATACCACAGTTGGCTTTAATGTTGGAGGAGATTCTATTTCACTCATCAGTGTATGGATCCAAAGAGCTTCTTGGATACTGGAGGACAAGACCATATATTCAGCTTCTACAGTACTCAAAGCAACAGTTCTTTGTCTCTTACAAGACCATGATATCAGTCTTCCCATTAGTCTAAAACAACTTCCACTGATGGAGTGTCTGCTTTCCAACTCATTTCCCCAGTCTGCATCACTGTATCCTTCCAAATTTACATTTTAGTTTTAGAATATGTTAACTTATAATCAACAGTTCCATTTAAATATCTGAACATTCTCTTAACTGCCATCCAGTGCTTTTCTCTCAGATCACTGCAAAATTTGCTTACTGCATTTGTGGCAAATGCAATGTCTGATCTGGAAGTCTGTGCTAAGTACAGTAGACTTCCTACAGCTTTCAAATAGGGTACACTTTCCCTACATTTCTTGTCACCATCAGTTATTAGCAGTTTTGCATTGTTTTCTATAGGAGTAGAAACAGGTTTACAATTTTCCATATTGAACTTTTCTAAGATCTTCTTTGTGTACAGAGATTGATCAATCCATAATTCTTCTCTGTTGGCACTTCTTAAAATCTTCGAGCCTAAGTATTGATTAATTTCCCCTAAATCATGCATATTAAATTCTGACAGTAACTGTTCTTTAAAAAAATTCCAACTGGCTTTCACTATTGCTTAAAATAAAAAAATCATCTACCCATATGGCCATGATTGCAATTTCTTCATTGCTCCTTTTATGATATATAATAGGATCTGCCTTTGACTGTAACATGCCTAGTTTTATCAAACTTTTATGCAAACATTTATTCCAGATGCCTTTCTTCAAATGCCAAATTCTCCTTTTACCCTGATAAGGTCACTTGACTTCATCCAGTGGAATCACTTATATTTCCTCTTCCATTCAGGTAGGCTGTTTTCACTTCCATTTGATGAATTAATAAGTCTTCCTTTACTGCAAGAGCTAAAAGGTATCTTAATGATGAATACTTCACCACTGGTGAGAAAGTTTCATTGTAATCTATTCCTTCTTTCTGGGAATATCCTTTAACTAACAATCTGGCTTTGAATTTTGGTATTGCACTCTCAGGATTTTTAATACTAAACACCCATCTTGTTCTTAGTGGCTTTTTATTTTCAGGCATGTCAACCCATTCATATGTATCATTATCTACAAAAGATTGCAGCTCCTTTTCAATAGCCTTTTTCCAATCTTGAGCATTTGAACTTGCTAAAGCTTCATGAACTGTGATTGGTTCGTTGTTTATTGTTTGGGCAGCATACATTTCATGATCTGGATATTCTTTTGGTTTTGATATACGTGAAGACCAACTTAAACTGACTTCCTCTGTTGAATCTCCTTCCTCAATTTGATTCTCGGGTAGCACATCAGCTTCCTCTTTATTCACATCTTCTTCTGTTTCAGTTTCCACCCCTGTTTCAGCACTATCACACATTATGTTTGGTTGCATTACTGTATCATTTTGACTACTTTTCTTTATTTTAGGTCTATAATCCTCCAAAAATACTACATCTCTACTACTTATTATCTTATTATTCACAGGATTATAAAATCTGTAGCCTTCTGAATCCTCACAGTAGCCAACAAAACATATTTTTGAGATTTTGCATCCCAATTTCCTCTTAATGGTTTTGGAATCTGAACCATGGCTTCACATCCAAAGACTTTAAAGTGCTTTAGATCTGGTTTCTTCCCAGTCCATACTTCATGAGGTGTCTTGTGTCTCACAGCTTCGTCAGACAAGTGTTAGCCTCATTCTCATAATCTGCCACCACAAAACCACTCCTTTTAATACATTTACACGTAATTTTTTCGAAATTTTCCCGAATTTCTCCACCCTTTAACATGTTTTGGCGGCAACACAACCACCCAACCTTTATGCACATCGTTGTCTACCAACCCCAGTTCACCGCAGGATCAACACAGCCCAGCTTTAACCAACACTTTTTCGCCTTTTTTCACACCAGATCTCCAGTTGCTTTCTAGTTCACCTTTATCTCTCCCCATATGCATATATTTTTCATTTTCATTTCAGCCTCATGTTACACTTTCCACCTTCTAATACCATGTCACCCTCACAACACCCCCACAACGACCCCATTAAGTTTTATTTACATTTCCTCCACAAACATGCCTTCGCCCTAGCCAGATTACGCTCCCATATTTTATTTTCTCAGGCTTGTCTGACATTTGGCATTACCCCCAAAGGCCTCACACTTAAAGTTCCCATCTCTGGCTGCAACCCTTCTTTCAATCAGTCCCTATACCAGTTCCAAACTGAACAATCCATTGCCCTCTCCCACCTAATCCTTCACCTACACATCAACTCAGCCAATGAACACACCTGTCAACTCCTATCTTAATAAAAGTCCTCAATCTTTCCTCTCCCGCATCCACACCGGCTGTTCAAAGCATCCTCCTACAGGCCAACCGCAAATTAGAACAGCATGCCACCCTCCACCTCAAAAAATTATCCAATCTCCTGGTTTCCCACCTCCGGAAAGGCAACTCACTCACCCTTCACAACCTTTCCAGCAAACCTCAACTTCCTCTCATTGCACACAAACCCAGTCTCTCCCATCTACTCAATCTCCCACTTCCAGCTCCACTCCCTCCAAAACCTCAAAATTCCAATCAATGCAATCTGGAACCACAACACCCCAATTCAGTAGTTAACCTTTCCTCCAAACCTCTCTCTCAATCCGAAATCTCTGTCCTATCCAAAGGCCTCACCTTCAGCCCCACTCCCAGATTCAACCAAACAGCCCTCGTCAAAGATTTACTGTCCTACACTCGTACTCTCTGCTGGAAATATCACTTTGCCACGAAGAAAAATGATCCTAATCCTACTCCTAATGATCCAACTCCCCAAGACACTATCCAAATTGAACCCTGCCTGGAACAGTTCCGTCCTCCGTCACAGCGGGACCCACCTCCTCTTCCTCAAAATCACCCTCTCCAAACCTTCCAGGAATTTCTGACTTCCAGCCTTGCTTCTCAATCCTTCTTAAAAAACCTTAATCCTACTCCCAACATCACCATTGCTGAAGCCCAAGCTATCCGTGATATGAAGGCTGACCGATCCATCGTCATTCTTCCGGCGGACAAGGGTTCCACAACTGTGGTACTTGATCGTCGGGAGTAGGGGCTGAGGGACTGCGTAAGCTTTCAGACAACACCACATAAAAAGTTTGCCAAGGTAATCCCGTTCCTGAGGTCCAGGTGGAGCTTCAAGGAATCCTCATAACCTTAGGCCCCCTACAAAACCTTTCACCTGACTCCATCAACCTCCTGACCCCACCGACACCCCCGCACCCCTACCTTCTACCTTCTTCCTAAAATTCACAAACCCAATCATCCCGGCTGCCCCATTGTAGCTGGTTACCAAGCCCCCACAGAACATATCTCTGCCTATGTAGATCAACACCCTCAACCCATTACATGCAGTCTCCCATCCTTCATCAAAGACACCAACCACTTTCTCGAACGCCTGGAATCCTTACCCAATCTATTACCCCCGGAAACCATCCTTGTAACCATTGATGCCACTTCCTTATACTCAAATATTCCGCACGTTCAGGGCCTCGCTGCGATGGAGCACTTCCTTTCATGCCGATCACCTGCCACCCTACCTAAAACCTCTTTCCTCATTACCTTAGCCAGCTTCATCCTGACATACAACTTCTTCACTTTTGAAGGCCAGACATACCAACAATAAAAGGGAACAACCATGGGTACCAGGATGGCCCCCTCGTACACCAACCTATTCATGGGTCGCTTAGAGGAAGCCTTCTTGGTTACCCAGGCCTGCCAACCCAAAGTTTGATACAGATTTATTAATGACATCTTCATGATCTGGACTCACAGTGAAGAAGAGCTCCAGAATTTCCTCTCCAACCTCAACTCCTTTGGTCCCATCAGATTCACCTGGTGCTACTCCAAATCCCATGCCACTTTCCTTGATGTTGACCTCCATCTGTCCAATGGCCAGCTCCACACATCCGTCCACATCAAACCCACCAACAAGCAACAGTACCTCCATTATGACAGCTGCCACCCTTCCCTACAGCCTAGGTCTTCGTGGCAAATGAATCTGGTCCAGTCTAGAATCCCTGAACCATTACACCAACAACCTGAAAACAGTTTTCGCATCCCGCAACTACCCTCCGAACCTGGTACCAAAGCAAATAACCAGAGCCACTTCCTCACCCCCTCAAACCCAGAACCTCCCACAGAAGAACCCCAAAAGTGCCCCACTTGTGACAGGATACTTTCCGGGACTGGATCAGACTCTGAATGTGGCTCTCCAGCAGGGATACGACTTCCTCAAATCCTGCCCTGAAATGAGATCCATCCTTCATGAAATCCTCCCCACTCCACCAAGAGTGTCTTTCCGCCATCCAACTAACCTTCGTAACCTCTTGGTTCATCCCTATGAAATCCCCAAACCACCTTCCCTACCCTCTGGATCCTACCCTTGTAACCGCCCCCGGTGTAAAACCTGCCCCATGCACCCTCCCAGCACCACCTACTCCAGTCCTCTAACCCGGAAGGTGTACACAATCAAAGGCAGAGCCACATGTGAAAGCACCCACGTGATTTACCAACTGATCTGCCTACACTGTGAAGCTTTCTATGTGGGAATGACCAGCAACAAACTGTCCATTCACATGAATGGTCACAGGCAGACAGTGTTTGTTGGTAATGAGGATCACCCTGTGGCTAAACATGCCTTGGTGCACGGCCAGCACATCTTGGCACAGTGTTACACCGTCTGGGTTATCTGGATACTTCCCACTAACACCAACCTATCCGAACTCCGGAGATGCGAACTTGCTCTTCAATATATCCTCTCTTCCCGTTACCCACCAGGCCTCAATCTCCGCTAATTTCAAGTTGCCGCCACTCATACCTCACCTGTCATTCAACAACATCTTTGCCTCTGCACTTCTGCCTCGACTGACATCTCTGCCCAAACTCTTTGCCTCTGTATTTGTCTGCTTGTGTCTGTATATGTGTGGATGGATATGTGTGTGTGTGTGCGCGAGTGTATACCCATCCTTTTCCCCCCCCAAGGTAAGTCTTTCCGCTCCTGGGATTGGAATGACTCCTTACCCTCTCCCTTAAAACCCAAATCCTTTCGTCTTTCCCTCTCCTTCCCTCTTTCCTGATGAAGCAACCGTGGGTTGCGAAAGCTTGAAATTTGTGTGTGTGTTTGTGTTTGTTATTGTCTCTTTCAATGTACCAAAGCTTTTATTTGGTAAGTTACAGAAACTTTGTTTTTAGATATATTTTTCCCATGTGGAATGTTTCCCTCTATTATATTCATATAATTATAATAGAAAATATAAAGTAATTGAAAAGGTCAGTATTTGCACATTAATGAGGAAAGAGAACCAGGTAGGTTGCCTTGTTGTAGTAATAAACCCATGAACTATGCCAATGCTGTATCAATTTTACTTTATTGGTTTCTGTATTTGATGAGAAAACAAAAGTGAGCTTTTCACACTAAAACATTGGTGTCAAGTCAGCAGTAGAAAACTGCACTACAGTTAAAGCAAGTGGACCTCCTGCAGAAGCATCTGGCAGTGTTGTCCACCTATCTTCAGGTATAGTGGCTCTTGCAGCTTCTCTTTCTTTTATTGAAGGCATTCTGGTTGATGCTCAATAAAGATTTAATCAAGTAGATGGCTTAGCGACTTCTGCTCATTAGTATATTTTCAGTTTTGCAACTTTTCTGTGGTCAATTAAATAGTTATAAATTTATTTAAAGGATGTAATTGTTGGTGCTAATGAACTATTTACTATTGTTGAAAACACTACTTGTCTTTTTACTTCACCTGTTTTTTTCCTCCCATACTGCACTTTACCATTATTTTCAGCTTGCTTAGCAAGTTCATCCACCCATGTCTTACCTGCCTATTATCCTCCCTGCCTTTTTTAAGTGTTCGTGTGTTTAAAATTCACCTGATACAAAATCCATTTTTAACTCTCATCCTATCTTAAGTTTCTGTTAACCTAGTGTCTTTGTTGCTTATGTTATTGATGTCTTTGTATGCTTCTTTCAATACATTAAGCATGCCATAATACACCTGTTACCATATTTATTTTAACTGTTCTATAAATTATTATTCTACCAGGGATTTGTTATATTGATCAATTGAATAATTTTATTGTAGTGTTAATATGTTAACATGCTAATTCTGGGTTCTGTTATTATTGTTCTTTATTTGTCACACACATATCTGTAAACTGTGTGTCCAACAAATGACACCTAATGGCTAAGCCTCTCTGGTGATTTGTGCCGTGGCTGCAAGCATAGTATGCCAACACTGACCATGCTGTACAGGTCACACACTGTGTTTTGCTTCAGTTTTATTGTGTATTTTATTTTCTGATGCCAATCTTGGCAGAAATTTTGAAAATGTTTTTTATATTATTCTACTAACAGTTATGTTGCCCTACAATGATAATATTCTGTTTTTCAGGTTGTAGCTTTTCACACTTTATGCAGATGTTGTAGCTAATGGTGCAGTGCTTTCACTTATAACTATGTACACACTCTTCATGTGTCTTCAGAACTGATCTATAGATGATCGTTACTGACAAAACTGGTTATGAAACAAAATAAAAACTCTTGTGCACAAATACTATTGTAAATATTACGATTCCACACTGATTCATTTTGATCATCTAAACATCACAACTTACAGAAATAGAAGAAAAGCTGGAGTGAGTAACAGTCCAATTATGAAAAAATATTGGTCAAATACTTACGTATTCCAGTCTGTCCAGTAGTAGTTGTCTGGTGATATTGTAAGCCCAAAGGGGTAACTAGCATTGGCAACAATTGTTCTTTGTTGTGATGTTGAAATACCAATGCAAGCTGCAAGGAAAAACATCTCTAAATATTTTATACTGTAAAAAGAATAGAAAACAACCAGTAAATTCTTTTAAGGAATATGTTTTGACTATAAGTAATATATGGTTTGAAGAGGGACAACTCTGCTCAGAACATCTGCTGTGTTAGTAACATTTGGCAAGAGCGGCTTTTTAAAAAAGACTTAACTGTTGAGAGTCAGTTATTTTTCTATTTTGTTGTTATATGTTGTGCAAGGTGCTTGTATATATGTTCCACATTTTTTTTAAATAATGGTGTACTAATTAATCTTTGATCAGTCAGTTGATTCTTGCCCAAACATGATGTATATGAATGCACTGAACCTGAATGAGAATTTATGGGCTGAAGCAATAAATTGTGCAGTCTTTATGCTAAATCAAACTGGTAGAAGTTCAGTAAGAGGGAAAAGTCCTGCTGTATTGTGGTTTGGAGGAAAAATAGAGTTTACTTAAATTGAGAAGTTTTGGATGTGGCTACTATGTTCTGGTTGAGGATCGCAAACAAAGAAATACTACAAAGAAATCGACAAAGGTAACCTCTGTCATATATATGATTTGGATTTGCCTCATTATAGAATCTACCTACCTGATGAAAAAGACATCATTGCCTCTGATAATGTCATATTTGACAAAAGAATAGAAGATAAAGAAGCTATTGTATTCAAGTATCCAGAAGAAAACCATATATCTGACGACTTATTCTCTGATTTCTCTGAAGGTGGCAGTGTGTCATCTGATTACATAACACAAAATAGGATCTTGTCATCAAAACTACATGGCCAATGGCTTGTCAGATTTATAGATTACAAAATGGATCTTCAGCAATGCAGTAACAATGCGAACTTTGGCGTGAGTTGTAGAGATTTCTATTTCAAATATCTTGTAAGAAAAAAAAGTGATACAGAGAAAAACTGAAAACTTTGAGTTAAATAATGTAAAACATTTGACCCATCACTTGGTACCGTGTAAAAAACAAGACAAACATTATAAAGCCAGACAAGTTACAAGAGGTTTTGTGCTCGAGGAATGATTGGACTATTCAGAAACTTTATTCCTGTACCACTTTATGAATAAATTACACTGCTTCTTAGTCTTTCAGCAACAAATAAAATGAAAACAACAACTTCTGATAGAAAAGATAGACATTCTATACAGTGACCTGCAAAAAGAGATCTACATTCTACATGAATCAACCTGATGGGATTCAACGTGGTACAAACACATGTTGTAAGCTTAAGAAGAGTTTACATGACCCAAAACAAGCTCCAAAAATTTGGAATTATAAATTCTAGAATTGTCTGATGTCATCAGGATTTGTTAATTCTGGTGATGACCCTTGTATCTATAGTAATCAAGACAGAAGCATCATTATACCATTGCATGTTGATGATGGGCTAGTTATTGGAAGGAGGACAGATAGCAGTGCTGCAGTTTTGAACAACCTAGTATCTGATGATTTATTCTGTGATGTCTTGAAGCCTTACGTCATACTTGGGATGGAAATGAAAATAAGTTCACAGGGAATTTTTGTAAAGCAATTTATGTATACAAAGAAAATATTAAGATAGTTCAACGATTTAAGACCAGTAGCTAAGTCTATGGAGCTTGGAAAAGTGACAGACGAAGAAAATCTTGTCAGTGATTAGCCTTTTGGAAGGACTGAATCCTACTGAGAAGCTGTACGCACTGTACCTTGCAACAATATTTTATCTGGATATTAGTTTTGGTATTAATTACTTACGCAGGTTTTGTAATAAACCAATGTTTAGTCACTGGGAAATGGTGAAAAGCATTTTTCAGTACCTAAAAGGAACTGAAGTGTGTTCTTTGATGGAGGCTCAATACTGCCTGCCTATGCTTATTTTGGCTATGGAGTTTATGTTTCAACTAGATGCTGCAACAGTGGAGTTCCTGTCATGCAAGGAGGACTTACTGTTTGGTTTACTTGAAAGCAATGTCTTGCGGCAACTTCAACAGCTGAAGCAGAATACTGAGCTGCTGTTTCTTTGATAGATGATATATGTTGGATAAGACACCCTGGACAAAACTTGGAATTTCTAGTTTGTATCAATCAACAGAACTGTGTATTGACAATCAAGCTGCCATACATATGTTGGAATGACTATCAAATTTAAACCTGGGAAGTTCAAATCAACTTGCTGACATACTGCTTAAACCACATACTTGTAAAGTGTTTGAAGAATTAAGAATAAAAACAATTAAGGAAGAGTGTTGATGGTTAATTATTTTTCTATGTTTTTTTGTGCAAGGTTTGTGCGTGTCTACTTCTTTTTTAAGTAATGCTATAGAAATTACTCTTTGTTCAGTCAGTTGTTTATTATCTAAGTGTAGTACGTGAAAAAGTTATATTAAAGCGTAGTGCTTTAGACATCACCAAACTAGGATTCATCAACTTTTCCAGGGCCATGAATTCTAAAGCTAAATGCTTACATTTTATTTCCTTTAGTTTCTGTCATGAATAATGCAAACTGTTGGTTACTTTATTATTTCTTTACAAGCTTGTATGCACACCCAGTGCCCTCCTCCACACATCCCACATCTTTCACCACCTGTTTATTTCTCTTTTCTCTTCTGAAGAAAGAAAGCCCCAATTCTCTGACCTTTAGATATAATATTTGTAGCTTATATAGGCAAAACAGTTTGAATAAAATAAACAATGAAGACAGGCTACACAAAAGTCATTCCATTTGAAACATGATTAGTTTCTACAGAAGAATAGAGAAGAGAAGACCAACACTGTAAATTTTTCTTTTGGATGAAATGTTCAATCAGAAATAGTATTCCTTCAGTTAACTTATCATGTGATCCGCTCACCAATAGATTTTGTCCCTGCATCTGCCCAGCAGAGTTCATCACGCTCAAAATCAATAGCAAGAGAATTTGGTAATTGTACCGATGGCCCTTCCAAGAACGTCTGACGATCACTTCCATCCATATTGGCCCATTCAAGTTTTGGGGAAGCTCGATTCCAATCAGACCAGAAAATTTTTCTGTTGACAAATACATTCAAAAAATACGTTAGCCACAGATTAAGAAGCTACAGGTATGAAAATATCATACAGAAGTACAGTAGCAGTAACATGAAAGAGTTCACAGAATCTTCAGTGACAAGGAAACTGAAAACTTCCATGAATTCTATGTCTTTGTAAATTATATTAGGATACAAATTTTATGACAAAAAACATCTATAACTTTTTACTAGTACTAACCCCCTGGATGGATGAGCAGCAATGCCACGAGGATTAACAAGGCCTTTTGAGACCAGGACTTTCCTGAGACCAGTATCCAAATTTGCTACTTCCACAGTATCTTTTGTAGAATCAGTCCAAAACATGTTACGAGACACCCAGTCTATACTGATGCCTTCTGGTGATTGGATATCTGTTTGAAATCCAATATATTAGCATGTTACAGACATAATAACAGTAACAATAATAATAATAATAATAATAATAATAATAATTTTCAGTGTTTCACACTGAATCTAGAAAGATAAACAACTGCCTGAGGAAACAATTAAATGTGTTTATGAATCACTCACTGTCCACTATAAAATAAAAATATCTGAGGAGCAGTACAGCCTAAAATTTAAAACTATTCCTTATGCATGGATAAAAAGTGGCAGATCAGCAGTGTCCCATTAGAAAAACACGGACCTAACTCAGATGGTTTTTACGCTTAAGATTTAGGCAACTTTAACTGAAAAAACTGGCTTCCTTTCATTTTAATCTACAGCAGCTCAAACATGTATAGTATAGTAGTAACATTTATGTTATTGAATAATTTAGAGTTTGTAACTTAGCACAGCATTTAATACTCAGATCTTGAATTTATTTATACTGTTTAAAGCTATTTTATTATAACATTGAGTTTGAAAGAAGACAAACTGGTCATAGGTATGTGCACAGAAATATCCATTTTTTCATGTTGTTGTTGTGGTCTTCAGTCCTGAGACTGGTTTGATGCAGCTCTCCATGCTACTCTATCCTGTGAAAGCTTCTTCATCTCCCAGTACTTACTGCAACCTACATTCTTCTAAATCTGCTTAGTGTATTCATCTCTTGGTCTCCCTCTACGATTTTTATCCCCCACGCTGCCCTCCAATGCTAAATTTGTGATCCCTTGATGCCTCAGAACATGTCCTACCATCCGGTCCCTTCTTCTTGTCAAGTTGTGTCACAAACTCCTCTTCTCCCCAATTCTATTCAATACCTCCTCATTAGTTACGTGATCTACCCATCTAATCTTCAGCATTCTTCTGTATCTTTTCATAAAAATAGTTATTATTGATGCATGTAGCTTTGAAGAACTGTAATTCAGAGGCTACTTGCATGGCTAATTGCCAGAAGCAACCAGTCGGACCAAAGCAGTATCCATCCTATCACAGTGGCACCTGGTCACAAGCTGCAGGCCCGGTGTGTCACATGGGCAGTGTCACTGGTCCCTAGACAGCATCAGCAATTGTTCTGTGCTGTATGATATATTTAATCGATCATCATATAGCTACACATGCAATGACCCTTCTTTTGACAAAATAGTTCACGACTGAATGGCCAGATGTCAAAATCACTGTCCAACAAACACAATATTTCGCCAAGCGGCCATGTTGTCATCACCAAGTGTGCCAATGGTGGCAATTTTGTCAGTTGCTGAAATATTGTGCCACTGGCCACTACATCCAGTCATGTACCTGTGAACTGTTTCATCATGAAATATGCTGGGAGAAGCTGAAGAATCATGACTCTGCTTTTGTTTTTGGACTGTCTGGTTTACATTATTAATTTATGTTCTGTGCCCAGCTAATGATTTTGGTGCTGTTATGGTTTATGTTTTCATTTCTAGAGCAGTCAGAAAAGTAATTAGGAGGACTTAAATCTATCGCATATTTAGCGATGAAATCACACTCTGTAATAGTACTATGAATCTAAAGTTTTTGACAACAGCTGTCACTGCAACAGCAGTAGCAGGAGCACCAGAAACAACTAAAACTGCAACAGCAGCAACAACAAGAGCAGCATGCTGCTATCCTGAAGTTCTTGCATCAACAGCAAAAACTTTACTCAGTGGTTAAAGTGCACCTCTGCATGTGGTCATGTGAGTCAGGGAGACAGTCCAACACGCACCACAGAAGCAGACTTCAGCTCTCATCATTTCTGCAGGTCAGCTAAATTCCACCACAGAAGGCTCAGTGATGGGTCACGCCTTACTGCCAAATGACACTTTCTCTCCTCAGAAAATTGTCACTTTTAGCTAACTACAAAACTGTCGAATGCATACAGACATTCTTAGTTGTAGGTTTGTCCGAAGCTGTTAACATTTTTAACTTAGATGCCCTTACAGCATTTAGTTCAAAAGCAATGCCATTTATTGATCTCAGTTACCTCTACGCTATGTATCAGCAGATTTTTCAAAGCATCTACAAAACCACCAGCAGTGCCAATGTTAAAAACAGCTGTTCAGGCCTTGTTCACAGGGTTTCATGAATTGTGCATAATTCACCAGTAACTATCAGCCAATGGGCGATGCCACTAGTTGCCATTAACAGACCTAATGGATATATACATTTATGGCAATTTGAAAACAACTGTCAATGCCACATACTCAAATGAACTCACGCCGTACTTATGAAATCAATTCGGAATGTCAATATTTCAAAACAAGCACTGTCTGGTAAATAAACTGGCAGAAACTTGTGGTTAAAAGAGTACATACTATTTTATTCATCCAAGGCTATAGACATCTGCAGCACCAATATCAACCTAATAGGCAATAAGTATGAGGAAGGTCTGCTAAAGACGACTCACAAATTTCTGTCTTTAAGCACAAAGTCTGTGAAAGGAAAGCAAGCAAGCATGACACTGATCTTGGCTGTGGGTAAATAGTTCAGAGACACAATCAATGACATTCTCTGGAATGGCTGCTGAGATTATACAAGAAAATAAAGACATTAGGAATGATGTTTTACATCAAGAATAGTTAGTATAACAGATTTTATTTGTAAATGAATACAGCTACATGTCTTTTCTTATTGAGTTTCTCATTCAATATACATTGCCTGACAAAAAACGAAGCACCCAGAAGGGGAAGAGGAACTGAAATGAAAATTTATGGGCTTAGAGGGATTGTGATGTAATTTTGATGATTACAAAACTGATTCAAACTTACATAGAACTTGGCAGTATGAGCCCATTTATCAGTATGATGTTGCACACCCTCTGGCATGGATGCATGCACTGATATGGTTCGGAAGTGTGTCAAAGTTGGCATATTCTCTCCTGAGGCAATCTGGCCCACAATTGTTGTAACTGATCCTTGATATCCTGGATGCTAGCACTGTAACTGAGTTGATATCTGAACTGGTCCCACACATGTTCTATTTGGACATATCTGGGGATCTTGCTGGCCATGGGTGTACTTCATAATCATGCAGACAGTTCATAGAGACATGTGGTATGTATAGACATGCATTGTCCTGTAATGAAATGACACTGCAATACTGTTGCATGAGAGGTAACATAACAGGGTGTATATGTGGACAAGGAAAAAAATTCCCAGATCTCCCGGTTAAAAATACATTTTCTCCCGAGTGAAAATACACTTTTTCTGTAGTAAGTGACAGTATACTTTCCATCGAACTGTAAAACTTACCAATCCTTTGAATGGATATGATTTTATGTGCAGCAACATGTAGACTGTTTATTTTTGTATTACGAAAGTATAAATTCGAATTCCATCAACAAGAAAAGTTAATGGTTTAAGTTAATATACATAGTGTTGCTACAAGAAAAACAAAGCTTTCACATATAATATTTGTCTTGAAGATTAATAAGCTACAAGAGAAGCTAAACTTTCACATATAATGTTGATCTATTTAGCGCCTATTACACTTTAAGATACATCGCACAAATACACCAGTAAAACTTTTAATACCGACATAAATCTCTGATCTCCTGGGCTCAAAATTCTTCTAAATGGCTCATCATCAAAGGGTTGATTTTTAAACGAGAGCAAACACTCTGTGATTTAAAAAATTCATCGTACATTCTCGCACATAATTCATCTTGCGTAAAAGTAAATTTGCTTTGAAAATAATGCTTTTTGAACCACAATTCGCAATATTTTTCCTCGACCTGTTAGAAATAGATTAATTTCAGCAATTGCCAGACAGCGTCAGATAAGAGGCGTCGCCGCTCTTGCACAGCTACGGTGACGTAGGCAGCCTGTGTGTTCATATGTGTAAAACATTAAAAGATCTTACTTACATTAGGCCTATGTCATAAAAGAAACAAGACATCAGAAAATACTCTAAGAGTATCAGAATTTTGTGAACCATACTAAAATGAGTAGTTTGCATTAAAGCACACATTAATATGTCCAGATTCCCATTGACGTAGGCCTCGACCTGATATTAAGCTTTTCGGTGTGGTTTTCGGGATGTAAATTTTCTTGGAGTACCAGTGCTGTATTATCTCATGTTTGGTTCTTTATTATGGCATAATGCCGTACGTGCTAGAAGATGAAAACATGCACTTGAATGCAGCTAACAGTTGAAACTAGTCAATAGTGTGGAATTAAACACTTCGTTTCAAATAAATTAACTGCCTCAGCAGGAAAGTTTAATAAAAGCCAAAATTCTTCAGCAGACCGACAAAAATAACTTCATTGTTCTGCGAGGCGATTAATGCTTGACTGTCAGAAAGGTGGAAATAAAATAAAATCTGAAACTAGTAACATATTTTAGCCTTCTGTAATTATGTGAATGTATTTTAATTCACTCAATAGCTCCCAGCCACAGAAATCTGTCTTGTTTTCATTTGGTGTGAGAGCAGTAAATGAAAAGGAAACAGTCCGAGGAAATGTAAGACATGTTATTTGGTCTTAAGTGTGCCGAAGTGCAGTGCCACATCTATTCAGACAACATTCTTATACCGCACATCACTGTATTTTGCTCTGTGGAACTCAAACGTGTATATTTCGTAATGGATTCCATCAAACTATTTCAGGACAGTGGAAATTAAAATGTCATGTAGTGCCTCTCCACCTGTCCAATGGCCAACTTCACACGTCCGTCCACATCAAACCCACCAACAAGCAACAGTACCTCCATTATGACAGCTGCCACCCATTCCACATCAAACGGTCCCTTCCCTACAGCCTAGGTCTTCGTGGCAAACGAATCTGCTCCAGTCCGGAATCCCTGAATCATTACACCAACAACCTGAAAACAGCTTTCGCCTCCCGCAACTACCCTCCCGACCTGGTACAGAAGCAAATAACCAGAGCCACTTCCTCGTCCCCTCAAACCCAGAATCCCCCACAGAAGAACCACAAAAGTGCCCCACTTGTGACAGGATACTTTCCGGGACTGGACCAGACTCTGAATGTGGCTCTCCAGCAGGGATACGACTTCCTCAAATCCTGCCCTGAAATGAGATCCATCCTTCATGAAATCCTCCCCACTCCGCCAAGAGTGTCTTTCCGCCGTCCACCTAACCTTCGTAACCTGTTAGTTCATCCCTATGAAATCCCCAAACCACCTTCCCTACCCTCTGGCTCCTATCCTTGTAACCGCCCCCGATGCAAAACCTGTCCCATGCACCCTCCCACCACCTACTCCAGTCCTGTAACCCGGAAGGTGTAAACGATCAGAGGCAGAGCCACGTGTGAAAGCACCCACGTGATTTACCAACTGACCTGCCTACACTGTGATGCATTCTATGTGGGAATGACCAGCAACAAACTGTCCATTCGCATGAATGGACACAGGCAGACAGTGTTTGTTGGTAATGAGGATCACCCTGTGGCTAAACATGCCTTGGTGCACAGCCAGCACATCTTGGCACAGTGTTACACCGTCCGGGTTATCTGGATACTTTCCACCAACACCAACCTATCCGAACTCCGGAGATGGGAACTTGCCCTTCAGTATATCCTCTCTTCTCGTCATCCGCCAGGCCTCAATCTCCGCTAATTTCAAGTTGCCGCCACTCATACCTCACCTGTCTTTCAACAACTTCTTTGCCTCTACACTTCTGCCTCGACTGACATCTCTGCCCAAACTCTTTGTCTTTAAATATGTCTGCTTGTGTCTGTATGTGTGGATGGATATGTGCGTGTGTGCGAGTGTATACCTGTCCTTTTTTCCCCCTAAGGTAAGTCTTTCCGCTCCCGGGATTGGAATGACTCCTTACCCTCTCCCTTAAAACCCACTTCCTTTCGTCTTCCCTTCTCCTTCCCTCTTTCCTGATGAGGCAACAGTTTGTTGCGAAAGCTTGAATTTTGTGTGTATGTTTGTGTTTGTTTGTGTGTCTATCGACCTGCCAGCGCTTTTGTTCGGTAAGTCACCTCATCTTTGTTTTTAATATATATATATATATATATATATATATATATATATATATATATATATATAAAAAAAGAAAGATGATGAAACTTACCAAACAAAAGCGCTGCAGGTCGATAGACACACAAACAAACACAAACATACACACAAAATTCTAGCTTTCGCAACCAATCGTTGCCTCGTCTGGAAAGAGGGAAGGAGAAGGAAAGACAAAAGGATATGGGTTTTAAGGGAGAGGGTAAGGAGTCATTCCAATCCCGGGAGCGGAAAGACTTACCTTAGGGGGAAAAAAGGACAGGTATACACTCGCACACACACACATATCCGATATGTGTGTGTGTGCGAGTGTATACCTGTCCTTTTTTCCCCCCTAAGGTAAGTCTTTCCGCTCCCGGGATTGGAATGACTCCTTACCCTCTCCCTTAAAACCCATATCCTTTTGTCTTTCCTTCTCCTTCCCTCTTTCCTGACGAGGCAACGATTGGTTGCGAAAGCTAGAATTTTGTGTGTATGTTTGTGTTTGTTTGTGTGTCTATCGACCTGCCAGCGCTTTTGTTTGGTAAGTTTCATCATCTTTCTTTTTAGATATATTTTTCCCACGTGGAATGTTTCCCTCTATTATATATATATATATATATATATATATATGGGCAGGATGTCAAACCGGCCAACTGGGAGCAGTTATATATATATATAAAAAGCATTTAATACTGGATGGGATTATTTGTAACCGGGAGAACAAGAACTCTTCAGAAAATCTGGACTCTTTATTGCCTATTAGCTAATAACCGGTTTTCTGTGTGACATAAAATTAAATATAGGATACCTAACACCAGTAAAGACAAGAGACAGGCAAGACAGTACACATATCTTCAATCCTTAGGTCCTAGCAATTTTTCTCTCTAATCTTGCTGCAGCTTTACATGGCATGCTTGCCTTTCTGTGAAAGAACTATTACCTCATCAAAGTTCATCAAACATTTTGTTACATGAAAAATCGAAATGTCATTGTCTAATACTGAAAAAGCTGTTAATACAAATAATACCCAAGACTGGTGTGGTTTCTAGATCTGATTACATCTATTTTGTCACTTTGTGCTGGATAAAACAAAATAGGCCTTTCTAATATTGCAGCAATTGTAACACACTCCAAATAAGCGAGACTGTTTTGGCAATAATGATCATTTTTATAGTACGACAATATAATTCACGAAGTACCAATACAAAATATCTATTTGGCCTACTACAATGAAAAAGTTTTATGTTAGGAAATAGTTTCACATTTCATTCATATGCTCTAGTTTCTCACGTACGAGATCGAAAAGTGGTAGAACGAAATTTTTGTATAAATTTGGAATAGTCATATTCTTCTATAATTTCTTCTCCTTCCTCGTCCTAAGAAACAATCTTGTCATCACTAATTCTATAACTATTCCTAGCACCGTCAAAACTCATTCTCCAGTTACCTTTACTAACCATGCCACAATCACCGGTTTAGTTATCCAGCAATTATTCTCTGGTTAGGCGTTATTACGTGTTTGTATAATGCCTTTTCTATGCTACTCCCAGAATGGAACTTAAGCAGCTGATAGATGACGGCTACAACTAGCCCTGTCTAGTGTAGTGATCTGGTCAAAAATTTTCTGTTCAAATTTCACATTCTTGGATACACCGAGAAGGTAATACATAATCTTTCTCACCTGTTATTCCTGTTAGTTATTTATTTCCACTCTGGTAGTCTGAATCTACAGATTTTTGCTAGTAATTATGACAACGCTGAACATTTGCAAAGCGAATCAACCACATAAACAAGCAGCAGTTGGCATTCACCGGTTCGGCTTTATTCCTGTCAGCTCGTATAGCCCCGTCCCATTTTGTCTGCAGTAAAGTTCATTTCTAGATGTGACGAGGATTCCCCTGGCAGAGACATCATGCACACTATGCATGCATACAAAAATCAACTTATAATTCACTCAGAAATCAACTTATAATGTGTTCAAAAATGTTCAAAAACCAGCAGGGGTGTGTTTCAAAATCATATGAATAATCGATAGACCAAAGTGCACTGGATGCTAGGTGCTTTGTGAAACAAGGTTATTTTCCTCAAGAATATGAATTTGCCCCCTCCCCCTGAAATTGCCACCCAGCTCAGATACCCCGGTTTGCTCCCCAACCAGACCCGGGCCTGCTGTGCACGCGTGAATCTGGCAGCTTGGGCGAGCCAGTAAAATTTTCCAGGTACCCCATGTCGCTGGTTGCTGCTACTGCTGCTTACACAGCCAGCAGCCAGGTTTCAGTAGCCAGAAACGGGAGAAACTATATCTCATATGCAACTCAACTGCATGTGCGCATGAGCCCGCTCATAACTGCTTGAATGAATCTAATGTAAACAGTTGTTACGTCACGCTCATCAGAGACAATTTGTTATTACGAAGCATTCCATAGTCTTCCTAAAGTCTTTGACATATTTTGCTGTTGGCAGACGCTTGTATGTGCACTGTGTTATTTTATATGGCACATTTCCTTTGCAATTTAAGTTTTATTTTCATTTTTTCTCTCGTTCATGTTTTAATGCTGCAGTATTATTCTACAGTCACAAGATATAGTAATATCCTTTGTTAGGGTATCGGTCCTTACTGGTCAAAATTACAAAAATTTAACTGAAAACTAAAACAACAAAAAATTCCCAGAATTCTAAAAACTTCCCGGGGTTTTCCTGGTTTTCTCCCGGATGAAAAAATTCCCGGGTTTTTCCCGGATCTCCTGGTTGTCCCAGGTTGTATACACCCTACATAATTATGCAGAGTGTCTGTGATGTACCACTGTGCCCTCAGAGTCACTACCAGTCTGAAGTCATAATCAATGGCTTCCCAGACCGAGGTGCGAGGAGTAACATTACCATGCCTCAGTAAACGTTGGAGAATAGGACCTCTTCCCAGATCATCACGATACTCACTGATGGTGGTCATTTGGGGTAGTGCAGAAGTGCAGTTCATTGCTGAACACAATGTGATGCCATTCATCAGAAGTCCATGCGTCGCAATCATGGCACCGCTCGAATCTAACTGTTTGTGTTGTGGTGTTAATCACAGCCTACGCATGGGACAATAATGTCCTGGTCTGGATGATGCTAGTCTCGGACCAATGGTGCAGGATGACACAGTGTTGCAGGGAGTCCATTCATTCCTTGTTCTTGTATGGCAAATGCAGATGCAGATGTGAAGGGCCTGTGATGTACTTGGTGCACAATAAAGTGATTCTCCCTCTTGGTGATCAGACATGGTTGACCGTAACAACATTGATGACAAACATGCCTGCTGTCATGTCCCCATGTAGGCCAACATCAGGCCACTATTGCATCCGAATGCCCCACAAATCTGGATACTGCATGATTTGTCCAGCAGGCCAGATTGAAGTCCCTTTCAAACTCCATCCAGTGCTTATAATGCTGTCTCACAAGTGTACACAGCATCTCCGTGTCTTTCACAGTGATCATTCAATATCTGATGTTGTTCATGTCCCTTATATACACTACCAGGCCTGGTAATGGTACATGTAACAGAATTGCCCCTCTAACTACTTACTTACCAGCCAATGGTGTGTAAATGTACAATGTTACACTGACATCTGAGGACGTCTTCTGGATGCTTCACCTTCTTTGTCATGGAGTGTACTTACAATACTGTCTGAAAAAACAAAATAAACAAAAATCTTACCTGTGCTGATGAAAATAGTGCTATTGCTGCCATTATAGTTTGAGCTTTTGATTCTTTTCCCTGTTATGTCACTCCAGTACACACGGCCTTCTTCACAGTCAATGTCAATACCTAAGATTAAACAACAGAATTAAGGGTTATAAAAATTTTCAAGTTTCAGGAAATTACTCACAGATTTAAACAATCTAGTGTCAGACTATACTAAATGCTGAACAAACTAATTAATGCCTTCTTTTAAAATAAAATCATATAGACTGTTTCACTTACCATGTATTGACTGTAGAACATTTATGATGGTACTCATAACTTTCCCCCAAAAAAGAACCAAAAAAGTCACAATCTATACTGTCATACAAATCATAGTTTAGGACAGAGGCTGCATATTTTTAAACATACAATATATTGTATGTAAATATATATATGTAACACATAAGGAGGAAACATTGTTGGTAAGAATCTTGAAAAGTGCTTTACTTATTTATTTCAAATTTCTCACGATACTCTAATACAATTTGTACAGCCATAGACTATATATTTTTTAAAATATATGTAGTATATAATTATATATATGGTGCAATAGCCAACATTATTGGCAAAAATCTTGACATGTTCTTCGTCGATTTACTTCAAATTATTTGGACAATACTTTAATAAGCATTCAGATAGACATAGGCTGTATATTTTTTTAAGCAACACTGTACAGGTTTTCTGATAAAAACGGGCTGCAAGGAAAAAATGCGGTGCTGTGAAAATGTGTGGTTTACTTTTCTTTTTAGCACTGAATTTTAACAAAAACATCATGGCATTTAAACTATAGGCAAATTGTTTCCCCTGTACATATTCTTTCTCCTTCTACATAATTTTTAAAAAAAGTTTGCAAGCACAACAATGTGCTGCTTCATTTTACTCCTTGCAGTAGATATTAACAGAAAACACATGTGAAATACTGTCATTAAAGCTACTATCCTCACATATCCAGCAGCTGGAGAGGTCTCTCCATTCCCTGTAGACCAGTGATCGCAACTGGTTTACCCATTCATTTTAAGCGACTCCAGTCAAGGTATCCTTTGCAACACCAACAAACAAGTCTCAGAGTCAGAAAGGGGGGGGGGGGGGATAACGAGGTGGGCTAAGAGGTGGCATGAAATTAACATAGAGAGGGGGAAGGAGGAAATGGATAGAGAGAGGACGACACAGAGATGGAGGAGGAAGTGATGGACAGAGAGAGGATGCAGGAGGAGAAGATGGACCAAAGAGAGTGGGCAGTGGTGGGGTGGTGTGGGTGGGGAGGAAGATTAGGATATGCATCAACTTCCATTCTTATTTAGCAATTGCAAAGTACTACTAGGTTCTGTAGTAGTATAATGTAAAATACCACCGCAACCACACCGCCAGCAGCAGCAGCAGCAGTACCACCACCACCACCACCACCACCACCACGACTACTACTACTACTAATAATAATAATAGTAATAATAATAATTTCTTACCTATTGCCATTTGATAATACTGATAGAAAATAAAGTTTCCTGGATCCTTCCGTGAAGGTTTAAATGGTACTCGCATCATAGCCATGCCACGATTCAAAAGAAGAAAATTTCCTTCGTGTTTTGATATACCTGTAAACAGAAAAAAATGCATTTATGCAACAGTATATGCTGCATCTTTCTTCCATTCCTTTCCATCACACTCTACCTTCACTGTAAAGCCTCCTGGTACTTCCACTGATATTTAGTATCAAGTTACAAGGGTTGGATATAAAGTACTGAATGCTCAAGATATGATCATTTTCCTGTTAGTTTCCTATTATTTTTACTTAAGTTGTTCTGATATAAAAGTTTTCTCTTCTTCCTTAATTAATTTTCATTTTTCATCTTTGTCTTTGGTTTTAAGTTTTTTTATGCAGAAATTTAAGTTATATGTAAATCATGATATCAGATCAGTGTTTTTCCCTGCTTCTTTTTTGTGTTTCACTACATATTTTTCTATTTTTGACTGTAAAATGATTATAAGTAGTCCCCATACAGAATCTCAAACATCCATTGTATTTCAAGCTGTGTGTGAACAATAACTGACTTAATTATATCCATCACATTTCTAGTTCGTGTGGTTCTTTCTATAAATTTTCTGTGTGTCAGGATTCTATTATCAATAATGCTTGAGGACAATATAAATATTGAAACTGCACCAGCATTTAATAAAGAAAGACAGTAATAAGTGGAAGATAATATATGTCAAGCATTATGTATAGGCTGTTAACCATTTGCTCAAAATTTAAAAGTCAACATTGATTAATTGGAACAAACAAAGATGAAACATACGTCTGCAGAAAGCACCATTTCCACGAAAGCCAGGATTACACTGGCAAATGTAGCTGCCTGTAGCATCAGCAACACATGTAGCATCCCGGCTGCATAGTTCTGGATTGGTGATACATGTTATTTCAGGTACGCATGTGTAACCATCACCACGCATACCCTACAAAATAAAGATGTTTGTTATCATACACTGCGATTTCAAGACAGAAGGAAAGCATCCATGATTATAACAATTTTATTTCTTAAAATCTCAGAATTATTAGGCACTTATAGATGATATGGTACCTTGGACTGTTTCAGAAATTGATTGTGACACTGTTTCAAAATCATTTGAAGGAAAACATTGTGTAAATGAAGGGAAACAACAGAATTTATTGCTTCTTGTGTTTGTGATTATTTTATGTAATCAATTTTACAAAACTACCAGGACTTGAAGAAAAGGATAAGAGTATCACTGCTTGGAATAGCAATATTTGAAGAACAGTAGTAACGCCATGAAAAATAATAATATTCAGATAAATATAATATACTCTGCAAACCACTGTGAAGTACGTGGCAGAGGTTACCACACGTTAGGGCTTTTATCTGTGCCAATTAAGTACAGAGTACAGGAGGAATAACTGCTTAAATGCCCCTGCAAATACTGTAATCAGTAAAGTTGTGTCTCCACAGCTTCCATGGAAACCATATATAGGAGGTTGGAATTTATTTGTAGGTTTCTCCCTTAATAATGTTTCCTAAACTTTGTAAATAGGCTTTTGAAGGACAACTGGAGGCTATCTTTGAGTGTCTGCCAGTTCAGGTTTTACAGCATTTCTGTGGCCCACCCCTATGAGTCAAACAAACCTACAGTCTGTTCACAAGGAGAAGAACTAATTCTGAGGAGGTTTTGGAGTGGAGGTAGCAAGTTTTACATTCCACCTCCCAGCAGTGCCGAATGGTGAGGGGCAGTGAGTGGAGGACAAGCCACACATATGTCCTGCACTACTCACACATTAATTTATGCTCGAAGCGGCATCAACAGTGCCATCTACTGGCCATGGTACCGTATTACAAGGTTGGTTGGTTGGTTGATTTGGAGGAGGGGCACAAAACAGTGAGATCATTGGTCCCATCAGATTAGGGAAGGATAGGGAAGGGAGTTAGCTGTGACCTTTCAAAGGAACCATCCCGGCATTTGCCTTAAGTGATTTAGGGAAATCAGGGAAAACCTAAATCAGGATGGCTGGAAGAGGCTTTGAACCGTCATCCTCCCAAATACCTGTTTGCAACTGCTGTGTATCACACATCTGCGAAAATAAAAACTGAAACAGGGGCACAACAAAAGCTTACAGGAATTGATGGTTCCATGTTGAATAATGGTCCTTGTTGTTATTAATTTTGTATCAGTACTCATAGACAACTTTAAATTAAAAGGAGCCAGTAGTAAAACTTACATTGTGGCAATAGACAGAATTATTAAAATTTTGAACATTTATTATCAAATTGTGACTCACATAAATCACTCAGAATCAGTCTCATTATATTTCTCGTCAGTTAATGATTAATTTTTGAAGTCACTGCTGTCCAATTCAGCAGTATTGATAACGATTTCATCTACTGTGAGTTCGATGACACTATCTTGCCTCCAGTAATCTTCCAGTTGTTGGCCCTTCCTGCAGTGCCCTTCCTAGTCATCAACAGTTACTAACAGAAGGGACTCACTGGAAATTTTAAACAGATTATCACTGAATGTGTCTCCTAAAATGTTGCTCTTCCTGAATAGCCTTTTGACTTTTGCCCATGCCAGTTCCACTGCACTTGAATTGCAATTATAGGGGAGCAACTGGACAACCGTGTGACTTATTTCTTTTGCCATTTCATCAGTCACATATTTCTTTTTTAAAAGCAGATCTGTGTTCTTGAATTAAAGAGAACAGAGCCTGCTTTGTCAAGCTCTCAGTGCAGGCAATATGCCTCTTTTGTAGCCATTCCAACATCCTTGCTTTAGTATCATACTGTGCAGGTGTTTTGTCCACCTGTCTGTTATGGTATGAAGAATTGTTCATCAGAATGACTGACTCTGGAGAGAGATTTGGAAGAATCATATCCATAAACCACCTTTCCAAGTTTTCACTGTTCGTATGATCATTGTAGCCACCTTTTGTGGATTTAGCCCAAATGTTAGTTGGGTCTCCTGGACAAATTTCTTTGATCCAACACTTCCAACAATAAGTCTTTTAGAAGAGGTTCCCCATCCCATGACACTGACATCATCCTCTTTCTGAAAATGTTTCCCATCTGTCATATTTCTGTCCATCCATGTTTCATTTAGATAAAATACATATTTCTGTGGCTGCTTCCAGAAAATGTTTCCTAATGGAGCATGACTGGCAATCAGTGTTTGCATGCTCTAGCAATAAAGTCTTCCTATTCTGCACTTTTTCACATATGTATCCCAGGACAACAAAATATTCCACAGATATGTGGACTCCAAGTCCAGCAAATGCTTTCCTCAAGTTTTGGTCAAAGTTTCCAAAGACTGAGAGCAATCTTCTACATCAAGCAGAAGTCTCTGATTATTTGTCTCCCGTTGAAGTTATCCAACTGGATTTTCCCAGTAGATCCAGGCCTACATGGGTGGGGGTCTGGGTGGGGGTGGGAGGGGGTGGGATGGGGGGGGGGGGGAGGGAAGGTTGTGAAGGTTTTGGCCCCAGGTATCACACTGTGCACCAACTATTAATTGAATACAAATAATGATGACTGTCATTTCTATAAAGATGCAAAAGAAACTGACATGTGACAGGACTCATATCAGCTAAACAACTTATTCATTACACTATAGTGGAAATTCAACAATCACCACAGTTACTGCAGCCTTTGCCATGCAAAATAATTTTTTTTTTTGGTGGCTTGCACATGAGGTCAGATCAGGGTTAATGACTGCAGGATTTTATAACACCTGGGATCCTAAATTATGCAACAGCATGAACCATGGACCTTGCCGTTGATGGGGAGGCTTGTGTGCCTCAGCGATACAGATGGCCATACCGTAGGTGCAACCACAATGGAGGGGTATCTGTTGAGAGGCCAGACAAACGTGTGGTTCCTGAAAAGGGCAGCAGCCTTTTCAGTAGTTGCAGGGGCAACAGTCTGGATGATTGACTGATCTGGCCTTGTAACACTAACCAAAACGGCCTTGCTGTGCTGGTACTGCGAATGGCTGAAACCAAGGGGAAACTACAGCCGTAATTTTTCCCAAGGGCATGCAGCTTTACTGTATGGTTAAATGATGATGGCGTCCTCTTGGGTAAAATATTCCGGAGGTAAAATAGTCCCCCATTCGGATCTCTGGGCTGGGACTACTCAAGAGGACGTCGTTATCAGGAGAAAGAACACTGGCGTTCTGCGGATCGGATCGTGGAATGTCAGATCCCTTAATTGGCCAGGTAGGTAAGAAAACTTAAAAAGGGAAATGGATAGGTTAAAGTTAGATATAGTGGGAATTAGTGAAGTTCAGTGGCAAGAGGAACAAGACTTTTGGTCAGGTGAATACAGGGTTATAAATACAAAATCAAATAGGGGTAATGCAGGAGTAGGTTTAATAATGAATAAAAAAATAGGAACGCAGATAAGCTACTACAAACAGCATAGTGAACGCATTATTGTGGCCAAGATAGACACGAAGCCCACACCTACTACAGTAGTACAAGTTTATATGCCAACTAGCTCTGCAGATGATGAAGAAATTGATGAAATGTATGATGAGATAAAAGAAATTATTCAGGTAGTGAAGGGAGACGAAAATTTAATAGTCATGGCTGACTGGAATTCAAGAGTAGGAAAAGGGAGAGAAGGAAACATAATAGGTGAATATGGATTTGGGGAAAGAAATGAAAGAGGAAGCCGTCTGGTAGAATTTTGCACAGAGCATAACTTAATCACAGCTAACACTTGGTTCAAGAATCATAAAAGAAGGTTGTACACATGGAAGAATCCTGGAAATACTAGAAGGTATCAGATAGATTATGTAATGGTAAGACAGAGATTTAGGAACCAGGTATTAAATTGTAAGGCATTTCCAGGGGCAGATGTGGACTCTGACCACAATCTATTGGTTATGAAACGTAGATTAAAACTGAAGAAACTGCAAAAAGGTGGGAATTTAAGGAGATGGGACCTGGACAAGTTGATTAAACCAGAGGTTGTACAGAGTTTCAGGGAGAGCATAAGGGAACAATTGTCACAAATGGGGGAAAGAAATACAGTAGAAGAAGAATGGGTAGCTCTGAGGGATGAAGTAGTGAAGGCAGCAGAGGATCAAGTAGGTAAAAAGATGAGGGCTAGTAGAAATCCTTGGATAACAGAAGAGATATTGAATTTAATTGATGAAAGGAGAAAATATAAAAATGCAGAAAATGAAGCAGGCAAAAAGGAATACAAACGTCTCAAAAATGAGATCGACAGGAAGTGCAAAATGGCTAAGCAGGGATGGCTAGAGGACAAATGTACGGATGTAGAGGCTTATGTCTCTAGGGGTAAGATAGATACTGCCTACAGGAAAATTAAAGAGAGCTTTGGAGAAAAGAGAACCACTTGTATGAATATCAAGAGCTCAGATGGAAAACCAGTTCTAAACAAAGGAGGGAAAGCAGAAAGGTGGAAGGAGTATATTGAGGGTCTATACAAGGGCGATGTACTTGAGAACAGTACTATGGAAATGGAAGAGGTCTTAGATGCAGATGAAATGGTAGATAGGATACTGCATGAAGAGTTTGACAGAGCACTGAAAGACCTGAGTCGAAACAAGGCCCCGGGACAAGACAACATTCCATTAGAACTACTGATAGGCTTGGGAGAGCCAGTCCTGACAAAAACTCTACCACCTGGTGAGCAAGATGTATGAAACAGGCGAAATACCCACAGTCTTCAAGACGAATGTAATAATTCCAATCCCAATGAAAGCACATGTTGACAGATGTGAAAATTGCCGAACTATCAGTTAAATAAGTCACAGCTGCAAAATCCCAACACAAATTCTTACAGATGAATGGAAAAACTGGTAGAAGCCAACATTGGGGAATATCAGTCAGGATTCCGTAGAAATATTGGAACATGTGAGGCAATACTGAGCCTATGACTTATCTTAGAAGATAGATTGAGGAAAGGCAAACCTACTTTCCTACCATTTGTAGACTTAGAGAAAGGTTTTGACAATGTTGACTGGAATATTCTCTTTCAAATTCTGAAGGTGGCAGGGGTCAAATGCAGGGAGCGAAAGGCTATTTACAATTTGTACAGAAACCAGATGGCAGTTATAAGAGCGAGGGACATGAAAGGGGAGCAGAGGTTGGGAAGGGAGTGAGACAGGGTAGTAGCCTCTCCCCGATGTTATTCAATCTGTATATTGAGCAAGCAGTAAAGGAAACAAAAGAAAAATTCGGAGTAGGTATTAAAATCCATGGAGAAGAAATAACAACTTTGAGGTTCGCCGATGACATTGTAATTCTGTCAGAGACAGCAAAGGACTTGGAAGAGCAGTTGAACGGAATGGACAGTGTCTTGAAAGAAGGATATAAGACGAACATCAACAAAAGCAAAATGAGAATAATGGAATGTAGTCGAATTAAGTCGGGTGATGCTGAGGGAATTAGATTAGGAAATGAGACACTTAAAGTAGTAAAGGCGTTTTGCTATTTGGGGAGCAAAATAACTGATGATGGTCGAAGTAGAAAGGATATAAAAAGTAGACTGGCAATGGCAAGGAAAGGGTTTCTGAAGAAGAGAAATTTGTTAACATCGAGCATAGATTTAAGTGTCAGGAAGTCGTTTCTGAAAGTATTTGTATGGCGTGTAGCCATGTATGGAAGTGAAACGTGCACGATAAATAGTTTGGACAAGAAGAGAATAGAAGCTTTTGAAATGTGGTGCTACAGAAGAATGCTGAAGATTAGGTGGGTAGATCACATAACTAATGAGGAGGTATTGAATAGAATTGAGGAGAAGAGGAGTTTGTGACACAACTTGACAAGAAGAAGGGACCAGTTGGTAGGACATGTTCTGAGGCATCAAGGGATAACAAATTTAGCATTGGAGGGCAGCGTGGAGGGTAAAAATCGTAGAGGGAGACCAAGAGATGAATACACTAAGCAGATTCAGAAGGATGTAGGTTGCAGTAAGTACTGGGAGGTGAAGAAGCTCACACAGGATAGAGTAGCATGGAGAGCTGCATCAAACCAGTCTCAGGACTGAAGATCACAACAACAACAACAACAACATATGTGATTTCAAAAAGCCACATTTTAAGGGAAACAGTACCAGGAATTCCTATAATCAATAATGTGTTTAAAAAAACCACAAGCAAAATTACCACTTTAAAGTAATTCAGACGAAGGGGAAGAAAACTTCAAAGCATTTTTGAACTGAACTTTTTACTGGGAGTTTCTGGTGATATCTCAGGATTATCTTTACAAAATTTCTGATTTCTTCTCACAATGCTGGAACTTGCTCCTGTGTATGTCACTGTTTATTACATTGGCTGAGAGTGAGTGTGAAGCAACTCTTTATTTTTGATTTCCTGCTTGCAACATTTATTATTAATTATTTTTCTTGTTGCACTCCATAAAGTACTACTGCTTGCCTTTCTCCAAGGAGTATCTGATACTGCCTGTGATGTGCCAGGAACCAATTTGTCATTCATCAGTAATATAGATGTATCAATTTGCACCACAACACAACATAGCACAACAATCACTTTGCAATAGCTACAGACATGAGGTTCTGTATTAGATAGCCAAGGTTGGCAGTGGACAGACACAAAACATGAGCAGGTGAAAGTCGATCAACTTCTGCCAATTCAGAATTGGGGAGCCCTCATTCTTCTCTTAATGAATGGACTGCATGGCCATTCAAACCATTCTCCTTGGTGTATGTTCAGTATCCCTCATTTACCCTACTTTTATGGATTGCATACACTTAAGCAATATTCAAATATGGGATGCACAAGTGATTTTTAAACAGTCTCCTTTGCGGACTGACAGAATTTTTGAAGTATCCTGCCAACGAACCAAAGTATGCCACCTTCCTTACTTATAGATGAGCCTATGTGATCATTATATTTCATATGTCTACAAATTATTACACCCACATATTTGCATGACTTGACTGATTCCAATTGTGACTCACTGTTGTTGTAGTTATAGGATGCTAGGTTTTCTTGTCTGGTGCCTAATTTTTCACTTCTTAACATTTAAAGCTGGTTGCCAATCCTTGCTCCAACTTAAAGTCTTTTCAAGAATGACTGAATATTCGTGCAGCTTCTTCAGGCAGTACTTCATTACAGAAAACTGCAAAATATCTGAGGTTACTATTAATATCATCTGTCAGGTCACTAATGTAAACATTGAACAAGAAGGGTCCAAAGATAACCCCTGCAACACACCTGAAGCTACTTCTACTTCTGAGGATGATTCTCCATCCAAGATAACATGTGAAACATGTGAAACAAAGGAAGTAGGTTACAGTACACTTGTTTGCCCGCTGCTTGAATACTGCTCAGCAGTGTGGGATCTGTACCAGATAGGGTTGATAGAAGAGATAGAGAAGATCCAACGGAGAGCAGCGCGCTTCATTACAGGATCATTTAGTAATCACGAAAGTGTTACGGAGATGATAGATAAACTCCAGTGGAAGAATCTGCAGGAGAGACACTCAGAAGCTCGGTACGGGCTTTTGTTGAAGTTTCGAGAACATACCTTCACCGAAGGGTCAAGCAGTATATTGCTCCCTCCTACGTATATCTCGCGAAGAGACCATGAGGATAAAATCAGAGAGATTAGAGCCCACACAGAGGCATACCAACAATCCTTCTTTCCATGAACAATACGAGACTGGAATAGAAGGGAGAATGGATAGAGGTACTCAAGGTACCCTCCGCCACACACCGTCAGGTGGCTTGCGGAGTATAGATGTAGATGTAGATGTAGATGATTCTCCATCCAAGATAACATGCTGTGTCCTCTCTAACACTAAAACCTCAGCCCAATTACAAATTTTGTTTGAACTTGTCTGAACTTTTGGTAAAAACATTTCTGTGGATTAGATCAAACGCTTTTTTAAGTCAAGAAATATTGCATCCTCCTGACCGCCTTGCTCCATGGCTTTCAGAGAGAAAAGGGCAACTTGAGTTTCATACAAGTAGTATCTTCAGTATCCAAGCTTGTTGGAATGGAGGTCATTCTGTTTGAGACACTTAATTATGTCTGAGTTCAGGATCTTTCTATACCTGGACCACTGAAATGTGTTGCTTCAAGATCACTTGACAACCCCTTAAAGTTGGCAGTATGACTGATAAACAAATGAGTAACTTGAGGTGCTTTTGAAACTGTTACAGAAAAGCAACTAAGCTGGTTTTGACTCTGTCAAGTTGCTTCTGATACATAAATGTCATGTGTTAATGTGCACTGCCTGCTTCTACACAGTTGTGTTGTGTTATCGCTTCAAAGACAGGTTTTGGTAATTAAAAAATGTCACTAAAAAGTTATCATTCACCAAGTGACAATCCATTACACTGTGGAGTGTCTTTGAACAGTCAGGCCTTAGAATTGCTATGGAGGACATGTGAGCGTTCTTATGAGGAAGAAAAAGAATTGTTTCAGTTCATGGGGATCCATTAATTCCTGCTGATGAAGTTTTAAAATGTAGCTCAAAGACTCTAGGACCCAATGAAAGAACTGTAATGAGGAAAAGCATGCTCTGTATACTATAGTAAACCATGTGGAACAAAGCTCCTGTGGGGAAAACAGTGTTTTCTTAATTACCCTTGGCAAGAAAAGAAAGGCAACCTTATCCAGTTACAGATCTCGATTCATTCTAACCTGAGGCAGTTTGTAGGCACAGTTATGGGTATTATAGCATGATATAGTACCCCAGAATAGCAATGTTGGTGATTTCTTTAAAAGAATATGAACTTTTCTTAGGTGGGGAAAACATCACTTAAAATTATGTATAAAAGTATGGACTTCGGTTTTAAAAAGTTAAACAGACAATAACAGCTGCTCAAAAAAGTTCCTGTGATTGCAGCTTGTAGTATCTTCTTACACAAAATTATAGAAAAGGATAGCCATTCAATTATATGGTTAGATGAAACCTTGGTCAACAATGGAGAAGCAGTTGATGAATCCTGGACAAATAATACTGTGAATAGCGGCAGTCATCAGCCAACAGGAAGAGAAGGCAGATTAATTGTGGACTATGCAGGTTCTTCAAATGTTTTTGGGCATGAAGGACTTTTACTTTTATGATCAAGAAAAAAGTGTGACAGTTGTTATGATATGGACAACCCACAATTTCTAAAGTGGTTTAAAAATTTCTGGCTCCGGTTTAGCGTTCCAGCAATATTTGTAATGGATAATTCACCTTACCATTCAGTGATATTAGACACAACTCCTACAACTAGTGACCGCAAAGAAATTATGGTGCTGTGATTGCTGCCAAGACACTTTGCTGTGGATATGAGTATGACAACACTGGTGTTATAGCCACTTGTGAAGTAAAATAAGCCTGTGACGCTTATGTGAGTTGAAGATGAATTTGCAAGGGAACAGGGTCATATGGTAATTAGGCTACTGCCTTATCACTGACATTTCAAACCAATTGAATTGGTTTGGAGTGATGTTAAGACTTACATTAGAAATAATAACAAGTCTATTACCATAACAGAAGTGGAAACACCATTACATCATGTTTTGCCACTATAAACACCACCTCATCAAGGAAGAAAGTAGACCGTGTTGGTAAGCTTACTATAGAAGCACAGATTACAGATGGTATTATAACTGAGAATGAGAGACTAATGGTTTCTCTTGATGATGATGATGATCATGATGATCACGATACGTTTGCTTCTGATTTGAATGACAGTGATGATGGAGAACTGGATGGAATTGTGCCATGAGTGAAAATGTATCCAGAATTAATACTTTCACCTTGCCAAAGAGTATGCACCAGTTTCATTCTACAGCTGTTGATAGTGTCTTCTTTGTTACACTTCAGTTTGTATTGTTGCATGATATTTTGTATGCAGCTATTATGGTAACAATTTGGAACAACTTCTCATAGACACTGTCATTAACATCAGTTGGTATTTATTGAGTTCATGGTTTTATACATTTTGAAACCCTCTCTGTAGTTATTTTCTCTATTGTCACAGACATGTTCTTTATTATACTTACATACACATTATTAAGCAACAGCTTATATACATGGTGATTGTAAAGTACATTTACAAAAAATATATAGGAGCTACCAGCTAAGGATGTGGGCAGTGGAGGCTATTGCATTGTTGCAATTTCATTATAGCCAACTACGCAAGCTGTTAGGTGACACATTTTCAGTGGCCTTTGTATAGGATTCTACAGTATGTGGACATAAATGAGACTGGATGATAGCTTTGTGGATCTCTTCTGTTAGCTTTCTTGTAGAGGGATATGATCTGTACTTGCTTCCAATCACTGGGCACAGTTTTTTATTCAAGGGATCTACCATATATTATGGTTAAACTGGGGCTAACTCAGCAGCAATTTCTGATTAGAATCTGACAAGGACTCCATGATGCCCTGGAGCTTGGTTTAATTTTAATCACTTTTCAAGGCCATTGACACTAATATTGATACCACTCATCTTTGCAGAGTGCCGGAAGTAAACCGGAGAAGCTCTTCAGTATTTTCCTTAGTAAAGGAATACAGTGGAACGTTGCATAGCATGCATAATTCATTCCAGAATCTTACTCGTAGAGCAAAACATTTGAAGCTGAAACAAATTATCCCATATAAATTAATGTAAAATACAATAATGCATTCCAAGCAGAAAAATTACTAAAAGTTTTATCTTATTCGTGCCATTTATCCAAAGAAAATTATACATACAGTATTATGTACTTCATTATTCACAACACATAACTAATTCTTTTTTACTAGGAAGCTCTCTATAGTCATTTGTTTCTACCGACATCTTAACACTTGGTGAAAATGCGACACAGCATTATCGTCAAATAGATTTGTAGTGTGCATATTCCCTGCTTTTTTAGGTTGATGAAGCAACCAATTCCTATGCTTTCAGCATTTCTCTTATTGTGCCAGGCAATTGCTGCTTTGCTGTTACCACCTCCTCCTCTGAAGAACTCTCCACAACTTCCTGTTGTGAAACACACTGTGGCTACCGAGCGAGGTGGTGCAGTGGTTAGACACTGGACTCGCATTCGGGAGGACGACGGTTCAGTCCCGCGTCCGGCCATTCTGATTTAGGTTTTCCGTGATTTCCCTAAATCACTCCAGGCAAATGCTGGGATGGTTCCTCTGACAGGGCACGGCTGACTTCCTTCCCCATCCTTCCCTAATCCGATGAGACCGATGACCTTGCTGTCTGGTCTCCTTCCCCAAACAGCCCCCAACACTGTGGCTCCACAAGCTCTCAGGTTGTCATTTCTTGGCTATGATCTTCCACAAGCTCATCGATATCATCATTACCACTTACAGTCCCATGCTCTTGATCAAAGACACAGTCTTGTTGGCTACAGGCTCCCCAAGTAGTGACTCATATGCCTCAGAGTCACATTTGACAACACACTCCAGCCAAAGCTTCTTCTGAGCAGAGGAATTATTGTATGTTCCCCTCTTGCATACGAACGACTAGCGATGACACACTAAATCGCCATCACTTGTTATGCAAAAAATTGCTCATTAAGCGAGTCATTTTTTTACAATTTTTTTGCTCGTTATGCAAATTGTGTACTACGGGAAGTGCTTGTTAAGTGAGTTTCCACTGTATCTGCATACGGAATTCTGTATCTCAACTTCTGCTTTTCTGCCCTCAATTCCAGTTTCTGTGTCATCCATGAGGACTGGACACAAACTTTTTTTGCCACTGAGGGCCCTTAATGTGACTTTTTTAGATTTTGACACACTACCACGTGAACATTAACTTATGTCGAAGCACACAGAATAGGATATCAGTTAATGTGAGTTGCCCAAAGAGTTTTTAAGTAATAGAACTCAGTACATTATCCTGAATGGCAAGTGTTCATCAGAGGTAAGGTTATCATCTTCAGTGCCCCTGGGAAGTGTGGTAGCACTGCTCTTGTTCTCTATATACATAAACAAACAAATGTATAGGGCAAGCAGCAATCTGCATCTGTTTGCCAATGATGCTGTAGTGTATAGGGAAATATCACATCAGGAAACTGTAGGAGGATACAAGCTCACTTAGACAGAATTTCTCTTTGGCGTGATGAATGCAGCTTGCTCTAAATGGCAAAAAATGTAAATTAAAGCAGATGAGTTGGCATAACAATTCTGTGATGCTCAAATGCAGTATCAGTTATGTGCTGCTTGACACAGTCATGCTGATTAAATATCTAGACATGTTGCAAAGTGACATGGAACTGAATGTGCACTTAAGCTCAAGTTGTAGGGAAGCCACATAATTTACTTTGGTTTGTTGGAAGAATTCTAGAGAAGTGGAACTCATCTGTAAAGGATACCACGTACAGAACACTTATGTAACCCATTCTTGAGAACCACTAAAGCATTTGGAATCCACCAAGTTGGATTAAGGGAAGACATCAAAACAATTCAGAGGTTTGCTGCTAGAATTGTCACTTGTAGTTTCAGTCAACATTATGGTAATGCTCCATGAACTCAAATGGGAAAATGTAAAGGGAAGACGACATTCTTTTTTTGAAACTCTATCAAGAAAGTTTAGAGAACCAGCATTCACAACAGCCCGCAAAACGATTCTATTGGTGCAAATGTACATCTTGACTAAGGACTGAGGAGACAAAAAGAAGTCTGGGCTCATACGGACATAGACAGTCGTTTTTTCCTTACTCCATTTTCAAGTGCAACAGGAAAGGGAGTAACTGGCAGTGGCCCAAGGTACTCTCAACCATTCACTGTACAGTGGTTTGAGAGATAAGTCTGTAGATGTAGATGGAGACCACAATTTATTTTGGTTTTATGGGAGTTGTTCTCGTAAGATTCTTCAGTAACACTACATAAAAACATTTATACTGTTATTTATAATACATGGCATGCATGAAAGAGCAAGTGAACCTAATACATAAAATAATCTTCTCGCTGTAAGAGAAGAGATAATTGAAGGATTAAAATTCTGCTGAAAACTTATATATGGACTGTTTTAATCTGAAGGACAGGTCCTTTTTTTTAGACAAAATGTATTAATGACTCACTGTCTATCTTCAAGTAACAAATACGGAAAATTTGAAAACATTCCACAATTCAACATGTAGCACATTCCAAATCAGTACAGGACTCACATGGTGAAATGCGTCTCTGAAACTCCTGAGTTTGAAAAATATCAAAAGGAAAATTAACTTGTGATAACTATGAAACTATGAGACAGAATAGCTGACCAGTACTCAATCTCCTGAAGACGAAATTCTTAGAACTTCCAACAGACACATTTAAAAGAACATGAGACTATCACAGCTTTTGGAAATACTGCTTCCTCCCTTGTGGAGGAAAGAAGATTTGGAGATGGTTATAAAGGGAGGCTGGGTCACTCAGACCTCCAGGATGAGAGGGACCCACTTGCTGGGAGGAAAAGGGAAGACAAAGACAAAGAGGGTGACACAAGAGACATCTGACCGAGAAGATTAATTGACTGCTGACTAGTGGTTACACCCAAAGTATTCTCCTATTGACTACCTCCAACTTGTCATTGAGAATCCCAACATTTGCTCTACACCTTGCCAAAGTGCAGCACATGGATGGCCAGCACATGGATGCCCATTTATTTAACTATTTAAAAGCCAGTTTTAAAATTACATAAAATCACTTTTGTCTGCATCACTGACCTGTCTGCACTTGCAGCGGTATCCTGCTGATGCCTGGTCATAAGAACAGTCAGCTCCAACGCCACAGTTGTTGAGGATGTTACATCCAAGTGGTTCAGGCTGGCAGTCTGTGCCATCACCCACAAAGCCAGCACTACAACGACATCGGTATTCACCAAGATCGCCATCAAACACACATCGTGCATTGTAATGACATGCCTCCTCACATTCATCACCACCTGTAACATACTACTGTAGTTACATCAATGGAAATAATAAATTTGAGAAAATATAAGGTAATTGGATAGATAAAAAATCCAGTCACCAAGTGGCAGCAGGAGAACACACATATAAAAGGTATTACAGTTTCCAAGCTTTCGGAGTCAGTGGCTCCTCCTTCTGGCAGAAAGGTTGAAGAGGAAGGGAGAGGGATGAAGGAAAAGACTGATGAGGCTTAGGAAAGCTTTTCCTACTCATCCTGTCTGGTAAGTTTCCCCTGATGTGGGGCTCTGTATGACTTTTCCAAACTCTACCCCTTTTCCTAAACCTCACTAGTGCTTTTCCTTCATCTCTCTTCTTTCCTCCTCAACCCTTCTGCCAAATGGAGCCACTGGCTTTGAAAGCTTGGAAACTTGAATACCTTTCTATGTGTGTTCTCCTGCCAATGTCTGGTGAGTATATTTTTTATCTGCCCACTTACATTATACTGCTGTAGTCAGTAACTAATCTATCAGCTTTATGCACATAATGCATTGGATAAATTCAAAATTTTGATTACACACACTGACAGAAAAAAAAATTTGCAACACCAAGAATGAGTTGTGTGACAGAAATGACACTGGTAGGCGTGTTTCTGCATCTGAAAGGTGATGGCTATTCAGATTTCACACCAGTCGCTTAAGGGTGAGGATGCAAATCAGATTTGCTTTAAATACACACTGAAATGGTTGTGAGTATTTTTTACCTTTGCAACTGGATGTGATGAACTGATGTTCATCAAGAATGCCTTTAAGGTGGCAAAGACACCATTATCAACACCTCACTGAGTTTGAATGAGGTCATGTAACAGAGGGCTACGAAAAGATGGATGCACTTTCAGTGGTACTGCAGAAATACTTTGCACAAATGTAGCTATTGTACGTGACTGCTGTCAGCAGGTCATGAGAAGAATGGTTACAAGAAGACTGGGCTCCAGATGGCCACGTGGCACTACCAAGAGGGAAGACCATCTTGGTCGATGTATGGTTCTGTTGCATCATACTGAATCAGCAGAAGCAATTTGAACAGCAGTTGGTGCCACAGTGACACAAGGGACCGTTACAAATTGGTTACTTCAAGGACAGCTCCAAGACAGATGCCTTGTAGCATGCATTCCCGTGACCCAAAACCACCACCATTTGTGATGTCAGTGATGTCAAGCAAGAGCTTGTTGGAGGGCAGGGTGGATGTCTGTTGGGTTTTCTGATGAAAGCTGGTTCTGTCTCACCTTTGATGACTGTGTGTTGGTTAGGAGGAGGCCATCTGAGGAACTGCAGCCAACTTGTCTCTGTGTGCTACACACACTGTACGTAAACCTGGAGTTATCATCTGGAATGCAGTTTTGTATGACAGCAGGAGCACTCTCGTTGTTTTCCCATGCACCCCGACAGCAAAATTGTATATCAATCTGGTGATTCAACCTGCTGTGCTGCCATTAATGAACAACAATCCAGGGGGTGTTTTTGAACAGCATAGCACTCATCCACATATTGCCGTTGTAACCCACATGCTCTACACAGTGTTGAATGTTGCCTTGGCCTGCTCTGTCACTAGATCTGTCTCCAGTCAAGCACATGTGGAATATCATCGGACGATATCTCCAATGTCATCCACAAACAGCATTAATCATCCCTGTACTGACTGACCAAGTGCAACAGACATGGAACTCCATCCCAGCCTAAACTGAAATCTGGCACTGGTACAACACAATGCATGCACGTTTGCATGTCTGCATTCAACATCTTGGCAGTTACACCAGTTATTAATGCACTGGCATTTAAGATTTGCATTGGCTTATCTTGTGCTTACATTAACCTGTGATCTTGCAATGTTAATCACTTAAAAATATTACACAGATGAAGGTATTCCTGAAATTTCATTACTCTACATTAATTATTTTTTGATGTTGCAACTTTTTTTGTCAGTGTATTTTCATTTTGATCACAATTAAATTGAATTTCTATTGATTTTTTTTAAGTATCACAACTGCCAATTTAAAATCAAAATGAAGGTGTTTTTAATTTTGAAAAATATCAGCTCTGTCACTTTGGCAGATGGTAAATACACTCCACTTCTATTTGAGATATAACTGAATATTGTGCATAATTTACAAGAGCTTGTGGCTGTTACATATCTAAATGACTTTCTTTATAGAATAATAGTTATTCTCAAGCTAGAAAATTAAAAATTTACTGCATGTAATAACACACAAAAAATTAATAATAAAAAACAAAAAATTTACAAATGAAGTTAAGGTGGCAGAGAGAGAGGCAAGACAAGAGAGGAAGTAATATTAAACACAGCATTTAGTTTTTCTTTCTATTCTTTTTAACCATCAATCAGTCTCTTTCATGTTTTCTATTATCTGCAGTATTTGTCATCTTTCCATACATTTATCTACATTTTCTTTAAAATTCCTCAGAATAAATCACTAATTTCAAGATTTATACTCACGCTAACTGTTGTTACAAGGTCTGATGACATCCCACTCACATGACATGCCAGACTATTCCAGTTGCTATGGTGACGGGGCATTCTTCCACCAGCACAACAGATACTTCTAACATACTTGTGTGTGTGTGTGTGTGTGTGTGTGTGTGTGTGCGTGTGTGTGTGTGTGTGTGTGTGTGTGTGTTTGTGCAAGCGCATGCACGCTCATGCATCACAGCTTATTTGACTTTCTCAAAGTTCTCTCCATTCTTATTCATGAACCCCTTATTCTAGACCAAATGATCTACATTAGAACATGATGAGACAATAATACAACACTTAATATTACAATGATATTGACATGTAAACAGCAAATAACTTAAACTATGTGACATTACAACTACGGTACAGAATGAATAAATCTTAATGATGAGTGAGTAACAATGTTATGAGTATCTTTGCCACCAATTGATGTATTAAGTTTTCATCAGGTGAGAACCAACAGCTGTCAAGTACTTTACAATATGCATTTTAGCTATCAGCTGTTTTATTTAACCTATATATCATCTACTGGTTTTTGTAATAGACAATTATCACTGGAAGTATGTAAAACAGAATAGTTAAAAACACATCCCATTTTTCTTTCAAGCTGATACAACATCATGGGGGGGGGGGGGGGGGGGGGGTTGGGTTGTTTGGGGGAGAGGAGACCGGAGACCAGACAGCGAGGTCATTGGTCTCATCGGATTAGGGAAGGACGGAGAAGGAAGTCGGCTGTGCCCTTTCAAAGGAACCATCCCAACATTTGCCTGGAGCGATTTAGGGAAATCACGGAAAACCTGAATTAGGATGGCTGGACGCGGAATTGAACCATCGTCCTCCCGAATGCGAGTCCAGTGTGCTACAACATCAAGGTTGTAACAATGAAACCACCCAAGAATGAAACAAATGTGAATGGGCCAGTGTTATGTTTGTTCCATTCTTTTACTGTACACTACCTGTTTGACATGAAGATACGTTTGTTAGTATTTCCAGGACAGGTTATGATAGTTGTTTGGGTGGTTTCACTGTGATAACCCTGACATTGTATCAGCTTAAAAAGAAAATGGGATGCATTTTTAACTGATCTGTTTTATCTTACATCCAGTTATGATGGTTTATGACTGAAATCAGGAGATGATATATAGGTTAAATAAAGCAGCTGATGGTTACAATGCATTTTCTGAAGTGATATTTTTTTTATATAAATATAGCACAGTTCTGGCAGAATGTAATAATTTAGAAGAAAAGGAGACCCATCACCAAATCACAGAAGTGTTGCATTGGGACAGGCACATCAAAAACAAGGGAAACTTTACTAGCTTTTAGAAGCAACTCAACCAAATCCTTCTCCAGGGCTTTGATTGTATGTCATTATGCCTGGAAATGAGGGACATCTCACCTTGCTTGATCCTTCCCACCCCTCCTTAAGTGGTATTTCATCATTTGCCAAACTTAAATAAAATCCTCATCCAGCCCTGTGCCATTCCTATTCACAGTCCTTTGCAACACGTGCCAAATTCACCCACCCAAGCACATCCTACTCCGGTCCAGTCACAGACATTTCCTATACTGTCAGGGGCAGCTTTGTGTGTTTTCACACACACACACACACACACACACACACACACACACACGTAGCCTGTAACAGACAGGTACCACAGCTGGCGAACTGTGGCACACAATGAAGATGATGTGGACTAGGAGCGGGTGAGAGGGCAGAGGAAGGGAAAACTTGTGCAGAGGGTAGTGGGACAGTGCTTCAGTGGAGTAATGGAGATTGAGGCCAGGATTATGAGGGCAAAAGGTATGTTGCAAGGATTATTCCTGTCTATGTATTCCAGAAAAGGTGGTGCTAAAGGGAAGGAGCCAGGTGGTGCGGGTTGTGTAGTAGCCATTGAAACCCAACATGTACTCACCAGCGTTCCAACATGTACTCACCAGCATGTTATGCCACTGGGTGGTCAACTTTGTTCTTAGCTGCAGATTGGCAGTGGCCATTCATTCTGGTCAACAGCTGGTTGTTGGTCATGCCCACACAAAATGATTTGCGGAAGTTGATTGAACTTTTATTATTTATTTGATTGAACTTTGATTTTGAAGACGTGTAAACACTATATGTGATTTTGCTTGGGCTATTATTGTTTTTGAAATTTTAATGGTTCAGGACAATGAGTAATGACAAACCAAAAACTAACACAGAAATCATAATATGAGAATGTTATAATGAATGTAATTTAAGTTTGGAAGCTCTTTTATCTTATCTGATATAATTATAAGTTGTCTGCATATAATACCTTCTTTAAAAATAAGATTACACTGCTTATAATAGATTCTATTGAATAGATGATGTGGAGAGTTAAGGCCGGCTAGAACACATCAAGTCATGTGGTGCCATGGCAAGACACTGAGCTCACATTCAGGAGGATGGTGGTTCAGACCCTTGTCTGGCCATCTAGATTTTGACCCTTGATAACTTACCTAAGTGGCTTAGGGCAAATACCAAAGTAGTTCCATGGACATTGATTATTACCTTCCCCCGCCTTTCCCATTCAAAGTTTATGCTCCATCTCCAATGATCTTATCATCAATGGGACATTAAAAACTAGCCTGATTTCCTTTCCTTTTCGTAACAGACACAAATGTAAGAGTTAGAGAATAAATTTCATACTTTCCTCTCTGAACTGTCCTAATTAGTACTTCTGTACCCCGTCGCTTCTATCATGCAGTTCTCTACAAAATCAAAATGTTGTTCTTATACACAACACTTCAAACATTAACTTTTGAAAAAATTGTGAACTGGAAACAAGATATGATTTTTCATGCACATATTTCAGATAGCTCTTTATTTATGAGTTAGTAAGGAAAATCGAACAATGTCTTAGAAAAATGATGGTAAAATGAGATGGGAATTATAACTGATGCATAATAAATTGTTTCATAAATACCACATCTCACTTCTGTTCTGGGAACAGCCAGAGACAGCAATCATGTGTGTGTGAGAGGTGTACTTGCTTGTGTGAACGCATGTATGTTTCTCCTTCCTGATGAAAGCTTAATGTGTAACAGTCCTTATGTTGTGCCTGTCTGGAATTCAGTGTGTCATCTTTATGGTGAGTAGCAAACTATCCTTTTCTTCATATTGTTGATATTCCAAACTGGAGTTTCCATTGTTTAAATTTAATTTTACTGATTTATTTTAGAATACACTGAGTTATCTGACATAATAATTCACATGTACCCCATAAATAAGATGGTATATCTCCTTTTCCAGTTTTAAAATAGTTCAGTTTCACATAAGCTTTTTAGTAAATATGAACCATGCTGTCTTTAATTTACCTGGTTTTGGCTGGCAAGAAGAGCCAATCCGAACATACCCAGTACTACATTGGCATTCATTTCGGTTTTCTTGCTCGCTCCACAAGCACTGTGCATTATTACCACAGTCCTCATCTGCTATACATTCATCTGTAAAGAAAGAACAGCACTGTGAGTTCAAATAACATTTCTGTTTAATGTGTGAAACCATTGACTTAAAACAAGCACACATTACAATTTTGGATCAATAACACAAAAATAAGTCATGAACTATCTCAGAAATGTCACCTTAGAAAAACACTTTTACTATTATAAAATTTAGTGGAAGTCATAATTAATTACACAGCAGTGACAAGAAGAAAGATTTATCATTTCTGTTGTAGAGATTTTAATTTATGGCGTAGATGAGAGATAGGAAAAGTTAAAATGACAACTAATGAAGCATAAGAGAGTGCTTTTCATAGGTTTCTGCTATTACATTAACTGTTAGCAAGATGTCAGTGATGCCTATAGCCACATATAAGAATACGTTCTAGTTTTTCGAACTGATGATTCCTTCTTTCAAGTAGAGAGAGAGAGAGATAGGTTGGGGAAGATTAAAAAGAATGGGCAGGTCATGATACACTGATATGCTTAGCAAGAATAGCAGTAATTTGCTATCATGTCAGGGCACTAGTGTTAGGATTGGATTGGATTGATTTGGGGGGAGGAGACCAAACTGCAAGCTCATCGGTCTCATCGGAGTAGGAAGGGATGGGGGAGGAAGGTGGCCAAGCAATTTAGTGGAAATCAGGGTGGCTGGATGCGAGTCCAGTGTGCTAACCACTGTGCCACCTAGCTCGGTAAGAGTGCTAGGTTATGATGCTTCACCCTTATCAGTGTTGTTCGGACTGCAAAGTATAACAAACATTATTTGTACTCTATTTCTTCCTAAATAAAAAAAACTATTTAAAAACCACTGCAAGCTGTCAGGTTAATTAGGCAAAGTGCCTTTACTGCACCAAGCATATATTTTGTATTACTGGCCAGTTTTAGCCTTTGGCCATTTTCAGATTTACAGCATTTGCGGTGTGTCTAAACTAAAAACTGTTTTATGTTATATGGGGGTAGACACTTGTTCTCACAGACACACATGTCGAATGATTACATACATGGTCCTGAACATCACAACCTGCTTCCAGCATACATTATACAGCACATCACATAAGAAAAAACACTACTAACAGCTAGATTCATGGTCCTTCCAAGTTCATTTAACAGTGCAACATGTTGTTTTGTTTCCTCATACAAAAACATATTTGATACAAAAACATGGCAAACGTGTATTGTCCAAACACTGTACTCATATGCCAATTTGCAAAGATTTGAAGATTATCAGCAGGAAGTTACAGCCACGTGATCACAGCATTGCATACTTGCCACTAATTGTTAACAAAAATATCTCATAACAATCTTCGAAACTACTTACAGCAATTACTGGTATAATCAATTATTCCTTACTGCTACACAGAGCCTTCAAGGTGTTATTTTTGAATTTTTTTTTATGTGCCATTGCTGAAAGTGGTCTCTACACTCACTGTGATGCAGAGCATAAAGTGGCACAACATCACCATCCTTCACCACTGCAGTAAAAAACAGTCCTCGTATTTGACTAAAATGTCTATGCCACACAATCTCAGAACTGTTAAATTTGTTTAAAATACTGTAAAATTGTAGCATCTACAACAATGTTCGCACCACCCTACAAAATAATAAAATCATTTATATTTGTTATTGCTGTGTAAAAATAAATAGCCATTTTAGTAAGACTTTTCTAAAATTGTCTCATGCATTTGTTTTCCCTGTAGTACATTAAAATTAACAATTTACAACACTAGTAAAAACACAAAAATCTCTGCTAGACAGAAACACAGTGTTGCTCAGCATACACTGCCAGATTTCACAATGATCAGAACAGTACCTAGTGTTAATCAATTCACATAGTATCCAAAATACAACTAAAATTGTTAAAAATATTCTAAGTCTATCTATTCACTTAACATTTGTATTGGCTGCTTTGTCAGCTGTTCCTAAATATTTGTCTCTTCCATGACATCCATGGTTTTTCTCTTATCTGCTCTGTGCAAAAATTTTAATGTTTTGTTTATGCCTGACATGGGGTGGCTATTTTGTTTCATTCCATCAAACAAACTCATAGTGGAGGGAAAAAATGTCCTTACTTCTGTCTGATAAATTAGTATCAGCAACTGCTCGCAAATAGTGCAAATATGCATTTTTATCAGAGAAAAAGTAGTTGCATTTTTATCAGAGAAATGCCAGTTGGTGAGCAGGCATTCATGTTACCACTGTACAGGCAATCAAATCACAGAAGTGTATACCTGGGGTTCCACTCTGAGGGATTAACAATATTGTGCAGTAATGTTCATTGTTACGACATAATATTCAAATTTTTGGAATTTAGGGTAGTAACTCTACTATTTTTCAACTGAAGACTGTTAATCCAACCATGATATGTGCCTTATTTTGTTTCAGATAGTCTTTTGTAATGGATATTAAAAAAAGCAGTCATCACACTGTAGACTGTTTTGAACACCACAGTGCTTCACTAGGTATGGTCCTGTTGGAGGTGGTATGCTGTTGCCTTCCTCCATCCATTGAACTGACTTACCCAGCTAGTTATAGGGAGACATACAATTTAATGTGGATTCAAACTATGGTGCAACTTGGCATTCGCACATCAACGAACAGTACCAGAAATGAAAGTAGTGATAAGTGACAGGAAAAATCCTAGGCTTGGCCAGACCTTTGGAGTTGTAATCTGCCACTTTACTACTGATTCATATACAGGGTGGTCAGAAACAGTCCAAAAAGCTTGTAAGTATGTTGCAGGGTAGATTGTGCTGAGAAATAATTGTTAAGGAAAAAAAAAAAAAAACAATGCATCGCACCATTTCTAAGTTATTTAGCATTGAAGTTAACCAATCAGGCCATTGCATGTGGAAATCCAAGCAGCTCACCAGATACAATTAGTGTTAATTGTCTTCATAGCACAGATGATAGCACAGGAGACCGTTCAGCCTTTGGCTCAGGTTCAATTCTTACTACCAGCCCATGTCTAACTTTTTCGCCGCTCTCTTTTTCAGTTTTAGGAAACCAAATGAAGAACGCATTTGGTGACACTATATCTGGAGGGCCACTTCAATCTGTGCGAGCAGTGACTGATTGGCTCATTTCAATGCTAATTAACTTAGAAACATGCAATATACTGGATTTTTTCCTTAACAGTAATTTTCAGCATAACCTATCCTACTGTGTGTGTGTGTGTGTGTGTGTGTGTGTGTGTGTGTGTAAAAGGATAATGGAGCACAGACTGGGCAGCAGCTGCTCTGTCCACTATTATCAACATCTGAACAATATAACTCCAGACTTTTCAGATATATCTAGTTATTACACTACTCCTGTCATGTTTTGAATCTGTATTATATTACACCTCCCCTGGCTGTGGCATTGCACATTCCATTTAGCTTTGTGGTGTTAGATATAATTTTTCTCTTAATTTTTTATTCACAAATTATTTCTTTATCATTGATAGGCACTCACTTGAGCAATTTTCATCTCTGGTGCCAAATCATTGTCATTTGTTGTGAAATAATTGATGATAGGGAGAGGGAACTGTATCATGTCTTCTAGTAATTGTGGAATAGAGTGGACACAAAGAAAGCAACCTTGTTATCTTTGTACTGTAATTGTGAATAAAATGGTAAGTGTCAAAAAATCCCTGGTGTGGACATTACTAAACTATCCTCGAAAATCATTTTCCATATATATTTAAGAAATTCTAGTTGCAGCCATGACTGGAGAATCACAAGGAACTGAAGCAGGACAAATATAACATAAATTCACTTGTGCCTTTTAGATAAATGTTTATCTTATGTTATTTTCAATTTGTTACTTTTTATAGTGTTACAGGTCACAACTGTTTAAGATTATAAGACAATACTGTTGCATGGAATAATTTAAAGAAATACAAATTGTGTTTGGGGCAGACACAACAAATTCAAAAGATGACACTGGAAACAGAAACAAACCTGCAGAAGTACAGTAGGTGCCATCTCCTTGGAAGCCTGGATCACATTTGCAGACATGCTTCCCGATATTTTCTTCATATACACATGATGCATGAATGTCGCAGATGTTCACTTCTGCACAAGAAACATCTGAAACAGAAATAAAAAATAAATTATGCTCCTAGAGGTATAATTACCCAAAAAAATCAAATTTAAATAAATATTTTACATGGTATCTGCGCAAAAACTGCAGAGAAAATAAAGTTACTTTGATATAGTTATTTGCCTGATTGATTTTTTCAGCTTTACATTAGAATCATTACCTCCTTTGAAATTCCTAAACTATGCAGTTCATTACACTACTAAATAAGGTAATACCACAATTACAGATGTTCAATTATCTCATATCAACATTGTTGTTTCAAATTTAATTGATTGCTTAATGTTCTTTTGTAATGCTGCATTACTAATTCTTCCAACTGCACTTTGCCTAACTTTCTTTCCTGCAATGTTTGAATATTCCTTTCTTCATGACAGATCAGTGTCAACACAAGCAGATTTACCTTCTTGAAAGGAACTTTAAGTTCATATTTGCCTATTGTTTTCAGAGTTTCCTTTGCTTTTGCTCTTTTCATTGTATGAATATCTTCTACAATCTTCCCATTTTCAACATTTAACAGCTTTCTGTGCTGATGATAGAGACTGCTTTCATAGCTATTTGCTCATTATTTCAAGAAATTTCTTATTGTCAGCTAGAAAGGTAATCCCATTAATGAATTTTTTGAACTGAACTTTTGTTTTGTACTTCAATTTCTGTACAAGATGGATAAATGAACAAAATCTATGCAATATTGATCACATATATCCTTCTGAAACTAGCTACTGAAGTTGAAATATGGATTCAGTTATTTAATATCTCTAAGACAATACGCCTAAAGCAGAGGCATGAGGGAAAAAAATATCTACACAAATGACATTTATGGTCAATAATAATAGTGAATTTAAGATGAACTGTGAAATTAACAATCACAATATTGTCAAAACCTATGACACATGCAGTGTGGCACAGTGGTTACCAACACTGGTTGGTGCACCGCAGGTCATCAGTTCAGACCCTACCACCAGCAATTATTTGTTATTTAAAAAAATATCAGTCCTGGAGTGTTCAAAATATTATATGCTTGTAATGTTTGTATATTCTGGTATGTTTGATGTCTGATAAATACCAGCATTCTGGATCATTCCATGATTGTACAAATAGGTCAAACAATGTGAATAGATTAGCACAAATTGTAACTGGTTGTTGGTACACTTTATTGAGCTCTTTTGATATGTAACTTGACTAGTTTCACATCCTTGATAATATGTATGTAATATAATACATGAGGTGGGTAACATGTGCATCCCTACACACAAGCATGCTGCACCCCCCCCCTCCCCACCCCCCTGCACAAGTGTGTGTGTGTGTGTGTGTGTGTGTGTGTGTGTGTTTGTTTGTGTGTGTGTGTGTGTGAGAGAGAGAGAGAGAGAGAGAGAGAGAGAGAGAAAGAGAGAGAGAGAAGAGAGAGAGAAAGACAGAGGGAGGGAGGGAGAGAGAGAGAGAGAGAGAGAGAGAGAGGGAGATTCATTTTGGGCTAAGAAGTGATTACACTTTGGGACACACACACACACACAACACAACGCAACACAAAGAGCAAAGCACCTCGTATGCATTTTCCAAATGGGATGTAAGGCAGTAGATGGAATGAGCATCTACAGACAAATAAATGATAACAATTTCAGACAAATTAGATGGTTTACTCAAGAAAAAAGAGCTTCATAAGCTGAGCAAGTCAATAACATGTTGGTCCACGTCTGGCCCTTACATTAGCAGTTATTTGGCTTGACATCAATTGATAGAGGGATATCATGCCAAATTCTCTCCAAAAGGTGTGTTGGATCATAAAAATCATGAGCTGATTGGATAACCCTCTTCGTAATGTTTCAAACATTCTCAAATTACGCTGTATCATTTTCCATTAAATGTCTCACTGTATGTTTTCAATGTAACTTTTCTCATTGCCTGCATTTCCTGTCTTGTGATGCACTTTGCAAAGTCAACAAGTTCTGGACAACACTGCACTGTAAAGCCAAAGGACTGTTCTCAGTCCTCACTCATACCTTTAATATCCTATTCTACATCTATATCTTAGAAAATAGATTAAGGAAAGGCAAATCTACTTTTCTAGCATTTGTAGACTTAGAGAAAGCTTTTGACAATGTTGACTGGAATATTCTCTTTCAAATTCTGAAGGTGGCGGGGGTAAAATACAGGGAGCAAAAGGCCATTTAGAATTTGTACAGAAACCAGATGGCAGTTATAAGAGTCGAGGGGCATGAAAGGGAAGCAGTGGTTGGGAAGGGCGTGAAACAGGGTTGTAGCCTCTCCGCAATGTTATTCAATCTGTATATTGAGCAAGCAGTAAAGGAAACAAAAGAAAAATTTGGAGTAGGAATTAAAATCCATGGCGAAGAAATTAAAACCTTGAGGTTCGCCGATGACATGGTAATTCTGTCAGAGACAGCAAAGGACCTGGAAGAGCAGCTGAACGGAATGGACAGTGTCTTGAAAGGAGGATATAAGATGAACATCAACAAAAGCAAAATGAAGATAATGGAATGTGATCGAATTAAATCGGGTGATGCTGAGGGTATTAGATTGGGAAATGAGACGCTTAAAGTAGTAAACGAGTTTTGCTATTTGGGGAGCAAAATAACTAATGATGGTCGAAGTAGAGAGGATATAAAATGTAGACTGGCAATGGCAAGGAAAGTGTTTCTGAAGAACAGAAATTTGTTAACATAGAGTACAGATTTAAGTGTCAGGAAGTCGTTCCTGAAAGTATTTGCATGGAGTGTAGCCATGTATGGAAGCGAAACGTGGACGATAAATAGTTTAGACAAAAAGAGAATAGAAGCTTTCAAAATGTGGTGCTACAGAAGGATGCCAAAGATTAGATGGGTAGATCACGTAACTAATGAGGAGGTACTGAATAGAATTGGGGAGAAGAGAAATTTGTGGTACAACTTGACTAGAAGAAGGGATCGATTGGTAGGACATATTCTGAGGCATCAAGGGATCAACAAGTATTGGAGGGCAGTGTGGAGGGTAAAAATCATAGAGGGAGACCAAGAGACGAATACACTAAACAGATTCAGAAGGATGTAGGTTGCAGTAGGTACAGGGAGATGAAGAAGCTTGCACAGGATAGAGTAGCATGGAGAGCTGCATCAAACCAGTCTCTGGACTGAAGACCACAACAAAAACTACAACAACAACATCTATATTCTGCAAAGTGCTCACAAACAGTGCTTCCTATTGTACTGATTCTTGAAACTTTATAAGTAGGCTTGCACAAAATAGGTAGCATCTATCTTCAAACACCTGCCAGTAAGGGGTTTCACACCTAAATGATGACTAACTGACAACCTAAGCTGCCGACAGGTGTTGTTGATATACCTCGATGTGGACAGCTCAAAATGTGTGCCCCGACCGGGACTCAAACCCGGGATCTCCTGCTTACATGGCAGACACTCTATCCATCTGAGCCGCCAAGGACACAGATGAATAGCGCGACTGCAGGGACTTATCCCTTGCACGCTTCCCGTGAGACTCACATTCCCAACTGTCTACAATTCTACATATGTATTGTACCTTATAGACATTTGCCCACCCACTCATTACTCGCGCACGCTTTGGCAAATCCTGTAAGAGGTTGGGCAACCTGTGCGCATTTGCACAGACGAAGGTCAATAGCTGGGTAGCCTTTAACTATATATGCGAACACAGTAACTTGTTCTCGAAAGAACAGTTACTGTTGATGACCGTGCAGCTTTTCCCTGGAATAAATGATGACTAACTGACAACCTAAGCTGCCCACAGGTGTTGTTGATATACCTCGATGTGGACAGCTGAAAATGTGTGCCCTGACCGGGACTCGAACCCGGGATCTCCTGCTTACATGGCAGACGCTCTATCCATCTGAGCCACCAAGGACACACAAAAAAATCTGTGACCATTTGTTCTGCCTTTCTTTGGACACGTTCAATATCCCCTTTCAGTTCTATTTGTATGGGTCCCACACACTTTAATAATTCTAGGATGAGTCACATGTGTGTTTTGTAAGTAATCTCCTTTCTACAGGAAAGGGAATGAATTGAGTATCACATCACTGATGTTTTGGGAACCCATATTCCTTTTGTATGGACAGAACCATTCTGCTTTAAATACTTCATTACGCTTGACCTCAGAATTTCAGTTTTTTTAATGAAGTAAACTTATGAGAACTAGCTATGCACTAATATGTGATAAGATTTGGCTTGTACAACTTCAACAAAGCACATGTGACAACTTGCAGACCACCAATAAAGTAGACCACACCTCAAAGTCGTTGATATTTGAAAAGGTTTGGAACAAGAATGTATACAAATTACTAGTTTTCAAAGAATAAATGTTTAAAAATGACCATTTTGTTTGTTATTTTCAAAGAAGGGGATGTGGCAGGCAGAAATTAATATTTTCCACATGTTTGAGAATCTAATTTCAGCAACAGAATTGGCTAACTAGAATTCAGCTTCAGATTCTTTATTAGCTATTGAGCACATGTAGTGCAATAGGCTTTATGTTGATGGCATGATGCAATAGAAATCACTATATTAATTAATGTTCACATTACATGCACAAATTATTTATTCCAAATTCACCAGTTTTACAGTATTGCAAATCATAATGTTAAAACTCAATCTCTACACTACAAGTATCCAAGAATTCTCTTAAACTGCATAATGAATAATGTTAAAACTCAATCTCTACACTACAAGTATCCAAGAATTCTCTTAAACTGCATAATGAATTGTCTATTAACCAGTTACACAACATGCTTCAAAAATTATTGAGAGGTGTATTAAGTTCAGAATGGGACAATTTATTAAAATATTTCAAACAGTTCACTTTGTGAGAGTTTCCTGTTTCTGTCAGGGTATGCCTTGGAATGCCAATACCCTTTTTTGTTTCTGATGTCATGACAGTGTATATTCTCTCTGGTGTTCAACTCTGTTCATGTTGTTTTTAGCATATATCAATGATGCATAGATATAAAGATTTATCACTGTCAGTATTTTGATCTTAATAAATAAACAATGGCTGTGTACCCTTGGACCAATCTTACACATTCTTTTTTTGGAATTGGTAGTACAACACTGACATAACATGAGTGGCCTCATAGAAGCAGGCCATAAGATATGAGAGACTGAAAAACTCCCAAGTAAGCTGTCCTAAGATATTTATTATTCCTACGTCAACTAATTTCCATATGAGATAGGACACCCATGATATCTTTTTGCAGACATGGTTGATGTGGGGCTGCCAGTTTAGTTTGGAGCCAGTATCTATTTCAAGCAGTTTTACAGATTATGATTCTACATCTTTTGTTAGTCCCAGCTGTAGATGCTGAGTTTTCTCTGCATTATACAGTAGTTTGTTGGATGAGAACAAGTTTAACGTTAATGTGAGAGTGTCCCGTGATGTCTGATATAACCCTGACACATTGCAATCATTTGTGATTACAATTGCTTCATCCACATAGCAGATAACTGACAGAAGCTCAGTATAGTGTGGCAAATGCTTAATTAGAACAGTGAAGAAGAATGATCCAAGGACAGAGCCCTGAGGCACACCAGACGAAGTGTCTTCAAAGATGAATGCTTATTTTGAACTGTTTAAAATGTCTCTTGTTATTTACATAATAAACCTGTAATAAACCCAAATGGAAGACCTGTCTCGTATATCATCCCACCACCACCTGCTCCAATCTGATCGCAAGCATCACCTGTCCCATCAAAGGCAAGGCTACCTGTGAAACCAGTCATGTGATCTACAAGCTAAGCTGCAAACGAGCTGTCTGTCTGCATGAATGGCCACCGACAAACTGTGGCAAAGAAACAATTGGAACACCCTATTGCTGAGCATGCCACCCAATATTACGTTCTTTATTTCAATGACTGCTTCACAGTCATCTGGATCTTTCCCACCAACACCAGCTTTTCTGAACTGCACAGGTGGGAACTCTCCCTGAAATATGTCCTATGTTCTCATAACCCTCCAGGCCTCAACTTTTGTTAGTTGTCCTTACCCATCTAGTCCATTCTCTGTTCCCAATCCAGCCACATAGCCCTCTATTCCACCAACACACCTTCCGTCTGAAATTTCCTGGCAAATTAAAACTTTGTTCTGTGAAGACAGGTCATGAGTCGTGCTGGGGTAGCTTAGTTGGTAAAGCACTTGCCCGTGAAAGGCAATGGTCCCAAGTTAGAGTCTTGGTCTGGCACACAGTTTTAATCTGCCAGGAAGTTTCATATCAGCGCACACTCTGCTGCAGAGTGAGAATCTCACTGTGGAAACGTCCTCCAGGCTGTGGCTAACCCATGTCTCCAAAGTATACTTTCTTCCAGGAGTGCTAGTTCTCCAAGGTTCACAGAAGAACTTCTTTGAAATCTGGAAGATAGGAGACAAGGTACTGACAGAACTGAAGCTGTGAGGATGGGTTGTGAATCGCACTTGGTTGGCTCAGTTGGTAGAACACTTGCCTGCGAAAGGCAAAGGTCCTGAGTTTGAGTTTCGGTCCACACACAGTTTTAATCTGCCAGGAAGTTTCATATCAGTGCGCAATCTGCTGCAGAGTGAAAATCTCCACAGTATCCTTTCTTCCAGGAGTGCTAGTTCTGCAAGGGTCGCAGAAGAACTCCTGTGAAGTTTGAAAGGTAGGAGATGAGGCTCTGGCAGAATTGAAGCTTTGAGGACAGTTTGCAAGTCAAGCTTGAATAGTTCAGTTGGTAGAGCACTTGCCTGCAAAAGGCAAAGGTCCTGAGTTCCAGTCTCAATCCGCACACAGTTTTAGTCTGCCAGGAAGTTTCATATCAGCACACACTCCGCTGCAGAGTGAAAATCTTATCCTGCACACTCAGTCTTTTTACCTCTCTCCTTTTCCATCTAACCTCCTGACTGCATCCCCTACTCCTAGCCTGCTATTCCTCCCCCTCTCTGGCCCAGCCTGCTCCTTACCTGCACCAGGTTGTCTCTCCCGTCATTTGCTGCTGCTCACAGTCTGGCTGCAGCTGCCAGAGACTGAGGTCATATGTGTGTGTGATTTGCTTTCGTGTATGTGTATGTTGTCTATGTTCAACAAAGGCCTTGTTGGTGGAAAGCTCACTTTTTGACAGTCTCTTTGTTGTGCCCAGCATCTCTGCTATATGGTGAGTAGCAACTATCCTTTCCAGAATATTGTTATATTATATCCTTGATTTTCCATTGTTTGATGCAAACAAGTTATTTAAACATCAAACTGATTTAATTACAACTCCAAATGGAAAACAACTTCCCAACTTCAATAATGGGCCCATACCTGTTTTTGTTACATGTAAATGTTCACTGTTAATTACTGATACTCACTCAGTCTTGTTCACAGATTATACCTCAATCCCAATAGAAAATGATGCAATAGAAAAATTCCAGACAGTTTACAAAATGTTCTAGGAAAACTAGAGTCCTGGTTACATAAAAATGTAGTAAAACTGAATATCACTAAGACCTAGATAATGCATTTTGTGTCTAAATCATCAGCAACATGCCCTGTAAGAATAGCTCAAATAATGAAATGATGACAGAAGGTAGCCTTGTGAAATTCTCAGTTCTAAAGCTTGACTAAAGTTTAAACTGGAAGACATGTATAAACTTCTTGACAAATAAGTCAAATATCCCTGCTTTTGCGTTGTTTATTTTATCTGATGCCACTCATATGGACATAAGAAAGACAGTCCCTCATAGTTATACTGAATTGATCATTTGGTATGGGATAATTTTCTGAGAAATTCTGCAAACAGCACAAGGCTATTAATTCTTCAAAAGAAAATTGTTAAAACATTTGTGCTGCCCATAGGAATGAGTCATGTTCTCCATTATTTTAGCAAATAAAAACACTAACCATTTCATCATTCTACATTTTTGAAATTTTGATTTCTGTGTACAATAACCAATATAAATTTGAAAAAAGCCACTTCAACCATAGTTATGGTACTCATCAAAAGGTGAAATTCATATGTCCCTCACATCACACAAAGCTTTATGCTCAGACACCACTATATGAGAGGGACCCAAAAATAACTGGACTTTTTGTTATTTTGCATTTTTTAAACTCTACATTTGCAGTACTTTAGTACCTTTCAAAGTATTATTGATGTGCATTAATGCACATGACCCAATGATCCAATGCTTTTTGCCACTGCTGAAAACAGTTCTGGAACTCTTGAGGCATAAAACTGTTCAAAGCTGTTAGTGTGTTTCTTTCAACATCATCCACATCACTAAATTGCTTTCCTTTCAGAGTTTACTTCAACTGTGAAAACAAAACAAAAAGTCAGACAGAGCCAGATCAGGTGAGTAGAGTGAATGGGGCACAAGCACCATGTTATTTTTGCCCTGAACTGTGGCATTTGTCAGAGCTTGTGTGCTGGAGCATTGTCATGGTGAAGCAACTAGTTCACATTTCTCCACAGTTCTGGCCATTTTCATTACACACTCTTTTGTAATCTTTGAAACATTGTTGGTTCACTGTTTGTCCTGGAGGAATGAACTCCTTGTGGGCAATGCAAACAAAAAATCACTATTTTCACATTAGATTGCACTTGACGTGCTTTCTTGGGTCGTGGTGACATTGTAGAGTTTTCCACTTGCTTGATGCTTGCTTTGACTCTGGATCATATCCATAGTACTGACTCTCATCCCCATTCACAATTCTTTTAAGAAAATTTGGATCATTCTGCACTTCACTCTTCAAGTCAAGGCAAACTTTCACACAGTTTTCTCTTTGGTCATCTGTGAGCAAGTGAGAGACAAATTTTGCAAACACCCATCTCATGTGCAAATCTTTGGTAAAAATTCACTGGATTGTGATCCATGACAATTTCATTTCTCAGAAATTTGGCTCTTCGATGGTCTTCATCAATTGCATATTTGATTGCAGCAATGTTTTTATAATTTTGTCCTGTCGAAGGGACATGGCATATCTTCAATTGACATGTTGCCAGTTTTGAAATGAAAAAGTCACTTTTAGATCTATGACTTACCCAAAGCATAATTATTAAACGGTTGCCAAAGCATACCAGTAGTCTCAGCTGCAATTTTTCCTAGCAGAAACCAAAATTCCACACAGACTCTTTGTTTCTTCTTGTCAGCCATGTCTTTAATTACCCAAGAGTTGAAATAGGAATGCAAAAAACAGAGCACCACAAACAAACCACTTAATTCCAACTGACACAAGCTTACTTAGCGATGTGGGAGACCCCAAACTAACACCATCTAGTGGCACAACTCATAGTTTGATTACATTTATGTTTGGATCTCCCCTTGCATATGCAGCTAAAAATATATGGCAGACTACAAGATAGGAAAATATTAAACATGGCCCTTGGCTCTCTGAAAAGATTACTCCACAACATTTTAGTATAGAAATGGCACTATACCACTGAAAAATTCTTGGAAGACAATATGGCACTTTGAAAAATAGTAATATGTAGACCATTAATCTGTAAACTGTTAATCTACAACAAATATTGTAGTGTTATACATATTTTTATTAAATGCACTTGCCTTGTAACTGTTAAACCATCATGCATAACTTTCTAAAAATAATGTACAAAATCTTTTGTAAATCATTGTATTCTTTCTCAACTTGCACAGCAGATCTTGTGGATAGGGGTTTTAGAGCACAGAAAAGAGCAATTAAGATAATATCTAATATTAGTAAGCAGCAGTCCTGTAGAGAATATTTCATTAAGTATAACATACTAATAGTGTTTTCGTTGTATGTTCTCAGAACTATACTGTTTGTAAAAGAAAACATGGAGCATAGTGTAATCAATAGTGAAATCCACAGTTATAATACAAGAAAAAGAGAGGATTACCACACAAAATTTAGTAATAAAAGAGCAACAGATCACAGTCCATCTTCTGCTGGAAGACATTTTTTTAACATATTGCCAAATGATATAAAATTGTTAAAAGGAAACATATTTAACAGAAAATTAAAGCAGCTGTTAACTTATAAATGTTTGTACTTCATCAAAGATTTCTAATGTTATTGTGTATAGTTTACTTATAAACTATTTTAACGTTCTTGTGTTTGTAAACTGACTATGTCCATGACTGTTAAGTTATTATGGAAAAATAAACCATTTATTTATTATTTATTTATTTAATGGATTTACATTATATGTAATGGGACTAATAACTCATATTTCACATTTCAGTTGTTCAGCATGCACCTGAAGTTATTGTTCTGTTATTATTACCTGTCTCAATGCAGTCATATCCATCTCCTTCAAAGCCAGCATTACACTGACAACGGTACTGGCCAAGGGCAGAGTTGAATACACACTGTGCATATGGATGACACGTGTTGATAATGTTACACGGCACTAAAATGTAAACAAAACACATCAAATGCCGCTAGGTACAGAAAATAAAATGATGAAAATTTATCTTATCATGTCAAATCTAAATAATGCTAGAAAGTTCTGCAACAGTCGAGGTGAAAGATCTGGCTCTATAATGGCAAGTAGAATATTAGTGTAACTTCCAAATAAGGTATCAGAGATGCAAATTGACACCTTGGATACCAATTATGATTAAAATACAGAAAAATTTTGAAGTTATTTTGTGCTGGTAACATATTTCTGTAACTAAATATGTTATCTGTAAAATGATCTCAGACAGTTTAAAATATCTTTATTTTCTATTGGGACCTTTAGAAAATTGAAGAAATAAAACAAGCAAATGACTAGTTGAGTTGCTGTGTTGGAATAAGTTTAAGCTGTGAATAGTAGAAGTGTTCAACAATATTACAACTGTGATAACAATCTTCAGACAGTTAGTGAAATAATGTTTCTATAAATGCCACTTATGATCCTGGATTGCCTGGAAAGTTACCTTATAACAAACAAAGAGGACATAAGATAACTACTTATCTGCACATGAATGAAGGGTGACACACCACCACATTCAGTGGATCAGAAAATCGCACTACCCTTTGAGGCTTCGGTCTTTCCCCAGTATAAGTGATCTCTCTCTCTCTCTCTCTCTCTCTCTCTCTCTCTCTCTCTCATGCACAAACACACACACACACACACACACACACACACACACACACACAAAACCACAACTGAAAGTTAATGTGATATGTTATATGTGTTCATTATTCAGCTGCAGGCAAGTGGCTGTCATTTCCTCCTTTTTTCTTTTTTAAAAGAAAAAAGGTTAGTGTATATAAACATGTCAATGACACAGTGGAACAGTAGCACAGGTTAGGGAAGAATGGTGCAGGGAATGGGCCTTATCTTTTTAAAAAAACCACCTTAGCATTTCTCCTGAGTATCTTAGGAAAAACATGGGAAACATAAACTGGATGGCTGTATGGAGAATTGACAACCAGTTTTCCAGTGTGGTAACCACTATATTACCTAGTGATGGGAACAATTGAACAAAAATAATTGACTCGGTCCATTGTTGAAAGACATTCAACTTTTACATATCGGCTGAACTATTTGTGCATTCTTTTGAGTGAAAACAGTCTGTGGGAACAGCTGAATGAAAACAGTTGATTCAGTCTGCTGTAGGTTTGCATAATGACTGAATTACTCATTCTTTCTTTTCAAGTGAAACTAGTCTGTAGTTTTCCTGTCTGCAGAACTATGCATTGGCTCTTTCAACTGAAACTACTCTTTAGTATTTTAGCTGACTGAGCTATCCATTAATTCTTCTGAGTGAGACCAGTCTGTTGTACTTTCTCGGCTGAACTAAAGCAATAGCATACAACTGGGGTACACATCCCTCTGGTTGTTAGCCCTTTCCCTGGGGTAAGTGTAGACATCTCATGGGTTACACCAAAGTTAAAGAAAGCATTCTACGTAATTCTTCTTTTCGTCATTTAAAACTGATTTTTGAATTTCAAACAATGGACGATGGAATGTGACAATATTATGAAAAGGATAGTTGCTATCACCATATAGCGGAGATACAGAGTCTCAGATAGGTACAACGAAAAGATTGTCACAAAATGAGCTTTCGTCCCACAAGGCCTTGCCAAAAACACACACACACACACACACACACACATACATACACACAAACGAACACAAACGATCACAGTCTGTGGCAGCTGAAGCCAGACTATGAACAGCAGCAGATGGGAGAGGCAACTGGGGTAGGAGGAGGCTGGGGTGAGGAGGGGAGAGATAGTAAGCTAGGCATGGAAGACGGTAAAGTGCTCCTAGTGGGAGCATGCAGGAACAAAGTAGAGAGAGAGAGGGGCAGCTAGGTGCAGTTGCAAGGTTAGATGGAAGGCAGAGGACAGGGAGGGGGTAGCGGAAAAGGAGAGAAATAAAAAGACTGGGTGTTTTGGTGGAATAGAGGGCTGGTTAGTACTGGAATGGGAACAGGGAATGGGCTAGATGAGTAAGGACAATGACTAATGAAGGTTGAGACCAGGAGGGTTACGGGATTGTAGGATATATTGCACAGAGAGTTCCCACCTGTGTAATTCAGAAAAGCTGGTGCCGGTGGGAAAGATCCATATGGCACAGGCTTTGAAGCAGTCATTGAAATGGAGAACATTGTGTTGGGTGGTGTTCTTGGCAACAGGGTGGTCCAATTGTTTCTTGGTCAAAGTTTGTTGGTGGCCATTCATGCAGACAGACAGCTTGTTGATTGTCACACCCATGTAGAATGCAGCAGGGGGTTGCAGCTTAGCTTGTAGATCACATGATTGGTTTCACAGTTAGCCCTGTCTTAGATGCGATAGGTTATGTTTTGGACTGGACTGGAGTAGGTGGTGGGAGCAGTGCAGCCAGCTGTTATCAGCAGGCACTTGCAACCTCCTGTGTTCATCTGCTCTCCTGGCCAACCATATAGCTGGTACATACAGCGCATTGCATCCTGCATGGTATGCATGCAGATTACCAGAGAAGGAGGAGGTGTGGGGCAGAATGAGTATAAGTAGCGAGTAACCAACTGAACAAAAAAACAACTGACTAGCTTACCGATTGTTAAAACCAGTCATTTGTCCCATCACTACTCTTACATCACTTGATTTTCCTCCCTCTTCGTGTATTTCTGGATTTTTATTTCAGATAATATTCTGGTAAAATAAATATTTCAGGCAATAAATCATAACTTTTGCTGTTTATACCCAAATAATTCTCTATTTACATCTGAGATACCTACTCCTCCTTGGCAGGCTCCCCAACACATCCCTCTTTCTTCTCTGAAGAAGGAATTAATAGTTCCAAGAGCTACTTTTAAGTGTATCTACTGACAGTACTTTGAATTTTGCCCTCAAAAGGGGTAAGCACTGACTAGCCATTCAGTCTCATTATGTTACAGTGTTATTAAGTGAATTTTTTTTTAATCAGTTAAATGTTAACATGTCTTCAAATACAAAATGTTATATTGATGTGCAATTATCTTGTGCAATAATGATGGGACAGTTTACAACTGATATCAATTTTTGTGTTAAAAATATTTTCATTTCATATTTTGCCTTGAACACTTCACCACATTATCAAAATCACTCATTTGATACACAGTTTTCTTAAACATGTGTAATTTTATAAATAAACCCCAGTCTAGATCATTTTTACCATGACCAATTTCACCTTCTGATCTAAAATCTTATCTGATGCCAAGTCCAGTCATTACGATCAAAAAAGTGATCTAGAGTGTTCTTTTATCTCCTTGTGACACAATATCACTTTCCTGCTACAGACACAATTGATACAACTTTGCATCTTAGTAATTCACATAATGTGCATTACTGTAAGCTTCACCTTGGTTTTGATAAACAAAGAAAACGAATTTACAGATCACTCTAGCACCTCCTACATCACCAACATGTAAACAAAGATTCCTCCCTTTGACTTAAATTAAAAAAAAAGAAAAGGGCCAAGTGCAAATAGGACTAGTGCACTGAGGTTCCTGTACAAACTTAAGGCAACAGATAGGGCTGTCAACAATGTAGGAAAAGATAGATTGCTACTTACTGTAAAGAAGACACATTAAGCTGCAGACAGGGACAATTAAAAGACATTTACATAGAGCTTTCGGCCACAGTCTTCATCAGTAAAATAGAAACTCATGCCATTCATACACACAAGCAAGCACACCTCATGCACACACAACTGCCACCTCCAGCATCTCAGCCTAGATAGAACTTAGTTCATCCCTTCTGGGAATTGAGAATCTTTAAGATTTTTGCCTGTTATTGATATCGATACTGACAAGATATTTATCCTGGGAGTTCCAAGATCAAATCAAAAACTCTACAGCAGTTCCTGACATTAGCTCAGGCATACAAAAAGAAGAGAGCAGGCGACTTCAGTCTATATATGTAGATAGAAGATTTAATTAAATATTTTTTATTTACTTGCTAAATCATTACTACAACTTACATTTTATGTTTGTATGCAGTAATATTTTTCAATCACGCTTTTGATGGATGATGAACACAATATAAGTTCCAATGGCAGAAAGATACTTTTATGTGATAAAATTACAATTTAACAAATTTTGGTTTTTCCCCTTTACTTGTACAGTAAAACCTTGCTCCTTGCCACATTTCATGATCCTATGCCAAGGGGAAGTCTCTATAGGTTTTGATGAGTGAGTTTGCCAGTATCAAAATATGTGGCATAAATCACCATACCTTTTGACTGCATTGACTTATAACCTTACATTTTTGACATCGCCATTGGACCATAGTCTTGACATAAATTTCAACTTGACTGGTCTACCTGTTCCTGAGAAAAGGGCATCTTGATAGTCAGACAGACATGTAGATGGACAACAAAGTGATCCTATAAGAGTTCTGCTTTTAGCGACTGAGATACTGAACCCTTAAAACAACCAAAGGCTATCATGCACATCCAGCCTAAGGTGGAAGATAATCTTAATTTGTTCACTGATATTCATCTCTGTTTAAATTCTGTAATAAAACAAACACTTCTGACACAACACAAAACTCACTCAATAAGGACAATATGAGTCTATTACTGACGAAGCACAGCTAGTGCCAAATGGACAAGCTAGAAGTGCTACCAGCAGAATAATTGATAAATGTAGTTTAAAGCATAAAAATGATAATTAAAAAATAAAAATAATGAAACCTAGTTATAAGAGCACCTAATCCACCTTAAAAATGGAACAGCCATACCAAAAATCATGAGTTCCAGTGCAAATGCAAATGAATCTCTGCCTTCCGGAATGAGTGTGTTTTTTCCTGAGAGAAAGACAGGAAAATGGAATATGTTTGAGGAGTACATCTAACAGAGAAAAAAAGGCCACTGAGAGTTTCAAACACTTACTAAATACACTGCACAAGATGAAAATAAGAGTAGACTATAACCTCATGATCTCTCTAGACTCACTCCAAACCAAATTTTTGCCATCTTCCTCAAACACAGATCCCTTTCCTATCTTGTCTGTAATTCCTTAGGACAGAGCTATTATTTCAACAAGCTACATCTCTGGCACATCATGTGCAGTGTAGCTATCAACATTTCTACAGCCATTCCAGTTTTATCAAGAGGTAATTAGGCACTCTCGTCTTCCATAAGTATGATTAGTATCATAACATAGCATAACTACATATCATATAGTGTTTTAAATGGACAGTAACTAAGCACAACAGCTTTATGCCTTACACAGTAGAGTTAGTCTGGAAACAATTCACTGTGTAATATGCAAAAATATATATATTTTTAAATTTTTTGTTTATTTTTTGTATTTCAGTTAAAGATTAGAATACATTTCCATCCAGATGGTCCCTTTGTTCCCATCCTTCCAGCTGCTGCACCTTCTGCAGGCTTGCAGTGGCCTTCATCTGATGCTTCATATCCCAAAGGGCAGACACATGAGCCATCAAAACAGGTGAGCATAGGATATGCGACGTCATCTCCGGAAACTGCTGGACACACATAGACAAAGGCACAAAGCACTAGTGTCAACTCTGTTTAAATAATCTTCTTGTGATGATTACACTTTAAGTACCTTTTTGGAAAAATGATTATATGACATGGAGTGCATGTATAGTAGTAATTTTCTGCAGGTGTCTAAAAATAAAGACTTTGGCAGATCATAGTATTACACAAATGGAGACATCAGCAGGTAGGTAAAACTAACCTATTACATAAATTCTCTCCATCTTCCTCCATTATAAAAACTGTTCAGAGGTTCTTCCTACCAACACTTAGGTGAGTTCATCACAGGAAAAAACTAAAAATCCACTGGGAAAACTACCTAAGAGAGACATCCATGTCAACTATGAGATAAGGTGTTCAATTTATGTTTTTCTTATGACCACTAGACTGTCAACAAGGATAAAAGGACACACAAAGTGAGACTATGTCAGTAACATAAAATACAGGAGACTAACAGGAACCTTGGTGCAAGGTTTACCATGTGGGTGAGTTGTATTCTTCCATCCAGTTATCCACACAGTCCTCAAGTAAGATATCTTTCTTCTGCTTGTCTATTTTATTGGTTATTTCAGTGAGCCCCCTCCGCCTATTTACATTCTCTCCACCACTTTCATTTTGCAGTTTACTTCTCTTGGTTATATTCTTCCTGTTTATTATTTGCATCATCTTATTTGTTTCTCTGTTTCATCCTGCCTTTGCCACATGCATGATTCTACAGACAACTTCTGCTTTCCTTATCTCTGGTTACCAAATGCTTTCTTTGTGGTGTTTTTTATTGTTATTAAAACATCATCTGTCATTGGCAATCAATTCATTCATTCTTTATTTTTTTTATTTGGCAGATCCCATTTCACCAGATACAAAATTCATTCACTCATTCACCTGTCCTACTGCCTTCATCACCCCCCCCCCCCCCCCCACCCACCTCCTGCCTCCCCCCCCCCCCCCCCAATTCCACATACACACAAAGACCTTCGTCTTGTACTAGGCAAAGTACTCTAGGCTCTGAGAAATAGTGACACTGTGAGCATTTTTTCATATCCAACTGTTACCAACTAGTAAGTAGGTAGGTAGACTTTTTATATCTGTCTTTAGTTGGACTTTAAGGCTGTAAGCTCCCTTTCTTATAGATATTCACTGAGATATCAATCAAATGCTAATAACTACCATATGATAATGATAGATGGCTGCTCATCACACAGAGGAGGCATTGAGTTGCAGACAGATACTACAGAAAGAATACTGTGATTCATCAAAAGTAAAACTCTCACACATTCACACAATAACTCATGCACACTTGACTACCGCCACTGGCCAGAGATATTATGCATGATTGTATGAGTTGTTGTGTGGATTTGTGAGTTTTCCTTGTGAGGAAGGACTTTGTCTGAAAGTTCTATATTTGTAGTATTCTTTTCATTGTGCCTATCCCTACTTTGTGTGATAAGTGGCAACCTACTCTTTCCATATTGTTGTTATTCCATCATGGACATCTGAAATGCTGTTAACTGATAGTGTTTCATGATATTAAGCAATTCTTAGAATGTTTCTGTGGAAAGATTATGTGTCAACAGTAACAAAATATTGTTAATCATCTCATAAATCAAGTCATGCATGTCGATTATGAAGACAGTACTGAAATGACACAATGTTCTTCCTATCATGAAAAAATTCAGGGGATTCAAAGTATGCTTACATTCATCAGATATAACAGCTCATGACTAAAACTGAGTAGAAGCTGAACAATTACATCCTATTTATGATGCTTGATAAATTAAAATAAGATGAAAATCTAAATCTAATATAAGCATCAACACAATTAATAACAATTATAAAATCCTAATAATTTATGTTTGTGACTTTTATCCCACAGCATTGTAAACCATGACCTGAAAATAAGATATTTAGGCAATTAAAAAACATATCCAATGACATATGACGTCCGTAACGAAGAACTGCTTTGTGAAACATAGCATTTTTCACTTGTCCTTGTAGCTTGGATCATCAAATTAAGGATATACGAACTTATGACTTGAGCACTGTTACAGGTTCCACAGAAAGTATTCTGATTCTGTTTATGAGAAATTCAGCACTTTTCACAGGAAAGCAGTTAATCAGTATTGTACACCATGTGTCATTTCTAGCAACATCAAGTTGTTGCTGGCATGAAACAACCACGAAAACTGAATAACTTAAAAAGAGAGCACCACATTAAGATCCCACAGTGGTATTTGGCAGCTCTGTCACAAGGGACTCCTTTATACTGATTTTAAATGATTTCTTACAGCACAGTCAATCACGCTTCCTGTGACAACAAACCAGAATATCCAAAGTTTGACTTTAGGGCTGACAGCAAAGCGAGTTTTGTGGTAACACACCTGCATCACCACAACTTTAGTGCTGCCTTGGTCAGCGCTGTACCAAGCAGTCGACATACTAACCAGTTCTCCTTTCATCCAGGTGTCACTTGCCTTCTTTGATATGCATATGTAAGTGTTCTCTACAAATGTGTGTTACCCTGCTTGTTATTAGGATTCTCTCATGGTACAGCTGCTTGGTATTGTGATTTGTATGTTTACTGTAACATCATATTCAGTGTCACTAAAAAACTGTCTAATCTGAGTTAGTGTTTCTTTGTGTAGGTTGATGCACAAGTGGCAACAAGACAGGTTGCACACTACACATAGACTGTGTTTTGATACGTACAAACTGTTCTACAATAAACTTGAACAGTGCTGAGATAAACTTAGACTGTGCTACGATGGATCCAGTGCTGCAGAGCCAGCAAAACATCAAAACAACCACAAATATGGATACCCACCCCATTCCATCCATTTGATGTAACAGCTGCAGAGGAGAAACTTGTGAAAAATCATTATGCCGTCTTTATCCGCTATCCAGGTAACTGATAAAAAAACTATTACAACCTTGTTTCCTTGGACCTAAACTGGACTGAAAATCCTTGAAGAGGAATGCAACCATTATCAAAGTAATTATGAAACAGACTTTAAAAGAGCCGTAAGGTTGATCAAAAATATTCACTGACTTTATGTGAATTTCTTAATTGATTCTTGTCATGGCATGTATCTACCATATTCAAAAAGAAATTTTGTATATTTAGCATGTAATCAGATGATGGGATAATCAAGAAATGCACCATAGCAAGAAACAATACAGAAGTTCACAAAAAAAAAAAAATATTTTTGAGGAACCTAACTGCATTTTTGAGGTCTCTTTCATAATTACTTTCTTCCTTTCTTGGATTAAGCTATAGATTTATTGGTTGTTGAGTAAACAGACCCCCCTTATTGAGCCTGCCAAACTATCCTTCTGGGAGATGTGTGACTTGTTCACCAAACATTACCACTGAGATGCTCATGTCATTGCTGTGAGGGTAGAATTTTACCATTGCCAGGAGCAATCTAATCAGTTATACTGTGCCGCATTAGCAGAACTGCAGGGGCTATGTTGCAAGTGTGTGTCCGTGTCAGCTTTGTGTAAAGGATCCTATGCCAGTTCAATGGTTAAGGACGTCATTTTTCAGTCAGCTGCTGTCAAAGAAGTCTGTCAGAAAGTCCTCCAATTTAATGATGCTACTTCGGAGGTCTTACAGATCACACTTTCTTTTTAAACTCCCTGGGCAACAGACTAGCGGCCCAAAAGTTGGGCTGAAGTAATGGCAGTGTAAGGAGGGTTCGAAAATTGGGAAAGTTACTCACTTATTAAGATAGCCTAACAACCAGGACATAGCATTTATTTCCAGCAAGCCGCAAACTGTTTCAAAAACCTCTCTCACAGTGGATGCAAGAGCAAGCTAACAGATACTGGTCACTTCCCTCTTACCCAGCACATTTTTTGCAGCTTTCCAGGATAAATTGCCCTCACAATGGGACACCTGCAATGTCATGCCAGCACAAATTTTAGCTCTTAAATTGGTGAAATGACTTAGCAAAGACATTAATGTCATCTGGACAGCCACTGATACTGAATTAGTGGGTGTAAACTAATAGCTTATTTCTTTGAACATTGGAGGTCAATTGATAAATTTTCAAGTGGACATGGGATAAGTGCTTCTCTGATTGATATAGGTACCCCAGTGCTGACCACCCAGTAAGTGATGGTTAATTAGTTATGGCAAACAAAGTATTCCCATCCACTGTGGACTTACAATGTAAGTCTCATACAAAAATGTCAGTAGTCGGTAAATCACACAAAATCTTTTCAGATTATATGCTTTCTTGATGTCTGGATTTGTCATTAACACTTCAGTTCATCTTGTGTCAGAAGAGGTCTCTTTCCAAGAATTAGAACAGATCTGTAGTGAGTTTCCTGAGATATTTTTCACTAGTCTAGGAAAAGCAAATAATTTTGAAGCACATTACTCTTAGGCCATCAGCAAGTTCTCATTTTTTCCATTCTAGACACATGTCCATGGCTCTGTGAGAGCAAGTAAAACAGGAATTAGACACACTCATAGCTTCAGAAGTAATGGAATCAATCACAAACAGTCTCCTGATAATAGTAATAACAATAATAAAAAAATCTGGTGAATTGCACCTCTCTGAATTTTTCAAGTCTGTTGTAGGGGCACAACAATCATAGATACATACCCTATTCCACAGCCTGAGGAATTACTGGCAATACTCAAGGATGGCCAGTACATCTCTAAAATAGATCTGTCTGACACATAGTTCCAGCTCCCGCAGGCCGGACCATGCCAACAAATCATGGTACTTAACATACCTTTCTGACTTTTTTGATACAAGTAATTAGCTGTTGATATAGGCAGATCCCCCACAAGAAATATTTCAAAAATACTTGGAGCAACTAAAGCAGCAGGTTCCTTGCTGCATTATTGAGACAACACTGTTGTCACAGGACCCATGAGATGGGAACACTTACAAAAATCTATCAATTCTTTTTCATGTCCTGCTAGAGACTGGTCTGAAATATAATGCACAAAATTAAAAAAAAAATTTTAACTGTATATTGAGTACATCAGCCACATAATATGAAAATATGGACTTAAGCCAACTACTCTACACATTTTTGCAATCAAAACACTTCAACAACCAATCAACATAAAAGAATTTTATGACAAAAGCAATTTCTGTGGTAGATTCAAGCAGCCCAAATTTTGTAATGCACTACATCACTGAGGGTTTTCTTTCATTCAATCAAATGAATGCAGAAAGGTATTCTGCACACTTAAAACAAGCTGCATGCCACCTGGTCCTTGGCTACTTTCTAACCACGCAAGCAACATCTGCTTGTCACTGATGCCTGCCAATATGAACTAGAAGCAGTATCGCCACATTGTGATGCAAGATGATCACCCAACAGATTTTGCAACTAATACATTGAATCAGCCCGTTCAAATTATTCACAGATTGAAAAAGAGGCTTTGACAATATTATACAGAGATAAGATATTCCATGTAACCCTGTACGGAGACAAGTACCATCCAATATCAGACCATAAACAACTGATTCCATTGTTTGGGCCTTTTTCTTAGATACCTAATAAGACATAACAGCATATTCAATGTTGGTCACTCTTTTTGAGTCAATATAGCTATGAAAGTCATTTTCACTCTGTAGCTAAACAAGCAAATTCCAGTTCATTCTCTCGCTTACCTATGGTTGCAGATCTGTCATTCAAAACTGAAGAAATATTGTTTCTGTTTGAATAATGAAGCCAAATAAACAATAAACACCTTTCCTAGCACCAGCTACTTGACTGCTGCCAGCCTGAGTGGCCGAGCGGTTCTAGGCACTTCAGTCTGGAACCGCGCGACCACTATGGTCGCAGGTTCGAATCCTGCCTTGGGCATGGATGTGTGTGATATCCTTAGGTTAGTTATGTTTAAGTAGTTTTAAGTTCTAGGGGACTGATGACCTCAGACGTTGAGTCCCATAGTGCTCAGAGCCATATGAACCATTTTTGAACTTGACTGCTAATGTCTGTCATATGTACTGATGTAGTCCTGTAGTGTGTGTGCTGCCACAAGTTACACAGGGAGCCTGAGTATCCTCTGTGAAAACAGATTCTGTGTATCACTACTTTCTGTTAAGGCACCGCTTGATTTTGGAGGATGGCATTATTTTCCTCAAAACAGAACATGACACACCATGAGTGGTTATATTCATGCCACTCTGCATAGATATTCCCTGAGTTGCTTCATCATGGCCATCAGCATCATCACACACTACACTACTAGCCCACCGTCAAGTCTGCTAGCCAAGCATCGACAAGCACATAGAGCATTTAGTGTGTACCTGTGAAAAACTGTGCTGAACAGCAAGCTGTTCCATGACAATCTGGAGTTTATAGGACCCAAACACATGTTCATACTATCCATACAATGTACATTTATACTCCACTACAGCCAAAGAACCATACATGCACTGTCCAAAATCTTCACCATCAAAGGCCCTCCAATGAATATTACCATGGACAATGGCCCTCAGTTTGTGGCAGAAACCATTGAGACTATGTGCAACCAAGATGATATCTGTCACCTCACATCCCCGTCTTCCATCCACAATCTAATGGAGAACTGGAGTGACTCATCTGCACATTCAAGCAACAAATAAAGGAATATATAAAATATACTCCCACAGATGATGCACTTACATTGTTATTATGCTCTTATTGACTGACACCTTATGTGGAACAAAGTCCAGTAGAACTTTTTTATGGCCACCAGCCATGCACCCTCCTAAATCCGCTGGTGCCAGCACCTCACATGCTGGAAGTGTGCCCATCATCAGTGTTCAAGAAAGGAAACCAGGTTTGGGCTGGTGTCTATGGTAAACAAGACCACTGGGTGCCTGCAGTTGTACAGGAGCTTCAGTCCTCTGACTGGCAGATGGCTCACCACCAGAACAAATTACACCTTTGCTGGAATGAGGGCCCTGCCAATGGTCGGGCAGCCCAGCACCATCTCACCATTGACCATCATTTGTTGCTGTACCCTCCACCCTGCCATCTTATGCCTACACTATCTATCTTTGCTCCTCTCCATTTCTGAAGCAGCACACTTAAGATCTCACATGTTCCAGGTTTCTTACAGATGCCCCACCACCAGAGCCACTGGTGGCCACTCTAAACATTACTTACAGTCAAGTCACAAGCAGATGTTACCGTGACCCCTGCAGAGGAGCAGGACATTGAAACACAGTCTGCAACCACAGCAGAGTGAGCCACTATTGTGGCTGGCTTCCCTGCACTGCAGGCTGGGGCAGCTCCCAGGTGGGGCACTATTGCCTGCACACAGCTGTTCCAGCCAACACAGATCTATTCTTGCCTCTGCCAAGTCCAGGGGTTGGATCCTGGGACACTACTGAGGCTGCAGTCACAACAGAGACACTGCATTGGTAGCACCATCATTACCATCAGGCCTGTCAGAGCTCAAACCAATGCCCATCAACAACGCCACCTTACTGAAAGTCACCCTTTATTTCCTGCTGAATCCATGGCTTAGGCACTGGTTTTCCGTCACCTTTGCATGCAGGAAGAACTACGACAATGTACTGCATCCTCCTGTGGGCTATACAATGTGTAAACTTTTAGATGGCAGACCTCTCCCTAGTCCTGAATCGGTAGAAGTCGGTAAATGTCGGGAGGCTACGGTAGGCACGCAGTTTCGACTGCTGCCAACATTACGTAGCTGACTGTGTTGTACAAGGTAGCCATTGTCGTCTGCTTCGTTATTGTTTTAGACTGTACTGTTCTGCATGTTTTTATTGTGCAGTTGTGCTAAACATTATCAAAATGAGTGAAGAGGCAGTTGCTGGCCCATCTCGGGAATCGCCAACAACCCCTACCGGTAGGCCTACGGTTAGAAGGAAACCAGTATTGCGTAGCGATCCTCGCAAAATTATATTGCGTGTGATTGAATGCTGCGAAAGGGAAAGGGAGCAGAAAAAATTGCTTCACCCCATTTACAAATCTTCAGTGAGAGCTGCTACATACACAGGACAAAGCATGCGTAGCATTGGAAGATTCAAACAGTTTTCCAAGAATCATCCTGGCATATCACCACAAATGCCTGGCAAGAAAAGGTGAGTTTCCATTTCAGATATTTTGTTCACGATCACTTTGAAGGAGCCCCCTATTTCGTCCGAATTACCTTATATTTCATTTTTTCTTGCTAACGTATTGCTATGTATGGAAACACCACTGGTTACTGTATTATTTCGAAGCACATACATATTACAGTACATTTCCAAATTCAAAAATATATATGCAGTGCAGAAGGCATTTTCTTATAAATCTTTCTCGTGCTACAATGACCTAACTGTTGAAACATTGTCCATTACTCTTTTCGGGCGTTCGGAGAACAACTCACCAAAGTTTCATTGCAATCGGATGAATGGTTTGTGAGCGGATAGTAGACAAACGTACATACATTCATATATATATATATATATATATATATATATATATATATATATATATATATATATATATATATATATATATATATATATATATATATATATATATGGAAACATTCCACGTGGGAAAAAATATGTATAAAAAGAAAGATGAGGTGACTTACCGAACGAAAATGCTGGCAGGTCGATAGACACACAAACATACACAAAAAATTCTAGCTTTCGCAACCAACGGTTGCCTCATCAGGAAAGAGGGAAGGAGAGGGAAAGACGAAAGGATGTGGGTTTTAAGGGAGAGGGTAAGCAGTCATTCCAATCCCGTGAGCGAAAAGACTTCCAGCGCTTTCGTTTGGTAAGTCACATCATCCTTGTTTTTAGGTATATTTTTCCCATGTGGAATGTTTCCCTATATATATATATATATAATGTACACGACAATTTCAGTTTCGTTTACGAACAACATTTAAAGTGAGTTTTACTTCCAAGCCTTTCGTCTGCTTTCGTGTAATGCGCAATTTGTAGTGCCAGCACTGCAACTGGTAGGTGTGTGCCTTATCCCCCCCCCCCCCAATGGCTCCCCTCCCCTCACCAGCCAATGCTTGCTTCCTCCTCTCCCCGCACTCCCCTCACAACTCTGCCGTCTTACAGTTAACACACTGTACCAGTGCCCTGGTAGTAGACACTGAGCACCAAGCAACACAGTTGCCCGGTCTGTATGGGGCCAGCACACCAGAGCATGCCAGCCATCATCTGAGAGAGTGGAGTGGTATCACCAGGATCCTCCCCTGGTGTTGGTGGAAGTAGCATCTTAGCAACCAGCCAATGTACCATCTGCTGGCATTTAAGCACTCTCTCCTATTATCCAGCCACCACTCACACACTTTGATACTGCCTATGTAATTGTACTCTATGAAGATGTTTTACTCTGCTTGTTATTGAACTCCTCTCATGGTAAAGCTCTTTGGAATTGTGATTTGTACAGTTATTATGATGTGTTCAGTGTCAATAAAAACTGTCTGTTGAGTGTTATGTTTCCTTGTGTGGATTGCCACAAGGTTCCAGCACACTCCAAATGGTAATAAATCTGGATATATTGTAGGACAAGGAATCTGCACACAATCACGGATTTTCTTTTGTAAAATGGGCTGTATACCTATAAGCACCATCATGATTCTAGGCCCATTACACAGAAATTGAAGGCAGTAGGGTTGCCTCATAATTTTGCTGTCTCTGTGGTTGTTAGAATAAAAAATGTAGCATGTGGTTCAGTAGTGCCATAATATCCATTCATTGGGAATCATAACCAATCCCCCCTTTCCTGAATCACTTCCAAATCATAGTGCCTCAATCGCAGACAGGCATAGCAAAACAGCTGCTAAAAGACATTCTTCTAAAGTAAAAGACACACAAACACATTTACACAGGCCCAACTCAAAAACACATGACCACTGTCTCTGGTCGCTCAGGCCAGACAGTGTGCAGCAGCTACTCCTGATGGGAGAGCAATCTGTGGGTGGTGGGGTAAGCAGGAGGCTGGGGTAGGGAGGAGGAAGGTGTAGTGCTGCTTGTGAATGGATGCAGTGACATGGTGGGGACAAGATAGGGATGCTGTGTGCAATCAGGAGGAGGTTTGAGGAAGGGGGGGGGGGGGGGGGGGGAAGGGGGTGAGTAGAGAAGTAGAAAAAGGTGGAAATACTAGCGAATCTACTGGTGGAACAGAAGATTGTGTCGTGCTCGAGTGGGAGGGGTAGATGTTTGTAGAACAGGGACTAGGGAAGGCTGAGGCCTTAAGGGGACTTTGGACATATTGCAGGGAGACTTCCTACCTGCAGGTTCATAAAAGCCAGCATTGGCAGGAAGAAGCCGCATGGTGCAAGCTGTGAAGCAGTAATTGAAGCACATTGTGTTGGGCAGCATGTTCCACAACTGGATGGTTGAGCTGTCTCTTGACCACAGTTTGTCAATGGATGTTCATATGGTCAGACAGCTTGTTGGTTGCCATACCCATGTAGGAAGCAGCACAGTGATTGAGGTGAGTTTGTAGATCAAATGACAGCTTTCACAGGTCCCCATGCCTTGTCTCTTCAGTCAACAACCAGCTCCTACACTCCCAAAGTATGGCCACAAAGAACCACTCTGCTCATGACTCAGTACCACCCAAGACTGAAGCAACTGAATCACATTCTCTACCAGGGTTTCAACTACCTCTTTTCATACCCGGAAATGAATCCAATGCACAACCCTTCCCACTCAGCCCACAGTGGTTTTCTGCAACCCACCAATCCTATACAATATCATTGTCCCATCCCTACTCCAGCCCTGCTCCCAACCCCTTGCGTCATGGCTCATATCCCAGCAGTAGACTTAGATGTAAGACCTGTCCCATATATTCTCCCACCACTATCTACTCAAGTCCAGTCACAGGCATCACCTCTCCCATTAACAGCAGGGCCACCTGCAAAAAGCAACATGTGATCTACAAACTCAGCTGTAACCACTGTGCTATTTTCTACTTACGCACAACAGCCAACAAGCTGTCTGTCTGCTTGAATGATCACCAACAAACTGTGGCTAAGAAATAGCTGGACCACCTAGCTGCTGAACATGCTGCCCAATACAATGTGCTTCACTTCAATGACTGCTTCGAAGCCTGTGTCATCTGGATTTTTCATACCAACACCAGCTTTTCTGAACTGCGCATTTGGAAACTCTCTCTGGAATACATCTACATTCCTGTAACCCCTGGCCTCAGACTTTATTAGTCCATTTCTTCACCTACCTATCCCTGTCCCTGCTTCCACTACTGCAGTGTACAATGTAACCCAATTTGTCCCTCTCCTGTACTTCTCTCATTTTCTGCTCCTCCCCACCCCCTCCACCTCAAACTTCCAAACTGCACTTAACAGCCCTATCCTCTGTCCACCACATCCCTGCATGCTCCTTCAAACAGCACTGCACCTTTCCAACACCACCACCCTGCTATCCTTCCCCTTCCCTGCCCCAACTCCATCCTTACCCACACCACTGACAGATGGCTTCTCCCATCAGGCACAGTTGCTGTACGCAGCCTGGCCTCAATGGCCAGAGACAGTGATCATGCATGTGTGAGTTGTGCTTGTGTGCATGTGTGTATGGTTTCTACTCTAGAAGGCTTTTTGGTTGAAAGCTCAAATGTATAGCAGTCTTCTTCTAATAATTTCCGGGTATGCAGCCGGATCCCGTCGACATTCTGCAGTCTTTTTGCAATGACTGTCTGTGACTCAATATCTCCTCTATGTGATTAGCAGCAGTCTATTCTTTTCATAATATTATTATTATTCCATCCTGGATTTTGCATTGTTTGATTTTGTCTGAATACTCTGATTTACAGACTTTACCTATCCATGTAGTGCTAAATGTTTCATTACGGTCCCATACCCAGCTGTGACAGAGCACTTAGATTGAACAAAAAACACACTCTATCATCATATTCCATGCTTCAGTCAGAATGCACCTTATAATACAAACAAATGGTAAACAGTACAACAATGTTTTGCTGTTAGATTCCTGGAACTGATGATAGACCTTTGTTTTTGAGGCTATTGTGTAGATGTCGCACATTGTTGTATCCTTGCATATTAAAATGCTAGCTGCATAGTTCAGAGGAAAGTGATTCAACTACAGACAGTCTTCAAAAATTTTGTGTGGATCTTTTGGTCCCTAATACTGCACTTCAGCAGTATCTCTTTGAAAAAAGTGCACAGTTATGGGCTGGAATAATGTAATCTGATAACTCACAACTGATCTTCACGTCAGTTTACAAAATATTCAGTGTACTACTACAAACTTACACTGTTCAGTTTTAGGCAAGCAGGCACCATTCCGAAGTTCGTAGCTTGGTGGACACAGACAGACCCCAAGTGTACAGGTTGGAGCAGGTGCTGTTTCTTCCTCTGACTGGCCAGGAAGTGGGCCTGAAGGTGCAAGGGTGGATGGTGGCTGCTGAGGCAGGAGGGTTGAATCAACACAACTGTAGCCATCTCCTACATAGCCCGGCAAGCACTGGCAGTGATACCCAGCTGTCAGTTCATCATAGGCACAGACACCAAATGGGGAGCAGTTGTTGGCCACTGTGCAACTTACTACAACAAAAAGCACATGAATGAAATTAGGGTTGTATATTGCTCTTACATGAACAGTAGAAGTATATCCAGAAACACAGTACAACAATTTTTAGCACATTTCTTCATAAATAGTATTTATATGCCCAGTTACAATTAAGCAGTTAATTACAACACTATCTTTTATGTAAAATGACACAAAATTTTAATCGATTTTTCTAAAAATGTAGGAAGCATACCAAATTCATTATAAAATGAAATTTATATCTATAGAAATGATTACACATTTATTGTCTTCATTTTTTATACTTACAATGGTCAGTTTTATTTTTTACAGTTCTTAGTGAGCACGGGTAAAATGTTTATATGTGTCAGCACATGCCCTACCTTATTCTCATAATCCTACCAAGTGAGGTGGCACAGTGACAAAACTGGGTTCACATTTGGGACAGTGGAGCAAATATCCCTCTGGCCATCTTGATTTAGGTGTTCTATGGTTTCCCTAAATTGATCATGGCAAATGCTTGGTAGGTTTATGTGAGAAAGATATGAATGATTTCTTGCTCCAAATTAATTTCCATCATGCCTCACGGCCAAATGTGCAGTTTGAATGCACTAATGCAAACTGTTCAGAAATTATGATAATTTTATTTCATATAGTTCAGTGATTGTCACCCTGTACATACAGAATGTGATATGGGAAATAACTGTTCATTTTATTCACAGAAAGAGGAGAATACAGAATGGAGCCGTGTACTTTGTGGCTAAGAATTTTAATTCTATCAGTATACTTGAAATCCACATTCCTATGATGCAAGAGCTAAGGGGTGAAATGAAGCAAGATGGAATAGCTAAATTACTCAGATATCAATCAATCTTACCTCAAATACTATTTATTTTCTTGTTCGACTTTCCTTTACAGATCTAATTCATATACTATATGTACATGACACGTGGCAATTATTTTACAAGCTGTATTTTCTAATCCTTATTGTTCATAATGTGACTTTAATGAGGCCATACAACTGACATTACTATATTGTTTTAGGTGTGTATCAAATACTACAACACTGTTTTGTATAGTTAAATATCAACACATTAAATGCACAGGTGCAGAAATACATGTCAGACCACTGTCTTTGGTATGCAAAATTACAGGATTTTATAATGTTCAATTTATATTTTCACATATTGATATAGAAAAGAAATGTTTCTGGCAAATAGTAACTGAGGCATTCGCTGGAGCAACAACTCAACAGAAACATAAATACTGAGATTGAGAAACAGAGCACCAAACATTTTAAAGTTTTTTATTCATTTCAAACTCTCATATATAGACTATATTTCAGTCAAATAAAAATGAAATATTGTGGTTTCAGAATATATGACATGATAGTGTAATATGTAAGACTTATTTCAATTTCAGTTAAGTCATTCTTGCAGAGAATGCCTCAATTACAACCATGTTTGTGACCATATTTAAAGATAATATCTTGAGAAGAAATTTGATTATGCTGATAATTTATTCACTTCACCAATGACCACATCTTGCGTAAAGAACTGAGAAGTTAGCCAAACTATTAAGGTTTACAAATTGATTTACTTTATTCACCATATGGTGTCTACAGAGTAACTAGTTTCAAGCATTTTTGCAGTCACCTGTCTAAGACGTTTGTCTCTGTGACTCACAATATTCTCCCAATATAAACTGAGGTTTTATGAAGTTTATGATATAGTTCACTAATGAATATTGTCATATCTAATCAGAACAATGCAGAAAGTTTTACTTAGTAATTCAACCAGTATAATCAATGTAGATTCTTCTGACTGGAGGGAATCAGTTTCTGGGGTTTCTCAAGACTCAGTTGTAGATCTGCTTTTGTTCCTCATATATGCAATTGATCTTACATGTAATATCCAACAGACAGAACCAATTCTTTTTGTGGATGACCAATACTATTTTGTTATTTAATGTTTGTAAAATTTGGTGAGTGAACACATAAATGGCATTCTCAGTTGAGCAACTCTTCTAAAATTCAAGCTATAATATCACAGCTTGAATTTTTATTCTTTCTCAGTTGATATACTATTCTAGAATACATCATATTCTCTAAAATTCTGGAAAATAATGTCAGTAGTGAAACAGGTCAGTAGTTATTGAAATCCTTCCTATTACCTTTCTGACTTTTAACAATGGCATATTCCAATCTCTCTGGAAAAATGCCTTGAGATAATAATGCATCACATATTTCAGACCTTTAACAATGGCATATTCCAATCTCTCTGGAAAAATGCCTTGATATAATAACGCATCACATATTTCAGACAAGATTGGGCTGATTAAATAGCAACAAATCTTCAGTACTCTGTTGGAAACACTATCAAATCCACATGAACTTTTATTTTTGAGTAAATATATTATTTTCTTAATTTCAGAAGGAGACTGAATTTTATGAGAGTTGCTTTTTCAGTATACTGCTGTGATTTTTCTCTTGAACTGTTTGTCCCCATATTTTCTACTGCATTTAAGAAATGTTTATTAAACCTATCTGTTGCCTACACCTGATCATTTATAGCCCTTCCATTTCATTCAACAGTGATGTTATCCTGTTCTTCGGACTGTCTCCCACTTCACTACATTCCATAGAACCATGAGTCTGTTTCTGACATAATATGCATGTGTCTTGATTTTTTAAATAATTTTTCTTAGTAATTTTGAGTGGTTTTTTGTAGTGTACAACTACTGCAGGATCTGTACTTATTGTTGCCCTCCCTTTTCCTTTTACAAGATACTTTAATCCCTAAGTGATCCACAGTTTTCTTACGCGGCTCTAATGTGCTTTCTGATTAGCTTATGTCAAAAGCTATTTTCAAACAATGGTATGAATTTATCATGAAATAGATTAAATTTTATGTCAGCATTTGGTTCATCATAAATTTCATATCAGATCATCTTTTATTAACTGTTCTTAAAAATATTTGTTCTGGAGTCATTAACTGTTCTGTCTGATTTCCACTGAGAAGTATCTGCACTGTGAGGCACTATGTTAGTTAGCTTAACTGTGCATTCTGAGCAGGGAAAAATTTGTTACTGGATATAGAGTTATTTTATTGCTTTGAGCTTCATCAAAACAAAGATTATGAATTAGGATCCCATTGTCTTATTCAGTGAGTTCAGTCATTCCACTGCTTCAGTTGTTGCTGCTAGCAGATTGTACCATGTCCCTTGGAATTTACTATGTGGAAATTTGGAAACTCTGTTTCAATGTTCTGTATCGTCTGTTCTTGAAAGCACAGATATGCTGAAGAATTTCGTAGATTTTTTACTTAGAGAGCATAGCTTTCATTCTGGCATGCCCTGTTCTGATACTGGTCAGGTGGCTCCATTATTTCTGAGGCAGGTGCATTCCTGAAAACGGTTTGGGTGAGTCTGAGTAAGTAGGTACTGTAGTTGCTGTTTGAAAGGATGCCTCTTGTTCTTTAATTTCATAGTTGGGGGGGGGGGGGGGGGGGGGGGGGATTTGTGAGAACACACAGTTGTGGAAGATTTGTGAGTGAATGTTCCATAGATTAGCCTCATTGTATTGTTAAAGTGTATGTTTACCTTCTTAACATGACAACTTCCATTCCATTTAGGAGAGCAGTAATCAGCTACAGAATACACCAGTACTTGTACTGTTATGTGTAGTGTCTTTGTGTGTGCTCCCCACCTTGTTCCAGCAATTTCTCAACTTAAGCTATTTCTGGTTTCCAATTTTTGTTGTGTAGTTTCAAGATGCTTTTTAAAGGTAAGGGAGCAATCTAGGTATACTCCAAGATGTTTTTTTGTAAATGATTGTGTTTTACCTTTCTGCCACAAAAGAATACATTTAGTTGTATACTTTCTGTGCAACTGCTCAGATGGAAACAGTATTCCTCAGTTTTCTGAGGATTGTGATCTCTAGATCATTACTGAGTATTTGCTTGCCTTGCTCCTAGTCCTTAGACTGTACAGTTATTGCCGTGTCATTGGCATAATGGAATTTTTTGAAGTTTGTATATGGAAGTCACTGCTAAATAAATTTAAGAGGAGTGGTGCCAGTACTAATCCCTCTAGTAATCCATTCTTGATGACGAAGTGTTTATAGTGGCATCTTGCATTTAAACATTTGAACCCAGTAATATCGTAGCTCAGGTAATATCTCTACTCAAAATTCTATCAAAAGAAATACACATTGCTAGAATTTTAGAATAAAAACCTTTAAAAAATCCATGGTTACCACTGCAAACAAATTTTTTCTATAGCGAAAACCACACAACATTACTGCGAAAAATGTTACATAGTAAAATATCTCAAATATAAGATTTTAGTTTCTAGAATATTCTTTATTAGAAAATGCCATTTAAAGACCATAAAACATCATCTAATCAAAATAACTTCATTATCAACAGTGTAACAGAACTGCCTACAATTCCTGTCTTTTGAGTTACTATTGCATATGTAATTTTTTAACATTATGAGAAGGAAAATAGCTACTCACCATATGGCGGGGATGCTGAGTTGCAGATAGGCACAACAAAAATCTGTGACTCAGCATCTACTCTATATGGTGAGTCGCCACTTTCCTTCTCATAATATTGTTACATTCCAGCCTGGATTTTCCATTGATTAATATGTAATTTTTTTATAGTTTAACATAACTGCATTCAAATAAGCACCAGAGACAATGCTTCAAACTTCTGTAAAGTGCAGTCCATCACCATTTAGCAAGCAGTGAGTGATGTTCTTAAAGTCATTCCTAATAGAGGCCGCTGGCAATATTGAACCACAAATAACATGAAAAGGTATACATTTTAGCAAGCAAAACTTAGAACACATCAGGCACTTATTAAAAAAAAAAAAAAAAAATATGGAATGACATATACAACTGTGAGAACACATGTAAAGAATTTGACATGTTCATGGAAATATTCTCACATTATTTCAATATTTCTTTTCGAGTCAAAAACCAAAATTCAAAACTAGTAAATGAAATGTTCCTTGGCTGACAACAGGAATTAAAATATCTTGTGCTGAAAAGAGGATACTTAACAAAATTTCAAGAAAACAAATTTTACTGAAGTATTTCTGATGAAGTTCAAGAATTATAAGGGTGTGCTTCACAAAGTCATAAAATAACAAATGATTACCACATAATAATGGCCAGGAACAAAATGAAAGCCATGTGGAAGTTACCTTAGACTCCATGCTGATCTATCTTGTAAAGATAATGCATCTTTGTATGGCAAACTGAATTTAATGAGCGTGTTTTGTGAAAATGAATGTCCACTGACTAAAATGTAAACATCAATAGTGTTATGTGATCTGATGCTATACCGGCATTTTTGTTGCTTTCAAAGTTCTTGGACACACTGCCATAACCAACCATCGGAGGTCTACGATATTATGGTGAACAACTGTTCTGCCATCATAACGTGGTGCTGATGGAATGAAGTGTCTGCTGCGTACTGAGGTATTTATACCTGCTGGTCCAGAGTTCAGGCCTCGCTGACCCTGTGCCATGCTTGGTGGTGGAGGACATGTGGCTGCGATGGTGGAGGGGAGGGGTGGGGGAGTGACAGTTGCCTTCCATCTCCCATCTGTCACACCTACTGCCCAGATCTCACATTCTGCTTTGATGGAGCTTACTAATGGATCCCCTGCCTTACTTAATTGGAAGCCTGTGGCCATGTTGATTAAATCATCAGTCACTCAGATTTCAATTGCTTCTCTGAAAATGCAGTCCCACAATTTATTTGTGGTGGCCAGGACTTTTGATTACTTGTAATTCATTTTATGTCTGTTTTCAATGCTGTATTCTGCTTTTGCTCAGACATGAAAACTGACAACAGCTGGGAGAGTGGTGTGCTGACCACATGCCCCTCCATATTTGCATCCAGTGATGACTACAGGTTGATGGTGACGGTGGTTGGTCAGTACTGTTGGGCTTTCTGAGGCCTGTTTGGACAGAGTTTAGTTTAGTTTAATTTTTACTGAGTTGCTGCTGCAGATTTGTTGGGCTGCATTAAGCCTGTGTGGTGCTCATGTTCTGTACATCAGTCTTCAATTGTGTGGCTTGTTTGTTCAGTACAAATTTTTCCGCATTCACACAGAACTTTGTACATTTTTTTTTTTTTTTTTTGAGAGTCAGATTGTCTTTCACTGTCCCTAATGAAACTCATGCTTTGGACAAGAACAAAAACTGATATTATGTGGTGTTTACACAGTAGCCTTCCAATTGTGGAAGATACATTCCCAGTGAACAGTAAAAAAGTGGTTTTATCATCATCTTCTTCTTTGTTTTCATTTTCCAAGTCATTCTTGATGATTTTGTGTTGCAGGGTCATCCAAATATGTCAGTTGCTATATCTATGCTCATGGGAGATGGATTCCAGGTGTCACAGCTCTGCTGTCAGACTTCATTCATCTGAAATGACCTGTGTACTAGAGCATTCAGCATGCTGTTCTTCTGTGAGGGATAGTGGCAGCTGAAGGCATAGAGATATAAATGCATATCCTTTTCTCAGTATCCTAGTTCAATGTAGGCCTGACAGCATGCTTGCCCAAAGTGTGTCTCATAAGTCAATGTAAACATATTTATATTTGTCTGACTAGCAACGCAGGGTGTTCCATATAATTTTATGCATCTTGTTCACAGGTTTGTTTAAAGTTTGGGGAATTCTCTGTACACTGCATGTTTGCACACCACCACTCAATCCCTCCTGCAAAGCTGTGGACCCAACTTCTACCAATGTTGGATCAGTTGTTTTCCTCCCTCTCCTACTTAGCATTTCAAAAGACTCTGTCTTTTCGAATTTTCTAATCATTTCTCTAGGCCCTTGGCAGACATCGGAGCAATGCATTTCTTCCTACCATACCAGAACTTCTGCATAACTACTGGCACATAGCGACCATTCTTGTAAAAGAGCTTTTCCATGCAACCCATGATCTTTCATAGAGACAGTCATGCCAAGTATCCCAGATGCAAACTTAATTATAGTGACTCTGAACACAAACAGAATTTCCATTTGTTCACAAAAAACCTTCGTTTGTCAGTATTTTTAATTTGTTTATTTTTAGCTTTCAGTTTTGCTGAAATCATTAACATTTAATCTTAAAACAGTGCAGTTTATAAGTTGTTACTGAACATCATAGCAAGAACTAATTGTAAAATATTTTAGTAAGTATCTTAATTGTATTTGTGTTAATTATATTATATCAAATAGAAAACAAGTGAGTGGCACATGAGCGCATAGAGCTAAAGACCTTCAGGCACAGCAGAGTCTAGATGAGGACTTTATGCAGCAATGGGTATCAAATGGCTGATGCAATATATCAAAAATCTGAACATCTTTATTACACAGTACTTACATTTTTCAATGGCTGTGCAGAAGACACCATTCCCTGTAAAGCCTGGCAAGCACTGGCACTGAAGACTTCCTGGGTGGAGCTCAACACACTCTGCGTCTGGATGACACCGCAAGTCTGAACAGCTTAACAATTCTGTAACAGTGCAGGACCTTAGACTGAATGTAGCAGGTAGTAACACCCTGAAATAAAAATAATTTACAGAAAAAGTTGATGAAGTTGAGATAATACTTACATACAAAAAGAGGTTGTTGTAAGTGACAAATTGTATCCTACAAAAATGTTCTTCTAGGTTACTTACAGTCACTAATTTACCAGTTCTCTTTTTGTGGATTGCAGTCTTCTTGTTTTCCTCATTTGTAAAATACTGTTGCCTTTATCAAGTGGGGAAATGTGCTCTGGTCTTTATTAGGATACAGGTCTTGTATAATGTCTTTGTAAATAATTTACTATCAATTTATCTCTATTTTATGGTATTGTAAGACTACTTTAGGTGTGTCTTTTCATATTAACTTATAAATTTATTTTATTGTGATGCAATGAACTACTACTTTTAGACTCTCAAGCTAGAAGATATATTGTATAACAATTTTTGTGGTGTGTAACAGATGTTTAGTTTAAGTAAAATGCAGCAAAGAGAGTTGCGCTAGGAGAGAAGTAGGAGAAGAAGTGGAACAAAGAGAACACAACACAAAAGTCTCCAAAGAATGAAATGAAATACAATACTCTGATGCAGAAGTTTTCAAAAGATTGCTTTTGAATTTAGCACAGGAAACTAGCAGCCCATACACAGTTGGCTTTATGTCATAAGGTCAAGCAAACCACGTGGAATTTATGGTATATTTCCTCTCTAGTAGTGTTTATGAACAGCATGATTATGCCAAAAAAAGGATAAGTTTAGTTTTTGGAGGCCAATGAGAGAAACTGGCTGTAGAGCTATTAAGGCACTATCTTGATATTTGCCTAGAGTTTGTTAAAGAATCACAGGAAGCCTGAACTGACACAGTTGGAATGGATTTTCAGTAAAACTCATGTTAAATACAAGTCTATTGTTTTACAGTCTTAGCAGATAAGTAACAACACATACTGATTTCATTATTATTAGTATTATTCTATTATCACACTTTGCAAGCCATGAAGGCTCCATTTTCACTGCATAATGAACTTCTTGCTCTTTTCTCATGAATAATTTTTGTATCTGTGTTCTGTCTTTTTTTTTAATAACTTCTAGTACTGTCAAAGTATCTTTTACATGGGCATCCAAGCAGCTGCTTTCCATTGGAAAGCTCGATTAATAATGTTTACGGGTTTGGTGATGCAAAATTAAGGAATAGCTGAAAAATGCTCCTGTTGGAGCACAAAAAAGTGAATACATTCCTCTTTATAAGATTCTGACAGAAAAAAGGGGAAGCAACTGCCTCCATACTCATTCTGTCTTCCTCACCAAAAATTTTAGCATGCAAAGATATTTGCACTCTTTTAACACAGAAAATTCTAAATTCTTTTACCAAGGCTCTCTTTGTAGTGAATCCTTCATGCTCAGCATCCCCATCTAACAGCTATTGTCTATATATCTCATTCTCCCTTTGTCTCCTTTTTCTCTCATAAGTGCTGTTTCCCATCTGTCTCTCCTACTGTCACTGTCTTCATCAGTTTCTCTTGCTCTTCCTTACCAATGTCTCCTTCTCTGCCACTTTCACTGTCTCTCTTTCCTACTGCCATTGCCCTATTATCTGCCATTGCCACTGTCTCTTTCTTTCTCACTTACAGTCTGCTGTCTTTCTCTTCAGCCACAACTGTCTCCTCTCCATACATGTCCTTGATGCCCTTGGTGATGGTTTGCTTTGGTTTCACCCCTAGACTAGGAAACTTTAACATGTGGGTACAGAGGATGGGGGAAAGTGCGTACATTGTTTCATGTTAAAGTTCCCTGGTCTGGAGCAGGGGACAGAAAGGGGGTGGGGGTGGTACTGGTGTGGGAGGGGGGGGGGGGGGGGGGGAGACCAGACCAGTCCTCCCTCCAAAGCCTATGCATGTTGTCCACTCATGTCTCTTTTTAATTTCCACTGTCTCCTCTTTCTTTTGCTGCCATTGCTATTATTTCCATCCATTTTTGTTTCTCTTTTACTTCCACTGTCTGTCACTATCTCCTCTGGTTGCTCCCACTACTATTGTCACCATCCATCTCTCTTTCTCTTTCACTGCCACTTTCACTCTCCCACCATCACTGTCTCCTCTCTCATCCTCTTCCACTGGCACTGTGTCTTCTTTCTTATACTGACACTGTCTCTCTGTTACTCTCTTCCAGCAAAAAAAGTAGGTATACATTCACATGTCAACATTTTTGCTGAGGAAGGCAGAATGAGGACTAAGGCAGCTAGTTCCTCAGTTTTTTCCTCTTAAAAAGGAGCCTATTCGCCTTTTTGTGCTTTGACAGGGGCATTTTTCAGCTGGTTCCCTTCTTGTCTCTGTTACAGCAGAGTGTGAGGCTTATATAAAATGAATTCTGCATGCCAGTGAATTTTTAACAGTTTATTTATATACTTGGACACATTTATATACTTTGGCACATATAAACAACAAATAAGTAAGCATAATATAAGGTTAACACAAAATTTTATCCCATCCAATGCAAGTTCACTTTACACTACTTTACACTTTCTGTACACCAAACCAAGTGGTGTTTGATTTGCAAGTATAAAGCATTTTATAAGACAAAACAATTTTTTTAAAGAACACTTAAGCCACCAGGTGGCTTCATCGAATAATTTCTAGTTTGAGACAGCCTGTACAGGGATGAAGTACTCATTATACAGTGAAAAAATGATGGCTAAAAATGTAGTTTGGTGACCTCAGAACCTTGCAGTGAACCGAGAACTCATGGCATATGTTCACTATGCCAGTTAAAGCTACATTTATGTCTCATTCTGACAGGCACTATCTCCTCTGGGTGCTCCCACTGCCATTGTCATCATCCATCTTTCTTTCTCCTTCACTGCCACTTTCTCTCTCCCACCATCACTGTCTCCTCTCTCATTCTCTCCCATATATATATATATATATATATATATATATATATATATATATATATATATATATAAAAAAGAAAGGGCAACAATTGTTCTATAGTACTTAAAATCAGATGTTTCAAAAGATGAACAGTGCAACAAAATATATGCAGTAGCTCTGAAGCTTTGGATCTCGGCAACAGATGATGATATTGAAAAAAATTTCAAGGTACCCTGAAACCATCCTCTTAATCCCATACAGTAAAAATTTCAGCAATTTACCATGTATAGAAATTATAGAAGTGGCCATTCCCACGGTAGGTACTATTGGTACTCATAAATCATTGTTTTTCAGGCTTTACTCAGGTGCCACCCATGAAAAAATGGTGCTTTTATATGCCACCTAAGGCCCACCCTAGACCACAGCTTATGCGAAAGAACCAGCCGATTTACTCAATTAGTTATCAATAGAACCCAGGATATGCCCACCTGGAAAACTACATTTCGGCACATGAGTTTGGAATGTATTGGCACCATGCACTGTCATGCATGGACCAACAGAATATACAAAACTATGTGAGGATAGGTGACTGCTTACCATGTAGAAGAAGCACAGAGCAGCAATTGGGAAAATACAAAAGGAGATTAGCAGTTATGCATTTTGACAAAGTCATTTTAAAGACACAAAGCTCTCTCTTGCTTACAGAGTCACTCATTGCATCCAGTGAGCAGCAATTTCCTAATTTCTTCATGCATGGAAGGGCCATGGACAAGGTACTGCCTTTCTGATACTAACATTCCACAGATATTTGAACTACTGGTCTACCGAAAGATTAGCAGGATTGTGCTGCAAAGTGTGCTGATAAGAACTATTATGAACATTGACAATAAATAGTTTACTGAAAGAATCAGTCAGCAACTATGAAAACCTCCATGTGGAACATACTTGAAGCTCTCAACTACAAAGCCAAATGTGTAACAAGAGTTAAAAAAATGTGGGAAAAATTCACAGCAGTTCAGAAACCATACCCAACAATTACAAATGAAACAGAGGAAGCCTCACTGCACAAACACAAATTAAAGGACCAAAACAACTAAACGAGGATATATACATGTAGCTCTTAATGAGTTTTATAGCCATACTAGCTTGGCACCTGCTGCTTCACCTGAATAGATTGTATGGGCTGTAAAATTGTTATTTGTGTGCTGTTATGCCCATTGTTCATGTGTAAATCTAAACATTATAAAAAAGTTTGTGACCCTTTACATGGCTGCCAGTATGCATGATTAAAGTGTTCCAACAGGTTTAATTTAATATTACATAGTTGAAAAAAGAAAGAGACAAATTGGATAAGTGGTTCTATAGTTATTAACGCCAGTCTTACACATCGTAGTGATTTTTCTCATCTCAAATGGATATTCATGTACATGAAATCACGTTTAAACATGGTACCTATTTTGTTATCAGTAATGATTAGTTTGTGTAGCAATTACAACAAAAATAATTGTATAAATATATATAAGCCTACTGAAAAATTAATGTATTAACCCTTTTACAGCTATAGGCATACATGTTTGCCCTGCAGGTAGAGCATCCAGACGGCTGCGGGTGTACTTGTATATCCAACAGACAGAACAGCCAGACAGCTACAGCCATTCATTTAAGCGCAGCTGGTAAAAAGGCCAGACAGCAAAGGGCATTCATGCATGCATGGGCGTGATAGCAGGTAAATATACACTATAGAATGGTGACTTCTTGTTGTCCACATTTCAACATTTCTGCCAGTGGAGCCACTATCTGCACCTTTTGTCAGAAAGTGCTACAGATTTCACCTGCTCCTTGTTCCTTTCAGCTCAAGAGTCATTCTGTTAGATGCAGTTTTCTTTCCTAATCTACACAAGACAAAATAAACAAATATATATAATCTGAAAGGCATGAATTTACCTAATGAACTGATGTATCAGATGTCAAACAGTGTAACAAAATACTTGCAGTTCTCAGAGACATTTGCTGCTGCACTTAACAGCAAATGAAGGACATGGCTAAACAAATGAAATTTGATTTCCTAATCTGCAAGATACACACGGTACAAACATATATAATCAGAAAGGGCAGCAATTGTTCTATAGTACTGACAATCAGATGTTTTAAAAGATGAACAGTGCAGCAAAATATATGCAGTTTCTAAACAACACTAACTGCCCCATGGAACACCAAACAGTTTGTAATGGCAAACAAATGCAATTTGATATATTAATCTACAAAGTACACATGATACAGACATGCATAATCTGAAAGGGCATGAATTGCTTACTGAACTGATGTATCAGATGTTTCAAAAGATGAACAGTGCAGCAAAATATGTGCATTATCTTGAAATGTATTTATCCTGTGTTAATGAAATTTTAATATGGTATGAGAATATATTTATATGTGGCGTAAATCTCAAATTACAGAAATTTCCAATCACAAACAAAAAAGTTCTTAATGTTTGTCTAAAATATTTTTTTATCAGCCCAGAATAAACTTTTAACAGAAAGCTCGGATTAGTTTGAAGCTCTTTTTCATAGTCGTAATGAAGTGTAACCACTGTGACTATATAGTGTGATATTGATTTTAAAAAGAGATTGAAGAGTGGTTCTATGGGTGCAGGAACGAGCAATTGGCATGTAGTGGCCTTAGCCTACAGCAGTCATCGGGCTGTGTTAGCCATCTACTGGCCTGGCAGACAATACCTTCACCCCTGTTAGCTAGCCGTGCAGGCGGGATTCTTGGTGTTAGAAGCTGTAAAAGGGCTAAATAGCCGTTTCTTTTTCTGTGCATTCTTTCTTTGATTCAGTTCACAAACTGCAATGCCTTCTAAACTTTTCACACCAATTAAGGCCATAGAAGTATGATCTTTTCTGGAAGTACTTGTGACCAAAAAGCAATTCTGCTTTGGTAATAAAATATTTTCATAAAACCCCTTAGGGGTTGAATTCCCAAAAACACTAAAACTTAGCTTTTTTCATTTCCAATCAAGAAGTCAAATACTAATTTTCATAGATGTAGCTTTAAGAATGCTTTAGTATTCTTTTAATAACGTTTTATTTTTAAAAAACTTTCATCCACTATTTAACCCCCTTAGGGTTTGAATTTACAAAGAATGTTGATGCACATATTTTTTTTATTTCTGACTGAGAAACAAATATCAATTTTCGTAGTTCTAGCTTCAAAGCTGCTTTAACCTTCCAACTGTGGGTGACATGGACATCGCACTAAACCTTTTCTCCCCCCCCCCCCCTCCACCTTTCACAAGTCATTTCTCTGTTGCAATGAAACACTGTACACTGGTTTTTGCCTGTAAATTATTTTTCTGTTACTCTAGAACATCAGAGGTCACTATTTTCTGGTCTGGAACATGAGAGATCCTGTTTTAGACATTCTCCAGTCTCACTCACATTACTGCATACATACCTCCTTGCACCAGCAGTTTTGTAACAATATTCCCCAGCTTCCTTCAAGATACACAACATCTACATCTACATCTACATCCATACTCCGCAAGCCACCTGACGGTGTGTGGCGGAGGGTACCTTGAGTACCTCTATCGGTTCTCCCTTCTATTCCAGTCTCGTATTGTTCGTGGAAAGAAGGATTGTCGGTATGCCTCTGTGTGGGCTCTAATCTCTCTGATTTTATCCTCATGGTCTCTTTGCGAGATATACATAGGAGGGAGCAATATACTGCTTGACTCTTTGGTGAAGGTATGTTCTCGAAACTTTGACAAAAGCCCATACCGAGCTACTGAGCATCTCTCCTGCAGAGTCTTCCTCTGGAGTTTATCTATCATCTCCGTAACGCTTTCGCGATTACTAAATGATCCTGTAACGAAGCGCACTGCTCTCCGTTGGATCTTCTCTATATCTTCTATCAACCCTATTTGGTACGGATCCCACACTGCTGAGCAGTATTCAAGCAGTGGGCGAACAAGCGTACTGTAACCTACTTCCTTTGTTTTTGGATTGCATTTCCTTAGGATTCTTCCAATGAATCTCAGTCTGGCATCTGCTTTACCGACGATCAACATTATATGATCATTCCATTTTAAATCACTCCTAATGCGTACTCCCAGATAATTTATGGTATTAACTGCTTCCAGTTGCTGACCTGCTATTTTGTAGCTAAATGATAAGGGATCTACGTTTCTATGTATTCGCAGCACATTACACTTGTCTACACTGAGATTCAATTGCCATTCCCTGCACCATGCGTCAATTCGCTGCAGAAAAATTATCAATAAGTTTAATGTACCTGTTGAATGTGATTTTCATGATTTGCACACTGTTTATATTAAATGTCAATTAGAAATCAACTCTGAATTAAGTTTTTGGTTTTCTTGTTACATTCTTTTAATTCTATCCTTACAACTAATCTAATTATCATATAAAAATACCCCAGAAATCTATATGGAAAAATCAGAAAATCACCCATTGTTAGATGATTAACAGCGATGTATTTTCAACAAACCTTTTATCTTCTGTTTCACCCCATTATGAGGAGAAAATCAAAATCAAAACTAAAATTCCTTCTTAAGTGAAGCCTACAGCATAAGATCAACAATCTTTATTTTTTAATACAACAAAAATTTTAATAAAAATTTAGATCACCTGCTTCACCCCCTTAGATGTTGAATTTCCAAAAACAGTGAAACATGTACTTGTTTTAATTTCTGACGGAGAAACTAAATAGTCATTTCCATAATTCTAGCTTCAAAATTGCCTTAATAGCAATATATTTTCAAAAAACCTTTCATTCTCTGTTCCACCACCTTAGGGACAGAATTTCAAAAAATCTCCTCTTAAACAACGCTTACAGTAAGGTCAACACCCTCTCCAAATTTTGAGTTTCTATCCATAGAGGTTTGGGCTGGGCAATAATGAGTTAATCAATCAGGACATTTCCTTTTATATATATTGTCAATTGATTATTATGAACATCTATAATAGTACAAGTGTTACCATACTGGAAACTTCTAGATATTTTGTTTGTAGTATTTGCTGTTACACTTCTTAGTTAGTTATTTAAATATGAGAAACAAAATATACACTGAAGCAAGAGCAGCAATTAGCCAATGAGACATTGCTTAAAAAGTGAGATCATACATATTCTAGCAGCTTTTGTTCCTAGTATTTGCTGTTACACTTGTTACTGAGTTATTTAATATAAGAAACAAAATATACACTGAAGCAAAAGCAGCAATCACCCAACAAGACATTGCTTAAAAAGTGAGAATGTACACTTTCACATTACATTTTACGGTCAAGGTTTCTTATCTTCTTATGCGAGTACCTGAAAAACTAACTCTTTTACTATCATCTGGAAAATATTTGTTATATCAATGAGGTTAAAAAGCTTCTTGGTACTTACTGTCACAGGTGCGACCATCGCCTGTGAAACCAGGGTTGCAGCGACAGGAGAAACTTCCTGGGTTGTTCACACACTGTGCATTGAGAGCACAGTTGTGTGTTCCACTGGTACATTCATTCACATCAACACACTCTTCCCGTGAAGTGCTTCCACCATCACTTAAGTAGAGCCGCTGGTATCTGTTGCATATGAAGTGAATCACCACTACTGGGCAATCCACAGAGCCAAAATACACTTAAACACTCATTCAGCGATGAAAAACATAAGATATGGTATGTTATAGTAGCCCTTTTATCATTCTTTCATGATATGTGAAATATATGAGATCTCTGGCAGTTACGAAAATTCATCATTATTTTTAAATGGCTGTGGAATTTTACTACAGGAAATAACTGTAACAGGAATGTTCCTGTAGAATTACAATATGCTTCACCCTACAATTTCTATAAGATTTAAAACTTCATTATATTAACTATCTACCAATGCATACAACAATACTGATAGCAGTATGTTTCTATAATATGGAGTCTTTAATTAGGAAGTAGAAGAAGCAAAAGGAGAAAAGAGGAAAGAAAAATAAAAGGTAGTTGCATAGCATATTAGCATCCCACAACACAAGGACAAATCTTGGGCTACTTATAAGATCACAAATGCTGGTTATGGAAGTTAGCCAACCTATTTCCATAACACTGGAGTCATTATAACTGATACAGTATCCATCACAACACATCTGACATTCCACACTAAAGCACACCAGAACTGTATGACATAAGTACCAACTGTCAATTCAGTTTGGATCTTTCTCAGAAAAACAGCAAGAGAAATACATTTGGTTAGTTCACATAATTAATGAGTAAGAATGAGACTGCAAAAATGAAGTGATCTTCCATAGATCAGCTCTTTATTGATTATTACTACTGACCCTTCTTTCTTTTAAAAAAAATTGTCATTCAAAATTTAATCACAATTTTCACTGCTCATGTTCGATGCCCCGGTTAGTTGTCCTTATACTGATCCCTTGCAGTCGAACAATATTTAACTATGTGCTTTGCGAGTGTTTTGTAATCAGTGTCAACACAGACAAACCACAGTGACCCAGTGCTCTACCAGTAACTAAAAGATCGTCATTTGTTGGATCTACAACTGGAATTACGTGATTGTCTAACTTCACAGATATTTGTATGACCTGACTGATTGCAGGTGTGCCTTATTAACAAAGATCTATTTTGCAGAGGCACACAGCAAGCACAACTTACAAAAAACATATACTTGAATATTTGTAAAACACTACATGATGCACTGCAATGGAACAGCATAAAAAAATAAAATACTTGGAACCATTTATTATTGAGTTATTCTTTAGTAAATAATCATTTAAAAGATACCGTGAAAATGTACTCACCCCGCATCACAAACACATTGTGAAATATCATCAACAGTAATGCATGAGCTGTGTGGTCCACATTTGATCTCTTGGCATAAGTCCACCACTAAAAATATTAACAGCAGACTTAGGCTCCATATACAAAAAGCAAAATACATTACAAGCTGATTACCATACAAGTTAAACTGTGTTTCAATAAATACGAAGGAATTGAAAACTATGGACTGCTGCTTAGTGTATGTTCTTTAATAAATGTCAGTCAAACACATTAATAGTGGGAGAGTGATTCAAGACAACAGATATGAGGCAGCCCAAGGCAAATTACTAGATCAGATAATTTATAGTCTATCAATTAAGGTTTTTCAATATTTCTATGATGCTCTCTCCTGAGTTAATTAAACCTGTAACTGTAAACATTACCCTTCCTTGTATGTAATCAATATCCTTTATTAGCTCTACTTGGTATGGGTTCCACACACTTCAGCAATATTCTTGTATGAGATGTGCAAATGATTCAAAAGTCAGTTCATGAAATTACTTCTATCAATGACTCTCTATCCAAGATATCATCTCTAGTCCTCCCTACCAAGAAATCCTCAGTCCAGCCACAAATTTTGTTTGGTAGCCCATATAATCATACTTTTGTTAATAATTGTTGGTGTGGTGCTGTTGCAAATGCGTTTTGAAAGCCAATAAATACTGAATTCATTGCCTTGATCAATAGCTTTCAGGATGTCACGTGAAAAAAGCTCGTTGGGTCAACGTTTATGAAGTCCATGCTGGTTGCCATCCAGAAAGTGATTCCACCCAAAATACTTCATTTCATTTGAATGCAGAATATGTTATAGGATTGTACAAAAGTAGATGTTAATGAGTTAGGACTGTAGCTTTGTGGATCACTTCTGCTACCATTCTTGTAGACAAGTGTAACCTGAACTTCCCTTTCTTCCAATCACTGGGCACAGATTTTTGTTCAAGGGATCTACAATATATTATTATTCAAATGGAAGTTATTTCAGCTGCACTGTATATATAGAATCCAATAGGGATCCCATAGACCCTGCAGTCTCATTTAATTTTAGCAGTTTTAGTGTTTTTCAATGCCATCAACCATAATATCTATAGCATTAACTTTTGCAGTGGTGTGAGAAGTAAATTAGAGCATTAATTCTGTATCTTCCCTTGTAAAAGAACATTTGAAAATGGAGTTCAAAATTTGTTTGCTATTTTCAGTTACATTTCCTGTGTCAGCCCTAAGTGTCTGGACACTAACTTTGTTGGCAGTTATAACCTTTACATATGAGGATATTAATACAATAATATACAATAATATCACACACTCACAAATAAGAGAGACTGAAGTAGATGCTCCAGATACTAAAAAACAGCTAAGAGAACTCAAAAACAACAGAGTTCTTATTAGGTTTTGCAATGAATATGAAGCGGGAGGAAAGTAATGAGACTGACTTCTTTATCTACCAAAGTTTTTACTTTTTTCAAACTACAATATTGTCCGCATCCAAGTAGTTCCCTTCAGCAGCTATACACTGACAGAGTCATACGCAGTCCTGGTAGCAGTGCTGAAAGGATTCAGCTGGTGGGGCCTTGAATAAACATGTTGGTCACAATCTTTTGAATGTTCTCCAGAGTCCCAAAATGATGACCTTTTAATACATTTTTCAATTATGGCAATGAAAAAAGTCACAAGGACTCAGATCAGGTGTGGGGAGGGGGGGCTGTCAAACAACAAGAATGCCTTCTGACATCAAAAATTCGATGGTGGAACTGGCTGTTTGACAGGAAGCATTGTCATGATGCAGCATCCACTTGTCTGTAATGTTCACTCTCTCTCTCTCTCTCTCTCTCTCTCTCTCTCTCTCTCTCTCTCAATTCACCCTTTTCCTGAGCCTTTCAAGGACACCGTTCTAAAACAATTGGTTGACAGTCTGTCTTGGAGGAACAAATTCTTTTTACACGGCACCCCTAATGTCAAAAAAGCAAACCCGACATTGTTTTGATTTGCACATTTGAGTTGGTTTTGTTGAGGAGATGACTCAGTGTGCCACTTTTCACTTTGCCACTTTATCTCCGGATCGTATTCAAAAATCCTTGGTTCATCCATCACCTGTGATCACACAATTGAACCATTTGTGGTCACTGGCAATCCTCTTAAGAAAATCAAAGCACACATTTCTTCAACCTTATTTCTGCTCAGTTGTGAGGTTTTTCCACACCATTTTGGTGCAAACCTTTTGCATGTGCAAATCCTCAATCAAACTTTGAAAGTGTTTAAATGGTCTTTATTGTTAAACATTGGTCTGATCTCAGAAGAACACACAGACACAGTCCATGTTTTCATTGGTTTTTGAAGTCAAAGATCTGCCTGAGTGAGGTTCATCCTCGACATTCTCTCGGACTTCCAAAAGTCATTTGTGCCAGCAAAAAACTTGTGCTCTTGACAAGGAATGTTCCCCATAATTCTGTTTAAACCTTTCAAAGATCACACTTCCGGATTCCCCAAGTTAATACAAAACTTGATGGCATAATGTTGCTCTAAATTTGACTGTTCCATTTTTGTAACACACAACAAAAATACAACTTCACCAATGCCATTCTCAAAAATCATGTGATGACTGTACAGAAATTGAACTTGGACTGAGCATCTGGAAGGGGTGAACACACCAGCCAACACAAGTAGAACAACACAGTGTTGCCAGATAGCATGCAGCGTTGTCGGTCTCGTCACTTTTTCATACCTCATATGTGGCTCAAGTAGCCTCTCCACCAATTCATATTTATAAGGAATTTCTTATGTGACTAGTACTTTTGTCTGATTGCAAAAGAGTTAAGGTCATTTCTGTTTATAAAATGAGTAAATGAATGGACATATAGGATTGCAGATCGATGCCCATTTGTTGCAGTTTTCTTGAGCTTAAAAGTTTGAGCCTTAGGGCTTCCTTGGAGAAAAAGAAGCTTCTTTCAAGGAATCAGTGTAAGTTCAAGAGAACCGTCACCTGTGTGAATCACTGTCTACTTCTTCCATGCAAGATATTTTACAAATTATAAATGCAGGTGAACTGATAAGTGTCTGTCTTCCTAGATTTCCAAAAAGCTTTCAGAACTGTACCACACTGCTCACTGATAACAAAAGGTCTCATAAAATGGAGTATCTTAACAAACGTGACTCTGTCAAATAATATTTTTACTAATGAACCCAGCACATAGCACTGGATGGTGAATGTTCAATGGAAGTGAAAATAACATCAAGTGTGCCAAAGGAATTGTTATAAAACTGCTAAGATTCTCAGTACACATAAACACTTTATCAGAAAGCACTTTTATTCCCTGATCATTTTTCGTCTACATGGAAGTATCATTTCCAGCTGATCATAAATAAATGTAAAATGTGAAAAAAAGAAGATAATCCCCATAACAAAGAGAAAAAAACTGACAATGTTGAATTACAAAATCAATGGTAGTCTTTTGATGCCTGTCACAGCACGAAAATATCTGACAGTATTTCTACAAAGTTACAGGGAATAGGCCAATCATGTAAATGCAGTAGAAGGGAAGGCAGACTTCAATTTGTTGAAAAAGTCTGAGGAAATACAGTGCACTCGTAAAGAAACCACATTAGATGCTAGTGGAACCAATCCTAAATTACTGATTCATCATTTGGAGTGCTTACGAAGAAGACATGATAGCAGGCATTGAAAAAATTACCACACCACTATGGTTGCAACAGATCAGTACAAAGCTTATGAAAGTATAATAGAGATACTTCATTGGGGATCTTTGGAAGAAAAACAGTGCTGTTCTCAGATTGTGGGGTACTTTTAGAGAACTGGCATTCAGGAGAAAGCCATCTGCTTCCACTGTATATTTACAGATAGAGACCATGACAGATATACCAGAGAGACTAGGGAGTATACTCAGGCATAAAGAGAGTCATTTTTCCATTGCTCCATGCACAAACAGAATAGGACAAACAGACACCGATCAAGTACAATGCCCCCTCCACCATACACTGTATGGTGGCCTTGTGGTGTATCCATGTACGTTGCTAGGGAAGTGAGGGAAAGAAATGAGTGGCTGATCTCTTTCCATTTTCATTTAATTCTATTTCATTTGTTTTCCTAATACACACTTACTTACCTCTACATCAAAATCCCAGAGCCCCTCTAAAAGAAAAATATTGCCTAACCACAACTGCTTTTTTCCATAGGGTAGCTCTAAACTGACCCTGGATTGGAATCTCATAGTGGCAGGTGATTCTGGACTGATGGAAAATATTGCCTGAAGGAAAAAATTCCAAAAGTTTTGTAGAGAACAAGACAGTACCCCCCCATAGTTGTGCAGGTCTGCTGACAGCAGATAACCAGACTCTTAATGTCACCAAATATTGGAAATACAGTGAGTAATCAATATACTAAAATAACAAAAGAAATAGCATCCTTTTCCTTACATGACTTAGCATTTTGTCTGTAAATCTACTGTGGCTTACGAATAAAATTTCTGAGAGTGACTATAGCAAGTGTCCTGTTACTGGGAGTATATGTGTCACCTCTTTCATTCTGTTACAGGTTTCTGTGTCCTGTGCATCTCTTTTTTCATCTGTGTATGGTGTACTGAGATATCACACAAAAATAATTTGTGACAGTTAGTACCAGAAGTGCTAGGAAAATTGCTGCGCACAAACCAATCATGCTGCTTGTGAGAATCATGACCCCTGGAGTGGCAGTGCCACCAGGAAGAGAGATGCATGCTAAAGTAACTGTGCATGAGCAGAAGTTGTCAGCTGCAAGTTGTAAGTCAGAGTCTTGCTAGGGAGTTCTTGCGGAACATTTGCCATGTCTTCAAAACTTTAAGTCATCAAGTGAGACAGAAACAGTGGCCAACAGACAGTGATTATCTTCAGTAGAAACAAAACATTGGATATAATTATTGCATATGGACAGAGACTGCCTGCCTAGAGATTTAACTGAGTACTGTGAGTTTGTGTTCATGGAACTGTAGTCAACACAGAACAGATAGGCTAAACACGCATTCTACAAATGCTGTAACCAGTGTTACCAAAGTTGAGTAACATATTTTGCTATTCAGTATTCTGTGTTACTTTCATTGTGTGTGTGAGTTGCTCTAGAACCCACACAACCATCTCACCAGGGTACATTTATTGGTCCTTTTCAGCAACAGCAAGATTTTCAACAAAGGGGACACTCCTTGAGCTCACAACAGTTTGTGTAGCAGTCATTCTTTAGAATATTATGCCCACCAGTCTTCTACTCCCCCTCCCATCCTGTCCCCAGACCACCCACTTAATATTAAATTTTGCCCTTTCCTTTGGTTATGAGGACTGTAATTTAATGCCTATTATGGGATGTGTCTATGGACTACCTCAAATTTTTTGATATTTATAAGAAGTTCAGTTTTTTTAAGCCACCCTAATTCTTTCTGTAATGGTTCATACAAAATTTCCTTGTCTACCTTACCTTAAATAAACATAAAAAGTGAAACATATGCAACACTGAAATACAAATCATGCTAATGAGAAAACATACACACATTCTACTGTAACATGACTTTGGGGATTTACTAGTTACATTATTCATAAACTATCTATAATCATCAAACCGGAACACAAAATAGAAACTAAGGTGCAGGCAGAGAAAAGTAATAAGTACAAAAAAGATGCAGTGAAACTGCCTCTAAATTAAACTGCACATTATGTACAAATCTATACACAATTCCCAGTCTGGCATACAATTTGAACACTTATAAGAATTAAGAGCCAAATTTAAATTTTCACATTTGGGACTAATACCACAGTTTAACATATATCATTGCAATACTGGCTGTTGTGAAAATCGAAATTTTCTGCAAAATATCAGACCTTCTGCTGTTTACTAGCCATTTTCTGTTCTTAAAAGAAAACAACATTCTTCATCAAATATCTGTTAAGTTACAAGAGAACTGCAAATAAAATGCTCTGGAATGCACAATTTCACACCTCCCAATGACCTTAAGTAGTTCAAGAAAAAAAACAAGGGTGTAATTTTTTATTTACTGTAGATTTTTATGGCACTACATATGATCCCTACTGTAAAAATTATGTTACAAATCAGTATGAACAATACTAATTACACTAATCCAATATTGTACTCCAAACCATAGATATGTTTCAAATGACAACTGAAAATGCAAATATTGCCAAATTATTTTATGCATGCATTTTAGAAATTTCTGTGTATTTTAACATGCCCTACAGAAGATTAATTATTTTTAATTTGATTGAGGGTAACAATTTCATCATCTTTTATCTCACGTCAAATTAACTGGTAGTAACTTATTCTTCTGTGAACATATTACCTGCATCAGGTATTGTGACTTTGCTTGTCATTCCATAGCGAATTATTTTTTCTTTTTCTTCATAACTTATAAAGTTTCTAATGACTTTCAGATGGAAAGTTGAAACTTCTGGACCAGAAGAAGTACATTCATCATAATCAATTGACTGTTGTACTATAAAAGGATTGTCAACAGGAGCATCTTCCAACTGGAATGAATGTGATGATTTGGCCAAAATCTTTCCTATTGACAAAAAATAAAATTAGGACAATATTTCCAAGTTACAATATCATAAACAGTTAATAATATGTATATTTATGTCTACATGTGGTACATAGCTGCTGTTGTATATAATACTTCAAACAAAGCATTTGTATAACTTTACACAGAACATTGTCAGCTGTCTACAAAGTGGAAAAATTGAAACCTGTTTAGTTTAGAGTTAGTTGGGTTTTACATCCCTGTGTTCCATTATTCCAATAAATTATAGAAGAAGTGGCTATTGAGGGACTCTGTAATAGAAAAGTGGACAGACAGAGGTACAATTTACATGAGATTCTCTTCAAACTAGGTGAGGTAACCTCTTAACAACACAAATTCATCAACACTTAATCAAATGCTATGACACACAGACTTCCCTTTATAACTCACACGTACCTACACCATCCACTGCAGCCTTCCTTTTACTAAGGCATGTACCGTTAAAGGAAAACTATTTTAATATCAGTAAAAAACTTAACAAAATATATAAAATGCTGGATTTCTTTATTTAAGAGACATACATCTTCTGCTGTTTTCTATTGCTCCCTTTCAGTAGTTAAAAAGCCACATCTTGAATATCACAGTCATACTGCATTCTTTGTCAAAACTCTGAGAGTGAACTGCTTATTATGATTTCATTGCCAACAGAACATTAAATCTCAAAATTAACCAAATAAATGTCACACGTGAAACTACTAATACTACATTATACGTTGTCTGCAACCATCATCTGTTTTCAACAACAATTGGTTATCACAACTTCCCTATCACAAACACATTACACAAACATACATATCTATACAACCAATTCCACCTACTGTTATTACTACTATCATTATTTTGTTTTTATTTTATACGATTTTCAACCTCCACTGATTACAAACCTTTAAAAATTTCACATCCATATGACAATTTTACTAGGCATTTGCATCTTTCACTCCTTAACCCCCCCCCCCCTCTCTCTCTCTCTCTCTCTCTCACACACACACACACACACACACACACACACACACACACACACACACATCCCCTTTGAGGCTACACTCTACTATTTTGAATACTTATTGGAATATCAGCCACTATTACTCACTAGTTACTTTTGTACATAAACATAAGATTTGCTTTCATTACTTTTCTCTCTCTGCTCTTTTTTCTTTGTTCTAGATTATTTATATTTTTCCCATTCTTTACCAACTCACTGAACAACACACCTTAATTTGGTAGAGTTCCAATGCGTGTCGCACTTTGAGCATTGTACCTTTAGCGATCTATCCTTTTTGTTTGGATTTCATGTTGTGTACCACATCTGTTAGTTCCTTCTGTTACACTGTATTCAGTTGGTTTCCCCTTCCATTTCTCATGAGCTCTTTATCTAATACAATAAGCACTTTCTCTTTTCTTGCAGGATGTCAACACAATTCTATATTATTGTTTCTTTGTGATACATTCTTTTTCTTTTTCTGATGGTAGACTTTCCATCTTCTTAATATGAGATTTAAGGTCAGATTTCCACTTCTTCCCTTGGCCACAAATCAAACACTGCAACCTAAAGCTAGTATAAAGTCCTAACTCACTCACTTGCCTCTGTAGATCCTGTCATGATTTTTCTATGATGTATACTCAGACAGGAAGCACATAGCAGAGAGACAGAGATTTGGTATTTTCACTGGACAACAACAGATAAATGGAACCACTCATATTCTCAATGGATGGTAAAAGGGAAATAGATGTTATAAATTGTGCTGGCAGGGTCAATGTTCATCTTTAAACCTGCATTCTAGCAGAAGCTGCTACCAAAAGGAATATCAATGGGCAGAGCCTTTGGTTCACTATGTATAATAAAGCAAGGCTGAAGTCATTTTGCTGTTTGTGAAATCTTTAATCACGCACTGCATTTCTCTAGGTTTACAAGTGCACTGTTACTCTCAGCCTTCAGTTTTTCTCATTTCAGTACTGCTTGCTTACGATAACCCTGCCCAAAATGGATAATTATAGCTGGTCTCTTCAGTCTCTTGCACAACAAACTCATTAGTGAAGTACCCTGTGTGATATTTAAGTGGGAATGAGGGTTCATCCACACATGCCTTCCATCAACTATTTATTAATGGTGAAAGTGTGGTAGGAATGATTAATGCCGCTGCAACAACAGTGGGAAAAATGAAAACAAAGACCCTGTTAATTACCTGAATCAGTAGAAATAGGCATCAGATCCATCTCCTGCTTGAGAAGCTCATGTATTTCAGTGAGTCAAAGTGGAGAGGGAAATTTATGCTGTGTTACAAGGCAGGTGGTACTGAAGAACCTGTTCACCATAGGGCCCTATTTTTGTCTACTAGTGCTGATTTTTAGAAGGTAGTGCATAAGTTAAAGGCCTTCATACATCCTAGTAACCTATCATTCATTGATATTTGCAGTTTGCTGACCATATATTAAGTCAGTGAACTAATATTTTAGCCACACAACACGGGAGGCAAAGTTGTTTTTCCACCAATTGCTGGAGCAAGCTAAAGGTCAAAAGTCATGAATTCTTTCACTCTATGGATGTTTATATTCCACCTTCAATTACCTATCAATTTATTAATGATCATTATTAAGATAAGTTGCACGAGAAGTTTGTCATATTTTGTTTGTTGCACAAACATTATGTACACCTTCACTAGGAGTATTATCAACCATAATGTGTAAATAAATAAATGAATGAGTTTATTTAATACTACATGTTTCATATTGATGTATGTGTACTAGGGTAATTATTCGAAGACACTTCTACACATATTGTAACAATGGGAGCTAACAGTATTTAATGGGCTTTGTATTCTCAAAACCAAGATTTTAAGACTACTTGCAAAAAGTCATACCTAATTGGTGAGTACTGGTCTATAAATAGATATTTCTTTTGTGATTCCAGTTTTCTCTGAATGGGCAGTTGCTGCAGACTCACCTGGTGCTGTTCTCCTGTATTCTATTTCATATTCAGGAACCCGGATTTTTGAACCAATGGGAACTGTTGGTGCAGAACCACGAATGTCAGCTTCTACCCGCAGCTGGTCAAACACATCAAGCCCAAGGAAGCGCTGCCTGAGAGTAATTTTGTGGCCGGTGTTAGGAAATTCAATCTCTGCTGTGTGGTTGAACACGCCACCTGCATTAAATTAAATGATAGTGATTGCTGACATTCTTAGTTCTAGATATAATTATGTTTACAAAGCATAGAAAACATTTTGTTTTTAATGTATATTTCTCTATGAAAATCAATTTCAATTCAGAAGTAAGCTCTTGCAAGGTCTGGGTACTCCTGACTTTTGGTAAAACTTTCATTCCTGACACAATTACATTTCCAAACGCTTTGCTGGGCAAACTGTGAAGAGTCTAATTACCCTTTTAGGGCTCAAATTAAAGGTGTCTATCACTATCAATGAGCTCTTACTGTACTGGCTATCCTCAGCTGCAAAATCCATGTTGATCTAAGCATGAAATGACCACCCTGTACCAAGAAGACTGAGGGCTTTATGTATCTGTGGGATGCATGATATAACAGAACCTTAAGTCCTGCCTCTTGATGCTGAATCCTTTGAAAACAGCAAGATCTTTTAAATGTCAGAAGGTAGATTTGTCATTGCTGAGGATTTTTGGTATAATTAATGTCAAAGCTTTATAAAAGAATGATTTATTAAGTGTAAAAGCAGTACATGCACTACAATGACTAAACACATACCAGCACTTAATAACCACAGTGTAAAAGTAAAAACAAATATCAATTCAAATATCAATTTACATTTACACTTACCCTTAAACTGACATTGACACACAATGTGAAGTTCAAGTGAACAGTCATAATTTTTTTTAGTTCATTACTGACATATTCCCTTCCATTGTCAGGCTACACTTTCTTGATATTTTTGCCTGTCCGTTTTTCCAAATGACTTTGAAGTTTTTAAATTTCTGTGAAACCTCAGATTTTTTCTCAAAAATCATTGATGTGTCTTGAAAAATCATCAATAAATGTGATAAAATAAAGATTTTCACCAACAGATGCTGTCTCCTCTGCCTCACGCAAATCAGACTGTACTAAGCCCAAGATGTTTTTATAACACCTGCTAGTTTTGAATGGAAGACTGTGTTTTCCCATGGTGCATAACTCACAGGGATGAGTTCTGTTGAAACCTTTGCCAACTTCAGCTTACCGTTGTGATTCATATTTTCTAGCTTGTAAAGCCACTACATTCTATGTAGTAGCATTGTCTCATTTCACTTGTATTCAGAAAATAGATGTCATGCTTAGGAGATACTTTTGGCAATTAGTTCACCTTTCTTGTTAAAGGTCACTTTACTATTGTTTTATCATCAACATACAAGATTACATTAACACTTCCAGAAGTCTATAGTACTAAGCCATCAGCTCCCCTACTGACCAATGAGCTATTATATGGTTTGGCATTATGAAGCTTCCCTCCATCATTGGTGATATGAGCTGTGACACAAGAATCTAAATACCACATCTCACTTTCATGAGACTGTAAAGAATCCGCTACAACAGAGGCATTCCTCTGTTCTCACTGTTTTAGTCACATTTGTTTTATCATTATTTTATGATGAGCTTATTTCTCTTATACCCCTGTTAGAACAAACTTTAGCCATATAATAAAGTTTGTTGGACAAATTTAGTAATGTGTTTCCTGTGGCCTTGTTTGTTTACATATAAGGCTGGTTCTTCATTCCCATTTGTGTCTTCAAGTTTGACATCTTGTGGCAGATTTACTTTAACACAATCTCCAGAGATGTGCGAGCCACTTTTTTCAGGTGCTATAACCATAGGTTGATAATGATCACATAATCCAGCCAGAAGCAAAGTTTCTTTCCATTTTTTTACTCACCAAGTACTTTTTTTCATTTAACTTAAATGCAGTCATTATGATTTGATCACAATAGTTGTCTACTGACTTTCATCTATCTAATTTGGTGTGATTAATGTTCTAAGCAAGTCCATTGTACGTGAGAGGCCAGAGTCTTCAAATCCTTTTTCCAGGGCCCTCCAGGCTTCTGCTTCCACATTCATGTGCCTTATGTGGGAATAATTTGCCTTGCACACGAAATTGTCCAGGAATCTGCTTTTCTGTCTTTTTTCTTCCAAGACTAATTTTTTCAGATCCAAAGGAGAGTTTACCATAACATCCATCAGTTCATCTTGGACTAAATAGGCCTTCATGGCAAATTTCCACATTGAATACTTTTCACATCCAATCAACTTTTCAAGTGTCAGTAGTTCAGTGAGTCTGTGCCACTCATTTTTAGATATGAATGGATAAAATAAACTGCAGTCTACATACACGAATGATAAATGAGCAGAAATACAAATGAATGCCACACACGAAACTTAATTATGAACTGACTCCAGATTTTTTTGAAAAACTTCTATTTTTAACATTTATAAAATGTTGCTTTCACACCTGAGTCCATAACCTTTTCGGTGAGCATTAATAATATAATTAGTATAGAAGCTTTATAAAAGAATGTTGTGTTACATCGAAAAGCAGAATGTGCACAACAGTGACTACAAATATAAAAATGCTTAGCAGCCACTGAGTAACAGTAAAAGCAACAAGAAAACAAAAAACAATCAGTTTCCATATTCAGTCATCGCCTTAAAAGGATCAAGGGGCTTGTTATTTTTTTGAAACTAAATAACTGTTTCATTCCCTGCACATATTCATGAAAATCACCATATGCACTCTTCAAAATGGCATATAATATTTCTGAGACTAGGTAGTATTATCAGCAGCTGATTAACAGCAGACAGAGAAGGAAACCTTTCAAGCTCTCATTTATATACCACTTCAAAATATTATTTTGGAGGACATCATTATCTTAGAACACTCTGAGAAAATATAGACAACTTGGATGTAGAAGGCACTGTTCAGGAAAGAAAGATTACAGTATAAATTAGAATTGCTGATGAAGTCTCAAACCATGTGGTAGCTGCATGATATTATAGAATTCCTATGAAAGATAATCAACTTTAATATCAAAAAGAGACATATTAGATTTTATATGCACTTAATACTCTTGTACTTTCTACCATCAGAAAATAAGATATTATGCATGAAATGAAACCCCCAAAGTAATTCTTAAAATGTCTAGCTCCTTGATGTCCATATACAGAAGATGAGGTTTGCAATCTGATGAGAACACGTTAACAGTATGTATTTGGTTTCATTATACTTTACCCACTGCTGAACTTTCAGCATTACCTGTAAGTTGGTATCCATTGAGACCTTTGCCAACAGGTCGAGCAAACACCCATCCTATAACTCCTCCTAGGATGCTCAGTGTCTGCATATCATAACCAAGCAGCTCTGGTACACGGGAAACTGCTGTGTACGTCCTTCCATCAGGTGTTACAATATACGACTGCATGTCAAGAACCTCAAGTTCGATGTCATTCACTACACCTGTCACCTTGCCATTCATTCGCATATGACCACCTGCAAAGTACATTTTTTTACATGTGGCAGAGTATTTTATTTTCAACTGACAAGCCTTTTGAAGAACACTATAACACATGGATATAACATTAGCACTATAAGCACAACCAACAAGATTAAATTAATGCCCAAATACATAATGTTTTCTTCCACATTCTGACATTCAGGAGGAGACTCAATAGGAACAAAATAAATTGTCTTCAGGAAGGATTACAAACTCATGACAACTAATGAATCAGGCACTTATTACATTGCAAAAGCTGATCAGAATGGATTACTGGCAACATATTCTGCAGATTGCAAAACAAAAAACATGAAGGAGCATGATAAACAAAGATTTATGAAAAGAATTAAAAAAAAAAAAAAAAAGAAAAATTAACAAAAAATCGGGGAAGAAGTGAAGGTGGTGTACTCATTTTAAAAGAATGAATAACAAAAGTAAGCGAGATATACAGATCCTATTGGAAAAATGGGATTCTAAAGGGACAAGAACTAAAGTTCAATTTTGGTGATGGAATAAAGAGGAAAGGAATCATCTTATACATATCAATTTTTAGCTAGACACAGAAAATGATCTGAGTAATGAAAAAATAGACCAGAATGAAATCAATTAATCATAATTGAATTGTGTTTTAACATAGATTTAAATTTATACTGACTGTTGTTTGCACCCTGTTTGGGTGGGAAAGGTTCTGTCATATTGTAATACCTCATTTTGTGGCACACCTGTGTGATGTTGTGCTCGTCCTGTGACTATTGCCTACAGCAGGGTCAATATCTGGGAAAAGGAGGTGTCCTCCAACCTACAGGAGATGGACCAATCTTTCTCTAACCCTCCTAAAATGATTATAGCCAGAGCCTACCTGGCTGACTTACAGGTTTGTGGTTTCCTGTGATGGCCAGTGTTCTCTGGCACCCACTGCAGAGAAATTTGTAAAGGTCCTGCCAGAAAACAGAAGCTCTGTCAATGAGAGAACGAAATGGCCAATGAAAATGCCTACATCCTGCTCTCGTTTCTGATTTGCTGGAATGCCTAAAAGTCATGCAGTTTTGTAGAGCATTTTCAGAACTCACAAAATGGGATAGAAGGCTGGCACCCCCTTGGCATATAGAAGTCATGTGCCCCCTGGGGAGAGAGGGTGTTTTGTAGTGTCCTCTGGAAGTCAGGAGAAAGTGATTTTTATTGATCAGCCAAGTTATTTCTTGTAGTAGGGAAATTAGTGAGAATCTGAAAGTTTGTTCCCGTAAGTGGGTATGAAATTTTGTTCAAGTCATTCTGGTTTTCTAGGTAATTTTGCTGTTTAGTGAATATGCACATGCTTAATAGGCAGAGACCCCCAAATTAAGTTGTGCACCCAAGCAGCTAGCTAGCCAGTGGTGTTTAGTGATCTAGACAGACTTGGCAACATTTTTGTTGATACCAATAAATTATATTCGTTTCCATGGAAATTTGAGTGTATTGTATTTTTATGAGCTTTTCGCTATCACCTTTAGGTTGTCTTTTTTTTTTTTTTTCTTTTTTTTTTTTTTTTTTTTTTTTTTTTTTTTTTTTTTTTTTTTTTTTTTTTTCGAATAACCCATTTGGAGGGTACGATGAATCAACTTTGGCTACTCTTCATTGTATTAGATTTCTTCAGTTTCCAAATTTCCTTCATCCTTTTAGAGTGTTGTTCCCTTTCTTCTTGAGTCCACTTTCGTCTAGTTATTTTCTTTCTCTCCTGAAATTCTGCCTTTTGAACTGCCTTTCTGAAATGTGTTCTGTTTTCTATTGTGTCTATTGTAACTCCAGCATTTTCAATGTCCTTTTCAGTCTCTATGAACCATGCTGGCTTGGATTTGTAGCTATTGAGTAATGTGAATATCCGCTTGGTTAGTCTGTTGTTATCCATTCTGAATATATGTCCAAAAAACTGTAGTCTCCTCTTCCTCATTACATCAGTTAGTTTCTCTGTTTTCAGATATAGCTCTCTGTTTGGTCTTAACCTGTATTCAGCATTATCATTTCTTTTAGCTCCCAGTATTTTCCTTAAAATTCTTCTTTCGACCTTCTCTAGTTTCTCAAGATCTCCATTTCTTGTTAGTTTAAGTGTTTCTGCCGCATAGAGAGCTTCAGGTCTGGCCACTGCATGGTAGTGTCTTAATTTCGTGTTCCAGGACAAGGATTTTTTATTATAAACGTTTTTGGTCATATGAAACACTCTTTCCATTCTGTGCACTCTAGTTTCTATAGCTATCTTTTCTTTGGCATTGTATGTAATCCACTCTCCTAGGTATTTAAAGGAATCTGTTTTGTGTATTGTGTTGTTGTCAACTGTAATATTTTGAGGAGCATCACAGATGTTTGTCATAAACTTTGTTTTTTCATAGGATATTTGTAGTCCTACTTTGGCTGCTTGTTTTTGTAGTTCTCTTATTTGTTCTTGGGCATTGTCTAGTGAATCTGTAATCAATGCCATGTCATCTGCGAAGGCTAAACAGTCGACAGTGATCTTGTTTGGATTTCTCCCTTGTTGAATCCCTTTAGTATTGATGGCCTTCCTCCATTCTCGAACTACCTTCTCCAAGACACAATTGAAAAGCAGAGGTGACAGACCATCTCCCTGTCAAACACCTGACTTTATTTCAAACGATTTTGAGAGCTCTCCCCTAAATTTTACTTTCGATTTTGTATTTGTCAAAGTACCTTTAATTATTGCAGTTGTTTTAGCATCAAGTCCCAATTCTTTTAAGATATCAAGCAGTGTATTTCTGTCAATTGAATCATAGGCTTTTTTAAAATCCACAAAAGTAATTACATATTTTAATGATTTTCCTCATTTTCTATTATGTTCTTTAAATTTAGTATTTGTTCTGCACATGACCTTCCCTTCCTAAATCCAGCCTGATACTCTCCTAGCTGTTTGTCAAGTATCTCTTCTGCTCTTTTTAAAAGTGCCTTAGACAAGATCTTATAGGTCACTGGTAAGAGGGAGATTCCCCTATAATTGCTAGGATCTGTTTTCTTCCCTTTTTTATGTAGTGGATGTATTAATGCAGCTGTCCGGTCTGGTGGTAATCTGTGTGTTGTCCAGATTTCTTTTAGTATTTCTGATAGACACTGTATCATGTTGTCACTAGAGTACCCCCATAGTTCAGCAACTATATTATCCTCTCCAGGGGCTTTATTATTTTTAAGCTCTTTTATGATTTCTTTTATTTCTTCTGTGGTTGGCAGCTTGGAGTCTGGTGGTGTTGGGTTTACAATATTGAAATAAAATTTTTCTTTCGGTGGATAACAGTTATGTAGTTCTTCAAAATATTCAGCAAGTATTCTACAGTTCTCTATGCTATTGTATGCAGTTTTCTGCGTTTTTGGGTCCGTGAAAAATAGACTAGGAGGAGAGTATTTCTTTAAGTTACTTTTGAAAGTTTTGTAAAAGTCCCTAGCATTGTTCTGTTTGAAGTTGGAGTCTATTGATGCTAGTTGGTCTTTTATGTATTGAACTTGGATCTTTTTAAGGCCTTTTGAAGCTTGCTTCTGGGCTTCTTTTAGGGAGTTCCTATTTTTATCATTTTTGTTGGCATTCCAAATGTTCCAAGCTCGTTGTCTTGTTAGGATTAGTTTGTCACACTCATCATTCCACCAGGCATGTTTCCATTTTTTGGTAAGGAGAATGGTTTCTTCTGCTGTCTGTACTATATCTTTTTGAAGTTGTTCCCATGTTTTAGGTGTTTTCTTTTCCAAAAGTGTCCTGAAATTGTGTTCCTTGGTTAATTTCTGAGTGTCAAACTTTTTAGGTTGATATTCGCTCTTTTTTTTATATATTGGTCTAATTTTGAATTTAACGACAGATAGATAGTGATCTGAATCTAAACTTGCACTCTTAGCCACTTTTACATTGAGTGTCTCTGATGCAGACAGTCTGCTTATAGCAACATGGTCAAGTTGTTTCTCCCCACAGACTGGATTCGGGGATACCCATGTAGTTTGTTTTCTAGGGAGTTTTTTGAAATATGTAGACTTTAGAACTATGTCGTGTTCTCTGCATAAACTAATAAGTCTTTCTCCATTTGCATTGGTTCTTTTATGTGCAGGGAATTTGCCTACTATGGATTGGTGATGACGTTCTTTGCTGATTTGAGCATTAAAGTCTCCCAACAATATTATTGTGTTTTTGGATGAAATCTGGTCTAAGGTGTTTGACAGTTCCTGCCAAAAAATTTCTGTTTGTTCTTTTTGTGTTCTGTTTTTCTCATTTGTTGGTGCATGTGAGTTTACAATGGTATACAGTTTGTTTACTGATTTCAAGGTTAATGTTGAAAGCCTTTCATTGACAGATTTAAATTCTACTATCGAATTTAATATATTTTGGTTTACAATGAATCCTGTTCCAAATTGGGATACATTCTTCATAACTCTTTTTCCTGGCTTCCCTTTGAAGATTCTGAATCCCTCTGAATCAAATGAATGTTCATCAGTATACCTTGTTTCTTGGAGTGCAGTTATCATTATATTTTTCTGTTTTATAAAATTTATTAACGTTTTAAGTTTTCCTGTTTTTAGAAGTGAGTTTACGTTGAATGTTGCCAAGTAGTTTATATTTTTGTGTTTAATTTTATTTGTTGCTTGCTTAAGGCAGGTTTCATTTAACTGTTATGAGTGAACATTTTCCAGTCCAGTCGTTTCTCAGAATCTTCAATGAAAGTAATAAGAAAGCTAAAGGGCTTTCATTTATTGACTTTGAAGTTGTGAGAAGTTTAAGCCTGTCATGCAGGTTAATATGGGGCTGGAACCCCTTATTCAGAATGATTGGTAGTGTAACAGAGCAGGGACTTATTCTGGGTGCACCAATAAATGTTTACAACTAAATTCATGGAGCGGTACATCTTGTAATGTCTCACACATCACTTGTTGCCAAGAATGTATGGATTCTGGCCACATCCACAAGTGCAGTTTTGTGCAGTGCCACAGAAGCTCTGGGGCATGGACACAAGTAATATTTCAATATCAAACTAGTTTTAAATGAAATTGGATTCTTTAATTCCAATCTTTAACTTAAATAAAATACATGGACTTTGTTTTGAAAAATCATAAGTTAGGGCAAAAGGTTTTTAATTGTGTAATCAGTTAAGTCTATCTTCTTACTTCATAAATACTAACCTTCTTTCAAACAATGGATGCCATTCCCATAATAACCTTCATTACAAGTGCAGCAAAACCCTGTTTCATAGTCAAGACATGTAGCGTGACTATGACATGTTGTTATTCCTTGTTGGGCACAAGAGTTTACTTCAGCATCAGCACCTAAAATAATGAATTCTTTTATCATACTTCTTAATTTTATGAAATTAGTTTACAATGATTTTAAGTTAGATACAACATGTAATCTTTGGAGTGTGTTGCTTCAAGTAAAGATCAAATGAGCAAATGTAAATTGAGAGCTCTTAAAATGCAGTTTATTTTTCTTTAAGTGCTTTTATAGAATTTTTGAAATTAAAGTCAGTCAGCAACATTATTAAAACCTGCTTATTTTGTACATGTCTTTAAACATATGCTCCTGACAAATCTTCTTGTACCTGATGGATCTTCAGCTAAGTCTGGTAGTAAGATATTCCCTCTCTCATCAGTCTCTCCAATGTTAAACAACCAGATGCCAGGTTCACCAATATTGGACCACCTAACAGAAAAAATATCTTAGCACACTGAGAAGAAAGAAGAGGGATATGAAGAAAACCACGGAAGAAATAACAAATTTTTGTTTTAAATTAACAAAACCAGATTTCAGTAATAAAACTGTTTTAGCCACTACACAAATATAAGGATGAAGAATAATAATACATAATTTATAGAAAAGAATATCTACAAAAACCATGTATCACAGAATGTTATTTTGGAGATGGTTTACATCTAAAGAAGATGAAATTGCCATTTAAGTATAACAGAGAGAAATACATCATTGAGACCCCCACTCCCAAAAAAGTAATTTCAAGTCAAATGGTGTAGTATGTAAGTAACTAAGCAACTTCTTGGTTTCTGAGAGACATTACATTACCTGAAAGCAGACTAGTATCTTTCAGTACAGTAATTATGTAACAGAATATTTTCATGATATGAATATAATAGAGGGAAACATTCCACGTGGGAAAAATATATCTAAAAACAAAGATGATGTGACTTACCAAACGAAAGCACTGGCAGGTTGATAGACACACAAACATACACACAAAATTCAAGCTTTCGGAACCAATGGTTGTTTCATCAGGAAAGAGGGAAGGAGAGGGAAAGACAAAAGGATGTGGGTTTTAAGGGAGAGGGTAAGGAGTCATTCCAATCCCGGGAGCGGAAAGACTTACCTTAGGGGGAAAAAAGGACAGGTATACACTCACACACACACACATATCCATCCGCAAGTACACAGACACAAGCAGACATTTGTAAAGGCAAAGAGTTTGGACAGAGATGTCAGTCGAGGCAGAAGTACAGAGGCAAAGATGTTGTTGAATGACAGGTGAAGCATGAGCGGCGGCAACTTGACATTAGCGGAGGTTGAGGCCTGGCGGGTAACAAGAAGAGAGGATATACTGAAGGGAAAGTTCCCATCTCCGGAGTTCTGACAGGTTGGTGTTAGTGGGAAGTATCCAGATAACCCGGACGGTTTAACACTGTGCCAAGATGTGCTGGCCGTGCACCAAGGCGTGTTTGGCCACGGGGTGATCCTCATTACCAACAAACACTGTCTGCCTGTGTCCATTCATGCGAATGGACAGTTTGTTGCTGGTCATTCCCACATAGAAAGCTTCACAGTGTAGGCAGGTCAGTTGGTAAATCACGTGGGTGCTTTCACACCTGGCTCTGCCTTTGATCCTTCCGGGTTACAGGACTGGAGAAGGTGGTGGTGGGATGGTGCATGGGACAGGTTTTACTCCGGGGGCAGTTACAAGGGTAGGAGCCAGAGGGTAGGGAAGGTGGTTTGGGGATTTCATAGGGATGAACTGGATCAGACTCTGAATGTGGCTCTCCAGCAGGGATACGACTTCCTCAAATCCTGCCCTGAAATGAGATCCATCCTTCATGAAATCCTCCCCACTCCACCAAGAGTGTCTTTCCGCCGTCCACCTAACCTTTGTAACCTCTTAGTTCATCCCTATGAAATCCCCAAACTACCTTCCCTACCCTCTGGCTCCTACCCTTGTAACCGCCCCGGGTGTAAAACTTGTTCCATGCACCCTCCCACCACCACCTACTCTAGTCCTGTAACTCGGAAGGTGTACACGATCAAAGGCAGAGGCAGGTGTGAAAGCACCCACGTGATTTACCAACTGACCTGCCTACACTGTGAAGCTTTCTATGTGGGAATGACCAGCAACAAACTGTCCATTCGCATGAATGGACACAGGCAGACAGTGTTTGTTGGTAGTGAGGATCACCCTGTGGCTAAACATGCCTTGGTGCACGGCCAGCAATTCTTGGCACAGTGTTACACCGTCCGGGTTATCTGGATACTTCCCACTAACACCAACCTGTCAGAACTCCGGAGATGGGTACTTTCCCTTCAGTATATCCTCTCTTCTTGTTACCCGCCAGGCCTCAACCTCCGCTAATGTCAAGTTGCCGCCGCTCATACCTCACCTGTCATTCAACAACATCTTTGCCTCTGTACTTCTGCCTCGACTGACATCTCTGCCCCAACTCTTTGCCTTTACAAATGTCTGCTTGTGTCTGTGTACTTGCGGATGGATATGTGTGTGTGTGTGAGTGTATACCTGTGCTTTTTTCCCCCTAAGGTAAGTCTTTCCACTCCCGGGATTGGAATGACTCCTTACCCTCTCCCTTAAAACCCACATCCTTTTGTCTTTCCCTCTCCTTCCCTCTTTCCCGATGAAGCAACCGTTGGTTGCGAAAGCTTGAATTTTGTGTGTATGTTTGTGTTTGTTTGTGTGTCTATCAACCTGCCAGCGCTTTCGTTTGGTAAATCACATCATCTTTGTTTTTGGAATATTTTCATGAAAAGACATCAGCAATTTGCATAAACTAACAGTTTTTTGTGACTAGCTATTCTTATTTGTGGTGGTATAAAATTGTTAATGCACAAGAAATATAAAGAAAAAAACTGGCCAGTAATTTTTTGGGGTAGTTTTCAGCCAGAATAGTAGTGTTCTAGTGGGCAGTGTGCTCAGTAGCTTCAGATCTACAATTAGGAGACATAGTTCTCTCTCTCTCTCTCTCTCTCTCTCTCTCTCTCTCTATCTATCTATCTATCTAAAGTTCTTTTCAAGTATTTTGTTACCAAGCGAAGTGGTGCAGTAGTTAGGATTCACATTTGGGAGGATGACAGTTCAAACCCGCATATAGCCATCCTGATTTAGGTTTCCTGTGACTTTCGTAAATCGCTTCAGGAAAATGTCGAGATCAATCCTTTGAAAGAGCATGGCCGACTTTCGTTCCCATCCTTCCCTAATCTGATGGGACTGATGACCTTGCTATTTGGGCCCCTAACCCAAATCATTCAAGTATTTTGTTTGGTATTTTAAAATATTATTTTTTATTATGGTCTGCCAAAGAAGCTATTATACAACACATTCTTGGCTCACATACATCATATAATTAAATTACAGTAACTGTTCCAACTGCAATCTTCATTCTTTTCAGTTCTGCATCTTGCCCTTCCTCCTTCTACCAACCCACTCCTGTCATTATCAATGTTGTCAATTTAACCCCATTTATCCACCTTTTGTTTTACATTTTTCAATTTTTTGAACATGTTTCTTGATTGCTGCTTCACCTTTACTTCCTGTCTTTTCATTGTTGTTCTACCTAAACTTTTATTTTACGTCTGTATGTTGTATTTTACAATGAATGCTTTATTGACAACATTTATAAGGGGCACATGAGAATGCAAACAACTCAAGTAAACCACAGAATATCCTATAAACATCAATGAACAAAATGAAAGCAAAGAATAAGCAGGATCAGTGATATATCTTGCAGTTCATAATGACCGAGTATCTTACTCCCTACAAGTTCTAATGGTACTTTCTACGTAATCGGACATGAGGTCCAGAGCATGTGACAACTGGCAGAGGGATATGAGACTCTGCCAAGTCTGTCATAGATTCAACAGGCTTTTTGTCCAGCAACTGCTACGGCTTCTCCAATTTGCAGGTACTGGCATATGAGGTACAATCATAGCTGAGGTATCATTAACATCAACTTTAAACATATTTTTGTCTTAGCTAAGAAATGTATATCTGATTGATTATAAACTCTATTATTGCATTTTTAGAGCGTAAATATTCAAACACTTTATGAACGTATAAAAAAAATGCAGTTTCATATCTTTTCTTCATTCGTGCCGTTATGTATTGATCCATTACCTGATACCAACAAAGATCTTGGCCTTTGAATTGGCCCATATTCTGACACATGTTGAGAAGAATTATTTGCAGTAACTGGTGCCCTTCATAAGCAATATTTCCACATATGAATTCAACTCAAAGGGTCACAATATTTGGTTCCCTTTGTACATCCACTACCTAACTCCTGTATGTAAAACGATACCTTGTTGCCAATTTAGTGCATAACAGTTTGCAGCTTAGCAGAAAACTCAGTGCTTTAGGGTCACTGTCAGATTTACTGTGGTGCCCTGACAAACAAAAGACCCAGACAACAGCAAATCCCTGCAGTTCTGTCACTGAATATGCCATAAGTTCTGTGAATGTGATGTCGCCTTCAATAGTCAGCTGATGCCCTAAAGATGTGCTTAAAATTGTATTTTGTGTGTGTGTGTTTTGATATTTGGAGGAGAAAATTGGTGACTGACATTTTGTGGAAAGATCTCCCCATGATGAAAATTGACCAACTGACTTATCATATCCATGACACTTTCCACCACTATTATATGATAACACAAAATGAGCTGTGCTGCTTTGAGCTTTTTTGATGTCCACCATTAACCCTATCTGGTAGTGATCTAAAACCTCACAGCATTATTCCAGAAGAAGATGGACAAACATTGTGTAGGCAGTCTCTTTAATAGATATGCTGCACCTTCTAAGTGTTCAGCTAATAAAATGTTGTCTCTGGTTTGCCTTTCCCATAACATTTTCTGTGTGGTGATTCCAATTTAAGTTGTTCGTAACTGCGATCCCTTGGTATTTATTTGTACCAGTAGCCTTAAAATGTCTGTGATTTACTACGTAATCAAAATTTAATGGAATTTTTTTAGTACTCATATTGAAAACATCACTTTTTATTGTTCAGAGTCAATTGTCATTTTCACACTATGCAGGCATCTTGTGTAAATGATTTTGTAATTAGTTTTGATCTACTGTTGATTTTATTTGTTAATACAGGTTTAGGACAACAAACAGAAGGCCTATAATATTTCCATGTGGAACCCCAGATATAACTTTTGTTTCACTAGATGACATCCCATCAGTTATTATAAACAGTGACCTTTCTGACAGGAAAACATGAATCCATCTGGGACCGATGAGCTACCATTTGTGAGGTATGCTGTTCAAAAACTTCTCGAAATCTAGAAATACAGTATCAACTTGAAATTCCCTGTCAACAACACTCATTTCTTTGTATGAATGAAGAGCTGTGTTCAACAACAAACTGTTATAAAGACAGTGGAGATATTTTATTATTAATTTCTGAATGATTGTACAATTATGATGAGTATATAACAGGCTAACGACATGTTGTCACTTGTTAGCATATCAAGTGGACACCCATTTGCCTACAGTAGCTGTCAACTCACCTGTAGAGGTTCTGCACGTGGTCTGTGCCTGATCCCCGCAGAGTGTACAGACGGCCATCTGCAGCCACCAGCCCTGCCTGAGCGCGGGCATCAGGCAAACCACCCTCTTGTCCCGAACCTTGTACCCACTGTATGCCATCATCTGCATACAGGAATTGGGCAAATGATCGCTGCCCATCACTTGTGACCACCACCTGGTATGTGTTCACCTGTGACACACATATTTGTTGTCATTATGGGAGTCTATTGAAGAACAGCTCAAAGGAAAAGTGTGAGGCACGAATTTATTTATACGTATCTGTTGGTCACTTAATTTTTGACAACACAGAACAAGTAAAGGGCAGTATGTACAGAAAAATTAGGTTTACTGGATGAATTATCATGAATAATGTTATGGTCATTACCAGGTATAAAGGAAGGCTATGTAATTAAATAAATTTGCAATAGAGAAAATTATATTTTTGTAGGAATGAACACATATGTAGTTGTTACTGCTGCTACTGTTGCTGTTGTGGTCTTCAGCCTGAAGACTGATTTGACACATTTCTCCATGCTAGTCAATTTTTGCAAGCCTATTCATCTCTGCATAACTACTGAAAACTACATCCATTTGAATCTTACAGCACTCTAGACTTGGACACTCCCTACAAGGTTTACCCTTCACACTTCCCTCCATTAGCAAATTGATGATTACTTGATGCCACAGGATATGTACAATCAGCTGTTCCTAATGCACCGTTAATATTCAATGCTAACAAATTTATCTTTTCAGAAATACACTGAAACAGAATAGGTTGATACTCACCACACAGGGGTGTTGAGTGACAGACAGGCATATTTAAAGTACGTTTACAAGTAAACAAAGCTGCTGAACAAAATCTTTCCTCAGATGTTGAAAAACATACACACACACACACACACACACACACACACACACACACACACAGTCATTGTCATCTTTGGGCACTGGGGCCCAAGTGTCATGAGATGTGATCTCAGTTGGAGTGGGTAGTGGTGGTACAGAAGGCTGCACCACTGGAAGGCTGTGCTTCGTGGAAAAGTAGGGGAGGAGAAGCAGAGAAGGGGAAAGAATGATGCAGGTGCACTTGGGGGTGGCAGGCATCTGTAGGGCTGGAGTGAGAGCAGCAAAGGGGATAGAGGCAAGTGGAAAGAGCGACTAGCGAAGATTGAATGAAGGATATGTGTCACCAGCTGTGCAAATCAGAAAAGCTGGTGTTGGTGGAAAGAATCCAGATGGCACAGACTCTGAGGCAATTGCTGAAGTGAAGCACACCACAATGTGCAGAATGCTCAGCATCAGTATGGTTCAGCTGTCTCTTAGCCACAGTTTAGAAAGGACCATGACAAGAGCTAGTCAATACCCTGGTGCACAAAACGATTCAGTTGCTCCCATGCTGTGTAATACTGATTCATAACTCCCACCCCTTACGCTACAGAACCCGAACCTAAACAGAGCTGCAACACAGTTATGAACCAGTTCTCCTAAAGCCTGAGTCCCACAGAAGTATCAGTCCTCTCAAAAAGTCTCACATTTTGCCCCACTCCCAAATTCAATCATGCTGGGTTTTAAAAGAACTCTTCACCTTCTCCCAGCCATTACAGTGAAAATACTTTTTCTTCACCAACCCTACCAATTACACTCATCATAAAATAAATACTGAATCCTGATTTACTCTATTTGGTTTTCCACCTAACCATGGCCCACCCCTCTTCTGGCCAAATCGTGCCCTGATAACTTTCCAGAACTTACCAACCTCTAACTCCGTACCATCATTATTCCCCAAAATCCTCAAGATGGAAGCTAATATCCAGACAGAACAGAAATCTGCCATCTAAAAACGGATTCTGACTCTAGTATCCCAAGTGTTTACAAAGGATCCACCACTGCAGGGATTACCTGGTGGAGACACTGCCAGCTGTCAGACAGGCTCACCTAAAAGCCCTGCCACAGTAACCCTATTCCAGAAATCCAGCATATTCTCCAGTCCCTCCTCGAATTCCTATGTCCATCCCAGAACCTGTACCCTGAGTCTCTCTCTGTCTTCCTACCTTCTACATGCTGGCTAAAATACGTAAACCCAACTACCCAGGACATATCATTTTGGCTGGATACCGCACAGTCCTCTCCCCCTTCCCCCACCCCTGAAACAATTTCTATCCTTGTGGACATACACTTGCAGCCTATTACCCATGACCTATCCTCCTATATAAGACACACCAACTACTTGCTCTACTGACTCTTCACAGTTCATGTCCTTTTACTACTCAGCATCCTGATCATCAAATCAATTCCATCTCCTCCCACACTAACATTGCAATGCCCATGGCCTTACCACCACTGAACACTATCCTTCCCAACATCCAACCGACTAGAAACATACAACCTTCTTTCTGATCACCATGACCAGCAAATCCTCACCCACTTATTACTTATCCTTTAAAGCCATCACTTGTAAACAAATCCACAGTACACCCAGTGCCACCCATAAGGTGCATCCTATGCCAAACTACTCATGGGTCACCTGGAGGAATAATTCCTAGCAATGCAGAATCACAAATCCCTCAGATTCACTGTTAACAGCTTCATGATCTGGACTGAGTTTGAAGACACTCTACCCTCATTCATCCAGTATCTTAATACATTCACGTCCTCAACCAGGGTATTGACTACCACATGTTGTGCCCTGAAATGAGAAATACAGTCCCCACTATCTTCCAGACCCCTCCAATGGCAGTACTCCACTGTCCACCCAATCTATGCAATATCTTTGTCTTTCCCTATATGATACCTTCCCCACAACTAATCATCCACTATCAGACTAGTTGCAAGTCGTGCTTCACACATCCTCCCACAGCCATCTACTCCTGTCCTGTCACACTTACGCCCTACTGCACCAGAGGCAAACGAAACATCTGCAAAAGCAGCCAAGTGGTATACCTATAGCTTCAAACATTGTGTGGCATTCTGTGTGGGCATGACCACTAACAAGCTGTCTGTCCACATGAGTGGCCACTGCTAAAGTGTGACCAAGAAACAGCGAGACCACCCAGTTGCCAAGCATGCTGTGCAACAGGTCATGCTTGACTTTAGTGACTACTTAGCAGCCAGTGCCATCTGGATTCTTCCAATCAAAACCAGTTTTTTTTTTTTTCCGAGCTGCACAGGTGGTAACTCTCCCTATAACATATCCTTCATTCTCCTAAGCCCCCAGGCCTCAACCTCCACAGGTCCCTGTTCTAGTTGCCTTCATCCCACTCCAGCTGCACACACGTCCAGCGTCTGTATAGTCCTTTCCCATTCTCTGCTTCTTCTCTCTCCTTACCCCACAAACAGAGCCTCCTGATGCTGTACTTCACATACCACCATCCTCTCCCTGCCACATCCCTGTGCACTCCCACAGACAGCACTTCAGCTTCTTCCCCCACCCCTACCCTGCTATCCCTACCCCCTGCCCCTCACCCACGCCTCTTCTTTAATCCAGCCCACTAGATCTACGTCTACATGAATACTCTGCTAACCACCATGAGGTGCATGGCAGAGGGTACGTCTCATTGTACCAGTTATTAGGATTTCTTCCTGTTTCGTTCACATATGGAGGCAAGGAACAATGATTGTTTGAATGCTTCTGTGATTGCAGCAATTATTTTGATCTTATCCTCATGATCCCTATGTGAGCAATACTTAGAGAGTTATAGCATGTTCCTAGAGTAATCATTTAAAGCTGGTTCTTGAAAGTGCAAAATTTTACATTTCTGAACATTTAGAGTAAATTGCCAATTTCTGCAACATGTCAAAATCTTTGGGCTTCAGCACCCAGAGATGACAGTGGCCATGTGTGAGTGTGAGTTGTGTGTGTATGAGTATTAATAGTACACAAGTGGTTTTCTCTGTCTGAGGAAGGACTCTGTCTGACAGCTTTGTCTACTTTTAAACGTACTTTAAACATGCCTTTCTACTGCTCAGTGCCTCCTTATTTTGTCATTGTTAATCTATCTTGGATTTTCCATCGTTTCCATTTCAGAATTATTACTACTATCCTTCTCTCTCTCTCTCTCTCTCTCTCTCTCTCTCTCTCTCTCTCTCACACACACACACACACACACACACACACACACACACACACACTCACACACTCACTTTCTCTCTCTCTCCTTCTGCATTTCAAATCCTCTCTACTTCTGCCAACATCAGTTATTTTGCTGCCCAAATAGTGAAATTCATATATTACTTTAAGTGCCTCATTTTCTAATCTAATTCCTCCAGCATTGCCTGATTTAATTTGATCACATTCCACTGCCCTTGTTTTACTTTTGTTGATGTTCATCTTACAACCTCTTTTCAAGACACTATGCATTCTGTTAAACTGCTCTTACAAGTCCTTTGCTATCTCTGACAAAATTACACAACATCATCAGCAAACCTTAAAGTTTTTATTTCTTCTCCCTGAATTTTGATTCCTGCACCACATTTATGTTATTAATTTCCTTTAGTGCTTACATGATGTACTGTTTGACTGACATCAGAAGCAGCGATAACCCTGTCTCACTCCCATTTGAACCACTGCTTCCATTTCACGTTGTTCAACTCTTATAACTACAGTCTGGTTTCTGTGCAAATTATAAATAACCTTTTGCTCCCTTTATTTTATCCCTGATACCTACAGAAATTTTAAGAGAGTACTCCACTAAACAATGTCCAGGGCTTTCTTTAAATTTATAAATGCTACATCATGAACAAATTTAAGTATTTTGGCTAAGAATGACAAAAATATTTCTTTAGAGTTCCACAGCAAAATAACCCCAATACTGCCACTAAAAGGAAAAGAAGATAAGATCATTAATGATGTAGCACAGGCTCATGCTGAGGAAGGACTTTTTGAAAGGAACCATCTCAGTATTTTCCTTAAGCAATTTAGAGAAATTGTGGAAAATCAAAATCTTGATGGCCAGATAGGGATATGAAGCGTTGATCTCCTGAATGTGAATCTAGTATCATACCATGTTCCACTGAAAATAACTTGGCATTCAATAAAAAAAATACAAAAAATAATAGAAAACTGCTTTAAAAACTGTCACACCAAAGAGGCAATGGTGTGATAATGTTCTGGCCTTTCCTGCACAATAGACAACATAATAACCCACCATTTAGTTTAAAAGGGTACAGAAAAAAGCATTCAGTTTGTATATTCCATTTGACAGTATGCGTGAGCACTGCAGCTTACTGTTGTGTTTTAGAATGTAATCTACAATCAGCTAGATCACGGATGAGTCTGGACATGCTTCAGCATTCTTTTTTAATTTATGACTGTATGTATGATCTACTATTAGCATACACCATTCATAAGATGTTAGCAGTAAGAACAGTGTGTAAAGTGGATAACTGTACAATTTTCCAGAAGCTGTTTTAAGTTTTGGAATTTTTAAGTTTGTTTTCGGATTAATTTACGCCTTACTGGTTCTTGTTGCTGACACTAAAATCATTTTCAGCTGGACTGCGGTGCACACAATCACAATAGAAACAATTATGAAAAATATAGATTGCTATTCACTGTAAAGATGACACATTCAGTTATAGACTGCCACAATCAAAAGACTATTACACATCAAGCTTTCAGCCAAAGCCTTCTTCAGAAAAGAAAAGAAAACATATACATTCATGCAAGCAGGCAAACCTCACACACACATGACCTCTATCTGCAGTTACTCTGGGCTAGTCTTTTCATTGTGCCTGTTTGCAACTCAGCGTGTCATCTTTACAGTGAGTTGCAATCTATCTTTTTCATAATTGTTGATATTCCAACATGGACTTTCCACTGTTCAATCATGATAAAAAACACAAAAATAAGTTTTGTGTAGACTTTGCCATTTGCCTTCACATCTATGGTTCAGAGTGGAATTATGTACTCTTCTGTGAAAGCATCCAACAAATGCAATTTAGCATAAAGCAAAAGATTGGGAATCCCAGCACAGTTCAAAAGGAAATTTAAAAAAAACATACCTCATTAGTAATTCTGTCTACAAATTATTGGACTATTTAACCTACATGGCAAGCAACAGAGTTTGCTGTAATGATTCATGCCAAGTAGTAACATACTGCAAACATAATTCAATATTTAGAGCTATAGGTAACTATTTTCTTTGAAATTTACCAAAATAATCAAGTACATATTAAGTTAAGCATAGGTCAGGAGATAAACAGTGGTTATGTAGTAAAAATGAGGAGGCAGCAGCTTTTTTCAGAGTAGTAGTGTTCTTTCATATTTACTCAATAAAATTTATCCATCATTAGCATGAAAAGCATTAAGTAGTACAGCAATGTTTAATTGCTGTACCAGTATACAGATTAAGTTGCGATGATGTGCTTGTCTTTTGTTAATGTATGCCTTGAATCCTTCAATGTGACTGAAGCTTCTCTCTCCTGATGGGAGATATGAAGGATCAATGAAATGTAAATGACATTTTATAATGGTCATGCGTGTGTGACAAATAAAACAATTTATTTAAATAATAGACAGCCTCAGTAACACAATAGTTGATGTTTGATGGCTGTGGACCTGAGTATAAAGAAAACAATTTTAATGACCTCATTGTTGATGGGACATTAAACTCAAATTTCTTTCCTTTTCTTTTGATTATAGATGTTTATGAAACCACTTTAGATAATAGCACACACGATACACAGTGGCAGTAGTATGGGACTGCTCTATAGTTTCTGTATCAGTACAGTTAGGTCTCTAGGTACAAAGTACAAACCTTTGTATTATAGTTCAGATCAGGAAAATTTGCTGCAGTGCTATTTCACAGCCCTTAACTGAACCCCAGTGAACATATCTGTGTTCATCTACATCATACTCTACAAGCAACCTAATGGTGACTGGCAGAGGGTACTTCTTGTACCACTAAGGGATCAACCTTCCCTGTTCCATTCGTGAATGGTGCATTGGGACTGTGTTGAACTAGAGCAGTAGTCGCACGCCAGACAAGTTCATTCACAAATGCAGCAACAACTATTCACCTTGCTCCTGGAAGAATTAACACAAATTTTGCCTTCCTTGTATCAGAAATCAGTAGAAAGACTTACCCAAAGACTAAACGCTGTGACAGTGTCAAAAATTAGGAACTTCGTGCTACTACTTACATGGCACATGTCTTTGAAATGAACAGAAAGGGCCATTTGGAGACTTCCCATCATAGTTATAAAATTGAAATACAAATCCAACTACTTTGTGGTTCCCATTGTAGAGGATGCCATTAACCATAACCACAAGCAATAGATTCATTTTCAGTTAAAACCTTTAAAGTAGCCCATACACAGTATATATAGTGACACATTTTGTGGCATTATGCTCAAAAAAACAGTATGATGCTATGCACTTTTCTAAAGCATGATGCTACAATGGATAACAACTGTTAGACGAGTTGCACTGCTTGTGACTCACCTTATCAGCACCCATGTCATAATATCCCACACTGTCCCATGTGGCAATGAAGGCACTCTTTGGCTCAAAGTCTTCTGCGGAGCTGAAGTACTGACGAATCAATGTCTTTAGTGCAGACAGTATTTCTGGATCCTGCGTCTCCCTGTACAGAAGTGGCAAAGATCAGATGAATGTAAAGCAAAGCATTTAACAAAGAGAATGTGGCTACAGTAGGCAATTTCAGTTGCCTTGCCTAAAGGATTTAGCCTCTTTCTGTCTTACATATTATAAACCATAATCAGGATTGAAAGCTTTTATCCCATAATGCATATCTTGTTTGAACTGTATCAAAAATTGCAAATTTGCTTTGGAGTTAACCATATGGCATGCCTTCAGTTATCAAACACAATCTGACCATCCTGATTTAGGTTTTTTCTGTAGACAAATTACTCCAGGTGCATGCCAGGATGGTTCCTACTACAAGGCCACAGTTGACTATTTGTCCATTCCTTGTCACACTAGACCTATACATCTAGACAAGAAGAGGGAGTTTTATGGTCTGGGGAATGTATTTGTGGAATTCCCTGCGTCACCTCTTCAGTCTGTTAGGCACAATGGATCAACACAAATATTCATCTGTCCTTGGGGACCATGTCCACCCTTACATGCATTCATTTTTCCTCTGCATGATGGTGTCTACCAGCAAGACAATGCAACATGTCACACAGCTTTCAGTGTACATGTGCAGTTCAAAGAGTACCAAGATGAATTTATCATACTCCCCTGGCCAATCAGGAATCTGTGGGACCACCTTAATCAGGCTCCTCGCACCACGGATCCTCAACCGAGAAACATAGCACGGCTGGCTATGGCAGTAGAGTCAGCATAGCTCCACATCACTGTTGGTACATTCCAGAGCCTCACTGACTCTCTTCCTACATGTATTGCCGTGGTCCACACTGCAAAATTTGGTTATTCACACTTCTGACGGGTGGTCAAATTATTGTCACTGGACAGTGTATATATAGATCCTGATTTTTCCAGCATGTAGACAGCTAATAGTGTTCTACGGCTAGTTGGTTTTAAGAATGAGATAATAAAAGCAGCTGAGGGTAGTGGATATTGCCATTCAAGTAGTGGTAGCATCACATGGATATTTCCAGTCAGTAAGATTCCTTGACCAAGGAGGCGGGTTCATTATATTTATTAATTCACAATTAATCATGGAGAAACTAAACTATTTTGTGTGTTCAAAAACACTTGATGTTATGTATCCCATATATGATGTGATTTTTAAAAAAAATGATTTAAAAACGATAATTATAAAATTATGAAATTTTGATGTTTTGCTTTGTTTCTCGTAGTTTGTTTTAACAGAAAACCTGTGAATGGCAATAGCATGAATTTAGAGACTTTTTCAGACATTTACCCATCAGAACCAAGATGGCAGGGCATTTAAAAGAATATACACATTGTTTCCTTATACTATCATGAATTTATGGATTTCACACTCTTTGCCTGTTGACATTGACCTGAGGCAAGAGATTACTATTGCTGCAAGATTCTAGCATTTCTCACTGGAAGTCTTTTCACCCTAGTATTTGCAACATATAAGCAAAAGGGAAATAACACAAAGAAAGAAGACACACTTCTTGTCACAGAACCTGACAGGATGTGGAGCAGGCATTCTTCATACCTGAATATGGTATTTGTCATCTTAAATCAGAAATATACAATACATATGATGCAGCATACTATCATTAGCATGGGCTGTGGGGTACGTTCCGTAGTGTCAAAAAATATGAAACTGTTGCGAAGTGCAGGAAGTTCAAGCTGTTTGACCAAGACTGTCATGGGCTCCATCATTTCAAAAGTGATGATGGCGGGATACCCCCTATGCAGCCATGACCATGTGTGATCATGGATACATATCATAGGCTCAATGTGTATTTAATCTCAAGATATCCTTTTTTACTTGAAACACTTTTGAACTTTGAAGCCATCTTGCATCACAAAAATGAATGGGAACACAATAAAATTTACCATTTCAAACTTTGAGGCATGATCACTATTGAGTTTTTCAATAGGTAATTATATTATAGGTCAATATGTAGTATTACAAAAATAGGAAAGTATGGGTGTTTCAAGTTATACCTTAGTTGGAGGTTTTTTGAAACACTTCTAACATCAAATCGCATAGTAAAAATGCCAGATGTAAGAAGCAATGCTCTAGAAACGTTTTTTTAAAAAGCTGTAAAAATACCTTAGCTGTACAATTATTAATTACTGTACTAGAATGTTTGAGGAATCTAAGAATGTAACGATTGGGCAGTTTAGTAATTCTGTTACATGTGGTGGCAGCTATGGCGCTTTAGATACAAACGTCTTTGAACCTTCACTGTACTTTTGGGACACCACAATAAAATCATTCACATTTGGATTGTTAATTCTGAAAAACTACATTTTCTGATATTTCTTCCTCAGTGATCTTTACATTCCTCTCTAGATAATTACTATACTGCAGTCATCAACTCAGCAGCGATCATCGTCATCATTAATGGTCTCAATTGTTTTCTTTCTGAATTATGCCACTTTCAATATAGAACTATTATTTAAAAAAAGAAAAGAAATGAAAGAAGCCTGGTCACATACAAAGAATTATTACCGTGATACCGAGCAACAAGATAGGCTATGCTTATTTTTTTTATGAATGTACCATGGATTTCAAAAGTTGGGTTGTACAAAGAAAGTTTTAAATGGGAATTTTCAATTTCTGAATTATTAAATACAATGAACCCGCCTCCGTGGCCGAGGACGCTAGTAGAGTTCAAATATCCGTAACACGCTATTGCCACTCTCGAGTGACAATATCCATTGCCGTATTGAAGAAGTAGCGTTTTTCGCCCGCGTAATACAATGAAGGGGGGGGGGGGGGGGGGGGGGGGAGGGGTACTTTACGCTCACCTTTTGAAAATACTGAACTCTATATAGTCATGTACATTTTAATATTTTGAAAAAAAAAGTTTATTGTTTTTGACGAAGTCAACTATCAGATTCAATAATTTTTTTTTAAATTTTTTCTTTAAACTTACCGCAAAATTTAAGTCTTTGTGCAGCTGTGACTTTACACAACGAATGTCATGTTCAAAATTATTTTCAGGTTCTGGACCCTGCTTACACATCAATATCTTTTTGGAAACTATGTTGTGAGTAAAAGTCAACAACAATTAACGAAATTTGTATTTTTTTTGTGATGGTCATAAAGTAACTCTCCTCCCCCCCCCCCCCACCCTCGTTGTACACGTTATTGAAATTGCAATGGTTCTGCTACGTGTGTACTAAAAGAAATGGTATCTCAAGGCTCTGGAGACTATTTACACATCAGGGCCTCTTCAATAGGTATATTATTCCTATCAGTCAAAACGTGTAACCAATTTTGTTGTTTTTAATTTATAATAGTAGGCATAAAGTATACACCCCCCCCCCCACCCCCCCCCCCCCCCCCCACCCCCCCGGTCTGGTCCACTGGTAAGTAGTTCTTTTTCTCCTAAGATACACATTCAAAGTAATGCAGAAGTAACTGCCGTAACTGTCAGTTTGTGTAGATTAGTACTAATCGTAACTTTCTGTTAATATACTTAACGGAAGCAGCCAGCACTCGCTGTAACGACTGGCTTGCGTCGTTCCACATGCGTGAAGGCTCTCCTTCATGGCAGAGTTGACGGAACACAACGTGTCAATGAATGGACGAATGAATGCCAGTACCGCTCCTATGAGCGGTCAAACAATACCACCTGCGCTGCAGAAGGACTTTACTATGAATTGTTGAATGTTGTGTATGGTTTCTTTGTTGAATGAGACATGAATCGAGTTTCCACCCATCCGGATTTTACCTGGATGTCTCTATTTTTAACCAATTGTCCTTGTTGGACAGCGAAATGTCTTGGATTTCATCGTACTTAGTGTGCCTTTAATCACCTGACACTATAGAATGTTTTCTTTCAGATGTATGAATACAAAAATCTTCGTGGATAATTTTTAACTTTATTTCTTAACTGGTTCGATACAATTGATTGAATCATATTTGTTTTTATTTTTTAACTTATCACCTGACCTCATAGGTTGTTCCTTTTGAGATATCCTAATATGTATACAATACCGTACCGGTATATTTTGTGAACATTTTTGAACTTTATTTCCTAATCGGTCTGACACAGTTGATTGAATCATACGTGGATTACATTTTAAATAATTAACTCAAAAAATTATATATGTACCTATATTAACAGTGCATAATGTTCAGTACAAAAAGATGTAGGCTATCTTGAATAAAATACAACCTTTAAATTAAGACAGTCATCTGTCTTCAAAAACATACAGACTGAACAACTTTTAGGACACTGTACAATAAATTTTGTGTATGTCTTGCCAAATTATATAAGAATAGTAATTTTAGAATAGATAGTGTCAGTATAAGATTCAAGGAACTCCCCCTCACAGACAAGGGTGTAAAATTCTAGTGACTAACTACTGAAGCAGTCGCAACAAACAGGATTTCACATTACACTAGGTGCAGAATGCTTATAGCTGGTTAAAACCAGAAATTTGTAGCCGAGAGATATTTGGGGGAAGTTTAAACGTACATCGAAAGAATACGCTAATAGTAAATGTAGGTGGTGTATTTCTCGCAGTAGGCTAGAAGTTCAAATCCACCAAGATAGAAATCGAAACTGCATGCGAGATTGTCCCCACAAGACCCACCTCCAGGTGTAACTGAAAACTTCAGAGAAAACCTAAGTTTACTAGTACGTAGTAGTAGTAGCTTTATTCATTCGTAGATCTCTTTTTTACAAGGATGCAGGACATGTCAAAGTATTTAGAAATTTAGACCAATTTATAATAAGCTAATTCGTATAAACATATATTTACAGACTTCTAGTTAGAGACAATCATTAGATTTACTCCTGGTATACAATACTTTTTTTTACAAATAACTTATTAAATAATGTAATGCCAAACCGTTCACTCATATCTGACATCAGTCACTGCACACACTATACACACATTGTTTCATAACACTTCACTCACTACACATACAAACACACACACACTGGTGATCTCTGGGCCATTTACGTTTAGTTCCCCGGTCATTCTGTTGTCAATTGAAGAGACTAATCATCCAACAGTTAACTGGGAAACCTACAGTTCTGTAAGTGTTGGCCATTATAAGACGCCCTGTGAAACTTTACTAAACGCTTCTCCGAAAACTGCCTAGAGCTGACAGTTCAAAAGCCTACTCATGATGGAAATATGTTGGGGTCTAATGACATGACCTATTTGAGGATGTCAACGCAGAAAATAGTATCAGTAGCATCAATGATTACCAAAATGCAAAGGGCAACCAAAAAATGTAGGACTTAGATAAAGAGGCAGTGGTATCGCATCTCAAAGAGGAACTCCAAACAATTAGCTCTGGAGGGGATATTGCATTGATCGCTCAGGATCAAAGCTTTGAGGAAGCTGAAGCAACACTCACGTCAATTATAACTCTCTCCGACTTCATCCTCAACAACCGTTGTGTCAACTTTCCACCATTGGAATACACAAGCAAACTGCAAACCTAGCATCACATTTAGAGATCAGACTCTCCAATGTTGCAATACTTCAAAATACCTAGGTGTGACCCTAGGCAGGTGTTTGACATAGAAAATCCATCTTAAGAATGTGGCAACTAAAATCGAAAGTCGGAACAAATACTCCAGAGGTTAACAGGCTTGGGGTGCCATTGCAACAGTCATATTATCAGCCTTAGCTCTTCATACACAGTCACAGAATACTGCTGCATCACCTGGCTAAACAGTGCTCACATTAAAGCAGTTGACAGACAGCTCTATCGAGCAATCCGCATCATAAGGTGTATTCGTCCCAGAAACACGCTACCGGTTATTATCAATATTTCACCACTATCCATAAGATAACAATCATTGATGAACATGTAGATAATAAAAAAAAGAAACAAAGCTACAAGTTCACTCAGAACAATGTCTAGAAAACCATCGTGACGTACAGCAATCAGCCCGCAGAATAGTCATTTCAACATGCAGAATGCCTGCAAAAATCAGTGGCAGAAACAAAGTTCCTTAACACAATCAACTGAAACTCCCTGGGAGCAACCAGCTGATTTTCATGCATCTCGACAACATTGGTGCATACTGAATCGGAATAAAAACTCGTCGACTGTCTGTATTTCAATTTTAGGGTTTTATTTCCGATACATACGGAAACAATAAGAACCGGAAATTAAATCTGAAGCCGAAGTACAGTCGAAGGGCTTGTATTCGTGAAACACAGGGCTACTATAAAGATTCATTTTCAGAGTTATACATTTTCAAAATGTTACATGTACAAATATAACTGATGCATGAATAAAACTACAAACTCACCGAATTTGCATTGTGCCCACCAGCTGGCGTTACGAGTGCAGTACCTTGACAAAATGGCGACAAGGCAAGAAATGAGTTTTTGCGTGTGTCGGAACATGTAAGACGTTTATCTCTTACAACAGTGTAGAAGGAATGATGGAAAAGAACAGCCATGTGAACAGAGCATTGAGCATTGGTGTCGACAATTTAGGGACACTAATTGTTTCTGTAAATAGAAAAATAGGCCTATCGTTCGACCAAGTGTGCCAGATGCAATCAGGGACATGGTGAGGGAACGTTCCGTACGCAATTTACATCTACATCTACATGACTACTCTGCAATTCACATTTAAGTGCTTGGCAGAGGGTTCATCGAACCACAATCATACTATCTCTCTACCATTCCACTCCCGAACAGCGCGCGGGAAAAACGAACATCTAAACCTTTCTGTTCGAGCTCTGATTTCTCTTATTTTATTTTGATGATCATTCCCTACCTATGTAGATTGGGCTCAACAAAATATTTTCGCATTCGGAAGAGAATCCAAAAAAAATCAACAGTTTGCGCAAGCCACGAAACTGGAATACTGCAGCAAAGCGTGTGGAAGATTTTGCAGGGTAGATTGCTCTTCAAACTGTACTATCATTAGTTCACGCAATAATTAAAAGATTTTGGCCGGCGCCTTCACTTTTGCATCACAATGTAAGAAGCCCTTGAGGATAAACATTTCGCCTTCAAGCTGGTATTCAGCAAAGAAGCAACCTTCCGTTTAAATGGAAAGGTTAATCAGCACAATGTAAGAGTGTGGGGTATTGGAAATCCTCATGCGCAGTGTCGCAGAGGAAGCTACATGGGCCATTTATCTTCTGTGAGAGGACTGTGACATATACCTCTGTGCGTATGTATGTTGCAGATGTGGTTGTTTCCACTGCTAATTCCGAGAATTTCATCTTGCGACAAGACGGGTCTCCCCCTCATTAGAGCCTCGATGTTGTCGTTACCTAAACGACGAGCTTCCGCATCGCTGGATTGGATGTAGTGGTGAAAATAATGTGGCTCTGTGCCCTTTTCCTGACAAAGGGAGTATACTGTCTTCGAGTTCTGCATAAAACTATTATGGATTCGTTATAAAATGAAGTACGAGCTACGTTCCTTGCATCTCTATCGTTATACTCCTACACTCCTTGCACGACATGTCCCACAAACATTCGCATTCTTTAAACTTCTTCAGAAACTCTGTCATCAAAGTTTCGTCTGCCTTGTAGTCTGTCATATTATCAATATTTGAAGAGCATTTATTTCCGTGTGCAGTGACAGAAGACAAATTTTTCTCGAGCGGTTGGCACGACAGCGCGATACAGGGCATAATTTGTTCATTGTTGGGTGATGTGTCGGTTGTCGGGTAACCATACGCAACCGACCGCCCAACACGGAAAATTGTTCTGTCGGTCGGCCAACAAGGCTGCACACGTATCATTTGTCGGTCGGTCGGCCGATAAATTGGTGTGAACGTAGGACTATTTAAGGATCTAAATATCGACCACGAAACTGTTTTGAAACATTTGTCAAAAGCTCGATTCCACATAATCTGATGAAGGTTTGAAAATCCATCAGCGAAAAATAAATGAAACAGAGCGAATTATCACAATTTCTGGAACAGTTGTTTACGAACGAAAAAATTTGGCTAAGCTGAAATGCGGTTGTTGAAGTAGCAGGAGCCGGCCGATGTGGCCGAGCGGTTCTAGGCGCTTCAGTCTGGAACCGCGCCACCGCTACGGTCGCAGGTTCGAATCCAGCCTCGGGCATGGCTGTGTGTGATGTCCTTAGGTTAGCTAGGTTTAAGTAGTTCTAAGTCTAGGGGATTGATGACCTCAGATGTTAAGTCCCATAGTGCTCCGAGCCGTTTGAACCATTTTTTTAAGTAGCAGGAAGTTATATTTTCTGGTTTCCGGAAGCTGTGATCAGGATTCAACTGACGCGCGCCGATCTGAATCCTGTATAATGGCAGGCTCAAAGTACAAAGAAGCATAACTGGGTGCAGTGGGTTTTCCTCTACCATTTAAAGTTATCTCCTTGCTCTATAGATTCGGTACAAAAATGTACAGTTTGATAGCGAAATACTTAAAAGACGCGGACATACAGATTTAAATTTCTTATTACAAGTACATTTGACTTAAGCAGTCTTATGGAGACAGTCTTGATCAGTAAAACGTACATTTTTTCTTTAAATTAAGAACTCATATTTGTACGAGACGAAGAGTTAAACTAAATACGGTAAGGAGAGGTAAAGAGGCCACTCTAGGGGTAACTGAAGTTTCACCAAACTGTAATTACTGATAGAGTCTTGACACTTACATACTACTAGGTATTACAATTTTTATAAGTAAAAAGATATATAACGAGTAGGACCTATACGCATTTTTCTAAAGCCATACGTAGTGACCACTTTACGCAAACTAACGCGGCAAAGAGGCAAGTACGGGCATACATATCTCTGAAAATCAACCCGCTTTCGGCAATGGTAACGCAATCGGCTTGGCGTCTTTCTTTAAGTGCAAACACTTTACTGTTCTTGGACTGAATCATCCACATTATAAAGTGATGAGTAGGATGAAATTGTTTTCCGTTCACTGTTTTAAGGACATAAAAAATTCTGTCTACTTTCACCTAGTTAAAAGCTTGCCCTCTAACCATCGAGGTTCGCGTCCCAAGATCAACATTATAGTGCTGTCTTTTCCTGTCATCTCAGATTCTTTGTTAAAACGACGAGGAACTTTGTTGCACTCTTCCAACTGGAATGCTAATCTGCATAGATCGCTCACTGTAACTCCATAAAATCGCCTTCTCATTTCAAAAATGTAATCAAGTGTTTATTGTTCTCGCTCTTTATTGAACACACTCCACAATCTTTTGATCACCTACTACAACTCTATTTTTTTCCTATAACCTTTCAGCATATTACGTGGAACATAAAACTGTTTTGCTGTTTCTCTACCGCCACAGTCGCATATTCTATGCGGCAGAATCATACGGTTGTTGCTCTGATTTCCGGACTTATTTTCTTTGCATCTTGATGCTCTAGTACTTGAAATAACACCATGCGGCTGCAGTGCACTTTTTCAATAGGATTTTTGTACTGGGACAAATATAACAAAGCAGAGGTGGTTTTAAATAACATTAATCAATTCAAATTCGTGACAAACAGATAGAATGACGGTTGATAGCTTCGTATATAAAAGGGTTTAGAAGTGAATATGAAGTATTATGTGCGATATATCGAAGTAGCTAACTCTTACTGAAGTAACCAGGTTAAAAATAAACGTTCGGGGGAAAATGGGTATCTTGGTCACTTTTCCCGACAAGAAGATTGGCCACGTTTTCCGATTGGGCGCCTTGTCGGCATAAGTAATTGACAGTTGAAACTGGCAAACCGAAAGAAATTAAATTTTTAAAAGCCAAAATGTGTTGTTCAGACACTGATATCTACGTTTAAGTGAGACACCAAGAATAATATAATTGATTTAACACAGATCAGACGACTGAAAATTAGGGAAGTTTTTACTAAAAAAAAAAAGTTTCCGAGCCAAACGCACGGTCAGCACTGACAGTGCATACTAGAACTAATTTGAAAACTTCTCGGCAATAATACTGGTGAGATTTCCCACTTGCCCTGAAATGGAAGAATTTTACGGTAAAAGTCGTACTAAACTACGTGCTAAACAATTTTCTTCTGTTCATATAGCTTACGGGAATGCAGTCAGGTAACATCCTCGGCAATCGCCGATATTTCGACAGGTGAACACCACGCCATTTTCGATACTCAGAAAGAAGTTCAATTTTCTCCTGACTGTTCTGACACTGACGCTTTCGGTCTCACTGTAAGTTATTCAGGTTTTTCCGCATTTAGCACGTAAAAGGAAGAAGTAAAAGCTGTCCTTACAGAGAAAAATGCAACAATTGCGAAATGATTCTCATCTATAATTTCATCGATATCACTATAAAGAAAACACGAAAATTTTGAGACAGCAAGTATGTTAATATTACTACAAACAGAAAGAACCTGAGAAAAATGTAATTCATTCACGAAAGAAATGGCTCACAAAACACTCATTCGACTGATTCGTGAGTATCGCTCGCAGAGGCAACAAGACAGGCTTTGTACGTCACGGAGAGTTACAATGTTAAAACTTTAACAACGAACAAACAGCCATAACTCTCTTGTATGTACAGCCCGTGAAATGACCATGTCGTAGAGATCAGAGTGTTTCCGGTTAATACAGAGGTTTACGGCTCTCAGCATAGTATCACTATGCGTGAAGTGTCAGTGTAACTCCCATTCATTTCGGTTTCTCCACAATCGAAAGACAAGGAAACTTACAGGTGTCAGAAAACATCAGGCGTGGGACGAAGGCAAACGCACGACAGATTAGTAGCGCGGGTTGCATACGCGGCAGACCATTCTGCCAATGTGAAGCAGCATGGGCTTCACTCCCGCTTTTCCTTTCACAATCACAAGGTGGACTGCTGGAAACACCGTGTAGTATTCGATCTACCAGGACTGTAGTATATACTTCGGAGACATTCTGGTCACAGAGGCCGTACCAAACAGAACGAGATAATTATAATTTATTGGGAAATTGAATTTTTGATCAAATTCCTTTATTGTATTTTTTCCAGCCTCAAGTCACACAAATGATATCATAGCTGGTTTCGTCGTATCACAAAGTAATCACCACATCATCTGAATAAGATACATACAGACACATAAGAAAGTATTTTTTTCCAAGTTCTGAACGCATCGTTCAGGTGGCTGACCATTAGCATTGCAACACTAGGGAGGACAGCAAAAACGAAATCGCACTTGTGAATCTTGAAATTTTCCCGGTTTACTAAATACTCTATGATGTTTTGGGAGTGCAAGCAGACGTCGTTTTCTTCCACACGTGGTTTTTCATATGTTCACCTATCAAGCATCACCACGTGAGCTGTCGTAACTTAATATTGATTAACCACTTCGCACAATTTAGCGTACTCTCGATGGCGGAAATGCGAAACGCAGTTGTCCCGGCGTGTTACCGCTTACCGGGGCCCAAGGCGTCCATAGTCATTTTTGCTGAAAGCAAATCGTGGAAGCTATGGGGTTACATGCGTTATCCAATAGACAGCCGCTGTCCCAATTAATAAGGCTTCCACCATCTGTATCTCTACTGATTCTTTAGTAATGGAATCGCAAAATGAATTATATGTTGCCAAAGTTACTATTATAAGAGGGTTGGAACTTTAATAGTGGCAACTATTTATTTACAGCTCGTACAAAATAGATACGTGTTTCAAAGTTTTACTGTCCTTCAAAGTAGTTACCAGCATTGTGTATAACCCGTTGCCAGCGATGTGGAAATCGTAGGATACTCTTAGCAGTGCCAGTTGTGTTGACAGTTCGAGCGGCGCGGTCTATTGCCCGACGAATTTGTAGCAGTTCTAAAACGAATGCCGTGAAGTGTTTCCTTCAGTTTAGAAATCGAGTTTAACTTACTAGGGCTTAAGCCATGGGAGTGCAGTAGGCGGTATAGCACTTAGCAGCCCCACCAGTGAAACAAATCAGTAACAGCTTGCACTGTACGTGTTTGAGCATTGTCCTGCAAAATGAAGGACAGGTCCTGCAGAAAGTGTCATCATTTCTGTCTCTAAGCTGGTCGTAGGTGGTGTTCCAAAAATGAACAGCTTAGAGAGAGAAGTGATGACTCTTTCTGCAGGACCTGACCATCTAATTTCACTGATGTCCAGCGAATATACACAGTCCAACACTTGAATGTGACCGCCTGCCAAACGCCTGAATTACCACCTTATGCAGCGCGGACCTGCAGGAAGAGAGTCTTTGAGGTTCTGGAAGGAACCGACAGGAATATGTAGCCATGCCAACTCCATAGCTACGCTTGGTTTCTCGGCTGGCGATCAACGGTTGACGATTTATCGCGCGAACAGCCCGACCGAGGTGGTCCTACAGATTCCCTATTGGGTTTCAATCCAGGGAGTTCGCTGGCCAGGACAGTACCCGTGGTGAGGAAAAATCGAACTGCATAGAGGGGTGGACATGGTCCCAAAGACAGATGCATGTTTGTGTTGATCCATAGTGCCTTCCAGGATGAGAGAGCACCCAGGGAATGCCCAGAAAACATTCCCCAGACCCCAGATCCTTCGGCCTGGACCCTTCCGACTATTGTTGCAGGGCCGTACACGCCAACGGCCATCGGTCTGATGGAGCATAAGGCGTGATTCTTGTGAAAAGGCCACCTGCGTCTATTCAGTGGATGTCCAACTGCGACATTAGCGTGGAAATTGCAACCTTCGTCGTCGATGAATAGCAGTCAGCATGGGTGCAGGAACCAGGCGACTGCTGCAGAGGCCAAAACGTAGCAACGTTTGCTGAACTTTCGTTGAGGAGTCACCGTTCGTAGCCTCTTGGTTCATCTCGGCAGCCAGCTGCTCAGCCTGCACGTCTATTCCCCTGTGCACATCCCCGCAGCCGTAGGTCAACCGTGTCATCTATGGCCTCGGAGCCAGTTTTTGATAGCAGCATTTTGCCATGCAAGGTGTACTTCAACCACTTTGGCACGTGCACAGTTTAGAAACTGCTAATGATCATGCCCTTTGGACGCCAGATAAATCGTTCCGTTTCTGCAACACGACAACGACTGTACTGTTTCCCACCTCCCCCAGACACGATTTATATACCCTCCATTGCTGGTACTGCCACCTGTCGTCTGTGAGTGATTATTGCATGTTGACATTGAGCATCGGCGGTGGTCACATTAATGCTAGTGGACCGTGTACAGTGTCCAGTAACGGCAGATTTTGTGAACCGTAAAAGACGAGGGCAGCGTTGATGTTCTGCAAAGTACATAAGGTCTGAACTATATAAGTCATACCGCAATACAAAATCAGCCTTCACAGACCCGAAAAGGTTTGTAGTCTTAGATCAGCGGTTCCCAACCTGGGGTTAATACCCCCTGAGAGGTAAAATGTAATTTTCTGAGGGGTAAAAACAATAGGGTTGATTTTTGATTCGGTCACGACACAAAATTATTTTTAAAAATCACTATTATCACTATTTCGTTAGACTGTAATACTGATTATGTAAGTAGCCAATAACTGTATTTTTTTTTTCAAGTACTAGTATTAATGTGTGACACAGCTTGAGAAATGGAAGTATGAAAAACGTCTTCCTCATTCAGCCCACCCACTACATACATGCTTTGTGCCTTTTATTTATGACCGTAAAATTGAGACATTCAGATCACGTATGCTTAGATATGTAACTAAAATACCTTGTCCTAGTTGTAGCTATTTCCCGCAGTAGACCATAAATTGTCTCATTATTCTCTTCGTAAAAATAAACGAACCACCGTATTATGTTCGAGCATAATGACTTTTCTGGAGACAAGAAATCTACTCTGTACGAATCAGCATGGGTTTCGAAAAAGACGATCGTGTGAAACCCAGCTCGCGCTATCCGTCCACGAGACTCAGAGGGCCATAGACACCGGTTCCCAGGTAGATGCCGTGTTTCTTGACTTACGCAAGGCGTTCGATACAGTTCCCCACAGTCGTTTAATGAACAAAGTAAGAGCATATGGAATATCAGACCAATTGTGTGATTGGATTGAAGAGTTCCTAGATAATAGAACGCAGCATGTCATTCTCAATGGAGAGAAGTCTTCCAAAGTAAGAGTGATTTCAGGTGTGCCACAGGGGAGCGTCGTAGGACCGTTGCTATTCACAATATACATAAGTGACCTTGTGGATGACATCGGAAGTTCACTGAGGCTTTTTGCGGATGATGCTGTGGTCTATCGAGAGGTTGTAACAATGGAAAATTGTACTGAAATGCAGGAGGATCTGCAGCGAATTGACGCATGATGCAGGGAATGGCAGTTGAATCTCAATGTAGACAAGTTTAATGTGCTGCGAATACACAGAAAGACAGATCCCTTATCATTTAGCTACAATATAGCAGGTCAGCAACTGGAAGCAGTTAATTCCATTAATTATCTGGGAGTACGCATTAGGAGTGGTTTAAAATGGAATGATCATATAAAGTTGATCGTCGGTAAAGCAGATGGCAGACTGAGATTCATTGGAAGAATCCTAAGGAAATGCAATCCGAAAACAAAGGAAGTAGGTTACAGTACGCTTGTTCGCCCACTTCTTGAATACCGCTCAGCAGTGTGGGATCCGTACCAGATAGGGTTCATAGAAGAGATAGAGAAGATCCAACGGAGAGCAGCGCGCTTCGTTACAGGATCATTTAGTAATCGCGAAAGCGTTACGGAGATGATAGATAAACTCCAGTGGAAGACTCTGCAGGAGAGACGCTCAGTAGCTCGGTACGGGCTTTTGTTGAAGTTTCGAGAACACACCTTCTCTGAGGAGTCAAGCAGTATATTGCTCCCTCCTACGTTTATCTCGCGAAGAGAACATGAGGATAAAATCAGAGAGATTGGAGCCCACACAGAGGCATACCGACAATCCTTCTTTCCACGAAAAATACGAGACTGGAATAGAAGGGAGAACCGATAGAGGTACTCAAGGTACCCTCCGCTTTCGGAGTATGGATGTAGATGTAGATAGCACAACACAAGTAGTGGCTACTAAGTTTGTCTTCACTGTATTAAAAAGAATAATAATAATAAAAGTGGTAGTGGTGAGGCACAAAACATGGAAACTTGATGTCTTCCAATTTCTGACAGTCCAGAAGTAAAGTGTCCAGCAATTAAGTGATTTACAAATAGTAGGCCTAAGCGTAGCGCACAGATTTTACTTTTGTTGATTTTAAATGAGAGCGCAGAGAGTGGATCAAGCAAGTGTCGCTAGGAAGAGGAGTGGTGCAGAGGAAGCACGTTTTGTAACAGGTGACTACCCTCAATGTGGATAGTTAGATTGCTTTCTTTACTGAGAAGAAGTTACAGGTAACACTGGTGATGCACTGAAAATTGCTTCATCATTCTTTAAAAAATGTTCCTAGAAATAAACAGCAACAATTGTCTCAATGAATCATTGATCTTTTTTATAAAACACTTATAAAAACGAAATATAATTTATCTTCTGTCATTTTAAAAATGAGAGTGTTAAAAGAAAATTCTTTTTCATTCTAAAATTAAGATAGGCGGTAACGTTGAAAATAGTGGGAGGAGTCGGGTGGGGGGGGGGGGTTACTAGCTAATATCTGGTTACACTCAGGGGTAATAGTCTCTGGAAGGTTGGGAAACACTGCCTTAGATGGTAGGTGGAAAAGCACTTTCACTTGACATTTTCGGAACGTATGGTCTTACTACATGTTGTTTAAAAGTAACAACACGGAGACCTCAAAGATAGGCCACAGTGTTCGGCTTAACACGTCAGAACTGTAATGCCTGCAATCCCAATTACTGTCTATGCGAACCAGAGCCGATCGACCGATGAAAACACATACCATCATGCCAGCGAAAGTGCCCATATGACGATGACGATTGCACCATGACATTTGTCCTCCTCGTTGCCCCCATATACGAGGGGCGTTTTAAAAGTCAGTGCAGAAATAAAAACTACTTACGTGTTTGGGATAAACCTTTTTTATTTTTCGACAGTCTCCTTTTAGACTTATACACTTCGTCCAACACTGTTCTAATTTGTCGATCCCTTCCGAATAATAGGAATTGTCCAAGTCTACAAAACAGCTATTAATTGCTGCAATCACCTCCTCGCTTGAATAAAATCTTTGTCCCACCAGCTATTTCTTCAAATTGGGGAGCAAATAGTTGTCCAAGGGAGCCAAGTCTGGAGAATAGGGGGGGATGCGAAACGAGTTGGAAACCTATTTCCATTAATTTTGCGACCACAACTGCTGAGGTGTGTGCTGGTACATTGGCGTGATGGAAAAGGACTTTTTGCGGTCCAATCGACGGCGTTTTTCTTGCAGCTCGGTTTTCAAATGGTCCAATAACGATGAATAATGTGCACCTGTAATAGTTTTACCCTTTTCCAGATAGTCGATGAGGATTATCAGTTGCGAATCCCAAAAGACAGTCTCCATCATAACCTTTCCGGCCGAAGGACTGGTCTTCGCCCTTTTTGTGCAGATTCTCCCTTGGTAACCCATTGTTTAGTTTGCTGTTTGGTCTCAGGAGTATAGTAATGTATCCATGTTTCATCCACAGTTACGAAACGACGCTTAAAGTCCTGCGGATTCTTCCTGAACAGCTGCAAACCATCCTTGCAACACTTCACACGATTCCATTTTTGGTCAAGCGTGAGCAATCGCGGAACCCATCTTGCGGATAGCTTTCTCATGTCCAAATGTTTATGCAAAATATTATGTACCCGTTCATTCGAGGTGCCCACAGCACTGGTAATCTCACGCACCTTAACTCTTCTGTCATCCATCACCATGTCATGGATTTTTATCAATGATTTCTGGAGTCTTAACCTCCACAGGGCGTCCAGAACGTTCAGCATCACTTGTGCCCACATGACCATTCCGGAAATTTTGAAACCACTTATAAACTGTTCTAATCGAAGGTGCAGAGTCACCGTAATGTTTATCAAGCTTCTCTTTGGTCTCCTAAGGTGTTTTGCCTTTCATAATGTAATATTTAATCGCCACAAGAAATCCTTCAGCGTCCATTTTTTGACAATCACTCGACTTGCTTAATTCACACGAATGCCAAACACAAAGAAATAGACCAATATGGCTGAAACTTGGTGTGCGTTCTTTCCAAAGATGCTAATAACTAAACATGACCTTGATATGCGCCGGTGGTGCCATCTCTCGGACTCTGCACGGACTTTTCAAACGTCCCTCGTACGATGTGGTCATCGTGATGCTCCACCCAGAACCGGAATTACTTTGAAAAGACACGTTGGTGCCATTCCTGTGTCCAGTGTTGCTATGTGCGCACATTGCCTGTGCACCTCTCCCTACTGACCGAGCGAGGTGGCACCGGAGTTAGCACAGTGGATTTGCATTCGGGAGGACGATGGTTCAAATCCCCGTCCAGTTCTTCGTGATTTCCCTAAATCGCTCCAGGCAAATGCTGGAATGGCTCCTTTGAAAATGGCACGGCTGACTTCCTTCCCAACCCTTTCGAAATCCATGCTTGTGATCCGTCTCTAAGGCCGTGTTATAGACGAGACCTTAAACTCTAGCCTTCCTTCCTTCCTTTCTCTCTGCTGCTGGGTCAAGGGAAGCCGTAACAATCTTGAGCTTGCAGACAGTCCACGGTGATCCAGAAATCGCCGCATGGTCCATACGGATACTCGTCTTGCTGTAAACAAGCCCATTTCCTGACTCAAGCAAGATACGTGAAGTAGCTGTACGCTTCTGCACAGCCAAAAGAACAGTCGCAGAGGCAGTTGAATCTTCCAAGGTGCTTAATAGGGTCTTCCTGACCCCATTTATTCCACATTCGCATTACAGTTGTAGGATCCTAACCAACGCAAGTAACAAATTGCGAAACGAGAAACTGCAGTCTCGATAGGTCATCTAGGTTTAGATTTCGTGTAGTTTCCCTAAATTGCTTAAGGGTAATGCCATCTCCCTCGTGAAGAGACACAGCGAATTTCCCTCCCTATCCGCACTAGTGATCTGTTTCTAATGGCCTTGTCGTCCAAGGGACTTTGCTTCCAATGTGGCTCCGAGCATCTAATGAATGACAGCAAAAACAACAATGATTATAATAATAATCTAAACAGAGTACCTGTTTATTTGTCCACATACAGGTGGAGTGACTGAAGAGCCTGAATTTTTCTCGTCTAGTTTGAGATGTTAGTTAGAGTTCATTTTTCACCATTGCGGATGCTAATACGGTGCCTATTCTGAACCTATCTAAATACATTCGCAAACACGTAAGGCACAATATTCAGAGTTGACAATACTGTTGTTGGAAGAATATAACATGCCTTCAACAACAAGGTCATGGTGTCGTCTTGAAGTTACCTGTTTCATTTACATCTGTGGAACGTGGCTTCTGCAAACCTCCACACCATAACTTTGGTCGATTATCTGCTGCCTGGCGTGCGAGGTGGAGAAGTGGTAGGGAATTTGACTTATACTTGGGAGGAGCTAGGGTCATTTCCGGTCCAGCGATCCAGATTTAGGTTTTCTGCTGTTGCCCTAAGTTAACTGAGACTTTAGTCACTTCAGAGCCATTCATCGGTTTGTATCTGTACATAATTTGGTGATTCGAAGAATAATTATTTTCATTTCTTCTGAAATGCTATAACAAAGTGTTTACCGACACCAATTACACGGATATTTGAGGCTCATCCCTGTGGTCTGATAACTGACTGCTTGTTACCACACGCCGTCCTAATTCCTTAACATGATGAACTCATGCATTACTTCCAGTCTCGAAGAGCATACTGACTTGTCTTGTTCAGCATACGCTTCATTAATCACTTTGGACTGGTATTAAAACGCTGTTTTCTATTCGAAACTGATAATTGGCAATTTTCTCCAAGAAGCTTGGCAGTGAGGGTGTGACGCCTGTGACAGTATGTGTTACTTGTGCTATATGGTTGCTTTTATGTAGTTGTCTCGACCACTCGATTTTTTTTTTTTTATCACGAATATATACCAAGAGGTCCAGTAATCTTTCAGAACCTTCCTACTGAGCAAACTGGATTCCGACAACGACGGAGCTGCATTGATCAAGTCTTATCTTTAACAACATTTATTGAAGCAGGATGCCAAATGAAGCAGAAAACATCAGTTGCTTTCGTTGATCTAAGTGCAGCATGTGACACGGTTTGGAGACATGGGCTTCATGTTAGCTGGAAGGAGATTTATATTAAGTACAGAAAAGGATACTAGCTGCCTAAAAGTATTGAATAATAGCTTACCACAGAGATCCGTCCTTGCACCTCTCTTGTTCAATTTATATATCTCTGATATTCCTCCAACACAGTCCAGAAAGTTTGGCTATGCAGATGACTGGACAATAGCTACCTAACACAAAACCTTTGAAACAACTGAAGAAATCCTAACTTCTGATCCAGACATCTTAAACCACTATTTCCGTAACTGGAAGTTACAACCAAACTCAAATAAAACAGAAGTTTCATGTTTTCATCTTTCCAATAGATTGCCACCCAGAGCCCTCGACATCTATTTTGAGGGAGACTAACTTCATCACAGTATGCATGCAAAATCCCTTTGGATCACTTTAGATGGGACACTTTCTTTTAAGGAGCACTTGGCACGAACCTATGCTTAACTCAGAACCAGAAACAACATTCTCCATAAATTCAGTGACTCCTGTGAGATCGTCAGCAGACGCTCCCCGGGTATCAGCTCTCGGATTGATATACTCAGCAGCAGATAACTGTGCGCATGTTTGGCTTAATAGCCCACATGTAAAAAAATATAGATGTACAACTTAACGAGGCCATGGACATTGTTGGTGGGTCAATACGATCTACTTATCTTGAGCCACATTCCATCTCCTGATATTAGACGGAAGAGCGCGCTACTGCGTGAATTCCAGAAGATTACTAGTAACACCGACCTTGCAATAATGGACGACGTATTCCCTGCGGAGTGAAAACGACTAAGATCAAGACATCCTGCCCTCATAACAGAGAGGATTGTCATGGAAATTGAATTCAATACCACTGATGAACATAAATAGTGCTGGCAACAAAACTTGTTAGATGTCATGTATAATTTTGGCATTTGAGTCAACTGTGAGCGAGCAGCGATGTTGTAAAGCTGTATCACAGAAGTTAAGTTATTATCTTTGGTGTGAGCGGTGGCGGTGGGTGAGATAATGTTAAGCTGTGTTGGAGTGAGGAAGCAATTGTAATGTTATGTTTCAATCGTAAAGTCTCAATTTATCAGTGTGTTTAATGAACACGATTATATCAAGATTGTAACGGAAACTGATTTGTGAAGGAGGAAGTTTGATGGAACTGTGTGTATAGCAGAAGTGGAATGTCAGAGGTACAAATTATAATGACGTTACTTTTTTTTCACTATTGCTGCGCCATCGGATTAACTTGGTTATTGTATTGAGAGTTGCTAGATTTTAAAGCTAGGAAAGTGTATTGTTTGGATGTTAAGACGTTCATTAAATTTAAAATCAGCCATGAGCACTTTTTCACAATATGCAAAAAAATTTGTGTTGTCATTTATGTCCATATTTCGTTTTTCACTTTCCTTTCTCTTACAATTTTTAATCGATCATGTTTTTTTTTTAAATAAGTATACTTCGATTTGCAACTGACAGAGACCTCACTGCAGCTTTAGCATAGCGGCGCGCAAGACAGAGCAGTACTGCAACGCGTTTTCCAGATTTCCGCAGACCAGAGGTAAGGGCTAAATATTTTGTTGGCTTTCTTTTATTCCGACAGGGCCAACTTATCTCATTCAGAGACAGTTTTTGTGATCAATTTTGCAAAACTAATTATTGCAGGTTTCATGTTGAAGTTCATTATGGTTCAAATGGCTCTGAGCACTATGCGACTTAACATTGAGGTCATCAGTCCCCTAGACCTTAGAGCTACTTACACCTAACTAATCTAAGGACATCACATACATCCACGCCCGAGGCAGGATTCGAACCTGCAACCGTAGCAGACACGCGGTTGCGGACTGAAGCGTCTAGAATCGCTCGGCCACCGCGGCCGGCGAAGTTCATTTTTCAGGCAGTTTATACTGTTCAAAATTCTTGCAGTCAGATTGATAACTTTTATAGTATGAAATACTTCGCTTTTCAATACGACAATTAACTGTTATTACAGTACAGCTTTGCCTTCTCATTACGGCAGTACAAGTTTCATTACGACAGTTCATTTATTACACCTCAGATCTTACAATCAGAAACAGTACTTCGACTCATATTTTTATTCATTTAGATAACTTTCAAACTGTTCTCCACAATGCCTGAAGCTGCCTGCATCCAGAAGGAACTATCAGGATTCGACCAGCCCGGCAATTTAGACAACTTTGAACCGCATCCGAACGGGTTATGGACGATGTGCAGACACTCTCTACAAGTGGGGAAAATCTTCATCACCATCGTGTGACTGTGGCGCGGAGCGACAGACAGTAGCTCATGTTGTATCGACATATCCCACGCATGCCTACAAGGGTTCTTTCGAAGATTTCTAAACAGCGACGAGTGATGTTTCAAAATACATAAATAGCTGTTGACATTTTTGTTATTTTATGCTGGAAAGATAGGCGTAAATGTTGACGCGTAGTAGTTCCGTAATCTTTGTATGTGTAGTGTCATACGATAAATAAATAAGGTGCGGTTTGTGCATACCTGTAGGAGACGGTTCCAGAGGCACGCGTGTCGACGTGCGAGTAGAGCGGCGCGATGACAGGGTAGTCGAGCGGGAACTGGATGCTGAAGAACAGTGGGATGTCCGTCAGGAACGACAGCAGCCCGTTGGCGTTCACCTGCGCACACACACACACTCCCTCTTATACAAATCCCCCACACCTTCTCGATATATACTGACGAAAAAAATCGCAGCACTAGAAAATAATTAACGCAGAGTAATGTCATTTCTAGAATACATTTGTCTAGGTAACTTATTTAAGTGATTAACATTGCAAGATCCCAGGTTAATGTAAGGGCAAGATAACCGAATGCAAATGTGAAATGCTGGTACTTTAATAAACGGTGTAACTGGCAGAATGTTGAATGCAAGCATGGAAACGTGCATGGATTGTGTTGTACACAGGCGCCGGATGTCAGTTTGTGGGATGGAATTCCATACCTGTTGCAGTCATTACAGGGACGGTTAATGCTGGTTGTGGGTGACGCTAGAGTTGTCGTCCGACAATATCCCGTATGTGATCGACTGGAGACAGATCTGGTGCTCGAGCAGGCCAAGGTGACATACCGACACTCTATAGAGCGTGTTGGGTTACAACAGCGGTATGTGGGCGAGCGTTATCCTGCTGGAAAACACTCCCGGAAGGCTATTCGAATCACCAGACTGACGTGCAAATTTGCAGTCAGGACGGTTTAATCTGGTTTTGGATGCCGCTGGAGTTGTTCGACGATATCCCAAACGTGCTCCACTGGAGACAGAGCTACATTAAATCAATTCGCAATTGCGAATAAGGACAACCATCAGCTGTAGAATGGAAAGACGAGAATGAAAATTTGTGCCGGGCCGGGATTCGAACCCGGATTTCCCGCTTATCACGAGCAATTGCTTTACCATTTTCATTGTCTTCATCCAATTCTACAGCTGATGGCTGTCCTTATTCGCTATTGCAAATTCATTTAATATACTTCATAAAGGACGTAGTCGGGGCAGTGCCTGTTCCTATGAACATGCATGCATACATTGCATCGTAATCAGAATAACACAGGCACTGCAATATCGTATGTATCCGTCGATACCCGGCAAGCGACTTTCAAGTACAACGTCTGACCCGTACAGGAATATAATGGATGTTCGAATGGTTCAAATGGCTCTGAGCACTATGGGACTTAACATCTGAGGTCATCAGTCCCCTAGAACTTAGAACTACTTAAACCGAGCTAAGGACATAACACATCCATGCCTGCGGCAGGATCGAACCTGCGACCGTAGAGGTCGCGCGGTTCCAGACTGAAACGCCTAGAACTGCTCGGCCACACCGGCCGGCAATGGATGTTCGAGTACAGGTCGTAGATGCGTGGTTGACGACATATGGAAGTTTGGGTCGGGCCGCAAGTCGTGCACGGATAGCCAAATGGTAGCCAGCACGGTAACTCAGCGTGTTGGGTCAGTGGGGTACCTGCCCTCCGTAAAAAAAAATAAATAAATAAATAAATAAAAATAAAAAATAAGTAAAATAAAAAAATAAAATTAAAAAAAACACTGAGTTAATGGATCAACGACGAACTTGAACAAACGTCATGGGGCGTCCGCTCCGAGCAAATACAACGAACAAATGAGATCAACAAAAAGAAAGAAAGAAATATGGGAAGGCGACCGCTCAAGTTAAGTGGGAAATCCGGGTTCGAGTCCCAGTCTGGCCCAAATTTTCATTGTCATCATTCCATTCTACAGCTGATGGTTGGCCTTATTCGCAAATGCGAATTCATTTAATGTATTTCACAGCGGTTGTAGTCGCCGCAGTGCCTTTGCATCGTAATCAGAATAAGTCAGGCACTGCAATACCGAAGACAGATCTGGTGATCGAGCATGCCAAGCCAACAGGTCGACACTCTGTAGAGCTAGCTTGGTTGCAACTGCGGTGTGTGGGTGTTTTCCTGTTGGAAAACGCTACCTGGAAGGCTGTTCGTGAATGACAGCTCAACACGTCGAATCACCAGACTGACGCACAAATTTGCAGTCAGGGTGCAAGGAATAACCACGAGACTGCTTCTGCTTTCATATGAAATTGCACATCGGACTGTAACTCCAGGTGTAGGTCCAGTGAGTCTAACACACAGGCAGGCTGGTTGCAGGCGTTCAGCTGGCCTCCTTTTAACCAACGCAAGGCTGTCACTGGCACTGAGGCCGAATCAGCTTTCAACAGAAAACACAACAGATCTCCACCATGGTGTTCAATGAGCTCTCGCTTGACACCACTGAAGTCGTAAATGGCGGTGGTTTGGGGTCAGTAAAATGACCACTACAAGGCGTCTGGCACGGAGCTGTCCTTGAAGTAACCGATTTGTAACAGTTGGTTGTGTCACTGTGGTGCCAACTGCTGCTCAAATCGCTGCTGCAGGCGCTGTACGATGCGCCAGAGCCATACGCCGAACACGATGGGCTTCCCTTTCGGTAGAGCCACGTAGCCGTCCGGGGCCCGGTACATTCCTGCCACCACTGCTGCCAGCAGTCACGTACACTCCTGGAAATTGAAATAAGAACACCGTGAATTCATTGTCCCAGGAGGGGGAAACTTTATTGACACATTCCTGGGGTCAGATACATCACATGATCACACTGACAGAACCACAGGCACATAGACACAGGCAACAGAGCATGCACAATGTCGGCACTAGTACAGTGTATATCCACCTTTCGCAGCAATGCAGGCTGCTATTCTCCCATGGAGACGATCGTAGAGATGCTGGATGTAGTCCTGTGGAACGGCTTGCCATGCCATTTCCACCTGCCGCCTCAGTTGGACCAGCGTTCGTGCTGGACGTGCAGACCGCGTGAGACGACGCTTCATCCAGTCCCAAACATGCTCAATGGGGGACAGATCCGGAGATCTTGCTGACCAGGGTGGTTGACTTACACCTTCTAGAGCACTTTGGGTGGCACGGGATACATGCGGACGTGCATTGTCCTGTTGGAACAGCAAGTTCCCTTGCCGGTCTAGGAATGGTAGAACGATGGGTTCGATGACGGTTTGGATGTACCGTGCACTATTCAGTGTCCCCTCGACGATCACCAGTGGTGTACGGCCAGTGTAGGAGATCGCTCCCCACACCATGATGCCGGGTGTTGGCCCTGTGTGCCTCGGTCGTATGCAGTCCTGATTGTGGCGCTCACCTGCACGGCGCCAAACACGCATACGACCATCATTGGCACCAAGGCAGAAGCGACTCTCATCGCTGAAGACGACACGTCTCCATTCGTCCCTCCATTCGCGCCTGTCGCGACACCACTGGAGGCGGGCTGCACGATGTTGGGGCGTGAGCGGAAGACGGCCTAACGGTGTGCGGGACCGTAGCCCAGCTTCATGGAGACGGTTGCGAATGGTCCTCGCCGATACCCCAGGAGCAACAGTGTCCCTAATTTGCTGGGAAGTGGCGGTGCGGTCCCCTACGGCACTGCGTAGGATCCTACGGTCTTGGCGTGCATCCGTGCGTCGCTGCGGTCCGGTCCCAGGTCGACGGGCACGTGCACCTTCCGCCGACCACTGGCGATAACATCGATGTACTGTGGAGACCTCACGCCCCACGTGTTGAGCAATTCGGCGGTACGTCCACCCGGCCTCCCGCATGCCCACTATACGCCCTCACTCAATGTCCGTCAACTGCACATACGGTTCACGTCCACGCTGTCGCGGCATGCTACCAGTGTTAAAGACTGCGATGGAGCTCCGTATGCCACGGCAAACTGGCTGACACTGACGGCGGCGGTGCACAAATGCTGCGCAGCTAGCGCCATTCGACGGCCAACACCGCGGTTCCTGGTGTGTCCGCTGTGCCGTGCGTGTGATCATTGCTTGTACAGCCCTCCCGCAGTGTCCGGAGCAAGTATGGTGGGTCTGACACACCGGTGTCAATGTGTTCTTTTTTCCATTTCCAGGAGTGTATATTAGCTACTTTCCTGCCAAATATTTCTGCAGTATCGCAGAAGGAACGTCCAGCTTCTCGTAGCCCCATTACACGACCTCGTTGAAGCTCCGTAAGGTGTTCATAATGGCGTCTTTGTGGCCTTATAGGCAGTCTTCATTAATCACCACGTCCAATGTCAAATGTAACTAAAGCTCACGACCAGTACAGCGTTTATTTAAAGCAAACATGATCTGCATCCTCACAGTGGCGTTACTAGCGCTACTCTTAAGCGATTGGCGCGAGTAGACGTCACCTTTCAGATGTAGGAACAGGCCCACCAACTTTCGTGTATACCGCACAACTCCTTGGTGTTGCGACTATTCCAGCCAGTGCATATTGACATGCCAAAATTCAACAAAGTCCTAGGTAGAGTCACGGATATGATACACGAGTTGGGATGGCAATCATTAAAACAAATTTGTTTTTTTTTTTGTTTTTTTTTTCGGCGAGATCTTTTTCTGAAATTTCAATCACCGCCTTTCGTTCACGTCAACCTATAGAGAAAGAAATGATGATCTTAATAAAATAAGAAAACAAGAGATCGTACGAAACATTTAAGTGTTCGTTTTTCCGGTGCACTGGCCCAATCTGGAACGGTAGAGAAATGGTCTGAAGGTAGTTCGATGAACCCTCTGGCAGGCACTTAACTGACTTACAGAACAGTCATGTAGATGTAGATTTACGTCACAGCAATTAATAACACGCACCAATGTCTCCTGCATACACTTAAAAATGCCTCAGCTAGCCTCTGTTGTTGGGCGTTATCAATTGCGCCTTGTAATGCGCTGACCCCACTTGTTGCCACCATCTTCAGGTGTTGTTGCGATCTGTGACGCTTTCTCGGATGGCGAAATTAGTAGTTCACCTTATGAATTCTGTTGAACCGACAAACTTTAAATTTTCGTCAGCGTCGTGTAACCAAAATTAACGGTCTTTTTAGCACACTCATTGTTTAGGGTCAATAATCACATTTAGCACTATGCAGATATCTTTCCTAAATCATTTTTTTATTTTATTTTTCTGATATTCTGGTGACATTATTTGACGGTAAACGACGACATCATCTGCAAACATACATTGTACAAACATACCGTCGTTTGACTATCGCACAGACTCCCGTATTGAGGACACAGTAATAAGCATCCGCCCGCATCTCGTGTTCGTGCGGTAGCGTTCTCGCTTCCCACGCCCGGGTTCCCGGGTTCGATTCCCGGCGGGGTCAGGGATTTTCTCTGCCTCGTGATGGCTGGGTGTTGTGTGCTGTCCTTAGGTTAGTTAGGTTTAAGTAGTTCTAAGTTCTAGGGGACTGATGACCATAGATGTTAAGTCCCATAGTGCTCAGAGCCATTTGAACCATTTGAATAAGCATCCCTGGCGTAGAGAAACAACTGAAAGAATTGAAAGCAAATAAGTCGCCAGGTCCGGATGGAATCCCAATTCTGTTTTACAAAGAGTATTCTACAGCATTGGCCCCTTACTTAGCTTACATTTATCGCGGATCTCTTGCCCAGAGCGGGTCCGGATTGAATCCCAAATCGGTTTTACGAAGAGTGCTAACTTACATTCATCGCGAATCTCTTGCCCAGAGCTAAGTCCCAAGCGACTGTGCAAAAGCGCAGGTGACTCCTGTACATAAGAAAGCTTCTGTCAAATGGCACTAGAAAAAAAAAAAGTCCGTGTCGCAACTCGTCGACCGTAAGCAGTAAAAATTACTTGCTAACGTCAGACAATTCGCCATATTGCTCGCTATAACTTGGAGAAAACAGCACTTCCATATGTTTATTCGTTCTGTATATATTTGGAGCGCCCTGTCTTAGGTGCCTCACCCCGTATAAATATTTTTGTGTCGCTGGAGATATGCGTTAGCCAGACGCCACGGAAAGCCGGTGAACTCCGTGTTGTGGCTGGCAGGCGTTAAACGCCGTCCGTTAGCCGAGTACAGCCAGCTGCGAGCAATCTCCGGACCACCACACTCCTTCCTTAACACGTTAACGACTGCGTAACTACACCGTGAAGCCGTCGGATCAACGCCCTCACTCCAAACCGAACTCTACTGCGCATACTGGTTCCATTACGTTTTTACACCTACACCTGCGTTAAAAGCTCCTCAAGTAATTGCACAGTGCGTTGCGGAGGCTACTCTGTTCTAAGGTTAGACGTTTCCTGTCCTGTGCCGGTCGCGTTATGTTCGAGAAAAAATGACGGTCTGTGTGCCTTAGTCTCTGTTAGATTACTCTCGTGACCCCTACGCGAGATAAATAACAGCGGCAGCAATATTGCAGCGTTCTTCTTCGAATATCGATTCTTTAAATTTACCCAACAAGAATTCGCGAGAATTACGGAGCCTTTCTTCGTAGGATTTACATTTAAGTTCTCCGAGCAATTCTGTTACAGTATCGTATATATAGACTTTGTATAATCCTAGCACCTTATGAATTGGTTTATTTCTGTTGTCATGTGTACCCGATAACGATTCCAAATGCTGAAAAAATATTCTAGAATTACTCGTAATTGCAATAGCGTCTCGCTTGCGATTTGCTTAACAGGCACACACTGTTTTTCGCGAACCCGTCCTGCAAATTCAAATCTTCCATGCGACCTCCCTGCTCACTGACAGTAATAGTCACATTTCATATCGCTTCTAAGAATTACTCGGAAACGTTTGACCTGTGTGACGTGCTTCAGATATTTATCATTATGTTTGGAATCTGGTATTATGGGCTTCTTACTCTTTGTTTTAAGCAATATTTTCCCTTTTCCCGCCTCTAAAGGGAGCTGCCGTTCATTACACCGAGCGGAAATATTGTCCAAGCAAAGTAAAGCTTCGTGGTCTGGTCTAGAGCTGCCGACTGGGACTGTCCGATCGCCGTATCATCCTAATCCAATGGCGTCACTTGGATGCGGTGTGAAGGTGAGAGCGTTCAGCACACAGCTCTCCCGCCCGATGTCGGGTTTCTAGACGTTGGAGCCGTTACTCGTCATTCAAGTCGCTCCTCAGTTTCCTTCTGTTTATTGGTATAGCGGTTCCAGACCTCCCATCAAAAAAAAAAAAAAAAAATCCTTGCAGTACTGAGAGTCGGCTCGACTCCTGCGCGCTGCAGACAAACGCGCTGACCACTAAGCTACAGAGACGAACAAATTTTGCCCAGGCCTTTCAGTGTTTCCTGAACAACAATACTTTCGCGTACGTTACAACATCGTCAATCTATATTGCTGTGGACACTATGTGGTACGTTCATGTATTGAGAACAGATGCGATTTGTGGTTTCCATTCTGGGGAAGACTGCGACATTTATCCATCGAAATTAACAAGACCTCGGGCTACGCCACATATCAGTCTGTCACCAGAACCAAGACTTCAGGAGAGAGGGGGGGGGGGGGGGACAATATCATACTCTATCCATATGTTTACGCATTGAACCTTCTTTCCGTTTCACGATTAGCTACTAAGTATATGAAGGGCTAACGCCAAGATAAAATTTATAGATAGTTTATTTATCCCACATCACATTTCCCTACAGTTTACCACAACAAATCGTACTAAAAGACATGTTTTGGGGAGATCCTTAATGCGGCCTATGTTGGCTTCGTTACCATGCTTATAGTGTTTGGTATTTTTATATACTTCTGACATTTAATGTTTTGTGCACTCAGACCGTGGTGTTTATGAGTTCGCGTGACGAAACAGTGATGTTTCAATTACGTCACGGATCTAGTGCTCTGATTGGCTGACCTAAGTAACTGCCATGGAAATGTAGAGACCATATCTGTCGTAGTTACACTTATGTATTACAAAAATACGCATTTTAAGTGATAAAGCGCACACAGTCACTCAACTGCATTTTACATTGCTCCGTTAAAACAGCGTGTATACCCTTTCTTGATTTGTACTGTTTTTGTTCTTGATTCATGTTTACATCGCGTCTGGGCGCACCAAGTTCCGCATGTTCCAAAATTTGATGTGATAAACTGCGCACTGAATTCATATTGGGTTGTTTCCGAACGCGTGGTATGCAGCTGTTATTCAGGAAAGTAAAACCCATAAACTCGTGCATGATACACTCAAAAAAAGAAACTTACTAACAACGCACATTGCCCAGTCAGCAAGCATGGAAACTAAAGTAACGCGACATGTTTCGCGCAAGAGGTATATTTCGAGCGCTTTTACCTCTAATCATTCGTGAAGCTCACGTTAGATAGTGATACGTACACTTCCTACCCTAGTGCACTCTGGCGAGACATTTATTTGCAAACTTACTCTAGCGGTGGATAGAACAGCCAATGGCAGAAGCGTAACAACTGTCTAACACACTACCAAAACAGTTATACTAAATGTCGTTTCAAGACGCGTCGAAGCACAATAGAGATATACAGGGACATTGATTTGGTAGCGAATTTTCAGCAACTCTGTTCATTATCTTTTGACGTAAGCAATGGAACGTGAAGATTGTGTGCAGGTTGGTAGGACACCCTTAGGCTGGAACACCAGAGCCCTCGGGACTCCCAAAAGAGCTGTATTATGAGGAAACCACGCCTCCAAACCTCTGTTACACAGAGCTCAGCGGGATTTTAAGGTGCACCCTTAAAAGACTAGATACGACCTGTCTGAAAAACATCGCATGACGTCACATGCCAACAGTTCTAAAAACATTGACCGGCATTACCTAAACGCCTCATAATTTAAATTCTGCAATGCGTATTTGACAAATTTATTTTAATATTTGTTTTGGGGCGGCTCCGTCTGACAGCCCTTAATTAAGAGCAGCGCCTGATCGAGGATATTCCCATTACGGATGCCGGACGAAGTGGCCATGCGGTTCTAGGCGTTGCAGTCTGGAACCGCAAGACCGCTACGGTCGCAGGTTCGAATCCTGCCTCGGGCATGGATGTGTGTGATGTCCTTAGGTTAGTTAGGTTTAAGTAGTTCTAAGTTCTAGGGGACTAATGACCTCAGAAGTTGTCCCCCATAGTACTCAGAGCCATTTGAACCCATTACGGTTGCTTGGAGGGTGCCAGATTTTACTTCCGTTTCTCCTCCACACCCGCTGGCCAGAATAATATAGTGGGGCCGACGTGGTGGCGCAGTGGTAATACACTGGATTCGCATTCGGGAGGAAGACTGTTCAAATCTCTCATTCGCCCGTCCTTATTTACGTTTTCCGTGATTTCCCTAAATCGCTTAAGGCAAACGTCGGGATGACTCCTTTGAAAGGGCAGAGCCGATTTCTGTCCCTCGTAATACGAGCTTGTGGGCCGTCTCTAACTGCCTCGTTGCCGACGGGTAGTAAAACTCCTAATATTTTTTCCATAAATTTAATGCATTTTTATTAGGTTGCATTCTTGGCTGTTTGTTCGGTATATTTTTTGCAGTTGATTTTAAACTAACTTCTCGATGAGGTAGACATTTGAAACTTTCAACACAGATCAGAAATTGATGACAGCACAATACTAACTCGCTTTCTTGCCTAGTATTTGGCGAAGAGCACTTTGTTTACAACAATCATTTCCCGAAGAGCTAGTGACTTAATACTTTCAACACAGAACTCGTAAAGACTGACGTCATCCGTCCATTGTTGATCATGTGACCCCCAAGCTCATTTCCTCACAATACAGGGCCATGTGCAGATCTCATGTTTCACTTCGTTGTGGTTTCCGCGGCCAACATAATTTGTTTTTTGTTCGTTATTTGTTATAAATTGATTCGTTTCGTTATTTCCTTTATTAAAATTTATAATAAATGAGGAAAGATTAATTGAAACAGTGAGGCAGCAGTGTTAATTGTACGACATGAGAGTACTAAATTACTTGCCCTCTACTACAATTATAAAGAGGGTTTTTATACATACCGGAACGATATTTAGTATTTTGCAATGAAATGCATTGAGGTATGGCTGCAAGCTGAGGTGAATGATGTATTGTGGATAGAACTAGGTTAATTAATAAGTGTAATTTATCTGTATGATGTCAGGCATTTATAGCGTTTTGTAAAGAAATGGACTGAACCTTCAGACATTGCAAATTGTTTGTTTAAATAGGCGTTTGTGACGCATTTATTTATTGTTAAGTAGATCTCTAGATTGTGTGTGAAACAGTTTTGCAAGCATCAGTGGTCAGTATTTAAGTGGTTTACTAGATAATACCAGTAAAAATAATAAACTTGAACCGTTAAAAGCCAAATACAAAACTTAAAGAAAACCTATAAATCTTGAAGCGAAAGGTATTGAAGGAGATATAACTATTGCACAAAAATTTGCACTGGGCTAGCAACTAAACTTAACCTAGAGCAAACCAATTTTTCACGGTATGTGATGACAGCTCTTAGCACTGTGTTCCTTTTAGTGATTCTGGGTGCAATTTGACGTAACAAATGAAAAAACTGATAGTTCGACTTTCTAAAATACAAAATAAAGATTTCTCTTCCTCGAGATCCTTTACAGCGTGCGAAATTCTCTTTTTGTACCACATAATGATATTTTTCGGACCCACACTCTTTTTTGTATTGTTTTGCACATCTGTCTTCTTTTTCCTCTAATAAACACGCAATCCCTGCAAGCAGCAAACCATTTGAGTCCAATAAATGTCATTTTCGTACAAATGTGGACTCTAGCATCCATGTATGTAGGCTACCATGTCGTGTATGTGCACTTCACTCGTTAAAACAGTTGAAAATCACCTTGCGAAGATCGCAATTCCTGCTAAAAAAAGAAAAAAAAAAGCTGCGGACAGCTATGCGAGTTGATATCACGTGACCTTCATTGACTTGACGTGGCGTGACGTGACGGACAGTGTGAATACACCTCGACGTGTCGGTGCCGTGAAGCCAGTGTCAATTGGCCTTAACACCGCTGTGCCTCCCCGAAACATTGTACGAATGGTACCTGTCCCCACTTGTTGTTGTTGTGGTCTTCAGTCCTGAGACTGGTTTGATGCAGTTCTCCATGCTACTCTATCCTGTGCAAGCTTCTTCATCTCCCAGTACCTACTGCAACCTACATCCTTCTGAATCTGCTTGGTCTCCCTCTACGATTTTTACCCTCCACGCTGCCCTCCAATGCTAAATTTGTGATCTCCTGATGCCTCAGAACATGTCCTATCAACCGGTCCCTTCTACTTGTCAAGTTGTTCCACAAACTTCTCTTCTCCCCAATTCTATTCAATACCTCCTCATTAGTTATGTGATCTACCCGTCTAATCTTCAGCATTCTTATGTAGCACCACATTTCGAAAGCTTCTGTTCTCTTCTTCAAACTATTTATCGTCCATATTTCACTTCCATACATGGCTACACTCCATACAAATACTTTCAGAAACGACTACCTGACACTTAAATCTATACTCGATGTTAACAAATTTCTCTTCTTCAGAAACGCTTTCCTTGCCACTGCCAGTCTACATTTTATATCCTTTCTACTTCGACCATCATTAGTAATTTTGCACCCCAAATAGCAAAACTCCTTTACTACTTTAAGTGCCTCATTTCCTAATCTAATTCCCTCAGTATCACCCGACTTGAATCGACTACATTCCATTATCCTCGTTTTGCTTTTGTTGATGTTCATCTTATATCCATTCCGTTCAACTGCTCTTCCAAGTCCTTTGCTGTCTCTGACAGGATTACAATGTCATCGGCGAACCTCAAAGTTTTTATTTCTTCTCCATGGATTTTAATACCTACTCCAAATTTTTCTTTTGTTTCCTTTACTGCTTGCTCAGTATACAGATTGAATACCATCTCTCCCCAGGGAGCCGGCCGTGGTGGTCTAGTGGTTCTAGGCGCGCAGTCCGGAACCGCGGGACTGCTACGGTCGCAGGTTCGAATCCTGCCTCGGGCATGGATGTGTGTGACGTCCTTAGGTTAGTTAGGTTTAAGTAGTTCTAGGGGACTGATGACCACAGAATTTGAGTCCCATAGTGCTCAGAGCCACTTGAACCATCTCGCCAGCGCGCCTCCATAATCGCCGAGGATGGTCATCCTGGGAAGTGCGGAACCGCGATTCACTACTGAACACAGTGCGACGCCATTCATCAGCAATCGGTGATTCCCGGTCACGGTACCACTCAAAATGCAGCCGTTTGTGTTGTGATGTTAATGGCAGCCTTCGCATGCGACGGTAATACACTAGTCCAACCGATGCTAATCTACACACAATGGTGTGCGATGACACAGAATATTAGAGTGAGTCTCTTACTCGTTCTCAGATGGCAGGCGTAGATATGCTTGATGCACAACACGGCAATCCTCACTTGTGGCGGACAGACGTCGTCAACCGGAATTTTGACGACGCATATGTAAGCTCTCACGCTACCATGCAGTCCAACATCAGAGTATTGTGACGTCTAAATGCCTTACAAAAGTGGATACTGCATGATTAGTCCAGCCAGTCAAATGGACACCCACATTAAGGCCTCTTTCACACCCTGTGAAGTTCTGATAACACTGTATCACGCGGCAGCTCCATGTCTTTCACAGTGATCACTCAACAGCTGATGCTGTACACGTCCCTCATAAACCCTACCAGGTCTGGTAACAACACTAAATATAACCAACAGTAATGCACTGTGGTGCCATTCTGCGAGTCACAGAGAATTGCAACTCTAATCATTTCCTTACTTGCTGATGGTGTATACTTGTACGAGGCTATATTGACATCCGACAATGTCTTTTCGGTACCTCACTTTTTTGTTAGGTAGTATGAATAATCATGAAATTTTGACCTCCACCCTGTGAGAGACTCAGTGCTGCCTGGTGGCGTTGCAGATACGTGGTGTGGTAAGGAAAGTATGCAGGGTGATTCAGTTACCCCTACCGATGTCGTAGTATGCAGGGTGACTCAGTTGCCCCTACCGATGTCGTTTTATGCAACCCACAATGTTATACATAGCCTTCAAAAACCACGGGTAAGATTTTCATATTTTCTCGCTCGCTACGCGCATCTCATTAGTCAGAAAAAAAAGAACAGTAATTTTTTGGAGGAAGTTTAATCTAGTCAAAATTTTTTACTGCAATGCGTTTCACTAAAGACCTTAGTTTTCGAGTTATTCAAGAAAACGTACAAAAGTAACCTTCAAAGCTCAAACGCACCTCTGCTCCCATACTCATCCCCCAACGGTCAGGATTTCTAGGATGTTGTTCATGAAACTCCCTCCCACCACTGTACAAACATTTGGGACTGCTCCCCACATTCGACTTGTTTTGGACGTCACTGACATGCCTTATTTCGTCACAGACTCAGTCGAGTACTTACAAATTGTAAAATTGACACTTTTTGGGAGATTAAAAATGTGTGCCGGACCGAGACTCGAACTGGCGACCTTTGCCTTTCGCGGGCAACTGCTCTACCCACTGAGCTACACAAGCACGATTCACGACCCGTCCTCACAGCTTTAATTCCACCAGTACCTCGTCTGGCGGTCGTGGTGGGTCGTGAGTCATGCTTGGGGCAGTTCGGCACTAGCGGCCGTGCGAAGCGGAGATCCGATACTTCCGCCTGTGCGGCGTGTGCGAGTGTTTGTTTACTTGTGGACTTAGACTGCGCGCGGGCTAGTAACAACGATCATGGCGAACAAGTACAGGAAAACTACATTACGATTCAATTTCTGCAAAGACTACGAACGACCAAAGGCTTTAGCAGTGGAACGATTCATTCGAGAGGACGTCAAGATACGGTCAAACGATACTGTCGGAATTCACCTGTCCATCGTTATTCCCAAGGTGTATGTTAAGATGGTAAATGACGCAGCGTGTGAGAGAATTCTACAGGCGACAAAAACAGGTCTCCGATTTTGCCATAGTGACGGGAATGTCGGCGCGGTAACTGTAGAACATGCTGGTCTGCGTGTACGGACAATACGTGTTTTTGAGCTGCCATTTGAGCTCCCGGCTGACGAAGTTATCGACACTTTTAAGCCATACGGCACGGTACATGGTCACACAGCAGAACGCTGGACACAATTCGCCACGTACCCCGTTCTTAACGGAGTGCGACAGATCACTATTGATCTTCAGAAGCATGTACCGTCCTATCTGACAATTGGTGGTTGTCGGGCGGTGGTGATTTACGATGGTCAACCACGTACATGTTCTGGATGTGGCCAGGAGGGACACCTCAGGTCGAACTGTATGCAACGGCGGATTACGCAACTGCCTTCAGATGTGCGGGAGCCGTCGCCGGCGATGACAGTACTACCGATCACCTATGCCAAAGCCCTCACTGCGTCCGCTGATGACCGTAAGGACACAGCCCCGGTGGAAGATCAAGATGGCACTCTCCGAAACCTTGTAGCAGACGTAGGGATGACAGAGGATGCTGCTCCATCGAGCATACAATCTACGGTGACAACATCAGATGAGACCGAACTCCCACCAAGCACACCGATAGTACACGAAGCAGTTCCAGCCACTACGGATGCTGTTCCGTCTGGAACGCACTCTGTGACGACAACATCGTTTTCGACCGAACTCCCGCCAAGTACAACAATGGGACTCGAAACACTTCCAGTTCCTACGGATGCTTTTCTGTCGGGCAGCCGTGATTCCCTACAATCTGAGGACACGGAAGGAAGATCACGCAAACAACGTTCCCCGAAAAGGAGGAAACGGCGTCGTCGCACGACATCTCCTAGTGATGACTCCCCTTGCCCCGACGACGATGTGCCTGTGGACCAAGACGACACAACAGCCTCTACGAAACAGGATGAGGCAATGGAAACTGTTCGATCAGACCCACAGCGGTCTGTCACATTGACGGTACCGGGACGTGGTGATGCTGAAGAGGAATCACAACCAGTTGGCTCTCCAGACGCAGATGCTGTGGCTATGGACACGAATGTATCACTGCCTGCAAAGATGTGGTATGAGGACATTGAGGAGGCGCCGGACGTCATACAGAGGCAGCCGGCACCCACGAAGACGGCCTAATAATTGCTGAAGGTGAAGGGAGAGGGGCGAGAGAACATCTTCTAACTCAGCCCCCAGCGCCGATGCAGGGAGATGTTGTTGCGCCTCGACAGAGTGCGATTCAACGCCATGCGAACCGTATTGCGACATTAAATATAAATGACGTGCGTTCACCGGCCAAAATACACCTACTGAAGGAAACGATTTGAGCATCTGATGTGGATATTGCTTTGCTGCAGGAAGTCCACATAGCTGCACTCCCATACATCGCAGGCTAACAATCCTATTCGTCACATGGAATCACAATGGGAGTGGGGTGGCAGTTTACGTGCGAGATGGCTTCCCAGTGGAAAACGTGTGTTATCTTCCGTCGGCCAGGGAAATGGCTTTCACGACGTTTGGGACACGCATCATCAATCTTTATGCACCATCGGGAAACAATCGGCGGCGGGAAATAACGCGATTTTATGCAGAAGACATTGCCCCACTATTCCATGGACGTTATGAATGTGTAATAATTGGTGGAGATTTCAACTGTGTTCTCATCCAGAAAGACCAATGGCCGCAAGCAAACATCAGCCAGGAGTTGCGAATCGTAGTCAACGACCTTGTACTTAGTGACACGTGGGAATTACGACATGGAGATGCACCGGTATACACCTATGTGACAAGTCATTCGGCGAGCAGGTTAGATCGCATTTATATCTCACGGGCTCATGCAAATGATGTCCAGGATGCGGAACACTGGCCATTGGCATTTTCCGATCACAGCGCTTACATCTGTACGATGCTTCTTCCCCGTAGAGAGGTGTGGAACAGTAAGGCCCCGTGGAAATTAAACATTCAATATCTACAAGATCCTGAATGCCGGCAACGGATCCTTGAGACATGGACGATCTGCGAGCGAAGGGTTGGAAGGTATGCGACGAAGCTTGATTGGTGGCTGACTTATGCTAAACCGGCGCTTCGCCGTACGTTCATCTCATATAGCAGGGAGATGGCAGAATGGCGCCGCCGTACGAACGACTTTTATTTTGCAGCGCTGCGCGACCTGGATGATGGTCCGCCGGGACAGGACATCTGGATCGAACGCAAAAGGATAAAAGCTAAACTAGTGGCTTTAGCTCGGAAACATCTTCAGGGAACCATGGTGCGCGCCAGATGTCACGATACGATAATGCACGAGATTCCTTCCATGCACCACGTCGTGAATGAACGAAAGCACCGACGTCACGTTTTGGTACGGGAATTAATTACGCGCGAAGACCGAAGAGTGACGCGTCAAGCGGACATTGTCTCTGCATTCGTCGACCATTACCAACACATCTATCGGGAAGAAGCAGCCCCTGTCGATGACCTCGAACGTATAGCCACGTACGTCTCCCGTACACTGACGGTGGAAGCCGCGGGAACCTTACTGGAAGCCATTAGCTGCGGGGAAGTACATGATGCGATCGCAAAGGGCGCGTTGAATCGGTCCCCAGGCATTGATGGACTTCCTGCTGAATTTTATCGAGAATTTCGCAACGAAATGGCACCGCGATGGACGGAAATGTACAACGAGATGTTAAATTCCGATGCGCCTATTCCACCGGCTTTTATGGAAGGCCTCTTGATGCCAGTACATAAACCGAAGCCAGGAATTACGGTCACACATTATCGCCCCATCACCCTGCTTAATGCCGACTATAAGATCTTTGCACGGTTGCTAGCGTCCCGATGTCGTATGTTAATTCGTAGCGTTCTCTCTCCCGAACAGACGACACCGGGTGGATCGGTGAATGTGCAAATAGCTACTGGCGAATGCCGTGATGTGATAGCGCTGGCGGAGGAGTGCCGGCTTAAAGCGGCGATGGTGGCGGTTGATTTTGACAGTGCTTTTGATAAGGTGCGCCACAACTATCTGTACACTGTACTGGAACAAATGGGATTTCCAGACCGTTTTACTGGTGTCATTAGAAGGATTTATGGGGGCGCAAATCCTTGGTACAGGTTAATGGGCGTTTAGCAGGGCCCATTCAAATTCGACGATCCATTCGCCAGGGCTGCCCTCTTTCGATGCTGCTGTTCGCGATAGCGTTGGAACCATTAATTGGGAGGCTAACAAATTCTCTTTCTGGGATGGAACTGCGGGGCTACACCTTCAAATGTCGTGCCTATGCGGACGACCTCCTGCTGCTCGTTCGTTCTGAGGAAGAGGTGAAGACGGTCCTTGAACTGTTGTTGGATCACAGTGTGACGGCGGGTAGTGCAGCGAACATGAACAAATCGGCAGCAATGCCAGTTGGAAGGGGCCTTACGCCGGAAGACATCAGCCCGTTTCCTTATGTGCAACGATTCCGCTATCTCGGCATAGACTTTACCTCATCTGTAAAACATACTGCGGCAGTTAACTACCGACGTATTTTACAGACAACACGTACCATGGTCCGACAACATCTCCTACGGCGCCTTGATCCTTTGCAGCGAGTCGAATATCTGAACACTCACGTGGTTTCTCGAATGGTGCATATTTCGCAGATCCTGCCCCTACCACTCACACTCGGACGTCGACTTCAATCGGCACTAGGCTATTTTGTGATGATTGGGTCGCCCCTCAAGGTGCGATGCGCAACGCTCACGCTCCCTACGGACAAGGGGGGACTCGGACTTACGAATGTTCACTGCCGAGCGACGGCGCTCCTTCTAGCCACGATGTACAAGCAATGGCGTAGCGGGCGTGATTCCCTTACATCCCGCCTACTGGATCTCCTAGTTCCAGCGTCCCTTACACCTCCGGTGGCGGTGGGCAACATTACGCCACATTTTGCGCATGTCTCAACATTTGTCGTGGAACTTAGTTATATCAGAGACGAGCTTCCGCGCACGAGACCGCCATGCGCGAAGGATTTTTATGTTTGGCTGCTACGACGGATAAGTCGTAATGTCATTGAACTCAAACACCCCAAATTGCATTGGTCGAAGGTTTGGAGACATGTGCACCAAAAATTGCTTCCTACCTTCGTTCGGGCACTGTGGTTCTCTGTCGCCTGTGGCAAGTTTAACACCAACCAACGGCTCCATGCAATTGGACTAGTGAATACTCCACTATGCCCGAAATGTCGCCAAGTGGATGACGACCATCACCGCTTAACTTGTATCGCTAGGAAGACAGATGGTGGCTTGCTATCTCCGTGTGACCCCGCAACATATTACACCTGCTTCCTTCTTACATCCGGAGAGTGACTACTTTCCGGCGACTAAATCACAGTCAATCACCTGGGTCAAAGGTTGGACGATCGCGTACCTCTATGGGGATGCTGCCAAGTCGCGACTTGACTTTTGGTATTTCTTGCAGCAAGCCCACAATGAGGTTCATAGATGGTCACACTATCGGAAAACCTTTGCCAACTATCTTCAGGCAGTCTTCCACGACCCTCCACGGAGTTGGGATGTGCCGGGTGCAGTCGGTGTGCACATTTGACAACTGATAATGAATCTCACGCTTCTCTCACCGCTCAATTTGTAATGCACATACTATACCATGAAATGATCTACATGTTCCTTTTAACAGAGTAATCTTTATGGAAAATAAAAAAATAAAGAAAAAGTTGATAGAGCAGTTGCCCGCGAAAGGCAAAGGTCCCGAGTTCGAGTCTCGGTCCGGCACACAGTTTTAATCTGCCAGAAAGTTTCATACCAGCGCACACTCCGCTGCAGAGTGAAAATCTCATTTTGTAAAATTGACGATTGTGTAAATTTGTCCTAACTATCTTGTGAATAAAACATTACATCGTATTCGTCAGGTCCTTTGACTACGAAACTACTGTGGTTGTAAGGGTTAATTTTGGATCAAATTGTCAACGTAATTATTTTTAGCGTAAAGTTTACAACAGTCTTTTTTAATTCATTAACCTCACGGGCACATTTAAATGAATAACGTTAAGAAAGTAGTCGACTATGATGGTGGCGTTATAGCCCAATCAATAGAGAACAAAAATAGTCAAAGATTGGGAATAGTTCGTGTAGTCGGAAATTTTTGTACAGTGGTAGGAGGAAGTTCAAAAATGGCTCTGAGCACTATGGGACTTAACTACTGAGGTCATCAGTCCCCTAGAACTTAGAACTACTTAAACCTAACTAACCTAAGGACATCACACACACCCATGCGGTAGGAGGAAGTGCCACGAAGAATATATTGGAAGTCGTGACTGGTGAGGGGTGATTGTGGGGGTAGAGGTGCGTTTGAATACGTTTTTCTTGAATAACCCGAAAACCATGGCCTCCAGCGAAAACGTAGCCCGGTACAAAAAATGAAATGAAATGATCGTGTGCCATTGATGGCCGGGAGGCCCCAAGTTGCAGTCTTATTTCAGGTGACGCCACATGGGGCGACCTGAGTGTTGGGGATGATGAGATGATTATGAGGACAACATAACACACAGTCCACGAGCGGAGAAAATCTGCATCCCACCCGGGAACTGAACCCGGGTCCGCTGCATGGTAGGCAAACACGTCACCACTCAGCTATGCAGGCGAACGCCCGGTATAAAATTTAATTACATTAAATTTCTTACAAAAATTTCCTGTTCATTTTTTTTAGTGTGAGCGTAGGGGGTGAGAAAATTTGAAAATTTCACGCGTAGTTTTTTAAGACCTGAGAGTTGAATAAAACTACATCATTAGGAGGAGCTGAATAATCATATGTAAGAGGAGCATAGTCGAATGAGTGATCCTTCTAGCGACAACACATGGCGCAGATGGAACAATCCACTAGCACAGATAATGTTCGCAGACTGTTATGATCCGCGCCTGGAAACGGGCAGCTCGGAAACGGCTAGCTGGTCGGCAGTTTTTCTACTAATGTCGCAAGCACCTATGCAAAGGTCCTGGACGACAATTAAACCACGAGTAGATGACATGTTGGACGTCCATGACTCATCATAGAACGTTGATGTTGAACGCTTGCTCGCTCTTTAAATTGCTGATGGCGATCTGTGGCAGATCTCAAGACAGAATCCGATGTTCACCCAGTTACGATTGCAGTGGGTTCTGAATCATGGAGATAGAGTTTATCCAGACGAATGGTTGCCCGAATGTTCTCTGCACTGCGGATGTAGGCCAAGGGGCAATATTTTGCTATGGGGGACATTCACCTTGGCTTCCATGAGACTTGTGGTGGTAATCGAAGGTACCGTGACAGCTGTCGACCACGTGCACATTATTGCGGACCTACGTCCCTTCATGCTTTATGTCCTCCCCGATGGCGATGGAGTCTTCCAACAGGATAGGAGTATATTTCACAAGGCCAGAATCGTTCTACAATAGTTTGAGGAGCATGGTAGTGAACACATGCCTGTATCTTGGCCACCAAGATCGCCTGAGCTGAACTTGATGGCCACAAATGGGATGCTTTCAGACGTTTGGAAAAAAATTTCTGTGGCCCGACTGAGTATTTGATTCCAACTTTTGGATTTGTTGTCTACAGATACCCCTTAGCCAGCGAGCCAAGTGAATTTTAAAAATATAAACTGTAAATCCTAGAACACATAGAAGAAACTGGCCTAAATAATAGAGAAACTGAAGTCAGATAAAAATGGTATAAAGAAGTTACGGGCTGGAACGGTTCTCAAGACAAAGCAGTTCCAAAAGGACAAGGATGAAACAGACAATAGGAGAGAGGAAAGGTAAAGGGGAGCAGATGAAGGAGTATTTGAGAAATTGTAAGGCTAACTTATTTAATTAAACGAAAGAAGAAGAAGAAACTGCTAAACTGAGCAAACTACGACCGTTAGAGGTACCGTGCTTACCCATTCAGCAATAAAATGATATTACGTAACTGTGACCAACAGGGCTACCTAGTAATATCGTGATATCTACATCTACATGGTTACTCTGCAATTCACACTTAATTGCTTGGCAGAGGTTTCTACGAACCATTTTCATACTACTTCTCTACCATTCCATTCTCGAATGGCGCGTGGTAAAAAGGAACACCTAAGCGTTTCCGTTCGAGCTCTGATTTATCTTATTTTATTATGATGATCATTTCTCCCTACGTAGGTGGCAGTCAATAAAATATTTTCGCATTCGGAAGAGAAAGTTGGAGATTGAAATTTCGTAGATAGATCTCGCGGCAAAGAAAATCGCCTTTGTTTCAGTGACTGCCAGACCAACTCGCGTGTCATATCAGTGATACTCACACCCATATTGCGTGGTGTCACGAAACGAGCTGCCCTGCTTTACACTTTTTAGATGTCCTCCGTCAATCCTATCTGGTAAGGATCCCATACCGCGCAGCAATTTTCCAGCAGAGGACGGACAAGTGTAATGTAGTCTGTCTCTTTTGTAGGTTTGTCGCACCTTCTAAGTGTTCTGCCAACAAAGCGCAGTCTCTGATTCGCCTTCCCCACAATCTATGTGGTCTTTCCAATTTAAGTTGCTCGTAATTGTAATTCCTAGGTATTTAGTCGAATTGACAGCCCTTAGATTTGTGCGATTAATCGTATACCCAAAATTTATCGGGTTTCTTATAGTACCCATGTGGATGACCTCGCACTTTTCTTTGTTTAGTGCCAATTGCCACTTTTCGCACCATACAGAAATTTTCTCTAAATCATTTTGTAATTGGAATTGATCGTCTGATGATTTTACTAGACGGTAAACTTAGCGTCATCTGCAAACAATCTAAGGGGTCTGCTCAGATTATCACGTAGATCATTTATGTAAATCAGGAACAGGCCAGATGTCACTTCTGTTCTACTCGATGATTTACCGTCCATCACTACGAACTGTGACCTCTCTGAGAGGAAATCACGAATCCAGTCACACAACTTAGACGATAGTCCATATATACGCAATCTAATTAATAGTCGCTTATGAGTAACGGTATCAAAAAGCTTCTGGAAATCTAGGAATATGGAATCGATCTGAGATCCCTTGTGGACAGCACTCATTACTTCCTGAGAGTAAAGAACTAGCTGTGTTGCACAAGAACGATATTTTCTGAATCCGTGTTAGTTATGTATGAATAAGTCATTTTCTACAAGGTGATTCATAACGTTCGAGCACAATATATTCTCCAAAATCCTACTGCAAATTGAGGTCAGTGATATGGGTCTGTAATTCAATGGGTTACTCCTATTCCCTTTTTTTAATATTATACCGGATTGCAGCCCATACTGAACAGCGCAAGACATCAGTTTAATGCTGAGTAAAGACGATGGTGGTCACAAAGTGCGATTTGATAACGCAAGAAGCTGTCCTTGATTGAAGATCGCGCCTAGGAGAGAGAGGAGCACAGAGCAGACATTGGACTGGTAAATGTGTTGCAGCCGCTTCCGCCCGCCGTAGCTAATGCTTCCGCACACGTGTGTACGGAGGCCAGAGCGGTACGTCACGTGCTGCAAGAAACGCAGCTCGCTTCAGCTGAGAGGCCAACGTACTGGGATCTCAGGCACTCGGCTGTACTAAAACACTCTTCGCGCGGGTCCCGGTGTTGAGACCAGAGAGGCAGTTTTACTTCTTGCCACTCACTGATGCCTTCACCCAAAGATAAGCTCGTACAGATATGTCGATAAATGGGCGAGCTGCGACAATGGTAGCTTTGCCTAGCTCTTCTGTCGATTTACTGCCATACCCTTGTGTATTCCTAGTCTATGTCCTTTTACTAATGATCACTTCTTTTTTACTTCAGCGTGGATACACTACTTCGCCATCAATAATCATTCACACGAAGTGTTGAGTACTATTGACAAGGGATTTCAGATCGATTCCGTATTTTTGGATTTCCGGAAGGCTTTTGACGCTGTACCACACATGCGCCTCGTAGTGAAATTGCGTGCTTATGGAATATCGTCTTAGTTATGCGACTGGATCTGTGATTTTCTGTTAGAGAGGTCACAGTTCGTAGTAATTGACGGAAAGTCATTGAGTAAAACAGAAGTGATTTCTGGCGTTCCCCAAGGTAGTGTTATAGGCCCTTTGCTGTTCCTTAACTATATAAATGATTTGGGAGTCAATCTGAGCAGCCGTCTTCGGTTGTTTGCAGATGACGCTGTCGTTTGTCGACTAATAAAGTCGTCAGAAGATCAAACCAAACTGCAAAACGATTTAGAAGAAATATCGGAATGGTGCGAAAAGTGGCAATTAACCTTAAATAACGAAAAGTGTGAGGTCATCCACAGGAGTGTTAAAAAGAACCCGTTAAACTTCGGTTACACGATAAATCAGTCTAATCTAAAAGCCGTAAATTCAACTAAATACCTAGGCATTACAAATACGAACAACTTAAATTCGAAGGAACACACAGAAAGTGTTGTGGGGAAGGCTAACCAAAGACTGCGTTTAATTGGCAGGACACTTATAAAGTGTAACAGACCTACTAAGAAGACTGCTTACACTGCGCTTGTCCGTCCTCTTTTAGAATACTGCTACGTGGTGTAGGATCCTTGCCAGATAGGACTGACGGAGTACATCGAAAAAGTTTAAAAAAAGGCACCACGTTTTGTATCATCGCGAAATATGGGAGAGAGTGTCACAGAAATGATACAGGATTTAGGCTGTAAAACCTTTCGGCTGCATTGACTTAGTAGCTTAAATTATTTACACTACTACGGAGCCGTAGACGTTAGCAGCTGACATAAACTTGATACTTCTCCACGTTCCTGAGAAAAAGGGTTCTTAACAGACGGATAGACAGGCAGAAGGACAACAAATGGCATAAAAATTCGTGTGTTATAATTAATTATAAATTAACAATTGTGGGTTTTTTCCTTTAGTTGTACTGTGAAATCTTGCTTCTTGTCAATAGGTTCCGATGACTGTATCGAAATTTGTGACATAAATGGCAGTATCTTTTGATTGAATGGTCTCAGAAGCTTAAGTTCTGTACACCGACAAAGGACTGCAAACGTTAGTACGTGACAGAAATTTGAGGTCGATACCTTCACCCGTCCCTCAGAAACAGGGGGTCTTAACCGTCAGACAGACATACAGGCAGATAAACGGCCAACGAGGTGATCGTATGAGTATTCCGACTTTACCGCTTGAGGTACGGAACCCTAAAAAGGGAAAGCTTTTAATTTTTGAAAATGTAAGTAATAATTAATTTTTTCTTTACAAAAATTTTTACAAACAGGTTCGTACATTCAGAAGTCTTTCAGATACAAACAATTACGTTAATTCCAAAATTTTCATTGCAAATTATTTCACTCAGGAAAATTTTGGTAATTAATCTCTAAAATGGTGATTCCACCTTCTCTATAGGTCCGTCGTCAGATTTTAAAATTGCTAACTATAATAAATCTTATCAGGCATTTGACTGCCTTATCATTCTATAGCAAAAAACCAGTAACGACTGTAGATTACTTATTTCTATTAGCGTTCTCATCACGTGTCCGAATTTCTTAACTATAAGCGATACAAATGAAAGGGAAGCTGCCGTGATTGAATCACATAGAGATACGAGTAGCTCTAAGTTGCACTGACATGTTCTGAAACCAAGGTAAGCAATGTATGAGGAGTGGAACGCAACAGCTTCACTGGAGAGTTATTGGCCCTTATTTCATCAATGGTAGTCTAAACGGTACAGCGTATGCCAACTTCCTCAGACGAATTCTTCCTCCTCTTCTGGATGAAGTTCCGCTAAAAATCAGAATACTAACGTGGTATCAACACGATGGATGTCCAGCACTTAATGCCTTGCGTGCACGTCGTGTTCTGAACCGAAGGTATCCTGCCAGATGCATTGGTCGAGGACGAACAGTTACTTGGCCTGCTAGGTCTCCTGATTTAAATCCTCTGGACTTTATTCTTTGGGGATGCATTAAAGACGTTGTCTATCGCGATATTTCAACAACTCCAAAGCACACGCAGGAACGTATCGTGCTTCCTTGTAACTCTCTTCAACAGGCAACACTAGAAGCAGTAAATAATTCTTTCATTCAACAAGTGCACCAGTGTATTGGTGTCCAGGGTCACCACTTTGAGAACCTTTGAATGTTAGACTCCTGGGCAATGCTACAGAGAGTCTAAGTCAGTTTTGTATTATGTTTTTACTTGGTTTTCATTTGTTTTCTGACAACTCCAGAAAGTGGACGAGTTTGTGATCCCAGGCTCAAAGTCAATGTTGTATTATGTAATTAGTAACGTTGTGTTTCAGTGAATGGTACACTGTGATACATTTTTGAATAGATCTTTAGGAGAGGAAATGAATTACCGAATAAAAAATACAGGGTGCCATTTAAAAAAAGTCATACCGCTGTTCATAGCTTTGTAAAAAACAAAGCTACAACGAAGGCAATCATGCTGACTGATGTCCCCCTGACGGCTAAAGAACATTTGCTTGAAACATTTTATAATTTGCATCCTGACAAATAGTTATTGAGGGTGGTCATGATAAATGGGACACCCTGTATATGGCTAATATTTAATAGCACGCAAGATGTGATGACTTGTAACACGACTTCAATTGAGTTACAGATGTCGTGGAAATATTCCGCAGAGAATTTCACAAAATCAGTTTCGGTAATTACGCCAAAAAGTTATGACTTTAGGAGGGTATCAAGAATATGACAGACTGTTTTATATTAACACTCAGCCCTGATCGGCCTTTACATACTTAGCCTATGGAATATGAGTCAACAGAAGATAATTCAGCCTAGACACATTCCTACCGTCGGAGCTCCTGCGTGCCGAACAAGTTAAATCGGTTGCAGATAAGGGACTTGCGGGTATAATTTTTCTTATACGCTGGGACCTCTATAGCCATAAGAGATGAAACACTAAACGCTGGCCGGCCGGTGTGGCCGTGAGGTTCTGGCGCTTCAGTCTGGAACCGCGTGACCGCCGGTTCGAATCCTGCCTCGGGCATGGATGTGTGTTATGTCCTTAGGTTAGTTAGGTTTAAGTAGTTCCGGGTTCTAGGGGACTGATGACCACAGATGTTAAGTCCCATAGTGCGCAGAGCCATTTAGCCAACTCAACGCTGGGGCAGGAAATGAGCTGTCCTTTTCAAACGCATCGTAGCGCATCCGGCAAAGTGATTACGAGAAAACCTTAGAAAACCTGTCTAGTTGGCTGGATGGCGATTTGAACATAGCTCCTTTCGAAAGAGAGTCTAGTGCCTTAAAGCAGCCTCACTGTGTTACTCGATGCGAAACAAAGAAATTCTGTCGCGTCCCTGTGCCATTTTCCTTTTCAGCGGGTAAAGTGGCTTCTGAGTAACACCGGTGCCTTTTGTAAACCAGGTATTTGAGCGTTCCTGTGACATAAGAACGTTGCATAAGAGAGTACATGTTTAGAAGCGACAGATTTCACTTCTCACTTGTATTTTCTTCGTTATGCCGCGAGACAGGTGTAGTATTTATTCCATTGGCTTCTCCGACCAGTGTTTTGTTGTTGAGGTCCGAGTGCGTGAGTGTGGGCTGGTATCTGTGGAGGCCAGAGGTCGGCAGATACAGCCAATCCTCCACAGATACTACCGGCCGCGCTGCCCCAACTACGGCTCGAGGTCATACGCTGCTGGACGTTCCGGCGTTCAGCTTTCATTTGTCGTCTGCTCCGCTACGCAGTTTCAACAGAAAGAAGAAAGTAGCTGTTGGTCATCTCCAGCTGCTAGGCCAACAAAAGTGTGCTCACGCCCGAAAGGAACCAGGTGCAAATTTCGGTCTGCCCTTTCTAATAGAGTTTTTTTTAACTATTTTCTCGAATCACAGGAAAGTCGGGGATATCTGACTCGACAAGGAAATACCAGTACCACTAACATCTTCTTACTACCAGAAGTAATCACTGTCTTTAATGACGCCTTTTGCCGGGTGATTGTGAACATCAAATAAATAAACTACGCATGTTAAAAAACCGACTACAGAGGTTGTCTCGCAATATTTGTAAACAGAACAACAAATAAACACTGCCCTCTTCGAAACAGCCGTGAATCTCCAAACACAAGCAGAGTTCAAAAAATGGCTCTGAGCACTATGGGACTTAATATCTGAGGTCATCAGTCCCCTAGAACTTAGAACTACTTAAACCTAACTAACCTAAGGACATCATACACATCCATGCCCTAGGCAGGATTCGAACCTGTGACCGTAGCGGTCGCTCGGTTCCAGACTGAAGCGCCTAGAACGGCTCGGCTACACCGGCCGGCTACAAGTAGAGTACTTGCTCTCACTTCTTTTGGGTTGGTGCATAAGTTCGTAGCGTGTTTCCATACTTTTAATGAACACAACAGATACGCATAGTAGAGTCTTTAGTCGTCAAATGTTCAAATGTGTGTGAATTCCTATGGGACCAAACTGCTGAGGTCATCGGTCCCTAGACTTACACACTACTTTAAACTAACTTACGCTAAGGGCAACACACACTCCCATGCCCTAGGAAGGACTCGAACCTCCAGCGGGAGGCTTTAGTCATCAATAATATATTCTCCTTCACTATTTATAACAATATACCAACGCTGGGGAATCTTTTCGATTCCGCGACTGTTAGAAATCACGTGTTTTTGAGGCGAATAACTCGTCCAGCCATGTTGGGAGAGCATTTTCATCCGAAAAGGAAGTTCCTTGAAGACTGTTCGTTAGAAATCGGAAAAGTTGAAAATGTGAGGGCGCAAGATCAGGTGAATAAGGCGAGTACGGAATGACCTCCCAAAGCAACTCCTGTGGAGTGTTTTTTATCAGTCTGGCAGAATGCGGGCTGGCATTATCATGGAGTAGCATCACTCCGCACAGTCTTCCTGGTCATTGTTCTTGGACTGCGTCTGCAAGACGTCTCAGTTATTGATAATAAATGTCAGCAGTGATGCTACACTCGGGGATGCGATACGTAGTAGGCCACCCTGTCACATTATCTTTTGTGGATGTGCGCAGTTTTTGTATGGCGAGTTGCCGCTTTGGCCTCAGCCACTCCATTATTTTCCTTGTGTTAGCATAAAGACACCATTTCTTGTCACCAGTAACGATACAATATAGGAATGGTCGGTGTTGTTCACGAGCCAATTGATGACGAACAAGCAGAGAAGCACTATGGGTACCCACAGATTATTTGTGATTTTGACTTAGAGCATGTGGTACACATACACCCTATTTCTGAACCTTCCCCATTGCATGAAAATGTCGTTCGATGGTGGAACGATCACAACTCACACATTTGGCATTTCTCAAGTACAGTGACGTGGATCATTGTGGATTAATGCGTTTAAACGATCTTCATCAAACCCCGAAGGTCTTCCTGAACGTGGAGAGTCACCAAAGTCAAAAGTATGCTTAGAAAACCATTTTTTCCGTGCTTTGTCCAGTGACACTATTCCCCCACACACGGCGCAAATACTGGCTGCCCCTGCTGCTGTCCCCCTTGTAGTGAAACCAAACAGAGGCATATGTCGGAAATGTTCCGATTTCTCCACTTGGCACTCAATTTTCTAGCGTCCACAACTCTACTCATTATCTTCAAATGAGAAAATTTTAGTGCGTAAACTCAAACAGCAAAAGTGAACTAAAAATAAAAAATTACCAGCAGTTACCAACATGCAAAACAAAAACGCTAAAAACGTATGCACCAACCTAATGCAAACAACTGCAAAAATCTTTAGAGGAATGACTATGCATTTATACCGGAGTTATTGCGGTATTACACCCACATATTGTTTGTGTGGTACCTTCGTATACAGGGTGTCCCATTTACTTTGGTCACTCCAAACAATTTTTCGTCCATAAACGAAATAAAAAGTGTATCAAGCAAATGCTATTTACTTACCAGTGTGTCATTAACCAGAGTGACTGCCTTTCTTGTGACCTTGGTTCGTTACAAAGATATGAACGGCAATACGGATTTTTTATAAATAGTGCCTCATATTCTTTATTTGGTAATCTACTTCCTCTCCTCAAGACCTGCTCCAGGACATGTCAAAGTGGAGCATTCACATAAGAAGGTTATTAAAAAGTAACACAAAACTAATTCTTACTCTCATGTGCTAACACGCAGTGCAAGAACCCGGGTAATGTAGCTCGTCCTCTAGCTGGAGTTGATAATAAACAAATGGAAACACAAGGAAAATACACGCCGGTCATTCAACCAAAGAATTATTTCAGGATTGGTTAGAGATTTGAAACTTTCAACATGGTACAGAACTGGATTACAGTGGAATGTTAACTCGCGTTCTTGTCTGGTGTGTGGCGGAGAGTACTTCATTTACCGCTATCATTTCCCGATGAGTTAGTGACATGAAACTTTCAATACAGCTCAGAACTCGACCACAATGCGATATTAACCCGCTTTCGTGTCTGGTAGGTGGCGGAGGGCACTTTGTACACCACTGTTATTTCCCCCTTTTCCTGTTCTACTCGCGAATGTTTCATGGTGAGAGCGGTTGCTGGTAAGTCCTCGTATGAACTCGGTTCTCTTTAAGTTTTATCTTCGAGGTCTTTCCTTGAGATAGTTATAGGAGGAAGCAATGGGTTGATTGACTCAGGTGAAGAGAAACTGAAGTAACCCTGAAACTTACCACATGTCTCTGTTGTAATCCCATCAAAAAGTTTGAAATCTATTGAAAAATTTGATACACACGAGACAAAGAATCAGAAAATAATTATTTAAATAAAAAAGGACTCAAAAGTATAAAATAACATCTTCTAGCTGTATACGAATTGCTAACCCAATACAGATAGCCCTGAAAATTCGTGTTTGTGAATTTTTAACAGGTATGAAAATAGTTGTAGAATTTAGAGCGAAAAACGTGGGGCACGATCACCACATAATGACGTATGAACAGTTCACCTCCTTATTATCATCTGTTGCATGCGCCCCATGTTTTCGTTCTACGAGTATTTTCATAGCAATAAAAACATCACAAGTGTAAATTTTCAGTACTAGCTTAATGGGGTTAGGTTGGTGTACGGGGCTAGGAGAAATTACTGTAAATTTTTAGTCCGTTTTAAAAACGCTTTGTATTAAAAAGTTTTTATTTAAATAATTACACCGGTATTTAATATACGAGAATATAAGATTTCTGGGAAAATTTCATTGGTGAAATCTTCTCGTGTTACCAGCTAAGTGGCAGCGTTGTCTTGGAGCAAAGTTTCAACGAGATTCCTAATCGTTATCTTCACGGGTGAAGATGAAAAGTAATAAACTCGTAGAAACATTAGTTCAAGACGACGCTGCCACTCCGCTGATAACCCGAGACGATTCCATTAATATTCCACAGATGCAGTTATTTAATGCTTGGTAGAATCATGACTGCTGCCTCCAGAATGATACGTGATGTCATTTTTGTCTAGCGACCTCGTTGAGTATCGCTGATACCGACGTCGACCCGTAGGTCGACTAACCTGGCAACAAGCCAAACGGATCAGTCCTGTACTCCTGGTAGTCCTCGTGACCTCTGAATACACATAACTTTTAATCAGCCGAGATATTTTATTTTCAAAGCTAGGTGGCAGCACGGCTCCTTAGCTGAAGGACAGACCGTGTGTGCTACACGCAGTACCCAAGTTGCATCTCCTGTACTGTAATTAGTATTTTGCTAGGACCTGCTTCTTGGGGACAACTGAGGACCTGCCAGAATGAATCTTTCACTCTGCGGCGGAGTGTGCACTATTTTGAAACATCCTAGCCGGATCGAGACTCGTAGACAGGAATCTCGCCTTTTGCTTGTAACTGCTGAGCTAACCAGGCACGACTTTCTTACAGGAGTTTGTTAGTCATGCAAGGTATGGAAGAGAACTTCCGTGTCGTTAGGGGAAGTCGTACAGGCCGAAGTACACAGAAGTGATAAAAGTCGTGGAATACCTTCTAATACTGTGCGCAGCGTAGAGCAGCAACTCGACTTGGCATCGACTCAACAAGTCCTAAGAAGTCCCCTGCAGAAATACTGACCCACACTGCCTCTTGCTTTCTCATGTTGTTGTTGTTGTGGTCTTCAGTCCTGAGACTGGTTTGATGCAGCTCTCCATGCTACTCTATCCTGTGCAAGCTTTTTCATCTCCCAGTACCTACTGCAACCTACATCCTTCTGAATCTGCTTAGAGTATTCATCTCTTTGTCTCCCTCTACGATTTTTACCCTCCACGCTGCCCTCCAATACTAAATTGGTGATCCCTTGATGCCTCAGAACATGTCCTACCAACCGATCCCTTCTTCTGGTCAAGTTGTGCCACAAACTTCCCTTCTCCCCAATCCTATTCAATACTTCCTCGTTAGTTATGTGATCTACCCATCTAATCTTCAGCATTCTTCTGTAGCACCACATTTCGAAAGCTTCTATTCTCTTCTTGTCCAAACTATTTATCGTCCATGTTTCACTTCCATACATGGCTACACTCCATACGAATACTTTCAGAAATGACTTCCTGACACTTAAATCAATACTGGATGTTAACAAATTTCTCTTCTTCAGAAACGCTTTCCTTGCTATTGCTAGCCTACATTTTACATCCTCTCTACTTCGACCATCGTCAGTTATTTTGCTCCCCAAATACACTCCCGGAAATTGAAATAAGAGCACCGTGAATTCATTGTCCCAGGAAGGGGAAACTTTATTGACACATTCCTGGGGTCAGATACATCACATGATCACACTGACAGAACCACAGGCACATAGACACAGGCAACAGAGCATGCACAATGTCGGCACTAGTACAGTGTATATCCACCTTTCGCAGCAATGCAGGCTGCTATTCTCCCATGGAGACGATCGTAGAGATGCTGGATGTAGTCCTGTGGAACGGCTTGCCATGCCATTTCCACCTGGCGCCTCAGTTGGACCAGCGTTCGTGCTGGACGTGCAGACCGCGTGAGACGACGCTTCATCCAGTCCCAAACATGCTCAATGGGGGACAGATCCGGAGATCTTCATGGCCAGGGTAGTTGACTTACACCTTCTAGAGCACGTTGGGTGGCACGGGATACATCCGGACGTGCATTGTCCTGTTGGAACAGCAAGTTCCCTTGCCGGTCTAGGAATGGTAGAACGATGGGTTCGATGACGGTTTGGATGTACCGTGCACTATTCAGTGTCCCCTCGACGATCACCAGTGGTGTACGGCCAGTGTGGGAGATCGCTCCCCACACCATGATGCCGGGTGTTGGCCCTGTGTGCCTCGGTCGTATGCAGTCCTGATTGTGGCGCTCACCTGCACGGCGCCAAACACGCATACGACCATCATTGGCACCAAGGCAGAAGCGACTCTCATCGCTGAAGACGACACGTCTCCATTCGTCCCTCCATTCACGGCTGTCGCGACACCACTGGAGGCGGGCTGCACGATGTTGGGGCGTGAGCGGAAGACGGCCTAACGGTGTGCATCACCGTAGCCCAGCTTCATGGAGACGGTTGCGAATGGTCCTCGCCGATACCCCAGGAGCAACAGTGTCCCTAATTTGCTGGGAAGTGGCGGTGCGGTCCCCTACGGCACTGCGTAGGATCCTACGGTCTTGGCGTGCATCCGTGCGTCGCTGCGGTCCGGTCCCAGGTCGACGGGCACGTGCACCTTCCGCCGACCACTGGCGACAACATCGATGTACTGTGGAGACCTCACGCCCCACGTGTTGAGCAATTCGGCGGTACGTCCACCCGGCCTCCCGCATGCCCACTATACGCCCTCGCTCAAAGTCCGTCAACTGCACATACGGTTCACGTCCACGCTGTCGCGGCATGCTACCAGTGTTAAAGACTGCGATGGAGCTCCGTATGCCACGGCAAACTGGCTGACACTGACGGCGGCGGTGCACAAATGCTGCGCAGCTAGCGCCATTCGACGGCCAACACCGCGGTTCCTGGTGTGTCCGCTGTGCCGTGCGTGTGATCATTGCTTGTACAGCCCTCTCGCAGTGTCCGGAGCAAGTATGGTGGGTCTGACACGCCGGTGTCAATGTGTTCTTTTTTCCATTTCCAGGAGTGTAGATTAGATGAAGTGAACCTCGTATAGTCAGTGAAATTTAAACTGAGGGTTCATAAGGGGAATGATGAACCGCGCCAACTGTCACAAACTTTTTAAATAGTATCTAGACAGGGAATACCAAGCTTATGTTTACATATAGAAGTTATCCTTTATTATAATTGCTGTGGTTGCAGGAATGTTACAATACGATATGTTCTCATTTTTATGTACAAGTTCCGTAGTTCGTTCTTTTATGAAATTTATTCGCAATAGCGAAATCTTTCTTCCATTATCTGCATTAGAAATGAAGATATTGGCTACTGGTGACATATGAGAAGTTGTGTCAGACCGGAACTCGAACCCGGATTTCTCACTTATCGCGAGCGGCCGCCTTGACCACTTCAGCTGCAGTTGCAAGATCGTGCCAATGTCTGTTTCTTCAAATGGTTCAAATGGCTCTGAGCACTATGCGACTTAACTTCTGAGGTCATCAATCGCCTAGAACTTAGAACTAATTAAACCTAACTAATCTAAGGACATAACACACATCCATGCCCGAGGCAGGATTCGAACCTGCGATCGTAGTGGTCGCTCGGCTCCCGACTGCAGCGCCTAGAACCGCACGGCCACTCCAGCCGGGGTCTGTTTCTTCAGACGTTGTTAAAAATCATTATTTCTCATCTCTGCACTCGCGAGCAGATGGAAATCTGTTGTAATTTTTCCGCCATATATCCCACAATGAGACCCTCTTGGTCTCTTCCGAAGTACTTCGACATACTGCATGAAAATATCCGTGCTGCACTAGCTGGAAACCTTCTTGTCAGCCGCAAGTGCAACAGCGATGAGATTCAAACAAGTCTGAAATCAAACATAATAACGGAAGACAGGCAATACCTCGAACACCACTCACGCAAAGCTCGTTTCACACGGTCGACTGTCCGGTCAAATGCGACTGCTTGTGATGGGTACACTTCACTTGCCAACATGTAAACGAGCCGCCAATCACACTGTCAGTCGGTCTGTGACATCAGTGATCAGTTGACTGTGCCAAGTGTAGAGTTCTAAAATCCTAACGCGGCCAGAAACTGAGGCTTGTGACGTCATCTGCTAACAACGAAAGTTGACCTATTCTTGCTACGCTCACCTGTGTTGTAGTAATGGATTTTGCATCTCCATAACCTTTATATTATTGTTTACTTTGTTTTCGTTCGCACTGCAAATTTTTCGTGAGAATTTGATTTGTCCTCTGCTTGCGTTCTCTCACAAAACAGACCAGATATCCGAAAGCAGAAAGCGATTTAAATTTAACAGTACCGGGAGAAAGAAAAACTGAAAAACTATTTAAATAAAAATGAGTTTTTAATGAAACAAGTTCAGATACGACTAAAAATTATAAAATAATTTCTCCTAGCCCCATACAGGCTCCTAGCTCCACACAGATATTCCTGAAAGTTTATGTTTATGAATTTTCAGTACCTACGACAACACTTGTAAGATTTATAACGTGGGGCACGTGCAATACATAACTGACGTATGAATAGTTCACATCCTGTTATTTATTGCAAGTGTCCAACGTTTTCCGTTATAAATCTTACAAGTATTGGCATAGCTATTAAAAATTTACATCTGCGTGATAAATGTGCAAATCACACTTAAGTCCCTGGCAGAGGGATCATCGAACCACCTTTACAGTAATTCTCTGTTATTCAACTCTCAAACAGTGCGAGCTCAGATTTCCCTTATTTTATTGTAATGATCGTTTCTCCCTATGCAGATTAGCGTCAAAAATATATTTTCGCATTCAGAGGAGAAAGTTAGTGTTTCAAATTTCATGAGAAGATCTTGCTCCAAAGAGAAAGGTCTTTGGTTTAAAGATGTACATCCCAAATCCTGTGTCATGTCCAACACTCTCTCGCTTATTTCTCGATTATACAAAACCTGCTGATCTTCTTTGAACTTTCTCGATGTACTTCGTTAATCCTATCTGCTAACGTTCCCACACCGCTAAGCAGTACTCCAAAAGAGGACATACAACCGTAGTGTAGGTAGTCTCTTCAGTAAACCTGTTGCACCTTTTAAGTGTTCTGCCAATAAAACGCGATCTTTGGTTTGCCTTCCTCACAACATTTTCTGAGTGTTATTACCAATTTAAGTTTTTCGTAATCGTAATTCCTAGGTATTTAGTTGAATTTACAGCCTTTAGATTTGACTGATTTATTACGTAGGCGAAGTTTAAGGGATTCCTTTTAGTACTCATGTGGATAAACTCACAATTTTCATTATTGATGGTCATTTGCCAATTTTCGCACCATGCAGATATCTTAAGTAAATCATTTTGCAATTTGTTCTGATCATCTGATGAGTTTAGTAGAAGATAAACGACAGCATCATCTGCAAACAAACTAAGACGGCTGCTGAGATTGTCTCCTGTGTCATTTATATAGCTAAGGGACAAAAGAGGGCCTGTAACACTGCCTTGGGGAACGCCATAAATCACTTCTGTTTTACTCGATGACTTTTCCTCAGTTACTATAAACTGAGACCTCTCTGACACGAAATCACGAATCCACTTACAAAACTGAGACGATTTTCCATAAGCACGCAATTTCACTACAAGCCGCTAGTGTGGTACAGTGTCAAAAATCTGTTTGGAAATCTGTAAATACGGAATCAATTTGAAATCCCTTGTCCATAGCACTCAACATGTCGTGTGTGTAAAGAGCTAGTTGTGTTTCGCAAGAACGATTGCGTTGCCTATGTGTCAATAAACCGTTCTCTTTGAGGTAATTCATAATGCTCGAACACAATATACGTTCCAAAATCCTGCAGAATATCGTCGTTAATGATATGAGCCTGTAATTTAGTTGATTACTTCTACTGCTTTTCTTGAATATTGGTGTGAGCTGTGCAACTTTCCAGTCTTTGGGTATGGATCTTTCGTCTAGCGAGCGGTTATATATGGTTGTTAAGTATGGAGCTATTGCACAGGATACTCTGAAACGAGCTTAATTGGTGTACAGTCTGAACTGGAACACTTGTTTTTATTAAGTAATTTAAGTTGCTTCACTACTCCGAGGATATTCACTTGTAAGTTACTCATGTTGACAGCTGTTCTTGATTCGAATTTTGGAATATTTACTTCGTCTTCTTTGATGAAGAAATTTCGAAAGGCTGTGTTTAGTAATTCTGCTTCGGCAGCACTGTCCTCAACAGTATTTCCATTGCTATCGCACAGAGAAGACATTGACTGTTCTTGCCGCTAGCATATTTTACATACGACGAGAATCTCTTTGGATTTTCTACCAGGTTTCGAGACAAACTCACGTTGTGGAAATTATTATAAGCATCTCGCATTGACGCCCACCCTAAATTTTGAGCTTCTGTAAAAGATCGCCAATCTTGGAGATTTTTCCTTCTTTTAAATTTGGCACGCTTTCTTCGTTCTTTCTGCAAGAGTTCTGACCAAGGGGGATCAGCTCTGTCGTTTGTTAATTTACTTGGTAAAAATTCTCGATTGTTGTTGAAACTATTTCTTTGAATTCAAGCCACATCTGGTCTACACTTACATTGTCAATTGGGAAGGAGTGGAGATTGTCTCTCAGGAAGGCGAAAAGTGACTTTTTTCTGCTTTTCTGAATAGTTATACTTTTTGTTCACTTTTTGGAGAATTTGGGGGTTACAATATTCAGTCTCGCTACGACAACCCAGTGTTCACTAACCTAGTATTCGTTTTGATGCTCTTTATTGGCCAAGGATTATTTGTTGCTAAGAGGTCAAGTCTGTTTTCAGAACAGTTTACTATTCGATCCAATTATTGTTGTATTCCTCGCCGAGAATGACCTCTGATTATGCTAACTCACAGGAACTATCAACTTCAATTTCGCTACAAGATAAACTACTTCTAACACCAACAAACAGGGCCGTCGCAAAAATTTCGGCTGAACCTATCTCTTTCCTTAGCCAGCTTTCAGTGCCTGTAGCAATTTGAGCGACAGTGCTTTCTATTAGCGCTTAGAACGCTGGTACTTTTCCAAAACAGCTACGACATTTTACAGCTGTTATATCGATGGTTTATAGATCTACATTCTTTCTGTGTCCGACCTGCGCTCATTGAGACTGAAGCCTTTTTTTGTTTTCGCGATACCCTAAAACCTAAAGAGCCGCCCAGTCCACGACACACAGCCCATACTACCCGCGTAGCCGCCTCCTGCGTGGACTCCTAACCTATTTAGCATAACCCGAAACCCCACCACTCTTTGCCGCTTGTCGAGGAATCTGCTGCCTGCACAGTCGCAGAACTGTCTGCGCCACCGACTCAGACCCTCCACTCAGCTCGGTATCAGAGGTGTGGAATCGGTCCTGTCGACTATGCTGCTAACGGTGAGCTCTGATTTCATTCTGCAAGCAAGACTAGCAGCCCTTACCACTTCTGTTAACCGCTCGAAACCAGAGAGCATCTCTTTCGATCCAAAGCGATACACATCACTGGTACTGACATGAGCCACCACCTGCCGTGTCTGCATTCTGTGCTCTTCATGGCACCCTCAAGGAAGGACCTACTCCACATCTGGAATGACTCCACCCGATATACATACGGAGTGCACACTGGCTTTCTTCCCGTTCTTGGCAGCCATGTCCCTAAGAAGGCCCCATAACGCGCCTAACATTGGAGCTCTCAACAACAAAAAATCCCACCGTGACTGACCGGATCTTGCAGATTGAGATGTTTTCTCTGAAACAAAAAAGCGACTGCATTGGCTGAGGGACATTCAGCCACAGATAACGCCCAAGGCTGTTTGTCAGACTAATCAGCGAGGCCTTACGTTCAGCCCCCAAGGAAGTCTGTTGCAGCCTGCCACGTCCCGAGGTGACATCCCACTCGACCATGGATAAGGAGTCAAGCTCAATGTGAGCAGTAACTGGGCTGGTGACAAGTGCAGACCGATCGGCGGACTCGTGGGTTGTGCTGGAAGTCCACTGCATACTCATGGCCGGTCCACAACGGTGATGCCCATCCATTGCAGCCTCAAGCTGTGTAACCAAAGCCAACACAGCCTGGAGCTGAGAGCAAAGTGTCACCAACTCATCTCACATCCATACACGATAATCACAGCCCCTATCCACACTAAAGACGGTGGAAAACTACACTACACAGACAAACAAACGACTGTTGACACGTGCTACGAAACTTTAATGTAGACACTGACGAAAACAGAAGAACTGTTTCTAATAAAATAGATTTACACTCAGAGATTCAAAAATTAAACTACGAAAGCACACAGATGAGACTAAATAATTTGCTCCTGGTTAGGAACTTGTAAAATGTTACAAAATCGGTTACTTCCCGACAGCAAGCAAAACGCGAGAACTGAGTCTACTAAACATTAAATTAACGCACAGAAATTCAAAAACTAAACTACCAAAGCACACAGATGAAACTATATAATTCCTTCCAGGTTATGAACTCATAAAGTCTCACAAGCACAAATTTTTAGCACTGTGTAGGCCTAGCAATCTGTGTGCAGCTACAAGAAATTATTATATACTTTTTAGTCACATTTAAAAACTTATACTAAACATTTATTTTATTTAAATAATTATTTTCTGCATTTTTGTCTTGTGCACGAGAAATTTCTCAAGGGATTTTAAGCATTTCGATGAGATGTTTTCTTTGAATTGCGCGCGCACACACACACACACACACACACACACACACACACACACACAGAGAGAGGGTGATTCAGCTGCCCCTATCGGTGGGTTTTATGCAGTCCACAACGCCTTCAAATACCACATGCAAGATTTTCATATTCTCTCATTCACTACACCTACATTACTAGTTCCACATAAAAAATGACCTTTTTATAGCAAATGTAATGTAGTTAAATCTCTTACTGGGATACGAAAGCAAGAAAATTATACAGACGTGACTTTCAAACACATGTTTCTTGAACAACTCGAAAACTGTGGCCTCCCGTCAAAACCCAGTACAAAATTTAGCTGCATTAAATTTGCTACAAAAGATGCTGTTCATTTTTCTGTAGAGCTAATAGTTTGAATAGTAGTGAGCGAGAGAATGCGAGAATCTTGTGTGTGGTTTTTGAAGGCATTGTGTGCTGCATAAGACTGATCAATAGAGGCAGACGAATCACCTTGCACATATAAGCTTTTTGCCCGCGGCCGTATGTCACATCTATGCACTGATCTCCTGCTCCCCCTCCATCTGCCCATCTTCTTCCCCCCCCCCCCCCCCCCCTCTCTGAACTGCTGCGTCCATCCACTGCCACCTGGCACATATTCCAATATTACCCGCATAACACACCGCTGAGACGTCAGGCGTTCCAATCATTTTCGTCCCCACTCCTACCAAACAGATCGACAGAAAAGAGAGATAATATTCCGTTGTCATCCCATTCTCAACTATGTTTAAAATTCAAGGCTCTAGCTCATTGGGAAGTTAGTTTAAAATCAAATGAAACCTTTCGCTGCCAGAAAGTCTCGCCTTTTAAAATACTAGCTGAGTACCCGGCATTGCCCGGGTATGTATTTATTCCAATTCTATTTGTCCGTCTCCTCCTCCCCCTCTGTCCAACTCCTCCCCCCCCCCTCCCCGTGTCCAGCTCCTCTTCCCCTCTGTCCATCTCCTTCTCTGTCCTTTCTCTGTCCATTTCCCTCTGCCCCTCTCTCGGTCCATCTCCTCCTGCCCCATTTCTTTCCCCCTCCCCCTTCCTCCTCTCTGTCTGACCATATCCTCCTCCCTCCTACACTCTCCACGTTATCACCACCTCCCCACCCCAATACGAAGTTGCTGGTTCTTACCCACACACTATTTCTTTCCAGATAATAAGTAACATGCGCACAAATTTTACTTGAATTCGATCCAGGGGTTTCAAAGGAGCTTTCATCCATGGTTTAGCCCACATACGCAGAAGTAACGTATATTTAACATATCCGACACGTACTTGTACACATATTTGACCTGTATCACAGTTTCGTTTCCACGCAGCTCAATGTTTATTATGTCATATCTTCTGAACTACACTACTGCCCATTAAAATTGCTACACCAAGAAAAAAAGCAGATGATAAACGGGTATTCATTGGACAGATATACTAGAACTGACAAGTGATTACATTTTCACGCAATTTGGGTGCATAGATCTTGAGAAATCAGTACCCAGAACAACCACCTCTGGCCGTAATAACAGCCTTGGTACGCCTGGGCATTGAGTCAAACAGAGCTAAGATGGCGTGTACAGATACAGCTGCCCATGCAGCTTCAACAAGATACCACAGTTCATCAAGAGTAGTGACTGGCGTATTGTGACGAGCCATTTGCTCTGCCACCATTGACCAGACGTTTTCAATTGGTGAGATATCTGGAGAATGTACTCGCCAGGGCAGCAGTCAAACATTTTCTGTATCCAGAATAGCCACTACAGGATCTGCAACATGCGGTCGTGCATGAGCCTGCTGAAATGTAGAGTTTCGCAGGGATCGAATGAAGAGTAGAGCCACGGGTCGTAACACATCTGAAATGTAACGTCCACTGTTCAAAGTGCCGTCAATGCGAACAAGAGATGATCGAGAATTGTAACCAATACCATGACGTCGGGTGATACGCCAGTATGGCGATGACGAATACACGCTACCAATATGCATTCACCACGATGTCGTCCGCCCCGGTAGCTCAGTGGTCAGCGTGACAGACTGTCAATCCTAAGGGCCCGGGTTCGATTCCCGGCTGGGTCGGAGATTTTCTCTGCTCAGGGACTGGGTGTTGTGTTGTCCTAATCATCATTATTTCATCCCCATCGACGCGCTGGTCGCCGAAGTGGCGTCAAATCAAAAGACCTGCACCAGGCGAACGGTCTACCCGATGGGAGGCCCTAGCCACACGACATTTTTACCACGGATGCGACCATCATGATGCTGTAAACAGAACCTGGATTCATCCGAAAAAATGACGTTTTCCCATTCGTGCATCCAGGTTCGTCGTTGAGTACACGATCGCAGGCGCTCCTATCTGTGATGCAGACTCAAGGGTAACTGCAGCCAAGGTCTACGAGCTGATAGTCCAATACGCAAAGAAGTGGGATACGGAAGTACTAAGGAATGACGAGATACGTTTGAAGTTCTATAACGCTATAGATACAGCAATAAGGAATAGCGCAGTAGGCAGTACAATTGAAGAGGAATGGACATCTCTAAAAAGGGCCATCACAGAAGTTGGGAAGGAAAACATAGGTACGAAGAAGGTATTTGCGAAACCATGGGTAACAGAAGAAATACTTCAGTTGATTGATGAAAGGAGGAAGTACAAACATGTTCCGGGAAAATCGGGAATACAGAAATACGCTGAGGAATGAAATAAATAGGAAGTGCAGGGAAGCTAAGACGAAATGGCTGCAGGAAAAATGTGAAGACATCGAAAAAGATATGATTGTCGGAAGGACAGACTCAGCATACAGGAAAGTCAAAACAACCTTTGGTGACATTAAAAGCGACGGTGGTAACATTAAGAGTGCAACGGGAATTCCACTGTTAAATGCAGAGGAGAGAGCAGATAGGTGGAAATTATACATTGAAAGCCTCTATGAGGGTGAAGATTTGTCTGATGTGATAGAAGAAGAAACAGGAGTCGATTTAGAAGAGAGAGGGGATCCAGTATTAGAATCGGAATTTAAAAGAGCTTTGGAGGACTTACGGTCAAATAAGGCAGAAGGGATAGATAACATTCCATCAGAATTTATAAAATCATTGGGGGAAGTGGCAACAAAACGACTGTTCACGTTGGTGTGTAGAATATATGAGTCTGGCGATATACCATCTGACTTTCGGAAAAGCATCATCCACACAATTCCGAAGACGGCAAGAGCTGACAAGTGCGAGAATTATCGCACAATCAGCTTAACAGCTCATGCATCGAAGCTGCTTACAAGAATAATATACAGAAGAATGGAAAAGAAAATTGAGAATGCGCTAGGTGACAATCAGTTTGGCTTTAGGAAAAGTAAAGGGACGAGAGAGGCAATTCTGACGTTACGGCTAATAATGGAAGCAAGGGTAAAGAAAAATCAAGACACTTTCATAGGATTTGTCGACCTGGAAAAAGCGTTCGACAATATAAAATGGTGCAAGCTGTTCGAGATTCTGAAAAAAGTAGGGGTAAGCTATAGGGAGAGACGGGTCATATACAATACGTACAACAACCAAGAGGGAATAATAAGAGTGGACGATCAAGAACGAAGTGCTCGTATTAAGAAGGGTGTAAGACAAAGCTGTAGCCTATCCCCCCTACTCTTCAATCTGTACATCGAGGAAGCAATGATGGAAATAAAAGAAAGGTTCAGGAGTGGAATTAAAATACAAGGTGAAAGGATATCAATGATACGATTCGCTGATGACATTGCTATCCTGAGTGAAAGTGAAGAAGAATTAAATGATCTGCTGAACGGAATGAACAGTCCAATGAGTACACAGTATGGTTTGAGAGTAAATCGGAGAAAGACGAAGGTAATGAAAAGTAGTAGAAATGAGAACAGCGATAAACTTAACACCAGGATTGATGGTCACGAAGTCAATGAAGTTAAGGAATTCTGCTACCTAGGCAGTAAAATAACCAATGACGGACGGAGCAAGGAGGACATCAAAAGCAGACTCGCTATGGCAAAAAAGGCATTTCTGGCCAAGAAAAGTCTACTAATATCAAATACCGGCCTTAATTTGAGGAAGAAATTTCTGAGGATGTACGTCTGGAGTACAGCATTGTATGGTACTGAAACATGGACTGTGGGAAAACCGGAACAGAAGAGAATCGAAGCATTTGAGATGTGGTGCTATAGACGAATGTTGAAAATTAGGTGGACTGATAAGGTAAGGAATGAGGAGGTTCTACGCAGAATCGGAGAGGAAAGGAATATGTGGGAAACACTGATAAGGAGAAGGGACAGGATGATAGGACATCTGCTAAGACATGAGGGAATGACTTCCATGGTACTAGAGGGAGCTGTGGAGGGCAAAAACTGTAGAGGAAGACAGAGATTGGAATACGTCTAGCAAATAATTGAGGACGTAGGTTGCAAGTGCTACTCTGAGATGAAGAGGTTAGCACAGGAAAGGAATTCGTGACGGGCCGCATCAAACCAGTCAGTAGACTAATAAAAAAATAAAAAAAGTCCATGCTGCTGCAAACGTCGTCGAACTGTTCGTGCAGATGGTTGTTGTCTTGCAAACGTCCCTATCTGTTGACTCAGGTATCGAGACGTAGCTGCACGATCCGTTACAGCAATGCGGATAAGATGCCTGACATCTCGACTGCTAGCCGATACGAGGCCGCTGGGATCCAGCACGGCGCTCCGTATTACCCTCCTGAACTCACCGATTCCATATTCTGCTAACAGTCATTGGATCTCGACCAACGCGAGCAGTAATGTCGCGATACGATAAACCGCAAACGCGATAGGCTACAATCCGACGTTTATCAAAGTCGGAAACGTGATCGTACGCATTTCTCCTCCTTACACGAGGCATCACAACAACGTTTCAGCAGGCAACGCCGGTCAACTGCTGTTTGTGTATGAGAAATCGGTTGGAAACTTTCCTCGTGTCAGCACGTTGTAGGTGTCGCCACCGGCGCCAACCTTGTGTGAATGCTTTGGAAAGCTAATCATTTGCATATCACAGCATCTTCTTCCTGTCGGTTAAATTTCGCGACTGTAGCACGTCACTTCGTGGTGTAGCAATTTTAATGGCCGGTAGTGTATATGTCGTACACTGAAATAATTTTGCAGGTACATTCAGTGGTATATGTGGACAGTGAAAAATATGTTACATATAGAGTTATCACTCACTAAAGAGAGAGTAAATTAAAAGGTCATGCCCAATGCGGCAGTTTTACTGAATGTACAGCGGATATGTAGTAAGCGATAAACTTTTTTTTTTCCTTTCATTATTTTGTGGGACTGTGAGCAAGAAGAAGTTTCGTAAAAGTTTTAAAATATGTGTAAAGTTTATTGGAAGTCAGAAAGAACTCTCATTCTCAAAAGTTGGATACACACTTAAGTGTCAAAGAAACTGGTATATGCACGAGTATTCAAATACAGAGATATATAAACAGGTAGAATATGGCGCTGCGGTCGGCAACGTAAATATAAGACAAGCTTTTGGGGCAGTTGTTAGAGCGGTTACTGCTGCTACAATGGCACGTTATCAATATTTAAGTGAGTCTGAACGTGGTGTTACAGTCGACGCACGAACGATGGACAAAGCATCTCCAAGATAGGGATGGCGTGGATATTTTCCCGTACGACCTTTTCATGAGTGTACCGTGAGTATCAGAAATCCGGTAAAACATCAAATCTCCGACATCACTGCGGCCAGAAAAAGATCCTGCAAGAACAGAACCAACGACGACTGAAGAGAAACGTTCATCGTGACAGAAATACAACCCTTCCGCAGATTTCAATGCTGGGCCATCAACACGTGCCAGCGTGCGAACCATTCAACGAAACGATATGGGCTTTCGGAGCATAAGGCCCACTCAAGTACCTTTGATGACTGCACGACACAAAGCTTTACGCCTTGCCTGGGCCCGTCAAACCGACATTGGAGTGTTGTTGATGACTGAAGACATGTTGTCTGCTAGGTCGAGTACCGTTTCAAATTGTATCGAGCGAATGGACGTGTGCGGGTGTGGAGACAACCTCATGAATTCATGGACCCTGCATGTCAGCAGGGGACTGTTCAAGCTAGTGGAGGCTCTGTAACAGTGTGGGACGTGTGCAGTTTGAGTGGTGTGGGACCTCTGATACGCCTAGATACTACTCTGACAAGTGAGACGTATGTAAGCATCCTGTTTGATCACGTGCACCCATCCATGTCCATGGGTGCATTCCGACGAACTAGGACAATTCCAGGAGGACAATGCGACACCTCACACGTCCAGAATTGCTACATAGCGGCTCCAGAAACACTCTTTTGAGTTTAAACGCTTCCGCTGGCCACCAAACTCCCCAGGCGTGAACATTACTGAACATATGTGGGACGCCTTGCAATGTGCTGTTCAGAAGAGCAGAAGAGATCTCCACGCCCTCGCACTGTCACCGATTTGTGGACAGCCCTGCAGGTTTCGTGGTATCAGTTCCCTCCAACACTACTTCAGACATTAGTCGACTCCATGCTACGTCGTGTTGCGGCACTTCTGCGTGCTCGCGGGAGCCCTACATGATATTAGGCTGGTGTACCAGTTTCTTTGGTTCTTCAGTGAATCTTACAAATATAAGATGCATGTAAATAGGTAGATCATGTCTTCCTAAATTTTCGAAAGGCATCACACACTGGGCCACACTGTAGATTAGAACGCAGTACATTAAAAAATATTGACGTAAAAAACTTTTTAGTGTAACAGGTTTTTAAAAAGGGCTAAAAATTATAAAATAATTTCTGCTAGCCCCCTACAGATTCCTAACACCGTGTGGTTAATGCTTAAAATTTGTGCTTGTGGCTTTTTAATAGCTATAAAATACTTGTGGAATTCAATAGGAAAAATGTTTGGTGCATGCAGTAGATAACAGCGAGGAGGTGAACTATTTATGCATCAAATATGTATTGGTCCGTCTTTTTGTGTGTCGTGAGCTACGTTCTTTTTCGCCCCCACACCTTCGAGAGGAAGGTGGTTGTTACCGCCCACAGTGGTATGAAGCTTTGTTGGTTTAGGAGGAGCTGTGGAACATTCTGTTTCCTTTTTTCCTCTGCCGCTCTGTACGACCTTTCATGGTGGGAAGGTGTGAAACTAAATGGTAACTGGATTCTGGTGCTGAATAAGATGTGTACCAGTCTTCGACCATGGGATGATAGCAACAACGATTGCGCTCGAGTTTTCCAAACATGTTTTTTTATATCGTCAAATAGTGGCTTTAATTTGAGAAAAAAAATTCAGTACAAGAATGTATCGTGGTCAGTGGGAACGCCGATAAGAACAGAATCGAAGCGTTTGTCATGTAGTGCTATAGAAGGACGTTGAAGATTTGGTGGACTAATAAAATAAGGAATGAGGAGGTTCACCTCAGAATTGTAGAAGGAAGGAACGTATGCAAAACACAATAAGGGACAAAAAGACAGTACGTGTTAAGGCATCAGTAGCTGTAGAGGGTAAAAACTGTAGCGGAAGACAGAGATTGGATTACATCCAACAAATAACGAGTTGAGAAATGGATATGTCCATGCGTTCTTGGACATACGGGGCGTTGGAAGGGGCTCTTTTTGATATGGAAACCTGTTTTAGTTATTTCTCTGTCACACAGTCCGCAGTTATCACCTCCTGGACTCTAACGATAAGATAAGTCTGTAAAATCTTTCGACATCCTGTACAAAAATTTCATCAACGCACTAACGTTTCTTGACAATTACTGTCGCAGGTGCTAAAGCGGTAAGATTCAAACGAGTCTGCGTTTAAGTGTCACCTTTTGTTGCGCAAGACAGGCAGAGTCCCGAAGAGTAGAACACTGACACAAGTACACGTACATTTGGGTTTCGTCGGCTTATGGTACAGCACGCTGTCCATCGATTCGGCAACTCGCGTTGGACGCGACCGGAGGATGAAGCATTAGCATCTTGCGGTCGGCAGAATTGTATGTTTGCATCTTAGTGGGAAGTAACGTTACGTTACATACGCCAGCATTTTTGTTTAAGCAACTGTCCCCCATAATTAGGTGGCTGAACCGGTACATTTCAGACGGAGCACTGACACATCACCTCAAAAAGGTCTCATATAATAAAGCTTAAAGCCAGTCTTCGATTCTACAATCTGCGACATGGTGATGAATAAAAACAGTAATCCAGGAAGCACAGAATTTGTTTATCTAATTCCAGTCTATGACTACGAAAACTGTTGTCAGTCTAACGATTTCGGTCTGTAGTGACCATTTTCAGATCTGTTTGAAACGTATCCTGATATAATTAAACCAAAGTGGCATCGTCAAGAGATATAAATGTGGACACTTCGCCAGAAGATGATGGGTACGAAACTCGTCGAAACGTTGCGACAAGACGACGCCACCACTCGGCTGATAACCCGAGAAGAATTCATCAGATATAAATCAAAATTAGCATGGGCATCGTCGAAGAAAACTAATGATATGTTGCGAACTAGGTTATACTTGAACGACGGTGCTGTTCACAGAAAACTGGGATGCAGTTTTGACACAAAAACGATGCTTATTATATTATGATATGTTTTAAACAGGTCTGAAGATGGTCTTTACAGACTTAAATTGACAGTCTGACGACAGACCGGAGGGAAAGAAACAAAATTAGATCTTCGGTTGAATGAAATTTGTTCCTGAATATGCACTCTTAAGAGACGAAAGGCAGTGCATGACACATTGAAGCTTCTTGTATCATATTGTTGGTTTATGCTTGTCCATTATTTTTATCATCATCTGTACGAATTAAAAGCTAAGAAGCAGATGGGTATTTAGACTAAACTGCTGCTTTTTGGGGGCGTTAATTCCTAACTTCCCGTCATCATTGGAGTATTCCATCGCGTAGTTTACTCAACTCTTTTCCCCAAAAAGGACCGTAGAATCACTCTGCTATTTACAGTGTCAACAGGTCAACTAATCAACAACGCAGTGCGGTTCAACGACACGTTTACGTTCCTCTCTTGTTTCAAACTGGCTGAAGCCATCAAAAATGTACACACTTTGTCCAAATAATATTATTAATTTTATCAGGTGCAGCAGAATCTTTTGAAATACTCATTGAAATTTCACGCCGAAGTTTAAGCGAGTTAAGACTGAACTGCTCACTTTAAAGTGTCTCGGTGGGTAGCCTACACTGCAGGCGAGTCCAACCGTTATTTGACTTGGCTCTGGTTTGACTTTGTGTATGTCACAATTTGTTTAGCTCCAAATCATACAAGTACCTTGCTGGCGCTTTTCTAATTATTGAGTCCCTTAAGGCTGAGGTTCGGGAAGTTGTTTGAATGCTACCGTAACCCATTTTTACGGACAAGCGATACGAAGCCCTCGACACAACGATACTTTCAGGTTACACTTGGGTATATCAAACACTGTTTATAACGTTATTTACATATTTTAATATTATTTCTTTACAACTGTTTGGCATACTGGTACAATGGTGTAGCTTTGAATGCTCTGCACACCATGAGCTATTGCAGGCCGTTTTTTTCTAAATACATAATTTGTTTTAACGCAAACTGTCTTTTCTATGTTACTTGCTCAACTTTTCTTGTTCCTCTACAGTTACCAAGAAACTGATCTTCCGATTCCACTGTGTTTCGCTATGGTTTATACCCAAAATGAGAAACCTTTTCCACACTTACGTTAATACCCATACAATATAAAACTAGTAAATGTAATAAAACAAAAACAACAAACTGTTAAAAAAAATTAATAATTGCAATAATGAAAATAATAATAACAGGAACATTCTAATAACAAAGATAAGATCGCCCCCTTTCCAAGACTTATTATTTAGTAATATTAATTAATTCTATAGGATAGGGCTGCCAGTCGACATAGTCGATGCAGCTGTTCCATCCTTAACAGAAAGTCAAAAAGTACTATTGTTAAACGACGTTCCGCCCAAGATGGATCCTTCACCAACTTGAGGAAGTTCAGCTGTTGATATCTCTGTGTTTTCCACCTCTCGATCTCACATGTGACAGAAGAGTCTTGAAATAACGCATGGGATCCAATCGTCATCCAGTCTTACGTTGACAGCAAATTTGCTACGTCCATTCCAGATAGCTGGGCCCAGGCAAATGAGACTGTGACGAAGACTAATTGGAAGATCCTTCGACGTGGGTAAAGTCCCATCACACTTCACCCAGTTGTATGGCATATTACTGGTTACTGGATGCATTGGTGGAAGCAGCGTCTACAATCATTCCTGAGAAAACAGCTCACCTACTTCACAATGACCTGGAATGAATGATCTCAAGCTATTGCTGCAAAAAAAAAAAAAAAGAAAGGTATTAAGGGAATTTAGACAGCATGCCACAGAGGAGACCACGTCGACGCCTGAGTGAAACCATTCTTGAAATAATCCAAAAGTGACTTTTGAACGTCGTTCTAGGTCTTGCTTGCTTGCGCAAGACGAAAAGTTAGGAAGTTTTGATGCATAAAGTATGCTCACTGCATCGAAGCTATACCACAGAAGACTTTGTGAGCACTATCTTCCCATCATTAGTTAAAGCTGAAGCAATTTCATTTGAACCTGCTGAATTATCACTTTTTATGCACCTCCATTTATAATATGGAATTTTTCAAGTAACCTGAAACTGATACCATTTTTACTTGATGTTCGAACGCTTACGAATTACTACAAAATCCTCGATTAAATGTAGTCGTGCAAATCATTGTGACCGTACTGAAGCAAGGAAACGAGTCTTGTCACGTTGAGTGTCAATTGGGTGAAGCTCATTTGTCAGCAAAACTCTGTAACCTACTGTTAAAACACGACTGGATGGTGGCTGGAACACACTTACGGCCAAGTAACCAAAATGGCATCAGAAAAGGAAAGGGAAAAATACGAGAATCACGTGAAATAAAAATGTTAGCCGCTTTCGTTCGGCAAAGCTACCTCGGTATCACAAGGTCCAGTCACATTCAAGTGACTATCGCCTATGTTTGACGTCAATGTGCAATAACCACTCACAGACGGTAGGTGGCAGCACTAGCATTGTAAGGTATATACAGCGTGTAGGGGAGTCGCGGAAAACAGTGTAGTCGCTGTCGTAATGCGGAAACGGAGCGATGTATCTAATGTGCAAAACGACATGATCACTGCCTTTTGAGCCAAGGCTGGAAGTTTTTCCGAAACGGCTAAGTTCGAAAACTATCGCGTTACACTGTGGTTAAAGTATACTGTGCAAGGCAAAATAGTTCTATCCAAAACAGACGCCGAGGCTACTGAGATGCACCATTGTCCACAGATGACAAGGGTGAACGATGACTGCGGAGATCTATACGGGAAAACAGAGGCGGAACTGATGAGCACATGACCGCCCGGATGAACCACGCGGCTACCAACAGTGTCTCCTCAACGACTGTACAGCGGACGCTGGTGTGGATGGGCCTCCGTACCAGGGGCCTGGTTCATGCATTTATGCTAACTGCTGAATCATGTTATATGCTCCATCGGACAGATGGCCATTGGCGTGACGGCGAAAAATTTCAGAAAGCAACTATCCAGCAACCAGGAGGGAGCATTATAATCTGGGGAATGTTTTCGTGCCATTCCCTGGGTGATCTCGTCATTCTAGCAGATACAATGGATCAGTACAAGTATGCATCTATCCTTAGTGATACTTTCCACACGACTGTACAGAAACGCGAGACACTCGCATAACGTTTATTCTTTCTCTGGGGAACTACGACCACAACCATAGACGGAAACATAATAGACCAAAGACACTTTTAGCAAGGAACTAAACATCTACGGTCCATAACACACTACACAACATTACTCGCAAGCCCCTGCAACACAGCTACTACTGGTAACTCCAGATGCTCGACCCGCCGGCAAACAGGCAATCGCAGGGATGCCGTACTGTACACAACACGCAAACCAGCCACACACATCCCCTACACTGTGAGCTGATGTATGGCCGATCGCCCACTAATGTATGACGACCTCGGACTGTTACAGGGACGAAGCCGCTGCAGTGGACCCAGGAGAATTCACAGGAGCCCAGCCCGCAGCGCCTGGACTGACACATCTACAACGAGCACTCGCAACAACAAAGATAACGATGCACATTACCTCACACTAACATAACCACACCTTGCATGCACTGTCGCAGCTAGCAAGCCGCTACTACCCTTATCACCCGTCCTACTGTCGCAGAGGTTTTTTTTTCCCCTTGGCGCTTGCCTTGTCACTTTTTTCCCTCTGCCCTTACAAACCGCTACCCATCGATCGCTTTCGTCTACTTTCTGTCTCCTGATGGACCGCGTCAATGAGTAATACTACCCAGACGCATGGACAACATCGCAGACCTCATCCTGTGACTCCTGATTCGAAAACTAACATGTTATACGGAGGTGACAGTAGAACTTTTGGTTTGGTCACCACGACGGTATGGGCTTGGAGGGGTCGCATCCTATATATAAAAAAAGGGTCTATGTCCACCCCTACATGCAGTTCGTTTTTCCTGGGCACGATGGCGTCTATCAGCAGGGCAATGCAGTGTGTCACACAGCTCGCAGTGTACGCGCGTGATTCGAAGAGCACCACGATAACTCTCCCTAATATCCTGAACACATTGCCCGAATATGAACCCAATCTAGAATCTATGGAACCACCTCGATCGGGCTGTTCGCGACCTCAGCCGAGAAATCTATCACGAGTCTACATGGCTTCACATTTCTCTCGAAACCTTCCAGAATCTCACAGACTCTCTCTCTCTGTGCACGTCTCAGGCTTTTGACACGTGGACAAATTAATGTGTCTGGATAGTGTAGTTGCATACGGTAGTCTGCAAGTCCCTCAACAAATACATAAGCTTCGCACTCTTGAACTACCAGACACCTTCGTCACTGCTATCTACGAGCTTCTTCACATTCGTTGGCTTTTTAAATTCCGTTGAGCGATAAAAATCGACCCACGCAGAAATTCATAAGGCCTCCCACAAGGACAGATCCTCCACCCAATGTTATTGCGTATATCGTATACAGTGTCCCAAAAAACCACCGACAAGCTTTATGGACAGGATCCTTACACCAAAACAAGAAAAAAAGTGTTGTAAATATGGGCTCTAAAACACATATCTAAAGAGCTATGAGCACTTTTTCGTTGTTGATACTATCAAACAGATCTCTTCTACTGCATAGTGTTTCCATATTCTTAAAATAGGTAATATGGACCAAATTAAGAAAAAAATGTCCAATCAACATGGAATGTAAAACGCATACTTTAAGAACTATGAGCATTTAATTCATGTTGACTAGTTCAAAAATGGTTCCAATGGCTCTGAGCACTATGGGACTTAACATCTGAGGTCATCAGTCCCCCTAGAACTACTTAAACCTAACTAACCTAAGGACATCACACACATCCGTTCCCGAGGCAGGATTCGAACCTGCGACCGTAGCGGCCGCGCGGTTCCAGCCTGAAGCGCCTAGAACCGCTCGGTCAGAACGGCCGGCTGTTGACTAGTGTGAAACACATGTCGTCTATTGAAAAACTGGTCATACTTCTTAAGGCATGCATTTTAGAGCCCATATTTACTAGACATTTTGTCATTTTGTCTTCTTTTGGCCCCTACAACTTTCTCCCAAAGAGTGGAAGTCAAAGAGCTTGAAGTAGAAGAAATGTTTCTCATGGTATCGAATAAGTTCTCATAGTTTTTAAGGGATGAATTTTAGAGCCCATGTTGCAGTCTGCATACAAAATGTCTATACTTATCAGCCATGTCTCTCCACTACACCTGCGTAGGCTAGAGTGTGCAACCGTATCAAAAAATAACAAACAAAAAACAGAACAATGCAGAGGAAACTGGGACCATATAATATCAGTAACCTCGACTGTACGATTGCTGGGACTAATCTATGGTTCACATTTGACGTGTTATGTCCACATCATGCATTTTCTTCGGAGAACAGCACAAGTGATGAACGTTCTCCGTGCGTCGAGCCAAACTTGGAGGAGCGTACAATCTGCCATATCGCTGGTGCGACCTCAATACAGTTTCGGTTCCATCTACAATAGTGGTATCAACTGAGTAATCTCCAGAGTAGACGAAATACAATACCACTGTGCTAGAATCTGCATCAGAGCGATGGCTACGACACCAAACAATGCTCAGCTTCCGGAAGCAGCAAATACTCCTGTTCGTACACCACGCCGATTCCTGGCGGGTAAACTGTCGCTGAGAATCCAATCTGCGGATACTTTCATTGTGTAAAAATGATCTGAACTGCAGAATCCTCTTTTGATCAAATATCACTGCTCTACTAAAAGAAGAAGTGCACTGCTGAATATTACTTGCTACTTAATACGAACATAACACAGTTCATGGGCCTACTCAGGGTAAGTGGGAGAGGTGATGCAGTGGTACTGCTCTGGACTCTCGCATTCGGGATAACGGTGGTCAGAACACGTGTGCAGCCGTGTGAATTTAGATTCTGCGTCGTTTCCCAAAACTACTGCAGGAAAATGCCGAGATGTTTCTTGCGAAAGTACACGGTGAATTGCCGGCCGGAGTGTCCGAGCAGTTCTAGGCACTTCAGTCTGGAACCGCGCGACCGCTACGGTCGCAGGTTCGAATCCTCCCCCGGGCATGGATGTGTGTGATGTGCTTAGGTTAGTTAGATTTAAATAGTTCTAAGTTCCAGGGGACTGATGGCCTCAGATGTTAAGTCGCATAGTGCTCAGAGCCATTTGAACCATTTGAACAAGGTGAATTTTCCTACTCATCCTTCCCCAATTAGAACATCGACACCTCACCCGAATGGCATTGCGTCCTCCTCGGCTCTAGCGCAACAGTGGAACACATCGTACGCTATCAGGGGTGACAGTCCATCGCCGTTTACTATGGCATGGGTTATGTGCGCGTCGTCCACTTCTCCACCTACCTTTGACGAATGTACAGAAACATGCTAGATGGCAATGGTGTATGGAACGACATCACTGGGGACAGCGTCGGCGTCAGTGTTTTCGGACGAACCAAGGGTTTGTTTGTTTCAATATGTTGGCCGCATCTTGGTTCGCCGCAGACAGGGGGAGCGGCATCATAGTGGCTGCATTCGCACAAGACGTAAGGCGCCAACTCAAGGCCTTATGGTTTGGGGTGCTATTGGGTACAATCATAAATCACAGTTGGCGCGTGTCAAAGGCACTGTGACCAGTGTGACCTATGTGAATTTAAATATTTTCAACATTTCGCGGCCTGTATAAATATTAATTTTAATTTTAAAAACCAACAGCCTCAGTTGCAAAGTTTACCTATATTTACCTAGGTTTCAGTCGGGATAACCCAACCTTCTTCAGAATACAGTCTGACGATAATTAATGGATTTGTAGTTTTAGCTTGACGATGTCCACTACGGACAAACGGTAGTTACTTTTATTCTGAAGAAGGTTGGGTTAACCCGACTGAAACCTAGGTAAATCTGAGGCTGTTGGTTTTTAAAGTTAAAACCTACGTGAATGACATCCTGCAACCCATAGCCACATCCTTTCTGCACAACAATCCGGACACCATTTCTCAGCAAGACAATACACGACCACATGTTGCTGCACGAACACGTTCGTTCTTAGTGTCACAGGATGTGAGCCTTTTTCCCTGGCCGTCCAGATCACCAGACTTGTCGCCAAACGCAAATGTGTGCGATATGGTGAAAAGACGAGTGCATTGCTGTGACCTAGTGCCAACCGCCTCAAATGAACTTTGGAACCAAGTGAATGCAGCATGGATGAGTATACCACAGGTCCCCATTGGCACCTTATACGCGTTGATGCCATTACGCATGGAACAAGTTATCAAGGCCCATGGCGGATAAAAATGGTTGAAATGGCTCTAAGCGCTATGGGACAACATCTGAGGTCATCAGTCCCCTAGACTTAGAACTACTAAAACCTAACAAACCTAAGGGCATCACAGACATCCATGCCCGAGGCAGGATTCGAACCTGTGACCGTAGCGGTCGCGCAGGTACATACTGAAGCGCCTAGAACCGCTCGGCCACACCGGCGAGGCTCCATATTTTTCGAGATGCTGACTGCTAAATGAAGCAGAATTTTTCATGGCAGTGGGTTCTGACTCTGGGGCTGTGAAGGCTGGTAAGTCTTCTCGCTTCTGTGATTGAATTTCATTGAGACTTCTTCAGCTTCAACATTTCGTTGACAGGGAACAACAACTTTATTTACATTCCTTAAAACGTTTATCAGTGGTTCTGTCAACAGTTGCAATATTAATTAGGCAACTAATTTCGAAGCTTACAGGTTCATTTTCAAACCTGATCTACTGAGACTGCACAGACAGTGCCCGATCTTAAAATTTGTGGTAAGATCTTATGGGACCAGACTGCTTAGACCATCGGTCCCTAAGCGTACACACTACGTAATCTAACTTAAACTAACTTACGCTAAGGACGACACACACACACACACACACACACACCCATGCCCGCGCGAAGACTCGAACCTCCGACGGGGGGAGCCGCGCTGACCGTGACAAGACGCCCTGGACAGCGCGGTTACCCCGCTTGGCCCCGCTCATAATAACAGACATTGAGTGGCAACGTATGCCCTATAAATGTTTACAGGATGAATGCCACAATCCACACATGCCTGTTACCAAGTCAAAATAAATGCCAGATTTTGATTTTGACTTGGTAACAGGCATATATGAATTGTGGTATTCATCCTGTAAACATTTATAAAACATTTGTTGTCACTCAATGGTTATTATTAAGATCAGGCACTGTCAACGCAGTCTCAGTAGACCAGGCTTGAACATGAACCTGTAAAGTTCGGAAGTAGTCGCCTAAGAAATACTGCAACTGTTGGCAGAAACATTAATAAATGCCTTAAGGATTTAACAGAGCATGGCACCGTGTGAACGCCACTATAACGTTAGATGTTACTTGAAGTCATATTCATGAATCTTATTTTGGTTATTTCTGTTCTTTCGCGATTTGGGAGTGGATAATCATTTCGGGGGATCTTGTGTTACCATGTCTTATTCGTTACTTTTCCAAATGCATGTGTTAGTTCCGGTGCATGTTTGAAAACCATCTCTCCTTGTTCCGTGTGTAAAGCAATATTTCTGCCACACCCTTTAAAGTCGGTTCAGTTGCAATCTCTAGGAGTAATACCTCTTTTATACTTGCTTTCCCCGTATCTTGCGGACCAAGCATATGTGTCTTATACAGGGTGTTACAAAAAGGTACGGCCAAACTTTCAGGAAACATTCCTCACACACAAATAAAGAAAAGATGTTATGTGGACATGTGTCCGGAAACGCTTAATTTCCATGTTAGAGCTCATTTCAGTTTCGTCAGTACGTACTGTACTTCATCGGTTCACCGCCAGTTGGCCCAATTGAAGGAAGGTAATGTTGACTTCGGTGCTTGTGTTAACATGCGACTCATTGCGCACATCAGTACGTAGCATCAACAGGTTAGTGTTCATCACGAACGTCGTTTTGTAGTCAGTGCAATGTTTACAAATGCGGAGTTGGCAGATGCCCATTTGATGAACGGATTAGCACGGGGCAATAGCCGTGGCGCGGTACGTTTTTATCGAGACAGATTTCCAGAACGAAGGTGTCCCGACAGGAAGACGTTCGAAGCAATTGATCGGTGTCTTAGGGAGCACGAAACATTCCAGCCTATGACTCGCGACTGGGGAAGACCTAGAACGACGAGGACACCTGCAATGGACGAGGCAATTCTTCGTGCAGTTGGCGATAACCCTAATGTCAGCGTCAGAAAAGTTGCTGCTGTACAAGGTAACGTTGAGCACGTCACTGTATGGAGAGTGCTACGGGAGAACCAGTTGTTTCCGTACCATGTACAGCGTGTGCAGGCGCTATCAGCAGCTTATTGGCCTCCACGGGTACACTTCTGCGAATGGTTCATCCAACAATGTATCAATCCTCATTTCAGTGCAAATGTTCTCTTTACGGATGAGGCTTCATTCCAACGTGATCAAATTGTAAATTTTCACAATCAACATGTGTGGGCTGACGAGAATCCGCACGCAATTGTGCAATCACGTCATCAACACAGATTTTCTGTGAACGTTTGGGCAGGCATTGTTGGTGATGTCTTGATTGGGCCCCATGTTCTTCCACCTACGCTCAATGGAGTACGTTATCATGATTTCATGCGGGATATTCTACCTGTGTTGCTAGAACATGTGCCTTTACAAGTACGACACAACACGTGGTTCATGCACGATGGAGCTCCTGCACATTTCAGTCGAAGTGTTCGTACGCTTCTCAACAACAGATTCGGTGACCGATGGATTGGTAGAGGCGGACCAATTCCATGGTCTCCACGCTCTCCTGACCTCAACCCTCTTGACTTTCATTTATGGGGGCATTTGAAAGCTCTTGTCTACGCAACCCCGGTACCAAATGTAGAGATTCTTTGTGCTCGTATTATGGACGGCTGTGATACAATACGCCATTCTCCAGGGCTGCATCAGCGCATCAGGGATTCCATGCGACGGGGGATGGATGCATGTATCCTCGCTAACGGATGACATTTTGAACATTTCCTGTAACAAAGTGTTTGAAGTCACGCTGGTACGTTCTGTTGCTGTGTGTTTCCATTGCATGATTAATGTGATTTGAGGAGAAGTAATAAAATGAGCTCTAACATGGAAAGTAAGCGTTTCCGGACACATGTCCACATAACATATTTTCTTTCTTTGTGTATGAGGAATGTTTCCTGAAAGCTTGGCCGTACCTTTTTGTAACACCCTGTATAAGTGAGGCAGTTTAATGCTTCACGCATTATTAATATGGAACAGAGACGTTTGTTATGTCAGCAGGAAGGCACAAAGTAGGTAGGACCAACGCCAAGGAAAGATTACACAGCGGTGTATTCAGAACAAGCATTTTAAAATTAGTTGTTTGTGAGAAAATCGTGTTGTCTCGTGTAATAAAAAGAAACGTCTACAAGCACGTGCGGGAATTCGGCCCACTGGAACTGTGTTTTATCGTTCGGAAATATTACTGCTCGTGTTGGTGGGGATCCCACTGCTGCAAAGCGAGCACGAAATCTATGGGTTCGTCACGTCACGTCACGTACGCTCCCAGCGACCCCTCGCGTTACGGTAAGGGATGCCACTCGGTACGCAATACTATCATCTCTCCGGGTCAATGAGATATACGGCCCTGCAACGAACTTGTGACGTCACACTAGTAGTCTTGTCCGTTACATTTCGCGAACACTCGGCTCCTTGCACGGCCCACGGGAAATCAATATTTAATTTAAAAGGTACCGACTAAAGGTCTTCATTTTGTCGTGTGCTATCGAGAACTTGCATCCATTTAAACGTGCCATCAAGAATTATTAAACTCGTCTGAAATAGTTAATGGCTCCCCATCGGAGACTGCTGCTGGCCGTTTTAAGACCTGCAGTGTCACGTGATCTTACGTACACGCCACGGACTGTCTTTCTCGTGGGCCTCGATCACCTCTGTTCCGTATCGCCAGTAATTTGGACATTTGTGACGTGTCCCGGTGACGTCATCTAACAACAAGATGTGTTGCATAAGACTACTTCTCCACCACTCGCCAGCCGCTACTACTGATGAGTAGGTGGTGGTGGTGGTTAGTGTTTAACGTCCCGTCGACAACGAGGTCATTAGAGACGGAGCGGAAGCTCGGGTTGGGGAAGGATTGGGAAGGAAATCGGCCGTGCCCTTTCAAAGGAACCATCCCGGCATTTGCCTGAAACGATTTAGGGAAATCACGGAAAACCTAAATCAGGATGGCTGGAGACGGGATTGAACCGTCGTCCTTCCGAATGAGAGTCCAGTGTGCTAACCACTGAGCCACCTCGCTCGGTACTGATGAGTAGGAATAGGAATAAAACGTTCTATTTTACAACCAAATTCGGGTTACTTTTCGCCAAATTAGGTGCCAGTTTTTGACTAATTCATTTTTATATTTTGCCAGATTCATAGTTATGTTTGTCAGATTCGTTGTTATTTTGTCAAATTCGTTGATATTTTGCCAAATTCGTTGTTATTTTTGCCAAATTGTTGCAATTTTGTCAGTTTGTTATTTGCGCTACATTCGTTGTTATTTTTGTCAATTTCGGTGATCTTTTTCCACATAAAATGTAATATTTTGCCAAATTTAGTTGCGAAATTAAGGTTGGTTATTTTAACAAATTCTGTGTTGATTTTTGCTAAATTCTGTGTCGTCTTTTGTAAATTCATTGCTAGTTTCCTTTGCCAAATTCGATGTTTTTTTCTTCAAATTTGGTGTTTTTCAAGTTTCTGTGTTCTCCCATATTCTGTGTTGTTGTATCGTCAAATTCGGTGTTGCTTTTATCGCCGAATTAAGTTTCCTTTGTATTGTCAAATTCGGTGTTGTTTTCATTGCTGAATTAAGCGTCCTTTTTGTTGTAATATTTCGTGATGTTTCTTTATCAAATTTGGTGTTTTTTTGCCAAGTTTAGTGTTTTCTAATAAATTCGGTTTATCTTGGTCAAATTCGGTGTTTCTTTGCAAAATTCGGTGTTTCTGCTAAATTCGGTGTTTTTTGTCAAATCCTGTGGTTTTTTAGCAAACCTCGGTGTCTCTTTCTAATTTACTGTTTTTGCCAGATTCTGTGTTTCTTTCAAAATGCGATGTCTTCGCTAAATTCTTTGCTACGTATACGGTTCTATTTTTTTCCATTTTTGGCGTTGTATTTTGCCAAATTCTGTGTTTTTGCCACATTCGATGTTTTTGCAAAATCAGTGCTTTTTTTCCAAAATCGACGTAAGTTTCTGACATATCTGCTGCTACTGTCGTTGTCACATCAACGTTTGTAAGGCCGGAAATGAACTGTTAGTTTAAAATTATACACGAACGGCAGATTTAAGGAGATTAGAAGTCAAAACGCAATTTCTGCATCGATGACTACGATTTACGGATATTAGTAAACTGATGTCCTCAGATATAAAAAAAATTTCGTATGACAAAATTACAAGTTTAGCGATATCTTGTAAAAATCGCCACTTTCGCGTTGCTTCGTTAAAAACCGCTAATTTCGCGTTATTTTTCGCTGGCCTTACTGATGAGTTTTGGCATGGATCTCAAGCAGCATGGAATGACGTAATCATATCTGTCATCGAAGCTCAGTTTTGGACTCAGTGCCCATCCGGTTTAGCGCCATTATTACTACCAGAGGTGCCAGCTCTGTGTATTAAATTCGCATTTTGTACCCCTGATTTTGCTACACTTTTAAAAATATATTCTCCCTACTATTCCGTCCACACACAATAACTAAATTTCAGTTTTCTGTTACTGTTGCTCGTACTGCAATCATAATGGCTAGCATTATATTTGGTGTGTCTTCTCTTTTCTTGCAGTTTTACGTTCCAACGCTCCATGTCTCACCCAGTGACCGCTCTTACCGACGCCGCTCATGCTGTCTGGAACTGCAGCTCTATTCACGCTGTACAAAGTGCTACCCAGAAGCTCTACAGGTTGATGTTGCTCTGAAATTGACGGCCTTCCTTTTGCCGAAGTGATGGGGCTATTTCATTGCCATGATTGCTGTTTTAGTTGCATGGTCATATCCACAAAACCAACTTCCATCACCTGTAACGACCTTAGAAAGAAAATCCGACCCAGTTCGAAGCAGTTCTTTCAGTTCCCTGCAGGCATTCACGCGATGGTCTTTCCGATCGCCACTCAGCACTCGTGGCACAAATTTGTAGCAATCCTCGTGTTCGATTTTTTTAAACAAAATCCCCTGACCTTTGCAATACGATAATCCGACGATGCTACAGGTGTTGTTGCTGGTCTGCAGACGGTTTCCCACAATGACATTACCAACAGCACTAACATTTTCTGGTGTAATGCCGGTTGATGGTCGTCCCGAATGTGCATCATCAGCAGATGTCCGCCAATTCTTAAAACGAGTCATACGTTTGTGCCTGGCCCAAAGCGTCATTATCGAATGCTTACACTAACATTTTGTGTGTTTCTGCGGGTGTTTTTCCAAGTTTAAAACAGAAGCTGATACAGCAACGCTATTCAACCAGGACAGTCGTTGAATAATCGCAGACACAATTAAACGTCACAACGAAAAACTGCCAACAATAAACACGTCCAATTAGATCAAAGCTACTAGGCGAGGAGTTCCTCTGACGGAACACTTTGAAAATCCTGATACTTATTTTCAAGTTTATGGGATTATCCACAAGGAGATCGTTCCTGTGGTCAGGCGATTAGTGTAGAATTCTATCGCGATGTCCTAAGACGGCCACGCGGGGATGTGAGAAGAAACGTCCAGAGAAGCGGCGGAGGAATCACTGGTTCCTTCGCCACCTCAATGTGACGCCACATACAGCTGCCGTCGTGCAGCAGTTTTTGGCAAAGAACAGCACGACGGTTCTTCCTTGTCCGTTGTACTCTCCCACTCGGCTCCTTATAATTTCTCTCTCTTTCCCAAGCTGGATATGAAGTTGAAGGGACGATCATTTGACACAATAAAGAAGTTTCAAGCAGAATCGCAAACGCTGCTGAACACACTGACTAGAAAAGACTGCGTTCCGTCCGTGGCAGAAGCGCTCTGATCTGTGTCTGAGCTCCCAATGGGAGTACTTTGAAGGTGACGGTGTTGAAAAAAAAATGGTATGATGTAATTGTATTTAATGTTAGATTGAGTGACCTTTTGGGTAGCACCCCGTATGAGATGGAATTCAATGAATTTACTACTCTATACAAAGTAACTTCAAAATTAATTCTGAGTTGAATTGTAAATCAACATTCTGGAGGTTTTGAACGTTTGAAAATATGAACGCATTACATGGATGGGCAGATTCTTTGTACCGCAGTCTCAGATATTTAATAGCAGAGAGCTCAAAACGAAGACGTACACGGTTTATTTGCAGAGATTTTGCAACTGTCTTTCAGCCACCAAACTACAGGGTGTTACAATGTTTTGACGATTTCACATTTGAACAAGACACAAACTAAAACATGGTTCAAATGGCTCTAAGCACTATGGGACTTAACATCTGAGGTCACCAGTCCCCTAGACTTAGAACTTAAACCTGACTAACCTAAGGACATCACACACATCCATGCCGGAGGCAGGTTCGAACCTGCGACCGTAGCAGCAGTAGGCCTGTTTGGATAGAGTTTAGTTTAGTTTTTACTGACTTGCTGCTGCAGACCTGACCTGTTGGGCTGCATTAAGCCTGTGTGGTGCTCATGTTCTGTACATCAGTCTTCAATTGTGGCAATTGTTTGTTCAGTATAAATTTTCCCGCATTCACACAGAACTTTTTTTTAGAGTCAGATAGCAGCAGCGTGGTTCCGGACTGAAGAGACTTAAACTAATCGCAAAACAAAGGTTATCATTTTACACAAGGTAAGATATTACTCAGTTTTGCTCATGAAATACCACAGCGGACAAACGACGACCCTGCGCGGCTACACAATACTCCGGGGTCTAACTGCTGTGCCACAGCTGATTTGTACGGATGATAATGCAGATCACTTCGGATTGTGCGATGAATGGACGCCAGCGAAATGTTCAGCGTTTGGGCATGTTTTCGTAACGAGTGACGAAGGTTTTCCCGTAAATTGCTACCCACACGTTCGATGTTCTCGTGAGTCCAGACGGTTTTTCGATGGCCGGTTGACATTCGATTTGATGTACTGGCAGTTGCATGGAGGTTTCTTACCCAATTCGATATTGTTCCACAAGTAGGAATTGGATATCGCGGCTGAATCTTGAAATGCTTACGAAAGGCACGTTGCATGCGCACTCATTTACATCTACATCTACTTTTTACCGCGAACGTACTATGTTGCTTCGACAAGTAACTACATGGTTACTTTTCTGTATACGGGATGAAACTTGACACTCCGTACTATTTATTAGTAGACGGCGCCACCATCGCTGCATTTTATTCCTAGAGCACATTATTCAGATTTGAAATCGTCAAAACATTGTGAAACGCCCTGTACGTTTCGCCGTGGGAAATAGTGACCTCAAAAGTCAGGAAATCTTTTGCGCAGCGTAATGTGCCACTGCAAGGGCCTTCCGGAATAGACATGCAAATTCATAGCGGCTGGTGAACGTTTGAGCGCACACTTCTTGTTCTTGTGCAACGGACTGTGTCTTTCACAGAGGCCCTAGAAGCCAGTCGACGATTGTTGGGCACCTGCAGATGCTATCACTGACTGCTCTAGGATAGCCGGTAGCTTTTCGTGTGGGGGCAGTCCCTGGAGAAGAACAGTCTCTCAAGGTAGCCAAAAAAGCAAATGTTCAGTGCTTGCCTCCGTGATAACATGCACTAAACAATGACCTCACTTAAAGCATAAAGGCTACGACCTGTTTCTTTTTGCTTTATCTTTCACAAAGCAGGTTAATTACGATACAACCCACGACTTGGCTATCACCTGTGAAATAGGTTCACTTCAAACCAAAGAACTGGTTCTTTTTTTCTTTTCTTACGATATTGCCTCGTTGGCTGAGCGGGTAAGAGTAACATTACCATCTGCAGTCGATCCTAGGAAGCTTTTTGACACTTGCCGTTTTTTTCACATCTGGTAACGAATTGTTAATGTGAAAAAGATAAACTGCATCGTCGCTCAAGGTCCACGATAGATTACAGTTCTCCACCTATTACTGACAAAGTCAGTTTGAACGTTTGAGGCTTCCAAGAGATCCAGGCATTAAGCACTGTCGAGTTCAAACCAATCTTCGCATCAAAGCCATCTGTACTTTTTTACACTTTGTTTTCATAGCACTGTTAGCACCTCATCGACATCTACTCTGTAATTCACAACTGAGTGCCTGGCAGAGGTTTCATCGAGCTATCTTCAAGCGATTTCTCAACGGTTCCACACTCGAACAGCGTGCAGAAAAACGGAATCTTTCAATGCGAGCTCTGATTTCTCTTATTGTATCGTAATGATCATTCCTCCCTATGTAGAATATTTTCGCAACCGGGGGAGAAAATTGGTGATTGAACTTTCACTAGAAGATCGTGCCGCAACGTCAAACGCCTTCGTTTTAATGATTGTCACCCCAATTCACGCATTATGTCCGTAACACCCTCTCCTCTATTTTGGAATAATACAAAACGAGCTGCCCTTCTTTGAACTTTTTCGATGTACTCCATCAATTCTAACACAAAAAGCGCAGCAATACTCCAGAAGAGGATAGGCAAACGTAGTGCAAGCAAGTTTCTTTAGTGGACCTGTTGCATCTTCTAAGTGTTCTGCCAATAAATCGTGGTCTTTGGTTCGCTTTACCTAGATCATTATCTATGTGATCGTTCCAATTTAACTTAATCGTAATTGTAATCCTTAAGTATTTAGTTGAATTTACAGCCTTCAGATTTGTGTGATTTCTCGTGTAACCGAAATTTAGCGGATTTCTTTTACTATTCATGTGGATAACTTGACACTATTGATTATTTAGAGTCAATTCCCACGTTTTGCACCGTACAGATATCTTTTATAAATCAATTTGCAATTGTTTTTCGTCATCTGATGACTTTACAAAACGGCAAATGACAGCATCATCTGCAAACAATCTGAGAAGGCTGCTTAGATTGTCTACTCTGTCGTTTATTTAGACCCGAAACAGCAGAGGGCCTGTAACAGTTCCTGAGGGAACGTCAGATAATACTTATGATTTACTCGATGACTTTCCGCCTATTACTACGAATTGTGACCTTTCTGACAGGAAATCACGAATCCAATCGCACAACCGACACGGTATTCCACAGGCACGCAATTTGGTTAGAATATCTCGTAGCAATTGACACTATTCGAAAATAGACAGCACTTACTTCCAGATCTTTTCAAAGACACTTTGTGTACTTGTTCTGTTACCTGGACTACTAGGTCAGACATTTCTGCTTTCAAATCATTGTGCTATTATCGCAGTTAACTGTACGACCACCAACAATTCGCCCACGTACGAGTTCACTTAGCTGCGACGTAATGCCCTCGCAACTACACAGAACACTGTTCTGACGCTGGCAACGTATTGGTGGCATTGCACGGGTCCCGTTCGTGGTCAAATGCGACAGTGCAACCATGCAGAATCTGCATCTATGTTCAAGCATGCATTTTTCGCGATGTTTCCATACTTTTGTCCAATCTCTCTAACTCACTTTGCTCACGTGCAAAGTTTATCGACCGAGAACGTGAAGGTAGTAAGGACAGTCATCTTTGGTCATAAGAGGTGCTGTTACTGACAACCGACAGCATGGGTGGTGAATGCATCGGCAATACAGTAAAAAAATATCTAGGCCGTCTCTTCGATTTGAAAGTTATTGTACGAGACGGATTAGTTGCTGTTCTGTCTTGACCTGAATATGATGAATTTTAAAGTTTATACTCGTAATTTCTACCTAAACTGGCTCTGGAACTGCTGTTGTCTGGGCATGCCAGCCAAAGATCCTTGCACTTCGATTCTCGCGTGACTACATGTATAATTGCCACGAAATATCACTAGAATGCAAAAGAAAATACACTTCGAGTCTGAGTCACATGACACTATTACATCGATATTCCACATTTCTGGAGAAGGAAAAAATGAAATGTTTCAAAACTTACGCAAAAGGCAGTGAGTTTTCTGTTGTATCAGTTGAAAAGCTGAGTGTTATCCGGAGAGTGAAAGAACAGTTGATTCTTCTTTATATTCAATTACGCTTTAGTCTGTCAGTCTATTGGCTTGTAACACAACGTCTCGGATGCAGTTGAGATCGTTAAATTAAACTCTGTATTAGCTAAATATCTACGTACTTGTAATGAGTAAATTGTAAAGTTCCAAACCATGCAAAAACCTCTCGAACACAGTTGACATTGTTTGCTCAGATATGCTGCTGCTGATGAGAAAAATTACAAATTAACTACGCGAGTATTTCTTAAGCAGAAATTTATATTAACTTGTAAAAGTGCACGCACTTCTCAGTCCAAAGCGAAATGCATGTTTACATGGTATCTGAACTGACTAACAGCATTCATGCTACCATTCAGTATCATTAACAGGGCAGTAAAGGTCGAGTTTTTGGAAGAAAATATGCACTTTTGGGTACTACATGTGTCTATTTAGTCAACAGAGACGTGTATAACGCGAAAGAGTAGTGTGCCAAATGGTTGTAAATTTCCCGCAGGACATACACAGTAAAGGCGCCTTCACAATTTTAATTTAATAAGTTAGACGTTGTCCTCTGTTAGTATTTGCAGAAACAAAATATCAGGACATATTGAAAGACTCTTAGCTTATGCGAATGAAAGAATTCTGGTCATCTGGAGGTCATATAATGGAGTACTGCAATTTTGTGTTGATCTGCTTGTTGCCTGCTTCAGTTATTGCACCCAATGGCATACGGTTTATAAGTACAAGTAAATAAATAATGCTTTGTCACATTATGAACTATATCGCACTACTGACAATGACTGTGTAATCTGTTGCTGTTATCATTTCACAAATGTCTTATTACATCAGTTTAATAGTTGCACATTCCTCCAAAAATCTGTGCTCGCTTTTGGAAACTCAATTCTGTGGAGGAACGCTTGTCGAATGTATTTGCCAGACGGCAGCAGCGGAAACGGTTGTACAAAGGCGGCGAGCCTGTGTGCGACTGTTTGCGAGCTTAGGGCGACTGTGAGCCAAGCAAAGGCGCTTCCCGCCCCCCATGTCTCCTTCCATTCTGTTCCGGCGAGTGAACAGATGCGGCCCAGGCGGGAACGGAGGGTCGCTATAAATACGACGCTAGGGCTCGTCTTTGTGGGCCCTGCTGCCGGCTTCCTCAGTCGTGGTGTGGTTCTATGGCCGTATTCTGTCGCAACGCTGCCCCCTTCCCCACCCACACAACACCCAGCCTCTGCATCTGTCGATACGTTTCAGTTCGCGGAACCAGTACACAGGGCCAAAAAAAGCGCCGTCTGCTACCCAGCGCCTTCTAGGGAACGTTTTGGAGGCCAGTCTGGCAGCGTATCCAAGAGGCGCTGTCCTAGATATTGTCCTGCCTCACACTGCGGTGGTACTTGCCGTGTCCTTCGGCTCGGACGCTTCTGACGATGACTCTCCGTTAAGAAAGTTGGGATTTACTGCAGTCAGTCGCAATCCCAGTGGCTTTTTATTACTCTTGTATGTCCAGGTTTCAGCTATAATTAGCTATCTTCAGTGCATCTAACAAACTCACAGCGAACATGTCATCATATACGGTGCGAGTGTGTTGGAAGGTAACTCATTGTAATGCACTGAAGATGGCTATTTATAGCTGAAATCTGGATATGCAGGAATAATAAGAAACCACTGGGACTAAGAAACCACTGGGACTGCGACTGACTGCTGTGTTGCTATCCTTCCTTAATTAATCTACAGTCTTGTGCACATCGCTTCCTTAAGGAATGGTTCAAATGGCTCTAAGCGCTATGGGACTTAAGATCTGAGGTCATCAGCCCCCTAGACTTAGAACTACTTAAACCTAACTAACCTAAGTACATCACACACATCCATGCCCGAGGCAGGATTCGAACCTGCGACCGATGCAGCAGCGCGGCTCCGGACTGAAGCGCCCAGAACCGCTCAGTCACAACTGCCGGCCCTTAAGGAATCAAAGTTGATATGGAGTTTCTTTCGTTAGAAAGCCTTTCAGTCCAGTCGCATAAAGTGTGAACCAGAACTCCACTGACAAAATTTCGGGTTTTGTTCAGGGATTCTGAGAATTTTTTGTACACAAGACCTGTGATGTAATTATGATTTATTCGGCGTTGTAGCCAGAACCGTCTTCGTTTCCGTGAAAATGTTTTCACAGCAATGAAAATGCGTGTAATACGCAATCACCAAAATATAAGTAACATGAAAGGATCCGGTTATTCGTGGGCTCCTATGTACAGATCCAAAACTACTGTGATGTGGTTGCGTTAGCAGCGGGACCAGCTGATCATAGCGTCATCGTGCCGCTTTTCCATTGGTTCAAATGGCTCTGAGCACTATTGGACTCAACATCTTAGGTCATAAGTCCCCTAGAACTTAGAACTACTTAAACCTAACTAACCTAAGGACATCACACACACCCATGCCCGAGGCAGGATTCGAACCTGCTTTTCCATTGATCCAGTGAACCCAAGGAAGAGACGTGTATCGGCTAATTCTTCATCACTAAAATTATCTATACCGTTGTGTATCACTCTTGACACAACCAACACTGCCGGTAAAACAAACCCGGACAGGACCGAACAATACTGAATACAAGCTTCAGGACCAAGAACGAAGTAGGCCTTGCTGCTGCCACAGCAAGTACAGTGAGTGAATGGAACTATTCTGTATCTAAACAAGACAATCGGCGTAAACCGTAGACATTGGCACTGTTGTGCAGATATTTTAAAAGCAATTCCGATACAAGGGGCAAGAAATGAAAATTACAATTGCTCTGCAGCTAGCCACCTGAGACCACAGGTGCTTTACCTCGCCAAAATCCCTGAACAACCTGCGAATTTTTAAGGTGAAGTTATGTTCATCCTGCTATGATGAGATACTTCTTACACGTTTATTTTGTTGACTGAACTACGGTGTGTAATAAGTAAAGACAAGAAGGCCTTTCTTTTTAGCAAGAACGACAAGAGACAGATTTCAGATTACCTGGCAGGTCAGCATGATAATTTCATCTCTACCAATGAAAATGTTGAGTATCAATGGACAAAGTTCAAGAGCATTGTCCAGTACGCTTTATACAGGTATGAGACGAAAAAATTGTGAAGGATGAAAAAGACTTGTCCTTGTTCGACAACCGTGTTACAAAACTGATACGAAAGCAAAGAGAGCTCCACTGCAAATTTAAACGTAGCCAAAGCGTCACAGACAAACAAAAACTAAACTAATCAAAAATTAGCCTAAGTAGGGCCATATGTGAAGCGATGAACAAACTCGAAAGTAAAATTCTATCTACCATCTTGACAGAAAATCCTACGAAGTTTTGATATTAAATCAGTAAACGGATCGCAGCTATCCGTCCGAGCACTCTGTGACCGTATTGGCATTAAAACAGTAGATGACACAGAAGAGGACAGACGCGCGGAGGTGGCCGCGAAGTTTGAGTCATGCCTCGGGCATGAGTGTGTGTGTGTTGTCCTTAGCATAAGTTAGTTTAGCTTAGTTTAAGTAGTGTGTAAGTCTAGGGACCGATGGCCTCAGCAGTTTGATCCCTTAGGAGTTCACACACACACACATTTAGAAGAGGACAAAATACTAAACGTCTTCTTCTAAAAGTGTTTCACGGAGGAAGATCGCACAACTACAGTTTCTCCTTTAAATCTTGGCACGAACGACAAAATGACTTACACGCATGTTCAGAAAAACAGAACACCTTACAACAACCAGAGACAGGACGTTCATATTCACAGGACAAGTAGATTACTATTTTCTGCAAAAATGATTGGCATTTCAGTCATCTCAGCTCAGCATGTGTCATGTTACATAGTAGGCACAGGGTCTGCCATGGGCCGTTATAACTTGTTCCATGGGTGATGGTGTCAATGCGTATAAGGTGCGAATAGCGTCCTCTTGTATAGCCATCTATGCTGCAATCACTTGGTACCAAAGTTCGCATACGGTGGTTGGCATTCGGCCACAGCGCTGAACCTGTCGTTTCACCACATCCCACACATTTTCGATTGGCGACAAATCTGATGACCTGGCGGGCCTGAGCAAAAGGCCGACATCCTGTGACACCAAGAAGGCACGTGTTCGTGCAGCAACAAGTGGTCGTGCATTGTCTTGCTGAAAAATTGCGTCTGGGGTGTTGTGCATGAAGGGTATGCTTCAGATCGCAGGATATCATGCACGTCGGTCGCACTGGTCACAGTGCCCTGGACACCTACCAACTGTGATTTGTGTTTGTTCTCAGTAGCACCCCCCACCATGAAGCCTTGAGTGAGCGCAATATGTCTTGTGCGAATACAGTCACTGTGATGCCACTCCCTTTGTCTGCGGCGAACCGAAATGCGGCCATCGCTTTCAAACAAACAGAGCCTTGATTCACCCGAAAGCACTATCTGATCCCATTCATGTCTACATCTACATACATACTCCGCAATCCACCATACGGTGCGTGGCGGAGGGTACCTCGTACCACAACTAGTATCTTCTCTCCCTGTTCCACTTCCAAACAGAACGAGGGAAATATGCCTATATGCCTCTGTACGAGCCCTAATCTCTCTTATCTTATCTTTGTGGTCTTTCCGCGAAATATAGGTTGGCGGCAGTAAAATTGTGCTGCAGTCAGCCTCAAATGCTGGTTCTCTAAATTTCCTTAGTAGCGACTCACGGAAAGAACGCATTCTTTCCTCCAGAGACTCCCACCAGAGTTCCTGAAGCATCTCTGTAACACTCGCGTGATGATCAAACTTACCAGTAACAAATCTAGCAGCCCGCCTCTGAACTGGTTCTATGTCCTCCCTCAATCCGACCTGATAGGGATCCCAAACGCTCGAGCAGTACTGAAGAATAGGTCGTATTAGTGTTTTATAAGCGGTCTCCTTTATAGATGAACCACATCTTCCCAAAATTCTACCAATGAACCGAAGACGACTATCCGCCTTCCCCACAACTGCCTTACATGCTTGTACCACTTCATATCGGTTGCAATGTTACGCCCAAATATTTAATCGACGTGACTGTGTCAAGCGCTACGCTACTAATGGAGTATTCAAACATTACGGGATTCTTTTTCCTATTCATCTGCATTAATTTACATTTATTTAGAGTTAGCTGCCATTCTTTACACCCCCACTGACGTTGTTCCATACACCATTGCCGTCTAGCATGTTTCTGCACGTTCCTCAAAGATAGGCGGAGAAGTAGACGACGCACACATAGCCCATACCGTAATAAACCGCGATGGACTGCCACCCGCGATAGCGCACGATGAGTTAAACCGTTCCACTGTTGCGCAGAGCCGAGGAGAATGCATATCTTTCCTGCAATATCGTTCGGATGAGGTGTCGATCTTCTCGGGGAGTGGTCTGGCTGGTGCCAGCTGACGCATCTCGTGTTCTACGGCCTTCCGTGAGCCTTTCTGTACACGTCCGTTACACTGCCGAAACACTCCGTCCCACACGAGCAGTAATTTCCCGGATGGATGAATGACATTCTCTCATGCCAACAATGTGCCTTCTTTCAAGCTAGCTGATCTGACGGTACGGTTCGCGCATACTGCGAGGCATCCTGCACGTCTGCTCCAGTCACACTGATTCTTTACCTTCTGTCTATGGCGACAACGAGAGCCGCAGGCACATTTTTCCGGTACGTTGTGTTGTGCCGCGATATCGATGTTGACTTTGAACCCGCAGACCGATATGGTTCATATGCTAATCATTTCTGCAGAACATACTAATATACGCGTGCTGTGAATATGAACGTACTATCTTCAGTCGTTCAAGGCGTTCTGTTTTTTCTAAACATGAGTGTATGTCGAAATAAATTCTCATGGGATAGAAAAGAAACTAAAATCACTCAAAAGAGGAAAGGCCACTGGACATGACGAGGTACCAGTCCGACTATGAACAGCAACACACGGGGGCCTGTGGGGCATGCCCCCCTCCCTTGAGGGGCCAACCGCATTGCCACCCGCGCCTCCCCCGCCAGTCAGCCCGCACGCTATTCGTTCGTTTCTTTCGTCAGTCGACTCGACTGAATCGAGTTATCGAGTAGTTGTACTTTCCTATTTAGCATGCGCGTCGGCGTCCTCGTATTTTATACGTTTCTGTCTGCCAGGTAGATAGCTAACACACACCTACGACGAAAGTCGCGGCCATTTAGTGATCTCGATACGTTTTTCTGTCTGGCATTTGTTCAAGAAACTCGCGAATATTCTACTATTTTCTTGTACAGGGAACCTTCGATACGTAGCGTTATAAATACGGATTATTCGCCAAATAGGAAGCTAGTTTACATTCAGAAGCAGTAATATTAAGACTGAAGAATGAATAAGTAAAAAGTCCTAGTTGTAGCAAGTGCAGGTGTGAAGATCAGTCAAGAGTGAGAGTGATCAGTTGGTTGTGAAGTATTAATAATAGTAATTCATAGTAATTTCTCAGTAAGAATATTGTTTCGAGACTCGTAACAATATTTTTACTAATAACGTAACAATAGTTTCCCATACCTAACTCCTATTACGATGCTTATATCTCCGGTAATATAGTGACTTTCGAGAAGACACCTAAAAACGCATTGCTACTATATAGACCCTCTATCGAATGCACTGGAAAAGAACGGAATCGACAGTTCCACACACATAAATTGCCGGATGACGTCATCATTGGAAACTCGCCCTTATCTTTAGCGCCCCCTCCTTGAGATTTTTCTGTATCCGCGACTGATGCACAGAGTATTAAAAAGACCTTGCCCCTCTTCTAGCAGCAATGTACGTACCGTTGGTCTCTGGAGTAGCGAAGCATTCCTAATGATTAGAAAAAAGAACAGGTCATTAGCGTTCGGTTTCAAGAAGAGTCGTCAAACACGCACAAAACTATAGGCCTATAGCTCTGACGTCGGCCTATTGTTGAATTTTTGAACGTGTTTTATACTCGGGTATTGTAACATTTCTGGAGAACGAATATTTCCTCTGTAGAAATCAACATGAGTTCCGAAAACAACGATCGTGAGAAACCCAGCTCACCCTCTCTGTTCACGAGACCCAAAAAGCAGTAAATACCGATGCACCGGTAGATGCCGTGTTCATTGATTTACGGAGGGCGTTAGACACAGTCCCGCACTGCCGTCTAAAGAACGAAATGCGAGCGCACGGTATGTCAGACCAGCTGTGTGATTAGACTGAAGAGTTCCTAGCAAACAGAACAGGGTAGCTTATCTTTCTTGTCATTCTGAAAGGACACAAGTCGTCAAACACAAAAGCAACATTGACTGTACCCCAAGGGAGTGTTACTTACACGATCATTGTTATACATATGAGGCCTGTTCAAAAAATTTCGGAACATTCGAAATTCCGCGCCAGTAGTGTGTTGCAGCGAAATTCGGTTGGTATCCCTGCATACTCCTGTGTTCAATGCGTAACAGCCGAAGTGCCATTGCTGTATGTCTCTTAATTATTGTTCAATGCTGTATTGAGTAGAACGTTGTGTCGCACAGTTTGCGAATTTCGAGAGAGAGAGAGAGAGCAATGGGCCTACATTAAATTTTGCGTGAAACCCAAGAAAATCTTTAGAGAGACACACAAAATGATGCAGGAACCCTACGGAGATGAGTGTTTAAGCCGTACTCTGTGTTACAAATGATTCACATGGTTTAAAAATGGCCACACGGAAGTTAAAGATGACCTTCGTTTACGAAGCCTTTCGATGTCTACCGACGACGTTCATATTAGGAACGTCAACGAAATTGTGCCTGCCAACCGAAGGCTGACTGTCCAAGATATTGCAGAATAAAGTAAAATTTCCATGGATCATGTCATGAAATCCTGACACAGCATCTTGGAATGCATCATGTTGTCGCCAAATTGGTCCCACAGCTCATGAGTCAAGACCAGAAATACCGCCGCCTCGGAGTCTTTGAAGAGATCTTGAATCAAGCAAATAATAACGAGATATTCCTTAAGAGAGTCATAAATGGTGATGAGACTTGGTTCTAGGATTATGATGCTGGGAGGTTGAAAGGAGGAAGATTTACAACGATAGACGAGGTGAAAGAGAATACGCAGACAGCGCTTCGCGCGGTCCAAGAAAAGTGTACCGAAACTCCTTACAGAAGCAGAAATGGCGTTGGGAGCGATGTATCAATTGTCGAGGTACATCGATAGATTGGTGGTAAGTTCCTATGGGACCAAACTGCTGATATCATCGGTCCCTAGGCTTACACACTACTTAATCTAATTAACTTACGCTAAGGACAAAACACAGCAAACATGCCCGAGGGAGGACTCGAACCTCCGGCTGGGGGAGCCGCGCGAACCGTGGCAAGGCCCCTTAGACATCGCGGCTAGTTGTGGAGGGGAATATTTCAAAGGAGACCATGCACAATAAGTAAAGGGTAAGCGTAGAAATAATTTGTGGATAAAGTTCCGGAATTTTTGAACAGACCTCTAGTGAATAACCGTAGGATGTTCGATAAGGTTTTTTGCGGATGATACTGTTATATACAGAAAAGTCGCAACTCTATAAACTTACAGCGAAATGCAGGAAGATCTGCAGAATGTCGACGCTTGGTGCAGCGAATAGCAGTTGATCCTCATCGTAAGTAGATGTAACGTACTGCGTACACATAGATAGATCAATTATTGTATAATTACACATTTGCACAGCTATCGTTGGAAGCAGATATTACCATAAAACATTTGGGGCTATGTGTACCGAGCGATTTGAAGTGGAGACACCAAGGCAGATACTAGACGGATTAATTGGAAAAATGCTGAGGAAATGTAGTTCATCAACAAAAAAAGGTAGCTTACAAAATTCTCGTTCGACCAGTACTTGAATATTGCTCGTCAATCTGGCATCTGTACCAGATACGATTCACAGAGAAAATAGAGAAGACTGAAGAAGAGGAGCACGTTTCGTACCAGGTTCATTTATAGTAAGAGCGGAAGTATCACGGAGATGATCAACCAACTCCAGTGGACACGCTGCAAAGAGGCGTTCTGCACCACGGTGTGGTTTACTGTCAAAGTTCCGAGAGCGTATGTTCCTGGAAGGGACAACCAAGACAGGGTGTACCAAAAAGAATCACCCGATAAAAAAATAACTACGAGGGTTGGAACTTTAATAGTGGCAACTATTTATTTACAGCTCGTACGAAACAGATACGTGTTTCAAAGTTTTACTGACGTTCAAAGTTGTCAACAGCATTGTGTATGGTCCGTTGCCAGCGATGTGGCAGTCGTAGGATACTCTTAGGTAGCATTTCTGAAGGGAATTCAGTAAAGTGTTTCCTTCAGTTTAGAAATCCAGTTGAAATTACGAGGGCTTAAGTCAGTGGAGTGCAGTAGGTGATATAGCACTTAGCAGACCCATCAGTCAAACAAATCAGTAACAGCTTGCACTGTACGTGCTTGAGCATTATCCTGCAAAATGGTGGTCAGGACCTGCTCTCTATACTCAACACATGCTAGTTGCAGAGTGGGAACAGTTTGAATACTGCATTGACATATGGCGTGCACCTCAAAAGTGAACACCTGTAAAACAAATATGAAAAAAAAACAAAAACAACATTCGTTGTGTATGTTTATTAGTTTCAGAAATACAGATGTGCCATATTGGATCGTTCTTTTTGGTACACCATGTATATTCCTTCCCCCTACGTATATCGCGCGAAAAGACCATGAAGAAAACAAAATTAGAGAGATCCGAGCCCACACGGAGGCTTACTTCCCGTGAATCATTCGTGACTGGAAGAGAAAAGGGGAACGAGGCACTGGTGTATAAAATACCTTCCAACACAAACGCGAGGTGGCTTGCGGAGTATATAGGTATATGTAGATGTATCGAAGAAACGTGGGATCAATTTGTGATCCAGCCTCTACAACCTTCTGCGTCTGATGAACCAAATGCTGAGTATCACACGATCGGTGGTTGTGGAAACCATAATGATTCCTACACTGGAGTTATTCGGTGTGGGGAAAAGTCATCATACAGGAGCCCAATATACGTTCCTCAATTTTGCAAGAAATTTACGTTAGTGATGTAGGCCTATTATTCCTCTCACCGGTCTTATGATCCTTATTGTAGGTTGGAACAACCTGCGCCTTTTTCCAATCAATATACCTCTCCAGAAATTACATCACTTGGCGAGGTGTGTGCAAGTTTTACCGATCCAGCCTTTATAGAACAGCCTCGCGGTGACGTAAGTCAAGATAGGAGTGGCAACAAACACGGGATGCGCACCAGACACAGCGGACGCCCTCAATTCCAATTTTGGCCTGCCAGTTCGCAATTACTCACGATGTCAATGGGCAAGGGCTCGAGCTGATACCTTATCCGCGCGGCTTCTTTACTGTCGAACGCTCTACTCTTAAACTGCCACGAACGCCAGTAATTCCGATAAAGAGCACGCAGCAGGCAGCGTGACCTGCACACATTCCCCGCTGAGACGCGAATAACTGAAAGCGTCGGCGTGAATAATTGTAGGCGTCGGCAGAAGAAAGTTTTAATCTTCTACTTGGCGTGATTAAACTGATTGTGTTTTAATATCTCTCACGTGTTGGTAACGAGTAGTTTCATATGTATCATTAGGCAGCATTGTCTGGTACACAGATGATTTTGTTTCATTGTATTTATATTCTTTTCATTCAGTTTAGCCACACATATAACATCTAACAACTCAAAATACGTTGTTGTGGGTTAGAGCTTTCTTCCACCGACTGCTTCAGTAGTTGACAACCTAAAGAACAACCGTCCGATGAAAACAGTCGCCAGACAGCCTGAATCCGTATATCCGTATGACAAGATAAGCTGCGATCCTCTGTCACGTCGGTTCCTGTGGTACTGCTTTTCCCAGATCGGACCACTTCAAGTCTTTTGTTAGGGAGAGACTAGGAGGAAAACGTCAGTGACACTGAATATTGGGTCGGTTCAGAATGTACGCTAGTGTACGTCCAGACTGCCTGAGGCGAATGATAAACAGGTGACAGGAAACAAAAAATATTCAATCTGCATCTTCGTCATAGTCCTCAAGCCATCCAACTGTGTGTGGCGAAGGGTCCTTCTGTTACCACTAACTGATGCCTCCTTCCCCGTTCCACTCGCGAATGGCGCGCGGAAGGAATGACTGCGAGCCTCTGTGTCAGCTCTAATTTCTCGAATTTTCTCATCTTGGTCATTTACCGGAGATGTATATGGGAGTAAGTAAAATGTTGTCTGTCTCTTCCCGGAAAGCGCTCTCTCGAACTTTCCGTCGTAAATCTCTTCGTGATACACAACGCCTCTCCTGTAGCGTATCTCTGTAACGCTCTCGCGCCAACTATAATCCCGTGCTGAAACGCGCCGGTCTTCGTTGGATCTTCTCTGACTCTTTTATGTACCACCTGGTAAGGATGCCAGGTTGATGAACAGTATTCAAGAATCGGTCGAACAGGAGCTTTGTAAGCCATTTCCTTCGTGCATGAGTTACTTTTTCTTAAAGTTATTTCTATGAATCTCGGCTGGCATCTGATTTTTCTGCTATTTGTTTCACGTGGTTAAGCCATGGCAGCTGGCGCTAGGGTGTTGGTCTTGCATCGCTGATATCGATATTCGGCTGTCCTGCTATCTTTGACTGCTCCCCCGGCGGGTTCTCAGGGTGAACCTGTGACAAGTGAGTCTCCAGTCGGCGTTCAACGCGCCAACTTGTGTTGAAAAGAAGCCCACTCCCTAACCGTGGTGCATGGGCCTCGCCGCGCTCGCCGCCCTTGTCTTTCGGGGCGCACCGGATGTACGGAGCCGATCATTGGGTGCCTTGACGTACAAAATTGCGGTGGGTTCGTCGTCTCACGCTGAACAGCTTCCCAGCTCGTAATTTGCAAGCTCCAAGTTACGTATGAATTTCATTCTGTGTTTAACTAAGAAGATTGTTGAAACTTATTGTGGCTTGGGTAGCAGCTGGAGATGGTTCTGAACTTTGTTCTCCAGTGGCTATTTTAAGGAGGCTGATGTTCCTCATTCCGTTTTTGATCATCCGTGGAGTGTGTGTTTTAAGTAGTTTACATGCAAATTTTAACTTGTTTTAGGACATATTATCCGCTTTGGGATTGGCTGGGGTTGTGTACGTGCCCGGCAGCCGTAGAGTTAATGGTTTAATCATTTGTCACGGCAGCATTTGGTATGTTTATTTAATGTTGAAAGTGCCTTAAGGCAACTGGAAGTGTTCTCTAAAGTTTCCTGCTAATTTACTGGGAGACGGGTAATGTTAGAATATTGCTCCTTAAGAATTTGGGGGCGTGCTTATTATATGTTCCGGCGTGGTTGTGATTTGACCTTGTTTTCATTGCAATCTATTTGTGCTGCAGGCCATTTGTTAAAACTGCACGTTCCCTGGCGTCGGCGCGGTTATGGATTCTTGTGAGGACCGCTCTTTGTGGGACCTGTCGGATTATATATAAATATATACCGCCTGCTATGTGAGCCTGTGCACAAGCCGTGGGGAGTGAACGCTCGTATTGCCTGCCGGTCGTAGCGTTAGTGCTTCCAAACACTGCTATGGGCCTTAACGCTGTTCTCTAAGTTAAGTGCAATTTGGGAATCAGTCTGAGTCATTATGTCCGTTAGTTAAGTGAAGCCACCTTGTTAATATTGACGTTTCTGTAAGTCAGCCCTTCTTATTTAACACTTATGTTAATCATTTGTGTATCTTTAAGGAACGTGCAACTTGTTATTCATCTACATCTACATTTATACTCCGCAAGCCACCCAATGGTGTGTGGCGGAGGGCACTTTACGTGCCTTTTCTGTTCCAGTCGCGTATGGTTCGCGGGAAGAACGACTGTCTAAAAGCCTCCGTGCGCGCTCTAATCTCTCTAATTTTACATTCGTGATCTCCTCGGGAGGTATAAGTAGGGGGAAGCAATATATTCGATACCTCATCCAGAAACGCACCCTCTCGAAACCTGGACAGCAAGCTACACCGCGATGCAGAGCGCCGCTCTTGCAGAGTCTGCCGCTGGAGTTCGCTAAACATCTCCGTAACGCTATCACGCTTACCAAATAACCCTGTGACAAAACGCGCCGCTCTTCTTTGGATCTTCTCTATCTCCTCCATCAGCCCGACCTGGTACGGATCCCACACTGATGAGCAATACTCAAGTATAGGTCGAACGAGTGTTTTGTAAGCCACCTCCTCTGTTGATGGACTACATTTTCCTAGGACTCTCCCAATAAATCTCAACCTGGTGCCCGTCTTACAAACAATTAATTTTATATGATCATTCCACTTCAAATCGTTCTGCACGCATACTCCCAGATATTTTACAGAAGTAACTGCTACCAGTGTTTGTTCTGCTATCATATAATCATACAATAATGGATCCTTCTTTCCATGTATGCGCAATACATTACATTTGTCTATGTTAAGGGTCAGTTGCCACTCCCTGCACCAAGTGTCTATCCGCTGCAGATCTTCCTGCATTTCGGTGCAATTTTCTAATGCTGCAACTTCTCTGTATACTACAGCATCATCCGCGAAAAGCCGCATGGAACTTCCGACACTATCTACTAGGTCATTTATATATATTGTGAAAAGCAATGGTCCCATAACACTCCCCTGTGGCACACCAGAGGTTACTTTAACGTCTGTAGGTGTCTCTCCATTGAGAACAACCTGCTGTGTTCTGTTTGCTAAAAACTCTTCAATCCAGCCACACAGCTGGTCTGATATTCCGTAGGCTCTTACTTTGTTTATCAGGCGACAGTGCGGAACTGTATCGAACGGCTTCCGGAAGTCAAGGAAAATAGCATCTGCCTGGGAGCCTGTATCTAATATTTTCTGGGTCTCATGAACAAATAAAGAGAGTTGGGTCTCACACGATCGCTGTTTCCGGAATCCATGTTGATTCCTACAGAGTAGATTCTGGGTTTCCAAAAACGACATCATACGCCAGCAAAAAACATGTTCTAAAATTCTACAACAGATCGACGTCAGAGATATAGGTCTATAGTTTTGCGCATCTGCTCGACGACCCTTCTTGAAGACTAGGGCTGCCTGTGCTCTTTTCCAATCATTTGGAACCTTTCGTTCCTCTAGAGACTTGCGGTACACGGCTGTTAGACGGGGGGCAAGTTCTTTCGCGTACTCTGTGTAGAATCGAATTGGTATCCCGTCAGGTGCAGTGGACTATCCCCTGTTGAGTGATTCCAGTTGCTTTTCTATTCCTTGGACACTTATTTCGATGTCAGCCATTTTTTCGTTTGTGCGAGGATTTAGAGAAGGAACTGCAATGCGGTGTTCCTCAGTGAAACAGCTTTGCAAAAAGGTGTTTAGTATTTCAGCTTTAAGCGTGTCATTCTCTGTTTCAATGCCATCATCATCCCGGAGTGTCTGGATATGCTGTTTCGAGCCACTTACTGATTTAACGTAAGACCAGAACTTCCTAGGATTTTCTGTCAAGTCGGTACATGGAATTTTACTTTCGAATTCACTGAATGCTTCACGCATAGCCCTCCTTACGCTTACTTTGACATCGTTTAGCTTCCGTTTCTCTGAGAGGTTTTGGCTGCGTTTACACCCGGAGTGAAGCTCTCTTTGCTTTCGCAGTAGTTTCCTAACTCTGTTGTTGAACCACGGTGGGTTTTTCCCGTCCCTCACAGTTTTACTCGGCACGTACCTGTCTAAAACGCATTTTACGATTGCCTTGAACTTTTTCCATAAACACTCAACATTGTCAGTGTCGGAACAGAAATTTTCGTTTTGATCTGTTAGGTAGTCTGAAATCTACCTTCTATTACTCTTGCTAAACAGATAAACCTTCCTCCCTTTTTTTATATTCCTATTAACTTCCATATTCAGGGATGCTGCGACGGCCTTGTGATCACTGATTCCCTGTTCTGCACTTACATAGTCGAAAGGTTCGGGTCTGTTTGTTATCAGTAGGTCCAAGATGTCATCTCCACGAGTCGGTTCTCTGTTTAATTGCTCGGGGTAATTTTCGGATAGTGTACTCAGTATAATGTCACTCGATGCTCTGTCCCTACCACCAGCCCTAAACATCTGAGTGTCCCAGTCTATATCTGGTAAATTGAAATCTCCACCTAAGACTATAACATGCTGAGAAAATTTATGTGAAATGTATTCCAAATTTTCTCTCAGTTGTTCTGCCACTAATGCTGCTGAGTCGGGAAGTCGGTAAAAGGAGCCAATTATTAACCTAGCTCGGTTGTTGAGTGTAACCTCCACCCATAATAATTAAGAGGAACTATCCACTTCTACTTCACTACGGGATAAACTACTACTAACAGCGACAAACACGCCACCACCGGTTGCATGCAATCTATCCTTTCTAAACACCGTCTGTGCCTTTGTAAAAATTTCGGCAGAATTTATCTCTGGCTTCAGCCAGCTTTCTGTACCTATAACGATTTCAGCTTCGGTGCTTTCTATCAGCGCTTGAAGTTCCGGTACTTTACCAATGCAGCTTCGACAGTTTACAATTACAATACCGATTGCTGCTTGGCCCCCGCATGTCCTGACTTTGCTCCGCACCCTTTGAGGCTGCGGCCCTTTCTGTACTTGCCCGAGGCCATCTAACCTAAAAAAACCGCCCAGTCCACGCCACACAACCCCTGCTACCCGTGTAGCCGCTTGCTCCGTGTAGTGGACTCCTGACCTATCCAGCGGAACCCGAAACCCCACCACCCTATGGCGCAAGTCGAGGAATCTGCAGCCCACACGGTCGCAGAACCGTCTCACCCTCTGATTCAGACCCTCCACTCGGCTCTGTACCAAAGGTCCGCAGTCAGTCCTGTCGACGATGCTGCAGATGGTGAGATCTGCTTTCATCGCGCTAGCGAGACTGGCAGTCTTCATCAAATCAGATAGCCGCCGGAAGCCAGAGAGGATTTCCTCCGATCCATAGCGACACACATCATTGGTGCCGACATGAGCGACCACCTGCAGATGGGTGCACCCTGTACCCTTCATGGCATCCGGGAGGACCCTCCACATCTGGAATGACTCCCCCCGGTATGCACACGGAGTGCACATTGGTTTTCTTCCCCTCTCTTGCTGCCATTTCCCTAAGGGGCCCCATTACGCGCCTGATGTTGGAGCTCCCAACTACCAGTAAGCCCACCCTCTGCGACTGCCCGGATCTTGCAGACTGAGGGGCAACCTCTGGATCAGGACAAGCAGCCATGTCAGGCCGAAGATCAGTATCAGCCTGAGACAGAGCCTGAGACCGGTTCGTCAGACAAATTGGAGAGGCCTTCGTTCAGCCCTCCGGAATGTCTTTCACCCCCTGCCACATCTCGAGACGACGTCCCACTCTACCACAGGTGAGGGATCAGCCTCAATGTGGGCAGTATCCCGGGCAGCCATAGTCGTAGTCCGATCGGGGGATGCGCGGGACGACCTGGCCGTCCCCGACAAACCCCCATCCGGACCCCCACAGTGATGCCCATTGGCAACAGCCTCAAGCTGTGTGACCGAAGCCAACACTGCCCGAAGCTGGGAGCGAAGGGATGCCAACTCAGCCTGCATCCGAACACAGCAGTTGTGCAGTGTGCAAGTTTTGCGACCTTGGTTGGCCCACTTTGTATTTTTAGTATAAGCATGTTTCACTGTGGAACTTTATGTGGGCAGTTCAGTTTTATTAAGCTTTAAGATCTCTTTGTTCTTTATGGAGTTGTGGTATTATGTAACAGTGTAACTTTGGTTGGAAGCGTGTAGTGTTATTAGTCTCTTGAGACATCATTAAACAAGAACGATTGTTTGAGATTGATTATTCACCATGCGTACTATCAGTGATTTTGGTAGCGGACGCAAAATAATATAATTCTTATTCGTGTTTATGTAATTCAGTCAAAGTGAAGATTTGTATATTGCATCAGTAAGAGGGCAAATGTCCGAATTGAAGTTTATAATAAAGTCTGTTTTGAGTCAAATTAAAATTGTAGAACAATCACAAGCTTGTGCATCACCAGTGATCCCAGCCTTCCTATTTCCTTTAAGTAACTGTGGTGAGATCGTAATTTTGATTTCCTAAAGAATTGGGTAGTATCACGGTTCAGTGGTCATTTCACTCAAGGTCGCTCTGGATAGTTACACTTAAATATTTTACGGTGGACACTGTTTCCAACAGTTTGTCATCAATAGACTTGTACTGTAGCCGATTTCTTTTCCTATGTATGCGTAATACGTTACACTTATTTACGTTCACATTAAAAACGGTATTCACACCTTGAGGACTTAGATGATTTCAACGTTTGACTGTCCTGGTATAAGCTCACCAGACAGTTAGCCATCCAGAGAAAAATCATTACAAGCATGATTTAATACCGCGTAATTCCGCCCGTGGACCTGATAAACGACTGGATTCGGTTAGGAAGTGAGTCTACAAAATAGTGCACATACATCGCATCCAGGTTAAGGCACTCGTTCAACATGTCATCGCGCAATGCCACGAAATTGCGGGGATGCCGATTTCGGCGTTTCACTCGCTGTTCCGACAGTTGCCACATATTTCCTATGAGTTTCGGTTTTGCAGGCCAATAGAATGGAGTAGTGTTCAGAAAACCAGTCACATATTCTTCCAGCCCAATGAACATTGCTGTTGTCGTCTTTATGTGTCTGTGTGAGCGATGGCCTCTTGCGAGGTGATTGACTCCACATGTTCACTGCTTGCAGTTTCCGTCGCAATGTTCTCTCGTTAACAGGTTGGGATGGACCTACATTCTATGCCTGCAGCGGTTCCTGTCGGGTTAGGAAGCAATTTAGATAGATATGCTGTGCCGGCCTGTTTGACCGAGCGGTTCTAGGCGCTTCAGTCGGGAACCGTGCGACCGCTACGGCGCAGGTTCGAATCCTGCCACGGGCATGGATGTGTGTGCTGTCCTTAGGTTAGTTAGGTTTAAATAGTTCTAAGTTCTAGGGGACTGATGACCTCAGATGTTAAGTCCCATAGTGCTCAGAGCCATTTGAACCATTTTAGACGTGCTGTGAAACGCGTCTCCGCTTCCTCTGTCAGGATCTTTTTCCTATCACAATTCTGACGTGATGTTTGGTGACCACGTGTGTTACATCATTACCTGTAGATACGTTGATCAGTTCGTTGCGAATCACAACAGTGCTAGCAACTTCACACGCCATATGGTCACGGTCGAGCCATCACGATTGCCCTTTTTGCCACTCAGTCACGTCCTTACACTTACCCACATTTATGTACAATGTGCATTTGAAACCTAAATGTCCCATTCATTACTACTGCCTTATGCTCCCGCAGAGGCAGTGTACGTGCGGTTCACCATGTGACTCATCGCTGCACCGTATGTGCCGGCTGAAGTATTCATCTGCGCATGCGCACCAGGGTGGCTAATTTCTTGTCCGGTGAGCTCATTATTCACCTTTGCAACGGCGCGAGAATTTCGTCACATCTATATCTATACTCCGCAAGCCACCTGACGGTGTGTGGCAGAGGGTACCTTGAGTACCTCTATCGGTTCTCCCTTCTATTCCAGTCTCGTATTGTTCGTGGAAAGAAAGATTGTCGGTATGCCTCTGTGTGAGCTCTAATATCTCTGATTTTATCATCATGGTCTCAAAAATGGCTCAAATGGCTCTGAGCACTATGGGACTTAACATCTATGGTCATCAGTCCCCTAGAACTACTTAAACCTAACTAACCTAAGGACATCACACAACACCCAGCCATCACGAGGCAGAGAAAATCCCTGACCCCGCCGGGAATCGAACCCGGGAACCCGGGCGTGGGAAGCGAGAACGCTACCGCACGACCACGAGATGCGGGCTATCATCATGGTCTCTTCGCGAGATATACGTAGGAGGGAGCAATATACTGCTTGACTCCTCGGTGAAGGTATGTTCTCGAAACTTCAATAAAAGCTACTGAGCGTCTCTCTTGCAGAGTCTTTCACTGGAGTCTATGTATCATCTCCGTAACGATTTCGCGATTACTAAATGATCCTGTAACGAAGCGCGCTGCTCTCCGTTGGATCTTCTCAACCTCTTCTATCAACCCTATCTGGTACAGATCCCACACCGGTGAGCAGTGGGCGAACAAGCGTACTGTAACCTACTTCCTTTGTTTTCGGACTGCATTTCCTTAGGATTCTTCCAATGAAACTCAGTCTGGCAACTGCTTTACCGACGATTAATTTTATATGGTCATTCCATTTTAGATCACTCCTAATGCCTACTCCCATATAACTTATGGAATTAACTGCTTCCAGCTGCTGACCTGCTATTTTGTAGCTAAATGATAAGTGAACTATCTTTCTGTGTATTCGCAGCACATTACACTTGTCTACATTGAGATTCAATTGCCATTCCCTGCATCATGTGTCAATTCGTTGCATATCCTCCTGCATTTCAGTACAATTTTCCATTGTTACAACCTCTCGATATGCTACAGCATCGTCCTCAAAAAGCCTCAGTGAACTTCCGATGTTATCCACAAGGTCATTTATATACATTGTGAATAGCAATGGTTCTACGACACTCCCCTGCGGCACATCTGCAATCACTCTTACTTCAGAAGACTTCTCTCCGTTGAGCATGACATGCTGCGTTCTGTTATCTAGGAACTCTTCAATCCAATCACACAATTGGTCTTGTAGTCCATATGCTCTTACTTTATTCATTAAACGACTGTGGGGAACTGTATCGAACGCCTTGCGGAAGTCAAGAAACATGGCATCTACTTGGGAACCCGTGTCTATAGCCCTCTGAGTCTTGTGGTCATATAGCGCAAGCTGGGTTTCACACGATCGTCTTTCTCGAAACCCATGCTGATACCTACAGAGTAGATTTCTACTCTCCAGAAAAGTCATTATACTCGAACGTAATACATGTTCCAAAATTCTACAACTGATCGACGTTAGAGATATAGTTCTGCACATCTGTTCGACGTCCCTTCTTGAAAACGGGGATGACCGGTTCTGTTGCGTGTAGGCATAGGGAACTGGTCCCGTTTCGTTGCGAATGTTGTTTGTGCTAGCGTCTATCCAGCGGTATTGTTTGTAGCACCCGGTGGGGCGGAAGCGAGCTGTGGGCCAGCAGGCACGCTTCCACTGAAGACGCCGTCACGTCGGCCGCAGCCCGCCGGCCAATTGCCGCTAACAGCCTGAATGGGTCGGCGCCGCCTCCATCTGTCCCCGCCTGTCTCCGCGCCGAGCCTCGGCCGCCGTACCTGAAGCCTGTCACACCACACCACGTGTGCTCTGTCAGCTAGGAAGCATAAGGCACTACCGTGGTATGCTGGGTGACAGCCTACAAAAAAAGTCATGGGATAACAATATGCACATATTCAAAAAGATTTCGGGTTTGCAGCCGGTCGTCGCTAGCTTCCATCCACGATATTTCGACTGGACAACTGCCAGCCATCCTCAGGTGACCCATCGAAGACTCACGAAGACGCCTGTTTTGGGGGGCGGGCTGGCAGCAGCTTATTACGCTGCTCTGCAGCCTACAGACTTTTTAAAACGTAAGAAAGAAGATAAGAAACAATAAAAGCAGGCGATAAAACGGTGACTGAAATTGAAAACGGCGGAAAATTGTGGAATGGTTTGCAAAGCTAATAAAATACACAGGAAGCAGACAGGGAACATAGTAGACAGACAATTAAAAAAAACATGACGACAGTCTGGTTTCTGTTCGCAAGAGATATAAAAATCACACCCAGCGACAGTATGATGTCCGTTTGCAACACTTCGGAGAAGACACACAACGCTGAACAGTCGCTGTAAACACTGTACTAAAATGTCGGCACAAAGATAACACACCATAACCGAGAGCAGATGGGGGGGGGGGGGGGGGACCTGGGCAGATGGGGGTGGGGAGGGGAAACAAGGAGGGAGGAGAGGAAAAACGAAAGGGGGGAACCAAAGAAGGGAGAGGACTCATAAGGGGGGAGGGGGGGCAAACGCGAGAGGGAATGGGAAAAGGCAGAGGAGGGAAATACAAAAGGACTCGGGGGAGAGAAGGGGTACAGAGAGAGGATAGGTGGGGAAAAAACAGAGGATGGAAGGGGGGGAGACGGAGCCCAGGAAAAGGACGGAGGAAAGGAGGGGGGGGGGGGGGTGAGGATCAGAGTTGATAGGAGGGATAAATGGAGGGAGAGAGGGCATCATCTGGGAGGGGGAGTTGACGGAAGCCACTTTGGGAAAGGAGATGAAGGGTGTAGAGATGGAGGGTAGGGGGACACAACTGTGAAGACGTGGCAGCGGGCGACGAAGACGTCCTCTGTTCAGCAATATATAGTGTGCAGCGAGTATTCCGCGCTTGCGTCAAAATCATATTGACAGACGAACCATACCGCCTGCCAGCAGCGCCCTCGCTGGTGGATCTGCAGAACACAGCTGTTTTCGGCGTTGTCAATTGCCGCGGCCATCGGAGTACTGTACAAATCTAGAAATTTTATGCAACTACAAATTTAAGTTTCAAGTGAAATTCAGGTTGTATTGATGTTCATTAGCTTTCTGTGGTTCCGTGGTGTTGCCTTAAGTTCCACTCTTAGTTGGTCACATAATTTTTTTTTTTTAATTTGCGTTCTTAAAACGTTACTTACTTCAGAAAATAGTATCAAAGTTTTACTTTGTAAATAAAATAAGTTGAATGTTCAGGTCAATGGCTTTGAATAGAGTTTTTGATCATTTTATGCAAATTTTTGAAGCTATCATCTTATCGGTTTTCATAATTTATTTATTGTGTTTTGAAACTGAGTGTAATAAAATTTGCGTCAAAATGACTCATTTAATTTCGGTGTAGCATCTTACCACTCGCTGTTACACTTTCGGTCGTATAACACTTCGATTACTACCTAATGGGCCTGGAAATCAAGCCTTTTGTGCTATAAAATATACTGCAAATAGCCAAAATCAATAAATAAATTTGGTTTTAATTAAAATAATGTTAAAAGAGAATAACTAGCTTTTATTTTTCGTAATAAGAGATTTAGCGTCTGACGTCCCTTCACTATGGAAGCAAGAAAAGGAACTGATGAGGTTATTGTGACTCTTACGAAAGTGACATGGAGACAGCAGAGCAAATCTGTACGCACTAAGCAGAATACTGTAATGGAAGGAGACATCTGAAAGACGCTTTTAACCAGTAAGGAAAAAGGGCAGAAGTGGGCGTTACGCGTCACTCGCATTTCTTAGTAGCGTTGAGAAAGAGTCTGACACATGAAGCCTTATGTGATAAGAGGGATCGCAAAAGTCAGGAAACGCCTTAAAATCAACTACGGAGAAATGGCTCTTGTTATCTGTTCAGAGGTCTACATGGGTCAGGCAGATACGCAGAGTTATTTCATTTGCTGACGTGCGTTTGTTTCGTGGGTGGAGGTCGCGTCAGCTACACCCTCTCCATTCCTTGCTGACACAAAAGGACGCTCAGTTGACCCCCTACGCATCTAGTGGTCCTGGGAAGTCGTCGGAGTATTTTCCGCCATAAATATAGAGACCGCTATCACTGCAGCGAGACCGAAACCGACATGGTATCGGCAACGGTGTTTACCTTTGGTTCGTATTGGGGAGAGGGGAAGAGTCCGGAAAGAAATTCAATGTGACGTAAACCGTATAAGGACATGTAAAGCTTATTAATTTCTGAAATACCAGCATATTTCTATGAACTATAAGAAAAAAACTGTCAGACGAAGGACGTGTGTGTCTTATAAGTCGCACTGTTCTCCATTTACATTCGTATATACACCGCAAGCTACCATATAGTGCAAGCCAGAAAGTATTTCATACCAATTAGCCAATCATCGAAGACCAAATCGTGTAGTCACAAATTTTTATCCATTGGCAGGGGGCAATGTCATGTACAAAGTACTAAAAATCCCCATCAGTGGATTATGAGCTTGAAGATGATGGTGCGTCTAAAGGTAACTTTTTATGTTTTTCTTGAATAACTCGAAAACCGCGGCATCCAATGAAAATGTTTCCCATCACAAAATTGAACTACATTAAATTTCCTGCAAAAAGACCCTATTCATTTTACTCGTAGGCCTAAAAGTTTCCGCACTGTAGGGGATGAAAAAATTGCAGTTATTAAAAATATTGTTTTAATGGCACAAACACAATTTTTATTGTTAACTGGATGGGTTAAGTATAAATATTAAATAAGTGTACCACATCTACACGCAGTACAGCCGTATGAAAGGATAAATTGTGTTCTGAGGGTGTGTCAGGGTGGAAGTGGTGGGGATGGAGGTTAGAAGCGTGAGGGAAGATAGCTCGTCAAATTGTGGTCATGCGCTTCCCTCTTCATAGGTCTGCAAACTGAAGAGCGAGCGGGTGATTACGCGCTGTGTCTAGCGCACTAGTCACAAGAAGCACCGAGCGAGGTGGCGCAGTGGTTGGACACTGGACTCGCATTCGGGAGGACGACGGTTCAATCCCGCGTCCGGCCATCCTGATTTAGGTTTTCCGTGATTTCCCTCAATCGTTCCAGGCAAATGCCGGGATGGTTCCTTTCAAAGGGCACGGCCGACTTCCTTCCCCGTCCTTCCCCAATCCGATGAGACCGATGACCTCGCTGTCTGGTCTCCTTCCCCAAAACCAACCAACCACAATAAGCAAGTACAGGTTGCCTCACAAAACTATAACGACTCTCCACACGCGCCTTACGAGTCACTGGCAATGTAGTGTGCAAAACTGCTCGGGAGGGTGTTTATTTTCCGCGACATGCGTTAACACGACACAGAATACAAACATGAACTGCTTATAACAATAACGCAATAAACATATCTGGAAAGAATCTACGTAAACTCTGCACCCTGCTGTACAATGTTAGAAGGGAAACTGATTCCTAATTATCCTCTACGCAATTGTAGCGTTCTTCCAGGAAAGGCAACTTCCCCCACCACGTGCGCTGCTCGCCTTTCTTTACACACAGACTATACCTCCCCAACATTTCCTGTCCAATATTCTTGTGTGAGCACAGAAAAAACTTCACAGAGCTCATATTCAAATGGTAGAGTTATTTTCAGTTTATTAAATGAGTACTTGTTTGCGATTGTTAAGTGAGCTATTATGTAAAAAATAGAAGCTCAAGAGCTGGAGTTTTCAACTGTCTACCACACTGAAGAGCCTGTCCCAAGTGTACATGCAGTCAATATGTATCCGACAACGTCGATTACAATTGCCTCCGCTATCACTGGCTGGAACAGTTTTAAGAGCTTTTTGAGAGTTATCAAATGCATGACCCCAGCCTCACCTTTCCCACCACTTGCAGAGGCCCAGAGATTTAAACTGTTTTCCTCTGAAACAGAAGTAGGTCACCTAGATGTTATGGAACTTCATATATTTCAACTAAGTCAAGCTATGGATTACACCAGGTTACTATTCTAGACTTGAACATGATGAAAGGCATTCTATCAAACGTATTCACACCCATCTTGAAAGATTTGTTGTGGATGTGTCGTAAGGGCAGCCCACTCTACAAATGAGAGCAGTTCCTGAATGGAAGAGATTTATGCAGTCTACCAGTAATACAACTAATGGTGACAGAAATGCAGTAACTCTCTGATCATTCATTAAATTCCTACTAAGCGACTGAAACACGAATACACGGCTTTACAGTATAATGTCAATGACAGACAGCAGCAAGGTGCCACAGTTACCAATCCAATAGCTTTCCCAACAACACTACGTCTCCCACCGACAACAACACACTTACAAATTAAACACTTCTCAGCCTTTGTTCATAGAAATTATTTTACATAAAATCTCATCCAACAACTGCAAATAAGTACTCATTTAATAAATTGAAAATAACTCCACTACATAAACGTGTACTCAGTGAACTTATTTTGTCTATTGACGTAAGAGAACTATGCAGGAAAAGAATCTACGTTGTGGGGGAAGCGCCGGCCGGTGTGGCCGAGCGGTTCTAGGCGCTTCAGTCTGGAACCGCGCGACCGCTACGGTCGCAGGTTCGAATCCTGCCTCGGGCATGGATGTATGTGCTAGTTAGTTAGGTTTAAGTAGTTCTAAGTTCTAGGGGACTGATGACCTCAGATGTTAAGTCCCATAGTGCTCAGAGCCATTTGAACCATTTGTGGGGGTAGCACACTATAGTTACCATACAGGATGACTAAGAATCAGTTTCCTCTGTAGCAGTGTAGAACAGTGCGTGGAGATTTACGTAGTTTCTGTGCATATGCGTTTCTTGTATTACTATTATTAGTAATTCGTATCTGCAGTCCATGAAGTGTTGAGCCACCTTGTGGAAAATAAATATCCCCGGGTATATCTGCGCACTGTATCGCCAGTGATCCATGAGACTGTGCAGGGTCGGTATAAGTTTGTGAAACACCCTGTAGCTCCTTCTTGTGAAGTAGTGAGGCACGTACAGTGGGGAAACACCTTATCGCTCTTCAGTTTGCAGACTTGTGAAGGAGGGACGTGCATGACCATAATTCTGTGGACTATCTTCCCTCACGCTTCTAACTTCCACCCCGAATTAATGTTATGGTGAAAATTTTCTGGCTATTTTCTTTTAAGAAATACAGCAACCGGTCGCTTTTTATTTATTTTTATTTAAACTACCTTCAGTTGGCGTAATAGATATTTGGTTCTATTATAAGTACGTCGTTAAAACATCGATAGCAGTTTGGACGCTGCAGATAGCTTTCTACTCTGCTTGTTGTTATTCCAATTTTTGCGTTTATAGATATGACACAAACACTTTTTGACTGGTATCTTGCACAAAAACAGCGCAGCATCGTCTACGTTGCTGCCATGTTGCTGCCACGTTGTCAGTGGATATTGCACTGCTTTTGTGCAAGATACAAGTGAAAAAGTGTTTGTGTCACATCCATAACCACGAAAATCGGAATAACAACAAGCAGAGTGGAAAGCCAGTTGCAGCAACCACACTGCTGTCGATGTTTTAACGATGTACATTCTGAAAATTGAAATATGTGTAACGCCATGTGAAGAAGAGCGAAATCCCGAAAAGCGTATTGACATAAATAAAAATACATTAAAAGTGGCTGGTTGCTGCTTTTCTTAAAATAATAGGCGGCCACGGTTACAGTGGTCTTCTTCTGTGTCTACTGGGACCAATGGGAACAGTACCTGCGCCATAAAAAAAGGAAAACATGATATTTTGATTTACCCCTATCATCTACTGATGCAGATATTCCAGGCCCCTTCTATTCTGTCTGCTCTTCGAAGAGCACAAGGGACGATGTCCAAAGATGGAGTGACTTGGTGGAGTATCTTTTCAAGAAGTTTCTACCCCATGACACCACGGAAGAGGACACAGAACACCCATGACTTAGGTAAGATATAGACGAAATACAGAAACATTTCCAATGCATCCGCTGTTGGCACGCTTAAAATTCCCTGCGAGAAAAAGTTTAAAACATGAACGGTTCCGGCCTGTTAAACGTTTTCCACGCTCAAATTTCCAGAGCTTTTAGACGAAAGTGTGTTGTTTACAATCGCTGACATTTTTCTGGCACCAGTGGCGAGCACTGTCAAAAGACGCTGTGGCCGTTAGCTAGTGGAAGCGAACTGATACTGTTGTTGCGAATGGACTTTGTACTGACAGAAGGGAGTATTGTTAGCATTTGCTATATTTATGTTACGTTTATGTGACGGGGGAGGTCTGACGTAATGGCGGCATCTTAACGTTTTTTATTTTTAGATTTTCTTCGCCTTTGTTACAGTCTTTAACGTGTTTACGTATTCTGCAGCCTTTAAATAAGCGTGTGAGGCAATCTGCCATTTTGATCGTAAGTGTCGTGCTAAATAAGTTGATGACAATACGGCCATCGTTGTAATACATGTTTCTACGTGTCTCCATAATGCTAATGTTTAGAGAACGTCGTGATATATTGATACTGAATACACCGTTTTAAATCACTGAAAGATCAATAGCAATCATTCAGTCAGCGTCTAATGGATTTCTCCCCGACAGCTCCTAATTCGTTTAGCAATTGTCACCTTTTAAAAGTTGATTTTCATTTGACGCAACATACAAAATCGTCTATAACAAAACATTTTTTCGTATTCTCTACCTCTTTTCATGCCAATCATTATACATATATTTAGTTTATTAGTTATTGTCGAGCTGCTGAAGTTTTCGCATTTGGTTTCCTTTTCAAAAGATTACGTCGAACATTACTAACATTTACTGACGGTCACAATCGCCTTTTATTTGCAGTAAGGTAACAGGTTTGGTGAGGTATACCTTCCATGAACTAATCCCCCAATGCATAGTATGAAAGCAATGCCCCGCTGTTTCTTATTTTGTTATACTTCTTTAGTAAATAGCTTTTTAAAGCAATTGAGGTGTCTCGGCCGAAGCAGGAAATCAAAATACCTTGATTCAGACAGCCAGCTTTTAATTCAAGGCGCTATATGAATCAAGTAAAACATCAATAACAGTATGCTGATTATTTTCCAAATGCATTCCCTTGACAAAATCTGAGACCACATTCACATTCTTCAAATCAATACGTTCCGTTCAGTTTTATTTTGGCTGTTTTATGTTTCTTGATCTTAGCATGTATCCTCATGTCAGTCCGGTTCTATCAACAATAAGGTGTTGAACTACGCAGAAAACTGGTCTCCATCTTAAATTAAGAGTACGTAACATATAAACTGAATTATGATACATGCCGCTATTATGATGTGTAACTCGACTGGCGTTGTAACAATGACATCATGAGCTCCTTCGTCAAAAGAAACTGCCTCAGCTGAAGGTGGGCAGTGTGTAATTATCAGCACTGATAATAAGTCGGCACACAATGCATGTAACATGCACAGCTCCAGCATTTCAGCTGAAATAATCTTATGTTGGTAACGCACCCCCGCCCCGTAAATGATCCCATGACTTTTTGAAAGATAGCCAACGAAAGCCATCCAGAAATTTTCGGTATTAACTAACATTGTCTCTGTCATAGATTTTGCAGGATCTACAGACGTTCTAAGAGTACATCTTTTAAATAGCGAGCATCACAAACATAAATTTATTAAATGAAGGCGGCATTTTCCCACTTAGGCTGTATTTGTTTGATCCTCTTCTCCGTTCGACAACTAATCTCAGCTAACATAAAGTGCCACATGTATGTGTTAAAAATCCGAAAGGTCGAAAGGAGATCCAAATAAATACACACAGAATTAAAAAAGAGGTTTCTGCGCGGGTAGCCGCGCGGTCGGGGGCGCCTTAGCCGGCCGCTGGTGGCCGAGCGGTTCTAGGCTCTTCAGTCTGGAACCGCGTGACCGCTACGGTCGCAGGTTCGAATCCTGCCTCGGGCATGGATGTGTGTGACGTCCTTAGGTTAGTTAGGTTTAAGTAGTTCTAAGTTCTAGGGGACTGATGACCTTAGATGTTAAGTCCCATAGTGCTCAGAGCCATTTGAGCGCCTTGTCACGATCCGCGTAGCTGCCCCCGTCGGAGGTTCGAGTCCTCCCTTGGGCATGGGTGTTCGTGTTGTCCTTAGCGTAAGTTAGTTTAAGTTAGATTACGTAGATCGCAAGATTGGGGACCTATGACGACAGCAGTTTGGTCCCATGAGACCTTGCCACAAATTTCCAATTTCACGATACATCTCGCCTGGTAGTAGACATAAAAACTTTTACCACGCCGTACATTGTTGATTACGATTCTGTAAATAACGCACTACACGTGGAAATTATCAACTACAGTGTTGTACAGAGTTACAAGACAGATAACATACCAAAAAGGCTAAATGGCTTTTTCAAACATTAACCACAGAAACGTTCCCTGAAGCAATTAAACACACGCCTTCTATGAATGTACCAGCGTGTAATAGTGAGCAGCTCTTCATCATCATGAAAGTGTGTTAAGGGCGACTGAAGTGTTTCGTATCAGAGTATCATATGAAATGTGTTCCGAGATTGAGTTCCACTCAATCATTTGCGGACTTACGCAAGGAAAGCAAAAGAAATCAAGAATGAAATAAACAATTCTGCATTTATTTCGTATTTTTTCATTGCGTTCAGTTTCTCAGTGTTGCGTAGCAGTTAATAGATTGGTGAGTACAGTGATTTAGTTTACAGTTGCATTTATTTCATGCCATGTTTTATAATCTGTTTGCCATTTCGTTCACTGAAATAATCATCCTCATTTAATTACGAACATGTCTGTTAGTGTTTCCATACCTCGCCACGATTTTTTGGAGGAAAGTTTTGCTGTTGCCGGGATAGTATCTTCATGTGACTGACCTAGTACAACTCTTGTCGTCTGCAAATACTCGACGTTAACCTACTTTCACCGCGCCGGATGGTATAGTAGTTATTAATATTTACTTTATCCCTTTTTGTGTTGGTGAGAATTTGTAAAACTTGCATGAGGCCTTGAAACTTTTGTTTGAAATGATCCCTCCTGAAAAAGACTGGCCATCTGAAAGGGTAACATTGTTTAGACTTAGCAATAACTGAACAAGGTAAATGTCTACACTGCGAATTAATAAGGGCATTTATAAACACCCTGAAAGATATTTCTTTATGCAAATTCGTCTCTCCCGACCTCCTAAGAAGATAAAGAGATGCTAAACGCTGTTAAGGACAGTCTGAGCCTCAGGATTCGTGAGATTTACAACATCCGTTGTGAGTGTAGTAGCAATTATATCGGTCAGTCCATCCGTACCGTTTCCGACAGATGTGCAGAAAATCAACGACCTATTAAAAATTGAGAACTAAAGAAATCTGCAATCGCTGAGCCCAGCCTCAGAAACAATCACAAAACATTGTTTGTCACCTGTACACTGGGATACGGTAATTAAAGAGGCTGTAGAAATAAGAACGTGCGAGAAGAACTTCAACCGAGACAGCGGATATACACTACTGGCCATTAAAATTGCTACACCAAGAAGAAATGCAGATGATAAACGGGTATTCACTGGACAAATATGTTATACTAGAACTGACATGTGATTACATTTTCACACAATTTGGGTGCATAGATCCTGAGAAATCAGTACCCAGAACAACCACCTCTGGCCATAATAACGGCCTTCATACGCCTGGGCATTGAGTCAGACAAAGCTTGGATGGCGTGTACAGGTACTGCTGCCCATGCAGCTTTAACACGATATCACAGTTCGTCAAGAGTAGTGACTGGGGTATTGCGACGAGCCAGTTGCTCGGCCACCATTGACCAGACGTTTTCAATTGGTGAGAGATCTGGAGAATGTGCTGGCCAGGGCATCAGTCGAACATTTTCTGTATCCAGAAAGGGCCGTACAGGACCTGCAACATGCGGTCGTGCATTATCCTGCTGAAATGTAGGGTTTCGCAGGGATAGAATGAAGGGTAGAGCCACGGGTCGTAACACATCTGAAATGTAACGTCCACTGTTCAGAGTGTCGTCAATGCGAACAAGAGGTCACCGAGACGTGTAACCAATGGCACCCCACACCATCACGCCGGGTGATACGCCCAGTATGGCGATGACGAATACACGCTTCCAATGTGCGTTCACAGCGATGCTGCCAAACACGGATGAGACCATAATAATGCAGTAAACAGAGCCTGGATTCATCCGAAAAAATGACGTTTCGCCACTCGTGCACCCAGGTTCGTCGTTGAGTACACCATCGCAGGCGCTCCTGTCTGTGATGCAGCGTCAAGGGTGACCGCAGCCATGGTCTCCGAGCTGATAATCCATGCTGCTGCAAACGTAGTCGAACTGTTCGTGCAGATGGTTGTTGTCTTGCAAACGTCCCCATCTGTTGACTCAGGAATCGAGACGTGGCTGCACGATCCGCTACAGCCATGCGGATACGACGCCTGTCATCTCGACTGTTAGTGATACGAGGCCGTTGGGATCCAGCACGGGGTGACGTATTATCCTCCTGAACCTACCGATTCCATATTCTGCTAACAGTCATTGGATCTCGACCAACACGAGCAGCAATGTCGCGATACGCTAAACCTTTATCAAAGTCGGAAACGTGATGGTACGGATTTCTCCTCCTTACACGAGGCATCACAACAACGTTTCACCAGGCAACGCCGGTCAACTGCTGTTTGTGTATGAAAAATCGGTTGGAAACTGTCATCAAGATGTACTGTTCATGTCATTACGTTGTAGGTGTCGCCACCGGCGCCAACTTTGTGTGAATGCTCTGAAAAGCTAATCATTTGCATATCACAGCATCTTTTTCCTGTCGGTTAAATTTCGCGTCTGTAGCACGTCATCTTCGTGGTGTAGCAATTTTAATGGCCAGTAGTGTAATTTTAGCGGTGCGTGTAAGCGAGCTCTCGGTGCGGAGAAGAGGTAGAGATATCCGTCGCAATGTTTACGCTACTACAGGAGCGGTGGTGCCACCAGAACAGACGTTTACACCATCTGTGACGGCATGATGTAATTACTGACCAATCAAAAGCCAGTTTAGACAGTCAGTTGCTCCTGACGTAGACGGTGGAAATGATCGTTGAAAGCTCAAGGTTTTGCCCTGAAATGGCGTGGCATAAAGTCCGAAAATGTTTTATACACCATGAGCTATGCATTCTGCTTTCGTAATTAATAAATCCAGTTACTACCATTGAAAGTTTTACAGCGCTGAGACTATATTCCTACTGTCTGTGGAGGAACGGTCTCTCATAACCACACTTTGGTCGTTCAGTATTTGCCGTAACGTGACGTTGACGTTGCATCTAGTGTGAGTACAGCATCTTTTGACGGGATTTGGCCCTTCTGTTGACGTCGAGTATGAAGCGGTCTTAAGCCCTCTGTCAGATGTAGACCTGATTCAGTGTTAACACTATGGGAAGGTGTACTGTACATTAGGGGTCAGAATTAGCGAGACCCCCATCCTTTTCCTTATGCTGAACTGTAAAGCCTCACTGTCTTTTGTACAGCATAACAAGCAAGGAGACACAATACTACCAATTCACACATGTGTTCCAGCTGTATCTTACGGGAAATAAAGAAGTGAGATGCCAAAGGACAGGAGAATTTTAATAACAAACGATTTAACAACAAGACCACTTTCTTCAACTGTAAAATATGAAGAAAAAAGCCTTCTATAATCATCACAGCCAGCAGTAATTACAACTTTCTTCGGGATGCGAGGATTTTTGTATGACATACCGCAAAGCTCGTAGACGTATTTACAAACTGACCCACTACACTCTCATATTTCCCACTGCGCATTAAGCTCTTAAAGCTGTCACGTGATTTCATACATGAATGTCATCGTAGTTTTTAGTAATTGGAAAGAACAATAAGACTTGAGATGAAGTAGTTCAAACACATTAGTCAGATATTTCGGACCCATTAAAATGAATCGGTGTCTACATTACTTGGAATTCCGTGAATTATATTATGGGCACCAAACTACTAACAGCAGCTAAGCACTTCACATTTCTGTCACCTTGATAGTAATTTACATATCGAAGCATGCAATACACATCTTTCTTGTGTACTGCCTTCATGCTGCTGCTATTATATTGGCCAGCACTGTATAATACGTAACTAAGCGTTATCACTTCTGCACCTTGTAGTCGTAGATCGTGGTTTTCAACGAGCTTTCACTGGGGGAAATGCTACAATGAATCAGACATTGGGCGGGATACACGCGTTAACGTCAACGGCAAAACAGGAAACCGCAGGATAGATTATCCAGAAGAGCCGTTCCCTAACAGTGTTGCTTGCAACTCTACACATGCTGATGTCCGATAAAGCCAACTTCGAAGTAACTTACACACAAAGCCTTAGTTTCTAATTCCAACATTAGTAAAACATTCCTTGTAATTTATACGTCAAAGAAAAAGTCCTTAACTGCATACTTTCGGATAATACTGACAGAGCGTAGTACTAACACGGTTCTCGAAAGGAACTAATTCATTCCGGGAAATAGTACGCGACGTGAAATTTGCAACAGGCACTACTGCCAAAACGTGAAAAAAAAATTGAGATCGTCCACCTGACTGTATCAGCTTTCCGTTCCCATAAATCGATTTAAGGAGATAAGTCAGGAAGGCTTTGCATGGTGTGTCAGTATGACAGCCCAGGATTATTGTTTCAACTTGACGTTTCCACAATGAAACTCTGTCTCGAAATCTGGCAAAAAATCCAAAGAGAATCTGGTCATATGTTAAGTACACCAGTGACAAGACATAGTCAATACCTTCACCGTGCGATGCAATGGTAATGTTAGTGATGATGGTGCCACTACAGCGGAGTTACTAAACACTATTTTCCGAAATTCCTTCACCGAAGAAGCAAATACTCCAGAATTCGAATCAACAACACTTGTCAACATAAGTAAATTAGAAGCTGATATCCTCCGTGTAGCGAAGTGCCTTAAAATATCGTATAATAAAAGCAAGATTGTATACTAGTTACGTTCCTTTCAATACAGTACTTAGCAATCATATACCAGGTGATCAAAAAGTCAGTATAAATTTGAAAACTGAATAAATCACGGAATAATGTAGATAGAGAGGTAAAAATTGACACACATACTTGGAATGACATGGGGTTTTATTAGAACAAAAAAAAAACAACAAAGTATTGCTAGACGCGTGAAAGATCTCTTGCGCGCGTCGTTTGGTGATGATCGTGTGCTCAGCCGCCACTTTCGTCATGCTTGGCCTCCCAGGTCCTCAGACCTCAGTCCGTGCGATTATTGGCTTTGGGGTTACCTGAAGTCGCAAGTGTATCGTGATCGAACGACATTCGACGTCAATGCCTCACCGTAACTCTGGACATGCTTTACAGTGCTGTTCACAACATTATTCCTCGACAACAGCTATTGTGGAGGAATGATGGTGGACGTATTGAGCATTTCCTGTAAAGAACATCAACTTTGCTTTGTTTTACTTTGTTATGGTAATTATTGCTATTCTGATCCGATGAAGTGCCATCTGTCGGACATTTTTTGAGCGTTTGTATTTTTTGGTTCTAATAAAACCCCATGTCATTCCAAGCATGTGTGTCAATTTGTACCTCTCTATCTACATTATTCCGTGATTTATTCAGTTTTCAAATTTATACTGACTTTTTGATCACCCAGTACAAACGCCCCCTCGACGAAACATCCGTACCTGAAGACTGGAAAGTGGCACAAGACATGGCAATATTCAAGAAAGGCTCCGCTGAATTACAGACCCATATCACACACGTCGATTTGCAGTAGGATTCTGGAACATATATGTATTCGAAGATTATGTATTATCTCAAAGAAAACAATTTATTGACAAAAAGCTAACACGGATTCAGAAAACAACGTTCTTGTAAAATACATCTACTTCTTTATTAATACTGTGTAATGAGTTCTATCGACAGAGGATCTGAGATTGATTCCATGGTTTTAGTTTCCCAGAAGGCTTTTGACATGATCCCTCACAAGTGAATTCTAATTAAGTTGTGTGCCTACGGAGTATCGTCTCAGTTGTGCGACTGAATTAGTGATTCCCTGTCAGAAAAGTCACAGCTCGCAGTAACTGACGGAAACTCATCGAATAAAATAGAAGTGATATTTGGCGTTCCCCAACGAAGTGTCATAGGTCATCAGTTGTTCTGATCTATATAAACGATTTAGGTGACAATCTAAGCAGCCGTCCAAGATTTTTTGCAAATTGTGCTCTTAGTTACCATCTTGTTAAGTCATTAGATGATCAAAACCAACTGCAAAATGACTTAGACAATATATCTGTATGGTGCGAAAAGTGGCAATTGACTCTAAATAATTAAAAGTGTTAAGCACATGAGTACTAAGAGGAATCCGCTAGCTTCGATTAAGGACAAAACATGCAAAAGTAAAGACTGTAAATTCAACTAAATACTTTGGTGATAATGTGACGAATAACTTGAACTGAAACGATCAGATATTGAGGGGAAAGCAAACCAAAGACTACTATTAATTGGGAGAATACTTAGAAAATGCAACAGCTCTACTAAAGAGTGGCTATATTTCCGTCCTATTCTGGGGTATGCTACGCGATATGGGATATAGAATTGAAGGAGGACATCGAAAAAGTTCAAAGAATGGGACCTCGTTTTGTATTATCGCGGTGTAGCGTAGGGAGTGCCACGGACATGATACGCAGTTGAGGCGGTAATCATTAAAACAAAGGCGTTTTCAGTTGTCGCGAGATATTCTCACGAAATTTCAATCACCAACATTCTCCTCCGAATGCGAAAATATTTTGTTGGCGTCCACCTACATAGGGACAAATGATCATTGTAATAAAAAGAGAAATCAGAGCTCGTACGGAAAGTTTTAAGTGTCCGTTTTTTCCCGTGCACTGTTCGAGAGGAACGGTAGAGAAACAGCTTGCAGGTCGTTCGACGAACCCTCTGCCAGGCACTCAATTTTCAATTGGACAGTAATTGTGTAGATGTAGATGTACTTATGAGTGACTATCAGGTATGACTGTGACAGATTTCTCTCGACAGATGTTTAATCCGTTCAAAAGAGTGCAATTCTGCTTGGAGTCACTTGAAACAACACTTGTGCCAGGTTAAACAACGCATCATGCAGGCACTCAAGGCGTCTTACACGAAACAAGAACGGGCGAATGAGCCTGAGTCTGTGTAGTTTAAAAAGAACATTAAAATGATCGCCTGGCATTAATGGCCGGAAAACCCTACCTAAGGTGGTGGACTGTATCGATCCATTTAGGCGAAAAACATAATACGTCAAGTATTACAATTACAAACTGTATATGTTTGAGCCAGCATGTGTTACGGCTCAGAAAATGGCTATGAGCACTATGGGACTTAACATCTGAGGTCATCAGTCCTCTAGACTTAGAACTACTTAAACCTAATGTAACGTCCCCTTAGAAAAATTTATGAATTCCTGTGCTGATAAAACTTTACATTATTTGCTTTTCAAACAGATGAGCAAAATTGAACGTACTCAGACATTACTCTCTTTACTTATTCTGATCAACACAGAACTGACACAATATTTTTAGCGCAACGCAATCTGACTTTCAGTAATCCATACAAAAGAATGGCCCTGACTAACATTAACACATACCTTTCACAAATCACGTACCTCACAAAAATCTTCGTTATTCGAACTACTGCAATACAGCGAGCACCAATACTGCCAGCTAAATAAAAGATTCTAACTACTGAAGGCACTAACTACTGATAGGCACAGTTAACATATCAAAGATTTTGATAGAGAACAAACAATGTATTTACCTTAATAGTGTTCAAAAGTCATAATATATATATATATCAGTCATTGATATCCAATATTACAAATTTACTGTCTCTGATGGACACACGTCCAGATCGTCCTCTCTCAAAATTCCGCCATCTCTCTCTCCACATCCATCACTGCTGGCGGCTCTCCTCCCAACTGAGCAACGCTACGCGCTGAGCAGCCAACTGCCCAGCGCTACAATGGCGAGTATTACTCCAACAATGCAAACCAACCACAGACTGTGCACAGACAGCACAGCCAGTGATTTTCATACAGAGCGCTACGTGGCGTTACCAATATAATAAACCTAAACAGCCTACTTACACTAACTAACCTAAGGACATCACACACATCCATGCCCGAGGCAGGATTCGAACCTGCGACCCTAGCAGCAGCGCTGTTCCGAACGAAAGCACCTAGAACCGGTCAGCCACAGCGGCCGGCTACGGCTCACAAATTAGCGAGAATTTATTCATTTAATATTTGAAAATGAGGGCACCTAGCGGCTGCCGACCATCTTTACATATAAATTCAAAGCCTTACGAAACATTTTCTCGCTGACACCCCCAACAGAATGAAAAAAAGAACAAAGTTTACTACACTTTCACAGCTCATGTAGTAAAACTTGAGCATCAGACACAACGTTTTAGTTTGTTACTTCGTTGCTACTAACTACATTGGGAACACATTATGCATACGGTATCCACACAAACACCACCAGGGTGTGTTCGAGAACTTTTTTCACACAAGCGACTTATAATCTGGCGTCCCTCCTCTTTCCCTTTTTTCTCGAATACTTTCTCCCGTGCCAGTCTTCGCCAATAATTGTAATACACACGGTACACAAATCTTACACTTGGACGCCTCTCTCAGCGTGGTGCCACTAGCGGTGGCTTGTGTCGCTTGGGACTTAAACCGGCCCTGCATACCATTGAATGAGGACATACGTTTCGGGAGGTATGACGTTCTAAACATGGATGTTCGATTCCTTAAAGAGTCGTTGTGGGCTTTACTGGTTAGTTACTAATTTCTGTACAGTTACAGGTTTAACGCAATTGGTGAAAAATTCGAAAAAAATATGAACTCTGCACACTGCGTCGTCACACTCGTTTAAAAAACGTGTCATAACAGCCTGTAGGTATACCTTGTGAGGTAGTAGGGAAGAGAGAACGGGGGCTCGGATGGTGGCTCTTAAGTTTGCAGGCAGATATAGGTTCGTTCAGATACGGTTATAATCGCTGGAACCACACGAACGTGTTCGATGCAGGCATTCGTGTTGATCGGAAGCTGTTCAAAGGTTCAAAGGGCTCTAAGCATTATGGGACTTAAGATCTGAGGTCATCAGTCTCCTAGACTTAGAACTACTTAAACCTAGCTAACCTAAGGGCAACACACACATCCTTGCCCGAGGCAGTATTCGAACCTGCGACCGTAGCTACAGCGCGGTTCCGGACTGAAGCGCCTAGAGCCACTCGGCCACAGCGGCCGGCTGAAAGCTGTGCAAGTGGCGGCCAATGGACGATTGCAACTAGTTTCGACTGATCAAAGGAAGTTCTTCTGACTGACTTTGTAATCAGTTTAATAACGCTGCTCCAAAGCAATCAGCTAGTGCACGTGCGTAGCTTTTTGTGTTGAGCCTTCTCGTTGAAGAAAATAAGTGTTAAGTTCCTGGTAGCACTATAGGAACAGTATATTTCAACCTTGTTAAAATTTAATACATCTCGGTGTAGTTTTATTCCCCTGAGCGATTTCTCTGCACAAATGTTCCATATAACTATCCTAGGTAATAAATGCAAAATAATCTCACTATCCTCTGTTAACTTCACTATCAAAATGAATAAATTTTCCCTCTTCCATACAAGGATCGGATAACAACAGCCGATAATTGTGGCTCAGTGTTACAAAGACATTCACACATTAACTTGGCTCACTTTAGAGGGGGGGGGGGTGGCATAGGTAGAAATATGCATGCTGTACTGTTACAAATATATTGGATAAATTAAGTAGCATTCTAGGTTAATAACCTGTGGACGCACTGCAGCCGTTCCCTACCAACTAACTCAGCGATAATTTTTCTTCAAATCAAGTGATTTCCAGCATTTGTAACGTTTGGCAATTTACTAAATTGTAATTCTTGAATTTCTCCCGGCGTATTTGATAATCAAAATATCCACGTGTGTACTGCCGGTCTACAGTGTCCAACGGGCACAATATTTCGGCGATCATACATGTCGCCATCATCAGGTGAACTGACGGACTGAGCTCCTGTGAACGTGCCGGTACGGAGATCTGTACGCTATGGCTGCGTGTGTGGGCTTGTGCATATTGATGAGGCAAGTACCTCACAACTCCAAAGACGATATATTACAGTGCAAGAAAGGTAGAACACACACATATACAAAACACTTATGTAAATATTTGCATTTGACAACATTTCAACATTACCAGGCTGGATTTCGAACAAACCGCTCCACAACTGATAATTTGTTTACTATATGACAGATCTTTGAGAAATACTGGGAATTTAACAAAAACATCCACTGTCTATTCATTGACTTCCAGCGAGCCTACGACAGCAGCCGGCCGCGGTGATCTAGCGGTTCTAGGCGCGCAGTCCGGAACCGCGCGACTGTTACGGTCGCAGGTTCGAATCCTGCCTCGGGCATGGATGTGTGTGATGTCCTTAGGTTAGCTAGGTTTAAGTAGTTCTAAGTTCTAGGGGACTGATGACCACAGATGTTAAGTCCCATAATGCTCAGAGCCATGCGACAGCATCCACAGAAGTAGCCTCTACAGCACCTTACGTGAATTTAGTATACCCAGTAAAATCATTAGGATGATACAACTGTGCATGGATGGCTCGCAGGCAGCAGTGAAGTTCAGAGGATCCATATCCTTCACCTTTCCAATTAAAACAGGCTTACGACAGGGAGACGCTCTTTCATGTGTCCTCTTCAACCTTGCATTAGATAAAGTGGCTCGGGAGAGTAATTTACATCTATACAATGGTCTCCGATTCGAACACAGTGAAGTAAAACTCCTGGCTTATGCAAATGGTATAGTGTTGCTGAGTGAAACTGAAGAAGAACTGAAAGACATGTACAGATCTCTCAGGCAGAGAGCTAGCAAAATCGGGCTTTTGATTAACAAAGAGAAAACCGAATGTATGGAAATAGGTAGAGTCGTAAACTCAAATCCTTACTTTGAAACTGACCAACATTCTAAATTCAGAAAAGTTCTCCAGTTTAAATACCTTGGATCACGTTTCAACAGTAAAAATACCATAACAATGGATATAAATGAAAGAATAGCCTGAGGGTCAAGATGTCTGTACTCACTAATCAACCCACTCAAAAGTAAAGCTTTGTCAATCACCACAAAGATGAAGATATACAACACTATTATCTGTCCCATAGTACTGTACTGTTCAGAAAGCTGGACGCTTGCAAAGAATGAAAGAGAAAAACTGAATGTTTTTGAAAGAAAAGTAATGAGAAAAAGCTGGGGACCTGTGTTGGAGAATGGCGTATGGAGAATTCGAAAGAACAATGAAATTTATCACTTAATGAAGCAACCCACTATCATCCAGAAATTAAGAAGTAGGAGACTGCAATGGGCTGGACATGTGGCCAGAACGGAAAACAACAGAATCACCAAGAAAGCATTTGAAGGAACTCTCCAGGCAACAAGACCATTGGGCCGACCTCGTACAAGGTGGAAAGATGACATACAGAAGGACATCGCAGCATTAGGAATTTCCGCAGGGTAGAGAGAGGCGGCGAGAGATAGAAGGTGGTGGAAGCAAATCGTTGGTGCAGTGCGTGGCCTACAGGGCCTGTGATCGCTGAGAGAGAATGTGAACAAATTCTCGAAGCGCGTAGTGCTAAGCACGAAAAAAATACATCAGATGCGCTGTTTGATTATTTATATCAGAAACGTTTGAGGACAGCGAAGATAGCAAAGCTGTCAACTAGCGCTACAGGTGGTCAAACTTTCGAGTAACGCAGAGGTTTCTGACGGTAGAAAATATCGCGAAGCTGCGCATGCGCATCAGAGTCAGTTTGATAACGGTTGCACTCGTTTTTGATACCTTCACTCGAACGAATCTTATACTGGTTAGTGGGAAAGCAGGGTACTCACGAAGATGGTGTCGTAGACCTCGCCGTAGAAGACGATGGGCGTGAGGAGGCGGATGTCTGCGCTGGAGACGTCCTGCTGGTGCCTGGGCAGCAGCGTGTCCACGCCCTCGCCGTGAGGGAGCAGCTGGTCGCCGGGCACGCCGGCCGCCAGAGACGCCGCCCCCACCAGGCTCAGCGCGCACACCCACAGCCACCTCATGCTCTGCGTCTGCGTCTGCAAACAGACAACACGCAGCCGTGGAACTACAAGCAGCAATAACTGGGCCGCGAGCGCGTATGGCCAAATACGCTACACCAAACCGTATAAGTACACATACTCGTTTGCGAGTCGAATGCACCAAACAACGGAGTAGCTATTTTTTCCCTTAAAGTCCTGTGGGAACATCTGAGTCAAATGTATTAGGTAATGGAGCAAACCACTGTGCATACCTAAACCAGATAAAGACTTGTCTATTGTGTGTATTGAACCGGGGACCTAGAAACGACGGAGAGGCTTCGTCCCGCCGTAGCCCTCAGTGGTTCACAACCCCAAACAGGCCACAACCGTCCCACACCGAACCCAGGGTTGTTGTGCGGTTCGGCCCGCAGTGGACCGCTTCCCCCCCCCCCCCCCCCCCCGGCCCCCCGGGAACGTCGCATACCAGACGAGTGTTTCCCAGATGTTTGCATGGTAGAGTAATTATGGTGTACGCGTACGTGGAGGCAGCTTTTGCGCAACAATCGCTGACGTAGTGTGACTGAGGCGGAATAAGGGGAACCAGCTCGTACTCGCCGAGGCAGACGGAAAACCGCCCAAAAACCATCCACAGGCTGGCCGGCACACCGGACCTCGACACTAATCCGCCGGGTGGATTCGTGCCGGGGACCGGTACGCCTTCTCGCTCGGGAAGCAGCGCGTTAGACCGAGCGGCTAACCGGGCGGGGAGATAAAGACTTCCTCACCCCCACGAGACACTACGTTAATAGCGAGTAACACTACCTCTATTTCGATAATGGCTCAATCTTCGATAATGGTTTAAAGTTAGATATAGTGGCCGAGGCAGACGGAAAACCGCCTAAAAACCATCCACAGGCTGGCCGGCACACCGGACCTCGACACTAATCCGCCGGGTGAATTCGTGCCGGGGACCGACACGCCTTCTCGCTCGGGAAGCAGCGCGTTAGACCGAGCGGCTAACCGGGCGGGGAGATAAAGACTTCCTCACCCCCACGAGACACTACGAGACACTACGTTAATAGCGAGTAACACTACCTCTATTTCGATAATGGCTCAATCTTCGATAATGGTTTAAAGTTAGATATAGTGGGAATTAGTGGAAGTTCGGTGGCAGGAGGAACAGGACTGCTGGTCAGGTGAACGCAGGGTTATAAATTGGGATAATGCAGGAGTAAATATTCAAAGATAGACCACAAGATTCTCCATGTGTGCCATACCCAACAGAAGGTAGTTGATCCCACAGAGCTCCATATTGCAGGGATGTTGATTCCTATGTCTCATTCGCGGTTTGAAATAGTCCCGAACATTTTCTATGGGGTTAAGATCGGATTACTTAACGGGCTAACGTAAGTGTCACAGTGTTCACCAAACCAGGAGCGGATGCGTGTAGCTCTATAAACACAGCTATCGTCACCTTGGAAGACCGATGTATCCACAGCATTCTTCTCATGAAGTGTAGAAGAAAGGGCGAGACTAGCTCACCGAGAGCGTTCAAATAATCATCCTGGTTCGTGTTCAGGATAAACCGAATGAGTGGGCCCAGGTCATGGTACGAAAAACATCACCATACTGTCACAGAACCTCCTCCGGCCTGGACTACACATTATACACACTGCTGGTTAAACGCATCATTGGACCGCCGTTACAGACGACCCCTCGAATCACTTGCAAACAGGCCAAAAGTGAACTACAGGGCAGGTGGTGTCACGATATGGGTCTGTTTTTCATGCTCCGAATGTGATCTCCTTAGTGCGCTTAAGAAAACGCCAAATGTTGAATGATTTTTTTTGGTCATCAGTCTACTGACTGGTTTGATGCGGCCCGCCACGAATTCCTGTCCTGTGCTAACCTCTTCATCTCAGAGTAGCATTTGCAACCTACGTCCTCAATTATTTGCTTGACAGATTCCAATCTCTGTCTTCCTCTTCAGTTTTTGCCCTCTACAGCTCCCTCTAGTACCATGGAAGTCATTCCCTCACGTCTTAGCAGATGTCCTATCGTCCTGTCCCTTCTCCTTATCAGTGTTTTCCAAATATTCCCTTCCTCTCCCATTCTGCGTAGAACCTCCTCATTCCTTACCTTATCAGTCCACCCAATTTTCAACATTCGTCTATAGCACCACATCTCAAATGCTTCGATTCTCTTCTGTTCCGGTTTTCCCACAGTCCATGTTTCACTACCATACAATGCTGTACCCCAGACGTACATCCTCAGAAATTTCTTCCTCAAATTAAGGCCGGTATTTGATATTAGTAGACTTCTCTTGTAAGGTGTCAGGCAAATCCAACGCCTTCCATGAAAACCCTGACATGATAAGCAAATCCAGTAGTATGTCACATAGCTCCGAATAAATCGTGACATTAAATTAACCAAAGTAATACGAGTAACGAGTGAGCAAATGGAATACCACAGACTAACACAAGAATGCCTAAATACATGTCATACCTTCCCACCGTAAGACAGACGCAGTTCCGAGGGGCGAAACGAGAACAGAAGCCGAGGGCAGAACCGTGTTAAGCGAGAAGGCCCTACGATAAGGGACGGACGGACACCCACGTCGCCAGCTAACTGCTAGGACCACACCACCCGCAAGTTTTTTAGCGTGAGACTTTTTCGCGTCTCTGTTACGTCAAGACCACCCCCCAGCCCATGTTAAAAGCTAGAGCCCTCCAGAAGAACAGTATAGATCTTTAACGCTAAAAGGACCACACCAGCTGCAAGTTTTAGCGTGAGACTTTTTCGCGTCTCTGTTACGTTGCAAACTTTAAAAACATTGCCCCACCACAAAAAGTATACGTTTCTCATTGGATAGACAGAATTTCTGTAGGCGGAGCTTAAGGTTAACATTGAGACCCTGATTGGTCAGATGAAAACACAGCCATATAGTTTTCTTTTTAAACCAACTTCGATAAATTGTAGTAAGGAGAAGTTAGGGGAGAGTTGCTGGGGAGTTGCTTCCGAGAGGGCGAGCTGGACGGAGCTGTGCTGCCCGCCGCCCCCTGACGAACACCGACAAGGTAATGAACGCACGTGATGCCGCATAACAGCGCATAAAGCTTCACTCAGAACTGCAGAAGTCTCATCTGTTTACATCCCCTTTTTGCGTAATACTAGTGTCGTATGTGAATTAAAGCTCATGGTGTTCACATTTGCCACTTGAAGTAAAAATCTGAAACGCGATGATTTTTTTGTTATATAGTTATTGAGAAGCCACATCAGCCACTGTAATTTACGACAAGTTAGATAAGTAATTAAAGGTAATTGAGGGTCACTGTAGACCATTGTGATAGTTTTCTCTTTTGTGAAACTTAATTTACATGGTTCAAATGGCTCTGAGCACTATGGGACTCAACTGCTGAGGTCATTAGTCCCCTAGAACTTAGAACTAGTTAAACCTAACTAACCTAAGGACATCACAAACTTCCATGCCCGAGGCAGGATTCGAACCTGCGACCGTAGCGGCCTTGCGGTTCCAGATTGCAGCGCCTTTAACCGCACGGCCACTTCGGCCGGCCTTAATTTAAACCTAGATTATAGATGTGATATGGCACAGGTCATCCTTCGATCCATTGTAGAACTTGGAAACCCATTCAGGGAATATTCGTTCACATTTTTGGTGAACGCAGTTGGTTTTTACCATCCTATATTAAAACATTTCCTTTTATCAACATTGCAATTTATAAACAGTGTTTTGTGAGTAGAATAAAATTTCCAATGGTAAACTTAACTGCTTTTTCGACGTTATTTTACCAGCTAACTAAAAATAGGAAAGCCTTGAACCCCTTCCACTAAATTTAGTTAGTATTAAGATTCTTTTACAGGGAGTGCAGTGGAGCTGACGCTGAAATCATTAAGTATTTGGTTATATCATCGCTAGTCTCACTGTACTCTTCTGAATTCTACATGTCATGTGTGGTCTGGCGTCTCCTTACCAGCAACAGGTCCCAGGTTCAAACTAGTCAATTCCCTAAAAAATACGCTCAGAGCGTCGTTGCGCGAAAGTGGTAGGGAGACGTGATATAGAACAAACAGACACCACGCAGAATGTTTAGACTCTTGGCCAGAAATGCCTTTTTTGCCATATGAACCCATTTTATAGCAGTGTGTACCTCATCCAGCAGAGGAACAGTACGAAGACGATGACTGTATCAGCATGACAATGCACCTTGTCATAAAGCAGCGTCCAACATCCTGCCATAGCTTCGCCTCGTGAGGAAGAATGGGCTACCATTCGGCCATAGACATTCAGACACCTCTTGAGTGTCACCAGCAGAGTTCAGGCAACCGAAGGACAGACGTACTCTATATTAATGTCACTAATGCACACTGAAACGCCAAAGAAACTGGTATAGGCAAGCGTACTCAAATACAGAGATATGTAAACAGGCAGAATACGGCGCTGCGGTCGGCAACACCTGTATAAGATAACAAGTGTCTGACATAGTTCAAAAAAATGGTTCAAATGGCTCTGAGCACTATGGGACTTAACATCTGTGGTCATCAGTCCCCTTGAACTTAGAAGTTGAAACGCGTACGTTTCAACCAGCGATGGCGAGGCATGACAGAATCTCTGACCAGAGAGTTGTTTATCGTTGCTAGTCTGCGCTTGACTGCACGAGAGTGCAGTTGCGAGAATGTTGTTGTACGTAGCGAGTCGCGAGAGCATGTAGTTGCGAGTCGGAGTTGTGTGTGAGGAGTCGGTGGGCGTCGACATGGGTCTCTAGTCAAGGTTCGGGACGAGGTATATTGTTAAGTAAGGTAATGAAGCAGCATTGCGCACATCTGATAATGTAATGTATGTTAATTGTAATTAATTTGTTCAAGAAATGCCGCAATAATAATTTTGTTTTCAAAGCAATCTTTTTTAAGAAAAGAATCATTCCAATTGAAACAATATTTCCTATGCTTTTCCTCCCAGAATCAAATTATCAGATTAGTTATTGCACAGGGGCTAAGGTCAGCGATGCTGCCCTTCAATTTATCAGATTAATTATTGCACAGGGCCTAAGGTCAGCGATGCTGCCCTATTATTGTGGGTTTAATGATTAATGTTCATTTCTCAATTTTTGTGTCGAATTTACATTGGGCGATTATTTTTCAATATTTTTGTAGTGAAGTTACAGTCACTTTTATTTCAATTTAACGATGTTTTGTGGGAGCTCAACAACATTTGCCTCTATTCCGATTAACATTCAAATATAGTCAATTAAATTATTTTCCAGGAAAATATTGTCATTTTCAAAATTTTGTGGGAAGGTTACACTTGGCGACATCCGGTCCAGGATCGTATTTCTTTGAGAATCTTCTGGAAAGTAGTCAGATATCTGCTCTTATTTACTAAAATTTAATTAGCATTTGGCGCAACGCTTTTACTAATTTTGTGACTTTCTTTCCACAGATCATCGGCAATTCGTTGCTCTTTGTTGTATTTGTATTTGTTGGATTTTGCACTGTCTTTGTTTCATTTGTGAATAATTGTGATTAGTATAAAAATGCCACGAAAGACTATTAATAGTGCATCGCGAGGTATAATGAGTGAAATAACCGAATTAAACAACTTGACCGATAGTACTTGTGACATGCAGTGTAATGATGACAATCCTGTGTTCACTGACAATCAGTGCGTTCCAACCACCAATAATGATGTAGGTCTTAGTGATGAATGGACGAATTCAATTGTGTCCTCTGTTAATTTGACGACAATTGATGACGCGGGGCGTTCTGTTGCAATGAGCGCTGCCCAGCTTAACACAAGCGGTTTGCAAAATTTAAGTAATGAACAGACAAATTTGTCTAATGAAAATGAACAGGATACTCAAAGCACGACAGATATGTTCAATTCCGGTGTAGTGACTAACAGTGTGCATCCGATTAGCAAACCTTTTTGTGAATCACAGAATGACCTAATGGTCACACAAAGCGTGACAATTGCAGGTACACCATTAAATAGCACAGAGAATAGAAATGCTAAATTTGTGTCGGATCCAATTATGGCATTGTTGCTACAAATGAATAAACAACTTAATGAAAAACTAGACAAAAATTCCAGACAACAGAATGAAAAACTAGACAATAATAATGAAAATTTCAAACAACTTAATGAACAGGTCAGACAACAGACTGAAAAACAAGACAAACTTAGTGAAAAATTAGACAACAATTCCAGACAGTTAAATGAAAAATTAGACAACAATTCTAGACAGCTTAGTGAACAGATCAAACAGCTTAATGAAAAACATGACAGCCTTAATGAAAAATTAGACAACAATTCCAGACATCTTAGCGAGCAGATTACAGCCGTTGCCGCGCAGTGTCATGACACTAAGGAACAATTACGCGAGGAAATTGAGGCTTCTGCTAGGAAAAGTAGCGAAGAAATTAGGTCTGTTGCTCAGGAATTAGGGGATATGCAAACAGCTGCAACAGAATCACTCAGAGACGAACTTAGTACAGTCGGTAAACAATGCTCTGAAAAAGCTACACAATTACGCGACGAGTTTAAACTAATGACAGCAGAACTTTCGCGTACAATTGATGCAAAGATAGTTGCGAAATTCGACCAACAGAACACACAGATTGACGAACGTTTTAACCACCACATACAAAATAGTGATACGCGTTTCCGCAAATTTATTCAGGATCAAAATAAAGCAAAACGTCAAGTCATGGAAACAATCACTGCACAGAGACAGGAAGACAAACGTAAATTGTTCGCGAAAGCAAAAACATACGTAGACAACAATATTGCTACAGTGTCCGACGAAATTAATACCATCAAACAGTTGAACACAGAATTACGTGATGAAATTTCCGATCTTAAATCAAAAACAGATACACACACAGCAGATATTCAGACAGTGACAGACAGATTCGAACAATTAGAACTAACACAGGATTCCGATGTCATCAAAGCTGACATTAAAAAATTGAACAAAACCACACGTAAATTACAAAAACAGATTAATGCTTCTGACAGTAAAAACGATGATCAGGCAAAAATACTGACTGAAAAATATGATGAATTGGCCAGTCATATTGATGTTATCGAAAGTAATAATGACAACAAATCAGACGATACTGCACCGATTTTGTTTAACCAAACACCTGAATTCCAAAATTTACAGCAGACAATCAATGAGATCGATTCGTCTAATAACACATAGCGTAGAAAATTGTCGAGTTTACAGCAAGAAGTAACAGAGATGAAAAGTATTTCAGTTAATAATACATCACAGCAGACGCCACTTTGCGAACATTTGCGACTCACGCAGCGCGTATAATTTGGGTAATCAACAGAGAGTACGAGACTTATATTCCAAACAGACACAGACAAATAGATTCTCTTACAATCATGAACCTGTTCCATCATACAGAGAGGATAATTTTGATTACAAACATTTTCTGTCAGTGAGAAAATTGAAAGTATTTAAAAATGATAGAACACAGATTCACCCACTGGATTGGATACAACAATTTAGCTTTGCTTTTCCACCGACTTGGCCCGTAACACACAAACTTGAATTTATTTGCAGTTTTTTGGAAGGCGAACCAGTAACTCATATGAGACCGATCGCGAGACGATGTTATTCAGTAGAAGAATTTCAGAATGCTTTTCTGTCAGCGTATTGGTCGAAAACGACACAGCGCGGAATTAAAGATCAACTAATTAGTTTACCGAATTATGAGAACTCGAATTTTCCCAGTGTCACGCAATTTTTTGAGCTCATGGTCCAACAAAACCAGTACTTAAGTGAACCATATAGTGAATCTGCACTCATTCAATTATGTATTTCTAAATTGCCACGATCATTAAGAGTGTCACTTTTAACGGGTCAGCAAAAAGAAAATATTTCGGCATTCAGGGATCTGTTGCAGCTTTTAGAAGTGCAGCAATCAGATTATTCATTCGTAAACAAAAATTTTTCACATGACAACCAAGGTCAACAAACGTACAGCAATTACGATCAGCCACGTAATTTCAATAGCAAAGGTAACAGACGCTTTAGGAACGACAACCACCAGAACTTTAATAGCAGACAAAATTTTGATTATCAGTATCGACAAAATTATCAGCAAGAAGAACCACATTTTAGTAACAATAGACGTTTTTCTCCACAACAGCATGAAAGTCATCCGCTTAGCATACGTAGCCAAAAACGCAGTCTACAAGGTCAACCAAACTTTAATGTTTCGCCGCGTGCACGCATAGTCCCAGTTACAACAAGTAGTAACGCACGGCAGCAAAGAAATAACTACGTACAGAAAACACACTATTTCAATTCCTATCGCAATGCGCCGTATAGAAATGACTATCATGACAGACGTAAAAATAATGAACACAATTTTTCAGCGTAGATTTAATAACAGTCGATCTTTTCAGCAGCAAGAACATCAGCAACAACATATTATCATGAATAAACCAGACAATAGGTGTCATCCATAGCGTAAGACGTCAGGAAGAAATAATAGAACAGTACAAATAGTTGAAATGCCACAGCATCCTCCCGAAAATAATAACACGTACGATAGAATTTAACCAGATACAGCACAGATTGCATATTCCAGTAACGTAAGCAATACTTTTGACACGCAGAATCTTGTTCACGAGAATGTTATTTGAAACACGCCTTGTTGAATGCACCACTTTTATCGCGTCCGGATCTTACCAGAAATTTTTCCATTGCCACCGACAGTTCTAACACTGCTTTAGGAGTACATATTTTCCAGGAAATTGAAGAAGATGGCTCTACAGTAATTAAAAACATCGCATTTGCAACCCGCATTCTGTCACCTGCTGAACGAAATTATTCTGTTACAGAACTGGAAACGTTATGTGTTGTTTGGGCTTTTACGAGATTTAGGCACTTTCTTTATGGAAGACATACCACCGTTTACACAGATCACAGAGCGATACAATTTTTACTTTCGGCTAAATTTACACACGACAGATTAAGTAGATGAAACTCTATTTACAGGAATTTAAGTTCACAATTGTTCACATTCCCGGCACACAAAATATTGTAGCAGACGCACTATCTCGTTGTCTTAGCAACAATCAGCAAGACATCGCAACCAACTTCTGCAAAGCAAATTTCAGCGTTATGTACATTCAGTAAGTTGCATTTGAAAATTTCATTTCGTCGTCATTACAGGACATAGCACAAGAGCAGAATAAAGACAACGTGTGGAAAGAAATTAAACACCTTTGGCAAGATAAGAATAATGTTATGATTAGAAACCATTACACTGTACGCAATGACATTCTGTTTCGCCGCTCTCATCCTGACAGCAACAATTGGTTATTATGCATTCCTGACGAACTGGTTAACAAATTAATCTGGTATACTCATTTAAGTTACGCACATTACGGAGCCAGAAAATGTTTTCTTGCACTGAGACAGAACTGTTATTTTACCAACATGGAGAAACGTATACGACGAGTTTTAGCGTCATGTAAAATTTGCCAGAAGGCTAAGTCAGATACGACTTCACGTATTCCTCCATTATATCCCATTGTACCTGTTAAATTGAGACATATGGCCGCTGTAGACATTTTTGGTCCAATTCTGAGAACTAATAGAGGTTTTTGCTACATTTTTGTCGCTGTTGAGCTCACTTCAAAATTTGTTGCTTTCACTCCGTTACGCAAAGCTACTGCTAAAACCGTTGCGAAAGCAATTGTAAAGCACTTTCTATTTCATGTAGGGCATGTGTTGAAAGTAATTTCTGACAATGAACCACAATTTCGATCTGCTATATGGACACGTATGTTACGAGCTAGAAACATTTCTCCGATCTATATAGCCAGGTACCATGCTTCTTCGAACCCTTGTGAACGATTAATGAAAGAAATTGGTAAACTGTGTAGAATATACTGCCACAAAAGACATATTGATTGGGACACACACATATCCTCATTCCAAGATGTAATTAATTCCATACTAAATGAATCTACTATGCTATCTCCGTCTGTTATACTGAAAAATGTTGAACCACCTAACAAAATTGCAGAATTAGTAAACTTTCCTACATCTCGTCGACTACGACACCATGAAATAATTAACATTGCGCTGAACAACATCAAACGTGCCGCAGAGCGCCGGAGAAGACAGCAAAAACAAGTTTGTATACGCCGTGACTTTCACATTGGACAGAAGATATTAGAACGTACACACTATTTATCCAGCAGAATAAAAGGTAAGTGCAGTAAATTTGAACTTCTATGCGCAGGTCCATATCGGATTCGCAGCATTCACCCCAATGCTGTACACGTCGAAACTCTGAGAACCAGAAAAAGCAAAGGCAACCACCATGTCTCCAATATTAAACCCTTTATTGAATGAAGACACTTTATGATTTAACATACTATGATGCCATTTACTAATTTTTATGATCACTTAGGCAATTATATTTACATGACTACTTATTGATGATTATCGTATTTTTTCTTGGCAAGTGCCCGGCAAGGTAAGGTTAGCAGGTCGCTCTTCTTGTCGTTACACATCAGACCGTGCATATTTTTCCAGATGAATTTACACATTTTTGACTATTTCTGCAATTATATTTATGTGACTAAATATTGATGATTATGGTATTTTTTCTTGGCAAGTGCCCGGCATGGTAAGGTTAGCAGGTCGCTCTTCTTGTCGTTACATATCAGACTGTGCACATTTTTTCCAGAGAAACTTACGTATCTTATGAATAATTATGCAATTTTATCTAGTGACATATTAATTTTATTAAATTCTCTCTCCATTAAAGTCTTTAATTCTCGCCTCTACTAACTACACAACATACAAGATGAACTCAAAGAAGGTCACATTTCTTGTCACCATTTTTTTTATGTATGTACGATTGCTTTCATAATTTGTTTATATGCACTGTGAAATAATTAAGATATAACACACACCAGTTGACTTTGACATTTGTCCTATGATATCTCAACATCGTGACTGTTTTACATTTTTTGCTGCTGCATTGTGATATTCTGTGTACATTTTTGCATTTGAACACTGTCTATTTTTTTCATATTACATTTTCTATCATGGTATGCTGTATGCTTAATTATATTATCATAAACCAGTCATTATTTAGTGTATATGATGTAAATGCAAGACATTTATCTTTGTTCATCAATTTCAGAAAGAAATGATGCGTAAAAGAAATAAATTAAACAGAAATGGGAATTTCACCTTCGGAATGATCGAAAGAAGATGCAAACCACGTGAGGAAGAGCAAATGGATCAGGATTAACAAGCATTAACAAGAATATACTATACACATCGCAGAATAGCAGTCTTAACTAATTTTTTCTTTCAGAATACAAGGCGATTGATGCAGGCTGTCAGACAGAACTACACATCTTAGTTTTAGTGATGGAATATGCTAGAGATAAGGAATAGTTATGTAATGAATAATGAAATGATTTTTTTTTGCAGATGATAGTGAATGCTGATGAATAATGATGAAGAATATGCTACTATAGATAATGAAGTTTTCCTTTACAGGTGATGATAATAATGGAGTTATGATAATGAAGTGATGGATAATGAAGTTTTTTCTTTACAGATGAGGATGTTGTTGAAGTTATGTATTTATGCTATGTAGTTATTTAAGTATTTGTTGCAGTTCACTTTGACAGCAGGTGTTATATTGCATAGTATAATGACGGAAGGTTTTGGAAAGGACAGCTATGGAACACATTTTTATACACATTTCACTACCTGTTGATTCGAAGTTCACTACTTTTCAGCATAAAATGCATTTCTTCTTTCAGCTTAATAATCCATTTTTTATATATTTTTGCAGGAGAAATTATTTATGAAATTAATGTGCTATAAGCAGTTGTTCATTAAATCTATGTCATTTATGAATGTGATTACATATACTCTACTTGTTTCATAATCTTGCCACAGCTGACTCATGACGAATGACGTTACACATTTTCATTTACACCAACAACGCAGAAGCAATTTTTTTCTTCTTGCTTTCCCCTATAATTACCCAAAGCAATGCATTGCTAACAAAAAAATGTATTACCAGTCCCAAATAATGATACCAGTTTAAGAGAGTTCTGAGTAATGCTGATCAGCTATGAATAATATGTCACTTGAATAATGAATGCTACTGATTACTGTATTGAAATGACCAATGATTAATAATGCTTTGTAACTAGGAAATGAATGCTTCTAATTATGCTTTGTAACAAGGAAATGAATGCTACTGATTATGCTTTGTAACTGGGAAAAGAATGCTACTGATTACTGTATTGAGATGATTACTGTATTGAAATGACCAATGATTAATAATGCTTTGTAACTAGGAAATGAATGCTTCTAATTATGCTTTGTAACAAGGAAATGAATGCTACTAATTATGCTTTGTAACTTGGAAAAGAATGCTACTGATTACTGTATTGAGATGATTACTGTATTTAAATGACCAATGATTAATTAGTAATGCTTTGTAACAACGAAATGAATGCTACTGATTATGCTTTGTAACTGGGAAATGAATGCTACTGATTACGGTATTGAAATGACCAATGATTAATAATGCTTTATAAATAGGAAATGAATGCTACTAATTATGCTTTGTAACAAGGAAATGAATGCTACTAATTATGCTTTGTAACTGGGAAAAGAATACTACTGATTACTGTATTGAGATGATTACTGTATTGAAATGACCAATGATTAATAATGCTTTGTAACTAGGAAATGAATGCTTCTAATTATGCTTTGTAACTAGGAAATGAATGCTACTAATTATGCTTTGTAACAAGGAAATGAATGCTACTGATTATGCTTTGTAACTGGGAAAAGAATGCTACTGATTACTGTATTGAGATGATTACTGTATTTAAATGACCAATGATTAATTTGTAATGCTTTGTAACAAGGAAATGAATGCTACTGATTATGCTTTGTAACTGGGAAATGAATGCTACTGATTACGGTATTGAAATGACCAATGACAATGTTGTCTGTAAATCAATTAATGAACATTTTTCTGTAATACTACATACATGGTACAGAAATGTTCAATAACTGGGCTATGAATGCCGCAAACTACTAATGTAATTCCCAATGAAGACTAGTATGTGACTTAATGTCCTTCACTTTCTGACCTAACTACCCTGAATTACTGCAGTATCCATTTGTCCTGTATATCCTCTTGATCATGGAGCACTATATTTGGTTTTTGCACTAATTCTACGTTGGTGTGCCTTGTAAGAGCGTGGTGTTGACACGACATGCTGTCCACCACCGTGATGGAGACGTTATTATGGTCCCACTGTTTGGTGTACCTGATGTACTGCCAAAATGATAACATGGAATATTACTACGACATTTCAGTGTCTTGGGTACGCTAATAAATACTTCTGGGAAAAGAACTTCAGACTGTCTCACTTGGTGTTGTACTTCTGTGGAAAGATATGGACTTTCAGTGCAGCTGCGTGCAACCTAAAGTGCTACAACCATGATGCCATCCTTCCCTTTCCTAATTCTTGTAACATAGTGAAAATCTTTTTTTGCTAACATCATTTGTATTCATGGCCTATACATTTTTTTTCGAACTACAGTGCGAGTGCACTTTTGTTATTTTCTAACATGATTACTACTCACTGTATGTACATTTCGATTTGGTGATATATTCTGAACTACAGTGCGTGTGCTCTTTTGTCATTTTTCTAACATGATTTCTACTTATTGTATATACATTTTATGATTTGCTGATATATTCTGAATTTCAGTGCATGTGCACTTTTGCCATTTTATAACATGATTACTACTCATTGTATGTACATTTTGATTTACTGATATGTTCTGAACTGCAGTGCATGTGCACTTATGTCACTTGTCAACATGATTTTTTGCCATTATGTTTATTTGTTGTGAAAATGCTAAAGAGTTTTTCAGTGCGTCTGCACTTATGTCATTTGTTAATATGTTTTGTACTCATATTTTGTCATTGCCTAATATGTTTTGTACTTGGTGCATGTGCACCATATTTACTTCATGTTCTATATCTGTATATATGCTGTAATTGTAAAGTTAATTAATTCTGAAAAAATTGTTGCTCATGGCAAGTCCAAATGACTCACCATCGCTGCCAAATTTTTGCCCCCCCCAGTGGAGGGTTATGAAACGCGTACGTTTCAACCAGCGATGGCGAGGCATGACAGAATCTCTGACCAGAGAGTTGTTTATCGTTGCTAGTCTGCGCTTGACTGCACGAGAGTGCAGTTGCGAGAATGTTGTTGTACGTAGCGAGTCGCGAGAGCATGTAGTTGCGAGTCGGAGTTGTGTGTGAGGAGTCGGTGGGCGTCGACATGGGTCTCTAGTCAAGGTTCGGGACGAGGTATATTGTTAAGTAAGGTAATGAAGCAGCATTGCGCACATCTGATAATGTAATGTATGTTAATTGTAATTAATTTGTTCAAGAAATGCCGCAATAATAATTTTGTTTTCAAAGCAATCTTTTTTAAGAAAAGAATCATTCCAATTGAAACAATATTTCCTATGCTTTTCCTCCCAGAATCAAATTATCAGATTAGTTATTGCACAGGGGCTAAGGTTAGCGATGCTGCCCTTCAATTTATCAGATTAATTATTGCACAGGGCCTAAGGTCAGCGATGCTGCCCTATTATTGTGGGTTTAATGATTAATGTTCATTTCTCAATTTTTGTGTCGAGTTTACATTGGGCGATTATTTTTCAATTTTTTGTAGCGAAGTTACAGTCACTTTTATTTCAATTTAACGATGTTTTGTGGGAGCTCAATAACATTTGCCTCTATTCCGATTAGCATTCAAATATAGTCATTTAAATTATTTTCCAGGAAAATATTGTCATTTTCAAAATTTTGTGGGAAGGTTACAAAGTACTTAAACCTAACTAACCTAAGGACATCACACACATCCATGCCCGAGGCAGGATTCGAACCTGCGACCGTAGCAGTCTCGCGGTTCCGGACTGAGCGCCTAGAACCGCTAGACCACCGCGGCCGGCTGGCGCAGTTGTTAGAACGGTTAATGCTGCTACAATGACAGGTTATCAAGATTTAAGTGAGTTTGAATGTGGTGTTATAGTCGGCGCACGAGCGTTGAGACACAGCATCTCCGAGGTAGCGATGAAGTGGGGAATTTTCCGTACGACCATTTCACGAGTGTACCATGAGTATCAGGAATCTGGTAAAACATCAAATCTCCGACATCACTGCGGCCGGGAAAGATCCTACAAGAATGGAACCAACGACGACTGAAGAGGACCGTTCAATGTGACTGAAGTGCAACCCTTCCGCAAATTGCTGCATATTTCAATGCTGGGCCATCACAAGTGTCAGCGTGCGAACCATTCAACCAAACATCATCGACGCGGACTTTCGGAGTCGAAAGCACACCGTGTACCCTTGATGACTGCAAGACACAAAGCTTTCCGCCTCGCCCGGGCCCGTCAACACCGACATTGGGCTGTTGATGACTAGAAACATGTTGCCTGGTCGGACGGATCTCGTTTCAAACTGTATCAAGCGGATGGACGTGTGCAGATGTTGAGACAACCTCATGAATCCATGGACTCTAAAAGTCAGCAGGGGACTGTTCAAGCTGGTGGAAGCTCTTTAATAGTGCGGGACGTGTGCAGTTGGAGTGATATGGGGCCTCTGATATGTTTAGATACGACTCTGACATGTGACAGTTACATAATCATTATGTCTGATCACCTGCATCCCTTCATGTGCTTTGTGTATTCCGACGAACTTGGGAATTCCAGCAGTACAATGAAACAGCCCAGACGTCCAGAATTGGTACAGAGTGGCTCCATAAACACTCTTCTGAGTTTAAACACTTCTGATGACCATCAGACTCCCCAGACATGAACATTATTGAGCATATCTGGAATGCCTTGCAACGCGCGGTTCAGAAGAGATCTCCACTCCTTCGTACTGTTACGGATTTATGGACAGCCCTGGATTCATGGTGTCAGTTTCCTCCAGCAGTACTTCAGACATTAGTCGAGTCCAAGCCACGTGGTGTTGCGGCACTTCTGCGTGCTCGCTGGGGCCCTACACGGTATTTGGCAGATGTACCAGTTTCTTTGGCTCTTCAGTGTATATCCGGATACCTTTGATCAGATAATGCGTATATTCCGTAAGTCACTGTGCAGTGTGTTGCAGACGGTGCTTCTCCCCAACACTAGCGATTTCCTGTCCAATACTATTAGCGTATCGAACGAAAGAAAATCGGCTCTGTGTATGCCTCTTTTTGTGCTCTAAGTCTCATGGTTCGCATGCAAATAAACAATGGTGACGGCATAACTGTCAACGTCTTTCTTGATTATCTGTTCTTCAAAAGTATCAAACAGGATATCGTGAGATACAGTCGCCTTTCTTTCAAATATTGCTATTTATGATCCCTAGCCTTGCGTCTGGGCCATACTGACGTTTTAGGATTATAGCCACGTGTCTCAATTCGTTCACTGCCTTCCGTCATGCCAACTCGATAACTTCTCAAAGTGCAGGATCAGTGTTCTAGAACTGTCCCACTGTCGTCTTGTGTCAACCGTTTTTAGGGTTTCATACCTCAGTCGGTGAAAGTGGAACTCTTATAGGATCACCTTGTTTCCGTCCGTCTATCTGTCTGAATGTTTAAAACCATTTTTCAGGAACGCGTAGGCGTATGAAGTTGAAATTTATGTCACCTACTTAGGTCTATGATCCCTTGACAGTGTAAAAGACACTGCCATTTATGTCACATATTTCGACACTCCCACACCCACTCATTGAAACTCATAGGGAACTTGCCGTTCACCTAGAATCGTGAAATTTGGCAAGAAGCAAGGTTTCACAGTACAAGTGCGACAAAATTGTTAATCTGTAGTTACATCACATGAAAAAATATTTCTGCTGTCATTTGTTATCCGAATTCAAACTTGAAATTAAAATGTTCTCGAAAGTCTCGGAATCCCCGGGAACGATATCTTGTTGGATGAACTGTCTATATACTTAATTAAGTTTGTACGAAACCTTCAGATCGCGAGTCCTACTTGAACTTGGCCAATTTTTAGTGCGAAAATCACTATTCTGCCCGGTTTCCACAGAGTGAGTGATACAGATTTTTGAAGTAAGTGTATATTTTCAACCACGGCTATTACGAAGGAGCTTGTACATAGGGATAGCATAGTTAGAATTCAGAGAACCTTGTTCAACGTCCTGGACGAAGTTAGTAACCTGACGCCGCATATTATTCGAATCTTCCTTTTGTGAGTTTATATTTCCTGTGTGAATGCACAAAGTTACCCCAAAATGTGATTATCGAGCAAAAGCATGCACTGTAGACATTGTTTCTTTGTCAGTGGCAAAGGAGATTCTTCTTGAGGTGAAGGCGAGAACGGTCAATTTCAACAAGCCATTCTGAATGTGATACTTCGATAAAGATTTTCATTTACCCCGAGCCCCAAGAATAGTATCTTTCAGGAACACTGTGCATTATTATACACAGTTCAAAAGAATTAGCGGAACGTGATCACCGTCTGCTATGTTACATCTATTTTGATACGTGCTGTACCTGTGGTCTTATTGCATGGCTTCAGATCTTCGTTTCCAGTGTATCCAACAATTAAAATCATTTGCCTTCTGTTGGTTGTGTCATGCACAGCAGAATCAGGTGGCCTCTCCGAAGTAAATGTGTATCAAGGTCCCAGTGTTTTCTCGTGAGGTACACAGATGGCAGTTGTTATTTGTGGACTTTGTATTCAACCAAGCTCAAGCAATACATCTTAACGCAATGCAAGTTGTTAGGGCGATCAGTTTGATCCAAAAAGGATGGATTTTCTGTCGTATTGCTGCAGATGCTAACGCCTGTCTGTCATCCATAAATTGCGGACATGCTATAGGAAGACAGGTCAGTACACAAGGCGAGTTGCACAAAGTAGCCGACGCATTGCAACCCCACATGAAGACCGATATCCAGCCATCTCTGCCTTGCAGCGTGGCACGGATCCCGCGAGATCACTGCAAGATGAACGCAGAAGGGCCACTGCAGTTGCTGTGTCCGATCAGACTGTAATGAACAGGTTACGAGAAAGGACCTCACGGCCCAGACGTCCTCTTCGATTACACCGCATAAAACGGCAACATCTTGCAGCTCGCCTTCGGTACTGCCTTTCCCATATCAACAGGCAACTTCGTCAATGGCGAAACGAGTTACTCACAGATGAGTCGTGATACCTTCTGGCGTAGGGTGATGGCCGTGTTCGTGTCTGGACACGCGGCGGTGAGCGGTACCTCTCAGAAAATCAGATTTCCAAAGTGCCGCTTGCTATTTTGTTCGAAGGCTTCAGTGTTGACAGTCATACGAATCTTGTCATCGTCCGTGATCGCCTTACCGCCAGGCGGTTCTTCGAACAGATCCTGTTTGACGATGTGATGGATGTTGCATGCGATGGTGACCCTGAATCCCTCCTAATGCCAGGTCCCGTGTGACTGGCCTCACCAGGAATGCCTTGCGAAGCCTTGACATAGAAGTAATGGATTGGCCGGCAGTGAGTCCCGTCCTAAACCGTATCGTCTACATGTGGGTCATGCTTGTCAGATTGTTCGTAGGCTTCCTGTTCCACCCAGATTCTCCAAGACCTCATGTACTCTCATTGAAGAATGGGAACGGATACGATAGGGTACCCTCTGTAGGATCTTGTCATCGTCCATGATCGCCTTACCGCCAGGCGGTTCTTCGAACAGATCCTGTTTGACGATGTGTTGGATGTTGCATGCGATGGTGACCCTGAATCCCTCCTAATGCCAGGTCCCGTGTGACTGGCCTCAGCAGGAATGCCTTGCGAAGCCTTGACATAGAAGTAATGGATTGGCCGGCAGTGAGTCCCGTCCTAAACCGTATCGTCTACATGTGGGTCATGCTTGTCAGATTGTTCGTAGGCTTCCTGTTCCACCCAGATTCTCCAAGACCTCATGTGCTCTCATTGAAGAATGGGAACGGATACGATAGGGTGACCTCTGTAGGCTTATACTGAACATGTCCGCAGCTCCTGGTCTCGCAGTAGCGTTCTCGCTTCCCGAGCACGGGGTCCCGGGTTCGATTCCCGGCGGGGTCAGGGATTTTCATCTGTCTCGAGATGACTAGGTGTTGTTATGTCGTCTTCATCATCATCATTCATCCGCATTACGGTCGGAGGAAGGCAGCGGTGTGGGTCTCCTGCATCGTCCCCTACGCTCTGTCAAGGAGTTTGGGACTTCATCATCATCGTACTGGACATACCACGTGGGTTCAGGCAGTAAAGAACGCTCACAGAGGACATACATGTTACTGAAGCTCTCAAAGTCCAATGAAAAGCACCCAGGATGGCGGGATAAATGACTGTTTCCACTTATACCGGAAATTTCACTTCTTATTACGTAATCGGTCGGGGATGTACTGATGTTTTGATGTGTACTTAATTTGTAAAACATAAAGGCATAATTTGATGACATACCCAGTCCTCAGTTATTGCTAAATGGAGTATGGCAGACGCCCAAAGTCATGTTCTCCTAAGTCTCATGAGCAGTGTAATTTATTGCAGTCACTATTTCTTTTCCATAAACTCCATGCTCGTGCTCAGTGGGCAAGTAGCATACTACAAGATACATAATAATACAATGCAAAGGTCCATGGTTCGATACCCGGTCAAGCTTAGGATTCTTTACTCTTCCTTTTCGCTTCTTCTATCTCTGGTAACGATTTGTTAATCTGACAGAGACCAAGTTAGATCGTAGTTCGGAGTTCACATTAAACTCTGTAACTGCCTGAATACGTCAACAGCATACGGGAACGTAGCAGCATACCACCTCCAACAGGACCATGCCCAGTAAAGTGCTGTGGTGTTCAAATGAACCTACGAGTTGGTGACAGCTTTGCATTATTTTATCTGCCCTGTTCCATAAATCAGAAATCACTTGCATTATATTCTCTTCTGTATATGGATTTTTTAAATCATTTGTGATGTTTAATGTGTTATTGATATATATATGAAAAACATAAGAGCACCAAGAACAGAACACTGCGGCATTGCTCCAGTCAAACTCAGATTTGTTCTTTGTTTGTTCGCACCGAATAAGATGCTTCTTCAGTTTTCTGTTTTCTTGACACGAGGAGAACAATTCATGAGGTTCATGGAGGAAAATAAATACGAATTTTTTGCTTATTTTTATTTATTTGCCAATTTAGTTACGGTTACGTTTAAATGCTATCGATTTCAAGGCCAGAAGGCTTCATCTATATGCATAAAGGAGCCGGAATCTAAGTACCTGTTCCTGTAGAATGCTCTGAGCACGCGTTAGTCATTGGGTACCGGAAACTTTGACATGCTCAAAGAAAAGCTTGCAGCATGATTGGCAGAGTTCATAATAATTTGTAGTTCATGGTACGACTTTCAAATATTGCTTGTAACATGTAAAAGAGAACTGCTCTCTTTGAATACTCCTAGAAAAAATGAGTTGAAGTTAAGGCACCATAATGAAATTTACAACTTCCCTGACGTAGCGGTGGGTATATGAGAGAAAAAGTAAATGTTTGCCAGCGGGAATGCCCGCGAAACTCTATGGCGTCTCAGACCATAACGTGAGGCAGCGATTGAACCTATATGATAATGGCTCCTTAGCAGCTCATGTTGCCTCGCTGTCACTTAAACCCAAATTGAAACCAAAATCAGCCAGATAAGAGAATTGGTCTGCGATATCCAGGGCGAGTGAACTCTTCTATTCAGGCCTCAGTGCAGTGGACGCCCAAGAATTATCCGGCCAGGCAATGACAGTGGATGTGTGCCACAGAGTAGACGAAGCTCCACTGTCCATCACTGACAGGCACAAAAAAATCTGTCATCTCATGCTAGTGTCTCACTTCACGATCCACACGTCGAAGAGCTGTTCGTACATACAAGTTTGCACGTTTGAACCACAAAAGAAAGGTATCTGGCTCGCAAACGATTTCGCTTAATAAATTCGAAAAGAAAACTTGACAGGTCGTTGACATTTCTCTAATAACTATCCCACAGACCATTATGAAGTTACACAAACACGTGACAAATAAAACATACCTTTGTTTTGCATCATCAGTGGCTATAATCAGAAGCTAACCTTTGTCCATCTGTCACTGCAATTACTTTCTGCTGAACATTGGAAAATTTCCCAGCAGCTACCTAGTTGCCTATGACTAGCACTATTAACTGGTAAAGCTTCACGCCAGTCGCTTTGCGTTTCTATATTTAGTATTCCAGTTGTGGTCTTGTCACAAACATATTGTTTCTTAACATACAGACGTTCATTATCAGTTTAACCTGTCTTGATGGTCACGAGCAACCAGTTATTGCGTCCCCTGGTAACCTTGTTCCGTGAAATTTCCTCAAGAATATTACTCACATGCGGCGCGTTTCATTCACTTGATTTTAGCTTCAAACAGTAGTGCTCCACTTTAAATATACCACGTCTTCTCTCCTCAGACGATTCTATTTCCACATCTCGTTTACAGATAATTCTGTGCTCCAAACCTATGGTTTCAGCAGCTGGGTTAGTATCCAACATCGTCAATTTTTGTGCCCATATGTATGCTGTTACAAGCTTTTTTTTTTTCAAGTGAAAGAAAAAAAAATGTGATTGTCATCGTTATGTTCCCAACCTTTCTCGGTTACCGGTCTAAGCGTTGAAGTTTGATCTACACCTTCTGAAACCACATTGATAGTCCTCTATAATTGCTTCTGTAGTTTGGATCATTCTCTTCAGCAGACACCGAGATATGTCTTTGTAGTTTACATTAATGAGTGCAGTCGCTCTATAATTATCACAAACCAGGGGTCTTTCTTTCTTTAGTATACGGTGAATTAAGGCAGTCTCTCATAATCCCAAAAATAGTTTAACAATTTCGTAATTATTTTAACCAGTACGGTACCGGTTCGCCATTCGTTATTAGCTCCCCTGCAATTTGATTATTAGCTCCCCTGCAATTTGATCTTTGCCGAAAGCCTTTTTTTTTTTTTTTTTTTTTTTTTTTTTTTTCTTCATCATTGGGGGTTTCCACTTTGCAGTCTACGGTATCTAATACTACACATGGATACACATGGAAGAGCCTCAGTGGGGTCATCACAGTTTAGTAGTTCTGCGAATTACTCTGCACGTCGCTGTTCTACTTCCGTGTCATTCGTGAAATTCTTCCTCTGTGCGTCTTTCAAGAACTGTTTTCTTTTTCTTACATTTTGTGTTATTTTCTACCTTTGCGCTCATTCGTCTTGTACTGTGATAGATACAGTCCTCTTAGGCTTCTTCTATTAGCTCGTCTTCCTTATTCTGATACACTTGTCGTTTAAGTCCTAATCCCGCATATTTTCTAATTAGATAATGAAAATATGGGTGAACCGTAAATGGGAAAGAGACAAACCTCATGTTTACCTCAGAAACAGAAATTTGACACGCTATACATTCCATGTAAGACAACGTTTATTTTACTCATAGTTCTATATTTTCAGAGTGAAAGAACTGGAAGCGAGGTGCAGCAAAGCTAATGCAGTGAGCGCTCAGCTACGATCTACTCTCTTCTGCAAGAAGGAAGTCAGTACCAAGACTAAGTTATCTGTGCACCGTTCAATCTTTCGACCAACTTTGTTGTATGGGAGCGAAAGCTGGGTGAATTCAGGTTACCTTATCAACAAGGTTGAGGTTACGGATATGAAAGTAGCTAGGATGATTGCAGGTGCTAGTAGATGGGAACAATGGCAGGAGGGTGTCCACAATGAGGAAGTCAAAGAAAAACTGGGAATGAACTCTATAGATGTAGCAGTCAGGGCGAACAGGCTTAGATGGTGGGGTCATGTTACACGCATGGGAGAAGCAAGGTTACCCAAGAGACTCATGGGTTCAGCAGTAGAGGTTAGGAGGAGTCGGGGCAGACCAAGGAGAAGGTACCTGGATTCGGTTAAGAATGATTTCGAAGTAATAGGTTTAACATCAGAACAGGCACAAATGTTAGCACTGAATAAGGGATCATGGAGGAATTTTATAAGGGGGGCTATGCTCCAGACTGAACGCTGAAAGGCACAATCAGTCTTAAATGATGATGATGCTGATTCTATATTTTCCTTAACCTCAACTACAACGCATTATCAATAGCGAACTCCAAGCCTCATTTCTCCACTTGCTATGTCAGTCCCGTTCTCAACTTCTCTTTCATTTCTATCATTCAGTTTACAACGCTGAAGGTAGCAATTGTGATAAACAGCATTCTTGTAACGTATGTGATCGCAATGTCTGAACTTTTAGTACATATGACACCGTTCCATCCCGAACTACTCGTAAAATGTCCGTAGTTTGCCACAGAGGAATGAATTTCGATGTCATTCTCCAACAAGTCTACGGCTAACTCCTTCCCCCAACCATCTGTAATTTCCGTGTCGAGTGTTAGATCTAACTTGACTGCATTAACGACACTCATCGGCTGTGTGGCCTGATCATACTTTGTGTTTTCCCACCAATGATCACTGTCACAGGGTCGACAGTCAAAATTTCTATGATGCCAACAATTATTGGCTTTATTCTTCCCAGCACATATGCTATTCTGTTTTCTTCGGAAAAAAAAAATCTGCCGCTTTCGTGCGTGAACACGCTCCCCGGCTGCCCCCTGGCTTTGTATACCCCTATTTCTACCTGTTCGCTTCCTGCCGCCAGCGAAACTTTGCTTTGTGTCCAGCTGCCCATTGTCCCCATGGAGGACAGGAATCCCTCGCGCAGCAGAAATCCTCCCATATCCGCTCAACAGCAATGGGCTCTGAACTAAACTGGCATTGGAATTCGGAGTCACACTGTAACCATTTACAATTTGTTCCCTCGCGGTAATGAAACGAAAAATTTGGCCCTAGCGCACTATAAGCCATTCCCACAATGGCTACAGGTTTCGGAAGAAAAAAAAATGTTGAAAACTGTTGCATGTTTGAAGAAAAATTCCCTACAACTTTTGTAGTCCTGTCTTCCTCAGCTGCGTGTAACATTACGGTATATTGATAATTTTTACTTATGGACCGTCTGACAGCAACTGATTAAAACACAATTTTAGTGCCAAACGCATTTCGCCTTTATTTTCTGCAAGGCATCATCAGTGGCAGGTTGCGTGGACGATTTCCTACATATTATGTTCATGTCGCATTTTTTGTGTTGTTCTTCATCTTATAAATGCCAATTTGCGGTTTTTTCCCACACTTCACAGCACTATGAACTGAACACTTGTTTTGATGCAATGTTTTGGTTTCTGTTGCCGACTGTCAGCATCAGTCGGCAACCGGAATTCACACACATTTGAACAGTTTTGATAATTTTAATGCGAACAGTCGCAGAGGAACGCTAATTTTCAGCCTTGCTAAAGGTTGTTTGTATAGCCATTCACCACATTAAATATTATCTGAAATGTCCTGGAGCACTAAAAAGCACGGCAGGAATACCACCTGCGTTATGAACCTTTCGGCAGCGGTCTATTGGACTAAACGTTAATAGTGTGATGTATTAGCTAGAAACAGTGTCACACTGAACGGTAGTGTGGCTACAATGTAAAAATGCGGAAAACAGAGGGTTGCCAGTTTAATTGGTATGGTGACTTCCAAAAACTATACATTACATGGCGACCGAAACATCGATCATAGCACCCGCAAAAATACAAAAACCACTCGAACCAATACACTGATTAAATACAGTGAAATTAGCGGAACACCCGTGCCCATGTAAATAGACACGATCACTGCAAATGTAATATTTTTCAAAGTGGCAATACAATCACTTATTAATAAGATACTGGGTAAATCAGAAAGCTATTAACACCTATATTACTAAACGGCTAAAACGATACACGGTCTCAGTTTTAGACTGCCTATCGAATGATTTCCAGTGGCAGCAAATATATGAGTTTTAATATTTCATGTAATTACTGACCAAATTTAAAACGCCGTCGTAATCTGCTCACTAAGAGATGTGATCTCATGTTACCGGATTAACATAATACGACAAGTATTAAAGTGCGAAACTGTGTATATGTCTTGTGGCAGCGCGACTTCAAGCCCGCAAATTCCCCGGACTATATTCACCCAGTATTTGAGAATGAGAGCACACAGAGACTTTCAGCTTCCAACATTACACATAAACTCAAGCCTTTTCGAAACTATTGCTCGCAAAAATGCCTCACAAAATACACTATTGGCCATTAAAATTACTACACCAAAAAGGAATGCAGATGATAAACGGGTATTCATTGGACAAATATATTATACTAGAACTGACATGTGATTACATTTTCACGCAATTTGGGTGCATAGATCCTGAGAAATCAGTACGCAGAACAACCACCCGTGGCCGTAACAACGGCCTTGATACGCCTGGGCATTGTGTCAAACAGAGCTTGGATGGCGTGTACAGGTACAGCTGCCCATGCGCAAGCACACGACACACGCGACTGCAAGAAGCAGAAGGACGCCCCCTGCACCTGCGCCAACTGCGGTGGCGCACACGCGGCTAACGCCCGTTCCTGCGCCTACAGGAGAAATTGGCGCGGACCAGAGAAGACGCAGAAGCAAGTGACCACCACACACGAAGAGGTGGTCACTCGCACAGAAGACGTCATCACCAGGCGCCTCAACGACGCCGTAGAAGAAGCCATGTCCGCCTTCAAATCCGCCATGGCGGAAGAGAGGGCGGCCATGCTGGCGGAACTGGGCGAGGCTCGGCGTCAGATTGCTGAGCTGACGCAGGAGCTTCGCTCAGCCAAGGCAGCTTCCGCCACAGCGGTCGACACCGCCAGCCAGACGACTCCTCCAAGAGAGATGAAGTTTGCGACGGTGGCCACGCAGACCGACGTGCCTGCCGAAGGGGAGCCCAAGACGGACACCGAGGCAGCAGCGCACGAAGACGAGTGGGAAGAAGTCCCATTCCTCCCGCTTCCGGACATGTACAGCGCAAGCGCTGTGACGCAGAAGATCGCTGCATCGCTTCGCGACGGTACTTACCCCCACCACGATAACCCTTATCCCTTCGTTCCGCCTAACCATCCCAAACCACAACTCCCACATCGCCCACTCGGGTATCCTGAAGGCCTACTCGGTCTTTCTAGGGAGGAGTTCAAACTGATTGACTCCTACCCTATTTTCACAGAGTGGCAGATGCGCTGCATCATCATCGCTCTCGTCAACGGAGAGTACGATAAAGCGGGATGCATTTTGCACAACATCCCAACCGAGGAAGGACCCTCAACAACAGCAAAGAAAAAGAAGAAAAGTCGTCACACCGACAAGTACAGGAAGTAGGTCATCGGCACTCCTTGCCAGTACAGAGAAACCTACCAGTACAGACAGAAGATCCACCCAGATTCCCAGGGGAGTAAAGGCCAAACGGCCACAAACTTCCAACAGAACATCCTCACAGTGAGGAAGTCACAAAAGGAGAGCAGATGCAACTTCAACACGATACCACAGTTCATCAAGAGTAGTGACCGGCGTATTGTGACGAGCCAGTTGTTCGGCCACCATTGACCAGACGTATTCAATTGGTGAGAGATCTGGCGAATGTGCTGGCCAGGGCAGCAGTCGAACATTTTCTGTATCCAGAAAGGCCTCTACAGGACCTGCAACGTGCGGTCCTGCATTATCCTGCTGAAATGTAGGGTTTCGCAGGGATCGAACAAAGGGCAGAGCCACGGGTCGTAACACATCTGAAATGTAACGTCCACTGTTCAAAGTGCCGTCAATGCGAACAAGAGGTGACCGAGACGTGTAACCAATGGCACGCCATACCATCACACCGAGTGATACGCCAATATGGCGATGACGAATACACGCATCCAATATGCGACCACCGCAATGTCGCCAAACACGGATGCGACCATCATGATGCTGTAAACAGAACCTGGATTCATCCGAAAAAATGACGTTTTGCCATTCGTGCACCCAGGTTCGTCGTTGATACACCATCGCAAGCGCTCCTGTCTGTGATGCAGCGTCAAGGGTAACCGCAGCCATCGTCTCCGAGCTGATAGTCCATGTTGCTGCAAACGTCGTCGAACTGTTCGTGCAGATAGCTGTTGTCTTGCAAACGTCCCCATCTGTTGACTCAGGGATCGAGACGTGGCTGCACGATCCGTTACAGCCATGCGGTTAAGATGCCTCTCATCTCGACTGCTAGTGATACGCGGCCGTTGGGATCCAGCACGGCGTTCCATATTACCCTCCTGAACCCACCGATTCCATATACTGCTAACAGTCATTGGATCTCGACCAATGCGAGTAGTAATGTCGCGATACGATAAACCGCAATCGCGATAGGCTACAATCCGACATTTATCGAAGTCGGAAACGTGATCGTACGCATTTCTCCTCCTTACACGAGGCATCACATCAATGTTTCAGCAAGGAACGCCGGTCAACTGCTGTTTGTGTTTGAGAAATCGGTTGGAAACTTTCCTCATGTCAGCACGTTGTAGGTGTCGCCACCGGCGCCAACCTTGTGTGAATGCTCTGAAAAGATAATCATTTGCATATCACAGCATCTTCTTCCTGTCGGTTAAATTTCACGTCTGTAGCACGTCATCTTTGTGCTGTAGCAATTTTAATGGCCAGTAGTGTAATTAAAGGAAAAAAGTTCTTCATTTTCGCTGTTCATGCAGTAAAACTTCAGCATGAGGCACAACGTTTTATTTTATTACTCCTTTACTATTAACACTATTCGCAACATATTTTGCAGACAGTATACACATTTACTATTGAATGTGCTTTCAAAATTCCATCATTGTTCGATCCATAGTTCAGGGGGTATTGCGTCGTTAACACTGAGATGCCTGAAAATCGCAGATTATCCAGTTGTACTCATCCAGTGTTTGATAAAAGGTGCAACTATGCGAATTCCTACACATTTTAAACATAATTTAAACTTCTTCTAGACTTTGTAATCTCCCCACTGAAAATTACCCTCTACCACGCAATAATTAATAATTATCAATCAAATCATCCACATTTATTCACTTTTGGAAAGTATCTGATCGGATTTTCTAGTAATATATGCGCCGACAGCTCGTCGACGCCAAGGTATTTTTCTAGTACGTTTATTCTTTGGAAGAACAGAGATACATATATGTATTCTCCATGGTTGTTAGGGACGGATAACTAGGACAGCTTCGGAAGAATCTGTTGGAAGATCGTCGGGTTGCTAAAAGAGATATATTTGCTCTTCTTCTCGCTAAAGCGAGCTATTAACGTTTGTGCCACTAGCGGGTTATTTGAAGAGAGAGAAAAACTGTAAACGCAAATTAAGTAAGACTTGGAATCAACAGAAAACGGAACATGTAATGGAGATGGATTGAGTATACAATTTTCCTCAGAAATAAGGTTTGTGACCCTTTTATTCTAGAGTGAATGACGAATGAGTTCTCTGTCTGAATCATTGATGATTGTCTTGGCCCTGTAATTAGTGGGGAAGTTTCAGTTGTGACGAAGAGAGCCTGCAATCACCGAGATTTTATAAAATCGTCCAAAAAGGCTTCGGACACATCTGAAATTCTAAATCTGTCGTAAAATGAACGAATTGTTCAAACGATCGATTTTCCCAACTGAATGCAGTGCTTAACAATAATAATAGATATAAAGATCTTTTACAGCAAGCCAGCCGCTGAATATTAAGACGAAGGGCTCCACCAGAGATTCTATTGGGCTGAGTTCACGTAATGAAATATTATATTTAAAACTGTATATAGATAAAGGACAGAGAGAGAGAGAGAGAGCGAATGAAATTAGAGAAAATACGCAGATTCCTCAATTAGTATAATTGTTTGCCTGTCTTATCACCGATCAGCCTAAAGATAAAACAGGAGGCCCTTACTTTACTGTACAGGTTTACGTGTGAGAGACATTACACCACGTTAGCGGCAAGCTGCATTCACATAGTTTCATCATTTACAGTATAATCCATTATAACTTTTTCATGACTCTACGGATAAATAATCTGAAACTAATAAAATCAACTTAATCAGGGTCTTTCGTCTGCAATCATAAACGTTCGACATACCTATGAAAGGTACTCGGAGTATGACATTTGAAGAAGTGCAGCAGACGGGCACACTTGCCTGTGAGCAATCCCAGGCAACTGGAGGGTCACTGAAGTACGCTGAGAGAGCACGGGCGTGACGAGGGCGCGCGCCGCTTTGTTTACCTCTTATATTCGTGGCTACGACGTGAGTTTACAAATATTGTCGGCGCCCCAAATTACCAAGATAGGGGGCGCCCGACTCTCAAGCAAACATTTGCTACCACCTTGGAAACCAACTGTTGTCAGGTCTGTTTGGGGCTGTCTGGCGAGAAATGGTCCCACCTGGGTACCTTCCCTGAGCAACTGTTCTGAAGTTAGACCCTGGCCGCATTGACTATACAACGGTGGTGCTTCTGGCTGGTGAAACGTTTCTTTTTATGTGTAAATAAATTTAATAATAACTTAATAAAAGCAAGTCTTCTGGTTCAGACTGTATCCCAATCAGGTCCCTTTCAGAGTATGCTGATGCAATAGATCCGTACTTAAAATCATATACAACCTTCGCTCGTCGAAAGATCCGTACCCAAAGACTGGGAAGTTGCACAGGTCATACCAATATTCAAGAAAGGTAGTAGGCGTAATGCACTCAATTACAGGCCCATATTATTAACGTCGATATGCAGCAGGACTTTGGAACATATATTGTGTTCGAACATTATGAATTACGTGGAAGAAAACGGTCTATTGACACACAGTCGCCGGCCGGAGTGGCCGTGCAGTTCTAGGCGCTGCAGTCTGGAACCGAGCGACCGCTACGGTCGCAGGTTCGAATCCTGCCTCGGGCATGGATGTGTGTGATGTCCTTAGGTTATTTAGGTTTAATTAGTTCTGAGTTCTAGGCGACAGATGACCTCAGAAGTTAAGTCACATAGTGCTCAGAGCCATTTGACACACAGTCAACTTGGATTTAGAAAACATCGTTCATGTGAAACACAACTAGCTCTTTACTCACACGAAGTGCTGAGTGCTATCGACAAGGGATTTCAGACTTATTCCGTATTTCTGGATTTCCGGAAGGCTTTTGACACTGTACTACACAAGCGGCTTGTAATGAAATTGCGTGCTGATGGAATATCGTCTCAGTTATATGACTGGATTCGTGATTTCCTGTCACAGTCCGTAGTAACTGGCGGAAAGCCATGGAGTAAAACAGAAGTGATTTCTGGCGTTCCGCAAGGTAGTGTTACAAGCCCTTTGCTGTTCCTTATCAGTATAAACGATTTGGGAGACAATCTGAGCAGCCATCTTCGGCTGTTTACAGATGACGCTGTCGTTTATCGACTAGTGAAGTCATCAGAAGATCAAAACAAATTGCGAAATGATTTAGAAAAGATATCTGTAGGGCGCTAAAATTGGCAGTCGACCCTAAATAACAGAAGTGTGAGGTCATCCACTTGACTACTAAAAGGAATCCGTTAAACTTCGATTACACGATAAATCAGTGAAATCTAAAGGCCGTAAATTCAACCAAATACCTAGAAATTACAATTATGAACAACTTAAATTGGAAGGAACATATAGAAAATGTTGTGGGGAAGGCTAACCAAAGACTGCGTTTTATTGGCAGGACGCTTAGAAAATGCAACAGATCTACTAAGTGAACTGCCTCACTACGCTTGTCCGTCCTTCTAGAATACTGCTGCGCGGTGTGGGATCCTTACCATGTAGGACTGACGGAGTACATCCAAAAATTTCAAAGAAGGGCAGCACGGTTTATATTATCGCGAATTATGGGAGAGAGTGTCACTGAAATGATACAGGATTTGAGTTGGACATCATTAACACAAAGGCGTGTTTCGTTGCGGCGGAATCTTCTCACGAAATTCCAATCACCAGCTTTCTCCTCCGAATGCGAAAATATTTTATTGACGCCGACCTACATAGCGAGAAACGAACAACATGATAAAATAAGGGAAATCAGAGCTCGTACGGAAAGACGCCGTGTTCGTTCTTTCCGCGGGCTATACGAGATTGTAATAGAAGAGAATTGTGAAGGTGGATGGATGAATCCTCTGCCAGGCACTTAATTGTGATTTGCAGAGTATCCATGTAGATGGTGATGTACATGTTAAGCTCCAAAACTAAATAATTTATGTAAATCCACGTAAGAAACGCTGTAATGTTGTATTAATTCCGTGTATTGTCTTTAAATTGTCTTTAATGTAAAACTGTAATTAATTCTTAAATGTGAGAGAACATACAGATGTTAATATTAGCAATTGTATTTTTAATTGGCAAACAATGCATCAGACGCAGCGCAAGCGGCGTCAACAATCAAATTTTACGCGATCAGCCGTGCCGGAAAGGAGCCAGGCGAAGTCTCTCGAGTAGTTTTCCACGTAAGAGGCTTTAGAACAGGAAAAGACTGAGGAAAAGTGACAGTAACAAGCGATTTTCATTGTATGAAGGCATTAAAAAGAAAACAGGAGATGCTGAGTTACATGCAATCCAATATTTGAAAATTCAGCCGTCGACGTGAAATATTTAACCCAGTAAATCATTGCTAAGGTAATCTGACATTTTTAGTTGATTTATGCATGGGAGTTTGATTGTTTAAAGAGCCGGAGGTTTACCGGTTTTATCAGAGACAGGAACCGAAAGAGGAAACAATGAAAGCGGTGCTGCAAATCTGTTGAACACTTGGAAACAAGTACATTCTGGTCTAATTGGATGGTCTGCCTTGCTGACTTATCAAAGTCCTTGTGGAAATCGCTTTGATCGAACACTTAAGTCATTTGAAGTAAGCAGATGAAGCGTGCCTCATCGTAAACAATTTTGTCCGTGATACTCTATTGTGATACATTTCCGTCTTTTGTCTGAGATGGGGACTTGTTAGCTACGTATGGAAGCACTGATTTTTGCAGTAGTTGTTCAGCATTTGTTAATAAGAAACAATCCTTTCTGTGATTCACTGTCATATCCGTCTAGAAAACTCATTTGCTACTGTAGTCTGTTCTTGAGTATTGTTCGATAATGTAGAAATGGTTCTTGGTCGGAGGCAGTAAGTTCGCAGAGGAACAGCACAGCTACTGATAATTTTATTTATTCAGTGCTGTGGAGCCAGAGGGGAGACACTGCAAGGTAACAGCAGCTTACAACAAGAAAAACTATTCTTACGCTCCTGAGTATCTGTCTTCACAGGGCAGTCTAAAAACAGTACACCGCATAGAAGTCACAACGGTGATATCAGAGACACAAGAGCAAATACTTACAGAGGCACACAGTTACTGGTTTTCCTCTTGTCCTAACAGTAAATACGATAAGACAAAGGTAAGAGAGATGCTGCAGGTATCACGCATGTTCTACCACGTTCAACACTATGCTTTCCAGAACACACCTTGAACAGAGCAACTCTATCCATTGGGAGTTTGAAAATCTGTTAAGTGGTCGTGAAGAAATTCAGATAAAAACGAATCACAGAATGATTTACACAAGATATCTGCATGGAGCGAAAAGTGGCAATTGAAATAAGGAAAGAAGGAAGGAAGGAAGGAAGATTAGAGCTTAACATCCTGTCGACAGCGAGGTCATTAGAGACGGAATGGCAACTGATCTAAATAATAAAGTGTGTGTGGTCCTTCACATGGGTAGTAAAATGTTTCGTCGAATTTCGGTTACCTTATAAATAACACAAAACTTAAAGGCTGTCGACTCAAATACATACCTACAGAATATAATTGTGTACAGTTTAAATCGGGACTGTCACACAGAAAGCGTAGAGGGGCAGGTGAATCAAAGACTGCGTTTCATTGGCAGAAAACTTAGAAGGTTCAACAGATCTACTAAAGATAGTGCCGACAATAACCTTGTCCGTCGTCTTTCTGAGTATGGTATGGGATCCTTTCCATACAGCACTGACGAAGGCCATCGAGAAAGTTTAAAGAAGGGTAGCTAGCTTTGAATTGTCAGGAAGTAGGGGGGAGAGTTTCACAGGTATGATAAGAAAGTTGGGGTGGCAATCATTAAAACAAAGGCGTTTTTCAGATGTTTTCACGAAATTACAATCACTAGTTCTTTCCTACGAATCCCAAATTATTTCGTCGGATCCCGTTTACATAGGGAGAAATGACCACCGCGATACAATAAATAGAAATCAGAGATCACACAGAACGATTTAATAGTCCATTTTTCCCTCGTTCTATTTGAAAGTGCAATAGTCGAGAAGCAGTCTGAAAATGGTTGTATGACACGTATCCACGTGTACAAGGACAGTTGTATCGTTTTCAAAGGAAACAACCCAGCATTAGCCTCAGCCGGTTCAGGGAAATTACAGAAAACTTAAATCTATATCGGACAGAGATTTAAATCCCTCTCCTCCTAAACGTAGGTTCATAGGTTCGTTGCCACCTCTCTCAGTGAAATGAAAGAAAGAGAGAGAGTGAAACCTAGCGCGTCCTGATACTGTTCTCGTTGTGAATAACAATCTGGAGGACGTTGAACTTAGTTCGTGGACAATGCACCAAATGAACGCTCATTTCATGAAACACTGTGGAGAATTTATGTGGTTTAGGCCAGGACAATTGTTCCCATTGGGTGATTTGTGGTACGATGATGTTATTGCTACGATCTTTATGGTCCTTGACGTCACTTTCAGCATTGGAATCATGTATTGATTTAAGTAATACTAAGCTGCACTATGGCTGGGATCGCACGATAGTATGATATCCCACTTTATCTGATTGGATGGGCCAATTTATGAGCCAGAGGACGACGAGGACAATTCGAGCAAAGTAAAAGGAAGGAAGCAACTAGCCGCAAACTGTGGCTGGTGAAGTACGGAAAAGGAACCATTCCAGAACTTGCATTTACAGTAGGAGTTCAGGCAAACCACGGAAATTCTAAGTCTGGTTGGGCAGATGGGGATTTGAAACGCATCAGAAACTTGAATAACCAACTACTGCGGTGTGAACCGCTGCGAGTCGTGCAGGAAGGGAGTAGTTGAAGTTTTGGAAGGTACCGAAAGTGATGTAGAGCCACGTCGACACCAGTGGAGTGACGAACTGTGCTACGTTTCTCGGTCGAGGATCCACGGCGCAAACAGCCCGGTCGAGGTTTTCCCACAGATTCTCCTCCGGTGAACTCACCCTGGTGCTTTTCGAACCACTCACGTACACTGCAGGCTGCGTGGCACGCTGCATTGTCTTGCTGCTAGATGCTATCGCACCGAGCAAAAGAGAGACTTCATGTATGGGTGTACAAGGTCCCCTACGATAGCTGCATACTTGTGTTATTCATTATGCTTTCCAGAATGACGAGATCGCCCAGGGAATGCCACGAAAACATTCTCCAGACCATTCTCCTGTTTAATTTTTAGACTGTATACGCGAACGGCCATCTGTCTGATGGGGCATAAAATGTGATTCATCTGGAAAGGTCACCAGTCGCCACTCAGTGGACGTCACCAGTGAGCAGGAGTCTGCATGGGTTAATGAAACAGGAACCTGCTGCGGAGGCCCATACTCAGCAATGTTCACTGAACGGTCGTTTAGAAGACACTGTTGGTAGCCCCCCGATTCATCTGGGCTGTAATTTGCTCAACAGTTGCACCTCTATTCGCCCATACACATCCCCCGCAGCCGTCGTTCACCCTTGACATCCATAGCTCGTGATGGACCACAGTTGACACGATGCGGTTTGGACAGCGTCATTTTGCCATGCACGGTATACTTTAGCCACAGCAGCACGCGAAAGAACTTAGCCGTTTCGGAGATACTTTCACTCATTACACAAAAGCCTATAACTGTGGCCTTGCCGCATTACGGCAACGACTGCACTGTTCTCCGCATCCCACCGACACGTTCTATGTACTCGCCAGTGCTAGAACTGCCACCTGACGTCGGTGAGCGGTTATTGCACGTTGATAGGCGATGATCAAATTAATGTGACTGGACCCCATGCTAAGCTAATGGGAATAAGTTTCTTCTTTGTTCATTGTAGTGTCTCATGGAAAGATATTAATTGTGGAATAAATTTATTTTATTTCCTGCCAATTTTCAACTCTGTCTTGTAACATGTCCTACCATAATTAAGCCATTAGTGTATGTTATAAAATAGATCTGAAGATAGTCATTGCCGACCCAACACGGTAGTCTATGGACCAAACGTTGTGTGCTCACTGGCGCCAATAAGAGAAAATTATTCTGCACGTCATGGATCACTGTTTTAAGCCTCGACCACGTGGCAGCTTATGAGATATTAATTACATTGAAGCGCCAAGGAGACTGGTATAGGCATGCTTATTCAAATACAGAGATATGTACACAGACAAATACAGCGCTGCGGTTGGCAATGCCTATATAAGACAACAAGTGTCTTCCGCAGTTGTTAGATCGGTTACTGCTGCTACAATGGCAGGTTAGCAAGATTTAGGTCATATGAAACTTCCTGGCAGATTAAAACTGTGTGCCGGACCGAGACTCGAACTCGGAACCTTTGCCTTTCGCGGGCAAGTGCTCTACCGACTGAGCTACCCAAGCACGACTCACGCCCCGTCCTCACAGCTTTACTTCTGCCAGTACCTCGTCTCCTACCTTCCAAACTTCACAGAAGCTCTCCTGGCGGAATTAAAGCTGTGTGGGCGGGGCGTGAATCGTGCTTGGGTAGCTCAGTCGGTAGAGCACTTGCCCGCGAAAGGCAAAGGTCCCGAGTTCGAGTCTCGGTCCGGCACTCAGTTTTAATCTTCCAGGAAGTTTCATATCAGCGCACACTCCGCTATAGAGTGAAAATTTCATTCAAGATTTAGGTTTGAACGTTGTGTTACAGTCTACGCACGGGCGTTGGGACACAGAATCTCCGAGGTTGCAATGAAGTGGGGACTTTCCCGTACGATCATTTCACGAGTGTTCCGTCAATATCAGGAATCCGGTAAAACATCAAATCTCCGACATCGCTGCGGCTGAAAAAAGATCTTGTAATAACGGAACCAACAACGACTGAAGAGAATCGTTCACCTGATAGAAGTGCAACCCTTCCGCAAATTGTTGTAGGTTTCAATGCTGGGCCATCAACAAGTGTCTGCTTGTGAACCATTCAACGAAACAACATCGATATGGGCTTTCGGAGCCGAAGGCCCACTCGTGTACCCTTGATGATTGCACGGCACGAAGCGTTACGCCTCGCCTGGGCCCATCAACACCGACATTGGACTCTTGATGACAGGGAACATGTTGCCTGGTCGGACGAGTCTCGATTCAAATTGTGTCGAGTAGATGGACGTGTACGGGTGTGGATATCCTGCTTGTCAGCAGGAGACTGTTCAAGCTGGTGGGGACTCTGTAAAGGTGTGGGGCGTGTGCAGTTGGAATGATATGGGACCTCTGATAAGTCTAGAAACGACTCTGACAGGTAACAGCCGGCCGAGTGGCCGTGCGGTTCTAGGCGCTACAGTATGGAGCCGAGCGACCGCTACGGTCGCAGGTTCGAATCCTGCCTCGAGCATGGATGTGTGCGATGTCCTTAGGTTAGTTAGGTTTAATTAGTTCTAAGTTCTAGGCGTCTGATGACCTCAGAAGTTAGGTCGCATAGTGCTCAGAGCCATTTGAACCATTTTTGAACAGGTGACATGTACATAAGGGTCCTGTCTGATCACTTGCATCGATTCACGTCCATTGTGCATTCCGATGGACTTGAGCAATTCCGTCAGAACAGTGCGTCACACCACACGTCCAGAACTGCTACAGAGTGGCTCAAGGAACACTCTTCTGAGGTTAAACACTTCTGCTGGCCACCAAACTCTCCAGACACGAACATTATTGAGCACATCTGGGATGCCTTACAACACGGTGTTCAGTAGAGATTTCTTCCCCCCCCCCCTCCCCCCTCGTACTCTTACGGATTTCTGGACAGTCCTGCAGGATTCACGGTGTCAGTACCCTCCATTAGTCGAGTCCATGCCCCGTCGTGTTGTGGCACTTCCGCGTGCTCGCGGAGGCCCTACACGACATTAGGCAGGTGTACCACTTTCTTTGGCTCTTCAAGTATATTAGCTTCCCGACACGGGGCTGAAGAAAATCACCACTACAGCCCTTTGTTTGGAAGGTGGTTAGGTAGAACTTCATCATAGAGCGACCCTCATTTAATAGCAGAATAGCAGGTTGGTGGCAGAATATTTTGACTCTGGTGGCAGGCACTATACTGCCGGTGATGGCGGCAGAGGTTAGGGGGAGAGGGCGTTGCCTCCTGCGGCTTCCTGGCTGGCCTCCAGACGGGCCGACGCTTTTACACGACATCTGCAGCGGCGGCGGCGCCGCCTGACTCAGCCAGCACCGGCGCACTGGTCGCAAATACGTCACTCGCGTCCTGCCAAAACACACCGGCTCCTTTCTTCTCTAACTGCCCCATAAAAACACCATCACCGGCAACCTAATTTAAATAAGACTTACCGCAAGGCGGCGGCCTCAGTTAAATTTAGCCCGCAAATTTTGCGAGAGGGAAGGGGCACGGCTACCAGAAGTCGCACAGAGTTTTATGATTTATTAGATAATTAATTCAGCTGTATTATTGACAGTATTTAATTTACATGATCTATTTCGAACCTATACAATTCCATCTTCAATCGGGTTTGTGGCAGACCAACTGAATCGAAACACTGAATCACGTAAAGTGATCCAAAACATAGCCACATAGGAAACCAGTGGTGCTACTGTATGTATAAAATATCCCAGTTCATGTAAGCAGCAAAAATGATGACCAAATGTACAGTAACCGAAGTTTCAGGACCAATGAAAGCTAAGTGCGCTTAGTTCTTTTTTACTTCCGGACTGAAGATCCTAGAACCGCTCGGCACATCGGCCGGTGCCCCAGATTTAAACCCAATCGAAAATCTGTGGGGCCATCTCGAAAGGACTGTTCGTGCCATGGACACACAAATGAGAAACCTAGCGCAGTTGGACATGGTACTGGAGTGGGCATGGCACCACATCCCTGTCGGTACCTATCAGGACCTGACTAGCAGTCTTTCCGTGGTCTGCCCTGCAAAACGTGGTTATTCAGGCTTTTGGTCCCATTAATGTACACTACTGGCCATTAAAATTGCTACACCAAGAAGAAATGCAGATGGTAAACGGGTATTCATTGGACAAATAGATTATACTAGAACTGACATGTGATTACATTTTTACGTAATTTGGGTGCATAGATCCTGAGAAATCAGTGCCCAGAACAACCACCTCTGGCCATAATAACGGCCTTGATACGCCTGGGCATTGAGTCAAACAAAGCTTGGATGGCGTGTACAGGTACAGCTGCCCATGCAGCTTCAACACGATACCACAGTTCATCAATAGTAGTGACTGGCGTATTGTGACGAGCCAGTTACTCGGCCACCATTGACCAGACGTTTTCAATTGGTGGGAGATCTGGAGAATGTGCTGGCCAGGGCAGCAGTCGACCAATTTCTGTATCCAGAAAGGCCCATACAGAACCTGCAACATGCGGTCGTGCGGTCGTCCCTTAACATAGACAAATGTAATGTATTGCAAATACATAGAAAGAAGGATCCTTTATTGTATGATTATATGATAGCGGAACAAACACTGGTAGCAGTTACTTCTGTAAAATATCTGGGAGTATGCGTGCGGAACGATTTGAAGTGGAATGATCATATAAAATTAATTGTTGGTAAGGCGGGTACCAGGTTGAGATTCATTGGGAGAGTGCTTAGAAAATGTAGTTCATCAACAAAGGAGGTGGCTTACAAAACACTCGTTCGACCAATACTTGAGTATTGCTCATCAGTGTGGGATTCGTACCAGATCGGTTTGACGGAGGAGATAGAGAAGATCCAAAGAAGAGCGGCGCGTTTCGTCACAGGCTTATTTGGTAACCGTGATAGCGTTACGGAGATGTTTAATAAACTCAAGTGGCAGACTCTGCAAGAGAGGCGCTCTGCATCGCGGTGTAGCTTGCTCGCCAGGTTTCGAGAGGGTGCGTTTCTGGATGAGGTATCGAATATATTGCTTCCCCCTACTTATACCTCCCGAGGAGATCACGAATGTAAAATTAGAGAGATTAGAGCGCGCACGGAGGCTTTCAGACAGTCGTTCTTCCCGCGAACCATACGCGACTGGAACAGGAAAGGGAGGTAATGACAGTGGCACGTAAAGTGCCCTCCCCCACACACCGTTGGGTGGCTTGCGGAGTATAAATGTAGATGTAGATGTAGATCCTGCTGAAACGTAGGGTTTCGCAGGGATCAAATGAGGGGTAGAGCCACGGATCGTAACACATCTGAAATGTAACGTCGACTGTTCAAAGTGCCGTCAATGCGAACAAGAGGTGACCGAGACGTGTAATCAATGGCACCCTATACCATCACGCCGGGTGATACACCGGTATGGCGATGACGAATACACGCTTCCAATGTGCGTTCACCGCAATGTCGCCAATCACGGATGCGACCATCATGATGCTGTAAACAGAACCTGGATTCATCCGAAAACATGATGTTTTGCCATTCGTGCACCCAGGTGCGTCGTTGAGTACACCATCGCAGGTGTTCCTGTCTGTGATGCAGCGTCAAGGGTAACCGCAGCCATGGTCTCCGAGCTGATAGTCCATGCTGCTACAAACGTTGTCGAACTGTTCGTGCAGATGGTTGTTGTCTTGCAAACGTCCCCATCTGTTGACTCAGGGATCGAGGCGTGGCTGCACAATCCGTTACAGCCATGCGGTTAAGATGCCTGTCATCTCGGCTGCTAGTGGTATGAGGCCGTTGGGATCCATGTTCTGCTAACAGTCATTGGATCTCGACCAACGCGAGCAGCAATGTCGCGATACGATAAACCAAGTCGGAAACGTGATGGTACGCATTTCTCCTCCTTACACGAGGCATCACAACAACGTTTCACCAGGCAACGCCGGTCAACTGCTGTTTGTGTATGAGAAAGCGGTTGGAAACTTTCCTCATGTCAGCACGTTGTAGGTGTCGCCACCGGCGCCAACCTTGTGTGAATGCACTGAAAAGCTAATCATTTGCAAATCACAGCATCTTCTTATTGTCGGTTAAATTTCGCGTCTGTAGCACATCATCTTTATGGTGTAGCAATTTTAATGGCCAGTGGTGTAATTGCGCAGTGTGTTAAAAAACCAACTTATCACCAGCGGATTGTACGCGTCCGGGAAATTAATCCGATTCGACAGGGTTCGGCAGTTTAAGTGGTGTTTGGCCTAGGGTTTCGAAGCACATCGTTCAGCACACGCTGTTGAACGTGAAGTTCTGCAGCAAACGATCTTATGGGTTCCAATTTTGACCAACGGCTACAGTGGACACGTCATATGGAAATTGGTCCGTGGATAAATGGAAATGTCCTGCTGGTCAGATGACTCACGTTTCCTGTTACACCAAATCGGTGGTCGTGTCCGGATGCGACATCATCCAGGCGGACAGCTGCTCGAAAAATGCACAGAGATGTGGACGCAGGACAGCAGGGGCAGTGTTATACTAGGAGATGCATGCTTGATGGCTTCCCCGACGGCGATGGTATCCTCCAGCAGAATAACTTCCCGCGTCACAAAGCCGGAATCGTGCTGCAGTTGTTTGAGGAGCATGATAGTGAACTCACGTTGATTTCTTGGCCACCAAAAACGCGTATTCTGAATCCGGTGGAACACATCTAGGAATCTATCGGGTGCCATCTCAGCGGTCACTAACCACCTGCCCGTAATTTACGGGAATTGCGAGACCTGCGCGTAGACCTCGGGTGTCACATACCTCCGGAAACATACCAATGACTTGTCGAAACCACGCCACGCAGAATCGCTGCTATAGTGCGTTTCAAAACTGAACCAATATGCTCTTAAGAAATTGAACCAATATGCTCTTAAGGCGGCGGCATCAGTGAACATCAACTGCGCATCGACACAATTGTGGAATCCTAATTCGTACTACAATTCGTCATTTTACATCCAGAAAATGATGCAAATAGAACGACGTGGTCGGTCACATAAAAATAATAACTGGCTAGGTGCGAGTAGGACTCACGCTTTGAAGGTTCCTTATAAACTTATCTGTGTATAGAGAGTCCGCCCCGATAGCTGGGTGGTGCCGGCACGGTAGCTCAGCGTGTTCGGTCAGAGAGCTGGTTGGCCTCTGTTATAAAAAAACTAAGTGGAAGGATCAACAAACGAACTTTCACGAATTAACGAAAGTCATGTGACGTCCGCAACGACCAAACCCAACGATAAAAAAAAAGTGGTCAGCTTGAAGGATTGCCGTCCTACGGGCCCGGGTTTGATTTCCGGCTCGGTCGGATATTTTCTCCGCTCAGGGACTGGGCGTTGTTTTGTCTTCATCATCATTTCATCCCTATCCGGGGCGCAGGTCGCCCAATGTGGCGTCGAATGTAATAAGACCTTTACCAAGGCGGCCGCACCTGCCCCGCAAGGGGCCTCCCGGCCAATGACGCCAAACGCTCATTTCCATTTTTTTTGTGTGTATAAAGGCAGTTATCGATTCCAGGAATCGAGAATCTTGACGATTTTTGCCTGCTATCGATACTGATACTGTCAAGATATCGGTCCCGGGAATTCCAGAACTTTCGAGAATATTTCAAGTTGCAGTCGGATAACAAATAAAAAAAAGGTATATTTTTTGTGTGATATAAATGCAAATTAACAATTTTCGGATTCTTTTGCTTTACTTCTGCTGTGAAACCTTGCTTCTTGCCAAATTTCATGATTCCAGGTTACGGGAAGTATCTTAATAGGTTTTGACGAGTCGGTTTGCGAGGATCAAAATTTGTGACATAAATGGTCGGATCTTCTGACTGAATTAACTTAGAAGCTTACACATATTACAGTGCCGAGGGACCTTAGGCTTTAGTATGTGGCATAAATTTCAAGTTGATAAGTCTGCCCGTTCCTGAGAGAAAGGAGTTATTAACAGTCTGACAGATACACAGACGAACAACAAAGAACTCTTCTTATAAGGGTTCCGCGATTGAAGTACGTAAACCTAAAAATGTTAAAGTGAATTAGAAACATAAACAAAATGACAAGACAGTCATTAGTACGCATATACTGTCTCTTCGCTTTTAACTCTATCAGAAATACGTTTCAAGATCATGGTCGTGCCTGTGATCCTAATGAAGGCCACGTAATTGTTTACCTCTCTTTTCTCCCCGCACAATCAGGTAGAATGGCCGGCAAGCTTCCAAAGGTCATTTGGCTACTTGGCCGACACCCACACCTGTACACCTGGTGAATTCTGGCTAAGATACTGATTATCTGTCTTATTGGCTCTAGCCCATATACTGTAACACAAGAACAGTTTCTTAATGAGACTGAAAAATGATCCGAAATCCCAAGATCATAATACGCAAAGCAATAAATATGCGCTAACGCGTAACGCTACGCAAATGAAGTGTTTTGTAGCAAATTTTAAGGGTAAAAGTTCTACAAATAGTATGGGGATTCAGCGTTTTTAATGCGAATCGCTTACTTTCCATCGCATCGAAAATTTCGCTCGGGAAACGGGCAATTGTTATTTCACAGTATGTTGACAAGGAAAATTTCTAACGTAACCTGTCCCTTCGAGGCGCTCTGTGTTAATTGCCCTGTTGACTGTTGCTGTCTCTTCTACGTCCATTGTAGCAACAGTGGCTGCTCGCTGTGTCAGGTCTGGTTACGACGATGGAAGTATTTGCCCCTTGTCGTTCTCACATGTGTAATGATTGCCTATTTCTTGTTCTGGCCACATTACTCACAGTATGTATCTGGCTGACAGCGTCCAATTCTTTGCTCAAGAAAAGAGCATTTCCAAGAAAATCTTTTGATACGCCTCCGTACCGTCTTTCGCGCAGGTCTCACGCAGTCTGTGTCTGTCTTCCGGTATTGTTAGTGGACTGGAACATTATAAGAAAGCAGAATAGTACAGGCCCGGCAAACCATCCATGTACAAGGCGAAATTTTATTCTCACAATGTAACTCATAGCTTACTTTCCCATTAATCCAGTTTAAAAGCCTGCTTCAGTCCACCAGAACTGTGAGCTCGAATCAACAGTGCTTTTGAACAGATTGACAGGGACGTGCTGTGCCCCTGACGCAGGGAGAATTTGATTATCGACTCTATATCTTCAGAATTAGCATACAGATGTACTTGTAATAGGTGAAAAATAAGTTTTTGTGTTTTCAATTTGTGTGTGTGTGTGTGTGTGTGTGTTGTGTGTGCGTGTGTGTGTGTGTGTGTGTGCGTGTGTGTGTGTGTGTGTGTGTGTGCAACGCCATGTGACAATATGTTAAGTAATATAGTTACAAAAATTTGTGAAATCGCTCCAGTTATTTATGATAACCTTTTTGTCATTTATTACATCCTTTTTGACCTGACAGCACCACCCAGGACAGCCTCAAGGAAATCATGTCAGTATCTACCAACGCAACTGAAATCGCCCTCTTCAAGATCTAAACTAGCCTAACTAACATTTACTGTTTAGTACACATTTACTTGTCTCGCTTCTCTTGTTTGCTACGTGTTACAAGAGACGTAAGTGTATCTGCTGTTTTGACACGCACAAAAACAACTCACAGAGGGAGGCATGAAACTTTTCTGTCACTCGTGTGTGTGTGTGTGTGGGGGGGGGGGGGGGGCGGTAGCTGGATGTAAACATTTCATCTGTTAACTGTTTTGTTACATTATTCATTTTTTAAATGTGTGCCATTAGATTCTTCTTACAATAATTCCAATCCCAAAGAAAGCAGGTGTTGACAGATGTGAAAATTACCGAACTATCAGTTTAATATGCCACGGCTGCAAAATACTAACACGAATTCTTTACAGACGAATGGAAAAACTGGTAGAAGCCGACCTCGGGGAAGATCAGTTTGGATTCCGTAGAAATGTTGGAACAAGTGAGGCATTACTGACCCTACTACTTATTTAAGAAAATAGATTTAGGAGAGGCAAACCTACGTTCCTACCATTTGTAGACTTAGAGAAAGCTTTTGACAATGTTGACTGGAATACTGTCTTTCAAATTCTGAAGGTGGCAGGGGTAAAATACAGGGAGAGAAAGGCTGTTTACAATTTGTACAGAAACCAGATGGCAGTTATAAGAGTCGAAGGGCATGAAACGATAGCCGTGGTTGGGAAGGGAGTGAGACAGGGTTGTAGTCTATCCCCGATGTTATTCAATCTGTATATTCAGCAAGAAGTAAAGGAAACAAAGGAAAAATTCGGAGTAGGAATTAAAATCCATGGAGAAGAAATAAAAACTTTGAGGTTCGCCGATGACATTGTAATTCTGTCAGAGACAGCAAAGGACTTGGGAGAGCAGCTGAACTGAATGGAGAGTGTCTTGAAAGGAGGATATAAGATGAACATCAACAACAGCAAAACGAGTATAATGGAATGTAGTCGAATGAAATCGTATGATGCTGGGGGAATTAGATTAGGAAATGAGAAGCTTAAAGTAGTAAATGAATTTTGCTATTTGGGGAGCAACATAACTGATGATGGTCGAAGTAGAGAGGATATAAAATGTAGACTGGCAATGGCAAGAAAAGCGTTTCTGAAAAAGAGAAATTTGTTAACATCGAGTTTAGATTTAAGTATCAGGAAGTCGTTTCTGAAAGTATTTGTATGGAGTGTAGCCATGTATGGAAGTGAAACATGGACGATAAATAGTTTGGACAAGAAGAGAATAGAATAAATGATTACTAACTGAAAACCTCAGTTGCCGACAGGTGTTGTTGATATACCTCGATGTGGACAGCTGACAATGTGTGCCCCGACCGGGATTCGAACCCGGGACCTCCTGCTTACATGGCAGACGCTCTATCCATTTGAGCCACCGAGGACACAGATGAACAGGTATAATACATACGTAGAATTGTGGACAGTTGGGAATGTGAGTCTCACGGGAAGCGTGCAAGGGATAAGTCCCTGCAGTCGCGCTCTTCATCTGTGTCCTCGGTGGCTCAGATGGATAGAGCGTCTGCCATGTAAGCATGAGATACCGGGTTCGAATCCCGGTCGGGGTACACATTTTCAGCTGTCCACATCGAGGTACAGGGTGTTTCAAAAATGAACAGTACATTTTCAGGCAGACAAACTTTCGAAATTACAGTAGTTACAATTTTCAACAACAGATGGCGCTGCGGTCTGGGAAACTCTATAGTACGATATTTTCCACATATCCACCATGCGTAGCAATAATATGGCGTAGTCTCTGAATGAAATTACCCGAAACCTTTGACAACGTGTCTGGCGGAATGGCTTCACATGCAGATGAGATGTACTGCTTCAGCTGTTCAGTTGTTTCTGGATTCTGGCGGTACACCTGGTCTTTCAAGTGTCCCCACAGAAAGAAGTCACAGGGGTTCATGTCTGGCGAATAGGGAGGCCAATCCACGCCTCCTCCTGTATGTTTCGGATAGCCCAAAGCAATCACACGATCATCGAAATATTCATTCAGGAAATTAAAGACGTCGGCCGTGCGATGTGGCCGCGCACCATCTTGCATAAACCACGAGGTGTTCGCAGTGTCGTCTAAGGCAGTTTGTACCGCCACAAATTCACGAAGAATGTCCAGATAGCGTGATGCAGTAATCGTTTCGGATCTGAAAAATGGGCCAATGATTCCTTTGGAAGAAATGGCGGCCCAGACCAGTACTTTTTGAGGATGCAGGGACGATGGGACTGCAACGTGGGGCTTTTCGGTTCCCCATATGCGCCAGTTCTGTTTATTGACGAAGCCGTCCAGGTAAAAATAAGCTTCGTCAGTTAACCAAATGCTGCCCACATGCATATCGCCGTCATCAATCCTGTGCATTATATCGTTAGCGAATGTCTCTTGTGCAGCAATGGTAGCGGCGCTGAGGGGCTGCCGCGTTTGAATTTTGTATGGATAGAGGTGTAAACTCTGGCGCATGAGACGATACGTGAACGTTGGCGTCATTTGGACCGCAGCTGCAACACGGCGAACGGAAACCCGAGGCCGCTGTTGGATCACCTGCTGCACTAGCTGCACGTTGCCCTCTGTGGTTGCCGTAGCGGTCGCCCTACCTTTCCAGCATGTTCATCCGTCACGTTCCCAGTCCGTTGAAATTTTTCAAACAGATCCTTTATTGTATCGCTTTTCGGTCCTTTGGTTACATTAAACCTCCGTTGAAAACTTCGTCTTGTTGCAACAACACTGTGTTCTAGGCGGTGGAATTCCAACACCAGAAAGATCCTCTGTTCTAAGGAATAAACCATGTTGTCTACAGCACACTTGCACGTTGTGAACAGCACACGCTTACAGCAGAAAGACGACGTACAGAATGGCGCACCCACAGACTGCGTTGTCTTCTATATCTTTCACATCACTTGCAGCGCCATCTGTTGTTGAAAATTGTAACTACTGTAATTTCGAAAGTTTGTCCGCCTGAAAATGTACTGTTGTCCCAAGCATATTGCAACAAACGGTGTATTTCTATCGCTGCTCGTTTAGTTTTTATTGCCGTTTCAAATATACCGGTCATTTTTGAAACACCCTGTATATCAACAACACCTGTCGGCAGCTGAGGTTTTCAGTTAGTAATCATTTATTTCAGGGAAAAGCTGCACAGTCATCAACAGTAACTGTTCTTTCGAGAACAAGTTGCTGTCTTCGTATAAATAGAAGCTTTCGAAATGTGGTGCTACAGGAGAATGCTGAAGATTAGATGGGTAGATCACATAACTAATGAGGAAGAATTGAATAGAATTGGAGAGGAGTTTGTGGCACAACTTGACTAGAAGAAGGGATCGGTTGGTAGGACATGTTCTGAGGCATCAAGGGGTCACCAATTTAGTATTGGAGGGCAGCGTGGAGGGTAAAAATCGTAAGGGAGACCAAGAGATGAATACACTAAACAGATTCAGAAGGATGCAGGTTGCAGTAGGTACTGGGGGATGAAGAAGCTTGCACAGGATAGAGTAGCATGGAGAGCTGCATCAAACCAGTCTCTGGACTGAAGACCACAACAACAACAACCTTTATATTCAGAAGACTTACATAATTTGGACACTGCTGTACGCCAAATGCCTTTTTATTGAGCTGTTATTTCAGACATCGCATTCAGAAAATAAACTTGCTTTTTTTAAATTAATTTCAACTTCTGGACACTGTTGCATCAGCCAATTCGTCCACACTCTACAGCAACACGTTATTATGGGGATCGGAAATACGACGGACACTGTGTGCCATTTCTCTGGTCATGATGTATGTGGGTGGCGAATGCGTTTTCCTCGCCAACTGTCGCGTTGCTATAGCTGTCTGCGAGATGTTGGAGTGCCGGTATTTCTGTCTGTGGGTGGGGCGGAGCGGGGCGTGGCGTCTGGCCGACCAGAATAGGAGCAGCACTCGGCGCCGAAACAAGAGACGCCGACGGCGACGCCTTGGCCGACGCCGGCTGATTCCAGTTCCGCACGGGACTCCTCTACCAACAACATTAAAGTCTGCGTAGCCTTCCTCGGATTACGCTTTTCACGCGAGACACCTCATAATACTGAAACCTGAAACAAGTGCAGGTTTATTCCTGGACATGCAGCTCCTCTATGCAACTAGATGAAAGATTGATTGTTTTGTGTCAAAGGCTTTTCGCTTCTCTTCGCTGCTCATCGGGGCTCACTTCGAAGCGAGACTCGTCACTGAAGACAATGCTGCTCCAGTCAATGTGTTCAAAATCACCCATTTCAGATACCCTGACCCCCCCAGATTTCATCGCACATGCAATCCAAAAAATGTTCCCCAACAATAAGGAGCTTATCGAAAAAATCAGAGAAAGAAGAATCCAGTGACGTGAAGTACACCCCACTACTTCCCCTGTCCTCTCCAATCTCAACAGTGAAGTGAAGTGCAACGATCGACCGCGTCTTCTCCCTGACCATTCTCCTCACACCCTAGAGTCTAGGAATAGAGTTATCCCAAACAAACTATAAGTCAGAAACATATTCAGTCAATATCGCGTATAGCGTAGGCACAATCCTCAATCTAGATGATATAATCCATATATCAGTAGAATATCAATTAGACTAGAAACCTAAATTAGAAACTCACAGAGACCAGACATAATCCAGCCATCACTAGAATATCAACTAGACTAGAAACCTAAATTAGAAGCTCACAGAGACCAGAGATCAGATCCAGCGCCATCCCGACTGGGATTTTGGTGGTTCCCCCCAGTTGCAAGATGATTACCGGGATGAGGAATTCCACCACTTAGATTTAGCAAAATCTGACTATAAAATGGCATGAGCCAGCACAACATTAACAAAATGGATCTGAGCACTATGCGACTTAAGTTCTGAGGTCATCAGTCGCCTAGAACTTAGAACTAATTAAACCTAACCAACCTAAGGACATCACACACATCCATGCCCGAGGCAGGATTCGAACCTGCGACTGTAGCGGTCGCTCGCTTCCAGACTGTAACGCCTCGAACCGCACGGCCACCCCGGCCGGCACATAGCATTAACAACCAAGTAGACAGGATTGCCCCATGAAATAAATAAATTTCGCCCCAACAGCATAAATCAACCCCAGGATGAGAAGGACTTGGGTCCTCAACAGCCGCCACTACCCGCGAGGGTATGGCATTCTTAAAAAAAAAAAAAAAAAAAAAAAAAACCGACAACCAGGAGCGATGTTCCAGGGTACCATTTATTTTCATAGCAGGGCGTCTTTGGCTGTCATCCGCAGTACCCTTATAGCAAAGCGGTAAGTCAACGATTTTCTACGTCGCGTTTGGTTGCCCTTCATGACAAGCCATCCTAGGCTCACATTTCAGCAAAATAACGCCCGCCCGCACACTGCGAGTTTCTTCTGCTTGTCATCGCGCTTGCCAAACCCTACCTTGGCCAGCAAGGTCTCCGGATGTCTACCAAACTGAGAATGTTTGGAGCATTATGGGCGCTGCCCTCCAACCATTTCGGGATTCTGACGAGCTGACGCGCCAATTGGACAGCATTTGGCACGATATCCCTCAGAAAGATATCCAACACCTCTATCAATAAATACCAAGCCGAATGACTGGTTGCATTAGGGCTACAGGTGAATCGACGCGTTATTATCTTGCTCAGTTTTTCAAGCTTTTTCTCTTGAATAAATCATCCAGTTTTCTCTGAAATTTGTTTGTCTATACATATACAGCACAGATTTCCGTGCCTTTTTTATCTTAGTGCAGCTTCAGATATTTTATAAACTCGTGAGTATTTTCTTTTCTGCTCATATTTGCGTGAATTCGTCCGATTTCTTTTGATTGAAAACCAGTAAAAGTAATTGCGCGCTGCTAATATTTGTTCCAGAACAGATGCTCCACTATGCAGCGAAGCCGACCAGAGTGGCCGAGGGGTTCTAGGCGCTACAGTCTGGAACCGCGCGACCGCTACGGTCGCAGGTTCGAATCCTGCCTCGGGCATGCATGTGTGTGATGTCCTTAGGTTAGTTAGGTTTAAGTAGTTCTAAGTTCTAGGGGACTGATGACCTCAGATGTTTAGTCCCATAGTGCTCAGAGCCATTTGAACCATCTGTAGCGAAGGGTGCGGTGTTCTGAAACTTACTGACAGACACTGTGTGCCGGACCGGGATTCGAAACCGCCACCTCGTGTTTCGCTGGCAGTGCGCTTACCGGCAGAGGTCTCGGGGTGGAAGTTACGATCCGCCCTTCCAGCTGCTGTTCTGCCAGTACCTCTCTGGCCAGAAAGTTTCATAACGGCACACACTCTGCAGCAGAGCGAAAGATGATAGTCGTCATACTCACATAATGTTGTGGTTTAGGAGTCATTGCCAATTTCAAATTCAAGTAGACTGCAACTGATTTTTCCGTCTCTTCTTAGAACACACAACATTTATTTTCCATTGAGGTGTCTGTTTGTATATTAATATAGGTATTCGTTCATCTCATATCCTTTGAACGAGTTAATCCCATTTTTTATGTACGTCTCTGTTTTCTGAAGTATCCTTTTGTCGCCCAGTTCATTTCTAATTTCATTATTCTTTACCCGATCTATCAGTTTGTAATGAGCTAGAGTTCTTAGGAGTCACATCTCTGATGCTTCAGTCGCCCTCTGTTGAGTGGCAATTAGAGGCCAAGTGTCTAGCCCATCCATTAGAACTAGTTACTGCTACCATTCTATAAAATTTTAGTACTGTCTCTTCCCTAATTTTCTTGAGGAGAGTGCGACTGATAATACCTACCAACTGTTGAAATTTTTGGAGTTTGTAGTCTTGATTATTATTTTTGCTCTAAATGGTCCTTACCAAGAAATTCCATTCTCTTAGTTTTATCTTTAGATATTGACGTGTTATACAGTTTGCCACCTTCTGCATGGACCAAATTTCTCTATGTAATTCGTCTTACGAGTAAATGGTGTTCCACTTTATTCTGCCAAGACGTGGCCTATGTATATTCAGGGTGGTCAGAAACAGTCTGAAAAGCCTGAAATGGTGCTGTAGTGCAGGTTATACTATGAGATACTCGTTAAGGAAAAAATTCAAAAATGGCTCTGAGCACTATGGGACTTAACAGCTGAAGTCATCAGTCCCCTAGAACATAGAACTACTTAAACCTAACTAACCTAAGGATATCACACACATCCATGCCCGAGGCAGGATTCGAACCTGCGACCGTAGCGGTCGCGCGGTTCCAGACTGACGCGCCTAGAACCGCTCGGCCACACCGGCCGGGGGAAAAATTCGGTACGTTATGTCTTTTCCGTGATAATTAGCTTTGAAGTTAAGCAATCAGGCAGTTGCGCGAGAAAATACAAGCGGCTAGGTAGAGACGGTGTCGTCAAACGTCTTCGTTTCGTTTCCCAAAACCGAACGAGAGAGCGATACAAAAATTGGACGAAGGACGGTAGTAAGGAAGGAACCCTAGCCAAAGGCTAATTGTATGTGGTGGACCGCTTGAAACTGCGCACGCAACAGCCTGATAGGCTACCTTCAGCGCTAATTAACTCGGAAACGGCGCAACATTTCGCATTGTTTTCTTAACAATTGTTTCTCAGCAAAATCCAACCTCCAACACTCTTACAATCTTTCCAGACTGTTCTGACCACCCTTATATTAAATAATGTGGGTGATAAAGGACACCCTTCTCTCAGCTCTTGAGAGATGGTTCTCACAAACGCACTTGCTTTTTGTACTTCAGTTTAGTTTGTATGAACATATTTCAAATTACATTTACCACATGCGACCGTATATCATCCGTTTCTAAAATTTGCCGTAATTTAACTCCGTTAACTTTTTCAAAAACCGAGCGAGGTGGCGCAGTGGCTAGCACACGACTCGTATTCTGGAGGACGACGGTTCAATCCCACGTCCGGCCATCCTGATTTAGGTTTTCCATGATTTCCCTAAATCGATCCAGGCAAATGCCGGGATGGTTCCTTTGAAAGGGCACGGCCGACTTCCTTTCCCGTCCTTCCCTAATCCGATGAGACCGATGACCTCGCTGTCTGGTCTCCTTCCCCAAACAACCCAACCCCTTTTTCAAAAACTTTTTCATAGTCGATAGGGGCTATGTATGTGGAGTGATTGTACACTCTGTGCCGGCCGAAGTGGCCGTGCGGTTAAAGGCGCTGCAGTCTGGAACCGCAGGACCGCTACGGTCGCAGGTTCGAATCCTGCCTCGGGCATGGATGTTTGTGATGTCCTTAGGTTAGTTAGGTTTAACTAGTTCTAAGTTCTAGGGGACTAATGACCTCAGCAGTTGAGTCCCATAGTGCTCAGAGCCATTTGAACCATTTTTTTGTACACTCTGTGTTTTGCAATAATGAGGCAGGTTCTAGGCGCTACAGTCTGGAACCGCGCGACCGCTACGGTCGCAGGTTCGAATCCTGCCTCGGGCATGGATGTGGGATGTCCTTAGGTTAGTTAGGTTTCAGTAGTTCTAAGTTCTAGGGGACTGATGACCTCAGAAGTTAAGTCGCATAGTGCTCAGAGCTATTTGAACCCAATGAGGCAGGCTGAAGAAACCCTCTCTAAGAAAGATCGTATTATCCGAAACCCATTCTGTTTTTCTTTCTGTAAGAAACGTTTTTGAAAGTACCTTTAGTCTATTCTATATTAATTTCGCGTATACGTTGCATACAGTGTGAAAGATTCACTCTGGAATGCCCTAGCCTGTTGCCAAGCCATTTCTCCGTAAAATCCTTTCTTGGAGGCGAACTGGTTTAGCAGGGTGAGAAGGAGGGCTTCTGTGGAATTTGAAAAGTGGGGGCGAGGTAGCGGCAGTATTGAAGCTGGGAGGGTGGTCTTAGGTCGTGCCTGGATAGCTCGGTCGGCGGTACAGCACTATATCCGCTGAACGCCTCTTCCGTCGAACTCGCACTCACTCCAGGCAAGTACAAGAACGCTATTAGAGGATTCTCGAGACAGGAGTGGGATTCGGAGTAGTGGGCGGTGGAATGCGAGCGAGTGCGGGAAGACAGGGCAGCGGCCGGTCGCTCAGGCACGCATGATAAAGTGGCATCGCTGGCGAGTGGCCAGGGCGCTGGGGGGCCGTACGTTTCCCTCAGCGAAGGTTGCGACACGGCCCGCTGGAATGAGCCCCTAGTTAACACTGCAGCCGCTGGCAGGGGGCACCGCCGGCTTGCTAGAAACCCAAACCCCGGCAGCGCGACACTCCAAACACGAAGACTGCACCGCCAGATTTAGCTCCAGCGTCTTTGCTCGGTGCAGGGGTCCGCCGACTGATTGCACTGTTCCGAGTGTGTGTGTGTGTGTGTGTGTGTGTGTGTGTGTGTGTGTGGGTGTGTGGGTGTATGTGTGTTGCGGAATGGAGCACGGGAGAAAGGACAGTTGCATAAGGTGACGTGACATAAATTAACAAATACAGTAAAATATCTTGAACAACCCTCGAGCAGCAACTAACGTGGAACCCTCACTTATTAACCATAGAACAGAAAGCCACCAACAGGCTTAATCTACTAAAAGGCCGATCTTGGGGATTACATCCCTCCACTATTCTCAACACCTACAAATCACTGATCCGACCCAAACTCTGCCATGTAAATGATGCAGCCCAACCAAAGTTCTATAAGTCCCTCTAAATCCTCAAACACGACACACTCCGCTTCTATTTGCGCATCTGTTTGCATGCCCCCACATGGATCCTATACCATTTCACGAACTTCCCACCCCTCCTCACCCACATCGAACACCTCTGTATTTCCCATACTGTCCAAACTAGATTCCTATAACCCCATTGTCACCCTTCTCATGACCAATTGTGGTATGCTGCTGTGCTTCTGCAAACTCGTGCCACTGTCCCTACACCTGTGTACCCTTTACATCCTATTCCAACCCAACTTCAACCAACTCGCTCTCCCAGGCAATCAGGTCTGACCCGATATTCATCCCTCCTGTCAACTTTAACGCTTCCTCATCTACCCGACTCCACATCAGTGCTCCTCTTTCCCTTTCCCTCTCTGTCCATCCCCATCCCATTCCTCTTGTTTCCACTAGCCTATCCACACACCAAACTCCTCCTCACCCCATGTCTTTCCCATCCTCTGTCTTCCCATTATCCACTCCAACACCTACTTTCATCTCCACAGTTCTCCTGCCTAACAGAACGCTATCTTTTCTACCCACACTCTTCAATCCTATACTCTCTCCTCTCGAAATAATTCTCTCCCTGTTCAAGTCCTTCAGATTGTAAGTGAAACTGCAGCGCTTCTGTGCTTTTTCTTAGTCGAATTTCACACTCCAGCGATGTGTGTTTCAAATCTATATATTTTCGCTTTTTAGTTGTCCATCTCTGACTTTTAACTTAATAAAGAAAATCGTCCTAATGTCTTATTTTTCGCATTTTTGTTATTTTTAAAAATGGTCTTGGCTGGAGGATGGAATATTGTACCGCTCTCGGGCCTCCCCTACACATATGGCGCGAGAGGAGTGAAATAACAATAAAGAAAAGAAAAAAAAATAAGACGTGAGACTTCAAAGTCAAATACTCTCTGCTGTAATATACTGTACAAGGTGTATCAAAAAGAATCATCCGACTTAAAAAAACATAACTATTATGTTATTTGAGATGTGTCCTTGAACAACGTACTGTTGGAAAGAGCAAACTCTCGAGTTTTATATGGTTCCCGCTAGGTAGCACCAGTTGCGCCCACTTCAGTTATAGGAAAAATGGTGTCGGGACAACAGAAAGCGTTTCGTGTCCTACATCTTGCGTGACTTTCATGCTAGATATGATGTGGATCCTCCTATAGCACAGAGCGTTAGACGATGGCATGAACAAATCTGGGAAACGGGTTGTTTGTGTAAGGGCAAACCGCCAGGCCGTTCCCGAGTGCGGCTGGTCCCGGCGGAGGTTCGAGTCCTCCCTCGGGCTTGGGTGTGTCTGTTTGTCCTTGGGTTAATTTAGGTTAAGTAGTGTGTAAGCTTAGGGACTGATGACCTTAGCAGTTATGTCCCACAAGATTTCACACACATTTGAACATTTTTGGAAGTGACACAGACGTCGAACGCGTCCGCCATAGTTTCACAAGGAGTCCGCAGAAATCCGTTCGCCGTGCAGCTCGACTGCTCAACATGCCTCCGATATCCGTCTGGCGTGTGTTGCGTCGACGTTTACACATGGAACCATACAAAATTTCAGCTACTGCAAGCTCGTTGTGGACGTGACAAACGACAGCGTGTGGAGTTCTGTAACTTCGTTCTTGGCAAGATGGAGGATGACTCTTTTCCTTCACACTTGTTGTTGAGTGACGAGGCAACATTCAATTTAAATGGAAAGGTGAACCATCATAATGCGAGAATATGGGGTACCGAAGTTGTACAACATGAGAGAGACTCACAAAAATTTAATGGTTTTGTTCATTTTCACGGGAAGAGGTGTGTGGTCCATTTTTCTTCGCCGAGAACACTGTTGCAGGAAGCTCGTATCTCGATAAGCTCGAGAACTTTCTTTCCCTACAGTTGAAGACTCATTCGAACGACTTCATTTACCAATAGGATGGGGCACCGCTACACTGGCATCTGGAAGTGCGGCAATTTCAAATCAAAGGATTACTGAACGATGGATCAGTCGCACTGGACCAAATGATTCAGCCTCACATTACGGGCCTCCAAGGTTATAGGACTTGACTGTATGTGATTATTTCTTGTGGGGGTTTATAAACGACTCCGTTTGTATGCCTCCGTTACCAAAAACAATGAATGAACTGAGACATCGCATACGAGCAGCTGTGGAAGCTGTAACTCAAGACATGCTCGCTGCAGTGTGGGAAGAATTTGAATACCGCATTGACATATGCCGTGCATCTCAAGGGGGCATATTGAACACCTACAAAAAGGTATGAAAAAAAACTTTTTGAGTTTGCCGTTCATCAAAACACAAAATTCCTTGTATATATTTATTAGTTTTAGAAATATAGACGTGCCAAATCGGATGATTCTTTTTGATACACCCTGCATATACCATATCTAAAATAGCCATAATGGCAGAGCCACATCAATGCTTTACGTCTGAATGATTTTATTTCGTCGTAATGTCACTCGGCCTATGTCACAGAGAAAGTGACTAGCTCTAGACGAGTACATTTCTGGTGATTGAGATTGTAGCGCCAGCGAGGATAGGAAAATTTTATTTGTTGTGCATACACAGTGTAGTAGGGAAGTAGGAAATACGTAATTACATTTGTAGACGGTCTGGGAGTGGACGGAGTGAGAAATTTAGCACACAGACATGCCACTTCTGGCAACAATACTGGATTGTAACGTTGCTCGGCATTGATTCTAACTGAGCTTAGAGTTCTGGTTCAAAATGGTTCAAATGGCTCTGAGCACTATGGGACTCAACTGCTGAGGTCATTAGTCCCCTAGAACTTAGAACTAGTTAAACCTAACTAACCTAAGGACATCACACACATCCATGCCCGAGGCAGGATTCGAACCTTCGACCGTAGCGGTCTCGCGGTTCCAGACTGCAGCGCCAGAACCGCGAGGCCACTTCGGCCGGCTTAGAGTTCTGAGCTTAGAGTTCACCAGATGTAGTGACGTACCAGTGTCGCGACGAGCCGTGATCAGATGTTTTCTAGATGAGGAGGACATGTTGTCCAGAGCAACAAATGGTTCAAATGGCTCTGAGCACTATGGGACTTAACTTCTGAGGTCATCAGTCCTCTAGAACTTAGAGCTACTTAAACCTAACTAACCTAAGGACATCACACTCATCCATGCCCGAGGCAGGATTCGAACCTGCGACCATAGCGGTCGCACGGTTCCAGACTGTAGGGCCTAGGACCGCTCAGCCACTCTGGCCGACCCCAGAGCAACAGTCGATACCCTCTACACTGAGGTAGGTCAGGGCAGTACAGCCAACATGCGGTCTTGCAGTATCTTGTTGAAAGGAAATGTCACGTTGAGCTCGAATGTAGGGCACAGCCACCTGCCTTAATATGCCAGAAATGAAATGACTGATATCCAAATCGCCGGCTATGCTAACCAGGAGTTCTTATATCCTGAGCATACAATTCTCTCCCATCACTGAAACTCGCTGTGCTATTAGCCAATGAGCAGCTTCTCAGTCAATGAGTTTTTGCAGCAAGGGCTTCTATAGCTTACTAGGAAGTGACATCGAAATGACGTGTCACTAGATGCATCCAAGCGATGGACGCCATATTGGTTTTGCAGCTTTGGTATCACAGCTTGCAGCATACCGTTTCAAGGCAACGGTGCGCTGAACATTTATTACACAAACGTCTCGCTCGGTTCGATTTCTTATTCTTAAATTCACATTATTAAATGATGCATCAGTGGTAAATGCCCAAAGAGACTCTAAGATTGACGATACTCGGGACACAAGTTGCAAGTCTGTCGCGTAACGTAGTGTTTAAGAATGTTGATTACGAAGTGGAGTGAAGATGGTTCGCAACGTATTATATGCTAATATATTTTTTCATCTTAGCGTTTGTAACGCATTGTGGGACTTGTTATTCATGTAATAGAAGTATGTTCTCGAATATTTGATGTTATTTACATAAACGGTGGTCACAAACGTCTCAAAAGGTTCTAAGGGTGATGTAGGGTAGGCTGCGCTGAGAAACAATTGTTAAGAAAAATATTCAATATGTTGTGCAGTTTCCGAGTTAATTGGCTGTGGAGTTATTCAATCAGGCCGCAACGCGTGCCAATTCAAGCGGTCCGTCAGATACAATTACTGTCAGTTGTTCTCGTAGTGTAGATGATAGCGCACGAGACTGCTCAGCCTTTGGCTCGGGTTCCATCTCTACTATCGTCCCACGTCCAATTTTTGCATGCCTTCTAGTTCGGTTTTAGGAAACCAAAAGAAGAACACGTTTGGCGACACCTTCTCTGGCGAGCCGCATGAATTTGCGGGTACTGTGACCTGGTTGCCTAGGTTCAGTCCCAGTTAACCCTAAAATGGCGCAGCATATCCAATTTTTCTTAATTATTATATCTCAGCACAACCTACCCTGCAACACCATTACAAGCTTTTCTGACTGCTTCTGATCATGAGCGCGCTCTCAGTAATGACTATCTTCGACTTTGTGACTTCTATCTGATTAGAAAACGTGGGGCAAAATTGCTGTGTGTGAAACGAACAGCAGTAGCATTACTCTCGTTGCTTGTCATAACTACGTATGTCGCGACTGCCAACGGTATGGTTAGGTGGGAGTATAAGAGGACAGCTTAAATTGTTGCGACAGAAACAAACAACAATGGTAATTTTGTTGCTCGCTTGTCACAAATATTTGGCTGTTTATTTCCCAATATGTCGTGATTTCGGAGTGTGTGGTTAGCCAGGAATCTCAGAGAAAAGATTACATTTGTATTGAAAATGTATACAATCAGAATAGCGTCGGCTGTCAGTCCACTAAGGCAGGTCATAAAATAGTTTAGTTCATCAAAATGATTCTTCCTATTGAGTATCTTTGGCCGGAAAAATATGTCGCTAGGCAAAACTGAGTTTGGGTCGATTTTAGCTCTTTATCTCAAAACAATTGCGATTATCTTTGCCCTGAGAAATTCTGCTGCTTGGGAAATAAGGCACATGTATGCGATCGTGCTCCGTACTCAATGGCATCCTATACCGCCCGTACGACGATGACGAATGTCATCTGACAACGTTCGTTTTCCTCGAAACTTACACACATGGAAGCGATTACGCGATGATGTGCGCAGAACCGGGACTCGTCTCAAAAGAATATGTGGTGCCAATTAGGGCTGTTGATAAAATACCGATATATCAGTGACTTTCCAAGAAATATCTATATATATCGTTGATACTTTCTCCCTACATATCGATATCGGGAAGGTACTGTCAGGTGCAGATATTTTTATTTTATATTACATTTTTTCCGCAATTTTCTGTTAATATATGAAACTGTTCTTTTGATATTGTAGTAGAACATAAATTTACTTTCACTGTGTGAAGGAGTCTTACTACTTTTTGAGCTCCCATCACGTCCAGTCTTTCTCTTTGACAGTGTCAAGTAAGTATAGGTGGCACGAAGAAGAAGTCCATTGCACTGGGGGAGGGCAGCAGAGGGGGAGGGTGTGTGTGAATCGAATAACAAGATTTGCTATGTGGAGAAATAGCACACCAGTTGTGTTAAACAACAATTTTTAACGCAGCTAGTGTGCCACATTTATTCACATCGGCATTCTTCAAAAATGGTTGCTGAAAAAGATGTAACTGGCACGATTGGTTTCTGCGGTGAATGGAGACGTGTGAGGGGGTATGCTGACGCAATCGGCGCTCGGCGCTACCAACAGAAACTGCAACGTTTAAATTCACGAAATTTTGACACTAAGCTGCTAGGTCGCTGGCGTTTGCAGAAATGAAAAAAAAGAAAACAAAAACATACAAGGAAGTCGGCATGAAGTGTTCCAGACAAATCCCGTATGTAACGAAACCGAACGACAGACCAATCGGACTCCTTTTATGGTGCCACTTACGTGCAGTTACTATTGTTAACAAAGTGGTTATCGCCAAGCGTGAACATGCATCGTTTTCCTTTCAATTCTTGCTCTAAGGGAGGTAACCAGACTGCTAGCTTGTTGATGTATAGGATGTCTAATAATAAATCAATATTTAAATATACAGCTGTAAACCGGTAGTATATTTACAATGTGCAGCCGATACTTCTATAGGTTTATACGTCGACATTCTCTCTCTCTCTCTCTCTCTCTCTCTCTATATATATATATATATATATATATATATATATATATATATATATGGTGTTACAAAAAGGTACGGCCAAGCTTTCAGGAAACATTCTTCACACACTAATAAAGAAAAGATGTTCTGTGGACGTGTGTCCGGAAACGCTTAATTTCCATGTTAGAGCTCATGTTAGTTTCGTCAGTATGTTCTTCCACCTACGCTCAATGGAGCACGTTATCATGATTTCATACGGGATACTCTACCTGTGCTGCTAGAACATGTGCCTTTACAAGTACGACACAAACATGTGGTTCATGCACGATGGAGCTCCTGCACATTTCAGTCGAAGTGTTCGTACGCTTCTCAACAACAGATTCGGTGACCGATGGATTGGTAGAGGTGGACCAATTCCATGACCTCCACGCTCTCCTGACCTCAACCCTCTTCACTTTCATTTATGGGGGCATTTGAAAGCTCTTGCCTACGCAACCCCGGTACCAAATGTAGAGACTCTTCGTGCTCGTATTGTGGACGGCTGTGATACAATACGCCATTCTCCAGGGCTCCATCAGCGCATCAGGGATTCCATGCGACGGAGGGTGCATGCATGTATCCTCGCTGACGTAGGACATTTTGAACATTTCCTGTAACAAAGTGTTTGAAGTCACGCTGGTACGTTCTGTTGCTGTGTGTTTCCATTCCATGATTAATGTGATTTGAAGAGAAGTAATAAGATGAGCTCTAACATGGAAAGTAAGCGTTTCCGGACACATGTCCACATAACATATTTTCTTTCTTTGTTTGTGAGGAATGTTTCCTGAAAGTTTGGCCGTACCTTTTTGTTACACCCTATATATATATATATATATATATATATATATATATATATATATATATATATATATATATTCGATATGTCGAGAGCCGATCATGATATTATTTAAATATCGATATATCGGATTACTGATACCTTTAAAAATATCAACAGTCCTAGTGCCGATCGCGTATTCATTGTCGTCGTGGGCGCACTGCGCACTGCTGTCGGCGTGCCTCTCTCTACTGACGCGTTTGGGAAGGAGCAACAATCGTCGCCGTCCTTGTAATATGTGGCGCTCCAGACGTCGTCACAGTGTTAGATTGGACTTAACAAGCCAATTTCCTTATTCAATATGGTGACGTGCCTATACGGTCCTGCACAGACGAGTAAGCAATGTCTGTCCTTTCGGGCGCTAGCTACGTGGAGCCGTTGAGATCCTGCGTGGCGGTGAATACAGCCCTCCTGAAACCGTCGAATTCCACGTTCGCATGACAGTTGTGCAATCCTGACGAAAGCGAGCAGCAGTATCACAGAACGATAGGCCGCTTGTCGATAGGCCACGACCTTGCTGCTGTTCAATTTTAGTACGTGCTGGGCGACCTTCATACACGAAATATAAGAAAATCTTCTCACAGACAAACAGCATTCAAGTCCGATTTGTGAATGTTAAACCCGCTGTGCATTCTTCCTCTTTATACAGAATTCGATGGTCTCATTTCTGTCTATTACATTAGTGTCCAAAATTAAAACAACAATAAGGAATTTTGCAAGGTTGCGTTTATTTTGCCACAACACAGTTTAAACAGGTGACAGTAAAGTAGAAAATATGTAAAGAATACAAAAGTAAACAACTGCAACATGCATAACGCTAGACAAAAATGTTCTTCGTTTTTTCCAACATAACGGATTTGCACACACATTCCGACAATTGGTTAATGTGCTGAGTATTGGGTGTGACCATCTCTGGCAGCATTACATGTCTGACAACGACGGGACATGCTGTGAATGTCACCATCAGTCGCACGTTGAGGCAATAACGCCCACTCTTACTGCAGAGCTGCTCGCAAGTCTTGGAGAGTGGTTGGTGGATGCTGATGTGATGCAGCCTCCCTAGTGGATCCCAGACTTTCTCTATTTTATTCAAATCGGAAGAGCGAGCAGACCACGCGGTCAGTATCTTCCGTTTTCAAGAAAACATCAGTTACCCGTGCTCTATGAGATCGAGCCGTATCATCGATCGATACGAAGTCTGGGTTCACAGCACCTCGCAATAACCGCAAATCAGATCCCAAGATCTCGTCGCGATACCTGGGAGCAATTAAACCTTGCCGATTCACCGATTCAATTTCATGAACAGCGCTTCCAGTGGTAAACATAATCCCTGCCCATGCTATTAGCGATCCTCCTCGACATCGGTCTGTTTCCGCAATGTCTGGGTCCCGAAACTGTGTTTTACGTTCCCTCGAGAATTACTCTCCAGACTAAATCGGGACTCATCTGTGAAGACAACATTGACCCACTGTTCGAGTGTCCAAGTGACATGTTGATGACTCCACTCTAGACGTTCCCTTCTGTGAAGACGAGTCAGAGGTAGACATGCAGCATGTCTCCGATAATAAAGGCCACTCTGCCGAAGCCACCTGCCTCCATACAAAACGTCCAGTTGATGTAGAGAACTCGCATGCCAGTTGCCGTACAGTATGAAGGCGGCACTGCCGTGCCCTTACAGCCAAATAACGGTGCTCTCTTCTGAAGTCACACGTGGTAGCCCCTGCCCTGGTCATGGGGATCCTGTTTCTGTCGCCACATCCGAGAAACAACAGAACGATTCACACTAAGCCATCGGGACAAATCACTTTGCTACTGCCCTGCTTCCTTTCTTTCTGTGGCCTTCCACCGCAGAGAGTCCAGTATGCATCTTCTCTGTGCCACGCTGCATCATATGTGACTGTGTACAGCGATTGTGATGTGGGGCTACCCGGCAAACACTACCTCATTTTATAGGTGCCCTGACGTCATCGTTGACGTGGTTGCCCGCTGACCGGAATGCCATCTTCCATGCAAAATACGATCGTACGGACATCTGGTTGACAGTTTGTATGATTATATCATGAATTAGACACCGGAGGGGAAATAGCCCTTTATTACTTTAATTTTGGACACCAGCGTATATGATGTTTCGCTGATACGCTAATCATTTGTATATCCAAGTATGCTGTATGCTTCATGACAATCTGACGCCTTCATAGGATTCCAGTTTTAGCCGCCAGCAGTGTATTTCAGAGATCCAAACGGTAAACAACTGGTGACTGGCTACTGCAAGATGACATAATTGTGCCGTGTGTATTAATGGAAATGCCAGCAAAATGGGGCTTTTGATTAACCAAGAGAAAACCGAATATAAGTTCGCCAGTTTAAATACCTTGGATCACGTCCAACAGTAAAAATATCATAACAATGGATATAAATGAAAGAATAGCCTCAGGGTCAAGATGTATGTACTCACTAAGTAACCCACTCAAAAGTAAAGCTTTGTCAATCACCAAAAAGATGAAGATATACAACACTATCATCTGCCCCATAGTACTGTACAGTTCAGAAAGCTGGACGCTTACAAAGAATGAAAGAGAAAAACTGAATGTTTTCGAGAGAAAAGTAATGTAAAAAATCTGGGGACCTGTGTTGGAGAATGGTGTATGGAGAATTCGAAAGAACAATGAAATTTATCACTTAATAAAGCAACCCACTATCATCCAGAAATTAAGAAGTAGGAGACTGCAATGGGCTGGACATGTGGCCAGAATGGAAAACAACAGAATCACCAAGAAAGAATTTGAAGGAACTCTCCAGGTAACAAGACCATTGGGCCGCCCCGTACAAAGTGGAAAGATGACATGGAGAAGGACATCGCAGCATTAGGAATTTCCATAGGGTGGAGAGAGGCTGTGAGGGGTAGAAGGCGGTGGAAGCAGATCGTTGATGCAGCGCGTGGTCTGCAGGGCCTGTGAACGCTGAGAAGAGAGAGAATATTAATGGAAATACGCGGTCCAATCACATTAATGTAACCACCGCCTATGTTCGACATCAACGTGTAATAACCACTCACAGACGGCAAGTGGCACCACCAGCAGTGGAGGGTATACGAAGCCTGCCTGGGGGGACTCGGAAATTCGTGCAGTCGTCAACGTAATGCGTAAGCGGAGCGACTTATCTGACGTCCAGAAGGGAATGATCATTGGCTTCCAAGCCAAGGGTGGATGGATTTCAAAACGGTTAAGTTAATAAACTCATCGCGTGCTGCCGTGGTTAAAACACACCGCGCATGGCAAAGCGGCGCTATCCAAAACTGGTGCCCAAGCTGCTGTGGTGCACCACGGGCCATAAATGACAGGGTAGAAAGGCGTATGTGGAAATGAGTACGGGCGAACAAATGAGCAACTGTTGAGCAACTGACCTCCAAGACGAACCAAATCATGGAGCTACCAAAAGCGTACCCACAACGACCGCCAATGCTGACTGCTGTTCATCAGCAGCCAAGTTTGGAATTTGCACGCTGAATGGCAACAGGCGGTCTTTTCAGTTGGATCACGCTTTATGCTGCATCGGAGAGATGGCCGTTGCGTGTACGGCTTGAAACGTCCGGAAGCGGATACTTTGCAACAATCAGTGTCGGGGCCGGAGGAATGCGCGTTATAGTCTGGGGAAGTTTTCGTGGCGTTCCTTAGGTGATCTCGTCATTCTGGAAGATACAACGGCTCAACGCAAGTATCCATCTGTCCAGTTTGTTTCTCCTCGTCCCGATGGCCTCCACCAGCAGGACAACGCAACGTGTCACACAGCTCACAGAGTAAGTGAGTGGTTCGAAGAGAATCAGGATGACGTTACTGTACTCCCCAGGCCACCAAATTACACGGATAAAAACCCGATCTAGAATGTGCGGGCCACCTTCATTGCGCTGTTCATGCCATGGGTCGCCAATCAAAAAACTTAGCGCAGCTGGTCACGGCAGTGGAATCGGCATGGTTGCACATGCCTGACTGTACCTTCCAGAACCTCACTGACTAACTTCCTGCACGTCTTGCAGCTGTCGGCATGACTTCACTCCATTTCGGTATCTTCCAGAATCTCGTCTACTCTGCCCCTCCACGTATTGCAGCGCTCCGTTGTGCAAACGGGCCGCGCGGGATAGTCGCGCGGTCTCTGGGCGTCTTGCCACGGTTCGCGCGGCTCCCTTCCGTCGGAGGTTCGGGTCCTCTCTCGGGCATGGATGTGTGTATTGTCCTTGGCGTACGTTAGTTTAAGTTAGATTACGTAGTGTGTAAGCCTACGGACCGATGACCTCAGTAGTTTGCCGGCCGGGGTGGCCGAGCGGTTCTAGCCACCACAGTCGGGAGCCACGCGACCGCTACGGTCGCAGGTTCGAATCCTGGCTCGGGCAGGGATGTGTGTGATGTCCTTAGGTTAGTTAGGTTTAAGTAGTTCTGAGTTCTAGGGGACTGATGACCTCAGAAGTTAAGTCCCATAGTGCTCAGAGCCATTTGAACCTCAGCAGTTTGCTCCCACATAAACTTACAACAAATTTCCAAATTTTTCCTGCAAACGGTGGTTATCCAGGCTTTTGGCAGGTGGTTACTTTAATGTGACTTTACATTGTATACTGCTACTCGAACAGTGCTCTGATTAAGTATGTTTTACTGTCAGTTGTATGACTTAGATATTGATTACCCTAATTTAAGTCATAAATGATTTCGCTTCAAGAGTTCTCGTAAGGAGCTGCGTAGAGTTCGTTGCTGCAGTGGTGCTATACATGCATTTGAAGTTCTGATTCTTACTCCCCGCCCACTCAACCAGATTTACGTTTTCCGTCTCTTCTGTAACACACTGCAGGCGAGCGCCGGGATTATTCCTTAATCACGTAACTACATATTTCTTTCTCCTATTTTTCTCAGTCAGCAGTCAGCATTGCGGTGTAAGGATCTAGACATGGGTGGAAAGTTCATCTGTAACCTTTCTTTCTCACATTCTGAAGCCTTTAGGTCGAGTGACGTTGCGCGATGGTAAGACGCAACATGGCGATAGGGATAATGATGTTGAAAACGCTGGCCTGTCATCCAGATTTACGATTTCCACAGTTTCCCTAAATCACGCAAGGTAAATGTCAGTCAGGATAGTTCCTTCGGAAGGGCACGGTTGAATTTTTTCCCTGCCATTGGATAACCCGAGATTGTCCTCCATCTCCAATGACCCTGTCGTCACATGACCTTATTCCCTGATATTCGCGCCATCTTCTGATGACTGTATTCGTATGTTTTACACTATGGTGCAGCCTGGTCATGCTGAATGTTGGCGTACGCTGTAACAATTTAGGGAGATGACCACCTGCTTCATAGTGTGTTGATCCAACAGTGACTCCACATTGTATGGATTCGAAAATTCCTTGGTATGTGGCGTGAGATATGCAGCTCCAGATGTTTACGCACCGGTCTGGCTATTCCCGTAGAATAAGAACTGATGGTTTGTGGGAGAGGAGCTGTGCACAAGAGCGTCCCACATGTGTTTCAACAGGTTCAGATCAGCCGAATCTGGTGGCTGAGACATCAACGTGAGTCCACTATCATGATTATGAAAACACTGTGCAGCACGATTATGACCTTGTGATTCGGGCAGTTATCCACTTTCCATAGATACTCGCGACAAAAGAAGGCGAACAGCCAATCAGTTTCGCCATTTCAGCTATACTCGTCCCCAGTTGCTGGGCGATGACTATATGCTTTTTTTCAGAGTCACTTATGTCAGTGGATTTCTTCTTACCGAGTCCCGTAAGAGTTCGGGCAATGCGTGTGTATCCAGCACAGAAGAAGGTCAATGGCCAGTTAGCCTTAACTACATATGAAGAAGGTATCTGTTATTTCGGACATGTCCGAAAGAACATATACCATCGGTGACCGTGCAGCTCTCTTGGAATGAAATGATAATTAAATCAAGACCATAAGCTGTCGACAGGCGTTGATATACATCAACGGGGACAGTTGAAACTGTGTGCCCCGACCGGGACTCGAACCCGGGATCTCCTGCTTACATGGCAGGCGCTATGTCAATCTGAGCCACCGAGGGCACAGAGGATAGTGCACTGCAGGGTCTTGATATAATTGTCATTTCATTCCAAGAAGTCCGAAAGAACAGATACCTTCTCCATATATAGTTAGGGCTAACCGGCCATTGACCTTCTTCTCTGCTGGATGCACACGCATTGCCCGAACTATTACGGGACTCGGTAAGATTGTCTGCCGCGAGTAACGAGTGTAATGGGCAGGGGCACTACGAATGTAGTGTGTGGACATAAAGTTGGGAATGTGGGTCTCACGGGGAGCGTGCAAGGAATAAAATTCCTGCAGTCGCACTATCCTCTGTGCCCTCGGTGGCTCAGGTGGACAGAGCGTCTGCCATGTAAGCAGGAGATCCTGGGTTCAAGTCCCGGTCGGGGTACACAGTTTCAACTATCCCCGTTGATGTATATCAACGCCTGTCGACGGCTTAGGGTCTTGATTTAATTATTATTTCACTCTGTTATAAAGTGTTCATGTACTGAGTCGTATACATCTCATGGGGGGATACTACTGGTTTCCGGACCTATGTTTACTAGGACTGTTTGCTTGTTTCAGCTTCCTCTGTTCGCTCCTTTCGTTTGTACCTTTAACTGTCAAATACGCTGTGTACTTCCATTGCAGCGTCACGTGCCGTGGTCATAGCGTTTTGGCTTATCGGTGTGTTGCTACATCCTGTCGTTAATGCGACGAGAAAAGAAACTGATCAGAAACAATGCTACTTCATCTTACATGACCAAACCGCATTCATTTAGGGTGGCTAATCCTACGCATTATTAAACTTACATAGACGTGATCTTTTTTTTCCCCCCTCATCTGAATAACACAAGTATCTTGCAGCAATCACAAGCATTCACCAAGTTGCTGAGCCTCAAACTATATATGTTACGCTTTGAAAAGATACAGCCAGCATTTTATTTTGGGCTGTGACTCAAAAATTTACATTTAAATTTCTTCGCTGTATAATCTGTGATAGGAAGTCTCACGAATACGTCTAACATACCGAGTCATACATTCAGCGTGCAAGTAGCAACCAGTTCTTCTTAAATTTTTTTTCTCTTCCTCTATCGTTTACAGGTTTTAATATTCACTCTCAGTACGGAGGTCCTTTGGAGAAACTACGATGCCCTGCTGAGAACAAATGCCTCAGAATTTTTTATGTGAAAACTCTTATAGTTTCTTAAATAAAACAAAGTTTATTAATATTCTACTTCTTTGTTCTTCATGTCTACATATTTATTTCTCAAGCTAGTCACCCTGCTGATGAACTCATTTTTCTGTTGGTACCTTTGCTGTAGAATGTTTCTGACTTCGTTGACGAAGGCACAACCTCACCTCTGTGTGCACAGCTTCAGCACTATCAAAGTGATGTCCTCGAAGGCGTTCTTCAAGCTTTGGGAACAGATGAAAATCGGATGGGGCGATGACAGTGAACCCAAGGCGTCGGATTGTTGCAGATGTCGCAGCGATCGTGTGTGGTTTGGCATTGTCATGCTGAAGAGAGGGTGCTCCATGTGTCTATGAACTCTTCAAATTCGAAATTCGATTACAGCACGCTGTTTCTCACGGACCGGCATAGTTACGTTGTACACTGCCATGTTACACGCTACAATTCGGAGCCCGATAGCGGCAGAGCATTGAGAATATGTGCACATTAAGAATAAAGGTGTAGAATGTTAATAACGTTTGTTTTACTTACAAAGCTTGAAAAGTTTTCACATAAAATATTCGGAGGCATTACTTTCCCGCACGCCCTCGTACGAGAGCATCGAAACTGATTTCGGATGCTGTGTAATTTGCTTGAAAGTGCTGAACTTGTGTTTCTATATAACAATAAAAGCCATCATTCCCGAGTCTCTCCCATTTTCTAATAGATTTTCGTAAGTATTTCTTTACCAGTGATAAGTTTTTCGACGAATGTAGCAGTAATTTCATTAGTGTTACGTAGCTGTTTACACAAGCGCGCACTAAAATTAGCGACTATGATAACGAAGAGAGTGTCTTTCAACGGTCAGTGGCTCTGCGTAACACCAGATAAACACCGACCTCATTGGTTTATTTTCAGAGCTGAAAATTTCTCGCGAGTACATCACTCTGAATTCGAACGATCGGGAATACCCTACATTCGGCGACCGAAAAATGTTGCAATTGAACAGTGGCGCGGCAGGGGAAATATTACTGATAACCCGCAACGCCCACTTTGTGTGCGGTTGCGAAATTTGTGTATAAATAACTGCAAGCAACCATCGTCTGCGTAATGAAATGGGGGAATCCCACTGTTTCCGGGGCAGAGAAGTACTCATCTTGTAAGTAACAAAACCGGGGAGTCCCGGTGTTCCAGGGACAGAAAAGTGCTGAAGTAGCTATGTAAGTGACGAATGACCTTTACGTTTTCTTCCTACTGTCGCCTTAAACTTGTACTGCTCGGCATATCTCATGCGCTTGATATATAATAACCTTACTGAGATCGTACAACATTCTCTGAATTATGCGCTGCGCAGCACTTGCACATGAGAGGACGATAGTTCGGAATCCGCAATTAAAGTTCCCATCTTGTTTCGCCCTAGATGAAAGTCAGTGCAGCTATTGATTTAGTTTACTGAGAAGAGTATTAATGTTAGTTACAGATAAGCGAATTCAGTCCTACGTAAATACAGAAGCATGGACGTGTATTCTTAGGCGCCATTGCAAGTCTTACAAATATTTACCAGTGTGTAGATTCGTTATCTATTTCTGGCACGACCACAAAATAACAATCTACAGCTGATAGAAAATCCTCATTGAACTCAAAATGTTTGCCGTTACAAGCGTCTTTAGATGTACATATTGTGGTAGTCAGTCACAGAGTGCTAAACATGGTAAATAAGATGGATACAAGTGTGATCGCTAAAGTACAAAAGGGTTTCCTCTCACGTGTGTGATTGCTTCGAAGTATTCTTAGTGGCTCAAAAACACCAAGTGTACTCATTAGAAAAAAAAGGTGACGTTCGTAGTGCCTCACGGTAGCTTAACAGTAACCGAATTGCTATTAGTATATACAGGGTACCCAAGAAATGTTACAACAAACTTCGAGAGGTTATAGAAGGTGTCTTGAGGAACAAATCGAGGATAGGAAACCGTGCCCGGAAACGTCATCCAACGACGCTAGAGAGCGTCGAAGTTATAGGCGCCAGCTCGTGCTACTAGGCCATCCTTTCGGCAGCAAACGTGAGATTGTACGATGAAGGACTGTAGGCGGAACGTCTCGGAATGCTGCTTGATATTCAGTGATCGCGACTGATTGTCACCATAGCCAGGGGAGAAGATGGAGTTAGCAGCTGTGTAGGGACGCCTTGTCTCCTATAAAAGAGATGCTCTGTTGCCTCGGTGGATGACTGTTTCGACACGGATTTACATCCGCAGTTTTATTATTCTCCTGGAACCCTAAAAAATCTCCAATGTTTTGCGGTACACAAGAGAAAAACTAACTGCAGACGGAAACCCGTGTCCGAAACCGTCATTCACGGAAGCAACAGAGTATCACTGTTCTACACAGCAGCTAACTCCATCTTTTCCACTGGCGATTTTGGCCATCAGTCGCAGTCACTGAATAACAAACGAAATTGCGAAACTTTCCGCCTACTGTCCGTCAGCGTACAAAGTCACGTTTGCTGCCGAAGGGGTTGCCTAGCGGCAGGCGCCATCGCCTTAACTTCGACGCTCTGTAGCGTAGTTGCATGACGTTTCTGGGCACGGTTTCCTATCCTCGATTTGTTCCTCAAGACACCCTTTGCAACTCTTCGTAGTTTGTCGCAACATTTCTCGAACAATGAAGAATAAAAGTATCCATTAAAGCAATATTTCCAAAGAACGACTGAACAAAACAAGTTTATAACAAAAATAGTTCTCTAGAAATACAGAAATCAGCATTCCAGGGCAGCAATCGTCCATAAACGCTAGTTTAGAATAGACAAAAGGAAATCAAACAATGAAATCAGAAAGAAAGATCGTAGGGAGGATGTTAGTCAACATAAAATAGCAGAAATACGTAGTTCAGTTAAGATGTAAAACGGAAGATCACAAACAAAAAAAGAAAAAAAAAACAGATGAAATTACGGGAACTGTTTAATGGTTCGTATGCAAATTTACGGAATGAATTCTAACAAGCTGGAGAGAAAAACTGTACTATAAAAGTTAGAATGAAGATTTAACAGTCTTAGGTAAAAACGGAAACATCTTTAAGTGATTGCCACAAATAAGCAGGAAATCAAATGTTGGACAAACTATGGAGACGAAGTTAAGAAGTGGGCACGTTTCCCAGCAGACAACTAGAAGAACACAAGAAAAGAAATGGGCTGAACAAGCAATAAATAAAAAAAGTGAAAAGATGAAGGTATGATGGAGAAATGTTAAGTTAGCGTAGCTGCGTGAACGTTACTCTTAACTGTCCTTTCCTAGGAAAGAAGAGCTGTTTAACAGCTGAAGTGAAATGTAATCTCAAACTATTCATTTGCCATGTAATAACTGCGTGCAACCAAGTATAACTCAAATATCTGCAAGTAAATCCAGAATTGCATGGCATCATTTCAGCTATATGTGCATCACGACTCGCCTTAAATACGTGCAGATGCTACATTATATTCGTCCACAGGACTAAAACCACCTATAGCACCAGACTTCACTGATAGACCCCTGGAATGTATCGCACCTATTAAATATCTAGGGATAATATTGCAGAGCTGTTTGAAGAGGAGGGAGCGAATACAACATGTCCAAATGTAGAGTGGGCGAAAAGAAGATATGGAGTTGTTTGGAGAATTCTGCGAACATCCAATTAGTCCGCAAAGAAAGCTGTAAACAAGACTCTCAAGCGATTCCTTGTTACTGGAAGGGGGTAGCATTTCAGTATTTGGGATCGACATCGAGTCAAGTGACATAGCGGTTAAGACAATGGACTCTTATTTTTGGGAAGTGGGGATTCAAATCCCTGTTCGACTAACCTGATGCAGATTTTTCTTAGTTCTCCTAAAACACTACAGGTGAATTCCCGGAGGTACATTAAACAAGGTCATCCTCGAATTTTTTCTCCATTCCCATTTCGAGCTTGTTTTCTGTCAATAATGACTTGGGAGTCGATGGTACGCTAAACTCTAACGTCCCTTCCTCTAGTTGGCCTGAAAGATGAAGTGCTGTTACAGTCACTAGTGTTGTCGGGAATAATTAGCGGCTACGCGGACGTTCTTGCCACAAATTATATGGGTGCGGGAGAGATATGGATGTATTCATAGAATTAATGTTGTAGATAGACGACAAAACAATTTTACTGCTTGAATCCTATATATGACTTGATGTGCAGAGGGGTTTAATGAGAGAGATCGGAGCGCATACGGTCTAATGGCCACTGTTTCTTTCTTCACACAATAGAAGTGTGGAAAAAGCACGATTGAGAATGATATTAAGTATCCTCCACCATGCACTATACAAAAGCCAGCAGATTAGTTTCAGATATAAAGGAAAAGATAATCTCGGTCATTAATAACCAAACTTTAAAAAGTAATAATAACATCGCGAATGAGTGTCAATTATTCGAATGTGGCGACTACAGAGAAGCAGATACTCACATCGAAGTCAACCAGAAAGATTTTTCATCCACTTTTTCCAAGTTCATTTCAGTGAACACTGCACATTTCAACCATTTCACTCTCGTACTTTTACCGACCATTTTACCGACCCCTTCGACTCCCCTCCCCACGACTCAGATGTTGTGGTCTTCAGGCCTTAAAGTAGTTTGATGCAGCTCTCCACGCTACTCTATCCTGTGCAAGCCTCTTCATATCCGAATAACTACTGCAACCTACACCCATTTAAACTTACTTACTGCATTCGTCAGTTGGTCTCCATCTACGATTTTTACCGACCACACTTCCCTGCAGTATTAAATTGATGATTCTTCGATGTCTCACAGGACATCCTATCATCCTATCCCTTCTTCTAGTCAAGTAATGGCACAGATTTCTTTTCTCCCTAGTTCTACTCAGTAGTTCCTCATTAGTTACAGGATCCAGCCATCTAATCTTCATTACTCTTCTGTAGCACCACATTTCAAAAGCTTCTATTCTCTTCTTGTCTGAACTGCTCACCGCCCACTTTTTAGTTCCATACGACGCTAACAGTCAGACAAATACATTTAGAAAAGTCTTCCCATAACTTAAATCTGTTGAATGTTAACAAATTTATCATTTTAAGTAATGTTTTTCGTGTTACAGCCAGTCTGCATTTTATCTTCTCTCCTATTCGGTCATCTCCAGTTATTTTTCTGTCCAAATAGCAAGACTCATCTACTACTTTTAGCGCCTCACTTGCTAATCTAGTGCCATCAGCTTAGCCTGATTTAATTCGACTGCAGTCCATTACCCTTGTTTTGCATTTTTGTTGACGTTCATCTTATGTCCTCCAAAAAAAATGGTTCAAATGGCTCTGAACACTATGGGACTCAACTGCTGTGGTCATAAGTCCCCTAGAACTTAGAACTACTTAAACCTAACTAACCTAAGGACATCACACACATCCATGCCCGAGGCAGGATTCGAACCTGCGACCGTAGCGGTCGCGCGGTTCCAGACTGTAGCACCTTTAACCGCTCGGCCACTCCGGCCGGCTATGTCCTCCTTTCAAGACACTGTTCATTCCGTACATCTGCTCATCCACGTCCTTTGCTGTCTCTGACCGAATTACAGTGTCATCGGCAACAAGTTTTTGTTTATTCTCCTTGTACTTTAATCCCTTCTGCGAATTTTTCTTTGGTTTCCTTCCCAGCTTGGGGAACATCGGGGATATGCTACAAACCTTTCTCACAACCATATCAACCACCGCTTCCCTTTCATGTCCTTTGACTCCTGTAACTGACGTCTGGTTTCTGTATCAGTTGTATACAGCCTTTCGTTCCATTTATTTTACAGCAACTGCCTTCAGAATGTCAAGAACTGTATCCCAGACAACAATGTCAAAAGCTAATTAAAGCTTGTTGGTCTGTCACAAGTCATAATGTTTTTATTGGCCTGTTCAGCTCATTTTAACAAAAGCATTATCAGAAAGTGTAGAATTTACAGTTCTAGGTAGTTCTCTGATCACATCATTTCTTTGAACTGCAAATTCCACATTTTCTGAGGATGCTATTGTTAAAATGACAGAAACAGGTCGATAAAAAAGATTTGAATGCGGCTTGTGGCTGTCCCGCAAACTTAATTTCAACGCTTGCTGTTTTCCCTGCAGTGCCTGCTCTCGCTAAATTTGTCAAAAGCTTTCTCTAAGTCTACAAATGCTGTAAACGTAGGTTCGCCTTTCTTTCACCTATTTTCTAAGATAAGTCGTAAGATCAGTTCTAACTCATATGTTCCTACATTTCTCCGGAACCCAAATTCATCTTATACGAGGTCGGCTTCTACCAGCTTTATCATTCTTCTGTAAATCATTCGTGTAGTATTTTGCAACCATGACTTATTGAACTGTTAACAATTATGAAAAGGGTCACCATAAAGATGCCACGTTGAGTTGCAGACAGGGACAACGAAATGACTGTTACGCACTACGCTTTCTGCAAAAGCTTTCTTCAGAAAAGAAAGGGAAATACCCTCAGATCCGCACAAGCAGGCACACCTTATGCACACATGATCGCAATTTCCTGCCTATCTAGCCGGATTCCAACTGTGATTCATTGATACTAAAGTCATAGGATACTTTGTTTTTTTCGTTTTATGAAGTATATTGTTTTACATTTCTGAACATTTTAAGCAAGTTGCCAGTCTTTGCACCAGTTTGAAATCTTATCAAGATCTAATTAATATTTATGCAGGTTATTTCAGAAAGTACTTCGTTATAGATAACTGCATTATCTGGGAAATGTCTGAGGTTACTAATTACATTGTCTGTAAGGTCATTAATATACAACATTAAAAGCCAGGTTCCCCGCACACTTCCCTGGGGCACACCTGAAGCTTTTTCTATATCTGATGGTGACTCCCATCCAAGATAACTTGCTGCGTCTTCTCTACCAATAGATCCTCAGTCTAATCGCAAATTTCGCTTGATATACCATACAATCGTACTTTTGATAATAAGCGCAGATGTGGTACTGAGTCAAATGCTTTTCGGAAATCGAGAAATATTGAATCTACCTGACTGCGTTGATCCAAAGCTTTTAGTATGTCAAGTGAGAAAAGTGCAAGCTGGATTTCACGTGATCCATGTTTTCGGAATCCTCGTTGCTAGGCATGGTGGAGGTCATTTTGTTAGAGATACCTCATTATGTTTGAGTTCAGAATGTGTGCTAAGATGCCACAACAAATCGATGTCAAGGGTGCTGGACAGTAATTTTGTGGATTACTTCGACCGCCCTTCTTGTGGACGAGTGTGACCCGTTCTTTCTTCCAACTACTGGCCAGTGTGCATCGTTTTTGTTCACGGTATCTACGATACATGACAGTTTTAGAGCGGCTAATTTAGCCGCGAATTCAATATAGATCGCCCTGAAGCAAAATTCAGTTTTAACGATTTCAGCTGTTTCTCAACACGACTGACACTAATATTCTATCCGCGCGGGGTAGCCACGCGGTCTAGGGGCCTTGCCACGGTTTGCGCGGTCTAGGGGGCCTTGCCACGCGCGGCTCCCCCTGTCGGAGGTTCAAAAAACGGTTCAAATGGCTCTAAGTACTATGGGACTTAACATCTGAGTTCACCAGTCCCCTAGACTTAGAACTACTTAAACCTAACTAACCTAAGGACATCACACACATCCATGCCCGAGGCAGGATTCGAACCTGCGACCGTAGCAGCCGCGTGGCTCCAGACTGAAGCGCCTAGAACCGCTCGGTCACTGCGGCCGGCCTGTCAGAGGTTCGAGACCTCCCTCGGGCATGGGAGTGTGTGTTGCCCTTAGCGTAAGTTAGTTTAAGTAGTGTGTAAGCCTAGGGACCGATGACCTCAGCAGTTTGGTCCCATAGGAATTTACCACAAATTTCCAAAATTTACTAACATTCTATTTCAGTTATATTTTCAGTGGTACGAGAATGAAACTGCAACGATACTCAGGCGTTTTCCTATGTAAAGGAACATTTGAAAACGAGAGTTTAACATTCCTCTTTTTGTTTTGCTTTGCTGCCTCTGTTTAACTCACGAGTGACTAACGCTAACTTTGGTGACACTAACAGCATTTATATACATCGACAGCTTCTTTGGGTTCTGTGAAAAACCATTTGACGGTACTGCTATGGTAATCATTGAAGGCTTAACACTTTGCCTTCTTAACAGCCAAACTCGTTTCATTCAGCATCTGTCTATCTATAGCGGGCAACGGCCTTGCCGCGGTGGATACACCGGTTCCCGTCAGATCACCGAAGTTTAGCGCTGTCGGGGGTGGCCGGCACTTGGATGGGAGATCATCCGGGCCGCCATGAGCTGTTGCCATTTTTCGGGTTGCACTCAGCCTCATGATGCCAATTGAGGAGCTACTCGACCGAATAGTAGCGGCTCCGATCACAGAAAACCATCATAACGACTGGGAGAGCGGTGTGCTGACCACACGCCCCTCCTATCCGCATCCTCAGCTGAGGATGACTCGGCGGTCGGATGGCCCGTTGGGCCACTTGTGGCCTGAAGACTGAGTGCTTTTTTATCTATAGTGTTATGCTTTGTTTTACACTAATGCAGTAGGTTAATATTCGAAGTATGCGCGCTCAAGAAGGAAAAGAACATCATCAATTCGGCAGGGCCTGGGAAATATACCATCAATGAATAATGCCCAGAAAATGTCAGAAATCACGCCTTATTAGACACTTTCAGGACTTTGAGAACGAGCGGGATATCAATATGTATGGAAACTCATTTTCAAAACAGCATCACTTCAGTGGCGCAGGAAGCAGTACGTATGTACTGCAAGATGGCGTGGAATAAAATTAGAATAATCATTAACCAGTTACTGCGTAATGCAGACCACCAAAAACACGAACGTCATTCATATATCACACTGTACATTCCATGTGTCTTCCGCCACTGATGGTCTGCATTCTTTTTCGCTTTATGGCACTGGTTATTGTAATCACATTCTAAAGTTCTTTCAAAACATAATAATTAGCATCGGTAGAGAGGTTTATTGTAGCTGTCTTAGCCACCAGACGGAGGACAGTGGAACTCATTATTTTATATGTTTAGCCCTTCAGCAAGGAAATGGCGCACTTGTAGACGTGCGTTCCTGTTCAAAATGTAACCTACTCGATCTCCACTATATTTTATTAAAGAACGTAATGGTAATTTGTCTTAGTTATCTGATTGTATCGTGACCATAATTAAGACTGTAAAGTGGAGTGTTGAATGCTTGTATCGTAGAATCCTCGAGAATTTAACACTTGTTTTCCCCATGTCGGCTACTTTCTCGTGGTTGAAATCCCTTCCGCCATTAGGAATCAAGTAAAATATAGCCGCCTACGACGCCAGTGCGTTAACGTGATTTGCGAGATCAGCAGCAAAGGCTGGTCCTTTATTTACTCACATTTATGGAAAAGCCGAACAGACAGTGGTTGGAGGGATTACGTCTAAATTTACATATCGTTAAAGCGTCTTCGACATTTACGTAATAAATGCATATTAGTTTAGGTACTGTTGACGGGGATACACCCACTGGAATTATGAGCCGTTGGACAGCAAAGGGACGACAATTATAAGAGCCGATGGACATTGAAGGAAAGCAGTTACAATGGAGGAAAACAGCTTTACAATTTATCCTCCGTGTTATTCGATCTGTATTCGATGAAGCAGCAGAGGAAACCAAGCAGAACTTTTTTGTCGTTGACTGGTAAGATTCTGTCAGAGAGAGAAAGCACACGGGAAATTAGTTGAACGAATGACTTGCGTCTTGAGAAGAAATTTTAAGATGAATATCAATAAAAACAACAAAAAAGTAATGGGATGTAGTCAAGTTAAGTCTGCTAATGCTGAGAGAGTTAAAATAGGAAATGAGGTGCTGAAAGTAATGTATGATTTTTGCTGTGCGGGACAGCTAACGATGAAAGAAGGAAAGAGTACCAGTATATAAAATGCACACTGGTAATAACAAGAAATGCTCCCCCCCCCCCACTAACTTTTTAAAAGTCTTTCCCAAAAGAAATTTTTTTTAGTATATCCAGCCATTGAAAAGAAATGTTGTTGATAAACATTACAGACACGAAGAGAAGGAAGTGTTGAGATGTGGCGCAACAGAAGAATGATCGAGATTAGATGGTTAGTTAACGTATTGTATGCTGAAATATTGCAGTGAATTGGAGAGAACTGAGCTTTATGGAACGATTTCACTAAAAAAAGAGACAAGTTGACAGGATACATTCTGAGGCATCAAGAAATAGTTAATTTAGTCATGGAGAGAAGTGTCTGTGAGCAGGTTCAAATGGGTGTAGATTGTGCTAGTTACCGGAGATATGATAAAACTTGCACACGGTAGACTGGCATGGGGAACTGCACCAGATCAGTCACAATTGATTATAACAACATAGAAACCATATTTTCCTAGAAGGTAGACAACTGTCAAAAATCGACGTTAGGATCTAATCGCAATCAGCGCCGGAGGATGGACCTTGGGTTTCTGTATGCATTGTTCAGTAACAAAAACATATTGGAAGTGAGGACTGCATTTATTTAACAATGCGGTGGTTGATGCTGTCATAGCTGAGCACAGTTTCTTTGGGGGTAAAGTGACGTATGTCTCCTTGAAGTTGTCACTGCTGTCTCAAACATGGGAGGCCGGTAACAGCCTTCGTGCATAGGCGTATACTGGACGACGGAAACTGATGTTGCTGTACAGGGTGGCGCAGATGAAAAACTGGCCCCGAGTACTGGACTACTCATTGTCGCTCGCCGATTGTCATTTATTGATTTGATTCGAAATTGTTGCGATTACGTTTCTATTGTCACTACGAAATCCGTTGCGGCCTAGTTACGGCGTGTGAAGTAAATGTCTCAGTGAGATGTATCCTCTGCAAGAAGGATTCGAATTAGTGGAGCCGTTCGTGTCTACCGCTTCTTTTAACGGTACGCGGGGCATTTTTACAAAGAAATTTCCTGGCGCGTTCATACCAGCTAAGACCAGTATACAGGATTTTGTGACAAAGTGGCGTCCTACAGGGTCAGTTGTAAACGCAAAAAATAATCTATCCCCGTCCGTTCGTACACCTGCTGTAATCGCGGATATTCGAGCACGAATGATACAGAGTCCAAAGAACTCGACTGATAAATCATTGTAACAAGTGGACGTTTCGCGTGGGTCTTGTTAACCTGTTTTGCCGAATATATAATGGAGCCCTACAAAATGCCACATTTCCAAGAACTAAAGGAAAATGATAATGCAAAACGCGTGAATTGCTGTACATTGCGATGTCAAACAGCTGAAAGTAGAATGTTGGATCCGCTGCTGCTATTGTATGTGATGAAGCCTGATTCCATCTTACAGGATATGTGAACCCCCCAGAACACCAGATACTGGTGAACTAGCAGTCCCCATAGGATTACTGAGGAACCTCTTCACGGTGAAGAAACCGGAGTATGATTTGCCGTGTCGGCAAGTCGTATTGTAGGTCCCATACTTTTTGAAATGACAGTAAACAACGCACAGTTGACTCTCCATGAAAGTACGTGCGCAGTCTTTCAACAGGACGGGGCGACCTGACACACTTCAGGCGAGTCAATCTCAAGAATTCATGAAAGATTCACAGAAGAAAGGGCTGGCAGCAAAGGACCGTGGCTGCCCCGTTCGTCAGACCTAACCACTTGTGACTGTTATCTGTGGAGAAGACTAAAGGGAAAAGTGTACACAAATGACCGTATAACTTACAAGACTGGAAGGAAATTACTCGTAATGAAAGCCTGAGAATTGATGCGGCAGAGTTGCGCAAAGTGTATGTTAACATACTAGGACGCGTGCTAAAGTGCAGAGAAGCACAAGCAGGTCATTTTCAGCATCTAATGTAATGTAACAGATGAGATAAGTTCAGTAAATATATTCCTTTGCATCAGCGTACTTGGTATTTCTGTAGTATCTAATTATTACATGTTTATATCTTTGTTGTTGTATCTGCTCGTGGCGGGCAAAAATTCGTGGGTAACTGGCGAGCAGTCTGCACTCGAGGCCGGTTTTTAGGAACGCATTCTTGCAGAATAAAAAAAAATGCTTGGTATGCAACAAGGCGGTGTCCGTAGATTTCGCTGAGCGCACGTGGAGCACCGGAAAATTTGCGAGATTGTAAGCAGAAGGCGCGAAGGGCGCCACTAACCTGCGTGTAGTCCAGCACCAAAAGGATGAGCAGCGGTCGTCAGACGCGCCGCCGGCAGAGCACTGGTGCCGCAGAAGCAGGGACCCGGAGCAGCAGCCCGCTCCGCGGTTAGAAGGGGTGGGGTGGGGGAGCAGCCACGGCTGCCAACTTGAGTGGCCGCCCGCCGACTTCCCGTCTCCTTATCCCAGGCGACCTCTCGCCATGACGCCTGCAGCCCGCTCCCACAACTGGGTTTCCATGTGCAGCCATCACTGGCGTCAGTTGCTTGCCTCCAGACTGCGTGCACCTGTAAACAACGTCAGGAGTTGATGTGACAGGGGAAACAATTCAAATACACTACTGGCCATTAATATTGCTACACCATGAAGATGTCGTGCTACAGACGAGAAATTTAACCGACAGGAAGAAGACGCTGTGATATGCACATCATTAGCTTTTCAGAGCATTCACACAAGGTTGGCGCCGGTGGCGACACCTACGACGTGCTGATGTGATGAAAGTTTCCAACCGATTTCTTATACACAAACAGCAGTTGACCGGTGTTGCCTGGTGAAACGTTGTTGTGATGCCTCGTGTAAGGAGGAGAAATGCGTACCATCACGTTTCCGACTTTGATAAAGATCGGATTGTAGTCTATCGCGATTGCGGTTTATCGTATCGCGAAATTGCTGCTCGCGTTGGTCGAGATCCACTGGCTGTTAGCAGCATATGGAATCGGTGGGTTCAGTAGGGTAATACGGAACGCCGTGCTGGATCCCAACGGCCTCGTAACACTAGCAGTCGAGATGACAGGCATCTTATCCGCATGGCTGTAACGGATCGTGCAGACACGTCTCGATCACTGAGTCAACAGATGGGGACGTTTGCCAGACAACAACCATCTGCACGAACAGTTCGTCAACGTTTGTAGCAGCATGGACTATCAGCTCGGAGACCATGGCTGCGGTTACCCTTGACACTGCATCACAGACAGGAGCACCTGTGATGGTTAGTCAACGACGAATCTGGATGCACGAATGGCAAAACATCATTTTTTCGGATGAATCCAGGATCTGTTTACAGCATCATGACGGTCGCATCCATGTTGGGCGACATCGCGGTCAACGCACATTGGAAGCGTGTATTCGTCATCGCCATACTGGCGTATCACCCAGCGTGATGGTATGGCGTGCCATTGGTGACACGTCTCGGTCACCTCTTGTTCGCATTGACGGCACTTTGAACAGTGGACGTTACATTTCAGATGTGTTACGACCCGTGGCTCTACCCTTCATTCGATCCCTGCGAAACCCGACATTTGAGCAGGATAATGCACGACCGCATGTTGTATGCTTTCTGGATACAGAAAATGTTCGACTGCTGCCCTGGCCAGCACATTCTCCAGATCTCTCACCAATTGCAAACGTCTGGTCAATGGTGGCCGAGCAACTGGCTCGTCACAATACGCCAGTCACTACTCTTGATGAGCTGTAGTATAGTGTTGAAGCTGCATGGGCAGCTGTATCTGTGCACGCCATCCAAGCTCTGTTTGACTCAATCAAGGCCGTTATTACGACCAGAGGTGGTTATTCTGGGTACTAATTTCTCAGGATCTATGCACCCAAATTGGGTGAAAATGTAATCACATGTCAGTTCTTGTACAATATATTTGTCCAATGAATACCCATTTATCATCTGGATTTCTTCTTGGTGTAGCAATTTTAATGGCCCGTAGTGTATGTACCACATAACTGGAATGTCAACGAATCACTTTATTTTTATTCATCCGTCCTCTCACAAGTTAAAAACATTACAAAAGACAATCTAAAATAAAAAAAAAGATACACCACGAAAAAATTTTCCGAATGGCACGGTAATCAGTATATGTGATGTACATGTGCAGACAAACAAATGATCACAGTTTCAGAAAAACTGGATGATTTATTCAAGAGAAAGAGCTTCACAACCTGAGGAAGTCAATAATGCGTTGACCAGCCTCTGGCCCTTATGCAAGCAGATATTCGGCTTGGCATTGGTTGACAGAGTAGTTGGATGTCCTGCTGAGGGATAACGTGCCAAATTGTAACTGCCGCGTTAGATCGCCGAGATCCCTAGTTGGTTGGAGGGCCTTGTCCATAATGCTCCAAGCATTCTCAGTTGGGGCGAGATCCGGAGACATTGCTGACAGAGGTAGGGTTTGGCAAGCACGATGATAAGCAATAGAAACTTTCGCCGTGTGTGGATGGGCATTATCTTGCTGAAATGTGTGTCCAGGATGGCTTGGCCGGCCGGAGTGGCCGTGCGGTTCTAGGCGCTGCAGTCTGGAGCCGCGAGACCGCAACGGTCGCAGGTTCGAATCCTGCCTCGGGCATGGATGTGTGTGATGTCTTTAGGTTAGTTAGGTTTAAGTAGTTCTAAGTTCTAGGGGACTCATGACCTCAGAAGTTGAGTCCCATAGTGCTCAGAGCCATTTGAACCAGGATGGCTTGCCATGAAGGGCAACAAAACACGGCGTAGAATATCATTGAAGTGTCGCTGTGCTGTAAGGGTGCCGCGAATAACAGCCAAACGGATTCTGCTATGAAAAGAAATGGCACCCCACACCGTCACTCCTGGTACAAGAATAATGAAAATTGGAACCAACAACTGTATTGTATTACAAAAGTCGTTTATTCAACACATGCCACCAGTTTCGACCTGAAAAAGCGCCATCTTCAAGCCCCGAGCGTAACCTGCCACCACTGTACAAATCACAATGACGAAGATCAAATGAATCTTCAAATGGGAACAGTACAACTTTTTAAGCGTGTTACGCCACCATGTTCAACCAACAAAGTCGAGTGCAGCGGGGCCGAAATCAACTAGATTTCGTAACTTCCAGTAACAAGGCCACCAATGGTTGTCTGACCACTCTGACCACTGGTGATCTTGTTAGTGGAAGTCACGGAATACGGTTAGGCTCCATTGGTCTTCGTCATTGTGTTTCGTACATTGATACAGATTATGCTTGAAATCTGAACATGACGGTTTTTCGCGTCGAATCTGGCAGCATGTTTATAAACGGCGTTTGAATTACAATACAGCTGTTGGTTTCGATTTCATGCCTGTATGCTGTCCCACTGTACTCGAGGGATTACTAGAGATATCGCTTCTAGTTACTGGGTCGTATGGCGAGCGGCAGTCAGGTTGGTAAGACACCACTCTCCAGGGCGGCTCCAGCCACGCCTTCGACCTGAATCTCAAGACTGAAGTAGAATGGTCTTCAGTCATGAGACACGGTTTCAACTGAGCACCAATAACCCTCCGCCACACACCGTCAGGTGGCTTGCGGAGTATGGATGTAGATGTAGATGTAGAAGACGTGTTCTAGACCCTACAGACAGTGAGAGACCAAATTGACTATCGCCCACGATATGGCCTGACAACTAGGAGTGATGGATTGGTGTGCAACTTCTTTCATAGGAGGACTCCTTTGGCTGCGATTCGCGGCACTCTTACGGCACAGCAGTATGTCGACGATATTCTACGCTTCGTTTTGTTGCCCTTCATGGCAAGCCATCCTGGACTTACATTTCAGCAAGATGATGCCCGCCCACACAAGGCGAGAGTTTCTATTGCTTGTCATCGCACTTACCGAACCCTACCTTGGCCAGCAAGGTCGCCGGATCTCTCTCCAATTAAGAACGTCTGGAGCATCATAGGCAAGGCTCTACAACCGTCTCAGGATTATAAAAATCTAACGCACCAATTGGACAGAACTTGGAACAGTATCCCTCAGGAGGACATCAACAACTCTGTCAATCAGTGCCAAGCCCAAAAGCTGTTTGCATAAGGGGCAGTCTAGGATTAATGTATTATCGCCTTGCTCAATTAGCGAAGCTCTTTCTCTAGAGTAATCATGCATTTTTCTGAAATTGTAATTTTTGCTTGTACATCTACATCATATCTACCGATTCCCATCTCATTCATATAATTCCTTTGTGATGCGTCGTTCTTTTGTCTTAGAGCGTAATTTGCATTAAGCAACCACAATGTATGCTACATGTTGTTGTTGTTACAGCTTATACCCATTTCAACCTGCCAACTATAGTTAAAGCTTCGTCTTGCTCTACAATTTTTGTCTCTCATACTTCCCTCTGTTATCTAACTGCGTTTGTGCCTCAGGGAGTGTTGTGTTAGTAGATCCCTTCTTTCAGTCAAGTTATGCCATATTTTTTTCTTTCTGATTCAGTTCAGTAGCTCCTCATTATTTACTCAGCCGACTCATATAGACAATCAAAAGAATCTGGACACCCGTATGTAATACGGAACTGACTACTAGATGTCACGGGAGTCCGATCTGTCAGTGCAAAAAGAGACGGGTAGTATTTTGTCGTCAGTAGAGAAGGAGTAAAAGGAGAACGGGTCGGTCAGGAACGTGGAGTATTCCTTGGATGTCATCTAATTAGCAAATCCATCAGCGACATTTTAACCCTTCTAAAGCTCCCAAAGTCGACTCTTCGTGAGTGGGAATCCGGAAGAACATCCAGAACTAAGTCCAGACCAGAAAAAAAATGGTTCAAATGGCTCTGAGCACTATGGGACTTAACATCTATGGTCATCAGTCCCCTAGAACTTAGAACTACTTAAAACTAACTAACCTAAGGACAGCACAACACCCAGCCATCACGAGGCAGAGAAAATCCCTGACCCCGCCGGGAATCGAAGGAATCGAACCCGGGAACCCGGGCGTGGGAAGCGAGAACGCTACCGCACGACCACGAGATGCGGGCCCAGACCAGAAAGCCCCAGTTACAGAAGGACAGGTAGCGTCAGCATTGCGGAGAATTGTTGTAAACAATCGCATGAAATTAGCGGTAGAAATCACTGGTGAATTTCAAAGTGCTACCAGGAGTCCAGCCAGCACAATGAGTGTGCGTAGTGAGTTAAATAGAGTGAATTACAGAGGTCGAGCAACTCCTCGCAAGCCATACATTTCTGTATTTTATATTAAGCGACGCTCGAGGTAGTGTCAAGAGCGATGCCACTGGAGAGTGGATGACTGAAAACGAGTTATTTGGAATGATGAGTCACGCTTTATCCTGTGTCAATGTAATGGAAGAGTGTGGGTTTGGTGAATGGCTGGAGAATGTTACTTGCCAGCATATGCAGTGCCAACAGTGAAGTCTAGATTAGAGCGTGGTTCCCTAATTACGCTTAACAAAACGCTAGACGCACAAGAATCTGGACACATTTTGTAGTGCTGTGTACTGCGTACAGTAGAGGAACAATTCAGAGGCGATGGTTGTTTGTATCAACATGGCAATGCACGCTCTCATAAAGAAATATCCACGAGGCGATGGGTTGTGGGCAATAAATTCCTGAAATGAACTACCCTGTCCTCATTCCCGACCTGACCCCAATGGAACACGAGTTGGAGCGTCGACTTTGCTCCAGTTCATAGTATCACTACCTACTTATTTATTTATTCTTCAAAATTGCATCCTATTACCCGAGAAGCTAAAACAGCCTCTTCAGTTCACATTTTCGTGTTTCTTCTTTCTTTTTTTCCCATCAGTCTTCTGACTGGTTTGATGCGGCCTGCCACGAATTCCTCTCCTGTGCCAAACTCTTCATCTCAGAGTAGCACTTGCAACCTACGTCCTTAATTATTTGCTGGATTTATTCCAATCTCTGTCTTCCTCTACAATTTTTGCCCTCTACAGCTCCCTCTAGTACCATGTAAGTCATTCCCTCATGTCTTAATAGATGTCCTATCATCCTGTCCCTTCTCCTTACCAGTGTTTTCCACATATTCCTTTACTCTCCTATTCTGCGCCGAAACTCTTCATTCCTTACCTTATCAGTCCACCTAATTTTCAACATTCGTTTGTAGCACCACATCTCAAGTTCTTCGATTCTCTTCTGTTCCGGTTTGCTAACAGTCCATGTTTCACTACCATACAATGCTGTAATCCAGACGTACATCCTCAGAAGTTTCTTCCTCAAATTAAGGCCGATATTCGATATTAGTAGACTTCTAGAGGAATGCCCTTTTTGCCATTGCTAGTCTGCTTTTGATATCCTCCTTGCTCTGTCCGTCATTGGTTATTTTGCTGCCTAGGTAGCAGAATTCCTTAACTTCATCTGCTTCGTGACCATCAATCCTGATGTTAAGTTTCTCGCTGATTTTTAATACTTCTCTTTACCTTCTTCTTCGATTTACTCTCAATTCATACTCAGTACTCATTAGACTGTTCATTCCGTTCAGCAGATCATGTAATTACTCTTCACTTTCACTCACGATAGCAATGCCATCAGCGAATCGTATCATTGATATACTTTCACCTTGAATTTTAATTCCACTCCTGAATCTTTTTTTTTATTTCCATCCTTGCTTCCTCGGTGTACATATTGAACAGTAGGAGCGAAAGACTACATCCTTGTCTTACACCCTTTTTAATACCAGCACTTCGTTCTTGGTCGTTCACACTTATTGTTCCCTCTTGGCTGTTGTACGTGTTGTATATGACCCGTCTCTCTCTAGAGCTTATCCCTACTTTTCGCAGAAATTCAAACATCTTGCACCATTTTACATTGTCGAACGCTTTTTTCAGGTCGACAAATCCTATGTACGTGTCGATTTTTCTTTAGTCTTGCTTCCATTACCAAACGTAACGTCAGAATCGCCTCTGTGGTGCCTTTACCTTTCCTCAAGCCAAACTGATCGTCATCTAGCGCATCCTCAATTGGCTTTTCCATTCTTCTGTAAATTGTTCTTGTAAGAAATTTGGATGCATGACCCGTTAAGCTGATTGTGCGGTAATTCTCGCACTTGTCAGTTCCTTCCGTCTTCGGAATTGTGTGGATGATGGTTTTCCGAAAGATGGTATGTCGCCAGACTCATATATTCTACACACCAACGTGAATAGTCGTTTTGTTGCCACTTCCCCCAATCATTTTAGAAATTCTGATGGAATGTTATCTATCCCTTCTGCCTTATTTGATCTTAAGTTCACCAAAGCTCTTTTAAATTCTCATTCTAATACTGGATCCCATATGTCTTCTAAATCGATTCCTTTTTCTTCTTCTATCACATCAACAAATCTTTCCCCTCATAGAGACTTTCGATGTATTCTTTCCACCTATCCGCTCTCTCCTTTGCATTTAACAGTGGAATTCCCGTTGCACTATTAATGTTATCGCCCCTGCTTTTAATGTCTCTGAAGGTTGTTTTGACTTTCTTGCATGCTGAGTCTGTTCTTCCGACAGTCATTTCCTTTTCGATGTCTTCACATTTTTCGAGCAGCCATTTCGTCTTAGCTTCCCATTTTGATTCCTCAGCGACCTGTATTTCTGTATTCCTGAGTTTCCCGGAACATTTTTTTACTTCCTCCTTTCATCGATCAGTTGAAGTATTTCTTCTGTTACTCACGGTTTCTTCACAGTTACCTTCTTTGTGCCTATGTTTTCCTTCCCAACTTCTTTTCAGAGATATCCATTCCTCTTCAAATGTACTGCCTACTGAGCTATTTCTTATTGCTATCTATAGCCTTAGAGAACTTCAACCGTATCTCGTCATTCCTTAGTACTTCCGTATCCCACTTCTTTTTGTATTGATGCTTCCTGACTAATCTCTTAAACTTCAGCCACTCTTCATCACTACTATATTGTGATCTGAGTCTCCGTCTGCTCCTGGTTACGCCTTACAATCCAGTATTTTCGTGTATAATAATGAAAGTGTATATTAATTAACATAAAAGTTTTCTGGCTATGGTGCTGTAAAAAGCTATTAGTATAACTGTGACCGAAACTTCGGTTTCATCAGTAATAGTTGTTTATAGTATGAAGTAGTACCATACCCAGTGCAGTACCATACCCGGAAAGCTCTCGACTCTGGTCGAGGGAGCCTACAAAGCTGTAAATGTTAAATATGTATTCCTGGTACTTAAAGAAATCGCTAATACTACAACCACTTTCTGCCTATGCTAGAACACAGTAAAACCACTTAACGAATTAACCAACTACTAATTTTACTGCTAGTAATACAGAATCTGTGCTGTTTTCGTTCATTTATTAGGGTACATCTAAACTGTAGATGGTTGTTTCCACTACAAAACATAAATAACCACTACCTACTCTGATTTCGGGTCTTAGTAAAAAATTGGTTTCAGTTCCTCTACAGACATTCAGACACCTCACTGAAGATGTTACCAGCAAGGTTCAAGCCATTATAAAGGCGCAGAGTGGACACACCACATATTAAAGTCCACTAACAGGTGTGCGGATACTTCAAAGTTGCGCCACATTTCAAAAGCTCCTATTCTATTCTTGTTTGAACTGGTTATTGTCCAGGTTTTACCTCTGCACGAGGCTATAGTCCATACAAACACTTCCTAACATTTCTGAAAAGTTTTTCCTCCTATTGATAGTCTGCATTTTTTATCCAATCTACTTCGGTCATCGTCACGTTTCATCTCCTCTCTACTTCTGCCATCACCTATTATTTTACTGTTCAAATAATAAAACTCATCTAATATCGTATTTTTAGTGTCTAACTTTATAGACCATGTCCCTCAGAGTCGGCTGATTTAATTCTGCTACCAGTATACTTCATTACCTGGTCACCATATGACCTCTTTTAAAGACGCTGTCCATTCCATTCAGTTTCACTTCTAAGTTCTTTCCCCCTTTTGACAGATTTACAATGCAATCGGCAGACCTCAAAGGTTTTATTTCATCTTCATTAATTTAATTCCCTTTTCAATTTTCTCCTTGGTTTCCTTCAAAGCTCGCGCATTTCTAACCAATAACATCGGGGATAGACTGCAACCCTGTCTCACTCCCTCTCAACTACGAGTACTGCTTTCCTTTCATGTTCTTCAGCTCTTATAACTCCAGTGTCGTTCCTGTACAAGTTGAACAATAGCTATCAATCCTTGCAATTCATTCCAGCTTCATTCGGGATTTCAGAGAGTGCATTCCAGCCAACATTCTCGAAGTTCCTGCAAACTTACAAACGCTGTAAAAGTGGATTTGTCTTTCTTCAAATTATCTTCTGAAATGGAAGTAATTTTAGTATTGCTCGTGTGTTCCGATATTTCTTCGGAAAACAAACTGATCTTCTCCAAGGTTATTCTGTTATTCTGTAAATAATTCGTGTCAGTATTTTTCAACCATGGCTTATCAGGCTGATTCGTTAATAATATACTGGGCTGGGCTGAAAATAGTTATTAGTTCTCCACGCTGTCGTGGTTGTAGACAAACCGGTAGCATCAATGCATCTTGTGTTAAGACTCCCGCTTGCTGAACAAAACGTTAGCAACGGAAAGAGTTCGACCCGAAACTGTACAGGACCTGTTGGCCCGATACTTTACAATACTGGACATTGTGGCATTGTAGAAGCAGATTCCACTCTCGAAAAGTTCAGAAAATATAAAGCAGGTGAAGTCCTATGAGTACACTGTGCTCACATTTGGCCTCAATCTAAGTGGCACTACTTTCATACGTGTCCTGGATTCGGTCCTTGGTCCAGAACATGCCAGTTGGGTGATAATTTATGGTTCAGATGGCTCTGAGCACTATGGGGCTTCACATCTGAGGTCATCAGTCCCCTAGAACTTAGAACTACTTAAACCTAACTAACGTAAGGACATCACACACATCCATTCCCGAGGCAGGATTCGAAACAGCGACCATAGCGGTCGCGCAGTTCCAGACTGAAGCGCCTAGAACCGCTCGGCCACTACGGCCGGCCGGTGATAATTTATGTTGAAGCTGCAGTAATAGCTTCAAAAAGTTTCAGGAGCGCCGTAAAACTATTCGGGAGGCCCTAAAAGTAGTGTTACAAACGGAATGATCTTGAGATTAAGGAAATCAATGTCTGCCGGTCCAGAGGTGCGTTTTAGAGGACACATAGTCAATCCTACTGAAGTCAGAGCTGGGAAAGATAATTTGGTTGCCATCGAAAACTTCTCTTCACCAAGGCATAAAAGGTAGTTAAGAGCATAATTAGATCTAAAGGGATTTTCTGCAAACACGTTAGGATCTATACAGAAAACAGTAATCACGTCACTGGTCTTACTACTGGGCCCTCCCAGCACCATGGCAGTTCCAAGCCATCAAAAACTAGCAACAAAACATTATTCTCTATCATCCTATCTTTTCGAAACGATTCTTTCTGGCGACTGATATTCGTTTTGTGCCATTGTGACCGATATTGTATCAGGACCATGCTGAAGGAGAAAACGTGGAACTTCACCCTATATGTTTTGCAAGTCGCAAGTTAAGTGTTTACGAGAGGCGGTATGGTGTCACGGAAAACGAGCTTTCAGCTGCGATGTGGAGTCTTTAGAGGTTCTGACAGTAAGCGTTGGAACACTAGCTAACGTTAGTGACTGATCACAAGGCTCTGACGTCCCTAAACTACTATCAGCACCTAAACACCCACCTGTTACGATCGGCTTTAGGTCTCCAAGAATTTGACTATACAGTGGAATATGTTACGATCAAGAAAAATGTGGTACCAGATACTTCATCTCGATTGCCAGTTGGTATGCCTCACAAAAACGTGAACCACCGCGAGTACAGGGAGTTAGAAATTAGGCTGATAAAGACTGAGCCCGGCGATACAGAGATGAAAAAAAGGCTTTGACATGCAACTCAGCTACAAGCAGACGATCAAACACTCTCAGAGATTTAGAATAGAATCATCGACGATTGAGGAAGTGGTGTTCAAATGGATCTGAGCACTATGGGACTTAACAGCTATGGTCATCAGTCCCCTAGAACTTAGAACTACTTAAACCTAACTAACCTAAGGACAGCACACAACACTCAGCCATCACGAGGCAGAGAAAATCCCTGACCCCGCCGGGAATCGAACCCGAGAACCCGGGCGTGGGAAGCGAGAACGCTACCGCACGACCACGAGATGCGGGCGAGGAAGTGATGTAATTCGCTTGTTCCACAAGGTGGAAAACAACATGTTATTTACCGGAAATCATCGTAGCAGCGACCACAGGAAGTTGTCAGGACCATGCTGAAGGAGAAAACGTGGAACTTCACCCTATATGTTTTGCAAGTCGCAAGTTAAGTGCTTACGAGTGGCGGTATGGTGTCACGGAAAAGGAGCTTTTAGCTGCGATGTGGAGTCTTTAGAGAAGAAGGCGAAACCACGAAACATACCCTATATGGAGAGGTGCAGCATAACTTAGCCAATAAACCGAGAGAGTTGGTTTCAGTGGATGTAATAGGCAGTCTGTTGATGACTTGGGACGGGATGAAATATATCTTCATTGTTCTTGATGTCTTTATGAAGTACGCAAGGCTTTACTCCTTGAGCACCACATCTGCCATTGACCTTGTCTGCTGGTCCGACGAATGAAGTGTTATGTAGAAAAGATCTGGTGTTCAGGGGCATGTACTCCGATAATGGGTCACAGTTTACTTCTCGAACTTCGGTTAGTGAGATGACCAAGATGGGTATAACAATACCCAAGACCAGTTATTACCATGCGGCTGGGAATCCCGTGGAGCGGTGTTTTCCTCAGGTGAGGAAACTTGCCAGAAAACACTGTTCCCATAAACACACGAAATGGACCGAATTCCTTCCGCAATTTGAGAAGTTCATATCTTTACTGGATACTCCTCCCCCTCGAAAGAACTGATGTTTGACAACACTATGCAGACGCCAATAGCAGAAGCAGCAAAATTAACCCCACCCCCTCACAATCAACTGACAAGAAAAGATTGTCATAGTATGAGAGGCTTAGAAGAAGAAAGATGAAAAGAAAAAAACAAAAGACGATGGGATCAGCAAAAGAAAGAAACAATATGTTTAGACATCATTCCAAGTCCGATTTGTTATAAAAGAAAATCGCCAAGTTTCGTTTACTGTATGACGAATCTCACTGGGCTGCTGAGTAGGTGACCATACCTCTCTACTCATGGAGCCAGTAACTGGGGAGAAAAAGGGGCTCCATTACATTACTAGTTTAAAAAAAATTTACTTGGTAATACTAAAGAATTCCTGTAAGATTGTAAAGATATGCCTCATTCCATAAGAAGTGGGACAACCTGCACATCACCCGATTCTCCATTGTTGCCAAACGTATTCAAAATGGCGCATTCAATATGGTGGCGATAGATATGGCAACATCACAATGACATCATGGCCGGAAGTTCAAATTTTGGCGGGAAGATAGGTCAATTGGGCTCCCTCCACTAACCTAACCCGTTCCCCTCCCCCCCCCCCCCCACCTCCCCCAGAAAATGGCGGGAAGTTCAAATCCCATCAGGACAATGCAACATACCATGGCTCGCTCCCTCTACTAACCTAAGAAAATTGTGGGAAAAAGGGTACTTGGACTACGTCCACTAACCTGTCATCTGACTGACACCTCTTCCTACGAATCAGTGGGAAAGGACTCAGCCTGTGCTGCACAGGATGGATGTAAGTCTTTATTTAAACAGTTTTTATTTAAGCAATTTGAGGCAATACCACCATCAATTGTGTTCACCATGGGGTCCGGCGTCTAACTGATCTAGTACACAGTACTGCCACCAGAGGGCACTGTCACCCCTCCAGTGATGTAATCCAAGATGGCGGTCTGGAGGGGGAAAAATGACGAGTCACGCCGCTGCCGATGGCATGTGAAAGTCACATCTATAGTTAAAGTTCTTCAAATGTTATACTGATGTCACATGTCTGTCTAAATAAGCACCAAGTCATCCTCTGGTCTGCGGGCGCATGTGTTTACGTTGCTCGTGCGAAACCTCTCTCTACCAGTGGATACGGACGTCACAGTTCGCGCTATAGACATCTGTTCCAGAATACATCGACTGCTTTCTCTCCCTCGGGATCCTAACAGGACCTGTTCATTAAAATAGTCCAAAATAACACCGATTGCATTCTTTCTGGGGGTTCTAATGAGGCAACACATGTTGCCCTTCCCGGAAATTGTAATATCCTGCTTTCAACATACGTCTCAGAAACAGTAAACTTCTCACTGCTAAACGCCTTCATCATGTATGTGCACGTTTGCGAAAACACAGTTAATCATAAATGCATTCTTTTTACTTGGAGATAGAGAAAGAGAGAGAGACAATGGTCGAATCAAGCCCCTCCAGAAATAGTGATTTTCGATAAAAGCTTCTCATTGGCTGTACATTCAAATGAAGCTCTCTCGTTGGTCACCTCGGTCTGTATATAAACCCACAACCAACCTCCATTGTCCTCAGTCCGCTGCTGTCCGCCTTGCTGTGCGTTCCATCGTGTCTGTATGTGTTTATTTGTTCTTTGCTCTCTGCAATATGAAGAGAGTCAGCTGTAGCAACACTTCAGAGTATAGCGGCAAGAAGATTAGAATTCTGGAGACAGGATTACCAAATGAGCAAATAATTTCTACACTCCTGGAAGTTGAAATAAGAGCACCGTGAATTCATTGTCCCAGGAAGGGGAAACTTTATTGACACATTCCTGGGGTCAGATACATCACATGATCACACTGACAGAACCACAGGCACATAGACACAGGCAACAGAGCATGCACAATGTCGGCACTAGTACAGTGTATATCCACCTTTCGCAGCAATGCAGGCTGCTATTCTCCCATGGAGACGATCGTAGAGATGCTGGATGTAGTCCTGTGGAACGGCTTGCCATGCCATTTCCACCTGGCGCCTCAGTTGGACCAGCGTTCGTGCTGGACGTGCAGACCGCGTGAGACGACGCTTCATCCGGTCCCAAACATGCTCAATGGGGGACAGATCCGGAGATCTTGCTGGCCAGGGTAGTTGACTTACACCTTCTAGAGCACGTTGGGTGGCACGGGATACATGCGGACGTGCATTGTCCTGTTGGAACAGCAAGTTCCCTTGCCGGTCTAGGAATGGTGGAACGATGGGTTCGATGACGGTTTGGATGTACCGTGCACTATTCAGTGTCCCCTCGACGATCACCAGTGGTGTACGGCCAGTGTAGGAGATCGCTCCCCACACCATGATGCCGGGTGTTGGCCCTGTGTGCCTCGGTCGTATGCAGTCCTGATTGTGGCGCTCACCTGCACGGCGCCAAACACGCATACGACCATCATTGGCACCAAGGCAGAAGCGACTCTCACCGCTGAAGACGACACGTCTCCATTCATCCCTCCATTCACGCCTGTCGCGACACCACTGGAGGCGGGCTGCACGATGTTGGGGCGTGAGCGGAAGACGGCCTAACGGTGTGCGGGACCGTAGCCCAGCTTCATGGAGACGGTTGCGAATGGTCCTCGCCGATACCCCAGGAGCAACAGTGTCCCTAATTTGCTGGGAAGTGGCGGTGCGGTCCCCTACGGCACTGCGTAGGATCCTATGGGCGTGCATCCGTGCGTCGCTGCGGTCCGGTCCCAGGTCGATGGGCACGTGCACCTTCCGCCGACCACTGGCGACAACATCGATGTACTGTGGAGACCTCACGCCCCACGTGTTGAGCAATTCGGCGGTACGTCCACCCGGCCTCCCGCATGCCCACTATACGCCCTCGCTCAAAGTCCGTCAACTGCACATACGGTTCACGTCCACGCTGTCGCGGCATGCTACCAGTGTTAAAGACTGCGATGGAGCTCCATATGCCACGGCAAACTGGCTGACACTTACGGCGGCGGTGCACAAATGCTGCGCAGCTAGCGCCATTCGACGGCCAACACCGCGGTTCCTGGTGTGTCCGCTGAGCCGCGCGTGTGATCATTGCTTGTACAGCCCTCTCGCAGTGTCCGGAGCAAGTATGGTGGGTCTGACACACCGGTGTCAATGTGTTCTTTTTTCCATTTCCAGGAGTGTATTTTGAGTGTAAATTTTCTTGTGTATGTTAAATTCATCTTATTAATTCCGTCTTCTTGTTATAGTACAACTCCAGGATTTTGTCTTGGAGTGTGAGGAGAGACAGGAGGTGGCTGGACTGCAACAGACTCTGGAAGTCCAGCCTACTATGTTGGGTTCACAGCCGGAATTGCCTTGTGAGTATAATTTTGATCGTAATCTGTTCTTATATAGTAGCGATTCAAAATTTTCTTATTTCGTAGTTTTTTTGTTCCTCTAGCTGACTTGAAGCAAATGCAAATTGAGCTGGAGGCAGAGCTGGGGGCTGAAAACAATTATCTACTGCAGCAGCAGCAACACTACGTGGAACAGCCTCCAGCTGTGGATAATCAACAAAACATTTCACGTAAGTATAGAAAAAAATATCCATGTCCGATCTTTCTGTCTAACTCGATACTCAAAATAAATAAAATTACGTCTCGTCCTGTTACAGGGACATTTCTAGAGGACTTCGATTTGTTGGACAGACAGCTGCATTTGTAGGTTTAAAAAAAAGATTACGTGGCTCTAGTAGTAGTGGTAGTAGTATAGGAAGGCTTTTTCTTGTAACAAATCGGTTTATATATCTTGTTTGTTGTTGTTGTTGTTGTAGGCGAGACAGACGAGGACCGACAAAGGCGCTCTGATCTGGCTCTACTAGATGATGATTATGATGACTATTTTGAGGGTGCAGTGGAGTCACCCGATCAAGTGTTTATGCTCTGGAGCCAGAGCGAAAACCCAATTACTCACTCTGCTTATAACCATATGATCGTCATAATTCTTTCCTTCAGCGCCCCAGCAGCGGTAAACAATGTTCTTAACTGTTATTTATTTTATCTCTTCTTCTACGGCGATTTCATCTCAACACGGGGTCCCTTCCCGTCGGAGGTTCGAGTCCTCCCTCGGGCATGGGTGTGTGTGTTGTTCTTAGCATAAGTTAGTTTAAGTAGTGTGTAAGTCTAGGGACCGATGAACTCAGCAGTTTGGTCCCTTAGGAATTTACACACACACATTTGAACATTCAACACGCGGTAGCGTGCATACCGGTAGCGACCAAACCGTCTTCCTCACCAAAGCTGCACCCGGTAAGGCGCACCTCGCCTATAAGGGTGCCGCTATTCGCTGCGCGGGAAGCCACTGCCGCCACCGCCGCCGCCACCCCGGCACCCCCGCTCTGGCGTCCGTATGCCGAGCAACGAACCACTGCCTCTCACGTTACTGGGTCAGGTCTATAACAGCATCGGGAGTCATCGCCGAAGCCTGACTGTTCCCATCGGACTGACCCAATAACAACCCAACATCCTCCTCCGTCATCATCATCATCATCATCGTATGAGCATGTCAGAATCGCCGTACACGCAAGGTATGTGCACCTCGTCGCATACAGACTTGCCCTCCCCAACACCATCATCAAGGGGTGGACTCAAAATAGTATTAATACCACACTACTGGCCATTAAAATTGCTACACCAAGAAGAAATGCAGATGATAAATGGGTATTCATTGGACAAATATATTATACTACAACTGACATGTGATTACATTTTCACGCAGTTTGGGTGCATAGATGCTGAGAAATCAGTACCCAGAACAACCACCTCTGGCCGTAATAATAGCCTTGATACGACTGGGCACTGAGTCAAAACAGAGCTTGGATGGCGTGTACAGGTACTGCTGCCCATGCAGCTTCAACACGATACCACAGTTCTACAAGGGTAGTGACTGGCGTATTGTGACGAGCCAGTTGCTCGGCCACCATTGACCAGACGTTTTCAATTGGTGAGAGATCTGGAGAATGTGCTGGCCAGGGCAGCAGTCGAACATTTTCTGTATCCAGAAAGGCCCGTACAGGACCTGCACATGCGGTCGTGCATTATCCTGCTGAAATGTAGGGTTTCGCAGCGATCGAATGAAGGGTAGTGCCATGGTCGTAACACATCTGAAATGTAACGTCCACTGTTCAAAGTGCGAACAAGAGGTGACCGAGACGTGTAACCAATGACACCCCATACCATCACGCCAGGTGATACGCCGGTACGGCGATGACGAATACACGCTTCCAATGTGCGTTCACCGCAATGTCGCCAAACACGGATGCGACCATCATGATGCTGTAAACAGAACCTGGATTCATCCGAAAAAATGACGTTTTGCCATTCGTGCACCCAGGTTTGTCGTTGAGTACACCATCGCAGGCGCTCCTGTCTGTGATGCAGCGTCAAGGGTAACCGCAGCCATGGTCTCCGAGCTGATAGTCCATGATGCTGCAAACGTCGTCGAACTGTTCGTACAGATGGTTGTTGTCTTGCAAACGTCCCTATCTGCTGACTCAGTGATCGAGACGTGGCTGCACGATCCGTTGCAGACATCTACATCTACATCCATACTCCGCAAGCCACCTGACAGTGTGTGGCGAAGGGTACCTTGAGTACCTCTATCGGTTCTCCCTTCTATTCCAGTCTCGTATTGTTCGTGGAAAGAAGGATTGTCGGTATGCTTCTGTGTGGGCTCTAATCTCTCTGATTTTATCCTCATGGTCTCTTCGCGAGATATACGTAGGAGGGAGCAGTATACTGCTTGACTCTTCGGTGAAGGTATGTTCTCGAAACTTTTAACAAAAGCCCGTACCGAGCTACTGAGCGGCTCTCCTGCAGAGTCTTCCACTGGAGTTTATCTATCATCTCCGTAACGCTTTCGCGATTACTAAATGATCCTGTAACGAAGCGCGCTGCTCTCCGTTGGATCTTCTCTATCTCTTCTATCAACCCTATCTGGTACGGATCCCACACTGCTGAGCAGTAATCGAGCAGTGGGCGAACAAGCGTACTGTAACCTTCTTCCTTTGTTTTCGGATTGCATTTCCTTAGGATTCTTCCAATGAATCTCAGTCTGGCATCTGCTTTACCAACGATCAACTTTATATGAGTATTCCATTTTAAATCACTCCTAATGCGTACTCCCAGATAATTTATGGAATTAACTGCTTCCAGTTGCTGACTGCTATTTTGTAGCTAAATGATAAGGGATCTACGTTTCTATGTATTCGCAGCACATTGATGATGTCCTCGCCGTGTCCGGCGACAGCGACTCCGTCAGTCTTCTCTGTTCTTGTTGTAGTAGGCTCGGATGTGGCTCGCGAATCCGAATTTCGCTTTGAATATCCTGTTGCATGAAGCACAGTGAAGTTGACCAGCAGAGTTGTAAGTATACGTGTAGACAGGCTTGAGCTGAGATTTTCGGAGCTCTCTTTTAGCATCCAGGTTCATTAGACGCTTTTGCTCGAATTGTTCGATGCTCTTATGTACAGTTGATCGCCACTCCGATCGGCGCAAAGCTAGCTCCTCCCAACGGTTGCTTGGAATGCCACAGGCTGCAAGGTGGCGTTTAATGGTGTCTTTATATCGCAGGTGTTGACCACCTTTCCTCCTCTTCCCGCACGAGAGCTGCGAGTAGAACACCGCTTTAGGTAGCCTACTGTCATCCATGCGTACTATGTGACCACTCCATCTCAGTTGATGTTTCATCATTAAAGCTTCAATACCAGCCAGTTTCACGCGGCGCAAAATCTCCGTGTTTGGGACACGGTCTTCCCATTTGATGCGCAGAATTGATCTCAGACATCGAAGATGAAATTTATCTAGCTTCTTAATGTCAGCTTTGTAACAGCACCAGGTTTCCGAGGCATAGAGTAAGGTGGATAATACTACTGCTTTGTAGACTGCAATTTTTGTTTGTAGTTTGAGATCATGTGATTTCCATACTCGGTCATTAAGCTTACCGAAGGCTGAGGCTGCGCTGGCTATACGCGCTGCGATTTCCGTTGTCAAGCTGTTGTCACTTCTAATTTGGCTTCCCAGGTATTTGAAATTTGACACATTTTGCAAGGGTTTGTTATTTATCTCAATACTGGAGTCATCTGCGTTAAGACTTCTAAGTGGCTGTTTGAGAACTTGCGTCTTAGTGATGCTAGTGGCTAAGCCAAATCTTCTGCAGGAGGCATTTAGCAGATTTATGTAAGTCTGAAGAGTTTCGCAAGAATTAGCCATCATGCATACACCATCCGCGTAGAGAATTTCTAAGATGGATAGTTTGGTTACGCGACTTTTTGTTCTGAGGCGAGAGATGTTGAAGACACTTTTGTCTGTCCTTGTGTCGAGATTAATTTGATTACTACAGGCTTTGGTCGCGTCTCTCATAACAACTGCGAAGTAAAGTGAGAAGAGTGTGGGAGCCAGAACACAGCCTTGTTTTACACCACATGTCACGGGAAACTGTTCTGAGAGCTTGTCCTCATGGCGGATTTTTGCCATCATGTTTTCATGAAACTGCCGAATCAAACTGACAATTTTGTCAGGGCACCCAGTTTTCTTTAGTATGATCCAGAGAGCTTCCCGTGGGACACGATCAAAAGCTTTTTCCAGGTCTACAAAGCACATGAACAAAGGCCGATGTTGCTCTAAGCTTTTCTCTTGCATTTGTTTGACAACAAATATGGCATCCACTGTGCCTCTGTTTGGGCGAAAGCCACACTGGGTCTCTGGTAGCAGTTTTTCTGCAAAGTGTGTTAACCGGGTGTTAATTATGTGGGCAAGGACATTACACTTGTCTACATTGAGATTCAATTGCCATTCCCTGCACCATGCGTCAATTCGCTGCAGATCCTCCTGCATTTCAGTACAATTTTCCATTGTTGCAACCTCTCGATACACCACAGCATCATCTGCAAAAAGCCTCAGTGAACTTCCGATGTCATCCACATGGTCATTTATGTATATTGTGAATAGCAACGGTCCTATGACACTCCCCTGCGGCACACCTGAAATCACTCTTACTTCGGAAGACTTCTCTCCATTGAGAATGACATGCTGCGTTCTGTTTTCTAGGAACTCTTCAATCCAATCACACAATTGGTCTGATAGTCCATATGCTCTTACTTTGTTCATTAAACGACTGTGGGGAACTGTATCGAACGCCTTGCGGAAGTCAAGAAACACGGCATCTACCTGTGAACCCGTGTCTATGGCCCTCTGAGTCTCGTGGACGAATAGCGCGACCTGGGTTTCACACGACCGTCTTTTTCTAAACCCATGCTGATTCCTACAGAGTAGATTTCTAGTCTCCAGGAAAGTCATTATACTCGAACGTAATACATGTTCCAAGATTCTACAACTGATCGACGTTAGATATACAGGTCTATAGTTCTGCACATCTGTTCGACGTCCCTTCTTGAAAACGGGGATGACCTGTGCCCTTTTCCAATCCTTTGAAACGCTACGCTCTTCTAGAGACCTACGGTAAACCGCTGCAAGAATTGGGGCAAGTTCCTTCGCGTATTCTGTGTAAAATCGAACTGGTATCCCATCAGGTCCAGTGGCCTTACCTCTTTTGAGCGATTTTAATTGTTTCTCTATCCCTCTGTCGTCTATTTCTATATCTACCATTTTGTCATCTGTGCGACAATCTAGAGAAGGAACTACAGTGCAGTCTTCCTCTGTGAAACAGCTTTGGAAAAATACATTTAGTGTTTCGGCCTTTAGTCTGTCATCCTCTGTTTCAGTACCATTTTGGTCACAGAGTGTCTGGACATTTCGTTTTGATCCACCTACCGCTTTGACATAAGACCAAAATTTCTTAGGATTTTCTGCCAAGTCAGTACATAGAACTTCACTTTCGAATTCATTGAACGCCTCTGCATAGCCCTCCTCACACCACATATCGCTTCGCGTAATATTTGTTTGTCTGCAAGGCTTTGGCTATGTTTATGTTTGCTGTGAAGTTCCCTTTGCTTCCGCAGCAGTTTTCTAACGCGGCTGTTGTACCACGGTGGCTCTTTTCCATCTCTTACGATCTTGCTTGGCACATACTCATCTAACGCATATTGTACAATGGTTTTGAACTCTGTCCACTGATCCTCAACACTATCTGCACTTGAGACAAAACTTTTGTGTTGAGCCGTCAGGTACTCTGTAATCTGCGATTTGTCACTTTTGCTAAACAGAAAAATCTTCCTAGCTTTTTTAATATTTCTGTTTACGGCTGAAATCATCGATGCAGTAACCGCTTTATGATCGCTGATTCCCTGTTCTGCGTTAACTGTTTCAAATAGTTCGGGTCTGTTTGTCACCAGAAGGTCTAATATGTTATCGCCACGAGTCGGTTTTCTCTGTTTAACTGCTCAAGGTAGTTTTCAGATAAAGCACTTAAAAAAATTTCACTGGATTCTTTGTCCCTGCCACCCGTTATGAACGTTTGAGTCTCCCAGTCTATATCCGGCAAATTAAAATCTCCACCCAGAACTATAACATGGTGGGGAAATCTACACGAAATGTTTTCCAAATTATCCTTCAGGTGCTCAGCCACAACAGCTGCTGAGCCAGGGGGCCTATAGAGACATCCAATTACCATGTCTGAGCCTGCTTTAACCGTGACCTTCACCCAAATTATTTCACATTTCATATCTCCATCAATTTCCTTCGATACTATTGCACTTCTTATCGCTATAAACACGCCTCCCCTTTCACTGTCCAGCCTGTCTCTGCTGTATGCATTCCAATCTGAGTTTAGAATTTCGTTACTGTTTACATCTGGTTTCAGCCAACTTTCTGTCCCTAGTACTATGTGGGCATTGTGACCGTTTATTAATGAGAGCAGTTCTGGGACCTTCCTATAGACGCTCCTGCAGTTTACTATTAGCAGATTAATATTATTCCCTGTTGCATTTTGCCTACTCCTACCTTGCCGCGTCTCAGGAGGCGTCTTGTCGGGCCTAGGGAGGGAATTCTCTAACCTAAAAAACCCACATGTGCACTCCACACGTACTCCGCTACCCTTGCGGATAAGATGCCTGTCATATCGACTGCTAGTGATACGATTCCGTTGGGATCCAGCACAGCGTTCCGTATTACCCTCCATGTTCTGCAAACAGTCATTGGATCTCGACCAATGCGAGCAGCAATGTCGCGATACGATAAACCGCAATCGCGATAGGCTACAATCCGACGTTTATCAAAGTCGGAAACGTGATGGTACGCATTTATCCTCCTTGCACGAGGCATCACAACAACGTTTCACCAGGCAAAACCGGTCACTTCTGTTTGTGTATAAGAAATCGGTTGGAAATTTTCCTCATGTCAGCACGTTGTAGGTGTCGCCACCGGCGCCAACCTTGTGTGAATGCTCTGAAAAGCTAATCATATGCATATCACAGCATCTTCTTCCTGTCGGTTAAATTTCGCGTCTGTAGCACGTCATCTTCGTGGAGTAGCAGTTTAAATGGCCGGTAGTGTACTATAGATGATCCTGTGGCTAGTGGCAGTTCTCTCTCCCGTCCTTTTAGTGAAGGACGTCAGGTCAGTGATATCAAACTGCAGTTAGAATACTCGGTGATTGCAGACACTTTCGAGGAGCGAATCTCGTTCACGAGGATCGAGAACCCTGTAGGAGGGTACCGCGACCCTGTTGGTTTTGTAAGGGCATGCCTTCCTGTCGTGGAAACGGAGCTCCTCAAGGTAGTCAATGATCCTCCGCGGTATTCCGCCATTAAAAGCAGTGCATTGAATTATCGCACTCCCCCCCCCCCCCCCTTGTTGAGTCTGGTGTTGAAGAGACCACTCTTCATTATCTTTGGGGAAAAATGGCGTGATAATGCGTAGCACATCAATCGCTGAGTGGTTTCGTAAATCCACCTTGAGTACTATACTGACCCGGTTTTCCGAGTTGAAAGTCAGAGGGTCAGCTAATACACTCAGCCGAATACTACACCTGGACATCCATACACACGTCTACGATCCATTACATGGAGTATCTAGCTATATAAAGGTCCCTAAAGATTTGGCTGACAAGAGGGCATGCATTAATGTCGAAAATAGAAACCAACAGGCTTGTTTTGCGTGGTCAGTCCTGGACTGCCAAAGAAACTACAATTACAGAGATCATCCTGAGCGTCCCAGTACATACCATGTAGGTGATAATATTCGTGGGTGTTATAACTTTGATGGTATCAATTTCCCCATCAAGATGCAGGACATACCTAAATTTGAAGTGCAGAATACAGGAATATCGGTTAATGTTTATGGCCTGGAGAAGAAAAGCAAGTCAGATGAGCAAGACAAGCATATTGTCGTCGGCCCCCTCCATTTCTCAAAATTTGCCAGTGACCGTGAGCTGCATGTAAACATGCAGCTCTTCTCTGAAGGTGACAATTATCACTATGTTTGGATCAAAGACATGTCCCGACTCCTTTCGACACAGCTTTCATCTGATCATCCTGTAAAACATATTTGCTTAATGTGCCTCAATTATTTCTCCTCAGACAAGTTATTAGCGGCGCATCTAGTAGACTGTGCTTCCAAGGGCCCTGTACATGTTATTGTACCTACTGAGGAAATCAAATTCATAAAGTTTAAGAATGCTCACCACCAGGAGCGATGCCCGTTTGTAGTGTAGGCCGACTTCGATTGTCTCCTCACCCGTGTGAGCCACGGTGAGGGTCACCCTACAGCCTCACATATCACGTTTACAGAAAAACACCTACCATATGCGGCAGCATACCAAATTGTATCGTCATATGATTCCAGTCTGAACCACTACAAATCTTATGTCGAGGATAATCCTGCAGTTTGGCTGCTCACTGAGCTCATATAACTTTCATGGGAGATTGATAAGCTTTGCAGCAACAACATACCCATGACTAAATCGAAGGAGAATGATGATTTGTATAATAACGTGGTTGATTGTCATATTTGTGGGATTCCATTAGATAGAAAAGCGGGAATTCCTCGTAGGGACCACTGCCATCTTACGGGGAAGTTCTGTGGTGCAGCTCAAAACGCGTACAATTTGGAGTACCAGCTACCTAGACACATACCTGTTTTCTTCCACAATTTAAGTGGGTATGACGCTCACTTTCTAGTTGAGCACTTGGCTGATTTCGGTTTGGACAAAGATCAGGTCAGTGTCCTACCTGAGAGCGTCGATAAATACATTTCATTCTCCAAACGAATGACACCAAGAATTACACTCCGCTTCCTTGATATGCTACGTTTTATGCAGGCGCCACTCCAGAAACTAATTGAAACTCCACCTCCGGAGGATATGCATTTCCCGACGAGGAAAAGTTTCAACTTGTGACTAGCAAGAGGATTTTCCCATATGAGTATGTGATGGAGAAACTCAACGAAACCGGGCTACCCAACATAATGTATTCTCCAGCAACCTTACAGGCGATGCCATAACAGATGCAGAGTATGCGCATACCATGAATGTCTGACAGGAATTCAATATTTCAACTACAGAAGAGTATGCAAGGCTTTACATGGACATGGATGTGCACTTGTTTGCGGAAGTTTTCGAGAAATTCCGGAGTCTATGCAAGACCACATATTCTCTGGATCCCACCTTTTATTACGTGGCACCTGGGTTGTCTTGGGAAGCAATGCTCAAGAAAACGAAGTGCAGAATTGAATTATTGACCAATGCTGACATGATTCTTTTCTTTGAGCGAGGTATCTGTGGGGGATTGTGCCAATGTATCCATAGGCACGCGAAGGCAAATAACCTGCAGATGGGTGACAGTTTCAACGCATCCCTTGATTCAACTTACATAATGTACTTGGATGTAAAGTACTTATAAGGGCACGCCATGCAGCAATCACTGCCGATTGGTGAGTTTCGACTGGTACCCGAAGACGAATGCAAGGGATTAGGTGGAAAAATCATGAGGAGTATGGCAGCTGATTCTGGTGTGGGGTATGTGGTGGAGGTAGAGCTCACATGCCCTATTAGATTGCATGATGCGCACGCCAATTTGCCGCTGTGTCCAGAGCAACTAGTTCTGCGAGGAGGCTCCACGCCAAAACTGATGACAACGCAGGGGGATAAGCATAATCTCCAGCATTGTCTCAGTTTGGGTGTGGAGCTGGTTAGAATCACCTGGGCTATCTCCTTCAAGAAGTCCCCCTGGTTGAAGGAGTATATTGATTTGAATACGAGACAGAGAGCTTCCGTGATGTGTGACTTTGAGAAAGAGTTTTAATGAATAATTAAATTTTCGATAAAACAATGGAGCATATGGCCACTGCATATGGTATGGCAGACTAGTATTCAATCAAGAGGACACGAGGTGTACACTGTGCTGCAGTCTAAAATCGGTCTGTCGCCTCATGACGATAAAAGGGCCATTTGTGATGATGGGATTGAAACTCTCCCATACTCACACTACTCACTTCTAGTGAGAAGGGGTGGGCGACTGTGATTGAATGAGTGTGTGAGAGACTGAGAGAGAGAGAGGGAGTCTGCAGAGTAGTAGTATGACCCTTTAGCATAGTATAATTAATTTTGTGTGTGTGTGTGTGTGTGTGTGTGTGTGATGTAAATATTTTTGTGTACTATGTACATGTGTATATGCATACATAGAGACAGAATGTGAGATAAAGTAAGTATAAAAGCAAAATTTATATACACATGCACACCATTGTGTGTGAAAGAAAGAATAAACATAAACAGAAAAATATCAAAAAAAAGCTAAAAATAGAAAAAATTTATATATTGATATATTTGTTCATACGCAACGTATGTGTAACTTGTAGATATATATATACAGACATGCACCATGTGCGTTTTCTAAATCATCCAAGTCAGAACAGTTTTAAGTATATATATATATATATATATATATATATATATATACTCCTGGAAATGGAAAAAAGAACACATTGACACCGGTGTGTCAGACCCACCATACTTACTCCGGACACTGCGAGAGGGCTGTACAAGCAATGATCACACGCACGGCACAGCGGACACACCAGGAACCGCGGTGTTGGCCGTCGAATGGCGCTAGCTGCGCAGCATTTGTGCACCGCCGCCGTCAGTGTCAGCCAGTTTGCCGTGGCATACGGAGCTCCATCGCAGTCTTTAACACTGGTAGCATGCCGCGACAGTGTGGACGTGAACCCTATGTGCAGTTGACGGACTTTGAGCGAGGGCGTATAGTGGGCATGCGGGAGGCCGGGTGGGCGTACCGCCGAATTGCTCAACACGTGGGGCGTGAGGTCTCCACAGTACATCGATGTTGTCGCCAGTGGTCGGCGGAAGGTGCACGTGCCCGTCGACCTGGGACCGGACCGCAGCGACGCACGGATGCACGCCAAGACCGTAGGATCCTACGCAGCGCCGTAGGGGACCGCACCGCCACTTCCCAGCAAATTAGGGACACTGTTGCTCCTGGGGTATCGGCGAGGACCATTCGCAACCGTCTCCATGAAGCTGGGCTACGGTTCCGCACACCGTTAGGCCGTCTTCCGCTCACGCCCCAACATCGTGCAACCCGCCTCCAGTGGTGTCGCGACAGGCGTGAATGGAGGGACGAATGGAGACGTGTCGTCTTCAGCGATGAGAGTCGCTTCTACCTTGTTGCCAATGATGGTCGTATGCGTGTTTGGCGCCGTGCAGGTGAGCGCCACAATCAGGACTGCATACGACCGAGGCACACAGGGCCAACACCCGGCATCATGGTGTGGGGAGCGATCTCCTACACTGGCCGTACACCACTGGTGATCGTCGAGGGGACACTGAATAGTGCACGGTACATCCAAACCGTCATCGAACCCATCGTTCTACCATTCCTAGACCGGCAAGGGAACTTGCTGTTCCAACAGGACAATGCACGTCCGCATGTATCCCGTGCCACCCAACGTGCTCTAGAAGGTGTAAGTCAACTACCCTGGCCAGCAAGATCTCCGGATCTGTCCCCCATTGAGCATGTTTGGGACTGGATGAAGCGTCGTCTCACGCGGTCTGCACGTCCAGCACGAACGCTGGTCCAACTGAGGCGCCAGGTGGAAATGGCATGGCAAGCCGTTCCACAGGACTACATCCAGCATCTCTACGATCGTCTCCATGGGAGAATAGCAGCCTGCATTGCTGCGAAAGGTGGATATACACTGTACTAGTGTCGACATTGTGCATGCTCTGTTGCCTGTGTCTATGTGCCTGTGGTTCTGTCAGTGTGATCATGTGATGTATCGGACCCCAGGAATGTGTCAATAAAGTTTCCCCTTCCTGGGACAATGAATTCACGGTGTTCTTATTTCAATTTCCAGGAGTGTGTATATATATATATATATATATATATATATACAGCTCACAGTCCATCAGAATTGTTATTGTAAATCCTTTGCTATTGAAATTAGATTCTAAGCTGCACAGTCCATCAGAATTATTGTAAAATCTATGCTACTGGGGCTGTGGAATTTAGTTGTAGTAAAGAAAGTATATCCACATTAGTTTTTAGCGTAGATTTATAAAAAAAATCCCACCAGTGTTGCCGTTGTAGCATGTAAGTTAAAAGTATTTCTGCTTTGGAATAGCAAAGTCAGTTTATAACTCAAGAATACTGTATTGTACCTAAAGAATTGTATTGTACCTGAAGAACTATATTGTATTTGTGTGACCTGAATAAACCAAGAAAAAAATTGGTCACCATTCGTCTTTGTTGTTATTGTTATTTACAAAAAAAATCCCTATCTCCTATTGCATTATGTATGTATATGGATATAAGAGCTTTGCATGTCTCAAAAGACATTAGTGTTGCTGAAGATGAGTGCTATTAAGAAGATGAAGTTTAAGATAGAAGATAACAAAATATATAGAATGGTTATATGGAATTACGCCTATCATACAGCACGAATTGAGTTATGGGAGCAGGATGCACGTGAACGTTTTCACTTCCAATGATATATAGCAGACATGTCTAAAATTATAACTCCTGTGCTTGAAGAAAGCCATAAACATAGCATGTTGTTAAAAAAACTGTGCACTGTCAAAGCAGGAACAGGGTTGAAAAAAGAACACAGAGGTTGTGAGGTAAAAATTAGTTCATTTCTTATCCTACTTAAAACTAATTTTACATTTTCATAAGCAGGCACAGCAACACTATTTTCGCACATCTTCTTCTTCTTCTTCTTAAGTCAATGGAGAGGACACCCGTAGAATTCCAGGTCTTGAAAAACAGAAAACTTAAAGATTCGACACATCCATGAGATCTTCTCCTTCCCCTTCACGTAGATGACGCTATCCGTGTGATCGAATAATTTAAGCACCATCACCATATCCTTATAGGTTATGCCAGGATCATCCCAGCGTATTCCATGGTAGAAATGTGTTAACCACTTTGCATTCTTCCGTGTCTTAGCACACATCAAATGCTTGAAAGACCTCAGTGATGCAATGTTTGCTGAGAATGTCTCTGTGTACGCTACAAAGGCAACATCTTTAGATATGAACTGTCTACGTTCTCCATCATAGAAACCCTGCGTGTCTGCACCTTGAGATGCGATTGTGAAATGCTCTAGGTATGGTGCAGCACCTATTTGTTTACACAGCTCTTTGCACAACACTGGTGAGCGGGCAGTAGTTAATAACACAGACATGTAGAACTAGAGCATACATGACAGTGTGTTCTGGGAAATTTGTTGAAGATTCAAATTCAATTCGCACATCTATAGGTTCAGACTTAATTATCTAGTTCTGTTTCGAGCAGTCTATTACGATGATTGGTGGAAGCTCCTTGAACTTCCGTGGACAGAGTAGACACCCTCCACCCTCCTCTTCAGCAATTTCATACTAAGAAGCACGAAACCTTGCTTACGTCTCATGTGCTGACTGTGTACATTTTCATTTCACTGCAGATATGAATTGTCATATGGGTAGAATTCTGAATTCAGGTAGACTTTGGCATTAGTTAACTTGCAGTTGTCAAACACGGTGGACCCATTTGCTATATTACCTATTCTATCAGTCTGAAATGCAAGTATGATGAATCTAGGTGTCTAGCTGCGAGGAGGTTTTAATAGCCCATGTTTCTCTGCTCGCAGTTGGTAACTCGAAAACCTCCCGCAAGCGAAATGTCAGTGATAGAAATGTACCAGAATTAAGGGCTTTTAAAAGCTTCAAACGCTCCTCGTCTGATACATTGATGTGAGGCATTTTCCTTATTATCTTGCTAATTGTGATCATATTCTCTTCTTGAGCTCCTTGAATGTATGAGTTATTATCCATCGCACTCCGCACCAAAATGAGTTCCAGTTTAGCGTTCATAATAATCTGTCTCATGTTCTCAAAGCACCCCATAAACATTTTTAGAGGTATGCCTGCAGTAAATCGCTTGTACTCTGCAACTGTTCAATCCTCTGGATCTCCTATGAATCATCCCGCATTTTCTAAACCATGCAAATCTGTGGGTGATGCAGAGACGTATGTTTTAAGGGCTGATGTTATGCCGACACTGCATGTACGGTCGTTCTCAGATCCATTGAGTTCATAGCGTATCTCTTGAAACAGGAATGCTAAACCGTTATGTGTAAGCTTGGATCCCACTGTATCGCTGCCGTCGGTTTTCTTGAATGACCCCTCTATATATATGAAACTCTTGCAAGGAAGCGTCAGTGCGGTTTGGTGCTGGATGACAATCCTAATTTCATCGTTCTTGTTAAATGTGGTTGAAGCATTAGGTTTATGAGAGAAGTATTCCTGACGTATAATTCTCTCATCATACTCTACTGGACTGGTTATATTGAGTGAGGACGTCATTGCGCGGTTTCAAGCCAACTGATTTAAGAAACTTGCAGTCCACACATGTTATCACTTTGCTGTTCGGTAGTGAAGCGACGTACTGTGGATTGCGTGTACTTGTTTTTATACCATACGCCCATCCTGCCTTTGATGCAATCGTACAGTGATTTCCTCACCACGAGAGTCAACAAGTTGATTATTCTGGTCCACAATACGCAGCTCCTAATAATCCAACGTGTGAGCTGTCACTGGAAGGTACATTGCATTGGCAGGAGTCTCAACAATCTTATAGCCGGTTGCAACTAAGGGGAAGAATCTGTAAATAGTATGAATCAGACTATTGTTGAGATAGGAGCTCGTTGCAATGTTACACTCGACTCGGATTGTGCTGATCTGACTTGTAAAATTTACTTGGATCCTTCTTCAAAAACTACACTTTTGTGAAACCCAGCGAGCGCCCTATTAAACCTTTCTGGTTAAAGTCAGTCTCAGTGATATTTGGGATGCTGTTGTACGTCTCCAGTCCAATCAATGCAATATTCCTTTCACCAATGCTCAAATCAATTGGCGGGAAGTAATTTGCACGCAATACAGATGATCGTTCTTTAAACGTCAAGTATAGGAATGTTTAAAGCTCCTCCTTATATGGCATGCTCCTTCTTCTTTGTAAACTTCAAGAGAAACATGATGCAAAGATATCGACAGAGGTATCTATTAAAGTCCTTATAGTGTTGATAATTGTAGAACACACGTCTTCTGTGAGTGAAGTATCGTTATAATTCTTCTGGCTGTTGCAGGTCACCAAGTGAGTCGAAATAGTAGACGATATCCTCATTTTTCATAACATATGATACCCAGTGGGTGCCAGGGCCTACAGTAACATCTAAATTCACAATGCCACATTCACCAGTTTTCCACAGTCTTCGGTAATGTATCCCGCATAAACACACCACGAAATCTTGGAATGTTGAATATGAATTTGTTTCTGACAAACTTAAGAAGATCGGTATTTGTGAGTGGTCGGTCTGGTGGGACCGCTAAATGGGCTTCTTTTTTTAATGAATAGACCAAGCCCTTTCCTGTATGGTTTCAAGTGTAGTTCTTTTCTGATGGCTGCAGCTTCCATCATGCGGTTATGTCTTCTTGCCTCTTCTAACTGCGCCTGGGAGTTTTGCTCGTTCTTGACCGTTCGAGCGATAGCTGCAGCACCACCAGCGACGGACCCTACCGCCGAGAGCGCGGAGAGGGCCGGGATGAGAAATGGAAGAAAACTGCCAGATTTTTTGGCTATTGGTAGAACCCGAGGTGCTTTAACAGATCCTCTTCTTCTTCTTCCCGCACCATTCTGATTCAGTGCGTTTTAGTTGCATACATCGCTGTCAGGATACAGTTCTTCAAACAACTCTGCTTCGCACCCTTATCCTTCTTGTTTAGTTCACAACGTACAGCATTCGTAACTCGCTCAATATTCAACACTCCTAAACCCAACTTAATATTTCCTCACACGGTTTTATCAACTGCAAATGCTGCGATGTTTTAACTTATACCAATATCCTTTCTTCTCCGTATCGCCTTAGCCTTATCAGCTGAAGTTCTCTCTGAGATGTGGTGACTTGATAGATCTTTATTTGCAGAGTATGCAATGTCATGTTTCATACACGCTTCGTCGAGCAGATTAACCCCCTTATCACCTCGTGCCAAGCGTTTCTGGAGCTTTGTCCCAAGTCCACAGTAGTTATACCCAAGGATGTGTAATTCCACTGGCAGTTTGTCTAGAATACCACCACCTCCTCTAATGCGTCTCCCAGCATGCATGTTATGCTACTGCGGTGGTTGTGGACTGTGCCCCGCTCCCATTATATAGAAAATCGTCGGCATCAAGCCAACTGTTTTGTGTAGCAGGAAAACCAAGCCATTTCATTAGTGCTTTATTTCCACGACGTGTTATGACTCTCTCCATCAGAAAAACATCCGGTACTGAGCTTTTCTGTAACTCCTTGGTGTAGTAACAACCTGCAATTTCTTTATCTTTAGTATCCTTCAATATATAAGTTCTAGGATTCGTTATTTGCACCTTTGAAACTGTAAATATCTCTGTTGTCTTGAGATACATACCAAATCATGTAAATTAAATTTCCGTCTGCGTGGCTCTAGCATTTTAATGTGATAGTAGACCGCATCCATGAGCCCATTATCACGAACATCGATTGGTCTCATTTTTATTGTGGTATGTTTGGTTCGATTATACTGAGCAATTATTTCTGGGATGATATCTGTCCATTTGTATGAGCCGCGAAGGTTAAAACGTATCCACATTCGACCTTTTATTGTTCTGTTCAGGCGCTCCACGGTACTTGGCTTCAATTGAGTGAATGCTGAATAGTGATGTATTCCGTACATCACGGTCTTGAAATACCTATTGTAGAACTCCCCACCGTGATCAGTTTGGAGGTTGTCTGGACATCGATTCATCCCTGTCTGCAGCAAACGCTCAAAAACATCGGCGACATTTCTATCCGTTTTTGTTCTGACAAGTAATGCCTAGGCAAATTTGGAGTATGTGTCAATAACCATTAAAATATATCTACAAGATCAGCTTCCCACAGGTCATCCAACCCTTTAATCATCACATGCCTACGAGGGTATGTTTTCCATGCTGGTTTATGTAGTTCTCGAACTACTTCTCCATACTTACTCGATGATACCCCTCTGTCTAAGCTCAGAGATTATTGAAACAACCTCATTCGAATGAGCTGTATTAACTGCAGCAGCTGTTGCCATGAGCAGACGTAGTCGATTTATTAGTTCGTTGGGGTCGTCATAATATATATACTCAGGAATTCTATTGTTCACTGCTTTATGCTCAATATCAATACCATCACCACTGCTGCTGTTGTTTTCCCTTTCAAGTATTGGTTTTATAATGGTTTTATATTTCTTGTTGATCAGGTTTCTCGTGATCTTATGTACACCAGTCATGTGCAGTATTTCACGGTATGTTTCCCTACCATTAACTGAATAATTTATAGGGTTTTTGGTACGTCTTAGGAAAATAAGATTCATTAAGCCAGTGTTCTCTCAAACCGCCTATCACAAATTTGTATTGTGTCATCAGTTACAGTTATATACCCAACATGTACGGTCTTCCTCTGCTAACGCCGAATGTTCTATCTATCTGACCAGGGGTGTGATGGATAATGATTGCGTCAATGGTAACACATCGCTATCACTTGTTTTTGTTTTTGCTGAGAGATATCTGAGAGATTCAGTTACTGGCTTAAAGGTCTCTCTTAGTGTTTGCTGTTGATCCATATGCCCTAACTTCAGCAACCGTAATTTCTCACGAACTGCTTTCCAAGCTTGAATCACTTTCTACTTCACTGACTTCTCAGTGTATACTAATCAGACATCTCCACAGCGTGAGGCTTTATACGAGAGTTGTCCAGAAAGTAAGTTCCGTTCGGTCACGAAATGGGCACTACAGTGAAAACCCAATGAAGCTTTGCACAGATGTGTTGGGTAGTGTCTCAAGTATGACCGTCGATCGCATCAAGCCGCTCTTTTCAGTTGTGAGCACACTGTGAGCGAGTAAAGGTGCCTAGAACAACAATGTCTCCCACCAAGTAGGAGGGCCTACTGAGAAGCTTCGCCTTAATGAATGTAGCCCACCTAACACAACTGCCACGCACTTCCTTCTTCATGGCTATTCTCAGCTGCACTCTGCAGGGGCAATGAAGACGCTCCTGCAGCCTTTTCGATGGGAAGTGTTCGGTCACCCACAACACAGCCCTAATGGCTCGTCCGGAGTATCATCTCTGTTCACATGAAACGCTGGATATGAAGAAAACACTTGGGCGCAGGCTGTGCACTAGAGACCAGTGTAGAGACTTATCGGAAAGCACAGGTGTCTGCCTTCTATCCGACATATGCCTAAGTCGGAGCGGCGACTGTGTAGAAAAGTATCTGGAAAGTGTAGCTAACACTTGCAAATAAAATGTTTCTGATTTTCACTGTGGTTTCCATTTAGTGACTGATCCGAACTTACTTTCTGGACAACCCTCGTATATCCGCTCTTCTTCTTCCTCTTACTATGTACCTGCTCCGCCTTCTCAACAACAAGGAACTCTACATCTATTTTCTCCTAAATATCCTCGACTTTTTCAGTTAAGTCGGTTACATTCTTACCGACTTGATTAACTAACTCATTTAACGGATTCACCATTCTCAAAAAAGTCTGCTAATACGTCTCTAGTTCCCTGCACATACCTCCAACTTAATGCACAATAGTCTGAATTTTCGCAGCCATGTACAGGCGAATGTTCTGTCTGTGTACACCCATGCTCTCGGGTTGAGAGCTAGACATACGCGCAAATTTGTCCATGGTGCAGCGTATACTGATGAACTAACCTCTCTTACCGTGCTATATATGGAGAAACTTTTGAAAGTTTCGCCTGTACCTACCGTCACTCAATTTTCAATAACGAAAAACCCATACTGCGAATGATTCCAGCAATCAGCACAGATCTTTACAAATTCAGTTCCGACATATGCGTGATAAATGTGTTTTAAATTCAGATTGTCTTGTTTGAAGGCTATAATGACGTTTGCATTATCCTTAACCAACTGTTTCGGGATTCTGGAACATGTTTGGCTTAGATAAAATACATCAGCACCCATATTGCCACCGAAACAGAAATATTTTCGAATTTGGTCTTCGTTTTCCACAGCAACATCGTCAAATATGAAGACAGTGTTTGGCTTTGCTTTTGGAGGTGGAGGGATATTCACTGAATGTCGTGCATGTGCAAAAAATGTTCAAATGTGTGTGAAATCTTATGGGACTTAGCTGCTAATGTCAGCAGTCCCTAAGCTTACACACTACTTAACCTGAATTATCCTAAGGACAAATACGCACACCCATGCCCGAGCGAGGACTCGAACCTCCGCCGGGACCATTGTTGTGCATGTAACACCATCTACACCGCGCAGTATCTCCTGTAATAGCTGATACTTGAGTTGAAACAGTGTTGTTAAGAACACACAAACATGTTCAAATCGGACTCTATCTACATGTGTTAGCAGTGTCATGAGGACTGGATGGACCTACAATAATTGCTCGTATATTATCAGGAAGGAGAATTCCATTCTTCTCCTTCCTCAAGTCTTCTTTTGCATCTTCACAAGACCAGTCACCGACAACAAAGTCCTTGTGATGAGGATGTTTCACCCAACCTGCAATGATACTAACTACGCCAGGTACTGACAGGTAGTTGACATACATAGAAAGATACACTTGAAGGGATGGTAATAGTATGTGTAGCCACTATGGCTCCATCACTTAACCGACTGAGGTATATTGGCTACACAGAGAAAACAGCTATATATATTTTATCTATGAAGAGTAACTTTACCGTTCATTTCTGCGAATAACTAGTGTAGCGTTGAAAAAATGTTAATAAGCGTAATACTTTGACTATAATGAGAGATGTATGAAACAAAACACAAACACAGTTTGAGATTATATATACATACATTATTTATTTATTTATTTAAATATAATACATAGGATGCAGTATTTCAAGAAAATAATAAGACTCTTTCTTTATCTTCTTCTACATCTACATACATACTCCCCAATCCACCATACGGTGCGTGGCGGAGGGTACCTCGTACCACAACTAGCATCTTCTCTCCCTGTTCCACTCCCAAACATACCGAGGGAAAAATGACTGCCTATATGCCTCTGTACGAGCCCTTATCTCTCTTATCTTATCTTTGTGGTCTTTCCGCGAAATGTAAGCTGGCGGCAGTAAAATTGTACTGCAGTCAGCCTCAAATGCTGGTTCTCTAAATTTCCTCAGTAGCGATTCACGAAAAGAACGCCTCCTTTCCTCCAGAGACTCCCACCCGAGTTCCTGAAGCATTTCCGTAACACTCGCGTGATGATCAAACCTACCAGTAACAAATCTAGCAGCCCACCTCTGAATTGCTTCTATGTACTCCCTCAATCCGACTGGATAGGGATCCCAAACGCTCGAGCAGTACTCAAGAATAGGTCATATTAGTGTTTTATAAGCGGTCTCCTTTACAGATGAACCACATCTTCCCAAAATTCTGCCAGTGAACCGAAGACGACTATCCGACTTCCCCACAACTGCCATTACATGCTTGTCCCACTTCATATCGCTCTGCAATGTTACGCCAAAATATTTAATCGACGTGACTGTGTCAAGCGCTACACTACTAATGGAGTATTCAAACATTACAGGATTATTTTCTCTATTCATCTGCATTAATTTACATTTATCTATATTTAGAGTTAGCTGCCATTCTGTACATGAATCGCCGGCCAGTGTGGCCACGCGGTTAAAGGCGCTTCAGTCTGGAACCGCGCGACCGCTACGGTCGCAGCTTCGAATCCTGGCTCGGGCATGGATGTGTGTGATGTCCTTAGGTTAGTTAGGTTTAAGTAGTTCTAAGTTCTAGGGGACTGATGACCTCAGATGTTAAGTCCCATAGTGCTCAGAGCCATTTGAACCATTTTTTTTTTGTACATAAATCACAAATCCTGTCCAAGTCATCTTGTATCCTCCTACAGTCACTAAACGACGACACTTTCTTCGCACCTGTACGGTGTTTCCCAAATAAAGCTTTTTGACATGCAATACATTCCGCGCGTATCTCCCTCAAGCCAATAGATGCCACACAGTACGTAGGTTCTTCACACACACTTTCAATCTGTTTCTCTCTCGATTCAGCGTTCATGTGCAAACAAAGGTACTGCTTCAAATCATCAACATGTGCACTTTGCACATGGAAGAAGTTTACAACATCACTGTATGCAGAGTCTATGCTCAGCAACCAGCGGTTCTATCTCACCAAAGCAAGACGTAGCGCTCTATCGTATAACTTCATAACTGATTCGTGCCTTAGATAAACACAGCTGTCACCTGCTTTCACACATATTGCGCAGTCATCATACACTGTTGTGATAGATAGTGTCACAACAGTAAGGCGAATATCTGGGGGAGAACGCGTTGGATAATTGTAATCATCTGGTGATTGATGTAGTGCTCTGCACGACATATTTCGTCCCAGTCGAACTCGGAAATTGGCACTTTAACACCCTTCAATGCATTTTCAATTTCTATTCTCGCATGCAAGCCCTAGACATGATGTGCTTCTACACCAACGTTTACACGTTTCGTTCCACTGGGAGTTAAATTGTATGTAGAACTGAAAAGGATGGGTACACTCAGTGCCTTCTTATTCACAGCACAGGGATGTTCTGCTGGGATGGGTCATATGTTTGTGACAGTACCGTCCTCCATCTTGGTGTTGTTTAGGGCCACCAGCAGCGTTCGATGTGTTGGCAGCAGACCGCGTGTCTTCATCCCATAAATCGATGAGTGGGACAGTCAACAACAGCTCCTTGTCCTGCTCCAGCAAGAGGGCTATGTGTGCTACAGGATCCCACATGGTCGCTACAGGTTCAGACATGCTGGGGGTTGTTGCTGCCGCAGATCCAGAGGTCAGTGCAGGTCTCGACAAGATGGCAGCCGAGGTTACTATAGGTTCAGACGCAGTAGAGATCGGCATGTTGGCGTTCGATCCTGTGAGCTTGGACGCGTCGAGGGCTACTTCTGAACAAAGATGAGGAAGCATTACACATGGACCAAGATGTGAAAACAATCAATAATAATAATAGTAATGTAACCACAGACAAAGGTGTGATATGGGATACTTACTTTTCCGTTACTTCCTGTTCTGCAGGACTGTGTTGGATTGCGACTGCTGTTGACGCTTCATGGTTCTTCTTCCTCTGATGTTACTGAGCAAGACTGAGGTCACAGAGCTGCTGAGCCTGCCCTATACCCCCTCAATGACGTGACCGGATATGACTGTCCTACTGGCTGAAGTCTAACACGTGACTAAAGTAAGGGTCCCTATTGGTTCCCGCCATTTCCCCCACTCCAGACTTCCATCTTGGATTATGTCACAGGAGGGACGAGGTGGCAGTACTGTGTACTGGGTCAGTTGGACTTCGGACCTTCGGGGTGAACACACTTGATGGCAGTACTGCCTCAAATTGTTTAAATAAAGACTTACGTCCATCTTATCCAGCACAGGCTGTGTCTTTTTCCGCCAATTCCTGGGAAGAGGTGGCGGTCGTATGACTTAGGTTAGTGGAGATAGCCCAAGTACCCATTTTTACCGCCGTTTTCGTAGGTTAGTAGAGGTAGCCATGGTGTGTTGCATTGTCCTGATGGAGTTTGAACTTCCCACCATTTTCTGGTGGACGGGAGGGGGGAGGGGAGGGGGTCAGGTTAGTGGAGGTAGCCCAATTGACCTATCTTCCCCTAAAAGTTTGAACTTCCCACCATGACGTCATTGCGATGTTGCCATCTCAATCGCCACCGTCTTGGATCCGCCATTTTGAATACATTTGGCAACAATGAAGAGTGGGGTGACGCGCAGGTTGTCCCACTACTTTCGTAAGTCATTAGGTGTCAATAACAAGAAATCTGATAGGTGAAACTGATTTGTGATATGGTTTACTTATTGTATAATTGTTGTTCCCTTTTTTTTTCTTGTCGAGTGCAGGGCTGAAATATGTATTTATGAAAACCCAGCGATAAGTCAGCTGAGCTGCAAACTTGTATTACTGGCAAGATTCAGTTAGATTTCCGAGGAAGGTCACGTGGTTTAAGGATGTCCGTCCCCCCTCTCCTTAAATTATTAGTCAGACGTAATCACGTAATTTTTGTTGTGATTCTAAGGTAAACTGCGAGTCGGAAATGGAGAATCTCTCTAGGAGATATCTGTGTACCGCCTGAACGAAATCACTTATGTGGGCAGAAAATAATAGACCAGCGAAGTTGAAGTAGCGGTCTCGCAATCACAGCTAAATTTGTGAAAAAAAGATAAATTTAAACAGTCCACCCCCATTCCCTTTGCGTGCAGGAGAGTATAATAAGTGAATCAGAAAGTACCTACGCGCTATGGTAGAGAAATAATGTTTTGCTTAGTTTCAGTTCTTGGTTCGTTTTTATTTTCTTTGATTTATTTGATGCCGTTGGTCAACAATCCGTTTGATAACATGATTACAGATGAAACGTAACACCACAGTGAAAGGATCTGAGTATCGTTTTGGGTCTATCATGACCTTCGTTTGAAGTACATGAAGAGTTCTGTTGCAGTGAGAGGAAGTTGTTGCTTCCTGAGAGTCCCTGGGAATGCCTCTGGAACACAGCACGTTTTGGAAGGTATCATCTGAAAAAAGAATAAAGGGCGAGAATACAAAACATATGACAGAAGTTCAAAATGTTCCGTTTTAATCTAGAGTCCTTTGACCTCTTGAGCGTTGCATCTTTATGCAACGTAATTACAGATCGTCAGTAAAAAAAAAATTGATTTTATCATCTGTCTTTGTACCATTTGCCGTTAAAATTTTCATCACATTTTCCCCGTACGTACGTTACATAACACCAGATTTCTCTTTCAAAGATCTCGTACTAAAACAAAACCTGACCTACTTTCGGCACATTATGAGGAAACACAATTAGCTGGAAAAAAAAGTTGATGCAGGAAGATCGAAGGCACAAGGAGAAGACGGCAGCATAGGACGAAATGAATCGATGGCATCGCTAAGATAATGGATTCCAACCTCGAAAGCCTATGGGAGAAAGTGCAGGACAGAAGAAATTGGCGTGCCACAGTTTATGTGGTTACGGAGAGTCAGAAATGACTAAAGATTAGAGAGTGTATGTCATTGTAATTTCTTTATCAGTAAATAATGAATTATAGTCCACTTCACTGGCTTATAAATTATCTGTTGTTGAGAACCTTGTTCGGTCAAAAACGCGAATTTTCCACTGAAAATTCTCTCTCTCCGTCTGTTCATCAGGGAGTATCTATATAAACGCTAACTGTTGTAGTATTAATCTTAACTCTGCAGTGAGTAAGGCCAAACTACAATCCATATGCATACGACGCTTTCAAGAGAGCCTGTTTTCACATCAACTTATCTCCTTACACCATTCTTCACCAGCTCTCGCTTAACTAAAGCACTGCCGGCCGTGGTGGTCTAGCGGTTCTAGGCGCTCAGTCCGGAACCGCGAGACTGCTACGGTCACAGGTTCGAATCCTGCCTCGGGCATGGATGTGTGTCATGTCCTTAGGTTATTTAGGTTTAAGTAGTTCTAAGTTCTAGGGGACTGATGACCACAGATGTTAAGTCCCATAGTGTTCAGAGCCATTTGAACCATTTGAACTAAAGCACTGGGGGTCACATAAGAAGGGCAAAACCAGAACCGCAAATGGACAAGGACGAGACTCCTACAAATGGAAACTGTTGTAGTGTAAATTGTTAACAGTCAAGTTCAAGCCGCAACTTGAATCGATGGTTTTTCCCCGAAACCTGTCCAGATAAATGCTTTCTTGCTTCTCCAGAAAGAGTTTATCCGCGTAACTGCACCCTGTACACCATCGAATCAGCTACAAATAAAATAATGGATTCTTCATACGTGTGTATGAACAAAATTGAAATTCCTTTCTAGTGCTGCAGTTTTAATGGTCGACAATGTAGTCAGCTAAATTTCGTATGCAGCAATGTGCGATCTAAAATGCATAAAACATAAAAACTATAACTATTTCTGAAAATAAAAGCTGGATGCAGCAAGTAATTCGTGGAGTTCCATGCACGTGTATGATTGGGATGTGTGTGATATGGGGAAGTACTTGTGGCTGGTAACACGAGTTCTGTCTCCACGCCACCAAAGCGTTTTCTGTGACGGGTGTAAAGCATGGTGCAATTTACACTACTGGCCATTAAAATTGCTACACCACGAAGATGACGTACTACAGACGCGAAATTTAAACGACAGGAAGAAGATGCTGTGATATGCAAATGATTAGCTTTTCAGAGCATTCACACAAGGTTGGCGCCGGTGGTGACACCTACAACGTGCTGACAGGAGGAATGTTTCCAACCGATTTCTCATACACAAACAGCAGTTGCCTGGTGAAACGTTGTTGTGATGCCTCGTGTAAGGAGGAGAAATGCGTACCATCACGTTTCCGACTTTGATAAAGGTCGTATTGTAGGCTATCGCGATTGCGGTTTTTCGTATCGCGACATTGCTGCTCGCGTTGGTCGAGATCCAATGAGGAGGGTAATACGGAACGCCGTGCTGGATCTCAACGGCCTCGTATCACTAGCAGTCGAGATGACAGACGTCTTATCCGCATGGCTGTAACGGATCGTGCAGCCACGTCTCGATCCCTGAGTCAACAGATGGGGACGTTTGCAAGACAACAACCATCTGTACGAACAGTTCGACGCAGTTTGCATCATCATGGACTATCAGCTCGGAGACCATGCTTGCGGTTACCCTTGACGCTGCATCACAGACAGGAGCGCCTGCGATGGTGTACTCAACGACGAACCTGGGTGCACGAGTGTCAAAACGTCATTTTTTCGGATGAATCCAGGTTCTGTTTACAGCATCATGATGGTCGCATCCGTGTTTGGCGTCATCGTGGTGAACGCACATTGGAAGCGTGTATTCGTCATCGCCATACTGGCATATCACCCGGCGTGATGGTATGGGGTGCTATTTGTTACACGTCTCGGTCACCTCTTGTTCACATTGACGGCACTTTGAACAGTGGACGTTACATTTCAGATGTGTTACGACCCGTGGCTCTACCCTTCATTCGATCCCTGTGAAACCCTACATTTGAGCAGGATAATGTACGACCGCATGTTTCAGGTCCTGTACGGACCTTTCTGGATACAGAAAATGTTCGACTGCTGCCCTGGCCAGCACAGTCTCCAGATCTCTCACCAACTGAAAACGTCTGGTCAATGGTGGCCGAGCAACTGGCTCGTCACAATACGCCAGTCACCACTCTTGATGAACTGTGGTATCGTGTTGAAGCTGCGTGGGCAGCTGTACCTGTACCCGCCATCCAAGCTCTGTTTGACTCAATGCCCAGGCGTATCAAGGCCGTTGTTACGGCCAGATGTGGTTGTTCTGGGTACTGATTTCTCAGGATCTATGCACCCAAATTGCGTGAAAATGTAATCGCATGTCAGTTCTAGTATAATATATTTGTCCAATGAATATCCCTTTATCATCTGCATTTCTTCTTGGTATATCAATTTTAATGGCCAGTAGTGTATATTTCGTGGATATTACTGTCGCCTGTCAAAACTACAACCACTAATTTCCTCCTGTTGTGGGATTAGTGTCGCTCTCCAAAAAACACACATCACTGAGTGGGATTCTGCAATTATTTAAATTATAGTGAATTCTGTCGGAATGATGGAAAATCTCAATTTCCCACCCGGGATATGAAGGGAACTGGAAAATTTCCAAGGGTTTCTCCAAACCATGCCATGCAGAATCGCTGCTGTATTGGATACAAAAGATAGAGCAGCACGCTGTAAAGCAGGTGGTTATAATATTTTGACCCATCTGTATGATACCTGCCTCAAAGTCACATGACTACACAGAGAAACACACACATACACAAACACACACAAACACACACACACACACACACACACACACACAAGAGTCATGAGGAAATTAGGAAAAGCATTATACAGAGGATGTAATAGGGATTTGCAGCAAACATTAAATATGAGAGGGAGGGCTTCATATCTCTATACCTTAATAAATATCTGACTTTGAAAAATCCGTCTAATTTTTTTATGATAGCAACGAGAAATTATAGCAAAATATGTAGGTTTACCTGGACCTAAGTGAACGTACGCTCCACTACACACTATAAGATAGCGTATGGGTGTTATGCATGTAAGAACATCGTCTGGGAAAAGAAATCCCATGGAATAGCATTTAAGTTCCTACGGCATCTAGGGGCCGCTAAATAGAGAGCAACTTGACATTGGTGAAATATTGACTATTTCAGCTGTCAGTTCGCATGTAAAAACATGCAATAACAATCATAACTCGTATACAGGGTGGTCAGAAGTAGTCTGAAAAGCTTGTAAGGGTGTTATTGAGTAGATTGTGTTGAGAAATGATCGTTAACAAAAAAATCGATACTTTGCGTCGTTTCGGAACTAATTAGTATTGAAGTTAGCCAAATCAGGCCGTTGCGCGTAAATTCAAGTGGCCGCCAGATAGGGTCGGTAGCCATGTTCTTCGTTTGGTTTCCTAAGACTGGAGAAGAGAGCTATACAAAAATTGGCGTTGGGACAGTAGCAGGATCGAGCACTAACAAAAGGCTGAGCAGTCTCATGGGCTATCTTCTATGTTATGAGAACTGTGGGCTGCCTGAATTTGCGTGCGCAGTGACGTGATTGACTGACTTCAATGCTAATTAACTCGGAAACGACGCAATGTTTCGAATTTTTTGTTAACAATCATTTCTCAGTACAATCTACCCTGCAACACCCTTAAAAGCTTTTCATACTGTTTCTGACCACCCCGTACATAAAAATGCTAAAAAAATGGGCCAAGTTTTAGGATTTGACAATAGATTCACTTAAACTGCCGAAAATTTCTCGAGTAGAAATGTTTTTAATTTGGCTTTCTCTTCTAACCACTTGACTTAAGCTGCCAATGACATGCACATCATCATCTTGATGTGGCTTGCACATCTTGTTCTACATGGAGGGGTCAATTGCTACACTATGATATCCATATTGGTGATTGTTTACAAATGTCTAAGAATACTCTAATTATCACTATGAAGTTGTGTAGCAACAAGAAAAGTACCGCAACTTCTTTTATTTTTGAGTTGTGGTTTGCTGTGTGATTATTTGATATTGTTTGAAGGGTGTTTAGCGATAGGTGGCGCCTGCTACTGTTAGTTACTGTTACATGCTGTTTGGGACCAAGTTGCGTTTTGTTGTGCCATGCATTCTAAATGTCATTATTTGCCACAACAGAATACAACGTGAACTCAGAACACTTCAACAGTAGTCGAAAGTGGTGCCACTTAATGAAGCTTAATTAGATTGAAATCGACTATACTGGTCAAAATATACGAAAAAAAGTGATTGGCTGCGGATCTGCTAATCTAATATGAATAAAAGAAAACAAAAATTTTTGGCCGTAAAGCCATTCACATGCAATGCTTTGATTCTATGTTCCGGTCGCATCCGCATACTTTAAAAACCTGAGGACAATCCACTTGGAAATATTATTCCTCAGAAAACCAGCCATTTATGGTGTCTTTTGAAACGTTACTGGCACTTTTTGTTTGATGTATCTTAAAGGGTAATACACACTAAAACAGACCAAGGTTCAAGGTTTACTTTTCATATTTATTTTAGTTCTTTGATAGATTACAAGCTCTAGAATAATGAGGACAAAAATTGTAATTATCCTCCCAAAACTAAGTGCGAGGTGAGTTCTTGAACAGTTTCACATGTAACTGGCTTTTGAATGGAAAAGTCTGAAGCATCCTGGCATGCAGAGAGGTATGTTGGATTCACAGCAATTCCAATTTGTTTCTTTCATGCTTGTCTGGCCAGTGAATTGTCTCGTCTTCACCAACCAAATCTTGGAAATCCGTCTTGTATGGTGCTTTATTATGAGATTCATCTGTAAGAGAGATGAGATTAAGACAAATAAAACTTAACTGAAACGTAATTACAACAGTAATATCTGTAGCAACAATATTAGTGATGAAAATTTTAGCAGACTGCACCGTACCTGACTATGAACTTTCTTCATCCTGTTCCCACTGAGTCATTACTCGCTCAGGTTCTGCATCACTGACTTCTTCTTCTTGAGCTAAAAAAATTTCTTGTCCACTCAACAGAGGTGACATTTATGTATCAGAATTAAGTAAACTGCCTATACGCACGAAACTCATGACAACGTGAGCACACATTGGCTCAGTCAGTCGCGACAAGAGCTTTTAGGTTCACCGCTGTTTCTTTCAAAGCAATTCTAGAAATTGACATCAGGAGGCATAACCTCTCAACAGCCAGGTAGCGAGACGTCCGTACATTGTCCTCGTGTGAATTGAGTCCAGTTTCATAGCGATAGATGGCTCGTGCGTCGAGAAAATTGCTGCCCGATCTATACTTGCGCGCGATGTTTTGAACACAACTTTGCCGCCCGATTTATACTCGGGCTTGGTCTCCAATGTATTAGCCCATTGGACCGGTGATAATTCCGTTATTCTACTGTACAAGGCTGTAGAGTGCCTTTTCTAAAACTACCGCTTCATCCTGTAACAAAATATCGAAAACAGTTTTAAAACAAAAACGACAAAAAAGAGAATCAAAAGGTAACTGAGGCTTCTTAGTCAGCTATCAGATAGTTAGTTCAACGGTACTGAAGTGTTCTCATTGGCTGAATGCCTGATTAAACTTTCTTCTATGGAGATAGTAAAAAAATACATTAGGGGAAAAATCAGCAAACGAAAGAATTAGAATACCGCTTTCGAATGGCATGGCAGTTCCAAGCATCAGAGATCGAGCAACCAATACGAAGAAAATACTGCTAATTTTCTTTAGAAACGGACGAATGTGGCGATGTAATAGTTAGAAATCAGAATGAAAACTGGAGGATCATACTTTGTGCATATCTCTACTACCACATTCGCAGTTGAAGGGAAACTTAAATTAATGCTATTAAGTGAATTCTTGTGTACTTTAAAAAAATGAACATATTCAAGGCAGTGTCAACTCTTTTACCATTTTCAATTACATTCATGTGCGAGTAGGGGTTCTCAGCTTAGGCTACGTGTCGACAACAATAAATGCCGCTACAGATTTGACGCCAAACCTGTCAGTAGAATCCAACATTCATCTATAAAGCCTAAGATTAAGTATATCTACAAAAATAAGGCCCAATACATCTCATGCAGTTGAAATTCAAAATATCTCTGGTTTAATTGCCTTATTTTATATTTAACTTAGTTTAAGAACGTTAGATTTATTTTTTTAAATAATATTGCATTAATAACACAGTATAGAGACAAACTAGGGAATCCATGACAAAAGTTGACACTGAAAAGATTTCCACTTACCGATAAGATTAAGAAACGTTGATCTACACTAAGTTTCATTTATTCCTTATATTTGTAATATCGCAGTGATAACCAATAGAATATTACTAACCTATGAACCTTTATGGGTGTAGCGTCGTATTTAACAATGATATGTTTCTCCTGTTTTCCAGGGAATCTGGAAAGATACTTATGTTTTGATGTTTTCTTCGTTGTGCATTGATTAACGGAGGATAACACTGCTTGTCGCACACTATTTTATAGCGCAGTCATTCAGACTGCTTTAATTCCATTTCTCGTAGAAGTGCGTGAGCACAAAAGCTGTCCAATTTAACATGAAGCAAAAAATCAAGTGGGACATGTATAATATTTGCCTTTAAATGAACGCGCCACAGTAGAACAATCAAAATTGCTGGTCGGAAGATATTCCACTCGTAAGTCACTCGAGTAGGTGTAATTTACCTTTTTAGGCATAAGCCTGGTTTGCTATATGATAAACGTTTTCGGTTTAAATGTGAGGAATTCTTTTTGTTTCTTTTGTTATGGCAGAAAGGAAGGACATTTCTTTAACGATACACGCCCATATCAATTCAGAATCTATCGATTCCTAATCGAGAATCGATTATGCTAAGTTAACTGTCAAGCGTAAGCAGTATGGTTGTAATCGTAAAATGTAAATAATCTGTTGAGACGCGAACTGAAAGTAACTAAACAAAATGACGACAAGAAGTTTAACAGACGTTTTTATTTTGATGCGCAACAATGCTATGCAAAGTCGTCATTTTTATTCCGAACAGGTAAATAGAAGGCGAGAAAGGTTATGTGTGTAGTTTTCTGCCGGATTTAAGTTTTGTTAAACCTACTGTGTAACGTCATATCATCTGTATACTTTGTATAAGTAGTACGATATAACAAGAAAGATCTCTAGAATTATTTTGTTGGTCAGGGTAATTGTTATTTCGATCGCTTTGTTTTTGAGGACACTGAACACATGAGACCAACGGAAATAGACATTCTCGTTATCCAGGCGGTTTCCAGCAAAGTTTTATTATTGTTATTAAATCGAGATTCTGCCGGATTTAAGTTTTGTTAAACCTACTGTGTAACGTCATATCATCTGTATACTTTGTATAAGTAGTACGATATAACAAGAAAGATCTCTAGAGTTATTTTGTTGGTCAGGGTAATTGTTATTTCGATCGCTTTGTTTTTGAGGACACTGAACACATGAGACCAACGGAAATAGACATTCTCGTTATCCAGGCGGTTTCCAGCAAAGTTTTATTATTGTTATTAAATCGAGACACACAACGTTGGAGGAAAGATTTTGGCCTAATATTTTACATTTTCGCAGTGTGGAATGACCTGAACTGTGATGAATATTTGTATGTACTGTAAAACGAGTAAAGCATTAAAAGTTAATGCTTACAATTGTAATAACGCACTATGAATTTTAGTAACTCTCGTCAGTTTGTAACAACTTATTCATTGTTGACCCTTCAACAATCTTCTTTAGTTGTTGATGCATGTCTGTGATTAAAATCTGCCTATTCCACATATTTGTTTTGTTTGCCACTTATGGTGCACTTTTTATTTACATTCTCTCCAAGAAATCAAGGTGCAGCCTTATATATACTGTCTATCTTTTTACAGCATGTATCAGATCGGACAACGTTGGTTGGTGGGGTTTCCGATCCTGAATCAGGTGGTCTGGAATTGCGACAAAATGCAGGGAACAGCCGTGGTAGTGGTAATCAGCCGCCAATGTGGGCGGATGCTCTGGAAGAGGCACAGTACACATTATCAAGACTACGATCCAAAGTGAAAGAGCTGGAAGCTCTTCATTCACGTCACCTACATCGTCCAACACTGGATGACTCTTCAGAGGAGGAACAACGTATCGAGGCATTGACACAGGATATATCCAGGGTTAGTAGACTTGTGAATACAGTGTGTACTAAATATATATATAGTAGATACTTTTATCATATTCTCTTGGCAGTATATTCATTTTGAACCTTCCATTTAGTATTCTCTAAATGGGTATTGGGTAGTTACATTAATTGTAACTTTTTGTTTCTGTTAAGGGAGTGTCAGATGGTTATCAGAATAACGGAAGCACAATAATAGACATGATTAAATAGAGATTTACCATCTTTTAACCCCTTTCACACTTGTCCACTAGCCTCCTATAAAGTATTGTGTACTATGTTGTGGTATAGAAAGCCATATGGTGGCTTTCACACCTACACGACACAGGGTGATGCAATCCAGATGGCACATAGCAGCCCTGGAGCTAGTGGACACCTCCACTGTAGTAGATGACTGCCATACCATGCACATGATGCCGGGCAGTGTTGTATGGGCTTACTAAACATTGGCGACTGTACATCTCTTTGGTGCGATAGTTGCCATCGTAACTACAGCATGTGGTTCAGTTCATTCATTTCATTTTTCTTTGCGTTTCATTTTATTTTCATACATTGTAGTTATAGACCTACGCATGAGATGGGAAAGAAAACATTATGACATTGGAATATTACACACATCAAAAAACGTTTTGCATCACCTCGGTTCGAGAGGTCCAGAACTTGTACAGAAAATTTTAATAGAGATCAACATAAACATCATTTCCACCCTTTTTATCGCTGATGAAAACCACACATTGCATGTTGTACCACCATAGAGCGAGACCTTCACATGTAGTGGTCCAGATTGTTGGACACACCAGTACCTCAAATGCCCAGTAGCACGTCCTCTTGCATTGATGCATGCCTGTATTCGCCTTGGCATGCTATCCACAAGTTTATCAAGGCACTGTTTGTCCAGATTGTCCCACATCTCAATGGCGATTCGGTGTGGATCACTCGGAGTAGTTGGTGGGTCACATCTTCCATACAGAGCCCTTTATAATCTATCCCAGGCATGTTCAATAGAGTTCGTGTCTGGAGAACATGCTGGCCACTCTAGTCGAGTGATGTCGTTATCCTGAAAGACATCATTCACAAGATGTGCATGATGGTGGTGCGCATTGTCATCCGTGAAGACAAATGACTCACCAATATGCTGCCGATGGTTGCACTATTGGTCGAAGGATGGCATTCACGTATCGTACAGCCATTACAGTGCCTTCCATGACCACCAGCGGCGTACATTAGCCCCGTGTAATCCCACCCCAAAACCTCAGGGAACCTCCACCTTGCTGCACTCACTGGACAGTGTGTCTAAGATGTTCAGACTGGCCAGGTTGCCTTCTAACATGTCTTCGATGATTTTCTGGTTGAAGGCATATGTGACACTCATCGGTGAAGAGAATGTGATGCCAATCCTGAGTGGTCCATTCAGCATGTTGATGGGCCCATCTGTACTGCACTGCATGGTGTAGTGGTTGCAAAGATGGACGTCGGGAGTAAAGCTCCGCATCATGCAGCCTATTGTGAACAGTTTGAGTCATAACACGATATCCTGTGGCTGCACGAAAAGCATTATGCAACATAGTGGCGTTGCTATCAGGGTTCCTTCGAGCCATAATCCATAGGTAGCCATCATCCAGTGCAGAAGTAGCCTTGGGTGGCCTGGGCGAGGCATGTCATTCGACATTTCTTGTCTCTCCGTATCTCCTCCATGTCCGAACAACATCGCTTTGGTTTACTCCGAGACGCCTGGACACGTCCCTTATTGAGAGCCCTTCCTGGCACAAAGTAACAATGCGGACGCAATCGAACCGCGGTATTGCCCGTCTAGGCATGGTTGAACTACAGACAACACGGGCCGTGTATCTCCTTCCTGGTGGAATGACTGGAACTGATCGCCTGTAGGACCCGCTCTGTATAATAGGCGCTGCTCATGCATGGTTGTTTACATCTTTGGGTGGGTTTAGTGGCATCTCTGAACAGTCAAAGGGACTGTGTCTGTGATACAATATCCAAAGTCAACATCTATCCTCAGGAATTCTGGGAAATGGGGTGATGCAAAACTTTTTTTGATGTGTATTTTTGTTTAACTTCCTTCAGCCACTCAATAGTTCATTGACTGTAGACATATTCATCCAAAAATACTAGATGACATTTGTAGGGCCACTGTTGAACTTTAAATAAGACTTGAAAAGCCACCCATTAGTTACTTTTTAATTTAAATGTATTGATCCATTGTATGTTTATGATCCAGAATGTTGGGACTTTGGTGAGGAATTGGAAAAGATGAATGAAGAAACCTATAGTAAACTGTGTTGTGCTATACCGTGGGCAACAGGAACTAAATAAATGTGAAATCGCTGTGGTGCCATGCATTGAACATGGTGTCATGGGATGGCTTCTGAACAAGTGTAAATTTGGCTTTAGATAGTTGTTCAAGTGTCACTCAATGCCAAATGGGTGCTTACAATGCCTGTATTGTTTTCTGTGTTCTTTGTTGTGCAACATGGCACTTATTTTTGGTAATAATGTGACTAATAAATTTAGACCAGATTAATTTTTCTAATCATACCACACATTCCCAATAATGTTGAAGCTGTAGTAATGAGTAGACTTGAGAAGACATTGTAATTCATCAACATGTTCATTGAACTGTTCCTAAAAGGAGCTGTACGTGGTTTAGTGTTCTGACAGTATGAAATAGATAGATATTAGCCTGCTCGAAAATAAAGCCACACCAGATGATGAAATTGTTTACTTAAACGTTTTAGTTCAGTCATTGACATACAGCTTTCTTTTAGAGTACTGTGAATGTGTGAGCATCATTGAGCACCTTTCATAATATGCACCAGAAGATAGAGATTTCCACTATTTTTTTATTTATTCCCCAAATCCAGAAATGACAATATGTAAATAACATTCCAATTGCCAGTTCAGCATATCTCTTAAAATTTTCATGGTTGTTTCATGAATTGTAAAAGGCATTGACAAGGAGGGTGGTTAATATTTAACAATTGTTTGTTCCCATACCACAGTTTCAGATTGCTGAAATCTCTTCAGAGAACTCCACCAGACTAAAACTTGTGATGTCAGCTGCTCTTGTGTTTGTGCTAATGGCTGTTCATTGATGTCGCTCATAGCCAGTCTGGTGATATTAGATAGCACCGGTACCCAATGAGAATCGCCCGAATCTAATGACCTTTTTTTTTATATATATAAAACATACAATTTGATTATATTTGTGTTCAACATGGAGAGCACCAGAATACTTTTACTGATCTGGTATTCATGAATTTTAAGGTTGGTTACTGATTTTCGTATTTACCATGTGATGGAAAAAACTAGAACAGACAGACATGTAGCGAAGCTCGAGGTGTAGACTAGGTTGGAATGTGACAATGTGATTGAGAATTGGCAAAGCCAATTAATGTGAATGGGAGAAAACTTAATATGCTGGCAACTGACCTATAGCACAGCCCGAGTTCGAGGTTAGGTTATGAAATGCCCTTCAACATCGTCGCCAAGAGTAACTTTGCAAATTGTGGATTTCATCAGTTTAGTAATCTAGATTGCTGTTTTACTAGTTGTGGCCGATATCAGACTAGACTGGATGCTGTTATGATTTAAATTGCTTCACAATTTATCACTTTTCAATTACTGTGTATTTTCAAACATGGTAGTAATTGTGACATGCTAACAAACTGTGGTAACTTGGAGAAAATAAACCAACTTCTATGCTATTAAATATAGGTAACATGAATAGTATACTTGGTGGAGAAAAATTGTGTCATGAAATTGTAACCATGGATAGCTGATGCTAGTAGGAATCAAAATTACTAATGTTGTGTAGGTCGACAACGCACAGTTTTTAAACTATGGAAACTTGGCACCACGCCCTCCAATTAGCTGTGGGATTGCCCTGTTGCCAGATGCTCTGGGACAATGCATGACCATGAATGCTTTGCCTGCCGGAGATCACGATGTATCCAAGGTGGCCCACACACTCGGTGGTAGCACGACAGCTTTCCACTGTGGGGGCCTGGGGGTGGATCTGCCAGGCTCCCAATGCATCCATTGTAGTTTTATGATAAGACATACCGGACAAAAACCCATCAACAGCTGTTAGTTCTCATACAGAAAGTCTTTTATAAATTATGTCGGCCCTGAAAAGGGTCTTTTTTGTAGCTAGGACATAGTTTATTTAAAGCAGGTGCTTGAACTGGGACCCTCTGATGTGACACAAGCTTGGTAACATCGAACCGTGTTTTGTCGAACTCTTTTGAAGATTCCTGGCATTGCCCTGATGTGATTGGCGGCATGTTCAGTGTGATCCATTAATTCCTCTTCGTTTCTAGGTGGTTCACATCTGGGTGGGTGAATTAGAACCTTGAAGAATCCCCTCAGAAAAAAGTCCGATGGCATGAGGTCTGGTGATCATGGGGGCTGTGTCTTATGAGTACCTCAGCCAGTTACCCGCCCATTGAAGAGTTCTTTTAAATATCTGTGCACAGCATGACGGTTATGTACAGGCACCCCATCATGCTGCAACCACATGCGTATCCGTATGCTGAGGGGAACATCTTCCAGCAGGCCGGGTAGAGTTTCTTGCAAAAAGTGAAGGTAATTTGTCCCGGTAAGTCAAGGAGGTAGATGGACTGGCCCAATCAGATGGTCACCCACAACGTGTGCCCAAATGCTGAGTGAAAATCTTTTATAGTGCCCGTGGACCTTAATGTGAGGATTTCCCCTTGCCCAGTAATGAATGTTCCGAGTGTTGAAGAGGCCATCCCAATGGAAAGTGCACTCGTCAGTAAACAACACAATGGCGGGGAAGTCGGGATCTCGTGAAAAACGTCGCAGAAACCATAGGAAAAACCCTAGCTTGTGTTCATAGTCTTGGACAGGGTGGAAACTAAATGAATGCTGGCTGTCATCCCTCAAAACCTTCCAGGCTAACCAATTCATGACCCCCATGTCGTGTCCAACCACTTGAGTACTTATCGTAGGTGCTTCCTCAAAGTGCTCGAGAACAGTCTCTTCAAATGCAGCATCCTGTCATGTTTGAGGTCTTCCAGCATCACCATGTTTCACCAAGTCTCTGGTGAATTGCTATAAACATTTGCGGGTGTGGGTGGCATCTTGTTGGGTACCGTTCCTCCTCCAACTGTCAAGCTTCGTGCACATTACCGTCGGCTAGTCCATAAACAAAAACCGTATCTCCTTGTTCTTCAAACGAATACTGTGCTGCCATGCTTACTGTATGACTAAATCGCAGGTGATGTGCATGTGCTCCAAAGTGAAGCTTACGTGTGAATGCCTCTGATGTGAGGTGGAGACAAACAGCAAGACCTATTCGACCCATGTGCGTATCATGTTGGGGCAGTGACGAGGCGAGGGATGTTTGTTTGTATGTATGTATGAACCTACAACTATAGCACTGCCCATCAACTGACGAACAGCAACAGGGCAATCCCACAGCCAATTGGAGCGTGTGGCGCCAAGTTTCCGTAGTTTAAAAATGGTGCATTGTCGACCTACACAACATTAGTAATTTTGGTTCCTACTGGCATCATCTATCCAGGGTTAAAATTTTGTGACATGAGTTTTCTCCAACCTGTAAAGAAAATTGTCGTTCCAATAATAAGTGTTATTCGATAGAGAAGAGTGTAAAATAGTGAACTGAGGAAGTTGATACCCAGCAGCCTGTAAAGCAGTGCTTGTCAAGAGACCTGGTTGCTTAGTAAATTGACTGATATCTGGCATATAGTGTTACTTGTGGAATATGACAATTTGCTTGTGAATTGATGGAACAATGAATTTCAAGACAAAAATACTGTTGCTGTTATAGATGTTTAGTGTTTTCTGAGATATATGTTTGTCATTGCAATAATCTACTTGTATTCTAACCCTGATTTTGTCAAAAATTGAATTCTAACCTGATAGAAAAAAATACCAGCTATCTTTATTTATGAGCTGTAGAAAATTATAAATGAGCATTGTGATTCACAACTGACTCGTGGTTCATGTATTCAGTTACCATTCTTCATCATGCGATTTGTTTCCGACATTGGCATGCCATACAACAGCCAGTGTTCTTTTACCCCCTGTTATTTTAGCAGCGTCTCTCTCTTCCTCTTTCCGCCCTTCCCATTGGAGACAATTTTAGCTGCAGATTACTATGGGGAGAAGAACTATAAGAGTCCGCTTGGTTGGTAAGGAGTTCACTACACAGTGTAAACACCTATTCGGGTATCAGAATTTGTGCAGCAGTTGAATGATGATAACTGCACAACTGCCCTGTTTCAGTAATTTTAAATGCAAGATTTAAGGCATCAGTTTTCCTTTCACTATTTTTTATTTCCACATCAAACTGATCAATGAACGACTGTATAGAATTTTTCAACCCATATAGTGATCTTATCTGAGGCTAGTATTTTATAGAATTACCAAAAGTTCTTCGTTAATATATGACAGTGAAAATTGTTATATGCATATTGTATATCTCTTTTTAAAGACGCACAGATTTATACAACTTTTGTCTGTCAGCATTTTTCAAATTTTACTGTTAAAACAGCTCAGGTTTTTCTCATCCTTAACGGACTTGCTCAGCGCATACTTTCCCAGAGGACAGTAACTTAAAACCTTGTCCAGATCCATTACACTGTGATTAAATGCCCAGTTGCTTTGTAAGTAGTATGCCAGTGACCACTTACCTGCCCTAAGGAGCAAAAACTCTCTCCTAGATATCTCTAAGGATTTATTGATTTGTAACTGTGGTGGCTACTAGTGTAATGACATTGGGTCACTAATCCCTGTAGGGAGTGCGCTTGTTTGTTGTGCTCTGATGAATGCTCAGAAGTCCATATACAAGGACCAAGGTCAAATCACCAAAAAATTATAGAAACTGAGAATACCAAGCTCTAACTTACATTACCAAAGGACTGCTAATAAACTCCCAGAATTTCCTCACTTTCCAAGAAAGCTACTGCTTGCAAATTACACTCGGAACTGAGAGCTGAAAAAACTCAAAGTAGAAAATTCCAAAACATTTAATGAAAACATAATGTAATACGATAGATAAAAAATGTACTCACCTAACAGATTATTTTATAAACTTCTGGCTTCAGTTAAAATTTCTGATTGGATTGAAAAAATTTATTCAATTGTTCGTTGATCAGCCTGGTGCAGAAATAAAGGCAGCAATAGGCAAACTGAAATCTTAAATCTTGAATTTAAAATAATTCTAAAAGGATGGTTGTACAACTGACGTCATTCAGCTGCTTTACAAACTCTCAAATGGATATTTAAATAAGCGGACCTGATGTTAAAAAGCAGCTAAGATGGAAGGCCCTGGCAGAATTCCAATTCAGTTTATTGAAAGTACTCTGAGGCAATGGTCTTCCTGATAGCTCACATTTACTGTAAATCTCACTCACATTGAATGTTTCCAAACAAATGGAAAAAATAGATATGAAGGACAGAAGAAGAATGGGTGAGCAAAATTATACACCAGTATCCTTAATATCAGTTTGCTGCAGCATGCTTTATCACATTCTAAATTCAAATATATTGAGTGTTTTAGAGATCAAAAGGCTTCGGCCCATATATTAGCGTGAGTTAGAAACCGTAATTCACCCTTTCCACACACATTATCCTGCAAACCATGGGTGAAGGCCACCAGGCAGATTTTGTTAACAAAGGTCTGAAAATGCAGAATAAGTTCTCAGATATATAACTGGCTCAAAGACTTTTTAATTGATAGAATGCGTTAGATTTTCCTGGATGGCAAGTATTCATTAGAGACAAAGAAAATGTAATAGATGCCTAGAGAAGTCTGATAGGATTGCTTGTGTTCACCATGTACGTAAAAGATCTGTTGGATAGGATTGTCCATAGTACAAGATTGTTTACTGCTGACACTGTTGTGTATAGAAAAGTGTCATAACTGAGCCTCTCTCTGTAAGAGGATTCAAGTCTAACTGGACATAATTGTTATTTAGTATGACGAATCGTAGCTTGCTTCAAACTTGGATAACTGGAACTTAATGAGGATGTTCAGGTACAGTAATAATGGTATGCTACTTTACTCATTTATATCAATTGAATATCTAGGCATAATGTTGGGATATGACATGAAATTGAATTAGTGTATAAGGTTAGTTGTAGGGAAGGTAAATCACCAATTGCAGTTTATTGAGAGATTTCTGGGGAAATGCAGCACATCTATAAAGGAGAACTCTTTTGTTACCTATTCTTGAGTATTGCTCAAGTGTTTGGATCCCCATCAGATCAAATAGAAGAGAGGCATCAAAGCAATTCAAAAGTTTGTTAGCAGTCAGTTTGGTCAGCACAAGAGTATTGTGGAAATTCTCTGTGGGCTTAGATGATAATGCTTGGAAAGAAGGATATTTTCTTTTGCGAAGCATTATTGAGAAATTTTAGAGAACCAGCATTTGTGACCAACTGAAGAACAGTTCTACTGCCTCCAACATTCATCTCATGTAAGGCCCATATGCACAAAATTTGAGAGATTTAGACTTATACAGAGTTATACAATCATTTTCTCCTTGCTTCATGGGCGAATAGAACAGAAAAAGAAATGATTAGTAACAGTACAAACTATCCTCCATCATACATTGTGCAGTAGTATCGAAGTTATGTGTGTATATGTAAATGTGGATGCAGGATAACATCCACTTGTGCCTGGGGGGGGACTGCTTTTCCACCCTCCCTCTATAAAAATCCACCCAAATGGGTCATGATGGCCCAGTGGTACTGACCGACCACTGTGTCGTCCTCAGCCCATATGTGTACTGGATGCAGATATGGAGGGGCATGTTGCCAGCACATCGCTCTCCAGGCTCTACGTCAGTTTATGAGACCTAAGTAGGAATCTGATTTGATACTTAATATTGGTTAAATCTTCTCATATGCTTTTTGGTGGTCGACTGTTAGTTTGTAGTTGGTACCACTGTAGTGCTGACTCAATGGCTGAGTTTGATAAATTGTTAAGAGTGAACAGTGAAAAATTTTATTGCTACAATAGTTTCAACGCTCATTCAATACATAAATGTTAAAAAAAAAATTATGGGAATTCACTGACCATATATAGTTAGGTAGTCGCAGTCTGATTTCACCAGATTGGGAAATCATAAGTTGATGCAAGTTTGAGTGGCTGCTTACAAAGTGCAGTGTCACGTGACGATTTACAATATGTTGGTGACATTATTAATGACTGGATGAAGATGGGTGATTTCCCCCCCCCCCCCCCCCCCCCCCTCCTACCTCATCCCCCCACTGGTAATGTGAGCCAGATCTACGAAAACTTAAGGAAAATGAAAAGCCACAAATATTTTACACAAATTAGCTGGCAACTGGAGATAGTTTTTATCAATAATTGTGACAGATAATGAGACTGGCATTTATTGCCTTTCTTAGTGGAAGTATTTACTTTTTTCTGTGGCTTTGGAAAGGACTACAATGACATAACATGTAGAACTTGGTCAAACAGTAACTAGATAAGTGTTGCAAACCACCGTGCTGTTGTCTGGAGAACAGGGCTCACAAATGTCTGCCCTGATGTCCCACAAGTAAGCAAACACACAACTTGGTTCATGAGTTTATTAATATGACTGTCATATCAAGTACTCAAAATCTTGACCTGGAGCACTGATACATGCTATAAAGTGAAACACACTGAATTTTATCAGATATATTGCAGCACAAGCCCTTGTTATACAGCATTTCATGTCTTCAGAAGTTGTCTCTCTTTCCTTGTAGATTTCGTTTTATTTTTGCCCACAGATAAAAGTCCAAAGGTTTTAAGACTGGTGTGTATGCAGGTCATTTTGTGTTCCCCAAACTGTCAGTCCAGTGACCTCCAAATGTTCCATGAAGAACTGTAGTTGATCTGTGTGGAATGGGAGGGACATCTGCGATGTTGTGCCACCACATGCATTGCCTTATTTCCTGTGAGATGCTAGTTGTAGTTATTGAGAGTTTTATATAAAAAAAAGAGGAAGAAGAAGATATTGCGATTTTTGAAAAGCTTGCACCACCTGTTGATGCACCATATCTTCATTTATCCGTAACTCTCAGCCAGAGCAGTGGTACATATTTGAAGATTGATTTGCCCTTTATTTGTTAACAATGCATCATCCATGAACAAAATCTTGTATAGAAATACCACATCACTTTGCAGTTTTTGTAGATATCATTTGGCAAACTGTGATTCTGAAAGCCTCTGTTAACGGAGAGAAATGTGCAATGAATTAATGTGATGGGATGTAGTATTCGCAGAACACTCCTTTGGTGTATACAGCTTGCACATGCAAGCTGTTCCACTGTGACATGTTGATTGTGAGATAATGCTTCAGCATACAATCACAATACAAAGTATTTTCCATTTAAAAAAAAAAAAAAAAAAAAAAAAAAAAAAAAAAAAAAAAAAAAAAAAAAAAACACTGTATCCACTTTTTCAACTGTCATATACATTGTGAAAGTCTGAGTACCATTCATGAGCAAGTTATCTGACAGCTACAATAGCATAGCACAGACTAATAAATGACACACCTACTATGTTATTGAAATCCTCTTTTAAAGCTCTTTCCAGTGCTACAAAAAAGTATATGCTCCAAAAAAAAGGTAGCTGTAAATGTTAAAAATTACTTACATATTTGTTGGAATATTTGCCACCTTGTTCTCGGTAACTTTGCAAAAACTACACATTGATATGCTTACTTGTTCTGGACATATTTAGGGCAGCAGGTCTTAGGTACCTAACACTGCATAGACCAGGTACAGAGCACAATACATACAAGGTATATTTCGTGACTACTGTACAGTGACATATGTAAGCTAATTTCAGGATGCTAAGAGATCATCAGTAGTGAATTTGTCAGTCATATTAAATACTGCTTTATCACATTCTATGATAATACAAGACTACATGTTTTACCCATCAAAAATGAAAGTGTAAAAGTTTCTTTGGCTGGTTATGCCACATTTACATTACCTTACATCATTTGTGAGTCAAGACTAGATAAACTGTGTCAGTGTTAAAAGGTTAAGATTACCCAAGCATTATAATACAAGAAAAAAATTAGCATAAATATGGGTAATAATACAGAACAAATTTGCATACTTGTAGCATAACATTTAATGACATATAGAGTGAGAACTTTTTAACAATTACATGTTCACTTCATTTCATATGGCAGTACATTGTTTAGGGAGTCCAGTTTGCTACTTCATTGTCAAAGAGTGGTTTTTGGCATAGATTTTATGACATCTTTCCTCAAAATTTTGCCAAGTTTGGACGGCATTTTAGTATTTAGATGGTTGAAAATTTTTAGAGTTACTGTTGGAAAAGTGCCCCATGTCGTGGAGAACTGACAGCTTTAGAAGTGTATGTTTTCCTTATTGCGCATATTATAAGTGTGGATATCACTCCTGTTGGTAAATGATTCATGATCTTCTTTGCCATACATGAGACAAGTGAAGACATATTGATTGGAAATTGTCATCACTCCTAGATGTGTGAAGGTGGGTTTGCAGGATACAGTCTCCTGTTTAGTGCTATGATCCTTCTCTCTTTTTATCTATAGTAGTAGTAGAACAATATGGCTGTGGAACAGTGAATAATATACCATCAGCAGATCCTTCCTAGATTTAGCTGAATTCAACGTGCACATCTTTCAGCCAGTAAAGATAAAATATTTACGACATCAGTTTCAAATGAGGAGACGTTGATAGATGAAGGACTTTTTACTGGCAGGGGGATGCGGGGGGGAGGGGGAGGGGGGTTTACTTTGAAATATATTGCTTATAAAATGAAATAATGGAAACATTGTGTGTAAATGTAGGTTATTTTTCCTATAGAATAAAGAATAAAACACAATGGAGACCTTCGGAATCAATGGTGATAGATGAGGCAAATTTGGCCATTGGGATTCAAGTGTCTCAAATGGATTTTGCAGCCCAGGTAACAGTGTGTATAATACAATTTTTTTCTGATTGCCACATTATCTGGTATTAGAAAGATGAATACTGTCACCAAACAACCCAAAGGCTAATAATTACGAGGAGCGTTTGAAAAGTCCATGCAAAAATAAAAACTACTTACGTGTTAGGGAAAACCTTTTTTATTTTTCGACAGTCTCCTTTTAGACTTATACACTTTGTCCAATGCTGTTCTAATTTGTTGATCCCCTCCCAAGAAAAGGAATTGTCCAAGTCTGCAAACTAGAGCTGTTAATTGCTGCAATCACATCCTCGTTTGAATAAAATCTTTGTCCCGTCAGCCATTTCTTCAAATTAGGGAACAAATAGTAGTCCGAGGGAGTCAAGTCTGTAGAATAGAGGGGATGTGCAACTAGTCGGAATCCTATTTCCAGTAATTTTGCGGCCACAGCTGCTGAGGTGTGTGCCGGTGCATTGTAGTGATGGAAAAGGACTTTTTTGTGGTCCAACCGCCGGTGTTTTTCCAGCAGCTTGGTTTTCAAACGGTCCAGTAACGATGAAAAATATGCATCTGTAATAGTTTTGCCCTTTTCCAGATAGTTGATGAGGATTATCCCTTGCAAATCCCAAAAGACAGTCACCATAACCTTTCCGGCCGAAGGACTGGTCTTTGCCTTTTTTGGTGCAGATTCTCCCTTGGTAACTCATTGTTTAGATTGTTGATTTGTCTCAGGAGTATACTAATGTATCCATGTTTCATCCACAGAGACGAAACGACACTTAAAGTCCTGCAGATTCTTCCTGAACAGCTGCAAACCATCCTTGCAACATTTAACACGACACTGTTTTTGGTCAAGCGTGAGCAATCGCGTGACCCATCTTGTGGATAGCTGTCTCATGTCCAAATGCTTATGCAAAATACACTCCTGGAAATCGAAAAAAGAACACATTGACACCGGTGTGTCAGACCCACCATACTTGCTCCGGACACTGCGAGAGGGCTGTACAAGCAATGATCACACGCACGGCACAGCGGACACACCAGGAACCGCGGTGTTGGCCGTCGAATGGCGCTAGCTGCGCAGCATTTGTGCACCACCGCCGTCAGTGTCAGCCAGTTTGCCGTGGCATACGGAGCTCCATCACAGTCTTTAACACTGGTAGCATGCCGCGACAGCGTGGACGTGAACCGTAGGTGCAGTTGACGGACTTGGAGCGAGGGCGTATAGTGGGCATGCGGGAGGCCGGGTGGACGTACCGCCGAATTGCTCAACACGTGGGGCGTGAGGTCTCCACAGTACATCGATGTTGTCTCCAGTGGTCGGCGGAAGGTGCACGTGCCCGTCGACCTGGGACCGGACCGCAGCGACGCACGGATGCACGCCAAGACCGTAGGATCCTACGCAGTGCCGTAGGGGACCGCACCGCCACTTCCCAGCAAATTAGGGACACTGTTGCTCGTGGGGTATCGGCGAGGACCATTCGCAACCGTCTCCATGAAGCTGGGCTATGGTCCCGCACACCGTTAGGTCGTCTTCTGCTCACGCCCCAACATCGTGCAGCCCGCCTCCAGTGGTGTCGCGACAGGCGTGAATGGAGGGACGAACGGAGACGTGTCGTCTTCAGCGATGAGAGTCGCTTCTGCCTTGGTGCCAATGATGGTCGTATGCGTGTTTGGCGCCGTGCAGGTGAGCGCCACAATCAGGACTGCATACGGCCGAGGCACACAGGGCCAACACCCGGCATCATGGTGTGGGTAGCGATCTCCTACACTGGCCGTACACCACTGGTGATCGTCTAGGGGACACTGAATAGTGCACGGTACATCCAAACCGTCATCGAACCCATCGTTCTACCATTCCTAGACCGGCAAGGGAACTTGCTGTTCCAATAGGACAATGCACGTCCGCATGTATCCCGTGCCACCCAACGTGCTCTAGAAGGTGTAAGTCAACTACCCTGGCCAGCAAGATCTCCGGATCTGTCCCCCATTGAGCATGTTTGGGACTGGATGAAGCGTCGTCTCACGCGGTCTGCACGTCCAGCACGAACGCTGGTCCAACTGAGGCGCCAGGTGGAAATGGCATGGCAAGCCGTTCCACAGGACTACATCCAGCATCTCTACGATCGTCTCCATGGGAGAATAGCAGCCTGCATTGCTGCGAAAGGTGGATATACACTGTACTAGTGCCGACATTGTGCATGCTCTGTTGCCTGTGTCTATGTGCCTGTGGTTCTGTCAGTGTGATCATGTGACGTATCTGACCCCAGGAATGTGTCAATAAAGTTTCCCCTTCCTGGGACAATGAATTCACGGTGTTCTTATTTCAATTTCCAGGAGTGTATTATGTACCTTTTCATTCGAGATGCCCACAGCACTAGCAATCTCATGAACCTTAGCTCTTTTGTCGTCTATCACCGCATCATGGATTTTATCAATGATTTCTGGAGTCATAACCTCCACAGGGCATCCAGAACATTCAGCATCACTTGTGCCCATATGGCCACTCCACAAATTTTGAAACCACTTATAAACTGTTCTAATCGAAGGTGCAGAGTCACTGTATTGTTTATCAAGCTTTTCTTTAGTCTCCGGAGGCATTTTGCCATTCATAAAGTAATGTTTAATCACCACACGAAATTATTCTTTGGCCATTTTTTGACAATCACTCGGCTTCCTTGATTAACACGAATGCCAAACACAAAGAAATAGACCAATATGGCTGAAACTTGGTGTGTGTGTTCATTCCAAAGATGCTACTAACTAAACATGACCTCGATACGTGCCGGTGGTGCCATCTCTCGGACTTGCACAGACTTTTCAAAGGCCCATCATATTACATAAAACATGTTAAAAGTAATGAAACTATAATATGTAATAGCAGATGACACAGTGCCCATCATTGGGTACCATGTGATGCTGTAAAATTAGTCGTATTGATGGTAATAAATGTTTTGTTGCCATAATTGTCTTGTGAAGGATTGATGAATAAATTTTTGAATTTAATACAAATCATGTATTTGTTATACACACAAACCATTGTTATATGTACCGTATGTTTGTTTATATTTTGAGCCACTGATTTTCACTTTATTACCATGTCAGTTCCTGTATCATTGTGAGATAATCCTGAGATGAAAGGATAAACAAATAAAAATAAAAAAATATTCAGAAAGTGGAAACTCCAGATAGGAATATCTAGAATGTAGGAAAAGATAATTGCTACTTACCATAAAGAATACACATCAAGTTGCAGACAGGCACAATTAAAAGACATGTAGCTTTTAGCCACTGCCTTCGCCAGTCAAGAGAGTGTGTCTCTCTCTCTCTCTCTCTCTCTCTCTCTCTCTCTCTCTCTCTCTCTCTCTCTCTCTCACACACACACACACACACACACACACACACACAAGCAAGCACACCTCATCACACATGACCACCAATTCCAGCACCTTGGGCCAGAATGTGTGTGTGTGTGTGTGTGTGTGTGTGTGTGGGTGGGTGGGTGGGTGTCGGTGGGCGCGCGCGCGGGTGCGTGTGCGCGTCTTGACTGACAAAGGCTGTGGCCAAAAGCTACATGTGAGTGTCTTTTAATCACACCTGTCTGCTACTTGACAAGTCTTCTTCACAGTAAGTAGTGATCTATCTTTTCCTACATTGTAAATAAATACTCAGATGGCACAGTGAGTCCTCAAAAGGAAATATGCTCCACAGTCATAATGGCCAGTTTCATGTGGCACAGTGGAAAGATTTGCTACTCGTATGCAAATTTCGACGACTACCACTTCAAGCTTGGAAAATGTGTTCCATTTGAGTATCATTCACTGGCTATTGAGCAGATATGTTTCTCATAACACTAAGATGTTCAGAAATTACTGAACTCAAAAATTTTTCTGTATCAGAACTATTGTCAAGATATGAATAGTGGCTCTGTTGTTAAGGTGTACCTACTATAACCAGAACAAACCCTATTTGCTTAAAGGTAAAAAATACCTTTGTGCACATTTAATAGACCCTGGAGCAAACAGCTGGAACTTATTTTATGTGTAAGGAGTTGAGGAGCACAAGATAGAAGAGACAAAAGACAAGTTATGGCTACTTCCCAGGAGCCTTCACAGTCCTGAGGAAAGGCACTCTGCAGTCAAGGATAGACACAGAATTTCTCTGTCATGATATACTCTTTCTATGTCCATCACTTTTTGGTAAGCAGTCATGGCATGATAGTGTGACATAAAGAAAATATTAAAGGACTGGTGTTTCCTACAAAGGAGAATCGCTTATGTACACATGATTACAAGTTCGAGCAGTATCCTCAAGAAATATAAAATTGTTAGTTCCATTTCGGATTTCCAAGGATTCAGTGCAGTGTAAAGTGTTTTAAGCCACTGTGAATATTTAATCCAGGCATAAAAACTTTCATAGTGACCTTTGTACAGATCATTTAGATGTTGCTTTCCCATGTATATGCTTAGTTAAGGAATGAGGATATGATTTATACTTAGGGACGTGAAAGACTAGAGAAAAATTATGACAAAATTGTGGATTTGATTATATTATAAACAATGGTACAGTGCTAACCGAACTAGGTATTTTATAGCCCTGTAAGTTAACATAAGATATTTCAAAATAATTTAGCATCTGTTAAGAAAATGGCACATTAATTCCAACTTCACTATTTATGCTGGGAGGTCACTTCATAATGCAATGACTCTCATGCTGTAGTCGTACACACTCTTCCATCTGGTACTGCTGCAGTGCTCCACACGTACGGTTGTGCCCGACAGATGTTCGGCACTGCCCAGCGCTTGCTGCAGCAGGTCCGCCAACAGAGTGGTGGAGGAAAGACTGTAGGGGGGAGGGCAGACCGTCCTGGCCGCCTTTCTCACAATGTGGTGTCCGCTCTTGTGTCTGCACTGCAAGATGTTTATGTAGCATTCCGCCGAACGCAGACAAATTATCTGAAGAGTGAGTTATACAGCGCACTTTTCAATCATATTTTTTTAATTTAAACTTGTCGTTAATTTTACATAAATCGTAACAATTTCTGTACCAGAATTAATAGGTGACTAATGTTTTGTGGTCTTATGTAAACTATGTAATTTGGGCTGTAATGTTACATTTTCATTTCACAATGCTTCACATAATTATTGCAAGTTGTTTGTGTGATTTTAGATGATTAAGCTATGTTTGCACTTACTGTAGCATGGTCTGAAACAAACAGAATATGTAACATTGAAAACAAATAAACTGCATTTTTGTTCTGTCAATATTTGTTTATGTTGAACCAGTTCTCAGCTTAATAGACCATTGTCAGGAAACAACTGATTAGTATCCACTTGTGTAACTTCTAGATGCTTGTCAGTTGTTTTATGATGATGACCTCACAAGTAAAAAAATGGTTCAAAAGAAACAAACGCTAGTAGAACAAAGAAAAACTGTTAGTTAAGATTGAAATTAAACAATGAACTCTTTCTACCAAGAAGGGATAGAAGAATTCATAAGCAAAATATGTCATCATCTTCCACTTTTACATGTTTGTGTTTGTTACCTGATTTTACACATTTGTGTTTGTTACCTGACTGATCATTTGCCATGCAATTTTCTTTGTTATACAGACACAGTCTTCAGAGGAATTTTAAAACGTCTATAGTAATGCTACTTGTCCTTACCTACAGAACTAGATTCTCGTGAGGAGCGTTCTCGTCAGCTTCTGGCCTCTCCTCTTGAGATCCCAGATGAACCATGGACGCTACCAGGGTCTGCAACACACGCAGGTGTAGATGACTGGGAAGTAGACTCGGACATTGACCACATTGACAGACAGTTTGGGTCTTCTGGTGCTATGGCTGGGTCTGCTGCAGCTTCACAGACACAGCTGTTACTGCTGGAGGAAGAGAACACCAGAATGGTGGAGCAGAGAGAGAAAGAAGTGCAGGCAATTGTGAAGTCTATTGCAGAACTGAATCATGTCTTCAGGGATTTGGCCCATATGGTTGCTGATCAGGTGAGTTCTTCAGATGTATATACATATTTATAATAAGAAGTCAGAAGAATTAGCTATTAACTGCGATTTTCATGTGGACATATGTGGTGTTGACTGTCATTCATCACACATCATTCACTGTTCATTTTTATTCTCCCACCCCCACCCCCTCCCTGTTAACTTCTCTCATGTTTCCCTCAGTATCTGTCATGATATGCTCTATTTTTCCCTTTCTAGTCCTTTGTCTTTTGTATTCTTGTCCCTCTTTTTTTCATCTGTTGTGCACTATGACACACTTTTGATGTTATGCTCTATTGTGTTCTTTTAGTTTGGTCTTCAGATACACCTCCCCACCCCTCGCCAATCTGCCATTTTTTCTGATCCTTTTTTTTCTCTTATTCTGTTCTGCTAATTTTCTTTTTGCCTAATGTGATCCTGTTAAAAATTCCAAACACTTTTCCATTTCTAATGTTTTTAGAAAAAACTATGTCACTGTACTGACAATTTGTATTAAAACTCGTAAAAGTTTTTAAATAAAACAAACACTATTAACATTCTACATCTTTATTCCTTATGTCTACATATCTACAGCCCTCTGCCACTACAGGACTCTGAATAGTAGTGTGTAACATGGCGGTGGGTTAAGTAAATATGACTGTGCATCAGAGTGCTGTAACCGAGTTTCGAATGTGATGAGTTCATCCACACATAGAGCACCCTCTCCTTCAGCACAATGATTCCAAACCTCACATGAGCACTAAGACATCTGCAACAACCCATCACTTTGATTCACTGTGATTGATCATTCTCCATACAGTCCCGACCTGGCCCCATCTGATTTTCATCTGTTTCCAAAACTTAAAGAACATGTTCGAGGATTTCACTTTGCTAGTGACAAAGCAGTGCAAGCATAGGTGAGTTGTGGCTCTGTCAACAAAGTCAAATGTTCTGCAGCGATAGTATCAACAAACTGATATTTTGTTAGGAGAAATGTGTTCGTCGCCTAGGTGACTGTGTTGATAAATAAATATGTAGAATGTTGATAATATTTGCTTTACTTTAAAAAATTTGAAGAATTTTTACGTAAAAAATCAGAGGTAGTAGTTTTCAGGAAGCCGTCATAGTATGTTTGGCCTTGCCTTTTAGATAACTGTGTACTTGTATTCTCTGTCCTTGCTTCTAACAAGGAAACTATGAGAATTGTTAATCAAGCATTTCAATGTCTCTCAAGTGTGTTGCAGAGAGACCTGTCCTGAGTATCTGACTAGCAACTTTTCATGTGATAGCTCCTAGTTTCCAAGAAAATTGATGTTGAAGATTTTTGCGTATCTTCTATACCTGTAAACATTAGCTATGTTTTGACCAAGCGAGTGTAGTGCAGTGGCTGCAGTTCATGACTACTGAGTTGGAACAATGTGTTCAAATACTGCTCATGCACTTCATTTTTATACTATTTTGTTTGTATTTTCTCCATCATAAAATAGTGATGTCAAGCAAAAGTATTCAAAAATATTCATTTCTGTCATAGTAATTTTTGTAATAAATCAATCATTGCATTAGCAGCTGTAGAAGAATTCCAGACTCAGACAAAAGTACTCATCCTTAATGTTGAACTCAATTATTTTCTTCACAGCAGAGTATACTGTAACTGCCCCAGGAAAGATAACCCCTTGTGTTTCCTTACGTACACAGGAACCATAAGGGAAATTTGGTCAGATTGTTCAAAAAAAAAGAGTTGACAAGTTGACTTATGAATTAAAAAATTTAATTGCGACATGCGTGAAATCAGAGAAGTTCACTTAAGCGCTGTACAAAGATATTAAAGCATTGGTATGTTGATAGACACAATGAAAGACACACACACAAATTTCAAGCTTTCGCAACCCAAGGTTGTTCATCAGAAAAGAGGGAAGGAGAGGGAAAGACGAAAGGATCTGGGTTTTAAGGGAGAGGGTAAGGAGTTATTCTAATCCCGGGAGCGGAAAGACTTACCTGTCCTTTTTTCCCCCTAAGGTAAGTCTTTCCACTCCCGGGATTGGAATGACTCCTTACCCTCTCCTTTAAAACCCACATCCTTTTGTCTTTCCCTCTCCTTCCCTCTTTCCTGATGAACAACCTTGGGTTGCGGAAGCTTGAAATTTGTGTGTGTGTTTGTGTGTTTTTCATTGTGTCTATCATCATACCATCACTTTCTCGTTTGGTAAGGTAACAGCATCTTTGTTTTTTATATATATTTTCCCACGTGGAAAGGGAAACATTCCACGTGGGAAAAATATATCTAAAAACAAAGATGATGTAACTTACCAAACGAAAGCGTTGGTATGTTGATAGACACACAAACAAACACACACAAAATTCAAGCTTTCGCAACCAATGGTTGCTTCATCAGGAAAGAGGGAAGGAGAGGGAAAGACGAAAGGATGTGGGTTTTAAGGGAGAGGGTAAGGAGTCATTCCAATCCCGGGAGCAGTAAGACTTACCTTAGGGGGAAAAAAGGACAAGTATACACTCGCGCGCGCACACACACACACACACACACACACATCCATCCGCACATACACAGACGCAAGCAAACATTTGTAAAGGCAAAGAGTTTGGGCAGAGATGTCAGTCGAGACGGAAGTACAGAGGCAAAGATGTTGTTGAATGACAGGTGAGGTATGAGCGGCAGCAACTTGAAATTAGTGAATGTTGAGGCCTGGTGGGTAACGGGAAGAGAGGATTTATTGAAGGGCAAGTTCCCATAGGTTGGTGTTAGTGGGAAGTATCCAGATAAACCTGATAGTGTAACACTGTGCCAAGATGTGCTGGCCGTGCACCAGGGCATGTTTAGCCACAGGGTGATCCTCATTACCAACAAACACTGTCTGCCTGTGTCCATTCATGCGAATGGACATAGAATGCGTCACAGTGTAGGCAGGTCAGTTGGTAAATCAGGTGCGTGCTTTCACACGTGGCTCTGCCTTTGATCACGTACACCTTCCGGGTTACAGGACTGGAGTAGGTGGTGGTGGGAGGGTGCATGGGACAGATTTTATACCGGGGGCGGTTAAAAGGGTAGGATCCAGAGGGTAGGGAAGGTGGTTTGGGGACTTCATAGGGATGAACCAAGAGGTTAGGAAGGTTAGGTGGACGGTGGAAAGACACTCTTGGTGGAGTGGGGAGGATTTCATGAAGGATGAATCTCATTTCAGGGCAGGATTTGAGGAAGTCGTATCCCTGCTGGAGAGCCACATTCAGAGTCTGATCCAGTCCCAGAAAGTATCCTGTCACAAGTGGGGCACTTTTGGGGTTCTTCTGTGGGAGGTTCTGGGTTTGAGGGGATGAGGAAATGGCTCTGGTTATTTGCTTCTGTACCAGGTCGGGAGGGTAGTTGCGGGATGTGAAAGCTGTTTTCAGGTTGTTGGTGTAATGGTTCAGGGATTCAGGACTGGAGCAGATTCGTTTGCCACGAAGACCTAGGCTGTAGGGAAGGGACCGTTTGATATGGAATGGGTGGCAGCTGTCATAATGGAGGTACTGTTGCTTGTTGGTGGGTCTGATGTGGACGGATGTGTGAAGTTGGCCATTGGACAGATGGATGTCAACGTCAAGGAAAGTGGCATGGGATTTGGAGTAGGACCAGGTGAATCTGATGGAACCAAAGTAGTTGAGGTTGGAGAGGAAATTCTGGGGTTCTTCTTCACTGTGAGTCCAGATCATGGAGATGTCATCAATAAATCTGTATCAAACTTTGGGTTGGCAGGCCTGGTTAACCAAGGCGGCTTTCTCTAAGCGACCCATAAATAGGTTGGCATACGAGGGGGCCATCCTGGTACTCATGGCTGTTCCCTTTAATTGTTGGTATGTCTGGCCTTCGAAAGTGAAGAAGTTGTGAGTCAGGCTGAAGCTGGCTAAGGTAATGCGGAAAGAGGTTTTAGGTAGGGTGGCAGGTGATCGGCGTGAAAGGAAGTCCTCCATCACAGTGAGGCCCTGCATGTGCGGAATATTTGTGTATAAGGAAGTGGCATCAATGGTTACAAGGATGGCTTCCGGGGGTAACAGATTGGGTAAGGATTCCAGGCGTTCGAGAAAGTGGTTGGTGTCTTTGATGAAAGATGGGAGACTGCATGTAATGGGTTGAAGGTGTTGATCTGCGTAGGCCGAGATACGTTCTGTGGGGGCATGGTAACCAGCTACAATGGGGCAGCCGGGATGATTGGGTTTGTGAATTTTAGGAAGAAGGTAGAAGGTAGGGGTGCGGGGTGTCGGTGGGGTCAGGAGGTTGATGGAGTCAGGTGAAAGGTTTTGTAGGGGCCCTAAGGTTCTGAGGATTCCTTGAAGCTCCGCCTAGACATCAGGAATGGCATTACCTTGGCAAACTTTGTATGTAGTGTTGTCTGAAAGCTGACGCAGTCCCTCAGCCAAGGCTTCAGCAGTGGGGATGTTGGGAGTAGGATTAAGGTTTTTTAAGAAGGATTGAGAGGCATGGCTGGAAGTCAGAAATTCCTGGAAGGTTTGGAGAGGGTGATTTTGAGGAAGAGGAGGTGGGTCCCGCTGTGACGGAGGACGGAACTGTTCCAGGCAGAAAGGTTTTGTAGGGGGCCTAAGGTTCTGAGGATTCTTTGAAGCTCCGCCTGGACATCAGGAATGGGATTACCTTGGCAAACTTTGTATGTGGTGTTGTCTGAAAGCTGAGGCTGTCCCTCAGCCACATACTCCCGACAATCAAGTACCACGGCCGTGGAACCCTTAGATTACGCTCGCATATTTTATTTTCTCAGGCTTGTCTGACATTTGACATTACCCCCAAAGGCCTCACACTTATAGTTCCCATCTTTGGCTGCAACCCTTCTTTCTATCAGTCCCTATACCAGTTCCAAACTGAACAATCCCTTGCCCCTCACCCACCTAATCCTTCACCTACACATCAACTCAGCCAATGAACACACACATCAACTCCTATCCTTAATAAAAGTCCTCAATCTTTCCTCTCCCACATCCACACCGGCTGTTCAGAGCATCCTCCTACAGGCCAACCGCAAATTAGAGCAGCATGCCACCCTTCACCTCAAAAAACTATCCAATCTCCTGGTTTCCTATCTCCGGAAAGGCAACTCACTCACCCTTCACAACCTTTCCAGCAAACCTCAACTTCCTCTCATTGCACACAAACCCAGTCTCTCCCATCTACTCAACCTCCCACTTCCAGCTTCACTCCCTCCAAAACCTCAAAATTCCAATCAACACAATCTGGTACCACAACACCCTAATTCAGTAGTTAACCTTTCCTCCAAACCTCTCTCCCAATCCGAAACCTCTGTCCTATCCAAAGGCCTCACCTTCAGCCCCACTCCCAGATTCAACCAAACAGCCCTCGTCAAAGATTTACTGTCCTATACTCGTACTCTCTGCTGGAAGTATCACTTTGCCATGAAGAAAAATGATCCTAATCCTACCTCTAATGATCCAACTCCCCAAGACACTATCCAAATTGAACCCTGCCTGGAACAGTTCCGTCCTCCGTCACAGCGGGACTCACCTCCTCTTCCTCAAAATCACCCTCTCCAAACCTTTCAGGAATTTCTGGCTTCCAGCCTTGCCTCTCAATCCTTCTTAAAAAACCTTAATCCTACTCCCAACATCACCACTGCTGAAGCCCAGGCTATCCGTGATCTGAAGGCTGACCGGTCCATCGTCGTTCTTCCGGCGGACAAGGGTTCCACGACCATGGTACTTGATCGTCGGGAGTGTGTGGCTGAGGGACTGCGTCAGCTTTCAGACAACACCACATACAAAGTTTGCCAAGGTAATCCCATTCCTGATGCCCAGGCGGAGCTTCAAGGAATCCTCAGAACCTTAGGCCCCCTACAAAACCTTTCACCTGACTCCATCAACCTCCTGACCTCACCGACACCCCGCACCCCTACCTTCTACCTTCTTCCTAAAATTCACAAACCCAATCATCCCGGCCGCCCCATTGTAGCTGGTTGCCAAGCCCCCACAGAATGTATCTCTGCCTACGTAGATCAACACCTTCAACCCATTACATGCAGTCTCCCATCCTTCATCAAAGACACCAACCACTTTCTCGAACGCCTGGAATCCTTACCCAATCCGTTACCCCCGGAAACCATCCTTGTAACCATTGATGCCACTTCCTTATACACAAATATCCCGCACGTCCAGGGCCTCGCTGCGATGGAGCACTTCCTTTCACACCGTTCACCTGCCACCCTACCTAAAACCTCTTTCCTCGTTACCTTAGCCAGCTTCATCCTGACCCACAACTTCTTCACTTTTCAAGACCGGACATACCAACAATTAAAGGGAACAGCCATGGGTACCAGGATGGCCCCCTCGTACGCCAACCTATTCATGGGTCGCTTAGAGGAAGCCTTCTTGGTTACCCAGGCCTGCCAACCCAAAGTTTGGTACAGATTTATTGATGACATCTTCATGATCTGGACTCACAGTGAAGAAGAACTCCAGAATTTCCTCTCCAACCTCAACTACTTTGGTTCCATCAGATTCACCTGGTCCTACTCCAAATCCCATGCCACTTTCCTTGATGTTGACCTCCACCTGTCCAATGGCCAGCTTCACACGTCCGTCCACATCAAACCCACCAACAAGCAACAGTACCTCCATTATGACAGCTGCCACTCATTCCACATCAAACGGTCCCTTCCCTACAGCCTAGGTCTTCGTGGCAAACGAATCTGCTCCAGTCCGGAATCCCTGAACCATTACACCAACAACCTGACAACAGCTTTCGCATCCCGCAACTACCCTCCCGACCTGGTACAGAAGCAAATAACCAGAGCCACTTCCTCATCCTCTCAAACCCAGAACCTCCCACAGAAGAACCACAAAAGTGCCCCACTTGTGACAGGATACTTTCCAGGACTGGATCAGACTCTGAATGTGGCTCTCCAGCAGGGATACGACTTCCTCAAATGCTGCCCTGAAATGAGATCCATCCTTTATGAAATCCTCCCCTCTCCACCAAGAGTGTCTTTCCGCCATCCACCTAACCTTCGTAACCTCTTAGTTCATCCCTATGAAATCCCCAAAACACCTTCCCTACCCTCTGGCTCCTACCCTTGTAATCGCGCCCGGTGTAAAACCTGTCCCATGCACCCTCCCACCACCACCTATTCCAGTCCTGTAACCCGGAAGGTGTACATAATCAAAGGCAGAGCCACGTGTGAAAGCACCCACGTGATCTACCAGCTGACCTGCCTACACTGTGATGCATTCTATGTGGGAATGACCAGCAACAAACTGTCCATTCGCATGAATGGACACAGGCAGACAGTGTTTGTTGGTAATGAGGATCACCCTGTGGCTAAACATGCCTTGGTGCATGGCCAGCACATCTTGGCACAGTGTTACACCGTCTGGGTTATCTGGATACTTCCCACTAACACCAACCTATCCGAACTCCGGAGATGCGAACTTGCTCTTCAATATATCCTCTCTTCCCGTTATCCACCAGGCCTCAATCTCCGCTAATTTCAAGTTGCCGCCACTCATACCTCACCTGTCATTCAACAACATCTTTGCCTCTGCACTTCTGCCTCGACTGACATCTCTGCCCAAACTCTTTGCCTCTGTATTTGTCTGCTTGTGTCTGTATATGTGTGGATGGATATGTGTGTGTGTGTGTGTGTGCGAGTGTATACCCATCCTTTTCCCCCCCAAGGTAAGTCTTTCCGCTCCTGGGATTGGAATGACTCCTTACCCTCTCCCTTAAAATCCAAATCCTTTCGTCTTTCCCTCTCCTTCCCTCTTTCCTGACGAGGCAACCGTTGGTTGCGAAAGCTAGAATTTTGTGTGTATGTTTGTGTGTCTATCGATGTGCCAGCGCTTTCGTTTGGTGAGTCACATAATCTTTGTTTTTTATATATATATATATTATAATAGAGGGAAACATTCCACGTGGGAAATATATATCTAAAAACAAAGATGATGTGACTTACCAAATGAAAGTGCTGGGAGGTCGACAGACACACAAACATACACACAAAATTCAAGCTTTCGCAACAAACTGTTGCCTCATCAGGAAAGAAGGAAGGAGAGGGAAAGACGAAAGGATGTGGGTTTTAAGGGAGAGGGGAAGGAGTCATTCCAATCCCGGGAGCGGAAAGACTTACCTTAGGGGGAAAAAAGGACGGGTATACACTCGCGCACACACACACACATATCCATACACACACACACACACACACACACACATGCACACTCACATGGGAAGTATTTTATTTTATTTTTTTAAATGTAATCTACACCGCTTGAAAATGTTAAAGTTTTTATGTGCATTACTTCAAGATCTAATAAAATTGGTAATTTTTTATATAGAAGACTGAGGATTGCTGTGTAGTGTTGGTCCTGTCCAGAAGAGGATGGGCACCAGGTTGAGGAAGTTGAAACAAAGTTTGAGAGATAAGAAATTTCTGATGGTAAAACCATAAGAAGCAGGCTGACAGACAAAATGATTGATGAACTACAGCAGTATTATGGGTTAACCATTAGAAATAATACTGAGGATTTGTTGAAAATGAAACAGACAGTATGGGCTACCTTCTTCTACAGACTGTCAACTGATGAAAATCCAGTACACCACCTTTATGCTCCTGGGCCAGATTCATGGTGCAATTACTGCAACGCCCAGTACTCAAACAGTTCATACAGCCATAAACATTCCATTCCAACAGCAGTCATGGATATCGTAAAACCTATTTACAGAGACCTGGCAAATCCTGAATTACTGAAGAAGTGTCTGCATGGTCAGACTCAAAATCCCAATGAGTCGTTCAGTAATCTTACAGGGACTCGCTTCTTACCAAAAAATGTTTTTGTTGGAATGAAGACACTGAAGTGGGGGGGGGGGGGGGTCAGTGATGCTGTTGTTGCTTTTGATGATGGCAACATTGGTAGGGTGAAAATGCTACAGCACATGGAGCAAACTGCATCAGAGAACTTGAACAGATGGACAAGGTTCACATTGATAAAGCAGAGTATGCAGCACAGTTGGCCACCAAGGAGCCCAGAAAGAAAAAACTGGGGAAAAGATCAAGAAGATGATATACAGTATGGTGCAGGATACTTCTGAGTGACTAAAAATGAAAAAAAAAAAAAAAAAAATAAGCAATTATTAAGTGAGTTACAGTCTTTAGAAACTTTAGAAGCCATTCCTGAAAATTTACATTTTCTGTTGCATTTTTCCCCTAAATCTCAGAAACCACTTCAAGTAGAGTAACCTAATTTTCAGGCAGTAGTAACATACATATCTTGAGTCTACAGAAATAAAATAAGAACATAATGTTGTGTACAATTTAAATTATTTAGAATAACATACAAAAAAAGTACACAAAATTTTAACCACATAATTAAAACATTATATTTCTGAAAGCAATGGCTGAAACGCAGTTATTGTTGTTCAGTAGACTCAAAACATACAGTTTAATGTCCTGTAAAAGTTTAATGTCAATGGCTACAGTGGTTCCTGAAATACAGGAAAACCAAGTCACTAAATTGAACATTGTTGAGATAGGGTGCTTCAACTCCCCTTAAATCTGTCATTCTTCCATATGTGGGCTAAGGAAAAATTCCTTTACCTTATTGATTTGTAGGGAGGGCAAACTGACCAGGTAATTGCAGATGAAAGAGAAACATTTACCTGCACCATAAAAATGAACCCACAGAAATGTATTCCCACTTTGCCAGCAGTAGGGTGGTTAAAATTTTCACATAAAATGTTCAAAATGCTCCAGATGTGCTAAAGACTAATAGAGAAATCACTTCGAGTGAAGATTCCACTAAAATACACTCTTTAATTCTGCATCAGTTTAGTGTACCTGTTTCACAGGAATGATCAAATATGCGTTGTTTCATCAAAGTTGATTGAGGAAAGAAAAATCTTTTTGATTTAAATGATTTATGTTTTCCAATATTGCTTCTGAAAAATCTGTGTGCTTGTAAGGCAGTAGCTTCCATTAAATATTCGTGGTGCTCTATGAATTAGTGATTTGTTTGGTTCTGTGACAAATACCACCCAGAATTCTGTTCTAGCACACCAAGTGATGCAATCAATATGGAATAAGATGATTCTGTAATCTACTCTGTAACAAACGGAATACACGTTTCAGAAAGTTTGCTGTATTGAGCCATTTATTAATGAAATTACAACAATGAAAATGGCTGTTTTTGAATAATTTTGCTTGACATACAGTGTTTAATGATATTCTGTATGACGAAATTGAAAAAAAGAAGAAGAAGGGTAGAGTAGGTGGACAGGATTTGGGTACATACTGCTAACTAACATGGTAGCCGTGAACCTTAGCAGCAGCTCACTTGGCTGAAATATGACTAACATTATAGATACAGGAGTTGTGGAGAAAACTTCAATGTTGGTTTTCTTGGTAACTAAAGGCCATTGCATTAAAAGCCTGCCAGCCAGGTATTCAGGTCCCCTACAAATCTAAGACTTATCAAAATCCGTGATCAACAGGTCTAATGGTCCTCTCGTAGGTAAATAGTTTAGCAGTAGCTACTTAACACACATTAACAAACAGATTCCAATGTAAGATTTCATGTTTTTAATGGAAGCATATCATATACTACAGAACTTGGTGAAATTCACATCTATTCTTTATATGTCCTACCACAACCGCAAATTTCAGTTAAGAATGCACTGTAAGCTCCCAGCGATGTTTCTAGCATATTGACATCACGGTGCAGAGCTTGAAGGCGTGATGATGACAGTACTGTACACTGCACAATGGCAAATTAAGTACAACTCAGAAGGACAGTGGATGGACTTCATTATTAAGATTTCGATTCATTTCACTCTTTCGGTTGTGCCAAGAATAGCCAATATTGCTACCCTGAAATCCCCAGTATAGCTTTGAATCACATACAAATAATTATCCTTGTTTTCACATTCAGATATCAGTCACAGGCTTGTTTTCCAAATGGCTGGGAAGTTCCTATTTGAAATAGGAAGAGATAGTGTTGTTCTAGATGAATGTCAGAATGATGGAATGTGATATTTAATTATGGACATGACATTCCCGATCACGATGCAGCCATCAGTTTATAACAAATTGTACTCAATATATAGTCAGTACTTTATAAACTATGTCTCATCCTAATGAAGCATAAAAAACATTCCAATGTTACTCTAAGATTTCAAGGACTGTAAAAGGATGTCCTACAGTATCAAACTGGGCATAAAACAAAACCAGTCTTGAATATTAACTTCTGTTGACATTATGACTGATAGCATTTATAAGAACCTTTGTGCTTGTCTTACACCTCAACATGTAACTGCTAAAGATCATGGCACCATATGCTGTCTATAATCATTATTTGTAATAGTTTAGTATGGCAAACATTTGTGTACAAAAGTGTTGGGTATGGACAGTTCAATACATTAAAATAATACTTTGAAATAAAATAAATGGTCATTATATTAATTTTGATAAAATTTCCCCCTCCATTGTCTATTGCATGGAATAAAGCAGACCGTTGAAGATCCCGCCCATTATAGAAGCCTCCCTCCCCCCCCCCCCCCCCCCCCCCCCTCCAGCCAAATATTAGGTGAACTGACTGGAAATAAATGGGAGGGGTTACCAGGTCCTTCCTTTGCCTGACAACTGAGGGAAACCTCGGTCAAAATTTGGAGGTTTGAACCATTTTCAATGCCTTTAGTACAGTGTTGTGGCACAAATTGTGACTGATATGTTCTCGATGGGGCTGGTAAATGTTGTACAACCATCAACTCTCTGGATTTAAGCCCTTGTGAATTCAACTCGGTTCCTAAATTGAAGGAAGCACTTCATGGCATTCACTTCAGATCTGTTACAGAGATTTGTTGGGCAATAGACTGCTCCACTTGAAGTATCAACCCAACTGGTGGGAATCACAGGATACCCTAAATAGCACATCACTGGGAATGGGTTTTACACAGTGCTGGTGACTACTACGGCGGACAGTATAACTTTGAAATGGGTATCTGTTTTGTGTAAATTGTAAATAAATGGTTGCCACTATTAATGTTCCCACCTCTTACATTCTCCAAGGCAAAAATAAAAATAGTGTGTGCATGAATGTGTGTGCACTTGGATGGATGATCTGCTGCATTTAATATTATTCTCCCCTTCTTCTAAGGTACTGACATAGATAGAACCTCCCAATCATAAGTAAATCTATGCACAAACTTTTTTTTGTAAATTTAACAGGGAACAATTCTGGACCGGATTGACTACAACATTGAGCAGTGTCAGGCTGAAGTACACCAGGGTTACCAACAGCTGCAGAAGGCCAGCAGATATCAGCAGAAGAACAGAAAACTTGTGTGTATAATTATTATGGCTGCAATAACCCTTGTGATGATTATACTGCTAATTGTTGTCAAATCATGAGCTGGTCTGTATTCAGTGCTTGAAGAGAAGGAAATGTCCAGGAGCTGTGCAACAGCCATATGGTTGTACATGAATGTCAGGATTCCATACCTCGGCTGAGGCAGATTAAGCCAAGTCATCCTATGATTCTGACAACGGTATTCCATATTTTTTTCCATGTCCTTTGTGAATGTTGCTTGAAAAAGACTGTAAAAATGACCAATATCAACATAGGAAGTTAACTTCCACTTAATGAGTTAAATATTTATACAAGTTCCAGACAAAATGCATTTCTGTATATAATTATGTTGAAATATTAGTTTACACTTTCTGTCAAAAATATTTATCCAGTGTAATAACATGGGGTCTCTACCTCCAGTATATTGTTCACCTCAGTTGTGGGCTATAAAAAGACGCATTGACATGTATAGTTCTTCCTGTTTAGACTGATTCTGGTCAACAACTGCAGCTAATGTTTCTGAATAATTTTTGTGTTGACGAACCATCTACTTGCTGTACTTTGAAAATTTTAAACCCAGAAGGAAGGTAGAAAGTTTATACTATCTAATCATGATTGAATTGAATTTTGCATTACAATATGTACTTATGTACACCAACTAAACCAATGCTGAGGCAGCCTATTAAACATCATTATAATTTTGTTGTATATGGTAGCCGGTATTTATATGAACAGCATCTGGAAGTGAAAAGTTTCTTTTTGTAAAATATATTTATTTTTATTAAGTAAATTAAAATAATACCCAGTAAAAGTGTGTTGTATTTCTTTTTATGTTCATGTTTGTGCAACACATTGAAATTATACACTGCAAGGCATTAAAATTGCAGTGCCATGGAGGCTGCAGACATCAAATTGGCATGCTTGTGTATGAAAATGATTACAATTTCAGTGCTACCACATACAGCAGGTAGCAGTAATTCCATGTACACTATGTTTATAAGGAAAGATTGATTTATACCTAGTGTAAGAAGCAGAAGTGTGTACAGTATGTATCAGAATTCAACAGCAACAGGATTGTAACCTAGTATTGCTGCCTGTGTTGATGTGGATCGTACAGCCATGTACCAAATGTACCCTGTTTGCAACAAGAGAAGTATCCATATAGACAATAGGATGGAGAGTGGTGTGCCCAACATTATCTCTGGACACAAAAGTAGCACCATGTCATCTTTTTAGACAAGTCCTGATGTTGTATAGAGCTACATGATGAATGTGTCCATGTGGGAGACTCTGATGAGAATAAACCTTTGCAGATTGCATTCGTCACCATCATTTGGGCCCAGTGCCTGGTATGTTATGGGGTATCACTGGTTTCATTACAAGATCACCTTTGGTTTGCATAGCCAGTAACTTGGACTGCAGGCATTGGATTTGTGACATGTTAAGGCTGTGCTCTATCTTCAAGGACTTTGTGATGTTATCTTTCAACAAGGTAACATGTCGCCACTGCTGTCTTGATCTACTTTGATACAGAGGGTGTTCAGTGGTTTTTGTGATCATTATGTTATCCAGATCTTTCTCGCATTTAAAACATCTGGTCATGGTTTGTTGAGAGCTGGGCACACCATAATCCACCAACCACTACAGTTGGTGAAACCTAGCACAGAGTTGAAGCATAATGGTATTACATACGTGTATCTGCCATTCCAGCTCAGTTTGTGTAGTGCACAGCTGGGTAGGGCCATTTTTGCTGCCGGAGTTCATAGAACTGCTTGTTAAATTTTCCACCTTGTATACAACTCCCCCCCCCCCCCCCCCAAAAAGGGTAAAAAAAAGTCTACGGATTAAATTGAGTATTATTCCTGAGTATTATACCTACTTTACTTTACATGGCTATTAAATAAAGTTTTAGTTGCTATCCTTCCTGGTGTTGCAATATCAATCGCTAGCAGTGTATTTAACGTTTAATTCTGCATAACGTACATTAAAGCTTCAAAGGCTTAGCACTTAAATTTTCTCCATCATGTAACAGTGGAAGTTACAAAGAAAAGAATGCACATTGAACCAACTATATAACATCCCAAGAACTAAATCAAACAGTGGAAAGTCCAGGATGGAATAACAACAATATGGCAGGGACTCACTGCTACTCTCTACTCAGGGGAGGCATTGAGCCACATACAGTCACAATGAAAAAGATTGCAATTATATTTATGTGAGATTTTGGACAAAGTACTTCCTCTGAAGTAGAAAAGAAACAAACACGCACATGCATGCATATGCCCAAATTCACACAAGCACCAATCACACACGCTTAGCTGCTGTCTCCGGCGCAAGAGCCTACTTGCGTCTGATGTGAGCAACAATCTGCTAGGGTGAGTGGTGGAGGTAAGAAGGGGGTGTGGTTTGGAGGAAAACGCTGGCTGCCTGTGGGAGCATACAGGGACAGGGGAGGAACAGGACAGGGCTGTTGGGTGCAGTGTAGGAAGGCTGTGCTGGGGAAAGGTGGTGGTGGGGGCTGTGTTGAGAGGTGATAGGACAGAAGTAGACAATATCAAAATACTAGATGCATTGGCAAGATGGAACGGGATGTATAGATGGAGGAAGATTTAGATTATGGGGTTACAGAAACGAAGGTCGTGCTGTAGGGACAGCTCCCGCCTGTGCAGTTCAGTAAAGCTGGTATTAGTAAGAATAATTCCAGAAAGCACATGTGTGAAGCAGTCATTAAAGTGAAGTGCATCGTGTTGGGCAGCATGTTCAGCACCTGGGTGGTCCAACTGCCTCTTGGCCACAGTCTGATGATGGCCATTCCTGCAGACAGACAGCTTGTTAGTTGTCATGCCCACATAGAAATCAGCACAGTGGTTGCAACATAGTTGGTATATCACATGGCTGCTGGAGATGCTCGTGACCAGACTGGAGAAGTGGTAGTGAGAAGATGTACGGGACACGTCTTGCATGTGGTTGGTGATGAAACTTCCTGGCAAATTAAAACTGTGTGCCGGACCGAGACTCGAACTCAGGTCTCGGTCCGGCACACAGTTTAATCTGCCAGGAAGTTTCATATCCTCTGTAGAGTGAAAATTTTATTCTGGTCGAAGATGTTTCTAATCCACGGTGATTCAACTTTGTACTTAATGTTCCTATGTATCTATCCAGTTTGCTGCATCCCTCTGAAAGAACTGAGTTCGCAAAAGGGAGAAGTTTGATATGTTGTAATTCTTTAGCCGTGACTTTCAATGTAAGGACTAGGCATGCCTCTTGCGGTAGACTGGTCTGCTCACCCAAATGTTTTCAAGATGTTACATAAGTGATTTAGCCCATCAGACGACACACAATGTAACATCTAATAATGGATATTGTCAGGCCCAGGAATTGGGTATGACCAGAATGGAAGTGCTCGATTTAAGTGATGCCACTCATCTTTGGACATAACTGCAGAGCTATCAGCATAAACCAGACAAACCTATATTTTGTGTGTTGTTTGTACCATGATGTATGTCGAAACATAAAATTTTTCTCCCGATCTCATTTTTATCTTTTCCCAAATAACATATAATAGTATTTAGCTATTTAGGTTTTTCAAACTTTCCCTCTTTTTTTTCCTTTGAGATTTTGCAGTTGTATTGCAGTTGTCATCCCATCACACAAGGGATTTCTTTTCATGCGGCATGTATGGTTTATATATAGAGATGAGTGAATGTGCTGCATCTTCTATAAATGCAACAAACTAGCGTAGTCTTGTATGGTGTCCTCCATTACAGCCATTACTCTCATTTCTTTTCTCTCTCTCTTTTTCCATATATCTCATCCAGCTTGCCATTCATATGTATTCAATTTATAATTTGACTCAGTTGTGCCTTTGCATGTCATTGTTCACATGAAGATATTGCAAGTAGATGGTTCGACCCAGTAGGGTCATGAACAACCTCTCATGTAAGATTCAATGCAACACTGGGAGTGGCAAAACATTTGTCTACCATACTGTTCCTATCTAGTGGCTGCTTTATTTTAGTCAGTGAGTTATCACCAATTGTTATTAGGTTTTCATTGTCTATTACATCAGCTATTGTTTTACCTAGACTATCAGCACATAGATTATTCAAGCTTGGATGCTGAGCATTTAAGTCCCCAATAATTAATTTTGGATGGTAAACTGCTTGCAGAGCACCCATGGTCTAGGGTAGCATCTTTAATTAGTAATCAAAATGTCCTCAGACCCTGGTTCGAACTCCATTACCATTTAAATTTTTAATAAAATCATTAGCAAAGACAGTCAAAGACTTTCAGCATAAAATGTCACACTTATTCAGCCAACAGCCTTGTCAAAGAGGGTAGAGAAGCAGACAGAGGTTCAGGCTCTCTCCTTGCCCCTGAAGGTAGAAGAATTGACAAAAACCAACAGCATGAGGATGCAGAAGGCAATGGAAACCACTGCTTTAAAGCTACAATGTTTCTCCACAGGTCATGGGGCCTGTAACTGATACAATTCCATGCTGATCTCTCCATTGGCAAAAAATCCCAGACTATTCCCCCATTTGGATCTCTGGGATGGGACTGCCAAGGGGGAGGTGACCATGAGAAAAAGATTAATTAATCAGTGGAAAGATAACATCCTGTGAGCTGGGGCATTGAGTGTCAGAAGTTTGTAGCTAGAAAATCTGAAAAGGAAAATTCTAAGGCTTAATCTAGATATAGAAGGGGTCAGTGAAGTGAAAAGGAAAGGAGACAAGGATTTCTGGTCAGATGAGTATAGGGTAATATCATCAGCAGCAGGAAATGGTATAACAGGAGTAGGATTCATTATGAATAGGAAGATAAGGCAGAAAGTGAGTAACTGTGAACAGTTTGGTGATAGGGTTTTTCTCATCAGAATCAACAGTAAACCAACACTGACAACAATAGTTCAGATTTTATTTTTATATATATAGCGCAAGCCGAAGCTGAAGAAATAGAGAAAGTATACAAGGATATTGAATGGATAATTCAGTATGTAAAGGGAGATAAAAATATAATAATGGGCTTGATACTAGGAATGAGAGAGGAGAAAGACTAATTGAGTTCAGTAATAAATTTATGCTAGTAATAGTGAAAAAGGCTGGCAGATATGGGAAGATTTCATTTAGATTACATTATGGTCAGGTAGGGATTCTGAAATCAGATACTGGATTGGAAGAGGTACCCAGCAGCAGATATATAGAATCAGTATGCAAAGAAGTGGGATACGGAAGTACTAAGGAATGAAGGGGTATGCGTGGAGTTCTCTGAGGCTATAGACACTGCAATAAAGAATAACTCAGCAGGCAGTTCAGTTGAAAAGGAAATGATACCTTTAAAATGGGCAATAACAGAAATTGAGAAGAAAAACATAGGTACAAAGAAGGTAACTTCGAAGAAACCATGAGTAACAGAAGAAATACTTCAGCTGATCAACAAAAGAAGGAAGTCAGAAGAATTGACTCAGCATATGGAAAAGACAAAACAACCTTTGGTGAAATTAAAAACAAGGGCAGTAACATTATGAGTGCATTGGAAATTCCACTGCTAAATTCAGAGGAGAGAGTGGGTTGGTGAAAAGGGTACATCGAAGGCCTCTGCAATGGGGAAGAAATGTGCAACAACATGATAGATGAAGAAACAGGGATCAGCATAGAAGAGATAGGGGATCCAGTATTAAAAGGAGAATTTAAAAGAGCTTCGAAAGACTTAAAGATTGAATAAGGCAAAAGGAATAGATAACATTTCATCAGAATTGCTAAAATCACTGGGGGAAGTGGCATCAAAATGATTATTCGTGTTGGTGGGTATTATGTACAAGACTGGTGATGTACCATGAGACTTTAGGAAAATCATCTTCCACACAGTTCCGAAGATAGCAAGAGCTGACAAATGTGAGAATTATTGCAGAATCAGCTTAACAGATCTCGCAGCCAAGTTGCTGACAAGAATAATATACACAAGAATGGAAAATGAAACTGAGGGTGCAGTAAATGACAATCAGTTCGGTTTTAGGAAAGGTAAAGGCACCAGAGAGACAATTCTGATCTTGAGGTTGATAATGGAAGCAAGACAAAGAACAATTAAGACACATTCATAGGATTTGTTGACCTGGAAAAAGCATTCAACAATGGTGAATGACATTAGAAATTCTGAGAAATGTACGGGTAAGCTATAGGGAAAGACAGGTAATACACAATATGCACAACTACCAAGAGGGAGCAATAAGAGTGAGAACCAAGAACAAAGTGCACAGGTTACAAATGGTTTAAAACAGGAATGCAGTCTTTCGGCCTTACTATTCAATCTATACATCAAAGAAGCAGTGACAGAAATAAAAGAAACATTCTAGTGCAAGAATAAAATTCTGAGTGAAAGGATATCAGTGACAAGATTCACTGATGATATTGCTATAGTCAGTGAAACTAAAGAAGAATTACAGAATCTGTTGAATGGAATGAACAGTCTAATGGGTACAGAATATGGATTGAGAGTAAATCGAAGAAATATGAAACTAATGAGAAGTACCATAAACGAGAGCAGTGAGGAACTTAACATCATCGGATTTGGTGATCACAGAGTAGGCAAAGTTAAGGAAGTCTGCTATATAGGCAGCAAATAACCCTTGTTGGATGGAGTGAGGAAGATAAAAAGCAGACCAAAATTGACAAAAAGGGATTCCAGGCCAAGAAAAGTCTGCTAGTATCAAATGTAGGTTTTGATTTGAGGAATGAACTTCTGAAAATGTATGTTTGGAGCACAGCATTGTATGATAGTGAAACATGGACTGTGGGAAAATGGGAACAGAAGAGAACTGAAGCATTTGAGATGCAGTGCTACAAAAGAATATTGAAAATAAGATGGACTGATAAGGTAAGCAATGAGGAGGATCTCCGCAGAATCGGCAAGGAAAGGAATATTTGGAATACACTGACAAGAAGAAGGGACAGAATGACAGGACACCTGTTAAGACAACAGGGGATAACTTCCATGGTACTAAAGGGAGCTGTAGATGGTAAAAATCTTAGGGGAAAACAGAGACTGGAATACATCTAACAAATGACGCGAGGACATAGGTTGCGACTGCTATGCTCAGATGAAAAGGCTGGCACAGGTCAGAAATTCATTTTGGGCTGTGGCAAACCAGTCAGAAGACCGATGACTTAAAAAAAAAAAAAAAAAATTTCTCCTGCAACTGACCTAACCCCATGCTTTCACACTTCATCTGTGGGAGCCCTGTATACAAAAGTGTATTCACTGTGACGGTTCTCGAGGGTATTGTGGTACTCACTGCTTCTTCCGGCTGAGGTCAATTTGTGTGTGCTGTAAGTCATGCTTAACTAGTATTTTGGTGCCTCCATATCCATTAAACCCATCCATATATGCAGTAATCAGAATCGTTGAAATATGTTCCAGGCTGCAGCCAGGCTTCAGGAATTGCATAGACCGTCAGATACATAGCTACATGGCATTCCCTCAACAATGCACAGAGACTGTTTTTGTTGTTTACAGAGCGAGCATTCCAAAACATTATTCCATTAAGCACACTCACCATGTAGACTGATAATGGTGTAACACATTCTAGCTTTGGCTAAGGAGGAATGGCCAATCCTGTAGTATACTGCACACGTTGAAATAGATAGAAGTACTGCTCTTGCTTAAGCCAATTATTACTAAAAAATCTTGAACTTGACATGATTTTATTGTTTTCTCTAGTGGAATTGGAATTGGAATTTCACAGTGCACAGTTGTTGTCTGCATGTCCATGGTGCCTAAGTTATTTATTGCCGTATTTAAATTCTCAGTTCAACAAAATAAATTTCATCATTTGTTTTCTTTTAGCTGTAACATTTTCAGTAATAATGTCACGAAATACATTTACCAGTACCACTTTAGCTTCCGTCTTTGTTATTAGCCTGTGGTATTGTGGCAGATTCAGATTTTGCACAGTTAATAGAGCCAAATATCTGGGATGGACCATGATGGTGGTCAGCTACACAGAGGCACAGCTTGTCCAAGTCTATCACCAGCAGGTGTGTTACGCTGCATATTCATGGTGGCAAATGAGGAAGCATTTGTGTAGGCTGGTTGAAATGGGCAACAGTGGTCATGTTACTGAAGTTCTGATGTGCAGGGTCCACTACAGTGTGGGCACAGTAATGGGAGGTCGGAGGGGGAGCAATGACTGCAAATAATCTATTAACACAAAGGCTTCCTGTAATGACATGTCATTAAATGCCATAACTTAGTTAACATGTTTTTGATTAATGTACACTGGGCAAGTGTGGTCTGTTGGTGAATGACACTATGTGCAATATGTACATTTTAGTAGACCTGTCTATGCCAGAATTACACTCACATGGGCACCAGAGTGTTGGCACAACTTTGGCTGACTTCGGTACTGGTTTTTTGTGCAACAAAAGGGGAGGCACTGGAAGTATCACGGGACCTGTGTATGGCTCTACTGTGAATCTCTCATCATAACTCAAGACAAAAGCAAAGCATTATTTTGCCTAAATGTTATGCCTAAATATTAGTACTCATACAGATGCCTTCCATCACCAACATTTTCAGCAGCGTTTCCGTAAAACTCTCTCACTCTAGTTACTGAAACTGAACATTCTGTTCAAGCCATTTTTGCTCTTCTGTCAGACTGGCATCTACATTGCAAATGATACCTCGGCCCATCATCATTAAATTTTAAATATGCACCTTCACACCCTTCATTTCAAATAATTTTAATCAATGACTTGGCAAGTTATCCAGTTGCAGTCTCTTTGACATTGCCATGACCAGATCCAGAGATGTTAATAATGTTTCTGCTTACAGTCTGCATTTTTTGCCACAGACCCACATTCTTGCTCTTGATTTTGACAAAATTTATGGTCTCACATGTGCTCATGTTAACGCATGGCCGTACTAGCACACCCACTTACCAAGTCTGCAGTTATTGTGGAAGGATAACCAAAAGTCTGTACTGACTCACAATGTTCCACATTAACAGGGTAAACATATAGGTCCTCGTATGTTGAACATGCCATTGTTGTTTTGTAGGGGTAGTGTTTGTTTTTGGGCCTGATCTGGTACCAGCTTAGGAAAGTCAGCATCCATTTGTTTCGCTTCTTTAGTAATACTGTCACTGATAACTTTCAGATTCGAATGTTCAGCAGCACCTACTCTGTTGTTCATTTCGGTAATAGAACTTGATCCCAATAGCACTGACTCCAGTGATTTATTCAGACCTAGTGATCAATAGCATTTTGCTTTAAGTACTTTAATTTGAACCAATTCAGCACAACATACACTTCTATCTACTCACTTTCAGCAACTAGACAGGTGTCTGGTGGAGGTAACTACTGGTGTGAGTGCACTCCAACTGTTACAGTGTGTGAAAGCAAACATAGAAAATTAGCTGATCAACCACTGGTCAGATATTTACCTGTAGAACAGTTCATGATGGAGAGACCCTCCATGGTATACGGTCTCTATAAAGAAACTTATTAAGGAACAACAACTATTGCACAATAAATGTAGAGCAAAGCTATATAAGAATAAAAATGTAGGAGAGACTACCCGGCCAAATAGTTATGGTGAAACTGCTCTGGCATTTAATATCTTCTTATACATTTTTATTCACATATAGGGGACTTGAAGAGGCCACCTGACCAAAACTAGCTGTCAGTAAACACATAGTGTGGACAAAATAAAACTGGCGCAGACAATATTTCATGCATCTTAAGATACACAATCCATCTTTCATAATCTGCCTGAGGAGGAGGTTGATATAAGTTTGCTTGTCTATTTTAAGATGTGTGAAATGTAAAGATTGTTTGATAAGATCGGTAAAAACAGGAAAAAAAAAGTTTGCTTCATAAACAACTTACCTTACTCCTCAACAGTCTTCTTTGAAGGATACCTACTTGGTCCAGCAACCCTTCAGCTTTTTCATCCCATCAGAAAAATAGGTTCTGTCCAATTCTGAAAAATACTTGTTGGCTGCTATTATCACTTTCTTTTTGGTGAGAATTTCTTACCAGCAAACGAAAGTTTTGCTTTAGGGACAACAAAGAGGGCATTCTGGTTTAAATCTGGTGAACAGGGTGGATGAGGAACCAATTCAAAGCCCATTTTTGACATTGTTATCATTGATGTGTTATGGTGCATTATCCTGGTGAATGAGCACTTTTTTTTACATCCCACCCCAGTCAACACAAGTTTAAAATGATTCAGCAGTAAAGCATAATAGGGTGCAGTTATAGTTCTGCAATTTTCCATGTAATCTATGAGGATTATTCCTTGGGAATCCTGAACAACAGTGGCCATGCCATTACAAGCTGACAGAATGGTTCTTACCTTCTTCAGTGCATTTTCACCAGCCTTTATCCATTGTTTTGGCTGCTGTTTTGACTCGGGATCCAGATTTTACCAACAATCACAAATCAGCACCAAAAGTTTTGGGTATTGCGACAAAACATCATCAGACATTGTGCTTGAATGTTGTTCCGGATGAGCTTTTGGTCAAGTAAGTATAAGCAATCACGGCACCCACTTGCACATGGCTTCTTCACAGCCAATTCTCCATGCGGGACATTATACTCACTCGCTTGATATGTCTACAGTCTGGGCAAGGTCACACATTTTTATATGGTGCTCTCACATTGCCATAATGTGGATATTGTCAGCGATTTCATAATTGGTGATCTCAGTTGGATGGCCAGAGCATGCTTTGTCTTCGATGCTTGTCCGACCAGGTTTAAATTCATTAATTCAAAATTAAATGGTCTTCCGTGATGGTATAGAGTCCATGTGATCTCATCCAATTCTGTTTTGATCTGTGCTGCAGTCTGACCCTTCAAATGGAAATATTTAATAGCAGCACAAGACACTGTTTTCTCCAAATCAATTGCAGCCGAGACACTGACCAACTCAAATGACTGTCAAATATGACCTACATGTTGAACACAGCTGAAATTCTTTATACAACACTTGGAATAATCAAACTTGTTGCATTCTTTCATAGAAATTTACCAGACTTATCATACAACCCGCTTACTTTGCGGCCAGTTCTCTTTTATCCATCCTGTATACAGGGCTATTACAAATGATTGAAGCGATTTCATAAATTCACTGTAGCTCCATTCATTGACATATGGTCATGACACACTACAGATACGTAGAAAAACTCAAAGTTTTGTTCGGCTGAAGCCGCACTTCAGGTTTCTGCCGCCAGAGCGCTTGAGAGCGCAGTGAGACAAAATGGCGACAGGAGCCGAGAAAGCGTATGTCGTGCTTGAAATGCACTCACATCAGTCAGTCATAACAGTGCAATGACACTTAAGGACGAAGTTCAACAAAGATCCACCAACTGCTAACTCCATTCGGCGATGGTATGTGCAGTTTAAAGCTTCTGGATGCCTCTGTAAGGGGAAATCAACGGGTCGGCCTGCAGTGAGCGAAGAAACAGTTGAACGCGTGCGGGCAAGTTTCACGCGTAGCCCACGGAAGTCGACGAATAAAGCAAGCAGGGAGCTAAACGTACCACAGGATGGTGCTCCACCGCACTTCCATCATGACGTTCGGCATTTCTTAAACAGGAGATTGGAAAACCGATGGATCGGTCGTGGTGGAGATCATGATCAGCAATTCATGTCATGGCCACCACGCTCTCCTGACTTAATCCCATGCGATTTCTTTCTGTGGGGTTATGTGAAAGATTCAGTGTTTAAACCTCCTCTACCAAGAAACGTGCCAGAACTGCGAGCTCGCATCAACAATGCTTTCGAACTCATTGATGGGGACATGCTGCGCTGAGTGTGGGAGGAACTTGATTATCGGCTTGATGTCTGCCGAATCACTAAAGTGGCACGTATCGAACATTTGTGAATGCCTAAAAAAACTTTTTGAGTTTTTGTATGTGTGTGCAAAGCATTGTGAAAATATCTCAAATAATAAAGTTATTGTAGAGCTGTGAAATCGTTTCAATCATTTGTAATAACCCTGTATATTAAAGCAGATTTTGGGATTTCAGTAACACTAGTTTTTAAATATATTGATGTTGTTTGTCACTGTTTATGGCATAAATGATATACATGTGTATTCTTAAATAAATTTTCAGAACTAACATTTCTGACTGACTCCCCTGTTTGTTTGTTACTAACTTTGCATCTTACAAGTCTATGATTATTTGCAACTGATCTGTAACTTGCTATTTATGCTGAAATATAATTAAAACTTCATATTATGTCTCAGTTCATGAAGCAATAGGTTTTTTCCAGTAGAGAAGTGTCTATTTAACAACATACTCCCCTTGTGTATGACTTCCTTGATTGGTTTATTCTATTCACCTTTGGGAATTACTCATATATTAAACTTAAGTATCTACAGAGCTCTCATCTACATCTACACTCTGCAAACCACTGAAGTGCATGGCAGAGAGAATGTCTCATTGCAAGGGCACCTGTATAGTAGTCTGTAAGGGAGGGGGGAGTATGGAGTATTTTTAATATTTGGAAGACAAATGGTGACATGCAAGTAGCCATTAAAAAGTTACAATTCAAATTGTGTTAAAAACCTGTGTAATTCCTACTTTTAAATAATTTTCTTGAAAGGAAAACACGCAACTGCACTTTATTTTTCCTTTGCCTCCTTGTATCAGATATTGGCTTTCTTCCTGTTCCATTCACCTATGGAGCACAGGAAGAATTACTGTTTAAATGTCTCTGTGATTCTGTAATTAGTCTCATCTTGTCTCCACAATTTCTATGAGAACAATACATAGAGGGTTGTAGTATATTCATCATGCCATCATTTAAAGCCCGTTCTTGGACCTTTGCACATAGGCTTTCTCGGGATAGTTTACATGTATGTACCAGAGTCTGTCTGAGCAGTATTCTAGAATGGGTTGCACTAGTTATCTGTAAGGAATCTCATTTGCAGACTGATTGCATTTTCTCTGTATTCTACTGATAAACTAAATTCTAGCACTTGCTTTACCCCAACTGAACCTATGTGATCATTCCTTTTCACATTCCTACAAAGTGTTACATTGAGGTATTTGTATGAGTTGGCCAATTCAGACAGTGCCTTGTGAAATGCTTGAGAGATTTGACCAAATAAAAATAAAATAAAAGCAACCAAATTACATTCTGCACCATTGATTCTCACAGGATCTCCTGGAGTCTGGGGTAGACTTTTTACTAATTTCAGACTTCTCACTTATTTCTAGTTGTTGTGGTGGCAGTTTTGGCTTTGGTTTGAAAGCTTGGTGGATGTCAAATTTTATAGAGCACTGCTTAAATAAGACTACCCCATGTTTATTTTGTCACTAAGTTTTATAGCCCTTAATGTGCTACAGAAAGGTTCTGTAGTTCAGCTACACAATATTGTGTGAAACCAGGAAGTTGAGGACCATTTTTGGTTCAGTCCTTAGCTTTTACAACTTGGCTGAACTGAGCCATATTAATAACATGAAAAGATTTACTTTGGATATAGTAATGAAATATGCTTACCTTTAAGGCACGACAGTAACCTACCATCAAGAAATATTGACTGGATAACTATTTCTTGGGGCCAACATGTTTGCACATTGAACTAATCAGCTATATAAAAAAATGGCAAATATGGAATCTTGCCTCTTCTTCAATAAATTTCTGCAGATTCCTCCCATGTCGATGCTGCTGGAATTTTTATTGATTTCACCAGGCGAGTTGTAAATCACCCAAATTTCTCGTCAAAACTTCTGAATTAAGTTACATTCCAATGCAGTCAAATAAACTGGAGATTATTGAGACATTAATACAACTCTAAGTCTTGACTGCTTGGTTCCAAGCTGTAACTACACAGTAACTTATGGTCTGAAACTAGTGCATTTTTTCAGTTATTTACCTATTGGTTCCCAATAATTCATTGTTTCTGCTTGGTGGAATTCTCTCTGAAACTGTTCATTTAAAAATACTTTAAGTATATGAATATTAGTATCACTGAATTTCAAGTCATACCACATGAAGCAAGGACTCTTTGCTCCTTGACCTACAACATGCTGCTTTGTCTCTTCCTATGAAGTGAAACATAACACTCTGATAATTAAATCCAAATTTTCTTTTCTTTTTTTCCCCCTTTAGTAAGATTTAATCATTTATCTCTTCACATCATCAGATTATACAGTTTATCATCTTAGCTTTGCCATATTATGCAAATGCCAGACTTCATGTGAATATTACGAAGAGTGAGAAGGCAGCTAGTATTTCCATACTTACCCAAAGAATGTATGGATTAAAGCATAATGTTTAACTATCTGATACCACAATTTCCTACTCTGTGGACTAAGCAAAGGCAGTAGTAGGGAAGACAAGGAATGAGGGTTGTCTAAACGAACTACTAGAAATGTGATTACAGAAAACTGTTCCTTATACCAGTTTAATTATCAACAGTGTTGTTGCAAAATAGGTAGAACTGTCTTACATACATCCAACATGTAATTCTCATTTAGTGCCACTCTATTTCATCCTGTGAAAATCGAGTCTACACAAGCAATATTTTCTACACAGAGATATTGACAATGAAGCTGGTTTTTCTGGTTCAAAAAGTGTGTAACAAATTGTGCTCAATGTCCATAACCAGTATGACCTCATATTTATTTTCCGCTCAGCATGTACATAAAAGTATGCCCATCCTAATTCACATATGCATTTTGAGCTTCAAAACTGCAATTACAACTCCAAAATTAATATCTCTCAATATGGAAAGTAAAATAGCATCTATAATTGGTTCATTAAATAAATAAACATGTCCATAGAGTACAGAAATTCATGTAAATTTTATTGACAAGTAAAAATGTACATTTCTGTATCTTCATTTTGATTTGGAATAGCAAAGGCATATACATTGTAAATAGACACATTCAACAGTTCATAGATGAACTTATAAATTTTACACTTTTTTAATGTTGGTTGGTTGCTTCTTTACACACACACACACACACACACACACACAAGTACATCAGTACACAAATGCCAGCTGCCTTTTAAATGTTATATTCCAAAATAATAAAAACATTACATTCACCACAGTTATTGACTACTTTTGGAATGTCACAAAAATACTTAAGTACATCTGTATTGTTTGTTGTGAAGGAACAACTCTGCAAAACAAACAATTAATCTGAAGCTCTCAGATAAATGTTGCTGAATCACTGAGGTGACAGCATTTTCAATGAACAACACATGCAAACATAAGTAAGAATTACTTTACCATCAAATTTGGAGTGCTTCAGATTGACAGTGCTAAAACATTGCCTTTTATTTTTTGTTTGGATTTTCCTTTCTGCACTAAAAAGAAAGAAATAGCTCCCCAAACTGCATGTTTCTCCATTAACAGCCACTGTTATCACACTGGTCACACTTTTATTCTGCAAGCTGGCAGAGTAGGTCTTCAACATGCTAACAAACGCTACTCAGTATTCTGTCAGCAATTTATTTTGAATGGTGCATCAGTTCATCACAACTGTACTTAAATATAGTCTATAACTTTGATAGGAGACAATAGTTTGATGAGACTGATTATTTCAAACAAATTAGTAATAAAACAAATGTTTCAGATGAAGCTTCTCTACTGATGGTCATAGTTTATTGATACATTTTAAGAAAATTTTGCTAGAAGATTTAAGGCAATGGGTAACAGTGACATTCAGTACAATGACTGACAACAGAGAAGCTACCACCTGCTTTTATTTCATTTAATGGATCTGCACCTGTCTCATATAAATGTGTAATATTATTAAATGTATTCAACTGCCACAGTGTGTCAGATGGTTACACAAACACCAGGCTGCTTTTCATCTCTTACAGCTTCCTTAATACTGCAATAAAAATGCCTACAACACAAGATAATACCTGCAATTCTTTCAAGCCTGAATCTGTATACATAATAACTTAACACATTATGTAATTATTTTTGAGATAGCAACAAATTCTGCTGAAATAATGGATGCAAAGACTGCCGTTTTCTGTAAACACAGTAAATATTATTGCTTTAAAACAAGATGTGATAATGTCTTCAACACACACAGAATATCTATAAGAACCAGTGATATAAACCATTGCTGTTTAAGCTGTTGTACAAATGAAAATGTGTGTCTTACCAGGGATAACATTGGAATGGCACATGTACAATCTTCGTGCCCTTAGTGAACCTTATATGTGCAGCCAAATACAACCACAGAACAGTGTCAAGTACCTCCAATACTACATCAACTCACATTACAGATGAGGCAGTTTCTTTAAGACTGCTGGAACATACAGTATTGCAGCTCCTAGCAGGACTAGATGTGATGTAAAAACACCATTTAAAAGGCAAAGATCAAAATGTCTGTACAAACAATCAGAATTGAGGAAGACAACATCATACTTCTAAAACTTCTGCCGCAGCATCCTCCAGGCTTATTTCAAAGGTACAATGTTTCACAACAAAGAAGAAAGGCAGGGAAACTTGCTACACAGCATTTGCTTTTACATTTATTCTGTATTGTTCCAGTAAATTTAATCTTTAAATGCACACTACAGGTCCATTGTTGTTTGAGCTTAGGGAACAGCAGTTGTTCAGATGTATATTCACTATTATCACACAATACACATTTATTTAAAGCATCAGAATATTTCATGATGATAGTACAGTAAAGCCAAATATAAGTAGTGCCACCTTTAAGTCTGCATGTACTACATACACTATTTAAAATCGATGGGACGGATGACTATTGGTAATTCTGGATGGATACAGATCAGTCAGTGTGCATTCTGCACTGTAGGCCTCTAGTAAGGCAGTAACCCGCAGTGGGTTGATGTACTAACTTGTGATTCAATTTGCAAGTACAAGAACAACAAATTTCTTAATGGTTAGTTCAGATTTGCTTTGCCAGTTTAATAATTTATATCATTGTAGCAAATAATACTAACTGTTTGCTGAAGACGAAGTGGTTTCAATAACACTACATTCTAAAGCCAATATTAACCTCTATATTTGTATTTTTCAGTAATTTGGTTAGAATAAAACCTCTTTAGATTAAAAAATAACAGTTCTTACTGAACTTTGCACAAGAAATCAACAATTAATGCACACACACTGAAACAAACTGCTGTACTTACAATGAGTGAACTGTTAAGTTCATAAATAACATCATCTGTTTAAATTTATCATATTTAAAGACACTACATATTGCAACAATAATACTCTGAAATATTAACATACTGCTTGCAATAGACTACTACATACAAAAATATTATAGATATACTTTAGAAATGTTTCATTTTTTAACAAGTAAATGATCTTCTATGAGAAAATAACATCTTACACACACAAGTTCATTAAAAGTCTTTTTATAAAATCTATTTTAATTTCATAGGATGGAATTATTCAATAGGCGCACCAGTCAGGTGCCTGGAAGGATAATATTGACACTAAATACCTTTTCAAAAAGACTATTATGTCAGATAATCTCAGCACTTATCGATTTAGAAATGCCAGCATCAAAAATGAATCCATCTCTCTGATTTGCCCTAATCAATCAATCAGAGGCTGCCAGCAATATTTCAAATTTTTTATGTTTCTTTCTTAAGCAACAGGAAATTGCCAAAGAAATATTTTATGAACCATTTATATCTTCCTAGGTATGATGGAGGTCAGGGATTTAAAAAAAGAAAAAAAATCACTAGCTTACTACAACCAGGAAGATGCTGAGTGTCGTGGTGGTGTTATTGTTGCTGAGATGTTCCAACTTCACAGAAGGGAACAGGACACAAATGAAGTATTTAGAAACAACACCTGCAGGATATTTGATAGTGACTGCCAGTCATGTACATAACCATCATGAGTACTTACTTTTGTTTTACTTAATAAAGTTACACAAAAATAAAATACACAATAGATATCTAAAAATACTAGATAAAATGGAATGCAAGGCGATAAATAAAGGACAGCAGTAAAAAAGTTGTGCCCAAAGCCATATTTGGCTGTGGGTCAGCTATGTACACGCTGAGAGCAAACCTTGTTTCTGGTATGCTTGTAAAGGCTGGTGACATGTTCATTTCAATTCACTTCGAGCACTTATACATTGCACAGCCATCAGAAGCAGTCAGTCACCTGCAGTCACCTTTCTGGCAATCACCTACAAAGATAAAAATACAAGTGCTATACACTAACAAATATTATGTAGATGATGATTATTATTATTATTGCAATTGTGTGTGCACCCGCGCATGTGTGCACGTGCACGCGCGTGTGAGTGTGAGTGTGAGTGGATGCGCGCATGCAAGACATTATGTTTTTATTTTAACTAACATGGTAGTGAGGTAACAGTAATCTGTTCTTTATGTTCAATTAGAAAAAAACAGCCAAGATCGCAGAATCATTTATTAAAATGTCATGCTTCAGGACATTTAAACAGCCATATTCAGATTATGAGTATCATTTAGCTGGAGCTGGCAGCTTTGTAAACAGCTGTGTGAGGTTCCAACAGTAACGGTAACAGTTATGATCACACACAGCTGTTGGCCATGCAGCCAGCTCCAGCCAAGTGGTGCTCATAATCTAAAGATGGCCATTTAAACGTGCAAAAATCAGTCATTTTAATAAATGATTCTGTGATCCTTTATGTTTTTTCTAATTGAAAATTATGTTAATAGTATACTGTCTCAGTGATCACTGGCAAAGCAGCAATCAAAATGAAAGAAGACATAACTGTTGGTGGGGTTACAATGAGTGCACTGCAGACTTTCATACAACACACCATTAGGTACAATAATGATTCAAGTGTCTACAATATTTGATGATAGCTGATGCTTGTTAATGACAAGTCGAAGCAAGTATTCCTTGTGACTGTGGCAGGACTTAAATGAGCCTTACACACCACTGTGTTTCTCAGTATTAGAATGACACAAATGCAACACTGACTTTGGTATAGGGAAAATATGCACTCCTGGAGTGTAACTAAATGAGGAACTATACCTTTGAGAAAACAGACTTTGCCTATTGTGCGGGTGGTTTTTGATAGTCTATAATCAAGTACAAAATATATTATTGTAAAAAGTACCCTAAAAACTTGATATTCACATTTGGTTTAGAAGAAGCCAGTAGAAATGTTGAAAAATTACACTAGAAGTCCAATTTTTAAACCCATATTGACTTTGGCTCTATCGAACACAGCAATGATCAGCACCAATTTTCAAAAAGCAGCAAATATTTTTGTATAATTCTAAATTTTCTTGCCCGAAAAGATGACATCATGCCACTCCTATGTACAGTGTTGCCACTGGGTGCAGCTCTGTCTGTGCACATCAAGGGAAACCCCAACGTGGCCACTGCGCTGACAGTCTATGGTGCTCCAGACATCACACTGTCTATGTCAATACTTATCTTGCTGCAAACTAGCTCACATCCTGGCTCAAGGAATGTGATGTGGCTGTATATTGTGCACAGCTGAAAGAGCAAATAATTGCCTGGACAAACAGCACAGACCCACTGTGATCTGTGTGACATTGAGTATGGCCCTTCTGAACCCACCAATATCATATCTGCATTTAGGTATGGGTCATGAAACAAGTGGCAATATTATTAAACAATAAACCACAGTTCTGACAGTCCGAGATCCTGCCACTGACATTTGTCCGTCCTCTTTTGGAGTACTGCAGCGTAATGTGGGATTCTTACCAGATAGGGTTAATGGAGTACACCGAGAAAGCTCGAGGAAGGGCAGCACATTTTGTATCATCAAGAAATAGGGTGAGAGTATCATGCACATGATACACGAACTGGGATGGACATAATTAAAACAAAGGCGTTTCTCATTACCGTGGGATCCTCTCCTGAAATTTCCATCACCAACTTTCTGGTCTGAAAGCAAAAATATTTTATTGATGTTGACCTACATAGGGAAAAATGATCATCATAAAAATATAATAGAATTATTGTGAAGATGGTTCAATGAACCCTTTGTCACGCACTTAAGTGCGATTTGCAGAGTAACCATGTAGATGTAGATGAATTCAGACACACGCTGGTAGTACGTAGGCTTTCACAGCTAGCGCCTGATTCAGGTAAAACTTACCATCTGAGAGGCCCTGGTCAATGCAGTCTTGATTCAAAGTAATTGATGTCATTCTATCAGCACAAAGTCAACATCAATATTTTACCTAACTTCAGACCGTCTTTACTACTAAAATAATTATGGTGTTTATGAATTTCTATTGCTTCTCTATACATGCATGCACGATAATGCGATGTCCTTGCTAAAGCATTCGTCTCACTGAATTTTATTTTGTGGTTACCACCTCAAAAAAATGTGTTTTGCTACAGCTTATTTTTCAGTATGTACTACACAATAGTTCCTTTTGTGTTCAACTATGCAGGTGTTTATGCTTCTTTTTATGGTTCCAATATATACTTGACTGCAACTGCACAGGGTTTTATACAGCCCATGTGTTGTGGGAGGGGGGGGGGGGGGGGGTGCTGTGCAACTTTTTCGGTTCTTAAATATTCATTAATCTTCTTGGTGGGTGTAAAATCATTTTGTCTCCATACTTGGTCAAAAACATTCCTGATGCCATCCATAATTTTATTAATGGAAGGGAGAAAAATTGTTTCCAGATGGCAGCCATTGTCGCTCAATACTTTCGACTTCTTTTCTTTGATGGAGTGCTCAATCAATCTCATTACTAGCATATCCATTTCTCTTGAAATCTGATGCTAAGTAATTTAATTCATCCTGCAAATTCACTGGCTCACAAAATTTTGTTGCCTGTTTTAATGACACTTTTCTTTGTCTAGGACGATGGTTTGATTCCTTGTGGAGATATTGACCGGTGTGTGTGTGTGTGTGTGTGTGTGTCTTATCTGTATACCTTGTGGCCCAGAATCCCACCACACATTTAATTACACATACATCAGAAAAATTAAGTAGATGATTGCTCACTTTCTCAATCAGAAACTGTATCTTTGGGTTAATACCATTGAGATGTACCAAGAAGATGTTCAGCCCTTCTTCACTGTTAAGTCCATATTACAAAGATATCATCCACATAGCGGTGCCACTTCGCTGGCCTTTTACTGGTCACCTTTAGCACCCAGTGTTCAAAGAACTCCATAAATAAATTGACAGCAGCTGGATGGATCTGCACTCAAGCATTATTCTTTTCAGTATCAGGTTTCTGCTATCTGATTAAAACTGAGCACACTGCCTTTGTTTCCAAATGAATCCTGCCAGGTTTCTTACTTAGTACAATATGCTCAGGTTGTACCACAAAATTTCATGGTAACACTGACACTGGATAAAGAGTTGTCACATGAACACTATTATCTACATTTGTAGGATTTGTTCAATGCATCATTTATTTTGATGATACAATAATCATTTTAATTTCCTCAATTGCAACATGCAAAGGGAAACTGTCTCTTTCTCTGACCTTCAGGGTGATTGGTGATAACGCCATCACATCACCGAATTGACAGGCTGTCACAGATGGATAATAATTTCAGTGCTAAAATAATGCAGTAAGATGCTCCTTGGATTCAGAAAACCCCGTCATAATCAAGATCGATGTTGTTTCTGTACTCCACTGTAAATCACCATTTAAATGTCTGAACAAGGTCTACTGTATGACTTCAACTGCTCACAACATCTGTTACTTGTTTTTTGAAGTAGAAGAATTCCATTTACAACCAGACCCTAAAAATTGTTCAAATAAGGGCAAAGATTTATATCCCTAAATTTATTCTGGTAACACAATAATACCTTTTTGTGATTCTGCTCAGCAGTGTCACAGATGCAAAACTATTACATACATTCCTATCAAAAGGACAAAGTGAGTAATTGCTCAGTCTAAAATTGAACATATTCTTACCTTACAGGCAGAAAGTCAAAGGTGAAGAACACCATCATCTGGACGTAATCCCTGAGAATGTGTTTGGTGATGGGTTCCATCTATGTCATCGCCTTCTAGTGACATGCCACCCGTCATATCCACAATCTCATCCTGGTCATATCGATCATCATCTGACCCGGTTGTGGCTGTTGACTGTTGGCTGCCTGATGATAACTGAGAATTTCTCGAAAAAGAACCACGCCGAGGAGCTGCCACCGTACGCTGATTTGCAGGTTTTACTGTGATTATCAGATTTGAGCTGTTCGCTACCATCATATCTGTGACCTGAAAGACAAGAATTACAGTTCTGTTACATAAACCTTTAACAGCACTAATGAGACTAAGTTACATGCAGTAAGATATAACACCTTCATGGGGACACAGAAAGAACAAGAAAGGGGGAGAATAAAAAATATATACAGCAGGCTAGAGAAGAACACTGAGATGATTTGACATAGGAGTTGTATACTATCTGTTTACTAGTGTTGTCCAAGAACTGAAGGCCATTTGTTATTTGCGGCGGTATGGATGAAATTTTTCACTAATTGGCAACACTAGCTTGTAGCGCGGGCTTCCCTATCCACAACAGATGGTCATGTGGCTTGGTAGTCTATTCAGTCTGGCTGTGGCTGCTGTTAGAGATGGACAGTCTGCTGCCGTCTCGCACAAAATGTCAGATGCATGTAGTTATTTGCTTTGTTAATGCGAAGTAGAAACTCATCATTCTCTGACTGCCATTTGTGGTACTATGATTAAACTGTGTAATGTTAGCAAGCAGTGTACTGAGTTCTCGAGCAGAAGAACCAGTGTGCATGACATGGATGAAAGGGGAAGGAGGTCTTCAATTGATGGTGTGTCGTTTGAGAAAAATGAGGCTAAACTTCATTAACACTACCATCTGACAGTCCAGGACCTCACAATTTTGATTCCAGAAGTCAGAAAATCAATGATCCAAACCTTTTAAATAAAAAACTGGGATACACGGAGGTGTGCACTTGTTGGGTGCTGAAAATGGTTCATAAGGATAATCATATGGAGAGTGCTCAGAAATTTTTGGACGGTTTTGAAAGGGAATCATTACAGGTGATGAAACAGTCCAGAAAACTCTTCTCGGCCAATGAGGAGGCCCAGGTAGAGTTGTCAAGTTGATTGCAGACCAAGGTGGGAGATTTTTTGACAAAGGGGTCAAGACTCTCATTTCTGAACTCAAGAGGTGCATCGAACTTGCTGGCGACTACACAGAAAAACAGTGTAGCCATGCATGAACAATGTGAGGTACAAATTTCGCACAAATAAAATTTTCTTGGTTTTTAAAATGAAAACAGTCTTTAATTTGTTGACAACCCTTATAGTTGGAGAATCTATGCGGGAGGAAATAATTACAGATTACTTCCCCACTTTCATATACCATTTTAACAATGGTTCCAGGATACTTTCCTTAGAGATAAGGTATCAAAGCAAAATTCAACTGTTATATAAAAGTAAAGACGACACTATCCTAGCTTTTCAGAATGTCAGTTCCTTCCTTGAGCAGGAGAAATGGATAGGTTGGATAATGTGAAAAAGGAGGACTGATCATGCAGTCTCCAGAATGGGAGGGACCTACTGAACAATTCTGAAAGCTAGGATGGTGTCATCACTTATTTTTATACTAGCTGTTACCCGCAGCTGCACTCACATTGGTAGTTTTGTTATGATGACTGATAGTCATCAAGTAAGCTACTGTATGTGCAATAACATCAGCTGTTCTCACCTGTCTGCCCGTTTGCGTAAGCGTAGGTCAAAATATGTGCCCCACTCTCCCCCCTCAGTGCACAATGCATCAGTGTATGCAGTGTTAGTGACAAGCAGTATGTACAGAAGAGCAAGGGCAGAAGTGCTCATCCAAACATCATGCTACTGAAGTAGTTATACGTTATACAACATGTTCAGTATGCGACAAATAGTGTCCAGGTATGGATTAAACACACTGAAGATTGTATAAGCATTGTATTCATTACTTTGAATCATATCACGTAGCATATGTCAACCAATAAAAGCTTTTTTACAAATATGATAAAGATAAAAAGTTAAAGAGTAAATAGCTTCCTGAAAGAGTAATTCATATAAGAACCTTCAATCAATAAGGATATTGAACTACACTTTCTAAAGTATCCCATGCTCTTCCCCAGGGTTGAAGCTACGTCCTTACCAAATACAATCAAAATCTGTTCAGCAGATTAATCACGAAAACACGACAGAGCTATTTTACGATTTATGACATTAGTACGGATAAAACTTTCAAATATTTTTTTTTTCCTTGGTTCAATTTTGATGAAACAAAATGCATACGGTGCCACATCCTATGCTCTAGTTACCTGTGAAAACCCAATGAAAATTATCTAGTAGTTTTGGAAACATGAGTGCAGACAAGCAGACATGACAGTTTTACAGATTTATTGTTAGCACATATGTGGCTATCAACAGAACAAAACACTAATACCTGCATGAATGTACTGGCCAGACATTTTATCTCATATTTTTGCTCAGATAAAATAGCTTTTTCTCAAATAATAAATAATCACATGGACAAAATAAGGTACTGGACACAAACTGTGCTGTAATGAAACAAGTCTTTGCCATGACTCAACAGAGAGTAGCACATGAAATGTTATATTAAATCAGCTTCACCACTTCACAAAGAATCACTCCCAAATAAAACAAAGCACAGACGAAGAGGCAAAACTGTTATAATTCATGGCCTTAGAAAGGATTAACATTGAAGAAACTTAATGATCAGAAAATTTAAGTATACACACCTGGTCTAAAGTCTTCCCATTGACTTCAATACCATTGACCTCAAGCACCTCATCATTGACAGCAAGAAGTCCTGTACTCTCAGCAAGGCCGCCTGGTACGAGGCGTGAAATGAATATTCCAGGTACTTTCTCAAGCCCTTGGGGAGTTACTCGCACAGACGTGCCATCACGAATGTAAAAACCAAGTGGCTTATCGGAGCCATGCTTCAGCAGCCGGACTCTGCGATATGTTGCTGGGACTACATCCACATCAATGATTGCAGACACCTGTAACGTATTTCGTCACCATTTTCAGAAAACATTAAAACATAGATGTGAGACTCTGACATATATTGCCTAAATCTTGTTTTATTGTAATGCTGTGTTATTTTGGCAAGGCATTATGTATTTTCATGATTCAGTTCTTCTGTGCCTAATTGCAGTACATACAAAGGTTATAGATTCACTGAAAATTTGTATTTCCAGTACCCTTAACCATAAACTTATTTATACACAAAATAAATTCGTCATCTCAGATAACTATTATCTGCAGTTAAAAGCTCCACATATAAATTTACATAAATCTTGGAATTTTACAGAAGGTGTGTATAGCAAAAAATGTAAACGCAGATTATATAACAAAAATGTAAGATCAGTGGCAAAAAAATTGAAACTGAACTTAGAGTTATAGCATTTTATATAGCTTTCAAATTCAGTATTGAGAGAGACGTGCATCACTGATAGTTAAATATTTTATACCTAGCAAAAGGTAAAAAGTAAAGTCCTTGGTAAATGCCCATGACTGGACTACTGTCCTGTCTGCAGGAAGAGTCCAGCCTTCCTATTTTCCATGGCACTAGGATGGGGAGGGGTGGCATGTCCCTCACCCCAGCCAACTTTTACCCCAGGCAAAACACCCTGGTACTCATTTGGTAGAAGACTGAGTGAACCAGCAGCTGTTCTGGAGAGATGGAGCAAGAAAAATTCTAAATTCTCACCTCTGCCCAGGTTAAAATCTAGGACCTACATGAGTGGAGTCTAGAGCTCTACCCGTTACACAGTCATTTTTATATTGAGTATTAAAATATAATACATGTTCAACATGTAGTACAAGTGTTATAATGTGACTATGACTCTAAATTTTGTTTTTGACACAAGTAAATGCTTAGTAGTTACAAAAGTTATATCATGAATGGTAACTGACACATCCACAATCAAGATTTGTTCATTACATTATACTGCATTTTATCATTTAACATTCTGGAAAAACCATAATAAATAGACTAGTGCTGGAAGATTCAAAACATAAAGAAAAAAAGCTTGATCTCCAGTGCCTGGAATACTATTAAGACTTCTTGATAAAAAGTTAGGAAAAAAACAGGAAAAAGGATATGTACAAACAACTAAGGGAAGGGACAGTTATTTCAAAGATTCTGAGATACATTACAAGCAGAAAAGGAATCTGAAGTGAATCTCCAAAAGTAGCTCTTAATAAGTACACATGCTAAAATCTCTCAAATATTGTTAACTTTGATTTCCAATAATTTATTTATCTATTTTTAGTTAGATATCTCTGCAACTGTTACACACCTGCCTGAAATCATGCGGGTTAGAGATGGCAAGATGAGTCTTGGGTTTGCTGGGAGTACCAAGAATGGTGGAAATCAGGTTTCTTGGTTTGTATGTCCCATAACCATTTAATTCTTCCAGACTTTCTCCTGCAACAGTTCAAAGATTGTACAAGGAATGTTAATTATGTAACAGTCCTCCCCAATTTTTCTTTTTTTGTTTCTACTACTATATTTATTACTGACATGATCTGCATCAGAGAGAGTAAATTTAACTGAAAACAATTACAACATTTTATGGCTGTACAATTGATGTATTTCTATAGAAATGGACTATTGGGTATTTGACACAGAACACATGATAACATGTACAAATTTATTCAAAGAAAACAAAATGCAGTAATAGTACACAGAACTTTCAAAGTCGAGAAAGAAAACTTAAAGAAAAATTGTACTTCCGAGATTGTTATGCGACAGCAGTAAGACATTTATTCACCTCCAAACTATGAAAACAAACCTGCGTGCCTAGCAAAGCTGGAAGGGCACCAAAAAAACTGAAACCATTTTTCAGTGGGGAAAATGATAACCGTTTTGGACTCTTAGTCAACAGTGATAATGTGGGAAAGGTAAAAGTGTTCTTGAAACATGTGGATAGAGACTTTATCTACAAAAGATCACAGTTAATATGCAGTTAAATGTTAGTGATCCAGGGCAATGCATCTGATCATATACATGGGTTAAGCAGCAAATTTACAAGAATTTTTATTCAATATTGTTGTCTAACCCACACTACTCCCAAGACATGTTCGTACGTGCCTTTTTTATTGCTTCCTAACCCATAAAAAACAGTAAATTTGAAAGTGGAGGGAAGTGCCAGTGGGGGCAGGTTGGGGGGGGAGGGGAGGGGGGGGGGGGAGACAGGGTTTAACACTTTCAGAAGCAAGTTCATATGGTCTTAGGCTATAATAGCTATGCAGATATTAAGAGATGTTTGCACAGGTTACCAAGTGTGGAATACTGCATCAACCCAATCTTAGGACCAGTGCAAAATTTTACCAGTGTGCTACAATGTGGTGGCCTATAGCCTTTCACTTGCAAGGGTAGTAAGCTTAACTAACATGAATATATTAATTTTACATGTATAAACTGAACTGTTTAAACATATTTAAATTTTATTATTGCTGTTTAACAATGCAAGGAAAGGGGGGGGGGGGGGCAGGAAAAAAAAAATAAACAATAGCAGTACTGTGAATTGAACCCGAGCCAACAAATTGTCAGTCCAGCACGTAACCAGTAAGCTGTGCGACTTAAGTGTAGCGCTGCTTGAAAATCCCTCGTACTCTATGCTTAGAAAACTTAAAACACTGTTGGCACATTTATGCGTCCTGTTCAGCCGACCCTCTCACTGGCGCAGACCAATTATTTCCATATCTTGGCGAATAAAAGAAATTCGAGTATTTATCATAAAATACACTTGCCTCTTTGCATGCTATCATTTGCAAAATACCTTGCTTCGATACCCAGAATCATTTATAAAATATGACAATTGCTGCAGCCACACGATTCCCAATGCAGGGACAGAAATCCATTTGATGGGTATAAAAACCAGTATCTTGATAACGAAATGAGATATCGTTCTGCTCTCAATTTTAAATAAATTTTAATTGTTTTATCTACATTTCACACTCATAAATATTTGGGCTAAAATCAACCAGCTGCAAAGTTTACACAATGCATTTTTACCTCTGCAAACTTTTTAAATTCTGTGCAATGCTTTATTTCATTTGATGTACCACAGTAACTATGCCGAATAATGAAAAAAATACTGTCCTTTATCGAGCGAAGACGTCAGACAGTAAGATATGCAAAAATCCAATCTTTTCACTTAATACTATTCTTAAAATCAAATGATAAGTACTTTGTAGCGGAACGTCGTCTCTCAGCACAGGTAGTGGATTCAGGCGAGCAGTACAGACACAAAAAAGCCCCAGCCCGTGCATCGTTCGCTAAAATGGCTGATAACTCACATGGCAGCAGTCAAAGGGTTAAGATTTGGAATTAATATTTTATCAATGAGATTAATTAAAATGTTGGTAGTAGGAGGGTTGTAACCCGAACCAATGAATTACCAGCGTATACACTAAACCACTCAGCCACAGGACTGGTATGACAATGGTTGTTCTAAAATCCCTCATACTTTATATCTTCACAATACTTCACTTGCTGTGCTCAAAGAAAAACACAGGCTTGGTGCTGTTTTGTTTTAGGACGCAAAAAACAATTACGGTCATACGCGCCCATGTCAGAACCGTAGAACACGAAGACGAATAAGGAGTTAAAATCGACTACACGTTACACCCTATCGACAGACAGAAAGACAGCTAGAAACAGGGACATTGAGAAACCTCCATAAAATACGTGATAGAGACAATGGAGGTCCTGAACTAAAGATTAAATGTCCTTCGCCACACTGCTAGGATGGACAAAAAGTAAAACACGGTTGACAGCCCCAGCCCGTGCATCGTTCGCTAAAATGGCTGATAACTCACATGGCAAACATAAATGAGAACGTAAGTGTTTAAAAGGACATTCCGTCAGGAAATGGTGATCCGTCAAAGTTTGGGGGGCAATGAGCACAAAGTGGTGGGGGATCACCACTTAACAAATGGCGATGGCAAAAAAAACAGTGCCCAATACACAACCTAGCTAAAATGATCTCCTCGCAGTGAGAGTGCCGAGAGGTGGTCATCCAAGCCGCTGCGAGAGGTTTAACTCCCCCAAGCTTGTTCCCGTAAAGGGATGACCAGTGGGGACATGAAAGTGACACCACTTGCTGACAGCCGGCAACACAGAGATCATCGGAGGGAATGGAAGAACAAGCGGGCCGAGATACGAGAACTGTAGCCTTGGCATCATCGTCAGCGGCCTCATTTCACGTCAGACCGACGTGACCAGGGACCCACATACAAATCACAGTGGCTCCATCAAGAGTGAGCAAGTGAAAGCTTTCCTGAACACACTGCACTCAGGCATGGGCGGTGTACAGCACACAGAGGCTTTGAAGGGCACTGAGAGAATCGGAGCAGATTGACGCAATTGAAAAACCTGTATCGCCGGATATACTATGTGGCCTGATACAGGGCGAAGAGCTCCGCTGTAAATAATGAGCAGTGTTCTGGAAGCCGATACTGAAAGTCGTCGGTGCCAATGGTGAAGGCACATCCGACACAATGGTCAATCCAGGAGTCATCAGTGTACACAGGTACTATCACGAAGTTCTATGCGACGGTCGAGAAACTTACGGCGATAGAGTGAGGCTGGAGTAATGTTCTTAGGAAGCGAAAAAAATCCAAGGTGTACACGGGATGCCGCACGAAGCAGAGGTGGTGAAGGATTCACACCTGTTGGGAAAGTGGCAGGTAGCGTGGAGTTAAGCTGCAGGAGCAATAGCCGAAAGTGAAACTCCAGGAGGTAACAGAGAAAAGGGATGTGCACCATACTGGTAATCAAAAAAGTCATTGAGGGAAGAAGCATAGGATGGATGGCCATGCATGGCAGACAAATAGCATGTGTATCTGCTGAGGAGAAAATCACGGCGGTATGACAGCGGCAGTTCAGCAGCTTCTGCACACAGCATCTCATCCGGGCAAGAGTAAATGGTGTATGTGGCCAAATGGAGGTCATGATGGTGGACAGACATAGGTCCGCTACAAGCGGAGGAGGGTAGTCCGATCCCCACCCCAGGACGTACCTCTGAGGGGACACAGAACAATGAGGGACCGTGTACAGCGGGCGGCCAGGTAAGACATGTGGAAGGACCAAGAAAGTTTCCTACCTAGCATGAGCCACAGGAATTTCGTAGTTTCAACGAACGGTAGAGTAACAGGTCCGAGATACAAAGACTGTGGAAAAAACCAATTGCACTGCCAGAAATTCGGACAATAGGTTTTGTCAGTGGAAAAGCGAAAGCCATTGTCGATGCTCCAATAGTGAAGATGATAAAGACAATGCTGAAGATGCTGCTCAAGGAGACAAGTCCGTGGAGAACTGCAATAGATGGTAAAATCGTCAACGAAAAGGGAGCTGGAGATGCTCAGCAGGAGACAGACCATAACAGGGTTAATGGGGACAACAAAGAGGACAATGCTCAAGACGAAACCCTGAGGCACACAATTTTCCTGGATAAACATGCCCGACAAGGCAAAGCCCACACATAGTTTGAAAATTGTGTCTTTTAAAAATTTCTGAAGCAAACAGGGCATGTGGCCTTGGAAGCCCCACGTGTAGAAAGTATGGAGAATACCAGTCCGCCAGCCGCGGTGGTCTAGCGGTTCTAGGTGCTCAGTTCGGAACCGCGCGACTGCTATGGTCGCAGGTTTGAATCCTGCCTCAGGCATGAATGTGTGTGATGTCCTTAGGTTAGTTAGGTTTAAGTAGTTCTAAGTTCTAGGGGACTGATGACCACAGATGTTAAGTCCCATAGTGCTCAGAGCCATTTGAACCATTTGATACCAGTCCTCCAGCAGGTGTCTTACGCTTTTTCCAAACCGAAAAAAACGGCAACAGTTTGGTATTTCTGCAGAAAATCATCCGTGACATGGGTTGACAAAGTGACAGGTTGGTCAACTGCAGAACAGTGCGCCCAAAATCAGTGGTTAGTAAATTTCGAAACTCGGGCCACCATACCATCTGGGCATGAATCATATGTTCCATCACATTGCAAACACAGCTGGTGAGAGAAATGGGGCGGTAGCTAGAAGGAAGGTGTTTGTCCTTACCAGGCTTAGGTACGAGTATGACAGTGGCTTCACACCAGCGTCTACCAAACGTGCCCTCTGCCCACAAGAGAAAGGTGCTGCAACATCTGAATGTGATCGTCATCTGGCCCTGGAGTGGAGGAGCATCGGGATGAAGTGAGAGCATGATCTAGCTCCCTCATACTAAAGGTAGCATTGGAGCACTCAAGATTCTGAAAAGAGTATGGTATCGCTCAAGCCTCCTCCACTCGTTTCCAATGGAGGAAGTCAGGATGATATTGGGTGGAGCTCGAAATCTCCGAAAAATAGCGGCCGAAGGTGTTTGAGATAGCAATAGGGTCCACTATGACATCATCTGCTACAGTCAGGCCGGAAATTGGGGAATGGACCTTGGTCCAAGAGACCCGTCGGAAGTTAGGCCATATGACAGAAGAGGGAGTGGAACTGTTAAAGAGACCTGATCAATGAAATACAGCTAGCTTTTATGGTACCCTGAAGAACGCTACGCCACTGTGTACGCAACTGTTTATGCAGTTTCCCATCGTAGTTTGATGGTTAAAAACGCGGAGAGCACATCTTCGCGCCAGTCCACCAAGGGACTGGGTCACGTCGCGGTAAATAGAGAGTGCCGGGAATGGAACATTCTGCAGCGGTAAGGATAACGTTTGTAAGGTATTCTACCTGGTCATCAGAAGTGCGAAAATGTTTGTCGAAGGTCGCCAGGGAGGAGTAAAGCCTCCAATTGGCCTTACAAAGCTGTCATTTGGATGTGCAAATAGTCAGTAAACGGATAACACGTGGGGAATGGTCGCTTGAGTACCTGTGGGAGAGACGGACCACTCGAGACGACACACGGGCTGGGCAGTGCAGAAGGACAGGTTCAAATGCGAATAGGAGTGCTTGGAGTCTGAAAGTAACGTGGGTGCTCCCGTGTTAAGACAAATGAGGTTAAGTTGACAGAGTGTCAGCCAAGAGGGCACCTCTCTGACAGGTTCTGGGAGAGCCCCAAAGGGGATTGTGAACGAGCAGCAGAAAGGGGGTGAGCAAGTTGCCCAATCAGCTGGAGGAAGTCTGCCCTGGTGACACCGAATAGCGGAGGGACGGTTGGTTTAAAAGAGGGGGGTGGGAATGAGAAGGGACCAAATTGCTTGATCATTGGTCCCTTGTTCCAAATAAAACAATGCCACAAGGGTGAGATTAAACAAGTGAGACTGACAATACAAAACTGAGAGAAAGGAAAAACCCCAAGCACTTCGTAAGGGTAACAAACACTTAAATGGACAAAAGGGCCGAAGAAAACCACAGAAACGCAAGAAACACGTACAAGAGATTAAAATGACAAAACAGATTACCATGGTTGGCTGACCACGAGAATAAAAAGGAGAAGCCAGCCACTCTGCAACACATTAAAACCTCCACCCTAAAAGCACTAGGATGGAGGACACAGAGGGACAAAGGACATGCGTTGAAACTTAGATCTAATGATAAAACCCACACTCATGAATAAAACGTAGAAACGAAATTAGCCGATGAGGCGTTGTCAGATAAAATTTGCGGCGATGACTCCGGTAACCGAAGATTTCGCCGCAGGGCAGTCAAAGTGGGACAGTGCACCAGAATATAGATTTAAGATTCCACAACAAATGCCTCCGAGTGCACTTACTGTTAGCCAACATCCAACACATGTTCTGACTTCCTTGAAAGAGATACTGAATTTGTGTGTGTGTGTGTGTGTGTGTGTGTGTGTGTGTGGTGGGGCAAGCTGCGAGTTTGGTCAGCAAAGGTTATTTTGTTTCCTCTGCCCTCCTGTGTTCCTCGTAGGCACGCACTTGCTGGCACAAACTGTTATGGCACACCTTGTGCCATCGTATGTCACAGCCGCAATTTACGGATTTGAGGATAATCTCAAGCAATCGTCAAGAAATTGAAGCCTAAACAACGCCCATTTCACGATAGATTTTCATACCAGATGACACAGGCGCATATGAAGGCCGAATCCCTAAATGTGTTTACATTTATTTCTTTTAAAGTTATTCCGAACTTGGGACACTTTTCAGATTATGCAGGCAGTAAATTTTGACTTACGAGGCCGAAATTCTAATATGTTTGACGTTTACAGTTATTAAATAAGAAACAATAATGAATATAAAAATGCGAGGAACGACCAAATATGAAGCGCCGTACAACGGGACTGCCAGTGATATAAGTTTCCATGGCTGAAAACTGCAACGCAAAATAACGAATGCGACAGTTTCAGTATTAAGCTAGTTCTAGAAGAGGGAACACTTGTGCCGACAGCAGGATAAACTTGTTGCGATGTCACTTGATATTGGCATCAATTAGCGTAGCGCAAATCAAGAGTAAATTAAAAACAACTCTTGTCGCGGTACGGTCGAGCACCTTCGAGGTCGGTTCAGTAAACATCACAGCTGCGCGCGAAGTCCGCAGACGCACTGGCTCAACTTTCCCCTGCGTGCCTTCAGACAAATCGACAAATGTATCCAGCAGACAGTATGGCGCCGATCATGTATGGCATCCACTGGAAACCACAAAGACGAGGAAAGGAAGTGTCACTGTGCTGCGTTTCGGATCACTTGAGTCCGCTCGCCCTATCACAATTTCATTCCTGAATAACACACGCAAAGAAACTACGCGTCGGAATTTCTCTAATTTTGGTTTCATGGTCATTAGGCGAGATACATGATAAACGGCACAGTATGTTTGTTGATACGTTCAGGAGCTTTACCCCTTGGAGTTTTGTGAGTAAGGCTACCTGCAACGCCTAACACATTTTCCTTTATCTTCTCTCTCTCTCTCTCTCTCTCTCTCTCTCTCACACACACACACACACACACACACACCACCGCCGCCTCCGCCGCCGCCAACATGATTTTCGCAAGCAACTGTTAAGCAAGGTGGCCCACGGAAAGTAGTACATTTTCATTTGATTATCATCAAGTTTAACATATTCTGTATTTACATCGATATAACTTCTAGATAATCGATCTACACAATTTACTATTACTGAAAGGCCAAACACAATTCCATCTCTTAAACAGTAAATTAAACTTACGGTTTCAGCCACTGACGATGCATTGGCGAAGTCGTCTGCAGAAGCTCCTGATCACTTTTTCAATCTTTTCTTGAAAAAGGGTCCATATCTCTCCCCCGATCGCGGCTTTCAGCTCATCAGTTTTGTGCTGTCATAGTTAAAGAACTTCGTTCGTGAGACGACCACACAGAATAGAGGCTGAAAGATTGGTGATCTTCCCGGCCATGGAGTATCACCACATCCTTTGAGTAATCTATCTGGAAAGTGGCGCCTCAGTTTGGTCACCGAATTAGGACTGTTTGCTTCTTGCTTTTGCTTTGCTTCTCGCTGATAGCATATCGCCTTTAGACGGCGATGTCCCTGCAGCTGTGGAATGAAGAAGTTGCTAACCATGGCCACATAGCGCTTGGAATTTACACTCACTAGCCGGTTGTAGGGCCGTTGTTTGTTTCAAAAAAACTGCGGCCCAACGTTTCCAACAGCAAAGCAGACGACGACCTTTGGGCTGCCCTAGTTCTTTTCATGAACGAGCTGCGGGCTTGTGCCCGAGTATCATCGCAAGGTTTGGTTACCGACAACCCCATTCCGATGGAAGCTTGTCTCGTCGCCCGTAACAAGATATGCCAGAAATGCGTTATCCTGGCCAATTCTGTTCAGGAATGTTATGTAGAAACTAGGCCGTCTCACCTTATCTCCCGGCCGTAACCGTTCAGTCATTTACAGTTCCTAAGGATGATATTTTAAATCCTGTTTGACAGTCCTTTGCAAAGACATGCAAGGGGCTAGCAATGTTTTGGAATGACGGACAGGCAGATCGTTATGGGTTTTACTGTAGAGCTGCACGAACACTGACATTTCCCGACGTTTGAACAATCATTTGTGCTACCTTATGCTTCGCATTGCTGGGTGGCCAAATGGAAATGTCCGTGAGCCATGCTGTATTTCAGTTCGGTCGAATTACTGTGGCAAGCGATATGGCTCTCTTTCTGTGATGAGGCAGCCCGTTCCCAATCGACGCTGGTAAGAACTATTTCGTTCAGCGCATATTGGCGGCAAAGAAAACTGCACTGGTTGTCATAAAAGTACACTAAAGGAGTTTGTCTTGTGAAGATGTTCAGGCCTTTGCGTTCTACGCATTAAGATGCAACTGAAGCATCAGCGGTAGCGTCGGTTGTGTATCATCCGTGGAAATGAACAAGAGCTCTTCACGGAGCATTTGCGTAGTTTTGCAAGGGGGCGCTTACTCGGCATCACAGATGTCGTCCAAATTTATTGTACAGGCAGGGCTACTCACTCACTCTCGATAAATGTGTTCTCCGATAAACATGGAGCACATAGTTACTAATATTAAAGTAGAAAAAAAGACTCTCCATGCTCTCTTTCTTGGGCATGTCGAAAACTTTCAACAGTATTACTGAAGACGAACTAATTCGGTCGAGACCAATAATTACAGTATCTCTTGTTTACGGTTCCACGCAAACAAAGAGAAAGCAGTTCTTCCTTCGGCATGGAAATGAAAGAATCTCGTTATGAAGCGTCCAGCAGCGGTAAAGTGAAGAGGCACGCACTCTGCGCCAACAACCTTTCGTACTCTTCGGCGAAATATCACTGCGTGGGTGAAAGTAAGGAGGATGCTACCTACCAGTGGCCGCCGCGGGTGCTTCTGCCGGCTGTCGCCTTGCCACTTGGCTGCAGACTTTCCCGTGACGCTCGCTTCGCAGAGCGCATGGCCACCAAGCCACATTCCCGGAGTCTAACAGGCGTCCACTGACGAGAAAGGGTACCACTGAGCGAGCTGCCTACAGACTGGAGCAGGACTTTCAAATTCAGAAAAGTTTACTGTTCTCCGTTATCGTCGCTCTGTAGTGCTGAGTATTGCGCGCACTAATTGAAGTGAAAGCGAATGGTATTCACCTAGCAGAGAGAGACAGACAGAGAGAGAGAGAGAGAGAGAGAGAGAGAGAGATTGGGGGGGGGTGAGATTCACTACGACGAGTAAAAGTAAACACCTTTCATAATATTCTGTCAAAAATCGGGTACGATGGAACGTCGTACAACAGGTGTCTATAAACTTTTGGATATCTTCGAGCTACTATTCAATCAAAATTCGGGGCCAGACGAACGACTATTCATTCTTGACTATCTTCAACAGCACCATCAGTATATACAGTTTAAAGCTGGAAGACACCGTTGAAGGTTGCGTTTAAAGTTGGCTGACAGCACTAAAAATTAAAACTGGCTGAACAGTAGTACATAAAATACGTTTACTACTATACTTTAAACGTAAATTTAAGTATTTAAGTACAGCCAGTTTAATCTTCAATGCAGCCACAGCCAACTTTAAACTGTACATTCGGATGAGGCTCTTATTCTTTTGTATGGCGAAACAGGCAAATTAAAAAAAAAAAATTACGAAGTGAGACTTGTGGCTGTTTTCAAAAACTTATACTGAAAATTTCTCCCTGATAAATAAAAGTAAAAATTGCCAGTTGCTTGCTCGTAGACACAAAGGTAAATCAAATAGTTCACGGAAATTTCCATGACAGAAGCACACTTTGCTGTTTTTAGTTTTCGACTGTAGGATATTTTTCGCAAATCAGAGAACTTTATGACCTCGGACTACCTACACAACATAACTGTAGACACTAGATTATGCAGCGAGTATTTAAAATTGCGTTACTTGCAATATTAAAGACGTTGCAGATCATGAGTGACGTTCGCTGGAGCAACCTGGCAGTGCCATGGAACCCAGTTTTCGGTAAGACTGGGTTTCCTCACGCAACGAAAGCGACGTTGCAGCTCAAACTGCAGTGGCTATTAATGCTGCCGCTTCCACAAGCGCCGTCAAAATTTCTTCAGTATGGAGTCAACGTGCAGGTTATGGTAGAAAAGCTGTGCCAATAACTGAACAAGAGGAACACAAAAACTGGATTACATGCAAAAATAATGCATGGGTCTCAAATAAATTGACGAATACGAAGATTTTTTTGTACCAAATTATGAGCTATAACGGTTTATGGAAGATAATAAAACAGAACGTCACTTATTCATTCTGTAATTAAATATCCAATAATACGTAATTTTGGCTTTAAAACGTCTGCATCACTTATAACAGGAGCTCAACTCAAACCGAATTTATTGAGGCTGTAGTCTACAGACAGTTCTTTAGTAACTACAACTTTTACAGCTTTAAGAGGATTTATAACCAGATTAATGTCGTTAGCATAATCTGAAAAAACTACCTGTAGTGAACAAAGGTTCTCATTAACAGAAATAATTTTTTCCATTTTAGGAACGAAGTGAACTGCTGGGGAACTCAGCCTCTGTTCTTGACTAATCAGTTACCTTTTTTTTTAAATCTAGAAAGTAGCTTATACAGGATGTTACAAAAACGTAAGGTCAAACTTTCAGGAAACATTCCTCACACACAAAGAAAGAAAATATGTTATGCGGACATGTGTCCAGAAACGCTTACTTTCCATGTTAGAGGTCATTTTATTACTTCTCTTCAAATCACATTAATCATGGAATGGAAACACACAGCAACAGAACGTATCAGCGTGACTTCAAACACTTCGTTACAGGAAATGTTCAAAATGTCCTCCGTTAGCGAGGATACATGCATCCACCCTCCGTCGCATGGAATCCCTGAAGCGCTGATGCAGCCCTGGAGAATGGCGTATTGTATCACAGCCGTCCACAATACGAGCACGAAGAGTCTCTACATTTGGTACCGGGGTTCCGTAGACAAGAGCTTTCAAATGCCCGCATAAATGAAAGTCAAGAGGGTTGAGGCCAGGAGAGCGTGGAGGCCATGGAATTGGTCCGCCTCTACCAATCCATCGGTCACCGAATCTGTTGTTGAGAAGCGTACGAACACTTCGACTGAAATGTGCAGGAGCTCCATCGTGCATGAACCACATGTTGTGTCGTGCTTGTAAAGGCACATGTTCTAGCAGCACAGGTAGAGTATCCCGTATGAAATCATGATAACGTGCTCCACTGAGCGTAGGTGGAAGAATATGGGGCCCAATCAAGACATCACCAACAATGCCTGCCCAAACGTTCACAGAAAATCTGTGTTGATGACGTGATTGCACAATTGCGTGCGGATTCTCGTCAGCCCACATATGTTGATTGTGAAAATTTACAATTTGATCACGTTGGAATGAAGCCTCATCCGTAAAGAGAACATTTGCACTGAAATGAAGATTGACACATTGTTGGATGAACCATTCGCAGAAGTGTACCCGTGGAGGCCAATCAGCTGCTTATAGTGCCTGCACTCGCTGTACATGGTACGGAAACAACTGGTTCTCCCGTAGCACTCTCCATACAGTGACGTGGTCAACGTTACCTTGTACAGCAGCAACTTCTCTGACGCTGACATTAGGGTTATCGTCAACTGCACGAAGAATTGCCTCGTCCATTGCAGGTGTCCTCGTCGTTCTAGGTCTTCCCCAGTCGCGAGTCATAGGCTGGAATGTTCCGTGCCCCCTAAGACGCCCATCAATTGCTTCGAACGTCTTCCTGTCGGGACATCTTCGTTTTGGAAATCTGTCTCGATACAAACGTACCGCGCCACGGCTATTGCCCGTGCTAATCCATACATCAAATGGGCATCTGCCAACTACGCATTTGTAAACATTGCACTGACTGCAAAAAAAGTTGAAATGGGTGTGAAATCTTATGGGACTTAACTGCTAAGGTCATCAGTCCCTAAGCTTACACACTACTTAACCTAAATTATGCTAAGGACAAACACACAGACCCATGCCCGAGGGAGGACTCGAACCTCCGCCGGGACCAGTCGCACTGTCCATGACTGCAGCGCTTCAGATCGCTCGGCTAATCCCGCGCGGCTGACTGCAAAAGCACGTTCGTGATGAACACTAACCTGTTGATGCTTAAGTATTGATGTGCTTGATGCTAGTACTGTAGAGCAATGAGTCGCATGTCAACACAAGCATCGAAGTCAACATTACCTTCCTTCAATTGGGCCAACTGGCGGTGAATCGAGGAAGTACAGTACATACTGACGAAACTAAGATGAGCTCTAACATGGAAATTAAGCGTTTTCGGACACATGTCCACATAGCATCTTTTCTTTATTTGTGTGTGAGGAATGTTTCCTGAAAGTTTGGCCGTACCTTTTTGTAACACCCTGTATAGAAGACAGACTTACACACGGATAAAATTATGGGAAGCTCTTACACATTCAGTGCATACGTTAGTTACTGGGTCTACTCTGTAAATATTAGGTTGGTGCATAAATTCGTAGCTTTTTTGTTTAGCATGTCTGTATTCTTCCGGTTGCTATGGCTTTCTTTATCAGTTGTCATTTTGTTGCTATTTGAGTTTACGTATTGCCATTTTGTCATCTGTGGGTAGTGAGTGGGGCTAGGGTCGTAAGAAAATGCAGTGTCAATTGGAGAAAAAAGAATATTTCCGACGTATACTTCTGTCCGAGTTCAACAGATGGTGACAGCAGCGGATGCAGCCAGAAACATTTGCGCCGTATATGGGGATAATGCCACTGGACAGAGAAAATCAAGAAAGTGGTTTTCTCGTTTTATCCCATTATTTACAATTATTCCTTTTTTGGGACGCAAATATTTTATTTCTTTCTAAAGCAGGGAAATTTGTAGCTTTGATTATCACATCTTAATGCCTGCAAATTGAAAAGAAATAATTTTTCGTTGATTAGCTTATTTTAGGAAAGGAATTATTTTGCGTGTTTTCTATCTTCGCACTTGGCGCCACTGCATGCCTGCTGGTAGTTTCTGTACAACAACGAATACTGACTTAATTGTATGCGTGTGTTTGTTATGAACATACGGATGTCCGCGTAAGATTCAATATATTTCAGATTTCCTGAAGTAAGATCAATGTCAATTTATTTTATGCGTCCCAATAAAGGGACAATGGCATGTTACATTATCACTACCGTGTTGAAGGGCCGTATTAGTGCATACACGTCTCATATACAAAAACTATTATTTACGTTGTTGAGATTTTTTTTATATACATTGTATGAGATTTTGTCAAGGGCTAGGTAGTTGAGTGAAATTATCCCTTACGCATTTTACGATTACGGTAGGATAATACATGGCACAAGGACTTACAGTTCAAGAAGATCTAGCAGAACTGGAGAGCTACGGAGGGAGTGAAGATTAAGCTGATGACTTGGAGATTATTTCACCCAATGCTGATGAAATAACATAAGGTGAAGACGACAATGAAGAAATGCACTGAACGATGACCATTTTGTGCAAGTTTCAGCAGATACATTAGAACTTATAACCAGCAAGGGTGAGGGTTTTGTGACTACGTGTTTGACGAACAGAATGAAGTTCTCGTAGTGAAATGGAGGAACAATCACGTAGTATGTGCAGCCACAAATTACAGTAGTATTACTGGAGCTGTGCTACAAGATACTGACGGGCAAAGTGCCACGTCTCACTGAAGAATACAATGCCCGTATGGGTCCGGTTGATTCTACTGGACAAGCAGAATCACACTTTATGGGACAGGGATAAGACCAAGGAAGTTGGTGGTAGTCATTATTCACCCCTATGATTGATATCTGCTTGGTAAACACATGGCGCGCATACCAAATTGCTAACACAAATGAGAAGCTCTCACTGATGGATGTCTGAACGAGAATAGTGGTGATGTATTTTTCAAAGAAACCTGGATCAACAGCGAAACACGGAGGACCAAATGGAAGCAAACTGACGGCAGTATTGGCGAGCATAGATGTGCGACTAGATCCTGAAACCGCTTTATTGTGCCGAGTAAAACACAGAAGAGATGTGAAAACGGAAAAAAAAAGTGATAAGTGCAATACTGGTGTATATTACAACTGTTTTATTTCATTTCATACTGAATACACACACAATATTACAAACGGTTGTTTTTATTTTGTTCGCGATATTTCTTTTAGTTTTCTGCATTGACAATAACATTGTGCATTTTGATAGCAAAGTTTCGCAAGTAATGGGCTAAGGAGGATCGTTTTGACCTCAGTGCCTCTTCACATTCAGGAAGACCTTCGGGGTTTGATGGAGATCGTTTAAACGCATTAATTCACAATTATCCACGTCACTGTACTCGACGACTGGCAAATGTGACGAGATGTGATCATCCCAGCATCGTGCGACATTTGCATGCCACGACGAAGGTTCAAAAATCGGGTGTATGGGAACAGTATACTCAAAGCCAAAATGACAAAAATCATCGTGTGGCCATATGTCCATCTATGATTGATCGTCATCAATTGACTCGTGAACAACACCAACTATTCCTATGTTGTATTATTACTGTTGACGAGAAATGTTGTCTTTATGCTAACATACGGAAAATAAAGGAGTGGTTGAGCCCAAACAAATCAGAAACACCCCGCACAAAGACCTGCGTGGAAACCACAAAGGATAATGTTACGCATCTGGAACAATCTTCGAGGAACTTCCTTTCCGGACGAAAATGGCTCTGAACGTGGTGCGACGAGTGCGACGAGTGCTTCGCCTCAAAACCACGAGATTTCTACAGTCGCGGAACCTGCAAAGTTACCTCAGCGTTGGCAGGCAGAGAATATGTTCTTGATGACTGATGTCTTTGTTATGCGTATCTGTTTGTTTGTTCTGGTAAAACACTAGGAACTTATTCACTTATCCAATAGGAAGCAGACATTGAATATCATGCTTCTGTTACTTTTTTTCGTGAGTACTGGGGCGTTATGGTACAAAACGACTGCTCGCATCTTTATGTAATGGTTCCTAGTATGTTACACAGCCGTTCACACGCCGTCAACGCTTTTCAGGCGTACGAGAAACGCGCGCCCCAGATTAATACCGTCCCACTGAGCAAGTGCCGCATCTATTGAGACACTAATCCCATACCCGGGAGGACGGCGGTTCAGATTCCTGACCTACCATACCGTTTTAAGTTTTCTGTATTGTTCTAATCCACTTATGGCTAATGCTAGAACTTAGAACTACTTAAACCTAACTAACCTAAGGATATCACACACATCCATGCCCGAGGCAGGATTCGTAGCGGTCGCGCGGTTCCAGACTGTAGCGCCTAGAACCGCTCGGCCACTTCGGCCGGCAATGTATGAGGATTTGCACTGATTATGCAAGTCTGGAAAAAGTTTTCATTCAGTTAGCGTCGATGTTGCAAACTGCACTGTCCCACCACCGCTTTAAACAAAAGGCTGGGGACTGTAGACTCTAGAGTGAATCGCAAGCCAGCATTAACTTTTCGTCCCGGGGTCCTAATTTTAGGCATATTCTGATGGTGGACGAATGCTTTTATGAAGTAGCTTTTCTATGAAATTTTCTATTTTGTTAATGTTGTTACCCGTATGAATATAATTCGTTCCTTGTTTTTCAATAGAAATCATGTACAGGGGTATTATTTATTCGCTTCTTTTCACCACAGACTTCCTTTTTTGGACAAAAATGTACAGCTAGATGAATAATTCTTGGACTCATTGCATCTTTCCCATCGCTACCGGACACTGCATAGCGCCGTTATGAAATCCCTTTTTAGAACATTTCTTTAACAGATTAGCACAAAATAAACCCCATATTGCGATTTCGCCCCGCCACTCAGCATCCTCCTATCATTATAATTTGCAAGGAGAGTAAAAATACTAATGCTCCTCATAGGCGAACCACTACACAGTACAGTGCTGGTATCAAATCAGTGACTGACAACGCCTGCTACAAAACAAGACGAAAAAGTAGTATTAATGGTGCCCATGTTTATTTCAAAGAACCTATCGCAGATGCGTAATGACGGCGACGATTTATTTTTCAAAAGTGTAGCAATTTACTTCAAGAAACTGAGGCCAGAGTTGGTCAAAGAAGCAAAGATAACATCATTGCAGATATTTTTCGATCCGGAAAATCGTAACTTATTCAGAGTTTTCAGTCAGCATGCATAACACATAAGCCACAGTAAAAACGTACTTTGATTTCTTAGTGCTATCGCTGATGTTTCGTCAGGTGTTACTGGATTCACATATATATTTGATGAAAACTTAGTGAGATCCTAATTGATCAGGTCTAGAACACAATTAAACTAGTCAGTATTTAAACTGAAGAAGTTGACGAACTTTTTTCGTCGTTTAATAAATGACAAGTGTGAAGGAAATCTTCTTAAAGTTTATCCAAAGATGGGATGTGTTTCAGCTTTTGAATTATGTAACTGTTGGGATATAATTCCCTCTTCATCATATTATTCTTGTAGTAAGTACAATGATAAATAGCAGGCACTGGTTTTCAGAAACGTGCATTTACTTCTGCGAACTGGTCACGACTGAAGAAGCTAAGAATTTCACCGCTGCGGGTAATCGCGAGGCACGAACAGTCCGCCAGCGCCCTGAAATAAAATACCTCAACTTACATTTCCTCCATACTGTAGTGATATATAGCGTACGTTCCAGCCTTAAAAACAATTTCTATATGTTAGCCACATTTCTTACGCAGTAACGTAACACCTAGGGTTACCACTTTCTTTTCACTGCAATCCTGAACGTTATGTGATGCGTTGCTAAATATCAAGTTATCATAGTAACTAAGAACAATGTCGACAAAATAGCCGCTTCACCATGAAGCTGTGATGTGAAACTATAAAATGTGAAAAAATAAACTTTTTGTGCCAATTAACATGAAAAGATTTAACATGATGGTGAACCGTTGAACAGTCAACGTAGCAGTCACTATCTTCGGAAAAAAGTAAGTACAAGAATAATACAGTAAGAATCTATGCGTACAGGGTGGCCAGAAACAATCTGAAGAGCTTGTAAGGTTGTTACGGAGTGTGTTGTGCTGAGAAATAATCGTTAAGCAAAAAATTAAGCTTGTTGCTTCTTTTCGGATTTTATTAGCGTCAGAGGCCGTTGCGCGCGCAAATTTAAGCACTATCGCCAAAATACTGTAAAGCGCAGACGTATGCGGCTTTGGGAGTTACCACTTGTTGAAATGATCACTCCCAGACAAAATGTGCCTCTTTTTTTTTGAGTAGCATTCAAGCTAGATGAACAAAAGCTACTGTTGTTCCGTTTGAGGAAACTAAACGAAGAAAGCATTTGACGACACAGTTTCTGACACGTAGCTACCTAGTTGGCTAAGTTGAGGGCTAATTAAATCGGAAACGGGCGCAATGTATCGAATTTTTTCCTTAACAATTATTTCTCACCACAGCCTCCCTTGCAATACCCTTACAAGCTTTTCAGACTGTTTCTGACCACCCTGTGTAGTGAAGAAAACGCGCAAATCTGAAAGAAGTGTTTTTCAATTTTTTTAAAGGAAAAGGCGAACCTATAGCGAAAAACTAATCCCTTGAGCTGATGTAGCTATGCTTCATTTACATACAGTATTTTTTAACAGAAAGAAAACCGGAAAACTAATTTTACTGCTACCTGTCGCAGGCTACAGCCGCTTCGTGAGAATCGCCAGTACCTTCTAAAAAATCATTTTTAGGTGGTGCTGGAACCGCTCCTCAGTGCTTCTGCCGTGAATTGCACTGTGATGACCGCAGCTGCCAGCCGCATAACCGCATCTTAAAATGGCCCAATGTGGATACGAAACAGAGTGGCAGAAATGAGCCATCGTGTTTGGACGTGCTCATTACAACATCGTGAACGAAGTTGCCCGAATCGTTGGTGTATGATCACTGGATGTTCAACGTGTTTACAAGGATAAGTGGTGTACCACATGTGTAACACGGCGTCAGAACTGATCGTAAAAAGACCGTAACAGGGACCGGAGACGAATGTCTTGCCTTGTTAATGACAGTCGGTTTCAGACCGAGCAGGAATAGTTGCTGTCGGCGAATGCGTGTTCCTTGCAAGTTTTTCCAAGAAGACATTGCGAATGAGACTGCATGCTATCGTCTTTAGATGTGTCTTAGGAAAAGGTCATTGATTCCAGCGACACACAAATCTGATGGGCCAAGCAACGCACAAATGGGACAGTATCTTGCTTGAGTCAGCGTGGTTCGACGAGTGGCGATTTTGCCGCTTTTCGAATGACGCATGACATTTAGTACACCTATGACCCAATGAGTCGTTTAACCCGCAGTGTGTTGAGGGCCTAACTCAGTCTGGTGTGGTTCCGTGACGTTTTTTGGGGGTGTTTCTCTTACCATGATGTCGGTCCATTCGCTGCACTGGGATGTTTATTTCAATATTCTCGATGACTGGGTGTTTCTTCTTCACCTCCGTGGTGAGAATGTTGTGGAACTCCCGTTTACCAAGATGACAGCAGCTGTATTAACAGGGCTACACGCATACTTTCCTTGTTTCACAAACTGTCAGGAATCCTATCGAATCCCGACAGGTCCATTAAATCACGCGATTTTAATCCCATAGAATGTGTCTGGATTATCTGGAACAGTGGGTGAAACGTAGCTACCGACATCCCCGAAATCTGGTATATCTGCAGTGTCACGCGGTATCTTCGTGACGTCTCGAGAGGGGAGGGAGAGGGGGATGAATAATTTTTTTGTCCGCTGTTGTCTACAGTAAATTGTAATCTTCAGTCAGTCATTGTGATACTGAATAGGCGTTATCTTTGCAACTTATCGCAGTGCCCTCGTGATCAGCTCGAGATATTAAAATTCTAGTCGCATGTTGTTGACGCCTTATTCCAAGGACACCAAAGCCGTAAGTTTACTCGTATGTCCAGCAGCAGCGAAGGTCGAATCTGTCCATTGAGTCAGGATGCTGCCACCGAATGCTAAACAGTGGCTTCATGTTGTACAACGTGCTTCTGCGTGTGCTTTATGTACTGTAGAAGTTCATGTAAACTACACGTCAATGTGTAATTACATTTTTCAGTATGTATAAATGAGTTCAAATTTCAGTAATGAGACGTGAGTACAAACCATAACTATGTTTCTCTTGAAATTATTCTCGAATAATCGATCATTTTTTTCGTGCGTGCATCCGTCATGTTCCGATACTTCGGCTTAAAGCCCTGCAGCTATCCTCAAAGGCTTCCAAAGCCTTTGTATCACTTTACGCAGATTAACACTCATTTCACAAGACTTGCTGCAAACGTGATGTGACGCGCAGTATCGACGACTACAGGAGCTGCTATTGACTTTCGTTACCGTTCCGTACGAGCTCTCGCAAGACTTCATGCACGCTTATCAGAGATTTATAAGACCACATCTTTCTTGGTAGGATTTATTAAAATTATTGTTATAATTAAACGTTACAAAATGATTTATCGACCGTTAATGTTTACATATAAGAGCGCTCTCTCTGAATTGAGCTGTGGCCGTCAATAATTTACAAATTACGCGTAAAACTCGCTTGCATTATAACTTTCACTATGCCGTTTCAAGGTAACGGCGCATTGAAAATTTATCGCAAACGCATCACCATTATCAGTAAATGTTAGTTAATACCGCGTCAGCGATATAGCCCTTCAAGAGATATGATGATCAAGATAGGAGTCGGATTTCACGTGACGAATGTAGTGGGTTATGGAGTCAAAATCCGCCACATGCAAATGTGTATTATTATTATTACTACTATTATTATTTTTTGTCGTTGTGTTCCTAACGTCTTCCGGGACTTTCTTGTGAATGTAATAGAACTATGTTCTGCAATATTCGAGGTTATTAACATTTCCGTCTGATCAGAGCCGGCCTGAGTGGCCGTGCGGTTCTGGGCGCTACAGTCTGGAGCCGAGCGACCGCTACGGTCGCAGGTTGGAATCCTGCCTCGGGCATGGAAGTGTGTGATGTCCTTAGGTTAGTTGGGTTTAATTAGTTCTAAGTTCTAGGCGACTGATGACCTCAGAAGTTAAGTCGCATAGTGCTCAGAGCCATTTGAACCATTTGAATCTGATCAGAGAACGAAGGATGAAATAAATATTTGCCCATTTTCGAGTTTGCGTTTAGGCAGGAAGCTAAGAGGACAGCTTTAATTGCTGCGACTGAAACGAGTAGCACTAAAATTGATATTCTTCCTTTTCACGAAAATTTGGTCCTTTATTTTCGAATATGTGAAGATGTCTAAGTGTGTGTTTCTGCAGGAATCAGAAAAGACAGCTAAAATTTCTTCAAGTGAAACGAGGAGCAATAACTTTCTTATTCTTCCTTATCACGAACTAGAAAGGAATCCCTGTGGTCGTTGGATGTACGTCACGTTTGCAAAAAGTATTGTGAAATGTGTGTTACACGCGCTCTTGTTACCAACGGTGTTATCTCTGACGCTTGCGCGTTTATTCCAGTGTGTGAAGTGATGCAAAGGCTTTCAAGCGACTCACCTTGAGAATCGCTGAAAGGTTGTCACTTGATTCTACTTAGGTTGGTATGTGATAGTAATTTTTCGATACCGTGTTGTGTAAATATTTGCACAAATGGTTCAAATGGCTCTGAGCGCTGTGGGACTTAACATCTAAGGTCATTAGTCCCCTAGAACTTAGAACTACTTAAACCTAACTAACCTAAGGACATCACACACATCCATGTCCAAGGCAGGATTCGAACCTGCGACCGTAGGAGTCGCGCGGTTCCGGACTGAAGCGCCTAGAGCCGCTCGGCCACCGCGGCCAGCTAAATATTTGCACAGTTTGTAGATAAATAATTTGGTAAGATTGTTAACAGTTTAAATAAACTTTAATTTTTTATGAATATGGTTACATCCTTACTTAACTTTGTTATAAAAAAGAGCTTATTATTCGCTAAAGCTGCTGGTTTGTAAGTGGAACATACTTAAACAAGGAAAATCTTTACCTTATGAGGCGTGAAATGTATATTCTTACAAATATATTTGGTCCCTTTCGTTCCTGTGGCTCTCGTGAAATTAGACGATACCAATACTAGCCCAGAACATTACGTTACATCTGTTTAGGAGTCTGAATTTGAAGAATGTCTACTTCCTGCTGCGCCATAGCTGCAAAACTGCGTCGTTTGTTGAAAGAAAGGTTTATTTCACAACGGAAGGTCGGTAATGCAAAATTCGCCGAATGAAACCACGCAAGATTCTTTTCGATTTTGATTACCTCGAACACAGTATGTTACACAGCCGTTCACTCGCCGTCAACGCTTTTCAGGCGTACGAGAAACGCGCGCCCCAGATTAATACCGTCCCACTGAGCAAGTGCCGCATCTATTGAGACACTAATCCCATACCCGGGAGGACGGCGGTTCAGATTCCTGACCTACCATACCGTTTTAAGTTTTCTGTATTGTTCTAATCCACTTATGGCTAATGCTAAAATGGTTCCCTCGGAAAGGACACGACCCATTTCATTCAATGCGCTCTCCAATGATCTCGAAGTCGATAGGACATCAAAGCACAATTTTCCTTCCATAAATGGCGTCCATGAAGATATATCGTCTTGCAGACGCCTACAGTCACTGTACTAGGAACCATTACATAAAGATGCGAGCAGTCGTTTTGTACCATAACGCCCCAGCAGTTGAGTCCCGTAGTGCTCAGACCCATTTGAACCTCATACGATACTGCTAAAGTAGTCGGTTGATCTAGATAGACGATTCAGTCGACAATAGCTTTTTGCATACCCAAAACATTGAGAAACCTGCCGTGGACAGGACACCCTCGCTCACTGACCGATGAAGACGATTTTATCGCCAGGGAAATCAAGAAAAATCTTAAAATCTGCGCTCCTACGTGGGCTGGAGAATTAAAGAGTCGAAGGGGATGACTGTATGTGCCAACACACGAATGATGTGTCGTAAGAAAAACACGGAAATGTTGCCGCAGAATCTTGTGCCCACGATGAAACACAGGGAGGGTTCCCTTACGGGTTGTGGGTGTACGAGTGCTGAAGGTATTGGAAAACATTTTATAGAGGGCACGACGGATCGCAAACTGTACAACGTGTTAATGGAAAATGTAAATGCTGCTACCGAAAAACTAGGTCTCCAATGAAATAATATCTTTCAGCAGGACAACGACCCGATGCAAACGGCTAGAATACGAGAACGTGGCTCCTGTGCAATACAACGAAATGTTCTGCTCAGTTTTGGTAATTATTCTTCATATAAAATAAAAGTTGCACTGTAATTCATACTTCAAATCAACTCTCACAGTCCCTAATTATCAGACAAATAATATCCGTCTATCATATCTGGGCCAGACTTTAACATTCTTTGAGTATCCAGGATCGTGAGAGCGAGCAAATAGACTTCAAAACAGCGTGGCTTACTTTGTTTGTGAAGTGGTTTCCACGGAATTTCCTTTTATTGAATTTCTTGATGCGTGGCATAGTTCGTATTTATTAAACAATAAAGGATATGTACTTCCACAAATATATGTAGCACTTGGGCAACACGTGAACAAGCTGCTTCAGCGAAACAAAAGTAAATACTAGCAAAGATAATCATTTACAGACACTAGAAACCTGCACTGTCACCAACATATACAATGTATCACACGTATAATCACTGGAAACAGAAAGTTCACAGTTCACGAAATAATACTGGTTTCTGTAACAGAAATACAGGGGGCGATGCGGCATACATGACCGTAACTTCAAAATTTGGTAAATATAGGTCAATTTCCATTTGAAACCCTATAATGTATATATAAATAATCAGGAAAGACTATAGAATTTAATAAAGTCATAAAAAATTTCGACTTTCCCACCATTTATAAGTATCCTATATCCTTAAGAAACCGGCAAAGTTTTGCCTACGATTCCAACTGATTACATACGGGTCACTACGTAAACTCTTGAGAAGCCGTGCTACATTCACCTTTATTAAACACGTGTGCATTTTGCGTCGGTCTCCCTATTTGTGCAGAACCAGTGAACGCCTACAGAGATACACGTCTCACATTTTGGAGAAGAGCCATTAGTACTATTTTCGGGTTATAATGATTTACGTTTTCTATAGCTCTTCTAAATTACCGTAGTTTGCCACCTCCGATTTGTTACATTGCACTGAAATATAAATTTCATGTCTTTAAGAAATAATAACTACGACAACAGTGGAATTAAGCTGCGTAGTTCCTGATAGTAAAATCAGTAAGCTGCTGCGATACACTGTTTGAATGTCTCGGGTATCAAGGAGTTCGCGATATATTGCTTTTCGGCGGTTTTCAATATCCATCTAGGCCAGTTCTGAAATGGAGTTCAAATGTAATATCACTCTTATCAACAGGTACATATTTTCCATTTTTATTGGATATGAACTATAGGTGGAGATCCCCGAAGACACTTCAGCGGAAAGTTGATAAGACACCATGATGGTTACCGTGAAAACCGAGAAGCAACGCAAAACCTTGCTTTCCTCAAAAATTACCTTCACATCAATCCAAAGCAAACCCTCATTTGTGCCCACGGGTGTACACTTTCAAACAACCTAGTGCTCACTCTGCGAAAAGCCTTCCTGGAAAGTTGTGCTGCAATGCGGAACGATTTGGAAGCAAGCACAGCCGTTACCGAAACCTCTTAAGTAATTGCCAATTACGATTTGTTTCATATTTCGGAAAAATACAGAAATGTGCTGCAGCATGGATGAAACCGGGACTGAGCGGGAAATTACTAAATGCAATGTCATCAGCGGTACTGTTGCTCTGGATCATGATCTTCTTAGATCCACGTCTGACCGCTTCTTTTTCCTAACAAAGAGGAAGAAGAAGAAGAAGAGGAAGAAGAGCATATTTCATTAAGCATCACCACTGACTGTCCTACTTTCTTCAAAGTGTGATTTCGGAGTTGTGACCTTGCAGCGAAGAAAGACTAGACAACACTTTTTTCTTGCACATTTATTGCTCTCTGCCGGACTAATACGCCTACGGGTATATAAAAAAATACGCATAACAACCATGATTTAAAAATTATGGCATTACGAAGCTAAATTTATTCTGCATTTACTGATAAACGCTAGACCTTTGGGGTTCGTAAATGATCCAGAGAAATGAACAATCTCGTGAAATATGGTAGGAATGCCAGTTGATAAAAACCTAAGAAAACAAGGGTTTGAAACATTAACGAACCATTGAGTTTCTTTCCATAAGGACTGTTGTTGAGCACCCAGACTTTAATTCGGGAGAGGATTTCTTTCATTTCCAAAATCTACTGACGAGAAAATAAAAATTTCTAGATCCTAAATGAAAACAGTTCGTTGCACTGACACATCAACTCTGAAATAATAGACATTCGCATGAAAATAATGCCGTTTTAATTTCGTGATAATTAGTCACTGAATCGGTGCGTATCAGCAATGGAAACAGGGGCACCTTTGCAGCTTATAACATTAACAGTAACCTCGAACTTTTCGCAGTTGATGCCGTTCTCTACAAAGAAATAATGTCTGAAAAAAGCTGCTCAAATAGTCAGATCTTAATGAGATTTCAAAGTGGTGCAAAGAATGGTGACTAGCTTCAAACGTTCATAAGTTTAAAATTGTGCACTTCGCAACACGAACAAAACCTAGTATCCTGTGTCTACGATATCAACGAGTCACAACTGGAATTGGTCAACTCATACAACAATCCGGAATTAACCATTTGTAGGGATGTGAAATGGAAATGTCGTTTAGGCTCACGCGTAGGCAAAGTACTGTAGAAGGCAGTCTTCGGATCATTGGTAGAATACTTCGGAAATGCAGTCTATAGAGGAGATTGCTTACAAATCCCTCGTGCAAAAAGTCACTGAATATTACTGAAGTGTTTTGAACAAGTATCAAAAAGGACTGACAGGGAATACTGAACATTTACCGAGAAGGTGAGCACGAGTGGTCGCAGCTTTGACTCATGGGAGAGCGTCACGAAGATGCTGAAGAAACTGAACTGACAGACGCATGGTTGAAATAAGCAATCCCGAGAAGGGACTTGCGAAGTCGATTCCAGTAATTCTCCGATAATTTTGCGAATTTTCTACTCCACTTAGGCACGGGATTTGTTTTGCACACAAAACTATTTGTTTCAGAACTGTTATTCAATGACGTAGGATGATGATCTCAGATAGTGTTTTTTTCCTTGTAGATGGTTCATGTTGTTTGAAGGCGTCTCAAGTTTCTGCATTCGTTTCAAAAACGATTTTTTCCATGGTCATCTAACGCAGAAAGTTAAATTTTTTCTACTCCGGTGATTTGTCTGTATTTTCCCTGGAGTTTTGGTGGAGCATCATTGATGTTGGCAATTACCTCCTCCGTTTCCTCGAATGTTTGTTTGGATTCAAATAGCTTCCATGTCATTGACACAATGGCGATGTCGGAAAAAGCTAGTCTAATGCGATCTCTTTAAAATTGGAGTTGGGCGAATAAGGAATAAATATGAGCAATCGTTAGTTTAGTTGTCATAAACATTGCGTTGCATGCTGCACGAGTGTATTAGGAAGGCTAGGGGAAGGAGGAGGAAACAACCCCCGGCTACTCCTGTCCATCCCCTGAGAAGATAATTATGATCTTCGCAAAATCTTCCAACGCGCCTCCTGGCCAGTCACACAGAAAGGTATATCAGTTCAGTACATATGTGCATTTTTGACTAAGTTATAGCGGACAATATGGTGAATTCCAGGTGTAAGCATGCAATTTCTGACGTTAATGACGTCGATTTCGTTTCCTCTTAGTTAAATGGAACAATATGCGATGTCTATGGCACTGAAATGAGCCTTTGAAGAGGATTTCAACAATATAAGATCTGACCAACTTCGTCAAACAGTGACAAGGTAACAGCGCCGTATGCCACTGTCCCACCGTCAATTTAACAGGTAGCACGAAAAACTGCTGTTCTGTATCAAATGTAAGCAAACAGCACTTGATATGAAAATCATAACAATAACAAATACACGAACTGTACCTGAGTTATTACTTGACCACAGTATTACTGCATCTGGGAGTGACGACGCTTCGATCGATTTATCGCGATATTTCACGAGGACGCGCTGATCCACTTGGTAGTATATGCGCAACTGTCGTGAACTCATATACAGTGTGATGCGCTTTCCTTAGTCACCACAGTACTTGTTTGCTTATACTTGGTATATAGTAGGGAATACGATAATGGAAGCTATGTTCGAAAAGTGCAGCACTGTTACCCTGTTACTATTTCATCATGTTCCACACACGTTATGGCGTTGAAATCTTCGAATACTCTTTGAAACGTCACAGGAAAAAGTAGGTGTCGTGATTTTGCAGCTATAAACATGTCAGTAACTTCGTCGCATCGTCTGCTGTACCGCACCTCGATACATTTGGGCTGTCTGTCTTAGCTGCCCCATCCCGTAAATCATGAAAGCAGGTATCAAAAAGCATCCTGAGGTATAGGAACAAATTCTCTAACTGCTCGTGAAGTTGAGATGTCACTTGAAAGAGTTCCTCAAATAGCGACGCAAGCAGTACCGACTTCCGCCACGAGAGCGCAGGCAGGTCCACACGCGCCGGGGGGTACTTGAGGCAGACACGCATCCCTGCAGTTACGAGTGGATGGCATGCAGTGACATCATGATATTCTTACCCAGCTATTACATCCATCAAATCGATTTATTTTCCAGGAAAGTGTTATTTTTGTTTGCATGTTCTCTGGCGGCTGATTCCAAATGAGACTCGATACGGGGATTAGGTTTCAACTGAATTGATAGTTGGAATTTACGGAACCCCAAATCAAGAAAATCGGGTTAGTGTTTAATCGTGTACTATGTTTGTGGTTTCCTCCCCCCTTTGCTTCATTATTTTTACTATTACATTTTTACTACTAATTAGCCTAAAATAGAGCTATAACTGGAAATTATTGCATTATAACTGAAAAAAATCTTCGATAAGGCTGGGTGGGTTGACAAGTATGTGCCCTGGGCTTGTTGAAGGGACTATCCTGGCTTTCACCTAATGGTATTTGAAGAATCCACAGTAAGCGAAAATGTTTCCGAACAAGTGCAGGGCAGTGGCCATTGTACCACTTGCCTCGGTATATCGCTACTGAGTTCTCGTAAAGAAGAAGACTTGACAAAAAGGTCATAGAGAGTCTATAACATGAGTTCTGTTCAGTCTGGAGCCATTTTTGTTAGGAAACAGCGAAGGCATTCACACCACATTGCACTGTATGCTCAGACCAAGGCAAGCACTATGTTGTTGATGTACTCATTCGGTAACATCAGAGGCATACTTTCAGCTCTAGTAACGCGACCAGACTAGAGTCGGTATTACGACATAAAGGGAGCGGCACTAACGCCCAACCCTTGGAATGAAGTAACAGCGAATACTTTTCCGCATCAGCAGATGGTGCTTCTTATCAAACGGCTCTGAGCACTATGGGACTTAACTTCTGAGGTCATCAGTCCCCTAGAACTTAGAACTACATAAACCTAACTAACCTAAGGATATCACACATATCCATGCCCGAGGCAGGATTCGAACCTGCGACCGTAGCGGTCGCGCGATTCCATACTGTAGCGCCTAGAACCGCTCGGCCACCCCGGCCCGCGTGCTTCTTATCACCCGTGATTCAAGTAAATGTACATTACTTCGTCAGATGCGCCTCTATAGGCTGGTTCACATTAGCCTAGTAATTTAGTCAAACAGCAAGTGATTTAATAGCTCTAATTGACAGCTAAAGGGCAAGTAAGCAAGTGAGCGTTCACACACGATTAGTTGGCAGTCAAGAGCGGGCTGTTGTCGAGTGTGCAGTGCAACATGATTCGGAGAGCAATGGCCAATCAGGCTAAACATCCTGCACCAACTATTTTACTGGAAGAGGTGTAAGAAGAAATTGGAACTACAGTGAAGACAAAAAGAAAGTTGGTACGAATGGCTTGACCGAAGAGATTTTCATGGTGTACCTAACGTGCCTCTGAAAGAACTCTTCACTGAAGACCCCAAAGAATGCTTTTCAAAACTGAGAATGTCGTTGCGTCAGTTTTTCCGTAGTAAAATCCAGTGTACTTATTCTCATTTAAGAGAAGTCATACTTGCAGAAAGTAAACTGCAGGCAGCGTTATTCCATCTTGTTAGTGGGTGTAGTTTAAGGACCCTAACATTTGTTTCGACTAGGGAAGTCAACTATTTCTTTTTTCGTTCGAGAAACCTGTGATCCTATTTACGAAGTGCTGAAAGAATTCATCGAGGTATTCCCCTCGTCTTTTCCAGTTCCGTGATTGTGGCTGCCTTGGATGCTTTATTTTGGTACAGTGGACTTTTCACGTTCGACAATCACTCCAATTATGTAAGGACAAACAAACTTAACTGTTGTATCGTCACTGCGGGAGCCGCGTTGCTGACCCACAAGAAACAGATGACTGAAAAGAGAGAGAGCGGAATGAAGACAGACAATATGCGCGATGCTGAACAGACGGTGTTCACACGTGTCCAGTTGTGGGCCACTGGTAAGTGATCTGGGGTGGGGCAAGTTATTTGGCCTGCTACTGTTCAACTCACTGAATTGGGCAGACTACACCGCTTTACTTAACAATTTTACTAGGCAACATCGTTCAGACACGTATAGTTGCTAAATCACTTGCCACTTGACTAAATTACTGGCCTAGTATGAACCGCTCGTTAAGGAAACAAACTTAAGTTCGATCGAGGCTCAAAGGAACCCTAAAGTATGGGACGCGACAGTAGGTGTAATGAAGACGTTTATAACGTAACCGCCTGGTAAAGAACTGGTAGTAAGACTTGTTTGTGATTCAGCACTTGACCAGCAACAGTGTTAACTACCTACGTTGGTTACATTGTTGTAATGGTTTGGTTGACCTACGAGCAGGCACAGGTCTTCTTCGCCCTCGGTTCTAGACGCGGCTTCAGAGTATTTACACCTGCATCTATACTCTGCAAACCACGTGAAGCGCATGGATATGGCATTTCCAGTTGTAACAGCTTTTCCACGTTCCATTCACCTTTGGAGACCGGGAGGAATGACTGTTTACACGACTCTGTGCGTGCTGTAATTACTCTAATATTCTTTGCGATCCCTTTGGGAGTGACACGTGGGTGGATGCGCTACATTCCCAGACTCGCCACTTAAAGTTGATTCTCGAAACATACCCAAGTAGGCTTTCAAGAGATAGTTTCCATCTGTCTTCAGTTCTTTCAGCATCTTCATGGCACATTCCCGAATGTCAAACAAACCTGTGACCATTCATACCGCCCTTTTCTGTTTACGTTCAACATCCTATTTGGTATGGTCTCATGCACTTGAGCAATACTGTAGGATGGGCCGCCCAGGGGTTTTTTACGCAATCTACTTTGTAAACTGATTGCATTTCTCTAGTATCCTACCAATAAACGGAAGTCTGCTACCTGCTTTCTGAGCCTATGTGATTGTTCTGTTTCATATTCCTACAGAGTGTTACACCCGGGCATTTGTATGAGTTGACTGATTTCAACAGTTACATTATAGTCATAGTATAAGCGTTTTTGTCGTTTCTGAACAGTGTTTCTGAACATTCAACGCAAGTTACTAATATTAGCATCACTTTGAAATCTTTTCGACCTGACAATATTTGTGCAGCTTTTATTCAGACTTCAGATAGTAGCTCATAAGAACAGCAAGGGTTCCAACACACTTCCCTGGAGTACACCTGAAGTTACTTCCACGTCTGTCTATGACTCTCCATCCAACACAACATGCATTGTGCTCGCACCAGGAAATTATTAATTCAGTCACCAATTTTGCTTGGTATCCCATACGATCATACTTTCAATAATAATCGAGAAGTGGTACCAAGAAGAATACCTTTCACAAGTCAAGAAATACTGCATCTTTCTGACAGCCTTGAGCATGAGAAACGTGAAAGGTGGGCTTCATATGATCGATGTTCTCGGATCCATACTTGTTGGATTGGAGAAGGTCATCCTGTTGTGCTCAAAGTATGTCCTTAGAATCAATAATTGTCAAGGATTTTTGACGGTAGTTTGGTGATCAGTTCTGCTGCCCTTCTTGTAGACGGGTGTGACCCGTGCGTTCTTCAAACCATTCATTGGTCATAGTTTTCTGATGGAGGGCTCTATAGTTAGAAGAAGGGCTACGTCACCAGAAATTCGGAATAGAATGTGAAGTATTCGATCAGGCTCTGGTGCTTTGTTCAATTTTCTCATCGACAATGACAGTATCTATTTCACTCGACATACAGAGGTGCAAGAGTGGTGAACGGGAACTGTTGGAAACAGGTCTGAGGCAGAACCACTTCACGTTGCAACGTGGCTCTATTTTAGTTCCTCCACTGCACGTACTCATTAAATGGCATTGCTCTCAACGCAAAATCCCTGTTAGAGATGTAGTTCAGGTCTTACTACGATCAATAAATTTGTGGTGAGTAGTGGAAGAAACAGTTGTTCCACATTACTCCAGAGAACAAGCGTTCTACTGACCGACATGTATCGAAAAATGTATTTCAAAGGAGTCTGCATGCACGGGGACATGTGAGATGTGCACCACTTCCATAATATTACAAAATTCGAATACGTATAGTTGTCTGAAGCACGCGTGAATCTGTATCGTTAACAGAGGACTCCCTCACTAGTCAGTGATCCCTGACGCAAATATAGCAAAAAAATGGCTCTGAGCACTATGGGACTCAACTGCTGAGGTCATTAGTCCCCTAGAACTTAGAACTAGTTAAACCTAACTAACCTAAGGACATCACCAACATCCATGCCCGAGGCAGGATTCGAACCTGCGACCGTAGCGGTCTTGCGGTTCCAGACTGCAGCGCCTTTAACCGCACGGCCACTTCGGCCGGCCGCAAATATAGCAGTATACCCCAGTTTGAGTGCGCTTTTGAGTATCTTCTTCCGAGCTGGATCATCGTGTTATCCTGTGTCATACACGTGCCGTTTTGTCAACTGTACACTGAGATAAGGAATAAATTGTTACCTAATTTAACAGAACACACGCTGTAATCTACGTATTTCAGAAGGGAATAACAGAAGTTAGACCCATAGCGTGGCATTAGATTTTCTGTCCATCTACTGATACTAAAAACCAGTGTACAATCTCAAATTTCTAGGAATTAAATGTATGTTCACCGATGGCATTGCGGAAGGGGCTGGAACATAAGTGAGTAAAATAAAAATAAACAGTTGCTACGCATATGAAGAAACGTTTATGGAACAGCTGTAGGCAAGAGACTGGAATACATAACGTTCTCCATGAGAAAGTCAATGGCTAACACTTTGTGAAGCATCAGTGTTTCGTTCATAACGTAAAACGACTTCGTTGCCTGCAACACTTCTTCTTTGTATGGGGAAGAAAGATGGGAGGTGAATTAAGGTTGAACATCCTGTCGATGACTTTGTTAGTTGAGACGGAGCACAAGCTCGGGTTGGGGAAAGATGGAGAAGGAAATCAACCGTGGACTTTCAAAAGAACCATCGCAACATTCACCTTAAGCGTTTAGGGAAATGACGGGAAACCTAAACCTGGATGGCCGAATGGGAATTTGAACCGTACTTCTCCGTAACACCGAGCCACCTCGCTCAGTGTAGGGTCACTGCGGAGTCAAATGCCCATATCTCCATCAACCTACTTGCGAGTGGAAGAAGAAAGGCAAAGAAATCAAGCAGTTTTGGGGTATACTACTTGTATGGCAGAAATACATTTTAAAACAGCTATTACCCACAAAATTATCGGCGTATTTTTAAAATATTTTATTGTTTCTTGCCATTAGCAGCTGCTGTAGGTTTTAGAATTCCGTGGTGCCTTAAAAGGACACACACAACTTTACAGTGAGGAACGTTCGAAATGGAAATAAAAATGGAAAGACGTAGTTAAGACAGAAACTTGTACTTTACACATCGAGACTTTTGGTCCACAGATCTCTTACTGTCAGGAAACAACCGCTGTCGGGGTAAGAACCACCTGCCTACCACAGTTGAGAAGTGACGTAATAAAGAGATAAGTGAAAAACTGGCACACCATGCATGATGTTTAAATTGATTACTTCTTTGCTATGTCTATTCGCAACATATTTCGCAGACAGTATCCACAAATGCGGCTGAATGTACCTGCGCAAATACGTCACGGTACGACACATGGTTCAAGATACATAACGTCATAAACGCTGAGATACGTGGAAAACTGCCGCACCATGTATGAAGTTTTAGTACATTTATTCTTTATTACTAGGAAACTCGTACAGTTGATTTAGCTCATGGAAATATCTGACACCTGCCAGTGCTTTCAAAAATGGTTCAAATTGGCTCTGAGCACTATGGGACTTAACATCGGAGGTCATCAGTCCCCTAGAACTTAGAACTGCTTAAACCTAACTAATCTAAGGACATCACACACGTCCATGCCCGAGGTAGGATTCGAAGCTGTGACCGTAGCGGTCTCGCGGTTCCATACTGAAGCGCCTAGAACCGCCAAGCCACACCGGCCGGCCCAAATGCTTTCGACAGCTTTCAACTGCTAAGCGCAAACTGCTGTGGGGAAAGCAGTAACCGTCTATAGAGCTATGAAAAGGCGTTTCCATTGAGACGTTTGCAAAATCGCGCTGTAGACTGGCGAAGAAGCTGTACTTATACATTTCTACATTATGCATATGCCTGTACGACTGTCTCATAATTTCAAAGGTGTTTTCACGAATACATGAAAAACATTTTCTTTTTCGATATTACACGACAAAGACTGTTTTTTTTCGCTTCGGTTTCTAATAGAAAATTTGCAAAGTGAATCCCCAGGAAACGGCGGGTTTGCCAGCTGTCACAAATTATAAAAGACAAAGTAACCAGTTACTGAAGTGTTTCTAACGTTTGTAAACGTAGCGTGAAGTCCAAGTGCAGACCTCTCGAGAGAAGTACAGAAACGAAACCGCACAGGACTCCAGATACTTAGACTTCGTTGGTTTCTCGTGTACCAAGTCCTGGAACTGATCGTGATGATAGAGCAAAGCCCCCGAAATGCGTCGTAAACAAAAAGCTTAAAATTTAGTGACTAATAATGGGCTTGATCATTTATATTAAAAATTTGTAACTTGGTGTCAGTAGTCCTCCCTCGTTATGGCCGTTTCTTGTGCCAGTGCGGTCTTCCGAGTAGGTGGTGGGAAAGGGGGGTGAAGCTTAGACACCGAACTGGTTCAGGTCCATGCTGTTGGAAGGATGAATTGGCGGGGTTCACTAGCTGGGGCAGAAACGAAACCGCACAGGACTCCAGATATTTCGACACGATTGGTTGAGAACACTCTCTGGAACGGATCGTGATGATAGAGCAAAGCCCCCGAAATGCGTCGTAAACGAAAAGCCTAAAACTTAGTGACTAATAATGGGCTTCGTTATTTATATTAAAAATTTGTAACTTGGTGTCAGTAGTATTCCCTTGTTATAGCCGTTTCTTGTGCCAGTGTGGTCTTCTAAGTAGGTGGTGGGAAAGGAGGGTGAAGCTTAGACACTGAACTGGTTTAGGTCCACGCTGTTGGAAGCATGAATTGGCGGGGTTCGCTATAGCTGGGGCGTAGTTGTGGCACCGGATGCGCTGTGGAGCCGTTCGCGCCGCCAAAGGAAGGCGGGGTTGTCGGCGGCCGGAAGTGAGCTGGTCAGGTAGTTGATGCGCTGGCGGCCACTGTGGGGGAAAAGGAGAGAGGGTGGAGGGGAGGGGGCGGCGGCAGGCCACGGTGGCTGAGGCACGCAGAGGAGCGCCACGGCTGACGGCAAGGCGCTTCTCCGCGGCTCCCACACATAACAGCTGAGTTGCCACTGCTCCACACACCAAGCTGTTAATAATCCTCCAGCTTTGAAGACAAAAATCTTCTAATCCCAGTCTGCAACTACCACCTCGTCGATCTTCCGTAGGCAGCTCTGGCGTCTGACAGTTTTTGACAAATTGCTGTTAGTCGGCCTTACTGTATTGCAAAGTTAAGCTCCTTGCCACTTTCTTACAGGACACATACAAGGCTGAAATTACTCCATGATGAATGAAAGGGTTAACTGCCGATTAGAACCGAGGTGACGATACGCTTGCCTTATAAAATGGCTAGTGAGCACGCAAATGAGATTAACGCTTTACGTTACTGGGAACGCTTGTCCAACATAACGAATTCATATTAAGCTCAACTCATTCGCCTTTACACTTGTTTTGCTTTTATTTAATTTTATTTACCCTATAACCTGTGTTGAATAATCTATAATGTTACATTGTGAGAATTCAGTGCCACCGATAAATCAGCTTAACATTCTGGTTATACGGGGTGGTCCACTGATAGTGACTGGGCCAAATATCTCACGAAATAAGCATCAAACGAAAAAACTACAAAGAACGAAACTCGTCTAGCTTGAAGGGTGAAACAATATGGCGCTATGGTTGGCCCGTTAGATGGCGCTGCCATAGGCCAAACGGATATCAACTTTTTTAAAAAATAGGAACCCCCATTTTTTATTACATACATTACAAGAAATATGAACGTTTTAGTTGAACCACTTTTTTCGCTTCGTGATAGTCACAAACGTATAAGTACGTGGTATCACGTAACATTCCGCCAGTGCGGACGGTATTTGATTCGTGATACATTACCCGTGTTAAAATGGACCGTTTACCAATTGCGGAAAAGGTGGATATCGTGTTGATGTATGGCTTTTGTGATCAAAATGCCCAACGGGCGTGTGCTATGTATGCTGCTCGGTATCCTGGACGACATCATCCAAGTGTCCGGACCGTTCGCCGGATAGTTACGTTATTTAAGGAAACAGGAAGTGTTTAGCCACATGTGAAACGTCAACTACGACCTGCAATAAATGATGATGCCCAAGTAGGTGTTCTAGCTGCTGTCGCGGCTAATCCGCACATCAGTAGCAGACAAATTGCGCGAGAATCGGGAATCTCAAAATCGTCGGTGTCACGAATCAACCTCGATTGCACCCATACCATATTTCTATGCACCAGGAATTGCATGGCGACAACTTTGAACTTCGTGTACAGTTCTGCCACTGGGCACAAGAGAAATAATGGGACGATAACAGATTTTGTGCACGCGTTCTATTTAGCGACGAAGCGTCATTCACCAACAGCGTAACGTAAACCCAAATAATATGCACTATTGGGCAACGGAAAATCCGCGATGGCTGCGACAAGTGGAACACAGCGGCCTTGGCGGGTTAATGTATGGTGCGGCATTATGGGAGGAAGGATAATCGGCCCCCATTTTATCGATGGCAATCTAAATGGTGCAATGTGTGCTGATTTCCTACGTAATGTTCTACCGATGTTACTACAAGATGTTTCACTGCGTGACAGAATGGCGATGTACTTCCAACATGATGGATGTCCGGCACATAGCTCGCGTGCGGTTGAAGCGGTATTGAATAGCATATTTCATGGCAGGTGGATTGGTCGTCGAAGCACCGTACCATGGCCCGCACGTTCACCGGATCTGACGTCCCCGGATTTCTTTCTGTGGGGAAGTTGAAGGAAATTTGCTATCGTGATTCACCGACAACGCCTGACAACATGCGTCAGCGCATTGTCAATGCATGTGCGAACATTACAGAAGGCGAACTACTCGCTGTTTAGAGGAATGTTGTTACACGTACTGCCAAATGCATTGAGGTTGACACACATCATTTTTAGGCTTTATTGCGTAAGTGTGGTATTTACAGGTAATCACGCTGTAACAGCATGCGTTCTCAGAAATGATAAGTTCACAAAGGTACATGTATCACATTTGAAGAACCGAAATAAACTGTTCAAACGTACCTACGTTCTGTACTTTTATTTAAAAAACCTACCTGTTATCAACTGTTCGTCTAAAATTGTGAGACATATGTTTGCGTCTATTACACCGCCATCTATCACAAAGCGAAAAAGTTGTCCAACTAAAACATTCATATTTCTTTACGTACTACACGAATATTTAATAAAAAATGGGGGTTCCTATTTTTAAAAAGACGCAGTTGATATCCGTTTGACCTATAGCAGGGCCATCTAGAGGGGCAACCATAGCGCCATCTGGTTTCCCCCTTCAAGCTAGACTAGTTTCGTTCTTTGTAGTTTTTTCGTTTGACGCTTATTTCGTGAGATATTTGGCCCGGTCACGATCAATGGACCACCCTGTATACAGAGTAATTGTTATTAACGTTTAAAAACATCCGAAGCGACATAGATGACGCTCAAACAAGTAATTTAATAGAACACACATTGGGTCGGAAAATATCAGGAAAGTGAATGACAAATGTTGAACATGTGACTTCCCAGGATGACGTACGTCGCTGCACGCGGAGTGGTTGAGCTTATTGGTCTGTCGCACCTGATCATCGCAACCCAAATCAAGTAAACACATCGGTGTGGCTCCGGGCGAACGTATACGACTATAGCGCATGAGGCTCAGGATTCGAATATTGCGTGTGGCAGTAAGTATTTTTCTCATTGGGTCGGAAAATTGTATGTTTACATTCAGGCAATATTTATTATTTTATTTGCCGGTCTCATGGTCCCCGCTGCGTTATTGCAAAATACAGTAGAACAAAAAACTACCGTTTTGCGTCAAAAGTAAATGAGTGTAAGCTTCCGAATTCCGTCACTGCCAGTAAATGATCTAAGTATTCTTTACTAAATAAAGTCTGTAAACAAAAATGGAGAGACAAAAGGAAAGAAACACAAAATAACAGTTTGTGGTTGGTTACAGCGAGGACAATAATCTTGTAACTTCTATGTTTACAGCAGATCCCATTTACAAAAGCAGCCTGGCGATGCGGTGTGCAGCACTGGCCCTTACCGGCGAGGGTAGGATTGACTACGACAACCGCTTCACGTGCGGCGAGGTACGTCATCTGGTGACGTCACATGTTCAACATTTGTCATCAATTTTTCGGGTATTTCCCGACGCTAGTGGCCCCATGTGCCATATGTTAAGTCGTCTCAGCGTCATCTACTTCACTTTGGGGTTTTTTAAACGCTAATAAGGGTTACCGCCTATAGCGGAGCGATATAGGTGCGACCATCGACTTTGGCGAAACTGAGAATGTAAAATATTTCTCTTCATCTTCATCGTTGATGCTTTTAGCACAGCGTTTCCACAAAAAACACATATAACCTTGCAATGTCACATGTTAAGTGACATTTAACTGCCGCTCTGCAGCCTGCTGGAATAGCACTGCATACTCGCCACCTCTCGAGATTCAGGCGGATTACACTGCACGTTACTTCCGATTACGCGGGTGATGTTGTTGTGGTGGTCTTCAGTCCTGAGACTGGTTTGATGCAGCTCTCCATGCTACTCTATCCTGTGCAAGCTTCTTCATCTCCCAGTACCTACTGCAACCTACATCCTTCTGAATCTGCTTAGTGTATTCATCTCTTGGTCTCCCTCTACGATTTTTACCCTCCGCGCTACCCTCAAATACTAAATTGGTGATGCCTTGATGCCTCAGAATATGTGCTACCACCCGATCCCTTCTTCTAGCCAAGTTGTGCCACAAATTTCTCTTCTCCCCAATTCTATTCACTACCTGCTCATTAGTTATGTGATCTACCCATCTAATCTTCAGCATCCTTCTGTAGCACCACATTTTGAAAGCTTCTATTCTCTTTTTGTCTAAACTATTTAGCGTCCACGTTTCACTTCCATACATGGCTACACTGCACACAAATACTTCCAGAAACGACTTCCTGACACTTAAATCTATACTCGATGTTAACAAATTTCTCTTCTTCAGAAACGATTTCCTTGCCATTGCCAGTCTACATTTTATATCCTCTCTACTTCGACCATCATTAGTTATTTTGCTCCCCAAATAACAAAACTCATCTACTTTAAGCGTCTCATTTCCTAATCAAATTCCCTCAGCATCACCCGATTTAATTCGCCTACATTCCATTATCCTCGTTTTGCTTTTGTTGATGTTCATCTTATATCCACCTTTAAAGACACTGTCCATTCCGTTCAGCTGCTCTTCCAAGTCCTTTGCTGTCTCTGAAACAATTACAATGTCATCGGCGAACCACAAAGTTTTTATTTCTTCTCCATGGATTTTAATTCCTACTCCGAATTTTTCTTTTGTTTCCCTTACTGCTTGTTCAATATACAGATTGAATAACATCGGGGATAGGCTACAACCCTGTCTCACTCCCTTCCCAACCACTGCTTCCCTTTCGTGCCCCTCGACTCTTATAACTGCCATCTGGTTTCTCTACAAATTGTAAACAGCCTTTCGCTCCCTGTATATTACCCCTGCCACCTTCAGAATTTGAGAGTATTACAGTCAACATTGTGAAACGCTTTATCTAAGTCTACAAATACTAGAAACGTAGGTTTGCCTTTCCTTAATCTATTTTCTAAGATAAGTCGTTATACGAAATGGGAAAACAAAGGAGGAGACCACCGCGGCCGGGCCGGGCTGCGCTGCGCTGCACGAGGCCTGGGATGCCAGCCGGCCGTGGCGGACAGCGGCCGACGTCCGGAGTGGTGCGGCGTGCCCGTCTGCTTGTTCCGGTCCGCTCCGTATGGAGGCCGGCCGCTCTGGCCGCCGCTTGAGACTGCTAAAGCGGACCGCGTCCGGTTCACTAGCCCAGCCGTCGTGCCGCTCGTTTCCTCATACTGGCAACTACCACCTGTGAAGAGCCCTGGTCAGCATTCGCAGCCCTTGCAGTTAAGGTACTTCAGAAACCTAGATGGACGGGTCTCTAACCACCTTCAGCTGAGTTCTGTGCTCTTCATACCGTGTGGTTACAATTTACGAGCAGCAACTCACAGAGGTCTGGTGTGGGCTGTAACTATCGTATTTCAGCGAAACTTGGTAGATATTCTAATGCGTTAATGCGGAACCGTATTTACGCTAAAAAATTAGCTTCACTTTTGGCCGCCAGGTGCAAATCTGGCGTTCTAGGAAATGTAGAGTGTGAGTACATAATATTTTGGCCGGCCGTGTGACCGAGCGGTTCTAGGCGCTTCAGTCTGGAACCGCGCGACCGCTACGATCGCAGGTTCGTATCCTGACTCGGGCATGGATGTGTGTGATGTCCTTAGGTTAGTTAGGTTTAAGTAGTTCGAAGTTCTAGGGGACTGATGACCTCAGATGTTAAGTCCCACAGTCCTCAGAGCCATCTGAAACATTTGATTTGAACATAATATTTTGAATAGGAAGAAATGTTCGGTACCGTGCCGTTTCTATTCTACAATGGTTACAATTCAGATGTGTTACGCGTACACGTCTGCTGAGGGAAAAAGAAAAGTCTCAGCGGTGCCTGTCCTGGTATACTGTAGGGTAGGATGATGGTCACCTGTTGGGGGGGGTCGCGTGCAAAAAAGTTTAATTTAAGAGATTCCTGTGGAGACAGGCAGATCCGCTGGCAGAGTTTTGGCCGCTGCAGTAGAAAGTGAAGAGAGACGACGTGGGATGGAGAGAGTGTGCCAGAACATGCTTCATAGGTACAATGTAACAATGTAGGTGGCTGGCACATCGAGCCGTTCTTATGAAAATATTCATCTGGAGTGTAGCCTTATATGAAATTGAAATGTGGATGACGAGCAATTCAGACAAGACGAGAATAGAAGCTTTTGAAATGTGCTCCAGAAGAATGCTGAAGATTAGATGGGTAGATCACGTAACAAATGAAGTTGGAATGGAATTGGAGAGGGAAAAAAAAGAATTTTATGACAACTTGACTCAAAGAAGGGAGATTGATTGATAGGATACGTTCCGAGGCATTGAGCAGTCGTCAGTTTGGTTATAGACGGAAGTGGAAGGGGAAGGGGGGGGGGGGAGTAATACACGGAAAACAATACTTCGATATAGAAAGCAAATTCTAACGGGTGTAGATGGTGCAGTACTTATGCAAATTTGAGAAAACAGAAATGACGAGCGTTGAGACCTTCATCAAACCGATCTTTGCACTGATAACAACAACAACCTTTTATATTCTTAAAACCTCCAAGATATTTTAATCTTCTGCTTAAATTTTAGCCAACATACGCGCTTGCTTGCAATAATTTCAGTCCTTTTAATTTTTTCTTCAGTAGTTATGTATCGACGCGCTGATGGCACCAATGCTTAAAGAGGTCCTAGTAGTCATTATCTCTTCCTTAAGAAATACCACGCTACCCAGAGAGCATAGAAGTGGATATCTGATACTTTTAAACGATCTTATTAGAGTTATTTATTATGTGCATCTGCCTGAAAAGAGCGCGAGCACTACCCTGTTCTGTCGAAACTAAATACTGCAACAAAGGGAAGAAATGCTAACGGGAATGTTATGATGATTAATGATGCAGGGAGTTGTTATTTAACCTGGACACGGCAAGACAGAACGTTCGTGGTCTCTGTTAGTATGCCGATGGCCTGAAGGTGACCGTGTTACTTGGAGAAGAAACCAGTGTGTGGTACTCCCGTAGCACAGTGACCGTTACCTACGCTTCTAAACTGGATATATGTTCAGGCGCTCTGCATTACCGCTTCGTAACGCGCGGCAGCAGTGCAGATGGAGAAACTCTGACAGCGGCACAGCTGGCTGCTGAAGAATGCGAGGTCTTAAACTGCATAGTGGGGGTGCATTCCTCCGCGTTAAGGCTTCTGCACACACCTGTTCACATGAGTGCACGGTAGTTTGTAATGTTAGTGGCCTGTCAGAAATTAAAAAGTGTGGAACACTGCTCACAGCCTTAAACAACGAATGATCTCGAACTTACCAAATTTTTTTCAGTAGCATGCTGGTTCATCTGCACACAACGCTAGCCATCGTTAGATATTCAAGCATGAATACACTGGATTTGGCCGAGAACCAGCCGCACTGGTTCTCAGACCAGCCGCTCCTATCTCACTTTAACAGTCACCCTATGGTCTAAGTTGGTTCAACAGTATCTAGAAAATTCGTGACAGAACTGTGAGAGTATCACGTTCGGTCAGAAACAAACCTGGTAGATGCCCACAAGTATTTATTAGCGTTCCACTTCTGCAAAAGCACCCAACATTGTCCAACGAATGGAGCAAATGTCAAAAACACTATAGTCACGTTGTCATGAAAACTCCATTCTGGAACTTCAGATCAAAGTAAAAGAGTACCGGTACCTTGTCGGAAGCTAGGTAAGAAAATAGCTCGGAAACATTTCGTTACAACTGTCGGCCAGTGATGCGTTTGGGTCATCTTCAACCAAGACTGTGTGGACGTGACCTTGACTCTTGGAAGGTATGTAACTTTCATCTCGTCAGGAGAACCTGAGATATCGTCGATGTCCGCGCACTCTGATCATGACAGATGTGGATCACAGATGTATACTCGGAAGGCTGCAATGACTGAAGCAAATATGGAAGACAATATTACTGCAGCCCAATTGACGGTATAAAGGACAACCACAGAACATAAAACTTTTCCCACATGTCTGCAATTCGGTAATGGTGATCCTATTGCTGCACAGGCGTGCCTATCGTCGAATGTGTTTCGAAGGTACTGCTTGGACTTTTCAATTTTGGCCCTAGTATAGTACTTCTTTTTCGTTTATAAAGATTTTCTTATTACTTCATATTTACTGTGTAGGAAAATGGCCTGTTTAGCACGATCTTAACGTACGCTTATTTCACAGCATAATAGCAAACGTAAGTTTTCTTTCAAATGGTTCGTAGACGCTTCTTATTTCGAACTATGCATGACAGAACCGAACCTCGGGCTTTTTACATTTTCCTTTCTTCCTTTTTTCTTTTTCTTTTTCTTTTTGTAGAAAATCCGATGATGCCCCAAAATGGTGGGACGCGTGATTAAACAATTTTCGCAACGAATACTTTTTTCCTTCAAAATAAACCATAGAACAACCAATAAAACTAGAGAATGATAAGGGCAGTGAGTTAACCGTGCCGTGTCTTCACCAACAGACTTGTTTCGTGTCATCTCAATAGTTGTGTGTCATATTTCGTAGTATGATAATGATTAAGTCTCTGCAAGTAGTGTATCGCAACGTTCGTTTGTGGATCTGGTCGATAACTAAGAGAACGTCTGAATGTCAGAATTCTCTCGACGTGCAGCCTACTAGTTCGGGTAACACACGGGGACCTCCATGTTTGGCCCAGTCCTACGACTGGGAGACTCAGCTTCTTCCAGCTCTTGAAGACATTGTGGGGAATTCTAGCATTCGAATTTTAGCCTGTCATTTCTTCTTTTCCGCTGCGTTAATACTTTGGAAATGCTACACGTCCTTCGTCACAAGGAGTCCAATGTGGCAGTATCTAACGCAAAACCGTAACCAGCTAGTCAGCTTTTGTAAGTGAAAGAGTACAGAAAAACCATAAAACTTGAGAGTTGTGAAACCTTGGTGTAGCCTCCGTTATTTATGTTTTCCTTGAATTACTAGCCACAAATAACACAATTCATTTGTTAGTTCTTAACCACATGAAGTACGGACCCACCTCCACTAACTTCACCGCAGGAAAAATTGCAATGTTTAGCAAAAATATGAAATGAAAACGTAAACTTTATAGATCTCTCGTCTACATTATGGGTGTTTTTGGTAAGTGGTACTGCAGCATAAGAATTATTGGACCCTATGTCAGGGCTTCTAAACTACCCAAGTCTCCGAGGATCCTGACTTCGCATGATGTGCGCCCCCGCCACACACACACACACACACACACACACACACACATACACATACACATAGAGAGAGAGAGAGAGAGAGAGAGAGAGAGAGAGGCCAATTCATCTTCCAAGCTGCAGATAAAGAACTTTCTTGTGTCACATTCCCCTGTCACTATCTTTTATCCATCCTTTTCTCTGCTGTCAGCTTTGTCTTTAATGAATGAAGATGCTGGATTATTCTACTTGGGAAGGCCTGTTCCGACAATTGTCGAAGGGAGAAAAATTGAATATCTGTGTCAGAAGCTTATCTCAGTAAAGGCCATGACATTAATATCTCTACACGGGGAACACGAAAGACCAAGTGTTTAAGATATCCAGAGTATTGTTACCTAACCGTCCTTTCTTCTTATAGCGACGATTTGCCAAGGCGCCTTCTTCAATCTGGAACAAGCATTCGGACACGTCTGCAAAAGCTCTAGCAGACATATAGCAGCTAACTCAGATACAGCATGGGATGATGATACAAGTTTTGTTGTGTATAAATAAAGTGGCACTCTTAGTTTCATTGCTGATCAACTGCTGTTTGGTTACGGCTGAGATTGCTCAATTAAAAATAAAAATAACTATTAGTAGTGACTGTCGTTGGTTTGTTGTTTGATTCGGGGGAAGGGACCAAACAGCGATGTCTTCGGTGCCATCGAATTAGGGAAGGATGGTCCGCCTCCGTAGAGTAGCGGTAGCTTTACCGCCTACCACACAGGGGGCCCGGGTTCGATTCCCATCAAGGAACTGGGTGTTGTGTGTCCATAGTCATTTTCTTCATCACTGACTCGCAAGTCGCCGATGCGGCGTCACCTATAAAAAGGACTTGCAATACGGCGGCCGAACTCCCCCGACTGGGGCCTCCCGGCCACAATGGCATACGATCATTTCATTTTCAGGGAAGGATGGAGAAATAAGTCGGCAGTGTCCTATTCACAGGAACCGATATAGGGAAATCCGGAAAACCTAAATCAGGATGTCCAGAGCGGGTCTGAATCATCGACCTCCCGAATGCGAGTCCAGCGTGCTCTAACCACTGCGCCAACTCGCTCCGTAGTAGTGGCCCTTCTACGCTTTCCGAAGGATGATACCATCTTCATCAGGCGGATTTGTTTAAATTAACAAGAGACAGAAAATTCACACACAGCTTTTTCTGGATAACTTGTTGCATTCTCTGGCAACAAAGAACCAAAAACTATTTTACATTATGCTTTAATTGAACAGGTAAACAATAATACTGACGAGCAGAAACATTAAGTCCACCTGCTTGACAACATGTTGCTCCACCTTTGGAACGCAATACAGCAGCTATTATGCGATGCATGAATTCCACAAGTCCATGGCAGATTTCCAGATGTATATGCACCTGGTGTTTATCCGCAGGCCACGCAATTTCCGAAATTTTAGGCCGATGGTTTGTGGGTGCGGACCGGGCGCCCGATAGCGTGCCAGGTGAATTTGGTGGTCAAGACAACAACACGTGTTCATTATCGAGATCCTCACAAAACAGCAGCATGATCATGGCCTTGTGACGGGGAAGATGCCACCGCCGCCGGCGAAGACATCAAGCATGAAGGGCTGCTGGTTGTGTACAATAATGCTTGCTTAGTCCATAGCTGTCATGTTGCCTCCGATTACTACCACATGCCCTGTGGAAGCACAGGTGAACATCCCCTAAACCATGACAAAGCCCCCACCGGCCCAGTCCGTGGCGCTGAGCACGTTTCGAGCAGCCGCCCGCGTAGATGACGCTGTATCCTGATACGACCATTGGCCCGGTGTAATGAGAAACGTGATTCATTCGAATATGCGACCCTTGTTCACTGTTTCGCGGTCCCGTGCCCACAGCACTAATAACCGGTTTTGTATTCTGTCGTAAGAACAGTGCGTATACTGCTTTACAAAGCGGGTAAGCCTCTGACCATTTTGTGACGAGGAGTGTAACACCTCGTCCACTTCATGGTTCCACCGTCCTTCAACCATTTTCAATATATTCTACACGTGCACCACATGAACGGTCGAGCGATATCGGCGTTACCAAAATACTCATTCACAGACGTCGAACCATAACAGTAGCCGCTAGTATTTTGTATATGTGAGTGGTTTTGCTGGACATGTTCGAGACCACTCAGACGAATATTTTTCTGTAAAGGCGCGTACACACTAGCCCGACGAAGGCAAACGAAGATATCCAATGCATATCGCTCGATCGTTGGTCGCCATTCACTGGCGTTCGGCCTGTCACGCTCACTAAACTAAGGAGGTTGGAACAAACGGATTCGACAATGTGGAATCGTAGTTTGCTCTGATACGTGGTCGAGGTCGCTCCCATTTTGTTATTGTTATAGAGTAGCGTTCTAATTACAATTTCACCGGCCGATATTATGAGGGAAGAGGAGGATTTAGCAGTCATCGCGTGTGCAGCATTTATTTTACTTCAAGAAGCTGCTCATCACGAAGAGAAGTAGAAGAAACAATGTTGGTGGACGACCTCTTTTTTTAAAAAAGTAGCAGTTTGATGGGACAAAACAAATGTGTAGCCTTAAAGACGAATTGGAATATGATCATTTTACAATTTTTTTGCGAATTAGATCTACACATTTCGAAATGTTTTTGAACTGTGTAGGCCCTAAAATTTCCAAAGATGACACCTCGCTTAGTAGAGCTCTACCTGTATTAAAGATACATCCATAAAGATTCCATTTTGTTTCTCACATCGTGCACATTACTATCTAACATCTCACTTATTTTCCACCACGGGCCTAATCTTTTCAATTTTTAGACACGATAAATGTAAATACATACCCGTTCAACAGACACAACAAACATTCAACCAGGCGTCCACGCTAAGTGGTGGTTCCCAAGCCCAACTCACCTCCTACGCTTTGATGTTACCGCTGGCAATCTGAACAGCAACCAAGACCAACCGCTTGGTTGGCTTCGAGTTGCCACCCGTACACACTAAGCAAATGACGACCAACGTGGCCGTTGGTTGTTGTTCGTTGGCCTTCGTTTGTGTAAGAGTGTGTCCGCCTTAACGGCGCGACGCCTACTTGACGTTTATTTCAGTGCGGATGCACTAGTATCGTCCGACCTCCTAAGGGAATTAATAATATGCGAGTAGGGAGTTAATGGACGAGGGACACTGCATTGCAACGTGCAACAAGTTGGGAATTTGAGTCGGTGCGGGACCGTGTTCGCATGGCCGAAGCGTTACGGCAAGCGATATGAGAAGCGGTAGATCTAGGTTCGAGTCCCAGTCCGTCAAAAATTTTCAACATTCGCCACTGCATTATCACATTGTCCTGAATGGCTGAAAGTCACGAATTCTCACCCATACCTTCCCTTTCTTTCCCCACTATCTGTTCCATATAAATATATCGATATATATTTCCATTTTTGGCCCATATCCCCACTAGATGTTTCACCATTTTTCTCTGCTTCTCTTACATACTTACTTGTCATGTGCCCGCAATGTTACCTGGCGGCATTCAATCTCGCAGTGTGCAGCTGTAATAATGTTTTGGTTGATAAGCTCAAATATGAATGCCTTTCAATAGTCACAAACCACTTAAAGAGTCGTATTTACATTACACATACTTTCCACAAGATGCAATATGCGAAGATCTTTGTATTAGGAGCTAAGGAGAGCAAAGAACTTACAATATAATGATGCTGTCCCCTCCCTCTCTCTCTCTCTCTCTCTCTCTCTCTCTCTCTCTCTCTCTCTCTCTCACACACACACACACACACACACACACACACACACACAATTTCACGGGCTGAGAGAGCATATGATGTTATTTTACTGAATACGAATTCGAGGCATATTTATAATGAACTTAGTAGTAGGAGCCCAAGTATCAGCAGGAAGTTGCATGCCCTGATTCGGCTGGAAAGGGAGTCATAAAGTCGTTGCATCCTTTCATGGTGCAAGCTGGTCCACAGCTGCTGTGACTGGTCCTCTATGTCCTGGGCACTGGATGAGATGGACAGATGCCCGAACAGGTCCAACATACTCTATTGAGGACAGATCTGGGGATCTGCATCACGCAGTCAGTTCATGCAGACATGTGCGATTTGTGGTCGAGCATTATCGTGTTGAAAAATGGTATGACTATACTGGCTGTAGTTATTGCGTTATTTAATTGGTATTCTTAGCAGTTACTACTAGGACTAATCTATTGCGTTCTCATTTAAAGATACGGTTTCTAAAACGCGTAGAGAGCTGTTTATAGAACACTGCTAGAGTGGTAGGGATCTGTATCACGTTAGGATTTGGAGAGGTCAAAGGATAGATCCAGTGGTCACAGTTAGAGGAACGACAAAGAAATTGTGGCTGAGAATCGACGGAGGGCTCGTATTATCTCGGGAAAATCTGTTTACTAAATTTCACGTACCTACCTACTACAACCTCCAACATATCGCTCCATCTAACGTGAACATAAAATTAATTACCTATCGTACTTGCGACACAACTGTTGCCCTCACTCGGTCTTTCCAGACGAGCACGTGACGGTTGAGCGGTGCCGGCGGTTGGAGACTGTGGTGATATGGGCGCGGGACGGCTTTGAAAGCCGCTGCGGCTCGTACGCACGCCCACGCACTGAGCACCGTAACGGCGAACGGCCGGCGACGCATAGCAGACAATGTCCCAGCCGGCATCTGAGTGACTCACTCTCCCTGCTTGTGCTGCCGGTTCCCGGGGCACGAGTCCGTCTTCCCGTGCGACTGATTTTTACGGCTGCTTTTCGTCAGTATTCTCTGTTTCTCGTACTTAACCTACTACATATAAATTAAAATTTGTTTCTTCGTCTTGTATGCGTAGGATACTATATCCGAACTATCCCTATGGGTGAGGATGGGGCTGAGAACACGTGACATGTAAAAACATTGGATAACGATACAGACTGATCCTTGCACAGAAGAAATCAGGAACCATCCACTTTAATGACGCTCTTTATTCATATAAATAGCGCAGATACCTATTTCTAACCAACAGCTGCATCATCAGACAGCTGTTCACGTTAAGATACAGATTTAAACATTGGTTTTCAGTTGTTATTCCACCTTGTCGTGAAAATTCCTTGAGCTGATGTGAGAAATAGCCTACTTATCTGCAACTGTGCGTAATAACGATTGAAACAATGTAAATAAACCATTAAAGTGAAACGGTTTTAGTTTTAGGGTACTTACGTCGAAAATTCCGCATCATTACTTTGCAATGCTGACTGCTTGTGCAGGGCCAGTCGAATTAAAGCGAGGCATATGGGAAAATGATAAGTAAACTGTTTATTATTTCAGACGTAATTGCCGTAACTGTTAATAAATGCATCCCACAGTGAGACAAGTCGGTCAATGTCTTCATGGACGAGTTTTTGCGAATGCGAACGGAACCACAGTTGTACCCAGACGTGCATCTCTTCGTCCGAAGCAGATCGACTGCCACGGATGTCTTCCCTCTGGGCACCAAAAATATGGAAAACAGGTGGGGAGAGATCGGGACTGTATGGAGACGACAACCTTGGCGACATGTGGGCGGGCCTACGAGTATATTCGTATTTTCTTGAAAACTATTTATTTTGCTGTGACTTTCGTACATCCTGGCCAGCTGAAGTGTTTGTCTGAAAGAACAGCAGTCAAATATGACCACATCGCCTTTTTTCCTTATTACTTCGAGTTCCTTCTCATAAATGATGAATAATACGGACTACACGATCAGCCCAATGATATCCAGAATCACCCTGAAACACGATTCAGTAGTGCTCACAGAACGCGGGTGGATTAGATACTTCCTACGATTCAGCTACCGTACTGGTTAGTGTCTCTGAAATGCGACCGCTACAGATGGTCCACTTACTGCTATATTTTTGATGTAACAGAAAGTCGATTCGCAAATTTTATCTCATGCGTGTTGTTCCATTTCGTGGATGAGAGAAACTCTCTTCTGGGAGGGGAGGAGGTGAGGAAGCTCAATCTACATTGTTTAAGGCGTATTCGTTCAATTGGAAAGTGTCATGTTCCCATCATGTGGGTTCTGGTGGCTGTTTATCATTTCAAAATGGTTCAAATGGCTCTGAGCACTATGGGACTTAACATCTAAGGTCATCAGTCCCCTAGAACTTAGAACTAGTTAAACCTAACTAACCAACGGAAATCACACACATCCATGCCCGAGGCAGGATTCGAACCTGTGACCGTAGCAGTCGCGCGGTTCCAGACTGAAGCGCCTAGAACCGCTCTACCACATCGGCCGGCGTTTATCATTTCACTGTTCCTTATTTGTACTCAGTCCACTGGCTAATCACGCCGTAAACTCTTTCTTAGCTATGTAAAATTTCCCCGAATTTTTACGAATCAGCAACGAGCTATGTTTTGTTGTTCATTGTCTAGTCCTGACCCGTTTCATATACTTCTGCCGCTTAACTATCGACTTCGTGGATCTCTCTCATAGTAACAGCGAAATTTAAGTCAAGTATTGCCATATCTTGGTTTCTGTCTTGGCCATTATATCTTCTTTACGGAGACCTAGCGAGAAGTGGATTGTTGGTATCTTGTCCGCGACGACACTCACGATTTACTTCCTTTCCTGTCATGTATAATTACTGTTTTGACTGCTTTAATTGCCGCCTATAGCTGGACTTGGGCTTGTGAAAGCCAACAACCGCCAACGGAGAACCTCCACGGCGGTGTCGGAATGCGGCTGCAGTCAGTTGCGCAGAAAGTGACTCAGCCCCCGTCAACCAGCGTGACTGAGGTACCAGTCTCTGCTACCGGGAGTGCATGTCGAGAGCTCAGCCTGCGTGCTATGATGGCCACTCAGTGCGCCATTCTGTCCAGTGCACCCACTATTTCCACTGACAAGGTGGTCAAGCGACATCCGTTCTCAAATAGATTTGTTTTTGCGCTGATCGATTATCTGCGTCAAACTAAGATCGACAATGGTTCTGCACATTATGTAACCTCCACCATATACCGTACGGTTGCCTTCGGAGTGCATACGAGGTCTATTTAAAAAATTTCGGAACTTTGTCTGCAAAATTTTTCTACGCTTACCTTTTAGTTATCATGCACGGACTCCTTCGAAATACTCTCCTCCACATTTGATACACCGCTCCGAAGGCAGTTTCCATTTCCGGAAGCAGCCTTGGTACGCCCCTGCCGTCTGCGAATTTTCTTTTATCTTGTCTATCATTGCAAATCTTCGCCCTTTCCATGGGGTTTTCAACGTTGTCAAAGGAAAAAAAAAAGAAAGAAAGAAAGAAAGGAAACCGCATCGGCCAGGTCTGGAGAGTACGGAGGATGAGGCAGCGTAGTGATTTGCTTTTTGTGTAATAGTCACGCACCAAAAGGGATGAATGTGCGGGTTCGTTATCGTGATGGAAGAGCCATGAATTGTCTCGCCACATTTCAGGCAATTTCCTTCTCACATTTTCTCGTAGGCGCCGCAACACGTCCCAATAGTACCATCGATTAACAATCTGTCCCTGTGGCACGAATTCAGGACGAACTAATCCTTCAAAGGCAAAGAAAACTATCAGCACGGCTTCGACATTTGACCTGACTCGACGAGATGTTTATGGTCTTGGAGAACATTTCCCGATCCATTGAGAAGATTGACCCTTGGTTTCAACATCATAACAGTAGACCCACGTCTCATCATCATCATCTCTTAAGAAACATCTCGTTCTCATTTGCGTGATCCAAACGCTCTTCACAGACTGCGAGGCCAAAGTCTTTCTGTTCTTGATTCACGAGCCGTGGGACGAACTTGGCGACAACACGATGCAACTTCCGGCAATTACACACTAAACGCAGGCGTTCCCAGGGATGTCAACAGCATTTCGTTTCAACACCATTGGCATGAAATTACGAAAGTTCCGGAATTTTTGGAACAGGCCTCGTATTTAGATGTAGAGATGAACTGTGCGGTAGTGAACAAAGGTATTTTTCAACTGAGGCACCATGCAATCTTCGCAAAGAGTTCAATTCTATATTAGGATTTGCTGCCATCATGTTTAATTCTACCCAGACGGAAGCGATATTGCACTAATACCATTGACTTCTGCTTCGAACTGAGGCCCGATGACCACCAAAAATGTGTCTGGAGACGCTCCGGACAGCAGTCGAATACCAGCCCGACTCTCGCCCGCCATACGGCCCGACAACAGCCAGAAGTGATGGTGTAGGGTGCCTTTTTTTTCACTTCAGGACCCCTTTGGTTGTCATCCGCGGTAACCTTGTAGCACAGCGGTAGGCCGACGATATTCTACGCCTCGTTTCGTTGCCCTTCATGGCAAGCCATCCTGGCCTTAGTTTTAGCAAAATAATGTCCGCGGCTCTCATCGCCAGTTTCTATTGCTTATCTTCGTGCTTGCCAAACCCCACCTTGGCCAGTAAGATCGCCGGATCTCTTCCCAATTGATAATGTTTGGAGCATTATGGGTAGAGCCCTCCAACCAGCTCAGGATTTTGACGATGTAACGCGACAACTGGACAAAATGTGGCACGACAGCTCACAGGGGGAGATGCAAAAGCTCTGTCAATCAATACCAAGCCGAGTAATCGCTGGCATAAGGACCAGAGGGGGACCAACGCGTAACCGACGCGCTCAATTTGTGAGGCTCCTTCTCTTGAATAAATCCTCCAGTTATTCTGAAACTCTAATTATTTGGCTGTACATGTACATTACATCTGCCGATTTCCGTACCATTCGGATAATTCCGTTGTGGTACGTCGTTTCCTTTTGTCCTAGAGCATATTTATAAAATATTTGTATTCTTCTGTCGGTTTTTACTAATATTTATTAACACGGAGTGTTTCGGCAGCAAGCTTTATTCATCAGGTGCTTTACAGTTACAAGTACGTAACATCAATCTGAACTATGATGAAGCCTGTTCGCTGAGGTACCAGTGAGGTACACCCAGGAAATAGATATCATACTTCAGATTAATATACGAGTGACTGTAAAGCACTTGATGAATGCAGAATGCTGCCGAGACGCGCTGTACTAATAAATATTAACAAAAAAAGAATGAACCAGAAAAAATTTATAAACAAACGTTATGTCCTCAGACTAACTATAATTCTTGGTATAATACATATTTTACGCATATTATATTTGGATGTATGGCGTCATGGATCAATGGAATTGCTTCTATTGGCCGGCTAAACATTTTCGAATCAATTCAAGTCAGTTATTAAACCCACTCCATTTAAGCATCAAACGGACTCATTGTAAACGACGTTAGCAACGCATCCTTGTCTTCACCCTAGTCTACGCTTATAATCCACACAGTAGTGGGGGAGCTATGGTTTAACATGAAGTCCGAATCACGTTACAACTTGTCACACAAAACGCATATCCATACGAAACATTTACTGTCTACCGCAACCGGTATTAGCCCAATGGTTAAACGTTTTCGCATCGACAAACGAATGCCATTCACTGAAATGTAATGGAGGAATCCTAAAACCTAAATAAAATTCTGATTTCCCGGCTTAGCATAGGTGTGCAACGTACTAACGTACTAACCAGAGGTGTGAAAGTGTCAGTATCCGCAGAAGGCTGAATTTCCCAAACTCTGCTACAAGTTCTACTACATATTTTATAAGGTGTATGAAATACATAGGGATAGTACATGGTGACAATAAATCGTGCTTCAAAACCGCCATATAGTTTTATTCAACAGCGTAGTTGAGATACTTGTACTGCAGGGTCGGGTAGACGATCGAAGGACTTGGCCGAGATGTTTATTTTGAAACATAGTTAACGATATACCTTGATTGTTTATATGTTAAATCCAGAAAAAGTCCGGTTTATTGAAAGTTATTCTTTCTACCGACTCGTATTTATTTTTCTTTTAACGGCTATAATACACAGGGCTAATTTGAAACAGACGAGTTAACATAAATTTGACTGAAGCATGGTATATTGCTATCGCTATTGTTTTTATTCCGGAAATGTTATACTGGTAAGTAAAAACGCAAAATGCTTACCCTGCATAACGTTATATACTTGCAGTACGCAGTCGCCATTAAACGTACGGTAAGCGATTGCCACAGCACCTTGTAAAACTTTAATGTCTCGCTGATAGCAAGGCCGTTAGAGATGAAACGCCTTGAAGAACTGCAGAGGGCATCGACCCTTGTCTGGTTGTTGAAGGAATCGCCTCAGGTTTCATCTAAAAGTGATTTTGCGAACCCACGACAACCTCAAACGAAAATGAACTCAGCCATATACGTGAGCAGAATGCTAAGGCTTTAGCTGCTCGAGGAGTCGTCCCTATAGCAGAAAAGTCACCCTAGTCCGTGTGTCAGGACGAAACTTTACTGCCCTATTCGTCTCCAACACCGCTGTCACACTTCCAACGACTTTCTCACCGCGTGGAGTCTCTTCATCAAAATGACGAGCGCGACACACGTTCTACTCTTATCTCACCTCCAGATCTCCCCTCCCTACACAAAGGAACTCGTGGGAATGTTCTCGGTGTATTAATATGTTACGAAAGTTAAAATTATTCTCAAGGAAGGGTATTTTTTCCTTTTGTGTCAGGAGGATCGATGTAAGGAAATACAAAGAAACACAAATAACTACACAAAAAATAAACATGTAACTTTTAAAGGTGTCTGGCACATGGAGGATTACAGCACGACGACCAAAACCGAGCAATCTCAAGAGCATTTAGAGGTTATTGATGTATATTTTTATTGATGTAGATTTTCCTTGATGAAGATTTGGGACATGGCCAGCAGCAGAACAAGTGGTACATAGTTTGCGCTTCTCCGCATTCGAAGTTAGTATTAACGACTAGATATCCACAGTTTTGGAGATCACATTTGCGTGTTCCGACGTGAGGGTGTATTCAAGTGAGTGCACCCGTGTATTCCACTTCTCTTGTTGACCAGGCTCGAGATTTTCAGGTGTCTGAGGCCAAGTTTCAATTACTGGACGGTCGATACTTAATCATGTTAATGAATAGCTTGGCTTTCTCTCCATGTTTGTTCTTTCCACAGTGGTAGCAACCATGTGACGAATGTCTGTGACAGAAATACCCGCCAGGCAAGTGATGTAGGCAACACACATCTAGTAATAAGACTGCACGTCTCATCCAGTGCACTGTAGACATCTGTGCCGTGGGTAGACCTGTACCAGGCCATGGAGTGGAAGACCGATACTGTCTTTGTTCTTAAGATTCGTGACTCAGAGCTCCATATACTATTGACTATATTTGTATATTATTTCTGGCTTCCACTTGCAGCACTCTGTTGTGGCCATGCTAGAAATAAATCAGGATGCGATCAAATGCGGCACCTATTTTGGACATGGTGTATCATCTAATACGCAAGGGAGATATGACGACGTTAATACGTGCGCTTAAATAATTTTTTCCATTCCAAGCTACACAGTGTCAAACAGTGAACCCTAAAATAAAGTTCAAATTATGCTTGTAATGATCATAAGCAAATTTGATTACTTAATAGATAAGTGCCCGAACAGAAGTGTTTCATTTGGACAACGTATGTAAAGAAGGGGATGTGCTGATTCTGCCTTAAGTTTTTGAACGAGTTCTGTCAAAATACAGAACAGAACCTTACGAGATATTTTCAGATAAATCACTTTGCAGACATCCCATTGGTGGCACAGCTTCATCATTCGGTTAATTTACATTTGAGTGGGCCGCAAGCTGTTATCTTGCCAAGGCATAAAAAATGGGATAGAAAAACTTTAGAAATGACATCCTGTAACATCGTAAGCTGCTATCAAAAATATTCATTTTTTATAAGTGGCCAGTTTCTTTGAACTTTTTCGACGTCCCCCCTCAATTCTATCTGAGAAGGATCCCATACCACCGGAAGAGGGCGGACAGGCTTAGTGTAGACACTCTTTCTAGGAGATTGTTGCCTCTTTAATGTACTTTAGCAATAATATGCAGTCTTTTATACGCCTTTCCCCACATTTTCTATGTGATGGTTCCAATGTTAGTCGTTTGTAACTGTAATCCGTAAGTACTTGGCTGAATTGACACGTTTTAAAATGTGTGTGATTTATCGTGGAAGCGTAACGTAACGGAATTTTTTTAGTACTCAAGTGGAGGACCTCACACTCTCTATTGTTCTGGGTCACTTTTCGCACCATGCAGATATCTTGTCTAACTCATTTGTAATTCGTTTTGGCCTTCTCATGACTTTGCTAGACGGTAGGCAACAGCAACATCTGCAAACAATCTAAGAAGGCTACTCAGATTGTCTACTAAATCGTTCACGCGTATTAAGAACAGCAGAGGGTGTATACCACTTCCCTGGGGAAACCGAGATATAGCCTCCGTTTCAGTAAATGACTTCTCGGCAATTACTAGGAAGTGTGAGTGTACTTAACCACGATGGCATGTGAACAGTTTACAAACTTAGCCGTTTCGGAAATGCCTCCACACACTGCTCGTTTTGGACGTCAGATAACATCATTCAGCTTCCGCATTACGACTGCACTGTGTTCCGCGTCCCCAAGACAAACCTTATATATCGGTCACCGCTAGTGTTGCCATCTGCCGTCGTGAGCGGTTATTGCACTCTGACGTCGAACATCCGCGGTGGCCACATTAATAAGACTGGAATGTGAATTTTATCGTTTGTTGGTCACGCAAAACTTTTCGGTTTTGGTTTTTTGCATGAAAATTTACTTTCAAGGGTGGGCGGTATCTTTTCTTGTTCATTCTAATTACAGCGGAACACCGATTATCTGATCTGTTAACCGAAAGTATTTCAGTCAGCAAATTTAAGTTTGCGCGCTTTACCCTTCCACAAGCGACGGCTAGCGCTGCAGCTCTTTTCCTGTACCTATTAGTCACATCAGTCCGATTAAAATTACCTGATAATTGACACTTCACGTGTCGTAGCTAGTCTCCTCCAATCAATCAGCGCGCTCAACGACACGCCCTACCTGTTCGCCGTTGCCAAACTGCCACAACAGTTACTTCACTGTCTGGCTTCTTTTTTGGTTGTTTTGTATCCAGAATCCTGGCTCTGGTGTTTTATTTCATCAGACGTGATAATCCCCCCCCCCCCCCCCCCACACACACACACAGATGCCAAAGAAATATACACGTATGATTCACAGCACTAACCAAAGACTACTGGATCCTCTCGCATAAGACGTGATTCAGCGTCATTTATACAGTTATTATAATAACAGAGATCGACTTACATTAGACTTTACACGACATTGCGTGAAACCGAATTGTAGAAGGCTGCCAACCGTTGCGACTGCATTCAAAATGCAACGCGTACTTGCAATGAAACGGCGTAATGCAGCGGATAGCGTAACATATCAATTTTTTTGTCTAAATCTAAAAATTGATAATCACTTTTATTCAATTAATTATTTTTTATTTCTAATACTTTGCCGCATCATTTTCAACATTCTACTGACTTTTTGCTCTTACTTTTCTTCTTATCATTCATTTTTCATTTGGAATATACTTGGGTCGCCTACAACATGTAACTAAGTGCCAACCACTACTGCTCGTCGGTTGTCATGCGCCAACCCGTGTTACCACTGTGACGATAGTTTCAGGTACTCAATGACAGCTAGAAATTACAATTTGCATTTACCACTAAAACTGAAATTTTGCTGCGTAAGATGGCTATGCAAACGAACATATTACAAAATTTTTGCCGTGAGTTTGCTCGTAGAGGTTGGCCTTAAATGCCGTGAAAAAGCGATCGTGATTTTAGTTCTGTCGCGTTATAGACGTTTTCGCGGCTACACTACACATCACGAGGTTGTGGTTACGTTAGGACACGAGTTTAAATTCAGGACTACCAAACTCGTCTGCCGCATTCAGTCTGTGGTCGCTTAAATCATATGTCTTCCATTTCCGCCATACTTCGCGGCGGCTGCTTCCAACATTGCTACGTGTTACACATAACACCAACTGTGAAGCGGCCCGTCGTGTTTGTGAGTCGCCTATAATCGAGCTGTAGCCGGCAGTGGTGTGACAACACTATAGCGGCTAGTGAGAGAGACGTCAACTACCAATTTTATAGTGAGTGGCATGTGGATCTCCGCTTGTAGCATCGTGCTGTAGTTGTACCGTTTGCAGTGGCAAATAAGCGTAAACACATTGTTCTCGGTGGTTCAGATAAACTTGAAACAATGGACCAACTGAAGGCGTTGCCAGTGGATCAAGTTTTAAGCCAGAGATATGGAGTTGGGCATTCCATAATATGGAATATTATAAAGAACAGTAATGCAATTACAACATTTGCGAAGACGGAACATTACACAGAAAAACGTTGAAAATAGCAGAAAACCAGGGTTCAGATACTGCAGTTTACATGTAGTTCATTCAGGTACGTAGCCAGTCAGTGCCCTTTGACTTGTGAAAAAGCGCTTGAAATGAATAACAAGTTTGGGGATAAAACGTATTTCAAAGAGAAGCTTATGCGTTTCGATCTAGGCGTGGAATTAGGGAATTGGACACTAACGTGAAAAAGTGTCGGCTGATACTGAAGCAGCGGAACATTTTAAAGAGTCTTAATACACTGATTGATGAAGACGGTTGCAACCAAACAAATTTCTACAATGCAGACGAAAGTGTTTGTATTGGAAGGAAATGCCAACAAAATCCCAAGTTTTCAAGAAAGGAATGTCAGCAGCTGGTTATACAGGAAGCAAGTCTCGCATCACTGCTATGGTAAGTGGAAATGTAACTGAATTGGATAGACTACCCTTGCTGATCATAGCAAGGGCTTAGAATCCGCGGAGCTTTACGGGACTAAGAAAAATTGTCAGTCATCCTCAAAAATCAAAAGAATTCATGGATTGACACAAGTATATTCCCTGAATGGCATGACACTACTTGTCCCTTAAGTCAAAAAGCATCAGGATACAACTGGTAATCTTGGAAATGTTTTTTAAGTTATCGGCTGATAACGCTCCAAGTCATCCATCAAACCTTTCAATGTAAAGAGAAAATGACAAGTTTAAATTATTTAAATTATCTTCTGTCTTCGAATATGGCTTCTGTCCTCCAACCGAAGGATCAGCGATTCACTAAATGCTTGAAACCGTGTTATAGAAAGGTATTGCTGCATATGGTCTGGCTGGGTCCCGTGAGGGAAAAAAATTGCGAAATTTACACCGGAATTAATTTGAAGCACGCTGTGTACATGACAGCTCGGGCTACTGTGAATGACACTATCTAGCACAAATTGGAATACGCTCCTTCCATTACATCGGCTTATCACTGCAACTAACGACCCACCAAATATCCATTTTGTGTCACAATGGCTGTGCTGATTAAAGAATCTTTAGGATTTGAAGAGCTGTAATGTGATGCCGATGATCCTGGTTATCGATTACTGACGGATGAGGAAGTCATCGCTATTAAGCGGTTTGAAAAACGAGAAGATAGTGTCCAGTTGCTGTGTTTAAGACGTCTTCGAGATTTAGTGGAGAAAAAAGAAGTCAGCTCTGAAACAAATGGACTTATTTTTATAAACAGTAGGTCTACTTTAACAGCAAATTACTACTTTATGTATGGTATGTACAGTACTTTTAATACATATACAATATATGCAGTTTTGTGTTATATATATATTGCTGCCGTAGCAGTTGTAAATCAGTTTTCCAAACACCCCCAGTCACGAATTGGTTCGGATAATCGATGCTCTAACATTTTTCATGTCGTCTTCTCCGTAGGTTTGCTTATGATTAAGTTCTCTGATATGCTCTGCAAATATGGAGTTATTTGTTTCTTAAGTCTTAGCCCTCATACGTTGTTTGTATCGGACATCGACCGTTCTACTTATTTGCCCCACATGTGTTTCCTATACATGCGTCACATTGCAATGATATATACCTGTTTTGTGGTGTAAATTTATGTCTATTGTCAATTTTGGATGCATTTTTGGGTAGAATTATCTGTTGTACAGGCTATGTTTATGCCCTGTATTTGAAAATGTCTGTCATTTTATGTGTGAGTTGATATATCATCTTGTATGTTAACTGTATTTTCCTGATCAGTGTTGTTTTAACTGTAGTATATAAAAACAAAACCGTATTTTTTGAGTTGCGATGGTACTGTATGGTAGGAGTGCCGCTGTGTGATGATTTGTAATTATAAATAACTTAGTCTGTACAAGAATGATTTTTCAATTTATTTATATCATAATCGGTAACATAGTATTCCAATAACGCAGTTACTGAGTATATGTACTTCGATAATGTAATTTATGGAAAATTTTGCTGTGCGAACGATGGTGCTTCTAAATATGGACTGCTAGTCACAAAATCGATCATGCAATAAAGAAAAACTATTCTTGCAGGTAGAGCAAATTTATTTACAACTGCGTAACTGTAGTATTCCAGATTAAATTCAATGAAGCTGCAAAAGGAACACAAATATAGACTGCAGCAGGAAAAATGCGTTTCAGTTATAAAAAATTGGCCTTGTGCGAGTAGGACTCGCGTTGTCAGGGTACTGTACAAAGTTAATTATCTGCATGTACATATATACTCTGCAAGCCACTGTACAGTGCGTGGCAGAGGGCACCTTGTTCCACTACTAGTCATTTCAAAATGGTTCAAATGGCTCTGAGCACTAAGTGACTTAACGTCTGAGGTCATCAGCCCCCTAGAACTTAGAGCTACTTAAACCTAACTAACCTAAGGACATCACACACATCCATGCCCGAGGCAGGATTAGAACCTGCGACCGTAACGGTCGCGCGGTTCCAGACTGAAGCGCCTAGAACCGCTAGGTCACACAAGCCGGCACTACTCATTTCCTTTCGCGTTCCACTCGCAAACAGAGCGAGGGAAAAAGCCTACACTATGTAATCAAAAGTATTCGGACAACTGGCTGAAAATGACTTACAAGTTCGTGGCGCCTTCCATCAGTAATGCTGGTATTCAATATGGTGTTAGCCCACCCTTAGCCTTGATGACAGGTTACACTCTCGCAGGCATACGTTCAACAAGGTGTTGGAACGTTTCTGGGCGAATGGCAGCCCGTTCTTCACGGAGTGCTGCGCGGAGAAGAGGTATCTATATCGGTCATTAAGGCCTGGCACGAAGTCGGCGTTCCAAAACACCCCAGAGGTGTTCTATAGGATTCAGGTCAGGACTCTGTGCAAGCCAGTCCATTACAGGGATGTTATTGTCACTGAACCACTGCGCCACAGGCCGTGCATTATGAACAGGTGCTCGATCGGGCTGAAAGGTACAATCGCCATCCCCGAATTGCCCTTCAAAAGTGGAAAGCAAGAAGGTGTTTAAAACATCAATGTAGGCCTATGCTGTGATTGTGCCACGCAAAACAACAAGGAGTGCGAGCCCCCTCCATGAAAAACACACCCACACCGTAACACCATCGCCTCAGAATTTTACTGTTGGCACTACACACGCTGGCAGATGACGTTCTCCGCATATTCGCCTCACCCTGCCATCGGATCGCCACATTGTGTACCGTGAATCGTCACTCCACACAACGTTTCTCCACTGTTCAATAGTCGATTGTTTACGCTCCTTACGCCAAACGTGGCGTCGTTTGGTATTTACCGGCGAGATGTGTCGCTTATGAGCAGCCGCTCGACCATGAAATCCATATTTTCTCACATCCCGCCCAACTACTTGCAGTGGATCCTTATGCAGTTTGGAGTTGCTGTGTTATGGTCTGGATAGATGTCTGCCTATTACAAATTACGACCCTCTTCAACTGTCGGCGCTCTCTGTCAGTCAACAGACGAGGTCGGCCTGCATGATTTTGTGCTCTACGTGTCCCTTCACGTTTCCGTTTCACTATCACATCGGAAACAGTGGACCTAAGGATGTTTACGAGTGTGGAAATCTCGCATACAGACGTATGACACAAAAGACACCCAATCACCTGACCACGCTCAAAGTCCGTGAGTTTTGCGGAGCGCCCCATTCTGCTCTCTCACGATGTCAGTAACTAGTGAGGTCGCTGATATGGAGTACCTGGCAGTAGATGGTAGCACAATGCACCTAACATGAAAAACTTATGTCTTTGGAGGTGTCTGGATACATTTCAACACACAGTGTACCTACATGCCTCTCGTGAGGCCTAACTTATCTTCGTGGTCCTTACGAGAAATATACGTGGGCGGCAGTATAATCGTTCTGCAGTCAGCTTCAAATGTTGGTTCTCTCAATTTTCTCAATGTGTTCTTCGAAAAGAACGTCGCTTTCCCTCGAGGGGTAAAGCTTTAGACGGATGATGAATGTCACGTTTAAGTTCTTATGGCAAAAAGATTTTTTGTGATACAATTACAGTTAAACAATTTAGAGTTTTTTCCTTCATCTGTACTGTAAAAACTTGCTTCTTGACAAATTTCTTGTTTCTAGGTCAACGGGAAGTATCTTACAGGTTGACATAGACGGCCGTATCATTTGGTTGCATTGATTTAGAAGCTTAAATTCTTTTTAATTTTATCCATATTTTGCAGCTTAAAACGTGACTATATTCAAAACATTGGAGGGATGAATTAAACAACGCCTTCAATCACAACTTTTGCGTGTTTTACTAACTACACGATGCATTTCGGACCCTGTGGGTCCATCGTCAGGCGTAATTTGTCTTAATACATGTTTTATTTCTTCTCCTGAATGAGGTGAAATGGATATTCCTGTCACGAAAAGGTTTAATGTTAGGTTATGAATTTCCAAAGTCGAAAGCGGAAAATATGTGCAAAATAGTGGAAAATGAACAGTGTTAACTTACCACATCATCCAAGGAAAGCATTTTTAACGTTTTAGTACCGGCAAAAATTCATTTCTTCGTCGTTTTAGCACATGTCACTTCATTCAAGATGTACTTTTGCACACACATTTTATAAACACTTCACAGATGTTTTTGTACATGGTGTTGTCAAAGATGAATTTATTCGTAGTGCTAAACATATAACTATTAAACAATTGACATATGCAAGAAATAACTTTAGAATAGGTCTTTGAAATTACTGAAATAGCTATGGCTTGCGAAATCTGTTTGTTCATTTAACATAGATTTTTTTTATTTTTTTATTTTGTGGAGGTATATCTCCAGTTGTTCTAACAGACTTAGGGTCTTACCATTGGCTTCGTTATGTAGTATTACCAAATTGTTTTCTAGGCTTTTGATGACTTGTTTCGTTTCCAACATATGCTGTACAATGACGGATTATTCGAAATTCTTGAGCCTGAAAGCATTTACATGTTCTTGAAAACGGGTCTTTAAGTTTCTGCCTGTTTTCCCTACATAGTAGGCAGGGCAACTGGGGCATGATACTTTGTACACTCCGCTGTTGTATGTTTGTGTATTTGATTTCACGTTATGGATGAGTAGGTTTCCTAAATTAATGGTTGAGAATGCAACTGTTGCATTTGTTTTTTAAACTGTCAATTGTTTTGGCTGTGTAGTCATTGCTTATGGCAATGTTCTTTATCTCATTCTCATTCTTGACAGTGCTTTCTTCTAAATCAACCAACCTTTTCGTGACAGGAATATGCATTTTACCTCATTTAGGAGAAGAAATAAAACATGTATTAAGACAAATTCCACCTGACGATGGACCCACAGGGCCCGAAATGCATCGTGTAGTTAATAAAACGCGAAAAAGTTGTGACTGAAGGCGTTGTTTAATTCATACCTCCAATGTTTCAAATTCTTGTACTCCGTTAAGGGACCGTTGATACGTTTACCCGTTACTGAGAAAAAGGGTCTCAATAACTGGACGGATAGACAAGACAGACAGACAGATAGATAGATACAGACGGACAACGGAGTGATCCTCTAGGGGTTCCGTTTCTATCGACTGAGTTGATGAGCCATAAAACGACAGTTTATATACTTGCTGTAGATAGAACAATACCAAAAAGCCTGTTGAACAAAATATTAATTATGCAACCTTTGCAAGGTGATGGTAGCAGGTGTATGACTATCCTTTCTATGCTGGTTGCTGGCACTTGCTTCACATACTCTGCGAGCGGTAGTCTGACAACGCTGAAGCAATAGTTTTGCGGACAGTCCGTTTCCCGTGGGAAGAGACGTGCAGTTTCTCCGCGATTGCTGGTCGCGGGAGCGGCTCCAGAGCTGCAGCTGTGGAAGAAATCGCGGCCAGCACTGCCACGAGCCATCGCCGGTGCCTCGCCTCAGCTCGGCTCTCGCTGCCGTCACGTCACGGCGACGCGCGCTTTTCCACGCTAATTCCTCCCCAGCTTCCTCTGCGCTGACGCACAAAGCCACACTTCCCCGATTCCAAAAACCTTTCGCCGTCAGAACCTTCCGGCGGCTGTTAGACACCGGGCCACACTTTTTTTCTGGGCGCTCGCCGTGGGATTCCTTGCACCAGTTAGTCGTACTTCACGAGTTCCGGAGAATCCTTTCGCAGGTAGTAGCACGTGACGCTAAGGATCTGTGTGTCCGAGAGTAGTCCCAGATGCAGGCAACAGACTGAAAACTTGGAATCTCTAGCTGGCACAGATACTTCGGGTGTGATATTTCGGACACCGCTGCGACGGCACTAAAAGATGAATATTAGCTTCTTATAGGAAAATTATTGCAACCTTTTTTGTGAAAACATCAATAGCCCAAGGTATGAGGGAGAGTCAGACGGAAAAAAGTAAGTAATGTGCTTATTATTTCAAGAATAATCACCATACCTGTTAATACATTTATCCCAATATGAGACAAGACGGTCAATGCCTTCCTGGAAAAATGTTAGTGGTTTGATTTCTCAGGTGTTCTTGGCGTGACTGGTAACAGTGAGCTTCCGGGTGTTCAGCCAAGTTGTTGTTTCCATTTTCTGAGCAATATTTCGACGACCGACGCAGCCGTCATCTTCAGGTGTTGCGAGTTTTGCTGTAATTGTGTATTCGCTGCCTGGACTCCAGTCAAACTGTGGGCTATGATTGATCTGACGCAGCTACACTGGCGTCCAAAATTAACGGAAATTTTGCAAGGTTGCGTTTATTTTGCCACAAAACAGTATAAACAGGTAGTAGTAAAGTAGAAAAATGTGCAGAACACAAAATGTAACAACTGCGACATGCATAACGGCAGACAAAAATGCTCTTCGTTTCTTTCCAACTTAACGCATTTGCGCACACACTCCAACAATTGAGTAATGTGCTCAGTATAGGGTGTGACTACTTCTGGCAGCAACGCATGCCTAACAACGACGGGACATGCAGTGAATGATGTCATCAACGCCCTTTCTTCCTGCAGAGTTGCTCGCAAGTCTTAGAGAGTGGTTGGTGAATGCTGATGTGATGTGATGCAATCCGTCTCCGTAGTACATCCCAGACATACTCTATGGGATTCAAATCGGAAGAGCGAGCAGGTCATGCCATGCATGCAATATCTTCTGTTTCCAAGAAATCATCAACCACCCACGAGGTCGAGAATTATTGTCAAACAGTACACTGACCGCACAGCACTTCGCAACAACCGCACATGAGGTCCCAAGATCTCGTCACGATTCTTGACAGCAGTTAAACCTTGTCGATTCACCCGTACAATTTCGAGTGCTCCAGTGGTCAGAATAATCCCTGCCCATCCCTTTAGGGATCCTCCTCGATATCTGTCTTTTTCCACAATGTTTGGGTCCCGAAATCGTGTTCCACGTTCCCTCCAAAGGCGAATCCGTCGAGAATCACTCTCCAGACCAAATCGGGACTCATCTGTGAAAAGAACATTGGCTCACTGTTCGACCGTACGGGTGGCATGCTGACGACTCCACTGCAGACGTCCTTCTATGAAGACGCGTCAGAGCTACTCATATAGTAGGTTTCTGACAATAAAAGCCGCTCTGCCGAAGCTTTCTGTACACAGTTTGTCTCGATACAACACGTCCAGTGCATGCTGCGAAGTCAAGATACCAGTTGCCGAATAATACTAAGGCGGTACAGTCGTGCCCTTACAGCCAAATAACAGTCTTCTCTTTCTGATATCACACGTGATCAGCCCTGTCTTGGTCTTTGGGATAAAGTTTCGGTTTGTATAAACTGTCGTCACATGCGGGAAGCAACAGAACGATTCACTTTTAGCCATCGCGCCACATCAGTTTGTGACCGTGCCGCTTCTATTCTTCCTACGCCTCTCCACTGCACAGAGTCGGGCAGGCGCCTTCTCTGTACCATACTGCACCGTCTGTGACTGTACACAGCGATTGTGTAAGTGGGACGATCGGACAAATACTAACCTGTTTGATGCGTGCCTTGGCGTCATCGTTGGCGTGGTTGTCCGTTGACCGGAAAGCCATCTTCCGTGCAGAACACGATCGTACGGACATCTATTGACAGTTTGTATGATCATATCGTGAATTAGACACAGGAAGGGGAAATAGCTGTTTGTTGCTTTAATTTTGGACACTAGTGTATTTATAGCAGATTTCGATTCCCAATGGTTGGCTGGTTGGTTGGTTGGTTTAAAAGAGGGAGGGAGAGGGGGAGGGAGGGAGGGAGGGAGGGAGGGAGGGAGGGAGGGAGGGAGAGAGAGAGAGAGAGAGAGAGAGAGAGAGAGAGAGAGAGAGAGAGAGAGAGAGAGAGAGAGGAGGGACCAAACTGCTACAAAATCGGTCCCTCGTTCCGATTAAAATAATTCCACAAGGGTGGAAGTAAAAGAATCGAGACATACAAAAAACAGCTGAAAAAAAGGAGAAAACCACAAGAATGACAGAAACGCAACAAACACTAATGGACAGAATCGGACAAGAAAACCACAGAGAGACGCAAGAAACATGTAGAAGAGATCAAAAGAAGAGAGCACATTACCGTGGCTGGCTGACCATGAGAATAAAAAGGACAAGCCAGCAACTCTGCAACGCATTGAAACCACCCTAAAAGCACTAGGGTGGAAGACACAGAGAGACAAAGGACATGAGCTTAGATCAAATGATAAAACCCACCCTCACGAATAAAACTTAAAACTACAGCTGCTGTTGAGGCATTGTCCCCCAACACCGAAGGTAGGGTGCTGGGAAAATTAATAAAAGTGCGCCGCGGAGCGGCTAAAACTGGGGAGTCCAGAAAGAGGTGGCCGACCGACATTTGTGAGCCACAGCGACAAAGAGGTGGGTCTTCGCGACGGAGGAGATAACCATGCGTTAGCCACGTATGGCCAATGTGGAGCCGGCAGAGAACAACTGATTCCCCGCGAGAGGACCGCATGAAAGACTTCCACAAATTAGTAGTCTCCTTAATGACACACAGTTTGTTGTACGTACTGTTATGCCATTCCGTCTCCCAAAGCCGAAAAACCCTGCGGCGTAAGACAGAACGCAGGTTAGTTTCGGAGACGCCCATCTCCAGAAGCGGTTTCCGCGTAGTCTGTTCGGCCAGCCTATCGACAAGTTCACTGGCTGGGATTCCGACGTATCCTGAGGTCCACTCAAACACCACTGACAACGGGATCGTCCCAGGGCATAGGTGTACTCCTGAATGGACGCTACAAAAGGATGGCAAGGGTAGCACTGGTCGATAGCTTGTCAGCTGCTCAAGGAGTCAGTACACAGGAGTAATGACTCGCCAGGGCATGAGCGGATGTGCTCAAGTGCACGAGATATGTGCGCCAGATCTGCAGTGAAAACACTGCAGCCATCTGGCAAGGAGTGCTCTTCAATATGTCCTCCATGAACATACGCAAAGCCTACGTGACCATCAGCCATCGAGCTGTCAGTGTAAACCACTTCATGGCCTCGGACCATGTCTAGAATAGAGAGGAAGTGATAGCGGAGAGCCACTGATTTAACGGAGTCCTTAGGGCCATGCGAAATATCCAGAATAATCTGCGGCATAGCTGTACCCCTCCAGGAGAGGTGGTGACGGGAAGGAATCCAGTTCAGACAGAAGGGACCGGACGCGAACCGCAATCGTAAGCCCTGACCTGGGCTGCCAATGTGGGAGATGAAGCGCCGTGGTTGGGAAAAGGATATGGTAATTCGGATGTGTAGGAGAACTACGAACGTGTGCAACGTAACTGGCCAGCAGTTGTGCACACCTCACCTTCAATGGAGGGACTCTGGCCTCCACCAGGACACTGGTCAACGGACTCGTTCTGAAAGCTCCCGTCGCTAGGCGAACGCCACAGTGGTGCATTTAGTCGAGTAAATGCAACGCTGAGGGCGCCGCCGAACCATAAACCAGACTCCTATAGTCAAGGCGGGGTTGAACAAGGGCTCTGTAGAGCTGCAGCAGTGTATAGTGATCTGCTCTCCAGTTGGTGTTGCTCAGGCAGCGGAGGGCGTTGAGATGCTGCCAGCACTTCAGCTTAAGCTGACGAAGGTGAAGAAGCAAAGTCAATCGAGCGTCGAAAACCAGTCCTAAGAATCGATATGTCTCCGCTACAGTGAGTGGGTCGTCATTAAGGTAAAGCTCTGGTTATGGATGAGCGGTTCGACGCCGACAGATATGCATGGCACACGACTTTGCGGCTGAAAACTGGAAGCCGTGTGCTAGAGCCCATGATTGTGCCTTGTAAATGGCTCCCTGTAGGCATCGTTCAGCAACACCAGTACTGGAGAAGCATTACGAAATGCAGACGTCATCCGCATACGCAGAAGGTGAGACCGACGGCCCTGCAGCTGCTGCCAGACCGTTAATAGCCACTAAAAATAGAGAGACACTCAATACGGAACTCTGCGAAACACCATTCTCTTGAATACGGGGGGAACTATGGGAGGCACCGACTTGGACACGGAGCGTATGAAGAGACAGGAAATTCTGGATAAAAATCGGGAGCCGGCCTCCGAGACCCCACTCGTTAAATGTGGTAAGGATATGTCGCCAGGTGGTGTCATACGCTTTTCGTTTTGGGTTTTGGATGGTAGACTCAAGGGACACAAGAGCGACCCAGGTGGAAACCGCCCTGACATGGAGCCAGTAGGCCGCGTGACTCCAGGACCCAACTCAACCGCCGAAACACCATACGTTTCAGCAGCTTACGAAGAAAGTTGGTGAGGCTGATGGGCCACTAGCTGTCCACATCAAGCGGGGTTTCACCGGGTTTGAGCACCGGAATGATGGTACTCTCTCGCCATTGCGATGGAAAGACGGCATCGCACCAGATCCGGTTGAAGATGACGAGGAGATGTCGCTTGTAGTCAGACGAGAGATGTTTAATCACTTGACTGTGGATCCTATCTGGCCCAGGACCTGTGTCGAGGCAATGCGCAAGGGTGCTGAGGAGCTCCCATTCTGTAAATGGGGCGTAGTAGGGTTCACTGTGGCGTGTAGTGAACGAGAGGACTTTCCTTTCCATCCGCCGTTTGAGGGTACAAAAGGATGGGGGGAAGTTCTCCGACACAGAGGCTCGAGCATAGTGCTCAGCAATCGCGTTTGTGGCAGTAGATAACACATCATAGGGGCACCTATTGGGATCTGGTACCCAAAAAGACGTGTCATCTTCGTCCAGACTTGGGAAGATGACGTATGGCACCCAATGATCGACACGTACCTCTCCCAAAACTCCTGTCGTTTTAGAAGCTGGCGAACGCGGGCACGTAGCCGCTTAAAGGTTGTTATGTGCTCTAGGGAAGGGTGCCGCTGATGTCGCTGTAGAGCTCGCCGACGCTCTTTAATTGCCTCAGCGACTTCCAGCGACCACCAAGGGACTGCCTTTCGCCAGGGCACCCTAAAGAACGAGGGATCGCGTTTTCCGCCGCAGAAACGATCGTTGTAGTGACCTGCTTAACAACATCGATGGCACCATGTAGGGAAGATTCAGTGGCGACAGCAGAGGTGAAGACTTCCCAGTCTGCCTTGTTTAAAGCCAATCTGGGCTGGCGCCCTTGGGCATGATGCCGGGGGGCGTGACACGAAGATGGGGAATAGTCACTACCACACATGTCATCATGTGCTCTACAGTGGATAGATGGGAGAAGGCCACGACTGCAAACCGAGAGATCAATGGCCAAATATGTGTCATGTGCCACACTGAAATGTGTGGGGGCACCTGTATTTAAGAGGCAGAGGTCGAGTTGTGACAGTAAATTTTCGACCTCTCTACCTTAGCCAGTAAGCATGGCGCCACCCCACAAGGGGTTATGTGCTTTAAAATCTCCCAAAAGTAGGAAAGGTTTAGGTAGTTGATCAGTCAGTGCATCCAATCGTTCAGGGGTACTGCACCATCTGGAGGAAGATATACATTGCAGACAGTTATTTCCTGCGTCGTCCTTATCCTGACAGCCACAGCTTCAAGAGGGATTTTAAGGGCACAGGTTCACTTCAGGACATAGACGCAAACTCCACCTGACATTCTATTACAGTCGCTACAGTTCCTGTAATATCCATATAGCAGCGGAGGGCAGGGTTCCGCATTGCTGGGAACCAGGTTTCCTGGAGGGCAAAGCAGAAAGCGGATGTAAAGCTTAACAGTTGCCGTAGCTCAGCCAGGTGGTGAAAAAAACTGCCGCAATTCCACTACAGGATTATGTGATCGTGAGACTGGGAAGGCATGAAACACTCAATGGGGCAGTCTATGCCCCAGGGTCACCTCCTGTCACCAGATAAGTACCTGTGCAATCAACATCCATTGTTTCTGAGGGTCCAGTGAGATCTAGGTCCTCAGCGGACGCCAGAATCTCCACCTCATCCTCAGACACAGAGCTTGTAGGTAGTAGTAGTGTGGGTGCCACCAAAGTGCCTTGGTTTTTGGGGGTCTTTTTCTTTTTAGGTTTCTTTCGCTGCTTCTTAAGTCTGTCTGGCTGGGAGGGCTTCACTGATTGTCTCACGGACTGAAAAGGACTGTGAAGTCCTACGACCACCTACCTGTGGTTGCTTCAGCCACTGATGGGTGTCAGCTTTGCCACTGGTAGGAACCTGGGAAGGGAGTGACCCAAGGGATCCCTTCCTGGCGAGAGGAGCCGAAGAAGACTTACGCTTCTCCAGCTGAGAAGACGGGACTGAAGTCCCCAATGGTTGGGGGGGGGGGGGGGGGGGGGAGGAGGTGGTATTACTCCTGAAGTAGGTTGTGCCGGAGCAACAGTTAGGGAAGTGCCCCCCCCAACAGGTGGAGTCTTACGGCTCTGGGAGCCAACTGTACACGGCGGAATGGAAGATGGTAGAGCCATTGTCGTAGCGGCGGCATAGGTTGACGTCATGTGCATAGGATGTAGCCTTCCCAGTCTCACGATCACATAATCCTGTAGTGGAATTGCGGCGGTTTTTTCCACCACCTGGCTGAGCTACGGCAACTGTTAAGCTTTACCTCGGTGGAGGTTAGTTGGTCCAGGGTCTTGCATTCCATTATTTTTCTTTCTTTATGGAGAATCCTGCTGTTTCTCGAGCAAGGCGAATTGTGCTCTCCACAGTTGATACAGATGGAAGGCGGGGCACAGTGAGTATTGGGATGTGAAGGACGTCCACAATCCCGACAGGTGACGCTGGAAGTACAGCAGGAAGACATATGGCCGAACTTCCTGCACTTAAAGCACCACATCGGAGAAAGGATATATGGTTTTACTTCAGAGCGGTAGACCATCACCTTGACCTTCTCGGCCCTTGAAGGTCAAGATGAAGGCACCGGTGGACCCTGTTGGACGCGCCAAACAAAATGGGACATGACCGCTCTAAATTGGCGCGCAACTTATCGTCAGACTTCAAAAGAAGGTCCCTGTGAAATTTAATACTCTGGACCATATTTAAGCTCTTATTGGGCGAGATGGAAACAGAAACATCCCCCAGCTTGTAACAGGCGAGCAGTGCCCATGACTGGGCAGAGGATGCTGTTTTGATCAAGACTGACCCTGACAGCATTCTGGACAAGCTCTCCACCTCCCCAAACTTGTCCTCTAAATGCTCCACAAAAAACTGAGATTTCATCGACAAGAAAGAGTGCCCATCAATTCACGTATATACGAGGTACTGGGTGAATAAGCTTCGCTGCTATCTTAACCTGGCGTTCCTCCCATGGTATGGCCAGGGGGAATGGGGGGGGGGGGGGCGGAAGATTTGGGGTCGTATTTCTTAGCATTGAAGTTAGACCTTGACCACTTAGAGATTGCTGGTGTTTGACCACCAGCAAGAGATGATGTACTATGCTTCATGGTGTGTCATCTGCTCTGATGCCATCCACTCCGACCAGGGGCCCTCCCCCCCGAGCGCCACCCAACTGCAGCAAAGGCCACCTGGCAGGATGGCCATTGCCGAGAGTCCCGATACCCCAGGTTGAAGGGCATCTACTCCTTGGCATACGTGAGGAATTAACGACGCAGGCATCAGCAGAGCGATCCCTGTGTGGTCAGAGGGCTACAACCAAGAGGGTACATGGCGGCCCCACCACGACGGACTGGCTGGATATCAGGCGCAAACGAGCTAAGAAGTCCATTATCGTCGACAGCGCAGAAAGCGATACTGCACAGAGGATGGAGGAAAACGCACCCAGGAGGGTGATTTCGCCCAACTGCTGGAGAATGAGCGGAAGTACAGATCCACGTCGACGAAGGATGCGAGAGGTCTCAGTGCATGATGAACACATCACATAAAGGCCGAAACGCGGGAGACTCCTTTTAGTAGCGTCTTACGACAGGCAGGAATAACTCGACCCTATTCTAACCTCCGGATCTGCAGGGGGGGGGGGGGGGGGGGATTCCCAATGTCGAGTGCGCTTTCATGCTCTTTTGATTCACAGAGCACGCACTGGTACTCTGCGTATCCCATTCCAAGCGACTGTGGCATCTATCAGAACAAGAGGAGAGATGCAAAGTACATCAGCGACACACCCGACTAAAACAACCAAGCAAATCAACTGTCGCTGAGCACTGCCTTAACAAAATGATCAAATCAAGCACGATGAGTCCTGCAAACGCCGAGTTTTCGGGACAGCCTAATTATGGAGTCTACCGAAATAAAGATGTCAGAAAACCTAATAAACAGGGACAGGGTTTTAATTTAAATAACGCTTGGGGTCCGGCAATCAATTTATTACAATCGCGCCAAGCAGCACCATGCTGAATTGCATTTCACGGGGCATTTCAGTGTGCGCTCTCAAAGCAAAAGCGCATCAAAGGTCGCACTGGACGCCGGGAATTGAACAGTGCTATAACTAGCGGAGTTAGAGCAACAACAGCTCACAATCTGGTTGGAGTGCAGGCAGTGAGTACACATAACAACAAAAAAATCGCAGTACCTGAAGACGACTGCTTGATCGGTCGTCGAAACATTGTGCAGAAAATGGTAACAACATCTCGATAGAGCACCTGGAAGCTCACTATTAATGTTTGCGATTGCCCACGGAATAATGATTATACCCAGTAGTGCACCTCTTCGTCCACAGCAAATGGACAGCCATCAATGTCTTTCTTTCGGGCCCCAAAACATGGAAATCGTGTGGGGGGAGAGATCGAGTCACTATGGAGGATGTGCAAGGGCTTCCCAGTGAAACTTCTGCAACGTAGTCGAAATAATTTTGGCAACTTGTGGTTCCGCCCTGGTAATGTTTCGCATACTCTGCAGAAGTTTTAGCTAATAAGCCCTTTCACATCCTCCTTACAGTCCCGATATCTTCCAATTCCATACCTATCTTTTTGGAGCCATGTACAAAGACATTCGTGGCCGCCGCTGCAGGACGAAGAGGTCCACGTCTGGGTACAATCGTGGTTCTGTAGGCAACGGCATACATTTATCCATGCAGGCGTTGACCGACTTATCTCACAGATGGATAAATGTATTAACATTATGACGGTTAGCTGTCGGCTTAGTTGTCGACTGCGGGACAATATCACGGAATTTGTGCAAATTGATAACTGAAATGAAATGTCGTGTGGCTAGGGCCTCCCGTCGGGTAGACCGTTCGCCTGGTGCAGGTCTTTTGAGTTGACGCGACTTCGGCGACCTGCGCGTCGATGGGGATGCAATGATGACGATTTGGACAACACAACACCCAGTCCCTGACCGGAGAAGATCTCCGACCCAGCCGGGAATCGAACCCGGGCCCTTAGGATTGACAGTCTGTCACGCTGACCACTCAGCTACCGGGGACGGACAATTGATAACATGCACATAAAAAAAATTCAAAGTAAAGGTTTACGCGGCAGATGACTGCACTTGAACAAGAAACGGTTGGGAAAGTGGATAATTTTGCAGTCTTCGTATTATAACAGGCAAAGAAGGAAGATGCTAGAAAGAGAGAGCAGCAAGGACCGCAAAAGGCAAAAGCAGCTTTGTATAAAAAGAAATAGTAACTAAGACCCGAATACCTACAGATCAAATTAAGATGCCTAATAAAGAACATAAAAGTTAAAGATGTCAACAAACAGGAGTTTGGTTTCGACCCCAAAATACTTTACTAGCCATAGTCCTATTGGAGATCGTACGCTCTTGCCTTCCTTATAACTGGCTTAATCTGGCTGTTATAGATGATGATGATGATGATGATGATGATGATGATGGGTTTGTGGGACGCCCAACTGCGCGGTTATCGGTGTCCGTACAAATTCCCACCCTTTGCTCAGTCCCATCTCGTCACTTTCAAGAATGATGATGAAATGATGAGGACAACAAAAACACCCAGTCTTCTCGAGGCAGGTGGGCTGTTATAGAGGGAACAACATTTGAACGTGAACTCCGCACCTCGATGGGACCAAGCATTTTTCACATTAACAAATCAAGGTATGAGTGGAGGGGTGAGAGAAGCGATAAGAGACAGAAAAAGTTCCGAATACGTGACCGGGGATCGAATCACACCTTTGGATTTGTAGCCCAGCACTTACGCACAGAGCCATCGAGCGACATTACTATGTATTAAAAGCTTCTGAAAGCCAGGTGTCGTGGTTGTAAGATCTTGGAAATGCATGATTGATGAGCATTACGCACGACAGAAACATCCATGATTTCCATCCCACATCGCGTTGCACAAATTCTCACTCACTGAGCGAGGAAATTCTCAGTACAGAAACACAGTTGCATTCGGAATCTCAGTCCACACTTTCACAACGGCGTAAGTTGCTGGGGACACGACACCACTATTGCCTGGCTGGCTGCTTTTTGAAAGCTTAGAAGAAGGAACGCAGACTAAAGCACAGTAAAGGAAATGCTCACACACACACACACACACACACACACACACACACACACACACACACACTGCAACGACTGTTTCTTAAGAACATATCTTTGCCATTAAATTATACTATGGTATTGCGTAAGCGTCTTTATACACACATCCAACTGAATATCATGTGTAACAGGAACTTAACCTGTGTGATTGTCTTCACTGAATCATAATCTGAAAGTATCACGACGAAGATCTTCAGGAAGAAAACAATCCCTTTAAACGTTTTTTGTCTCTGTCTTTATGCCCGCTGGACGTGTAGAGGAAAGGATAAAAAATGGTAATCGCAGTTTAATTATTATATCTTTCGCTGTTTGTGTTTAAGAGATTCTAAAAATACCTGGATCATAATAACAACAACAGAATACGAGCCGAGGACGACAACGGTATCACTTCATCATAATCATTTTCTTTGGGTCTTTGCCCCATTTCAACGTGGTGTCGGCCTTGTTACTATGGATGTGGCGATGTTAGCGTCAGAGGGTGTCGCCACCCCATACCTCCGGGACGGAATTAGCATTCCCCAGCTGTCTGTATCTAGTGTAAGCCATGAAATAGTGCAAACGTTTTCATATGTCTGCGAGTCATGTAACTGAGGCGGGACATGGGGACCAGCCCATTATTCACCTACTGGGATGTGGAAAACCGACTAAAAATCACATCCAGGCTGGCTGTCAATCCGCCGGCCGGATTCGATCCGGGGCCGGCGCGCCTATCCGAATCCAGGGAGCAGCACGAACGGTATCACTTGATGATTCACCGTAATATCAGTCCCGTGTGTTGCTGACACGAAAGGCTGTTAACTACTGATGATGATGATGATGATGATGACGACGATGATGTGAGGTATAGGAACCTTCGGGAGAGCTTAATAATTGTTAAAAAAAAAAAAAATCGAAGACTAACAGCAAGTAAATTGGCTCAATTTTTCTTAGTCCTCATCGCGAATGTTCCATTTCCTGCGAACGAGCACTATTCCAAGAATTTACTTAATCATACTACGAGGGTCATCACATAAACAAAGCAATACAATATATTTACTTACATTTCCATTTTACATTACCTTTCTACAACCTTTCAGCAGCGCGTTTATCATTCTCAGTTATCGAGTTCCAACTCTATTACCCCATCCAAGACACTGATTTCTCTTTTCTTTGTCAAATGTGTGGGATAGCGGCGGTAGAATGATCCTCCGGAGAAGGAAAAACTGATGGAATGACCTCTGGACCACAGCGTGCATTAGCTAAAATCGCAATGTGCGGATAAACGTTATCACGGCGAACGAAAGGCGTGCCCTTGATCAGCTCAGGTGATATTTTTGCAGCTCTCTGCAGTTTTCACGGCTGGATGATAAACAACGGCCACTATCGTTTGATACCGAACTTTGTCTGCCGTGTTAATTTCTCAGTCACATCTAAGAAAATCACTTTTTTCGCTTTACCGGTGCTGAACGAGTTAAAGTTTTAGGTCGGAGGGGATTAGTATTTAACGTCCCGTCGATAACGAGTCAGCCGGCCGGTGTGGCCGAGCGGTTCTAGGCGCTTCAGTCTGGAACCGCGTGACCGCTACGGTCGCAGGTTCGAATCCTGCCTCGGGCATGGATGTGTGTGATGTCCTTAAGTTGGTTAGGTTTAAGTAGTTCTAAGTTCTTAGGGACTGTTGACCTCAGATGTTAAGTCCCATAGTGCTCAGAGTCATTTGATTAACGAGTCATTAGAGACGGAGCACAAGCTCGGATTAGGAAAGAATTGGGAAGGAAATCGGCCGTGCCCTTTCAAAGCAACCATCCCTGCATTTGCCTAAAGCGATTTTGGGAACCCACGGAAAACCTAAATCAGACGCGGATTTGAACCGTCGTCTTCCCGAATGCGAGTCCAACTCGCTCGGTATTTCTAGTACGACGTCGTTGTTGGGGTCTTCAGTCCAATAACTTGTTTGATGCAGTTCTCAATGCTACTCTGTTCTGTGCAAGCCACATCAGTTACTACTGCAACTTACACCCTTCTGAATCTCTTTTAGTGTATTCATCTCTTGGTCTCCCTCTACAATTTTTACCCTCCACTCTTCCCTACAGTACTAAATTGGTGACCCCTTTATGCCTCAGAACGTGTCCTACCAACCAATCTCTTCTTCTAGTCAAGTTGTGCCACAAATGCCTCTTCTCCCCACTTCTGTTCAGTACCACCTCATTAGTACCAATCACCAGCATTCCTCTGTAGCACCATATTTCAAAAGCTTTTATTCTCTTCTTGTCTAAATTGTTTATCGTTCATGTTTCATATCCATACATGGCTACACTCCCTACAAATATTTTCAGAAAAGACTTCCTGAGACTTAAATCTATACTCGATATTAAATTTCTCTTCTTCGGAAACGTTTTCCTTGCCACAGTACGACGTGTCGATCCACTGTACGGGGACAGTACTCTGCCTGCGAGGTCAACAGACCCACGCACACCTAAGGTAATTGCTGAGCTGGCCAGCTCTCGTAAAGACGGTATCTCCAGTGTGTCTCTGAGCAAAGGATAAAAACAAAAGGATCAGAGCTGGAGACGGAGAAGTAAGTACGGTTTTTATACCCTAGCACGACTGGCGCCGCGTGAAGAGCGGGTGGGCGGTGCTCTCGAGCCTGTTTACGAGCTGCCAAGCAGTGTGATTTACGTGCTGTGACTGGCGCTCTATGCTAACAGTGCGACAACCCGTCTCGGCGCAGCTGACAGCAGGGAATGCTGTATCGCCGTGACGATAACGAGTCAGCCCACAGCATGGAGCTCGCGCAACGCCACGCAACCCGGCACGCCACAGGCGACCACGGACACCGGGGCGTTACTCTGTCGCCACTGGTATGCAACTAGCTGTGGCCACCTCAATTGCCCGGTGCATATTTAAATTGTTTTATAAGTTACACCTGTCTGTAAGAACAGCGAAAGACAGGATGCGCAAGAAACAACGTAGATACATGTCGACCGCGCACGCCCCTATAATCTGGAGCGTCAAGGTTTGAAATCAAAGTCACGTGACAGAGAGTAAAAAGCGGAGTTTCTGTCATCACGTGATAAACGAAGTGGACCCGACACTTTTCCTTAATTATGGCTGAAATCAAACACTGATTTTAACAACTGAAAGATTTGTTGTATTACTATTATACAAGTAGCAGTACAGTTACCCGAATTTCTCACAATTCTTCACACGCGCCATTCGCGAGTGCAACAGGGAAGGGAGAATCAGTGGTACCAGAAGTATCCTCTGCCACATACCGTTTGGCGGCTTGCAGAGGATGATGATAACGTAGAAATGCCCGACGTACAGGGTGTTTCACAATTCATGTTACACACTTCTAGAAGTTGTAGAGGGGATTCAGTAGATCAAGTTTTACACAGGAACCAATGTCCGGAAACGAACGTTATAAGGAAAACAAGAGCTACTTAATCGTGCACTAGATGTTTCTTACGCAATTCGCCAATTATGGTAGGCTGCCCACATTCATCAATGTTATGATGAGCCGATTGATTGCACGTGTTTCCATGCTTCCTGGTGATGTGTCAGACATAACGTTGACTAGTACTGCAGTAACAGGATGCATGAGTACACGTTCTCAAAGTACACCGATATGTTCCTAGTTTACGGTGAAGCTCGCTGTAATTAAAGAGGAGCTCAACGTCTGTACCACGAGTACTTTCCAATCGTGTGATTCCATCTCATATCATCCCATCCCATGTTTGCGAGAGTAGAATAACGGCGGCGGGAAACGGAGAAATTCACAAGCGACAGAGCAAACTGTGGTGCTCCAAGAAGGCGGTGCGCCGGCCGCGGTGACCGAGCGGTTGTAGGCGCTTCAGTCCGGAACCACGCGGCTGCTACGGTCGCAGGTTCGAATCCTGCGTCGGGCACGGATGTGTGTGACGTCCTTAGGTTAGTTAGGTTTCAGTAGCTCTAAGTCTAGGGGACTGATGACCTCAGATGTTAAGTCCCATAGTGCTCAGAGCCATTTGACCCATTTGAAGGCGGTGCACTGTTGCCCTGGAAGAGGAAGTGCATCATCAAGTTGACGAGAACCCATCGACGAGTACTCGAGCCATTGTATGTGACTTTCATCTGTTTCACTCGTCCGTCTGGCGTGTTCTGCATGAAGAGCAACTCCATCCATATCATTCTCAGAAGGTACATGCCACGCTCCCAACGGATTTTGTGCCACTTGTCAATTTCTGTACTTGGTTTTTGCACCTTTGTGTGGATTGTCCTCAGTTTCCAAGGCGAACTTTGTTCAAGGACGAAGCGCATTTCAACAGGTAAGGTGTTTTGAACGCTCGAAATGACCACATTTAGGTGAAGATAATCCCGAAGCCATGTGTTCTCGAAGATTCCAGCACACCTTCGGCATCAATATCTGTGCAGATATCTGCGATGGCCGTGTGACTGGGACGTACTCGACATTCCTTCCGCGCGGGGCATTTGCGCGGTCTCGGGCGTCTTGCCACGGTCCGCGCGGCTACCCCCGTCGAAGGTTCGAGTCCTTCCTCGGCCATGGATGCGTAAGTTAGTTTAAGTTAGATTAAGTAGTGCGTAAGCTTAGGGACCGATGACCTCCGCAGTTTGGTCCCGTAAGACTTTACCACAAATTTCCAATTGACATTCCTGCAACAAGTGCTGGCGAAGTTTTTGGAAGATGTGCCACTGGACATTCTGCATAAATTGTGGTTCCGGCGCGATGACGCGGCAGTACATTTTGCAGTTCGCTTCTGAAACCATCTGAACATAGTCTACTGGAATAGGAGGATCGGTCGACGTAAACCACATGCTTGGCCACCAAGACTAGGGGAGAGGTGGATCGGCCTAGATGGATCACATGCCTGGCCACCAAGATACCTAGATTTAAGCCCTTTGGAATTTTTTTTTTTTTTTGCGGGGCCACGTGAAGAGTCTTGTTTACGACACCCCTGACCAGTTGGAGGAGAATCCGGTGGCATGGATCATGGCTGCGATAGAAGTGATTAACCATACACCATGCGTGTTGGACAGAGTTTACGCGAACTTACTGCAGAGATACACTGTGTTGTAATATCACGACAAACAACAGTGAAATATGTAGATCCTATTTTTCTTGTAACATGGAAGCGAACCGTTTTCGGACGTGGATTACTATACAAAACTTGATCTACCAAGTCCCCTCCACTCTAGAAGTTTTTAACATGAATTGTGAAACATCCTGTCCAAGCGATGATCAATATTTTTACATTTCGCCAGGCGAAAGGGTAACAGACAGCTTCAAACACCGTACTGGCAGTTTCTTTTTACAAGCGGAGAACTACAGTTCTTCTGTGAATTCCTATATTTGTTGCGCAGCGAGTGATTTACCTCACCATTTGCACAGGACTGGATGGTAAAATTTCAGTTTGGCAGGAAGCGTTTAGTTTCCCGAACATTCTGAACGAACACATGTGAAATTTTTTTATCGTGGCTTTATTAGAAGTGACATCTGTCTCTGTCTGTCTACAATATCTGGTTCTTTTTACACAAAATGAGCGTTTACGCTAATGACATTTGCTTAATCTTAATCTAGTACAGATACCGAAAAAATACCAAGATAAGAAGCGTAATATACAGGGTGCATCATAATTAATGCGTAAACGACTACAGTTCAAAGTACACCATACTACGAGGGGGGATCAAATATAAACGGGATTTTTGTTCCTGAACATCAACAGTTGATAGGACTGGCCGCGCGCTTCTGCAACGCTTAGGCGGGACCGTTAGAAGTGAGGAGAGCATGCTTGTCAGATATTTCCCGCCGTTTCGACAGTAACGCTTACGATGTCTGAGCAACAGGTGCACCCCTCCATTGCGCAACGCACAATTATCAAATTTCTTGCTCATGAAGGAGTTACAGTAGCGGAAAGTTGCCAAAGATTGACTGCACAGTTCGGTGATAAAACATTATCAAGGGCGCGTGTGTTTGCCTGGCATAAAAAGTTCAAGGAAGGACAAGAACGTGTGGAAAATCAGCAACACGATCGCCGTCCTCGGACCAGCATTAAAGACAAAAACATTCGTGCGGTTAAATACATTATTGACGACGATCGACGGGCGATAGTATCATTAATTTCACAAAAAGTCGGAATCAGTTATGAGAGCTGTCAAGAAATCATCACAAACGACCTACAGTTCCGTGAAGTGTGTTCCAGATGGGTCCCTGAACTTTTGACCGAAAATCTGAAGTTGAGACGTTTGGAGGTCTGTCAGAGGCTTACAGCAAGGTTTGCGGAAGAAGGTGAAGCATTTTTGAGTCGCATCGTCACCGGCGACGAAACATGGGTTCACCACTACACTCCAGAATCCAAACAAGCCAGTAAGGAGTGGCGGACGAAAGAGGAGGCAGCACCAGGGAAAGCCAAGACTCGCCTGTCGGCTGGCAAGGTTCTTTCAACCGTTTGTTTCCATCAGCGAGGCATTTTGCTAATCGATTTTTTGCATGAGCGACGCACAATCAATGCTGCTTACTACTCGAACTGTTGAACAAGGCGAGAGTTGCATATAGCCGCAAAAGACGAGACCAATCGATTCGACAGGTGATCGTCTTCCTCGACAATGCGCGACACCATACTGCAGCTCTGTATCCAAGCTACACGAATGCACTGGACTACACTTGATCATCCTCCTTGCAAGCCGGACTTATCGCCCTGGGATTTCCGTCTATTCGGACCGCTTAAAGAAGCTCTAGGAGGGCGACAGTTTGAAGATGACGAGAGTGTGGAAGACTTCGTGTGCAATTGGCTGGTGACACGACCCAGCTCTTTTTATGATGAGGGCATCAAAAAGCTGCGCATACGCTGGGACAAATGTATTTCCAAAATAAATTATAATTGCCTTGAGTTTTTCAATAAATGAATTTAAATAAAAAATAAAATCCCGTTTATACTTGATCCGCCCTCGTAGAAGAAAAAACGTCTCGGTAAACGCGGCCTCCAAAGTGTATACGTTAGGAGCTGTGAGCACTTCTTTAACCTCACCATTCTTCTACAGCAGGTTCTCTGTTTTGAATATTTTAAAGGTGCTAATATGGGCCAACACAAAATTATGTCCAATAAACATGGTTCTAATATGCATATCTTAAGAGCTATGAGCACTCGTTCAGAAGTAGTGATGTACTCCAAAGTAGACGATACGCTGTGAATGTTTGAGTCCGTAGTTAATAGACAGTTCTTTTTTTCTTTTTGTTTCCTTGTTGTGGTCCATACTATCCTCTCACGATATATGGAAAGCAAAATAAGGTAAGCGTTTGAAAGCCCATGTTTACTGAGACTTCTTTTGATTCCAAAAATGTTCAAATGTGTGTGAGGTCTTATGGGACTTAACTGCTAAGGTCATCAGTCCCTAAGCTTACACACTACGTAACCTAAATTATCCTAAGGACAAACACACACACCCATGCCCGAGGGAGGACTCGAACCTCCGCCGGCACCAGCCGCACAGTCCATGACTGCAGCGCCTAGCCCGCTCGGCTAATCCCGCGCGGCTTTTGCTTCCAGTATCGTGTACTACATTAAATATGATACATCTTGTGTCATAAAATTGATTATGCGAAAAAAGACATTTACAGTGAGTTAGATATTAACATTTTGTTGTATCAAAATCTTCATTTATCTAGTTCTAGATCTGAGAACAAACGTATTTTTGCAAGATAGCTTTGTAATGACCATTGACCCTTATCACTCAATTCATATTATTTAGGCAGAAATAAAGATTCCAGTTAAAGGTCATTTGCATTGGCTCGCAAAAAATTGCTGATTTAATTAGTAAAAATGTGCTCGCAAATTTGCGTTTTTAAAACAAATTTACCTGTGGAACGAAATATAACTCCCTTCCAAATGCGTGTAGGTTCAAAACAAACAATGAACAAGATTTCACTATTGAAATAAAGAAAACTTTATTGAAAATCCTACGATTATGATATGTTGAAGAGTATTGCAGAAGCCGCTTGCAAATGGATGACGCTCACAGCTAGTTAGCTGATGAAGATATTGGCTTCATGTGCGGTCTGTATCACATGGCTTAAGCGCAAAACATAGATCTGCTGTAGGATCTTTGAGAATATTCTAGGCTCTTTCCTCGAGAAAAAAGAAAAAAAATTCAGGCTGGATTTAGAAAGGATCACTAGTGCGAAGAATAGATCGTCCTTTTCGCACACGATATCCAGCGAACCAAGGATGTAGGCTATCAGTAAGCTTGCATATACACACATTTCTAGTAAGCGTTCGATTTGTACAGAGTTACCTAAAAGATCAATCAAACAGGACATATTTTCAATTATATGGCTAGCTCGAAGATATTATGAGTAATAGAACCTCAATAGCAAAGGTAACGTCAGGAGAATTACAGGCAAGTGCGATAGGACCGCTCCTGTGCTCCCTTTACGTGAACAATCTGTCGGATTGGGTGAACAGCAATTTGAAGCTATTTTCTAAAGATGCTGTTGTACAAGCAAGATGTCTTTGTTGAGTGACTTAGGGGGAACCAGGAAGAAACGTACACAATTTCCATTTGTTTTTTATGAATGGTAGAATGCTTTAAATGTGAATAAATATAGATTAAAGGTGACGGGTAAGAGAAAGATTCTTATAATGTTCAAGCACATTAATAAAAATACATATGAAGAAACGTCTTGCGTGCCATAATGAACATCTCAGTAAGGGCATATCGTTGTTGAGTGTTTGTAACAGAGGTTTCGAATGCTTCTGACAACATTTTGATCAAGTCCATAAAAGAAAATTACATACCCGGCCGAATTACATTAACTTGACCACTGCCCAAGTTTGATGCTCCATAGCAAAGATGGCCGTTGGTGTGAACGGCGTGAAACGTATGAAAGCAAACACGATGCTACAATGTCTGAAGGGTTCAAGCCGAAAGAAGGCGCGTTATGGTCTGGGGAATGTTTACGTGTCATTCCCTAGATGATTTCGTCTATCTGGAAGGCCCAATCTATCAACACAAGTATGCATACATCCTTGGGGGAGCATTTACACCCCTAAATGCAGTTTGCTTTGCTTTGGGAAGATGGCATCTACCAGCAGGACAATGTAACTTTTATCACAGATCGCGGTGTACGTGCGAGGTTGGAAGAGCGCCAGAGTGAGTTTACCGTACTCCCTTGGCCACAAAACTCCCCAGATTTAATCCGAATCGAGAATCTGTCAGACCATGTCGATCGAACAGTTCGCGCTGTCGATCCCCAACCGGGACACCTAGCGCAACTGGCCGCGGCACTTGTGACTAGAGTCTACACAGCTCCACATCCCTGTCGGTACCTTCTAGTGCGTCTCGCCATGGTCTGCGCTGTGAAAGGTGGTTTTTCAGGCCTCAGACAAATGTTCAAATGTGTATGAAATCTTATGGGACTAAACTGCTAAGGTCATCAGTCCCTAAGCTTACACACTACTTAACCTAAATTATCCTAAGGACAAACACACACACCCATGCCCGAGGGAGGACTCGAACCTCCGCCGGGATCAGCCGCACAGTCCATGACTGCAGCGCCTGAGACCGCTCGGCTAATCCCGCGCGGCAGGCCTCTGACAGATGGTCACATTAATGTGACTGTTCAACGTGTATCTAGAAGACAATTTCGAATCAGCACGACATTGCAATGATGAAACTGGTACAGAACAACACATTTTATCCTTCGCTGTTTACTTCACCGGTGAAGACTCGATATTGGGACTTCTCTGACTAGATTTCATTATTTTTGTATTAGCTTGCACTTCGCCGGAAGTTCGAGGTCCAAGATAAGATGGAGGCACTTTAATACGTTCACTTGCGATTTTCTGGGTAGTCTTGAAATATTGGGAAAAAATCCCGCCACAGAATGATATACATACCTGCTTAAGACTGCTCAGTAATTACCGGAATTTTTCGAGGCGACTGCAATTTGTAATGGAACATTAGATTAATAAAAGCCTGATTAAGAAAGAAATGTACTTCACGTACAAAAGTTTCCATTTTGTGCGCTCTTAGTCTCGATAAATTTCCGACAACCTAATGAAGTCCCTTCAAATACCATTCAGGGTAATTTGGTCCGTGAGCTAATCCTGTAACACATCAACACACCTGTGGTGCTCTAAGAAATTGCTTTTGCTCTTACTATCAAATGCATCTCGGGTATGAAAGGATTTTAAACATGTTTGCATTAATTACAAACTGAGAACCGGTTTTATAATCCACCCTCCATTCACATATCTTCCGCTGCTCTAATTCCTATTGAGCTGTGTTTCCTGTTCTGTAAGTTTGGGAGTAGCTCTTAGGTACATAAAGTTAACTGAAATTTATAGAACATATTAGGCAGTTTCATCAGCGGTTTATTCATATCTGATATTGTTTCGTCACAGTAATCCACAGGGACACGTACGCTACGAGAGATCTGTTCTCTATTTAGGAGCGTCCCAGAGCCACAATTCACCGCATAAGGAATACACTCGTGACCGACAAGTCCTGTTGAGGAGCAATGCTGTGTCAAGGTGCGTGCCGTAGAACTGGTTCTGTTCTATCGATGTCATGAGAAAGTCTTGCGAAGCACTGCGTGATGTACCCAGGTGATTATTTCTCGTTTATTACGAAGGAGTTGATCGAGCGAAAGAGACGTGAAAACTACATGAATATAAAGAAAAGCCACTAGGCGACAGTTAGTTTGTGCTCAGTAAATGGAGAGAGAGAGAGAGAGAGAGAGAGAGAGAGAGAGAGAAATCAGGGTATCTCCACAGCATTTGGAGGAACCTATAGAGCCCCCAACAATGACAGCGAAAGATTCGTCATGGAAACATTGGGTTATTCGAAACTTTGACAGAATGGCGATGAAGACAAGCGAACGCTTCACAACATCAACACAATCAAAGTGGAAGCAACGAAATTGGAAAATAAAGGGTGGCATTAGTGTTGAGAAAGAAGTAATGAAGTGTTTCTGTTTATCATCGCTGTTTAACTAGACCGTCCAAACAGCAATGAAGGACGTAAGAGGAAATGTCAGGATTGAAATAAAAGGACAAAGGAAACAGAAACGAAAGCTCAGAATTGTAGATGACACAGCCCTTCTAGCCGGATGTAAGGAGGACGTGGGAGAACAGCCTTCGTGCCACAGAACAACTGCTTACTCACCACACAGGGCGAGCATAGATCAAAGATTTGCTATACATCAAAATTAGTGAAGACCCAGACTAAAAATTCTGCTAGCTATGACACAAAAATACCAACCTGGAGTGAGGAAAGGAGTTCCTCAAACTACACGTTTAGAACACTGAATTATGCGGATGCATTTAACCTGTGGCACTTCCGAAATTAATTGACCAAATAAAATATGAAATGGATTCGTCAAAGAAAAAATACCGAAAGAATGCTATAGGATGTCCTTATAGCCGAAAGGGATAGTTAGCGGGATTTGTGCCGTGGTATCCAAGAAAAGCTAACCCGGCACAAGAAAGTGACACTGTCCTCGGATTTTTGTGTCTCATTCAGGGGCAACAGACTGGAAACACTGGATACTGAATGATGCAGCACTGAAAATTACGTCAACTACAAATGAAGGCTTGAGGAAGAAGCGATTTCCAAGAGCAGACTGCTTCTAAACAACACGAGCTTGAAATGGACACATCATGGAACTGGGAATTGTGTCAGTCGATGATCAAATGTTCTACAATAAGATTACAACTTCAAATGACAAGATTTAAATGGAAATCACATTGCTGTAAATGGCATTGGCGATGATTCTGCTGTGCGGTTTCTCGTTGGGCAGCGGCTGCCGAATGAAATATGAAACTCGATCTTGAAAATGCTCGACTCGTGACATCTACAAAACTGCCGAGACGACAGAAGTTTCATACAGCATCAGTATTAGAGACTCTGAAAAATGACTTAACAAAATAAAAGTTTCTGCGCGAGAGTCCCCCCCCCCCCCCCCTCCTATTTTATTGCTATTCAGGAAGAGAAACTGGGGCATTCAGGCTTTGCTGAAATTGATTCAACATCGGAATATACCAACCGCATGGGACACGCAGCCGATCGCAGACAATAAATGAGACATACATAACGCCTTCTGGCTAGATTCAGGTGCCACTGAATGAGGCAGGCGAGGTGTCTGTCGTCATGAGCCACAGGGGTGGGGGCTGCAGACTGCAATCTGCGAACGAACAATGGCAGCCACACGGACAAAGACTGACACAGCTGCCAAGGCGCATATGGGCTTCTATGCGTCATTGCAACAATATGAAAGTAATATCTTCGGTTCAATGGCCACCTTCAACATACGCTGTTATACTTTGATTATTATTTCTTGTCCGTCTTAACGTACCGCAGTTTATCGACCTTTTAAGTAGGTTGGAATGTAATCTTCCGAAATTCTAGTATAGACCATTTGGAAACGCGTGATAAGGAGCCCACATGTTTGTTTGGCTGGCCGTCTCCACAGCAGCTGTTGCAAGTACGCCTAAGACTCAACTATGAAGTAGTTTTTGAATACATGAAAGGAAGACGTGGAAGAACTATCTACGTATGACAGAGCAACCGAGTACGCACCACAGGAGATGAGTGTCGATAGTAATAATTGGCTACACATCGAAGTTGGCGAAGACGCAGAAAAATTAATGAAAATTCTGCTAGCTGCGCAACAAGGAAAGACATCTTACAAAACTGAGAGAGAGGAAAAAGAAGGTCCTGAGCCTCCTAGTAGAAAAAAACTGTGTGTCGGATAGGGACTCGAACTTAGGACATTTTGATTTCACGAGCAAGTGCTCTACCGACTGAGCTATCCAAGCACGACTCACGACCCTCCCTAAAAGCTTTACTTGAGCCCGTACTTCTCTTCTACCTTCCAAACTAGACAGTTCTCCTGCATGTCTTGCGGGATTAGCATTTCTGGAAGAAAGGCTTTTGCCTCGGGAACTACCCCCGCCCCCCCCCTTTTTTTCTCAGAAGAATTCAGTAAGAGTTATGTAGTGGAACCCATCTTGCATTTTACTATTATGTACATAATATACATCAAATTACTTGTCGGTATCTTGAGTATTATCTCATACAGGCATTCCGAATTTACCTTGCAGTTTTAGTTTTTTACGATGCAGAGTGTGAAAAAGTCTAGGTTGGGGCCAGTGGCGTACTTGTTTCGCGCAGCAATGTTGGCAACACTCGCCGTTTAGTATGACTGCAACGAAAGGTGGCTGTCAGCTGCTAGTTCTGCGCAGCCAGTGAGAGAGCAGTGGGGGACGACATCTTTCGAAGCAGGAATATTGTCACATTCTCGCGTCAATAACAATGTGAAATCCACCACGTATTTGGTAAAAAAAACAGCTGTACTCAGGTCCCACCCTAACCACCACTTCGGAATTGAAAATATTCGGAATAAACAGCCGAGTACTTGGACAATCACGATTTTAAATTTGTGTTCGTAGACAGACATTGCCTCTTTTCTCGCCTCTCATTGGTTACGTGAAACCACCATCCCAGTGACCACGCGCAGAGACTTATTGCCAACATATGAGCAGTAAAGAAACACTGCCGTGACTGGCGATGGCCCCGATCTAGAGTTTAGCCCTGCAACGCTTACTTGGCATTCACATTCGTGGGCTGCGTCAGTTCATAACCAAATTGACACCTTTCAACCTATCCAACCTATCAGTCTGCCGCCATAACAGTGGCAGATTTCAGCGGGGGAGAGGAGAGGGGGGGATTGGGGGGGGGGCTGATGGTGGGGAGGTGTCCAATATCACACTCTAGCCAACGTTTCAAATCAGTGCACACTCCGCTGCACAGTGAAAGTTCATTCTACAGGCTGTTAAATAACCAGACTGGCGAGAAGAAGAAGATGAGTTGGTCAATCAGATGCATGGGCACGCTCATAGGAAATCTTGCGGACGTTTTGGTGGAGATCGTCGTAGTGCGAGACTTAACTGCTGGATTTTAAGAGTATGGACTTCCATGCTAGCCTTGATGAGACACTTTTGTCTGCAGCTCAGAGGTCAGCCTAAGACTTTTCTTGTTAGTGTAGTGACATCCAGTGGGAGCCACTGCCGCTATCTCCGGATGTCGGTCCTCTGCAGCCCGAACCACATACCAAGTAGTCAGCTGGGCGTCGTCGCCTCCACTGCCAGTACTGAAGCGTTCCCGCATGTCGCAATTCCAACGTGCTCTCGACCCGTGCGCGCATCATATGAATCCTCATCACCTGCAGGTCGTACGCACTGCTTTGTACTCACACGCACCAGTGCACTCCCGTCATAGTCCGCCTACCAATGACACATCTGAGTGCATTTAATTATTTTGTAAAGAATAGCTGAGCTTAATAGCTGCGGTCAAAACTCAACATTTCGTGCCACCAAATTATTCTTGGTGTGTCTTTCTCTCCAGCAGAAATCCTATGAAGTTTCCCTACCTTCTGGCCTAGAAATGTAATGTCAAAAGCACAGCACTGTGCGTTATTCCACATGTAACTTCCGAAAATACGTGACACTTTCTACGTCGCACAAGTTACGAGATGACCCAGCGCGTTGGAAATGTCACGTGACATGTACTCGGACAGTTACGAACTGTAGACAGCCGCAAGCGGAGGGGAAAAGGATGCCCGTGCTTTTCCTATGGATCTTAAGTTGTCAGATTTCCGGGGAGGGGTTGGGGACCGTTTCTTGTTTCACCACATTAACCCCCTTTTTTCTGGAAAATTTATATGGGTTGTATACGGCGTCGTTTCGTAGAATACATTTTACAATATAACGCGGTCTGCAATGCAGAATTTAATGTAAATTTACTCCGGTTGCGGAATCCCATGACCTTACAGCTAACATGCTGTTGGAAAGGACGTACCAGAGAAAGGTACGGGACGGCAGCTGCATCTTACAATTACACTCCCCCCAACATAGAGGAAAAAATATCTTCGCAATTTTGCACTGCCAAACAGATAGATGTATTTATTCAGCGTCGATCTGAAGAAAGTCAGACTCCGTAACGTATATTGAATAGTAACAAGTTTAACTGGAGTTATGTGAGAAATCTGAAAATCATTTCGTCACTCAAAGCGAAACTATCATCAGTAGCGACTCTGTCCCATTCCCGACACCTCAGTTACTGGGAACGCATTTGCCTTTTTCTCCCCAACAGTCAATGCCGTCGCCTTAAGGTGAGCTGATGCTCCGCCGAAATGTATATTTCCAGCGACAGTACCTAACACAGCGACCGAGAGACTGAACAACAGTGTTTTACGTGTACAGCTAGCGATTGAAATAACAAGTTGGATAATTTCATGCTCCATCAGTTATCCCTGACTGCTCTGCTTTGCAGGCATATGACCCTTTAAAATAGGAGTGTGGTCCGTATCCCCGAACAGCACACACGGAAACAAATATGCGCTTGTCGTTATACAGCATCGGCCAGTACGGTTTACTAAATGTCGGCTGTCAGTCTCTCTATCTCCTGAGAAATATTTACTTCAGTCAAGTCAGGCTTGATTTTTTTACAGGGATGTGGTTGCGACATCCACATCACTGAAAATCTATGATTAAAAATTAAATTTAACGTTGATATATAAAAGCCAATTTAAATTTTTAAAATTATTTCTGGCCTACTGTATCTAAGAGCGACAAATGATCTTATTGCATAACGCCGTTCAACAGTCGCATGTCTCAGTTACACAATGTACCGCTAGTACAAGAACTTACAAAATGTGTATGATTCATCGTAACTAAGCGAGTATTAACGTTATCTACAAAGGTCATAATTTCAAGTTTCATCAACGTCCTTGTTTTTCTGCTGATGCCAGTACTTGCTCATGAACACACATCACGGCGTGCGCGTGCACTTTCATAACATCTAAACCTCGTAAAATGAAGGGAGACACGAAGGTTAGGGTTTAGATTCAAGTTGACAAGAGCATGGATATGAAGCATAAGCTTCTAGTCCTTTATGAAGAAACTGCCTCGTTACTTAACTAAACTATAAAATCCTAAACCGTGATAAGCAGACGGGGATTTGACCCGGTGTCTTCCTAAATGACAGGCGATTTCTTAACACTCCTGCACATCGCTCGGTTCCTAACCTTGAGTATTTGACGCTGAGGTACCGGGCATTAATTTAATTCGGTTCACGTCTGTGAGCTAGAAGGCGTTGTGCCGGTTAATTCGCGATCAACTGCGAAACAACTTGCAAGATACTTTTGTTGTTGGGCGGTTCTTGTGCTTGCATTTACTGGGTTGGCCTCTCAGTTCTGTCTCATGCAGATTATTCACAGATCTACCTAACATAAGACAACAGGGCAAACCAATAAACACGACAGTCATTTTTAAATTAGATATACAGTGATGAGCCAAAACACAAGGAGGAAGTTTACTGTTAAAACTACTAGATCGTGTGTTCGAAATATAGTTCGTTAACGTATTAGACACATCTCACGGAATGACCACTAGAAAAAATCAGGTAAATTAGAGGTCATACGGAAACTTGCTGAGAGCCAAGCGGGGAGGGGTGGGAGGGATGGGGGAGTTGGGGAATGAGAATGTGAGAGTACCACCTGACAAACGGCCCTAGCCTTTTCACAGTCAGGGTGCGAGCACCACCTTGACAATCCCGGCTGCTACTACAGTTAGGTCGACTAAGAAATCCAAAACTTCGTTTTCTAGAGTTTTTCGTGATGTTAATTTTGTCTTCGGATTCTTGCAGAATCTTCATTCATTATCACATATTCAACGCTAAATATATTTACAATAAATCAGCTTTCCAAGCTTCAGTATTCGCAATCTAACTTGAAGGAGGTCCAACGAAACATGTGTCAGGTGAAATGACGAATTTTCAGAGACTTTACTAGTCTCATACACTTATGATTTTATGTATATAAACTGAAGTGGTGGGATGAAAATTTTTATCAAGGTTGGGAATCGAACCCAGGTCTCCTGCTTACTAGGCAGGTGCGTTGGCACAGCAGTTCACACAACTGCACGGATTACCCTGGAACGCCTCCCTTATCGATCCAAATTTCCTCTTACAAACACAGAATTGCCGAGGTTCTCCATTTTTCTGAAACATCACCTCAACATCGAACGTAAATGAGGGATCCAACCTGAAACACACGTGCGAATACTTATACGATTAAAATGACAGCATTTCAGAGATTTTACTGTCTCATACAGACATGATTTTATGTATATAGGCTACAATGGCGGGTGACAACTCGTACCAAGGCCGAGAATCGAACATTAAATTTAAGGTAGACTGGGGTAGCAGCGAGAATTTGGATCGAGGAGAGGGATGTGCCAGGGTAATGCGTGCAATTGTGTGAATCGCTGTGCCAAGGTTGCTTAGTGGCTAACGCTCCTGCCTAGTAAGCAGGAGACCCGGATTCGATTCCCGGCCTTGGTGCAAATTTTCACTCGTCACTTCAGTCTATGTATACAAAATTTGTGTCAAGTGTTTAGAATGCTGTCACTCATATAACACTGATGAGTTTCTCATATTTGTATGCAAAACTTGGGAGCCACCGCGGCTTCGCAAGGGCAGCACTAAGTATTTACGATCGGCTGGCTTGTTTATAACATGTAGTGATGAACACAAACCGTCCTCGTGAATCAGTCTTTCTATCAGTGAAAACCGCATCAAAATTTCTGCAGTAGTTCCTGAGACTTGCCACAACATACAGACATATAAACGCGGCGAGGGACTATAGAAATATAGTAGTTCTGAGTACATTATAGTGATTAGTAATATATATTGCGCTCAGCTTTTGACACCAGTATGCGGTGCAACCCTTGCACCATTGGGTACGGCCGCCTCTAGAACCCGAAGTACCCTCCGTCAATCACCGTAGTGTGGCCCACTGACAGGGCCGAATTTTCAGATGGTGCGCCGTAGGTCAGAGACCTTACCCCCCCCCCCCCTCCCCAAATCTCGTTTGTTTTCAACTTTTGACGTTTTCAGTTTTCGTACTTTGCTTTGTTGTCCTATTAAAGCAACAAACTACACTACAACGGAAATTAATAATGGAACTGCTTGAAAGGAACATGCGATGGACTGTGTACTTAAACTTTTCTGCTTAGCGTTATCTTTATGCTGTGAAAACGAAAACTATATCGGAGGGAGGGAAGGGACAAGCTCGACCTAACGTGGTGTCGCTTTTGGAGTGGGAAACACAACAGCCATTTTCGCCTCAGTCACAATGTATAAAATCAGATCGATACTGCTTATTCGCATTAAGAAAAGATATTTTAATGTGAAACCAAGAATATGTATATTAACCTAGAAAGCTAACATTTCCCTGACTACTATACAAAAAGCTTTTCGTCAAGACCATTTCGACAAAGTCATCAATTATATCAGCACAAATCTGTTTACAGTTTCAAATATAGATGATGTACTCAGTGTTTCCTGCATAGGTGTCCGAAGCTAATTTTTAATTCCTTTCTAAGACAGAAAACGACATTTCCGCTAAACAGACACCCCCCATGAACCACTTAGCTTCCTCATGACGTTCATCGCGTGACCCAGTATACGAAAACGAAAAGCGCCGATCGAGGTCTTTCGATGACCCCTTTCCTCTCGGCGCGCTAGGCCCGGGCCTTTCTGGCCTCTGCGTAAATCCTGCCCTGTGTTCGGAGTACAAATGTAGATCTGGCGCCGGCTTCTAAACGCTGTACGTCAGGGTGTTCAGTATCTGCTCGTCCTTTGAGAAGGCGGCCGGCTATCTCCGTCGTCTCCTTTGGGTACTGTGTGTTTGGTCACGCGGACGCCCACGAACAGATGGGCGTAACGTCTGGACGCAGCTGCGGTGCGCTGTTTAAAATGGGCGGTGGGGCCGGTATGGCGTTGGCGTCCGTCAACTAGGAAGGCGGCCTTGGGAGTGGGCGCCGCGTCGCATCAGCCAGCCCCGATAGTGGACAGCCGTGCCGCGCCGCGACCCACGGCCGGCACGCCAAACTCCCGGCCTTGAGCAAAAGTGCTCGCCTCGACTCCGCGCTCGCGACTTAGCGCTGTATGCCATCGCGACTGCAAGCCAAGTAATGACTCACGTAAACGCCCGAATTGAAACGCGCACGACTGAAATGGTGCAATTATCCCATGTACCCTGTTAGCTAGCGAATATCTGATATCCACTTGACTGAACCATGCCGTAAGGCAGTGTTTTCCAGCCTTTCTGAGGCCATTATCCCTTAGTCCAATCAGATATTATGTAACACCCCACTCCCATCCACCACTAACGTCATCAATGACTGTAGGTGTTTTATTATATCATGAACTAATGATTCTGCTTATTTGTAAAAATATTTTTTTATAGAATGTTGCAACTCTATTTCAGAAAAGAAAGCTAACTATCCACATTGAGGATAGGCACGTGTTATACTTCCTCTGCACCACTCCTCTCCCTGGCGACTCTTTCTTCACCCACACTCTACACCCCCATTTAAAATACGTGCGCTATACTTTCTGTTTGCAAATCACTTCATCGCTGGACTCATTACTCCTGAACTGGTAGGAACTGGAATAATTATTCCACTGTGAAGGTCCTGTAGCAACGTAGTTACTTTTGTGTCGTGCGGTCAATTAGACGGATTTTTTTTTTCCTTGCCAAATGAATAATGAATCATTTGTGGCCCATTGCGGGAACTACCTACAAGCCAGAGAAGGCAATGTGATGAGATATTAAAGCCTATGTGATGTGCACGTCTCAGTATTACTGCCGAAGATGTGTGGCACAAAGTTTGTGTGTGAGAAGTGGAATATGTGAGTAGATGATGTTCATACATTCATGTCATAAGCTTTCACCTCAAACAAATTGTGTCGCGGGTTAATGTTCGTGTTTGAAAAAAAGATAAGGACTTGTAACTTAGTAATCAGTATTACAGTCTGACGAAATAGTGGTGATAATAATAATAATGATCTTTAAAAATAATTTAGTTTCGTAACCGTAACACAATTGAACTCCTTTGTTTTTACCCCTTAGGAAATTTCATTCAGGCGGTATGCGGTATTGTCCCCCCCCCCCCCCCCCCCCCCTCACCCGTTGGTAACCACTGCCCTAAGGCGTACTCTCATGGGACGTTAATACCTATGTGGACAAGGAGCTAGTGACGTCACAGCGTGGGCTGTTTAATTTGGTGGAGCGGACCAACAAAGGTCATCGGTCCTATCGGATTAGTTAAGGATAGGGAAGGAAATAGGCCGTGTCCTTTCAAAGGAACAATCCCAGCACTTGCCTGAAGCGATTTAGGAAAATCACGGAAAACCTTAATCAGGGTGGCCGGAAGCGAATTTGAACCGTCGTCCTCCCGAATACGAGTACAGTGTGCTAACCGCTGCGCCATCTCGCTCTGTTACAACGTGTGATTCTACGTTCCACTACACTGCGTGGCGTGAAAGGAAGAATCTAATATGTCCGGTTTTTGCCTCTTGCAGAGAATCTTGGCCAATCACAGGTAGCATCTGCTTTACGTCACAAGCTGGACTTGAAGCCATTTGTATTAAGTCCTATGCAGGTGAACTCCGTATTTGGTGGTTTTTATGTAACATAACCTCCCCCCCCCCCCCCCCCATGAACCATGGACCTTGCCGTTGGTGGGGAGGCTCGCGTGCCTCACCGAAACAGTTAGCCGTACCGTAGGTGCAACCACAACGGAGGAATATCTGTTGAGAGGCCAGACAAACGTGTGGTTCCCGAAGAGGGGCAGCAGCCTTTTCAGTAGTTGCAGGGGCAACAGTCTGGATGATTGACTGATCTGCCCTTTTAACACTAACCAAAACGGCCTTGCTGTGATGGTACTGCGAACGGCTGAAAGCAAGGGGAAACTACAGCCGTAATTTTTCCCGAGGGCATGCAGCTTTACTGTAAATGATGATGGCGTCCTCTTGGGTAAAATATTCCGGAGGTAAAATAGTCCCCCATTCGGATGTCCGGGCGGGGACTACTCAAGAGGACGTCCTTATCAGGAGAAAGAAAACTGGCGTCCTACGGGTTGGAGCGTGGAATGTCAGATCCCTTAATCGGGTAGATAGGTTAGAAAATTAAAAAAGGGAAATGGATAGGTAAAAGTTATAGTGGGAATTAGTGAAGTTCGGTGGCAGGAGGAACAAGGCTTTTGGTCAGGTGAATACAGGGTTATAAATACCAAATCAAATAGGGATAATGCAGGAGTAGATATAATAATGAATAAAAAAATAGGAATGTGGGTAAGCCACTACAAACAGCATAGTGAACGCATTATTGTGGCCAAGATAGACACAAAGCCCACGCCTACAAGTTTATATGCCAACTAGCTCTGCAGATGACGAAGAAATTGATGAAATGTATGATGAGATAAAAGAAATTATTCAGATAGTGGAGGGAGACGAAAATTTAATAGTCATGGGTGACTGGAATTCGATAGTAGGAAAAGGGAGAGAAGGAAATGTAGTAGGTGAATATGGAATGGGTGTAAGGAATGAAAGAGGAAGCCGCCTGGTAAAATTTTGTACAGAGCTTAACTTGATCATAGCTAACACTTGGTTCAAGAGTCATGAATGAAGGTTGTATACATGGAAGAAGCCTGGAGATACTGGAAGGTTTCAGATAGATTATATAATGATAAGTCAGAGATTTAGGAACCAGGTTTTAAATTGTAAGACATTTCCTGGGGCAGATGTGGACTCTGACCACAATCTATTGGTTATGAACTGTAGATTAAAACTGAAGAAACGGCAAAAAGATGGGAATTTAAGGAGATAGGACCTGGATAAACTGACAGAACCAGAGGGTGTAGAGTGTTTCACGGAGAGCATTAGGGGAACGATTGACAAGAATGGGGGAAAGAAATAGAAGAAGAATGGGTAGCTTTGAGAGATCAAATAGTGAAGGCAGCAGAGGATCAAGTAGGTAAAAAGACGAGGGCTAATAGAAATCCTTGGGTAACAGAAGAGATATTGAATTTATTTGATGAAAGAAGAAAATATAAAAATGCAGAAAATGAAGCAGGCAAAAATTAATACAAACGTCTCAAAAATGAGATCGACAGGAAGTGCAAAATGGCTAAGCAGGGATGGCTAGAGGAAAAATGTAAGGATGTAGAGGCGTATATCACTAGGGGTAAGGTAAATACTGCCTACAGGAAAATTAAAGAGGCCTTTGGAGAAAAGAGGACCACTTGAATGAATATCAAAAGCTCAGACGGAAACCCAGTTCTAAGCAAAGAAGGGAAAGCAGAAAGGTGGAAGGAGTGTATAAGGGTCTATACAAGGGTCATGATGTTCTAGAGGATAATATTATGCAAATGGAAGAGGATTTAGATGAAGATAAAATGGGAGATATGATACTGCGTGAAGAGTCTGACAGAGCACTGAAAGACCTGAGTCGAAACAGGGCCCCGGGAGTAGACAACACTTCATTAGAACTAATGATAGCCCAAAGAAAGCAGGTGTTGACAGATGTGAAAATTACCGAACTATCGGTTTAATAAGTCACGGCTGCAAAATATTAACACGAATCCTTTACACACGAATGGAAAAACTGGTAGAAGCCAACCTCAGGGATGATCAGCTTGGATTCTGTAGAAATGTTGGAACACGAGAGGCAATACTAACCCTACGACTTATCTTAGAAAATGGATTAACGAAAGGCAAACCTACGTTTCTAGCATTTGTAGACTTAGAGAAAGCTTTTGACAATATTGACTATAATTTTCTCTTTCAAATTCTGAAGGTAGCAGGGGTAAAATACAGGGAGCGAAAGGCTGAAACCAGATGGCAGTTATAAGAATCGAGGAGCATGAACGGGAAGCAGTGGTTGGGAAGGGAGTGAGACAGGGTTGTAGCCCATCCCCGTGTTATTCAGTCTGTATATTGAGCAAGCAGTAAAGGAAACAAAGGAAAATTTAGGAGTACGAATTAAAATCCAAGGAGAAGAAATAAAAGCTTTGTAATTCTGTCACAGACAGCAAAGGACCTGGAAGAGCAGCTGAACAGAATGGACAGTGTCTTGAAAAGAGGATATATAAGATGAACATCAACAAAACCAAAACGAGGATAATGGAATGTAGTCGAATTAAAACGGGTGTTGCTGAGGGAATTAGATTAGGAAATGAGACACTTAAAGTAGTAAACGAGTTTTGCTATTTGGAGAGCAAAATAATTAACGATGGTCGAAGTAGAGAGGATATAAAATGTACACTGGCAACGACAAGGAAAGCGTTTCTGAAGAAGAGGAATTTATTAACATCGAGTATTGATTTAAGTATCAGGAAGTCCTTTCTGAAAGTATTTGTATGGAGTGTAGCCATATATGGAAGTGAAACGTGGACACTAAATAGTTTAGACAAAAAGAGAATAGACGCTTTCGAAATGTGCTGCTACAGAAGGATGCTCGAGATTAGATGGGTAGATCACATAACTAATGAGGAGGTATTGAATAGAACTGAGGAAAAGAGAAATTTGTGGCACAACTTAACTAAAAAAAGGGATCGGTTGGTAGGACATATTCTGAGGCATCAAGGGATCACCAATTTAGTATTGGAGGGCAGCGTGGACGGTAAAAATTGTAGAGGGAGACCAAGAGATGAATACACTGAACAGATTCAGAAGGATGTAGGTTGCAGTAGGTTCTGGGAGATGAAGAAGCTTGCACAGGATAAAGTAGCACGGAGAGCTACATCAAACCAGTCTCTGGGCTGAAGACCACCATCACAACAACAACAACAACATGTAACATTATGTTACGTGATATGAATACAAGATGTTTCGATGCACCAGCACCTCTGGAAAATGTGTCGTTTTTGGTAGTTTGTTATAATAAAATGTCTGGAAACAGCATGTCGCTACTGAGGGGGGTTCATATTTAACGCATTTCGAATTATAATTTGCATGCTATAAAGTATACCGTGTCATTGCTATGACCTAATGATGATGTATAAAAAGAACGTTGTTTGGTACAATTTTCATTGTCAAATCTCAAACAATAACATCTGTGGTTACCAACTTTAGAAATTTCTAACAACAATTGCCACGAAACACTACTGCATTGTTGAAACTGAAGTGTAATCGACAGCGTCGTGGACTGTGAAAAGAAAAGTGGCAGGTTTGCCTCATTCTACCAGCAAGATTCTCTTTTATTCACTTTATGTTTTCTAAAAGATTCTGGACTTCTTTATTAATTTAACAGAAATGTGTTCCGCACTAGCGATGTTATTAATATAAATAATGCATTTGTTGTTATTCTAGTTGCACAGGCAAACGACTGGAGTGTTTCCCCAGTGGCCAGAAATCTTAACAGCCAGTCTATGTCAGGAAGTAACCACAAGTTTCACACTGTAAGCTTTTGCTATTATGAAACTTTGTGTAGTAAATATCCACATATCTCCCGGTTTTGTGGACTGCCTCAAGTTTGTGTCTTGTCGGTAAATGTCGTGTTCCATTCGAACGAAATTACGAAACGAATCTCTATCTTGAAATCAATGTGATTAAGTACGTTACCTCAGAGAGATGGCAATCAACACATCGAGAATATGGGTATAACGCACTCGAAAACTGATATTTGATACTATACTTTAACTAAATTCAATGTAAATAAAAAATGTGATGAAATCAACCAACAAATAACCTTTACTAGTACTTATCTCAGAACATTGTGCAGCGTACGTAGTGTTCCTCTGCCTGCAATTCATCGTTCAAGCCAGCGACGAGTCCAGAGTCTTCTTCGCGATCGTCCAACGTGCTTCACGCTTAGGAATACGTCCCGTGTGAGGACGGCTTTAAGCCGTGAACGGGAAACATTCCACAAGTAGTTTCCAACGCAGTTGTGGACGCTCTTAAACGAGTCGGTACATCACAAAGAACGTGCTCCTCAAATGTCGCTAGTGACCGTGGCACTCTGTAGCGGCAGCTGTCAACTAAATCTAGCACGCACTCCACACTTCATTTATGGAAGAGGTAGCTCATAAAACAGCTACACTTCGGCTCTGTTTGTGATTGTCTCAGATGTGCGGAAGGAATGTCGATTAACGTTCTGGACAAGCCGATGGATTGGACAGCAGATTGCTGGTAGTCGAAAGCTGCTTTATGTTACTTTTAACATTATACAAACACTGTTCCTTTTTGCTACACCTAATAAAACGCACATTTCCTCCCTTGTTCGTTTGCTAGCCATGTTGTTCTGTCTGTTACACTGTACTGAATTGCGAGGGAATCATTTAATGACGTCGGCAGTAATCTTGCAATTCTTGACCAGTGTCTGCACAAACTATAAAAAAGTCACTCCTGAACGAATAGCTAGCGCTCTCTCTCTCTCTCTCTCTCTCTCTCTCTCTCTCTCTCTCTCTCTGTGTGTGTGTGTGTGTGTGTGTGTAAAATAATTCAGTTTATCGGAACATAACCTACAACCTTTCCGCCACTACACTAAAGTCGACACATGTTATTTGAGTCTATGTCTTATCTTACGATGTTGTAGAGACTTTGACAGCAGATGCCAGTACCTGTCATTTAATTATAAAAATCTACCAAAATCGACGCATTTTTGATAAATATTGAATATGCCAGTGCCTTGAAACGACATTATGTCATGACACGCAAGCATAATACAAAAAGCATCAAATATAAAAGCCTTTAACGACTGATGCAGTTGCCCATATTCTAACAAATCTTATCAGAATCGACGCGTTTCCAAGATACCCTCTACGTTCCAGTGTTGAAACAGCATATATTCATAGAACGTAAGCTATAATATGAAAACCATCGAACACGGGCTTCAATTGTCAACTTCTGTACACGATAAGGCGTCTCTAAAATTGTACTTGTGATGCAGAAGGCAAGCATGGATCTTTTTGGTCACGTTCCTCTCCACGAAGCAAAATAACTAACGCATCTGAGTCTTGTTCTGCCTTGGGAATGCTCACAACTTTAAAACTCCACGCTGAGACGTCAAAGCAGCACTTCAACGTTCGCTTTCACGTCCCGTTTGAGGGCAGCTTTACAGTACCATCCACATTACTTATTGCAAACACAGTCACTATTTAAAGAAAGTATGTGATTTTGAAACAGGCAAAAGTTGCACAAGACGTTAATGATAAATAAACCTGAGATCAACTTGAAAGACATGGTCTTACGGGAGGTGGCATATCCTCCTTCCTCCCACCTTCGAACTGACTTACGCAGCCAGTTTAACTTCGACGCCCATTACCACTGCACATCCCGGCAGTTTTCACATTGACAAACGTTACCTGAAATTAAAGACATGATAAGTGTCAGATAATAATCCTAGGGCTTTCCTAGGATCGAACTAAAAACTTTGGATACGTAGTCTGGCACTTGAGAACTGAACTAACAAGGCGGTTGTTTATTTACAAATAAGCCCAACTGATTTCGGGCCAGATTACATCTACGGTAGCAAACAATACTGTACAAAACAAACAAAAAATTGTTAACAGACGTAGTTCAACGTCAATGCAAAACACTAAACCTTTTAAATACTGCGCTACGTGCAGTGTGTTACGGGAAATGGATTCGCATAATCCGCACTTTTCACGAACAAGTACACTACGTATTTTAACTAACCATCTTCACGAATATTGCCTAGAGCGATTGTGGGATATCACGGAAAGCATAACCTGGATGGCCGGAGGTGGATCTGAACCGACGTCCTCGTGAATGCGAGTCCATTGTGCTAGCCACTTTGCCACCTTGCTCAGTTTGGGTTCCGGTGAAAGGTAGGAAGATGCGAGGCAAGCCTGGCCCTGCGACTTATCTTAGAAGTAGGTTGAGGAAAGGCACATCTAAGTTTACAGCCTTTCTAGATTTTGAAAAGGCTTTTAATAATGTTGGTTGGAGATAAACGCTTTGAAGTTCTAATGTATCAGAGGTAAAATACACGAAATGAAAGGTTAAATACAACTCGAACAGAACGCAGCTATAAGCGTGCGATCATAAAATTTCCGTACGAAGGCTGCACAGTCCTGAATCGGTGTGTCAATGGCGCAAAATCGCCATGGGCATTGAGGAAATCATACCACAGACACACCAGGTTGAAAATACCCATTTAGTAAGACACCGTCTCTTGCTGCTTGAAGTAGTCTGTAACAGTTAATGGGTGTTAATCCTTATATATGATTTCAGATATTCTAATACTTCATAGAGGACGTGATTTCCAGTTTATAAATATAATACAGGCAGCAGTCAAGTGTCAGAGAAGACAGAGTGCTAAAAGACTGGCAGCGGAGCAACAGTGTACCAATCTTCAAACAGGAAGGAAGGAAGGAAGGAAGCCCTGCTGAGTGTTCTAACTGCCACTCGATCAGATTACTAAAAAAAGCAATGAACATCTTTGAACGCATTCTCGATGTAAGGATTCGCGAGATAGCTGAAATCACCAGGAACCAATTCATATTTGTGAAAAATTGTGGCAAAATTGACACAATTTATACTGCATGGCTACTAGTTGAAAAATACTGCGAAAAGAACAAGACACTGCGCCTTAAGTTTCCAAACCTCGAAAAGGCATTCAACCGGATACTGCACGACCTAACCTGGTTAGCGCTGCGAGACCATGGCAGTCCAGAGTACTATGTTAACTGGATACGGCTTCTGTATCTTGAACCCAAGGAGCTATGTCTAAGGGGTTGCAGGAGCATCCAAACGCTTTCACGTCAAAGTAGGAATCCACCATAGCTCAGCCTTGTCACCATTGCTGTTCCGCCTTGTGATGGACACTGTCACATCAGAGCTGCATATGCTACTACAACGGACAATTCTCGATGCTGATGATGTTATGTTGACTGCAGAGACCAAGTTTGATCTCGAGCGTCAAACACAAAGAGTGGAAAGACTGAAATGCGCGATATGGACAGCGACTCAACGAAAAGAAACTGTGTACATGACATCAGATCCACGAGACGCTGGGGTTATCAACACTGACGGAGAAACTCTACCACGAGTATCAAAATTTAAGTATTTCGGTTCTACAATCTCTAGCGATGGTCAGCTTACAGACAAGGTCAACGCAAGGACGCAGGCAGCTTGGATGAAGTGGCGAATGCCAACAGGAACCACCTGCGATAGTTGGTTTTATGAATTATCTGAACTCAGAGATCTACCACACTGATTGTTGACCAGCCACAAAAGAGTCAAGTAGGGGTCGCGGATACTAAGATGCTTAGATGGACAGGTGACATCATTCGACTGGTACACGTTTGAGCGACACTATCAGCAAACGAAGAAAATGCCAGATAGCCTTCGGTGATGGTTTGGACATGTGCTGCACGCAGAAGGCGATACTACTGCAAGGTCATCATACACAGTGGCTCTCATGGGAGAGACACTCATGTGACGAACAGGACAGTGACGGGCTGACACGCTGCACAACGACCTGAAGGCAGTAAATCTTCATCCACACAAGACCCACGAGCGAACAAAATGGGACCGTGAATCCACTCGCCAGAATCTGCCACCAGGCACGCTAAAGAAAAAGAAGAAGCAGTCAATGTGTAGAGCGGGAAATGCTTCCTCCACTCCCAGCAGCCCTATCTAAAACCAATAAAGAAAATGTGCATGGAACGTCCCTCACAGCAACTAGGCCTAAATGAACCTGAATTACCACGTAGCAAACTGCAGGTTACCGGTGAATTGCCAATTAGTAAACGACAGTCTAAGTCATGGACATGGAATATATTGTCTTCTCTGTTTTTGTTGTCTGCATATTGTCGTGTATTTTGTGGACTAACACGAGAACGTTGATAGCATAACAAGGGCGTTCAAATCTGGGTGTGGTTGGTTTAGCAGTTGAAAGGGAGTTGTCAGCTTTCGGCGACATGCTGTGTACCGTTCGCGTAATTATTCAAGAATCTTCACTGCCTGAAACAGAATGTGACGCGCCCAGAAGGGGAGGAGGAAACGTAATGGAACCTTACGGGTTGTGAGGGTATGTGATGTTATATCGCTCATTACAATATCGAGCCAAATTTATAAAGAACTTGGCAGTATGAGCCCACTTATCAGTCTGACGTTGCATCCACTCTGGCCTGGATGCACGCACTGCTTCTGTTGAGAAGGGTGTCAAAGCAGTTTATCCTCTCCCGTGGCAAGCTCTCACAACTGGTGCAACTGGGCCCTGATATCCTTGATACTGGCAATGGGATGGATTTAATGATCGAGCTGGTCCCGCCCATGTTCTATTGCGGACCGATCTGGGTAGCTTGCTTACCACCAGAGTGTCTCAAAATCAAGCAAACAATTTATTGAGACACTTGCCATGTGTGAAAGAGCATTGTCCTGCTGAAAAATGGCACCACGATATTGTGATACGAGAAGTAACACATTAGGCAGGATGTCCTTGACAGACTGTTGTGTTGTTAAGAGATCTCTCAATCACTACCAGCCTGCAGCCATGAACTGTAGTCACGCCCGCTGATCACACCGTGACACGAGTAACACCCCTGTGACTCTCCGAAACATTGGAAGACCTCTACCAAGATCACTGCCATACTAGCCAGTGATGGTCATTCGGAGCAGTGCAGAAATGCGATTCATTACTGAACACAACGCGACGACATTCATCAGCACTCTACTAGTCTCCGAATAATCCGAGTAATGGTGCAGGCGGTCCATTGCTTGTTCTCGGATGGCAGGCGTGTATCTGAAGGGGTTACGATTTGCCTGGTGCACTTTACGGAGATTATCCTTTGCAGTGATCAGATGCTAGATGACAAGTATGCCTGCTCTTACGTTACCATGCAAGTCAATACTGGGCCACTATCAAATCTGAATGCCCCAAAAAATCTGGATACTGCAACGATTCGATCAGCCTGCCATATGGTAACCCAAAATGAGGCCACTTTCAAACCCTGCCAGGGGATGATACCACTGTCTCACAGGAGTACATGGCATCTCCGTGTTACAGTGATACTAAACATCTGATGCTGTTCGCGACTCTTATATACCCTGCCAGCCCTGGTACCAAATTAACCACGAGCAACACTACTGTAGTCTGGCTGCTGTTGTCTCTGTTACAGAGAAATGAACTCTAATCATTTTCATACTCGCCGATGGTATGTACATGTCCGAAGGTACACTGAGGCGGCAGAAGTCAAGTGACAGCGATATAGTTCAAATGGCTCTAAGCACTATGGGACTTAACTGCTGTGGTCATCAGTCCCCTAGAACTTAGAACTAATTAAACCTAACTAACCCAAGGACAGCACACACATCCATGCCCGAGTCAGGATTCGAACCTGCGACCGTAGCGGTCGCGCGGTTCCAGACTGTAGCGCCTAGAACCGCTCGCCCACTCCGGCCGGCGACAGCGATATGCACATATACAGGTGGAGGTGGGCGTACACAAAGCATAAAAGGGCAGTACATTGTCGGAGCTGTCATTTATACTCAGGTGATTGATATGAAAAAGTTTTCGGCTTGATTATGGACGCACGACCGGAATTGACAGATTTTGAACGTGGAATGGAAGTAGGAGCTACGCGCATGGGGCATTCAGTTTCAGAAATCATTAGGGAACTCAGTTTTCCGAGATCCACAGTGTCAACAGTGCGCTGTGAATACCAAATTTCAGGTATGATCCCTCACCACGTACAACGCAGTGGCCGACGGCCTTCACTAAATGACTGAGAGGTCGTGTGTTTGTGTAGACTAGTCAGTTCTAAAACACACGCAACACTGTGTGAAATAACTACAGAAATCAGTGTGGGATGTATGACGAACGTATCCGTTAGGACAGTGGGGCGAAATTTGGCATAAATGGTTTATGGCAGCCGACGACAGACGCGAGTGCCTATGCTAACAGCAGAAGTCGCCTGCAACACCTCTGCTGGCTTCGTGGCCACATCGGTTGGACCCTAGACAACTGGAAACCGTGGCCAGGTCAGTTGAGTCCCGATTTCAGTTGGTAAGAGCTGATGGTAGGATTCGAATCTGGCGCAGACCGCACGAAGCCATGGACCCAAGTCGCCAATAAGACACTATACAAACTGGTGGTGGCTCCATAATGGTGTAGGCCATGTTTACGTGGAATGGACTGGGTCCTCTGGATGTTTGGGCGAACGACTGAATTTCATGGTTGATAATACATCATGTCACCGGCCCACAACTGTTCGCAACTGGTTTAAAAAACATTCTTCACAATCCCAGCAAATGCTTTGTCCAGCCATATCGCCCGACATGAATCCCATCGAACACTGATGGTACATAATCGAGAGGTGAGTATGTGCACAAAATCCTGCATCGGCTACACTTTCACAATTATAGACAGCTAAAGAGGCTGCATGGTCCAATATTTGCGCAGGGGACTTCCAACGACTTGTCGAGCCCATGACACGTCGAGTTGCTGCACTACGCCGGGCATGAGGCTGTCCGACACGATATTAGGAGGTATCCCATGACTTGCCACCTCAGTGTACAGTGACATCCAACAATGTCTTCCGAGTGATTCACTTTTTCTAAGGTATTATATCAAAAGTAAGGCAACGTATCTTGAAGTATCAAGTAACGAACTAACGTGCGTGGATCTCTCTGCACTATAAACCAATTGCGTAGGGGAAAAATTTAAGGTCTGAGCTGAGACGTTTCATCACACTATGAAAACAGTATAGCCACTTGTTAAAAAATAAAAATGCAAGTGAGCATGTCAAAATCAGTATCTCGAATATTAATAGTATAAATATTAACAACCTTTGAGGAAAGACGTTGGAGGGAACGCAAAATAGTAGTTGTCTTCCAGTTTCTAAAAATTTCACTAGAATATTGTTCACAGACATGTTGTTGTAATTACAAACAGCCCCATAATTATGATTCTTAAGACAAATTTTAGTATCGAAGTATTTGTTAACTGTTCACTACCTACACGATGGCGAATTCGTACGTCGAATCTGTGTGGATCTCCAGCAGTGAACTACCGGTACTGTACAGTTTTCACTGGAACTTTTCATACAAAATTTAATTATGGGTAATGCATATCTGTATATAACTACCGGTACCCTACAGCTTTCACTGAAACTTTTCATACAAATTTTGATTGTGGGTAATACATATATTTATAAGTGGCCTGCTGTGTGTATCTTGCTTAACAATTAGTTTGCTGTTTTATTCTTTATTGTTGCTGTCGCATAGGGCGCCAAACAATGATGTGTCGCAAGCGATCTCGTTGCAACTAGGTCACTCGCCTCGACGCCGACACAGCGAATGATTTTCCAAGCAATTTCGACAAGTACAATATTACGAACGCCACCGTGTCGGGAAGCCTGCTATGGAAAGTGAACTGATTTGTTTAGCAGCAATGGCAGTTGGGTCTGCATTCCCACGAATACTTGCAACAAGTAAGTTAAAAAAAACGGGAATTTTAATTTATTAAACTTGTTTTAAAAATGTTTTTCTTGACAACTGTATGTTACTTTACTGCCTATATCACACTTTTCACTGACGCTAAGTGTGTCGCGTACATCTTTCCAGTGTCCTAATAAAATTCGTTTTTCATTTATTAGTCCTCAATTCCTTCTTCATTCATTAATCATATAGCGTAACGGCAAGTATTCGCACAATATGTTTGTGGTCTCGATGTGTCTATAAAACTGTTGTCAGTAGCACCACTGCTGACCATAACCCTTGTTATAAAATGTATTTAGGGAGAGATTATATGAAATTACAAGGGATTTGAGTACCGCTGTATAATACATTTGCACTAAACTTTTAAGCCAAAAGTCATAATATTACGGTGCGTCGTTCTGTTTCGCCGTTGAAAACCGTAATCATGGGTGTAGTTGTTTCGTGAATACTTCAAAATCACCATTAGGTGCCCAATGTATAGAAACTACTGCTATGAACTTACGATGAATTTCTACTTCTACAATACACACATCAAAATGTTTATCAGTGCACAAATGGTGCTTGTCAATGTTTTTGTATTATTTGTTAATATAATGGCAATTCCGGCGAATTCACTTCTCAGTGTGATTCGTGTGGCCCCTGAATATTTATGAATTCTAACGTAAACTACTTTATGTGGGCAAGGCGAAACGACACTACAAAGAAAACAATCACGCTTGGTAACTAGACAATCCAACAACCGCACTGTCACGCATCGCATCGTGGTGATCTGCCCACACACATGCGATATCCGGACAGATTGCACGACATGGCGGCAGATCGCTCAGATCCGTCGCTCGTGGGTGGGGCCGTTAATAGTCGAGGAAAAGAGAGAGAGATTTGTAACAGATGACAGAGAGATTTGTAACAGATGACTGTACAGTTTCGTTTTCGGTATTCATTTTTCCAGACCAAGCGAAGTGAGGTGAAGGAAGAGATTGTGACTATAATTAACACTGCTTGTAAGTTAAAAAAAAAATAAAAAAAATGGGTACATAAGAACCAGAAATATTGGGGGGGGGGAGCGCATTTTAGCACTTTCGTTACGGGAAGGTAAGTTCGGGTTTTCAGTATAATCGCCCTGTACTATTTTGACTAACTTTACCTGAATGATTTTTGGGCACCTTATTGGCATGTTTTATGAACGCTTAATTCTAGACTGCAAAGATGCAGCTGTTAGAACCGCTAGTTTTTCACAGCATGCTTTTCAGGGAGACCATATGCAGTGGAGCGGCATTTAGCTCATGACGTACTGACTTGGCTCTGAGGCTGAAGTGACTTTATCGTGTTCTGCAGTTTGCTGCTGCTGCTCAATGGTTTTTCTGACGTTTATCAACGGTGAATGCATTCCAATGGAGGGCGCATCTTTGACACTGCCAGCCACTTGTGCTGGTGAAATGCCAGAAAAATCATTAAACAAACATTGTATGACGAAAGCCTGGAGGCAATACACCAACAAGTGACCACAAAAACATATTATATGAAGTCTCCACTCCTCTAACGACCCCTCTTTTACTTTAACCTGTGCACATGATAAGCTCACAGAATTAGTGCACAAATGAAGCACAACTATGCTTTGTTTATGTTACTCTAATAACTCCCAATTCAAAAGCAGGTCGTAACAAAAAGTCAGTGTTTCCGTCTACTGTTCAGTGAATTCCAGCTGTTTCTTCCCATTCAGTTTACAGAGTTCTAAAACCTGATGGAACGATATTATACTTAGCAACTTGCCTTGAGTCCTACAGTGACATTTTTTATATGAAATATCTTATCTATCATCAAATTACTGCTGCACTAGAAGTATAAACTTCTCAAAACTTCATTTGGCTTCACCTGTTTATCTTTGACAAAAGACATGTCTTCCTGAGTCATCACTTCCACTGACTTGACTGCTGTTTCACTTTCACTGACTGACCATTGTTTCATCTACAACTGACACTTTCTTAGAAGAAAATGTCTGGACATTTCCTTTAAGGTAGTACGTTACGGTGAAGATTGACTGCAGTCATGATTTCACTGTTGATTGATTTCAGTTGGACAAAGTTGTTCTTAGAAAGTTTCTCACATATTACTTTGTAACACTTTTCAGTGCAACAACTGACATCAAGCAACGTTGGTGTACATATAAAGTTTCACATAGACCTCTAGTCTCTCTACAGTGTGAGCAACAGATTTTTTTTCATCTCTTACTTAAAGAAACAATTTTTTGTTACGTAACCATTAATTTTTGGCACCTAACTTATCAACTGCTAACATCACCAAGACTGATTCTGCTTGTTATTATATTGCTTTGTTATCTGTATCCATTTGCATTTAACAATGACACTATGTAATACACTAAAACCTTGGTGGCAAGTGACCAAATAGAACAGAGTTACATTGCTGAAAACATTTCACTGGTACACATCATTTCGTTTGCAGAATATCATCTAAATGTACAAACATACTCCGCAAACCACTATACGGGGCGTGGTGGAGGGTACCTTGTACCACTACTAGTCATTTCCTTTCCTATTCCACTTGCAAACAGAGTGGAGAGAAATTGACTCTCTGTGTGCCTCTATATGAGCCTTAATTTCTCTTATTTTCATGGTCCTAGTGTGAAAGGTTTGTTGGCAGCTGTAGAATCGTTCTGCAGTTAGCTTCAAACACCAGTTCTCTAAATTTTTTCAGTAGTGCTCCACAAATAGAACATTGCCTTCCGTCCTATGGTTGCCATTTGAGTTCAGGCAGCATATATCTTAATACCAGTGTGTTGATCAGTCCTACCGGCAACAAATTTAACAGTTCACATCCGAATTGCTTTATGTTATCATTTAATGCGAACTGGTGGGAATCCCAAACACTTTTAGCAGCACTGAAAAATGGGACACACGAGCTAGTTTTCTGTAAGCGGTCTTGGTTTTTAGGTCACCTAAACGTCCCCAAACTTCTGCCAAGAAACTGAAGTCAACCATTTGCCTTTCCTACTACCACTCTTACCTGCTCATTCCACTTCATCTCTCTTTTCCACTTTATGCCTCGATATTTAATCGACATGACTTTGTCAAGCAGCACGCTACCAATGCTGTATTCACACATTATGGAATTGTTTTTCCTACTCATCTGCTCTGACTTACATCTTTCTACATTTAGAACAAGCTGCCATTCATCACACTAACTAGAAATTTTGTCTTAGTCATCTTGTATTCTCCTACAGTCACTCAATGATGACACCTTCAAGTATACCACAGTGTCATCAGCGAACAGCTGCAGACTGCTGCACACCCTGTCTGTCAGATAATTTCTGTATAGCCTACAGAGAATAAGACCAATCCTGTCTCTCCTCCCAGGGGCACACCTGATGATACCTCTGTCTCTGATGAATACTCATCATCGGGGACCATATACTGGGTTCATTTACATAAGTAGTGAGCCACAGACACATCTGGGAATGTAATCCATATGCTTGGACTTTTGTTAACAGTTCAGTGGTGCAAAAGGTCAAACACCTTTCAAAAATTAGGAATATGGAATCTGCTGTTGCCTTTCATCCATGGTTCTAAGGATATCAAATGAGAAAAGGTCAATATGAGTTATGAGCACAGGCAACTCTAAATCTGTCCTGTGGACAGAAGTTTTTCCGTCTCGAGGAAATAGATAATATTCGAACTCTGAATACATTCAAGAATTCTACAGCAAACTGATGTTACGGATAGTGGTCTGTAATTTTGGAGTCGCTGGGAACTTTGCACTGGGTGACAGATTCATGAAAAATGCATGTGAAATAAGGGACCGATGCTGCAGAGTACTCTCTGTAAAACTGAATTGGGATTAAATCTGGATCTGGCAACTTGTTTGTTTTCATCTCTTCCACATGCTTCTCTATGCCAGGAATGCCTGTTACTTTGTCCTCCATGTGGGAGCCGGTGTGATGGTCAAACAATGGTATGTTTGTATGACCTTGCTTCATGAATGATTTCTTACATGTGAATTTCAAACTTCAGCTTTCTTTTTGCTGTCTTCTGTTGCCACACCAGACTGGTCAACGAGTAAGTGAATAGAAGCCTTCAACCCACTTCATGATTTTATGCAGGAACATAATGTTCTTGGGTTATCAGCAAGATCTTGTGCAAAATGTATAACAGTGAAAGTGTGATTCACCATCAGTTTAAACTTTGCCCACAACTGCCGTAAACTCATCACACTGGTACGAAATGATGTATGTTTACTGTTTAAGTGGGGCACTAACAACTGCTTCCCTTTCCAGGAAAAATACTCTCCTAGCCTTCTGGGTGGATTTATTACCTTTAGTAATCTTCGTCACTATGATGACATCACAATCGCTAATTCCTACCTCATTACTAACACTGTCATCAACACTGACACTGTCTATAAGATGAGGGCAGTCTAAAAGTATTTCCATTGTGAGTAGGCTACCAAACTAGCTGCTCAATACAGTTTTCTGAAAATGTTTCAGTCTTATTGCCCAAGACTGTCTGCCCACACCACCTGCAGTGAATACATAAAGGTCGCACTCTGTACTTGGTTGGTTGAGGTCACCTCCAACTAATATCGCACAATTTCGTGTTTCCACACTACTGAGTGATTCTAGACCTGTAGGTGGAATTGGGTGGCCAATAAAAACATCCAATGATTAACCTGAGTTCACCTATACTGGTTACTTGTGCCCAGACAGCTTACATTTAGAATCAATTTCAACATCAATGGAGAGAAAATTTTTGTTGATTGCAATGAACGCTACCCCTCTTATGGTGTCTAATTTGTATTTTCAGTACACACTCCATGCTTCATCATCTCACAGCTTTCTACTTCAGGTTTCAGCCAGCTCTCAGTTTCGAGAATAATTAGAGCGCAACTACTTTCCTGGACGGCTCTAAATTCAGGAACTTTGTTACAAATACTTCAACAATTTAGTGTTAAAGTTTTGACAGTCAAAGTGTCTTTACTCTATGAAGGATGTGTTTTTGCAATCTGCGTATAGACTGGCGAGCATTCTTCGGAGGACTTTAAGCTACTGTCTAGCTAATCGAGTACCTGCTTCCCTGACCTATCAAGGGTAATCCTACAATATTCTACACCATAACGCAGGTCCAGAAATCTGCAGTGAAGACCATTGCAGAATCGACAAAGCCTGTGGTTAAGACCCTCCACTAGGCTCCCAAAGAAAGGAGCCCGATCAACTCTGGGAACGATGCATAAGCAAAGCCAGCCATCTTCACCACCCGCCAGTCTCCCGTATAAGCCACAGATGACCCCGGACACCTTTGGTGCTGACGCAATCCACAACTTGCATATGACTACACCCTGCATGCTCAATACCACAGGCAAGGTACCCTCCACATCTACGATTGAGCCCCCTCCCCGCAGACATACTGAGTGCTCATTGAATTTCTTTCCAGTCCTGGAAACTACTTCCCAAATGGGACTTCAAAGTGTGCCTAACATTGGAGCTCCCAGTAATTAGTGAACCCGTCCCCCCATATTCCTGTTCAGACCTTGCTGAAGGAGAGGGTTGGGGGTTGTTTGTGGGAAGAGAGGTCATCGGTCTCATCGGATTAGGGAAGGATGGGGAAGGAAGTCGGCTGTGCCCTTTCAAAGGAACCATCCCAGCATTTGGCTGGAGCGATTTAGGGAAATCACGGAAAACGTAAATCAGGATGGTCGGACGCGGGATTGAACCGTCGTCCTCCTGAATGCACTGAAGGAGAGGGTACCTGTCCACCCTCAGGGTGACTGGGGACCCCAATGAAGGAGCGGCTCACAGGGGGAATGGACAAGGCCAGACAGCCAGCCTCTGAATTGCCTCTCCATCGCAAATGATGCAAAATTCAATGGCAGTTTGGATGCAACATGCTCCAAAAGTTAACTACTATCTGTACTGGCCAGTTGAAATGTTGGAAAACATGTTAAATTAATTCTTGTAAATTTTTGATAGAACATCTGAACCTCATTTAACTACTTAAAAAAAGAAGAAGCTTGAAAAGAGTGAACCAGTACAATTTGTCACTGAAAGCAACTGTTAAAACTGATTAAGTTATTTATTTAATGGCTTAGTAATATGAAATACCTAAGAGTGTTCCACTAACTATATATGTTGCTTAAATGGACTGTATCCAAACAAAAATTCAGCATTAATTAACATGATGAATTACTTAAAAGCAACTTCGAACACACATACGAGATGTAATCCAAAATTTTCGGGACTGGTGCTGTCATCTGGAAAGTAGGAGTAGTAGATCTTTGCACCACTAGGTGACGAGAGCTACATACCCGATGAGTCAGTGTGTGGAGTGGCATTCAGCTGGGAGGACATGTTGCATGTCCACAGTGATTTCCGTAATACTCTCTGTTTGGTGTGTGGCAATTTTACGATAGATTCGCAAACAGAACAGCGGACCTTCGTCAGACTGCATCTGATGATCCAACCTTCTTGTCACGGCAATGAGAGCTGGGTTTATGGTTATGACCCAGAGACAAAGCAACAATCGTCCCAGTGGAAGAGCCCTGGCTGGCTCTCCAAGACCCAAAAAAGCGAGACAGGTGAAGAGCAAAGTGAAGTGATCATCGTTTTCTTTGATACCAAGGGAATTGTGCACAAAGAATTCGTCCCACCCAACTAAACAGTGAATTCCACACACTACTGTGACATTTTGTGATGGCTCTGTGAAAACACGCGGCGACAATGCCCGAACTTTGGCGTCAAGGGAACTGGCTGCTGCATCACGACAAAGCACACTGTGACACGTCCTTGCTCACCGGGACCTTTTTGGCAAAATGCAACATGGCGGTTTTACCCCACCCACCATACTCACCTGTTTTGGCACCTTGCGACTTGGTGCTAGTCCCAAAACTGAAACGCAAATTGAAGGGCCGTCGGTTCGACACACTAGAGAGGATTCAAGACGCATTGTTGGTGGTGATAAACGCCCTCAATGAACAGACTTCCAGAAAACGTTTGACCAATGGCAGAAGCATTGGGACCGGATGGTACATGCGGACAGGATCTACTTCGAGGGTGATGGTGACCATTAGTCCAAAGGCAAGGTTTTCAACAGACGGCTGCACCAGTCTTGAAAATTTTGGATAGCACCTCATACCTTAAAAATTAAGATTCTTTTCTATGTTTCACATTCTTTTTTTAAAAAAAACCTTTGTTATCTAGGAGTAGTATTAATGCTTAAATTGATACACACTATTCTTGTCTTTGATGGGAAAGGGAAATTAAAGTTTCCTCCACTCAGTGACAACAGTGATAGTGACCAATAGAAACAAAGCAGCAGCTCTGGCTGGGGGGATGGGGCAGGTATTTGGTCACTGCCTTTTAAAGTAACCACCCCAGAATTCACCTGAAGTGGTATGGTGGGACCTTCAGAAACCTGTCCAGATGATGATGAGTTTCTCTACTAAAAATGACAACATTCATAAACATAATAAAATTTAATCGTCCTACTCAGACCAGTCACTCCCTTCAGCCAACAGCCTTGTCAAAGAGAGCAGAGGAGTGGACAGTGGTTCACACTCGGGCCCTTGGAATGGGAAACTGCTCTTAATGGGAAGAATCAACAATGATCAACAACATGAGGATGCAGAAGGCAATGGAAACCACTGCATTCAATAATCGTTATGTGTATCCACAGGTCATTTGGTCTTTAATTGAAAAAGTGTCATGATGATCTCTCCATTATACACATAGCAAGTAATAAGAGGATATAAGTTGCAAGTGCTACTCTGAGATGAAGAGGTTGGCACAGGAGAGGAATTTGTGGCGAGCCACATCAAATCATTAAGAAGACTGATGACCCAGACCAGTGAGTTGGAACAAAGATGATTAAAGAAAAGAGGCAGCCAATGAATGCTAAGAATACTGAACAGAAACACTTTTCATGAAAACAAGGTTCTGAAGACACTCATTCACTCACTCGCTCACTCACTCACAAATAGCAAAACAATGATGAATAATGCACTTCTGCCAACGACACTGAGAAAAGATTACATATAATCCTGAGAACAATGGAAGGTAAAGGAAGTTCAATGACATGACAAGGCCAGTGGGAAATCCAAGGCCCCCAGACAAGTTCTCACTATTCAAAGCAGATTTCACACAAGATGCCCGACTTTCTCTCTTTCGTGTATGTGAAGTGCAAATGAATATTATAGCCAGAACAGGCCACAGTTGCAGAAATTTAGAAAATTAACACTGGGACATGTCTAATAATCACAAATGTAGAACAAGCTCAGAGTCATTGTGAATTAAATTATAGATATTTGTCTATTAAAAGATTAATTACTTACTTATTTACATTATTTTCAATTACATATATGTGCCAGCAACTTTTATTTATTTTTATTTTTTTATATTAAAAAAGAAGACAATTTTACTACTGTACTTTCCATTTCCCCAGCACAGTACAGAACCTTAGGCACCTTTCTACACAAAATTTTAGTGCCATGGGTTTTCAGTTGCTCAAATATTAAACCAAATTTTTGTTTTTCTGCCAGTTCATGTTATATTCACACATTTCACAGTACTAGAGAAAAAAAAAAAATTGAAAAAATATCAATTTGAAAGATAATATGAGGATTCATATGATAAGCAGATTAAATTTAGTATCAGTAGATCAGCAAATGTGACACTTCGTTCCGCCACACTAACACGTCACTGAAAGTGTAACAGGCTGTTGTGTCTCATGAAGCAACTACTTGCAATAGAATTGCTGAAGGTTTTAGATGATCAATCATCTTAAAGTAACATCGACTCAGCTATAGTGCCCGTTTAAAAAAAATATGTAAATAATCAATGTACAGGTAACCCCCATTCATTTTTATATTAACCTTCCGCTTATTAAGTAAAGCACAGAAGTCTTCTCTGGCAACCACTTTGCAATTTTTTCCACATTTTAAAAGCATTGGCAAATATGAAAATCACACTATATGCTAAAAAAAAAGGAGCGATCCTGCTTTAAACCTAAATGCTTGTTTTTGTAGTCTAGCATAGATTGGTTGAACCCACCTATACCAAATGACAGCTTTGGATGGCAATAAGAGATGGTTGTGACTGTAAGATCCTCATTTTGCAGCTGGTCCATCCACAGGGGGTTGGGACCAGTGGTAGTACACGGATGGGCTTGGACAGGGTGGTGGGTTATAAAACCATTGCTTTCACAATGAGGGCAAAATTCTGGGTAATGAGACTGCATGATAGGTGAAGTGGTGGCAAAGGACCCTATAGTACTTTAGTTTTATTATTATTATTGAATAAAGAGGCAATAACTTGTGTCAACTAGCATGTATCTGTCAGAGTAACCTGGTGAAATCTCATTTGCCTAAAAAACCCAATGATGTTATCCTTTGCATTTTGAAGAAATCTGTGATTAATTTATAGTTATCAAGCAGGTTATTTTACTTACCTTTTCGTTGCACTATTAGCCGCAGAAGAGGCCGTGCATTCAGTAAAGCACGTCCAAGATTATCATCATTGTTGATGGGAAGCAGGTCTCCATCACGTGGATCAGTGTATGAAAGCAGAAATGGGACGTCTGACAAATGATGTAGTCGTTCCACTAGCTGCTGAAAGTCGTCATACCGACGCATCTCATCCCGGTTAACTGAGAAACGGCGGAACTCAGCATCAAACTGTCAATGAAAAATATTTTCTATGATGGAAACAATCACCACCTCTAATTTGACAACATTGGAAAATTAAATAGGAAGCAAAACTAGGAGGGACTTAGGAAGCAAAACTAGGAGGGTCTTATATTGCCTTAATAAGCATAAAATATGAAATAACCTCTTTCACAAAAGTTTTCATACATCCTGTAACTTGCTGATGTAGGACCTGAGTAGGCTGATGGTGAAAAAATAATATCTGATTAATCCTGGGGTCTCTAAAACTAACTCCAAAGGAGCAAAAACTTTCTACAAGTTGGGTGACTGATCAACCCAGACATAGTGCTGAACACTATTTTCATTTTACTATGATCGTAGCAAAGAAGGTGTGCAACAGCACCTATCCTGTTTAAAATCTTTTCACATAGTAAATACAAATGTTTATTATGATACTTGCCAATAGGTAACTGGCTGGAACTTTATACAGTCTTGCACAGAAGAGCAACTTCCAAACGAAGTCAATAGGCCAGGAATATAAAATAGGATTGGAAGCTGTGCAAGTTAGTGAGTTGTGAAAGAATCCAGTCTTTTCTTGAAACTTAGTAGAACTAACTACCAAACAAGCTTTTTGTACCACAAAAAGTTACAAATTAGCATTGAACAACAAAAAGCCCAGGTTGTAATGTCAACAGTTATGGAAAGGATAGATTGCTACTCCCTGTAAAGACACTTTGAGCTGCAGTTGACACAATGAAAAGACTATGACACATTTCTATTTCTCTCTCTCTCTCTCTCTCTCTCTCTCTCTCTCTCTCTCTACCTCACACACACACACACACACACACACACACACACACACACACACACAAACTGTTATCCACGATTGCTCAGGTCAGAACAAATTGATGTCCCCTCTCCTTCACTTTACACTGCTGTGTATGGATCTATTTGGATGAGGTATTCCTTTGTTCTGAGAACAGCCTCACCTAGTCGGATGTAACGGTACGAAAAGTTTAAATGAGAATTTGAACCAAGCAGCAACTTTGTATTTTTTGCACACAAAAAGCTTTACAAGAGTGTCATAGCAAGTGATGGAAAACATCCTAAATAGTATTATGATTTTTGGCTGTATTACAATTGCAGCTTAAGATATGATACTGTGAGAAGAAACTGACAGATTGAGATTGATAGGCCAAGCTGAAACAAGACTTCTGGAACAAATGACATTTCTTCAGAATTATTGAGATCCTTGGGAAAGCCATCATGACAAAACTATTCTATCTCGAATGCAAGACCCATAAAAGACAAATGAAATACTCTCAGAACATAATTACAATCCTATAGAATGCAGTAGCTACTGACATACCAATATTACTGACCCATCAGTTTTATAAGGCATGGTTGCACAATATTGACAAATTATTTTGAAAAAACTGGTAAAAACCGACCCAAGGGAAGATCAGTTTGGGTTCTGAAGGAAAGTAGAAACACACAAGGCAATACTGACACGTCTTATCTTAAGAGAGAGGTTGAAGAAAAGCTAATCTACATTTATAGGATTTGTTTATTTAGAGATATGGTTTCGACAATGTGGACGGGACTTCACTCTTTGAAAGTTTGAAGGAAGTAGGGATTAAATACAGAATCAAAAGGTTATTTACAACTTTTACAAAAACCAGCCTGCACTAAGTAGAGTTGAAGGGCATGAAAAAGAAGCAGTTCCAGTAGCTGAGAAGAGAGTTTGACAGGGTATATAGCCAATTCTTGATGTTATTCAATCTTTACATTGAGCAAGATGTGAGGAAAACCAAGGAGGAATTTGGAAAGAGAATCAAAGCACAGGGAGAATAAATTAAAACACGGCAGTTTGCCTGTGACATTGTAATTCTTTCAGAGATAGTGAAGGACTTGGGAGGTCAATTGAATGGAATGGATATAATCTTGAAAATATGCTATACAATGAACATCAACAAAACTAAATAACACGAGGTTGAGAGAATTAGATTATTAAATCCAGACTGCTAATAAGAAGAGAGGAATTTATGAAAAATAGATATTCGTTAACATAAATACTTTCGTGTATCTTTTCTATTGGTATACAGTTAGGACAAGAAGACAATAAGAAACTTTTGAAATATAGTGCTACAGGATGATGATGCTGGAGGTTACATAATTAGTGAGGAGCCATTGAATAAAATCGGGGAAAAAAGTATGGCACAACTTTAACTAAAAGAAAGGACTAATTGACAGGACATGTTCTGCAGCATGAATTTGGTATTAGAGTGAAATGTAAGAGGTGGGAGTGGGGGAGGAGAGGAGAACTGACAAACTGCATGTTGATTTCTGTCTTGGGTTCTTTTGCCGATGTCTGATGATTTTTGTGACATTTCCCCAGCATGAGTGGGTGGCATTGTCAAAGATTCGCACTCCATTGCTGATAGTGGACTGGAGTTGAGCTTGTGGCCGCAGATTATATGTACCTGGTGCACCAACATCCAAGAGCTTTTCCGTGGTCATCTCCGGTGCAGTTCTCCTCTTGCTACCTGCAATGGGGCTGCAGTACGGGAATCCAGGATTGGTTCACCTTGAGGCTTTCTTCTTTTTAGTTGAAGCTATTCTCATGTCTTTGTATTTTTATAGTTTCTCTGAACGAATGATTGTGACAGCTTGTCTACAGCGAGAACTTCCGTGTTAGCAAATTTTATTATGTGGTCAGCCTCACACAGTGCTCGTGTTCTGATACGATGGATTTCTCCACCTGCCACAAGCTACAATGCCACTCATGTTCTGTGATCCTGGTGTTAATTGATCATCCAGTCATTCCAACATAAACTTCTCTGCACACGCATAGTATGCAGTTTATTCCTGACATTGCAAGTGGGGCCCCTTTCCTCTGTTGCCGATCTGAGGGACTTTATGATCTTTGTTAATTTATAAATAGTCCGTACACCATGTTTCCACAATATACGGCTGATTCTGTCCATCATTCCAAGTGTCGCATCTCTCATCTGAAGTGCTGTGGCTCACATATTCGTCTCGCTCGCATTACAAGCAAGACGAGTATGTGAGCTGCGGCACCTCAGATATGAGATGCAACACCTGGAAAGTGTTCTGAGGAACAATGAGTACTCCACCAGTTATACAAAGAAGTGTAACAGAGTCAAAAACTTGGCAAAGTGACACATCAAAAAAGGAAGTGTCAGGTACAGCCTTTCTGCCACACACTTCCAGTGATGGGCAGAATCGGCCGTTTATTGTGCAAACACAGCATACAGACTATTTATAAACTAACAAAGGAGATCAATGAGTGTCTCATATCAGCAAAGGAGTAAAAGGGGCCCATTTGCAATATTGGGAATATACCACAACCCATATACATGCAGAAAAATTTATACTGGAATTACTGAATGATCAATCAACACCAGGACCACAGAACATAAGCGACATTGCAAGTTGCGGCAGGTGTAGAAATCGGCCGTGTCAGAGAATGCGCTGTGTGAGGCTGGGCACATAGTAAAATTCGCTAGCATGGAAGTTCTGGCTGTAGAGAAGAGCTGTCAGCTGCTTGTTCAGAGAAGCTGTAGAAATATACAAACATGTGAACAGCTTCACCAACAAAGAAAAAAGCCACAACGTGAACATATAATTGATTCACATGCTGCAGCGACGTACTGTTGCACGTAGCAAGAGGAAAACCGCACCAGAAATGACCATGGAAAAGCCCTTAGATGTTGGCATGCAAATACATCCTGCGGCCTTGAGCTCGACTCCACTCCACCACCAACAATAGAGGGTATATCTTTCACAATTTCAGCCACTTGTACTGGAAAAACATCAGAAAAATCATCAAACCAGGGTCGGCTGAAGAACCCGAGACATACATCAATAGGAATTAAAAGGAAGGTCAGCATTGGCCGTAATATTACCTGTTTAGGTATGGTTCCCTTGCCAATTCTCGGGTTACTAATTGCAGCAGTTTCCCACATTCTGCCCATATTCTGATTTTTGTTTTGTTTTGAATTTTCAGAATTTAACTGATGCAATAAGTATACTCCCATATCAATATGTCATAAAAAGTGTGTGACAGGCACTCATTAGTAACTGCATCCATCTGTTTCCACATGAGATGGCACATATTTGCTATTCTCTTGCAGACATGCTATGTTTCTCCCAGTTCATTTTCAGTCAGAGTGAAAGCCTAAAGTACAATGATGAAGAGAAATGGTAGCAAGATCTGAATCCTGCAGCACTCTAGTCCAAATTTCTTTCAACAAAGAGCACTCGTTTTTAACTGAGACAAACTGCCTCCTGTTGCTTAAATAGAACTTCATTACAGCTAAAGATGGGTTATGTATGCCACTGAATTCCAGTTTGGCAACATGGGTGTTAAAGGGTATACAGTCAAAGGCTTTGCTGAGATCACAAAGTGCAGCATGTATTAGATCCTTATTTCCAAATGCAGTTAACACATGGTCAACAACTTCAGTGACAGCATTAGTAGTATTTTACCACGTTGGATTCCAAACAGTTTGTTGAAGCAGAGAGAGCATGCTTTTTGAAATAGTTATTTAGCTGGTTGTACAATAGAGACTCTAATACTTTAGAGAAAAGTGGGACAATAGAAACAGGTCAGTAGTTTTAGGGCAGATTCTTATCTACTTGTTATAATTTTAGCAGCTTTGAGTGAATCTGGAAAAACTCTGCAGAGTCTAAACATGTATTAAAAATGAAAGAAAGAGGTTGATAGATAATTTTTTTATTTAATTGCATAATTTGTGAACCAACAGTGTCCATATTTCTGAACTTAAAGAACCCTGACACAGCTTTTTTATACACATTGCTGTCACATCAATGTAGACCACCACTGATGTTCGACATCAGCGTGCAGTAACTACTCACAGACAGCAGGTGGCATTACTAACAGTGGACCAAACTGTGATTCAGACCACTTTTTGATAAAATCAGTCTTGAGAGAGAAACTGTCACTAACAAATGGCAACAGAATGGGAAAGATGATGAAATGGAATACAGACAAACTGAACATCCCTGATGAAGTAAAAAAATACCAAGTAACACTAAGCAGAAAGTTGAGCAATGAAGAGACCACAGTAGGAGTAGATGAAAGGTGGAACAGGTTTGAAAAAGCCATTAAGGATGCTGCAGAGGAAATAATAGGCATAAGAAGGAACAGAAGAACCCAGGAGTGGTTTGATGAAGATTGCAGGTCAGCAATAGAGGAAAAGAACAGGGCAACAACAAAAGTGCTACAGAGAGAAACCAGAAGTAATGTGGAACAATATAGAGAATTAAGGAGAAGAGCTAACAGACTGTGCAAGAGAAAGAAAAGAGAGTGGGATAAGAAGAAATTTCAAGAACTAGAAGAACTAAAGGAACAGAGTGAAATAAGAAAGTTATATCATGCCATAGGCAAAATGAAGAATAGATTCCAACCAAAAACAATGGCCTGTTCCAATGAAGATGGGAAAAATGATAAGGGAGGAAGGAGAGATAGTGGGAAGATGGGCAGAGTATTTCAAAGATACACTAAGCACCAGCCTAGAAGATGAAGAGAGAGCTGCACAGGAAGGAAGAGTGGAGCCGGAAGTAGACAATGACACCAATGAGGCAAGAAAGCCAACACTACAAGAGGTCTCCCAGGCTGTGCACAAGTCAAAAAACAATCGAGCCCCTGCGGATGACAGCATGATTGCTGAATTAATAAAAACTGGTGGTGAGGCTGTAATAAAGGAACTGCACACATTAATATCAGATATATGGGAAGCAGAAACTATGCCAGATAATTGGAAAATTGGAATAACAGTCCCCATTTATAAGAAAGGGGATAGAACAGCATGTGAAAACTATAGAGGTGTAACACTCCTAAGTACAGCTTATAAGATCTTCACAAGTATATCAAACGAAAGGATACGGAAGTGTGCAGAAGGCATACTAGGGGAATATCAGTGTGGGTTTCGACCAGGCAGAGGAACAACTGATCAAATATTTGTGATAAGGCAAATGATGGAAAAGTTCTATGAATATGATATAGATCTGCATTTCTTATTCATCAATTTCAAACAAGCTTTCATAAATCAGCAAGAACTATACAGAGTACTGAAAGAAGTTGGTACATGTGCTAAATTAATAAGACTAATCAGAATGACAATGACAGTAACAAGAGCGAAAGTAAAGGTCCTTACCAGAACAAGTGAAAGCTTTGACTTTAATAAAGGTGTGAAGCAAGGGGATAGTCTCTCCACTGTCCTATTCAACATAGCCCTGCATAGTGCAGTAAATAAAATAAACAAAACAGGCACCATATTTATGAAAACTGGCCAGATATGTGCATACGCTGATGACATTGCTATAGTAGGAAGAAATACCAATACACTCCTAGAAACATACTGGGCAATGGAAACAGAAGCCTTAAAAATTGGCCTCATAGTAAATGAAAACAAAAGAAAATATATGGTAATGTCACAATCTGAGGCCAGAAGAACCCCTAAAAACCTAAACATCAACGGCAAATGCTTCAATGGAGTGTCCTCTTTTAACTACTTGGGAGCTCTAATAACAAATGATAACAGTATTGGAAAGGCTATAAGGGAAAGAATACAAGCAGGAAACAGAGCTTGCTTTGCAAATATGCAGCTTTTCAAAAGTAGCCTTGTTACAAGAAAAACTCAATTGCTAATATATAATTCCCTAGCCCGCCCAGTTATCACATACGGCTCAGAGGTATGGACATTGACAGAACATGATAAAAATGCTCTAAAAAGCATTGAGGAAAATACTACGCAAAATCTATGGGCCAATAAGGGAGGAAGAAGGCTGGAGAATACGCTACAATGCCGAATTACAAGAGTTAATACAAGGCAGGGACATAGTAAAATTTGTGAAATCACAGCAAATACGATGGCTAGGACACTTGGAGGGAATGGCAGAGGGTAGAATTCCAAAGAAAATGATGAAAGGCATGATCCATTCAGTTAGACGAAAAGGGAGACCTAGAAGAAGATGGATCGATGAGGTAATAATGGATATCAGCAATATGGGAGTCCGGGGGTGGAAAAGAGCAGGAAATAACCGAGAAGTGTGGACGAAGATTGTTGATGAAGCCAAGGCACACCAAGGGCTGTAGAGCTACTGAAGAAGAAGAAGAATACTTTAGAGAAAACTGGGACAATAGAAACAGGTAACTAGTTTTAGGGCAGATTCTTACCTACTTGTTATAATTTTAGCAGCTTTGAGTGCATCTGGGAAAACTCTGCAGAGTCTAAACATGTATTAAAAATGAAAGAAAGAGGTTGATAGATAATTTTTTTATTTAATTACATAATTTGTGAGCCTTTAACAGCTAAATTCTCCATCTACTCCATTAAAAACATCTATCTTAGAAAACATTACAATATTTCTTTCCTACTGTTTACTTTATTATGGAAAGGATAGACTGCTGCTCACCGTAAAGATGGAACTTTTAGTTGCAGACAGTAACAGTCTTTTTTATCTTTACGGTATGTAGTAATCTATCGTTTGTCGACATTTCAACCAAGATCTTCCATTGTTTATTTTTACTACTTACTTTGTGATTAGGCCCAAAGGACCACTCCATGTCATGGTTAAGGCTTCTGCTACCTTTCTCCTTTTGTCCTTGTCACCTAGCTGTAGTAAGTCATGTCTTACTCAATTGCTTTCAAGACACTACACTACAGCACCTGGACTGAGTTTCCTTTCACAATTATGATTCAATATTTCCAACATCTAATGGTGTCTTATACTTCATTTACTCCTCCTCCAGAACACAATACTGGGAAGTTCCAATATTTAGAACAATATGTTCCGACCTGTTACTACGTACCCCGCCCCGCACGTTCCATCCCCCTGTGCAGCATACATTATGACCAAGCAGAAAGTGTACCTATAGAATGTACAGTCAGTCATCATTGGCAAGCTATACACCAAAGACCATGAAGAAATAATGTTGGAAGTTTTCACAGAATAGCTGATTTGCTATTTAGCAGTGTGCCAATTTTGGTTTTCCAAAGGTGCCTGCGAAGGCTAAACAGTTGTTACAACCTGTAAACATACTATGTTCCACAACAGGGTTTATTGTGAAGCTGGTAGAGATTGTCAATAAATACTGCCAAATGGATTAATCGGATTCAAGAACACAATTTCTTGGTTGCTATTGGGCCTTAGATTTAGACAGTTTAGGGCTGCCCGAACCAGGAAGTAAGTCAGACAAATAGCAACTCAATTTTTCATAAGAAGTTACTATATATATATATATATATATATATATATATATATATATATATATATATATATATATATCTTAAAACTTACCAAACAAAAGCGCTGGCAGGTCGATAGACACACAAACAAACACAAACATACACACAAAATTCAAGCTTTCGCAACAAACTGTTGCGAAAGCTTGAATTTTGTGTGTATGTTTGTGTTTGTTTGTGTGTCTATCGACCTGCCAGCGCTTTTGTTTGGTAAGTTTCATCATCTTTCTTTTTAGATATATTTTTCCCACGTGGAATGTTTCCCTCTATATATATATATATATATATATATATATATATATATATATATATATAGAGAGAGAGAGAGAGAGAGAGAGAGAGAGAGAGAGAGAGAGAGGATTGCGAGTACACAACCATGAATTAAAAACCAGTAGAGGTATATAGTATTTCTGGAAGGATGAGGGAGTGGGGATGGAGGAAAAGTGCAAGAGGTTGTAGAAAAATGGGTCAGCTGCTTTTGTGCTCCAGATTTTTCTTTTTTTTATGGATAGAGTATTTCTGGAAAATGCATACAAAACTTGATTCTCCTAGTTCTGCTCATTGTACGTATATGGAGTTTCACAGGTGCAGGTCTTCAGTGTGATCAAGCCGACTCGTGTAGGAAGTTTTAATAAGCAAATGATATAGGATTTTGAAAATCACTTACAATCTGTCAGACATCAATCATAGTAGAGTTTTTGGCCAGATACTGGAAAATTATAGAATGGCAGTTCTCCTTGCCGCTGAACCTATATTATATAAATCATTTAATCATCATATTGTGACCTGCTTCACTGAAGATAAGTTACCAAAATAACACAATAAAGTGACAGTGTGTTTTTTTCCTGTCAATTATCTTCGTTGAAATGTCAGCATGGATAGTAAATGAAAGCAGATATTCTGCTTTCCCCCCCGTGATATTGCTTTACGGAGATGCTTGACAGCTTATCATTAGGAACAGTCTCAATATAAATGAATCAGTCTAAACTTCATTGACACCCCAACTGCATCTGATATGCAGATACGTCAACTATTCAGCTCATTTAATGTTTTCAGTAAATCCCATAACTATAGGAGAACATTCAAGGATGTGGAAGAAGTCAATGCATACACAGCAGTGAGATTTAACTGTGACAAGCTGCAAAAGTTTAAAAGCCATTTATGAGGTATGCATCACAGAAATAAAGACAGTAAGGAACAACTGATACTGCAATAATTACAGCATTCAACAATCTGTACACCCACCTTGTGTGACAGAATGCAGACTACAGTATTGAGAATGAATACAATATGGGCCACAAAACATTTCTGCAAATTCAGTGCTCTTCTGTGCCAATTTTTTAAAATTTTTTTAATGTTTGTCACTCTAAATCGACATTACAATAAATCTAAAAACAGAATTTGTATTTTGGATGAATGCAAACTGTCATCTCCAAGACAAAAATGGGTATGTAATAGTTATTGATATCAAATATTCTACAAGACAACACTTTTGAATTTGATTCAACTGGTAGTATAAATTCCATTTGGAAGACCTCTGTCACTACAGAAATAATAAAAGAAGACTGGTGACATCATAAACAGTAAAATATCTACAAGTACCTGTATGTGGCTTTGGTGGAATATTTATTAACAGTTGCAGTCATGAAGCTAACAATACTTTGATAAAAACATTACAAATCAAATATGATAATGAAATGATGGGCAACTTGTAAAATAACAAATCATTGGCTGGCAGTGTTTCATATCATGTTACTTTGCCCAGGTATTTTTATCTTATGAAATGAGGAATATATTCAACACAAACTAATGAAAAATTTCTTTGTGTATATTGAAGGAAAATGTACTAAATCTGATTTGATGGCTAGAGAGAAGGCTGTTAGGCTGGAGCCTACAGATGTAATTCATAACTAGGTCTGTAAAAGGCAAAAGATACCCTCCAGGGACATGTAAGAGACAGCCATACTTTACTAAGAAATGAGTAGTTCAACGAGACATAACGTGTTTATAAAATACGATTGGCTGTGGTAATCAGCAGTCATTTGCAATAACATGAAAGAAGAAACCTTGCCTCCCATTTGGAAAATATTTGTGGTACTAAAGTTTTATTTTGTAAACTTCAGTGGTCTTGTGCGGAGTACAGTCTTACTCTATAATTTAAATACTACTCGCAGCTCACCAAATTTCAAACAAAAAATCTTAATGAGACGACCGATTCTGCTAACAGTGCGTTTATGAGCACTTAAATACACGTCTGTATCACTTTTAGATTCAAACAAGCTTTACATGACGTCTCTATTGCAACATTGCTGTCATCGAGTATCCAATGTAATGATAACATTATAAAATGACAGGTTATGTTATACTAAATGCTTGACAAATTCGATTCTTGTCTTGAACATTAGAGAGCTGTCTTCGAGAAAGGTGCCATAAAATAATTATGTACCTCTAGACATAACTCGAAGCTGATGGTGACACAAAGTGAGAAAGTTTATGAATTACATCCCTAAAGGCTACTCACCTTACTTTTCACCTCGACAGTACCGCTGTCAACTTTATGTTGTGTCTTAGAACTCCTTGACATTTCGATAACATTTAAGCTTCACTTCACAAACACACAGGACGAAAAGCGCATTCTCACTATCTTGTATTTAAAGTAAAATAAAATTACAAACACACGAAATTTACTTCACATTACTGATTCAATCACCGTCGGCAACTAACGCAATGAGTGTACACATGACGTCACAAGAGGCACCTGCTGTAGTCTCAGACACGCACACAGGCGTCTAAAGCTAGCGAAATGAGGGATGCTCAACTACCGGACCTACCGATAGATGGCTCTACCAGCTGATTACTATCGTCTGTATTGCCCGCCATATTTGAATTTGCCAAGAAGTTTCTCTCGGTCTGTACGGTGTATAAGGAATTAAGGATTATCGAAATGGTGATTTCTTGTTCCGCTTTCAATTGTGCGAAGCGATGGAGTAAGGAAAGTGACTTACCATTTCACAGGTGATAAGACTGCCGATACAATACGACAACAATACAAACTTAGTGCGTTTGCTAATTCGATGTTTTTGAACAGGTTTCCTCTAAAGCACCCAGAGCTGCTAAAGAAGTGGATTACTTCCGTGAAGCGGAAAGATTTTAAACCTAAGTCTTGCAGTTTTCTTTGCGGAAACCTTTTCCCACAAGATGATTACGTAGTGAGCCCTGGAACGTGGAAGAAACGTCTCAGATCCGAAGCAGTGCCATCAATTTTTGACTTTCAGACACATTTGATGCCACCAAATAAGCAGCCACGACGACATTTTAGGATTTTGAGTGACTACGATGCTTCTCCATTTGAGGTAGCTAATTAATTTCCTTGCTATGTGTGTGGTTTTGACTCTTGTGAATTTATTTCGTACGGACACAGATGGGCTACATAGGTCTACGCAATGTTGTAATACAGTTCCATATTTTTGTTTTTCGCGTTCTGTCCTGGAATCCGTGCTTGATTTGCCCTCTGCAGAAGCTACTGATTGCGTGGAGAATGTTGTCAATGAGAATTCTTTCGTGGAAAGCATGTCCCATTTATCCAATGCAGAAGCTACGAATTGTGTCGAAATCGTTAGTATAAGGATGTTTTCACACCCCCAAAGTTTTCTTATAATATTTTTTCATCAAGCCTTGAGTTATTTCAATCATATATAACGAAATTGTTTCTTTATTTCAGAGTGCAGTTGGTTCTCAAGTAATTGATTGTGGTATACAGCCGAAAGTAGAAATGGAAGACAAGCGACCGAAACTTGCAATTTTTTCTCAGACATTGTGCACGAATTAAAACGTAAACTGAAGTGTGTCCGTGAAAAACTTCGAAGAAGAGAGAAGAAAGTGTTTTCCATGGATGACATCATAAGTTCATTGAAGGAGAAGGGGCATCTTCCTGAATAGTTACATAACTTCCTCAATCATCAGAAAGGAACACAAGTGGAATTAGTGTGCAATTTAGTGGACAACTCTCTCTCGTCAAAGGGTAATAGATACACAACAAATGTGAAAATGTTTGCGATGACTGTGTACTTTTATTCACCAGCAGCATATGAATACCTGCAAAAATTAATGCCTCTGACCCATAAATCATTGATTCCCAAAAGGGGGGCAAGTGTCGACTGTGAAACTGGCTTCTTAAAAGATGTTTTTAAGTAGGCCTACATTGATTCGAACCCAATTGTAAGGGACCAGTTCAGCAATTCATGTCTAATTGTAGACAGTGTGGCACTTAGGAAGCAAGTAGTTTGGGACCAAGGAACTAAGCAATACACAGGTTTTTTAGAGTTTGGTGGGGAAGTGCCTCAGTCAAAAGAAGTAATAGAGGCATCTGAGGCTCTGGTTTTCATGCTTGTCTCTATTAAAGGCAAATTTATATGCCCGATTGCATATTTCTTTATCAACGGTGTACAGGCAAATAATCAGGCCACACTGATAAAATCCGCTTTAGAGAGGCTGCATAGTTCTGGCATTAGGGTTTGGTGTGTTACATGTGATGGCTGCAAGGTAAATATAAGCACTTTACGTACACTTGGCTGTACTTTAAAATTTTCCAAGGGTGATTTTAAGAGCTACAATGTTTATTGTATCTTGGGCATGTCATATGATTAAGTTTGCCAGAAATGCTCAAGCAGAAGTATCTGGTATTGAGTCTCCAACTGGCATTATTAGATGGCATTTCGTTGAGCAATTGAACAAGGTACATCATCTCCAACTGGCACTATTAGATGGCCTTTCGTTGAGCAATTGAACAAGGTACAACAAGAAGAAGGTATGACATTTGCCAACAAACTATCAGGACAACATATAAGTTATGTAAATAGAAAAATGAATGTTTCATTAGCTCCACAGACTGAGTTCTAGTGTGACAGATAGTATAGAGTGTTTGAGGAGGGTTGGTGATCCAAATATTAAAGGAAGTGAAGCAACAGTAGAATTTTTGTATAATATTGATAGGATTATTGATATTCTGAACTCCAGAAATCCATTAGGTAAAGGGTATAAGAGCCCCCTGAGACTTGACAACAAATCTTATTGGCTTGGTATTTAAAAAAAAAAATTAAATTAAAAAAAATGGTTCAAATGGCTCTGAGCACTATGGAACTTAACAATTATGGTCAACAGTCCCCTAGAACTTAGAACTACTTAAACTTAACTAACCTAAGGACATCACACAACACCCAGTCAACACGGTATTTTCAGACACACTGAAAATTATATCAAAAGCTTAAAAATCATTGGTGTTCCATTGCTGCTCCATGCAAGAAATATTTTTGCTTTTGGGATAATTTTCAATGTGCAATCAGTAAGGCACATAGCTCTGACAAGTATGCTTCGTGTTGAATCTCCTTTGAAGTATTTGCTAACATATAAACTGTCACAAGACCACATAGAGCTTTTTTTCCCCTGCATTCGGTCCAGATGTGGTTGGAACAACAATCCAAAAGCATACCAGCTCAAATGTGCCATGAGAAAGTTGCTCTTGGGTAACAGTGTCACTGCAATGAATGGGAATTGCTCAAATTTTAATGTGTGTTGTTTGCCACCTGTTTATGATTTTCATGCAAGAAAGCATATAGTAGAAAGTGATGAAAGTGCTGCAGAAAATGAAGTAGAGGAGTGGTGTGCACTTCTTGATGATAAGATTAAGTTCTCATTTCACAAGTAAAACATACTCAATTATATTGCAGGGTATGTGTCATTGCGCCTTTCAAGGCAGATCACATGCAAAGACTGTCTTCACATACTGAAGCCACCAGTAGTTAAATCTGCATTAGAACTCTCTATGCTTTTCCCAATATGGCCAATAAAAATGCATTTGTAAATTTTGTTAAACGGGGAAAACTGGTTAAAACAGGTGACTGCATGTACTCTGTTGTAGAATACTCAGAAACTCTTTCAGATGATTGTGACTGCTGGGGATATGTGACAAACATATACAGGCCAAGATTTTGCATTGTGTTAAAAATAAATTTGTAGATTACCCATTTCCTGCTCTTCATGATTGCCGTTATGAAATTAGGATTGAGGACTTACATCAGACTCAACTTGTTTGTAAGATTGCATCTATACTCCTGCATACGCTTAAAAACATGTGGAAAAAAAGCCTGCTGAGAAAATTTTAAACAACAAATCAAGTATAAGGCAGAAGTTAAATAAACTCATATTGTTTAATCATGTATAGTGCTCAAATTGGAAAAATTATGTAATGGGACATTCCATGCAGATGGGTGCGGCATTTTGACAGATTTTTTAAAACTATTTTGTCCATAGATTTGTTGTTGTGTAATGATGAACTTCAAAAGATGAATCACATTGAAGTAAAATTAAGTCTTTACATCCTGTGTAGATATTGTAACAAAATTATAATTGTTTATTATACAAGCTTATTTTAAGATGTTTGGTGTTACAAAATATGCACTTGCATTAAAAACGGGTGATTTTTGTGAAATTAATGAAAAAAATGTGCTGAGACTTATTTGACAGATGGCTTTCAGTGTGAGAAAATATGTCCCTCAATAACTATGTTAACTTGAATTTTTCACTTTAAGAAAACAGTTTAATCACAGGATGGGTGTGATCTAATGAAGTATGCAGTGGCCCTATGTTTCAAACAGTAATGTTTGTGGATACTCTGCAACATAAGAGCAATAAAATTGTTACTCTGTTAATTCTTGTTTTAATACTTCCTATAATGAACACAATGTTCCAGTTGATCATAAGCATTCTTATTACTTTATAACCATTCTAGAATAAGGGGACCTGAGTCAGGCAAAACCTAATTTTTCTGAATTTTGTCCTTATTTTGTTAGGATGTCTTTCTATTATATTTTCCTGTGGAAAGGAGTGGGGGGGGGGGGGGGGGGAAAGAGAATGCAAATAATCATATAGAATTATCTTTCTAGCATTACAAAGTACAGAATACAGTGATTACAGGTACACGTGGAAATCTAGGAAATTTCAGTATTCATGTTACATGCCTAATTTTCATCAACATTTACCTTAATTATACGGTTACACTTTTTGCTGATTTGAACTGTGTACTACATGTTAAAAAGATTTTGTTTGGTCATAGTAATAAAAGCATTTCATTTTGTTAGTTCTTATGTCCCATACGGAACTGAAATTATCGAGTTATGATGACAAAGGAAGGAAATAACATTAAGGAATCTTACTTCACAGAAATTATGTAACAATGGTTACACTTTTTGCTTGTTAACTTTAACATAAACCATTTAGTTTTCCATTAAGAGTGAAAGCAGTTGCACGAGTCACATAAAGAACAAAGTTTCCCTCAGGGAACTAAAGTATTTTACGTTTGAATTATTGCAGACCCAAAGTATTGTGATCTTCATATTTCTATTTAAAAAAGTTTGTAACTCAAATTCACATACATTTTGGAATCTGTACATACATGTGTGTAGCAAGGTACTTTTCATGTGCCATGTGGAACCTTTAATTTTCTGGCTTAAATATAATTTATTTCATGAATTACCTTTAATACCAGCACTGTCTGAATGCATTATTTACCATTTAGAAGAATAAAATGTTAGTGTACAGAATAACAAACCTCATGAAAAATGCGAGAGATTGTTCTGTACAGAACTTGGAATGGCTCGTAATCAATAGCAGGTAAAAAAGAAGGCTTCTATTAAACGTTCAAAGAAACCAGTCAGTACCTCTTAATTCGCCATAGAGGTGATACAGTAATAAAACAATTTACTTTTTTCAGAATTTCTGCTAAGTATTAAAAGTGTGAAGACGTATTCAATTAGTATTTGCTTTACCAATAACCTGTAGTACAAGCACACGTATAATTATGGGAGTCAAGAGTTATGTTAAAATTAAAGATACTGACTATTATTACTTGCTCACAAAGCATTGTAGTTGCTGTACAATTTATGCTGTATGTGGTGTACCCAATGTGATTCCTGGAGTACATAATATTCTGTTATCCTGTGGGAGTGCACTGGTACCACACCTACTGAAAGTACGTTTTGTTGTGGAATAGTTGTATCAGGTGTCTGTACCACAAAACAGATCTCCACTGTGACACCCTCATGTTCTTGGTATGCTATTAGCTATTATTACAGGAATACTCTTCACATGGAGGAGGAAGCATAGTGAGATTTTCTTTTTCATCATTTCCAACATTGTACACAACTTTCTTGCACTTTTATGTTATCACATTTTTCCCTTGATAATCGAAAAGAGAGAGAGGGAAAAAAAATTTAAGCGAGCTTTCATAACTGAGAACTCTACTTGCGTCATTTGTTATTTTCAAAATGTTACTCTCTTTCCCAATACTGTCCTATTTCTTTAAACCAATTTTGAATTTCTCAGATTATTACATATTATTTACTGTACATTGTCCACTAATACTTCTGTTGTTACCAGATAGTTTGTAATGTGGCACTACCTTTGTGCCACTGGTACTGGCTAGTGTACTTTTGCTGATAAGAAAATCGACTGGACTAGATTGTCCTGTCAGTATAGGACAAACTCAGACAATATGGAACTTTTTACAATAAATTTGCAATATAATGTCACCCTTGTCTCACACAGATTGTAGCAGCCATTGGGGTGCCTGTCTGGCCAGCTTCTGCAGCTTTCACTTTCAGGTTTGTTTTTTGCTTGGGCCGTATACTGACAACCACTCATTCCAGTGATTGACACCATGTCAAAGACTGGAACCAAGATTCACAGAAATAGAATTCTGTGGTTGCAAGTCAAAGTGTAATTAATTTTGCTCACTGACATGTTTTGAATTCAATTTTAAATTTGTTTGGGTGTCAGACTGGAAAATTACAGTTTTAAGACACACCAACCTTAAAATTAACAGCTGTGATCGAGGTTATTTTCAACAACTTCCTTCACTCCCTACATCATCATGGATCAGTCCAATACAAGTCATGCATTTAAGAGGAGCCTTAATGTTGGGCTTTGAGTTTATCTCATTCAAATGTATTACTTGTCTCGTATCAAAGACTGAAGCACTGTTAAATACTGGTGCTTCTACCATATCACTCAGTTTAAATACACCGTGTCATGTACAGGCGTTAATAAAATCATGGCATTTAGATTAGATTAGATTAGATTAATACTAGTTCCATGGATCATGAATACGATATTTCGTAATGATGTGGAACGAGTCGAATTTTCCAATATATGACATAATTAGGTTAATTTAACAACATACTTAAGTTAATATAACAACTTTATTTTTTTGTGTTTTTTGTTTTCCTTTATTTTTTATTTTTTTTATTTTTTTTTAATATTTTTGTTTTTTTTTTCTTTTTTTTCTTAATTTATATCTAAAAATTCCTCTATGGAGTAGAAGGAGTTGTCATTCAGAAATTCTTTTAATGTCTTCTTAAATACTTGTTGGTTATCTGTCAGACTTTTGATACTATTTGGTAAGTGACCAAAGACTTTAGTGCCAGTATAATTCACCCCTTTCTGTGCCAAAGTTAGATTTAATCTTGAATAGTGAAGATCGTCCTTTCTCCTAGTATTGTAGTTATGCACACTGCTATTACTTTTGAATTGGGTTTGGTTGTTAATAACAAATTTCATAAGAGAGTATATATACTGAGAAGCTACTGTGAATATCCCTAGATCCTTAAATAAATGTCTGCAGGATGATCTTGGGTGGACTCCAGCTATTATTCTGATTACACGCTTTTGTGCAATAAATACTTTATTCCTCAGTGATGAATTACCCCAAAATATGATGCCATACGAAAGCAATGAGTGAAAATAGGCGTAGTAAGCTAATTTACTAAGATGTTTATCACCAAAATTTGCAATGACCCTTATTGCATAAGTAGCTGAACTCAAACGTTTCAGCAGATCATCAATGTGTTTCTTCCAATTTAATCTCTCATCAATGGACATACCTAAAAATTTGGAATATTCTACCTTAGCTATATGCTTCTGATTAAGGTGTATATTTATTAATGGCGTCATACCATTCACTGTACGGAACTGTATGTACTGTGTCTTATCAAAATTCAGTGAGAGTCCGTTTACAAGGAACCACTTAGTAATTTTCTGAAAGACAGTATTGACAATTTCAACAGTTAATTCTTGTTTCTCAGGTGTGATTACTATACTTGTATCATCAGCGAAGAGAACTAACTTTGCCTCTTCATGAATATACAATGGCAAGTCATTAATATATAATAACAACAACAAAGGACCCAAGACTGACCCTTGTGGAACCCCATTCTTGATAGTTTCCCAGTTTGAGGAATGTGCTGATCTTTGCATGTTACGAGAACTACTTATTTCAACTTTCTGCACTCTTCCAGTTAGGTACGAATTAAACCATTTGTGCACTGTCCCACTCATGCCACAATACTTGAGCTTGTCTAGCAGAATTTCATGATTTACACAATCAAAAGCCTTTGAGAGATCACAAAAAATCCCAATGGGTGGTGTTCGGTTATTCAGATCATTCAAAATTTGACTGGTGAAAGCATATATGGCATTTTCTGTTGAAAAACCTTTCTGGAAACCAAACTGACATTTTGTTAGTACTTCATTTTTACAGATATGTGAAGCTACTCTTGAATACATTACTTTCTCAAAAATTTTGGATAAAGCTGTTAGAAGGGAGATTGGACGGTAATTGTTGACATCAGATCTATCCCCCTTTTTATGCAAAGGTATAACAATAGCATATTTCAGTCTATCAGGGAAAATGCCCTGTTCCAGAGAGCTATTACACAGGTGGCTGAGAATCTTACTTATCTGTTGAGAACAAGCTTTTAGTATTTTGCTGGAAATGCCATCAATTCCATGTGTGTTTTTGCTTTTAAGCAAGTTTATTATTTTCCTAATTTCAGAGGGAGAAGTGGGTGAGATTTCAATTGTATCAAATTGCATAGGTATGGCCTCTTCCATTAACAGCCTAGCATCTTCTAATGAACACCTGGATCCTACTATATCCACAACATTTAGAAAATGATTATTAAAAATATTTTCAACTTCTGACTTTTTGTTCGTAAAGTTTTCATTCAATTTGATGGTAATACTGTCTTCCTCTGCTCTTGGTTGACCTGTTTCTCTTTTAATAATATTCCAAATTGTTTTAATTTTATTATCAGAGTTGCTGATTTCAGACATGATACACATACTCCTGGATTTTTTAATAACTTTTCTTAATATAACACAGTAGTTTTTATAATTTTTGATAGTTTCTGGGTCACTACTCTTTCTTGCTGTCAGATACATTTCCCTTTTCCGGTTACAAGATATTTTTATACCCTTAGTAAGCCATGGTTTGTTACAGGGTTTCTTACGAGTATATTTAACTATTTTCTTGGGGAAGCAGTTTTCAAATGCATTTACAAAAATGTCATGAAATAAATTATATTTTAAATTGGCATCAGGTTCACGGTACACCTCATCCCAGTCTAACTGCTGTAGGCTTTCCCTGAAATTTGCAATTGTTAAATTGTTGACTGAACGTACTACTTTGGAGGACTGTTTAGTATTGCTGAATGGAGCTATGTCATATATTGTAACTAGCTGTGCACCATGATCAGAAAGACCATTCTCAACAGGCTGAGCATTTATCTGGTTAAACTTATCTTGGTCTATAAAGAAGTTATCTATCAGTGAGCTGCTATCCTTTACCACCCGAGTAGGAAAATCAATAATGGGTGTCAAATTGAAAGAACCGAGTAATACTTCAAGGTCATTTTTCCTATTACCCTCTTTCAGAGAATCTACATTGAAGTCCCCACAAATAATAATTTGCTTCCCCCTGTCTGACAGATAGCACAACAAGGAGTCCAAATTTTTCAGAAATAGATGAAAATTTCCTGATGGGGACCTATATACAGTTACAATTATAAATGTGCCTTTATTTAATTTAAGCTCACAGGCACATGCTTCTATATGTTTCTCTACACAAAACTTTTTTGTTTCTATACTTTTTGCACAATGATAACTTTTGACATATATGGCAACTCCTCCTTTCTCCATATTTTCTCTCATTACATATGCAGAGAGCTTATAACCACTTACATTTACCTTATCCATATCAGTAACAATGTGATGCTCAGACAGGCATAGTATATCTATTTCATTCTCAGCTTCTAAATCTTCCAAACAAACCAGAAGCTCATCTACTTTATTCTTTAAACTCCCAATATTTTGATGAAATATACTTACATTATTTTTAATTATATTTTTATGAGAACCTTTCCTTATTCTAACATTTGCAGTACTCTCCTGTCTGAGTTTCTCATTGTGCTTAGGCCTAGTTCAAAGGGAGAGCCAAATTCGTAAGTGCATGTTGCAATTACAGTGTCAGCATGGCAATGCATCACTTCAGATAAAGAAAAATAACATTTTTTCTGTTTATACGTAAGTAATACTTTAATAGTTCAGTTGTAATTTCTGTTGTCAGTAAAGATACCCCTCAGCAAACGATGTCAACTTTTTTTCAAGAGACGTCTTCACTGTTGTCCACACTTGATTTTCCGAATTATACCAGTAGTTAAAAGTTTCGGCAAGTAAGGTAATTTGTTGACCTCCATTGAATCTTAAATAGTGTTTTAAAACGGGCAAATAAGTAAAGCACTCATAAAATGGTAAACAATTTATAGGTCCGCTTGTCAAACTTTCAAAACACACTCGAATTTAGGAATTTCATAGCAGAACTGTCACTGTTTTTTCTCGCTAGATTAGAAACACTTCATTATGTTGATGTGTAGATATCTAGAACATCCAATATAAAATACTTATGAGGGCGCAGAACGAAAAACATTTTCATCCGTGTTTTGACACTTGGTTTGTTTGCCAAATTCAGATATGGCGGACACTCAATTATACAACGTCTTGCCGGCACGCGCTAGAGCCATCTATCGGTAGGTCCGGTAGTTGAGCATCCCTCATTTCGCTAGCTTTAGACGCCTGTGACACGCACAGTCAGAGACGCGGTTGTTGGAACTGATGAAGTTGTCACTGTCTGATACCATCGTCAACTGCTCACATGTACAATTACCTACGTGTCAGAATAAAGTCTCATAGATTTAGCTTGCATCTTTCAAACTTTTGGTAACATAGCGACTGTCTCTAGTTATCGGAAACTGTGTAGCTAACCTAACTTTGACTATGGCCGTAGTCTACAGAGACATCTGTACGGAAAAATGTGATTCTGCTCTGGCGTTGGATTTAAAACATACACACATCAGAACACTATAGGGTTTGTTGTACGTCTCTGCAAAGGGTAATGAAAATATTTCGTCTCCAGGCCCTTTGTGTTATTTATACTAAGTGGATCAGCAGAGAAGGGCAATGTTTATATACTGTCCATCTTAATAGACTCACACGAAATACTATGCATGACGTCTTATTACCAGACACAGAAAATTTAGGGTTTGTACACAAATTGTCGATGAGAAATGAGTATACGCTTTTCATTACAGAATACGCGAGCACCTTTTGGGAAGAAATGGCAGACTGTTTAGAATAACACAAAGGAATTATTTAGAACAAACGCATATAGATATTTATATACCGCACATCAGTAATTATAGAAATCCGTATCCATGTAGAAAAAAAAGAGTCTCGCGGCTTAGATGGTTTTTCACTTGCGCAAAAGATGATAGATGATGCTCATAGAATAGAAATCACTTGTGGCAACAATGTGACACGAGATGTATTAATTGTCAGTTGACGTGGGTAAACAGTGGTATGTAGCTTGCTGTTTCTTTCCCGCGCCCGTAGCCATTTCCTAATTTAAGGTTTTTTTTTTTTTTGTGACTTTTCCCTCTCTCCAGACCGGTAAAGCTCACCCTACCTATTTACTTACCGTGTACTACAAAGCAGATGTTTAATATTCCAGTAAGCTAAATATTGAATGTCTGTTCTTTTTAGTAATTCTGACAACAGTCTAAATGCCATATCGCATGTAGTGAAACGAGAGACAGGACAAACAGCCACAGAATAAAATATCATTATCACTGAACTGAATGAAAAGGCTATAAATGATGAGCCACAGGTAGCAAATATATTTCATAATCCTTCTTAAATACAGTAGAGAGCATAGGGACAAACAGTTCAAGAGAAAAATCACAGCAGTATGTTGAAAACATAACTCTCATAACATTCAGTCATATGAATGTATCACCAGTTTCTCTTTCTGAAATTAATAAAACTATACAGTCTCTCAAAAATGAAAGCTCATCTTGTTTTGATGATCTTTCTAGTAGGGTACCAAAGATTTATTCCCATATAATAAGCCCAGTCTTACCCAAAACATGTAATGCATCATTAGCTCAAGACTTTTTCCCAGAGAGATTGAAATATGCCATTGTTAAATCCCTCTTTAAGAAAGGTGATGAGAGAGATGTCAGTAACTATCAACCTGTTTCACTGCTGATATCATTTTCCAAAAATTTTGAGAAAGTGGTGTATTCTAGAATAGTGTCTCGACTGTAATATATGGCGCAACAGTAAAAATATGGAGAAAGGAGGATTTACCACATTTGTCAGAAACTGTTTTGACTTCAAGAGTATTGATATTAATAAATTTTGCTCAGAGGAGCAGTTGAAGGTTGTACAACAGAAGTAGTATTTCATAATAAGTCCTTTATAATAGTAGGTATGTACGGAGTGCTTTCAGGAAACTTTCATAATCATCATCATAAGTAATTGTGCTCGTTGCTGAGCGTTGTGACCTGATGAACCAAGCATCTCCATCCCGGACGGTTGCCAGCTTCTCTTAGTGCCTGCGGAAGAGGTAGACTGGAGATCTTCTTGATTTGATCTATCCATCTGCTCGCTGCTCTTCCTCTTGGCCTCGTGCCCTCGATTTTTCCTTGCAAGATTATTTTCTCTAGATGTTCTCCATCTCTTCTCACAATATGGCCAAAGAACTGGAGAATTTGTTTGGTGACTCGAAGAGAAAGGCGTCTGGAGATACTGAGTTGTTCAATAATGGACACATTTTTTCTTCTTTTGGTCCATTTTATGCGTAGCATCGTATGCCAGCACCAAAGCTTAAACGCATCAATACGGTGTTTGTCTCTGGCCTTAAGTGTCCGTGTTTCGCAACCATAGAAGAAGAGAGAAAACACAAGTGTTTCAACTAGCCGGATATTTGTGCTATTTGTTCTTGCTCTGCTCTGCCAGATCTTGGTGAGCTGCTTCATAGCCACTCACCCTAGTGTGATCCATCTTCTTATCTCATCTTCACAACTTCCTGTGCTGCAGATGGTTGACCAAGATAGATGAAGGAATGCACGACCAGGAAACTTTAATCTCATCATAAAAAATCTGGAAGCTCTGTTATCCCATCTCACAGGATAAAATAAAAAATCATGGTTGCTGCTGATTTTAATTTAGATTTATTGAAAAGTTCTGTCAGTGAACAATTATTGCTAGTAGTAACACTATCATTCAATTTAATTCCTACTGCCAACTTTGCAACTAGGGTATGTAAATGCTTTGAGACTGCTATTGGGGTCATTCCATGCCATGTAGTCTAGAGGCTCCCACATGACCCTCATGGATTTTGATGAAATTTTGTATGAACATTCACACATGTTCTCAATGAACACTGGTAAAGTTTCAGTTTCAGAAATTCAGTACTTTCGGAGATACAGTCACTTGTTTAAGACCATAGCACAGCTTTCTATAGTGCGTCCTTGAATTTTCAGCAACTTTGAGATGAGACATCTCTGTAAGTATTTGCATGAAAGAAACAAAACTTGGCCATCTTATACAACTTTTAGAGCTCTTTAAAGTAAAATATTAAGAAAAGGATTTCTGAGCAATTTTCATATAGATAATTTGAAGCAAAGTTGGGCGAAAAAATAGCTGTTTTAAAAAAATGCGAACTTTAGTTTTTTATATCTCCAAAAGTAAATGTGGGATGTACATGAAACTTTGCACACCGTAACTCACCAACACAAGGTCTTAGAATATAAAATTTCATTCTCCTCTTGCTTTCCATTATTTCACAAATCTTGGGTGAAGTTGACGATTTTTCAAAAAGTGCTAAAAATTGGTATTTTTAGTCAAATTTTTCAAAAAAGTGTTTTCTCCAAACTCTTCTAAACTATGGTCATTAGAAAGAGCATATTCTAACCTATCTAGAAAAGTGGATTTGGTTTTGCAATGCAAGCATATAAGGCCCTAAAAAGTAGCATCATCAAAGAGATGCACTGGAAGTTTGAACACATTTTTCTGGCACTCAAATTATACCCTAAATCTTTTATTCTCTCTCACACACACACACACACACACACACACACACACACACACACACACACAAAATTATTATTAAGAATGAATGTAAATCGTAAAATTTATTTGCATAATGATCTAATTATTAGTTGCCTGTTTAATGAACAACACCAGCTTACTCATGGAAAAGAAGTGTATAAATGAGTTGCTATGGTCCATGGTGGCTTAACCACTGCTAGTTTCATTTCACCTGAGAAAACCAGCATTCCCATTGCCATAGGGGCCATGCCCGATAGCTTAGCAACAACAGCCACGGGCGGGTTTCTTTACCACAGGATCCCAAGCCTGTTTCTTTACACAGGTTCCCAAGCCTATATTAAAATTATTTAAGTGCCCTGTGTAAAATTAGAAGGCACTCTTGGGTTCCGTATATTGTTTCCTCTAACCTATTTCAATTTTTGATATGCTGCATTAATTTTCTGATGAATATCAAGAGGAATGGTGTATTGCCGGCCAGACGAATTTACTGATGGAGCTGGAATAACTGCAATAATGTGGTGTTCCGGAACCCAGCACTTGTCACTTCTTGGTGGCCAATAAAATGAATTTGCTGGACCATGTGGGTGCATAAAGTTTATTAATGCATCCCTTTGCTCTGTGGCCACCACACGTTTTCATAGCTGCATGCAACATTTTGTCCTGGTTGGAGACGGACATTAATATGCCTCCGTTATTACTGTGACCCATTTTAGCTAGAAAAGATGAACAGTCATTTGAAACTCTGCTGACCTGAATTGTTGTTTCACGAATAGGTAAAAAGTGATGATTTTCTCTAGTGCCTGCTACAGTTTGTTCAATTTTAAACCTCTCTTCTTGTGACACAATATTTTTTTAAATTTCATCTTTACTGACGAAAATAAACTTAATTCCATTAATCTTTTCAGAGCAGAAATGAAACAGATCTAGGGGAGCAAGAACTTCTCCATTAAGTGGCCGTTGCAAGCTTGCTCTTGCCGCTAACCACTTTGTTGTACCTCAGATTCCATCACAAGGTGATTTCCCGTGACTAGTAGCAAAAAAATTCAATTCGGCTGTCATTCAAAAATCACTGTTATGATAGCACAAATTTAGGAAATTCCTGAAATTTTTATATTAAGCACTGGAACCATCACTGAAATAATGAATGTGGGATATCTGTGCAAACCGTGCTTTTATATATTTGATGAGCTCCTTGATAAAAACGTGAACTGTAATAGTGTCACGCCACAAACAATCACTGATAATGCAAAAACTTATAGATTCTACTTTCTCATTTTGACGAAAGTAGATAACAAATGGATGAATTGTTGCTTGACCATTGTCCCAGTGGAAGCCTTGCACAGTATCCTGAGTGATAAAGGAATAATTTTCTGCAAAATCCATTAGGGCAACAAGCTCTTCGTCTTTCAGATGACATTTAAGGCCTTTAAGATGCAAGCTTTGACGCTTGGCAATGTAATGATGGCATGACAGACTCCATATTTTATTTTTTACATCTTCAATAAATTCATCCACTACCATTTGCTTCGTGTACAGTGTGGCCCGATCGGTATGCATCCATTGCTTAAACACAATAACTTCCTGTGGCTCATGATCTAGGAAATAGCTAGCAATTTCAGATGCTATAGCTTCGGGCCCAGGACACCTTTCACAGCGATGTAGCATGCACTGTTTAGAATTCAAACTGCAAACTGCCTTGCTGAGAATCTCCTTATAATTTTCACATATACCAGCTCCGCTAAGCATAAGCTTAACATTTTGGTGAATTGTACAGACGCAGACTGCATGCATTCAGGCTGATCCTACTGTTACACACCATTTGGGTCTAAGTTCACAAAACTTTGAGAACCCTATTTCTGGACCATTAATATTCTTATAGATAACATACATTTCCCGTAAATTGCAAAGTAACAATCTTTTCTGCATGTATGTCTTTCTATCTAAAAGTGTAACTGAAATACTATCTTTTTTTTCCAGGGCACACCCTACTATACTCATCATCTTCAAAAAAATTTCGCACTCTACTAACAACATCTGCTGGTAGTTTCCTGCTTTGCCTATTTTCGGGAAGTGCCAAAATGCCCTTCTCTGCCTTAAGCTTCTGAGCATTCTTCACCATTCTTTCGGACACACCGAACTGAGCTGCTGTTTGCCTGACTGTCCAACTTACAGGTGCCAAGGTTAATATTTGCATCTGTTCTTTACGAATTGCGTTCTGCATCTTGGCTTTCAGTTCAGTCAGCAAATGTGCATAGTCGGCACAGTTTCCACATTCCTTAATTTCACTAGCATCTTCAATTTGTCAGTTTACTCCCATTGCATTTACAATTGTGTTTTTAATCACATTTTGAGCCTTTTGAATTTTCTTCTTCACATATTGGGGCTTATCTCTGTAGCTTACTATTCTCTTCAGGGGTGAAATACCGATAGACAACAAGCTACTATTTAATTCTTCTTTTGGTGTAAAGTTCTCATCAGAATGTGATGATGAGGCTGGTAAAGCTTCGTAGAAGTATTTATTTAAGGTAGTCCTGCAAGCTGGACAAATTTTCTGACCTGGCTTTATGTTATTAACAAGCTGCTTCTTCAACATATCAGAAGCCTTATTAGCTATTTCAGTTTCAAGAGTGCGAATTCCTGCCTTAACATTATGATTCACCTTCCCAAAGGGATTGAAGCATTTGTTTTGTAACGTCTCATATTGTGTCAATAACAGGGCTTCATGGTGTAGGCAAACTTGAGAGGTATTGTCCAGCTTTGCTTCAGAACGTCGGACCAACAACTCTTTTTCCTCATCACTAAAATCCGCAAACCATTTTAAAGCACCTTTTTTGGCAAAGAAAGTGACATGACACTTTGTTCCACTATCTCCTTCTCCCAATTGAGCAGGAAGGTATGCTGTTCCCTTCTGCATCCATCTCTAATCAGTAACTAAATAATGTATTTGGCCTCTAAGTGCAAATTATAATCTGCTTAATTTTCAGACAAATTGCTATCAAATGAAATTATACACAATGTATAATACCAATGAAAAAACCTAATAAGAGATATATGCTATAAAAGACACAATCAAAACAATTTTTTGTAAATTAGATTACAAACTTTGATGGTCTTACGAATCACTTAACAAGCCACACTCACTCAAGAGAACCCACTCACTATGCTGCAGACACACCACTGAAATACTGATTGTTCAAACAAGGCTCACAATAATGAAACAATCTGATTGTTAAAGTACTTGTTGCCGTTATATTTTCTATAAACAGCGAATCCTGTGAATTTTCTCTGTGAAACTAGTGGTTACGTATTTACCAAGGTAGTAGGCTACATTTAAGTGTGATTAAATACAAAATTAAAACTCTTAGATGTTTAACCAACCAATTTCACATGTTTCCCTAATAACTTTATTACAAAAATTCACAGGTTACAACACTTAGGTATTAAAATCTCTGCAATATTGATCGGAAAATTTACATCACTTGATGCATGGTTCAAGCAAAGATTCTTCTTCTTCTTCCTTTTTTTTTTTTTTTTTTTTTTTTTTTTTTTTTTTTTTTTTTTTTTTTTTTGCCCCCAAATGAGAAGAGTTTTATGCAGATGAACACTTCCGATAAAAGCAGAAGTGCTACTTCTCATAGTTTTCAAGTTTTTCTGACAGTCTCATTGCCTATTTACCAGATCTTTTTATTTTAATTATTCAAGGCACTAATAAACATTTATTAATCATAATAAAAGGTTTCAGGTATAATTTGAGTGCCAGAAAAATGTGTTCAAACTTCCAGTGCACCTCTTTGATGATGCTACTTTTTAGGGCCTTATATGCTTGCATTGCAAAACCAAATCCACTTTTCTAGATAGTTTAGAATATGCTCTTTCTAATGACCATAGTTTAGAGGAGCTTGAAGAAAACACTTTTTTGAAAAATTTGATTAAAAATACCAATTTTTAGCACTTTTTGAAAAATCGTCAACTTCACCCTAGATTTGTGAAATAATGGAAAGCAATAGAAGAATGAAATTTTATATTCTAAGACCTTGTGTTGGTGAGTTACGGTGTACAAAGTTTCATGTACATCCCACATTTACTTTTGGAGATATAAAAAACTAAAGTTCGCATTTTTTTAAACAGCTAATTTTTCGCCCAACTTTGCTTCAAATTATCTATATGAAAATTGTTCAGAAATCCTTTTCTTAATATTTCACTTTAAGGAGCTCTAAAAGTTGTACAAGATGGCCAAGTTTTGTTTCTTTCATGCAAATACTTACAGAGATATCTCATCTAAAATTTGCTGAAAATTCAAGGATGCACTATTGGAAGCTGTGCAATGGTTTCAAACAAGTGACTATATCTCTGCAAGTATTGAATTTCTGAAACTGAAGCTTTACCAGTGTTCATTGAGAACGTGTGAATGTTCATACAAAATTTAATCAAAATCATGAGGGTCACGTGGGAACATTTCTCGATATTAGACCACTTCGCATGGAATGGCCCATTGTAATGTCTTTGTAGACATGTCAAGAAAAAAAAGTGATATTACAAAATCAATAATAAATGGGCTATCTGTTCATGACATACAGCATCTTGTGTTAAATGTTGAAACTTGTCAGGATAAAAATCTATTAAATCTGAGTACGGTAGGGTAATAAATCAGTCACCAGAATTTTAGGCTGTTGTTCAAAGACATGAACTGCACAGATGTTTACAGTTCTGACTCAAATGGAAAATACAAAGCATTCATTAATAAAATTATTTCATCTTTTGAAAACTGTTTTCCCCTAAAGGTAACTCAAATGAAACAGAAGTCTTAAAATAAGCCATGGATTACACAAGGAATAAAGATATAGTGTGGAACAATAAAGCAAGTAATCCAGAAATTTTAGCAGCTTTGTTATGAGAAAAAGATAATTACATCAGGCAAAAAATAAAAACTATGTGAGATATAGGGAAGACAGAGACAGGTGGGGCCAAAACAAAGAGGAACAGGTAGCTCTAAAAATAAACAGTGCAATGGAGTATTTGAGTCCGGTCATACATACATACATTAATACTTGTTCCATAGATCATGAATGCGACATTTTGTAATGATGTGGAACGCGTCACTCTAACAAAGTTTTCGTTACACAAGGTGCTTTTTATATATATATAAAATAGAAAGAAACATTCCACATGGGAAAAATAAATTAAAAACAAAGATTCCATGACTTACCAAATGGGAAAGCGCTGGTAGATAGACACAATAAAAAAACACACAAACACACACACAAAATTTCTAGCTTTCACAACCAATGGTTGCTTCGTCAGGAAAGAGGGAAGGAGAGGGAAAGACGAAAGGATGTGGGTTTTAAGGGAGAGGGTAAGGAGTCATTCCAATCCCGGGAGTGGAAAGACTTACCTTAGGGGGAAAAAAGGACAGGTATACACTTGCACACACACAACATATCCATCCACACATATACAGACACAAGCAGACATATCACATATTGGAATGACTCCGTACCCTCTCCCTTAAAACCCACGTCCTTTCGTCTTTCCCTCTCCTTCCCTCTTTCCTGACGAAGCAACCACATGTTGTAGCTATGCACTTTGCTGTTATTTTTGAATTGGGATAGGTTATTAATAACAAATTTTGTAAGTGAATATATGTATTGTGATGGTTCTGTGAATATCCTGAGTCCCTTAAATAAATGTCTGCAAGGTGATCTTGGGTGGGCTCCAGTTATTATTCTGATTACACGTTTTTGTGCAATGAATACTTTCTCTCTTAATGACGAATTGCCCCAAAATATGATGCCATATCAAAGCAGTGAATGAAAATATGCTCAGTAGGCTCATTTACTGATATCTTTATTACCAATATTTGCAATAACCCTAATAGCATAAGTAGCTGAACCTAATCATTTCAGCAGATCATCGATGTGTTTCTTCCAATTCAATTTATCATCAATGCACACACCCAGAAATTTTGAATATTCTGCCTTAACAACAGACTTCTGTTCATAGTCAATATTTATCAATGGTGCTATGACATTTACTGTACAGAATTTTATAAACCGTGATTTCTCAAAATTTAGTGAGAGTCAATTTGCAGAGAACCACTTAATAATTTTCTGAAAGATATTTTTTACAATTTCCTCAGTTGATTCTTGTTTGTTGGGTGTGATTACTATACTTGTATCATCAGCAAAAAGAACTAGCTTTGCATCTTCATGAATATAGAGTGGCAAGTCATTAATATACAGGGTGATTATAATTAAAGTTAATTTCAAACTGCTGTAAAAATAACACCACTGGTCCAAATGACATCAAATTGCAACAGAATATTATCGGAGAAGGGAGAAAACATATGGCAGAAGAAAAATAAATAGTTACAAAATGTAGCAATGGATGGCATGTAAGTATCGTAATTTAATAGTGGTCAACTACAAATGAATCATACAACAATGCCTAAGGTGTACGTTTGACGTTAAATAAACTGTACTACTCAGTGTGCATGGGTGTACAGGTGTGATACTGTTTAGTTACGTAAGCCCATCCACCTCGGCAAGGTCGTATCACATCAGATGGGAAATATTGGCTTTTACTTGTTCTGAGGCCAAAAACCACATAAAAAGCATCACACACATCGGTTTTTAATTGTCCTGAGGCCAAAACCCACATAAAAAGGATCAATCACATCAGTTTTTAATTGTCCTGAGACCAAAAGCCACATAAAAAGCATCAATCAAAATAAAATAGGATTATTAATTTCCGTGTGACAGGCGCAAAACATGTTCAATATGCTGTCCACCGTTTTCTGCAACCAGTGGAAATAGAGAAACAGTATGTTCCACAACTGATCGAAGTGTTTCCTGGGTCACATTCAGAATATGTTGCACAATGCATGCCTTCAATGCAGCTAAGTTTGCAGTCAGAACACTGAACACAACATCTTTCTGATAGCCCCACAGCCAGAAGTCACACGGATTAAGATCAGGTGATTGGGACAGCCAGGCTGTAGGGAAATGGCAGCTGATAATACTAGCATTTTCGAAATGGCACTTCAGCAGCTGCTTAACTGGATTTGCAATGTGCAGACGTGTGCCATCTTGTACAAAAATGATCCTATCCACACTGTTGGAAAGCTGGAATGACGTGGTTGCGCAAAAGACACTCATAGCACTTACCAGTGACAGTATAGGTAACAGGACCGAAAGCACCTGTCTCTTGAAAAAAATATGGCCCTATGATAAGTGATGCCATAAACCAGCACCACACAGTGACCTTTTCAAAATGTAGTAGTACTGGTTGATTTGTGTGTGGATTTTCCATTGCCCATATTTGACAATTCTGTGTATTGACATATCCTTTCAGATGGAAGTGGGCTACATTTGTCCACGAAATCATCCACGGCCAATCTTTGTCCACTTCCATGTGAGCAAGAAATTCTAAAGTAAAGGTCTCTCTTACTGGCATGTCAACAGGAAGCAATGCGTGCACGTAAATAATTTTGAATGGATAGCAAAGAAGAATGTTTCATAGTATTTTACGCACCATGCTCATGGGTATGTCCAGTGTTCGGGCAATTCTCCGTGCACTACATGTTTGCACACCACCACTTGTCTCCTCCTGCATTGCTGTGGCCACTGCTTCCACTGACGTCGAATCAATTTGTTTCCTCCCTCTACCAGGTTGCACACCAAAAGAACCTGTCTTTTCGAATTTCCGAATCATTTTCTCCAGACACACAGCAGTCATCGGACCAAAGCCTTTTATCAAACCCTTCAGTGTCTGGAACTTCTGCAGAGTGACATGTGCACAGTCATCATTCTTATAATATAGCTTTACAAGCAGAGTGCAATCCTGCATTGAGACAGTCATGGCAAACATCGCAGACACGAAAGAAGGAAGAGCCGTGCACCCGGTGTGTTTATACCAACTTCAATGGGTCACGCGCATGACAGGTGTTTTCACTTACGTACTCTGATATATAAAGTGCCATCTATTGAGCAATTTTCACACAATTTTTTTCTTCTGCCATATGTTTTCCTCCTCCTCTGATAATATTCTGTTGCAATTTGATGTCATTCTGACCAGTGGTGTCATTTCTACTGTGTTTTGAAAGTTTAACTTCAATTGTAATCATCCTGTATATTAAGAACAGTAAGGGACCCAAGACCGAACCCTGTGGGATACCATTCTTGATACCTCCCCTGTTAGAGGAATCTGCTCGTTTTTGCAGACTATCTGTACTGTTTTTACAAACATGTGATGCTATTCTTGAATACATCACTTTTTCAAGTATTTTGGATTAAGCTGTCAGAAGTGAGATTGTGTAGTAGTTGTTAGCATTAGACCTATCCCCTTTTTTATGCAATGGTTTAACAGTAGTGTATTTCAGTCTATCTGGAAAAATGACCTATTTCGATGAGCTACTACGTATTTGGCTGAGAATCCTACTTATTTGTTGGGAACAATCTTTTAGTACTATGTTGTAAATGCCATCAATTCCATGTGAGCTTTTACTTTTGAGTGAATTTATTATTTTCCTAATTTCAGTAGGAGAGGTGGGTTGGATTTCAGTTTTATCCAATTGCATAGGTATTGTCTCTTCCATAGACTGCCTTGTATTTCCTAATGAATAGCTGGATCCTATTTTCTCTACAACGCTTATAAAATTATTACTAAAAATGTTTTCTACTTCTGACTTCTTGTTAACAAACTTCTCATTGAAATTAACAATACAAGAGAAGCAAAGTTGCTACTCGCCATATAGCTCACCATATAGTAGCAACTTTCCTTCTCTTGTATTGTTACATTCCATCCTGGATTTTCCATTGTTTGATTCTCATTGAATTTGATAGAAATACAGTCTTCCTGTTCTCTCGGTTGCCCTGTTTTCCTTTTAACAATATTCGGGATCATTAATCCTCCTAGCTATAAGATACATTTCCCTTTTCTGTTTACAAGATATTTTTATCCCTTTAGTAAGCCATGGCTTTCTACATGGTTTCTTACAATTGTATTTCACTGTTTTCTCAGGAAAACTGTTTTCAAATGTACTCACAAAGGTATCATAAAATAGGTTAAGTTTTAAATTAGCATCAGATTCCTGTACATCTCATCCTGATCTAACTGTTACAAGCTTCCCCTAAAATTTTCAATTGTTACAGCGTTAATGGAACACACTATTTTGGAGGACTGTTTGAATTACTGTATGGGGCTATGTCACATACTGTAGCTGTGCATCATGATTAGACAGACCATTCTTAACAGGAAAAGTTTTCGTTTAATTAAATTTATCTCGGTCTATAAAAACATTATCTATCAGTGTGCTGCTTTCCTGTACCACCTGAGTGGGAAAAACAATAACCGATGTCAAATTGAAAGAACCAAGTAATACTTCGAGGTCAAGCTTTCTATTGTATTCTTTCTACATTGAAATCCCAACAAACAATAATTTGATTCCCTCTGTCTGACAGATAGCACGAGAAAGAATCCAAGTTTTTCAAAAATAGTTGAAAATTTCCCAATGGGGACCTGTACAGGGCTACAATTATAAAAGTGCCGTTATTTAGTTTAAGCTCACATGCACATGCTTCTAAATGTTGCTGTATACAAAATTTTTTAGTTTCCAAATTTTTCACACTATGACAGATTTTAACATATATGGCAACCCCTCCTCTCTCCATAGTGTCTCTACTTTCCTGTGCTGAAAGCCTGTGACTATATGATGTTGAGACAGGCATAGTACATCTATTCCACCCTCAGTTTCTAAATCTTATAAACAAACAAGAAGCTCATCTACTTTGTTTTTTAATCCCCTGATATTCTGATGAAATATACTAACATTATTTTTTACTGTACTGTTATGAGAATCTTGTGATAACATCTCTTGTACCTGCCTGTCTGAGCTTCTCATTAAGCTTAATTTTAATCAATGTTGGATGATTAGACAACTGATCTTAGCCTAAAAAAGAAATATTCCCATGAGTTTTCGGAGGCAGCCCGGTTAGGCTTAATGGCTTAGACATACTGTCCAGTGAGTGCAGCAAGGTGGAGGTTCCTTGCTGTTTGGGGGTGGCATTATATGGAGCCGACATATGCCACTGGTGGTCATGGAAGGCGCTGTAATGGCTGTATGATACGTGAATGCCATCCTCCAACCGTTAGTGTAGCAATATCACCAGCATATTGGCGAGGCATTTGTCTTCATGGATGACAATTCATGCCCCCGTCGTGTGCATCTTGTGAATGAGTTCGTTCAGGATAATGACATTGGTTGGCTAGAGTGGCCAGCATGTTCTCCAGGCATGGAACCTATAGAACATGGCTGGGGTAGATTGAAGATGGCTGTTTATGGACAATGAAACCCCCAACCACTCTGAGGGATCTATGCTGAATCGCTGTTGAGGAGTAGTGCCTTGATGAATTTTTGGGTAGTATGCCATGATGAATACAATACATCAATGCAAGAGGATTTGCTACTGGGTATTGAAGGTACCATTGTGTTCATCAATCTGGACCACCACTGTGAACGTCTCACTGTATGGTAGTACAACATGTAGTGTGTGGTTTTCATGAGCAATAAAAAGGGCAGAAATGATGTTCATGTTGATCTCTGTTCCAATTTTCTGTACAAGTTCTGGAACTCTCGGAACCAAGGTGATGCAAAACTTCTTTTTGATTTGTGTATGTGACTGATTTGCTGTCTAATACACAATAAACAGAGCTACTTGTTTTTGCAGATGTCACTAGTATTGTAATCAATTGAAGCATACGTACAGAAACAGAAGAAATGGTAAACAGAGTTTGGCAAATAGTCTCACCTTCATTTTTTAAAAGACAATCAGTTCTGCTCATCTGCAGGTACTACACCAGTGATACGTGTGTCAATTCACTTAGCCGGAGCCATGTTTTTACACTGTCAAATGCAAATCAAACAAACCTTTGTAGGAAAGACTGACAGTTATATGTGTCCAAAAAGTTCAGACAGCAAGTCAGTAAGTACTGAGCACAGAAGGGAAAGCTGAAATGTTGAGGGAATACATGGAAGGTGTATACAAGGAAAGAACTTGAAGGCAGTGTTATAGAAGGCATTGAAAGAACTAAGTCGAAATAAGGCCCCTGGAGTAGATCACATCCTCTCTGAGTTATTGAAATCTTTGGGATAGCTAGCAAAATTATTCTACCAGATGCACCAGATGTGTGAGACAGGTTAAATACCCTCAGATTTGAAGAAGAATGCAATAACTCCAACACCAAATAAGTCAGTGTGAATACTACTGATTCATTAGTGTAATAAGTCATAATTGAAAAATACTGGCACAAATTATGTACAGAAGAATGAAAAAATTGGTAGAATTCGACATCGGGAAAGAAATGCAGGAACACGTGAAGCCTTACTGAACCTATGATTTATCTTAGAACATAAGTTAAAGAAATCTACTTATTGCACTTGTATATGTAGTGAAAGCTTTTGGCAGTGCTGACTGGGATACACTCTCTGAACATTCCAGAGATAAAATAGAGAGTGAAAGGTTTTTCACAACTTGTGTGGTAACCAGACTGCACTTATAAGAGTTGAAAGACGTGAAACAGATGCAGTGGTTGAGAAGTGAATGAGACAGGGTTGTAACATGTTCTCAATGTTATTTAATCTATACATTGCACAAGCAGTTAAAGAAAAAAAGGACAAATTTGGAAAGGCAATTAAAGTACAGGAATAGTAAATAAAAACTTCGCAGTTTGCTCATGTCTTTGTTATGCTGTCAGGAACAGCAAAGGATTTTGAATATGAGACGATCACCAACAAAAGTAAAACAAGGGTAGTGGAATATATTTGAATTAAATGAGGTGACACTGAGGGAATTACATTATAAGATGAGCAGCAAAATAACTGATTATAACTGAAGTAGAGAATATAAAATGCAGACTGGCTATAGCAATAAAAGCATTTCTGAAAATGAGAAATTTGTTAACATCTAATGTAAACGTAAGTATTATATGGTCTTTTGTGAAGGTATTTGTCTGGAGTGTCACCTTGTATAGAAGTGAAAAGTGTATGATGTGCAATTCGTAGAGAATAGGAGCTTTTGAAATGTGTTCAGAAAATTGCTGAAGATTACGTGAGTACATTGAGTAACTAACAAGGAGATACTGAATATAACTGGCGAAAAAATAAATTTATGGCACAACTTGACTAAAAGAAGGGAACAGTTGATAGGACACATCCTGAGGCATCAAGGAATCGTCAGTTTGGTAATGAAAGTAAGTGTGGGAGGTAAAAATTGCGGAGGGAGACCAAGGGAAGGATACGGTAAGAAGATTCGAATGTTGTAGGTAGCAACAGAAATGAAGAGGCTTGCACAGGATATACTAGGTGGAGAACTGCATTAAATCAGTCTTTGGACTAAAGAAAGAAGATGATAACAAGAACAACAACAACAATGAACACGAATTATTTGTGGTGTTAATTTAACTATTAGGTGACCACAATACTGCATCTGGGAATGAGGGCACTTAGGTTGGCTATTGTGACTTGTTATTGTGATATTTCATGAGGACACAATGAACCATGTGACAGTATATGCAAAACTGTCTTGAAATCATTCACAATGAGATGCATTATCTTTAGTCATCACTATACTTGTTTATTTTAAAGTCACTGCATGGTCAGGGGATGCTGAGTGCAGTAATCTCGTGGTAGGGTAATGCATACTGCAAAGGCCTGTACAAAGAAATGGGACTACTAGCTGCTGCTTGTCAGTATATTTATTCCTTAATTAAATTTGCAACAGGTAATAGTCTACTACAAATAAGAATAGTCTTGTATTTAAACTGATTAACTTTGATATACAAAGATACCCATTACCCAGGAACACAAATTTTCTATAACTTGCCTGCAGCTATTATAAGTTAAGCTTTTACATGATCCGGTCACATTAATGTGACCACCTATCAGAAGCCTGTATAACCATCTTTTGCAGCGTGTATGTGCAGGAAGAGAATCAGTGAGGTTTTGGAAGGTACTGACAGGCATTTGTTTTGTTTTAGGGCACGAAGATAACTAGGGTCATACGTGCCCATGTCAGAACTGTGGGGTATGAAGACAAAGAGAAGAGTTGAAAATGACTACATGTTAATACCAATGGACGGAAGAGAAGAGAGATAAAAACGGGGACACGGAGAAAGATGTATAAAATATGCCATAGAGAAATGGAAATCCGGAACTAAAGATTACATGTCCTTCGCCATATTGCTAAGATGGATGAAAAGTAGAACACGGGCGACAGCCCGCACGTCATTTGCTAAAAAGGTTGATAAGTCAGATGGCAAACACAAATGAGAACGTAAGTGGTTCATAAAAGGGCATTCCGTCAGGAAATAGCGGATCATCAAAGGTCAGGCAATGAGCACAAAGAGGTGGGGGAGCACCACTTAACAAAGGGTGATAGCTAAAAAGACAGAGCCTGATATGTGACCTATTTAAAGTGATCTTCTCATGGAAAGTGGGCTGAGAGTAGGTCGTCAAAGCTGCTGGGAGAGGATTAATAACCCAGAGCTTATTCATATGAAGGGAGCACCAGTAGTGATGCCATAGTGACACCACCTGCTGACGAGCGGCAATGCGGAGATCATTGGAAGGAATGTAAGAACTAGCAGCCTGAGGCACAAGGACTGCAGCCTTGGCAGCAGCATCAGCGGCCTTGCTTCCTATCAGACTGATGTGACCATAAACCCACATAAACACAACGGTGACTCCATCAAGAGTGAGCAAGTGACAGATTTCCTGGACACGTTGGACTAGGGGATGGACAGTGTACAGCACACATAGGCTTTGAAGGACACAGAGAGAGTCAGAGTACGTGAGGCAATTGAAAAGCCTGTGTGACCAGATGTACTGTGTGGCCTGATGCAGGGCAAAGAGCCATGCTGTAAACACTGAGCAGTGTTCTTGAAGCCGATAACAAAAAATGTCGATGCCAATGGTGAAGGCACACCTGACACCAGGGTCAGTCCGTGAGCCATCAGTTTACACAAAGGCACTATCGCTAAGTTCTGTGTGAAGGTCGTGAAACTGAAGACATTAGAGTGAGGCAGGAATAGTGCCCTTAGGGAGTGAATGAAGGACAAGGTGAACACGGGCCGCTGCATGAAGCCAAGTTGGTGAAGGGTTCGCACCCATCGGGAAAGTGGCAGATAGTATAAAGTTAAGCTGCTGGAACAAGAGCCGAAAGTGAACTCCAGAAGGTAACAGAGAAGACGGACGCGCAACGTAGTAGTTATCAAAGGAGATATCAAAGAAGGAGGCATAGGATGGATGGCCACCTATGTCACACAAAAAGGCATGCATATCTGCTGAAGAGAAAGTCATGGTGGTAGGACAGCGCTAGTTCGCCAGCTTCTGCATACAGACTCTCAACTGGGCTGGTGTAAAAGGTGCCAGTGGCTAAACAGATGGCATGATGGTGGGTAGTATTGAGATGGTGTAAGAGGGACGGACGAGTAGATGCACAAACGAAACACCCATAGTCTAGTTTTGAGCAGACAAGGGACCGGTACAAATGGAGGATGATGGTTTGATCTGCTCCCCAGGAAGTACTACTGATGACACATAGGACATTGATGGACCACATACAGAATATAATAATTCCAATCCCAAAGAAAGCAAGTGTTGACAGATGTGAAAATTACCGAACAATCAGTTTAATAAGCCACAGCTGCAAAATACTAACACGAATTCTTTACAGACGAATGGAAAAAGTAGTAGAAGCCAACCTCGGGGAAGATCAGTTTGGATTCCGTAGAAATATTGGAACACGTGAGGCAATACTGACCTTATGACTTATCTTAGAAGAAAGAGTAAGGAAAGGTAAACCTACGTTTATAGCATTTGTAGGCTTAGAGAAAGCTTTTGACAATGTTGACTGGAATACTCTCTTTCAAATTCTAAAGGTGGCAGGGGTAAAATACAGGGAGCGAAAGGCTATTTACAATTTGTACAGAAACCAGATGGCAGTTATAAGAGTCGAGGGACATGAAAGGGAAGCAGTGGTTGGGAAGGGAGTAAGACAGGGTTGTAGCCCCTCCCCGATGTTATCCAATCTGCATATTGAGCAAGCAGAAAAGGAAACAAAAGAAAAATTCGGAGTAGGTATTAAAATCCATGGAGAAGAAATAAAAACTTTGAGGTTCGCCGATGACATTGTAATTCTGTCAGAGACAGCAAAGGACTTGGAAGAGCAGTTTAATGGAATGGACACTGTCTTGAAAGGAGGATATAAGATGAACATCAACAAAAGCAAAATGAGGATAATGGAATGTAGTTGAATTAAGTTGGGTGATGCTGATGGAATTAGATTAGGAAATGAGACACTTAAAGTAGTAAAGGAGTTTTGCAATTTGGGGAGCAAAATAAATGATGATGGTCGAAGTAGAGAGGATATAAAATGTAGACTGGCAATGGCAAGGAAATCGTTTCTGAAGAAGAGAAATTTGTTAACATCGAATATAGATTTAAGTGTCAGGAAGTCACTTCTGAAAATATTTGTATGGAGGGAGAAGAGAAGTTTGTGGCACAACTTGACCAGAAGAAGGGATCGGTTGGTAGAACATGTTCTGAGGCATCAAGGGATCATCAATTTAGTATTGGAGGGCAGCGTGGAGGGTAAAAATCGTAGAGGGAGACCAAGAGATGAATACACTAAGAAGATTCAGAAGGGTGTAGGTTGCAGTAGGTACTGGGAGATGAAGAAGCTTGCACAGGATAGAGTAGCATGGAGAGCTGCATCAAACCAGTCTCAGGACTGAAGACCACAACTACAACAACATACAGTGGGCTGCCAGGTAAGACATGGGAGGACCAAGAAAGTTTCCTATTGCATGAGCCCCAGGAATTTTGTGGTTTCAACAAATGGAAAAGCAACAAGCCCAAGATGTTGGAAGAAACCAATTGCACTGCCAAAAATTTATACAAACAATTTTGTCAGCGGAGAAATGAAAGCCATTGTCGATGCTCCATGAGTAAAGGCGATAGAGACATCACCGAAGATGCCGCTCAATGAGAGAGGTTTGTGGGGGACTGCAATAGATGCCAAAATCGTCAATAAAAATGGAGCTGGAGATGCCTGGTGGGAGACAGGCCATTATAGGGTTAATGGCAGTAGCAAAGAGGATGACGTTCAGGATGGAATCCTGAGGCACAACAGTTTCCTGGATACACATGTCGGACAAGGCAGAACCCACACTTACCTTGAAAATTCTGTCTTTTAAAAATTCCTGAAAGAAACAGGGCATGCGGCCATGGAAAACCCATGTGTTGACAGTACAGACGATACCACTCCTCCAGCATGTGTCGTACGCTTTCTCGAAATTGAAAAACATGGCGACAATCTGAGATTTCCACAGAAATCCATTCATGACATGGGTATACAAAGTGACAAGATGGTCAACTGCAGAATGGCATGCTCAAAATCCACACTGTGCAATTGTTAGTAAATAGCGAGACTCGAGCCAACATACCAGCTGGGCATGAATCATACGTTCCACCACCTTGCAAACACAGCTAGTGAGAGAAACTGGTCGGTAGCTAGAGGGAAGGTGTTTGTCCTTACCAGGCTTAGGTATGGGTATGACAGGACTTCACGCCAGTGTCTCATTCTACGTATGAAGGAGAAAGTGCTCTCCTGCAGGAAAAGGTGCTGCAGCATCTAAATGTGAACATCGTCTGGCCCTGGGGCAGAAGATTGGGATGAAGTGAGAGCATGATGTAGCTCTCTCATAGTAAAGGCAGCACCATAGCACTCACTATTCTGGGAACAGAAGGGAATCACCGAATCTTCCTCCACTCATTTCTGATGGAGGAAGGCAGGGTGATAATGGGAGGAGCTTGAAATCCCCAAAAAGTGGCGGCCCAACGTGTTGCAGATAGCAATAGGGTCCACTATGACATCATCTGCTGCTGTCAGGCTGGAAATTGGGGAACGGCCCTTGGTCCTAGAGAGCCATCGGAGGGTGGCCCACGTGACGGAAGAGGTAGCAGAACTGTTAAAAGAACTAATAAATGGAATCCAGCTAGCTTTTTTGCTATCCTGAAGAATGTGACGACACTGTACATGCAGTTTTATAATGAATGCAGTTTGCCATCATAGGATGACAGTTAAAAATGTGGAGAGCATGTCTCCACTCGCAAATGTCATCGCAGCATGCCTCAGTCCACCAAGGGACCGGGACATGGCACAGTAAAGAAGAAATGCGAGGAATGGAAAGTTTTGCGGCTGTAAGGATATTCCAAGTGGTCATCGTAACTAGAGAAATGTTGTTCATCAAAGGTCGCCAGGGAGGAGTAAAGCCTCCAGTCGGCCTTAGAAAGCTGCTATTTGGGTGTGCATGTAGGTGGGGTAGGAGTCAGCAATCGGATGGCACATGGGAAATGGTTGCGTGAGTAAGTGTCAAAGAGAATGGACCACTCGATATAGTGGGCAATCTGGGCAGTGCAGAAGGAGAGGTCCAAGTGGGAATAGGTGGAAGTGGAGTCTGAAAGGAATGTGGGTGCTCCCATGTAAGGCAGATGACGTTAAGGTGACTGAGAAGGTCAGCCAAGAGGGCACCTCTCTGACAGGTTCTGGGCGAACCCCAAAGGGGATGGTGTGCATTGAAGTCACCAAGCAGCAGAAAGGGGTGAGGGAGTTGCCCAATAAGCTGGAAGAATTCTGCCCTTGTGATCCCGAATGACAGAGGGATGTGAATGGTACAAAGGGAAAAAGTCAAGTGAGTAACAAAAATTTGGACTGCAACAGCTTGGAGCCAGGTAGTCAGAGAGATGGGTTGACTGTTAACATTATCCTGGACGAGCAGCATGACTCCCTCATGGGACGGAGTGCCATCCTTGGGGGGGAAGGCCAAAGCAGACTGGGAAGAAATGTGAGAGCTCAAAGTTGTCGTGAGGATGCAATTTTGTTTCTTGGAGGCAGAGTACAAGTGGACACTGCGATTCTAATAGCAGCACTTTGTTGGATCGAAGGTGCAAACATTCCATTGGAGGAGGAAAAAATGAAGGGGCGTCACCTTGGGGGCTGCCGAGTGGCAACCTTCAAAGACTTGCTGCTACAGAGTCAGGAGGATGCTGCTCCATGAGGTCTGCAGAAGCATTGACATTCTCCTTCTGTCGGTCTGCGGAGTCAAGCCCAGAAAAACAGTTAGTGGTGCTCACTGGCAACATGGAGGTCAGCCGGGCAAGGGTATCATGTGGCAACACTATTGGAGAGGAGCTCTGAGTTGGTGAACGAGAAGGCCACTTCCCTTGGCTTGACTTCTTGGAGCCTTTCCAGTTGGCAGAAGAAGACTCAGATGTTTGTTGGCTGGAGGGATGTAGGAAGTCTTTGTGGGATTATTGCTTCTGTCCTCTATGGTTTGCCGGTTTTGTAGTAGGTGACTTCGCCCTGCGAGGGGAAAATTTGGTGGCTTGTTACAAAGCTGCACGAGGAGGCGGGGATGCTGCCATTACACTGGGCGATTGTACAACCGTGGTGCTAAATTTGAGGTCACATGTCTGTGTGGCCACGTCTTTTGTGGAGCAAGATGTAGCAAGAACAGTACTGTAGTTGCCAGATGGAAGAACACAGAGTTTCCAACTAGCCAGAAACTTGCGAGCAACCGGGTAAGGAGCTTTTTCCTTCACCCAGATTGAGCTACATGGAACAATCTCGGGAGGAGATGGCATGGTCACTATTGCAGTTGATACAGTGAGAAGGAGGAGGAGCATCCCTATCACTTGTTACATATTTGGCCGGATGTCAAAACGGCTCTCGAGTGTGGTTGTAATGATGACACTGGTAGCAGTGTATTGGGTTTGGAATGTACAGTCGTACTTTGATAACTTCATAGCCTGCTTTGATCTTTGACAGAGTAACCACTCTATCAAAAGTGGAAAAAGAGTGTGTGTGGGCACTAAGGATGCATCTACTTTTTTGTTCACCTGATGGACTGCAATGATACCCTGATCAGAGAGGTACTTTTGGATTTATGCCTCAGTCAGACTATCGAGCAGCCTAGTGTAAATAACACCATAGGAAGAATTCAGCATGCAATAGGCCTTTGCATCAACAGGATAGCCATGGAGGAGTGAACGTTCAAGCAATTGTTGTGCTTGAGAATCAGTAGTAGTCTCCGAAAGCAGCCATTTCATAAACGAGAGCAGGATTTCACAGGGCCAGCAATTGCATCAACTTCTTTCTGAATAGTAAACGGATTTACCGCAGGAAAGGCACGACCATCTTCAGTATGTGAAACCATGGGGAACCATGGCACAGCTGGGAGGCTCTTTGAATCATTAGCCTCATTCCATTTACATTTGGCAGACGTTGATGGTGAAAAAGATGATTGGCTCATTGCGAAAAAATCCCCCATGATTGCCAACGTCTCCAATGGCACTCTCCTTCCAAGTGGAGACCCCCTCAGAAGGGGGCATTCCACCATAGGTGATTGTTCACACCTTACGAACACCCAACAGAGGGGCCTATCGGCAATGTGGGAAGGTAGTAGCTCAGGCAATCACCCCTCCCTGGGCCTGGCTTTTGCCAGGGGGTACGTGTAAACCCAATGTGTCAACCTGGTCTTGGAATTATGCATTACCCAGTCACCTGTTACTTGCCAGACATGTGGGCTGGCCTTCAGGAGCACCCGGGGAGGAAGAAGAAAAAGAGGAACTTCAAATGTAGAAGCAGAGGAAGGATAGAAGAAGGGTAATGAAAAAAAAGAAAGAAGGAATGAAAGACAATGGAGAGACTGTTCTGATATTGGTGACTGAATATGCAGAACACATTTCCTACGGCATCCCAGACATGTTCCCCAAGGGAGGAGAAAAAGAATAGCAAGAGGATAGGCATGCAGCATGGAAGGGGAAAGATGCTGCAAGGCAGGACCCCTGTGGTAGCCAAGCTTGAACCCACCAAAGAGTGGCGAGCCCCCTGGGAGCACTGACAGGCATGTAGAGCCGTGCCTACTCCAGCACTGTGGCCAACTGTGCTAGGTTTCCCTGTTGCAGATTCATGGTGCAGACTGCCCATTGAGGTGGTCCTACAGATTTTTGATTGAGTTTATATCTGGGAAGTTGAGTGCCCAGGGGAGCATGGTACACTCATCCTGGTGCTCATCAGACCATGCACATACTCTGCTAGTTGTGTGACATGTTGTATTGTTTTTCTGATGGACGCCATTGTACCAAGAGAAAAACAAACTGCATATAGAGTGGTCATGGCCCCCAAGGATAGACACATACTTACGTTAATCCATTGTGTCTTCCAGAATCACAAATTTACCCAGGAAATGCCATAAAAACATTATGATGATTATTGCAGGGCCGTACACTCTAATGACCATCTGGCCGAAGGAGCATAAAAATTGATTCGTCGTCACCTGTCTCCATTCAGCAGACGTCCAGTTGCAGTATTAGCATGCAAATTCCAGCCTTTGTAACTAGGCAACAGCAATCAGTATGTTGGCTTGAAAAAGGTGCCTGCTGTGGAGGACCATATACACAGCATTAACTGAATGCTTATTGAGGAGACACTGATGGTATCCCCTGGTTCGTGTGGGTGGTCATTTGCTCAACATATCTATTCACATGTCTCCACAGTCATAATTCACCCCTGTCATCTATGGTTTATGTTTCCGCAGCTGCCTTGGTGCTGGTTTCAGATACCACCATTTTGCCATACTTGCTGCACTTTAACCCTGGTGGCGCACAAACAGTTCACAAAGTCAGCTATTTTGGATGTGCTTCCACCCTTGGCCTGAAAGCCAGTGATCATGCCCTTTTGAATGTCAGGTAAATCAATCCATTTCTGCATTACAACAATGGCTGTACTGCTCTCCAAGTATCCGCACCCTCCACTACCAGTACTGCCATCTTGAGTGGTTACTGCACAAAGACAGAGGTCACATTAATGTGACTGGACTATGGAACAAAGTACAGTATCATTTAAGAGGGGCATAAAGTATTTGTTGGTGGACAGTTACTTCTACTCCAAACTCCACTGACAAATATCTCAGTTGAAACAATTAATGCATATTAATAAAATATCATATAACATGTATATTACATAAAATCTGACTTCCAGTGCAGTAATGCAATCTGTGAAAGTAAGTATTAAATTGTAAGCTGAATAGATTACTACTCACCGTAAAGGTGAGAAGTTGTGTTGCAGACACAATGAAAAGCCTGTTAAACCTTTAACTTTTGGCCTAAGTCTTCATCAGAAAAGAAAAAACCCACACGAATTCACACAAAGAAGTACATATCATGCACACCTTACTACTATCTCTGGCTGCTCAGACCACTCTGCAATTGAAATGTTTCGAATTGGAGCAACAGTCTGTAGGGGAGCAGGGAAGGGGGAGGGGCAGCAAGGATGGGATAGGGAAGAGGAAGCACTGCTGCCTGGCAGTGTGTGCAGACAAGGCTACCTGGCGCAGTGTTGGGAGGCTGCAGAGGAGGGATGCAAGGGAAAAAATAGGGAACAGAAATGTGAGAAGCAGAGGAGGGGTAAACATCAGCAGGTGCATTAGCAGAGAGCAGTGGATGTTGAGGGTGAGGGGATGTGAGTTGAGGAGGGGTGAGACATTTCAGTTTCAGTTTGGCTTGAGCAGCCAGAGAAAGCACTCGTGTTTATGAGGTATGGTTGCTTCTGTGTTTTTTTTTCCGATGAAGGCTTCAGTTGAAAGCTTAATGTATAACAATCTTTTTGTAGTGTCTGAAACTCAATACATCAGCTTTATCGCCAGTAGCAATCTGTCCTTTCCATAACTGTTGATATTCCAACTTGGAAATTCCATTGTTTGAACTGTAAACTCTTTATTTCTTGATGATATTTGGCTACAATAATGTAAGAATCATCTCTTGCACTTCGGTTAATATGCATATGCATACCTGTGGCAAATTAGATATCTATTTTTTAATTAAAATGTGTTTCAGATTTCTGACTTGAGTCCCACATTCTTGAGGACCATTTCATGTAATATTTGGGGGAAGGACACTAGCGTATCAAATTTTTTGTAAATATGTATTGTGTGTTATTGTTCCTGTAACAATGCTCTTCACTTCAGGTGGGTATCCGTGGGCTGAGTGGAGCCCGTGGAAGGCATCATGATGGCCAAGGAGTATCGTACACTGGTTGCAGACCAAATACACCACATCATGACGATCATGTTTCCCAACAACAGTGGCGTTTTTCAGTAAGGTAATCCACCATGTTACAAGGCCAGGAGTGTGATGGAGTGGTTCAATGAATGCAGTGCTGAGTTCCAATTGATCTGGAGGCCCTCCAGCTTGCCAGATCTGAACCCAATCGAACACGTGTGCGGTATGATCAAATGTGACTTCAGAGCTTGACGCCCCCTCCATGGAATTTATGGGAATTATGTGCAGATATGGTGCCAACTCCCTCCAGCAATCTACCAAGGCCTCATTGCTTCCATGCCACGACACTTTGCTGCTGTATCCATACGAAAGGTGGACATACTGGCTGTTAGGTAGGTGGTCATAATGTTCTGGTTGATAAATGTAGTGCGATATTATCGGTTTTCTTCCTGTTGTATTTCATGTTAAGTGAACTTTATTTTCAGTTTGTCCAATGTTGACATTGAATGCATATCTGTTTAACTTCTTTGCAGTATGTGGATTCGAAATTAACTTGGAACAGTCTTACAGAATACATTTTTAAAAAGCCGTTACTTTTCTTCTGTTGGATAAAATATGCTCGTGTTTCTGAAAAGCAGTTGTTTGGGTCTAAGCTTTCTTTGACTGCTATCTAACTTATAGCACTCTTTTGTGGGGTTTTGTTTGGCAGGAGGAGGCCATGAGGTGTGTCTGGAATTTCCAAAATTAAAATATCTTGTCAGTCTTATTTTAAACAGTTAGATGTATATAACAGTCCCATCTCACTTTGGCAACTGCTTTGTCACAGTGGATACACTGATTCCCGCCAGACCACCGAAGTTAAGTGCTGTCGGGCATGGCCGGCACTTGGATGGGTGAACATCCGGGCCACCATGCACTGTTGCCATTTTTCGGGGTGCACTCAGCCTCGTGATGCCAATTGAGGAGCTACTCGGCTGAATAGTAACAGCTCTGGTCAAAGAAAACCATCATAACCACTGGGAGAGTAGTGTGCTGACTACTCGCCCCTCCTATCTGCATCCTTGGCTGAGGATGTGGCCTGAAGATAGAGTGCTTTTTTGGAGTGCATCTTACTTTACATACTATTGCCTTTTGCATGCCAAAGAAAAATATAATAGTCAAAGTGTCAAGCATTAAAGATACCTTCAGCTTGACTTATGAAAACACAGTGTAGTTACGAATGCCGAAATATTTTAAATCTGTGAAAAGATAATCCAAATTAGTAAATAACTGATAAATTTAATTATACCTTCAGTCAGTACATTGGTTGTGTGTTTTTGTATCTCTCTCTCTCTCTCTATCTCTCTCTCTCTCGCTCTCTCTCTCTCTCTCTCTCTCTCTCTCTCTCTCTATTCGTGTAATCGGTTCTGACTCTTCGTGACCCCATGAACCAAATCGCGCCACTTTTTCCTGTCTTTCACTTTCTCCCGTAGACCTTCCAGGTTGGAACACATTGCTTCTGTGATGCCATTGATCCATCTCATCCTCTGAAGTCCTCTTCTTTTAGTTACTTCAATCTTCCCCAGCATTAATGTTTTTTCCAGCGAGGCATGCCTTCGCATTGTTTGTCCAAAGTAGGTCAGCTTTTGTTTTGACATTAGACCTTCCAGGGAGAAATCTGATTTCATTTGCTCCAATATTGATCTGTAGGTTCTCTTTGCAGTCCATGGAACTCTAAGAAGTTTCCTCCAACACCACAATTCGAAGGAGTCAATTCTTCGCTATTCAGCCTTTCTAATGGTCCAGGTCTCACATCCATACATCACAACTGGAAAGACCATAGCCCTCACAGTATGGATCTTTGTTGCTAGTGTTATATCTCTGGACCTTATAACCTTGTCAAGGTTTGACATCACCTGTCTACCGAGCAACAGGCATCTCCGGATTTCATGGCTGCAGTCACCATCAGCAGATATCTGGGAACCGAGATAACTGAATGTGGTCACTACCTCCATGGTTTCTCCTGCTATATCCCACGAATTGGTAGGTGTAGTTGCCATAATTTTCATTTTCTTCACATTCAGCCTAAGACCGGCCTTTTCACTTTTGTCTTTCACCTTCAGCAAGTGTGTTCTCAATTCTTCTTCACTTTCTGCCAACAGGATCGTATCATCCGCGTACCTGAGGTTGTTTAAATTTGTTCCAGCTATTTTAATTCCTGTTTCTCCTTCATCTATTCTCACATTCCTCATAACAGGTTCTGCATACAGATTGAATAAGTACGGTGACAGTATGCAGCCTTGCCAGACTCCTTTCTGAATCTTTATCCATTTCGTTGTTCCATACATAGTTCTCACCGTGGCTTCTTGGTCAAGGTATAAACTCCGTATCAGATGAATGAGGTGATCTCGTACACCCACGTTTTTCAGTACGTTCCATAATTTGTTGTGATCGACACAGTCAAAGGCTTTGGCTTAGTCAATAAAGCAGAGGTACACATCTCTCTGGAATTCTCTTGCTGTTTCCATAATCCACTGAATGTTAGCAATTTGACCTCTAGTTCCTCTTCCTTTCCTAAATCCAGCTTGTTCTTCTGGTAAGCTCTCGATCTAGATATTGGTGAAGTCTATTTTGTAAGATTTTCAACATGACTTTGCTAGCATGTGAGATAAGTGCGATTGTTCGGTAATCTGAGCGTTCTTTAGAACTTCTCTTCTTTGGAAAGGGGATGAATACTGATCTTTTCCAGTCTTCTGGCCACTGCTGCGTGATTCATATTTTTTGACATATTGAGTGCAGCACTTTCACTGCATCCTTTCCAGTGACTTTATACAATTCTGCTGGTATTTCATCATGTCCACTAGTTTTGTTATCAGCCATATTTTCAAGGGCCCACTGGATTCCGCTCTCCAAAATATTTGGCTCTAGTTCTAAATTAACATTAACATCAGCAGTAGGAGCCCTGTCATTATGCAGTTCTTTCTTGTATAGGTCTTCTACATATTCTGCCCATCTTTCCTTAACATCCTCTGCTTCACTCAGATCTTTCCCGTTTCTATCTTTTATCATTCCAATTTTTGCCTGGAATTTCCCTTTAATTTCTCCAATTTTCTTATAAAGATCTCTTGTCTTCCCCATTCCGTTCTTTTATAGGGTTCTTTATTTAAGTATTTGTTATCCGATGGTGTATGAATTTGGATTTCAAAATTCTGGCTTCTGTAAAATACAGCATATTTCTTTTTTCTATTTACCCAAATAGAAACAGCAAAGTTTCGAAACCCAAATTTAATTTGTAAACACTGAAAAAGTTCAACAGTAACTTTTAGCACAAGTAAGATTAGGAAAATGTACTTTTAGTAAATAGTATGTAATATTACTATACAATGTGTAACCACATTTTTTCTAACATGTCACTCATCACTGTAAAAATTATTTTTTAATTACCCATGACAACATCAAAAGCCTGAAGATGGATTATTAAATAGATAAATTAGATTCTTGAATCTTTCTTGACATGTCATGTACAAGTGATCGATACTTTGCCGCTTAAGCCTGTCTCAACATAGTGATGGTGACCCTCTCTTGAACTCATCCAATATGTGATGATGATTCCTGTGAAAGTTCACTGCAAGTCTCAACCAATTCTAGGCAAGATCAGTGGGGTCATTGTCAGCAAATATCACATGGCTTTGTCAGCAAATATCACATGGCTTTCCATTCAGCTGATTTCTGGAGTAAGGTGTCTATGAGGTAGGCAGAATGTTATGCTGGGCATTGAATCGGCCTCACGTTTCAGTTGAAAGTTGCAATCATTTGCATGTGTGCCCACTGTTTTGTGAAAATTTCACAGTGGCATCACAGTTTGGACTCTAAATTTATTTATTAGTTTTGTGAGCTTTACCAATTTCTCAAGTGAATTTCTGATAAATTTTAACATTTCCAGCTGAAGGTGCTAGTCGAATGTCACGAGTTAGTCACAGTTGGGATTTAGATTTATTTGCAGCTGGTAGTTCACTCAGGATCTGAGTTAATAATATTTGTCACAAATGAGACATGTACATTTTTTTGAGGTGCAGCGAACAGTTGGGACTCGTATTTATTCTTCATTTGTTGAACACAGATTTATGAGGGATGATCAGTAAGTAATGCAACACATTTCTTTTCTTGAAAGCAGGTTGATTTTAGTCAGGATTCCAATACAACACATTATTCCCCACTCTTCTGGCCACAAAACCCCATTTTTTCAAAATAATCTCCGTTTAATGCGATGGCCTTACGCCATCTTACTGGGAGGACCTGTATGCCTGTGTGGTACCACTGTACTGGTCGACATCATAGCCAATGTGTTGCTGCATCAATAACGTTCCATCATCCATTTACTGCTTCTCCCAGAGCACATCCTTCATTCGGTCAAACAATGGAAGTCGGAATGCGCGAGATCAGGAGCACAGGGTGGAAGAGGAAGAACAATCGAAAGACGTTTTGTGAGCCCCTCTTGCATGCACAGGCTTATTTGAGGCCTTGGCTTATCATGGAAGAAGAGTACTAGTTCAAGTGCACTTTTGTAGCAATGAACATGCAGGTGTCACAGCTATGCATGGCTGGACGGCATGCGAGAGGCTGGACAGGTTTGCCTGCAGATTTTAGCAGTTTGTTTAAGCACACTTGGTGGAAGACTTTACTGTTAGTACTAGACTTTCAGTTTTATTTCAAACCACTCACTCATTTGTTACATAGTTTAATTCTTAATTTCTTTGCGTGTTTTTGGTACTTGCATTGTGTAATTCATAAATTTCGGGCGTATTATAGTATTTGAGAGTTGTAGCATCGCGTTTTAGTACCTGAATAGTGTAAATTCGCGTAGTCGTTTGTCTACTGTTTTGTTTTGAACGGCCAGTGTCGGTTGGTCGCAGTCAGTGTGCTCCCTGCCGCCGTTGGATAAGCAGCAAGTCGTATACTCCTAGCTCACTCATTTGTTACATAGTTTAATTCTTAATTTCTTTGCGTGTTTTTGGTACTTGCATTGTGTAATTCATAAATTTCGGGCGTATTATAGTATTTGAGAGTTGTAGCATCGCGTTTTAGTACCTGAATAGTGTAAATTCGCGTAGTCGTTTGTCTACTGTTTTGTTTTGAACTGCCAGTGTCGGTTGGTCGCAGTCAGTGTGCTCCCTGCCGCCGTTGGATAAGCAGCTGAGCAGCAAGTCGTATACTCCTAGCTCACTCATTTGTTACATAGTTTAATTCTTAATTTCTTTGCGTGTTTTTGGTTCTTGCATTGTTTAATTCATAAATTTCGGGCGTATTATAGTATTTGAGAGTGTAGCATCGTGTTTTAGTACCTGAATAGTGTAATTTCGCTTAGTCTCCTTCCGCCGCCGAGCAGTGTCAGCAGTGCGCAAGTAGCAGCATTACTGCATTTACTAGGCAATCTTGTATTTTAATAACCGTTTAAATTTTGTCGATTTGTTTGCGCTCTCTGTAGATTAGTTCAGACGTTCTTAGCAAAACAGTTTTTAGCATGGATAGGGACTGCAACTGCTGTGTTCGGATGCAGGCTGAGTTGGCATCCCTTCGCTCCCAGCTTCAGGCAGTGTTGGCTTCGGTCACACAGCTTGAGGCTGTTGCCAATGGGCATCACTGTGGGGGTCGGGATGGGGGTTTGTCGGGGACGGCCAGCTCGTCCCACGCATCCCCTGATCGGACTACGACTGTGGTTGCCCGGGATACTGCCCGCATTGAGGCTGATCCCTCACCTGTGGTAGAGTGGGAGGTCGTTTCAAGGTGTGGCAGGGGGCGAAAGACATTCCGGAGGGCTGAACGGAAAGCCTCTCCAGTTTGTCTGACGAACCGGTTTCAGGCTCTGTCTCAGGCTGATACTGATCTTCGGCCTGACATGGCTGCTTGTCCTGTTCCAGAGGTTGCCCCTTAGTCTGCAAGATCCGGGCAGTCGCAGAGGGTGGGCTTACTGGTAGTTGGGAGCTCCAACGTCAGGCGCGTAATGGGGCCCCTTAGGGAAATGGCAGCAAGAGAGGGGAAGAAAACCAATGTGCACTCCGTGTGCATACCGGGGGGAGTCATTCCAGATGTGGAAAGGGTCCTTCCGGATGCCATGAAGGGTACAGGGTGCACCCATCTGCAGGTGGTCGCTCATGTCGGCACCAATGACGTGTGTCGCTATGGATCGGAGGAAATCCTCTCTGGCTTCCGGCGGCTATCTGATTTGGTGAAGACTGCCAGTCTCGCTAGCGGGATGAAAGCAGAGCTCACCATCTGCAGCATCGTCGACAGGACTGATTGCGGACCTTTGGTACAGAGCCGAGTGGAGGGTCTGAATCAGAGGCTGAGACGGTTCTGCGACCGTGTGGGCTGCAGATTCCTCGACTTGCGCCATAGGGTGGTGGGGTTTCGGGTTCCGCTGGATAGGTCAGGAGTCCACTACACGCAACAAGCGGCTACACGGGTAGCAGGGGTTGTGTGGCGTGGGCTGGGCGGTTTTTTAGGTTAGATGGCCTTGGGCAAGTACAGAAAGGGCAACAGCCTCAACGGGTGCGGGGCAAAGTCAGGACATGCGGGGACCAAGCAGCAATCGGTATTGTAATTGTCAACTGTCGAAGCTGCGTTGGTAAAGTACCGGAACTTCAAGCGCTGATAGAAAGCACCGAAGCTGAAATCGTTATAGGTACAGAAAGCTGGCTTAAGCCAGAGATAAATTCTGCCGAAATTTTTACAAAGGTACAGACGGTGTTTAGAAAGGATAGATTGCATGCAACCGGTGGTGGAGTGTTCATCGCTGTTAGTAGTAGTTTATCCTGTAGTGAAGTAGAAGTGGATAGTTCCTGTGAATTATTATGGGTGGAGGTTACACTAAACAACCGAACTAGGTTAATAATTGGCTCCTTTTACCGACCTCCCGACTCAGCAGCATTAGTGGCAGAACAACTGAGAGAAAATTTGGAATACATTTCACATAAATTTTCTCAGCATGTTATAGTCTTAGGTGGAGATTTCAATTTACCAGATATAGACTGGGACACTCAGATGTTTAGGACGGGTGGTAGGGACAGAGCATCGAGTGACATTATACTGAGTGCACTATCCGAAAATTACCTCGAGCAATTAAACAGAGAACCGACTCGTGGAGATAACATATTGGACCTACTGATAACAAACAGACCCGAACTTTTCGACTCTGTATGTACAGAACAGGGAATCAGTGATCATAAGGCCGTTGCAGCATCCCTGAATATGGAAGTTAATAGGAATATAAAAAAAGGGAGGAAGGTTTATCTGTTTAGCAAGAGTAATAGAAGGCAGATTTCAGACTACCTAACAGATCAAAACGAAAATTTCTGTTCCGACACTGACAATGTTGAGTGTTTATGGCAAAAGTTCAAGGCAATCGTAAAATGCGTTTTACACAGGTACGTGCCGAGTAAAACTGTGAGGGACGGGAAAAACCCACCGTGGTACAACAACAAAGTTAGGAAACTACTGCGAAAGCAAAGAGAGCTCCACTCCAAGTTTAAACGCAGCCAAAACCTCTCAGACAAACAGAAGCTAAACGATGTCAAAGTTAGCGTAAGGAGGGCTATGCGTGAAGCGTTCATTGAATTCGAAAGTAAAATTCTATGTACCGACTTGACAGAAAATCCTCGGAAGTTCTGGTCTTACGTTAAATCAGTAAGTGGCTCAAAACAGCATATCCAGACACTACGGGATGATGATGGCATTGAAACAGAGGATGACACGCGTAAAGCTGAAATACTAAACACCTTTTTCCAAAGCTGTTTCACAGAGGAAGACCGCACTGCAGTTCCTTCTCTAAATCCTCGCACAAACGAAAAAATGGCTGACATCGAAATAAGTGTCCAAGGAATAGAAAAGCAACTGGAATCACTCAATAGAGGAAAGTCCACTGGACCTGACGGGATACCAATTCGATTCTACACAGAGTACGCGAAAGAACTTGCCCCCCTTCTAACAGCCGTGTACCGCAAGTCTCTAGAGGAACGGAGGGTTCCAAATGATTGGAAAAGAGCACAGATAGTCCCAGTCTTCAAGAAGGGTCGTCGAGCAGATGCGCAAAACTATAGACCAATATCTCTTACGTCGATCTCTTGTAGAATTTTAGAACATGTTTTTTGCTCGCGTATCATGTCATTTCTGGAAACCCAGAATCTACTATGTAGGAATCAACATGGATTCCGGAAACAGCGATCGTGTGAGACCCAACTCGCCTTATTTGTTCATGAGACCCAGAAAATATTAGATACAGGCTCCCAGGTAGATGCTATTTTTCTTGACTTCCGGAAGGCGTTCGATACAGTTCCGCACTGTCGCCTGATAAACAAAGTAAGAGCCTACGGAATATCAGACCAGCTGTGTGGCTGGATTGAAGAGTTTTTAGCAAACAGAACACAGCATGTTGTTATCAATGGAGAGACGTCTACAGACGTTAAAGTAACCTCTGGCGTGCCACAGGGGAGTGTTATGGGACCATTGCTTTTCACAATATATATAAATGACTTAGTAGATAGTGTCGGAAGTTCCATGCGGCTTTTCGCGGATGATGCTGTAGTATACAGAGAAGTTGCTGCATTAGAAAATTGTAGCGAAATACAGGAAGATCTGCAGCGGATAGGCACTTGGTGCAGGGAGTGGCAACTGACCCTTAACATAGACAAATGTAATGTATTGCGAATACATAGAAAGAAGGATCCTTTATTGTATGATTATATGATAGCGGAACAAACACTGGTAGCAGTTACTTCTGTAAAATATCTGGGAGTATGCGTACGGAACGATTTGAAGTGGAATGATCATATAAAACTAATTGTTGGTAAGGCGGGTACCAGGTTGAGATTCATTGGGAGAGTGCTTAGAAAATGTAGTCCATCAACAAAGGAGGTGGCTTACAAAACACTCGTTCGACCTATACTTGAGTATTGCTCATTCAGTGTGGGATCCGTACCAGGTCGGGTTGACGGAGGAGATAGAGAAGATCCAAAGAAGAGCGGCGCGTTTCGTCACTGGGTTATTTGGTAACCGTGATAGCGTTACGGAGATGTTTAATAAACTCAAGTGGCAGACTCTGCAAGAGAGGCGCTCTGCATCGCGGTGTAGCTTGCTCGCCAGGTTTCGAGAGGGTGCGTTTCTGGATGAGGTATCGAATATATTGCTTCCCCCTACTTATACTTCCCGAGGAGATCACGAATGTAAAATTAGAGAGATTAGAGCGCGCACGGAGGCTTTCAGACAGTCGTTCTTCCCGCGAACCATACGCGACTGTAACAGGAAAGGGAGGTAATGACAGTGGCACGTAAAGTGCCCTCCGCCACACACTGTTGGGTGGCTTGCGGAGTATCAATGTAGATGTAGATGTAGACTTCAATAATTTATAGTAGCCTGCAACTACACTGTACTTTATTTGTGCACTTCTAGGAATCTTGATGCAGTTAATTTATTAATAGAACTGAAAGCAGAGGATGCAACCTATTCCTACAAAACAGTAAGCCATAGACAGTACTTTGGTTGCATTATTCTGCATTGTTGTATAATTTATTATTAATGGAATGGTATTAACAAAGCTGAAGTATTTTATGGTATTGATAATAATACTGTTCATTTCCTGATAGCAACCTGTCAACTGGATTAGCTAGAACAAAACACAGTATTTTAGATGGTAACTATACTTTGACACTGCTTCTGATAATCTTACTCTCAACTGAATATTTTTGAAGAAAGAGAGAATTTCTATCTACAGTATCTCTCTTCCAAGTTAGTTCTGAACAATGACTGCCAGTGGTTGTGATTCTGTTATACCATTTTTTATGACAAACCTAGTTGGTCCCCATGTTTCATCACAGTTCATATTTCATCACCATGGTCATATAAATCATTTAATATTTGCGTAATTCCCAAGATATAAGGAAGTGGTTGGAACTAGTTGTCATCTGTCGTTGCACTACGATTCACAACTATCAGGAATTTTAGTGTAGAAAATCCAAAGATGGACTAAACAACAACAACAACTGCTACTACTACTACAGCTGTGTTGTAATGGTGTTGGTCTTCAGTCCAAAGACTGCTTTGATGCAGCTCTCCTGACTAATCTATCCTGTGCAAGCCTCTTCATAGCTACTACAACCTACAGTCATTTGAATCTGCTTACTGTATTCTTCCCTTGGTCTCCCTCCATAATACCTCCACCACCTGCCTGCCACACTTACCTCCATTACCAAACTGGCTATTCTTTAATGCCTCAGGATGTGTCTCTTAGTCAGGGTAAAATAAGACATCTATGGTATAACACGACTCCATTCACTACCTGCTCATTGGTTAACCAATCTACCCATCTTATCCTCAATCATTTTCTGTAGCACCAAATTTGAAAAGCTTTTCTTCTAGACTGAACTGCTTATCATACATGTTTTACTTCTGTCCAAGGCTACACTACAGACAGATACCTTCAGAAGAGACTTTTTACATATACATCTACATGATTACTCTGCAATTCACATTTAAGTGCTTCATCAAACCACAATCATACTATCTCGCAACCATTCCACTCCCGAACAGTGTGCGGGAAAAACAAACACCTAAACCTTTCTGTTTGAGCTCTGATTTCTCTTATTTTATTTTGATGATCATTCCTACTTATGTAGGTTGGGCTCAACAAAATATTTTCGCTTTCGGAAGAGAAAGTTGGTGACTGAAATTTCGTAACTAGATCTCGCCGCGACCAAAAACATCTTTGCTTTAATGACTTCCATCCCAACTCGCGTATCATATCTGCCACACTCTCTCCCCTATTACGTGATAATACAAAACGAGCTGCCCTTTTTTGCACCGTTTCAATGTCCTCCGTCAATCCCACCTGGTAAGGATCCCACACCGCGCAGCAATATTCTAACAGAGGATGAACGAGTGTAGTGTAAGCTGTCTCTTTAGTGGACTTGTTGCATCTTCTAAGTGTCCTGCTAATGAAACGCAACCTTTGGTTCACCTTCCCCACAATATTATCTATGTGGTCTTTCCAACTGAAGATGTTCGTAATTTGTACACCCAGGTACTTAGTTGAATTGACAGCCTTGAGAATTGTACTATTTATCGAGTAATTGAATTCCAACTGATTTCTTTTGGAACTCATGTGGATCACCTCACACTTTTCATTATTTAGCGTCAACTGCCACCTGCCACACCATACAGCAATCTTTTCTAAATTGCTTTGCAACTGATACTGGTCTTCGGATGACCTTACTAGACGGTAAATTACAGCATCATCTGCCAAAAACCTAAGAGAACTGCTCAGATTGTCACCCAGGTCATTTATATAGATCAGGAACAGCAGAGGTCCCAGGACGCTTCCCTGGGGAACACCTGATATCACTTCAGTTTTACTTGATGGTTTGCCGTCTATTACTACGGACTGCAACCTTCCTGACAGGAAATCACGAATCCAGTTGCACAACTGAGACGATACCCCATAGGCCCGCAGCTTGATTAGAAGTTGCTTGTGAGGAACGGTGTCAAAAGCTTTCCGGAAATCTAGAAATACGGAATCAACTTGAGATCCCCTGTCGATAGCAGCCATTACTTCGTGCGAATAAAGAGCTAGCAGCGTTGCACAAGAACGATGTTTTCTGAAACCATGCTGATTGTGTATCAGTAGATCGTTCCCTTCGAGGTGATTCATAATGTTTGAATACAGTATATGCTCCAAAACCCTGCTGCAAACCAACGTCAATGATATAGGTCTGTAGTTCGATGGATTACTCCTGCTACCCTTCTTAAACACTGGTGCGAACTGTGCAATTTTCCAATCTGTAGGTACAGATCTATCAGTGAGCGAGCGGTTGTATATGATTGCTAAGTAGGGAGCTATTGTATCAGCGTAATCTGAAAGGAACCTAATCGGTATACAATCTGGACCTGAAGACTTGCCCGTATCAAGCAATTTGAGTTGCTTCGCAACCCCTAAGTATCTACTTCTAAGAAACTCATGCTAGCAGCTGTTCGTGTTTCAAATTCTGGAATATTCCATTCGTCTTCCCTGGTGAAGGAATTTCGGAAAACTGCGTTCAATAACTCCGCTTTAGCAGCACAGTCGTCGGTAACAGTACCATCGGCACTGCGCAGCGAAGGTATTGACTGCGTCTTGCCGCTTGTGTACTTGTCTCTTAGGAAGGCTTCTAGTGACACTTTATCCGCTTTTTTAAATAAAATTATTTTGCGTTTGTTTCTGGTGGATTTGGAAGAAACGGTATTGAGCCTAGCTACAACGACCTTGTGATTACTAATCCCTGTATCAGTCATGATGCTTTCTATTAGCTCTGGATTGTTTGTGGCTAAGAGGTCAAGTGTGTTTTCGCAACCATTTACAATTCGCATGGGTTTGTGGACTAACTGCTCGAAATAACTTTCGGAGAAAGCATTTAGGACAATCTCTGAAGATTTGAACAAGTATTTTTGCCAACATATCGAGGGAAGGTTGAAGTCCCCACCAACTATAACCGTAGTTTATGTTAGGTGTTCTGTTTCTCTTTGAGAAATGCTTTTCTTGCTACGGTCAGTCTGCATTTTATATGCACTCTATTTTTCTACCCAAATAGCAAGCCTCATAACTAACAGTGTCTCATTTTCAAATCTAATCAGTGTAACCTGGATTTATTCGACTACATTCCACTGCCCTTGTTTCAATTTTTGTTGATGTTCATCTTACAATCTCTTATCAAGCCACGATCCATTCCGTTCAATCACTTTTCCAAGTGCTTTGTTGTCTCTGACAAAATTAGCACACAAACTTTTTTTTTGTCCTTTCTGTTTCTTCTTCCTGAACTTAAATCCACTCTCCAAATTGCTTCTTGGTTTTCTTTACTGCTTGTTCAGTGTGTAGTTTTAATAACATTAGGGATAGGCTGAAACCGTGTCTCACTGGCCTCTCAATCACTGCTTTCTTCTCATGTCCTTTGACTTGTACGACTGCAGTCTAGTTTCTATACAGGCTGTAAATAATCTTTTGCTCCCTGTATTTTATCCTTGCTATGTTCAGAATTTCAAAGAGTGTATTCCAGTCAATATTAGCAAAAGCTTTCTCTAAATCTCCAAATGCTATACAATTTCTTTAACTTACTTCCTGTGTTAAGATCATGGGTTAATTTTGCACCGTAGTTTCTGCAGCATCCAAATTTATTTTCACCGAGGTCGGCTTCTGCTAGTTTTTTTGCATTTGTCTTTAAATAATTTGTGTCAGTATTTGTATATCATGAATCGTTTAATTTGATAGCTTGATAATATTCACAACTATCAGCACTTGCCTCCTTTGTAATTTCTGTATTATTCTTGAAGTCTAAAAATATTTTATTTATCTCATATCTTGCACACCACATGGAATAGCTCTATCAAGGGTGTCTTTCCCGAGGATCTCAGGGAATGAAGGATTCTGAGAGAATGTTATCTAGTCCAGGGACCTTCTTTTGACTTTAGTCATTTGATGCTCTGCCTGTATAAGCTTATTAATATTCTAACTGTTCGATGAAACTTACACTATATATTTCCAGTCCTACATGTTTGAATGTTCCCTGGTCTTCTGTAGTCATAACATACATTATGTGATCAAAAGTATCCGGACACCCCCAAAAACTTATGTTTTTCACATTAGGTGCATTGTGCTGCCACCTACTGCCAAGTACTCCATATCAGTGACCTCAGTAGTCATTAGACATTGTGGAAGAGCAGAATGGGGCACTCCACGGAACTCACGGACTTCGAATGTGGTCAGGTGATTGGGTGTCACTTGTGTCATATGTCTGTACGTGAGATTTCCACACTCCTAAACACCCCCTAGGTCCACTGTTTCCGAAGTGATAGTGAAGTGGAAACGTGAAGGGACATGTACAGCACAAAAGCGTACAGGCTGACCTCATCTGTTGACTGACAGACCGCCGACAGTTGAAGAGGGTCATAATGAGTAACAGGCAGACATCTGTCCATGCCATCACAGAAGAATTCCAGACGACATCAAGACCCACTGCAAGTGCTATTACAGTTAAGTGGGAGGTGAGAAAATATGGATTTCATGGTCGAGCGGCTGCTCATAAGCCACACATCACGCTAGCTAATGCCAAACGATGCCTTGCTTGGTGTAAGGAGCATAAACATTGGATGATTGAACAGTGGGAAAACGTTGTGTGGAGCGATGAATCAGGTACACAATGTGGCAATTTGATGACAGGGTGTGGGTGTGGCGAATGCACGATGAACATCATCTGCCAGCATGTGTAGTGCCAAAAGTAAAATTCGGAGGCGATGGTGATATGGTGTGGTCATGTTTTTCATGGAGGGGGCTTGCACCCCTTGTTGTTTTGCATGGCACTATCACAGCACAGGCCTACATTGGTATTTTAAGCACCTTGTTGCTTCTCACTGTTGAAGAGCGATTCGGGGATGGCGACTGCATATTTCAACACAATCAAGCACCTATTCATAATGCACAGCCTGTGGCAGAGCGGTTACACAACAATAACATCCCTGTAATGGACTGGCCCGCACAGAGTCCTGACCTGAATCCTACAGAACACCAGTGGGATGTTTTGGAACGCCGACTTCGTGCCCAGCCTCACTGACTGACAGCGATACCTCTCCTCAGTGCAGCACTCCGTGAAGAATGGGCTGCCATTCCCCAAGAAACCTTCCAGCACTTGATTGAACGTAAGCCTGTGAGAGTTGAAGCTCTCAAGGCTAAAGCCGTCGGCACACGGACCGTGCAACCGAACGCTGAGTGTGCCGAGTTTCTGACGTCATAGCGTGGAATAGCACATTTGGGAGTCTTTCCAAACGTGCAGAGCAATATCTAGCATATCAGATATTCTGAGCATGCGTCTGAGCGTTGACCAACGAGAGGCCACAACGCCACCTATGTCACATGCACGCCGTCTTCCTTCAGTGCAGAGTTGTGAGGCGTCATATTGGCATTCATTTCAAGCCTGTACATATAATGCCGTTTCTGGGCACCAGCAAATTGAGAATCACTGGAAAACCCGTTGTTAACTGTGTGATTAGTTCCAATAAAATAATGAGAAACATCATATTCGTAGCAAAATAATTATTGTAACTTGTGTATTATGAGAGTATGCTATTTGAAGGCAGTGACACACTGAAGATCCACTGAAAATGCATTGTTCTTGGTACAATTTGTTATAATTAAATTTCAATTAGTAACATATCTACGATTAATGTTTTCAGCAAGACCTAACATGCTATGATTGAGGAGTAAACTCTTGGTGTCGGTTTAACTGAGTGAGTAGCGTCACTGATCCCCATGCAGGATCAACTTTGGGCAGTGGTTCGGGACTCGATACTTCGAAATTTTTTTCAAACATTGCGTTTTTATTAGATTCTGATCATTTATTATTAGTTTAATGTAAGTATATACTATAATATTTGATGTTATGTAAATAGTTGACTTTTTCTTGAAGGGTGACTGACTGGCTTAATCTATAGGACAGTTTGTGCTACTTGTATAAAGATATTTTGCTCCTTTTTTATTTATGCTTCGTAATTCACATGTTGCAAAGATTCTGCTACTGGGTGAGAACAGTGATCAAGTCAGGTTGACCTTAGGGTTTTACTAAAATGTGGGAATGATGAAATAATGTTTATCTTGTGCGGAGAAGCATTGCGAATTTGTATCACACTGTTTGTAATGGAACTTTTATAAGCCTTTGTCCATATTGATTGGACATGGTACTATCTTTCTCGTGGGCGATGGAGGAAATATGCGTTTTAATAGAGCTAATGTGGGAATATTATGTGCGCCCTTCTCGTAAACAGTGTGATTTACGAACTAGAAACATCCCGCAACTGCTGCTGGAGTGCGTTGTGATCGCGTATACCACGTTGGGGCCCACGTACCGTAGGGGCCAATGTACCGTATGCACAAGTTGAGTCATTTCTGAGCGTTGAACTCAGCACGCTCAACATTGATGTTAAACGGCACGGCCTGTGTGCCGACGGCTTAAGGATGGGCCAACACCAAATTGAATTCCACTGTTACCGATTGAGGGCGCCATGAACTTTTAAGTCATTTTAAACCAGATGTTTGGATTTTTTGATCATACAGTGTATGAGAAATTCACCAACCTGTGAAGTGTGGAACTTGATGGCACACTAACTTTCCCTCTACAATAATATCTACCTGCTATTTGATTTAACAGTGTTACTTGTAAACAGGCATTTATTGTTATTATAAGCAAATAACTATTTATTCTTTGACAACTGTCTGTGTAGTTATGCAAATATTAATTAAATATTAGTTGTACATGGCAATTGCTTAATTGAAACTGCAATATATTCTCTCTTTTTCCTTAAGAGCACATACCTGATAGAATATATAACTGAACATAATTTTACTATTTGTACTTACACAGTTTATGATTATAATTACAGGTAATTTTTAATTCAGTCTATAGAACTAGTTTTGCAGATACTCCATATCTAAAGAATAAAAAGAATGAATATTTGGAGTTTGTGTTAACATGAATGTACCTACGTCATTTAAAGACTTATTATCAAATGTGTGTAAATGTGGCATTGTGCTGACCACTTACATGTAAGTTATATTTTAAAATGAAAATACATGATAAATATCTTAGTGCTATTTTATTGTTACATTAGAGAGTAAAATATATGGTAGTTTATAATAACTATGTAGTTAATAAATTACTGAGAAAGGGAGTCTGGTGGTCTGTGCAGGAACGTATTTTCTTTATTTATTTTGTTTCAGAAGCACTATTAAATTCCTAGGAACAACTGAATGGATAAATAAATTCTACACACTGCTGTACCACACTGTTACATATACCCACCATGAATGAGAAATGTCAGGAATGTGAAATTATTATACATTAACAATTTGAAGAGGCTGTTGGGAACTGGAGTAAATTATTTGTGCTTATATTGCAAAAATTTGACATAGAAAAGTTAACAAGAAGGCTACAGCTATTGAGATGGGGGACTGCTGCTTTAGAATACAATACATAAGATAGCTGTGATACAGAAATAGCCCAATGCTCTAAGTAAAATCAGTAAAGGGTGGCACAAGGAACTGGGAAATTTTGGACGTTAGTGTTGTTAACACTAGTGCCAGCAATTCAGAACCAATACACAATAGTTCTGAACACAGTGTCTTTTACTAATCGTACAGTACTGCAGTGGTGTGGAATGTGCTACTGCTGTGAGAGCATTTTACAAGCAGGGTGATAGTGTGAGTGCCGCACAAAGGGACAGCATTACAAGCTAGAGATATGGACATGTCCCACCTGCTCATGGATTTAGAATGGGGATGAGCAATTTTGAAGAAACTGATCCAGCCTTGAAAAATATGCCTCCTGATGGTGCTTGTACGTACCCAAGTGACCATTGCAGCAGTTCGCATTTCCATCGTGAAGAAGCCTTACAGATTCATTTGACTATACGTATCTGGGCTATAGTTTGAGTGACAAATTGTGCAAAGAATACTGTACGAATTAAAGTTCCACTCATATGAGTTACAGGTTGTGCAGCAATTAAATCCACGAGATGCTGTGTAGGGAGTTTAGTGAATGGGTCAGGCTAAAACCAACGAGGATGCCAATTTTCTCAGCATCGTATGGATGTCAGAAAAGTTCACTTCCACCTTAATGAATACTTTAACAAACAGAATTTCCATTACTGGGCACTGGAAAAGCCTTTAGATCTTCACAAGTGTCCATTACATAGTGCCAAGGGGACAGTATGCTGTGCTGAATTGTGTCATGGTGTCATTGGTCCTTAATTTTTTGAATGTGAGGATGGCACTGCAACAACATCTGCTCAGAGATCAGGACTCTTATAAACAGGGTGTGAGCCTACAGAAGTACTGTATACATTCACTTCGGGCAATAAAGAATGTTTTACCTGTCCTCATTCATGCAAATAATGCTGCTTCAACATTTCCTGTTTCCTTGCAGCAGCGTGTAAAAAAGATTATCAACTTTGGAAATCTTCAGTAACGATATATATAAAACAGAAGAATCCACCACATGGAATTTTCAAGCTAATTGTAATCTCAGTCTTAAGCAAATGTTAGCCTTTCAGTTATTCAGGTCCAAGTTTAACTTTCATTAAACTAAACAAGTGAAGCATTAAAAAAAATAACAGGTAGCCACACAAATTATTGTGTGTGTTGAGGAATGGATTCAGAGCACGGCATACTATAGAAACAACTTTATTAAAAAATAGTACAATTAGAATCTCTTCATTACAAATTTTATTTTACTCATTTTGTAAAAAAATTACATATTTAATGCCTAAACTAGTTAACTGGAAATAAGGTAAATCTACGACTCACCCTGAAGTCTATTTACAGTTCAGACAAAATTCAATTGAATGGAACTATGTAATATTCACATGAAATCTGCAACAACAGATGTAATAAATATGTACACAACATGATTTATATTTGTACAATATATCACACACAATGGGAAACAAAGACTAGTAAAAACAAAATGATGGTTTGCACAATAGGAATTTCCAAAACAGGCACTATAATATATATATTAAATAATGAATATAACAATACAAATTTTTTTCAACCATGATCTGTATGAATCATTTCCATTATTCTGAAAATTAAAACAGTAACAAATATTTTCATGGTAAATAGTTTACCACTGACCCACTTTCATATATAGGTAGAAAATACAGTTCAGCTCTTTCACATAATTGTGTGTCTGTTTTAATATCTGCATTGCCCTAAATGAAAATGTTCTTAGAATATTAGCACCTGATACTGTGAGTCAAATCCTATTCATTGTAAGTTGATGATTTTCATAAGCTCCAAGACTACTGAGATATAGCCTTTTGGTTTCTTTTAACATTTTTTGAAGGTTGCATACTGCAATAATTAATAGGCATGAGCGACAAGCATGTGGAATGTGCGGATAGTTTCAAGAAATGTTTGTGTGTGTTCAGAATACAATGAAATTGAGATAACAAAAGAAAAGGCAAGACTGAAGAGGCACTAATGAGAGATGCACCATAATTTTGAGCTGATTATTTCACATGGAAATAAGACTTTAAGTGAAACTTATTTAAAATATGGGGAAAATTGGGGAAAAAAAGCTGCACATTTCGTAGGAAATTTATGTCCCAATTAGATCCTTGGGATAAGCAAATGCAAATGATGTAACTTCAGAGAGGGGGGGGGGGGGGGAGAGAGAGAGAGAGAGAGAGAGAGAGAGAGAGAGAGAGAGAGAGAGAGAGACGTGAGTATACAATTGTCTAAGGCATATAAACTGCCATTGGAAGCAGTATTCTCTGATACTGTTTTGATTAACAAATATGCATTTACTGCTGACATCAGCTTTACGTTAGATTTAAAGTTTGGCAAGAATCATTCACATGCACACAATTAAGTTTCCAATGGCAAGATGATGTGCTTTTTGACATATGAACATAATCAAAAGGGAAACAATATGATCAACAGAGCATTTTGCAGGACACATCACGAAACCTTACATTTACAGTGACTTAATAGATAAGAATTAAGTGTGTGTGTGTGTGTGTGTGTGTGTGTGTGTGTGTGTGTGTGTGTGTGTGTCAAAATTTAAAAATCCTACAATCTGCTCTAAAACTCAAATCCCATTTAAATTCTTTCATAATAAGTCACCTAAATGAAGAAATCGTTAGTTCTGCACCATATATAGACTTCATTAATTGATAATTTTTCATATAGCGTGCCACAAATTTAGGCAGTGACTTCACTATCACCTGATTGCACAGGTAATTTCTGCTCATGCGAAGAAGAGACTTTGACAACTCCAGGAAAATTTGGTAAGAAGTCCTAATGTATTTTAACAAGGGAAAAATTTAATTGTTAATATCCCACTCAGTCACATGAATTATCAGCTAAGGTCAAGTGATATGGATAAGGATTGTTGTCAATACACTTTGAAGAACATACAATGTGAAAATGTTGATATAATTAGTATGACATTACACAAAATAAAATGACTGTCCAAACTGTATTAATTGAATCACAATAATAATACTAATGCCACTGCTAAGAAATAAATGAGTATGATAACAGTGTTGAAACCCATGCATGAAGCTGCCAGACCCACACATGTGCAGCCCCCCTCCCCCACTACACACACCCGTGCATGTTGATTGATTTTTATTTATCTTATGTTTTGAGATTCCTTGGCTTCACAACAGATTTCTTTCTTATCCACATAGACTTTGTCCATACATATTTTTGAGGACTGCAGTGTGGAAAACTTCTGCACCAATTGTAATTAGAGCTTTTGCTTGTTAAACAGGAACTAGAGTGTTCTCTAGACCCCTGACTAGATTTCTGACATACATTAACGAGATAAAGGATCACAATGTTAAAGATATTTTGCATGAATTTTAGCAGAAATTTGAAATCACATCACATTGTCAGTCAGAGCATTGCTAATCACTGTGATTAAGCTCAGTTACTCTTATCACCAATTGTGCAATCAGAAAAAGACTTACAAGATTTTTTATGCAGGTTTCGCTGTTGTTTAATCCTTCATGATGAGGAAGTTCAACTTTAACAATAATTATCGACAACTGTAAAAATACCTTCCCACATCAACAAAAGTTAAGCATCATTCCATAAACACAACACCATCAGTTTCAAAGTTTCACAGACAGACATATTCTAATATTACCAAAACAATACACAGTTGTGTGTCACTGATCAGGCCATGGAATTTTGTACTTGACAGTTGCTAGGAAGTTTATTATGAGACAGCAGAAACAAATCTCTGTTGTAGATTGTATCACACCAACATTGCACCATCAATGATAACATCTCCAAAGCAAATATTTGTATACACGTTATCCACCAAGTCAAATCAATTACCAATGGAGACCTATAACAGCATGTTCAGACAATCAATATGCCATCCAAAATGAACTAGATAGCTAGTCCCTCGTAAGAGGGACCATCAGATTCAGGAGATTCTAGTCGCATGCGAAGGTGATCTAATGTATTGCTGAGGTGTTTTGTTATCTGGTCAGTTTCTTCACTAGCTTCTAGATTTGGCAGTTCCTCACTGATCTTTGCAATTAGTTGATTCAGCATTGTCACAGTAACCTGAAACAAAGAGTCACTTTGATAAATTATGTTTTCACCAATCCTCACCCTCATAGTTAACAAAAAGCAAACCAAATCCCTCATACAAGCTCTATTCAGAAAATAATGGAACTATTTTCCAGATGATGTTATTAATTTTACAGATTATTGGTCCTTCTCCTCTTCAAAGTCCTCCCATCACCTGTTTATACACTTAACCTAGTGATGTTGCCATTTCATGAAGCAGTCCTTGACAGCTTTATTCGAGATGGCCTGAGAGATCTGCGATGAATTTGCTTTGACACCCTCAATACGCTGAAAACAGTGGCCTTTCAGTACTGATTTTAATTTCAGAAATAAGAAGAAATGACAAGGACCTAGGTATGGGAAGTGAGGCCAAGGACCTAGGTATGGGAAGTGAGGCCAAGGACCAAGGTATGGGAAGTGAGGCCAAGGACCAAGGTATGGGAAGTGAGGCCAAGGACCAAGGTATGGGAAGTGAGGCCAAGGACCAAGGTATGGGAAGTGAGGCCAAGGACCAAGGTATGGGAAGTGAGGCCAAGGACCAAGGTATGGGAAGTGAAGCCAGGAGGACAGCCATCTGATTTTGACGCAATACTGAGAAACTGAACAAGCTGAGGGTAAAGCTGCATTGCTGTGGTGCAAGAACCACGAATTCTCTTTTTGCAGGTTTTTCCATGTAATCACAGCAAAATGCCTTGACATTACACACGGTTCACTATTTCACCTTTTCTGAATGTCAAAGTCATCAGTTGTAGCGGATGTGGCCTTTCTGCTCGAGGATCATCTTTAATTGGCTGATAACTACTTTTAGATCTTGAAACTCATTTGCACAATTGCATGCAACATAGATCACCATCTCCACAAGCTTATTTCAGAAGATGTAATATTTCTGTAGTAGTTTTCCCCAGTTCGATGCAAAATTTTATGTTGCACCATTGCTCCGGAAAATCACACATTTGAAACAACTCCACGAACACATAAAATGATGCACTCAAATAATGATCTCAGGAAAACTAAATGAGGTAATAACACATTGTTATAAAAGAGGTAATGTGCAAGGTAGTGTTGCCAACCGCATATCACTAAGTATCTCTATTGGCAAGCATTTCAAAATGTTCAGTTATTTTCTGCATAGAACTCATAAGCGTTGTGCATAGTAAAATAATTTATTAATGATTTGGTTCAGCTGTATTGCAATAGAGAGGTCCCGATAAACTCTCATTCCTTCACCCCTGGCCAATGGAAGTAAAAGTATTCTAGACCCACAAAAAAATTTCAGACTTTTTCCCTTTTTTTTTGGGTAGGGGTTTACTTATGATTATACAGTGGAGTCTTGTTAGCACATCCCTTCCTCATAGTATTTTCATTTTTGGAAGTCCCAGTCCCAATTGAATTAAACACACATCAAAATATCTTGTTTATACATTCTCTCTCCCCACTTAGCACATTAAAATTTGGTGGTATCGGTCCTGTTTGGCTGTTGCAACTTTTTCCGCAGAGTGTTTGGAAGTGGACATTTGCAGCTGAGGGGTGAAGAAATGTGTGGGGAGAGAGAGCACATTCAGTGCCGGCAACTTTGTGTGTCCTACAGTTTTGGTGTTTGGTGTAGTAGTACTAGTAGTGGCGTAAGGAAGTAGTTTGTATAGGATGACAATAGAATGACTTCCACTACTACCAACAAGTACCGGCTGGAGGCAGGGGCAAGTTGTAGAGGCCAAACAAGAAACTATTTATTAACATGTAACTTAGTCACTGGTGTTCTTTGTTCATATTTAGCATTTGACTATCAGCCTGTGATTCCTTTCTGTACCGACATTGTGGACAGAAAGACAGTGAGATAGTTAACTGAAGGAAAGTGCAACATTATTTAGGAAGTGACAAAAAATTCTCTTCATGTGAAGCATGTTGATATTGCACGAGACTTTTACTGAGCAAACAAAAAATGATTGACACAATATGTTTGGAAGGAGGAAATGGCTAACAAACACGAGCGTACGATGGCAGTTTCCAGAACTGGAAAATGTGCTACTGAAGTGGATAAAACAAGCTCATGCCTTGAGAGTATTTCGACTGATGGTACTGAGGTTCATGCTACAGCAATATATCTGGCACAAAATCTGGGACTCACAGATTTCAAAGCATCCAATGGTTGGATCGAGAGTTTGAAGAACTGACACAATTTACCTTTTAAATGTTTCCAGAATGAGATTTTCACTCTGCAGCGGAGTGTGCGCTGATATGAAACTTCCTGGCAGATTAAAACTGTGTGCCCGAGTTCGAGTCTCGTTCGGGCACACAGTTTTAATCTGCCAGGAAGTTTAATATCAGCGCACACTCCGCTGCAGAGTGAAAATCTCATTCTGGAAACATCCCCCAAGCTGTGGCTAAGCCATGTCTCCGCTATATCCTTTCTTTCAGGAGTGCTAGTTCTGCAAGGTTCGCAGGAGAGCTTCTGTAAAGTTTGGAAGGTAGGAGACGAGATACTGGCAGAAGTAAAGCTGTGAGTACCGGGCGTGAGTCGTGCTTCGGTAGCTCAGTTGATAGAGCACTTGCCCGCGAAAGGTCCCGAGTTCGAGTCTCGGTCGGGCACACAGTTTTAATCTGCCAGGAAGTTTCATACCTTTTAAATGTGTTTTGTGTGAGGCTTGAAGTGTAAATACACTGTTCAGTCATGGAAAACTAATCTTCCACATCAATCATTGAAATGTACAGTCCCAGTGATGTTTTTAATTCAGATGAAATGGGTTTTTTTGTCACTTTCTGCCTGACAAAAATAAATAAATAGAGTTCAGAGGCGAGAAATGTCACAGGGGAAAATTTAGTAAAGAGAAACAGTCTTATCATGTTGTAATGAAAGTGGAGCATAAAAGCTGGTGCCACTAATTGGAAAGGTGAAGAGTGCACAATGTGTAAAACTGTGTGGACATTTCAGTGTAACTATACATTTACCCATGCTTTCATATTAAAGACAACTACATTCGAACTATTCATGCATGCAAGGCTGGGTGTTGGAAATAAGGAAATCATTCTTTTTACTGATTAGTGTGCAGTGCATCCCCAAGATATGTTGTACCTGTGTAATATAAATGTAGAGTTTTTTCCTCCTAACTGTACGAGTCACCTTCAGACACTCGACCAAGGCAGTATAAAATGACAAACAAAAATACAAGAAGATTTATGTACACAGGAATTTGGCCTGTCTTCATATTACAATGAGAAAGGTAATGATCTTGGACACTATGCATTTTGTAAGACATGGGATTCTGTACAATAGAGCACAATCTCAAGTTGTTTCAAGAAGGCTGGCTTTCATCTGGTACTTACAGAAGACATCACGCCAGAAAATGAAGGAATTGCTGCTGAACAGTGACAGCAAATAATGGGGCAACAACAAAACAAACACTGATTATCTTAGTTTTGATGCATATGTTTGTGACAAAGGTGTGGCCACCTGTCAGTCCATGATAACTGATTAAGTCTTGCAGAAACAGATGGCAGAGAAACAACAAGAAAGTGAATATGTGGAAGAACCAGAAACATTGCCAGTTTCTACACTATCGAAAGCTACTGAAGCAATGGACTTAATTAGGCATTACATGCCAAGTTCTGAAGTCAACAGAAGTGATGACTATATTAACTACAAAATTAACTACAATATTAAAATTAGGACAAAAGATACAGTCAACTATTGATATGTTCTTCAAACCTTTGTGACGACAGGAACATGTACTGTAAGATGTACAATATACCGATAGTTTGTTTTAAATGGCAACCCCTATTCAAACACCAGTAGAGATTTACTAATGTAACTATGATGCTAAATGAACACATTAGAATAAAGAAGCATAAATTTAGAAAATATGGTGACTTGCTGAATCCAGTATGTCAGATTTGTATATTTCTGCCACCAACTGGAATGCACTAGTCATATGACACAAGAAACTCGCCTCTAGCCTACAGAGTAAACTCGCCTCTAGCCTACAGAGTGCAAACCTGCCTGGTAACATGATATTTAACTTTATTAATGAAGTTGGAACATGTTTAAATTGTTGTTTCAAAATATGTATAATAAGGGTATGGCAGTTATGTGTCTATTCTTAAAAGTTTTTTCTGTGACTGGTATAGTGACTGATAGTAGCTTTAAAATTTTAGTAAAACCATTCTCAAAAAGATCCTTACCTAAGAGCTGCAAGTGCTGATAAAAATGAATACTGTATTTTGAAACGGTAACATTCTTCAGCCAACCGGCACTAGTCCCTTGTGCTGGGAAAATATTACATTAACCTCTTCCCAGAATTAGGAATGAGTGTTTAGCTGCTTGAAGAATGTGCCCTTTTGAAGCTGCTCATTTGTATTGTTCATGGTAGAGCCTAAGCAGGGTCCTTTATTAGATTTGTTATACTAATGTTTAAATTATATTCAGTCACTTCACTTGTCGAAGAAAAAAAACTGTGTGGATATGTTACTCACCATAACTTAGTTATACGTATCTAGTAACATTGGCGTAAACTCGTCCCCGCTTCATGAATAAATATAAACATCACATTCCAGGTTTGTATTCTGGACTCTAGAGGCTAGGCTCTCATGTTACATGACTTCCCTGCATTTCAGTTGGTTGATGGCAGACATTTGTGTGTCCAACATGGATTTAGCCAGTGCTTTCAGATTCTTGTTCCTTGCATACTAATGTGTAATTATGAGAATTTCTGGGTGTGATTTTCTGAACATATTTCAGAAAGGTGTATTCTGAATTATAATTTTTTGAGTTAGCTCATATCCTCAATTATGGGACCTTTAATTCTGCATTCTCACAGTCGAAAAAATCAAATCATTACAAATTAGATATTTTTCAGAAGTATGTTCTGTCACTTATGACATTCAATATCTGGCATCCCTTCAAAAATGTGCATTAAAACACACATTCTTTCTGAGACAACTGTAAAATAAAACTCAACTGACACAATAAATGAGCAAATTGCTATGGCTAATGGGATCATTAAGTTTGCCTGTAATCAGTAACACAGAAATGTTCCAATGCTCAGCTCAAACCTGTTGTTTAACTTTGTTACAGCAACTTGAAAAACAATGCACCACGTTGGTAGTCTCACTGAACCTGTTACTTTCACCAACACTCTTTATAGATTGTTCCGATAGCTTTCAAGACCTTTTCATAAGTGTCTTATTGAAAGAAAACTGGTTGAGATTTGTGACATAACTGCTGCAACCCTGTACTTACTTGGTACAGATTGCTGTCTTTGACATATGTGTGTGATATTCATTTGTGACAAGTCAGTTTATGATAAAAACTTGCTTGGTACCGGTATTACTTCTCTGTATGTCCTAACCCCTCTCCCCCAATGGTTTCACTGTTTTTCCTTGCTGAACGTATGCACAAGGAGGGCCACAAAGGTATAATGCTTAAAAATAAAAATTCTAATCTGGCAGTACAAGATTATATGTCAAAATATTATTTGAGAATTTTTATGTTGGTACCTGTTCACATCCCTTCTCATAGAAGTATATGTAATGATTGAGCAATTCAACAAAGAGCTGCATCTGAACCAGTGGATCCATGCACTGGCTGCTGATCCGAACACCTTTCTTCAGGCATTCCAAAACACGCCTTTCATCATGAATCTGAAAGTAAAGAGTTATTTTAGCTGAATTACAGGAAAATTATAAGAAAATATCTAGATTTTTTTCTGTGGCAAGCACAATCCAAATTCCTTTCCCAATTATTTTCAAACAGCAGCAGCTAGTTCTCCAGCTTTGTTATTAGGGCAACATTTTTTATGACATGTATGAAATTACATTGCCATCATGAACAAAGTGTTGACACACACACACACACACACACACACACACAAATCAGATTCACTTGAAAAAATTACAAAATTATGGGATAGAATTGTTTGGCTAGTTTGTTTATCTTAATATAAAGATCTTTGCCTTCCTTTGTCCTCACAGTGGGTAGGTGTGTCTCATTCTAGGGTCTGAGTGAACTGCCTTTACTTTTTCCCCTCCATAAGGAAGGCACTAATGGTTCCAAATAGATTATATAGGGTGCCTGCATTAAACATACAATAATATAAAATGTAATAACTTCAAATGTAATTGAGATTCATTGGCAGTTTGTTTGTTTTCTGTGTTTGCTTGCAGCAGTTGATACTGGCTGCACATGTAACTACTTTGTTTCACATAAGGGCGTCAGTAGTCATGTAAACTCCACAGCAGCAGCAGCAGGTGTTCTGTGTGCTTTCTCTTGCAGAGGTAACATCTATTACACGGACACAATCCTTGGCACAAGTACTGGTTGCAACCAACTGGCAATGTTCACATTTATATGGCAATCAAGAAATAGGACAAGCAGCTTCGGGGAAACTGGAGGTTTGCTCTCGATGGGGAGAGGCAGTCCATCAATTACATGGCCCCCTTGAAGTTCAGACATTATCCCAATGTGTGTGTGTGTGTGTGTGTGTGTGTGTGTGTGTGTGTGTGTGTGTGCGCGCAGCTAGCATTCTAACATTACCTCTGTAACATTTGAAACAGTTTCAACTGAAGTTGGTAAACATGCGACTTAATACCAGGAGACAGTTACCATGTAGGTAATACACACCTATTTGTGAAGATGGAGGGGGGGGGGGGGGTGGGAATGTAGTAATATGTAGGCAAAATTCTGGGGTGTCTGAAACAACTAAAATTAAACTTTCACTTATGAAATGGAAAATAAATTGTTATGGTAAGATGTCTCAGTGCTCTTAGGGGTGGGATGCAGTGGTGCATGTGAAGCAGGTGAAATGCAAAAACGTTCAGAAACAAATTATGGGGTTGTTGTTGTTGTTGTTGTTGTAGGAGGGAGGGTAGGACTCATAGGAGATGTGGGTAGGGAAGGATAGTGGATGAAATTTCAAAATAACTGATATTAGTAATAAATCCACAACTTCTCATGTCACTGGGCTGTTTAGCAATCATTCTCATGACATTTGTGATGGTGTGGATAGAGTATAATATAAAAACAAACAGAAACTGTGGTGAAACTTGCTGCGAAACGCAAAGGTCCCGAGTTCGAGTCTCGGTCGGGCACACAGTTTTAATCTGCCAGGAAGTTTCATATCAGCGCACACTCCACTGCAGAGTGAAAATCTCATTTGAGAAACTGTAAGTATTAGTGTTGCATCCATAAAATTTGCATATTGATCCTGATGACAAAAAATTGTCTACACAGTTAGGTAGTGGTATTGGATGAGGGTGGGATGGGCCAGCTGACATTTAAAGCATAAATTGTGACATGCATGGGGCACTTTCAACTGAATTTTGTACACATGTCAATATGTAGAGAAACATTCAGTTTATGACATGCCTAACACCAAACAACGTGGGGGTGGCAAAGTGGTGACATGGAAAAATAACTGAAAATGAGTGACATTAATGTCACGTCTACAACCTTCAATGTCACGTCTATAACCTTCAAGGTCATTGGTTGCATTTTGATAGTTCCAATGACATTTCATCCCTACTGACAGGGCAGGTATAGTGGAGGTGACATGTCAAAATAATCTAAATTAGAGGTGAATCTGAAGTTTTTGAGGCTGCTAGCTGGTTTGACGAAAGCAGGGACATTGTGATACGTAACCGAACCGTCAGTTAGTTAGTTGGTTACAGAAGACAAGTGAAATTCTCAAACCAGGAACTCTTAATTAGTGAAATGGTGGCAAAATAACGAAGTAAGGGAGTATTTTTGTGAATATCCAGGGAAAAAAATGTGTGTATAGAAACAGGTGGTGGTTTGTAATGAGAATTTCTGAAGAAAAATTATAAACAGTTCCACCTGTGAATTTTGTTGTCTTTATACCAGACAGTCGTAAAACTACATACAAGGATGGCACTGATTAAGAAAATGGAGATACAAATGTGAGAAATGACAAGAAGGGGGAAAAAAGAAAATACTGGTGACAATTACAAACGTGTGCATTGAATCAATCAGTTTAATGAGAGAGTCCTTCCAAAGACGTGGAATGCAGAAGAATAACTATAGAAAACTGATTGTTGGAAATATTTAAATTGCAGGGGCCATAATAATACAGAAATTGTTGAGTGCAGCTTATATAGGCACGAATACTGATTTCTACAAATTCACTTACTCTGTTTATGAGATTTGAGACAGACTCATGGTTTGATATACAACAATGGATAAATAGAAATATTAAGGAGGAGGGAAGTTGAACCTAGTCCATGCACTAATTCATAGGTGGTGAGGCGTAGCGCCTTCGCTTCGCTCCTGTCACTTGTTAGGACGATACCGTTATAGGTATGAGTCATTGACAGATGTCACCAGCTGACATGGACCTGAGTTACAGAGCTGCACGTAGTTGTATTAGTAGGCGGCAGAGGTCATTAGTTGACGGACAGTGATAGCAGCCGTAGTCAAAACAATGTTGTAAAGTTATGTCTGACTAATATTTAATGTATTTGCATAATTATAATTGTTTTATATGTGTAGTAATTAGCAGTTTGTGTGTGTGTTGTATGAGTGAAGAAGAACAGAAGTAAATGAAAATTGTTTTGTTTGTTCATGAAGTACCAGCTAAACTATACAGGGGATTTACTATAATTAAATGTGCAGTCAGTTTATGGTACTAATAAATTGTGAGTAGAACACAAATTAATCGGTAATTTCGGAAGGAGTAATTTTATATTTGATACTTTGCTAAATTTATTTATTTAGCAATTGCCATAGAAAGAAATGTTTTACTATGATTGGTCATTGAAGTAAAGCACAGGTTAGCGCGGTATAATACTACAACCTGATTGCTGTTTGTGATATAAGCCAATCAGAAAAATGCAGGCTTGCGCCAATCTATGCTGGGAACAAAGCCTTTGGTGTGATATAGGAAAAGTTGGGGCTGAGGGTTCAAACTAGTAACATCTCATTGAAAGCAGCTCCGACGAAAGTACTGTATATCGTGGAAAAATGCTAATTACGAGTTCGCGAAGTAGTACGAAGTGTATTTAAGTGAACGGTATAGTGAAAGTCATGTGGAATTTCTGACGGAATATCAAAATTATTGCTTTTGACTGTTAGTTAAAACCACGTGGCGTGTTGTGCGATCTAAGACTGGAACAGGTATTACGTGTAGAGCAGAGTGCACAACATTTGAGTGAGCATTTTCATAACTAAATGATCTAGTGAACTCTATTAACTTCGGTAACGGGTGTAAATACCATAAACTGGCTACGTGTGTGATTGTGGTGTGCATGGAAGCTTTACATTGTGTAGACACTTAGTACAGACTTGGCAGTATTAACTGTGATCTTTATCGTAAAAATACACCTGATTTACATTGCCAAGTTAAAACTTTTATTTCAGTAGCTGGCCACATCCCATTTACTGGACAATTCTATGTATGTTGCGACCTGCAGTAGACAGTAGTGGTCTAGTATTTTCTACTACAGCTTTTAGCTAGACAAATGAACATTGCTGGACATTGGCAGGGCGGTAAAAGGAAACGTGCCGCGCTGCAGTGGGAATTGCTAGAACTTTAAACATGCGATGAAGTCAAGTAGGTATGTTTTGTTGGTCACATTTGTTGGGGTTGGTAAGTGATTTTGATACATGCATGCCAATCAAGTTATGTATGCACTTAAATTCTACATCATTAAACTAGATTTAACAGTTCATGTGTGTACTGCCAGTTAACAATGTCCAGTAGATACACTATTTCAGTGATCAGACATGTGGCCATTGTCAGGTGTTCTGACGAAATGACCCCGTGGGGGCAGAAGACTGACTATTGTACTATCCCCTTGTGGATCGCACTGTTTGCCCATGAGCACGCACTGACAGGGCATTGTGGCTGCGGCAGCATGCAAGTGGGCATCCCACCTGCCGTGGCTGCCAGCTCATGTCGGCACCTCATCCACTGTGGCTGCCAGTTCCTTATGTCTGCTGAGTGTTTTCTTAATCAGACCAAGTGCTGGTTGCCAAGCCTTGCTGAGACTTTACCTGCATTCTCAGTTGACAAGATTGTCTGTGGTGCATACTGCAATGGTCTCTATAATCATGCTGCCTAGTATTTCAAAGTTTATGTTCAAATCCTGGTGTGTGTGTGTGTGTGTGTGTGTGTGTGTGTGTGTGTGTTTTCTGCTGCACGAATCTTGGACAAACAGTGCTCTGTGACTGCCAACTTGTTGGGATACATCAGCTGAGTGTGCTGCTGGTGTTCCTGGCATTGAGATTCTACATCCACATCCATACTCTGCAAACCACTACAACTTGCACAGCCGCCATTCCATTCACACACGGAGCATGGGAAGAATTATTGTTTTAATGCCTCTGCGCATGCTGTAATTATTCTAATCTTGTCCTCATGATCTCTATGTGAGTGAATGTAGAGTAATCATTTACAGTCAGTTCTTGAAACTTTGTTAGTAGACTTTCTCGGGATAGTTTACATTACCTTCAAGAGCCTGATTACTGTGACTCTCTCCCACAGGTCATATCAACCTGTGATCATTTGTGTCGCCTTTCTCAGTATATGTTCAACATCTCCCACTTGTCCGTTTTTCTGCAGGTCTACACATCTGACCAATATTGTAGAATGGGTCACACAAGCGATTTGAAAGCAATATCCACTGTAGAATGACTGCACTTACACACTATTCTAACAGTAAATCGAAGTCTACCACTAAGCCTACATGATCATTCCATTGCATATCCCTATGAAGTATTACACCCAGGTATTTGTACGAGTTGGCCAATTCCAACTGTAACTCACTGATATTGTAGTCATACGATACTACAGTTTGTTTTGATTTGTGAACAATTTTTCATTTCTCAACATTTAAAGCAAGTTGCCAATCTTTGCACCACTTTGAAAACTTATTAAGATCTGACTGAAAATTTATGCAGCTTCTGTCAGACAGTACTTCATTACAGATAACTCATCTCCAAAAAGTGTGAGTTACTATTAATATTGTCTGCAAGGTCATTAATATACAACATGAAAAGCAAGGGTCCCAACACACTTCCCTGGGGCACACTGTAACTTACTTCTATATCAGACGATGACACACTATCCAAAATTTTAGTTCCTGTCTCATTCTTTAGGGGCTGAACACTAACTTTGGTGCTACTGACAGAATTTACATACGACCAGAATTTCTTTGGGTTCTGCGAAGGATCACTTGACAATATTCTGCTACGGCAGTCATTGAAGGCATCACGTATTGCTCTCTTGACAGCCAAACATGTTTCATTCAGCATATCTCTATCTATAGCCCTAACGTTTTGTTTTAGATCTATTATGCAGTAATCTCTGTTTCTTTAGCAGCTTCTTTACAGTAACTGTATAGCATGAAGGTTCCCTTCCATTATGAACTGTTCTACTGGGTATGCATCTACTGAATGCATGGTCAACTATTCTTCTAAACTTGAGCCAGAGTTCCTCTATAGCCTCCTGACCTGTGCTGAAAGTTTCAAGTTTCTAATTAAGATACGACACTACCGATTTTTTATCTAGTTTACTGTTTGTTTGGGTTGTCCTTTGTACTCTGGTAATCATTGTTGCCATAACCGTGTCATGGTCACTGGTAACAGTTTCAATATGGACATACTCAAAGACATCAGTTGTATTTGTTGCCATTAGATCCATGATGAGAAATGAAAAAGCAAGTATATGGGGATAAGTCAGATGAAAATAGATAGTTGGGTAAAAAGTAAGTAAATTGCTTATTATTTCAAAAGTTATCACCTTAAATATTAATACATTTATCCCATTATCAGAGATAACTGTCACTACAATGTTTGTGGTTTCGTAGAGAACCCTGATTGTACCCAGAAATCAGTGCCTACGAATGTCTTTCTTCAGGGCTCTAAAAATGTGGAAATCACATGGAGAGATCTTGACTGTATGGAGGATATGTTAAGGTTTCTGAGCAAAACTTCTGCACTGTAAGCTTGGCAACTTTTAGGTGGGTATTATCCTGCAACAGAATGGTGCCATCCCTCAACATTCCTGGGCCTTTTGTACTTTGTTCTACACAGTCAATGTGCAGAGCGCACTCTTGCATTCACAGGAAAAGGTCATCATAACTTTCCTGGACCTGGTGTGCCTGTTGTTTGAATCACACTGCAGAAGTTTCACTGGGAAGCCCTTACACAAAACCCAATCCACACAGTCCTGATCTCTTCTCTCCCCATCCAGTTTCCATATTTTCTGGAGCCCTGAGTTATGATATTCACTGCCATCAATTTCCTTTGGACAAAGAGGTGCATGGCTGGGTACAATCACAGTTCTGTAGGCAGCCGCAAACTTTTTCAACTGGCCATTTCATCTCACAGAGGAATAAATGTGTTAACAGTTATGGCAATTACTTTTGAAATAACAAACAGTTTATTAACTTTATTTTTTTCAAACTGTTGCATTTCACTTGACTGTCCCATTATAGGTTTCTATGAGCAACAAATTTCTTTTCTGAAAGCAGTTTGGTTTTACTCGGTATTCCAATATACATTGTTATTCCCCATTCTTTTGGATACAAAACCCTATTTTACAGCATAATCTTTGTTCAATGTGACCGCCTCATGCCACCTTACTGGGAGGGCCGTTATGTTCACATGATACCATTCTACTCATTGACGTCAGAGCTAATGTCTTGCTGCATCAATGAGCTCCCCACCATTCACAGGAGATTTTACAGTTTTGCACGACCTTGTTGCGATGATGAGAGGCACCTCACCCAATGATTCACTGTGCTTTTGTTCACTGCCAGGTCTCTGAAGACATTTTGCAAGCACCTACGAATATATGCAATGGTCTAGTTTTCTATCAAAATGAACTCAATGACAGCTCTCTGATTAGAACGCATCTCCATTAGAAGGCTACGTATAGCATTGCCACGTATTGTGAACTTCGTGAAACTCTAGGGGCTGTGTACTGTTCCACAATGTCCCATAGCAAATTCTATGTTTTTCAACTGGAACTAGCTGGGGGGTGGGGGGGGGGGGGGGGGGGGAGTTGCATGACTTATTGAGTGGCCCTTGTACAGTTAAACTGTGCTCAAATTGGCAAGTGTAACTTAATTGTTAGTTATGATCTGAAAGGTGTGTTCAATGCCAATAAAGGGGACTGTTTTATAATGGGCTACCTTCAAAATCGCTAGCAGTTTGAGGTAAAATTGCCCCGGCGGAAAAATGTCCAAGGAAAGACTCACTGTACTGCAGTGTGGAAACATGTTACATGAAATGGAGAAGCCACTGGTGACTGTAAAGATGGTAAAACAGCATTGTTTCAAAAACATATACCACCCAATAGTAACATTATCAAATGTGAAATTCATTTGGTTCCCTTCAGGTTCAACCAGAGGGTTATTTACATGTGTCATTATAGACGATTACTGTTGTGTTCTCTTATTCTTGGTGTTGAAGAAGGTGAAAGTGCATTTACTCTTGCACAGTCAGTTTCTGTCCTGGATGCAGTAAATTGGATTGGCTTGGCAGTAAACAGTCACCAAGTGCTTCAACAAAGCGGGGTTTGGGGGTCACGAACAAGACGCTTCTGTGGCCATCAAAGTTCAAGAAAATGCAGCAGCAATTGCTGAATTAATGAAAATGTGAAACATTTCATGTAGTGCAGATGATTACATGTGAAGTGGTGACTCTGTCAACTCACTTCACATTAGCTTCAGCAACAGATTTAATAGAAATTTGCAACGCAGAGGATGATGATGATGAAACAAAGGAAGAAAAAGAGGAGCAAAATGATATCCATAGAAAAATAATATGCCTGAAGAAGCCATTGCATGCATAAACAATGTTATGCAATTTGCAGCAAACACAAATTCTCCCAACTTATTGGAACTATTGTATGGTGCAAAAAATTGCGTAGAACAAACAATTTTGAACAGGAAATTAAAACAAGTTTCCCTACTTGATATGTGGCAAAAAAGAGTGAAATGTAATGCAAATAAACATGGGAATAATATGTATGTACATACAGTAAGAAATGGATTTAAAGTTCAAGTAAAAATATACAGGGCTATTACAAATGATTGAAGCTATTTCATAAATTCACTGTAGCTCCATTCATTGACATATGGTCACGACACACTACAGATACGTAGAAAAACTCAAAGTTTTGTTCGGCTGAAGCCGCACTTAGGTTTCTGGTGCCAGAGCGCTCGAGAGCACAGTGAGACAAAATGGCGACAGGAGCTGAGAAAGCGTATGTCGTGCTTGAAATGCACTCACATCAGTCAGTCATAACACTGCAACGACATTTCAGGATGAAGTTCAACAAAGATCCACCAACTGCTAACTCCATTCGGCGATGGTATGCACAGTTTAAAGCTTCTGGATGCCTCTGTAAGGGGAAATCAACGGGTCGGCCTGCAGTGAGCGAAGAAATGGTTGAACGCGTGCGGGCAAGTTTCACGCGTAGCCCGCGGAAGTCGACGAATAAAGCAAGCAGGGAGCTAAACGTACCACAGCCGACGGTTTGGAAAATCTTACAGAAAAGGCTAAAGCAGAAGCCTTACCGTTTACAATTGCTACAAGCCCTGACACCCGATGACAAAGTCAAACGCTTTGAATTTTCGGCGCGGTTGCAACAGCTCATGGAAGAGGATGCGTTCAGTGTGAAACTTGTTTTCAGTGATGAAGCAACATTTTTTCTTAATGGTGAAGTGAACAGACACAATGTGCGAATCTGGGCGGTAGAGAATCCTCACGCATTTGTGCAGCAAATTCGCAATTCACCAAAAGTTAACGTGTTTTGTGCAATCTCACGGTTTGAAGTTTACGGCCGCTTTTTGTTCTGCGAAAAAAACGTTACAGAACACGTGTATCTGGACATGCTGGAAAATTGGCTCATGCCACAACTGGAGACTGACAGCGCCGACTTCATCTTTCAACAGGATGGTGCTCCACTGCACTTCCATCATGATGTTCGGCATTTCTTAAACAGGAGATTGGAAAACCGATGGATTGGTCGTGGTAGAGATCATGATCAGCAATTCATGTCATGGCCTCCACGCTCTCCCGACTTAACCCCATGCGATTTCTTTCTGTGGGGTTATGTGAAAGATTCAGTGTTTAAACCACCTCTACCAAGAAACGTGCCAGAACTGCAAGCTCGCATCAACGATGCTTTCGAACTCATTGATGGGGACATGCTGCTCTGCGTGTGGGAGGAACTTGATTATCAGCTTGATGTCTGCCGAATCACTAAAGGGGCACATATCGAACATTTGAGAATGCCTAAAAAAACTTTTTGAGTTTTTGTATGTGTGTGCAAAGCATTGTGAAAATATCTCAAATAATAAAGTTATTGTAGAGCTGTGAAATCGCTTCAATCATTTGTAATAACCCTGTAGAATTGCCGTGTTATTTGCTAATTAGTGCCATGTTATTTATTAATTAGTGCAATAGTCTAGTGTTTTGTTGTCCAATATACATTAAATGAACATCTACTGTGCTGGAGTGAAGGTACATAAATACAGTAAATGCATAATTAAAAATTATGGCAACCACAGGTGAGAGTGGGACTCCCTGCATACCAGTATCAGGTTCAGTATGGGCACTAGGCAGAGGTATGACCACCATTCCTGGACCTCAAGGTAAAGAGAAGAGCAAATGGCACTGTGAACCACAGTTTATACTGCAAGCAAATACGCACCGACCTGTACCTACATGCAGAAGACTGCCAACACCCTGTGCAGTACACAATGTGTGCACCATCTCAATTACACACTGTCTCCCCCAGGAACTGGAATACCTCAGAATGGTCTTCTGGAAAAACATTTACAAGTAACAGCAGATGAGGCACATTCTGGACCCTACCACTATAGTAAAACCTGTGGAAATGGACTACATTATGGAGGAGGAGGCGACCACAGTCTTTACACTGTACACCAACACACTATCAGGAAAATTTGAAACCAACTAAAAATGCACAAAGTAAAAATTGTCCTTTGCCCACCTAATAAAACACTGGTATTTCTGGGGAGTATGAAAGATGACGTCTGTTTATGGAAGGCTATGTATAGCAGATTCCATGCCAATGTGGCAAGACGTATACTGGGCAAACAGTGCACAACATCAAAGACTGTTGCCGAGAACACCAGTGGCACACTATACCAATGTATCCTACACAGTTAGCAGTCACAACACACTTTTTGTCAAAGACATCAGATGATGTAATAGAAACACATCCGGATTTTAGCACAAACTCTTAAATACTGGGACAGCATAACTGAAGAGCCATCAATGCATGCATCAGGTACAATCTTACTGACCTGGAATGTGGCTATGGTCACAGAAAGGCTTGGGAACCAACACTGGGCCTTATTATGAAGACACTCAGCAAACACAAAATGGCAGCCAGGCAGCCTACATCCAAGTGGCCACAGTCATCACACCCCATCAACTTATACCCTCATATGGAGTGGGAAGAGTTTTCCAAGTTGGCTGTGCATCCCCATGAGACCAGTTCAACAATGCACCTGACAACAGCGGACTGTTTGATCAACTAACACAGAGTGAAAGTGAAGAATCACAGAAAAACTTAGGTCGTGGCTGTAAAGTAAACATGTATTACAGTGGCACATACAGACTGTTTCACTTTGATGAACCATGTCACACTGTGTGACAGTCTGATGAACATATGCAGTCATCATAAAATCCTTGTGTACTAGAAATCCTTGTGTGCTAGGTCAAAGTGAAATTTTGTGGGAGAGTCATATCTTTTGGTACTTTGGTCTTGGTTCATTGCGGTCTTTTGATCCTTATCCAACCAATACTTTCACGCGATCGGCTAATGTTCACCTTCACATGCAGTGATATTCTGTCTTTCAAGCTACTGCACTTTTTATGGCTTCTGGGTTATGTGCCGCCCCCACCCCAAATAGGGAAAAACACACCCTCACACACATTCACAACTCACAGACATATGGCCATTGCCTCCAGGCACTGGAGATAGTGACCCTAAAATGGTGGCTTGATATTTTAGCAGTCTTTTTCATTTTGCCTGCCTGTGACTTGACACAATGTCTATGTGGAGAGAAAAAATATAAACAATAGATGAATCAATAATACCATTACCAGTGATTTATCATGGCCTGCTTTATCAAGAACACAAAAGAACTGTAATTTGGCATCTGACATTAAATGTAGGCAGTATGCCAATCACTTAGATTGCATTTTTAATGAGTTCTTGTCCATAATAGTGTGCAGCTAATCACACAACTTGAGCAAAGGGTCTTAACTATTCTGGAATCATGTGATATTGTGTATATTGTGACAGCAAAACTAGTTATACACAGTTCTGAATTTTATGTCCCTCAGTAGAAACAATTTTTCCAATACAGAAATTCCTCGTTAATCTTAATAGGAGAATTATAATGCCTGTACCATTTTCAGTGACAACAATTCTGTTTCGTAGTGGTTTACACTTAGTGTTTAAGGAACAAAGCCATCAAAGCAAGGCATGTACTTACCTCCTTGCCACCAGTTGCGAGGCTCTTTCCAGACCAAAAGAGATGCGCACACGTGGCAACACCACGACACTGGTCTGGCTTCTTCAGCAGTTTAGAAGCTGCAAGTGCACACTGTGTCCGTAACGGTTCATGGCTCTCTTCACTAAAACAGGAAGTCTGCTCCACAGTTGCTACAATCAGTGTTATAGCTGCCAACTGGGCTTTGCTGTCCGAGATTTCATCCTCATACAGTGAGAATGCCTATGAGAGAGAGACAGAGAGAGAGAGTATAAGTGAAAGTCAGAGAGAGAGAGTGTGTGTGTGTGTGTGTGTGTGTGTGTGTGTGTGTGTGTGTGTGTGTGCGCGCGCGCATTACCACCGTACTTTGTTCAAAGCATTTAAACACTGTCAGCAGAGGTGCACCATTTGAAAACATGTTTTAATATATCTACAGATGAAGGTTGTATGGAATTAACCAATGGACAACCCCAAACAGGAATATTTCTTTGATATATTTCTTGACAAGTTATGAATGAAGCATCTGATCATTTTGAATACATGTACAGTACATTTGTGTCTGTTCTTTATGGTGATACTGAAGTTAACAACTGGATTCACACTGAGTAATGGAGGTTACACACACAATAAAATGTATATGTCACTGTATTACTATGCAGCTGGTTACCTGAGACATAAATTCATATGCAACTGTTTCATGATTATCAAAACCCACACGACCAACGGCCAAAGCTCCCTGTAGAAAAAGTCTTAGTGGCAACTCAGCCAAATCAGCTTTCATAAGAGCACTGATAGTCTGATGGCAGAACTGGAAGATTTTTTGACATTTCTTCTCCCACATGTCATCCTGCAAATGAAATGTGTTGTCCACTAAGTTGAAATACTTATCTAATCACATCATCAGTAATACAATAAGAGGAAAACAGTACATATTACACATGTGATATGTATTCTGTTTAATTTCTCTTTTAAGTCAGTGAGCATAATTTTTGTATTGAATGATAGAAATACTATAGGAATATGATATCAGAAATGCATTTTAGTGTTAGAAAATTACCCCCGTTCAGGTTACACAACAGCGAGGGGAGCAGAATATGTGATACAAAATGAATACTTACATACTTCATTTGGCTAGTCTGGAAGTAAAATGATGAAAACCAGTTTGAGATACCTTACATCTTAATAATAAAAAACTTAATCAATCTGATGCGGTGACATGGGTAAGATTCCACACCCACGATCGAGAAGAACAGCTGTACGGCATGCCATACTAATCGCAAGACGCCAGTACTGGCAGAGGCCCTCACTCTTGGATGCGCATGCAGCTGCTCTGTAGTGCACTCTACCGGCTGACGGAACTGCTTAAAGAGCCAGACTCACCATCTGATGTGTACTTTAGCCAATGTGGCCTGGACTAGTAGGGCTGCAACTCTGTGGCAAGTATTTTTATTGTACTAACATACCTGAAGTAATAATGTCCTGTGTTCTTTATTATCTGTATTCTTGTAGCCAGAACACATTGACAGTGGGTAGGATCATTTTGCACAAGTTACATTCTGCCTTTGCTTTTTTCATTTGGTTGTGAGATTTTTCTTGTGGTGATAATGAAAGCTCTGCATCGAACACTGGTGCAAAAACAGATAGAACTTCATATGGTCCTGTAACAGGTTGTGCTGACATTGCTCTCTTCCCCTTCGTCAGCAGCTACCTTTCCTCCAGTGTTCACACCGTTAGGTGAGGTGGCAGAAGATTGGGAAGCATACGAACACCGCCCATGACAATATTTACATTCCTTTCACATTGACAAACGTGGATGTATGTCGTGCACTGTTCTTGTCCTGGATTTTTGCTGCCTTGCATCAGGTGTTGCGGCTGTTACAGGAAGTTTAGTCGTCGTCGTTTGAAAATTTATGCTTGTTGTTATCTTCATATGATTGCCACTGCACACACATTGTGGGTACTAGGTTAAATTTTACCAATGCAAAAAATGGCCCCATCAGTCTTATCGTGCCTGGGCGACTCTCCATGGCCTTAGTCACAAGTGCCATTTTGTCATGTCCGAGTCAAAATACCTGTATGCAGTCAACGTGATTTGAGATGGTATGAAACACTCTGCTCTGGATAAGTAAGTCTGGCAATAGGCCCTCCAATTAGAAAACATTTCCCTTGACGAGGTGTTGCCCATTATCCAGTTGTATGAGGTCCTCTCACGCTGCTGGTCGGAAGTCGGAAACATGGTGTGGCAGCGAATGATGGCCTGGCTGCATCCAATGTGTCCGGGGAGACTGTGTAGTGGTGGTGCAAGCCAGCTGATCCAGTAGCTTCCACACAGCATGTAAACAGCATTCCAGCCACTGCTCCCTGTTGTCGTCATGTGCATCATTTTACTCCCAACAAGATAGATCAGAGTCACCAGTGTTGGGCTGTCTGTCATGCAGGAAAAAAGGCCACATTGCAGTAGTCTGCCAATCAACAGCACAGAACGCAGTATCGGACAACATGGATATCCAGAAAATGTCATTGTCACAACCGGTTCTCAATCAGGCATCAACTAGCTTTTTATCTCGAGGTTTTGATTCTCTCACAACTGTGTCTGCAGGTGAACACCAGCATGACAGTTCCCCTGCTTAATGCCCAAGCATATTTAGACCTTGGCTCTCCTGTGCTGTCGCCGGTAAATGGCTGCCTTTTTGGATATGGTAAGCAGCAAATCCCCTACTTGGTCAGTTCACAGCTCAAAAAATGTTACCTATAGATTGGTAACTTGGCCTTTACCTTTATTGTTGTTTATAATACCTTTCAGACCTTTGGCTTTTCAGTCATGGACTCCATACAGTTGGTATCTGCTGACGTTCCCTATCAATCATTGGAATTTCTGTGCTTTGAATTTCAGGATATTTTGTGGAAGGCCTAGGGTGCACCACAGACTTTAAAAAAGCAGTCCGCTTGTCCTAGATTTTTTCATGCTTGGCAGATTCCGATAGCTATTCACGTCCAAGTCAAGGCAGAGTTGGACTGGCTGACATCTCTCAGGGTTGTAGTTCCTATTTCCTCTAGTGAATGGGCCACACCCCCTTGTTGTTGTGATGAAACCCTTGGGTAAACTGCAACTTCGCAGTGATTGTAAGGTCACTGGGCCATGACTCTGGGTTACAATCTACAGAAGTCTTTATGGACCTGACTAATCCATCGTCGTTTCTTGGAATTGCCTATTAGCACTGGTTCATTTCTGGGGCATCCATCATTGTGTGCCCTCTCTACCTTCTTCTCCTCAAGCATGCTTCCTCTGTACGACCTCCGGCGTGCAACCAGGCCTTTTCTATGTTGAAGGACCGCCTCAGGTCGGCACTGAATCTAGCTACTTCTGATCCTAGCAAACCATTATTTTGGCGAAGGATTCCGTACAGCACCGACTGGGGGTTGTCCTTGCCCATTGGAATGCCGATGGCTCTGAGCAGCCACTGGTGTTCGCATCCAAAACTCTCAGTCAACAACAGGTACATTACTCTCAGGGCGAGATAGAAGCTCTGGCCATTTTGTATGCAGTCACTGATTTTCACATATTATTCTGTGGCATCAAATTCCAAGTCATTATGGGCCACAAGATGTTAGTTTTGTTAATCAATCCATCAGCTCGAGTCCTTGATAAGGTGGCCCACAGGTTGGAGCAGTGGGCACTGTTCCTCTCCAAATACCACTATGACATCCATTTTCGCCCCAAATGGGCACCATTGCCAATGCGGGCAGCTTATCCAGGCTGCCTGATGGCCGGGAATTGCTCTCCCCTTTTGCCTCCGAGGCCTCTGCAGATGCGGGCACCATCCATACATTGTGGCTGTCCAATCCTGACCTGGGTTATCAGCAATGCTCCGCCCCCAAAGGGGGATGGGTGTAGTGACCCACGTACGATTCCACACCCGTTATCTCCAGGCGCGCAGCTGTATGGTGTGTCACAGATGTGGCAAGACACTAGCATCGAGCTGGTGACTTATAGAGTTGGGCCTGCCAACTCTGCGCACAGTCTTATGTGTACTTCAGCCGATGTGACTAGGACTAATAGGGCAGCCACTCCATGGCAATTTTTTTCTTTTTCTGTACTAATATACTTGAAGTAATAAAGTGTTTGTTATTATCTGTGTGTTCTTGTAGCTACAACAGTGCACAGGACAATTTCTCAGCAAATGCCTGAATTTAAAAATATTAAGTGTCAAAAACAAGATTCCTCAAGACAGTTAAAAACAGACATAGTTGCTGGCTACTACTGATAGATATCTTTAAAAATAAAAGTTACAGCACTATTCTAGATTTTTAAGCTATGACACTCTTCCTTAGAGAGGAGTGAGGAAGACAAAAGCTAGAATAGCGTGTGTACTTTTGTATGTGTCTATCAGCAATAACCAATATTTAATAATACTAGTTTAGAATTGATACATACATCAAATTTTATATAGTTATTAGAATTGATACACACTTCAAATTTTATATAGTTATTAGGTGCATTTTCCCTTAGTGACACTTTTAAAGCAGACCACTTTTTCTTACCATATGATGTATATAACAAATAGTGTTGCTTATTGTTCCTACAAAGACAACTATTGTAGCATACACTTTGTTTCTAGTATTCTGTCCCACAAGAAAAGGTGAAACTGTAAAGACGATGTCTTTCTGCTAGTTTCATGGGGATACATTAAACGAACTTGTAGGAGCTTCTTCAAACAAGTTATCTCTACCGAAATGTAAAGCGTACTGCTGAAGAAACCACATTTTAACGGCAGAGGCTCAATTCACAGGACAAACCCCTACTTAAAAATCATTATCCGCAGCTGCTCCTATTGTGCAACATCAATTGTAGTTGTTAAACGTGAAACACTACAAACATTGACAATATAATCACAACTACTATGAAAATGCAATAGCCAGAAAAGATTAAAAATATTCACTACCAGATCGAATATAACTGACTAACAGTATGTGGTGTAGCTCCTTTATTCCCTGATCTCCAAGTACAAGTCGAACGTCCTCCATCAGAAATAGTGTTTATGACAATAGCACAAGCTTTGGAGTTCAGCAACTCGCTAGGACTGACAGAGATCTTACCACATGACTCATTAAGCATACTATTAACTCTCAACACTGCAGCAGAACAGAGATGTTTGTTCATCTCACGATCTTAAGATCAAAGCAAAGAGAATCAACAAGCACCCACGAACTCAAATATTTGGTTGCAGACCAAAAGGTGTCCTATTGTATGTGGAAAGCCTTAAATTGGCTAAGGACAGGAGTGTCATGAACCTGATAATGGTTGCAAATGTGGCAAAGAACACTCGAAGGTTCATCTCCTTGCCTGCCTCAAGTGAATGACAGATGCAGAACTGGAGATTTAGCCCTGGAAAATGACGGTGCAAAGCTAAGTTAAGAAGCACTGGGGTGGTGCTATTTAGTTTGTTATTTATGGACTTGGAAGATAAGTAATAGTTTAATTATATTTGGAGTCTATCAGTTTAGCCTGTTGATAACCACATTCACATTTCTCTTTAAAATGAGAGTTTTGCTGTCAGAACCCACCTGGTCCTTGATGGCCCTGTACTTAAAAGCGAGCTGGTATGCCTGAAACACTATTGGTGGCAGAGTGTACTTGATCCTTCTGTTTCCACCTGCTCCAAAGTGTTTCCGTGCAGTGCTTAGGATGAGGTACTGCTGATCAGGAGTGTCAGAACGCAGGTGGTGTATAAATCTGCCAAACACAACACATACATTGGAACATTTTTGAATCAGTTCACAATTAATACATAACTTCTCTCTCTCTAAATATACCTATTAGATCACAACTTCATGCTTTGTTAGTAATAAACAAATGCCTTAATTAACCTTAAAATAAAATGACTGCAATCTTTGGAGAGGTTTCCTTACACGTTACTCTTTGTGGAAATTTCAGTAGTAGGATTTTCAACACGGAATTGGAAGGTAACTACAGGGCATTAGTATTTATATATGATTACACCGATTGTAACAGCCCATATGAATCCTCATATGAATCAGGAGCTATAACATCAGATAACAGTTCAAAATCAGAAATAAATATGGTTGCCTTATGGGTAGTGATCTGCAGCTTGCAAGGTGGCTAGTGAGTTATGAGAAAAGATCAGAATGAAAGTGACAGACATGGAACATGGTATTATAGCTGGAACAAAATCATGGGTTTACTTTAATATCACCCAATCATCTGCAATTAGCCAAAGAGTATAATGTCACAACACTAAAGTGTGTGTCACATCAGAAGTTAGCCCAGTTTTGATACATTCTGCTCATCCCCCTCTACGAATCCCCAGCAGCCAAGCCACATGGCTTATGGGGAACAGCACTAAATGGTGATAAATGCCCTCCTTCACACTGTGACACAGCCATACTTCAGTGGCGACACACACACACACACACACACACACACACACACACACACACACACACACACACACAAGGTCTCTCTCCTGTAAGTCACCAGGTGTATTTTCTATGGTGTTTTGGCAGATATTTGCAATTTAGTTTTTGCATTGTGTAGTGGGAGTCAGCTCAAACAATTAGTGCTCATCACATCATTTATGTGACACCCGGTGACAACAAGGCTTTGGTTTGATTACCTATTACAAACAAAATTATTTTTAAATTGAAATTTTATGTGACCATTCGATAGAGCGCTCCCAAATTAGTCTAGTTCGACATTTGTTTTACCAATATGTATTAACTGTGACAGTAAAATATGAAGAATAAACAGCAATCCAGCAGTGACTCAGTAGTGCTGGATGCTTGGCGGTAGCAGCCAGCGCGATTCGTTTTTTATTGTCCCTTTTAACACACACAAAATTAATATCGAACCACAATAATGTGGACCACCCTATCAAATGGGCACATAAAATTCTGCTTGCAAAATCATTTTGTTTGTAATGGTAAACAAATCAATGCTTTCCATGAAATGCCTTTTGATGTGACATATAGTAAAACCAATCATTTTACAGATAAGAATTGCTTGGTTGAAAACTATTTCTGAGCTTGGCTGCTTAGCACCTCCTTGCTCTGTAATATGTGGAAAAAATTAAGTCTCAAAATTCATCATCATTGAATAACATTAATCCAAAATTTGTGTTCTCTGTAATTAAGATTCATTCACAAACACAAATTTCGGTTTTAAATTATATGACACAGGGACATTCTACACACCTTCCAAGAAGTCCTTGTTCTTCTGCAAAGTCCTCTGGGTCATCTTCAGCTGCAGGCTGGTCTGGCTGATCTTGGACCAGTGGCGAAATCATTGCTAATACAGCATCCACCTGGAAATCAACCAAGTATTAAAAATGACTTCATGAAGTTTATTAAAAGTGGAAAAGTCACCTTCATTATCCTCATCACTTCCCCAACTCCAGTTGCCTCAGTGTGGTGCACAAGCTGCAGCTATTTCTTGTTCTGGCTACATAATTTTTGGCCCACAACACATTCCCACTTTTTCATTCTGATGTGTCTACCTAACATTTCCTTGCCTTTCCTCTTGATCTTTTACCCAGTGCTTCTGCATTAAAGTTGCATCACTGCATTCTTCATTTTTACCAGTGACCATACCATAGCACTTTTCTGTAATATCTAAACTAAACCCCTCCTGCACTGGCCATGAAAGCCCAAAGGTACCAACTGGCTGCCGTGTCACCCTCAGCCCACAGGCATCACTGGATGTGGATGTGGCGGGGCATGTGGTCAGCACACCGCTCGCCCGGCCGTATGTCAGTTTCCGAGACCAGAACCGCTACTTCTCAATCAAGTAGCTACTCAGTTTGCCTCACAAGGGCTGTGTGCACCCCGCATGCCAACAGCGCTCGGCAGACCAGGTGGTCACCCCAAGTGCTAGCCCAGCCTGACAGCGCTTAACTTTGGTGATCTGAGGGAACCGGAGTTACCACTGCGGCAAGGCTGTTGGCTTTCTATAATATTAGTAATTGGCATTTTGATGTCGGATTCATTTCTGTTTATTTCATTTTGCAACCTGTCTATCTTAGTCGTCTTGCAAATTTACCAACAGGAGGGTACACGTTTCCAAATCCGCAGGTCAAAATTGGTACAAAGTAATTGTGAATATGGTTAATTTAGCTAGTATTTTGCTATCCCACAGTAGCTTTCTCACTTGGATGTGGAACTGCAATGCCTTTAGTGTCCTGTTGTGTATTTCCTGTCCTGCTATATTGTTCATGGATAAAACACTCTCCAGATATCTGGAGATGGGAGCCAATTCCAACTAGTTCCATCTAAAATGTATTTGAAGTTGTTCCTTCTCTTCTGACTACCATTTCTACTCTCTTAGTTTTTATTAATTTAAGCCCAAACTCTCAGAACTGGTTATTTTCAAGAAATCAGTCACTCTTGTAATCTTACTTCAGATATTCTCCATATGAGAGCATTTGCATGTACCAGGATATTACGTTTGCCATAACTTTTGTTATTGGATTTAATGATTTGGTCTGTAACTAGCATAAACATTAGTGATAATGCACTTTCTTGTTGAGCTCAGCTCCTATGTTTCAAACCAATCAGATATTCACTCTGAACACAGCTGTACCATTTTTAGCTCATCTTATTAATCATGAAGATTGGCACATTTACATTTAACAGGAATTTTCACATTGATGTACCTTCACTCACAATGCGCGCGATAAAGAGGATGCCCTTCTGTACAGTTCACAGGCTCACTAATAGAGGCCGCCTGGCCACCTGGTATACTCTAGTGAGCTGCCAAAAAAACAGAATTATTTAAGCATATCGCAAACGAGTACTCTGCCTATTCTGTAACCTACATTACTGCTGTCCGGTCAATGTATTTGGTGCTACGCACACCCTGTCCTTTATTGTATCTTACATGTTGCTCTATAAAGCACTATGCACCATAGATAAGTCTTTGTTCTTGCTATAGCAAAATTGGCGACAAGTGAGGTATACATTTTTCTCCGCCAGTTAGTGTCAGTGCTAAGTCACCTGACAAACATCTCGATGGAAGAAATACTCCAATATACCGTTGCCCAGCAGCAAGCTTTCGTGGAACAACTACAGGCTCTAGCCACTGCTCTCACTCAAGTAGCATCTGCGTATTCATGGCAGGTTACTTTCCTGTTAGAGCACTTGCATATGATGAATCAGAAGACTGGGACACCTACAAGACACTAAACCTATGTAGGGCTTTCTTCCTTCCTTTTTTTCCTGGCTTTCACTGTGCATTATAAGTTGTTGGGCCACCAAGTACCCTTGCAAGAACTGGCCAGCTTATTATTTGATGAAATGTGCAAGCTTCTCTCAACCTATTACTGTGACAGAATGCATATCACTCAATGCAAGTAGAATTTTACCATTGTCAGAAGCCCAAACCAATCTTTCAAACCCTGCACTGCAGAATTTCACGGGTTGAGCCATCGCTGTAAATTTGTCACTAATATCCGTCACGAATCCTACTCTGATCACAAGGTCCGTGATTAAGTGTCACAGTCTGCAGGTGATCAGATCGCTGCGTGGGGGGAGATATTGGAAGTTGCTCAGTCAACCCCTATTAGGCACGCTGCAAGGGTTCAGGATGACAGGAAAACCACTGCAGCAATAAAACCTCGACTCAGTATCGCATGGGGCAGAGTCGGTTATGGCAACAGCAGCAACAGAGCCGTCGCAAGAGCAGCCGCATGGCCCCCCTTCCATCTTGCCCATACTGCTTCGTCCAACATAAGCATGCTGCATATCCTAAGTGTCGGAAGAGAGGCCCCATTGTGTCGACAGAACAGAGAGGCCCCATTGTGTCGACAGAACAGAGAGGCCCCATTGTGTCGACAGAACAGAGAGGCCCCATTGTGTCGACAGAACAGAGAGGCCCCATTGTGTCGACAGAACAGAGAGGCCCCATTGTGTCGACAGAACAGAGAGGCCACATTGTGTCGACAGAACAGAGAGGCCACATTGTGTCAGTGTGTAACTCCTTTTCAAAGCTGCCAGACACAGTAGTGCCAATGGACATAAACTGTATGCCAACAACTGTTTCCCAAAACAAATTGTTTATTCACTTCTGTGTGTTTAATAAACCTCTAAAAATGCAACAGGACACATGAGATTTAGTAAACACACACCGCAGTGACTTTAGCAAACGCACAAACATATGTGGACTTGGGCTCCCCTTGCCTCACACAGGTTCCATGGAAATTGGTTAGCTACAATAAACAGCAATTCTGATCCTAGGTCAGTTCTCCACTCCTGTCTCTTAAAAATCTGTTGTTCGCCCTCTCACCTTCCTTGTTGTGGATTCTACCCATACTACAGACATGTTCATGTTAGATGCATTTAACGCTTTCAGTTCTCCATTGTTGAAGAGGTAAATTTAGTGTCAGATCAAGTTCCATATCAGCAACTGGAGTCCCTACGCTATGAGTTTTCTTCTCTATTTTCCCCTGGATGCAGTTGTGCTATCGTTTTTCAGGCCCACATTACCATTAAGTTTTTAGTTTTTTTTTGGTGTGGCAGGCAGCTGTCATGTCATGCAATTTTGTCATAGCCGAATTACACTATTTGATGTCACTCAATGTCATTTGGCCTGTTTCTCCCAGTAAATTAGCTACACCACTGTTCATCGCTAAGCAGGCGACAGGGAACCTCCACCTCTGTGGCGACTTAAGTTTCACGATTAATGCACAGTCTGTGCAATACCCCTTGCCCCGTCCTGGCGAATTGCTCACAAAATTATCAGCTGGCCTCTACTTTTCAAGACTGATTTGTAAGAAGCGTACCTCCAGTTCCCCTTGTATGAGGCCACTAGGTACCTTCTCATTGTCAATAAACCTTTCATCCTATACCAATATCAGTGCTTGCTTTTTGGCATCATCAATGCGTTCACAATTTTTCAGCATTTTTTTTAGAACAGCTTACAGCCTCTGTGCCTGGCTGCATCAATTACTTCGATGATATTGGTTCATATTCTTCCGCCAAAGACCACCTTAGAAATCTCCAATAGTTTTTTTTCTGTTTTGCAGTCTGCAGATCTAGTGGATTCTTGCCAAATCTCAATTTTTTCAGCTGTCAATGGAGTACCTTGTTTTCGAGGTTTCTTGCACAATGATCAAGCCGTTGCATCACCTAGTTGATGAAATTGAGGCTGTGCTGTGGCCGACCTCGGTTAAGGAACTGCAGGCATTTCTACTTTAAGTTACATACTACCAAGAGTTTTACTGGACACATCCGCTGTTGCTTGGCCCCCTGCACGTGCTTTTGTATAAAAATGCTTTTTCCTGGTCGTCAGCTTGTGGCCAAGCGTTCACTTTGATTAAATCTAATCTTCAATCTGTTCCGGGTCTGGTCACTTTTCACCCGGCTCAGCATCTTGTGCTAGCTACAAATGCCTCTCAGCATGGTCTTGGCATGGGGTTGCTACACTAATTGCAGGTGGGTCTGAATGACACATTGCTTACACTTCTAAGAGCTTTAAATCCTGTTCAACAGCTGAATTCTCAGATTGGAAAGGACGCTTTATCGACTGTGTTCACCCTCAAGAAAGTTCACATCATCTTGTATGATTCTACGTTCCATTTAAACACACACCACAAGCCGTTGGTTGCTCTTTCTAACCCTTCTACTTCCTTGCAGGACAAGGGAGCACATTGTCTGCAGCAGTGGGCTTTCTTCCTCTCCCGTTATCATCATCAGATCCATTACTGGCCGACGCCTTATCTCACCTTCCAGTTGAACTGGACACACCATTTGATCAGGATGAGTTGCTTTGTTTCTATTTAGATACTGAGAACCACAACATGGTTGATGGTTTTCCTGTCACTCGTGTGATGCTAGGATCTTGACATGGATTCTGTACTTAGTCAGGTCTCTCTTTTGTGCAGCATGGTCGGCCAGAAAAAACCCCGGGCCGGGCCTTGGATGACATGTATAATTATTTCTCCCTCCAGCACTGCCTTTCTGAGTTTGATGTGTGTGTGTGTGTGTGTGTGTGTGTGTGTGTGTGTGTGTGTGTTTGTGTGTGTTTTTATTTTTATTTTTTTTTTATTTTTGTTTGCTGTGGAGAGTGCTGCTCCCCAGGTTGCGATTCCCACTTCCCTACGCCATAACATATTGCAGCTTCTGCATTTTGGTCATTGGGGGACCTCTTGCACCAAACTTTTGGCCTGTTGGCATATGTATTGGCCTGCCATAAATGGGGACATAATGCGGCTTATCGCCACTTGCAGTCACTGTGTTCAGCAACAGATGGCTCCGCTGGTGTCTTTTTTTCCCCGTCTGATGCCGCAGTGCCTGTGGGAGCACCTAAATGTCTTGCTGGGCCCTTCCTAAATCAGTATTGGCTCATTGTAGTGGATGCCTACTTCAAGTTTTTCTGTGCCTAGTGTTCTTATGAATACATGTGGTTTTCCCACCCCATAGGCGGAGGAGGAGGAGTGATGTACCTTCATTTGCGATGCATGTGATTTTAGAGATTGGGCTTCTATACAGTTCACAAGCCCGCTTACAGAGGCTACATGGGTTGGCCCCCTGGCACATTCTGGTGAACCGCTGAAGAAACAGTATTATTTAAGCAATTGCAAATGACTGCTCAGCCTGGTCTGTAACCTGTGTCACTGCTGTCAAGTCAATGTGTTCTGTGGTATGCACAACCTGTACTTCACTGTATCTTACGTGTTGCTCTATGAAGTACAATGCCACATAAATAGTGTTTGTTCTTGCTGAAATATTTCTTCCATCCTAAATTCCCATAATTTTTGTAGTGCAAGTATATATCCAAATCCTGTTCTTGACTAGTTTATATACTAACTGGAAACGTAAGTGAAGGCAGGTCAGCAGATCCATCCTCTGTGGGTCTGTAAACTCAAGAGTGAGCAGCCCAGTCCCCAATAATTCTACCCTCCCCCCACTGCCCCCACCTCACAACAAGAAACTAAAAAGTTGTTTCACAAAGTTATACCAACACTTCCACAGCGTACTTCATAAATCAGTGGCGATGCAGTGCGCAGACATTTTCTGCAATAATATATTTACATTGCATAGAAAAAGAACTGGGTTACTAATGCAAGAAATGCATATGGACAGAATCTGCATAAATCTCTGCACAATGCTCCAGGTTGGAGGAGGAAATTGATTCTTAGTTATCCTGTTCAGTAGTTTTAACTTTCTTCCAGAAAAGATGACTTCTCATAACACCAGCATTGCTTGTTTTTCAGTTTACAGGCACACTATACCTCACCTGCATTTCCTGACCAGTTTCTCTTACATGAGTAGACAAAGTAAGTTTACTGTGCTTGTGTTTATATGGTGGAGTTATTTTCTGTCTATTAAGTTTGCTTTCATCTTCCATTTAAAAAGATTTGTTTGCTATGTGTGGTATTCTTCAAAGTGCACAGGCAAACAAGAAGAAGGGACAGACATAAAAACAGCTGCCACAATAATCTTGGAAGATACAGAGTTGATAAGAGTATGACATTTAGGTTTTCCATCTTCTGTCAAATTCTGTAGTGTGGCTGAGGAAATGGTATTTCATAAACTCCCTATCTTCAACAATGGAAAATCCAGGATGGATATAACAATATTATGAAAAGGTTAGCTGCTACTTACCATAGGCACAACAAAAAGATGGTCAGAAAATTATCTTTCTGCCAAAAAGGCCTTCATTGGAGACAGAACATACATACACACTCACTCGAATGCAATGCGTACACATATGACCACAGTCTTTGGCTGTTGAGGTCACACCTGTGTGTGTGTGTGTGTGTGTGTGTGTGTGTGTGTGTGTGTGTGTGTTCTGTCTCTAACGAAGACCTTATTGGCCGAAAGCTCATCTTCTGACAGTCTCTTTGTTGTGCCTATCTGCAACTATGGTGAGTAGCAGCTATCCTTTTCATAATATTGATACACTATGTTCATGGACCACATTTCCGAGAAAAAAGAAAAGTGACAAAAAGCTGATGTCTGTATCCTATGCCCTCATTATTCCCATTGTCCCCTATCACCCATATCTTCTAAGCTACATGCTGACATTGTCTTCATTCACACGAAGTTTGGATGAAAAAACTGGTTTGGGATTAAGTGATATTTATCATGAAGCTGAACAGCAATCTAGCTTCCGCAGCAATCCAGCCTCAGTTCTCCCATCATCTAGAGAGTTTCACAAGCTTAAATTGGCTCAATCTGCAACAGCAGTAGGTCAACAATATACAGCAATATATTCCAGCCTGAAATTTCCACAATAGTAAGTCACCTAGGTGTTATGGAATGTCAGATGTTTAAACATCTGACAGCTAATGCACTACAGCAGATTACTGTTCAAGCTTTAAAACTGATCAGACCCATTCCTCAAGATGTATTAATGCCCAGTTTGTAAGATATGCTGTTGATGTATGGGACGTGGCTCCACTCAATGTAGCACATACTACACATATAAGCAATTCCTTAATGGAAGATATTTATGCAGTCTACCATTAACACAATTAATGGTGAGAGAAATGCAGTAACCTTCCTGCCATTCATAAAGTCACCACTAAGTGACTACAACATGGTGTAAACAGCTTTACAGTACGCCAGCAGCAAATTGCCATGTTTAACAATGCAATACTGTCCCCACTAACATAACATAGGTCACGAACATCATCACATTTACAAATTAACACTTCTCAGTAATTCTTTATAGGAACATATTTTATGTAAAGACTCACTCAATAATTGCTCAACTTACTCAATCAACTGAAAATAATTCTACTATGTAAACAAAAGCACAGAGAAGTAATTTTGTCCACTCAAGTAAGGGAACTGGCTAGGAAGGTACAGTCTATAAACTGAGGAACAAGCAGTTCTGGTGGCGGGAAAGTCATCTTTCTGAGAAGAATACCACAACTATCATTCCTCTTTACCAATGTACTGCAGTGCGCAGATTTTAGTTGGGCTGCAGCCTCCGGAGATAATGGCTCTGTGTGCGTTTTCCCTATTTCGGAAGTACTTCGTCCAATAGCTCAAAATTTTGGCAGTCTTTTTCATTGTACCTGTCTGTGACTCAACATCTCATCTATATGGTGAGTAGCAATCTATCCTTCCCCTTTCTTCTTATTCCAACTAGTGCTTTCCACTGATCCATTTACTTTTCTTGCTTTAGTGTCATTAGTAGCTCCTATCTGTATCCCATGTAGTGATAATGCATTTTGTGGAAAATAAACAATCCCTGGGCTTGTTCTGGACACTATACTGCCTTTAATTTACAAGGAGCACTGTGGTAGTGTTGGCAATGGCTTTGCCGCATTGGATACACCGGTTCACGTCAGATTACCGAAGTTAAGTGCTGTCGGGTGTGGCTGACACTTGGATGGGTGACCATCTGGGCCACCATGCGCTGTTGCCATTTTTCGAGGTGCACTCAGCCTCCTGATGCCAATTGAGGAGCTACTTGACCGAATAGTAGTGGCTCCGATCAAAGAAAACCATCATAACGGCTGGGGAGAGCAGTGTGCTACCCACACGGCCCTTGTATCCGTATCCTCAGCTGAGGATGATATGGTGGTCAGATGGTCCCGAAGGGCAACTTGTGGCCTGACGACGGATGGAGTACTGTGGTAGTGTTGGTATAAGTTTGTGAAATACCCTGTGCCTGCTTGCTGTTAATTTGGAAGGGGGGTGGGGGGAGGGGGGGGGGGAGGAGGAGGAGGAGGAGGAGGATGATGATTGTGGATTCGGCAGCTCTGTCTTCAGTTTACAGAACCACAAAGGAGATACGAGCATGACCACAATCTGGTGACCTGCCTTACTTCACACTTCCAGCCTCCAACCCCACTCCCTCCCCTCCACCCTCATACATCCTCAGTATACAATTATCCCTCTAAGTGGATCTCCAACTAGATGTCGCACACACATTTAAAGAAATAGTATCGACAGAAACTGAGAGATTTACACCAAATAAATTAACAAACATCGGAGCTGATAGCCCTTGGTACACAAAATGAGTCAGAACACTGTTGCAGAAACATAAAAAGCATGCCAAATTTAAATGGATGCAAAATCTCCAACACTGGTGATCTTTTACAGAAGCTTTAAATTTAGTGCGGGCGTCATTACGAGATGCTTATAACAGTTTCCACAATGAAACGGTCTCAAATACTGCCAGAAAATCCAAAGAGACTCTGGTCCTATATACAGTACGCTTGTGGCAACACACAATCAATGCCTTCTCTGTGCAATAGCAATGGAAATACTACTGACAACTGTGCAGCCAAAGCAGAGTTACTAAACACAGCCTTCTGAAATTCCTTCACCGAAGACAATGAAGTAAATATTCCAGAATTCAAATCAAGAACAGCTGCAAACATCAGTAACTTAGCAGTAGATACCCTCAGAGTAGTGAATCAATTTAAATCACTTAATAACCAGTTATGTTCCTTTCAGAATATGCTGATGCAATTACTTAATAATCATACACAACCACTGATAATAATCATATACAACCACTGACTCCACGAAAGATCCATACCCAAAGGCTGGAAAGTTGCACAGGTCACCCCAGTATTCAAGAAAGGTACGAATAATCCACTAAATTAGAGGCCCACATCATTAACATTGATGTGCAGCAGGATTTTGGAACATATATTGTGTTCAAGCATTATGAATTACCTTGAAGAGAACGGTCTACTGACATAGACATACAGTCAACGTGGATTTAGAGTCATCGTTCTTGTGAAACAAAAGTAGCTCTTTACACACATGAAGTGTTGAGAGCTATTGGCAAGGTATTTCAAACTGATTCCATATTTCTATATTTCCAGAAGGGTTTTGACACTGCACCACACAAGTGGCTTGTAGTGAAACTGCTTTCTTATGGAATATCATCTCAGTTATGTGACTAGATTTGTGATTTTCTGTCAGCGAGGTCACTGTTTGTAGTAATTGATAAAGTAATCAAGTGGAACAGAAGTGATTCCTGGCATTCCCCAAGGTAGTGTTATATGCCCTCTTGTTTATTGCGTAATAAAGTCATCAGAAGATCAAAACAAATCACAAAACAATTAAGACAAGATATCTGCACGATGCGGAAATTGGCAATTGACCCTAAATAATGAAAATTGTGCGATCATCCACATGAGTGCTAAAAGGAATCCTTTTAAGTTTGGTTACACAATAAATCACTCAAATCTAAAGGCTGTAAATTGAACTCAATGCCAAGGAATTAGAATTACGAACAACTTAAATTGGAAAGAAGACATAGAAAATGTTGTGGAGAAAACAAACCAAAGACTGCGTTTTATTGGCAGAACAGTTAGAGGATGCATATCTACTAAAGAGACCATACACACTACACTCGGCCCTCTTGTTTTGAGTACTGTTGAACGGTCTGGGTCACTTGCCCGATAGGATTAATGGAGTATATCGAGAAAGTTCAGAGAAGAGCAGCACATTTTATATTATCGTGAAACAGGGGACATGATACAGGATTTGCTATGGACAGTTGTAAAACTAAGGTATTTTGTTGAGGCAGAACCTTCTCATGAAATTTCTATCACCAACTTTCTCCTCTGAATTCAAAAATATTTTGTCGGCGCCAGCATACATAGGGAGAAACAATCATCATAATAAAATGAGGGAAATCAGAGCTCGCACAGAAGGACACAGGTGTCTGTTTTGTTCAGGATTGGAATAATAGAGAATTATTGTGAAAGTGTTTTGATGAACACACTGCCAGACACTTAAGAGCGATTTGCAGAGTATCCATGTAGATGTGGATGTAACCCACTTCATTTACCAAAACACATTAATATCATACTGTTAAGTGCCATTTTTAATACTCTGCATTTTTTAATCCCTTGCACAAACCATTAGTGCAAGAGAAAAAAATGAATAGGATCTTTCTTGTAAGAAATTTAGTGTAGTTTAACTTTGTTCTGGTATATGTTTTCACTAGGTGCTGTGGCTGTTAAGTTATTAATGAAAAACATAAAAAAGTTATTCAAACACCTGCCCCTGCATCAATAAGTACTTTCAGTATGTTGTTCATTGCACTCACTCTCTCTCTCTCTCTCTCTCTCTCTCTCTCTCTCTCCCTCCCTCCCCCCCCCCCTCCCTCCTGCCACAATACAGAATTTTAGAACTACACAATTTATTTCTCCTATTCGACCTTTTTTGGGGTCCATAGGCTGTTAGCATTTTCCCTCTAAACTTTTCGAAGTTTTCCAAAAACTGGTGAATACCACAAAAAGCAGCAATTTATTCTTCTAGCCGGTTGTCTACTGCGCTATACCCAACATTTTGCTTCGCTTAACTGCAATCCATTGTTTTATCTATGAAGATGGTAACTTCAGTGAATATCTTGAACATAATGGGGAAGAGGCTGATAGATCTGTATTGTTTTCTGTCCTATCTGTCTTGTACAGGAGAACAAATACAGCATTGCCCAGGACTGGAGAGTTATCTTCTTCTCAGACATTCTGTAAACAATTTTGCATGTTCCTTTTTTGTTATTGTCCTTCTGTTCTACAGAAATGCAGTCATCTGAAGGTATCTTTTCTACCTTGTATATTAGATGCATCATATGTCATTACATATGAAATTTCAGTATTAACTATCAATGCTTCCGGTTCATCTCTTAAACTATACAAACGTTTAAAGATATATTTGAATTCATGTATAGTTTTCTCTCTGTTGTTGGTGACTTATCCATCAGCTTAAATGATGAAATGTGATGTAAAGCCTACATAGTTTCCTATTTTCTCTCCTCCACACTACTATTGTTCTCAATTGTTTCTCTTCCCAAATTTTCATTTATCTTCTCACATTCTCAAATACTTTCTGTATTATTATACTGAATTATTTATTACCTGCAAGAGGTAACTACAGTAAAACACTACATAACTACTTCTTACTGAAAAATACAAACCGTTAATACACCCATCAAAAAAACTTTTGCATCACCCTGGTTCCCAGAACTCCTGAAGTTAGACGTTGACTGTGGATATTGTATCACAGACACAGTCCCTTTGACTGTTCAGAGATGTCACCCACCCAAAGATGTAAACAACCATGCATGAGCAGCGTTTATTAGACGGAGGGGGGTCCGACAGCTAATCAGTTGCAGTCATTCCACAAAGAAGGAGGTACACGGCTTGGGTTATCTGTAGTTCAACCATGCCTAGATGGTCAATACTGAGGTTCAATCATGTCCGCATTGTTACTTTGTGCCAGGAAGGGCTCTTAACAAGGGAAGTTTCCAGGTGTCTCTGAGTGAACCAAAGCGATGTTCGGACAGGGAGGAGATACAGAGAGAGAGAGAGAGAGAGAGAGAGAGAGAGAGAGAGAGAGAGCAAATGTCGATGACATGCCTCGCTCAGGCCACCCAAGAGCTACTACTGCAGTCGATGATCGCTACCTACGGATTATGGCTCAGAGGAACCCTGACAGCAATGCCACCATGTTGAATAATGCTTTTTGTGCAGCCACAGGATGACGTGTTGATTCAAACTGTGTGCAATAGGCTGCGTGATGCGCAAACTTCACTCCCGGTGTCCATGGCGAGGTCCATCTTTTCAACCACGACGCCATGCAGCGCGGTACAGATGGGCCCATCAACATGGCGCATGGACTGTTCAGGATTGGCATCACGTTCTCTTCAGCGATGAGCGTCGCATATGTTTTCAACCAGACAATCGTCGAAGAAGTGTTTGGAGGCAACCCGATCGGGCTGAACGCCTGAGGCACAATGTCCAGCAGTAGGATGGAGGTTCCCTGCTGTTTTGGGGTGCCATTATGTAGGGCCGACATACGTCGCTGGTGGTCATGGAAGGTGTCATAATGGCTGTAAGATATATGAATGCCATCCTCCGACCGATAGTGCAACCATATTGGCAGCATATTGGCGAGATATTAGTCTTCATGGACAACAATTTGCGCCCCCATCGTGCATATCTTGTGGATGACTTCCTTCAGGATAATGACATCACTCGACTAGAGTGGCCAGCACGTTTTCCAGACATGAACCCTATCGAACATACCCGCGTTAGATTGAAGAGGGCTGTTTATGGACGACGTGACTCACCAACCACTCGGAGGGATCTATGCCGAATCGCCATTGAGGAGTGGGACAATCTGGACCAACAGTGCCTTGATGAACTTGTGGATAGTATGTCACGACGAACATCCATCAATGCAAGAGGACATGCTACTGGGTATTAGAGGTAAGGGTGTGTACAGCAATCTGGACCACCACCTCTGAAGGTCTTGCTGTATGGTGGTACAACATGCAATATGTGGTTTTCATGAGCAATAAAAAGGGTGGAAATGATGTTTATGTTGATATCTATTCCAATTTTCTGTACAGGTTCCAGAATTCTCAGAACCGAGGTGATGCAAAACTTTTTTTTTGATGTGTGCACAATTATTAAAGATCATTATGAATTACGGTGTCATACTCTAACAAAAACAAATGGAATTTTTTTTAGCTCGACTACTGTTTTGCTTACCAGGTACCTTTCTTACATATGACTATCAGTTTTAGTATGGATAATTTCTTGTACACTGTTGACAAAAATTAATAAAACGATTTACAGTATTACTTCTACGAACTACTTAACGTGTTGTTAAGACTTTTAATACTTGCAGACCTGTTCCTGATTGGAGACATATGTCTCATTTTCCAGAGCATTGCTGACAATATAGGCTGCAAGCGATTTACGGCCATGATAGTCAAAGTGTTCCAGTACAGATGGGTAGTTCTCCAGTTGCAATACTGTTAGCAAGTTACTGTAATGGTCCACTGGAATCTTCATCAGTCTTGTCAGTTCACGAGCAAGAGGTGTGTTGTATTCAATCCTGGCAACATGATAAATGGATAAATATTGAACTATTATACAACTACTATGCACAGTATTCCAACATTAATTCTTAATTCCAAATCTAACCCTATTTTAAATACAAGTACCTCAACTGGCATCTTTGCCAAAAATTAAATGGTTCATGTTTATTAAGCAATTCAGTGTCACTCAAATGCCAAATAACATGAGGGCTGAAATAATATGAGGGCTGTTCAATAAAGAATGATCATAATTTTTTTATGGTCATAATTTCTCGCACTAAAATTTAATTGTAATTTAATTGTATAATATTCTGTGCAACAAACATGCCATAGTAGTTTCGTTGTTGGGAGTCCTGGTCCCACCTGTGAGAGGCAGGCAGGGTCAGTCATGTTCAGTATTATCTGTTGCTGTAATGTAGGTAACATGTGAGGAACAATAGGTGGCTTTGAAATTCTGCTTTCCTGTCAACATATCTTCAGATGAAGCCTATACAATGTTACAAGAGGCCTATGGAGAGTGTTCTTCCCCACAGCAAAGCTGAAGGTGGTTTAAAATGTTTAAAGACGGGAGACAATCAATTTCAAAGTAAGGTGGGTGCTCCACTTACTGCTCTTACAGAAGAAAACATCAACAGCACTGCTGCTGTCATTGCGAGAGAGGATCGACAAATTACCTTAAGATACATTTCATTGGGTGCCACCCACATGTTGCTGACAGAAAAATTACACAACACGTGTTTGTGTGCGATGGGTTCTAAGACAGTTGATTTCCGAACAAAAAGACATTCGCGTGCAGGTCTGCATATAGTTATAAAGTTGATGTTAGAGGAAGATCCGGAGTTTCTTTCAAATGTACTCACTGCTTACATCATTTTGATCCTGAGAGCAAACAGCAAAGGCCAGTGTGGAAATCTCCATCACCAACCCCCAAAAAAGCAAAAGTAGTTGTTTCTGCTAGGAAATTTACGGTCATCTCATTCTTTGACATTCATGGAATGGTTTATCAGCATTTATACCTGCACACACACACACACACACACACACACACACACACACATGTATATCAGTAACTGGACAATACTACAGGGATGTCCTGAAAACATTGCAAGTCCATATCAGGCGCAAAAGACCACATTTATGTGACACAGGCTGGATGCTGTATTGCAATAATGTGTTGCCGCATATTGCCAATGTTGTTGTTGAATATGTTGCAAAAATAAACGTAAAGTGCAGCCCTTCCCTCCCTATAGTCCAGATTTAGCCCCATATGACTGTTTTCTATTCCCTAAGGCGAAGAAATGGCTTCGTGGGAGGGATTATCAATCATCAGAAGCAGTGGTGAAGACTGCGGAGGTGATTTTGAAGGACCTCTCAAAAGGTGGTTTCCAGCATGTATTAGAAGACTGGCAGAAACAGTGGGACAAGTGCATTGCATTCATGGGAGACTACTTTGAGAACGACCATCAAAATTATGAGGATGAGCAAAGGTACATTGTCAAAAATAATTATGATCATTCTTTATTGAAGAGCCCTCGAATATTAATTGGTGAAGACCTGTATTGAAATTTCCTTATAGAGCAGCAGCACTTTCTTTGACCACACACCATGCATATATATGTCAGCCTGAAGACAAAAAGTAGTAAAGAGAACAGGAAATCTATTTGTGCTTTCAACTTGTCTTAGAAAATCTGTCCTTGTGTAGTAGTTTATAGATAACATTCCTTACTCTCTTTCGAAATATATACTTCTCTGATACTGAAATCCTTAAGGTCATCAGAGGTCCCACACCAAAGAAATAGTGAAATATTACTTTCAAAATGCCTACCTTATAAATTTAGTTCAATACTGACTAATAGTTAACTTTCCTCTGTCCAGAATAACAACAAAAAGTCCAGAGCACAACTGTCTACAGTCACATATTTGGCAACTTTGAGAAATTTCTTACATGTATTCAGAACACAATTGATAAGAGGGGGAAATAAAGGTTCAAAGAATGCTATCAGTTAAGTACATCTACACAAAATTGAGAAAAAACTCATAACATTTAATTAGCTGTTACACTGCCACATTTTTCACCATACTTTCCAGTGAGAGAGTGAGTGAGAGAGTGAGAGAGTGAGAGAGAGAGAGAGAGAGAGAGAGAGAGAGAGAGAGAGAGAGAGAGAGGAGCAGTAGCTGTCTGTTACATGCATGTATATGCCACAAATCAATAATCTGCATGGTGCATTCAGTCAGTCAGGGTTAAGTAGTGGACATGCGACCATAGTGTGTCAGTGTTGTTGAGTCACAAATCACAATGGAGCAACCATCTCTAAACCAGAATGGTTTGAAGAAGAAAAAAGTGTTTTTGACTCCCGAACAAAATCAATGCAATCACGCATACTGTGAGGTGACTGAAACGCAGAATGTAAACTGTTCTTTCCTGGAAAAATCATCATGGATAACAAGACTCGATGTTATCCACACAGACTGCTACAAAATGACAAAACTGCAGAGTCACATGAAAGATCAATGACAGCCAAGCTTATGTGACATGCGAGTTAAATAACATCCCAAAGAAAGTCTTTTCTGACAGTTAAACACAGTTGTATGAATGTTCTGTGCACTGTGCTAAAGTTGGCGAGACTATACAGAACACCTTAAGCAGTGAGACTACGACCTTAACTTTTATCCATATTTTATTAATGAAATCTCAAAAGCTTCTGGACTGACGGGGTAGATTAGGTCAAGTGCCTAAGAGGAATACAGTGAGTCTTTTTCAAACAAAATTCTTTTCTTGAACAATGGAAAATGGAATAATGACAATTTTACGAAAAGGATAGTTGCTACTCACCATATAGCGAAGATGCCGAGTCACAGACAGGCACAACGAAAAGACTATCAAACAAAGCTTTCAGCCAAATAAGCCTTCTCCAGCAGAATTAATAAAACACACACACACACACACACACAGTGGGCATTGTGAGAGTTCCATTTGCCTGTTTGGTCAAAAGCTTTGTTTGACATCTTTTTGTTGCACCTATCTGCGACTCAGAATCTCTGCTATATGGAAATAATTTTATTATATATTTTCAGCCTCTTGTATAACAGGGCTGGCCAATGCTATCTGTCTCAGCATTGCTAGGTATAGCATGACATGTAATTTAGTACTCTGGCGTGACCTTTTTTCCATCAGAGCAGCTATCTTCAGGCCGGCAGATTCACGATGTCAGTAAAGTTTTCCCTTTGCTATTTGTTTGTGGTATGAAGTATGCTTGTAGGGCCAGTGGATGTTTGCACAAAAAGAGGCAGTCTAGCAATCTATCACCTGGCAGTCTAGCAATTAATTGTCAGAAGCCTTTAAAAATGAATGGGAACAACAGACAAGAGGGATGAGAATTCTCAATATAAACAATCACGTAAGCGACAGGTACTGCAGATTTGCTATGGAATGGTATTGATGCGAACTCTCAATATACATTATACAATCATGTAAGCGTCACGTACTGCAGATTCGCTATGGAATGATATGACAATACCATACAGAAAAAAATTTAAAGATTTGGTTGACAGTTAAAAAGCAAAAATTTATGAAGTGCAACTGACAGGATTCACTATTTAGTATATCAAGAAGCATTTTGTACTAAATTTGCAGATATGCAGCGTGTTAAGGTATTGGTTGTATGAACAAATTCCTGAAGTCGTTTTCATAATTCCACTGCGAGTTTCAACATTTTTTGATGGAACCGAACAAAGTGTATGAAGACTATATGTTACAACAAAGTATGTTGGTTAAGTCAGATGGGCATGTCTGGAGAAAAGGAGTGCAAGAATGAAAATTAGAACATCTGGAGTGGCTTGCAGATGGTGCATTTCAAGGAATTTGACTGCACATTCCCCACAATAGACAAAAGTTATAGAAGGAACATGTTTTGATAAACACAGTCCAGTTCCATAAGCTCACTTCTGTTAAATAAAATTCGAGGTTGGAAGAATTCATTGTGGCACTGAAAGAATTACACTGATAGTTTCCTAATCATTTTGAGGACACTCTCTGTCTTACATTTATTTTTGAGCTGTTTTCAAGACAGCTTTCGATTTCACGTGGAAACACTCCTGTGGATGAGCACATGTAACTGACTGACCTGCAAGGTAGGGCTAATTTCTGTTTTAATGACAAATCCTCTTACGCTAAAACTGTCTAGGATGTCCACATTGCTTTCCTCAGGTAGAGTTTCTAAGTCTCCATACTAACATTGCAAAAGTACTACAATATTTAGATTGACATATCTGTGTGTAATACCATTTTTCGATTATGAAAGTATGTCACGATTACAGGGCAACTTGAGCGCGAAAATCTGAAACTCTAAATCAATCCATATGCCGACAGTTTGTACCAGATAAAAATATATTGTCTCCAGTGCGCCTAAAATAATTAAATAATACTTAAAATTTGTTTTGTGTGTAATCTGTGTTGTTGTGAAATGTGAAATACAAAACCAAGTCATAAGCTGTGCGACTGCACTGCCATTTAAATGTGATAATTTCACAGTTTACCAATCTCCTGCTCAGACAGCGCATTGTTGCAATGGGGGAAACATGCAGCACGGCTCTGCGCTATGGCACTCGTTCCAGGGCACGGCTTGTGAGCTGACACCTTGAGCAACCCTGATGTACAATGTGCGATGTAATGGCTTTCTTTTTCAGAAAAATCTATCGCTATAAGCTACAATTAAGGAGACACTATTCCTATATATTGTTGCAGAAGCAGCTGAGTAGCACCGTGATGTAGTGGTTATGATACTAAACTGTTGCATGGAGGGTTGTGAGTTCAATACTCACCTGGACTGTACAATTTTAATTTCTGTATTCAGTTCAAGTACATTCTAGAAGTATCCGCAAATGTCAAGCATCATTGTACTGGAATGTTCTGCAGCCATATATATACTGTACGTGTTCTGGCCGGAGGCAGTTTGCTCTGTGCTCTTATGTGTGAGTGCTGAATAAACTTTCGTAAAGGGAAGTTAGTGTTTGTCGTTCATCAAATTACACCTTCTACATGACATCACATTCTGTTGGAGATACTGGGTATTGGAACTTGTCATAGCGCACATTATCGATGACACAGTGGCTCCCATCAGGCCACGACAGAGCCGTCGTTTACGTGGGGAGAAACCCAAGTTCGAGCCATATTCAACAGATCGCAATCTATCAGAGACAGGAGAAGGAGAAGGTTGAGAAGAAGAAGAAGAAGAAGAAGAAGAAGAAGAAGAAGAAGAAGAGGAGGAGGACATTATGATGACAGCAACTGTGTGCCACCACATCAGACATCCTTCTGGGTTCTCTGGTGACGATGGCCAAGAAAGTGGCTGAAGGTATATGAGAGTGTAGCCAAATTTAACAAATGGGATGACACTGAGTTTGGCTAACATATTTTTCTACTTAGAGGGCACTGCCAAGCAATGGTATGAGAACAATGAGGAGAAGTTCACAAGCTGGGAAGTATTCCAGGCAAAACTGAAAAGTATTTCGGAGACACACAACAACAGAAGTGCAAGGCTGAAGGTAGATTAAAGTGCAAGGCACAGCGTCCAGGAGAAATGATAGCATCCTACATTCAAGATGTCTTGGAGCTGTGTAAAATGTGGATCCTAGAATGGAGGAGGAAGATGGCTGCACATCTCATGAAGGGTGCTGCTGAGGACATGTATCAAGCCCTAATCCTGAAGGAGGTTTTAACAGCAGACAACTTCATAAAATGGTGCCAGTATATCAAGACAATGCATCAAAAAAGAATTACATGCAGGAAGTTTGAACGGATTCCAAATGTCGTATCAATGTCTGTGATGGAGGAAGTAACTGATTTCACAAGTGTTATTCGTCAGATAGTGAGAGGGGTCATCAACACGCTGATCAAGGTCTCCATCACCGTTTAGAAGCTCCATCTGATCATCTAGCCGCCGCAGCCTGGGAAACTAAAGGGTGCAACCTTCCTTGGAGGTGAGGCCACCAAAGAGAAAACTCCTCCCCCGTCGATCACTACAAAAATGATAGGAAACTACGTCGATATTCTCATGGAAGGCTGACCAGGCCAAGCTCTTGTGGACTCTGGAGCATCATATTCGGTCATTTCGGAGAAGTACCGTCGCCAGTTGCAGAAAACCGTATTCGTCGACAACGAAACATCTCTGCTGAAGGTGGCTAATGGGAAATATGTAAAACCTACAGGAAGATGTACCATTCGTGTGGGTATAAGTGGCCATACACAGCCCTTAGAATTCATCGTCTTACAAGAGTGTGGTCATGATGTCGTTCTCGGATGAGACTGTTTGAAAGCTTCTCAGGCAATTATAGACTGTGGTCGCTCGAAGATTCTCCTAGACGAGATGAGATACTGTGGACAGGAAGACGTGCATCCGTGTGTGTGGAGACTGTGTGTGCTGGATGAAGTGATCATTTCCACAGTCAACACTAGAAAGGTACCTGTCATGTACCATGCCATGCATCAACCCATAGATCTTTTAGTGGAATGTAAGAGAAGCATACCACTGTAGGATAACTTGGTCACCCCAGCCTCTGTTGTCTCATTTAAGAACGGATTCATTGAATTGTGGATAGTTAACTGTCGCTGAAAACCGCAGATGCATGTGCGTAGCAATTCTGAGCCGTTAATTACAGAACAGCTGAGCATCATAGAAACCTCCCATGCCGAGTCTGTGCGTGAAATGAGCGCTACCACTACGAGACAATATCTTATAGCTCGACTATCACCAGATCTCCCTAAGGAACAACAGAAGAAGCTACTTGCCATTCTTCAAGAGTTCTCTGAAGGCTTCAATCCACAGGTGAAGAGCAAATTAGACGAATCGACTATGAAGCACTGGATTAGCATTGGAGACCATCAAACGATAAGTCAGAGAGCATACAGTGTGTCAACAATGGAATGTTGAATAATTCGCGACGAGGTAGAGAAAATGATGAAGAATGACATCATTCAGCCTTCGCAGAACCCATGGTCATGACCAGTGGTTCTCGTCAGGAAGGAGGATGGCCGTTGGCACTTTTGTGTTGATTACAGGAAGCTTAATAAGATAACTAAAAAGGACGTTTACCCTCTTCCACGAATTGATGATACACTAGATTGTCTGAAGCGGGCTAAGTTTTTCTCAACCATGGACATGTACCCGGATACTCGCAGATTGAAGTAGATGAGGCTGATTGAGAAAACTGCATTCATCACCCCTGAGGGCCTGTATGAGTTTAAGGTAATGCTGTTTGGTTTGTGTAATGCACTAGCAACTTTTGAACGGATGATGGATAATCTTCTAAGTCACCTGAAATGGACAATGTGTTTTCATTATTTAGATGACATTATAGTGTTCTCAGAGACATTTGATGAACACACAAAAAGACTGAGGGCCGTTCTTAAGTGTCTCCAACAAGGCGGACTGAAACTTAATCCAAGAAAGTGTCTCTTTGGAGTAAAAGAAATCAAAATACTTGGACACCTTGTGTCAAATGAAGGTGTGCGGCCAGACCCAGAAAAGGTGAGATTTATTACGGAATTTCCTATTCCTACAAGTATTAGAGATGTGAGAAGCTTCCTTGGATTATGTTCTTATTACCGTTGTTTTATCAAAGACTTTTGTATCAAAGCCAGACCACTCCAAGAGTTGTTAAAAGCTGATGCTAAATTTATCTGGGGTGATTCTCAACAAGATTCTTTCGATGTGCTGCGAAAAGCTCTGACGATTGACCCTGTACTTGGTCTGTATAATGAGAGAGCACCTACAGAACTACACACAGATGCCAGTGGGTATGGGGTCGGTGCTGTTCTGGTGCAAATTTCAGATGGAAAAGAGAAGTTTATAGCCTGTGCTTCTAGGACACTTACAAAAGCCAAGAGAAATTACTCAACTACAGAAAGAGAATGTCTTGCTGTGATCTGGGCCATGTGCAAATTTCGACAGTATCTCAATGGAAGGTCATTCACTGTTGTTACAGACCATCATTCACTTTGTTGGTTGACAAGTCTTAAGGATCCAACAGGACAACTTGGCAGGGGGGCACTACATCTTCAAGAGTATGACATTACCACAGCGTACAAAAGTGAAAGAAAACACCAAGATGCCGACTGTCTCTCGAGAAACCTTGTGCAAGACTTTGATGAAGATAGTGACTGTCTCGCTGCACTCCAGGATCTCTCTGCTGAGCAAGAGGAGGATGCCAAGATATCTCAAATTATGCTTCTTAAATCGGTCAGAGAATGTGAAAAGACAATTTAAGGTAGTCAATGTATTACTTTGCAAGAAAAACTTTTATCCATTTGGAAAGAAGTGGCTACCAGTGATTCCTAAACACATGCGCTTAGATGTTTTACAGAAATTCCATGACACAACTGAGGCCGGACATTTAGGATTTATTAAGACATATGATAGGATTTGCTAGAAATTTTTCTGGCCAGGTTCATTTAGGAGTGTCCGTCACTTTGTGTCGCACTGTTGAGCGTACCAGAGGAGAAAGGTAGTTCCTCAGAAACCACCCGGCCGATCATACCAATTCCACCAGCCAAAACGCCTTTCCAGCGTGTTGGGATTGACCTCCTCGGACGATTTCCAACGTCTGCTACTGGTAATAGCTGGATTATTGTTTGCACTGATTACCTGACGCGCTACGCCATTACAAAAGCCGTAACACCATCCTTGTGTGAAGTCCTGCATGGCAGAGAGCAGAAATGAAATGGCAGATACTGCTGCATGGATATTTTATGCACGGGTAACTATTCCGCTGGAGGCAGAAGTATCTTCGCAGTATGGAAGCTCAATGGATTCTGGTAAGTGCACTATCTTCACAGTATGGAAGCTCAATGGATTCTGGTAAGTGCACATGTAAATTTGCTTAATTATTGTAATGCATGTACGCCAACCAAATTGTAGGATGCAGGACCTCAATATTGTATTATGATTCTACCAGATTATTTTGATCTTTCTTTGATGGTGTACCATTCTCTCCTGGAGTGGTGTTGTATTAAAGTGGAATCAGAGTTTAATATAGCAGCACAGTGCATGAACAAATGCATAACAGGTAAGGGTAGGGAAGGTTAAGAGATCGAGCATGTGTGTCTGAAACGAGTATTCAATACTCACCATCAAAAGGTAGGTCTGTGTTGTCACTATCCAAAAATGGCACATTGACTATGAACTGTCTGCAAGATAATGAGGTACTCCAGTGGCCAGCAAGATCCCAACCTCTGTCCATGATACAACATGTGTGCGTCCAGCTTGGATGCAGTATCGAGTGTCAGTATCCAGAATACCAACAATATCCAGAATACCAACAATCAGTTGCAACAGCTGTGGGCCAACTTGTCTCAGAAGAGGTTACAACAGCTTTACAACACCCTACTGAACTGAATCATTGCATGCATCCAGGCAAGAGTGGGTGCAACGTCATTCTGCTAATCCTACTGAGAACTGAACGAGTGACCTCATGATTATGTTAAAAATGTTGTAGACTTCAAAGCACTCCCAAGTTCTTCAAATATTCAAAGGCAGTTTTTTTAAGTCTGAGAAGTTCAATCTGCTGCTTTAGGATATTTATCTCCAAATGTTGATATTCAGATTTTATAAGTATGAAGAAAATCGAAAAGGGCCAGTCTGCATGGTCCCTTTGTCAGCAGGGCACTCTGTAGGCACTAAGGTGGGTAGGAAAGGGATCGGTTGAGATGGCAGTTGGTGAACTTCAGTAGTCACAGGGAGGCGATAGTGCCATTTCCGAAGATGGTACCAATCCGTCTGTACTGTATGACGTCACATCTGTCAGGATCTGCAGTGTATTGCTTAATTCGCATTCCTATGAAATGGAAATTTGATCCATCCTTGGATTATTCTGGCCTTAAATGTTTTGCAAATATAAGGGCACACTGCAAATAGCGGCAGCAAGAAGTTTCATCTTCCAAAGCCAGTGGCAGTGATACTGTTAAAAGGTTGAAAATCATAGTTCAACTAAAAACAAAAAAAATTTATTTAATCTTGTTCTTTATTTAGTTACAGTGACTGACCCACTTACATTTATGACAGAAACTAACACTTGTTTGCTCAAAGAAAAGTTTACTCTGTCCACAAGAGACAGAGGCAGAAGGTGAACAGCAATGGTGTTCAGAAGCATTAGTTCATACTAAGTCATCCACAACAGCAATGAGATTACAGAAAAATGACAAGTGAGTATGGAGAAGGTAAGTCAAACAGAAAATTAATTCTGGATGACTTGTCTCTTATTGGCAAGTCTGTTAGCTACATTTCAAAGAGGAATCTCAAGAAACTTGCTGCTAGAATCTTGTGAAAAAGGATGAAACACTTATATTGAACAGAAGATACGATGACTGCAAACTGATGTATTTCATAACACTGTATTCTACACTACACTGAACATACGTACTTTGTCAAATACCATCTCATTACATTTTCATACAAGTAATTGCTGTCACCTGACAGCAAACATTTACATTACTGTTATTGTTGAACTTTATGATATTACTAACTGATCACAGTTCATGTGCGCTGATTAAATGCAAAGAGAAAGTGCATCTGATGGGCATTAAGATGGCAGTTTGAACTTTATGCCACTCCTGCTACATCAGTTTGGCAGCGATACAAAAAATTTGCTCATCAACATAATTTATGACCTGGGAACAAACATAACTGCAGGCAGTATCAACATGAGACAGGAAAGTTTTTTTATGGCAATTCCATGACTCGTCAACTGCTGCATTCACCAATCTCAACATCCAGGAAAATTATATGCAACCATTTATTGGGGACACTACACATGGCAATTCGTGCACAAGCATACAACTAATGATCCGATAAAGAAGGAAACATTATTTGAAATTTTATGGCCATTTTTTAATACAGTGCAGTTTGCCATAACAAATTATATTAGTCATGCAGAGCCATTTTACATCTACATATGGGGAGGCAACATACTCAATGCTCAAATATATGTCTCTGAGAAATCATGCACTGTCAGGTAAAGGTTTCTGCCGTTTCTGTTTGCGGAGCGTGATTCATTTTTGCCGAGAGAACTATGACAATAAAAAGAAACGTTGGCCTCATAGCATGACACATGACAGAGGAGAAGGGTTGGTTGGTTGGTTTGGGGAGTAAAGGGACCAAACTATGGAGTCATCAGTCTGTTTTTACTCATTAAAATAGGTCTCGAGTTAAAAACAGTCCCAAAAGAAGTCATGGAAAGTTAAAGGCATAAAACTAACTTCAAATCACACTGAAAGACAAAATGACAGCAGCTAACAGAAAGGAAAAAGTACTGAAAGATACCGAAAAAATATAGCAGATGGCCTGCATTGGCAGACTCCAGGTGGACCAAGTTGTCGGTGGTGGAGAACCCTTGTCGAAAACTGCACTGGGATGGAGCCAGGAGGCTCTGAGACTCAAGGAGCCAACACAACTGCTGGCTCGCCATTCGTTCAAGCAGCTTGCACAAAATGTTGATGAGGCTGATAGGACGATAGCTAACCACATCTAGTGTGTCCTTACCAGGCTTTAGCACTGCAATACTTTCCAGCCATTGCGATGGGAATTCACCATCACTCCAGATGTGGCTGAAGATGGCAAGGAGGTGGTGTTGGTAATCTGCTGACAGATGTTTAATCATTTGGTAATGGTTGTGGTCTGGGCCAGGGCATGAGTCTAGACAATCAACAAGGGCACTGAGAAATTACCACTCACTGAAGGGAGCATTATATGGCCCAGGGTGGTGTGTAGCGTAAGAGAGGTGTTTTAGTTCCACCCGCTGTTTGAGGAGACAAAAGGTGGAGCAGCGATTCTCAGACACAGAGATGGAAGCTTTATGTTCAGCAAAACACTTTGCGATTACGTCTGGATTGGCTGATACAGCTCCAGGTATGAAAATTCCAGGTACAACTGCAGGGGTCTGATAGCCGTAAAGGCATTGGAGCTTGGTCCAAACCTGGGAAGGAGAGGTTCGTGTGCCAATGGTGGAGATGTATCGTTCCCAACACTCCTGCTTCCACTGTTTGATGAGTAGGCCAACCTAGGTGCAGACTTGTTTGTAGGCAATGAGGTTCTCCACCGACGGGTGGCCCTTATGACATTGCAGGGCCTGCCTACAGTCTCTAATGGCCGCAGTGATTTCCGGCAGCCACCAAGGCACCGACTCCCGCAGGTGGAGGGGGGCAACCTGAGAAACAAGGTATTGCCAATTCAGCTGTGGCAACAATTGTGGTAGTGATGGTGTGGATCGCTTCATCGATGTTGCCATGGAAAGGAGATTCAATGGTGGATGGTGGTAGTGGAGGTGAAAGCGCCCCACTCAGCCTTGGGAAAAGCCCATCTGGGCAAGCATCCAGATGAGTGACACTGGGATACGGACAGGAAGAGTTGAAAGTGGTCACTACCACACAAGTCGTCGTGAGCTCTCCAGTGGATAGATGGGAGAATACCAGGTCTGCAAACCAAGAGATCAATGGCTGAGTATGTGCCATGTGGAACACTGAAATGTGTGAGAGCACCTATACTTAGGAGGCAAAGGTCGAGCTGAGTTAGTAGGTGCTCGACATCTTTATCATGGCCAGTAACCTTGGTTCCCCACCCTCACAAAGGGCTATGGGTGTTAAAATCACAAAGATGTAGCGAAGGTGGGGGGGAGTTGGGAAATTACTGTAGCTAATACATGGGAGGGCACTTCACCATCTGGAGGGCGGTAGATGTTACAGATGGTTATTTCCTGCGTCATCCTCACCCTGACAGCCACATCTTCTAAAGGTGTTTGAAGGGGCACACAGGTTTTCTAGACAGACTACTCCCAATAGCCACGAAGGGTGGGGTCCACATTGCGGGAAACCAGGTTTTCTGAAGGACAATGCAGGTGTAACGCTTAAGAGTTGTAGTTAATTCAGCCAGGTGGGAGAAAAAACTGCTGCAGTTCCACTGGAGGATGACACTTTCTGTAGCTGGGGAGAGCATCAAGTGACAAAGGAAACAGGTTATGCCTTAGCATCACCTGCTGCCATCGGCTGAGTATTTGTATCCATTTCCATTGTGGATGAGGCATCAGCGAGATCCAGGTTCTCAGGCGATCGTAAAATCTCCACCTCATCCTCAGACGCAGAACTGGTATGGAGTGGTGGTGTTGGGGCCACCGGAGGGTCCTGTTTCTTAGCAGACTACTATTTCATCTGCTTGCTCTCTCACTTCTTGTTAGAAGCTTGCTGGGAGGGTTTCTCTGAAGTAGCTTCAGGTACAGAGGAAGACACCTTTCGTTCAGCAGCTCATGGCTCCTTCAGCTACTGGCGAGTGTCCTCTTTGGCATTAGTGGAGACCTTGGTACCTCTTCCATGTGAGAGTAGCTTGTGGAGGCTGTGGCCTCTCTGGCACTTCGGGGGTTATTGTTCCCGAAGCTGGTGCTTTGGGGACAATGGAAGAAGAGGTGCCTCCAACAACCAAGGGGACGGTTGTATTTGGGCAGCCCAGAGGGCCCACTGTGCAAGACAGATATGTCAGAACTACCACCGCAAGTGAGGGTGAAGTCAGCGTAGTTGCAGCATACATAGATGTCAAGCGAATGGTGTGCAACCATTCAAATTTACGTTTAGTCTCTTGGTAAGTCAGCCGGTCCAGGGTCTTTTTCTCCATAATTTTCCGCTCCTTATGGAGTACTGCGTAGTCTAGTGAGCAGGGGGGTGGTGCTCTCCACAGTTGACACAAGTGGGAGGAGGTGCACATGGAGTATTTGGATGAAGTGGACGTCCGCAGTCTCTACATGTGGTGCTGGAATTGCAGTAGGAAGACGTGCCTGAATTTCCAGCCCTTGAAGCACCATACAGGAAGAGGAGCGTACGCTTTTACTTCACATCGGTATAGCAGCACCTTGGCCTTTTCAGTGTGAAAGGCCAAGATGAAGGCACATGTAGCAACCCTATTGTCTTCAGGTCTCTATAGACGTGCCAGATGAAGTAAACACCCTGCCGTTCTAAATTGGCACAGTGCTTGTTGTCAGACTGCAAGAGAAGGTTGCAATGGAAAATAATCCCCTGGATCATGTTAAAAGCTTTTATGGGGGTGACAGACACAGGAATACCATCCAGCTGGTCACAGGCGAGCAATGCCCAGTACTGGGCTGGAAATGCTGTCTGAATGAGGACTGCCTCATTTCTCTTTTTCGACAGCGCAGCCACTTCCCCAAACTCATCCTCCAGGTGTTTGACAAAAAGAGTGGCTTTGTAGCTGGAAAGGAGTCCTCATCCTTTCTGCTGCAGACTGAATACCTTGGCAAATAAGGCTCGCTCTCTTCCATAGTTCTACGTTGCTGCCATGGCGTGGCTAGGGAGGGGAACGGTTTGAGGTCATTTCTCAGTATTAAATTCGACTTTCCCTTTTTTAGACACATTTGGTCCCCAGTAAAAGATAACTTAATCCACTTCATTGTGGGTCATCTGTCCTGATACCACCCATTCCAATCAGGGGCTCTCCCCACAGGAGCCACTCAGCCACAGCAAAGGCCATCTGGCGTGATAGCCATTGCTGGGAGTTCTGGTGCCCCAAGAAGATTAGTATCTACTCCTAGGCATACATGGGGAGTATGCAGCTCAGGCATCAGCAATGTAATAATTGTGTTGCCAGGGGGCTACCACCTAATGGGTACATGATGGCCCCACAACGACGGACTGGCTGCAGCTGGATATTAGGTGCCGAGACATCCAGTATTGTCATGGGGGTGAAAGATCAGCGGACGATGAAAGTAGATTATGTATGCTGTAAGGCACTCTTGCCCGGATAACTGGATTGAAGACAGAATTGCAAATCCAGGACAATATCAGGTGCAGAAGGTCTAATTGCACACTGGATATATGGTGCCCCAAGTAAGGCATCCTTCCACAAATGACCCGCACTTCGGATAACTTTGAAAGGTGTGTAGATCAAACCTTAAAAGTGAGGCCATAACTGATTAGGCCAAAAAATGGGAGACTCCTTTTAGTCACCTCTTGCGGCAAGCAAGAATACCTCGAGCCTATCCTAAGCTCGCACCCGCAGGGGGCCAAGGGAGAAGGGACAGCAGTTCAGTTCATTCTCCGAAAAGATAATGCTTCACTAAATCCGAATGATAGAATGGTCATACTTTAATTGCAACCAGCACCACCACAACGCCTTTCCATTTGTGAGATCTCTCAGTGTGTGGTAACTTTATGTTGAATTTTTATGAAGACAGAATTTGCATCCCTCAACATCCATTAACTTTGTCAGGGCTCAGGAAACAAATCAGAATAGCTACCACATCCAGTGCCTTTGTCAAGGCTGAGGAAGCAAATCAGAACAGCTAGCAAAAACATCCAAACATAACTATTTAGGTGTGCCTTGTACAAACAGAATCACTGGCTGCACATCGGTTGCATTACAATTGAGACTGTCTTTTGGTGCAAACCAGTCTAATAATTTCAAAATTTGAATCTTTGTTGTGTATTAAGCTGATATTTTTACTATTAGTCTTGACTGAGATATAATGATATGAAAGTATTAAATAATTTGTTATCACTCTTTACTTCACAATTAAGCATCTTATTAAACAATGGAATACGAAACCTACATGACACCATATGCTGCATTTGCACCATTACTCACCTATCAATACCAAGCCTCTGGAATATTTGTACAGTAGTGAGCAGCACCTTGTCTACATAGTCCACCCTGTCAGGGTAGCACTTGTGAGCCAGGTTCACAAGTGATACTTGCAAGGATATTATGTCAGCTGCTGGCATGTCCTGGCGGCACTGTAAATACAATATACGCTTCAGGACTATCTGAACACTTAGGACACACATATAAAACTTACAAACAACAAGAATCATACAAACGTCTTATGTCAATCACAAACTGCTCTGAACAAGAAGCTTTTTTGTCAAAACCTCCATTTTTCTAGGAAAATAACTTTTCAATGACAATTATTTGAGGTGAGCAAATAAGAAAATCATGTGCGAAGAACTATAGTGCACGATAGAATGTCTTGTAAATCTTCCCAAGTTAAACATCTAATTTTTTGCATGGGGATGCTGACTTAAGTTCTCAGGATGACAGAGGGGAGGACAAGGAGACATGCAAGGGGCACAGTTGCATGTTTGTGGACTTGTGGAGTTAATTTTACAAGCACACTGGAGTTAGTTCTAGGTGCAGAGCAGCATGTTCGTGGCACAGGAGGCATCATCGTGTGTTGTTATTATGTGCAGCGATAAATAGCAAAAATATGTTTAATATTACAGTTATCTGGAACAAACTGTGTGTAAATCAAACAACATTGGGCAACAGGGACCAATCAAATGAGGCAGCGCAGTTGTCATGTCATGAGCTCATATTCGGGAGGATGGAGTTTGCTCTGCCTGGCAATCCAGATTAAGATTTTCCTAAATCACTTCTAGCTATTTATTTTCATAGTAATTAATGACAAATCCTAAGTAGGTAGTTAGTTTGGTGTAGTGCCTCTAGATGTTCAGAGAGAACATGTGTGTTTTTAAAACAGAGTGAGAGACCATTCGCAGAAACCAGATACTCTTAACAACATTGTTTACCATTTCTTCTGTTGATTTATGTATGTTTGGAATGATTAACTAATTCTACATTTGTGTATTGGACGAAAGGTCACTTACATATATGGGAAACAATACGGGACTTAAGACTTAGCCTTCTGGAGCTCAGTAAGTGATTTCTCTCCTGTCAGAAGAATCTCCCCAGCTATACATTACATTGTTGAATTATTAAGTTCAACTTATTGCATTCTTTTAGTTATGTCTGGCATTATCCTTTGGTTGCCTATACCATAAATGGCCTAACACATTAGTTTATCAACAAGAATATTGTGATTCAGGGAGTGAGATGTCTTACATAGGTCACAGAAAATACCAACCATTCCTATTTTGTTATTTAGTGCTCATAGAATTTGAGGAATAAATGCGCAAATGGCATTTTCAGTTGAACAACGCTTCTGAAATCCAAATTTTGATTTACTGAGGAAATCATTGTTGCCCAGGTAGGATTCTATTCTAGAATACATAGCCCTCTCAAGAATTTTGGAAAATATTGTCAGTAGTGAAATAGGTTGGTAGTTGTTGACATCTCCCCTATCACCTTTCTTGTAGAGGGCTTTAACAGTGGCATACTTCCATCTCTCTGGCATAGCATTAGATATTACATTTAAGACAGGACTTGTTATATGGGAACAAATCTTTAGTACTGTGTTTGTAATATTATCAATACAAGATGAGCTTTTATTTTTGAGAGTGTGTGTATATTATTTTCAGGAGGAGGAATTTGTGACACATTCATATGACTGAATTTTATGAGGTATGCTGTTCAACATATTGCTTTGATTTTTCTCTTTAACAGTTTGTCCCCACATTTTCTACTACGTTTAATAAATGCTTATTAAACATATCTGCTACCTGTGTGTAATTATTTTTAGACCATCCATCTAAATAAATAGTGACGAAATTCTGTACTGTGATCTTCCATTCTGTCTCTCATTTTACTGCATTCCTTCTAGACAAAGTCTGTTCTTGGAGTCAGGGATTTCTGATATAATGTGCATGTTCCTTCTTTTTTAAATAACTTTTTTTTATTGCTTTTTAGTAGTTTTTGTAGTGTGAAGCTACTGCAAGGTCTTTACTCATTCTTGTCAACAGACAGATTTCCCTTTTCCTTTCACAAGATACTTTAAACCCTCAAGTGATCCATGGTTTTGTACATGGCTTTTTAATGCCCCTTCTGATTAGCTTATGCAGAAAGCCAATTTTAAACAATGATATGAATTTATCATTGAACAGGTCAAATTTTATGTCATCCTTTGGTTCATTATAAATTTCATCCCAGGTCATCTCTTGTAAACTATTCTTAAAATCATTTATTATAGTAGATTTCCACTGAGGAGTGTCAATACCCATAATGCAGTAGCTTATTTAACCTAACTAACTTTGCATCATGATCAGAGATGGTATTGTTAAACAGTATACAGTTATTTTCCTACTCTGGGCTTCATCCCTGGAAACATTATCAATTAGGATCCTATTACCTTCATCCACCTGCATTGCAAACCTAATTAATGAGATTAAATGTTATCCAAATAAGGTTTCTAGATAGTTTCTCCTATCTGAATACCATAAAAAACTTATATTGAAATCACCACAGACCATTAATTGCATGCTGCAGTTTGACTGATAGGTTAGTAAGAAATTGTTATGCATCTTCAACAGCTGAAAAAATACTTAGTAACAAAAGTGAAATATTTTACAGTAATTAATACAAAAGCATACACTTGTCTGTGCTGAAACTACAAGATCTACCTGTTTCAATGTTTTTGAGCTTGTGTTCTGTCTTTGTGTAAGTAAAAACTCCTCCCTTCCCATATTAATTCTACATATGATCCTGAAACGTAAACATTTTATTTAACTTCTCAACTCTGTGCTTATGTGGCAGTCAATAGGCATAGGAGGTCATTGTTTCATAACTCTCTAAATTTCCCAAACAGATAAGAAACTCTTATACCTTATTACTCAATCCTCTTTTATGGTGATGAAATAAGCTAACCTTACTTTTCCGTGCATTCTTCATTATTTTCCCTGCTCCACCTACTATTATAAGCTGATCCTCTTTGTCAAAACATTTAAGCAGTTTCCCTATGTCCTCTGTTACCTGGCTAAGATAGCACATAGCTTCACAATACTTGTGACCTGGTACCCTGTTCCATCTGGCCTACATCCTTGTCATGGCTACTACCTATCAACAACACTCTCTTCTTCCTGCTCTCTTTGGTACCAACCTACACACAGTATTTTTACTAGAAGCCTGCTGCATGCTTCCATGATCTACAGCTGAATGAGACTTTTCCCCTCCTGCTTCATGTAAAAATTCACTGTTATTAGTTACTATAAGCTCAAACATACTTTTACCACATCCCCTTTCAACATAACTAGTAAAAAATTCAAACACAGGGTGTGCCCAGAAAGCAATGTGTCTGATTTTTTTGGGACACTATTATATGCCGTAGAGTGCTTGGGCTGGTTCAGGAGGGTAAGGAGGACCCTTAACTTTCCAGCAGTAAGCCACTAAATTGCCTCTGTGCTCTTGGAGGGTTAGGATGGCTTCTTCCGAGAACTTCTACATGTTGAACTTAAGATCACGAAAGCTTTAAAGCAACACTATGAGACAAGTTTTGCAGGAGGATCAAAAATAGCTACAGGTTGCCCAGATGTTTAGAGGCGGCCAGCATGAGGTCGTTGACAATTTCCGTCCAGGGCACCCGTCAACATCATTTGACTCGCATGCAACGGTTACTGACTTCAGAGTGAATGAGTGTTCGTTTGATGTTGAAATTATTTTGACTTGCCGAAAATGGCTGTTCATGAGATTGTATCAGATGACTTGGCCATGTGGAAGTTTTGCGCAAAACTTGTGCCCAGAGTTTTGATTGATGCAAAGCAATACCAAATGGAGGTGTGTGAAGAACCCGTGCAGCTCTGTGAAGATGATCCCAATTTCCTGGACAATGCAATCATTGGGGATGAGTCAGAGGTCTTTCAGTAAATACTGGAGGAAGTTTATACACAACTTAGTTAAAAACAGTTTTCATCATTTCAAGCCTGTGTAGCTGAACAACTGTCATAAAACAAAGATAGTATGGCGTTAAAACTTGGTAACTGACACAACCAATATTTCTTTGTGTCGGTTACTAGGTTTAAATGGCATAATGCCATTGTTATATGACCACTGTTCAATTGTACTGGCCACAAATCATGAAAAGCTATTTTTAACTGTCATGTACCATTGTTAACATTGTAAGAAACATTTTAACATGGTGTGAATCTGTAATGGGCATGAACACTAATAATGACTGTTTTATGGTCTGAAGATGACTAAATTGACTAAATAAACATGATTTCATATGCAATCTTGTCTTTATTGGGTTTCAGTCCCTAATGTAAAACATGAGTATATCAATTTCAGATTAAAACACTTACATAAAAAGGTTAAGGCTATGTAAAACTGTAATGTTTCAAAATGTGTTGAGTGTTGCACACTTCAATGACAAGATTACAGACCAGTAACATTTTACCAAAAAATACCTTACTGTAATACTTACCAACTGCTAACAGTAATAAATGCAGTCATAGGCTGAAATGTTGGGGGAAAAGGTAGCAGAGGAATGATCGACAAGTTGCACAGAGAAGGCCTGTGTGTGTTGTGGTGTAAGTTTTTAAATAGCTCTTCCTTTCTAATAGTGATGAAAGCATCATGTAAATGTTCGTCCAATTTAAATGGCAGACATTACAAGAGAGACATTGTGTAACACACTGTGTATCACTGCTTAAATCTGAAGAATGTACATTCCTGGAAGAGGCAACCAATATATTGCTTCATACTACATATAAGAGTGATGGATCAAGAAGTAATGCCTTCTGTGTCATAAAAAGTTAAATAATGAACCTATAAAAGCAGAATTAGTACAAATCATAGTGTACACATTTGCGCCATCATTGAACCCAGTCATAAAAACCAGTTTGGAAAAATCTACCGTTTTGCTTTTTGACCCATGATTTTAAAAACCCAGGTTTTGCTGTTGATTATGAACTATAACACTTCTAAAGGTTATACTCATTACAACGTCGACACATACATTTAAACAATCTTTCTTCCTACGCTTCATACATGTATGGAATGGGAAGCTGCTTTAATAACTGGTACAACAGGAAGGGCTCTCTGCCAGAGAATGGATGTAGATGTGCACTGTACTGACTGTGTGTGTAATAATGTGGACATAGACTCCTGAAAGTGCAACTGTGGCGAAATACCCAACGACAAGAAACGTATTTCAGCTCATTAGCTTCATTATATTTGAAAGGTCAATAGACAATACATGAAAAATATTTTATGAAATGTATGTAACACTAACAGTAAATAAGAAAGATATGAACAAGGGTTCTACAAAAACACTGCAGTTCGACAAACACACTACTACCTGAAAGTTAAAACAAAAAATAAGAAGAAAAAGGACTGTGATCTCTCACATGTTTGTGGATAATTTCTGATGCAGAACGAAGTCAGACTTGCTCCCCTCCTCCATTTTATGAATATATTTCAGCTACCACCATATATCACATACCTCCAGATATATACGTCAAAATGGTTGAACTTTTGTGAAGACCAGGCTTCCAGAGGACAACAAAGACATAAGAGAGGAACATATGACAGTCTGCCATACCTGAATGTGCATAATGTAGCTCTCTTTAAGGTTTAGGTATTCGTCCATTTTCGAGTTAGTACATTCTATTCCTGGAGTGATTCTGAAAAGTCTGCAAAATATGCATCTTTGACTGCTATAGTCTTTTCACTGAATTCAATATTTGTCCATCTATAAATTTCTTTACACGTAGAAAAAGGTAGAAAGTAAAAGGCGCAAAATCTGATGAATAATGTTGATGTTCCAATTTCAAACAGTCAGTATATCCATTGTTGAAGTGCATTTTATTGTCTTGATAAAATATGAATTTTTCCCCTTTCTTTTGTAACTTAGTCCCCTTTAAATGTGTGTATTCATATCATTTGTCTAGACGTTTTTTGTAGTATCTGCCACTAACTGTTTAATTCTTTGCAAGGTAATCAATGCAACAAACTTTTTGCACCCCAGGAAATGATGGCCATAAACTTTTTGGTGTATTTAACAATTTTGGGACTCATTTTGTATGAGGTTACCACACAACTAATTACACATGTAAATGTGCAGTGCTGCTCTTGATATCCTAGAGAGTCACCTATTTCAAACACCTCTTATCACCAGCTGCCCAATGCCATATTGTGCATTTCTCAATGTTTTTATTTATTGTGACAGTTCAGGGACATCCTTCACACAGATCATTTTTAAGAAAGGAAAAGAAAAAAAAAAAAAAAGAAATATCCATGTTGAATTCAAATGTACATTTGGAAGTGATTAAATACAAGGAGTGGGCTGTTTACACAGCTTGTGAATGACTTTACATTGGCAATCAAGTGTCCAAAACAAAGAATTCTACGATGATGCATTACAGTATTTTAGTTCATCCTTTTAAACGAAACACACAGAATACAACTATTTTATTAAGTTGTATGAATGGAACAATTCTGCCGATCAAGTTGAGACTTGACTTATGTTATTGCAAAACATGTACCAACACAATGGAAACAAAATTCCATTCAGGTCAACACCTTCTCTGTGCTAGACTGAGAAATTTCCAGCTCACCCATGCAGCTTAACATTAGCACCTAGTACATAGCAAGATAAGGGAAACACATTGACCTAAAGGGAATATACTGTAATTAGCAGCTAATTCTATTTTCTTCTTGACAAATTATCATTTACACAAAATACCTCTAAAATTTTCAGTTGTAGGCTACTTCTTATTGCAGATATGATTTAAAACAGCAAACTAAAATAATCTCTTTGTGATATTTAAGTATGTTTCAATACACTACTGACCTGTATGATAGTTGCAACCTGATCAGAGAACACATCAAATAGCTGCACATCATTGGGCAATGCAGCCTCTCCTTCACTCGCACGTTGTGAAAACGTTGATAATCTGTCAATCAGTGATATTATAATATTCTTTACATTAACACCTGGCTGGAGTTCTGCACAAGATTTGAGGAACGGGTGCAGAGTTTGAAGGTGAAACTCGTCTGGAAACACCTAATAAATACAAAGCAATGAATTAGTGCTTGCACAAGGATGCTGACTCAGATTTTGATACCAGGTGACGGGGTAACATGGAAACATGTTAAAAAGGTATAAGTGTTATGGTATTGACGTCAGTCAAACGTACGTGTGTGTGTGTGTGTGTGTGTGTGTGTGTGTGTGTGTGTGTGCATTTATAAATTGGTTAATGTGCTTATAAATGTGTATACACAAAAAATATATATAAATAAATGTGCACAACATTTAAATACTTTGTCAGCTAAACTTATCTGTAGTAATATGGCTGCACCTAGAAGACAAGTTACAAAAAGGCAAACCTATAGTGTAAACATAGAGAAAGTTTTGAGAATTTTGATTGGAGTACACTCTTTGGAATTTTAAAGGCACCAGGGGTAATATATAGGGAACAAAAGGTTACTTACAGTTCGTACAGAAACCAGACAGCAGTTATGAGAGCTGAACAGGAAATGGAAGCAGTGGCTGGGAAGGGGGCCAGTGTTATTCAACCCATATGTTGAGCAAGTAGTAAAGGAAACCATAGAAAAATTTGATTAAGGTTAAGGGAGAAGAAATAAAAGCTTCTTCCCAATGACATTGTCATTCTGTCAGAGAGAGAGCAAAGGACTGAATAGCAGCTGAATGGAATGGAGACTGTCTTACAAGGAAGATATAATGTTCATTAAATACAACATCATAATTCAAAAACAGCCTGTTTTGAGTTATAAATACCAGTGTAATAGGCCTTCCATGCACTTTTAACTGGTAGAATGTCATAACCCGTAATTCAAGAATGTAGCCACAGTGTGGTTTTTACCCTTCCTTTCTTTGCATACCACTTGAGTTTTTGGCCTTGGCACTGTGTGGAATATGTGCTACTGTGGTTAATAAAGAGTGACCTATTTCGAGCCATGACACCATTGTTATGAGGTAGGTATGTTATGTCATAGAATTTTGCATGCATAACACATTATTTAGACACAGTGCAATATGGACTGTAAGTCTGCCCTTATTATACAAAATATGACATTCTTGCCCCCAGGAAACATATTTTATTTGTACTATTTCAACTTTTGACATTATTCCTACAAATTACAGAAATAATTTTAGGTATAAATTTAATACTTACTACTATTATGCTGCTTTAGTGACAAAGAAGTCTTGTTAAATGCCATTGGATTATTTTTAGTTACGACATTGTTGCTACAATTGGTTGCATCCAGTGCTGGGATAGGTCAAGATTATTTATTTTTCGATCTCTGTAAAACATCATCATCTCATGAGAGAGTGCTGATTCAGCTAGCCCTTACTGATATTAAATTAAGAGAAACAACAGAACTTCATCTTCTAGTTTTTTGTATTCTGAAGATTGCAACAACTTGCTTTGTGACAAAATGTATTCTCCCAAAGATGAGTGTGGAAATAATAGTGATGATGGTTCTGACATTGCTACTGATGTGGCTGGAAATCTTTGTAAGAGAAGCCTTTGGAAAAAAAGGAAGAAATGTTGGACAGGCATACAAAACACTCGCACAAAGTAAAGGTGTGACCCCAGAGGGACATTAAAGCAGGATGTAAAGAAAATTGCAAGCTTCAGTACTCATCAAAGTGCAGTAATGAGTGCAAACTGCAACTGTCTTTGGCATACTGGTCATTAGGTGATAAAGAACTCCAGAGGCAATTCATTGCCAGTTCAATGGAGCATATTGTTCCTAGATTTTGCTATACTCATTTTGTAGGCAACGGAACTCCACAAAAACTTAGTATGGCATTTTATTTTTCCCTGAATAGTGAACATGTTTGTGTTTGTAAAATGTGTGTGTGTTTTTCTTTAGACACTTAAGATATCAATGGTCAGTCAGTCCCAAACAGTTTTGGAGGAACATAATAATGTTGTGGAGACTTTTTAAGCTGGATCAGAGGAAAACATGGCAAACAGAAAACACCGTATCCAGGTATGTACACAAGTAAACTGTAGCATTTTGAAGCTATTCCTAAAATTAAAAGCCAATACACCTGAGTTAATACTTCAAGGCATTTTATAGATGGAAGTAGGTTACTTGCTGATATTCACTGAGATTATATTGCAATCTGAGAAGCAAAAATGGAGCCATATTGATGTTATGCAGTGTTTCATCACATACTTTTATGTAAGATTATAATTTGTCTCTTTTTGTGTCTACGTAGGCTCTATGTGTAACGTGCACATTGCCTACGAGAAGTCTGATTATCAAGGAAAGAAACTGCTGAAAGTGAACTATGATGGATGTTTGGATGAGAATAGTTTGTCCACAGCAAAATAGAAAAATGATAAAGAAAACTTCCGTGGTACAGGGGCAGTATATGACATCCAGACTGCTGCATAGTTGCCAAAGGGAGACGTTTCTGCATTTTATTTGTGAGCTCAAGACAATGCATATGACTGCTGTGTTCGGTATGAGCCCAATAGTCATTGTGGAGTGAATGATAGAAAGCTGTATTGTTATGCAGTTCTTTTTCTTGGAATAAAATCCATAACCCACAAAGATCTTATAAAAGTTGACACGCAGAATGAAGGAGGCTCATCTTGCTCTTTGACTGAGACAAGTGAAGCACCAATTGAGAGCTGGACCATCTATACCACACCACTGAATGGTTTATAGCTGCTATTTGAGCTGCTAAGAAACAGGGCAAATCTTTTATGTGTACAAATTATGTAACAAGAATTTTTTATGATGTGAAACACGTTGCTTCTGTGGTCAGTTCTCTTAAGCTGAAATATTTGAAAGTGACAGATGTGAAAGTTATCAGAGTTACCACAAATTGTTCACTTTGTGTTTTTTAAAGAATTCTTACAGCAAATATTTACAAGCAGTAACTGTGTTGTGAAAAGAAAGACTTAGTTTCTATGAAGAAAGAATGCCTTCAGGATTTATTGGCAAAGAAATTTATGTCAAAGACTTACACACACTTTTAGATGTCTTCATAAAAAAAGTGATATGTTAACAAGCAATGAAATCATCTTCAAATTACTGATGATGGTCATTTCTGAAAGTATTTGTAAGGAGTGTAGCCATGTATGGAAGTGAAACATGGACGATAAATAGTTTGGACAAGAAGAGAACAGAAGCTTTTGAAATGTGGTGTTACAGAAGAATGCTGAAGATAAGATGGGTAGATCACATAACTAATGAGGAGGTATTGAATACAACAGGAGAGAAGAAAAATATGTGGCACAACTTGACTAGAAGAAGGGATCGGTTGGTAGGGCACATTCTGAGGCATCAAGGAATCACCCAATTTAGTATTGGAGGGCAGCGTGGAGGGTAAAAATCGTAGAGGGAGACCAAGAGATGAATACACTAAACAGGTTCAGAAGGATGTAGGTTGCAGTAGGTACTGGGAGATGAAGAAGCTTGCACAGGATAGAGTAGCATGGAGACCTGCATCAAACCAGTCTCTGGACTGAAGACCACAACAACAACAACGGTATACAGCTGATTCTTATGTTTTGTTGCACTTGATGGTACTATTTCACTGTGTAACATTTCATCGTGGCCTTTCCCTTATTTTATTTTGTTTGCGTAAGGAGACATGGACATTGGTGACAACTATCACCAACATTAATTTGTGACAAGAATGCCACATTTCGATTTGGGTTGTACATTAAGCAAAATTTTTGTAACAACAATGACAAAAGTGTGCATGTGGGCTACTTCATAAATTCAATACTCATTATTACAGCAATAGTTTATATTGTCAAATAGTCAAACTTGGTACTTGCATATATATGTCTTGAAATGACAGCCCTTGATAAACTTTCAAATGCTCTTTCTTAAAAATGACTGTTTTTGAGTTATGACAATGAATTAAATGAGCAATAAGAGACCAAAACATACAAAACAAGGGCAGTGGAATATAGCTGAATTAAATCGGATGAAGCTGAGAGACATTAGGAAATGAGACACTAAAACTAGCAGATGAGTTTTGATATTTGGTCGGTAAAAAACTGATGGTGGCTGAAGTAGACACAATATATCGTGCAATGTAGGTTGGCAATGGCAAGAAAAGTGTTTCTAAAGAAGAGAAATTTGTTAACACTGGGTACAAATTTAAGTGCTAGAAAGCACCTGTCTGGAATGCAGCCTTCTATGGAAGTGAAATGTAGACAAGAGGCAGTTCAGACAAGAGAATAGAAGCTTGTGAAATATGAAGAATGATGATTAAATGGGTAGAATGAATAACAAATGAGATAGTATGGAATCAAATTGGGGAAAAAAGAAATCTGCGGCACACCTTGACAAAAAAAGGGATAAGTTGATGGAACACATCTTGAGGGATCAAGAAATAGCCAATTTGGTAATGGTGGGAAGTGTCCAGATTAAATATAGTAGAGGGAGACCAAGGCCTGAATACACCAAGAAGGTTCAAAAAGAGGTAGGCTACAGCAGTTGTGCAAATGTGAAGAGGTTTGCACAGGATAGATAGCATGTAGCGAGTTGCATCAAACTAGACTTTGGACTGAAGACCACAGCATGTTCGAATTAACTTTTTAAGTCTCTCTCCCTTTGTATTAAGAATAACATATGTAAATGATATGTGGCTGAAACAACTAACTATTCTCAGTCTTAAATATAGTATTTTATGCAAAACTATTTGTTAACACCATGAGAAAGATAATACTGGCAAAGGGCGAGCACCACAGTGGGGAAAGACATCCACTAATAAATGAGGTCAACAATTATAGATAAAGCGTTCCAATATTTGGTGTCTGCATATATACAAGTGTTCATAATAAATTATGAATCACTACCAACAAAAACCTTAATCTACACTCCAGTTCTTCTCTGGCTATCTAATCTCAAAGGTCAAGGTAATATGGAGATTTAATGTTCCAAAAGCAGAGCAGACATCTGCATTATCTCTTCTGTACACAGTTAATTCTCTCTATACAAGGCATTATTTACAACTAAAGATTTTAATGTCACAGGAAGATCACCAAGGAGCTATTGTGGAAGCCCTATATGGCAGAGATTTTAAAGCTTAGTTACAGCTATTGGATTCACCACAGCAATGGTAACTTACACAGAAGTGTTATGTTCCATAGTAAAGCTCTAAAAAAACTATTATTGTTACCCAAAGCATAATAAATTGGTGACTGTACTGACATACACTTTAACATGTCAAAATATATCTAAAAACAAAGATGATGTGACTTACCAAACGAAAGCACTGGCAGGTTGATAGACACACAAACAAACACAAACATATACACAAAATTCAAGCTTTCACAACCAACGGTTGCTTCATCAGGAAAGAGGGAAGGAGAGGGAAAGACGAAAGGATGTGGGTTTTAAGGGAGAGGGAAGGAGTCATTCCAATCCCAGGAGCGGAAAGACTTACCTTAGGGGGAAAAAAGGACAGGTATACACTCGCGCGCACACACACACACCCATATCCAACCGCACATACACAGACACAACCAGACATTTGTAAAGGCAAAGAGTTCAGGCTGAAACTCTTTGCCTTAACAAATGTCTGGTTGTGTCTGTGTATGTGTGGATGGATATGTGTGCGCGCATGCGAGAGTGTATACCTGTCCTTTTTTCCCCCTAAGATAAGTCTTTCCGCTCCTAGGATTGGAATGACTCCTTACCCTCTCCCTTAAAACCCACATCCTTTCGTATTTCCCTCTCCTTCCCTCTTTCCTGATGAAGCAACCGTTGGTTGCGAAAGATTGAATTTTGTATGTATGTTTGTGTGTCTATCAACCTGCCAGCGCTTTTCTTTGGTAAGTCACATCATCTTTGTTTTTAGATATATTTTTCCCACGTGGAATGTTTCCCCCTATTATATTAACATGTTGAAAGTTACAATTGGTTATTAAATTTTTATCAGAAGCATTACTATACTATTACGAACAGTAGAGATCTTCACAATTACCAAAATTAACTTTCCCATCTGGTCCTGTAGATTTAAGTGTTCATTCTTACCTGTATGATGCATTCCATCAGGTATTCCTGAGCAATTGCATCCCTACAACTAACAACTTGCTCGAGAATTCCTGGTAGCACAAGCTGAAACAGGAAAACACAAATATCAAGCATTTCTACATGGAAGTGTTATTTATATACAGTGATATAAGTTTAAAAAGGTATGAGTAATAAACATAACAATGATACCTTCATTTAAAAAGGAAGAGTGAAGTCAAGAATTTATACAAATGTAGTATTTTACTGCAGAGTGATAGGTACAGGGTATTTTGCACAAAGAAGAAGAAAAATTATGTTTACTGCTAATGCTATTACCACCACCACCATCCCCGCCGCCGCCTTTGCTTTTAGAACTAGGGGCAATCTAGTTAATTTTAGCATGACAATTAATAATAGTTGATGATTAAAAAAAAGTATTTGTATATTTGCAGAAGGCTTTTGATATTGTGGAATGGATAAAATGCTTTCCACTCTTATGATACTGTCGTGTTAACTACAGGGATTTTGACTACTGTGCACTTAGTGTTTGCAGCTCTCATGTCACATGCTGATGTTGGTTATTTGTTAATGTTGGTCGTCGTCAATTGGATGATTGGATACAATAACCAATGAGAATTGCTGAATTATTACATTTGTTTTTGATATGGAGAGTGCCAGAATAACTTTTACTGATCTGGTTATTATAAATTTTAAGGTTGGTTACTGATTTTCGAATTTCTTTGTTGATTAGGGGGAGGAAAAAAAAAAAACATATATATGACTGATTTGCAGTGAAGCTTGATGTCTAGGTTACATTGGAATATCAACAATATTATGAAAAGACAGACTGCTACTCGCCATAAAGATGATATGCTGAGTTGCAGACAGGCACAATGATAAAACTGTTACAAATAAACTATCGGCCCAAAGCCTTCTTCAGAAAAGAAACACACACACACACACACACACACACACACACACACACACACAAGCAAGCACATCTCTTACAAACATGACCACTATCTCCAGCCACCTCGGCCAGAATGCATCTGATATGCATAAAATAGGAGTGATAATCTGGAGTGGGGCAGAGAAGTGGGAGGGATAGCAGGGAACAGGTGAAGGGAGAGGAATCGGAGCTGCCTGGCAGAGCATGGGTGCACTGGCAGTGAGCAGCACTCAATGAGGGCGAGGGGAGGCAGCAAATTGTGGGAGGTGACAGGACAGATGACAGGGAGGCCAGAAACTGTTGGATGGAGGGTGTCACATCCTATACCACCTCTGCTGCAATCATTGCTTAACTTTTTATATTGGTATGCCAACTTACTTAAATCTTGATAACCTGCCACTGTAGCAGCGGTAACCGATCTGACATTTGCGCCAGACACTTGTGTTATAAAGGTGTTGCCGATCGCTGTGCCGTGGTCTTCCTGTTTACATATCTCTGCATTTGAATATGCATGCCTATACCAGTTTCTTTGGTGCTCCAGTGTAGAAGTAACTGAACTACTATCCTCCTCTCCCAAACCCCACCCTTTCCCCCTCACATTTTGACGTAAGCTCATTTGGTCTTCCATTGTACATTCCCTATTTATTGAACTAGTTTCTGCTATTAAGAGAATCTCCTTCAAGCAGGGATATCTATCAAGTAACTTTATCTAGGATGAAGTCTAATCCTTTTAGAATTTATCATGAACTGATTCTTTCATTACAATATAACTTTCAGCTTAATCTACCAACCCATTCCCTTTGTATTTAAGTATACAGGAAATTTAGTACAAGCTGGTGTGGGGTTAAGCTAACAGTGACCAACAAAATATACAGTTTGTCAACAGTCTTCAGAACATTGTATTCCCCATACTAACTTGCATTACAGCTGTGTCAATTTGGGACTGAACATGCTGCCTGAATAAGTGCACTAAGTGAACATTACTGATGAGAGTCTCCAAACCTTTCAGTCATCTATAACCTTGGTCCTCCTCTTGGCCATTTGCTTCATCTCCATTTCATATATCTTCTTCGGAATCCTCTTGTTTTCCATTCTCTATAAGTGCCCATACCATCTTGGCCTTGGTGTTTCTATCCTGCTCTGCAGAGGTTCCTCTTTCACGGTTTCTCTTACCCTTTCATTCCTCATCCTCTCTCTTCTTGTTACTCCCTTCCAACTTCGAAGGAATCTCATTTCATATTCCTGCAATCTGCTTAGATCTCTCTCTTCACTAATCATCTTTCAGATGTGTAGGTCAAGTGTTGGGTCGTAGCAACTTTTATGTATTACTTCCTTTCTTTTTTAGTGGGATGTTTTTGTTCCAAACCAGACTCCTGAAACTTTGCAGAAATGCTTCTGCCTGTCTGCCATGTTCACTGATTTCTCTCTCATTTCTTCCATAGACCTGTATCACACGTTTGTTTATCTCCAATCCTTATTCTGCTAGTTGGTTTATCTTTCTTTCGCACTGTAATCAGGATCTTAACTTTGTGTATATTAAATTTCATTCCATACTGTCTCTCAGTATCTTCCCAAGTATCCAACTGTTCCTGAAACTTAACAACAACAACAACAACCACCACCACCACCACCACCACCACCACCACTAGTTTTCTCAGATCAAATCATCCACAAAACACTGCTTTAGTCTTGTTTTCTCCAGTTTTTTTTCTTTTTTTTCTGAAACCTTATTCATTATATCATCTAAGAACACAATGAAGAGGAGAGGTGACAATGCTCTGCCCTGTTCCACACCACTTGTTTCCTGGAATAAATCTGGATTTGAATAATGTTCCCTAATAATGGTAAAATCTGCTGCATTCTTACTGTTTCAATTCTTGGAGGCTCTTCTCCAATGGACTCTCGCAACTTGCTAAACAAACTGTTAATGTTCCACATAAAGGTATCGCCATGTATTCTCTTGCGAATGGACCTTTTCACATTTGCATTTGCACTCCTTTCCAAACTTACCCCACAGCATCCAACTGTATCACCTTCCTTTATGCCTGAAAGGCACAGAGTCTGTATTCTTGCTTCTAAACCAGTGATGACTATTAAATACGTTTCAACTATTGGAGATGTCTCCACAAGGCGCTCATTAGCCAACCTGTTACAGTCATTCTGATGAAACGACTAGCTACAAGTTTGTGCTGTACCTCACAATGCACGAGAGCCTAATTTTCCCGTTACTCACTTGAGGTAATATTTTATAGTAGTTTTGTACTAAATAAGTAAGAGAAACTAAGCTGTGTAAACATACCAACAGTTTCACTGTAACTACTCACAGCAATCCTTTATAGGAATAAACAAACTGTACAGATAATCACAGGGGAAAAAGCACCAATTTTCAGCAAAGAAATGCTGGTACACATGATAGAATTCACAGGTTCTCCAAGTAAAGAAATGTGTGCTGAAATGTACAAACACAAACCAATAACTGCACTCTGAAGAAGCTCAGGCAAAGGCGTATTTACTTACCTGAAATATCACAAAACTAGAGACATAACAATCTTGCGCACAATCTCAAATCCTTGCAAACATTACGAAGGGTAGACAAACTTTTAACCACTATCTTAAGAAATGAAAGTTGTTTTATTAATTTTTTGTTTGTTAACAGGTACATGTCTGTAGCCTTGGCACACATTAAAATCACCACACCACAGGCGTCATTAGAGGGGCAAAAACGAAATGATACAGCACATCAATACATAAATCAATAATTCATTTTTTGCATATGAAAGAGTAAGTCCACGCTGAGTTGGCTGAAGTGCACAGAAATCATGCTTCACCATATGACACAGTGGTTATGTGATGCAGATGCTTCCATTGTGGTCAATTGAATCTGAATGATGATGAACCAGTAATCACAATGATGGTCCTGGTACTTCAAGATTGGCTTATTGCATTAAAGCGATAGTGGGAAAAGTGAAAATCAGTCATAGATTAGTATTTTGCACAATATTTTGAACACAACAAAGATCGTTACCCCCTTGGTTCTAAACCTGTCCGGACCTGCTCAAAACACCTGCCAAACTTAGGCAGCAGTTACCTAATTACCAAAGCACATGTTGGGGGTGTCAATACGACTCTGCAGAGAGCCAACTGCAGAAGCATGTGAGGCAAAGACCCAACCATAATTGGGTAAGGTGTTGCTGAACGTTTCCTGGGACTGTCATGGTTCCGTAGGATGTTAAGATGATGTGTCACAGGCAGCTGTCCAAGGGGCGTTTTTGCTCTAAGATAATACCCCACCCCTCATTCTGCGCAGGGCAGTCACATATGCTGCATATTTGGGCTCTAAACTTTTGCCTCAACCCTTTATTTTCTTGACATGGCACCTATACCTGTTCCGCTGAAATATATCATTTGACAGCTCGCATGTAGTGGATTATACTGTGATCGCGAAATTGCAATAGCTGCCACCGCACATGCCCATGGCTGACAGCTCTGAAGCATGTTTTGTAAATGTAGGTTACAATCAACATATATATAAGCCATCACATAATAATGTATGTATACATAATGACAACAAAGAATATTTTTCCAACAATGGAGAGAACGACTACAGAGAAAGCATTTGACAGTACACAAAACTAGGAAATAAACAACACCCAAAGTTAATAACAATGTCTGAGACATCGTTCCAAATTGTAACCATAATAGCAGCACATGAAATGTTGTATAACAATGTAAACCTAAGCATACGAAAGACTACTCTATTCACAATTGTAGAATGAAATAAAGAAAAAGATGTACAGCATTCTTGGTTGAAGAGAGAGACAGACTTAATTCTGTATACATTTACACTCACCAGTTTACCAAGTCATTGGCTCATCCGGTTCTCTTTCACCACCAACTGAATTTTTCACTGCCAGTATTTGGCTGGCAAGGGGAGGAGAGGCAGTGGCCTGAAGTTCCTGATCAAAAGACTTTCTGCCAATTTCCTGGTTTAAATACCAAACCTCTCCACAGTGTGCCTCAAAGTGAGAGCATCTGACACTGCTGATAGTGATCTGTCAGTCGGATGGAGATGTGCAGCATGGTGGACCCCCTTGTGCTATTTGCGAGGGGTAGGAGGCAATGTGCAGGCACAGGGTTCCGCCCTCTCCCTTCCCTCACATCATCATCCAACACAAAACAGTAGTACACCCCCCCCCCTCCCCCCACACCCCTAGTTTTACAAATACTGTAATGGAGCACGTTGTAAATAAATAAACAAAAGTTATCATCGGAAACAGCACCAACACTACCATTGTGGTTATGCATCAAGAGAAATCATTAACTGTTCATTCTAATTCAGAATTCTACCTATGGTCTGTGCTTTTCTAATAAGTTTACTAACAAAGTCTACATTTTGGCCCATGAGGTGGTGCCTACGGAAGCAAAACCTGATGTAATAGCCTTTCTACTTCCGTTATGGTAATAGACTTGTTATTATTTCTAATTTAAGTCTTAACATCACTCCAATTCAATTGGGTTGAAATGGGAGTGATAAGGTGGTAGACGAATTACAATATGACCTCCTTTCCTTGCAATTTCATCTACAACATATACACATATCACAGGCTTATTTTGTTTTACAAGTGAAAATAACAGCAGCTTTGTCATGTTCATGTCGGCAGCAATGTCTCTCGCCTGCAACCACGGCAGCATAGTTTCCTTGTTGTCACAAGTTGTTGGAGTTTTGTCTAATATCACAGAATGATAAAGTGCATTATCTATTACAACCATTGCTGTAACATTAAGAAACACCGGAGAAATAGTGGATGGTCCATATCTTCCTGGTAGTTACAGGTTTTTCTCGATCGAAAGTCTAAAAGGGCTTCACGCATAAAACCATTTGAAGAACCTGCATGGGCCACAACTTATGTGGCTCCTCTTCGCATTAGCTGATGACCACTGCTATTCAGAGAATCACCTATCCAGCACTTATCAACTGCTTCTCCAGCTTGGGCGCAGGTTTCATCTAACTGCATGTATACCCTTCCCAACAATTTTATGTACGGAAATACTACAAGCCGCACTAACACAAGCTTTTTTGAGCAAAAGTTTCTGTCCAGCTAATTATTTTAAGCGACTGCTCACACTTTTTAGTTCTTTGATTGAGTCCTAGAGTTTTTGAGGTATGCTCTAAACCTTTATCAGCAGGAACTGATACATGGCCCTGAAAATAAATATTCTTTTTCTTGCTAGTAAAACTCCTGCATCCTTCATAGCAATTCCCAAGCATGACTAATGCCACAAATGGTAATAAACAAACAGTAGTTGAAGTGGTAACATAACACGACTATATAGAAGCAGGCAGTTGCACACTAACGCACAATGTTTACACAGAAGCTGGCAACATGGTAGTGTTGATGCCAGAACCAGATTCTGTAGCTGGGCTGTAATTGGTTCAGAAGACACAGTGCCTCACGTTTCTCATCTGTTTGTCAACCATACTGCCAACCCACGGTGCATATGTAGTGACTATGAAGTGACATGTTTCAGTGGTTCAGGTTTTTTTTGATTTTTGACTACTTCCTCTTTTGTCAGATAAAGAAACCACTGAGTGGCAGGCATTTTCAAAATCATGACAGGTGGTTTTTTAGGTGGAACATTTCCTGAACAGGCCAAACCAAAACTTCTATAAACAAGGTCTCCACCAAGCCATCCACCATTCGGAAAAATGTATTGAAATTAAGGGTGAATGTGTAGGAAAGGATTAAAGCATTACCACATTTCATATTGACTGATTTCAGATGAGTAAAACTTTATGGCAACCCTGATAATTTATAAATATTTTCTGGGACTTTGTGCATTATAAACTAGTTCTTATAAATTTTGTTAATAAGATGTTCTCACAGTGATGCCTTACCTTGCGGTACTTATCAAGGTTGACTGTCTCCAGTTGTGAAAGACGCACAAGGTTTGTCCCAACCAAAATTCTTAACTCCTCACGTTCCTTTTCTCGCCTCTCTCTATCCCTTGAATGTCCTTGATGTTGCATACGCACCCACAGTTTATTCATCTCAGCAAAGTTCATTAATACAAAATCAATTGAATCTCGCACCTATAAATGCATCACAATTTCATGTTACTAAATATTACACAGTTCATATAAATAGGAAGTAGAAATTTACTTTTCTTCAGAATGAGCTAATTAGCAACAGAGTCACAGAAAACAAACATTTATTTACACAAGTCTTTAACTGTCAGGAGAAAGTAAGTGTGTGTGTGTGTGTGTGTGTGTGTGTGTGTGTGTGTTCTCACTCTTACCGTTCCCTCAGCTTCATCATCTACGTCTGCAACATCGGGCAGCACATTACGTGTACACTGCAAAAGATAGTTGCGAAGGAAGAGACCACGCAGGGGATGCTGCACCCCGCGGCACATCTCCACCAAATCACGCAATAAATCACGCTTGCGGCATGTGCCAGTCTTTATGTAAACAAGACCTACAGTAATCAGCAGATACCTGAAACAGTATTTCCATTTCAGGGTTTCATCACTGGCAATAATATTATACCTGCAAGCCAGTTACAACTTTTATACACTACAGTAAATAAATAATACAATCACTATAACTATTCTTTCTTTGACAGATAAATATCTACACTGATGTCAATGCTATTGCTGCTAAAAACCTATGTTGTATAATCTACGACACAGTCAAATGAAAATGAGACAGACAAAAAGAGTAAGTAAACTATTTATTGTTTCAAGAGTAATTGCCAAAACTGTTAATACGTTTATCCAATTGTGAGACAAGATGATCAGTGTCTGCATGGAAAAATGTTTGTAGTTGCCCACAGAATCCTGACTGTATGCAGGTGCTCACCTTTTCAGGCCTCTAAAAATTTGGAAATCGCATGGGGAGAGATTGAGACTGTATGGAGGATGTGTAAGAGCTTTTCAGCTTCTGCAGTGCACTCTAAACAATATTAGGGCAGGCCACATGTCGTCAAGGTTGTTTTGACTACACTGCTGAAGTTTCAGTGGGAGGTCCTTACACGTCTTCCATACACTCCCAATCGGCCCCTGTGTGATTTCCATAGTTTTGGAGCCCTCCAGAAAAACATCTGTGGCCTCATACTATTCAAGAGTCATCCTGTGGTGTTTAATAACCAACATGATTGCCTGTGTCCATCACAGCACTGGTCTCATGGGCCTCTTGAGGAAAATGGTATATAAAAAGTTTAAACACTAGGGCTGCAGACCTTGAGGTCAATGGCTAAAAAATTATCGAAGTTCCGAACTGAAATGAGTGGGGAAGAAATTACTCAGTATTTAAAGGTCAAGTTTAGAGTTGCACCATGAATTGTTAGTGGCATTACAGTCACCCAGTAAAAGGGAGTGGGGGTGTAGCAGGGAGATCAACTCTATGATCTCACAGTATGAAATCTATTCCTTAAGAGGGAGGCAGAGTTTCTTTTTGTTATGGTTTTAGGGTGCAAAACTGTTACGATCATTAGCGCCCGGTCTGTGACTTAGGAAAATGTATACACTCGCGCACACACACACACATATCCATCCACACATATATATACTTGTGTCTGTATGTGTGTGGATGGATACGTTTGTGTGTGCGAGTGTATACCTGTCCTTTTTTTTCCCCCTAAGGTAAGTCTTTCCGCTCCCGGCATTGGAATGACTCCTTACCCTCTCCCTTAAAACCCATATCCTTTCGTCTTTCCCCCTCTTTCCTGATGAAGCAACTGTGGGTTGCGAAAGCTTGAAATTTTGTGTGTGTGGTTTTTTTATTGTGTCTATCTACCAGCACTTTCCCGTTTGGTAAGTCACAGAATCTTTGTTTTTAATATATTTTTCCCATGTGGAATGTTTCAACTGTTGCTTTATCAGGAAAGAGGGAAGGAGAGGGAAAGACGAAAGGATGTGGGTTTTAAGGGAGAGGGTAAGGAGTCATTCCAATCCCGGGAGCGGAAAGACTTACCTTAGGGGGAAAAAAGGACAGGTATACACTCGCACACACACCCATATCCAACCGCACATACACAGACACAACCAGACATTTGTAAAGGCAAAGAGTTCAGGCCGAAACTCTTTGCCTTTACAAATGTCTGCTTGTGTCTGTGTATGTGCAGTTGGATATGGGTGTGTGTGTGCGAGTGTATGCCTGTCCTTTTTTCCCCCTAAGGTAAGTCTTTCCGCTCCCGGGATTGGAACGACTCCTTACCCTCTCCCTTAAAACTCACATCCTTTCATCTTTCCCTCTCCTTCCCTCTTCCCTGACGAAGCAACCGGGAGTTATGAAAGCTCGAAATTTTGTGTATGTGTTTTTTATTGTGTCTATCTACCAGCGCTTTCCCGTTTGGTAAGTCATGGAATCTGTGTTTTTAATATATTTTTCCCACGTGGAGCTGACAGTTGTTTTTGTCTCTATTTGTAGCTAATTAAGGAGATGTACTGGGCTTATATTCTTCCATGTTAAAGTAAGTTGACTGATCTGATGATATTGCTGGGCCCATATGATCACTAACAGGGTTTAGCTCAATACTTTCTACTGGGATTCATTTGCCATGGTGCCATCCAATTTGATCATGAACCTTCCCCCTAGATTGCCACTCCACCCAGGCAATGGTCACCTGACAAGGAGGTCATTGTCCCAGGTCCCAAACAACATACAACACACACTCCTGCAAATTCACAGTGACATATCAGCTCAGGCACCGATGGTGTGTTTCCTGGTAATCATGAGACTACCACAGTGTGGATCACCCAAAATGCAGACCACTGGTTACCGTCCTGGACATGGGTGACCTCCCACATGTGGCCCACACTACTAAGAGGTCAAACCTTGTAATGGAGGAGCCATTTGTAAATTAACTGAAAGGGGTACAGGATTCAACAAAATGGCAAAGCTAGCTGAAAGCAAGCACTGGAGGTAGGGCCGAGTCGACATCGAACAGAGCATCCTGTGGAGGTTAAGTTGAAGGGGGAAAAAATAATCAGAGAATAATACTGTCACACAGGAAGAGGTAAAATACTGCAATGACTCGGGGCCCCACACTTGCCACGCATGTATTCGCAAAAAGAGATGTGAAACCATATTCAGGGTGTGTCCAGAAAGCAATGTTTTTCTTTTTTTTTTTTCTTTTTTGTGATTCCACTATATGCTACAGAGCAGTCAGACTGGTTGGGGAGCGTGAGATGGGGGTTGGGGCGACCCTTAGCTTTCCAGCAGTAGGTCACTTAATTGCCTCCTTGCTTCTTCTGTGAGCCTCCATGGAGTGGTCACGTCAACTCACGATGTAGAAAACTTCAGAGCTCTTCTAGGCGATAAAAATCTTGAATTCTTGGTGCTCCACAGCTTTCAGATATTTATTACAATATATCTTCTACACACCACATGAACTGCACTAGAAATGTTTTATATAAAAACTAGTTTTCAGGTTTATAACGCATCGTCAGTGGCATATTATGCACTTCTATACCAGTGACATGCTTGTCAGTTAATTCAACAGGATCTGAAATATGCCCTATATCATTGTACACAGTTTGTGTAGACTGCTAGACAAGTGCATAATATGCAACTGATGATGGGTTATAAATCCAAAAACTGGTTTTGGCAAATAAAACATTTTTAGTGCAGCTCATGATGATAGGAGATGACTTAATAATCATGCAATAAAGCTTAGCGAGAAGCTCAACAAGGCACTGCTGGAAAGTTTGGAATGCTTAAAGAAGACTCAAGCAAAGCCTACTTGACCAGGATTAATGTGGCAATGATGCTACAGCAGCCCTACAGACCCAACCTGTCCCCGACAGACTTTTTTTTTGTTGGCTGAAAAGGAATATCAAAAGAAAGCCTCTCAAGTTGGTATATAACGTGTAAGCTACTCTGAGCACACCCCAGTTGAGGAGTTCCAGAAAGCTTACAACACATGGAAATCATGCTGGCAAAAATATTTTGTTGCAGAAGAATCACACCACACTTCAAAGAATTTGAAGTTGTTTAACATATCTGGAGGGGGGGGGGGGGGGGGAGGAGTGATATATTACTTTAAGACAAACCCTGTGTAAATGAAAAATGTGAATAAAGAATAGAAATTTACAGGGCTGAAATCAATATAAACTCGCTGCCTGTCACACTATAATGAAACAGACCTTTCTGCTCCATTTTGATTACATACGACTGAAACCAACAGCAAGATTTTTCCCTAGTTCCTTAACGGTGTAATTATTTTAGTACACAATAATAAAATCATAAAAAAGATTCCAAATGATAGCAGCTTTTATTAATACTCTCTACTGCAAAAAATACATCAGATATAGTCACAATTGTTGACCCATTCCTAAAGCTGGGCTGTAAATGTGACCTCTTTTCTTTTTAAATGTCAGTTAGCACAATACTATCTCTTATTAAGACATTTGAAAATGCAAGTAACTCAGATTCTTCCACTTAGCCATCTATATCTCATTGTTATTTCCTGTCACAAAATCTCATAACTTCCTATTTAAGACTCTCTCTAAAACAGATCTACCAGAATACATTACATGAATGTCCAAATGTGCTGCTCACAAAGTTATATAAAATTATGACTGGGTGTGTGTAAGAGAAGTTCTCAAAGACTTTTCTTGAATGAGCTCTTCTGTCATAACTGGGGAAGCTCTGGATAGGCTTAGGAACAGCAGTGCAAATGAGAGGCCAGAAGTAACATTTCTATACTGATTGAAAAATTAGCTACTAGGAAGAGGCCTTTACAGAAGAACTGTCACCCTAAGCACACCATTAGCTTTGAGTTCCTCTCTGGGAGACACCACCTTGACGAAGCACTGTCCATGCGGGTGGAGAGGCTTGCGTATCCGCGGGATGCTGAGGTCTATGCCGAAAGTAGAGGACCTACTGCCGGAAAGGCCTCAGCCGATGGATCAGACGAAGAGTGTCCCACAACATCCCTTCTTCCCTATCCACTCCTAGTCCTACCCTATTCCCTGACCCAACCCAAGGTGTTATGCGATCCGTGCCGAGGGGTGCGTGGCACATAGGAAGATGTGTCGCAAACGGAGCCTCAGGGATACCGTGTGACCTCCCTGAGTAATTAGGCTTACTCCGCGTGGGGTACTCGTGGTGTGGACCTTCTAGATCCCCAAATCTCGTGGGACCGACATGGACACGATTACAGAAAAAGAAACTGAGGGGCACATTGAGACCTCAGATACCCAAACATCGGGGACTGAACCGATGGAAAGCACTTCCACAACTGAATCAGGGTCTAGATCTGAGCCAGAAGTGGGAACAGTAACCGAGAAGTTAGACCAGATTAAGATCAAAGGTTTGTCTGGGGCCCAAAGGAGGAAGCTACTCAGGGAACAGAGGGAAAAGGAAGGAAAAGAATGGCTTCCTAAACACAAATGGAGGGAAGTAAAGGGACTAGAACCCAAGACCCCCAGGAAAAAAACTATCTCAGGTTGAAGGGGACACACAGAGCCCCACAACGTCAAAGACAGGTAGTAAGCGGATACGGGAAGAATCAAAGGCTCCCTCCTCCCTGGATAAGCGAGTCCAGAAAAAACTGAGGCAAGAAATAGGGAAACAAACCTATAGTACTGCAGTCTCGGTTTTTAGGATGGCAGTTATCCAGGAAGGCTATCCACTGGTGGCCATTACCTTGCAGCAGGAGGAACTAGTACAGATGGCCCTCTTTGAAAAGATTGGGCAGAGGGGAAAGGGGGGGGGGGGGGGGGGGAAGCTGGCCCAGATCCCAAATTCAGGAGGGTCTATCTAGACCGTGGTGCACTCATTTTCATCTGTGAGGGGCGCACACAGAAGAATGGCTTAAGGACAAGGTGCCAATGATATCCCCGTGGGAAGATGCGAAGCAGCTGGTCAAGACGGCAGCAGAGCTTCTTAAGACCGCAAATATATCATTATGGGTACCCAAGATTCTGTTCGGGAAAATAGGGGCCCAGAACCCAAAAGTCCTGACAGAAGAGTGGAGAGTGATTAACAAGAAGGTTGCTCCAGGAGGACGAACCCTGGTGATGGTGGTTGGTGAGAAGTCCCTGAAGGCGATGCGGGAGCAGGACGTGAAACTGCTTTTAGGGTTCTCGCAGGTCACCCTCAGGGTTCTCAAAGATGGCAGTAAGACGGAGCCTGGAGGTGCTGCAGATTAATCTGCAGCACAGTAAAGGGGCCTCTGCTGCTCTAAGCCGCTGCATGGAGAGACAAAGGGGCTGTATCGGGCCTCGGAGGCACTGGAGGTAAGCTGATCTATGCTAGAAATCTAAGAAACTCCAGAACATGCATCTATGTAAGAAACTGCATTTCTTTCATGCCAATGATGGATTTCTGCTCTAGGGACTTAGTGACCATCACAATGCAGCAATGTGAGGAAGGTATCACGAGGGAAATTGTCTTGGCCTCAGCATACCTTCCTTACGAAGACAGTTCTCCCCCTCCCTTGGAGGTGAGGAGACTGGTAGAGACTTGCCATCGGCAAGGTGACCAACTGCTGGTGGGGTGCGACGCCAATTCCCACAACCTAGTGTGGGGCAGCAAGGACACCAACAGTAGAGGTGAGTACCTTCTTGAATTCCTCTTCGCTATTAAGTTAGAGGTCCTGAATAGAGGCAATGAATCTACATTTAGGAATAGCAGAAGGGAAGAAGTAAGTGACATAACATTTGGTTCCATGACGATGGGTAGCTATGCCAAACAATGGCATGTGGTGTTGGAGCCATCCTCATCGGACCACATGTACATTAAATTCAAGGTTGAAATGGGAATCAGACAGACCATGACTTACAGAAATCCCAGGAAAACAGACTGGGAGACATACAGGAGAGACCTTGACTTAGGCTTATCGGAAATTAAAACCACGATAAGGAAGCCAATAGAATTTAAGGAAGTAATGAGGCTGTTACCTCTGCCACAGTGGCCTCATATCAGGATAACTGCACAATCACCAGGAAGTGCACAAATAGGAATGTTCCTTGGTGGAATAACAAATTGGAAACGCAAAGAAAACAGCTACAGAGACTGTTTAATATTGCGAGACGCAAAGTACAATGGGCTAAATATCGTGAGGCCATTGTCAGGTACAACCTTGCAATAAGACAAGCAAAGGAGGGATCCTGGAAGGCATTCTGTGAGGAAGTGGAAGGCACGGCTGCACAAGCCAGACTTCACAAGATTCTCACTAGAGTACCAACTAACCCAGGAGGTACGTTGAGGAAGGAGGATGGAGAGACAGCACATGAGACACTGGAATTGCTCCTAAAAACTCACTTTCCTCAATATGCTCTGCCGGCTAACACAGACCAGTATGTGACCCCAGAGAGATAACAGTTCTCACACATTCGAAGAGAGGACTGGGAATCGGCCAAGGAGTGTGTGAACTTCAACAAAATCCAGTGGGCAGTGGGAACATTCCAGCTCTCCTGCAACAGGCAGGAGGAAAGTTTGTAAGAATCCTATGCAGGCTATTTAGCTTAGCAGTAGGAATCATTCCCAATGTTTGGAGGGCAGTGAAGGTTGTCTTCATTCCAAAGCCAGGGAGAATTGATCATATCAAGGCCAAGGATATGAGACCAATCAGTCTGTCCTCCTCCATTCTCAAATCACTGGAAAAACTGGTTAATGTATATGTTGGGGAGAGGAGGCTATGTAGGGTCCCTCTACACCTGAACCAACATGCATACCAACCAGGTAAATCATGTGAAACAGCTCTCCACCAACTCGTCGGGAAGGTGGAAAAAGCACTTCACTTCCAAGAAATAGCCCTCTGCATCTTCCTGGAGATAGAGGGGAGGTCTTTCGCAACACGACCTTAGATTCCACGGTAAGGGCAGCAGACGTGCATGATCTGGGGACCACTATATGGAGGTGGACCAGAGCCATGCTTAGTGGAAGGAAGGTAGAGGCTACCATGTTGAATGAAAAGATGGTATTAAGACCACTAGAGGCTGCCCACAAGGAGGAGTTTTGTCCCCTCTATTGTGGAATCTAGTGGTGAACGAATTCACTGAGGAACTAAATTCCAGACAGTGCTTTTGCCAAGCATACGCAGATGACCTTGTCATGGTAATACTTGGCAAATTCACTGACACAGTTAGGAATATGGCACAAGGAGGGTTGGACATTGTGCAAAAATGGTGCATTAAACAGGATCTGAGAGTTAATCCTAAGAAGACTGTCATGGTGCCATTTACGAAGAGACATATTCAGCGTGCAAGTTGGAATCTAAAGCTCTTCGATGAAACTGTGAAATATCTAGGGGTAACCTTGGATGAGAAGCTAACTTGGACCCCTCATATTAAGAGTATCTGCTCCAAGGCAAAAAGCACTTTAGTGGGTACTAGGAGGGCTTGTGGCAAAAACTGGGGCTTAAGCCCCATGGGTATGCACTGGATATACACCACAGTGGTTAGAGCTAAGATATCCTATGAGGCCGTAGTGTGGTGGAAGAAGCTAGAACAGCAGGTTGCTGCTAAAGAGCTTGCTAAGGTGCAGAGATTTGCCTGCTTAGCCATAAAAGGCGGAATTAGCAGCACACCAACCACTGGAATGGAAGCCATGCTGGACATGCCTCCACTTCACCTTTGGGTTAAGATGGAGGCAGCAGCTGGGGCATACAGACTTAAAACTGGCCAAAACTGGGTCTCATTTGGATATCCAGAATCACACACTAACATAGTGAGTGAGGTAAATATAGGTATGGGTGGGGAAGTGCCCGCTGATTATATAATAGCTCCTAACTGCTTTGACAAGCCTTACAATATAATAATTGGAAGTAGGGAGCAGTGGGAGAAAACAGTTCGACACTGTACAGGGGACATCGTTTGGTTCACTGATGTGTTGAAAACAGATCAAGGCGTTGGGGCAGGGTTGTACGGGGTTCAGCCAAGACTGGAGAGCAGCATCTCTCTAGGGAAACTGGCCTCTGTATTCCAAGCTGAAATTACTGCAATCAGGGCATGTGTGGAGGAGTAGGAGTAGGTGCTACAATGATCATAGCATCTACATCTATTCAGACAGCCAGGCAGCCCTGAAATCATTGGCAGCTCCTGCAACAAGCTCTAAGATTGTTGCAGGTTGCCACAGGGCTCTGGTGGAGCTAGGGGGAAGCAATAGGGTGTACCTAGTGTGGGTCCCTGGCCACTCAGGGATCTGTGGCAATCATTAAGCCAATAGATTGGCCAGTATGGGGGCAACAACTCCATTTATTGGACCGGAACCTGTCTTGACAATCACCAAGGCTATGATCAAATTAGAACTACGGAACTGGCTTAGGAAACAGCACGTAGCATATTGGACCAAGGTCCATACACAAAAACATGGTAAGGTAATGATGCCCAAGCCACGTTTTAAAAGAAGCTCTGTAATCCAGGGATTGAACAGGAAAGAGATCAAACTCATGACTGGACTGATGACCGGCCATGGGAACTTCAAAAAACACCTACTCACTTGGGTATAATGGAAGAGGACTCTAAATGTAGGATCTGTGATGAGGGTGAAGAAACTGCATCACACCTAATCTTTGAATGCATGGCATTGGAGAGTAAAAGATACAGAATCTTCAGGACAACTAGACCTGAAGAAACTGTGTCTAACAAAAACTGCTAGAGGGTCTCCTTGCACTATTTAAGGGCACTGGTTGGCTTCACTAGATATACAGGGAGTGATACCACACAATAAACCTAGTTTCGGTGCGGGCAGTGGTGGGTTAGACCTAAGCTGTTTTAGATCTCCTGATCAAATCAAATCAGCTTTAAGTTACAGGCATGCCAGGAGGAAAGTCACAAGTTATTAACATATTTAAGTCCATTGCAAGATTTAGTCAATAATAGAGGAGCTGGAAGCATAATGAAAATTCAGTATTAGTGATGGTGGAATAAGAAATTTTACAAAGTTAGTGCAACAAAGTAAGTGGTAACTTGGTAGACAACTTGTCAGACTCGTTGTCACAGCGCGTACATACTCAATGTCTTTATTAGCAGCAAACAGTGACACAGGTTCATTTAATCAGCAAATATAAAGTATAATGATTATGTCTGACATTAAACATATTGCTTTGGTATTAGTCCATGCTATTTATAAATGTAAGTTCACTATGTATCTAAATATTCTTGAAGAATTATAGCAACACTTGTTTCCCGTATACAGCAAACAAAAAAGGGACAAAAGAATGCCATGTCCATAACAAAAATCCTCATTCAGACAACAAATTGGAAAGTCATGAAATGTTGCAATAGGAAACTGTTTAACGATTAGATTATCAAAATTTAAACTGCAAAACCTAATTTTCAACCTGTTCCTCTCCTCCCTCGTCTCCAGTGTAAACATTTCACTACTGCTACAGAAAAACAAACTTAATCTTAATCACATGAAACATGTCTGTGGTCGTTATGTCCAACTTTTAAAACTACTACTGATTTAAGGAAAACAAATTTCACCATTACCAGCTCTTTTTTTCGCCCACCATTAAAAACAATTGTTAGAGGTAGTTGACAAAAGTATTACAAATAGATACTTACAACCTAGGAACAATATTGCCTGCATACTGCACCAGTTCATAGAGATCTGCAACTTTTCGACCCTTTTGAAACTCATCCAGGAGGTAGAGCTCTAGGTGACGTAATTCATCTGTGATTGACATATCTACACATTCGTTGTCAAGGTGTCTACAAATGAACTACCTGCATAAACAGCTGTAACAAGTGAAAAGCAGTTGCTAGGGCAGGGCTCAACACCTAGCAGACCCACATGAACCTGAAATGGAATTCTCCTGTCAGAGCATGCCGGCAGTTTCCCCTCCCTGGTAACAGACTAATCTGTAGCATGGCCCAAAATCTACATTAGCTTGGAGCATGTCCCTTTGGTTGTGAACATGTGTGAAGGCATGTAATGTGACTATGAACTACAGGCTGTGGTAACAGATTGATCTACGGTGTAACCAGGATACATTAGCTCCATTAGTTAATGGAATTTTTGTTATAGAAAAACAGAAGGTAAATTCAGAAAAGTTTTTATTGCATAACTAGACAAATTAGCGCATTTTATGAGCTATATACTGCACATCAACTGTGAAAATGAGTTTATATGACAAGACCACTAGTATGGAGCAAAGGTTGGATTGGTGTAGGAGGAGAAGGAAATTGGTCGAGTCCTTTCAGTGCCACCATTACAGCATTAGTCATTTCGAGAAACAAAGAAAAACATAAATCTGGGTGTCCAGACAGAGATTTGAACCTCTGTCAGATTGGAGTCCACTGTCTTACCACTGTGGCGTCTCACTTGGTGGTTAGATTGGAAAGTAGCAAACTGGTTATGAGTTGGCAAAGCCAACATGTGCAAATACAAGTTAAAAGTTTCTGTCACAGACTTATTTGCAGCATAGGCCAAGATGCTTATTTTATGTTCTTTCCTTTATAAATAACTAAAACACGATAAAATCAGGAAAGCCGAACTATTTAAACAGAGAAATATCCAACATCAGCACATTATGTGGGGGTACCCAGAAGAAACTGAACTAATTTTATGGAGGGAAGAGCTTCTGTAATACCGCATTTTGCAGAGTGAACATTCCAGAGTCTGTACACAAGTAGGTCAGGACTAGTTTTGGCAGAGTTTATAGTGGCAAGTTTTTTGTGCAATTGTCATTTTTGCAATGGCTTATTTTAGTAAACAGCATCGGGTCGTGAAATTCTGTTTTCTGCTTTGGAAAAAAATGGAACAGAAACTCTTGAAACGTTAAAAGTGGCATACAATGAAGATGCTATGGGAAAAACTCAAGTGTCTGAGTGGTTTTCCCATTTAAAAAAATAGTGAAATGTTAACTGATGACAAACCTCATTATGGTCGTCCTTGCCCTGCCCAAACACATGAAAATGTTGAAAACATTCATGCAATCATCAACAGAGGATGACAATGGACCACTGAAGAAATTTTGGAGCTGTTGGGAATGACGGAGTTTAGTGCAGCGAATTGCGAAAGAATATTCAGGAACAAAAAGGACGGCTGTTTAATTCAAGCCATGACTGCTGAACAAAAACAGAGTTGCATGAAAACATGCTATGCTTTGAAAGAAGAGGCCTGAAATCATCCAAACATTTTTTCAAAAATTATAACAGGTCATGAAACTTGCTGCTATACTTACAATCCTGAATCAAAGCAACAATAAAGTCGGTGGAAGAAGTTCACCTCACCCCTAGAAAGAGTGTCAGGTGAAACCTAACATTAAGCAATACTGATTTATTTTTTCAATCTGAGGAGTCATCCATTCAGAGTTTGTTCCGCAGGATCATACAGTAAACCAGGCTCTCTCTACATGGAAGTTTTGAAAAGACTGTGCAACAGTGTGCAGCGGAAGCACCTTTATTTGTGGCAGTTGGGTGACTGGTTTTTCCATCACAATGTCCCTGCTCACACAGCCATATCTACATGACATTCTTGACCAAAAATGGTATGACCCCTGTTCCTCCCCCCACCCATACTCACCAGACCTTGCAGTTTTTTCTTTGTGTCCTTGAACAAAGAGAGACATGGAAGTAAAGTTATTTGACGATGTTGCTGAGGTGAAGAAAGGAACGATGGAGACCCTGACAAGCATCACAAAAGATGAATGTAAACAATATTTTAAAACATGGAATAAAAGATTAGACACATGTATTATTGGAAGTGGAGAGTACTTTGAAGGGATTGATGGTTTATGCTCCAAATGTGAATAAATAAGTTAATAACAAAAAAATAAGTTCAGTTTCTTTTGGGCAACCTTTGTATACATTCAAGGCTTAAGAGACGGGTGAGGGCAGCAAACAGGCGAGGCATGCTTGGGAGTGTAGAGCTAAAGTTTGTAATGTATGTAGAAATTAATATTGGCCCAAGGGAGGCACACAGGTTATTTGCCCAAGGAAAAACTCTTGTAACATCCACACACAATAAACTTGGTTTCTCTGATTTTTCTACATAATAAGAGAAGGCTAGAGTGAAGTTCACATAGTAATTGATATTCTGGCATTACAATACTGAACACACACTACAGTATAGATATATAATATAAGTAAAGGATACAAAGTTCATAATAGCTCTTAGGTGACAGCAACGACGTTCTCAGTTCACCGAGCATAGTGGATGCATGCTTTAGCCCATCCATGAGCTTGTTCTTATCTAGGCAGCGCTTCATCTGGAAGGCCTGCACCTTGACCACACCAAGGGCCTCATCCAGCAGCTTCTCCTGCTCCTCCACAGGAGAAAGCTGCACTGGGCTGGTTGGCTGCAACAAGGAGATAACAGATGGGGGCAATGCATCACAACACGCGGAACATTGATATATAAACAACATATTTCAATGAGGTGACTTCAAAAAGTGAGTTACAGATTATTACACTATGCCAAGTAAATTTTACTGAATTCTGCACTACACTTCAAAGCCATACACCGTTTTTCAAGTCACCAAGTTTCTTTAAACATCAGTTGGAATGTTCTACCAATCACTCAATTCCTCGACACTAGAAATCCACTCCTTGGTCACGAAGACATTCGTGAGCTGCTATGTGAATGTCCTCATCACTGCAAAATCATTCATCCCAGATGTTCCTTCAGCTTGCTGAAAATATGGAAATTGTATGGGGCAATATCCTCATTCCTTCTCAGTTAGCATTAGCCTTATCTGTGTATCCTTGGTCAAACTGTTGGTATAATTACACTATAACTGGACATGACATTGTATTTGGACCATATGCTGCCAGGATTTCATGCTGAATCTGTATGCAGTTTAGACATTTTATCCACAAAAAGCTGGGTATGCCACAAAGCTGAACGCAGAGGCACATTTGAAGGTCATCAGGAAGGATGTTGGGAGGAGGGGAGGAGGGAAGGAGGGGGGGGGGGGGGGAGGAGGGGGGGGCAGGGGCAGCAGTAGTTCCAATGAGGGAGCAAAGGTGGAGTACAAGATAGGTAAAAGTTCACTGTGTGGTATTCACAATCTGTGTATCTTTATCTACGATCCACAAGCTACCTCGCAGTGTGTGGCAAAGGGTACTTTGTGTACCACAGCACTTCCTCCATTTCCTGTTGCAGTCTCTGACAATTTGCGGAAGAATGATTGCCAGTAAGCCTGTGTGTGAGGTCGAATCCCTCTAATTTTACCTTCATAGCCTTTTCATAAGATATGCATAGGAGGAAGGAATATAGCTTTTGACTCTTCTACGAACATACATGCTTAGAACTTTTAACAATAAACCACACTGTGATGCAGAATGCCTCTGTTGCAGCTTCTGGGACTGGTGTTAGTTGATTCAGCTCTATGATGCTTTTGTATTTACTAAAAGAACCTGTAACAAAATGTGCTGTTCTTCTTTGAATTTCCCTCTATCAGTTCTATCGGATAAAATACTGACAAGCAATATTCAAGTATTTGTAGAGCGAATGTTTTGTAAGCTACTTCCCCTGTTGACGGGCTATACTCCATGAGGATTCTTACAATTAATTTGTGATTATTTTTATGTAATCGTTCCACACCAAATCTGTACGCATCTACTCCTACATATTTTATGGAAGTAACTGCTTCTAGTGATTGTTCTTTAATTTTGTAATCATAAATAAAATTGCATCTTTCTGCCTACATATATGCAATACATTACATTTGCTTTACGTTGGGGGTCAACTGTCACTCCCTGCAGATCTTCCTGCATTTTAAAACAATTTTCTAGCACTGTGTCTCCTCTGTATGTAACAGCCTCATCTGCGGAAAGCTTCATGGAACTTCTGACATTATCTACTAGATCTCACGCATGTTGTGAAAAGGAATGGTCCACTATGACGCCCCTGGAGCATACCCGAAGCTACCTTTACTTCTGAAGACATATCTCCATTCAGAATGACATGCTGGGTAATGGTTGCTAGAAACTGTTCAATCCAGTCACACAACTGGGCAGATATTCCCATAACCTTGTATTTTGTTCATTAGGCACCATGTGCAAGTGTATTGAAGGCATTCGATAAATCAAGGTACACGAAATCTAATTGGGAACCTGTATCTACTGATTACTGGGTCTTAAGATTGAACAGAGCAAGCTGAAGTTCATGCAATTGTTGATTTTGGAACCCATTGTGGTTCCTTTGGCCTCCAGAAATGCCATAATACGCAAACACAAAACATGTTCCAAAATTCTAACACTGACCAATGTCACATGATACAGACCTACAATTTTGTGCATCTGCGAACCTTCTTGAAAACGGAAATGACCTGTGCTTTTTTTTCTAATCATCAGGAACACTTCACTCCTCTGAGACAAATTATTTTGCATATCTTATGCAGAATCATACTGGTATCCCATCAGGTCCAGTGGCCTTCCGTGTTGAGCTATTTCAGTTGATTTTCTAAGCAGTTGTCACTTATTTTGATAGCAGCCATTTTGTCATTTGTTTAAAGGAGTCGCTATAGCATGATCTTCCTCTGTGAAACAGTGCTGAAAAAATGTTTAGTATTTCAACCTTTTTTGTATTGTCTTGCATTTCAATTCCATCATGGTCACAGAGGCCTGAATAGATGGATTCAATCCATTTAGTCATTTAACAAATAAACAAAATTCTTAGGGTTTCCTGTCACAGAGAATTTTACTTTCAAATTTGGTGAACTCTTCACACATGGCCATCCTTATATTAATTCTGGTTTTGTTTGTCTGTGAGACTCTGGCTATGCTTGAGTTTTCAGTGAAGTTCTCTTTGCTTTTGTAGCAGTTTCCTAAGACAGCTGTCTAACCACAGCACGTCTTTTCCATCCTTCACAACTCCACTCGGCAAATGCCTAGGCCTATCTAAAGTGTATGGTACAATGCTCTTCTATTTTGTTCATTGATACTCAACATAATTAGTGCTGGAGATGAACTTTTCCTGCTGACCAGTTAGGCAATCCAAAACCTGTTTCTTCTCGCTCCTGCTATCTTCTTGAAGTCTGTATTTGTCCTAAAGAACAGCTGCATCATAGTTTGCAGTTGGAGGTAGCCAATGGGAGGATGGTAATTGAGTAGCCAACAAGCTCTTAACCAGACATCACCTATGTGTGGGGGAAAAAAAACAGAAATCTTTTGCATCCTGAGAACACCCCTTCATTCACCTGCTCTTGAAATTTTTTATATGAGTATGTAATACTTCTGCATTTACTTGTAAATGTTGTAAAAGTTATTGATGTCTGATAGATAATACATAGTTTGGGTCGTGATGAACTGTTGTATTGCCCAAGGTCTATGTAGGTCTGATGGTAATAGTTTTATTTACACAAAATAGGGTTTATTCCCACATGGACTCCTAAAACTTTCCATTAAAAACTTATCCTTATTTATTCCTGTGACAAAAAGCACTTGATAACATCTCAACATCACTGAATATTGAGAATCAACTGCTGCTTTGAAATCTTAATTATCCACAATTAATCATTGCAGCTATATCAACAGTGAACTGCAGAAATAGTCAATGACATATTCCATATCATTTTGTTTTGGCACACATTATGAAACGTCAATTCTGCTGATACTACAGCTTTTATTATTCTAAACATTCACATGAGGACGCCTTATATATGAGAGGGAGGGGAAGAGAAGTTGTTGACAGTAACATTAAAAAGCCTACTGGAGTGATTTTTAAATATTTTCCAGCTACTAGAATAATTACTTTGTTGACAATTTTGGTTCTGCAAGATATTCAAATGTCATTCAAGTTACTTGTTCTACAACTTAATGTACGGTTCAAAGCATGAATATGATTTCCAGTGTCCTTTGTACGCACCTTGAACATATCTGGTTTTAACTTTGTGTTCTGGTTTCTGAAAGGTGACAAAATCATCAATAACACTACCAAAAATAATGTACTAAATTGTATAACAGCACGTGATAAATGGTATGCATTTGTTTCTTTTTTTTCGTTTACAACCTTGAAAGAAGAGACGTCCAGTACCGGTGACACACATAACACTAGAGCGACCGTCTCGGCCTACGAGGCAATGCTAAAACTATTTAAATCGGTAAAACGGGAAAACTAGCTGTTCTGTGTGAAGGAATAGTAAAACAATTTTCTCTATCGCCAAACTCGGGAACATAACCTAGATGACATAAATAATACTAAACATCAAATGAAATGCACCACGAACGTTCGATGTGCAGAAACTGTTGTGCACTATAAATCTACTGTACGCTAAGATCACAAGCGAACTGTTGTCAAATAGCAACAAACATGTAGACCTGCTGCACTAGCAGAGTTACACCTACCATTTTCCTCCCATCAACACCACGCAATTGACGTAACATGGAAGACGAACTCAAATGTACATTTCTATGTCAAATATCTGTTACTCAAATGTAGCATCGTATAAGAACATATCATTGTAATTAACCTTTATCATCTTACTTCCTTATGATTGGTAAATCTGATAAGTGTGTACGATAGAAGCTGAAATGACTCCGCCTCGAAATAGACGCGCGTAATTCGAACAACATACGGTTTCTAATCGAAACAAATTGACATAAATAGCTGTACAAAGGTAAGTATTTTTAACCTAAAATATTTCGTACCGTATATTAGTAACACAAATCTCTTTGTTGCATGTTATTATACGTTAAAATGAAAAACACCGATATAGACTTTGCTGGTCGTTCTATATAATGTTAAGAATTTAATTCAAGAGCAGATGAGATTTTATTTATAGTTATTTTTTAGATCCGTGGATGCTCGACATGAGTTTGTCGCCAGGATGTAGAACATTTTTATGGATGTACTGGTATGCGCTTTCAGAAACTCACTAGGAATTTCCAGCACTGAACAATCAGAACCATAACTAAAAGACAAGAGACAGAGATGATTTTCACAGGCATACCTCTAAAAGAGCTCTCTACCAAAACAGTGTTCATTATGTACCCAAAATACTTTTTAGTACATTGAATGCTACAATAAAGAAAATTTAAATGTTCATAAATTCAAGATAGAGCTAAAACAATTTTTAATAATGCATAGCTTTTATAACATGGAAGAATATCAGAATGTGAAAAAGTATAATTATTTTGTTATACTGGTGTAAGATGATTGTATTTATATGTAAGTTTGTAAATAACTCTAATATAAGAAATTTTATTGTAATTAGCCCTGGCTATGAATTGACACATCCATACAACAGATGAACGACGAGACTAAATGAATTGAATGGAACCATATGGTATTGGAATAGTTATATGCTTGCTCCTTTCTGTGTCATACTGAAATTTTAATATTTTTGTGAAAATCATATTTACTTTTTGTATCATGATCATAATATGCACTGTTGATTTTGTAAATGGTGCAATTCTTGTTGGCAAAGTATGCAAGTGGAAAAACATACTTACATGGTATGATGTGGATCCCCAGCTTCTGTAAGAACATCGAGGGTGAACACCACCAATAACTTTGATGACCTGTTCTGTGTAATAAAGACTTAATTTGCTTTTGACTGGTTACCCCAGAATGGTATGTCATAAGTGAATGGAAATCTCCAAGGTATGAAGCTTTGAGTATTTCCAAGTCACAAATAAGTGCAATAGACAAAAAAGCAAATGCTGTCGAATTCAGTTTTGGTCAAAGATGTGAACTGATCCGTTAGGGTTATTATTAATAAGTAAGCCCAGGAATTTGGAAGACTTAACTCTAAATATTTCTTCATCACCACATTTTATTTTTATCTTCTTGTTTTGTATGTACTGTGTGCAACTGAATGATGCTTACGTTGAGAGACAGACTGTTTGAAATGAACGAGTCTAGAGTTTCTTTGAATATAGTGGTCACAATGTTTTCTATGATGCATTTGGATCCTTTGTTAATCATAATGTTTCTGTTCATCTGTGAATAAGGTGAACTGTTTTCTTGGCTCATACACTATGGCAGATCAGTGATAAGGATTAAGAGTAGTAAGGGGCCAACAGCACTGAGCCCTGCTAATGCTATTACTGTACTGTTCCCTGAAGGCATCATTACAGTAATTTCCATATAGGTCATTCCCTGACAAGTCAACCAGAGGTACTCACCTAACATATCCAATTTTGTTAAAACTTTTACAATAGCTACAGGCACATTTCAAAGGAAGTTCTATAATGTTTTAGCTCAACACATGTTTCACTTTTGACATCGCAGCCATTAGTTTGGAAGTTACTCAGCCAATGTGCATATTATTGCAAATAAATGATCATGCTTAACAATACTTTATAAGATGACTATTGCAGTATGAAATATGTAAACACTGACGAATTCAATGAAGTAGCATATTTTTCCACAATTGCTGCTCAAAGTGGGCAGCCCACTGCACGAATGCCATCTCAGTTTCAACCATTGATATTTCCAGCCTAAAAATATTTTTATATCACTATATTGTTTTTTAGCAATGAAGTTGATGTAAGACCACATGATACACTACTGGCCATTAAAATTGCTACACCACGAAGATGACGTGCTACAGATGCGAAATTTAACTGACAGGAAGAAGATGCTGTGATATGCAAATGATTAGCTTTTCAGAGTATTCACACAAAGTTGGCTCCAGTGGCGACACCTACTACGTGCTGACATGAGGAAAGTTTCCAACTGATTTCTCTTACACAAACAGCAGTTGACTGGCGTTGCCTGGTGAAACGTTGTTGTGACGCCTCGTGTAAAGAGGATAAATGCATACCATCACGTTTCAGACTTTCATAAAGGTCGGATTGTAGCCTATCGCAATTGTGGTTTATCGTACCGCAACATTGCTGCTCGCATTGGTTGAGAATATGGAATCAGGGGGTTCAGGAGGGTAATACAGAATGCTGTGCTGGATCCCAACAGCCTTGTATCACTAGCAGTCGAGATGACAGGCATCCTATCCGCATGACTGTAATGGATTGCGCAGCCACATATCCATCCCTGAGTCAACAGATGGGGACTTTTGCAAGACAACAACCATCTGCACGAACAGTTTGACAACGTTTGTAGCAGCATGGACTATCAGCTCGGAGACCATAGCTGCGGTTACCCTTGACGCGCATCACAGACAGGAGCGCCTGCGATGGTGTATTCAACGACAAACCTGGGTGCACGAATGGCAAAACGTCATTTTTTCAGATGAATCCAGGTTCTGTTTACAGCATCATGATGGTCGCATCCGTGTTTGGCGACATCGCGGTTAATGCACATTGGAAGCATGCATTCGTCATCGCCTTACTGGCGTATCACCCAGCATGATGGTATGGGGTGCCATTGGTTACACGTCTTGGTCACCTCTTGTTCGTGTTGATGGCACTTTGAACAGTGGATGTTACATTTCAGATGTGTTACGACCCGTGGCTCTTCGCTTCATTCGATCCCTGCGAAACCCTACATTTCAGCAGGATAATGCACAACCACATGTTGCAGGTCCTGTACGGGCCTTTCTGGATACAGAAAATGTTTGACTGCTGCCCTGGCCAGCACATTTTCCAGATCTCTCACCAATTGAAAACATCTGGTCAATGGTGGCCGAGCAACTGGCTTGTCACAATACTGTGGTGTCACCGCCAGACACCACACTTGCTAGGTGGTAGTTTTAAATCGGCCGCGGTCCATTAGTACATGTCGGACCCGCGTGTCGCCACTGTGTGATCGCAGACCGAGCGCCACCACAAGGCAGGTCTCGAGATACGGACTGGCACTCGCCCCAGTTGTACGGACGACGTAGCTAGCGACTATACTGACGAAGCCTCGCTCCTTTGCCGAGCCGATAGTTAGAATAGCCTTCAGCTAAGTCAATGGCTACGACCTAGCAAGGCGCCATTAGTAACATTGCACGTATCTAAAGAGTCTCACTTGTATCGCCACAATCTCCAGATGTACCAAAAGGATGGATTAAAGTTAAGTATTCCAGAAGCTACGTACTTTTCTTTATAGCATTCATTACGTATCCTGTTTCAGACCTCACGCCATCCTGCTTTAGCTTAGCGCGTGCCTTTCGGCTTCCTCTCATTGTGTCTAGGCTGTCTTGTCTAGACACAACATTTTTTGGCGACGAGTCAACGAAAAGGGTCTTGTTCTTTCTAATTGCTTATGTTTACTTGTGTCATGGCGTCGCCAGATGTACTGTCCGAATTTTATCGCTTGCAGAATCAGCAGACGCAGGCGTTATTGGATGCCCTTGGACAGCTCGTCCAGGGTCAACGTGCACTGTCACACGATGCGGCCGCCGCCGCTTCACCGCTACCGCAGCCACAACATGCAGTTGCACCCCCATTTCGTCCCTACGAACCAGCTAAGGAAACCTGGACAGAGTGGTCACGCCAGTTTGGATTTCATCTCGCCGCCTACAGAATTTAAGGTAACGAGCGGCAGCCTCATTTATTGGCGTGTGTAGGGGTGCAAACGTACCGTGTGATAGTGAAATTATTTCCCTGACGCGACGTAGCAACTCTGTCCTACGAAGAAATTTTGTCGGCATTGGGCGCCTATTTCAAAGAACCAGTCAATGTCGTTGCAAAAAGGTATACGTTCTTTCGTTCAAAACGTACGGCCGGTCAAACTAATAGGGAGTGGGTTCCAACATTGCAAGGCCTTACAAGGGATTGTGCTTTTGAGTGTGAATGTGGACTCCCTTATTCAGATACTATGGTGCGTGATGCAATAGCACAGAACGTTTCTGATGTTCGCATACGGGAACAGATTTTGAAACTCGTCAATCCCTCCCTTCAACAAGTGATAGACATATTGGATAGACAAGACACGCTTGACTTTGCTCAGGAATCATTTGCAACTTCGCCAGCCGTGTGTAACATTAGCCGGCCCGCCGGGCGCGTTGCACGGCCCGGTAAACTGCCCAAGGCATACATCCGAGTCCAGAGCACCTCCGTGCCATACAAGACTTGCCTTCGCCGCAGAATTTGAAGCAGCTACAGAGTGTGTTGGGTAAAATTAACTATTATCATCACTTTCTGCGCAATGCCTCTTCCATTTCAGCTCCGCTTCATCGCTTACGCCGTACAGGTGTTCCGTTCGTCTGGACGACGGAATGCGAACGCGCCTTTCGCCAGTTGAAGTCGGCGTTGCTTTCAAAGACTTGCCTTACGCCATTCGATCCCCAGAAACCCCTTTTGTTGATGGTAGATGCATCGGATTTCGGGATCGGTGCTGTGCTTGCGCACAAAGATGGATCGCATGATCGCCCTATTGCCTTTGCGTCCAAATTGCTCTCGTCTGCGCAAAGAAATTATTCACAGATAGAGAAAGAAGCTTTGGCTTTCGTGTTTGGTGTTACCAAGTTCCATGATTTCTTGTATGGTCGTCTGGAATGCTCGATGGTTGGTTCTGGTAGATGCCTTCAGTAATTTTCCTTTTGTTGTTCGGATGTCTTCCACGACGTCATCTGCCACCATCCAAGCGTTGTCTGCTATCTTTTGCATTGAAGGTCTTCCGCAGACTATTGTTTCCGACAATGGCCCACAATTCATGTCCGCAGAATTTCAGTCATTCTGCCAGGCCAATGGTATTCAACATCTGACATCCGCGCCGTTTTCGCCTCAGTCAAACGGTGCCGCTGAACGATTGGTCCGGACTTTCAAGTCCCAGATGTTGCAGTTGAAAGAGTCGCATTCTCAGGAGGACGCGTTGTTGCTCTTTTTGTCATCGTATCGCTCTCAGCCCCGAGATGGTCGCTCGCTGGCTGAGTTGCTCCACGGTCGTCCTCATCGAACCTTGAGGTCTTTGCTGCACCCGCCGCATCAGGTTCCTGTGCAGCGGCAGACTTCTGCTTTTGCTCCAGGCGACGTTATATTCTATCGCAACTATCGAGGTTCACGGCGTTGGCTCGCAGGGCGCATTCTTCGCTGCCTCGGCCGCGCGATGTATTTGGTTTTGGGGGCCTCTGGTGAGGTGCGTCGGCATCTCAATCAGCTGCGCCTCTGTCGTCGCTCTCGTTCTGCCACTCTCCATCTGCTTTCAGCGACGGTGCCGTCCGGTCAGCGCACTGGGGACCCATCTACTGGCTCGCCTCATCCCCAGGTGTTACTGACAATGCCTTCCATTTTGCCCCATGGCGATGCGCCACTGCTGCCTCCACCACCGCCGCCTGTCCTCCAGCCGGCGCCGCCCGCAGTGGACGCTTCGCTACAGCCGCCAAGCGCCTCCCTGGGTCACGCGCCGCTGATCGCTTCCCGTGACCAGCTGTCCTCCGCCATGGAACTCTTGCCCTCTCCAAACCACATGGCGTCTTCGCGCGTCGGGTACCCCGACGCAATGGAGGTCAACCCTTCGGCTCCTCCTGTCTCTTTACGGGCGCATACACCGCATGTTGACGTGCACCCTGGACTAGGTTTTCAGGCGTTTCCTAGCTCCCCTCGGACCGAATGGCCAGGTGCGGGTGGCACAGCCTCGCCTGTTGTTAGGCTCCCCACCTCATCGCATACGTCAACATGGGGTCCTCCCCACGGCGGGCGGAAGCCTTATCACACGACCGTTTGCCGATTTGCGGAGGAGGAATGTGGTGTCACTGCCAGACACCACACTTGCTAGGTGGTAGTTTTAAATCGGCCGCGGTCCATTAGTACATGTCGGACCTGCGTGTCGCCACTGTGTGATCACAGACCGAGCGCCACCACAAGGCAGGTCTCGAGATATGGACTAGCATTCGCCCCAGTTGTACGGACGACGTAGCTAGCGACTATACTGACGAAGCCTCGCTCCTTTGCCGAGCCGATAGTTAGAATAGCCTTCAGCTAAGTCAATGGCTATGACCTAGCAAGGCGCCATTAGTAACATTGCATGTATCTAAAGAGTCTCACTTGTATCGCCACAATCTCCAGATGTACCAAAAGGATGGATTAAAGTTAAGTATTCCAGAAGCTACGTACTTTTCTTTATAGCATTCATTACATATCCTGTTTCAGACCTCACGCCATCCTGCTTTAGCTTAGCGCGTGCCTTTCGGCTTCCTCTCATTGTGTCTAGGCTGTCTTGTCTAGACACAACAAATACATCAGTCACTACTCTTGATGAACTGTGGTATCGTGTTGAAGCTGCATGGGCAGCTGTACCTGTACACACCATCCAAGCTCTGTTTGACGCAATGCCCAGGCGTATCAAGGCTGTTATTACGGCCAGAGGTGGTTGTTCTGGGTACTGATTTCTCAGGATCTATGCACTCAAATTGAGTGAAAATGTAATCACATGTCAGTTCTAGTATAATATATTTGTCCAATGAATACCCGTTTATCATCTGCATTTCTTCTTGGTGTAGCAATTTTAATGGCCAGTAGTGTAAGTATTAAGTTTCAAGCTTGTTTAGTTTATGAGATATTTGGATGACTGGGAACAGCAATCCGTGAAGTAACAGTACTGCTGGTCACCCTTGGTGTCACACAGGAAACTGTTTGACCTACATTCAGTCTCATGACCATGCCATGTTCAGTTACTTTTCCAGTGCTGGTTCATATTGTCAATAAATATGTTATGCAGAATATCTAGATCGAGTGATTATTCATTGTAATTGTCTCCTATACTCTGTTTATGAATCCCAACGATTGTTGTCGTTAGTAAATTTCAACATTCAGGGCTACTGCGCAACAACAATGGTGCTGAAATGCCCACATTGTGCTGCACAATTTTCACTTGTGGACAATGTTTCTCAAGCCATGTTATAACACACCTCATGAAGCTCGTGTGGTAAAATGTGACAGTGATGGTCTCCTGAACAGTGCTTCATTAATGCATAACACTAATGAACAATGGAAGATCACAAACAATGTACTTTACGATCTCACACAGGAAGCTGTTCCCTTTGCAAATCTGACTTCACCTTGTTGTGTTGTGGTTTTCAGCCCAAAGACTGGTTTGATACAGCTCTCCATGCTTCTCTATCCTGTGGATAGAGTAGCATAGCTACTCATCTCTGAGTAGCTACTGCAACCTACATCCTTCATGTTAGTATTCATTTCTTGGTCTCCCTCTATGATTTTTACCCTCCACGGTTCCCTGCAGTACTAAATTGGTGATCCCTTGATGCCTCATAGTGTGTTCTACCAACCAATCCCTTCTTCTAGTCAAGCTGTGCCACAAATTCCTCTTCTTCACAGTTCTATTCAGTTCCTCCTCATTAGTTATGTCATCTACCCATCGAATCTTCAGCATTCTTCTGTAGCACCACATTTCAAAAGCTTCTATTCTCTTCTTGTCTACACTGTTTATCATCCATGTTTCACATCCATACATGACTACACTCCATACAAATACTTTCTGAAAAGCCTTTTCTGACATTTGAATCTATACTCAAGGTTAACAAATTTCTCTTATTCAGAAATGCTTTCCTTACCATCATCAGTCTGCATTTTATATCCTCCCTACTTCAACCATTCATAGTTATTTTGCGGCCCAACTTGCAAAACTCATCTACTACTTTATGTATCTAATTCCATCAGCATCACCTGATTTAATTTGACTACATTCCATTATCCTCATTTTGCTTTTGTTGCTATTCATCTTATAGCCTCCTTTTAAGATACTGCCCATTCAGTTCAACTGTTCTTCCAAGTTCTTTGCTGTCTCTGGCAGAATTACAATTTCATCAGGAAACCTCAAGGTTTTTATTTCTTCTCCCTGGGTTTTAATTCCTACTCCATATTTTTCTTTGGTTTTTCTTTACTGCTTGTTCAATGCACAAGTTGAATAACACCGTGGACAGCCTACAACCCTGTCTCACTCCCTTCTCAACCATTGCTTCCCTTTTTTGTCCCTCGACCCTTATAACTACCTCCTGGTTTCTGAACAAATTATAAGTAGCCTTTTGTTCCTTGTATTTTACTGCTGCCACCTATAGAATTTGAAAGAGAGTATTCCAGTCAACATTGTCAAAAGCTTTCTCTACGTCGGCAATTGCTATAAAGTCAGGTTTGCCTTTCCTTAACTTCTTTTCTAAGATAAGTTGTAGGGTAGTATTGCGTCATGCGTTCCAACATTTCTACAGGATCCAAAACGATCTTCCCCGAGGTCAGCTTCTACCAGTTTTTCCATTCATCTGTAAAGATTTCATGTTAGTATTTTGCAACCATGACTTATTAAACTGATAGTTCGGTAATTGTCACACCTCTCAACACCTGCTTTCTTGGAGTTGGAATTATTATATTCTTCTTGAAGTCTGATGGTATTTTGCCTGTCTCATACATCTTTCCCAACAGATGTAAGAGTTTGCTCATGGCTGGCTCTCCCAAGGCTATCAGTAGTTCTAATGGAATGTTGTCTACTCCCAGGGATTTGTTTCTGCTTAGGCCTTTTAGTGCTCTGTCAAATTCTTCACGCAGTGTCATATCTCCCACCTCATTTTCATTTATGTCCTCTTCCACTTCCATAATATTGCCCTCAAGTACATCGTTCTTGTATAGAACCTGTACACACTCCTTCCACCATTCGGCTTTCCCTTCTTTGCTTAGGACTGGTTTACCATCAGAGCTCTTGATATTCGTACAAATGGTTCTCTTTTCTCCAAAGGTCTCTTTAGTTTTTCTGTAGGTGGCATCTGTCTTACTCCTTGTGATATATGCTTATACAACTGTACATTTGTCCCCTAGCAATTCCTGCGTAGCCATTTTGCACTTTCTGCCGATCTTATTTTTGAGTCTTTTGTATTCCTTTTTGCCTGCTTCATTTACTGCATTTTTATATTTTTCTCCTTTCATCAATTATATTTAATATTTCTTGTGTTACCACAGGATTTCTGCTAACCCTCATCTTTTTACCTACTTGATCCTCTGCTGCTTTCACTATTTCGTCTCTCAAAGCTACCTATTTTTTTTCTACTGTATTCCTTTCTCCCCTGTTCTTGCCTGTCACTCTGTCTGAAATTCTCTACAACCTCTAGTTCTTTCAGTTTATCCAGGTCCCATCTCCTTAAATTCCTACCTTCTTGCAGTTTCTTCAGTTTTAATCTACAGTTCATAACCAATAAATTGTGGTCAGAGTCCTCACCTGCCCCTGGAAATGTCTTACAATTTAAAACCTGGTTCCTGAATCTCTGTCTTACCATTATATAATCAATCTGAAACCTTCTGGTGTTTCCAGGTCTCTTCCACATATACACTTTCTTTCACGACTCTTAAACCAAGTGTTAGTGATAATTAAGTTATGCTCTGTGCAAAATTCTACCAGGTGGCTCCCTCTTTCATTCCTTACCCCCAGTCCATATTCACCTACTACTTTTCCTTCTCTTTATTTTCTTGCTACAGAATTTCAGTCCCCCATGACTATTATATTTTCATCTCATTTAACTATATGAATAATTTATTTTATCTCACCATACATTTCTTCAATCTCTTCATCATCTACAGAGCTACTTGGCATATAAACTTGTACTACTGTGGCATGTGTGGTCTTCGTGTCTATCTTGGCTTTAATAATGTGTTTACTATGCTGTTCATGGTAGCTTATCCATGTACCTATTTTTTAAATTCATTATTAAACCTACTCATGCATTACACCTATTTGATTTTGTATTTATAACCCTGTATTCACTTGACCAGAAATCCTATTCCTCCTGAAATTCCCACTATATCTAACTTTAACCTATCCATTCCCTTTTTAAGTTTTCGAACCTACCTGCCTGATTAGGGGATCTGACATTCCACGCTCCGATCTGTTAAAGGCCAGTTTTGTTTCTCCTGGTAACAGCATCCTCCTGAGTAGTCCCAGCCTGGAGATCAGAATGGGGGACTATTTTACCTCTATAATATTTTACCCAATAGGATGCCATCATCATTTAACACACAGTAAAGCTGATTGCCCTCGCAAAAAATTACAGCTGTAGTTTCCCCTTGTTTTCAGCCGTTTGCAGTACCAGCACAGCAAGGTAGTCTTGGTTGATATTACAAGGGCATTTCAGTCAATCATCCAGATAGTTGCCCCTGCAACTACTGAATAGACTGCTGCTCCTATTCAGGAACCCCATGTTTGTCTGGTCTCTCAACAGATACCGCTCCATTGTGGTTGCATCTACGGTATGGCTATCTGTATCACTGAGGCCTGCAAGCCTTCCCACCAACGGCAAGGTCCATTCTTCATGGGGGGGGGGGGGGGGGGGGGTTTCGCCCTAAACACGGCGTAATCCAGCCAGTTGGATTCGTGCTTAATCGCTTTTGAAAAGACAACCATGCCATGTCAACAATGGCACCAAATTCATCACTTTATTAAGTTACTTTGGGGAACATGTGGACGTAATAAGTGACGTCTTCATTACCCCCTCCCAGTAGATAACAAATACAAGATAGTGAAAGCTGCACTACTCTGCTGCTTCATCCACTCCCTGGAGGATCAAATCTATCACATCATTTATGACAATGTTTTAAGTGACAAGACCCTGTTGCTACTATGGTGATGCCTCCACATACCGATTGACATCTATCTTGTGCCCGACCACACGTTATGTACTCTGTGGGTCGTGAAACTCCCGACACTAATACGACAGGCGATAGTCGCCCGTGAACATGAATCACAGGATGCACATCTTAAACTTGCCGATCAAATACATTTGGTCATACAACACAGACAACAATGCCAGTGAGTATGACTTGCAACTTCAACAGCAGCACAGGCAATGACCTGGCAACTATGAGCCCAGCTGATCCCCTCCTCCTGACTTCTGCTGACAGTGACGTCACCACACTTGGCTGAGGTGAAGACCTTAGCGACCTGCTGTGCCTTGTCTGCTCCTGCACTGAGCAGTCAACAGCATTATGTCAGAGCCTCTGCAACATGCTGCCAATCATGCCGTGCCTGTGCAGTATCATTTTTGTTGACACTGTGCATGCTGATTCTGCCCACAACTGGCATCCTGTAAGAAGTTTCCCAACTACTCACACATTTCGGTGGAAGCTGACGGGACTGTGCAAGATTTTGAAGTTACTTCAGTACCAAAAATGGGCAACAACAGCGCAAACCTGCTCTGCTGCTTCCACAATAGCAAACTTTTTGTACGTGACCACCTCAGTGGCCGATTATACCACATCGACATGAACTCAGATGTCAACACTTTGCCACCTGCATTGCCCTGCCCTGTGCAGCTGCTACAGGGGCGTGGCCGACAGCACCTGCAGCAGAGCAAGTGCTGGCCATGAGAGTTAGCACGCTGTTAGTCAGGTCTGTAACCATGTGAAAGTGCCGTAGAAAGGCTGTATCAATAACTGGTTCTGCATCCACGATAATAAAAGGCCGTTGTCTCCGACGCCCTCGCTGGTGCCACTGATGTTGACCACTGACATCGACGAGGATGTCACTATGTAGATGCCGTCCCTAGTCCTGTGCTGTGGCCTCTCATGAGAGGGGGGGGATGGAGAACCAAACTGCTTCCTCATCACTTCCGCCGCTGCTACCTGCCTGTCCCATGCTGCAGCAACTGTTATTGTCAGGCAATGAAATGGATGTCAGTGCCATCATTGGTGTGTTTTCCGTGACCCATAATCTCAGTACCTTGTGGAATCAGTAGTGCTCCTTTTCTATAGCAGTGCTTTTTTTCTGTATCATGCTGTTTTCTGTACCATGCATCTTTTCTATACCATGTATTTTTCTGTGCTTAGTGGTTTTATATATGCATGTGGTTTTTCTAGCCCTGGAAGGGAGGAGAGATGTACCTTCACTCATGGTGTGCGCTATTTCACAGATCAAGTGTCCATACAGTTCATAGGCCCACTTATAGAGGCCACCTGGGTTAGCCTTCTGGCACACTCTGTTGAGCCACCAAAGAAACAGTATTATACAAGTGATCGCAAACAAGTGCTCAGCCTGTTCTGTAACTTGTATTACTATTGTCCAGTCAGTGTGTTCAGTGCTATGCACAACCTCTACTTCATTGTACCTTGTGTGTTTCTCTAAGACATACTACATTCCATAAATCATGTTTGTTCTTGTTATAACAATTAGGTGGGAACCAAAAATTGGCTTATTTATTATGGAATGACTCACATACTGTTCTCTTAATTCAGTCTAAAAAAGTTAAAACAGAGCACAGAGAAACCATCATAGTTTGTACATAGAAATGAATTATATTAAATTTTTATTTTTGGTGATATTTGTTGTGTGAAACTACTGTTTATTTAATATAACATATAATGGTTAATTACTTCTTGTAGCAGTAAACTGCAAACTGAGAAGAGGAACATCTACATCATTTATTTGTTCGAAGTTGAGACAATATGAATAATCAAAGAACCTATACAGCACACAAAATATATGTTGGTGAATCATGAAACTAGTCACAAACACTTTTTAAAATCCTTTTATTTCAGAACCATGGCCTTTAAACTTATTTTTGGCTGATTGCATTATTCACCAACAGTCATAACATCTGTGGAGTTCACAAGAGCCAGCCAGTGTGGATGAAATAACACATAAAATGTAGCTGACATTTTACTGCCCAAATATTAATTTTCATATGTGTGTGCATAATTCTAAAACTAGTCTTCTGTTGGATGCTTTCAGATAACACAATACATTAAATATGATGTCCTGCAATGTTGGGTGCATGGTCTGCTCCTGTTCTTGGCACACAGAAATCATTTGCTAAGCAAACTGTAATGTTTGCTATGACACAGGCATCCTGATAAAGGGGCAATCACTTTTGTACCTGGGAAGGATGTGTTTTTCCTCTTTACAAGCATGCCTGTATCATCAGCAAACATTAAAGTTTTCTTGGAAAAACATTTCAATATGCCAAGAACAGGAGTGGACTATGCATTGATCTTTGCAAGACATCATATTTCATGTATTGTGTTAGAAGAATAATGGAACAGGCTTATATGGGGATCACAACAAACAGCTTAATTCCTTATTATTAAAAAGAGTTGTGGGCACTCCATGATAATAACAAATTTGTAGGTGGTTGTATGAGACCAAGCGTGAACAATCTCTGATAGACAGTTCATGTAATGGTTTCAAGCAGTGCATATGTAACTCTGTTGTACCAACTTTGTGAGAATAAATTATATACTCTTTTGGATATGGTTGTTATTATTGTACATCCTACATTGATGACCTATGACAACCATGTCTGCAATCAGTTCAGGACATCTACAGTTGCATGCTTACAATACTGCTGTTGTGTCCCCATCATGCTGTACATTTCATGCTTCTGGGCAGCAGTTCTCACACTACGATACCCATTGTTAAGCACAACATCCCTCATGCATCTCAAGTTATCAAAAGTGATAATGACACGGTTCATGACAGTGCTCTGACAGTGAACAGTTGTACAGAACAATGGGGTTCTTCAGACAACGTGTTCTGTGATTTTGCAATGGACTCTGTGCCACTCACAAATGTGGCTACTTCCAAGCCACAACAATCAGCCCAGTTGTATCCACATTCGCTCGCATTCTCTGAGGTGTCTTCCAAGTCGTGTGCAAGTCCATCCACTGTGAACCTGTTGCAGCCCATTGCATAGTATTCCATGTCACCTATAGTGCATCAAGTCATGTCACATACAGAAACAGTTGCACAGCTGTTCTTCTTCTATGGATGACGCTATGGCAACCTACTAAACTGCGGACTCATCTAAGCTGTCACTCTTTTGGAGAGACCAACCAAGCCTGTGGTCCACCACTGTGGAAAGCATTTTTGCTTCACATGAAGTCATCCACACCAACACAAAATCTGTCACACTGCTTAGTCATTTGGATGAACATGCAGATTCAATCAGTGATATCATCTGTGCCTCTCACTTGGACAATAAATATGAGACTGGTAAAACAGCACTCTTTCACTGCCTCACCTGCTCCCTGGAGGAACAGTTACATTACATTATCTACAGTGAATATTTAAAGTATAGGGCTCCATCATAACTATGGATCAGTTAAATATTAAATTGATTCCCATTCACATGCTATGGGCATTATGGGTTGTCAAGTTTCTCCCCCAAGTTCAACTGCCCATGGTTGCCCATGAGCAAGAGCCACTAGATACCCACCTCAAACTTGGGAACTTGTGGATAGAATATTTTCCATCATTCAACATTGATAATGTGTAAATAATGCAGACAGCAATGACACAACTGACTTCCCACCTATCACATGATGAGCTGATCTCCTGCTACCTCTGCCAAACTAGATGTCACTGCTGACGGACAGAGCGATGACCTATGCACCACCACAAAAATCCCCATTCACATACTAACTATGCCACAGTTGCACCTGTGCAGAACCACTTTAGCTGGTACCACACATGATTTGATGACTTCCCACAACTGTTGATCACCACTTGGCTTCCCAAACTTGATGCACTGTTCGCAGGAGTTGCACTGAACTGAGTAGGATATCTAAACTACCTAGACACTTGCATCAATGACATTGGCTATGTCAAGATGACAACAAGCACTTCATTCTTGACTGCATTAGTGGCCAATGCTTACTTTCTGGCTCCAGCTCAGAAGCCATTACTTTGCTACCCTTGTATCCATCCACAACATCTACCTGCTCGGTCCTGCATGCTGGATCTGCATTTTGATGACATTTTCACATGGACATTCATAGTTGCCGATGTTCTTGGGCCAGTATTTTGTGCAGACATCCTCTGACACTTCTGTTTGGTTCTGATCTGCATGGTTGCATTTTGGCTCACATTGCTAGGGTCCGCCCTGTCACAGGCATCATTAGTCAAGCCTCCTCAGTGGCCCAGCACAACAAAGCCACCCACTTTACGCAATGGCTTTGATCACTCAGTAGAATTCCCAATGGCCACTGGTACTTTTAGCACTGTCTTCACGCTACTCATCACATTCAGAAACTACAGCAGCTCTATTTCGACTTGCACATGGTGAATATCCATCCGCTACATGAAAATGATGCCATCCAGCCCAGAATTCATGAAGCTGAAGAGGAATTCCAAGTGGTCCAGTGTCACTTCAATCAAATTTGCCATCCATCTCCATTCAGTTCTGACATACTCCCTGTCTCTCTGCACCGACCTGACCCTAAAGCTCTTTCACCATGTGTGGATACATCTACAGCATTGCCACCATCTGCCACACTTTTCACTCATCTGCCCTCTGACGTGTCTTTGTGCCCTTCTCTACAAGACTGGTTTGTACAGTGCATTACTAAAAAATGAATGATTCATAAGGTCATCAATACGCCTGGCTCCTTTTGCATCACAGACTATGTAGGCTATCACTGTTTCTACTCAGGATCGCTAAGACAGCTGTAGACACATTCTTACAAAATGGCAGCTTGTGGCCCTATGACACATCCTGGGCTCCACCCATAAAATTAGTTCCTAAAAGAGAGAGATCTGTCAGGCTGTGTGGTGATTACAGAGTTCTGAATCATCATACTATACTGGACAGCTAACTAGTCCTCAACATCCAGGACTTCACTCATTATCAGGTGGATGCCTCTGTGTTTAGTGTGACTGACCACAAGAAAGTATACCTGCAAATCTGTAAGTGCCAGGATGATGTCCACAAAATGGCTGTTGTCACATCTTTTGGCTTCTTTGACTTTATGTTTATGCCATACAGTCTGCTCAAACATGGCAGTGCTTTTGGTGGTGTGCTATTCCAAGTTCCCATTTTGTTACACTTGCTTTGATGATATCATTTTTTCACTGGAGAAAGACTCCCATAACATGCATTTCAAGTTTTTAACGTTCTCTCTAGTAGCAGAGTTGTAATCAATGAATGAAAATGCCAACACTGACAAAGGGGAGCCAATTTCCTTGGCCACATTGTAAGCAACTCTGGCTTTCTCCCTACGCCACAGCGCATAGAGACCATTCAACAACTGCTGACACCTCAGGACTACCAGGAACGACATTGGTTCTTAAGCATGGTAAATTTTTATTGAAGCCATCTTCCACAAGCAGCTTCACTTCAGGTGCCACTCACTCAAGCCCTCATCAGGAAGACTAAATTTGTCTACCACCTCCACCCAATTCTGATACACCCTTTGTCTCTCATAAGGTCACTAATATGCCTGGCTCCTGTTGCTATTGAAGAAGAATGATTGCATACCCCTCTCTGATGGCTATTGGTAGATTCTATTGGCGCTGTTATTAAAGACTGCCTCATCTGATCCTTTACTTTCATGCGCCCACTCCTAGAGGTCCAGCTCATCAAAACGTGAATGCAAGCAACTCAGCCATTGGTGCAGCCCTGCAATAAAAGGTGGAAGGTATTCAACAGCCACTCCATTTTTTCTCTCTCACAAGCTTTCACCTTTGCATTGCAATTCGTCAGCACATAATCCAGAGCTACTAGCAGTTTACAAAGCTGTATGTTACTATCAGAAAGACATTGAGGGGATGCCCTCTGATTATTTACACGGACCACCAACTGCTCGCAGACTTTATCCAAAACGCACCAAAGGACTCTTGCCCCAGTGGTTTTGAAGCTTAAATTATGTCACATAGTTCACCACCAATGAACATCATCTGAAAGGTGTGGAAAATGTTATGGCAGATTACCTCTCACACATCAGCACCATGTTATCCTGCTTTGACTATGAACAGTTTGTGGAAGTGCGACAGCAGGACCAACGATTACAGGCTCTTCTTTGTGACTCCTCCATGAACCTACAGATCAAACTTTGGCCTATTCCAGGAGTGCCCTGTCTGATCCTCTGTGACATCCTGCAGAAACAAACATGCCTTCTTGTTCCTTAATCATTTCACGATGTCATCTTTAATGCGTTACAAACTTGATACACCACAGTGTACATATGACTGTGCACCTAGTGACACACCATTTTTTATAGCCTAATGTGAAGAATGATTGCAAGCTTAGGATTCATTCAAGTGTTCCATGCCAAAGGAGCACGGTATCACAGAACACTGAAAGGATGTTTCCAGCAGGTGCACATCAATCTTGTGACACCACTATCCCTCTGTGATGGCTACTAGTACATTCTGGTGGTGGTCGCCCACATCACTCGATGGGTAGGAGATGTCCCACTTAAGGGTATTGATGCCAAATCCGCTGCCAAAGCCTTTACTGACATGCAACTTTCATGCTTCAATTGCCTCACATCCATAATGACTGACCAAGGTCGGCAGTTTGAACTGGCACTTTTCCTCAGGTTGTGCACCTTGATTGGTGCCAGTCAAATTAAAATGACAAAATATTATTAACAGAGCAACAGGCTCATAAAGTGGTGGCATAGCACCTTAGACACGGCTGTCATGTGCTACTGTGGCCTCTGGACAGATGCACTTCCATAGGTTCTTCTGGGAGCACATATGGTTCACAAAAGCGGCCTGGGAGCTTTGCAGCATTCAGATGGCCAAACCAAGGATGGCTCTGTCACTTGTCACATTAAGAGAACTGTTACAACACTTGTAATCTCCCCCTCCTTCCTTCTTCCATCAGCTGCCCACATTAAATAATGCCCAGTCCAAGTAATTAATAAAAAAAAAAGCACTCCGTCTTCAGGCCACGAGTGGCCTACTGGGACCATCCGGCCACCGTGTCATCCTCAGAGGAGGATGCGGATAGGAGGGGCGTGGGGTCAGCGCACCGCTCTCCCGAGCGTTATGATGGTAGTCTTGACCGAAGCTGCTACTATTCGGTTGAGTAACTCCTCAATTGGCATCACGAGGCTGAGTGCACCCCGAAAAATGGCAACAGTGCATGGTGGCTGGATGGTCATCCATCCAAGTGCCGGCCACGCCCAACAGCGCATAACTTTGGTAAACTCACGGGAACCGGTGTACCCACTGCGACAAGGCCGTTGCCAAGTAATTAATAAGCAAAGTCATTTATGAAGATTTGAGAGGAACGAAGATTACAATAAACTTTCAAGTTTACTTAGCTTGTCATGTTGAGACGACTCCAGTTCTTTTTGTCTAGGGGTCTTATTCTTGAAGCTGAAACTCTAACATCAGGTCCTCATGCTTGGTCTGAACTAAATAAATTGGGAGATTGTTGTTACAGAATTTTTTATGTAATTTTCCATTGATTTTCTCACATTTAGTATATCATACAGTATTTTGATGTTTCATATTAACAAAGCCAAAATTACATTGTTCACACCTCAATACAACAATACATCCAATCACATCAGAGGCAAGCTTACCACTGCTCTCTCACTCTGTGGAAATAACAACATTCCAAAGGGTTTACAATTTTTCTTAACAAATGAATTCCTACTAATTTTTGTTACATTATTAATTTCAACTATTATTTCATAAATGAATTCAGAAATAAATATAGTAAACAGTACAGAATTGTGTAATTAATAATTGAAATTTTAAGTGTGCAAATAATTTGTAATTTCAAATGTTTAAAAAAGAAATTTAACTTTACATTCAGAACTAGTACTTATCAATTATAACATCAAAACTATAATATTTTAGCTTGAAATATAACATATTGTGTATAAAATTATATGAAAGTTTTCAGCAAAGCAATTGAGTTATTACTGATCTGTCCAAGATTCGAAAAATAATGTTGGTATCGACAGCTACTATTGAGGAAAAGTAATTCTAGAGGAGGATGTCCTGTTACACACTACACGATGTTGACACCACATCTCTCGCTTCCCAACTCTCCGATGATGGTCTCCTCACCACCATGATCCCCGCCTGCCCTCTTCAGATAACGCATTTCCACTAGCGCCCCAGTGACCTCTGTACCACCCCTCCGACATTCAACACCACTGTACAGTCATGCTTCCGCCATCCTCACTGCATGCCGGTGCATCTTCATGACTGTCACCTGTAACCCATGTGGTGTACACTCTCTCCCTGTGCTGCTGAGTTCACAGAAGATGACAACGTGCCAGTCACGTCTACATGGTGCTCTGATGACCTCTACACTGATTTAGTACAGGAGTGTCCCATGGCCAAACTTACTGGGAGCATTGCGCAGTGGTCACAACACCCTCTTCCCATTTAATGGGGGTGTGTGAAAGTTACCCTGATTCCATCTTTCACATGTCTGCGGACATTTCTGAATGGAGTACCCGGCCTGTTTGCATCTTGATGCTGTGGCTTCCTACAAAACCACTGAATGAAATCCTGAGAGCCACATCAATAACATATGACCTATGTGTTAAAAACTACTCGCTTCTCTAATGGCCTAACCACCAAGTCAATTTCAGACAAAGCTGCTGCAGTTGCTACTGCTTCTTCCAAAGTTTTTGGAAATTCCATGTGCACTTTTTACAAAATCTCAGCTGGTAGATCCCTGAGAAATGCATCAAGCACCCATTGTTCTGTATCCTGTAGAACAGCCTTTTTGGCATGATCATTGTCATCAGTTTGTATGATTTAACACTGATTTTCTGATATGGACTAAAACAATTTTCTACCTTCCGCTTGTTTTGGGAACTATACCATTGAGTTGTTCATATTAATACCAAGAAGCATTCTTTATTCTGTTATGATCTACTAACCCTTCCTGAAATCCCATGAAGCCCTGGGAATCCCACACCTTTGCATTGCTCATTACACATGTTCTGGCATCTTCTACTAATTTTAAATATGCCATATTTGACAACTGCTCACTACTCCAGTTTCCTAGCTTCACTGCTGTATGTAAATTTTCAAAACAGAAGTAAACGTTTGCCCCAGATTTACCCAAAAATGAGGCAATACCAGCTTCAAGGATGGGTGGAGACATGCTAGAAGTTGGCCATTCCCTTCTTTCACTCTTTAAACAATCTGTTTCCTTTTGCACAACCTCATTATCAGCCTGAACTTTAGCTACCTCATTCAGAAATACTGAACTAGCAACTGGGTTGTTACTTTCTCATTGACAGCTTTTTTTGCTTATATTGCCACCACAGGGGTACAATAACCCCCCCCCCCCCTCCCCCTCCAAAAAAAAAGAAAGAAAAAAACCAACATGATTGGCCCAAACAAAGCTTACTTGAAAACTTGTGCTGACTGCCACTGTTGCTGCAACCTTTTCATTTCTGCCCTCTGCAGATCCACCGTAATGGCTCCAGCAGTTGTTCTAGCACCAAGTGAAACAGGTTGTTATTATGGAAGGTGAGGGTTAATGGTCCCTTCTGTAGAATTGTGGATTTTTCTACAATGTAGGCAGGCAATCTGTTGTCAAAACTCTTCATTAACATTCATACATGCAGTATAAATCAGTGCATCTGCAATATCACAGACAGTAGATGACTGACAATGAAGAGCTAGCACCCAAGGTTTGGTGGGCAAGCTTAGCAGGACTACCTTGTGCTGTGAACATGCAACTGCATGCTGGAGAGTAATGGTGACTGGTGACCTGGGGTTCTGGCAGTAAGGGGGTAGTTGCTGCTTCACGGCTTGGAGATGGCAAATGTACCTGTGTCATATGACCTGTGACGACTGGCACTGGCTGTACATCATAATAGAGCCCAGCTGTGTTGATGACAATCGGCTGGCCATGGAGATTTAAGTAGTATGGCCCAGTGCTGAGTTTGTGGAAGAGCCAAGTTTTAGTGTTGCCTGGAAACATTTGGAACACAGACTGATGGCAGGTGTATGGCTGTTGTCATGCAGTAGTCAGTCAAGCAGATACACAGGCACAGCAGTTAACAAAGTGTCAGTGTCTACTGACTGTGGCTGCAATCTGGTTACAGTTCTGGGCTGCTTCCATGCTGCTAGAGCTTTGAGCAGCTTCAGGGATAACATTGGTGGAGAGGTGGCAAAGTAACTGGGTCACACATTTGTCTTAGTATGTTAGACTATAGGCAATAGACTGTAGCTATTAATCAACTTCTTTCTGTGGGAGCACAGTAATTAACTTCAATTGAGAGTCCAATGTCAGTAGGTTTCTGGATTTTAAGTAACATACTGAAGATGCGTGTCTGAAAGTGGGGGGAGGGGGGGGAGGTGTGGGGAGGGGGGGGGAGGTAGTCATTGTCAGCATAGAGATTGACTTACAAGGGGACCAAGGCTTCTCATAACCATTGATTTCATCCGAATATATGGTATATGAATGGCTTGGCCAGAAATGAAAATGACAGAAGCGGGAGCTCCAGGTGAGAGAGCAGAATGGGGCTCTCTGTGGAAATCACAGACTTCGAATGTGGTCGGGTGATTGGGTGTCACTTGTGTCACACATCTGTATGCGAGATTTCCACACTCCTAAACATCCATAGGTCCACTGTTACCAATGTGATAGTGACTTGGAAACGTGAAGATACACATACAGCACAAATGCATACAGGCCGACCTCATCTGTCGACTGACAGAGACCGCCGACAGTTGAAAAGGGTCGTAATGTGTAATAGGCAGACATCTATCCAGACCATCACACTGGAATTCCAAACTGCATCAGGATCCACTGCAGTACTATGACAGTTAGGTGGGAGGTGAGAAAACTTGGATTTCATGGTCGAGCAGCTGCTCATAAGCCACTTGCCATGCTGGTAAATGCCAAATAACGCTTCGCTTGGTGTAAGGAGCATAAACATTGGGCGACTGAACAGTGGAAAAATGTTGTGTGGAGTGATGAATCATGGTACACAATGTGGTGATCCGATAGCAGGGTGTGGGTATGAACGTCATCTGCCAGTGTGTGTAGTGCCAACAGTAAAATTCGGAGGCGGTGGTGTTATGCTGCAGTCCTGTTTTTCATGGAGGGGGTTTGCACCCCTTGCTGTTTTGCATGGTGGCACTATCACAGTACAGGCCTGCATTGATGTTTTAAGCACCTTCTTGTTTCCCACTGTTGAAGAGCAATTAGGGATGGTTATTGCATCTTTCAATATGATTGAGCACCTGTTCATAATTCATGGCCTGTGGCAGAGTGGTTACATGACAGTACCATCCCTGTAATGGACTGGGCTGCACAGATCCTGACCTGAATCCTAAAGAACACCTTTGGGATGTTTTGGAATGCCAACTTCGTGCCGGGCCTCACCGACCAACATCGATGCCTCCTCCTTAGTGCAACACTCCATGAAGAATGGGGTGCATTCCCCAAGAAATCCTCCAGCACCTGATTGAACATATGCCTGCAAGAATGGAAGCTGTCATCAGGGCTAAGTGTGGCCAAATACCAAATTGAATTCCGGTGTTACTGATGGAGGGTGCCATGAACTTGTGAGTCACTTTCAGCAAGGTGTCCGGATACTTTTGATCACATAGTGTGTGTTCAGTATTCCCTGTTAGTCCTGTTTGGTATGGGTCCCATAAATTTGAGCAATATTCTAGAATGGGTCACGAGTTACCTTTAGGGAATCTCTTTTATACACTCTTTCCATTTCCCTAGTATTCTACCAGTTAACTGAAGCTACCACGTACTTTATCCACAGTGCCTATGTAATCATTCCATTTCATATCCCTACAAAGTGTTATACCCCGGTATTTGTTTGAGTTGGCCGATTCCAACTGTGACTCGTTGATATCACAGTAAAAGGATACTAATTTTTTTCATTTTGTGAAATGCACAATTTTACATTTCTGAAAAATTAAAGCAAGTTGCCAGTCTCTGCACCGCTTTTAAATCTTATCAAGATCAGACTGAATATTTATGCAGCTTCTTTTGGATAGTACTTCATTAGAGGTAACTGTATCATCTGGAAAAGTCTGAAGTTACTATTAATATTGTCTGCAAGTTCATTAATGTACAGCATGAACAGCAAGGGTCCCAACACACTTCTCTGGGGACACTCAAAGTTACTTTTGCATCTGATGATGACTTTCCATCAAGACAACGTGCTGCATCCTCCTTACCAAAAAATCCTCAATCCAGTCATAAATTTCACTTGATACACCATATGATCATACTTCTGACAATAAGCCTGGATGCTGACATGAGTCAAATGCTTTTCAGAAATCAAGAAATACTGCCTATGCCCTGTCTTAATCCAAAGCTTTCATCATGTCTTGTGAGAAAAGTGAGTTGGGTTTTGCATGATCAGTCTGTGCTGGTTGACATGGAGGGGGCCATTCTGTTCAGGAGACAACCTTGTGTTTGAACTCAGAATACGTTCTTAGATCCTACAACAAATCAAGGTCAAGGATATTGGGATTGGTTCACAACCCTTTTACATCTACATCATACTCCACAAGCCACCTAATGGTGTGTGCTGGAGGGTACTTTCTGTACCACTATCTGATCTTTCCAACCCTGTTACCCTCGCGAATAGTGCGTGGGAAGAATGACTGCCGGTAAGCCTCTGTATTGGCTGTAATTTATCGAATTTTCTCCTCATGGTCAATATGCAAGATGTGTGTGGGGGGCAGTAATATGTTGTCTGACTCCTCCTGAAAAGTGCTGTCTTGAAATTTCAACAGTAAATCTCTCTGTGATGCACAATGCCTCTCTTGTAACGTCTGCCAGTGGAGTTTGTTCAGCATCTCCGTAACGCACTCTCGCCAGCTAAACAATCCCATGACGAAACGCGCCGCTCTTTGTTGGATATCCTCAATCTCCTGCATCAGTCGTACCTGATAGGGATCCCATATAGATGAACAATACTCAAGAATCGGGCAAACAAGTGCCTTATAAACCATTTCTTTTATGGATGAGCTACATTTCCTTAAGAGCCTTCTGATGAATCTGAGTCCAGTGTCTGCTTTTCCCACTATCTGTTCTTGTCAATAGGTGTGACCCGTGTTTTCTTCCAACTACTGAGCATGATTTTTTTGTTCAGGGGTGTTCGTGATGACACTGCAAATAACTTTGTAAGAAGGGACTGTAATTAGAAGGTACCTGACTTTATTTTGCATTGGTTTCTTTTTACCTTTGAGCAGCTGTTGGCAGCTGCAAGTGAACAATAAGTTCCCAGTGCAGGTAAAATTGGCCCATCATGAGTGAATAAGAAATCACATCCCAAGGAGGGTACATCAAACTACATTCCATTGTACATCACCAATTATCCTTGCCAATATTTCGCAAAATGATGCATTGTGCATGGTTTCCTGCCAAACTTTTTATAAATGTAAACCAAGTTTGTCTTTCTATGTAAATTTTAATTTAACAATGTAATTATAAAAATGCATTATCATAACAAGTGTAATATGCTGGGACAATTACTGCTAACTCTGTTTTTGTGATGGATATCACTGCAGCACATGTGAATCATCAACTGTAAAATAGTAAAAGTATCCAATTTTATACTAGAACTTCTCATGTACACATTACAGTTCCTTCTTGTAAATTTATTTTCAGTCTCTTATTTTCCTTTGCCTTTCCTTTTCATTTCTTTTATGGAACTATTAACAAATACTAGATACTGGACATTATTTTGGTTTATTTGCAGTGTATGTCACATGAAAATTGAATATACAAACGTTTCAACACAGTGACTCAACACCATGACCTTTGGGTTACTGTTCCCTTCTGTATACTTTCCACTGCACCAACCTGTTCACTATAACTATGTTGCTGCTGTGGTCAACAGTCCGAAGAAAGTGTAGTTCTGCCACACTACTCTGTTGTGTGCAAGTCTCTTCATCTCTGAATAAGTACTGCAACATACATCCTTTTTGAACCTCGTTAGTGAATTCATCTCGTGGTCTTTCTCTACAGTTTTTAGCCCCCCCCCCCCCCCCCCCTCCCTGCCCGCCACACTCACACATACACTTCCCTACAGTACTGCATTGTTGATCCCTTGATGTCCTAGAATGTGTCCCATCAATTAGTCTTTCCTTTTAGACATATTACGCCACAGATTTATTTTCTACTCAATTCCATTCAGCACCTCCTCATTGGTTACATGATCTACCAATCTAATCTTAAGCAGTCTTCTGTAGCATCACATTTTAGAAGCTTCTATTCTCTTCTTTTCTGAAATGTTTATTGTACATATCTCACTTCTATAAAAGACTACACTCCCTACACTACCAGAAAATTCTTACTAACACTTCAATCTAACTTTGATGCTAAAAAATTTCTCTTCTTTATGAACCCTTTTCTTGCCTTTGCCAGTCTACATGGCTTTGGCCATTGTCAGTTACATTACTGCCCAAACAGCAAAAGGTATAAACATCCAGTTTGCAGATGACACAAGCATTTTAGTCAGCATGAAGACAGCAGAAATATTACAGACAGCACCATCTGAGACATCAACTAATGTTGTAAACTAATTCAGGCAAGAATGTCAAGAGAAACAGTGAGGAGGATATAAAAATTCAGATATCAGACACAGAAATTGCAAGTGTAGCTAATACAAGCTTTCTGGGGCTCTGGCTCCAAGATAACTTTAGATTCAATATTCATGTCAATAGCATGTTTAGGAGAGTAAGTACCATGTGCTATTTAATGAGAGTGCTTGAAAATTGTTGCCATTAGGACTGTATAATGGCTGTTTACTGTGCTAATACACATTTTGTTCTGAAGTATGGGATTACTTTCAGGGGTAGCTTATCCACACCTTCCTGCCTAAAACTCTTCAGGGTGCAAAAAAGAACAGTGAGAATCATGGATGGAATAAAAAGGAAGAAATCCTGTAAACCATTACTTAAAAAGGATGGGAATTCTTTTCCTTCACACGTGTATTTACCTCTGCAAAGTGCAATATTTATTAAGAAACATGCAGTAACAAATCCTAGTGTCATCCTCATAAATGAAAATCTTCTTCATCATAACACAAGACAAAAAATGACTTTCACATGCTCCAAATAAAAACAATTTTTTTTAAAGAGTAAACCACCATCTGGGAGCATATCACTGTATTTATCTTTTGTACTATCCAGACTTTTGCTTTTATTCCTTTATCAAGTGCAATGCTAAAAGTTGTTAGACCATCTCATGATGCAGTGAGCTGCTCAAGCATTGTTTGAAGAGCTATGTTAAAAACAATTTTTTTGTGTGGGGAAAAAGAAGATGGTTAAGTGTGAAAAAACATTAAATATAAAAGCATATACACTGTGACAATCTGCAGCAGTAGAAAACTAGTTATAAATTTGTTATTGATTTTACTGTATGCCAATATTAACCCATAAAATGGATAAAGTAATTAAAGGCATGTCAGACGGGCAGGACAGTTAGTACAAAGTAACACTGATTTAACTACTAAACTAAGACTGATAATACAATAAACTAGATAAGTCAAGTGCTGATTTAAGTACTAAGCTAGAGGCAAATAATGTTGATTAAATGCAAGTATCAAATCTTAAGGTGATGAATTAAAAATATAATTAGAAACCACAAATCAAAAACTTCAGCAACATATAAGGAACTTGTGTAATGAAAAGGTAGAAGGAAACAATAAGATAATGAATTTACAATATGTTGTTTTGTCTTTAACAGAGGAGTTACATTTGGAAGTGAGTAAGCAGTGTGGCTCAGAAAGAAATTAAGTAAATAAGCACTTTAGAGAAGTAAATAAGGATTTAATAAATATTTCACTGAACAGGAATTTACTGAGCTACACAGGCAAATCTCAGACAGAACTTCCTGGTTAAATATGTTGGAGCAGAACATAGATTCAGATGTAATTCCAATATCATGTTGTATTCCTGTGACTTTGGAGGAGCATGTTAGTGATTTAATTGAGCAAAAGGTACATGAAAAAACTGAAACTGCTGTCAGTACACCTCATTCATCAGAAAATACAAAAAGAACAGGCACTGACTTAAGAAGGTTGTGGGATGAAATAGTGAAGTTAATAGAAAGAGGTTTACAGATAATTGTGGGTACCCTATAAGTTATTAGAAGATTTATGTTTAGAAAATGGGATAAATTTATCCAAGCAATTTCCCAAATTCAAACTAGAGGGAGATGTATATCTTAGATATTTCTTAAGGATATTTTCTAAATCTTCGCCTAAGCCTTGGAATGACTCCAAGAGAATTGATTTTGCAGTACTTTAATTGGAAGGAGATGCTAATGAATGGGGAGCTGCTTATTCAAAAGAATGATCTATTTTGAATAATTTTCAGGAGAAGTTTGAGAAGTAGTACTAGCTCCTCAGTGCTCAAGAAAAGTTAACACTTGAGTTACTCGATCCAAGATACTATAATAGTAGTTGGAGTTGTTATAAGAAGCACAATGGATGGCATCTAACAAGATCCAAATACTAGAGTAATCCTATAGAGGGAGTCATCTGTATTAAGTGTTAGTTCATAGGTTACAGTACCATGTGAGACAGGAAATATCATATTGAGGATGAACGATGGTGAATGATATTTTAATGTTTATTGAGGACTTGATACGTTGAACAAAGAACAAGAAAATGACACACAAAGTGAAAATTTTATCAGATTATATTGATGGAAACCCTTATTGACCTAGGTTGCACAGAAAATTTGATATTAAGTATTGTACAGTAACAAAGCAGAATAAGAACAGAGTCAATCATCAAGGGGACATTTAATTCTAGTAATATATCCTTTTTTGTGTACTGGGACGATCCTAGACAGTTTTAACTCATCAGGAAAATATCCCTCAAGTAAGCACTTGTTTATGCAATGGGTTAAGAGGTAGAGAATGCGGTCACACACTTTTTTTAGCAGGTTGCATGATATGCCATATATATATAAGCTATCAGATGATTTCAGTTGTTTTATGACTCCTTGTACATATCTAGGCGATACTTCGGAGAAGGTTACCATGCTTGTATTTAGTGACTGTCCACCCAAATTTTGGGAGAGTAACTCTGATGGACTAATGTCTGGTTTGATAATTGCGTCTCCTATTTCTTTCACTGAATTAATAAAAAACTCATTGAGTGTTTGTGGTGGGATATTAATTTTGTCTTTTTTAGTATCTCTGGCAGCACTGTTAATTACTTTCCAAGTGGTTTTGCATTTATTGGTGGAATTATGTATGCTGTTGGCATTGTAGGTTTTTTTGGCTTGCAGGATGGCTTTTTTGTATTCATTCCTGCATTCCACATAGGCTGATTTGGCACAGTCAGACTTCATACTATTGTATATGTTGTACAGTAACAAAACTTGTTTCTTTAGATCTGTCAGCTGTTTAGTGTACCATATATTTTGTCTGTTTTGAGATCTGGATTTGTGGCTGCTGTCCATTATTTTGATTTTCTTTATGGGAATACTATGGTTAAATAGGGTCAAGAATGCATTAAAAATCTATCAAATATTATTTTGGCTGGCAGGTCATTACTTGATGTGTAATGTCCATCGACACTACAATGGCCAAACCAGTCTCTGTCAGCAAGGGAATTATGAAATGTGTTAATTTTATCCTCAGTTATGGGTCTGGTAATCACAACTGTTGGGACAGGTCTGTTTGCATTGCTCCTATTGAGGGGAATTTTACTTGCATAATTTAGAGATACGGAGTCATGGTCAGAGAATGGGAACACTACAACTTCGCATGTGTTTTCAGTGGTCTTGAAGTTTACAAAGATGTTATCTAAACATGCTTTGTTTCTTGTGGGCCTGTTACTAACATGATGTAAATTGTATTGTCTTAGTAAGTTTTCCAGATCTGCAACACTACCCTTACATTTCGTAACATCAAAATCAGCATTCAAATCACCTCCTATTGCAATATCATAGTGTAGCCATTTAATATTACTTAATTCACTCAATAGCATGTCCATTTTTTCTAAAAATATGTTAATGTTTCCCTTTGGTGATCTGTACATGGATACTACTATTAGCTTATGACTATTAATGATTATACCCGTAACTTCAAAGTGCTGTTCATCACACAAGGAATTTAGGTCTAGTTTGGTTATTGTACAATTGAGTGACTGGTTGGAATAAATTGCCACACCACCTCTAATGTACTCTTTCCTACAGTAGCTATTTACTATACTAAAATTGTCAAATTTGGCAACTGCAAGTTCATTCTCATTAGCCCAGTGTTCACTCAGACAAAAAATATCAAACTGGTTATCAAGACCAAACTCATTTATGATAAGTTCTTTATCATTCAGTCCTTGAACGTTAAGGTAACATATTTTAAGATCCATGCTCTTATTGCTTACACACTGAACACTATGGTGATTGGTTTTCAAACCTTTTTCAGGGCTTATCTTTTGGATTTCTGCCTCTTGTTGGCTTTTACTAAAAAATTGTTCACTTGGAGTGGTAGCACATCTACTGTTGTATACCTACTCTTCCCTCCTTGTGATGATATTGTAGATGAAGCTGCTACTAGAGGAATTGATGGAACTGCTGTTATGGTGTCTGGAGGCACTGTTGTGGCATCTGGTGACTGAGGAGATAAGGTGGTTGCTTCTTCTTCTGCTGCTGTTGAATCTTGCTGGTGAAGTGTGATAGGTACTGCTGCTGCTGCTGCTGTAGGCATTGTTGTGGCAACTGGTGACAGTGGAGATTTGGATGTTGCTTCATCTTCTGCTGCTGTTGAATCCTGTAGATGAAGTGTGGTGGGTACTGCTGCTGCAGCATTTGTTATGTGTGTAGGTACAATTGCTGCTTCCACCATTTCTTCAGGCTCTGCTTGCGTCAAGCAAGGAACTGGAAGAGCAGCAATTACTTCTTGGTTGTGAGATGCTTTCAGTATCATGCTGATGTTTTGGCACAGAATCTTCTTGCCTCTGTTATTAAGGTGCATGCCATGTCTCGTGTTAACAGTCTCTTTGCAAGGAGTCCATACTTATAAAATATGCATTTTGGTAGGCCCTGCAAATCTTTGAGTATTGCCTGTTTGCTTTTATGATTTCCACGTTCACACGTCACCATTCCGAAAGGTCATGCCTATGTGGAATTCCGACTACAAAAACTGATTTCTCTTCTGTTGAATTTAGTATTGCCTTAAGGTTTCGTGTTGCACTGTGGAGGTCGTTTTTATGTACATTATTGGCTCCAGCTATGACAACAATATGACGATCATTTTCAGTTTCTATGTTTCTAACGAGTTCTTGGATGGGTGCACCTGGTTTGACAATACTAGTTGCTTGTATACAATGACTGTAATGTAGTATTTTTGCGATCTCATGTCCATGGCTATCAGAGAATATTTTCACTTTGAGTTTGTCTTCATGTTTATTGCGGAAGTTTCTGCTCATGTGCTTGTCACTATATAGATTCGGCATGTTGTTGTCGTCACAGTTTTCCGTGGATTCCACATTTATATCTGAATCTAGTGCATGAAAACGGTTTTTTGTTACCACAGTAATTCTACAGTCACTGGGTTCCACACGACCAACCTTTTTTGGCCTAGTAAACATATGTTGCTTTGTTGTTTGTGCCTTTAGGCCTATATCCACTTCAGAGCACTCGGTTATTGTAGGTAGGACACTGAAACTGCTTTTATTGCCGCGGTTCGTTCCATTCGTTGTATTTACCACCTTTTCGCTTCTTTCTTCCGTGATCATGCTAGTCCTGTGCTCCCAGTTCCGTGTTTTACTTGCTTTGGCGATCGGGATATTACGCGCCTTTTTCAGTTCTGCATTTTCATTTTCTAAATGCGCAATGTCCCGCCTTAGTACATCTACAATTAATTGCAGGCTTGATACACGTTCATTTAGCTTCACTATTTCACTGTTATAATTTACGTATGTTCCGTTTTTCACCACACAACTATAACTTTTGTTCACTTTCTCACTATAAACAACTGTACCAGACGCCATGTTCATGAAGCACGTCCTCTTGTGACTGATAACTACTCATGAGGGGTTACTCAAAGAAGAGGAAGTAAAATCTCAGAATGAGTAAGATAAGCCAATAGTAGTGGACAATAGATTTGGGAAGAAAGTTGATGTTCACTTAAAATCTGGGAATGAAATATCATTAACCTCATAGGAATTGCTGGTAGTAATGAGACAACAATATCCTTGCTTCTTACTACCAGTAACAGGAGTGTTTGTGCCTGCTATTACTGGTCATAAAGGCTAGAAAATAAAAGAAGAAACACAACTACATATTAAATTAATATGATGAACTTTCACCAAACAATGTTAGTAGTTTAAGGACTAAGGTTCAAAGTAAAAGATGACAAGCCATTTTTGATAAGCCCTAGCCAGTGTTGATGACTCTTTGGACTTCTGTGAGAGAATAGATTATGAAAGATGATTGACTATAATGTAATTAAATGTAATCTTCACGTCTACAACAATTCATTATTGATGATTTGCAAACCTGCTGGAGGTGTTTGTTTTGTTTTGGATGCGTCAATCCTTAATAAGCACATTTAAATCACTGGAATTAATGGGCTGATATTGGCAGATGGTATTACATGAAGAACCAAGACCATGCACAGCTTTCTTATTTGTAGGAAATCATATCAGTTTCAGATATTACCACTCAGTCTGAACATTTAAGTTACAGTTTTCATTTGTGCTTTAGATAAACCTCTTAGCAAGGACTTAGTACAAGAGCAAATAATGTGTCATAATTTCATAATAAAGAGCTTACAACCTGATCTGGAAAGGATACAAGTTATAAAAGGCTGTCATGAATCAAAGAATGTAAAATAATTGTGATTTTTTTAGGTTTAGTTAGCTTCTATGGAAGATATTGTATACTTATATGTTAAAAGTCATGGGCTACCTCCTAATATCATGTCAGCCCTCCTTTTGCCCAGCATAGTGTAGTAGCTCAGAGTGGCATGTAATCAACAAGTCATTGGAAATCCCCTTTAGAAATACCAAGCCATGCTGCCTCTATAGCCATGCATAATTGCGAAAGTGTTGCTGGTGGAGGATTTTGTGCATGAACTAACCTCTCAATTATGTCCAATGAATGTTTTATTGGATTCATGTCAGGTGATCTACGTGGCTAAATCATTCACTCGAATTGCCCAGAATGTTCATCAAACCAATTGCAAAAAATAATGGCCTGGTGACATGGTGCATTGTCATCTGTAAAAAGTCCATCATTTTTTGGCAACATGAAGTGCATGAATGACTGCAAATGGTCTCCAAATAGGTGAACACAATCACTTCCACCAAAGGACCCTGTCCATTCCATGTGAACACAACCGACACCATTATGGAGCCACTACCAGCTTGCACAGTGCCTTGTTGACAACTTGGGTTCATAGCTTTGTGGGGTCTGTGCCATACTTAAACCTACCATCAACTCTTACCAACTGAAATCGAGACTCATCTGTCCAGTGAACAGTTTTCCGGTTGCCTAGGGTCCAACCAAAATGATCAGAAGCCAAGGAGTGGCACTGCAGCAATGTTGTGCTATTATACTAAAGGCACTTGTGTTGGTCGTCTGCTGCCATAGCTCATTAATGCCAAATTTTACCACATGTCCGAATGGATACATTCATTGTATGTCCCACATTTAATTCTGTGGTTATTTCACACAGTATTACTTGTCTGTTGACACTGACAACTCTATGCAAATGCTGCTGCTCTGTCATTAAGTGAAGGCCGTTGGCCACTGTGTTATCTGTGGTGAGAGGCAATGCCTGAAATTTGGTTTTCTCAGCACACTCTTGACACTGTGGATCTTAGAATATTGAATTCAATAACAGTTTCTGAAATGAAGTGTTCCATGTGCCTAGGTCCAACTACCATTCTGTGTTCAAAGTCTGTTAATTCCGTTGTGTGGCTATAATCACATTGGAAATTTTTCGCGTGGATCATCTGAGTATAAATGATGGCTCCACAAATGTACTACCCTCTTCTACGTTGTGTATGTAACACTACCACCATCTGTATATGTGCCTATGACTGTACCATGACTTTTGATACCTCAGTGTAAGAAGCCAACATTGCTTGGATCTGGGATGATGGTACAGAGGAGGCATTTAATAATATTCAGAAATGTCTTTAGAAGCTAAAATTTTGCATCGTCCTAAAGTTAATCAAGTGTTCAAATTGGTGACAGATGTGTCACAATACGGCTTGTGTTGTGAGCTGTTGCAAGGAGAATGGAATCCAGAAGAGGGCACCCATCAAACATAGCATTCACTAGTTGAAGTAGTAATAAATATGGGTTAAACTACTGAACTACTGAGAAAGAATTGTTGTGTATTGTTTGGAGTTGAAAATTGTTCCAGAGTCTAATATGAGGCTTTGAAATAATGATGTGTATGGACTGTCAAGCTTCTTCTTCATAGACAGTAGGCTAATGAGGTGGGTATTATTTTTACAAGAATTTAAGTTAGAGATTATCTACATCAAAGGTTCACTTAAAATAGTGCCTGAAACACTTTAAAGAGTACCAGTGGGTAAGGGTACTAAAAGTAGAACCACAGGGCCTGGAACCATATTTAGAGTAAATTTTTTTAATAATTTATTGAAATAGTGACCTAATATTGTTAACATGAAAAATAAGAGATGGCTTATGACATGATGAGTACTTTGGTCCTTTTGTTATGTCTTGTAACCAAGGATGACTAACTGAAAAATCCAGGATGGAATGTAACAATATTGTGAAAAGGGAAGTTGCTACTCACGATATAGCGGAGATGCTGAGTCGCAGATAGGCACAACAAAAAGACTGTTAAAAATAAAAGCTTTCAGCCAGTAAGGCCTTCATCAGAATTAGACAGCAAACACAAACATACACACTCACACAAACACAACTCACACACACATGACTAGAGTCTGAGGCAACTGAGGCCACAGTATGGCCTCAGTTGCCTGAGACTGCAGTCGTGTGTGTGTGCGTGTGTGTGTGTGTGTGTGTGTGTGTGTGTGTGTGTGTGTGTGTGTGTGTGTTTTGCATTTGCGTGAGTGTGTATGTGTGTTTGCTGTCTAATTCTGATGAAGGCATTACTGGCTGAAAGCTATTGTTTTTGACACTCTTTTTGTTGTGCCAATCTGTAACTCAGCATCTCTCCTGTATGGTGAGTAGTAACTTTCCTTTTCATAATACTGTAACTGAAAGTGAGAAATACAAGTGGTTGTTGTATGACGATACTTTATTCTGGAGCACTGATAGATTAGCAAAGTAGTGGAAAATATGCATATTGGCTATAGCTGTTAATGATCTTATTTGGTATGTACACAATCAATATAGGCACTTTAGAATATGCAAGAGCATTAAGCATGTAGCTAAGTTCTACTATTTTAGTAACTTATGTAGAGACGTGAGGGAAATTTTACATACATGTGACCAATGTCAAAAGGTTAAAGACAATAACAACTTACTAAATTTCAGAATGTATCCAATACTGCATAAGGCATTACATGATTTAACAGCTGTTGACGTCTTCAGCTCTTTATCAAAAGGTTGAGGTGGAGTAGTTTTACATTTTTGTAGCAACTGAATGTTGGTCAAAGTAAAGCAAATACAACCACTGTAGTAAACTGTTCAAGAGAATGTTTTTCGATTGAGGGACAACCAAAATGACTACTTAAGGATAGGAGTATGCAGGTCATATAGATATACTACCTTGGCTCAAATGATTCAAAGTTATTTTAAGTGAACTACCTCATTTGTTGTATCTCCCAGTAACTACTGCAACATACATCCTTCTGAATCTGCTTAGTGTATTCATCTCTTGGTCTCTCGCTACGATTTTTACCCTCCACGCTGCCCTCCAATACTAAATTGGTGATCCCTTGATGCCTCAGAAAATGTCCTACCAACCGATCCCTTCTTCTTGTCAAGTTGTGCCACAAATTTTTCTTCTCCCCAATCCTATTCAGTACCTCCTCATTAGTTATGTGATCTACCCATCTAATCTTCAACATTCTTCTGTAGCACCACATTTCAAAAGCTTCTATTCACTTCTTGTCCAAACTATTTATCGTCCATGTTTCACTTCCATACATGGCTACACACCTTACAAATACTTTCAGAAACGACTTCCTGACACTTAAATCTATACTCGATGTTAACAAATTTCTCTTCTTCAGAAACGCTTTCCTTGCCATTGACAGCCTACATTTTATATCCTCCCTACTTCGACCATCATCAGTTATTTTGCTCCCCAAATAGCAAAACTCCATTACTACTTTAAGTGTCTCATTTCCTAATCTAATTCCCTCAGCATCACCTGACTTAATTCGACTACATTCCATTATCCTCGCTTTGCTTTTGTTGATGTTCATCTTATATCCTCCTTTCAAGACACTATCTATTCCGTTCAACTGCTCTTCCGAGTCCTTTGCTGTCTCTGACAGAAGTACAATGTCATCGGCGAACCTCAAAGTTTTTATTTCTTCTCCGTGGATTTTAATACCTACTCCATATTTTTCTTTTCTTTCCTTCACGGCTTGCTCAATATACAGATTGAATAACATCGGGGAGAGGCTACAACCCTGTCTGACTCCCTTCCCAAACACTGCTTCCCTTTCGTGTCCCTCGACTCATAACTGCCATCTGGTTTCTGTACAAATTGTAAATAGCCCTTCGCTCCCTGAATTTTACCCTTGCCACCTTCAGAATTTGAAAGAAAGTATTCCAGTCAACATTGTCAAAAGCTTTATCTAAGTCTACAAATGCTGGAAATGTAGGTTTGCCTTTCCTTAATCTAGCTTCTAAGATAAGACGTAGGGTCAGTATAGCCTCACGTGTTCCAATATTTCTACGGAATCCAATTTGATCTTCCCCGAGGTCAGCTTCTACTAGCTTTTCCACTCGTCTGTAAAGAATTCGCGTTAGTATTTTGCAGCCGTGACTTATTAAACTGATAGTTCGGTAATTTTTGCATCTTTCAACACCTGCTTTCTTTGGGATTGGAATTATTATATTCTTCTTGAAGTCTGAGGGTATTTTGCCTGTCTCATATATCTTGCCCACCAGATGGTAGAGTTTTGTGAGGACTGGCTCTCGCAAGGCTGTGTCAGTAGTTCTAATGGGATGTTGTCTACTCCATGGGCCTTGTTTCGACTCAGGTCTTTCATTGCTCTGTCAAACTCTTCATGCAGTATCATATCTCCCATTTCATCTTCATCTACATCCTCTTCCATTTCCATAATATTGTCCTCAAGTACAACGCCCTTGTGTAGACCCTCCATATACTCCTTCCACCTTTCTGCTTTCCCTTCTTTGCTTAGAACTGGGTTTCCATCTGAGCTCTTGATATGCATACAAGTGGTTCTCTTTTCTCCAAAGGTCTCTTTAATTTTCCTGTAGGCAGTATCTATCTTACCCCTGGTGAGATAAGCCTCTACATCCTTACATTTGGCCTCTAGCCATCCCTGCTTAGCCATTTTGCACTTACTGTCGATCTCATTTTTGAGACGTTTGTATTCCTGTTTGCCTGCTTCATTTACTGCCTTTTTATATTTTCTCCTTTCATCAATTAAGTTCAATATTTCTTCTGTTACCCAAGGATTTCTAGCAGCCCTCGTCTTTTTACCTACTTGATGCTCTGCTGCCTTCACTACTTCATCCCTCAAAGCTACCCATTCTTCTTCTACTGTATTTCTTTCCCCCATTGCTGTCAATTGTTCCCTTATGCTCCCCCTGAAACTCTGTACAACCTCTGGTTTGGTCAGTTTATTGAGGTCCCATCTCCTTTTAAATTCCCACCTTTTTGCAGTTGTTTAAATATAAAAAGAGAATCTAGCAAGTTGTTTCACAAATATGAAGGCCCATATAAGATAACTAATGTTCCATGTCTTAAAGCAGTGTTTATTGCAGCTCTTCAAATAGCAAGGAAAAGGTGTTATATCATGTAGATATGATTATAAAACTATATTTTCTTTAGCTATACTATATTTAACAGTTACATGACTATATATGCTGTCTCTTGCAGGTGTAGCCTGCCATGCACATCTAAGTATAGTATATGTGGAGTGATAACAACAGAATATGAGGTCTGTATCTCCATAATCAATGTAGATTGCAGTCCCCACTGGCCCATTATCTTTGTAGGGGGGAAACAAACTACCCTTAAATAATCTAATAGACATGTAAATATTATGAAAAGGATAATTGCTACTCACCATACAGTGAAGATGCTGAGACACTGATAGGCACAGTAAAAAGACTATTGGCCTTTGTCGAAAATAGACAACACACACACATATATACTCACACATAGACACAGACACACACACACACACACACACACACACACACACACACACACACACACACACAAAAACCAGTCTCTGGCAGCTGAAGACAGATCAAACATATACAAACATATCCTATCCACATACATACTCTGCAAGCCACCTACGGTACATGTCAAAGGGTACCCTGCACCACTGCTAGTCGTTTCCTTTCCTTTTCAACTTGCAGGTAGATCTAGGGAAAAACAACTGTCTATATGCCTCTGTATGAACTCTAATGTCTCGTATCTTACCTTTGTGGTTCTCATGTGAAATTTATGTTGATAGCAATAGGATTATTCTGCAGTCAGTTTCAAATACTGGTTCTCTAAATTTTCTCAGTAGTGTTCCTCAAAAACAATGTTGCCTACCCTCCAAGGATTCCTATTTGAGTTCCCAAAGCATATCCATAATACTAGTGTGTTATTTGAATCTATCAGTAACAAATCTAGCAGGCCGCCTCTGAATTGCTTTTCTGTCTTCCTTTAATCCAACCTGGTACAGATCCCACACACTCACAAAGCACTCAACAATGGGTTGCACTGGTGTCCTATATGCAGTCTCCTTACAGATGAACCACACTTTCCTAAAATTCTCCCAATAAACCAAAGTCGACCATTCACTAACCGTACCCCAATCCTCATACGCTCATTCCATTTCGTATCACTTTGCAATGTTACACACATATTTAAACAACATGACTGTGTCAAGTAGAACACTACTAATGCTGTATCCGAACTTTATGGGTTTGCTTTTCCACCCATCTACGTTAACTTACATTTGCATATTTTAAGATAACAAAATGCAAATTCACACACAGATATAAGATTGAGACAAGTACCTGTGAGCATTAGCAGATGTGAATCAAGCAAGCCACATGTGTCTAATTTTGAGAAATTGCTTAAGGATTATGCAACCGATACCTAATAACAAGGAATGACCATTCGAACACAGACTGCTGGAAGAAAAATAGTACATCCTTTTGGAAGCATCCAGTTTATCCTAGATTGCAACAGTGTTTATGGAGTACATGAAATGATCACATTTACAGATCAATAGCACAAGCAGTTCTGAGATAAAAGGTATCGACTCATGCTGAAACACTGCTATTGGCATGTGGCGTAGTGTCCACTGGTGGGAATGCAGGAGCTGACTCTGGCATCCAGTCAATCATAAAGATGACAAATACTGTCCTGAGATACGTTATTCCACGCCTGCCATAGTTCTGCAAGAGTTGTTGGTAGACAAATTGCATGAGTCACTTCTTGTCCCAATGTAGCCCAAATATGCTCAATTAGAGACATGTCTGGAGATGATGCTGGCCAGGGAAGTTGCTGCACATCTTGCATTGAAGCTTGAGTTTCACCTGCAGTGTGTGGGCAAGCATTATCATGTTGGGACACACATCATCATTCTGTTCACATGACAAAAGGATGGGTCTAACAGCATTCTGCACATATCAAGTACTGGTTTGCATTCCCTGCAGAAACACCAAAGATGAACAAGAGTTGTAGCCCAGACAATATGGTGTGCAGTGGGGCCAGTGTGTCATGGATAAATACACTCTATGAGACAGAGCTCACCAGGTCTACATAATACACACACACGACCATTATTTTCACACAAGGAGAATCTGCTTTCATTGCTGAAAACCACAGCATGACATTCCATCTTCCAAGTGATTTTTGGATGGTACCAGTTGAGCTGTGCATGTCAATGCTGTGATGTGAGCCAAAGATGAGCTAAAGGCATGCGTGCCCATAGTCCCCCTGGTAATAACCAGTTCACAACAGTTCATGCTAACATGTCTGGGCTCAAAAGCTCTCTTATCTGTGCTGTGATAGCTGTATGACCTGCCACTGCTGCCCTTTCAATACCACATTCCTGGCAGGCATCTGTGCTGCATAGATGTCCAGAACCTCACCTACTGGAGTGAGAATTTTCACATGACCACTGATACCAGCATCATTGCCCTGTTGTTGCAGCATGTCCAACTTGTGTGGCAGCCCTCCAAAAGGACCATCTTACCACTCAGAAGACCACAGTTTGATCCATTGCTCAGTTGGCTGTAGGAAGTATGAGTGTGTCTCCATGGCATAGTTGCCTGTTTTCTTGGCACGTTTGCACCACACTCAACCTTCTGGATGTGAGTAGTCCTTAATAAAGGGTAGACATAGATGATGCTGTGGTAACTATGCCACTATGATGCTGAAACCATGGTATATGCTGTCATGGTGTCAAAATTAATGTTATCTTTGTTGTGACTCGCTGATCTTTCAAAGTGCAGCTGCACAGTTACGCGTGTCCTCTACATGCGGCGCTGTCTGCCAGCCATGCAGCAGCAGCGCCACCTAAGCGGCCAGCCAGCCAGCGGCCGCTAGACTTGGACTCAATTATGATTTGACTGTTAAAGCGTACACACATCTTACTCTCTTTACTTGATCTGTGACTTTCATGTATTGCGTCTTCCTTGAAATATAATTGTTCAATTTGAAGTTATAACAATTGGCGACGAGGTAGTGATTTTTCTTTTCCATCGTTGACCCACATGTTTCCATGGCTACTTTAGAGCAACTATTGCAAGGTCTCATAGAACAGCAAACGCTTCTCACAAATGCGATTCGTGATTTCGTCGCGGCATAAAATGCGGGGCGTCTCTCATCGTAGTCTCTCCCTACTTTTCCTCCTTACGACGAGACGGCGGAAGACTGGTCTGATTACGAAAAACGTCTTCGACAGCACTTCTTGGCATCTCATGTTGCGGATGAACAGACATGTAAGTCTCTGTTCCTTTCATGGATTTCACCTCAAATGTATCGGTTGTTGTCGCAATTGGCTCCTTTGGAAGATCCTGCGTCTTTGTCCTTAGCTGAAATGTGCTCACTTCTGTCCGTATATTTTCAAAAGCATACGCATGTGGTAGCCTCTCATGTTGCCTTTTATCGTTGTCAAAAACAACCGAATCAATCCTATCACGCTAGGGCTGCTGAACTTCACGGCCTCAGTAGAAAGTGTCAATTTTTTACGGAAGTTCACAAAGAATCCTATACCGATTCCATGTTACGGGATGCTATTATCCGATCAGTGCCCGACAAAGAAGTTAGGCAATGTGCCCTTCAGTTGGCAAATCCGACTCTAGATGAAGTCCTATCCATCGCTCAGTCTTTCAAAATTTCTCGCACCGCTGGAGCGCAAATAGAGGCATGGGGCGACGTCAGGGAAATACAACCTCTGTTCGATGTTGACGAAGTGTGTGGCGTGTCCCCGCCGGCCGACGTGGCCACAGTACGCTCCCAAGTGCACCCTCAGCCTAACTGTAAACAAACCTCTAAGAAACTGCAGCACAACCCACGGCAACTTCCTTTATGTCCGCGGTGTTTTATGAAACATTCACGAGAAGATTGTCCACAACGTTGGGCCGTGTGTCACAAATGCAGAAAAAAAGGGTCGTGTGTCATCCGACTGCATACATGATGTTCATGGACATGATGCTGATTCTGATTCTGTGTTGTCTGTCAATTGTACTTCTTCCCTCACTGTCCAAATACTTGGTTGCGATGTTCGCATGCAGGTCGATACTAGTTCTGCTGCCACTATCATCAGTTCTCAGACTGTCTTCAGTTGGGTTCTCCAATCCTGTCACCTGTCACTAGGCAATTATGGACTTACAATAAACAGAAGATTTCTCTCTTGGGACAATTTGATGCTGAAGTATCTTACAAATCTGTCATTCACACTGTTCCCATATTTGTGGTCGACCATAGTAATGCGGAGAATCTTTTTGGTTTCGATGCCTTTTGCGTTTTTGGGTTCTCCATAGATGACTCTGTCAATATCGTCTCTGATGCTATTCCTTATGCTCGATTGGATTCCTTGTCAATGACATTTTCGTCCCTTTTTTCTCCTGGGTTAGGCCATGCAAACGACTTTGAAGCTCATATCACGCTCAAACCCACTGCTCGGCCTAAGTTTTTTCAGGCTCGGCTCATTCCTGTGGCCCTTCATGATCAGGCCAAATGGGAGCTGGATCATCTCACTGCTTCAGGGGTCTTGCTTCCTGTCACTTCCAGTGAGTGGTCCTCTCCTGTCGTTGTCGTTGCTAAGCCATATGGTGATATTCGTCTCTGTGGCAATTTCAAAGCCACTGTAAATGCTCAATGCCTTATCGACACTTACCCTATGTCTCAACCTGAAGAATTGTTCACTAAACTTGCTGGAGGCCAGTATTTTTCTAAAATTGACCTGTCAGAAGCTTATCATCAACTTCCTCTCGACACTGCTTCCTGGCAGTTTCTCGTGCTGAACATGCCTTTCGGCCTCTATCAATACCAACGCTTGCCATTCGGGGTTGCCAGTGCCCCTGCTCTCTTTCAGCGATTCTTGGAACAATTATTGCTCACTGTCCCTGGGTGTATAAATTACCAGGACGACATTGTTGTCACTGGCTCCATCACTGACGAACATCTTGAAAATCTCCGCACGCTTTTTCATGTCTTACAGACTGCAGGCATCTATCATGTACTTACGGATCACAAACCACTTGTTTCCTTGTTTCATCCATCAACGTCACTTCCCAACAAGGCTGCACACTGCTTCCAGCGTTGGGCGCTCTACTTATCTCATTTTAATTGTGAGATTCATTTCTGGCTGACGGCTCAACATGCGAATGCTGATGCACTGTCTCACCTTCCCATGGGTCCTGATCTGGCATTCTATAGGGACGAACTTTTGTGTTTCCACCTGGATGTTGCCGAGCTGTGAGTTGTGGATGGGTTCCCCGTCACCGGGAACCGGCTGGCGGCTGCTACGGGTTCTGACTCTACCCTCTCCCAGGTTTTATGCTGTATTCATAAAGGTTGGCCAGATCGTCCGTCCGCTAAGACTTCTGATCCATTGCGGAACTACTACGCTTTGCGTTACCGCCTCATGGCTAGGGATGGTGTTACCCTCCTTTCCACCGAAAATGCTTCGCTGCGTGTTGTGGTACCTGTGTCTTTGCATGCTTCAGTCTTGCGCTTCCTTCACCAAGGGCACTGGGGTGTCTTTCGCACAAAATCTCTGGTGCGCCGTCATGTGTACTGGCCCGGCATCGACTCTGAAATCACACATATGGTCGCTGCCTGTGGCCCTTGTGCATCACAGGCCGCTGCCCCAAAGTCATCTTTGTCACCGTGGCCTTCACCTGAGAAGCCCTGACTTCACGGGATGTTTTTTAGGTACTTATTGGCTTCTCGTTATTGACGCCTACTCTAACTTTCCTTTAATTGTCCTTTGCACGTCGCCTACCACTGTGGCAACCACCAATGCTCTAGCTCGCATTTTCTCTTTGGAAGGCCTTCCCTCTACTCTTGTTACTGATAGTGGTCCGCAATTTGCCTCTTCCGATTTTGCGGATTTTTGTGCCCGTCATGGTGTCATGCATGTTACTGCCCCTCCGTTCCATCCACAGTCAAACGGTGAGGCTGAATGACTGGTCCCCACATTTAAGGCTCAGATGAGGAAACTCCTGACTTCTTCTGCTGCTGATGATGCGCTTCTCCAATTTCTGGCTTCTTACCGTTTCACCCCCATGGGCGACCACAGCCCGGCTGAGCTATTGCATGGCCAACAGACCCGCACGCTACTTCATCTTCTGCGGCCTTACACCTCACGGCCGCGGGTGCCTTCACTTGGCCGGTTCACCACCGACGACCTTGTATGGGTACAGGGATATGGCAGGCGGCATCTTACGACACCGTGGCCAATACCTGTATGAAGCCCAGACGGACACGGATGTTGCAGTGCGTCATTCGGACTTCGGCCTTGTGTGCCGGCAACGCTTGTTCCGGATGCCACTACACCACCTTCGGCTCTACCTGACGCTCAGGATACTGGAATCTCTCATTACTCACAATGCAGTCCTCTCACCATCATATCGGTGCCAGCACAAGAACTGACGCCACCAGGAGACGTGTCCATGCAGGAACCAGATGACCATCATCTGGCCAAGCAACTCTACTCACCTCCTTCTCCTACGGAATGCTGACACATTGCCCATGTCTCCTGTTATAACATCCGGACTTGTCGCAATGGGCAGATTGGTGCACGGGGCCCCAGCGGATTCGACCACCACGTCTCCTGTCATCTCGAACCGTTATCATCGGGGACACTTCCGACCGTACGGGAAGCCTCCTCCTTGAGACGTTATGGCCAGTCAAACAACACCTATGGATGTTAGCAATCTACAGGCCACCTCCATCAAGACCTGTGCAAAAAATTCAAAGGGGGGAAAAGTGTTGTGACTCGCCGATCTTTCAAAGTGCTGCCGCGCAGTTACGCGCATCCACTACATGCAGCAGTGCCACCTGAACGGCCAGCCAGCCAGCGGCCGCTGGACTTGGACTCAGTTATGATTTGACTGTTAAAGTGTACACACGTCTTACTCTGTTTACTTGAACTGTGACTTTCATGTATTGCGTCTTCCTTGAAATATAATTGTTCAACTTGAAGTTATAACAAACTTTCCAGGTATACAAATTTTTTCCTGCCAGTGTATTTTATGATGAGGTGAATATGTGACAATATACTGAAGGAAAGCTAGCAAATTAGCGTACATTTGTTTTCATTATTAAATGATTAAGCCAATAATTATTTAGATTACCATACACATGTTACAACAGAAATATAGCTGTTAGCATCTCTCTTGCAGGCATCTTACACAGAAAATGATAATAAATATAAAATACTGCCTTGCAATAAGAATGCATACTAATTGAAGACTGTCTTATTATAATTTTCATCATTTTTTAGAAGAGTGTTTTAATATGATATAATTTGCGTGAAGTTTTCTAACCATAATAAGTAAACTAGTACATGTTACCTAACACGTAGCTCTAGTTATAAGAGGCCGGCCACGGTGGTCTAGCGGTTCTAGGCGCGCAGTCCGGAACCGCGCGACTGCTACGGTCGCAGGTTCGCATCCTGCCTCGGGCATGGATGTGTGTGATGTCCTTAGGTTAGTTAGGTTTAAGTAGTTCTAAGTTCTAGGGGACTGATGACCACAGATGTTAAGTCCCATAGTGCTCAGAGCCATTTGAACCATTTTTTTCTATTTATAAGAAAAAGAGGTGAAAAGAATGGTGTAATATTAAACAGGAGACTGTAGCCATATATACGAAAAAGTTGTGTACTGGATAGGGTAGATGGATCAAAGAATGGATGACCTTCACACGAACTGAGCAAAAATGGAGTTATAAGTAGGGACAATATCACTTTAAAACTCACATGTTTGTTTAGGAAATATCCTTCTGAGCAGGGAGGTGTATTCGATAGCTTCTACAGAGATAGAATACTGTTAATTTTGAGGTTTACTCCAAAGTTACATAATCAACAAAACTGAAGATTTTAAAAAAATCACATACATTGGCAATTCAATTAAAATAAATGAAGACAATAAAATTAAAGCTACTCTAACTTCATATGAAACAGTTGAGCAGCAGAACATAATGAAACAAATAAAGAATTATTTGAATTATATGAGTGACCAGCAATTAATACAGCATAAACACCTAATCTAGTACAACAAGAAATAATAAAAAACCATAAGGAGAAGCACATATACAAGTTAAATGAGGAAAAATTGTTCAAACAGCTAAATGAAATTACTGAATTAAGAACAGGAGAAAAATAATAAAGGGAACCATTTGATAAAATAGGGACAGTTACTCCTTAAAACTAACTGAATTGCATCACTAAAAGACTGAGGTACACCAACAAAACCTACCTTCTTAGGACCTTCTTCAGTCTAAATATAACCTGGAATTTTTTGCTCTAACAAAGCAAGAAAAGCTGCTCTAATTAAAACACAAATATCTAAAATAAGAAAATTTTAAATAAGTATAAATAAATCATAAAGTATCAATACTATTTGTAGAAGTAATCTACACAAATGAATTCTAAATTGAACTCGTTAATCTGTCAAAATAGTATTAATTAATTTAAATCAACAATATAAAAATATTTTACGTAAATGGACTTTTTGTACTCATATGGATAATTATGGCTTAGGATAGAAACTGACTTGACTCACACAGGTCTGAGCTCAGATCAAGTAAGAATTAAAGGTCAAACACACTTAATTATTGTGCTCCTGCACCCAAAATTTTTCTTAGTTCAAAATTGAAATCATAATCTGTTACTTGATATAATTTCTTGAAAGCGATTATGCTGTAATCCCTAAGGAAATTTAATCTTATGATCATAAACTACTGAAAATGGCATTTTAGTTGATGTGATGTGGAACATACCAGTTAGTTTACAAATAAAATACATTTTTACTGTGAAAACGTGGCTATGTGCTGGCCATTTACATAAGTGGACTTTCTCATCTTAATCTACAATAAAATACGATGAAAGTAACCCAGTCACATACATACTGTGGCAATAAGCTACTGTGCTTTCATGCACATCACCCCTCTACTCTAGCAGATGTTCTCACACTTTAGCAGACCATGCAACGTCCAGCAAAATCTGTGTCATAAAATGTATACATCTGAGGACAAGAATTTTCTCTGTTATGCGCTGCTTTGCCACAGCATGTGGTGTTTTCCTCTAAAGCATGCTAGAGGAAGCATACCCAAATCCTGGCACTTCCTGCATAGATGTCGAGCTGTCCACATGACAAGTGCAGTGATTTAATCATCCTTTGGTGTTAAGTTTATGGTCAAGTTATTTCATTACTAGAATTTAATAACTTGCCATAGTGCTACCAGATAGGTGCATGGCCAATGAAGTCATCAATTGTGAGTTAGTTTAGTGTGTCTATGAATCAAACCTCATTGCAGGCTCCCGTAACACGTACAGAAAACTAGTAGGTGAGATTGATACCATACTTCAGGGAAACATTATTCAGCACCCATCTCACAGTGTCTCATGTCCTGACCATGAAGTATCCACTTCACAGAGCCTGTTAAATTATAGCAAGTGAGGCAGAATCTGACCTCTTTTTGTGAACTATACACAAGCCACTGCAGTGGCATGCATGCAGATGTTTAAGACTGTGTTAGGTTAGCTTTACCTATGGTACCTCAAGTTTGTTTATTTGTATTTTGTATTTGCTTTAATAACCGTGATAGATTAGCTTCAACCACAGTACCTCACGTTCACGTATTTGCAATACCATTTTGCTTTGACCATTGTATTACATTAGGCACACTTACAGGACCTCCAACTTCATTTATTTGTATTTGCAGCTCTCCTTGATCACTGTGTTAGATTACCCCATTTACCATTCTTCAAGAACATTTACAATGTTTCTCATGCCTAAAAAAAAATGTTTAAACTGATTACACAAACACACAGATGGTGGGCACTCCTTGAGTACTTGTGATGTCTTCATGAGTGGTGGAGATTACCGGACCAACTCGACAGAGTTTTTCTTCACAGGCATTTTTGTGACAGCTTCCCTTTGTAAATACATTCTACAATCAATTCTGCCTCTCAACATTCCAATAAAGGAACCGTTTATATTCAGATGTCTTTTGTACATTGTTCCCATGCGTTGCCCATCTGTTGTACTGTGCCCTTCTAGCAAGCCCATGATATCTGCCTGTTGTGCCAGTGAGGAAGATTATTGTCACAGTACTATTAATCCAGAAATTCATTTATGGTGTAAAATGAGTAGAAAGTAGAAATGATTTCAATTTGTTTTTAAGACGTTCATTATCTGCTAGTACTTTTAACACACAATGGATGGGATGAAATATTTTTATTGCTGCATACCTTGCTCTTTTCTGTGGAAAAGTAAAGTTGTGGATAGTGAGGACTATATTGTTCCTTGTGTTATATTTATGATTGTGCCATTATTTTAACTTGTTTATCATGGTCCTACAGCAGCCATTGTTGATACTTTGTGGATAAGCATGTAAACTGCTTGCTGAGAATCAAGGTGAGCACCTATTTCGTTCCATACCACTCTGTTTGGAAACAGTGTTTGCTGCATATAGGAGCTCCACATAGTGTTTTATACTCTACGTCAGAGATAATATATATTACCTTAAACATTTATGTGTCATCGTGTACCCAAGAGGTCCCCAACCATTTTTGCCTTGTAGACCATGTGCCATCATGTTAAATTTCACACATTTATTGATTTAAATGGCACAAAATGTAAAACTAGAAAAAACTGATACATAAATGCTTTTAATGGGAGTGGTGAGCCTGATGCTGTATTGGAAAATTTTCAATATTTGGCTTCAATTTAGTTATGTTGAGTCGTAAATCTCCTCAGTCAGTGATTTCCATCTCTTCCTTTTTCTTTAAAGAGAATTGGCAACCATGCTGACACCATTTTCTGTGAGATTTGAAGATGAAAAAGCTATCAAAAACTTTCTGGCAATAGTCCATAATATAGAGTAAGTAACATGTACATCTCTCTGAAGCCAGAATTGCTGATTTCTCTTTCAAAACTGTACCTTAAGTTCTTTGTTGGTGTTTTTTCTGATCAGTTCCTCTTTTAGTATTACATTCATTTCTTCAATATCACTGTATGGCTTGATAATCCATTGTGGTATTTCCACAGTTAAGACATCCTCAAACCTAGTTTCATAAATCTGTGTGAAGCACATTTAAATGTTGAATATCATCATCCTGGTAGTTTGTCTCTGACAAAGTGGGGAAGTTTGCACCATATAATGTTTTGCTTCATTAGTTTAGTTTTGGCAAGAAAAGCTGAAATGTTTGACTTCATTTATATTAAATTTAGACTGTCACCTTAAAATGTCAAGTTAACCTCATGAGCCCCTCTTTCTCTACAGTACTGGGTACACATGTGTATACTATGTTTATGTTGAATGTTGCATTTCTTGAACATTATAATTGGCTTTACCTGCCACACTATTCACATATCCAAGTTAACTCACATGTACCAGGTTACAGCAAATATGTATTGTTACAACATGATGCAAATACTGATTGTGTCAGTTACCAAGTTTTAATGGTGTATCACCTTTGTTTTATGAACATTGTCCAATTATGATGACCATGAATAATGAAAAGCTGGTTTTAACTATGTCGCGTACAGCTGTTGTTATTTTAATATAATAGGGGGAAACATTCCACGTGGGAAAAATATATCTAAAAACAAAGATGATGTGACTTACCAAATGAAAGTGCTGGCATGTTGCTAGACACACAAACAAACACACACATACACATAAAATTCAAGCTTTTGCAACCAACGGTTGCTTCATCAGGAAAGAGGGAAGGAGGGGGAAAGACGAAAGGATGTGGGTTTTAAGGGAGAGAGTAAGGAGTCATTCCAATCCCGGGAGCGGAAAGACATACCTTAGGGGGAAAAAAGGACAGGTATACACTCGCACACACACACACACACATATCCATCCGCACATACACAGACGCAAGCAGACATTTGTAAAGCAACCGTTGGTTGCGAAAGCTTGAATTTTGTGTGTATGTGTGTGTTTGTTTGTGTGTCTATCAACATGCCAGCGCTTTACAAATGTCTGCTTGTGTCTGTGTATGTGCGGATGGATATGTGTGTGTGCAAGTGTATACCTGTCCTTTTTTCCCCCTAAGGTAAGTCTTTCTGCTCCCGGGATTGGAATGACTCCTTACCCTCTCCCTTAAAACCCACATCCTTTAGTCTTTCCCTCTCCTTCCCTCTTTCCTGATGAAGCAACCGTTGGTTGCGAAAGCTTGAATTTTGTGTGTATGTGTGTGTTTGTTTGTGTGTCTATCAACATTGCAGCGCTTTCGTTTGGTAAGTCACTTCATCTTTGTTTTTAGATATGTTGTTATTATAAGAAAGATTTTATTGATGTGTGAAGCTGTGATGGCACCAACACTAATCAAGAATGTTTCATGATCTGAAGATGGCTAGATTAATAACCAAAACTAGTAATCCATCCAAATAAAGCAGATTTCGTGTGTGATCTCAACTTTGATGGTTTTGTCTCTAACATAAATAAAAAATTTGCAACAATTTGTGTAGTTACTGGTTGACAATGTCAACAATCTTGATAACCTCATTAAATTTAGTAAACAAATCCATTAAGTAAGCAATGTCTGGTTTCCACTTAATTAAATTTTCTTTTAAAATTGGATTTTTGCCATCCAGAAACTCTAAAACAGTCTAGGAAATGATACAAATTTAGTCAAACATAACACTTTTGAAGCCAGTGTACTTCAGCGTGAAGGAGTAATTGATCAAAGTTCTCATAATTTTCTTCATGTAACTGTGTGAATAACATAGAATTCAACACATTGTTTTAAATTTTGTTTACTGCATTAATGACAAATTGAAGAGATTAATGCAATCTACCGTGCACATTTTTAGCAACTAAATGTCGTCGATGGATGATGCAGTGTATTGCAGACACCCCAGGTACATTTTGTTTTGAATGGTTCATAAATCCATTATTACCTAATGTTTAATAACAGAACTGCTTTTCCATTAAATAATCTTTCAAAACATTACATTGATTCACGTGTAGTGTCTGTTGTCACAGTTATTGCAAAGAGCAGTTTTTCATGGATTTCCTTGTATGGGGGAAAAATGCCAATAATAATTCTTCATTACCAGGTAAAGCTGATCTGCCCAGTTGTGTGGAGAAATGAATCACCTGCAGATAACTGCAAGATGCTTTCAATGTCACAACACATTTCACCAATACGTCTTTGAAATAAGTTGTTGCCCAAAGGAATTCTTTTGAGTATATCAAGGCAGGTTTATATAGAATAGTCTTTAAAATGTTCCTACCCAGCTCGCTGGGAGGAAATCCTGATGATGAGCCTTTAAAACATCTTCAGTGGCTGGCAAAATTAACTGTTCCCTGATATATGCAGCTTCCAGATTTCACTGTAAGTAGCAAGATAGTATAAGACACCTGCAAACCATCAGCATCTCTTTGTGATATCAAAACGAAAATGCTGCCCATTGTGGGTCTTGTTTGAAATTTTTCTTTAAATATTTGAAAGTGTTTCAAATGTTTACCTGTTATTATTTTTCAGGGTGACACTTTAAGCTTGGATGGTTTCATAGCACTGCTATTTAACACATAGTTACTTAAAACATACACAGGTAATCATCTGCCCGATAATGACTGAATTAAGGCAAACTTCAAATAATCAACATTGTATTGTCTACATTTGTTTTTAGGTTTGCCCATGTTTAGTATTAGTTATCTGTAGGCAAAAATTAATCTATTTGATAACACATAGCAATAAAAATTAACCGTCACCACCTCAAGTCATGATCAGCAAGTCTCTAAGCAATTGAAGGAATTACAAAAGGAAAATTTGATAAAAAATGTAATTTATTCCTTAACTCTGGCACTTCCACACAGTATGACATTGATTCACTGTAAATTGTATGGTACACAAATATAATTTTTTCACAAAAAGATGAATGAGGGCTTCTTAGTTCTGGATCAGCAGAATTCAGTTAACTTTGGCCTGCTCATCAATTATGTCCAGCAACTGCCTACATTAGTGATGTAACATACAACCTAACATAAGTTGCCACTGATTGTTGTGCCATGTCACATTGTGTCACAAATAATTGCATCTCTTGATGAGCAAAGAAGCAGTTCCTGGCCCATCACAGGCAGCACCAGATACTCTTTCCACTCCTCGGAGAGGGGAAAGAGGTAGTCTTTTAGAGAGTGCAAATATAAAAATAATTAATAATGTTGCTGCATGTCATGAGCAGGGGAGCAAATAAAGAGTTGCTCCACTGTCTTTCTTAGCCAATGAGATGAACAGTGATGTACACAGGAGCAAGCTTCAGCACTGTGAAAAGAATTTGAAACTTTATTTGTGACCTGCCTAAATAGGTCTCAGACCTCATATCAGTTCTTCCTGTTTACTGTATAAATTTAGAAAGTTTTTTATTGCTTAAACCAATTAGTGATTCAAAGGAAACAAAAAGCTTCTTATTTCAAAAGACTGCCTCAGTTTCCAAATAATGAAGGCACTAATGGAGGAATTGCAGCCATCTTAGGTATTATGACCAATACAATACTTTATAACAAAATTTAAATTGAAGATATGGAGTGAGAGTAAGTGGCTGCAGTCATTTTTTGCACTTTTTTATTACAATGTTCCACTGAGATCACAATTTTAATTTCATTACTAACCAGTTTTGGCTATTGTCATCAACATAATCTGTAAAACATAAAATGAAAGCAGACCATTAGGAACAAACTACATAACTTAAAAAAAAAAAAACAAGTAGATATGTATAGTATAACATACTAACTTTACATGTGTTTCTTCGGCTATATTTCTGTCAGGTGGACATGCCATATGCAAGCGCTATGTGACAACAGCAGATGGGTATTTTTAAAAGCAAGTAGCTACCACTGGTAGTTGGCTCTGGTGCTAAGAGCACATGATTATCCTTAGCATGTCTTTAAAAACAGGTTTGTGGTTGTTGCAATATCATTACAATATAGAATAATGAATATATAAAATAAACTTACATCATATGCTAAAATAGTCTGTTGCTTAAACTGTATAACAGAATAGAATATTTAGTTCAATAACAAAAGTAAGTACGTGATATTTTTGCAGTAAATCAGCAACATATCCATCCCTTTGACACCCTTTACTCAATTTTTGCTTACTTTTCCCTTCTTACCTTATAATCTAGAGTGTGAGTGACCTGCATCAATTTCCCTTCTTTCCCTTTTCTTCACTCTCTCTCTCCTACCTGACGAAGCAACAAGTTCCCCAAAGTTATGTTTTATTTATTTTCATTGGTTTTGTGTGACTGTTGGCTGTACTGAGCTATGGTAAGCGTTGGCCAGCCCATGTATCTGTTTGCATATTTTTACATTTCTGTAAGAGATTTTCCTTTTAATCAGATATTTACTCTCACAACTCATTTTCATGTTTCTTCTCAAAATTACTCATACTTACAAATGAAATAAGTATGAAACATATAAGTACTGTATAATGTTTATTCACATGAATTTGATTTTATTCATCACACTTTTAACCAGTACCAATAACTGGAAAACAGTTATGATGAACAGTTTTCTACAATACATTCTCACATAAATGTTTCAATTTAACAATGGAAAATCCAGGATTGGTGTTCTCATGAGACTGTCTCTGAACTGAGAATTACACATTTAATATCCATGATAGATCTCTGTGTGTAATATGAAATCCTTTAGTGAAAGACACATATCAGTTTCAAGAGATAAATAATGATGACGCCACTGTCTTGCTAGTCACAACTGCGAAATCTTGCATACACTGTAGAATGCATGTATATGTTTTTGTCATTGTTTCGAGTCTCCTCACATTGCCTATATCAGTCATCAGTCGGAGTCCCAGGAAGATGGTCTACAGAACCATTCTGCAACATAAGAACAAGTGTCAAACACATACAAATGCTTTCTTTCTTAGACAGTTCATTTGTTTTTTGTTCTAAAGGTCACTTGCACTAAACATAATAGTGACATGGAACAAGTCAATTTAAAGGCTGTTAACTTGATCTGTCTTTTAATATGACTGCATGCTGACTATTTAGTGATACGTTCACACAACAGGACAGAATGTTTAATTCAGTAACAATAGTAAGTATGTCATACTTTTGCAGTAAAGAAGCTACATGTTCCATATTAATTATCTGTTATATTACTTCAAGAGAGAAACACTTCCTCAGGACATTATAACATGGCAGAATGGAGTGGCACACACAGAACCATATAATACTACATCAACCACAGTTCTGATACCAAAGGTGTTTTAGTCAACTACAGCTTATCTCCATCTGTTGAAGAGATGCAATGTAGTAGTTAAGCAATAACTTTTTATTTACTCAAGTTCAAACACCAATTAACTGAAAAACATAAGTCAATACAAAGAATACTTATAAAAATCAAAGAGTAAAGCAGATTGTCCTTGCACTCATTACCACAGAATAGTACTGCATTTCATTGTGCATTCACAGATGTTCTTCTGGTGACTCCCACAGTGTGCGTCATATCAATTGAAGGTTATGATATCAAGGTAGTGTATAGTACTCACTCATTATGAGCGCCTATTAACTTTGTTTGTTCATGTATTTATTGTTTTTTCAACTTTAATTTGTTACATACATCACATGTAAATAGCTTTTAACAACCCATTCAGTATAATTATGTAATTATCTGGTTATAAATTATTTCTGCTATTATCAACACACAAATGGTTCTAGTACTGAAATAAAACGGATTCCTAATGCAAAAGTTATTGATTCTGTAAAACATATGTTATGAAATTATTTCAAAATTATATTAGTATCATGCAGCATACTGTATTTCAGCAATACTATAAATTTCACTTAAAACCATTGTTAACAGTTTCTGCTCAAGGTAATTTTGCTTAATACTGTAATTGAATTTTACAAGCTTATTATCAGAATAAATACTTCATGTCATGGCACTGCTTATGTTAAACTCAATTTTTGTAAATCTTTGAAGTTTTAATTACAATCTTAGCAAAAACGTGTTTGTAATAACAGCCCAATATGAAAGATGTTACTGAGATTATATTTAAGTGATATGGGAGAGACCACATTAAAACAGTCTTGAATCAGTTTTTGTAATGCACACACTGCACGAGTTTACTTTGTCAGTTTCATTAATACAATTAAAAGTTTGTACAGAGAACTCCATTGAGTAATTTCTTTAGTAATTAGGAATGCAAAAATTGTCTGATATACAAAGAAAAAAGTGAGCTAAATGCAGAAACATTGAAAATTGATAGTTATTATCAAAAAACAGATGTACACCTACTGTTGAAGGAGCATTACAACAGATAAGTTAAGTAAGTTGCAAGAAGCAAGGTACATAGAAACAAAGTTCATTTCACACTGGAAGGTGATATGTAGATTTTTACATGGTGTGGGCTGGGAACAGATGTGTTCTCTAGCTGCATATTTATTGGGGATGTGATATATGGCAATATTTATGTGGAGAGACAAGATGATGTTATACATACAAGGGGTACTCAGAAAGATGCAAATTATCCCCTCAACAAAATAAAGTTATACAATTAAGTTTTCATTTGTTCACAGGTACATGTCTGCAGTACTGATAAACAGTGAAAGCCCCCACACCACAGTACCACAGAACACTACTAGAGGATCCATAACAAAATGGTGTCACCTATTGATAAAGTGGAGTGGTGTGTGTCAATTTCTTTTCTGAATTTGACAGGGAACAATGTTGTAACAGACCATGCTGAGTTGGTGCTATCAGGGGCAGTCAAATGAGAATCAAACATTTGCCACAACAGGACTATGGAATGGTTCCATTCAAAAGTAATCATGATGCCTGGTAAGACATTTATACCACTGGGAGTTGAGATGATCAATTCTTGTTTCATAGAACACAGTTGGCTGCTGACAGATCCACAACCGCACCCAAACTTGCACTTCTTTGTCCAACTGAAATCAACATCTACACCTGTCTTTCTTCTTTGACTGGAGGGTCCCTCTGCTCATTGAGTTCCTCAGGCACAGAACCACAATGGAATGCACAGTGCTATGAAGACACTCTGCAGAAACTACGACATGCCATAAAGTCGAAACACCCATGAATGCTGTCAGATGGAATCATCCTATTGTACAGTGCCAATCAGGTGATGGTTACACTTCAGCAGTTTGGTTGGGAAACACTCCAACATCATCTTTACACCCCAGATTTCACATCTGTGGTGACCTGAAGAAAAACAAGCATGGACATTGATTTCAGTCAGATGAGGAAGTGCAAGAGTGGGTGCAATTGTGGATCCATCCACAGCCAACCATGTGCTTTGAAACAGAAATTGATCATCTTGCCTCCGGGTAAGATAAACATCTCAACACATGTTATGATTACTTTTAAATGGAACTATTCCAGGGTCCCATTCTGATGGATTTTCAGTTTTTATTTGACTCCCCCTTATAAACAGCAACAGTACACCATCATATGACAGTGGTTAGGTGGTGCAGATACCTTCAGTGTTGTCAGAAAAGTCTGCATAACAAAGAACAAAGGGGCACACCATCTCTCTGTGAAGAACAGTGAATCACATGAGAAGAGGAGGCTCTGGTGCTTGAAAATCCGTGTATCACAGTCAAGGTGACAGTGGAAGAAATGAATATAAGTCAAGGCTCAGTTTTCAAGATCTTGCACATTATTTTCAAGGTGACAAAGATTGCTATCCGCTGGGCTCCATGACTGTTCACATCCTTTCAAGAAATGGGAACATGGATTCAATCACTGCCAAAAAGGGAGAAGATCTCAATGTCATTGGGAGAGTTGATACTGAGTGTAGTTTTGGGACTGTTGTGGTGTGAGTCCAAAAGTTTATGTTTGTAGGGGGCAAGCCATCATAGGAGCATACTATCAAAATCTCCTGATGATGTTGCAGGAGACTATTGAGATGAAGTGTCGTGGAAAAATGTACAAAGGTGTGTATTTTCCCCATTATAGTAGCCCTGCTTGTATCACACAGGCTGCTTATTCTTGCTATAAAATTTTGCCTCACCCCTGTACTTACCTTACATGCCACCCAGTGATTTCTTCCTCTTTTCTCACATGAAGAAACCACTAAGTGGCAGGTATTTTCAGCATGACAAGATGGTTTTTGAGAGGGAGTGTTTCCTGAACAGGCAATATGAGGATTCTATACTGCCAGAAAAAAATTAGTACTTAATACACCCTTTTAGAGTTTACCAGTTCAATCAAGATTTACTGTTGCAACAGTGCAAGTGAAGTACGTGAAATGATTACATTTACAGATCAATAGCATAAGCAGTTCAGAGAAACCAGATATTGACCCACACTGACACACCCATTAAGTATATTGTGTAATCTCCATGGCCAGTAATGCAGGTGCTAACTCTGGCATCCAGTCAATCATGGCGATGCCATATACTGTTTTGGGATACATTATTCTGTGCCTGCTCGACCTAGTCGGTTGACGAGTTGCACGAGTAATTTCTCATCCCTTCATATCACACATGTTCGCGACTGGAGACAAGTCTGGAAATTGTGCTGACCAGGGAAGCTGCTGCACATCTAGCAGAGCATGGTGTGTTTCACGGGCACTGTGTGAGCAAACATAATCCTGTTGGAAAACACATCATCTTCCTGTTTTAAGAATGGAGAAGAATAGGTTTAACAACATTCTGCACATACCAAGCAATGGTTAGTGTTTTCTCCAGAAACACCAAATCTGGACAAGAGTTATAGTTTATTGCACCACACACCACAAGCTCTGGGGTGGGGCCGGTGTGTCTTGGATGAATGCACTCCGTGAGACCGTACTCAACAGATCTACGTCGTTCATGCAAACAACCAACAACTGCATCAGGCAGAACCTTCTTTTTTTTCTGAATACCATGGCATGCCATTCCATCTTCCAAGTGATCTGACAGCACGAATTGAGCCACTTGCAGCAATGCTGAGGCATGAGTGGAAGACAGGCTAGAGCTGTGCATGCCTGTAGTCCCACTGCTAATAACTGGTGTGCAACAGTTTGTGTTCACATGTCTGGGCTCACAAGCCCTCTTGTCTGTGCTGTAGTAGTTGTATGATCTGCCACTACTGCCCTTAAAATATGACAGTCCTGGAGGCCGTCTGTGCTGTGTGGACATCCAATACCTCATCTACATGTGTGAGTATGATCATGTGACTAGCACATCCATCTCATGTGGAAACTCTCCAACGGACCTTTTCATAACACAGAAAGCCACAATTTGACCGCTTTCGAACTAGCTCAGATGGCTGCAGGAAGCTCAAGTGTGTTTCTGTGGCATAGTTTCCTACTTGCTTCACACGTTTGCACCCTACTGAGCCTTTGGCCTGTGAGCATTCCCAGTCTCTGCCAATTCCCAAGTCACCCATTACTGAGCAAAATGTGTCACATCAAAGGGTGAATGTGTACAGAAGGACTAACACCATCACCAGCTGTTATGGTAACAGCCTGATCTCTCCCCTGCCCCCCTCTCCCTCCACCCTGCAATGTAACAATTAAAACTCTGACTAACATATTCAGCTGACTTCAGATGTCACCCAAGCGCACCCCATCCCCATATTTCTCCAAAGCCATGTACTGGTGTTATCGTCTGCATGCACTGACTGACATGATTTTTAGCTAAAGAAAAGATCTGAGCTGTGATGTAACTCAAGGCCCACATTGATAAGATACTAACAGCATCAAATGCTATACTGAAACACACACATCAGGAAATTCAAGAGTTAACTAAACCTTTATTTATTTATTTTTATTCATTTAAAGATCATCTCACAATGATATGGAAATTGTAATGGTAATGCTGTGAAAATCACTAGCTTAAAAAGTGGACAGACACAGAATACACAAGGATAGGATAGGTGGATGACGTGACCACTGTGTTTCAATATTTCAAGATCATTTGATTTACACTGTAAAACTTACTGTTCTATACTTGATAATATTTGTCCTGCTAATATTATTGTAAACTGCAAGAGATTTTATTAAAGCCACTCTTGCAGGTGATGGACATTTTGTAGACCATGACCCTTATTTTTCTCCATCTATAGTATGAGCAATCTGATTTTGAGGTACTCGTCATTAGAAAGTCAAGTCTAATGTGGACAAGAGGTTACAGTGAAAACTTCATTAATTTGTTTGCAGATAGTCTGAGGAATGAAAGTTGGGTGTTTGTGTGTGAAGATGAACTGACAAAAAGACTGTGGAGATTATTTCGAAAAAATTTTTACGAACATTTGTAGATTTATGGTCCTATTATCTTCGATAATAATAGAGGCTGAAGTAATGAATTAAAAGTGTGCCAAGGCTGGGACTTAACCCACGTCTCCTGCTTACTAGGCAGATGTGTCATCTACTACACCACCTTCGCATTCTGGCTAATACCACTGTATGGACTATTCAAGTACAATGCTGTCCCTCACAGTACACTGAGGTGTGAATTTAATTGACTATAATAATAACACACGTTATCCTTATTTGTAAATGTTTAATCATACTTCTTCTAACAACCTAAATATGCAGCAAAGTAGTACAGAATGGAAACTTTGAATTCAAGAAAGTTTGCATCATACATCACTTTTTCAACTTTACTATTGAAAATGTTAGGTAGGCACTCACCCTCATCACTACTTTCACTTCTTTTTCAACAAGCTGCTGTGAATCATTTGACTTTTGTTTCAATTTCACAATTTTTTTACCATTGTCGAAGGTGCTTCCATTCAGTTGTTCTAAAAGATATGCTGGTTCCAGGTATCTACAAATAATTTGTAAAGCACAAATTAATAATGTATATAATGAAAATGTTATGATATATCACTAAGCTGCTATTTGTTAATAATTTTAAAACATAAAGAAATATCAACAAAACTGCTGCATGTATATGGCAACAACAATGACTCACCCTCTTCAGCATAGTTTCATAGGGTAAATCATATGTACAGATAGTTTAGTAATCCTGACTGATGTGCAAATGGCAGATCTGGATGTATCAATACATGTAACATAGCCCACACTTGATGAGAACACCTGTGGTAGGAACACCACCAAGATTAAGGCTGGTCACATGGAATTCCATAGTGGGAAAATATAAGGCCACCTGATAGTGTAATTTCTCTAAGTTGCTGTAATACAACTTCACCTTTACAAGTGAATATGACCACTGCTGCTGTTCACCTGTACCTACCAGACTTATGATGTACAGTGCTTCAACTGATGAGTGTCAGGCTTAACACAGAATGGCACAAATAAAAGCGGCCCATGTACGTATAAATGAAGTACAGTGAAATTACAAAAATAAATAGCTGAAATGGACCTACCATTTATTTACAATGAAAAATACATTTATAGGAGATGCTGAAAGTGATGCCTGCAACATCAATACATGGCTGTGCACATCTAAGCGTATTCAGAAACACCCGGCATAAAATTCAGATATCGATGGTGGCAACTTCACAGCTGATGTTGTCTTTCAGTTCCTGTATCGTGTGTTATGTCTTATAAACATTGCTCTTCAAGTGTCCCCAAAGGAAAAAAAATCATATGTAGTTAGATCTGACAAACATTGTGGCCACAAATGTTCATTCCTCATTGAAGACATTATGGACTCATTCCAGGGATACCTTAGAAATGCGGCATGCTGCCCCATCTTGGTGGAAGAAGTAGTATTGTCTTTCATATTCAGTAAGCTGAGCAAAAAAATGTATCAAAAATTTCCATATATGCAACCATGTTGAGGGTAGTGTCAAAAAATATGAGTCCAAAGCTGCACAGTTCTGTTACACTGCACCAAATGCTAATTTTTTCATTATGGAGTGGTTGCTGACAAACTCCATTGCCCAGTACCTCATGTTCTGTGAATTCACATGATTGGAAAGATGAAATCATGCTTCATCACCCATTATGTAATGGAAAGGGTCCAACAAACCATTATTGATGTTATTCAAAAGCCATGTGCAATAATCTACGTGTTAGTGACTACCATCCACCCACAGTTGCATTTCTACCTAGTAAGCAAAAAGACCCATGTTTGGGTCCTGGCCATGACACAAATTTTAATTCATTTCCTTAGCTTCTAACATTCTCGTAGATAAAGATGAGACTTAAATATCTTGGGGAAAATTTAATTATAAGATCTATATGATTACATATAGTACAGGACTTCCTCATTACATCCAACACTGTCACTGTTGCCAGGGCTCTCCGGCATTGGAATAGCACCCCAATGTAGGGGGAAAATTTTAATTCATTTTTTCACCTTCCAACATTATCGTAGATAAAGAGGAGACTTAAATGTCCCAGGGAAAATTTAATTATAAGTTGAATTAGCACACATTATTTTGAAGAAAAACTTTTAACAGAACTCAATGCAACACATTCATTATATAGATTTTTTCCACATGTATTTGTTTTCTTTTTTCTTAATGATCCAAGGCATTGAGGTGGCAATCGCTCATCGTCTGGAGCTAATCACGAGTTCACAGAACGATCTTCATCTTATGACACACACAAATTAAAACGTGAAAATTCTTGAGACAATTCCATTTGGCTTTCTGCTTCTGTTTCCACTGACAAGGAACTGTGCATAGGTCTTGAAATTAGAATATTGTTTAAGGAACTCATGTGGTGAAACCAGGGTCAAGAGGAATTGGATTTCATTGGGCTTTTCCCTGGGTCATCTGATGTCACTTTGTCAAAGTTTTTTTAAGTTCTTTTCTGTAACTGTCTCTTAAGAATATCCATTTCAATTTCACTGTTTTAACTAACATAATAATAAAAGGGTGTAAAATTATGCCTCATTAGTTCTCTGTTGATAGATAACTATGAAAATAAGTGAACTAAGTAAATGTTTGTTTTTGTTACTAAAAACACTGAGGAAAAATACTGTGCTTATATCATTACAATACCTGTAATTCCCCCCCCCCCCCCCCCCCCCCTCCCCCACAAGCTCTCTAAAATATGAAGGAACTTCTCTGAAGTACAGCTCCACTGGCTTGCACGAGCTGCTGGCTTGTGCCAGAAATATTAAATGTTCTGAATGTTGCTGGTGCGGCTCTTGCTGTCCCATAGCAGTCTGACTGCCACTGTGGACACTACAATGCAAAACAATATGTCTGATATCCTGTCCCAAAATGGCAAAACCCAGTCTGGCAGCAGCCCATCTCTCGGTTGCTGTTATCTGGCTTCATCTTATGAACTGTGACCATCACTGCTATTTATCTTTACCTACTTTGGATTGTGCTGCATACTGCTTCGAATGATGTGTGTGTGTGTGTGTGTGTGTGTGTGTGTATACATTCAATATTTGTGCACAGTGAGGTAGTAGTGCTTGGACTTTCATCAAATTCAATAAGGAACAATTACGTATCAGTTTCTATTGAGAACTATTATTGTTTAATTTTGTGGACTAATAGACTATTTAATCTGTTGTTAAAGAAGTTTATCTGAGTTCAATAAATGTTGCTGGCCTGAAGTGAGGGTTGCAGCAGGTATCATATTGAACAGTCACATTTATTCACCATACTGCTGGACTTCCCAAAGGCTTTTCTTGTGATAAATCAGAAGCCAACATTCTCAATTAGAACACATAGCTGTAGTGGAACTGGCACACAACTGGACCTACAGAAACAATCAGTCAAGAAGAAAGCGGCATGTATCCGTATTCATAAAGACAAGAGAATTTCAAACACAGTAAGCTATGATATTCAGTTCTAGCCCTAATTTTATTCTTGTTGTTTATAAATGATTTAGCGACATTCACTACATTCCAAAAAAACATTCAATTTATGGATGACAAACATACGAAAAGAGGGGTTGTTCTCTTGCAGCAGTTCCATAATAAATACAGAAAATATGGTCAGCTTCTATCTAAGAATTATTCTTTAATCCCTTTCATAATCCTAGTGAGAAACAAGAAGAAACTGTCAATCATGCTAAATGTGATGGCTTGTAGTTAAAAAAGTGGCACAAGCATACAAACTTCGTTAGCAAAGAAATGAATACAATTTGCTACTATGTGTGAATTATTACTTGATGCATGATGTAGCACATAATAAAACATTTATTTTAAATGTATTTTAAATAAATTAGATTTCTCCCATCAGAAAGAACTAATTTCATACTGTGCACACAATAAATGAAATATGTACATGGTAAGTGGGCACTGCAAAAAATGCAGCATAGTTGGTTCATTAAGTGTATTATTTTCTGTGTGCATTGTATGGCCAATCTGCATCTGCTTAGTAGGCCAATTTGCATCTGATTAGTAGGTAATGGTAAAAGTGTAAGGCTGTTTCACTATTACCTTAAAAAGATCACTGTTTAATTCAGTTAACAATTTTTTAATTACTGTTATTATTATTTTGGTTACTGCATGATTATACCACTCGGTTGGCAACATTGTGCACATACCTGTATTAAAGATTACAAATGTTGCAACTGTTAATATTTAAATAAATAATAATTTAAAATTTACTTTTCAGCACATTTTGAAGTTATGGACATAAATTAAGTTTAAATGCTTTAGTTGAAGTATTAATGTTACATAATATAAGGTAAATGCCTGTGAAAAGTGTATATCAGATACCGGGCACTTACATATTTTTAGGTCTAGTTTTGTTAGCTGTAAATAGCATAATTCATGTAGTGTCTGCTTCCATGACTATTTGAAACTGATTTCTAATTGCAAATTTATATTATAGTGTGTAACAAGAGTGGATGTTGTTGTAGGACACTCAAATAGGCAATGGTATTTAAGGATTTTGCGTTGTTGTTTCATTAGCATCATCAGTCTAGACATCTCCAATAGCTTCAGTGTTTTGGAGACTGTGGGCAAAAGCATATAGACATCCCAACAATTTGAGAAGTAGTCTGACAGTACAAAGAAAAAAGGCACAAGCCAAGGTTAGAAAAGAAAGGGTTAAAAAGACCAAGAAGGTCTTATTGCTGGCTAGGAGTCATGGGACAGGACTGTTAGAGGTGTTGCAAAACTGTTTTGGAGATGATTATTGGTTAATTAGTATTCTGTTATATTAGTAGTAGGTGGAACCAAAAGTTTAGACTGCAATTTCAAGTATACAGCTGATGATATCACTAAGCACATTGCTGAAGATTTTCCTCACACTGATATGAAGATTGTGAAAAATTGCTCAAGTGAGAGAAGTGCTTACACATGGTGTGCACAACTCCTGATTCAGTTACACCATACAATGCATGGTTTGTTTCTGAGTACTTCTGGAAGATGATACTTATATGGTAGTAGCACCCCAAATCAGTATCCATCTCATCCCAGTGAATCCCAATGTGTTTCCATGTCTTTTTTCAGGGTAAAGCTGACACAACTATCATCAAAAGAAAATACTGCAGCTTGGACATTTAGTGTTTTCCAGTAAAACATCAGTTATATTATGAATAAAAAGGATTAACTTCTAACAGCAATACAGGAAAATGAAATGGCACACAGAATGTTAGCAGATCTTCTGTGTTTATCAGACTTCACACACACACACACACACACACACACACACACACACACACACACACACACACACACACAAACAAACAAAAAAAAAAAACGTAGAAGCTAACATTTTGATGGCTGCAAGTTAATATTATTCTACTGATGTAAAACCAGTAAGAGGAAAGGGTAATGACTATACATACAAAAACGCACTTAAAAGTCCCAGACCCTTCACGTTAATGAATATTGTTTCAAACAGTGGATCACAAAACACCCATGCCAATAATACTGACTGATCACACACTATGAACAGCAAATATCTTAAGCTTAGTAAAGCAGATATAGATAGTATGTTGTCAGAGTTGCCACAAGTTTCCCCAAGTGAAATTCCCTGATATTTCCCTGGTTGCCAGATAAGTTTTATCATTTTTCCCTGACAAATTTCGAGATCTTAAGGATAAGTAAAGACCTCAGTTGGCAAAAAAATGTAATGACATCTGTATTTCTAAATATGTGAGCAAACATTTTAAGTACTAACATCAACATCTTTTGTAATAAACTGTTTTTAGATGGAAAAAGCAAGCCAAATGGTATATATGTTTCATTAAGACCACTGATGTTATTTTATTCCAATAAAGTGAAACACATCTGGTGACAAAAATACACATTTTGTTGGAGTCGTAAGACAGATTTAAAATACCTTCACTGCTTTCAGAAATAACCTCAGAGAAAAGTAGGCATCTTGAAAGAAATGTATAAGGTGGGGAAGACTTGTGTAAACCAACACTATGGATGACCGCCAATAAAATGTTGGTTCTACTATGTTCATTATTGTCGTTTATTAGTCACTGTGTTCTATCTATTATTCTGCAGACATTGTGTGATTTTTATTTCAGGAAATACATGAGTACATAGCGTACAAACTGCTAGTGGCTGCCACAATTTTCTTCTTATTATTGTCCGTACTTTTAATATATAAACTACTTTTGAAGTGCCAAAATGTATTAGAATAAATAAAATGTCTATAAAATGCTGCACTGTACAATGTACTTGTGGTGAGACATTTACAATTCCTGAAATCCATTGCCCATGGCCTCTGGCCTGCCGAGGAGCACCACAATCCTGGGTCCATGGATAAACCATTAAAATCGACTGCTCTATGACACACACACACACACACACACACACACACACACACACACACACACACACAGACCCAGCCTGCAGGCAGATCAGTGAGAATACATCCGACAGGCAGAGCCTGCATATTAGTGGGAAACTATGGGCTTCAGAACAGCAGGCCCGATCCATTAGAGATACCTGCAGAAATAGCCTGCGGTTTCATGTGGCCAGCTATTCACATGTCACAGACACCATGTTGATGAAATGAGTCCATGGTGAACAACCACGCAACAGATAACTTGCGCAAATACTCAGAGAATCCATACTAAGGAAGACAGGTAGCAACTCACCATACAGATGATCGCTGAGCCACAGACAGGCACATAGAAAACACAATCACACTCTCACAACTAAATTTTTGACCATAGCCTTTGCCAGAGAACGAGAGCGCACACACATTCACACAATCACTCACACAAAACTCATGAACATATGACCATTGTCTCTGGTCGATGCGTCGACAAGCTCTGAGAATCAGATCCAAAGAAACCACTCCTCATGCCCCCTGCCTCTCATCAGCAGCTACTAGGCTAGCAGCAAGTAGTGTTGGCAGCACTAACTGCAAGCTGAGGAGAGGGGTGGGAAGGGGGAAGCAGTAAGAATGAGCGAGTAGGGAAGCGGCGCACATACTGAGCTGCACCCAACCAGGAAAAGCATGACATCTCAGTAAACAAACAATTTCGTGCTACTGAGACAGTGTTTTTTTCTAGTGTTTTTATTTTTTTATTTTCCTGATTTCCCTGATAGTTTGAAATTCCCTGATATTCCCTGATTTTCAGATCTTGTGGCAACCCTGGTTGATTTTCTTTCATATAGTACAGCTCAAGATCATGTGAAGTTATTTATGTCTACAATTCATTGAAATTAGTTGCAACTTTTGGGATTTAGCTCACCAGAGCGGACATGATGCTGTTGCCCAGGCAACACCAACACTTATCTGGCTTTCCCTAAGGCAGCTCTGGCAGTTCAGATAGTAAAGTGCCCCTGTTGCCATGCAATGGATTAACAGTACAGCATGGTGCAGTGCATTAGATAATCTACTTTCATTAGCTTTCACTGTAAAGTCGTATTCTGTGGCATTGAAGTGTTCTGCAGTTGTCAGGTATTGTGAGCAAGTGTTGGTGTTTCATTAATAATAAGTGTTGCATTAATAATAAGAGTGCACAATGAGTTTTGCAATAAAAGTGGTCCTCCAAGAAAATGAAGAAAACATTCATCAGCTGTGAAGATAATGTTCTGCTGCAAAACATTCCTCTGAAGTTGACATAAGGAATGGAGAAGGTACCATACCACTTCATTGTGATGGATAAAGCTCCAAAGATGCAATGGAGGAAAGAGGATATTTTTCTGACGGTACAAAGAAAGGCTGCATTGGATAAAGTTGAACCTAGCACGTATAAAGTAGAATTAATGGAACTTGTAGTGCTGTACAAGCCAAAAACTCCACATTACCAGGCCAGCGAACTGGCTAAGGCTAATGGGCACAGTTTAATCAGGCTCCCTTCACATCATGCTCATTTAAATCTGACTGAGGATGTATGCACTTAAATGAAAAGTAATGTGGCAAAAAACAAGAAGAAAATTATGTTCAGTGAGGTCGAAATGCTGACAAAAGAAGCCATTGCAAATGTTACATGACAGGAATGGTCTTGATATGTCAGCTATACCAAGAAGGAAGTTGTGGAGACATGGATCCATGAAGGACTGTGTTGAGTTTTGAGTAATATGTAACTTGTCTTGCTGCCATGTCAAAATCTGCTTCTTTTGCCAAAACACAGCAGAATTTACACATATTCATCTCACTAACATTCTAATGCAGTTGAAGTTGTGACAGAATCCGGGGGGAAGACAGGTCAATAGTTATGAAAAAGCATATTCTCCATATAAAAATAAACATGTAACCATAGCAATTCTCATTTTGCAAGCTATTGATGGTTCTTATAAATCACACTATTTAATTAGGAAAAAACTGTAGTTGCTTGAATATCATGGTAGATACAGAAGTTTTGAATATTAATCATACAACAAAATACTCTCCTCTTTGCATGCTATCATTTGGCAAAATCTTGTTTTGAGGAGGTTGGACATCGGCACTAATACAACCTGTACACAAGAAAGATCATACGACGGAACCTGGGAACTACAGGGGAATTTCTTTAATACCTGTGACCTATAAGGTATTCTCAAAAGCACCACCAAATAGAGTGGAAGAACTACTAAATCCACAAACTGATGAGTACCAAGGAGGCTTCAGAATGGAGAGATCATGTGCAGAACAGATCATGAATCTAAAACTGATAATTGCTTATCAAAAAAAGAGGAACAAAAAGTTCATGCTTACATTCATAGACTTCAAGAAAGCCCATGATCCTGTAGACAGACACACACTGTTCCAAATTTTAGGAGAGATGAGTTTAGATAGAAAATCTGGTGAAGTGGTTAAACAGATCCTAAGCAACACAACATCCCAAGTCAAGTTAAGAGGAAAGCTGTCATAGGCCTTTAAGATTAAAATTGGGATGACACAAGGAGACGGACTCTCCCCTATGCTCTTTGTGTCCTCAATAAGGTGATCAGAGAGTGGCGACAAGGAATGAAAGAAATGGTGGAATACAACTGGGGTGTAAGAATAAAGGAGTATGGGTAAACTGTCTAGAATTCACAGATGACATTGTGATCTTGTCCAAATCACTAGAAGAGGCAGTTAACCAAACCATAGAACTGCAGAGATAGGCAGCTAAAGTAGGCCTACAGATCTCTATTGAGAAGATACAATATATCACAAACATCACGATAGCTCCTAGATGGATGACAATAGAAGGAGGAAAATTCAGAAGGTGGAGAGATTCAAATACCTTGGAGAATGGATAGACATTGGACTGACCAAAAAAGAAGCAATGGGAGCATGAATAAACACAATGAACTTTGCATATAAACTATCAACACCTAGAATAAGAAGAATATTTCGATAAATGCAAAATTGAAACATTGCCAAACAGTGACCCAGCCTGAAGCTCTATATGCAGCAGAAACTCTTAACTTAGCAAGAACTTTAGTGATCAAGAGGCTAGAACTGATAGAACGAAAGATTCTCAGGAGAATATCAGAACCTCAAAGAAAAGAAGATGGTCAATTTAGAAACTGAGCCAACCAGGAACTGTATACCAAGAAAGAAAATGTTTATGACGTCATCAGGAAAAGAAGGAGCATATTCTTTGGACATATCCTCAGAATGGAACAGGGGTGGTTAACACGGCAAATCACACAATTTCTGGTGAACAAGGAAACCAAAGTATGATGGATCCAAGAGATACAAAGAGATCTGGAAGAAATGAGAATGCAGGGACCAGAGATATACAACAGGGTGACTTTTAAATAAAAAATTCAGGCCTTCAAAGCTTTCAAGGACAGAAAGAGACCCAGAACAAAATTATCTTGGACAGAAGAATGAAGATGGTTGCAAAGTATGAGAATGAAAGAATATTGGGAAAGAAGAAAGAACAGAATAAATGAAGCTGAAGTGAATTAACGTGGCCCTAAGAAGGCCAGAACAAAAGAAGAAGAAGAAGCTCATATTAGTAAATGTCAGCCCCGTAGAGAATACTTCATGAAGTATATCATACTAATAATGTATTCATTGTATGTTTCTAGAACTATACTGTGTGTAAAAGAAAATATGGAGCGTAGTATAATCAATAGTGAAATCCATTTGATTATACAAGAAAAAGAGAGGATTACTACATACAATTTAGTAATAAAAGAGCCACAGATCGTAGTCAATTTTCTGCTGGAAGACATTTTTATAACAGACTGCCAAATAACATAAAACCATTAAATGGAAATGTATTCAAGCAAAATTAAAGCAATAGTTAATTGATTAAGGTTTGTACTCCATCAAGGATTTTTAATGTTGTTATGTATAATTTATCTTTATTCCTAAACTCTTATTAATGTTCATATATTTATAAACAGACTATATCCATAACCGCAGAAGTTATTATGGAAAAATAGACATTTTTAATTTAGTTTTAGTACATTAAAAACTTGGTTTCAGATAAATGGGTTGAATATAAACATACCTAAGACTCACAGGATGCAATTCAAAACCAAACAGTCAAAATATTAGCAGATTTAGATGGTTCACAACTATCAAGATATGGAAGAACCCAATTCATTCAAATTCTTAAAATTAAATTTGGTCAGAAATTAGAGCTGGCAGGTGCACATTAAGTACCTAGCAAACGAACTGAGTAGCTTTACATTTACAATGCAAACAATATCAACTGCAGCTGACATGGATGCATGAAAAGTTGCATATTCAACTTACTTTGAAACTAGTATTAAGGATGGTATTGTTTTTTGTGGAAACTTGACTGACATAAAATGGACACTAAAGATACAGATCAAAATCCTTCAGAACATCTGCATTATACATAATGAAGAACCATGTGACCCATTATCAAGAAAACTTCAAGTATTAACTATCCCACCCTCTATATATTTATGTGATTATTACCTTTTTGCATATCATACAGAAATTATTTGAGGGAAACCCTTATGTTCACACATGATACGAGAAACAAAGAAAACTTCAAGCTTCCCACCCATCATGTCAAACTGTATGCACAGGCACCTCAATGCATGGGAATGAAAATTTATGATAAATTAAAGAGGAATAAGTTAATGCAGATGAATTTAGTTCTACTGGAAAAGAAAGCTATGCTGGGCACTGATTCTGAAATGCTTTCCAACTTATTATAATTACTTGGATCAATGAAATACAATACAAAAGAAAAAAAATACTTGTTACATTCCCATTATGTATATCTATCTAACTGTTCATAAAAACATCATTTTAGAGTTATATTATTATTTATTAATGTAAACACTATTGTAACTGTGATTTAAATTGCTGACATGTCTCCTGTACACAAACTACATGGACTGCAGATGTACATCATGAGATAAATAAATCACAACTCATAATTCAGAGAATTGTAAATGATGACTTGATCATGGTTTTTAGAGAGAAATTGTTTGAAGAAAAATTGGAAGAGATTTGTAAAGCAAACAGTGACATGGGAAAACTTAACTCTGCATTAAACACATCTCTACCATATTTAGAATCTACTTTTCTGCCAATATATGCAAGGGTAAAACTGAAAAGAAGTGAGTATAAGAAACTGATAACTCTTGGAATTCAAGTATCTTCTTCTTGTAAGAGAGAATTCCACCTTATACAGAGAATAAGTTGTAGTCAAGAGTTGAAACTCAATTTACATCAGTGTTGTAAATCCTTCAGTCTGTTATCAATAAGCAAAACACATCCATTACACTCATGAAATAAAACATCTAAAAATAAAGCAAAGATAACTTAGCACATTATTAATCAAGAAACAAACAAATTATCCAAATTACACTAAGTCTCCATAAAACAGTAATATGGACAGACTGTGTCACAGGGATGAAACTAAGTTAAGAATGAGCCCCAATAACATGGGGCTCAACAAGGGTCAGTAATGGGCCCACTCTTGTTCTTAACATCCATAAATTTCTTCCAATTACTTTAAAGGATGATTCAATAGTTGTAATGTTTACTGATGACATAAACTTACTAATCAAGGTTCCAATTCAATCTTGTTACACACAGCTCAGGTGAATGCTGAAAAGCCCTGCAATTGGTTCACAGCAAACAGTTTAAGTCTTAATCTCGCAAAGACTTATATTTTACAGCCATTTAAAAATGAATGTACAATGTACAAGCTCAGTTTTGCATGTTTCTCTTTGAAAAAAAGTCCATTTCTTTTTGTCTTACAGAATGATGTTTTAGGGTGTTTAATTTCAAGTACCAGTACCTAAATAAAATACTTATTCATCAGCATCAAACAATAAGAATATTGTATAAAGCGGATAACCACACATACTGCAAAAGCATTTTTTTGTGATCTTGATATTCTTACAATCACTTTCCAGTAAATTTACTTCTTAATGATTTCTGTTATGGATAAGAACTGGAATTTGAGTGCGCAAATTTTAATCCAAGACAAAAAAACAGATATGCTGTAAGATTTGACTTCATATCTAGGGTTGGGAAGTATTTATGCGCTCTGATGCAAAGGTACTCAATGAGTTTCCACTTAACACAAAGCAAGCAAATCAAACAAAAATTGAAAATATATTTTGTTATCCAATCCTTCAACAGTAATCTGATTATCTAGATTTGAGGATTTAAACTTGTTGTTAGCTACATGGCAAATAGCAGTGTGCATTGTAAAGCTGCATGACAAGCAGTAATGCATTATAAACAGGAAACAGGATAATATCTGTTAACACTCTTATAGTGTACAACAATGATATTACTTCGTTTCTCATACTGTTGTCATTTCACACTGGATGTAGATGTTACTGCTAATAATTTGTAGTCATGGTATGCTGTTTCACTTAATTTAAAAAAAAACTCTAGCAGTAAAAGACCAGTGTACATACTGCTATCATAAATTGTGTTTGAAAGTAGCTCTTACTTCACTCCTGAAATAACTGTTTCCAGACCAGTACCACAACACATGCACATTGTTCTTTGTCTTTTAGCCTGATCTCAAGATGATCATTGATGATTAAAGCTTATTGTGAAAGAAAACAAACAAACAAAAAAAAAAAGCTCTAGCAATCAAAGACCAGTGTACATACTGCTATCATGAATTGTGTTTGAAAGTAGCTCTTACTTCACTCCGGAAATAACTGTTCCCAGACCAGTACCAGAAGATCCAAAAACAGGTGCAGTAGTCCTGTAACGTGCCAAGGATTCTGCTGTTCCTTCCAGCGTTTGCTCAAATTCAAACTTACGGTATGTTGGTGCTGAGCTTCTGTTATTTTCCTGTTGGAACAGTGCAAGTGTTTAGTAATTATTATAATTTTTAGTTTTTTGTTTATTTCAATACAACATACTCCATTACACCACTTCTCCTCACCCTGCCAGCCAAATACTGGAAGTGAAATTTTTTTCCACCACCAAGATTAAAACCAGCTTATCCCTGTGTTGAGCACAACTGCACAAGTGTGTGTTAGCAACCTTGGCTATGGAAGCAGGTTTAGAATTTTCACTGAGACGCAGTAGGAGTAGGAAGAGAATGGAAGTTCAACAGAAAGGTGGAAATCATATCCAGTAGAAGCCAATGAAACAACAAATTTTTTAGTATTAATTGAACTTTGTGTTGTCAGCAGAGGGCTTCACAGTGAATACTTACAAGCAAGGCTATATTTTTTCAAATTTAATGAGCAAATTTTGCGGGACTAAGTTACATCCAGAAAAGAAAGCACAAATTCTCATTTTAAAAACGTAAACAGAAATATTAAATAATGATCACAAGAAGTCTAATTTACAGAACCCTTAAACCGAATGTAATCTCTAAACATTGTTATGGATGCAGAATTATATTTCAGAGCACCTATAAATTTCAATACTGAGAAACATAAAAAGCTTACATATTGGAATAATTTACAAAAGAACAATATGAAGATGGATGAATGAAGGAGAGTTACTTGTATTTTATCAAGAAGAATTACTTGTTTTTATTGCAATGCAGGATTTGTTGTTCCACAGAACAAATACAAAAATGTGTATGACATTAAATCAAAAAATTATTGGTCAGGATGGACACATGACTCAAGCAGACCTACTGTACAGACACTTTTTCTTGGAAACAACAGGTCCCATCTTTTCTGTGCAAATTGCCTTTTAGGCGAACCAGTTCGGGTGAAAAGAATAGTGAATCTTACATTACTTGGAAGTTACTGGAAAAGGAACAAAATTTATTTAAAATGAAGAGAATAAATTAGTATCACCAAAAAGAGCTGCAAAATTCAAAATTTTCCATCTAAAAAAATATTTTATATTCTGTACTACACTAATGTTATAAAACAACTCTTCTTGGCATGTACCGCATCACTCAACCTAAGCATGTGGGAACTGCATACGTTAGCGTAACTCGCATTTCCTTGCTGCCAGTAGCATTATTCAAATATAAACAGTTATTTCTGCAGTAAATTCATTTCTGTGGTGGTCTTCAGTTTGCATATGTTGTTTGTTCAGTAATAGCATGCTTTTCTAGCACCACTGCAAGGGAGTCAGGCACATCATAACACACTTCCTGTTGTCAAAAGACTCTCAAAGTGGAAGTGGGAAAATGCAATTCTCGGTTATTGTTAGGCTTTTTTATTTTTATGAGTAAGTGGAACAATGCATTTGGGGAAAACAAGTGTCTTCAGTGTGGAAAGGTGGTAGCAGCCATTTTGAATGGTTTGCTGAGAAGAAATACCTTCTTGAGCACAGAAACAGGGCCTCTTCGGAGTGTGTCACATCACCGAGGAAGAGTACTGAAATTCCTAGATTATATATACAAAAATATCAAGTGGATTGATACGAAGAAAAGGGAGTAGTTTGGTCAACTGGTTTGGAAGAAGTTGTGGTGTAATTTTGGTATAGGTTGTATCTGAGCACTGAGTAATTAATACTTGAATGACTAAACAGAAGCATTGGTGTTGGCAGCTAATTTAAAGTTAAGTATGTGAGAGCATATTAAATGAAGTGTGGATTGGTCAGTGTTATTGTTTCATTCAAGCAAAAATCTGGAGATCAGAGAAGGAGTCTGAGTATTCATTGTGGGAAGTTGTAGAATAAAGTAAGTTTAATAGGTCCAACACTAAAGAAAGTATGCAGTCACATATGCACCTGAGCAAGTAACATCACAATGGTCAGGTATGACTAACCCACAAGCGTGACAAATATTCTTGGAAGATTGATAAGTAAAATCTTTGTTTTGGAACAATGTTTCGACCAGTTTTCTATGTGTTTCCCTCTGATGAAGTGTATGGGTACTGCCAGGGGCTGTTGTTTAGCCATTTCTGATCATACCATTCACTTCCTGGAAGTGCGCCAGAATGCCAACTGTGAGTGCTCAAAAGTGCAAGTACCAGGTGATGAAGGAGGACCACGCACTGACCAGGGAACAGTTCTGGGGAAGTTTTGTGCTCCATCAGCGACACGGAACATGAGGAAGACTTTAATGATATTGATTGCCACCTAAAAGGTGCTGCTGATATGCGAACATGTAGCAATAGCACTGTCCCAATAGGCAGTAATCATAGAAATATGTATCTTAGGAAATCCAAGTTAGTTGTTTGTTTACTCAGATAGTCATGGTTGCGATATCACAAAAACTTGCAAAACAAACACAATCTTAGAGCTACCAGCTATGTGAAACCTGGGGCCCTATGCACGAAGTTGTAAGGAACTTATGGTGTCATAAAGCTACACAAGAAACTTAGTTTTTGGTCATAATTGGTGATGCAAATGATGTCTATGGTGATGAACTAAAAAGTGCTGCCCATGACTTGAGGAAAGCCCTGGACACAGTGAGAAATGAAAGTGTAATAGTGACTCGAATACTGCACAGATACGACCTAATAGAAACGTCATGTGTAAATCAGGAATTTATTAAGGCCAACAGGCAATTTCATAAAATATGTAAAGTATACAGAAACACAAACTTCCTATATGTGCAATTCATGGAAAGGAAACTCTTCACCAGGCATAGTATGTATTTCAATATTCATGGAGAAAAGTTCATAGGTTTAGAATAAATGTGATGGCTGAAATTATGTGCACAAATAACAACATTGTGCCTATTATTGTACCAACTCATAACAGAGAAACCATTTCATCACAAGTGAGAACACCTACAAAAATAGCAGCAGAAGAACAAACACAACCAACTGCAGTAACACCAAATACAGCAGTAGAAACAATAATCGGGGCAGAAATGCCAACCACAGCATCCTTGTCAACAGCAGGATCACAGACAACAGTAACAAAAGTAATCCCAACAATAGTAGGAGCAATAGCAGACATGGAAACAACCACCCACAGGGCAGCAAGCTGACAGAAAAGAATGCCTCCTTCCCATCTGAAGGATTTTTTAACTGTGGGCATTATGAAAAAGAAGCCACCAAAATAAGTAACATTAAATGTCTAACAGTACTCCACCAAAATGTTCAGTGTGTAAAAAACAAAATGCAACAGCTGGAAGTCGAGTTACAATTCTTAGACAGCTTGGTTATATGCATCACAGAGCACTGGTGCAAAGAAAATGAAATCTTATATATTAAATTACTCTCATATGTCCAAGCCTATTTTTATTGCAGAAACACAATAATAGGTGGAGGATCATGTATTTACGTTAAGAATGGTATTGAATTTAAAGTCAGAAATGATATTATCTTGTTAAGGGTAGACAAATACTTTGAAGTGTTAGCAACAGAGATAGCTGCTATAGATATGCCCAAGAAACTAACTATACTATTTGTATACTGTTCTCTCAGTGGTAATTTAAAGATATTCTTTTCAAAACTTATACAAAGCCTAGAACTAGCATTGACTCTTCAGACATAATATCCTTTTGTGCGGGGACTTTAACATAAATACAGCTAAAACAGATGACACCAGTAACACATTTCTGAATATCCTGCATAGTTTTGGAATGTCATCACTAGTCATCTGTGCAACAAGCATAACCACACATTCGTCATCTACCATTGACCACGTAGCTACAGATGTCGGCAGAGAAAACTGTGATGTACTTATTAAAAATCTGGGACTGTCAGACCATCTATGTCATTTTGTAAATGTAAAAGCTTGTGTATAAAAAGAATCCAAACTGTATGTATATAAAAGAGTCTACTCTCCATCAGCGTTGCAAGAATTTTCCCTACAGTTAAAACACATGAAAGTAGGGAAGGAGTTAATACAGAAACTAAATGAACAGGGAATTCTCCAATTTCATGTCTGAGTTTAAACTAAAATTTGAAGAAACATTCCTATTGGAACAACCACTGAAAATAAATGAATTACTAAAGGAATTAGAAAATCTGCTCAAACTTGTAAATACCTAAACTCCACTAAAAAGGATTTTTTGCACTACTACAAAAACTACAAAAGGATCTACAGGAGGATACTCAATACTGCAAAGAAATCAGCCAATGATAGGTTGATAAATTTAGGCAATAATAAAAGTAAAGCTACATGGATGGTAGTGGAACAAGAAACAGGAACTGTGAAGCACAGGCATACAAACACAAAATCAAGAACAAGAAAAACTTAGCAAGTAACCCAAAAGAATTAGCAAATTATGTGAATACCTACTTTAGCAGCATTGCAACAAAGTTACAGAAAAATTTTCCAAAAAGTGTTAATTAACCAACACAGAAGCATATAGCTCACTCAATGGTATTGCTTCCAACTACTGAGGATGAAGCAGAAATCAGAAATGAGTCCTTGAAAACTGGTTGCTTCCCTGACTATCTGAAACATGCAAAAACTTCACTAGTTCACAAGAAAGGTGATGTAGTAAACATTGAGAACTATACAGACCAATAGCCCTATTGTCACCCTTTTCCAAAGTTATAGAGACAATAATGAAAAACAGGCTTATGAGCTATCTAAGCAAATTCAACATCCTCTGCAATGACCGGTATGGTTTCAGATCTCGTAGAGGCACAGAATCCACAATGCACAAAAACAGTTTTAGAAGCACTACATGAGAACAGCTATGTAACTGGACTTTTTGTAGACTTGTCTAAGGAATTTGATGAGCCTACAACAAAATTCTTAGCGTTGCATATTAACAGCCAAATGGAGTGGATTGAAACTGCTATGAAACTCTCATATCCACATCATGTTAGGCACTTAAAGAGTCCTTGCATCCTCATGCAGAGATGAATGTCTGAGAACTGTATACTTTAGTTATGTTCATTCAGTAATCAGTTATGGTACAATTTTCTGGGGATACAGTACTCAGAATTTACAAGCTGTATTTAAAACGCAAAAGAGAGCGGTAAGAATTATAACAAAAAGCAGTAAGTGGGCCCACCATAGAGAACTTTTCAAAATGTTAGAAATTCTAACTGTTCATTGTGAATTTATATTCCAAACCATAATTTATGTCAAGAAAAATGTAGAAAATTATAGTACAAATAGCAGTTTTCATAACTATAGTACAAGAATAAATCACTGTCTTCACCTAGACCAGAAAAATAAATATAAGATTCAAAATAGTTTCTTATGTGAAGGTATAATAAGCTATAATAAACTACCACTGAAAATATAAGAAACAGATAAAATTTACTGCTTTAGGAAAAATCATAAACTTTGCAGGAACACTGTTTTTTTTTTTTTTTTATACACTACACGTGAATTCTTTCTAAAAGTGATTGTAAATAACTTTATCTCACAATGTTTAACTATATGTAATGTTTTGAAAAGGAGCAAAAATTATTGTACGTAACTTATGTCTCACAATGTTTAACTACATGTAATGAAACACTGTATAAATATGTGAATGTACACAAACTGACAACATCCATACATTTTAATATGTCTGCAGATGGCTAAATAAATAAATAAATAAATGAACGCTGTATCCATTAAACCTCATAGACATTCTGTGCAAGGGAATCGGGCACATCAAGCTAATATCAATGATGGAACAAAGTACATCTGATAACTGTCACTCCGATTACACAAATGCATAGCTGAAATAGTTTTTGAATGCAGTGATGGTCTGATCCTAACCAAAATTGATCATCTATAAGATGTACTGTTACAGTCTTTAACATTCATTACAGCTGTACTGCTCCATCTCCATAAAATATTTCTTATCATAATTTCCATTGCTAGTTTTGCCTCTGTATTTGCTATATTCTGAACTTTGATACTGAATTTTTGCTGGTATATTTTCTTAGAATCTGATGACACCCCTCAATACTTAATCAAGTCACCAATTAAGATTTTGCATAATTTAACATAATGTAAAATTATTTACAAGATTGATGTGATACTCCTAGCTAGGGTATCCTCAACACAAAATCATAACAAGGTTCTGTATACTTATATAACTTATTAACTTTTAATATAATGGAAGGAAACATTCCACGTGGGAAAAATTATATATAAAAACAAAGATGAGGTGACTTACCGAACAAAAGCACTGGCAGGTCGATAGACACACAAACAAACACAAACATACACACACAATTCAAGCTTTCGCAACAAACTGTTGCCTCATCAGGAAAGAGGGAAGGAGAGGGGAAGACGAAAGGAAGTGGGTTTTAAGGGAGAGGGTAAGGAGTCATTCCAATCCCGGGAGCGGAAAGACTTACCTTAGGGGGAAAAAAGGACAGGTATACACTCGCACACCTGTCCTTTTTTCCCCCTAAGGTAAGTCTTTCCGCTCCCGGGATTGGAATGACTCCTTACCCTCTCCCTTAAAACCCACTTCCTTTCGTCTTCCCCTCTCCTTCCCTCTTTCCTGATGAGGCAACAGTTTGTTGCGAAAGCTTGAATTGTGTGTGTATGTTTGTGTTTGTTTGTGTGTCTATCGACCTGCCAGCGCTTTTGTTCGGTAAGTCACCTCATCTTTGTTTTTATATATTATTAACTTTTAACATTTTCTGTAAAATACACAACTGTCAGCATTCATTGTGTGGTGTTGTTCACCACAGACACTATGCTGGGTATGCCAGTTTCTAGTTCAGAGGTTGGCACCAGACATTCAGAGCTCTGCCACCAGAGGCAGCCACACAGTATCTGTGGCTGACAACCAATGGCTGGTCCAAGGACATGACTCCATCACTCATTGCAGCCGTGCTGCCATTGAAGAGTGTAAGAGGCCTCCACTAGCTATCTTCCTGCATATACTCATCTCCCTAGTGGTACTACAGCATTGATACAGAATTGGTCACAGACTTGGATTATTCAGGATTGTACATAGTATTTGCCTGCACTTATGATTCATTGCAACCCAATGAAGTTAAGTAAATAATTTTTACCTAACTGTTGTTGTGTCTCTCATTCCCTGCTTTCTGTCTTATAACACATCACTATGGAATGTAACAAATCTGCTCCTTTGTCTGTCTGTTAATTGGTGGATTTGTACCTTGCTCAGACAGCAAGTCTGCAACATTTAAGTTAGTGTGTGTTTCTTGCAGATTCTTGGACAAGCATTGTGGTTGTCTGCCGCATTGCTTTCGAGACTTTCTTTACAGCTCCACTGTTTAAATTTTGTTTCTATTCAGTGTCTCTTGTGTATTAAATCATGATCAATATACTGCAAGAAGTATCTCTAAACTAAGTCATTCAATTGCAGGCTCAGCACACTCAAAAGCTTATGGAAGGAATGACAAAACTGATGCAGTTCGGTGTCACTTTCAGCACCCCAATCAGTGCCACAACAAGCAACATCTATCTGTGCACCACAGTTCTGTGCATTCAACTGACAGCAGAAAGAATTGTTCAAATACCAAATTTAGCTCAACATCCATTTCTCTGCACATCATATTCAAGACAAGGGAATAAAACCACATTTTTTGGCAACACTTGGTGTCCTAGTATACAGGCTGGGATGAAAACTTTTTCCCATTGCCCGTCCAAAAAGTATAGACTGTGAGGATTTCATTGTTGTGTTTGACAAGACTTTCATGCACAAGTAAATGTGCTTGCTGCTTATTACAAGTTTTTTAGATTACATAGACAACCTCATCAAGTAATAAACAGAGGGTAGCTGATTTACAAGGTATTACCAGGTACTACAAGTTTCAGTGTGAATGTGGTAAATATTACAGCGAAACCCATGATTTGAGATGCTGTCACCCAGAATGTGTCTGACTTTAGAGTCAGGAAACAAATACTTAGGCATGGACCTATGTTTGAAGCAAGTGTTAGAATTAATTTAGCCGCAGGACTGTTATGATAGCACTGCAGTTGACTTTGATCCTCCTCATTTTTCTGTTTGTGAAGTGTGGTTGATAGTATACAAGTCACACATCCAATTCATGTGGTGTGTCACTCCAAGTCACAGCCAGGGTGACACCGTAGACTACAACACCAGCAAGCTAGCCAAACAGTGCGGGGTGTTCAATCTTGCTCTTATTGCTTCATGTCACAGAAGTGGCGAGCATGCCCCTGCCGTGATGCAAAGTATTACTATTGCAGAAACCATATACATGTCCAATCAGTGTGTTTCCAAATGCAGAAGTCATACAAACAATCTGTTCCTTCATTGAAGTGTCAGTCTATATATGACTGGACCATACTTTCAAAGCCATCTAGTGCTAATAATGGTGTGAATTCAGTGTCCAAATCAGTCAAAAATTGACATGTCTAGAAGCATGGCTGTAATACGTTAAGGTCTATAACTGAAGCAGCAACCAGCCACAAGTATGATTTAAGAAGATTTATTTGTATCAAATCATGACCAGTTATGGATTTTTTACAAATCCATCTTCAGGTGGTTATTACACATTTAATTGTTTACCTGCAGGGGTCTTGTTTTGTATCCGTTGCTGGTCTGCTGCACTAGAATGGACAGAAACTTTCATCGCATTTCACATTTTAATAACATCAAAACCTTTTCATAAATGCCTTGATACAGGTCATAAGAAGTAAATCTATCATAAACATTATCAAACAGTGAACAGAAAAACTTTATGACTATCCTATGACTAACCAATAATGGATACAAAACAAAGCCCCAGTGAGAAAACAACAAAATGTGTAACAACCATCTGAAGATGGATTCCTAAAAAATCAAAATCCTAATAAATCCTAATAAACCTTGTTAAACTATACTTGTGGGTGGTTGCTGTTCCAATTATAAACTGTCCAAACCAGTTTCACAAAGGTCTCAGAACTCTTCTCCTATTCAGCAACATGCAAGCAAATTTTGTCAATTTACATATTGCTAATTGTAGTGTATGCATGCAGTTAGATACTGGGCTTCAGTGACTATTTTGAACAGACACACTTAGGAGCTGTTAGGAAAGCCTAAATTGTTCAATTTTCAGACAGATCTCTCAGCTTATAACAGTCATGATAGTCCATTTCTTGGAGTCTGTAGCCTGCCTGCCACTTTTCAAAATGTTACAAAGACAGTTTCATTCACAGCGTTGTGTTCATGGGCAGTTGAAACTTTTTTGGTATTGATTTGTTAGAACGTTATGGGATGCAAAGTAAGAACAACATACTTTCTGTGAATTTTTCTGTGCCTCAGGACAATGTTTCACAATTCTGTGCAGAATTCAGTGAATTTTTTTGGACAGATTAGGCAAAGCAATATATTTTGAGGCTCATATTACAATGAAGAATGCACAACCTCAAGCTAGTCAGTGGGCATCTCTGCAAGTAGCCATCAAGAAACCATCTGGCAAATTAAGATTGAGTACTGATTTCAAGGCTGACTGCTACAGTGTCTTCATGTATGATTTGTTTAGATGATATTGCAGTTTCCTGTACTGCAGAGGAAGATCTCTCTAATTTGACAAGTTTATTTCAAGTTCTTTCTACTGCTGGACTCAAGTGCAACAAAGACATGTGTTCTTTTTCTCAAACTGAAATCAATTACTTAGACCATGAAATCAGTGCTCAGGGCACCCATCCTTAGCAATCTCATTTAACTGCCATTCATGACCTCCGGCACCTGCAGTGTAAGTGAACTTCAAGCTGTACTAGGAAAACTCGCTTACTACACTCATTTCATTCTGACAAGGGAACCTCCCCATCGCACCCCCCTCAGATTTAGTTATAAGTTGGCACAGTGGATAGGCCTTGATAAACTGAACACAGATCAATTGAGAAAACAGGAAGAAGTTGTGTGGAACTGTGAAAAAATAACCAAAATATACAAACTGAGTAGTCCATGGGACACATAAGCAACATCATGGAGGAAATGTGCTTAGAAGCGCCGTGGTCCCGTGACAGCGTGAGCAGCCGCTGAACGATGGATCCTTGGTTCAAGTCTTCCCTCGACTGAAAATTTTACTTTCTTTATTTTTGCATAGTTATTATCTGTCCGTTCGTTCATTGACATCTCTGTTCGCTGTAATAAGTTTAGTGTCTGTGTTTTGCGACCGCACTGCAAAACCACGCGATTAGTAGACGAAAGGACGTGCCTCTCCAATGGGAACAGAAAACATTTGATCGTAAGGTCATAGGTCAACCGATTCCTCCACAGGAAAACACATCTGATATATTCTATACAACACTGGTGACGGCATGTGTGTCATATGACAGGAATATGTTGTCGACCCACCTAACTTGTACACTTGGCGAATGGGTAAAAAGATTCTTCTACCTTGCCCGATTTAGGTTTTCTTGTGGATGTGATAATCACTCCCAAAAAAGTGATGAAAACATAAGAGTTTGTCACATAAACTGAAAATAAAAAATTAAAATTTACACTTGTTGGAAGATTTGAACCCGGGACCTTTCGGTCCGCAGCTGCTCACGTTACCACGAGACCACGGCACTCCTGCATTCCTATTGTCTTTATTATTGCTTATCTTCCCCTAAACTACTCAGTTTGTATATTTTGTTTATTTTTTCACAGTTCTACACAACTTCTTCCTGTTTTCTCAATTGATCTGTGTTCAGTTTTTCAAGGCCTATCCACTGTGCCAACTTATAGCTAAATCTGAGGGGGGTGCGATGGGGAGGTTCCCTTGTGAGTATGTTGCAAATTGTGGCTCCTTTGCACAGATTAGGCAGGAAGAATGTCCTTTTCAAATAGTCTCAGGAGTGTCAAACTGCTATTCAAAAACTGAATGGCACTTTGTTGAATGATTGATGATTAATGCATTATGATCCTGCTAGACCAGTTGTGCTCTGGGTCAATGCTTCTTCATACAGAATTGGTCAGTGCTATTGCACAGAGTAGGACCTGTGGGTAGATCAATTGCTTTTGCATCTAAGTTCTTGACCAACACTCAGTGCAATTATTCCCAACTAGAGATGGAAGCTCTGCTATTATCTATGGTGTGACAAAATTCCACCACTATCTGTGTGGAAGGAAGTTTTACTTGGCAACAAATCACAAGCCACTTTCATTTTTGTTGAGCCCCTCCAGGCCAGTCCCACCACGCACAGAGCAGAAGTGGCAACACTGGTCTTAGATATTGTAAAATTCCCAGTATGAAATTACCTACCGACTGACAGCCAAAGATTCCTATACAGAAACCCTCTCTCATTTACCAGTTGGCAACAATACAGTGTTTGACACATCTGAAGACTCTTGTTTCCATGTTCACGTGTGGGACCGTGAAACTCTCGATGGATTCTCCATCAATCATTGTTGGATTGCTCAGGTAATAGCTGCAGATCCCATTCAATAAATTCGCTTCAGTACATCCACATCAATTAGCTACATACTGTCAAAGCTGTTCACAATCCAGATGTTCGATGATACTTTACATTGTGGCATGGCTTGTCTGTACAACGGGGTGTCCTTCTGCTTTACTTGGGTAGTGACCAATCACATGTGATAGTTCCACAGTCTCTACAAAAGGAAGTTTTTTGTCTCTTGGACCAAGGGCATTGGGGCATAGTGCTTACAAAGGCAACTTGCCCAACACCACTGTACATAGATTGGGATGGACTCACAGATTGAACAGTTGACCTATCATTATCAAGCAGGTCTGGAGCAACAGGCTGCTCCATCTCTAAGGTTCTCTGATTAGCCCAAGACCTGCACTCCTTGGCAGAGACTACATTTTTATACTGCTGGTTCATTTTGGAACACCTATTAGCTAATGGCTGCATATTCTTACAGCAAATTCCCATTTGTGATGATGCAGTTGCCCACAATGGCGAATATCATCAAAGCTGCATTCAACATCTGAGAAGCACACCATTTCACTCATATGCTGACAGTGAAGTAGAATGCTTCATGACATTTAAGTAGAAAATGGACAACTTACTTGCCTGCCACTTGCATGAACAAGCTTTGGTGATGTTCTTGTCCTCATTCTGGTCCCAGCCATGCATTAACAAGTTGATTGCAAAACTGCTGCATGGATGCTGACACAGAATGATACTGCATCCACCGCAGTTTTCAGGACTGCTGCCACAGCACTCTAAATTTAATATAAATGCTAATGTCTTTCTCAGAGTTTTCAGCAGAAATGAACACTTGGAATGGGGTGTAATCAATCAAGTCTAGGGCTGCTCTCTTTATCTTGTACAGGGTTTGTCCAGGCTGTCCAGGCAGCATCAGTATCAGCTCTGCTCCTGTTAGCTGTGTAATCCTGCCACGCATTTCTTGAATTGAGACAGAGGCCTATAGGAGCTTGCAGTCCCAGCTGTCCTCACTTCCCTTTGGCTCCACACTGTATGGGGAACCAATAGCTGTTGACACAGCAGCATCAACACCACTACAGAGCTGGTATCTCTGGCTTCAGAGGTCCAGTCCTCTGCAACCTGCTGCTTTTATGTACACCTCCAAGAATCCACCAGTTACCATTGCATCATTGTCAGTTCAAGAAGATTTTCTGTCTCTGGATGCGATTTTGCACCCTATGAATGGTTTCTCAGCTGGCATTCATGGTCATTCACAAGGTGAATGCCAGGGTGTGCGTAGAGCTTGCCATCAACCAGTTTCAAATCCTGGCCCCTCAGTAACACGGTGTCCAGACATCGCCCTCACCATCATTACCAGCCAAGCCAGTACACATCGGTGGTGAGAGGTTTTGGGGGTGGGAGGGAATGTGTTGTCATTCGCCCTACACCTAACAGGGTGTGTTGGTTCCCAGTTCAGAGGTTGGCATGCACAATACTGATGCCAGAGGCAGCCACACAGTAACTGTGGCTGCCAGCCTATGGTTGCTCCACCGTAGTAATAGTAGTAGCTGAAGTAATTGAGTCCTGTCCCTGTAATAATGCCAATAACTGATTTCTGACACAGGTTATGTAAATATTGTTGATGATGCTGTTGACCAGGAAGTATATTTTAAAAATGTTAGTATAAAATACATGGATGCCAATTTTTTAGAAAGTAAATCGGAATGAATAACCTGATGGAACCCAACAGGGTGTGACATTTGAATGAGCTGAGAAGTCATGGAAGAAATATGATGTGGATGAAATAGATGATGCATTGAATGAGTATTATGTGAAACATGAGCAGATTTCGAATGAATATTTTTATATAATGGGTGATGGTGAAAAAATGTGATTCATTAGTAACTGACAGTGATGTAAATGTGATGCAAACAAATAAATCTAAAAAGAATGAGGCAGAAATGACAAATGTACTGATAGTGAATGAAGCAGTTGGTAAAATAAATTATATTGAGGAAGAAAGTAATGACAAGGAGAATGTGAGCCAGGGATAATTAGTAGTGAAGTAAATGAGGAGCAGTTAGTTGAGACTAAGGTAGACACTGAGCCGGAAACAGAATGTTTGCTAATAGTAAATGAAATGTTCAGCAAAGATCATTAGTGTATTAAGAAAAGATGTGCGAAACATAGACAATTAGCAGTAATATAAATGAGTTATCAAAAACTGAAGTGGAAGAAAACAAGTTGACTGGCAATGTAGATGAAAATGTGAATGAATGTGATACTAACATGAATGATTTTGTTGGGCAGAAATTTGTTGCTGTAAATGTTAACGGCTTTGGTGAAGCTGAGGCAGGGTGTATGCAAGTAGTGAATGATAATCTTCACAAAGCAGATAACAGTGTGACTGAATGCCAGGCTGAGGAAGAATGTAGGTCTTCGATAAGCAGCAGTAACATAAATAATTTGCCTGTTATTGAATCTAGTGCAAGTAATTTTGAAACAGATTGTGCACAGTTATTAAATGAAATGGTTGAGAAAGTTAATGATCTTGTTAAAGAGGGAAGTTAAAACTTGTGTGTTTAATAATAAGGTACATGAAAATCAGGCAGTGAAAGTTAAAATAAATAATGTTGTAATGAGAAGTGTGCATGTTGAAAGGAAAACTTCATCAAGGCAAAGACACCTGTTCATAAGCTGTCAGAGGTAGTTATATTTAAGTTACTAGAAGTTGATTATGAGGTAAACAGTGAAATGGTTGTAGAAAGAATTCTTGGAATGGAAATACAGTAACCAATTTGCAAAAAGTAATATTTAGTGTAAATATACAGAAAGTAGTTGCTAAGGTAGATGTTATGTTGAAATTTTCGTGCTTTTTGTATGTCCAATCTTGTTATTTTTTACATTGGTGTGGCACATGTTTTGGGGGGGGGGGGGGGGGGGTAACAAGGCGAAATTTCACCCAATGTAGAAAAAATAGATGACAGGGCACATGGTCAATGTCACTGTGAACACATCAGTTAGTAAGGGTTTCACTAAACTTTGGTTAGCACACTATTTGACGCATATTGCCTCCCTCTCCATAGCTTGTAATCACTTCCTACTGTCTTCAATATACATGTAATTGAGATTTTTGACATTAGTGATTGAATTTCGAGTGTTATATAAACAAAAGAGGATGGAAGATGATTGAATTTCATGTATTATATAAACATAGGAGGATGGAAGCAAATGACTTGTCAGTAGAAATTTTGGGAAAAGTGGCCTGTTTGGTTTTTGAATACAGTAAAGATGAAATTTTGGGAAAAAACAAATCTCTTCCAGCAAATAACTGATGTAAAATAAGTGATACACCAGAATACAAAAAACAGGAAATTTGTCAGACTGATTTTGATAAAGAAAACGGTAAGTATGTGAAATTGACAAAAAATTTGCACAGCAGTATTGTTTGTGTAAATATTTGAAAGAAATATAAAGTCTTTTGCTCAGTTTTAAGGAAATATTAAAGTTATTAAAATGCAGTAGATTACCTTTTTAGTAACAGTATGCCATACTGTTGCCCTTCATGCCAAGATAGTAGGTTGAAGTAAAAAGTAAGTAACCTTGCCTACAATAAAGTTTATTATGAAAATAGTGTGCCAGGAAGTAACCCTTTTGGCATGTGAGAAGTAAAGCATTTCTTTACAGAACAATGTGGTTGGCATCAAAGATTTGTCTGTCATATGCTAAAAAGTAATGTCTTGTCAGTAATGCAGTTTGTTGCTGTGGAGTGTGATTCACTAGATACATTTTTTCATAAATAAACAAAGCTGTGATTTTGATGTTTACTTAAAGACAAAGGATACTTCTGAATGATGGAAAAACCTAAATTTTTGTTATAACTTTATTAAATTCTAATTACATTGACATACTATACGTAATTGGGTTTAGAACAAAAAATGATTGCTGTATACTAAATTTAGAATCAAGAGAATGGGACTGATGCCACAAAGTCATGTAAGCCAGCATGTCATCATTGTTTGAATTACAGAAAACCATTAATATTTTGAAAAACAATTGGAAAATTTTTGCATACTGAGTAAAGAGCAGGCAATCGACTGAGCACAATGTAGGGAGACAGGTGTGTGTGTGTGTGTGTGTGTGTGTGTGTGTGTGTGTGTGTGTGTGTGTGTGTGTGTGTTCCTCCCCACCCCCACCCCTACAACTAGAAAAAGGAAGTGCATTTCGAAAGCTAGCCAAGCTCCGTATTCCTTGTTTGCATGGCTAGCATTGGTGCAGCACTTCTGCCTTTCGGTGAGTCATTGTCTTCATCCTAAGTAATTTGTTATAGATTTTTATGAGCCAAGATGTTGATCAGTGTGCAATAAATATTAACAATGACACACATCAAGAAATTTTTTGTTTTAACAAAGATGCTGTTTGTAGTGGATCCTAAACCCTTCCTACTAGTTTGTTGTTCAGTTACTTTCAGGCAATCTACACCATCACATTGTTTATATTTCACCACTTCCTTTATAAGAGAAGATGGTTCAATGATCAGTAATTGATTATGAAATTATCACAACCCCCTGCCTCACCCAAAATTTTACATGTAATAATGAATTAAATGTAAAATTCTATTGCCAGGCCTATATAATTCCTTTTAAGCAATCATATATTCATTTATGTAAAACGTATTTAACTCCCTAGTAGCCTCAAGCAATGGAAAGAATTTAACAGTAATGTTTGCTGAAGTATGTTCACAAATGAAGCAATAAGAGCTAAAAAGAATGCCAAGAGGAAGCTTCTAGACAAAGAAATTCAGCAGAATGAAGACAATGCTTCGCTAATGTTCTGAGGCACATTTTAATATAACTCATATCTTAATCCACAATTTCCTGCAAGTTTTAGTTTTCAGAACTTAGGTGTATGTATCTCCTTAAGTTTATAAAGCATTCCTAATTTTTTCTGTAACTATACTTATCTAGTAGACCTAAACTTTATAGCTTGTTAACTAAATTAAAGAAAAATAAAATTTTTGATTAGGAATAATATTCTAAAAATTAAAATATAATATATAATAATTTTTATTCTGGTTAATACTCTTAATGAGCAGAATTAAACAGGCTTAGTATTTCAACCAACACGTCACATATATCTGGTAAAAATTTGGTTTCCTTTACATGTGTATTATTAGATTAAATGATACCACACAGTTGTTGAATACACCACTCAACACAATGTGCTTCACTTTATTGACTGCTTCATAGCTTCCACCATCTGGATCCTACTGACAAACACCAGCTTAAATAAATTGTAATATTTTAATATTATATATAATACGAGTTGACATAATGCCACTAAGAATGTTATTTAACCTGAGCTCTGTATCTGTGTGTGCTCTGTATCTGTTTTCTGTAGTGTTTCAATGATTCTAAGAAAATATGTATTTTCTTTTTCTGTATTGCTGCCCAAAGAATTTACTGTATAAATTTTTATATAATTATGTACTCGAATTTCTGTATGTGCTATATGGCTAGTAGTAAAAAACTGACTCGTTCCACATCCTTGTGTATCCAACACAGTTCGACCTATGGAACACAAAATAAATCAAATCAAATCATTTTCTGAATAGTGCAGTGGGAACTTTCCATGCACAATATTTTACATTCTAATAATTTCCCTGGCCTCAACCTTCCTATCTTTCAGCTACCTATCACCTTTCCTGCTCTCACTCCAACACTAGACAGTCTTCTATTACACAACATACCCAATAGATTTTCCCCCTTTCTCTGCATCCTTCCTCCCCCCCCCCCTTCCACCCTGCCTCCTCCCCCCCACCTCCTGAAATCTCCTGACTGCATCTAGCAGCCATACACTGTCCCTACCACATCCCTGTACATTCCCACATGCAGTACTGCACCTTCACCCACCTGTACTCTACTATATCTCATACTCCCACCCAGTCTCCTCCTTACCCCCATGACCCACACCACATTGCTCCTTCCATCAGTTACAGTGAAGTCTGCAGTCCAGCCTCAGTGCTGAGAGACAGTGGTCATATGTGTGTGAATTGTGTTGGTGTGAATTTGTGTTTTCTACTTCAGAAGAAGACCTTTTGGCCAAAAGCTAAAATGCAAAACAGTTTTTTCATTGTACCTATCTGTGACTCAAAGTCTCCTTTATATGGCTAGTAGCAATCTAACTTTTTCATAATGCTGAATATTCCAGAATATCATTTAGGTAAAATTCCACTTAAATTCATTGTTCAGTTGATTCTGTTGATATTCCTGATTGCAATAATGCAATTAATTTTAGGAGAAGGCCACTTCATTAAAAGTTATAGCTAACTGAAAATTGAAGTACAGTATGTAATGGGGAAAACATTTTGAGCTAATCTATAAGACAGTAGTGTTAGCACTGTTTTGAAAGCAGACCATACACTCTTTCTGAGAACATGCTTTAAATTACCTGAATCTAATTAACTTACAAAATAAATGAGACTGAAAGTTTGGACCATCATAATTTTTACTGAAGATGTTGCCTCCATATTTTCTAGATTCTCAACTTTGACACTGTCTTCAGGAACACATTTTTTTAAAATCATATAACAGCCCCACTAAGTAATTAGGCCTCTAATTAAGATCATGCATAATTTAACATAATATAAAATCATTTTCAAGATGGATGACATATTTGTTGCCAGGGTATTCCCAGTGAAGAATCATAACAAGGTTGCATACACTTTTATAACTTCCTGAGCTTTAACAGTATTATCAAATGGAAAGTTACCATTCACCATATACAGGAGAAGCTGAGTCACAGATAGGCACAACAAAAACTGTTACAAACAAGCTTTCGGAGAGCAAGTCTTTTTTACTTCTCTTCTTTTCCGCAAGGCCCCCCCCCTCCCCCTCTCCCTTGCCCACCATCTAACCTCCTGACTGCACATAACTGCCCTACCCTCTCTCCATCTTGTCCCTGCACACTGCCTAGCAGCACTTCATTGTCCTCATACCCCTACTCTATTATCCCTCCCCTTCCCTGCTCCAGCCTCCTCCTTACACCATCCAGTTGCCACTTCCATCATGCCCTGGTACTGCTGCTCGCAGCGTGACTTTGGTTGCCAGAGACTGCAGTTGTGTGTGTGTGTGTGTGTGTGTGTGTGTGTGTGTGTGTGAGAGAGAGAGAGAGAGAGAGAGAGAGAGAGAGAGAGAGAGAGAGTGAAATTTATTTTTGACGAAGGCCTTGCTGGCTGCAAGCTTATTTGTGACAGTCTTTTTGTTGTGCCTATCCACGACTCAGCATGTTCGCTAGATGGTGGGTGGCAATTTTCCTTTTCATAATATTGTTGCATTCCATCCTGCATCTTCCATTGTTTGATTACTAAGTTTTAACATTTTTCATAAACCAAACAACGCCAAAATTCATTTTTGATTCAAAATGGCAACATATAATGTAGCCAATTTTCAAAAATCATGGAATTTTTGAAATTAACTAATATATGTATGCCAGTATTTAAATAGCATACCCCACCCCAAAATTGCCAGTTTGCTGTCAGAATTAAATCGAGTAGTATCTACGAGTCTGTGGCCAGCAAGCAGTGATGAAACTTCGCTATGACAGTTTGTGAGAGTCTGCATCAATGTTATGTGGTTACTTGATGGTCGCAGACCTTTGCAAAAGATGTTAATATAACAGTTGCTCCCCCTCTCTCCCCACCACCAAGCTGTTACATTAACATCTTGCGCAAAGGTCTGTGACGATCAAGTAACCGTGTAACATTGATACATCTTCAAATATCAGACACAATAGTGTCAGTGTTCCACAAATGCTATTTACTTGACACTATAATCAATTTTGGTTATTGTACTCCAAGTTATATCATGTGCACTGTGATTTCATATTTCTGTCACTACAATTGATCCCACTAAGAAATTCAACAAATATTTTGTCATTAATTAATGATTGGATTATTTTAGTGAAGGAAGAGATGTACATCTTTTTACCTGTGTAACTGTGAAGTGTAATTCTGGAACTGGTCAATGACAATGTTATTGTGCTAGGAAGCCACTAAAAATCCAATTATTGTGTGGTCAACATCATTTGACACTATCTGTACCAGATAGGGTTGATAGAGGAGATAGAGAAGATCCAATGGAGAGCCACACTTCGTTACAGGATTGTTTAGTAATTGCAAAAGCATTACGGAGATTATAGATAAACTCTGGTGGAAGACTCTGCAGGAGAGACGCTCAGTAGCTCGGTATGGGCTGTTGTTGATGTTTTGAGAACATACCTTCACCGAGGAGTCAAGCAGTATATTGCTCCCTCCTACATATATCTCGCGAAGAGACCATGAGGATAAAATCAGAGAGATTAGAGCCCACACAGAGGCATACTGACAATCTTTCTTTCCACGAACAATATGAGACTGGAATAGAAGGGAGAACCGATAGAGGTACTCAAGGTACCCTCCGCCACACACCGTCAGGTGGCTTGCGGAGTATGGATGTAGATGTAGATGGATGTAGATGTAGATGTAGATGTATCTTTCTAGAGTCAGTATCCAGCATATTATTTCAGAAAATCATGATATGAGACTTTGTGTTATGTGGAAGTGAGTGCACAACAAGGAAGAGGCATGACACAGAGCAAAGCATGTCCCTACTGTTACATGCAGTACAAAAACCCACTTAATTTTATTCTTGTCCAAAATCTTGGAAGGGGTTGGTCCCACATACAGCAAAAATGTCAGGTTTTGCTGCCATCTTCTTTCTTTTCCTTTTTCTTGAATGTTTCATGTAGGTGTTATAACATAGAGGGCAGGCTCCCATTTTGGCAGCCAGCTCAGATTTAGTGCACTACTGTGGAGAGTATCAAAAAGTCTTGCACTGCATAGTGGCACCTTGCTGTGTTTGGGTACAGATCCATGTGTGCATTCATGTATTGCACAATAACCAACAAAGATAAGCAACCACTTTCTGCTACTTTCATTGTGAACTTTATGCTTTTGTATATGCTGTTGACGTGCTGCAGGAACTCCAGCAGGTTTTCTTACCTATGGAGACTCACCATGAAAGTGTTGTTCACATAGCTGTAGAATGGCTTTGGCTTGCTCTGAGCAGCTTCAGGCATATTTTCCCCAAAGTGTTCCATGTATAAGTTGGCAATCCCTGTTCATAGAACTGACCACCAAATTTAAAATAAGTGATGGTGAGCATGTATAAAAACTGTTCTATTGTGTCCTTCTCATAGTGCTTCTCCAGCAACTGTAGGGAGTCTTTTAGTGGTAACCAAATGAGATAATGTTAAAGCATGTTACCTCAGAGATATGACACAAACTCAGTTGAGTTTTTGATTTGCTGGACACAGTATTCCACCAGTGACTTTAGCAGCTTTGGTGAAAGTTTACTCAAAGTATAGGTCAGAGAATTTATGGTATCCATGGTCAGTTATAGTCATGCTTCCTTGCTGCATAATTTTTGGAGACCACAGAGACAAGGTGGTGCCAGTACTCAAAGATACAATGTTCTAATAGTCTTCTTGTATAAACCCAAATTGTAAAGGTGTGAGAGGGTCTTCCACATTGTTCCTAGTGTAGGCTTCCTTCCTAACTTTTTGTACACCAGACCTTGTACTAATGTCCCAGTTTTCCACCAGTTTTCTTGTATCTTTGTGAACTTTAAAATTTTTGCAATGAACTGAATAATCAAAGAAGTTTCAGACTTGCTGCCAGTTGTCATTAACTACAATACACAATATTTCAAACGGTCACCTGCCAGTCATCTTCAGATGAGCTGTTGATGACTTGATGGACTGCCTGAAGGTGACTGGCATGCATCCAGTTGAGGAACAGAGTACTGTAGTCGATGATGACTGGCAGCTTGCCTGAGATTTTCTGAGCATTGTTTTGGTCTGCTGCAATTTTGACCCAAAATGGACAAATTATAGCATCCAACCGGGTTCAGACATGTTTCTAGAATATGTCAAGTATCAGCAGGACATCTGTTGAAATATCTTTCTGAAACAAAGATTTCATTTGGCTCATTTTCTGGGAATAATTCATCAGAACAATTCACTGACAAAGTCTATATTCATATATGTCAGTAATGTGTTAGAGACTCTAGAAATGCTCACATTCTTGCTTCAGTAAATCTTAATCCACCTCTCTCTACATGAAAAACAGCATGGGACACGAAAGTGAACTAAAGTACCATTTGCAATATTCTACATGATAGACTCCAGAGATGTCATACAATAGACTGATGAAGCCACTTTCAAGAACAATGGTGCAATTATCCAAAATGCTCACTATTGGTCTGAAGAAAATTTTCTCTGGCTGTGCCAGCAAGACAATCAAATACCTGCAGCATGAGCACCTTGTGTGGATTTATTGATGACAAAGTTATTGGGCATTATTTTTTTGAAGTGAACAGTGCTCTGAATTTCTCAATCTGCACTGACAGGGTTGTTAGAAGGTGTTTCCCTAGCAATACAGTTGTTAATGTAGTTGCAGCAAGATAAGTGTCTACCACATTTCCGTTGGTGGCCAGGTATACTTTAAATAAATTTTTTTTATTGTAAGAGGATTCACAGAGGAAGGCCACCATAGTCCTCAGATTTAACTCACACTAGGTATTTCTTTCGTGTCTGCATCAAAGGCATTGTGCATCAACAGTAACCTAGAATGTGATGTGAGATATAAAATAAAGATTAGTGATCTGTACTTTGGGCATGATTGTGTTTAGAGCAATGCAGAAAGTATTTAGGACACCTAAAACAATAACTGAAAAAAGAATAATATAATATACTCCAATAAAAAAATGGAAACTACATGTTGGAATATCAACAACATAAGGAAAAGGACAGATTGCTAATCACTGTAAAGATGACATGTCTAGTTGCAGACAGGCACAACAAGAGGTCTATTACACATTTAGCTTTTGGCTAGTGTTCTTCAGAATAGGAACCACACACACATTCAATCACACAAGGAAGCACACCTCACACAGGTATGACCCCACCTCTGACACCTCCCAATGGAATGCAACTGTTACATGAATGAAAGCAGCAATATGGAGGGGGCAGGGAATGGGAAAGTGTAGCTAGGTACGGGTGGGTAAGAGAAGAGTGTTGACTCATAGATCACGCAGGGACTAGATGGAGGAATGACAAGATTGCCAACAGGCACAGTATTGTGAGGCTGTGGAGCAGGGAGTTGGGAAGGGAGGGAGTAGAAATGGGGAGCAGAAAAAGAGAGAAGTGGAGAAGGGGAAGGATGGATGGGTGTGTTGGCAGAGGGCGACACACAATGAGGGTGAGGGGACATAAACAGGGAAGAGGTAATGGACAGAGGGTGTGGAAACCATTGGGTGGAGGATGCAGGGACAGTAGGTTACCATAGGTTGAGGCTGGGATAATTTCGGGAGCAGAGAATGTGTTATAAGGATAACTTCTGACTGCACAGTTTAGAAAAGCTGGTAGTAGAGGAGAGGAGCCAGATGGCTTGGGTTGTGAAGCAGCCACTGAAATCAAGCATGTTATGTTCAGCTGCATGTGTTGTGCCACAGGGTGGTTTACTTTGCTCTTGGCCACAGTTTGGCAGTAACCATTCATCCTGCTGTATATCTAGCTGGCAGTTGTACCAATGTAAAAAGCTGTGCAATGATTGCTGCAGAGCTGGTATATGATGTGGTTGCTGTCACAGGTGACCCAATTTGTGATGGGGTAGGACAAGCATATGACAGTATTGGAATAGGAAGTGCCAAGTGTAGGGACTGGGCAGATCTTGCACCTGGGTCTTCTACAGGTATATGATACCTGTGGCCAAGGGTTGGGTTCAGAGTGGCATAGGGATAGACTAGGAAGTTGTGGAGGCTGGGCAGGCAACAGAACACAATTTCAGAAGGAGTGATAGAAGATCTTTCATAGGATGTTCCTCATTTCAATGCATGATGATAGGTAATCAAAGTCCTGACAAAGGATATGGTTCAGTTTTTTCCTTTCTCTGGTGATGTTGGGTAATGAAGGGGGCACTCCTTTGTAGCTTGTTCTCAGGATGGTGAGAGGATTTGGGATGTGTGCAGAAATGGCACAGGAGATCCGTTTGCAAACTAGGTTTGGGGGGTAGTTCCTGTCTGTGAAGGCCTCAGTGAGACATTCAACCCACTGGGCAAGGGAATTCATGTCGTTGCAGATACACTGTCCCAGCCAGGTTGTATGGGTATGGAAGGGATGACAGCTGTTGAAATGCAGGTACTGTTGGTGGTTGATTGGTTTAATGTGGACAGAGGTGGGGATGGAGCCTTCAGAGAGGAGAAAGTCAACCTACAGGAAGGTGCAAGATGGGTTGAGGAGAACCAGGCAAAGTAGATAGGAGAGGGGGTGTTGAGGTTATGAAGGAATGAGGATAGGGTGTCTTGACCCTGAGTCCAGATCATGAAAATATCATTAAAGAACCTGAGACAGTCTATTGGTTTGGCATTTTGGGAGACTAGGAATGTCTTCTCTAATTGGCCCATAAACAGATTGGCATATGAGGTGCACACAAGTGCAACTCAGATGCACATGACCACTGCAGTCCTGTGTAAGGGTTTGTGCATGTGTTGTCTAATTCTGATGAAGGCGTTTTTGACCAAAAGCTTACTTGTTTGACAGTTTTTGTTGTGCCTATCTGCAACTCAGTATCTCCGCTGTATGGTGAGGAGCAATCTATCCTTTTCATGATATTTTTGTTATCCCATCCTGCATTTTCCATTGTTTAAAAGTTGAATGTAATGTATATATATTTTCCCCAGAATGAGATTTCCATTCTGCAGTGGAGTGTGCACTGCTATGAAACTTCCTAGCAGATTAAAACTGTGTGCCAGATCAAGACTCGAACTTGGGACCTTTGCCTTTCGCGTGAAAGGCAACGGTCTCGAGTTCGAGTCTCGGTCCGGCACACAGTTTTAATCTGCCAGGAAGTTTTATATATATTGTGTTAATATATGCTATTTTTAGTTTGTCAGGGCGTTGCCCATATTTCTGTTGTAGTTATGCTCTGTGCTGATATATATGGCACGCTTGCATATACAATCAACTTGTACTCAACTATAGCAGAGGGTTCACTTCCTGCTACCACAGATAGACTTGTTTTGATTTGACTGCGCTGTAACTGTGTTGCAGGTTGTATCTGTGCACTGAGTAATTAATACATGAATGATTAAACAGAAACATTGGTGCTGGATGCTTATTTAAAGACAAGTACATGAGAGCATATTAAATGAAGTGTATGTTTTTGATTGTTATTGTTTCATTCAAGCAAACATCTGCAGGTCAGAGAAGAAGTTTGAGTACTAATTGTGGGAAGCTGTCCAACAAAATTAAGTTTAATAGATCCAACACTAAAGAAAATATATGGTCACATCTGCACCCGAGCAAGTAGCATCACTATGGTCTGGTGCAACCAACCCACAATTGTAAAAAATATTCTTGGAAAATCAGACAAGTAAAATCTTTATTTTGGAGCAAGATTTTGACCGGTTTTCTACTTTGCATCTTCTTGTGAAGTACATGAATAGAGTCTGCACAGGATATGGTGGCCAATGCACATGGACGAATTTTCAACCAAAATGCTGGGTGAGTTCATTTGTTTGTTCGGAAGGGGAAGCCTACATTGTTTGCCCACTTTGGCTGTTCAGTGATGTGCTACAATGACAGAGTCAAGGTGCATGCCCTGTGATCTTTCCCAAATGATTTTATGGAAACTACTTGGGATTTTTTTTTCTTATAGCTTTAGATGTCAACTTCATGATGACATTCCCATCATTTTGTTAATGGTCATGTTTATTGTGATATTTGCATTTAAGTGAAATTCAAAAAGTGTACAATGAAAAATAGGGGTCACGACAAATTTGCATTTGTTGCATTTTACATAATATGTTGCTGTGTATAAAATTTAGTTAACACATGGAAGTTTTTTTAGACTTTGTGATCCCACAAGCCAAAAATAAAGCCAGAATGATACATCCACTATGTTCTTAATATTTTATAAATGTTTTGAGATATCAAAATGAGATTTTCACAAATAATAGCATGCAAAGAGGTGAATATTTTTCCATGTGGTTATTATGCAAAACATTATTATCTACTGTGTTATTCTACTAGCTACAGACTTTTTTGATGAAAAGTTGTAATTTTTAAGGACCATCGATAGCTGTTGAAATGAGACCTGCTGTGGGTTTTGTAACAACGTAAATGAAGACAGTACATGTTTATTTTTGTACTGAGGATGTGCTTTTTCACAAGCTATTGGCAAAAGAGACAGATTTTAACATGGCAACAAGAGAAATGTAGGTTTTACTCAAAATTTGCCGCTCATGATAGTTCTCTGAAAGTTACAAATGGTTAACAAGAAAGGTGAAAATAAATCGCTGCTTTCATTACATTTTCATTGGAATTCTTTTTAGATACTAACCAAAGCAGAGGTGGCAGCAGACCTTTTTGAATGGTTATGACATAAGTATAGGAGCTGTGTGTCATGGGTGAATGCACTCAGGAGGAGGCTGCTAAACTGCTCTATGCAATACCAATGCATGTCCATCACTGTGTACAGACAGAACATACTCTCACCAATAAAGACAACAAAACCCCATTCCACACTCTACTCAACTCTTTCACAGTACCAGAAAACTAATCCCCTGTTGGAAGAAATGCTGTGATCCTTCTATGTGCCAAAAATAATGAAAAACTAACACCTTTAGTGAGAAACATTTTAACTGAGTTAGAGAGACTCATCACTGGATCCAGTTGGTGAGAGGTTCTCTTCATTAAATGGAGATTAGAAAATCTCAAGCCTGGGACTACAATAGGCCAAGTGAACCATGAAATGGATCAGTGTGGTATGTAACAAATGAACACACAGGAGCAGTCAAATTAATTTCATGAAGATGGAACCATTAGTACAGAATTGATCAATAATTTTAATTTTAATCATCCTTTTCTTCCATTTCTTTAAAATTGTTTAATCTACTAAAACATCATATTTTAATGTTATAACTATTTTATGGTAACTATATCAATTGTAAGAAAATGAAGAGAAGGAAAATTTGTAGGGAAATACGGACTGGAAGTGGTGGGGATGGGGGTGGTGGTGGGGGTTGGGGGGGGGGGGGGAGGAAAAAAATGAAAGACGAACCTGCCTGATAGAATTTTGCATACAACATAATGAAATCATTGCTATAAGTTTGTTTAAGATTAATGTAAGTAGGTTGTATATGTGGAAGAGATCTGAAACCAACAGAAGGTTTCAGATTGATTAGCTAATGGTAAGGCAGAGATTGAAAAATAAGATTTTAAATTATAAGACATTTTCAGGGGTAGATGTTGAATCTGACCATTTATTCATTACAAACTGTAGATAAAAGCTTAAGAAATTGCAAAAAGTTTGGAAATTGAGGAGATGAAACCTGAATAAATTGATAGAACCAGAGGCTATTGAGAGTTTCAGAGAGAGCAATAGGTAAATTTTCACTGAAACAAGAGCAGAGTGTACAGTAGTGGACAAATAGTGGCTTTCAGAGATGAAACAGTAGGGCAGCAGATGAACATATAAGTAAAAAGACAAGGCCAAGTACAAATCTACAGATATCGTTGATGATGTTGCATTTAATTGACAAAAGGGGAAATTATAAAAATGAAGCAGGGAAAAGGGAATATATGCGTCTAAAAAATGAGACTGACAGAAAGTGCAATAGGTCTAAACAGCAAGCTAGAGGACAAATTCAATGCATGGAAGCATGTACAGCTAGGGGAAAAAAAGGTATCACACATAGGAAGGTTAGAGAGACCTTTGGGGAAAAGATGAGCAACTGTACGAATATCGAGATCTCAGGTGGCAAGCCAGTAATAAGCAAAAAAGAGAAAACTGAAAAGTGGAAGGGATATATAGAGTCAATCTACAAGGGAAATGGACTTTAACACAACGTTATAAATAAAAAAGAGGATGATGACTGAAAGACCTTAGTCAAAACAAAGTCCCTCAAGGAGACAGAATTCCTTCAGAACTATTCCACTTGGTGCGCAAGATGTATGAGACAGACAAAATACCCTCAGACAGTAATAATTCCACGGAAAGCAGGTACTGACAAGTGTTAATGCCACTGAACTATTAGTTTAATAAGTCATGGTTGCATAATACTGAAATGAATTATTTACAGAAGCCGACCTCAGTGAAGATAATTTTGGGCTTCAGAGAAATGTAAGACCATGTGAGACAGTACTGACCTTACATCTTATCTTACAAGACAGGTTAAAGAACGGCAAACCTACATTTACAGGATCTGTAGACTTGCATAAAGCTTTTGACAATGTTGAGTGGAATACACTCTTTGAAATTCTGAAGGTAACAGGGATAAAAATCAGGAAGTGAAAGGCTATATACAGCTTGTACAGAAACCAGACTGCTGTTATAACAGTCAGAGATGTAAAAGGCAAGCAGCAGTTGGGAAAAATGACACAAGTTGTAGCCTATCCCCAGTGTTATTCAATCTGTACAATGAGTAACCATAAAGGTAAAATGGAGAAATCTGGAAAAGGAAATAAAATTTAGGGAGAATACATTAAAACTTGGGGGTCTGCTGATGACATTGTAATTCTGTCAGAGACAGCAAAGAAATTGGAAAAGCATTTGAACAAAATAGATAGCATACTGAAAAGAGATTATAACATGAGCCTCAATAAAAGTAAAATAAGAGCAATGGAATTTAATCAAATAAAATTAGGTGATGCTGTGGGAATTAGATTAGCAAATGTAGTTGTAGATGAGATTTATTATTTGGGCAGTGAAATAACTGATGATGTCCAAAGTAGAGAGAATATAAAATGCAGTCTAGCTGTAGCAAGGAAAGAATTTCTGAAAAAAGGATTTGTTAACATCTAATGTCAATTTCAGTGTCAGAAAGTCTTCTCTGAAGGTATTTGTTTGGAGTGTAGCCTGGTATGGAACAGAAACAACAACAATTAGAGATTAGATTAGATTAGATTAGCACTTGTTCCATAGATCATGAATATGACACTTCGTAATGATGTGGAACGTGTCAGGTTAATAAAAGATGTCTATACAAGATATTACATGACACTTTATTTATTTGTTTATTTAATTTTTGGTGGGGGTTGGGGAAATTACCCACTTACTATATCCAAAAATTCATCTAATGAGTAGAAGGAGTTGCCATTCAGAAATTCTTTTAATTTCCTTTTAAATGCTATATGGCTATCTGTTAGACTTTTGATGCTATTAGGTAAGTGACCAAAGACTTTTGTGGCAGCATAATTTACCCTCTTCTGAGCCAAAGTTAGATTTAACCTTGAGTAGTGAAGATCATCCTTTCTCCTAGTGTTGTAGCCATGTACACTGCTATTACTTTTGAATTCGTTTGGATTGTTAATAACAAATTTCATAAGTGAATATACAGGGTGTTTCAAAAATGACTGGTATATTTGAAACGGCAATAAAAACTAAACGAGCAGCGATAGAAATACACCGTTTGTTGCAATATGCTTGGGACAACAGTACATTTTCAGGCGGACAAACTTTCGAAATTACAGTAGTTACAATTTTCAACAACAGATGGCACTGCAAGTGATGTGAAAGATATAGAAGACAACGCAGTCTGTGGGTGCGCCATTCTGTACGTCGTCTTTCTGCTGTAAGCGTGTGCTGTTCACAACGTGCAAGTGTGCTGTAGACAACGTGGTTTATTCCTTAGAACAGAGGATTTTTCTGGTGTTGGAATTCCACCGTCTAGAACACAGTGTTGTTGCAACAAGACGAAGTTTTCAACGGAGGTTTAATGTAACCAAAGGACCGAAAAGCGATACAATAAAGGATCTGTTTGAAAAATTTCAACAGACTGGGAACGTGACGGATGAACGTGCTGGAAAGGTAGGGCGACCGCGTACGGCAACCACAGAGGGCAACGCGCAGCTAGTGCAGCAGGTGATCCAACAGCGGCCTCGGGTTTCCGTTCGCCGTGTTGCAGCTGCGGTCCAAATGACGCCAACGTCCACGTATCGTCTCATGTGCCAGAGTTTACACCTCTATCCATACAAAATTCAAACGTGGCAACCCCTCAGCGCCGCTACCATTGCTGCACGAGAGACATTCGCTAACGATATAGTGCACAGGATTGATGACGGCGATATGCATGTGGGCAGCATTTGGTTTACTGACGAAGCTTATTTTTACCTGGATGGCTTCGTCAATAAACAGAACTGGCGCATATGGAGAACCGAAAAGCCCCATGTTGCAGTCCCATCGACCCTGCATCCTCAAAAAGTACTGGTCTGGGCCGCCATTTCTTCCAAAGGAATCATTGGCCCATTTTTCAGATCCGAAACGATTACTGCATCACGCTATCTGGACATTCTTCATGAATTTGTGGTGGTACAAACTGCCTTAGACGACACTGCGAACACCTCGTGGTTTATGCAAGATGGTGCCCGGCCACATTGCACGGCCGACGTCTTTAATTTCCTGAATGAATATTTCGATGATCGTGTGATTGCTTTGGGCTATCTGAAACATACAGGAGGTGGCATGGATTGGCCTCCCTATTCGCCAGACATGAACCCCTGTGACTTCTTTCTGTGGGGACACTTGAAAGACCAGGTGTACCGCCAGAATCCAGAAACAATTGAACAGCTGAAGCAGTACATCTCATCTGCATGTGAAGCCATTCCGCCAGACACGTTGTCAAAGGTTTCTGGTAATTTCATTCAGAGACTACGCCATATTATTGCTACGCATGGTGGATATGTGGAAAATATCGTACTATAGAGTTTCCCAGACCGCAGCGCCATCTGTTGTTGAAAATTGTAACTACTGTAATTTCGAAAGTTTGTCTGCCTGAAAATGTACTGTTGTCCCAAGCATATTGCAACAAACGGTGTATTTCTATCACTGCTCGTTTAGTTTTTATTGTCGTTTCAAATATACCGGTCATTTTTGAAACACCCTGTATATAAAGGAAACATTCCATGTGGGAAAAATTATATATAAAAACAAAGATGAGGTGACTTACCGAACGAAAGTGCTGGCAGGTCGATAGACACACAAACAAACACAAACATACACACAAAATTCAAGCTTCCCTCTTTCCTGATGAGGCAACAGTTTGTTGCGAAAGCTTGAATTTTGTGTGTATGTTTGTGTTTGTTTGTGTGTCTATCGACATGCCAGCGCTTTCGTTCGGTAAGTCACCTCATCTTTGTTTTTTTATATATATATAGTGAGGCTACAGTGAAGATCTCTAGCTCTTTAAATAAGTGACTGCAGGAAGATCTTGGATGAGCTCCAGCAAGTATTCTGATTACACACAATAAGCAGTTCAGACAAAAAGAGTACGAAGCTTTTGAAATGTGGTGCTGTAGAAGAATGCCATAGATTATATGGGTAGAGAGCATAACTACTGAGTAGATAATGGTTTGAATTGGGAAGAAAAGAAATTTATAGCACAACTTTACTAAATAAAGTACTGGTTGGTAGGATATGCTTTGAGCCATCAAGGAATATTCAGTTTGGTACTGAGGGAAGAGTGGGGACTAAAAGTTGTAGAGGGAGCTCAAGGGATGAAAACAGTAACCAGCTTCAAGTAGATGTTTATTGCTGTAGTTACTTAGAGATGAAGAAACTGGCACAGGATAGACTAGCTTGAAAAGCTGCATCAAACCTGACTATTGACTAAAGATCACAATAACAATATCAATTGTTATCTGACAAATGAAGAGAGGGAGAGGAGGAATCAACATCTATGGCATAAGAATTTTTTAAAAGAAAGAACATGAATAAGACATTAATAACACAAGGACATTTTTCTTCAATAGTGAGTTTTTGCAAAACATGAAATAACTGGAAAATCTGTTCACAGTCTTTGTTCTTTCATGGTTCAGTTATGTAAGTTCAATGAATTTTTTAGATGTAGTTGTTTCTACGCAATAGCACACCACATAATAGTAACTCTTTCTTAGCATGTGTCACATATGCAGGAGATCTGCTGTGCTGGTGTATCCCGTCCATTTCACTCTGTTTTTGTTATTTTTGGGTTTAAAAGAATTGTCTTGCCTGTTGAACTTGCTATTCTGGAAAAATTTGGTGACTGGGTTTGCAACAGAGTTGTCCTTCATTCTCATTACTTGACCATGTCAGTGAAGATGAGCTTTCCTCACTTTATCTATAACTGGAACCCAACAAGCTCCTTCACCATTTGGTTATTTTGAGTCATTCTGAAAGTCCATCAAATAATATTTGCCTCCACTGTGCGAATAGTTGCCTCATTCTTTTCCACATTTGGATCGCACTCTGCATCTTAAATGGCTGCTGGTCAGACTGTGGGCTTTTAAATTTTTACCTACAGATGTCGGGAAATCTTTTTTATCACAGAGTACTCTTGTAACTTGTATCCACTTGAGTCAGACTGAGTTTATCCTCAATCCGATATCAGAAGTGACATTATAGTTTGAAGTCACAATGGATCCACGTATTTAAAATTCATGGGCTGCTGCAAGTTTTGGTAATTGATTCTGATAGTACCACTGATTTGGGTGCCACATTCCAGGTATTCAGTCTTTGGGGTATTAAGGCACAGCTGATTCTCAGCCAGCCTGTTCATTCAAGTTTATACCTCATGCTGGAGTTCAAGACATGTTTGTTGGGCTAGGATCACATCATCCACATAATGAAGTGTACAAGAATGTGGTGTTTGTAAGTCAACCACTGTTCTATCCCTTCAGAGGATGCATGATGGTGGTGATAGGGCAGAGACTTGCTAAACACTAAAAGTGATAACAAAAGGTGCAGTAATTCCAGCTGGGCTCAGGACCACACAAGTGGTATTACAATACCGAAGCTGTACCTGGCTCACATAGACCTCCAGGACTTCATGACAATGAAGAGTTTGCCAGATGAGGTCATGTGAGAATCAATTAATGCATTTTCTACGTCCAGAAATGCAATGTGCACTCATTTCTGTTTCTCCCTATGCTTTGCTATCAATAGACATGTGGTATGGATTTCATAGATAATGCCATGGTCCTTAATGGATCCAGACTCTGTGGATGTTACTGTGACTATTCCTCTGAGTCTACTGTCCAGCATGCATTCAAATATTATCAGTGTGTGGTAGAGAACTCAAACAGGATAGTAAGTTGAGCAGACACTCACATCGCCTGTACCCTACAAGACTGAAACTGTTGTGATAATTGTCCATGTGCAAGAAAGTTTGTTCTCAGTAGTTATCTGGTTGAAAAGTGTGGCAAGGACTTCTGAAACAGACATTGCAGACATTAACCAGATTTCCACAGCTACATCATCTGAGTGAGCTGCTTAACCATTTTTCATCTTCCTGATGGCAATCACAACTTCCTCAGCTGTAATTAGGTACATGATCCAGAGATAGAACCAGAATTGGTGATTGGTGGAGGTGCAAATTCTTTGTTGCTGACATCAGCAAAATAGTCTGATCATCACTGGAGATGGCTTGTTTGATCTCATCACTGTTTATTGTTGGCTCCATTGATATGCATGACAAGCCCAGTTCCCTGGGTTGAGCAGTTCTGTGACATCCCAAGGCAATAAATGTCGTTTTTTCCTGACAGCAGATCACAATGATTGTACAGATCCTGACAGTGCCAGACTTTTTCAGCATCCACTGCTCTTTCTGCTGCTAATTTTTGGAGTCAATATCACTGAAAGTATCAAGAAATGTACCATCAGGTTTTAAAGATTATCTTTTTTTCCTTGACCACTTTCTGATTTTCAACATTCTGCTACCAGGTTTGTTTAGCAATATATTTTTGGATTGTTTTTGTCGAAGTTACTGATCTGGTCTGATGTATCTTTTTGCAGTAACTTTTCATACGTCTTCCATTGATTCATCTGGGTTAATTGAGAAGGCTGTCATAAATGTGTTCTGTTGAGAATCCCTTCTCCATCATATGATTTCTCCCCGACCAATCCTAAGTTTTTTGGGTTGTCTGGAACTAAGTGGTTTTGGGGCAACACTGTTGTATAAAATTGCTATGGTACTTGTCACCATCTTCAGATATCCCTGTGAAATCATCTGGTAAGTGATCTGAGTAGCATGACCTTTACTGGTCTAGGGATATGTGTTAGTCTTATCTTGAAGTATGTCTTGGGGATAACTATGTCATATGCCTCAGCACTGTCCACTATGTGACATACATCATAATTTTGCCGGTCAAGGCCATATCCTACATCACATCACTCATACCTTCTCACTAAGAAAACGATAACAGTAAACTATGATTATCTAAATAGTAGATAGATACGCTAATGTCATTACCAGTCCAAAACTCAGATGATAATGCTGGAATGGAAGACACAGCATATCCTAATCCATTTTATTTAAGAAAAATTATTTTCTGTGCCTGTTTAGGTGTCTTCAGTCGATAGCACTCTGTAAGGTCACTCCACAGGATTACAGTTGAAGAATACTAATAAACTGATAGGCAGAGGAAAGGTGCATTCTGAATGATGGGCATGGTAGATAAGTGGTCTTTTGTGGTGTATCTACTACAAGTTAAGATTAATTGCAAACAATAATGTGTTTTCTCTTCAAAGTCATCCTGAACATATTTAAATGTTACATGGATGAACAGTTACCATGAGGGTAGCACGTTTCAGAAAGGGACATGATACTAGAGCACAAGAAGTAAAAATAAGGTGAATTATGAACAGAAACTAGAAAACAGCTCTTAATGTCAGAGAATGCACTACCTGACAGTGTAAACCAGTAAAAATGGCACGAAGTACAGGGATTTGTGTGAACTGAGGACATTTGATACTGGTAATTAGAAACCAATATGAAAATCAAAAGCCTACATTAAGACTACAGCATGAACATAACAAAAACACTTGATGTATGGTTCAAATGGCTCTGAGCACTATGGGACTTAACATCTGAGGTCATCAGTCCCCTAGATGTAGAACTACTTAAACCTAACGAACCTAAGGACATCACACACATCCATGCCTGAGGCAGGATTCGAACCTGCGACCATAGCAGCAGCGCAGTTCCGGACTGAAGTGCCTAGAATCGCTCGGCCGCAGCGGCCAACTATACTTAATGTAGTGATGGTTGAGTGTAATAACAAAATGGTAGAAATGCATTAGTTTCAGATGGTAACAAAAAAAATCCAGTTCAAATAAATTTAAAGAGTGTACAGAATATGCTATTTCAAAAGGCTTATACAGGCAATAAGCAAATAGCAATAAAAAAGATCACTGCTTTGAAATGGGGATATGAAAAATTAAAATGATCTGTGTTTGTCCAGTTGGGGAGATACTTCTAATTTAACATGCAATATTTCGACAGTGGATTCAACTGCCTTATTCAAATGCTATGAATAGTGGTTTATACAATCTCTGCTTGAATTTTCACTTGTACAAACCTGTTTAAGTTTCATAATTGTCAAACCAAGTTACCAGCGGCTTCCTTCTTGTTTATGATACATGGGCATACGTACACATGATTATGTTAGATCTTTGTGGCAGCATGCTGACAGACGTCAGCTTACTAGTGTCATCCTCAGCAGCCTACAGATGATTCAGAGGTGGCACTGGTTTGAAGTAGTTGTCCTCACAGCACTCAGCCAGTAGCTGAAAATGTGATGAACATTCAGAGCATTGGACATCCTTTTCGAGTGAGTCCTGGAGTGGCTGAACAACCATATGAAAAGAGTTGCCGAACAGCTCATGGATCCTTGTCTTCTGGAAAGGTTGATGACTGCAGATGATTATTTTGGTGTAGTGGTGATACCATATGTGTTATTATCTTGCTGGCAAACAATGTTTTCTGTCACTCAGTCATGACAATGGCTGCTGAAGATATTCATCTGTACTACTATATTTGCTGGAAAATGCACTGTCAACTGACAGGTTGCTATCAGATATGTAGTATGGTGGAATTGGAAATCATTCTCAACTGCTGATCATGAATTATTCCTGATGAAATGTGGCAGCTGACTGCTGTCATTCCATATGTGCTGAGAAATACTATAAACATCACCTCAGAGGAGTTGTCCATAATCTCATTTTACATGTGGTTCTTGAAGATGTGGATAAGGTACTCAGCCTCGAGTGTAATGTCTTGACATGTAATGCACGGCCACATGAAAGTAACAGAATGCACAGAATATTCTGGAAGTATCTGTTATTTGTCACATTTGTAGAAGGAAGACGTTTGATGGCCAGTATCTTGTTTTAAATGGAAGCATGTTGACAGTTTAGGAATGGCTAAAACAATTGTTGACCATCTAAAACTACACAGTTTGGAATTGGGCCCAATTTATCCAATGTACACATGGTGACAAATGTCAGGTAATGAACTGAAAGAGTCTGTGCTGATGCATAGAACAAGCCTTGTCACATTCTGGCAATTACAAAAAGGACTCCTTTCCTACAAAGGTTGTTTAGCAGTTGCAAAATAATATTTCATGGGATTGATTTAAAATAATAATGATTTTTTCAGAGGAAGCACTGCAATTCTTTAAAGATGCATGAGGTGGTAAGTGTGGTAATACATAATGAACACAGTTACACTGATTGAATATTTGTGCTGTTGAAATTTTTACCCTGTATTTGAGTTAATGCCTCAGCAGTTTGCATCTTGAGCCCACTATAACATTTAGGACAAGACAAGCTTTTTCTATACAAAATATACAAACACATTCACAGAAATTGGATGATTACCTTGAAAAATAGTGCAGGGTAGAAACATTCAAAAGATACTATTGAATAATTTACTATTCTACAGGATATCAAAACTGAAAAACATATACCATATGTTCATGTCTTATATGAAAATTTGTAAACAACTAGAAATTTTAATTTAATAAAAATCTACGACATTAAATAATACTGTATGAATCTGTACATCAGTTGTTACAGTGTAAGCCATATGACACAAATTAAATTTTACCTGTACCATCTGCATGTGCTTCTTTTCTGTGCGTCTTCTCACAAATATGGCAGTTGCTATGGCGGTGACAACAGCTGCTGAGGTTACAACCACTGTCCCACTAACAGCATACACAACTGCATATTGTTCCTCTGAAAGACAGCGGTTGATATATTTTAGCACACTGCCGTACATGCACTGAAATAACAAGTAAATGAACAAAAATGAACTTAAGACAAGACTTGAGCATTTAGGGTCATATATATATATATATATATATATATATATATATATATATATATATATATATATATATATATATATATAAAGAAAGATGATGAAACTTACCAAACAAAAGCGCTGGCAGGTCGATAGACACACAAACAAACACAAACATACACACAAAATTCTAGCTTTCGCAACCAATGGTTGCCTCGTCAGGAAAGAGGGAAGGAGAAGGAAAGACAAAAGGATATGGTTTTAAGGGAGAGGGTAAGGAGTCATTCCAATCCCGGGAGCGGAAAGACTTACCTTAGGGGGAAAAAAGGACAGGTATACACTCGCACACACACACATATCCATCCACACATACACAGACACAAGCAGACATTTGTAAAGGCAAAGAGTTTGGGCCGAGATGTCAGTCGGGGCGGATGTACAGAGGCAAAGATGAAGTTGAAAGACAGGTGAGGTATGAGCGGCGGCAAATTGAAATTAGAAATTAGCGGAGATTGAGGCCTGGCGGATAGCGAGAAGAAAGGATATGCTGAAGGGCAAGTTCCCATCTCCAGAGTTCTGACAGGTTGGTGTTAGTGGGAAGTATCCAGATAACCCGGACGGTGTAACACTGTGCCAAGATGTGCTGGCCGTGCACCAAGGCATGTTTAGCCACAGGGTGATCCTCATTACCAACAAACACTGTCTGCCTGTGTCCATTCATGCGAATGGACAGTTTGTTGCTGGTCATTCCCACATAGAACGCTTCACAGTGTAGGCAGGTCAGTTGGTAAATCACGTGGGTGCTTTCACACGTGGCTCTGCCTTTGATCGTGTACACCTTCCGGGTTACAGGACTGGAATAGGTGGTGGTGGGAGGGTGCATGGGACAGGTTTTACACCGGGGGCAGTTACAGGGGTAGGAGCCAGAGGGTAGGGAAGGTGGTTTGGGGATTTCATAGGGATGAACTAAGAGGTTGCGAAGGTTAGGTGGACGGCGGAAAGACACTCTTGGTGGAGTGGGGAGGATTTCATGAAGGATGGATCTCATTTCAGGGCAGGATTTGAGGAAGTCGTATCCCTGCTGGAGAGCCACATTCAGAATCTGATCCAGTCCCGGAAAGTATCCTGTCACAAGTGGGGCACTTTTGGGGTTCTTCTGTGGAAGGTTCCGGGTTTGAGGAGATGAGGATGTGGCTCTGGTTATTTGCTTCTGTACCAGGTCGGGAGGGTAGTTACGGGATGCAAAAGCTGTTTTCAGGTTGTTGGTGTAATGGTTCAAGGATTCCGGACTGGAGCAGATTCGTTTGCCACGAAGACCTAGGCTGTAGGGAAGGGACCGTTTGATGTGGAATGGGTGGCAGCTGTCATAATGGAGGTACTGTTGCTTGTTGGTGGGTTTAATGTGGACGGACGTGTGAAGCTGGCCATTGGACAGGTGGAGGTCAACGTCAAGGAAAGTGGCATGGGATTTGGAGTAGGACCAGGTGAATCTGATGGAACCAAAGGAGTTAAGGTTGGAGAGGAAATTCTGGAGTTCTTCTTCACTGTGAGTCCAGATCACGAAAATGTCATCAATAAATCTGTACCAAACTTCGGGTTGGCAGGCCTGGGTAACCAAGAAGGCTTCCTCTAAGCGACCCATGAATAGGTTGGCATACGAGGGGGCCATCCTGGTACCCATGGCTGTTCCCTTTAATTGTTGGTATGTCTGGCCTTCAAAAGTGAAGAAGTTGTGGGTCAGGATGAAGCTGGCTAAGGTAATGAGGAAAGAGGTTTTAGGTAGGGCGGCAGGTGATCGGCGTGAAAGGAAGTGCTCCATCGCAGCGAGGCCCTGGACATGCGGAATATTTGTGTATAAGGAAGTGGCATCAATGGTTACAAGGATGGTTTCCGGGGGTAACAGACTGGGTAGGGATTCCAGGCGTTTGAGAAAGTGGTTGGTGTCTTTGATGAAGGATGGGAGACTGCATGTAATGGGTTGAAGGTGTTGATCTACGTAGGCAGAGATGCGTTCGGTGGGGGCTTGGTAACCAGCTACAATGGGACGGCCGGGATGATTGGGTTTGTGAATTTTGGGAAGAAGGTAGAAGGTAGGGGTGCGGGGTGTTGGTGGGGTCAGGAGGTTGATGGACTCGGGTGAAAGGTTTTGTAGGGAGCCTAAGGTTCTGAGGATTCCTTGAAGCTCCGCCTGGACATCAGGAATGGGATTGCCTTGGCAAACTTTGTAAGTAGTGTTGTCTGAAAGCTGACGCAGTCCCTCAGCCACATACTCCTGACGATCAAGTACCACAGTTGTGGAACCCTTGTCCGCCGGAAGAATGACGATGGATCGGTCAGCCTTCAGATCACGGATAGCCTGGGCTTCAGCAGTGGTGATGTTGGGAGTAGGATTAAGGTTTTTTAAGAAGGATTGAGAGGCAAGGCTGGAAGTCAGAAATTCCTGGAAGGTTAGGAGAGGGTGATTTTGAGGAAGAGTAGGTGGGTCCCGCTGTGACGGAGGACGGAACTGTTCCAGGCATGGTTCAATTTGGATAGTGTCTTTTGGAGTTGGATCATTAGGAGTAGGATTAGGATCATTTTCCTTCGTGGCAAAGTGATATTTCCAGCAGAGAGTACGGGTGTAGGGCAGTAAATCTTTGACGAGGGCTGTTTGGTTAAATCTGGGAGTGGGGCTGAAGGTGAGGCCTTTGGATAGGACAGAGGTTTCGGATTGGGAGAGAGGTTTGGAGGAAAGGTTAACTACTGAATTGGGGTGTTGTGGTTCCAGATTGCGTTGATTGGAATTTTGAGGTTTTGGAGGGAGTGGAGCTGGAAGTGGGAGATTGAGTAGATGGGAGAGACTGGGTTTGTGTGCAATGAGAGGAGGTTGAGGTTTGCTGGAAAGGTTGTGAAGGGTGAGTGAGTTGCCTTTCCGGAGGTGGGAAACCAGGAGATTGGATAGTTTTTTAAGGTGGAGGGTGGCATGCTGTTCTAATTTGCGGTTGGCCTGTAGGAGGATGCTCTGAACAACAGGTGTGGATGTGGGAGAGGAAAGATTGAGGATTTTTATTAAGGATAGGAGTTGATGGGCGTGTTGATTGGCTGAGTGGATGTGTAGGTGAAGGATTAGGTGGGTGAGGGCAATGGATTGTTTGGTTTGGAACTGGTATAGGGACTGATGGAAAGAAGGGTTGCAGCCAGAGATGGGAACTTTAAGTGTGAGGCCTTTGGGGGTGATGCCAAATGTCAGACAAGCCTGAGAAAATAAAATATGGGAGTGTAATCTGGCTAGGGCGAAGGCATGTTTGCGGAGGGAATGTAAATAAAACTTAATGGGGTCGTTGTGAAGGTGTTGTGAGGGTGACATGGTACTAGAAGGTGGAAAGTGGAACACGAGGCTGAAATGAAAATGAAAATAAATATGAAAAAATATGTGGGGAGAGATAAAGGTAAAATAAGAAAGCAAATGGAGATCTGGTGTGAAAAAAGGCGAAAAAGGGTTGGTTAGGGCTGGGCTATGTTGATCCTGTGGTGAACTTGTGTAGGTAGATAATGATGTGCATAAAGGTTAGGTGGTTGTGTTGCCGCCAAAACACGTTAAAGGCTGGAGAAATTCGGGAAACTTTCGAAAAAACTACGTGAGGATGTATTAAAAGGAGTGGTTTGGTGGTGGCAGATTATGGAAATGAAGCTAACAATTGTTTGATGAAGAAATAATGACGTTAAAACCTGTGGGAAGCGGCTAAAAATGATCGGTGATGTGAGAAAAACGGAAATGGAAATAAAGCAAAAGTTATTAAAACTGCCGAAAGGGTTGTTTAATAGCTAAAAGGAACTGTTTGTGGACTGGAAACGGTGGATTTTATAGCAGCCAAGCGGAAAAAAATTTTTTTGGTTATGGTTTCGAAGTGATTTACGTATTATTACGTATTATTGAGTGTATATCGACGGGATAAAATTGTATACTGGATTACGGTAAAAAAGGAGAAGGTGAATAGAAAGTGAAACTGCTGGCAAAAACAGAAGGAGGAAATAAGACGACAGAAAAGACTTTGAAATGTAACAGTGACAATAACAATAACGATAACAATAACAAACGTGATTGTTGGCTTCAAATTAATGATATGAATATAATAGAGGGAAACATTCCACGTGGGAAAGATATATCTAAAAAGAAAGATGATGAAACTTACCAAACAAAAGCGCTGGCAGGTCGATAGACACACAAACAAACACAAACATACACACAAAATTCTAGCTTTCGCAACCAATGGTTGCCTCGTCAGGAAAGAGGGAAGGAGAAGGAAAGACAAAAGGATATGGGTTTTAAGGGAGAGGGTAAGGAGTCATTCCAATCCCGGGAGCGGAAAGACTTACCTTAGGGGGAAAAAAGGACAGGTATACACTCGCACACACACACACATATCCATCCACACATACACAGACACAAGCAGACATTTGTAAAGGCAAAGAGTTTGGGCCGAGATGTCAGTCGGGGCGGATGTACAGAGGCAAAGATGAAGTTGAAAGACAGGTGAGGTATGAGCGGCGGCAAATTGAAATTAGAAATTAGCGGAGATTGAGGCCTGGCGGATAGCGAGAAGAAAGGATATGCTGAAGGGCAAGTTCCCATCTCCGGAGTTCTGACAGGTTGGTGTTAGTGGGAAGTATCCAGATAACCCGGACGGTGTAACACTGTGCCAAGATGTGCTGGCCATGCACCAAGGCATGTATAGCCACAGGGTGATCCTCATTACCAACAAACACTGTCTGCCTGTGTCCATTCATGCGAATGGACAGTTTGTTGCTGGTCATTCCCACATAGAACGCTTCACAGTGTAGGCAGGTCAGTTGGTAAATCACGTGGGTGCTTTCACACGTGGCTCTGCCTTTGATCGTGTACACCTTCCGGGTTACAGGACTGGAATAGGTGGTGGTGGGAGGGTGCATGGGACAGGTTTTACACCGGGGGCAGTTACAGGGGTAGGAGCCAGAGGGTAGGGAAGGTGGTTTGGGGATTTCATAGGGATGAACTAAGAGGTTGCGAAGGTTAGGTGGACGGCGGAAAGACACTCTTGGTGGAGTGGGGAGGATTTCATGAAGGATGGATCAACATCACCACTGCTGAAGCCCAGGCTATCCGTGATCTGAAGGCTGACCGATCCATCGTCATTCTTCCGGCGGACAAGGGTTCCACAACTGTGGTACTTGATCGTCGGGAGTATGTGGCTGAGGGACTGCGTCAGCTTTCAGACGACACTACTTACAAAGTTTGCCAAGGCAATCCCATTCCTGATGTCCAGGCGGAGCTTCAAGGAATCCTCAGAACCTTAGGCCCCCTACAAAACCTTTCACCTGAGTCCATCAAGCTCCTGACCCCACCAACACCCCGCACCCCTACCTTCTACCTTCTTCCCAAAATTCACAAACCCAATCATCCCGGCCGTCCCATTGTAGCTGGTTACCAAGCCCCCACCGAACGCATCTCTGCCTACGTAGATCAACACCTTCAACCCATTACATGCAGTCTCCCATCCTTCATCAAAGACACCAACCACTTTCTCAAACGCCTGGAATCCCTACCCAGTCTGTTACCCCCGGAAACCATCCTTGTAACCATTGATGCCACTTCCTTATACACAAATATTCCGCATGTCCAGGGCCTCGCTGCGATGGAGCACTTCCTTTCACGCCGATCACCTGCCGCCCTACCTAAAACCTCTTTCCTCATTACCTTAGCCAGCTTCATCCTGACCCACAACTTCTTCACTTTTGAAGGCCAGACATACCAACAATTAAAGGGAACAGCCATGGGTACCAGGATGGCCCCCTCGTATGCCAACCTATTCATGGGTCGCTTAGAGGAAGCCTTCTTGGTTACCCAGGCCTGCCAACCTGAAGTTTGGTACAGATTTATTGATGACATTTTCGTGATCTGGACTCACAGTGAAGAAGAACTCCAGAATTTCCTCTCCAACCTTAACTCCTTTGGTTCCATCAGATTCACCTGGTCCTACTCCAAATCCCATGCCACTTTCCTTGACGTTGACCTCCGCCTGTCCAATGGCCAGCTTCACACGTCCGTCCACATTAAACCCACCAACAAGCAACAGTACCTCCATTATGACAGCTGCCACCCATTCCACATCAAACGGTCCCTTCCCTACAGCCTAGGTCTTCGTGGCAAACGAATCTGCTCCAGTCCGGAATCCTTGAACCATTACACCAACAACCTGAAAACAGCTTTTGCATCCCGTAACTACCCTCCCGACCTGGTACAGAAGCAAATAACCAGAGCCACATCATCATCTCCTCAAACCCGGAACCTTCCACAGAAGAACCCCAAAAGTGCCCCACTTGTGACAGGATACTTTCCGGGACTGGATCAGATTCTGAATGTGGCTCTCCAGCAGGGATACGACTTCCTCAAATCCTGCCCTGAAATGAGATCCATCCTTCATGAAATCCTCCCCACTCCACCAAGAGTGTCTTTCCGCCGTCCACCTAACCTTCGCAACCTCTTAGTTCATCCCTATGAAATCCCCAAACCACCTTCCCTATCCTCTGGCTCCTACCCCTGTAACCGCCCCCGGTGTAAAACCTGTCCCATGCACCCTCCCACCACCACCTATTCCAGTCCTGTAACCCGGAAGGTGTACACGATCAAAGGCAGAGCCACGTGTGAAAGCACCCACGTGATTTACCAACTGACCTGCCTACACTGTGAAGCGTTCTATGTGGGAATGACCAGCAACAAACTGTCCATTCGCATGAATGGACACAGGCAGACAGTGTTTGTTGGTAATGAGGATCACCCTGTGGCTAAACATGCCTTGGTGCACGGCCAGCACATCTTGGCACAGTGTTACACCGTCCGGGTTATCTGGATACTTCCCACTAACACCAACCTGTCAGAACTCCGGAGATGGGAACTTGCCCTTCAGCATATCCTTTCTTCTCGCTATCCGCCAGGCCTCAATCTCCGCTAATTTCTAATTTCAATTTGCCGCCGCTCATACCTCACCTGTCTTTCAACTTCATCTTTGCCTCTGTACATCCGCCCCGACTGACATCTCGGCCCAAACTCTTTGCCTTTACAAATGTCTGCTTGTGTCTGTGTATGTGTGGATGGATATGTGTGTGTGTGCGAGTGTATACCTGTCCTTTTTTCCCCCTAAGGTAAGTCTTTCCGCTCCCGGGATTGGAATGACTCCTTACCCTCTCCCTTAAAACCCATATCCTTTTGTCTTTCCTTCTCCTTCCCTCTTTCCTGACGAGGCAACCATTGGTTGCGAAAGCTAGAATTTTGTGTGTATGTTTGTGTTTGTTTGTGTGTCTATCGACCTGCCAGCGCTTTTGTTTGGTAAGTTTCATCATCTTTCTAGATATATTTTTCCCACGTGGAATGTTTCCCTCTTGTTGTGATATATATATATATATATATATATATATATATATTTTAAAGAAAAGATGAAAATATGATTTTTACATATCAGTAGTATTCAAACCATGGAAATTGATAATGTGTGTTTCATCAGCCATAGTAAAACTGGTCGAAAAAGTGTCCTGGTACTTTGTGACATCATGATGTAAATATCAAGTAGATAATTAGGGACTAGAACAGAAGCAATGTGTGTGAGAACTTGAATTCATGATGTGTTTGGTGGGGAAAGAACCTTCAGCAAAGGCAGTAAAATCTCCAAAACAGCCTGACTAGCCATGGGGTAGGTTAAAGTGTCATGTGTACTCAAAAAACCCCACACACTGGAGGAACTGAAATTTAATATAAAATACAACTAAGTAGGGCTGTTATGTATGTCTCACATTTTGGGTGCTGTATCTCCTTTGAAGAGCAATTCTCATCTTCACTAACTAGGATAAGTTATTTCCTGTCAGACTAATTTTCTGAACCAGTTTCATTTTTTACACCTTCATAAATATTGTAAATATAATTTTTACTAAAATACAGACACCTCACAGTGAAGATCAATGATGCAAATAGAATGTGGATGAAGAGCCACTATTATTATGCAGATGGCAACAAAATACCACTCAAGAAAAGTAAATGTGAAGTTTTTCAGAGTGATATCAATGAATAAAATTAGACATGTAAAATATTAGTGGGACAGTAAGAGAAATTTTGTACATTGTGAAATGATGAAGTGTCAGTTATCACATCATTTTGAGAAAGGGAAATGTTATCAAGCCCTTAATTTTCTTCATTACTATCAAAACATCAGGCTTTTATTACACAGTATCACATACAACAGGCCTAAATAAGATTCTACATCAGCAATCAGCTAGAATTTGTGAGAGTTACCAAAAAGGCTAAGCTTCTGTGACCACAGGAATAAAAATTATCTGACATGAACTACTAGATAGCTCCTTCTGTCTAAAACATAAGAAGAGATCATTCCATAAAGAACTATTAACAGTATTACTGCATTTAAACATAAAACCTACAAAATATTCAACAAACTTACTAGCATCTAAGTTTTACCTTTGTGAACATCATACCTGAAAAGGGAGTTACCAGATGTGGGACAACAACATTAAAGACACTGCTTTTCTATACCACACAAAATAAAAAATAAAAAATACATCTACAATTCTTGTTGTGATATTGAAGGTAGTGGATGATCCTGCAGGAAGCAGCACCCTGCCCCATGTACTGAAAATCCTCAAAGCTGTGTAGATGAAGGTGCCACTATTAACCTCTGAAAGCCTTTGATGGTACACAATAACACTTTCACTAGGAACTCGAATGTCAGGAAATAAGTTCTTCACAGATTTAGAAATTTAAGGATTTTGCACACTGCTTCCAAAAATAGGTACGGTACTTCAACATTCTGGAGGAACTTAAATTTGCTAGTAAGAGACAGCATTCTGATTTTGTTCTTAATGAGAAAAGTAACTTCAAAACTTTTACTTCAGAATCTTTGAAGAACTTATTTCCTTGCATTTCAGTTCCTAGTAACAAGCTGCCCTTCACTACCTCCCCACTATAAATTATATTGTCTGTTACTTATGTTACTCTTGTAAGTTACTCCTATAAGTTACTGTTTTTCATTACTTCATGTCTGTTCCTGTTTCATTTTTGTTTTTATTAATTATTACTTTAGTCAAAATATGGACTGGAATATGAGGGAATAGGACAACATGCATTTTCTCAAAGTTTATTCCATCTTCTTCCTTTATGAGACTAAGTTTACAGTCATCACAATATATTTATTTTCAGAATGATCTAAAAATTCTTCTTTTTTGAACATGTTTTTAAATTCTGGCTAGTTTTAAACTGTCAGAAGGCAAATATTTTTTTCATATGGTTGCTTTCTCATATACAACTGCAAATATTTTTAAGAACTTTACTTTTAAACAAACTTAGTTTCAGTTACTTTGTATAATTATTTGTATGTTGTGCATGCACCAATGACCTCTGGGGTAGATTTACATCATTTATATAACTGGCATGAAGTGGCAATTTTGACTCATGTTATTTTTACATGTTATGACTTACTGCTGCACAGCAGAATGAGGTATATTGGCTTTTTATTATACTTCTGTCATCCGTATTTTTATTTCTTAATGTAGTAGCTAGTAGTGAACTTTCTTTTACTTCTATAGTAAGATTGCTATTGTATAGCAAACTGGTAATTCTATTCAAAAAACTTTGCAATCAAAACAATAAAATAAAATAATGTACATCATTATGGCTTTCTAGATTGACATTTTATGCTAAATTCTGTTACAGAAAGTAAATTTGCAGTGACGTATAAAATATTTTACATCTTAATTTATCAGTCTTATCTTAACTATATAAACTATTTACATCTTTTCATTCAACATATCATCTCTCATATCGTTAGAAGATTATTAACTTTTATGCCTTCTCTACAGAATAACATTTAAAATACATAAAAATGAGGTAAGCAGAAAAATGTGGGAATCTTTAAATCAGTGTGCTATTTGTCTGTACAGAACAACTTTATTTTCATTTGTGTTAAAGGCACATTCAAAACATGAAGTTAATGTTACCATCGATACTACTTTCAATATGCAGCAGTTCTTGGACTCACAGAATTCAATATCCCACAGAATAGTTTTATGATTAAAATAAATTGTTTATAAATGAACATGTCCTCTAATTCTTTCATGCTGCCAAAGAAGGAGAGAATGTTCTCAGTTTTCAAGCCACATCAATAGTGCAAAAATTATTGAGCTTTCAACATCTGTACTTGCTGTCACCCTAAGGAGTTAACAAAAAACCAGACAAGTGTGAGAAGGAGTCACACTCTGAGGTTTCAGCACAAATTTAATCATGTATATAGATAATAGTAATAATCACCCATGACCCAACAGCCTGGTGCAAGTCTTTCTACTGGATACCACTTCAGCAACTTGTGTATCTGTAACATACCCCAAATATAACCTACCTCAGTTACCCAACTGCAGCAAGGATACCTACTGTTTAATATGGAATCTGAACCACATATTGTTTCTGTTGATTCCTCATATCATTGGGAGGTGAAGGCTAGGTTAAAATAAAGACTGAAAAATCCATGGTCTGACCAAGATACAATCCCATGACCTCTCAGTTTGCAGGCATGTGGTTTATTGCTCAACCATCAGGATAACGTATTTATAGATAGTTCATCTATAGGTTTTGATGAGTGAGTTTTCAAGTATCACAATATTTGAACTATATGCCCACATCTTTTGATTGCATTGACTTAGAAGTTTAAGTTATGTACACTGCCAATTCTTGAGACAAAGGGGTTTCAACAGTCAGACCGGCAGACAGACAGACAACAAAGTGATCCTACAATAGTCCCATTTTTACTGACTGAGGTACACCTAAAAATTGCTGTGGCTTGAAAATTAAAACTGTACACAAATGTATTACATAAATTTATATTGCATGGAACAGACCATCTCAAGAGCAGACTTATTATAAATCTAAGTACAAATAGTATCAAATCAGCCTATTATAAAAATTATAAGTAAAGAGATAATAAAAAAGTTCAAATAAAATGTAAATAATATAGTTAAGTTACTATGAAAGGTAACAACCACAAGAAGAAAGTGGTAGAGGGGAATTGTAGATGAACAACTACAAGAAAATTAATATTTATCAGTGATGAAAAAAGTTACACACCAGGTGGTTCCATTGTCTGCTGGATGATTGTGATGTTCTGAGGTGGTATACTTAAGGGAGCACCATTGGTTCCATTAATTTTTAGTCCACCAGTTCTCAGCATTTCAACCAGTGTTGGCAAAACTACACTCACTTTCTGTACATCTGTGTCGACTAGCCTCAGTGTTGCCACAATACTACCTGTAAATTAATTTCACTGAATGAACAAACCTAGTAAAAGGTATATTAATTTGTGATATAAGCAAGATGTTATCACTATAAAATGAATGAGAGGGCAGTATCCATAGCTTTAAACTAAATAACATTTTTGTTTCAATTTGACTAATCGATTATGTATGTTTCACACTACTAGCCTACTGATTGGGTAATGTGTTTCTCTGATTCTTTCTAAATCTTATAATTGCTGATGATTGTTCTACAATTCACAGATGTTGACATATTAGCGAATCCAAGCACAGCTTCACAAATTTTCACTACCTGTAAAGTGTAATGTTGAGCTGAATAATGAATTAGCTGGAGAGGAATCAATTGTGGCAAAGCTCCTGAAACTGAAAAAGAAGATACTCTGAACATACTAGATGAACTCTGAGGATATATGGAGAGATGAGTGGCAGTCGGCACTAATCCACCCACTCCGTAAAAAGTGAGACATAAAGGATATAATAATTACTGGCATATTTTATTACTATCTGTTCCATACGATATCCTCTCCAAAGTAGTCCAGAACAGAGCTGAAGATCATCTCAATGAACATACTAGTGAATATCAGACCAGATTCAGAAAAGGATGTTCTTATGCAGAACAGATTTTTGGTCTGCAAAGCATAGTCAGGAATGAGATGACTGGTAGGTATGACTATGTGGTTGTATTGATTGATTTCAAAAAAGCATATGACTCAGTTGACCGTGAGCCATCATCAGTGTTCTGGAAGAATCTCGAGTGGATAACACATCAATAAGTCTGATTAAGCAGACTCTAACTAACACTGTATCAAAGTGAAATTCATAGGAAGATCTCGGAGCCCTTTGAAATCAAAACTGGATCAACCAATGCAATGGAATCTTTCCACTCTTGTTTATCTGTGTTTTGGAAAAAGTCATTAGAGAATGGAGAAACGCACTGAATGAAGAAGAATGGATGACTAGGGATCAAACTGAAAGGGGTGTACAATGATTACTTGATCTTTGTGGATGACCTAGCCATTTTTGCCAAGAGTGTTAACTCAGCAAACATAAAGACTGAGCAATTGACAGAGATAGCTGAGGAAGCAGGATTATAGGTCCCCTTTGAAAAAACATAATATGTGGCAAACATCAGTGATGGGCCAGAAGGGATGGTTTTAAACCAAGGATAGATTAATCTTGTGAAGAAATTTAGATACCTAGCTGAGGTAACCCAACAGAATTACTCAGAACAGGAATTGATCAGTCTTAGGATCTGTAAACTGGACTGAGCTTATAACCAGGTGAAAACTTCTACAATAAGAAACTGCCGAGTACTGGAGGCAAGTTAAGACACTATGATATGGTTCTCAAACCAAAAGGATTATATGCTTTGCAGATTCTGACTATGAATACACGGGGACTAGTCAATATACTAGTCAAAAGTTAATGCTGATGAATTTAGTTCCACAGAAAAAAAGCTGTAACGCTGATACTGAAATGCTATTACTCAGTGGATGAATTCATGCAAAACAAAATGGTAATTTGAGCTAAATACAAACTGTTACATATCCCACTATAAATATATAAATACATTTTAGTGTTATATTATTATTTATTAGTATAAAAACCATTGTAATTGTACTGTAAATCTTTGACAAGTTTCCTGTAAGCAAAATAAATTGATTGCAAGTGTATGTCAAGAGATGAATAAACTACAATTCACTGTTATGTTTTGCCCACAAGAGCGTAAAACTATGTCACCCAGTGTCTTTAAGTATATGTCATATATACTTATCTTTTTTATAATAAATAAATAAATGAAGTACTCCTTTCAAGATAATGAAATCTACTATATGTTAGCAACATCTGACAGAGCTGTTTCCTTGTTCTTCTAAGGCTACATAACTTGCACAGAATGCTGTCAAATAAAACAGAATATTCAGTAATATTTCCAGTTTTCTCTTAGGTTCCTGCCTAACAGTCACACCAGAAATCAGGATATTCTGAAAATACTCTATGAAGTTTTTGAAATGATCAGAAGGCTATGATAAGATCTGTCTATCACAACAGTGAATTTCCTCCAATCGCATCCATTGACTTTGCTAACTCACAACCAAACTGTAACATTGGAATATGAAACAATATCCCTAGAAATTCTGTCATATGCTGAGAAGCAACCAATACAAGAAACAAATATAAAATCCAGCAATTAAACTTATAATAACAAGGTCAATAATTGTCAATCTCATGCTCACCACATCAAAAACAAGAGTATGAATTCATATATTCCACCAAAAACAAGTCATTACATTCAGCAATTATAATTGGCTACCATAGACTGTTACCTAATGAGCTACAACATGGAAACAAATTGCCAATAGCAGCACACTGTGGAAGAGTCACTGACACCGTAAGTGCCCTTTAGCCATACCCTACTGCATTCAATTTGTGGTCTAGATACATTTCTCATTGTGTGCTTCTTATTTCCTTTGAAATAAAATAAACTTGTTGTGGTAATGGAAAGACATTCATTATAAGCACATATGTTTGATATAGAATGAGGAACTGTATAAAAAGATTGAACCAGTAACATCACTGATAAAAAAGAGAAGATTGTTTTTCTATGCACACATTGTCAGAATGTCTGATGACAATTTAACAATGAAAATCTGGAATTTCATAAGACCAAAAAGACTGTTATTGTTCTAAAACAGTGATAGAGATCTTAAAGAAATTGTTATCTTGGAGGACAAAAGCAGGGACAGGAATGCATTTAGAAAGAAACTGAAAAACTACCAAGGTTTTAAGCTGAAAGAAGAACTGAAAAGATGAAGGGAGAAGAAGGCAAGAAGTGATGGGTTCAAGAGATACTGGCAGGATGCCAAAAGTGGCAGATGAACAAAAGCTAAACATGGAAAATGCAATCCAAATACAACTGAATACATGAAACAATAACTATGAGGAGTTCGGTCTCAAAGCAAGTAAATCAAATACTGTGGTCATAAAGGTAGGCAGATAAGAAGAACAGCCAGAATTACAGCTGACTGAAAGATCCTTTGAGGATGTGCAACATTTCCCATATTTGGGAATTGTGATAGACTGTGAAAACTCAACTGGAAGTGAAGTTCTAAATGGTACATATAAAGCTGCCAGTTTCACAATCACGTAAAGTACCTCATGTGAGACAGTCAGATAACACACAAAACCAGTACATACCACATTCCCATTTTGACCTATTCACTGCAGACCTATGCTTTCACTGAGAGAATAACTACATCAAGATGCTGAAATGAAACAGTTATTATTGATGTTCCAACTTGAGCTTACTGCAATTTCGTTAAAGAGAATTACACCAGAAGAGTTTTTCTTTCATTTATAAAGCATCTTTCATGTTTATTGGTGTTTCTTTATGTATGCTCCAAACCACTGCTTCTTCCCTCCTTGTTAGCAGTGGTTGATGTTACTGTGCAGAGTGAGAATGACACATAACCTTTATTAAATTTACAAAAGTGAAATGTAAATAATGCAGCACAAAAAATATTGCAGAATGGCAAAAACTCCCAAGTGCATATGTGAATCAGAGTCTTCGACATCAGCCACAGCTAGCAAGGAGGTGAGAAGCAGTGGTTTGGAGAATATGTAAAGAAACACCAGTAGTCATGGAAGATTATTTATAAATAAAAGCAAAACACATCTAGTGTAATTCTCTCTGATTAAAGTGCAGTAAGCTGAAGATGGAAGACCAATAATAACTGATTTTAACAGCAGCAGTGAAAGGTGGCCATGCAAAAAAACATATGCTGAAATGAAGTTTATTAAATCTATGCTGAAGCAAAGAAAACAGAGTAAGATAAGAAATGAAAGGAACAGAACAGGTGCAGGCGCAAAACTCAGCTTACTGGAAAAACTCATCAATCTAGATTAAGATGGTATGGTCATCTGAAATGGATAGAGGAAATCATAATAGTGCAGCATATTGTCCACATATGGGCATATTAGTGTGAAGCCTATGTAGTGTATTGGAGCAGTGCTGACAGCAGGTGAGTGCAAGATGTTGTCAGTGTAATAATTCAACAATGTCACTGTAATTTTGTGGGGCAGATTAGCTTGCTGAAATAGGTAACTCAGTGGTACTGCACAGACAAATACAGCAATGGGCAAGGGAGATTACCACAGTGACAGGGCAGTGGTGCCTTTGAATACATGACTGGTAGTGGAGCATATGCACAACAAGCAAGCTGCTGTCAGCTGTAAATATTGGACATTTTTGTAATAAAATTATTCTTAGTCTCGCAGTCCCACAATGATGATGGAGCTGTGATGGACAAGGACACCACATGGACCTTCTAGTAGAAGTTACCAGTTTGAGACCACAGCAGTGCAACAGCTGTCTGCTCTAAGTCCTTCCTTGGAACTAGTGTCATGGTACAGCTGCCCATCTGAGGTTATCTCCAGTGGCATGGCTGACTCCTGACTAGAGGGCAGTGAGTCGCGCCCTGTGCACGCCAGCCATCATCCTTCATTGCTGAACAGGTGTCCCAACATGGTGGATATCCACCATCATGATGCATCTGTGGATCTCCTGGCATCACAGCAGATAAACCATTGTTGAGTACATGCCGCTGGCCTGGAGAACATGCTACCGACTTATGTAATAGGCCTGGCAACACTCAGTACAGTATCAGTGTCAGCACTGTGGAGCGTACAGACAACCAGCCCAGCAGAATTCAGTGGCCAGCCAGCCAATGACCCAGTGTATCAAGCAGTGCATACGTGACAACAAAGAACTTGTTACATTTGCAGCTGCTTTTCCCTGCAACCTCCTGGGCTTCCATGTCTCCTCCACCACTTGTTGGCCCAATCCTGCCTCATTGCCACACCAACCTGCATTGGAGGTGGTACAATAGCCATGAAGTCTCTTGAAATGGCTATAACTATGAAAAGACATGATGGATGGCTAAGAAGAAGATGGACTGACATACTTAAGAAGGATGTCACTGAAAGTGGTCTCCTTTGGGTTAGGATTTGTGAGGGAAAGCCATACGAGAACTGAAAAAGTGGAAGAAATTTGTCACCAGCATCTATGAAACTGGCATTGTGACATGGCGTGATGATAATGTATTATTATTATTATTGTATCCGTATTGGTATCCCACTACAACTACTGCCGGGTCTGGGTACTGATAAGTCCTCTCCATTTGGCTTGGTCCTCCCACCACTTTTCTTCCACCTCTTGCTTCCAGGTCACACCCCTCCTTTCCACAGATATTCTCACTCCCATTTTCCACTGTGTTCTTTGGTGCCCCCTAGGTCTTTTTCCATCTATCTTTAGTTGTTCCATAATTTTGGGAAGTCTCTGCCCATGCATCTTCTTAACAGGCCCGTACCATCTTAATCTCTTTCTTTTTTCTCTCTTTTTTTAAATTTCTTCTCTCATACTTTCTTGTTTAAGGTCCTTTCTAATATCTAAATTCCTTACTCTGTCCATTCTTGTTTTTCCCTTAACTGTTCTGAGAAATTTCATTTCCCCTGCTTGCAGCCTGCTCCAGTCCCTTTCTGTTATCATCCATGTTTCTCCTCCAATGGTGACAGTATGGAAGTAATAACACTTATACATAAGGAGTTCTGCTTTTTCTGAAACTTCGTTATTCCAAATCAGGTGTTTCATTGTTTGGCAGAAATTGCCTACCTTATGTAACCTCCTATTAATTTCATTGGTTATTCTTCCATCACTTGATATTTCACTCCCTAAATAAGTGAAACTGTCTACCACTTTGAGGGGTTCTCCATAATATTTCTGTTGATCCTTTTGTCTCTTCCAAATACCATTACTTCACTCTCATCTTTATTTATTTTTAATTCATACCTTTTCATTATTTCCCTCCACACATCAAGTTGTAACTGTACATCTATCCCTTTATCACCGTGTATTACTATATCATCTGCAAAAATCATCTTTTTGTCTTTTTATTTTACTATATCTGTAACTGCCCTATTCATTCCGTCCATCACAACATTAGAAAGTGCAGGAGATAGAATACTTCCTTGTTTAAGTCCTTGTTTTATTTCGAAGTATTCAGAGTTCCACAATGATGTTCTAATTCTACAGTTGTGTCCTCTGTACATTGTCTTTATTACATTAATGTATCCATCTTCTATACCTATCTTCTTCATTTCTTCCCAGAGTCTTTCCTTGTTAACTGAGTCATATGCCTTTACTATGTCTATAAAAACAATTATCACCCTTTTGTTATACTCCCAGCTTTTTTCCATAAGTTGACGGATAGAAAATATCAGGTCGGTTGTGCTTCTTCCTTTCCTAAACACATGCTGTTCTTCACACAGCTCCTTTTCTATCTTTTCACTTATTCAGTTTAGTAAAACTCTTTCAAAAATCTTGGATGTATGACTAATAAGGTTTATTCCTCTGTAGTTTTTACAAAGTTTTTTATTGCCTTTTTTGAAGATGGGAACAATGTCTCCTCTTCTCCAATCACCAGGTGCTGTACTATTTCTCCACACACTTGACAGTATTCTTTACAGCCACTGCATTCCCACTACCTGCTGCTCTTATCATGTCTACTGATACTTCATCAGGTCCTGGGGCTTTCCCCCCTTTCATCTTCTTCACAGCTATTTCCATTTCTTCCTGTGTAATTTGTCCTAATTCTGCTTCCCAACTTCTCTCAGTTTCTCCATTATTTGTTGTTTCCTTGTGTACATGATCCTCAGCGTTTAACAGTTTCTTAAAATGTTATCTCCAGAGATCTTTTATATTTCCTGGATCTTCAATCACAGTACCATCCTCTGTTTCCATCTTTACCGGTACTTCAGAAGCCTTCCTTTTATTTTTCATCATTTTATAGAACATTTTCTTATTGCTCTTCACATCTTCTTCAAGTTTTTTTGTAAACTCTTCCCATGCTCTTTTATTTGCTGTTTCCACTATTTCTTTACACTTCTTCTTTTCCTCTACATATCTTTTATGGTCCTCATCATTTTTAGTTTTGCACCACTTTCTGCATGCTCCATTTTTTCTTCTAACTGCTCGGATTGTGGTATCATCCCACCAACTTGACTGTCTTATTTTTTCCTTTCCAGACGTTCTACCACATACTTTTTGTGCTGATTCAGCTAAAGTGTCTTTGAATTAACTCCAGTCTTTTTGTACATTGCAGTAAACTTCTTTTGGAAATTTTTGTGTGATTAATTCTTTATACTTCTCAGCACTTTCACTCCCCTTCAGTTCCCAATCCCGTATACTCATCACTTTCTTCTTTTTTCTATTTTTCAGACACTGATTCATTTTCCATTGTCCCACCAGTAATCTATGGTCTCCATCTGCACTCACACTTGGAATTACCTTCAAATTTGTTGCTTTCTCTCCCCATTCCACATCTACTAGAATATAATCAATTACACTCTTGGTTCTTCCATCCCAACTGTATCTGGTGATAACATGACTTCCTCTCTTCAAAACCAGCTGTTTGCTATTTTCATTCCATTCCTCTGGCACGAGTCCAGGAGTCTTTCTCCTTCTTCATTTCTGTCTCCATATCCAAAACATCCCAATACTTGCTCAAATTCCTTTCTGTCTTTGCCTATTTATGCATTAAAATTTCCCATCACTGTATTAGCACTCTCTATATGGTTCTCTAACTAATTTTCAATGTCCATCTTCTCTTCTTTGCTACATCCCACTTGAGGTGCATTAATCTGGATAACGTTTAGTGTTTCTTTTTGGAATGTCCGGTTTAAGATTATGATCCTGTCTCATATATATCTCACACATTCAATATAATTTTGTACATTCTTATTCACCATCACTGTCACACCATGTCTTCCAAATCTCTTATTCCCACTACAGTACGGTTTTCCTCCTCCTCTCAAATTCTTCTTACCTTTTCCCTTCCACTTTGTTTCACTTAATCCCAAAATATCTAACTTTCTCTCTGTTAGTAGATCTGTTATTTCTTCCTTTTTTCCATTGAGGGTTAATATATTAAGGGTGCCAATATTTAGGTTATTTTTTAGTGCATTTGGTTTCATCTTCTTGTACTGATAAATATCATCAGGTCTCCCACCATTCATACCAGTACTTGAAGAAGCTGTGGGGTCAAATTCTGAGTGGGTCATTCCGAGGCTCATCTGTATTTTGAAAGCAACGTATGAAGACTTCCCTACTGCCTTGTTAGGCCTAACGCAAGAAAGGATTTTCTGTTGGGGTTGTCTTCCTTTGCCTTTGGAGTTTCTCCTCCACCACCAGGCAGTGGTTCCCTTCTCATTTAATCCCTAGAAAGAAGGATAAAACAGTGAAACATCCAGTTAGAATATCAACAGTATTACAAAAAGAATAGGTTGCTACTCACTGTAAAGATGATAAGCTGACCTGCAGACAGGCTCAATGAAGATAGTGTTACACATTTCAGCTTTTGGACAAGGCCTTCTTCAGAAAGGAACACACAACACACACACACACACACACACACACACACACACATATATTCACATACACTACACTACACACACACACACACACACACACACACACACACACACACACACACACACACACATTCACACAAGCAAGCACACCTTCACACACATGATCATTATCTTTGGCTGCTCAAACCGTATTGCATCAAATGAAAGCAGCAATTCGGAGTGGCGCAGGAAAGGGGGTGGGGTGGAATAGTAGGGTATGGGTGTGGAGGTGGAAATCCACACTGCCTGGCAGAGCATGCAGCACAGACTAGATGGTGGCAGGAAAGGCTGCCAGGTGCACTGTCAGGAGGCTGTGAGGGAGGGACGAAGTGAGAGGGGAGGGTGAGTAAAATGGGAGCAGAAAAGGAGAGGAGCAGAGAAGGAGAAAAGACTGGCGGTTGTGTTGGCAGAGAGTGGTTCACAACAAGGGTGATCAGTGAGCAGACATGCATTGAGAAGAGGTAATAGGACAGAAGGAGGCGGAAACTTTTGGGTGGAGGATGTGGGGAGAGTAGATTACTGTAGGCTGAGGCTGGGATGATTTCAGGAGTGGAGAATGTGTTGTCGAGATAACTCCCATCTTGGAACATTTTTTTAAAGAAAAAAAAACTGATGGTAAAGGGAGAATACAGATGTACCGGAATGTGAAGCAGCCATTGAAATCAAATATGTTATGTTCAGCTGTTTGTTATGCCATAGGGTATCCACACAGTTCTTGGCCAAAGTTTGGTGGTGGCCATTCATTCTCATGGACAGCTGGCTGGTAGTCATACTGGTATAAAAAGATGTGCAATGATTTCAGCAGAGCTACAAGTATATGACTTGATTGCTTTCAAAGGTGGCTCATCCTCTGATGGGGAGGGATAATTCTGTGGTAGAACTGCAATAGGAAGTGCTGGATGGTTGGATTGGGCAGTTACTGCACCTGTTCTTCCACAGGAATATGATGCTTGTGGCAAGGAGTTGGGATTGGGAGTGGCATGGCAGTGGAATAGGATGCTGTACAGGTTGGGTGAGTGATGGAAGACCACTTTAGGAAGGGTTTGAGGGATCTTGGGTGGGCTGGTGATAGATAATGAAAGCCCTAACAAAGGATGTGGTTCAGTTGTTCCACTTGGGATTGGGAGTGGCATGGTGGTGGAATACGATGCTGTACAGGTTGGATGAGTGATGGAGGACCGCTTTAGGAAGGGTTTGAGGGATCTTGGGTAGGCTGGTGATAGATAATCAAAGCACTAACAAAGGATGTGGTTCAGTTGTTCCACTTGGGGTTGGGAGTGGCATGGTGGTGGAATACGATGCTGTAGAGGTTGGATGAGTGATGGAAGACCACTTTAGGAAGGGTTTGAGGGATCTTGGGTAGGCTCGTGATAGATAATCAAAGCACTAACAAAGGATGTGGTTCAGTTGTTCCACTTGGGGTTAGGAGTGGCATGCTGGTGGAATACAATGCTGTACAGGTTGGATGAGTGATGGAAGACCACTTTAGGAAGGGTTTGAGGGATCTTGGGTAGGCTTGTGATAGATAATCAAAGCACTAACAAAGGATGTGGTTCAGTTGTTCCACTCTGGGATGGTACATGCTCCATTGCAGCTGATTTTTGGTGCAGTGGTGGGAGGATTGGGGGTGTGTTAGGATATGCACAGGAAATCTTTTTGTGGACTAGGTCTGTGGGATAGTGCCTGTCTGTGAATGCTGTCCTCAGTTGGCCAGGTTGTATGGTAGGGATTTTTTGGTGTGGAAGGGAGGGCAGCTACTGACATACAGGTACTGTTGGTGGTTGGTGGGTTTAATGCGGTCAGAGGTGCAGATAGAGCCATCAGAGGGGAGGACAATATCAAGGAATGCGGGTCCAGGTGAAGTGGATGGGAGGGAAGCTGTTGAAGTTGGGAAGATGTCATCAAAGAACCTGAACCAGACCAGGGCTTTGGGGTTTTGGGAAGTTTCCTCTAGATGGTCCATAAACAGGTCAGCACAGGAGGGTACCATGTAGGTGCCCATGGCTAAGCCATGGATTTCTTTGTATACCTTCCTTTCAAAGGAGGAGTAGTTGTGACTTAGGATAAAGTTAGTAACATGTATGATGAATCAGGTAATGGGTTTGGAATCTGAAGGACAATGAGGGAGTTTGTGTTTTATAGTGGCAAGACCATGGGCATGAGGAATGTTGGTGTACAGGGAAGTATCACCAACAGTGATGAATAGGGATTCAGGAGGTAAAGGGGTGGGGATGGTGAAGAGTTGGTAAAGTAAGTGGTTGGTCTCTTTGACATGGGATGTGACATTTCTGACAATTGGTTGGAAGTGTTGATCAATGAGGGCTGAAATTATTTCAGTGTGGGAAGAATAACTTGCTGCAATGGGTCACACAGCATTGTTGGGTTTGTTGATTTTGAAGATCACTTAGTAGGTGTGTTTTTCGAACGTCATAGGGGTGAAGAGGGCATTTGATTCAGGAAAGAGGTTCTGGGAAGAGCCTAAGATTTGTTAAACCATGGAATTCCCCCCCCCCCCCTCCCCCTCCCCCCACTTCCACCCCCACCAACCAAAGGACTAACCATAAAAATTCCATTCTCTGGAAATGTAAATTTGTGGCAAGTTCCTATGGGACCAAACTGCTGAGGTCTTCAGTCCCTAGGCTTACACACTACTTAAACTAACTTATGCTATGGACAACACACACACCGACACCCACCCACACACACACCCACACACACACACACACACACACACACACACACACACATTCACACTCACATCCACCCATGGATGAGGGAGGACATGAACCTCCAACAGGGGGGGGGAGCTGCGCAAACTGTGGCAAGGTAACATTCTCTGGATCGCTCCTCTTGTTTCATACTAACTTTCACATTAAAGGTTCTACCTGTCCATGCCCCTCACAAACCTGGTACTGCAAAAGCTAACTACTATGTTCCCTTTGCAAGGTACTGCTACTGTGCAATCCCTACTACATCCATCACACTTCTAAAATTGAGTCCCTTGCACTCCAATACCTGAAAGAGCATTCCAGAGACCACCTCCATAAGTTACCACCCTGCTAACATCCTACTACCACCTTGGGATACTAATATCCAACCCCTATGCTACCCACATTGTTCCTCTTCGTCAACCCCTCCTAATGCCAGACCTTGCCTAGCTGACCTTTTCAACTTGACACATCCCCCAAAACTCCCTACCAACACTCCACTAAATCAAGAGCTGAAACAATCCAAGAACACTGTTGTTAATCTTGCCATAAGGTGTGTGATGGTGGTGGGTACTTGATGTGCCACATCATTTGCCTTCTTTGTTCCCATTAATGTGTGATAAGCTAGAAGAAATATTGTCAAAATTGTACTTTGTCTCTCCTCATCCTGATGTAGATGCAGGGGGAAAGTCATGGGATGCATATGCCCCTGATGAATCTCCCAAAAATGTTTATAGAAACGAAATCTTCCAAGTTTCTAAGGTAACTTTCAGAGAATAAAGTAACATGAAAACTACAAGTCTTGAAAATGGCAATGAACTTTTTAAAAATCACCAGGACACTATTCAATTGTCTGTGTGAGATTGCTTGATGTGGATGGGCTGCCAATCTGACTAGCAACATTCCATCCCAGTAAAAGCACTTGTTCTCAGTCTGATTGTACCTGCTGGTAACAACAAATCTGACACAGTTCAAAAGTACATTTAGAAGTTGAGTAAGAGAAAAAGACCCTCTGCTATGAAAAAAATAACAGGAAGACTGACTTCAGACCTGGGTTCACATTCATAGTACATGTACTGTAGAACAATTTAGAATCAAGTCCTACCTACTATGTCTCCTTTACTTATGACAACATACAGTTCTGAGCATTTTCTTATTACCATTTTCCTCATTTCACACTGTCATGTTACTAGTTTTTTCCTTTTAGTTTTTAAGTAAGAAATACTTGCTTATTATGGTAGAGAATTCCACAAGTATCTTTATCTCCATGCTGTGCAATGGCTTCGCATTAAGATGAGTAGAGCCAGTTGTCTAACTCACAGACCATTTTACTTTATACTTTCACGTCTCTTTTTCAATTTGCATTTGCACTACGGTATGTGAAACTTACATAAGCTTTCATAAAAATATGCTCCCAGAAATAAATTCTTAGTGTGTTTCATTCTTTTACTCATGTTATTTCTTTCTTATTTTTCACATATTTCTATTTTCCTATGTTTAAAAACAGCTTTACAGGTGGATGATTCTTATTATATTTACTCACTATACAGAGGGGTCCAAAAAAATGTATCCACTGTTTAAAAGTCCATAACTTGCAAACTAATTGACGGAGTTGTCTCATTTTTGGTGAAAGTGTAGCTTAAAGTCCAACTGTAGGTATTTGAAATGGTCACCATTAACATCCACACACAAACGATGCTGCTGAACTGCAGCATGAACTACTGACTGCAATGTGTTCAGTTGGATATTGGCACATGAATGTACAATGGACTCTTGAAGTTCATCCAATGGGCATGGCTTTTGCCAATAAACGATGTCCTTTAGTGTTCAGCCACAGGTAAAAGTCCAGAGGAGTTAGGTCTGGGGAACATGGTGGATACTCCACAGCACCTCTACAACCTCTCTATCTTCCTGGTAGATTTTCATCGAGATACACCCTATCACGATTTTGGTAGTGGGCTGGGGTGCCATCTTGTTGAAAGTAAACTCTTCTGTCTCCTTACAAGTTTTGGATGGCAGGTAAAATGGATGTGTCAAGCTTCTGAAGGTACATGTCACCGGTAACTGTCCCGCAAAAAACAATAGCCCAATCAAGCCCCGTTATGACAACCCACGTCACACATTTACTCCTGGCAAATTCACTGCTTTATCTACATGGATGTTTGGATTTTTGGCGGCCCAGCAGATGCAATTGTGGTGAGTTTGAACTGTGCCTCATCAGACCACACAATCATCTCTGCAAACTCTTCATCGTTGCGCACCATGTTAGTAAACCACTCGCAGTACTCCATTCTATGATCTGGGTCATCCTTGTTCATTGCGTGTAGCAATCATGGGATGTAGCACTTCCATTTTGCTGTCTTCAAAATTCGCCAAACACTTGAGCGACTCAATCTAGTTTCATGGGCACACTATGTCACAGACTCCTGTGGTGAGTGAGTGAATTGTTGTAACACATGATGGGAGTTAGCTGGACTTGTTACTGTTACAGGTCATCCAGATAGTTGTTTGTGTACATCTTTAATACAGCCTTCGGCTTCAAATTTGTCTTGAATGCGATGAATCGTTAAACGTGTCGGTGGCTCTGTTTGATACTCATTACACCATTGCCGTTGAACCTCATTAATGTTTTCGTGCTTAAAATACCATTTCAAAACTGACTTCCTTTTATTGAATGTAAGCCTTGTGCCAGCCATGTTTACTCGAGTAACTAGGTGCAACTAAGAACAAAACACTGACTATCTGGCAACTGTCATCTGACAAAACAAAACAATGCAATACAACGCTTGTGTGGCGATTGCCAGAACTACAAACTATTACACTATCAAGGATGAGACAACTCTGTCAATTAGTTTGACAGCTATGGAATTTTAAACAGTGGATACATTTTTTTGGACCCCTCTGTATTTGTAAAAAATTGTTCAGAATTTATATCATTACATGAAGAGAGATATACCACATTACTGATAACGTAACACTACAATGCAGAGAAACATTCTGAGCAATATATTTTTTTAGAAATATTGTTTTTATTGTTTTAAAATGTCTCTAATGACAACCAATGACTAAGGGGTGTATAGGTGCTTCATTCAGCTAGATACTTACCATTAGTTAAATATATGCCATATATCATGTTACTGGGCATTTCATGCACTTGATCTAGGATCTGTATCTTCAAATGATTTTCAAATTGTTTTTCATTTTTGCTAACAATTTTTCCAAAATCTTCTTCTATTCTGAAACATGCGTATCAAGAAATACTATTCTGAAACATGCATATCAAGAAGTACATGCAGAAAATAAAATAATGTGTATTAATGAGTAAGTAAGAAACACATTAGTGAGCAATAATATGCCACACACACACAACAGAGAAGGGAAGAGAGAGAGAGAGAGAGAGAGAGAGAGAGAGAGAGAGAGAGAGAGAGAGAGAGTGAGTGTGTGTGTGTGTGTGTGTGTGTGTGTGTGTGAAGGAGGTAGAGACAGAGAGAGAGAGAGAGAGGGAGAGAGAGAGAGAGAGAGAGAGAGAGAGAGAGAGAGAGAGAGAGAGAGAGAGAGAGGTTTTGTTATCAGTAATTAAAAATTTGTTAAAAAGGAGGTTTAACAGCTAAACTGTTGCACAAAAAGAAAAGTTACAGGTGTTTTGTATCAACACAAGTCTAAGCTTTGGACATTATAATCAATATCTTATAAGGCTGCTTAAAAAGAAACAATTAACAGGAGATGCTACACTGAATAAAGGCACATTATTCAACATGAGATTTGTATAAAATGCAGCACAGTGTAGGCAACAATACATATTCTATCAATATATTTTCAAGATCTTATTAAATTATTAATATCCTCTGGTGCAGAATTCACTCAACCTGGGACTTTTGCAGCCAGTTTTAAAGACATGGAAAAAAATAAAACAACCTTGTAATAAAGGTCTCAGATACTCTAAGGATGAAACTGAATTCTTTCTTATATTAATTAATTAGTAATTAAATCATAGAACAAATTAAGAATGAGTCATTAACATACTTAACAAACACTCTATTTCAATATTATGAGAAGGAAAGTTGCCACTCACCATATAGCAGAGATGCTGACTCGCAGATAGGCACAACAAAAAGATTTTCACACTTAAGGCTTTTGGCCAATGGCCTTTGTCAGTTATGAAATGATAAGTAAATCAAGACCCTAAGCTGTCAACAGGCGTTGATATACATCAACGGGGACAGTTGAAAATGTGTGCCCCAATCGGGACTCGAACCCGAGATATCCACTTACATGGCAGACACTATATCTATCTGAGCCACCAAGGGCACAGAGGATTGTGTGACTGCAGGGATTTATCCCTTGCACACTCCTCGTGAGACTCACATTCCCAGCTTAATGTCCACACACTACATTCATAGTGCCGCTGCCCACTACACTCATTACTCGCGGCACACAATCTTACCGAATCCCGTAAGAGTTCGGGCAATGCATGTGAATCCAGCACAGAAGAAGAAGGTCAATGGCTGGTTAGCCTTAACTATATGAAGATGGTATCTCTTCTTTTGGACATGTCTGAAAGAACAGATACCATCTTCTTATTTGTCAACATAGACACACATAGGCACACACACACTCATGCAAATGCAACTCACACACACAATTGCAGTCTCAGGCAACTGAGTGTGGTTTCAGTTGCCTGAGACTGCAGTCATGTGTGTGAATTGCATTTACATGAGTGTGTGTGTGCGTATGTGTGTCTACTGTTGTCAGGGGCCATTGGTGAAAAGCTTTAAGTGTGAAAATCTTTATGTTGTACCAATCTGCAACTCAGAATCTCTGCTAGATGGTGAGTAGCATCTTACCTTCTCATAATATTGTTACATTCCATCCTGGATTTTCCATTATTTGAAAGACTCTATTTCAGCTATAAATGAATGACAAGTGCCTCCTGGCTGTTAAAAGTTTATGTGATTTACCTAAATATGACATTATATACTGTATTGTTTGAGATAACTTTTCCTGGAAGTCTTGTGGTCAAATGAGAACTTATCTCAGTTGTAGATTCTTCTGCTGATCCCGTCCCAACTTGATACAGTGATGTTGAAGACTCTGTCACATCACTTCCAGAGGTTCTTTTGGCAACAGGAGAACTTGACATGGTTGCAGTTGCAGTTGTAACTGCTTCTAATGGAGTTCTTGTATTAGCTGAAGACACTGTGTTTTTCCCTGTCGACAGTACTGTAGTATCTGACACTGACTCAGTCATTTTAATAGTTGATGTGACAGTAGAGGCAGTTGGTGAAGATGAACTTGTTGAAACTACTGTAGACATACGTCCAGTGCTAGATTCTGTGTGACTAGATGTTAGATGTTCCACTGGTCTGACAGTCATAGCAGCACTTTCAGTGATTCGAGTAGTTGTTTTTGGAGGAACATCAGCAATAAAAACACTGTAAGTAAAATAAGAATGAGTCACTGAATTTGCAATGACACATTTATTTTGCTCTTTATGTAGATACCATGAGTATTAAAATCAATCCAACATAACACGAGGCACTAAAAGAAATTATAAATAATGTATTTAAAATTATTGGGCCATTTTTTGCCAATTAACAAAATGTTAAAATTAGAAAAAGAGAAACTGATAAAATATTACTGCAAATTTGTTGCATGCGTGAAACAAAAGAACACAATTACCAAATTTATTACATGGCTCAGTGTTAATAATTACAGCACAATCTTTACAGTTTATGAGTGTATATGCAAGGGTAGATTGTTAAACCTGATATAATTCTTCTAATTTTATTAAGTGCTGTCACTATTGGCAAGAGTGAATCCTGTAATTGTGTTATTCAGACTCTCATACAGAAGAAGTGACTGCAAAGAAGGTGATTTAGGGATGTTCTGGTAACACAAACATTTTTTCCCAGTTTAAAGATCTGAAATTTTCTTCTAGATCTGCTGAGAAATGTTTTGGTTATATGGAACTTCCATGCATAAGCTTTTTCAGTTTTGAATTTTATAGTATTCTCATGTAGTCTTGCATTAAGAATGTGTTATTCAGTATACTAATACAGTCTGGATCAACATTTTGTTTCTCAAGGACTGTCAGTACAGATTTTGTTGAAACTAGGTTCTTACTCACTATGTATGAAAATAAGATTAAGTGGTAATTCATAGTCACTGCTTCATTTTATAATTTCATTAATCACTCAAAAATGGTGTACTGTGCAACAACCCTTTTATAAGCAGCTTGTTCCTTCCTCTCCTTTTTTTCTATGTGGGCACTTGATAATTTTAGTGAATATCTTGCACATTACATATAGGAACCTTGCAGGTGTATAGTCCTTAATGTTCTATATGCCTCTTTTCTTGTGAAGGAGACTAATTAAAGCATTATTCCAGATCTGAGTCATTGCTCTTCTTTACAAATATTCATAAATAATTGTTGAAGTTCCCTTTCTATAGCTTTACCCTAGCATTAACCATATATACTGAAACAATGTTCCCTGTGCCCTCCTTTTCTTCATATTTCAAATGACATTATATTCCTCAGTCACCAAATTAAGTGTTACTCAAAGCCATTAATCAAAATGTGATTATATTTAGTGACCCTCATGAATGGATCTTCCTGTTGTGGGATGGATTGCAGGCCTCAATGATACAATACAATAGGTTCAACTACAATAGAGGGGCAGCAGCCTAATCAGCAGTTGCTGTGGCAACAGTCTGGATGACTGACTTATCTGGCCACATAACATCAGCCAACATTGCCTTGTAATGTTGGTACTGTGAACAGATGAAGGCAAGGGGAAACTAAGCTGCTGTTTTCCTAAATGTCATGCAGTTCTACTCTAAGGGGTGATGATGATGGCATCCTCTCGAAAAAAATAGTTTGCAGGTAAAATAGACCCACATACAGATCTCTGGGTGGGAACTACTCAGGAGGTTATTGTCATCATGAGAAACAAAATGTGGTCTATGGGTTGAAATGTGGGGTGTTTATACCTCAAGTAGGAAGGTTAGAGAATTGCAAAAGGGAAATGGATAGGTTGACATTAGATATGGTGGGAATTAATGAAGTATGGTGGCAGGATGAACAGGAGTCTGATCAAGTGAGTACAGGGTCATAAATATGAATGCAATATGGGTAATGCAGGAATAGATCTGATAATGAATAAGAAAATAGATCTGGGAGTAAAATGCTATGATCAGCATAGTAAACACATTGACTGTGTAGAGATAAACTGGAAAATTAGGAAATCTAAAAGATTCTGAAGCATCTTAAACCATTAGTATCCAGAGACAGTGAGTGTGTGAGAGAGTTATTCTTGTGTGAATGTGTATAGCTGTTTCTGAAGAACAGCTCTACACAAAAGCTTAAATATTTCAGCATTCTCCTTCTTCGTGCCAGTCTGCAACACAAATGGGGAGTAGCTATCTATCCTTTCCATATTCATATTATCCATTGTAGCTTTACTTTTATTTGAATTTTAACAGAAGATGGTATTTGAATATATTTATTACATCTTATACTTTGCATTTTATTTGGCCACAGTTTAGGTATGTATTAACTTATTTTCTGAATGACTTAGGTCATCTTTTTTATAATTATTCACTGATCCTGCTTTTCCCTTGGCATCCAAATCATCCTTTATTAGTAAATACTTGGAATCTATTGTTGACTTCTTTGCACTCTAGTTCTAAAGACACAAATATTCATCATTTATTGCGTAGCATGTGAGACTTACAGCAGAGACATACCTGTAATTGCCAAGAGTTGTACAGTGGCACTCCAATACTTGGTTGCGAGGGACCCCATCTGACTGACATGTATTTAGATCCCATCCATTATTACGCCACAAACCACACTGGTGACAAATAATCATAATGTTTTGATGTAAACCAAAAGTTTTATTTTATTGTAGTATGAAGGCAGCATTTTATTCATACAATGCTGGCATAACGTATATGTCTGTCATTTTAGAACAAGACAAAATACAGAAAGCAGCACTCATGTTTTTTATTTGGCATCTATCTGACAGTAACAGTGAGATGTATTTAAGATGTAGATCTACAGGTGATAGGACAAAGTGTAATATATTTGTGTAGTAATGTAGTGAACAAATGCTAGTTTATCGTTTTAGAACACAACAAAATAGAAAGAGCAGCATCCATGATTTTAGTTAAGCACCTATCTGTTGGCAACAGTGAGATGTGTTAAAAATATATGACAGGACAAAGTCTAATATATATTTATGTAGGAATGTAGTGAAGAAAGACTGGAATTGTGGTTTATTCATCTGATGACATACATTTGCAATCTATTTGGTTTGCACACAGAAGATATGTCAAAAATTTATAATACAATTACAAGATTTTTACACTAATAATAAAGTATTATATGAACAATAACACTATAATGATATTTCTTAGGATGTAAAACATTGTATCCAGCTCAAATTTCCAGTTTGTCCTGCATGAATTTATCCACTGAGTAACAACATTTCAGTGTCAGCACCACATACAATTTTCTTTTAAGTGTACCTAAATTCATCTGCAGCAACTTGTTCCCTTTTAATGTATTATTATTTTCATTCACTTTGAGGTGGTGGGCTGGAAACACAAAATTTTCTTTGTTTTTGTTACATTGTGAAAGAACAAAATGGTTCATGTCAGGTGTATTAAAAGACAACAATCTCATATATATAGGGATGGCAGAGTTCACATTTTAAGTTTTCTAGATAGTGGACGATATGGTTCTTTATGAATTTGCATAAAAGTCAATTAAAAAGTAATAGATACGGTATTGAAGAACAGTTAAAAAATATATTTTTATCTGTACAGAAAATCCAGCAACATCTAGGAACACACTGTAGTGTCACTGCACCAAATAACAAACACATCATCAGTGTCAGAACAGGCTGACATTAAAGTCATATGCACATCCTATAGAAACAGTAGGATTCCTAGAGTTGAGATGTGCAATTTTAATAATGCTTCAAGGGCATTTATTTTATTGTCATATGAACCTAAAAATGCGAAATGTTGTGTAAATAAGATAAAATTAGTTACATAATTTGTGTTTCATTCATCATTTTGCTATTTCTAAATCAGGTAATGAAAACAGTCACAAATACTCTTCTCATATATTTACATATCACAACCAAATAAACTGGCTTTGCATACTGGCAATGCTTTTTGTATGAAATAAAGCTTATTTATGTGGAAGATTTCTGACACAGTTTCAAATAAAAAAAAAATTAAAATAATAGATAAATTTTACAATCTTATGAAAAGGGAAGTTGCTACTAGCCGTACAGCAGAGTTGCTGAGTCGGAGATAGGCACAACAAAAAGACTGTCACAAATAAGCTTTCAGCCAACAAGGCCTTCATCAAAAAAAGATAACAGACACACACACACACACACACACACACACACACACACACACACACACAAATGACTGCTATCTTTGGCTGCTAAGGCCATACTGTGAGCAATAGCACATGATGGGAGCAATTTGGGTAGTGGGGATAAAGGAGAAGGCTGGGTCATGGAGTGGGTGAGAGAGCAGGGTACAGGTGGGGGACAGTAAAGTTCTGTTTGTGGGAGCATACAAGTGTGAGGTGGGGGATGGATAGGGCAGCAGGGTGCAGTCAGATGGTTAGACAGAGGGCAAAGTGATGGGGGAGCGGGTGGCAGGGGGGGGGGGGGGGGGCAGGTGCACCTTTGGAACAGACAGCTGTGGAGTGGGAACAGGAAAGAGGGTAAGCAGGTGAAGGACAATGACTAACAAAGGTTGAGTCCAGGAGGGTTACGGGAACATAGTACATATTACAGGGAAAGTTCCCACCTGTGCAATTCAGGAAAGCTGGTGTTGGTAGGAAGGATCCAGATGCCGCAGGCTGTGAAGTAATCATTAACATGAAGAATGTTGTGTTGAACAGCATGATCAATAACTGGGTGGTACATCTATTTCTTGGCTGCAGTTTCTCTGTGGCCATTCATGCTGACAGACAGCCTGTTGGCTGTCAAGCCCATGCAAGAACACAGCACACAGGTTGCAGCTTAGCTTGTAGATCACATGAGTGGTTTCACAGGTAGCCCTGCCTTTGATTGGATACATGATGCTTGTGACAAGACTGGAGTAACTGGTGGTGGGAGGATGTATGGGACAGATCTTGTATCTAGGTCTACTGCAGGGACACAAGCCATGAGACAATGGGTTGGGAGCAGGTGTTGTGGAGGGATGGATGACATTGTGTAGGTTCGGTGGGCAGCAGAATACCACTGTGGGAGGGATGGGGAAAACAGTGGGTAGAACATTCCTCATTTCAGGGCATGATTACTTCACATCCCTGTGATAGGCCTAGATGAAAGAGCTGTCCCATACATCTTCCCACCACCACCTACTCTAGTCTGGTCACAAGCTTCACCTATCCCATCAAAGGCAGGGCTACGTGTGAAACCAGTCATGTAATCTGCAAGCTAAGCTGCAATCACTGTGCTGTGTTCTATGTGGGCATGGTAACAAACAAGCTGTCTTTCCGCATGAATGGCCACTGACAAAGTGTGGCCAAGAAACAGCTGGACCACCCAGTTGCCGAGCATGCTGCCCAACACAACATTCTTTATGTTAATGACTGCTTCACAACCTGTGCCATCTGGATCCTTCCTATCAACACCAGCTTTTCTGAACTTTGCATGTGGGAATTCTGCCTGCAAATATATCCAGTGTTTCAACCCTCTTTGTCCACAACCTTCTATCCCACAGGCATACCCAGTCTTTTTACTTCTCTCCTCCATCCCCACCTCCCTCCCTCCACCACCCCCACCCTGCACCTTCTGTCTAACCTCCCAATTGCACCTACCAGGTCTACTCTTCTTCCATCTTGTCACTGTATGCTCCCACAACAGCACTTTACCATCTCTCCACCTGTACCCTTCTCTGCCTCCATCTCCTTGCCCCTGCCTCCTCCTTTATGCCAACCACCCAGATTCCTTCTCCCATCGTACACTGTTGCTCGCACTCTTGCCTCAACAGCCAGAGACAGCAGTCAGGTGTGTGTGAGCTGTGTTTGTTTGAATGTGTATGTATATGTTGTCTATGTCAGAAGAAGGCCTCCTGGTTGAAAGCTTCCATGTTTAGTAGTCTTTTTGTTGTGTGCATCTGTGACTCAGCGTCTCCGCAATGTAGTGAGGAGCAACCTATACTTTTCATAGTATTGTTATTATACCATCCAATATTTTCCATTATTTGATTTTACATAACACAGCATATTGCCAAATAAATAGATATGATCACATTGCTCTTTATATCCTACAGAGTCCAAAATAGCAACATCCACCTTGAAAGCAGTGATATAGGTTGGTACTCTCATATATACTCTGCCTGCAACTCAACAACTCTGCTTTATGGTGTGTAGCATAACATTGTTGTGTTATGTACTTTGTTAGCAGATATAAATTTCATTGAATTATCGTGAAGTCATATTATTTTGTACTTCTACCATTACCTGAAATAACCATAATTTGCAGCCAGTGTAACAGTTAGATGAACAGGGAAGACCACTTGTTCTGATAGGTCTCCACAGACAACTAGAAGTGTATCGTTTTCAATGATTCATGGTGTTGCTGATGTATGTAGGAAGAGGACTCATATGCAGATCACAATGATCTAACTAATCCTGAAGATACTCACTTCGGCCACATTCTGGGGACTTCGTGGAATGTTGAATTACATTGAGGTCTTAAACATATTCTTCTGCCTATTTGTAGGTATATCTATCTGTGCAAAATTGAGCATATCTTGTTGAAATGTTCCACTCTTCCCTGGAAAAGCTAACAGTCCTTTGGCAAAAAATATGATCTCTGAGAATTTATTTATAAACTAATCAGTCAAAGGTACCTTCAACCTGTAGAGAAACCTTAAATGTGGAGTAGTGCTTCTAGAGACCTTCATGTAACAGTGAAATAAACATTCACCTTTGATATCATTGGCATTTATAATATACTGAAAGTGCATGCACAATACACTTTCACTATATAGGGATATGACTAAATCACAAACTTTACTGCTTTAGAAATGCTTGACTTGATCTGAAAGTCAAAAATGACAATTTTTCTTTGCAGTTTGAAGACATTGTTCCTCTTACCCATGCCAGCAAGGATTAATGTGTGTACAGACAGTTTTTCAAGCATCTGTACACCTAATTTCCCACTGTCTCAAGTTGCAGGGATCACTTCATGAAAATTGTCATAAAAATGAGTATTTGTGGTACAATAAAACTAACAGTAGAAGTCACTAAAAGGGATTTTAGAATAAATCTTGCATTTCATTGAATTGCTCTGCATTTACAGTGATTTTTTTAGCTAGTGATGTTCACATTAATAATGTTAATTTCTGTAAGAAATGATACTCAAAGGTATGATATTTGATTCACTGCATTCAGCTTCTTTAAGTTAGCTAATAATTGACTTATGCTATATAAACTGATTATCACCTTTCTTAATTTTTTTCATCAGTATATTAGCAATATGTAACAGATTTGATGATGACAGGACACATCAGAGTACAAACATTACAAATAATATCTAACAGTTAGTTAATGGTAACTGAATTGTTAATTAATGGTAACTGAATTAATTCACTGCAATAAGGCAGACATAAACCAACACAACTGTGATCACATTATTGTTATCAGGGGTACTACAAGTAGCAGTGAACTGCAATAAAAATCCAAGCCACAGCTCATGGAAACATAAATGAAGCAGTACATTATAGTATAGTTTGAAATGACAATGATAATACAAAACGCTAGTGTTAAATACAGTGTGTTTATAAATGAATATCGGGGTTTTAACGCTTTATAATATTTGTTACATTAAACTTACAGTTATAAATGATATGTCAAATGAAAGAACAACTCAAACAGTTGTGTTTGGCACTAGTGCGCATGTGCAGCACACAATTTTTCCACTGCCATCCACCAGACACTGTACCCAAGCGCTGGATAGGCTGCATGGGGCCTGACCTAACGCCATGTGATTTTTTCCTTTGGGGCTTCACTACCAGCAGACCACCCTGAATTAGGAAACCAGACTGAAGCAGCTGTTGCTACAATTACTGAAGACACATTTACCAACATTTGGGAAGAACTCGGCTATAGACTTGATGTGTGCCGTGTGACAAATGGTGCTCGCATTGAACATTTATAAGGTTCTTGGTAAAACTGTTTGAGTTGCTCTTTCATTTGACATATCATTCATAACTTTAAGTTTAATATAATAAATATTATAAAGGGTTCATGTATAAACACTCTGTATAACAATATTATGAAAAAGAAAGTTGTTACCATATAGCGGAGATACTGTGTCGCAGATAGGCATAACAAAAAGACTGTCACAAATATAGCTTTCAGCCAGTAAGGCCTTCATCAAAAATAGACGACAAACACATGTACATGCACATGTGTGCACGCGCGCACGCGCGGGCGCGCACACACACACATACACACAAATGCAACTCACAAACATGTAACTGCAGTCTCAGCAACTGAGTAGCAACTTTCCTTTTCATAATATTGCTACATTCCATCCTGGATTTTCTAGTGTGAAACATAATATCCATTGGTAAATACTGATGATAACAGTTAAATAAACTGATAGCTAGAACACACTGAAATCCATGTCCAGCTACCACGATTCATATACAATGAATTTACTCAATCTGCTATTCTCTTAATGTTTAAAAATAAATTTTAACAGACATAATAGGGTAATAAAAGCACAGGTATGATAATGCAAAAGCTACATTGATATTTTTGAGAATATTCTAAAAAAGATTTTGTCTTTAAAGAAACATCTGGTATTCAGTGCAGAAGTAAAGAGCCATTTCTGTTGGCACTTCATTCACTTACATTACACATGTCATTGTGTATCTATATCATCTGTTTCTGTAGTACAATAGTGAACAATGATTATAGCTAGAAATTGCGTGTGTATGTATGTTTCTTTGTGCAACATATAAGGTTTTAATAGCTGCTGCAGTCATTTAGAAATAATAGAATATAAACAAAAGTATACAGTGTATATTCTAGTAAAACTCACATGTAAAAATTTTCCTTGCATAGCCACTTTTGTTACAGGAAGGAGTAAGATTAATGGCTCCTTAATCTGTTCATTTTGCAGCACTGTTCCCTTTGAATTCAAGATGGTGAACTCATATACATTGCTGATTCTGCACATAGGTAGTAAATAACATTTATTTATCTTTCAATATAAACACTGCAAGCACTGAATACATAATAATTCTTACATTCAAATGAGGAGATGTTCAAGTGAGTTTACAGAAAAATAGCTGGTTTTCAATAAACAACTTTACAAGTCACTGGAACAAGCACAGGGCAGACAAAATGGCTTGCATCACAGAAAAAGCAACTAAGAAGCAAAAAGTGGAGGAACCTCAAGTAGAACTGAATGAAAAGCAAGCTGAAAAATATAAAAGACAGGCAAGAAAAGAAAATTAATAATCATTGTGAAAGAATGAGGTAATGGAATATCCTTGGTGGAATATAAATAATGAAAGGGGTAAAGGTAACAACTCAATAATAACTGAGATGATGAATTGTGGATATGCATATAAACAAGATGGAGAATACTGCTGAGCTGTCTGACAAACCCTTGTTCAGAGCTAAGGGAATACACATATAAACAATGGAAAATCTTAGATGGAATAACAACAATTTGAAAAGAAGATTGTTACTCACTACATAAAGGAGATGAAAAGTGACAACTATGCTACATTTAAAAGACTGCTGGATATTATTAGCCACTGTATTAATTCTTTCATTAGATATAGACAAAACACACATGTATGCACATGGCAGTATGACTGCCATCTCCAGGCGATAAGGCCTACCTGAGACTGTAATGTTTGGAGATGACAGTGGTCATGTGTGGGTGAATTATGCTCATGTGAATGTGTGTGTTTTGTTGTCTACATCTGCCAAAGTACTTAGAATGACAGTTTATAATAACTGGCAGTCTTTCCAATATGCCTATATGCCATGCAACACCTCTTCTGTGTGGTGAGTAGCTATCTGTCCACTTCATATTGTTATTAGACAGTATGTATACATGCATAGCTACATTGTTTCAGCTAATTACATTGTTTCAGTACTGCAGCTCAAATGAGGTGAGGTGTTTTATTGGGGAGGGGAGAAAGAGGGCGAGGGGGGGGGGGGGAGGGAGAGGGGTTGCAGGTTGGGGAAGGTTAGCTATCAATTGGAAGACAGACACAATGAGCATATGTATGAAACTGGCACTGTTCTGTTTGTGATGTAGGCAGGGGGAGTTATGTGTAGTGCACAATAATGTAAATTAGTGGACTGAGAAAAGGGGGCCTAGGACAGAGGAAGTGGGAACCTGCAGAGAGGAGGGTGTAGGTACAAGATGAGTGGAGTGGAGGTCATCGGGCCTGGAGTGGAGGTGGTTGTGAGAATGGGTCTACCGGAGATTGATGCCAAGAGTCTTGTGTAATAGAAGGATATGTTGTAAGGACAATTTCCATCTACTTAATTCAGAGATGCTGGCACCAGGAAGCTGTAACAGAGCTATTACATGATACTGCTGTTTTCACAGATGGCCTCGTCTCTGAAAGAACATAACTGGTTAGGTAAGATCTTTGTGCAACCTCATCCTCACTACCCATGGGTTCCCTTATCCAGGGGTCTGAATGACCTACTCTTCATTTTTAACCTTCCCCTTTCTGTACCTCTCTCCTCCCAAAGTAAGGAACTATTATTCTGTAAGATAGGTAAAGTGGCACTTTTACTTTAATATGTGCCTGTTAGAAGTACTCCAAAAGGTAAGTAATGGTCAGCAAGTCATAGGATACCTCACACTCACATTTTGTGAAGTGCACAATTTAATATTTTTGAGTATTTAAAGGAAGTTTATTTATTTATTCAGACCATCTGATCATATGGAGTGAAATGTACTGGAGAATACTAGACATGACTTAAATCTAGAGTTTGAAAAAAATAACAATAATTTTGTGAGCACTTATTACAAATAACTAAAATCATAATTACAGATACTGAAAAGTTCATGTATGTATCTATTCATTGAATGGAAACAATGGTACTGTAGATATTTTCAAAGAAATCTTTCAAACACAATATTATAAGAAGGAAATTTGCTACTCACCATATAGCAGAGATGCTGCATCACAGATAGGCACAACTAAAAAGACTCTCATAATTAAAGCTTTCAGCTATTAAGGCCTTCATCAACAATAGTATCATAATATTGTTACATTCCATCCTGGATTTTCCACTGATAGATTTTTCAAACACATTTATACTTAATATAGGCTTACATTTTAAATTATCTGCCACCTTGTTGAACATGTTTGCTCTTATATAGCTTTTACCTTTCTGACACAAAGTTGTATTACCTGGGATTACATGCATGTTCCCATGTAATTTGTGCATGTGAAAATTTTTTCTCATACCACTACCAGTCATTGCACCACTTTGAAATCTTATCAAGATCTGACTGAACATGCTGCTGTGTTCAGGCAGTACTTCATTACAGTTTACTGAAAAATCTACAGAAAGCCTGAGGCTACTATTAATATTGTCTGCTAAGTCATTATTATACAATATGAAAACAAGGATCCAAAATACCTTTTGGGGGCATGAATGAAGTTATTTCTGCTTCTGTCAATGACTCTCTATCCAAGATAACATGCTGCCTCTTCTCAACCAAGAAGTTCTCAATCCAGTAGAAAATTTTGTTTGATGCCCCATATGATCATACTTTCCTCATGTTTTACATTCAGCATATACATTTTTCTGAAGTAAGAGTAACATCTGGTGGCAATCAATGGTGAAAAATAAAGCCATAGCATCTGTCCTGTCTGATGGTAAAACTCCATCGCCCTCACACACCTCAAGAGACCCATATATTTCAATTTGAGGTTGATTTTAGCTGTTTACCCATAAATAAAATGCAACCTGTCAGTGCCTACTGTCTCCTTGGGCAATGTCTCACACTTCTCTACTCTACTCTAAATACCAGCTATACAAAGTGCTCTATGCATTGGTTCAAAATTAAGTCCCTTGTTATGGATAAATTTAGCTCAGCGATAACTTCAGTGTATGAAAAGATATTCTGATGTAACCAGGGCATTAAAATCCATCACAATGTCTATTTGTTGCCTTGTTAGGGATGTACGTTGTGGTGTTGTTATCATCATGTTTATCCATTCCCAGTCAGAGCTAAAAAAGTGGCCAGGGAAAAATGATAAACGAGGTAGAATTTTTTTGTGGCAACAGCTAAATGAGATTAACAAAGATGACATCTTCTGAAGATGTTCATCCGTGCAGCGAAATCTGTTAAAATTACTACTCTTCCTCAACAAGAATAAAATTTTTTCAGTTCACAGGTCACATTATTTCATGTTATCAGGAACAATTCCTGTACCTGTCATATAACTGCCATTACACTTTTTAACTATAGTCTGCTCTGATTCCTCTTCAAATTCAAAGTCTGTCCTTTGATAACAAAATAAGAGACTGAAATTTACATAAAGTTTGATGATGCTAGTAGAATGTACAAAGCATAATTTTTATTCTTATTTTGGCTTTGTACACTCTTACTATTAGATATAAAACCTGTCTACTGCAGAGACTAAGGCTGAGTTACGTCTGGCCATCTGCACAATCTGGAAACACAGCAGGATGCAGAAGTGCCTGGAGGAATTATTGTCTTTCACTCTAAGTGTTAGAGTGCTGTATCTATTTGTGGTCTAGTGGCAAACATTGCATGATGTAGGCATAAAGACCTGAGTTAGAGAACACTTCTTCATTTATTTCTTAAACCACATTTTGGCTGTTTGCTAAAGGTTCAGTCTGATGAAATCTCAAAAAATTTGCTTCACTTTCTAACACACTAGTAATACCATAATCTTCCACAAAGATTTCCACAAAACTGCTCATGGCTGCATCAAGATTAGAACAGCTTATGCTCAAGGTTCCTCACCCTACAGTGGCCACCACAATTGGCTGCCAAATGCCAGCTGCCATCTGAGCAGGTGATCACAACATGTTGCTCCTTGAGCACATTTCTGCTCCCATGTTCGTAAGCACAAAATAATTTCTTATTGTTGTTTGATTTTCAGGGAGAAATAACTTTGCTAAACTGAGCGAATGCCATTCAGTAACCCATCATGAGTATATTGCTGTGAGTTTGTTTATCAAGTGTTATTTTCTTACTTGAAGTTCTAGCATTTGCCCGGCAGTTACTTATTGGATTTTGCATGCTTGAATTTTATGAAAGTTATTTCAGCACTATAAAATCAAGTCGCAAATGGAAAAAAATCTAACACTGGTGACATATTGTTCACTTTGGGTTTATTACAGTGTTGCAGGCAGTGGAGACAGCTTGAAACATTTGTACAATTTGTGAGGCTTTAACAAACAAAGATTTATAGCAACTTCCCAGGATAACCAAATTTTGCAATATCACCTACTTTTCAGTAATGTTTAATCTGTTTTTGGTTATAAACAATGAGAGTCATGTTTCCCAGATCATTACCCTATACATTGGTGAATTTGCTGAACATTCTATCTTTCTAAATTTACTAATAACATAATAATAATTTTCAAACAATGGAAAGTCTAAGTTGGAATATCAACAATTATGAAAAGGACAGAATGCTACGCACCATAATGATTACACATTAAGTTACAGATAGGCACAATGAAAAGACTGTTTCACACTGAGCTTTCAACCAAATCCATCTTCAGAAAAAAAAGAAGAAAATATGCACATATTCACACAAGCAGGCACACCTCAAGTACACATTACTGTTATCTCTGGCTGCTCTGGGCGGACTGAAATGTTACATTCAATGAAAGCAGTGATCAGGAGTGGGGCAGGGAAGGGGGAAGGACAGCAGGGTACAGATGGGGAGAGAGAAGACCACTGTGTAGTGAAGCATGCAGGGACTTGAAGGCAGCAGGACAAAGCTGTCAGATGCAGTGTTGGTAGGCTGTTGGGGGAGGGAGGGGGGAGGAAATGAGGAGTAAAAAAGGAGAGCAGCATAAAAGAGGATAAGACCAGTGGCATCATTAGAGTGGAGCATGATCAGGGCGGAGGGTGTGAACTGGGAGGAGGTAATATGACAGAGAGGGTGGAAACTTTTGGGTGGAGGGCATGAGGAAAATGGGTTTTCTTAGACTGAGGCTGGGATGATTTTGGGAGCAGACAATGTATTGCAATGATAACTCCCATATGTGGAGTTCAGAAAAGCTGGTGATGTAGAGAATCATCCAGATGGCCAGAGTTGTGAAGCAGCCAGTGTTGTCAAGCAAGTTATGTTCAGCTGCATGTTGTGCCAAATGATGGTCCACTTTGCTCTTGGCCACAGTTTTGCAGCGTCCATTCATCCTGGTGGACAGCTGGTTGCTAGTCATACCAACATAAAACACTGCAATGACTGCACCAGAGTTGATACATGACATGGCTGCTTTCACAGGTGTACCAGGCCCAGCCTCTGATGGAGTAGGACAAGCCTGTGACAGGACTGGAAAAGGAAACGTTAGGTGAGTGGGTTGCACAGGTCTTGCACCTGGGTCTTCCACAGAGATATGGTCCTTGTGACAAGGGGCTGGGGCACTTGACCTCCAACTCTCTGATGGTTCCAACCATACCTCTGTCCACATTAAACCCACCAACCAGCAACAGCACCTTATTTCAACAGCTACCATCTCTTCCACACCAAAAAATCCCTCCTGTACAGCCTGGCCACCTGGGGATGGGCATATCTGCAGTGACAAGAACTCCCTTGTCCAGTATGCTGAAGTTCTCACAATGGCCTTCACAGACAGGCACTATCCCTCAGACCTTGTCCACAAACAGATTTCCTGTGCCATATCCTGACACAACTCAATTCTCCCTCCACCCCGAAGAAGCAGCCACAAAGGAGTGCCCCCACTGTCACCCAATGCCACTCTGGACTGGAACAAATGAACCACATCCTTCATTTGGGTTTTGATCATCTATCATCATATCCTGAAATGAGAGATGTCCTACCCAAGATTCTTTTCACCCCACCTGAAGTGGTGTTCTATCACCAACCAGACTCCACAACATCCTAGTTCATCGCTATGTCACTCCCAAACCCAGTCCCTCGTCACATGGATCATATCTCTGGTGTGAAGACCTAGGCGCAAGACCTGCCCAATCAACCTGCCCAGCACTTCCTATTCCACTCTTGTCACAGGCTTATCCTACCCCAGCAAAGCCCAGGCCACCAGTGAAAGCAACCATGTCATATACTGGATCTGTTGCAATCATTGTACAGCTTTTTATATTGATATGGCTACCAACCAGCTATCCAGCAGGATCAATGGTCACTGCCAAATTGTGGCCAAGAACATAGTGGACCACCCTGCGGCACAACATGCAACTGAATATGACATGCTTGACTTCTGTGGCTGCTTCACAAGTCGGGCCATCTGGATCCTCCCCTCCACTACCAGCTTTTCCGAACTGCACAGATGAGAGTTATCCTTACAACACGTTCTCTGCTCCTGAAGTTATTCTGTGCTCAATCGATGATAGCCTACTCCCCTGCCTCACTCTGTGCTATCATCTCCTCCCAATTCTTGCCTCCCACCCTTACTATGCACCGCTCTCTGCCAACACATCCACCAGTCTTTTCCCCTCTTTGCTCCTCTCCTTTCCCACTTCCTGTTGCCCACTCTTCCCATCTTACACTCCCCACAGTCTCCCAATGCTACACCTGGCAGCTGCATGCTCTCCCTCCACCCATAAGCTGCTATTCCTCCCCCTTCCCTGCCCCATTCTAGATTGCTGCTTTCGTTCAACACAACAGTTGCAGTCTGGCCTGAGTGGCTGGAGATAGCGGCCATGTCTGTGAGGTGTGCCTGCTTGTGTGAATGTGTGTGGTGTTTTGCCTTCTTTTCTGAAGAAGGCGTTGGCCAAATGCTCAGTGTGTAACAGTCTTTTCGTCGTACCTGTCTGCAACTCAACATGTCACCTTTAGGCTTAGTAGCAATCTTTAATTTTCATAACTGATAGCAATAATTTTACAAATACTACCAAAAAGATGAATATAAAATTTGATCATATTACTAATGTTTCATGAACTTTAGTTGATGTCATCCTTTTCAGATAATGTTAAGCATGTACGGAAGTAACAGTGTCCTATACTAGAAGAGTACATATTTTAGCTTCATAATTATGAGAGTGATTATGAGTAGTTTCCAAAAGAAGGAAATGCCACCTTTATAGTTTGAGTTTACAGAAAGATCACCCTGGCATGAATGATTTTCCACATCCATAAACTTCAGATAATTTACATATCTGATGAATTGCAACTATTTAACTTTTATGCAACATTTGCTTTCAATAGGCAAGGTTCAGATGTCAAAGCAACTGAAATCAAAACGGTGGCTATTACAATATTTTTGCTTGTACTTCATCAGTTTCCTCACTGAGCATCCCTTTTCAATATTGTTACTGGTGAGGGATTTGACGCATTTTTGTAAAAAAAAAAAAAAAAGGAAAAAAAAGAAAAAAAGAAAGAAAAAGTGAACAGCTGAGCCTAACAAAAGGCATCACCTCAAACAAAGGACAGTGCAAACGGATAATATTTTGCATTTGGTGGCACAAAAAGGGTGATGTGCACTATGAACTCCTCCCTAGTTGTGTGTTCATTGCAACTAGCATTTGTTGCCAACAAGTGTGACATCTTTCAGTCACTGTTAAGGAAAAATGACTGATAAAACTGCATCATGTGTTGTTACTATACAATAATGCACCCTACTGATTTCATAAACAAAAGTATTCAGTAGTGTGTTCAGGAAGTCAGTATTCACTGATATTGCACCCTCAATTGTTCACCTTTCCCCTTTTTGTCAAACAACTGTCCAGAAAATTTCTTTTCAGACAAGAACACACTTAATGACATCTTTAACTCTGAATGAGTAGATTTCAACAGGCATAAAATTGATAAATTACACTGTTTTAGACAATATTAGAGAATATATTTTGATGATTAATTTCTGTTTTTGTTCACTGCTCTCTTCAGCAAACTAATGGATAAATGGTACTAATGTATATGTTATACTAATACAAATCTATTACGACTTACCATTATAACTTTACGACAAAAGTCCATTTTAATAACATAGAAAGTATATGTAATATGAGTGTCCCTAAAAATGGCATGAATTAATAAAATATTATGCATTCTGGATTTCAAAATGGTCTGTGTTTACATGCTGTCCTGTGTCACACTCAAGTAGTATGAAAATTTAGCAGTCGGAGTAGACACATACTGAATCTCAGTTTATAAATTATTCACGGCCAGAATTTACGAAATCAAAAAATTATGATGGCAGCGGCAGAAAAATGCCTTATAAAATGTGTGCTATAAAAAAATATTATCTTTGACACTATGGGGCACTGGAGGTACAAAGAGGGCATGTGATGGAGAAATTTTGTTAAGATTTCATTATTGATTGTCCATATGGCTGTCTGTAGCTCTGTCATGAAATTGATAACAAACTGGCCTCCACTGTGACTAGGCCTATGATCCAATTCAGCCTTCATTTCACAGCATGAGTCCATTACCTCAGAGCTATGAAGTACTGAAGCATTTGTCCCTTCTTTATTGCCCCAATGGTGGCTAGGATACATAAGTTGCAATGTAAAAGACAAGATTAGTTGCAATTTTCACATGAAATGACTTCCATGGATTCAAAGCCATAGATTAATAAACAGATGTCACACCTTATGTGAACATCACTCAAATTATTCAATGGAAATGACAAGAAAATACCAAGCAAATTTAGAGAGCTATTTCTGTGCCATCCAGGAAGTAGCCTGACCATCACCTAGTACCAAATATATTCTATGTTGTTGCAAAATTTCAGTTATATTATCGGCAGGAAGAACATGGTTCATAAGCTGATGTGTTCTTTGAGCAAGTTCAGAAGTGACTACAGCTTACATTTCAAAGATGTGCTTGAATATCCAAAGTTTATATCACTGAGTTTCATTCCTATTTCTATAACTAGGTCAAGGGACTTGAGCATAGTTACTAACAATACTTATATGCACCAACTGCAAAATAAACACCACATATCAATAACTGTCACAATTATTTTTGTTTTTCTGTCTTCAGCATATGGAAAACTGGAAAGCTCATTCACAAGACACAATTCATGGTTTTGGAGCATCTCTAGTGGTTATAATGCAAGCATTATGAGTAGACAAAGCATCTTTTGAGAATTATAGATTTAGATTTGTTTTATTTATTTATTTTTTAAGAACACTGTCATTGGTGCTATCAGGAGGAACAGAGGACACAAAAGCCAACACATGCATTGGTTGCAAGCATGAACATCTACAAAGAGATTTCGTAAGGTATGAATAACATAAAGTTCCAAATCAAGAAAGTCTACTTTGCAAGGGAAGCTTATATGGTGAAAAAAAAAGTGATCTCAAAAGCCATGGAGAAAATGAAACCAGTGAATGTGTGCAGTGCAACTTCAATTCCAGCATCTGCTGACATGAAAGGAGAAGCAGTCATCACCATAAAGTGGAATAAGTAACACAAAATGGTGACAGTACTGTCTAGAATAAATCATCTTTCAGCTAAATGGGAAAGATGAGAATGATTTTGCTGGTGGGTTCAGAACAGGCAACACCCAGATCCTTCAAAGGAAGATGATGGCGACAGCAATGTTAATACACTACGTGATTTCCAGCATGGCTGCACAATTGGTTGGAATACCATGTCAGCAACATTGCTGATTGCCTAATGCATGCTTGAAAAAATAATTGAAAATTCCAAAATAGCAAGAGTATTCTTGGATCTCTCAAAGCTTTGGACACAGTACATCACAATGCACTTTTGGAGAAAGTTACAGTGAGTGGTGTCACTGAAAAACTTGTGGAATTACTAGAGACGTGTTTAAACAATAGACAACAGTATACAGAAGTTATACATGATAATGAGAAGTACTAGAGAGTAGACAGATGATATCAAGAAATATAAATTTTGCTATCACTCAGTGCTCCATTTTACATCCATTCTTGTGTGTATGACAGTAAAACACTACCCAAGTGCTTTAGATAATAAGAATTTGATCACTATGTATTCCAATAACATATCTGTTGACCGTTTTGCGGACAGTGAGCTGAGCCTTAGTGGGAGGTTCCAAGTTTTACTAAAAGGTGAGAGCTCACGTAAAGTGAGATAGCTTAAGAAATTTGGACAAAGAACTGTTCGGGACATAAGTTTTTGGTCTTATGAATAAATGAGAGGATTTCATGCAAGCAGGAGTTTGACCACATGTCCAACAAAATTAATATCCACCCTATTTATGTTAATGAGTTTATCTCCATATGTTGTTGTTGTTGTCTTCAGTCCTGAGACTGGTTTGATGCAGCTCTCCATGCTACTCTATCCTCTGCAAGCTTCTTCATCTCCCAGTACTTACTGCAGCCTACATCCTTCTGAATCTGCTTAGTGTATTCATCTCTTGGCCTCCCTCTATGATTTTTACCCTCCACGCTGCTCTCCAATTCCAAATTTTGTGATCCCTTGATGCCTCAGAACATGTCCTACCAACCGGTCCCTTCTTCTAGTCAAGTTGTGCCACAAACTCCTCTTCTCCCCAATCCTACTCAATACCTTCTCATTATTTACGTGATCTACCCATCTAATCTTCAGCATTCTTCTGTAGCACCACATTTCAAAAGCTTCTATTCTCTTCTTGTCCAAACTATTTATTGTCCATGTTTCACTTCCATACATGGCTACACTCCATACAAATACTTTTAGAAACGACTTCCTGACACTTAAATCTATACTCGATGTTAACAAATTTCTCTTCTTCAGAAACACTTTCCTTGCCATTGCCAGTCTACATTTTATATCCTCTCTACTTCAACCATCATCAGTTATTTTGCTCCCCAAATAGCAAAACTCCTTTACTAATTTAAGTGTCTCATTTCCTAATCTAATTCCCTCAGCATCACCCGACTGAATTAGACTACATTCCATTATCCTCGCTTTGCTTTTGTTGACGTTCATCTTATATCCTCCTTTCAAGACACTGTCCATTCCGTTCAACTGCTCTTCCAAGTCCTTTGCTGTCTCTAACAGAATTACAATGTCATCGGCGAACCTCAACATTTTTACTTCTTCTCCATGGATTTTAATACCTACTCCGAATTTTTCTTTTGTTTCCTTTACTGCTTGCTCAATATACAGATTGAATAACGTCGGGGACAGGCTACAACCCTGTCTCACTCACTTCCCAACCACTGCTTCCCTTTCATGTCCCTTGAATCTAATAACTGCCATCTGGTTTCTGTACAAATTGTAGGTAGCCTTTCGCTCCCTGTATTTTACCCCTGCCATCTTTAGAATTTGAAAGAGAGTATTCCAGTCAACATTGTCAAAATCTTTCTCTAAGTCTACAAATGCTAGAAATGTAGGTATGCCTTTCCTTAATCTATTTTCTAAGATAAGTCATAGGGTCAGTATTGCCTCACGTGTTCCAATATTTCTGCGGAATCCAAACTGATCTTCCCCAAGGTTGGCTTCTACCAGTTTTTCCATTCGTCTGTAAAGAATTCGCGTTAGTATTTTGCAGCTGTGACTTATTAAACTGATAGTTTGGTAATTTTCACATCTGTCAACACCTGCTTTCTTTGCGATTGGAATTATTATATTCTTCTTGAAGTCTGAGGGTATTTCACCTGTCTCATACATCTTGCTCACCAGATGGTAGAGTTTTGTCAGGACTGACTCCACAATTTAATTCAAAAACTCTAAGGCTGTGTATTTTGGATTGTAGTATCATTTCCTGTCTTGTGGACTAGTGCTGAGAGGTGGGACCTACTAAACTAATATGAAAATGGTTTTCACACTGCCAAAGACAACCTTAAGGATCATAGCAAAACTGAAACCAGGAACAGCTCACAAAATCTTATTTTATACTTTTAATATTTTTACAATTTATGCCACATACAGTCCCTGACAAAAAAGTGAAGAACCCAGAAGGGAGGAGGCAGCAAAATGCAATTTCACGGGTTGAAAGGGTATCTGATGTTATTGCAGAGATTAGAAAGAGGAGTCAAATTTATGAAGAATTTTGCAGTATAAGCACAGATAATAGTTTAAAATTGCACCCTCCGGGCTGGATGCATGCAATGATTTTGTTGGGAAGTATCTCATAAATCTGTTGTATCCACTCCTGGGATGAGATGGTGCACAACTGTTGTAACTGGTTCTTGATACATTGGATACTGGCACTGGTATGGAATTGACATCTGAGTTGGTGCCACACATGTTTTATCAGGGACAGATATGAGCATCTTGGGAGCCTTGGGAGTACCTCAGCATCATGCAGACAGTTCATATAGGAGCATGACAAAGTGGACCGGCAGTGTCTTGTTGAAAAATGACACCATGATACTGTTGCATGAGGATGTAGGATGTCCGTGATGTATCATTGGGACATTAGACTTCCCTCAATGTCCCTCCACACCATGACACCAGGAGTAACATTGCTGTGGCTCTTCAAGACATTGGAAGAATGGAACCTCTCCTCAACTCATGACCATACTTCCTGACAATGGACATCTGTGGCAGTGCATAAACTTGATTCAACGTTGAACACAAGGCAGCACTGTTCACCAGCAGTCGATGCTTCCCGGTCACGCCACCACTCCAAATTCAGCCATTTGTTTTATGGTGTTAATGGCAGCCTATTCATGGGGCAATAATTCCTTAGTACAGCTGCTGCTAGTCTCCAAATAATGGTGTAGATGACACAGAGTGTTGCAGGGAACCCATTACCTGTTTTCGGATGCCGGGTGCAGATGTAAAGGGGTTACAGTATGGTTGGTGCATAGCACAGCATCATCCTTTGTGATGATCAGACATTGACAAGAATCTTAATGATGGGTATGCATAATCTCAAGTTATCCTGCAGTACAACAGTGGGCCACTGTTAAATCCTAACACCCCACAAATATGGATATTGCACAATTTGATCTGCCTGTCAAATGGAGACCCACAATGAGATCCATTTCAAATGCTATCAGATTCCAATAATGTCGTCCCACATGAGTAAGTGCCACCTATGTGGCATCACAGTGATCATCCAACATCTGATGCTGTTTACAGTCCTTGTATATCCTACCAGACCAAGGGTTCTCAGCAGCTTTTACACAATGCTCCCCATTTCCTAAAGGTCAACAGTCCTTTTCCTTCATCTCTCTTCCATCCCCTTCAACCCTTCTCCCAGAACGGGGAACCACTGGTCCCATATGCTTCCACATTTTCTTAACTTTTATATGTTTTTTCTCCTGCCGCCAAGTGGTGAGCAGATTTTTTTTATCTATCCAATTATACACATGTGGAGCTATCAAAAGCAAAATTCACTTGAGAAAGCTGCATCACTATGAGACAGGATTTCTGGCCAGTTTTTACCTTCTGGAGCTGAAACATTTAGTACTGCTGACAAATGCATTCAGGGCTATAATGCACTAGGCAGCCTTGCAGTGGTAGCCTGGATGAGACAGCCGAAATGTTGAGCAGCCAGTTTAGTTGGTCAGCTTTATTAGCCAGTGATAGTCATGACTGATCAGCTGAGCAAGATGGATTTGGAACATGTTGTCGCTGCTTACTTACCTTTTGTCACAGAAAAAAAGAAGAAAAAGAAATTGGATTCATCATATACTTCTAGAATGACACAAAAAGGGCTTATTTACAAATCATTTTAAAAATCTTCAAAAACTACTCAGATCATTTTTTTTAACTATGCAAGAATGTCAGTGCAATAATTTCATAACCTTTTGGAAAATGTAGTGACACACCTGTTCTTAAAGAATCAATTTTGCATGGCTAACTCGTCAATAAAAATTAATGAATATGGGAGAAAAGTCCCATATGAACCAATGGAATACCAATGTCATGTCACTGTCTGAGTGAGGCATTTGATATATGTTGAAAATTTAATGTGTCCTTCCTAATGTAAGATGGAGATTAACAAACAACAAAAGAATCTTTAACTACTAACTGTCTCGGGCTAGGTAATTTATAGAATGTGCATTTGACATTCTGGCAAATAAAGGAGAATTTCTCATATCCCAATGGATGTTTGAGAAGAATTTGTGATTGGTACAATAAAAGCATTATGTGTTGTGCATAGTTATGTGGAAGAAAGAAATTGCTATAGATTTGAAGACACATTATATGTTGCTCCAGAGCTGAAATTCTCCCAGGTTCTGCAAGCAGAGAGACTTGACAATCAATATATGGGGAGATTATTTTACGAATGATAATCTGCTCTAATGGGAAAACAGAATTGCATTTGAGTGGTAATTATATATTTCAATTATTATATATTTCACTCATCAAATTCATTCTTTTCATTTTCAATCCAATTCTCCTCACACGTGATATTTGTGATTCACTCCCATCTTCTTCTCTTCACATCATGCTCACTGTATTTTTTACACAACACATCCCAAATTGCCTTTTGGCTTTAAATTTCACAAACAAATTTCCCCATATTGAAAGTCTTCACAGATTTAGTTTTTGGATTCAAACAAGGTCTGCCTGCTTTGACTAGCATGCAGAGACTGTAGACATCCACATACATTCTCCATAAGACACCTTGCTCAAAACTGTCTTGAGCAGAGCTGGCCGATCAGCATACAAACCCACATATTTTAATAGCTGCTGCAGTCAGGAAATCATACTTGCCTATATTTGGAGTCACAAATGACGGCAGTTGAGTTTGGCTTGCCTGTGCTCTTACATTACACAATCTCCAACAGCCAATGAGAGTTCAGTAGTGTTCTGAGCATTCTGTTGTGAATGTCGTAGCCAATGCAAGGATTAAATGTGATCATAACAAGTTATTTAGCAAATTTTTATTCCATTTGTTCCAAGTTGTCATCACTGATGCAAGTGGTAAGCAACAAATTCTACATAAACAAATGAGAGATACAGTTTGCAGGAGACATGCTTTTTTCAAGCACAAAGCACATATATGCTTGTACTGCAATTATCACTTGGAACTGACAGTCCATGCCTCGACCTGCATGAACCACCATCATTCATGAAACAGACTATAGTGCATGGGTTACAATGAACCATCATTATTCTATTGGCTGCCACAGTCAGGCTGTCACAGTCAGGATGCCCAGTGAGTTATAGCCCTTAAAAGAAAATGGCATTATCCTATCTTTGATAACTCTTAGTTCCTTCCTTGGGGACAAAAGTGAGATACATTGGTGAATATTAAAAATGAAGTGCAGGTCATTCAGACCCAACAGTTCTGTGAGGACAAAGCATGACAAAAACTGATTTTCAAGTGTCATATCAAACTTAGTACCATCAATGAAGTTACATAACATGTTGTATACTAGTAATCTTATCTTTTCTGGCATCATAGATTTTTATCAAAACTAATTAAATATGTCCTACCTGTTTGAGAGTGGTGAGAGGTACTGAGGAACCCTTTTCTTTTGAGCAAGAGATGTTAGGTAATCATCTTGGAAACTGGCAGAACCTAGACACAAGCTGTCTTTGTCACTGCCTACTGTGATACCACCACTAAATTGCAACTGCAAAAGAAATTTTATTTACCCCAAATTAATTCTTCTACAAATTACAAGCTACCAAAAAGCAAACATTACAGTACTGCAGAAAATTTAGAGGTAAATGGAATATGGCTAGGTGGAATATTCACATTTTATACATGGGTGCACTAAGAGTATTTGAAGTAACTGATTTATAGCAGTCAATCACTGCGATTTATAAGAACTTTAACAACAGGTATATATCATTTTATTTATATGTATGTGCCTCAGTATTCAACAATATTGAAAGAATTGATTGCTACTCAGCATATAGCTACTGACTCACATACAGGTAAAGTGAAAAAGAATGCTAAAACATTTAAGCTTTCAGACAAAGTTTTTCTTCTGCAGTAGAAAACACACACCCATTCACATAAGCATAACTGCCACACACAGGGCCGCTGTCCTATGGCTCTACAGCCCGGGTGTGGGCTCTAGCAGCCTGAGACACTGGTGATGTGTGTGTGTGTGTGTGTGTGTGTGTGTGTGTGTGAGCTGTGCTTGTGTAAATGATGTCTGCATGTTTTCTATTGCAGAAGGACTTTGTCCGAAAGCTTTAATATTTTAGCACTCTTTTTCACAGTGCTTGTCTGTGACTCAACGCTTCCTCTATATGGTGAGTAGCAATCTGTCCAGCCTATACTGTTATTATTCCTTCCTGGACTTTCTAGTGTTTGATTTTGTCTCAATATTCAAATGTAAATGATTGATAAGTTTCTTTCTTAGCCATAACCCTTCTGATGAACAGTTTTTGCTTCTTATGTCTTTGATTCTGAAAGAACACTTACCTTCAAATAATGAATTTGAGAATTTGGTATTTACTGGTGAGCTAAATGAAAATAAGCTGGAGAACATTCTTCAGTCAAATGAATGCATCTTAACAAATAGTTATAGAAATGTTTAAGTAAAATGAATGTTTCACACACAAATCAGATTGATGCATGAGCACAGCTTTTGTTCTCATCACCAGTATGAGAACCAAAATTTATGCATGAGCAGCAACAAGTGCAACTCTCACACATGGATAGGCAGAAATTATAACATATACATTAAGAGAAGTTTTGGAATCACTGCTCAGTTAACATGTGTGTGATCACAAGGAACTCAACCCCCTCATTATTATAGACAACTGACATAAAGCAACATATAGTCTGATATCTCTGCAGAATATGAGACTACAATTTTTAGCAGAAACATTGTAGGATAAATGTTTCTCTGTGTTCTTACAGTCTTGATTTGTTTGTGTACTTTAATTTTTTGTGACTTCTTCTGTCTTCACGATCAGGAGAAAACTGATGTAGTAATAAGCCATGTGGTACTTTCACATGTAGTTGACATAATTATGTCATGAAGATGTCACAATGTTGCAGAACTTTCATATGTTACTGAAGATAGATTATGTCAATGCCTGTGATAGAAGACCATTAGTAGCAACATTAATTTTCTTAGAGCATAGATAACTCAGTTTATATCTCTGAAAACCTTTCAACATTGTGCACCAATTTCCATGTGCCACTAAGAGAATAGCTGTTGTCTCATTTAAAGTTCTTAGACATTCTGATCTCAACAGCTTCTTGTGACTGTTATAGTAGTCAGGTAGTTGGGAAATTTTCATGAAAAATTCTGATGAATTATTCTGTTTACAGTCAGGCAGAAGGAAGAGAGCATTAATTTGAGGTGATTTTAATGTAAATTTTTTGAAGGATCTAGAGATGCTGTTAACCACTAATAATTTAGTTCCCTACCTGAATTGCTCAAAATAGTAGTATCCTTATAGAAATATTCAGACAACAAGCAGAAGTTTAAGAATAAATTTCCGTCAATGGTCACAAAACTTTTGGCCATCAGATTACCAGTTTTGGATATCAGTGACCGTCTTCAGATCTGCCACAAAGCATGGGAAATGAAATACATCTATTAGTTTACTGTGTTTGTCTTGGAATTCCTCACCTATGCTGCATTCTGGTGGCTTCAGCAACAGAAGGTACTGATTACTTACTTTAGTCTTTTGTTTCCATCCATTTCACTTCCTTCCTACCTTATAAGCTCCAGAAGCTTGTTCTCGGATATGTCATTATTTTTATCTAAAATGACCACAGGAGCATCTCAGAATCACATATTGCCATATAATCATTTATCTTTTTAACAATTTTAAATTTAACTTTACTCATGTTTTTAATTTGTTACATTTTATCACTGTAATAACTTATACACTAGGTAAGCTCTCTATAGAATTTATCTGTTGTATTTCTCATTTTAATATATTCTATACAATCTTATAATTGACAAATATGTGTCAATTTACAGTAGCACCACCTAATGAGCTTACAACACAAAAATACATTGTGGCTACTGTACTCCAATTTGTTATGAACAGTATTATTCTGCCACTACTGTGGTCTAGTTTAAACCATATTTTAAATATGTGTGCCAATGCTAAGCAGATATTTATTTATTTATTTATTTTTTTTTTTTTTTTTACAACACCACTATGAGTTTGTTATATTATGACATGTTGTACAATGGATACGCCTCATCATATTTTAAATGCATGTTTCCACTCAACTAGTTGTATTTCATTGCCAGGTTTTGCTGCAGATCTGGAGATGGTTATTGCTGACCGAAACTGATAGTCTAAGGACAAAAAGTTGACAGAAATAAAAAAAAATTCTACACTTTCTGGATCTCTGTGTTAATATGTGACTGTGTCACAGCATTGAAAGAAATTAAAGATGTATATGCCTACCCTGTACTAAATGGATTGTCATATCATGACACACAGCTAGTGAATCACATGACTTAGTTCCATACACAGTTCAGAAACACTAAGGCTGACTACTGAAGATTTTAAAGCCAGCTTAAAAATGAAACTAAAAGTTGTTGACCTAAAAAATGTTACACTCTTAGTCACTTACATAATGCATCAGTAATTCAGGATGATTTCCCAGACAATTTGAAATGTCAATAATTCAGGATGATTTCCCAGACAATTTGAAATGTGTCGTACTGAGACTTCTCTATAAAAAGGTTGATTTCAGAGATGTGCCCAGTGCCATTCCTTGATAATTTTTAAAATTTTTGAGAAGGCGACATACTCCAGGATTGTTACGCACCTGTGAATTAATGGGATACTTAGCCATTCACACTTTGGATAAAGAGCCATCCTACTGAGTCATCTATTAATAAATACATTTACTGAGCCCTTAATAAAATCTTTAAGTTATAAAATATCACCAGCTTGTATTTTCTGTGTCTTATTGAAGTCATTTTATTGTGTCAGTCATACTATTCTAATAGAGAAGCTAAGTTCTAATGGAATACTTAGTTCAGCACATGCCTGGTTTAGTTCTTATTTACAAAACAGAACGCAGAAAATTACCCTACATTCTTTGAGTTATGCAAAGAGGGATACCACATCATCTGCATGGGGAGAAATTACAATGGCAGTCCATCAAGGTTCGATCAGCAGCCCACTTTTGTTCTTACTGTATGTTAATGACTTGAGATCTTATTTAAATCAAGAGGCAAAATTAGCTCTGTCTGTGTATAATACAACACAGGAAATAGTTACTGAGAATGTTACTGACTGGTTTTGAACAAATGGGCTTCAAAACATTGCTGCTCATCGAGTTTTGTACTGTCAAAACTATCCCACCTCCTATTAACCTAGTATCAATAAAAAAACAATCAATAGAGTAGAAAGTTCTGAGTTCTCAGGTGTGCCTGTTGATGAAGACTTGAGCTGGAAAAACCATACAGTAGACTCACTAAAACATTTAGGTTCAGCTGTTATTGCCAAAAGTAGAATTGCCAACTTTGGGGATATACGTGTAAGTAAGTCAACATATTTTTCATAGTTTCATTCACTGGTATTTTGTAAGGTAATATTCTGGGGTAATAGATCACTCAGGCAGCAGTATTCATTGCACAAGGTAAAATAATTAAAATTATGTGTGGGGTTCACACACATGCATCTCTTTAAGCAGCTGGGTATATTAACCAAGTCTCACAGTGTATTTATTCACTTACAAAATTCCAACAATCCAACAGAGATATTCACAAGTGAAACATCAGAAGGAAAATTAATCTGCAGTACCTTTAAATAAATCTAACTTAGGCACAGAAAGGGGTGAAACATGCAGATGTAAAATTTTTTGATAATCTACTCATGGTAATAAAATGTCTGACAGATAGCAGAAGTGATTTCAAATGTAGATTAAAGGTGTTTCTTCATAACAACTCCTTACAAACATCAAAGGATGGAAACTGTAAATGGCCAGAATGTTGCCATATAAATATTTTTTCATTTTAAATTTATTTAATAGATATATTTGTTTTATGTTTGTTCTAGTAGAGGGAAACATTCCACGTAGGAAAAATATATCCAAAAACAAAGATGATGTGACTTACCAAATGAAAGTGCTGGCAGGTCGACAGACACACAAACAAACACAAACACACACACAAAATTCAAGCCCTTGCAACAAACTGCCACCTCATCAGGAAAGAGGGAAGGAGAGGGAAAGACAAAAGGATGTGGGTTTTAAGGGAGAGGGTAAGGAGTCATTCCAATCCCGGGAGCGGAAAGACTTACCTTAGGGGGAAAAAAGGACGGGTATACACTCGCACACACACACATATCCATCCACACATATACAGACACAAGCAGACATATTTAAATTTATATTTATATTTAAATGAATAGTTTCTAGTAAACAGTACACAGTATGTCATTCACAATGGAGAGATGTCCTCGGAAGTAAAAGTAACTTTGGACATACTCCAAGGAAGTGTTATAAGCAATGTGATGTTAGGTACTTTACATTCTAGTAGACCCTTATTGAGGAAATCTTCCAGGGTGTAGGACGTGTCAGAAAACAAGAATGGGCACAAAATATTTCCAAAGATAAAAATATATGATGATGTACCTTCCACAGATCCCTGGAATGGTCCTTGTGGATGTGGGGTAAGTATATCTTAAAAATATTTTCATTTAAAAGATAATAACAAACTTGTCACAAAATGCACAAATTTCAGTACATAGATATGCATATGACAATTCTTAGTCTATTGCAGACAAGTATCATCAAACAGAAAAATCATTTAGCAATACTTATTTATGTTGATCACATTACTGCCCTGAATTTGTACAGAAGTCAGTCTGTATGTAATACTCACTTTATTTGAAATTAATTGTAGCATATACACATTGGTTGATTCAGTTAAGAAATTCATCAGTGGAGTACACAGTGTTGGCCACCAACAAATCCTTCAGACTCCTCTTAAACTTTTTGTTAGTAGGTTAAAGTTTTATCATTGCAGGCAAGTAATTGGAAATGTGTGTTTCCAACTAATGGACACCTTTCTGGGTCAAAATAGATAATTTTCAATCTTTGTAAAGATTATTCTTATTTCTAGTACTGATTCATGAAGTGAGGCGTTGGTTTGAAAACAAGAAATATTTTGAACGATGAGTTGTATTCAGGAATAAATATATTGGGAAGCAATAGTTAGTATCTCCAGTTCTTTAAAAAGGCTTCTGTGGGCAGTTCTTGAGTTCATACCACAAATAATTCATATCACACATTTCTGGACTCAGAAAACTTTACTTTGGCTTGATGAATTACCGCAAAAAATGATCCCCTATGACTTTATGCAATGGAAGTAAGCAAAGTCTGCTGCCTTTTCTGTTTTTATCATTTATGTCTGACAACATCCATAATGCAAATACAGATTTCTGATATTTCAAATAGTCTAAATGATTAATGGAAAATCTCATATAAAGATGTGAAACAAATACTAACAAAGACCCAGTGTTGAACCCTGTCTGGAACAGTTCCGACCACCTTCTCAAAGGGATCCTACTCCCCTCCCCCAAAACCATCCCTTGCACCACAACAGACCTTCAACAAACCCCCCTCATAGCCAACAAACCTAGCCTAGCCACCCTACTCAATCTCCCCATCCCAGCACATACCCCACACAGACCAAATCTCAACTATAACCACAGTCAAATGCCACATATCACCAGTCCCCAATTCAGTTTTGAACCTCTCATCCAGATCCCTCTCTCCTCCAGAGACATCTGTTCTATCAAAAGGCTTAACCTTTAGCCCCACACCTAAATTCAACCACACTGCCCTGGTTAAAGATCTCCTCTCATTTACCTGGAACCTCAACTGGAAATATCACTTCACTACCCAAACACAGCCCCCAAATACTAGACCCAGTGTTGAACCCTGTCTGGAACAGTTCCGACCACCTTCTCAAAGGGATCCTACTCCCCTCCCCCAAAACCATCCCTTGCAGACATTTCAGGAATTCCTCACATCCAGTGTTGCCTCCCAGTCCTTCTTGAAGAACATCCCGACAACCCCCAACATCACCCCAGCTGAATCCCGTGCCGTTAAGGAGCTGAAAACAGACCGCTCTATTGTCATCCTCCCGGCAGATAAAGGCTCCACAACTGTGGTACTTGACCGTGTGGAGTATGTGGCAGAAGGACTGCGTCAACTCTCCGACACCTCAACCTACAAAGCTGTTACCCAGGATCCCATTCCCTCCATCCAGACTGAGTTGCAGAAAATCCTAAAAATCCAAGGTCCCTCACAAGGCCTCACAACGGCTTCCATAGACTTACTCACTCCACCTGAGCCCCGTACTCCTACCTTCTACCTATTACCCAAAATCCACAAAGAGAACCATCCTGGCCATCCCATTGTAGCAGGCTTCAAAGTCCCAACAGAACGTATCTCAGCTCTGGTAGACCAACACCTCCAACCTATCACCCGCACACTCCCATCCTACATCAAAGACACAAACCACTTCCTAGAACGCCTCAAATCCATTCCCACTCCTCTCCCACCTGAAACCTTTCTTGTCACCATAGATGCTACATCCCTTTACACAAACATCCCACATACCCATGGTCTCTCTGCCCTTGAGCACTATCTCTCCCAACGCCCACCCGAAGATCTTCCTTATCACACTTACTAACTTCATCCTAACCCATAATTACTTCACCTTTGAAGGCCAGACCTACAAACAAATCAGGGGAACGGCCATGGGAACCAGGATGGCTCCGTCCTATGCTAACCTCTTCATGGGCCGCATGGAGGAGGCTTTCCTGAAGACCCAACAGCTGCTTCCCCTGGCCTGGTATAGGTTTATAGATGACATCTTTGTGGTCTGGACTCATGGCGAAGAAACACTCCTTAATTTCCTCCATAACCTCAACTCCTTTTCGAATCTGAATTTCACCTGGTCCTTCTCCAAAACCCAAGCCACTTTCCTGGATGTTGATCTTCATCTTGTTGAAGCTCACATCCACACCTCTGTCCATATCAAACCCACAAACAAACAACAGTAACTTCACTTTGATAGCTGCCATCCATTCCACATCAAACGTTCTCTTCCCTACAGCCTAGGTATTCATGGCAAACGTATCTGCTCCAATGATGAATCCCTCAACAATTACACCAAATAACCTGACCAGTGCTTTCCTCTCCCGCAACTATCCTGCAGACCTTGTCCACAAACAGATCTCCCGAGCAATACATTCCTCCCCGTCCAACAACAATGTTCCTACCCCCAGACCACACAGAAGCATCCCCCTTGTCACCCAATATTATCCTGGCCTCGAATAAATCAACAAATTACTCCGCCAGGGATATGACTTTCTCAAGTCAACCCCTGAAATGAGATCATCCCTTGACAAAATTCTCCCCACACCACCCAGAGTTGCCTTTCGTCGCCCCCCTAACCTCTGTAACATCCTTGTTAAACCCTAAAATATTCCCAGACTACCTTCTCTACCCAGCGGTTCCTACCCCTGTAACCGACCCCGCTGCAAAACCTGCCCCATGCATCCCCCGACAACCACCTACTCCAGCCCCGCTACTGGTAAAACATACACAATTCAAGGCAGGGCCACATGTGAAACTACACGTCATTTATCAGCTGACATGCCTGCACTGCACAGCCTTTTATATCGGTATGACAACAACTAAACTGGCTGAGCGCATGAACGGACACAGACGAACTGTCCACCTAGGAGATGTCCAATACCCAGTAGCGGAGCATGCCCTCCAGCATAATTCTAGGGACCTAGGAAGCTGCTACACCGTATGTGCCATTTGGCTTCTCCCACCCAACACCAGTCCCTCTGAGCTGCGGAGATGGGAACTTGCACTCCAACACATTCTTTCATCCCGCCATCCCCCAGGACTGAACCTATGTTAAACAACCTCACTCCCATTTACTCTTCAGTCTTCTCCTGTTTCCCTTTCCTCTTTAGCCATTCACGCATCTATTCATCCTACATAGTTGTGTTTATCTTTATACTGTATACCTCTTTACTTCTGTATGCATCCTCTTTGGTTTGAAGCTGGCACAGTACTTGCAAGAATATCTTTGGCTTCCCTCTGACAACCATGCCTCCATCCTTGCTACCCTCCCTGATTTCCTTTCCCTGTTGCTTCATAACCTGGGTTGTGAGTAGCTGAATCCACTTTCCCTCCTTCCCTTTCTTTCCCCTCTCTCCTCCCTGATGAAGGAACATTTGTTCCGAAAGCTAGGAATGTAAATTTTCGGTTCTGTTTTTTGTGTATCTATCGGCTGTACTGAGCTGAGGTAAGTACTGGCCAGCCCTTCTATCTCTTTGTTAGTATTTCAAATAGTCTAACTGATTTGCTATTTATTGCAATGTTTGTATCATCTGCAGACAAAACAAACATGGAATCTGGTGATATTATTAATGAAAGGTCATTGATACACACAAGAAAATGAAAGGACCCTCCTAGGAAAGGACCTTGTGGGACACAATGTGTAATTAGTTCCCAGTTGGATGATGCCTGATAGCTTAGCACCTGTCTCTTTCCCACCAACACCCTTTGTTTTCTGTCACATGTACTTCACTGTTGTTGATTGTTCATAGGTGCAATGTAATGCTCCATGGTCAAAATGATATCTGGTAGCTACAAAACATATGAGCTAGTAGTCTTACAACACAGCTAAGAGAAAATTGACAGGGAAAAATCTCACAATCTCAGCGATTTCAGTGATGAAGATTCAGATTACACACCAAGTAATGAAGATAAAGATGACAAAAAGACAATCCCGTAAGTGTTATCAGTGAAGTAAGGAATATGCATGACTTTGCAGAGATTTCAAACCTAGAAGATGAAGATGATACCAATTATATTGAAAGTACTGAAGGTGTATTTCTTGGAAAAATGAATTTGTATGGAATAAAATTCCACATGTGGAAACGAAAAGTAAGGAAACATAAATGATAAAATCTTGCAGAGATGCTGAGTTGCAGACAGGGGGGAAACAAACCAAATAAATAAATAAAAATAAAAAAATCACACATAAGCTTTTGGCCAGAAGGCCTTCTTCTGAAATAGAGAAAACACACACACACACACACACACACACACACACACACACACACACACACAAATGCAGCACACACACTCATGACCACTATCTCTGGCTGCCTGCTTTATTGTGCCTGTCTGCGACTCAACATCTCCACTATATAGTGAGTAGCAATCTATCCTTTTCATAATATTACCATTATTCCATCCTGGATTTTCCATTGTTTGATACAATAAGATCTCACCTTCATATAACACTCAAGCTCTCTCTTTGAAAACTATTTAACACCAACAGAAGCATTTGAACTATACATTTCTGTAGATATTCCAGAGGAATTGTACAGTTTACTAACAACAAAGCTGAAAGGGTGTATAAAGAAAATAATTTTGAGAAGAGTTGGAGAAAATGTGATGGTGTAGAAATAAGAGCTCTGACTGATCTTTTGATGACAGCTGGTCATCTAAAACACAACCTGTCCAATGTAAGAGTATTGTGGAGCATGAAGTAATGTCCACCAATATTTAGAACCACAATGGGTCATCAGAGAGTTTATTGTCACTTATCTTATACACACTATTTTGGTAGTTGCTGAAATATCACAATGGTAATTTCTTCGAAGCCATGGATCTGGCAGATTTCCTACTATAACATGGGTTGACACTTGTAGGAACAGTTTGACAAAATATGCTATTTGTACCTAGAGAATGTTTGCCACAGAAAAGCTGGGAGGAACATACTAAAGACTTTAGTTTCATTTGCGATCATACTCTAGTACCACACACTCCAAAAAAGGGTAAGAGTGTAGTGATACTTTCTAGAATGCTCCATGAATCAAATATCATTAATGAAGATGCTTCTATGCCTGACATAAAAAGTGCTATAACGAGACAAAAGGTAGGGTGGGCTCATTAGATCGGATAGTACATCTTACTCTGGCAAAAGAAAAACAAGAACATAGGTCCTAGAATTATTCATGAACTCAGTTGATGTTTGTGGAGTTGCAGCATAGGTGGTGTTTTTGAATAAAAACCCATCATATCAAGTCAAAAAGATGAAACCTAGGCATCAGATTTTCTTGCTGTGCTTGGTGTAGATTTGGCTCAACCACAAATCACAAGAAGGTCAAAATTACGACTTCAGAAACCTGTTCTTCATTGTATGGAAAGTGTTGTGCATGAACCTTGACTCCAGTGCAATAGTAAAAGAAAAAAGCTCTGGCAAAGAAGAAATAAATGTGCAAGCCTGGAAAAGGAAGAATGCAGAAAATTGTTTGTAGTAACTGAACAGATAAACAGGGTCTTTTTTCCTGACTATTATTCACTGAATTTTAGAAAAATAAATAATATATATATTGATAACATTAATAAAATATAGTAAAATAATACTTTAGTAGGAATAAGTCAATAAACTGTGAATAAACAAGAAAATACTTTTACAAAAATTTAGCTTACATGCAACTGTATGTAAATAAACTATTTGGGCAAAAAATTTCTGAATCAAACAACTTAAAATGTACACTATATTCTTAAAATATGAACTAAATAATAAAGGATAGGCTCCACTTAAATTAATGGAAAAAAATAAAAAAATAAATGAGATTTTCAAAAATTACTCCATAAAGAAAACTATTTCTACAGTCTGACTTTCCAATCTTTGACATTTTCTGGATTAATGTATAAACAAAAGTGACACCTTTAATAGTAAGCATAAAACACACACTAATACACACAGTAACCTGTAGTAAACTAACTGTTATTATAATCTAAATAAATTCAATTTACAGAAGCACAACACTCGGTGCATTTTGCCTGGTGCAGGGCCATTACTTTTCACAGTATACCATTTGGCAGTTGACCCCCAACATAAGAAAATGTAACATATTGCACATAAGTAGGCAGAAAGACAAGTTACTGTGTGATAACATGACTGCAGAACAATCACTAAAGGCAGTTACATACATAAAGTATCTAGGAGTATGTGTACCATGTAATTTAAAGTGGAATGAAGACATAAAACTAATCACAGCTAAGACAGATGCCAGACTGAGGTTCATTGGAAGAACTCTTGGGAAATGTAGTCCACTCACAAAGGAGTTCAACCACCATTTGTAATGATTATCAGTGTGGGGTCTGTACCAGGACTGTCAGAGGCAATAGAGGAGATCCAGAGAAGAGGTTTCATTTAAGCCATTTAGTAAGCATGAAAGCATCATGGAGATGCTCAGCAAACTCCAGTGGTAGACATTGCAAGACAGGCATTCTCAGTAATGGTGTGGTTTACTATTGTAATTCTGACAATGTACATTCATAGATGAACCAACTAATATGTTGCATCCTCCTACGCATATATCTTAAGAAAAGACAATAAACATAAAATTAAAGAGAGTCAAATTCACATAAAGTCTTATCAACAGCCATTCTCCTCATGAACCATTCACAACAGGAACAGAAAAGCGGGAAGTGACAGTGGTAGACAGAGTGCCCTCTGCCATAAACTGCTTGCAATATTTAATGTGATGTCTGTGCTCTGTGTCCGCCTACTGAGACTGTGTCATTAAGGAACTTGCTGAGAGCAGAAAATGCAACAAATTTAATGAATACAGTGGCTGTGTCTTTAGTGCTGCGCAGTAGTGGGTTCCTGATGATGAAAGATTGCAGAGAAATAACTTGATTTACTTATCATCTAACAAAGTCAAAGCCACTGACAAAAATCTCTGATGGCATATGGAGGTCCATGACTTCATCACCTCCTCATGAAGTAACTTGGCAAGCTACATATGAAAATACCACACTATCTATTAGTCCAGTCAACAAAGGAATATTAGAGAAAAAAATTCGTGTAGTAACAAAATTTTGTGCAGTGGTATGAGGGATTATCATGAACAACATTCTGCAAATCCTGACCTTTGGGGTGTGAGTGTGGGTGTGGTGGCTGTTTAAAGGTCCCCTTTTTATGTTTTTCTTGAATACTCAAAAACCACATCTTCTAGAAACAATATTTCCCAATAAAAAAATTAACTGCCTTATATTTCATACAAAAAAAGCCATATTAATTTTTTCTCTAGGATTAATAACTTCCACACTGCATGGGATGAAAAAATCAAATGTTATTCAAAATAGTTTTTCAATAGTATAAAGTTAATGTTTATCTTTAAATAAAGAGAGTTAAGGACAAATATTAAATGTGTGTACCACACTGAACTACAGTAGTGCTTTATTAATGGATATATTGTGTTATGGGGTTTGATAAGGTGGAAGAGGGTTAGTAGCTAGAAGTATGAGGGAAGGCAGGTCACCAGAACATGGTAATGCAGTTCACTCTTTCATAAATCTGAAAACTGAAGGACAGCAGGAGTAATTCTGCTCTCTCTACCCCATCATGTTACAATGAGTAACTAAGGGTATTTCACAAAGTTATATTGACCCTTCTGCGGCTCACCTTATGAAACACGGGTGACATAGAGTCACGACAGGCCCAGCAGCTATTTATGTTCCATAGAGTGTTATAACTCTAATTGGAATATAGGTATGTGTTACTAATAATACTAACACAAGAAACACATATGGACTCTCTCCACTGTTCCACAATGCTAGAGGAGAAACTCATTCTTAGTCACCCTGTACAGCACTTGTTATGTTCTTCCAGGAAAGACAACTACTCCCACTGTGTCCTACCCACTATCTCCCCCTTCCCCCCCTTAAAGTTGTACTCTGCTGTCCACTCAACCTACAGAATATCTTTGTCCACCCCTCCACCACCCATGCTCCCAACCCCTTGCCTCATCGCTCATATTCCTGTAATAGACATAGATGTAAGACCTGTCCCATACATCCTTCCAACTCCACCCACTCCAGTCCGGTCACAAGCATCACCTATACCATCGAAGGCAGGGCTACCTGCAAAACCAGTTATGTGATCAACATGTTAAGCTGCAATCACTGTGCTTCGTTCTACATGGGCATGACAACCAACAAGCTGTCTGTCTGCATGAATGGCCACTGACAAACAGCTGCATCACCAAAACATTCTTCATTTTAATAGCTGCTTCATAACCTGTACCATCTGGATGCTTCCTACCAACACCAGCTTTTCTGAATGGCACAAGTGGAACCTCTCCCTGCTATATATCCTATGTTCCTGTAACCCTCCTGGCCTCAACCTTCATAAGTCATTGTCCTTCATCACCTGTTCCATTCCTGTTCCCAATCTGCAGCCTTCTATTCTGCAAATGCATCCACAGTCTTCTTACTTCCCTACTTTTCCATCCCCACCATAGTCTAACCTCCCGGCTGCACCTAGCTTTCCACCTCATCCCTCTATGCTCCCACAAACAGCACTTTACTGTCCCCCACCTATAGCCTGCTCTCTCCCCCCCACTCCGCAGCAGCTACTGCCATCGCCCCCATTGCTTCTCCCATCATGTGCAGCTGCTCACAGTCTGGTCCTGGCAGCCAGACACAACGGTCATGTGAATGTGAGCTGTGTTTATATAAATGTGTGTATGTGTGTGTGTGTGTGTGTGTGTGTGTGTGTGTGTGTGTGTGTCTGGTTGAAAGCTTACGCGTTAAGTGTTTAGTTGTGACTGTCTGCAACTCAACATCTGTGCTGTATGATGAGTAGCAATCTAACCTTTTCATAATATTGTCATTATTTCATCCTGAATTTTCCACTGTTTGACACATTTAATATTTATTTTTAACCCACTTCATTTAAAGTAATCACCATAAGGCATCATTTTTTATAATCTACAATTTTTCCATCCCTGAAATGTGTGATCCTAGTAAAAAAAATGAATAGCATCTTTTTTGCTGAATATGAAATGTAGCTTAATTTGGTGCTGGAAATACTTTTGTTAGGAATCTTGGGTTTTCCTTTACTCAAGAAAATATAAAAAAATTATCTATAAATGTCCTCCAACCATCATGCTCACACCAAAATGGTGAGGGTTTTTAGTATGTTGTTCACGGCGGTCCCTCCTACCACTGGACAAAAATTTACAATTACACAAATTTTTTCTCCCACTCAATGGTTTTTTGTCTTTGTTGACTGGGCTATATTAGGATATCACTTATCTCCTGATAATAATGGCAGATAAAGTTATTGAAAGCTTGATTATACAAACAAATTTAATGTGGGAAGAAACCAGAGAAACATTTATCCAATTTTTGTAGAAGCTGTTGACTATGTTCTTGAAGGGTTTTGCTTTGGCAACTAAGCCTGGAATGTAATTAAAACGGGTTTGAATTTCTGTACACATCTCATGACAATCCAATGGAGTTGTGATGGCTTGAGTCTTGCTAGAATGAGCAATAACAGATATGTATTTATATTACAATGGCAGATTTCAGTAACATGTGTATGGCTCCCACTACACCATCAGAAGTAATGTTTATCATAAAACCTTTGTTTTTTTTAAAAAAAATTAAAATTTAGAAAAAGTAAACTAAAGAGTGTTCTTCTGATTTAACTGTGTAAGCAGTTATTAATTACAGGAACATTTCCCAATTGGCTGGAATATGCTGAAGTTAAGCCTCTGTATAAGAGATACAGAAATACCATCAAACATAACAAATTTCACTTTACCAATCATTCATGAAAGTTATGGAAAAGGTTATATTCATAAAAACAGTTTATCAATTACCTGATTACAAATAATATCTTTTCAGTATCACATTTTGTATTTCTAAACAGTTGAAATATTAAGAAAGTTATTTACACCTACAGCGGAATAAACTTAATTCGCTAGACAAAGAATTATACCTACTTGTATAGTCTGTGGTCTGTCAAACATATATGACTATGTAAATCACAATATTTTTTTGTGAATTAGAATATTCTATGCTACAGGATATGCTGCAAAATGGTTAAAATCATATACAACATCTCTGACAGGAAACAAAGGTTGTCAACAGGAGAGAGTCCTGTATCAAGCAATCAGTCATCACACAATAGGAAACTAATTACATGTCCAACAAGGTTCCATCTTTATGCCCCTATTTTTTCTTGTACATATTAATGAATATCTTGAATGACTGCATTCAACCATGTGATATTGTTCATCTAGTTGAACTATGCATTTTGAGAGAACAAGTTCCCATCTTCAGGTTCAATGAAACAGAAACTTATTAAAAATCCAACACCATGTCTTTGTCAACTGCTCATGAAACATTATAAGTTCTCTTGTTAACATATTGAAGTATAGCACAGTGCAACAAAACAATTAACCTTTTTCCTCCAATAAACATATCCATCACCATGTTTTTGTCAAGTGTCCAACAAACCATTAACACTTCCCCATGTCTATACCTCACACCATGTTTTTGTCTTACTGTAAATGACTAACATCATCTAATAGTCAGTGCATGCTGGTGACATGCAGGCCACAAACGTCTTCTTCCAGCCAGCTGCTAGTCATGGCTGCACAGTACGCACTGGCACTGCAACTCCACTGGGTGAGTGCTGTTGTCAGGTGGAGTGACTGAGGGGCCAAAAGAGGTGGGGAGAGTTGTTGATGGGATGAAGACAGCTGGGAGGAAGAGGCAACAAATGCTCAGGATGGGAATGTCACACTGGTGAGACCTTCTAGTGCAGACAGTAGGAGTTGTGCACAGTGCTCAATGATTTGGAGGAGCGGATTCGTGTAAGCAAATAGAACAAGGGAAGAGAAAGGCTGTGGAAAGGAGGGTCAGTGAAGAGAATTAGTGATGTGGTGCTCATGGGGACAGGGGTGGATGTGGTTTCAGGATAAGGCAATCAGAAATTGAGAGCAAAAGAGTTAGAGAGGACTGAAAGACATATCACAAGGACAATTCCAGGGAAGCTGGACCAGTTACAAATAATTTTGAACTATTGAATTATTGCCAAAATATGTTTCCATATGACATTATAGAATAAAAGTAAGGAAATAATTCCAACATTTTTGTCACCATGTCCAATAACATCAACATCCCAGGTAATGATACGTTTAGCTCCTCCATCATTTCTGTGGTATGTTCCTCCAAACTGAATCTAGGGAAGCTGATGTTGAGGGAAGGACCAGATGGTATGGGCTTTGAAACAATCATTGAGGTCAAGTATGATGTACTCAGCTATGTGTTCCATCACTGGCTGGTGAACTCTGCTCTTTGCCATAATCTAGCAATTGATCCGAATGGACAGCTGATTTGTGGTCACGCCCATCTCCAATTCCCACTCAAATGTCTATACCTAGCTAAGAATCTCTCCATAGATATATCTCCCATTTTCCTGCAGCCTCAGCACATCTGCCTGCTACTAGTTTCCCAAAACCTACAAACCTTACCATCCTCAATACCCTACTGTAGATGGTTACTGTATTCCCAAGAAAGAATCTCAGCTCTTGTTGACTACTACATCCAATCCAGTGCACTCAGCCTAGCTTTCCATATAAAGAAACAAACTCCTTCCTTATTGTTTTACACATTGTGACACACTCCTCCACTTACATTCAAATATAAATGTGATGATCATAACTGAATATCTAGAATTTGGAAAGGATAGTTTGGTACTCACCTCACAGATGAGGTGTTTGTAACAAAGCAGAATTGGTCCTCACCAAGTTACAGCACATGTAATCTTTTTTGCATATATTCTTATCCAAATGTTAATGGTGATTTATGATAGCACATGTTACAAAAAATGCCAATTTTGCATAAATGGAAGTCTACTTTAAACCTTATTATTCAGGTCACATTATTTACTGTTCTGGTTGTATTGTAATAATTAGCTTAACTAGAAATGCAGTAGTTCAAAAGTTATTGCAATTATAAAATTTTGTACAGCCAGCTATAAATAAAAGCACTGTAAGCTAATACATAAGATCTAAGTGAAATACCCTATTCACCACAAAGAGTAATTTCCCCTGATTTCAGTAATGTAATTATATTTACCCAAACTTACTTAATTTATAACATATTGTTACTTAAAGATTTAAAGTAGCCCAAACTTTTGGAACAGATTATGACCAAAGTACTGCAACATTCCAGGATTTAGTTACATACTTCTGTTAATATGAAGTTTCTGCACCCAGTGACACACATATTATGTGACAACCTTCACTAATTAAGAATTACATAATTTTCCATAACTAAATTTCATCGTTCAGTGTGAATGCCATACTTGTAATCCAGGAGTCTCAGTTTGGATATATAGTTTGGTTCTGTACATTTTCATAGCTATTGCTCATATCCAATATTTGTTAAATCAAACTTGACCATAGCTTCAGCTGCCAATTAGGAATGAACATTTTAACCTGTGGAATTTTCAAACTGTAACTTAATAACCAAAACTGCCTAAAATTGTAGTGCAAGTCTTTATAAGGCGGATGCTCATGCCATTCCAGTCCGTTGGTGTGCAATTTTAGCTTTGACTTCAATTCAGTCAGTCTGTGGTGAATCTCAGCTTTGCTTTCACAAGTGTTAGCATTGTATTGATTATATTGATCTCATCACTGGGTTATGTTTGTTATTCCTTCAGCACCACATTTCAGTTACAGAAAAATATGCAAAGCATCTTGTATTTGTGTTTATTTATTTATATCAGCCTCAGGAATCATTATATTGCAATATAACGTTACATAAGCAATATCGTCTGAACTCATATGCAAATAGTAAGCAGTATGTGTTAGAATGGTAGTAAAACTCTTTGAGTATATGTGCAATTACTGCTACTGTGTGCTGTGGAAAGATTATTAATATCTTGTGTACCTGTAATATACTTCAGAACTGGGTAGATGGTGATTAATAAACTGCTGTTGCCACTATTAGTAAGGATTTGTAATAAGTCACTTGTGGAAAGACTAGCAGAAAATGTGGCATTTAATGTTCTTTTGTATGATTTGCAAATGTATGTTTCCCTTATCTGTTACAAACATTTAAACTGCATGAGACCTGGTCATCATTTATAGGAAATCAGTGACATAAATAAAAACAGGAAGAATTTTCCACATGAAACTGTAAAGCAAATGTTGACTTTTCCTTTAGTTGGACATATAATCCTGTCACATAAGTTTCCATATTGTGAACAAGCGTGAATGCATAGCCAACAAGTGCAGATACTTGGTGCTGAAATGTGACACGTCAATTTGCAGACATGCACAATGAAAATGACTGCTGTAATATTTAACCTCTTGGACAATGTAATTTTTCACACAAGCACAACTCACACACATGTAGCCTCTGATCCCAGGTGCTGGGGCCTCAGACAATGGCCTTGTATGTTTGAGTTGAGCTTGTGTGAATGTGAATGTTTTCAACCTGAAAATAAGAATTTTGTTGAAGGCTTAAATATTTTAGCAGTCTCTTTTATTGTATTATTAGCAACTGAACTACTCAATGTGGCGAGTAGCAATCTATCCTTTCCCTAAAGTTGTTATTCCTCCCAGAATTTCCACTGTTTAAAATTTAGGATTTGTTACATATGCATACAATGCAACACCTGAGAGTGAACGCACCAACTGCAGCAGGAGCAGTTGAGTTAGCAACCAGCTTATCATAGAATGGAGTGGGGCAGACACAGACACTGCTACAGCAGTAGAAGCCTTCAGCCAATGAAAAAATACCAAATGGTTAACAAAACAGAAATACACTACGAGTGCTCAAAGGGAAACAGTGGGCTTTGTGCCTCACATACAGTGATAACAAACTGCTGGCACATGATTTGGGAGCTGCTGATAACATCTAGCAGTGTTGCCCAATGCTAGGGGATATTGCTGGAAAGTATCTTGGCACAAGGGATTATTTTGTTTTATGAAACCTGAAACGAGCACCACTATGAAGCGTTGGCTTGGGTATGACTGGTGCAATGGCTCCACGTGTAGTGGGAAACACTGTGAGTGCAAATATAAGGCCGCAGCACACCACATGTGTAGGTCACTTAGACATGAGACAGTCAGACAAAGGGACTCTGTGTCAGTCAAACCTCAGGCCTAGACTTAGAATTTGATCTTGTTCTGCTGCTCAAAAACTTAGCCTTGCACACCTCTTCTGTGGCAACTTTGATTCTGTATTGAGTTAGCTCCAGAACCTTCTAGCATTCATGTAGGAAGTTGTTCCTATTCACTTGTCTGAATTTCCTTAACCAAGTTCTCTAACTCTCAAAATATGCAATTGGCCAGTACCACTACACAGCTAGTCTACTGTCAAGCAAAGTCTAGATTGCTTCTGCAACATGACAGATTCTTTGGAGTACACAGAACATTCAAGGCCACACATGGATTAATCCCTCCTATTCTCTTTTGTTCAGCAAAATGTGGAGAGATACTAAACTATTGTTTAATCAAAAAGATATGATGACAAATTACAAAGTATGTGGGGCTATGCTTGTAGGAGTAACTTACTAAAGAGACACCCTATTTTCAACAAATACACCATATCTTCCAACCTTCCACATGGGACAATAAAGTGACAAGGTAAAGGTATATTAATTAAAATAGACACACACACACACACACACACACACACACACACAGGGTGAAGAAAAAACACTACACTTGGAGGTTGGTATGTGATTCCTCATTGAAATTCAAGACAAAAGTTTATCTAACATAACTTAGTCCTGCCAACAGGTTCAACAGAAATCTGATTTAAGAAAACATGGCTCTGGCAACACTATAACTGCATCTAGTGTGGCCAAGAACCAGTAGCATCAACTGAGAAATGTGCTGGAGCTGTCCTATTAGCTCTGTAAGACAAGATAATGCCATGGGGAATGGATATGCAGACTCGTCAATGTTAACTCGTGCTTGTGGTAAACTTTTTTTTCAGTTAAAGCATCAAATTATATCCAGTTTATGGCTCCACAATGCAGAATATTGTATATTTCTTTCTGTTACTGTTATACTTCTTACAGACGTAAACAACCAATTTGTTTCATTGATAAAGTGAGTAGAATATAATAGTAGATGCAGTGACATTGCATATATCCAGTGAGGTATAAAAAACACAACAGATAGGCTACATTAGACCCAAAAAGTGGTTGATTCTCATCAGTTTGGAACATTTCAGAATTTATAACATAAAAGAAAATAGAACATTTGAACATAATACTCTATTCCTTGACCATTTGTCGGCAGACTGTCAAGATATTTTAATACATTACAGTAAACTAAAACTGCTAATATTTACAGAATTAATACACAGTTAAGAATGAAACACACTTAAGCACTTTTAATGAATTTATCATACACATATTACCTAATGTTAACTGTTGTGACCAAGTGCTGTCAAAAATAAAATCTAGCAGACATTTTTACTTCAGCTGGTCACTGTTATGATATTAATCTACAGAGTAGGAGTTTCCTACCAAAAAAATCTATCAGGCTTGTTTAAACTGTGCTTAATCCGAAACCAAGTTTTTAATGGTTACTGACAATTTATTGAAAATGTAGGGTCCTGAATATTGGACACCTTTTTGAACCTAGGTAAGTGATTCTTGGTCATTCTGTGGATTACATAGATTTTTCTTATTCCTACTATTGATATTATGTATTGAGCTATTGGCTGGAAATAGAGGCATATTACTTGCAACAAATTTCATTAAGGAATAAATATACTGAGATGCAGTGGTTAGTATACCCAACCACTAGAACACGTTTCTACATGACATTCTTGAATTTACACCACAAATTAGTCTCATTACAAGCTTTTGCACTCTAAAAACTTTTGATCAATTTGTCCAGAATATTGTCACATATGACATAATAGAATAAAAGTATGCAAAGTATTTTTATACAAACAATAATTTCATTTTGTACGTTAGATGTCCAGGCTTATCCTCACAGTGCGGGTATGTACACATATGAGCAACGTTCACTTTAGAGAAGATGTTAAAAGCAACCACCTTGTATTTGCAAACATTTTTCCACTTACTGGATCTTACTTTACTGGACTCTACACAACATAATTGCATACATCTTTGGTGAAGTGGTATGCACATGTGCTATTAGGTCATGTACCTCCATGGGTGGCATGCTATAAACTTGTTGCATAAAGTGTCCCCACAAACAAACATCTAGTGGATTAAGGTCCAGAGAACACTGAGGCCAGAAACTGGACTCTCATGAACAGGCCATTTCCCTGGATATGCTTCATTTAAACAGTTACACACATTCATTCCAAAGAGTGCCCATGTACCATCATACTGAAATCATAGCTGTCACCGAATGCTAGGTGGAGTGTTTTCTAATGCATAAGGCAAAGTATTGCAAAGAAACATATGTTACAGGGCTGCATTTCAATTTGTCCAGCAACAGTTTAGGGCCCAAAAGCAGTTCTCCCATGGTCACAGACCACAGGTTTATGCCAAAGCATGCCTGAAATCCATGTTCACAGATGACATGTAGGTTGTGTTCTGACCAATAATGGCTATTGTGGAGGTTGAAAACCTTCGCAAGTGAAGCTAGATTTGTCAATCCATATCATGTTATTTGTATAGCATACATTATCTTCCACTTGGTGCAAAAGCCATTTGCAAACCTATACTTGTCAAATGTGGTCTTCTGGCTACTGGTGTTGAGTTAATGTCTATTGATATGGATGCAGTTCTTCATTGTGCAACACTTCAACAACAAGTCTTTGAGAGATCTGAAACTGCCTTGCACTATCAAGGGTACTTCACTGAGGTGATTGGTGAGTGGTTTCAAGAATTGAGTCCTCTGTTTGTTGGGTATGTCTAATCCTCTGTCCATTACATGTGGAAGAAAATTACTGGCTTCCTGAAGACATTGCTCCAGGTGACAAAAAACATTATTATTGGGCTGGCAACTTTGAGGGTATCATGCAGCATACACATGAGCAGCTGCAGCAGCAGCTTGGTTATCAGATGTACCCAGCACCAAAAGCATATTAATGTACTTATCATTTGTGTAATCCATTGGGACACCGTCCTACATATACTGGACAAGACCAGTCATGGTTGTGCACTGCATGCTTGGTAGAAACAAGCAAGCAGTTTAAAGGATCCCACTGTCATGTGATAGGCTATTGCCATGTGCCACAATGGTGTCCTTCTTGTAAACAATGAGAACTAGGAAATAGACATCTAAAAAACTAAGAGAAGTAACATGATGAGGATTCGAACCATAACACCATAGTGGATGTGGGTTTGTTGTCCCAACAGTCTACTTTTTTCATCATTATTATTATTATTAAGGAAAAGAGGTGATAACAAGTGGTATTACACAAATAGTGTAACAAATAATGGAGATAAACTGCTTCCCATTGTATCACATGTTGTAACCAGGCGCATCTCCGCTTTTTTTTTTCCTCCCGTGACTCAAAAGTAGGAGAGGAATCAAAACACTTTGAAAAGGAAACAACTCAAAGTAAACAAAATACATATTCTTTTGGGTTTATGATGATATCATCCTCCAGGCACTCTTCACTAAGGAAATGGTATGTGTTATTGAATAACTAAAGGAAAGTGTTATTGAATAACTAAAGGAAAGAGAGGAAGAAAAGGAAAATCTCCACTGGTGGGTGAGTGTAGGAGTGGCCCTCTCTGGCAGTTATACCTCTGAACATTACATTTCGTAGAACTGAAGGAGATAACCATTTCATCGTGGTCACCGTGTGCCTCTTCATCATGTTCAGCATCATCATACCTGGGACCTGCCACTTGCGTTGAGGATAATGCGCTATCCAGCAAATTAGAAAAGTATTGTTGGTACTATGGGTTGCAATCACTGTATGTAGTTGATGCAGTTGATTCCGGAAGTCCAGCACATTCTTCAAGCCACTGTGAAGCAAATAATGCACCATTTGGGCACATAGCCATGACACTGTGTTTGTCTTGGCTCATGGGTCATATGTTCTGCACAGAAAAAGGGTTAATGGCTTGTTGTCCTATGCTTAGAAAGAAGGAAATCATCTTTACCACACTTCCACAGAGAGGCCACACATAAGATGGTGGGCGTTGTCGTTTCTAACCCGACACACATAGCATAATGGGGAGTTCAGCATATTGATCTCAGGGAGGTGGGATATGGTGACTTGTTTACCATTATGTACCAGGTAGCATGTTGTAAGTGGAGGCTACTGTAGCCATTGTCACTACCAGTAAAATTCTTCTGTGCTGTTGTCCTTATTTTCAATATATAAAATTGTCCGACATTTCAGCCATTATTGCTCGTGGCCTTCCTCAAGGCTGTGCTGAGATGACTGGCGAATGAGAGAGACTTCAGCTAAAGTATCTCTCATTCAGCAATCAGCTCAGCAGAGCCCTGAGGAAGGCCACTTGCAATACTGGCCAAAACATCAGACAATTTTATATATTGACAATGCAATAAACAGCCAAGAAGAGTTTTATTGACTGGTTGCACATTGTTCATCGTATCGGATCTTGAAGCGTAATTCCGTACTGAGGAAGTATCCAAATGCTGCCAGTAGGCATCAAGTGACTGTCTTCAGCATCGGAAGAATCTGTGTGTAGTGGAAGTTATGTAATGCCAAGTAATGTTTATGTAGGTGAACCAATGAATCATGTCTAAAGCGCGCAAACCATTTGCTCAGACACCATTCCAGGTGGCTTGGAGCAACCACTTGAAGTTCACCACTGCTGTGTGTCACACATCATTTGTGAACATGATCCCCAGATACTTTTTACTCACCTGTATCTGGGAGGGTGTAATGTAGTCAGCATGTAGTCCAGTGCAAATATTCAGATGACCAATTTGGCCATGTTCATACTGCTATCCGTAGCATCACTGTATCTGTTGATCCAATTCAGTGTCATATTTGTGTCATTGCCAGTCTGCACCACCAGTAATAGGTTGCCCGCATATGGCTTGCATTGAAAACTGTGTCCGCATGCCACTAAGCCCTGTCAATCATGGATGAAGGCTGCTGAGAAGTGTTTCAAGCACCAGTGCATATATAATCATGGATAAAGCACATCCTTGTCACACTGATCTGTTAAGAGTAAAGGGTCCAACCAACTGTCCATTCACAAGCCCTTTAGAGGTGACTCTGTATAGTAACCACATCACTGTGGTGACGTGGGGCAATGGAAACTTCATTTGTGTGTGGCTGACCCTGTCAAGGGCACAATCCAAGTACATGGATATCCGAGCTCCACATAGGTGACATGCCTTTGCCAGAGCAGTGGAATCACGGCATTTGCAGAGTGCCTCAGTGAGCTACATGGGCTGGTAAGGTAAGATGGGTTGTGATACACATTCTTGTGTACATCCCAATGCACTACATGATGTGACAGTGTTGCCAGTTCCTAGTTTTCATACATTTTTCAAAATACACCTGATTTGATTTTGCTAGATAAACTTTTCTCTTGAATGTGGATGAGGAATCGCATGCCGACATTCAAATAAGTTTGGCATTATATATATGCCTTAATTTCTCACTTACTTTTGCTAGTATTTGAGGTGGTGCCCCTAAAGGAACAGTGAAGCTTGTTGTAGATAAATCTCCTGCAACCACTAGCTGTGCGCTCACATTCAGAAGTTCCATGTCTGCAACAGAAAATTTACTATTCTCATATGCAAACTTTTCATTAGAACAATCAAAATTTACTGTTTTTCAATGATCATTTAAATTAGTTAAAAGCATAGAACACCTGTACTATTACACCTCCGAAGGTTAGTTACTTGATTAAAGCAGAATGGGATGCAAATCTCCATTTCTTATTCTTGATGTCATTACATCTGAAGTGCTTTCAGACCTACTTCCCTGCTCAGTTTAATTGTTTTTCCAAGATCCCACTTATTAAAAGTTATGCACTAGTTCATTTGGAGATGGGTGATTGACAAAATGAACCTCAACCTTATTAAAGGAACTGACCTGGAATTCACATTATGTGTGTAGGTAGGTTTTGGATGGTGGCACATGAAAACCCATGTCCCAGACCCAAGATGATCAAATGTTCTGATTTTGCCCATCATGCATATTGTGTACTTCAGTGTAACTTTGAGAGGGAGCACAAGACCCGACAATATTCTAGTCACATGATATGATAAACAATTTTATTCACTGTTGTGACAGGAGCATTCTCATTCATTAACACTACAGCTATCTCTCGTCCTTTTCCCCATGAGTATTACAAAATGTGATTAGAGTATCATCAAGCATCTTACAAATATAACTGAGAAAAATAGGGAGTAATTTTTGTAGACAGCAGTGAGCCATTTGGGACAGGCCTAAGACCTTATGCATGAGTGGTGTTTATGTTTACAGTGATACCTAAAGGTGTAAAAAAGTCTAAACATAATTTCAGTCTCAAACATTTTTCAATAGGGAAGCCTTCAAATATTTTCAACTGACACCTCATTTGTTATAAACGATTTTAAGCTTCATTCAGAAGGACATCAAATGTTTCTCTAATTTATTTTATTTATTATTTTTAAACAAATTATTTTATGAAACATTTGATTGTATATGTAGGGTTATTCAAAAGTTCTGTCCCAGAGGACAAATAAAGTGAACTAGAACTCCACCATCAAACTTTCAGGGGTGAGGCATGGACCAAAACAAGCAAACAAGTCAAGTAAACTTGGGCTCTAAAACAGATACTTTAAGAACTATGAGTACTTCTTTATCTTGGGTACTGTGAAACAATCTCTTGTACTGCACGCTCATTACTTTCCGTATTGTGAAAGATGCTAGAATGGACCAATACAAGAAAAAAATGTTCAGTAAATATAGGATCTAAAAGGCATACCTTATGAGCCCTGAGCCCTTGTTCATCTTTGCTACTGTGAAACATATCTCATCTACTGAAAAGGTGCTCTTAGCTCTTAAGGTAAGACTTTAGAGCCTTTGTTTACTGGACTTTTTTTTGTCTATATTACCACCTCTGAAAGTTTGTTGGTAGAGTTCTAGTTTACCCTGTTTGTCCTATGGGTAATGACTTTGGAATAATCCAGTACATACAATCAAATATTTTGTGAAATGATTTGTCTAGAAGTAGGAAATAAAACAAATTAGACAAACATGTAGTGTTCATTTGAATGATGCTGGAAATCGTCTACAGCAGATGAGGTGTGGCTTAATAATGCACATTATTTTTCCTGTTTTTTGAAGGATTCTCTACTGAAAAAATTTTGAGACTGAGATTATGTTGAAATGTTTTACACCTTTGAGCATAAACATAAAAGCAAACACTACTCACAGATATGCCTTAGGCCTGTTCCGGCTGACCTATCTATGGCATTCAAGGCAGCTTGAGGGGCAATCTGTGATTCACATAAACATGTGGCAGTGATGAACGAAAAACAGTTAAGAAAATCAATTATAAATAGTACAGTGCAGGAAATAATGCAAAATGCCTAAAACTTCAGATGTGAAATGAAGCCTGTCTACACCAACCACTGCTAGCAAGAGAGGAAGGTGCAGACTATGTAAAGAAACACCAATACCACGGAAGATGCCTTGTAAATAAAAGTGAAATGAATCTGGTGTAATTCTTTTTAATTACATTGCAGTCAGCTCAAGACAGATAACCTATAATAACAGATGTTAACAGCTGCTGCGGAAGACGGCCACACAAACAAACGTATCCTCTTTAAAATTCTAATATTCTAAATTAAATATTGAACTTTAACTCAATCAGCACCTCGTTTGCTGTACATAGTTTTGAGCATTTTTCCAAGGCATATCATTAGTTCCTCTAATCTATTTCATTTCTTACTGCTAAACAAATCATTTCATAAAACCTTTGACCTCCACAAACATTTTCTTTTTCATATAAATTCTTCAGGTATTCAATTTTTTCAATTCCTTACTTAGTGGCCTATTTGGATAGTCAAATATGCACTATCTGGTTCAGAAAAATTAGGGCAACAAAAGTTTAACATCAGAACTGGGAACTGAATGAGCATAAGAGTTCAAATAACGAATGCAGTTTCAAATGGGTCAAAATTATGCTTGCAAATGAATTTTTAGTTAATAAAGTTTCAGAAGAAGATAACTGATTACTCTAAAGAGAGAAATTAGGCTTTTTGAAAGAAGTATGTCTTTTTGTAAATAAACAGTTATTAGCTCACAAAATTTTTATGATCACATGACATGTAAACCACATAAATATTGATATCTCTCAAAACAAAATGTTTCTTTAAAAACTACCTGGACCATTTGAATCTGGATGGCTTAAACAAACTACTAAATGATAAGTGTTAATGAAATATTACCTCAATAAGAATTGCAATGTTTTCTACAGGTACAACTTAGTAACTACTAATATATTAAAGGAAATTAGAAAAAAAGTCTACAGAATAGACTGCTAGCAAATGAAGTAATTCCACCTTGTTAGGTTTCAATCACAAAATGTAATTGAAAGAGCAGAGTATCTTTACAAATAAGAGTTAAAAAACAAACCTACAGTGAAAAGCATTTAAAAAATCATGTAATTATAATAGTGGTGATACTTACTAATCTGAAGATTGCTACCAGTCTTTAAGTCAGAGCACATGGCATGGATAGACTTGTGAATGTAGATCAAGAGTTGGTCCATGTTCTTCAGTGCCTCATTTTCATCTTCCAAGGATCTGATGCTGTATGATGTTAGTTGCATAAATGTCATGTACTGCAACCACAACAAAAATAAAACAAAATAAAAACTTGTGTAATATTGGTAAAAAATAGAAATTAGTTTTGAATTTACTGTGAATTATCTATTGGATATTGTCTGCAACCAGTTCTTTAAACAGAATATGAAATTTGCTTAATGATGTATTAAATTTAGACAACCCTGTTGCCATTAACACAGATTATCAAACTATTTATCCATGGTTACTACATGAGAAACTAAATATGAAAACAATAAACTAATGGTAGGTGTCTGCATAAAAATGCAGTTGTTTCCAACACCCCACAAGTACTAGGGATGTTAATTTGAGATCTCTAAAAAGATTCACAGCTTGGCTGTGCTACTTATGCCCAATCTTTGGTAATTCTTTCATTAAAACATTAGCCTGTTGCTTGTCGGTCATCTTGACACTTAAATTTCCTCATTAATTAGGTCACAAATGTAGTGATGCCTCACAATGATGTGTCTTGTTCGAGTGTGATGTATACCATTGTGACTCAGAGCAATGACATGCCTACTGCACAGAACAGCCTTATTGGTTTTTCACTGTATTTAATGCAAAATTCTTGGAGCAGTCCTTGAAGGTATATTACATTGCAGTTGATAAGGCCATATATTTGGCTTCTATAATTGACAGAGTTATGGTCTTGAATTCCATGAAATTGCTGCTCCTGCTAGCTCAAAAATAGAGTGTAATGTTGATTGAGATATGATGCATAATCAGCATTGCAGAAACCTTCAATCAAAGTTGTTTCACTTTTCCATAAAGTTAGTATTATCCTGTCTGTACCTTTAATGAATTTTTAGTTAGTCTGACTGCTTGCCAGTGGATTTTTCAATAACTGAAGTTGAATTTACTTACAAACCCCACAACATATGCAGGGCACATTCTTGAGCCTTGAGCTGAATATAAAAGTGAACTAACAGCTTGCTGATAACGAATGTGATATAATGAAAAGTTATTTCTTGTCTGTTGATTTTTATTCACATTTTTATAATTTTAAATCAGTTTGAAAGAATGTACAACAAACTGCTATCTTGCAAGTCACATTTCTTGTGTTTGTCTTATGAATATTCACTCTGATCATAACTAATTATTTTGTGCTTTCTATCTTGTTTTATCTCATGCAGAGGTACCAAATGAGTTCATCCTACATCTCTTATCTTAAATTGATTCATTATTCTATCTTTGTTTCTTTCTTCCATTTATTATTTCTATTTGATATTAGGCAAAATGGGTATGTTCTGCTTCTCAGTAAATGTGTGGATCATATTCTAGCTTCCATACTATAACATATCACTTGATGGAAGTCATGTGTTGAATAGTGTCTACCACACTGATGAATGCCAATCTTAATTGGTAAAAAGTTGCAAACTTCAGAAAAGTTTACAGCTTTCAGCACTGGAAAAGTTGCAGTGGAGAATAAGCCTACATTAAAGGAGAATTACATAATATGCACACTTAATCCAGATGCAGAAGCTCATGAATAAGAATTTTAGTGATCATAATCTAAACAAATGTATTATCAAACAGTGAAACACTTCGCTCCTTTAGGTTCACTTTATGTAATGTTTCTAATTTCTCATACTAGATATTTGAAGTCTATTTTAAGCCATAAATTGTCTTCTTTTGTTCATTAACTTTCATCTCCTACTTCTTCTTCATGCAGCCTAAGGGCTGATGAATCTAAACCTCTTAATTGAGATCACCATATCCATATAGGAATGGGATTCCAAGAACTGCATGTTCAGTCTCAAGATAAATTTCAGATACTAAAGCTAACAAGCTATAAAGTAAAGAATGATTAATCAAAGTCCACTCCTGATACCTGGGAATAACCTTCTGCACCAAAATGAGCCTTAGATCATTCAACATCACCACCTGCCATTTCTTTCAGAGAAAATGAACGTTATAGCCTCCAACAGCTTCTTTGACTTTGAAAATTCACTTCAGACTGAGTACCTGTGGTGGTAAATTGATCAAAGTCCAACTATCATTTTCAGGTAGCAGTTTACATTCATCATTTAAGGTTTTTTCCATTTTTACAATAATCATGATTCATCATTCCTTAATACCATTTTCTTTAGGAACTCAAACAAAACAAGTAAAATCATCATTTAAATATTTTGGGTTTGGTTTTCTTTGAAAGGATTGTTTTGAATTTTTGGCTGTACAGGATCTGTATCTGAATGTTGATTAGCGTTCCTACTGACATCACAATTCACTGTCTGCTCAATGTCATGTCATGTCATGTCAATTAAAGGTGAATTACATTTTGAGCAACATCAGCAGGCTGTGCTGGTCTTGGTGCTGTCTAACCAATGTTAGATATTGTCATCAACTGTGCGCCGCCTGTACTATCAAATCATATTAACTGCAAATACAAAGGGACAGAACTGATATGTTTGTCAAAGATTAAGTTTTATGCTCCTTCTGGTGTCGTTCTCACAGTCACATCTTTGTGATCTCTCAAGTTTTTGTGGTGTGATTGATCAATGGTGTACTTTCATATGTTGAGCTGAGTTGTTTCCATTTTACATACAATATTTCAATGAAAAACCCAATCATCTTGAGGTGCTGTGAGTTGTACTGTTATGTCTACTTGCTGCCTGGACTCCAATTTGTCTATGAGCAATTGTTAGTTTCACACCACTATTTACTGCTGATTGTGAGTTCCATTCCTGATGTCCACTCTACCCTTTGACGCTCTTTTGTTTTTCAGAGAATTAGTGCCAAAGATGAAGCCTTGTTTAAATTGAAACCTCCATTATTGTTTAATAGGCTTTCTAATATCTCTGTTTTGATAGGGTCCTTTATCATACTACCTAAGAAACTTTGTATTTGTACTGTGGTAATAGTGTCTTTATATCTCATTCAAGAATATATTCGAGACAGCGTTTATTGAAAGATGACTTGCTCATTTATTTTTGTCTGATGTGCTGCTGATGTTCCTTGTATCTTTCCTTGACTGTTCTAGCAGTTTGTCCCACATAAGACAAGCCATATTTACATGGAATGTGATACATAACTGGCTTTTAGAGTCCTCTACTAAAACAAAGAAAACTTTTTATATTTGTTAATTGGAGTAAAATATACTGGTGCCATGTTTCTGTAGGAGCCTACCAGTTTTTTCGATATATTGTGCCAGTATAAGATAAATCGGCATGTCTTGGCTTCCCTTTCTCTGTCTCAGTATCAAGCTCGTTCTTGGACATTAATGGTTTTGCTACTCCCGTAAGTACACCATTTGTTGCATTTTTAATTTTTGATGACTTGTACATCTTGGGCAAGCAAGACAATGGTCTTTGGTGAATGCAGATCAATTAGAAATTAAACTTTACAAAATTCACAATGTATTGAAACTTTGTTTGTTGCTATTTTGATACTATCTGCAAATGATCAATGCACATAGATTTAGAAGTGATGCAGATTCGTTCGACACCCATTCCAAAATTCTTTGGGAGTAATGCTTTCAACAGTTTTTGTTGGAGACTGATTCATCAGATAGATAATATTAAAAGCTTCAAACTGAAATTGTTTGCTCAGTCCTGTATCTGTAATCACTGAACATGCCTTTTCAATGACCATCCAATTCAGGCAATACCCATCAGAATTTTGGTTTGGTGTACAAGAAAATGTCACAGCACATTGATTTCCACCTGCCTTTAATAATGTCTTCAAACACTGAAAATTATTCACAATTATCTATTCTTAGTGTCTTAATTTTTCAACCAATTTCATTTTCAGTTTATGCCTTAAACACAATGAAATTATCATAGTCTTGTTTTGATGCTTATAGAATGTAACCAAATGATTTTCTTGAAATATAATGGGCTCCTTCATATGAAGCCATGTACAGTGGATCATGTACAGTGTGATGTACTACATAAATTAGATATTTTGCTCTCCTACTTCATTTTTTTGGAGAATGTTTTTATTTTATGCAAAAAATACAAAATCTAAACTGATGTGTATCCATGTAAGCCAATCAACCACTTTTCCAATCAATAAATGGGTACTTGTATGTTTAAAATGTCTGAGTCCTCAATGCCAAAATTTGTGACTAACTTCACAGCATCTGCATGATAACAAATATCATCTAATTGGCACATATTACCTTCTTGAGTTGCAGTTTGTATTAGTGTTCTAGAGACAACTATACAATTCGTATCACACATAGCATAATGTATATCATAGAACAATACTCATAATCAAAGACCTGGGACACATACAACAATATTAATCACTGTTGGGTGTAAACAAAACAAAACACGTGTGTTTGAGTGCACATGCAGACACACACACACACACACACACACACACACACACACACACATGCATAACTCATATGCACATAGCCACCGTCATCACCGAGCACTAAGGCCCAACTGCGACTGCATCTGAGGAGAGCAGTGATCTTTGCTGGGTTGGATAGTGAAGGTACAGAAGAGGCTTGAAATGGAGAGTAGAAAGGATAGCAGAGTAGGGAAGGAGGAAGATGTTAGTGCTGCCTTTGGGAGGGTGGTGATGTGATTCCTATTTCCTGCTTTACATCTGTGAGCTGTTTGTTAAATAAAAATTGCAGCAGATTATAAAAAGTTGTGCTCTGAAACTAGGATAAACAGTTGTTATTTTCAGCAGATTTAGTGGCACAATAACATTGTCAGTTAGCTAGTTTCATGTTCCATGGATCATTTTGCATGATAAATCCTAATAATGCAGAACATGTCACTTTACATAAAAATTGCAAATTAATTTGTAATGATGGCTGTTTGCTCAGCATTTATAAGGTTTGGCTTTTTTTCTTAAATAAACACAGAGATGAGTTATTAATTCCTACTCACCACCTTTTACACATTACAATAACACAATTTCTCCTAAGAAATAGAAGGAGTTGTCAAGGAGACACCTTGTCAGTTTTTATATCACTTGGTAAGTGATCAAAAATTTTCACTGCAGCACTATGCACCCCTTTTCGTGCTAAAAACAGCCTTAATGTGGAGTAATGAATGTTATTTTTCCTTCTGGTATTGTAATTACATACATCATTATTACTTTTGAACTGTAGTGGATTGTTTCCAACAAACTTCATGACGCAATATATATACTGTAAAGCAGTAGTATGAATGCCCAACTCCCTTAAACAGATGCCTGCAAGATGATTATGGGTGAGCACAAAATATTATTCTCACAGCACATTTTTGAGCAATGAAGACTTTCTTTCTTAAAGATAGTTACTCCAGAACATTATTCCACATGACACTAGTCAATGAGAATATCCAAAATACACACATCAAAAAACATATGAAGACAGTAACTGTTCCCGAAAGAACAGATACCGCTGATGATCATGCAGCTTCTCTAGAATAAATGATAATTAATTGAAACCCTCAGCTGCTGACAGGTGTTGCTGATATACCTCGATGGGGACAGCTGAAAATGTGTGCCCCGACTGGGACCCGAACGCAGAATCTCCTGCTTACATGGCAGACGCTCTATCCATCCACCTTGTGTTGCATAATGTGCAGGAGCACCATGATGCAGCCAAACTCGTAAACATCATAGTCTTCATAAACATACCCCTACAGATCTTGTTTGTTACAACATGCGACTGAACATCTGAGATTTCAAGCATCAACTTTATGTTACAAATTACTGTAGATGTACTTAATATTTTACACTGTAACAAACGACATTGATTAAGTACGAGAGTTGAAACTTAAATAGTGGCAACTATTTATTCACAACCAACACAAAAGAGTTACATGTTTGCACCTGTTACTGTCCTTCAAATTAGTCACCAGCATTGTGTAGAACCCATTGCCAGTCATGTGGAAGGCGTAGTATACCATTAGCAGAGCCTGTTCTGTTAATGGTGCGATTGGAGCGGTCTAATGCCTGTTGAATCTAAGGAACAGTTCTGAAGCAAATGCCATGAAGTGGTTCCTTCATCTTTGGAATCAAATCAAAGTTACAAGGACTTAAGTCTGGGGTGTATGGTGGATGGTACAGCACTTCTCAGTCCCATCAACCAAACAGAGCAGCCACAACTTGAACTGGTGAATTGTCATGCAAAATGATGGGTGGCTTGCGCAGAAAGTGTTGCCGCTTCTTTCGCAAAGCTGGTCACAGATGATGCTCCAAAAATGAACAGTAATACTTTGCATTGACAGTCTGCCGTAGAGGAACTTAATGCGTTAGGATAACACCATCACAGTCATAAATGAGAATCACCATAACTTTCACCATACTGGGGCTCTGATGCGCTTTTGACTTTTGCAGCGACCCATAATGATGGTATTCGTTGGATTGGCGTTTCAGTTTTGGCTCGTACAATGTGGACCATGTCTCATCCAGTGTTGCAATATGGCATAAGAAAGCCTCTCCTTCATGCTCACAATGCTCCAAGTGCATCGTAACACATTCCTTTCTGTCAAGTCATGCGGAACCCACCATGATGCAGTTTTTCACATGCCCAGGCATTCCTTCAGGATGTGAAGCACAGTCATACGTGCTAATCTGGTTTTGTGAGTGAGCTCATGAAGCATATGTCGTTGATCACTGTCCTCTAATATGGCATCAGCATGCACTTCTTCTTCAGAGACACTAGGACACCTGCCCGAGCATGTCTGCCACAGTTTGCTGACCTTCGTTGAAGGCTTTTACCCAATATGCCACTGTCCTGTATGGCAATGCCGATTCCCCACACACATCTTGAAGACCTTGATGACACTGTTGCACTGTAAAACCTCTGGCACATTCAATCTTGATCCAACTCCGTTATTACTGTTTCGAAAACATAGTGACACCATTACATTAGACCGCTTGCTCACAAGTGACTGTGTTTCCCTCGATTGTGCACACGCCAATGACATGGGATGGGCGAGTCCATTTCCTCAGATGTAACATAACAACAACAATGGGTGCTATCAGCGATAACAGTAGATTCCATTGCATAGTGTCTCCACAGCAGTGTTGCCACTATTTAAGTTCCAACCTACATATTTCTTTCTATTTTCAGTTGTGCAAAAAATAATAGTGGGTTTCCATTTTAAAAAGCATAAGTATGCATTGAAAATCAAACGTCTCTGCATTTCTCAATGGTTTGTGTTAACCAATTACAACATCTCCTCTCCTCACTTTTGGAATGTGGAACTGGTTATTCAGTGTTTGTTGTGGTTTGGAAGGTGTTTCCAGTGGTAGTGTTACGTTACTCACCCTGTATATTTCAGACAAGACCAGGCGTATTATTTGGGGACAAATCTTTATTACTCTATTGGAAAAACCACCAAAACCAGACAGGCTTTTATTTTTGATATAATGCATAATTTTCTTAATTTCAGAAGGAGGAGTTGCTGATACATTGGTGTGACTGAATTTTATGAGAGTTACTTTTCCAACACACTGCTGTAATTATTCTCTTGAACTGTTTCTCCCTATGTTTATACTGTATTTAAGAAATGATTATTAAATATGTTTGCTACCTAGGACTCACCATTTATAGCCTGTCCATTCAGTTCAGTAGTGCATTTTGTGTGTGACTGTCCTGTCTCTTGTATCCCTACAATCCATAGAGCCTTAAGTCTGTTGTTGGGATTACTGATTTCTAACATTATGTGCATGTTTCTTGATTTTATGGTAACCTTTTTTAGTAATTTCGAGTACTCTTCAGAGTTTGCAACTACTGCAGGATTTCTACCTGTTCTTGCCAATGAACCCAGTACTCTTTTCCTTTCACAAGGTATTATAGCCCTCTTAGTGATCCATGGTTTTTTACATGGCTGTTTAATGTCCTGTCTGATTAGTTTATGTGGAAAGCTATTTTCAACTAATGATACAAATTTATCATGGAATAGATTAAATTTTTTTTTAGCATTTGGTTCATTATAAATTTCATTCCAGGTCATCTCTTGTAAACTATCTTAAAACATTTTTCGTGGAGTCATTAAATATTATAATTGATTTCCACTGAGGAGTATTCATATTGCAGGGCAGGATGTTTTTTATCCCAACTAACTGACTGTCATGAATCAAGAGAGCATTTGTCACTGGGTAAATAGTTATTTTCTTGCTTTGAGCTTCACTATAGAAATCATTATTAGTTGGTATATGAAGATGGTATCTGTTCTTTCAGACCATCTTCATACAGATAAGGCTTACCAACCAATTATCTTCTTCAGTGGGGATGCACTCACATTGCTCAAACTCTTACGGGAATCAGTAGATTGAATGCCCTGAGTAATAAGTATCATGGGCAGGGGCCCTGCATCTGTAGTGTGTGGACAGTAAGTTGGAAGTGTGGGTCTCACGGGAAGCATGCCAGAGATAAGTCCCTGCAGTCACACTATCCTCTGTGTTCTCGATAGCTTAGTCGGATAGAGTGTCTGCCATGTAAGCAGGAGGTCCTGGGTTTGAGTCCCGGTCGTGGCACACATTTTCAATTGTCCTCATTGGTATTTATCAATGCCTGTAAACAGCTATTGGTCTGGATTTCATTGTAATTTCATTATTAGTTGCGGTCCAACTGTCTTTATATGCCCATGCTGAAAAGTTTGTTACTGAAATTAAATCGTAGGATCCAAATAAGGTTTAAACATCATTCTTTCTATCAGAATCATTTAGAAAATCTAGACTGAAGTCACCACAGACTATTAACTGCTTGCTGCTGTCCGACAGATAGCACAATAAGGAATCCAGATTCCTAATAAAAAGTTCAAAATTTCCCAGTGGGGATCTATATACAGTTATAATTAAAAATGAACAAAAGTATCTTTCAATATTAATTCACTAGCACACACTTCCACGAGCTGTTCACTACAAAATCTACTTGTTTCAATGTTTTTGAACTCGTGATCTGTTTTAAAATATGTTACAACTCCTCCATTTCCCATATTACTTCTACATGAGTAAGCTGCTGGACTGTACTCTTTTTACATGTAACTTACCTAACCCTGTGACTATGTGGTGCTCAGTAGACATAGGATGGCTATCTTTACATACCTCACTAAATTTTCCAAACAGACAAGAGACAAGCTTTTCTACCTTATTACTCAGTCCTCTAATATTTTGATGAAATTAAGCTAATCTTGATTTCCTGTACATTCTTAAGCATTTTGTGGGGCTTTTGTATTATTTTGACTTCTTTCAAAACAAGATGCTTGAATCCTGATTCTAACTGAAAACAGATACCTCTACCGACACCAGTGATGGTGCGACCACCCCCCCCCCCCCCCCCCTTTGTTATCTGTGAGAAGCTCAACCTGCCTATCTTTCCATCCCCCTTCTGGTGTAGGCTTTGTATATATTATCCCCACCTTCCACTCTCAAGTACAAGTGTTCATCTTTTATATACCAAAATAAACCTGTTTTTATTAAATATGAGATGCTCCTATTATTATTTTTTGATCTTTTTACAAGATGATGATGTTAAATCTGGCCTTTTGTAGGGAGCTAATATTTTTCTTAATTTATGGCCAAATTTTGAGTTTGATGTTGCAATATATGTTATAAACTCAGTCACTCGAAAATGGCCAAAACATAGGTAATAATTAAATAAACAACAATACAGTCAAATGGTGGTGTGCTCATTTAAAAATTATTGTATGACTGGTGCTCAGCAACATCAAAAACTGTTCATTGTTTCATGTTTGAATGTGTGGGTTAGAGAGTGAAATTGTAGTTTCATTATTAACAGACCTGAGTGGCAGTGTAAAATTAACTATTTACAATTACTCTGAGTGAAACTGGTATCCAAATTCTATGCACTTCCAGACATACTGTTCTATAAGTGGCTAACTTATATCAAATTTATCTACATAGTAGGTCCTGATTCATAGTGAAGAATAATATGAACATGAACTATGAATGTGTCGGTACTCTGTCATTCATATACTCTCGGATGCAGCAAGTACTACTGTTATAGCAATCTTGGGTCAACTGAAGAATGGGTTACAACCCATCGGCTTTGACCAACGACATCATAGTTTACCCATAGATATTAATGTCTTTATTTTTGAGCCATAGATAATAAATCAATTATCTTCTGTAGTGAGGTGTCATCATTGTAAACTGAAATAAATGAATGTGTTTTTAAAAGAAAGGCTACACATTGTGTATGATTTTTGATGCTTGTATTAATTTAAATCATTTGTTCATTCCAGTTCATTTAGTACTCATTTTCATTCTTAGTGAGTTTGAGATATTTTGGAAAAATTGTTTTTCATTCTGGACAATTTTTACTTTTTGGCCTTTTTTTGAAGGTGTGGATTTATCTATTCCTATAAATATGGAAGGCTTGAAGCAGGGTTTGTTAACTGCAGCCAGGAATACAAATTTTACAGTCATCGCTTTTTTTACCTTCACTAGCACTAGTATTACTACGATAATTTTCAGTCAATACTAGTACTATCAAAGGCATAAAGACTGATATATCAAAAATTTGTATCCCATACTTCACATGACCCATATAGGTCACCTGAAGAATAGGATACTAGTGCTAGCAAAGACGAGAAAAGTGACATGTGCAACACTGACAGCCTTTACCTCAGTTGAACTAAGAAGGTAGTAACCTGGGATACAAATATTACTTATGTCACTGTTTTTTGCCTGTGCTAGCACTAGTATCCTATTCTTCAGTTGACCTATATAGTTTAACTGCAGTATGAGATACAAATTTTACATATGACAAGTTTTCTCCTTTACTAACATGAGCATCCTATTCTACAGTTGACCTACATAGGTAAACTGAAGTACAAATTTTACTGTTGTAGGTTTCTTATCGGTTGCTGGTACTACTGAGATAATTTTCAGTCAATACTATTAGCACTGGAAAAAAATCCCATGTTTCAGCTGACCTGTAAAGGTCTATATAGATCTTACAATATGTCATCTCTGGTGACTTCTGACATCCTGTTCTTCAGTAATCCCACAAAACCTTGCAGATGTAACGTGTTTCATTAGAGGACAACATGCCTCTCAATTACATTTCACTTATTATGGTAGATCTGTTTTCTTAATTACATTCAACCCTTTTATTTATAGAATTGCTTTATTTATTTGTTTCTTTGCATAAGAGATTACATTGAGAGAGGGCAACATATCTTTGTGAAGTATACAGGCCCTAGTTTATGGTGCTCATGACACATAACAAACATTAGGTAGCGATTACCCTACTGCATGCCCTAATTAATGTAATTTGTTTGGCATTCCTGCTCTCAAGTGACTAACCACTGGCACTGACACATTGCAACAACAATAAAAATTATTTTCAATCATACCACAATGTTTGGTTTAGTCACCATGGTAGTCAGGCAGAATAAATCTCTGAGTAACAAACATCTCCACCAAGCCTGCTAACTTCCAAGTTGTAGCAACAGGCACTTTTCTCATATGACATTTCATTTCAATCTGTAACAGCCTGCTCAACTCACTGTTCTCATGATTCACATCAGAGTTAACCCAGGGTTGGTCATGGTGCTGTAGGACCCCCACAATACTCATATTTGTGTGCATAGTTGCTATTCCTATTACATCCAGATCACCCTTAATGCTGTAATTACTGTGCTTAGTTACGCTGTTCCCCACTCCACCTACCAGAATAACATGATTGATCCTCTTTGCCAAAATCTTTGCACAAATTCCCTATGCCCCCTATCACTTTGTAATTTGTCTTGTACCATCTGTCCTACACCCCTTCCATCACTACTATCCAGCACCAAGGCTTTTTTCTTCCAAATCTCTTTTGGTACCAATCTATGCTGAATTTCTTTTCTATAAGTCTGTTGCACCCTACTGTGACCTACAGATTGATGAGGCTCTTCCCGTCCTATATCTGGTAACAAGTCAAATTTATTTGATACTGTAAGTTCAAATGCAGATGATGTTGCTTGTTACCTTTACCCTGTATCCACACTTTTTGTCTATTCAACCCATATAGCTCAAATTTTGCATGTTCTAACTCAGCCTGAAAGGCACAGAGCTTCCCCTCTGGATTAGCAAGCTCTTGTATTTCTTGCAGAGCGTACAGTTCCATGAGAGAGCCTCACTGAGCTCCCCATTCAGTTCCCCACTACAGTCACTGAAGTGAAACTCCAACCCACATTCCTCAGATGCCACTCTCACTTAATTACTGAAAGGCAACATCCACACTTATCATGAATTGCAACACAGATTACACACTTGAAAAATAGAATTAAATCACTTAACAAACTTTATGCTATACAAATTTCCTTTACTTATGAGCTGCTAAAATTAGGCCTACAGATTAGTGCTTCAGGTGCAGAACTCTGCTCTTACTTACATGCGTTAATTAATTTAAAACAATGTAATGTAACTTTTAATGCAATTTTAATGTATGCAAAGTGTATGTAAACATACAACTTGTGCAAAAGTTTACAAATAAAACAACCTAAGTTTCACACAACTTTCCAGAAATATGAACTTAATAATGAATGGATAAGTTGTATTTAAATTACCGGAAAGAAAAACAGAACATACCTTTCTAAGTTCATTGTTCAATGGTTGACTGTCATGTTTTGCTTCTCTTTTTCTGCGCAGTTTCTCCTTGGCCCCTGTAATGTAAATTCAAACCTGTTTTCAGTAGATAATAAAAAAATTATAATCTAGGGGCTAATATCAATGTGCTGGCAGGATTGTTTCTCTGCATAGGCCAACTTTTAGGTAGCTAAAGTGCCATCATCTTGAGTATTTGTCTGCTCTTTTCAAGTTTCTAGAGTGTTGCATAGCCACTGTGGATTATAGTAGCAAAGGAATGTAATATTTTCTCCAGCACATTCAGTTTAAACACACCGGCCACATTTTTGAAAATCATTATATGTTCTTGGACATTAAACTTTGATTTACTGATGAGATCATGGCATTTTAACCAACTGATGAAAAATAGATCCTAATGTATCCCTGCTTTACTGTTTTGAGTATAGTAACTGATCCAGCCACTTTTGCATCAAGTGTAAATTGCAAATAAACATTGTGTACTACCAGATTTCTGACAACATTCTGTCTTGATAAAACTATAGCCTGGAGTGTATTAGGTCACGTTATGCAGCATGTTGAAAGATAAACTCTATCCCTCTAAAGATATGTAACCATTTTCCTAGAATTATCAGCAGAGTTTGTTATAATAGGGTAAAAAAAAATACCAACAGCACAAGTTTAAAGGAAAATGTCACCATGTAATGAGCTAGATAGCTATACATGTAGGTAGTGCAAGAAAATAACTGATAACAATAGTTTCATCAGAAGCAAAATTTTCTCAATGTCACTAGGATAGTAAGATTACTATGAGTTAATGATATGTACCTGCAAGACACTGGAAAAGACATCAGATGGTGATTGATAGCTTGCTGTTACTGGAAGGGTGGCAGTTTAAACTGAGCTGTTGGACTGACAGTATTAACTGTTGTATTTCTGCCATACACTGATTACAGATAGCACTAATATTTCCCCACAAAGGTGCAGTCATGGCCAGCCTTCCTCATGAAGGCATAGCCTAGGACACATCAACTGGCTCTTTTGACACCTCTGTTCTTGCTGCAGCCAGCATCACCAGCCACCCATTTGCTGCCCCTTCTTGCTGCAATCCCAATCCTGCTTCTGTCCTCCTGCACCTTTCTCATGAGGATACAGCCATGGCTGGCCTCCTTCCTGAGGGTAGCATAATATGTCTTCTGGCACTCCACTTGCATTTACTACTGCTGTACCCGACACTGCATCTATGACATAAAAGCCATAGTTGCCTCTCTGCACATAGCACCATGACTTGACAGCTGGACAGCCACTCTTATGCATCCATGCTGATGATCCTTCCATTGCCCCTGACCATACTCCAGCCTGGTTCTTTCCCTGCTCCTATGCACACTGCAGTAATCTGCATTCCACCACCCACTGGTCCTCCTCTGTTCAATTGTTCCAGCACTATTATATGCCGTGGTGACACAATTGCTGCCACCCTCAGCCATCCTTCAGTCTCATTGTTCCAGTGCTCTTGTGCCCATTATGGCAATGAATTTTCTCCTGCTCCCGGGGCTCCTTAGCCAGCTCCTTCTGGTGCCCTGGTGCACCTCATATCCACCAACTACTTTTCCACTGTATTTGATCCCTCCATCTTACATTAATGCCCTCTTCATGCTCTCCTTATGTGCATCACTGCACGCCTCACATGCTCCATCTGCCCTATAGCACCCTGCTTCCTCTTCACTCTCAGCCAATGATCACTGCCCACAGGTTTTTCAGCACCCGCCAACATTGTGTCACTAATTGGTACATATGTTGGAATGGTCAATTCCAATCTCCCAGTGCCTCCAGCAACTCCACCATCACATTCCATGGCTGGCAACAGCCACTGCACAACCTCAGGTGATGAGTTCTCAGGGGTGGGTGGCAGCTGGTTTGGACCCCCCCCCCCCTCCCCCCCCCCCCTCCCCCTATCTTTTTGGACCTCACACATCAACTGAGGGAACTCCAATACTTAAGGTCAAGTACAGCCTCCAGCAGTAGCGTTCCACCACTCATTCACTTCTGGGCCAGATCCTGGCTACACTCATAACTTATCAATTGGAACTCACTGAGACGAGCCCCGATGCTCCACTCTACATTGCACAGACCCTGCACTGCTTTACAGTACACCACATGGAGTGGCCCTCACAGATGCCACTCTAGAGTCACCTGGGGTGAAGCTTCCCTCAGAATCAGTATCACACTAATGGATTTTGTTTCTGTTACTTTCATGCACTCATGAACAATCTTTCGGTTGTTATTAGAACTAAACTTATACATGAACTTGTGCTGTCAAAATAGTATCCTTAATTCCAATCAGGGAATCATCATTACATCAGTGTGCATCACCCAAATGGAACTTAATAGTGAAGACCTCAACATTAACTATTTTCTTCAGCACATACATGATATTTAAGGAGCAAACTGGCACATATTGAGATACACTGGTAACTACCAATCTGAAAGGAAACCATAATACAAAATAGCCTCAATGTATTCTATGATCCACCTATTTGAAATGTTCAGGAATGATGCTGATGATAGTAAATTAAATAATCACTTTTATAGTTATTATCCCTTTACAAATGAGGTTCAAGGATTTCACTAGCAATTTCAATGCATTTTACAATTTCTGTAGAAAGAATATGCTGTGTGAAGAAGAGATATTGTCTATGTGTTTCTTTAAGATGCATACAAGTATTTTAAAAGCTAACAACATATTATTGTTTTGTCTGCATTTTATTATTGTAAACTTTGAGGTTTCACCAATATCACAAACAATCATTGAGAAACCTGCAAACAACAAACACACTTAAATCATCAACATAATAAATGCTATGTATTTCAAATAGCTGTATTTTGGAAATCATTAACAATGTAACATTTATTTATAAAATATGTTTTCTCTTTGGACTGATCCATACTAACAAATATTAATATATGCCTGTTCCTTTTGAAACATATTGTGCTTTTGTTGTGCATCAGTGAAGGGTTGGCATGGTTACTAACAGATCTGGCATGTTTAATTTAAGGGGTGGTCAGAGCTTCCAGTCACCACCTTATCACCTGCTGGGATGGAATATGTGCACCCCAACTATCTATGTGTAGCATTATTCATGAAAAAAAAAAAAAGAGTCAACATTTTCTAAATGTTTGTGAAGTGTGTAACGAAGGCAGGACTCAGGTTCCAGCCCAGTATTCATCTAGTAGGATGTGGGAAACTACCTAAAAACCACATCCCGCTTGGCCAGCACAAGAACCCTCATCATTAATTCACCATGTGGATTCGATTCGGGGCCCAGTGCACTTTCCTGTCCCAGAAGTGGCACTTCAATATGGATGGCCTTTGGTGGGTAAATGCTATGTTTTAACTCTCTGTTGGTATTCAATTTGTGCTAAAATGAATGATGAAATGGTTTGTAGTCCACTACACATTCTGTGTTTAACTCATCTCAAAAAAGAAAGCTTGCTTTTCACAGTGTAGCATACTTTGCTAGATGCTTGATACAATGCACAAAATGTCATATGTATAGTGGTTATTATGTATAAGGGAGCTAAGGATTTCTTCCTCCATACTGATCCTCTCCCCTGATTGTAAAGTGAATGGCTACACTTCTTCCCCTACCTCCACACTTCTCTCCAAACTCTCCTACTCCTATAGCTGTTTACAAGACAAAATATGGCCTCTAACATTTCATGGCTGGAGGGTACAAAAAGATTTTATCCTTTATTCTTGTGTATGAACTTCTACAATCTTTGTGATACATGACAAAATTTATCTTTCAACTTTCACACAACCATAGAATAATAAGTACTTCTCTATTTCTTTATTTAAACTATTGAAAGTAGAACTATCATTTCCTATGGGAATGAGAAATTAATTATGCAACATGTTCATAACTCTCAAAAAGCATACCTGTCACTTATGAAGTCCGTATCGTATGTGAGCAATGTACAAATTCTTAATGGCAACTATAGAATGATTTACAAGTCTTGTTTCTCATCTGATTGGCAACTAATTTTTACTTGCTGTTGATTGTGTTTTAGAGTGATAGTGTTACTGCATTTTGTATGATAAGGGATCTCCAAAGAAACACTGAAGAATTATGAACTGGAGAAGTTCATCTGAGTGCAAAAGTACCCATAAGTTACATAAGCATATGATATATATTCCACTCTCATTCATGTAAAGTAATATGTAGTCATTCTCAGATAAAATCACATTGTCAAAAACTTGAAGCAAAAATAAAGAATTAATTAAATCAGCAAAAATACTCCAAAGAGGCATATCAAAATGTCAGACTTGGAGCAGCTCTTTTTGAAGTATCTTGATATTGCAACATATAATGCACCTACTTTGTTGTTGAATCTCCAAAGATATCCTGATCTGATTGTAATCACTGCAGACAATGGATCCACCAATTTTAATACAAACAATAATGATTATCTGATGAGAGTCTTCATGACTAATTGTATCTCCATCCACAACTACTCCACTTTTGACGGCAATGATTAAAAAAATATGTGTCACAGCCATGAGCACTCAAATGGCACCTAGAATTCCAAATCCCTTGGTTATTCCTATTTAACTGAAAATATCTTCATTATCACAACCCATGTGAGGACATCTAATGCTTATTTTTCCCATGCCCTGTAATGAGCCAAACTGACTCTGTAGCACAGTGGAATGTTCTGAGCCCTGATGGCTGCATGCCACACGCTGACACAGGGCCCTTTATGGTGAAGCTCAAAATAAGAAAATAACTGTCTACCCAGGAACAAATAAGCTCTCTGATCATGATGCGCAATTAGGTAGCATAAATAACAAAGTGCCTTACAGTATGGATACTCCTTAGTGGAAAGCAGTTAGAATAGTTAATGACTTCAGTACTAATGTTTTTATTAACAGTTTACAAGATATGAGCTAGGATGAAATTTATAATGAACAAAATGTTATCATTAAATTTGATCTACTCCATCCACCCTCCCAGCTGAGTAATCCGCCCATCTACCAGCCATGCAGTGGGCACAGATTCTATTCTCAGCCAAATCGGTGAATTTTCCATTCAAGGAATAGGTGCTGTGTTGTCTTCATCATCATTTTATCATCACCGGCATGCAGGTTGCTCATGTTGCATGAACTAACAAGACTTGCAACTCAACAGCAAGCTTCCCCTGATGGGAACTCTGCACCATCAATGCTATACAGTCATCATTTCCATGATAAATTCATGTCATTAGCTGAAAATAACTTTCTGCATAAGCTAATCAAACAGGATGTTAAACAGCCATGTAAAAATACCATGGACTGCTAAACAGTTTAAATTATTTTATGAAAGGAAAAGGGAATTATATCTGTTGGCAAGAACAAGTAGATCCTGCAGTAGTTGCACATAAAAAAACTACTCAAAATTATTAAGAAAGTTTATTAAAAAATTAAGGAACATACACACAGTGTCAGAAATCAGTAATTCCAACAACAGACTTTAGGCTACATGGAATGTAGCAAAACAAGAGACAGGACAACCGGCCATAGAAGAGGATAACATCACTAGTGGACTGAAAGGAAGGACTATAAATGATGAGTCATTTCTTAAATACAGTAGAAAGCTTAGGGACAAACAGTTCAAGAGAAAAATCACAGCAGTATGTCAAAAAGTAATTCCCATAAAATTCAATCACATGAATCTATCACCAACTTCTCCTTCTGAAATTATGAAGATTATACATTCTCTCAAAAATAAGAGCTATCTGGTTTTGATGAGGTTTCCAATAGAATACTAAGGATTTGTTTCCATACAATAAGCCCAGTCTTATTTGAAATATATAATGCATAACTAATTCACAGATTTTTCAGAGATACTTCAATATGCTGTGATCTGTTTCACTGCTGACATGACTTTCCAAAAGTTTCGAGAAGGTGATACACTCTTGAATAATAGCTCTCCTTAGTAACAACATCCTCAGCAAATCACAGTTTGGATTTCAGAAGTGGTGATCTACTGAGAATGTTATTTACATGTTCACTCACCAAAATTTACAAGCATTAAATAAGAAGATAGTGCTGGTTGGAATTTTATAGGACCTCTCTAAGGTATTTGACTGTGTGAATCACAGTATTCTCCTACAAAATTTGAAGTTTTATGTGATTGATTGTATAGGTAAACAGTGAATAATGTCATGTCTAACCAAAAGAATGCAGAATGTTGTACTCAGTAATTCAATCAATATAGTGAGGAGACATAATTCTCACTGGGGAGAAATCATCCTCATATATGTAAATGATCTTTTGTCAAATATACAACAAGCAGAATTAGTTCTATTTGCACATGACACTAGTATGGTAATCAGTTCAAAAATTCATACAGAAACACAAGAAATGGTAAACAATTATCTTAAGAGGTCGCTGATTGGTTTTCTGCAAATGGTCTTACCCTCAATTTTGAAAAAGACACAACATATTCAGGAAATAATAAACAGGATGGAAACTCCAAATTTCTTAGGCGTCTATATTTAAATTGGATAAAGCACAGTATCTGGTGCTCACCCACAGTCATCTTGTAGACATCTGTTTAAGGGTTCGGTCATTCTGACTATTGCTTCTTAATGTATTTTGACCCTCATGAAGTTTGCTGTGAACAATCCACTCCAGTTTAGAAGGAACAATGATGTACATAACTACAATACCAGAAGGGAAAATGACATTCATTATTTCAAATTAAGGTTCTCTTTAGCACAAAAAGGGATGCACAACACTACATTCTGATCGCTTATCCTGTGATATAAAATGTCTGACACAAAGGAAAGTAAAATTTGATAACAAACTGAAGAAGTGTCTCTGTAACAACTCCTTCTATTCTGTGGAAGAACGTCTATTATTATGATGTGTGAAAGGCAGTGGGTAGGAATTACTAACTCACATTTTTATGTTTAAAGAGAGAGAGAGAGAGAGAGAGAGAGAGAGAGAGAGATAGATAGATAGATAGAGAGAGAGAGAGAGAGAGAGAGAGAGAGAACTTATAAATGTTCAGCATGTATCCATATTCCCAAATTAATTTGTAATGTAAAATGACTCATTCCACATCATTACAATTTACTGTGCAAAATGATCCATGGAACATGAAGCTAACTAACTAACTAAGTTACTAACTACTAACTTTGGCGCTAAACAGTGGCAAGGGCCAAGTTGGAAGTTTTGAGAAATTGCACAGTCAGGTATCAATAAAATCTCATAAATATGATATTTCAGTGTATCCATTATGATTTTTTTATTCAGATTGGTCTTTGTTTTCAAATATTTATAGAGTAACAACATATTTTTAAAATGATGAATTTTATCCAAAATGTTGTTCTTAAAAATACGTCACGGTGTACATAACATTGTTTACTTGCAAACTGATTGCACCCAAAATGATTTACCATTGACTTATCATTATTTACTTGCTGGGCAAGTTAATGGTAAGGGCCAAGTTGGAAGTTTTGAGAAATGGCACTTTCAGGTTTCAATAAAATCTCATAAATATGATATTTCAGTGTATCCACTATGATTTTTTTATTCAGATTGGTCATTGTTTTCAAATATTTATAGAGTAATGACATATTTTTAAAATGATGAATTTTATCCAAAATGTTGTTCTTAAAAATACGTCATGGTGTACATAACATTGTTTACTTGCAAACTGATTGCACCCAAAATGATTTACCATTGACTTATCATTATTTACTTGCTGGCAAGTTAATGGTAAGGGCCAAGTTGGAAGTTTTGAGAAATGGCACTTTCAGGTTTCAATAAAATCTCATAAATATGATATTTCAGTGTATCCACTATGATTTTTTTATTCAGATTGGTCATTGTTTTCAAATATTTATAGAGTAACGACATATTTTTAAAATGATGAATTTTATCCAAAATGTTGTTCTTAAAAATATGCCACGGTGTACGCAACATTGTTTACTTGCAAACTGATTGCACCCAATATGATTTACCATTGACTTATCATTGTTTACTTGCTGGGCAAGTTAATGGTACATTACTGGGAAACTTCTCAACAACATAAATTTAAAATTTTCGAATTGTTTCAGTTTATGATATAAAGATTTATACATCAATTTTTGTAGTAATGAAGTGTAATAACTTCAACATATTATCAATGATTCAGTGCAACATAAAATTAATTTTGTTGACACCATACTATACCATTTAAACAATGTTAAGGATGTCCTTTAATAAATCTATTATCATGCTGCCACGTAAACAATGGCAAGGGAAACAGTTTAACATTCAAACTGTCCACAGCTTAATACTGTTCATTTGCTTAAAGAGCTATTCCCTGTATGATACCCAATTAGCAACAATCTTTTAGCTGCATTTGCATCCAGGAACATATTCAGGATCTTTATTTCAGTTGTAGTTATCCACATCATCTTTAAAAAGCATTTTACTAGCACAAACACCATACAACTTATTATTACTGGCAACTGCATTTTTAGCATTCACATTCACACATCCTAACAAAGTTGCCACTAGTGAGAATCTGAAATTACAGAATTGCAGTTCTCCGTTTGTCATGGAACTATGTTGACAGCAGTGAAATTTTTGTATTGAATTTCTTTTTTAGTGGCTTCATTTTCAGTTTTCATGCTGTGAGTATGCCACATATTTATATTCATTCTGAGTGCAGCCATATTCCATGACATTATACAATTATAGCTTTGTTTTTTTGTTTTGTTGTTATGGTTATGATGTAACTTTTGGTTCAGTAGAGAAAGGAGCAATAAGTTATTTTTACTCCAATTTACTGTATTTCACTCTGTGATTTTCTGCCAAACATTATTAAAGACATCAGATTATGGACCCAGTCAAACACATATATACAGTATCCGTTTCTGTTCTGTGAATTCATTGCTTTTGATAGGAATTTTATTCACGTTATCATGATGCTCAAGTTCTGAAACCATCATATTTTGCTCGTCTATTGTGGAAAACCTTCATTTTTGTTTTGAACTGAGTGTTACATTCAGCCTACACGAAGGTGGATAATTTGAAAATGTACAGTATCCAGAAATTTGACAGTAAAAATTTCCAGCTGTGGAAATATCAATTGCAAATTATTTTTCGTGCTGAAAAAGTGCTCAATATCATCAAGGGGAAACCGAGGCCAACTCGAGCTGGTGAGAGGCGATGCTCATTCTGTCTACTGCGATGGCATTTGACCAATTGCAATCTGTTATGATGTGCACAAATGAAGTGGAAATGTGGGCCAGACTAAAGAATATTCATGAACAGTGATCTGCAGGTAATGGCATTGATGCAGAAATTTTTTGGTTACAGAATGTTGCCAACAGACACAGTTGCACATCAGTCAAGTGAGTCCTTGGTACAAGCATTAGCTGATTTTGGGAAACCTGTTACTGAATTTGACAAAATGGCTACAATTTTGGGAAGTCTGCCATCAAAGTTTGCGATTTTTTCAACTGCATGGCACTTGGTTGCTGAAGAGCAACAAACATTTGATAATTTGACTTTAAGATTATTGAAAGAAGAACAAAAACTTTTACAATGTGATGAAAACTCAACTGCCTTCGCAGAAGTTAATGTGGAAAAAACACACAAGTTCAGTTCAAATACTGGTGACAACAGTGTGTCTAATGTGGTCGGCAGAAAAGACATTGAATGTCATTACTGTCACAAAAAGGGCCATTTTAAATCTGAGTGCAGGAAACTTTTAGCAAAACTTAATACGAAAACTGACACATCTGAGCGCCAAGCTTTGAGTGCAGAACATATGTATGTTTTTGCTCCAGGTCGTGAAAACATTTGGTTAGCTGACAGTGCTGCATCAAAAAATGTGACATCACACAAAGAGGGGTTCAACACATTTACGCCAATTCATTCGGATGACTCATTTGCTCAAATTGGAGATAACTCAATTGTCAATGCAAAAGGGACTGGTTTAGCTGAAGTATTGTCATTAGTTGAGGCTAAATGGCAACCTTGCACTTTGGAATATGCATTATAAATTCCTAAGCTAAAGAAGTCAAGCAACGGAAAATCCAGGATGGAATATAACAATTGTAATATTTGTGAGAGTCTTTTTGTTGTGCCATGTGCGACTCAGTATCTTTGCTATATATTGTTAAGCTAAAGGTAAATTTATTTTCAGTGGGAGCAGTCACAAAAAGAGGAATGAAAGTTATTTTTGATGACAAGAGAATGGAAGCTTGCAGTTCAGGTCTAATTGCAGCAGGAATTAAGATGGACAATCAGTGTTATCCAATGTTGTTTAAATGTCAAGATGCACTACAGGCAAATCCTGCTTCCCTGAATTTCACCATGATCTGGCATGAGACACTTGGGCACATTCATTTCAGTAGTCTCGAGAATATGGCTGATCTGATCTTAGTACCGCATTTCAATATGAAGAAAGTTGAAAATCTTCATTGTGAACCATGTCAGTATGGCAAGATGAAAAGGAAATATTTTAATTCAAATTTGGAATCAAGATTGAAAGTTCCTGGTGAACTTATTCATGTAGATTTGAGTGGATAGATGAGAAAACTGTCTCTTGGAGGTGCACAATTTGTATATAGTTTTCCAGGATGATTGTACTTATACAGGTTTGTGTATTTTCTTAAAAGTAAGCATATTTTTGGAATTTCAGAGACTGACTGAAACACAAACTGGAAACAAAATCAAAGTTCTGAGAAGTGACAATGGAACCAAACTCATAAATAAGCAATTTGAAGATTATAAGCAAAGTGGTATAATACATGAGAAAACAAGTCCCTATACACCACAGCAGAATGGCTGAAGTGAACAAGAAAACATGTCCATTACTGAGTGTGCACACACTATTTTATTAAGTACTGATTTGTCTCATGAATTGTGGGCAGAGACAGTAAATTGTGCTGCATATATCTTAAATTGCAGACCATGTAAAAGAAAAGACAATGTTACACCACATGAAAAATGACTTGGAAAACCTCCTTCTTTAGGACACATGAGGAAGTTTGGATCAGCAGCATACATACATGTTACTGATAAATTTAGATCAAAATGGGATAGTAAATCAAATAAATTGATCATGGTTGTCTATGATGGGTATAGTACCCATTATTGCCTCTACAATCCTAATTAAAGAAAAGTACATTCTCCTGCAATGTCTCTTTCAATGAAGAACAAACCTATAGCTTAAACATAGAACAAAGATATACTGAATTTTACCTGGGAGATCATGCTGCATAAGATGTTCAAGAGGAATCAGAAGAGGATGATATTGGTGAACAAATAAAAGAAAATCAAAAAGATTTTCAAGAGGTACCTGAAGAGGATGATACTGGTGAACAATTGAAAAAAAAAAAATCAAAGGATGAATCTGAGAGATTGGTGTAATCTGTGAGCACCTGCTCATTTTCAGGACCAAGATATAGCTTGTTCTGCCATTGTGTATGAACCTCAAACTTTTGAAGAAGCAATGGCATCAAAAGAGTCATCAAAATGGAAACAAGCAGTGGAAGAGGAAATAACATCCTTGAAGAAGAACAAAACTTGGGATCTAGTATCATTACCACACAACCGCAAGGCACTTGGATGTTTAAGTGGGGCTATAGTGTGAAGCAGAATTCTGAAGGAAAAATTGACCACTTTAAAGCTAGACTATGTGCAAAAGGTTATTAACAATGAGAAGGCATTGGTTATGAAGAGACGTTCTCTCCTGTGGTCCAATATTATTCAATCAGGGATTTATTAGCCATAGAAGCTTCACAAGATATAGAAATTAGGCAGTTTGATGTTAACACTGCATTCCTGAATGGGGATTGGAAGAAGAAGTTTATATGGAGCAACCAAAAGGTTTTGTTCTAGAAGCCTCAAATAATGTTTGCAGACTGAAGAAGAGTCTATATAAACTCAAAAAATCACAAATTTGCACAGTTTCTGACAAAGTTCGGCTTTGTGCAACTGAATGCAGACAAACATGTTTTCCATGCTTCAACAGATGACACTGATGTTTACCTAGCATTTTATGTGGATCATGGCTTGCTTATTTGTAAGTCTCCAAAAATACTGGAAAATGCTTTGACAGTACTGGGATTAACGTTTAAAATTACTGTAGGCAATGTAAAATACTTCTGTGGATTGCAATTTGAACAAAGCCCCTCTACATCAATTGTTTACTTCAGAAATTCAACGTGGATGATTCAAAACTGAACTCAACTCCTTTTGATGTTGGAACCATGTTGCACAGTGGTAACTCTCCTGCAAACCAACATGAGTTAAAGGAGATGGGAAGCAAACTTCATCAGCAGGCATTCAGCAGCTTAACGTTTGCAGCAACTGTCTCATGGCCAGACATCATGTTCACTGTGAGCATGGTGAGTAGGTTTCTACATAATCAGGGTCTCGATCATTGGCATGCTGTTAAAAGGATTATGAAGTACCTACAGGGGACCTGAGACTTGACAATAAGGTTCAAAGCTGATTCTACTGGACTGGTGGTCTGCCCAGATGCAGACTTTGCTGGTAAATGTGACACTTGTTGGTTAATGACAGGTTATGTGAGCTTGTTAGCAGGTGGACCTGTGACATGGTGTTCATGTCAGTAGAAATGTTTAAGCAGATCAACAACAGAGGCTGAATACATAGCAGCTTAATATGCTGCTACTGAAGTTGCTTGGTTGCGTGATTTTCTCAGTGAACTTGGTTTTCAGTTAGACAAACCAACAACACTCCACGTTGACAATCAAATTGCTAGTTGCCTAATTAAAATCACAGAACATCACAACCATACCAAGCACACTGACATTAAATACCATTATATACGTGAACGTGTTGAAAATAATGAGATTGAAATTTATTATGTTTATTCTGATAAAAACTTGGCAAACTTATTCACAAAACCTTTAACTAGAGAAAAATTCATATCAAACAGAAAAGCTCTGTCAATGATCTCAAAATAGACACAATCTAATATGAATGAAGCATATCACCTACAATATTTTACATGCAATAACTTGGTTTGTCATTGACTGTTCCTTGCAATTGTTTACAACTAAGTTACTCATATGTAGATGACAGTGTTGTTCAAGGAAGCCATAACATGAAAACTGAACAAGTCAAACTGACTTTACGAAATAAATAAAATAAAAGATTTGGTAAAGTTGAGGCTGTTCTTGAGAATCAAGAGAGATAAGAGGGAGAATGGAATAATTTTGAGGCTGAAAACTTAGAAAAACCTGTTGAAGAGGTTTGACACAAACTAACACAGCCAATTAACACTCATGGAATAGAAGCTCAGGATGATAAGAAACTGCATGACAAAGTGTCTCACAGAGAATTAATAGGATGTTTTCTTAATGTAACTCAAACAACACAACCTGCATTAAGTTATGCTATTAATTATTTCAGTCATTATCAATGTGCTCCAAAGGAATCACATTGGGGATGTTTAAAGAGAATACTACATTATGTAAAAGGCACAGTAAATTATGGGATACATTGTAAGAATGGGGGGGAACAGTGAAACTGTAGTAGTTTATGTTGATGCTAATTGGAACAATAGGTCAGGCAGAAGATCAACATCAGGTTATGCTATAAAAGTGTTGGTAATACTGTAAGTTGGGGAACTAAAAACCAATGTACTGTATCACTCTATTCTACAGAAGCAGAATTTGTATCATTTGCAACTTCGTGTTGTAGAATATTTTTGATTTGAGAAGCTGTTTCATGACAATTTCATTTTCATTTCATTTCATTTATTATCATCCTTTTCATCATTTACATGATATAGGAATTGTCATAATACTGTCCAGAATATGCACAGCAGAATATTACAAATTTCTATCAAACACAAAAAATTAACTTTATGTTGAAAATTAAAATATTGAATTAAAACACATAAAATTAACATTGTATAATATGTAGAAAATTAAAACACTGAATTAATGCGTTGCTCTTTTACATGTTCTTTTAACATGTACTGTAAGTGATGGATTTATATATATTTAGTACATTTTGGAAAACATATATTAGACATAATTTTAGAGTTAAAGGAGTATAAATGAGACATAGAACTAACAGTGAGAACAACATGATATTGATAATACAACTATCAGTTAGTGATTTAAGGATTCAAAATATTCCTCTATGCTATAAAAACATTTATTTATCATAAACTTTTTTAATTCTGACTTAAATTTTCCTTCATCTTCTGTTCCCCTGATGTAGAGTGGCAGAGCATTATAAAGCTTTATTCCATAGTGGCTCACATGTTTTTGGGTTTTTGTTTTTCTTGTTCTTTCTGCATGCAGATTCTTACAGATACGTGTATTGTAGTCATAAATATCTGAATTTACACGTAAACTACTCAAGTGTTTTCTTGTATGCAGTATGCTTTTTAATATGTACAAAGATGGTACTGTAAGTATGTTTAGCTGCTTGAACAAGGGCTTGAAGTGTGTTTAAGTATGAGTTTGTTAGAGATTTCTATTTAAAAAGGAATATAGAGATTAAGTACCAGTACAGTACTGTAGATGATCAGTTAGCTGACATTTTTACGTAATTGTTGTGAAAACTAAAATTTCAAAAATTCTCACAATGACTGGGAATGTGTAAAGTTGCAGATTAACATTGTATAGAACTGAGGTAGGGTGAAGGAACTGCAATCCTATATTTTGTTATTTTTTATTTGTTTGCTACTTATCCATTTTTGGTAATGAACGTCTTTGGCTTGATCTATACAATGAGTGCATATACACATGTTATCGTAAAGTGTATGTAATGTATTGTTCTTTCTTAACTAATGTTACTTGCTTGAATTCATGCTCTGCTACAAGTTTTCTCAACAAATGTTCACATGTTCTTGAAAGTGCAAATCTTACGTATTAATTATTTTCAAAACTCAGTACCATAGTTTTGTAGCACAGGTTTTTCTGCTTACAAAAATGTCTACTTTCACTAGAATAACTTATTAGTTTGTTAATTATTCAATTTGGAAAATTTCACATTCTATAAACTTCTTAATGGGCTTTGTAAATACCCAATTTAGTAGAAATAATTTTCATAAAATACTACCTACAATTTCGCCTTTTTCTGGTTATAGAATGTTTTCTTGTTATACATCTAATAATTAAATATAAGATTTTTTATTTTGTAATTTTGTGTCCTCTAGTTCTGCTGTCTTTTATCTTATTATTAAAAATGTAAAACTGATTTTGATTTTTAATCTAATGTTCATCTACTAGTAGGTGAGTAGGACAATGACTGAGTGAGTTCATGCTCAGTTATTGAAATGTTAACTTCAGTGTCAGTCACTGCCCAACACTCAAATTATAATTAATTCAGTGTCACTATCTGATAACATTATGCAAAGGATAGACTGCTACTTACCATACAGTGGAGATGTTGAGTCACAGATAGGCGCAACAAAAAGACCGTCAAACAACAACAGCTTTTGGCCAAAAAGGCCTTCATCAGAATTACACAATATACACACAAACAAATGCTCAGGCAAATGCAACTCACACACACACACACACACACACACACACACACACACACACACACACACACATACACACATCACTACTGCCAGCCTGCAGTCAGCTACTAAAGTGTAAACTTCACTTTATATGTCAGTCAGTGTTCTGTATTCGAATGATAAAACGTCTCTACGTTGCCATCAGCCTGTCAACAGCATTAATCCAAAATGTAAACTGAGCAGTTGGTTCGTATTCAGTAATCAAACTTTAACTACTGTGCATAAATATTGTGAATCTGTGTATTAAGTGACCAGTAGTAAACTGTGACTTATGGAGCCTATGGATACAACTGCCCACCTGGTTTATATGCTGAAACCATTGATTTTGACAAAGCTAACCATTAGACAGTGAGACAGATTGTAAGTAAACATAAAGAAATTGAATATTGAGTACTGCAGCAAGGTTTACATTATTTGACATAAGTCCATAAGATACTTCCACAATGGGAAGAAAATCCACACCAAGTTCCAGAGCAGTTACAAAGTGCAGAATACCAGGCAAGTAAAGTTACAACCTCCAGTTCACTGATGACTCCTTAGAAAATTGTCTTTACATAATGCATGCCCTCACCCCTGGATAACTTAGATACCTGAATTAGAAAGTAACTAATAGCTAGAGGTATATATATGATTTTATGTTTGTATCAATCTGCTGACAGAAAGGTTCAAAAATACCAACCCCCTCTACCTCCCCTCCTCCCCAAAGAAATGTTATATTAACTTCCTACCTCAGTTTCTAATTATTAGAGCCAACTGACAAAAGCCAAAGTAGTCAAACAGTCAGGAAATGAGCAAAGGAGAGCAGATGCAGGAATCCTGAATCACCATCCTGGTTGTTTGCCATTGTCTTCCTCCAACCTGTTATGAAGCGTCGCATGTGTATCTGTGTCATGTGGATGGTTATGATACATATTTGTACAGTGTAGTGTTGATTGTTATGGATTATGGGAAGGGAGTTAATGAAACCTGTGCTAGCAAACTGGCCTCTCCTCTCAAATAGCGACAATAGGAGTGCCATGTCAGATGCCCTTACTTCACAAAACACTGCAGACAAGTTTGGAATTTAATCCAGGCCATCAGAAACCTTATGCCACTACCTCTTCTCCCATTTTCAGCTAAATGCTGGCAGTGAAATGTTCCACCATGTGGATTTGAACCTTTTTATCTCTGAGTAGAGTGCAACTCCACAGATGTATATTAGCGAGCTCAGCTATGAAGGCAGCATCAGTTGATTGACTCTAGCATTAAAATTATGATGAAAAATGGTAAGATTATTACAATATTGCAAAGCAAACTCCATACTGCTTGTTACTAAGGAACTTGTGAACATATTCAGTAAGGAATTTGCTCACTTGTGGTTGCCATACCCATACTGTGTATGCAAGTATTGGGAAGACAACAACAACGCCTCTATCACATGAACTATGTTCAACCACCAATCACTTCATTAATCTAGATATAAAGCAGTTTGCTATTGCAATACGCTGATGGTTTGGCAAGACCTTCCTGGACTAGATATTCCCTCTCCACCATGTCTAGAGACACATACCTGGTGCATTATTCCTACAAACAGTCAATTTTTCTTGCACACTTGCTGACCAGCCACAACCCTTCATCATTTAATACCACTCACGCCTGAAACAACTGAATCACATTCTGTGATAGGGTTTCATTGTAATCACACCCCAAAAATGGAATTATGACTTACACACTGTTTCCCACCCTTTCAAAATGGTCTGCTGCTGCCCATTCAACTTTGTCCTTATCTATCCCATTCTGGCTCTCAAACTAGTCCTACTGCATGGGATCCTATGGAAGGCTCAAACACAAGAAACTTCCTGGCAGATTAAAAAACACAAGACCTGCTCAAAATATCTGCCTACCACTTACTCCAGCTGCACTGTCACTTAAAATCTCAAATCATGTAAGAGGTGAAGCCACATTTAAAACTATGCACACCCATTTACCAACTTAACTGCAACCATTGTATAGTAATGTCTACAAACCAACTATTCTGTCAGATAAACAGCCACTGACAAACTGTGGCCAACTGAACAAAACAGTTACAGATACTACTAATAAGCACAATTTGATTGGCTTAAACAGTTGCATAACAACTGAAACCATCTAAATCTTCACATAAAACCAGTATTCTGAACTGCACTTTTTTATTCCTGAATTCTTAGCCTCATTCTCTATTAGTTCCTTCTTTCTAACAGCCTCTGCATTTTGTCATGTTTTCATCCCATTAATTAATATTGAAAGTTTTACACTCCTCCTGTTGCTTTTCCAGTGCACTCTAAATCATTCATGACTTGTTTCCTAATATGTTTCTCTGACTCTGGGTTCTTCACAATATTCTCAGGTTTGCTCCTAGAAGGACCCATCTCCCCTCCATGAAAAGATTTCAATCTTATATCCTGTATGTGTACACATATTCCACACCATCACAATGTTTCTGAACAGCCTCCCATACTGTTCTCCCCTATGATAATCTGACAACTCCTTCATACCGCATCATTGACCCCAGCTAGCTTCTATGCATTATATATGGACAAACATAAGTCACTTATGTGTAGACGTATACTTCATAATTATATTTGGCATTATATGAAAAAAGTATAGTCTCTAAATGTCTTTAAAAAATGTAAGGAATAATGATTGCAAGTACACAAATTTATATGTCTGACACATTCTATTAAATGAAGCTGAAAATTTATTTAATTAATAAGGAGAGGCAGATTTTAAGAAGTCTCATCATGCTTACCAGATGTGTCCATTGAATCTATCATGTCTCTGAACTCAAGGACATCTTTTAGCAGACTTTGCTGTTCACCATGACGTGGTAGAAGCTGCACAATTTGCACACTTACATCCAGGAAGTCCAGATTTGCCTGAATTGATTCATGACTGTTGTCCATGCTGAAAAACCATCAAAACAGCAACTTGCATTTTATGTGCTAGGAAAGCCAACAGTTGAGCCAACTATTGCACCTTTGCTGGCAAAATGGACATGGATAGTCCAACAATAAAGGTTCATCTTACAAACTCTGCTAAATTCAAATTGAAACCTGTGATATATTCTCTGTACGTGACTATTCCTGTGTCTCTAATGAGTGAACATTGTAATTTATTACTGATCCACTTTATGTGGTTTGGTGCTTTTGGTGGCTGAGACTTCCCTTGGCCATTAAAAGAGGCTGAAAACTATCAATGACAAAAAGAATAGTTCCAATCATGTAGGTCACACAGTTTTTAACATTGGAAATCATCACTTTAACTTTCACTTGTGACGTATTTGTGAGCGATGGTCAGTTCATGTTTCACAATTCTCTTTTATATGCAGGTAAGGGAAAACCTACATAATGCAGTTTGCTACAGCTAATGCTATCACGTTTCTGTGCAGTAAACATATTCTTGATGAAATAATCAACAATAGTTCAGTGTGGCAAATGAAAATCAACTTAGGTTTCACACTTACAGTTTTTCATGTTGGGCAAAATTATACAAAGTTGCACAGTGAAAAAAATGTGGCACTAATTAATACTGTTTTTACCAGAGCGACTGAGGCAGACTTTGCTATACACATCAACATAGTTATTACATCTGTAATTTCTGGTCACAGCCTCTTTCAACGTAAGTGTTATACATTTTGTATCTGAAGCCAGACTCTAACACAAATTGAAATAATGAAGTTACATCATAGTCTGCTGGTTTCAGGCTAGTGATTTTGAGGGTAGGTGTAAGAACATGTTCTGATTTCTGAAACTATTTAATGTTTTGAAAATTGGGTAAGTAAACATTTTGCTATTTTTTGGATTATAGGACTTAACTGTTATGCTGTTTATGGAAAATATTGAAGGTTAGTAAATTATAAAAGTATACAGAACATTATTATGCTTCTGAGTTAGAAATACCCAGCTTGCAAGTACGGGACCCAACTTGAAAATAAAACATTTAAATTATATATTAATAAAAAATCTTAATTAGTGTCTAACTTAATAAGAGAGAGGGGTGGTCTGATCTAGACAACATATAGCAAGAAAAGTACAGTGTTAAAATTCAGAATCTTGTAAGCATGAATGGAAAAAAGGCAGTTCAAAACTATGAGGTTCTCAACTTTCAATGTTAGTTATCTTGGAAGTTAATTAGCTTCAAGTATGTTTTCAAAAAGAATGAAATATCTACTTTTGAATGAATGGTAACAGCATTTAGTATTCTATTAGATCAGTGTGTTTCCCCATTATTTACTATAGTCAAAATATCAAGTAGTCATTGTTGTGACTCGCCGATCTTTCAAAGTGCCGCCGCACAGTTATGCACGTCCTCTACATGTGGCGCTGTCTGCCAGTCATGCAGCAGCCACACCACCTAAGCGGCCAGCCAGCCAGCGGCCGCTAGACTTGGACTCAGTGCTGATTTGACTGTTACCATGTACACATGCCTTACTTGTCTACTTGATCTGTGACTTACATGTATTGTGTCGTCTTCGAAATATATGTGTTCAACTTGACGTTATAACAATTACTGAAGAGGTAGTGAATTTTTGTTTTTCGTTGTTGACCCAGGGGTTTCCATGGCTACTTTAAAGCAACTATTGCAAGGTCTCATTGAACATCAAATGCTTCTCACATCGGGGCTTCGTGATTTCATCGTGGCATCCAATGCGGGGTGTCTCTCGTCGTTGTCAATACCTCCTTTTCCTCCTTGAGACGAGATGGCGGAAGACTGGTCTGATTACGAAAAACGTCTTCGACAGCACTTCTTGGCATTTCATGTCACAGACGTACAAACATGTAAGTCTCTGTTCCTTTTATGGATTTCACCTCAAATGTATCGGTTGTTGTCGCAATTGGCTCCTTTGAAAGATCCTGCATCTTTGTCCTTAGCTGAAATTTGCTCACTACTGTCCATATATTTTCAAAAGCATACGCATGTGGTAGCCTCTCGTGTTGCCTTTTATCGTTGTCAAAAACAACTGCATCAATCCTATCGCGCTTGGGCTGCTGAATTTCACAGCCTCAGTCGAAACTGTCAATTTGTTACTGATGTTCACAAAGAATCCTATGCCGATTCCATGGTATGGGATGCTATTATCCGGTCGGTGCTCGACATAGAAGTTAGGCAACGTGCCCTTCAGTTGGCAAATCTGACTCTCGATAAAGTCCTATCCATCACACAGTCTTTTGAAATTTCTCACACCGCTGGAGCACAAATAGAGGCATGGGGTGACGTCGGGGAAATACAACCGCTGCGTGCTGTTGACGACGCATGCGGCGTGGCCCCACCGGCCGATGTGGCCGCAGTACGCTCCCAAGTGCAGCCTCAGCCTAACTGTTAACAAACCTCTAAGAAACTGCAGCAAAACCCACGGCAACTTCCTTCATGTCCGTGGTGTTTTACAAAACATTTACGGGAGGATTGTCACCAATGTTGAGCTGTGTGTCACAATTGCAACAAGAAGGGCCATGTGTCATCCGTTTGCAAATCCGACCGCATATCTCATGTTCATGAACGTGACACTGATTCTGCTTCTGCGTTGTCTGTCAATGGTACTTCTTCCCTTTCAGGGAAGTTATTCCTCACTGTCCAAATACTTGGTCGGGATGTTCACATGCAGGTGGATACTGGTTCTGCTGCCACTATAATCAACTCTCAGACATATCTTCAGTTGGGTTCTCCAATCCTATCACCTGTCACTAGGCAGTTACAAACGTACAATAAACAGAAGATTTCTCTCTTGGGACAATTTGATGCTGAGGTATCTTACAAATCCTTCGTTCGCACTGTTCCTATATTTGTGGTCGACCATAGTAATGCGGAGAATCTTTTTGGTTTCGATGCCTTTCATGTTTTTGGGTTCTCCATAGATGACTCTGTCAATATCGTCTCTGATGCTATTCCTTATGCCCACTTGGATTCCTTGTCGATGACACTTTTGTCCCTTTTTTCTCCTGGGTTAGGCTGTGCAAATGGCTTTTAAGCTCATATCACGCTCAAACCCACTGCTCAGCCTAAGTTTTTTCGGGCTCGGCCCATTCCTGTGGCCCTTCCTGATCGGGTAAAATGGGAGCTGGATCATCTCACTGCTTCAGGGATCTTGCTTCCTGTCACCTCCAGTGAGTGGTCCTCTCCTGCCATTGTCGTTGCTAAGCCCAATGGTGATATTCATCTCTGTGGTGATTTCAAACCCACTGTAAATGCTCAATGCCTCATCGACACTTACCCTATGCTCTGACCTGAAGAACTTGCTGGAGACCAGTATTTTCCTAAACTTGACCTGTCAGAAACTTATCATCAACTTCCCGGCAGTTTCTGGTCCTTAACACGCCTTTCGGACTCTATCAATACCTATGATTGCCATTCGGGATTGCCAGTGCCCCTGCTCTCTTTCAGCGATTTTTGGAACAATTATTGCTCCCTGTCCCTGGGTGTATAAATTACATAGACGACATTGTTGTCACTGGCTCCACCACTGAAGAACATCTTCAGAATCTCCGCACTCTTTTTCATGTCTTACAGACTGCCGGTCTTAAGTGTAATCTTCAGAAATCAACATTTTTTCAGGCATCTATCACGTACTTGGGGTTTCAACTGTTTCGGGATGGTATTCGTCCGCTTCAGCAAACTGTCGCTGCGATCGATGCCCTTCCTTGCTTTACATCTGTAAAGGAACTGCAGGCCTTCTGGGGGAAAATAGCCTACTATCACATGTTTTTACCGTCTGCGGCTTTGGTGGCTCAGCTGTTGCAATGCCTGTTGCATAAAAATGTGCCCTTTCACTGGTTCACATCATGCGATGCAGCTTTCCAGAAATTGAAGACTATGCTGAAACAGGCCCCGTGCCTGGCTAATTATTGACCTGGCCAACATCTTGTTCTTGCCATGGACACCTCTCAATATGGGGTCGGTACAGTCCTTGCGCACCGTTTTTCTGACGGTTCTGCACAACCCATTGCTTATGCCTCCAAAACGCTCACAGATGCCCAACGAAAATATTCTCAAATTGAAAAAGAAGCTTTGGCCATCGTTTATGCTCTTCATAAGTTTGGTGGTTTTCTCTATGGATCCAAATTTCATCTTGTTATGGATCACAAACCACTTGTTTCCTTGTTTCAATCATCAACGCCACTTCCGACAAGGCCACACACCACCTCCAGTGTTGGGCTCTTTACCTGTCTCGTTTCAATTATGAGATACATTTCCAGCCAATGGCTCAACATGCGAATGCTGATGCACTGTCTCGCCTTCCCATGGGTCCTGATCTGGCATTCGATAGGGACGAACTTTTGTGTTTCCACCTGGATGTTGCCGAGCAGCGGGTTGTGGACAGGTTCCCCATCACCGGGGACTGGCTGGCGGCTGCTACGGGTTCTGACCCTACCCTCTCCTGGGTTTTACACTGTATTCAGAAGGGTTGGCCAGATCGTCTGTCCGCTAAGACTCCTGATCTGTTGCGGAACTACTACGCTTAGTGCTACCGCCTTACGGCTAGGGATGGTGTTATCCTCCTTTCTACTGACAGTGCTTCGCCGCATGTTGTGGTACCTGCATCTTTGCGTGCTTCGGTCTTGCGCCTCCTTCACCAAGGGCACTGGGGTGTCTCTTGCACAAAATCTCTGGCGTGATGTCATGTATACTGGCCCAGCATCGACTCTGAAATCGCACACATGGCCACTGCCTGTGGACCTAGCGCGTCACAGGCCGCCACCCCGAAGTCATCTTTGTCACCGTGGCCTTTGCCTGAGAAGCCCTGGGAGTGTATTCATGCTGACTTCGCGGGACCTTTTTTAGGTACTTATTGGCCACTCGTAATTGATGCCTACTCTAACTTTCCTTTACTTGTCCTTTGCATGTCCCCTACCACTGTGGCAACCACAAATTCTCTAGCTTGCATTTTCTCTTTGGAAGGCCTTCCCTCTACTCTTGTTACTGATAATGGTCCACAATTTGCCTCTCCCGAATTTGTGGATTTTTGTGCCCATCACGGCGTCATGCATGTCATGGCCCCTCCGTTCCATCCACAGTCAAACTGTGAGGCTGAACTACTGGTCCGCACATTTAAGGCTCAGATAGGAAACTCCTGACTTCTTATGCTGCTGATGATACGCTTCTCCAATTTCAGCTTTTTACCGTTTCACCCCCATGGGCGACCACAGCCCAGCTGAGCTCTGACATGGCTGACAGCCCCGCATGCTACTTCATCTTCTGCGGCCTTGCATCTCACGGCCGTGGGTGCCTTCACTTGGCCGGTTCACCACTGGTGACCTTGTATGGGTACGGGGATATGGCAGGCGGCCAAAATGGAGTCCTGGCCACGTCTTACAACACCGTGGCCAACGCCTGTATGAAATCCAGATGGACACGGGTGTTGCAGTGCATCATTTGTACCAGCTTCGGCCTCGTGTGCTGACAACGCCTGTTCCGAATGCTGCTACACCACCTTCGGCTCTACCTGACGTTCGGGATCTTGGCATCTCTCATTACTCACAACGCAGCCCTCTCACCATTATCTCGGTGCCAGCACAAGAATGGACGCCACCAGGAGACATGCCCATGCAGGAACCGGATTGCCATCATCTGTCGAAGCAACTCTACTCGCCTCCTTCTCCTTCAGACGCCAACACATCGCCCATGTCTCCTATTATGACAACCGGACTTGCGCAATGGGCAGATTGATGGACAAGGCCCCCACAGATTCGACACCTACGTCTCCTGTCATCTCGACCCGTTATCATCGGGGACACTTCCGTCCATACGGGAAGCTTCCTCCTCGAGACTTTATGCCCAGTCAAACAACACCTATGGACGTTAGCAATCTACACACCACCTCCATCAAGACCAGTGCAAAAAATTCAAAGGCGGGAAAAATGTTGTGACTCGCCGATCTTTCAAAGTGCCTCTGCACAGTTACGTGTGTCCTCTACATGCGGAGATATCTGCCAACCATGCAGCAGTCGCGCCACCTAAGCGGCCAGCCAGGCAGCGGCCGCTAGACTTGGACTCAGTGCTGATTTGACTGTTACCATGTACACATGTCTTACTTGTCTACTTGATCTGTGACTTACATGTATTGTGTTATCTTTGAAATATATGTGTTCAACTTGACGTTATAACAGTCATGTCTTTCAATTAACTGAACTTCAAGTGAAACTAATTGGATCAGGAAGATAAATATACCTAACTGAATTACAGTTTTAAATGGAATTTTGGATAAACAGAAATTTTACATACTCAAGTACATTTTAAATATTATTTGTATAGCTGCATTAGATACAGAGTGAGAAAACAAAAACATTTTAGTAATTCATGGGTGCAGGAAACATAGCAGATGGAGGAGCTTCCAACTTGCTATGTTTCTGGCTCTTCTGGTAGCATACACTTCAATGTAGATTGGTTTTATGTTACATACACAAATTCAGAAATGATTATGTTGATTTGTATGAAAGTTCTGTGAGTACAATCAGTCAGAAACTAATAATGAAAAACTAAGAAATAATATATTATTAGCTTGTACCAGTTCAAATAAAATTATTTTTACCATGATGAAGCAAATGTTTATGTTTAACTTGTAGCAATGCACCTAAATTGCATGTAAAATATGGTGAAGCAGGAACACAATTGAAGTTGCGTGCATAAAAATTATCACAACAAACACCTAGGAGAATTTGAGGTAAATGAATGGAAAAAAAGAAAAGTTGACTTAAGTAAAAATTTCAATTGCAAAAGCAAGACATAGTGCAAATCTTAAAGAGAGACAGAAGCAAGAAGGAATGGGACAATATATTGCATGCTCACTTGGACTTGCGTATGTTTAATTCCTTCTTTACTGCTGCTGACACTTCTGCTGTTCCTTGGTTTAGTCCCTTGCTTTCATCTGTGGGAGACTGCTGCTTTAGGAGAGATAGCATGGGCTCAACTACTGCCAGAGCAGCCTCAAACTGCCCAGACTGAAGTAATGAGAGAAACAACCCACTTACTTCCCTGGGAAAAAAATTGTTACTGAAACATTTCATATTACAAAACAAAGATCAACTAGTTTGCAGTTTAATATCACTTCAAAGCTGTCTGAGCTAATATGAACTCATAATTGGATATTTGTTTTATCACTTGCAGACGAATAGCTTAATGTTTATGTGGAACTGCAATTTTCTCGATTTTCTCTACCAAATACTAGAACAAATGGAAAATATTCATACTAGAAATAATATTTCAGATTTATAAAGGATTAAAGCAAATAGAAACATTCCAAAAATTAAGTGACTGTCCACAGTAGCGGTTTCAGAACATTGCTAAGTTTTCATTTATTTATTTTTTAATTTGTTTCCTTTCAATTTATTTACTTTCCTCAAACATAAATTATGCAATAGAAATATGGGTTATATCAACTTAAGGTAATTTAAACAGGCTATTGGTTTGGCAGAAAATAGCCACGAGAATCATCCATGGGGCTAGACTTGAAGTTCATCTTCAAAAACAGGTATTTTAATTGTATTTTTAGAGTAGTTTTAATGGTTGGAAAATTAAAGCCAATCATAAACACTAGTCTACACTAACATAACACAAGAACCAAAGAGAAATACCGTCATAATAGACACAGGACAACACTATGTGAGAATAGTTCAAAATGCATGGGAATGAGATGAACGAATACACTGTACCAAACCACTGTAAGTCTTACACTGAATCTGGAAATTTACCTAAAAACCTACTTAACAGTCCTTTTTTGTTTACATCACTGATAGGAACTGTTATTTCATGCAGAATAGAAAATCATGTCAGTAAAATGTCCTGCTTAATACTAAATAATGTGTTTCTTTTTATTTGTTTTTACTATGACATACTGAATGTAGGGCAATATTTCCTTCCTCTTACTGTATCTCAATTTACTTGTATGGAAGAAATGAGCTGTGAAAGAATATCCATGTAAACTATAAACAGTCTTAACAGTATTATGAAAAGTACAGATTACTAATCACAGTGATGAAGACATGCTGAGTTGCAGACAGGCAGGATAAAAAGACTGTTACAAATCTGAGTTTATGGCCATAGCCTTCTTCAGAAAGGAAAACACATACATAATCACACAAGCAAGCACACCTCACACACAAATGACCACCATTTTTGGCCAGAATCCTGGCCAAAGATAGTGGTCATGTGCACGTGAGGTGTGCTTCCTTGTGTGAATGTGTGTGTGTTTTCCTTTCTAAAGAAGGCTTTGGCCAGTGTGTCATCTTTATGCTGAGTAGCAATATATCCTTTTCATAATATTGTTGATATTCCAACCTGGACCTTCCATTATTTAAAAACAATCTTACAATCATGACTTTTTTTGCTATGCAATACTTTTTATATTAAATCAAGCATTATTATTACTATTATTAAGTAGAAACATATGTAGTAGCGTCTTTTACTTGTTTAGAATCCTGCCAATCTTCGAGATACCACTCCCAATGTGGGGAAACGGATTAGTGTCTTTGCACCTCTCTTTGCTGCTCTTTCCCTGCAATGGTAAAGCTCAAATGATACACTAAGATGATTATTGAGTAACCTCTGTGGTAATGAAACATTTGTAGTTGCCTTCACTCCTCCTGAAAATATTGCAGATGCTAAACAGCTTGGCCACTTTAATATCTGAAGGTGATTTAGATCCCCACCTAGCCTGAGCACTGACAGAGAGTACACATCAGAGATACTCAGGCTCCAGGCAACAGCCAAATTTTCACGCCCCTGTGGGGTGCAACCACTGTGGCAATCCTGCGAGGTGGCACCACCCTCTGAGTGCTTGCTCATATACCACAGTCTGCTGATTGCTGCCAGTCTCTCGCTAGTCACTGAAGCCTGGCATCTGGGTAGAATAGTATTTTATTAATTTTTTGTGAATTGGACTTTCCCTTGGGTTGTGGCATATGCTTAGATGACTTCACTATTTTCTGGACATGTATTACTTACTATTCAATGACTGTTAGTCATCATCAGAACCCTCTGTTTCGTTCTTCCAGTTGTCTTGTTACCACCAGTGCGGAAAATCATAAACTGTGTTTATACTGATACAGAGTGGGCAAAAAATTTGTGACATGATCTTTTTCCCAATGAAACTATTCCAGTGTGGCATGGATCCTGAGTTTATCAAGCTGTGGGAGCAGCAGTTGCAACTGCAGCAAAAACAATGGCAACAACAACAGCAGCAGCACCAGCAGCAATGGTAACAGCAAGACAGGCAGTGGAAACTCCACCAGCAACAGCAGACACAGCTGTTACAGCTTCTGCAAAACTAACAGCAGCCAGAAACTGAGTTTGGCTTGCCTACTCCTCTGCCATTCACTTGTTTCAATGACGCAATGTGAGTCGGGAGATCCAGTTATGTCGTTTTGTTCTTCACTGTAAGGCAAGGCAAATAACTGACCTGGGGATCAGTGAGTGTGTAATGTTTCTTGCAGCAGTCTCTCCGTGGTATTTTCAGAAATTTTATAAATTATATAACTCAGTACATATCTCGAAATATCTCTTCTTATCTTACCAATTCCTAAACTTTAATATACGATGATTATCAATGCAAAGTAGTTTCAAGCCCTATTATTCCTTGGAGCATCCATTTACTCCATGGAATAGCTTCTCTGCTATCTATGTTTTCTCTTATGAAAAAATAATGAAGGAGATCTTGCCGATTAGCCGTGAAAGAAGGAAGATGTATATGTATGTATTGTTGAACTAGTCGCCATCTTGATGAGATTCTGTATGAGAAGGAATTTAATACATGAATTAAACTAAAGTAAGTGTGTTCGTGTATTATTTAACTGATTATTATTGACAGTGTCTGCTTACTACGCTCTGTTGCACGGGATCAGTGGGGAACGTCTGATTTACACTGGATGAACCTGCCGTTTTGTATGCTCAAGATATCCAGCTTATTACTTTCAATAAATAGGCTAACATGGTTTTACCAGCAGATCTCCGGTCTTCCCCATGTGATCACCAAAAGTTAATAATTATTACAAATGTTTTTAGGAGATTGACTGACAATTTTCATCGCGCCGAGACTTCGAAATTGCTTCATTGCCTTATGGAATTTAAGTTAAGCTCAATTTTATCAGGATAGAACAGTATTGAACTGTGTGAATGTGATAAGCCTGCTTTGTGAATGAAAATTCCCTTAATATACGCACGTTTTTTACTATCCTGATCAGTGAAGCTAAATCAGGCCAGTGTGAGAGAGGTTTTTAAATTTTTACATCCCACAAAAATATTAAAAGTGATTTTCCTGTCTTCTACTAGTAAACAGTATGAAGGGGTGCAAAAAGTATACCCACACTTGGATTCTAGGAGTTTGACTTTTTCTGATGTTTGCTGATTGACTATTACAACCACCAAACACACATTGTTGTGGCTAGGTTCAGGTTTAACCTATGTGTTAAGCATAATAAACAATCCTATGCAGCATGGGCTGATTATTTACAAGGCTTGGCACATAAATGTGACTTTTCCCATAAAGAGTGTGACGCATCATATGCAGACTCCTTAACTGGTGACATTACTATGTGTTTCGCTTCAGATCAAGCTACTAAAGTGAAAGTTTTGGAGGTGCCTGACCCCACCTTGAGTAATGTGTTACCAATTGCCAAACTTTACAGAGTAACTGTGTCAGAAAAGTTCTGATTCATGAGTCCTTGGGTTTCGAGAATGTTAGTAGTCTTAGTCGCCATTCTACTTCATGATCACTGATGCCAGTTAACATCATCATCCAATATACCATTTGTCTTGTTGTCTGGCAACAAGAAATGTAGTAGACAGTGCATTAGTTAGTGATTTCTTTCCCTCATTGTTGGCATATCCACACAAATGGAAACACTTTCATCACTGATGGCATGCCCCAACCTAGCAGAGGCTTTTTCAGCATTTCCCTCCCTGCAGTTGTCAAGAAACTACAACAAAATCCATGCCATCAAACTGTGTTCAGATTGTCAGATTGAGGCCCACAGCATCAACAATGTCACTCCTCTTTCCATTATGTCATCTATTTTGCTTGCCACAAACTGGGGCACCTCGTGACCGTCTGCCTCAGTTGGGGTGTGCCAACAATTGCAGCCATCAGCACAGTGCATACTATTTTGCAGATGCACAAGGCAGCAGACTACGAGATGCAGCTTCTCATGTTGCAACTGTTCATTCATAGGACGATGGCAGGTTTCCTGTTGGACACAGGTGCAGTCATGTCTCTGATTAATGAGGAAATGTATCACTGCATTGGCTCCCTGCAGTAACAGTCCCCTCACCGCAAAGTAGTGATATGCAATGGCCAGTCGATCCTGTTGTGGGGTCAGATCATCATCCAAGCTAAGTATAAAAACGTTGCTCAGCAACTAACTTTGCTTGTAGTCAACTCTTGGATGCTTTTTCACTTTTTGGTTTTCAAGTGCAGGACCAGGTTAATTTGGTTTCACCTGAAATCATATTCATGGAACTTGATGCATTGTGTGCACAATATAAGCAACCTACACAAGGCTGTGCAATGGGGTTCCAGACCCACATTTCCTAAAACCAATCGGCAGTGCCTAAGTTTTGTAGGGCTTGTCTGGCACCTTTCACCATGCATGAGAAAGTTAAAGCAGAAACAGGTAGCTTGCAAAGTGTGTGGGTGTTCTATCACCAGTATTGTCTAGCCAGTAGGCTATGTCCATGTTTTTAGCGCGGCAGCCTAATGGATCACTCTGCTTTTGTGGTGATTTTAAATCTACTGATGAGGCTCAAGCAAATGTTCTTTTGTATCCATTTCCTTGGCAGGAGAAACTGTTGGCTAAATTACATGGAGGTTAGTATTTTTCAAAAATAGATCTCACTGACACCTACTTTCAATTATCTGTAGAAGATCAGATGAAAGTTTTTAGTGCTTAATATGCCATTCAGCATGTTATGATAACAAGTTGCCATTCATGGCTTCAAGTGCTCCTATGATATTTCAGAGATACCTTGAGGAGCTCATCCAAGGTAACACCAACTGTGTTAATTAATTAAATGCTTTGATGGTTGCTGGGGTCACACAGGAGCAGCACCTGTCTACATATGTCGTTTGAGTGTCTCCAAGCCAATGATCTGCGCTGTCACCTCAACAAAATGTAGTTTTTTGTGTCAAGAGTCATGTACTTGGGTCATATATTAAGTCGAGAAGGGCTTGCCCCGACACAGGATCGTGTGGCTGCAATCACTGAAATACCAGTTACTAAGAACCTCAAAGAACTACAGCCATTCCCTGTCAAAGTAAATTATTGTGTCAAGTTTACAGCAAATGTGGCCCACATTTCCCACCCATTTAATCAACTGCATAAAAAGGTGTTAAATTGGTGTGGTCAGATGCATGCCAAAAGGCTTTCATGCAACTTAAAAAGTGAAACTTCCTGGCAGATTAAAACTGTGTGCCGGATCAAGACTCTAACTTGGGACCTTTTTTTTCTTTTTTTTTCATTTTGTTCATTGTTGATCGTTGTGTCTGGCTGTTGCGGACGTCACAATGACATCCGTTCAAGTTAGTTTGTTGATCCTTCCACTCAGTTTTTTTATTACAGAGGACAACCGGCTCTGACCGAACATGCTGAGCTACCATGCTGGCAGGACCTTGCCTTTCGCGGGCAAGTGCTCTACCAACTGAACTACCCAAGCACCACTCATGCCCTGTCCTCACAGCTTTACTTCTGCCAGTATCTCGTCCCCTACCTTCCAAACTTTACAGAAGCTCTCCTGCGAACCTTGCAGAACTAGCACTCCTGAAAGAAAGGATACTGCGGAGACATGGCTTAGCCACAGCCTGGGGGATGTTTCCCGAGTTTGAGTCTCGGTCCGGCACAGTTTTAATCTGCCAGGAAGTTTAATATCAGCACACACTGCACTGCAGAGTGAAAATCTCATTCTGGGAACTTAAAAAGTGCCTTAGATTGGCCCCTTGTTCAGCTATGTTCCATGCTGCGCACGTTTGATGCTTGCCACCAATGAATCGGATTGCAGAGTGGTTGCCGTGCTGCCCCACATATACTCCGATGGCACAAAACAGACCATTGCATTTGCATCTAAAACATCAGATGTGGTGCAGAGGAATTATTCACAGGTTGAGAAGGAGGTGTTGGCTATCACATATGGTGTACAGATGTTTTACATTTTCCTGTATTGTGAAAAGTTTCACTTGATCACCAATCACAAGCCGTTTATTTTGTTGATTGTCCCTCATTTGAAACTTCCTCGTAAAATAGAGCAGCAGTTGCAATAGTGTGCATTGTTACTCAGGAATTATACTTCAGAGATTCATCATCAATCTACCACACAGCACTCCAATGTGGATGCACTTTCCCAGGTGCTGTGTGGCCCAGATGACGAATTCGAGAGGCATCAGTTGATGTGTTTTGCCTTAGACACAAACCAGTGGCCCATCCTTGATAGATTTCTGATTATGACACATGAAGTAGCTGCAGATATGGCATTTGATCTACTTCTCTGCAGGGTGTTGTCTAGTGTATGGCAGGGTGACAAGGGCATTTGCCTGACAATAGCCTTCGAGGGTGCGCCTATTTTTCCCTATGATATAGGCTTAAAATAACTGAGGGGGTCATTTTTCTGGTTACGGATGATACTGAATGCCAGATGGTAAATGCCCCCACTCTCCAGCCCTACATATTGCAGATCCTCCAGGCTGCACAGTGGGGAATGTGCAGAATGAAGGCAATTGCGTAACATCATGTGTATTGGCCTGGGGTTGATGCCATCATTGAACCTACTGTCTGGAACTGCCTTGGCTGCACCCACAACTAGTCTGCCCTTGCACAGTGGTACCACCACTGGCCATGGCCTGACCATCCCCGGCAAAGGGTACATGTTGATTTCAGTGATCCATTCTGGGGATTGATATGGTTGCTTGTTGTTGATGCCCTCTCTAACTTTACATATGTCACACAGATAGCTACAACTACTACAGCAGCTGTTATACACACCCTGTCCATCATATTTGCAGTTGAGGGGACCCCTTACACCCTGGTTTCTGAAAGCAGCCCTCAGTCCATGGCCTTGGTGTATCAGGATTTTTGTCGGCACAATCACATTGAGCACCTGACCACTACTCCTTTCCGTTGCATGTCCAATTTGGAAGCTGAGCAGATGATAATGATCTTCAAGATGCAGATGTCCAAAATAATGATGACAGATGATTCTGGAGCACACTGACCAGCTTCCTCACCTTGTAACAGTCTACCCCTGTCAATGGTCACAGCCCAGTGTATATTTTACACAGGTGCAGAATCCACACCTTGTTAGACATCCTGTGCCCAATTCCACAGGACCACCACCCTCAGGCACAGCCATATTACTGCATGAGTACCATCATCTGAGCTCATACTTTCAGCTAGAATGGTGAGTGGAACCAAGGCATTAGCAGTGGTAATAGGGGAAGGCAGATGTTTGAGGTTGAGGCCAGCCGGAGCAGCTGATCTGGCACCAGAATCACTTTTGTCCATGCCTTGATGTATGCCCCCCCCCCCCCCCCCCCTATTTCCCATCACCACCAGTTGAGTGTGCTGTCCACATCCACCCCAGGGACCGGCCAGCCCACCAGCCTGTCTCTTATTAATATAACCACTGCAGTTACTCCTCCTATGCCACTTATGGCTCCCACCTTGCCGACAGTGGCATCCTTCCCTCACCATCAGTTGTGATTCAACATCAGCCTGTGGTGCCGATGGAGAGCAACCCCTTTGTCCCAGCTCCATTACTTGTGGTGCTCTCTCCTTCACAGGCTGGCCCAAGCTGTGCTCCAGACTCCATCAATCACCCAGGACTCTCACAGAGTGCTGCATCCCAGCCCTCCCCCCCGATCACAACAGGAGCTTCTGTGCGTGCCTTTGACAGGCTTTTTCTGCATCCATCTCTCCCCTTCCTTGGTGAAGACAGCAGTGGCCAGGTCACTTTCAGCCCTATGTGCCAATTAAGTGGGGGAGGGCTTGGTATCTGAAGGTGATTCACATTCTCCACCTAGTCTGAGTATTGATACAGAGAACATTTCTAAGATACTCGGTCTCCAGCAACAGCCATAGCTCACACCCACATGAGATGCAACCGTTGCGGCAAGCATGTGAGGTGGTACCACCCTCTTACAAGTGTTTACCAATATACCACAGTCCAGCAATTGTGGCCAGTCTCTCACTAGTCACTGTAGCCCAGCCACTAGACAGTACAATATTTTATCTTATCTGTTTAATGTTTTGCGCACTGGATTTTCCACTGGACTGTGGTATGTACTTAGATGACTCAGCTACCCTCTGGATTTGTGTTGGTTATAAATTCACCTAGGGATCTCTGGTGTCAGTCACCATTGGACCTGCCTGTTTTGTCCTGCCAGGCTCCTTGTTACAATCACTGTGATTAATCATAAACTGTGTTTCTGCTTATGCAGAGTAGCAGAGAAAAGGTTCTGTTTGTAATTGTCCTCAGTACTCAGCTGTGTTGAGATTAATAATAGTTACAGCTATTGATGAACTTGGTGATGCAAGAATTCATCTTTTTTCTGTATTCTACAACATTTGAATAGGGTAACTGAATATTTGTCCAACTACCATGGTGAAATGATTTTAGAATGGAGTCAATTAACACAATACAGAAATATGTGTAACAAACAGATAATGAAGATATTTCATACTTACACACACACACACACACACACACACACACACACACACACACACACACACAGTGTATCCTGTACTGATGTTAGTCTTTTCTTTTTGGTTCCACTCACAAATGAAATGAAGGAGATATTATTGTCTATATGATTCTGCACCAAACCTGGTTTATCTTCTCTTGTCTTTGAAGACCTTAAATGGGATGTATGTTGGAGGAAATAGAATTGTTCTGCAGTCTATTGCAAATGCCAGTTCTCTAAGCTCCCTGAATAGTCTTTTGTGAAAAGAATGTCTTCTTCCCTTCAACTATTCCAATTTGAGTTCACAGAGCATTTCCGTAACACTTGTGCAGATCGATATCAAATCTAGCAGCATTCCTCTCAATTTTTTCAATGTTTTCCTTTAATCTGACCTGAGGGAGATCCCAAACATTCTAGCAATACTCAAGAATGGGTTGCACAATTGTTCTGTACACTGTCTCCTTTATAAATGAGCTGCACTCTCCTAGAATTCTCCCAATAAACAAAAATTGACCATTTGCTGAATTAATTTCCTACAGCTGAACATACATGCTCATTCCATTTCACGTTACGTCAGAACATTATGCCAAGATATTTGATTAAGATGACTAAAACTTTCGAAATTACAGGATTGTTTTTCCTACTCATCTTTCTTAACTTGCATTTTTTCATATTTAGAGCAAGCTGCCTCTCATCATTCCAAATAAAATTTTATCAGTCATCTTGCATCCTCCTACAGTCACCCAAAGATGACACTGTACCATACAATACACAGTCATAAGTAAACTGATGCAGACAGCTGCTTACACTGCCAATCAGATCATTTATGTAGATAAAGAGCAAGAGCAGTCCTATTGCACTTTCCTGAGGCAATCCTGAAAATACCTTTCTCTCTGATAAAAACTTGCCATCCAGAACAACATAATTGGTTCAATGACTTCAAAAATCTTCTAGCAACTCACATGTCTGAGAACATATTCCATACACTTGGACCTTTGTTAGCAGGCTTCTGTGTGGCATTGTGTCAAACACTTTCCAGAAAGTTAGGAATATGGAATTTGCCTGTTGCCCTTCATCCAGGATATTTTGTGATAAAAGGCCAAATTGAGTTTTGCACAAGTGATGCTTTATAAATCATTGTTGATTTGTGGATGGAAGCTTTCCCTCTCTCAATGAAATTTATTATATTCAAACTTACAATGTTCTCAAGAATTCTGCAGAAAAATGACATTAAAGATATTGATTTGTAATATTGTGACTCTGTTCTTTTATCCAACTTATACATGGGAATCAGTTGTAATTTATTCTCATCATTTGAGACTTTCCACTGCATTAAAGAATCATGACAAATGCAAACTAAGTATGGGGCCAACAAAGAGCAGAACTCTCAGTAAAACAGAATTGGGACTCCATCTAGACCTGGAAACTTCTTTGCTTTCAACTCTTCCAACTGCTTTCCAACACTATGTATGTCTATTTCTATGTCCTCCATATGGGAGTTTGAGTAGTGCTCAAATAATGGTATGTCTGTAGAATCCTCTTGAGTGATTGATCTTTGAACATAAAAATTTAAATGTCAATTTTCTTTTTATTGTCAGACTGATCTACAAGTGAATAGAAGCTTTCATCCAAATACTGCTATTTTAATAGGGACACCATACAAACCAAATCCTGACTGAATCAAAATAAAAACAGAAATGTAGGTGCAGCTGACAGAAATCTGGTATTTCCCTACATCTTCTGGCATTTGTTAACTGTGATATAGGATCACAGATGTGATGTGGAGGTGGCATTAGTTGAGGGTCTTTAACAGTTATTCATGTTTAACTTTGGGTTATTCCTCACAATCAAGTTCACTATTAAGACAAAAGGGCACTGTATGGTAGACCTATCTTAAAATCCATTTGCTTCAATTATTCTAGATGTATAAATGAAAATAAATACTTCACATAAGAATGAATTGCTAAAAAGGAAGTTGACATTGTAGATGAAAAATTTATCTTCTTGTTACACATAATTCTACAATACTTTATGTGTTGTTTTTGTGGAAGGCAGATGAGCATAAAATGACAGCTTGTTGATGAAAGAATGATAAGATTTGGTGTTAAAAGTACCTGCTGGCAGGAAGAGAGAGCTCTTTTTCCAAATCAGATTGGATCAGGCATAATTGTATTTCATCTACATCTATATTCTGCAAACCCCCTTACAGCATGCACTGGAAGGTACTATGAGTAAGTTATTTTTTTAAATTTTCTATTTACATGTCAAGCTCCATAGGACCAAATGGAGGAGCAAATCTCCAAGATCATGGAACATGTCAGTACATGAAACTACAACATCAAAGTAATAACAGATAAAAATAAAATGTTTATGAACCCAAAAAATTGAAGCCTTAAGTTTAAGTAAATGCAATCAACAATATAACATAAGAGTCAGCTTAATTTTTCAAGGAACTCCTCAACAGAATAGAAGGAGTTGCCCATGAGAAAACTCTTCAGTTTCAATACGAAAGCACGTGGATTACTGCTAATATTTTTGAATTCTTCAGTTTTTAAGCTAAAAATATCCTTTTAGAATGGGAAGAGTTACCCAAAAATATAATACCAAATGACATAAGTGAATAAAAATAAGCAAAGTAGACTAGTTTTCATGTTGAACAATCACTTACTTCAGATATCATTCAAACAGTAAAGATGGCAGCAACAAGTCTTTGAACAAGATCCTGAATGTGGGCTTTCCATGAACACCTAGAAATTTGAACTGTTCACTAATCATATGCTCATTCTGTGACATTAAAAAGTTATGTCTTGTTGAACTGTGTGTTAGAAACAGTAAAAACTGAGTCTTACTGTGATTTAGTGTTAGTTTATTTTCTACAAGCCATGAACTTATGTCATGAACTGCACTGTTTGAGACTGAGCCGATGTTGCACACAACATTCTGTACTACCAAGCTAGTGTCATCAGCAAACAGAAATTTTAGAATTAACTGTAATACTATAGGGTATATTGTGTATATAAATAAGGAACAGGAGTGGCCCCAACACTTCTCCCTGCCCCCCCCCCCCCCCCCCCCCCATCCATTTGACTGTACCCCACTCAGACCCTTCCTCACAGCCATTCTCAATACTGTGAAGAATGACCTTTGAATGTCTGCTGTTAAAGTAAGAGGTGAACCAATTGTGAGCTACTCCCCATATTCCTTAATGGTCCAACTTCTGGAGCAATATTTTGAAGTCAACACAATCAAACACCTTAGTTAAATCAAAAAATATGTCTGGCATTCAAAACCTTTTGTTTAACCCATCCAGTACCTCACAGAGAAAAGAGAATATAGCATTTTCAGTTGTTGAACAATTTCTAAAGCCGAACAGTACATTTGATAGCAAATTATGTGGTATCAAATGATCAATTATCCTTAAATACACAGCCTTTTCAGTAACTTTAGAAAACACTGATGGCACAGAAATAGGTCTAAAATTGTCTACATTATCCCTTGCTCCCTTTTTATAAAGCGGCTTTACTACTGAGTACTTTCATTGTTCAGGAAACTGACCATTTCTAAAGAAAAAATTACACATATGGCTAAATACAGGGCTAACATGTGCAGCACAGTACTTTAATATTCTGCTAAGCACTCCATCATATCCATGAGAGTCCTTAGTCTTCAGTAATTTAATTATTGACTCAATCTCCCACTTCAGTATAACAGAGGAGTAGTTCAGGCATCAATCTTGGAAAGGCATTTGCCAAGGGAGTTATATGATTCCCTGTAGAAACTAAATTTTTATTTCATTCACCAGCAATGCATAGAAAATGATTGTTAAATACTATACATATATCTGATTTATCAGCAACAGAAATATTTTTACTATAAACTGACTTTATATTGTTGACCTTGTGTTGCTGACCAGGCATTTCTTCACAACTGACTACATGTTTTTAATTTTATGCTGTGAATTAGCTATTCTATTTGCATACCACAAATTCTTCACCTTCCCAATAACATTTTTAAGCACCTTACAATATTGTTTGTAATGGGCTACAGTAGCTTGATGGTGACTACTTCTAATGTTTTGATATAATTCCCACTTTGTTCTACATGATATTCTTATCACACTAGTCAACCACCAAGGCTGACTTTTACTGCTATTACCCGATTCAGAACGTTCCAGTGGAAAGCAACTCTCAAACAGCATGGGAAATGTGTTAAGAAAAGCATTATATTTGTCATCTATGTTATTGGCACTATAAACATCCTGCCACTCTTGTTCATTGACAAGGTTTAAAAACTCTCTATTGCCATTAGATTAGCTTTCCTATTGTAATTATATGTGACACTCGTTTGAGTACAAAAGCCTTTTAATGTTAAAATTTGTGAATTATGGTCTGAAAGGCCATTCACCATTTTACTGACAGAATGCCCATCTAGTAATGAAGAATGAATAAAAATATTGTCTGTTTTTGTGCTTCTGTTCCCCTAGACCCTGGTTGGAAAACACACAATCTGCATCAGATCTTATGAGTTTAGGAGATCTACCAACATCCTTTTCCTTGCACAATCATACACAAAATTAATATTGAAGTCACCATGTATAAATGATTTCTGGTACTTCCTATAAAGTGAATCAAGAACCCTCTCTAGCTTGGACAGAAATGCATCGAAGTCAGAGTTAGTGGACCTACAAACAACAACAATTAGAAGTTTAGTTTCACTACATTCAACTGCCTCTGCACAACATTCAAATAACTGTTCAGTTCAGTGCCGTGATATGTCTACGGACTCAAATGGAATACTGTTTTCCACGTACATGGCCACACCCCCACTCCGCAAGGAACTACTTGAAAAACAGCCAGCTAATCTGTATCCTGGTGAAGAAAGCCTCTGAATTGTCAAATTATTTAAGTGGTGCTCTGATATACCAATAATTTCAGAGTCAACATTTATAAGCAGTTCACTAATTTTATCTCTAATACCTCCTATATTTTGATAAAATATGCTAATTCCTTCTCTACTTGGAAACATGATGACCTCTGGAGGTGATTCCTTAGTTAGAGGGACTTCCTTTAAGCAGATATACCTGTGAGCTGACTTCAATCTAAAAAAGATGCAGCTCTAACACCACCTACTACAGGAATTTTCCCATAAGTGATCCTACCACAACCCACTACAGTGTCACGTATAAAATTTGCCAGCCTCCCCTTCCCATAACAATTGAGATACAGGCCATGTCTAGTGAAACCTGAACTACTGATAGACTCAACTGACATCACTATCACTTCCCCATTTTCCTATTCCAGTCACGAATGGTTTTTGGGAAAAATGACTCCTGATAAGCATGCCTGTGAGCTCAGATCTCTGTAATTTTACCTTCACTGCCTTTCTGCAAGATACACATATGAGGAAGCAATATATTGGTTGACTCTTCTAGGAACATATGATCTCAGAACTTGAGCAGTAAACCACACCATGATGTAGAACACCTCAGTTGCAGTGTTTGCCGTTGGAGTATGCTGAGCATCTTGAATGCTTTGCTGGTTCTTTACTGTGCTATTAAGTGGTGAAGTAAAGTCTGATCAGGAGCTAAGACTTCCTATTATTCAAGCTGGGTCACCTCAGTAGAGTACTATTTAAGCACACTTGCCAGCCTCTTCTGACTGATCTTATCTCAAAGTGCTGCAGTTACTGCTGGATGTTAAGAGTAGAACTCCAACATCCAACTCTCAAAATAAATGTGAGGCTTCTCATTAATAATGTCTCTTATACTGTACTCCTTTTTTACAATAACTGTGTGTTACAAAGTTATTACATTATTTGGAACACCACAAAAATACTGATAAGGGCGAAGTCCAAAAATGCTCGGTCTTAATTAAAATATTCCAATTGTGAGTATCCAAATAACAAATTTTCTTTTGTCCTCATGACATCACAGGCGCTGTCATGTTCACTCTTCCTCTACAGAGTTCACCATATCTCCCAGGCAGAAACTGACAGTGCAGAATAAACTTCTCGACTATCAGGTACCCCAAATGTTGTATGACGTTTATCATCATCCTGGCTTGCAGATATGCTGTGTCCATCCATACCACAGTACATGAGCACAGATAAAACATTCATCCAAACGGTAGGTTATCTAATTCATGACAAAAATAAACTTTTTGTAGTGATATCATCATTCTTCAATTCCAAAAATGTTTGTGCAGCACATCACTTAACAAGAGTGATACGTTATACTACAGATTCCACCCCTTAGGCAAATGGTGTTGTCATTACTGCAAAACATATTCAGTGTTCAAAATTCAAAACTGTTTTTACTGCCTCACTATAATCATTACTATCAATTGTTGCTTTAAGGTACAGTCACAATTGTAATGTATTTCATCCATGTAATTCTTCAGTTTCTCCTAGTGTATTTGTTGATCAAACAGTTCACAAGCATACTGCCAGTCCATAGTTTCCAACAGGCATGATATTTTGGAGAGCACACATGTCACCATCATCAGTTGCATTGACAAACTGAGCTTCTAAGGGTGCGTGATCAATTTATATCCTCTCCCACCGCAAGCTGTTTACTCCGCAGTCCACACACGCTGGGACGTACTGGCAGTCATAGAGACACTTGTGTTGGCATCTGCAGTTGCATCAATGTAGTTGCTCTGTCTGACTTGATCACCAGATTGTTGTGTTTGTTAAATGTCTTCTTAATTAGACCCAGTGCTGGTTCTCAAGCCTTGCTGAGATAGCTGCAGTCCCGATTGATAAGATTATCCTTGGTGTAAGTTTTAATGGCTTTTCTAATTACACTCTCTCAGTATTTGGAAGTCTACACTAAAATCCTGGTACCTTTGTATTCCATGGCATGATTCTCTGATGCTCTGTGACTGATGACTTGATGTGGTACATTAGTCAAGAGTGCCACTCATGTTCTGAGGATCAATCTTCAATGGTGTGCACTGTTTGTTGAATATATGTCTTTTCACACTGGCACAGAACCTGATATGCCCTAGCCTTCTGCTAACTGAGCTTATCTTTGAAACTCTCTAATAATGCCATAGTTTATTGGATGGGCAAAAGACTGTTCTTGCATGTTGCTCTTTCAGTATGCATCCAAATTTTCTTGACATGCCACCTGTGTATGGTATGAAGGCTGTGGCTATATCATCCTCCATGATTTCTTCCATCGTCACAGTTTGTGCTGTAGTGGTGAGGCAAAGAGAGTGTTTAAATCTGCCATTTTTTTGGAAGACAGTTCTGAGGTATTCCAGTTACTTGGCAGACTCTGTGTGTCTGAGATGGTGTGCACTCTTTGTATTAGTGCTTTTAGTACCACATTCCTCTGTACAGGGTGGTGGCAGCTATCTGCATACAAATACAGGTCTGTGTGCATTTTCTTCTGATACACACTGTGGCCCATGATGCCATCAGCTCTTCTCTTGACCACGACATCCAGGAATGGTTGGCTTCCTTCTTCTTCAGTTTCCATAGTGAATTTGCTGTTGGGATGTACCAAGTTCAGACATACAAGGAAGTCAAGGAGTTTGTCCCTTCCATGGGGACAGATGGTGAATGTATCATCTACATAACAAGAAAGCAAGTAGGTTTCCATTTGGATGATGTCAAGGCCTGCTTTTGAAATGCTCCATATATAAACTCTCAACCATTGATGAGAGTGGCTGCCCACTGTGACCCCCTCTGTTTGCTCATACTATTCTTAATTAAAAAGAAAATACATGGAGGGTAGGACATGCCTGAAAACGTCAGTGGTCTACTTATCAAATTTTTGACCAATGAGTTCATCAAGATATCTGAGTCCTTTAGCCTGTAGTTCTTGAGGCATTTCACAAAATCTACAGAACTGTGATGTAATGTGGGTATTTAACTACATAATGACTTAGTATCTCTGTCAGGTGTTTTGCCAGCAGATATGTAGGAGCTCTGATGTTGCTATCAGTGGGGCATAACAGCAACCCATCTTTGTGGACCTTGGGGAGTCCATAAAGCCTTGGCGGTACAGGTCCTTGTGATGACAATGTCTTCCTGACCTCCTTGACAACTCCAAATCCTTTGTCATTTTTATTTATATTTTTAAATTCAATTTTAATAGTCTGTAGTTCACCTTTAGTGTTCTATAGAGCACTTGCCCGAAAAGGCAAAGGTCCCTAGTTTGTCTCGCTCCAGCACACAGTTTTAATCTGCCAGGAAGTTTCAGTGTCATGTTTATTGTTTTATTAAATTTGTAAATTCTTTTTTAGTAATTTTATTTCATTTTTATATCATTAGCTTTTTCTTCACTAAATGCTCTGAACCAAGGTGGGATTTTTGTAGTCATTAAAAAAGGGAAGAAAGTAAAAAAGACAAGGAAGAAATGCAGCAGGATTGTAATGTAGTTCATGCTGCATTGTCAAAAGTGACTGCACCATAAGCATTGCCACCACTGTAGGTTGATGTGCTGCAATGGCAATCCATGACTGCTGTTTTAGATTGGTCGTGGGATTATTACAACTGAAGCCCTCCGTAACCACAGTTGAAATCTTCCGCTGTGTGAACTAGTTAAATTCTTATCTTTCATAATTATAGTCAAAGGATTTGTGATAACTGTTCATCAACTACCCAAACCTCATCAAATTTCTTGACTCGCAATGCTAGGACTTGATTTATAGACTGAAGCATAATTTTAGCTGTTGGTCTTTGTTACAATTGGCAACAGATATCAACTCCCTCTAATTTGTGTACTCATAATCCGCAAATTCTCTCCAAAATTACAAATTTCTGTTACTGTATGCTCTTCATAAATGCTATTTACCACCAGTCACATTTGTTCTGAGTCCTGTCACAACTGCCACATATGAGGTTCTGCTGATTCTTTACCATGCTATCTAGCAGCAAAGTAAACTCTGATTGGCAGTCAAAACTTCCTACTGTTCAAGCGCCTGCTCAACTTACTGCTTCAGCACACTCACCAAGCTCTTCTGATCAGAGTTCTTTTCTCAAAGTTCTGTAGCTACTGCTGGAAGTTAAAGGTACAAGTTCAATATCCATCTCTCAAAATAAATATGAGGCTCTTCCTTAACTATGTCTTGTGCATTGCACTGTTCTTTACAATGACTGTGTGTTACAAAGCTGTTACATTATTTGAAACATCACAAAACCCTGATAAGGACAACATCCAAAAAGGCAGGAACCAACAGCATGGAACAAATTTCTCAATCAACAGGAATCACAAATGTGGTAGGATGTTTATTGTCAACCTGGCTTGCAGATATGCTGTATCTATCTATCTCATGACACATGTGCATAAAAACTTTCTGTAGTGTCAATCATAGTGTAATGCACTGTAGTCTATTTTTTTCCCCCTTAGGCAGCAGTGTGGAATTGTACTGAGTGCCTTCCAGATGTCATGGAACACAGCATCAACACAGCATCAGCATCAATCTACTGCTTTCTAGGTCTCATTGGTGAACAGAATGAACTAGGTTTCACATGATCATTGTTTTTGGAAACTATGTTGATTCCTACAGAGTTGACTTTCAGTCCCTAGATATATCATAATATATAAGCATAAAACATATTCCAAAATTTTATGATAGATCAACATCAGAGATACAGGCCTACATTTTTGTGTCTGTTCGATGACCCTTCTTGAAAACCTGATGGCTTACAGTTTATCTAATTATTAGGGATGCTTCACTCCTGCAGTGATCTACAGTATGCTGCAGCTCAAAGAGGGGCAAGTTATTTTGCATACTCTATGCAGAAATGAATTGGTATCACTTCAGGTACAGTGGCCTTTCCTCTGTTGAGTGACTTCAGTTGTTTTTCCGCCCCATGGTTATTTATTTTAGTATCTGTCATTCTAATATTCACACAACCATTTAGAGGAGGAACTACAGCATACTCTTTGTCAGTGAAACAGTTTTGGAAAAAGGTGGTTAGTACTTTGGTCTTCTCCATGACATCAATTCTTCTCTGGACAGATGCCTTTGATCTACTAATTAATTTAACATAAGACCAAAACTTCTTAGGAGTTCATGTCAGTTCAATAGAGAGAATTTCACTTCTGAATTTATTGAATACTTCACACATGGCTCTCATTACAGTAATTTTGGCTTCATTTTGTTTTTGTTTTTCTCTGAGACTTTCACTACATTTGAATTTGCAGTGAAGCAGTCTTTGCAGTATCGAGCCACAGTGGTTCTTTCTCATCTCACACAGCTTTGCTCGGCACATACCTGCTTTAAGTGATATGTACAATACTCTTGAATGTGTTCCATTGATGCTCCACATTGTCAGTGATAGATATGTACTCATAATGTTAATCCCTCAGGTAATCTGAAATCTTCTAAACAGAAATATCTTCTTACCTTACTTTACATTCCTACTTACAGCCAAATTCAGTGAAGCTGTAATGGCCTTATTATCACTGCTTCCTTGTTCTACACTAACTGAGCTGAAATGTTCAGGCGTGTTGGTGACCAGGCCATCTAATGTCATCTTCATGCATTGGTTCTCTGATTAGCTGATCCAGATAATTTTTGCATAAGGCATTTTGAATGATTTACATGATTCTCTGTGCCTCCTGCCTGCCTAAATGCTTGTCTTACAGTCTACTACTGAAAATTTGAAATTTCCACCTAATACTATACCATAACCAGGAAATTTATGCAAAATGTTCTCCAAGTCTTCCATCAAATGTTCCACCATTACTCTCCTGAGGCAAGGGCCATATAGAAGTGTCAAATGATCATGTCTGAAGCACCTCTAACACTTGTCTTCACTCAAATTCTTTTGTATTTGGAATCTGTACTTACCTCAATAGATATTATCATACTTTTTATGGCTATAAACTCTCCTCCAGCACCGTAGTTCAACCTACAATTGCAATGTTCATTCTGAGGTGAATTTGGTAGTTCTTTGCTACTGACAACTGGTTTCAGCCATTTTGCATCCATACCAGTATGTGGGCACCATTAGCCTTTATAAACAAGACTAGCTCTGGAACCTTTCCATTGATGCTCCTGCAGCTAGCTAACTAAACAGTTTTCCTTCTCTGGTCTGCAGTAACGAATGCTACTCTCTTTAATTAATGGGGTTAATATGTCTGAAATCAGAATGTACCTTATCAGGCCTGTGGAGATATTTCTCTATTCTAAAAAAGCCATATGTGCTTGCCGTACATTCTCTCTGCTGCCTGAGTACTGCTTCCTGCATGTAGTGCACACCTGACCTATTAAGAAGGTTTTTTTAATTTTCCACTAGGTTATGGAAGAAAAATAAAAAAATCTTCAAATGGGATTTTTGGTGGGGGAGGGGGGGCCTTAATGGTGGTGGTTTAAGGACAGTCACTCTATATAATAGCAATATTCATCAAGTGTTTAAGGTTCTTTTTCAAATAAGTTCTCTATAAACATTACATTAAATTCTGAAAAGCACTAATTCCAGTACCTATGAGAATGTTATATGTGCACTAATAAAAACTTATAGTGACTTGATAGAAATGTCTGTTTGAGTGTGTGTGTGTGTGTGTGTTTTAAAAGGGGGGGGGGGGGGGAGAGAGAGAGAGAAAGAAAGGGGGAGGGGCGTCTGTTTGGAGAAAGATAAAGAGAAAAAGATCAAACGTTCAATCAAATTTTGGATCTTTAAGTGCACCTATGTGGGATTAATTCCCTATCTACTTTTTTATGTGTCATTTCTATGTTGTAATTTCAGTTATATTAAGAATACTAATATATTCAAAAAATAAATACGAATTAGTGAAAAGACTTACAGCAACATGTATTTAATTTTATAATGCAACAGTTTCTGATAAGTATCATGACTAAAGTATTGTTGAGAACCACCGTGAGGTGCATGGCAGAGGGTATGTCCAATTGTACCAGTTATAAGGGTTTCTTCCTGTTCCATTCACTTATGGAGCATGGGGAGAATGATTGTTTGAATGCCTCAGTGCATGCAGAAATTATTCTAATCTTAAATAGCCCCACGATCCCTATGTGATGATATGTAGGGGGTTGTAGTATATTCCTAGAGTACTCATTTAAAGCCGGTTCTTGAAACTCCATTTATCTTCAAGAGTCTTCCAGTTCAGTTCTTTCAGCATCTCTGTGACACTCTCCCAAGGATTGAACAAACTTGTGACTATTCGTGCTGCCCTTCTCTGTATATGTTCAATATCCCCTGTTAGCACTATTGGCTATGAGCCCCCACACTTGAGCAATACTCTATAACTGATCGCACAAGAAATTTGTAAGCAATCTCCTTTGTAGATTGATTGTACTTACCCAATATCCTACCAATAAACCAAAGTTTACCACCTGCTTTACCCATGACAACCAATGTGATCATTCCATTGCATATTCCTACAAAATGTTACATGCAGGTATTTATATGAGTTGGCTGATTCCAACAGTGATTCACTGATATTATAGTCATAGGATACTATGGTTTTTCATTTTATGAAGTGAAAAATTTTACATTTCTTAGAATTTAAAGCAAGCTGTTAAATCCTGGACCACTTTGAAATCTTATCAAGATCTGACTGAATATTTATGTAGCTTCTTTCAGATAGCAGTTCATTGTAGATAACTGTATCATCTACAGAAAGCTTGAGTTAAATATTATTAATATTGTCTGCAAGGTCATTAATATACAACTTCAACAGCAAGGGTCTCAACACACTTCTGTGGGTCACATCCAAAGTTACATCTGCATCTGACAATGACTCTCCATCCACGATAACATGCTGTGTCCTCCCTACCAAAAAGTCCAACATGTCAGGGGCTTCCAAACCATGCATATCTATATCTAAGTAAATATTATAAGCCCCCCCCCCCCCCCCCCCCCTCTCATGTTGGTCCTCTCAAGGCAAGGAATTTGTGTGTTAAATTTGGACCACTTTGGTGTATGGACCTGGGAAGAATTATTACACATACACAAATCTGCCATTGCCCATGAATTCATTTTGCCAAATACACTACCCAGATCAAGAAACATGATCCCAGACAATTTCTGTATGCTGAGCCCCGCTGCTGCACGTATCTGCATTGCAATTTCATAAATGTCTCTATGCCAATGCTTCTTAATAGGTAAATAGACAGATTCTATTTTTGCCTAGAATCATTTGCACTTAGTGCTTGAAAGGTGTCAAAAGTCCTGCCATGTGTCAGGAATTTCCTTAACTTCACCCAACTGTACAAGTGTCTTAGCAGTAAAGAGTAAATGTATTAAAACTTAATGCATACTGTGGCAATTTTTCATGCATCTCAGTGTTTATGATATAATATCTCTTGATATGTGTATCATACAATGATGTATTTGTGCAGGTGGATTCAGCTGCATATGTGGATACTGTCTACGAAATACATGGAGAACAGCATTAGTAGCAAGGAAATAATAAATTTAAACACAAGCATGATGCAGCAGTTTTTCATGCAACTCAGTGTTTATGACATCACATCTCCCAGTCTATGTTTCATACCATGATATACTTTTGTAGGTGCATTTTGTGACATTTGTGGATACTGTCTGCACAATTTATGTGAATACAATTAGTAGCATAAAAGTAATACATTTAAATTTCAAGCATGATGCAACAGTTTTTCACGATTTTATCCTGAATACATTAGGTATGTGGTTCTTACCCCATAGTGATTGTTGCCTGACAGTAAAGGATATGTGTAACAAGTTTCATTGGAATCACTCCAGTGGCTTAGGAGGAGATGTGGAACACACACACATACACATTTTGTCATATTTAGTCTTTCCCCATGGCTTTGCCTGTGAACACGAATGTCACATACAATGCGCACATCTCGTGGTCCATCCCCTCCTCCCTCCTTGCCCATCACCTTGCCTTTATATCTGTCCATCTCCTCCTCCCACCTCTCAAACCAGCTCCTCTTCTCTCTCCTCTTTTTTTACATCTACTCTTCCACCTTCCCTCTGTCCATCCTGATCTCCCCTCTCTCTGTCCACCTCCTCCATCCCCTCTCTTTATGTCCATCTCCTCCTCTCTCTCCCTCTTTGTCTTTATATCCCCTCTTGCCCCCTCTTCCTGTACCTACCCCCTCACACTCTACTCAACCCCTCCTGCTCTCTCCATCTATTTCTCTATCCATCACAAAAATGGCTCTGAGCACTATGGGACTTAACTTCTAAGGTCATCAGTCCCCTAGAACTTACAACTACTTAAACCTAACTAACCTAAGGACATCACACACATCCATGCCTGAGGCAAGATTCAAACCTGTGACCGTAGCGGTCGTGCGGTTCCAGACTACAACGGCTAGAACCGCTCGGCAAACTCCGACCGGCCTTTATCCATCACAACCTTCCCCCAGGCATGCCCATCTGCACATGCAGCCCCTGAAAAAGATGTCATTAAAGCATGCGGGTACTGTCCCACAAGCCTCTTGCGCAGCACAGCCTTTATGTCAAGGGCTTAGAAACCCCCTTTTTCCCATGACATGAATGTTGCCATGCAAAGCAGTCCAATATAGCAGGCTGATACTACTCTAACCCAACATGTTTGTTGTGCTGGACAGCCTACACATTGGGTGCCAAATCAAGAAGCCTTGCAGAACAGCCTACATGTCAGGGGCAAGAAATAGTTTTCCAGGCCCCAACATGTAGGCTTCTCTCCATGAGAGGTGTGTACTGAACTGTACTGTAGGGGATACATGTGCTGATGGGTGTAGCTGGGGACTGGTTGAGACTTACAGAGGAGGGGATGGGCAGAGTGAGGAGGAGTAGCCAATGGACAAAGAGAGTGGAGGAGGAGGAAATGCAAGTTGAAGAGGGGGAGACAAAGAGGGAAAGAGAGGGTGAGTGAGAGAGGGATATGGCTAGAAAGTGGGTGGAGAAAGAAATAGTCAGAGAGATGGGATGGAAGGGATGAATGAAGATTATTGTTCGTGAATACTATTACTGGGCATGTTGGCTATCGTCTTTTCAGATGCCACTGCCCTGAAGATATGGTTTCACTATTAAGACTAGCATATATACAGGATGGTCCATTGATCATGACCGGGCCAAATATCTCACAAAATAAGTGTCAAACAAAAAACTACAAAGAATGAAACTTGTGTAGCTTGAAGGGGAAAACCAGATGGCGCTTTGGTTGGCCCACTAGATAGTACTGCCATAGGTCAAATAGATATCAATTGCATTTTTTAAAATAGGAACCCCCATTTTTTATTACATATTCGTGTAGTATGTGAAGAAATATGAGTGTTTTAGTTGCACCACTTTTTTCGCTTTGTGATAGATGGTGCTGTAATAGTCACAAACATATAAGTATGTGGTATCATGTAACATTCCACCAGTGAGGATGGTATTTGCTTTATGATAAATTACCCATGTTAAAATGGACCATTTACCAATTGTGGAAAAGTTCACTTGCTGGAGGGTTTTGTGCAGTCTATGTACATTTCAGATTGAACTGTTCTCGTGTACAAAATGGGTTTTAGATAAAAATATACTCAAGGATGTCTTTTAATTTGGTAGTAAGTAGGGTTGTGAAAGTTCTGCAGAGCTCACTGTTGTAACATGTTGTTGTTGTTATTGTGGCCATCAGTCCAGAGACTGGTTTGATGCAGCTCTCCATGCTACTCTATCCTGTGCAAGCTTCTTCATCTCCCAGTACCTACTGCAACCTATGTCCTTCTGAATCTGTTTAGTGCATTCATCTCTTGGTCTCCCTCTACTATTTCTACCCTCCACACTGCCCTCCAATACTAAATTGGTGATCCCTTGATGCCTCAGAATATGTCCTACCAAGCGATCCCTTCTTCTAATCAAGTTGTGCCACAAATTTCTCTTCTCCCCAATTCTATTCAATACCTCCTTATTAGTTATGTGATGTACCCATCTAATCTTCAGCATTCCTCTATAGCACCACATTTCGAAAGCTTCTATTCTCTTCTTGTCTAAACTATTTATTGTCCACGTTTTACTTCCATACATGGCTACACTCCATGCAAATACTTTCAGAAACGACTTCCTGACACTTAAACCTATGCTCGATGTTAACAAATTTCTCTTCTTCAGAAACGCTTTCCTTGCCATTGCCAGTCAACATTTTATATCCTCTCTACTTCAACCATCATCAGTTATTTTGCTCCCCAAATTGCAAAACTCCTTTACTACTTTAAGTGTCTCATTTCCTAACCTAATTCCCTCAGCATCACCAGACGTAATTTGACTACATTCCATTATCCTTGTTTTGCTTTTGTTGATGTTCATCTTATATCCTCCTTTCAAGACACTGTCCATTCCATTCAACTGCTCTTCCAAGTCCTTTGCTGTCTCTGACAGAATTACAATGTCATCGGCGAACCTCAATGTTTTTATTTCTTCACCGTGGATTTTAATACCTACTCCGAATTTTTCTTTTGTTTCCTTTACTACTTGCTCAATATACAGATTGAATAACATTGAGGAGAGGCTACAACCCTGTCTCACTCCCTTCCCAACCACTGCTTCCCTTTCATGCCCCTCGACTCTTATAACTGCCATCTGGTTTCTGTACAAATTGTAAATAGCCTTTCACTCCCTGTATTTTACCCCTACCACCTTTAGAATTTGAAAGAGAGTATTCCAGTCAATACTGTCAAAAACTTTCTCTAAGTCTACAAATGCTAGAAATGTAGGTTTGCCTTTCCTTAATCTTTCTTCTAAGATAAGTCGTAAGGTCAGTATTGCCTCACATGTTCCAACATTTCTACAGAATCCAAGCTGATCTTCCCCGATGTCAGCTTCTACCAGTTTTTCCATTCGTCTGTAAAGAATTCACGTTAGCATTTTGCAGCTGTGTCTTATTAAACTGATAGTTCAGTAATTTTCACATCTGTCAACACCTGGTTTCCTTGGGATTGGAATTATTATATTCTTCTTGAAGTTTGAGGGTATTTCACATGTCTCATACATCTTGCTCACCAGATGGTAGAGATTTGTCAGGGCTGGCTCTCCCAATAATGATGTCTACTCCTGGGGCTTTTTTACAATTTAGGTCTTTCATTGCTCTGTCAGACTCTTCACGCAGTATCTTATCTCCCATTTCATCTTCGTCTACCTCCTCTTCCATTTCCATAATATTGTCCTCAAGAACATTGCCCTTGTATAGACCCTCTATGTACTCCTTCCACCTTTCTGCTTTCCCTTCTGTGCTTAGAACTGGGTTTCCATCTGAGCTCTTGATATTCATGCAAGTGGTTCTCTTCTCTCCAAAGGTCTCTTTAATTTTCCTGTAGGCAGTATCTATCTTACCGCTAGTGATATACACCTCTACATCCTTACATTTGTCCTCTAGCCATCCCTGCTTAGCCATTTTGCACTTCTGTCGATCCCATTTTTGAGACATTTGTGTTCCTTTTTGCCTGCTTCATTTACTGCATTTTTATATTTTCTCTTTTCATCAATTAAATTCAATATCTCTTCTGTTACCCAAGGATTTCTACTAGCCCTTGTCTTTTTACCTACTTGATCTTCTGCTGCTTTCATTATTTCATCTCTCAAAGCTACCCATTCTTCTTCTACTGTATTTCTTTTCCACATGAAACATGTGATGCCATATTTTTTTTCTTCTTCTTCCAGAACATTTGTCTCACAGTGTAACAGGGTGTGCACTTTTGACTCTCTGAGTCCACTCAGTGCTATTTTGTGACTGGTCATGGTGGAGACCCATTATCTTGAGGTATATGTGGAAGGTATCTAGCCAACATTGCCAGTCTCCAAATATCTCATTTACTGTTGACTTTCAACGGTAACTTACAGTTTATGACAGTTTTCTGAGCTGCTTGAAGTATGTTTCCATGCCACCATAGGAGGTTTTCCCTCTTTTCCTCAAGTAATGCTGTTTTATGGCTATTTAGATTGTATTTACATTTAATTCTCATGGTGTACATTACACTTTGAGTTTGATTTCATTATTATTATTAAAATAAGTACATATATTATGATAAGGCCACTAAGTTTAAGAAACAAGTTATGGTATGACTACAGAGGAGTCAACCCTACAAATTATGCTGGGAGCATTTTTCTGCAATGACAGCTATGAATTTAAAGTTTTTGTGTAGTTGCACCCCTTATTTCTATGAGAACAATGGATGGAATGCATTTTTCCATACTGGTAATCCCTACAACATTTGCGTTTTCCAGAAGAAAAGACACAAGATTGATATGTATGTCCCATCTCAAGCTGCTCCGGATTGATTCCCAAGAATTTCATACAGTTTTTTCTTTTTTTTAACAATGTCATATCCTGTCCATGATTTTATATCACACAATATTTATTTCTTGGTGTTAAATTCTGTTACTGGAATCTCTGTAGTGCTTATGTGTGGATGATTCTCATCAAAATACTGAACAATTTCATTCACAGCTCTGTTGCACTAAACCACCAATCTGTCACAAACTTTGTGTAATTGCATTAATTTTATGGAGAATAATTCACTTAATAACTCACTATAGTCATAACCAAAGCTACCAATGACATTATAATTAAAAGAATAGAACCATCAAATCACTGAAGGAGGTGGTGTGGTAGTTAAAACACTGGACTTGTGTTCGGGAGGATTGGGATTCAAATTTTTGTCTAGCCATCAAGGTTTACATTTCTGAAATTTTCTTAAATGTCTCGTGGTTAATGAAGGGATGGTTCCTGTAGAAAGCATATGACTGACTTCCTTCCATACCTTTCACAATCTGGTTTTGTGCTGTGTGTCTAATAACCTCATCGTCAGACTGTGTGCGTAGTGTAAAATTTTTGTAATCATAAAGTCACTGATTCAAATCTTGCTAGCACTGTCATTTTTTCTTTTATTTAGCTTCATCATCATCATCATCATCATCATCATCATCATCATCATTTAAGACTGATTATGCCTTTCAGCGTTCAGTCTGGAGCATAGCCCCCGTATAAAATTCCTCCATGATCCCCTATTCAGTGCTAACATTGGTGCCTCTTCTGATGTTAAACCTATTACTTCAAAATCATTCTTAACCGAATCCAGGTACCTTCTCCTTGGTCTGCCCCAACTCCTACCCTCTACTGCTGAACCCATGAGTCTCTTGGGTAACCTTGCTTCTCCCATGTGTGTAACTTGACCCCACCATCTAAGCCTGTTCATCCTGACTGCTACATCTATAGAGTTCATTCCCAGTTTTTCTTTGATTTCCTCATTGTGGACACCCTCCTGCCATTGTTCCCATCTACTAGTACCTGCAATCATCCTAGCTACTTTCATATCCATAACCTCAACCTTGTTGATAAGGTAACCTGAATCCACCCAGCTTTCGCTCCCATTTAACAAAATTGGTCGAAAGATTGAACGGTGCACAGATAACTTAGTCTTGGTACTGACTTCCTTCTTGCAGAAGAGAGTAGATCATAGCTGAGCGCTCACTGCATTAGCTTTGCTACACCTCGCTTCCAGTTCTTTCACTATGTTGCCACCCTGTGAGAATATGCATCCTAAGTACTTGAAAACGTCCACCTGTTCTAACTTTGTTCCTCCTATTTGGCACTCAATCCGTTTATATTTCTTTCCCACTGACATTACTTTCGTTTTGGAGATGCTAATCTTCATGCCATAGTCCTTACATTTCTGATCTAGCTCTGAAATATTACTTTGCAAACTTTCAATCGAATCTGCCATCACAACTAAGTCATCCGCATATGCAAGACTGCTTATTTTGTGTTCACATATCTTGATCTCACCCAGCCAGTCCATTGCTTTCAACATATGATCCATAAATAATATGAACAACAGTGGAGACAGGTTGCAGCCTTGTCTTACCCCTGAAACTATTCTGAACCATGAACTCAATTTACCGTCAACTCTAACTGCTGCCTGACTATCCATGTACAGACCTTTAATTGCTTGCAAAATTTGCCTCCTATTCCATAATCTCGTAGAACGGACAATAACTTCGTCCTAGGAACTCGGTCATATGCCTTTTCTAGATCTATAAAGCATAGATACAGTTCCCTGTTCCACTCATAACACTTCTCCATTATTTGCCGTAAGCTAAAGATCTGGTCCTGACAACCTCTAAGAGGCCTAAACCCACACTGATTTTCATCCAATTGGTCCTCAACTAATACTCGCACTTTCCTTTCAACAATACCTGAGAAGATTTTACCCACAATGCTGATTAAAGAGATACCTCTGTAGTTGTTACAATCTTTTCTGTTTCAATGTTTAAAGATTGGTGTGATTACTGCTTTTGTTCAGTCTGATGGAACCTGTCCTGACTCCCAGGCCATTTCAATTATCCTAATTATCCAATTATACTAATTTTGAATTTGATTGAATATTCTAATTTTCAGGGGTGATCAGTAAGTAAAAATTGAAAGATGTTACTTTTATTAAAAATTATGTTTCAATATTTGTTAGTTGACATTTCCAATGTTAATGAATATGGAATTGAAAGAAAAGAAAAAATTTGCTGCTAACAGGATTCAAACGAGTGACTCAATTATTATAAACTGTTGCACTACACACATAGTAACTGATGACATCGTTAATAATGTGGAAATGTTTTTGTACTTAACAACAATCAAAATATTCTAATTTTCAAAGCCACTACTTTTGGGAATTGATACCTGAATAGTGGTTTTCAAATCTTGTAAGGATGATGAAAACTGAAAAAGGCCAGTTCTCAAGGTCCCCTTTTAAGAAAGCAAACTGTAATTGGCTCTTGATAAGTGTATTAAGTCAGAGGCATATCAGAATGTATGAACTCATGTTTCCTTTAAACTCAAACTTCCATCATTTTTCAAGCAATACTGTGATGCTGACACAATTAAATATTTTTTCTAGGTCAAAGACATAAATATTTTTTTCTAAATCAAAGAACACAACAGTAACATATTTCCTATACCCTACATCAGTTGTTATAGTATCAATTAACTGTGGAGCAGCTACACAAATTGACATAGTTTTCATAATAATTTCAAATTTTAAATTGTGTTTACTAAAAAATGCAGTACTGGATGAATAATTATACAAAAAGATTGAAAGTAGTCCGGCACTAACTAATAGTGGTTTTTAATGTAGACTATGCAAACTGTTCATCAGATTGTCATTTTGGGTCATTTCACACCACTAGGAGTACTCTCTTGTGATCATGCTTGTAGATCATGATGTTTCAATTTATTTGATAATCATGGCAATGTAACAGAATGACCATAGCCCTGCAATTTTTTATAAATGTTGGAACATCAAACAGGCTGCACACATAGTGATGTATTTTTCTTAAGAAAGCCCCAATTCTGGCACATTGACATTACATCTGTTGGTAGCTCAACATTAATATTATAGATAATACCTGCTTCTAATTATACCTTGCCACGGTAAAATACGTGAAGAAAAAATATTGAAGGGAAGCTGATCTATAAATTCTAATTAATTCTTTCAATCAGACAGTGATGTATTGTTCTAACCAAAGTAATATTTTTATTTTCACTTAACCAAAGAAATTCAAAATCAGATGGTCAAAGATGGATGGAGGTAGACAAAAAATTGCATAATAATCCTGAGATAATGAAGGTTTTTTTACTGATATCAGCATTGTAGACTATATCTTCACTCATGGCCTTATAATATATTAAATGCTCCCCCACAAAATATCCATCTTCTGAAGAGGGGATGAACTGGGTTCCTCTTTGATGTACTTTTGTCCAAAGCATGTTATATGATTTTCTCGTGAGACAATCCCTTACACTCATATTATTTTTTTCTACCACTGCAGTCTGACTATTTCCAATAGTAAAAGAACTTAAAAAATAAAAATAATTAACATGAGTTTTAATGTCACAATGCCAATGAATATGATTTAATTAGAAACTCTCAGTAAAGAGGTGTAATATTTCTGGACACAAATGAATTTGAATGTGAAATGTTTTGTTATCTGGAATTAAATACAAACAAAGGACCATAATGGAGAGTCTCAGCTCCAACAAAATAATCTATTCACAAGATAAGCACTTGACACCTAGATAGCTTTATGACATATGTTGAAATGTGAATAAAATTATACTCACAGGACTTCTGTCGAAGACAGCGAATCAGGTGGTTCAGAATGCACAGCATCTCCTATTCTCTCTGCACATAGTTGATAGGAGTCACATACTCTTACTAGGGGCTGAATATCTGAACCTGTGAAAAACATATAAAAATAGCATTTCCTATAAAGCAGACAATACACTAAAAGGCCGAGAATGAAATTATACAGTGACAATATTATGTAAATTGAAGGTGGAGAAGGAAGAAAGGAAGTGAAATGGAAGGAACCAATGATATCAACTGCATCGGGACTTTATGCAAAATCAGCAGCCATGAGTGAAAATGTGTGTTGCACTGGGACTTTAACCTGGTGGCTCCTGCTTGCTAGGCAGTTGCATTAACCACTGCACAACCAAATACAGTGTTTATTGCAAATGCATGGTCTACCTCGGCATACACCCCAGCTGACTCCACACTCCCACCTAGTGCCACCTGTCTGCCATCCCTGTCTATCTCATCCATGCTCACCAATTTTAGATTCCCACTGTAGGTTGACTGTAAATGTGTAAGCACAAGATTCATTGCCCGTCAAGGCAAATAAGTTACATGAATGTGTGGTGCCGATTTTTTCAGACATGTCCAAAAGAACAGACACCACACATTCTAACAATGACAATACACTGAAACCATAAAATTATATGATCCTTGTTGATTTCCTAATTAATATTTTTGAAGCTTTGGATTCATAAAAACCCTTATCCCTCAAGCAGACATGGTGTTTTTCGTAACACGAGCAGGCACATGGTATATTTTGTACACTTGGAAGGTATAGCTGTCTTTATGTTACCAAGGTAAACACATATGAGCAAAAGCACAGTTTATTCTTAGTTTAATCAAACAACAATGACATTAAATTACATAATATGAAGAAAAGCACTTTATAATTAAACAATAATGGAATAAACTTTTATTGCATCACTTTGTTGCCATGGTCAGGTATTACCCTCGGTAATGACCCACTCTTTAGCATTAAACAGCACAGGTGCAACAACAACTGAGCAATGCAAAACAATTTGTGGTTGTTGCACTTTATACATAGGCATGCCCACTGAAGGGTTTATAGTCAAGGTTGCAAATGTAATTTCATAGATTACTAGTTTTGGCTTATCTACCAGCCATCTTCAGATCACTAGTATTAGAAAATAATATCTAAGAGCACAGAAATGTAAACATTTAACATAAAAGTTCCATCATGCAATATACACTACAACAAAAAACATTGATTAGTCCACAAATGCCAAACAGTGGGACACAAATATCTTAATTTGTGTGAGCAGGATCACTTGTTACACAATCCAATGAAACAGAGATGAAAATTATCTTAAAAACATATTTAAGTTGTGGTAATAATATATTAGTGCAAGAATGCATAACAAGAAGACATACATTGAGACTACAATTCTTACCAAGAATAAAAAGTCACCCTTCGTAATGTAACTGACGGTATCATACAGTTTTCATATGTGGACATTGAGTTCATGCTTGCTACATTATGTTATTCTAAAGTAACGCCATAAGCATTGACTGTTACAGATCCTAGAGTGAGGTGTCTGTTCCACATTAGAAAATAACATTATATAACCTCCATATGTGAACATAAACATCATGTGCGGCTCATGAAACAAGCCTTGGTAGACCAGGAAGTGCCCATGCTACAGCAGGCAAAAAAGTAACTGATGGTAGGTGTCAAGATGTACAAGAAGACAAGTTCTGACAAAATAATGACAAAATGAATAATTAAATTAAAATTATATATTAATACCTTCAGCTGCTGATATACCAGGTGATCAAAAAGTCATTATAAATTTGAATTGAAAACTTAATAAACCACAGAATAACATAGATAGAGAGGTAAAAATTGACACACATGCTTGGAATGACATGGGGGTTTATTAGAACTGGGGAAAAAAAAAAAAAAAAAACAACCTTCACAAAATGTCCGACAGATGGCGCTGGACAGCAAAACATCAGTGACTGTTCATGACAATAGTGGTAGGTATAAAAGGAGCTGTAATAAGAGAGAGAATCAGATGCGCCAGCAGTCGCAGCATGTTGACGTTACCTGAAAAGGCGCTTTTAGTGAACCTGTATTATCAGAATGGGGAATGTGCTAGTTCAGCATTACGATGCTATTGCCATAGGAAGGGGATTCGAACGGGTAAAGGTCTGTTGACAAATGTAGCTGTGCTGAGAATGATTTCGAAGTTCAAAGCCATGGGTTGTTTAGACGATAGACCCCGTAGTGGCCGACCGAGCACAAGGCGTAATGCTGCTGAGACAGTTCAGGAAGAAATGGAGACTGTAGCGGGTTCGTCTATGCATGGGGAAGTCGGCGTTCGTGCAGTCACACGTCGCACTGGCATTCCATACACTACTGTTTGGTTGGCACTGAGGCATACCCTCCGATGCTATCCGTACAAAATCCATCGGCATCACGAACTGTTACCTGGTGATTTAGTGAAGGGGAGGGCATTTGCTGTGTGGGCATTTCAAAAGATGGCGGAAGATGACGATTGGTTGAGTAACATGTTGTGGACCGACAAAGCTGATTTCACGCTCTGAGGGTCTGTCAGCGCCCATAACTGCAGAATTTGGGCTACCAAAAATCCTAGAACTGTCGTGGGAACTCCATTGCACAACGAGAAAGTCACGGTATGGGTTGGATTTACAACATCTACCATTATCGGGCCTTTTTTCTTCGAGGAAATGCATGATCGTGGTTTTGTAACTGTTACTGTGATGGGTGAGAGGTACGCCGATATGTTGCAGAATCATATCATTCCCAGCGTGGCTGATAAACACCTGCTGGAATGTACGATGTTATGCAGGATGGCGCTCCACTCCATATTGCTAGATGCGTGAAAGATCTCTTGCACGCGTCGTTTGGTGATGATGGTGTGCTCAGCCACCACTTTCGTCATGCTTGGCCTCCCAGGTCCCCAGGCCTCAGTCCGTGCGATTATTGGCTTTGGGGTTACCTGAAGTCGCAAGAGTATCATGATCGACCGACATCTCTAGGGATGCTGAAAGACAACATCCGATTCCAATGCCTCACCATAACTCTGGACATGCTTTACAGTGCTGTTCACAACATTATTCCTCGACTACAGCTATTGTTGAGGAATGATGGTGGACATATTGAGCATTTCCTGTAAAGAACATCATCTTTGCTTTGTCTTCCTTTGTTATGCTAATTGTTGCTATTCTGATCAGATGAAGCGCCATCTGTCGGACATTTTTTGAGCTTTTGTATTTTTTTTGTTCTAATAAAACCCCATGTCATCCCAAGCATTTGTGTCAAATTGTACCTCTCTATCTACATTATTCCGTGATTTATTTAGTTTTCAAATTTATACTGACTTTTTGATCACCCAGTATATCAATGGGGACAGGTGAAAATGTGTGCCCCAACCGGGACTCAATCCTGGGATCTTCTGCTAACATGGCAGACACTCTATCCATCTGAGCCACTGAGGCACAGAGGATCATGTGACTGCAGGGACTATTTCACGCGTGCCTCCCGCTAGACACCACATTCTCACCCTGTATGTCCGTCCCACCCCAACACACTCATTACTTGTGGAAGACATTCTTACCAAGTCCTGTAAGAGTTTGAGGAATATGTGTGCATCTGCACAGAAGAAGAAGGTCATGGCCAGTATTGGCAGAACTATATTCTTATATGATGCGGCACTGGCACATTTCAGTCATCCTATGCATTGATGAACTGACAGTTTCCAGGAAAGTGGGTTGGCAGAGGTGGTCTTGCACTATGGTTAATCAGTCTATTTTTCTCAAAACTTTCTTGATGTGACTTGGTTACCTTGTGCACCAAAAGCCCCATATATCTAATGCCCAAAACATTCAGATGTATCACACTGTATGTATGGCTGCTTATTTAAGTAATTCTTCCATCTTTATGTTTAGGAGTAATTATAAGTTTGGATACACATTTCTTCTATAAACCTAAAGACAGTGAGGGTTGGTCTGAAGACAACACTCTACAATAACAAAAGTACACACATATTGCTCTTTAGTAGCTAAACGAAACCATGATATATCTTGTGTCCATAGCTGGCTCTTTAGTAACTAAACAAAACCATGATGCATCTTGAGTCAACAGGTGAACCTGAAAGAGCTTCATTAACTTAACTTACATGTTTACAGTATTCACCTGTTATAGAAATTTTATATTTATGGACTTCCTATTACATATAGGCACCATCCAGCATTTATTTTTTCCCTTCAGTAATAGATAAACACATACATCCACCTGGAAAAAGTGTCAGAATCCTGCATTCAGCATTTGATGATTTGCTTTCAGGCACCACAGAAACATGTAGACATGTATGGATGTTTGATTTCCAAGTTAGTCATTTGCTTTCTCAGGTTTTTTAAAATTAAATCCCTAATTGAGATAGTGTTCAATACTTTTTCTTCACACTCTTTCTTTTACTCTGGAAGATGGGGCAAAATCCATTAAGGAAAATTATACAGCTGCCTTGCTACACTGTATGGCAGTTTTTTCATATAATATTTTACTAACTATGTACAAATATATCCATAAAACAATGGGACATTGACAGCTCACCAGGAGGTAAAAGAAGATAGGCTTCAAACTTCTCATTTGAGGTCGTAGGCAAAGAGGGGGATCCTTTGGAAATGTATCCAAAACTGTAACTCAATGGCTGGTCTACATCCTCTGCCTCAGATGTTTGCAACAAAAATTTTGTACGGAATGCTTCTCCTTGCATGGGTTTTACCTAAGAAAATGTCACATAGACACAATTTACTATTATTGTTTGTATATTTATAATTAATTAAATTGACAAGTTCCTTATCAATATCACAAAAATGTAACAAACACAAATAAATGAAAGGTGAAAGTTAAACAACGAAAAATTCAGGATGGAATGTAACAATATTATGAAAAGGATAACTGAGTTGCAGATGGGCACAACAAAAAGATTGTCAGAAAGTGAGCTTTGAGCCAACAAGGCCTTCATTGGAAACAGACAACATACACACACAGACTCATGCAAACACAACTCACACACATATGACCACAGTCTCTGGCTGCCGTCATGTGTGTGGTTGAGCTGCATTTACATGAGTGTGTCTGTGTGTGTTGTCTATCTCTTGTTTGTTGGTTGAAAGCCCATTTTGTGACAGTCTTTCTGTTGTGCCTATCTGCGCCTCAGCATGTCCACTATATGGTGAGCACGAACTATCCTTTTCATAATATTGTTACAAATGTGAAAGATAATACAGTTTGAAATAATTGTTTCCTAATATGACTGCAAATTCACCATTCATTTGGATCAGACGAAATTTCCTCTACGTGATAAACTGTATTACTACACAACTACTCCGATTTTTCTATTGAACACAAAAGATAATTTATTTACCAACTTCTGAGGCAAGCAATGGAAATTCATGGATGGCATAATATGTGAAAGAAAGGAAAGGGAACCACTCACCTATAACAGACTAATGTGTGATGCAAAGTAATGCTCAATAGGATTCAGTATTTACAGTAGCTTTTGAGCTCTTGCTTTTTCTTTAGCAAAAGTACACATATTCAATTCATATGGACCAAAATGTTCACTTCCACAGCATCAAAAGCTACATAATACTGTAATCTGTTGAGTGTTTCTAAGACTAGATAGGTTCACATACAAATAAAACAAAATAACTAATGTGGAAGCCTTTATGTTCCTTTAAATAGGCACATATTTTAGCGCACTCATGCAAAGCTAGTCATTTTTAAGAACCCACACAGATATCTGTGTTGGAGCGTATAGCAACTTATCAAAAAAGAGCAATGTAATCAGTTTCCCTGTAGAGATCCATGCAGGGAAATATATAAATAATTTAAAATAATTACACTTTCCGGCTTATATACACTGAAGAGCCAAAGAAACTGGTACACCTGCCAATTATCATGTAGGGTCCCTGCGAGCACGCAGAAATGCCTCAACACAATGTGGCATGTATTTGACTAATGCATGAAGTAGTTCTGGAGGGAATTGACACCATGAATCCTGCAGGGCTGCCCCTAAATCCATAAAAGTGCAAGGGGGTGGAAATCTCTTCTGAACAACATGTTGCAAGGCATCCCAGATATGCTCAATAATGTTCATGTCTGGGAAGTTTGGTGGCCTGCAGAGGCGTTTAAACTCATAAGAGTGTTCCTGGAGCCACTGTATAGCAATTCTGGATGTGTATGGTGTCGCATTGTCTTGGTGGAATTTTCCAAGTCCATTCGAATGCACAATGGACACGAATGGATGCAGGTAAGCAGACACGATGCTTACGTGTGTGTCACCTATCAGAGTTGTATCTAGACGTATCAGGGGTTCCATATCATTCCAACTGCACACACCCCACACTATTATACAGCCTCCACTAGTTTAAACAGTCCACTGCTGACATACAGGGTCCATGGATTCATGAGATTTTCTCCATACCCATACACGTCCATCTGCTCAATATAATTTGAATTGTGACTCGTGTGACCAGGCAACATGTTTCCACTCACCACAGCCCGACGATAGTATTGATGGGCCCAGGCGAGGTGTCAAGCTTTGTGTCACCCTGTCATCAAGGGTACACAAGTGAGCCTTTGGCTCCAAAAGCCTGTATTGATCATGTTTAATTGAATGGTTTTTCATGCTGACACTTGTTGATGGTCCAGCATCAAAATCTGCAGCAATTTGCAGAAGGGTTGCACTTCTGCCGCACTGAATGATTCTCTCCAGTTATCATTGGTCCCGTTCTTGGAGGAACTTTTTCCGGTCATAGCAATGTCGGAGATTTGATGTGTTACCAAATTCCTGATATTCATGGTACACTCGTGAAATGGACGTACGGAAAAATTTCCACTTCATCGCTACCTTGGAGATGCAGTGTCCCATCGCTCATGCGCTGACTGTAGCACCATGCTCAAACTGACATAAATCTTGATAACCTGCCATTGTAGCAGCAGAAACCAATCTAACAACTGCGCCAGACACTTGTTGTCTTATTATAGGTGTTGCCCACTGTAGTGCCGTATTCTGCTTGTTTACATATCTCTGTATTTGAGTATGCATGCATATATCAGTTTTTTGTTGCTTCAGTGTATTTATGAATGCATGTGCTTTCTGAAAAATCACCAGAAATTTTCAACACTAAACAATCAGGTTCATAACAACAAAATGAGAAACAGAGATGACTCTTACAGACACACCTACAAAAGAGCTGTTTACCAAAAACTCTAAAATTATCAAACCAAAATACTTTTCCTGCATTGTCTGTTACTATAAAGAAAATTGAAGAATTCCATAAATTTGAAATGAAACTAAAACAATTTTTAGTAACACACAGCTTTTATAACTTGAAGACTATGAAAATGCAAAATTATTTACACATAGCAAAGTAGATGATTGCATTTGTATGTAAGTTTGCAAATAACTTGAATACAAGAGGTTTTATTGTAACTAGCCCTTGCTATGAATTGATTACATCCATACAATGTTGACTGATAGAAATTTATTACACTCATTATTAATTATCCTCAATGTGGTCCACCTTCATCTGTGTCAAGTTAATAGCTCCAAAATGCCCCAGTGTATGTTATACTAATTGCCATTCTTAATTGTAAAGGTTCTAGAAAGGCCCCTTTTCTTGAATGTATTCCATAACTGTATCTGTTATCTTTATTATTTGGTTGTCAGCCCAATTTTAATAGCTTTCAGTAGCACAACAATTCTGATTTTATTAATTTCTTTTCCTCCATTTCTTTCACAGTCATTGTTTCATCTTCACACAAGGCTATACTCGAGATGCACAGTTTCCAAACCTACGTCATGAATTTTGCCACTCTCCCTCACTCCCTTCAACTCAAGGAATCTTATTTCCTGGGCTTCAGAATTATTTCACACCTACAGTCTTTTGAAATTCCAGTTTTTATTACAGGAAGGCATAATTCTCCTTTGTATGTCCTACAGTCCTGCTACATCTCTTTAACAAGTCTCCATTAGTGACGATTTTCTTCTTCCCTCCTTGCCACTACTGTGTCTCTTCCCCAAATTATTTTTATCTCTTGCAATCCCGACTTCAGTTCTATTATCCTTATCTTCTTTGTACCTGCCGCAAATTTACTGTATTCAACATCTCCAAGTCTCATTCTCCATTTATTTTTTCCAAATCTTTTGTTTCATTTTATTCTATATTTTGTGCTCCTGTTCTTCATGCTCCTTTATCTTTCTTTGGCCTTTCTAACTCACTGTTTCCTTGAACAACTCCCAGATATCTCCCCAACACCTCCATCATACAAAGTAGCCCATACTTTAATCAGTTGCATGAACAATGGTTCCTGTAAGTCTATTCACTTTCTGTTTATGCCTACACCACCACACTAGTGACACAAGAACTTCACAATTGTACATATCTACAGGGCTATTACAAATGATTGAAGCGATTTCATAAATTCACTGTAGCTCCATTCATTGACATATGGTCACAACACACTACAGATACGTAGAAAAACTCATAAAGTTTTGTTCAGCTGAAACCGCACTTCAGGTTTCTGCCGCCAGAGCACTCGAGAGCGCAGTGAGACAAAATGGTGACAGGAGCCGAGAAAGCGTATGTCGTGCTTGAAATGCTCTCACATCAGTCAGTCATAACAGTGCAACGACACTTCAGGATGAAGTTCAACAAAGATCCGCCAACTGCTAACTCCATTTGGCAATGGTATGCGCAGTTTAAAGCTTCTGGATGCCTCTGTAAGGGGAAATCAACGGGCCGGCGTGCAGTGAGCGAAGAAACGGTTGAACGCGTGCAGGCAAGTTTCACGCGTAGCCCACAGAAGTCGATGAATAAAGCAAGCAGGGAGCTAAACGTACCACAGCCGACGGTTTGGAAAATCTTACGGAAAAGGCTAAAGCAGAAGCCGTACAGTTTACAATTGCTACAAGCCCTGACACCCAATGACAAAGTGAAACGCTTTGAATTTTCGGCGTGGTTGCAACAGCTCATGGAAGAGGATGCGTTCAGTGCGAAACTTGTTTTCAGTGATGAAGCAACATTTTTTCTTAATGGTGAAGTGAACAGACACAATGTGTGAATCTGGGCGGTAGAGAATCCTCACGCATTCATGCAGCAAATTTGCAATTCATCAAAAGTTAATGTGTTTTGTGCAATCTCACGGTTTAAAGTTTACGGCCCCCTTTTCTTCTGCGAAAAAAAAACATTACAGGACACGTGTATCTGGACATGCTGGAAAATTGGCTCATGCCACAACTGGAGACCGACAGCGCCAACTTCATCTTTCAACAGGATGGTGCTCCACCGCACTTCCATCATGATGTTCGGCATTTCTTAAACAGGAGATTGGAAAACTGATGGATCGGTCGTGGTGGAGATCATGATCAGCAATTCATGTCATGGCCTCCACGCTCTCCCAACTTAACCCCATGCAATTTCTTTCTGTGGGGTTATGTGAAAGATTCAGCCTTTAAGCCTCCTCTACCAAGAAACGTGCCAGAACTGCGAGCTCGCATCAACGATGCTTTCAAACTCATTGATGGGGACATGCTGTGCTGAGCGTGGGAGGAACTTGATTATTGGCTTGATGTCTGCCGAATCACTAAAGGGGCACATATCGAACATTTGTGAATGCCTAAAAAAAATAATAAAGTTATTGTAGAGCTGTGAAATCGCTTCAGTCATTTGTAATAACCCTGTATTTCTAATAGGTTTATAAATCTCTGACTATTTACCAAGCAAACACATTAATAGATTAATTTTCTGTTTTTCCTGCCAACTAGAATTTCATTTTTAGGCCAAGTAAGATGCTCTGCCTAATAATCAAACACTGCATTTGAATTTCTCCTGTACGTTAACCTCCCACCCCCATTCCCCTCTCTCTCCTGCCCTTTTACTGGAGCATTTGAATCTTGTCCATTCTTTGTTGTTATGTATGAGGGGTAATCACAAAGTTTTAATTTTAACATAAAAATAGTCATATAATTAATTTTTTGTCTGTTTGTAGTTGCATGCTGACAGTCTTGATAGACAATGAAATCTCCACATCCCCATACAGTAGCATGTAACTACAGAAGCCAAAATAAGGTTTGTGTCTTCAACTTTCTTGCCTCTTACTTGTTATGCAGTATTTATCTTTATCCATTTGTTCTTTAACTGTTTGCTGCCAGTCAAAATCATCATTCAGTTTCTACTTCACTATAATAAAAATCTTTCAGGAAACAAAGGGTGTTATTAGGAAAGAGACAGGTATTAAGCTATCAGGCATCAACCAGCCGGGAACTAATTGCATTTGGGGCCCGACAAGGTTCCATCTTAGAGCCCTTACTTTTTATTATATATATATCAATGACCTTTCATCAGTAACATTACCAGATGCCAAGTTTGTTTTGTTTTCCAATGGTACAAAAATTGCAATAAATAGCAAATCAAGTGTAGTCTTAGAAAGATCGGCTAGTAAAATATTTGTGGACATTAATCACAGGTTCCTAGCCAATTCTTTGTCACTAAACTTTGGAAAAACACATGTACACGCCTAACATATGATGACAAGCATATAGAAGAAGTGGACAGAGTTAAATTCTTGGGCTTGATAATAAATTCAACTTGGAGGAGCACACTACAGAACTGCTGAAGTGTCTAAACAAACCTCTATTTGCAATGCGAATTCTGTCAGACATAGGGGATTTAAAAATGTAAAAGCTGGCATTCTATGCTTACTTTCACTCCATAATGGCATATGCGATTATTTTTTGGGGTAACTCATGAAGCCAAGCTAAAGTTTTCTGGGCACAAAAACGTGCAATAAGAATTATATGTGAAACGAGGGATACTAACTACTCCTTCATAATATATTTATTCCTTAATGAAATTTGTCATTAAAAATATATCATTTTTTCAAATCAACAATTCAGTTCATAGAATCAGTATTAGAAATAAGAATAATCTTCAGAAGGATTTAAAGCCACTTACTCTTGTACAAAAAGGTGTGCATTATTCAGTAATACACATTTTCAATAACTTGCCAGAAGCCATGAAAAGCTTAACAACCAATGAAATTCAGTTTAAGGAAAGCCACAATTGAACTTCTGCACCATTTCAGTGCAGCAATGTGTCCATTGTAAATAAGTATTGTAGCAGTTCTATTATATGTTTATTACCTTAGAGGTAAAAAAAAAAAAATTCAGTTTTAAATTCAGTGCATTTATGTAATCTTAGTAACTGAGTGTTGTAAAATGATCCTTTCATATAGTTCATAAAAAAATAAAAATAAAATAAAAAAGGACGATCATTCCACTTGGGACCTGTGGAAGGTACATTAGCTTATTTGTTTTAGTTGTAAATATTTGTCATGCATTATTATTTTTCTGACATGTTATACATCCTGGATGACATCCTCACTATGGATCAATTGGAATGAAAGCAAATCCAATCTAATCTAATCTGTCTTTATCAATGAGATCATCACTCTAGTAATCCCAATAATCCCATACACACCCAAAAACTTAGATTTTTCTATTATATTTTTTATTTGTTGTAGGTAAACTATGTTCATAGCAGATGTGGTATTTTTGAAAGAACGAAACCAGATGAGCTACGTTTTTTCAAAGTTGAAAGTTAGTTTATCTGTGCAAAATGAGTTAGCAAACACTTCACTTACTGCAAGGAGAATTCAATAAGTAAAGCAACACACTTTACTCTGAAAGCTGGTTGATTTTAATCAAGATTCCAATACAGTGTATTAATCCTCATTCTTTTGGCTACAAAGCCATATTTTTCAACACAATCTCTGTTCAATGCGATGACCTTATGCCACCTTACTTGGAGGACTTGTATGCCCATAACTCTACTGGTTGATGTTGCAGCCAATGTCTTGCTGCATCAATAACCTCCCAATCATCCATATACTGCTTTCCACAGAGTGCTTTCTTAATTGGGCTGAACAGATGGAAGTTGGAAGGTGCAAGATCTGGGCTGTAGTGGGAAATAGGAAGAGTAGTTCAACAAAGTTTTGTGAGCTCCCCTCAGGTAAGCAGACTTATGTGAGGCTGTGCATTGTCATGGAGCAGCAGAAGTCATTTGCATTTTTGTGGTGATAGACATGCTGAAGTCGTTTCTTCAATTTTCTGAGGGTAGCACAATACAATCCAGAGTTGATCATTGTATCATCATGGAGGACATCAGAGTCCCAGAAAACTGTCACCATGATTTTACTGGTGGAAGGTGCAGCTTTGAAATTTTTCTTTGGAGGAGAAGTGATGTGGTGCCACTTCATGGATTGCCATTTTGTTATCAGCTCGAAGTGATGAACCCATGTTTCATCACCTATGATGACGTTTGACAAAAAATTATCATGATAGGCCTTATAACATGCAAGCAATTTTGCACAGGTGGGCATTCATTGCTCTTTATGGTCTAGTATTAAGTGGCAAGGAACCCAGTGGGCACAGGCTTTTGAATACCCCAACTGGTGGATGGATGTATCAACACTAATGACAGAGGTGTCCCCTTGAACAGTAAGGTGTTTGCTTGTAATCTGTCAATCACTTCATATGAGTGCATATATATGTTCCAAACTTGAAGGAGTCACAGCTGTGTGTGGCAGGCTGGTACACAGAGATCCGACAGGTTTGTGCAACATTGTTGCGATGATGACAGACGCGTCGCCCAATGACAATGTTTTTGTTCACTGGCAGGTCTCTGTATACATTCTGTACGTGTCTTTGAATATCTGCAGTTCTCTGGTTTCCCACCAAAATAAACTCAATAGCAGGTTGGAATGCACCTCCGTCACAGATGTCACTTTGAAGGCTATGTATAGCACCACCAACTACTGGAGCTTTACGTAACTATAGGGGCTGAAGCAGGAATATTCCACAACATCTCATAAAAAATTCTACCTTTTTTCAACCAAAACTGACAGAGAGAAAATGTGTTGCATTGCTTACTAAATACTTCTCAAATATTCTCCATGGATGCTTCTCTGATTGGCTTGACAGTAATATTTGAATCAGGAAGCAAAATTAGTCTTAAAGCATTATTACATATTATGCATATGTTACTAATATGCATGTAAAATGATATATGTAATAATGCTTTTATTATCAATAAAAAGGACTACTTTTACCCCTGATTAGAATAAAATGTTTGATTATGAATGTAGAAGAAGAACTGTAACAGGACCATTATTTAACCCTGGAGAACGCCCACTGAGATTTCGCCATACGAAGATGATAATATAAAGTCCCTGCTTGTATTACTCAAACATCCTAATGAAACTTCCTGTATCATGTTTGTTAAACAGGAACTAAATTTGGTACATGCTGAAGTTAGTTTTACTAATAGAATAATAGGACTGACACAATCAAATGGCTTTGATAAGTCACAGAAGATTCAAACTACTGATATTTTATGATGTAAACATTTTATTATGTGCTCAGTGAAGATATAAGATATAAGGAATAAGGGATCATACAGAGGCATACAGACAGTTGTTTTACCATCACTCTGTTTGTGAGTGGAACAGGAGGAGAAATGACAAGTAGTGGTACAGGGTAACCTCCACCACACACTTTATGGTTGCTTGCAAAGTATCTATGTAGATGTAGAGATTCACTGAAAAAGTGTTGGATGAGGTGCACTGACAAAGAAGAGGCCCATGTTTAAAAAGTGAATACCTTTTACATAAAAAATAGTCTTTCACTACCAAGTGAAGAAATTTTCTCATAGCTTCACATAAACATTCTTTTCTTGTAAGTGCATTTATCTTTTAACAAAAAACATCTGATGTAGTTGCTAATTTTCATTCTCCATGATTAAACAAACAGCAATACCTGTAATGGTTGGATATTTGGTGGAGAATTTGTGACAATGACAGTGTCTGCATGGCTTGAGGAATTCCCACATGAAGCAGACAGTCGGAGACAGTATTTGGTGTCTCCTTTCAGGCCTGGCCATGTTCCCACAGGACCAGGAATACCAAGCTGTATCTCCCTGTAAATTTGCCTTTATTAGGTAATATAGCAATACAAAATTAACAAGATTGTGAAAAAGGTAATAAATACATGCTAGCACAACATCATGGCTACCATCCATCAAGGCAATTAGGTACTCCGCAGAGAAACAGAACACATGTTTTATATCATATATATGCACACACTTCATGTACTAAAGTAATAGCCCATAATTAATACTGCAACTATGAAAGGTGAGGTTATAGGTCTAAATTTTACAACAAATAGCATAAATTAACCAGAATCATAATTGTAAACACTTTTAAAATCTAGTAACAATTAATTACTTCTGTTGTTGTTATTGATATCAACTAACAGAAAACAGCACGTCAGACAATCTAACTCTTTTTTCATCTTTTTTTACACAAATTTCCTAAATGCACACCATCAAATGTTACTTTTTTCCTTACTTTATTTTCACAATTTTTTTGAACTCACTTTAAAAACAAGCACCATGTAGAGTACATTATTGAAAATCATTTGTTCATTGATCGCATTCTGCAGATCCCCAAAAAAAAGTTCAAATGTGTGTGAATTCGTAAGGGACCAAACTGCTGAAGTCATCGGTCTCTAGTCTTACAAACTACTTACACTAACTTATGCTAAGAACAACATACATGCCCATGTCTGAAGGAGGGCTTGAGCCTCTGGGAGGAGGGGCCGCACATTCCGTGACATGGCATTTCAAACCACGTGGCCACTCCACACAGCAATCCCATCAAAAAGGAGAGACTTTACAGAGGGGGCAAGTCAACGTATACAGTAACAAGAAACAAGGACAGCATAGGAACTTCTTCTACATACTTTATTAACAAAAAATATCATTATTCTGCATAATGCTGTTAATGCTTATAACTTCTAAATTTAATATGCTTATAACTTCTAAATTTAATCAAGTAAATTAGTAAGAAAGCTGTTATTCCAAAGAAAGCTGCTGCTTCCTTACTTTTACTATGAAGCCGCTGTTTATCTCTGATGAGATGCATAATATTTACTTGATTACGATGGTTGATATGATTTGATCTGTTTTTTACTTGGTCCTGTTGATTACATATCCTACAAAGGGTGCACTACTAATGTAGGACAAATCAAGTGAAATAATACAAAATTATGTGAGCATTTTGTATATCATACAAATACTTATTTTCTATGAATGACTGACTGCAGACAATATTACAACCTGCATTTTACTGGTATAAGTTCAAGTGAATGCTTAAAATAGCGGAATGAATGAAGTCATGCAAATAAATAAATAAATTTACACAGTGTCATAATGGTTTAAATTAAAATACAAAATTTACATCTTCATCACATAAGTAACTTCAAGTGAATACTTAATAGTGTGGAATAAATGGTAGTACACATTTTAATCTATGATGTACATGAATTTTCATTATTTTTATTATTATAACTTATGTTAGGAATACACAATTTTATCTTCATAACATAGGTAAAGCTTTTCTTTTAAGAGTTTTATTTTTTACCTAACTAGTTTCATCTATTTTTACTCAAAAGGATGCCTTTTTACTCTACAAATTCATTCATTTTATAAAATGTTTGTTCCCTAAGGGATGCTTTTAGTTTCCTTTTGAATACCTGTATCTTATTAATTTCCTATTTTTTACACTGATGAGAAATTTTTCCCCTGTCTTATGTTATGTTTGTGAATGTCACAGTTTTTTTGGAATAATTCCTTGTTACTGGATACAAACATCATCAGTGAGAATACATATTGATTTCTAACAGTAAATATCCTGAGAGTCTTAAAGAGACCTCTGCAGAATGTTCTGTTAGAAACCTCACATATAATCCTCACTACTCTTTTTTGTAGTTTGGAGACTTTTTCAACACCTGTAGCATTTCCCCAGAAGATAATACTGTTAGGACAGTACAGAATGGAAATATGCAAAATATGATGAAACCAATCTTTATCTACCAACAAGGTGAGAAGCAGCTCTCAAGGCAAAACATGCTGTGCTAAGTTTTTGACCAGTTGATCAATTTGCTCTTTCCATCTTAGCTGGCTGGCTATCTGGATGCCTAAGAATTTTGTATGTGTGATTTCATACATTTTTTGGTTGATAACTCCATTTTAAGAACTTGGAGATTTTTATTGACTGGCTGAAATTGTATAATATTAGTTTTAAAAAAAATTAGGGTTAGCCAATTTGCTGTGAACCATCTGTGTACTTGGCTTGTATCCTGCACTGCGGAGCTGGGACCCTCAATTACAATACTTGTGTCATCTGCAAACACGACCATTTTTGCTCTCTCATTAATTGTAACTGGTAGATCATAGATGTAGATCAAGAAAATCAGTGGTCCAAGGATCGAGTCCTGGGGGACTCTGTATTTTACATTTCCTCAGTCGGAATTTACTGTTACACCTACCTCCATTAAGATAACTCTTTGCTTCCTGTTGTGTAGATAAGATTCTAGTGATGTCACAAAGGTTTGTCTTTAATGCCATAGTATGGAAGCTTTTTTAGTAATGTGTTATGATCTACACAGTGGTAAGCTTTAGCAGGGTCACAAAAGATCCCCATAGGATACCTTCTGAGATTTAATTCACCTAGAGTTTCATCAGTTAGGCTAAATCTAACTCTCTATGTGGAGCAAAGAGATGAGCCAATAATTGGACAGTACTTATACGTCTCTTGCCCTACTTTTGTGGATGGGCAACACCATTGCATGTTTCATTCTATCTGGAAATTTCCCAGTTTTCATTGACCAGTTACACCAATAGCATAATAAGTGACTGATTAAGTCTGCACATGACTTTAAAATTCTATCTGATATTCCATCACATCCAGAAGATCCACAGCTTTTAAGTAATTTTATGATTTTTAAAATTTCTTTAGGAGTTGTGCTTTTGAAATGAAGAACTATATTTATATATAAAAACAAAGATGAGGTGACTTACCGAACAAAAGCGCTGGCAGGTCGGTAGACACACAAACAAACACAAACATACACACAAAATTCAAGCTTTCGCAACAAACTGTTGCCTCATCAGGAAAGAGGGAAGGAGAGGGGAAGACGAAAGGAAGTGGGTTTTAAGGGAGAGGGTAAGGAGTCATTCCAATCCCGGGAGCGGAAAGACTTACCTTAGGGGGAAAAAAGGACAGGTATACACTCGCACACACGCACATATCCATCCACACATACAGACACAAGCAGACATATTTAAAGACCAACTATATTTAGTGTGATTTAGTGGCTCTATGGCTTCTGTGAGAGAGGGTTTATTACAGTTCCCTGTTATTTCAGCTGCAGTGAAAAAAAAGTTATTAAAATAAGAGGCTGCAACTTTTTGATTATTCTTGTATGAACTTTTACCAGAAGACTGTGGAGTCCCTGATTGTTCAGATTTTATATTCCTATTTGTCTCACTTTTTATGATGTTCGATATGGTTTTTACTTTCTTGTTTGACTAGCTAATTTTATCTGCACGATGCATTTGTCTGGCCTTCCTGATAACATATGTTAGAAATTTCACAGTGTTTTTTGTAATGTAGTTTTACTGCTAAGTTTGCACTAGCTCCTTGTTCCACACACAAGTCACTGTTTTTAGCACATGATATTCTGATGTCAGTAGTTATCCACTCTTTCCTTCACATGAGGTTGGTTTCATTTTAATCTGTCTTTGGGGGAAGCAGGCTTCAAAATATTTGAGCAATAAGGCCAGAAATGAATTTCTCAATCATTGTACCTGCCTGGTACACTCCATCCCATTGTTCATAGTGTGAACTGTTTTCATATTTATTATTCTAACATGTTTACCCTGGGTGTGACCATTTACTGTTTTTCAACTAGCAAGTTTTAAGGTTGCAATTGACCATCATATCAGACAGACCATGTATTATAGCTTGCGTGTTTACATCATTGTAATTTATGGGATCCATAAACAAATTATTAATCAATATATTGCTGTGCACTTCTATTCTTGTTGGGAGTGAGACTATCAGGAGTAGGCTGAAAGTTGACAACGATGATTCAAGTTGTTTATTACTGTTACTATTTGAAAGAAAAATTAATGTTAAAATCACCACATACTATAATCTGACTGTTATTCCTATAACAATATTTTGAAAGGAAAGCAACTATTTGCCACATAGCGGAAAGGCTGAGTCGCAGATAGGTACAACGAAAAGACTATTGTAAATAAATAAAGCTTTTGGACATTAAGGCCTTTGTCCACAATAAACATAGACACACACACAAAAAACACACACACACACACACACACACACACACACACACACACATGAACACACACAAAAAAGAAAAGGTGTGGTTTCAGTTGCCTGAGATTGTGGTCGCATGTGTGAGTTGTGTTTGTGTGCGTGCCTGTGTTTGTGTTGTGTGTGTCTATGTCTATTGTTGACAAAGGCCTTAATGGCTGAAAGCTTTATTTATTTGTGACAGTCTTTTTGTTGTGCCTATCTGAAACTCAGCATCTCTGCTGTATGGTGAGTAGCAACTTTCCTTTCATAATACTGCTACATTCCATCCTGGATGTCCCATTGTTTGTTATTCCTATACAGTTTTTTAGGAACTAATAATAGCTGCAAGGAACTTTTTAATGTTTCCCACAGGTGCCCGATAAACTGCAGTTATTGGAGGAACTGAGCTTACAATTTTAATTTGACAGCACAGCATTCAAAATGTTGTTCAGTATAGCACCAAGCTACATCTGTGTTTGTGATCTAAGAGTGTTGTGCATATAAATTGCCACCCTACCTTGGGTTGAGTTTGCTCTGCAGTAGTAAGAAACAATTCCACAACTATTTAAATGTATTTGATTGATTTCTGTAACTTCCAGGTGACATTCAGTTTGACAGAGCACAACAGCAATAGTTTCATCAGTGTCAGCTGTTTCTTGAAGAGAAAGAAGTAGAACTTCTTCTTTATTTATAGGGCTTCTTATATTTTGGCAATCTATTGTACTTCTGACAGTTTTCTGAATGTTAGAATTGATATGAGCTAACTTATTATTAAAGAGTACAACATTTACCCTGTAACTTTCCCTGTTAATTTTTCAAAGAAAATAGTTTGTATGTCTCTACATACTGAGTCCTATTTATAATACATTATTACTCTCATACAGCATTACAACAAACACTGCTGCTTGCAATATAGCTAGCAGAACCTTCTGTCCCTGTATATGTATACTGAGGTATCTTGTAGGAAGAGTGGTTAATGATGTATGGTTTTAGTTATCTGTTTCATGTTAGATGGAAGTTTATTGAATATCTTACCACTAGAGTACATAACTTGATTCTAAACATTCGACAAGGAGGCAAAGTTTACATGAAAATTATTTTTATGTCTTGTATTGTGACTGTTGTATTAAAGTTCAATTAACCTGATTTTCATTATCAGTAACAAATAGCATTAAGGGGTAAATATACTGAGAACTAAGTGTGATACTTCCAGATTCCACAGTACCCTGTGGTGCAAGCAGTGGCACCATCACAGTACTACCTCGCATTCATGAGTCATGTGCCTCCACTGGTATTCTCCCATCGAGCGAGTATTTAGTTTGCCGTCCAGCCACTCTGCAGCCATTCTTCACATCAGGCTTAACACCAAAAGCACCTAGCAGTTTTCCAGTTGGACATCCTTTGACAAGCAGTCTTCTCACTCCCAGCCTCACCTCAGCTGTGCCTGGCACCTCATAATTCGGGTTCACTCACTGCATTGTCAATAGCATATGACCTCACAGATTTCGTCCATCCTTGAGCACATGACCATTCATCGCCAACCGAGGCCTCAAGCACTTGACTGCTCACTGTCAATCACAGGCCACTTTCCTCATCAGTGTAAGAACATTCCATTACAATCATCAGTGATTGACTGTCAGCCTGAACCAAGTACTGCAACCTCATATCCCTTGAACTCCTGCTATTGTGCTCCATTCACTGGATTTAATAAACATACAACTCTTCTTTGCTACCTGGGCACTTACTTTGTAGTGTGTTTCTCACTTTGGGTCACACATTCTAGGTCAATGAGAATAATTGGTTTTGCCTTACATGACAAAATTGACTGTCATCCAAAGCAGCAAATCCTCCATGATTTACATGCTCAACCAGTGTAGCCTTCCGTACCCAGGCACTGTTTTGGAATGTGCTGATTTTCATCACATACATGTGCTCTCACTACCTCAGTGTCATTTTGGTACAGTGACGCAGCACTCAGATGTATCAGTGGATCTCCTGCTTTGCTTATGGTGCTTACAACATGACTATGAGCTTCTCCCACAAAAGTTAACCCATGTGGCCCTAATGACGCAATCACTGCTACCTCAAAAATTCAATGAAGAGTTGGAGCATTGGCCCATCTCCCTCACATAGTTAGAAAATACTTCAGGGCATCCACAATTCAAGATCATGCCCAACAAAGAGTCTTTCTTCCTATCTGTTCTGATGCTCCTCGACCCTGGTACAGACTTCTCTACCCTGACCTATGTCCACTTGTGGGACCAACATACTATCTGTTATGACACTTTCCATGTTCTTGTACACCCTCATAAATCTGAGGAACTTCCTTGATGACAAATTTTTGTGCCACTGAACACAACTATCTTTCCAAGGCACCTTACTTGATGCCAAATTGTCATACTCTTGTGCACACTGACTGTTCTGAGGCAGGTTCCTTGATGCCACGGGTTTCATTTCTCATCCTACTTTCTTTTCTTATTTTCCATGCTCCTTCAAATGCTATATATCTGTCTTCATTTGTGCCATTACTTAGCTTCCTGCGGATTCTAACTCATTATCTATCTGCCACCAGCCCTTCCGTCACTGGCCTCAGCAGCTTGGCCACGCCGCCAACAGCTCCAGTGCCTCTGGCCCTGCCAACACCTCCAGCCCTGCTACTGCAACATGCTTTGCTCCTTTGCATCCCACAGAATCGATATCTTGACGTCTGGTTCACACAGGCCATCCGCTCATGGTTAACACACAAGCCATCCCTGTCAGATACATTATGCTCCATACTGCAGGACCTCACACGTTTCCCTTGTCTTCACAGTACACTTTCACCCTGGAAGGCCACATGCTATACTGCTCCTGCATTTTTTTCACATATGGGCCTTTGAACAAGCCATACCCTGTGCTGTTCCTGGTCGGATGACTCTGGGTAAACTCATGTCAGTAGCACTACCTGCTACCACAGGGACCTCTTGCATCATACAGGGCTATAACCAATTCTCATCTGCATACCTTCCTCTGACCATCAACTGGACTTCCCTTGACCTCTGATTATGCACTCCTGGAAGTTTTGACCTTCCCAGATGATGATCCTGCATCTATCTCTTTTCCAGGTTTCCTCTTATAAGTTCTCGTCCGAGCCAGGACCATCTGTTGCAGCCGCATCCGAACCATCAGCCTTCTACCAATGCCCACTGGGTCCAGCCTCCTTTGCCTTAAACACCCAACAGATGGACCGCCTTCCCAACACTGGAGCACCCCTCCCTTTTGCAGCCCCATCTTCTGCAAGAAGGCTAGGTCATCTCTTCCTTAAGGGGGGACTGAGGCTGTATTTACAGGATACCACTGTGTAACATATACACTGACCACACAGTCATGTATCGAATATTGTCACAGCTCCAGCCTGCTTAAGGATGCTTCATCTGGAGATGAAACACAAACAATCTGCACCAAAAGACACATGTCATATTGTTTACAATTGAACTTCCAGCAGCTACAGGTCACCCTGTGGAGCAAACAGTGCTGCCATCATGGCACTACCTCACATCCGTGAGTCATGTGCCTCGGGTAGTATTTTTCTGCTAGACAAGTATTAAGGCTGCCAACTGAACACTCTGCATCCACTCTCCACTTAGGACTTAATGCCGATTGTACCTAGCAGTTCCTCAACTGAAGCTCTTTCAACGAGCAGTCTTCACACACTGACTTCACGCTGGCTGCGCCTACCAGCTCATCATTTGGAGTTCACTGCCTATGACGTCATGGGCTTTGTTCATCATTGAGCACCCGCTGCTCTTTGTCGACCAAGGCCTCGAGCATCTGACAGCTCACCACTGACCATATCTCACAGATCTGATCAGCCTGAACTGCCTAGTACAACCCTCACATCTCATGCTATTGTACTCTGTTCGTTCTTTGCTACCTGGGCACTTCAACTGTAGTGTGCTCCTCACTCTTGGTCACAAACATTAAAAAGACAACTGTAAACAAATGCCGGCCGTGGTGGCTGAGTGGCTCTAGGCACTTCAGTCCTGAACCACGTGACTGCTACAGTCGTAGATTCGAATCCTGCTTCAGGCATGAATGTGTGTGATGTCCTTAGGTCAGTTAGATTTAAGTAGTTCTAAGTTCTAGGAGACTGATGACCTCAGATGTTCAGTCCCATAGTGCTCAGATCTATTTGAACCATTTTGTAAATCAAAGCAGCAGCAAATAAGCAATCAGGATATGAAAGAAGGGCAGTAGTACCACCATATCTGGAGGATGTTCTAGTGTCAAAGAGCACCAGTAAATTACTAAGCTAAACAATGAGCAACAATTAGAATGTATATATTCTTTAACATTGTTGTACAAGAATATTCCAGCTTTAAGTAGTAAAATGAGTGAATTAGAAGTGCTCCTAAATGATGATCTTAAGGACTCTCACTGGTTTGCACCTATGAGCAATGGCCAAGGGAACCACAAACATTCACTGTTACAATTACAGATTTTAAAATGATAAGTTACTTCCATAAGTAAACTTATAACTATTGTGAAGAATGTGTATTTGTTAGGAAGGGCTGTAATTAAAAAGACATTAAACTGAACTGCATTCAAAAAGAATTTGAGTGCTGCTCATGTGAACTAATGGAAAAAGGAACTGTTATTGTTTTTATACACAGGTCATCAACAGATCAATTCACTTTGTTTTTATGAAACCTGGAGAGCTTTCTAAATGAAACTAAAATTCGGTCAAAACACACAACTGTGCTTAGTAACTTTGATTTAAACTGCAGAACTGCAGGCACTAAAAGAAATCAATTGACAAGCTTCTTGATCTCATATGAACTGCTACCAACAAAACAAGAGACCAAGAGACATGACCAATGGAGTGAAATGACAATGGATTATCCATTTGTTGACAAACGTTTGACTATGACACTCTGACAGACACTGGTTTTTTAGATCACAATACAATTGAATACATTCTTACGATGTGCTTAATAATAACTGTGGGGTAAATGAAAACTATGTCATGAGAAGAGTCAGGAATGAAAACAACAGAACTTTCAGCTACATGCTATGTTAATTAAGATGGCAAAAGATTTCCCAGGAATGTGTCAACAAAGCATCTGACACATTTTTCTGTATGCCTACTTATAAATGTTGCTTTGATGTTGCAATGACAGTGAATAAAATAAAATTTAATGTAAAACCAAATACATGGAAAACACTGGACATAAATGAATCACCAGAAGCTCTTAGAAAACTTAATACATCAGCAGAACAAAATGCAGCTTTAAAACTGTATTTAAGAAACTACAAGAAGATATCAAGGAAGGTTACAGTAGAAGCAAAAAAGTTAGCAAATGACTGAACTATCAAAGAAGGAGGTAATGAAATGAAATCAGTCACCAAGGTTAATAAAAACGTGGGCAGAAATAAAGTAAGGCACAATAAATTCACAAAAAATGATCAAAAATGATTAGAAAGTACCATAAAATGAAAGAATGTTAATGGATAAGTCAAGTCCTAGAATCTTTCTGGAAACCCAAATGATTCTTGTAGTGGAGAATTTGAAATTAGAAAAACTAATTAATTACTATAAATGAAGAAAATATTTTCTTTGACAATGAAGCTCCACAGAGTATTAAAGCTGTGTGGCAGGGTGAAATTGTAGGAGGAAGTCTTTACACTTTCAGGTGTCACCTCATTGGAGACATAAGACAGGAAAAAACACAGAAGTTTGGATTCTGCAAGCTTAGCAATTTCTTTTCATTGCTCTAAAAGTGAGTTTATCAACAGCAGTAGGGCCTTACAATGAGTTAGTAAAATATTTATTGAAATGTGTAATTGATTTTGACTCAGAACTTTAAATAAATATACTCAATACACTGTAATTAAGCCATAAAAATAATTCATTGTACCAAACAAGGATACAACATGTAACTTCTGCCTGAAAAATCATAAACTTTGGCATTTTTTGAAGTGTGCAATGCCATATTCCCATGATACTAATTCTGAGTTCCACATGACACATTAGCTTGAAAGGCTAAAATCATGTCCCTTTGGGAGGAATGGTGCCATCTATGTAAGCAGCAAGGAAAACAGTAACCCAGTATCACACAGCACAATCAGGCTGATCACCAGGCATCAAGTTTTTTGGATTCTCACACAAATTTAGTTCAGAAGTTGATGTTTTGTTAGTCTTATATTTTTTCTGTTTATCAGCCTGTCTGTTATTGCTAGACCATTACTGGATTGAAGGCACCAATACCTGTCAATTCTGAATTACTTTGTCTGTATTATAATGATTACAACACAACTCACCTTTCTGTACTGGTGGTATCTTCTGGTTCCAGAGTAAGGATGTCCCCCAACTTAAGCTCTGCTGATAAATCAAATGGCTGGAAACCAGGTGATGATATAGCTTCCCACCACAGAAGACATCCTTGCTCTGCTCCCTTTACAATGCCTGAGATGGTAACCACATCAAGAGGATTTACTGCATGATATGTACTCTGTGACAGTATCCTAACTTCTGGAGGGTGGCCGGGCACAACCAACACAGTGACTTCCGCACTGTCAAAGCCTTCTTGACCCACTTTGTATACATTTGCTGTCATTTTGTACCTGTATTTAGTGAAAATATATTATAGTGAACAAACATATCATAACAAAAAATGCAACATCAGTTTACATTAAGAACAAACAAATTAAGTGTATTTCACAAACTAGCATATGGTAGATGTATTTTGCAATTTCATTTTAGAGAAGTATAGTTTCCAACAAAATTCTGATCCAAGATAGGGGATCAATATTGCGACTATTAGTTCAGTACTGTAAACCTTATGACCAATAATATCATATGTTTTGATGATCACCACAGTTCACAGAGTTGTTCCTTTAATGTCAACTTACACTGCTGGATATATGGCTACCAGACCCAATTTAACAAGTAAAATTAGGAAGCAAGGTGACTGTCATTGCAAGTAAATGTATTTGTGTGTCTGATTGTGTGCAAAAGAGTATGTAAGATAAACAAGAAAAGAGCAGTAGCTCAAAAGCTAGTAGTGTCTTTGTGCTGTTAGATGTTTCTGTTTATTATTATTTTAATAGTTTTAGGGTGCAAAATTGCTGAAGTCATAAGTGTGAATACGTGTTTCTAGCAGTATGCATTATTCAACTGCATTACTATAAAGTGCTCCACTCAGAAATTACTGTACAGCAATGTTTTTAAATGCTTTCATTACAAGCAATGTCTCCGCTAAATCCTTTCTTCCAGGACTGCTGGCCTTAAAGTTTCATAGGAGAGCTTCTGTGAAGTTTGGAAGGTAGGAGATGAGGTACTGGCAGAAGTAAATCTGTGAAGATGCTTGGGTTGCTCAGTTGATAGAGCACTTGCCTGTGAAAGACAAAGTTCCCAAGACTGAGTTTCTACCCACTACACAGCTTCAATTTGCCAGGAAGTTTCATACCAGTACATAATCTGCTGCAGATTGAAACTTTCATTCTTGTAACAAGCCTCAGACTGTGGCTAAGCCATGTCTCCACAATATCCTTTCTTCCAGGAGTCCTACTCTTGCAAGTTTCACAGGAGAGCTTCTGTGAAGGTTGGAGACGAGGTACTGGTAGAGGTAAAGCTGTGAGGGCAGGTTGTGACTTGTGCTAGGGTACATCGGTCAGTAGAGTAGTTGCTCATGAAAGCCAAAGGTTCTGAGTTTGAGCCTCAGCCTAGCACACAGTTTTAATCTACCAGGAAGTTTTGTATCAGTGTATACTCCACTGGAAACATCCCCCAGGCTATGGCTAGGCCAAGTCTCCACAATATCCTTTCTTCCACGGGTGCTAGTCTTGAAAGTTTTGCAGGAGAGCTTCTATGAAGTTTTTAAGGTAGGAGATGAGGTACCGATAGAACTAAAGCTCTGTGGATGGGTGGTGGGTCATGCTTGGGTAGTTCAGTCATCGGAGCACTTGTCTGAAAAAGGTAAAGGTTATGAGTTTAAGTTTTGGTCTGGTACACAGTTTTAATCTGCCAGGAAGTTTCGTATCAATGCACACTCTGCTGCAGTGTGAAAATCTGATTTTAGAGCAGTACTGTCACAAAAAAACAGGATCTATTATTTTAGTAACGTACGTTGCGTCTGTGATCTATCGTGTCATATAAGATATGGTAAGTGACTGTAAGTGACCACTTCATGTCACCCTGACGTATTTCTTGTAACATATAATACAATATTAGTTAGGAGATATTATACTGAACAACATTATATCATGTAATAGTCTCTTATTCTCTTACACTTCATCAGCATCAGAATGCAGGTGTTGCCACACAGTCTCGAACTTCTTGTATAATGCTCTTTATAGCATTTTACTAGATTATTTCTGAATTTCTGGGAACTGTGTGCCTTCAAGACCCACTTTGGCCCACAGAGTTTTATGCCACACAGAGTTTTATGCCAGCAAGTTCAATGTCAGAGAACACAAGTTTCCATTGACCGATTACAAAGATAGCATAATGCAAAAAGCACGGCCTCAGCCTATGGTAACGTACTGTCCCAACACCCTCCACCCAACAGTTTCCACCCCCTCTGTTTTGTCATCTCCTCCCCATTCTTGTCTCCCACCCTGTTTATTTGCCAATCTCTGTCAATGCGTCTGCCTGTCTCTCCCTGTTCCTCTCCTTTCCTCCTCCTCAATTTTCACCCCACCTCCCCGCCCCACAACCTTCTAACACTGTGCCTGTGGGCATTCTAGTCCCTGCACACTCCACCAGATAGCGTTTGTCTCTCTCCCCACTTGTACACTACTATCCTTTCCCCTTCTCTGCCCCCTCTGTTGCTGCTTTTATCCCATGTGATAGTTGCATTCTGCCCCAAGATGCTACAGTTGGCGGTCATGTGTGTATGAGGTGTGCTTGCTCGTGGGTATGAATGGTGTGTGCCCCTCTTCTGCTGATGGAGGCTGTGGCCAAAAGTTTTATGTAAGTGTCTTTTAACTGTGCCTGTCTGCAGCTTAATGTGTCTTCTTTACGGTAAGTAGCAATCTGTCTTTTCCTACATTGTTGATAATGCAAAAAGATTAATTTTTGTAGCACAAGAATAAAAGACATGACGATCCTGTAACTGTTGATAGTGTGTTACTGTCACAGTAATATACCAATACTCACTCTCCAACAGCCAGAGTTCCTTTTGGCAGCTGAAGAACAGGCTGAGACATAGCTGCTGCATACTCCTTTTCTATAAAACGATCATGATGGCCAGCCAAAAGGCAAGAACTACCATCTCTCAAAGACAAACAACACCAAATAACCTGTAAAAACATTTTGAGAAAAAAAAGATAATTTGTACATTATCACATACACATTCAGGAAAACATAAATGATGAAACTTTTAGTGCAAACACACTATTCATATGTTCTAGTCACAAGGTGATTTGCTAAATATATTTTCATGAGATAGTAGGCAGCTTTCGTTGAGTTTCTACCTATTTACATTTTTCCACATTTCCTACACACTTCCAGCAGGCAGACAAAGTTCTGACTACTCAAAGTACTCCTCATGGAAAACACTATTAACCTGACCTGACACCAAAACCTGAGGAGTGTTGCTGTATGGGCCAGACATGTATCTTTTAGGCAATTTCTTTCATCGATAAACATCAGTTTTCCATTATCTTACCAACAAAAGTATGTTGTGTATAAACTTAAATGAAGTACAAATCTGAAGGCAGGGTCATCAAAGTTCAAACTTAGTAGTGAAAGCACATTTATTACCAACACCAATGTAGACCTGGAACAGAACTGACCTCCTGGATGGTGAGTGCAGCTATTTATACAAATATTGAATACTCTAGAATGCTGGTATTTACATAAACACTGAACACTGATGATTATACAAACATAAACTACTTCAAGAACTTTCCAGAAACAATAAATACTAAATAAAAAATAGTTTTTGGTGATCTGGTTTGAACTGGCATTGATGCTAAACACTACCCTGCATGCAGCACAGTTTGTGGCATTGTTCTCTCCCCTATCAGAAGTTCTCATTGAAGCCAACTGCAATACCTTGGATATAGATCTCGTCAATGGTTCTCTGTCTAACAATGCTGGCAGATATTCATGTTCTGGCCATGGTGTTACATCCCCTTCACTATGATAGAGAATTGGTGGCATTCCCTCTCAATGAAGCTTTGCAATCATTGAGTGGGTCTTCAGTTTTCTTGAACCTCCCTTCATTGAACTGTGCCTCTGCATTGTAGCAGATTTTTATACAGAGAGCATGCATGATGTCTCTGTACTTTTCTTTTCTTGGTGAAGGATCATAATACCTGACATTGTATGTGATGTCGAACAAGTGATAAAGATACAACACAGAACAAATTAACATTTCGTTAACTCTTCTGGTAGTCTCACTTTCTCTAGCAAGTAAATATGGCTGGAAGTTGTTGATGTCCTAAACAACTGCAAGGCACTCTTTTCTTAGTAGCAGAGTAGTTCATCTTGGACTTGGGGAGCACTCTGGAAGCAAAAGCTATCCCCTTTGCAGCACCTTCTGGAATTTATACAACAACTGCCACTGTCTCAAACCTGTTAGGATTGTGGAAGTTCTGTCTCAGCATTCTCATCATACAGTGCTAGAAATGGAGATGTTAACACTTCCTTAAGGGCATGAAAAGATCTTTCTTGTGCTAATTTCCAGGAAAGTTTGGCATCTCCCTGCACTAGTGCTTGCAAGGGTTGTGCCTTGGTACAGAAATCCTTTACAAATCACTGGTAGTATGAGTACATTCTGAAAAACTACCCACATCCTGAGTATGCAGAGCAGTCAGAAAATCTGTGATAGCTCTTATTTTCTCTGGATCAACGCATACTCCATTTCATTCATACTGATGCATGTGTGGGCTCACAAGTCACTGAACATTTATTTGGTGCATCAACAAGAATTAGGAAATACATATCTGTCCATACAGTCATATAGATTGGTCTTGTCCAAGAGATAGCAAAAGAACATTCAATACTGTTCTGTCCTTCACCTGGCATATGTTACTCACATCCGGGATCATCATAATTCAGTCCGTAATGTCACATATGTGGGCTCAGTCTGGGATAGTTCACTGTGAACAGACTTGGTAAGGCAGTGCAGAACTATGTGTCAAGCCAGTTCAGTAATCTGCAACAAATATGTTGCAAATGTGCCAATGTGACAAACATATGAGCAGTGACCAGACAACTGTGAGATGGAGCTGTTACCTTTGCATAGCTGCTACCCCTGCCACAGTCCAGCTGTATCTCACACCACACTGCAATGACCATGCCATACTTTGGTAGCACAAGTCACCACAACAGAGCATCCAACAACAGCAGTCATCAGCAGCAGAGTCACAGTCATGACAAATAAGTTAAGTGTAGCAGCAGGTGCATTATTTGCGTGATTGTCAGTTCTTTTGCTACAAACAGCAATGCATCACAAAATTAAAAAGTCATGATTGTGAGTCTGTAGCTAGTGGAAGTGAGTCTCAGAGCCCGCAGAGACAGAGGAAATGACTTTGAAAGATATACTCCCTGATGATTCAAATCAACACCAAAATAAATTAGTCCATGGGGAATTAAGATAGTTCTATGAGGAGTAAAAATGGATTCTTCTATTGGGTGGAGGGGGGGGGGGAGGGAGGGTTTAAAAATAAATTAAGAAATGAATTTAAAAATTATATGGGGAATGTAGAAAAATGATTTGGATGGTAAAACCAAGAGATTAAACAATCAATTGGAGGATTTAATAGTTACATTTTGGGAGGTGGAAAGGAATATGTTTACTAAAATGAATATGGTTGAGGCTGAACTGAGAGCTGAGATTCTTTCAAGCAAATAGATATGCAACACTAGGGATAAAGAGACTAGGCGAGCTCTGATTGTGGCTGGCAATGACGAAACAAAAACTTTAATAATGGGTGAATTGTCAGGCACAAAGTGTGCTAGCTGTGAATAATGGTGAAATTAGCAAAGTGATCAGTAGAGTAAGCAATTTAGGATTATGCAGTAGTTTTGGAAATGCGGAAAAACCTTTTCAGTAAATACCATGCTGTGGATTTTCTTGCAGCATGCAAAGACTGTTTCATTGAATGGATGACTGATCAAACTGGAATTAAATTTGTTAAGTGATCATTTGGAGATTCTGCTCAGACATGGACAAATCTGTGTCCAGATCAGTTCACTTCAATATGATGTATCTGAGTAATTATATTTGAATAGATATTGGAGTAAAGCTAAGCAATATCAATTACATAACACATTTCTAAATGGACTTGTGTACAATGGGGGTATATAAGCTATGTACAAGTTCTGCCAGGAGGAAACAAGAAAATTGGTACATCTTGATAGGCTATTGAGGGTAGTCACTGACATTTCCACATTAAGGTGAAGATTACCTGAGATTTTACGTTAAGAGTTAATACACTGCTCTGCAAATTCTATTGAAAGTTTCTTGGAGGACGGATCAGGCACTGTGCCATAAGCCAAGCATTGGGGGTAATAATCAGGGAAACATACTAAGGAATTTCCAAGCTAATAGGAATAATGGAAATTGGGGAACAACCCATAGGATCAGACCAGAAATAAGTATCAGGATGAGAATTGGAGAGAAAACAAATAGAGGAAGGTTCAATTATGAGAATATGAACCAGAGGGATCAATTGGAAAGTAATTACAGGAATGAACTAAGGACAATGCATGAAAACAGGGCTATGATTATGGACCAAAAGGCAACAGTGACAGAATTCAGAAAAATGAATTTTGTTCCAAACTAGGGTCAACTTTGGGCCAAGAAATAATGTAAGACATAGAACCAAGAAATAGGAAAATGCACAACAGCAGAGGTTTTTATAATAACAATAAAAGCAAAGAAGTAAGGGAACAGATGATGGTGGGATGGAGTTAGTTACAGGAAATAATAATTTATTCGGAGGTTGGTTTAAGCAGTATGATAGGAGAAATGCTTGTATGAAAAATTTTTGTGGAGAAACTAGAAAGCTAGTTGTTGTTGTTGTTGTGGTCTTCAGTCCTGAGACTGGTTTGATGCAGCACTCCATGCTACTCTATCCTGTGCAAGCTTCTTCATCTCCCAGTACCTACTGCAACCTACATCCTTCTGAATCTGCTTAGTGTATTCATCTCTTGGTCTCTCTCTACGATTTTTACCCTCCACGCTGCCCTCCAATGCTAAATTTGTGATCCCTTGATACCTCAAAACATGTCCTACCAACCGATCCCTTCTTCTAGTCAAGTTATGCCACAAACTTCTCTTCTCCCCAATTGTATTCAATACCTCCTCATTAGTTACGTGATCTATCCACCTTATCTTCAGCATTCTTCTGTAGCACCACATTTCGAAAGCCTCTATTCTCTTCTTGTCCAAACTAGTTATTGTCCATGTTTCACTTCCATACATGGCTACACTCCATACAAATACTTTCAGAAATGACTTCCTGACACTTAAATCTATACTCGACGTTAACAAATTTCTCTTCTTCAGAAACAATTTCCTTGCCATTGCCAGTCTACATTTTATATCCTCTCTACTTCGACAATCATCAGTTATTTTACTCCCTAAATAGCAAAACTCCTTTACTACTTTAAGTGTCTCATTTCCTAATTTAATTCCCTCAGCATCACCCGATTTAATTTGACTACATTCCATTATGTAGTAGAAGAAATTAATATTGGGGGTCTAGTAAGCATGATTGTTCTAGGCAAATCAGGGAAATGAGTGAAAGGAATTATGAATAAAAAGATGTTTCTAAAGAATTAATGAAGAGTTTATTACAAATCTGTGACAGTTGCAGTGCATACAGTATATTTTGGCAACTACTTTCAAACCGACTGGTTGATTCTGAAGCCAAACTTACTAAGGCTGCACTGAAAGCACCTAATCTTAATGACAACTGTCTATAATTGGCAATACATGCACCACACATTGACGGTAGATGAATGGCACAATATACATATGCTCACTATACAAGTAAGAATCAAACAGAGAATTTTTATGAGAACATTACCGATGAGTAAACTGTTGAATTTTCAGTAACAGGAATATGAATAAAATATACTGCTGGGAATTATGGTAGGCCAGTAAGGAGGGAAATAGTTTTAGATACATACATTAGTGGAGAAATATTTGATCATGCATTTCAAGTGGTACCATGTTTGAGCATAAATTTGGTGTCGGGCTCATACTTCCTGATTAAATACGAGGCAGATATATACTGTAAAGAAATGATACTGGATATAAATGCTGGAGGTTGCATGGAAAAAATTAAGTTTAAGAGTTCTTTGACTGGGAACGACTTGGTGGACAGCTTGTTTATAGAAGTGAAGAGTGGAGATGACGCAGTAAAAGAGGTAATAGGTTATAACAAATCAGGAAATTACACTGGTGTATGTAGTAGATTCAGGATTTAGTACAGTTTGCTTTATTTTTTGAATGTTGTTATGTTATGCTATTTTAGAGATAAGACTCATGTGAATCAGTGAGATTGAGGTCCCACTAAGAAAACAGTGGGTGGTATCTTCCTGTGGGGGTATATTTGTTTTGGGGATATATTTAGTATGGAACTATGGATCTGGTCGATCAACAAGAATTAGCAAGTACATTACTCAGAAATAGCAAAAGAACATTTGATGTTATTCTATCTGTCATTTTGCATATATTGGTCTCATTTGAGATCATTATAATTAAATCTGTAACGTCACAACCTACAGTGTTGATCAGTGTGGTTGTCAGGCATCTCAAATATTCTTCACATATATTCAAGTACTTGGCAATGTCATACAGACAGCAAAGACATGTCATCCATTTAAGATGTCAATGCAGGTTGTCCATTTATGTCCTAAGGTGGCTGGGGCATTACATATTCCAAATGGCTTAATTTTGAACTCATGGAGACTACCCATAAGTTGTGAAAGCAGTCTTTTCCTGGTCAGCCTCATCATCCTTGATTTGTCAGTAACCTGCGTGCATGCCCACAGCAGAGAAATACTTTGGTCCACTCAAGCAGTCTAGGTTGTTATCAATGTGCAACTCTAAATAGACATCCCTAATCATGATTTTGTTGACTTGTCACTCTTCAATTCAGAAGTCCCATGTCCATCCATCTTCTTGACAAGGACCACAAGGAAGGACCAAGGACTCTCTAAAGGTTCAATGATATTATCTTGCAGCATCTTCTCAACTTCCTCCTGGATTATTTGTCATTCTGCTGGTGATACTCTATATGAGCGTCGGGTTACTAGTGGATGATCTCCACTGTTGATATGGTATTTTACCATGGGTCACTTGGTCTGTCTTCCCTCCACTCTGGATTTGAAAGCATCTGAAAACTTACACATTGTTCCTCAGTCAGGCCAGATCACACTTGCAATTTGGTAGTGCCTTCCTCCCTGCATTTTCTGTAGTGGTAGTGAAACACAATTTGCCCTTCCTAGACTGATTCAGCTGTGCCTAAGCACTTAACTTTAGGGATGAGTTGTGACTGCTCACGACAATCAGTGATCCAAAGTTCTCATTGACCACCTATAGTGCTTACAATCATCAGTGGCATACTGATTTCTTCTGAGAGCCTGAAAAGCTTTGCAAATTCAGCAAAAGCTACACAGTTTAACTTAACATCTCAATTGATGAATGGCACTCATCTCGTAAATGATGGTGGGATAATAATGATTCAATGGCAAACAACTGTCCAGAGCAATCTCTGTTTTGTGTGCTTGTTGGAATAGTTTTGTCAGTCTAGTGCTCAGATTTTCCATGGCCTATGACCACTCATGAGCCTGCAGGAAGTCCCCTCTGAGAATAGCATTATGACTACATTCTGTTAAAATGACTAATTTGAAGGACTGTGTTTCATCATTGATAGTTATTCTTGCAATAGAAGTTCCTTTCATCTTGATGCCTTTTCCACTTACGACTCAGAGCACAATTGTTTTCTTATGATAGAACACAGCCTTCTTTAGCTGATGGCAGCTAAACAAGCAGCTGGTACCTCTGTAAGGTAACAGAAAATGGCTATAGCATGTTGGGGAGCAATCTTATCCAGAGTATGGCGATGGACTTCATCCCACAGGTCAACTATAATCGTATAAGTTTTGGTACTAATCAATATAGGCAAACAGAATGTGACAACAAAACTCCCAATAAAATTAAAAAATGAAGTTTCTGATGCAACAATACAACAAAGAATTCTTACTGCATGCTGACAGTCATGGGAAACCCTTTTCCACATACATTTGTGAATGTATACATTCAAAACATTCCGTTTTTGTGAATTATAACCTGATGCCTAGTTAACTGCCTATGGAGGAGAATATTATCACTGAGACAATTCAACCAAAGGAAGACGATCATGTTGTGATTGTAGGTGGTAGCAATGATGGGTATGAAAATGAAAGCAAGACTGTCCTGTGATGTTTTCAAAACATAATGCCAAAACTATTTAATACAAATGTCAGTCACCATAACTGTGCTAGTGGAACAAGATCTAACACAATAGTCATGTATTAGTAAAGGACTGTTCTTCAATTCTGGGCTAAAAAACTGTGCAATAAGTTTAATTATGTTCAATTACCAGAATTAATAAAATGAAGCATGACGAACAATGCAGCAACAGACTGCATGTAAACAGAAAGTGAAACGTCAAGTTACTTTCTCAGAACTGTGCGACAAAGCTGTTGAAGAGGAGGATCCAGTTGCCTTAGACTACAACCACAAGACTTTTTCAGAATGAAGGACCATAACACTGGTGTCCAGGGATGCAGTTCAAATGTGCCTGAGTCTTGTTCATTTGAAGAAAGGCAAGATTACAAAATAAATGACCAGTCACTACAGTGCAGTACTAGGGACACAGCTAATACAACATGTTCTTGCAAAAATTGCAACCTAAATGAATGTGATTTGTGCAAAATGTTAAAACAACCAAAAATCACTCTTAAAGGTGATGCTTTTAAAATTTCATTATGTCAGATACAAATACTCATAGAAAAACACTCACCACTTACATTGGTAATAACTAAACACCAATTGAAATCCAGTGGTATAATACATTATAGATTATAGGATAACTTAATAGCAAACTGTTACTGCTGGCAATGCCTTATAGACAGTGCTATGACAATTTATGTTAGTAAACATACAGCATTCAAAAAAAATCTTATCTTGAACACCACACCAAAGAAAGATCAGTTGAAATGACTGGTGTGTTTCACTTTATTGGCCTTTTAAGTTAGCTAAGCATAATTCCCAAATGTGGCTGTAATGTGCTTTATTCAGACCAAAGAAAGCAGGTGTTGACAGGTGTGAAAATTACCAAACTATCAGTTTAATAAGTCACAGCTGCAAAATACTAATGCGAATTCTTTACAGATGAATGGAAAAACTGGTAGAAGCCGACCTCGGGGAAGATCAGTTTGGATTCTGTAGAAATGTTGGTACACGTGAGGCAATACTGACCTTATGACTTATCTTAGAAGAAAGATTAAGGAAAGACAAACCTACATTTCTAGCATTTGTAGACTTAGAGAAAGCTTTTGACAGTGTTGACTGGAATACTCTCTTTCAAATTCTAAAGGTGGCAGGGGTAAAATACACGGAGTGAAAGGCTATTTACAATTTGTACAGAAAGCAGATGGTAGTTATAAGAGTCGAGGGGCATGAAAGGGAAGCAGTGGTTGGGAAGGGAGCGAGACAGGGTTGTAGCCTCTCCCTGATGTTATTCAATCTGTATATTGAGCAAGCAGTAAAGGAAACAAAAGAAAAATTTGGAGTAGGTATTAAAATCCATGGAGAAGAAATAAAAACTTTGAGGTTCGTCGATGACATTGTAATTCTGTCAGAGACAGCAAAGGACTTGGAAGAGCAGTTTAATGGAATGGACAGTGTCTTGAAAGGAGGATATAAGATGAACATCAACAACAGCAAAATGAGGATAATGCAATGTAGTCAAATTAAGTCTGGTGATGCTGAGGGAATTAGATTAGGAAATGAGACACTTAAAGTAGTAAAGGAGTTTTGGTATTTGGGGAGCAAAATAACTGATGATGATCGAAGTAGAGAGGATATAAAATGTAGACTGGTAACGGCAAGGAAAGCATTTCTGAAGAAGAGAAATTTGTTAATATCGAGTATAGATTCAAGTGTCAGGAAGTTGTTTCTGAAAGTATTTGTATGGAGTGTAGCCATGTATGGAAGTGAAACATGGATGATAAATATTTTGGACAAGAAGAGAATAGAAGCTTTCAAAATGTGGTGCTACAGAATAATGCTGAAGATTAGATGGGTAGATCACATAACTAATGAGAAGGTATTGAATACAATTGGGGAGAAGAGGAGTTTGTGGCACAACTTGACAAGAAGAAGGGACCTGTTGGTAGGACATGCTCTGAGGCATCAGGGAATCACAAATTTAGCATTGGAGGGCAGTGTGGAGGGTAAAAATCATAGAGGGAGACCAAGAGATGAATACACTAAGCAGATTCAGAAGGATGTAGGTTGCAGTAAGTACTGGGAGATGAAGAAGCTTGCACAGGATAGAGTAGCATGGAGAGCTGCATCAAACCAGTCTCAGGACTGAAGACCACAACAACAACAACAGGTAGACATAGTAGTGTAGTTGGCCAGACTGATCCTAATGTCCTCATTACATTTGATGACTTAAACATGGATGCAAATTCAAATAGTACAGTAAGATTATGACCACCTGAGTGTATAAATTCAACTATGCCAAAAATAATGAAGTTTTTTATGCAAAAAACTCTGCATAGATCAAATATTTAAAAATAAATTAGCAGAGAAGAAATGGGATTCTATATACCAGGTGAAATGGTCTGATGACAAATGGAATGAGTTCTGTTCAACACTGTTGGACATTATAACTACTGCTGTCCTGCCAGAGACACCCAAAACATACATTAAACATTGCCAGAATGCAATTAATCCTAGACTGAAATCCCACCAAGTCTGATTAGGTTCGGTTATTGTATGCATGATCTAAATCTGTTCTATAAAGCTACTATACTACAGATTTCTAAGTAAAAATACAATCAAATAATGAAAACTTTTAAAATTTAAATCATTAACTTTAGAATGCAAATTAACTGCAAAGCAACAGAGCACCCTGATAATAAAAGTAAACATCCTGAGAGTTAACTGACAAGTACTGTTGAAGGTTCCATGATAATAAAACAGCATAAGACATGATTGTAGCATTGTGAAGAACACAAATAACGTATGAAGTATTTTTTAAGAACTATTTCTTAAAAACTATTTCACTGCTCCTACTGACCAACCAACCCATATTACAAAATGGTTCAAATGGCACTGAGCACTATGGGACTTAACATCTGAGGTCATCAGTCCCCTAGAACTTAGAATTACTTAAATCTAACTAACCTAAGGACATCACACAGATCCATACCCGAGGCAGGATCCGAACCTGCAACCATAGCAGTCGCACGGTTCCAGACTGAAGCGCCTAGAACCACTCGGCCATTCTGGCCAGCCAACCCATATTACAGATGCACACATTGAGTCCCCATGCCACCTCACTGAGTGTAATGAGGTTGAATTTATAGAAGTGAATGAGCAGGAGGTAGACAAGGTAATACACATTCCGAAGAAAAGAATTCATCTGGATGGGATGGCATACCCAGTGCAGTTACTACAGTGTGCTTGAAAGAAATCTCAAAACCTCTCACCTACATGATTAACTGCAGAATTAGAGAAAACATGTATCCAGCTGTTTTAAAAATGGGTATTGTGAAACCAGTGTATAAAAATGTAAATAAGGTAGATGTCTTTATAACCAATTCTTGATTTCAGTAAGATATTCTAAATTATTATTCTGTCCAAGTTTAGTGTCCCATTCACCATACACAAACTGCAGCTTCTTCCATGAAATGTACTGTCAAGTGGACCAGAGGATGCAAACTTCAGGTACATTTTCAGACCTGACAAAAGCATACAACACAATAAACCATACCTTACTTAACAACTGAAGCCATATTGTATGGGGATCCATCCATGCACACACCTTTTTAATCATAAGCAATGCATTAAACTGAAATACAACAAACTAGAGGGAAAAATTTATAAACTTTCGCCCCCCTCTCCCCCAGTGGCAGGATGTATCACAGGGCTCAATCCTTGGTCCCTTATCTCTTCCTCATCTATATTAAAAACCCTACACAATCTATTAACCCCCATATTATAAGCCATGCATATGGCAAGTCAATATTATTCTATGCTATAAAACATAAGGAACTAGAAACTCTAGAAATTTTTACTGGCGTATTACTAGTGTAACAAAATACTTCAATCATCAGGGTCCCAAGGTGAATGTCACCAGATATCGGTTACTGTCATTTAAAACAGGCAGTTCTCATCATAACAACAGAAATAAAGTATGCAAATCTCAGGAACATAAACTGGCAACAGTAAACTTCGAGGTGTGTATGTTGGTGAATAACTGCTGTGGCAGCTCACAAAAATAGTCCCTAGTCAAACATTAAAAACAGTTTACTATGGAATGTTTTACTCATTTCTTAACTATGGGTTTGAATTATAGAGGTGTTCAGCAGACGTTGACTTAAAAAGGAATATTGCTGTTCCAGAAATGAACACTATGACCTGTACACAGGTTATGCCATAGAGAATCATGCTCTGAAGTGTTTATGCAGTGCAAACAGTTAACAATATATTATTTATATGTATTAAAAATTACTCATATTTTTTGTGTGTCAACCAGCTGAAGCTATCAAGTGCTTGATGTACATGAGCACAGCACCAGAACAAAATATATAACTATTTCTGAGAAAGAAAAAAAATAAATATGACAAACAGAAGCACATACATCAGTACATTAATTTGGTTTAATAAATTACCAGACTATTCAAGAACATGCAAGGATATTGATTTTAGCAGCACATTAAAATCTTCCCTGAGAGAAAAATGTCAATATTCATTCAACGAATCCTAAGACACTGTTTGTGATATGAAACATAGCATACCAGCCACAAAGTAATAAATGTAAAATTAGATGTAAAATGCAACAACTGTAATATGTAACACATTTTGTAAATGTATTTTTTGTCATATTATTATGTCTAACATTTGCAAAAGCCATTGTTGTGCTGGCTCCAAGAAAAGAAAAGTAAATAACTAAATGGATTTGGAAATAGGTGTTAAGGTTAAGGAGGAAGAAGCAGAGGTTGTCCCTACCGTGAGTCTACAGTAGGAAAATGTTATCAATGAATCTGAAACAGACAAGGGATTTCGAGTATAGACTGGAAAGGAATGATTCCCCCACATGGCTCATAAGTAAGACGATACAGAGAAGTGCCATGCAGGTACTCATGGCAGTACCATGGACTTATTCATAGATTTGGCCACTGGATAGGAAATAATTATGAGTCAGGATATGGTTGGCTGGGAGGATTAGAAAAGTGATGGATTTGGTTGCAGGAGGACATTGGGAAATGCAGTGTTCCATAGCTGAAAGGTCATGGGCATGTAGAATGTTGGGGTATAAGGCTATCACATCCACAGTGACCAACAAGGAGTCTAGTGGTAATGGGACAGGAACTGTGGAGAGACAGCAATGGAAATGAGCATTGCCTTGAATGTAGATGGGAGGTTACGGGCAATGGTTTGGAGATGTTGGTCAAAAAAGAGGCAGAGGTTTGTATCCAGCCACAATGGGACAACTATTGAGGAGACATGTGTGATTGAGTTTGTGGAGTAAGTAAAAGGTAGGAGTATACGGACCTAATGCCTTTGCCACGAAGTCATGCTAGGTGTCTGGGATGGGACTGCAGTTACAAGGTTTGTATGCAGAGGTGTCAGAAAGTTGACAGAGACCCTCAGCCACAAAGACACTACAATTCATAGCCATTGTGGTGAATCCTATTTCTGCAGGAAGAATGATAAAATCTGGACTGCTTTTCCAGTTACAGATAGCTGTGGGTTCCATATGAGTGATGTTGGATTCACTAGGGTTGGATTTAGGAAGGTAAGGTCAGGTTACAAGTGAGGAATTCCTGAAAGATAACCAGAGGATGACTAGATGAAGGGGATAAGGATCAGCTGGAGGGAGGTTGGAACTGTTTTAAGCAAGGGTCAGTGTGGGGTTGGTTAGCTGTTGTCAGTGGGATATGCAGCAAAGAAATATTTCCACTGTAGAGAGTGGGTAAAGGAAAGAATGTCCTTTAGATGAACAGCATGACTGAATTTAGGTTTTGGGATAAAGGTGAGGCCTTTAGAAATACCTGAGACTTCTGCATGGATCTGAGTTTTGGCAGAAAGGTTGACAACAGTGATATGGGATAGGTGTTTAGGGGAAGTCTGTTACATGGAGAGTGGAAGCACTTTTTGGGGATATGGAGGGAGGAGTGAGTCAGCAAGGCATGGTCAGGGACCTGTGAGAGTTGATTGGGGGGGGGGGGGGGAGGAGGGTGTTGGATCAAATTGAGAGGCAGTTATAGATAACACCATGTGGGCATAGGACAGAAGGTAGATGGGACAGCTTCCTCAGATGGTGCTGGGAATGTCCCAACTGCTGAAAGTCTCTATTGCAGTAGTAGGACAAGGGATGTTGTGGTCACAGTGTAAAAGGATTTTGTGAAAGGAGAAGCAGTTGTCAAGTATGGTTTGAGCTTGGATTCTATAATTATGAAGGACCAGGTTGTGACGGTGAGTGATTGTCGGAAATGAAAGACATGAAAGTTCTTGCGGCAGGATGGATGACAACTCAAGGTGCCAATTTCAATGGTAAGCCAGTTAGGTGGGATACCATGCACCACACAATATTTCAGAAAGAGGATGTGTGTTTTGAGATTTGCTAGGGCAAAGTAGAGTTTCCAGAATTGGCAGAGGTAAAACAAGCATGGATTAAATGGCTGTATGATAAGGAGAGAAAACACTTCATTGAAAATTTGTTAAAAATGATTGAAAATAAGAAGGTGAAAACTTATGGTAAAAAGTGTTTTAACAGAAATAAATAGTAAGCACAGTGTATAGAGCTATGTAGGGAGTTATAAGGAATGCCAGGGGTAAATAGAGATAATGGATTGAAAATTGACATGTGTGACAGTGGGCAGGGGGAACAGGAATTGGGAAGGTGATGATGGAAAAAGACAGGAAAGAGGATTTTGTCAGAGGGAAGAGGGAGAAAGATATGGTCGGATTAAAAGTGTGGAGAAAATGGACAAAGATAGGAAGAGGAGAAGTGAAGAGACAAATAGAGTGGGAAGGTAAGAGGATGAGGTGGACAGACAGAGGGAGGAAGAGATGAACACAAAGAGGGGGAAAGGGAGGTGTTTTCAATATAAGAGTTGAACTCACACACAGGTGAAGTACTGAAATTTTGCATCCTGATGGTAGTTACTGATGAGCAATTCTGTCTCATAATTTAAAAAACACACACATATATTTATATATCCATGCCATGTATAGTTACTGTGAAGGCAAGGGCCTTTCTTTTTATTTACATGTACCCATTTGATGACCTTCAATTGCCCGTAGGTAATTGGTTGTAACTCCTTATTTTCTGTGTGCATATATAAGAGATGAAGTTGTCAGACAGCAATAAATTGTTTCCATTCTGCTAATTCTGTATGACAGAAGATACATGATTTAATTAGTTTTACCTCAATTTTGCCAGGGTTGTTATCTGGATCATATGATAAAGATGCATCCAATTGTAGTTCATGCCCTGTTCCAATCACAATTTCTGTTTCTGTAATAACTGCTTTGAGACCTCGATGAGTAATCTCAACCTGCAATATGCCCTGTGAAATAACAGAAGGACATACAACACTCTTATTAAAACAGAGGCATATAGCAACAGTAGTAAATTCTAGAAAGAAAATAGAGTCTAAGACTTGAAACACTTAAGGAGTTAGGTTGTCACCAGTACCATGGCTGATAGTCTTCAGCACACATTGTGGAGAAGTGGTGTGCCACCTCAAGTGAAGGCTATTATAGAATCTCAAACAGATATGGCTTTGCACACAGTTGTTGAATTGGCTGATAAATTAATCGATGCAATAACACCCACACAGATAAGTGCAGTGATGGTATCATGCAACAGTTTGTTGATGCCCATGGTATTTATTATGATGTTCTGGTAGCCAGGGTTGATTTTTTGACAAAGCAGATTGGTGAACTGTTGACTTGTCAGGATCATGGCAAGGACATTGGCCATAACCAAGAGAGATTGAGAAGTAGCTCATCAACTACCTCCTTGATGCCTGGGACAAATCAAACCTGTGTCTGTCAGTACCACAAAAGATTTGGTACGCAAATCTACTATGTCCTGCAGCCATCATCTGCCACCGGACATAGGTGTGGCATCTGATTTGTGGGATCAATGTCTGTTCATAAGCAACTGCAAGTTGAGATGGAAATATCTGGTGGGCACTGGGCCAGACTATTGCATATTTCAATGCACAAAGTTATGTAGAAAGTGATCACCAACAACCCTCTGCCTCACTACAACTAACAATCCTACTATACCATTGTTTGGTAACTGTAGATCAAGCTAGATCTTGGATTAGGGCTTGACGTGGTGTGGGATTTGACAATTGTGGGCATATCAGAACCCATAAGAGGGGCATATTTTCCAGTCTGTTCCAAATGTTGCCAGACTTGGTGAACACTTGGCCAGTTGATGGATCACCAGATTAACCACCTCAGGTTTCCGATGAAATGCAGTAACACATGCAGACAAGGTCACGTTCGTAAAAGCTACAAGAGGCGAGTACACAGACTACTGAAATTCCCAGCCCTGAAATGAACAGCTGGAGCACTGTGAGGTGAGCATCACAACTCTATGCATTATTTTAAAACTACCAATGGCCCACCGATATCCTGCTGACCCTGACATTTGGCCCAAGACTGTCTGGCCACAGCAAAAGCTTAGTTCGACAGCATAATTCGGGAAGGCGTTATCCACCCATCAAGTAGTCCTTTGTCATCCCCACTTGACTTAACGCCTAGAAGCAGCATGGAATCCAGGAGGGGATTATTGAGCTCTCAATGCCAGAATTGTGCTGGATTGGTATCCTATACACTTACTATGAGACTATTAATTAGTGTTAAGTAGTATGATCATATTCCGTGCCCTAGACTGTGCCAAGGCTACCCTCAGACTCCAGTGGCAGAGACAGATGTACCGAAGATAGCCATAATTACTCCATTTGGTTTATTCAAGAGTTGTTTCATGACATCTGGCCTCTGAAACACTGTCCAAATCCAACAAAGGATAATGAATTTGGCATTACAAGGTTTCTCCTTCTGCATTTCATACCTGAATGAGATTCTGGTTTTCTCAGCCTTACCAGAACAATACCAGCAGCATCTAACTGAGGTGTTTAAATGTTTAGAACAGTACACTGTAATTTTAAATACTGCAAATTGCATTTTCAGTTAGACACACGTTAACTTCCTGGATAAGATATCATTGTCAGGTTCCCTATATTTACCTGAGAAAATTGAAGCCATCTTGCAAATCCCACAACCAAGAACTTATAAGGAACTGTGTCATTTTCTTGGTGTGCTTAATTTCTATTGCCAGCACCTGCCATGTGTCGCCAAGTTGACAAACCATTAATAGCAGTGCTCACTGTTTCAAAGAGGAAAGGTAACTCACCAGTTTTGTGGGTGGATGATACGATCTTTGCTTTTGAGGCAACCAAGCAGAGTATAGTGGAAGCTACATTGCTTGCATTCACCAAGCCAAATGCTCCCATAGCGATAGTCAGACAGCAATTGGTGGCGCACTAAAACAACTGTATGATAGGCCTTGGTAGCTTCCAGTTTTCTTCTCCTGCAAGCTGTCACAGACACACTAGAAATGGAGCACTTGTGACAGAAAGCTTCTGGTATCGATGAGGCCTTCAAATACTTCTGACCACAAAGGGAAGCCAGGGAATTTATTATTTATACTGACCTCTGCCTTTTACATTTGCTTTTTGCCAAAACAGTATCAATTACTCACCTCAGCAGTGCAATCAACTGGTATATGAAGTGTGTGAGAAAGGTAATGAGACTGATTTTTTATCTACCAAAGCTTTCATTTGTTTAAAAAGACATTTCTCCCTTCAAAGTAGTTCCCTTTGGCAGTTATACACTTGTGGAGTCATTGTTTCCAGTCTTGGAACAGTACTTCAACTTGTTGGGCTTATAATGTGTCAGTCATATTCTTTTGAACGTTCTCCAGAGTCCCAAAGTGATGAATTTTTAAGAATTTTTCAATTTTGGCAAAAGAAAAAAGCTACAAGTACTGAGAGCAGATGAATAGGGGTGGGAGGGGGGGTGGTGGTGTTCAACAACAGAAATGCCTTTTGAGGCCAAAAATTATGTGATGGAAGTGACCATTTAACATGGGACATTGTCATTATGCAGCATCAATTTGTGTGCAGTATCTGCTCTCAGCCAAGTCATCATTTTCCTGAGCCTTTCAGGGACATCTTTGTAAAATATTTGGTTGACAGTTTGTCCTGGAGGAACAAGTTCTTTGTGCACGATACCCCTACATTCAAAAAAGCAAATCAGCATTGTTTTGGTCTTTGATTTGCTCATTTGAGCTTTTTTCATTTGATGAAATGTCTCAGTGTGCCACTCCTCTTTTTGCCACTTTGTCTTAGGATCATACTCAAAAACCCAGGATTAATCACCTATGATCATCTGACTGAACTATTTGTGGTCATTGGCAATCCTCTCTTGAAGATCAACATACACATCTCTTCGATTGTCCTTCTGCTCAGTTGCATGGTTTTTCGGCACCATTTTGGCACAATGAAAGGGTTTGAATTTAACAGGTCACCTATTGTTGTTATTGTTAACAGTCAGTCTGATCTCACAAGAGCGTGCACACATTTGATGTTTTCATTGGTTTTTGAAGTTGAAGGTCTCCCTGAGTGTGTTCTTGGCCTTCCAAAAATGACTTCTGCCAGTGAAAAACTTGTGCCCTTGGTAAAGAATGTTCCCCGTAGAACTGTTTCAACTTTTCAAGTGTCATACTCGTGGGTCTCCCAATCTTAACACAAAACTTGATGGCATAACATTGCTCTCAATCCTGATGTTCCATTTTCACAGCACACAACAAAAACACAGCTTCACTGACGGCACTCTCACAAATCACGTAATAGCAGTATAGAGCTGAAATGCAGATTATGCATCTGGAAGTGATGAACATGCTGGTCTACACAAGTAGAACAACACAGTGTTGTCAATCTCATTACTTTACTCATACTCCACATACATATTCCAGTTCAGCATGGATGTGACACATATTTCTGGGATCGACAATATAGTCACCAATTGTCTTTCTCAGTTCAGCAGCATCTCATGTTCGACTGATCTAGCTCAACTTGCCAAAGCATAACAGACTGATCAATAGTCAAGAACCCTACTCAAAGATATATCATAAACATGAACCTCCAATTAGTCAATGTGCGTGTTATATTGTGACAAGGCAAATGGTAAACCTTGACCTTTCCTGCCTGCCACGTTCCAAAGAGGAGCACTGAACAGCCTACATAACCTGTGTCAGCCTGGAGTTAGACCAATAACTCACCTAATCTCACACATTTGTTTGGCCAGGCATTTAGGTGCATCAAATGTCAGTAGCACAAGGTCAACCAAAATTTGCTTCCACCAGTGGGAGATTCTCTGGATATGTCTGGTCACTTAATGCATGTCCATATTTAAGTTGTAGGCTTGTTACATCCATCAAATAGGCAACAGTACTTGCAGGGAATGATTGTATTGATTCACCTGCTGGAAAGAGACAGTGCCAATAGATAACATCTGGGCAGAGGCTTTAGATTCCACCTTCATTTCTATTTGGATATCGCATTTTGGCTGTCTTCTACATGACATGAGGGACAGCATACACCAATATTAGTTTGAAATGTTGACCCAGCTTACAAAATTATGTGGCACAGTACACCATAAGACTACAAGCTACCACCCAACCAGTAAAAGGATGATAGAATGCTGGCATAATTCTCTGAAGGCAGCCATGATGTGCCACAGGACAAAGTGGACCACCACCCTGCCAATGGTTTTACTCAGCCTGAGGAGTGCCCACAACAGATTTAGACTCTTTAGCAGTCAAGTTGGTTTACAGTGAAACATTATGCCTATCAGGAGCATTTGTGGATGCATATTCCCTACAACCACCCAAACAAGACAGTTGTGACTATTTCTCACATTCATCCCCAGCATGCATCAAGACATGGCATGGCTTCCAGCTAGTTACATCAGGTCCTAGACAAGTGTATGCACTTCATGCTGTGTACTGAATGTGTTTGAGCAGTACTACAACCACTATATATGAGCCCAAACGAGGTCATATGACAGGAAGCACACACTATCAACATGCTTGTTAATAACAAGCCCACTACCATCTTCCCTGATTGAGTGAAGCCAGCATATGCGTTTTGAGAAGAGCCAACTACTATCGTATCATGATGCTGGTCTACACCAGCACCAGCAGCAACAACAGCACTGGCACCTTTCCCAGCTAGTGCAGACAGACCTCCAGTATGTACAACAAGATCAGGTTGATATGTCCACTTTCCAGCATGCTTCTGGGATAATGCTCTACTTCCCCTGAAGAAGCTGATGTAGCAGCCAATATCACCACTTCTTGGTGTAGTACAGTATTGTGTGGCATCGCAAATGCGTGTTTATATCAAGCTAACATATATTTTCATGCCAGCCATCAGAGGTGCTGTGTTTTACAATTATGTTGTGCTTATTCTTTGGCTGAATGTTGAACATTCCTTCTGATAAATAGTTACTTAGTTACAGGCTTAAGTTTAGTTAGTGCTTTTAGGGACAATGCTACTGTAAGGTGGAATTTCTCGCTGTTGTATTCTCCATTGACAAGCTCTTCTTTCCGCTAAGTAACTGAAAAAGTTTGATTGTTGCCATACAGGAGTGTCACATTTCATACACCAGCTACTTTGATCACAACACACACAGTAACTGATTGGATGGGTTCTTATTCATGACTAATCTAATATAATCATTCTTTAATGTATCTTTCTTAGTTTTACAACTGGGCACATAGTGATTTCCATTCTGTGGCTAAACTACTTTAATATTTTGTATTTGGAATGGACATTTACATAAGGTTACTGGATTGTATTATGCATGAATACATTTTTCAATACATGATGAACATAATCTGGACTATATGTGTAACAATGAAATGATGCTTCTATGACTGAAACTGATTTACACCACACAAACCATGTTAAAAACACAGATCTTAACTTTTAATGTTTCCATGTTGATGACAGTAGTGCAGGTGACATTGTAAGTGTAGCCACCACGGAGAGTGGCTGGTGGAACTCTTAGTATGGGACCATCAGCAGGAGGTACATCCACAGAGTTACCATTCATGTCTTGCACCAGCCAATGATACTGGAAGAATGAAAATCAAAAGCAAAAATTCAATGTCTAGATATAAATATTATCTATTTCAGTTATGCACAATATCACTAAAAATAAAAAATAAAAATTAATGTCAATTACCTGCATAAGTTTTAAAATTGTTTTATTATAGTAATAATGAAATGAGGTCAAGAAAGTTAATAAAAAGTTTCTATTTATGACAAACCATAGATTGTATTATGTTATACTGATGAGATACATAATTCACAAGTTCAGGCATTTCATAAATGAGCTTCAAATGAATGACATTAGGTAAAAATAATTCAACTACATAATAAAGTTCTGTTTTAAAGGAAAATAAAAGATGAAAAGATGTGGCATAACAGTAAAAAAAAAAGTTGTCAGTTAATACCAGTAGCAATATTTCACACACAGAGTATGGTCATGTTCCATGCAAAATGAAACATACTATTTGAATGAGGGCTTGCAGGCTGTGACTTGTTTAGTTTATTCTTAATTTTATTACTGTATACAAGTTCTGTTGATTCATGGATCAATGATTTTGCCTTGGATTTTAAACATAGTAGCATTAGTGTCACCAACATTTACTGGTGTGACACAACACACAAATATAGTACTTGATCAAACAATCCTTAAATATAACAATATGAAAAGGATAGTTGCTACTCACCAAATAGTGGAGATGCTGAGTACAGATAGGCACAATAAAAAGATTATCAGAAAGTGAGCTTTCACTCAACAAGGCCTTTGTCAAAAATAGACAACGTACACACTACATTCACACAAACACAACTCACACACACATGACAACAGTCTCTCGCAGTTGAATCCAGACTGTGAGCAGCAGTGCGTGACTGGAGAGGCAACTGGGTGGTGGGAGTAAGGAGGAAGCTGGGGTGGGGAGAGGGAGGAATAGCTGGGTAGGGGTGGAGGATGGTAAAGTGCTGCTAGAGGAGCATACAGTGATGAGGTGGAGAGAAAGTAGGGCAGTGAGATGCAGTTGGGTGGCAGTGGAAAAGGAGAGAAGTAAAAAGACTGAGGATGCATAGGTTGAATAGAGGGCTGTGCAGTGCCGGAATGGGAACAGGGAAGGGACTAGATGGGTAAGGGCAATGACTAATGAAGTTTGAGGCCAGGAGGGTTAGGGGAACATAGGATATATTCCAGACAGAGTTCCCACCTGTGCATTTCAGAAAAGCACTAATGACTAATGAAGTTTGAGGCCAGGAGGGTTAGGGGAACATAGGATATATTCCAGACAGAGTTCCCACCTGTGCATTTCAGAAAAGCTCGTGTTGGTGCTAAGGATCCAGACGATATAGGCTGTGAAGTAATCGCTGAAATGAAGAATGTCATGTTGGGTAGCATGCTCAGCAACAGATTCATCAAGCTGTTTCCTGGCCACTCTTGGTCAGTGGACATTCATGTCTGTTCTTGTCATGCTCACATAGAATGCATCACAGTGGTTGCAGATCAGCTTGTAGATCATATCACTGGTTCCACAAGTAGCCCTGCTTTTGACGGGATAGGTGATCCACTCCCATTGTCCTCAAATCACTCCCTGTTAGCTTCCCAGAATTTCTTAACCTCAAACCTTGGTTCACCATCATTCCTCAAATCCCTCAACATGCAAACTAACCTTACATCCACAGAATGAGCTGCAATCTGCCACCTAAAAACTGATCCTGACCTAATAATCCTACCTGCTGACAAATGCTCCACCACTGTTGTTTTGAACCACAAGGAATATCTGGCAGAAGGACTCCGCCACATGTCACATTCATATCCCTACAAACCCTGCCACAGTAACCACATTCCAGAAATCCAGCAGGATCTCCAGTCTCTCCTTAAATCTTTAGGCTCATCCCAGAACCTCTCCTCAGCCCTACTACTCCCTGCACTCCTACCTTCTACGTGCTTTCTAAAGTCTACAAACCAAACCACCCAGGACACCCCATTGTGACTGGTTACTGTGCCCCCACTGAGAGAATCTCCGCTCTTGTAGACCAACACCTTCAGCCTATTGCTTGTAACCTACCCTTCTGTATAAAATATACCAAGAATTTCCTCCACTGACTCTCCTCAGTTCCTGTTTCATTACCACATGGTGCCCTGCTCGTCACTGTTTATACCATCTCCCTTGACATTAACATCCCTAAAGCCCATGGCCTTATCGCTATTGAACACTACCTTTCCCAACACCTGAGCAATTCCAAACCAACAACTTCCTTCCTAGTCGCCATGACCAACTATGTCCTCACCCACAATTACTACTTCTCTGAAGGCATTATCTACAAACAAGTATGGGATATGGCTATGTACGCCTGTATGGAACCATCCTATGCCAACCTATTCATGGGCCATCTACAGCAATCCTTCCTAAACACCCAGAATCTCAAACCCCTCAGCTGGTTCAGATTCACTGATGCCATCTTCGTGATCTGGATCGAAGGTGAGGACACCCTATCCACATTCCTCCAGAACCTCAACAACATCTCCCGTTCACACCTCCCTCAATGCTGACATCCACCTCAGTACCTCTGTCCATATCAAACCTATCAACCACCAGCAATACCTCCACTTCAATAGCTGCCATCCATTCCATACCAAGTCCCTTCCATACAGCCTACCCACCCATGGCCATCACATCTGCAGTGGCAAGCACTCCCTCTTGAAATATACTGAGGGTCCTTCTGAGGCCCTCACAGACCATAATTACCCACCCAATCTTGTACAGAAACAGATCTCCCATGCCTTAGCTTTCCAGTCACCCACCACCACTCAGTGTCCCACTATCTGGCCAAAGAGGAGCATTCCCCTCATGACTCAGTAGCACACAAGACTGGAACAAATGAATTACATTCTCCACCAGGGTCTCAACTGCCTCATGTTGTGCCCTGAAATGAGAAATGCCCTACCTACTATCTTTCCCACTTCTCCCACAGTGGTATACTGCCTCCCACCGAACGTACACAGTATCCTTGTCCATCCCTAAACAACCCCTGCTCCAAACCCCTTGACTCATGAGTCATATCCCTGTGATGGACCTACATGCAAAACATGTCCCATACATCCTCCCACCACCACCTCTTCCAGTTCGGTCGCAAACATCATCTATCCCTACCTGTGAAACCAGACATGTGATCTACAAGCTAAACTGCAACCACTGTGCTGCATTCTACCTGGACATGACAACCAACTAGCTGTCTCTCTGCATGAATGGCCATCACCAAAATGTGAGCAAGGAACAGCTGGACCATTCAGCTGCTGAGCATGCCACCCAACACAATGTTCTTCATTTCAATGACTGCTTCACAGCCTATGTCATCTGGATCCTTCCCACCAACAGCAGTTTTTCTCAACTGCACAGGCCAGGACTCTGTCTGCAATATATCTTATGTTCCTGTAACTTCCTGGCCTCAACTTTCATTAGTCATTGTCCTTACCCATATAGCCCCTTCCCTGTTCCCATTCCAGCATTACACAGCTCTCTATTCCACCAAAATACCCTCAGTCTTTTTACTTCTCCCCTTTTCTGTTCCCCCCTGCCCTCTATCTAACCACCAAACTGCACCTAGGTGCCCTACTCTCTCTCCACCTCATCCCTGTATGATCCCCAACCAGCACTTTACCATCCCCCATCCCTATCCAGCTATTCCCCTTCCCCCTTCCTCCCCCAGACTGTGGTCATGTGAGTTCTGTTTGCATATGTGTTTGTGTGTGTGTGTGTGTGTGTGTGTGTGTGTGTGTGTGTGTGTGTGTGTTTTATCAGTTTTTGACAAAGGCCTTGTTGTCTGAAAGTTCACTTTCCAAGAGTCTGTTTGTTGTGCCTGTTTGCAACTCTCCATCGCCCCTATACAGTGAGCAGCAACTATCCTTTTCATATTGTTACATTCCATTCTGGGTTTTCCACTGCTTGATTTAATCATTAAATATACTTGTATATTACAAACAAGGTATTAGTACAGTTGGATTCAAAAACTCATCAATCAATATAACAATGGATTTAAAAATTACATACATAATTACTACATTATAATTCCCATATCACAATAATACTTATATTTACACTTTTTGGGTTGGGGGTTGGATGAGTCTTTTTCTAATAATGATGTATATTATAAGTTTGCATTTGCCAACTTATTAACAGAGAAGGATGACTGCCCTCAGGCAGGAGGAGAAAAAAAGCAGTTTAACAGTCTCTCTGTTTCTTTAGCTCTTAAGCTCTGTGGGAAGCAAATAGAAAATTTTGGCACCAGCATATTTAAACAATCCTTGCATCAATGAAAGACTTTTTAATTCATAGTGGGTGTAAATCTTGGTATAGACTCGTGCATGTTGACATACAGAAGGTTCTTGAGAACAAACCATACAAGAGAAAACATTTTGAGGAACAACAGCAAGTATTCCTGGATCAACCATTTTTCATGGCATAATCATCATTCTCTTTATGATCACATTTTGAAACTTTTAGCATCAGTGTATTTAAAACCTCCTTGCAACATGAAATATTGTAATTCATAGTAGATTTAAATCTTTCATACGGAGATGGGCATGCAGACATTTACATTGCTTCAAAAGAGTGTAGAGTTCTCTAGAACAAACCTCAATAGAAAATGTATTGGGGAGTAACAGCAAATATTATTTGATCATACTGTTTTCATAGTATATACTTCATTCTCCCTATAACTTTGTTTAACATGCTGACTGTCATGGCCAAAAAGGGCAAACTGCACATGCAACATCTGCAAGTAATCTTGTAGTACAGAGCAGCATATTCTGCTCAGATGGCAGTAATGAGATAACTCATTGTCAACAATCTGCTATCAGCTTGCATATTTGTAAGTATATTTATAATGTAGCCAATATGTTTCTTGTATTGCATTAATAGCCATTCTATTCTTATTTTTAGATAGTTCACTGATGATGATAGTTAACTGTGGTTAATTTTCCTCGTAAAATGATTAGTATTAAGTGGAAGCTGAGTGATGTAGAATTTGAATAGCTAGGCAACATTAACAAATGAGAATGGGGAAAGTTTGTGGGCTAATTGTCAGGTGGTGTAAGTGTCTATGCACCACCTTCAAATGAGCATTCTACTGAGGAATCAGACAGTGATTACAGAGAATAAAACGAAGTAGGTGATCAGACTGGTCCAATACCAGGACACTACACATAACAGTGATACATGGAGTAAAATTGCTTAAGATTGATCAGTCGTTTTGTTCTGTGAGAAAATTGTGACCTGAATTGAATTATCAGTTGAAATATTTTGTCATCAACGCACTTGGTGCTCCCCCCATCCCTCTTGCTTCTGAAGAATTTGTTACATTATTAGTTGAACAAATTAATATATCCAAAAGCCAGAATACAAAAGAAGTAGATGAGGAGATTGAGGAGCCACTTGAAGTATACAGTTACAGATATAACTCAAATGGAAGTTTTTCTGTTGGTTAACAAATAAACAGCTGAGAAAGAGGTTAGTGAAGTGTTTTGTATGGAATGTTGGCCTGTATGGTGCCAAAGCATAAACACTGTGGTGGAGAGAGGAGAAATGCTTAGAGGCTTTTGAGATGTGGATCTAGAGAAAAGTGGAAGGTGCAAGATGGACAGAGTATCTCAGGCCAGAATGTAACATCATGTGGGATGCAAGCAGCTAACTGGAGAGGGTGGGGAAGGAGAAGGGAAGGGACAGTGGTGTACTGGTGGGGAGAGAGACAAAGCTGTCTGGTGGAGTGTGCAGGGACTAGACTGCCAACAGGCACAGTGTCATGAGCTTGTGGGACAGGGAGATGGGGGGGAAAAAAGGCAAAAAGGAGAGGAGCGAGGAATGATCAGCAGATGCATTAGCAGAAGACTGCAAATAAACAGGGTTGGAGATGATGAGAATGAGTCCAGGATAATTACAGGAGTGGAGAATGTGTTGTAAGGATAACTCCCATCTGCACAGTTCACAAAAGTTTGCGGTGAGGGGGGAATACATATGTACTGGGATGTGAAGCAGCCAGTGGAATCAAGTGTGTTATGTTCAGCTGCATGTTATGCCACAGGGTATTCCACACAGTTCTTGGCCAAAGTTTGGTGGTGGCCATTCATCCTCATGGACAGCAGGTTGGTAGTCATACCAACATAAAAAGCTGTGCAATGATTGCAACAGAACTGGTAAATGACATGGGTGCTTTCAAAGGTGGCCCGACCCCTGATGGGGTAAGACAAACCTGTGGCAGTAGTGGAATAGGAAGTGCTGGGTGGGTGGATTGAGCAGGTTCTGCACCTGGGTCTTCCACACGAATATGATACTTGTGCAAGGAACTAGGATTGGGAGTGGTATAGCAATGGACTAGGATGTTGTGGAGATTAGGCAGGTGACAAATCACCACTTTTGGAGGCGTGGGAAGTATCTCAGGTATGATGGCACTTCATTTGAGACCACAATGACAGGTGATCAAAGCACTGGCAAAGGATGTATTTCAGTTGTACCAGTCCAATTCTTTGTGGCTAGTTCTCACATGTGGTGGGAGCATTGGGGTGTGAGGGAAAAGTGCACAGAAGATCTGTTTGTGGAGATGGTCTGGGGGACAGTGCCTGTCTGTGAAGGGCTTAGTGAGACCCTCAGCGTACTGAGCATGGGAGATTTTGTCAATGCAGATATGCTGTACCTGGTTGGCCAGGCTGTATGGGAGGGATTTTTTGGTGTGTAAGGGATGACAGCTGCCGAAATGCAGATACTGTTGCTGATTGGTGGGTTTAATGTGGACAGAGGTGTGGATGGAGCCATCAGAGAGGAGGAGGTCAGCATCTAGCAAGGTGGCATGCTGTGTTGAGGAGGACCACGTGAAGCAGATGAGAGAGAAGGTGTCGAGGTTGTGAAGGAATGAAGATGGGTGCCTTGGCCCTGAGTCCAGATCATGAAGATATCATCAATGATCCTGAACCAGACTAGGGATTTGATGTTTTGGGAGGCTAGGAAGGTCTCCTCTAGATGGCCCATAAAAAGGAGAGTAAGTAGCAGTCTGTCTTTTCCTACATTATTGATATTCCTACCTGAACTTTCCACTGTTTGATTGTTTTGAGGGTGAATGAAAAAAGACAAACACCGGAAAGAATTAAGAAGATGGAAAGAAATTGGCTTGGACACTGAGTGAGAAGAGATTGTATAATAATGGATTCACTAGAAGAACTGGTGACTGTCAGGAGGACCTGAGGTAGAAGAAGATACAGTTAACTGACAACATCAAGATAAATGTGTCATACACAGCTACAAAAAGGATGACAAAAAGTTGGGAGGATTGGATACTACTGAACTTGCAGAGATAGACCTATCCAATAGAAGAAAACATCATCATCATCATCATTATCATCTGGGACTGTGGTCCATAGGATGATGTTGTATTCTGTTAATACAACATTACTGGAATACAAGTCCTTTTACACTATCATAGTCTGGCAATCTGTAATAAGCAGGAATATGCACAAATCAAAAAACGTTTTGCATCACCCTAGTTCATAGAACTCCTGAAGATAGACGTTGTCTGTGGGTATTGTATCACAGACACAGTCCCTTTGACTGCTCAGAGATATCACTAAACATGCCCAAAGATGTAAACAACCACACATGAGCAGTGCCTATTAGACAGAGGGATTCCGACAGCCGATCACTTCCCGTCATTCCACCAGAAGGAGGTAAATGGCTCATGTTGTCTGTAGTTCAACCACGCCTTGATGGTCAATACTGTGGTTCAATCATGTCCAGCTTGTTACTTTGTGCCAGGAAGTGCTCTCAGTGTAAACCAAAGTGATGTTATTCGGACAAGGAGGAGATACACTGAGAGAGGAACTGTCAATGACATGCCTGCTCAGGCCGCCCAAGCGCTACTACTGCAGTGGATGACCACAGCTTATGGATTATGGCTCAGAGGAACCCTGACATCAACGCCACCATGTTGAATAATGCTTTTTGTGCAGCCACAGGATGTCATGTTACGACTCGAACTGTGTGCAATAGGCTGCATGATGTGCAACTTCACTCCCGATGTCCATGGTGAGGTACATCTTTGCAACCACAACACCATTCAGCACAGTACACATGTGCCCAACAACATGCTGAATGGACTGCTCAGGATTGGCATCATGTTCTCTTCACTGATGAGTGTGGCATATGCTTCAACCAGACAATCATTGAAGATGTGTTTGGAGGCAACACGGTCAGGCTGAAAGCCTTAGATACAATGTTCAGCAAGTGCAGCAAGGTGAAGGTTCCATGCTGTTTTGGGGTGGCATTATGTGGGGCCAACGGACACCTCTGGTGGTCATGGGAGGCACCATAATGGCTGTACGATACATGAATGCCATCCTACAACCGATAGTGCAACCATATCGGCAGCATATTGGCGAGGCATTCACCTTCATGGACAACAATTTGTGCCCACATCATGCACATCTTGAGAATGACTTCTTTCAGGATAACTCCATTGCTTGACTAGAGTGGCCAGCATGTTCTCCAGACATGAATCTCATCGAACATGCCTGGGATAGATTGAAAAGGGCTGTTTATGGACAACGTGACCCACCAACCACTCTGAGGGATCTATGGTGAATCACCATTGAGGAGTGGGATAATCTGGACCAACAGTGCCTTGATGAACTTGTGGATAGTATGCCATGACAAATACAGGCATGAATCAATGCAAGAGATCATGCTACTGGGTACTAGAGGTACCTGTGTGTACATCAATCTGGAACACCACCTCTGAAGGTATCGCTGTATGGTGGTAAAACATGCAATATGTGGTTTTCATGAGCAATAAAAAGGGTGGAAATGATGTTTATGTTGATCTATACTGCAATTTTCTGTACAGGATTTGGAACCCTTGGAACCGAGGTGATGCAAAACATTTTTTGATGTGTGTGTTTCAGCTGTTACTGGCATAATTTAATATCTCAAACAACTCAATGATCAAAACTGCAAAATTAGATCATTTCATTTTTATAGTATCATGAGCAATAATTATGCTCCAGACAAGATACTTTGCATTGAGGAATTAATGATTCTGAGATACGGTCGTCCGTTTTTCAGGCAGTATCAAAAGAAGAACCAAAAGAATGCTGTGAAATTTGAGGAACTCTGAGAATGTAGTGGCATAGTATTCAAGATAGGAATCTGTCATGGTAAGTTTAGAGGAAATGGTAGAGATGATTCATGCTTCTGGAGTTCTTTTTGATATGATGGATGCATAGTAGAATGAAGGATATGAGCTATATGAGGACAAATTTTGTAATTCTGTAAACTTAAGTGTGCAGGAAAGTATGTGGCAACAGAAAGGTTAGCAGAAAATCATTACTTAAAAATGTATTTTACCAAAATTTGCTGTATTGTCTACTTTATTCATCAAAATCAGTTTCAGTCACATGTAAAGGGTGTGGACTGGATGTGGGTGAGTGGTAAGCTGATGAAGGTGATGGTAGCTGCAAAAGTTGAAGGTAGCCAATGGCGACAAATAATTTACTGACTATCCAAGTTCTGTAGGTGCAGATACAGCATCCACAGGAGGTGGCAGCAGATGTGCTCAGTGAACTGATGCCAGAATGGCAGGCAACTGTGCGCCAGTGTCCGTGGTTTCATCAATACATCTCGGTGATGATCTCGCTAATGGTACCTTGTTCTGCCCCAACGCTGCATCCAGAGGTGGCACTTCTGTGCTACAACTGCATGCATGCATGCACATCTGAAGAAACATTTCATCATATTTCTTACAAATGGAGACACTGCAATATCTTATTCATCTGCTGATACCAGGCTAGCGACTTTTGATTAAATGTCTCCCCTGTACAGGCATTACAGTAAGTGTACAAGTGCAGGTTAATGACACATGGACAGTGACATATAGGAGTTTAGGACTGGCTGTGAAGTGTGCATGGATATCCAAAATTGTTGAGGCAACTGTTAATGAAAAGCAGCTAATCCAGGATCGAGTCCTGGTGCAGTATAAATGTTCAATTCCACAACTGGAGGTTGCTCATGCGTTTTCTGTAATACAAGAATTGCATTTCAAGTGTCAATCAATCCAATGAAATGGTTTCTTATTATTCAGTTTTGTAAAAAAATATTAGATGGCTGAATAAGATTTCTCTGTTATAACAGATGTATATTTACATCTGTTTTATTTTCAACTAACTGGAAGACGTCTCTGATCTCTATCTTGTACAGAAAAAATTATTCATTCATTGATAGTGAATAAGATACCAGTCACACAGATAAAAGTAGATGAAAATAAAATATTTCGAGATGTATCATCAATAAAATGAACATAATTTTTTATTACTGCCTGGAATACAATGTCTATGTTTTATGGCAAAACTATATTATTTGTATGAAATTTTGTAAGCGCTATTAAGTTACTTTATTTACAGTGAGAAAATGAAAATTATGTTACACCATACCCATGCAATTCACTGTAGCTGTATCTGGCGCTCACTACTTCACATATATTTGCTGTGAATGTTTCTGTACTTGGCTTTATGTAGAAACTGATTTTGTACAAAGTAACCTGTAATTGGTACCCATAGTCAGCTCATAAGGTATAAGAAAACTGGTAGTTGGCAGTCAATGTACTAATTTGCTGAATGAGTTCATAAATGTTGTCCTAGTTATATCTATTGCAAAAATCTTCATGAATAGGCATCTATATATCACTTTGGTCCTCCTTTACCTTCTGAAATTGTGTGAGGAACTCAACTCATTCACTGTCAGGAGGGACAAAGATTCTGATTAAGCCCTCCCTGTTGTCTAATCATGCAGAGACAGACTGTATCTGTATAGTTAGTTAGCAAAACGACACTTGTCATATACCAGCTGATATGTAAACGCAGCTCAGGGCTTCTACATCAGCATGACTACCACCAAATTATCAGTTAGGATGAATGGGCATAGGCAGAGGGTATATATTGGCAACTTGCAATATCCTGTCGCAGAGCATGCTCTACAACATGACATTCATGACCTCGGCACCTGTTTCACCATATTTTCCATCTGGATTCTTCCCCCAGACACCAGTTTTTTTTAGAACTCTCAGGTGTGAACTAGCACTACATCATGTCCTTGGCTCTCACTACCCACCTGGCCTTAATTTACATTAATTTCTTCCACCTCAGCTTTTCTTCACTGTAGCTACTCTTTGCTTCACTCTGTTTTAGTTTTCTACATCTTTCATTGTCTTTCCCGTCTCTTTTTCAACGCCCCCTCCCACCTCTGTTACATACAATGCACTTAGCTATTCACTGTTATTAACTCTTACATGATGTTTTAGTAGTAATCTCTGTCTTGCATATTACCCTGTCTTCCACCTTTAAGATATCAGGTTTTCAAATCTCGTCTGATGCAGTCCCCAATTATCAGTCTTTCCTTCTCATACCGTACTGTAATTCTCCCTGACTCATGGTTCTGGGTGACTTTCCCAAAATCTACCCCTTCTTCTAGACCTCTCCAGTCCTTTACCTTCACACTTCTTCCTTTGCCTTCAACCCTCCTACCTGAAGAAGGAGCCACTGGCTCCTAAAGCTTGCCAATCACAACAGTCTTTTATGTGTGTGTTCTGCCGCTGCTTGGTGAGTAGATTTTTTATGTATACAATTAAGTAATTTTATCACTAATTGATTGTTTTCATTGTTATAGACAGTTATTTTCACATTCCATGCACCATGCTCTCAGATTAAGTTATTAAAACTGTTAGCCAATTTACAGATGGCAATCAATTTACCCAGAATTTATAATGATTTTACCCTTATGTAAATTAATTAATTCAAAACACAGACAAGAACCACTATTGTCTATTATTTGTTTTTAATAAAAGTGTCAATTGAAATATTATTGTTAGGTACATGTTTCTCATACAACAAAAAAACTTGTGCATTCTTTGTAAACAGCACATTATTACTGTAGTTTTAAAGAAGCACTATCCAGCAGACATTACAGCTTTTTTATGAGACAGCATTTGGACACATCATGATCTGTTTAGCTGCTTCATTTAATGTGAATACTACAATATTGTTTTGATTGATCACATGAAGTTGTTATACATTTTGGTATGTAGATACTAAATAAATGGGAATATGCTTATCTTTTTCTTTGCTCTCACTGAGAACTCACTTTTGAGCAATGGTTCCTTGAAGGTATATTTTGTTTCATCCTTAAATACTGGAAGCCAAAGGACACTTGTCATGGTGACATATTTGTAACAGACATTTGTAGTCATGATGTTCATCCTGTCTCTTGACTCTTAAACTGCTGGCAGTATATCAAGTGTTTTTCTTACTGTAAGACACCATTATAATCACAGATGTAAACAAGACATCTCACTGAATTTGGTTTGTTGAGAGAACGCTAGGGGCCACGCTGTGGGAAGTCATGTCTTAGGCATTCCCCCTCACTTGCTATCTATAACTCTCAAGAAAACACATATGTTTATTTAACAACTGAATGCATAATGTGCTCCCTGTTGAACTTATGATCATTAGATAATTAATTGACTAATAAGCCCAAGTCAAGCTGCAGTGTCAGCATAGTGTAGTCAGCCAGAACAAAATTGTCCAAAGCTAGCAAAGTGCTCATTCTTGCTTATGTGTCATTTAGTAAGTTATTACCTTTATTCCTCAAATTATTTACTTTCCGTCGGGGCTTTCCATTACCATAACTGTCTAACAATATGCAATTCCCCACCCTGGTGGGTGCAAATACTTTGCATGATATTATATATCCTACAGTAATTTAGCATAAGTCACTAGCTGACAAATTTTCTTTGAATAAAAATGTCCTCAGTGCACTGCAATGAGAACTGTGACAGAACAATAGATCTTCATGCCTGTGAAACTTCTGGTTGTTGTATGTGTTGACATTTCTCAGCTGTATAACACAAGATCAAGTATTTACAAATCCTATCTGTATTAGTGAATAGCTTACTGAGGATCCAAGATCTCCTCTCTAAGGGTCTACAGAAGTAACACCGAACCTAATCTAATCTACAGCTTGTACAATCTTTCAGATATGGGCCATCTCCCATACCTCTTCTTCTCCTGTACCACACCCTCCGATGCTGTTAGCATTCATGACATACTCATTAATTGACTACAAAGGTGCATCCTTATCACTATACCATTCCATCCAGGACTGGAACATTTGGACTCTATTCTTCCCTAAGGCTTCAACTATTTTCATCTTGCACTGAAATGAGGAATAATCTCTACAAAATTCCTTCTCACCTTCTTCTAAGCAATAATCAGCCATCCACCAAACACATGAAATATCCTGATCATTCCTTGTGCCACTCCTGCTCCCAAGCACTTGTAACATGGATCGTATCTATGCAAAACATGCAGGTGCAAGACCTACCCCTATGCAGCCATCCAACACGTACTATTCCAGTACTACAATATATCTCTTCAAAAGCACACCCATCTGTGAAAGCAGTCACACAGCATTTCATCTCCACTGAAACTAAAATATGATTTTTTATAGCACCATATCAATAATCAGATATCTGCCCTTTACAATGACCACTGCTAAGTGCCTAATGTGGTGAGGTCTACTTCAGTGATACTTTGTAGCTCATGCCACTTAGATTATATTTGTCTTGCTGCAACTCCTGTAACATCAGCTTCACTGAATGGAGGGGGATCTATTTTTTCAAAACTCACTTATATCATCCTGTCCTTTCGGACAGTCCTTGTCCTGTTTTGGCCTCAGCACCTGTATTCAATCATTTTCCTGCTCCTTTCACCCCATTACATTCTCATCTTCTCAGTGGTCTCATTTATCCACTTTATTCTACCCTCTACTCCATGCAGCTACTCCTGTCAGTATCTGGATGAACTTCCTCTGGTGCTGCAAACCTATCTTCTCCCCGCCGGCCGGAGTGGCCATGCGGTTCTAGGCGCTACAGTCTGGAACCGAGCGACCGCTACGGTCGTGGGTTCAAATCCTGCCTCGGGCATGGATGTGTGTGATGTCCGTAGGTTAGTTAGGTTTAATTAGTTCTAAGTTCTAGGCGACTGATGACCTCAGAAGTTAACTCACACAGAGCTCAGAGCCATTTATCTTCTCCCCTTGTTTTCCCTTCCCCTCCCCTAGCCTTTGCCCTACCTTTACACAGCTCATAGATCCATTGCTCATGTAAAACATTTGCTCCTCTTGCACCATTCAAGTCAATCCCAACCCAATTCTGGCCCCAGCATTGACAATGTAGCCCTGTTAAAGTATGTGCACGCACACACTTGTTTATGTGCCTATCGACTTAACAAAGCCCACTGTTGTGTCAATGTAATTCTAGAACTCAGCATTATGTACCAAATGTGCTTAATATAATGGGTTCATGCCACTTAGAAATGAAAATGGAACACCCACCACAACGGAACCATGGAATGGTTCCATCCAATAGCAATCATCACATGCATTAAGGCATTTATCCCACAGGAAGACATCATGATCAGTTCATGTTTCATAGAATGCGGTCAGCTGCTGACGGATCCACAACTAAACCTACTCTTGCACTTCCTTGTATGATGGAAATCGATGACCATGAATGTCTTTCTTCAGGTGATCTGAGAATCACAGGGCGAAAGATCAGGCTGTTTGGAGGTTACTGCAGTGTTTCCCAACCAGGTCGCTGAAGCGCAGTGTTCATTCAATTGGCAATTTGGTGGTGAATGTCATCATTTAACCATTCTACAGCATTCCTGAGTGTTTTGATATTATGGAAAGTCACAGTTTCTGGTTTCTGCAAAGTGTTTTCATAGCACTGCGTATTTATTGTGGATCCGCACTCAAAAAACATGACAAGCAGAGGGTCCCTGCACTTGTAGAAGGTCATGATGACCTTACCAGAACTTGTGTTAACAGCTTTGGATTTCATTTTGTGGGAGATGTGAGATGTTGGGTCTGCCATTTGCCCTTGGGATGTCAGAATGCGGTCGGACAGAATCATCATGTTGCACAATAATGCCTGCTCTCATGGTGCCCATTGGGTGAAAGCTATGCTTCAGCAATTTGGTTGGGAAACAATGCAACATCCTCTATACAGCTCAGATCTTTCACCACATAATTGTCACATCCTTAGCAGCCCCAAGAATCTCATGTGGATGTCAGTTTCAGTAAGGTGACAAAATGTAGGAGTGGGTGAGATTGTAGATCCATTAGCCACTGACCAAGTTCTAGGAAACAGGAACAGATCATCTCATCTCCCAGTGGGGTAAATGTCTTAACATGTGTGGTGATTACTTTTGAATGGAACAATTCCATGGCCCCACTGTAGCAGGTGTTCAGTTTTCATTTGACTGCCCCTTATAATAAGTAACACTGTAGAATTGGGTGACAACAATATTGCCTGCCAGAATTGTAAATTATCATAACCTATTATTATTTTATGCAAAAGAACATCTTATAATGAGTAAAATAACTGATACAAGGGTATGTGATATAGACATGTCAGGAAAAAACGCCTGTAACTGATGGGGCCAATGACAAAGGTATCCAAATGTCATACATACAACACGTGTGTCAAGGGAGCCCTTATGAAAGTCTATAGGGAAAGCCAAAACCTGAGAGTTTGGAGAATTTTTAATATTTTGGAAGACAAATGGTGATTTGTAAATAGCCATAATCAAGTTCCAGTACTGACACTGTTAAAATCCTATGTAATACTGACTTTTAAATCATTTTTTTGAAAGAAAAACCTGCCTCACTTATTTTTACCTCTTTTCCCAAAGAGCAGAGGTGAGGTATGGAAGGGAGTCCTTGCCCCCCCCCCCCCCCCCCCCCCCCAATCGCCTCCACCCCATTGCTGTCTGCATATGGGAGCTCTTGATAAAAGTATCTTCTTAATTGACATGAATCAATCTGATGATGGCGATTTAAACCTCCAAAACACATAGTGGAAATAAAATAAATTGTGACAAGTTACAATAATTTGTAATTTCAATAGATACATAAAATCACTTATTACTTCTTTGTGACCATTTATGAATAAACATTCAGCAAATAGTGATGAGTGTTGTATATTACCTGTTGAACAGATTCAGCATTTGGAGCCACTTCAGCTTCAACTAGAAGTTCTGTATCAGCATAAGACATCAAAGGTGCTGAGAGATACAGTGATGGTGTAACTTCTTGGCTCAACTTACTTGCAGAGCCACTGGTCATTCGTAATGTGTGAGTTATTTCAGGACCCTCAACACCAGCTGCATTTTTACCAGTTACTTTCACAATATAGTCCACATCCTGGACCATCTAGAGAGAATTAAAGAAGATTACACATAGGAAGTAGTAGCAACATATGGATACTCCCTCTCCCAACACACACACACACACACACACACACACACACACACACACACACACACACACTCTTTGTATTTTCCATGTCTACATCTACATGATTACTCTGCTATTCACAACAAAGTGCCTGGCAGAGTGTTCAATGAACGACTTTCAAGCTGTCTCTCTACCGTTCCACTCTCGAACGGTGTACGGGAAAAACAAGCACTTAAATTTTTCTTCGTGAGCACTGATTTTATTTTATTTTAGCATGATGATCATTTCTCCCTATGTAGATGGGTGCCAACAGAATATTTTTGCAATTGAAGGAGAAAACTGGTGATTGAAATTTCATGAGAAGATCCCGTTGCAGTGAAAAACGCCTTTGTTTTAATGATTGCCCCTCCAATTCACATATCATGTCTGTGGCACTATCTCCCCTATTTTGTGATAATACAAAACAAGCTGCCCTTCTTTGTACTTTTTCGATGTCATCCGTCAGTCCCACCTGATGCGGATCCCACACCACACAGCAATACTCCAGAATAGGGTGGACAAGTGTGATGTAAGCAGTCTCTTTAGTAGACCTGTTGCACCTTCTTAGTGTTCTGCCAATGAATCACAGTCTTTGGTTTGCTCTAGCCACAACACTATCTATGTGATCACTCCAATTTAGGTTATTTGTAATTGTAATCCCTAAGCATTTAGTTGAATTTATAGCCTTCAGATTTGTGTGACATTGCATGATTGAAATTTAGTGGATTTCTTTTAGTACTCATGTGAATAACTTCACACTTTTCTTTATTCAGGGTCAATTGCCACTTTTTGCACCATACAAATATCTTATCTAAATCATTTTGCAATTTTTTTTTGTCATCTGATGACTTTACAAGACAGTAAATGACAACATCATCTGCAAACAATCTAGAAAAGCTATTAAGATTGTCTCTTATATCATTAATTTAGATCAGGAACAATAGAGGACCTGTAACGCTTCCTTGGGGAACACTGGATATTACTTCTGTTTTACTCAATGACTTTCCATCTATTTCTATGAACTGTGACCTTTCTGACAGGAAATCATGAATCCAGTCACACAACTGAGGTGATATTCTATAGGCATGTAGTTTAGTTAGAAGACACTTGTGAGGAACGGTGTTGAAAGCTTTCTGGAAATCTAAAAATATGGAATCAATTTGACATCCTCTGTCAATAGCACTCATTATTTCATGAGTATAAAGGGCTAGTTGTATTTCACAAGAACGATATTTCCTGAATCAGTACTGACTGTGTGTCAATAAATTGTTTTCTTTGAGGTACTTCATAATGTTCGCATACAGTATATGTTCCAAAATCCTACTGCAAATCAACGTTAGTGATATGGGCCTGTAATTCAGTTGATTACTCCTACTTCCCTTTCTGGGTATTGGTATGACTTGAACAATTTTTCAGTCTTTAGGTACAGATCCTTCTCTGAGCAAGTCAGTTGATATAACTGCTAAATATGGACTCTGAGTACAACTCTGTAACTCTGTAACTCTGAGAGGAACCTGACTGGTTTATAATCTGTACAGGAACCCTTGCCTTTATTAAGTGATTTAAGCTGCTTCACGACACCGAGGATATCTACTTCTATATTTCTATTTCTATATTTCTATGTATTATTTAATTAATTTACACTTGAACTCCTATTAGAAAAAGCAAATGAAACACTCAAGGATGTTTACAATTGGGCAATATGTAATAAATTAACATTGAAAAGAAAGAAAATAAACAGTGCACACTTCAACATAAAGAGGGAACAAAATTTATCACATTAAGGATAGGTGATGAATTTATCAATGGCATAATAAGCGCAAGGTCTTCAGGGACAAATACTGATTGTTGGTTAATGAGGAATGAGCACACTAACATGTTGGCAAAAAAAATAGTAATCTGCATGTTTTCTTCATAAGGTCCTAACATGTTTGTAACAGTCAACATCTTGTGGTATGGTAACATACTATTCTTACATACACTCAGTTTTCAGCTATGAGATTCTTTTCTGGGTAAATATGAATAAAAATTTTAAACTGCAGTTAGTAGTTAGGATCGTTTAGAGAACTGTTTAAAAAACTGGGTCTCTTTACTACACCAAATGAGTACATTTACCAATATGTTGTGCACATTAGGAAAAACATTATTAAGTATTTTATTAATAGTTCCATACACAATCATGCAACAAAAGCCAGTTTGGACTTACATTTACCAAGCAACAAAAAACTCACTACAGCATTTTTTATTGGTGAATAAAATTGTATAATAAACATCTAAAGGAAGACTCCTAAAATACATATGTTTAAAAAGGCAGCTAAAATGTTTCTATAAGTAATGCATACTGCACAGTCAAAGATTACTTAGAGAATTCAGAGTTGTGGTTACTAATGAAAGATATAGCTGCATCACCTTGGCCCTTCACAATACTGTAATGCTTCTGCAACAAAATCATGTACCAGGAAGTATAATATATTGTCATTCTCCTGAGTTCAACATCTGGCTCATCAGGGTGGATGCTGACAGAGGAAAGAACATAAAGAGTCAGTTTCCTGAGTAGATGGGGTCAGTTTTCTGAACAGACTGGAGTCAGTGAAATGGGTATATCAGCAAGTTCATGGTTCTGAAGTCACCAGAGGGCCCTTGATGTGATCATCGATGAAGAGTCAAATATGTTCATATGAATATTAGGAAAAGGATAGATTGCTACTCACTGTAAAGATGAACTGTTAAGTTGCAGTTATGCACAACGAAAAGATTTCTACACATTATACAAGTATCTTTCAGCCAAAGTCATCATCAGCAAAGAAAAGACACACACGTGTTCCCACAAGCAAGCACACCTCATGCACAAATGTTCACAACCACCAGCAGCTCTGACCTGGGGTTTCCATGTTTGATATCTTTATTTCAAAGAACATTGGATAAAACAGACCAACAAAACAAGGTATTGTAGTTGTTAAGTTGCTGATCACACATTCAAGAGGATGGAATTTCCTCTGTCCAGCCATTCTGATTTAGGTTTCCCATGGTTTTACTAAGTCACTTCAGACAAATGCCAGGCTGGTTCCTTTATCAAGGCCATGACCAGCCATCTGTCCTATCTTCTTAAAGTTCACTTATATAATTTGTGTACATGTATATGATCTGTTATTTTCGTTGTATTGTGATGACAAATCCTATATCATTGTGGTCTGAATAATGCACCCCCAGTATTCGGCCAACAAGTGGAAGAGATGTGTGAGTATAAAGATGCTGATCAGCAGATTTTGTGCCATTATCCTGGATTAAATTCCTAAAAATTCTGCAGCATAGCACAGTGTGAGGACGTTTAATACTACTAATGGCTCCCTTATTTCTATTTTATAAGAGTAAGCTATGTGTTAATGAGTTTCACACTCACCTTCCTCATTCATCACCATCAACAATGCAAACAAAAATGAGGAATTTGATACTGTTGATGGTGATCTATGCACTGGATAGAGATGTTGGCTCTTAGCACTAATCAAGAGGAGTAGGCTATTTGTCAGTGTGTGGTTCCATCCTATCTCTTCTCTTTCATCATCATAAAAGAACACAAACATGACACTCCACTCAGTAATCTACATTAAATCATCAATGTTACATATCACAAAGGAAAGATTTACAGTTACTGTAAATTAAGAAGTTCTTTTTGACCTAGGCAGTTGAACATATTTCTTATTTATTAGTCTAGATGAGTACCAAACCAGTATGATTATTCAGAGATGTGTCACATTAGATGAATACTTTAACCCACTCACATAAAAACTGTGTCTTCATGTGAGATTGATGTAATGGTTTACTGGATTAGATTAGAGATTAGATTAGATTAGATTAATACTAGTTCCATGGATCATGAATACGATATTTCGTAATGATGTGGAACGAGTCGAATTTTCTAATACATGACATAATTAGGTTAATTTAACAACATACTTAAGTTAATATAACAACTTAATTTTTTTGTTTTTTGTTTTTCTTTATTTTTTATTTTTTTATGTTTTAAATATTTTTTTCTTTTTTTTCTTAATTTATATCTAAAAATTCCTCTATGGAGTAGAAGGAGTTGTCATTCAGAAATTCTTTTAATTTCTTCTTAAATACTTGTTGGTTATCTGTCAGACTTTTGATACTATTTGGTAAGTGACCAAAGACTTTAGTGCCAGTATAATTCACCCCTTTCTGTGCCAAAGTTAGATTTAATCTTGAGTAGTGAAGATCATCCTTTCTCCTAGTATTGTAGTTATGCACACTGCTATTACTTTTGAATTGGGTTTGGTTGTTAATAACAAATTTCATAAGAGAGTATATATACTGAGAAGCTACTGTGAATATCCCTAGCTCCTTAAATAAATGTCTGCAGGATGATCTTGGGTGGACTCCAGTTATTATTCTGATTACATGCTTTTGTGCAATAAATACTTTATTCCTCAGCGATGAATTCCCCCAAAATATGATGCCATATGAAAGCAATGAGTGAAAATAGGCGTAGTAAGCTAATTTACTAAGATGTTTATCACCAAAATTTGCAATGACCCTTATTGCATAAGTAGCTGAACTCAAACGTTTCTTCCAATTTAATCTCTCATCAATGGACACACCTAAAAATTTGGAATATTCTACCTTAGCTATATGCTTCTGATTAAGGTCTATATTTATTAATGGCGTCATACCATTCCCTGTACGGAACTGTATGTACTGTGTCTTATCAAAATTCAGTGAGAGTCCGTTTACAAGGAACCACTTAGTAATTTTCTGAAAGACAGTATTGACAATTTCATCAGTTAATTCTTGTTTGTCAGGTGTGATTACTATACTTGTATCATCAGCAAAGAGAACTAACTTTGCCTCTTCATGAATATAGAATGGCAAGTCATTACTATATAATAAGAAGAACAAAGGACCCAAGACTGACCCTTGTGGAACCCCATTCTTGATAGTTCCCCAGTTTGAGGAATGTGCTGATCTTTGCATGTTACGAGAACTACTTATTTCAACTTTCTGCACTCTTCCAGTTAGGTACGAATTAAACCATTTGTACACTGTCCCACTCATGCCACAATACTTGAGCTTGTCTAGCAGAATTTCATGATTTACACAGTCAAAAGCCTTTGAGAGATCACAAAAAATCCCAATGGGTGGTGTTCGGTTATTCAGATCATTCAAAATTTGACTGGTGAAAGCATATATGGCATTTTCTGTTGAAAAACCTTTCTGGAAACCAAACTGACATTTTGTTAGTACTTCATTTTTACAGATATGTGAAGCTACTCTTGAATGCATTACTTTCTCAAAAATTTTGGATAAAGCTGTTAGAAGGGAGATTGGACGGTAATTGTTGACATCAGATCTATCCCCCTTTTTATGCAAAGGTATAACAATAGCATATTTCAGTCTATCAGGGAAAATGCCCTGTTCCAGAGAGCTATTAGACAGGTGGCTGAGAATCTTACTTATCTGTTGAGAACAAGCTTTTAGTATTTTGCTGGAAATGCCATCAATTCCATGTGAGTTTTTGCTTTTAAGCAAGTTGATTATTTTCCTAATTTCAGAGGGAGAAGTGGGTGAGATTTCAATTGTATCAAATTGCATAGGTATGGCCTCTTCCATTAACAGCCTAGCATCTTCTAATGAACACCTGGATCCTACTATATCCACAAGATTTAGAAAATGATTATTAAAAATATTTTCAACTTCTGACTTTTTGTTCGTAAAGTTTTCATTCAATTTGATGGTAATACTGTCTTCCTCTGCTCTTGGTTGACCTGTTTCTCTTTTAATAATATTCCAAATTGTTTTAATTTTATTATCAGAGTTGCTGATTGCAGACATGATACACATACTCCTGGATTTTTTAATAACTTTTCTTAATACAACACAGTAGTTTTTATAATTTTTGATAGTTTCTGGGTGTAGAAAGTGAAACATGGCTCTCAGTAAGAGCACAATTAACAACAATGTTTCATGATTAGGACTCCAGAAAGTGAGTACATAAAACACCCCTGTTCAGATACCCGACAAATGTTACTAGATCAGACAGTGAAATACTGTGCACAGAATAGAATTGTTAACTTAGCTAGAATCCTGAAAACACACCATGAATCAGTCATGCTATGAGAACATTATACTTGATGTTTTCAATGTGGTAAGATTCTTGCAAGTGATATATGCTCTATAAAATTCAGTTTGAGTATAGAGGAAAATATGTAGGACATTCTGTTTAAAAATTTTCTGGCAAATATCTCACACCAGTTTTCAAATGACACATTAGCACAGAACTTTCACATACCTGAATTTGTGAATATCTTCATATATATTCTAAATAATGGAAAAATTTTATTTAGTGCATTTAGTATTATATTTTCACATTCTTTTTGCTGCTATAAATGTGTTGGTCAACAGTCTTTGGAATATTGCCTCCTAAAGATAAGTACTGACAGAACTGTCTCTCTCCATGTGATTTTATAGCTCTATACCTTGGCTGTGGTGATGTAAACTCGTCACTAATTAACAAATACAGTATGCTGACAAATACAAAGTTGATCTACAGCTTTCTAAAGCTGAGGTAGAACTAACATGGTGGATACAGCCACTGTCATTTAAGTACAGACATAACAATGCAGTTTTACACTTCCATTATTTAAATATTAACAGTAATTAGCTGATAATGGAACATTACAAGTTCCCAAATGTTCAGCTACAATTATGTTTTACAAAATACACAAATATGTCTCACTTAAACACAATTTCATAAAAATGAGTTTTCTACCCAAAGATCAACATAATATGTTCCGTAAACAGTTAATTCTGAATGAATTTGAATTAAATTTTAATTACATAATCATTTTAATTAGTTCTAACATTTTTACATTAAGTTGTACAAAGGCTAAACAAAGTACTATAGCTAGTTTTTGCATCATTTTATTGTGTATACTTCTAAGCTAATTTAAAGATATCCTGTTGTCTTTCTGAAACTTTGAAAACAGCTATTTTACATAAAATAATTGTAGCTATTTTACATAAAATAATTATACTGGAAAATTCAAATAATGTACTTTCAACTTTTTACAACATTTTTAAGCTCAAATAAAATTTCATGATGAATGACAAAATATGAACCATTGTTAGACACTGTAATACTCATGACTTTGTATTGTATACTACATAAACCTATGGATTGTGTACTACATTAGTCTGTTGCATTACAATGTGTAAACAGGCACACTCACTGTAGAAGCAGGAAGTTCAGTTTCATGTGCAATCCCATGTGTGCTAAATAAATATTCTTTCAATGTGAAGTGCTAATTCTTGTTGTTGACCCTACTCACATCACTGGTATACTGAACAATCTACTTCTATGCACAGATGCTACTGCAGACTCTTCGACTTTGAATGTTTATTGAGCGTCGACATACATAAATCTTGGTCTATATATTATACCAAACTTCACATACATAGGGAAATTCAGTTAAGCTGTTCATCTAAAATGTTTCCAGAACCATTTAAGACAATGTAATACTATTACCTAGATGAACTGCAAGGAAGTCCTCACTAAGTGACTTTGGTCTTTTTTAATAGCTATATTGATTATTGAGCTATTGATATCACCTATGTTTTTTCAAATAGAACTGTAGTTATTTCTGTTGCTGGTGTTATAGTAGAAGATACAAAGACAATGGTGTTTCACTCTGCAAAATCCCATTACCAGTTCTGGGGTAATTACAATGCCTATAATTTAGGGTTCATCTGATTTCAACATGAAACCAATTGGTGTCTTGCACAGAAGTGTATCATTTCGTACCAACATAAGAAAAATTCTGTCTGTGTAATTCACATTTGTTGAGCGATGTTCAGTTTGAAAACATAAAAGTAGTTCACAAACCAAGGGAACTATATATGCTACTTCTTTATGAAGAATACAGAAGGAAGACAAAGAGACAGTTGAGTTGTACACTCAAAGGTACCCCAACAGAGAGTGTCCAATGAGAATGACAATTCAGTAAATGTGCAAAAAATTGTTATTTGAAAGGCACGAAAATCCTACATGATTTGTAAGGCTTCAATAAGGGAAGGAGCCAAATAAATGTTCTGGCAGGCATTGTTCATAATCCACATGTTATGTTCCAGAGAAATTGTGAGTGCCTCTGGTGTCAGTCAGCCAAATGTTGTTCAGTTCTGTGCAAAACAGTTTATACTCTTATCATGTTCCACTTTGCTAACAGATTACCAGAGGGACTGCAGAAGACCATGGGGACTCTGTCACTCAGTTGGGGTGTAGCATCAGGACAACAGTTTCTTTCATCAAAGATTTCTCTTTGCTAATGATGCTACCTTTACAAATCACAAAAAGCTGAATGTAAGAAATAAGCATTAGCGGGATGCTGAGAATTCACACTGGCTGAGGAAAGTTGAATACCAGAGACAATGGTGAGTGAATGTTTGGTGCCAGATTACTCAGGACTATATGATTGGTCCTTACTTCACTGACAGAACTGTAACGGGTAAGAGTTACACACAATATCTTACCAAAGTCTTGTTGCCTCATCAAGGGGATGTGTAACTTGAAATATGTTGATGTATGTACCAGTGCAATGAGTATCAGACTTATTAGTCAACTGTGGCTAGGAAAGCACTTACTCAGATCCTTGCTTGTCATTGGGTAGTGGGTGAAGCATTCTCTGTGGCCTGCATGTTCGCCTGATGTGACACCAATGTATTTTTTTTTCCTCAGATGGAGTCTGTTTATAAGTTACGACTGCCCAAGAGGATCTAAGACAGCCCACCGTTGCAGCATTGAAGGGATCTCTTCAATCTCTGCAGGATCCTTCTACAAACAACTGCATGAGTGAATGAATGAATGAAAAAATGTATACATTGGACATTTCAAGTACTTGATGGCACAAATGGACTTTTAAGGAAGTGTTTATGACCACAATATTTAGTGATTCCATTTTTGTTGCCATTACTGATGTAATTTTACAATCTAAGTATGCACCTTGACATTAAACTAATGACATAAAGTTACTATTTAACAGATGTGATTTTTCAGGCTTTCCTGAATGATCTGTTGCAAATACACTTCTCAGATTTGTCACAGAATCATACTGTGCAAATCACACAATATTGCATTGATACAACTGTTCTACATACTCAGGTGGAGGTAGATGCTGTTGTCACTGCTACAAGGTGTGACTGATGATAATTTTATGGGGGTGTTGAAATTTATCGGGTCAGCAGCAGGCAGTGAGTTGCAATTGGAGGAAAGCTATGCTCATAGTGCCTCCTGCACATGTGTTGTGGGAAAAGACTGTGCTGCCAGATGTTCCTGTGATTAAAAGCTGAATTAAATCTCAGCACTACACTGCTTTGAGTCATGACTCAGAAGTTTTTGTTTCTTCTGTTTGCATTTAATAGCAGCCAGTGCTGGATTCCAGGACACAGTTGCAAACCTGAATCCCTATTGATAAGACTGTCTGCTGTATGGATATGTATGGCCTCCTTAAAACTCATTCCCAGAGAGCTGCTGCTGAGGATAAAATCTCAGTAGCCCCATAAAACATGCAATGTCCTATGTCAAGGCAATGCTTCGCTACCGCTGATTTATCATGTTTCCCCAAGTATGTATGACAATGGTGTTCACCGCAACTTTCTTGCACATTTTAGCATGTTGCCCCAATATAAGATTTCCCACTGTGGCTTGGACCTTATATATGCCACATTCATAAGGTCTAGATTGCCTTTGATCAAACATAACAAATTCTTCAGTTTTGCTGGTGGCCAAAAAACATACTTGTTGTCTTGTCTTTTGAGGATTCTTGCTATTATTGAACACATGACACTAAAACACAGCATGAATGCCAATGCAATGGATTCCTCTGCATCTCATTTTACATCCCTCCTATGAACTTGTTTAGAATGGAATGGCATATCTGTCTATCAGAATAGCTATTCTGCTGGAGCACTGTTCTTAGGTGTTGTAGTTCACCAGGCCAACTGTTGGTGTCTGAAACTGCCTATGCTCTATGCACTAAAGAGCATTATACACTACCACATTATGCAGGATGATGACAGCTTGTGACCTGCAAATACAACTTGGTGATTTGGTTTGCGGTAGATACTATGACCCAGTGTACTGTCAGCTTTTCTTCTAACCATGAGACCTAGGAATAGTAAGATATTCTGTATGGGGAGATATTCTGTATATTCAGATGAAGCAAGTTTAGATTCTGGAGAAACATTGGTAATGCTTCCATTCCATGGGGCCATATGACAAATATATTGTTTACACACCACCAGAAGCAGGAAGGTTGGAGGTGTACTGACTGCAGTGCTTTTCTCTCAGAATCTTCCACAAAATAGTGGACCACCATGGGAGACAGAGTACTTACATGGAAACACTGTCCACTTGTTCAAAATATTGGTTATTCAATGAGAAATAAGTTGATGTAAGGACATGTTTAAAAAATGCTACAATGTCTTTCTAGAACTTGCTCCTGATTAGCTATAATGAGTCATCCAGAGATACTTTCATAAATAAAGATACAATGTCATAGCTAACCAAAATATCTGATGATTGTAGCTTAAGTGTCTTCAGGTGTCCTATGAAGTTTTCTGAATTCTGGACGTGATGGTCACCTCTGCCTAAGAGCGGTACCAACAGTGAAGTAAGATATTTAGCAAAGAAATAAGCAGAAGCTCCAATGTTGTTCACTATTGGGCAGAGAGGAGACCCATAACTGCATATCTCTGGTAGGTCTTACAATCTTGGGGGAACTGCAGCCTGTTGGTGCAGATGTTAGTGAGTTTAGTAAGTATAAAACATTTCTTGAGAAAGACTTCTACAAGACTTTTTAGAGCTTATCAGCAGCAAGTTTGAGAAAGACATTGTGGTATTGTTTAAACATGTACTTACCTCAATTAATTTCTTATGTAGTAACCAACATTTTGAACAAGTGGATGGTGTCATCATGGGAAGTACACTGTCTCCCATGGTGACCAACTATTCATGGAAGACTGAGAGAAAAGAACTACAGTTGGCAACCTCCTGCTTCTGGTGATATGTAGATGATACATTTGTGGTATGGCCTCATGGAATAGAGACATTACTGACAATTCTCCAGCATCTGAACTTGGTCCATCTGAAAATACAGTGAAGAAAGATGGAATCTTATTATTTCTGGATGTTATGTTTAGAAGAAAAGCTGTTTCTGCACTGCGACATAGTGTATACTGCAAACCAACTCAGTTACACATTGTTATATTTGCAGCCCATCAGCTGTCATCATCCTCCACAATACAGTAGTGTCTTATGCTCTTTGGCATATAGAGCATATGTGATTGCAGATACTGACAATCTGCCTGGTGAGCTACAACACCTAATAATGGTGTTCCAACAGAACAATTCTGATAGAAAGATCCACCATGCATTCTGTTCTAAGCAAATCCACAAGCTCAACAACTCTGCATGCCCCATTGGGGCTGGTTATTGTGCCTCCACTGCAAGAATTTCAGCCCTCATTAACCAACACCTCCAACCAATTGCCTGTGATCTAGCCTCCCATGTCAAAGACACCAACCACTTCCTTCACTGACTCTCCACTATCCCCACCCCTTTACCTTCTGGGGCCATACTCTTCGTTGTTGATGCCACCTGCCTATACACCAACATCCTTCATGCCCAGGGTCTTACCACTTTTGAACACTACCGTTCCCAATGTCCTTCAAATTCCAAACCCACTATTTAATTCCTTATACACCTTACTAACGTTGTCCTAACCCACAACTACTTCTCCTTTGAAGGGAAGGTTTATTAACAAATCTGCAGCAAAGCCATGGACAACCACGTGGTACCCACCACAGCCAGCCTTTTTATGGGCCATCTAGAAGAGACCTTCCTAGCCTCCTGAAACACCAAACTCCTAGTCTGGTTCAGGTTCATTGATGATATCTTCATGGTCAGGACTCAGGGTCAAGATAACCTTCCTTCAAACCCCAACACCTCTCCCATCCACTTCACGTGGTCGTCTTCAACCTAACATGCCCCCTTCCTAGATGTTGACCTCATCATCACTTATGGCTCCATCTGCACCTACATCTACATCTGTATCTTCATCTACATCTATACTCTGCAAATCACTGTGAAGTGCATGGTAGAGGGTAGGTCCCATTGTACCAGTTATTTGGGTTTCTCCCTGTTCCATTCACATATGGAGTGCAAGAAGAATGATTGTTTGAATGCCTCTATGCATGCAGTAATTATTCTAATATTATCTTCATGATCCCTATGTGAACAATATGTAGGGTGTTGCAGAGTATTCCTAGAGACATCATTTAAAGCTGGTTCTTGAAACTTTGTTAACGCACTTTTTCAGGATAGTTTACATCTGCCTTCAAGAGTCTTCCAGTTCAGTTCCATCAGTATCTCTGTGACACTCTCCCATGGATTAATCAAACCTCTTCTCTGTATATGTTCAATATGCTATCTGGTATGGGCTCCATACGCTTGAGCACTATTCTCAAACCAGGCGCATGAGTGATTTGCAAACATTCTCCTTTGTAGATTGATTGCACTTCTCCATTATTCTACCATAAAACCAAAGTCTACCACCTGCTTTACCCATGACTGAACCTATGTGATCATTCCATTTCTATCCCTACAAATTATTACACCCAAGTATTTGTATGAGTTAGCTGACTCCAACAGTGATTCATTGATATTATAGTCATAGGATTCTACATGTTTTCGTTTTGTGAAGTACAAAATTTTACATTTCTGAATGTTGTTGTTGTGGTCTTCAGTCATGAGACTGGTTTGATGCAGCTCTCCATGCTACTCTATCCTGTGCAAGCTTCTTCATCTCCCAGTACCTACTACATCCTACATCTTTCTGAATCTGCTTAGTGTATTCATCTCTTGGTCTCCCTCTACGAGTTTTACCCTCCATGCTGCCCTCCAGTACCAAATTGGTGAGCTCTTGATGCCTCAGAACATGTCCTACCAAACAGTCCCTTCTTCTAGTCAAGTTGTGCCACAAACTCCTCTTCTCCCCAATTCTATTCAATACCTCCTCATTAGTTATGTGATTTACCCATCTAATCTTTAGCATTCTTCTGTAGCACCACATTTTGAAATCTTCTATTCTCTTCTTGTCTAAACTATTTATCGTTCATGTTTCACTTCCATACATGGCTACACTCCATACAAATACTTCCTGACACTTAAATCAATACTCAATGTTGACAACTTTCTCTTCTTCAGAAACGCTTTCCTTGCATTGCCAGTCTACATTTTATATCCTCTCTACTTCGACCATCATCAGTTATTCTGCTCCCCAAATAGCAAAACTCCTTCACTACTTTAAGTGTCTCATTTCCTAATCTAATTCCCTCAGCATCACCAGACTTAATTTGACTACATTCCATTATCCTCATTTTGCTGTTGTTGATGTTCATCTTATATCCTCCTTTCAAGACACTGTCCATTCCATTAAACAGCTCTTCCAAGTCCTTTGCTGTCTCTGACAGAATTACAATGTCATCGGCGAATCTGTGATGCCCAATATTTCTGAATATTTAGAGCAAACTGCCAATCTCTGCAACATGTTAAAATCTTATCAAGATCTGACTGAATATTTATGTAGCTTCTTTCAGGTATTAATTCATTACACATAACTGCATCATCTGCAAAAAGGCTGATTTTACTATTAATATTGTCAGCAAGGTCATTAATATACAATATGAACAGCAAGGGTCCCAACACACTTCCCTGGGGCTCAACTGGATTTACTTCTACATCTGATGACAACTCTCCATCCCAGATTATGTGCTGTGTCCTCCCTACCAAAAAAAAGTCCTCAGTCCAGTCACAAATTTCACTTGATGTGCCAGCTTGTGTGGCCGAACGGTTCTAGGCACTACAGTCTGGAACCGCATGACTGCTATGGTTGCAGGTTTGATCCTGCCTAGGGCATGGATGTGTGTGATGTCCTTAGGTTAGTTAGGTTTAAGTAGTTCTAAGTTCTAGGGGACTGATGACCTCAGAAGTTAAGTCCCATAGTGCTCAGAGCCATTTCACTTTATGCCCAATATGATCATACTTTTAACAGTGAGCATAATGTGGTACTGAGTGAAATGCTCTTTGGAAGTCAAGAAGTACTGCATTTACCTGGTTACCTTGATACAAAGCTTTCGTTTGCCATGTGAAAAAAGTTCGAGTTGGGTTTCACATGATCGACGTTTTTGAAATCCATGCTGGTTGGCACTAATTGATATCATTCTGTTCAAGATACTTCATTACATTTGAGTTCAGAATATGTTCTAAGATTTTACAAGAAGTTTTCAAAGTTATTGGGCAGCAGATTTATGGATCACTTCTACTACCCTTCTTGTAGACAGGTATGACTAGTACCTTTTTCCAAGAACTGGGTATGGTTTATTCTTTGGGGGATCTATGACAGATTATAGTAAGAAGAGGCACTAACTCAACTGCAAATTCAGTGTAGAATTTGACAGGGAGTCCCTGGAGCTTTGTTCAATTTATGATTTCAGCTGTTTCTCAACACCACTGACGCTAATAATTATTTGATTCATCTTTTCAGTCGTATGAGGATTAAATTGGGGCAATTCTCCTGAGTTTTCCTTTGTGAAGGAACCTCTGTCCATGTTAAACCCACCAACCACCAACAGTACCTGCATTTTGACATCTGTCATCCACACCACACCAAAAAATTCCTCCCATACAGATTCGCCACCCAGGGATGGTGTATCCGCAGTGACAAAAATTCCCTCTCTCAGTACGTTGAGGGTCTCATCAAGGCCTCGATTACCTACCATCATGCCCTGACATGAAGGACATCCTACCCAAGATACTTGCCACCCCTCCTAAAGTGGTGTTTCATCAGCCACCCAATCTCCACAACATCCTAGTCCATCCCTATGCCACTCCCAATCCCAAACTCTTGCCACAAGGATCATATCCCTGTGGAAGACCCAGGTGCAAAATCTGCCTAATCCACCCACCTAGCTCTTCCTTTTCCAGTCCTGTCAGAGGTTCAACATGCCCCATCAGAGACCAGGCAAACTTTTAAAGCAGCCATGTCATTTACCAGCTCTGGCGCAATCAATGTCATTTACCAGCTCTGATGCAGACTCCGTCAATCAGTCTTTCTTTCTCATCTTGTATGGTGAGTCTCCCCTGTCCTGTGGTTCCGGGTGACTTTCCGAAAATCTACCCCTTTTCCTAGACCTATCCAGTCCTTTTCCTTCACCCTTCTTCCTTCCTCTTTTAACTCTTCTGGCTGAAGAAGGAGCCACTGGCTCCGAAAGCTTGCCAATCACAGCAATCTTTTATGTGTGTGTTCTGCCACCACTTGGTGAGTAGATTTTTTTATCTGTCCAATTAAATAATTATATTTTTGTTTGTAACATAAAGTAGCACAGAAGGTGTGCAAACATTATATTAATAGAAAGCACATCTATATCATCACTTTTTTACTCTTGCTATTACTGGCCAAAAATAAGTGATAGGAATATGCCCAATGTTTCTTGTTCATACAAAGAACAGGAGAGGCTGTTGCACTCTTCTCTTACACTTGGATGGCTTTTCTAATGATGCATCTTCCTTTACCACTATGCACTGATTTTCACCTAACATGTTCTTGATCTGGTCTGTTAAATGAGTAAATATTCCATTAAGTGTATCACCTAATTAATTAATAAATATTTCATATCTGCAGCAATATCTTTCTGAATCTTTTGAATAAAGTGGGTGCTATTGATTTCCTATTTTTTTTCTAATGTGTATGTCGAATTCAACTAATGAAATGATTGCAATTAAAGGAAGTCATCACATTTAATCATCAGATTATAACAATACAGCCTTCCCATATGTATATATATATTTTCATCATGATAGTTACCCGACAATTCAGTGCTTCCTAAGGCCTTGTATGTGTGTCTTTATATATATCATGCTGTCCTATTTGATAAAAAAACTTCATATTCATTGCAAAGGCATATGGAATGTTCTAGAGGAAAGTATATTGTCATCATTATCAAGAGATTGTTGTCATTAACAAAATTACGTACAAATGCTGGATTGAATGTATGATAAAGAAATTGAAGGGATAAATATTTGGCAGAAAATATTAAAATGTTGTGGAAGTCTTGGCATAGGTGGCCAGCGCCCCTAATTACCATAATTACAATCAAATAATGAGTTAACACAAAAAACCTCATTGTCTTGAGAAACGGCTTGAAAGTTATTAGCAAGCGATGTATTTTCATTTGTTATCAATTCTTATGTCCTGTTCTGAAATTGATATTCTTTGTAATTACATTTCTAATTAACTCTCCAATTATCTACCTCTCACAGTTTTCCATTTGCAGAAATTGAGGCCTTATTTTTATGTTCTATGCATTTAACTGGATAAAGCACAAGCTCTGTGTTGCCATTACATGTTAGGAACCAAATCCAAACTGTAATTAATTACGTAACTGAAATAATATGAGAGACATTATTGTAATTAAAGTTCAAAATGATTTTCTTATGGAAAACTAAAGATATTACTAGAAAATATTGTTATTCAATACTGTATTTTATACCTTATTTGGTTGTAACATCAATTGCTTTACGTTTTGTAAATTTTAATTGTAACATTGAAATTATACAAAATTAATAATGGAATAATTTGTGAGCAATTGTTAAAATACTATATAAGGGAAAGCAGCAAGGCTGAGAGTCAGTCTGCTAGAGAGCCTGTTTGAAAGTAAACCTGTGAGGTCAGTTTTGAAGTTACTTTTGGAAGCCAAAGAGATCAGTCTGACCGTGTTTTGTTTACATGACGAGTATGCAATTCGGATGACAATTAATGTGAATAAATCTTGTTAAACATGAAAATTTCACATTCATTCATCCATGGACCAGGCAGAAGAAACTTAAGTATCATTCAACATGAATCATTACAAGATCCATACTCTTAAAGCAAAGTTATATTGGCTGCATAAGCTTGAAGTTCTGCAGGATCAATTTTACCCTCATTCGTACAATATGCATACATACAAAAATAATGATTTTTCAGTACACGAGTATTATTACTGCATCAAAAAATATACTTACAGCTGAAACATTTAAGGGGACTGATAAACTTGCACTACTAGCACTCCTGCTCGTTCTTCTACGGGACGCCTTGTTTAATGTGCGTTGAACAGCACGTACACTCTCCCAAAGCTGTAGCCTCTGACTCTGAGTTTTAAACCTTCTGCTTGCAGCTTCCTTGTCAAAGTCAACTGACCATTGATAAGAAAGCCTCTGACCAGCTGCTGATGACAGCCTATAAAAAGAAAACAATAAAAGAAATAAAGGCTACAAATAAACTATCTTCATCAAAAGAAAATGAAAGAGAAAACTAATAGGCAAATATATGCACATAAAATGTGAAATAGCTAGACAGCTTTTAAACGCATGTAAAGGTTTAACAGAAGCTGCCTAATATAATCAAGGCAGCATCAGCTGTTTTAAAAGTAGTGACTTTCTGGTTAATTTTCTATTTTACATTAACAAAATTAGTTTCATATTTATACCTCCACTTCATCCACAGAAGATCTTTGGAGCAAGTTACACTGAAGAGACATCTAACAAATCTGCAGAAAAGGACAGTTATTGGACAGTGTGATAATGTTTTTGAAACAGAATTATTTCTGAGCATTTATGTGCCGCTGTGACGAAATCATTCAAGAGAGATGATCAACAGGTCACAATGGAGCAGACACTTCTGGTTTCACTATCTATACCCCCATTCTTGTTCCATTCATGAATGGCACATGTGAAAAATGATTATTGGTAAACTGCAGTATCAGCTCTAATTTCTCCGATTTTCTCATTTTGTGATATATAAGACTTGTGATCAAAAGTAATGGGAATTTTTTAATTTTGCTTACTTCATACATCTGATTTGGATTTTTTTTATCTTGTTGGTACACGTGTTTCTGTTACATGTTTGCATTTTCAGCTCTTTCAGATATTTAGTTTATTGTTGACATTCAAAAGGCTATACGTATTTTTGGGGGCCACATGAATTTTTACTTTAGAAAAAGATGGATCAAAGAATCTGCATTAAATGGAATAAAATGAAACACCACATTTGAAATGGTGACTGTGGCTTTTAGTGAGTCTACTACAACAAGACAAGGGTTTGTGAGTGGCACAAACATTTCAAAGATGGTCAAGAAGAAGATGTTGAAGATGCCCTGGCACATCAGTTACTGATGACAATGTAGGACTATTAAATAAATTGGTTCCGGAAAATCACTGAATCACCATCAGAGAGGTTGCTGTTGATCTCAGCATATCTTTTGACCCAGGTCAAGCAATTTTTTTTGGATGGTTTGGGAATAAAACATGTAGCAGCAAAGTTTGTTCCAAAATTGTTGAATTTCAACAAAAACAACATCATACAGACATTGCTCAGGAATTGCTGAATAGGTCTACAATAATCCACAACTTCTAAAGAAGGTTATAACAGGTGACTAAACATGGGTGTACAGGTATGACATCGAAACCAATGCCCAATCGCCCCAATGGGAAATGCCTGAAGAACCAAGACCGAAAAAAAATTTGACAAGTTTGATCAAATGCGAAGGTTCTTCTCTCTGTTTTCTTCAATTAAAATGGGACAGTGCACCATGAATTCCTGACTTATGATCATATGGTCAATAAAGAATACTACCTGGCAGTTAGACACCATCTGCTTGAAGCAATCTGAAGAAAACGACCAGAATTGTGGCAAAATCTCTTGTGGACATTACATCATGATAATGCCCCTGCTCACACCTCAATGGTTGTTTGTGACTTGATTGCCACTTTCATGTACATATTTTGGTTCCTGATTCTTTCAAAAGAAGCCCTGGTAAGCATTGTGGGGCCACTTGAATCATCACGTTAAACACCTTGATCCTCTGTCTCAGAGTAGTTTTTGGATACAATGAAGCTAACATGTTGTTTGTTGTTGTGGTCTTCAGTCCTGAGACTGGTTTGATGCAGCTCTCCATGCTACTCTATCCTGTGCAAGCTTCTTCATCTCCCAGTACTTACTGCAACCTACATCCTTCTGAATCTGCTTTGTGTATTCATCTCTTGGTCTCCCTCTACGATTTTTACCCTCCACGCTGCCCTCCAATGCTAAATTTGTGATCCCTTGATGCCTCAGAACATGTCCTACCAACCGATCCCTTCTTCTAGTCAAGTTGTGCCACAAACTTCTTTTCTCCCCAATCCTATTCAATACCTCCTCATTAATTACGTGATCTACCCACCTTATCTTCAGCATTCTTATGTAGCACCACATTTCAAAAGCTTCTATTCTCTTCTTGTCCAAACTAGTTATCGTCCATGTTTCACTTCCATACATGGCTACACTCCATACAAATACTTTCAGAAACGACTTCCTGACACTTAAATCTATACTCGATGTTAACAAATTTCTCTTCTTCAGAAACGCTTTCCTTGCCATTGCCAGTCTACATTTTATATCCTCTCTTCTTCGACCATCATCGGTTATTTTACTCCCTAAATAGCAAAACTCCTTTACTACTTTAAGTGTCTCATTTCCTAATCTAATTCCCTCAGGATCACCTGATTTAATTTGACTACATTCCATTATCCTCGTTTTGCTTTTGTTGATGTTCATCTTATATCCTCCTTTCTAGACACTGTCCATTCTCTTCAACTGCTCTTCCAAGTCCTTTGCTGTCTCTGACAGAATTACAATGTCATCGGCGAACCTCAAAGTTTTTACTTCTTCTCCATGAATTTTAATACCTACTCCAAATTTTTCTTTTGTTTCCTTTACTGCTTGCTCAATATACAGATTGAATAACATCGGGGAGAGGCTACAACCCTGTCTCGCTCCCTTCCCAACCACTGCTTCCCTTTCATGCCCCTCGACTCTTATAACTGCCATCTGGTTTCTGTACAAATTGTAAATAGCCTTTCACTCCGTGTATTTTACCCCTGCCACCTTCAGAATTTGAAAGAGAGTATTCCAGTTAACATTGTCAAAAGCTTTCTCTAAGTCTACAAATGCTAGAAACGTAGGTTTGCCTTTTCTTAATCTTTCTTCTAAGATACGTCGTAAGGTTAGTATTGCCTGACGTGTTCCAACATTTCTACGGAATCCAAACTGATCTTCCCCGAGGTCCGCTTCTACCAGTTTTTCCATTCGTCTGTAAAGAATTTGCGTTAGTATTTTGCAGCTGTGACTTATTAAACTGATAGTTCGGTAATTTTCACATCTGTCAACACCTGCTTTCTTTGGGATTGGAATTATTATATTATTCTTGAAGTCTGAGGGTATTTCGCCTGTCTCATACATCTTGCTCACCAGATGGTAGAGTTTTGCCAGGGCTGCCTCTCCCAAGGCTGTCAGTAGTTCTAATGGAATGTTGTCTACTCCCGGGGCCTTGTTTCGACTCAGGTCTTTCAGTGCTCTGTCAAACTCTTCACGCAGTATCTTATCTCCCATTTTGTCTTCATCTACATCCTCTTCCATTTCCACAACATTGTCCTCAAGTACATCACCCTTGTATAAATCCTCTATATACTCCTTCCACCTTTCTGCCTTCCCTTCTTTGCTTAGAACTGGGTTGCCATCTGAGCTCTTGATATTCATACAAGTGGTTCTCTTCTCTCCAAAGGTCTCTTTAATTTTAGTGTAGGCAGTATCTATCTTACCACTAGTGAGACAAGCCTCTACATTCTTACATTTGTCATCTAGCCATCCCTGCTTAGCCATTTTGCACTTCCTGTCGATCTCATTTTTGAGACATTTGTATTCCTTTTTGCCTGCTTCATTTACTGCGTTTTTATATTTTCTCCTTTCATCAATTAAATTCATTATTTCTTCTGTTACCCAAGGATTTCTATTAGCCCTCATCTTTTTACATACTTGATCGTCTGCTGCCTTCACAACTTCAGCCCTCAGAGCTACCCATTCCTGCCAATTGTTCCCTTATGCTCTCCCTGAAACTCTCTACAACCTCTGGTTCTTTCAGTTTATCCAGGTCCCATCTCCTTAAATGCCCACCTTTTTGCAGTTTCTTCAGTTTCAATCTGCAGTTCATAACCAATAGATTGTGGTCAGAATTCACATCTGCCCCTGGAACTGTCTTACAATTTAAAACCTGGTTCCTAAATCTCTATCTTACCATTATATAATCTATCTGATACCTTTTAGTATCTCCAGGATTCTTCCAGGTATACAACCTTCTTTTATGATTCTTGAACCAGGTGTTAGCTATGATTAAGTTATGCTCTGTGCAAAATTCTACAAGGCGGCTTCCTCTTTCATTTCTTCCCCCCAATCCATATTCACCTACTATGTTTCCTTCTGTTCCTTTTCCTACTGACGAATTCCAGTCACCCATGACTATTAAATTTTCGTCTCCCTTCACTACCTGAATAATTTCTTTTATCTCGTCATACATTTCATCTATTTCTTCATCATCTGCAGAGTTAGTTGGCATATAAACTTGTACTACTGTAGTAGGCATGGGCTTTGTGTCTATCTTGGCCACAATAATGCGTTCACTATGCTGTTTGTAGTAGCTAACCCACACTCCTATTTTTTTATTCATTATTAAACCTACTCCTGCATTATCCCTATTTGATTTTGTATTTATAACCCTGTAATCACCTGACCAAAAGTCTTGTTCCTCCTGCCACCGAACTTCACTAACTCCCACTATATCTAACTTTAACCTATACATTTCCCTTTTTAAATTTTCTAACCTACCTGCCCGATTAAGGGATCTGACATTCCACGCTCCGATCCGTAGAACGCCAGTTTTCTTTCTCCTGATAACGATGTCCTCTTGAGTAGTCCCCACCCGGAGATCCGAATGGGGGACTATTTTACCTCCAGATTATTTTACCCAAGAGGACGCCATCATCATTTAATCATACAGTGAAGCTGCATGTTCTCAGGACAAATTACGGCTGTAATTTCCCCTTGCTTTCAGCCGTTCGCAGTACCAGCACAGCAAGGCCGTTTTGGTTAATGTTACAAGGCCAGATCAGTCAGTCATCCAGACTGTTGCCCCTGCAACTACTGAAAAGGCTGCTGCCCCTCTTCAGGAACCACATGTTTGTCTGGCCTCTCAACAGATACCCCTCCGTTGTGGTTGCACCTACGGTATGGCCATCTGTATCGCTGAGGCACACAAGCCTCCCCACCAATGGCAAGGTCCATGGTTCATACCACTTAATTAGAAGACATGATATTTTTGAATAGATTTCGTTACCAGCCATGGATCTGACCTTTGAACATCGAGAGAGCACTCAAAATTGCAATTATTATGTAATATACAGCTGCAATAGCATATGCAGGTAATTTTATTCATGCTGACTTTATGGTAACTATATTCAACAGCCCATCAGCTTTAGTACAGGTTGCTATGATGCCATATAAGGCAGTCAAGGGTTGACGCAACTGCCGAAGTGTTGAATTCAGTGATGAACCTCACTTCTGTCTACATGAAAATGACTAGGAAACTCAGAAAGAACCTCCAACAAGAAGCAGTTTGTTGTCAAGATGTATGAAATTGATAGTACAGACTACTTGGCATTGCAGAAAAAGACAACCACACTATGGCACCACAACCTTTGAGTACACCTAAATATTGTGTGGCAGTGATGTGTTCAGTAGGTATGCCCAATTTCATTCCAAGTATGCTTTATACAGATGAAATACAGACTTTGGTATGATGTCTGTGGTTTGCAGGGATTGTCTAACTGAAACATTACTCCAGGCATCAATGTTGCATAACCATCCTACAGTTCATCTAATGTGCACTTTGGAAACAACAGAAAATCTTATTTAAAAGAAAGAGGTATTAAAGCCTACACTAGTGGAACAGTTACCGTATCTCAGCTGATGAGTTTGCATGGACCACTGGTGGGGCAGACATCCTGTATTTTGGGACCAGTGCCTGAAATAACAAAGAAATGAATATTGTAAGATACATATAAGGAAAATAGCTTTCTAGAGTTAATCCAGGGTATGGTGTGATGGATGCTGTGGGTTTTTTCCTTTTTTTCTCATCTGTTGGGGCGACTGTAGTGAAATGGGAATTGGGAAAATAGATGAGAATTGTTGGTAATTTTGCAGGATATAGTAAAACAAGAGGGGAAAATGCTGCTCTTCAGGCTGAATGGAGTAAAACTTAGTGTCTGACTTCTTTATAGCAGGAACTGAGAAAGGGGACTTGCCACATGCATCAGGAATTATCACATCTTTGACAACACAGATAATAAATTCTGCTTGGAACAGCATATCGAGGCATATACAACAGAAGTAGAATTTCATTACACATCCTTCATCATAGTAACTTTATGGGTAATGTCCAGCACCTGTAGCGAATTTTAATCTGTCCATAAAGCACACTGAAACTCTATTGGCATATTCAATATCCAACAAGGGAAAAATATTCAACAATGGAAATAGGGTTCTGGTGATTTTAATAAAGATTTTATTAAAAATTCTTCCAGTAAGAATTTATTGAAACTGGTAATATTAGCATTCAACATAATCATGACTGTAAATTTCCCAACTAAGACAGCTAATTTCTCAAAAAGTGCCACTGATAATATCTTTATTTAAAGGTCAATGAAAAATTGTATTAAAAAAAAAAAGTCAATGACCTCTCAGACCATGAAACACAGTTTTTATTATGTCAAATGCTGTTCAGGAGGGAAGTCAGTGTATAAAAAATTGATTATTTTAGGAAATTCCTACAAGACATGAAGTGAAGTGATTTATACAGAGTCCATAACATGAATTAAAAATACAAAACATTTATTAAATTGCTTTATCTGAAAACTGTTTTCCCCCTATAGTATCAGACTCTGCCAAAAAGCTATGGATATCTTGTAAGACAAAAGGAAACTTTACCTGTCAGTGAGAAACTTTACTGACAGTGCTATAGCATGAGGCATAATTCAAAATATGAAGGCAGTAATACAAACATCAAAGCAAATGCATTATGAGACAAAGATCAAGTAACAAAATAAAGACAGTATGGGACATAGTGAAGGAGGAGACTGGTCCAACCACAGATAAGGGGGAGCAGATTGCTTTAACAGTAAATGGAAATGCCATGTGGCTAGGGCCTCCCGTCGGGTAGCCCGTTCACCTGGTGCAAGTCTTTCGAGTTGATGCCACTTCGGCGACTTGCATGTCAATGGGGATGAAATGATGATGATAAGGACAACACAACACCCAGTCCCTGAGCAGAGAAAACCTCTGACCCAGCCGGGAATCAAACCTGGGCCATTAGGCATGACATTTCGTTGCACTGAGCACACAGCTACCTGGGGTGTTCAACAGTAAATGGTATGAACAGATGTGAGCAGTGTTGCAAAATTTTTAACAGATGTTTCATAACTGCAAAGATGGGGTTGTCAGTTTTTATAGCTGCTGCTGTAGAACATCTCAGACCAGCCATTACAAATAATTTTAACTTCAGCAATATGAAAATAACCCTCACAACACTCCAAGTGATGTTCACTACAAAATATTTAAAATCAAAAAATTCTACTGGTTATGATAAAATATCAACAATGTTAACTGAAGAATATTCTTCTGAATCAAATAGCATACTAAGTTATTTAGGGTCATAGGGGAAGGAGGATAAAGGAAAGAAAAAGACTGGCAAGGCTCAGGGAATGGGGGGAATTATGGAAAAGTTGCCCAGAACTCCATGTCAGGGGACACTTAATGGATGGAGTGAGAAGGAAAGACTGATCTTTCCTTCTCATCCCATCTTGTAAGTATCACCTGATCCAGGGTTCTGGTTGACTTTTCCATTCCTCCTTTCCCTTAAACCATTCTGTCAAAAGAAGGAATCATTCGCTCTGAAAGCTTCCACATTTACTTGACTTTTATGTGTTTTCTTGTGCCACCAATTGGTGAGTATACTTTTTTATTTATCTATTATATTTATATATCATAAAACTGATTATTTTTGTTGGTATACCAAGTTATTTGTGTAAACAGTTAGTTATCACTGGAACAACTCCCATTACAAACAAGAGTTTCTACCTGTGATATGTGATTTGTGACTTACTGTGTGAAAACTTTTAACATATGGGTGGATTATGACAACATCTAAAATTTTTAAATTCACCCAATAAATAAGCAAAACATTTATTTATCTATTGCTTATTTAGCCTGACCAGATTAGGGTCTTAAGACACTCTCTTATGTCTGACCAGGATCAACATGCCAAAGATATTATAAAAACATTTACAATAATAATAAGTGAAATTAATATTACTCAACTAGAAAATTATTGAATCAGGGAGTGAGGGTGCTTCAGTCGCTCACTGTGAGTCAGCACGTAATCGCGTTTGATAGCGCATGCACACCTGACCTGAAAGCACTGGTGGTACAATGTGTTTTCCTTATTCACCATTGTATTTGTTTACTGTGACATCAGCACATGTTTCTGATACCAGCAAAGTGCAATAGTATTGTGGATGAGTAATAATAATAATAATAATAATAATAATGGTAAAGAGCATTAGGTTAGTTTAGTACATTTATTCATTGCACAAAAGTGTGTAATCAGAATAATTGCTGGAGCTCAGCCAAGATCATCCCGCAGACACTTATTTAAAAAGCTAGAGATCTTCACTGTAGCCTCACAATATATATATTCACTTATGAAATTTGTTATTAAGAATGCGAAAGAATTCAGAAGTAATAGCAGTGTACATGGCTACAACACTAGGAGAAAGGATGATCTTCCCTACTCAAGGTTAAATCTAACTTTGGCTCAGAAGGGATTAAATTATGCTGCCACAAAAGTCTTTGGTCACTTACCTAATAGCATCAAAAGTCTGACAGCTAGCCCTATAGCATTTAAAAGGAAACTAAAAGAATTTCTTAACGGCAACTCCTTTTACTCATTAGATGAATTTTTTGATATAGTAAGTGGGTAAGTTCCCCAACCCCAACAAAAAAGTGTCATTTAATATGTTGTGTAATGTAATATCTTGTATAGACACCTTTTTTAACCTGACACATTCCACATCATTACAAAGTGTCGTATTGATGATCTATGGAACAAGTACTAATCTAATCCAATCTAATCTGAACCCATTTTAGTATTATCTGAATCAAAAGGGATAGAGAAAGAGAAGATTGAAATGACAGTGGCAGTGGCTGTCATGAAAGAACTTCACCAGCATGGGGGAGGGAAAAGTTATGAGGGAGGGAGGATTGATGAAAGTAAAATGCAGGCTAGCATATAGGAGAGATGGCTATTGTGAAAGAAGGGGGTCATTACCTGTATTTTGAAGTTTGGAAGGAATTTAATTTCTTTGATAACTTGAGGAAGATTGTTACAAAGTCAGGTTTCTGATCCATAAAATGATTTAGAGAACATTGCAGTGTTATGTGGTGTTACAGAGAGGATCCTAGTTTGTTGAGAACGAATTTTTCTGCTGTGCTGTTCAGATAGCAGTGCAAGAGTTGAAGATAAATAAGAAGGAGTGCAAGGATTGAGAAGAAGATAGGGCAAACATAGAGCATATAGTCTCTGTACTTATCTGCACATAGCCATGAGATAATTTTTTTTGGCAGACATGATGTGATTGAAATAGTGTACATTACAAATGTATTGTACACAAGAATTCATCGACAGTCTCGCCTGCATGTCAGTCTTTGGAAAATAGCATCACCAAATTCAAGTGTGAGGAGTATTAGTGACTCCATGAGCTTCTTTCTATGCTCAAAAGGAAACACATTTTTTTATATATCAGTACTGAATGAAGTGACACTGAGACATTCTTACAGATAACAGTTGTTTGTTCAGTCAAGTCTAAGTGGTGACCCAGACTTATCCCCAAGTTTTATGCAGAAGAAGAAAAGGTTATTTCTGTGTTGTTTAGGATTAAGAGTGAAAGACAGTCTCTGAACCGCATGATAATAAGTCTTTTGTGAGTGACTAAGGCTGTTTGTGTTTTAGATGGGTAAAGTTACAAACCTAAGTTCTTCTGATAAGGCAAGTGAATCAGTATTTACATGCTGGATGCCCCTTTGCACAGGTGTGTGGGACTTGTAATTACATGTAACTGAAGGTCATTAGCATATAGGTGATATTTGCAGTGGAAGAGAATAGTTGACACATCATTAACAAATAATGAAAAAATACTGGGCCCAATACTGATCCTTGTGGAACCCCTGATATTACATCCCTCCACTGTAACCTTTTAGTTCCAATCGTTATACACTGTTGGCAGGATGTGGAACCATTGTACAGCACATGAATAAAAATTTTGCCTTGTGGCTTTAGCAAGCAGAATGTCGAAGTCGACAGTTTCGAAAGCTTTTCTGAAATCCAAAAAGCACATAATAGTCACCTGTTGCTTGTTGATAGCTTGTTTCAGTTCATCAGCTTCTTATAAGAGCAGTCACCATGCTGCAACTTTGCCAGAAACCAGTTGGATATTCAAGTAAAAGGTTATTTGATGTTAAATAATTAGTAAGCTGTTCATGTCCTATGTATTCTAAGGCTGGTACAATGCAAAGGGACCTGTAGATGGAGTGTTGTTTGGCAGAGTCCTACTTTTGTAAGGGTCTTATAACTTCCTGTTTCCAGACTGTAGGGAAGATGCTGGGGGTCAGAGAATGGTTAAAAATATCTGTTATTTTGTGTGGTAGTGGACTGATGAGAAAAATGATCATTTCCACTGTTATATTATTGTGTATGCAGCTGTTGAAGAAATGACTTGCTGGCTGTGTTAGGGCTTACTGGATCCAGAAAATATGTTTTGTTTGTAGCAACCACTAATACTTTAAGGGAATCTATGGTTTGCATCCCTGTGAGTTGGTGAACTGAAGATGTCAGCATGGCAAAAAATTTGTTCAATGTTTTAAAATACATAGTTCTCAATGGCAACTAGAGTTTCAGCTGCAGATTTAGATTTGTCTGTCACAGATTGAATAACTCCGTTGTGTAGTTGCCTGTTAATGAAATGATTATCAAAGGTCCAGTGCCACTATATGTCTTGTGTGCTGCATCTCTGATGCTCAGAGGGTGTTTGAGGTGGCCTGTAAGTCATGGCACAAGTTTACTCTCACTTTTACTATTTTTAGAGCACCATGTTTATCTCATAAGTTATTGAGTCTCTTGGTGAAATTAGATAGTTCATTATTTATGTCAAAAATATTTCCTGTTGTCTGCTAATAAATACCACGGGTGTCAGCTGTAAACTCAGTCATATTAATGCACTTAAAATCTCTAAAAGTCACCACTTGCAGTTTGTTCTTTGGGCATTGCAATGAGCAGTTCATAAAAATTACATAATGAGCAGGCAAGTCTGGTGCAGAGATCTAACCTGTGTGAATTACTGTATTTGGAGATTTGGTTGTGTACGAGTGTCTGCCATATGATGAGTAGGCCCCAGTGGAATCAGTATATCATTAGCAAAATTATTGTTGATACAAAGGTTTAAGACCTGAGAGTACAAATTTAAAGCTAGAGAGCTGTACAACATTTGGTGGATTGTATATTACACAAATGAGACACTTTCTGTTGAGAGGTTTAATTTCTGTGAACATGAATTCAGGCCATTTGTCTTTGTTTTTAGATGTGAGCATGAATTTGAGGTACAAATTTGCATGTATATATATGCTTCCCTCATCTATCATGTCTCAGAAAAATGTAGCCATCAAGATTGATTGAAATGAAAGGGATACCCAGCTTCAGCCATGTCTCTGACAGGAGTATGACATGAAAATTGAGGCCCTGAAATGTGTGCCAAAACTCAGTCAGGTATGTTGGCAAATACTGCACATTTGTATGGACAAGCTGTAGTGTAGAGCTATCATGAGTCCTTTCCATTATTAGTCAGCAGACTGGAGGGTGTGCTGTACCAGTGACAGGTGGCACAGTACCACGCGGAATGCAGTGTGGAGGGAGAAGGGGCACATGAACTTGAAAGCAGGCAAGGGGGCACATGAACTTGAAAGCAGGCAGGCAGCAGCCAGAAAACAGAAGCCAGGGGAAGGTACAAAGTCAGGTGTGCTTGTCCACCAGTGTGCTTGACCACCAGTGCAATAAAGTTGAAGGGGCTTGAGCTTTCCAGAGATCAATAAAACATGGTGCCAAGGAGAGTAGGATATAAAAATATGAGAAAGTGGCAATAAAATGGTGACTATACTGAATATAAAAATGTAAGGGAAAACAGTAAGAACAACAGACTATACTGAAACAGGAATAAAATAATGGTGTAAAAGGAAACAGCAAGAGCAGCAGAGAAACAGTATATCTAAAATTATGCTACTAATTAATAAAATAATAACCTGACAGTAAATTAATATCTGTATGAAAACCCTGTTGGAATAGTGAAGTAATACTGAAATAACAACTATATTTGTATTGGAAGTATGAAAACTGAATGTAAAATTCATAACTAGTGCTAAAAGTAAACCTAAAGAAGCAAATGTTAACATAAAATGGTTCCAATGAAAGTACTACAAAATAAAATGTTTCTTTACAAAACAAAGACACAAATATAAATACACAAAATAGAAACAACAGGAGTTGACATGTTCTTAGCTCCCAAAGAGCATGCTTTGGAGTTCATTTGCATTGCAGACAGATATTTTCCCATCTTCAGTATTCACCACTATCCTACTGTCATTTGTCCATGTTTTGTAGCCCAGACCTTGAGATTATGATGCTCAAAATCTTTTATTCTTCCAGGGTTGAGATCCTGACTTCATGATTTTCTTTTTCACACTGAAGATCTTTTCTTCTGTGATACAAACTTCATTATTATGGGTCGATTGTAGATCCTAGTGTCTTGCATCCCACTCTATGACTTCTATCAATGTCACCTGCAGGCCTAGCCTCTCTCGTGCAAGATTAATCACTTACTTGTCTGTATTGTCTCTGTTGTTCTCTGGAATCCCAAACTTGCTCAGATTTGCCTCCAGAGTTTTCTGTATTTTCTGCAGTGACAGCATCAGTAATGGTCTAGACAAGCTAGTATGTGTCCTGTGACTGCAGTGTAGCACTCACCCCAGTCTTGATCGGTGCAGGAACGTCAGACATGGGCCTCTAAGCCAATAGATATGCAGACTGCAACTGGTTCTGGGTTTGGGGATAGTCACATAGTAATAAAGGTGACGTAATAAGCTATTCTGAAAAAGCTAGCACATACGTAAAACATCTCTTGACACTGCAAACATTCTAACATCCAAAGACAAAGATCTCTTTTATAATGACAGCCTTTTTTTGGTGTAATAAATTAATCTGTGTAATTTCTGTTTTGTTTGCCCTCAGCAATGACCCTGGAAAATGTGTAACTTATCTTTTGCTGTAGCACTTACAGTTTTCAATACATTTTACTATTTTCTTCAAAATACACTCCTGGAAATGGAAAAAAGAACACATTGACACCGGTGTGTCAGACCCACCATACTTGCTCCGGACACTGCGAGAGGGCTGTACAAGCAATGATCACACGCACGGCACAGCGGACACACCAGGAACCGTGGTGTTGGCCGTCGAATAGCGCTAGCTGCGCAGCATTTGTGCACCGCCGCCGTCAGTGTCAGCCAGTTTGCCGTGGCATACGGAGCTCCATCGCAGTCTTTAACACTGGTAGCATGCCGCGACAGCGTGGACGTGAACCGTATGTGCAGTTGACGGACTTTGAGCGAGGGAGTATAGTGGGCATGCGGGAGGCCGGGTGGACGTACCGCCGAATTGCTCAACACGTGGGGCGTGAGGTCTCCACAGTACATCGATGTTGTCGCCAGTGGTCGGCGGAAGGTGCACGTGCCCGTCGACCTGGGACCGGACCGCAGCGACGCACGGATGCACGCCAAGACCGTAGGATCCTACGCAGTGCCGTAGGGGACCGCACCGCCACTTCCCAGCAAATTAGGGACACTGTTGCTCCTGGGGTATCGGCGAGGACCATTCGCAACCGTCTCCATGAAGCTGGGCTACGGTCCCGCACACCGTTAGGCCGTCTTCCGCTCACGCCCCAACATCGTGCAGCCCGCCTCCAGTGGTGTCGCGACAGGCGTGAATGGAGGGACGAATGGAGACGTGTCGTCTTCAGCGATGAGAGTCGCTTCTGCCTTGGTGCCAATGATGGTCGTATGCGTGTTTGGCGCCGTGCAGGTGAGCGCCACAATCAGGACTGCATACGACCGAGGCACACAGGGCCAACACCCGGCATCATGGTGTGGGGAGCGATCTCCTACACTGGCCGTACACCACTGGTGATCGTCGAGGGGACACTGAATAGTGCACGTTACATCCAAACCGTCATCGAACCCATCGTTCTACCATTCCTAGACTGGCAAGGGAACTTTCTGTTCCAACAGGACAATGCACGTCCGCATGTATCCCGTGCCATCCAACGTGCTCTAGAAGGTGTAAGTCAACTACCCTGGCCAGCAAGATCTCCGGATCTGTCCCCCATTGAGCATGTTTGGGACTGGATGAAGCGTCGTCTCACGCGGTCTGCACGTCCAGCACGAACGCTGGTCCAACTGAGGCGCCAGGTGGAAATGGTATGGCAAGCCGTTCCACAGGACTACATCCAGCATCTCTACGATCGTCTCCATGGGAGAATAGCAGCCTGCATTGCTGCGAAAGGTGGATATACACTGTACTAGTGCCGACATTGTGCATGCTCTGTTGCCTGTGTCTATGTGCCTGTGGTTCTGTCAGTGTGATCATGTGATGTATCTGACCCCAGGAATGTGTCAATAAAGTTTCCCCTTCCTGGGACAATGAATTCACGGTGTTCTTATTTCAATTTCCAGGAGTGTATATAGCTCCAATTTTGTATGTTCAAAATCTTTTTAAATGTACCATTTATTCCGAGAAATCTTTCCTTAGAGTTTAAACTATAAGCATGCAGCTTGTTATAGCAAATCTGTCCACATCATCTAATTATGCAGTTTTTTAAATTCGATTCTTTGATTACAATTATGTCTAATAGTGTAACCACATGCACCATAATACTTATTTGCTTCACTCTAAAACAGGCAATACGATAGAGTATGTTTAAGTTGAACAAAAGGTTTATGACACAGTACTCTAAATCCTACAGCAACTGAATTACATTCTCTGCCAGGATTTTGATTACCTCTCGTCGTGCCCTGAAATGAGAAATGTCCTGCCTGCTATCCTTCCCACCCCTCCTGCCGTGGTATTCCTCTGTCCACCGAACCTACACAATATATTCGTCCACCCTTACACAAACCCTGCTCCCAGTCTTTTACCTCATGGCTCATACCCCTGTAATAGACCTAGATGCAAGGCCTGTTCCATACATCCTCCCACCACCACCTACTTCAGTCCGGTCACTAACATCACCTATCCCTTCAAAGGCAGGGCTACCTGGGAAACCAGTCATGTGATTTACAAGCTAAGCTGCAACCACTGTGCTGCAGTCTATGTAGGCATGACAACCAACAAGCTGTCAGTCTGCATGAATGACCACCGACAAACTGTGGCCAAAAAACAAGTGGACCACCCTGTTGCTGAGCACGCTACCAAACATGATATCCCTCATCTCAATGACTGCTTCACAGCCTGTGCCATGCAGATCCTTCCCACCAACACCAGCTTTTCTGAATTGCGCAGGTGGGAACTTTCCCTGCAATACATCCTATGTTCCCTCAACCCTCCTGGCCTCAACCTTCGTTAGTCACTGTCCTCACCCATCCAGCCCCCTCCCTTTTCCCATTCCAGCACTACACAGCTGTCATTTCACCATCACACCCAGTCTTTTAATTTCTTTTTATTTCTCTCCTTTCTACTACTTACCCCCTCCCCCCTCCGCACCTTCTCCCCTGCCCTCCATCTAAACTGCAACACTTCACTGTCCGCCACTCCCACCATACTATCCCGCCCCTCCCCGCCCCAGCCTCCTCCTTAACCTCACCCAGTCGCCACTCCCATCAAGCACTGGTGCTGCTGCTCGCAGTGTGGTTTCAGTTCTCTTTGACTGCAGACATGTGTGCAAGTTGTGTTTGTGTGAGTATGTGTGTGAATGTGTGTATGTGTGTCTACTGCTGGCAAAGGCCTTAATGACCGAAAGCTATAATTGTGTGAATCTTTTTATTGTGCCTATAGCAACTCAGCATCTCCGCTATATGGCGAGTAGCAACTTTCCTTCTCCGGTATTGTTACATAATAAATAAATACAGTCAATGACATCACATAGTGAAAACCTTAAAAATTACTATCAACTGATTTTTTATCAATATATTCAGTTATAGCATAAACAGGATTAATAATAACCAATTTAATAGCATGTTTCTGAAGCTAGTTATGTGAGCTGACCAAGCAAAAAATGGAAGTTTATTAAATATTCTTAAGCTATTGATTAGATGGGAATTCCCTGTCCTTGGCGGCCTGTGCCTAGGCATATCTAATTTTATTTTGCATCTCGTGTTATGGTAGTGTATGTTTTCCCACATTTTGAAATCTGCTATATTGAGCTATGTATACGGAAATTAATGACTGTTAACATTTTGAGCCATAAGAATAGTGGCTGGCAGTCCTCTAATTTCCAAGCATTGCTCATTGCTCATACCACCTTCTTTTGAAATTTTACAATTTCACTGATGTGAGGAGTATGTCCCCACATCAGAAGTCCATACACTATATGTGACCAAGAGAGTGCAAAATAAATAACTCTTAAATATTCTTTCATTACTACATCTCCACATTAAATAAGGAACTAGAGATAATTTTGTGCAGGTATGGTCGATGGGTGTTTCCCAATTTAACTTAGAGTATACGTGAATTCCTAGAATTTTGACTGCTTTCATACCTCCCACTTTTGACAATCCCAGTATAATCAGGGTTGCAAAGCAATGTTTCAGATGAGAACCAATTTAATGCTGACTCCACGACATCTTGCATTATACCTTGCAGAAATAATGTGTTTTCATGCTGAGCTAGCAAAATTGTGTCATCAGCATAACAAATGGTAGATGTGGGAACACAATGGCATTTCATAACAAGATAATGTGCCATATCACAAGGACAGGAGTGTGATGGAGTAGTTTGAGGAACACAGTGCCAAGTTCCAATTGATGTTCTGACCCCCACCTCACCAGATTTGAAACTGATTGAGCACATCTGGGATGTGATTGAATGAGGTTTCAGAGCTCATCATCCTCTACCAGAAATTTCTGGGAATTAGTTGAGTCATGTATGCAGATGTGCTTCCAACTCCGTCCAGTGACGTACCAAGCCCTCACTGCTTCCATGCCATGATGCATCACTCCTGTTATCCATGCCAAAGATGGACATACTGGGTATTAGTTAGGTGGTTGTAATGTTCTGGATGATCAGTGTACAGTTAAATCCTTACTTAAGTTACACGAAAGAAGTGAAGCTATAATTTTATTCTCAAAGGCTGTTATTACTTCATTCACAACTGATAGAACAGTCTTCTCGGAAGACAAATTGACTATTAGAAAGTAGATTATGCAATGCAAAATAGTTGTTTAGTGGGTTATAAAAAAGAGACTCAAATATTTTGGAGAAAATAAGAATTACTGAAACTGGTGAGTAATTTTTGAGATCATGTTTGTCCCCTAATTGTACACTGGAATAATTTTCAATATTTTTAGTACTGTAGGAAATACTCCAACTTCTTGACACCCATTCAAGAGAAAGGCCAATGATTGGCTAATTATATGCACTGTTTTTCTGATTATATAAATGGACAACCAAGAGAAGTCTGTGCTCTTGGAGTCTGAGAACTTTGCCACTACTTTCTTAATATCACACTGACTGTCCTTCACAAGTTTTCAGCCATTACCTGACAGGCAGAATGCCTCTTGCATCTGACAATACTAAATGCTATGATCTGCAAGGTAATTTAAAAACTGTGCATTCACCTTGAGAATAAAAAGCTAAATGTAATACTAATAGCAAAAAGTAACACAATTTTGGTAACATTACTGAAACAAAGTTAGTGACACAATTTATGGCTCCTGTTAAGTTTTAGCATAGTACATCAAAATTACAATAGGAAAGAGGAGTGTACTGTTCCATCAGGCATGCAAGTCAGTCATAGTTAACACGAGAGATGCCTTAGAAAAGAAAAAAAAACTGTTGGGTGAAAGATGAAATCTTGTATGTGATAGTGAACTACCAAGAAAATTCAATTATTACCTTTTCTGGCTGGACTGTGATTTTTCCCTTAGCAGTCTGTGCAAGATGGGGTGGGTCTGCCTTTGCAGAGCGAACTGCATCTTCCATTAACTGCAGTTCCAGTATTTCTTCCAGTTTTGCTTCTTCACCCAAACTTATTATCAAATTATTTGCTATGAAGTTGCACCTTGCATCTATGTTACATAAATGACCGTGTGTTAGTTCACTATATTTTATAAATAATCTATAGAATTACAAGTAGAAACTGCAGAAGATGAAATTCTTAACACTGCTGATATACGTGTATAAAAGTAGAAACAAATATCCTAGCTTTCAGAATGTTCATTCAACAGGGAGTAGGTTTGGGGAGATTAGGAAAGACGGCCAGATCACACAGGGCAACATACTAATAGGAACCCACCTTTCGTATAGGAGACAAAAATGAAGAGTGACTTCTCAGAAACAGTAGGAGATCAAAGACAGAGGTGACAGAAGGACAGAATGAGAGAAAAATGGAAATAGAAGAAGAAAATGAGAAGTGAAATGAATAGGGCGATTATGAACTAAGAGGAAATTGAAAAGTAGACTGAGAGAAATCTGTAAACATAAAGATAAAAAATGAAAAGTAACAGTGTACAAATAATTGCAGAAACATTACCTAAAAAGAAAACAAATAAGGAGTTGTGAACCAACAGTGGATAATAATTAACTCATTGCCTGGCATTCATAATTTTTGTGAAAGCTTTTGACTGTTTAAACAAAATCTGTATTAACAGCCGTTGAGAAATGAGCAACTGATTCACACTATCTTAGTGTTCTCATGAATACATATATCAGTACTGCTCACAATGAAGGAAATTTGGAATTGAAAGAAGAGTATGGTAAAAAGACTGCACTGGTATTGTTTGCTTCTAGTGGAAGCTAAAAATTAATAATATACTAATAGGACCTGTTGATTTTATACATCAGCCCAAATGGTTCCAGCTGATGAAATTCACAAAAAATAAATAAAAATGAAATAAAAAAATAAACAGAAAAGTAAAAATGAACTAATGAGCTTTTGGTAAACTAATCAGGTTTTCAAAACCAAGCTCCTAATATATGTGAAAAGGAAAGTTTCATCATCAGAACATATTACCATTTTTTTAGCTGATGTAGTGACACATGGACTTTTGATGAAAAACCATCAATAATGAAGAGTTAAACCATTGAAGTGCATCTCGAAAATTCCTGGAAGAAATGGATTAGGGAACAAACACTAGTATGATACATTATTATAAATGTAATGAACACTGACATGGGCAGGACATGTGGCCAGGTAAATGGATAGTAGATGAAACAAGGAACTTCTTTTCTAGCTCCCAAAAGAGAAGAAAAGATTGAGATGACCTTATACTAGGTTGGTGGACACAAGAAAATTTGCAGCAGCAATACAAGGGCACTGCTGACAGTCTTAAGATGAAGTAACTAGTTGAGGTCTTTACCTAGCAGTGGATGTTAAATGATTGATGACAATATTTATTTTTTCATAAACGAGCCTGCAGATAGCTTGGTCCCTGGCCCCCACCCCCTTTCCATGACCCAGACCATAGTGAAGTGGGGTGACTTGAGTGCCTCGATGATACGGATAGGTGTACCTTAGGTGCAACCACAATGGAGGGGTATTTGTGGAGAGACCAGAAAAATATGTGGTTCCTGAAGAGGTGAAGCATCCTATTCAGTAGTTACAAGAGCGACAGTCCAGTTGACTGACTGATATTGCAATGCAACATCAGACCACATGGCCTTGTTGTGCTTGTACAGTGAACAGCTGAAAGCAAGAGCAAACTACAGCTGTTACTTTTCCCAAGGGCATGGAGCTCTACTGCATTGTTAAATGGTGGTGGCATCCTCTTAAGTAAAACATTCTGAAGGTAAAATAGTCCCACATTCAAATCCCAACATAGACTACTCAGGAGAATGTTGCCATCAGGAAAAGCAAAAATGACCTTCCTTGGGTCAGAGTGTGGGATACTAGATGCCTTAATTGTGTTGGTAGGTTAGAAAATTTATAAAGAGATATGGACAGGCTGTAGTTCAATATAGTGGGAATTACATAGTAAAGTTTGGTGGCGGGATGAATAGAACTTCTGGTAAGGTGAATACAGGGTTACAAACACAGAATCAAATTGGAGTAATGTAGAAATAGATCTAATAATGAATAAGACAATGAGAATGCATGTAAGCTACTATGAACGGAAGAGTGAATGCATTATCATAGCCAAGATAGACACAAAGCCAACACCCACCACAGCAGTACAAGTCTATATATAAATTAGCTCCACAGATGATGAAGAGATTGAAAGAAGGTACAATGACATAAAAGACATAATTCAGATAATCAAAGGAGAGGAAAGTTTAATTGTGATGGGGTTTTGGAATTCGATAGTAAGAAAAGGAAGAGAAGGAAAACTAGTAGGAGAATGTGGACTGAGGGAAATGAATGAAAGATAACCTGTCCAGTAGAATTTTGCACTGAGCATAATTTAATCATAACTAACATTTGGTTAACGAATCATGAATGAATGTTGTTCATGTTGAAGGACCTAGAGCCACTAGAAGTCTTCAGATTCATTAGATAATAATAAGACAGAGATTTTGGAACCAGTTTTAAATTGTAAGAGATTTCCAGGGACAGGTGTGGACTCTGACCACACGGGGGTGGTTAGAAAAGTTCTCGGAATCACCATGAGAGGTCAGTGCTAGCGCAATGAGTTGTTCACGTGATATTCATTGGACTGTTGCCTGTAAACACATGCCACACCAGTGCTCTTGGAAGACAGCTGTGACAGTGACAAGGCTCTGTTGTTGTTCCCCCGTAGTGATTTGCGAAGATGGGAAAAATCGAGATTTGACCAGTGATTAAGTGCTTCGTAAAGAAAGGTATCAAAGCAAAGGACATTCATGCCATTTTCCAGAATACACTTGGGGGCTCAGCTCCTTCATATTCAACTGTTGCCAAGTGGACAAATGAATTTAAATTTGGTTGGCTGAGCTTATATTATGATCCACACAGCTGTCGGCCAAGATGTGTTCTACTCCAGAAATCATTGCGAAAGTGCACAAAATGGTCATGGTGGATCACTGATTGAAAGTGCATGAAATTGCTCATGCTTTCCAGATGTCATCTGAAAGGGTACATCACATTTTAACTGAAGAATTAGAAATGAAAAAAATTATCTGCAAGATGGGTGCCACAATTCTTGATGCTGGATCAAAAACACGTGCCATCGCCATGGCAAAATTACATGAACTAAGATATGAAGTGTTGCCACACCCACCTTATTCACCTGATATGGCTCCATCAGACTTCCATCTCTTCCTAAATTTTTCTTGGTGGATGAAAATTCACTTCAAACACATAATTGATAGCTGGAGTGACAACTATTTTACAGGCCTGAAGGAAACTCATTTCTACATCTACATCTACATCCATACTCCGCAAGCCACCTGACGGTGTGTGGCGGAGGGTACCTTGAGTACTTCTATCGGTTCTCCCTTCTATTCCATTCTCGTATTGTTCATGGAAAGAAGGATTGTCGGTATGCTTCTGTGTGGGCTCTATCTCTCTGATTTTATCCTCATGGTCTCTTCGCGAGATATACGTAGGAGGGAACAATATACTGCTTGACTCTTCGGTGAAGGTATGTTCTCGAAACTTTGACAAAAGCCCATACCAAGCTACTGAGCGTCTCTCCTGCAGAGTCTTCCACTGGAGTTTATCTATCATCTCCGTAACGCTTTCGCGATTACTAAATGATCCTGTAACGAAGCGCGCTGCTCTCCGTTGGATCTTCTCTATATCTTCTATCAACCCTATCTGGTACGGATCCCACACTGCTGAGCAGTATTCAAGCAGTGGGCAAACAAGCATACTGTAACCTACTTCATTTGTTTTCGGATTGCATTTCCTTAGGATTCTTCCAATGAATCTCAGTCTGGCATCTGCTTTACCGACAATCAACATTATATGATCATTCCATTTTAAATCACTCCTAATGCGTACTCCCAGATAATTTATGGTATTAACTGCTTCCAGTTGCTGACCTGCTATTTTGTAGCTAAATGGTAAAGGATCTATCTTTCTGTGTATTCGCAGCACATTACACTTGTCTACATTGAGATTCAATTGCCATTCCCTGCACCATGCGTCAATTCGCTGCAGATCCTCCTGCATTTCAGTACAATTTTCCATTGTTACAACCTCTCAATACACCACAGCATCATCCGCAAAAAGCCTCAGTGAACTTCCGATGTCATCCACAAGGTCATTTATGTATATTGTGAATAGCAACGGTCCTATGACATTCCCCTGCGGCACACCTGAAATCACTCTTACTTCGGAAGACTTCTCTCCATTGAGAATGACATGCTGCGTCCTGTTATCTAGGAACTCCTCAATCCAATCACACAATTGGTCTGATAGTCCATATGCTCTTACTTTGTTCATTAAACAACTGTGGGGAACTGTATCGAATGCCTTGCGGAAGTCAAGAAACACGGCATCTACCTGTGAACCCGTATCTATGGCCCTCTGAGTCTCGTGGACGAATAGCGCGAGCTGGGTTTCACATGATCGTCTTTTTCGAAACCCATGCTGATTCCTACAGAGTAGATTTCTAGTCTCCAGAAAAGTCATTATACTCGAACACAATACGTGTTCCAAAATTCTACAACTGATCGACGTTAGAGATATAGGTCTATAGTTCTGCACATCTGCTCGACGTCCCTTCTTGAAAACGGGGATGACCTGTGCCCTTTTCCAATCCTTTGGAATGCTACGCTCTTCTAGAGACCTACGGTACACCACTGCAAGAAGGGGGGCAAGTTCCTTCGCATACTCTGTGTAAAATTGAACTGGTATCCCATCAGGTCCAGAGGCCTTTCCTCTTTTGAGCGATTTTAATTGTTTCTCTATCCCTCTGTCGTCTATGTCGATATCTACCATTTTGTCATCTGTGCAACAATCTAGAGAAGGAACTACAGTGCAATCTTCCTCTGTGAAACAACTTTGGAAAAAGACATTTAGTATTTCGGCCTTTAGTCTGTCATCCTCTGTTCCAGTACCATTTTGGACACAGAGTGTCTGGACATTTTGTTTTGATCCACCTACCACTTTGACATAAGACCAAAATTTCTTAGGATTTTCTGCCAAGTCAGTACACAGAACTTTACTTTCGAATTCATTGAACGCCTCTCGCATAGCCCTCCTCACACTACATTTCGCTTCGTGTAATTGTTGTTTGTCTGCAAGGCTTTGGCTATGTTTATGTTTGCTGTGAAGTTCCCTTTGCTTCCGCAGCAGTTTTCTAACTCGGTTGTTGTACCACGGTGGCTCTTTTCCATCTCTTACAATCTTGCTTGGCACATACTCATCTAACGCATTATGTACGACTGTTTTGAACTTTGTCCACTGATCCTCAACACTATCGGTACTTGAGACAAAACTTTTGTGTTGAGCCAACAGGTACTCTGAAATCTGCTTTTTGTCACTTTTTCTAAACAGAAAAATCTTCCTACCCTTTTTAATATTCCTATTTACGGCTGAAATCATCGATGCCGTAACCGCTTTATGATCGCTGATTCCCTGTTCTGTGTTAACTTTTTCAAATAGTTCGGGTCTGTTTGTCACCAGAAAGTCTAATATGTTATCGCCACGAGTCGGTTCTCTGTTTAACTGCTCAAGGTAGTTTTCAGATAAAGCACTTAAAAAAATTTCACTGGATTCTTTATCCCTGCCACCCGTTATGAACGTCTGAGTCTCCCAGTCTATATCCGGCAAATTAAAATCTCCACCCAGAACTATAACATGGTGGGGAAATCTACTCGAAATATTTTCCAATTTATCCTTCAGGTGCTCAGCCACAACAGCTGCTGAGCCAGGGGGCCTATAGAGACATCCAATTACCATGTCTGAGCCTGCTTTACCCATGACCTTCACCCAAATCATTTCACATTTCGGATCTCCATCAATTTCCTTCGATACTATTGCACTTCTTATCGCTATAAACACGCCTCCCCCTTCACTGTCCAGCCTGTCTCTGCGGTATACATTCCAATCTGAGTTTAGGATTTCATTACTATTTACATCTGGTTTCAGCCAACTTTCTGTCCCTAGTACTATATGGGCGTTGTGACCGTTTATTAATGAGAGCAGTTCTGGGACCTTTCTGTAGATGTGCAGGTGCTGACAGATGTGAATTTACTCAATTTTTGAGATGGGATCAAGGCATATCGTTGGATCAAGTCCATTAATCTACAAGAAGACTACATTGAAAAATAAAAAAGTGTCAGTGACACAAGTACTTTTTTTCTTTTCCATTCCGAGAACTTTTCAAACCACCCTCATAATTTATTGGGTATGAACTGAAGATTAAAACTGAAGAAATTGCAAAAGGTTAGGAAATTAAGAAGATGGAACCTGGATAAGCTGAAAGAACCAGAGGTTGTTGAGCATTACAAAGGGAGCATCAGGCAATGATTGACTGAAACAAGTGAAAGGAATACAGTAGAAAACAAATGGGTAGCATTGAGAAATAACAGAGTGAAATCATGTATAACTAGGGGAAAGATAGATGCCAGCTGCAGCTGTATGAATATCAAGAGCTCAGATGAAAAATGATGACTAATAAGTGAAAGCTGAAAGGTGAAAGAAAATATAGAGGAGATATATAAGAGAAATGAACCAATATTATAGAAAAAGGAGGAGGAAGTAGATGAAGATAAGATGGAAGATAAATAGTGCAAGAAGAATTTGACAGAGCCCTGAAAGTTCTAAGTCCTACCAAGTCCCCTGTAGTAGACAACATTCCCTAAGAACTACAGATATTCTTGGAAGAGCTAGCCATGACAAAATTATTCCACCTGGTGTGCAAGATGAATATGACTTCAACAAGAATGTGATAATTCCAATTCTAAAGAAAGCAGGTGCTGACAGATGTGAATTTACTCAAATATCAGTTTAATAAGTTGTGGTTACAAAATGAAGTATTTACAGGAGGATGGAAAAACTGTTAGAAACTAACCTCAGGGAAGATCAGTTTGTGTTCTGGAGAAATGTAGGTACACAGAAGGCAATACTGACCCTGCAATTTACCTTAGAAGATAGATTGAAATAATGGAAAACTACATTTAAGGCATTTGTAGATTCAGAGAAAGCTTTTGACAATGTTGACTGGGATACACTCTTTGAAATTATGAAGCCTACAGGTGTAAAATGTAGAGAGCAAAAGGTTATATGAAACTTGTACAGTTACAAGGGTCGAAGGGCATAAAGTCAATCAACAGTTGAGAAGGAAGTGAGACAGGGTTGTAGCCCTTTCTCAATGTTATATAATCTATACAATGAGCAAGCAGTGAAGGAAATCAAAGATAAAATTGGAGGGAGAATTAAAAGTTCAGGGAGAAGAAACAAAAACTTTTGAGATTTTCTGATTGATTTGTAATTCAGTCAGGACAAACAGGACGTGGAAGAGCAGCTGAGGAGAACAGACAGTTGTTTTGAAAGGAGGATAGAACATGAACATCAACCAAAAGCAAATAAGGGTGATGGAATGTTGTTGAATCAAAATGGAAAATGCGGTGGGAATTAGATTAGATAACAAGACACAAAAAGAAGTAGATTAGAAGAGAATTGAAGCTTCTGAGCTGTGGAGTTACAGAAGAGTGCTGAAGATTAGATGAGTAGATCACATAACCACTGAATAGAATATGGGAGAAAAGAAATTTGTGAAATAACTTGACTGAAAGAAGGCATCAACTGATAGGACATATTCTGATACATCAAGGGATCATAAATTCAGTGCTAGAGAGAAGTGTGTGGGGATAAACACTGTAGAGGGAGACCAGGACTTGAATACAGAAAACAGATTTAGAAAGATATAGGTTTCAGTAGTTATTTGGAGATGAAGAGACTTTCACATGATAGAGCAGTGTGGAGAGCTACATGAAACCAATTTTCAGACTTAGGATTACAACAATAGTTAGTTTTCAAGGCGCATAAGGCAATATCCACACTTCTCTAGATATAATATTTTATACTTGTTTAAATACAGTTTTTGCACTCAAGTATAACTACATACTAACACAGGGTGAGATATTTTTCCAGTTGTGTCATACATAGGCTCAATTTACAGTTATACTATCCATAGATCATATGAATACATTATTAAGAATTATCTGTACAGAATTTATTTGTTTGTAATTCAATTAAAAGGTTACTTACTTAATTGTTTATCTATTGATCAATGGTGTTGAAAGCTATCAGCCAAGATTACATTAACTTTCTGCTTATTTTGATTTTCAGCTGCATCATTCCCCTTGGTAATTTGTTACTAAAGGATTTTTCTGTTTGCAGAAAGTTTTTTCATATTTTTGTTAATCTAGTCCAGGAAACATTCAGAGTTCTTGTTCCTGTTTATATAACATTGGATATGTGATCGTGTTTCTTGCTCATCCTAATTCAAAGGAGTATGAAAAATCTGTAGGTATGGAGTAATCAGTATTTTGTTTCTGTGTAACCCCAGTTCTTTGTCATAATCTGAAGATGACAAATTGAAGGGCATTGTACCTTTTATGAAGGCTCAATTCATAACCTGGCTCACTACTGCTCAAAATAAAATTTCATTTCCATGCATCTATGCAGAGGCATGATGTCTTGTTTTCCGAACTTGAGCACAACTGGTGGCTGCTGTCTTCCATTATTGCTATTAGCCCATGGTCTTCAGTACTGGAATCCAAATACAGTTCAGTTTCACATTCTCCTCAACCTGATTAAAATTACTTATGAGTTTAGTAATCTCCGTAGCCTCTTTGTATAGCCTATCACAGTATCTGCTTGTGGTTGCCAGAACTGAAGTCTTATCAAACTGAATCTGATGGTATCTTGGCTGCAAGGTGTGTTCCATAACCACAACACTTGCTTCATCCCTTCTAGACTAGTGCTTGTGTTCATCTAGTTATTTTTCCACCATTCTTTTTGTGGTACTCGTAATCATATCTTTTTCTGTAGTACTGTAAAAGCCTTCAAAGTGAACACAGTTATGTACTGCATGCAGAACTTTATCAAATAAAAATAAGATAAGAATGCTGCAAAACACTGTCCTGCCTCCAGGAGAAGAGGTCCTACAAATTTCTGCCCTACTGTACAAGATGTAAGAAAACACATAACTCGGGTATGTTTATGTATTTCCTTGTGCACCTGAAGTGCATCAGTCTGTGCTTTGTTGTTATAGGATTGAAGCACTTGCATCTAAAGTTATTCAGATGTTCACAATGTACAGGGTGTTTATAAATGAATATTGGGGTTTTAACACTTTATAATATTTATTACATTAAACTTACAGTTATAAATGATATGTCAAATGAAAGTGCAACTCAAACAGTTGTGTTTGGCACCAGTGCGCATGTGCAGCCTGCAATGTTTTAACCACAATCCACTAGACAGCAGTAGTAACAAAGATGGTGACTAGTGAACAGAAAGCATTTTGTGTTTTGCAGTTTACAAAGACCGAATCTGTAGTTAATGTGCACTGTGCATTCCAGCTGAAGTTCGGTTGTGATCCTCCAAGTGATAATAACATTCGTAGATGGTATCATCAATTTGATGATACCAGCTACCTTTGTAAAGGGAAGAGCACAAGATGACCAAGAGTTAGTGAAGAGATTGTTGAGCGAGTAAGAGAGTCGTTCACTCGTAGCCCAAAGAAATCAGTCTGGAAGGCTAGTCGTGAATTACAAGTTCCCGTGCCGACTGTTTGGAAAGTTTTAAGAAAACACATACAACTACGTCCTTACCGTTTACAGTTATTACAGGCTCTTAAGGCAGCAGAGCGTGGATGATGTGCCAACTTTGCAAACAAAATGTTGTTTCATGATGATGAAGACTTTCTGGATAATGTTGTCTTCAGTGATGAATCGACCTTTCACCTTAGTGGACATGTTAACACTCACAATGTGCACATCTGGGCCTTAGAAAATCCTCACAAGGTGGTACAAATGCAATGAGATTCCCCTAAAGTGACTGTTTTTTGTGCCTTAACCCTGGCAGAAAGTTTATGGGCCTTTCATTTTTGGTGAACCTACTGTAACTGGCACTTCTTACCTTGATACATTAGAGCAATGGCTCTTCCCTCAGTTGAAAGAAGATGAGCCAGAGAACTTCATTTTCCAGCAAGATGGTATTCCACCTCACTGGCGTAGCAAAGTATGTGATTGGTTGCACTTCACTGTACCCAAGCGCTGGATAGTCTGCAAGGGGCCCAATGACAGGACTTGCTTTGCATGGTCTCCACACTCACCCGACATAACGCCATGCGATATTTTCCTTTGGGGCTTCATCAAGGATCATGTGTACATGTCTCTGCTATGAGCACACCTCCCTGAATTAAGAAACTGGGTTGATACATCTGTTGCTACAGTCACTGAAGACACACTTATCAACATTTGGGAAAAAATCAGCTATAGACTTGATGTGTGCCATGTGAAAAATGGTGCTCACATCAAACATTTATAAGGTTCTTGGTAAAACTATTTGAGTTGCTCTTTCATTTGACATATCATTTACAATTGTAAGTTAATATAATAAATATTATAAAGCATTAAAACCCCTATATTCATCTATAGACACCCTGTATTTGTATGAATATCAAGAGCTCAGATGGAAACCCGGTTCTAACCAAAGAAGGGAAAGCAGAAAGATGGAAGGAGTATATAGAGGGTCTATACAATGGCGATGTACTTGAGGACAATATTACAGAAATGGAAGAGAATGTAGATGAAGATGAAATGGGAGATACGATACTGCGTGAAGAGTTTGACAGAGCACTGAAAGACCTGAGCCGAAACAAGGCCCCGGGAGTAGACAACATTCCATTAGAACTACTGACGGCAATGGGAGAGCCAGTCCTGTCAAAACTCTACCATCTGGTGAGCAAGATGTATCAGACAGGCGAAATACCCTCAGACTTCAAGAAGAATATAATAATTCCAATCCCAAAGAAAGCAGGTGTTGACAGATGTGAAAATTACCGAACTATCAGTTTAATAAGTCACAGCTGCAAAATACTAACACAAATTCTTTACAGACGAATGGAAAAACTGGTAGAAGCTGACATTAGGGAAGATCAGTTTGGATTCCGTAGAAATATTGGAACACGTGAGGCAATACTGACTCTACGACTTATCTTAGAAGAAAGATTAAGGAAAGGCAAACCTACGTTTCTAGCATTTGTAGACTTAGAGAAAGCTTTTGACAATGTTGACTGGAATACTCTCTTCCAAATTCTAAAGGTGGCAGGGGTAAAATACAGGGAGTGAAAGGCTATTTACAATTTGTAAGAAACCGGATGGCAGTTATAAGAGTCGAGGGGCATGAAAGGGAAGCAGCAGTTGGGAAGGGAGTGAGACAGGGTTGTAGTCTCTCCCCAATGATATTCAATCTGTATATTGAGCAAGCAGTAAAGGAAACAAAAGAAAAATTTGGAGTAGGTATTAAAATCCATGGAGAAGAAATAAAAACTTTGAGGTTCGCCGATGACATTGTAATTCTGTCAGAGACAGCAAAAGACTTGGAAGAGCAGTTGAATGAATGAACAGTGTCTTGAAAGGAGGATATAAGATGAACATCAACAAAAGCAAAAGAAGGATAATATAATGTAGTTGAATTAAGTCGGGTGATGCTGAGGGAATTAGATTAGGAAATGAGACACTTAAAGTAGTAATGGAGTTTTTCTATTTGGGGAGCAAAATAACTGACGATGGTCGAAGTAGTGAAACAAATACTAACAAAGAGATAGAGGGGATGGCCAGTACTTACCTCAGCTCAGTACAGCCGAATATCTTTGGCTTCCCTCTGACAACCATGCCTCCATCCTTGCTACCCTCCCATTTTCCTTTCCCTGTTGCTTCATAACCTGGGTTGTGAGTAACTGAATCTCCTTTCCCTTCTTCCCTTTCTTTCCCCTCTCTCCTTCCCAATGAAGGAACATTTGTTCCGAAAGCTAGGAATGTAAATTTTCAGTTCTGTTTTATGTGTATCTATCAGCTGTACTGAGCTGAGGTAAGTACTGGCCAGCCCCTCTATCTCTTTGTTAGTATTTCTTTCACATCTTTATATGAGATTTTCCATTAATCATTTAGATGGTCAAAGTAGAGAAGATATAAAATGTAGATTGGCAATGGCAAGGAGAGCGTTTCTGAAGAAGAGAAATTTGTTAACATCGAGTATAGATTTACGTGTCAAAAAAAAAAAAAAAAAAAAAAAAAAAAAAGTTTCAATACTGTTGAACCATGAAGGATATGTCAATGATGGACAGCAAATAATGAGGAAAATGCACCTTCAGCAGCATGAAACATTTTTGTTTATGATGTGCTTGCCTTACAAAAAAAAAATGGCTCTGAGTACTATGGGACTTAACATCTGTGGTCATCAGTCCCCTAGAACTTAGAACTACTTAAACCTAACTAACCTAAGGACATCACACACATCCATGCCCGAGGCAGGATTCGAACCTGCGACCGTAGCAGTCGTGCGGTTCCGGACTGCGCGCCTAGAACCGCTAGACCACCGCGGACAGCGCTTGCCTTACAGTCTCAAGCACCTCTGCTCACTGGTCTCCATGAACTGCAAATCTAAAATCTCAATAGTGGAAGTGCAATGGATTTGAAGTTCTATGCATGTTAATTAAAAACACAGACATACAGCATTGCTGTCTATAAGCAGTTTATTCCCACAACTCATAAAGTGTTTGTTGATGTAAGATGTTAACCACTAGCACTGTCTCAAAATACATACACCAGAGTAACTGATCACAGCTTGTTTACGTATAAGTTCACAGTTGGAATTCGTTATATAATTTTGCTCACCTGCCTTTGTCATTATGTTAGCATAATTATCTCAATCATTTGGACAGTATAACAGTATGGTACCTCACATAGATTTGGAACATAGTCCATGCTCTTGAGTGACCATAACTGTACTCGAATGGAACTGAACTTCAATTGCCTTCTCCTGCCTCACGTTGAACTCGTTATATTCATGTCTTTTGTCATTATTGTACCATTTCATGGTTTTTTATAATTTACAAGAGCCTCCTAAAATAATTCATGACACAAAAGAGAGAAATTAGGAAGTAGCCAGCACGGATTTTTAGAACCATTTACTTTGTGTACCCAGCATTTTGCATCCTTGTGTTTTACAGAAACACAAATCATAACTTTTTGGTATTGTAGTGATGTAGTACTGTTATGTTCAGTAAAAATACCCTGACTTTGTAGAGACTCACCATTTATAATTAATTTAACAAAATTTTAAACTTTGAATGTTCCCTTCAAAAACCAAAATATGAGAAATCTACGTTCAGAAAATTTGGTACTGCAAAATTATCAGAACAGAGCTTTGAAGTGAAAGATTACAATGTATAAAAATGGTAGCTGTCTTGAAATCATATCTTAATTAGTTAATAACTTTGTAACTATGGGAATTTGAGCTAAACTAATAACTTTCTCAGAACCAGGAACGGTTGGTCTACAAAGGTAACTTGTTTATTGGTTCTTAGTGTTAAAATTTGGTGCATGTATTTTTGCATAGTGATAAAATGATATCTTCAAATCAAGATATTTTCTGAATTAATTAACTTTAACTGAAAACAATTACACCATAATTTTCCTGGTTGGATACAATACACCTGCAATAAGAAGAATATGGAATCTTTTAGCAAATGAGAAAGTTGATAAATTCATGTTCAATTATGGTGCAATCATGATTCAATGTTTATAATAATGACAGCTGTCAGTAGCACTTTAATTGTTTGGGTTAAACATGCTCCATTTCAAGCAGTAATACACAATATATACGTCACTACAAGGCAACTTGAATGTGCAAAAGGGAGTAGCCAAAGAGATGTTCTGCAATTACTGCATTCCAGTGCATTTCAACCTCTTCACATTTCTTTCTATCAACAGTTTCATGGCAACGAAATTCAAAATCTGTTACAGTTCTCCGAATATTTTCCAGGAAAATTGCAAATTAAAGTGGTGTTTCTGTGCAAGACTTTGTCTATGAATGAAGCATCATTTACAAATCACGGACAAACAAATCACAACAATATGCACACTGGCTGACAGAAGTTGATAAACAATAACCTTTTAAATTATGCAACAGAATTGGTGGACAATACTTTCCTCTAGAAAGCAAAATGTATGGAAACATATCAAGTAAAAGTGACATACTACCTAATTTTTTGAACAAACAGTTCCTTCCTCCAGGAGGAGAGAGGGATAGGATGGGAAAGGTTAAAAAGAAATAGGATGTCGCTCAGATTCCACTACAGATGGGACCCTCTCATCCCCCGGCCTGAGTGACAAGAATATGGAAAGAATAGGTTGCTACTCACCACACAGAAAAGGCACTGAGTCACAGACAGGCACAATGAAATAAAGACTGCTAAAATATTAAGTTTTTGGCAAAGTCCTTCTGAAATAGAGGGGCTCTGAGTCGTTCCCTCCACCACCAGCTTTTCTGAACTGTGCAGATGTGAGTTATCCTTACAACACATTTTCTGTTCCTGAAATTATCCTGGCCTCAACTATGGTAACCTACCAACCCCACACTCTCTACTCAATAGTTTCTGCCTCCTCTGTCCTATCACCTCCTCCCTTTTCACTTCCTGTCACCCCCAGTGTGAGCCACCCTCAGTCAGTGCACTCACCTATCCTTTCCGTTTCCCTACTTCCCCCCCCCCCCTCTTATGCTCCCCCCCCCCCCCCCCCCCCCCGCTATCACCACCACCACCATCCACCTCATGACACTATGCCTGGCAAAAATATCATCAGGCCACCATCTGGTCCCTATGCACATGTTGCAAGACAGCGTTCTTCTCTGGCCCCACTTGTACCCTGCTATCCCTCCCCCTTTCCTGCCCTATTCCACATTGCTATTCCCGTAACACATTCTGATCGGAGCTGCTGATGGTAGCAGTCATGTATACATGAGACGTACTTGCTTGCATGAACCCATGTGTATTTTCTCTGCTGAAGAAGGCTTTGGCTGAAAGCTATGATATGCAGCAGTCTCTTCATTGTGTCTGTCTGTTAGTTTTGTCTGTCTGATACTCAATGGGTCATCTTTACGGTGAGTTGCAGTCTATCCTTTTCCTAATGTTGGTGATATTCCAACCTGTAGTTTCAATTGTTTAGTTTCACATCTTACCTGGACTGGTGAAATCTTTAGAAAGAGTGTTTATGGAATCCTACAGGGTGGCACACGAAATGTATTACCATTTTGTTTTTGAATATAAACTTTATAGTCAACACAGTCTGAAAGGAACATATACTACAATAAAGAGCTGTCCATGGAGATTTGTTCTAACTCAGCACATCCTCAATATGTCCACCATTTTGTTTCCTAACTTCCTTCACACGAACACTGAATTTAGTGATTCCCCTATGGCACATGTCTTCCGTAATTTCAGAGCAAGCTTGAAGAATAAGTCTTCTGAGCTCCATTAAATCATGTGGACGTTCCAGAAAAATTTTTTCTTTTAGGTACCCCCAAAGAAAAAAGTCACAGGGATTGAGGTCTGGACTACTGGGGGGGCCAATTTTGTCCGTCATTGAAGCGACCTGGAAACCAGAGTGAAATGATCTGCATGTCGAAATGCTCATGTAAAAACTCCATCACAGTGTTTGCAATATGTGGCCTTGCTCCATCTTGCGTGAACAATTGTGTGTTGAAGGGCAAGGCAGTAGCAAGAAGCTGTGGAATGAATCTATTGCGAAGCATGCTCAAATAACATTCGCTGTTATTAGTTTCTTCAAAGAAAAATGGTCCAATAAGTCCGTGACTCGAAATTGCTGCCCATGTTGTAATCCTCGGAGCATAATGTTGTCGTTCATGAAGCGCTTGTGGGTTTTCAGTGGCCCAAAAGCATACATTTTGTTTGTTAAGCACACTGTCCAAATGAAAATGTGCTTCATCTGAAAATCAAACGTTGTTGAGAGTTTCTTCCCTATCCTCCGCCCACTGAGCAAACAGTAGTCTCTGCTGCTTGTGTTCTTCAGTGAGCTTCTGTGCACAGGTCATCTTGTATGGGTACATATGGAGGTCACTTTTAAGAATGCATTGAACGGAGCGTCTGGATATTCCCAGTTGCCCTGCTGCCTTTCTACATGATTTCCCGGGACTTCTCTGTGCAGCAACTTGTACCGCTTCAATATTCTCCGGTGAACAAACAGGCTTAGGCTGAGGTTGCTTCGCTTCCAATACTGTTCCTTCCCACACAAATTTATTGTACAACCTGTGGATGGTCTTCTTGCAAGGGACCCATCGTGTGTTGAACTGTTGTCAAAAATGCCTCTGAGTTACAACAAAGCTCTTCGTTTCATGAAAAAGTAACACAATTGCCGATTGTTGCTGTGTCCTCAGTCTTCCATTGTCAGTCATTGCTGCTTACTAGTCTCCTAGCGGCAGTATCGTGAATTACACATCATTTCATAACTCATTTGTTTTACCAAGCTCTGCTGGTACTGCTGTAGAGATCCCAGCAGGATATCTAATGTGCATCGTAAACTGTGAAAGAAACAATTAGTAACACATTTCGTGCACCACTCTGTATAAACACACACTATCCAATGAAAATCAAAGATTTGTCTCATAAGTTTTAAGCATAAACTAATCCTCAAAAAATAGATGGATAAAACACAGTATGTATATCACTTGACATGGAATAAGTGCTACGCACAACAATGACTAACAAGGAGAGATCAAGAAACTGCTGCATTGCACTCAACTGCCACTGGAAGAAAAGTCTGCAAGTAGGAAGCAACATGTAGTACTCACTCAGATTGAGCTTACCAAACAAAATACAGTGCATAGCTGACAAACACTTCACAATCTGGCTTGCATCCAAACAGTGAATACATTGAAGATTGTTACCAGTACTTAATGAAAGCAACCAGTCTGAAATTACAAGGGAAAAAATCTAGAACCTACCTGGTAATCTGTCTTGTTTCTGACAAAAAGGGAATGATTAAAATATTACAACAAATAGATCAGCCACCTCCATAGATTCAAGATAATTATCTGCCACAGACTTTAACGGGTTGTGCAAATAATGAAATGTTTCCTAAGAGTTAATATATTAAAAAACCAGAAACCCACCTCGATTGCAAAAAAAGCACCTAGTGTTAACCTAGGTTTGGGTGTAGATAACTACACCTTCTTCAGAACAATAAAACACGCAAGTGCCTAAGAAGACCTTTGTCCATTATTAAAAGAACACCATAGCTGTACATTTATAAATGAAAAAAGGGAAAACACGAACAGTACATGTGTACAAAGTGAAAGCCACTACTTAACTTAATGGTGTATGCTCCACCTCACACCACCGCTTATGGCGCGTCATGGCCCATCGAACATAGGCCGGTGTGAGGTGGAGCATACACCATTAAGTTAAGTAGTGGCTTTGACTTTGTACATATGTACTGTTTGTGTTTTCCTTTTTTTTTGTTTATAAATGCATAGCTATGGTGTTCTTTTAATCATTGACAAAGGTCTTCTTAGGCACTTGTGGGTTTTATTGTTCTGAAGAAGGTGTAGTTATCTACACCGAAACCTAGGTTAACACTAGGTGCTTTTTTCACAATCGAGGCGGGTTTCTAGTTTTTTAATGTATTAACCAACGATTGCTGATGCGCTGCGATGTTGAAGGTTCTTTCCTAAGAGTCAACCAAATTTTTATGCTGTCTCTCTAATCCTACTATGCTGATCCTTTGAACCTAGTTCTGAATGATGTTTACTTCATGAATAAGAGTCATTTCACTCTGATACATTTACCTCTTTTGCATTTTAAGGAACCCCTGATACCTAAAAGCTAACTTTTTGACAGAATTTATTTGTTTGGATCTATCAAAGGTAGTAAGTGGAGGTCTTTAATATTTTTATTTCATTACAGTTTCATTTAAGGGAACTTCAGTGTTTTGATAAATCCTTCCACTTAGTGAATATGATCTTTCCACATGCTGTTGTTGTAGTTTGTGAATAAATCTTTAGTACTATCTGCTTACCATTCCCAATTTCATTTAGATTCTGTGGAGTCAAAATATCTGAGCAGCTTTCTGGTCCTTCAATGTTCTGGTCAAAGGTCACCCTCAGCTGTCGAATATCTGATGACAAAGAAGCTTCCACAAGCTGAGGTGCAGGAGATTCCACTGTTATCACAGCTGTTTTCCTGTTTAGGGATTTAATAAACTGATAACAGAATAAGTCTTGTATAGTTTCCTTTACTAACACATTATGCAACATCAACATTTTATGTTTTTGATATACTGTTATGAAGTAAAGTTAATGCAATATAACATAAATGTTGTATTGAAAGAAAATTGTAATTGAGAAAACTGTGCAATAACTAGGTGCCAAACTGGATGGTGAGTACTTACATTCGGCAGGGGGAGGGGGGGGGGGGGGGGGGGTAAATCCCAAGCGCTCTTGACAGAAGCAGTTAAAAAACTATTTCTGATTTTCAGAACATTCACGATCCTTCCCGAGTGAGGTCGGAGATACTCATTGGGGAAGGCGTGAAAGCACTGGTAGGTCTCTCAATATCCAAGTAGAGAGTCATCCAACTGATGTGAGGACACAAAAGGGACATACACAAAGAGAAAAGCATCACAGAGGGTAGATCAAAAATATGCACTGAGCCAGCATCAGCTCAGAGATGGTGATATGAACAGGATAAGAAGTAAAGATGGAATAAGAAGGAAGAGAAATGAAAACTGGAAAGAAAAATGCATTTAAAACTTGGAAGAAAGTAGAAAAAGAGAGGAAAGAAAAACCAGAGAGAGGGTACAAGGACAGTAAAAGATGTAATTATTAAAAAGCCGAAAAGAAGACAAAGCAAACAGCAGTGACAAGTTACTAGAAAGTATGCAGTGAAGACTGCATAAGAAAGAACACAGTGGATTTTCTCTTTGCAGCCAAGACAAGCATTATCGCAAAAGATGTAGAACGTAATCCAAATGATCAAGCTGACAGAGTAATCAGTAACATCGGCATGTGGCTTTAACACAATGGAATAACACTTAACTGCAACAAAATTATAATGCGTTCTGTTTCTGGCATGGAACTCCCGAAAAACAGAATTTTTATTGTCCCAAGGTGGTCAAAGAGTCAGTGAAATTGACTATTTTAAATTCTTAGGACTAAGGACAAATGAAAAGATTTCTTGCTAGTATCACTTTCTAGATCGTGTGCAGAAACAGAAACTGATGATGACGATTGGTTTGTGGAGTGCTCAACTGCACATTCATCAGTGCCCGCACAAAGTCCCAATTTTTACACAGACCAATTTTTTTATGCAATCCAATGTAGCCAGTGTCACGAATGATGATGATGAAATGTTGGGGACAAGACAAACACCTAGTTCCCGGGCAGAGAAAATCTCAAATCCGCCCAGGAATCGAAGCCGGGACCCTGTGATCCAGAGACAGCAACGCTTGCCACTATACCACGAGCTGCGGATAGAAACAGAAACTAAATGGTGCTATGTTCACTATGAGAATAATCTCCACAGTCTAAAAAGCTCTACTGTCTGTGACAATGAAACATGATGACTTGTTTACTTTGCTTACTTCTCACTCTAATATCTCCTATAGTATCATATTTTTGGACAACTCTGTGCATTTGCCAAGAATATTCTTACCCCAGAAAAGCAGATCTGGGCAGATTTGCTGTGTCAGTTCTTGAACTTTGTGTAGGCCATTATTCAAGTAGCTTGGAATTCTAACTTTGTTATCCCTGTACACATATTCAAATATGGGATTTTTTGCTGTCAGTATTGACTCATTCTGAAAAAACATTAAGTGTTCATTCAGTCAACACTAACCAAAAAAAAATTGCCAGAGGATACTACTTCCTTCAGCATCTAACATAAATGTGTTCTTTTAGGAAAGTCTGCATGGCCTGGAATATTTACAGGATTTGCAAAAAGACTTCTTACTTCTGCTGATTATATCTTAAGGATCCCAAAACTGAGCAAACAGTAATTCCATCATACAAATCCAGTTAAAAACATGGCTGCTATTGCAGCAAATGATGAAACGTACTGCTCTCTGATGAGATATGGTCTAGTGTTGAATCTGACAACCAATATGTTTATTCTGAGAGAGAACATTTGCACATGGAATATTCCAACATAATAGTGCCAAACTGGCAATGGGATGAGAAATCAGGAATGAGTGTATATGGATGATCACATATAATTTTTAATGATACTTTGATTATCCATAAGTAGAGAAATGAGATCATTTAACCTACTGTTCTCCCATATTCAAGTGCAATTATAACTCTTCTTATCAATGACAATGTTCATTCCTATATAGCTCAGCTAGTAAATGACATGATACAGTGTGATCATATTACTTGAATGTCATGTCCACAGAGCTCCCTCGACTTAGATTACACCATACCTGTAACTTACATTTCAGCCAGTGTGTAAAATTTTATCAATAAAAGAGGTTACATTTATTTAAAAAAAATTGAACATCTCCAGTATCTAATTAGCAAAAAATTGTGTGCAAAAGTATCTATGATATTCCTATTGCCAATGGAAAAATGCAAAATTTTTGTGCATTTTCTGGCATGACTTTTTATACTGTAACTAAACATATAGCTGGATGAACCTGTAATTGATAGCAGTGAGATGTTTGGGAGAAATTTAAGTGTACGTCAAAAGGATAGACAAATGAAAAATGGAAGTGAAGTATTTGTCACAGTAGACAGGAAACTCAAATCCACTGAGTTAGAAATTGGTGCTGCATGTGAGATCATTTGGGGAAGACTCAGTATTAGGGGTGGGCATAAAATGATAACTGGGTACTTCCATTACCTATCAGACTCATCTCCTGATGTAACTGAAAAGTTTAGAGAAAACCTCAGTTCACATGTACATAAGTTCCCCAATCAGACTTTAATCATCCAACAAATAATTGGGAAAACTATGGTTTTGTTAGTGGTTGGTGTGATAAAACACCCTGTGAAACTTAACTAAATGAGTTCTCTGGCAAGTACCTGAAACAAATAGTTGGGAACCCCACTAATGATGGAAATATACTGAATCTAATGGCAACAAATAGACCTGACTTCTTTGAGGATGTCAACACTGAAACTGGTATAAGTGACCACGATGTGGTTGTGGCAACAATGATTACCAAAGTACAACTAAAACAAGCAGAAAGATATATATGTTCAGTAAAGAAGGTACAAGTTCGGCTGGCCACTGTGGCACAGCAGCTCTAGGTGCTTCAGCCCGAAACCACGCAGCTGCTATGGTCACAGGTTTGAATCCTACCTCGGGCATGGATGTGTGTGCTGTCCTTAGGATGGTTAGGTTTAAGAAGTTCTATGTCTAGGGGACTAATGACCTCAGATGTTAAGTCCCATAGTGCAGTAGAGTCATATCTCAATGAGGAAATTCAAACTTTCAGTATAGGGCAGGATCATTTAGATGGACTATGGCTCAAGTTTAAAAGAATGGTTGACCATGCACTGCATAGATATGTACCTAGTAGAACAGTTCATAATGAGAGGGAACCTCCGTGGTATAGAGTTACTGTAACAGAACTTGTAAAGAAACAGAGATTACTGCATAGTAGGTGTAAAACAAAGCATAGGGCTATAGAGTAAGAGATTCTGAATGAAATGCATGTGAAAGTCAAAACAGCAATGCATGATACCTTTAGTGACTACCATAGCAGAATATTGTCATGTGATCTTTCACAGAACCCAAAGAAATTCTGGTCATATGTAAAGATTGTTAATGGCACCAAAGTTAGTGTTCAGTCCCTAGCGAATGAGACAGGAACTGAAATTGAGGGTATCAAAGCAAAAGCTGAAATGCTTAACTCTGTTTCAAAATGTTACTTCACAAAAGAAAACTCAGGAGAACTACACCAATTTAATCCCCGTACCACAGAATAGATGGTAGGTGGAGTCGGGGCAGACCAAGGAGAAGGTACCTGGATTCGGTTAAGAATGATTTTGAAGTAATAGGTTTAACATCAGAAGAGGCACCAATGTTAGCACTGAATAGGGGATCATGGAGGAATTTGATAAGGGGGCTATGCTCCAGGCTGAATGCTGAAAGGCATAATCAGTCTTAAATGATGATGACCACAGAATAGACGAATGAAATAAGTATTAGTGTCAATGGTGTTGAGAAACATCTGAAATCATTAAAGTTGAACAAAGCTCCAGGTCCTGATGGAATCCCTGGCAGATTCTATACTGAATTTGCAGCTCTTTTAACTATTATCTGTCATAGATCCCTCGAACAAAAATCTGTGCTCAGTTCTTGGAAAAAGGCACAGGTCATACCTGTCTACAAGAAGGATAGCAGAAGTGATCCACAAAACTACTGTCCAATATCTTTGACATCTACTTGTTATAGAATCTTAGAACATATTCTGAGGTCAAACATAATGAGGTACTTTGAACAGAATGACCTCCTCAATGCCAACCAGCAAGGATTTCGGAAACATCGATCATGTGAAACACAACTCACACTTTTCTCACATGACATACTCAAAGCTTTGGATCAATGCAAACAGACAGATGCAGTATTTATTGATTTATGAATATCATTTGACTCTGTACCGCACTATGCTTATTGTCAAGATACAATCATGTGGGGTACCAAATGAAATTTGTGACTCCACTGAGGACTTTTTGGTAGAGAAGACACAACATGTTATCTTTGATGGATGTAGAAATAACCTTGGGTGGACCCCAGGGAAGTGTGTTGGGACCCTTGCTGTTCATGTTGAACATTAATGACTTTGCAGACAATATTAATAGTAAAATTAGCCTTTTTGAAGATGTTGTAGCTATCTGTAATGAAGTACTATCTGAGAGAAGCTGCATAAATATTCAGTTAGATCTTGATATGATTTCAGTGTGGTGCAGAGATTGGAAACTTGATCTAATTGTTCAGAAATGTAAAATTTTGGCACCTACAAAACAAAAAACATAGTATTCTATGACTATAATGAGTCACTGCTGGAATTGGCCAACTCATACAAATACCAGGGTTTAACACTTTGTAGAAATATGAAAAGGAATGATCACATAGCTTCAGTTGTGGATAAAGCAAGTGGTAGAGTTTGGTTCATTGGTAGAATTCTGGGGAACTGAAATCAATCTAAAAAAGAGATTGCTTGCAAACCACTTGTGTCATTGGTTCTAGAATAGTGCTCAAGTGTGTGTGGGACCCATACTACATAGGACTGACAGGGGATATCGAATGTATACACAGAAAGGCAGCATGAATGGTAACAGGTTTGTTTAATCCATGGGAGAGTCTCACAGAGATACTGAAGGAACTGAACTGGAAGACTGCCATAAACTATCCCAAGGAAGTCCATTAACAAAGTTTCAGGAACTGGCTTTAAATGATTAATCTAGGGATATGTGGCAATCTACTACGTATCACTCACATAGGGATCATGAGGATAAGGTTAGAATAATTACTGGATGCACAGAGGCATTCAAACAGTAATTCTTCCCGCACCCCATATGTTAATGGAAAGGAACAGGACTAAACCCTAATAACTCGTATTGTGGGATGTACCCTCTGCCATGCACTACCCCCCCCCCCCCCCCCCTAGTGGTTTGCAGAGTGTAGATGTAGATAGGTTTTTTCCCCAAGGATTTCCAGAAGTGTAGACAGATTCAAAAACTGGATTACTTCTGTTATTAGGATCTCTTGTAGAAGGACACAGAGTTTCAAAGTTATATCAAAAAACACAAATTAGCTTTGAGACAAGTCATAAAAGAGACAAAAAATAAAGGAATGGAATCATCCAATAAAAATATGTCCATGGAGAAAGGTTTGGTAGTTCTTTCAGAGAAGAATATAATTCATAAAAATATTTTGTTATCACAGGATGGAAAAAAATGACTGATCTTAGAGCAGTTGCAATCAATTTCAATCCTTCTTATACAAGTGTTGGTGTTAAATTAATGAAAGAAAATTTTGGGAATTCACCCAATACAACATTCAAAAAACTTTCAAGCACTTAAATAAACATTCTACACATGTTCTCAGTCCAGCAGACTCAAGTGAACTTCTAAATCCAGTTAATTTGCTAAAGAGTAGATATTTGGCTGGTTCCAATGATATCCCAGATTATATGATAAAAATATCAGCATTGCACATATTTCCTCCTTTGTTAGATATCTGTCACCGATCATTATCAAATGGTGTTTTTCTCAAAGCAGTAGAAACAGCAAAAGTAAAAAAAGAGATGTTCACTAGTGTACTGGTAACTTTTTAACTCAAAACTAAATTGTCCATGATGACAATAGCAGAGGAAACAGTGACAAATACATTAGTCATTGCACTACCACATTGTGTCAAAAAGGTGTACATCATGCAAGAGCAAACTATACATCTGCTTACCCAGAGATATAAAATCTCTTTCTGAACTACATACAGTTAAAAATTTGTGACATCCTACCTTTTGCAAATCTGCTTTTTTCAATCTCTCATTAACTCATCCACATTTTTAATTGTAAATGTAAGTTGTAAGTATATGATATATACTCATACTTGTAACTATTCATTATATTGATCCTATTTGTAACAAAAAACTAAATGATTTATATTTGCAAGTTGTAATACCACCATGTAAACTGATTCTCAATTCAGTATCTTGTGTACCATATATGAATTCAAACAAATGGGCAAGCAAATATTTAAATAAACACATGTGTGATTTCAAAATTATCAGGAGAAACAAAACCAGCATTCTACAGATTGGAATGTGGAATGTCAGATCCCTTAATCAGGTAGTAGGTTAGAAAATTTAAAAATGGAAATGTAAGAATATTATGAGAAGGGAAGTTGCTACTTACAGTATAGCGGAGATACTGAGTAGCAGATAGATTGTGCCTATCTGCGACTCAGCATCTCTGCTATATGTTGAGTAGCAACTTTCCTTCTCACAATATTGTTACATTCCATCCTGGGTTTTCCATTGTTTTAAAAGGGAAATGGATAGGTTAAATTTAGATATAGTGGAAATTACTGAAGTTCGCTGGCAGGAGAAATAAGACTTCTGGTCAGGTGAATACAGGGTTATAAATACAAAATTAAATAGGGATAATGCAGGAGTAGGTTTAATAATGAATAAAAAAATAGGAGCATGTGTAAGCTACTATGAACAGCTTAGTGAACACATTATTGTAGCCAAGATAAACATAAAGCCCATGCCAGGTATATATTTAGAATACTCATTTTTATGCATATGGATACCGCTTTTTTCATGTATGTATTACATTGTAGTAACTGGTTTAGCACCTTGGATTTCTGAAACAAGCGACTGCTAAACTCAGAAATGCAGAATCCAGTTGCACATAGTGGTGGTGTACTGCATAAATAGCATTTTGCACACTACCTTTCATATTTTTTATCCAATACTTGTTGCAATCTGCAGTGCTATTCACCATATAACATCTATGAAGTAATGTGATACATTAGTGTCATAGTGAATAATAAAACACGCATTGTAGATGTACACGTAGATGTAGATTTACAGCATCACTGCCTTTACTCCATTGAAAAATATTTAAATTTATGGAATGTGTTATATAAATACTTACGTGTAATGTGTATTATTGTAACCTTAAATATGTATGCCTTGAAATGACTTTCAGCCTGTATATTTATAACTTGACTTGTCCAATGTCTTATGCATAAGCTGCTATGTAGACAACAGGACCAATAAAAATACAATACAATACAATACAACTGGTGCATCCAACATGCATTCTGGAAAAAGTAGTATTTTCATTTTCTTACATATTAAAATATTTCCTGCTACCAGTTATAATTATTTTTCTTTTAATTTGTTTTATGCACAATATGTTTGGGTAAATAAGTCCCACTGTAAAGTTTGTGTTGTACCTTGCCCACACATTAGTACTGCTGAGAGGAGAGGTGCAGTGAATTCAAGGTCTTGATCAGCATGAGATTAATTAAGGAGCTGAAACAATTGGTTTAATGCTTAAGGGATTATTAGCTAATGACTGTATGTTAACACATCACTTTTTGTAAGTTCTGATTTGGTTCCAGTTTATTGTTCTAATAGGCCTGTACAGTACTGTCTTGTGAGGAAGAGTGGTTTCTGGCTGTATGTGGCTAGTGGATACTGAATTACATTGAGTTTGCAGGTTTGACACAAGTGTGGAATATTGTGTTAACAGGCATTAATAGCATGTTCTGGAATTTGAGATATCTTTCACAGCACTGGTTGTCCTAAACTTGAGAAGGTCCTTTGATCAAAATCTGGACTGTTTACTTGCCAAAATGAATCATTAGATGCTGGATGATCATTGGTGCATGTGGACATGCTGCAGTACATTTCCCCAAAGCATCCTGCACATGATCAGTGGGTCTGTGTCAGGGTAAAGGGCAGGACTATCCACTCACCAAATACCCTTTTGTTCCAGGAGCTCCTCCACCTGTGCATTTTGATGTGGTTGTGAATTGTCATCCATAAAAATGAAGACCAAGCCAAATACGCTGAAAAGAAGCACATGGGGAAGGAATGCTGTGTCACAATAATGTTGACCAATGAGTGTATTGTGTTCATATATTTGGAGGGCAGTATTCACAGGCAACATTTTGCCTTTCCACAAAATAATATCTGGACCACCAAAACAATTTTGCAATGTTCCTGAATGCATTACAGGTCCCCATGTCTCAACATAAGAGGGTATGTAATGCACCCCAGGGTACTGTCGAACGTAGTCATACTGGTGGTCCAGCATTAAGGTGTAGGGCAACATAATGATGCAGGGGAGTGCAAATCTCCAAAATGTTGAACACAGTACAGTCACTGATAAACATTATTGTGATGCAGTACTCCTTCCCCATGTGAATCTTCCTAGTTGCATTACATGTTCCCAACTCTGGCCATATGAGGGTATGCAATGCAGCCAGAAACATTGTCAAACATGATTGTTTTGGTGGCTCAGGTGCTATGAAGTGGGAGGGGGGCATAATATTGCATGGGTGTACCAACCTCCAAATCCTTGAATGCAGTAAATTCATTAACACATTGTATTCTTCCCCATGTGTGTCTTTTCAGTAGTTCGTGCAATCTTGACTTCATTTTTATAGGCAGCAATACATGACTGCATTGAACTGCACAGGTTGAGTACCTCTTAGAATTACAAAATATTCAGTGAATGGATTGGCCTGCCAATTTTGACAACTTAAATCCCATTGAGCACATGTGGGATGCGTTGGGGTGGGGGAGGGGGGGGGGGGGGAGATGTATGTCCACATGCATCAATGACCATTTAGCAGTTGTCCACTGCACTTCTGGAGGGATGGAATAGCGTACCACAAGAACTTCTTACCAAACATATGACCAGTGTGGCAGCACATTGCACAGCATGCATTGCTATCCATGCTGATCATCCACCTTATTAAGAACCGTATCCTGCCTTTTGTAATGTCCAGGAGACCATTATAAATCATGATGACTACACTGTAATTATTGTCTTTGAATAAAAGTGCCATTTGAGTTCATCTCATTGTGTATGTCTTTCTGTTGTCTACTACACTATAGCTGTTCTTTCTGTGTATGGCCCAAGTTTCACTGAGCTATGTTACTTGGCGGTGACATATCATGTGAAGAGTATTTCCATTCTTAAGTTTTGCACACATGTATCCTGGGTGTCTCTTAAATTACTGGAGTTGTATGCAAAGGAAATAAAAAAAATACTGCCTCACACTGACTTCATAACACTAACATCAAAAAAATACCCCCCCCCCCCTCTCTCTCTCTCTCTCTCTCTCTCTCTCTCTCTCTCTCTCTCTCACACACACACACACACACACACACACACACACACACACACACACACACACACACAGAGAGAGAGAGAGAGAGAGAGAGAGAGAGAGAGAGGGGGGGGGGGGAGTGGGAAGGAGGTGGGAAGAGGATAAGGGGAATGAAGAAGAAGTATTCTTTAGTATTCTTTGTTATAACAGCATTAATTAGCTGCTACTCACATGCTTTCTCTAAACAACCAATACACACATAAATAAAGCATAGAAAGAAGTACTGAAAGCCATCAGCATTATTAACAAAAGGTGAAAGAGAAAACATCAACAATGGCAGAGCTTCCTGAATATGACTCTCTATAAAGACAAAAAGAATCACAGAACTCAGAGGAAAGTCATGCACACATAGTGAAGTGCATAAACAACATAAATTAACAGTATGTGCCTACCCTGGTATTTCTTCTGCAGCATCAACAGTGTATGCCAGTCCAACTGTAAGAATAGTTGCTCTCCAAGCAACAAAGGAACCACAAGTTACAACCAGTCCATCAATATCAGCAAAGAAAATGTGTGGTTGTGGACGACCAGGCTCTGACGCAAAGCAAAACACAGAACTTAGTGGGGATGATGACAGTGTCATTACCATCTGCAATCAATCAATTAAATACAAAAAATGATACATGCTGACAGCAAATACCCTGCCATGACTGAGGGACTGCTAAAACTAATGGCACAAATAGATTAGTTTTATATAACATAGAGGCTTTCATATTTAATTTATTTTCATGCTTGCCTTAAAGCTCTCTCCAATCTTAACAGTTGTGGGTTCAACTTTCTCAATACCCAGGCTGCTACTATCAGCAACAAGAAGTTCAGCAGAACCATTGACTAAATTTCCAGGAATTCCATTAGATTCACACTTAATACTGTATAGACCTGGAGCAGCAACACGAGCATCCACCTCCAGCTCAATCACATCCTCCTCCACTTCTTGTAACACTACTGGTAATTTTACCTGTAATAATGCAGTTAATGTTAAGGTGTATAACAGCCCTGTACAATATACATTAATAGCCTTGAAGAATTAGAAGGGAATACATGGAATACATATTTGTACTCATAGGCTTATTCCATTAAAACTGCAAAAAAAAAAAAAAAAAAAAAAAAAAAAAAAAAAAAAAAAAAAAAAAAAAAAAAAAAAAATGTTATTTGGTTGTTAAATTCAACAAAACATACTAATGTGACACAAATAGCTCTTTCACTTATGTCCAAATTCATTATCCACACTCTGTCTGAAGATTTCAGTACGTTTATAATACATAATTACAACATGAAACATGAAGGAAAGCAACCAAAGTCGCTAAATTACAATTAACTGCATAGCAAACACTCACGCACTGTGTAAACAAGTTGAAGTTGTAGGACTTACTAGTCTATTTCTCAACAAAAAGTTGTTAATAATAATGCCGTGAAACATACAATGCTTATAACAGCATCCATTAAAGGTGTACATATCATGATCTAAACATATAACAGCTCTAAAGTTACATAATGTTGGAGAACATGATCCCAGATTAGTTAAACAACATGATACTGAGTGTATTTTTTCGTATTTACATTAAATTATTAACAAAACATGTTTCATTTCACCATCTTCAGCTACAATGAAGTGTTATCTGCATATTTTGTACATGTTTTGAGCCAATAGCAGTTTTTATAACATTTTACATCCCACTAATAAAATTAAATTTTTGTTAATGGTGGGCATGATAAAGACATCCTGTGAAACTTTACTAAATGCCTTCTCTGAAATATATATATGCTTCCACTCTCACAACCAGGTGCTGGAAAATTTCTTGGGGAATGGCAGCCCGTATCGATCACGGTCGGTGAGGCCTGGCATGAAGTCAGCATTCCAAAACATCCCAAAGGTGTTCTATAGAATTCAGGTCAGGACTCTCTGCAGGCCAGTCCATTACAGGGGTGTTATTATTGTGTAACCACTCTGCCAGGGCTGTGGATCATGTTGAAAGATGCAGTCGCCATCCCCGAATTGCTCTTCAACAGTGGGATGCAAGAAGGTGCTTAAAACATCATTGTAGGTCTGTGCTGTGATAGTGCCATGCAAAACAACAATGGGTGCAAGCCCCCTCTATGAAAAAACACGGCCACACCATAACACCACCACCTCTGAGTTTTACTGTTGGCACTACACACGATGGCAGATGACGTTCACCGGGCATTTGTCATACTCACACCCTGGCATCGTATCGCCACATTGTACACCATGATTTATCACTACACACAACATTTTTCCACTGTTCAATCATCTGATGTTTATGCTCTTTGCACCAAGCGAGGCATTGTTTGGCATTTACCGATGTGATGTGTGGCTTATGAGCAGCGACTCCACCATGAAATCCAAGTTTTCTCCCCTCCTGCCTAACTGTCATAGTACTTGCAGTGCACCCTGATGCAATTTGGAATTCCTGTGTGATGGTCTGGATAGATGTCTGCCTATTACACATTACAATTATCTTCAACTGTTGGCGGTCTCTGTCAGTCAACAGACGAGGTCGGCCAGTACTCTTTTTTGCTGTACATGTCCCTTCACATTTCCACTTCACTATCACATTGGAAACAGTGGATCTAGTGATGTTTAGGAGTTTGGAAATCTCACATACAGACGTATGACACATGTGACACCCAATAATCTGACCACATTTCTAAGTCCGTGAGTGCCACAGAGTGCCCAATTCTGCTCTCTCACTATGTCTGATGATGACTGAGGTCGCTGATCTGGAGTACCTGTAAGCAGGTGGCACCACAATGCGCCTAATATGAAAAATTTATGTTTTGGGAGGGGGGGGGGGGGTGTCCAGATACTTTTGATCACATACTGCACATATATTTTTTTTAAATGATTAATGGAAAATCTCATATAAAGATGTGAAACAAATACTAACAAAGAGATAGAGGGGCTGGCCAGTACTTACCTCAGCTCAGTACAGCTGATAGATACACAAAACAGAACAGAAAATTTATGTTCCTAGCATTTGGAACTTTGTTCCTTCGTCAGGGAGGAGAGGGGGGAAAGAAAGGGAAGAAGGGAACGTGGATTCAGTTACTCACAACCCAGGTTATGAAGCAACAGGGAAAGGTAAACAGGGAGGGTAGCAAGGATGGAGGCATAGTTGTCAGAGGGAAGCCAAAGATATTCTACTGTAAGTACTGTGCCAGCTTCAAACCAAAGAGGATGCATATAGAAGTAAAGAGGTATGTAGTATAAAGATAAACACAACTCTGTAGGATGAAAAATGCATGAATGGCTAAAGAGGAAAGGGAAAGAGGAGAAGACTGAAGAGTAAATGGGAGTGAGGTTGGTTAATGTAGGTTCAGTCCAGGGGTATGGCGGGATGAAAGGATGTGTTGGAGTGGAAGTTCCCATCTCCGCAGTTCCAAGGGACTGGTGTTGGGCGGGAGAAGCCAAATGGCACGTACAGTGTAGCAGGTTCCTAGGTCCCTAGACTTATGCTGGAGTGCATGCTCTGCTACTAAGTATTGGACATCTCCTAGGTGGACAGTTCGTCTGTGTCCGTTCATGCGCTCAGCCAGTTTAGTTGTTGTCATACCGATGTAAAAGGCTGTGCAGTGCAGGCATGTCAGCTGATAAATGACATGTGTTGTTTCACATGTGGCCCTGCCTTGAATTGTGTATGTTTTACCAGTAGTGGGGCTGGAGTAGGTGGTTGTGGGGGGATGCATGGGGCAGGTTTTGCAGCAGGGTCAGTTACAGGGGTAGGAACTGCTGGGTAGAGAAGGTAGTCTGGGAATATTGTAGGGTTTGACAAGGATGTTACAGAGGTTAGGGGGGTAACGAAAGGCAACTCTGGGTGGTGTGGGGAGAATTTTGTCAAGGGATGATCTCATTTCAGGGCTTGACTTTAGAAACTCATATCCCTGGTGGAGTAATTTGTTGATGTATTCAAGGCCAGGATAATATTGGGTGACAAGGAGGATGCTTCTGTGTGGTCTGGGGGTAGGAACATTGTTGTTGAATGGGGAGGAATGTATTGCTCGGGAGATCTGTTTGTGGACAAGGACTGCAGGATAGTTGTGGGAGAGGAAAGCACTGGTCAGGTTATTGGTGTAATTGTTGAGGGATTCGTCACTGGAGCCGATACGTTTGCCATGAATACCTAAGCTGTAGGGAAGGGAGTGTTTGATGTGGAATGGATGGCAGCTATCAAAGTGAAGGTACTGTTGTTTGTTTGTGGGTTTGATATGGACAGAGGTGTAGATGTGAGCTTCAACAAGATGAAGATCAACATCCAGGAAGGTGGCTTGGGTTTTGCAGAAGGACCAGGCGAAATTCAGATTCGAAAAGGAGTTGAGGTTATGGAGGAAATTAAGGAGTGTTTCTTCACCATGAGTCCAGACCACAAAGATGTCGTCTATAAACCTATACAAGGCCAGGGGAAGCAGTTGTTGGGTCTTCAGGAAAGCTTCCTCTATGCGGCCCATGAAGAGATTGACATAGGACAGAGCCACCCTGGTTCCCATGGCCGTTCCCCTGATTTGTTTGTAGGTCTGGCCTTCAAAAGTGAAGTAATTATGGGTGAGGATGAAGTTGGTAAGTGTGATAAGGAATGAGGTTTTTGGAAGATCTTCGGGTGGGCATTGGGAGAGGTAGTGTTCAAGGGCAAAGAGACCATGGGTATGTGGGATGTTTGTGTAAAGGGATGTAGCATCTATGGTGACAAGAAAGGTTTCAGGTGGGAGAGGAGTGGGAATGGATTTGAGGGGTTCTAGGAAGTGGTTTGTGTCTTTGATGTAGGATGGGAGTCTGCGGGTGATACGTTGGAGGTGTTGGTCTTCCAGAGCTTAGATATGTTCTGTTGGGGCTTTGAAGCCTGCCACAATGGGATAGCCAGGATGGTTCTCTTTGTGGATTTTGGGTAATACACTCCTGGAAATGGAAAAAAGAACACATTGACACCGGTGTGTCAGACCCACCATACTTGCTCCGGACACTGCGAGAGGGCTGTACAAGCAATGATCACACGCACGGCACAGCGGACACACCAAGAACCGCGGTGTTGGCTGTCGAATGGCGCTAGCTGCGCAGCATTTGTGCACTGCCGCCGTCAGTGTCAGCCAGTTTGCCGTGGCATACGGAGCTCCATCACAGTCTTTAACACTGGTAGCATGCCGCGACAGCGTGGACGTGAACCGTATGTGCAGTTGACGGACTTTGAGCGAGGGCGTATAGTGGGCATGCGGGAGGCCGGGTGGACGTACCGCCGAATTGCTCAACACGTGGGGTGTGAGGTCTCCACAGTACATCGATGTTGTCGCCAGTGGTCGGCGGAAGGTGCACGTGCCCGTCGACCTGGGACCGGACCGCAGCGACGCACGGATGCACGCCAAGACCGTAGGATCCTACGCAGTGCCGTAGGGGACCGCACCGCCACTTCCCAGCAAATTGGGGACACTGTTGCTCCTGGGGTATTGGCGAGGACCATTCACAACCGTCTCCATGAAGCTGGGCTATGGTCCCGCACACCGTTAGGCCGTCTTCCGCTCACGCCCCAACATCGTGCAGCCCGCCTCCAGTGGTGTCGCGACAGGCGTGAATGGAGGGACGAATGGAGACGTGTCGTCTTCAGCGATGAGAGTCGCTTCTGCCTTGGTGCCAATGATGGTCGTATGTGTGTTTGGCGCCGTGCAGGTGAGCGCCACAATCAGGACTGCATACGACCGAGGCACACAGGGCCAACACCCGGCATCATGGTGTGGGGAGCGTTCTACCATTCCTAGACCGGCAAGGGAACTTGCTGTTCCAACAGGACAATGCACGTCCGCATGTATCCCGTGCCACCCAACGTGCTCTAGAAGTTGTAAGTCAACTACCCTGGCCAGCAAGATCTCCGGATCTGTCCCCCATTGAGCATGTTTGGGACTGGATGAAGCGTCGTCTCACGCGGTCTGCACGTCCAGCACGAACGCTGGTCCAACTGAGGCGCCAGGTGGAAATGGCATGGCAAGCCGTTCCACAGGACTACATCCAGCATCTCTACAATCATCTCCATGGGAGAATAGCAGCCTGCATTGCTGCGAAAGGTGGATATACACTGTACTAGTGCCAACATTGTGCATGCTCTGTTGCCTGTGTCTATGTGCCTGTGGTTCTGTCAGTGTGATCATGTGATGTATCTGACCCCAGGAATGTGTCAATAAAGTTTCCCCTTCCTGGGACAATGAATTCACGGTGTTCTTATTTCAATTTCCAGGAGTGTATAACTGGCATACAATCTGCCTACTTCAGAAAGAGACAGAACATTAAATATCAATAGTACAATATGCAAATCCAAATGCACATGTAGAAGAGAGTTATGTGTGAACTGCCACTGACAGAACTTAGCACACATTGTTTTTAAGTATCATCACCAGAAGACAATTTGAAGTGTTAACTACTCTCTCCAGTTAACAGGAAATTTATGTATCACAATAATTACAAAATACAAATCCAGATGCTCATTGGATAGGACTACAGCTCATGTGACCCGCCAGAACATTAATTCAAACTGTATTTTATAAAGTTCAGTAGGTTTATGGTAATTTAACAGAGATGGCTAACAGTCTAAACGCACTCAGTCTAACTCACAGCCAAACCAACACAACACAACGCAAGTGCCTCTGCGAGAGAAATATCAAAACCTGATTAATGACCTATGTACAGTCTGTAACATGTTTGGCAAATTAATGTTCAGCCACAGTCTGAGCAATTTCAAATGGCCACAGCATCACAACCACCTATTCCAGTATCTGCACCTCCTTACAACTTTGCTCAGCCAATATCAGCAGTGCTCACCCTGCCCAACACAATACAATGGTCAACTGCACTGTCTCCAAGTGTAAACATAATTTGACCCTGCTCACACTGTGCAAGCTTCTATATCAGTCACGGCAAATCCACAGGTCAAAATCAGAAAACAGCACTAGATCAAACGATCACTGGCACCTTGACAGAAAAGTTACATGCATGGCACACAACATGTCTATCATGCCATAAAGAAGGTTATTAATCACTGCTTTCCACATAAAATAGCGAGCAGTGCCACTGGTCAAGAAATAGAAGCTCCACTACTACTCAACTGGGTAAAACTGCAGAGACCCTTCCAAGTCACTGACTTTAGTTTTACAGAGGATTTTTATGAAAAAAAAGGAACTACCACAATTAAATGTTATGTTGTACTGTTTATCTGTCCTGTGACTAGAGCTGTTCAGCTTCATCTGGACCACAATGTTGGCACTACAAAGCAGGCACAACATTCTACACACCATCTATAGTGACAGTGATCTAATATTTCATGCAGCCAACAAAGAGATAATAGACCTGTGAACAACTATCTCTGCTGGTAAGACCCACCAATACCTCACTCAAAAAGGTATGACTTGGAAGTTTATAGCTCCAGGTGTGGCTTGGTGGGGAGATTTCTGGAAGACAATGGCCAGCTCAATCGAAAGATGTTTCCAAAAGTACTTGGATGCTCCAGTATGGACAATGAAGGACTACAGATACTGAAGTCACCTTGAACTTGAGCCAATCTCTCAAATTAAAGATGAAATGCACACTCCAGCACACTTCCTTAGGAGGGGACCTACAACACTGCCAACAGTAGCTGATCCATTGATTATAACAGAGTTCAAATTCTGTCAGAAAACAACAGAAGATTTCTGAAACAGATGGAGGAAGGAGAATCTCATGCACTTGTGTAACTTTCACAAAGTCAAATGCCTAAATGGAGGAGGCTCTGAGTCAGTGACATCATCCTTTTGGGAAAAGTTCTCACATACTACATGTGGAAGGCAGCAAGAGTGCAAGAGATGAAAGAAGGTAGAGATGGAGTCTCATACACAGCCAGCCTTGTAATTGCCGAAGGAGGATACTTCAACACGCCTGTTCAGCTGGTCCTACCTCTATATGTGGGCCAGGGTGAAGAGGGTCTAAGTAATCCCTTAACGATGTCTCAGAGTTTTATTGTATCTCTGCTTTGTAAGTAAAGTTGTTATGTAATTTCCATGCTATATATGCACCAATCAGCCAGAACATTATGACCACCTGCCTAACAGCCAGTATGTACACCTTTGGCACGGATAACAGCAGTGACACATCATGGCACAGAAGTAATGACACCTTGCTATGTCACTGCAGGGAGTAGGCACCACATCTGCACACACTTCACCCAATTCCCATAAGTTCCAGGGAAGGGGTGATGAACTCTAATGCCACTTTCAATCTCATCCAAGATGTGTTCACTTGGGTTCAGATATGGTGAGTTGGGGGACCAGCATATCAATTATAACTAGTCACTGTGTTCTTCAAACCACTCCATCACACTCCTGGCCTTATGACATGGAACATTATCTTTGAGAAAAATGCCAATGCTGTCATGAAACTTGATCATTATGAAGGGGTGTACATGGCCTGCAACCAGCGTATGACACTCATGGTGCCTTGCATGAGCTCCATTAGACCCATGAATGCTCACACGAATGTTCCCCATAGCATAATGGAGCCGCTGCCAGCTTGTCTCTATCCCGCACTACAGGTGTCATGGAGCTCTTACCCTGGAAGACAATGTATTTGTGGCCTCCAATCTGCATGATGAAGAAGGTATTGAGATTCAGCAAACCATGCAACAATATGCCACTGCATCAATACCCACTGCCAATGGTCACATGTCCACTTCAGTTGTAGTTGCCAATGTTGTGATGTTGACACTGGAATATGCATGGGTCATTGGGTGTGGAGGCGCATTGTTAGGTATGTTTGGAGCATACTTGTATGCTGGCCAGCATTAGAATATGATGTTACCTCTCCCACAGCCTGCTACCTGTCCTGTTTTACCACTCTGCCAAGCCTATGATGTCTGACGTCTCTAAAGTGCAGTGGGCACTCAATCCCATGCTGTCTGGATGTTGTTTCACCTTGGTTTTGCTGCATGTTGAAGACACTCACCACAGCACTCCTCGAAAACCCGACAAGTCGTGCAGTTTTCAAAATGCTCATACCAAGCCTCTGGGCCATTACAATCTGTTCTCACTCAAACTCAGATACATTGCATGCCTTCCCCATTCTACACATGAACAGCATTCTCACTGACACTAATGTACCATGCGTATGTATGGCTACCAGTCATTCCTCAGAAGGTGACACTTCTTCCATCCAGATGTGTTTATATCAACAGTAGGACAGTGGTCCTCATATTCTGACTAATCAGTGTACAGTCTGTGCAAATAAATATATATGCTACTTGACGTTAAATTTACTTTCTAATTGTTCCCACATCCATAACTCCTGCAACGATATCTTCCTCTGACTGTATAAGCATATCCATAACTATAAGCTCAACAGCTATGGTCACAGATGGGCCAGTTGGTGTTCTGGTCACAGATAGGCCAATTTGGACCTACTGACTGCAACATCATTCTCTGCCAATGACATCCTTTGGATGCAGTAGGGAGGGGTGGGTATCACTACACCACACTCCTGGCTGATATCTATTTAGCAAACCTGGTGGTGTGATCACTCTGCAATTAGCTCCTTAGCTGGCATCATGAGGCTGGTGCACCCTGTTCCAGTTTGGTGACAGTACCAGGAATCAAACCCAGGTCTCATGCATGGGAGTCAGCCACACTGGTGTCTCACTGATGAATGTGGTCCTTCTGACTATAAGGGGGACTCATAAACTACACTTCTTCTGTATCCCCACAAGTAGAAGTATAAAGAAATGAAATATGTCAATCTCTGTGGCTGAGCACACGGTGCACCTCAAACTTCAAATCCCCCCTCCTGACTTTCCAACAATGCAACCATATGGTCTCAAACAGGAGCAGCAACATGGACTGGCATGTAATTACCTTCCCCCAAAGTACATGGATATGCTTCCTCAGGCTTATGCAGATATGTGAATTGTCTTGGTTGCTAGAGCCCAATACAGTCAGAAGAAGACCTAACTACACAGATTATGAGTGCAGCAAAAAATGATTCACTGCTACTGGATATTTTTGATTGGGTGGATCAGAACATACTGCAGAGTATGATTTGTCGAGCAAAGGTAGTGATCATTATACTGAGTAGATTTTTGTATTCAATCCCTAAGAAACATCAGTATTAGTGGCAAGATTAGAAATGTGAGTCAATTTAGTTTTCCTTGTAATGTGGAAAACGACAATTTCTGAAACTAAGCTGGTGTGAAACACTTTATGTTCTAAGTCTCCTTCACAATCTGTATAAGTGTGTAATGGTAACTATCGAACATACTATGGAATTAAACACATGTATGTAATTTGTCTATTTTATAATTGTTTAAAATCAATCAATATCTCCTAAACTTGTACTGAAATACACTCCTGGAAATGGAAAAAAGAACACGTTGACACCGGTGTGTCAGACCCACCATACTTGCTCCGGACACTGCGAGAGGGCTGTACAAGCAATGATCACACGCACGGCACAGCGGACACACCAGGAACCGCGGTGTTGGCCGTCGAATGGCGCTAGCTGCGCAGCATTTGTGCACCGCCGCTGTCAGTGTCAGCCAGTTTGCCGTGGCATACGGAGCTCCATCGCAGTCTTTAACACTGGTAGCATGCCGCGACAGCATGGACGTGAACCGTATGTGCAGTTGACGGACTTTGAGCGAGGGCGTATAGTGGGCATGCGGGAGGCCGGGTGGATGTACCGCCGAATTGCTCAACACGTGGGGCGTGAGGTCTCCACAGTACATCGATGTTGTCGCCAGTGGTCGGCGGAAGGTACACGTGCCCGTCGACCTGGGACCGGACCGCAGCGAGACACGGATGCACGCCAAGACCGTAGGATCCTACGCAGTGCTGTAGGGGACCGCACCGCCACTTCCCAGCATATTAGGGACACTGTTGCTCCTGGGGTATCGGCGAGGACCATTCGCAACCGTCTCCATGAAGCTGGGCTACGGTCCCGCACACCATTAGGCCGTCTTCCGCTCACGCCCCAACATCGTGCAGCCCGCCTCCAGTGGTGTCGCGACAGGCGTGAATGGAGGGACGAATGGAGACGCGTCGTCTTCAGCGATGAGAGTCGCTTCTGCCTTGGTGCCAATGATGGTCGTATGCGTGTTTGGCGCCGTGCAGGTGAGCGCCACAATCAGGACTGCATACGACCGAGGCACACAGGGCCAACACCCGGCATCATGGTGTGGGGAGAGATCTCTTACACTGGCCGTACACCACTGGTGATCGTCGAGGGGACACTGAATAGTGCACGGTACATCCAAACCGTCATCGAACCCATCATTCTACCATTCCTAGACCGGCAAGGGAACTTGCTGTTCCAGCAGGACAATGCACGTCTGCATGTATCCCGTGCCACCCAACATGCTCTAGAAGGTGTAAGTCAACTACCCTGGCCAGCAAGATCTCCGGATCTGTCCCCCATTGAGCATGTTTGGGACTGGATGAAGCGTCGTCTCACGCGGTCTGCACGTCCAGCACGAACGCTGGTCCAACTGAGGCGCCAGGTGGAAATGGCATGGCAAGCCGTTCCACAGGACTACATCCAGCATCTCTACGATCGTCTCCATGGGAGAATAGCAGCCTGCATTGCTGGGAAAGGTGGATATACACTGTACTAGTGCCGACATTGTGCATGCTCTGTTGCCTGTGTCTATGTGCCTGTGGTTCTGTCAGTGTGATCATGTGATGTATCTGACCCCAGGAATGTGTCAATAAAGTTTCCCCTTCCTGGGACAATGAATTCACGGTGTTCTTATTTCAATTTCCAGGAGTGTAGATTTACAACAGTTTTCTGTGACAAATTCTGCAAACATCTATGGTACAGAAGTATGTTTCATCTCATTACCAATAAAACTGCTTCAGTGAGTAGACCAAGAATTTTTTTATACATGAATGGTGGAAGAATCTTCATTTCCATGTTCTACAGCAATTTCGCACTATTTTTCAGCTCACAATACATAAAAATTACATAATCAGCCATATAAAGCAAAATATCATTTGATGCTACTTCCCAAAAAGGTCAAGGTCTTATAACAATGAGATTACCTGGTCATTTACATTGCTTGAAACACTGCAGCTAATATCTGGCAGTACTGAGTGTGATAGTCCAGCACCAATCAATTGCAATTTCACATCCCTGTCCAAAAGTAGGTCAACAACAGGTGGCCACACAGTCAGGATATATGTGCAATCTGTAAAACAGAAAAAACTGTATATGAAGCTGTAGAAAAAACACCACACACACACACACACACACACACACACACACACACACACACACACACACACAGACTTTGAGCTTGCACCATAGGTCTGTTGTGAAAGTGTTGTTTCACCATTAGATTCATCAACAATCAGTAAAAATCTCCTATACAGTTTTACTGCAAGGATATCCATGTTGTGTATGTAGGTCACAGTTAAAACCGTTAGTTTTAGTTAATAAGTAAGGAAAGAAGGAGCTGTAAACAATACTGGCTCTCAGTCACATCAGTCACTAGCTTTTTTTAATTGTTACTGGCTAGTATTACTTCTACATTTTTATAATAGTAATTGCATTAAGTAACAAGTTTATCAACTGGTGCAACACTTACTAAGGCATGAAACTCTGCATGTATGTCATATCACTACTGAAAGACTTGAAAATGTCTATTACATCATGATAAGCAAAGGTTTACTCTTAACATCCTTAATATCCCACAAAATAGAGCTGAGTTTAAGTGGAGAACAATTAGAACAATAATGGAGGACACTATTCAAACCTCCTAACCATATCTTCAGTAAACAAAACTGTTCGTCAGATTGATAATGTTAAGATAAAGTATAATACACAAGGTGTCAAAAACAGTCTGAACAGTTTTAAGGGTGTTGCTGGGTAGGTTGTACTAAGTTATGTAAACTCAAACAACTTCACAACTTGACATTCAAAACAAAAATAACAACTGATAAATATGCCCATACCAACTAGAGTGCTAAAAAGAGAAATACAAACTTATCTCTGTAACCAACTGCATCTTTGTAACAAACAAAAGCTGGGCACCTTATGTAGAATGTTTTATTTGAATTAATCTATACTACTACTGCCTAAAATATTTGCTATTCCTCCTCAAAGACCTTACACATAGCACAACACCATGATTCTTTGATAGATAAGCAGCAAAAATATTTTTCAGGAGGGATAGGAATGCTGATAAACCACTTAACACAAATGTTGCAGTTACCATGGTGATTTTATTGAAAAAAAGATGTTATGTTCTAGTGTGACAGAGTTTTTGCTTTCTGAGCAACTGAAGGTAAACATTTCTTTATATAACATACTAAATGAGTTTTACTCATTAAAATTTGAGAAATAATTACATAATGTTTAGTTTTTATGTTTCATGTTGAGTGATAAGTTACTGGTGCAAGATGGCTTGATAGAATTTGTCGGCAGTGGATCATCATTACACCAGTCAGGGCACCACATTTAACCAGCAGCTACCAGCAGCAAGAAGATACCACCATTTTGTTATTGTTGCCTGTGACCTACTGGCGACTAGGCCTCTTTTCTTGGTGTCTGAAACCCATGGCAGAGTTGACAGAAAACATTACTACTGGTGACACAAGAAGCATTAGAGAAGTGAGGCAGAAAGGAGCTGGAATGGTATTCTTTCAAATGAAACTACATGCAGGGTGTCCTGACGCAGCAAGCATCACTGCTGGGTCAAACATTAGCATAAGTTATGACACAGTCAACCACTGACATTGCAGCCATAGCTGCAACACCATCGACACAGGAAAAAGATGGAAGCCAGACTGGAGTACTGATGACCTGATGACCACACGACCAAGCCTTGCACTGCTGTTCTACTGTGGCCTACGTGATGCAGAATGATGTCCACTCCATGTGTTACATTTATGCAGTACATGTCTGCCTGCAGTCAGCTGCAAGAGGTATTCCATGCCAGCCATCAACCTGGAGTGGTCACCAGTCTGCTATACCAGATGCCGCTTCCACTAGATATAGAGCTACATCTACATCTACATCTACAGTGATACTCCGCAAGCCACCCAACGGTGTGTGGCGGAGGGCACTTTACGTGCCACTGTCATTACCTCCCTTTCCTGTTCCAGTCGCGTATGGTTCGCGGGAAGAACGACTGTCTGAAAGCCTCCGTGCGCGCTCTAATCTCTCTAATTTTACATTCGTGATCTCCTCGGGAGGTATAAGTAGGGGGAAGCAATATATTCGATACCTCATCCAGAAACGCACCCTCTCGAAACCTGGCGAGCCAGCTACACCGTGATGCAGAGCGCCTCTCTTGCAGAGTCTGCCACTTGAGTTTATTAAACATCTCCGTAACGCTATCACGGTTACCAAATAACCCTGTGACGAAACGCGCCGCCCTTCTTTGGATCTTCTCTATCTCCTCCGTCAGACCGATCTGGTACGGATCCCACACTGATGAGCAATACTCAAGTATAGGTCAAACGAGTGTTTTGTAAGCCACCTCCTTTGTTGATGGACTACATTTTCTAAGCACTCTCCCAATGAATCTCAACCTGGTACCCGCCTTACCAACAATTAATTTTATATGATCATTCCGCTTCAAATCGTTCCGCACACATACTCCCAGATATTTTACAGAAGTAACTGCTACCAGTGTTTGTTCCGCTGTCATATAATCATACAATAAAGGATCCTTCTTTCTATGTATTCGCAATACATTACATTTGTCTATGTTAAGGGTCAGTTGCCACTCCCTGCACCAAGTGCCTATCCGCTGCAGATCTTCCTGCATTTCGCTACAATTTTCTAATGCTGCAACTTCTCTGTATACTACAGCATCATCCGCGAAAAGCCGCATGGAACTTCACTGCTCAACTAGTACCTTCCACCTGGTGGCCACATGCTGACTGACTTCTTTTGACTGCAATATGCCTTGTTGGGGGACCACAGTTCCTACTTGGACCTGACTAGCTATGAGCTCATGAGTACAGATGTTCCCAGGAGCTCAACTAGTACCTTCCACCTGGTAGCCACATGCTGACTGACTTCTTTTGACTGCAATATGCCTTGTTGGGGGACCACAGTTCCTACTTGGACCTGACTAGCTGCCAAGCTTCTACTTGTCTTGTGTGGGCACACTTTGCTTCTGCTGGCTTGCCTTGTGCAGGCACACTTTACCACTGCAGGCCACTGTTGCTGCTGCCTATGCTGGGGTTCTTGGTTCATCACTGTGTGCTTGTATGTTTCCTGAATCGAGCAGCATGTCTGTGCCAGCCGACATGGTCGACTACTGCAGAGGTCAGCATAGTTGCCTGCCTCCCGAACTGAGTTCTGATGCTGTGCTTCTTCACCTGCCTGAGTGCTGATGACATGAATCAGCCCCACTGCAGCCTGCTCAGCTACAGATTCCATGTGGTGTCTGTTCTTTTGGACATGTCACATTCACCCACCTACAAATTTTGCCATAGTGACCCCATCCAGATAGCCAGCAGGGTCTCCAGTCGCTATTCAAATCCTTAGGCCTATCCTAGAACCTCTCTCCAGAGTCCATCTCTCTACTCACCCATACCACTGACCGCACTCCTACCTTCCATGTGCTTCCTAAAGTCCAACTTAACCACCCACGATGCCCCATTGTGGCCATTTACTGTGCCCCAATGAGAGAATCTCTGCTCTTGTAGACCAACAGCTTCAACCTATTACCTGGAACCTACCCTCCTATATAAAAGATACCAACCATTTCCTCCGCCGACTCTCCACAGTTCCTGTCACTTTACCACATGGTGCCCTACTTGTCAGTATTGATGTCACCTCCTTTTACACTGACATTCTTAATGCCCATGGCCTTACTGCTATTGAACACTACCTTTCCCAATGCCCGACAGATTCCAAACCAACAACCTCCTTCCTAGTCACCATGACAACTATGTTCTCACCCACAATTACTTCTCCTTTGAAGGCATTACCTACAAATCCAGGGTATGGCTATAGGCACCCGCATGGCACCATCCTATGCCAATCTATTCAGGGGCCATCTAGAGGAATCATTCCTAAGAATCCAGAATCCTAAATCCCTCACCGGGTTCAGATTCATTGCTGATGTTTTTCTATCTGGATCGGGGGTGAGGACACCCTATCCACATACCTCCAGAACCTCAACAACTTCACCCCATTTGGTTCTCCTAGTCCCACTCAGCCCAAGAAGCCAACTTCCTAGATGTTGACCTCCACCTCAAAGGTGACTACATTGGTATCTCCATCCATATCAAACCTACTAACCACCAGCAATACCTCGACAGCTGCCTCCCATTCCATTCCAAGAAGTCCCTACTGTACAGCCTAGCCACCTGTGGTTGTCGCATCTGCGGTGATGAGTCGTCCCTCTCAAAATATACTGAAGGTCTCACTGAAGCCTTCACAGACCATAATTACCCTCTCACAAGGGGAGGCCGCCAATTGAGAAATTCAGATTCGATTCATACTGTGCATAATAAAAGCTCATGGCCAGAGGTGTAATGTGCCAAAGCACCAAGATGCACTTCTCAGCCGTTGTCGAGAAAATCTACAGTTAAAAGAAACCGTTGTGGTGAAATACTCTCTACGATTAATAATTTTCTGCAGCGTCGTGGCGCTGCGGTAAGCGCTCGGCTTTGTAATCCGAAGGTCACCGGATCGAATCTCGCGCTATGCAACTTTTTTTATTTTATGTTTTTTTGTAATTCAAATGTATACACACACACACACACACACACACACACACACATATATATATATATATATATATATATATATATACTCCTGGAAACGGAAAAAAGAACACATTGACACCGGTGTGTCAGACCCACCATACTTGCTCCGGACACTGCGAGAGGGCTGTACAAGCAATGATCACACGCACGGCACAGCGGACACACCAGGAACCGCGGTGTTGGCCGTTGAATGGCGCTAGCTGCGCAGCATTTGTGCACCGCCGCCGTCAGTGTCAGCCAGTTTGCCGTGGCATATGGAGCTCCATCGCAGTCTTTAACACTGGTAGCATGCCGCGACAGTGTGGACGTGAACCGTATGTGCAGTTGACGGACTTTGAGCGAGGGAGTATAGTGGGCATGCGGGAGACCGGGTGGACGTACCGCCGAATTGCTCAACACGTGGGGCGTGAGGTCTCCACAGTACATCGATGTTGTCGCCAGTGGTCGGCGGAAGGTGCACGTGCCCGTCGACCTGGGACTGGACCGCAGCGATGCACGGATGCACGCCAAGACCGTAGGATCCTACGCAGTGCCATAGGGGACCGCACCGCCACTTCCCAGCAAATTAGGGACACTGTTGCTCCTGGGGTATCGGCGAGGACCATTCGCAACCGTCTCCATGAAGCTGGGCTACGGTCCCGCACACCGTTAGGCCGTCTTCCGCTCACGCCCCAACATCGTGCAGCCCGCCTCCAGTGGTGTCGCGACAGGCGTGAATGGAGGGACGAATGGAGACGTGTCGTCTTCAGCGATGAGAGTCGCTTCTGCCTTGGTGCCAATGATGGTCGTATGCGTGTTTGTCGCCGTGCAGGTGAGCGCCACAATCAGGACTGCATACGACCGAGGCAACACCCGGCATCATGGTGTGGGGAGCGATCTCCTACACTGGCCGTACACCACTGGTGATCGTCGAGGGGACACTGAATAGTGCACGGTACATCCAAACCGTCATCGAACCCATCGTTCTACCATTCCTAGACCGGCAAGGGAACTTGCTGTTCCAACAGGACAATGCACGTCTGCATGTATCCCGTGCCACCCAACGTGCTCTAGAAGGTGTAAGTCAACTACCCTGGCCAGCAAGATCTCCAGATCTGTCCCCCATTGAGCATGTTTGGGACTGGATGAAGCGTCGTCTCACGCGGTCTGCACGTCCAGCACGAACGCTGGTCCAACTGAGGCGCCAGGTGGATATGGCATGGCAAGCCGTTCCACAGGACTACATCCAGCATCTCTACGATCGTCTCCATGGGAGAATAGCAGCCTGCATTGCTGCAAAAGGTGGATATACACTGTACTAGTGCCGACATTGTGCATGCTCTGTTGCGTGTGTCTATGTGCCTGTGGTTCTGTCAGTGTGATCATGTGATGTATCTGACCCCCAGGAATGTGTCAATAAAGTTTCCCCTTCCTGGGACAATGAATTCACGGTGTTCTTATTTCAATTTCCAGGAGTGTATATATATCCAATCCATCGTCCACCACCAATTGTCTTCTCCAATTTTTGCCGATATGATACGATACGCGTGGTATGCATCAAACCTGACGAACGATAGAACAATTTTTCAGAATGTCAATCAGGTGTGTTTCCCAACAGATAATTTAAAAAACAATTGTTCTTCTAAAAACGTATCGTTTATCAGATGTGCTCGATGTCGTGCTGTTTTCTGCTTTCCATGTTTCTATGATAACTATCACTCTGGTTCGTGCGATACTCCAGCTACTTCTGGTCACTATTTGTTATATATATATATATATATATCCTGCCTCAGGCATGGATGTGTGTGATGTCCTTAGGTTAGTTAGGTTTAATTAGTTCTAAGTTCTAGGCGACTGATGACCTCAGAAGTTAAGTCGCATAGTGCTCAGAGCCATTTGAACCATTTTTTTAACTGTCGATTTTCTCGACAACGGCTGAGAAGTGCATCTTGGTGCTTTCCCACATTACACCTCTGGCCATGAGCTTTTATTATGCGCAGTATGAATCGAATCTGAATTTCACAATTGGCGGCCTCCCCTTGTCAGCCTTGTACAAAAACAAATCTCGAGAGCCACATCTTTCCAGTCTCCCACTACCTCCCAAAGTCCCACTGTCCATCCACAGAGGAGCATTTCCCTCATAACTCAATACGACCCAGGATTGGAGCAACTGAATTACATTCTCCACCAGGGTTTCAACTACTTCTCATTGTGCCCTGAATTGAGAAATGTCCTGCCCATTATCCTTCCCACCCCTACCACAGTGGTCTTCCACTGTCCACTGAACCTAAACAATATACTCGTCCATCCTTACACAACCCCTGCTCCCAAGCCCTTAGCTCATTGCTTATCCCCCTGTAATAGACCTAGGTACAAGACCTGTCCAATAGATCCTCCCACCACCACCTACTCCTGTCCGGTCACTAACATCACCCAGCCCATCAAAGGCAGGGCTACTGTGAAACCAGTCATGGGATCTACAAGCTGAGCTGCAACCACTGTTCTGCATTCTATGTGGGCATGACAACCAACAAGCTGTTTGTCTGCATGAATGGCCACCGACAAACTGTGGCAGAGAAACAAGTTGCTGAACACGCTACCAAACATGACAACTTCATTTCAATGATTGCTTCACACCCTGTGCCATATGGATCCTTCACACCAACACCAGCTTTTCTGAATTGTGCAGGTGGGAACGTTCCTTGCAATACATCCTATGTTCCCATAACCCTACTGGCCTCAATCTTTGTTAGTCACTATCCTCACCCATCCAGACCATTCCCCATTCCCACTCCACCACTACACAGCCATCATTCCACCATCACACACAGTCTTTTTACTTCTCTCCTTTTCCACTATCCCCCCCCTCCCCCCCGCCCTCCTTCAATCTCTCTCCTGCCCTCTGTCTAAACTGCAGCACTTCACTGTCTGCCAACCCCATCATCATACTATCCCTCCTCCTCTCTATCTCCCTCTCCTTACCCCACCCAGCAGTAACTCCCATCATGCACTGGTGTTGCTGCTTGCAATGTGGTTTCAGTTACCTGAGACTGCAATCATGTGTGTGAGGTGCATTTGTGTGAGAGTGTGTGGGTGTGTCTGTTGTCTATTGTTGACGAAGACTTTAATGGGTGAAAGCTTTATTTGTGACAGTTTTTTGTTGTGCCTATCTGTGACCCAGGGTCTTCTCTGTATGGTGGGTAACAACTTTCCTTTTCATAATATTTTTACATTCCATCCTGGATTTTCCAGTGTTTGATTAAAGCCAAAAATAACATTTAGTGAATTCAAACAGATGTTCTTGAATAAATTCTGGTCTGAAAGTAAACAGGCAGGCATCAAAATAGCATTTTTGAACAGTAGTAGGTACAGACCAGGTTGATGCAAGAATTTTGTGAGAAACAATTATGTAAGCTTGCTCACCTGCACAAACCTTTTGATGATCTTATTCTTATTGATGCATTGAAAAGACATCTACCAATGAGAGCTCATTGGGGCATTGTTTGTGGTCCCAATGACTCATTACAGAATTTTTTAAACCATGTTGATAAAACTGACAAAGGTTTTGAGAAAAAGGACAGGGTTAATAACTCACATTACAACAGAAACAACAATTATAATGGGGAATCATGCCAACACAACCAGAAAATAGACACAATGGTCTCAGAAGGAAATATAATGTGTATAATAACAGTAATAATAATAATAATAGGAATGGTAATGGTAAGAGTCAGAACAGAAATATGAAGATACTTGTGGCTTGTTGTGAATGTAGGAAACAGATTGCTCATATATTTCCCTGAATACCACCCCAACATCAATGAAGGTGATACCCAGAAGTAGGTAGAAACAGAATAGCTTTTAATACCTTCACTTGGTGTATGTCAGGTGGAGGAGGTAAATAACTTTGATGACCAGGCAATAACAAATTCAGATCGAGAGGAGTGTGATGATGACAGTGTGTGACTATCCTGTCAAAGCAACTAATTTTGAAAGTAAATGTTGGGAAGTTATAATCAGATAGATGTGTAGTGGTAAAAAATGTACTGTGGCTCTATGTACTTGAAGAAAGTGTTTTAGAAATATTGTTTAACTCTGGATGTTCTGTGGAAGACATAGATGTTGATAGTGAATACTTTGGTACTGCTATTTTAATGTGCCCTGAGCAGGTAACTTTTGGGCTAATTGTGACGAAGAGGGAGAGGCTTTTCCTGAGTCAGCAGTGGTAGATATTTGTGACATCCAGGTGAGTGGTGTCAGCACTAATGATTTTGTGGTTGAAGCTGAAGCTGAAGCTGATACACTTAACTTAGAAGAGCTGGATGGTATGGTTTATTTGGAAGTAATTGATCATGACCAGACCAGTGATGAAGCTCAGGAGAGTCAGCTTGCTCCAGTCGATGTTAGTGATATTTTGTGTGAATGAGAGGGCATTAGAACATAGCATTGTGAGATAAATAAGAGGATTATTGAACATTTCAGGGATATTGGTTAGGATGAGTCAGATTTCAGTTCAGATAGCCAGTTTATTGATCATGCTCAGCCAAATTTTACTTGCAGCACTAATGAGTACACCTATTGAAGTCCAATTTGTAAGTCCAATCAAGCATTAGAAGTTATTCATGACACAAGCACACAGGTACCACTTTGCCCAGAAACTAATATTAACAAACAGCACGATTATATGGTAGTCCATAGATCAAAATCACAGTTGGTGATTGGCATGATTATTGTTTGATTGACACAGGTAGTGCAATTTCTATCATTTCTGAAAAGTTCTGGGATAGAGTTAAGCAGAGTTCTGAGTACACTGAATTTCCTATAACAGGAATTAGGATTAAATGTGCTACAGGTAAGTTTAGTAAAGTTGTAAACAAACAAGCTTTAATCACATTTCATGTTGACAATGCAGTTTTTGAGCATAGATGCTTGGTGGTCAGTGATCTGAATGAGGAGATATTGCTAGGCATAGATTGAATGTTGAAAACAATGTAACCTTTGACTGGGTAAAGTTCAGAGTAAATTTTTCTAACGTCAATACACATTTTTCTGATTGTACTAGGTTACACTTAAGAAATGGTTACACATCTGCTAATAAAATATATGGTCTTGCCATTGAGGTAGAAAGAGTGTATATAGATGATGATGTTTTGTCAAGTAATGGTAGGGATTTTGATCAACTTGTTACTGACAAGGTAAAAGAAGCAGACAAGCTTACTGGAGATGAGAAGCCAGAACTGGAAGAAGTGTTGAGATCCTATAAAGATACATTTAGTGAGAAACCAGGTACAGTTAAGAACTACACATGTGAGTTAAGGCTTTAAGAACACCAGCCTTTCTTTATAAAACCATATTCAGTTCCTATTTGTAAAAGACAGATTGTGCGAAGAGAGTTGCAGAAGATGCAAAAGTGGAGATTATTGAAAGGAGTACTAGCCAATATAAAAACCCTTTGGTTGTTATAATGAAATAACTTGCACCCTCAGGAGGACATACACTCTTTGTGCATGGCAAATGCAAGGTCCCTAGCTAGTGTGGTATTTGCTTCTACAGTTTTACACTTCAATACCACATTCTTCTCACACAAATCTACATATTCACCTTACTCATCTGAGTGATACATGCATTTAAAGACTGAAATTTGTTAATTGGAGAACAGTGAAGTGATAATTGAATTGATTGCTTATTTAGTTATACAGTGACTGTGAGATTTCATTATTAACTTGCACACTCTTTGTGCACCATTCATGTGGCAAACACAAGGTCCCTAGCTAGTGTGATATTTGCTTCTACAGTTTTACACATCAGTACCACATTCCTTTTCACGAGATTACACAAATCTTTCCTTATGATGCTGGATACTATGGATTGTCAGCAGAACTATGGAGGTTTGAATAATTAAATTTACCTTATATTTTTAACTTAATTGTTGGGAGTATACCCATATACATGAATATAGTACTTCTGAGAAATACTTGTGGTACTTATGCTTTGATGATGCTGATGATTGACACATGCTTATTATGCTTTTTCATTAACCTGAACGAGGATGACCCAGACCGTCGGATACAGTTCGCAGAATGGGTGACACATCAGCTGCAGATAAACCCACGTTTCCCCTATCAGGTGCTGTTCAGTGATGAAGCCAAGTCGTTGGACCTTTTTTTATTGATAGTACGTTAACAGCCAATGGTTATCTGAGGTTATTGGATGAAGAAGTGTTTCCCTCATTGTTATCGGAGGACGGAACATTTATGGAATTCTTCCAGCATGATGGTTCCCCACCACATTATGGGCACAATGTGCGAGCATATCTGGATGTGCAGTTTCCTCAAAAGTGGATTGGTCGTAGGGGTGCTGTGGAGTGGCCACCACGTTCACCAGATTTGACTCCTTTGGATCTTTGGGATTATGTCAAAGCACTGGTTTATTCTGTGAAAATACGAGATTTGGATCATCTAAAGCAGCGCATTGTTGATGGGTGTGGTCAAATTCAGCCAGATGTGTTGGTCAAAGTTCATCAGGACTGGGTTTGGACAATAGCATTAACAATCCAACGTAATGGACAACATATCGAGCCATTCCTATGACTGTTGGTGGTCTCTCGGGACCATGTAACATCGACACTGCCAAGCGTCCCACCGCTGCCACATGTAACTAGCTATAACCCGAGAATGAATAAAGCTATGTTTAAAATAATAAAGGCATTGTTTTTCTGGTGAAATTCTCTATCTGTTTGATATGTCACATGACCACATTCCCATTTGAAATTTTGGAGTTGAATCCAAGATGGCGGCTTTCAAGATGGCCGCCATGTTGGTGACATAACCTATAAAGTTTCCCCCTTCCCGTTCCTCATGTGTACAGACTCTTTTTCCTTGTTTGCTACTCCATTTGAATTTTATGAGGGTGTTTCCGGACTTTTGGACCACCCTGTACATAATTTTATCGTGGTGTTATGACCTATTTCAAGAACTACTTTCTGAAGTGAAGAATGAGTTAAATACTAAATTGATATCATAAATGCAGATAAATGATAGAAGTTTTTGTTTATTGTATGTAGTGTCATCAATTAGGATGGAAACTTATAGAGTGAGTGGTATCATGTACTGAAGTGCCACATTGGTCGGAAAGGGTGGAGATCTCACCGGGAGAAATAACTTACATAGGAAAATGGAATTTCAAGATGAATGCAAAAATATATCTTATATTAATTAGATCGGAACCCTATGTTACATGTTTTGATTCACACATTGGGAATACCTCATATATACTTTTAGGGTTTTTTGTTGTAATTGATACCTCATACCACAGTAAAGTTTTATATTTCAAATTGTTTGTTTCTAATGTGTTACAAACTATTATGTTATACCTTTATAATTTTGTACGTTTTGGGTGTTACACATATTACCTACAATTTCTGTTATATAATTTAATGATTTAATGTTTTGATGCTTCACACCAGCTCTATTTCACTATTTTTGGTGCTTACACCTACATTTGATCATTTACCTCTGGGTACTGGATTGTTACTCTTTTTCCAAATTGTCTACATTCCACCATCAGGAGTGTAGAAGAGTATTTCACTAATCTTTGGTTAGTTCGGGGGGTACTGACATGGGACTACCTTCCCATCCCTATCTGAAATTCCTTCCTCATGTCAACATTCAGTGAAGAAGTCATTTTAGCTCAAATTTTTAACTTTCTGGACTTTATACTGTTATGTATATACCCAGCTCCAGTAATAAAATGCCTTTTAAAAAATTAGTATACATGAATTTAATATCTCAGATTAAATTTCACATTAATATGTTACCCAATTTATATTGTCAAACTAAGGGCAGTTAGCCGTTTGTTAATAATCCAACTTTGAATTTTCATTATATGAACTGTGCATGTTGCACTACATGTTCTTGAAAATTTACTTCTCCACAATTTCTGAAAAGCTATGATGTTTATTGATTATGATTATTTAATATGATAGCTCTATTTGAGAGCTATTCAAACTACTCTTAACAATATTTGATTCGAAGTGATTTGTTCATAATTAACTAAAATGTAATTTAAATTGTTGTATTGTGAAATTCATTGAAACTGTATAAGAAGTTAAGTAAAATTTTCCAAATTGCATCCCAGAACATGTAGTGCAATATGTGGCCCATTTTTTGCTGTAGGTAACTGAAATCATCTAAGGACTGTAAGGGAGTGAATAATTGTGTGGAAAGCAACACAGGCAATCCAAGTGTGGTAGTATCCAACTCATTGAGTGGTTATGAATGTTGTTTAGAGGCTGTGGAGATCAGGCCAGATACAGGGAACTACATAAGCCACAGATTTTTGTGTCATGCAGAGTGGAACTGCAAATGATGATGTTATTGTAGATACTGTGGGGAATGCACAGGGAGCTGTAGAGGTAGATGGTTGTGTGTAGATGTTGTGGAAGAAATGGTACAGATGCTGATGTTTCCTTAGAAGCAGGTTGAATAAAGGAAAAGTGTGTGTGTGTGGTTTGAGGTTTTCGGGCGCTAAACAGCGTGGTCATCGTGCCCAAATGCATAGAAACAGGAACACATGCGGTGAAGGGACAAAGACAGACAACGAACAAGGAGAACGGCTAAAAGACACAGGCCTGACACAGTTCCAAATCCTCTTATGCAGAGGCAAAACAAGAGGAAAAGAAACGCACCAAAAAAGGAAAGGAAACACAAGGAAAGGAGAACAGAAATCGTTGCGTCATCTTGCAAAATAGAGGGCAAATCCGGTGGCAAGGAAACCACCACCCTCTGGTCAGAGAATAAAGGACAGTCAAGTAAAATGTGGCGAACAGTAATCTGGTAGGACATACGCCATGGCCGCGTGGTGGCCTTGACAAAACGCAGCTTATTTTCACCGACTGCCAGCCACTCCTCTTCCCATTGACGCATAACACGAAAACGCAAAAGGGAGGTAACAGCATGGAGGGGGACAGCACATTCAACAACTTGAGGGAGGGAACATTCATCTATGGCAGCCACATCCACCAGTTCGTTTCCCCTAATACCCACGTGCCCCGGCACCCAGCAGAAGGAAACCTCCTTCCCCTGCCGTTGCAGGTGGAGTAGGACATCATGGATGTTCTGGACGACCGTATCCACTGGGTACAAGTGTTGCATGACCTGAAGGGCACTCAGGGAGTCAGAACAGATGAGAAACTTAAGACTGGGAACACATCTCATCTGCTCCAATGCCCGCAAGATCGCAAACAATTCGGCATCAAAGATGGTAAACGCCGCAGGAAGCCGCAACTTGACGACTCGATCAGGGAAAACAACAGCACAACCAACAGAGTCCCCCTGTTTAGAGCCATCTGTAAATACTGGTACATGGTTGGGATGCTGGTTTAAAATATCGTAAAATAAGGAGGTAAAAACAAACACAGGAGTGCAGCTCCTCCGGTACTCTGACAAGTCTAAAAGGACACTGGGCCTCTGGAGCAACCAGGGAGGCAGGCAGGTAAAACCCTGGAGTTGGGGTACCACACGCTCCACACCAAGGGACTCAAGCAAATGCTTGGCACAAATCCCAAATGGTCTCGTTGCCCTTGGACGACTGGAAAAGAGACGTTCCATAGGCGGTCGGGCAACAGTAGGGTACGCAGGGGAGGTGGGACAGGCAAGGAATTGACACACCCGTCACACCATGAGGAGTTTCCACTGGATGGCGAGCAGCGGTTCCCCTGCCTCAGCACACAGGCTGGGGATGGGACTAGTACGGAAGACACCAGTGGCAAGCCTGATACCCTCATGGTGTACTGTATCAAGAATCTTCAGATACGAAGGCCTCGCTGACCCATACACGGTGCATCCATAGTCAAGACACGACTGGACGAAAGCCCTATAAAACTGCAGCAGACGCGACCGATCTGCTTCCCAGGACCGATGGCTCAGACACTTCAAAATATTCAGCGCCTTCAGGGCCCGCACCTTGAGGTCTTTAAGGTGCGGCAACCACGACAGCTTGGAATCAAAAATGAGGCCCAGGAACCTCACAGTGTCTCTAAAAGGAAGAATGGTGTCCATCAGACACAATTCAGGGGAGGTAAAAGCATGTTGAGAACGATTAAAATGAACACACACACATTTGTCTGAAGAAAAGTTAAAACCCGTCTTCGCAGTCCATGCCTCTAATTGCTTTATCGTAAGCTGCAGCTGCTGACTAGCAGTGACAAGACTGGAAGAAGAACAGAAAACAGCAAACAAGGAGCACTGGGCAGGTCTCTGGATAGTGGACGTGATACTGTTAATGGCGATGACAAAGAGGGTGACACTTAAAACGCTTCCCTGAGGAACACCATTCTCCTGCACGTACAAATCAGATAGCACATTACCAACCCGATATCGAAAGAGGCAGCGGGAAAGAAAGGACCGAATGAAGATGGGGAGATGGCCACAAAAGCCCCACTGATGGAGTTGATTGAGGATAAGGCGGCCCCAAGTAGTGTCATACGCATTATTAATGTCAAAGAATACACCTAAACAATGCTGGTTACATAGGAAGGCCTGCTGGGTGGCCGCCTCAAGCAGGGTCAAGTTGTCTATAGTTGAACGACATCTCTGAAAGCCACACTGAGAGTGGCTAAGGAGCTGCCTGGTCTTGAGCAGCCAAACCAGGCGATGGTTGACCATGCGTTCCAATGTCTTCCCAACACAGCTCGTCAAAGCAATACTCCGATAACTACTGGGATGCATTCGGTCCTTCCCCGGTTTGAGGAGGGGAATCAAAATCGCCTCCCTCCACAAGTCAGGGAACGTGCCGGATGTCCATATCATATTAAAACAATTCAGGAGAACTTCCTTGGATGGCAGCAAATAAAGGTAAAGGAATAGAGGACATTTTCATAAAATAATCAAGCCGACAAGAATGAATATTCTGAGGAGTGTATGCCTCAGGTTAAGAATGTTACAACAGTTGGGCACTAGGTCACATCCCTGTAGAGCAAGCTGCTAACATGTGCTGCAAGCTGTTTACAACACAACCACAGTCTGATGTGAGCAGTGGGTGTACTGTAAGTGAAGGGTCTGAGGCAATCTTGAGAGTAACGTTTCTCCCCAAACTTCATGCCAAAATTGACCTGAATCTGAATCACTCCATCATACTCCTGGTACATTATTGTGACACATTATCTTGCTGAAAAATGCCACTGCTGTTACGAATCGTGATTGTCATGAAGGGGTGTAACTGGTCTGCAATCAGAGTACGATACTCCTTGGCCATCATGGGGCCATGTATGAGCTTCACTGGACCCATGAATGCACACATGAATGTTCCCCAAAGCATAATGTAGCCACTGCCAGCTTGTCTCTATCATGCAGTACAGGTGTCATGGAGCAGCTCCCCTGGAAGATGATGGAACCCATTGGCATGATGAAGAAGGTATCAGGATTCAACAGACCATGCAATGCTCTGCCACTATGAAAACATCCAGTGCGGATAATCACATGCCCATTTCTCTCTTAGCTGCCCATGCTATGGTGTTAACATTGGGACATGCATGGTTTTGCGGCTATGGAGGCCAATCATTAGGAGTGTTTGGTGCACTGTGTGTTCAGACACACATGTATTCTGCCCAGCATTAAAGTCTTATGTTAGTTCCAACACAGGTTGCCCCCTCTCCTATTTTACCCGCCTGCCCAGCCCCCGACATCTGACAATTGTAATGAGGTGTGGCTGCCCAACCCCAAAACGTCTGGACATGGTTTCATGTTGGTTTCGCCACATGTTGATGACATTCGTCGCAGCACTCCTTGAACACGAGACTAGTCATGCAGTTTCTGAAATGTTCATGTCTCCAAGCCATCAAAATCTGCCCTCAGCCAAACTCAGATAGACTGTGTGCCTTCCTCATTAAGCATGCTCACTAATACTACATGCACCATGCATGTGTATGACTAGCAATCATTTTCGCCACGCGGTGCTGCTATCAACTGGACGGGTTTATATTGATAGTAAGTTGGTGGTCATAATGTTCTGGCTGATCAGTGTATGTTTCCTACTGTTAAAGATATTATAAAACTATTAAGCATGGTATGAGACCATTGGCAGATGTTGTGAGGTGTTCAGTGACACATGGTGAGATACTGGGTGGGGGGGCGGGGGGCAAGTCTAGAGAGAGGTGATGGTAACAGTTGTCGGTAGTGGTGTAAGATTTTATGAGAAACTTTTTGACTGTTGAATGTGAAAGTGGCAGATGTAACCTAATAGTAGTAAGACAGACTTGGGAGAATTGTGGAGCATAAATGAACATGGAGCCAGAGTGCTAAAAGCTGTAGAGCAAATTTCCATCTCTGACTCTTGTTGCTCATGCCACCTAGTACTGAAGAAGAAAAATTATAAACATTGTATAATGTTATCCATGAATGCTGAGTTTTGTTGAAGGTCAGTTCAGGGTAGAGGCCTCAGGACCAGGATTTCTGAAGGAGAGATGTATTTTGGCACTGCCACAATTTTTTGGGCATTACTGCGGAAACTAGCAGCGCAGCCATAGCAGTTGAAGTAGCCATAAGCAGTAAATGGACACTAAGGTGTTGGCATGCTGCTTGCAGAAACTGGCCTGTTTATGCATTGTGAGGCAGGCCAGGCCAAGCACCACAATCCTTCAAAGCAGTGGTAAGATGGGGCTCTTGCAGGACAGGCCAAACAAAATTTACATTGTCAGACCACTAATTTATTGTTACAAACATTGCTGGAAGAAGAGCATTGTCACAACAAGTGAGTTCCTAACCTGTATAAATAACTGTCAGTTTCAACAAAGGTTTTGGCAGGTTGATAGTGCCTGTTACGATGAGAGACCTATACCAGGCAGATTAGCAACATGGGATGGCAAGCGACTGCCATAAGTTCAGGCCTCCACCATTGTGCCATCTTCTACCACCAAGTCCTCTTTCCAGGATTTTTCGCCTCCCTACTGGTGGGCTACCTCCATGCTCACTCCATCAGCAGCCAGACTCCTGCCCTGAAGGGCAGCAGACAGAGACTGAGGTTGTACGAGATCCAAAATCTGTCATTGGAGGCTGGCATCCCCTACAAATATCCTGGTAGTCTTCTGTGCTGCTAGAATCATCCACGAGCAGCCGTCCTGCACCTTACTATGGCATGTGCCTCTGAGTGAGCTTTTGGTGTCAGCTTTCCTAGGTGTAGACATCACAGTCTTCTGGGCAATAAGCAGCCTTGCACCAACTGCACCACATGCTGAGAGGCCTTGGCTGCCACTCAATGAAGCTACAAGTGTAGTAGCATGATGTCTGCCTGAGCTGCCATTGACCTGTACCTCTCCCATGACCTCCACCATGCAACCCTACACTACAATACTGCAATTACTACTATTAATTCAGTATTTAAAAAAATAGAACAGAATATTTGGAGCACAAGTTTGTTTTGAATAATAAAGTGGAGTGTTCACTGTGTAGAGCCTTGAGAATTTCGGGGTAAATTCTAGAGACACTCGTATTTCCACCATCTCGAACATGCATTATTTTAAAGATGATTGTGTGAAAGTGGAACTGTGTCTACTGGACCACAATTATGTGTGTGCAGGACTGGCATGTATCGGATGGTTAATCAGCGCGGGTAGGTGGTCGCAGCGCTCACCTCAGAAGTTACACGCACAGCACAAGGAGCAAACTTGACATACTCTGTGATGGTGCTACATCAGTCATTACTGAGAACAGTTGAATGTTGTTTAAGATAAGAAAAGACACTTACTTATTCACTTACTTTCCTGAGGTCCGGATGGTGGACTTGCTAGAGCTTTATAGATTGTATTTGTTATAAAGTATGTAAGAGTATCTGTCGGACTGGTAATTGTTGGGCTTACAAAAAATGAATCATTTATATGGTGTCTTGTTTATGGAAGTGAAAATATAGTGAGATTGGTTTAAAAGTATCCTAAGTGTAAGGAGTTATTTCAAGAATTCCTCCAAAACAGCATCTTATCTTTGGTGGTGGTGGTGGTGGTGGTGGTGGTTAGTGTTTAACGTCCCGTTGGCAAACGAGGTCATTAGAGACGGAGCTCAAGCTCGGGTTAGGGAAGGATTGAGAAGGAAATCGGCCGTGCCCTTTCAAAGGAACCATCCCGGCATTTGCCTGAAACGATTTAGGGAAATCACGGAAAACCTAAATCAGGATGGCCGGAGACGGGATTGAACCGTCGTCCTCCCGAATGCGAGTTCAGTGTGCTAACCACTGCGCCACCTCGCTCGGTATCTTATCTTTGGAGAAGAAGCTGGGCAGACAATTGCAGCTCGCTATCCTGAAAAGAAGATCAGCAAAACAACTCCATGTAAGCTCAATAATAAAGTGTGAGTGTGAATATGGCACACGAGCACCACACTGCTACCTCCAGTTGCCGAAAACTGCCAGAATGTGGTGACCATGACAGGACTCGGAAAGGAGAAATTTTTTTGGAGCAAACTGAGACAAGAAGAAATTGAGAGTTGCCATAGCAACCCTTAATGACAAGATGGAGAAACTGGTTCATAGGATTCAATTAAGATTTGGATGTGGGAACGAAGCAATCCTCACACATGCAGTAACCAGCCACCGCCGACGCCAACGCAGTAACCCGCTACCGTTGCTGGTTGCTGTTTTGAGTTTCTGACTTTGCACCCACCAACACTGACGCTGACACCAAAACCAATGTTCAATACTGCCGGTGCCCATGTTATTCTCTGGTGCCGAATCTACACCTCACCGATGCAGGTTAGAACTCTACGCCGGGTGAGCTAAAGACAGTAACTATTTGAATGTAAAGTAGTGTGGTCATTATTCACGGAGGTGATTTTTTTTAATGATCACAAAGTCAAAAAAGAATTAAAATATGGAGCAGGAACAACAACCTGCAGGAACTTTCAAATTGGGCATGGCCTTAAGAATTAGTAGAGAGATCCCAGATTGGACTAAATTAGCAAATTTAACAACTGCTCAAATTTCCTCTTTAAGTGAAAAATTAGTTGCAGATTCAGCTTCTTTAAGACAAGAACTAAATGCTCAAAATGTTTCATTAACGGAAAAAATAGATGGACAAAGTGTAGCTGCAACTGCTGAAATTGACTCCTTCAGAAATGAAATAAGTACAACTTTAAGTGAAAAATTAGAAGCACAGGGCGAAGCTTTAATTCTAAATTTGGGGTGTTAAATGATAAAGTGGATAATTTGTGAGTAGATTTAAAGAATGAATTAAGTAATTCTTTAACTGGACGAATAAATCAAATGTTTACAGACTTTAACCAAAAGCAGGATGATCAATTTCAGCAGTTGACCCAGAAATTAGAATCTGATATTGAAGGCAAGGCTAACAATATAGAGTCTGAATTTAATGAAAAATTAGGATCATTTCAAAATGTAGGTAATGTATACAGTGAAACAAAGACTACACACCTTACAAGATGGTATGGAAAGACATGATAAACTGATCCCTATTGTCCAGTCACAAATTGCAGGAGTCAACACAAGAGTAAATGATGTAGAACAAAATTTTACAGAAAAAATAGTCATCTGACATTATAAATGTAAGTAGTCTGGCAGAACCTTTTGAACTAATCATAGATTGAGAAATTTCCAAGAGGATAATCTCCGGAAACGTTTTGACTGTTGCTTTTTCCCATAATAATGATAACAGCAATGTCCAACAAAATTCATGGAAAGAATTCAAACTTGTGCAAGACAGATTAGAACATAGAATAACTTTACTTAATGTCATGCTTCCTAGTAAAAGGGTAATTGTTTTGCTGTGGGAGATTTTCACACAAAATTTAATGAGAAGTACTGGTATGTACTTGTTCAAATGAGGTTAATATCAGATCCATGGGATCTGGGCAGAGTCACATCTGTTCCCCAGGGATGTTAACATTCTGTGTTAATGGGTGGAGTGACGACTGTCGGATCCCGAGTTGGGTTTGGTGTTACTTCCATATTTGTTTTCCCACACCAAATTCTCTTCAAGTCTTATAGTGTCCTGTATTCTGTTCTCATCCTCTTAAGCTGTCATATAGTTTAGTACTTCAGCAAACTCGTCTTGACATGGTGGACAAGCAAGAGTTGCAGCAAATCACTGATATCAAGGTCATACTGCTTCTTGTGGAGGTAGCAGTAAGTGATCTTGTCATTATACCCACCCAGTCTTAATTGTTTTACAGGCGCTAGGATCCCCAGTTATAGGATCACTTTGATGGATTTGTTGTTATGTCGAGTCAAAACTGAAGCATTTGGTAATGCCTCGTAGTATGTAAGTCAAACGAATACTCCACTGTAGTCATCAAGGATCTCAAATCTGATGTTCACCAGTTTTCCATATGAACCTGTGTGCAGAGGTATTCGTGGTTGGCAATGAAAAAAAATATATATATATTATACTCACTGGAGCATTTTATGACATCCTCCTCAGTTATACCAGAGGCGCCATTGCTGGGGTTCGTGACTTGTCCTGGGGTCTCAATTGTAGTGTTGACAGCAGCTGACACAGCCTCCAGGGATTGTTAGGCCATATTTTTGCCTAACCAGCCAGTCTCTCCTGCCATCCGCATATAGTTATGTCATATTTTTGCCTAGCCAACCAACGTGTAGTTAGGTTTGATTTGGGCCTAAACTATTGGAGGATATGATGTAATATGAATATTTGTATATTTGTGATACTATGATACTTACTACCTAACATTTTATACTCTTTGTGAGAAATGATGTGAATGATACGATACGATATAATATGAATAATTATATATTTTTGATGACATGATAGATAGTTTTCTACTTGCTACTGAATATTTTATACCTTTTGTGAGATGTGATGTGAATGGGGAAGGTTTATATAAATTCTGAAAAGGGGGGGGAGTCTAGGCACAAACATGACTAACTCTACACACACACCCCACCTTTCAGACAACACTCATAGACAAGTGTAACTGATTCTTCACCATTTGCCATTCCATAGGAGTTGCTAATATCTTTCTTTGGGGACTTCAAAGGTGAAGGTGAGAATGTCCATTCTGCAGGAGACGTTTAACATCATACCTCCTCCGGCTTCTCACTCTAGTGCAGGAGAAGTAGGGATCCTGGGGAAGGGGTGTGGGAAGGGTTTCCTGCCTTTGGGGCTATCTTCTTTCACTTCTTTGATCTTAGCAACCATTTCTATCTTTTCCTTTCTTACTTCTCATGTGAGTCTATCTTTCCCTCTTTCCATATGCATACACTTCCATTGATGAAGTCCTTCACAATTTATGCAGTTTTCTATAACCTTCAACTTATTTTACATAAGCAGACCAAAGAATTAGGCTACACATCATATACATACAAAGACACAAACAGAAAAAAAATGTGAGAACTGTCATATGTTTGAGGGGGAAAATTGTGCACATAATGATGCATATGCACACATGGTTATGCGAGGTGACAGTTTCACATCATATACAGGCATGTACAGGGATATATTTATATATGTAAGAACTAAGAGTATTCATGGTTGTTATGACGGTACACATTGTGGTTCATTATGCTACATTGTATACCTAAGTGTACAGATTTGATGTCAGTCTAACAACTATTCTGACAAATTACAGGCTAGTGGGACAAGTAGAGTGTAAGTAATTGTGTGGTGTCTGCTGGAAACTTAGGACTGGAAGAGTAAGGGAGGACTCTAAGGGGTTGAAAGAATTATTGAGAAGAGAGTGGGAGGGGTAAAGTAGCGCTTTAGTTTTTCTAGGAGGTAATTTTGAATTATAGTGTACATAAAGATGTATACTAGGTCAATGGAATATGAAGCCTACTTAGGAAGGAGAAGAGGGTGAACACAGCATTGATTGGATAGAACAGGGCAGGTAGAAAGACCCAAGAAGGGCTGACCTATACTGTGCAGGCAGGGGCACCAAGAAAGGGATTGACCTGTACCATAGTATATTAGGAATTTGTTTAAAGGGGGGTGCCTACCAAAATGGAAGGAGGGAGTGCATTCATAGTATCAACTCGTATGTAAGGTATAGGTACTGTGCCTAAAAGGAAAAGGGCAGTATCGTGACGAAAGTCACACATTTTGTAAATATTATTCTGGTAAGTTTGAATTCTCTTTTCCACTCGCATTGTTATGTGTTGTGTGAAGTTCCAAGGGTCGAAAAGAGCACCTCTATTTAACCAGAGTTCCTTCAGTTTGTAATAAGTAAGGAATAAATACATACTTGGAAAAAGTAGTAAGCAAAGTAGGAGCAAATAACAGAATACACATGGGTCAGGCACACTTGGAATTTACGATTGGAAAAGGGAACAGAAAACAGAAAAATTCTTGTCCTCACGAATTTTGGATTTTGAAAGAACTGACTCCAACATTGATAAAAAGGCTCTAGTTTTATAATGGTAGTAAAATGAAAAAAAAGGAGAGCTATAGATTAAGTATGTGATTATTAAAAGGAATGTCATGCAAACTGATCAAACTATAAATTAATGTTATATGAAAACAATAGTGATGTACATAACTAACATGTATAAAATATTGTGTTGGTATTTTAAAGATGAGCGTGTGAAAGTGGAACTGTGTCTACTGCACCACAATTATGTGTGTGCAGGACTGGTGTGTATCGGACGGTTGATCAGCGTGGGCAGGTAGTCACAGCGCTCGCCTCAGAAGTTACACTCCCAGCACAAGGAGCTAACATGACGTACTCTGTGACGGTGTTACATCAGTCATTACTGAGAACAGCTGAATGTTGTTAAAGAAAAGAAAAGACACTTTCTTATTCACTTACTTTCGTGAGGTCTGGATGGTGGACTTGCTAGAGCTTTCTAGATTGTATTTGTTATAACATATGTAACAGTATCTGTCAGACCAGTAATTGTTGGGCTTACAAAAAATGAATCATTTATATGGTGTCTTGTTTGTGGAAGTGAAAATATAATGAGATTGGTTTAAAAGTATCCTGAGTGTACGGAGTTATTTTAAGAGTATAAAAAATTCCTCCCAAACAGCATCTTATCTTTGGAGAAGAAGCTGGGCAGACAATTGCAGCTTGCTATCCTGAATAAATAAAGTGGGAGTGGGAGTCTGGCACACCAGCACCACACTGCTCCCTATAGTCACCGGAAACTGCCACAACTGTGCCTGGATTATCTTGTTTTTCAAAACAGTTATGAATATTATCATCTATGAAATAGGTTCCTTTATCAAAGTATTAATCTGTTTCACATTTCCTACATAATGTATTTTATACATGAATAAAGAAATGACTACTGATCAAAGGAATTACATAACACTATAAATACAGGCATTTGGGGAACGTAATATTCATGGAAGTCCACTTGCCCTTATAAGAGTAATGAGGACTGACATGATGTAAAATACTGGTCCATTGATCAAAAACCTGTTTCTTGACCAGAAGAGAGGTGACCCTCCAATGATGGCTTCTATAGTATAGTTTAGTTTTTTGAGTATTTAGTGGATGTATACATTACAACTCAGTATAATGTGGAAGGTATCAGTATGCTTACAAACAAGATATATTTTCTGCAGGGAAACATGGGTATGAACTGGTCATTTACATAATTCAGACCATTTTCGCAAAGCTTGCTTTATGCATTTTTTTTGGAAAATAGTCATGTAGAACACATACTTTTCTGATTGTGTTATGGCACTCCTGAAATAACTGGTTTGCATGGTATTAGATGGCAGGGAACATCATTGTCATGCCAATGAAGTCATCAGTCTGCTGGCTGATGAGAGTTACCATTAGCCACCATGCCGAGTGTCTGTTTAGTTTGTGTGGGCAATATTAAGCTACATTTATTGACATTATCCGTTATGTGAGTTGGTTGCTAGTTACAGCCATTACATGGAAGTTAAGTGTATATGGCTAGACTTGTATTAAATACTCAATATGGAAGTTGATGGTGAATATAATATTCCTGTGAGTGAATGGCTGGATGGGCATAAAAGAAGAGAAACAAACATCTACAAAGCAAAATCACCTCAATATTCAAAGCAAAATGCCGGGCCTGGTATTGACTGCCGATGTGCTGAAAGGAGTGAGGTAAGCAACCGTGAAGGGAAAAATTTGTCATGCATGCAAACTCTCTTATGCTGACCTATCATATTTCAATAACCTATTATATTCTTCACATTATAAAATAAATGGATACATACAAAATCTACTCACCGAGTGGCAGGAGGGGAACACACACACAAAAGGATTTATTTTACAAGTTTTGGAGCAAGTGGCTCCTTCTTCTGGCAGAAGAATTGAAGGGGAAGGAAGAGGGGTGAAGGAAAAAGACTGGAGAGGGTTAGGGAAAGGGGTAGAGTTCAGAAAAGTTGATCAAAGGTCGAATCCCAATGGTCCTGTGCTCATTGCAATGATAACTGGTGATGTCGTTGAGTCAACATGTGAACATGTGAACATGAAGCAGTGGTCTGCTGCAGAGCTCCATGCTCAACAATGTATGATGAACAGTGTGCTCCAAAATACTTGTGCATGCAACGGCATTGTGTTCTTTTGGCAGAGATGCCACAGATCAACATCTTTCCTGCTTAACAGAGTAGACAAATCTCCAAATCTCACATTCTGTGAAGAGTCGTGGACATACAAGCATCTGCAGCAATACTCCACATGACAATGAATAAGCACAATGTAGGTAGTGTTTTTAGAAGATTTGCTGCATCTTCTATGTGTTTTGTCATTAAAACAGCCTCTGGTTCACCTTCCCCACAACATTATCTATGTAACTCTTCCATTTTAAGTTGTTCATAATCGTAAACCTTAAGTATTTAGTTGCATTGGCAACCTTTAGATTTGTGTGGTTTATCATCCAGCTGACATTAAATGTATTCCTTTTAGACTCATGTGGATGACCCCACATTCTTCATTATTTAGAGTCATTGCCACTTTTCACACCATAGTGAATTTCTTTGCAAATAATTTTGCAATTGGTTTTGATATTCAGATGACTACCAGATGGTAAATGATGGTTTCATCTGCACACAACCTAAGAGGGCTGCTCAGATTGTCTCCTAAACTTTTTATACATGGGCCTCAGGAGTAATGGTCAGTATTCAGCATATGATAGGAAAATTCATTTAAAACAAATAAGTTCTGTAAATGTGGGCTCTAAACTGCATACCTTAAGAGCTATGAGCAATTCTTAATCTCTGATACAGTGAAACATCTCTCTTTTACTGCAACCTCTTTGCTTCCATATTTTCAAAGGTGGTAGTATGGACCAAAGTACAAAAAATGTCCAGTAAACATGTGCTCTAAAGTGCACAGCTTAACAACTATGAGCACTTGTTATTTTTGCTATAGTGAAACACATCTCTTCTACTGAACAAATGTTCATAGCCCTTAAAGTATGCATTTCAGAGCCCATGTTTACTAGACAATTTTTTCTTGTTGTGGTCCTTACTACCTCCTCCCAGAATGTGGGGAGCAAACAGCTTGCCGAAGAAAAGATTTCTTCCACAGTATCGAAGGAAAACAAGTGCTCCTGCTTATGGTATGCATTTTAGGGTCCATGTTCACTTAACATTTTTGCTTCAAATTGTTATTACTATCATATACCTGAATATTTACCATTCCTCCTGAAAAAACCCATACAGTTTAGGAAAAAGTCTAGCACCTATAACACTTCCTGTGGGAATGTCAGGTATTACTTGTAGTTTACTTGGTAGCTTTCCATCAATTACTATGAACTGTGGCCTTACTGACAGAAAATCAGGGTTCCTGTTGCACAACTAAAATGATACTCCATAAACACACAATCTGATCTGAGACCAAAGTGAAATTTTCACTCTGCAGTGAACTGTGTGCGGGCATGAAAATACCTGGCAGATTAAAACTGTGTGCCGGATGGAGACTCAAACTCCTGAGTTTTGAGTCTCCTTTGCCTTTCACAGGCAAATACTCTACCAACTGAGCAAAGGTCTCAAGTTTGAGTCTCAGACGTAGATGGAAGGGGGTGAGTGTGTGTGTGGGGGGGGGGGGGGGGGGGTTGCAGATATGATTGTTTGCAATATTTCACCTAATTCAATGATTGTTTGGACAATATGCCATACCACAGCAGGAAGTTAGACAGAATGCCTAATAAATACGATTTCAAGATTGTGAGGTCTTATTAGTTGCAAGATGGGCAAATAAACTGCAATGACTCAATGAGGAAGGCTGAACTGTTATCTGCAATAAAGGAAAACAAACCAGCCATGAAAGTGTATGTCGTGTATAAAATCGCTGGAGCAGGGGCCACAATGTAGTGCATTTTTTGCCCTACAACTGCATTCTAAATCCAATAGACTTGGCATAGACCAAAATAAAACACAATTTCTGGGAGAAAAATGTCACTGGTGACATGTTGAAGGAAAGATGGCAGAGTCTTCTTAATGCTGCTTTCCTTTCAGTTACTGCACAGGACTGGCAAGGTTACTGCAGGAATGAGCAGCAGCTGGAACAAGAGTGCTGGACAAGAGATTGAATAATGGGAATGGGCAGCAATGAAGTTATCATCAATACTATGCCCCCATGGGATGATGATGATGACAATATTGGAAAAAAAAGTTACAGTGATATTTCGTGAACACCATTTGACAGTTTTTTAAGGCACAATTAATTACTCTTTCTAAACATTACTGCTGCCTGCATTTAATAAATGTGATGTGCAAACAGATTCCAAAAATCAGTTTAAAACTTTCAGTTCATAATGCTGCAAGTCGTACATTCATTTTTAATTGTTTTTTTATATATAAAAAATACATAAGTTAGAGGTAAAACTCTCGAACATGAGTATATCAACAAATTAGCTACTTTCTGATCCAACAAAAGTGTCACTTAAGTGGACAATACTTCCGGCAGTGCAATTTTGTGTTAAACACAAAACACAGATAATGGTGCCAGCACTGATGCACGTAGCCAATGCTGCCTTCCCCTCACTGCTCGTCACGTCACCACAGCCATAATGCGGGAGCACGGCCATTACCATTAGCCACTATGCCAATCATCAACTTATTGTGGACAAACAGTAATTTGTGTGGAAAACAAGACAGGAAGAGTTGAATTTATTCAGTGATTTAAATTGCTTTGCTACACCAAGGGCATCTATGTCTAAGTTATTAATGTTGGCAGCTGTCCTTGCTTTGTATTCTAGAATATTTACATTGTCTTCTTTTGTGAAGGAATTTCAGAAATTGTGTTTAGTAACTGCTTTAATGGCACTGTCATGAGTAATATCACCATTGCACTCATGCAGTGAAGATGTTCATTGTATCTTGTTGCTAATGTACTTTACATATGATAACATTTGTTTTGGATTTTCTGCCAGATTTTGAGACAGAGTTTCAACATAGAAACTGTTAAAAGCATCTCAATTTAAGTCCCAGTAAATTTTGAGCTTCTCTAAAACATTGCCAATCTTGGAGATTTTGTGTTCTTTTGCACTTCCTTGCTTTTTTTCTTGACTCTGCAAATATGTTCTGACCTTTTTTTGTGTACATGGGGGATCAGTTGCGTCTCTTATTAATTTATGAACTATATGCCTGTGCTTTACAAAGTTAAAGAAAAGCCTTTGCATGCCATCACTTTTAGCGTTTCATACATCAGTCAGTAAAAAAGGAACTTTTATAGGATTGTCATGTCAATAAATTTGCTTTTCCTACCAAGAAGTCAAATATAAATGCAACATGTTTAAAGAAGCAAAGTAATTTAATTAAGTTTTTAACACAAAGGAAAACAAGTAGACCTGTTCATCTTAGCCGCGTAAATTCAATGTTACTTTATATTCATAAAGATAAAGTTGCTGCACTTAGCTCTGTTGCTGACATAAACTTCTGAAAATGCTTCTGTTACTGAGGGGGAAAAAAAGAAGCTACCTGTGCTATCTACCGGTTTTTTGGTGTACTGCTTTCTCCGTGATCTGATTCTGATGAAATGAAGGCTATATGTTGCCCAAAGCTATGCTTGAATTACCTGTGAAAATTTATCTTGTAGTTTTAGAGATTAGTGTACTCAAAGAAAGAGACATTACTGTTAATTGTTTTATTATTAGTATAGATTTGGTACAAATATATAAGTTGCCACTGATTCTGTTTCTTTGAATGTAAGCCACAATTGGTTTACATTGATATACTTAGTTTGGAAGGAGTGGAGACTGTCTCATAGAAATGTGTCAAGCAAATTTTTATCTACTTTTTTAAATACACAGATTTTGTGTTTATTTTTGGTGGTTTTGGATATTATAGTATTCAGTCTGGCTACAACAACTATATGGTCATTAATTCCCGTATCTGTCATTATGCTCCCTATTTTCTCAGGATTATTTGTTGCATATAGGTGAAATATGTTTTTGCAACCTTTTACACTTCAAATGGGCTCCAGAACTAAATGTTCAAAATAATTTTCGGAGAAACCATTTAGTATAATTTCAGACCATGTGTTATGCTTACCACTGACTTTAAATGCATATTTTTGGCAACATATTGAGGTTAGATTGAAGTAATCACCAGCTATAGCTGTATGAGACACAAGTTTTATTTGACTCTTTCAGCAATTCAATCATCTGAGTAAGGAGGTTGGTAAAAAAAATCAGTTATTAATTTATTCTGGTTGTCAAGTATAACCTCTACCTGTATAAACTCACAAGAACTATCTACTTCACTTTCACTGCAAGATAAACTGCTTCTAAAGTAACAAACAATATAAAAGAAAGTATAAATAACTAGAGCATACAATTCTGATATATTATTGTGCACAAAAATTAAAATCCCATGTAATCTTCCAAATAATATTGCTGATGTAAACAATGCAGTATAAAAAATAAAGAATGCTCATCAGTATGTACACAGTCATTAGTAAGCCACCAAAATCATGTACACAATACTCTTAGTTCAAATTAATTTAATCAGACACTTCAATATTTCATTTTCTAATCAATGTAGTGAATGCTTAGCTACACTTATCACTAATATTATCACTGCTCTTTTACAATGCTCCAATTTCCTGTCACCGTAGCACATTCAGTGCACATTAAAAACAGTTATTGGGATAACTGAGAGGGTCCGTGAGGATGCAGCACATGGCATAGTGGATATCAGGAAGGGCATTGGGGGGGATTTGAATTTTCAGTCTGTTATCTCTTCAGTCAATGGAGCACTGAAGATAAAGTGGGTCTCCTATGGATTTTTTTTTCTTCACAATCACTTTCGGCTGTGACTCTTGTACAGTGCCTATGACACTGATGAGACCATTTACAAAACTGACCAAATTACGCTGGTGCCCGTGACTGTGCATGCTGGTGGTCATTCTCTGTATCCTCACCAAATTTAAATTTCCTTGTATTCCTTTGCCCCCTTGATCTATGGAAAAACTTTAGCCTGTTCCATTGATTTTCTACATTTCGTTTCTCCAGTTTTCTTATGTAACAAAACATCCTCACAGACACTTCCCATATTTGACAACTAGGTAAATGATACCTTACAAAAAATTTTGTGTCCTTTTCTGATTGAGGTGAAGCCTTCTGTTCCCAATATACAAATATTTAGTGTTAGAGAAAAGACACGGTAGTTCCTAAATTTTTAGTGCAGATAAAACATTATCATTCCCAGATTATTTAGGGAAAGATCATCATCATTTGAGGCTCGGTCATGCTCATCTTCCTTATCCAGTGATGTTGAATTTTCATCTTCTAATTCTTCTCTATCCCATCATAAATGTTTCTTCACTTCCTTTTCACATGCATCCTATTCTAATCTGGACTGCTTGGATACGTTGTACAGTTGTACAGTCATTCCTTTCTTCCTTCCTTATGTTCCTTCCTCCTACATTCTCTCACATGCCTCTTTCTCTCTCTCTCTCTCTCTCTCTCTCTCTCTCTCTCTCTCTCTCCCCTTCCCCATTGGCCTTTTCATATGCCCTCTTAGCTTCTTTTTCTTCCTTTTCTGCTTCCCTTTCTTTCCTATCTACATCCAACTGTACCAACAACTTTGCTGCGAGACCATTTCATCTGCATAATGTCCTGTCAGTTTATTTCCTTCCTGTGCATCTGTTTCCTTGTCTCTCTATTTATTATTCTTTCCTGAACCTCCATGGCCCCTTTCCGTTCCTTATCCTACTCCCACCTCTTTCCTTTAAGTGGTAGACACTTGGCACAAATTCCAGCAATCTAAAGTACTAAAGCAAAAACAGCCAATATGCAGTGCTGTCCAATGAGATCTCAGAACTGAACTGTACGATGCATCTTAGTAGATTTTCTATATCCTGTTGCCAACAGTTGATTCTTTCAGGCAGTGAAGATGAATCTCTGTGTGGCAGTTCCAATCCTGATAGGTGTTTGCAAGTGAAACATTCTGTTTGCTTCTTCCTCAGAGCTTCTGTGACATTGTGGGAAGTTCCACTCATATCTGTGGCCAGAACCCATACGCTCTGTGCAATATAGATACAGTAAAAAAATTCAGCATGCTGTTCTGCAGGTTTACTCAGTTGACCTGAATTAATCTCCTACACTGGTACACTATTAAATCAGTCTAATAAAAAGGATCATGAGATTCAATTTCCTTTTTATTAGACTGATTTAATAGTGTACCAGTGTAGGAGATTTATTCAGGTCAACTGAGTAAACCTGCAGAACAGCATGCTGAATTTTTTACTGTATCTATATTGCACAGAGCGTATGGGTTCTGGCCACAGGATCATGAGATTCAATTTCCCGTGTGGAGTTTGCTGGTCTCCCATCGGGCGCCTCCCCAGGTGACGGATAGGGGAATGCTCACCAGATATGGTGGGTAGCGGGGAAATAAAATACCCGGGGTAGACCAAAACTAGCAACTGCTGCCTTGTAGTATGATATTGGCTTATCAAAGGCTAAAGGAAGAAAACCTTGAGTAAAAATTACCTGGTCCTCCAGGTTGGGGGTTGTGCAGTGGGCCAGCTCCTCACTCACATAAAAAAAAAATATGTTAAAAAACCTAATAATATGCCTCGGAAAAATTGGAACTTTGGACAACGAACTGGCGAACAGAAACGGAAAATTATGTTTGGATGCTGGAATGTGCAAGGTATTTCCACTAAAATAAATTTACTACCTGCAGAACTTGACATGTTCAACACGGATACTCTCTGAAACAAAGAAGAAAGGCCAAGGAGAAGAAGAACTGGACAATTATGTACATATCTGGAGTGGGATATCAAAAGCAGTAAGAGCCAAAGCAGGAGTCTCCATTATGATAAAGAAATCATGGAAAGAAAGAATCACAAATTGGACATTCATCAATCAACGTATTATAACTGTTGAAATGACATTATTTGCTAGGGAAGTTGTGATTATTGGTGTATATGCACCCACGAATGACACAAAAGATAAGGAGAAAGATACATTTTGGGACACCCTCAGGGAGACTATTGAAAAAATCCCAAAAAGAAAGGGACTGATTATCATGGGAGATCTGAATGGAAGGGTAGGAATTAGAGAATCTTGTAGAATAGTAGGAAAACATGGAGAGGACGAATATAATGACAATGGGGAACGATTGATTGCAATTTGTGAACAATTTGATCTAAAAATTACCAACACATTTTTCAAACATAAGGACATTCATAAATATACTTGGCAACAGAACACCAAAGAACTTTGTTCTATAATAGATTATATTATCACTAGGCAAACAAGTAGTTTCAAAGCAGTAGACGTCAGATCTTATAGAGGAGCCCAGTGTGGATCAGACCACTATCTAGTTAAAATGAAGTCTTTCTGGCCATGGAAGAATGCAAGGAGTGATACAAGTAACATAAATAAAATGAACCAGACTTAGAAAGATGAAAATTTACCTTTTAATATTGACAGCCTACAAGACGAAAGTATCAGAACACTCTTTGCAGCCAGGATGGAAAGCAAACTGGTTGAATCATTTGAAGGAAGTACAGAGGAAATATATAACTATATAAAAGCTAATGTGAAAATCATAGCAACGGAGGTGTTGGGTAAAAAAGATAGCAACCACAAGCAGGCAGCAGAGTGGTGGTCAGAGGAACTAGAGGTCCTCGCTAGAGAAAAACAAAATGCGTTCCTTCAGTGGTTGAATGATAAATCAGAAGAAACAAGATCAATATACAAGAAAAAGAAGAATGAAGTGATGAAAAAAATAAGGATGGCAAAAAATGAAGCATGGGAAAGAACATGTGCCAAGGTGAATAGCAAATTAGGATTTGGGAGAGCAAAAGAAGCATGGTCAGTATTGAAAGGGCTTCGACAGGATAAAAAAAGCAAAACTAATCTCCAACTGATAACACAAAAGGAATGGGAAGAGTATTTCCAAAAATTATTAAATGAGGACAGAGAAGAATATCTAGAAGAAGGAACACGGGAAGATAAAGGACATGAAGATGATGAGATCCAGATTTTAGAAACTGAAGTACTTCAGGCGTTGAGAACAGGAAAGAATGGTAAATCACCGGGACCAGGCAATATCAATCTGGAGTGTCTGAAATATGGTGGTGACAAAATTGTGAAACTGATAACACAGCTCTTCAACAAAATGATACATGGAGATTCAATACCCAACGAGATGAAGCTAGGTTACATTAATACAATATTTAAGAAAGGGGATCGCAAAATTTGTTCAAACTATCGAGGAATTTGTGTTACAAACACATTAATGAGAATTTTTGTGAAAGTAGTTAAAAACAAACTGGAAAAAAATTTTAGAACCCAAGAAGAACAATGTGGATTCACGGCTGGGAGATCATGTGTAGACCATATTTTCACATTACGACAGATTTTGAAGAAACATAGGGAAAAATCAAAAAATATAGGATTAATTTTCATAGATCGAGAAAAAGCATATGATACTGTTCCAAGAAAATTACTTTGGAGAGCACTACATATGGCAAACATAAACCCTTGATAAAAATAATAGAACAGATGTATAAAGATAACATTTGCCAAGTGAAAGTTGGTAATAAACTTTCACAGAAATTTAGAACAAGCAAAGGCCTTGTCCCATGTCACCATCATTATTTAAAATCTATATAGATATTAGCCTTAGAACATGGTCTCGTAAATGTAATAGTATGGGATTAGAAATAAGAGATGGAGTTTACCTACATCATTTATTATTTGCTGATGATCAAGTAGTCATAGCACAAGATGGGGAGGATGCTAACTATATGTGCAATCAACTAGCAGTAGCATACAAAATTTGGGGTTTGAAGATTAATTACAAAAAAAAAAAACAGAATACTTGACTAATGATTCAGATGAGCTATACATTGAAGGAAAGAAAATCAAAAAGATAAACACTTTCTGTTATTTAGGATCCATTTTAGAAATTGAGGGAAAATCAGAGTCAGAAATCAATAAAAGAATTAGTAGCGGACAGAGGGTCATTGGGATGCTTAACTCAGTCTTATGGAGCAGGAATGTAATGAGCAGAACTAAAAAACTAATATACAAATCCATATTAGAGAGTGTGGTTCTGTATGGAACGGAGACCTGGACAATTAACATGAAGCACATTAAAAAATTACAAGCTCTAGAGATGGACTTTTGGAGAAGATCGGCAAGAATCTCCAGGAAAGAAAAGATAAGGAACACCGAAGTAATAAGGAGAATGGAAATAAAAGAAAGAATATATGACGTAATGGATAGGAAGAAATTACAGTGGTACGGGCATGTACGACGAATGGAGAAAACCAGAATACCAAAATTGATACTGGAGTGGGAACCGGAGGGGAGAAGAAGAAGAGGATGACCTATGCCAACCTGGCTCCAAAATGTACAGCACATAATGAGGAGAATGGGCGCAGAGGAAGAAGACACACAAGATCGAAACACCTGGAGAAATATTTTGAGATTATAGTTTAAGAACGTTTATTGTTTGTATTGTAATTTCCAAGTAAATTATTATGTTGGAGATAAGCCTCTGTAATGAGGAAAAGCTCAAAATAATAAAAAAAATGAGATTCAATTTGTCCATGACATTGGGTTAGAATCTGGAACTGTCACAACTCTTGCATCACTAATAAATGCCCCATAACAATCCAACTATTTTCAAAATACTCACAGGTCTGACAACTAGATTGGAAAATGAATACCAAAAACAGTGACTACACTATCTACATCTCATCTCCAACAACTTTCACCAATGACCTACTCCATAAAAGAAACAGGATAACAGTTTAAGGCCAAAAAGGAACAGGACACACATAAAACACAGCACACCTTTTCCACAGGAACAAATGGAATTTATCATCTCCTGTTAAATCTTGCCAAATCTGCCTCATTCATTAAACAACACCTAGGTGCTGCACACTCTGCAAGCTCTTCCTAATGAGTATGTGACCTACTAAACTCCAATGCCTGCCAAGACAACTGGAAAATGACCAAGCTGAGCTCTTTCAAAGCTTTCCAAACAGCTTTATTGATCACTGAGGACCATTCACTTCCAATATGATGCACTCATTAATCTTGAAACATTATCTCTACCCTACAGGACCTACTAGTCATACCCCCCCTCCCCCCTCCCCCCTCCCCCCTCACCCACAATGGCTGCCCACCACTGATTACCTATTTCATGAGCTCCAAAACCACCCCATCCAGCCTCAGGAGAAAAATGTACGCACTTTCAAAGGTCAATTCCTGATTTGATCCAATTCATAGAAGTTCTCTGTAAGATACTGTTTCTTATCAGGGATTTTCAAAAGTTTCTTTCCAGGAGCTGGTGCAAAATACATCATGGAAAATCACTGTCCTTAGCTAGTCTAGTAGGCACCCAACCATAAACCATTTAGAATTACTGAAAGCCCAACCCATCATCTCGAGGCTGAAAAAGGCAACCTTCCCCTGGATGTTGGGAATCAGCTCTGACAGTCTCAATGGCTAAAGGAAGAGTCCATTGATGCAGCTGGGAATTATATGCTATAATAACAAACATCATTTAATAAATGCAAATTAAGGAAATTTAAGTACATATATTAAACATACTGTTAAAATTTATATCATCAGTGGGTAGGCAATGTCCACAACCATCCTGTTTTAGCTCGGAGCCTGGATGTCCATCACAACCCACGCAGCGATTACCACCCTTACAAATGCCACATGTATCAATATCTGTGTCTGGAGGTCTCCTAGTAGAACCTGAGACACAGATGCCACACCTGTGAGAGTAAAATAAAAAGTAAATTATTCTCCAGGATCAATTTTTCTAAAGAAATTTGTTTAAACTTACATTAATTCTCATGAACCATTTAGGCAGCTGCTCTGATAATAGATAAATAAAAATAATTAGAATTGACTAACAGATATAAAAACAGTATAATTAAGAGGAAAACTGACTGCTAATTGGTGTATAAGATAGAAAGCTGGGTTTAGCCAAGAGATGGCAGATGAATGGAGGACACATGTTCTCAGAGACTATGGCACATTACAAAACTCCAAAATTTTGTTGTTTTATCTATCTCATTTAAACTATAGCTGTTTTGTTCAGTAACTAAGACAAATTTCTGAGCTTTAAAGTTTAGTAATCTCATTATGTGCTATTACATACTTTATATGAAATACTGGTTTTAAAACAATTATACTCACTTTATTAACCCCTACAATTAAACAAAGTAAATTAAGTCTTCTCACAACAATTGGTGTTTTGTGCATATTTTATTTCTACTATCCACTATACAGACCAAACTAAAATGTTGGTCAGTCAACAAAAATAACTATTGAAATGTGACATAATCACGGTGATAGACATGGTGACCCATGTATAAAACTTGTAGAATACAAAACAGTGTGTGATAACAATTTTCTTTTCTTTTATGACAATGATCATATAAGTTGAAACCCATTTAAAAAAAAAAAAAAATGTAGTAGAAACACTGTAGATAATTATCTTCTTGTTCCATGCATTATGCTTGCAATATTCTGCTGTGATGAACCAGCAACTGAATACAGTATTACATGGGCTTTAATGTAATGGTAATTGTGTCTCACTGATACTGCAAATTTATCTCATTCATAATCCATTTTAAATTTCTTCCCTGGATGTAATGTACAAGTGCTCCCTATATCTTACTACCTCTACACATTTGTTGTCTCTAGGCTTCTTTCCATCTTAGGCATCTCCTTTCCGCTCCTGTAATCACTCATCCTTTCCGGGATTTGCTTGGCCTTCCTATTGGTCTTCAACTTTCACGTTTTTCTAAAAGTATATTTATGCTCACCTCATGCATTTCATTTATTCATTTCAATTTAATTATGCACCCATCTTTGAGGATATTACACGCTATCAGTGACATTACAATTTGTAAAAAGTAAAGAGTAATGGAACACAGTAAACAAAATAATAAGAACAAATCACATTGTAAGCTAGATAACTATAAAACATAGTAATATTTGTCACGTGCAAGTAGCACCTCCTTCCATTAAGCCCACTGCTCATATTATTCACTAAGTCCCACACAGGTTCAGAAGATATGATGTATCCATGGTGTATGTTGTCAGACATGTTCAACAGAACAGACACCACTGGTGGTACAGCAGCAATTTATAAGAAAGCAAGACTTTAGCTGACTGCAGGCATTGGAATAAATCGGTGGTGAAGGTTGAAAATTTGTAGAGCACCAGGACTCAAATCCGGATGCCCCACATCACTAGAATGGTTGCTTTAACCATCTGTGTCATATAGACTTGCTTCCTGCCCAAACCACATTCTCAGCTTGTCACGTGCAAATAGCACCCCCTACCATCAGCCCCACTGCTTGTAGTATTCGCTAAGTCCTGCAGGGGTTTGGAAGATAGGGTACAGCCACACTGAAAGTACCTAGCACTGTAGGATATGTCAAACAGAACAGACACTACATATCAATATATAAAATTTATAAACTGTAAGAGTGGAAATGTAAGGTACTTCTTTGTAAAGTTAATGAATTCCTTACTGTATGAAATACATTTTTTTCATCAATTCTGTATGAAATTACTAAAATTCCTTACTGGGAAAGTTGTTGTTGTTGTGGTCTTCAGTCCTGAGACTGGTTTGATGCAGCTCTCCATGCTACTCTATCCTGTGCAAGCTGCTTCATCTCCCAGTAGATACTGCAATCTACATCCTTCTGAATCCGCTTAGTGTATTCATCTCTTGGTCTCCCTCTACGATTTTTACCCTCCACACTGCCCTCCAATACCACATTGATGATCCCTTGATGCCTCAGAACATGTCCTACCAACCGATACCTTCTTCTAGTCAAGTTGTGCCACAAACTCCTCTTCTCCCCAATTCTATTCAATACCTCCTCATTAGTTATGTGATCTATCCATCTAATCTTCAGCATTCTTCTGTAGCACCACATTTGGAAAGCTTCTATTCTCTTCTTGTCCGAACTATTTATCGTCCATGTTTCACTTCCATACATGGCTACACTCCATACAAATACTCTCAGAAACGACTTCCTGACACTTAAATCTATACTCGATGTTAACAAATTCCTCTTCTTCACAAACACTTTCTTTGCCATTGCCAGTCTACATTTTATATCCTCTCTACTTCAACCATCATCAGTTATTTTGCTCCCCAAATAGCAACGCTCTTTTACTACTTTAAGTGTCTCATTCCCTAATCTAATTCCCTCAGCATTACCTGAGTTAACTCGACCACATTCCATTATCCTCGTTTTGCTTTTGTTGATGTTCATCTTATATCCTCCTCTCAAGACACTGTCCATCCCATTCAACTGCCCTTCCAAGTCCTTTGCTGTCTCTGATAGAATTACAACGTCATCGGCGAACCTTAAAGTTTTTATTTCTTCTCCATGGATTTTAGTACCTACTATGAATTTTTCTTTTGTTTCCTTGATTGCTTGCTCAATATACAGATTGAATAACATTGGGGAGAGGCTACAACCCTGTCTTACTCCGTTTCCAACCGCTGCTTCCCTTTCATGCCCCTCGACTCTTATAACTGCCATCTGGTTTCTGTACAAATTGTAAATAGCCTTTCACTCCCTGTATTTTACCCCTGCCATATCCAGAATTTGAAAGAGAGTATTCCAGTCAACATTGTCAAAAGCTTTCTCTAAGTCTACAAATGCCAGAAACATAAGTTTGCCTTTTCTTAATCTAGCTTATAAGATAAGTTGTAGGGTCAGTGTTGTGTCACGTGTTCAATATTTCTACAGAATTCAAAATGATCTTCCCCAAGGTCGGCTTCCACCAGGTTTTCCATTCATGTGTTGCCTCACGTGTTCCAACATTTCTACGGAATCCTAACTGATCTTCCCCGAGGTCGGCTTCTACAAGTTTTTCCATTCGTCTGCAAAGAATTTGCGTTAGTATTTTGCAGCCGTGACTTATTAAACTGATAGTTCCATAATTTTCACATCTGTCAACACCTGCTTTCTTTGGGATTGGAATTATTATATTATTCTTGAAGTCTGAGGGTATTTCGCCTGTCTCATACATCTTGCCCACCAGATGGTAGAGTTCTGCCAGGGCTGCCTCTCCCAAGGCTGTCAGTAGTTCTAATGGAATGTTGTCTACTCCCGGGGCCTTGTTTCGACTCAGGTCTTTCAGTGCTCTGTCAAACTCTTCACGCAGTATCTTATCTCCCATTTCGTCTTCATCTACATCCTCTTCCATTTCCACAATATTGTCCTCAAGTACATCGCCCTTGTATAAATCCTCTATATACTCCTTCCACCTTTCTGCCTTCCCTTCTTTGCTTAGAACTGGGTTGCCATCTGAGCTCTTGATATTCATACAAGTGGTTCTCTTCTCTCCAAAGGTCTCTTTAATTTTAGTGTAGGCAGTATCTATCTTACCACTAGTGAGACAAGCCTCTACATTCTTACATTTGTCCTCTATCCATGCCTGCTTAGCCATTTTGCACTTCCTGTTGATCTCATTTTTGAGACTTTTGTATTCCTTTTTGCCTGCTTCATTTACTGCATTTTTATATTTTCTCCTTTCATCAATTAAATTCAATATTTCTTCTGTCACCCAAGGATTTCTACTAGCTCTCGTCTTTTTACCTACTTGATCCTCTGCTGCCATCACTACTTCAGCCCTCAAAGCTACCCATTCTTCTTCTACTGTATGTCTTTCCTCCATCCTTGTCAATTGTTCCCTTATGCTCTCCCTGAAACTCTGTACAACCTCTGGTTTAGTCAGTTTATCCAGGTCCCATCTCCTTAAATTCCCACCATTTTGCAGTTTCCTCAGTTTTAATCTACAGTTCATAACCAATAGATTGTGGTCAGCATCCACATCTGCCCCTGGAAATTTCTTACAATTGAAAATCTGGTTCCTAAATCTCTGTCTTACCATTATATAATCTATCTGATACCTTCTAGTGTCTCCAGGATTTTTCCATGTATACAACCTTCTTTTATGGTTCTTGAACCAGGTGTTAGCTATGATTAAGTTATGCTCTGTGCAAAATTCTACCAGACGGCTTCCTCTTTCATTTCTCTCCCCCAATCCATATTCACCAACTATGTTTCCTTCTCTCCCTTTTCCTATTCTCGAATTCCAGTCACCCATGACTATTAAATTTTCGTCTCCCTTCACTACCTGAATAATTTCTATTATCTCATCATACATTTCATCAATTTCTTCATCATCTGCAGAGCTAGTTGGCATATAAACTTGTACTACTGTAGTAGGCATGGGCTTCATGTATATCTTGGCCACCATAATGCGTTCACTATGCTGTTGGTAGTAGCTTACCTGCGCTCCTATTTTTTTATTCATTATTAAACCGACTCCTGCATTACCCCTATTTGATTTTGTATTTATAACCCTGTATTCACCTGACCAAAAGTCTTGTTCCTCCTGCCACCGAAGTTCACTAATTCCCACTATATCTAACTGTAACCTATCCATTTCCCTTTTTAAATTTTCTAACCTACCTGCCTGATTAAGGGATCTGACATTCCACACTCCGATCCAGAGAATGCCAGTTTTCTTTCTCCTGATAACGACGTCCTCTTGAGTAGTCCCTGCCCGTAGATCCAAATGGGGGACTATTTTACCTCCGGAATATTTTAACCAAGAGGACGCCATCATCATTTAACCATACAGTAAGGCTGCATGCCCTCGGGATAAATTACGGCTGTAGTTTCCCCTTGCTTTCAGCCGTTTGCAGTACCAGCACATGAAGGCCGTTTTGGTTGGGCCAGATCAGTCAATCATCCAGACTGTGGCCCCTGCAACTACTGAAAAGGCTGATACCCCTTTTCAGGAACCACACATTTGTCTAGCCTCTCAACAGATACCCCTCTGTTCTGGTTGCACCTACGGTACGGCTATCTGTATCGCTGAGAGGCGCAAGCCTCCCCACCAATGGCAAGGTCTATAGTTCATAGGGGGGGACTGGGAAAGTATGTGACTGAAATGGCTGTGTACTGAAAAATTTAATTCTTAGAATTTTGTAGCTACCTTGCTTGCAATTCCAATTTCAACTGCTATGTAGAAGGCATGCAAAAGATGTGAACATGGCATGAAGTGTTGTAGCTTGAATATGCAAATGATTTGCACTTCAGCACAATGAGACCAAATAGGTGGATGTGACTGCATCTACACTCTTTATGTAGGGAAGCATTACACAGCAAATTTCTCATTCAGAAATTGTGTTGAGTGTTGTTTGTTTGTGAGGAGATCATGTTTTGCTTAATGTAAAAAGGAGTAATGTCACCACCACAAGTGTGAATTCGATGGTGGCATGATTGCGTCCAAGCAAGATGGAGGTTTATGATTGTGATGTATTGCTGCTTAAGTTGGTTGACATCCTATGACTGTCAAGTGTATATGGAATCAATGTGTTGAGGAGGTCCACAATCCATGTCATGCAGCAGCTCATAAGCCCCATGTGATTAGCATCAGAAATCATCTACACATAATTAAGTTTGCCTATAGGATACATTGTTTTTAAGACACCCGGAATGCATCTGATTGGCTTCTTCTGCCACAAGCTACCCCATACCAGTATGCACTATGCTATATAACTATGAAAAAATGCATAATACAAGCTAAGCAAAATTTTTCACCCATACTTATTCCAACTTTGTTTAACAGGTATACTACTCTTGATAGTTTAATACATCTAGACTCTGTGAATGATACCCCATGATTTTAGAATCCAAGTTTAAGCCCATCAATTTAATGATGGATGAAGTTTGTGACAGGATAATTACTTAAGCTTAAAGTTACATTCTCAGTTTTGATTATCATTTATGGCTAACTGGTTACCTTTAAGTCAATGACTGACTATTCTAAGGTTATTTTCTCTGTGTTCCACTCAACTACGTTACACTAAAGGACCGAAGAAAGTGGTATTGGCATGCATATTCAAATACAGAGATATGTACACAGGCAGAATACGGTGCTGCAGTTGGCAACCCCTACATAAGACAACAAGTGTCTGGCACAGTTGTTAGATCTGTTACTGCTACTACAATGGAAGGTTATCATGATTTAAGTGAGTTTGAGCGTGGTGTTACAGTCAGTGCACAAGCGATGGGACACAACGTATCCGAGGTATGATGAAGTGGTGATTTTCCCATACGACCATTTCACGTGTGTACCATGAACATCAGAAGTCTGGTAAAACATCAAATCTCCAACATCGCAGTGGCTGGAAAAGGAACCTCCGAGAACAGGGCCAAAGACAACTAAAGAGAATCATTCAATGTGATGGAAGTACAACCCTTCTGCAAATTGCTGCAGATTTCATTGCTGAGCTGTCAACAAATTTCAGCATGCAAAATATTCAATGAAACATCATCAATATGGGCTTTTGGAGTCGAAGATGACTGCACAACAAAAGCTTTACACTTTGCCCGGGCCCGTCAAAACCTAAATTGGACTGTTGATGGCTGGAAACATGTTGCCTAGTTGGATGAGTCTCGTTTCAAATTATATTGAGCAGATGGACCTGTATGGGTACAGCGACAACCTCATGAATCCCTGGATGTCAGCAGGGGACTGTTCAAGCTGATGGAGGCTCTATAGTGGTGTGGGGTGTGTGCAGTTGGGGGGACCCCTGATATGTCTAGATATGTCTCTGACAGGAGACACATATGTAAGCATCCTGTCTTATCACCTGCATCCATTCATGTTCACTGACATGGGAAATTACCACCCTATTTCCCTGCTGCCAGTTTTTGCCAAGGTGATAGAAATGATTATTGCAAAACATCTTGAAAACTTTCTCATAGAAAATGATATCATAGTCAAAAATCAATTTGGATTTCAAAAGGGGAAAAATGCTGTCAGGGAATTTACTGAAAAGATAATCTCTACTTTAGACAAGGGAAAAAGGTCACAGGTATTTTTTGTGATTTGACCAAAGCTTTTGACTTGATCAATCACTCACTACTTCTACGCAAGTTAGAGAGATATGGGATAGTGGACAGGGCATTGCAGTGTTTAAAACCTTATTTGCCTGAAAGAAAACAGAAAGTTATACTACATTTAAATGGAAAAAAATCATTCTTGGACTGGAAAAAGATTTGTACAGGGGCCCTGCATGGCTCAATTTTATTCACAGAAGACACCTCAGTTTTAATTGAAAATGACAATTTAGAATAAATTCATGATATGTGGAAAATATGGTTTCAACAAGTTGATTAAAACTCAATTTCACAAAAACACAGTTAGTGGAGTTCAGTGCTAAAACATCATCACCATCTCCCATAAAAATAGTGCACAGTGATCAGGAAATGACTGAAGCAAGTTATGTCTGAAGCTTGACAAAAATTTAAATTGGAAGGCACATGTAGACTTGTTAGTGAACAAACCAAACAGCCTAGCTTATGCGATCAATGTCTTATCTGGTTCCACCCTTATGGACACCAGGAAGACAGTCTACCACAGCTACTTTCAAACTATAATTTGATACGGAATAGTTTTCTGGGGAAACTCTATGAACAGCTCAAGATTACTAATACTTTAAACGAGAATTGTAAGAAACATGTGTTTAGTCCAAAAAAGAACATCATGTTACAAATTATGTAAAAAATTAAAAATACTAACCATTCCTTCTCTGTACATCTATGAAATTTTTATTTCCAGATATAAAAATCAAAACCCACATGACAATTTTCATTTCAACCACAATTACAATACTTGTCACAGATAAAATTTCAAACTTCCCTTCCATAATTTAAAATTTTATGCTCAAACACCATTGTACACAGGATTAAAAATTTACAATAAATTAAATAATACAAATATGTTATTTAAGACACTAGTAGGAAAATGTTATTATTTAATTGAAGAATTCATGCAGGATAGTTTGGCAGTTTGAAAAAAAAAGAAAAAATAAAGGTTATGTATTGTATAATAAATTCTTAATATATTTTAAAAATTGTATTTCAAGCTGCAAAATGCCCATAAGTGTTATATATATTCTTGTTAAATTGTTCATGTCTAAAAATTCAGAAACGTCTGATTAAATATGTTAATTATTACAACTTTATTTTTTAAAAGTAATTTGACATGTCTCTAGTACAAAAATCTTTGATTTGTAACTGTACGTTATGAGATGAATAAACTACATTCTACATTGTACATTCCATGAGCAATTCCAGCAGGAAGCAGATTACAGAGTACCTGATGGCTCAACACAAAAGTTTTGTCTCAAGTACAGATAGTGTTGAGGATCAGTGGACAAAGTTCAAAACCATTGTACAATATGCGTTAGATGAGTATGTGCCAAGCAAGATCGTAAGAGATGGAAAAGAGCCACTGTGGTGCAACAACCGAGTTAGAAAACTGCTGCGGAAGCAAAGGGAGGTTCACAGCAAACATAAACATAGCCAAAGCCTTGCAGACAAACAAAAATTACGCGAAGCGAAATGTAGTGTGAGGAGGGCTATGCGAGAGGCGTTCAATGAATTCGAAAGTAAAGTTCTACATACTGACTTGGCAGAATATCCTAAGAAATTCTGGTCTTATGTCAAAGCGCTAGGTGGATCAAAACAAAATGTCCAGACACTCTGTGACCAAAATGGTACTGGAACAGAGGATGACAGACTAAAGGCCGAAATACTAAATGTCTTTTTCCAAAGCTGTTTCACAGAGGAAGACTGCACTGTAGTTCCTTCTCTAGATTGTTGCACAGATGACAAAATGGTAGATATCGAAATAGACAACAGAGGGATAGAGAAACAATTAAAATTGCTCAAAATAGGAAAGGCCACTGGACCTGATGGGATACCAGTTCGATTTTACACAGAGTATGCGAAGGAACTTGCCCCCCTTCTTGCAGCGGTGTACTGTAGGTCTCTAGAAGAGCATAGTGTTCCAAAGGATTGGAAAAGGGCACAGGTCATCCCCGTTTTCAAGAAGGGACATCGAACAGATGTGCAGAACTATAGACCTATATCTCTAACGTTGATCAGTTGTAGAATTTTGGAACACGTATTATGTTCGAGTATAAAGACTTTTCTGGAGACTAGAAATCTACTCTGTAGGAATCAGCATGGGTTTCAAAAAAGACTGTCGTGTGAAACCCAGCTCGCGCTATTCGTCCACGAGACTCAGAGGGCCATAGACACATGTTGACAGGTAGATGCTGTGTTTCTTGACTTCCGCAAGGCATTCAATACAGTTCCCCACAGTCGTTTAATGAACAAAGTAAGAGCATATGGACTATCAGACCAATTGTGTGATTGGATTGAGGAGTTCCTAGATAACAGAATGCAGCATGTCATTCTCAATGGAGAGAAGTCTTCCGAAGTAAGAGTGATTTCAGGTGTGCTGCAGGGGAGTGTCATAGGACCATTGCTATTCACAATATACATAAATGACCTGGAGGATGATATCGGAAGTTCACTGAGGCTTTTTGCAGATGATGCTGTGGTGTATCGAGAGGTTGTAACAATGGAAAATTGTACTGAAATGCAGGAGGATCTGCAGCGAATTGACGCATGGTGCAGGGAATGGCAATTGAATCTCAATGTAGACAACTGTAATGTGCTGCGAATACATAGAAAGATAGATCCCTTATCATGTAGCTACAAAATAGCAGGTCAGCAACTGGAAGCAGTTAATTCCATAAATTATCTGGGAGTACGCATTAGGAGTGATTTAAAATGGAATGATCATATAAAGTTGATCGTCGGTAAAGCAGATGCCAGACTGAGAGTCATTGGAAGAATCGTAAGGAAATGCAATCCGAAAACAAATGAAGTAGGTTACAGTACGCTTGTTTGCCCACTGCTTGAATACTGCTCAGCAGTGTGGGATCCGTACCAGATTGGGTTGATAGAGGGGATAGAGAAGATCCAACGGAGAGCAGCGCGCTTCGTTACAGGATCATTTAGTAATCGCGAAAGCATTACGGAGATGATAGATAAACTCCAGTGGAAGACTCTGCAGGAGAGATGCTCAGTAGCTCAGTACAGGCTTTTGTTAAAGTTTCAAGAACATACCTTCACCGAAGAGTCAAGCAGTATATTGCTCCCTCCTACGTATATCTCACGAAGAGACCATGAGGATAAAATCAGAGAGATTAGAACCCACACAGAAGCAGTCCTTCTTTCCACGAACAATACGAGACTGGAATAGAAGGGAGAACCGGTAGAGGTACTCAGGGTACCCTCCGCCACACACCGTCAGGTGGCTTGCGGAGTATGGATGTAGGTGTAGATTTAGACAATGTGATACCCCACACATCCAGAATTGCAAAAGAGTGGCTCCAGGAACACTCTTCCGAGTTTAAACACTTCTGCTGGCCACCAAACACCCCAGACATGAACATTATTAATCATATCTGGGATGCCTTGCAATGTGCTGTTCAGAAGAGATCGCCAGCCCCTCATATTCTTAAGGATTTATGGACAGCCCTGCAGGATTCGCGGTGTCAATCCCCTCCAGCACTACTTCAGACGTTTGTGGAGTCCATGCCTCATTGTGTTGTGGCACTTCTGCATGTTTGAGGGGACCTACATGATATTATGCAGGTGTACCAGTTTCTTTTGACTCTTCAGTGTATTTAAAGTTACTATGGAAGTGGTATCATCAGCACAAAGAATTGCTAGAACTAGGCCAGTTGTAAGAAACACCTCCTGAGACATTTAGAAATAAAATAACTTTTCCCCTATCTGCATGAATAGCATGGCGTGTTGGGTGGGGGGAGGTGTTGGGGGGGGGGGGGGGTTGCGCGGGGAGGTGTTGTGGGGGAGGTCCAGTTTGAGAGCTGCAACTTTCTCACTAACATTGGTCTCACAGATCTTCTAAGTTTGTAAATTTGTGGTAAGTACTTATGGGACCAAACTGCTGAGCTCACTGGTCCCTAGGCTTACACACTATTTAATCTAATTTAAACCAACTTACACTAAGGAGAACACACACACCCATGCCTGAGGGAGGATTCGAACCTCCAATGAGGGGAGCCGTGCAATCCGTGGCAAGATGCCGCAGTCGGCGCGGTTACCCCGCGCAGTGCAGATCTTCTAAGCTACAGGTAACAAGCCAGTGAACGGTTGTCCTTAAAATACAAGTTATGTCTGTATAACTATTAATTTCCTAGAAACAGGCATGTCTAACTAGAGCACCAGGAAAAATTATTCTGGAAATAAATGAGGTGACATGACATTTTCTACAGCGTTCCACACTGATGAGTTTGTTTTAAAACTGTACTAACAGTTAGTCACAGTTGTGTTATAAGTGAAATGTTCATAGACTTGTTGATTCATGAAATGTCCTACTATTTCTGAAAAAACTGCTGCAAGGAAACTGCACAGTATTTACTAACAGATGACTTGTCAAATTTCTTAAGAAAAGAAACATTCTCCTTAACCTTAAAACAGTCTACAGTAGGAAAGTATGTAGCCCTTTGACTGGGGTTTACATCTGGTTTATGCATTTAAAACATGCTCTTTCATGCTAACTTTTCCACAACAATTTGCTTTATGTCTCCTTTTATCCTTGCAAGTCATAGGACACATCATATCTTCTGCTTGGTTTTATTTTTCTCACTAAGAAGCTATATGTTTTTGGTTCACAACTATGTAAGGATTAGTAGAATTTAGATATTCATCATTACTGCCATTTTTGCATCTTAATTTCATGTTCCACGAAGATTTTATGACTTGATTGGTAATGTTTGACACTTTTTAGTTTCTATTGAGGATTTCCTGTCTTAAAATGTTATCTTTTAATATAGTATTCCCAAAATATTTGAGTTTTGGGAATTATTTCAGTCTGGCCTCTTCCAGAAAGCAGTCTGAATCATTTCCTTCACTGTGGATGGTATTTCCTAATGTTTAAATTTGCTGATTTACAGCTGTATTATTATTATCATCATTATTTTGTTCAGTATAGCAAGAGTTTCCTGTACTGACTCTTCTGATTCTCCACATGTTACTCTTATAACAGCACAGGTTTTCAAATACAAGGGAATAAGCCTTATATTCAGTTTCATTTTAAATCTCATGATTAGATTCATAACTATGATCAACAGAATTGGTGATAAAACACACCCTTTTTTTATCCGGATATTGCTACAGAGATGTAGCAAAAAAATTGTCATTAGTATATTCCAAAGCAACTTACAGACCTTATGTGAGACAATACCAACAGTTTTAAACTATGTCTAAGAATAATTGTGAAGTTGTCCCAAGTTTTCAGTACCTATCCATAAGTATTCTTGTAACATACATGAAGTTCTTACTGCTTTAATCTCTCTTAATATCACTGTTCTGCCAACCCTCTTGCAGTTCAGCTTATCTTTCTCTCTTCTCTACATAATCTGTCCCAGCACTTTCAAGGAGTGTGATTATACACAGATTTTTAAATGCAAGTAGGTGGCAATACACATGTTGAAATTTTGAGTAAGTACTGGAACCAAAACCAGAACTATACTTTCATGAAGGTTTTTCTGCATTTACTAAAAGAGAAACCATTCAGAAAAAATAGAAGAGAAAGAAATCCCCACAACAATTTTCTGCCAAAAGTTCTGGTCAAATGTAAATAATTTAGGAGTAGAGGTAACAATTCATCGAATAGTAGAGGCAATTAGTCATTGACAGGCAAATATACAAGATTATCCCCTCTATTGTGTTCTTACCTAAATATGATACTTTGCTTTATTTGCAACAAGAACACAGATGAATACAAATTTCACTTACAAGTTAATGACTGCTCCAGAAGATGATGTTCCATCACATGGCTGTTGCTCATTTTGGGCCTTAAAAATAAACACATCAGGCTGAAATTAGAATCTGTACCAAAATAAAATACCCAATTTTAAATTTAATTTTTCTTTCTTCTCTTCACACCATACAGTACTGTCAGAGAACAGAAAAAAGTATAAATCCATCACTAAACTGTACTGGCAGTGTATCAACTGTAGTTAGTTTCTTTGCATCCCCATGGCAACAACAAACTTTATCATTTATATTTCACAAATGGGATAGAAAAGATGGTTATGACTTGGCAATACACATCAGTCTAGCAAATTAATAATTAAGGGCTATGATGCAGCAACAATGAACTGGCACTGAAATCAGGACTTGTCCTCAAAATTATCTGTAACTGTTCTCCTTTAACCTCCCATAGTTTCTTGAATACACAGCAACCACATTTCAGGACTAATGAAGTCATAACTGAATCTTTTTCTTATTTTCTCTAAATTAAGGTATCACCTTACCAAATAGAAGTAACCAGGGATATTGAATATATGTAGAGAAGGGCAGCACAAATTGTCATGGGTTTGTTTGACCTGTGGGAGAGTGTTACAATGGTGTTGAAGAAATTGAACTGGCGGACTCTTGAAGATAGATGTAAACTATTCGAAGAAAGTCTACTAACAAAGTTTCAAGAACCAGTTTTAAATGATGAGTCCAGGAACATACCATAACCCCCTACATCTCGCCCACGTAGTCACTGTGTGGCCAAGATTAGAATAAGTACAGCACACACAGAGGCATTCAAACAATGATTCTCACCAGACTCCATACATGAATGACATGAGAAGAACCCCTAATAACTGATACAATGGGATATAACCTCTGACATGCACCTTCTGGTGGTCTGCAGAGTATGGATATAGATGTAGACCTTACTGTTCAGTTTCTGAACACGTTTTCTTTGTTGTTTCACAGAATGATTGCAGATGACATTGTTGGTGGTAACTTCCCCTGATTTCAATTTATTAGTCTGGTGATAAGATTACTGTTGCGTGAGACACTGTTGTCTTTGACATTGGTACTAACCCCAGCAGTGAAGGTAAGAGATTCTACTTATTCTTCAGCTCTCAGCTCCTGCCATGCTAGTGTATCTTCTATGAGAAAGTTAAGTGAAAAGTATTTAGATTTTGTTCAATTATTGTAAAAAGAAAACAATTTGTTCTAGCGTACATTAACATATTTTCTAGTAAATCAGTTGTCAAATGCTAAGAGTCTCTAAATACGAGAATTCTTCCAAGCTGTCGTACAGAGGGAAGTGAGTTATCAGGCACAGCAATTAATAAACACAGGCATTTATATTCATAATAGCATTCTTGGGACTACCAATTCTGGCAATTCGTCAACAATGTTACCATCCAGTACTTCATGAGCCGGGCTGTGACACTGTTCTGCTCTACTATCCAACTCTTGGGCCTCCCAAACATCTTTGGACTGTTGGATAATAATCAACAGATTGTTTTCATGAAGCCTCAGGATCAGTTCAAAGGGGGTGGTTGTTCTATTTTTTCCTGTATTATTTTGCTGGAATAGATATAATTTTCAGTTCTCTTATTCTTCATCGTGGTTGTAATCCCGTTTGCTATAACTTTTGATTCCTCTCGCAAAATTAATTTTCGTTACTTTAACTATAGTAAGTATAAACCTAAATAACTGAATAATTTATTCAGTAATTACAAACTACATACTCACCATGGGGCACTTCGGTATGTTAGCTTCGGCATTAGTGATGAGAATAAAGATGGCCAGTAGAACTGCACCTATAAAATTCATTAATTCAATGAGAAGGGTGCATCATGTTACAATGTTGTCATAACTATTTATTACGATCACTTCTATCAGTTATATAACGATAAAAAAAATTTCACTATTGACATACAGCAATACAGTTAAAAGAGTGTCTGTCTTGTATGCACGAAACTTCAGTATAAATGTTCATTCTTATCAAATTTCTGTATACACTGTGGTGCTTCTAATGGTGTAAATGTGGGAGCGTGGGAATAGGTACAGTCACAATAACGTAACGCTTTTCACATGGATATTGACACTGTTATACAACAATAATGGAAGAAATAATCCCTAGTCATATTGAATGAACCACTACCGGTACGGTATTCCATAGGAAATAGAAGCCTAAATCATCAGGCACTTTCCAGTAATGCTAAAATCATCTAGACTCCATCAATCATTGCAAAGTATAACATTTCACTCAGTTCAGTGAGCTGCGTTGGTAGTTTCAAGACTGCTATTTCGAAAAATGGTGCCACGAATGACGTTGCAACAATCAGTACGCGAAAATGTTCTATAGTTTTAGACTTTGGCGATTGTCTTTCGTTCTCATTCATTTATTTTTCATATTTACTCTATGTCAATGGACTCTAGTTGATGATTTTTCAACCGAGGGCATTGGGAGCGTCCTATGCAGTTGGCCAGTTGTGAGAATGTATTTTCCAACACCACAGTGTTTTTCAGTATTTTTGTTGTTGTACATTCAAATGACAGCGGGCCGAATAAATGATCAGAAGAGAAGAACAAGAGAGGTACGGAAAAATGAAGTGTTCGGTATGTACACTCCTGGAAATTGAAATAAGAACACCGTGAATTCATTGTCCCAGGAAGGGGAAACTTTATTGACACATTCCTGGGGTCAGATACATCACATGATCACACTGACAGAACCACAGGCACATAGACACAGGCAACAGAGCATGCACAATGTAGGCACTAGTACAGTGTATATCCACCTTTCGCAGCAATGCAGGCTGCTATTCTCCCATGGAGACGATCGTAGAGATGCTGGATGTAGTCCTGTGGAACGGCTTGCCATGCCATTTCCACCTGGCACCTCAGTTGGACCAGCGTTCGTGCTGGACGTGCAGACCGCGTGAGACGACGCTTCATCCAGTCCCAAACATGCTCAATGGGGGACAGATCCGGAGATCTTGCTGGCCAGGGTAGTTGACTTACACCTTCTAGCGCACGTTGGGTGGCACGGGATACATGCGGACGTGCATTGTCCTGTTGGAACAGCAAGTTCCCTTGCCGGTCTAGGAATGGTAGAACGATGGGTTCGATGACGGTTTGGATGTACCGTGCACTATTCAGTGTGCCCTCGACGATCACCAGTGGTGTACGGCCAGTGTAGGAGATCGCTCCCCACACCATGATGCCGGGTGTTGGCCCTGTGTGCCTCGGTCGTATGCAGTCCTGATTGTGGCGCTCACCTGCACGGCGCCAAACACGCATACGACCATCATTGGCACCAAGGCAGAAGCGACTCTCATCGCTGAAGACGACACGTCTCCATTCGTCCCTCCATTCACGCCTGTCGCGACACCACTGGAGGCGGGCTGCACGATGTTGGGGCATGAGCGGAAGACGGCCTAACGGTGTGCAGGACCGTAGCCCAGCTTCATGGAGACGGTTGCGAATGGTCCTCGCCGATACCCCAGGAGCAACAGTGTCCCTAATTTGCTGGGAAGTCGCGGTGCGGTCCCCTACGGCACTGCGTAGGATCCTACGGTCTTGGCGTGCATCCGTGCGTCGCTGCGGTCCGGTCCCAGGTCGACGGGCACGTGCACCTTCCGCCGACCACTGGCGACAACATCGATGTACTGTGGAGACCTCACGCCCCATGTGTTGAGCAATTTGGCGGTACGTCCACCCGGCCTCCCGCATGCCCACTATACGCCCTCGCTCAAAGTCCGTCAACTGCACATACGGTTCACGTCCACGCTGTCGCGGCATGCTACCAGTGTTAAAGACTGCGATGGAGCTCCGTATGCCACGGCAAACTGGCTGACACCGACGGCGGCGGTGCACAAATGCTGCGCAGCTAGCGCCATTCGACGGCCAACACCACGGTTCCTGGTGTGTCCGCTGTGCCGTGCGTGTGATCATTGCTTGTACAGCCCTCTCGCAGTGTCCAGAGCAAGTATGGTGGGTCTGACACACCGGTGTCAATGTGTTCTTTTTTCCATTTCCAGGAGTGTACTTCCTGAGCAACACGTTATGGTATCATACTCTTAGTAGGTACGGTATGGTGTGCATATTTAATTGTAAACCCTTTTTGTCCATGATGACCTGTAGATTACCTGCACTTTGTTCACAATACTGTAAATCTAAATTTATTAGGTTGGTTTATAACTTCATAGAGTGTTTATCTTTCATGTTGGTATTCCGGTTGCTATGGGTTCATCTATCGATAGTCATTTTTTTTTATAGTTCACTGTTGCTATTTGAGTTTACATATTGTCATTTGGAGATAGTGAGTATAGCTATGGATGCTAGAAAATGGAGTGGCAAGTGAAGAAATGTGAACATTTCCGACATTGTTTGAGTTCATTACGGGGAGTGACAGCAGTGGAGGCAGTTAGAAATATTTGCACCATATACATGGATAATATCACTTGACTGAGCACGGCAAGAAAATGGTTTTTTTGTTTTAAGGAGGATCGTTTGGACACTAGTGACTCTGCACATTCAGGAAGACGATCAGGGTTTGATTAAGATCATTTAAACGCATTAATCCACATTGATCCACGTCAGTGTAATAGAGATCTGGCAAATGTGATGAACTGTGATCATTCCACAACTGTGCAACATTTTCATGGAATGAGGGAGTTCAAAAATCGAGTGTGTGTGTACCACATGCTCTAAAGTAAAAATCACAAAAATCTGCGGGTGGATATATGTGCATCTCGGCTTGATGGCCATTAGTTGGTTCGTGAACAACGCCGACCATTTCTATCCAGTATCATTACGAGTGACGAGAAATGGTGTCTTTAAGCTAACATACGGAAAAGAAAGGAATGCCTGAGCCCAAACAAATTAGCAACTCCTCGTACAAAGAACTGCACATGTCCACAGAAGATAATGTTATGTATCTGGCGGAACAGCGACAGTGTGGTGTCCTGCGAATTGCTTCCGCGATGTGATCATTACTGCTGACATGTATTGTCAACTACTGAGACGTGTTGCAGACGCAGTCCAAGAACAACGACCAGGAAGACTGCGTGAAGTGATGCTTCTCCACGATAATGCCCGCTCGCATTCTGATAGGTTGACCAAAAACACTATACAAGGGTTGGGTTGGGAAGTCATTCCGCACTCATCTTTTTCACCTGATTTTGCGCCCTCAGATTTTCACCTTCTTTGCACTCTTTGAAACAACCTCGAAGGAACTTCCTTTCCGGATGAAGATGCACTCTGAACATGGCTCGACGAGTTCATCACCTCAAAACCACGTGATTTCTACAGTCGCGCAATAGAAAAGTTACCCCGGCGCTGGTTAATTATAGTAAGTAGTGAAGGAGAGTGTCTTTTGACGACTAAAGCCTCTGTTATGTGAATCTGTTCTGTTTATTAAACTTACGGAAAAACGCTATGAACTTGTACACCAACCGAATATCTCCATATGTCGTCAAACATTGGGATATTTACAAGAGTAGGACGCTTTATGATCACCTGGATTGATAACCATTTTGTGACAAAAATGTACTTCATTCCCACTACACGTGCAACGAACCGCAACTGTCCATCGCCAAGAAATGCAGATGATAAACGGGTATTCATTGGACAAATATATTATACTAGAACTGACATGTGATTACATTTTCACGCAATTTGGGTGCACTGATCCTTAAAAATCAGTACCCAGAACAACCACCTCTGGCCGTAATAACGGCCTTGATACCCCTGGGCATTGAGTCAGACAGGGCTTGGATGGCGTGTACAGGTACAGCTGCCCATGCAGCTTCAACACGATACCATAGTTCATCAAGAGTAGCGACTGGCGTAGTGTGACGAGCCAGTTGCTCTGCTACCATTGACCAGACGTTTTCAGTTGGTGAGAGATCTGGAGAATGTGCTGGCCAGGGTAGCAGTCGAACATTTTCTGTATCCAGAAAGGCCCATACAGGACCTGCAACATGAGGTCGTGCATTATCCTGCTGAAATGTACGGTTTCGCAGGGATCAAATGAAGGGTAGAACCACGGGTCGTAACACATCTGAAATGTAACATCCACTGTTCAAAGTGTGTCAATGCGAACAAGAAGTGACCGACACGTGTAACCAATGGCACACCATACCATCACACCGGGTGATACGCCAGTATGGCGATGACAAATACACGCTTCCAATGTGCCTTCACCGCAATGTCGCCAAACTCGAATGTGACCAAATGGTTCAAATGGCTCTGAGCACTATGGGACTTAACATCTTAGGTCATCAGTCCCCTAGAACTTAGAACTACTTAAACCTAACTAACCTAAGGACATCACACACATCAATGCCCGAGGCAGGATTCGAACCTGCGACCGTAGCAGTCCCGTGGTTCCAGACTGCAGCGCTTAGAACCGCACGGCCACCACGGCCGGCTCGAATGCGACCATCATGATGCTGTAAACAGAACCTGGATTCATCTGAAAAAATGACGTTTTGCCATTCGTGCACCCAGGTTTGTCGTTGAGTACACCATCGCAGGCGTTCCTGTCTATGATGCGGCATCAAGGGTAACCGCAGCCATGGCCTCCGAGCTGATAGTCCTTGCTGCTGCAAACGTCGTCGAACTGTTCGTGCAGATGGTTGTTGTCTTGCTAACGTCCCCATCTGTTGACTCAGGGATCGAGACGTGGCTACACGATCCGTTACAGCCATGCAGATAAGATTCCTGTCATCTCGACTGCTAATGATATGAGGCCGTTGGGATCCAGCACTGTGTTCCGTATTACCCTCCTGAAACTACCGATTCCATATTATGCTAACAGTAATTGGATCTCGACCAACGCGAGCAGCAAAGTCGCGATATGATAAACTGCAATCGCGATAGGCTACAATCCGACCTTTGTCAAAGTCGGAAACATGATGGTACGCATTTCTCCTCCTTACACGAGGCATCACAACAACGTTTCACCAAGCAACGCTGGTCAACTGCTGTTTGTGTATGAGAAATCGTTTGGAAACTTTCCTCATGTCAGCACGTTGTAGATGTCGCCACTGGCGCCAACCTTGCGCGAATGCTCTGAAAAGCTAATCATTTGCATATCACAGCATCTTCTTCCTATCGGTTAAATTTCGCGTCTGTAGCAACTCATCTTCGTGGTGTAGCAATTTTAATGGCCAGTGGTGTATCTGCAGATCGGATATAGGCGGGAAAATCGCAGCGATCGATCGTTGATTGCTCTGAACTCTCGTGGAATCTTCACTTTGCAGATAAACTGTAGGTGACACGAGCTTCTCCGTCTGATGAATCATATGCAACATGTGACAACGTAGCTGTCTAGAGATAGGCAGAAACAAGAACTCAGGAGAATCGAGAAGTCTGTTCTCAAGAACCGAAATGAATCAAATACCAAACCAAGATCTTCGGCAAGTATAACATCTAGCTTTTTTGAAAAAGCCACACAGCCTTATACTAGCGACCTCTTTTGCAGTTAAATGAAAGATGTGTAACTTCGAGATGCAACGTTTGCACTGCTCACTGCAATTGCAACAACAAATTTGTGTAGTGCATTGAAAGTCGTATGCAGCAAATTCTATCTAATTATCTGCAAATACTCTCACTCGACAAAGTGAATATACTCGTATTACCTGAGATTTTTCCTCACAAACTGAAGATGATATCCGAGGATGTTCTATTCGACAGAACTAAGGCATCTTATCACTCGGCATAGAAACCTGGAAACTGAGGATTTGAAACTAATATCTTTCGATAGATTTCGTTTCGATCAGTGTGGCACCGACAACGGTCGGCAGACGACGCGCGATTATATCGGCCGACAGCTTGGAGACGAGTGCTGCATTGTAGATTTTTGCGGTTAAAACGACACCGAATACACGTGAATGAACTATATTTGTTTGGAAAAGAACGTTGTGTGTACTGTGTGCTCTTTCCTCTGTTAATGGAACAACCAGACAAGTTTCACGAACATTTGCGATGAAGAGAGAAACTTGTAATTACGTACTAGGGATGATTCATGGTGACACTGAAAAGCAAGGTTACAAACACTCTACACCACTTAAAATAAATTCAGGAAAACGCACATTAACCTTCAATGACTGTCATTCAGCATATGTGTGAAAGACAAACATAAATTTTAGAATCAGATATAGTGAACACCTAAAGCACTGAAAAGTTTAAACACATAAACCACTTCTGCAAACTATCTCATATAACATAGTCACCGCTCTGCTGTCTTGAAAACGCCATTAAGCAGGTAATAATAATTCGCAGACAGCTAATCCTATCTACCATAAACCTAAAAAGCTCCACTACAGTAACCTTAAGGGGCTCCGGAACGCCCTATACTTGCAATGTTAAAATAACGCTTATAAATTACATCTCTCCTCACAAAGTATTTGAGGTAGGAAGTTGAACTTTTTACAGATTATTTATTGGAATATGGGCTACAGCTTAACACAGGGATTTTACAAAATTTTAGTTCAGTTATTAAAGATGATTTTTTTTTCAATTGTAATGAAAATTCGCAACATTTTTTTGCAATTTTTTTATTTATATATTCAAAAATATACAGTTTTTTGGAAAAAAGCTGTGTTAAATTATGCAGAAGGTACTGTGTAACAATTACTGAAAGTTTGAAACAAATATGTTTGGAAGATCCTTAGAAAACATGTAATTAGTATGAGAAAATAAAAGTTTTGGGAATCGAGCGACAAAGATTGGATTAACTTTTTAGTGCATTCCAGGTCCATAGGATGGATTATCTTCATCCTCTGCAAACTCCTCCTCCAGCTTCCTCTTGTTCCTCCTCCTGTTTACTCTTGCTTGTATTTCTAGACTCTTTACAGCCCTGTCTGCAGCCCGAAGGCGTTCCTTGTCTAAAGCAAGCATCGCTCGTTGTTGTGTTCGTAGATTTTGCTACCATTTTCTTCAGTTGCAGTTACTGCAACACTGTTCCAAAAGGTGGTCATGTATGAACACTTATCACATTTCAGTTGTATTTCACTAGCAAGTCCTAAGTGCTTTATTATGGAGAGTTCCAGACCAACTTCACTACAATGAATACATCTTACACAGTTTGAAAAAATTCCTTTGAGAACCGACATATCAAATATTTCATTCACATCCGATTCGCCCATAAAACATTCATAGTTTTCACTCATTGAACCAAGCTTCTTCTGTGAAGTATTTTCTTTCCCACTTTGACTGCTATGGGCAGGTGTACTTGAGAGGTTAGGTTCACTCACTTGGTTATCGTCTTTATTGTTTACAATAATAACACATACCTTTGGCTTTCCAACATTTCTCCTTTTCTTAAAAGCCTTCAGAGGATTTTTAATAACTTTACTTTTACTCATTATTATACTTCAACAAAACAGAGACTCAAGAAACAGAATTAATTACGAATATTTTCGAGATAACGACAGAGTAAATAAACATGAAACAATCGACAATGACACCAGCGATATATATTGAACCATCACAGGTTAGCCACAACACATACTTTATCTCACATCACTAAAATGTACCTGATGAACACGGACGTTAATAATAACACCATTTGACAGCAGTTTGACAGCGCCACAGTGGGTCACGCCCATGTAGAACACATTTCTAAAAAAATTTAAAAATAGTTGTAGTCTTCGGAATCGAATAAATTATATATCTATTAAAAGGTAATAGTCTGCAGATTCAGAAAACGCAAAAAAGTAAAAATAGAACTTTTTATGATTTTGAGCCTTTCCGGAGCCCCTTAAGCATCAAAATTGACAAACGCTACCTTCCTTACTTGAGCACACTATTTTTAATGGTTGAAATGGCTCTGAGCACTATGGGACTTAACATCTGAGGTCATCAGTCCCCTAGAACTTAGAACTGTTCAAACCCAACTAACCTAAGGACATCATACACTTCCAAGCCCGAGGCAGGATTCGAACCTGCGACCGTAGCTATTGCGCGGCTCCAGATTGAGGCGCCTAGAACCGCTCGGCCACACCGGCCAGCCACTATTTTTAGTGCTTATAATCTAGGCCATTGATTTCCGTTACAGATTTTTCCTCTGTGGCAGGTGACATGCTGCATTAAGTATAGACATGAGGCTGAAATTTGGTAGAAAGCCACAGGACATGCATAAAGTAATACACAGTCCAGTAACATAAATGTGACTGTCTGTCAAAAACCTTAATAAGCACGTTTTACCGCACGGACGTGTAGCAGGAGAGTCATTGGGTTTCTGGAAGGTCCCAACAAATATGTGGAACCATGCGAACTCCAGTACCCTGCACTAGTTCCCTCGGTCGAAGATCCATGACGCGAATAGCCCTATCGCGGGCCGGCCGGAGTGGCCAAGCGGTTCTAGGCGCTAAAGTCTGGAACCGCGTGACCGCTACAGTCATGGGTTCGAATCCTGCCTCGGGCATGGATGTGTGTGATGTCCTTAGGTTGGTTAGGTTTAAGTAGTTCTAAGTTCTAGGCGACTGATGACCACAGCAGTTAAGTCCCATAGTGCTCAGAGCCATTTGAACCATTTTGAACCCTAGCGCGGTGGTCTCACAGATTCTCGATTGGGTTTAAATCCAGGAAGTCTGGTGGCCAAGCGAGTACCGTCAACTCATCCTGGTGCTCTCCGAACCACGATCATATATTGCAAGCGGTGTGACACGTTGCATTGTTCTGCTGGTAGCTGCCATCGTGCTGAGAAAAAACGAGGAGAGATGCATACTGTGTTGATCTACTTTGCCTTCCAGAATGACGAAATCGCCTCGGGAATCACGAAAACATTCGCCAGACCATAGCGCTCCCTCCTCCAGTCTGGACCCTTCCGACGATTGTTGCAGTCTGCTCGCTTTCAGACTTTTCACGCCGATGGATTCTAAAACGCGATTCATCTGAAAAGGCCATCTTTCATCACTCAGTGAACGTCCAGTTGGGGTATTGGCGTGCAAACTCCAACCTTCGTCACTGATGAACTGCAGTCCGCATCGATGCATGAACCAGGCTCCTCCTGCTGAAACCCTTACGCCAAACCGTTTGCCGAACGATCGTTGAGGATGTAGTATCGTTGGCACAGGTACTACTACAACACCGCGCCAACACAAGGTTTGCAGCCTGTCGTCTGCCGAGGACAGCGCACTCTAGCGGGCTGTGCAGCTCGACGGAACTGGAGTGTGCCTCGTTCACTTCTTAGCTAGATTTCAACCTAGGCAGGCTCACTTTCACAATCGGCCCTCAGCCAGTTCTGTAATGTTTGCGTTGATTCTCTGAGGAGGGCCCATCAGGCTTAGTCCCTGAGAATATGTTGTATTTGTTCATGGTATTCCATGTTACGAGATTGTCGGTTCATAGCCGCAGCTGCAGTCCTACAAACTACTGAAGATGAGTAATTTCATTGTACTATGTGTTTCTTGAAACAATAATCCTTCTCTCTAACAGTGTGCCATACCGCGTATTATTGCAACCAGGAATAGACAAATGTCATAAACGTTTCGAAGAAGGTCGAGAAGACGTTGAAGACGACGACCGCTCTGGACACCCTGTCATATCAGTTACTGTGGAAGAAGCAAAGAAAATGTTTCTGGAAAATCGTCTAATCACTATTAGAAAGATACTGATGATATAGGCACATCCTTTGGCTCATGCTGAGCAATTTTTTCGGATGTATTGGGCATGAAAAGTGTAGCAGCAATTGTTGCGCAGTGGTTGAATTTCGATCAAAATCGACGTCGTGTAGACATCGCTCAGGAATTGCTAAATGAAGTCGACAACAATCCATGTCACGAGAACAGATGACGGCTATGATGTCGAAACCAAGACACATTCGTCCGAATGGAAACTGCCTAAAGAGCCAAGAGCGAAAAAGATTAGGCAAGTACGATCACATGTCAAGATTCTTCGCACTACTTTCTTCGATTACAGTAGGATAGCATCATGAGTTCCTGCCTTATGGTCGTACGATCAATAAGGAATACTACGTGGAAGTCATGCGCCGTTTATGTGAAGCAATCCGAAGAAAACGACCAGAATTGTAACGAAACCACTTGTGGAAATATGCTCCTGCTCACACTCCAATGCCTGTTCGTGATGTTTTGGCAAAAAAGGAAAACCGTTATGTTGCCTCAGCCACCGTATTCTACAGACATGGCATCCTACGACTTCTTTCTGTTCCAGAGGCTGAAGAGAAACATGAAGACGTCGTTATGCCTCTATTGATGAGCTAAAAGCAGAATCACTGAAGGAGCTGAACACCATGACGGAGAGCAAGTTCCAGATGGAAAAAAGCGCTGGCGCAAGTGGATTATATCTGAGTGAGATTATTTTGAAGGGGACAAAGTTGACGATGAATAAAGATTCATTAAGAAAAAAGATCCCTTTAATTTTTGAGCACTCCTCGAAAACCCACACATTCATTTTAATCTCCTCATCATTGTGAAATTACGCATCTTATGCTATGTGTTATTTGTATTAAGCCTTCTTTACACCGGAATGAAGAGAAACAAATGAGTATTCGCAGACAGTGTTCACTGTTGACTACCATTCGCTTGTATCTGTGAACAAGCGGTTACACTGGAGGGAACGGAAGAGAACGCGAGAGAACGAGCATATGTTGCCAACCATATGAATGCTGTATTATTATTTTTGGCACTAGTGACCACCATCCAGGTTTCACTCACAAAAGGACCATCTGACCTGTTTCGATGACACAGAAGTATGCTGCAGAAGGACCTGCTCGCAGTACCTGGCTAGCGGCTTTTCATGCAACGGCCTGTAGCTTCCGAGAAAATCAGTGTTGAAGTTTTATGTGTACGTAGGTGTATATCCGTAGCCTTACTCATGTTTCGAACACGCGTGCGTATCGCAGCAGCTAAGGTTAGAAAGAAAAAAAGAAAGAAAGAGAGAGATAAAGAGAAAGAGAGAAAGATTGTTCAAATGCTACACATGTACTCTCCCTCCCCCTAATTTTTTTTTTATTTTGTCGTTCAGAATATCATTAAATACAATGTGGACGGCAAGTTTCTTTCTTTTTTACTAACAGAGCCACGGAGGTTTGATGCTCTGTGGAGGTAGTATCACTTTATACGAACAGATGGTGCTGGCTGTATGAACTTCATAATCTGTATTAATGAATCACAGTCAACATATTCCCACAGTTGTTTTTCTGATCCTGGCAAATGTTGTACTGGTGCACTTCTTCAAGGCAGAATATTTTGATAAATTTAACACACCTTACTTGGCAAGTTAATGAAAATTTGTCATTCAACAATTTTTTTACATTTTTTATGTTTTCACCTAACGAAAAAACAAAAAATAATATAGCTTATCTCTAAACTCTAATCAGGAGGATAAGAAAGACGATCTTGTAAAAATTTAATATCCTTCAGTTCAATGTATTTCCACCCTGCTTTTTAATTTTGTCTGTACAGTCCTCTGTGGTTATTACTGTTTTTCGCCTTTTCTAAGGGTGTTATTAAAAATGAGACTAAAACGTGAAAATGGTAGTTCTCAAATTCAAGGCCTTCATGCAAGTGGAATGTCGTAGCACCAAAAGTGCTCAAACATTGGGTGTTGATCCAAAAACCGCTAGACTTTGGGTTACCAGAGCTGACGGTAATGTTAGCGACAGCAACAGAGTAGGATGACGAACAAAACTCAGCACCAAACACCAAAAGCAAAATCAGACAAATGGTACAGATTAAAACTGGCATCTGTACTCAGGCAATCGCCAAACATCTGAATTTGTCAGATGACTACCAGCAAAGACAGAAGACAATCAGTAGGGCAACTATAAAATTTTTATTCGTAGACAATCGTGGGGAAGGCATGCTTATATCCAACCAAAAAAACCCTTGCCGTCAGAGAAAACCATTGTTGATCATCAGGCTTCCCGTAAAAGAGTAATGATTTCTGCAACGCTAACCCTGACGGAAAAAGGATGAACATTTTGTTTGCAGATTAGGCTCCAGTAGAGCAGAAACAAAATTCACGAATCCGCACAAAAGAACCTGTCCTATCTACAGACAAAAGCTAGGATTGAAGGTACAGGTCGCTGGCGGTATCTGTGGCTATGGAAAAACTGTACAGCAAGGGGTTGATGCAGAAACGACGGCCAATAGTGATAATTATCGGGAAACAGTCCACAATGGTCTTTTTCCAAATCCAGAAAATGCTGTTCTTGTGCAAGAAAGGGCAGCAGGTCACACAACCAAATAAACAACAGCGCTTCTGAAGAGATCATTCTCTGTTCTTTGGGAAGTCTGGTCTGGAAACAGTTCAGGTCTAAATCCTGTAGAATGACTTTGGGCCAGACTACAGGATGCAGTCTTCAAAAAACCCAGCAGAGACTAGATTATTTCACGTGTTGAGGAGAAATGGAATTCGGTCGCCCCTGAAGAGACATCAGTGTTTGCTCGTAGTAATTTTCTTAATAAACCAATCATTCAGTAAAATTTCTTCAAATGTTTGCTCCGTTTGTTAGAGAAGAAATTACAGGATCTTCTTACTCGCTGTCGCTTGCTGCCGGCCGCTGTGACCGAGCGGTTCTACGCGCTTCAGTCCAGAACCGCTCGCGGCTGCTACGGTCGCAGGTTCGAATCCTGCCTCGGGCATGGATGTGTGTGATATCCTTAGGTTAGTTAAGTTTAAGTAGTTCTAAGTCTAGAGGGTTGATGACCTCAGATGTTAAGTCTCTTAGTGCTTAGAGCTATTTGAACCATTTGTCGCTTGCTGTGCTATAAAACATATCCAGATGATATTTCTCGCAGAAGCAACCAAAATACCATTTCGTAGAGCACCAAGCACATGTAATGGAAACTACTGGCTTGCGGGCACAAGGATTTTTCAGAAACGATATCGGAAAACACAGTTTGAATTCAGAGAGATTGATCCCTCTTCGATCAACTACTGTACTAAACACAGGTATCTGATCATTCCTGCAAAGCAGGTGAAGTAAATTAACGCAGAATTAACGAACGTATGTTTATGGACTTTCCTCTCGAAGCGATTTCTCTCTTACTTTCTAGCAAGTCGAGAGCATTTGAAATGTTTGTCGTGAAAATCTTAACCTGTCCGTAAAAATAAACATCACAGGGTTGGGCAACTGAAGAACACATGGGGGGGGGGGGGGGGACAATTTTTACAATACAGTTTCGTGGTTTTCTTTATGATTTGATCGTAAAGTGTCTGACAAGTCTGCCCTCTTAATAAGTCAGCAATGCAAAGAAATTTATCATGTGCCACATGCGGAAGGAGTGACAGATTTTAAATCTCTTCATGCAGCACTTTATATTTTAATTTACGAGTCAACCCGTCAACTCTTTTTTTGAACAATCCAATAAAATTCTCCTGGTACTTTGTGCATACATAAGAAAACCTAAGGGAATATCTTTTCTGAAGCTGTTATAGTACACTGTGCTGCGTAGGAATGGCTAATCTTGTTCAAATCTTTTTTCTGCGCAGGCGCGGTTTTCTCTCCTTGTTCCGCAAGGTATCTGTTGTACGTCGATTGGTATTAGCAGGCGGTATGATCAGTATACATTGTATAATGGAGGTCAAAATTAGGGATGAGTACCTTCGTCTGTATCTGGAATCCTTTCGCAGTTGTTATTACTTCGTCCATCGCTGCGACCTCTTTGGAACTGCCCGAATATTTGGCATTAAAAGTACGCACCACAAACGGAATACACATTTGAAGGAAGTAGGCTGTAGTGACTGGTGTATGAATGAAATTCCTACGGCGAAAATGGCTAGTTTTGAATAATTTTGCATGTCATATACACACCTCAACAGAAGTTTGAAATATTATACAGTTTATTACAATGACTTCTTATAGTACACTCTTTGAGATTTGTACGATACCTTATTAACATAATAAACATAATTCCTTCTTAAAACAAGAACGAGTTTGGTTAGTTACAAGAAATCATTAGGCTCTCTCCTAAGTCTACATCTTGAAAACAAAAACATTGAACATCTTTCTCTCCAGACGATGATTATCAGTCTTTAGCAGTGAGTATGTGCTTCCAGCATACTGATGAGTTCTTCCACTCTGCGAGGCATGGTCTGGAGATGATCAAGTTTATCTTCGGGTATGAGGTTCCACTCGTCATTGGCAGTTTCAGTGAGGTCCTGTGCAATGACCACCTTCAACAGGTCCTACCATTGCCCTATTATATTCATGTCTGGGAACTGTACTTGCCAATGAATGCGGTTGACGATGCATCTTCGAAAATAGTGAGACAGTGCTAGCGTACCTTGCACACCATCGATTAGGATGAAGTTATCAACGACTTCACGTCGTTTGTGGTTCCTGTTGGATGTATCGGGGACCAATCAAATTGCTGTCGATGGGAATCAGAGGGGTCTACCGTCCTATCGTTAGTGGCGCCCAGAACATTACAAAAATGGTTCAAATGGCTCTCAGCACTATGGGACTTAACAGCTGAGGTCATCAGTCCCCTAGAACTTAGAACTACTTAAACCTAACTAACCTAAGGACATCATACACATCCATGCCCGAGGCAGGATTCGAACCTGCGAGCGTAGCGGTCGCACGGTTCCAGACTGAAGCGCCTAGAACCGCTCGACCACACCGTCTGGCCAGAACATTACACTTTCAACTGCAAACGTATAAACTTCCTGAACGTATCGGTGTTGCCGGTGTCGTCTAGCGCTTCTCCAATCTCTAACACGTCTAGTGTCCGACCGCAAACCAGTCCTGGTCTCATCAACAAAGCCGGCCTCGGTGGCCGAGTGGTTCTAGGCGCTTCAGTCCGGAACCGCGCAACTGTTTCGGTCGCTGGTTCGAATCCTGCCTCGGGCATGGATGTGTGTGATGTCCTTAGGTTTAAGTAGGTCTAAGTTCTAGGGGACTGATGACCTCAGATGTTATGTCCCATAGTGCTCAGAGCCATTTGAACCATTTTTTTCGTCAACAAACATGACATTATTCCATTCTGCAATAGTCCTGATGTGCGTTGATGTGCAAGAGACCAGGTCCTGCAATTGCGTCGGTTCGATTGGTTCAGTGCAAAACTTCTCATTGGTCTTCTGGAATGAAGACCATCCTGATGAAATGTTCTACGCATTGTTTGGTATGAGATACGTAGCCCTGTTGACCGGGGAAGTCATTTCCAATATTTCTAGCAGCTGATGTTGGGCGCCTGCGAGCCGACAGTTGAGAGAAACGATCCTGTGTTGGTGTTGTCGTACGAGGACGCCCAGCCGGGTCTATTGTTCACGTTTCCCGTCTCTCTATATTTTCTTCGCACCTTAGACACACCACTTTGAGTGACAAGAACCGATCGGCAACATCTTCCTGTGTGTGACCTGCTGAAAGTAAAGCCACTATCCGGACTCTATCAAAGTATTGTATGCCTCTACGTGGCATGATATTGCAGTGCTGAACACTAACTGAATGAAGCTGTTGTTGATACTGGACTGCCCGCGGTGTGCCGGTGCGGCAGCGGTATGTTTACATGACTGGGTAACGGCCACAAAGCATGTCACCAGTAAACACCGCCCATTATATGCGCTCTAACTGTATAGTGCATGAAGCGCCTAGGTCAGTGAGACCTGTAGTATCATTTTATGATAGTATTCCAAACTATTGTTGAGCAATGTCTAATTTAATGATATTGTATACGTTGAAATAGAACAAAATGGAAGTATGCGGGCAGCGTTTGAACCATTGCTAGCAACGTGTTAAGCCTAGTTTACACGATGACATTGGGTTGCGCCACTCGTTGTGTGGAATGAGTTGCACGCAAGTGGTTTCATATATGACTGTACACACGGCGACACCAGCATACACTTCAGTTTCGTCGTTTTGTGGGTCCCTGAGTCGTGTCTGAAATGAAAGCTTTGCCAGCTGCACGTTGCACGAGTTATGAGGGAGTTAAAGCTTGTTGCGTGAAATCGCTGCACACGAAAAAAAAAAAAATAAGAAACGTGTTCCGATTCGTGACTGGATGAAGAAAAGACGTCAGCTCGGTTGCTCAGCATCCTTGCTGAAAAATTTATTACTGAATATTTGAGAAGTTGTTTTAATTATCTTAGAATGTCACCAGAACTGTTTACGTTTCTTCTAAATAGAGTTAATTATGCGATAAGGAATAAAGGTATTGTGATGGATGAAGCACTGTCGCCAGAACTGAAATTACATATCATATTGCGTGCTTTACAATCGAGAACACTTGACATGCTATAAGATACAGGTTTAGTTGGTGATGACGCTATTTCATTAACACAATAATTATTACTGTTAATGTTAATAATTACTGAAAATTAGCAACAATAATTATTCGAAGCAGACCGCATTAAGAAGAGAGTGGTTTGCAAACTACTCTCTTGAAGATAGATCTGTACAGTGGCAATATTTCAAAATTCTAACATATGTGAATGTGGAGCACTGCAGCGACGTTTTAAACAGATGAATATTGAATAAAGAATGCAGCTTCTTGAATTTGTATAGCCTTCACTCCTGTCAACAATATTCCTTAACAAAGAGTTGGCCAACTCGAACGATGGGATGTTTAGTCTTGTAGACGAGAGCATTGCCACAGCTAGAATTACACTTGCTTGTATTTTTCTTAATTCTGTTATATATGTGCTCCTAACTCAATAAATTTTGCCCTTCAGCTCAGATATTGTCAAACCATCTATGTCATGATCGCACATGACGGTCTCAATGGCAGCAATATGTTGCTTATTTTTGTAATCGGCATCACTGAAATCCCAGAAACACCTATGCATAGCACAGATATCCAAAAAGCGAACATTATTCTCTCTTCCCACATCACATTTCAGTTTGTCTACACTCTACGAACACACATAACCTCAAAACTCACGCAAGTAGTGTTGACAAGGTTGGAACACGCCGAAAGTGTTTAGTTTCACTAACGAGTTGCGCAAACGCGCGGCGCGCATACGCAGTGGCCGGTATCGCAGTTGCCTGCAACCTAGTGTCGTCGTGTAAACTAGGCTTTAGTTACGAACCTTAGCAGCTGCTCTACGCTCACTTGGTTCAAGAAAATGGCTCTGAGCACTATGGGACTTAACTTCTGAGGTCATCAGTCCCCTAGAACTTAGAACTACTTAAACCTAACTAACCTAAGGACGTGATACACATCCATGCCCGAGGCAGGATTCGAACCTGGGACCGTAGCGGTCGCGCGGTTCCAGACTGTAGCGCCTAAAACCGCTTTTTTTTTTTTTTTTTTTTTTTTTTTAGATTCATTTTGTTCGTTTTCGTTCGTTGCATCTGATCGTAGATTCATTTTGTTCGTTTTCGTTCGTTGCATCTGATCGGGGCAGACGTCCTAAGACACCCTCTTAAGTTCGTTGTTCATCTAGTAACTCAGTTTTTTTTATTTCAGAGCGCAGCTAACCCCATGACCGAACACGCTGAGCTACCGTGCCGGCGAGAATATGTGCGCAGAGGTAACAAGGTCGTTGCCATGTGGACCTACAAATGCAAGCAACCTTTAGACGAATATAGAAAACGTATGGTGGGAAGTAAACCATCACGCTACACTGTCGACGACATAATGAAAACAATGCCTTCGAGAAATCTTACATAATAATCGTGGGTGTGTTGGTTACTAAAAGTATACTCGTCCACAAAACCAATCTGGACAATTATCTGATAATCGGTCAAGCTTTGCTTTGTCGCAGCTCTTTAGCATACAATTCCATTTACTTTCAGTCTCCTCCTTACAAATCTTGCAATGCAAGGTAATTGAAAAATCTCATCCACTCGACGCCAACTGAGGAGTTGACTGGTGCATGTGTTGTTCAACACACAGTAGTTGTCACCCTCACTGGAATCAATGACTGTGTGTGTGTGTGTGTGTGTGTGTGTGTGTGTGTTCTCGCGTTCACGCACAATCTGAATCAATACCATAACATTAGAGAGACAACCATCAATAAATATTGCATCAAATATGACTGTAAAGTATTTTAATGCAATGGGAAGTTACAAACTGAACTTTTACCCAACCCACGACCTGCATATTACGTTAAGTAAGATGTATTAACTCCATAGTATCGTTAGCAGAGACAGTGCGCTCTTGTTGTCGCTCGGCCACCTCGGCCGGCTTACGCTCACTTGGTCGAAACATGAGTAACGTTACGGATATAGAAGGTACGCATAAAACTTCAGCATCGATTTCTCGGAAACTGGGGGCCACCATATGAAAAGCGGCTAGACAGGTACTCAGAACAAACTTAAGACTCATTAAAATCCATGATTGATAGGTCTGATGGTTCCCTTGTCAGTTATAGCCACTATACAAAACTGCAGTGTACAGATGTGATTAAATTTCGTGGCGAGTGTGTCATTTTCACGAAGGAAGCAAAATGGTATAGTAAAGGAAGAATGTAGGCTAAGATGTCTGAAATGTAAAGCGCTTGAGAGAGAGCACTTAACACTGAAATACTGCTCCAGCCTTATTTAGCATTATTCCAGCCCAGAACTTTTCAAATCTTTTATTTGATGCATTCTGCTGGTTTCTCATTACAACTGGGGGAGTTATTTAAAAACAGAATACTAATAACCGACGAGCAACATAACATGAAGCACTCTGGCTATTAGCTCCTGGAGACATTTATGTTTCACATTCGAGTACCTACCACATCTGAGACAGTTCTTGGTGGCTGCAGTGATATATGTGAAGCACTTTTGGGATTTTATTAAAGAACATATAAGGTAGATATCAATAAACTATGATTAAGGAAATGTGAACAAACATACAACCTGCCACATAAGCTAAATGATAAAATCAGCTGTAACGCTTGTTAGAGGTCTGAGAGTGTGATCATGGGAAAATAATTTTTATTTACTTAATCGTTACATAACAAATTCGAAAACAACAGTGATCATCCCAGAGCGACTTCTGCAGCCCAGTAGAAACAACATTGGCAACATGTGGGCAAGCATTATCCTGCAACGGGCAGTATGTTTACTTCCACTGAAATAATATCAGGGCAAGCCCACATATTGGCAAGGCTGTTTCAAGTAAGCTGAAGAAGTTTCCTGGGAAGCCCTTATACAGGATGGAGCAGACGAAACGCATGTTCTTTGAACCGCTAGTAGACGGCGACGAGAGGCGGTATTGACCTTGAATGAATGTTGGCAGGTTGCCCATAGAGTGCAGTTTCAGTCGCTATGGAGCGATGGAGCATAAAGCATCTTGTGTTTGTTGTCGAGCAGTACTTTAGAAACAATGATTCCGTATTCACAGTGCAACGTCTTTTCCGTCAAAATTTTAGAGTTGGACGTCGAAGTGCAGTAACTCATCGAAATACTGCGATGAGTTTCAGCGTTTAGAAGAACTGGATCTGTGATGAAAAAGAAACCACCTGGTCTTCCCCGTTCAGTTCGTACTCTGGAAAATGTAGACTGAGTGAGAAAAGCAGTCCAAAACGATCGGCTAGACGACAGGCTGTAGCGATGGGTATGTAACACCGTTCGCTTCACTGCATCTTACATGATGATCTTAAGTTTCACCAATACAAGATAATAATCGTCCAGCAGCTTAGTGAAGGGGATTTTGTGTAGTGCAGAGAGTTGTGTAATAGACGAAATTTTTACGGAAGATGCAGATGCTACAGTCTTCATGAGTGATGAAGCACATTTTCATCTAGATGGTCATGTCAATGTTCAAAATTGTCGGTATTGGGCGCCGGAGAACCCACATGAATTACGCCAGAGACCTCTCCACAGTTTAAAAGTAATAGTGTGGTGCTGCATTTCAAATATAGGGATTGTTGGACACTATTTTTTTGAAGATGAAGGAACTACAGTTACTGTGACACCAGCACACTGCGTTAAAATGTTAAACAACTTTCTTCATCCAAAACTTGAAAAGCGTCAAGTGAACACGAGAGAAATATGGTTTCAGCAGGATGGTGCCACAGCTCACACGGCAAGAGCATCCATGGAAGAGGTTCGACAAAATGTTCCCAGGACACGTTATTTCGAGATATGGTGATGTTTACTGGCCCCCTCGCTCACCCGATCTGTCGATATGCTACTTCTTTTTGTGGGGATATTTAAAATCAAAAGTCTACATGAACAAGCCTCGCACAATCGATGACCTGAAGAATTCCATACATCAGGGAATTGAAGCCGCGCCAAATGAAATGTTGGAGAGAGCCATGCGTAACTTTCGGGAGAGGATCCAAATTTGTATCCAGCAAGAACGACATCATCTCCAAGATATTATTTTTCGAACCTAATTAAAGTATGTATACTTCAAAACTGCATTAAAAAATCTATCACTTAGAGCTTGTTTTTATTATTTTTATCAAACTGTGTCCCAGTAATTCAATAATGAAAAACATGCGTTTCCTCTGTTCTACCCTCTACATTCTCCATATGGTCCTGATCTCTCCCAACGCATTTTCCATATTTTTGGTACCCTGAAAAAAGGCATTCGTTGCCATCAATGTACTTTGGATGAAGAGGTGCATGCGTGGGAACAATCATGTTACTGTAAGAAACCGTAAATTTTTTTCCGTGGAGGCATTAGCTGTCTCATCTCACAGTGGGGTAAATACATTAACAGTTATGGCGATTACTTTTGAAATAATAAACAGTTCACTTACTTTTTTTCCCATCTGTCTCGTTTTCATTTTACTGGCCCTTACAGATCAGCCGTGTAATTATAGCTACAATAAAGGTAAGAAATGAGAGTTGTCAAGTCTTGCATGTATTTTCGATTTAGTCAAAATAACTGAATCAGTTAAAATTATAGATACATGTTGGTACTTGTGTACTTTCAAGGAAATCACTTCTGCTGCTACTTTTTGATGTAAGTAGATACAAAGCTTGTGATTATTCACTCCATTCCTGCCTGATGGAAACATCTGAAGAAATTTTTGTCTTTCTCAAGTCCCCATGCCTTCGAGTGTGTGTCACGAATTTGAAATTCATGGCACGTTGTTGTTACTGCCTGCCCAGCCAGTTGTGACAGTGCTCCTCTAGAGCTTCAGTGTTGGTCATGTTAGCTGCAACAGTGCTGCCCTGATGCGAGCTGGGTTCGCGTGACACAGAGAAAATCAGTCAGATGTTCTGCTAAGGACTATCAGCATCTCCCAGAGGCCAGCGCTGGGGTCGAGGTGGAGTGCCCAGGAAGCCTCGGGGCAACGGCCGAGGTTGTTGGTAGAAGCGGGCTGGGCCTGGAGATGGTGGACGGGGAGACAGGGTGACGAGTAGAGACGGCGCAGGTTATGGTGGCCGAAGCGCAGTGACCTGTTGTCGTCCTTAGCGCTGGGCGAGCTCATTCGTTTGTTTGGAAGGGAAGGCCGGCAGTGTTTTGCCACATTTCGGCCGGTCGGCGACGACACAATCTGGGCGAACGATTTTACAGAAACTATTCGGTAAAAAAATTATGGTACTTAGAGTTTTATTTGTTAGTTTCATGATGATATGCCCATCATTTCGTTAACGGTCGTAGTTATTGTGATATTTACGTGGAAGTATCACACTGCGCGAAATTCGAAAAAGTTTGAAATGAAAAATAGAAGTCGCTATGATTTTGCATATGGTGCATATTACATAATATGTTACTGCAGATGAAATTTAGCTAACATATCGAATTTTTCTTTAGACATGGGTGGAGTTCTTTATCTGTCACCAATCTCGAGAAAATTGATTTGATTTAACACACTCATTTTCGATTGTGCCAGCGATAAAGCCTGAGTAAAATATCCACACATTCCTTATATTTCATAAACAGTTTGACATATCGAAATGAGATTCTGGAAAATGATAGTATGAAAAAATGACAGTATATGCCGTATGGTTATAACCAAAACTTTATTAGCTACCGTGTTATTCCATTAACTACAGACTTCTTCGATGAAAGAACTTAATTTTGAGATCCATTGGTAGCTGGTAAAATGAGAAATGCTATGGATTTTGGAACAACATAAGAGAAGGCATCACACGTTTATTTTGTGCCAAGGATGCGCTTTTTCATAAGCTTCTCATCTTACTTTTTCTCAGTTTCTCACTTAGTAGACTACTGTTTCAGATTATTCTGCAAAAGATGTTAGTGAGGTGACATTGTGTAAACTCCTCTGCGTTTTAGTGAAAGAATCAAATTTTAACATGGTAACAAGAGAAATGTGTAGGTGACAATGAAATGAATACCTCTAGCTTCATACTGGCATTGATATAAGTCAACAGTGGCAGTTGAAAATGTGTGGTCCGACCGGCACTCGAACCCAGGATCTCCTGCTTACATGGCAGACGCTCTATCCATCCTTTTTTTCTGTCCTGTTCGTTGTTGATCGTTGTGTTTGGTCGTTGCGGACGTCACATGACATCCGTTAAAGTTCGTTTGTTGATCCTTCCACTCAGTTTTTTATTACAGAGACCAAACAGCTCTCTGACCGAACACGCTGAGCTACCGTGCCGGCATCCATCTGACCCACCAAGGACACAGAGGATAGTGCGACTGCAGGGAATTATCTTTGGCACGCCTCCCGTGAGACCCACATTCCCAACTTATTGTCCCACACTATATGCATGGTGACCCTGCCCATTATACTCATTTTTGCCGATTCCCGTGAGAGTTCGGGCACTGTTTGTGCATCCACACTGAAGAAGATGGTCAAATGGCCGGTGAGCCTTAAATAAATATATATATGAAGATGGTTTCTGTTCTATTGGACATGTCCGAAAGAACAGATACCATCTTCATATATATAAATGTGTAGGTCTTACTCAAAATTCACCTCTCATGACACTTCCCTGAAAATTACAAATGGTTACCAAGCCAAGCGAAAATAAATCGCTGTGTATTCAGCAGAATTCTTTTTAGGTTAACTAAAGCAGAGGTGACATATCCCTCTGAATGGTCACCATGTGAGTGTGAGCATGGAGAGGCTCCACTTAATATTTACAAAGAATGTGAGGATCGGCTTCAGTTTAGGGTGACACTTCCCCTGCAGGACTCGACTTTTCCCCTACACTGTCTGCCCGTAACCCCCACCACTACCACTCTACCCATGTGTGCCCTGCCAACTGCGCATCTACTGACCAGGGTATTCTGCGCAGACTCTACTTCAGCCTCGGCCAGAAGCTGCGTTGGCTAAACAATGGAAGAGTCATGGGGCGCTGGTTCGATACGTTTCGATGCTTGTAGCAGGCCCAAGTTCTCAGTCAGCTGCAGTTGGAGCTGGAGGCAGGAAGAGAAGCAGACAGAATGAGATGGTCGTTGGCCAGCAGCCAAGACACAGTCAGCTGGGACCTGGTGTACTGTGGAGTTGGAAAATCCGTAGAGTCAACAGATGATGCATGATGTGGCTGGCATGTTCTCAACATCGCCTGCCTCGAGCACGGTTGGTGCCTTTTCCGAGTGGCCAGAGAAGAATACAACAGCAGCCAGATACGGAGAAAAATGGTTTTATTATTACTGTAAATACGGAGAACTGGAAATGTGATTTAGTGGCTTGCAATCATTCTCAGGCAGTTGACACGTGATTAGACTCAGGGTAGTGTACTGTGGAAATCGTGTACAATGAAGGGTTAATATTTGTGTTTTGAGTACGACGTGTTTGTTACAGTTGCAATATTGCACAGTAAGTCCACAAAGGTAGAGTAGTGTTCCTTGTACTGCTGTGGGTGTGTGTTACAGTTGTTCAAAAGATAGTTCTGTACACTGCTTTTTAATCATGCTGAAAGCATATCCAGTATTGTACATAGCTATAAGTTACTAAAATTTTTGTTGTTACAGTTGTTCACAGCATGATTAGCTTGGTTCTGGTCCTCGGCCCTGTTGGCTGTAGTAATAGTAAGTAGCTAGTGGAGGTCCTTGGTAGTAGAGTTAGATTACATTCTGATTTTATTCATTTATTGTACTGCATTTAGTTTTTCACCTGATTTTAACGTTCTGAGGGCAGAGACTCCCAGTATTCTATCCTGTACTTGTTCTTGCTTGTTGCCCCCTTACACGTTGCAGGGGCTGAATCAAAAGCGTCTTATACTTAAGATTTTTCTTTTATTTATTCTTTTATGGTCTGATGCCAAATTTATACAAGGATTACTTCTTGGCAACATACCATTTCTCAATATTGTTTAAGATTCTGTCTATGCCATTTTGTTTGTGGAAAAATATTTATGTCGTTAATAAATATTTTTGTAGGACAAACTCACGCCTGTGCAACCTCCAGCCCAAACCCCACTCCACCTAAATCCTATGCTAGTCCTTCAGAAATTTTCTACGAGTCACATTTCTTTTGTTTCGCATTTATGTTGTGGATCTCTTGGGTCTAATAAATATCTGTGAAATTTATATGCTGCTACAAGAAACATTACATTCTCATTCAACAACAAAAGATCACTCGCAAAACAGCAGATGGATGCTTTCTGTGCTGTCTGCACCAAAATGCAGAAGATGTGATCTTGCTGTGATGATTCAATGAAACACCGAGAACCAGCGGAACATGTCTGGTTTCCGCTCGTGGTCGGCTATCGTTTACACCAGGGAAAATTCCCTTTCGCTCACGCTTGTTCGCTTGCGGCCGCTCCAGTGTAAGTCAGACTTTAGTTTTCACGCACTAACACATCTGACTGAAATCTGACGGTTGATACAGTCATCTGACCCATACAAAGGATGTACTCTTTAATATCTCAAATAGAATCCATACCCTTGAGGGACTCGAACTTGTGACGACCTCCGCTACACTAGTTGCTAATGGTATCTCTAGATTAGAAATGTCTGCCCATTGGTCGATTTGAGAAGCCTGGACAGACAGTGAGGCAACCACATTACACTTTTATATGTCCTCCTTGACGTTTCCTTCTGGCTTTTACCCATATTTATAGGATGCTGACAGAGATTCTTATATGATCAGCCGTCAAACAACTACATCATTTTTATCACGAGTTGTTTGCAAAATGTTTTACCCACTTTTATTTTCACACTCATTTTTGAAAGTTATTGGAACGTTTCTTTCCACAGTTCTATGTATTTGTAGTTGCAAACATATCATATGCCTTAATACAGATTTCAATTAAACGTTCTAATTTGTTTAACAAATGAAGAAATCAATGACATCCCCAAATGTCTGTACTATAAGGCAACAGACACAAAGTGGAAACAAATACAAATCTGAGAATCGAAAACTTTGGCCAAGTTTTAGTGAATGGAAAAGAATACATAACTAAGACTGAAAAGAGAGAACTAAGCCTTGAGAATCAAGAGGCGAGAACTAAGAAGCGAGAACTCAAAGGCGAGAACTGAGAACCGAGGTCAGGCTCGAGGAAATGAGAAATCGACAACTTTGGTTTCTATCAGTTTGTTTGTAAATACAAAAGTGAGCACATACAACGTCTAGGAAAGTGGCAGTAGAGTCAACGATGACCATTACTTTGTTCAGCAAATATTAAATATAAACTTGACGCTCGTAAGTGTATATTTTCGCTTTGGGAACTGCCATGTCTGCTGCTGATAGTCGTTTTTACGCTCTCCAATCATATTAATCTGACCACCTGACAAAAGCCTCAGCAGCCACCTTTTGCACTGTAAACGTCGTGTGACTAGGGCCTCCCGTCGGGCAGACCGTTCGCCGGCTGCAAGTCTTTCGATTTGACGCAACTTCGGTGACTTGCTCGTCGATGGGGATGAAATGATGATAATTAGGACAACACAACACCCAGTCCCTGAGTGGAGAAAATCTCTGACCCAGCCAGGAATCGAACCCGGGCGTTTAGGATTGACATTCTGTGGCGCTGACCACTCAGCTACGGGGAGCGGACACCTTTTGTACTGTGGACTGCAACGAGACGTGCAGGAAGAGTGTCAGTGAGGTACTGGAAGGTATGAACAGGAATGTGGAGCCACACTGATTCTAGTGCTGTGGCCAGGTGCGCTAGGTTCCTTTGTTGAGGATGGAGGGCACGAACAGTCCGATGGAGCCGGCCTGAGTAGCCGAGCGGTTCTAGGCGCTACAATCTGGAACCGCGCGACCGCTGAGGTCGCAGGTTCGAATCCTGCCTCGGGCATGGATCTGTGTGATGTCCTTAGGTTAGTTAGGTTTAATTAGTTCTAAGTTCTAGGGGACTGATGACCTCAGAAGTTAAGTCCCATAGTGCTCAGAGCCATTTGAACCAAGTCCGATGGAGGTGGTCCTGCATAGAAGAAGGGACCGGTTGGTAGGACATGTTCTGAGGTATCAAGAGATCACAAATTTAGCATTGGAGGGCAGCGTGGAGGGTAAAAATCCTAGAGGGAGACCAAGAGATGAATACACTAAGCAGATTCAGAAGGATGTAGGGCGCAGTAAGTACTGGGAGATGAAGAAGCTTGCACATGATACAGTAGCATGGAGAGCTGCATCAAACCAGTCTCAGGACTGAAGACCACAATAACAACAACAGATGTCTAGTAAATAATAGTATGAATGATGCTGACACAACGTATAAGACGATTGAAATAAAGCACTCTTCGATGGTCACGTTACTTTAATATCCGGACAGATGGCAGTGCCGCACTTGTTTTCACCGTTCATACCGGGGTAAATATTTCGGGTCAGAAGGCAAGTGTGTGTTTACAAGCGCACGCAATGCTAATACTAGTTTTGAGATACGACAAGATGTGATTTTTCACAACGCCAAAGGTAAATCATATAGACAAATTGCTGCCACTCTCAACGCAAGTTAGAGTACTGTGGTAGATATCGTCAGACGATTCAAAAATGAGGGCCTTATCGACTCTACACCGCAAAAGGGCCAGTCAACGAAGCTGGATGCACGTGACAAGAGGCAGCTAATACAGAAAATAAAGAAGGATCTTACACTCAGAGCACCCAGATTAGCACGTGAGCTGCTAAACGAGACTGGCAAGAAGTTACATCCTCAAACGATTCTCAGAGCATTGAATGAAAGTGGCTACAATGGAAGAGTGGCCATGAAGAAATCGTGTGTGAATGAACAGAATCGAAAGAAGAGATTGTACTTTACCAGGGAGTTGGTTACGAAGGATGAAATATGGTGGAACGACGTCATTTTTGTCTACTGTAAAGCATGGAGTTGGAGCGTTCTTGTCTGGGGCTGCATATCGATATTTGAACCGGGCGAATTGGTGTTCATCGACAGTATTATGGACAAATATGTCTATCTAAACATATTAATGAACAATTTACAGAAAAGTGTTGAAACCATGGGGATATCAAACACGTTCAAGTTTTACTAGGACTATGACCCGAAACATAAGACTCGCATTGTGCAGGATTACTTGTTGTACAATTGCCCCAAAGTCTTACAACCACCACCTCAATCACCATATCTCAACCCCATTGAGAATATGTGGGGAGAACTGGAGCAACGTATTAGAAAAACACCAGTATCGTCCAAGGAAACTCTTAAAAGAAGAATGGGACAGTCTACATGTGGACTATTTAAAAAAGATCATTTGCAGTATGCCGCAGCGTTTGAAAGAAGTGATAAAACAGAATGGCTACCCGACAAGATATTGAAACATTTAATGTTCCACAGAATCTTGTCTTGAAATGATTATTTCTGCAAAGTGTCCGAATATTAAAGTAACGTGAAGATAAGACCGAGTTATATTTAAATAGTATTGTAAAAGAACTTATGTACGTTATTTTAATGAAGTATATGCTATTATCTATAAGACAAATCACGAAGTATAAAATTTGGTTATATGTTTTGTTTGTTTTGTTACGAATAAAGCTATGATGCTACAAGGTTAACATAAGAAGGGCTTATTTCAACAGTGGTACAAGTCCATTACCTCCACTTTTCTGTATATAATGCTTCTGAAATAAATGGTCCAAACAAACAGAAAGAAAGGTTCATCTCTAGCAAGAAACCATATGCTTGAATATTTCTGGTATCTCAACTGCAGATTTTTCAGTGTTCATTTAACTTTAGGACCCTGTATCTCAGAATGAACAAAAATGGACTTGTACCACTACTGAAATAAGCCCTTCACATCATAGTGTCAGAATATTAAAGTGATTCACTGTTATGTAACCGTAGATGCCACCGCCACGCGGAGTGGCCACGTGGTTTGAGGTGCCATGTCACGGATTGTACGGCCTCTCCCGCCGGAGGTTCGAGTTCTGCCTCGGGCATTGGTGTCTGTGTTGTTCTTAGCATAAGTTAGAGTAAGTTAGTTTAAGTATTGTGTAAGTCTAGGGACCGATAACCTCAGCAGTCTGGTCCCTTAGGAATTCACACACATTTGAACGTTTAGATGCCACCCCACAATATCAGTATTGGCTGTTGAGCAAAATAGTTTGGTGACTACTGAAATTGATCATATTTTAATCTTAATGTTTATTGTACTTATTTCGAAGCAAGTTACCTTTCACGATTCCTGTCATGTAAATGCCATTTCCTATGTATTTTTATTGTTCCAGTGGCTGTTCGGAAAAGATTGAGAGCGGATTGTTCGGTGATACAGCACTGAAAACGATACATGTTCTTTCGTTACCTACTCATTATTACAAATCAAGACTGCCCTAAGATTTATTTACCGATCATTTCCAGTTTTTTGCGTACATTTGTACGTAAGAGTTTTGTTTAAGTGCTCGGTAACCTAACACCGAACAATGACGTCGTCAGTCACCTCCACTGGCGTGGTGTCGTGGCCCCACCATTTAAGGACGACACTGGACCTTCATACAAACGCTGCTGGCTTAAAATTATCCTGAAATTCCAGAATACTATTTAAAAACATAAATTTTTATGTTCATCGTCATTGCAGAGTTCTCTTTCTCGTTGCGATTGTACGTTATGCAGAAATTTTTTGCACCCGTCCTTTTTATATCGCGACTTCCTGAGAAATACCTTTAATCATACTTCTCAGTATTTGGAGAGAGAAGGAGAAACGCATCACAGTGCGAATCTGTCACCCAGCGCTTGTTTTATACGATTCAATTTTATTTCCCTTTCTGTGGTCATGTTCTTTTCTGGATGTGTTGTCGAGCAGTACGCAAATTTTGACCGCTCCTATGATCACTCGCATTAATATAGAAAATTATTCTGTTGGTCTTCCAACTCAAAGATCAAGTCTTTCATATGTTGAACGGCTATGAAAGATACTGACTAAGTCTAAGGTAATTCATAATTCGTCGTTACTTATTTTTAGTGCACTGTAGATCATCCATTATTGTTAAACTTTTTTTTCTTTTCAAGTTTCTAAAATAATAACCAAATTTTATATGGCATCCCATACTAATTGTATCCTATGCTCAGAGGTATTTTACATTATTGTCCTCGCATGTCAGTGGAATTATATTAAAGTTCGGATCTGTAGCACAATCCTGTTTAATTAAACTTAAGCTAAACAATAATATTCATAATTAATCATATATTTTATTTATACATTTCATTATATCGGACGCTACAGCAGATGTATTTGGCTCTAGACTGGGAAATAAGTGTTCCTGAACGTGTTAATATCAGTTTCTGCTGAAGTAGTACTTGCGTAGCTCATTCGCAGCTTTTATCATTAGCAATGGCATGCCTGGGTAGAGGATCTCAACTTTGTTCAAGTGGTGTCGGCGTTTATGAATGAGTCGCACTTATACATTTGCCTAATAATACCCAGTATAGCGATGTCTTCAAATGGTTCAAATGGCTCTGAGCACTATGGGACTTAACTTCGGAGGTCATTAGTCCCCTAGAAGTTAGAGCTACTTAAACCTAACTAAGGACATCACACACATCCATGCCCGAGGCAGGATTCGAACCAGCGACCGCAGCGGTCGCGCGGTTCCAGACTGTAGCTCCTAGAACCGCTCGGCCACCTCGGCCGGCTAGCGATGTCTGCTGAATCTCATGGCAACGACGCTGAATCAGTTATCTAATCGGTCTGTCAATGTCCAGATCACACTTGAGTATTGAAAATCACAGCAGAACTGTCGCCGTTTATTGCACTAGCTTTGTAAAAGTTCATTTCGTTTTTGTCTAGAAATCTACAACATCCGATTGAATAGATTTACGCAAGCGCTGAATTCAAGAAGTATTTACTTTTTGCGTTCTACTTACACTTCGTAGCCTCCATGTTGTACAAGGAATTTAGAACAGTACGCTGAGCTGGATGCAGTTTGACATCAGATTAGATAGAGTTCGCTGGCACTGCTACATCATCTACATCTGTGTGGTTCCGGCTTCTTTGATGATCAGCTACTTTCCTGACAAACAAAATCATAAACATTATTGATACCTTGGATTTTTACTGAGAATTAACACTACAGTTTCAACGAGAACTCTTAGACGAGTATATTACTTAATACGTTTACTGCATTAGGTCACGAGGAAGTTCAGTTTCAATATACAATCGCGACACACACTGCTGTGAAAATTATTATCACTTGACAGTTGGAACGACTCTAGCGCCCCCAGCTGCGAGAAATCCAGCTTAAGATTGTTTGTTTTCAATTACTTTTCTACTTAATTAACGAAATAGTTGATACATATTGCTTTACAAGCATTAGTAAATTATCAAGAGACGTGAATGATCGTGAAGTGAATGTGAAAGCATCCATATTTTACTGATTGAGTTACATAAGCTGCAACTTATTTATGAAGAAATACTTTCGAACATGCGTGTAACTATAGTTTAGTCCGCTAAAGGCAAAAGAATATAAACACGTATTTCAGGTTTAAGAGCATATAATCTGTTGTTGTCTATTATTATTGTGATGGGCAATTTTCTCGCCGCATAACTATTTTGTATGGAGTCTAAGGATTCGCAAATTATTACTCTTTATTCGATTTCTAATGCAGGAATACTATTTGTAAAATGTCTTCTATCGCTTCAAAACTGACTATGTTGAAGATTCTTGCCGTTTATGGCTCAGATGTAGCAACAATTGAGCAAATGGTTTCTTCTCTGTTAGGAAATAGTTTTATTAATTTTGATGTTTTATTATCACTTATGTATGCATTTCCCTTTCGCTACAGTTCTGCCGAGTTATTTGGCACGTTAAATAACGTTGGTATTGTATTCCATACAAGTTTCCTACGCTGATTGGAAGTCTAGTGAACAAAAATTCACGTTGTTGAATAGACATATGACGTTTTTCTGCAAGTCAGGTTTTCTGCTGTTTATTGGCCATTTTTTGTTCTTAAAACCAAACGACATTCTTCATTAAGAATTCCAGGTTACAAGATAATGATTTATAAATTGTCCTGTGAAGCAACATTTCATACCTCTCAGGGATCTTAAGAAACAAAGGAAAGACGTGGTGTAAGTTTTGTTTAGTGCCGCTTTTTGTGGCACTATTGTAAAAAGTATGTTCTATATCAATATAAGCGATACTGTTCGTACTCGTCTGATACCGTATTCAGAAGTGTAGCTTACTGTTCGCTTGTAGCGCTGCTGTCACGGTATAAACAAAAGTGAACTGTAGTGTCATGACTGTATGTATTAGACTGGAGGAAGTCACTCAACTTGCGGACCATTTCTAGCATTTCCCTGTTCATTCCTCAGTTCATCGATAATCGGTAATTGCTGTGGCGTCATTGTTCGTGATACCCAGAGGTCGTCTTACTCAAAGTTATTCATTTACAAGACCCACAGGGTTCGCCATGTTTTGAACCATCATTGTAATTCGTTCATTCCTGTGGCGCATGTGGTTAACTGGTGTGTGGTGCTGCCTCTGTGGCAATGTGATCGTGTTTCAACTGTAGAAAGTAAACTAGGTTTATTTGATTTAGTAACATGTTATGTTTGTGTTGTTACGAGGTTGTCTAGCAGCAGAAGGAACGCGTGTTTTCATGCGGTGACAGTTAATTTTCTTTCCCTCGTGGGGAACCACAGTCATATATAAGTTTTTGAAAGAAATTTCTACGTTTTGACTGTTAACTGTTCATTTATTTTACACAATCATGTTTCGGCCTTATAGCTATTCTCAAGTGCATGTTGAAATGTTACAATACGTCTGATCTATCTACGTCACGTCATCGCCGAAAAAACGTGTAAGACCAGAAATATGTTTTTTCGACGATGAAATGTCATTGGCAGGGCAGACGTATTTTAACATTTCAACATGCATCTGAGAATGGCTATAAAGCCAAAATTATGATCGTGTAAAATAAAAGAGCAATTAACAGTCAAATGGCGGAAATGTGAAAAAGAAAAGAAAGAAAAAGACATGACAATGATGCCGTACGGTGACATCCTGAATTCTGAATATCCACGCTACTTCTTTCCGAAATGCGATCTTTCCGCTGCAGTGACTAGGTATGAGAGCTACTGCACTGAGGTAAACAAAACTGTACTCACCTGCCATGCACGTGGCCTTTGTAACGACTGTGCCGCATCCTAAGCGTGTATGGCCACAGCACCGGTTTGTTGACAGTTGTCATGGCAGCAGCCTGGACACAAATGCGCTTCGTGCGTGCTAGCGGACGACGGCCGACGATCGATGAATCCATATAGATGTAGCTCTGCTAAATTTTCGTAAGAAGACACGCATCAGACAGCATGTTGTTTAACAACTAAAGAGTCTCTTAGGAAGTTCCAAAACTGCTTACACTCTGCTGCAGGGGCATACCGGGATCCGACATAAGGAGTCTGAGGAAGACGGATAGCGGGGCTGTTGTGGGCGGTAGGGAAGGGGGGGGGGGGGCGATAGCTCATATTAGCTTCGTGATAAATGAACAAACAATTCTGAGATTTCACGTCAGTTGATTCTGGGTGCACTTGTTATTGCTCAATAGCCATTATATGTTTCGCCTTTTTTGAAACTGATGCTGAGTTGATAGGTGTCTTTGTGTGTGGTGGGGCAAGATGCGAATTCGATGTGTACTGATATTTTTTTCTACGTGAGACCTGGGTGTTGCAGTTGCCACTCCTCGCCGGCCGAAGTGGCCGAGCAGCTATAGGCGCTTCAGTCTGGAACCGCGCGACCGCTACGGTCGCAGGTTCGAATCCTGCCTCGGGTATGGATGTGTGTGATGTCCTTAGGTTAGTTAGGTTTAAGTAGTTCTAAGTTCTAGGGAACTGATGACCTCAGATGTTGAGTCCCATAGTGCTCAGAGCCATTTGAAACCATTTTTGCCACTCCTCCCCCTCCCCCCTCTCACCACCGCGGTTGCTCTGCTATTCTCCACAATTGAGTATTACCCAGGAAGTCTCAATATCAGGTATCACCTTTTGAGTAAATTCTTGCGGAACATAGAAACACCGAAACGCTTTCATTTCTCCTCGTGCATCCGTCGCGTAGGTGATGCAGTGGCGAAACCACTAAAATCGCAGTCTCCTAATCCCTGTTCAGCCACCAGACTTCCGTTTCTGTGCTTTCTTTAAAATGTTCAAGGCGATTTTCTGGATGATTCATTTGAAAAAGCCAGAGCTCGTTATCTTGTAAGTGGGCTGCTTCTGTGTTGGCAGCGCTGAGCAGCGCTTTGCATTGCATCTCTGACTGCCCTTTCTTCGTAAGAGACTCTGTGGCTGGCTGGACTCGTTGTTGGAAGTTAATCGTCAGTTCTGTTGGGCAGTTGGAAGTTAGTCGCCAGCAGTGATGGAAGTACTGTTGGGCAGTTGGAGGTGAACAGCCAGCAGTGATGGATGTTAGATGTGAGAAGTTAGCAGTGATGGAGGGTAGAGGTCTGAAGTGTTACTGTAGGCTAACGATCTGTACATCTTCGACTTAGAGAATGAATATTATTCATGATTATATACCTTTGTACTAGATTTCAATGACGATTTATATTCGTGTTTGAACTGGATGTCACATTATTAAGGTAAAAAATACATTATTTGGTTTGCAACAAAATCTTTGCTGACATGATACGAAAAAGTAAAGAGAAAGTAGGCTCAGTACGTTCAGTATTACTCAGCTGTTCAGAATCAAATAACGTAGAAGTTTCATCTTCTCAGTCATTCTGCAATTTAAGTACAGACACACCCATTTAAATAAAGAAGTTTCAATCTATCTCATCCTCTCCCAATCCGGACTTATTCAGTGTATCCGTGAAGTCCCGCTATCATTTATAAAATCACAATGAAGAAACTATTAGAGGCAGAGAATCGTAGTTTGTTCTAGAACACTTAGAAACTCTCAGAGATTTTTTCCTTTGTCCTTTGTTGAGGACTTGACTTGGAATATACCGAATGGTGACAGGTCAGGAGAAGGCGCGATGTGCGGTTTGCAGAATCTAAATCTGTGACAACGGAGCTGCTGAATTAACGACGGCAGTAGTGGAGTACATCGTCGACAAAGACAAGCGTAATTTTTCTTCAGAGAGGAAATCATAACTGGATAAGTTTACCTGGACACTCTCGAACCGTTCCTGCTACAACAGGTCGAAGAGCTGTAGCTGTCCATCATCCTCCAGCTAGCTATTGACGTGAGTTGAACTTGTACATGCATACGCTGCTGCAAAGACTGATTATTTTTCATATATGACATACATGTATTTTGTCATTTAACCCGGCGGAGGTCGCGCTCCTCGCGGTAAAGGGAGCGGTCGCACCGAGCCTCACAGACCCGAGAGTCATTTAGCTGTTGTATATTTAGTTCTCCAAAGTCATGTCATATATTTACCATCGTTATAGAATGCAATAAAAGGAAACTCAATATAATAATATTTATAATACATGTATTTACAAATTATATTTATAAAGAAATGTTATAGGAAATATATACTAATAACCAACGTTTATAAATGAGAAAGAAATTTTAATAGTATGCTTTACGTTTGAACAATATTTATTTATTATTTACGTTGAAATAGTAATTATAACAATATTTACAAACGAAGATGGAATGGTCCTTTATGCAAATGTACTTTTGGCATTTCATACAGTGGTAGTTCGTTTTCCTATCAATATACCTCCAACAATCGTAACATCTCTTCCTTCCTTGGTTCGATGTCTTAGGACTGGTTCCTCTCGATGGTTGTGGATACAAAATTGCAAATAAGTTGTCAGTCGATGATCCCAGTTGCATGGGAAGATTTTCCATGTATTTCCTCCGTTTCACCTGCTCAGCGACAAATCCAAAAACAAGTTCTTTCGAAAAGGTACGCCTTTTTTCGGAATATTATCTTCTTGCGAACTGTACACTACCATTGCATTAATTCCACTAACATTCAGCAATGAACAGAAAACGGTCATTGGCCAACGTCGAGTATTTCTGGCCACATTCACAGAACCGCATATCCTATCCACTATGCCAACCCCAAATTTGGTGGCATTGTAAAAAGAAATTATTTCCGGCCTTTTGGCGACTGTTTCACTTTCAATCACAGCTGCATGATGCATACTAGATAAGAGGATAACTATTTTTTTGGCCTGATATGCAGTAAGAGTTTTTGTGTCATCAAACAAGAATTGGGTGCAATACAAATTTTGTTTATTTGCAATTCCAGGTGTTGATTCTTTTTTATTTTTTCTTGCCATCCCAACCATTGTCAACCTTTTATTCAAAAATTCTTCTACCAGTGAAAAGCTACTGAACCAGTTGTCCACAGTAATATTTCTGCCGGTATTGTGTATAGGCTTCGTAAGACGCATCACCACTTCGTATGGAGACATTCTAGTCGAAAGGGTCCAGGCGGCTGCTTCCAAATTGAGGACATAAAAAGTCCGTGCATCGGTTAAGAGTAAACATCTTTACATCGTACCTGGCAGGTTTCGAAGGTATGTATTGCTTGAAAGGGCAACTTCCTCTGATAGCCTCAAGCTTTTCGTCAATTGTAGCATATTCCCCAGTAGTATAGCACTTTTGGAAATTACCAGCTATTTGTTCAAAAAGTTCTGTAATTGGAGCTAGTTTATCACCTTTTTCCCTCTCTTTACGAGTTCGTTTATCATCGAATGGTAAACTTTGTAATAAAAATCTAAACCTCTGCATGCTCATCACTGCTCTGGAAAATTCTTCAGCGCTTGTATCGTTCGCCCAGATTTCCTAGAGGTCTGTACGATTCAGTTTTTTCAAACAAAGCATGTATGTTACAGCCACAAATGTCCTCAATTCTACAGTGTCTGTATCCTTCGCATCCCTTTCTCGAGAAAAATTATATTTTTTGTGCTAATTTGGAAGTTTGTGCACTGAACTGTAGTATTTATAATGTCGGCCTCAAACAAAAGTTCCCAACAGGCTAAAGGGGTCGTAGCATGTTGTGCTTGTCTTTCCACACCAGGTAAATGTGTAATAATGTTCCTTTCCAGGATTCTCCAATTTCCAGGCGGAATTTTCTTGGTCCATATACTTTCACCATCACCACCAAGAAGAATGTCGCCAATGTCATCCTTGTCCGAGGAATTACACTACTGACCATTAAAATTTTTACACCACGGAGATGACGTGATACAGACGCGAAATTTAACCGACAGGAAGAAGATGCTATGATATGCAAATGATTAGCTTTTCAGAGCATTCACACATGATTGGCGCCGGTGGCGACACTTACGTGCTGACATGAGGATAGTTTCCAACCGATTTCTCATACACAAACAGCAGTTGACCGGCGTTGCCTTGTGAAACGTTGTTGTGATGCCCCATGTCAGGAGGAGAAATGTGTACCATCATGTTTCCGACTTTGATAAAGGTCGGATTGTAGCCTATCGCGATTGCGGTTTATCGTATCGCGACATTGCTGCTCGCGTTGGTCGAGATCCAATGACTGTTAGCAGAATATGGAATCGGTGGGTTCAGGAGGGTAATACGGAACGCTGTGCTGGATCCCAACGGCCTCGTATCACTAGCAGTCGAGATGACAGGCATCTTATCCGCATGGCTGTAACGGATCGTGCAGACACGTCTCGATCCCTGAGTCAACAGATAGGGACGTTTGGAAGACAACAACCAACTGTACAAACAATTCGACGACGTTTGCAGCAGCATGGACTATCAGCACGGAGACCATGGCTGCGGTTACCCTTGACGCTGCATCACAGACAGGAGTGCCTGCGATGGTGTATTCAACGACGAACCGGGGTGCACGAATGGCAAAACGTCATTTTTTCGGATGAATCCAGCATCATGATGGTCGCATCCATGTTTGGCGACATCGCGGTGAACGCACATTGGAAGCGTGTATTCGTCATCGCCATACTGGCGTATAACTCAGCGTGATGGTATGGGGTGCCATTGGTTACACGTCTCTGTCATCTCTTGTTCGCACTGACGGTACTTTGAACAGTGGACGTTACATTTCAGATGTGTTACGACCCGTGGCTTTACCCTTCATTCGATCCCTGCGAAACCGTACATTTCAGCAGGATAATGCACGACCTCATGTTGGAGGTCCTGTACGGGCCTTTCTGGATACAGAAAATGTTCGACTGCTGCCCTGGCCAGCACATTCTCCAGATCTCTCACCAATTGAAAACGTCTGGTGAATGGTGGCCGAGCAACTGGCTCGTCACAATACGCCAGTCACTACTCTTGATGAACTGTGGTATCGTGTTGAAGCTGCATGGGCAGCTGTACCTGTACACGCCATCCAAGCTCTGTTTGACTCAATGCCCAGGCGTATCAAGGCCGTTATTACGGCCAGAGGTGGTTATTCTGGATACTGATTTCTAAGGATCTATGCACCCAAATTGCGTAAAAATGTAATCACATGTCAGTTCTAGTATAATATATTTGTCCAGTGTATACCAGTTTATCATCTGCATTTCTTCTTGGTGTAGCAATTTTAATGGCCAATAGTGTATGTTGTTCCGTGTCAGATGTTTCCTCTCTCGATTCTAAATAGTCGTCGCTCGCCACACCTTCCGAATCCTCATCTTGAAATTTATTCTCACCCTCGAAGTTAGGGGTGTTGCATAAGCGCAGCTCAAGACGATCATCGAGGAGCATTGCGTGAATTAGTCGTACACTGTCGTCGTCCTCAGGCGGTAATATAAATCGTGCTCCCTCCATACCTTAAGAGGCAAAAGAAAAATATATTGACGTCTCCATGCACAAACAAAAGTGTTGTGAGAAACGTAACATGTAATCGCTGACGGACCCCTGAGCCTGAAGTGCCTATTTAGGAATCCTACTATGCAATAAATGCATTACATAATGTCAATAATCGACATGGTGAAAATATTATACTCAGAAGGAAACATAAATAAAACTTCCCGTGACAAGGTAGGTCAGGAACCTCGCAGATGAAAACTCAACAAAGATAAGTACACTTAGCTAGCAGGGTGAGAACTGCAGTCGTCCTGAGGTTTTCCGCTTGCACAGGACGAGTGGAGGAGTAGGCCCACAGGACGTCAGGTCGGTACATCCACACCAGCTATTTCCTGCAGAGTATGTCTGGAACTTTCGGGTCTGTCAGACCCATGCGATTGCCGCGGGGTTAAAGTGTGTTATCACGTGTTGATACCACCGCAATGGCGTGCCACGGTTGGTAACGGAAATGCAAGTTTCCGTCTGCCATCAATAGTGGTCACGCAGTATCTGGTGGACACAATGGTGTGCGCCCACTGAGCCACGCCTCCAGCAGCTTTTGGGCTACGAGCGTCCCCGGCCGCCGCAATATACACTACTGGCCATGAAAACTGCTACAGCAAGAAGAAATGCGGATGATAAACGGGTATTCATTGGACAAATATATAATACTAGAACCGACATGTGATTACATTATCACGCAATTTGGGTGCACAGATCCTGAGAAGTCAGTACCCAGAACAACCACCTCTGGCCGTAATAACGGCCTTGATACGCCTGGGCATTGAGTCAAACAGAGCTTGGATGGTGTGTGCAGGTACAGCTGCCCATGCGGCTTCAACACGATACCACAGTCCATCAAGAGTAATGACTGGCGTATTGTGACGAGACAGTTGTTCGGCCACCATTGACCAGACGTTTTCAATTGGTGAGAGATCTGGAGAATGTGCTGGCCAGGGCAGCAGTCGAACATTTTCTGTATCCAGAAAGGGCCGTACAGGACCTGCAACATGCGGTCGTGCATTATCCTGCTGAAATGTAGGGTTTCACAGGGATCGAAAGAAGGGTAAAGCCACGGGTCGTAACACATCTGAAATGTAACGTCAACTGTTCAAAGTGCCTTCTGTGCGGACAAGAGGTGACCGAGACGTGTAACCAATGGCACCCCATACCATCACCCCGGTGACACGCCAGAATGGCGAGGACGAATACACACTTCCAATGTGCGTTCACCGCGATGTAGCCAAAAGCGGATGCGACCATCATGATGCTGTAAACAGGACCTGGATTTATCCGAAAAAATGACGTTTTGCCATTAGTGTACACAGGTTCGTCGTTGAGTACACCATCGCAGGCGGTCCTGAGTGATGCAGCGTCAAGGGTAACCGCAGCCATGGTCTCCGAGCTGATAGTCCGTACTGCTGCAAACGTCGTCGAACTGTTCGTGCAGATGGTTGTTGTCTTGCAACACGTTGACTCAGGGATCGAGACGTGGCTGCACGATTCGTTACAGCCATGCGGATAAGATGCTTGTGATCTCGACTGCTAGTGATACGAGGCCATTGGGATCCAGCGCGGCGTTCCGTATTATCCTCCTGAAACCACCGATTCCATATTCTGCTAACAGTCATTGGATCTCGACCAACGCGAGCAGCAATGTCGCGATATGATAAACCGCAATCGCGGTAGGCTACAATCCGACCTTTATCAAAGTCGGAAACGTGATGGTACACATTTCTCTTCCTTACACGAGGCATCACAATAACGTTTCACCAGGCAACGCCGATCAACTGCTGCTTGTGTATGAGAAATCGGTTGGAAACTTTCCTCATGTCTGCACGTTGTAGATGTCGCCACCTGTGCCAACCATGTGTGAATGCTCTGTAAAGCTAATCATTTGCATATCACAGCATCTTCTTCCTGTCGGTTAAATTTCCCGTCTGTAACACGTCACTTTCGTGGTGTAGCAATTTTAATGGCCAGTAGTGTAGAAAGGCTGGAGGCTGCCGCCGACCCACTTGCAACTGGAGCCTCATCGCTACGACACCATCGTTCGTTCTTAGTACAGAGAGACTGATCGTAGTTACTATTGTATGGACTGGACTCCAATTCTTCTAATGAGTCATTGATCACATGTAGGAATACGAGTTAAGTAAATCTTCTGTTTACTGTGTTGACTTGTTCGCTAATTATTTCTGCTCATGTCCAACTTTCCTACAATGACAGTTGCTGCACCACTCTGTACCTCACATCTCCTTACCACCGTGTACAAAGTTGTAGACAAAAGCCACTATCTAGAATAGAGGTCCTGATGATGGTATTTTGTATCGCTGAAACCGATAGACTGTAAAATAACTTGGAGGCTGTTATATCGGAGCCAAGGTAGCCCCTGAGGGCTGGCAACCCATATTACACCACAGAGGACGAGGTTGTCTATGTCCAAGGCGTACCAAAAGCACATGGTAAACACCGGCTATTTACATACAAGATAATGGAAACATCCGAGCACTACTTCCTGCAGGGGGACCTCGAGCCACGCCCTGCAGGAAGTATCACTACACCAAAACCTGATTGACTAGAGACAGCTTTTTAGGGCCTAGAACCAGCCCCGAAGTTCAGTTCACTCCGGATGCCGACCTAATGGACTTCGACCACCGAAGATTATGTCTTCGTCTCTGAATTGGACTTTTACTCGTGTGTGTGTGTGTGTGTTACCACGAATATTTGTGGAAAATTAGAAGTGAACTTTTGTTTGCCTCCATTAGGAGACTTTTACTGGCATCATTATTGTTACCTTTCTTTTGATGCTCATTCATAAACCTTGTAAACTTACATAAATGATAGTTGTGTTTGTGGAAAATTGCCAATTGTCAGTCAGGCGAACTTACAACTGACAGCTTTTTTGATATTTATTACATTTCTTGAGAGCTGGATGGTCGTGATGGTCCCATCGCGTGGTCCTCACGCTCTCCTGGCGTCACGAGTTTAGACTTATTTTTGTGCGGTTATATCAAGGATCGCATGCACATGAAATCAGTGAATGAATTGCTACCATTCGTGCATTAATCACTAAAACAATCAGAATTGCTGATGATGCAACGCTGACCTCCACGTGGGCAAAACTCTAATATTGCATTCATGTCTACGAATGGCTAGTGGGGCACAATTGAAACTCTGGCATAATAGAAAAAAACTTTGGGGGCTGCTAAACGTTTTGCAACAAACCACGATGCTCTATCTCTATTAGTCCCTAAGTTATCATTTTTTGAAATGATAATGGGACTTATAATGGATTCACATCTCTTGCCATTTACAGAAAGCTCTGATACCTTCAAAATGTTGTACAAGTTTCATCACATTATTATTTGTAAGTTATGTAATCCATGTTTGTGGATGTTTACTAACTTTCTGATGATCAGGCACAATTTCACTATAAATATATTTTTAATTTATGTATTGGTATGTTTCCATACATCAGTCTGACTCTATGAAAATTAGTTGGCAAATAATTAGCAGTAAATACTCTGAAAAAATCTACATTAATTTCACTATTTTTACCATTCAGTTTTAGATGTACAAAAACATATGTTCCTGTTTATATTTTTATTGTTTATACTATGATATGTAACCAAAATCACGATTTGACAAGAAGCTTACAAATTGATTACTGACAACATTTTCTAAATATTATCAGAAACTGTCATTCTTAAAAACCTTTAAAGAAAGACAAATTTACAAGTAATGTCTAACGAATTAAATATGTTGTAGAATAAAAATCGGAAATGACGTTAGCATTAATTTGATTCATAGAATGTTGTGGAAGGATGTGAAACACAATACATGTGTTATATTGTACCTATTTGGCGCCAGTTGCGTCAGATCAGTTGTACACAGTTTCTGACATGGCTTGAGTTAATATTGAGAGAAGCTGTTTGCAATACGTGTGATAACTACACAATGGAATGAACTCCAAGTTTTATGTTTTGATATTTACCTGTGGAAATATGAAAATATGTGAAATGTTTTGTGGAGTTTATTCATGAATAATCCACAGTTTGTGACTGAACAACTATTACCTCAATGCTGTGTCGTTTAACACCCTGGGCCTCAAACAGGATATTACACAAAATTAAAAAAGCCTCTGGACACTGATGCCATCTTGAAAAGCTAAGTAAAATTTTAAAAACTGTTTGACATCACCTTTCTTGGACTTGAATATACTTTACCTACTAGACAGTATATGTTTTTGTGCAATGTCGACGTGAAGTAAAGGCGTAAAATTATTTATCAATATCAAGGGAAGGCTGTCATAGACTTCTAGACTTCACTGACACCCTGTAATTCATCTTCAATGACCTTGTCGTCAACGAGACGTTAAGGATTAATCTTTGTTACTTTTCTACTCAGACCACAGCTAACTCCATCAACACCTAAATTCTTTCAAAATTATCCCTGTGTACCTCTCTAAGTTTGTCTGCTATCCTGTAGTTTAATTTCCGTTTCCTTACAGATATCATACAGAAATTAGTAATCTGCTCACACTGTAACATTTCCAGTATATCCTTCTGCTACATGAAAGTAATGCACTCGTTCTTCTTGTGTACCCAATGGACTGGGTGAGCTCTGAAGTCTAGAGTTCAAAATACTTGTAAATCACAATCCTTCATTTCCTACGATTTTATATTGGCAAATGGACACAGTTTTCACCATTATTTTGTGTGGCTCGGCTGGATGGTGCAAGTCTTTCAGTTGGACTCCACTTCGACGACTTGCGGGTCCCTAAACTACTCCAGCTGTCCATAGGGAGAAAGGAGACCTATAGTTTAACGTGGAATCCGAATCACATGTTATTTCTAGCGTCTCCCACATCGTTGAGAGATGAAAGTTAAGATTAAAAAGTATGCTGATAAATATATTGATTCATGAGGAAAGTTTGGATGTTAAACTCACAATTACATTAATGATGAATGTTTATTATATGTATTGTTGCGACATGTCGTCACTAGCTAGGAGTTGATCAGCTGCAGAGCAGGCGACATCTCGTGGGAAAAGCAGTAAATTAAACAGCTGTCGCAGTTCCAGAGAGCAGCAAAGTTTGACCATAATCTATACACACACTACTACTACTACTACGTGATCAGGCCCAGTGGACCGCACGCATCTACAAGTTTCCTCCTCCACTGTATTCTGTCCATTGCTACTATCCGCCAGCCGTTCACATCTATTGACACTTGGTTTAAATCTTCACGGAGTCCATCCCTCCAACGCTTCTTGGGTCTCCCTGGCGGTCTCTTTCCTGTAGATGTGAAATCCAGGAGCTTCCGAGGCCATCTGTGGTCCTCCATCCGGGCCACATGGCCAGCCAACTGCATTCGTTTGGCTTTGACAGTTCCTGCTATTTTGGGCTGTTGGTATAGTTCCTCAAGGTCTTGGTTGTATCTGATCCTCCATTCCCCTGTATCTGCATCCAGAACCGGACCGAAGATCTTCCGAAGCACTTTTCTCTCAAAAACAAGGAGCTTATGAAAGTCCTGTTTCCGGATACTCCATGTCTCACAGCCATATAGAACAATAGACTGGATCAGGGTTTTGTACAGTCGATACTTGAACTGTCTGGAGAGATATTTGGACCGAAGCAGTTGTGCTAGGCTGTGGTAAGATCGGTTTACTGCGTGTATTCTGGCATTGATCTCTGCTTCACATGACGAGTTCTCAGTGAAAAGTGCCCCTATACACACACTGCGCAACAGAATTAAAGGACCACTTTTTCGAATCCACGTACTTGTCTCCCTTTGCGACGCAGGAGTTTGAAACTTGCCTCAAAGGTGCCCACTACATCCCTCCGTAATGGTGCAAAAGGGTGGGGCCTGAAGATGTCACCTTTGGGCGAAGCGACGCTTCAAATAGTAAAGTGTCGACACATGTGTCCCTTTTAAGTGCAGTTCGACCGCAATTTTTCCTCTCGCTTGTGCAGAAACGACTTCTAAAGCAGCCCTAGGTTTCTGCAGGCAAGGAACTGGAGTCGGACAGGTGTCAAGGAGTTCTCTGCATGCAGGCACCTAGGACTACTTTTAAAGTTGTCCCTGTACATGTTCATTTTTAAAACTATCAATTAAGGTTGGTGGGTGCTACGAAGGTTTTGCCGAACAGGGAGGGGGCGGGAGGGGGGGGGGGAGAGATCTTACAGGGAACACTTGCCGTTTTAGTCACGCATGCGGCAACGTCGCACTGCCCCTCCCTCCTACCTGTGAACATGCCACAGGAGAACACGAAACAAGACGGCTGAAACAGCGTAAACACCCTTTGGTGCTTTGCAACTTGTTCAGATTTCGTCGAATTTTTTTGAGCGATCCCTACTATTTCCAATCTGTGCGTAAGAGTAAAAACTGCTCTCCAAATGGGTGCGATCACATTGAATGGTGATGCACCCACACAATGTACTTAGAGAAGGGTGGAAACGTTCGGCAGTGTCAGAAGTATCAAAGGTTATCAAGAATATCGTTCTGTACCTCATCGCACTGCGAACTGCCGTTTTCGACCGTGGAATGTGTGGCAATCAATGCCCAAAACGAAGGGGTAGTTTCACTGGACCCCCGTTATGAGGTCTTTTCGGATCAATTCTGAGTGGCGGTGTGTCTAAAATGTTTATATCGGCCGCTTGTAAGAGAACTCGCGTGATTTCATCGCTGGGCGTCACGCTTCTGACCTTCATCGTAGAGACGTCAAAAGAGAAGGCGAAATGTGGATAAGAGGTGCTGTGACGGTTGTCCCATCGGGTGACACATCCATGGTGGCGTTGGGCAGAATTGCATGGTGAAATCTGGTGCCAATTTGGCATTATTAAGCCATCTTACATGTGCGATAATGTTCGAAGCAGAAGGAATGAATTAAAATTCGTGCTGTAGCCAGGACTCGAACCTGGGATTTCTTAAGTACTAGGCAGAAATGCTAACCATTACACCACCACAACACAATGGTCAACATTGTTGCACAAACTACTCAGGCTGAGCACCGACCTCAACAGAAACCAGTTCATATCTTCAGCTTATTTCCCCTTACATTGTCACTACCGCCAGGGCTCCCCGGCACTGGAATAGCACACCAGCGTTGAACATATTGGGAAAGCTTGTGTTGAGGAGGGCACTCAATTTGAGTAGTTAGTGCAGCAATATTGACCATTGTGTTGTGGTGGTGTAATGGTTAGCATTTCTGCCTACTCAGACGCCGGGACGATAGCTCAGGGTGTTCGGTCAGAGAGTATAGCTAGCATCTGTAATAAAAAAAAACTGAGTACACGGAGCAATGAATAATCTGAACGAGTGCCATCGGACGTCCGCCAAGAACAAATTCAACGAACGTACAGAACAAAATGAGATTTTAAAAAAAATAGTAAGCAAGAAGATCTGGGTTCGAGTCGTGGCTGGAGCGCAAATTTTAATTCATTTGTTCTGCTGTGATCATTATTGTAGATAAGGAAGAGACTTAAATGTCTCAGGGAAACATTTAATTATCAGATCATCTTACATGTGACATGAATTTTTGAGCTCTGGCCTGTTTTCCGCATGTGTCAACACTTTGCTGTTTGAAGCGTCTTCGAGTTAGAGGCTGACGTGTCAGGACGCCACGCTTTTGCATCATTACAAAGGAAGTTTTAGGCAACTTTGAGGCAAATTTAAAACTTCTGCGTCGCAAAGGGAGACGATCACAACATTTCGAAAAAGTGATCCTTTAAATTCTGTTGCCCAGTGTATCTACTATTCATATTAAAATTACAGTCCCTTCCCACGTTTTTGTGCCTGTATGTGAAGGCTAGTCTCAGGAAATAAGGAGTTTGATACGGTTTTCACTAAAACAAACTGGCTGAATTCTGACGTGTCAAAGTCCCCGACTCTTTTTTTTTCTGTATGTGTAGGATAATCTCAGGAACTGCTGAAGAAATTTTGATGCGTTTTTCACTAGTAGTTGGGCTGATTCATGAGGGAAATTTTTGTACATAATTTATTACCGATAGGTCGTAGACACCGAGTGCTACCCTGAGAAGCCACGGTGGGCCACTAATTTAATATACGAGGGCTATTTGGAAAGTAAGGAACAATAGGTCGCGAAATGGAAACTACAATGAAAATCAAAACTGTTTCATTTGCAACAGTTAGCTACAACTTCCAGCTACTCATCTCCGTAGTCACCAATCAGACTTTAACGTTTGTCGTAGCGTTGTACCAACTTTCCAATACCCTCGTCATAGAAGGCAGCCGCCAGTGCTTACTGCCAATTCTCTACGCTGGCCTACAGCTCGTTGTCTGTGCCAAAATGTTGTCTTCATAGCCAGAAGTTCATGTGAGCAGAGATAAAACTCAGAGGGAGACAATTACGGGCAGTGTTGTGGGTAATCAAACATTTACAATTGAAAACGATGCAGGAGCATCGTCATTGCCCCTGCAGAATGCTGCTGAGAATTGTCTTGAAGAAGAAAACGCACGACTTGTACTATGTAATGTTAGCTGCATAGCTTCAGGCGAAATTTCTCACCAGGCCCTCATACTTAGCGGGAGACACTACTGTTCTAGGTATCTGCATGTGCTCCCTGTGTGCTCAGAACTAAAAAGAACGACGTAACGCGATCGACGGGCATACTAGAGACATTGCCCAACACACCTGTGCAAAATTTCATAGGATTTTCACTGTGGTTTCCATTTCGCGACCGATCGTTTCTTACCTTCCGAATAACCCTCTTTATTAAAGCATTACGAAGTATTTTCTGGAAATATTTGTTTTGAGTGTACCCTTTTACGGAGGCTAAACGTGGATGATAAGCAGCACAGAGGAGAAGAAATTTGAATTGTTTGGAATGTGGTGCCACAGGAGAATGCTGAAGATTAGATGAGTCGATCTGGTCATTAATGAGGAAGTACTGAGAGAAATTTGAGAGAAAAGAATATGATTAAGAGAAGATGTAGTTAGGCAGAACACATGAAAAAATAGGTAATTTGATAATGGAGGAAAGCGGTAAAAATTAGAGAGGAAGACGAAAGCATGAATCCAGTAAGCAGGTTCAAATGGATGTAGGATGTAGCTGTTGTGCAGAGAGAAGAATACTTCCACAAGATACTAAAGCTGCATCAGAATACAGCTACATCTACATCAACATCGATTCTCTTCAAGACACCTCACGGTGTTTGGCGGAGGGTACTTCTGATACTACTAACTGGTCTCCCTTTCCCTTTCCCACTCGCAAATGGCGAGCGGGAAGAATCATTGTCGGCAAGCCTCTGTATTAGCTCTAATTTCTCAAATTTTTTCATTGTGGTCATTTCGCGAGATGTGTGAAAGGAAGTAATATGCTGTCCGGCTCTTCCAGGATAGAATTGTCTCGAAATTTCAATAGTAAACCTCTCCATGCTTCAAAATACCTCTCTTGTAATGTCTACCAATGGAGTTTGATAAGCATCTCCGTACGCTCTCGCGTGGACTAAACGATCCCATGACGAAACGCTCCGCTCTTCGTTGGATCTTCTCTGTCTCTGTCTCTGTGTCTTCTGTCAGTACTATCTGGTAAGGGTCCCAGATTGATGAACTATACTCAAGAATCGGTCGAACAAGCGTCTTGAAAGCCACTTCTTTCGTGGATGAGCTACATTTTCTTGTTATTCTTCCTACGAATTCCAGTCTGGTGTCTGCCTTTTGTACTGTTTAATTCATGTGGCCTCTCCACTTACGGTCGCTCCGGGTAGTTACTCCTAGATATTTACGAAATGCCTTCGGATTGATGTCAACAACAACATTAATGCCGGCCAGAGTGACCGAGCGATTCTAGGCACTATAGTCTGGAACCGCGCAACTGCTACGGTCGCAGGTTCGAATTCTGCCTCGGGCATCGATGTGTGTGATGTCCTTAGGTTAGTTAGGTTTAAGTAGTTCTAAGTTCTAGGGGACTGATGACCTCAGAAGTTGAGTCCCATAGTGCTCAGAGCCATTTTTTGAACAACATTAACGTTTTCCAGTTGCTCCGCATCAACCTCTTGTCTGGCCTCAGAGAAGTTGCGCCAACAGATTGCAGCGCCAATGGTCTGCCAGTGGTACTTTTCTGCAGTACTTCTGTAGTGATGACACATTCCACTTTCGTAAAAATAGCTTGTTTGTGTCCCTTAACTATACCCGTTTATACTGATTTTCCCTAATTCTTTGATCGGAGCGAGGTTGCATGGTGGTTAAGGCAGTAAACTCGTATTTAGGAGGTAACAGTTTAAATTTCTCTACAGGTTGAAACGCTCTTTCTGTCTCGTCCTAGGGAGGACTTGGCATGATGCGAAATATTATTCACGGTTGCGGCCCGAAACCACCGATTCTTAACGATGAATGGAACGCGAGACTAATTACGTTTTGCTCCGAAGACTTACTAGGAAGCGTTTACTGACGGACTGCTGTGATATTAAGGCTAGTCTAAATAAAGTTCGCAGACCTTGATTTGACCCGCGAAAACAGCGTTAAACTTTTCACTACTTCACAAACAATCGGTAATACTCTGGAGCTACCTAACTGCATTTAGTAGGACTGGACAAGAAAACATATTTTTTTGATTTCAGTTACTTCTCGGCACATCCATCAATGTTGTTAAAAGCAACATTCAGCTGCACGCTATGATATGAGGTCTCTACCTGCTGGGCACAGGTACTCTCACTCCTTCTTCTTCTTCTTCTTCTTCTTCTAGTGCCTATCCGTTCCGGATGTTAGTGATCATCACAGCAATATTGCTTTTGGTTGTTCGAGAAAGTATTTTACTCATGCGTGAAGCCCATGTCAAGTTTCGGAACCAACATGCTCTTCTTTCTCGTTTACATTTACCAGGTATCTTTGCTTGAAGAACGTTCTGCAGCAGTTTAAGTGTTTCCATGCTCATTACAGGACCAACATATCGTTGTTTTCTGCATTTTACTGTGATTAGGACCTCTTTTTCTTTCTATTCTCCTCTATAGCCATATCTCAAATTCCTCAAGTCGTTTGCCCATCTTTCTGTCAAATTCCGAATTTCAGCTCCATACAAATTGTAATTTCATTCTAACGAGCTGCACGGTCACCGATGGTATCTGTTCTTTCGGACATGTTCGAAATAACATATACCATCTTCATATATATAGTTAAGGCTCACTGGCCATTTGACCATCTTCTGTGCGGATGCACAAGGAGTGCCCAAACTCTTACGGGAATCGGTAAAGCCGCGAGTAATAAGTGTAATGGGCAGGGGCACTACGAATATAGTGCGGGACAATAAGTTGGGAACGTGGGTTTCATGGGATGCGTGCCAGAAATAAGTCCCAGCAGTCGCACTGTCCTCTGTGTCCTCTGTGGCTCAGATAGGAGCCTGCACGGTAGCTCCGCGTGTTCTGTCAGAGGGCTGGCTGGCCTCTGTAACAAAGAAACTGAGTGAAAAGATCAACAACAAACTTCAACGGATGTCATGTGACGTCTGCTACGACGAAATACAACGAACCATTAGGAACAAAATGAAAATAAAAAAATAGGATGATAGAGCGTCTGCCATGTAAGCAGGAGATCCCGGGTTCGAGTCCCGGTCGGGGCACACATTTTCAACTGTCCCCGTTGACGTATATCAACGCCTGTACGCAGCTAAGGATATTCATTTCATTGTCTTGATTTAATTGTAATTCCATACAAAAGGATCGGAAATATGCACCAACGTAGCAATATCAATTTTATTTTGATTGAGAAGTGATGAGTCTTGAACACACAAGTCATTTTACGAAACATGGCTCTGCTTTCTTATTAAGAACTTTAATTTCTTGCGACTTGTTCCACTGGTTGTTAATATTACTGTTTATTTGCTTATGTGGTGTCACCGCCAGACACCACACTTGCTAGGTGGTAGCCTTTAAATCGGCCGCGGTCCGGTAGTATACGTCGGACCCGCGTGTCGCCACTATCAGTGATTGCAGACCGAGCGCCGCCACACGGCAGGTCTAGAGAGACGTCCTAGCACTCGCCCCAGTTGTACAGCCGACTTTGCTAGCGATGGTTCACAGACAAATTACGTTCTCAATTGCCGAGACGATAGTTAGCATAGCCTTCAGCTACGTCATTTGCTACGACCTAGCAAGGCGCCATTATCATTTGCTATTTATCTTGTGATGCATGTACCGTCAGACCGATGTTCACCAATTATGGATTAAAGTTAAGTATTCCAGAAGCTACGTACTTTTTTTACTAGACTCAACTCCTTTAACTGTTCCAGACCTCACGCCAGCCTGCGTGAGCTTAAACGCGTGCCTTTCGGTTATCTCATAGTGGCTTGGCTGTCTTGCCAAGTCACAACAGTTTACTTGTCCATAATGTTTACCATTAATATTTGGATGACAGTTTGATACGTCTTTCTTGCTGATGACCAATAATTTTCTTTTAGTTATGTTGATTTGTAGGCCATAAGGCTCACTGCTTTAACTGATTCGGGATACAAATTGTTGAAGACTGTTTAAGCTGTCAGCAAATATTGCAATATTGTCAGCGTAGTGCATATCGTTGAGCTTCTCTCCATTCAAGACAATTCCTTCTTCGACGTTTTCGAGGGCTTCTTTGTAAATATTTTCAGAGTAAAAATCAAATACCAGAGCTGACAAAATAAAGCCCTGCCTCACTCTTCAGCATATTTTTAATGTATCAGTTTTCTTGTTTCCTACCCTCAGGGCAGCATATTGATACGAATATGGATTAATTCTGATTCGGAGGTCTTTATTACGCATCCCACTATTTTCAGTACCTCGCCCATCTGGTAATATTGTATACTATCAAAATCCTTTTGATAATCAATGAAACAGGCCTAGATGTCACAGATCATGTCTCTACACCACTGGAGTAAGATCTGAATGCAGAACAGATTCTCTAAAATTCTGACAGTGTTACACAGGAATTCATTTCTGTTGCGTAACACTTCGTACACAACTGTAAGGAGAGGTGTGACAACTGTCATAGGAAAGCTGGACAGGAGCAGAAATGACTAGTGAACAAAATAACATATTAAATGGGTGATTTAGTTAACTTACCTTTATCCAAGTGTAAGAAGACTCATTACAAATAATGCAGCAAGAAAAAGAGTCCAGCTTTCATCTAGGATAGACTCACTGCAGTAAGGCGCGAATGATGGAGATGCGACTCGTAGTGAAGTGGTCCAAGTGCAAGTGGGCTGTCTGCCACTGGCCGTCCTATATCGCGGTGGCCGAGCGCGCTACATCTACATCTACATGGTTACTCTGCAATTCACACTTAAGTGCCTGGCAGAGGGTTCATCGAACAATTTTCACACTACTTCTCTACCATACCACTCTCGAATGGCGCGTGTGAAAAAGGAACACCTAAATTTTTCAGTTCGAGCTCTCACTTCTCTTATTTTATTATGATGATCATTTCTCCCTATGTAGGTGGGCGTCAACAAAATATTTTCGCATTCAGAAGAGAAAGTTGGTGACTGAAATTTCGTAAATAGATCTCGCCGCAAAGAAAACCGTCTTTGTTTCAGCGACTGCCACCCCAGCTCACGTATCATATCAGTGACACTCTCACCCCTATATAGTGTACACGAAACGAGCTTCCCTTCTTTGCACTTTTTCATTGTCCTCCGCCAATCCTACCTGGTAAGGATCCCAAACCACGCAGCAATATTCCAGCAGAGGACGGACAAGTGTAATGTAGGCTGTCTCTTTAGTGGGTTTGTCGCATCTTCTAAGTGTTCTGCCAACAAAGCGCAGTCTTTGTTTCGCCTTCCCCACAATATTATCTTTGTGGTCTTTCCAATTTAAGTTGCTCGTAATTGTAATTCCTATGTCTTTTAGTAGAACTGACAGCCCTTAGATTTATGCGAATTTATCGTATACCCAAAAATTTTTCGGATTTGTTTTCGTACTCATGTGGATGACCTCACACTTTTCTTTCTTTAGTGGTACAGAGCCACTGCAGATGTCCTTAATGGCCTCTCACCACTGGAAAACAACGAAACGACGCCTGTGGGATGGAATAGATATGGGATTCCATACCCTCCATGTTGGATGGCACTCTGATAATTGCAACAGACGAACATCAACTGGAAATCATCATCCGGAGATTGGCTGAACAAAGGAGAGATTATGGTCTTGAAATCAGCAACACAAAGATCAAAATGATGATTGTAAATCGCCGCTATGAGAACAAACATAACAAATATTGCTTGTTACGAGGTGATAACAATAATATTTGGTTTGATAGGCGCTCAGCTGCGCGGTTATAAGTCAAGAGACAATGGAAAGAACACTGATAGAGGGAAAAGTCTACAGCAGAAGACCTAGAAGACTTGCGCCATTACGGTCGATAGACTAGATTAAGTGCTTGACCTGAATGTGCTTGCAGCATGCAAGTCACAGTGCCCGAGACAGCAGCCTTTTCGGATTGGCTTCCCTAAACTTCTCATTTATTTAATTCCAGATGGACGTGTATTGCTGTATTTGGATGAACATTTTTTACTTGCTTCTTCTTTCAATTAATTGAAGTATTTTTTCTGTTGGCTAACATTCCTTCACTTTTCTCTTCCTTGTACCTATGTTTGTCTGTCCAACGTCTGTGATTACCATTTTTACAGATGTCCATTCTTCAGTTAAACTGCCTCTGTGGTATTCAAGAGGCAGATCGTCAAGGGTCTTACTGCGTGATGCCACAACACCCTTGCATAGGATTAGACTAAAGAGAATGTTCCATATTGGAAAAGCAGCTTTGTTGGTCACTAAGGATCACTAACTACCAGCTTTAGAAATGTCACGTATTTTGAAGCACCACCTCCACCTCAGAGGGCAGAAAAATTGCCTCCTATTACCAGTTGACTCATCGATTTAGGGTGTTCCACGACGTTCTCCGAAATAGTTTTAATAGCAGCTCCTTTCGTCCAGCCAGCCTCAGGATAAGGCTGCAAGTATTTCCATTGGCTACTTCCTGCTCATGCTAATAGCAACAGACAACACAGTAAACAGGACATTTACTTAACTCGTGTTCTCCAAGTGTATGAGGACACATTACAAATAATGCGGCAAGAAACAGTCCAGCTATCACAATGTCAACTAGGATAAGCTAGCTGTAGTAAGGCATGAACGATGGAGTCGGAGATGTAACTCATAGAGAAGTGGTTGCAAGTGCAAGTGGGCTGTGTGTCTGCCGCTGGCCGTCCTTTATCATGGTGGCCGAGGGCACTCGTGCTACGGAGCCGTTGGAGGTGTGGATTATCAGTTCGATATGGCGTCCCTGGTTTTCGAAGCAATCTGGAAATTGTTGCCCTGTGGTAGGATTTCTCACATGTTGCTTCCAAAAGATGTCGGAAAATATTTATTTTCTCAGGAAGTCACTAGTCCTTAACCCAGCATAATAGGTTCCTTGGATGTATTATTGAAAGACAGACCAATCACCACCAGGTTGAACAAAACCTTCTCCACTGAATGCCAGGAAACGGCTTTGGTGACCGCAACAGGTATGAGGTCTAGTCCGCAGCGAGGCTAGGAATAATATGTTACAAACCATCCAGGTATAGCTTTTATGTCGTTTACTTATCATTTAAGGCAAAAGCCTGAATGGTTCCCTTGAAACAGGGATGGCTGATTCCCTTCACCATTCTCCTGCAACCTGAACTTGTCAAATCTTAATATTCCTCCCTCCATCTACACCTACATGGATACTCTGCAAATCAAATGCCTGGCAGAGGCGCCTGTAGCGTGCGGAAAGAATGAACACCTATATCTTTCCGTACGAGCTCTGATTTCCCTTATTTTGTCGTGGTGATCGTTCCGTCATATGTAGGTCGTTGTCAACAAAATATTTTCGCATTCGGAGGAGAAAGTTGCTGATTAGAGTTTCGTGAGAAGATGTCGTCGCAACGTAAAACGCCTTTCTTTTAATGATTTCCAGCCCAAATCCTGTATCATTTCTGTGACACTCTCTCCCATATTTCGCGATAATACAAAATGTGCTGCCTTTCTTTGAACTTTTTCGATGTACTCCGTCAGTCCCTTCCTAAATTATGAAAACTAGAGAGATCTTGCATTACTTATTACAGATTTTGCATTACTTTTTACATTTTTAGCGCTACTTCTGCATGAGTACTCCACAAGAAAAACACAAATTGCAAGGTTGAAAGTAAGGTGGAACAAAAACCTGATGTAAGGGAAGGAAATAAAGAAAATTCTTCCATAATATTGGTGGTGACTAGTGGTGAAGGAATAAGCAAAGTAGAATAAAAACGTTTTTTTGGTTGGAGGTGAAGCAAAAGGGAACCAGGGAATGACGAGATACTAGAGAGATATAAGTAGAGATAACGAAAATAGTGCTGTGCGACGAAACAGTACGCTAATAATAAAAATCAACACTTTTTGGCGTGCTTTGTATCTTGAAGTGAGATCTATCTCGACAACTTTCGCCCCAGTTGTTGAATTTCAAGGAGGTAAGTAAAACGCACCTGAAGCGAGTGGCCCCCAGTGTATGGTGTTAAGAGTACTGCGCCTTACCTCCCTCCCCCCCCCCCCCCCCCCTCACCCATTTCACTCTGTCATGTGGAACACTGCCAAGCACTCGGTTCCCCTTTTAACGCCGAGGAACGGCAGCAATTACTGCTTCCTGCTCGCTGGAATTCTCCTCCTCGTCCTTTTTCTTCTGCTGTTCCTTGACTTTTTTTTAAGCCAGAAATAACAACTTTGTCGACGAGACCACAAATATGTCGGGGAAACACGTGGACGGAAATAGAGCGTGTACAAAAGTGAGCTGGGTGCCTCATGGCTTAGAAAGACGAGAACGGCGTTGCGGTCAAATGCACAAGAATGTCGTCCACGACAACGGAAAAAAGGATCATTAGCCGGATGGAATGCTCGCGGACACCATTGCTCTTTTCGCTGAGCGTGATATTCGAACGCTCTCGGAAGAACTTTTCTACGTTTACGTTAGCATTGCCCAAAACATCTGAAAGATACTTATCTGTCACATGGAGGAATCTACAGTGCAAATATCCTATGTCACACAGACTTCCCAGGTGTAAAAGTAACTTACAGACCTCGGACAAATAAACGGACTTGACTGAAAAACCTCATCCTTGCGCCTTTGCTGCGTCTTGTTTATTTTTACTTCAAAGCATAGGATATTTTCAAGTGTTTCCACTGCAGGAGTAAAAATGTAAAACATACTACATCACGTACATCACTGTATCATTACATAAGAGAAGGCACAATTACATCCACAAATACAAGCCTTTTTAAAAGAAGTGCCACATATTCCCATAGGATGTTGCATTGGCCAAAGCAAAAAGAATATTTCCTATAATTGTATGTTTGGAAACCAATACGTGTTGAGACATGGGACGTTTTACTTGTGACGAGTAATGGGTAGTATTTGGTGGTTTAGGTAGGATTCACAAGAGGTGAGCAGATACAAATCCTCGAGCTATAATGTAGGTGAGGCACCAGGATCTCTCACTATCAGCGTATGGAGAAGAATTGACAGAATCATTGGGCCATACAGTATACCAGACGGATTAATAGATTCTGGGTATCACCTACTTCTACGCAATGAATTACCAGTGGTGCTGTAGAACGTTACCCCTGCTGTAAGCGTTACCGTACGTTCATCATAAAAAAGAGAACAGTGCATATAAAAAAGCAGGACATACTTTATCGATAAAATCACGCGGTTTACAACTTCAAAACAAAGATGCAAAACTATGCTAAACTAAAATAGCGACTTTCCATGGTTTCTTAAAACTGGATATGCAGTACCTTGAAAGTTTACTCGTCAGCTGCACCCTCAGATATCTCATTATTGTCTTTTCCATTTTTACGCCACGAATATTTGGAGGCTGAAGAAATCTCTCTCAGCAACACTCGATAACTGATTGAAGTATGTACACCACACATAAGCTCCTGGTTGATTTTGTTTGCTGCGTTAGTCTTTCAGAAATGTTGTAAAATTACAAAACACATCAAAGCACAATGTATCACCACGCTTACAACTGTGTGTTCGCTGAGGTACGTGATACAGTTTTCAACATCCATCCGTATAGGAATTCTTGAGAGCTATATCCACTTGAATAGTCTGAACTGTTGATACTGAGGCAACCACTTCTGTAAATATTTAGTAGCAGAACTGTACACAACTGTCATCTCTTTGCCAGAGGTGTCAGATGCTGTGAATGGCCTTCATTGCTTTTATGTGTAACTATTTCCTCTGTGCCGGCCGGTGTGACCGAGCGGTTCTAGACGCTTCAGTCTGGAACCGCGTGACCGCTACGGTCGCAGGTTCGAATCCTGCCTCGGGAATGGTTGTGTGTGATGTTCTTAGGTTAGTTAGTTTTAAGTTCTAGGGGGACTGATGACCTCAGATGTTAAGTCCCATAGTGCTCAGAGCCATTTGAACCATTTCCTCTATTTTTAAGGGCATATAATTATGTTCATACAGTCCCTCGAGAGTTTCTAAGGCAGATTCGAAAATGCAAACAGATTCAGGTATAGAATTTGATTCTTTCTCCCAGTTCAGTATATTATTGTTGAAAACTGATATCAATGTCTGAACAACCACGGAGTTTTTGTATAGTGCGGGGTGCTCAAAAAGTCTCTACGCAGTGCCGTATGATTGTTACTCGCGCGAGCCGTATGGTTGTTCGCCTGCCTAGGTTACTTCCCTTCAAGTGGACTCTCCCAACATTTCACTGTTTCGTTTATCTCAGTCAGCGTCAGTAGTATCTTTGGTGTGTGTCGTTACGTGTTGACGTTAAAGTATAAGTTTAGTTCCTTTGTTCGTTTGTTTCGTTTTTGCCACTGTTAAAATGCTAACCATTGAAGAACGTGCGTTTTTAGTCGAACAAGTGTTCAAGGCTGGCGGTAAATACGCAGTTCCAGTTCGTCAAACATTTAAATCAGTTTTCCCGGAGACAACATTCCCACATCGCGATACTGTGCGAGATTTGATTAATAAATTTCGAAGTACGGGTTCAGTAACAGATGCACCGAGAAGTGGCCGTTCTAGCGTTTTGTCTGAGGATAAACTACCGGATATTTCCGATAAAATGTCCATGAGTCCGAACAAGTCAGTAAGAAAACGCTCCCAGGAAATCTATTTTAGTGTCGGAACGGCCCACACAGTTGTAAGGAAAAAATTATTCACTGCGGCATACGTCAGGCGCGGCTAACAGTCATACGGCACTGCGGAGAGACTTTTTGAACATCCCATGTAACAACTGCTGCTATCTAACCTCCACAAAGCCACAAAATTCTTTCAACTCCTCTGTAAGTACAGTATAAAAGTAATTGAATATTTTCGAAACAATTGAATCATTATCAGTCTTTAACCAGTAATCAAAACCATGTAGCACATAACTATGCAGAACATGTGTTGGACAGACTATTGCAACAAATTTTGAATTTAATAACTTTTTTAAGTGGCTGAAGACGTTCTGTGTAGCTCTTCCGATTAGGCCGAAATTAGCGTTGGCATTATCACCAGCAAAAGCTACAACTTTCTTTTCTCCACCAAATGTTTTTAGTGCGTCCTTTATGCATGTGGCTATTGTGTTTAATTTTTTTTATTAGTTGTGCATTACATTTCAATCAATTTCATACTTTGGTATCAAAGTATTGTGTTAGTATAGGGAACATTTTCATAAGACCATGGTTGCAAAACTATAGCAAGGAATACTACTCTGCGCGCCTACAGTAACGTCTATTGAATGTGATGATAAAACAGATGTAACAATGGCTTCAGATTTGGTGCGAGCACACGAAAATTGCTTGGCAATAATAGAGTCTTTGTAGAGAACTGTGCGTAATTTATTTGCGCAGTCCATTGACTTAAAGCAATGATGGTGAGGAACTGCATGAAAATCCAGAGTACCTTCAATTGCACACACAACTGCACAAGGGTCTCGGAAAGGCAAACGACTACGTTGTGGACGACGGGCCACCGCTCCATATTCCACAGATCTCGTGACACTACCTCACCGTAAAGTTTCACGGGCGATGGGACGGTCGATGAGGTCTGGTAACATGACCTCCCCGTACACCGAACCTGGATAAGTGGCTTTCTGGCTATGGGACACTGGAAAGCATTAGTGCATGATCGACCCACTGACATGAACAGACGTTACAGGAACATATAACCAACTGCTGATATTTGTGTTATGGGGATGAGGCTGTGGTCCAGGGTATAATTATCTGCCTAACGTTTCGTCTTCCTATGCTGGAGACGTCATCAGAGGCTTTCACCGTCTCAGAAAGCAATTACAATCTCAAACAAACTCAACAAATCGAACTCTTTACCCATATCAACTCAACGATCGCTTCGTGGCGTCGTCAGACCGCTGCCTTGGACCACAGCCTTATGCCTATAAAACAAGAATCAATAATACCCCGAATACCAGCCGTGAAACCCTGCATTCTACAATTATGTCAAACCAGTGCATGTGGTACAATGCGAACGGAGTCAGATGCATTCAAAGGAGCGCGTGATTCACTGTGAGAAGAGCTGAAAGATGTGTTACGATGCATGGTAGCTACATATAGTGTTTACTTCTACGTAACAGATGGGAATGAGAGGACAGATTTTCCTAGTACAGATTTCCGGACGTATAATTATAGGAACTTACCTTCTAGTTTTCATCAGTCTACATCTACGTCTAAATAACTACTCAGCACTTCACACTTAAGTGCCTGGCAGCTGGTTCGTAGAACCACTTCCACACTATTTCTTTACCGTTTCACTCTAACAGAGCGCGGGAAAAATGAACACTTAGGGGAACCACATCGTGGTTCGGGTCGAAAAAAATCGATTTTCGGTTTTCATCATATTTCGATAGATTAAGGTTTTATTTAAGTACTCTGAAAAGGATTTTGCTAAAAATATTTTTTTTCGAGCGTTTAAAGAGCATTTTCCTACCACGTGTGTTTATGTGCCACGCCCACTTTTCGGTCACCCACTGTTCTGCATATATTTTAGATCTTTATATCCCCTACATTGCACGTTAGGGATTTTTTTTTAATTCCGAGTGTGTTGGCTATCCTTGGAATGCAACGGTCCGTATTCTTTTGTTTCTGCTGTTTGTAAACAACACGCTTTCAAACACGCGGTTAGCTTTGTTCAAGTGGGATTGCGACTAATTGTTATACTTACGTTTGCAGTGCTTGTTTACGTGTGTTTTGTTGTGTTTATTGAAAATGACGAAACGTAAAGGCATTTTTAAGAAACGACAATTTAGAGGAAACAAGTTTAGAAAGCTTTCTGTACAAGAGGTTATGTCACCTGGCAACGATGTTTCCAATTGTAATTCTTCAACAAGTGCCTCATCAAAGAAGCTCTCACCATTTCAAGAGAGTTACAACGAATTTACTATAAGTGACAAGGGGTGCAGTAACATTATTATAAATTTGAGAATATTATCAGATGTAATTTCTAAATTTGTACAATGTAGACAGTGTGGTGAGACACAGAGTGTGAAAATTTTTGAGAGTGCCATTGGGAGAAAAGGCTTAGCAATTGCTTTGAATTTAATTTGCACTAAATGCTCAGCTGTGATTTCATTTATGAGTTCTTCAAAACCAGATGCAAGTGACCCTTATGAAATCAATTCTAGATTAGTTAATGCCTTACGATTCATTGGCAAGGGCATGGCTGCAGGGAGAACATTTTGTTCAGTGATTAACTTACATTAACCACCAAATAAATTTGAAAAACTGACTGCAATATTAGAGAAAGCTGTATGTGAGGTCATTGAGGAAAGCATGAAACTGGCTGCTAGGGAAGCAGTGGAAGAAAATGATAGATGTTTGGATATTGCAGTTGCACTTGATGGAAGTTGGCAGAAAAGAGGACATACTTCTCTGAATGGAGTAGTGATTGCCACGAGTGTAGACACTGGTAAAGGTTTTACATGTGGAGATAATGTCTAAATATTGCAAATGTTTTAAGGTCAATAAACATAAAGAACACAACTGTGTGGCTAATTTTAGAGGAACAAGTGGTGGTATGGAAGTTCATGGAGTAAACAAATATCTCATCGCTCTGTAGAAACATGAGGCGTACGGTACACCAAATATTTGGGCGATGGTGACAGTAAGGCATACAACATTGTGATGAACTCTAAGCCATATGGAGATGCCATTATTAACAAAATAGAATGTGTAGGCCATGTTAAAAAACGTTTGGGAACAAGGCTGAGAAACAAAATAGAATGTGTAGGCCATGTTAAAAAACGTTTGGGAACAAGGCTGGAAACCTAACTGTTGATACGAGAGGAAAAAATTAGAAGATGGAAAATTGTTGACCGGACAGGGACGGTTAACAAAAACTGAAATAGAAAACTTGCAGGTACACTATGGGCAGGCAATTAGAAGAGATAAAGAAAATCTGGAGGCAATGAAGAGAGATGTTTGGGCCATATTCTTCCGTAAGTCCTCTACTGATGATAAGCCATGTCATGGATTGTGTCCATCAGGAGAAAATTCGTGGTGCAAATACAATAGGGCTCAGGCAGCATTCTCTTCCTGCTGCTGTTATTGCAGCAGTTAAACCTATTTTCAGAGATTTGGCTCATCCTGACCTTCTAAGGAAATGTCTGCGTGGGTAGAGACAGAACCTAAACGAATGTTTCAAGAACATAATTTGGAATCGCCTTCCTAAAACTGTATTTGTAGGCATGCATACACTGGAACTAGGAGTTCTTGATGCTGTTATTACATTCAATTGTCGTAATATTGGAAAGTGTTTGGTACCGAAACAACTGGGATTTAATCCTGGTGAAAATATGGTCGCAGGGCTGCAACACTGCGATAAAATGAGGATAGCCGACAGGTCTGCATCTAATACGGCCAAGAAAGCAAGACAAACATCCAGGAAGGTGAAAAAAAAAGCTGGAAGACCTGCTAGAGGTCAAAGAAGGGCCATCATATGCAGCAGGACAGTTTTAATTAACTGTAAGTAACAAATTTCAAAAGTTTTTTCTTTAAAGTCAATTTACCGCAAACTAAAATTTTCAATACATATGCCCCATTATATCAGAAACTATCATAGATAAATGAATGAAATTTCCAGAGACTCTGCATAGCATAAAAAGCCATCTCTGGTACTACATTCATTAATATTCTCCCATTAGGAAGTTCACAAAAAATATTTTCTGCAGAAAATACTTAATATTTTTGTTAATAAATTTAGAAAAGTAACATCATGTAACATACAGTAAATATATTAAGGTCCTGCATCCGGTAGTTGTTTCAGAAATGGGTCAAATACTTGCCTAAATTAAAATGGGTTAGATAGGTATGGTGTGGTCCCCTTAAATATTTCCGTGCGAGCTCTGATGTCTCTTATTTTATTACAATGATCATTTCTTCCTATGTGGGTGGGCGTCAGAAAAATATTGTCGCATTTGGAGGAGAACATTGGATGCTGAAATTTCATGACAAGATCTCGTTACAACGAAAAACGTCTTTGTTCTAACAATTGCTATCCCAGTTCGCGTATCATATCTGTGAGTTGGGATAGCAATTGTTAGAACAAAGGCGTATCAAATCCGTGACACTCTCCACCATCTCGCAACAATACAAAACAAGCTGCTCTTCTTTGAACTTTTTTGATGCCCTCCGTCAGTCGCATCTGGTAAGGATCCCATACTGCACAGCAGTACGCTAGCGGTGGACGGACAAGCATAGTGTAGGCAGTCTCTTTAATAGACCTGTTGCATCTTCTAACTCTTTTGTCAATAAAACGCAGGCTTTTGTTTGCCTTCCCCATAAAATTAACCACGTGATCGTTCCAATTTGAGTTGTTCGTAATTGTAATTCATAGGCAGCCTTTAGATTTGTGTGATTTGTCGTGTAACAGAAATTTAACGGATTCCTTTTAGTAAATCTTCAAGCGGAGGATTTCACACATTTCAGTATTGCCTCTTTTCGCACTATTCAGGTATCTTGTCTAAATCCTTTTGCAATTGATTATGATGTTCTGATGACTTTACGAGACGGCAAATGACGCTATCATCAGCAAAACATCTAAGAGGGCTGCTCGTATTGTCTCCTAAACCGTTTATATAGATCAGGAATAGCAGAGGGCCTCTAACACTACCTTGGGGAACGCAAGATACCCCTTCTGTTTTATTTGATGACTTTCCGTTAATTACTACATCTAGAAATATGGAATCAGCTTGTGATCCTTTACTCATTACTTCGTGAGAGTAAAGAGCTAGTTGTAATTCACAAAAACATTGTTTTCTGAATCCGTGCTGAGTGTGAGTCAACGTACCGCTCCAACACAGTGTCAGTTCCAAAATCCTACTGCAAATGACTTCAGTGATGCGGGTTTGCAACTAATCGAATTACTCCTGCTTTCTTTCTTCAGTACTGGTGTGACCTTTTGCAATTTTCCATTCTTTAGGTACGGATATTTCGTTGAGCGAGTGGTTCTACATGGTTGTTAAGTATGGAGCTATTACACCAGTATACTCTGAAAAGAACCTGATTGACATACAGTCTGGACCGGAAGGCTTGCCTTTATTCGAATTCTATAACACTTACTTCGTCTTCTTTAGGGATGGAATTTTGGAAAACTGTATTAACTCCGCTTTAGTGCACTGTCATGGGTAACAATACCTTAGCTGTCGAGCAGTGGAGGTATTCATTGCGTCTTGCCGCTGGTGTACTTCACGCACGACCAGAATCACTTTGAATTTTCTGCCACATTTCGAGACAGAGATTCAATGCGGAAATTATTAAATGCAGTTCCCATTGAAGTTCAAACTAAATTTCGAGCTGCCTCAAAACCTTGCGAATTAGGGTATTTTAAGATAATTTAAATTTGGCATGCGTTTTTTGTTGCTTCTGCAACAATATTGCCTCATGTAGATATATATCATACTTTTCTTACGACACCCTGTACAGGACTAAACACTGGAACGAAAGACCTAGACACAGATTACGTGTAGTACACTGCTACAGACTGCACTATTTTAACACCGAGCGAATTGTCGCTGTCGCAAGACACTGGAATGGTATGCTATCCGGCCATCCAGATTTGGGTTTTTCGTGATTCCTTTTAATCACTCAAGGTGAAAGCAGGGTGGTTGCTTTGAAAAGGCAACGCCGATTTCCGCCCTTCTCCTCACTAACACCGTCGACAGGAAGGTAAAACTAGTCTTCTTTCCTTCCACTTGTGAAGAACCATATTATTATTATTATTTTCTTTTTTCTCGTTCTTTTCTTTATATATATATATATATATATATATATATATATATATATATATATTATACCAGCGATATTATGGGACCAGAAACAAAGCAAGGAAAAAGATGCTCTTCATTTTTTTAAATTTCTTTAGATTCATCTGTCTGTGTCTATACGTGATAGCGGGCGGACGTGTTGCGAGTTCTGTCGATTTAATATTGTTAAAACAACCCAGTTCTAAGCAAAGAGGGTAAAGCAGAAAGATGGAAGGAGTATATAGAGGGTCTATACAAGTGCGATGTACTTGAGGACAATATTATGGAAATGGAAGAGGATGTAGATGAAGATGAAATGGGAGATACGATACTGCGTGAAGAGTTTGACGGAGCACTGAAAGACCTGAGTCGAAACAAGGCCCCGGGAGTAGACAACATTCCATTAGAACTACTGACGGCCTTGGGAGAGCCAGTCCTGACAAAACTCTACCATCTGGTGAGCAAGATGTACGAGACAGGCGAAATACCCTCAGACTTCAAGAAGAATATAATAATTCCAATCCCAAAGAAAGCAGGTATTGACAGATGTGAAAATTACCGAACTATCAGTTTAATGAGTCACGGCTGCAAAATACTAACGCGAATTCTTTACAGACGAATGGAAAAACTGGTAGAAGCCGACCTCGGGGAAGATCAGTTTGGATTCCGTAGAAATGTTGGAACACGTGAGGCAGTACTGACCTTACGAGTTATCTTAGAAGAAAGATAAAGGAAAGGCAAACCTACGTTTCTAGCATTTGTAGACTTAGAGAAAGCTTTTGACAATGTTGACTGGAATACTCTCTTTCAAATTCTAAAGGTGGCAGGGGTAAAATACAGGGAGCGAAAGGCTATTTACAATTTGTACGGAAACCAGGTGGCAGTTATAAGAGTCGAGGGGCATGAAAGGGAAGCAGTGGTTGGGAAGGGAGTGAGACAGGGTTGTAGCCTGTCCCCGATGTTATTCAATCTGTATATTGAGCAAGCAGTAAAGGAAACAAAAGAAAAATTTGGAGTAGGTATTAAAATCCAGGGAGAAGAAATAAAAACTTTGAGGTTCGCTGATGACATTGTAATTCTGTCAGAGGCAGCAAAGGACTTGGAAGAGCAGTTGAACGGAATGGACAGTGTCTTGAAAGGAGGGTATAAGATGAACATCAACAAAAGCAAAACGAGGATAATGGAATGTAGTCGAATTAAGTCGGGTGATGCTGAGGCAATTAGATTAGGAAATGAGACACATTAAAGTAGTAAAGGAGTTTTCCTATTTGTGGAGCAAAATAACTGATGATGGTCGAAGTAGAGAGGATATAAAATGTAGACTGGCAATGGCAAGGAAATCGTTTCTGAAGAAGAGAAATTTGTTAACATCGAGTATAGATTTAAGTCTCAGGAAGTCGTTTTTGAAAGTATTTGTATGGAGTGTAGCCATGTATGGAAGTGAAACTTGGACAATAAATAGTTTGGACAAGAAGAGAATAGAAGCTTTCGAAATGTGGTGCTACAGAAGAATGCTGAAGATTAGATGGGTAGATAACATAACTAATGAGGAGGTACTGAATAGGATTGAGGAGAAGAGAAGTTTGTGGCACAACTTGACTAGTAGAAGGGATCGGTTGGTAGGACATGTCCTGAGGCATCAAGGGATCACCAATTTAGTATTTGAGGGCAGCGTGGAGGGTAAAGATCGTAGAGGGAGACCAAGAGATGAATACACTAAGCAGATTCAGAAGGATGTAGGTTGCAGTAGGTACTGGGAGATGAAGAAGTTTGGACAGGATAGATTAGCATGGAGAGCTGCATCAAACTAGTCTCAGGACTGAAGACCACAACAACAGCAACAACAACAAAACATGTGTATTCCAATTGTACAGTAAAAGTGTTATCAAGATAGCATAGTTTATTCGCACAATCATTTCATGTTCATTATTCCGTGACGCTCTGAGAATCCTGCATCAAGAGGATCGAAGCTAACAAGAAGAATTCGTGTGAGCAGAGGAGGAGTGATCCGGAACCAGTATTGTCATACCAGTCTCCATGCACAGTAGCGGTTACAAAAACGGATGTACGTAAATTTACGAATGTTAGATACCGAATATATGTATTCAGTATTGAAGGTCTGTTTATATTAGTGCCAGTTAAAGTTCATCCAGAATGTTAGTACTTTCCAATGCTTTTTTAATAATTCTTTCAAAATTTTCTTTTTAATTATTTAAGTAGCAAGAGCATTGTCGACTGAAGATGAGATTCCGGTTTTTTTAATTTCTTATATCTGTCATCATACAGCTACCAGCAGTCTGTTCTAATTCAGTACTGTAGCCACATTCATTCCCTGCTCTTGACTGACCTTACTGTCTTTCCGCGTTCAAACTGTTTTGTACCTAGACACTCCTTATTTTCTCTTTCTAATCGACACATATCATTGTCTATGCCCGATTTTCGACGGATGATTGTACTAAACCACCGCCTACATCTCAAGGTAACTATCCTGCATGTTATATACACCTGCCTAATATTGTGTAGGACCCCCGCGAGCACGCAAAACTGCAGCAGTACGACCTGGCATGGACTCGATTAATTTCTGACGTAGTGCTGGAGGGAACTGGCACCATGAATCCTGCAGGGCTGCCCATAAATCCGTAAGAGTGCGGGGGCGTGGAGATCTCTTCTGAACAGCTCGTTGCAAGGCATCCCAAACATTCTCAATAATATATATAAAGACAGTAACTGTTCTTGGAATAACAGATACTGTTGATGACTGTGCAGCTTTTCCCTGGAATAAATGATGACTAACGGAAACCCTCAGCTGCTGACAGGTGTTGTTGATATACCTCGATGTGGACAGCTGAAAATGTGTGCCCCGACCGGGACTCGAAACCAGGATCTCCTGCTTACCTGGCAGACGCTCTATCCATCTGAGCCACCGAGGACACAGATGAATAGCGCGACTGCAGGGACTTATCCCTTGCGAATGCGCACAGGTTGCCCAAACTCTTACGGGAATCGCCAAAGCGTGCGCGAGTAATGAGTAGATGGGCAAATGTCTATAAGGTACTTTACATATGTAGACTTGTGGACAGTTGGGAATGTGAGTCTCACGTGAAGCGTGCAAGGGGTTAAGTCCCTGCAGTCGCGCTATTCATCTGTGTCCTCGGTGGCTCAGATGGATAGAGCGTCTGCCATGTAAGCAGGAGATCCCGGGTTCGAGTCGCGGTCAGGCCACACATTTTCAGCTGTCCACGTCGAGGTATGTCAACAACACCTGTCGGCAGCTGAGGGTTTCCGTTAGTCATCATTTATGCTCAATAATGTTCATATCTGGGGAGTTTGGTGGCAAGCGAAGTGTTTAAACTCAGAAGAGTGTTCCTGGAGCCACTCTGTGGCAATTCTCGACGCGTGGGGTGTCGCATTGTCCTGTTGGAATTGCCCAAGTCCGCCGGAATGCACAATGGACATGAATGGATGCAGGTGATCACGCCCACACCAGCGTGAACAGTCGCCTGGTGATATTCAGGTTACATGGATTCATGAGTTTGTCTCCATACCCGTACACCTCCATCTGTTCAATACAATGTGAAACGAGACTCTTCCGACCAGGCGACATGTTTCCAGTCATCAACAATCCAATGTCGGTGTTGACAGGCCCAAACGAGGAGTAAAGCTTTGTGTCGTGCAGTTATCAAGGGCACATGAGTGGGACTCCGAAAGCCCATATCGACGATGTTTCGTTGAATGGTTCGCACTCTGACATTTGTTGATGGCCCAGCATTAAAATCGCGCAGCAATTTGCGGAAGGGCTGCACTTCTGTCACATTGAACGATTCTCTTCAGTTGTCGTTCGTCCCATTCTTGCAGGATTTTTTTCCGGCTACAGCGATGTCGGAGATTTGACGTTTTACTGGATTCCTGACATTCGCAGTACACTCGTGAAGTGGTCATAGGGGAAAATCCCCACATCATCGCTACATCAGAAACGGTGTGTCCCATCGCTCGCTTGCCAGCTATAGCACCACGTTCGAACTCACTTAAATCTCGATAACCTGCATTGTAGCAACAGTGACCGATCTAATAAGTTTGCCAGACACTTGTTGTGCCGCCCGCATCGCCGTATTCTGCCTGTTTTCATATCTCCGTCTTTGAATACGCATGTCTATACCAGTTTCTTTGGCGCTTCAGTATAGACATACAATGAAGACTGTGAACCATCATTTGACACTCAAGGATTTTTTATTAAACTAAATTACGACCCTGTAGACTTCAAAAGGGTGATGGAATAGTGACACTGTAATTTAATTTTGTGACATGGTGAGAATACGTATGTAATGAAAGTCAAAGTTAGCGCAAGTTCTACTGTTTATTATAAATTCTCACACAAATCGAGTTCAATAGTTGCACGGAAGTATAACACGAAAATTCTTAAGAACATCCTATTCACTGACAAATTACCACAAAAACATGGAATAGGTATGAATAAGTAAGGTTGGCGGCGATTCAGGACAATGAACCAATAAATAAGTTACTACATTATTAGCACACTGCTCCGTTTCCGCGATCTGACGACAGTGATTGCCAAATTCGAGTTAAGTTGTGGATGCTGGGAAGGGCTTCTTCCTCCTACTCATTAACACTATATACACTCCTGGAAATGGAAAACAGAACACATTGACACCGGTGTGTCAGACCCACCATACTTGCTCCGGACACTGCGAGAGGGCTGTACAAGCAATGATCACACGCACGGCACAGCGGACGCACCAGGAACCGCGGTGTTGGCCGTCGAATGGCGCTAGCTGCGCAGCATTTGTGCACCGCCGCCGTCAGTGTCAGCCAGTTTGCCGTGGCATACGGAGCTCCATCGCAGTCTTTAACACTGGTAGCATGCCGCGACAGCGTGGACGTGAACTGTATGTGCAGTTGACGGACTTTGAGCGAGGGCGTATAGTGGGCATGCTGGAGGCCGGGTGGACGTACCGCCGAATTGCTCAACACGTGGGGCGTGAGGTCTCCACAGTACATCGATGTTGTCGCCAGTGGTCTGCGGAAGGTGCACGTGCCCGTCGACCTGGGACCGGACCGCAGCGACGCACGGATGCACGCCAAGACCGTAGGATCCTACGCAGTGCCGTAGGGGACCGCACCGCCACTTCCCAGCAAATTAGGGACACTGTTGCTCCTGGGGTATCGACGAGGACCATTCGCAACCGTCTCCATGAAGCTGGGCTACGGTCCCGCACACCGTTAGGCCGTCTTCCGCTCACGCCCCAACATCGTGCAGCCCGCCTCCAGTGGTGTCGCGACAGGTGTGAATGGAGGGACGAATGGAGACGTGTCGTCTTCAGCGATGAGAGTCGCTTCTGCCTTGGTGCCAATGATGGTCGTATGCGTGTTTGGCGCCGTGCAGGTGAGCGCCACAATCAGGACTGCATACGACCGAGGCACACAGGGCCAACACCCGGCATCATGGTGTGGGGAGTGATCTCCTACACTGGCCGTACACCACTGGTGATCGTCGAGGGGACACTGAATAGTTCACGGTACATCCAAACCGTCATCGAACCCATCGTTCTACCATTCCTAGACCGGCAAGGGAACTTGCTGTTCCAACAGGACAATGCACGTCCGCATGTATCCCGTGCCACCCAACGTGCTCTAGAAGGTGTAAGTCAACTACCCTGGCCAGCAAGATCTCCGGATCTGTCCCCCATTGAGCATGTTTGGGACTGGATGAAGCGTCGTCTCACGCGGTCTGCACGTCCAGCACGAACGCTGGTCCAACTGAGGCGCCAGGTGGAAATGGCATGGCAAGCCGTTCCACAGGACTACATCCAGCATCTCTACGATCGTCTCCATGGGAGAATAGCAGCCTGCATTGCTGCGAAAGGTGGATATACACTGTACTAGTGCCGACATTGTGCATGCTCTGTTGCCTGTGTCCATGTGCCTGTGGTTCTGTCAGTGTGATCATGTGATGTATCTGACCCCAGGAATGTGTCAATAAAGTTTCCCCTTCCTGGGACAATGAATTCACGGTGTTCTTATTTCAATTTCCAGGAGTGTAGTTTACGCAGATTTACACTGAAGCCGATTGCAGATCTTACCACCTTTTTGAAATGTGTCATTGTGTTGTTTGCCAGTGCTGCTGTCATTGGCCGCTTTGTCGGACGATGCCTGTGAATCCTGAAAAGCTACCTCACGAAAACTTTACATCATGCTCCAGCTGGAGATGCGAAGTGCAATGACTACTTCGAGCAGAATTCGAAGTGATTTTCTCACTGGCAGCGGGTTCCGGAGGGGGTGAGTGGGCGGGACTTGTTCCGGGCGAAATCCTGCGCAAACGATTCCTGCGTCCAGTGTCACCTTTACAACCTGCGCGAAGTTAATTGTGCCCATCGGCCCGCTTTGATCTGCTGTCTGTCTATGAAACTGTTAGCCCAGCCAAACGTGTAATAAAACGCCTACAAGTACTTCATATATTGGCAATCACTATCGGCTAATCTTTAATACAAATAAAGAAATAAGCTATTTTCAAATCAGATTAATTCGATCTACGTATCACTCTATATAATTTGCATCTCAGATATCGATAATGTGAAAGTCGATGAAACCGCCGTTCTTCATATTTTCACAGTACCTCTGTTTCATCGCCATGTAAGGTAACACTCCACACCAGGCACTTCACCAAGCTGTTCCTCAGCTGGTTATCGAAGGGTCCACTGAAAATTTCCTTCTTTTGTTAAAGGTTTCCGTTACGATGACATCTTTGTTTTCATTTCTTATCATATCGGTACTTATTCTACATCGTAAATATGTAGGGACTTCAAAAAGTAAGTTATACGTTTCGTCCCACGATACGACCATTGCGCAACAAGGGGGCGCTTTTTCGGAGAAGAGGTATGTTTTGGATTTCCTGCAGAGACAATCCAGACAGTATTATATTGCAGTACGTGTAACAGGTGCATCACCGTGTGCGAACGAAATGGCGGGACAACTGGAAACGTACTCTAAAATTGAAGTACCAGGGTCAGTACGATTCTTGTGGGCGACATGTCTAAATTGCACACAGATTCACCGGCAATTGGTGGCAGCGTATGAACCAAATGCAATGTCGCATCCAGCTGTTCTACAATGGTGCCAACAATTAGACCAAGGCTGCACAGGCGTGGGTAATGTTAATTTTGAAGTCCAGATCGCGCAACACGTCATTTTCGACATTTGGACAAGCTGCAAGAACATCTAGGGGAAAGAGATTTTCCATTGACGAGAACGTTCATGCAGAGGTTCTTGAATGGCTCCGTCACCAAGAAGCGGATTTCTATCATCGAGGAATTGAACGACTGGAGAACGTTCCGATCATTGTTTGCAGCGACTTATATTGTATTGTATTGTATTGAACCGGGGATCTGAAAACAACGGAGAGGCTTCATTCCTGCCGTAGCCCTCAGAGGTTCACAACCCCACAACCGGCTAAAGCAGTCCACTCACCCCCCGCCGCCCCACACCGAACCCAGGGTGAACGTCTCACACTAGACGAGTGTAACCACAAATATTTGCGTGGTTGAGTAATGGTGGTGTACGCGCACGTAGAGACAGTGTTTGCACAGCAATCGCCGACACAGTGTAACTGAGGCGGAATAGGTAGAACCAGCCAACATTCGCCGAGGCAGATGGAAAACGGCCTTAAAAACCATCCTCAAACTGGCCAGCACACCGCACGTCGACACATCCGCCGAGCCGATTCGTGCCGGGGACCGGTACGCCTTCCCGCCCGGAAAGCAGTGCGTTAGACCGCACTGCTAACCGGGCGGGCTTTGCAGAGACTTAGTGACTATGCTGAAAAATATGTCATGTACAGGGTGTTAATTATTGAACTATATGAAAAGAAAACATAAATTACTTACGAACTACGGCGTGCACACACTTCATTTGACATGTAAACGTCACTACAGATATTCGGATTTAGGTTATGACATTTTCGATACGCGTGCCATCATTGGCGATGATGTGGCGCAGACGAATAGCGAAATTCTGCATGCCCCGTTGAAGTGTCGGAACATCCATGCTGTCACCGATCTCGTGAATGGCTGTTTTCACCTCAGCAGTGGTTTTGGGATTATTGCTGTACACCTTGTCGTTAATATAGCCCCACAAAAAGGAGTCGTATGTGTTCAGGTGAGGAGAATATGGCGGACAATCGAGGCCTATGCCAATGGACCAGATTGCTGTTCCCAAAGTGCTTCTCCAGGATATCAAATACTCTCTTGCTTCGATGGGTCGGGCTCCGTCTTGCATGAACCACATATTGTCGAAATCAGGGTCACTTTGTATAATGGGGACGCCATCATCTTCTAAAACCTTCTCATACCGCTCGGTACTCACCGTGCCACCAAGGAATATCACACCGATTATTCCGTGTCTGGACATTGCACACCACACAGTTCCCCCAATGCGCCAATTTTGCTTATTGACGAAGCCATCCAAATGAAACTTGTCTTCGTCGCTAAACCAAACCATACTAATTCCCAACATGCCCTGCGGTCAACCGTGCAGTTTGAACTTCCTAACTCAAACCGTTCAGAAGTTATCACGATTTTATTTCATATACACTACTGGCCATTAAAATTGCTACACCAAGAAGAAATGCAGATGATAAACGGGTATTCATTGGACAAATATATTATACTAGAACTGACATGTGATTACATTTTCAAGCAATTTGGGTGCATGGATCCTGAGAAATCAGTACCCAGAACAACCACCTCTGGCCGTAATAACGGCTTTGATACGCCTGGGCATTGAGTCAAACAGAGATTGGATGGCGTCACACTTCATCAAGAGTAAGCGACTGGCGTATTGTGACGAGCCAGTTGCTAGGTCACCATTGACCAGACGTTTTCAATTGGTGAGAGATCTGGAGAATGTGCTGGCCAGGGCAGCAGTCGAACATTTTCTGTATCCAGAAAGGGCCGTACAGGACCTGCAACATGCGGTCGTGCAGTATCCTGCGGAAATGTAAGGTTTTGCAGGTATCGAATAAAGGGTAGAGCCACGGGTCGTAACACATCTGAAATGTAACGTCCACTGTTGAAAGTGCCGTCAATGCGAACAAGAGGTGACCGAGACGTGTAACCAATGGCACCCCATACCATCACGCCGGGTGATACGCCAGTATGGCGCTGACGAATACACGCTTCCAATGTGCGTTCACCGCGATGTCGGCAAACACGGATTTGACCATCATGATGCTGTAAACAGAACCTGGATTCATCCGAAAAAATGACGTTTTGCTATTCGTGCACCCAGGTTCGTCGTTGAGTACACCATTGCTGGCGCTCCTGTCTGTGATGCAGCGTCAACGGTAACCGCAGCCATGGTCTCCGAGCTGATAGTCCATGCTGCTGCAAACGTCGTCGAACTGTTCGTGCAGATGGTTGTTGTCTTACAGACGTCCCCATCTGTTGTCTCAGGGATCGAGACGTGGCTGCACGATCCGTTACAGCCATGCGGTTAAGGTGCCTGTCGTCTCGGCTGCTAGTGTTACGAGGCCGTTGGGATCCAGCACGGCGTTCCGTATTACCCTCCTGAATCCACTGATTCCATATTCTGCTAACAGTCATTGGATCTCGACCAACGTGAGCAGCAATGTCGTGATACGATAAACACCAATCGCGATAGGCTGCAATCCAACCTTTATCAAAGTCGGAAACGTGATGGTACGCATTTTCCTCCTTACACGAGGCATCACAACAACGTACAACCAGGCAAGGCCGGTCAACTGCTGTTTGTGTATGAGAAATATGTTGGAAACTTTCCTCATGTCAGCACGTTGTAGGTGTCGCCACAGGCGTCAACCTTGTGTGAATGCTCTGAAAAGCTAATCATTTGCATATCACAGCGTCTTCTTCCTCTCAATTAAATTTCGCGTCATCTTCGTGGTGTAGCAATTTTAATGACCAGGAGTGTATGTTTTCAAATTTCGGGCCGCTAAGAGGTTTCAAGCCAGGTTTGCTTTAGATACACACTGTAATGTTCGTGAGCGTTAGTTACCTTTGAAATTGGATGTGGTAAGTTGATGTTAGTCAAGAATGCCTTTAAGGCGACAAAGACGCCATTACCAACACCCCCACTGAGTTTGAATGTGACATGTAACAGGGCTACGAGAAGCTGAATGTTTCTTCTGTGATACAGCAGGGAGACTTGGGAGGAATGTAGCGAATATACATGATTGCTGGCCGTGGTGGTCAGGAGAAAGATGGTCGCAAGATCTAGCTCTAGACGGCAACGTGGCGCTACCGAGAGGGAAGACCATCGTGTTCGGCATACGGCTCTGGCGCATCGTACTGCATCTGCAGCAGCAGTATGAGCAGTAGTTGGCACCACGGTGACACGACGAACTGTTAATAACCGTTTACTTCAAGGACGGCTCCGAGCCATTCGCCCTGTAGCGTGCATCCCACTGACCCCAAACCACTACCATTCGCGAGTTCAGTGGTGTCAAGTGAGAGCTCACTGGAAGGCAGGGTGTGTTTTCCGAAGAAATCATGTTCTTTCTCGGTGTCTGCGATGGCCATGTGCCGTGTGCCGTGTGCTGTGTTAGACACACTGGTCTGGGGTGCAGTATCATATGACAGCAGCAGCACTCACGTGGTTATCTCACGCACCCTCATTACAGATTTGTACGTCAGTCTGGTAATTGGACCTACTGTGCTGCTATTCATGTACAGTGTTCCAGGGAGTGTTTTCCAACAGGATAACGCTCGTCCATATTGCTGTTGTAACCCAAAGTTCTCTGCAGAGTGTAGAATGTTTCCTTGGTCTGTTCGATCACTAGATCTGTTTCGAATCGAGAATATATCGGTCATCATCGGACGAAAACTCCGACGCCATCCACGACCAGCATTAACCGTCCCTGTATTGACCGATCAAGTGCAGCAGGCAAGCAACTCCACCCCACAAACTGATATCCGGCTCATGTACAATACAATGAATGCACGTTTGTGTGCTTACATTCAACATTCTGGCGGTTAGACCGGTTGTTTATGTACCAGCATTTCAGATTTGCAATGGCTTATGTTGCGCTTTCATCAAGATGCGATCTTGCAATATTAATCACTTATATATGTTACCTAGACAAATGTATGACTGAAATTTCAGTACTTTATATTAATTAGATTTTGGTACTGTAATTTTTTTCGTCTGTGTATGATTGTCATGACCTGCCAAGTTTGAACGGAAAATACAACCTGTAATTTGAAATGCTGTGAACAGCATGTAGACTACTTATGAGAGCTCTAAATCACCGTGTGGCTAATTCACCGAAGAGTTCAAAAAAGGTAATTACAGCTGTATGTATACACTCCTGGAAATGGAAAAAAGAACACATTGACACCGGTGTGTCAGACCCACCATACTTGCTCCGGACACTGCGAGAGGGCTGTACAAGCAGTGATCACACGCACGGCACAGCGGACACACCAGGAACCGCGGTGTTGGCCGTCGAATGGCGCTAGCTGCGCAGCACTTGTGCACCGCCGCCGTCAGTGTCAGCCAGTTTGCCGTGGCATACGGAGCTCCATCGCAGTCTTTAACACTGGTAGCATGCCGCGACAGCGTGGACGTGAACCGTATGTGCAGTTGACGGACTTTGAGCGAGGGCGTATAGTGGGCATGCGGGAGGCCGGGTGGACGTACCGCCGAATTGCTCAACACGTGGGGCGTGAGGTCTCCACAGTACATCGATGTTGTCGCCAGTGGTCGGCGGAAGGTGCACGTGCCCGTCGACCTGGGACCGGACCGCAGCGACGCACGGATGCACGCCAAGACCGTAGGATCCTACGCAGTGCCGTAGGGGACCGCACCGCCACTTCCCAGCAAATTAGGGACACTGTTGCTCCTGGGGTATCGGCGAGGACCATTCGCAACCGTCTCCATGAAGCTGGGCTACGGTCCCGCACACCGTTAGGCCGTCTTCCGCTCACGCCCCAACATCGTGCAGCCCGCCTCCAGTGGTGTCGCGACAGGCGTGAATGGAGGGACGAATGGAGACGTGTCGTCTTCAGCGATGAGAGTCGCTTCTGCCTTGGTGCCAATGATGGTCGTATGCGTGTTTGGCGTCGTGCAGGTGAGCGCCACAATCAGGACTGCATACGACCGAGGCACACAGGGCCAACACCCGGCATCATGGTGTGGGGAGCGATCTCCTACACTGGCCGTACACCACTGGTGATCGTCGAGGGGACACTGAATAGTGCACGGTACATCCAAACCGTCATCGAACCCATCGTTCTACCATTCCTAGACCGGCAAGGGAACTTGCTGTTCCAACAGGACAATGCACGTCCGCATGTATCCCGTGCCACCCAACGTGTTCTAGAAGGTGTAAGTCAACTACCCTGGCCAGCAAGATCTCCGGATCTGTCCCCCATTGAGCATGTTTGGGACTGGATGAAGCGTCGTCTCACGCGGTCTGCAAGTCCAGCACGAACGCTGGTCCAACTGAGGCGCCAGGTGGAAATGGCATGGCAAGCCGTTCCACAGGACTACATCCAGCATCTCTACGATCGTCTCCATGGGAGAATAGCAGCCTGCATTGCTGAGAAAGGTGGATATACACTGTACTAGTGCCGACATTGTGCATGCTCTGTTGCCTGTGTCTATGTGCCTGTGGTTCTGTCAGTGTGATCATGTGATGTATCTGACCCCAGGAATGTGTCAATAAAGTTTCCCCTTCCTGGGACAATGAATTCACGGTGTTCTTATTTCAATTTCCAGGAGTGTAATTATGCAAGAATATATATACAGACGATTTGTTGAGCTGTCCGATGTATAATAACGGCGGTTAGATGATACCGAACGTAATAACATGTAGAATCTAGGAGTTTCACGCAAGTAACAAAATATATGATTCGTTTCCAGCACTTATAATCGATTCGAAGAAGCAGCATGTCCACTTTCTTAATTACGGATACACAACTCCTTATAGTAGGTTTATTCGCATACAGATGAGCGACACAAAACGCCGGTCGGTTTGTATTCAGTGTCTTCACAGCATTCGATCCGTTCCATTAAGCAATCTTGCATCAAAGACAAAAGGATTCTTCTTTCATATCACTTGAATATCGATCCTCAGTGACTCGACGTGCAAAATGTTATGCAAAATGCTTCATCAATATGCTATGGAGAACATATGTTATATTCATTAGTTTGACGATAGACGATAAATTCTCGAACCACGTCATGACTCGAGGAGGGAGGAAACTAGTTAAAAATCTTTTACTTGTACGAAGGTAAACTTCACAGGAATAAAAAACGGGTTTCGATCTTCGTTTCAGGTACTGATTTACGACGGCGGCTTTGTAGTGTCCCATAGAACGCTGGTATAATGTATTTTGAATTACGTAATACATTGATTTTAAATCTGGCTTAGGAAGATAACGATTAACTGTAAAACGTATAGGAGTAATGAAACAGAGGAACCAGAAATTTTGCGTAGTTTAAGTGTTGTGAAACTGGAACATTCTGAATGAAAACGTTTTTCTACTCACGTAATTTGCGTAATTTGGTATATCAGAAAAAAGTGAGGAATCTGAGCTCCAAAATCTTATGCTTTAACGTGGCGTCCCCCTACATGCATTGGACAAAAATATTGAACCTCCGCCAGAAATGTATACTTGAACATAAATGCAGATGTTAGTCAAGCTTGTAGGTTGCACTGTTGCAGTCGATTATGAACGGAATTTGCTCAATGTCCTCTGCACATTGTAAGTGTCATTCGTGCTCAAAACAGTGTTCCGTGTAGTTGTGAGTGCATTATGTCGGTGCTAACTGAATTCGAACATGGGCAAGTTGGTATGGGGCGTGCCTCCGTAACCAAGGCAGACGAGGTGTTAGGTGTTTCAAGAGAAACGGCTCCGAAGATTTATATCACATACAGTGGAAATGGAAAAACATCATCCTCTAACTCACAACGCGGGCGGAAGTGTGTGCAGAGTGATCGTAAAGGACTGTCATTGAAACGGATTGCGGCGACTAATGAGCGGGCGACCGCCGTAAAACTAGTTGTGGCACTGAATGTCACATTCTATCTTAGAAGCTAGATTAAGGAAAGGCAAACCTACGTTTCTAGCATTTGTAGACTTAGAGAAAGCTTTTGACAATGTTGACTGGAATACTCTCTTTCAAATTCTAAAGATGGCAGGGGTAAAATACAGGGAACGAAAGGCTATTTACAATTTGTACAGAAATCAGATGGCAGTTATAAGAGTCGAGGGGCATTAAAGGGAGGCAGCAGTTGGGAAGGGAGTGAGGCAGGGTTGTAGCCTATGCTTGTTGCTATTCAATCTGAATATTGCGCAAGCAGTAAAGAAAACAAAAGAAAAATTCGGAGTAGGAATTAAAATCCACGGAGAAGAAATAAAAACTTCGAGGTTCGCCGCTGACATTGTAATTCTGTCAGAGACAGCTAAGGACTTGGAAGAGCAGCTGAACGGAATTGACAGTGTCTTGAAAGGAGGGTATAAGATGAACATCAACAAAAGCAAAACGAGGATAATGGAATGTAGTCGAATGAAGTCGGGTGATGCTGAGAGAATTAGATTAGGAAATGAGACACTTAAAGTAGTGAAGGAATTTTGCTATTTGGGGAGCAAAATAACTGACGATGGTCGAAGTAGAGAGGATATAAAATGTAGACTGGCAATGACAAGGAAAGCGTTTCTGAAGAAGATAAATTTGTTAACATCGAGTATAGATTTAAGTGTCAGGAAGTCGTTTCTGAAAGTATTTGTATGGAGTGTAGCCATGTATCGTAGTGAAACATGGGCGATAAATAGTTTGGACAAGAAGAGAATAGAAGCTTTCGAAATGTGGTGCTACAGAAGAATGTTGAAGTTTAGATGGGTAGATCACATGACTAATGAGGAGGTACTGAATAGGATTGAGGAGAAGAGAAGTTTGTGGCACAACTTGACTAGAAGAAGGGATCGGTTGGTAGGACATGTTCTGAGGCATCAAGGGATTACCAATTTGGTATTGGAGGGCAGCGTGGAGGGTAAAAATTGTAGAGGGAGACCAAGAGATGAGTACACGAAGCAGATTCAGAAGGATGTAGGTTGCAGTTGGTACTGGGAGATGAAGAAGCTTGCACAGGATAGAGTAGCATGGAGAGCTGCATCAAACCAGTCTCAGGACTGAAGACCACAACAACAACAACATGTCACATTCGTGAACCTAGTCAGCACCAAAACAACGCAAATGGAACTCCATAAGTGGGAACTTGCAGGCCGAGCTTGAATTCCAAAATCAGTCATCGGTGTTGCAAATTTCCGTAACGGGACAACGCGGTTCTAACGCTTCAGAACCTGGACTGTGAGGCAGAGGAAGAATATTAGTTGGTCGGATGAGTCTTGTTTCAAGTATTTTCAAACATATGGCGTAGTTTGTGTCTCAAGAGTGAGACATAGTGGCAGTTCGGTGATTATTTTGGCAACCATATCTAGTGGTATGCCGTGGACTCCATGGTTACTTTGCAAGGTCGCTTCCTGCTAGGGACTATGTGACCGTTTTGGCTGATCACGTGTGTCCTGTGGTATAATGTTTGTTGCCTTATGGTGATACAGAGTTCCAAGACGACAGAGCCCCTGTTCATACAGCTCGCATCGTCCAGGGCTGGTTTTGTAAGCACGAGGATGATTTGTCACATCTCCCCTGGCCACCAGTCACCAGATTTCACTATTATTGAGACTTTGTGGTCTGATTTGGAGAGAGAGGTGCATGATCGCTATCTACCTCCATCATTGGTATCTGTCCGCCCCGATAGCTGAATGGACAGCGTGACGGACTGCCATACTAAGGGGCGCGGGTTCGATTCTCGGCTGATTCGGGGATTTTCTTCGCTCACGGACTGGGTGTTGTGTTGTCTTCATCATTATTTCATCCCCATCCGGCGTGCAGGTTGCCCAATGTGGCGTCGAATGTAGTAAGACCTGCACCAAGGCGGCCGGGCCTGCCCGTAAGGGGCCTCCCGGCCAATGACGCCAAATGCTCATTTCCATTTCGATTGGTACCTGAGCTTGCCACAATTTTGCAGGAAGAATGGTGTAAGATTCCCTTGATAAACATACAGGACATGTACTTATCCATTTCGAGACGACTGGAACCATTTTTGAATGTCAATTGTTTCCTCACACCGTATGAGGCATGGTAATGTCTTGTATTTGCTGTTCCCGTATTTTTGTCCACCCCGTGTATATCCGCGATGTTCAAGACAGGATCATGCATCGGTGGGTATAGCAGTGACGGACAATAAGCTGCGGCTGTTAAAAGCAAGCAATCGTCTTTAACGTATCCGCTTCCTGGCACTGAAACGAAATGAAATCCTTTTCTGTATGAACTGTAATGTCAAAGGGCACACAGTCTTGGGCGATTCAGCAACAGATTGAGGCACACCTTGGTTTCATAACCCTGCGCTCACTAAAAAAGAAGTTGTAGTTGAAGTTGTAATTATTAACAGACTTAGAGCTTATTACGTGAACACTAGTAAAACGAACCTTACTTACACTTACAGGATTAGGCTATTAGCCTGCTCCTGCTGTTCATGGATCGACCGACGCGTTTTATTCCAGTTGGATGGTATATAATGCAAGCTTCGGAATTTTATTGTCCCCTATGCTAAAATTGTGGTTTTCACGTAAATATACTTAATTAATGCCTTGCCTTTACATTGCGTTTTTTGTCTTTTAGCGAGTATCCTATCATTAATGAGCAACCGCATTTCAGACGACTGTATTTTGTTTTGATGATTTGTTTTATTCACTTGTGACTCGCAGACATACATCATTGTTAGCACAGCCATACTCCTATAAAATTAGAGTCTCTTCTCTCACTTTACTCTTATATCCGCCGAATTGTTCCACACACATATAGTTAAACTGATGAATCAGAGATTGAAAATACTTCTTCAGTTGTAAATTTCTTTTATTATGACGACCGGTTTCGGGCTCTCATAGGCCCATCCTCAGGTGTCACACTCACAATAGAAAGAGAAATATTTTTCACACGCCGCAACACAAATAAAAAACAAAAAAATCATAAAAATGTTTTAAAAAATGTTTAAAAAATATTTCGAAGCCGCCGGTAGGGCTAGGTGCTGTGAAACCTATGTCAATGCGAAAGCGACACCAGACAGCACTACGGACGACTGCCTGGGTAGGGAGATACACGAATAGTAGCGGGACACTTAACACTGTGCTGTGGCCCCCGAGTGCCGGGGTGGACCTTTACTAGGTGCGGTTTACTGCCTATGAGCGCAGAACAGGGAGTAGCGAATGCGAACGAGGTAGCAAATTCGTAAACCAGAGTGGGAAAAGTGCCGCCATCTATTAACGGAGAGAAGAACGCGGGGCCATTAGCCCGGCCGTTCACAATTTGAATTAGTAGTTTGCATTTAAAATGAAGAAAAAAACAAAAAATTACATAAAAAATTCACGAAATAAGTTACAAGTGCATTATGCGTAATAAAGGAGCATATAGAACAGATCGGTGCAGAACTGTGGTAAAACTGAGAGGAAGCTGCGATATAAGATTATTACATAAACCGTAAAGCGCAATGAAACTTTTCTTATACATGAGTGGCAACAAGTTTTAAATTTAGAGAGGATATATAAGTGGCAACGTGGAACAACGCGCCACAGTCATCAGTTAAAAAACATACACATGTGCGACTCCTATTTACAAGCTCTCGCTACTGATCAATGGGGAAAGCAGCGAAATCTTGCAGTCTATGCTGTCAGAAAGTAATATGCCAATTAATTGCTCGCAGCAATAGCACTAAAACGACACGCTGAAAGTGGGGTAAATTTAAGACCTGCTAACCAACAGTCGACAACTAATCGAGGCTTACACGAGATAAGACCTGAGACGCAGTTTACATCACGAAAGACAGGTAATTTTTTTTGGATTAGTGAGGGCACAGACAATGCCACAGTACCGTAATGCGCCATAGTCATAGGATAAAATGAAAAACATGCAAACTTTTATTAAGAGAGGTCAATTTTATAGCTATGTAAAATGAACTTGGTGGACCTTGCGGAACTTGATGAACCTTGTTTTTTCACTTTGTCATCATCACTGAAAGATAAATGACAGACAAGACAAGTGAAGCTCGAGACTTGTTCTACTGGTTAATCGTCAATTATTATCTTGGCTCTAATTGAGTATTTTCCTTACCATGCCTTAACTATGGTTTTCGTCCTAGATGTATCAAAATTATAATTCGAAATAAATTCGCTGAATGCGAATATCTTGGCATCAGCTGCAGATATACTACATATTAGGGACATACGAAAATTTATGCCAGATTGGGATTCAAACCCAGATTTCACACTTCCCGTTTCTTTTCTGTGCAAAAGAGGAAAACAGATGGCTCAAATGACACCTCTCTATTACAAAAGACATAAAAAGTCTCCTGCAGAAACACTTTAGCTAAACATGAGAAGATCTTCAGTCACTGCAGCTTTATAAAACAATAACACACTTGATTATTTGCGGACCGTTTTTCTTTTTATTGTGTGAATATCTAAGTGAACTTTAACTTTCAGTGGGGGATATACCATTTTGTATCCTGCTCAGTTTTCTGATGTTCTTCTTGATATTTTATAATCCAACTTACGTTGAAATGCTTTCTTTTACATCTATAAAGAAAAGTAATTACAGCGACACTTTATTTTTATTTAATTCCTTTTTTCACAAGGTTTAGAAATTTAGAAAGAGTACGCTTTTACAAAAAAGCGCAAAATTATACAAAAATGCAACAAAAAAAGTCAATCACAAAGTAACAAAAAATGATTCATTATGACTCAGTTTTTACAAAACATGGAACGTAAGCATTAAACCTATAAGCAAGTGACTATGAAAGACAAACGTTTGTGACCATCATTGTTTTCTTTCTAGATGTTTTTCATCAGTATTGAAAAATACGCTTTCAGTGTCTTGGCTGGTTTCGATTCAAGATACATCAGTTTTTGAATTTTCCGCCACTTGAAACTTAGGATTCTGCACAGTTTTCATAGTTAGGAAAAATAATGTGACTATCACGCAGGCTGGACCAGTATCCCACGGTCCACCATCTTGGATTCTCTACTTAGCACAAGTTATCTGACAACCATTAAGGCTGGCCGAGTATCCTCTGTCGCCATCTTGAATTGCTATCTTGGACTGTGATGTCAAACTGATTGGCCCAGTGTCACAGGGTTCCCCATCTTTAATGATCAACCAATAGGATAATTGCCAATCTTTTGTTTTTGAATTTACAGCCATTTTACAGCTAGGTCAGGTGGCATACTTCCATAGTAAAGTCTTAGGAGTTTTTTTTAAATTTTCTTCCAATTTTTTGAATTTCCAACCATTTTATACATATGGCGATTAGCCTTTGTGAGAGGCGTGGGGGCGTTGGAGAAATGTGACAACAATGCATGACATCATCGATGACATGACATGGGGAGGGGTGGAAATCTGGCAGTAATGCAGAATTGTCCTCGACACCGCTGCCTATATTACTTGCTCTCAACCCATGAGATACTGCAGAAAGGTTTGGAATTCAATTAAAAAAAACGGCATTTATTCTGATGATAAAGAACCTTACACCACAACCTCTCCTGCCCTTGCTGGGTACATACATATTGATGGTGAAAACTATCTTCCAACCATGAGGATTCGGGCCGGCCACTGTGGTAGAGCGGTTCTAGGCGCTTCAGTCCGGAACCACGCGGCTGCTACGGTCACAGGTTCGAATCCTGCCTCGGGCATGGATGTGTGTGATGTCCTTAGGTTAGTAGGTAAGTAGTTCTAAGTCTAGGGGACTGATGACCTCAGATGTTAAGCCCCATAGTGCTTAGGGCCATTTGAACCATAAGGATTCGAATATGTTATCTCTGAGCCAAGCGCTACTGATCACACCTTCGTCCCACCAAACATGCAACTCCAAGCTTAGGAAGAATGTATGTGCATGCCTGCACAAATCTCCTTAGTCTTCTCACAGTTTAAGCATGCTTGTGCAAGTATCAGTTTGTGCTTCGAAGACGTGGAGGTCGGACGAGACGATTAGCTCGTTTTGGCCGGCTTTGCTTTTATCACTGTGTGCTTATAGAGTATCGCTTCAGCTGTGCGACTGGATTCGTGATTTCATGTCATATAGGTCGCTGTTCATAGTAACGACGGGAGGTCGTCGAGTGAAATAGAACTTATGTCTAGGGCTCTCCAAGGAAATGTTGTAGTTTATCTGTTGTTCTTCGTCTAAGGTCTGATTCTGTAATGATGTTACAAATTTTCATGGACGATGAAGAATGGTAAATGTATGAATTTGAGGCAATAGCCGCCGCCGCGGAGACGATAGAACCGAAAGTTATAAGAGGAAATCATTCTGATACCTCTGACAGTGGCATACATGTACCAGTACTGTTGTTGCTAAGATTCTAGAGCAGGCAACTTTCAGAGGTGGCAACATGGAACCAATATACATCATCTCCAAAATGCGTACCCTGAGCTACGTGCACTTGCTCAAGAGATGTGTCTCACTGTAGCGAAGATGAACAAGTGATCATGCTCTTAAGATATGCGTTTCAGAGTCCATGTTTACAAATTTTTTTTCTTTCCTTGTTTGGGTCCATACTGCCACCTCTTATAGTTCACCACACTATAGTCTTAGCAACTGGTACATGTACTCCACTTTCAGAGGCATCATAATGATTTTCGCTTATAACTCTCGACTCTGTTGTTCCCGCAGCAGAGTCCCTTACCTCAAATTGATACATTTACCCTCCTCCATCATCCCGGAAAGTCTGTAACAAAATCAAGGAATCACCCTGTATCCTCTACTTGGGCCTAAAGTCTTTTTAATTTCGCTTACACGATAAATAATATAAATCTCATGGTTGTCGATTCAACTAAATACCGGATTTACAGTTAGGAACAGCTTAAATCTTAAATAGGAACCATCCCATGGAAAGCTTTGTGGGAAGGCGAATCAAAGACTGCATTTTAATGGCAGGCCGTTTAGAAGACGCGCTGTGTAATCCTTAGCAGGTAGGATTGAGGACATTGGAAAAATTCAAAGAAGGGCAGCTCGTTTTGTAATTTCGCGAAATAGGGGAGAGAGTGTCACGGAAATGATACGCGAGTTGGGGCGGCAGTCATTAAAAAAAGGCGTTTTTCGTCGCCAACTTTCTCCTTTAACGTGAAAATATTTTGTTGACTTCCACTACAGAGGAAGAAATGACCATCGTGATAAAATAGGAGTCAGAACTCGAGCGGATATATGTAGGCGTTATTTTTTCCCACGTGCTCTCCCAGAGTGTAATGGTAGAGAAATAGTCTGAAAGTCGTTCTGTGAACCCTTTGCCAAGCAGCTAAGTGTGAACTGCATAGTAGTGAAGTAGATGTCGATGGAGATGTGAAGTGAAAAACAGAGGAAACGTGTTATGTGGCGTAAGCATAGTAACTGATGAAAGGAAAAAAAACCTCACTGTTAAGTTGCTCAGTGAGTTCAAGATACATCTACTTCACTGATATAATTATTAGAATGAAGAAATATATGTAAACCACCTACTACTCACAACACCTTTGATTACGAAGAATACGAACAAGAGAAAAGATATGGACGCCACAAGCATCTGTGATGTGATATGCGCTGATGATACACGAGTATAAATTTGTATTTCGTCATCGTTTCCCATTCCAAATTAATAAACACCTTCCTTTTTTAATTTTCCTTGCTTTATTTCGTACTGGGAGCATGTATCTTTACAATAACTACGTGTTGGTCTGTGACAGATCATTTGTTTTGCATTTTTTTAACAATATAACATACGCAAATATCTCTTTGCTATACCGTGATAGGCTTTCAATTTGAGACTCACGAAACTAGGTTAATTTTTGTGGTGTCACCGCCAGACACCACACTTGCTAGGTGGTAGCCTTTAAATCGACCGCGGTCCGTTAGTATACGTCGGACCCGCGTGTCGCCACTATCAGGGATTGCAGACCGAGCGCCGCCACACGGCAGGTCTAGTCTAGAGAGACTCCCTAGCACTCGCCCCAGTTGTACAGCCGACTTTGCTAGCGATGGTTCACTGTCTACATATGCTCTCATTTGCAGAGACGACTGTTTAGCATAGCCTTCAGCTACGTAGTTTGCTACGACCCAGCAAGGCGCCATATTCAGTTACTATAATAATATTGCGAATTATGTACCGTCAAGAGCGACATTCATCATTAATGGATTAAAGTTAAGTATCAAACTAATTATGTCCGCTTTCTGAATTCTCATTCCTTGTCATGTTGCAGACCTCACGTCAGTATAGTTCTTCCCTCCACACGCCAGCCTGCGTGAGCTAAAACTCGTGCATTTCGGCCTCCATTCGTAACGCGGTGTTGGCTCTTCTGCTAACACAAATATTTTCATATACATGAATAAACTTTTTCACCAGTTTGAGATTGATTTCCGTTAGACCGCTAGATATGATGTTGCGAAGAAGATTGCCTCATAAGTGCTTATACGACGGGACTTCAAAAAGTATGCTGCACGTTATCATGGCAGGCCAAGCCACTGTTGTTTAAATGCTCCACTACACTGTAAAGCGACACAGATGTCTAACACTATTTTTCAAAATAATGACCAAGTCTCTGCAAACAGCGGTCGAAACATTCTACCAATCGTTCAGTTACTCATCGATAGAATCACGCTACTTGGTTGGGGAGCTGTTAGAGAATAGCTTTATGAAGACCTCATCGTCGGGAAATCTCTCCCCCCTTCAAATGTTCTCTCAGCTTGCCGTGAGGAAGTAAATCGCATGGTACAAGATCTGCTGGGTATGGCCTTATCTGTGCGGCCTTCGGCAAATTGTTGGTACCATCTCAGTTCGGCTGGACGCGACGTTATGATTGGTCCATTACACCGCCAGGATTTCACGACGGATCTACACACAGTTTAGTCTTTTTTTCCGCAAGAGTCGTACCGTCCTGCGTACTGAAACTATAGAGTACGTTCCCAGTTGCTGCGATGCGCCTGCTATCTGTACTTCATCAGAACCCTGTGTGCAGGAAGGTGAACATACGCTCTCTTCTCACAATCCGCCAGTCTCGTTGCGCAATGGTCTTAGCGTGGGACATGTGTAACTCCCTATGTAGAAGCCTGCACATCGTCGGCACACACTCTCAAGCACGTAGAACTTGGTATACTTGTACAAGCTTGAATAACTGAAAGTGGAAAAAGTCTCGAGCAGGTTGAAGAATACGAATGCTTGGGTGAAATTACGATACAGACGGTCAAGCATTCTGGCACAAAGTGCCTGATAATATTTACTTGTCGAGCTGGGTGCGTGCCATCCCTTAGCGACCTCTGCTATGGCGGCGAGTGGAGCGACCAGTTACGCAGCGGTGCCCTCAGTTGTCGGTCTGTTTAAAGCAAGGTGCGCTCCGTGTGTTGCCCTTCCTGTCAGCTGCGGCTTCAGGCTGGGGTACCGCTGCGCCGCCAGGAAGTCCGAAACCAAACACGGCCGGGCTAAGAGCGCACTGCCCGCTTTGGCTTACAACACCGCTACGTGCGGTCAGTGTCTACGTACTGCAACGCCCTTGAAATGTCGCACGGCAGAATGACGTGAACTACTAACACCCAACTAGGGTTACCATATTTCCAAATGAGGTATTACAAACAATCATTATATGAACGGCAACGGTTTACTTTTTTACAAACACGTATTTCTTAATTCCTCGAACCATCTTAACTCTTTCTTGGATTTGACGTTATCATAGTATTGAGAACAAGTACGATCTATATAGTTATAACTGACGAGCAACAAATTCTGTACACATTGTGCAGGAAGTCTATTTCTTTCATCAGTCAAATGTATATTTGATAAGGAAAACATCGTTCAGACAGCTGATCTGTGGGCTAGGATCACAAAAAATTATAGCACTGTTTTCAAAAGTTCTGAATATCCTCCTCCAGAACTATTGTTCATGAAATCAAACTACGGATCAGATATAGTTTTCTCTAATAATGTTCATCGTGTTTCCGACCTGTCGGCCTTTGTGGCGGAGCGGTTCTAGGCGCTTCAGTCCGGAACCGCGCTGTTGCTACGGTCGCAGGTTCGAAACCTGCCTCGGGCAGGATGTCCTTAGCTTAGTTAGGTTTAAGTGGTTCTAAGTCTAGGGGACTGATGGCCTCAGATGTTAAGTCCCATAGTGCTTAGAACCATGACAGCTCAGATCGGAAACAAAAAAATGGTTCAAATCGCTCTAAGCACTAATGGACTTAACAACTGAGGTCATCAGTCCCTTAGAACTACTTAAACCTAACTAACCTAAGGACATCACACACATCTATGCCCGAGGCAGGATTCGAACCTGCGATCGTAGCAGCAGCGCAGTTCCAGACTGAAGCGCCTAGAGCCGCTTGGCCACAGCGGGCAGCTACAGAACTATTGTTAATGAAATCAAACTATGGATCAGATATAGTTTCTCTAATGATGTTGATTGTGTTTCTGATCTGAGCTGTTCACTTTGGCACATTTTATGCGAATTACTTCATCAGTCTTAAGATACGAGTATATTAGAAACTTTTCTACAATCACAGCAGCAAATATAAATTACAACGCCACGACCACAACCGACTCGATGCGCTGTACGCTACTCTAGAGAAGCGAAGCTGAAAACAGGACAGTCGGCAATCACCTGAAGTGTTGCTAGCCTGCTTTTATCCCTCTCATTTTATGCCCAATTTCAATTAAAGTCCGCCTGATCGCACTTGTCATCACAGACCAACAGCTTGATGTGGAAGTGCTAACACGTTCTTTTTACCAGGTTCTAGCCAAAAGTGTTTGCTTAACATACTCGTAGACTACGAGTCTGTGTTAATTTCAATAAAATGCTTGGTGTGTGTACGTATCTCGTTGGTTTCGACGACTTTTCTCCATTCATTCGAAGTTGATTGAGATGCATAACATTAATCGCTTCACTGCAGAAGTCCAGGACTCAATGTGAAAAGCCGATGATATTAACGAAATTACACCAACATATAGTCTGTATTTGTGTTAATGTTTGCATTGTTCCAGAATATTCGCACTGCTTCCACTCTACTGTCACCGTACTGCCACCACCCGAGCTCTTAGGGTCGCTGTTTACATAGTCTGTTAACACTACAACTTCTTTGAAATCATTCTTCAATAAAGTCACATTAATTGAGTTACAGCTAATATCAGTTGTTTCATAAGAAACTGGAGCTACAGTTTTGAAGATAATAAATGACTGATTATAACAAATGTGATTTCTAAAATTGCTTTTCAGATTTAGTATCGAAATTCTCCTTGAGAAATGTGATTAACAATACTTGATACAAAATAATCAATATCGAGGTCATTACAATAGGAATTCTGATGTTAACATATTGTGGCGTACTTTACATAAATAGATTCTGAGGTTCAAATTTTATATAATAATCTCGTTTTGAGCAAGTGATCGAAATAATAGTTTGTTTATGATAGAGAGTTGTAGAACGCGTAATTACAGAAGTAATTACAGCGCATCTGATTTGAGTTTTTATAGAAACATAATCTCTTGAGAGCGAACATAACTTTCAGTGCATCAGTTAGCCAGAAATCTACCCAAAACATTAATTTTCACATTTTATGATATAATAGAATTTTGCAGTTAATTTCCCATTTAATGACTAAACTGTTTTTGATGTTGCTGAGCAACATTCATACAATAATTTTTAAATGAACAGAGTGCCATTTGACTGTATTGTCGTTTATTTAATTACGATCTAGGTTGCGGTCTTTTATGCCATTTTCAAGAGATCAAGTTTATGTCATTAACACACATTGCAGGACATCAGGCTCAAAATTGTCCACAATTTAAGAAAAATATTGGTTCCCAGGAAATGCCATTTCGTAAAATATGATGATTTTACGTATGGCATTTCATGGGGAGCCAATATTTTTCTTAAATTATGGACAATTTTGAGCTTCAAGTCCTGCAATATATGTTAATGACGTAAACTCAATCACTTTAAAATGAGAAAAAGGCAGAAACCTTGGTCGTAATTAAAGAACAACAATACAGTTAAATGGCGATGTCTTCATTTAAAAAAAAATGAATAAACTCATTGTAATGCTGATTGCCTGATAGTTACACAAATGAAATAGTTTTCCAGTAAATTTCGTAAAACTGATGATTACAATAAGATACTTTTCCGCTAATCAGAGATTCCTGTTAATTGTATTTAAATGAGATTTACTTGACTAAATGGGTGTGTTTCATTTTATATATTTCGTATACAACGCTACTTGATACAATACAGAGCACCAAAGTTGTATTTTAATATTTGCTATATTGTGAAATGTGTATCGTATAGTTCGTAAGAATATGGTAGCGAATAATTCATGTAAGAGTCACCATAGTATGTCCTATCACAAAGTTCAAAAATCTTTTTTCTTTGCTGTTATATAAATTTGCAACTGGGGTTGAAATAGAACATCAAAAATAGGGTGAAATCCGGACAAACCAGGTGATCTGTTAACCGTACCCCAGCGGATGCCCGACGATGTCGGCGTTCAGGACACTGAGCACTGAATTTGCTGAGTTGAAATTAGTGACATCCATACTAACTCGATGGAGAACACCGGTGTTGGAATATGGAACTTACGCGTGTCTGCATCGTATGCCATGCTGAGGTTCTGCAAAAAGTTTAGATCAGTTTCTGATGAAGCTATTTACTTACTCCTGGTTATAAACGTTGAGTTATTGACTGAGACTATCTGGAGCACGAAAGTGTCAGATCACCACATTACTTCATAAGAAGACGCCCACATAACCAGAGTCGTTCTTTTCCTTCGCATAAGCTATAAACTTAACAATCTCGCTTGTGCTTCTGGCCCTGAAAATTGTAACAGGAAATTAAATGCTCTAGAAACATTTTGTGCGCTTGTGGACATCCCATAGGAAATTGACACACACTGACAACGCTGTTCTCAAAATCCATTGTTTGTCACCTTGTACATGTATCTCTGCTACGTAGTACCTAGAAGTGCAGATAATATTCCTGAACACCTGATCTATATCACTAAACTGCTAAACTCGTCCACGGCACCTGGTCATCGTTGCAGCTTGGCTGTCTAACGGAGCCCAGCACAACAAAAGGTTGGCTATCAGTATTTCACATAATGATGGAGTGAAATTAAAAAATTAAAATACTGTCATAATCTACTCATTAAAAGCTATAATTTTATGTTAAGTAGTTAAAACGATAAGACATGAATTATAGTTAGCAACTGTGTTTATATCTTGAGATAGCATAGTCGCCACACTCAAATACATAAACTTTATCGTCTAGTACTTGAGAACGAGAGCATTTAGCGACTTTCAACAAATTATACACATAATTTTAAGGAACGTTTCCCCGCTAACACCTCCCACAAAATATTGAAAGGAAGAAAGTTTATCGCTTACTACATTTTCGTTTTTCATGCAGTAAAAATTCAGTATCAGTAACTGCGTTTTACATTATTACTTCTTTACTGCTATCTCTATACGCAACAGATTTTTCAGACAGTATCCACATACACCATTGAATGTACCTGCAAAATTATATCATTGTGCAATACATTGTTAGGGAAATATGACATCATAAGCACCGAGGTGTATAGAACACAAGCTTTGTTTAAAATGCAGCGCATATTACGCAGACCATACTGATCCAGTCTTTGATGATGAGAGAACTTAGCGATTTCCAACAAACATCACATCGTTCCTAAACTTTCTCTTTTTTACATGCTTGACATCAAACATTTGACACATTATTCCATTTGTAAAATAACCAGAAGTTTGAAGCCGTTTTATGCAAGAAAGTTCGAGTTTTTAAAGAAAAAATGAAAAGATCGTATGGCATTGCTGGTCGGGAGGCCCCATCGGGGAAATTCGGCCGCCAAGTGCGAGTCTTGTTTCAGTCGACACCACATTGGGGGACTCGCGAGCCAGTGATGAGGATGGAATAATGATGAGGACAACACAACACCCAGTCCACGAGCGGAGAAAATCTCCAACCCGGCCGGGAATCGAACCCGGGCCCGCTGCAGGGGAAGCAAGCACGTTACCATCCAGTTAAGCAGGCGGACAGTTTTTTAAGGAATTTGGGATTTACTGGTATTTAATATTGTACTGGGAGAAATACATTGTTTATTTTACAGTACATATCTCTGTGACACTAACCGGGAACGTAAATGCCACTTCTTAATATAAATTTATTTTTAGTGAAAATGTGACCTGAATAATATATTCACGGCATTCTTGAATTCCGCCTTGCCCAGCATTTCACGACAACGCGAACTGTGCGCTCCTGTCGCGCCAGAGTCTATGGATGTAAGGCAGCTGGAAGTACCAATATGGAACTGGAGCGGCAACTTGGAACCATCGCTAGGCCACTGTGCGCAGCGGCTGACAAGTCTTGGTGCCTCATCACAACCTTGGATGGAGTGCTAATGTGTCTTTTTCTGCATCGTCTTAGCTGGCCCCAGGAGCTGCCACTGTGAATACATTTCGGAGTACGAAGATTCTGATTTCTGGGATGAGATTGGCCTCATCTTCTGATAGCTAGTGCTAGGCGATCGTGCGAGGCAGCTGACAAGTTGTGGGGCGTCATCATATTGTATCTCCCGGCGACACAGTTACCCACCCGACAGTAGAGTATCTCATTTTGCCACAGCTTCGGCCCCCCAAAGACACTTGTTCTGGAGGTCAAACGAAGACAATCGGCAGCAACACGCAAATACGACGGGTTGTTAACAACCGAGCCTCCAGCAGGTGGCTCAGTACCGTGTGGCGCAAGTCTCGCCGCAGCACTACCTCGCTTCCGTGAGTCACATGCCTTCGACAGTATCCTTCTGCCTGCCGCATTTTAAGTGCCCACCTGTCCGCTCTGCAGTTTAGTTCCGACTTTACGCCAAACGCGCCTAATTATTCTTAAATCAGAGTTCTTCCGCCGTGTGGACTCAATGCTCCAGGCTCTAATCCGGCCACACCTAGCGGCCCATCGCTGACCACACCTAGCGATCAATCGATCGGAATCCACTGTAGCTCATCACTTTCCGGGACTTCGTCTTTGACTTACATCCGAGCTCACTGACTCATGGGACACTATCACCATGGATTTGATCCACCTACACTCATGATCATAAATTAAGGATAACTGCAGAATGTGTAGCATAGGCACATGGACACGACACAGATCTGTAAGTCCACGGTATTGGTGATAAGTTGAGAAAACTGCCCCGAAACACATGTGCTACAAAACGCCACTGTTTCCTGCGCATGTACTCCGACATCAATATGGGATATGATCACCATGCAAACGTACACAGGCCGCACAACGGGTTGGCATATTCTGGATCAAGTGGTCGAGTAGCTGCTGGGATATAGCTTCCCATTCTTGCACCAGTGCCTGTCGGAGCTCCTGAAGTGTCGTAGGGGTTTGAAGACGTGCAGCGATACATCGACCGAGAGCATCCCAGACGTGCTCGATGGGGTTTAGGTCTGGAGAACAGGCAGGCCACTCCATTCGCCCGATATCTTCTGTTTCAAGGTACTCCTCCACGATGGCAGCTCGGTGGCGCTGTGCGTTATCATCCATCAGGAGGAAGGTGGGATCCACTGCACCCCTGAAAAGGCGGACATACTGGTGCAAAATGACGTCCCGATACACCTGACCTGTTACAGTTCCTCTGTCAAAGGCATGCAGGAGTGTACGTGCACTAATCATAATCCCACCCCACACTATCAAACCACGACCTCCACACAGGTCCCTTTCAAGGACATTAAGGGGTTGGTATGTGGTTCCTGGTTCACGCCAGATGAAAACCCGGAGAGAATCACTGTTCAGACTATACCTGGACTCGTCAGTGAATATAACCTGGTACCACTGTTCCAATGACCATGTACTATGTTCTCGACACCACGCTTTAAGCCTCTCCTGTGACCAACGGTCAGTGGAATGCACCTTCCAGGTCTCCGGGCGAATAAACCAAGTCTGTTCAGTCGTCTGTAGACTGTGTGTCTGGAGACAACTGTTCCAGTGGCTGCGGTAAGGTCCTGAGCAAGGTTACCTGCAGTACTCCGTGTCCGTCTGCGGGCACTGATGGTGAGATATCGGTCTTCTTGTGGTGTTGTACACTGCGAACGTTCCCTACTGTAGCGCCTGGACACGTTTCCTGTCTACTGGAATCGTTGCCATAATCTTGAGGTCACACGGAGGGCCCGTGCTACGACCTGCTGTGTTTGACCGGCCTCCAGTCGCCCTAGTATTCTACCCCTCATAACGTCATCAATATGTGTTCTTTGAGTCATTTTCAGCACACAGTCACCATTACCACGTCTGAAAACATCTGCACACTTACTCGCTGCACCGTACTCTGACGTGCATCAACACGCCTCTGCGTATGTGGACTGCTGCCAGCGCCACCGTGCGACGACCGCAGGTCAAATGCACCGCATCGTCATTCCCCAAGGTGATTTAAATACGCAAATCACGCACAAGAGTGTTGTTTCACCATGTATTAGCATTATCCCTAATTTATGAGCATGAGTGTATAAACAATCCCATGCAATGTCAGTGACAGTCTACTTGGACATTCCAATGCAACGTCAGCTGTTAGCTATGACATTCCAGTGTTTCAGTGATTAAGTAGCAGAGTGAACTGAGTAGTGCAGCCTCACGCTCCAAGAAACAATATTTTGTTGCCTAGGATCAATAGAATTCCGTTGTCATTGTCTACCTGGGCACATCAGTCGTAGAGTGTTGTTTCCCTTGGTCTCGAACACCTACTCGCTAGGACCATGCTTTGACGTGAATGGTGAACTTGTGTGGCATCGGTAGGACCGGCCCCGGGAGTGTGGGTTCTGTACTATTCGCTGAGATGGAGGACGGATGGCTCTGTCACGAACAGCTATGAGCTACGGCTACGGGTGGCGAAAGCTAACACGCCCCAGGAGGAATCTCAGGAATGCTACCCGTAGTCAGAGGTGATAGTGTGGCAGTGTAGTGGGGCAGTGTGGCTGAAGGTGATCAACACTGGATGTGGTTTGCTGTTAATGTGAGGCATCGTTTGGCTGGAACAGCAGACAGCGTTTGCCCTCGTACGTCCAGAGGATAGGGCAGCTGGTAGCCACGAAGTATTAGCTGAAGAGAGGTTCCCCATTACGACGGTTGGAAGGCCGTGTGTAGAAGTGACTTGCGCGTTTTTTGTGATAACTGTTGAGTCTGTGTTGACATTCGTGAACTGTCAAGGTTGAGTTGATGAAACACGGCAATGTTGCTGTTGAGCCTGTAACTTGTGGAGCTGTGCCTTGTATAATTGTACTTTCGTAAAACATGACGAAGGAGCTTTGACGCCTGAATATTGTGAAGCATTGAGTTATCTGAGGAACTGTATCTTAGTGATAAGCTTTTAATGACTGAAGTTGCCTTTCTGTGTCACTTGGTATCTGATGTATGTTTGGTTTATGTGTCATTGTAGACTGTGTATGTGTGTCTACGCTGTCTGTCTAGTGTTCCCTTAAGGTGTTGGTCATATATTGCTACGCTGTGATATCTTGTTGACAAGTGTGTGTCTTGTAGGCCCACTTTTGTGAAATTGATCTCAGTGGGGTGAAATATCTACATTGAATGGTATGTATTAGGTTAAGGTTCTATGATTGCGTATTCATTGGTGCCCCCTTAAAGGTGTCATTGTTATCGCGGAGCGAGATTTTATTTTACTGACTTTTATCTTATTATATCAGGTATGTGAGTAATGTAAGTAACTAAGCGCTAATTCCTCAGTTGTGCTTTATTATGCATGCGCTCTGATTACTGTATGGTGCTTATTGTTAATAAAAATAAGCGTCGCTTGCACTACCCTCATTCCCACCGAAATCCTGCGCCAGGAGTATTTGGTCACTTGTTTTGTAACATGTATCATCGGTACAAACATGTCTCACTAACTATGTAAATTTTGTTTAAGTTACGTCGGCAGTGGTGACGATATTTCGTTTTACGAATTCCACACATTCAAATGTGTGTCTAATAGAACTTAATTTATTGATTTCTGCTGTATTTCACTGCATTGTTTAGCGCTACAACGGAATATATGGGCAAAGCACAAATGAAAGAAAGCAGAATCAGTTTTCTGCTCAATCTAGCAATCTGCAGATAACACTTGAGTTCTTAAATGATACAACAGAACTGTGACTAGTTTTGAAACGGTACATTTTTGTCTTCTCCATAAATCCGAATCATCGAATGTGACAAGGCTCATCTGGGCGCAGAATCGGTAACTAATGCATTTGCGTTCGACTGACGATATTTCGCGACCGCCATGCTGTAGTTCCACCGAAAGAAAGACAGAGAATTTTTGTCTGGCACGCTCAGAGAGCTGCAGCTCGATATCCGTATAGGTAGAATCACTAGTTGAATTTGAAAAATGGTCCAACTGAGTCTGAGCACTATGGGATTTAACATCTGAGGTCATCAGTCCCCTAGAACTTAGAACTACTTAAACCTAACTAACCTAAGGACATCACACAATGCATGCCCGAGGCAGGATTCGAACCTGCGATCGTAGCGGTCGCGCTGTTCCAGACTGAAGCAACTAGAACCACTCGGTCACATCAGCCGGCCTGTTGAATTTGAAGCACTGAAATGGAATGAATGCATCAGTGGAGGTTAAATCATTGAAGGCTTAGGAACATGAAATTAACCATTCAGAAATGCTGAACCTGTGGTGTTATGAGTGTGTTCTGACAAATGAGAATGTGTGCCCAGCCCGGAGTCGAAACCGGATTTCCTGCATTGCATGAGCAGTCGCCTTCATCCTTTTTCTTCTATGTCCTCACAGCTATGTTCCATTAATCCACAAAACAACAGTGGCCGACATGACAATTTCCGTACAGAAATATTAAGTTCTGTAACCATAAAAACAAAAAACATTTAAAGACGAGTAAAAAAAAATTAAAGATGAAACACGAAGAAAATAGTAATTGCTGCGGAAGTTGACTTATGGAGACACATAATATCTGTTGCTCTGGATGTGTTCATATTAAGAATGGATTAGGAATTTATTTCTTGCCCAAGAAATTTCTTGGAGTGTTATAAAAATTCTTCTCCTTCAGAATTGAAGAGGCGCAAAAGAAATTTAGGTAGTAGATTCGTCTTCCTGACGTGACTTAAATTGCTCGACTGTGTTTTTTTTTTATCACCTTAAAGAAGTGCCTCAAGACGGGTCCCAAAACCTTCCTTAGGTTTTAGTTGTTAGAGCTACTTATCTAACCTTCAACATTATTCTGTAGTACAACATTTCAGAAGTTGCTATTATCTTCTTGTCTGAAATGTTAATCGTCCACGTTTCACTGCCGGACAAGGCTACACTCCAGAAAAATGCCTTCAGAAAAGACTTCCTAATACTTAAATTTGTGTTAGATCTTAACGAATTCATCGTTTTCAGAAATGCTTTTTCTTGCTATTCACAGTTGGCGTTTTATGTCCTTTCTACTTTGGTCACCGTAAGTTGGTTAGCTGCCCGGATAGCAAAACACATGACTACTTTCTAATCACGAATCCCCTCAGTATCGCCCTGATTTAATTCGATTACATTCCATTACAAATGTTTTACTTTCGGTGATAGAATATATCCTCCCTTCAAGACATTATTCATTCCGTTCAACTACTCCTACTGGTCCTTTGTCTTCACTGTAAAACCACAATGGCACCAACAAACCTCAAAATTTTTATTTGTTCTCTCTGAACTTTAAATCCTTTTCCAAATTTCTCCTACTGAATCTTGTTTATGGAAACTTTTATTCTGCGCACGAAATTTTGAAGTAGTTGACGTAAGGCTTGTCTTTCACGTGTTATATATGCTGAGTCTCCATTGATCTTTAAATGTTTCCCTTTCACCTCTGAATCAACAAAATGGCAACGAAATGACGAACACGATTTTTAGGTTCCAAGAGCCACATCTCACAGTAACTAAGATGGAATGGGGCGAAGATTATGGCGAAAAGAACGCAATACAGTAATACCTAGTAATGTACCTAAAAAAAGTTGTCAGAATCTATGAGGGTAAAAAAACAAGAGTCTGACTTTACAATGAAAGTGTAACAGCAGTTATTACCTGAAGTATTGCACCCAAAACAAACGGCCACAAGGAAGAATTGCGATCACTTTAAGACTAGTGACACTACTGCACAACAGAGCGTAACCTCTTTCGGCGAAGGTCAGTACCAAACGAAACCGAGACTCTCTAGCAACAATTTCGCACGAGAGAAGCCAGTAGCAACACTTTTCACCAACACTGGTCACTGCTGAAGGAGACAGTTTATTTGAGTTACTTGACCTGAGAAATTGCTCACTCTTTTGGGATAGTACAAGGAAAAAAACAAAAATAAGTGGGATTTTTGAGATGTGTCTGGCTACTGCTGCAGACTTCTCAGCATGTGCGTGGACTGCTGCAATTTGATCTCTGCTGGTAGCCTACAACGCAGGGGACTGCCGACTCGATCACATTTAGCGCTGTATTTCTGCAGGTAAAACAGAGGAAAGATTACGATCTAGTTCTCATTGATGGAGAGGTCATTAGTATGAAAGTGGAATCACGGAGCGGATAATCGAAACTGGATATTCCTTTGATATAGGGAAACCACGGGCTACGTACTCTGTTGAAGTCTCGTGTGTCCTAACCATTATACCACCTCGCTCGATCGTATAGCAGAGATTTGTGTATTCTGTGTCTATTTTCCTGGAAGCATTTCTTGTGATTCATTATGTTAAATCCAGCCTAGTCGTCAAATGCTGGGTGTCTAGGAAACCTCCTTTCTCGGATAGCTGGGCAACATTCAAACAAATCGTATTAATGAATTTCATTACAAAATGAAAAAATACAATACTTAACTATGTGCTACACAGATGTGTCGCAAGCAAAGGGCGACAACCAAAATAAGAAATCTCTTCAGTACAATAATTTACAAGTCCGTGTCACATTGACATTAGAAGCAAGTGATTAGAGTTGACGCTTCTATCCGTGTTGCTAATCTTGAAGCTGCTGTAGAACTGAGCGCGTATGTCCTCTTCGTCTAGGGACCACTGCTGTCGCGTTGTCGTCCTGAAGAGGGGTCGGTCAGTGTGCTATTGCCTGACCTCTTCTCACAGCCATCTCTTCTCCATCGTTCCCGATTGGTGTGTCGGCGCTTGACTTTACGCCGTAACACGTTACATCTTCTGACAATCGAAAACCGTCTCTTTCTGTAATTATTAACGCTAGGACGTTAGAGGCCTGAGATGTTTATTTCGTGTTATTGTAATCTACTTAAAAACTCAGGGGTTTACACTATGTGATCCGAAGTATCCGGACATCTATTAGTAGACATAAATATAGGTGTTTCCTCCCTTCGCTTCTAAGACGACTTGAACACCGTTGGAGACACTATCAATGAGGTGTCTGAATGTCTATGGAGGAATGGCAACCCATTCGTCCTCAAACAATGTAGTGATGTTGGCCGCTGGGGTCTGGAGCAAAGCCGACGTTCCAACCCATCCCAAAGGCGTTCCACTGGATTCGGGTTGGGACTCTATGCGGTATGTGTATTTCGTAAACGCTATTGTTTACAAACCATTGCCTCACAGATGCTGCTTCATGACATGATACTTTATCATACTGGTACAAACGATCATTACATCCGAATTGTGTGTGAGGCGTCTTGTCACGGTCCGTGAGGCTCCCCCCGTCGGAGGTTCGAGTCCTCCCTTGGGCATGGATGTGTGTGTTGTCCATAGCGTAAGTTGGTTGAAGTTAGATTAAGTAGTGTGTAGGCTTAGAGACCGATGACCTCAGCAGTTTGGTCCCATAAGACCTTAACACAAATTTTCAAATTTCCGAAGCGTTCCTCTTCCCTATTTAGAACACAAATCTATAAAATGTGTTCATGTCCTTCCGCTTTTAATGTTGTCTTAAGCGCAGTAAAGAGGCCATATTCTAATCAAGAAAAACATCTCCATACTGTAACACCACTTCCTCCGTACTTCACTGTTGACACTATACATTGTGATAGGTAATGTTCGCCAAACTCAAACCTTCCATCGGACTGCACAGGGCACAGGGTTAGTCATCACTCGAAAGCACTCGTTTCCAATCATACACTGTTAGTGGTGTTGCTCTTCACAGCGCCTCAAGCGTCACTTAGTACTGACTGCAGAAATTTTTGGCTTATGACAAGCCGCTCGACCTTTGTACCCCATTATTTCTAACTCTACACGCGCAACCATTGTACTAGATGGAGTACAAGTAGCACTTTGGCGCTCACTTGTGGTTCCTAGCGCTGATTTCAAGCGATTTTTACAACTACCCTCTGCAATGCTTGTCGGTCCCTGTTCATCAATAAATGAGATAATATTGGTCTTGGATTAGTTGTGGTTTGTTCCTTTGCGTTACCACTTTACGATCACATTGCAAACAGTCAGCTTTAGCAAGGTTGCAACGATCCAGAATGAAATTTCCACTCTGCAGCGGTGTGTGCGCTGATACGAATCTTCCTGACAGATTGAAACTGTGTCCCGGGCCGAAAGTCGAACTCGGCACCTTTGTCTTTCACGGGCAAGTGCTCTACCAACTGAGCTACCCAAGCACGACTCACGCCCCGTCCTCACAGCTTTAATTCCGCCAGTACCTCGTCTCCTACCTTCCAAACTTCACAGAAGCTCTCCTGCGAACCTTTCAGAACTAGCACTCCTGGAAGAAAGGATATTACGGAAACGTGGCTTTGCCACAGACTGGGGGATGTTTCCAGAATGAAATATTCACTCTGCAGCGGAGTATGCGCTGATATGAAACTTCCTGGCAGATTAAAACTGTGTGCCGGATCGAGATTCGAACTCGGGACCTTTACCTTTCGCCGGCAAGTGCTCTACCAGCTGGTGGAATTAGAACTGTGGGGACGGGTCGTGTGTCGTGTTTGGGTAGCTCAGTTGGTAGAGCACTTGCTGACGAAAGGCAAAGGTCCCGAGTTCGAGTCTCGGTCCGGCACACAGTTTTAATCTGCCAGGATATTTCACGTTGAAATGATGTTGACGGATTTGCTACACGGGTAATATGCAATGACATGTCAATGTTCTAAGGTACTGAGCTCGCCTGACGAATCCATTCTGCCGTTACTGCTTCCTTAACACAATACTCCCCGTCTCCTTTTACACAGACTGGTGCGCTTCTATTGACATCTAGAAGTTAATTCAGCATTACATAGTAGTGATTTTGATCAGATTAGGTACAGCAAAGCTTGTCAAGTGTGAATCTATTGTCAATTTTTCGCTGATTGTACATTAACTCTTGAGAAATTTTGGGACAAGGTACAATAAGCTGCATAGAATGAAATTATCGGAGGGGTCAATTTGCTCGTTTACATTTCCACGTCCTGACATGTTATCGGTACTGTATTCTTGCAAAGTTGTTTTTATTAGATGTCAATTAATTTAACCCTTCAGAATCCGAATTTTTTTCAGGGTGAAAGAAATTTTTCTTTATGCAGTAACGCTCTTAGGTGATTTTTAAATGACTTTAGATGCAAGATTTATACCAAATTATGTACCCATTTTCAAAACATACTTTATACACTTGGTTTCATTTTATGGACTAAATTTACTAATTAGGAAATATTCTCTATTGTTTTAAATAATAAAATGGTCATTGAATAATCACTGTGCAAATAAAAATAACAATATTCATTTATACACTGGAATCTAGCGAATCAACAACATCCGTGAATTCCGGTGGTCACGAGCTGTTACACACTGTAATTTGCCTTGATGATACTTTCATAGTGATGCCAAACAGCTGGCAGCACTTGCACGTGATGGAGAGGTTGAACATACACAAATGTGTACCTCAGTTTTCCACTGAGAAGAAAAGCTTGTGTTCAAATGGTTCAAATGGCTCTGAGCACTATGGGACTCAACTGCTGTGGTCATAAGTCCCCTAGAACTTAGAACTACTTAAACCTAACTAACCTAAGGACAGCACACAACACCCAGCCATCACGAGGCAGGGAAAATCCCTGACCCCGCCGGGAATCGAACCCGGGAACCCGGGAGTGGGAAGCGAGAACGCTACCGCACGACCACGAGATGCGGGCCAAAAGCTTGTGTTGCAGCTAAGATATAGTAGTAGAAGTTGTAGCCAGGGAGTATGAAAGGATTAAGTAAGTAAGTTACTTGGTTCCAAAGGAAGAGCACTGGTAAACACAAACAATTTAAAAATTTATCTTGTGTGATTTTGGTATCGTCGCCCTCTTCCTCACGAGTAACTGCCCCCACTGCTGCAGCACGGTCGCTCACACCGTGCGCAGTAATTTGTTTATACTTCACCAGATATTATAAAAAGTTACAGACACCGGGATACGTTTTATCCAAGTCGTCTCCATAGGGTGGATATTAAGGACGGTGCGTATTGCAGCGGTAAAGCTTTCCGAATAACAGACCTCAGTCACATCAGTCTGGTATGTAAAAAGTACCAGAGGGAGTAATAAGACTTATACGTTATCTCCGTATTTCAAATTTTATTATTACACATGGAAAGGTGTATAATATATCGACTGTTATATGATGCCTTCACTACTAGTTTGACTTTTCTTTTTGTTTCCTCTTGTGAAGTAGTGGATCTGATAGGCTACTAGAGAGTGATGATGATGTACTGATTTGTATAAGAAAACCATCGACGATGAAATCGGTATACACAAAATTTGAGACCTGTATTGTAACATTGCAACTGTAATTAACCCACTCTGATTGCAAAATTAATATATACTACTAAGCTATGGGATATGACTCTGTAGTATGAAACGGTACAGAAATACTGTTATTCTCTCATTTGTTAATAGTAGGAAATATAGCAATCGTTTTTCGAAGTCAAATTTTTAAATCAGAAGTTATGTAATTATTGCACTGAAATTCAATTATTCTCATGCAAAGAACCATGATGCCAATATAGTTCGTCAAACTATTAATTTAGAAGAATAAATTCGCAAAAATTAATGTAAATGTAAGAAAACTGAGTAATTATAAAGTACTACTTGTAAAATAAAAATAAAATTTTACGTATCAGCGTTGCAATCCATCACTGAAGTGTATTTTCTTTTTTTTTACGTTTTGGCACTAACTCTTATAAGCTGCGAGTCCCTAGAAAGCAGTTCTAGTGGCTCGTAATGTAAATAGCGAAAAGACGTAAAGATTTTTTTCATAGAAACTATAGCGTGAACATCGTAGTGTGCAGCTGGAAGATAGTGAAGAGGCTAACGAGCAGAATGGTAAGAATGTATTGAGAAGAATGCAAACAAAACGTAAATTTGAAGAAAATTAAACAAGTGATGATATTTTCTAATTATTCTCAAAGATTCTGAAAATTTAATTTACTTACGCCCAAGGAAATCCAGCGAACCTTAAGTTGCTGTACATGTATCAACTACGACAACTGTTGGAGAGAAGATACAGTAAGAGAAAATCAAATGTATTGCTTGTTCTCGAGCATTTTGTAGTGAGTGTTCGAATACTCAATACCATCTGAATAAAATGCAAATATAAATTTTAAGTTTAATTGTTAGGCCAGGTCAACTACACTCCAAGACAGAAAACGACGCACCACGAAGGAATTATACGAATGAGTCGGAAATCGGTGGATGTGATGGATATGTACAGACAAGCAAATGATTACAGTTTGAGAAAAATTGGATGATTTATTCAGGAGAAAGAGTTTCACAATTTCACCAAGCAGTTATTCGGCTTGGCGTTGATTGATAGAATTGTTGGATGTCCTCCTGAGGAATATCGTGCCAAACCGTGTCCAACCGGCACGCTACATCGTCAAAATCCCGAGATGGTTGGAGGGCTCTGGGTAGTGACCCGGCGAAGTCATTGCCCAAGACAGCATTTTTAAAAGCAAGAAGACAAGCAGTGAAAATCCTCGCCGCGCGAGGACAGGCATTATCTTGCTGAAATGTAAGCCCAGGATGGCTTGCCATAAAGGGCAACAAAACGGGGCGCAGAATATCGTCGATGTACCGTTGTCCTGCTATGAAAGGAAACGAAACCCAAGTTCACCACTCCTTTTTGTCGGGCCATATGGCGGGCAACAATTAGTTTCGTATCCCGCCATTGTCCGGAGATCTGCAGACACGTCTTCTTCCTGGAATCTCATTGACTGGAGCAGATTTGACTTCAATGATGAGTCCCGCTTCTAATAGGGCCGCGATGACAGCGAAGCGGTGTCTGGAGCCACCATGGACAGTGGTGCGATACCGATCTGACTATCCTTCGCCATACGATCCAACAACCTGAAATTATGGTCATGAGTACCATTTCTTTTTCATAGGAGGATCCATTTGGTTGTCATCGATGGCATCCCTACAAGACAGCGGTACTTCAACTATAGTATACGCAACTTTTTGTTGTCTTTTACGGTAAGTATCCTGGGGTTATAGTTCAGAAAGATAATGCCCCCTCGCGCACTGTGAGAGTATCTACTTGTTTTTGCTTGTCTTCGTGCTTACCAAACCCAAACTTAGCCAGAATGGTCGCATGATCTCTCCCCACCTAAGAACGTTTGAAGTATTATGAGCAGGGTCCTCCAACTAGCTCGCCAATTGGACCGAATTTGGCACGATACCCCTCAGGAGGATATCGAACAGCTCTGTCAATCAATGCCAAGCGGAATAACTGCTTGCGTAAAGGCTAGAGGTGGGCCGACGCTTAATTGACTTGCTCAGTTTGCTCTTTCATCATCCAGTTTTTCTGAAATTGTAATAATCTTTTTTCTGTGCACGTATATCACATCTACCGATATCCAACCCATTGGATGATTCCTTCGTAGTGAGTCTCTTTTTTTTTTTTTTTTTTTTTTTTTTTTTTTTTTTTTACAGTGTAAATTAAGCACTCCATTCTATCTGCCAACCAAGAGGCAGTTCTTCTTAAGAACATCATGCACCGAATGTGTCATAGTCTAGCAAGGTTGGGGCACAGGGTGCTTAGCTTATCAGAACATCAAAGAGCGACGCCATCGGCGTGGGAGCTTCCTGGCCGTGTCCTTGCTCCTTTGCGCCGGCTGTAGACTTCACGCAGGTTTCGCAACGCAGAGCCCGCCGTTCCTGCACCAGCAGCGGCTGTCCAACAAGGCTGCGCCGCTTACTCTCCTTTCCCTGCACCCGCCGCTATGTCTCACCTGACGTCATCGTACCACCACAATAACAAAGCTCCACACGACCAACGCTTCTGGCTGTAATGCTCACAAATTTGCGTTGCAGCTAATATCTGGATACTACACTGCTGGCCATGAAACTTATGAAACGTCCCCTTAGAAAAATTAATGAATTACTGTGTTGATAAACCTCTTACGTTATTTGATTTCCAAAAACAGCTGAGCACAACTGAACGTACTCAGAAATTTCTCTCTTTACTTACTCTGATCAACACTAAACTGACACACAATATTTTTAGCGCAACGCAGTCTGACTTTCAATAATCCCTACAAAAGAATGGCCCTGACTAACAATAGCCTATACCTGTCATGGTTCACTTGCCTCAAAAAATCTTCGTTACTCGAACTACTGCAATACAGCGAGCGCCAATACTGCCAGCTAAATAAAAGATTCAAACTACTGAGGGCACTAACTACTGATAGGCATAGTTAGCAAATGAAAGATTTTGATACAGAACAAACAATGTATTTACCTTAATAGTGTTCAAAAGTCAGTTCATCATATCCAATATTACAAATTTACTCTTTCTGATGGACACACGTACAGAACGTCCCCTCTCAAAATTCTGCCATCTCTCTCCCCACATCCGCCACTGCTGGCGGCTCACCTCCAACTGCACAACGCTACGCGCTGTTCACATCCAACTGCCCAACACTACAATAGCGAATATTTCAATAATGCCAACCAGCCACAGACTGCACACAGCACAGTCACTGATTTTCATACAGAGCGCTACGTGGCGTTACCAACATAAAAACCTAAACAGCCTACTTAGACTTACAGTAGAAAAAATTTCAAATAGTGAAATTTTAAGTATTGCGCGTCTGTAGTGCAGTAGGAAGAAAGGTGATTTTTGTGATATACAGGGTAGGACTGTTGATAATCTTTTTAAAAAAATCGAGAATCCATTTAAAAAAGTATCGTTATTGGCCCGCGATGCATCGAAACGTTTTTTCAAATTTTCGACGCAAAAATATCGACGTACTGACCAAAATAAATAAATAAATAAATAAATAATAATATCGGCTGCATATTGTAAATACGCTACCAGTTTTAGAGCTGTAATTTAAGTATTGATACATTATTAGATATTCTGTAAAACAACAAGCTGGCAGCCTGCTTATCTCCCTTAGAGCAAGAACTGATAGGCAAACGATGCACATTCACGTTTGGTGACAGCCACTTTGCTGACAATGGTAACCGCACGTAAGTGGCACGGTAGAAGGTGTCCCACGGGTCCGTCGTTCGGTTTCGACGCTTATCGGATTTGTCGTAGTTTCAAAATTGCTTGGTTAAATTGAAGGCTACAGTTTCTTTTGGTGGCGCCGAATGCCGATTACGTCAGCATTTCCCCTCACATGTCTCCTCCCACCGCAAAGACCAATCTTGTCATTTAGATTTTTGTTCGTCAGTTTCAGCAACTGTTCTTCATGAGCCGCGTGGGTTTAGCCGAGCGGTCGAAGGCGCTGCAGCATGGACTGTGCGACTAGTTCCGGCGGAGAATCGAGTCCTCCCTCGGGCATTGGTGTGCGTATTTGTCCTTAGGATAATTTAGGTTAAGTAGTGTGTAAGCTTAGGGATTGATGACCTTAGCAGTTAAGTCCCATAAAATTTCACACACATTTGAACATTTTTTGTTTTTCAAGAATGCCGATGTGAAGAAACAGCACATGAGTTGCGCTAAAAAAAATTTTTTTTAACGCAACTGGTGTGATATTTCTTCACATCGGATATCTTGTTATTCCATTCTCGCCGTCACCCCCGCCCCTCTCCTCCAGAGCAATCAGACATCTTCTTTGTGGCCGGCCGCAGTGGCCGAACGGTTCTAGGCGCTTCAGTCTGAAACCGCGTGACCGCTACGGTCGCAGGTTCGAATCCTGCCTCGGGCATGGATGTGTGTGATGTCCTTAGGTTAGTTAGGTTTAAGTACACTCCTGGAAATTGAAATAAGAACACCGTGAATTCATTGTCCCAGGAAGGGGAAACTTTATTGACACAATCCTGGGGTCAGATACATCACATGATCACACTGACAGAACCACAGGCACATAGACACAGGCAACAGAGCATGCACAATGTCGGCACTAGTACAGTGTATATCCACCTCTCGCAGCAATGCAGACTGCTATTCTCCCATGGAGACGATCGTAGAGATGCTGGATGTAGTCCTGTGGAACGGCTTGCCATGCCATTTCCACCTGGCGCCTCAGTTGGACCAGCGTTCGTGCTGGACGTGCAGACCGCGTGAGACGACGCTTCATCCAGTCCCAAACATGCTCAATGGGGGACAGATACGGAGATCTTGCTGGCCAGGGTAGTTGACTTACACCTTCTAGAGCACGTTGGGTGGCACGGGATACATGCGGACGTGCATTGTCCTGTTGGAACAGGAAGTTCCCTTGCCGGTCTAGGAATGGTAGAACGATGGGTTCGATGACGGTTTGGATGTACCGTGCACTATTCAGTGTCCCCTCGACGATCACCAGTGGTCTACGGCCAGTGTAGGAGATCGCTCCCCACACCATGATGCCGGGTGTTGGCCCTGTGTGCCTCAGTCGTATGCAGTCCTGATTGTGGCGCTCACCTGCACGGCGCCAAACACGCATACGACCATCATTGGCTCCAAGGCAGAAGCGACTCTCATCGCTGAAGACGACACGTCTCCATTCGTCCCTCCATTCACGCCTGTCGCGACACCACTGGAGGCGGGCTGCACGATGTTGGGGCGTGAGCGGAAGTCGGCCTAACGGTGTGCGGGACCGTAGCCCAGCTTCATGGAGACGGTTGCGAATGGTCCTCGCCGATACCCCAGGAGCAACAGTGTCCCTAATTTGCTGGGAAGTGGCGGTGCGGTCCCCTACGGCACTGCGTAGGATCCTACGGTCTTGGTGTGCATCCGTGCGTCGCTGCGGTCCGGTCCCAGGTCGACGGGCACGTGCACCTTCCGCCGACCACTGGCGACAACATCGATGTACTGTGGAGACCTCACGCCCCACGTGTTGAGCAATTCGGCGGTACGTCCACCCGACCTCCCGCGTGCCCACTATACGCCCTCGCTCAAAGTCCGTCAACTGCACATACGGTTCACGTCCACGCTGTCGCGGCATGCTACCAGTGTTAAAGACTGCGATGGAGCTCCGTATGCCACGGCAAACTGGCTGACACTGACGGCGGCGGTGCTCAAATGCTGCGCAGCTAGCGCCATTCGACGGCCAACACCGCGCTTCCTGGTGTGTCCGCTGTGCCGTGCGTGTGATCATTGCTTGTACAGCCCTCTCGCAGTGTCCGGAGCAAGTATGGTGGGTCTGACACACCGGTGTCAATGTGTTCTTTTTTCCATTTTCAGGAGTGTAGTTCTAAGTTCTAGGGGACTGATGACCTCAGATGTTAAGTCCCATAGTGCTCAGAGCTATTTGAACCATTTTTGAACCATCTTCTTTGTGCCATCTATAGTTCCTTCACACAATCTAAAAGAAAGACTGGACGTGATGACTGCTCAAAAAATACTAAAACGTCTTCACACAGTGAAAATAAAATTATGTTCTCATACAATTTCAAAAGAACAACTTCAAATATTTATCGAAATTGGGAAAAAACTATAATATAAAATAAAAATTGTCGGCACTCGACAGACGAGTAATTCATTCCATGCTAATTTAAGTCAAAGCCAGAATTTATCAATTGTAGTGGCTGGTGAGTAGTGATGTGGCAGCCTGTCGACAAAAGATGACAAGATGTTTTCAGAGGCTGTGAAATGTGAAGAGCGTGCTGGGCTAAGCAGCAGCCGAAGACTCTTCTTGCTGAAGTAGGTCAGCACAGTAAGGGCAACATGTGTTCTTGCACCGACCAATAACCTCATGGAGACCTCGAAGGCACAGGCTTAACCCTTAACTGACCAGAAATGTAACACCTGCTGCCCAAATTTCCGACTTCGTGTTGTGTATCCAGCGGCACCCCACACCATCACGGCAAGTGGTGGACCCGTACGACGACGACGAAAGCAGTCTGGCCATGTTGCCTTGGTAGCCTCTACAACAGATATCCTGATTCTGTACGCAGAACGAGAAGAATCTGACAAGTCGATTTGGCCCCATTTCCTGACTAAGATCCGTGACATGGCTGTACGGTCTTGCACGGCCTTTGAACAATACGCCTGTCCTCTTGGGCGCTAGATGCGTGGGGCTGTGTAGATCCTGTGCAGTAATGTAAAAGGCCACGATCTCGCCGCTGTCGAAATCCGACGCGGGCTGGTAAAACTTTGTCTTCCTTACACGACACATAACACTGTCTTCTCACTAACGACTAATGCTCTGACGGGGGAAACATCGCAACACCGAAAAGGAGTTGTGCGATATAAACGAAAGTTGAAGGATTGTTTCTAGATCTGAAAGGTCTATTCCTATCTCGCCCCAGTCGCATAAGAGTAGCCGTAGCAGCGTCACTGTGAGGATGCAAATCAGGTGTGCTTTAAATACACGCTGTAACGGCCGTGAGCGTTAGTTACCTTTGAAATTGGACGTGGTGAGTTGATGTTAGAGAAGAATGCCCTTAAGGTGACAAAGGCGCCATATCAACAGCCCACTGATTTGAACGAAGTCGTGTAATAGGTCTACGAGAAGAGGAGCTGGATGTTTCTTCTGTGATATTGCACAATAACTTGCTGGATGTTTCTTCTGTGATACTGCAGAAAAACTTGGTAGGAATGTAGCCAATGTACATGATTGCTGGCCGTTGTGGTCCCGAAAACGATGGTGGCAAGAAAACCGGGCTCTAGACGACAACGTGGCACTACCGAGGGGAAGCCGATCGTGTTCGTAGTACGCCTCTGGTGCATCGTACTGCATCTGGAGCAGCAATTTGCGTAGCAGCTGGCACCACACTGACACAACAATCTGTTACAAATCGGTTAGGCCGGCTGGTGTGGCCGTGCGGTTCTAGGCGCTTCAGTTTGGAACCGCGTGACCGCTACGGTCGCAGGTTCGATTCCTGCCTCGGGCATGGATGTGTGTGGTGTCCTTAGGTTAGTTAAGTTTAAGTACTTCTAAGTTCTAGGTGACTGATGACCACAGATGTTAAGTCCCATAGTGCTCAGAGCCATTTGAACCATTTGAACAAATCGGTTACCTCAAGGACAGCTCCGCGCCAGAGGCCTTATCGCGTGGATTCCACCGACCTCAAACCACCGCCTTGTGCGACTTCAGTGGTGTCTAGCGAGAGCTCACTGGAGGGCAGGGTAGAGGTCTGTTGGGTTTTCTGATGAAAGCAGGCTGTACCTCGGTGTTAGCGATGGCCGTGTGCTGGTTAGAAGGAAGCCAGTTGAGGGCTTGCAACCAACCTGTCTCCGTGCTAGGCACACTGCACCTACACTACTGGCCATTAAAATTGCTACACCACGAAGATGACGTGCTACAGGGAATACAGGGAAGTCGACATGAAGCGTTCCAGACAAATCCGATATGTGAGGAAACCGAACGACGGACTCCTTCTTTTGTGCCACTTACGTGCAGTTACCATTGTCGCCAAACGTGAATGTGCGTCGTTTTCCTCCAATTCTTCCTCTAAGGCTTCTAGCTTGATGATGTACAGAATATATAACAATACACTACTGGCCATTAAAATTTCTACACCACGAAGATGACGTGCTACAGACGCGAAATTTAACCGTCAGAAAGAAGATGCTGTGATATGCAACTGATTAGCTTTTCAGAGCATTCACACAAGGTTGGCGCTGGTGGGACACCTACAACGTGCTGACATGAGGAAAGTTTCCAACCGATTTCTCATTCACAAACAGCAGTTGACCGGTTTTGCCTGGTGAAACGTTGTTGTGATGCCTCGTGTAAGGAGGAGAAATGCGTAGCATAACGTTTCCGACTTTGATAAAGGTCGGATTGTCGCCTATCGCGATTGCGGTTTATCGTATCGCGACATTGCTGCTCGCATTGGTCGAGATCCTATGACTGTTAGCAGAATATGGAATCGATGGGTTCAGGAGGGTAATACGGAACGCCGTGCTGGATCCCAACGGCCTCGTATCACTAGCAATCGAGATGGCAGGCACCTTATCCGCATGGCTGTAACGGATCGTGCAGTCACGTCTCGATCCCTGAGTCGAAAGATGGGGACGTTTGCAAGACAACAACCATCTGCACAAACAGTTCGACGACGTTTGCAGCAGCATGGACTATCAGCCCGGAGACCATGGCTGCGGTTACCATTGTCGCTGCATCACAGACAGGAGTGCCTGCGATGGTGTACTCAACGACGAACCGGGCTGCACGAATGGCAAAACGTCATTGTTTCGGATGAATCCAAGTTCTGTTTACAGCATTATGATGGTCGCATCCGTGTTTGGCGACATCGCGGTTAACGCACATTGGAAGCGTGTATTCGTTATCACCATACTGCCGTATCACCCGGCGTGATGGTATGGGGTGCCATTGGTTACACGTCTCGCTCACCTCTTGTTCGCATTGACGGCACTTTGAACAGTGGACGTTACATTTCAGATGTGTTACGACCCGTGGCTCTACCCTTCATTCGATCCCTGCGAAACTCTACATTTCAGCAGGATAATGCACGACCGCATGTTGCAGGTCCTGTACGGGCCTTTCTGGATACAGAAAATGTTCGACTGCTTCCCTGGCCAGCACATTCTCCAGATCTCTCACCAATTGAAAACGTCTGGTCAATGGTGGCCGAACAACTGTCTCGTCACAGTACGCCAGTCACTACTCTTGATGAACTGTGGTATCGTGTTGAAGCTGCATGGGCAGCTGTACCTGTACACGCCATCCAGGCTCCGTTTGATTCATTGTCCAGGCGTATCAAGGCCGTTATTACGGCCAGAGGTGGTTGTTCTGGGTACTGATTTCTCAGGATCTATACGCCCAAACTGCGTGAAAATGTAATCACATGTCAGTTACAGTATAATATATTTGTCCAATGAATACACGTTTATCATCTGCATTTCTTCTTGGCGTAGCAATTTTAATGACCAGTAGTGCACATCTGGTGTTATTTTGTGGGATGTGGCTTCGCATGACGTCAGGAGCACTCTCGTGCTTATCCCACGAACGCTGATTGCAAATTTGTACGTAAATCTGATGGTTCGACGTGATGAGCTGCCGTTCATAAACAGCATTTCACGGAGTGTTTTCAAACAACATATCGCTCGCCCGTGTACCACTGTAGTAACCCAGCATGTTGTATAGTGTCGACATGTTTCCTTGGCCTGTTCGGTCACCAGATCTGTCTCCAGTTGAGCCATATGGGACAGCATCGGACGGCAACTCCAGCGTCATGCACAGACAGCATTAACCGTCCCTGCATTGACCCAACAAGTGCAACAGGCATGGGACTCCATCCCACAAACTGACATTCCGCACCTGTGCAACACGTTTGCAACTCTGCCAGCTTGAATTCAACATTCTGGCGGCAACACCGGTTATTAATGTACGAGCGTTTCACATTTTCAATAGCTTATTTCGCTCTTACATTAACTTGTGATCTTGCTGTGTTAATCACTTAAATAAGAGTGTACCCCTGGTAGCTGAGTGGTCAGCGCGACGGACTGTCATACCAAACAGCCCGGGTTCGATTCCCGGCTGTGTCGGAGATTTTCTCCTCTCAGGCTCTGGATCTTATGTTGTCCTTATCATCATCATTTCATCCCTATCGACACCCAAGTCGCCGAAGTGGCGTCAGTTCGAAAGATTTGCACCAGGCGAACGGTCTACTCGACGGGAGGCCCTAGCCACACGGCATTTTTACTACTTAAATAAGTTACCTGGACAAATGTATTCGTGAAATTTCATTACTCTGCATTAAGAATTTTTTGGTGTTGCGTTCTTTACCGTCAGTGTATTCAAATGCGATTTCTGAATCAGAATATTTCCTCATATACGGAATGCAGATGGCGTCATTTTTGTCCACTCTTTTCTGTGGTGCTGAAACGCTTTTGTGCAGGATGTCCCAGAATTTTGAGGCAAACTTCGAGGGGTTGTGGAGGGTGTCTTGAGGAACAAATCGAGAACAGAAACTCGTGTGTGGATACGTCGTTCAATGACGCTACAGAGCGTCAAAGTTATAGGCGCCGGTGCCTGCCACAAGGACACGCCGTCGGCAGCAAACGTGACCTTGTACGGTGACGGTCTATGGGCACAACGTCTCACAATGTTGTTTGTCATTCAGTTATCACGATTGAATGCCACGATCGTTAGTGGAGAAGATGGAGCTAGCTGCTGGTTACGATACACTGTTGCCTAAGGGGATGACAGTTTCGGATACTGGTTTCTATCTGCATTTTATTTTTCTCCTGTGAATTGAAAAACATTGGACATCTTAGAAGGTTTCAGGAGTAAAATAGACTGCAGATGGAAACGTGTGTCCGAAACTGTCGTATTCTGAGGCAACGGAGCGTCACGCTCATAGGTGACAAGGCCTTCCTATGCAGCATATAGCTCCATCGTCTCCAATTACGATCGTGGCAATCAGTCGAGATCGCCGAATAACAAGCAGAATTGCGAGACGTTCCGCCTATAGTCCGTCAGAATACAAAGTCACTTCAGCTGCCGAAGGGGTGGTCTGTGGAAGGCGCTGGTTCGCCTATAACTTCGACGCTCCGTAAAGTCATTGGACGACGTTTTCGGACACGGGTTCCTATGCTCGATTTGTTTGTCAAAGCACCCTCTACAACCACACAAAGTTTGTCGATATATTTTTGAGACACCCTATATATCCATGCGTGTAATCATGCCAATTTGACGTTCTTGCATGCCACCTTCAAGGTGTTGGAAATTTGTGGTAAATCCCTTTGGGACCAAACTGCTAAGGTCATCAGTCCCTAGGCTTATACACTACTTAATCTAACTTGAACTAACTTAGGCTAAGGACAACACACACACACTCAAACCTCCGACGGGGGTAGCCGAGCGAACCGTGGCAAGGCGCCCTAGAACTTACGGCTACCCCGCGCGGAAAGGTGTGTTTGTGTGTGTGAGTGTGAGTGTGTGTGTGTGTGTGTGTGTGTGTGTGTGTTTGTGTGACATAATGAAGAGCGAACTTACTGATCTCACTGATGTTTCTATTGAGTTGCAGTGACAATGGTGTAATTCCAAGCTTTGCTAAAATTGTTTGTTTTGTTTATACCGACTATCCATATAACGTTGACGCATGTAAGGGAAAGAATTCGTTTAGTAGGCGTTAACTGGATTCTCCTTCCACGTAAATTTATTATCTGATTTTTAGAAGAAACAGCGGCGCAACAGACTGCAAGGCTTAATCGACTCTCGGACACCAGAGACACGGGAAGTTTCAACTCGACCATCCGTTCTCAATTTGCCGAGAAGCTGACTGCGTCCGTGCTAGAAAAAAAATCTTGAATTTGCTTCTGCACCTGTTTCTGTTAAACCGGGGTACTTTTTCATCGATTAGGCCTTTCACCCTCTTACACCAGATGCAACACAAGAAATTTGTCGATACGCTTACTGAATGTTGATGCATTACCGAAGAATAATCTTTCACCTACAGAGAGGAAATTTAGTAATAGCAAGATCAGAACCGACGGCTAATTTTAAAATCAGTGCTCATTTAATGGAAATTTTCTGTTGTTATCGTTACAGAAAACCATAGGCCCACCTTTTTCTTCGCAGTCCTACTTTTCTTCTTCCTTCAGACTGGTACGTAAAGGTTAATTTTATAGAAGGATACTGCTTCATTTGTGACGTAAATGACTCCAACGTTCTCTATTTTCATCCCTAACTTGTTGTATCTCTGTTATAAGAATAATTTGCACATAGATGGTGCTAAAATCAGCACAAAAATATGTTAAACTAAAATCAAATAACGAAACTAAATACACAAAGACTAGAGATATTGGAAACAATAAATATTAGCCCTGCTCACGCTCTTACGATTCAGAAAAATGTGGGGAAACCTCAATCTGGATGCCCAGAATGGATTTTGAGCCACTGTCCTCTTGGATATGAGTCCTGTGGCTTATAACAGGCCTGTCGCTGTGACCGAGCTGTTCTGGGCCTTTCAGTCAGGAACCGCGCTGCTGCTACGGTCGCAGGTTCGAATCCTGCCTCAAGCATGGATGTGTGTGATGTTTAAGTAGTTCTAAGTCTAGGGGACTGATGACCTCAGATGTTAAGCCCCATAGTGCTTAGAGCCATTTGAACCATTTTGAGCTTACAACTGCACCAGCTCGCTCTCACTTTTAGGAACGAAGCAAACAGTAATGGTCCACTTGTTTTAAAAGTTTCATAATGACAGCTGTAAGATTATTTCGAGTAAATGAAGTCTCCATGTCATTTATAATATTGCTCGGGTTTGAACTTAAAATTTGCTGCACACTTTGTATCCCTCTGTGGTCGCAGCAGCTGTCCACAGAACGTTCAGTACATACATTCACATACGCCAGCTGCCAAGAGAAGCCTATTTGGATACCGAAAATGAGAGTACAGGTGGAGGTATAAAACTGACTTTCTTTGTCTCCCTGGAAGGGCAAGAAATTTATAAAATACTAAGTGTACGATGGAGTACCCACAGTAGAAACTATAGTAAAAAAAGCGAAATTAAAATTTCGATGTTATACTTTAAACAAGGAGTTGAATGTAGGACTTGCATGGCGAATCATTACTGAATACCGAAATACGCACACTTACGCTAGACGCAATTGAGACACGTATAGCGCTTGTGGCGCGGTGCAGGACAGCTCGCATTTTAGTAACTGCACAGGCTCAACTTAGACCGTGCGAACTGGAACGCGACGCGATGGGGATGCGACACGCACCTGCGCCAGATCGCGCGGCGTTGTGGTTGTGGCACAGTTTCTCGTGCCGTGTGCCACGTTAGTAGTACACGAGGGGTGAGGCGGGGAACGGGAAAGCAGACCTGCCATGTGCTCACTTCGACATTGCGCATCTGGGCAATTGTAGTATTGGCCATCCGGAAAGTATAGCCTTACTGTATACTAAAGTTTATTGTCATTGAGTAGTGTTTCGTTTCTCGCCATGTAAACACTCCATATTTTTCGTTTGTATTTCATATTTTTCATTTGTTTCTATCTGTATAGTTTTTTTGTTTTGTTTTTTCTTTTGTCAAGAACAATGCACAGTTAAATAACTGGTGAGCTATTAGCCTCTGGGATTACATCTTCTGCTTCCACAGTGTTTTCAAATCGCAGGAAGAGACGATTCATCGTCAGGGTAGTGAATAAAGAAGTAAGAAATATTATGAAATCATATGATCAAGAAAAAAGGCAGGAAAGTAAAACAAGGTTATCTATATGCTGTACGATCCGTTAAAACATTCGAAATGGGGTAATTTCCACAGGTGTGACCCCTTTGTGTTCCTGGTAAAAAGTGTCCAAGTCCTGAAGCATTTAGTTTCATTGTGATTACTTGGATGTGGATATAATAAGAGGCATTATACCACATACATGCGGAAATAACATTTCCGTTGCAAGCTAGAAACAATGGAGAAACTCCCACGAATGACAACATTTTAATTGGCTCGTGGTGAAGAATTTGTGCAGAGTCGAGCATTAGACGGATAGTCTACAGATCCTTTTGGATTCCTGCCACCGGCTGTCTCAACTTTTCTACTTTGTGTCGATGCTGACTCCCACAGTAGTTGACACAACATACCATATTTCCGCAGCACCTACCACAGCGCTTGATATTTCAACGAATCGAAGGCTTTTTCAGAATCAGTGAATGCCAGGCATATTGTAGCCTGGAATTCTTTTCTTTGCTCTAAGATGAACCTGAGAGTACAAGTAAGATCAATAGCAATGCGTTGTGCTCGGAAATTTGTCTGTTATTTGGAAATTGATTTTCCAAGTGAATCTTTAATCTCACTTTAGGCGATTATAATGGAAAGCAATGCTAGTGACTCCCAGAGGTGAAATAAGCAACAAATGGCAGAAATAAGTCCTAGAGCCAACTGAGGATTGAGAATCCGACCTTTCGATTGCTCTCCAGAACTAACCCATCTCGCAACCCATCGAGCCATTCTTATCGATCTTGTAGGTTGCTAAATGCAGTGTATCTGTTTATATCCAGAGAGCTAATGCTCTGTCATTAGTGACGTCACCGAACGAGAAAACAGAGTCTTAGGACATTGTACTCGCATTTGGGAAGAAAGCGCTTCAATTCTCTGTTTGGGTATTCAGGTTTAGGCTTTCCATGATTTCACAAAAATGATTAAGGCAAATGTCGGGATCTTTCCTTTGAAAAGGACACAGCTGGTCTCTATCTACATCGTCTCCTAATCCCGGCCTCTACTTCATTTCTAATGACGTCGTCGTCGAGGGGCGTTAAATCTTAACCTCGCTACCTTCTTGTAGTGACATCATGTACGCAACATTAAACTAATCACGCTCATCCCGAGACGGCGAATTTTGTCGCAATGCAGCAATTTGTCTACATTACTAGCCTATTAGGCAACAAACAAGTACGCTAACTACTTCACTTCTGTTTAGGTGGGTGGCGATAGAGTACGACTCTGAAACGACAAAGAAAAAAGCTGAACCGTGTTCTGATTCCTCCTTTTCTTTAGGTGTCGGGTCACGAGTTCGTTACCTCCACTTTCCGTTCGGCAGTAGCCCATTATTTATTTTTACGAACCGCAGAAACCGTGGAAGATGCGGCCACTAGCTGCACGTGTTCTAATTGGCAGGGTCTCGCTTTGAGCGTCTGCGGAAACGCTGCTGTAACAAGCGTTGTAACGCTCTGTATCCGTTCCCTGTCTCTCACGTAGCTGGCTGCTGCGGACACCTGTTGAAGCACTCATCTTCTCACCCTTCCTTATTTTTTTTTTAACTTTGGTATCGCTGCCCTACGTAAGTTATTCTTTTGTTTTTATCTTACTCTTAGTGTCTTCAGTTGTTTCGCTTACCATTTTAGTTGTGTCTTATCACATCCCGTCGAAGCAATTAAGAACACTTTTTTTCTTAATATCGTCAACTTCACCCTTTCAGCTTTTCATTTTGCTTTCTTTTACCTGCAACATCTTTCGCTGATAGATTAACTAATATTGTTAAATAAATGCACCCTTCATTTCTATATATATAGCTTTCATTTTTAAGATGCTGAACTTATTACTTAATTTAATCTGGTAAACTGAGCATCATAATCTACATTTGTGAATTCCGATCTAATGGTTCTTTTCTTTACTGCTTTGTATCTATTTTTACTCTGAATCTTATTTGTCTATGATTACTTCGGGACCTCGATATAAATAATCCAGTCCATTTTGAAAGGAACAATGATGTACGTAAATACAAGCCAGGAGAAAAAAATAATATTCATTACTGCACATTAAGGTTGTCTTTAGCACAAAAACGGGTGCGCAATGCTGCAACTAAAATATTTGATGGGTTACCCAGAGATATAAAATATCTGACTGACAGCAAAATGAAATTTGAAAGCAAACAGAAAAAGTCTCTCTTTGACAACTCCTTGCATTCCGTAGAAGAATTTCTGTTACTGTAATGTATAAATGGTGCTGAGCAGGAGTTACTAACTCATATTTGCATACGAAAAACAATAATAATAATAATTTAAAAAGCTTATTAATGTTAAGCATGTAGTAGCCATATTTACAAATTAATTTGTGATGCGAATGAAAAATGACTCGTTCCACATCATTACGATTTATCTCGCAAATGATCCGTGGACGCGGACACTAAGTAACTAAAGCTACTGATTTAGGACTAGCACGTCTTGCACAATTTCTTTGTTGTTTGATAAATATCGTCATTTTTATTTTTAGACTCATTCCATTTCTCTTCTACTCCATTTCGTATTTTTTTTCTTCTTGCAGATTTTATTAAGGACAAAAGTCTTGTTCTTCTCTGCAAATTTCGTTGAGATGGTCTCCGCCATACCTCCCAGTAGTATTATGTAGTGGTATTTGGTGTTATTAATCAGCTTCTGTAACTCTTCCCAGAGGTCTTCTACCTTCTCATCAGAATATGAGTACACTGGGGTGTAGATTTGAAATCATGTCCGTAGATAACATTTGTTTATTTTGTAAACAATTCTTGCTAATTTGCCTGATACTTCAAAAATGAATAGCTCTGGTTTGATTTTCTTGTTTATAGTAAAGTCTGAGCGAGGGTATATCCCCACTCTGTTGTGAAATGAACATTCCGATTTTGATTTTCTTTGGTCTTCACTTTTTCGCCGCTCTTCACTTGAACATGCTACATCCCATTTGATCTCGCTTAGTTCCTCCCCCCATGAACCATGGACCTTGCCGTTGGTGGGGAGGCTTGCGTGCCTCAGCGATACAGATGGCCGTACCGTAGGTGCAACCACAACGGAGGGGTATCTGTTGAGAGGCCAGACAAACGTGTGGTTCCTAAGAGGGGCAGCAGCCTTTTCAGTAGTTGCAGGGGCGACAGTCTGGATGATTGACTGATCTGGCCTTGTAACATTAACCAAAACGGCCTTGCTGTGCTGGTACTGCGAACGGCTGAAAGCAAGGGGAAACTACAGCCGTAATTTTTCACGAGGACATGCAGCTTTACTGTATGATTAAATGATGATGGCGTCCTCTTGGGTAAAATATTCCGGAGGTAAAATAGTCCCCCATTCGGATCTCCGGGCGGGGACTACTGAAGAGGACGTCGTTATCAGGAGAAAGAAAACTGGCATTCTACGGATCGGAGCGTGGAATGTCAGATCCCTTAATCGGGTAGGTAGGTTAGAAAATTTAAAAAGGGAAATGGATAGGTTACAGTTAGATATAGTGGGAATTAGTGAAGTTCGTTGGAAGGAGGAACAAGACTTCTGGTCAGGTGATTACAGGGTTATAAATACAAAATCAAATAGGGGTAAAGCAGGAGTAGGTTTAATAATGAATAAAAATAGGAGTGCGGGTTAGCTACTACAAGCAGCATAGTGAACGCATTATTGTGGCCAAGATAGACACAAAGCCCAAGCCTACTACAGTAGTACAAGTTTATATGCCAACTAGCTCTGCAGATGATGAAGAAGTTGATGAAATGTATGACGAGATAAAAGAAATTATTCAGGTAGTGAAGGGAGACGAAAATTTAATAGTCATGGGTGACTGGAATTCGTCAGTAGGAAAAGGGAGAGAAGGAAACATAGTAGGTGAATATGGATTGGGGGAAGAAATGAAAGAGGAAGCCGCCTTGTAGAATTTTGCACAGAGCATAACTTAATCATAGCTAACACTTGGTTCAACAATCATGAAAGAAGGTTGTATACCTGGAAGAATCCTGGAGATACTAAAAGGTATCAGATAGATTACATAATGGTAAGACAGAGATTTAGGAACCAGGTTTTAAATTGTAAGACATTTCCAGGGGCAGATGTGGATTCTGACCACAATCTATTGGTTATGAACTGCAGATTGAAACTGAAGAAACTGCAAAAAGGCGGGAATTTAAGGAGATGGGACCTGGATAAATTGAAAGAACCAGAGGTCGTAGAGTGTTTCAGGGAGAGCATAAGGGAACAATTGACAGGAATGGGGGAAAGAAATACAGTAGAAGAAGAATGGGTAGCTCTGAGGGATGAAGTAGTGAAGGCAGCAGAGGATCAAGTAGGTAAAAAGACGAGGGCTAATAGAAATCCTTGGGTAACACAAGAAATATTGAATTTAATTGATGAAAGGAGAAAATATAAAAATGCAGTAAATGAAGCAGGCAAAAAGGAATACAAACGTCTCAAAAATGAGATCGATAGGAAGTGCAAAATGGCTAAGCAGGGATGGCTAGAGGACAAATGTAAGGATGTAGAGCCTTGTCTCACTAGGGGTAAGATAGATACTGCCTACGGGAAAATTAAAGAGACCTTTGGAGAGAAGAGAACCACTTGTATGAATATCAAGAGCTCAGATGGCAACCCAGTTCTAAGCAAAGAAGGGAATGCAGAAAGATGGATGGAGTATATAGAGGGTTTATACAAGGGCGATGTACTTGAGGACAATATAATGGAAACGGAAGAGGATGTAGATGAAGATGAAATGGGAGATAAGATACTGCGTGAAGAGTTTGACAGAGCACTGAAAGACCTGAGTCGAAACAAGGCCCCGGGAGTAGACAACATTCCATTAGAACTACTGATGGCCTTGGGAGAGCCAGTCATGACAAACTCTACCATCTGGTGAGCAAGATGTATGAGACAGGCGAAATACCCTCAGACTTCAAGAAGAATATAATAATTCCAATCCCAAAGAAAGCAGGTGTTGACAGATGTGAAAATTACCGAACTATCAGTTTAATAAGTCACAGCTGAAAAATACTAACGCGAATTCTTTACAGACGAATGGAAAAACTGGTAGAAGCCGACCTCGGCGAAGATCAGTTTGGATTCCGTAGAAATGTTGGAACACGTGAGGCAATACTAACCTTACGACTTATCTTAGAAGAAAGATTAAGAAAAGGCAAACCTACGTTTCTAGCATTTGTAGACTTAGAGAAAGCTTTTGACAACGTTAACTGGAATACTCTCTTTCAAATTCTGAAGGTGGCAGGGGTAAAATACAGGGAGCGAGAGGCTATTTACGATTTGTACGGAAGCCAGATGGCAGTTATAAGAGTCGAGGGGCATGAAAGGGAAGCAGTGGTTGGGAAAGGAGTGAGACAGGGTTGTAGCCTGTCCCCGATGTTATTCAATCTGTATATTGAGCAAGCAGTAAAGGAAACAAAAGAAAAATTCGGAGTAGGTATTAAAATTCATGGAGAAGAAATAAAAACTTTGAGGTTCGCCGATGACGTTGTAATTCTGTCAGAGACAGCAAAGGACTGGAAGAGCAGTTGAACGCAATGGACAGTGTCTTGAAAGGAGGATATAAGATGAACATCAACAAAAGCAAAACGAGGATAATGGAATGTAGTCAAATTAAATCGGGTGATGCTGAGGGGATTAGATTAGGAAATGAGACACTTAAAATAGTAAAGGAGTTTTGCTATTTAGGGAGTAAAATAACTGATGATGGTCGAAGTAGAGAGGATATAAAATGTAGACTGGCAATGGCAAGGAAAGCGTTTCTGAAGAAGAGAAATTTGTTAACCTCGAGTATAGATTTAAGTGTCAGGAAGTCGTTTCTGAAAGTATTTGTATGGAGTGTAGCCATGTATGGAAGTGAAACATGGACGATAACCAGTTTGGACAAGAAGAGAATAGGAGAATTCGAAATGTAGTGCTACAGAAGAATGCTGAAGATAAGGTGGATAGATCACGTAACTAATGAGGAGGTACTGAATAGGATTGGGGAGAAGAGAAGTTTGTGGCACAACTTGACAAGAAGAAGGGATCGGTTGGTAGGACATGTTTTGAGGCATCAAGGGATCACAAATTTAGCATTGGAGGGCAGCATGGAGGGTAAAAATCGTAGAGGGAGACCAAGAGATGAATACACTAAGCAGATTCAGAAGGATGTAGGTTGCAGTAGGTACTGGGAGATGAAGAAGCTTGCACAGGATAGAGTAGCATGGAGAGCTGCATCAAACCAGTCTCAGGACTGAAGACCACAACATCAACAACAGTTCCTCTTACAACTGCAGAAACCTAATTTCGAATGCGAGACCCACAATATATTAGCTCTAAACACAGAGCATCAGAAGCAGAACAGTTTCTAAGGTTTATGTTGTTATCTGTTCAGTAAACCTTCTACGGGCAGGGAAGCAGCTGAGCATGCCTCATTACCTGACACCGTTGTCTGAGTTACTGAAACCCACTGCTCTCAACAGTCTTTCACCCATACTGGAATACCAATGTCATAGTTGTCTTGTGGGGTCCGAAGAACTTGTAAAGACACGGGGATAGTACTGAAACTCGGCAGACCTACACTCACTGTAGTCTCGTCCCAACCGAAATGCCTCAGCTCGAAAGACTAAAAAAGAATAAAAATGGTTCAAAGTACAGGAATGTGTTTGTCCTACCACCCGTCAAAGTAATTTATCTGCAAACCTCTGCCTTTATGTACAAAGGGTGTTTCAAGTAGAGCTGTCATCAACCATGTTCCGGCGTAAAGTCAAGCTCCGGAACGCCAATCGGGAACGATAGAGCGGAGAAGGCTGTGAAGAAGGGGTCAGCCAAATGCACACTGACCTTCGACCATAGATACTAGTAGACTGGCCTTGCTGTGCAGAAGCTATAGGGCTGGTGTGGCTCCAACATAAACCACGTGACTGTTGGAAAAACGCCGCGGGATTTCAAATCAGCGGTCTGCCATCCTCTGTTTGTATCGTATTTTACCCACATTTCTCAATTGACTGCCAAACGCTTCCAACAAAAATTACTTTTTTATTTGCGAAAAATTATGTCACAACTACATTTGACCTGGGTTTGTTCACAGTACCATTTATAAAATCTAACAAATACATCGAGCGGCCCTCTGGTGGGCAGCGGGTCGGAATTACTATAAACTATCAATTAAAGTAAAATGTCGTTAAAATTCTTTTAAACAGTAATAGTGGTCTCGTATCAAAACTTTAAACATTGGATTCACCGCGTTTTGAGCTATAGTCACTTATAAACAAAAATGGGATATGGGAATTATGTCAACTATAGGTGCCAAGATTATCGACTTTAGAAGCAGGTCCATTTTAGAGTATCAATTTTAGGTGCACATCAAAGGTTCAGTTCCTATTATTTTTACAAACGTTTAAACTATCAGTTAAAAAATGATATTTTAGATGAAAGGTGAGACTTTGAAGTTTCAGAAACTAATTATGGAGCCTACATTTATTTAATAGTATTAGAAAGTAGAAAAAAATTCTCTTCATGTGTCGACTATAGGTGCTCTTACCTTATTATAATCTCACTTGTATATACAAAAAGGCGCGTATGTGCAGATGGCTTAAAGTTCTTCCGTTTCAGGGCCTGTATCCAAAGCTGCCTTCAGTTTTCATCCTTAGGGAACCTATGAGTAGGAACGAGAAACAGTTATACTTACTTCTGTAACCGAATTATCACAGATACTTTCCAAAATGTAATATGAGTCTGAATTTATAGGCATCACGTGATACTCTATTTCAAATGCATAAAACATATAAAAGTCACTTCAGCAGATTTCAATAAACGCATCTGCACTACATAGAAACACCTACACGTGAAATGTAATGCCATTTCCCCCGACAAACCGCTGAGTACAGCCATAAGCGCAACACGAAACAACCATGTTTTGCCAACTTTCACGTGACTTTAGCCCAGAGATGTTGGAGCCACGAAAATGACGTCAGGGCCAGTCTATTATATTTATGGTCGAAGACACTCACCGATCCCTCTCCAGTCCGCCGCTCGTGGTCTAGCGGTAGCGTTCTCGCTTCCCGAGCACGGGGTCCCGGGTTCGATTCCCGGCGGGGTCAGGGATTTTCACCTGCCTCGAGATGACTGGGTGTTTGTGTTGTCCTCATCATTTCATCATCATCCAGGAAAGTGGCGAAATTGGACTGAGCAACGATTGGATAATTGTGCGGGCGCTGATAACCACGCAGTTGAGCGCCCCACAAACCAAACATCATCATCATCATCATCACGATCCCTCTCCAGGACGACAACGCGATGGCAGCGCCCTCTACGTGAAGATGACATAAACACCGCGCCAACTGGTTGTGGCCCAGTTCTACGAATTCTGCAGAAGCGTCAGGATAGAAGCATCCACTGGATTACTTCACTTGTGCCGGAATCGTTATACTGAACGACATTGAGTATATTGTCTGTCGCCCATTGCTTGCGACACATCCATGTGCGAGGATTGGAACTTTTTAAATAGTGGTAGTATTTATTCACAACCGATACAAAAGAGTTGCATATTTGCACCTGTTACTGTCCTTCGAAGCAGTCACCAGCGTTGTGCAGAACCCGTTGCCAGCGATGTGGAAGGCGTAGTATACCGTTAGAAGAGCCTCAGAAAATTTCATTTTACCCCTCACGAGGTAGTTACCTGCAGGTTGGGAACAACTGTCCTAGCCCCATCCCTGATGTGAAACTTTCCTCGTCTCGCAATATTGAGCAGTATACACTCCTGGAAATTGAAATAAGAACACCGTGAATTCATTGTCCCAGGAAGGGGAAACTTTATTGACACATTCCTGGGGTCAGATACATCACATGATCACACTGACAGAACCACGGACACATAGACACAGGCAACAGAGCATGCACAATGTCGGCACTAGTACAGTGTATATCTACCTTTCGCAGCAATGCAGGCTGCTATTCTCCCATGGAGAGGATCGTAGAGATGCTGGATGTAGTCCTGTGGAACGGCTTGCCATGCCATTTCCACCTGGCGCCTCAGTTGGACCAGCGTTCGTGCTGGACGTGCAGACCGCGTGAGACGACGCTTCATCCAGTTCCAAACATGTTCAATGGGGGACAGATCCGGAGATCTTGCTGGCCAGGGTAGTTGACTTACACCTTCTAGAGCACGTTGGGTGGCACGGGATACATGCGGACGTGCATTGTCCTGTTGGAACAGCAAGTTCCCTTGCCGGTCTAGGAATGGTAGAACGATGGGTTCGATGACGGTTTGGATGTACCGTGCACTATTCAGTGTCCCCTCGACGATCACCAGTGGTGTACGGCCAGTGTAGGAGATCGCTCCCCACACCATGATGCCGGGTGTTGGCCCTGTGCGCCTCGGTCGTATGCAGTCCTGATTGTGGCGCTCACCTGCACGGCGCCAAACACGCATACGACCATCATTGGCACCAAGGCAGAAGCGACTCTCATCGCTGAAGACGACACGTCTCCATTCGTCCCTCCATTCACGCCTGTCGCGACGCCACTGGAGGCGGGCTGCACGATGTTGGGGCGTGAGCGGAAGACGGCCTAACGGTGTGCGGGACCGCAGTCCAGCTTCATGGAGACGGTTGCGAATGGTCCTCGCCGATACACCAGGAGCAACAGTGTCCCTAATTTGCTGGGAAGTGGCGGTGCGGTCCCCTACGGCACTACGTAGGATCCTACGGTCTTGGCGTGCATCCGTGCGTCGCTGCGGTCCGGTCCCAGGTCGACGGGCACGTGCACCTTCCGCCGACCACTGGCGACAACATCGATGTACTGTGGAGACCTCACGCCCCACGTGTTGAGCAATTCGGCGGTACGTCCACCCGGCCTCCCGCATGCCCACTATACGCCCTCGCTCAAAGTCCGTCAACTGCACATACGGTTCACGTCCACGCTGTCGCGGCATGCTACCAGTGTTAAAGACTGCGATGGAGCTCCGTATGCCACGGCAAACTGGCTGACACTGACGGCGGCGGTGCACAAATGCTGCGCAGCTAGCGCCATTCGACGGCCAACACCGCGGTTCCTGGTGTGTCCGCTGTGCCGTGCGTGTGATCATTGCTTGTACAGCCCTCTCGCAGTGTCCGGAGCAAGTATGGTGGGTCTGACACACCGGTGTCAATGTGTTCTTTTTTCCGTTTCCAGGAGTGTATTACAACATTTGACAAAACGATATGTTAATTGGGAAGCTACGTAAAATCACTATTCTACATTTTATTTATTGAATTCGAGCTACATAACAATATGTAAATTTGAAAAAAATATCAAACAAGTCAATTTGAATAGAAATAGAAATGGCGTCCTAATATGAAGCAGTCAGAGGAAACACTAAATATCGACCAATATACAGGGTAACAATTACTTAACTATATGAAAAAAGATAAATTACTTACAAACTGCGGCGTGCACACACTTTACTCAACATGTAAACGTCACTACAGATATTCGGATTTAGGTTATGACCTGTTCAATTTGCATGCCATTATTGGCAATGACGTGGCGCAGACGAACAGCGAAGTTCTGCCTGACCTGCTGGAGACTCGGAACATCGATGCTGACGATGACCTCACGAATGGCTGTTTTCAGCTCAGCAATGATCTTTGGGTTATTGCTGTACACCTTGTCTTTAATATAGCTCCGCAAAATGGAGTTGCATGTCTTCAGATCCGGACAATATAGAAGCCAATCGGGGCCCAAGCTGGTGGCCTCTAGATACCCCAGAGCCAGAACGCCGTCCCCAAACAGTGCTCCTTCAGGACATCACTCTCCTGCTTCGATGGGGTCGAGCTCTGTCTTTCATGAACCGTATCTTGTCGAAGTCAGGGTCACTTTGGACAACAGGGATGAAATCATCTTCCAAAACCTTCATGCACCGTTCGGTAGACACAGTGCCATCAAGGAATATCGCACCGATTATTTCGTGACTAGCCATTGCACACCACTCATCCACTCGTAGATGCTGAGGAGACTTCTAAATGCGGATTCTCAGCCCCCCAAATGAGCCAATTTTGATTACTGACGAACCCATCCAAATGAAAGAGGGCTCTGTCGCAAAACCATACCATAATGCGCATATTAATTCCCATCATGCCCCGCGGCCAACCGTGGAGTTTGAACGCCCTAACGCAGACCGTTAAAAAGTTGAGTCGATTTTATTTCATGTAGTTCAATAATTGTCACCCTGTAAGAGCAGGTAAACCCTAAAATAATAATTTTCTCATGATGATGCTCGAAGTAGAGAGGATATAAAATGTACACTGGCAATGGCAAGGAAAGCGTTTCTGAAGAAGAGAAATTTGTTAACATCGAGTATAGATTTAAATGTCAGGAAGTCGTTTCTGAAAGTATTTGTATGGAGTGTAGCCATGTATGGAAGTGAAACATGGACGATAAATAGTTTGGACAAGAAGAGAAAAGAAGCTTTCGAAATGTGGTGCTACAGAAGAATGCTGAAGATTAGATGGGTAGATCACATAACTAAGGAGGAGGTGTTAAATAGGATTGGGGAGAAGAGGAGTTTGTGGCACAACTTGACTAGAAGAAGGGATCGGTTGGTAGGACATGTTCTGAGGCATCAAGTGATCACCAATTTAGTATTGGAGGGCAGCGTGGAGGGTAAAAATCGTAGAGGGAGACCAAGATTCAGAAGGATGTAGGTTGCAGTAGGTACTGGGAGATGAAGAAGTTTGCACAGGATAGAGTAGCATGGAGAGCTGCATCAAACCAGTCTCAGGACTGAAGACCACAACAACAACAACCTTACTGCTTCTCCACATTTTTTGCGTTTATTGTTCAAAAGAAGTGCAGTGGGGAACGTAAATGCTCTTTTTTCAAGTTAACTTTCTTCGGAAGCCCAAGGATATCATTGCATGCACTGTGCCATTTTGCTACGTCCTCAGAGAAACGACCACAGCAGAATTTGCATTCAGTTTCTTCTTCTTCTTCAGATTGTACGTCTGAAGCATTGTCCTCAGTTAAATCTGTATCAGCTTACGAACGATTGGAATGTTGTTTTCTGCATTTTTCTCTTTCCCTTTTTCAAGAACAAATCTTTCACTTCTGTCTCCTTTTATTCAATTACATCTTTCATCCCTTTGAATTTTATCAAATGATCTCTGTGTGCGAGCGATGTTAACTGCTTAAAAGATTCGGAACGTGGTGATTTTACTACATCAGGTAGCTCTTGATGTGGTTTGCAGATTTTTGGAGCGCACCGTATACCAAAACACAATTTTCAAACTCCAGAAAAGAGCCATAAGAATAACCAAAATTACTAGTCGAGCTCATTGTATGGATCTGTTCAAAACATTGGGGATTTTAACTGCTCCAAGTAAATATATTTACCAGTCAGTTATACGCATCAGAAATAAAATTAGTAATTACTGCACAAACAGCTCTGTCCATGACCGTGCAACAAGAGATAGACTCAACTTACATTTGCCAAGAAAAAATTAACACAAAACTCAAAACAGCATTTTCTACCAAGGAATAAAATTGTACAATAAATTAAGAAAGGAGATTAAAGAAACTGCAAAAATACACTTATTTAAAAAGGCAGCTAAGAAGTACCTGTTATGCAATATATTTTATACATTGAAGGATTACTTAGATAAAACAGAGTAGGGATTTGATAAAGAATGTTATACAAATAAATAACAATAAAAATGATTATAAAACATCCAGCATTCCACATAACACCTTCACTTTATGTTTTTTCTTCTTTTTTCGTTTCTAGAAATACTTACCCCCCAAGCTATGCATAGCACAATACTAACACCTCTTCCTCTTTCTGAGCTCAACATCTCACTCATTATGGAGGGATGCTGACTCAGTTTTTCAGGATAACAAATGGGAAGTTGCGGTACAGAAATTGACCCAGAGATCAACAATGTGTGTTTGTGGGTGTAGTGAGTGAAGTGTTATGAAACAGTCTTTTTATAGTGTGTGCAGTGACTCATAGTGAGATTTGAGTGAACGGTGTGGCATTACATTATTTAATGAGTTATTTGTAAAAAAATTGTTGTATACCAAGAGTAAATCTAATGATTGTGTCTAACTAGAGGTCTGTAAATATATGGGTATACGAATTAGCTTATTTTAAATTGGTCTAAACTTGTAAATACTTTGACATGTCCTATATCCTTGTAAAAAGAGATCTACGGATGAATAAAGCTACTACTACTAGATGGACTCAGATTTGTTCTGTTGTTTCACCTTGCACGTCAAACTCGTGGTGTATTGCAAAGTGTCTCTAAGTGTCCGCCTGCTTAGCTGCGTGGTAACGTGTTTGCCTAATACGCAGGGGGCCTGGGTTTGATTCCCGGCGTGGATGGAGATTTTCTCCGCTCGTGGAGTGGATATTGTGTTGTCATCATCATCCTTTCATCATCATCACCGACACGCAAGTCACCCAATGTGGCGTCTCCTGAAATAAGACTTGCAACCCGGGGGCCGATCTTCCCCGCATGCCGCCTCCCGGACTACAATGCTACACTCTCATTTCCTTGTCTCCAAATATATGCCTGTTACGTGGCAAGAGTCCCGTTTCCCAGAGGCCCTTTCGACCATTTTCCATTGTTATTGGTCTCAACCAGGAAGCTCCAAATAAACTTGTAGTCAAAAATTAGGTTGCTGCTTGGTCGGGGTTATTTGCCCACTACGTCTCTATTTTTTTTTTGGGGGGGGGGGGGGGGTACTGCGTTTAAAACAGTCCCATGAATTTCAAGCAAGACGCTGAATATTATGCGTTAAAGAGGGTGATAAACAGATGATTTGGACACCGTTTTTTCTTGCCTTGTCTATCACACAAATGTGATATGATGCTCATCATATATTGGCAAAACAGCGTCATTACTAGATGCCTTCGCAATGTTCACAGAATTGTCAGATCGCTTAGTGAAAATATGAGTCTGAATCCAGTTACTATGGTGGCAAGATGAAGTTACCATAATATGAGGTACTGCGTCCTAATATGCAGTATTGTCGCTTATTACGATACGCATAGTATCACATAGTTTGAATAAGTCATCTTACGCTAGCTTCATATTTACGCTGCTCGATTTTGAAGAACAACTCATATAGCTAATGAAAGGGTATTTTGGGAGCAATATAATGATATGAATACTACTCAACATAAGATATTTGCCCTAAAAGCACAAATACTCAAAAAACTTGAAATTCAACACTTTTAAAATATTCACGTCCTTAATGGTCTTATCGTCGCTACTCTTCGCCTCAGGCTCTTTGAGAACCAAGTTCTAATAACTGCTAACAGAGCTGAGCACTTACTTTTGTCAGAATCTAGCTTTCTCATATTAGCGAACGCTCTCGTCTGTATTCAAAATCATTTTCAGTAATGACAGTATCCTTTGCATAAATTATAAATTTCAAATCAGAACACAAATATTTATTTTCTCAAATTAAATTGTAATTGCAGTAGGCCGAAGATTGGTGCATTGCGTCATCTGGCCACTGTAGTGTTATACTCGCAGACTTTACACATTACTAAGTTCTACTTTCCTAGAAAATAACTGGGAAACAAACCATACTTCTTTGTTGGAAACTTATGGTCTACGCTTGTCTTCTCAATTCGAACATCAAGCAGTTTCGTATATGCTTAACTCTTTTTGATCATTACACACATCCAACCGCATTTTAATAAGTATTGTATGACAGTATTTAAACGTCTTACTCAGATCCATTACACTGAATAGTTGAACTTATTTGTCCCAGCATACTTGTAATGCACTTTGAGACCAAACTTTTATGAGCCTTTCACCAAATAGTTATTCTCTCAGTGTCATCTTAATGATTTTATCTGCGACGTCTACTTTCACGATGTGCCTGATAATTCTGTGACTATTTTTATGCATACAGAGAAATCTTTCTCTTTGGCAACTTCATTTGGATCTGATTGATTACTAAACTAAGAGCGATAGTGCATTTTAGTATTCCCGCAAAAAGTGGAACAGGATTTCTGTTGAGCTTGACACATTTGGGTGCGTAATCTGGTAAAAAGCATATCACTGTCATTTCATTCGCACCAGCGAATTGAATAATTATTCAATTAGTTACGCTCTCATCACTTACTCCTCAACATAATAAGAATTTCTCACTCCTTTAAAACGAATTTCCTTAAAATAACTTGGATGAATTTTGTTTATAATTTTGTGAGTTTTGTCATATCCATAGTTTTTCTTAGCTCGTACTGCAACACTTCTGTTGCAGACTTCAGACAATATACACCAATGTTTTACTCTTGAAGAGAAGAGAAGCTACGTCGCCACAGGAGACTGTTGCCATCCACCACGAAGGAGAAATAAAAGGGACATAAAAAAATATTGACCTGATGGCAGAACCGAACGCTGGTTCAACGCGGCACGAACAGGCACTTTGACCAGGAGCTACTTGCACAACGAAAGCGAAACCTCCTTCAGGCCGCGTCTAATGTTGCCGGTCAAATCACTACAAATTTCGCGATCACTGTCGATATCTTATACTTCCTTATATAATGGTTAATGTTTCATTCTTATTAATTTCCAGCGTCGTGTATAGTATGTCTCGTTGGTATGATAATATGTTGCCGCTATAACGCAATATGGGCATTAAGGGGCCATAAGTGTTGCCACAAACTTTCACGACGCTGTATGCGCTGAGAATAACCGAAGTGGAACTTTGTCATTTTCCGTTCGAACGGTTTCGTTTTGTCGACTGTACAAGAAGCACGAGGGAACAATAAGACCGGAAGTCCAAGAATAAAGTACTTTGATAAAAAGGTCGTAAGACAGGGATACAGACTTTCGCCCCTACTGTTCAAACTATACATCGAAGAAGCAATGAATGAAATAAAAAAAGGTTCAAGAGCGGGATTAAAATTCAGGGTGAAGGGATATCAGTGATAAGATTCACTAATGATATTGCTATCCTGAGTGAAAGTGAAGAAGAATTACAAGATCTGTCTAGTGGAATCAAGAGTCTAATGAGTACACGATATGGACTGAGAGTAAACCGGAAAAAGACAAAAGTAATAAGAAGTAGCAGACATGAAAATAGCGAGAAACTGAACATCAGAAGTAGACGAAAGTAAAGAATTCTGCTACCATCGAAGCAAAATAATACACGACGCAAGGAGGAGTGTAATACTCATGCTTATACCATGCGGTTAGAAACTGTCCGAAAAGCTTGCAAGGATGTTGCAGGGTAGGAAGCGCTGAGAAATAATTGTTAAGAAAAAAAGTCTATACTTTGCGCCTTTTCAGAGTTAATTATCATTGAAGTTAGCCAATCAGGCCGTTGCCCACACAAATTCAAGTGGCCCGCCAGAGACGATGTCGCCAAACGTGTTGTGCTTTCGGTTTGCTAAAACAAGAGAGCGATACAAAAAATTGGACGTGGGACAGTGGTAAGGATCGAATCGTAGGTAAACGCTGTGCAGTCCCGTGCGCTATCATCTACGCTATGAAAACGATTGACACTGACTGCGTCTGGCACACCGCTTGAATTATGTGCGCAACTGCTTCATTGGCTAACGTCAATGCTAATTAACTCTGAAACGGTACAGCGTATCGATTTTTTTATTAACAGTTATTGCACAACACAGCCTACCCTGAAACACCCAAGGAGCTTTTCAGACTGTTTCTAACCACGCTATGTGGAGAGTCAAGTAGGTGCCCCAGCAGCGAGGAAGCTTATGAAAGCATATCAGATGTATGACTTAGGCATATAAAACGAAAGTTATACACCGGATAAAAGGGCTCAATCGCCCTTCAAGAGTCAATATAATTTTGTATTCAAAGAAGCTAACGAAGGGCTGGAATAGAATTTTGTTTCTTAAAAGTTGATGGTGGCGCAGTGTGCCTATGGTTTAGCGACAGTTCACTGTACTTCCCAGTACCCAGGAGACGAAGCCATTTGCTGAGAAAATGACACCTACGAATCAAGTCATAAACGCGTTATTTGATTCGTTCTTCATCTTTGAAGTCTCTCCTTCATGGTAGGTTTCTTGGTTCAAAATGGTTCAAATGGCTCTGACAAGGGAACCTCCCCATCGCACCTCCCTCAGATTCAGTAATAAGTTGGCACAGTGGACAGGCCTTGAAAAACTGAACACAGATCAATCGAGAAAACAGGAAGAAGCTGCGTGGAACTGTGAAAAAAATAAGCAAAATATACAAACTGAGTAGTCTATGTGGAAGATAGGCAACATCAAGAAAAGTGTGAGCTCAGGAGCCCCGTGGTTCCGTGGTTAGCGTGAGCAGCTGCGGAACGAGAGGTCCTTGGTTCAAGTCTTCCCTCGAGTGAAAAGTTCACTTTATTTTCGCAAAGTTATGATCTGTCCTTTCGTTCATTGACGCCTCTGTTCACTGTAATAAGTTTAGTGTCTGTGTTTTGCGACCGCACCGCAAAACCGTGCAATTAGTAGACGAAAGGACGTGCCTCTCCAATGGGAACCGAAAACATTTGATTGCAATGTCATAGGTCAACCGATTCCTCCACAGGAAAACACGTCTGATATATTCTGTACGACACTGGTGACGGCATGTGCGTCACGTGACAGGAATATGTTGTCGACCCAACTAACTTGTACACTTGGCGAATGGGTAAAAAGGTTCTTCTACCTTGCCCGATTTAGATTTTCTTGTGGATACATACTACGGCGCAGTTACCTCGTATCGGACGGACGGACGGGCAGATAATAATTGTCTGAAAAAATTAAACTTTTCACTCGAGGAAAGGCTTGAATCAAGGAGGACCTCCCGTGCCGCAGTTCCTCACGCTAACCACGCGACCACGGCGCTCCTGAGCTCACAATATCCTTGATGTTGCCTATCTTGCACGGGGATTACTCAGTTTGTATATTTTGCTTATTTTTTCGTAGTTCCACACAACTTCTTCCTGTTTTCTCGATTGATCTGTTTTCAGTTTTTCAAGGCCTATCCACTGTGCCAACTTATAACTAAATCTGAGGGGGGTGCGATGGGAAGGTTCCCTTGTGAGCACTAAACTTCTGAGGTCATCAGTCCCCTAGAACTTAGAACTATTCAAACCTAACTAACCTAAGGACATCACACACATCCATGCCTGAGGCAGGATTCGAACCTGCAACCGTAGCCGTCGCGCGGTTCCAGACTGTAGCGCCTAGAACCGCTCGGCCACTCCGGCCGGCTAGGTTTCTTGGAACCGATTTGTGAACAAGTATGAGTGAATGAATTGCCGAGTCTTTAGGGTACACCAGAGGATGTCGTTGAAACCGAGCACCTGAAAATAAAGAGCGGAGGCTTGGTCGAAATATTGCAATGGAAGTCTGAGCAATAAAATTAAATTTCTCCGAGACCACAGTTAGCACTGCGAATAACAGGCTTCCCTTTCTTCTCTAGAAGCCTGATTGAGAGCCAGGTGGTGCACGTAGTTAGTATCTACACAGCGAGTTTCATCCCTGCTATTTAAAGGCCTACTTGTTTTATAGCGGAGTGTAAATTAGCGCAGGAGAGCGAACAGCGGCAGTGTGGAGATGCCGACGGCCCAGATGCCGGCGGGGTGTGAAGCAGATACACGCCTGTCGACCGGAACGACAAAGAAAATGAGAAGCTGGCAACCAGGCACTTCCTGGCACAGGTGTCTGCCGAGCAGCCATCTGTGACTGCCGAGCGGAATCTCTTCTGTTAAGTAGTTCCCGTCGCCACGTACCGGGAAAGTAACGGCTTCACCTAAAATTATGGGTTATTAATGGAACGGAGCTAGCTAGCTCCCCGTCTCCACACAGAGGTAGCACAGAATCATAGGAGCAAATGGTACGAACACATCATTTTCGGAACTTCATTTTTGACTTATCACTACAGATGTCTGTTATTTTTTTCCTTGTACTATGTACGACCATGTGATTATTCTGCATCTCACACGTAATTCTTCGGCAGAGATTGCATAGTACTGCTTTCAGGTTATTTCTCTACCGCTCCACTCTCGAATAGGGGAAATCAGTACCTAAATATTTTCGTCCGAGCTCTGATTTCTTTTTACCGAGATAATATTTCTCCCAATAGAGGTGGCAGTCAAAAAGTATTTTGGCATTCGGGACAGAATTTGACTGACTGTTTGTGGAAAGATGTCATCTTTGTTTTGATGGTTGCCACGCCAACTCGCTAATCATATCCGTGATTCTCTCTCCCCTTTTTTCTTCACTTGCTTGAGAAATGTTTCCGTGTACCAAGCAGGCGACCATCCAGAGTTCGTCACAATGAATTGTGAAAGGCGTTGGTCGGAAATTAATTTATTGACGCGTTTCGATACATCGTCACCACACACAGTATTAAGTTCAACAGAAACCACACCAAAGAGGGAACGTAAGGTACTGAAAGTATAGTTCTCGTATATGTGGAGCCAGCCACCTTATGTGCCCACTTTGGTGTGGTTTGTTGTTGTACTTCATTGTATGTCTGGTGATGTATCGAAACAAGTTAATACACTACTGGCCATTAAAATTGCTACACCACGAAGATGACGTGCTACAGACGCGAAATTTAACCGACAGGAAGAAGATGCTGTGATATGCAAATGATTAGCTTTTCAGAGCATTCACACAAGGTTGGCGCCGGTGGTGACACCTACAACGTGCTGACATGAGGAACGTTTGCAACCGATTTCTCATACACAAACAGCAGTTGCCGGCGTTGTTGTGATGCCTCGCGTAAGGAGGAGAAATGCGTACCATCACGTTTCCGACTTTGATAAAGGTGGGATTGTAGCCTATCGCGATTGCGGTTTATCGTGTCGCGGCATTGCTGCACGCGTTGGTCGAGATCCAATGACTGTTAGCAGAATATGGAATCGGTGGGTTCAGGAGGGTAATACGGAACGCCGTGCTGGATCCCAACGGACTCGTATAACTAGCAGTCGAGATGGCAGGCACCTTATCCGCATGGCTGTAACAGATCGTACAGCCACGTCTCGATCCCTGAGTCAACAGATGGGGACGTTTGCAAGACAACAGCCATCTGCACGAACAGTTCGATGACGTTTGCAGCAGCATGGACTATCAGCTCGGAGACCATGGCTTCGGTTACCCTTGACGCTGCATCACAGACAGGAGCGCCTGCGATGGTGTTCAAATGGTTCAAATGGCTCTGAGCAATATGAGACTTAACATCTATGGTCATCAGTCCCCTAGAACTTAGAACTACCTAAACCTAACCAACCTAAGGACAGCACACAACACCCAGCCATGACGAGGCAGAGAAAATCCCTGACCCCGACGGGAATCGAACCCGCGAACACGGGCGTGGGAAGCGAGAACGCTACCGCACGACCACGAGATGCGGGCTGCGATGGTGTACTCAACGACGAACCTGTGTGCACGAATGTCAAAACGTCGTTTTTTCGGATGAATCCAGGTTCTGTTTACAGCATCATGTTGGTCGCATCCATGTTTAGCGACATTGCGGTGAACGCACATTGGAAGCGTGTATTCGCCATCGCCATACTGGCCTATCACCCGGCGTGATGGTATGCGGTGCTACTAGTTAAACATCTCGGTCACCTCTTGTTCGCATCGACGGCACTTTGAACAGTAGACGTTACATTTCAGATGTGTTACGACCCGTGGCTCTACCCTTCATTCGATCCCTGCGAAACCCTACATTTCAGCAGGATAATACACGACCGCATGTTGCAGGTCCTGTACGGGCCTTTATGGATACAGAAAATGATCGACTTGCTTCCCTGGCCAGCACATTCTCAGATATCTCACCAATTGAAAACGTCTGGTCAATGGTGGCCGAGCAACTGGCTCGTCACAATACGCCAGTCACTACTCTTGATGAACTGTGGTATCGTGTTAAAGCTGCATGGGCAGCTGTACCTGTACACGCCATCCAAGCTCTGTTTGACACAATGCCCAGGCGTATCGAGGCCGTTATTACGGCCAGATGTGGTTGTTCTGGGTACTGATTTCTCAGGATCTATGCAGCCAAATTGCGTGAAAAAGTAATCACATGTCAGTTCTAGTATAATATATTTGTCCAATTAATACCCGTATGTCATCTGCATTTCTTCTTGGTGTAGCAATTTTAATGGCCAGTAGTGTAAATTAACGCGATAAAGACTTTCCACATTTCATTGTGTACGATCTCTCTAAACAGTTCGTGATATGATAAATCCAGTTGCGCTTCTTTGAACATTTTCGATGACCTTCGTAAATCCTATCTGGCAAAGATCCCATGCGGCTTAGCAATACTCCAAAAAAGAATAAGCGTACTGTAGGCAGTCCCTTTGGTAGATTTCTTCCACTCTGCATTGCCGCCATACACCCTCCCACCCCCCCCAACCGTCCCCCCCCCCCCCCCCCCAAAAAAAAAAAAAAACGCAGTCTTTGCTTCGCCTTCCCTCGACATTTCTGTGTGTTAGTTCGAATTCACAGGTTGTTCGTAATTGTAATCCACAGGTATTAAGTCGAATCGGCAAGAATTAAAGTTGTTGTGTGATATGTGGTTTAATCAAAATTTACCGGTATTTTTTGTTACCCATGTGGAGTATTTAAATTTTTTATTGTGCATGGTCGATTGATGTTATTTTCACCATGCAGATATCTTTTCTAAATAATATTGTAAATCGTTTCGGTCTTATGAGGTCTTTACTAGATGTACGCTGGCATCCTCTGCAAACAGTCTAAGAGGGGGCAAATCATTTACATGGATTAACCACAGGCGTCTATAACGCTTTCTTGGAGAACACCAGGTATAACTTTGGTTTCTTTGGATGACGCCTCATTAATTACTATGAACTACGTGACCTTTCTGACAGGAAATGACGAATTCATTAACGCAGCAGAGGCGATACTCTATGCTGTTGTTAATGTGATCTTCAGTCCGAAGACTGGTTTGATGCGGCTCTCAGCATTAGAATTTTTCCCCGCACACTTACCTACAGTACCAAACTGACGCCGGCTGGTGTGGCCGAGCGGTTCTATGCGCTTCAGTCTGGAACCGCACGACCGCTACGGTCGCAGGTTCGAATCCTGCCTCGGGCATGGATGTGTGTGATGTCTTTAGGTTAGTTGGGTTTAAGTAGTTCTAAGTTGTAGGGGACTGATGACTTCAGATGTTAAGTCCCATAGTGCTCAGAGCCATTTTTTGAACCAAACTGACGATTCGTTAATGCCTTAAGATCTGTCCTGTCAGTTAACCTCCTCTTTTAGTCAAGTTGTGCCAAAATTTTTCCCCCAGTTGGATTCAGTACCCCTCCCATAGTTATTCGACCTACACATCTAATCTTCAGCATTATTCAGTAGCACCACATTTCCAGAGCTTCTATTATTTTCTTGTCTGAACTGTTTATCGTCAAAGTTTCACTTCCTTACAGGGCTACACCCTGGGCAAATATCTTCAGAAAAGACTGAACAAATTCTTCGTTTCCAAAAATGATTTGTTTTTTTCTGTCGACGGTCCTGGTTTTATATCCTCTCTATTTCGGCCATCATCATTAATTCTGCTACCTAGTTAGCAAAACTAATCTACTAATTTTAGCGCCTCGTTTCTTTCCCTCAGCATTGCCTGATTTAATTTGGATTCATTCCATTATTTTTGTTTTAATTTTGTTGCTCTTAGTCTTATAACTTCCAAGACGCTTTGCATTTTATTCAACTGCTCCCCTTAGTTTTTTTTCGCCTCTAACAGAATTGCTATGTCGTCCGCAAATCACAAAGTTTTTATTTTTTCTCGCTGAACTTTAATCCTCTTCCCAAATTTCTTCTTGGTTTAATATACTGTTTGGTCAATATTCTGATTGAATAACATCGAGGATAGGCTAGACACCTGTCCCACTTCCTTCTCAAGCACTGCTTCCCTTTCATGTCCTTCGAATTTTATAACTGCAGTCTGGTTTCTCTACAAGTTGAAAATTACCGTTCGTTCCCTGTATTTCATCCCTGCCACCTTTGTAATTTCAAAAAGTGTTCTTCAAAATGGCTCTGAGAACTATGGGACTTAACTCCTGAGGTCATCAGTCCCCTACAACTTAGAACTACTTAAACCTAACTAACCTAAGGACATCACACACATCCATGCTCGAGGCAGGATTCGAACCTGCGACCGTAGGGTCACGCGGTTTCAAACTGAAGCGGTTAGAACCGCACGGCCACACCGGCCGGCAAAAGTGTTCTTCAACCAACATTGTCAAAAGCTTCCTCTAAGTCTCCAAATACTATAAAGATACTTTTGCCTTTCGTTAATCTATTTTCTAAGATAAGTCGTAAGGTAAGTGTTGTCTTCGTGCTCCTACATTTCTCAGAAGCTGAAACTGATCTTCCGCGAGGTTTGTTCTATTAGTTTTTTCATTCTTCTGTAAGTAACTCGTGTCAGTATTCTGCAGCCATGACTTATTAAACTGATCGTTTGGTGACAGTCAAATCTGTCAGCACCTGCCTTCTTTGGAAATGGGATTATTACATTCTCATTGAAAGTCTGAGGGTATATCGCCTGTATCATATTTTACGAACCAGGTCGAATAGTTCTGTCATAGTTGGCTCTCCAAAGGCCCTCAGTAATTGTGAAGGAGCTTCGTCTACACCATGGGCCTTGTATCGATATATGTGTTTCAGTGCTCTGTCAAAATCTTCTCGCTGCATCATGTCTCCCACCGCATCTTCATTTATTTCCTCTTCCGTGTTTATGACATTACCTCTAAGTTAATCCCCCTTGTATAGGCCTTGCATACGCTGATCTAAAATGCGAGTAATTTTCCTGTGACGATCCATGTTTTCCAGCACCCGTTCCAAAGCCTTCTGAAAGTGCTGACGCGAAGCCGCACTTTACAAAAGCGCTGTAAGCGGGAAATGGTTAACGAAAATTCGTACACTGCTCTCCTCATTATGACTGGCTGGGAGGCCTAAATATTAAATAATTTCCTTGTGTTAGCCGTTTTCGCAGCAGATGTATATAAATTGCAATAGTTCACAAGAAAAACCTCTTTTGCAGGCTACATATTTATTTTTTATCTTATTTATGCTCCCAGACGAGTTTCGCCTTCGCAACAACTCTCTTGCTGTGGGTGTCCTGGAATACTGCATGATTTTTTTACTTGTCACAAATTGGTTATAGATTTCAAACTGCTCATAGAATTTTTTTTGTAATAAAACTGAAACGTACTTACAGATCAGCGTCTAATTCATCATCTGAAAACCAAGCAGCTTGCCCTCATTTGGAAAACCACTTGAAAGTCTCTGATTTTTGGTGTAGTCACTGTTTTTTTCGTAACACGACAGTTTAATTCCTTTTGCCTGTGTTAGGAGAGTTATTTGTTTCGTAAGTGTTGACACCTTCCCCATTTTTTGCTTTCATTTGTTCTTTCTTTGATATGTGTGTGTGTGTGTGTGTGTGTGTGTGTGTGTGTGTGTGTGTGTGTGTGTGTGCAGAATTTTTTATAAAATTGCGCAACGAATGTAGTCAAAACCCAGAACAAACATCCACACAAAAAGCAGACACAGTGACAGAACGACAACGACACAAGAATACGTGGCAACAAGAAAGAAGAGTCATGATGGCGCGCAATGAAATACAACCACAAACTCGCACATAAAATGACATACATTTTCGAAAGACAAGGCAAAAACATAGCATTCAAGACAGACAATTTTGTCCAAAAGTACATTTCAAAAACAACAAAAGACACAGTCAATTGTCGAAAGGCAGAAATATACACTCTAAGACAAAAAAGAAGACTCAACACGAATGAATTATCCAAATTGGACAGAAATGGGCAGACGTGATGAACATGTACAAACAAACAAATGAGAGCGGTTTCAGAAACTTTGGATGATTTATTCCAGAGAAAGACCGTCACATATTGAGCAAGTCAATATCGTGTTGGTCGACCTGTGACCCTTATCCAACCAGTTATTCGGTTTGGAATTGATTGGTAGAACAGTTATGTCTTCTTGAGGGATATAGTGCCAAAGTCTGTCCAAATTCCGCGTTATCTACATCTACATCTACATGGATACTGTGCCTGGCAGAGGGTTCATCGAATCACGTTCACAATTCTTTATTATTCCAATCTAGTATAGCGTGCGGAAAGAATGAACACCTATATCTTTCCGTACGAGCTCCGATTTCCCTTATTTTATCGTGGTGATCGTTCCGCCCTATGTAGGTCGGTGTCGACAAAATATTTTCGCATTCTAGGGAGAAAGTTGGTGGTTGGAATTTCGTGAGAAGATTCCGTCGCAACGAAAAACGCCTTTCTTTTAATGATTTGCAGCCCAAATCCTGTATCATTTCTGTGACACTCTCTCCCATATTTCGCGGTAATACAAAACGTGCTGCCTTTTTTTGAACTTTTTCGATGTAGTCCGTCAGTCCTACCTGGTAAGGATCCCACACCGCACAGCAGTATTCTAAGAGAGGACGGACAAGCGTAGTGTAGGCAGTCTCCTTAATAGATCTGTTACATTTTCTAAGTGTCCTGCCAATAAAACGCAGCCTTTGGTTAGCCTTCCCCACAACATTTTCTATGCTTTTCAATATAATTTGTTCGTAATTGTAATACCTGGGTATTTACTTGAATTCAAACTTTTAGATTAGACTGATTTATGGTGTAGCCGAAGTTTAACGAGTTCCTTTTAGTACTCATGCGGATGACCTCAAACTTTACGTTATTTAGAGTCAACTGCCACTTTTCGCAAAATTCAGATATTTTTTCTAAATCATTTTGCAGTTTGTTTTGATCTTCTGATGACTTTATTAGTCGATAAACGACAGCGTCATCTGCAAACAACCGAAGACGGCTGCTTAGATTGTCTCCCAAATCGTTTATATAGATAAGGAACAGCAAAGAGCCTATAACACTACCTTGGGGAACACCTGAAATCACTTCTGTTTTACTCGATGACTTTCCGTCAATTACTACGAACTGTGACCTCTCTGACAGGAAATCACAAATCCAGTCACATAACAGACGATATTCCATAAGCACGCAACTTTACTACGAGCGACTTGTGTGGTACAGTGTCAAAAGCCTTCCGGAATTCCAGGAATACGGAATCGATCTGAAATCCCTTGTCAATAGAACTCAGCACTTCATGTGAATAAAGAGCTAGTTGTGTTTCACAGGAACGATGTTTTCTAAACCCGTGTTGACTATGTGTCAATAGACCGTTTCCTTCGAGGTAATTCATAATGTTCGAACACAATATATGTTCTAAAATGTTGCTGCAGTCGACGTTAACGATATAGGCCTGTAATTTAGTAGATTACTCCTACTACCTTTCTTGAATATTGGTGTGACTTGTGCAGCTTTCCAGTCTTTGGGTACGAATGTTTCGTCGAGCGAACGGTTGTATATGATTGTTAAGTATGGAGCTAATGCATCAGCATACTCCGAGAGGAACCTAACTGATATACAGTCTGGACCAGAAGACTTGTTTTTATTAAGTGATTTCAGTTGCTTCACTACTCCGAGGATATTTACTTCTACGTTACTCATGTTGGCAGTTGTTCTCGATTCGAATTCTGAAATATTTACTTCGTCCTCTTTTGTGAAGGCATTTCGGAAGGCTGTGCTTAGTAAATCTGCTTTGGCAGCACTGTCTTCGATAGTATCTCCATTGTTATCGCGAAGAGAAGGCATTGATTGTTTCTTGCCGCTAACATACTTCACATACGACCAGAATCTCTTTGGATTTTCTGCCAGGTTCTTCGCAAACATTTGGGTTGTGCTTATATCCGGCTTTAGCCAGTTTTCAGTGCCTATAACGATTTGAGCATCAGTGCTTTCTATTAGCGCCGGCCGGGATGGCCGAGCGGTTCTAAGCGCTACAGTCTGGAACCGCGCGACCGCTACGGTCGCAGGTTCGAATCCTGCCTCGGGAATGGATGTGTGTGATCCTTAGGTAAGTTCTAGGGTACTGATGACCTTAGAAGTTAAGTCCCATAGTGCTCAGAGCCTTTTGAACCATTTGAACTTTCTATTAGCGCTTGGAGCTCTGGTACTTTCCCAACATAGCTACGACAATTTACAACTGTTATACCAATGGTTCCTGTATCTATGTTCTTCCTGTGTTCAGCCTGCACCCTTTGTGACTGAAGCCCATCTTACGTTTTCCCGAGATCCTCTAACCTAAAAAAACCACCCAGTCCACGCCACACAGCCCCTGCTATCCGTGTAGCCGCCTCCTGTGTATAGTGGACACCTGACCTATTCAGCGGAACCCGAAATCCAACCACCCTTTGGCGCAAGTCGCGGAATCTGAAGCCTACACGGTCGCAGAACCGTCTGAGCCTCTGATTCAGACCCGCAACTGGGCTCTGTACCAGAGGTCTGCAATCGGTCCTGTCGACTATGCTGCAAATGGTCTTGAAACCAAGACTGGCAGCCTTTACCACTTCTGTTAGCAGCTCGAGACCAGAAAGAATCTCTTCTGATCCAAAGCGACACACTTCATTGGTACCGACGTGAGCAACCACCTGCAGTTGGCTGCACCCTGTGCTCTTTATGGCGCCCTTGAGGACCCTTTCCACATCTGGAATGACTCCACCCGGTATGCACACGGAGTGCACATTTGTTTTCTTTCCCTTCTTATCAGCCAAATCCCTAAGTGGCCCCATGACGCGCCCAACGCTAGAGGTCCCAACTACCAATTATCCCACGCCCTGTGGCTGCCCGGATCTTGCTGGCTGAGTGGTTTCCTCTGAAACAGGACAGGCGACAGCGTCCGGCTCAGCGACAGTGTCAGCCACAGACAGCACCTTGAACTTGTTTGTCAGACAAACCGGGGAGGCCTTAGGTGCGGCCGCCTGGGAAGTCTGTCGCCGCCTGCTTCACCCCGGGGCGACCTCCCACTCGACCACGCGTGAGGGGTCAGCCTCAGTGCGAGCAGTAACCGGTGAGGACCGATCGGATGACTCTGACGTCGCTGGACGCTCGTTGGATCACCACGGCCAACCCACAACAGTGGTGCCCATCCACTGCAGCCTCAAGCTGTGTAACCGAAGCCATCACAGCCTGAAGCTGAGAGCGAAGTGTCACCAACTCGGCTCGCAACCGCACACAACGCTCATCAGTATGGGATCCGTAACAGGTCGGGTTGACGGAGGAGATAAAGAAGATCCAAAGAACGGCGCGATTCGTCACAGGGTTATTTGGTAAGCGTGATAGCGTTACGGAGACTCTGCAAGAGAGGCGCTCTACATCGCGGTGTAGCTTGCTGTCAAGGTTTCGAGAGGGTGCTTTTCTGGATGAGGTATCGAATATATTGCTTCCCCCTACTTATACCTCCCGAGGAGATCACGAATGTAAAATTAGAAAGATTCGAGGGCGCACGGAGGCTTTCCGGCAGTAGTTCTTCCCGCGAACCATACGCGACTGGAACAGGAAAGGGAGGTAATGACAATGGCACGTAAAGTGTCCTTCGCCACATACCGTTGGGTGGCTTGCGGAGTATAAATGTAGCTGTAGATGTAGAATCGCAGTCCCTGTCCATACCTAAGACCGTGGTAAACTAAACTATGCAGATAAACGGACTATCGGCACGCGCTGCGCAACTCTAATGTAGACCCTGACGAAAACGCACGAACTGTGTCTCGTAATACGCAGATATTCAAGAACCTAACTACCTAAGCTCTCAGGTGAAACTAAATAATTTGCCCTTGATAAATAACTTGTAATATATTACAGAATCGCTTTACTTTCTGACGCTAACGAAAACGCGAGAACTGTGGCTACTAGATTTTAAATTTACACTCAGAAACTAATTTATTGAAGCACACAGATGATATAATAAAATTCACTTCTGGTTAGGAACTCGTAAATGTCACAAAAGCGGTTTATTTTTCTGTTGCTGCGTCTGTCGAAGTCCGCTACTAGTGTCAAAGTTCCAAGATAAAGGGCCCTACACATAACGCTCCAAAATTTCTCAATTGGGGAGAGATCAGGCGTCTTTGTTGCCAAGGTGGGGTTGGAAAGTACGAAGACAAGCAGTAGAAACTCTCATCCTGTGGGGGCATTCGCAGTGGCCGAGCGGTTCTAGGCCCTTCAGCCTGGAACCGCGCAACCGCTACGGTCGCAGGTTCGAATCCTGTCTCGGGCATGGATGTGTGTGATGTCCTTAGGTTAGTTAGGTTTAAGTAGTTCTCAGTTCTAGGGGACTGATGGCCTCAGATGTTAAATCGCATAGTGCTCAGAGCCATTTGAACCATTTGCGGGCATTGCCTTGCTGAAACGTAACCTCAGGATGGCTAGCCATGAAGGGCAGCAAAACGGGGCGTAGAATATAGTCGATGTTCCGCCGTGCTGTAAGGATGCCGCGGATGACAACAAAAGGGGTCCTGCTATGAAATAAAATGGCGCCCCAGACCGTCACTCCTTGTTGTCGAGCCATATACCGGGGGACAGTCCGGTTGGTATCCAGTTACTGTCCACGGCGTCCCCAGACACGTCTTCGCTGGTCATCGGGCCCCGTTCGAAACGGGTCTCATCACTGAAGACAATGCTACTCCAGTCGATGAGATCCCATCCCGAATGTGCCCAACGCCACTGCAAGCGAAAATGGTTCAAATGGCTCTAAGCACTATGGGACTTAATATCTGAGGTCAACAGTCCCCTAGACTTAGAACTACTAAAACCTAACTAACCTAAGAACATCGCACACATCCATGCCCGAGGCAGGATTCGAACCTGCGACCGTAGCAGGAGCGCGGTTCCGGACTGAAGCACCTAGAACCGCTCGGTCACAGCTGCCGGTCCACTGCGAGCGAGCTTGTTGGAGTACAGAGGTCAGTTGCAATCGGCGCTAGGGGCCCCTTTCTGTGAGTCGCCTATTACTGATTCTTGTGCTCACTGAAGTACCAGTTGCATGTCGGATCGATGATAATAATGTATCCGGGACTCTGTATGTCTCTCCGACGACTGCTCCGTCCTCTCGTTCTGTCGTCTCTCTAGTTTACCGCTTTCTTTTTGATACTGTGTTCGGCGATGGCTCGCTCATTGCTACCAACATCTTCCAATAGTGGCATCACCCCTATTCAAATGTCGATCGATTCGCCCATAACTCCAACCTGATTCTACAAGCCCAGCTGCACGTCCTCTCTAAAATGCTGACATCTGCGTATGTTGTTCACGCGGCTGTCCGCGAGGCATTATTACTGTCCGATTAACTACACGGAATTAAATTGCAAGGAATTCGTGCCCTGGTATCGATATGTTTTCAGTATATTATCCTTGCCAGCTGCGCAGCGAAATTGCGCTGCAGCCTCATACATTCATCCACCGGCCTCAAAGCTTACAATTTTGCAGTTTCCGTCGATACAAGTGGAATATCAGTTCGTGACCAGTATTCACAATTCCCTCGTGATGCGTCTCTTTTTTGTTTTAGGGTGTATATTCGTTTCCGTGGAAATATGTGTGTGCTGTATTTATGTCGCTCATCCGTTGCTGATTTTCACGCAAATTCCCGGTTTTGTTGTTGCTAGAAACTGGTAGGGGCGGTTAGTGAACTGTTTAGCGGACTGTAATTTTTCAGTACATTGCTCGCATATCGATATCTTGGGGGCTACAGTGCTTTGTTTATTGACTTTGGAGTAGTCCTAAGAGAGGCTGGCGACCCTTAGAGAGATTATACATGTGTTGCAATACAGAGAATTAATCCGGACCCGCCAATAAACGTCATCGACTGAATTTACGAAGCAGTGCGTCGCGTAAATTGTCTTGTGCGCAACACATCGCCGAGAGTACGTGGATTCTGGCAGCAGGCGCTACTGTGATTCTGCTTACATCGCGGATCTCCGAGGTACGGGCGGAAGAAACGTCCAAGGGGATTACTTACATCCTATACCTACAGTGTTAAATTTGCAATGTTGATGCCCCTTTGTCTCAGAACCTTTGACAAATATAGACCTGAAATTTTTGAGAAATACAGTTTCACTCATTTTCAGATTACTGAATCAGAATCATTATACAGAGACAAAAAATATTTAGTTATGATTCTTATAATATTTATATTCCATTTTTTAATCCACTTTTCCTTCTGTAAGTAAAAAACCATTATAGGTAGAAATGTTGTAGTGGTTCTGTAGCAGCACTATACTAAGAGGTAACATAGTGTAAAATTAGATATACGCATCTGTAATAGTTCCTGAGGTAACGGATCAAGTATTTAAAAGAAAAGTCATTTTCAGGAAATCGTTTAAACGTCTCATTTGATATTAACTCACACATGGAGACATGCCAGCTCCTAGAAACAGCCGAACCCATAATCAGTATTATCTGGATCCTGTTCTTGATCATCCTGCAAACCTAAAAGCTTCTTTCTTTTCCTGCCTCTTGCTTCTTTAGCAGTTCATCTGCTGCATGCTGGGCTTTCATGATCCTAAGTCGATCCATTCGCTGGAAGGCTTGCAATAGTTTGGCTCCTGGAATAGTACCAAGTTGCTCTAGTAATCTAATCCTTCTCTAGTTATGATTATATTATCATTAAACGTTATCACAGCGTCACAAACACCCAAGCATAGAGTTTTCATTCCTACAGAGACATTTTTTGGTATGCGGGTCCAAATGGCATAATTGAAAGACTCATTCGGGTTTGCGTTCGACCATGTAGACATTTGGAAAGGTCAGGGTGAGATAACTCTCTATATATTGGTTTAATAGCTTCCAGCACTGCAAATGGTATGCTACTTTTGTGCCTAAATTGTTCCTCTGAACCCGCTGCCTGAGCTTTGTGGTACTTGCACCATGAATTAGCACCAGGTGGGCAAAGGCCATATATAAGTGTATCATCAGTGGATTATTTGTGGAATAATGTAGCCCACACTACTCTTTTCACCCCTTGTAGGCCATGTGTATTGTTTCTTGTTGCCATTACATAATATTGCTGGAGTTCATCAATGTTTTTGCCTGTAAGTCATCCTTTAACGTTTAGAGTCTCCACAAAACTCAAGTGCAATACCGCTACTCCGTTTACTCACTGCATCCAAACTCGTGAACATTATAATGAATTCAAGGAATAAATAGCTGAAAACCACAGCCTTCTAGAGTGAATAGTTCCAAAGCTATACTTAAGGAAGTCAGCGCAGAATGACTCGACTTTTTACACTTGCTCTACTAACTTTGAAATAATAAAATCTACACCTCCAATTGGAATAAATGGACAAATGATGCGTCAAATTATTCAGGAGAGAACAAATATTATTAAGAGATAATAATCGTGATATGTCAATTTTTGACCAATTTCACCATATTTACTCCCGTTAAAAGCGATGGGAAACATTCAAAAGAGAACTGCCCGAGCCGCCACGGGTGTGTATAGTAAACTGTGTTAAGCTGATTATTTTATTCGATGGATATATGACATTATGTTTATCTCAATCCGTTTTGGGTTGTGTTATTTTGAAATCGAATAGATTTTGTGTATACTTTTGACATACACTTGACTGAACCTAGTACAGGCGCGTACTGGGCTGTACCGAACTTATTCATAATTTTGACTGGTTTTGACTTCTTGTACTTCACTACAAGAATGTATAAGGACTCATGCGTATATTTTCAGTGCAGATGTGTCTATATTTAATTATTTTATGGCTTGATATGGATATCTGGTTCTGTTTTTAATACTCCTGACGAATTCGGGATGTAATTTAGTTTCTAGAAGCTGATGTTTTTATGTTACAAGTAATTGGCTGCAGTTGGACCTTTGATATCGGTCGTCGTGATTGTGCATGGGGGAAAATGTATGTATTATATAAAATCATTGCGTTCAGCACAGCCATATTTGACTGTTACATGCTACTTAACATACGACATGATGTTGTCTATTTCTTTGTACTTGTATTGTCTTTGGCTGGAGGATCTTTGGCTTAGTTTTGTCACCTCTTCGATTACACTTGTATGCTGGACTGTCAGTATTTCATTTGTTGTTGAATAGAGCCGTTGCTGTAGAATTGAATACGCATGTCAAATCTTTCTTACGTTTTTGACTTGATCATATTACCATTCATATTTAAAAACATGTTTGTCATGTTGTGCTACTGTAAACGTTTTTCGTAAGTATCTCACGTTTTCGATTGCTCTGTTTTGGTAGAAACTGTATTTTGTTTCTCTTCTGTATTGTTCGTACGTACAGCACTATGAAGACTGCCTATGACGGAAACCGTCATAACACTGTGTCATCATGCATTTTTCCAAGATGCTGTTAACAGTGATCTAAAAAAATGTTCAAGGTGAGGATGTCACAGACATGCTCGAAGAACTGCGGTGTGAGGCGTTACAAGAAATGAAATATGTATCGAGAAGAGCATTAATTCAAAGAACTCCAAGAGGACACGTTCCAAAACCAGCCAGAAAACATATACTTCCTCTACTTTAACCCTGATTTAATGAGCAAGACGCTATAGTTAGACAAATTTGGACTCTCACGGAAGGGTATCACCAACCCTTCTGCCCCCCCCCCCCCCCATACATCCGTGAACGGAATAAGAAAAGGGGCAAATGACACTGGCACACTACAGGGGATGGAAAAAAATATGGAAACACCAGAAAAACTACACATTACCAAGCCTAATACTGTGTGAGAACACTGCTGGCATTCCAACCAGTTTCCAGTCGTCTTACAATGGATAAATATAGGTACTCTATAATTTTCAAGGCAATCTTACACCATTATACCTGCAAAATAGTGACATGTCCACGTAATGATGATGGAAGTTGTTAGCGATCACGCACACTTATCTCCAAAACAGACCACGGAGGCTCAATAATATTGAGGACTGGAGACTGTCGTAGCCAGGGAAGATGCGACTATTCATCCTCGCTTTCAGAAAACCAATTGCGGACGATGCCAGCTGTCTTAACAGATGCCCTCTCGTCTTGAAACAGAGCATCACCACTGCCGAACAAACATTGCACCATAGGATGGGCGCGATCAGCCAAAATGCTCACTTAATCCTTGGCACTAATAGGACCTGGCTGAATAACCACGGGTCGCATGGAATACCACGGTTGTGTGCCCAAAGCATCATTGAAGACCCATCATATTTACTCTCGAGGCCTAAATTCGGCCAGAAGTCGTAAACAATATGCCACAAGCCTCATCCGGCCAAATGGTTTTCATCTTTTGCCTCATAGTCCAGGTTTTATGGCTTTGGCCCAATGTTGGCCTTTTACAGCCATGTGCATCACTGATGAGCGGTTTTGGGATTGCAGCGCGCCCTGGCATTCACTTTTTGTAGAGCTCCCTTCGTGTTAATTTTGGTACTGATAGGGTTCGCGAGTGCGCCACTCAGTTGTGGAGTGACTTCTGCAACTGTCGTTGCCTTATTTTTCGTCGTAATCTTCTTCAATGATCGTCTGTCACACTCATTCAACAGTCTTACGTCCGCCTTGTGACTTAGCGGGTGATGTTTTCCTGTTTTCCCCGTAAGCGATACATATCTTCGATATGATATCTCTCGAAACACCACACTCTTCGGCTTCCTTGGTTTCGGAAGAATCCACCATTCATGCACCAGCGCTCACAACTACACAGAACACTGTTCTGACCATGACTGTCATTTGCAACATATTGAGATCGTTGCACAGGTGCCATTCTTGGTCAAATACAACAGCGCAAGCTGCGGGATTGGCTAGCATCTACATTTATGTTTGAACATCCATTTATCACGGTGTTTCTGTAGTTTTGTCCAACCTTTGCAAATACCCTCTTCCGCACACCGCACAACGTACATTGCAGAGTGCAGATGTAGGCGTGTAAAACATTCTGGGACCTACTATCTAGATAACAGTGATGATATGAACGATATTTAGGCAAGATACACTGGTGAACCGTAACATTAAGACTACTGTGTACCGCGAGATTGAATGCCGCTGGTGGAGTTGCGGGCAGCACGTGACCCAATGAGGAAAGCATATAAGGGAAGCAGAGACGTTTGGGGAATCATTCCAGCGCAATACGGACCGTAAACGGGGAACAGCATTGACATAAGCGACTTTGACAAAGGAAAGTTTGTTACGGTGAGGCGCCTCGGAGCGAGCGTCTTTGAAACGGCGAAACTGGGCGCCTATTATTCGCATACTACTGTCAAATACATCTATGGAAAGTGATTGAAAGACGGTGGAACGACGAGTAGGCTGGCGAAAAGGTGTTGGACGTTCACGCGTCATCACGGGACGTATCCTGTAAAGCAGAATATGCGATATGACGACAGGGTGCTGTGTTAGTGCAGTCACAACAGTTTCAGAGCACACCGTTCAGTGCACATTGCTGAAGATGGAGCTCCGCAAGTGATGACTCATACTGCAAGATGCTACTCCAGAGGAGTGTAAAATGAATGTGTGCAACAGAAAATAATAAACGCTAAAATGATGATTTGGCCCTGTCTGACTATCCCCTGAAGCAGATCTTAGGATCTCTTCATTCTCTTATTATATATAAATTACAATCTAAACATAAATGTATGACGAAGGCGTTGTTGTTCAATATATTTATCATAGATTAAAATCAACCCTTTAAGTACAATTGTCTATATTTCCTAATTAAATTATTAATCAATTGTCCAACTCTGCTACTTATGACTGCGCGATCTAATATCAATAACGCGAAATGAGTGACATCATCTATGTACTAAACACTAGAAGACACTACTTTCAAAGATGATCTACAGTGGTGTAGAAACTCAGTGGAAATAAACTAACGTGATCACAGCTGTTTAGCTTTATAGCCCTAATAAACCGAAGCAAAGTGCGATATCACCGTACGTACTGCGTCTGGTGCGTCGGCGTGCTGGTTCTCGTACACGTCTGCATCGATGGAAGAACTCCAGCCACAAAATAAAGCTCTTTCAAACACAAGGACGGCAGAAGGCGGTCCTCTGACTACTATATTCTAATACTGTCTTCTCCTCTCTGTGTTCTACAGACGAGAAACGCGAACTCCCCGCCACAAGGACGGAGTTCAGAAAACGTCTCAACGTGAGTATAGGCAGAAGAAGTGCTCTCAATTACTGAACGCTGCGTACTCAGCGACGACTTCCAACCCGGAGGTGAAGTCCAGAATCGTATAGGTACGTAACAGCACTGTACCTAACCGTTCTAACTGTAAACTCTCCTGAGAGCAAAGACAGCAAGTCCGTCTGTATCAACAACGCTGATACCAAGCGACCGTCACACACGGGCGCTCACAACGGACGACTACGTATCTCCACCGCTGGCTTCCCAGCAGGACTTGGTTCTCCGCTCTCGTAATTCCGAAAACGAAACATATTCTCACAACCACGGAATATTCTCCCTCTCTACAGATTCTTCCGAACACCGACCAACCATATTTTAGTCTTTTGTCGTCCAGCGCGGAAAGTTTGCGAGGAAAAACCTATACTCGTGCAATGGTACGCTTCTGACAAGGGAACCTCCCCATCGCACCCCCTCACATTTAGTTATAAGATGGCACAGTGGATAGGCCTTGAAAAACTGAACACAGATCAAACGAGAAAACAGGAAGAAGTTGTGTGGAACTATGAAAAAATAAGCAAAATATGCAAACTGAATAGCCCATGCTCAAGATAGGCAACATCAAGGAAAGTGTGAACTCAGGAGCGCCGTGTGGTCCCGTGCGTAGCGTGAGCAACTGCGGTACGGAAGGTCCTGGGTACAAGTCTTCCCTCGAGTGAAAATTTTACTTTCTTTATTTTCGCAAAGTTATGATCTGTCCGTTCGTTCATTGACGTCTCTGTTCACTGTAATAAGTTTAGTGTCTGTGTTTTGCGACCGCACCGCAGTACTGTGCGATTAGTAGACGAAAGGACGTGCCTCTCCAATGGGAACCGAAAACATTTGATCGCAAGGTCATAGGTCAACCGATTCCTCCACAGGAAAACACGTCTGATATATTCTATACGACACTGGCGACGGCATGTGCGTCACATGACAGGAATATGTTGTCGACCCACCTAACTTATACACTTGGCGAATGGGTAAAAAGATTCTTCTACCTTGCCCGATTTAGGTTTTCTTGTGGATGTGATAGTCACTCCCAAAAAAGTGATGAAAACATAAGAGTTTGTCATGTAAACCAGAAATAAAAAATTAAAATTTTCACACGAGGGAAGGCTTGAAGCAAAGACCTCTCGGCCGGCCGAAGTGGCCGTGCGGTTAAAGGCGCTGCAGTCTGGAACCGCGAGACCGCTACGGTCGCAGGTTCGAATCCTGCCGCGGGCATGGATGTTTGTGATGTCCTTAGGTTAGTTAGGTTTAACTAGTTCTAAGTTCTAGGGGACTAATGACCTCAGCAGTTGAGTCCCATAGTGCAAATAAAAAAAAAAAAAAAAAAAAAGACCTCTCGTTCAGCAGCTGCTCACGCAAACCACGGGACCACGGCGCTCCTTTGACCACATTTGCCTTGATATTGCCTATCTTGCACATGGACTACTCAGTTTGTATATTTTGCTTTTTTTTTCATAGTTCCACACAACTTCTTCCTGTTTTCTCGATCGATCTGTGTTCAGTTTTTCAAGGCCTATCCACTGTGCCAAATTATAACTAAATCTGACGGGGCTGCGATGGGGAGGTTCCCTTGTGAGTAAAAATCCGCGTAAATAACCCAGCCTGCGTGATTTTCAAGGTGACGCTTCCTCGTTCCTTTCAGCTGCGTCCAAGATTTTCGTAGTTTCCGTAATCTTTCCCGTCCGACTACAAAACCGCCCAGTCGCGACTTATTGCGCTCCAGCGCTCAGGTGTCCCAACGTCCGTCTTGCTACTTCCTGTGGCTAAGCAGGACCAACACTCCTGTGTGGGCCTTCCACCCAGGGCTTGAGTTCCACCTGCCGTTTCATTTCCACTGCCGTTCCAATCTCTACTAGTATAGGCAATCATTCATTACGCCGTTCTGATAATAAAGACACTCCGTCACCTTTCACGCAATAAGCGATAACAATTATTTACAAGGCGTACGTGACAGTATCAGTCTCCTTTATATATTCATATATACGATGTACAACTTGTCACATGGTACCTAATTGTGTTTGTAGTTCATGGAAAAGTATATGGATGAGTGCTTGTAAGGTGCGAAATTATAGCCATCTTACAATACATGTTCCCATCTTGACCCAACGGAATCGTCAATTAAGATTAGAGCGGGTTCCGGGTCAATGAGATATCCATGCGTGAATGGAAACGTCTCGTCTGGAATCACATGTCTTGTTCAGATACGCCATCGTGCTAGCGAACAGCTGATCATAACATGGACCGCGTTACGGTCGCAGGCTGGTGGGTGTAGCACTATATTATGGGGCACACTCGTCTGGGATTCCATAGGACCCGTGCCGGTAATCGAAGGCACCGTGGCAGCTGTGGACCACCTGCATAGCCTCTTGCCTGATGTCTTCCCCTACGACAATGGCATCTCCCAGCAGGATATCCTCTATGTTGCAAGGCCAAAATCGTGCGACAGTGGGTTGAGTAACGTGATGCCTTCACCACCAAATTCGCATGATCTGAATTCGATGGAACGCATTAGGACGCTATTGTGTACCATCTTCGAGCTCACAAACCACTAGCCAGTAACTTAAGGTATTGTGTGACTGTTGCAGACATCTGGTGCCACGTAGCTCCAAAAACCTGCGAAGGACTTTTTCAATTAACAGGACGAAGAATCGCTGCTGAATTGCTTTTCAAAGCTGAATCAACACACTGTTATGCAGCCGTTCATAATGTTTTCGACTAGTGGTGTATGTTTTAGGTTATTTCCGATTTTTTTTTTCTTTATTGAATTTCAATTGCTCCCTCCCCAGAGGGGCGCAGGGGGGGGGGGGGGGGCTGGCAGCAGCGCAATATGCTGCTCTGCAGCCTACAGAAGAGTTAAAAATATAAACAATTTATTTTATTCAATCGTATGTCTAGGGCCCCTGTCGGGCAGGCCGATCGCCGGGTGCCGGTCTTTCAATGTGACGCCACTTCGGCGACCTGCAGTCGGTGAGGATGAAAGAATGATGATGAGGACAGCACAATATCCAGTCCCTAGGGGGAGAAGTTTCCCCGACCCAGCCGGGAATCGAACCCGGGCCCAGACGATTGGCAATCCGTCCCGCTGACATTTTTTTTTATTCCACAAGAACAGTAACAAAAATGGCTGGCTTACAATGAAATGACATAAATAAGGTGACAGATCAGCTACCGGAGGCGGACATGAAAACAATAAAAACAGGCGATAAAACGGTGACTGTTTAAAACTGGAACATGGCGAAAAGTTGCGAAGTGAAAATATAAAGGGCTGGTTAAAATACATAGTAATTGGACAGGCACAATTAAAAAACACGGTGACAGTCTGGTTTCTGCTCGCAAGAGTTAAAAAAAAGAAAGCCCGCACACACACCTAGCGACAGTATGGTGTCTCTTCGCAACACTTAAGAAGGGGACGCACAACACTGAACACTCACGTAAACACTGAACTATAGAGAGACACGAGGGCATATGAGGGGGGGGGGGGGGGGGGAGGCGGTTATTTCCGACAGAAGGTTCACGTTTTGAAGACATTGAAGGTGTGAAATTTTTCGAGTACGGCGCGCTCTTTGTGATTCGGTAGCTGGATGTGCCTGCCGCGTCATCCGCAGTAGTTTTCGGACAGAGCTGCCGAAGCAGTCCCCCTGCTGCACCAGCGCCCTGCGACAGTTCAAGGTCCTCGGCCGGCAGCCGGCCGGGAGACCGGTTCTGCAGAATAGGCCGCCGCCTCCCGTGCCATCTCCGGCGCTGCAGCGAAGGTTCGCCGCTGTATCTCCTGCGCTTACACCTTGCCATCGTCAGAAATTTATCCGGGGGCAAAAGGCGGCGCCAAGAGAGAAGTTCTTAAAGCGCCATTTTAAATATAACTGACTAGCTGCAGTGCCCGGCGTTGCTCGAGCTGTTTAACTTCTGTCACACAAAGTGATTGGCCCTGTGCCTTGTTGAAACTCATACCGAGTGCAAGCCGCATGGGAAACTGCAGTCGCTCTAAATCGAAGGGCATATTTGAATCAATGAGTGTCAACGGAATGCGACAAATAACTACTTCTTCATCTGCATGAAAAAATGGTTAGTTGCGCCAGCTGTTGTTACATTTTGCAGTGAGTATCTCATTGTGTTTTTGGAGAATGCCTCTTCTATTGTTTCAGCTCGGTTTTCACTGTTTCAAATAGAGCTGTGTCAGAACACGACTCGAACTCTTCAAACAGTCTACGTCATAGTTCTGGAAATGTCGGGTTCTATTCGATCTGGTGACTTGTTTTGATACTACATCCACGACCTGGCTTAGCGTTTGTATGGCACAGTGCATTTTGACAATAAAAATAACTGCGAAACAAGGACTAAAATATGCTCTAGGGTATCTGTAATATGTAACAACGGCAGCTAAGCAATAAATAAGAATTTGCAATCATGTTTCTGTCAATTTGTCGAGCTTTCGCTCGTGCAGCGGTCTAGTGACGTAGATGGTACTGTATCCAAGACGTTGTAATTTATTTTCTTGATAGGAATTGCAGCCAGTTTCCGACAATTTTTTTTTAGTTTGTTAGGCATTTAATGTTTCATTTCTTTTTCAAATTGTTTCATCTGACTATAGAAATTCGAAGTAAATCGGCCATGATCTTGGAAGTAAATGGGTCAAGTACTTTTCGGGATGTGTGGTAACAATATTTGATCTCTGTATATCTTACATAAACATTTATATTTATTTATATATGTATATTAAAAGAATATATAGGCTATGTCCGCCCAAATGTTCGTCTGAGGATCGTGTAGAAAGTTGAAGTAAACCGACCAATAAGTTTTACAGACTTTTGGTAATAACCTTTACCTTTTCTGTGTTATATATATAAATGTTTCAAGTCAGATTACGAAATCTTATCTAGACAGTGACCTTTCTCTTCTCTTGAAGGTAAAGTGTGCAAAATTTCATCAAACTCGGAATAAACTTATGGATTTGTTTGAATTACAAACAAACACACAGACACCACTATTCTGTACATATATAGATTTCATAATTTTGCCCGCCTTAGAAAATAAAATACTCAAACAGTTAAAATAGGACAACACACAAAACAAGGTTTACACGACGCAGAGACATGCGGCGCAAACTAGTGACAGGAAGGCCATCTGAACACAAAGTTAAATAAAAATAAATTTGCCAAATCACGAAAACGGTGTGACAAATGCTAAACAAGAGAGAGAAAGTGTTTGAGTCAGTGATCTGGAATGATATTCTGTTATATTAAATCCCTTCTTTACCCAGAGAAAGATGGTTCAAATGGCTCTAAGTACTATGTCACTTAACTTCTGAGTTCATCAGTCCCCTAGAACTTAGAACTACTTAAACCTAACTAACATAAGGACTTCACACACATCAATGTCCGAGGCAGGATTCGAACCTGCGACCGTAGCGGTCGCGCAGTTCCAGACTGTAGCCCCTAGAAACGCTCGACCATCTCGGCCGGCTACCCAGAGAAAACGAGCAATAAGCTTAGAAATATAGCTATAAGTTTTTACAAAAGATGTTTTATCCATACATCAATAATACTAAGTTGATACCGAAATTTAAGAATTATGCAAAAAGCAAGTTTGAGATTTCACTTATTATAGCCTAAACAGTTACGAAATTATTTAAACAATGCCATCCTCAGCTGCAGGATATCTTTCTTGTTATCAGATGTAAAGACCGTAAATTCCGAGGAAAATATATTACTCTTAATTTTCGAAACAAGTGGTACACATTAGGAATCCGGTTCCATAACTTGTGTAAACTATACCATCCTTACAAACTACCTGTCTGAGTTTCTGGATATATGCAAATCAAAGTTCATGAAAGTGTTCCGTACATTTTTCTTCACCTATTGCACATCAATGAGGACCACTTCACTTGGGATCTGTGGAAGGTACAATCGCATATTTGTTTTCTTTTGAAAGTGCATATTGTGTGTTCTTGTTTTCCTGACATGTTCTACATTCTGGAGCATCTATTCACTACGGATCTGTCGAAACGAAAACTACGTCTAATCCAGTCTTTAGTTCCTATTTGGAAGCATTACAATGTATAAGGGACGGTCAAAAGAAAAAGAGACAGATGGGAAAAATGTAAGTAAGCTGTTTATTATTTCTAAAATAATCGCCATTGGTGTTAATAAATTTAACCCACTGTGAGACAACACGGTCAATGCCTTCATGTAAAAAGCTTTGCGGTTTCCCAAGAAACCGCGATTGGGCCCAGGCGTGCGTGATTATACCCAGGCGGGCCTACATATTGTCAGCGTTGTTCCGATCATGCGCAGAAGTCTCGCTGAGAAGCCCTTCCACGCCCTCCGTACAGTTCCCATCTCTCCCCATGCAATTTCCATATACACTACTGGAAATTGAAATAAGAACACCGTGAATTCATTGTCCCAGGAAGGGGAAACTTTATTGACACATTCCTAGGGTCAGATACATCACATGATCACACTGACAGAACCACAGGCACATAGACACAGGCAACAGAGCATGCACAATGTCGGCACTAGTACAGTGTATATCCACCTTTCGCAGCAATGCAGGCTGCAATTCTCCCATGGAGACGATCGTAGAGATGCTGGATGTAGTCCTGTGGAACGGCTTGCCATGCCATATCCACCTGGCGCCTCAGTTGGACCAGCGTTCGTGCTGGACGTGCAGACCGCGTGAGACGACGCTTCATCCAGTCCCAAACATGCTCGATGGGGGACAGATCCGGAGATCTTGCTGGCCAGGGTAGTTGACTTACACCTTCTAGAGCACGTTGGGTGGCACGGGATACATGCGGACGTGCATTGTCCTGTTGGAACAGCAAGTTCCCTTGCCGGTCTAGGAATGGTAGAACGATGGGTTCGATGACGGTTTGGATGTACCGTGCACTATTCAGTGTCCCCTCGACGATCACCAGTGGTGTACGGCCAGTGTAGGAGATCGCTCCCCACAGCATGATGCCGGGTGTTGGCCCTGTGTGCCTCGGTCGTATGCAGTCCTGATTGTGGCGCTCACCTGCACGGCGCCAAACACGCATACGACCATCATTGGCACCATGGCAGAAGCGACTCTCATCGCTGAAGACGACACGTCTCCATTCGTCCCTCCATTCACGCCTGTCGCGACACCACTGGAGGCGGGCTACACGATGTTGGGGCGTGAGCGGAAGACGGCCTAACGGTGTGCGGGACCGTAGCCCAGCTTCATGGAGACGGTTGCGAATGGTCCTCGCCGATACCCCAGGAGCAACAGTGTCCCTAATTTGCTGGGAAGTGGCGGTGCGGTCCCCTACGGCACTGCGTAGGATCCTACGGTCTTGGCGTGCATCCGTGCGTCGCTGCGGTCCGGTCCCAGGTCGACGGGCACGTGCACCTTCCGCCGACCACTGGCGACAACATCGATGTACTGTGGAGACCTCACGCCCCACGTGTTGAGCAATTCGGCGGTACGTCCACCCGGCCTCCCGCATGCCCACTATACGCCCTCGCTCAAAGTCCGTCAACTGCACATACGGTTCACGTCCACGCTGTCGCCGCATGCTACCAGTGTTAAAGACTGCGATGGAGCTCCGTATGCCACGGCAAACTGGCTGACACTGACGGCGGCGGTGCGCAAATGCTGCGCAGCTAGCGCCATTCGACGGCCAACACCGCGGTTCCTGGTGTGTCCGCTGTGCCGTGCGTGTGATCATTGCTTGTACAGCCCTCTCGCAGTGTCCGGAGCAAGTATGGTGGGTCTGACACACCGGTGTCAATGTGTTCTTTTTTCCATTTCCAGGAGTGTATTTGGGACACTGAAGAAAGATGTAAGAGGTTGTAGATTTCCTTCGGAGGAGGATGTGCAAACCAGTGTACAAACATGGTTCTGTAGGAAACCGCATACGAAAAAAAAAAAAAAAAAAAAAACCGCATACATTTTCCATGAAGGCTCTGACTATCTTGCCTCGAAGTGGGATAAATTTATTAACAGTTATAATGATTAATTTTAAAATAATACACAGTTTACTTACTTTTTTCCATCTGTCTTCTTTTCATTTGACTGCGCCTTTTGCAAAGTTGATCCAGTGATTAAGTGCCGTCTGGGTACTAAAAAGGATTAGCAGTTTGTTTTGATTTGTATTTTATTACAGAAAATCTACACACCTTAAACTGCTGTTCAGCATATTCATCATGCGAATTAAGACATGTGTTACAGCTTGGCACTGATTGCAACAGACCTGCTTCATAAAATTCGGTCACCTGCGACGTGAACCGGTTTTGGACGTTTACCTTGATCTCATCACCAACTGCAAAGTGCTGGCCGGCAAAACATTTCATGGGATGAGAGAACAGATGTAAGTCTGGTGGAGTTAGGTGCAGACTGTAACGAGGGTGCCAGAATTGTTCGCAGCAAAATGAATCAAGCAGTATCGTCGTTACGCGTGCGGTATGCGGTCGCGTAGTCATGCACGAACCGAGTACGACAAGGCTGTAGTCCACGCCCTTTGTTCCCTATCGCGCGTCGTTAACTTTTTCAATGACTCACAGGAAGCTGTAGCGTTGATTGTTGCGCCTCATTCCACCCAGTCCACTAACTAAATTGCCTGACACTCACAAAACATGGTGCACATGATTCTTCTTGAAGAAAGAGGTGGCTTTGGTTTCTTGGGTTTTGGAGAACCAGTATGCCGCCATTCCAGTGGTTATTGTTTCAGATGTCTCACAACAAATCCATCTCTCATCGTCTGTGACAACCCTTTCCAAAAAATCATTTCCTTCGAACGCATAACACAGCAAAATTTCTTAGGCTGCTCCCATGCATTTCCGTTCCTGAATATGAGTTAGTGTTTTTGGTAGCCATCGCGCACACAACTTTTTGTAGTGCAAATGTGCAGTCACAGTTTCGCGCAGTACGCTTTGTGCGGATGCAGCGCACCAATTCTTCGGTGTCAACGACGGGCGCACATACCGCTCCTCGACTTGGACATATTCCCTTCCTTCGATAAACATCCTAATCCACTATGACATTTAAACTTCACTCATGACAGTTCTGTCGGTAAATTTCACCTATGTGACGACTCATTTCCCAAGGTCGAACTTTTCTCGCATACAGAAACTTGAAAACGGCTGTTATAGCACAGCTGGAGGGACACTCGGTTGTTTTATATAGCTACCATAACCGACAAACGGTGACTTCAGACGTTAGTGTAATGAAATAAATGGCAAGGCTATTCCGTTCTCGCTTTAATGATGTAACTGCTCATGTGCGACTATTTCGCGCGGGTCATAAACGCAAACAGTACTCACTTTGTGGTTCAGTTTTGTAAATTTTTCTCACCTTTCTCTGCCCCTGCATACTTAGCATGAGACCATATTTTGTATTTCATACAGCTGATCATTACTTTCATTCGATGTTCATCGCACAACTCTCTGTACCATTCCACAGTTTTACGAATAAGTTTCTGTGGTGTCTTCCCCACATAGTCTCTAAAACACTTCCTTCAGACAGTTCGAGTTGTAGTTCTTGTTTACTTCCCCTTTGCTCCACTCAGCTTCTTTCCTTCATCTCAATGGCACTTTGGCTAGGCCGTGGAAGTTTTGTTTGGAGCCTCTATCATTCCTTTTGGTTAAGGTATTTCTTTGAGGGACACGTTCAGCCTATTTTTCGCCTGCTGTGGCTTCTCCTGCACTGAAATTATGGGACAATCCGTTTCCCTCTGCAGCGTCGAACGCAAGTTTTCTTAGGTCTGACATGTTTCAACCGAACATAATCTTTTAAAACGTAAAAATATATTGTACCACTTCGTTTTCATCTCCGTTGGAAAACAGTTTACTATGAACCAAAATATTTATATCCCAGTTTGCATATTCGTTTTTATTTGGATCATGCCTCTTAATTGTTGGCATAGACACATTTTATATGAGTGTACATTCATTTAATCTATAATCCATATTTGGATATACTGTTACAGCTAAATGCAATTTATCTGTGCCCCACATTCCATATCGCCTTTCGTTGCCATACTGCAGTAGAAATAAAATGGTTCAAATGGCATCTGAGGTCATCAGTCCCCTACACTTAGAACTACTTAAACCTAACTGACCTAAGGACATCACACACATCCATGCCCGAGGCAGGATTCGAACCTGCGACCGTAGCAGCAGCGCGGTGCCGGACTGAAGCGCCTAGAATCGCTCGGCCACAGCGGCCGGCAGTAGAAATAATTATTTAATTAATAACTTAGGATAAAGAACACGTTAGTAAGTTCTCCACATTATTTCTACACCGTATTTTGCAGTAATAATGTTAAAACATATTTTTGAAGCTCACCATACGATCAAGTTTCTCAAATTGTGCTGGTACAAAATCAGTAACTTATAGCTGTACACTGAAGGTAAAGTCACCATTTCCTCTGTCAATTTCCTACAAACGAACCACAATGAATATAAATTCATGAGTGTCTGAAAACTAGGAATATTTCACGTATATTCACCCATAAATAAAACGTTATACTGCCACTTACTTTATAACAACAATTCTCTTGGCCACGTTCACAAAAATTTAGATGAAAACTACAACAAAATCAAAGCTCTCGTCAGACTATTTGTTCCTCAACCCACAGAGCTCAGAGTTGAAAACATATCTCCAAGAAGCACTTAGTTCACGTTGACCTCACTGAATGTCGAGTAGTACAGGAGGAACGAATTTTATAGTAATGGTACAAATTAGGACCTGGCGTAATACAGGGTGTTCTAGAAGGAATGTTCAATATTCAGTAGACATAACAAGAATCATAGTTCGAAACAAATAAGTCTACTAAACATGGACTCTAAAACGCGTATCGTAAGAGCTATGATCACTTGTTCAATAGAAGAGCTGTGTTTAACAATAGCGAAGATGAACACGTGCTCATAGCTCGTAAGGGATGCACTTTGGAGCCCATGTTTGGCAGACTCTTTTACTTCGAATGATGGACCCTGCCATATCCCTGAATATTAACCATTCCTCCTAGGACGCCATGTATAGACAACTCTCTCCTAAATCAGATTGGTTAGTTGGTTTGGGGGGAGGGACCCAACAGCGCTATCATGGGTCCCATCGGTTTATGGAATGATCTGGAAGGAAGTCGGTCGTGCCCTTCCAAAGGAAGCATCCCTGCATTTGTCCGAAGCGATTTAGGGAAGTCATGGAAAATCTTATTCTGGACGGCCGGATGTGGATTTGAACCGTTGTCCTCCCGAATGCGAGTCCATTGCGCTAACCACTGCACCTCAATCAAAACTGAGGACAATATTTTAGGTGTCATCAAAAATATCCACGATAAAATGTCATTCACTAACACTCCTCTAAGTGAAGAAGTACGAATTAAGTTAGGATATTCAATTGGATGCTGTCCTCAATATTTTAATTATCAAACTTCACGTCTAATATGTTAATGCATAGATTTTCCTATGTACTATTTTTGGGTGGTGACTGGCATTTTTTAATGAGAGGTAATGTGTCCGCAAATATGGTTTTTGAATGTTCGTGTAAAATATAACCCGGGCACAGCATTCGACTAGATGAATGTTGGAAACCTCTGAACACGAAAAACTGGCCAGTAGAACCGACTGTGAGCAACCTAGAAGTGAGCGAAACAAACCCGTGTCTTCAGCTTGCTACGCTGTTGTTCGACAATACTAAATGGGCAGAGAAGGTCATCACTCCATTACTGCTGGGTCTGCTGTGTTGTTCCCCATAGAGTTCGAGAAGGCCTCGTTTCGACCTTGAAATTTCACTTGTGCTTTTCTTCCTTGTAGCGCGTAGTTTGTGTTTTCTTTTTGGATCAGTAGATAAAAGGAATATGAGTACTTCTGTGGTACAAAATTTCATGTTCTTCAGGGAACACTACAGTTCCTCTGCCGTGTACAACTGAAGGGATTATCAGCAAACTGCCACGTTTTTTTGTGAACGGACAAAAGGTTAAGATACTACTGATGTCAATTTGTACAAATGGAGCGGTAGGTGGTGGAAGGGCTTCAGCGATGTCGTCTCCAATATATACGGTACAGAAGAATGGAAAAGAAATTTGAGGATTTGTTAGATGACGAAGAATTTGGATTTAGGGAAGCTATAGGCACCGTATGGACATTAAAACATTGCCACATGAATTATGAATCTACTAAAAGCATTCGACAATGTAGAATGGTGCAAGGTGTTTGAAATTCTCAGGAAACTAGGTGTAAGCTATAGAGAGAGACAGGCAGTTTACAATATGTACAAGAACTATGAGCGAAAAGTAAGAATGGAAGATCAATAACGAAGTTGTTGGGCCAGAAATGGTATTAGACAGGGATGTAGTCTTTCACCCCTGCTGTTCTGTCTGAATAGCGAATAATCAATGACGGAAATAAAAGAAAGATTCAAGAATGGAATAAAAATTCAGGGTGAAACGATATCAATGCCAACGATAACTGATGCCATTGCTGTCCTTACTGAAAGTGAAGAAGAATTACCGGATCTGTTGAATGGAATGGCCTAATGAGCAGACACTATGAACTAAGAGTAAACCGAAAAAATATGCAAGTAATGAGAAATAGCAGAAATGAGATTAGCGATAAATTTAATATAAAAATTGAGGACCACGAAGTAGTCGAAGTGAAGGAGTTCTGTTACCTTGGAACCGAGTAACATATGTCGGACAAATGCAGAACTTAAAAGGTAGACTAGCACAGACAAAGAGAACATTACTGGTCAATAGATGTCTATTAGTGTTAATCATAGGCTATAATCTGAAGAAACAATTTATGAGAATGTACATTTGCATCACGTCATTATACACTGGTGTCCAAAGTTAAAGCAACAAAGGGAAATTTTGCTAGGCTGCGTGTATTTTGCCACAAAGCAATATAAATAGGAGATAGTCAAGAGGAAGCAATGTAAAGAATACAGAACGTAAACAATTGCAAAATGCATAATGGTAGACAAAAATGTTCTTCGTTTTTTTCCAACTTAACTAACATGCACACTCGTTCCGACAACTGACTAATGTGCTCAGTATGAGGTATGATCACCTCTGGCAGCAATGCAGGCCTGATAACGACGCGGCATGCTGTGAATTATGTAATCAATCCCATGTTGAGGCAATAACGTCCGTTCTTCCAGAAGAGCTGCTCGCAAGTCTTGGAGAGTGGTTGATGATGCTGAGGTTGTGCATCCGATCTCCATAGCGCATCCCAAATGTTCTCTATGGGACTTAAATCGGGAAAGCAAGAAAGCCACGCCACATGTGCAATATCTTCCATTTCCCAGAAAACGCCAACCACCGTTCTCCATGAGGTCGAGCATTATCGTCCATCAGTACGAAGTCCGGGCCAACAGCATCTTACAAGAACGGCACATGAGGTCCCAAGATCTCGTCATGATACCTGATAGCAGTTAAACGTTGCCGACTCATCCGTACCCTTTCCTGAAGAGGTGCTTATGTGATAAACGTAGTCCCTGACCACAACATTAGGGATCCTCCGCGGTACTGATCTCTTTCCACAAATTTTGCATCCCGAAGTCGTGTTCCACGTTCCCTCCAGATGCGAATCCGTTGAGAATCACTCTCCAGGCCAAATCGGGACTCATCTGTGAAAAGAACATTGGCTAACTATTTGACTGTCCTGGTGATATGTTGTCCACTCTAGACATTGCCTTCTGTGAAGACGTGTCACACATACAGGTGGTCTCGGACACAAAAGGTCACTCTGCCGAAGCCTTCTGTACACCGTTTGCCGCAATACAACACGTACAGTGGCTTCTGCGAGGTCATATGCCAATTCCCGTGTGGGACTAAGGCGGTACTGAATTTACACTGCCTTGACAGCGGCTGTCGGTTTTCACTAGTACCCAACAAGGTACAGTCGTCCAGTTCGCACTGTATTTTAGCAGCCACAGAACGTTGTCAAGTGACTCACACAACTGGCGCATTAAGTCACCCGATAAAAGGAGCGTGTTTACCCGCAGAAATAGCGAGTGATTTCGACGATTCAACCCGGAATTTGCGGAGGCGATTTGTCGACTGTTTACAAGAGAAGCTACATTATACTGAATCAAGTCGAAGCGTCTTGGAAATAACAAAGAATCTCAGAACCCATGTCTCTCTTTGTGAATCTGAACATAAACTCATTAACACATGCCGGATGAAAATGAATCACTTCAAATCGATGGAACGAATCTCCAAGATCTTTGATTCGAAATGTACCTCTGTGCACGATTGTCAAAAATTATCTGGTGGCGGTGAGCATACAATCAGGTGACAGAAGCACCTTCAGAATAGCTGTTGTGACTTGGTGAAATGAAATGATAGCACGGCACTGATGGCGGGGAGTCTCCACCTGGGGAAGTTCGACCGCCGAGTTGCAAGGCGTTTCATTTAACGCCACATTGGGCGACTGGCGTGTCGATGACGATTAAATGATGAGGACAATACAAAACCCAGTCCCTGAGCGGAAAACGTCTCCGACTCGGCTGGGAATCGAACCCTAGCCCACTGCGTGGTGGTCAGACAGGTTGACCACTCGACTAAGGGGGCGGACGGTGACTTGGTGATTTTCTAAGACGAGAAAGAGACAACTGCTGCCAATTATCGAATGAACAGCGTGATGTATACTGAGGTGACGAAAGTCATGGGACAGCGACATGCACTTATACAAATGGCAGTAGTTTCGTCTACACAAAGTATAAAAGGGCAGTGCATGGCGGAATTCATTTGTACTCAGGTGGTTCGTGTAGAAAGGTTTCCGACGTGATTATGGCCATACGACACAAATTAACAGGTTTTGAACGCGGAATGGTAGTTGGAGTTAGACCAATGGGACATTCCATTTCGGAGATCGTTAGGAATTTCAATATTCCGAGATTCACAACGTCGAGTGTGCCGAGAATACCACATTTCAAGCATTACCGGTACATCTCACCATCACCTCTCACCGCAGACAATGTAGTGGCTGACGTCCCTCAGTTAACGACCAAGAGCAGCGGCGTTTGTGTAGAGCTGTCAGTGCTAATAGACAAGTAACAGTCGACGAACGTACCCGTTAGGACAGTGTGGCCAAACGTGTCGTTAATGGGCTATGGCAGCAGATGAACGATGCGAGTGCCTTAAGCTAACAGCACGATATCGCCTGCAGCGCCTCCCCTGGGTTCGTGACCATATCGGTTGGACACTAGACGACCGCAAAACCGTGGCCTCGTCAGATGGTTCCCGATTTCAGTTGCTAAGAACCAATGGTAGAGTTCGCGTGTGGTGCAGACCCTGCGAAGCCATGGACGCATGTTGTCAACAAGGCAATGTGCAAGCTGGTGGTGGCTCCATAATGGTGTGGGCTGTGTTTACATGAAACGGACTGGGTCCTCCGGTCCAACTGAACCGAATCCTGTACCGACAACACTTTCGCTTCCAGAATGAGATTTTCACTCTGCAGCGGAGTGTGCGCTGATATGAAACTTCCTGGCAGATTAAAACTGTGTGCCCGACCGAGACTCGAACTGATATGAAACTTCCTAGCAGATTTAAACTGTGTGCCCGACCGAGACTCGAACTCGGGACCTTTGCCTTCCGCGGGCAAGTGCTCTGCTATCTGAGCTACCGAAGCACGACTCACGCCCGCTACTCCCAGCTTTACTTCTGCCAGCACCTCGTCTGCTACCTTCCAAACTTTACAGAAGCTCTCCTGCGAACCTTGCAGAACTAGCACTCCTGAAAGAAAGGATATTGCGGAGACATGGTTTAGCCACAGCCTGGGGGATGTTTCCAGAATGAGATTTTCACTCTGCAGCGGAGTGTGCGCTGATATGAAACTTCCTGGCAGATTAAAACTGTGTGCCCGACCGAGACTCAACTGATATGAAACTTCCTGGCAGATTAAAACTGTGTGCCCGAGCGAGACTCGAACTCGGGACCTTTGCCTTCCGCGGGCAAGTGCTCTACTATCTGAGCTACCGAAGCACGACTCACGCCCGCTACTCCCAGCTTTACTTCTGCCAGTACCTCGTCTCCTACCTTCCAAACTTTACAGAAGCTCTCCTGCGAACCTTGCAGAACTAGCACTCCTGAAAGAAAGGATATTGCGGAGACATGGCTTAGCCACAGCCTGGGGGATGTTTCCAGAATGAGATTTTCACTCTGCAGCGGAGTGTGCGCTGATATGAAACTTCCTGGCAGATTAAAACTGTGTGCCCGACCGAGACTCGAACAGTTTTAATCTGCCATGAAGTTTCAACACTTTCGCTGTTATGGACGGCGCCGGCCGATGTGGCCGAGCGGTTCTAGGCGCTTCAGTCTGGAACCGCGGGACCGCTACGTTCGCAAGTTCGAATCCTGCCTCGGGCATGGATGTGTGTGATGTCCTTAGGTTAGTTAGGTTTAAGTAGTTCTAAGTTATAGGGGACTGATGATCTCAGATGTTAAGTCCCATAGTGCTCAGAGCCATTTGAACCATTTGTTATGGACGGCCATTTGCAGGGAAGTTTCAACGACTTGTTGAGTCCATGCCGCGTCGAGCTGCTGCAATATGCTGGGCAAAAGGAAGTCCGACAATACATTGGGAAGTATCCCACGACTTTCCTCACCTCGTTCTATACAGTAAACTGATGACGAGCATCTGGTTTTAAGCGACACAATAATAAATGAGAGCTGCTGTCACAATATGGTGGTTCTTACGTGACGAGTCAAGTAAGTTTGAATTCATCAGACTTCTGACAGGTTTGATGTGCCCCGCCACGAATTCGTCTCCTGTGGAAACTTCTTCATCTCAAAATAGTACTTGCAACGTCCTCAAATATTTGTTCGATATATTTCACTCTCTGTCTTCCCCTACAGTTTTTACCACCTAAAGCGGCCTCGAATGCCATGCATCACGTGTTCTGTCATACTGTACTTGCTTCTTTTCATTGATTCCCACATGCTCCTCTCCTCGCCGATTCTGTGTAGAACAACTTCGTTTCTTATCTCATCAGTCAAATGGTTCAAATGGCTCTGAGCACTATGCGACTTAACTTCTGAGGTCATCAGTCGCCTACAACTTAGAACTAATTAAACCGAACTAATCTAAGGACATCACACACATCCATGCCCGAGGCAGGATTCGAACCTGCGACCGTAGCGGTCGCTCGGTTCCAGACTGTAGCGCCTAGAACCGCACGGCCACTCTGGCCGGCTCTCATCAGTCTATCCAATTTTTAGCATCCTTCTGAAACCACACGACTCAATCGCTTCTATACTATTCGCTTCCGGTTTTCCCACAGTGCCGGCCGTTATGGCCGAGTGGTTGTAGGCGCTACAGTCTGGAACCGCGCGACTGCTACGGTCGCAGGTTTGAATCCTGCCTCGGGCATGGATGTGTATGATGTCCTTAGGTTAGTTAGGTTTAAGTAGTTCTAGGGGACTGATGACCTCAGCAGCTAAGTCCCATAGTGCTCAGAGCCATTTGAACCATTTTTTCCCACAGTCAGTGATTTACTTCCACGCAGTGCTATGCTTCAAACTTACATTCTCAAGATATTTCTACCTCAAATTAACGTTGATGTTAGATATTAATAGACTTCTTTTGACCAGGAATGTCTTGTTTACCTGTGGTAATCTGTAATTTTCGGGATCCTTCGTCCCCTAATCGTCACGGAATACATAAACAAAACAATATCAAGAGTAGCAAAGGGTCTAACACAGCGCTTCGGAAGACTCGATAGCTTTCCTATCTCACCGTTCGCATGTGCCGGTTCGTACACACGTAAATTTAGCGACAGTAGAGAGCCGCTGTTTATTGTGCAGAACGCCGTGGAATGACGAAAAAGGGTAAGAAGACTCTTGATACAATGAAGAGAAAGATGCGCAGATGACTAAGTGAGAAATAAAATTTTCGTCAAAGATTTGGCGTCTCTTGAATTGAGAGAAAAACTCGACTCCTACGGTATGGTTATTTAATGTGTAGACAGGACAAATCTGTAGTAAAACAACTCTCGAATTTGACTCAGGTGACTCACGGCCACTTGGGAGATCCACAAACGGATAATCCGACAACATCACGATGTTGGTTTGAACCGGAAGATGTCAGTAATCGAGCGAAATGTTTGAAAAGCTTGTAGCGAAACCGTGGAAATGCTTAGAAATAGCCTGTAAAGCTTCTACGGAGGTTGTAGGTTGTGTTTAATAATAAATGTTAAGAAAAAAATCTGTGTGTTTCACCGTTTCCGAGTTAATTAGCGTTGAAGTTAGTCAATCAGGTCCCCCAGAGACGGTGTCGCCAAACCTGTCCTTCGTTTGGTTCCCTAACACCGAACAAGTGATCGATACAAAAACTGGATATGGGACGGTAGTAGAGGTCGAGCCCGAACCAAAAACTGAGAAGTTTCGTGCGCTATCATCTACGCCATGAGAATTACTGACATTAATTGTATCTGGTGGGCTGCTTGAATTTGCGTGCGCAACGGTCTGATTGGCTAACTCAAAACCCTAATTAATTCAGAAACGGCGCAAAGTATCGAATTTTTTCTCAACAATTACAATCTACACTACAACACCCTTTCAAGCTTCTCAGACTGTTTATGAGCACCCTGTATAATGGGCGACCATACGTTTAGAAGGTCGTACAGTCCAGAATCGCTACGCCAGTCAGGCGAAATCGCCGTGAGCATTGAGGCAATAATCTCACTGCCACACCAGGTGGTAAAACACAATATCCTGCTGCACATACTCGTCCGAGCGGAATCGTCGACTGTTCAAAGTTTTTTTTAAGGCACTGAAGGCGTGATACTTGCACGGGAAGAGATCAGGACTATAGGGCAGGAGCTCGAGTGTCTCCCTCTTGAGTCGGCGTAACTTCTGCGTTACGACGTTTGTGATGTTGGGATGTGTGTTGTCGTGAAACAGCAGCTCCCGTTGTCGAATCGTCTCCCAACAGTGGTTTCCGACAGGCATGATGCTCCATATACACTCATCGTTCACCGATGGATGTCTACCAGTGTTTGTTTTCGGCAGCCAAGAAAAGAGCATCAGCACGTTGGTCCCATTTGGACGCCTTTGGTAATAACGTCGCTATACGAGGTGCGACAGTAAAGTAATGAGACTGTTGTGAAAAAAATGTTGCTTACCGTTTTAGTCAACTTTAGTGTTGTCCCCTTCAAAGTAGTTCCCTTCTGATTGCAAACACTTTTTCCAGCGCTTCTGCCATTGACGGTAACATTTCAGGAACTCATCTTCTGTGATGTCCTCCAAGACCATCGTCACAGGTTTTTGGACCTCTTGTGTTGTTTGAAAATGGTGTTCCTTGACCGCTGTTTTGAATCTTGGAAACAGAAAAAAGTCCACCGAGTGATGAATAAGGCGGCTGTGGTAGTACTGAAATTTGTTTTGAGGTTAAAAATTGCTGTACTAGCAGATCAGTATGGGACGGCGCATTATCGTGATGCAGAATCCAATTATCAGCAATGTTGGCACGGACATGAAGAACTCTTTTACAAAGTCTTTCTACAATTTCTTTGTAGCAATATTGGTTAACTGTTTGTCCAGGAGGCATCCAATCTTTATGTACAATTCCCTTGGAATCAGAGAAGCACACAAGCATGCATTTCACTTTTGACTTTGACATGCGACCTTTTTTTGGTCTGGGCGATCCCTTTGAGCACCATTGCGAACTCTGGAGTTTTGTCTCTGGATCTAACTAAAAAAACCAACTTTCATCACCAGTGATAACACGGCTCAACAATTCTGGATTGATTTCCGTTTGCTATAACAGATCGGCTGCCACATTTGGTGTGAGATTTTTGGGGACCATTTTTGCACAAATCTTTCTCATACCAAGATCTTCAGTTATTATTAGATAAACCGTTTCTCGATTGATGTTCAGTTCTTCTGCAATCATTTTCAGGGGTAATCTTCGATCAGATCGTACGAGTTCACGCACCCCGGCGAAGTTGACATCTGTCGGTGAGGTTGATGGTCGTGTACTGCGGTCTTCATCTTCAACACTCGTTCTGCCTTCACTAAAGATATTATGCCAACGAAAAACTTGAGCTCTTGACATAACCTCCTCTCCAAAAGTCTTCTGAAGCTTACCGTAAGTTGTTGTCGCGCTTTCAGTCAATTTAACGCAAAAAGAAATGGCATACTGTTGCGCAATATTATGCGGTTCCATTTCCGTGACGAGAGACACAATCACATGTTAACTTATTACAGCACAACTCACGACTGAGCAGTTGCATCGATGTGCCACTTGGTCTAGAAGCAGATTATAGACCAAGGTCAAAGATATTGTGCCTACGCAAGTTTGCAGGGTTGCCACATCTTACAAAGAAAATCAGTCTCATTACTTTATTGTCGCACCTCGTATTTCACGTTTCCGCATTTACACGCGTGTGAGAAAGTCTCAAACGCCACACCAATCCCTTGCTTAGATGTCAGTGCTTATATACCGGCTCCGGAGTCGCGTTACTCTGTATACATGCTGCAGCAACGCCCTGAAAAGGGAACTTTTTGGTCAGCCCTTACACAGAGGTTACAAAATGTCGTGAGATAGCGGTAGGGACAAATATAGATGGAAGTAGTGTCACGTACACGAGGTATAAAGACAGTGAGTGCATTGACGGAGCTGTCATTTGTACTCAGGTGATTCATGTGGAAAAGTGTGTGACGTGATTACGGCCACACGACGGGTATTAGAAGACTTTGAAAGCGGATGGCAGTTGGAGCAACATGTATGGGACATTCCGTTTCGGAAATCGTTAGGGAATTCACTATTCCGAGATCCACAGTGTCAAGAAGTGCCGAAAATACCGCATTTCAGCATTATCGCACACTACGGACCACGCAGTGGTCGACAGCCTTCATTTAACGTAGAGTTGGTAGTGCTAAAAGACAAGCAACACTGTGTGAAATAACAGCAGAAATCAATGTGGGACGTACGACGAACGTATTTCTTAGTTCAGTGCGGCGAAATTTGGTGTTAATGGGCTATGGCAGCATGCGACTGACGCTGGTGCCTTTGCTAACATGACGTGCAGCGCCTCTCCGCAGCTTGTGACCATATCGGACCCTGGACGTTTGGTGAACAGTGGCCTGGTCATATGAGTCCCGATTTCAGTTGTTAGTCCTGATGGTAGAATTCAAGTGTAACGCAGACCCCACGAAGCCATGGATACAAGTTGTAAACAAAGCACTGTGGAAGCTGGTGGTGATCCCATAATGGTGTGGACTGTTGACTGTCTTTGTATGAAATGGACTGCGTTCTCTAGTCCACGTGAACTGTCTTGACTGTAAACGGTTATGTTCGGCTACTTGGAGAACATTCACAGCCATTCATGAACGTCATGTTCCCAATGACTGAATGTTTATGTATTACAATTTCCCATGTCACCAGGCCACAGTTGTTCGCTATTGGTTTGAAGAAAGGTTCTGATATTTCGAGAGATTGATTTGGACACCCAGATCACCCGATATGAATCCCCTCGAACATTTAAGGTATACAGGGTGGTCCATTGATCGTGACCAGGCCAAATATCTCACGAAATAAGCATCAAACGAAATTTGTCTAGCTTGAAGGGGGAAACCAGATGGCGCTATGGCTGGCCCGATAGATGGCGCTGCTATAGGTCAAACGGATATCAACTGCGCTTTTTCAAAAAGGAACCCCCATTTTTTATTACATATTCGTGTAGTACGTAAAGAGATATGAATGTTTTCGTTGGACAACTTTTTTCGCTTTGTGATAGATGGCGCTGTAATAGTCACAAACATATGGCTCACAATTTTAGACGAACAGTTGGTAACAGGTAGGTTTTTTAAATTAAAATACAGAACGTAGGTACGTTTGAACATTTTATTTCGTTTGTTCCAATGTGATACATGTACCTTTGTGAACTTATCATTTCTGATAACGCATGCTGCTACAGCGTGGTTACCTGTAAATACCACATCAAAATGATGTCCGTGAACCTCACTGCATTTGGCAATACGTGTAACGACATTCCTCTCAACAGCGAGTAGCTCGTCTTCCGTAATGTTCGCACTTGCATTGACAATGCGGTGACGCATCTTGTTACGCGTTGTCGGTGGATCACGATAGGAAATATCTTTCAACTTTCCCCACAGAAAGAAATCCAGGGATGTGAGATCTGGTGAACGTGCGGGCCATGGTACGGTGCTTCGACGACCAATCCACCTGTCATGAAATATGCTATTCAATACCGCTTCAACCGCACGCGAGCTATGTGCCGGACATCCATCATGTTGGAAGTACATCGCCATTCTGTCATGCAGTGAAACATCTTGTAGTAACATCGGTAGAACATTACGTAGGAAATCAACATACATTGGACCATTTAGATTGCCATCGATAAAATGGGGGCCAATTATCCTTCCTCCCATAATGCCGCTCCATACATTAACCTGCCAAGGTCGCTGATGTTCCATTTGTCGCAGCCATCGTGGATTTTCCGTTGCCCAGTAGTACATATTATGCCGCTTTACGTTACCGCTGTTGGTGAATAACGCTTCGTCGCTAAATAGAACGCGTGCAAAAAATCTGTCATAGTCCCGTAATTTCTCTTGTGCCCATCGGCAGAACTGTACACGACGTTCAAAGTCGTCGCCATGCAATTCCTGGTGCATAGAAATATGGTACGGGTGCAATCGATGTTGATGTAGCATTCTTAACACCGACGTTTTTGAGATTCCCGATTCTCGCGCAATTTGTCTGCTACCGATGTATGGATTAGCCACGACAGCAGCTAAAACATCTACTTGGGCATCATCATTTGTTGCAGGTCGTGGTTGACGTTTCACATGTGGCTGAACACTTCCTGTTTCCTTAAATAACGTAACTATCCGGCGATCGAAAAAATGGCTCTGAGAACTATGGGACTTACCATCTTAGGTCATCAGTCCCCTATAACTTAGAACTACTTAAACCTAACTAACCTAAGGACAGCACACACATCCATGCCCGAGGCGGGATTCGAACCTGCGACCGTAGCAGTCGCGCGGTTCCAGACTGAAGCGCCTAGAACCGCTCGGCCACCGCGGCCGGCTCCGGCGAACGGTCCAGACACTTGGATGATGTCGTCCAAGATACATAGCACACGCCCGTTGGGCATTTTGATCACAATAGCCATACATCAACACGATATCGACCTTTTCTGCAATTGGTAATCGGTCCATTTTAACACCGGTAATGTATCACGAAGCAAATACCGTCCGCTCTGGCGGAATGTTACGTGTTACCACGTACTTATACGTTTGTGACTATTACAGCGCCATCTGTCACAAAGCGAAAAAAGTGGTCCAACTAAAGCATTCATATTTCTTTACGTACTACACGAATATGTAATGAAAAATGGGGGCTTCTATTAAAAAAAAAAAAAAAACGCAGTTGATATCTGTTTGGCCTATGGCAGCGCCATCTAGCGGACCAACCATAGCGCCATCTGGCTTCCCCCTTCAAGCTAGACGAGTTTCGTTCTTTGTAGTTTTATCGTTTGATGCTTATTTCGTGAGATATTTGCCCGGTCACGATCAATGAACCACCCTGTATAATCGAGAGGCACAAAAACTTACACTGGCAACACTTCCGCAGTTATGGGCGGCTATAAAGGCAGTATGGCTCAGTATTTTTGCAGGAGACTTCCACTGATTTGTGGAACCATGCCACGTCGAACTCCTGCACTACCCCGTGAAAAGGAGTCCGATACGATATTAGGAGGTATCCCTTGACTTTTGTCGCCTCAGTGTATAGCAAAAAAGCGGCTTATATCGTGATAGACGGTAAGAAAGCCTAGAGAGACGCTGGAGCGCCTGTACAGTGGGCCGTGTAGGTCCACGACCCGAGCAGCGAGCGGCCGCCGCCTGTGTAACGGGCAGCGGCGGCGCTTTTCTCGCAGCCCGGCTTCTTGTTGGTCGCCTTGTCCGCTGACCGAGACCGAGGCGCAGCGGCTGCCTCGCGCCGACACGCTCCGCCCGCCAAGTGGTCTGCAGCCCCGGGGCTGATGTCCGATAGACGGTCCTCTCCAGCTATTCAGGCTCCTCTGCACTCGTGGCGCCTTGCCAGCTAGTCCTCTGCGCCTCTCTTCCGACCAGTGTTCCAGCGATTTTGTTCTGTCAGTAGGCTCTCCACGAATAGGCGGCGTATCACGGGGCGTCAAACCAAATGCGGTCGCAGACGTGAGTTCTTTTTGGTTAATGAGCCCTCAAAGTAGATCACTCCGCACTGTCTTGCCATCGCGATTTGTTACTACACGATTCTCCACAGTCAGTTGTCGGCTGCATCTCCCGCCAACCACATTGTTTTTCCTCCCGAAAATCGATAAGCCTGAAATAGTAGCATTAACTTCATTAGCGAATCTACGGAGAACCAAAAGCGTCAGTGCATTCTAAGGGGGTGACACACTAAAAAGAGCACATTATAAATGTTCCATTACCTCGTCGACAAAATTCATGCTCTTAAATTAAGGATAATTGCAGAACGTGGTGCCACACAACGTGGCACTACACAAAACTGGCGCTGATAGCATAGGCACATAGGGAACACACACCACACATATCTGTAAGTCCACAGTATTGGCGATAAGTTGAGAAAACTGTCCCGAAACACATGTGCTACGCCAGTGTTTCCTGCGTATGCACCCCGACATCAATATGGAATATGATCACCATGCACACGTACACAGGCCGCACAACTGGTTGGCATACTCTGGATCAGGTGGTCGAGCAGCTGCTGGGGTATAGCCTCCCATTCTTGCACCAGTGCCTGTCGGAGCTCCTAAAGTGTCGTCGGGGTTTGAAGACGCGCAGCGATACGTCGACCGATAACATCCCAGACGTGCTCGATGGGGTTTAGGTCTGGAGAACAGGCAGGCCACACCATTCGCCTGATATCTTCTGTTTCGAGGTACTCCTCCAATATGGTAGCTCGGTGGGGCCGCGCGTTATCATCTATCAGGAGGAGGGTGGAACCCACTGCACCCCTGAAAAGGCGGACATACTGGTGCAAATTGATGTCCCGATACACTTGACCTGCCACAGTTCCTCCGTCAAAGACATGCAGGAATGTACGTGTGCCATCATAATCCCACCCCACACCATCAGATCACAACCTCCACACAGGTCCCTTTCAAGGACATTAAGGGGTTTGGTATCTGGTTCCTGGTTCACGCCAGATGAAAACCCGGCGAGAATCACTTTTCAGACTATACCTGGACTCGTCCGTCAACATAACCTGCGACCACTGTTCCAATGACCATGTACTGTGTTCTTGACATCAGACTTTACGGCCTCTACTGTGACCCGAGGTCAATGGAATGCACCGTGCAGTTATCCAGGCGAATAAACCATGTCTGTTGTCTAGAGACAACTGTTCCAGTGGCTGCGGTAAGATTCCGAGCAAGGGTATCTGCAGTACACCGTGGCCGTCTGCGGGCACTGACGGTGAGATATCGGTCTTCTGGTGGTGTTGTACACTGTGGACGTACCGTGCTGTAGCGCCTGGACACGTTTCTTGCCTGCTGGAATCGTTGCTACAATCTTGAGATCACACTTTGTGGCACACGGAGGGCCCGTGCTACGACCTGCTGTGTTTGACCAGCCTCCAGCCGCCCTAGTATTCTACCCCAGTACGTATTCTTTGAGACATTTTCAACACACAGTGACCATTAGCACGTGTGAAAACGTCTGCACACTTACTCGCTGGAGCGTACTCTGACATGCACCAACACACCTCTGTGAACTGCTGCCAGCGCCACCGTGCGATGACTGCAGCTCAAATGCACCGCATGGTCACCTCGAGGTGATTTAAGCCCACAAACCGCCCACCAGAACGTTGTTTCACCATGTATCAGCATTATTCTTAATTTATGAGAGTGAGTGTATATTGCCGTATAAAGACAAGTCATTGTTTAATGATGGTACCAAATAGTACGGAAAATTCTGGACCGATTTGCTTCAAATTTTTACTTGATACTCTAATAAACTTTCTGACCGGCATAGGCTGCACATTTTTAATAGATATACATACAGGGTGGCTGTAATTGAAATTCTAGTTCTTTGTAGAAAAAGAACCAACGCTCAGAATAACGTCAAATTTGAACAGCATATTATTGATGCAGGAGGAATGTCATGGAACAAAAAAATTAACGAACATTTTGCCAACAGATGGCGCTGTAAGCATCTTAAGGTGAGTGCAGTCGGCTGCAAATGACGGATGAATCACAATACGGTTATGCTATTTTGTCTAAAAGTGACATAGTGAGATCGTGGTTGTGTACAATTAATGTAGGTTGATTCTTACAAAGAAGAAGACAGCAAGCAGCCACTATTAATACTGCTATTTATTTTAATAAATAGCGCCGTAACCGGTTTCGAACTGGCAAGTTCATCATCAGACGGCTGTTCACATAATTTGCAAGATACACTTTACATACTCTTCAGTTTTGGATTTTTATTCTTCCACCGTGGCGAAATATTCTTGGTGTGTTGGTGCCATCGAAAATTCCGCTCGATTTTGTTGCGAAGTTGCAGGATCGTATTTTTCAAATATTCCAAGATATACCTAGCACTTAACGTAATTTGTACATCACCATATTGTGTGAAGCACCACACACACACCCACACCAAAAAGTATTTGCCACTGCTTCCTCGAACGCTGAATATCAGTGATCACAACCGATTTGCCGATGCATTTTAAGCAACTTCAATTTACAATCAAGGTTTCATTTGTAAAAACAATAAACAAGTCTCAAGGTCGTGGAGGGAATAGGAGATGGGCACAGGGATGGGGGGAGGAAATGGACATCATACAGAGGCGAAGAAGGAGATGGACAACGTGATACAGGAGGAGGAGATGGAGAAAGATAAATGAGGGGGAGATGGATAGAGTATTTAGAGAAGAGGTCGTAAGATGATCGTCAAGTACAGCACTTTCGCGTTTTGTAAGCTGTATTCAAATATGTCGTCCACCCTGTTCAGCATGTATGTACAAAGCTGTCTTGCTTCGTATTGTTTCGGGGTTCGAATTTCAGTAGGTGCTGAAGTGTTTTCACGCTCGTGAATGCTTCGCAACATGGAAATCCGCGTTGTAGTATCACCACTCCATGTCCATGTCAGCTTTCACATTTCGTGTGGGGACTGATTAACGTTCTATGACCGTTCCTAGGATATCTGGCTGACTGGAAGCACAACAAATACTTAAGGAACATTTGCTTACTCTTTATTAATCTTTATGAGATTGGAATGTGAAAAGTTCTCGGCAATGCATGTCTATGGTGCACGTAGCAATAAAATTTGGGAATGGTAATGGTAATGAAATTGTTGGTCACCTAGCCAAAGAATCTTCTGCGCCAGGGGACTAAAATATCTAGTATGTATTACAAAAATGTTCTTCTTAGAAACATCGCAGGAGACTGACGACAGGACGCAAAAGTAAGAATTCAGAAATAATGCACCCAGTTGCTCCTCCGCGAAATATCATCCTCTTTCAATCTCAGGGGATCGAGCGACTGATGCAGTGGTAAGACGTTGGATCCGTGTTCGAGTGAACGTCCGTCCAAATCCCTGTTCGACGATCCAAATTAAGACTTTCCATGGTCTCATCAAATCCTGTATGGCAATTTCGGTTTGGTTCCTTCCCAAAGGACACGATCCGTTTCTGTCGCCAATCTGAACATTTGCTGCATCTCTAACGGCCTCGTAGCCGTTGTATTACTTATCGTTCAATCTCTAGGTGTCAGTCTTCTCTGAAATTAGCTACGGACGTTTTCAAAAAGATCAGTAGTTGCAGGACACAAATTATTTGTCTCGTGAAGAAAAGAACGCACAAACCATCTTAGCTTTTCAGGCATAGTGCTAGTTCTGCAAGGCCTGCAGGAGAGCTTCTGTGATGTCTGGAAGGTAAAAGACGAGGTACTGCCGGAATTGAAGCTGTGAGGAGGCATCGTCCGTCGTGCTTGGGTAGCTCAGACGGCAGAGCGCTTGCCCCCGAAAGGCAAAGGTTCCGAGTTAGAGTCTCAAAATGGTTCAAATGGCACTAAACACTATGGGACTTCACATCTGAAGTCATCAGTCCCCTAGACTTAGAACCACTTAAACCTACCTAACCTAAGGACATCACACACATCCATGCCCGAGGCACGATTCTAACCTGCGACCGTAGCAGCAACGCGGTTCCGGACTGAAGCGCCTAGAACCGCTCGGCCACAACGGCCGCCTGTTCGAGTCTCATTGCGGCACACAGTTCTAATCTGCCAGGAAGTTTCATACCAGGCCTAGGAGACATTACGTTATGGCTGTCTCCTTACACCAGTTACTGAAGCTCCATCACCAACCTTTGTGACGACTCTGTTAACAACACGAGATCACAGGAGTTAGAACACGCTATTCAGTTACACCGTCGCAGCAGGCTTTGAAACTTATTACTAAGACAATCTAGTCCAAGTGTGTAAACATTTAACGTAACAGCCGGCCGGAGCGGCCGTGCGGTTCTAGGTGCTACAGTCTGGAACGGAGCGACCGCTACGGTCGCAGGTTCGAATCCTGCCTCGGGCATGGATGTGTGTGATTTCCTTAGGTTAGTTAGGTTTAAGTAGTTCTAAGTTCTAGGGGACTGATGACCACAGATGTTAAGTCCCATAGTGCTCAGAGCCATTTGAACCATTTAACGTAACAATAATAATATCTACTGGAAGAATCAAATATTTATATTACTTATATGAATAAGCTAGAGGTACAGTTTAAAAAGTCCGCCTGCTTAGCTGCGTGGTAACGTGCTCGCCTCCCGTACCAGCGCGCCAGGGTTCGATTCTCGGCCGGGTTGGAGATTTTCTCCGCTCGTGGACTGGGTGTTGTGTTGTCCTCATCATCATTTCATCCTCATTACCGGCGCGCAACAAGACTTGCACTTGGCAGTCGAACTCCCCCGAATAGGGACCTCCCGGCCAACGATGCCATACGCTCGTTTTCTCTATGTAAGTAGGCTGTTTATGTTTTCTCTATGTAAGTAGGCTGTTTATGTTTTCTTATTGGCAACGTTACGTAGCACTCAATATGAAAATCACTGGCTGTGCTGTGTGCAGTCTGTCGCTAGTTTGCATTGTTGTAATACTCGCCATTGTAGTGTTAGGCAGCTGGCTGTGAACAGCACGTAGCGTTGCGCAGTTGGAGGTGAGCCGCCAGCAGTGGTGGATGTGGGGAGAGAGATGGCGGAGTTTTGAAATTTGTCATGAACTGCTATATTTATATATGATGATATCAAGGTAAATACATTGTTTGTTCTCTATTAATATCTTTCATTTGCTAACTATCCCTATCAGTAGTTAGTGCCTTCCATAGTTTGAATCTTTTATTTAGCTGGCAGTAGTGGCGCTCGCTGTATTGCAGTAGCTTGCGCAGCGAAGATTTTTGTGAGGTAAGTGATTTGTGAAAGGTATAGTTTAATGTTAGTCAGGGCCATTCTTTTGTAGGGAATTTTGAAAGTCAGATTGCGTTGCGCTAACAAAATATTGTGTGTCAGTTTAAGCACAGTCGTGTATAAATTGTTCAAAGGGGACGTTACATATGGCGACCCTGCCAGGATACCTCACTGGAATCTTCTGATTTTTCTTGTAGTTTGTGTAATTGGTGTAGCTATTGTTTATTGGTAGCACGTAATCATAGAGAGAATTTCCTTTGTAGTTGTAGTGTTTCATTGTTGTACAGTAAAACAGTTGTGGCATGCACGTAGATTTGCACCAAGTATTTCGCAGCTGCGCTGGCAATTAAGTAGACATTATTTCCATTGCTATGTTATTTTATTTTGCTCTTCAAATTGTGCTTTTCTGTGTTGTCGTGTGAAATACTGTGACAATAATGGCGTGTGAAAAACGTAATACTAGGCTCCAAAGTAAACTGAGAAATGACAGTGAAGACGAAAGCAGTGTGTTAGCGCCGCAGAGTAATGAATTAACTAATGTTCAAAGTAGTGATTTGGTAATTGCGCATAGGGAAATGGAGCGGGCGGCAAACAATGGTGTAGACAGTGAAACAGGTAGTGAACAGGGAAGCGTTATCGATCGATTGGTCGGCAACAGCTCGCCTCAGGAATCGGGAATGACAGAACACAATATTGCAAATACTGCAGACTCAGGTTTTGGGTTCTCACCGTTTTCTCAAATGAGTCAAGACACATTTTCCGCTTGTCAAAATGTGAATGTTGCCGGTGCAACTTCACTGCCGAAAAGCACTGAGGAACATGTTTCAGACACCAGTGCATTGTTATTACAATTAATGCAACAAATGGGACAAAAGCTTGAAAAGTTAGACACAATGGAACAACACCAGAGACAAACACAGCAACAGTTAGACACAGTGGAACAAAATCTCAAAAAGTTAGACACAGTGGAACAAAATCTTAAAAAGTTAGACACAATGGAACAACACCAGAGACAAACACAGCAACAGTTAGACGCAATGGAACAAAATCTTCAGAAGTTAGACACCACACTTGAACAAACACGCGAAGATTTAACTACTGAGTTACATAACATTGAATCGAAATGTCAAAAAGTCTGTAATGACGTAAAAACACAAATTTGTGAGCATTTTCAACCTATTTTTTCGCGGCATGAAAATGCATTACAGAATCACGAAGCAGCCATAAAAGAACTGCAAACCATTGTTCATGAAAATCATGAGACCTTGTGGGCTAAAATTGACTCAGTTGCATCTACCGATTCGGTTATGCAACTTGCAAGAACTCAGGAAAACTTAAAGGACACAGTAGATACCCTGAAAATTGGTTCAGAAAGACACATGGAGGAAATAAGTACACTATCGGAGAAAGTAGCCGAACTTTCGGATCAGGTCACTAACTTATCTACAAAGGTAGATGATGATCTGAATGACACAAGACCCGTAGCCTTCACTGACACAGAAGAGTATGAACAAATAAGAAAATTCAAACAAAATCAAAATCAAATCAATACACAGTACAAAAGAGAAATCCGGGAAGTACAAGATCAGTTGGCACAATTAGTACAAGAATTACGTATTTCAGAGGACACTCGCGCTCCAACACGGGAAGAGGGACTTAGAAACACGGAAAAGCCGCAAAATAATAACACAGGGCATTTCGGAAGTTATGAAAGAAATTGGCAATGTGCACCGAATTTTGAGATGGAACGGCCGACACGACCTAACAATGACCGATATGCGACTCGCCGACATGATGATTTTGACTATAAGCTGTTCATGACTACACGTAAATTCAAAACATTTAAGAATTCTGGCAACGACATTCATCCACAAGCATGGCTCCATCAATTCTCTCATTGTTTTCCTCCCAACTGGTCATTAGAGCACAGATTAGAATTTATGTGTGGCTACTTAGAGAATGAACCAGCTGTAAGAATGCGGTCGGTCATTCACGATTGCCACAGTGAAGGAGAGTTTTACCATGCCTTCCTCTCAGCATATTGGTCTCAAGCCACACAAGACCGTGTAAAACATAGCATCATAATGATGAAACGTTTCGAACAATCTGAATTTTCCAGTCTTATGAAATATTTTGAAGACATGTTGCACAAGAATCAGTACCTGTCAAACCCATACAGCCCCTCAGAACTTATCCGCATTTGCTTAATCAAACTGCCTGAACATTTACGACATATTATTTTGGCAAGACGTTGCAAAGACGATATTGAAGCATTTCAGGGACTCTTACAAGAATTAGAAATTGACACTGACAATCGCGGAACGCGAAACCAGGAACACAACAATTACAGGTCACATCCGTCGCAATTCCGCGATGAAAGAAGTAATAACTTAACACGACAAGGCTATTCTCACAACACAAATCGTGACCAAAGCAGACACCACCCGTATGACAATCACTGGCAGAGTAATAGTTACAGAGGAAGATCGCACTTCCGTAATTATGAATATGACAGAGATAACCATAGAAACAGACAATATGGAAACCAAAACAATTATTATCAAGGGAGACAAAATAACTTCAGACGCAACAGTTCAGCGCGCAGTTACGATTCCGGGAGAAATTCTCCACCACATGACCGACAAGAAAGAAACTACAGGAACTACCGACATGACGACAGACGATATGATCGTAACGACAGATCTGAATTGCATCAGAACTGGCGGGATTCGAACAGAGCAGGGCCTTCTCGTCAGAGCGAATTTCTAGAAGTTAGGTCTCCTAATCCCAATAACAACGCGCGCCAACAAAGAGACAGACAATGACTCACGCCGCAGGCACCCACGTGCGCCGGCTGGCTCAGAGAAAAATAACATAGACGCTAACCTTGTGAAAAATTCCAGTATTCTTTACCGACGTATACTGCATGATAATTGTGTTCAAGCTGAAATTCTGAGTACCTTGAAGAGTAAAAGATTGTACCACATTTCACATGTAAAACCGATTATTGAAAGGTAATCTGCTTTTTAACTTTGTCTTTGCCATAAAACTTTTCACTTCACATTTCTAGTATGCTTTGTCAGATTTAGAATCTGTTAACATGTAACAATGTTTGAAGTGAAATATCCAGTCAAGAACCAAGAGAACTTATTTAAACAGAAATTACGAATGCATTGTTATAATGAACAGACGACACAGTGTTGTCAATTGTACATTCTTGCTTGTTAGTTGCACGATTACGTAACGACTATCAGGCTTACATACTTAGGACACATACTGGTACTGCTAATGAGATTCTAATGCAACATCTTGGTTTACTTGAAAATACATTCTGGATTTAAAGTACTTTCTGTGAGATACCAGATGACACAGTGGTTAGTTTATGTGACAGCCACACGATTTTATCACGACGCTACTAATGAGTGACAATTTAAAATGCTGCTTTTGCGGTGTTTCTGTTTTATATCTGCACAGTTTTCTGAATTCTTCTGGGAAGAAAAACATGTTTTAGTAGTAACTTTTGTGGTATAGCTACAATGAGACTGCCTTTTCTGTAGCACAACAATACGTTACAGTACAGTACTTTCTTCATCACAACAATAAGCGTAATAACTAAGATATCTATACATAAAGCATTTCACTTTTGTTTATCATGAGGTAAGTACATTGACTTCTGCAGAACTTAGCTTTCGGAGGACGATAACTACGACACTTCCACAGAGATTATGTTGCGACAAGACGCACAGTTTAGCGCTACAGTACACGCATTTGAGTGATTAATCTTATACTTAAAACACTTATTTTTAAAGATTTTTGAATTACAAAGAAAGTTTTCCGTGATATATTTCATTCCATTGGTGTAATCTGTAACACCTGAGGGTATAATTACATTAATCCTCAGGGGGGTACACGCCTACTTTGTGTACCATGTGTCTGGCAAGCACAAGGAGCCCTAGCTAATATGGTATTTGCTTATACAACTTTACACTTCGGTACCATATTTCTCTAACACAGAATTACACAGCTATCTGATTATTTGACAGAGAAACAAACATTCTTTTTACTATGTCAGTGACAGATGTTTACGCAATTACAGAGTTGGATTACTTCACACTTATGAAATTGTATTTTGTTTGCACTTTGTGAACTGTTCATATTTTTTCGGAATCATTGTGATACTATGAGAGCTTTGAATGATGTATTTGGTATGAGATCATGATTTTTAAAGTATGTTTGAGGCAGCTGACACTTTTGACATGAGCAGAGAATTTTTTTAGGCTTAGAAATTATTGGAGGAAGTTACGACGATTTTGAGATTTGACTGAAGTGTTATGATATTTTTACAATGACGATGTGTATTATGCTACTGAGGTATGTTTATGATCAATAAGCTGATGCTATATGAGGAATTTGATTATGCTACGTATAGTTATGATGAAATATTGAAGAAGTGTCGACAAATATGTATATGTGTAATAAGGTAAGGAGTAATGAGTAGTGGTTAGGGACTCTGACTTGTGAAAAAGGATGTTGGAAAGCAAGAATCGTACTCTAAGAGTTATGAAATGGGTGTATATGCGTGAATGTATCACAATGCCGGCGAAAATTTTTTCGACACTGTTATATTTACAGGATTTTGTTTCTACAGATTTGTAACGCAAATTCTTGACCTGTGAAATTTTTTATATGAGACTGCCACTGTAGCGGAAACTGCTGTCATAAATATTTCAGTAAGGAAGGTAAGTGACCCTGACGTAATGCGTTGTGGGCACGCAGCTGTGTCAAACACCTGGAGAACAAGCCATTAGGGTGTGCCTTTCTGGAAGCACAGGTAGAGAAAAAAAAAGAAAAAAAGGCAGGCCTTATCCTCGCCATTGGCATTCCTTTAGAGAAAATATTGCAAATGCAACACCCTCTTTACTTCCATTAACCTTGCTATTGACATTCCTTTGTAGAAAGCATCGCAAATATTACACGCTCATTACCTGAAAACATATGATTACTCGTACTTTGTGCTAATTACTGCAATGCTTATGAATTGATGGGAAATATTCGTACATCTGCACACCTGATTATGACAAGTGTCTTTCTATGAGAATTGAGAGCTACTGACTTACAAAATGCCACATAGCTATTGAATGATGTTTTTATGCTTTGGTTTGCGTAATTGCTTATTTCATTTGATATCTGGTTTCCAGCTGTGTTGCAGCATTGCTTTTATAAAATGAAATGCATTTGCTAATGTGAACACTTTCTGTCAACAGATCTATTAAATAATTATTTTATGATCCACATTCTTTAAAAAAGGAGCACTTGGAAAGGAAAGAACAATAAGAAGGAACTAGTAACAGTAACACATAATTTTCTTTTCAAGTACATGGTAATATTTCTTTTTACAATCAGTTGTTGTGGTGCACCACTTTAATTACATAGATATTAAGATGTGAATATACATTTCCCTTATCTGCATTGTTGTTTTTACTGTAATATTTTTTCTGCTTGAGCTATGTCATGTTTAGGTATAAGTTACTGCTGTTCGCCAGGCGTAGTGTTACTGCATTTGACTTTGTGTTACTCTGCTAAGCCAATTTCACTACTGACTAATTTTTCTTGCTACTGTACATTGGCTCATATTAGTTGTAATGTTGCATTGCTTGGTAATTTAGATTTACTGTAGCTTGCTTTGCGATTTTCCATTTTTTTTATTGCTGTTTATATTAATTGTTTTATGTGCTGCTGCATTGCCTCGTCCCTTAGTTTAGCATCTGAGCTCAGTAGATTTAAGTTAGCTTAAGAGGCGGTAGACTATATAAGAAACTAACTATGATGAACTGGAAGAAGTGCATTGAGAATCTATAGGAAAATGGTTTGGCCAAATAAAAGAAGTAGTGTATAGTGGAGAAAAACTATTTTTGAAAGAGGATATGAACAGAATACAGAAAGCAGGCTTAGATAGGACTTTTTGGGAATAATGATGAATGAAGGGAGATCTCCAAGAAGTAAAGAAAGTTTTGTTTGTAAAATACTGCAGTACAACAAACCCTGTCCTTTCCTTTTGTGTTATCCCACTATATGTTTGTGTACCCTTGTGTATTTGTTTTCTTCCTGTCTCTGTGTAGTTTCATAGAATTTTTTTCTCTTTTAATATTAAGCTACATTCACTATGATGAGGAATACTGTTATCCTCAAATATAATTGGCATTAATAATATGTTATTTACTTTGTAAAGATGTTAGACATTATTCATTCTGTTTAAATGCTCATGTGTGAAGTTGATGTTTCAATAATTATTCTGATCTTCTATGTATGTACTCATGTCATAATTCCTGTAACACTGACGTATATGTCTATTTCTATTCTTTTGTAAAGCCCCTATTACTACAAATGTTATCTATATTGTTATGTTTTTAATGATGTATTGTGTACCTTTGTTATTGTATTCTCATGTTATAAAATTGTAATTGTTACCAGTTCTTCAAATTAAGTAACATTTCACTGCACACGTTTCTGTTGGTCATAGTACATGGACAATATGTGAGAAGTAGGGACTGATAGTGTTTGCACGTGTGTTAATGATTCAGCAAGGGACTGGATAACAGCATTGCTGGATCTAAGGACAATTCCAAAAACTTTGTGAGTGCACAAGTGGTGGTTTATGGACTTGCTATATTCTCCGCAAGACTCTTCAATGGTGAATGTGCACCTGCACAATCGCAACAGATGGCTGCTGGCCATCTCTACCAGGACTACAGTGGGTCTGCACCTCTGGTGGCCCACCAATACCATTATCTCTACAAGGACTACAGTGGGTCTACATCTTTGATGATCCATCAATACCATTATTTCTACAAGGACTGCAGTGGGTCTGCACCTCTGGTGGCCCACAAATATCGTAATCTCTACCAGGACTACGGTGGGTCTGCTCTGTGATGACCTACCTACCAATATTCATCAAAACTTCGACTGACTCTGCTGTGGATTTGCTCTGTTGTGACCCAATACTTGTCTGCATGTCGAGAGTCAGCACTGTCTTTCCGTTGGAAGGACAACACTACTTCTTCAAGATTGCATGGAAATCCACTACTTCCGTGTGCATTTTCTTCTACTGCTCAGACTTTGAGAAAAACACTATATTTTACCGTAATGAATGATCAGGACTGTCTTTATGGACTGTGACAAAATTTTAGCTTTTGACCAATGTTGTATCAATAAGTGTGTGCATTTGATTTCTTTGTTATTGTAATTATGAAATTTTTTTTTCAAATCTGTATTGGCCACTGCCCAATCCAATTTGTAAAAATTTTTGTGGGGAGCATGGGGGCTGTGTAAGTAGGCTGTTTATGTTTTCTCTATGTAAGTAGGCTGTTTATGTTTTCTCTATGTAAGTAGACTGTTTATGTTTTCTTATTGGCAACGTTACGTAGCACTCAATATGAAAATCACTGGCTGTGCTGTGTGCAGTCTGTCGCTAGTTTGCATTGTTGTAATACTCGCCATTGTAGTGTTAGGAAGCTGGCTGTGAACAGCGCGTAGCGTTGCGCAGTTGGAGGTGAGCCGCCAGCAGTGGTGGATGTGGGGAGAGAGATGGCGGAGTTTTGAAATTTGTCATGAACTGCTATATTTATATATGATGATATCAAGGTAAATACATTGTTTGTTCTCTATTAATATCTTTCATTTGCTAACTATCCCTATCAGTAGTTAGTGCCTTCCATAGTTTGAATCTTTTATTTAGCTGGCAGTAGTGGCGCTCGCTGTATTGCAGTAGCTTGAGCAGCGAAGATTTTTGTGAGGTAAGTGATTTGTGAAAGGTATAGTTTAATGTTAGTCAGGGCCATTCTTTTGTAGGGAATTTTGAAAGTCAGATTGCGTTGCGCTAACAAAATATTGTGTGTCAGTTTAAGCACAGTCGTGTATAAATTGTTCAAAGGGGACGTTACAATATAAATGAAGTGTCAGCTTGATGCATGTAATGGATAAATTGCACAGCTTTCTATAGAACTGTCACATGTATTACTTGCAAATGGTGAGAAAGGTAGCCGGCCGCTGTGGTCTAGCGGTTCTAGGCGCTCGGTCCGGAACCGCGCGACTGTTACGGTCGCAGGTTCGAATCCTGCCTCGGGCATGGATGTGTGTGGTGTCCTTAGGTTAGTTAGGTTTAAGTAGTTCTAAGTTCTAGGGGACTGATGACCACAGATGTTAAGTCGGATAGTGCTCAGAGCCATTTGAAGCCATTTGAGAAAGGTAAAGCAGCCTGAATGGTTAAATGGTTCAAATGGCTCTGAGCACTATGGGACTTAGAAGTTAAGTCCCCTAGAACTTAGAACTACTTAAACCTAACTAACCTAAGGACGTCACACAAATCCATGCCCGAGACAGGATTCGAACCTGCGACCGTAGCGGTCGAGCGGTTCCAGACTGTAGCGCCTAGAACCGCTCGGCCACTCCGGCCGGCAAAGCAGCCTGCAGATTTGCTTTACGCAGACCCTGGGTTTGACTTACCCCTTTAGTTTTAGCTGGACCTATAAAGAAGGAGAGAGTCGTGTGCACTATTGGCTGGAGACCTCGAATGGTAGGTTCAGCGGCCTAACCAGAGAGTGACAGTTGAGTCTTAAGTGTATCTGTTGAGTGCAAGTAACTGTAATGGTATGTGAGGTTTTATGTTCATTGTGTACGATGATGGGAGAAGGGAGAGGGTGACACTCTGACATTCCACTCCTTTTCACGTTAGTCAGACATCAGCAAAAACATCCTGTGAGTGCGTTAGCGTCACTAGAATCAGTGACTGGGGTTAGGAGTGGACCCTTATTCTAGGACAGAGCACATTGGTGTTTAGCTGTAAAATTGGTTTATTTCTATTTTGTTGTTAAAGAAGCACAAGAGTTTACATAGATTGTTACATGACAATTTCAAGACAGTTGTGAATATACAGCATTATGTCCTGTTTAACAGAGATAGTACTGAACACAACAATATCAAATTTAAATATAAGGTTCTCCACAAGATTTCTCTTACATCTACACAGTGAAGTTGGCCAATATTTCGACAAATCATCCAATTCCAGTTCTAATTTCGGTACTGTTTAGGATGACAATCAAGTCTACAGAGGATGGTTGGTTTTTATGACAAGATGAGCAAAAGATTACTCAAGGTTGCTCGAGTTCACATTAGATGCAAGCTGGTGAACCAACAGGTTTACGCCTCTGCCAGCAGCTTTTACCTTTAGCTGTGATGTGCTGTCAGCTGCATGGCTGCTCTCGCCCTCTGAAAATCCTATAAAAAGCAAATCAAAATCTTTGCTGATTTTATGAGCTGAAACTCCTATGTTTCTCGTTAGGCGAGAAAACATGCACTCATCTGTAGTATGGAAAATATGGTGATATACGTGTACATAGATGGAGCAGCATGTATACTTCAATGCCCTCTCAGTTCTTGCAAAAACAATTAACTACGTGGCTGTTTCGTTTCTCCACTATCGGAGCCCAACGACTGTTCAGCTAATTCCACGCTGAACGTCAGATAAAGTGAACGCAGTGTTCACACAAAATTCCTCTTTTGGCGTCGTACAGAGCGTGATGCGTCCTGTTCTACGCTTGACGCTGGTTCAGAGGAGAGTCCCTGAAGTTTTCGGTCTTTTGTCTTTCATAGTTGTCCCCCACCTGTGTCCTTTCGTGCTTCAGGTCACGGCTTTTCCAGACCAGTGGGAGCGTTCCTTTCATCTTGTGGAAACTACCTCTGCCAATCGTAAAGGGCCTACCTTTAAACTGCATCAAAATATCGCCCCCTTTTACTCCTTCCGCCCGCATCTCGTGGTCGTGCGGTAGCGTTCTCGCTTCCCACGCCCGGGTTCCCGGGTTCGATTCCCGGCGGGGTCAGGGATTTTCTCTACCTCGTGATGGCTGGGTGTTGTGTGCTGTCCTTAGGTTAGTTAGGTTTAAGTAGTTCTAAGTTCTAGGGGACTTATGACCACAGCAGTTGAGTCCCATAGTGCTCAGAGCCATTTTTACTCCTTCCAAGTTTGTTTCAGCCAATCGGTCATTTTGTGCCGGCTCCTGACGCCTACAAGTTACACACGAGTGTACCACAGGCACTTCACATGACCAGCTGTGTCGCAGTTATGTTTGTATCCATCTGGACATCCCCCAACACACTTTTCTAAAGAATTTCTCCGTCGCAAGCAGCGCTGCGCCACTACCTGCTCCACTCTGTGTATCGCCCGGCGCGTTCGTTTTCCCTCTCACCGCGGGTCACCAACCCATTTTAGAAGACTTCTGTTGTACGTGCGCCGTGATGGCGCAACTCGCTCCTGCCCCCAAACTGAAACGTTTCATCCAGCAGATTTTTTCACCTTTTGCTCCTTGAAATGCAGGATTTGGGTTCGGTATGTTAATACCATCAAATCGAGTGCTACCCCTTTGCATTACATGCTGTACATTTTGATAGGCAAATCTGCTCATTATTGTTGAAATATGTCAGGTGACTTATTCATCTATTTGTTATGATGTAGAAAATCTCATGAAAGGCGTAGAATTAATATTCTTTCAAGCTGCCACTTTAGAACACTTGGTAGAAAATCTCATGAAAGGCGTAGAATTTATATTCATTCAAGCTGCCACCTTACAACACTTGGTTTCGAAAATAGACTACTACTCTCGAAGTGCCAAGGAGGCTCACTGAGCTCGACTTTGACACTTACACATTTGTAGTATGACAGTTAGAAAATCAGTCACAGCCACTCAGATACATTGGAACATACCGTGCTGTATAAAATTCTTTGTTTCAGATGGCAAAAGAAATTAATCCAACGCTGGTCAGTGTTTGCATGCTTATTTTCAATAATTAAAAAGTGAGCAGTCCAAGATGGTTCACATGAAGGATGTCCTTGGACTGTGACCAGAGATGAAAACTTTACCAAATCATCTTCATTGCCTACAAGATTAACAATGATAACGCCTACATTAAGGCTCACTCCTTCGCGAGACCACACAGTAGTTTCAGTCAAAAAATTTTACACAGCTGTCATGCTCCAGTCAACTGTCTCCCTGTCTATCATAAAATACTACTCACTTCTTTAATCACACACGTTGTTTTATCAAAACTGCTCCTACCGTCACTCAAATGGACGTGTCCTCATCATAGGATCAAAATTATTCTGTAGATCAGAATAGCTTATGACTGAGGATGCATACCACTAGTTTGTCACAAAAGGCATACTGCTTAGCGGCTGCTTCTGAATCTGTGTCCAGACAAGTAGTCATCTTGCTCTTTCAATTTTGACTTTGATTCACATAGACCTTCAAATTATTATGTTTGTACTCGTACTTTGTATTGAACATTCTTAGCTTATCTGAGACACAAAATCGTTTGACCTTTCGACTGTCATTGGTCATAAAAGGATCAATCCAGCTGTCACTTTTTGTAGCATTACAAGTGTTGACATATCCCCGGCATGGGGACCAGCCGGTAGGAGGTAAGTTTGGTGATGCTTCTATCGTCTTTGAGATTCCAGTCTAACCTCACAAAACCTAGTAGAAAGATTTGTACCAATCACTATAAGTAGACGTAACAGGCACAAGCTAATATGTGCAGTAGATAATATCACATTGGACAGGCTCATGTACACAGTCATCAGTTTCCTGATTCACCATGGAACACCAATACCTTACACTCAATACCTTAAAACTCCCATTCGTATGTATTCATTTGCCCTGCACCTATTGACCCCCTGTCACATCTTTCAGTCTTTGGAAGATTTTTTTAATAATGGTTCACTAACGGTGTCTCTTATCTTTCGTTGCCCGCACTGTAGACAGCACTGTTGTTATCATCCATATCTTCCCAGATTTTTTAAAAATTTTTGTTTCAAAACATTCTTTTGCTACTGAATATTATGCCCTGGCAAACTAATTTTCTAGCGGAAATTGGTGTTAGCTGTTGTGATACACCTCCTACATTATGACGGATATGCACGCCGCTGCTCTGTTATACTCTCCGTCTGCTATCACGTCAACGAATGGTCTCTGGAGAAAAAGGAATATCAAGATTTAACGTTCCGTTGACATCGAGGTCGTTAGGGGCAGGATTCAAACATAGTCTTTGTCAAGGATGGGGATCAAAATCAGCCATGCCCTTTCAAAGAAACCGCCCCAAAATTTGCCTGGAGCGATTTATAAAAATTACGGAGAACCTAATCTGGATGGCCGGACGCTGATTTGATGCGAGTCAAGTGCGCTAATTACCACGACACCTCTGTCTGTGACCCGTCTGTCGACTCTCTGCTCCAAGTAGTCGACTACAATAGTTACATACTATCTCCGGGTTGTTCCCATTTTTATTCCAGTGCGCGAAATCTTGCATATGGCCAGGAACGTTTCCTTATTGGGAAACAACTTGCTTAACTGCACACGGTTCCTTGGGATAAAGCACTTGTTGAGAGACAAAAACTTGTTTATGTTTCACCAATACGGATTCGTGTTTATATTCTGGTGCCACACGTACTTCGGCGATAGAGATTCTAAGCTGAACATGATCGCAAGGATCTGCACAGCCTTTATTTCATCGCCACAACGTACAATTGAATAAACAGGTAAGTTTAATATTTTCTGTGTTTGGAGTTTTAAAGTACTACTCTTCCATATCACTTCTACGTCAGCTGTTGGCTCGGATAAACAGCATGAGCCCGCTATTTTGTACGTTTGTGCTTTCGGGATGATGACAGAATATATATGTGTTAAGCCAACGTCGTCACGGAAGTAGTGTGTGTGTGTGTGTGTGTGTGTGTGTGTGAAATCTTATGGGACTTAACTGCTAAGGTCATCAGTCCCATGGAAGTAGTAGCGTATTTTATTTGCCTCTCGGTCTTGAAATGAAGCGCGTAGTAATCTTCGCATCGAGGTAAACGGAAGATGACATGCAAATGGAAAGCTGATGATGCTGCCTTGTTTCACTGTCCGTCCTACTATTTGAAGGCTCGAGCCAAGCAGCCAAGGTAAGTGAATGGTGCTACGGACAAAACTACAACGTCACTGCTTTCAGCTACAGATTGGCTGGTAAAATTAATGTAATTGTAGCTCAGGTCCTTTTTTTTTACTCACCTTGTGACCTTCCCGGTTCATTTTTGCGCCATTAGTGGCATCTGCATGTAGCTGCACATTTCTCAGCAACAGCAGAGAGGTATAACTACATTCATGGCAACCCGGGGCAAGTCCTAATGCGAAACCTAGAGAGAGAATAAGGTAAGTATGGATAACAGATGAAATGATCAGTAAAATGGACGAAAGCAGGAAGGTGAAATATGGAAACACGGAAGAGGAGAAAAGAATTAAAATAAGTAATTTAAAAGGGAGGTAGGTCAAAACAGATGTAAGTGGATCGAGGATAAGTGTAATAACATCAAATATGAAGAGATTTCAGGTGTGACGTTACGTATAATGAGCGATGTGCTTAATGTGTGAGGATGAGGAAGGAAAGAATGTTATGGGGATAGAGACCGAAAGGAAGTCGGTATGATGATGAACGGCTTCCGAGAAATAAAGGAGAGAGAGGTGGACGAAATACATAAAGTGATAATACGACAGGGTGCGGGAAGGGGGTGGTAGAGGGGGTGGAGAACGACCTGCAACAGCACAACTTGAATTGGAAGTAGACCGTATAGCGAAAGAAGAAGAGAAGGGCTACAACATTCTAAAAGACTGAACTTAAGTAAGGAGATGAGGAAAAGGCCATAGAATTTGAAGAGCTGGCAACAATAGCATTAGAAAACTTTGATGCAGAAGGAAAGAAGGAGCTATTCGAATATGCAGGAAAATATGCAAGACGGGAGAGTGGCCAAACAAATTTTGGAATCGATCTTAGTACCCTGGAAAAGACAAAGAAGCACAAAAAAGTAGGAGGAACATAGGATTTTATTGAGAGAGGTGAATAGAAGGATGTACTGCAAGCTGAACAACATGATGGAACAAGAACAATATGGTTTCAGTAGAGGGCTAGACAAGATAGATATTAAGGGCTTACTACGAGTTCTAGGAGAGAGATACATTAAAAATAATAGGATGAATTCTGCTTTTTTATTTGGAAAAAGTTCTTGATAGGGTTGGATGGCATAGACTCACGCTTATCCAAAGGAAATACGTCATCGATTGCAGAGGAAAAAACTGATTGAGAAGTTATGCACTAAGTAAGAAGCCAGAGTCAGTTTGAAAACTAATGAAGGGAAAATTATTTTACCCATGTTGGATCTTGTGAACTCCGCGGCCGTTAACGAGTAACATGCACCCCAATATCAAGTTCACCACTGAACATCAGAGAGAAGAGGGTATCAATTTACTTGAACTTAGAATAAAAAAGCTGAATCAAAAGCATGTCTTTGAAACTCATAGAAAACCCACCATCACAGACGAAACTGTAAGTAATTCTTCATACTATCCTACACAGCACAAAATGGTTTATTTCAGATCCATGTTAAACCATATTGGGTAACTCAGGAAGAGTTGGACTATTTTTTCTCAGCATAGAACTTCTGTGTTTTGCAGATATTTTTTAAATTCTGGCAGGATATTCGTACAGAGTACCAGACAAACTGAAGTACAATATATTATTCAAGCACAGCCACAAGAGATATGATAAACTGAAAATCTACATGAACGATCCATTTCACCCATAAGTGTATAGGTAAGATGGATCAGTACATTGTGAGAGAGGGACCATATAAAAGTGGCTATAAATGAAGAAAAAGTCAATTAAAATTGCATATTTTTATTTGTAATACGTTTTAATGAATACAACATTATATTATTAAATATTTTATCTGTTTATTACAAATTTTAATTGAACACTGGCTTTTCTAATGAGTTAGTGGTATTGTTCAAGCTGTACCCTGTCTGTCTCTTACTACAGCAATTAGCTTATCACTAAATACTTAATAACACTTACATGACCATGGTGAACAAGAAAGGTTTTGAATCAAATCGTAATATTTGTGAGTTTCGTAACAGATTTCACCACAACCAACACATTCGCCTTCATCCCATTCATCAAAGTTATTTTTGTAATCTTCTACTATGTCTGCATCCCATCAACCCAGTGAGCTATTTGCAGTATTTTTCGTTTCCTCACTCTGTTTTCTACACTGGGATTTCCATTTGGTGATCTTCCTGTAAATTTTTTGTGTTTCCTTTCTGGGACTGCAACCACTTCAGACGGATTATTGCACATGCCTTGAAGCTACATTTATTAGTGCTCCATCTCTCCCACATTATAACAAGTGGAACATCGCTCCCAAAGAACACTGATTCATCTCTCTCCATTGTCTGGGAGTGATGGACCGCCCCGACTTCTGTCTACAAGCAGCGAATTCGGATGCCATTTAGGTTAGTTTCATGCGTACATCTCTGTCAAGCTCGCAATAAAGAACTGCGTCAGTATTGTACAAACTAAGCCTTAATACTAAACATATGTAACCGCAAGATAAAACTTCTCGGCTTTCCAAAACAGAGAATGCGATTTTTCTCTACAACTGACACGAAAATGACAGGAACACTTTTGTAACACTTTTATTCCCAGAAGAGCTTCATCGTAAGTTAAGTGGGAGCTGCTTTGTTGAGGCGCATTTGTCAGATACGTCACTGGTCCGTATCATCCAGTGGTCCAACTCCTCCGGACTTAATCCACGTAAAATTCCCGTAGTTCATCTGCCAAGGATAAAGAAAACAATATTAGCAAAACCGTAGCTAAAAATGAAGTTGACTGTCTATGCAATAAAATTAAAGTTAAAAAATCAGCTGCAGTAAATTCACAACCATCAGCAGGAAAGGAATTATATGCATGCATTCTCTTCCTAGGCACAATCTCACACCAAGCTGCCAGTCTTTTCCGAAGAACAGGAGCGCAAGTAAGTTTCCGCACCAATAACACTGTGCAACGTAACACTATGCACAGTGTCAAAATATCAGCTCAGGCCTTGAAAAATCAGGAATTTGCAAGATGGTTTGTAACAGTTGCTTCAGCTTTTATCTTGGACAGACTGACAGAGGCTTCAGTATAGATATCCTGAACACATGGATGCCTTTAGATTAAAAAATTTGAATAAAACTGCAATAGCCACTCACATAAATCAGTATGGACACTCTGTCTCTAACGTTAATGAAACTTACAGATATTACAAACTACTAACAAAGGCAAGAAAATGGACCTATTAAAGGAGCTAGAAATAAATATTTACACCCTCAGTACACCCCAGTATACGCTAAATGAACAGCTGGAGCTAGTCAATAAACAGTTTGCAAGTTATTTCCTTGGGCTGTTCACAGATATCAAATGTACATTGGATTCTTCACAGTCACAACTCTGCACGAAAAAAGAAAACCTGTTTAAGATATAGGGACGAAATTGTGTGAATGTAAACTCTCATGATGAATAAATGTGTTGCTCTCATCCAACATCCAATCTTTTAATTTTGTATTTCCTGCAACTAACATATATACATTAATATTAATCAAATGTGTATATGTATAATTTATAGTATGCATCAGTTGGCTTTAAAATATTTTTGCTGCCAGTTACATTAAAAAAATAAAATAAAACAGAGGACATACTAAAAACAATCTGTCCTGTTGTCTTTTAATAATAAGTTAACTCGTAGAGTGTAAACCTTTTCTGTTATTGACATGTTGCATTTTGCACATCCCACTCATCATCTGTTTCCATCCTTGGTCAGTGGGAAATGAATGATATCATTTGCATCTTTGTTTAATGATAATATTTGAATTGTAAACAAAACATGAAGTTCATAGCGCATGTGTAATGTTCAACGCTGATTTTAAGAATATAATGAAGCGTACCATACTAATTTACTTGTAATAAGTTTGCTGTTTGCAATTCAACGTATACATAGACTTAGAAACACGCATGGAGCACAACAAAACAAATCACCATCTATTGGAACTTATGTAAGTGAATACAACTATTTCAAGTTATATCTAAACACTTTAGAGTGCTTACGTTAATGAAACAACTTATGAACTGGCACTAAATATTCAAATATTCTTCGGCATTGTAGGAGCAGACGACATGCTGTTGATCAAGACATCAATTAAACTGAAAATATTAGCCATCTGAAGATGGGCATGGTAGCCCAAAACCGTTTATGGCAGTGAAATAAAACATTTAAATAATATTTCAGGGTGGTTGCGTCATTAACCAACTAAATGGAGCGGATATGAACGAAAGAGGAGTCAGGCAGGGGTTGCCTTTCATATAGTCTGTTTAACATCTACCTGGAAGAGATCATAGGACAGTGCAAGAATAAAACGAGAGGTGTATGCTGAGGCTGCAGATGACTGGAATGTAAACGTGTTGCTAACGAAAAAGCTTGCACAGGATAGAGTAGCATGGAGAGCTGCATCAAACCAGTCTCAGGACTGAAGACCACAACAACAACAACGACAGAGTAGTGGTGATGGAATCTAAGAGTTGCTTTGTGAAATGGTGGAAGACATAAACGCCAAATACGAAGAATTTGTGATGCAAATAAAGAAGAAAACTACCAAAAGCGTGAGACTGCAAGAAAAAGAAGAAAGCCTAAATCACAATGGATGGACAGAGAAAATTGCAAAATACTTGGGGAACGCTATAACGGAGGGCCTGAAACGTGTCGGAGATCTAATATCGAGAATAATGATGGTATGATGGAGGCACTGGATATGTGGATATGGAGTAAACTAAAGGGTGAAAGTTGAGGAGTGAAGGTGAGGATCGAGGAGGTGTTGGGAAGAGTTGGAGAGAACAGAAACCTATTAGACACCACATGGAAAAGGAATCAAAAGTGCTAAGCCACAGGTTGAGAATAAGGAAGTCAAGGGGTGGTAAAGGGAAAGGGAGGGATAGGAAGAAGATACTAGCTAACCGAAAGCGTCAAAGAGGAAAATGATAACAACGTGGAAGTAAAGAAGAAAGCACAGCCGCGCGGAGTGGCCATGTCACGGATTGCTCGGCCCCTCCTGCCGGAGGTTCGAGTCCTCCCTCGGGCATGGGTGTGTGTGTTGTTCTCAGCATAAGTTAGTATAAGTAGAGTGTAACTCGAGGGACCGATGAACTCAGTAGTTTGGTCCGTTATGAATTCACACACATTTGAACACATTTTTTTGAAGAAAGCACAAGACAGTGATAGTTGGGCAAGTAGCGTGCCTAACCTGCCACAGGGTGTAAATGATTGAAATGACTATTCGTCAGTACATCAATGTACATAAGAACTACTGCACAATACAATAATTTTAATAAAACAGAAAAATAATCAGTTATTATAAAAAATATGTGTACCTAGTAAGTTCTGCCTCCATAACCAAACGCTCTGCATTCCTGTCTGCTTCTCGGAAGATTCGGATTCAATTACGAGAATTTACAGGGATTTTTTCCTTCCTGGGAGGAGTGGAAAGGGGTCGACTGTGCTTCGTGATGCCAGCCAAGATACTGTTGAATGAATGAGAAACGCAGGCTCCAGAGTCTGGAAAGTTGACAGTGACCAGTAAAGCTGTGTGCTGATCTCATACCCATCTACACTGCATGTAAAAGACGCCAATGACTTGGGATGGTACAGAGGCCAGTCGGCTTCGTGCGGTCCTCTGTCTATTTTTTTAAATATTTATTTAAGTGGCAAGACAAAAATCATGCGCAGAGTAACGGATATTAAAATTAAATAACTAAAAGTGCAGTGCGACATCACAAAAAAGGTTCAATAACGCGTAAAAATTATTACGAGACGAAATATGTACGAAACGTTACTTAAAAAAAAAGACAATATTATGAACATACATGTTAAACTGCAAACAGCCAATGAAATTTGCACAGGTGAAGAGACACAGAAATACGACATGTAGTATTATCATCGTATTTTTCTTAAGTATTGCTTCCATCATTAACCGCAACGTCAGAATTTCCCCTCTGGTGTCGTTTACCTTTCTAAAACCAAACTGATCGTCACCTAACACACTCTCAATTTCCTTTTCCACTCTTCTGTATATTATACTTGTCAGCAACTTAAATGCATGTGCTGTTAAGCTGATTGTGCGATAATTCTAGCACTTGTCAGCTCTTGTCTTCGGAATTGTGTGGTTGATATTTTTCCGCAAGTCAGATGGTATGTCGAAAGACGCATGTATTCTTCATACTAACGTGAATAGTCGTTTTGTTGCCACTTCCCCCAATGATTTTAGAAATTCTGATGGAATTTTATATATTCTTTCTGCCTTATTTAAGCGTAAGTCCTCCGAAGCTCTCTTAAATTCTGATTCTAATACTGGATCCCCAATCCCTTCTAAAATGACTCCTGTTCTTCTTCTATCACATCAGACAAATCATCCCCCTCATAGAGGCCTTCAGCGTACTCTTTCCAACGATCCGCTCTCTCCTCTACGTTTAACGGTGGAATTCCCGTTACGCTCTTAATGTTAATGTTACCACCCTTGCTTTAAATATGTTCTTGAATTTCCTATATGCTGAGTCAGTCCTTCCGACAATCATTTCTTTTTCAATTTCTTCACATTTTTTTCGTCTTTGCTTCCCTGCACTTCCTATGTATTTCTTTCCTCACTAACTTGTATTCCTGGATTTCCCTTACCATTTTTGTACTTCCGCCTTTAATCGATTCTAACATTCTGCGTGGTGTCTGTTTGTTCTAAGTCGTGTCTCCCTACCGCTTTCGCGCAACGACGCTCTGAGCGTGTTTTTTAAGGAATTGATTAGTTTGAACCTGGGACCTGTTGCTGGTAAGGAGACGCCAGACCACACATGACATGTAGAGCTCAGAAGAATTCAGTGAGACTAGCGATGATATAATCAAATACTTAATGATTTCAGCATCAGCTCCACTGCGCGCCCTTTAAAAGAATCTTAATACTAACTAAATTTAGTGGAAGGGGTTCAAGGCTTTCCTATGTTTAGTTAGCTGGTAAAATAACGTCGGAAAAGTAGTTAAGTTTACCATTGGAAATTTTATTCTACTGACAAAACATTGTTTTTAAATTGCACTATTGATAAAAGGAAATATTTTAATACAGGATGATAAAAACCAACTGCGATCAATAAAAATGTGAATGAATATTCCCTGAATGGGTTTCCAAGTTCTACAATGGATCGAAGGATGACCTATGCCATATCACATCTATAATCTAGGTTTAAATTAAGTTTCACAAAAGAGAAAACTATCAAAATGGTCTACAGTGACCCTCAATTATTTTTAATTACTTATCTAACTTGTCATAAATTACAGTGGCTGATGTGGCTTCACAATAATTATATAACAGAAAAATCATCGCGTTTCAGATTTTTACTTCAGGTAGCAAATGTGAACACCATGAGATTTAATTGACGATCGACGCTAGTATTACGTAAAAAGGGGGTGTAACAGATGAGACTTCTGCAGTTCGGAGTGAAGCTTTATGTGCTGTTATGCGGCATTGCATGCGTTCATTACCTTGTCGTCGGTTAGGCAGCGTCAAGGGGCGGCGGGCGGCGCGGCTTCAAACAGCTCGCGGTCTCGGAAGCAACTGTCTCCTAACTTCTCCTTACTACAATTTACCGAAGTTGGTTTAAAAAAAGCTATCTGGCTGTGTTTTCAACTGACCAATCAGGGTCTCAATGGTAACCTTAAGGTCCGCCTACAAAATTCTGTCTATCCAATGAGAAACGTTATACTTTTTGTGGTGGGGGAATGTTTTCAACGTTTGCAACGTAACAGAGACGCGAAAAAGTCTCACGCTAAAACTTGCAGCTGGTGTGGCCCTTTTAGTGTTATCGTAAGATCTATACTGTTCTTCTGGAGGGCTCTATCTTTTAACATGGGCTGGAGGGCTCTATCTTTTAACATGGGCTGGGGGTGACATACTGCCAGATTTGCTATCATGTCAGGGTTTTCATGGAAGGTGTTGGATTTGCCTGACACCTTACATATCACCACCCTTCAAACTTAATTTTTGCACTGAAGTTAGGCAATGATTGAATCATTGTCTAAGTCAGTCAAAAATTATTCCTTTATCTAAATTTTGTTGCCTACTGTTCAGCCACGTTATTCTGGTTCTATGCTAGTTTGTATTACTAATTTATATTTTTATACTCTTCCACATTATTCTCAGAAATATGTTTATATTGACAAGAATAGAATATTTTTGTGCTATTATTATTATTAATTTTTAATTATTTTCCTTCTTTATTTAAGTGTGAAGTTTGTTTTTTAAGAAGTTTGTTATCGAAAGTGAGGAGTCTTTCTCCTCGATTTTCTTGCAAATATTTTTTTTTATAAATGCAGTAATTAAGTAAAATCTATTCCTAACACATTTTCTAAATATCATGTACAAGTAAAATGTTTTTGTTTCTAGACACTCATTTCAACATTGTTACACTAACAAATAAGAATTATTTCCTAGAACTGCTTTGACAAAGAAATATACATACACAAGTATTGAGATATTATCCTAACAACTGGTACAAATGTTAAAAAAGGGAAAACATCCAACAAGATAATTTTTTATTCTTTGTTTTTATAAGGAGAAAATAAGTAAAATATAGTTATTCTTTTATTTTTATGAGGAGAAAGTAAGTGGCATATAGTTTTAGTGTTTATTATGCCTTACTTTTGTTCTATATATACTGTTCATTTCAGAACTAATGACTTATTTTTATCGATAGTCTATTTTTTACTTAAGTCCATAGTCAATGACTGTTATTTTGTAGTTTATTAGCTGTCTGGGGTGCTTAACTTATTTAGTTTTTCACATGTTTCTTTTGCACAATCCCTACATCACATAATTTGATTTCACACAATCACACAATCCTATGAATGTTTATGCATGAGGCTGGCGAATGTTTTTGCATGAAGGTGATGGACTTGAGCAAGATGGATGTGGGCAAGTATTTGATGTACAGCTTCGTTCGTCGTTCCTTGTTGGCTTTGCAAGTGTGTGTTGCTGTTGTGGAGGTCTCATAATGGAATGGCGCTGTGAGTGCAGAATCTCGTGGTTTACTGGCTTTGTATGCGTGGAAGTCATCGTTACGTGTCGCTGAAAGCGGTCGTTTTTCGTTGAGATACTTCACAGACGACTAGTTTACAATAGAATAGGGATTTGGGAAGGTATGTCGTCTGTTCATCACCCATCTACTTTCTTGGTCTCAATCTTGCGAATCTTCAACTTCTGTTCTTCCTGCTTTTTCTCTGCTTCTTATTTGTTTCTTGGTTCTATGCTGGGCAGGATATGGGAATATTTATTGATAACTAGTCGCTTTGAAGTTCTCCTCTTAGTAACAATTTGATAAATTGTTTGGACGTGTCAGTTTTACTTTGTGGAAGTTTTCTTCAGTTTCGTGCATCAGCGTGCTATTTAATAGCAGTAGTGTGATTTTTACACATATTTTTTTGCCAGTGGTGGCTTGCCCAAGCGGTCTTCTCGTCGGGCCTTTTTTTTGTTCCCTCCACTGAGTTGGGGCGTCCCAGGGTTTACGAGCGGTGAAAGTCCAGTGTTTGCTTGTCTGTCCCTGCACCGCTCCCTTCAGCAGTAGATTTACAGGTGCCCTTTGTTGGTCTCACTGTCCTTTCCCTTCTCTCGACGCTTCTGCCTTGTAGGAATTGTGTCTTGCTAATTATGCCCTTTCCTTTTTTGATACTTCTCTGGTTCCAACTTGGGGGTCGTTGCATCCGGTTTTTTGCTGGAGTTTTTTACAATGGCTCTGAAAAAAGTTTTACTTATATTCATCTAACATACGTCTAGTACCTACACTGTATACGCCTTACAAATTTTGGCCCCCTTTCCATGTTACAATTCTAAGGTATTTTGAGTCTTAACTTCTACAAGAATCCTCAAATTCGTTTTTTATTTTTGTGTAGTGTCGTGGTGTATAGCATTTTAGTATTTCTTGCTGTTAGACCATCTACGCTTTATCCCTTCACCTTAATCTATGCTACTATTGGGGTAATTTTGGTTTTTTGTTTTTATTGAAACTGCTTTCTTTTCCCCACCTTCCTCTTTCTTCATTCTTCTTTCTCCTGACGATCTTATCTGCAACATAAACTTGAAATATTGTGCTAATTATTTACCAGTAATAAAATTAATCTTCAAACTTTTTGATATGGCTCACATGGTGAAGTCCTAAGGTTTTGCCTGTTTTTGGGTTCATTAGTTCCACAGCATTATCATGAGCAATTCGGCTAATTATGACAGGTCCTTTGTATGCAGCGTAAAACTTATGTGTTTCTGTTTGCTGGAGAGATGGTGTGTTTTTACAAATACTTTCTGGCCTACTGAGAATGTTCTTTTAATTGCTGTTCTATCTCCTCTTTCTTTTCTTTTAATGGCTGCCTTTCTGATGTTGGAGAGTGCTGTTGCTATGACTTGTTTGTGCTATCTATGTGGTACAATAGGAAATCTAACATTTTCTCTGGTTATGTTTGGGGTTTCAATATTTTTAAGTACAGTAACTGGAGGTAGTAGTGTAGTGCTATGTGGCATTTCATTTATTACTTCTTGAAAATCTTTAAGGTATATATCCCAAGTGTTGTGTCTTTTGCCTGCATATAATCGGCATAAAGTGCCTGTGTCCTCCATAGATCGTTCTGCTGGATTTACACTAGGTTTGTACTTAGATATGTAGATGGGTTTTATTTTGTGTTGTTTTAACGTGTTTTGCCATTGCACTGATTTCTATTGTGGGCCATTGTCCGAAATTATTCGTTACACTCGATCTACTTGTCTGAGAAAATCTTGTCTAAATGCTTTACTTACAGTAAGACCTGTTGCCCGTTTTAATGGTGCCAAGGTAACATATTTAGAAGTAAGTTCCAAAACAACAAATATGAAAATATATCCATTTTTTGTGCGTGGGAGGAGCCCCATCAAATCTGTTGCAGCTATTTGTTTTAATTTTTTAGGGATTATTGGAAACATAGGTGGTTTGGTTTGGAAAGTGACGTGTTTAGCCCTCATACAGTTTTTGCATTTGACTAATACTGTTCTAATTGTCTTTCCATATTAGGAAAATGGCTTGTTTGTTTTATTTTTAAAAAGCATTTCTTTGGTCCAAAGTGGCCATTACTTAAATGTGTATACCATATGTACTTATTAATTAGTTCATCTGGGATATAAATTAACCATTCATTCGTTGCAACATTTCATCTAAAAAATAAAACATTGTTTTTTCCGAGATAGTGCTGTCGAATGTCTGGAAAATCCTTACTTCTGCACTCGTGTTTGATTCCTAGTATTTCGGGATCATTGTCCTGTTCTTTGCCTATGTTTTTCATTGCTGTCGTAATGTAGTTTTCGAAAGGCACTTGTTTCATATAGTACATTGTAAACTGGTCTTCTGCTGCTTCCAAACCTATGTTATTGGATGCACCCTGTGGACATCGTGATAAAGCATCTGCTAACACATTCGCTGGTCCTGGTATGTGTGTAATAGTGAAATAAAATTCTTGTAGTATTAACATCCATCTGGCTAACCTCCCATGAGTTAGTTTGGCAGATAACAGAAATTCTAATGCTTTGTGGTCAGTGTATACTTTTGTTTTTCTTCCGAACAGGAAGTATCGAAAACGTTGGAAGCCCCATACAATGGCCAATGCTTCCAGATTCGCGACTGAATAGTTTTTCTCGCTTTTTGTGAGTACACGACCGGCAAATGCAATTGTCCTATACGATCTTAGCCCTTCCTGTTCGTATTCTTGGAATAAAACGACTCCTAAGCCTGTTTTCGCGCCTTCAGTGGCCATACAAAAATTTCGTGTTAGATCAGGATGTGCTAAAATCGGTGCTGTTGTTAGTGCGTTTTTCACTTTTAAAAATTCTTCATTGGCTTGTTGATCCCATACCCATGGCGTGTTTTTTCCAGTCAATGCACATAGGCGTGGTGTTGCGAGAGAGTCGATCCAAATAAATTTTTATAGAATCTGGTGAGACCTAGAAATCCTCAGAGTTTTCTTACTATATGGAGTACAGAATTCTTTGATTGCCATTAGTTTTTCTGGGTCGGGCATTACACCTTTCTCTGAAATTATGTGTCCTAGAAATTTGACCTCTCGCCTTCCATATTTGGATTTTGTTATATTTACTGTGACACCATGCTCTTTCATGATCTGTAAAAACTTATTTAATGTGTCGTTGTGATGTCCCCAAGAGGGTTCTGCTATAATCACATCATCAACATAACAAGTAATTTTTTGTAAAATTTCAGGACTAAGTATAGTATTAAATCCCCTAATAAACGCTGCTGATGATATGTTTAAACCAAATGGCAATCGTTTAAATTGGTAACATCTACCGAATACGATAAATGCTGTAAATTTTCTACATTCTGGGGCCAATTCAATTTGCCAGAAACTACTCTGTAAATCAATTGATGAAAATATCTTAGCACCGTGGAAGTTTTGTTTTCATTCCTCTAATTTTTCTGGGCGATCTGTCTCAGTGATTATGATTGTGTTGACCTGTCTGGAATCAAGCACTAACCTAATGCTCCCATCTCGTTTTTGTACAATATAGAGCGGGCTGTTATATGTGGAGGTAGCTTGTTCAATAATATCATCTAACATTTTAGATATCTCCTGGAATACTTCATTCCTGTAGCTTAATGGGATTGTATAGGGTGGCACTCTAAATGGTTTATGCTGTTTTACTTCAAACTTCTACTGAAAGTGTTTAATACTGCCAGTCTTAGGTAAAAATACCTCTGCTTTATCTCGTAAAATACCCTCTGATTCTCTTTTACTGTGTTCCGAAATACCTTGAACTTCTTGCAATTTGACGTCGATTTCTTTATGGACTTCTAACATGAGTTGAGTCGATTCCCCCTTTTGTGCATACCATTCTAATTCTTCATCCTCTTTATCTCGCATCATTCTTAATTGTTTGTTTATAACTGGTATTTCTTCTAATTTTAGCTTTTGCTCAAAGAGAAGTGTGACATTCCCGAATGTTACGCTACCTTTCCCCATATCTATTATCGCTCGTCGCTCATTTAAAAAATCTGCACCTATAATCAAATCTACAGTTAATTTAGGTTTAGGTTGGCTTCGACCTTTTGACCTTGGCATGAAAACCGAGCGAGGTGGTGCAGTGGTTAGCACACTGGACTCGCATTCGGGAGGACGACGGTTCAATCCCCTCTCCGGCCATCCTGATTTAGGTTTTCCGTGATTTCCCTACATCGTTTCAGGCAAATGCCGCGATGGTTCCTTTGAAAGGGCACGGCCGATTTCCTTTCCAATCCTTCCCTAAACCAAGCTTGCGCTCCGTCTCTAATGATCTCGTTGTCAACGGGACGTTAAACACTAGCCACCACCACCACCACCACCACCACCACCACCACCACCTTGGCATGAAAGAGTTAACCTTGTTTGTCTCGTAACTTCCACAGCATTGTTTCTAATAGGACCTCTTACTTTAATCTTACGTGTTTTCAAAACTGGCAATTCCTCATTGGCATTACTTTGCGTAAATACGAGTAAATTTTCTAAGATCGCGGTCAGTTCACTTCCGCTATCAATTACAATATTGACTGGGATATGCTTTGCCATGGCCTTCACAATTGGTTGAATCTGAAAGGGTTGGTTCTGTTCTTCTTCTTCTTGCATCAACGAATCCTCCACTGAATCATACATGAGTCTTTTCAGGAATTTCCCTTGTGAATTCGAACTTTCTGTAGGATAAGCTTCGACTGCTACTTCTCTCTCTTTTATTTCCTTTTCTCTATTTCCTCCTTCATTTACGCTTTCTTCAACATCCTCTACTTTTTCTTCATCCTAGTCTATCTTCTTCTTCTTCGTCGCTACTTCCACATAATCGCATTTAAATGCTCTAATTATAGCTTCATAACTTCCTTTATTATATACGTTGGGTTGTGTGCCCACTAGTAACTTATTTTCAACTTCTGTCAACTGCGCATTATCCTCATTGAATTCGCTTTTCCTGGTTTCCATCTCAAATAGCTCTGCAATACTCATTACTTCGTACTTTCCTCCTACATTCGTTGTGCATGCCTCTGGTAATTCATCTTCCTCGTCAGTATTCTCCCAATTAATTTCGCCCGAACACGATATTGTTATTTTCCTGTCTTCGTTTTCATCTGGTCCCTGCGGTTTTGTTTCTTCCTTCTTCTCTTCTCGTGATAAGGTATTTACTTCTCTGTTCAAGGTGCTGCAATTATCCTGGGTCGGTGCGTCATTCTCTTTGGCATGGGCGCTTAGCTGTCAATTCGAACGTTTTTCGTGGTTTGGTGGTCTTACCTCCACCTCTTCTATCTGTATTCTCTTTTCTTGCTCCGCTTGTTGATATTGGTTTCTTTGTTGATAATTTGTCGGTCTATTGGTTCTCCAATACCCGTTCCGGTTGTCATTGTTCCCTCTGTAATAGTTGTTGCCGTTCCTTGGTGAATTGTAGTTGTTGCCGTACTCTCTTCTAAATCCATAGCCGTTTTTTTTGTTGAAATCTGTTGTCGTTTCTTGGTGCGAAGTTATCACGTGGTTCGTAATTATTGTTTCTTCGTACTGTGTCTTGTGGATTCCACTGCTTTTTGCTTTCGTTTTCACGCGCGCTTCGTCTTTTTCTTGCGTCATCTTCCGAAAATATAAACTCTAGTTCCCTTAGAATTCCTTTACATGCTTCGATGTCATTGCCTCCGCGACTTACTAATGATTGCTGGTATTTCAATGGTAACTTCATCGCGCATTATTTAATCAACTCTCCGCCACTGTATGGTACATCTAAGCATTGATTTTTCTTTGCCATTACTTCGAAAAATTTCACGGGACTCTTCTCTCCTGAATTTTCAAAATATGGGTTCTGTAATAATTCGTACTTCACTCTGTTCTGTGCTTCGGTGGACCAATATCGTGAGAGAAACTTCTCTCTGAAATCTTCGTACGATCGGCATGTCGCTGCAACATTCTGCATGGTTTCTGCGACTGTTCCTGACATGTGTGCACATGTAAAGTCTAATTTGTGTGCTAGCGTCCAGTGTTCTGGAAATCCTACTCGAAATTGATCAATAAAAGTTTGTGGAAGTAATGAGTTTCCTTCTCGAAAGTGTTGAAATTTTCTGACTGTGAGGAAATGATCGTCGTCGTACTTCGTCATAGTTCCATATCAAATTCGCGATTCTTCGCCACTTTTGTTTCTGATCATTTCTCCCGCCGTTCTTTCCGGTTGTGGTAGATCCATTGGATATTGTCCACTGTAACTTTCGCCTACCCTTGCGTAGTATCGTTGGAGTGGTACGCAGTAATTTTCTTCCATCGGTTGTGAACGTGTAGCTGAATGCATTGCACTGTACTCTTCGCGACCTGGCTTTTCATTGTCACGTATTGGTTAGGAATCTTGTCTGGCTAACCTTGCCGCTTCATTGCACGATCCAGACTGTCTTGAAACATACATTTGTGGTTCTGCATGTGTCTGTGGTGCCGTTTGTTCATCAAGAATTTCGAAACGTGTTTGTTGCGGTGCAGGCTGTCTGATTTCACGTATGTTACTTTCCGCCTGTGATTGGAATTGCAAATGCGTGATATCTTCGTTAATTGTTTGTTTTTCCGGTGCTGTTACAGATACGGATGTGGTTGCAGACTCAGTGCTTGTTCGATCTTGTTCACTACGTTCTTCAATGGTTTGCAACAACTCTGCTCGCAATTTCTGAAATTGTTGCTTCATTTGCGCTTCTATTTTGACTATGTGGTTATCATATCTTTTCAGCGCTGCTTTTGTGATATGTTTGTGTAACACACTGTTTTCAACAATTTCACGCGCTGTACCTGCTGCTTGTCTAGTAATTACGTTTATCTGTTTCTCTAGTTTCTTGACTTCTCCCTGGGTGTTGTTACGTAATGTTTTGATGTCGTCCTGAATGTCATTACGTAATGTTTGTACGTCCGCTTGTACCTTGTCAATGTCTGTTCTCAATTGATTGTGACCTGTTATTAAGTTTCCTATCACCTCTCGAGATTCTTTTGCCTCGTCTTCAATTCGACTTAGGTATAACTGAATTTTTTTGTTTTGTTCTTTAATCACAAGCATTTGTCTCGTGGTTTCTGCAATTTGTTTCGTCGTTTCTGCATTCCGAATTTTAATTTTGTCCGCAATTTCTTTATTTTGTCTTGTCATGGTTTCCGTCATTTGTTATAATAATTCTGCCAGATTAGTGGGTCCTATTGCGTTTTCTTCCGACGTCCTACGCTCTGTGTTTTCGCCCAAGTGTTGGTTCGCAACCGATTGCATTGAACTGTGCGGTGACACGTTTCTGCTCGAATTCCTTGTACTCTGTGGTGAGGGAGCTCTGATTACTTGTACTATGGGTTCTACGTATTCAAGACGCAAGTTAGAATCCTCATCGACTGTCTCTCTACTTTCCTGCTCCTCTGTCGTATGCTAACCTACGTTTTCTATGCCTTGGCGTACTTTATCCTCGTTATGGTGCGTTATCTGTCCTATTTCTCGCGATACTGCATCGTCTGTTGTACTGTCCTCTATTCTCTGTCCATCTTCATGCTGGGTCTCTACCTCATTTCGGTCAAGGTCTCGATCTGTCATTGCTAATCTTTCCGAATCCCTTATTTTCTGTTTTAAAAGCAATTCACGCGCCCTACTTCGCGTTAACATGCGCTCATATGATCTCACGGGTTTCATAAACTTTTTGCACACACGACTTGACACTTATTATACCCAAGACTGACAATCCATTCACTTACTTGTTGGGTCAGAACCAACTTGTCAACGGTGTATCCGCCACATGTGCGCTTGCATTGGAGAGAAAACTTAATTCTAACAATATTAAAATTCATAACTTCATTATGCTATTGTCTCTGCTAGAATGTCTCACTTTCTATTGAATACTTTATTACTATCTATTGCTGCAGCTACTGTTTTAAACTATTTATGCCTTTCAAAAAAAAATTTATTACAAAAATTTTTAACAGGATATTATTCTGACCTAGTTGGGCATGTGGTCGACCTTCAATCATGGTATTTTACCATCCTGGCAGGGTCGTCATTCTCTAACATTCTGTATGGTGTCTGTTTGTTCTAAGTCGTGTCTCCCTACCACTTTCGCGCAACGACGCTCTGAGTGTGTTTTTTAGGGCATTGACTAGTTTGAACCCGGGACCTGTTGCTGGTAAGGAGACGCCAGACCACACATGACATGTAGAGTTCAGAATAGTTCAGTGAGACTAGCGATGATATAATCAAATACTTAATGATTTCAGCGTCAGCTCCACTGCACGCCCTTTAAAAGAATCTTAATACTACCTAAATCTAGTGGAAGGGGTTCAAGGCTTTCCTATGTTTAGTTAGCTGGTAAAATAACGTCGGAAAAGTAGTTAAGTTTACCATTGGAAATTTTATTCTACTCACAAAACATTGTTTTTAAGTTGCACTATTGATAAAAGGAAATATTTTAATACAGGATGATAAAAACCAACTGCGATCAACAAAAATGTGAATGAATATTCCCTGAATGGGTTTCCAAGTTCTACAATGGATTGAAGGATGACCTATGCCATATCACATCTATAATCTAGGTTTAAATTAAGTTTCACAAAAGAGAAAACTATCAAAATGGTCTACAGTGACCCTCAATTATGTTTAATTACTTATCTAACTTGTCGTAAATTACAGTGGCTGATGTGGCTTCACAATAATTACATAACAGAAAAATCATCACGTTTCAGATATTTACTTCAGGTAGCAAATGTGAACACCATGAGATTTAATTGACGATCGACGATAGTATTACGTAAAAAGGGGGTGTAACAGATGAGACTTCTGCAGTTCGGAGTGAAGCTTTATGTGCTGTTATGCGGCATTGCATGCATTCATTACCTTGTCGTTGGTTAGGCAGCGTCAGGGGGCGGCGGGCGGCGCGGCTTCAAACAGCTCGCTGTCTCGAAAGCAACTGTCTCCTAACTACTCCTTACTACAATTTACCGAAGTTGGTTTAAAAAAAAGCTATCTGGCTGTGTTTTCAACTGACCAATCAGGGTCTCAATGTTAACCTTAAGCTCCGCCTACAAATTTCTGTCCATCCAATGAGAAACGTTATACTTTTCGTGGTGGGGCAATGTTTTCAACGTTTGCGACGTAACAGAGACGCGAAAAAGTCTCACGCTAAAACTTGCATCAGGTGTGGCCCTTTTAGTGTTATCGTAAGATCTATACTGTTCTTCTGGAGGGCTCTATCTCTTAACATGGGCTGGAGGGCTCTATCTTTTAACATGGGCTGGGGGTGATTTTGGCTGTCGGCTGGCGACGTGGGTGTCTGTCCCTTATCGTAGGGCCTCCCAGCCTACACGATTCTGCTCTCGGCTTCTGTTCTCGTTTCTCCCCTCAGAACTGCGTCTCTTCCACGGTAGGAAGGTATGACGTGCATTAAGCGTTCTTGTGTTAGTCTGTGGTATTCCATTTGCTCACTCGTTGATCGTATTACTTTCGTTAATTTAATGTCGTGATTTATTTGGAGCTATGTGATATACTGCCGGATTTGCTATCATGTCAGGGTTTTCATGGATTTGCCTGACACCTTACGTGATCTATTGAAGTATTTCTCCTATTACCCATGGTTTCTTCGCAGTTACCTTCTTTGTACCTCCGTTTTTCTTTCCAACTTCTGTGATGGCTCTTTTTAGAGATTTCCATTCCTCTTCAACTGTGCTGCCTACTGAGCTATTTCTTATTGCTGTATCTATGGCCTTAGAGAACTTCAAACCCACCTCCTCATTCCGTAGTACTTCCATATTCCACTTCTTTACGTATTGATTATTCTTGACTAATCTCTTAAACTTCAACCTATTCTGCATCACTACCACATTGTAATCTGAGTCTTTATCTGCTCCTTGGCACGCCTTACGATCCAGTATCTGATTTCGGAATCTCTGCCTGTCCGTGATGTAATTTAACTGAAATCTTCCTGTATCACCCAACCTTTTTCAAGTGTATCTCCTAATGTGATTCTTGAACAGAGTAGTCGCTATTACTAGCTGAAATTTATTACAGAACTCGATTAGTCTTCTTCCTCTCTCATTCCTTGTCCCAAGCCCACATTCTTCAGTTTCTGCCCCTACAACTGCATTCCAGTCCCCCATGACGATTAGATTTTCATCCCCATTTACGTACTGTATTACCCTTCCAATATCCTCATATACTTTCTCTAGCTCTTTATCTTCAGCTCGCGATGTCGGCATGTATACCTGAACTACCATTGTCGATTCTGATAAGAACAACTTCATCATTGAACTGTTCACAGTAATACACTCCTGCCTCACCTTCCTATTCATATAGAGTCCTACTGCCGTTATATAATTTTCTGATGTTATTGACCTTACCCTATACTCATCTGACCAGAAAGTCTTGCCTTCTTTTCATTTCACTTCACTGACCCCTACTACACTCCTGGAAATGGAAAAAAGAACACATTGACACCGGTGTGTCAGACCCACCATACTTGCTCTGGACACTGCGAGAGGGCTGTACAAGCAATGATCACACGCACGGCACAGCGGACACACCAGGAACCGCGGTGTTGGCCGTCGAATGGCGCTAGCTGCGCAGCATTTGTGCACCGCCGCCGTCAGTGTCAGCCAGTTTGCTGTGGCATACGGAGCTCCATCGCAGTCTTTAACACTGGTAGCATGCCGCGACAGCGTGGACGTGAACCGTATATGCAGTTGACGGACTTTGAGCGAGGGCGTATAGTGGGCATGTGGGAGGCCGGGTGGACGTACCGCCGAATTGCTCAACACGTGGGGCGTGAGGTCTCCACAGTACATCGATGTTGTCGCCAGTGCTCGGTGGAAGGTGCACGTGCCCGTCGACCTGGGACCGGACCGCAGCGTCGCACGGATGCACGCCAAGACCGTAGGATCCTACGCAGTGCCGTAGGGGACCGCACCGCCACTTCCCAGCAAATTAGGGACACTGTTGCTCCTGGGGTATCGGCGAGGACCATTCGCAACCGTCTCCATGAAGCTGGGCCACGGTCCCGCACACCGTTAGGCCGTCTTCCGCTCACGCCCCAACATCGTGCAGCCCGCCTCCAGTGGTGTCGCGACAGGTGTGAATGGAGGGACGAATGGAGACATGTCGTCTTCAGCGATGAGAGTCGCTTCTGCCTTGGTGCCAATGATGGTCGTATGCGTGTTTGGCGCCGTGCAGGTGAGCGCCACAATCAGGACTGCATACGACCGAGGCACACAGGCCCAACACCCGGCATCATGGTGTGGGGAGCGATCTCCTACACTGGCCGTACACCACTGGTGATCGTCGAGGGGACACTGAATAGTGCACGGTACATCCAAACCGTCATCGAACCCATCGTTCTACCATTCCTAGACCGGCAAGGGAACTTGCTGTTCCAACAGGACAATGCACGTCGCATGTATCCCGTGCCACCCAACGTGCTCTAGAAGGTGTAAGTCAACCACCCTGGCCAGCAAGATCTCCGGATCTGTCCCCCATTGAGCATGTTTGGGACTGGATGAAGCGTCGTCTCACGCGGTCTGCATGTCCATCACGAACGCTGGTCCAACTGAGGCGCCAGGTGGAAATGGCATGGCAAGCCGTTCCACAGGACTACATCCAGCATCTCTACGATCGTCTCCATGGGAGAATAGCAGCCTGCATTGCTGCGAAAGGTGGATATACACTGTACTAGTGCCGACATTGTGCATGCTCTGTTGCCTGTGTCTATGTGCCTGTGGTTCTGTCAGTGTGATCATGTGATGTATCTGACCCCAGGAATGTGTCAATAAAGTTTCCCCTTCCTGGGACAATGAATTCACGGTGTTCTTATTTCAATTTCCAGGAGTGTATATCTAGATCGAGCCTTTGCATTTCCCTTTTCAGATTTTCTGGCTTCCCTACCACATTCAAACCACTGATATTCTACACCCCGTCTCATAGAACGTTATGCTTTCCGTTGGTTATTGATACTTTTTCTCATAGTGCCTGCCCCCCCCCCCCCCCCCCCTTCACTGTCGCCTTCCGGATATCCGAATGGGGAACTATTCCAGAATTTTTTGCCAAGAGATCATCATGACACTTTTTCAGTTGCAAGCTACATGTCCAGTGATACACGTTATGTGTCTTTAATGCAGTGGTTTGCATTGCCTTCTGCGATCTCATGCCGTTGGTCATTGCTGATTCTTCCGCCTTTTAGGGCCACTTCCGCACTCGTAGAACACGAGAGTGCTGTGAACATCTGTCCGCTGCTCCTCCCTCTTTGATAAGGCTGTTGGCAGAATGAGAGAGACTTCTTATGCCGGTAGTCTTCGGCCACCAATGACGATTATTAATCAAAATTTAAGCGTTGGCGGCTTTCAGACCCAGTACCGAAGACGTTTTGATCAGCAATCAAAGACGGGACCCCTACTCCACATGTGCACGTTCATAGGATTTGTCCACCTGGAAGAGGCGTTCGACTATGTAACGTGGTGCAAGATAAACGAAATTCTGAGAAAAATAGGGATAAGCTTGAGAGAGAGATGGTTAATATGCAATATCTACAAGAGCCAAGAGGGAATAATAAGAGTGGACGACCAAGAACGAAGTGCTCGGATTAAAAATGGAGTAAAACAGGGATGTACTCTTCCGCCCCTACTGTTCAATCTGAACATCCAAGAAGCTACAGTCCGGAACCGCGCGACCGCTACGGTCGCAGGTTCGAATCCTGCCTCGAGGATGGATGTGTGTGACGTCCTTAGGTTAGTTAGGTTTAAGTAGTTCTAAGTTCTAGGGAACTGATGACCTCAGATGTTAAGTCCCATAGTGCTCAGAGCCATTTGAACCATTTTGAATCCAAGAAGCTACAGTTATGTTGGAAATAAAAGAAAGGATCAGGCGGGGAATTAAAATTCAAGGTGAAAGGATATCAATGATCTGACTCTCTGATGACATTGCTATACTGAGAGACAGTGAAGAAGAATTACACGATGGGATGAATGGAATGAACCGTCTAATGAGTACAGAATATGGATTGAGAATAAATCGAAAGAAGACGAAGATAATGAGAAGTGGCAGAAAAGAGAACAGCGACATACTTAACATCAGGGTTGGTAATAACGAAATAGATGAAGTAAGGGAATTCTGCTACCTGGGCAGCAAAGTAACCAATGACGGACGGAGCACGTAGGACATCAAAACTAGACTAGCACTGGCTGAACGGACATTCCTGGCGAAGAGAGGTCTACTAGTATCAAACATTGGCCTTTCTTTGAGGAAGAAATTTCTAAGAATGTACGTTTGGAAGACAGCGTTATATGGTAGTGAAACACGGACTGTGGGAAAATGGAAGCATTTGAAATGTGGTGCCACAGACGAATGTTGAAAATTAGGTGGCCTCATAAGGTGAGGGATGAGGAGGTTCTGTGGAGAATCGAAGAGGAAAGGAATATGTGGAAAACATTGACAAGGAGAAGGGAGAGGATGATAGGATATCTTTCAAGACATCAGGAAATGACTTCCACGGTAGTGGAAGGAGCTGCAGAGAGCAGAAATTGTAGAGGAAGACAAAGATTGGAATACATCCAGCAAATAACAGAGGACGTAGATTGCAAGTGCTGTTCTGAGATGAAGGGGCAGGAGAGCGTTTCGTGGGGTGCCGCACCAAACCAGTTGGAAGACTGATAACTCAAAATAAATAAATAAATAAATAAAACATAATAAAATAAAATAAAATTAAAAATTAAAAAATGAAAGAACAGACTCTTATTGTGGGGCTAATTCAAAGGGCTGAGGGTCATGCATTTATATCTGAAAAGGAATACAGTTCAAATCAAGACATGACCTTAGTACACTAACAAAGAGACATTCCCAAGTGTTTGTAAACGGCCTTGTTTGTGTATAGGCGGAAAATAGTGCAATACGTATTTTTTGTTTGTGCCGAATTAGACTTTTAAGGAATAAGCACATCCTGAAACGGAATTTGGCATATTGGGTTTAGAGGGAATATCTCCGAAACGATGATATATAAAAAATATTTTTCATATAAAAGTTAATTTGCACAATGAACTTCTGTAATGATTTGTAATTTTGTAAAACAACCCATCACCATTAATTAATTTTGAAAAAGGAAAAACATTTTTACAACATAAATTAAAGAGGCTTTCAAGCCACATACATCCATGTATAATAATGCTGGTTTCTGAAATACCATTTTTGGAAAATAAACTGTACACAATGCACTGTCAGAGTATTTACAACACACCTAATTAAAATATCTAAACATTTATTGTTATTCCAATTATTTACATTTGTTTTATGCCTGAAACTTATTTTAAACTTTACATTTCGTTTTTTTTGTTTTTAGCTTACTGTTTGATATACGTGTATTTTGTTAATTTAGAATGATAAATAAACTCATTATTATGATACAATAGCGTGTGTAGTCTCATGACACACTCTGTGTATAGAGTGTGTAGTGTGTGCTGTGACAGAGTGAGAAATGAATGAGAAGGGTAGCATTAGCCTCTCATTACTATTAATTTACTTTCTTATAAAACAGTATTGTACACGGGGGTAAACCGAATGAGGAAGTACTGTTTTAAACAGAGTGGCCTTGTATTCGGGAAGGTGGAGGTTCCAGTCTTAATCCAGTCATGCTGCTTTAGCTTTTACATTGTTTCCCTGAATTATTTCAGGCAAATGCAGTGATGATTGCTAGTAAAACGCCACAGCCAATAACCTGATCCACCCTTGTCATTCTCGACCTGTTAGTCTGTAAATGTGTATGTGAATTACTTTATATTTCTTGTTCTTAACTTGTAGTACTAAGACATGTCCAGTGCCTTTGTAAAGGAGATCTACGAATAAATAAAACAATTGATACTCTACTACTGCTGTGCGCTGTTTACCTCATCCACAAATAAAGACAACCGTTACGGGTACGTGTAGACAGTCGGACTGAGAGGGCTGCAGTACGAGCGCCGGAGGTTGTTTTGCTGTTCCAGACGGTGAACAGGTTCCGGTCATTCCATTTTCGGGCGAGCCATTGTACCGAGAAACCTGCTTCCTGCTGACGTACAAGTCCCTTGACGTTCTTCCTCCCATTGTCTTCCCATAAGGTATTGTTGCGTTGTCATTACACTACATTTCTTAGAAGAGCCCCTACCGCAAGTTGCATACTCTCATTGTGGGGACGGAACGCGCTTCTGGCACTATAAGCATTGAACAAAATTACGCTGCATAAAGTGCATCCTACGGCATCTGTCTCTGGCAGCCTACGATAACCTTCATAATGGCAACTGTTTGACATAATAGGCATATGAGTTTTATTCAGTGAACTACCGGATTGGCGCTTTTGGCGGCAAGTTTTTTTTCCGTTCTGAGTTTTCACTACTTACCTTGGCGATACTTGGCACAGAAGCAAGACTGAACCAGGAAAACACTTGAATGCAGTGAAGGCGTAGAACAATGGCTAAGAGGCACGCAACCACAATAAGCCTTTGTTTCAGGAGAAGCAAGACAAATATGACGTTTTCATAGTCAGTAGTGTATTGGTTTCATTCTAGGTTGACCTATTTATAATTGCTCCAGGGCTGTTACAATTATTATCAATAATTAGTGATGACTGTCAGAGGTTTATTTCTACGAGGCGCACTATCTGTGAAGTTGTTGAAGGGTACATTGTGTGTTAAATCAGTGATCGACAATTGTTTTTAGAGTGACTGATGTTGAAGAGGTTACTTATTTTCAGTAGCGGAGCGCAGTGTGCCGTTTTTAAATGTCTGCGTGAAGCTAAGACATTTATTCTTCGTTTTCACATTTAGACTTCCACTAGTGTTAATCATGGGAAAAATTCTCTTTGCTGATGACAGCAATATCATAGTCACTGAGAAAACAAGAGAATTCCTTGCAGAATAAATAAATGAAACCATCAAAGAAGTTGTTTTACTAGCGGTGTCCGTGGCGACGGAATATTTTTTAATGCAATCGGATGTTGGGTCTCAGTTAAGAGCGTTATACTAGTAACCTACATTTTCCAGGGCATTTTTAGTTTGGGCCACTTGTTGCCGAGTAAAATCGTACAAAAACACACAACAGTTTCCTGTTTTGGCCACACTTCTTTTATTTTTTTACTTTGATTGCGCGTTTCAGCTAACAGCCTTCAGCAGATAAAATGCTTTAAGACATCAATACAATGTATATCGTCACATACTACACGGTACAAGTTTGTACCTGGCAGTACCTGGCAGTTAGGCGAAATGAGAAATCAAGCTGCGGTCGCAGGTTCGAATCCTGCCTCGGGCATGGATCTGTGTGATGTCCTTAGGTTAGTTAGGTTTCATTAGTTCTAAGTTCTAGGCGACTGATGACCTCATAAGTTAAGTCGCATAGTGCTCAGAGCCATTTGAACCATTTATTTTTTATTTTTGAGAAATCAAAATAACAAAAAAAAAATGTGGCCAACACAAAAATTTCGTATGTTTCTGCACCATTATGGCCGTTAACCTATACATAGTCGTCCTGTCTAGTATTTCAAAATTATTCAGTATACGCATATTCGCTTAGCCGGAACAACAGCGCTTGGAATTGGAAGCAGATGTTAAGCACTTTTAAATACGTTCAAGACTCGTTTTAAGAGAGAGAACGGACACAGTGTTCTCGGTTCTTAGAAACGACCGCTAGAGGGCGTTATTGTGACATTACGATTGTTCCAAAATTCGTCATTTGCCATCGTTAAAATAATGGCAGTGCAGAAACTGACCGATTGGTTTGCTTAAAGAAAAACTGTTACGAGGAGGTCGACACTTTACACAAAGATTTTCGATGTACAACTTTTTTACCATTTTCGTCAACGCCCTTCTCAGCAACAGCGTCTCACAAGGTGTCGTTCAATTTTTGTTAATCAGTGTCATTCAGAAAAGGCTGTTTGCAAATGGTTTGTAGAATTTCGTCGTGGTCGTGATTCCTTCACCGATAAATTTCGCCAAGTTCGTCCAAAATAGGTCGTTAAAAATGCTATGCGTAATAACAAAAGTGGTTAGCTCGCGAAAGACTTGCAAGAGAATGATCGCTTGTATCTTCGGTTGTGCTGCAGACGTCGCGACCGTTGCTTCCAATAGCATCTGCCGCATTACAAGCGGGCCCTGTTGTTTACCTAAAAAGAACTAGGTTCTACGAGAAACGATTTCCCCTGCCCCCTCCCCCCCCCCCCCCCTGTCACTTACCACCAAGGCTTCTCTTCGTTATTAAGAAAATGCCAGAATTGCTGATTTTCTCCCAATATTCCCAATTGTGAACATCTTTACCTATTATCAGCTCACTTGGATTTGGAAAAAACCCAAGAGCTCTTTAACTGCACGCTCGTCCGTCTCCGGTAGCTGAGTGGTCAGCGCGACAGAATGTCAATCCTAAGGGCCCGGTTTCGATACCCTGCTGGGTCGGAGATTTTCTCCGCTCAGGGACTGGGTGTTGTGTTGTCCTAATCACCAACATTTCATCCCCATCGACGCGCAAGTCACCGAAGTGGCGTCAAATCGAAAGACTTGCACGCGGCGAACGGTCTACCCGGCGGGAGGCCCTAGCCACACGACATTTACATTTTACTGCACGCTCGACCCTAAGACCCGTAAGAGGATGTGAGCCTCAGATGCGCACTCATAGAACGAATGGTTACCTACAAGTACGAGATTAAAAGCTAAATTATCTTATAAACAACCAATATCCGATGATCGCCTACTTATCATAAAATTATAGTGTGAATTACGACAGATTTACATGTGCATTACATTATCAGGTAATTAAGAAAAGGGTAAGATTTAAAACTTGTCGTGATACACACGCACGTTTGTTAGTTAGTTGAATTTTCCATGGATCATTTTGAACTATAGATCTTACTGACGTGGAACAAGTTATTTTATATTCACATCGCAAATTAATTTGTACATATGGTTACATTCTGAATATTTAGATTTTTTAAAGAAAAAAAAAGATGTACAGATGTGAGTAATTCCTACCCATAACCTTTTACAGATTACAGTAATAGAAATTCTTCTACGGAACAGAAGGACGTTACAAGAGGAAACTTTATCAGTTTGTTATCAAATTTCACTTTTCTGCCTATCAGTCATTTTATACCACTGGGTAAGTGATCAAAAATTTTTGTTGTAGCATTGTGCATCCCTCTTTGTGCTATATATAATCTTACTGTGGAGTAACAAATGTTATTTTTTTATTTTTCCTCCTGACATTGTAATTGTGTACCTCTTTGTTCCTTTTGAACTTTAGTGGATTATTTACAACAAACTTCATGAGGGAATAAAAATGCTGTGAAGCAGTAGTCAGAATTTCCAACTCCTTATACAGATGTCTACAAGATGATCATGGGTGAGCACCATATTATTCTTACAGTAAGCTTTTGCGCAATGAAGACTTTCTTAAAGATGAGTAACCCCAGAATATTATTCCATATGACATTATTGAACGAAAACGTGCAAAATATGTCAGCTTACAGATTTGTCTCTCCCCAATAAAGTGTTTTACCTCTCCGAAAACACTTTATTTACGTGTTAGAGTTTATTTTCTACTACTCTTCATAGTACATTAATGTCCGCCCCTGGTAGCTGAGTGATCAGCGCGACGAAATGTCATATCTAACGGCCCGGGTTTGATTAGCAGCTGGGTCGGAGATTTTCTCCGCTCATGGACTAGGTGTTGTGTTGTCCTTATCATCATCATTTCATCTGAACTAGCCCGTCTATCAATAAAGTGGTATAGCTCACATGTACTATTGTTTTTATCTCTGAACTATCTGATCAAAAGTATACAGACAGCCTTTATGGCCATCAGTATGGGGAGTGTCTATCCTTCGTCTTTAAGATGGGTTGAACTCCACCGGAGACACTTTAAATGAGATGTGTGAATGACTGTTGAGGAATGGAAGCCCATTTTTTCTCAAGAGCCGATACCGGAGGAGGTAATGAAGTTGGATGCCGAGGCCTGGAAAGGGGTCGACGTTCTAACTCGTCTTAAAAGTATTCCATTGGCTTCAAATCAGGACTATGAACAGCCAGTCTGTTTCAGTAATGTTATTGGCCTCAAACCATTGCCTCATAGACGCTGCTTTATGACAGGGTGCGTTGTCACGCAGATACAAACAACCATCGTCTCCGAACTCTTCCTCTACTGTACGGAGTACACAATGCTGAAAAATGTTTTCGTACCCTCCCACATTTAGCGTTTGCTTAAGCACAAAAAGTGATCACACTCTAACCATGAGACACATCCCCATACCGTAGCACTATCTCCTCCTCATTTCCTCATGGTCGATGGCACGCAACGTTTTTCAGGCACTCGCCAAAGCCAAACCCTTTTATCAGATTACTGTAGTATACAGAGTAATTCATCACTCCAATCAGTGACTGTCCAGTGTCATCGCTCTTTACACCACCTCAATCGTCGCTCTGCATTGATTACAGAAATGTCTGCTCAACCACTACACCCCATTCCTTTTAACTCCTTACGACCACCTGCTGTGCTAGATGGCTATTCAGGTGACATCCAGTGACTCGTCCACGTTCGAAGTCACTGAGCTCTCTTGGCCGACCCATTCTTATGTTTCTGCTTCTCTGCTGACAGCACAATGTTGCCCGCTTCCTTTTGTACCTGCGGGTCGGCTCCTCGTGACGCCTAGTGGTCAATTATGTATTATGTAGAGCTGTCTGGATACTTCTGAGCAGACAATGTATGAGTCCATTACGTGTCCTGAAAGTCTGGCAGTATCTTTTTGTACACTGCATACTGTATACTGGGCAACGGCCTTGCCGCAGTGGATACACCGATTCCCTCAGATCACCGAAGTTAAGAGCTGTCGGGCGTGACCGGCATTTGGACTTCTGACCATCCGGGCCGCCACGCGCTGTTGCCATTTTTCGGGGTGCACTCAGCCTTGTGATGCCAACTGAGGAGCTACTCGATGGAATAGTAGCGGCTCTGGACAAAGAAAACCGTCATAATGACCGAGAGAGCGGTGTGCTGACCACAAGCCCCTCCTATCCACATCCTCATCTGAGGATGACATGGCGGTCGGATGGTCCCGATGGGCCACTTGTGGCCTGCAGATGGAGTGCTGTCTACACTGTATACTGCGTGAGATTTATGGCAGTGAACATCTACATCTACATGGCTACTCTGTGTCTGGCAGAGGGTTCATCGAACCACCTTTGCTTTACAGGTACTGGCGGAAGTAAAGCTGTGAAGACGGGGCGTGAGTCGTGCTTGGGTAGCTCAGATGGTAGAGCACTTGCCCGCGAAAGGCAAAGCTCCCGAGTTCGAGTCTCGGTCCGGCACACAGTTTTAATCTGCCAGTAAGTTTCACCTTTACAATAATTCTATAGTATTCCGATCTCGAGCAGCGCGCGGAAAAAACGGACACCAATATTTTTCCGTGCGTGCTCTGATTTCTATTATTTTACTAAGATGATCATGTAGGTCGGTATCAACAAAATATTTTCGCATTCGCAGGAGAAAATTGGTGCCTCAAATTCCGTGAGAAAATTCTGCTGCAACGAGAAACGCCTTTGTTTTAATGCTGTTCATCCCAAATCCTGCATCACGTCCGTCACACTCTTTCCCCTATTTCGCGATAGTACAAAACGTGCTGCTGTTCTTTGAACTTTCTCGATGTACTCCGGTAATCCTACCTGGTAAGAATCCCAGATCGCGCAGCAGTACTCCACAAGAGAACGGACAAGCGTAGTTTAGGTAGTCTCTTAGTAGATCTGTTACATTTTCTAAGTGTTCTGCCAATAAAACTCAGTCTTTGGTTTCCCTTCCCCACAACTTTTTCTATGTGTTCTTTCCAGCTTACATTGTTCCTAATCGTAAATCTTAGATATTTAGTTGAATTTACGACCTTTAGATTAGACTGATTTATTGTGTAACCAAAGTTTAACGTATTCCTTTTAGCACTCATGTGGATGACCTCACACTTTTCATTATTTAGGGCCAATTGCCAATTGTCGCACAATACGGATATCTTTTCTAAATCGTTCTGCAATTTGTTTTGATCTTCTGATGAGTTTACTAGACGATAAACGACAGCATCATCTGGAAACAAAGTGAGACGGCTGCTCAGATTGTCTCCTAAATCGTTTATATACTGTGGGTAAGGAACAGCAGATGGCCTATAACACTATCTTGGGGAACGCCAGAAACCACTTCTGCTTTACTCGATGAAATAAATTGTCAAACTGAGACATGTTGCCATTCTCGTAAGAAGCGTTTGAAGCCTGTCCATAGAAATGGTGCCAAAAAACTGTCATCCAGGTAACTTACCAATGATACTTCTGCCGGTCACCCCATTCACACAGAACAGGAATTTTATAAGAAGTTCGTTCCATATAGTGTCAGAAACAGCAAATGTCTGTCGTTGGCTGGAAGTGTGGAAAACAATTTATTGTTAAGAGTCATTGTTGCGATTCTTTACTGGTCTCTTTTGTTACAAACTCTTCAGTCTGCCGTTTAAGGACTCTTGCCCGCATCTAGTATCGATTCAAAGATTCTACGACCAACATTTCGGACGAGGTTACGATAGCATAGATATCGATGACTAGTTTTAAATTACAAAAAAGTTAGGCCAAAGAAGACGGCAAAAAACAGGTGAATTTGGAAGCGTTTTGTTGAATGAAATAGGCATAGATACGAGTTACTTTGTCTTAAAAAGGAGGACAAAATGAGATACCAAACCTTTTCGAACAGATCTGCAGAAAATTTCGGAAACTATAAAACTACTTGTTAAAAACTTGATTTCTACTGCCCATTCTATTACTTGGGTGGGAAAACATGAATTACCTCTTTAAATTTGACTGTACTCGAAATCGTGTACCGTTATTCCTTCAGATGAGTGGATCCATTGTTCTACTGTGGCGTTGGACACTTGCCTCAAAACACTGTGAGTCAATGTAAGGGAATTCGATTTAGAGTAACTAAGCTGCATTGTGAGCTTAGCTCTATGATTCGTAGTAACGTCAGATAATTGCACGAATGCTTGGAGGTTTAGCCGTGGACTTTTAAATATATATGCTGTATATGACAAATTTCTTGCGATTCACTGTTCCAGTTAAATATATTTCAAATTCATCAAGATACAATCTAAGGATAAATAATGACCATTGCTGCATATCTGAAAGCGTGACCATTTCGTAAATCGTGTTGATACTCCAGCTGTGAACGTTCGCCTATAATCTCTTCGACGTTCGTTGCAGGCGATATGTCAATAATCTTAATGTCTGTTCGTGATAGAAGTAGTCTAGGTTACGAATTTTTAGCTTTTGTGTGCTGACGCTAATTCTTTTCAGTGGTGACCAAGCTCCTGCTAGTCACGAATGAGATTTCTCGCATGCGGCAGCTACTGAAGTATACATTGCCGGCTGAGAAACTGGATCGCTGGAAAGCAAATGCAGAGAGAATAAGAAACTGAAGTCAACTGCTACCTGTAATTGGAGACCATATAGAGACCATGAATTCTGGTAAGATTTCTGCACCTTACAAAACAGAATTAGGAAGGCGTTTGTTGTGTGACTATCCATAAAACTGCTTTAGCCGGATTTTACAGTCTGCAGCTTGCATTTCATTGGACCCCATGATGGTAAGCTAATAAGTGTTAATTGTGTTTAATAATTACAAAATAACTGCATTTGATAGTTACATTTTCATAATAAATAATACGATTCGGTGTGGCAGCTGTAGAAAAATGTAGTATTCTACCGTACAGATGTTGCATTTCCACAAGATATATCTATTTTGGATAACAGCTAGATGCATTGCAGTTTCCATTATAAAAATCAGATATGAAACAGTTACCATCCATACATCACAAATTAATACTAAAAAGAACAAAATGAAGCGACTAATAATGATTATAGTAAGTTCCACAACAAAGTGTACGCCGTCATCTGTATGAAATAAAAGTCACAATTATAAATATTAAGTTTGCATGAAAATGCATGTTATTACTAATTGCATAATTACCTAATAGTTAACCCAATCACCGCCATTATCCATTCTAGCTTGGCACCTTTTTGGCATTCATTTCACGAGATTTTCTGCATGTTCCCTCGGTAACGATCTCCATATCGTCCTGATTTTGTATGACAGCTGCTTCAAAGTATATATTGGCTTTTCTTTAAGCTTCATCTTAGTATATGACCAACCATTTCGGTCGGATTTGCGTCGGGAGACATTGCAGGCCAGTCCTTCTTGGACACCCCGTTGTCTTGTTTCCACGCTGTACAGAGAAGGCTCCGATGTTTCATATCGTTATCCTCTTGAAGCACCCAGTTTGCCTCGTTCGAACTAAACAGCTTCTTAACGGACCTCAAAAGGAATTTTTAATAAATATTGCACATTTTTTCAGCACTTAAATTGGCTGTAAATAAGTGCAAATAGCCAAAACCGTGTTTAGAGAAACATCTCCAAACATACACTTCAACGGGTGCTTGACAGCCCATTGAAGGAACCTTTCACACTTCGTACAGCACGCTTTTGAAACAGGAAACCAGGCCCAAAAAGGTGACTTAGATTGAACACTGCCTCGTGACGCTTCAGAGCTACGTGAGGAAAACAGATACGGAATCTGATAATTGGTGTATGTTAAACATGTAGAACGATAGTTGCCATCGATAGTAAACATCGTTTGTGCTGATATTTGGAAGAGGCAGGTTTTTCTGAAAGTCCATTACGATTGCTTCTTTGGTCTTGTCTTTTTATGCTGCACGCCTAGAATTTTTCTTTAGTCTGTAAAAAGAACCATCTGGCTTTAAGTGTAAGTATTTTTTTTTGTAGTAGATTCTTTAGTTCATATTTAAGTTTTAAAGCTTCATTCAGAGTAGTAGTAGGCAGGCTTAGTTTCGAATGAACAGATTCTATTTTCACAGCAAATTCGTCACAGCTGCTACATCTGTCACACCTTGGATAGCCAAAGGTCAAATTAAATTTGGTGGTAAATATTTCTCTGTACTTTTCCAGTGATGGTTTATGGTCTGGGAAAGCCTTTTTGTAGAGACAAAACTTTTTACTCGCATTAAGTTCCTCTGGTAAGTAGCGTTTTTGGGACTAAGCTAAACCATAGTGAGACTTTCTGCTTTTAAGGGATTTAATGTGTTCAGTTACAGAATTTACAACATCATCAGGAAGCCTGTTAGGCCTGGAGCTGTGTTTTCCTCACATATCCAATGGTGGTAAACCTGTTGTTTTAAGGCTGTGTTGTCGATTTTGCAACCTTTTAGCTGTAATGCCATGAAGTGATAAAAATTATTTGAACATACAGGGATTACACAAACCTGTTCATTCCTTATTACTCTCACCTTATAAGAATATGAATATGTGTGAAAGTCAGCCTCAGATTCTGGTTTCCTAGGCTGATGATGAGTGACAGGAGAGCACTGTTTTAATCCACAAAGAGGCGTCGACTGTTTTTCATGAGATTCAATCAGATTGAGCTTTGAAATAATATCACTTCTTTTAGTTACACTCATGTGTTTAAAACACTCTAGTTTTAAGCACTTACAGTATGGTCCTCTTTCATGGCTACTTAACCTCAGCTTTTTCATTACACCTTGTAAGCGGCCAAAGGATTATTCCCTTGAACTAATTTCAAAGGTTGTATCCTCTTCATTTTCACACATTTTCATCAATATCTTATAGACCAAACAAGGCAGAACAACCAATAAACCAACAATGAGGTAACACGCTTCAATGTTTAACACAATATTAAACCACCAACAGCTGGATGAACTGAAAGCAGAGCGCTCTGCAGTCAGCACAGCCAACTAAGTGAACCGTCATCCTTGTAGCTCACAAACAATGGCACCCTCATCTTCCCTGCGTAAACCACATATTTTTGTTGGCTGTGTATCCATAGACATTCATCTTTTTAGCCTTCTGGAAGTAGTTCAACATATTCTGTTTGAGTTAAATTATATAAATTCACTGCAAGCTCATTTTTCATAAAAAGTGGCCCCTCATCCTTTCTTCCCTGGACTCTTCACACGTGAGTGTTTTGTCGTTTTGTTCTTTTCTTTTTTATATGCAATATTGTCACGTCACCGAACCACAAATAAGTCCAAATCCGAAAGCAGGATTGTTGATGAATTACAACATTTAACTATGAAGGCACATTTGTTACCAACGAGAGCTTGGAGGCAGAACTGAACTGAACTGGACTTCAGGACAGAGTGTGCTGCTGCTTATACAGACATCGTATATTACAGATAGTAGAAGCACTACAAACATAAGAAATTTCGAAAACCTTCTGGAAATGATAAATGTTAAATAGTAAACAATCCCTGGTGGCTATGTCTGAACTGGCGACTCACAGCACGACAGCCATGGAAACTAATCACTACCCCACACTGCATGGAATTTAAGGCGCGGCCTGCGATGCTTTGATACGAGAAAATCTCAGGGAAAAATGCAGTAGAATTCCTGCAATGATGATGAGCAACAGCTGTGGTACAGATTAAACCTGCCACCTGGAGCTCGACATGTGATCATTCCACTTCTCAACCCTTAGTGACTCGCTTTAGCCCTACAGATGAATTAAAATATGCTGTCTGACAAAAGAATGAAGCACCAAGAAGACATTGTCGGATGTGAGTGTAACTTAGAACACGTACACACTATCGGCTGGTGTGTAAATGATTAAAGTTGCAATTCTCTGAGGTATGTGGTACTAGTGTTTTTCGTGTTTAGTGTTGTTATCAGGCCAGTTAGGGGGCATAAGGGGCATGGACAGCGTCAGATGTTGAATAATCACTGTGAAAGGTACGAAGATACTTAAGAATAACTCTGCATTAATGTCGACACTATAATTTTCGGAGTTACTAGGGTGACTGATAACGTCCATTGAAAGCTAAGTGTTAGAGTTTGTGCTGGTTGAAGAAGTGGTGATGTGTAAAGCATAGCTCTGCTTCTTTTACACCTTCAGAAGCAAGGTCAGAGGATCGGCGAGTGACTGGCGTTCGTTGGCAAGTAATCAGGTGGGTCAAACCGATAACGAAGAGTATGTATAGAGCAGTAAGACATGAGTTAACAGTTAATTTTATTTTGTTAGTGGTATGATGGAATCACATGTTAGTAGGAAAGGTGCTAAATTCAATAAATTAAATTGAAGCTCGTGGTGGCCAAAAGCAATTGTCCTGGTCAGCAATAAGAGAAATTAACAGCAACTGAAAGACAGCAAGAGAGGAATTGAAATAAAGAGAGGCAGTTTAGATGTGTTTTTGGAGTTAACAGCAGGTAATCAAGATTTTTTGATGTATTTGAAGAACTTCACTTTACTTAAGACGCGAAATATCCTAGACAAGAAGACTATCCGACACCTGGACCATCGTCGAAGCCAAACGCACAACCAAATTTGACAGACAACGAAGGCCGCGTCTTCAAATTCCTGCCAATCCTTTAGCCACTAAAATGGAGATCGACGGACAGTTGCAGTCTGCTCAACAAATACGTCAAGGAACACATTAAAAAAACAATGTAATCATTTTAATACGCATTATTTTTTGTTTGGGGCTATGAGTACAATAAAAGGTTCGGTGTTGTTGCTCCTGGTAATAATAAAGTTTTAGCTAAAATATTTGCTACATCTGGAGCACAGTTTACGAGTCACCAGTTTAGTCAGTTTTTATGTAGAACTCATTTAGTGTAATGCCACATAATTCTTTTGAAAATACGCTGACGGAAAAAATCCCAACATCAAAAAATAATTTATGTAGATCAATGAAATTTCGGGAATACATTTGTCTACGTAACATATTTAAATGATTAACATTGCAAGATCACAGGTTAATGTGAGCGCAAGATAAGCCATTGCAAATGTGAAATTTTGGTATATTAATGACCGATGTAGCCGCCAGAATGTTGCATGCAAACATGCAGACGTGCGTGCATTTTATTGTACAGTTGCCGGATGTCAGATTGTGGCATGGACTTCCATGCCCGTTGCACTTGGTCGGTTACTACAGGGACGGTTAATGTTGTTTGGGGATGACGCTAGAGTTCTCGTCCGATGATGTACCATACGTACCGATTGCAGACAGGTCTGATGAGCGAGCAAGTCAGGGCTACATGTCGACACTCTGTAGAGCATGTTGGGTTACAACTGCCGTATGTGGGCGAGCATTATTCTGTTGTGAAACACCTCTGGAATGCTGTTCTTTAATGGTAGCACATGAGGTTATAAAGGCACATTTGCATGCCGAGCGTGAGTTTCCTCGGAAACGCGAAATATTAATTAAATAAATAATCAGTGACAAATAAATAAAGCCTATGGCACACAACTGCAGCGCTGTGTCGCTGATAAAACAAAAGCACAATTACGTTACTCTTATGTTTGATTAAGAAAGGGAGAGCTCTGGTTGAAGTGGTGCGAGAAGCACGTATTTTATTTTATTGTCTGGCACACCGCCATATTTCATGTTATAGAAGAATACTGCGAGTTGCAACCACACTAGGCACTCGATTCTGTAAAGAATTTATATTTATAAAAGTAAGTAGGATTATGAACTGTAGGCTTATTCATTGAATATATCTGATTTAACTAACTGTGTAACCTTTTTATGTTTAGTAGACAATCACCTCTGTACGACGTATTGGCATGGCTGGCAAATTATTGTAATATTGAGATTTAGATTATGAGTCCGCACCTACCGCAGCAGTCTTTGGAAACGATTTAATTACGAAGTCCGATTATTCAGTTTTATTTCACGGTCAACTACGAGTAACATTGCCTTTACGAAAAAGCCATTGTCAAGCGTCTGATACCGAATAATTAAACGTCCAAGATCCATATAAGCAAATACAATTGCAATCACAATCACCATCATACAGATAGAATAATCAATATCTAAATAACAATATTTTTTTTATTTATTTTATTTATTTTATATTGGCGACCGAGACAGGACTTGTTATTTTGTCATTTGTTACATTGTTCTCTTTGTTTCATGTAAAAAATCAACTTTCTGGACCTGGACGTCAATGTATGAGAGATAACAAAATCTGAAGATATTTTCCAATTCTGAAATTTTGCGGGAAGACGCAATGAAACTTCCAGCAAAATAAGGTAAGACGCAGCATCTTTGCATTGGTAGGCTTGACCGGACGTATAATTCAGTGTATTAGCTTTTCAGTAAATTCTGTAGTGTTTCTTTTCTGCATAACAGTTTCAGTGATAAATTTCATTCTCAGTACTTTTCCCTAAACAATAACGTATGCAACAATACCAATACACGAGTGTACAATATGGCCGACTTCTGTACGATATCATGTAACATGGCCAGCAGCCATTACCAATAATCTCAAATTCAGTTTATATTTTTAAATTAACAGACAGCCATTGTTGCTACGAGCGATTCATGCTCAACTACATTTTATTTTAAAATCAGTGTCAAAAATTTTCTTGAAACATATATCACGTGTGGCATGGTAATAACTAGAAAACAATACGCAAAAATGGAACAGCAAGGACGTACTATTCAGACGCAATCCGACTCGGACGTGAGACAAGTGTTAGAAAATGACTTTACGACAGCAACCGGTAGTGACGATTCATCAAACATTGACGCAAGTGTTGACGAAAATTTTGACAATAGGCCGTCCACTACAAAAATTTCAAAATCTCAATCAGAGCCCATGTTAATGCATGACGTCACGTCTAATGACGCGGCGGGGGCAGAGACCTTGCAAACGGTAGACATTGCCGACATGTTACAAATGCTAATGAAACAAAACGCCGAAAACATGGCAACCTTAAAGGCACAATTAGAGACACAAAATGAACAGTTAAAAACACAAAATGGCGAAATCAAATCTGATCTCATAGCAATCAAGATAGGTAATGACACTTTATGTAAGCGTGTGGAACTTATAGACGCCACACTGACCAAACAGATGACTGAACTCAGTACTAAATTTTCCCAGCTCAATACGAGACAAGAAAAGACTACAACTGACGTAGCACTTTTACAGACACAAGTAAAAAACCTTAATGTCACGTGTGAAGTTCTTACTGAACAAATTCAAACATATCCGTCAGTACATGACAACCTTGAAAAACGAATTACTGACGTACTGAATAAATTTGACAATGTTGAACAACACCTGACTGACATCTTACAATCAGATGCCACAGCTCATTTTCAAAATATTAATAAAGAATTTCATGATTGGGTTGAGAACAAAGACAAACATTTTGATAGATGCTTACGTGAAAATTTACCAACAATTGTGCACGACTCCGTAGCGCAATACATTACTAATAACAAACAGCTGATCAGTGACGCAGTACAATCCGTCACTGCACCCATGAGACAATTCACCGATCAACTACAGTCTGAATGTAACGAAAATATCAGTCAAAATGTACAGTTCAGAAACCAATATACATTCGAGTATGATACACACATTCCGCACACGACAAATACACAAGAACAAAACACACCACGACTACAACACATACCACGATGTGGAAACACAAACACAAGCTATTATCATGGTAAACCACAGCAACATTATCGTAATTACTCGCCAGCTGAACATACCAGTAATTACAGTGGAATAAATCCATATCACAATGCGAAGGAAGATGAAAGCTTAATGAAACACAGGCAATTTCAGATTTTTATCCCAGAAAAACGAACCATTCATCCGGTGATTTTTCTTAAATCTTTTAGTAACGCATTTCCACGCACTTGGAGTGACCGGAAAAAGATTTCATATATTGTCGGTTACATCCAAGGCGATGCAGCTGTCTGGGCATACAGTCAAGGTGACGTATGTACCACGTACAGTGAGTTTGAGCGTGCTTTTCTGAACAAATTCTGGTCGCAATCCGTCCAGGAGCGACTCAGAAGACAAATTTTAGAACCTGAAACTTTTAACAGTAAAAATGGTAACTTACGCAGATATTTTGAAAAATACTTGAACATGGGACACTTTTTAGACGAACCAGTCGCAACACGTGATATACTCCGAGCGTTGAAGGCCAAATTGCCTTTCAACATTAAAGAAAAACTCCTACATATCCCGGATGACGATTCAGATTATTTTTTAACAGCTTTAGATTCGGTTGACATGTTACTTGAAGATCAGCGCTTCGCGCGGCAAAACAGCAGCCACAATGTTTACACTAGTGGTATGCAAAACATGCAGGCTTGCCAACACAATTCTGGCGCGCCCACAGTTGGATACGCGGTACAACAAAAACAGCAAGCTCACATGCCGTCTCAGTACGGAAATCAAAATCAACACGCGTGTTCCAATACAAACAATAGTTACAACAGTAATAACATTTCATGCGGCAATCCATACAAAAGGCACCGCGGTAATAACTACAACGGTAACAACGGATACAAAGGTAATAACAAAAACACAAACAGAAATAGAAATAATAATAACTACGAGCCAAGACAGCATCAAGGTTGGACTCGTAACGATCAGTACTTTCATTCAAACTCTGCTTTACCACAGCAGCCACCAGGACAAAATTGGAGCATACCTTACGACCGACAGGTAAGTTATAATGCGCAACAGCAACAACAACCGCAAAAGTTTGGAGATCATAATAGGCAATATCCGAATGTGAATATAATAGAAATGACACCTGATGCACAACCTCAATCTGTGTCAGTACCTAGTACAAATGATAATCCAACAAACTAGAAACAGTCACTACTTTGCCCCAGGTCGTGGCTGAAGAATTCTTGGGGGACGACTTCAATGTTAATCAGTTATTTGACACCACACTTGAACAACAGAATAATGATATGCCGAGTAATTCTAAACAAAAACTACCTGTTTTATTTATAAGATACAACCACAATAACAATATATCAGATGAACTTTTACAAGACAGTACACAATGTCGTTTAAACACAAATGAAATTGTTTTAGCATCTACTACTGGTGTAGTAGGTGGGATTCCAACTACTATTATCCTAGATACAGGTGCAGCTGTGAGCGTTTTGTCTTTTAATTTCTATAAAAAGATGTGTGAATTGGAACCTGTGCCTGAGTTTCCTGCCCAAAACTGTAAAATAACTACTGCACTAGGTAATAAGTCATGTAGGGTTACGAAGCAAGTTTTTGTAAACGTTAAAATAGGTAATGGAACCGTACAATGGCCATTCCTGGTTGTACAAAACCTTGTGACAAATTGCATATTAGGAATAGATATTATGAGCGAGAAGGACTGCATTATAGACTTCTCCAAAGGTAAATGTATTTTAAATGATAAAGGCAGTGTAATTATTATTGATTTGGACAGGAGAACTCTAAAGCATGACAAACACTGTACAGGGTACAAGGTTCAGTTAGTACTTGACAAAGACATTCAAGACATGCAAACACACTCATATGACACAGAGATAATGGACTTGAAAACATTGCTTGATCATAAGATAAGTGAAGCTACAGCTCTCAGTGTACATGAACGTATAAAACTACAGGAAGTGTTATCCAAATATTTACAAGTTTTTACCAAACGATTAGGTGTTATCAACACGTATGTGTACAAGATTGAAGTTAAGCCTCACAAGATCTTCTACCATAAGACATATAACGTACCGTTATCTCAACGACCTGCTGTGTGGCAAGAATTAAAACAAATGTTAGACTGGAAGGTCACTGAACCATCCACCTCACCTTATTGTAGTCCTCTACTTGTTGTCAAAAAATCAAATGGAAGAGCATTTCATGCTGAATAATGTCAAAGTCATACCCATCAAAATATTGCTAAGCAACTCGAAAAACTCTGTTGTTACAACACAGATAATAAGTAGTATAGAAATTTTCATTTCAGCAGTTCCAGTGACGCAGTTGAAGACAGAAGAACTCTTCTTTCAGCGCGCGCCTCCACCTGAAAGACGGAATATTAAAGTAAAATTTATGATTACGTAGCAGTGGATGACATATTAATTTTTCACGGAACATTTGTTACTGAAGGTACCACTGACTTGGTGTGACACCTGACGAACTGACAGACGTCATCTGTGAAGCGATCTTTTACTTTGAGAAATAGATTAGACGCACATCTCTCAACACGAAAAGCATCTATCAGTAGTCAAGGCCACACAGACACTCTACACACACGCACAAAACGCGAGGAATCGAACATTTTCTCTCTCTTACTATTTTGAATATTTATTGAGTAGTGAAAACGCCTGGTCTTGCCTACTGATGTAATGAATGTTGTGTCTAACCTATCTTAATTTCAGATGACATCACAAAAAACATCGATAATATCCCAGCAAAACCGCTAAAGAGGATGTAAATATCTGCAATTCATGTAATCAAATGTGACACAATGTAATAACCTATAGCGATGTAATGATGATGTAAACATGTTTATGTGCAACTATATTATGTTTATGCTAAGAAAATATGTGACGTGTGTATGTATAATTACTTATTTTTTTAACTGATGTATAGTGTAACTGTTACTATGTAAAAATTTGAACAAAACGAGTGCCAAAAAGACATTGCATAGTGAACCACTGTTCACGGACATTAACGAACATTACTAACTCTGCAACTACGCGGAAACCTATGTGAAAGAAACTGTTAATGCCATTCATTATGCAGCGTATCAATGTAAACGCGATGAACGATTTCCTTGATTAATAACTACGAACATTTAGGTGAGCTATATTCAGCAAAAAACTGAAAATGTGAAGTGCATAATTCGTGCATCGTCTAGTGACATTACTACAGTACCCAACTTCAAGATGTTAACTGGATTAAATGGACACAAAGTGCCTGTCCAGAAAACAACACGACGGGTGGAAGAATTTTGGTTGGAACTTCAGGGAATGAAATGTTCTCGAAATGTGACGGACACTCTTACCTGGACTGTCCAAGGATCGACGCCAGCTATGTGCCGTCCGAGGTTCTGCAACCAAGCTTCCACGGAATGTAAAAAACGAACTGCACGTGGACCAATTACTCGACGGGTCACGTCTGATCTGTAATAAGCAATGCTTTTAGTCACAACCAACTGCATCACTACGACTATAATGGAAATGAGAAATGGACACGCTTATGTATTAATCACGTTGTTATACAACGATGTTACTGTGATCAAAAAACTTTACCACGACGATACTAACCTGTAAAAAATTATTGTGCAGCGGATGAATATGAACTGTAATAACGACACGATGTGTATAGGTCAACGCACCTGAAAAATACGGACATTTTTCTTTGAAGTATTTCAAAACAATACTATGTAACTAAGAACATTCAACAATCTAAGTTGTATTGTGTTATAACAAATATTGAAAATTTAAAACTAAGTTACCTGTCATAGAATGTAGTCTTCATATGTAATCTTGTTTGAATATTTTCTTTGTGCAACGACTGAGAAACGCGCGCACACGAACAATATGAACTGCAATACTGTGCCGCGTGATCTAACTGTACGATATAACGGCAGTGCCGCAGTTACACAGACGCTTCTGCGCATGCGCGCACTCTATCTGCCAACATAAGAACTTTAACGGCGCACCTGCGTCATTCAAATTTTGTATATAATGTGTATAATGTGTAATGTAAGTCATGTAAATAGTTGTAGATAACTTAGATTTTCTTGTGCCTTTAGGTGAATTGCTCGCCTGCAGGTGTGTCCTTTCGCCTCGCAATTCAGGGGGCAATATAAAGGCACATTTGCATGCCGAGCGTGAGTTTCCTCGGAAACGCGAAATATTAATTAAATAAATAATCAGTGACAAATAAATAAAGCCTATGGCACACAACTGCAGCGCTGTGTTGCTGATAAAACAAAAGCACAATTACGTTACTCTTATGTTTGATTAAGAAAGGGAGAGCTCTGGTTGAAGTGGTGCGAGAAGCACGTATTTTATTTTATTGTCTGGCACACCGCCATATTTCATGTTATAGAAGAATACTGCGAGTTGCAACCACACTAGGCACTCGATTCTGTAAAGAATTTATATTTATAAAAGTAAGTAGGATTATGAGCTGTAGGCTTATTCATTGAATATATCTGATTTAACTAACTGTGTAACCTTTTTATGTTTAGTAGACAATCACCTCTGTACGACGTATTGGCATGGCTGGCAAATTATTGTAATATTGAGATTTAGATTATGAGTCCGCACCTACCGCAGCAGTCTTTGGAAACGATTTAATTACGAAGTCCGATTATTCAGTTTTATTTCACGGTCAACTACGAGTAACATTGCCTTTACGAAAAAGCCATTGTCAAGCGTCTGATACCGAATAATTAAACGTCCAAGATCCAGATAAGCAAATACAATTGCAATCACAATCACCATCATACAGATAGAATAATCAATATCTAAATAACAATATATTTTTTTTATTTATTTTATTTATTTTATAAGGTCTAATCAGCAGATAGACGTACAACTTTGCAGTCAGAGTGCGTGGGAAAAGCATGAGAGCTCTCCTGCTGTAGATATGAAATCGCACTGCAGACCATATCTCCAGGTGTAGGTCCATTGTGTCTAGCACGCCGACAGTTTGGTTGCAGGTCCTCAACTGGACTCCTTCTAACCAACACACGGCCATCACTGGCACCCAAGCAGAACCAGCTTTCATCGGAAAACACAACAGACCTCCACCCTGCCGTCCAATGCGCTCGCGTTTGTCAACATTGAAGTCTCAAATGGCGGTTTGGGGCAGTGGAATGCACGCTACAGGGCATCTGGCACGGAGCTGTCCTTGAAGTAACGGGTTTGTAACAGTCCGTAGTGTCACAGTGGCGAACACAGATTGTGGGACTGCGCGCTCTATGAAGATGTGGCGGGTAATGGACATCAGGTATTAAGGATGTTGGATCCCAAAGAAGCACTAAGAAGCGGGTTGTCCTGGTGTATCTTGGACGATCCAGCAGCTGTAGTTTCCAGGATGGCCAAGGAAGACTTCACGAGGGATTCAATCATAAGTCAGTATGCTGATACAGGCTAGAAAATATACTGTGCAGATGGAGAGGAGAAAACTGAGGCCGGCGACCACCAAATGAAATAGTGTCGCAACAATCTACAATGCGTTGGTGCAAGTGACCGTGGAAGTGTCGATTTTAAGACCTAACAATGATGGGTGGAATAACTTGCTAGAGTGGAAACGCTGGTGACGTGCTGCCCGACGCCCAAGGAATCCAGCAGACAATATCTGTTGATCGGGGTAGTATGTGTGATGTCGTCAGTCACATGACCACACCGCCGCCTGAGAGATCGATCCGCCGGATGCGATTCCCTCGATAAACGTAACGGAAGAACGGCTGCGTTAGCCAAATAGTACACAGCCAGTCGCAGTACTTACGCTCGCCGCGAGGCGCCCCTAGGACACTTTGTGTGTAGCAGGAGTGTAGTGCAGTGTGCCAGTCTACAGTTCGTAGCCGCGCTCAGTGGTCAGCCAGCGCCGATGTTAGTCAGTCATCGTCTGCAGCTCAGTCACTGCTGCCATCAAGTCTTTGTAGCCCAGTGATAAGTTAGTCTTCAAATTTACCGGATTCGACATTCAAGATTACGAGAGATTAATTCGTCACTGCAAGATCTGTGACTTGAAAATTATGTTTTTCTACAGACACGGAAACAAAAGAAAAATTCGGAGGGTATTAAAATCCACGGAGAAGAAATAAAAACTTTGAGGTTCGCCGATGACATTGTAATTCTGTCAGAGACAGCAAAGGACTTGGAAGAGCAGTTGACGGAATGGACAGTGTCTTGAAAGGAGGATATGAGATGAACATCAACAAAAGCAAAACAAGGATAATGGAATGTAGTCGAATTAAGTCGGGTAATGCTGAGGGAATTAGATTAGGAAATGAGACACTTAAAGTAGTAAAGGAGTTTTGCTATTTGTGGAGCAAACTAACTGATGATGGTCGAAGTAGAGTAGATATAAAATGTAGACTGGCAATGGCAAGGAAAGCGTTTCTGAAGAAGAGAAAATTGTTAACATCGAGTATAGATTTAAGTGTCAGGAAGTCGTTTCTGAAAGTATTTGTATGGAGTGTAGCCATGTATGGAAGTGAAACATGGACAATAAATAGTTTGGACAGGAAGAGAATAGAAGCTTTCGATATGTGGTGCTACAGAAGAATGCTGAAGATTAGATGGGTAGATCACATAACTAATGAGGAGGTACTGAATAGAATTGGGGAGAAGAGGAGTTTGTGGCACAACTTGACGAGAAGAAGGGACCGGTTGGCAGGACATGTTCTGAGGCATCAAGGGATCACCAATTTAGTATTGGAGGGCAGCGTGGAGGGTAAAAATTGTAGAGGGAGACCAAGAGATGAATACACTAAGCAGATTCAGAAAGATGTAGGTTGCAGTAGGCACTGGGAGATGAAGAAACTTGCACAGGATAGGGTAGCATGGAGAGCTGCATCAAACCAGTCTCAGGACTGAAGACCACAACAACAACAACAACAACAGACACTTAGTCTAGTCGCGTCTTCTATAATTGCCAACCAACAGATCATGGACTACAACAAAGTAATAAGTACTTTCTTATTTTGTAGTCCTGCTAGTTAATTGTGTTTTCCTGTTGTAGCTACCAAGCAGTCTTGGCATAGTAGAACCCTTGGCTACCTCATATTTGCTACCTCATGTTGATGGACTCGGTTATGGTGGAAGATCGAGAGCCATCAGTATGAAGGCGAATCCAGTAGCGGAAACAACCATCTACATGTTAAATGCACCAAAATAAATGAACAGACAACAGATTCTGTAGTACTTATAGCAGTATTAACTGGTTAAAGGGTTTGTTATAGTTTCGTAGTAGTAGAAGTACTTTAAAAGTCAAGTATCAGAAAGAAATAGTTAATAAATAATTTATTACTATCCAAGGAAATGTGGTTTGTACAGCCTAGTTTAAATTTTCAGAGAATGGCCTCTAATTATGAAGAATAAATAAATAAATGTTACAGTGGTGCCAGTTGCTGCTCCAATTGCTGCTGCAGGTAGTGTACGATGGGCGACAGCCATATACCAAACACGATGGTCTTCCTCTCGGTAGTGCCGCGTGGCCATCTGGAATCCGGTCTTTCTGCGACTATACATTCTCGTGACCACCGCTGCCAGCAATCACGTGTAGTGGTAAGATATGTGCCATGTATTTGTGCAGTATCGCAGAAGGAACATCCAGCTTCTGTAGTGTGTTACACGACCTCGTTGAAATTCAGTGAGGTACTGATAATGGCGCCTTTGTCGCCTTAAAGGCATTGTTGTCTAACATCAGCTCACCACGTCCAATCTCAAAGGTAACTAACGCTCACGACCGTTTCAGCGTCTATTTCAAGCAAACCTGATTTGCATCCTAAAGTTGCACTACTAGCGCCACACTTATACGACTGCGACTTACGTTCATGTCGCACAGCTTCTTCTTGGTGTTGTGATTTTTCTCCGTCAGTGCAACTTGTGGATTTCTTTAATTCCAGTTGTCTTAGAAGTAATTTTTCAAACTGGTATTACGTGGTGGGGTCAACGTTCCAACGTTAATTCGTAACTGAGGTGTAAATCTTGCAGTTACTCATAAACCAGTGGAAGTTACTTGTGGAACTATTAATCCTATATAGATTATTAATATTGCTTCAAATGCTGGTGTAAAGAATATTGTGTGGGGTTCAGATGCAATGACTGATTGTCATACATGTTCAACAATGTCATGAAGTTGGCCTTTTTTATGATTCGTTTTATATACCGTATGGAAGTGCTGAGGGCAATGGAAATTTATTTACCACTAATGAAGCAATGGAAGTGCGTGATTAACATAACTTTATGAGATAAGTATTGTTCCTCAAGCAGTTTAGGACACATTACATTTGGATATGAATATGAACCTACTCTTGGGATTATTAATAACTGAAAATGTGCTCACGGATTTGTTGGAGGTGGCACTCAGTATTATTTTTTGTTGTTGTTGTATTACTACTAGTGACAGTAACACAGAAAAGTAAATAGCAGATAATAATGCAGAAGCTTTATCTATTCACTTGGATTACTTTAGTGATTGGTCGTTTAAATAGGTCAAGCAGTGCTGTGCTAATCCCGTCTTTTACACTGGGAAATAATACTGTTTCAAACACTGCACCAGCAGATCCAATTAGCTATGTGAATGTAAGATTACTGTAAAAATTACTGCGAACTCTCGAGCACATAGAGAAATTTGAGCCAAGTTTCATATAAATATGAGTTGGTATCTGAAAAATTACTCTGGCGGAACGAAATATGTGAAATTCTTATTTACGGAGGTAACAAAGTAAAAATGATGAGACGTAGCCAAGCTAGTAGAGGCCCTGTAATTGTGTGGGACGTGTGCAGTTAGAGTGATATGGGATGCCTGATACGTGTAGATATGACTCTGAGTGTGACACGTACGTAAGCATCCTATCTGATTACCTACATCCATTCATGTCCATTGTTCATTGGGCAATTCCAGCAGGTCAATGCGACATCCCACTCGTCCAGAATTGCTACAGAGTGGCTCCAGGAACACTCTTCTGAGTTTTAACACTTCCGATGCCCACCAAACTCTACAGACATGAACATTATTGAGCATATCTGGGACGTTTGCAAGATATCTCCGTCCCCTCATTCTCTTACGGATTTATGGACAGCCCTGCAGGATTCATTGTGTCAGTGCCCTCCTGCACTACTTCAGACATTAGTCTAGTCCATGCCACGTCGTGTTGCGGCACTTCTGCGAGCTCGCTGGGGCCCTTCACTAGATTACGCATGTGTACTAGTTTCTTTGGCTCTTCAGTGTAGTTTCGTATTAGGCTGAGTAATTACAATCAACCAGGCAACATCGGGTTATCGTATAGTGCTCAATAATAACACGTTGTGCAACTAATGCACTCAGCGGCTCATGAACACTGTCGTCAGGTGTACAGTACACCACATAACGATACCTTCAATACTGCACCAATGCCAAAATTCTGGCTTGCACTACAGACTTTCGTACAAACACACAGCCTGTATTTTGCGGTACTTGAGCCCTTTAAAACAGTGGTTGTCAAACGCTTCTGCTCAAGGGCCAGAACTGACTCGGGGCTCAGATCTACCGATCTTATTATTAATTAGTAACCTACATAAATCATAAATTACCGTTTAAAGAGCCCCCCAATACACTATCTACTATAGTCCTAGGGTGCGAAAAGTTTACCTCCGGCCCCTACGTACTGACCATTAAGTCGGCATCATTCGGAACATTTCGTTTCGGCTGTTTTCGGTTTCAGATTGCTGCCACCTTCAGCGAGCATGAAGCTGTGAAACAGTAATTGCCTGTTGGTGTGTGGTTGTGTTGTCGGTGGTAGCGGATGATTAATTAACAACGGTAATTCAGTGTTTAAATAAATGCATGATGTAATACGAGACGCGATCAAAAAAGTTTACTAAATGTTTTGAATATCATTTTCCTTCCAATCACTGCGATGTATTACAACAATTTTAATTTAATTTCATATTCCTTGCTATAAATATATACGGAATTTGAAGATGACCTCTTCTATAGTGTGCTTTCATGAATCCATGTTATTCCCGTTTGAAATTCATACCCTTTCAGCTGGTTGGCAAAAGACACGCACGCCCGTAAGTTGTCAGCACCAGATGAGATCCCCCCCCCCCCCCTCTGCCCCTCACGCTGCAACAACAGATCTATCTACCACTTCACCTGGCTTCGCCTCTGAGGTGACCGGGGCAACTTTTTCCTCGCCTGCTATACTTTTGATTCATCGCAGGAGTCATGAGCAGCCAATAGTAGCAAGTAGTAGGTATTTATTCTTTCCCCGTTTCTGATGTACATAAATTTCTTCAGAAGCCCCAACTAAAATTAAGCACATCTTAAAATATTATTATATCTGCATTTTTATTTGTTACTGAGCACGAAAACTACGATCTTAAGAAACTCTTAACTTTTTTCGATGTTTTCTAATTCGGCTGTTAGTTGCTAGAAGCACATTATTAGAAAATACGGCTGAGAACAGCGGGTCGCACGAATGCTTGGTTCGGGGCACAGTTTAACGACCACTGTCTTGAAGTATCGGCCTTAGACTTGATGTGATCCCTGTCATGCCTCTGTGATGAACGGCACGCTTAAATCTAAATACAGCTGCTTGCCGTAAGCGAAGCTCCATTTAATCGACGCAAAGTACCTTTTTGTGGCTACCGTGGAGAAGAAAAGTGTAATGACGTCATGCTCGTTGGCCTCCGTGGTCTCTTTGTTCCCTTTGGTTGTTATTACGTGCTGCCAATTACCACGGCGGTTACCTCAGCAGCTCGTCCTATATCTGCCGTTCTGGTATGGAAATAATATCGTTCACACAGCCACTCGTATTGCGAACGAGTGTGTGTGTGTGTGTGTGTGTGTGAGAGAGAGAGAGTGCACGATTATACAAGGGCAAACGAGTTAAAGCGCTAATTGAAAACGTGACCTCACCAACAACATTTAAGGAAAACTCGAAAATAGCGTATACCAAGCATGACGGTACCAAAGCACATTTCAGTCGAAGCGTTAATTTCCTGTTGCCCGAAAGGATCTGTTGTTTTGCCAATAAAAATGTAAATACCTTCATTATCTGAGCATTGTTCTTTTGATCTTGTCGAGTTATTTCAAAACACTGATTCTTAGTCAGATACAGATTTTTTTGTCATATATTGGTATTCTGAACAGCAATCCGGTAATCTCGCTAGAAACGGGTCACGCATAGGTTATGTTGAATATTGCGTAGTACTGCTCCTCCAGTGCCACTGTTTTACTACCCTTTGGTAACAGATTACCACAAAGAGAACTGGACTCGACCGAAAATACCACAACTGTAGTACTTATCATCATTATCATCATCATATTCTTCTTCTTCTTCCTCTTCCTTTCTTCCTAGGCTAAAATTTGTTTCCTTGAGAACCCATCAGTCAACATTGAGATTATCGCTCCGCCTTTTCTTTGGACGGTCAAAATTTTTGTTACCAGCTGGTGACTTATTTCTTACAGTTTTCACAATCTTCCTTTCATTTATCCTGTCTACGTGTTCGTTCCGTTTAAGATTTCTCTTATGTACCCACCCATTAATAGAGCCCACTTTACTTCTTTTCTAATTCTTTCACTTCTCTCTCTATTGCTCAGCGTCTTTCCTACAATTCATCGCAGTATTTTCATTTCCATGATTTCCAAAAGTCTCTTTGCTTTTTTATGTTCTCGGTCTTGTCTTAACTGTGTAGTCATAACTGGTCTCGCTATTGTTTTGTATTTTCTTGCCTTTCCATCTGTTCCTGCATGCTTGTTTTTCCAAATTGTATTGTTTTCACACCCTGCTACTTTGAAACTTCCTGGCAGATTAAAACTGTTTGCCAGACCGAGACGCGAGCTCGGGACCCTTGCCGTTCGCGGGCAAGTGCTCTACCAACTTTTTTTTTTTTTTTACAATTGGTAAAGTTCAAAATTTGTGCTGGACCAGGATCCGAAACCTGGACCTCCCGTTTACTAGCCAGACACACTGACCACTGTTTTCTTTTTTTTGTGATTTTTCTTTTTTAAGTTTATTTTTTTGTTATAATTGTAAATTTTTCTCTAGCAACCTTTTTTTTTATATGGAAAAAGGCGTCGTTCAGTTACGATAAACAAAAGTAGAATGTACATCCGTAGCAACAACAGAACAAAGTTCCTTCTAAACTATGAAATAGAATTCGAAACAAATAGTATGATGATAGATAATAAGGAATGAAAAATGTAACCAAATCCCGCACGCCATTCCATGTGTGTGGCTCATCTGCGTACAGATTCCATGTTCCAAATTGATTAAACATTTCGCAGCGTGTGGAGCTCCATGACGGCGGTCATCCTCTGCCCGGTACTCCCCAACTGTGTGGGAGGTTATCGAAGACACTGCGCAAATAGTTCGCAAATAGTTGTCGGTATCGGGGTGTACACTCAAGTGTGCTATGACTGTCCTGGAGAAATTGCCAGTAATCAAGTACCATCTTCTCATCATCTCGAAAGAGGTAGTATATGGACATACCTTTAAACCATGTGAGAGCGTGAGTCTTCGCAGGCGGGAAATAAGTATCCTCTGGACAAAGGAGGAGCCGTGGCTCAATTGTGCGAGGCGCGATACGTAGGTAGCAGGCGAGGATCTTCTGCACTAGCAGCCATACCTCTAACGCCGATCCACATGTTAAACGGTGTTCGTCAGTATCCACGAGGTGGCAACGTGTGCAAAGGGGGGAATCCGTCATCCCAATAGCGTGCAGCTTTTGTCGTGTTGCAACCTTTCCGTTCACCACCTGGTACCACGCGGCTCGTACCCGCGTGGTGAGGAACGGCTTCTGGACCGCTCTCCACACTGCAGGCCATAGGGTCGTAGGGCTCTTCCTCTCAATCACATTGCGAGGGATGGACCTTAGCAGCAGCCTGTAAACGTCTCTCGCCTTGGGAGTGCGAGTGTTGGGGAGGTCTGGGTGCACGTAACTATACTCAAGAATAAATGCCGAGAGGTGCGAGAGTGAGGGTGTAATGTGCGCAATCGTGACAGGTGGCAGAAGAGACGCCGGGAGCAATTCCTCTAACAGACGTCCCGCAAGGGAAGCATCTTTGTGGGTCCACAATTTCATCATTGTGCACAAGTATAAGGCTGTAGCTCTGGCTCGTACATTTATAAGTCCCAGTCCGCCATCACGCGGGGGGAGGGTGAGTGTTTCGTAGCGGACTTTGAATAGGTGTCCGGCGGTAAGGTAATATCCAAACGCCGCTTGCAGTCTGTGTGCCATCGCTGTCGATATCGGTAGGACCTGAGCCATGTGGATCATCTTAGTCGCCACGTGAAGGTTGAGGTATTCCACACGCTGTAGGAGGTCCATCTGTCGAAGTAGGTTCCGGTGAACTTCTGTGCGTATTGCCTGTAGTAATCGTGCATAGTTCATGGCAGCCGTGCGGCGCACATCCTGTGTAAATGTTATGCCCAAGAACCGGATCTTGTTGACTAGTGGGAGTGGAGCTAAAGCGTCCTCCTGTAGACCTCTCCCAATGGGCATCGCTGCCGACTTGGCCACATTCATGAGGCTGCCCGCTGCCAATCCATAGCGATTGATCCATTGTATCACCGAGCGTACCTCGTCACCAGATCGGACAAGTAACAGAAGGTCATCAGCATATATCCTGCAGTGAAATGTGTGACCCCTCAATGACATGCCCGAGAACCTGTTTTTCAATCCTCCGACAAGTAGTTCAAGTGCGATCGCGTAAAGGATCATGGAGAGTGGGCATCCTTGGCGAACTGACCGTCGGATCGGAAAGGGACCCGCAATCCGTCCATTCACCAGTACACGGGATGCAGCTCCACGGAAAAGGCGCTGTCTGGCGGGAAGCACATGCGGACCATAACGGACAGAAGGAACTTGTGGTGAACTCTGTCGAAGGCGTGGTCGAAATCAATGGAGATCAGAGCAGCTCGAAGGCGACAGGATGTGACAATAGCTATTAAATCCCTGCATTCGCTGGTTGCCGTTTGCATGCTGGTCACTCCGCCCTGTGTCGTTTGCTCCATGGAGAGGAGTAGGGGCAGAACCTTGTTTATGCGGCTGGCGAGTAGTCGGGCGAAGATTTTATAGTCCGCGTGAGCATTGTAATTTGCCTGTAGTCCTCGACCGTCCGACCTCTGGAAGCCTTGTGTATCGGTATGAGGAGACCTTCCACGAATCCAGGTGGCACGTGGGAACCGGGGGTCATCAGTTCTTGGTACATGGTGATCCATCGGGGCAGCATTAGATCGCGGGAAGTCCGTTAAAACTCTAGCGGCAGTCCGTCTGGCCCGGGAGATTTGTTGTGTGCTCCCTTGTTAAGCGCGTCCGCGATGTCGTCCCGTGTACGTCCAGCTAACAGCGTCGCCGCTGCTGCATTGTCGAGGGTGTGCGACACGTGCTGCAGTATGTCGTGTCCATCCGCTTCCTCTGTAGTCACCTCGTCGTACAACCGGCGATAGTGATCTTAAAAGGCTTCTGTAACCGCCGCCTGGATCATTGCGACCCTACCACCTGGCAATATGAGGTCCGTGATCAGCTTCTGTCGGCGTCGGCTGCTATCGAGCACGATGTGATGCATAGACGGGTTTTCTTCTTCCGTTCGGTCTTGACGTCGCGATCGCACGACGATCGCCTCCAAACGTTTCCTTATAAGCGACAATATTTTACCTTTAATTCGGCGGCTTTCCATTTGTCGGCTTGGAGATGGTGGTTGGCTGTCGAGTTCGCGAAGCATCGTGTAATAAAAGTCCAATGTGTGACGATGCCACGCTGCGATATCTTTTCCGAACTGTGTTAGCACACGCCCAAACGCTGGTTTTGCACATTCCACCCACCATGCTAGAGTCGAAGGGTATCGGGGAAGACGACGTTCGCAATCCATTCATGTGTTGGCGATAATCTGACGGCATTCCGGGGCTTGAAGATGTGCCACATTCAGCTTCCAGGGTTCTCGGCTGCGCCATATCCGCTGCTGCTGTAGAGTGAGTGTGCATATGAAAGCGCTATGATCGGAGAAGGCAAGCGGCCAACGTTCGGCGTCCAATACTCCCGGCGCTAGAGCTGGTGAGACATAAATGCGGTCTAAGCGACTGGCTGAGCGACTAGTAAGATATGTCGGCCCGGGACGGTCACCGTGCACTGTCTACCACGTGTCGGTGAGAAGCATATCACGAACCAGGAGCCGAAGTTCTTGACAAGTCGAGAAATGAGGGACTTGGGCTATGGGGTGAAGCACACAGTTAAAGTCGCCGCCGAACATATATTGATTGAAGCGACTGATAAAGAGGGGGGCGATATCCTCGGAGTAGAACAGCGATCGTTCGCGGCGTTGGTCAGTGCCTGATGGAGCGTAAATGTTAATGATGCGCGTGCCCAGTGCTGTGATCGCCAGCCCCCTTCCTGACGGAAGGTAAGTCACTTCTTCCATGGCAATTCCGTCGCGCACTAGTACTGCCGTACCGCTGCCATTTCGGTCCGCCGGTGACATATACACTCCTGGAAATGGAAAACAGAACACATTGACACCGGTGTGTCAGACCCACCATACTTGCTCCGGACACTGCGAGAGGGCTGTACAAGCAATGATCACACGCACGGCACAGCGGACACACCAGGAACCGCGGTGTTGGCCGTCAAATGGCGCTAGCTGCGCAGCGTTTGTGCACCGCCGCCGTCAGTGTCAGCCAGTTTGCGGTGGCATACGGAGCTCCATCGCAGTCTTTAACACTGGTAGCATGCCGCGACAGCGTGGACGTGAACCGTATATGCAGTTGACGGACTTTGAGCGAGGGCGTATAGTGGGCATGCGGGAGGCCGGGTGGACGTACCGCCGAATTGCTCAACACGTGGGGCGTGAGGTCTCCACAGTACATCGATGTTGTCGCCAGTGGTCGGCGGAAGGTGCACGTGCCCGTCGACCTGGGACCGGACCGCAGCGACGCACGGATGCACGCCAAGACCGTAGGATCCTACGCAGTGCCGTAGGGGACCGCACCGCCTCTTCCCAGCAAATTAGGGACACTGTTGCTCCTGGGGTATCGGCGAGGACCATTCGCAACCGTCTCCATGAAGCTGGGCTACGGTCCCGCACACCGTTAGGCCGTCTTCCGCTCACGCCCCAACATCGTGCAGCCCGCCTCCAGTGGTGCCGCGACAGGCGTGAATGGAGGGACGAATGGAGACGTGTCGTCTTCAGCGATGAGAGTCGCTTCTGCCTTGGTGCCAATGATGGTCGTATGCGTGTTTGGCGCCGTGCAGGTGAGCGCCACAATCAGGACTGCATACGACCGAGGCACACAGGGCCAACACCCGGCATCATGGTGTGGGGAGCGATCTCCTACACTGGCCGTACACCACTGGTGATCGTCGAGGGGACACTGAATAGTGCACGGTACATCCAAACCGTCATCGAACCCATCGTTCTACCATTCCTAGACCGGCAAGGGAACTTGCTGTTCCAACAGGACAATGCACGTCCGCATGTATCCCGTGCCACCCAACGTGCTCTAGAAGGTGTAAGTCAACTACCCTGGCCACCAAGATCTCCGGATCTGTCCCCCATTGAGCATGTTTGGGACTGGATGAAGCGTCGTCTCACGCGGTCTGCACGTCCAGCACGAACGCTGGTCCAACTGAGGCGCCAGGTGGAAATGGCATGGCAAGCCGTTCCACAGGACTACATCCAGCATCTCTACGATCGTCTCCATGGGAGAATAGCAGCCTGCATTGCTGCGAAAGGTGGATATACACTGTACTAGTGCCGACATTGTGCATGCTCTGTTGCCTGTGTCTATGTGCCTGTGGTTCTGTCAGTGTGATCATGTGATGTATCTGACCCCAGGAATGTGTCAATAAAGTTTCCCCTTCCTGGGACAATGAATTCACGGTGTTCTTATTTCAATTTCCAGGAGTGTATGTCACATAACCGTAGAAAACGGGGAGGGCCGCTATATACACTTCTTGCAACAGGGCAATGTCAACATCCGAAGAACGAAGCATCTCACGCAGCAACTGGATCTTCACTGCCGTTTGTATCGTGTTGAGGTTAATCGTGGCGATACTATAAGCTTGTTGCTGAACCGCAGGTGCTAAGTGATCCACTAAGACTGGAATTACCTATAACGCTTCTGACTGCATTGACACCTCCGCATTCCCCCAAGCCTCACCTGCTGTCATTTCTAGAGAGCCGGCGCCAATGGCGTAGGCCCTGTTGGCGTAACTTGCATGGTGCCGTCGTCGTCGTGGTCATCCGCCCACGTCGGGGTACTCAAAGCCAGGTCGGCCTCCCTAGCTTCCTCAGGACACGGCATGGGTGCTTGCATTCCAGAAGGTGGTGGGCAGCATCTGTCCTGCGTATCGGCATCCGATTTTGCCACTGTAGATACGTGTGGTTTGTCCTCAGTTCCGTTCGGTGGTGCCACACTGCAGCAAATGGCGGCTGCCTCTGGTAGCGTCGTCATTGAAGGTGGAGTCATCGTCCTCTGGAGGCTGCGTCGCATTCCGTTCGGAAGTTGCTCTACGCCTCCGCTTCCGTCGCTTCGGAGAGCGTTGCTTCCTGGTGTGTCCTTCTGTGTCAGACGACGTTCCGGCACAAAGGCAGCCGTAGGCACAATAAGAGAGTCTACGGCCATGCTGTCGTCATGTATCTTGTTATCCGTCGACGGGGGCGGCTGCATCGGAGTTGAATCCGTAGCTTGTGGAACGGGTGTGTCGTCATCGCCATGTACTGGCCGCGACCCAACAGTGGATGTCGGCTGTCGTGGTGAAGTGGTAGCTGTCGTGAAGGCGGCTGCATAAGTCACGGGAAGCAGCGTCGGCTGCGATGGCGGGTCCGCGTCAGCCGGCGGCAGTTGAGTGATTCGACGTTGGATACATTCGGATCTTAGGTGTCCCTCCTTCCCACAACCAGAGCAGGTCTTCGGTTGCCCATCGTAGATGACGATGGCACGGCAGCCACTGATATTTAGATATGAAGGTACATGTCTTTTAAGTTCTATTCGGACCTGGCGGACTCCGTTCAGCGCAGGATATGTCTGGAATTGCGTCCATTTTTCCGCAATATGATGATGCACCGTGCCGTAGGGGCGCAGCGCTGTCACGACGTCCTCCGCCGGTAGTTCGAAAGGAAGTTCGAAAAGTCTGATCGTGCGGAGTCCCATGCCAGAATAATCGACGTGCACAGTCCCCACATTGCCATCAGCATGGCAGAAACGGAGGCCCTGTTTCGTTTCCCGAAGGATCCGTTCACATGTTGCGTCGTTGATGATCCTGACATATACGATACTACTCACAATGGACAAGTGAATGCCGAGAATGTCGGTCGCCGGGATTTTAACTTCTTCTCGTAGAAATCGTTCGACTTCGAGTGCTTTGGGCCGCGCAAATTCGTTGCGGAACGTAAATTTGAGCGTCGATTTTCTGTATTGGTGCGCCATAGTGATCTATATGCTGAGTACGACACGCGCGAAACGGCCGAGTACGATGTAAACAACACGAGCGCTCGCTCCGCGGCAGGAACACAAACAGCGCGTCCTCACCGCAGCACAGCCAAAGGCCAACTACTGAGCTACCCAAGCACGACTCGTCCTCACATCTTCAATTCTGGCAGTACCTCGTCTCCTACCTTCCAAACTTCGCAGAAGCTCTTCATATCAGCGCACACTCCGCTGCAGAGTGAAAATCTCATTCTGGAAACATCCCCCAGGCTGCGGCTAAGCTATGTCTCCGCAAATTCCTTTCTTCCAGGAGTGCTAGTTCTGCAAGGTTCGCAGAAGAACGTCTGTGAAGTTTGGAAGGTAGGAGACGAGGTACTGCCAGAACTGAACCTGTGAGGACGGGTCGTGGGCCATGCTTGCGTAGCTCAGTTGGTAGAGCCGTTGCCTCTGGAAGGTAAAGGTCCCGAGTTCGAGTCTCGGTCGGGCACACAGTGTTAATCTTCCAGTAAGTTTCACATCAGCGCCCACTCCGCTGCAGAGTGAGAATCTCACCCTCATACTTTGTTTGCTTTTGCTACCTGTTCTCTAATTTCCTTTTCGACATTTCCTGTGCTGGACAATTCAATACTAAGTTGTTTAAATGTCATTACCGGTCGAAAAATTTTTCCATCTACTTCCAGTATGCCTCTAACTGGTTCCACAGATGTCGACGTACATTTCTTTTTTTTTTTAGTTGGTATGACAAATTTAGGTTTTTGGTTGCTACGTTAAAAGTATGTAAAAGTTTCTGCAGGTTATTTCCACCTTTGGCCACCAGAATCCGTCAGCATAAAAAATGATTTTTACTTCTTCCTCCTCCATTCTATAACCAATCCCAGCCAATACCATCTGTACCACCTCGTCCATGACTATTTTAAAAAGTAATGGGCTCAATACGACTATTAACTGCTATGCAGCAAGTTGGCGTGGATTCAATTTTCGCATGGATGTAGTTGCCGGAATAAATGTTTTCCTTTGCTTTTATTAAGTTGGATGGAACCCCTTTCGCAGAGCAGGTTTAAAACATCTGTTAACTGAAACCTATGGAAAGTCTTCTGTAAATCAATGAAACTAGGATAAACTGGTCTATTGTAACCAATGGAGTTCTCTACAACCTGTCTAAGAATGAATATTGCGTCTGTGCATGAACTACCGGATCTAAAACCATACTGCTTCTCTGTAGGAGTTTTAATGCTTTTTATTATATTTCCTGTTATTTTTGTTATGAACCCAGTATATTTATCCCTCTGTAGGTAGATGGATCTTTCTTATCTCCTTTTTTGTACCTGAGAATGGTAATACTACACTCCTGGAAATTGAAATAAGAACACCGTGAATTCATTGTCCCAGGAAGGGGAAACTTTATTGACACATTCCTGGGGTCAGATACATCACATGATCACACTGACAGAACCACAGGCACATAGACACAGGCAACAGAGCATGCACAATGTCGGCATTAGTAAAGTGTATATCCACCTTTCGCAGCAATGCAGGCTGCTATTCTCCCATGGAGACGATCGTAGAGATGCTGGATGTAGTCCTGTGGAACGGCTTGCCATGCCATTTCCACCTGGCGCCTCAGTTGGACCAGCGTTCGTGCTGGACGTGCAGACCGCGTGAGACGACGCTTCATCCAGTCCCAAACATGCTCAATGGGGGACAGATCCGGAGATCTTGCTGGCCAGGGTAGTTGACTTACACCTTCTAGAGCACGTTGGGTGGCACGGGATACATGCGGACGTGCATTGTCCTGTTGGAACAGCAAGTTCCCTTGCCGGTCTAGGAATGGTAGAACGATGGGTTCGATGACGGTTTGGATGTACCGTGCACTATTCAGTGTCCCTTCGACGATCACCAGTGGTGTACGGCCAGTGTAGGAGATCGCTCCCCACACCATGATGCCGGGTGTTGGCCCTGTGTGCCTCGGTCGTATGCAGTCCTGATTGTGGCGCTCACCTGCACGGCGCCAAACACGCATACGACCATCATTGGCACCAAGGCAGAAGCGACTCTCATCGCTGAAGACGACACGTCTCCATTCGTCCCTCCATTCACGCCTGTCGCGACACCACTGGAGGCGGGCTGGACGATGTTGGGGCGTGAGCGGAAGACGGCATAACGGTGTGCGGGACCGTAGCCCAGCTTCATGGAGACGGTTGCGAATGGTCCTCGCCGATACCCCAGGAGCAACAGTGTCCCTAATTTGCTGGGAAGTGGCGGTGCGGTCCCCTACGGCACTGCGTAGGATCCTACGGTCTTGGCGTGCATCCGTGCGTCGCTGCGGTCCGGTCCCAGGTCGACGGGCACGTGCACCTTCCGCCGACCACTGGTGACAACATCGATGTACTGTGGAGACCTCACGCCCCACGTGTTGAGCAATTCGGCGGTACGTCCACCCGGCCTCCCGCATGCCCACTATACGCCCTCGCTCAAAGTCCGTCAACTGCACATACGGTTCACGTCCACGCTGTCGCGGCATGCTACCAGTGTTAAAGACTGCGATGGAGCTCCGTATGCCACGGCAAACTGGCTGACACTGACGGCGGCGGTGCACAAATGCTGCGCAGCTAGCGCCATTCGACGGCCAACACGGCGGTTCCTGGTGTGTCCGCTGTGCCGTGCGTGTGATCATTGCTTGTACAGCCCTCTCGCAGTGTCCGGAGCAAGTATGGTGGGTCTGACACACCGGTGTCAATGTGTTCTTTTTTCCATTTCCAGGAGTGTAGTTCTCCATTCGTTTGGAACTTTATTATCAGTTATAACATTGTTGATCAACTTGTTTAATAGTTCAGTTACTGGATATCCTCCATACTTCAGAAAATTCATTGGGTATCCTATCTTTCCCTGGACACTTTCTATTTTTTAACAGGCTTACAGCTTCTACTGCCTCTATATGTGAAACAATTACATCATCATTTACTTGTATACTGATCCCTTTTTGTTTTCTGGTGATTTTTACCTAAATACAACTCTGTTGAGCATTTAACCCCTGGTTCCTCATTTACAGGTATGTCTTTAACTCTCGAAGTCTCATTTAACTCTTTCCTCTGCTGATGTATCATTCTCCGAATTTGTTTCTTCAATCCACAGAAGTCATGTTCTAAATTTTGAGAAAGTATTTTCCAATTTACCTGGTTAAAACGTTGACTGGTGATCTTGTCTCATTACGAGTTCTTTTGTACTCTTCATAAGACTCTTGCGTTTTGAGTGTTTTATATTTCAAATAGGCACATCTCTTTTTTTGCACATTGCTCTTTGCGAAACCATCGTGTTCTGTTTGTTTTCCTCTCTTGCTTAATAACGCGTGTATCTAGTGTTCCTTAGCTACTGCTTCAGCACTTCCCTTGATTTTCTCCCAAGTCTAATGTATGTTATCCTCTGCATTAGTTTCTCGGTTCATCGCTTCTGATGTAAATATTTTTAGATTCATTCCATAATGATTCCTACAATATATTAAGTTTTTATTATTGTTAAGGTTGGTTTTTTAGCATTCTTGTTGCTTCCTACATGCAATCTGATTTTCGCCATGCGTAGGCTGCGATCACTCCCTATTTTGGCAGAGTTTAAAGTACTAACATCTACCACTGACTGAGAATGGACGTTCCTTTTTGTAGCAATGGACTCTATTGTAGATTTATGACCTCTTGTGTATTTATACTTTGCTTTGTCATCATAGAAGGTATTATTTATTCTCGTTCGTTGCTTGAGCATACGTTACTCATAATCTCACCATTGGCGTTTAGAAAGTCTTCATTAAATCGTTGTTTGACTCCAGTGATGACATTATTTCCAATTTGAGCATTAAAATCTCCTATTATGACTGTAATTTTGTTTGCATGTAACAGACAGACAACTTCTTGTAGCTGCTCATAGAAGACCTCTCTTTCTATTCTAGATTTACAATCATCTGGGGTGTGCAGGGAGATAGTGTTCCGTTTATGATGAGCCAGCTCCAGCTTCAGTAAAACTATGTCTTTCAGGGATGTATTGACATTCTTCAATAAGATCTTTGTATTTCTTGTCGATGGATATCCCTGATTCTGCTTTAGCTCTTGTCCCCTTCTCAGGTGCACTATAAATTATTGTTCCACCTTCCAATTCTCGGAATATTTGAATTTTTCCACGTCTTAGAATTATTCCTAAGCTAGGTCGTCATATGTGTAGTCCGTTCTTTCAGAGGCACAGTACTGGTCCTCTGAGCGGTGAAATTACACCTCAAGTGGATCCCTGATCTGGCTATCGCTGGGTTTGTTTTCAAGATTTTTTTCTTTTCCTAGGCTGGCTGCTTTCATCACAGCTTAGGAGCACAACCTGCCCCTCCAGTCCTTCTTCTGGAGTTCTGGCACCTCCTAGTCGTTGGCGCTCCCGCACCATTAATCCTGCGAGAAGCGACTTCTTTTCTTTTTCTCTTAATGGTTTTCTTCCCTTAGCTTTTGTGATCCAACACCCCATCGTATATGTCAGTAGCTATTAAGGTCTGAGGACAGAAAAAGAAAGACTCCATCGGTCCTCGAAACTTATCACAGTTGGGGGCGGAAAGTAACGGATGGCCAAGAGAGACCAAAAGGAAAGGAGGTAGAGGGCTTTTGACACCAGTGAGTGAAAGTAGTTTCAAATTCAGCTCAGGGCCCCACGGTCGTTAACCAGTGTACTCCCAAGACAGGAGCCCACTAAGGGGAATTTATAAAATACAGGTACACTAGCATCATTGATTCTACAATAAGAACACTAGATAAATGAAATATGCCCTTAGTTACGTACAATTCCATCAACATTTTAAATCGTCACTGCTTAGTGCAGGACACGTAATCACATTATTTTTTTTTCTTTACTGATGATAACAACTTTTCTTGCACAGTAACTGATGAAGCCAGCAAATTAATACAGCAAGAAATCTTACAACTTACGCTAAAAAAAGGTAAAGTATTATGGTTAGAACCAAGTTATATCCCCTATACTTCATCACCAAGACAACCTACTTGCCCGTCTGGAGACTGTATCGTCTGGGTGCAAGTAGGGAAGAAAACCATGTGTCCCTCTCGAATATGCTCATGGGCAGCAGTCCATACAGAAGCTGTTTTACACCCACGCTGGTCGCATTTTAAGACTGTTCTTATCACTTACATCATCAATTTTCTTTCTTCAGATGTATGTCAGCTTTTCTATATTACGTAGCTGTTACGGCTACTTTATTATTAATTGTAACCCTTCCTCCATTACATTAATGCATATCTGCCCTGAAAGTTTTGAGGCTATTTGAAAATTATGAATTTATTTCGTGGTAAAGACCAAACAGCAGTGTTTTCCACAACCGACTCCCATAAACAGCGTAATATTAGAGGCTGCAGTCCCACCACCAACATTCCAACGAAGGTAATTACGTGGACATTACTCGGTAACGATTCATAAGCTGTCCAATCACCAAAATGACTCATGTTACTCAGTTCTTTTACACCATCCTAAGTAGAGGCTCTTTCTGAACAGACCGAGAGCGGGGAAACTAGCTTGGGTGCGACGTAAAGCCCTGCCGTCCTCCAATCTTTTCCATTGGTTTGTGCGGATAGATCTTTCTCGGGTCAGTGGCCAGTAACCTGCTTTGAGATGGATCGAGACGTTTTCTGCGGGTCAAAGAACACTTATACCATGGGCCTCCAGCGATTACTCATCACACCCGCTTCAACATTTCACCATCACATCTATTACATCCTCAGAAAATGTATCTATGTTGTTTATCTGCTTATCCATAATTTTTTTTACTCAGAGTTGTCATTCTTCACAACACTGCTTTTGTATGTATTCAGAGCTACATCAGTTCTTTAGATCACCTTGTTAACGGGTCAGGGGACCACCATTAAATTTTTCTTTCTCTAGGTAGGCACGTAACACTCAAATAGTTTATTTCCACTGACCCCGTAAGGTAGTCTCCCGGCCAAGAGCATAACGTCGTACTTTTCCTCTCACAACTTTTGATGAACTTGTCTCTGACTTTATTCACAATTACACAATATACACCAATAACAACAAATAAAATACATAATAGCTTCCACAACCTTTAGAAACGTAAAAAACCAGCGCAGTGTCGTAGTGGTGGGAGGGGGTGCAGGTTTGGCAACTGTGGGTGGTGTCTGCGGCTTCAGGTCTGGTGGGATTGACTGAATGCATGCGGTGGCTCCCGCGTCATTCTCACTAAACTATTTCTGTGGTAGATGTCAGTACTAAAATATTTTTGAACATTGTACAAGTTTCTGGAATGGAAGCACACATTGCTTTTATCTACGCGCCATTCACAACATTTGAGAATTCCGCTGTTAGCAGGACCGATTATCATAAAGTTTGGTCTCGTAAAACCAATCATCGTCGCCATTAATCGCTTCATATCTGACTTGGATACATACTGTGAAGGTACGTGAAAAACAGTCACAATATTTCAGTGAAACAGCTCACCAAATAAATGAGCGGACAACGAGACTCACGCAGATCACAATGGCTTAGGAAACTGCTGTGTGTGGGCCGCCGAAGCAGAGGGACGGTGCGTTAACAGAACAGGCACAAATATGGTCGACAGTATAGACCTGCACACCATCTGGTTGGTGGCGGTAGCCTTTTCAGATGTGTACCGTTTTCTATTTCTTAGTAAAAATGGATGTTTGCGTGTTCTTCGAGAAGCATCTCCACTACCTGATAAAAATTATTTGGACATCTATTAGCTGACATTAATATGGGCATGTGTTCACCTTTCCGCCTTTATGGTGCCTTCATCTCTGCTGGGGCACTTCCAATGAGGTGTCTGAATATCTGTGGAGGAATGGCAGCCCATTCTCCCTCAAGAGATGAAACCAGAGAAGGTAGTAGTTATGGATGCCGGATTCTGTAGCGAAGTCGACTTTCTAACTCGTCCCAGAGGTGTTCCATTGGGTTCACGTTGGGCCTTCGGGCAGGCCAGTCCGTTTGAGGAATATTATTGCCCACGAACCTAGGCCTTACAGTGCTGCTTTGACAGGGTGCGTTGTCATGGTGATACAGACACTAATTGTCTCCATCGAGTTCCTCTGATGCATGTAACGCACAGTTTACCGTTTTCTTAATCACAGTAAGGGGACGATACCATAACCACGAAAAACAGTCCCATACCGAAACACGACTTCCTCCAGAAGTCACTGTCGGCACCATACATTTCTTTCCATCGGATTGCCACAGAGTGTAGGATGACTCATTACTCTAAGTCAGTCGTTTCTAATTATTCACTGTCTCGTGGCTTCGCGGTTTACACCATCTCAAGCGTCACAGGTAGGTGTGGCTTATGAGACGCTGTTCGAACAGTGCCCCATTCTTTTTAATTCCCTACGCACAGTCATTGTGCTATGTAGACTGCTGGTAACACTTTGGAACTTAGGAGTGGTTGCATCCACTGATTGCTTGCGATTCAGTGAAAGAGATATGTTTCACAGTAGCGAAGATGAATAAATGCTCATAGTTCTTAAGGTATGCATTTTAGAAGTCGTATGTACTAGACTTTTTTTTTCTTCTGTTGGTCGATACTACCACCTTTCAAAGTATCCTACCCTACAATATTAGTAACATCACTACCTATACATGTGTTCCACTACCAGATGTATCAGAACGATTCTCGCTTGCAACTTTCGATTTGGTCGTCTCCAGACCAGGACCCCTTACCTCAGACTCATACATTTAGTCTTTTCCACCATCCCTGAAATTTTGTAACATCATCACAGAATAATCCTACATATTTTCTTTCCTATTTCATTCGCGTATCGAGCGACGGAAAAATGAATTTCTAAATGTATCTTACCATTTTCTCTCGATCCCTGCGCGAGACATACCATGCTGGCGACATAATGGTCGCACAGCCTTCTGAGAACAGAGGTTCTCTAAATGTCCCCAAGAAGGTTTAGTGGGAACTTGGCGTCTTTCTTCCAAGGTTTCCCATTTAAATTCCCCGAGCATTTCTGTTACACTTTCGCATGCACTGTACCAACCTTTTACTATCCTAGCGGCACGTATCTGAGTTCGTTCCATGTTTGCTGCGAGGCCTATTTAATGAGGACTCCAAACGCTGGAACGATACTCCAGAATTGGCCGCACTTGTTTGCCATTTCGTTTCCAGACGCATTGCGTTTTCCAAGAACCCTTCCAGGAAATTTACCCTCATTCGCGTTCTCTAATATTGATTTTACGAGATAATTCCATTTTTTACAGTTTCTTAGTGCTAACTCTAAATAGATAACGATGCGATGTTTTCTAGATCTTCACCGCTAATCTTGTGTCGGACAGTGTTGAGTTCTTCCACTTTGATGTAGGCGTTATATTACATTTATCCACATTTCCAGAGAGCTGACACTAATTTCACCAAGCGCAGATTTTGTCCATGTCTTTCTGAAATCACTTGCGGTCGTCCAACAACGATACTTTGCTTTCCCCTACAATACTGTCAGCGGAGAATGTTGTAGTCCTTCTGAGCCCGTCTCGTAAATCGTTTATGTGTACCGAAAACGTTAGAGATTCTATTATGTTTCCTTGGGACACACTCGATGTTACTTTCGTTTCTGTAGAACAGTATCCATCCAATATAACATACTGGGTTCTATTAGTCCAATGTTCCTCAAGCCATTCACATATTCGCGAAGATACTCCGTATGATCAAACCTTGGTTGGGGCCGAAGATGTGCCATACTGTCGAACGCCTTTCGGGAATCTAGGAAGACGGAACCTACCTGGTGACCTGGATATACCGGATGTCTCAAAATGATATCGGCATTTTAAGTCTTTGTAGCATTTATTATTTTCAGCTTACAATTATAAGTAATACACCAAATGAAAGAGTAACTCAAACATTTTTTCTAACGAGGGTTCAATGTGAGCACCATTCTTCGCTTCGTATACATCGGGTTGATACGCGAGTTCTTCCCACACTTTGATCAGTGTGTATGGAGTAATTGTTGCAACAAGTGTTTCAATCCTGTTTCTTAACTCGAATAGATCACTTGGTAGCGGAGACACATACACTTGATCCTTTACGAACGCCCAAAGGTAAAAACCGAATCGCGGGCAGTCACGTAGCTATGCCAGTGATGCAGCGCACAACGTTGCTGCCAAATAAAGTTTTCTGGTTCAGCTTCTTCTGAGAAAAGAACCATAGATCCACCACATTAAGATAAGAGACAACAGCTACAATTCTTCGGCCCAAAAGAAAGGTCCATAAACGTTCTGCCGGGATAAGACATAAAAAACATTCAATTTAGGGGACTCTTGTTGCAACTGTGGGGATTTGCTGACTCTCAGACGCGCACATTATGTGTGTTGGCTTTTAGACTTAGATGAAATGTCGGTTGATCACTGAAGACAACACAATCCAGAAAATCTTAATCGTGATGATGTAACACTCCGTTTGCAAAGTTGGCACGCAAACCGTAGTCTGTAGGCTTTAGAGCAAAAGATAAGTAAAGAATGTCTCCACACAGACGTTGCTGGAATTGCTAATCCAAGAGTAGCATTCCGACCTGATTTCTTGGGGCTACGAGTAATAATCTCTCTTACTAGTTCAAAGCGTCCTTCACACACTCTTGGTCGTACTGTACTCTTCCCTATGCAAAGATTGCCAGTGTCTTCAAATTGATGATACCATATATAGCTATTATTAACACTTGGAGGATTACAATGAAACTTAATACGGAACTGAAACAACAGTTTCAGTCATTGAAAACTGTAAAACACAAAAAGTTTTCTGTTCACTGGTCTCCATTTTTGCTACTAGCGTTTTCTAACGGTAGACACAGGAAACAGTGCATATGCATGGAGGCTGGTATACCAGCAGAACTGTATGAGTCGCTCCTTCATTTGATTTATTATTTGTAACTGTAAGTTGATTGTAACAAATGTTAGAAATCCATAAAACATCGATATTTATGATAATTAATTGAAACCCTCAGCTATCGACAGGTATTGCTGACATACCTCGATGAGGACAGCTGAAAATCTGTGCCCCGACCGGGACTCGAACCAGGGATCTCCTGCTTACATGGCAGACGCTGTAGCCATATGAGTCACGAGGACACAGACGAATAGCGCGACCGCAGGGACTTATCCCTTGCACGCCTCCCGTGAGACCCACATTCCCAACTGTCCACAATCTACGTACGTGATGTACCTAATAGATATTTGCCCATCCACTCATTACTCGCGCACACTAAGGTGACGATTCCCGTAAGAGTTCGGGCAACCTGTGCGCATTCGCACAGACGAAGGTCAATGGCCGGGTAGCCATTTAACTATATATGAAGAGAGTAACTGTTCTCGAAAGAAGAGACACCATTGATGGCCGTGCAGCTTCTCTAGAACAAATGATAATCAATTGAAACCCTATTAGGTACATTACGTATGTAGATCGTGGATAGCTGGGAATGTGGATCTCATGGGAGGCGTGCAAGGGATAAGTCTCTGCAGTCGCACTATTCATCTGTGTCCTCGGTGGCTGAGATGAATGCCGGCACTGTAGCTTAGCGTGTTTGGTCAGAGAGTTTAGCTACCCTCTGTAATAAACAACCTGAACGAGCATCATCGGACGTCCGCCATGAATAAATTCAACGAACAACGTGAACAAAATGAGATTAAAAAAAAAAAAAAAAAAAAGCTGGGCAGGGCGTCTGCCATGTAAGCAAAAGATCCCGGGTTCGAGTCCCGGTCGGGAACACATTTTCAACTGTCCCCATCGAGGTATATCAACAACACCTGTCGGCAGCTGAGGATTTCAATTTATTATCATTTATTCTAGAGAAGCTGCACGGTCATCAACGGCATCTGTTCTTTCGAGAACAGTTACTATCTTCATATATACAGATATTTATTTTGAGTATTACTTGCAACATGTCATGTATGAGTAAAGCAAGCTGTATTTCACACGTGTGGTTTTTTCCTAAATCTATGTCGATTCTTTGAGAAATGTTCGTTCTCCTCCAGGAACGTAATAATGTTTGAACTAATAACAAGCTGTAGGATCCTGCAACAGAAGAATGTCAGCGATATTGGTCTGTAATTCTGTGCAAGCGCCCATTGTTCGCCTTAAGCAGTCTTAATTGTTTCGCAGTACTGGGGTTGATAATATCGATATCTCTCATTTGTGAGTCTGCACGACGATCATTGGGACGGCAGTTTTCCCTGGCGCGAGTGTATTTTTAAATGCGGAATTTCTGCGTACTCTCCCTTTTCATCGTAGAAATTAAATTCTGCTACCACTGATGTGAAAAGTGGAATTGGTGCTGGTGTCCTTGCGGAGTGTCTAACGTCGAGAATGACGTGCAGCCGTGGCTGCACTCCCGTTACTGGGGAACTCGTCGGAGCCCTCATGCCTGCACGCCTCGCGCGGCCAGGCGGAACGTCCGAGGTCCGCGTTCGAAGCCTTCTACTTTCTGCGAGGCAAATTCAGGGCCAGATTGTGAGTTACACCTCACGACGCCGGATTGCCTTGCCCTCCGGGTCGGCTGCTGGCTTCGCCACTAACTGGCTGGGGAACGAGGTACTCTTCCGGAGGAAAGATGCTACTGCAGTAAACGTGTTGGGATCTTTTAGTCGGACACTGTAGCTTGGTCAGCGCCTTATACATTCAGAAAAGTGAGGAATTTTAATTATCGCAGGATATTTATTTATTGATATGTTTTGTGTTTTATCTTAATTTACTGTGGAATAAGCAGGCTGTATCAGCGGCAACTTGCACAACTTTTATTTCGTGAACGTTTTAAGACATCGGGATAGAGGTTTGCGACAAATCATAGGCGACATAAGACGACGTAATTTTTGCTGTGCGGATAATAGGACTACGCTTAAACCATAGACAGGCAGGTTTTTAGAAGCAAGTAGTTTTAAAAAAAATTAAAACAGGTACTTTTTTAACGATATTCGAAAACACTTGAAAACACGATTTTAATGTTTGGCGTTGAAACTTTTCGCGAGAATAACAGAAATACGTGCTAAGCGGCACTGTCGGCAGAATCGACTATTGTGGTGTAACCACCTCTCACTTGGGGCTCTCATTCCAGATTCCGTCGTTCTCTGAAGCCTTTTCATTGTTTTCTTATTTGCACAAAAGTAATCAACTTCAGCGTGACTACGTGCACATGTCTGAAGTAGTTTTCCTAAGTCCATTCTGACAGGCTAGAAATTAGCATATAATTCCATTTACTACAAAGTAACTGATGTCGTACAAAAAAGAGTAGACTTATCTGTAGATTTATCTGTAGACGCAGGAGGCGGCTACACGGGTAGGAGGGGCTGTGTGGCGTGGATGGGTGGTTTTTTAGGTTAGAGGGTCTCGGGAAAACACAAGAAGTGCTTCAGTCACCAATGGTGTCCTAGGACACAGGAAGCATTGGTATAACAGTTGTAAATTGTCGTAGCTGTGTTGGGAAAGTACCAGTGCTCCGAACGCTAATAGAAAGCACTGATGCTCAAATCGTTACAGGCACTGAAAGCTGGCTAAAGCCGGATATAACCTCAGCTGAAATTTTTGCGAAGAACCTAACGGTGTTCCGTAAGGATAGGTTAAAAACGGTTGTCGGTGGCGTGTTTGTTGCTGTCAGAAGTAGATTAACTCGTCGCGATATTGAAGTAGATACTTCCTGTGAGTTAGTATGGGCAGAGGCCTTGTTAGCAACCGGAATAAAATAATAATTGGAGCCTTTGACCGACCTCCCAGTTCAGATGATACAGTTGCTGAAAGGTTCAAAGAAAATATGAGTTTGATTTCAAACACGTACCTATCTCATACGATAATAGATGGTGGTGACTTTAATTTAGCTTCGATATGTTGGCGAAAATACATGTTTAATTCTGGAGGTACGCATAAAATATCATCCGAAATTGTGCAAAACGCATTCTCTGAAAATCATTTCGAGCAGTTAGTTCATCAGCACACGCGAATAGTAAACGGTTGTGAAAACGCACTTGACTTCTCAGCAGCAAATAATCTTGAGTTAATAATGAGCATCAAAACCGATTCAGGGATTAGTGAACACAGAGTTGTCGCAGCGAGGTTGAATATTGTAATCCACAAATCCTTGAAAAATAGGCGAAAAATATACGTATTCAAAAAAGCAGATAAAAATTCAATTGACTCCGTCCAGACATACAATCTCCACTCATTATAAATTAATAATATAAGTGTATACCAGATGTGTCTTAAATTCAGAGAAATAGTATCGGCAACAATTGAGAGATTTATGCCAAATAAATTAACAAACGACGGAGCTGATCCTCCTTGGTACACAAAACGGGTTAGAACAACTGTTGCAGAGACAACAAAACAAACATGCCAAATTTAAACAGACGCAAAATCCCCAAGATTGGCGATCTTTTACAGAAGCTTGAAATTTAGCGCGGACTTCAATGCGAGATGCCTATAACAGTTTCCACAACGAAACTTAGTCTAGAAACCTGGCAGAAAATCCAAAGAGATTCTGGTCTTATGTGAATTACGTTAGCGGCAAGAAACAATCAATGCCTTCTCTGCGCGATAGCAATGGAGATGCTATCAAAGACAGTGCTGCCAAAGCAGAGTTACTAAACACAGCCTTTCCGAGATGCCTCCACAAAAGAAGACGAAGTAAATATTCCAGAATTAGAAGCGAGAACAGTTGCCAACATGAGTAACCTAGAAGTAAATATCCTCGGAGTAGTGAAGCAACTGAAATCACTTAATAAAACCAAGTCTTCTGGTCCAGACTGTATACCATTTAGGTTCCTTTCGGAGTATGGTGATGCATTAGCTCCATAATTAACAATCATATACAACCGTGCGCTCGACGAAAGAACCGTATCCAAAGACTGGAAAGTTGCACAGGTCACACCAATGTTCAAGAAAGGTAGTAAGAGTAATCCACTAAATTATAGGCCCATATCGTTAACATCGATATGCAGCAGGATTTTGGAAAATATATTGTGCTCGAACATTATGAATTATCTCGAAGAAAACGGTCTATTGACACACAGTCAACTTGGGTTTAGAAAACATCGCTCCTGTGAAACACAACTAGCTCTTTATTCACATGAAGTGTTGAGTGCTACTGACAAGGGATTTCAGATCGATTCCGTACTTTTGGATTTCCGGAAGGCTTTTGACATTGTACCACACAAGCGGCTCGTAGTGAAATTGCGTGCTTATGGTATATCGTCTCAGTTATGTGACTGGATTTGTGATTTCTTGTCAGAGAGGTCACAGTTCGTAATAATTGACGGAAAGTCATCGAGTAAAACAGAAGTGATCTCTGGCGTTCCCCAAAGTAGTATTATAGACCCTTTGCTGTTCCTTATCTATATAAACGATTTGGGAGGCAATCTGAGCAGCCGTCTTCGGTTGTTTGCAGATGACGCTGTCGTTTATCGACTAGTAAAGGCATAAGAAAATCAAAACAAACTGCAAAACGATTTAGAAAAGATATCTGAATGGTGCGAAAAGTGGCAGTTGACCCTAAATAACGAGAAATGTGAGGACATTCACATGACTGCTAAAGGAACTCGTTAAACTTCGGTTACACGATAAATCAGTCAAATCTAAAAGCCGTAAATTCAGCAAAATACCAAGGTATTACAATTACTAACAACTTAAAAATTGGAAGGCTAACCAAAGACTGCGTTTTATTGGCAGGACACTTCGAAAATGTAACAGGCCTACTGAGAAGAATGCCTACACTAAGCTTGTACGTCCTCTTTTAGAATACTGCTGCGCGGTGTGGGATCCTTACCAGATATGACTGATGGGGTACATCGAAAAAGTTCAAAGAAAGGCAGCTGGTTTTGTACTATCGCGAAATATGGGAGAGAGTGCCACAGAAATGATACGGGATTTGGGCTGGAAATCAATAAAAGAAAGGCGTTTCTCGTTGCGACGGAATCTTCTCACGAAATTCCAATCTCCAGCTTTCTCCTCTGAATCTGAAAATATTTTGTTGACACCGACCTACATAGGGAGGAATGATCACCACGATAAAATAAGGGAAATCAGAGCTTGTACGGAAAGATATAGGCGTTCATTCTTTCCGCGCGCTATACGAGATTGGAATAATAGAGAATTGTGCAGGTGGTTCGAGGAACCATCTGCCAGGCACTTAAATGTGATTTGCAGAGTATCCATGTAGATGTAGATGTAGATCTTCTTCCTGCATATCACATGCAGCAGCAAAGAGTCGCAACTTGAACTTTTTTTTTTTGGAGCCGATTACCAAACTCTCTTACACATTCTTTTAACATCATCATCATGGGCGATATTGGCAGCTTTTCTTTTGAGTCATCCGTCTTCTGACTGGTTTGATGAGACCGGCCACGAATCCCTGTGCTGTGCCATCTCGTTCATCTCAGAGTAGTACTTGCAACCTCGTCCTCAATTATTTTCTGGATGCATTTCAGTCTCTGTTTTCCTCCACAGTTTTTACCCTCTGCAGCTCCCTCTGGCACCATGGAGGGTATTCCTTCATGTTTTAACAGATAACCTATCATCCAGCCCCTTCTTTTTGTCAGTGTTTTCAATATGTTCCTTTCCTCGCCGATTCTCTGGAGAGTCTCCTAATTCCTTACCTTCTCAGCCCACCTAATTTTCAACATTCACAGCTCAAATGCTTAGATTCTCTTCTGTACCGGTTTCTCGACAGTCAATACCTCACTACCATACAATGCTGTGTTTCAAATATTTCCTCCTAAAATTAAACCCTAGTTTGATATCAATAAACTTCTCCGACTCATATGGTTAAATGATGATGGCGTCCTCTTGGGTAAAATATTCCGGAGGTAAAATAGTCCCCCATTCGGATCTCCGGGCGGGGACTACTCAAAAGGACGTCATTATCAGGAGAAAGAAAACTGGCGTTCTACCGAGCGGGGTGGCGCAGTGGTTAGACACTGGACTCGCATTCGGGAGGACGACGGTTCAATCCCGCGTCCGGCCATCCTGATTTAGGTTTTCCGTGATTTCCCTAAATCGCTCCAGGCAAATGCCGGGATGGTTCCTCTGAAAGGGCACGGCCGACTTCCTTCCCCATCCTTCCCTAATCCGATGAGACCGATGACCACGCTGTCTGGTCTCCTTCCCCAAACCAACCAACCAACCAAAACTGGCGTTCTACGGATCGGAGCGTGGAATGTCAGATCCCTTAATCGGGCAGGTAGGTTAGAAAATTTAAAAAGGGAAATGGATAGGTTAAAGTTAGATATAGTGGGAATTAGTGAAGGTCGGTGGCAGGAGAAACAAGACTTCTGGTCAGGTGAATACAGGGTTATAAATACAAAATCAAATAGCGATAATGCAGGAGTAGGTTTAACAATGAATAAAAAAATAGGAATGCGGGTAAGCTACTACAAACAGCATAGTGAACGTATTATAGTGGCCAAGATAAACACGAAGCCCGTGCCTACTACAGTAGTACAAGTTTATATGCCAACTAGCTCTGTAGATGATGAAGAAATTGAAGAAATGTATGATGAGATAAAAGAAATTATTCAGGTAGTGAAGGGAGACGAAAATTTAATTGTCATGGGTGACTGGAATTCGACAGTAGGAAAAGGGAGAGAAGGAAACATAGTAGGTGAATATGGATTGGGGCTAAGAAATGAAAGAGGATGCCGCCTGGTAGAATTTTGCACAGAGCACAACATAATCATAACTAACACTTGGTTTAAGAATCATGAAAGAAGGTTGTACACATGGAAGAATCCTGGAGATAGTAAAAGGTATCAGACAGATTATATAATGGTAAGACAGAGATTTAGGAACCAGGTTTTAAATTGTAGGACATTTCCAGGGGCAGATGTGGACTCTGACCACAATCTATTGGTTATGAACTGTAGATTAAAACTGAAGAAACTGCAAAAAGGTGGGAATTTAAGGAGATGGGACCTGGATGAACTGACTAAACCAGAGGTTGTACAGAGTTTCAGGGACAGCATCAGGGAACAATTGACAGGAATGGGGGAAAGAAATACAGTAGAAGAAGAATGGGTAGCTCTGAGGGATGAAGTATTGAAGGCAGCTGAGGATCAAGTAGGTAAAAAGACGAGGGCTAGTTGAAATCCTTGGGTAACAGAAGAAATATTGAATTTAATTGATGAAAGGAGAAAATATAAAAATGCAGTAAATGAAGCAGGCAAAAAGGAATACAAACGTCTCAAAAATGATATCGACAGGAAGTGCAAAATGGCTAAGCAGGCATGGTTAGAGAACAAATGTAAGGATGTAGAGGCTTATCTCACTAGGGGTAAGATAGATACTGCCTACAGGAAAATTAAAGAGACCTTTGGAGAAAAGAGAGCCACTTGTATAAATATCAAGAGCTCAGATGGAAACCCAGTTCTAAGCAAAGAGGGGAAAGCAGAAAGGTGGAAGGAGTATATAGAGGCTCTATACAAGGGCAATGTACTTGAGGAGAATGTTATGGAAATGGAAGAGGATGTAGATGGAGATGAAATGGGAGATACGATACTGCGTGAAGAGTTTGACAGAGCACTGAAAGACCTGAGTCGAAACAAGGCCCCGGGAGTAGACAACATTCCATTAGAACTACTGACGGCCTTGGGAGAGCCAGTCCTGACAAAACTCTACCATCTGGTGAGCAAGATGTACGAGACAGGCGAAATACCCTCAGACTTCAAGAAGAATATAATAATTCCAATTCCAAAGAAAACAGGTGTTGACAGATGTGAAAATTACCGAACTATCAGTTTAATAAGTCACAGTTGCAAAATACTAACGCGAATTATTTACAGACGAATGGAGAAACTGGTAGAAGCCGACCTCGGGGAAGATCAGTTTGGATTCCGTAGAAATGTTGGAACACGTGAGGCAATACTGACCTTACGACTTATCTTAGAAGAAAGATTAAGGAAAGGCAAACCTACGTTTCTAGCATTTGTAGACTTATAGAAAGCTTTTGACAATATTGACTGGAATACTCTCTTTCAAATTCTAAAGGTGGCAGGGGTAAAACACAGGGAGCGAAAGGCTATTTACAATTTGTACAGAAACCAAATGGCAGTTATAAGAGTCGAGGGGCATGAAAGGGAAGCAGTGGTTGGGAAGGGAGTGAGACAGGGTTGTAGCCTCTCCCCAATGTTATTCAATCTGTATATTGAACAAGCAGTAAAGGAAACAAAAGAAAAATTCGGAGTAGGTACTAAAATCCAGGGAGAAGAAATAAAAACTTTGAGGTTCGCCGATGACATTGTAATTCTGTCAGAGACAGCACAGGAGTTGGAAGAGCAGTTGAACGGAATGGACAGTGTCTTGAAAGGAGGATATAAGATGAACATCAACAAAAGCAACTAATGAGGAGGTATTGAATAGGATTAGGGAGAAGAGAAGTTTGTAGCACAACTTGACTAGAAGAACGGATCGGTTGGTATGACATGTCCTGAGGCATCAAGGGATCACAAATTTAGCATTGGAGGGCAGCGTGGAGGGTAAAAATCGTAGAGGGAGACCAAGAGATGAATGCACTAAGCAGATTCAGAAGGATGTAGGTTGCAGTACGCACTGGGAGATGAAGGAGCTTGCACAGGATAGAGTAGCATGGAGAGCTGCATCAAACCAGTCTCAGAAGTGAAGACCACAACAACGAAACTTCTCTTGGCGAGGAATGCCCTTTTTGGCTCTGTCCTTTCCTCTTTGACAAGGCCGCTGGCAGGACGAGGGTGACCTCTGATCCAGGACTATTCGGCAACCTCTGCTGATAATTCTTATTCAATATCCTAAATGTAGCGAGATTCGAGCTCGTGACCTAGGCCGTTTTGATTACAATTAGCAGCCATGTCCTGTTCCCACCCCTAGGAACCAACGAAAGCTTAGGGAACGTGGAATAGAACATCAATTGTTTATTTATTTATTTTTTATTCTTTTTAAAGTAACAACAATATCACCGAGATTAGCAGGAAGCCACCGTCGCGAGGAGGAGGACGCGGCAAGACGCCAGACTCGTTGAGACTATCGACGCATAGTTTTTCGGAGAATAACATTCCGATGACCAGAGAATATATCGGTTAAGTGTGCAAGAGGCGGGGATCAACTCCTTATGGCAGGAACACCCCAACTCTGGAACGGATTAAGGAAGACACTACAAAGGAAATTGGAGAAAAATTGTCTGTATTTGGGACTGCGGGCAGCACAATGGCGTCCATTAAGGAAGTGCCAAAAATCGAAGATGTTTTTCTCGCCTCAGCAAACAAATAATGAACTGTGTGTCCACAAACCCACTTCACAGAGTTCGTCTTCGCTTGTGGGAAGTACCCCACGTCCGGAAAGAGAAGCAGTTGAGTAAATATCTGATGAGGAGTCGAATGGGTAATTAGGACAATATTTGCACCAAGAACCAGACACCTCTTACCGATCCACGAACCAGGCGATGGTCGTCCATGTCTAAAACATCAAAGGTGACACATGATGAGGTGTCTGCGAGGTGAAGCCCTTGCAGGTGTGACAGGCATACGTACTTCCCACTTACAGTAAGGTACCATGGAGACTTGACATCAGTGTGAAGACAAGGAGCGCACACTGATCCCCAAACGGCACGCCAGTCGTCGTGGGAATGCTTCCCCTCAACCACGTTCGGTGGCCTGTGCTGCTGAAGAAAGCCATAGATCGCCTTCGTGGACGTCGAGCGCGCTGGCATTACCGCAGTACGGACGTAGCTCAATTCGAGGAAAAAGTGGGCGGCAGGACTTCCAAAAGCGGGATAGGTGCTGAGAGAGAGTGTGATTCAAGGGGCTATCGCTCTGTCAGGAACATGATGCAGACCAGTGCAACTGCACCGCGGAAGGGTGAGGATCTTATACCTTACAGCAACCGTGGCAAACATACGAACTCTATGTCGCTAGGATGCGGCGGCCGTGGATGGCGGAATAGGACGTATCTGTGCCATGCTGAGGATACGTGACGCCAAATATACATTTACGTGTTGTGTCCGTTGCAGGAGATGGAGTGCTCGTAAACGATGATCCAAGAGCCGAGTTCTTAGTTGAAAAAGTAGACGCCGGGAGTTGAAGGGAATCTTGCGCCACAGATCACTTGCAAAATCGGGTCCTAAACATCGGATGTATCAGCTACACGCAAAGGAGCAGCGCTGTGCGCAGGAAGGCCCGCACCTATAGCCTGCCGAAGCGGCCAAGCGGTTCTAGGCGCTACAGTCTGGAACAACACGACGCTACGGTCGCAGTTTCGAATCCTGCCTCGGGCATGGATGTGTGTCATGTCCTTAGGTTAGTTAGGTTTAAGTAGTTCTGAGTTCTAGGGGACTGATGACCTCAGCAGTTAAGTCCCATAGTGCTCAGAGCCATTTGAACCATTTGGAACCGCACCTATAGCCATGCTCTCGAATTTCAGACGTTAGGCAGCTACCAGAAGCTTCGCTGTAGATAGCAACCCATGCCAGTGACTCCCTGACCTCAGAACCACTACGAAGAATGATGACGAATTCGTCGCATAAGCAGTACAGCTGAATACATGGCCACCGAGAGACAATCCCGAGCCGGCCGCGGTGGCCGTGCGGTTCTAGGCGCTTCAGTCCTGGAACCCCGCAACTGCTACCGTCGCAGGTTCGAATCCTGCATCGGGCATGGCTGTATGTGATGTCCTTAGTTTAGTTAGGTTTAAGTAGTTCTACGTTCTAGGGGACTGATGACCTTAGCTGTTGAGTCCCACAGTGCTCAGAGCCATTTGAATCATTTTTTAGACAACCCCGAGAGATATTGACGAAGGCCACAGAGCAACGGTTCCATGGCGAAAGCATTCAACAATGCAGAGAGCGGACAGCCTTGACAAACCGTTCCATGTATCGGAATAGGAAGAGTGAGACGGCCCTTGTAGAGTACACGAGACGTAGCTCCACGAAGGAGACGCATTATTACATCGACGGTAATATCTGTATATCCCATATTACGGAGCACACCTTCCAGGTAATCGTGATCGACCCAATCAAATAACTGGCTGAAGTCAAGAGCTGCCAAAACTCCAGGCATACGATGAGCGTGACAAAAGCGATTATGTCCCGATAGCGACAGAGGGGAGTGGGGATGCTATTTGCAAAAGTGGTTCAAATGGCTCTGAGCGCTATGGGACTTAACTTCTGAGGTCATCAGTCGTCTGTAACTTAGAACTACTTAAACCTAACTAACCTAAGGACATTACACACATCCATGCCCGAGGCAGGATTCGAACCTGCGACCGTAGTGGTCGCGTGGTTCCAGGCTGTAGCCACCCCTGCCGGCTGTTATTTGCACCTCCCAAAGAAATTTCATCAGGGGAAACCACATACCGAGCCGTCTGTTTGTCGCGCAGGCAACAGCCGTGTAAAGCTCTTTGTGTCACTGTTGAGGTACGTCAAGGGGAGGTAATCGCATATTGAGGTACCCTGAGACTTGTGAATGGGAATGAGGAAATCGTCTGGTATCGGCACGAGAGGTGATGTAAGGGCCTGACAAATTCCGTCACACTGGTGCCAGTAGGGGACGAAATATCCGATAAAACTCCAGTTGGAGGCAGTTAGCCCCAGGCGACTTATTCGTAGAACCCGCGTGGATAGCATCATTACTCCGTCCTCCGTGGCGTTAGCAAGTAGATCCATCACTGCATCCCTTTTTTAGGTCATCAGTCTACCGACTGGTTTGATGCGGCCCGCCACAAATTCCTTTCCTGTGCTAACCTCTTCATCTCAGAGTAGCACTTGCAACCTACGTCCTCAATTATTTGCTTGACGTATTCCAATCTCTGTCTTCCTCTACAGTTTTTGCCCTCTACAGCTCCCTCCAGTACCGTGGAAGTCATTCCCTCATGTCTTAGCAGATGTCCTATCATCCTGTCCCTTCTCCTTATCAGTGTTTTCCACAAATTCCTTTCCTCTCCGATTCTGCGTAGAACCTCCTCATTCCTTACCTAATCAGTCCACCTAATTTTCAACATTCGTCTATAGCACCACATCTCAAATGCTTCGATTCTCTTCTGTTCCGGTTTTCCCACAGTCCATGTTTCACTACCATACAATGCTGTACTCCAGACGTACATCCTCAGAAATTTCTTCCTCAAATTAAGGCCGGTATTTGATATTAGTAGACTTCTCTTGGCCAGAAATGCCTGTTTTGCCATACCGAGTCTGCTTTTGATGTCCTCCTTGCTCCGTCCGTCATTGGTTATTTTACTGCCTAGGTAGCAGAATTCCTTAACTTCATTGACTTCGTGACCATCAATACTGATGTTAAGTTTCTCGCTGTTCTCATTTCTACTACTTCTCATTACCTTCGTCTTTCTCCGATTTACTCTCAAACCATACTGTGTACTCATTAGACTGTTCATTCCGTTCAGCAGATCATTTAATTCTTCTTCACTTTCACTCAGGATAGCAATGTCATCAGCGAATCGTATCATTGATCATCCCTAGGAACCTAGATAAAGGAGAGCCTGTAGACAACTGTAATGTTGGCAGGGGGGTGACGTTGTTCAGAGTACAGTGTAGCTTAAAGTGCGTGGCGAGCAGGCCCTATATCCTGTTGGGTTTGGAAACGCCACCCATCATAGGTCGTAAGAAAATTAATCAAAGCCGGCCGCGGTGGCCGTGCGGTTCTAGGCGCTCAGTCCGGAACCGCGTGACTGCTGCGGTCGCAGGTTCGAATCCTGCCTCGGGCATGGCTGTGTGTGATGTCCTTTGGTTAGTTAGGTTTAAGTAGTTCTAAGTTCTAGGGGACTGATGACCACAGATGTTAAGTCCCATAGTGCTCAGAGCTATTTGAACCATTTGAACCAAAATTAATCAAAGTCCTCCGACGGTGGCGCCGTTCCAGTATCACATGATACATAGATGGACGCTCCTGCACTAATTCGTCATGTGTGCGCGGCATGACCGTAGCTGCTTCAAGGTAACGAAGAGACAGGGATGTGAGGTGTGCAATGGCACGGTTCACCATCACCTGACGCTCTGGCGATTACGTCATCATAGTACATGCTCGGAGAATGGTGAAACAGAATTCCTGGATTTGTCGCCGCCACACCACAACTTCATTTCCGTAACAAAGTGTGCACAGAGCACACACCATGACAGCGCAGACTGACAGGCATCACGGCGTCGAAGACAAGATGTCCACGTGGTCTCAACGAGCTGCCGGGAGTCGGCTGAAGTAAGATGGATCGCGTTCAGTTTTCATGGTCCACGGCCACACTCTGGCGGCAGAGACTGATGGCACGGATATGTGAGTCATGGTCAGAGAATTCAATGGGCCGGACTTCAGAAGCTAGTACGCGACTGATAATACTGAGAGAGATGTTAATACGATGCAGGCGGCTTGTAGAATGCCTAGTGAAATGTGTAAACCCTGGACGATTGCCACGAACATGCTCCCAAGAACACAGAAGGCTGATGTGCTAGAGCAGGGGTCTCCAAACTACAGCCCGCGGGCCGAAACCGGCCCGCGAGAGCCGGCAAAACGGCCCGCGTTAGCTGGCCGGACACTCCCGGTATCCGGCCCGCCAAATATTTGAGGTGCTACCTATACTGCCAACAATTGAGTTTAGAGGCCTGTCGCGACCAATACACCGCGACATTGGCTCTGCTACTCGCTACAAGACTACATAACTAAACTTATTGTTGCGCCGCTTGAAATAACAATACGTTGACATACTCTACCTCTGTTACGTCTTGCAGTAATAGTGTTGCTAACAATGATTTTGAGATTTCGTTAACTTTGCAGGACGATTTCGTGAAGAATATGCAGTGACATACTTTTTTGTCGGTGAAATTCGCCAGAATAAAATACGCCAGAATTTCGGTCAGGTACGTCCACCAATCAAAATTATGTAATTAAATAAAAATCGTAGTTCGTTTCAGTGCTAGCTATTCCCAAAACCTTAGATTTTTGCGATTTCATCTTTCCTTTACATTACGGTGATCATGGAGTGCTAGGGTGCTTTAATTCCACTAGGTAGATCTTGGCCCTTATGACTTCGTGGAGGAGTCAATGTGGCCCGCGGACTAAAAAGTTTGGAGACCCCTGTGCTAGAGAATTGTCGCTAGCGCTGCACTCGGAGAGTGACGTGGCAGTTGGTCATTGGGTGGAGTTGAATTCGCCTCCGTGATCAATGCATCCTACTGACCCAGGAAAAGAGACATGACTATCTCTGAGAAGAGGGTGAAACATTCACGGTGGTGACCCAAACCATATGTTGCGTAGACACTGACGATCATGACGCCATTACACGTGGTGGCCACACCTCTGGCATCAGGGATATGGGCAACTGCATCAACGAGGATACCATCTTGCAGGAGCATCGCCACCCCACTACCAGTATGGGAGAAATGCGCTGTAAAACCGTGGGGAGCATAGAAAGTTACAACGTGCACCTCCTGAAGGAGGGCTGATCCGTGCCAGCTCGCACTGAGGTCGTTTTTTTCTTTTTTGGCATTTTCTCACCATAGAGTGGTGCCTTATTGCTCCCTCAGTTACTACCTGAATGCGTTGCTCACTTGCCTCCATCAGTGGCAGCAGCAGCGTTTATCGATCCTAGTACTGCTGTACCATCTTTGGTGTGACCGCTATATTTCCGTGTGGTGGTGTGTGTAGGGTAGTCGGTCGGTTGCGAGAGAGCAGCGAGGAAGTCTCAACGGCGTGTTGTCAGGCCGGGGCCACTGGCGACGTGCACGCACGGTCCGAGTTGTGAGTCACTAGCTGCGAGAGCTGCAAAGTTCGTCGCCCACCGAACCTGGATACTGGAGTTGAGTAATCAGTTAACCTGTTATGAAACCTCAAGTGGTGTGACATCTCTTCGTTCATTTCTTCCTGGGCCATTCCCGCAAGCAGCAACGAATGGTGTGCTGGAGTCGGCAAATTTTGCAGCCATCTTCCTGTATGGTGATTAACTATTGAAATGATTGTAACTTATTAGTGAAGTGCACCAGCGGTATTTTCTGCCTTGCGGCCGTTAACGTTCCGGTCACCTGCCTTAGTCGTTAGCGTAGTTTTCCGGCAGTGTGTTTTCCTCGCCTGTTGATGCTGTCCGGCACGGCGTGTAGTTCGACAGCTTGATGTGGTTCTCCTTTCTTTTGAGTGGTTAAGGTGCTTTAACTGTGTTTAGATTCCAGTTATCAAGACGAAGAGCTGCTGTGATCTTCGTCCTTGTGATATTTTCGGTTGTCGTGCCGTTGGTCGGGTGGAAGGGAATTGATTAGGTTGTTGGTTGGTTCTTCAGCCGTCCCTAGGTCGTGCTTCCACCCGATTATTTAGTGTTATGCTTGGCTGCCTGTCACAAAGTATTTTAAGATAAGGCCTTCAGCCGTCCACAAAAAAATTGAAATTTCAATACTTTTCCTCTCTATCTTAGTTTGTTAGCCAGGCCTTACGCCTTGAGTTGTTCTATGTTCAGTATATGGCCTTCAGCCAAACGTTATGAGAAATATTTTAAGATTTGGCCTTCAGCCTACTTAAATTTAAATTTGGAAGGTCTTTGTCTAAAACCTTTTAAAATTTTCTTACTGGAGCTCTTGTTATCCAGGCCTTAAGCCCTCAGTTCTTCTATTTTGTAACTAAGACAATTGTAATATCTTGTGTTCTGGTGTTCAGCCGTATTGTTTCTGAACTGTTTTAAGGGCGTGTGTGATTAAGTGTTTTTAGCAAATAAAGTCTGTATGTTTGTGCAACTAGCAGTAACTGATTTGGGCCCCTTTCCACAACCTGATCCGCTCTGTCCTGCAAAACCAGATTTCAAGGGCAATGTGGTCTGCAGCATACAGCATGTCATGGAGTAAAGCCAGTTTGTGGCGTATGTGAATGGTGTTGACACTGACCGAGGCTATGCAATAAATCTGGAAAGCTGACATCACTAGTAGGATGGGCGATTTAACCACCGCGTAAGCAAAGGGAACTCCCTTTTAGACCCCGTGGAACCGCCCATCATTGTGACAGGGAGAGAGCCGACCGCATCAAGGGGAGCCCATCGTCCCGAACACCTCCAGAATGTCCATCCTCAGCTTCGACGTCGTCCACCCAGGAGGCAGACGTCTCGCCGGGCCGGTTTAGTGTAACATTATCATAGATGCGCCCACAGGTAGCGTCAGACACAGAAAGGGACCGCATCAGACGCAGGCGGGGGAAGGTGTGTGTCCGCAGGTGGTCCCTGACCGGAGACGGAGGCAGGGAAGGACGTCGAGTCGAAAGGACAGAGCATCATCAGTAGCAGGTCGTCATCCAGTGGAGGCAGTCATCAGAAGGGGTACGGCGTTCTCTCTTCCGTTTCTTCGGCGACCGTTGCTTCCTACCATGCTGTTCCGTGTTGAATGGCGGGCAGCTATCGTTCCGACATGTGGCCGGACGGCAGAAAAGCGGAGGTCGGTACTGATGTGTTGGCAAATGTGCCAACACCTTGTAGATAGAGGAGGCCGAAATGCACGCTATCTAACGCAGACGGGCGTGAATTCTGGAACAGGATAAGTATTGAATGCTAATAAGAAAAGTATGCAGCTCCTCGAATACTTAACTTTTATTTATCCTTGTTGTGAATACAGCATTCTTGATGAGACATGTCATACGATAACTATCAAACTATGTAAGGCTAATGGCGCCTTGCTAGGTCGTAGCCATGGACTTAGCTGAAGGCTATTCTAACTGTCTCTCGGCAAATGAGAGAAAGGCTTCGTCAGTGTAGTCGCTAGCAAAGTCGTCGTACAACTGGGGCGAGTGCTAGTCCGTATCTCGAGACCTGCCTTGTGGTGGCGCTCGGTCTGCGATCACACAGTGGTGACACGCGGGTCCGACATGTACTAAATGGACCGCGGCCGATTTAAGCTACCACCTAGCAAGTGTGGTGTCTGGCGGTGACACCACAGGTACAGCTCCATGATCAACAACCATGGAGTCGGGACAGACAGCTTGTGCTTGCTGACGGTCATCGTTTGTTTTGTATTGCCTCCAGCAGCAGTGTAGGACAGACAGACAAAATGTCCGTCGCTTCATCGAGGGATGTCGACGCCGTTGCAGACTTATTTAGAAGGGGCGCAGCAGGCAGCACCACCGTAAACGCGTAAAATACAGGTACTACAGTGGGCGCCGCAGGGGCGTCTGAACCAGTCTACGTCGGAGACATTCAAAACGAACGTGGCCTTCCTGGCCACACCCTGAACAAGGGCGCGGCTGCAGCCGGTAATAACCAAGCAGGAAGGCACATGTTTCCATAGTTCAATTTTTATCTGACGGTCACTATTAAGGACACAGTAGGTTTAGGATGTCTTCCACGTTTCAGCGGCGTGACTGACGACGTTGCCGTAAGGTTTAAAGGGGGTCACCACAACTTCCGACGGTAACTCAAACGGGAATCCGAAAACCCTCAACGTTCGGTGGCCAAAGCCAGCGTGATCAACTACGACAATCCCTTTATGTCCGTCAGAGTATCCGAACTTGAGATCATTAGGGTGGCGTCGCATAACGTCAGCGCACAGCTCGTCATTGCCAGCCTTATGTACACAGTAGTACTGGGGTCGGAAAATGAATTCCTAGAACATCTTCTGGTGGGAGACGCATTTCACTTCGTATAAAACGTTCTACTTCATACGTCCCCTGTCGTTCGTGAACAAAAGGAACAGTAAATTTAATTGTGGCTTGCCTTAAGAAAACGACATGATGATCGATGATCTCGGACTCTGAGACAAGCCGCTACGCGTAAGTAAACAAACGCGCGCTTGCTCGCAAGCACCACAACAGGCGAGACGCTAACAAGGCATCCTCGCCTCATTACTGCCGAAGGCAGACTGACTCCTAGCTCACAGCTGAACACTTAAGTGAAAAGATCCTAACTGCTGATAGATTAACTTCGGCCATTATGGAATAATTGGGCAATGAGGTATATCGTCAGTTTTCATCCGTCGAGCTGTGCTCCCACGCGAATACGCATGGACTACTGCTAAACGTTTTTATGATATTCTGTAGCGATTCCAGTTCATCTCCAGAGGCGGTGTGAGATTCAGCACAGAAAAATTGTTTTTGTATTTCGATAAAATTTTGCACGTAAGCTTTCAAAAATATGCAATAACTGTTGAGAAAGTACTGTAACGATTAACGCAAATTATTAAATTAAATAATTGAAAAGTCCTCGGAATCACCACGAGAGGTCAGCGCTAGCGCAATGAGCTGTCCACGTGATACTCATTGGACTGTTGCCTGTAAACATATTCCACGTCAGCACTCTTAGAAGAGAGCTCTGGCGGTGACGTGTCTCCGTTGTTCTACCCGCGTAGTGATTTACGAAGATGGAAAAAAATTGAGATTCGAGCAGTGATTAAGTACTTCGTACAGAAAGGTATGAGAGCAAAGGACATTCATGCCAATTTCCAAAATACACTGAGGTACTCTGCTCCTTCATATTCAATTGCTGCCAAGTGGACATGCGAATTTAAATTTGATCGGGAGAGCTTAGATGATGATTCGCGCGGTGGTCGGCCAAGATGTGTCACTACTCATTCCAGAAATCATTGCAAAAGTGCAAAAAATTGTCATCGAGAATCGCTTATTGAGAGTGCGTGAAATTTCTCACACTTGCCAGATGTCATCTGAAAGGGTATATCACGTTTTAACTGAGGAATCAGAAATGAAAAATTATCTGCAAGGTAAGTGCCGCGACTCTTGACGCTGGTTCAAAAACGCAAGACATATTGGAACAATGTTTGGCCCGTTTTAGGAGAAACGAACAAGATCTTTTGCACCGGTTTGTGACCACAGATGAAACTTGGGTGCACTTTTATATCCCAGGGACAAAACTACAGTGAAACGAGTGGAAACATGCGGATTCTCCGCCACCAACGAAAGCAAAGACAATTTCTTCATCGGGAAAGGTCATGGCATCAGTGCTCTGGGGTGCGAAGGGGATTCTTTTTGTAGATTATCTCCCCACTGGGCAAACAATTACTGGAGAATACTATGCTAACCTACTGGACAAGTTGCAACAAAAGATACGCGAAAAAGGCCAGGTTTAGTACGCATGTGCCGCCGCCATGGAAAAATTACACGCACTAATGTATGAATTGTTACACACGCGACTTATTCACCTGATATGGTTCCGTCAGACTTCCATCTCTTCCCAAAACCGAAAATTTTTCTTGGTGGACGAAGATTTACTTCAAACGAAGAATTGATAGCCAGAAATGAGCTTTATTTCGCAGGCCTGGAGGAAACTCATTTTCGAGATGGGGTCAAAGCACTGGAACATCGTTGGACCAAGTGCATTAATCTACAAGGAGACTAAATTAAAAAATAAAAAAAGTTTCAGTGATGTAAGTACATTTTTTCTATTCCATTCCGAGAACGTTTCAGACCACCCTCGTATATAAACAAATAAGGTTCAGAACGTTTTTATGGATTCCATAAACAAATCAAATTATTTTTTTCTGTTTCTGATAAGCAATTTTTTTAAGAGTTTAAATTAAGTGCAATCTGAGAATTGTATTTTGTCTACAGTAAATGTTTTTTCCCAACTTCATATGATAAAACATATTTTTCCAACCCTATTCTCTTCTTCCGAGTATTCCACATTAACCCCACAAGTGCAGTTATTCTTTTAACTGTCTTTGGTGATAAGATTTTAAATATTATTCAAGAAATGCAAATATTTCTGCCAAATAGTTGAATTTTACGATAAAATGTCTTTGAGAGCAAAGAAGTTTCAATTTGGAACACAAGCTACAAATTCAATGATACTCCATGATACTCGAACTACTTGCTGAGAAACATGTGTGGAGGCCTGCCATGCTTTGATAGCACCGATTTGGTCGATGTCTGGAGCCCTCTTTATTTTTGATGCATCTTTAGGCCGTTATTGATTTTACGTTCAGTGATACTGATCACATATAAATGGTGTAGAAAGTACACCTTACTGCACCTTGGTGAGAATGGAGTACGTTTTAGAATTACAGTGCTCTAACACATTAGAAAATGTTTATTATTAATCCCCTTGTTTCTTAGACCTGCAGTGCTACAGTCTTCTTCTTCTTCTCTTTTTTGGAATGAGAGAAAAAAGTTTTGTTATTATAAGCCACGAGTATATTTCACTTGTGACGCTGAAATTAGTGTGAAGCAGAATCATGCGAAGAGTAGAAATAAACCCCGTTCTAAGTGTCATTTTTTCTCAACACACGTTTTCAGTGCTTTTGTTCTCGGTACTCTGCCCCAAGTTCGTCATGGAGAAAATGTTTCAAACATTCATTACTAGATGGTGCATGGTCTTTGTGCCAAGCAGTTCTTCTCTCTAGAGATTGAAGTGGCATGCACCAAGTTCACCTCCATTTAACCTAGGATGCTTTGAAGAGACAACGTAAAAGTTTTTGAGCTGCGACAGAGAATTTTTCTATTACAGAGAAATGGAGAAGGGTAAGCAAGGCTTTTGTTCAGTAAGATTTACACAAGACTGGTGAGTCAGCTAAAGCAATGAACCAATTCCACGTAATCCCAAAAAATACAACTCCTTTAATTTTAAAGACCGTACTGATACACTATAGCCACTGGAGGCATGTAACATTTTAAATTGAGTATGAAGAGTGTCTCATACTCATCCATCCGAAATGGCTATACAAAAATTTTTCGCTGAGAAACAGAAGATTGAAAAAACATTAAAGTATTCAAAAGGGGAAACGTCATGACAGATGTACGCCATGCCGTACTTCATCTGAAAGACCAGCCATGTTTATGAGATGCAAAACGGAAATACGCGTTGTCGTTGTTGCCATTTCTTCTTCAACAGCATGCAGAGTCTTACACTATACTTTGCATCATCTGAGCCCAACAATAAAGTTGTGTAAGAAACGGAAGTCAACACTGAGAGATATTTTTATTGAAGTTAAGTATTTTATTCTCTGGTAAAAAAGTTTAAAAGCAATGAAAAATGATGTTTGTTTACTACAGCTGTACTATTTACAATATACCTGCTCTGTTTCTGTGCAGTACTTGTATTATCACAATAAAACTCACTGCCCCTGAACTGATCGAGTGGGATTATTGGACAGGACACTCCATGTGGGATTGTTACATCGCCTAGTGCAGGTCTTTTTATGTGACGCCATTTCGGCGAGTTGCGGGTCGATGTTGATGAAATAATGATGAGGACCACACAACACGCAGTCCCCTAGTGTATAAAACCTCCGACGCGGCTGAGTATCGAACCAGGGCCGCCTACACGACACACTCGGCTTGCGCTCACCAGTGAGCGCCTTCTCACCCCGGCTACATCGCCTTTAAGACTATGTAATTTATGGAAATGAAATAAAATTTGTTAATCTTTATCAGAATCAAACTGTGCCCCTTCTTCCTAAGCTAAGACTTAAAATTCTTGAGAAGGCAATGAAATATCTTTCCTTCGAAGCTCATCTTCTTCAATTACTTGAAAAGAACTATATTTCTTGTGGTATAAGCATGGTAAAATAAAAATAAGTCAAATTGATTTCTTTAATATGAAGAAAAAAGTTATCTCACGTCTTGACATGAAAATGGTAAATTGAAATGAAATCAACCGACGCGAATGGTAACTGAAGTTGCTTCGTCTTTATTTATACATGTATCAGTTATTGAATCTTCAACCTTTAGGTTAGGTTTTAATTTTATTCTGGGTACTGTTTTCACGTTTATATTTCTGATTGGCTTAATGTGAGTATTCATTTATCATTGGTGTGTGGGATGACAGGCATACGGCTGGTGGCGGCCCCGGGGCTGTAGATGCACAATTTTCTTTTGTGACTTTATTTTAGGACGACATTTAATACTTTCTTTTATTGTAAAAAGACCTACGTAATATGTAAGCACAAAACATGGGTAACACTGAAAATATATTCCTTTCTTGTCTTGCTACATTCTCTTGTCACTTCGTGCGTTATCTGTTTTCCTCCTAGCCTCTATTTGTATGGATATGTGTAATTTATCGTTTTGGATAATAATTACAAGTACGATCAAACAGACTCATTCTATAGTGCTTATTTACTTCCCTGTCACTAATGATGTATGTTAAGAATTGTTCCATGACTATAATTAACAGACGGGACGTAATCTCTTTAGCCGCCATTACGGCTGTCTCGCTGAGATAATGAATAATTGTAACTGTACAGAACCTGTTCTTTGCTTCTTTAATCAGGAAATCCGGTGCTGCAGTGCAAATAAGAATGGCGCACATAAAAATTTAAAATTCACAGAATGATTAACCAGGCCAGCTACTTCTAAAACACAATATTTCGGTGTTTTTCATTGAATACTTGATTTAGGCCGTCAGTGTAACATTTACGTTAGAGGACGAACGCAGTCCGCAGCGTTCTTCGCCCATAGCTGCTGTCCCCCACTTGGTGCCATCACCTTTACACTGTTTCTCAGCAAAAACTGTGACCCCACATTTGTCTTACCCCTCACTTTTCGTCTGGAAAAGGATGTTTGGCATATTCCCTAACTGCGCTTTGTGGACTTTTAATGGGCAAGCTCTATAGTGTTCTTTTCCGATATATGTTTAGTATTCTTCCTAACCGTCGTCCCCTTTCTTCTTAATGATACGGAGGCGGACGCATTGCCTGTGTGTTAGTGGCACTTGACATAAAAACTTTCTTATTGGCACTTAGAGCTAATCAGTTTACTGATGTGCCACTTAGATCGTTCTTAGCAGATTTTTTATCTTCTCGTTTGTCTCAGTCTTTTCTTTTTGCAGTGGTGGGTGGGCAGCATTATTCTGTGGTATCACAATACCTTCTCAATTTTTTGGATGCCAATAAGTCATGTACAAGTGATACATTGGTTTTCGATCCTCCTGACAAGCTTGAGATTTGCCACGTAGAAGAGTTTCCAATTTCACTCTTCATAAAATCTTATACTGAAAGTTTCCTCTTCTCCCGAAGGATATTTTGCTGCAACACATTTTTTTCTGAAATCAGGTTGGTTTTATTCACAAAACCCTATTTTTCAGCACAATCTCCATTGAATGTGGCGGCCTTACGCCGCCTTACTGGTTCAAATGGCTCTGAGCACTATGGGACTTCACATTTGACGTCATCAGTCCCCTAGACTTAGAACTACTTAAACCTAACTAACCTAAGGACATCACACCCATCCATGCCCGAGGCAGGATTCGAACCTGCGACCGCAGCAGCAGCTCGGTTCCGGGCTGAAGAGCTTAGAACCGCTCGGCCACAGTGGCCGGCCGCCTTACTGGCAGGGCCTGTATGCCTGCATGGTACCACTCCACTTGTTGACGTAGGAGCCAACGTCTTGATGCATCAATAATACTTCGTCATTCACGTACTGCTTATCGCGGAGTGCATCCTTCATTGAGCCAAACCAAGGCCTCGGCTCTTGTTCGTGACGTCACGTCAGCTAGGCACGACGAACGCCAGGTCTGTTGCAGGCATACTAATAATGGTGGTGTGTCTCTCTCTCTCTCTCTCTGACACAGGAAAATGTGAGACTACTGGCGGTAGTTGACCAACACACATTGTTCTGAGAGATTTCTGCAATCAATTAATTGTGCAATTCATTACACTTCTTAACAAATAGTGTACTCCTGAACTTAAATTTCCACCTGTTTTAAGGATTGACATACAAAAACAACTTCATAGTCCAGCAGCAACAGAATTCGTGCTTCTTTACCTTATTTGTAAATCTGAGGAAGTTACGTTTGTACTGGGTTGCTTTGACAAGAAACTGTGAACATATTGGTGCTCTTCTTTAGGTATCTTGGTTGACTATGGGGTGAGGAGCACTGAATGTAAATGAAATATCTTGCGATTGTACACGTTGGGGGAGGGGGTGGGGGACAGAAGAAGAGGCAAAAGAGGGATACTTGTTTTATCAAATAATTTTTTTATCTTATAAAGTTTCTCCTTTCAGTTGCAAGAGGGGAATATTTAACTTTTCTAATGTGCATTTTTAAAAAAGTTTAAGCTCAGCAGTATTTTCGATGTATGAAGTTATTTTGTTTCCTGTTTAGAATTCCTTTCATTGAAAACCACTGTAATCTAATGACTGGCAACAGCTGGACATGTACACATGTAAATTAGTTCACATTTCCAGTGACGATGTCAAACGAAAATAAATAAATAAAAGAAACGAGTTCATTGTAAGGGGGTTGGGGTAAATTTCAATAACAAAATGGATCGAGTAAATATAGTTTCTTGAATGTAAAATTTCCGAAGCTTGCAAAGGGCAAAGCATCTTCTCATATTGATCTGCGTTTGTTTCGACAGGATTCAGTCATACAGAACTATGATCTTCATTTGCAGCTTTACGATAGTAAGAAAATCTTTTATCTAAATAAAACTACAGAATCCAAAACAATACCAAACAGTTTGTCCAAAAATAAGAGATTTATAATGATAAGCGCGCCCAGGCGTTTCTGCCTGCAACAGACCTGGCGTTAGCCGTGCCTAGCTGACGTGACGTCACCAACAAGCGCCGAGGCCTTCCTTTGTGTCGGTGTTGGCCAAACAGGTGGAAGTCGGAAGGTGCGAGATCATGGCTGTAGGATGGACGAGGAAGAACAGTCCATTGAAGTTTTACGAGTTTCTCTCGGGTGCGTAGACTTGTGTGAGGCCTTGCGTTGTCGTGGAGAAGGAGAAGTTCGTTTTTACTCGTACTTTTGTGGCGATCACCACGAACGAGAGAGTGCTCACATCTCAACATTGCAGGAGTAACAGCCGTGTGCGGCCAGTCGGTACGCGGGAGATAGGACAGGCTTGCGCCACCTCGTTGCGGGCAGACGCCTCGCGCAACGATTCACCGTGCTTCTCTTCGCTGCCAGGTCTTCGCAGACAATCTGCAAGCGCCTATGAATATTTATGATGCTCTGGTTTTCTCCCAAAAGAATCACAATGACAGCTTTCTACTTGGAACACACCTCCGTAACAGACGCCATTTTGAAGGCTACGTGTAGCGCCGTCACTTGTCGGAACTTCACGAAACTTTAGTGTTTTAATCGAGAGTATTCCACGATGTACCCCAAAAAATTCCGCGTTTTATGAACCAAAATTGACCGAGAAAAAAAGTGTAGCATTACTTATTTACTTATTGAACGCTCCTCGTATAGTTCTTTATTTCAAAATTGTAACACAAGAGATGTCCTAATACACTCCTGGAAATGGAAAAAAGAACACATTGACACCGCTGTGTCAGACCCACCATACTTGCTCCGGACACTGCGAGAGGGCTGTACAAGCAATGATCACACGCACGGCACAGCGGACACACCAGGAACCGCGGTGTTGGCCGTCGAATGGCGCTAGCTGCGCAGCATTTGTGCACCGCCGCCGTCAGTGTCAGCCAGTTTGCCGTGGCATACGGAGCTCCATCGCAGTCTTTAACACTGGTAGCATGCCGCGACAGCGTGGACGTGAACCGTATGTGCAGTTGACGGACTTTGAGCGAGGGCGTATAGTGGGCATGCGGGAGGCCGGGTGGACGTACCGCCGAATTGCTCAACACGTGGGGCGTGAGGTCTCCACAGTACATCGATGTTGTCGCCAGTGGTCGGCGGAAGGTGCACGTGACCGTCGACCTGGGACCGGACCGCAGCGACGCACGGATGCACGCCAAGACCGTAGGATCCTACGCAGTGCCGTAGGGGACCGCACCGCCACTTCCCAGCAAATTAGGGACACTGTTGCTCCTGGGGTATCGGCGAGGACCATTCGCAACCGTCTCCATGAAGCTGGGCTACGGTCCCGCACACCGTTAGGCCGTCTTCCGCTCACGCCCCAATATCGTGCAGCCCGCCTCCAGTGGTGTCGCGACAGGCGTGAATGGAGGGACGAATGGAGACGTGTCGTCTTCAGCGATGAGAGTCGCTTCTGCCTTGGTGCCAATGATGGTCGTATGCGTGTTTGGCGCCGTGCAGGTGAGCGCCACAATCAGGACTGCATACGACCGAGGCACACAGGGCCAACATCCGGCATCATGGTGTGGGGAGCGATCTCCTACACTGGCCGTACACCACTGGTGATCGTCGAGGGGACACTGAATAGTGCACTGTACATCCAAACTGTCATCGAACCCATCGTTCTACCATTCCTAGACCGGCAAGGGAACTTGCTGTTCCAACAGGACAATGCACGTCCGCATGTATCCCGTGCCACCCAACGTGCTCTAGAAGGTATAAGTCAACTACCCTGGCCAGCAAGATCTCCGGATCTGTCCCCCATTGAGCATGTTTGGGACTGGATGAAGCGTCGTCTCACGCGGTCTGCACGTCCAGCACGAACGCTGGTCCAACTGAGGCGCCAGGTGGAAATGGCATGGCAAGCCGTTCCACAGGACTACATCCAGCATCTCTACGATCGTCTCCATGGGAGAATAGCAGCCTGCATTGCTGCAAAAGGTGGATATACACTGTACTAGTGCGACATTGTGCATGCTCTGTTGCCTGTGTCTATGTGCCTGTGGTTCTGTCAGTGTGATAATGTGATGTATCTGACCCCAGGAATGTGTCAATAAAGTTTCCCCTTCCTGGGACAATGAATTCACGGTGTTCTTATTTCAATTTCCAGGAGTGTAGATATGTGTTGATTTCGCTCTTATGGAAGGTAGAGTTAGAACTTTTGTTAGACCTGGTCGCAATACAATCCAGTGATAACTAGATGACAACCGACTTCTGTTGACTAACAACTACCATCGAGATCGATGAAACGAACTGACAAATAGCCTATCTCTTGGGGTAAGCAAGAACCTCCAATAGATTTCTAAACGTAACTTTCTATAAAGCATTAAAACTTTACATACAGTGAAACAACGAATCATGATTCAATGTAATTAGTTCCTAAGAGGTCAGATAATGTGAATTATAGATAATCTGTACTATCAGTAACTTGTCAAAAGTCTGGTCTGTCGGCATATAAAACCATAGGGAAACTGATCGTTGCACGTGTCTGCCTGCTACCATCATGGTTGGCCAATTACAACAGACAGGTGGTGCATAAGGGTGTCAGTTGGCTTGCTGAGTCGGAAAAGGGGCCATGTCCACTTTCTTTTCAAATTAAGTTTATCGGAAATAACTGACCCTTACATCTGTACGCATCGTTTAGAATGACAAGGAGTCATGTCACCTCATCAGAAGTGCCTGTTAGAAGCGTATTGAGTTAGTGAAAGCGCAATGTCAATTTAAATAAGCATATAGTGGCCATGTTCCAATAAAAAAGGGTAAACCAGACGATGTAAAGAAACTTCTAAAACACATACCGGAAAATCAGAAACCATTTTATAACAGTGTCCAGTGGCCAGCGAAGCATGGACAATATAAAGATGAAGCCTATCCACTATTGTCGGCTTTTCTGTATTTTGCTTGTGATTGCTTGAATAAATTATCAATAAACCTGTATGATCATTACACACACTTTTATTGCTGTAACATAATTTTTTTGCTGCAAACAGAACGCTTCTTGCGTCATCAACATTATCAGGTTCGAAAAGGAGTGAACTCCGGTACAAAAAAACACGGTAACTGACCACAGTTGATGGCTAAAGTATGTTATAAACACGATGTGTAATAAAACAGTTTTTGGTGTTTCCTGAAAAATTTACTTTTTGGGACGTGACCCCTATTCCAACTTTCCATATTCCATGGTACTTCGTTTCGCGGTATTTAATGCTTTTATACTTTAAAAAAGTTTTGATTTGTTTTTTAAAAGTCTTTTGGAGCCTTTCACGTAAACTGAAAGGCAATTTTTCTGTTTGTTCTGTAGATCTGAAGATGACAACTAGTAAACCGAAACTGGTTACCATCTAGTTATTACTGGATTATTTTGCGATGAAGATCATTAAAATTTGTTGAGAAAACAGTGCAGATAGTTGTGCCTGTTTCACCTGAGGCTGACAGGTTCTAGGAACACACAGACAGGATGGTCTGACATTCCGTCATTAGAGACTGAGTACAAGTTCGCACTGGGAAAGGATGGGACGGAAAACAGGTCATGCCCTGTCAGCGAAACTATCCTGTCATTAGTCTCAAGCGATTAACGAAAAATCGCTGCTGGATGTCCATATGACCATATGGGAACTTGAACCGTCTTTTACCTGAATAGGAGTCTAGTGTCTCGCCACTACACCTGGAAATTTTTACGGTTGTCTGTTTACATGAGCAGGTTTTCTGCAGGTCTGTGACCTAAAGACTGAAGACAATATAGGGCAGTGGTTCGCAACGTGGGGCGGTTGGAGGGGGGGGGGGGGGGAGGATGTGATTACCCCTGACAGGTAAAATGAAAATTTTCTGAGGGGTAAAACCGAAAGCATTCAGTTGTTTCAGTCACGAAATTTTGTTTAAATATCATTATTGCCGCTCGGGGTTGCAGCGCGATCAAGGCCTCTTGTCACGGTTCGCCCGGCTCCCCCCCGTCGGAGGTTCGAGTCCTCCCTCTGGCATGGGTGTGTGTGTTGTCCATAGCGTCAGTTAGCTTAAGTTAATTTCATTAGCGTGTAGGACTAGGAACCGATGACTTCAGCAATTTGGTCCCATAGAACCTTACCACAAAATTCCAAAATTCATTACTATTATCAGTTTTTTGTATGACTGTAATATTGATAACACAAGGTCCCAATAGTAAAATTGTTTTTTCAAATACATCTTGTGAAATGAATGTATAAATAGCTTCCGCACACAGCCCAACCATTATAAACATACCTTCTAGTTTGCAACAAAAATGGTTCAAATGGCTCTGAGCACTATGGGACTTAACATCTGTGGTCATCAGTCCCCTAGAACTTAGAACTACTTAAACTTAACTAACCCAAGGACATCACACACATCCATATCCGAGGCAGGATTTGAACCTGCGACCGTAGCGGTCACGTGGTTCCAGACTGAAGCGCCTTTAACCGCACGGCCACACCGGCCGGCAGTTTGTAACACGCACCTATGGTATTAAAATTAAGACACATACATTACATATGCTCAAATATCTGATTAAAATGTCTTTATTTGTAGGTGACTGATTAATTATTCACTTAGAAAGAGATAATCGCTCTAACTGACAGTGCAACACAACAGTAACTATGTAATGGCTACTACTTTGCTACAGGCTCTTCAGTGTATCACTATAAATATTATTATTATTATTATTATTCATATTATTATTCGTGTCATTTATCAGACAGAAATCAATGGTAGATTGAACTCTTCCAATCTCTGTCAGTTCAGAAGTAAAGAGACCAGCAATCAAGTGACGTGCAAGCAATAAATACAATGCACACGTTATAGTCTGGATGTTTTTAAATAGCGGAGCAAGATGTGGGTGAAGCAAGTGTCGCCAACGAGAGTAGTGCTGAAATGAAACATACACTGCGGGCCGCGGTGGTCGAGTGGTTCTAGGCGCTTCAGTCCGGAACCACGCGGTTGCTACGGTCACAGGTTCGAATCCTGCCTTGGGCATGGATGTGTGTGATGTCCTTAGGTTAGTTAGGTATACGTAGTTCTAAGTCTAGATGACTGATTAACTCAGACGTTAAGTCCCATAGTGCTTAGAGCCATTTGAACCATTTGAAACATATTCTGACGGAAAAAATTTCGCAGCACCATAAGGTAATTAATGTAGAGTAATGAAATTTCGAGAATACATTTGTCTTGGCAACATATATAAGTGATTAACATTACAAGATCACTAGTTAATGTTAGCGCGTGATAAGTTACCACAAATATGAAATGCTGGTTCATTAATAACGGGTATAAGCGCCAGAACGTTGAATGCAAGCACGCAGACATGCGTGCTTTGTGTTGATAAGTGGTGGTTGTCAGATTTTGAGTGGAGTTCCACGCATGTTGCACTTGGTCGGTTAATACAGTGTCGGTTAATACTGCTTGTGGATGATGCCGGGGTTGCCGTCCAATGATGTTCCATATGTGCTCCATTCGAGAAAGATCTGGTGATGGCGCAAGCCAAGGCAACATATCGACACTCTGTAGAGCACGTAGGGTTGCAACACTGGTATATGAACGAGCGTTATCCTATTGGAAAACACACTTGGAACGCCGTTCATGAATGGCAGCATTACAGGTCGACTCACCAGAGCTGGCCGGTGTGGCCGAGCGGCTCTAGGCGCTTCAGTCTGGAACCGCGCTGCTGCTATGATCGCAGGCTCGAATCCTGCCTCGGGCATGGGTGTGTGTGCTGTCCTTAGGTTAGTTAGGTTTAAGTAGTTCTAAGTCTAGGGGACTGATGACCTCAGATGTTAAGTCCCATAGTGCTTAGAGCCATTTGAACCAGTTTTTCGACTCACCGGACTGAGGTACAATTTTGCAGTCAGGGACTGTGGGATAACCACGAGAGTGGATTTGCTATCATACGAAATCGCACTCCAGTCCGTAGCTTCAGGAGTGTCTAGCATGCAGACAGCGTGTAGGGGAGCTGCCTACTACACCGTATAAAATTCACATCAGCCTTTCCATTGTGTGCCAGCCAGTCCGCTGTAACTAGCTCTGACGTCATAAATGTTGTGCAATACTTTAAAAATCAAGTAAATAACCTGAAACGTTTCTAGCATGTCAGGAGTAATACTAAATCAATATGTGTTGAATATCAGTTCAATTTCTTTAACCATTTTCGAAATTTGGACGTTTTCCTGTAAAAATCATTGGTGCAACAGAAAAGAGCTAGAAACTTAAAAAATTTTATTTAGATTCCTTTTGCATAATAATTTAGTAGAAACAGTATTCTGGATCTCATCAATTAAAATTTTAGTTGAAATTCATGATTTTCTGGTTTTTGTCTGAAAAATTAAGGATGCAAGATAGATTAAGTAGGCGAATAAATAAAGCTAGGATGTTTAAATTTAAGTAGAAAGGAGATCCGCTTTAATCATAAGGATGTGATAAGTTTCAACTGAATAACTATAAAACTATAGCGATAGCGTATCTCCAAAGGGCAAGTTCAGAGCTCGTCTACTGCGTGTAGTGTAATTAAATTAATTCTCTCGCCCAAAATATTTGACTTAGCCACGTCAGACTTTTATTATGATTACTTACCTGTGTGCTGATTGCACATTTAAACTGAGAGCTTCATCGGCCATCAACAAAGGAAGCAATGATTTATTCGATAACTTAAAGTGGTGCATTACTATCCCAGCGGCTAGTCGGGAGAGCGGATTTGATCAGGCGTTCCCTCAGCCGTCCGCACCGCGGCTTTATATATAAGAACGCTGCGCGAGAGAAAAAGGCCCCAGTTCTCTCCAGACGCTGATTAGCGCACTACCTGTGCTGGGAGTCGCGTCGCGTCGGTATCATTGCTATAAACAGCCTCGGATGCCGTAATAAGTTACTCGGAATACGCTTAACCATGAAATCGTTTTCGAGTGAAGTGTTAATTCTGGGATGACTTTAATGATCTATCTTCAGTTTGTGTATGTCGTATTTTCACGTGCCGCCAAGGGACAGACATTCTACCATTATTTAGCGTGGCGTTTGATGAACATTATCGTTAAATTATGGCGAGCATTCACTTAAAAAATTAATTTGAACAGTTATAGTTGCACCAGCACATTAGACTCTGAACTGCTCTGGTAGTTGGATTGTGTGGATTCTTTTTGGTCTGTGACTTTCAGAATATAGTGAACATTTTAGAGAAAATGGTTTTTGATTACGAATCCCAGACAATCTCCTAATTCCTCAGAGCTATAAGCTGTAGCTATAAATGTATTTCTCAGATGAAGTGGGCACTAGGAATTCTAATTACAGGCTTCACGTTTTGCTAGTCACTTTCTGGTTGCCAATATTGTAGTTAGAGAGCCAGTGTTGAGAATGGCAAACAGCATAAATAAAATAAAACAGTTTAATAACAAAAATATCCACCCGCCGCCCCACAAGCCTGGTTGAAAGCCCTCAACTGGCCTTCTTCCAAACAACAAAAAATGGTTCAAATGGCTCTGAGCACTATGGGACTTAACATCTATGGTCATCAGTCCCCTAGAACTTAGAACAACTTAAACCTAACTAACCTAAGGACATCACACAACACCCAGTCATCACGAGGCAGAGAAATTCCAAACAACACACAACCAGCACTGGTGCTGAGGCAGAACTAGCTTTCATAAGAAAACAAAACAGACCTCCACTCTGCCCTCCAATGAGCTTCCACTTGACAGCACTGAAGTCGCTAATGACCGTAGTTGGGGTCACTAGAATGCACACTAAGCGGATCTGGTTCGGAGCTGTCCTTGAAGTAATCGATTTGTAACAGTTCGTTGTGTCACTGTGGTGCCAATTGCTGCTCAAATTTCTGCTGCCGATGTAGTACGATGCACCACAGCCATATCCCGAACACGACGGTCTTTTTATTTTCTCGTGACCACCACTGCCACCAATAATGTGCTGTGGCTACATTCTTGCCAAGTCTTTCTGCAGTATCGCAGAACGAACATCTAGCTTCTAATGGTATATTACACGACCTCGTTGAAACTCAGTGAGTTATTGATAATGGCGCCTTTGTCACCCTAAAGGCATTCTTGACTGACATGAACTCACCAGGTCCAATCTCAATTGACGCTCACGTCCATTACAGAGCGTATTTAAAGCAAAACCTGATTTGTATCTCACAGTGGCCCTACTAGTGTCACTTTTGCGACAGACGTGTAATTTGAATAGATGTAGAAACGCACCTAGCAGGTTTCGTTTACGTCACACAACTCCTTCTTAGTGCCTACTTTCAATGTAGATAGCTGGCATTCTTTTCTGAAAAGGAGTTGTAGACAGCAGTCGAGATGTACTGAGAATAGCTTCAGCATTCTACTGTGCTTGTTGCAGTACCTGTTGTCTCAATGACTCATTAGTTAGTGATTAAAGCTACATATTCATCTATCTTTCGTCGTTTAAAAAATAAAAGTATTGGAAGAATTGTTTTGGATTCTAGGGTTTAGCAAGGCGCTAATGTCGATGAAGCTGGGGTGAGGCAAGGGAGATAATGGTTCTCAACTGCACTAGGTCGATTACGTGACTGCAGTTTCGTGCCGAAGAGCATTACAGCAACACTGTACTTGAGTTGGCTCATGCCTCCGCCCTCGTCACTGCCCTCTAGAAGTCCCAAATCACCCACGTGGGATTCAGGCGAGTGGCGCTTCCCTTTTATTCATTACGAGAGGGACGCCAACTGCTCGTAAGTGAAAACTGGGTAGAAAAACCGAGTGAGCGCTTGGACGTGCCGCCCTGAGGCGGGACGCTGCGCGCGCAGCTGGAATGGCCGCAGGCGCTCCGCCACCGTTGACCATATGAGGCAGTTGGCTGCGGTGCGGTGGGCCCCCTGACATTCTCAACTGCGGTCTGATTAGAAAGCGAGGCTGCCGCCTGTGATGGCCTGCAGCCGCTGCCTACCGTCATCGCCCGCCGCGATCTGCCGCAGCGAGAAGTCGTTTCCAGTAAGATCTGCATGGAACTCCATAGATCTTTCATGAGCAAGAATCTGTCAGACGGAGATCTAATGGTTGCATTGTTGAGGTAGGCCAATGGGGATACAAAGACTCGAGAAAGGGAAGGAGAATAATCAAGGCAGATACAAATTTTCAGTTCCATTACACCTCTTTGAACCAGTGCTAACAGCATTGCCATGATTAATGTGTTCTTGTCATGAACACCATAGACTGCAGAAGGCAACAGATCGTCACCAGGAGATTTATTACGTCTCCATGATGCATAGACCTACGATAAATCTTGAGCTAGGCTTCTCCAGGAACACTGTCTAACTGTGAAGAACACCAACTCGAAAGTGAAAACGAAATGAAGCTTCGCAGGTTGAGAGGTTATGTGACTTTATTTCAATTGTCACAAAATCGCCGCGCGGGGTAGCCCTGCGGTCCGAGGCGCCTTGTCACAGTTCGAGCGGCTCCCCCGTCGGAGGTTCGAGTCCTCCCTGGGGCATGGGCGTGTGTGTTGTCCTTAGTGTAAGTTACTTTAAGTTAGATTAAATAATGTCTAAGCTTAGGGATCGATGACCTCAGCAATTTGGTACCCTAAGATCTTACCACAAATTTCCAAAAATCACAGAATCGAATCAATTTTGCAAAGAACCTGGCAGTATGAGACTAGTTACCAGTAGGACGTTGCACTCCCTCTTGCCTGGACGCATGCACTGATTCATTTGGGAAAGGTGGGAACGGCTCTCGACACCATGACCCTAGGAGCGCCTCTCCAAAACGTTGGAATAATGGAACCTCTCCCCAGATCGCCTCCATACTTGCCACGATGGTGATTTTCGATGGTGTAGAATTGTTGTTCATCGCTGAACATTATGTGACAACATTTGGAGTCCATGCTTTCTAGTCACGGCACCACCCTAAACACAGCCATTTGTGGTGTGCTGCAAACAGCAAGCTACACTTGGGACGGTCATTCCCTAGTCTGGCTGTTACTTTTCTCCGACCATTTGCGGCGTGGGCGGGGTCGGTCGTCTGCCTTTTTGTTAACCCTATTGTTCGGTTCACCTACCTCGATAGGATTCTTGCTGATATCCCTTCACTCTGTGGTAGCAGATACGTGCTAGGCAGTGTAAAGCAGCGTTGATGAAAACACCACCTAATACCTGCCACACAGAGGCCGCGTAACTCTAGCTGAAAGTCAGTTCCTGAAAGTTGATGATTAAAAAATCGGGCGTTCGGTATCTTCAGTCTACTTGCAGGAAAGAGTTTAAAATTAGATTATATTATATTGATTGGTTTATATTCATTAGATAAATTATATTGACTGATAGATTATTTTGATTGATATATTATATTGGTTAGATTATACTGAAACACATGAAATGGCTATCAAGTCCATATTTAATATGGTAAAACGTTATCATTCAAAGTTCACTGTCTGTACAACAATTATTCACTCGAAAAGCAGCCAGAATTTTAGTAAGTCCGAGCCGACTAATTTTCACGTTCTACCAGTCACAGACCCACAACTGTTCGCGAGTTAAACATTCGGTTGTTTCAATTGCTCTTCTTCGTAAGAGGTGCTCGCCAAAATATTCTGTACCAAGCACTAAACACGCCACGCGAAACTGTTACTACGACCAGAAAGTTCACGCGCTCAAATCTATCAAACTATTTAATTTAGAAACACCAAACTTTCATTAAAATGTTCGTAACTCCAGTCGCTTCGGTCACGATATGTTCGAACCGAAATTAGCTCACTATTTCCTCATCTTACAGAGCATTTTTAAGGAGCTATCTGACATCGTGTTATCCGTAGACAGGCTAGCAAGCTACTATTCTCGAGGTACTCTCCTATGTGCCCACTACTCTTTTCGCGCGGGAACAACTTAATTCTGATTGGCTGTTGATCTAAACGACCCATCAGAACGTTCCTTTCAGATCATTCTCGAGGCAAATCTTGCCTTATCCAATCACTAATTTGATATTAATTAATCTCAGCAAAACTTCAAATTCTAGTTTTTTGTTTAATCAAAACAAACGAAGTGCGAAATATGCTTCAAATTGATAAATAAACTAACTTCCATTCTGGCTACTTTTATACAAAAGCAAGCACATACTGACATACGTCACCTGAATTGTGGTTGCTGCATAACTTTACAACGGTTTGTTTGTACAAGGTTTTACGTAAAATGAAATATTAAATTTTAACATATGTCCCACATGCACTCTCTCAATCATTCTCACGCACGCACACGGCAAAATATAGTCAAATAACAATTTTGACCGATTTTTGTATTATGTAATGCACAGTGACTAAAGTTTTAAAAATCAAATTCTAATTAATTGATTTTTATGCACTGATAACTTTGGAATGGCTTCAAATGATAATGAAAGTCAATCTGTTATTGTTCCTAACTTGGATTTAAAAAACAAGCGTAGGTTTTAGGAGTTTTAGGTAATTCTCTTTGTCTCCAAAACTATAATTAATAAAAATCTGAAATTTTGACAGCATTATTCCATAATAACAAGAGGCTGTGTACCGAATTTGAACAAAATATGGATCATTTAGATTCGTAGACGGTTTGAATCTTCATATCACTGAATGTTACGCTATGCAGATCTCACGGCAGGCAGCATCAGCTGTGCTGTGAGCAAAGCGAAAAAAATCATAACCATTCTGCAGTCACTGTGCTAGTTGGCTGCGTGTCTTACTATAACGAATGTCATCTCACAATAACTTGCTGCATTACACCATGGTGCAGGATGAGACAATGTTGCAAGGAGTCCATTGCTTGTTGTCGATGACAGCCACGGATACAAGTTGCTTGCGTGCGCTTAGCGTACAGTACAAAGGTCCTCCCTTATGGTGGTAATATGTGGTCGACTGGAACCTTGACGACGAGTATGTTTGCCTTTGCCCGCCCGGCTAGCCGCGCGATCTAACGTGCTGCTTCCCGAGCAGGAAGGCGTGCCGGTCCTCGGCATGAATCCGCCTTGTGGGTTAGTGACGAGGTCCGGTATCCCGGCCAGCCTGTGGATGGTTTTTAAGGCGGTTTTCCTTCTACCTCAGAGGTGGGTCCTCTGAGGGCCAAACCGCACAATAGCACTGGGTTCGGTGTGGAGCGGCGGTGGGGTGGGTGGACTGCTGTGGCCTGTTGTGTCATTGTGAACCACTGAGAGTTATGGTGGGACGAAGCCTCTCCGTCGTTTCTAGGTCCCTGGTTTAATACAATACAATACAATACAATGTTTGCCTTTGCATTTCTACACAGTACAAAACTGAGCATCTGTCACAAACAGTTGTCCCACAAATTTGTATATTCCACGATTCGACCAACTGGCCGAATAGAGACGGTCCTTTCAAACCTTGTCAGGGATAATAACGGTGTCTCACGCAAGTATACGACATTTCTGTGTCTTTCGCTGTGATGAGCCATCTGACGCTGTTATCGTCCTCTTATATACCCTACTAGGCCTGCTAACCAAACCAAACACGAAAGACACTAATATTGAAACTAAGGTCTTTAATTATTTTTAACATTTAAATCCTGACCTGCAAAATTTTCCCTGACAAAGACAACTCAAACTTAACCTACAATATACAAGCACAACGAAATCTGACTTGCAATAATTATCACAAAAGAATGACCATGAATTCCAAGAAATCCTAGCAAAAATAAAAGTCCAAAAATAGGAAATTAAAGAAATGAGAAACTACCTCCAACTCTGTTAATTGCCTAAACTCATTTCATTCACGAATTCCATTTTGTTATAAAAATTTTCCTAACACGAACTACAGCAATTACAACTAGCAACAACTACAGCCAGCTAAATAAAAAGATTCTAACTACTATAGACTCTAACTGCTAAGAGGCATATGGTTACCAAAACAAAGATTTTGTTGAAGAGCTAACAATGTATTTAGAAGGTTTTACCTTATTCATGTGACATCTAGTGCCAAAAATTATATGGTTGCCAATAATTCCACTACCCAAAGATTATCAGCTACATCCATCCTCATTTTACAATGCATGTCCTACCAACACTGAGTCTCCATTAAGAAAATCATATCCAAACACTTCTCTATCCACTCGCTAACTGCTAGAATGTCCAACCACAGAATCTCTTGCCGAGGGCGCAAAGCACTGTCAGCGATATTAATACAGTCTATAGCGTTGCCAACATGCAAAGATACAAACATGCTACTTACAATATTCTCTGGTGACACTAATGACACCATCGGATGGTGTTGACATGTACAAAGTTACATTGATATATGACCATGTCTTCTAAAAGCTTTACGATCTTTGTCAGCCAGTTTTGAAATTGTTTTAGCTGGAAGTGAAGAAATGAACCCAAATCAACTCATTTCAGAACTTGGGTAGGCTAGATACGATTAGATACCCTCCTCCCCCACCCCCCAGCTCCCACCCCCAATCCCAAAAATAAAATTCTTCGAGAGTTCTGATTGGATACAGGACCTCTTTGCAGATAGAACTCAACACGCCGTTCTCAGTGGAACAAATCGACAATTCTAGAGACAATTTCGAGAGTACCGTAAGCGAGTGCTACAGAGCCGCGATTATTTACAATTTATATTAGTGTTCTAGTCTATAACGCTGGAGGGTTCATGAGGCTATTCGCGAGCAATGCTGCTGTCTGTATGAAGGCTGCTACGCCAGAAAACTTTAGCGAACTGTAGGAAGATCTGCAGAGGACCGACGATTGGTACAGGGACTGGCAGTCGACATAGAAACTGTACAGCTGTAACATATTGCGAATAAGAGATCTATTACTGTTCAAGTACATTATAGGTGACAAATAACTGGTAATAGTAACTACCGTTAAATATCTAAGAGTAACCATTCGGAGCAGCCTAATATGGAATTATTACATTAATCAAATAGTTTAAAAGCAGCTGCTTTACTGAGGTTCACTGGGAGAACATTATTTTGTTGTTGTGATCTTCAGTCTAAAAACTGGTTGGATGCAGTTCTCCATGATATTCTATCCTGTGCAAGCTCCTTTATCTCTGAGTAACTATTGGAACCTACATCCCTCTGAATCTACTTACTGTATTCATCTTTGGTCTCCCTCTACGTTTTTTACTACCCCACGCTTCCCTCCAGTACTATACTACATCGGTGATCACTTGATGCCTCAGAATGTGTCCTACTAACAGATACCTTCTTTTAGTCAGGTTGTACCACAAATTTCTCTTCTCCCCAATTCTATTCAGTACCTCCTCATTTGTAACATGATCGACCCATGTAATCTTCAGCATTCTTCTGTAGCACCACTCTTCAAAAGCTTCCATTCTCTTCTTGTCTAAACTGTTTATCGTTCATGTTTCTCTTCCATACATGGCTACACACCATGCAAATACTTTTAGAAAGGACTTCCTGACACTTAAATCTATACTCAATGTTAAGAAATTTCTCTTTTCAGGAACGCTTTTCTTGCCATTGCCAGTCTGCAATTTATGTCCGGAATAACATTGAGGAAATATAATTAATCCAAAAAGAAGTAGCTTACTATAAAGGAACTTATTATTTTTTTCTTGTGGGTAAATGTGTAGATAATTATTCGACTCTCATACCAAAGATTAATTTGAAAAGTATTTAACACTGACGGACAAAAGAAGATTTACACATTTCAAAGTGAAGAAATCGTATTTTTACGCATGAAGTAGGAGCAGCAGCATAGGTGTTGGGCATAAAACCGATGCACACAACTGTCAGCACATCACTTCACAGCGGGAGCACATGATAACACAGGAGAATCACAAGTTCCTTGAATCGATAGGCTTGAAATGATCCAATGACGTCACTCGATATAACTGCCCGCGTACAGCACGATGAGCGAGCTATATGCCAGGAATATTTCGCGCACGAATCTTTTGATTCAGTGACATTCAGTGATAGTGATGAGATTACGATTCTAATTCATTACCAGGATGCCTTAGCAGTTCAAAGTAAACGTTTTGGTAGACTTAGAAGAAAATTTGTGACAAAGGAGAGAGACGCTACTGTGGCATTACAAGTTACACGTAATTCTTGTTCAAGAAATAAAGTACAAATTGATTGATGTTGAAATTGACCATACAAGAAATATTGATGTCACATCTACTCTGAAAACATATGTTTCCTCATCAACTTCGGACTTGAATGGTTCACAGAATGCGGCATGGGACATTGATGGATCGATAAGTGAGTATAAGAGCTGTAGCATGTGTATATCATTCAAAATGCTGATGGGATACTTCGCGAACATGAAAAATGTTGTCGTGAGCGCAGGGCATGAGCTAATTCTAGGGTGAAGTTCAACGGATAACTCACACATTTAAGGAGAGCAACGTGACGCTGAAGAGAATAACACTGCGCTGGAGAAATTTGTGTGAAAAGTGAATCATGTTTCTGTAACCAACAAGTAGCATCTAAAATTCTTAAATGTACCGAATATTTGTATTCAACTGCCATTAACTTTCCATTTGTGGCAACTGTCGGGATATGCCATACTATCGACTTCATCCGGGCAGATACGGACTATTAAAACACCGGTTTAGTTAGAAACACCTTGATCCAATTTACTGGTACTGCAGACAGACAGAAAACAGAACCTGAAACGTATTGAAGTGAATTCGACAACTGTAATGTAACCAGTGCTAAAATTAACCTTAATTCATAGTTTTACCAACGCGATAATTTACAGCTGGCCTGGGGTAATATCGTTTACCCTACTGTTTCACATGTGTGCTAAGTTTCACCCTTCTTAGTATGAGCGTGTGAGGGAAGATGATTTCAGATTCGTGCTCAGCCCACAGAAAGTTAAGAAATCAGCGGCTATTGTCGTGACAGATTGCAGAATGAAACTGTGAAATCAAGGCTAGTAAATGCCCATATAGAATTTGAATCATCAGAATATTTTCCCAAAGTTACTGCAGTTATACATTATTACTACATGGCCATGTTCACCGCTCATGGGACCTGCGCAACGAGTTGTAAAAATGAATAGGTACTGCTTTGTACCTAAGGTTTTTCATGATGAGACCTCAAAATGCAAACACCGTTATAGACAATCTCGGCTTCTAGAATAGACGTGAGCAGTTTGTATTTAAGGATACTGCATTCACACATGAATGTGTTATCACAACAGTCTCCGCAAATGTTGCATCATCGAAACTATTCAGAGATGTGAAGTGTGTCAAGAGACGTGAAACTGTGTTGAGGTTATTGCGTAATTTCCATGGAATATACAGAGATGATCTTGGGATAACTTATACGGGATGACATTGCTTCAAACTTTTGACCACGTAGACACGATTGTGTATCTGAAAGGCAGTGAGAAGGCTTCATGGATACGTGATATTTACAAGCATACTGCAGTTCAGAATCTAGAACTGAAAGGGTACCCATCCTTTCGGGAGTGGACGTATGGATATGAATAAAATACTGTAATGTAATGTGTGCTTGAGATAACATAAAATTACTTGTTAAATGGGTAGAAAATAAGTTCTGTTCTTTTTAAAAATGTATTTTTATTTTAACTTTACCAGTTCATCTTCATCAACCATTTGGACAGACCAGTTTTAACTTACTGTACCCCTCAAGGAGGATATAAGATGAACATCAACAAAAGCAAAACGAGGATAATGGAATGTAGTCAAATTAAATCGGGTGATGCTGAGGGAATTAGATTAGGAAATGAGACACTTAAAGTAGTAAAGGAGTTTTGCTATTTAGGGAGTAAAATAACTGATGATGGTCGAAGTAGAGAGGATATAAAATGTAGACTGGCAATGGCAAGGAAATCGTTTCTGAAGAAGAGAAATTTGTTAACATCGAGTATAGATTTAAGTGTCAGGAAGTCGTTTCTGAAAGTATTTGTATGGAGTGTAGCCATGTATGGAAGTGAAACATGGACGATAACTAGTATGGACAAGAAGAGAATAGAAGCTTTCAAAATGTGGTGCTACAGAAGAATGCTGAAGATAAGGTGGGTAGATCACATAACTAATGAGGAGGTATTGAATAGGATTGGGGAGAAGAGAAGTTTGTGGCACAACTTGACTAGAAGAAGGGATCGGTTGGTAGGACATGTTTTGAGGCATCAAGGGATCACAAATTTAGCATTGGAGGACAGCGTGGAGGGTAAAAATCTTAGAGGAAGACCAAGAGATGAATACACTAAGCAGATTCAAAAGGATGTAGGTTGCAGTAGGTACTGGGAGATGAAGAAGCTTGCACAGGATAGAGTAGCATGGAGAGCTGCATAAAACCAGTCTCAGGACTGAAGACCACAACAACAACAACAACCCCTCAAGTGAGGGGTGGTGGACAACAAGGTTCGAAAGAGCTCCTCTACATGTGCAGGTAAGGTCTGAACAAATGAATATATGGTAAGAAGACATTTATTCGCTATATGTATACATTTTCATCCATGTATATTGTTTATGGTGTTCATCCAATACAGGTCTTCAATATGTCTGTGAAACCAGCAATAATAACATTCTGCCTGCACCTAAGGACTAATGCGTGCAGCGCAATATGCAACCTCTCATATAATTATTTTATGAACCGAGTTACATTTCTTATCTGCAGTCTGTACTTTCTTTGTACTAATTTTGAGCCCTTTTTTTGTACTGACTGTTTGCGACTCCTTATGCATGTGTTTCTTCTTTCATACTGAGTAGTTCACCCCAGAGGATATAAATACTTGTTTGACTGGACTTGGAAATCAAGGTATAGTTATTTTGTAAATAAGAACAGAAATCTATGATAATTAATGAATTTATGATTTATTCACCATATATTTGTCCGCAGCTTGTGGTCTTGCGATAGCGTTCTCGCTTCCCGCGCACGGGGTCCCGTGTTCGATTCCCGGCGGGGTCAGGGATTTTTCCTGCCTTGAGATGAGTGGGTGTTATTGCGTCGTCTTCACCATCATCATTCATCCCCATTACGGTCGGAGGAAGGTAATGGCAAACCACCTCCACTAGGACCTTCCCTAGTATAGCGGTGCGGGACTCCCGCACCATCCTCTACGCTCCTAGAAGTATGGGACCTCATCATCACAATATCTTTACATCTTATCATACATTGAGTATTTGCAGCTCCTTATGGATATAGAACTCCTTTCATACTGAGTTGTTTCAAATTATAGGGTATAAATATATGTTTGATCGGACTTGATAATTAACGTATGGTTTTTTGTGAATTAGGACAATTAATTCATGCAGACAACCTTGTAGATGGTGCAACCAAAGCTATAAGTATTCATCTTGGGTATTAATAACCGATTCAGCTGTATTTGGGCGTTTATTACTGTATCACTACCGGTTTCGTGGCGCCTAGAAGCCACATGAAGATGGGGCTTCTAGCGCCACGAAACCGGTAGTGGTACAGTAATAAAGGGCCAAGTACAGCTGAACCGGTTACTAATATCCAAGATAATTAATTTATGCATTGTTGTGTACGGCTCTTCTCCTATGGAAGGTTAGTGTTTTTAGGAAGGGACCTGGGGAAGGATGGCGAGGCAAGATTGGAGATAAAGAATCTCTGGAAGGTGACTGTGGGGTGGTTAGGTTTGAGGAGGGGAGGGTCACGGTTGGATGGTGATATGAACTGGGTGAGGCAAGGTACGGTGATGAGATCACGTTGGATTTAGTTGGAAGGATTCGTGGCAAAGAAGCGTTTCCATTGTAGGGACTCTCTGACCGTCATTACAGCGGGCCCCATGTAGGGATATAGGTGAGTGTGTGTGTTTGTGTGCTGTACTCTGGCTCTTCAAACGATAACTCTGAAAGCTAGCAAGTCTTCTTCCTTTCATTTCCGCCAATCGATAATTCAGTGCTTCTGCTTTTTCGTGAGCGGTTGCCGTTTATCTCAAAGAATTTGCGTTCTACAAGAACTTTCTTACAACGTTTACTCATATTTAATCATACTTATTTTTATTTGTACAAAAAGTTCCTAAGAGTATTTAAAGAAGGGTGATAATGTTAGTGATACTTTTATATGGTAAATAAAAACTCATAATGGCTAGCAGCATGAGAAAATAGAAAGACTTAATATATACGATACTAAAATAAACTATGGACACACTGAGATGACAAAAGGCCTGGGATATCGTGTCGGAACCTCCTTTTGCTCGGTGTAGCGCAGAACTCGAAGTGGGCTGGACTGAACAAGTTACTGGAGGTCCCCCGCAGAAATATTGAGCCTCGCTGCCCCTATAGCCGTCCGTAATTGCGAAAGAGTTGCCGGTGCAGGATTTTGTGTACGAACTGATTTCTCGATTACGTCTCATAAACGTTCGATGTAATTAATGTCGGGTGTTGTGGGTGGCAGGATCACGCATTCGAATTCTCCAGAATGTTCTTCACACCTGTTGCGAACAACTGTGGCCCAGTAATATGGCGCATTGTCATCCATAAAAATTCCATCTTTGTTTGGGTCCATTGTAACCTCCCCACGGAAATATTGAAATGAATATGATGAACCAAGTGTAACCTCCCCACAAAAATAATAATTAAATGAATTTTAAATATTGTAATCTCTGAACAAAATTAGTTCCCATTTATGATCTCTGTGCAGAAATGCATTCACATTTGATGTACTCACAAAATTCAATTTCTAAACCCCGAAATAATAAAAAAAGGAAAATTAAGTAACCTGGTAAATTTTACGACGACAGCAGCGCTGCGCCACGGCCCTGTATTCTGAATAAAAAAGCAAAAATTCTTACCTCAATAAAAACTGCGAATATATCTGCTCTTACCTAAAAAAATTTCGGCACAGCTCCATGCAATGCTGGCCTATGCTTTGTGATTCGTGAAAGAAATTATCATGCATTAAATTGAAATGAATGTTTTTTTTTTAAAAAAACTTACTTTATATTATAAAAATTATTATTGGGGCATATTTTAAAAGAAATTGGATGACAGTTAACATACATTACTAGATATGCGCAACGCTGTTTCTTTACCTTCTACAACAATACTCATCCTCCAGAGTCCCGACCAGAGCAGACTGCACACAAGCGCAGACACGCGCAGACTACCGCCGACTACTGCCGACTCACGCAGACTACTGTCGACTACTGTCTACTACTGCCGACTAGCGACAAGCAACAACTAACTACATACTGCTCTCTGGTCAGAGACTCTCCTACGTCTTGCCTGTTGCAGGCAGCGCGTATAGCGCATACCTCTTACACCATGAAGTACATGGCTGCAAATAGTCTCACAGTAGACCAACATAAACCATTTACAGTCAATGATCGGTTTAGTTGGACCAGAGAACCCACTCCATTTCATGTAAATATAGAGTTCGAAAGTGTGTGATAAGAGTCATTTGTAGTGTAAATTCAAGGATATCTTGTAGAAACCTGTTCAAGGAACTTTGTATTCTAACCACTGCTTCTCAGTATATTTATTCCTTAATTAAATTTGTTGCAATTAATATATCTCTATTTCCAACCAATAGCTCAATACATAGCATCAATACTAAGAATAAGAACAATCTACATAACGACCTAAAATCACTTACCTTGGTCCGAAAAGGGATCCAATATTCAGGAACACACTTATTCAATAAATTGTCAGCGACCACTAAAAAATTAGTTTCAGATGAAGCATGGTTTAAACAGAGTTTGAAAGATTTTTTGATAGGCAACTCCTCCTACTTCATAGATGAATATCTTAACAGAGACTTTTAAGCCAGCTTAAGCAAAAATATCTGTTAGATTTCAGTTTTGACAACACTTAGTCACAACAGTCAAGATTAGGTATTTTGTGAAAGATAAATTTATTAATAGTGCGTAACAGTGTTTCATTGTGTTTCATTCTGACAGTGTGTCAATTCTGTAAGTATTAGCTGTCCTAGTGTACTGCATTGTACTAACCTATTTCGACTATCTCCTGACAAATTATCAGGGTAGTAAGTATTATATTCAATATTTTATGTTTTTATGTTATACTTTCTGGCATGTTCTACCCTCACGAGAATCATCTCATTTTTTGGGTCTATGGAACGAAAACTGAATCTAATCTAATCTGGCGCACAGAATTACGGAGCCACCACGAGCCTGCACAGTGCCTTGTTGACAACATGGTTACACGGCTTCTTGTGATCTGTTCCACACTCGAACCCTACCATCGTCTCTTACCAACTGTTACCAGGACTCACCTAAACAGGCCACGGTTATCCAGTCGTCTAGGATTCAACCAGTATGGTCACAAGCCTACGAGAGACGTTGCAGGCGAAGTCTTGCTGTTAGCAAAGACGCGTCGGTCGCTTGCTGTCATAACACATTAACGCCACATTTTTCCACAATGTCTTAACGGATACCGTCGCACACTGACTTCTGCGGTTATTTCAAGTAGTGTTGCTTGTCTGGTAGCACTCAAAACCCTACGCAAACGCTGCTGCTCTCGGTCGTTAACTGAAGGCAATCGACCACCGTGTTGTCCATGGTGAGAGGTAATGCCTGAAATTTGGTATTCTTGGCATACTGTTTACACTGTGGATCTCAGAATATTGAATTTCTTTACGATTTCCGAATTGAAATGTCCTATGAGTGTAGCTCCAGCTACCATTCCGCGTTCAAATCTGTTAATTCCAGTCATGCGGCCATAATCACGTCGGACACATTTTCACATGAATCATCTCAGTGCAAATGACAGCTTCGCCAATGTACTGTCCTTTTATATCTAGTGCAGGCGATATTACCGCCATCTGCATATGTGCATATTGCTACCCAATTACTTTTTTCACCTCAGTGTACACACACACACACACACACACAGTATGCATTTCAGTATGCTCCCTATGAGAATCTTTAAAGGATTAAAATGTTGGAGTTGTTATTCTTTCGTCCATACAGTTGTTGTAATGATACAGTTGTCATTATTTTTAACACGGATGTTGCAATATTACAGTTGTAAGTTTCAATATTAGAGAGACATTTTTAGATGGGAAACAAAAATTACACTAAAAATCCTAATAATACTGACTTGGACGACTAGCAGCAGTGAAAGAACCAAGGAAACTGTACAGTATGTACATTTCGCATATTCACATACATTATATACAAAGGGCGTTCAAAAACTTTTGCACAGTCGTCTCTAATCTTTTTATTTTTGCAGGAGGAGAACGACATTTTTGTGAACATACTTGTAGCATTTAGCTATAAGTTGTTGTATAAAAGTATTATCTTTTACTTACAAGTGAGCCATAATGGACCGTGAAATAGATGTCAGGTTGTGACAATGGTCGGCGATGTAGGTCCTCTTCATTACCCAGGATGAAAAATGGTTCTTTTTGTCTGAACCTAAGAGCAAAACCCAGTCCACGGAGTGGCGACATACGGGTTCCCCTCGGAAGAAGAAACCAAGACTTTCACGAACAGCAGGCCGAAAGGTTATGACTTCCTCCTTCTGGGATCAGTGTGGCGTCATTTTCATTGGCTTTTTGGAACCTGGCTCCACAATTAACCGGGACCGTTACTGTTTGTCATGGACTAGCTGCGACGTGCCATCAAGACCCACAGAAGACAGCTTCAGGGTCAGCTCATCAGACTACACCGTGACAATGCCAAACCGCATACAGTGGTTATGACGCAAAAGAAAATCAGGAAAATGGGTTGGAAAATTGTTACTCATCCTCCCTACAGTCCGGACTTGGCTCCATCTGATTTTTACCTCTTTGGTCGTCTGAAGGCCCACCTGCTTGGTAAACCATTTGATAGTGAGAAAGACCTTATTTCCTGTGTCAAGCGATGGCGTGAGAGCCAATCCCAGAATTTTACCAAAGTGCATTTACATCATGGAAAGAACGTTGGGCCAGATGTGTCACAGTTGATGGAGGCTACATTGAGTAGGCTCAACGTATAACTAAATGTTCCACTTACGTTCACAAAAAATTTCTTTCTCCTCCTGCAAAAAAAAAAGAAAATACAAAATAAAAAAATAATAAAAAAATTAGAGACGACTGTGCAAAACTTTTTGAACGCCTTTCACACAAATACACTCCTGGAAATGGAAAAAAGAACACATTGACACCGGTGTGTCAGACCCACCATACTTGCTCCGGACACTGCGAGAGGGCTGTACAAGCAATGATCACACGCACGGCACAGCGGACACACCAGGAACCGCGGTGTTGGCCGTCGAATGGCGCTAGCTGCGCAGCATTTGTGCACCGCCGCCGTCAGTGTCAGCCAGTTTGCCGTGGCATACGGAGCTCCATCGCAGTCTTTAACACTGGTAGCATGCCGCGACAGCGTGGACGTGAACCGTATGTGCAGTTGACGGACTTTGAGCGAGGGCGTATAGTGGGCATGCGGGAGGCCGGGTGGACGTACCGCCGAATTGCTCAACACGTGGGGCGTGAGGTCTCCACAGTACATCGATGTTGTCGCCAGTGGTCGGCGGAAGGTGCACGTGCCCGTCGACCTGGGACCGGACCGCAGCGACGCACGGATGCACGCCAAGACCGTAGGATCCTGCGCAGTGCCGTAGGGGACCGCACCGCCACTTCCCAGCAAATTAGGGACACTGTTGCTCCTGGGGTATCGGCGAGGACCATTCGCAACCGTCTCCATGAAGCTGGGCTACGGTCCCGCACACCGTTAGGCCGTCTTCCGCTCACGCCCCAACATCGTGCAGCCCGCCTCCAGTGGTGTCGCGACAGGCGTGAACGGAGGGACGAATGGAGACGTGTCGTCTTCAGCGATGAGAGTCGCTTCTGCCTTGGTGCGAATGATGGCCGTATGCGTGTTTGGCGCCGTGCAGGTGAGCGCCACAATCAGGACTGCATACGACCGAGGCACACAGGGCCAACACCCGGCATCATGGTGTGGTGAGCGATCTCCTACACTGGCCGTACACCACTGGTGATCGTCGAGGGGACACTGAGTAGTGCACGGTACATCCAAACCGTCATCGAACCCATCGTTCTACCATTCCTAGACCGGCAAGGGAACTTGCTGTTCCAACAGGACAATGCACGTCCGCATGTATCCCGTGCCACCCAACGTGCTCTAGAAGGTGTAAGTCAACTACCCTGGCCAGCAAGATCTCCGGATCTGTCCCCCATTGAGCATGTTTGGGACTGGATGAAGCGTCGTCTCACGCGGTCTGCACGTCCAGCACGAACGCTGGTCCAACTGAGGCGCCAGGTGGAAATGGCATGGCAAGCCGTTCCACAGGACTACATCCAGCATCTCTACGATCGTCTCCATGGGAGAATAGCAGCCTGCATTGCTGCGAAAGGTGGATATACACTGTATTAGTGCCGACATTGTGCATGCTCTGTTGCCTGTGTCTATGTGCCTGTGGTTCTGTCAGTGTGATCATGTGATGTATCTGACCCCAGGAATGTGTCAATAAAGTTTCCCCTTCCTGGGACAATGAATTCACGGTGCTCTTATTTCAATTTCCAGGAGTGTATATACACACCAATTTACACTATGATTGATAGGTCATACTACTCGACGTACATTCACACGTTAACACTTTTTGAAATATATCCTATCTCTCTCTCTCTCTCTCTCTCTCTCTCTCTCGGACGAGTGACCAGTGCGATTACGGCAGGGTTTTCTGTTCCTTCCTCACAAATGACCCACTTAACAACAAGATGTGACAGGCAAATTTTCAGCTGCAATACAGCTGGTCCACGGTTTAATATTAACCTGAAGCCCGACCAACACCATAGCACGTGCATCCAAGTAATCGTCAACTGTGAGAGCCACTGGGGCCAGGCAATGCGCATCCATAACTCGTCTTTGAGTGGCACCTGCCACTGTACAGTATGTGTACATTTTAGGTCTATCGTCTCTCATGGTGATGGGATGTTAAAGACCAGTCTCCTCTTCCTCCTTTAGATCTAAGCCCTACAAACTCCTCAGTCTGTGACCCACTTACCTTGTCATTCATCAGACTGATACCCTTATTGCTTGCAGGCATTATGCCATAAGATTATCGGCTGCATATACAGATATTTCCAGTGAGTCGGGGTGGCACTTAAATACTTCATGTGGGTGGCAACCCTTCACCTTGTTGGTGAAGCTGGCATTACCCATATAAAGTATTCCATATAAAGTATTGGGTCAGCAAAATGAGTTTTTGCAAACTCATAATGAAACTGGTACATGGGGAGATTGGATAGGTCCAGTATACACATGGCGACATAAAGAGGTTTCGTAAATTCTCCTGAAACCTTAGCCACCTCCAGAGCGACGAATTTCTTGTTGAAAACTGTGGGCCATTTAAAATTTGAAGTGGAAATACAATTTTCTACGCCATCTCGCCCGTCCCATTCCATTGTTAAGTGGATATAGAGGTGGTTTCTAACATTCTGCATTGTTTTGCCGAAAACTGCGTTATTCATATGTTTATAAAAATCTTTTTCAAAATCACACACTGGAAGCCGTCTTAGCGTTGTTAATATCAATGTGATCCTTCAAGCAACTTGAGCGCTCTATTTTAATAACTTGTGTGACGCCAATCGGTTCCATTCGCAGACTATGGTATTGCTGATGTTTCTATATTGCATTACATACCTCTTTTTGTCCCTCTGCATTGTAATCAGCTACGGAGGAAACTGATACATGGATCGCGGTGCTCAGGACATAGTGGCAAATGCATCATGCAAGTTATTAAGATATATCAGTTCATGTCCACGACATAGCCAACGCCAGAATATGATAACACATTTCTGAAATCATTTACTCTATTTCATCATGAGACAGCTATCGAAACCCTCCAATTGCTAAAGATAGTTGCATGGCATGTTCTCATACATTGCTTACATCCAAGTATAAGATGTAATTCAGTCCACCCGATGTTTAATTGAACTTTTTGACCCATTTATGAGTTATTTGCCTTGGCATGCTTATGGATACATAGGCAAAGATACCAGCGAATCTCGCACTCGAAAAACAACAGCTTGTTGACATCGATTAAGAGTTAAATGTTGACACTTGTGCTTCTAAGCAGTGTATCCTATGAAAGCCCTAACATGATGTAGCGGAAAGAAGGATGCAGCATGTATGTTTCCAACTATACACTCCACAATTTCTCAAAAATATCTGCAAGTATACGATCATCTATGTCCTCATAAAGTTTTGCATACTTTCCTATATCAGAGATGGTGAGGTCCTGCCAAACATTCACAGAATACCTATATTCCGCATCCTTCTCTGTAAGGTTACTGGAAAATGCAGTTATCTGAGGCAGTGTAGTTTTGTTGCCTTTCTACACTGAATCCAGATGATCGTATGGGAAGACCCCTTTCTTCGCCACAACTTGGCATCATTGGGGACTGTAGCTCAAGTGAGCTGCATGTCTTTGTGACACACAGTTTCAGCAAGTTTCTGAAGAGGTGCATGGATAAATTATAGCGAGTCCAGGAAGCCCAATGTAATGTTCTTGGTGATTAGCTTGGAAAATGAAATATATATTTTATGTGCTCTCATTTGGGACACTAACTGGTTCATTGCGTTAACCAAAATCAGGCAAATACTCAATAATGAAATGAGCATCTTACCTCCCCAATTGTGGTATGTGCCGTGGTTCATATGGTTCAAATGGCTCTGAGCACTATGGGACTTAACATCTGAGGTCATCAGTCCGTAGAACTTAGAACTACTTTAACATAACTAACCTAAGGACGTCACACACATCCATACCCGAGGCAGGATTCGTACCTGCGACCGTAGCAGTTACGCGATTCCGGACTGAAGCGCCTAGAACAGCTCTGTCACAGCGGCCGGCTGTACCGTGGTAATGGTTAAGCTGAATGTGCTGTGTGCTGCACTGCGGAGCTTGACTATAGATGACAATGATCGGTACATGGAGTTTCAACTTTTTTATGTAATGGCAGCCCACAGATACAGCAGTTAACTGCTTTCTCGTCTAAAGGTTCGGTCAAAGAAATGTTGGTGTGAGAAATTACATCAGTATCTCCTGCAAAATGCTCAGGACAGTGTAATCGTGATGATGTCAGCTTGGCTGCTGAATCAAGCCACAGTCTCGACTGTTCAAACATTCCTGTGAAAAATAAAAGAAACATTTAAGTATTATGTGTGTGACGATTTGAAGGAAAAAATGCGCGATAGATAAAGACCATACGCAAGCGTAAATAATTTTTTGTTGTAATTATGTAGGATTTCATCAGTATCATTAAATTTGTTCATTCCTACCTCATCTCTCAATGTAAGGAGATTATATCCTCATCACGATCAGCTTCTACTTGGGTTATACTGCTATCCAGGCATCCTAGAAACAAAACATCTGATTAGCATTATATGTGTATGTAATTTGCCGTAGACTTCTTTGAATTATCACTTACCGTATGTTTTCATTCCTCCACAATTGGAGTCCAGCCCTGAGAACTTAGGACTGAAAATTATGTCGGACATTGTACAGCTAGGTACTCTTTAGGGACCTGGATAGCTCGATATGACGGCATGCGTGAAAGCATCAATCGTAAACATATACGCAGACATATATATATATATATATATATATATATATATATATATATATATATATATATATATATATATATATCCTGTACATATATGACAGAGAGACAGTCACTTTACTTACGCATGCCATCGTCTGCAGCCAGACGACTCGGCTTGGTCATAATTGCTGTAACGCTTTCCGCAAGACCGACATCGTACAAAAGCACTGGGAAAAAAAGTGCAACAACTACTTTAAAATTATTTTTTCAAAGCACCTGTACAAAGAGAGGTACTCTAGAGCGGGGGTTCCCAGATTTTTGTCAGTTGATATTTTAGAAATTTTGGCATATCACTACGGCTTGTTCTCTTCTTAACATACCGTGTGATTGGAGAGGGGGCGGGGGGGGGGGGGAGGTTCCGAAGGTTGAGCAACGGCTACGACTGCCGCAGGGGTGAGTAACGGTGTGTGGGTGAGGGAGGAATGATTTTAGACGTTTTGCTCACTGCTGACAACACACATACGGTGCAGCAATATGAGACACACAAGCAATAAGGTTTCGCGGCAGCACGTTTTAGGAGTCGTTAGATCAATAGGTTTACCAATTACAGTGCTTAGAACTTTAAAGACGTTTTAATAAGAAGGCTTCATGCTTCGATCCGAAAGCGTTTCTAGCCATACATAACATTCGGAAATTAGGTTATCACTGGTTTCTGTACCGAATTCTACATCATAGTTAATGTTGTTGTTGTGGTCTTCAGTCCTGAGACTGGTTTGATGCAGCTCTCCATGCTACTCTATCCTGTGCAAGCTTCTTCATCTCCCAGTACCTACTGCAACCTACATCCTTCTGAATCTGTTTAGTGTATTCATCTCTTGGTCTCCCTCTACGATTTTTACCCTCCACGCTGCCCTCCAATACTAAATTTGTGATCCCTTGATGCCTCAGAACATGTCCTACCAACCGATCCCTTCTTCTAGTGTTGTGCCACAAACTTCTCCCCAATCCCATTCAATACTTCCTCATTAGCTATGTGCTCTACCCATCTAATCTTCAGCATATCATAGATAATAGTAGTCAAGAATCAGGTCGTTACAATAATCACCTACTGTTACAGACGCAGTCTTTCTTTGTATCACGATGCCATTTAACGTAACGCCCAACAAATCGTCTTTAACAACAATAAACGGTCCACTGTGTAACGATTCCTGCTCCGTCAGACATTGGTACACCACATAAGTTGGCAGCAGTTGCAAAGCGGCACAAAAACTTTCGAATAACTACCGACAAGACCCGATCAAAATATTGCCAACGTCAAAGCAAGATAAATTGGTATGGCCAAGACAGCGACGATTAGTGAATGGAGAGATGGAGAGGCTGCAATCCGAAATGTCGTGTGTACAGCCCGTAACAAACATTTTGCGATAAATCCATTTTCTTTAACATTATACAAATGCTACTTTTATCAATTACTTTTCTCCCTATCATTTTGCTTTAAAAATAAAGTAATGTAAAACAATAATTTCACTTATATTAGCAATTGTTTTCTTTACTTGTACGTGTACCAGCTTAAATGTACTTGCCTAGCACCGTCTGCTTGTCCTGCGCTAGAGGTTAGACTGACACATATCGTCTGTTTGTGTATTGAATGCACCTACTGTATGGAGGCAGGATATTTAACGGACATGGTAAATTTATCGACTTCTTGTATGAATTATTAAACGTCTATCAGTCAGGGATTTGTGCGACGGTCCCTTAATATATTAACTGCATCCACTCTCTGGAGGCACTATAGCTTGCACATGCGTTGCAGTATATGCCTACAGACACTAAAAATTTATTATTAAGCACCTCTAACGTGACATGTCTGAGGGCCTGTTGGTGTGTGGAATAAAGTGCTATTTGGGGGACAGGAAGTGGCATTTTATCGTCTGTTTATTGGGGTGCATCCCAATTGTAAGGATTCTCTTCATGTATTGAAGCAGGAAACTGGACATGTGTTAGTTCATGACCAGGTGGCATCTGGCATGTTTTATTCTGGCTGCAGCTGCTGTGTCAGCAGTTTGTACTCTCTAGGCACTTCGAAGGAAAGCCTTGGGCACACTGTTTAAGATAAGAGGAGCTCCCTCCGTGTAATAGCCTGTCTGATGAATGAGGTTATGCAGCACCCTGATGCGCTGTGCTTACTGTGCCTCTGCTGCATAACATGGCTTCAGGGACGAATCATTGTGAGTCGGCTGCCTGGCGTTTTTGCCTCTGAGGTCAGCTGGCAAGGAGCCATGCTCAGTGAGATGTAACAAGCTGCGGTACGAAGAAGCAGCTGTCTATATGCTTGGCACGGTGCTGATAGATGAGCGCCCCCCCCCCCCCCACTCTCCATGTAAACAGGGGTGAGGTGCTGTGTGATGTGAGACAACGGGTGCTACTGCTGTTACGGGTGGAGACGCGGCTTCCATGACGCAGTGCTCTATTGACCCAAGTAGTCCTCTGACAATGATTCAAATGGCTCTGAGCACTATGGGACTTAACATCTGAGGTCATCAGTCCTTTAGAACTTAGAACTACCTAAACCTAACTAACCTAAGGACATCACACACATCCATGCCCGAGGCAAGATTCGAACCTGCGGCCATAGCAGTAGCACGGTTTCGGACTGAAGCACCTAGAACCGCTCGGCCACACCGGCCGGCAGTCAAAAAAATAGTTCAAAATTTCTCTGAGCACTATGGGACTTAACATCTGAGGTCATCAGTCCCCTAGAAAACTACTTAAACCTAACTAACCTAAGGACACCACACACATCCATGCCCGAGGCAGGATTCGAACCTGCGACCGTAGCGGTCGCGAGGTTCCGGACTGAAGCCCCTAGAACCGCTCGGCCACACCGGCCGGCGGCCGGCATTCCTCTGACAGCCTCCGCGCGTTGCATCACTGTATTTGGAAGTGTGCGAATTGTTCGAAACGTTGGATAAAGCACACGTCTATCACTGACAATGTCGTCTGGTGTGAGCACAACCTCCTTACAGTGTGTACATGTTTAAAAGCTCATGATTCATGTTTAACAATACTAAAACTTAAAACACGTTAATAATTACAATAAAATGAAAACCCTTAGCTGCTTACAGGCGTTGACATACGTCAATGGGGACAGATGAAAATGTGTGCCCCGACTGGGACTTGAACCCGGGATCTCCTGATTACATGGCACAAGCTCTATCCATCTTTTTTTTTCATTTCGTTCGATATAGTTTGTTGCGTTTGGTCTGAGTGGACGTCACAAAACATCCGTTCAAGTTGATCGTTGATTCCTTGACTCAGTTTTTTTATTACAGAGAGCACGCAGCCCTCTGACCGAACACGCTGAGCTACCGTGCCGGCTGCAAGGATTTATCTCTTGCACGCCTCCCGCGAGACCCACATTCACAACGTATTGTCCCGCAATACATTCGTAGTGCCCCCGCCCATTATACTCGTTACTCGCGGCGCGTTGCCGATTCCCATAAGAGTTCGGGCACTGTTTGCGCATCCGCACAGAAGAAGACGGCCAAGTGACCGGTGAACCTTAACTATATATATACAAAGATGGAAAGATGGTAGTTTAGAACGTTAATAATTTTTTTTAGCAACCAAACTGTCCTGTATTTCATGCAATTTTATACCTAGCACATGCTCGCGATGTTTGTAGTATGTTATTGTAGGGGTCGTATACTAATACTAAATAAGGTATCTAGGTTAAACATTTGCTATCCGTATTGGGTCATTAAGTTTAGCAATAAAGATTAGGATGACATAAATATATAGAGGCAGCCGTCCTGGTTGCGATAAGAATAATTGATACAGGGCGTCTGTAATTCAAGTTCCAGTTTCAAAACCTTGTAGAAAGGGAACAACTGATCAGGATGACGTTAAATTTCAACAGCATATTACTAACGCAGGGGTGAACACCAAAGGAAAAAAATACTAACGAAAATTTGACGAATATGTGGCGATGTAAGTAGACAGAACTTTCTCACCAAAACATTTGCGGCACACGGTTGTTCCTCCGTTTGCGCCCGAAACTCCCAACATGGCTGTCCCCACGAACGATCGAGTGCTGCTGGTAAAGTTCTTTTACAGGAACAGCGACTCTGCGCCAGTAACCCTGCAGAAGTTTCGGGCACTCGAGCGTATGAAAAAAGATATTGGTCCGATATCTGCTAACATTCTGAAGAAAGTGATTACAAAATTCGAAAAGACATGTTCTTTTGGAGTGCAATGTGGCAGAGGGAGGAAAGTAGTTGATTCGACGTCTGTCGCAGATGTGGCCACAGTATTTCAGGATGAGTACGAGCGGTGGTGTGCAGACATGCAGTGCACGGAGAATTTCCCGAACGTTGGACATTCCTGTGAGTTTGTTGCGTAATATCCTACGAAACATCCTACATTGCTATCCATACGAAATCACCCCTGTTCAGGAGTAGCTTCCTGCTGACCTGCCAGAAAGACAAATGTTCGCCCAGAAATTTCTTGCTCGCTTGGAAGTGATCAATGACTGACAGTGGACAGACGAAGCCTACTTCCATCTCCAAGGAGATGTCAATACATAGGACTGCAGAATACGGGAAACGGAAGAGCCGCACGTACGTCAACCGGAATCAATTCATTCTACACCGGTTACTGTGTGCTGCGGGTTGCCAGCATCGTTTATCGAAGGGCCGTCTTTTTTTTGTTTTTTTTTCCGAGGAGATGATTCCTGCTGTTCCTGTTACCTGTACCGTCACTGGTAAACGCTTTGAGAGTTTTTTGCGCGCCAACGTCATTCCAACCTTCTAACAGCGTGGATAGGTGGGTAGGATCATTTTTATAGGAAATGGCGCTCCTCCGTACATTGCACAGCCAGTGAAGCTGTTTCAGCAGAGGAATTTCGAAAATGGTAGATTATCAGGCATTTCCCTACAGCCTGGGCATGCAGGTCATTTGATCTTAATCCGTGTGATTTCTGGCTGCGGAGTTATCTGGAAAATGTTGTGTTCTGTGCTCCAGTTATGAGCGTAGTTCAATTGGTGGAATGCACTGCGCAACGCATTTAGTATGTGACCCCTAGAGTGTTGTGTAACATATTGTTTCTCGATTTCAACTAGTGGCAGAAAACAGTGGACAGCATACTGGATATGTCTTGTGTCGTAAAATTTGAAATTTTTCCAGCGAATCAACTGTTCAGAAACATTTCGGGCTTGCAGCCGGTCGTCGTAAACTTCATTGCACGATATTTCGGCTGGACAACTGCCAGCCGAAATATTGTGCAATGAAGTTTACGACGACCGGCTGCATGCCCGAAATCTTTTTGAACATGTCTTGTATCACTCATTCGACAGTCATAAAGCGGTGGCATTTTGCTGTTTGTGCGATTGTTAGCCCCAGGACAATTAATACCTGATTTTTCCCGTCTGATGTGGCACGACCTTACGGTGGTGGATGGGCTTACCTAACTAACAGTGTCACAACTGCCGAACTTGTACAATCATGCACATTGGACAGATGGTGTAATGTCTAACTCAAACCATAGTCGTCGTACGCGGTTCGTCCGTCATTTGTACTCCCCTCCTTTTACGTTAAGACGCTTACAGAGCCATCTATTGGTAAAATTTCTGTTAATTTTTTTTTCTTCCAGGGCGGTCCCCCGGCGTCAATGATATACTTTTCAAATTTGATGTCATTCGGAGATTTTTGCAACTGGAACTTTAACTATGGTCACTCTGTATACTGAGTCATAAATTATACTAATTAACGTGAGACTATCTTGGGAAAACATCTGCAACCATATTGGGTCATGAACTATAGTAATAAAGATAAGGGTGACACGTATAAAGAGGTGGCCGTCTTGGGCAATGTATTATAGTGATAAGGATTATTGAGCAACAAATTAAACACTTGATAAATGCCAACATCTGCCCTCCAACCAATATGATGATCCAACACGGTCATAAATTGGATAATAAATAAATGCAGAATAACGGCCCAAGTGACCTACTGGGAGAGGGGGAGGAGATAAAGAGAGGAGAGAGGAGTGACAGGTTTTAGTGGTTATGCACTGCATATTTTTTTAAGGTAGATTATTTTGGCACATAAAAGATAAACGCCAAGTATACTGTTCTGTATTGGGCTGTTACTTTGAATGTGAATGTACTATTATTGGTTTGCAGATTTGCAATACGTCCTATGATTAAAACTAGTGTATCCAATGAGCTTTCCGGGCAAGTTGACTAACTGCTAAGGCACCGGATCCTTATTCAGGATACTTCAAAGAGCATAATCGATTTCCATCACCGTTCTTCCCTCATCTAAGCTTTTTCTCTGTCTCTAATGAACCATCATTTATGGGATGTTAAATCCTAATCTTCACCCCTTCTTATTTTCTTGGAAAAGGGAGCTTACAATCCAGATTGAGCTATTTTTGTAGGAGCTCAGTGCCTTCCTAATCCTTTATTCCTTTCTTGCAAAGCGTGAGGATATAAAACTGCACTCCGTTTTCAGGCCACAAGTGGCCCATCGAGACCATCCGACCGCCGTGTCGTTCTCAGATGAGGATGTGGATAAAATGGGCGCGTGGTCAGCACACCGCTCTCCCGGCCGTTATGCTGGTGTTCTTTGACTGGAGCCGCTACTGTTCGGTAGAGTAACGCCTCAATTGGCATCACGAGGCTCAGTGCACCCCGAAAAATGGCAATAGCGCATGGCGGCCCGGATGGTCACCCATCCAAGTGCCGGCCACGCCCGGAAGCGCTTAACTTCGGTGATCTGACGGGAGTATAAAACTAGAATGTATCAAAATAGATGCTTTCATTCATATACCAGTTTGGGAGACCATGAAAATTAAAAATATGGAACAGAAACAAAACAGAAAATCAAGCAAAATATGTCGAAAATCAAGAAAATAAGAAAAGTAGAAGCGCAAAGTGAAGAACCTCTCTTTTTATACAATCGGACTACTTAATTTTCAACACCCTTCGAGGGGGTAACCCCACACCACAGACCCTTCGGTTCTGTATTCGGTTTACCCACAGTCCACGATTCGCATTCACATACGACTAACGCTGTGCTGCCGGCCGCGGTGGCCGTGCGGCTCTGGCGCTGCAGTCCAGAACCGCGGGACTGCTACGGTCGCAGGTTCGAATCCTGCCTCGGGCATGGGTGTGTGTGATGTCCTTAGGTTAGTTAGGTTTAAGTAGTTATAAGTTCTAGGGGACTTATGACCTAAGATGTTGAGTCCCATAGTGCTCAGAGCCATTTGAACCATTTTAACGCTGTGCTCCAAACGTACAGGTTATAAATTTCTTGCTCAAGTTAAAGCCTATATCTGATTCAGCAGACTTCTTACAGTGTGAAATTCCCTCTTTACCTGTGTTAGCCTGCTTCTTACACCTTCTTGCTTCGTCCATCACGAACTATTTCGCTTCCAAGGTAGGAGAACTGCTTCACTTCGTCCATTACATTGTCCCCAATTTCGTTGTTGAGTTAATCATTACTCTCCTCTTTCTCTGGTTTATTGTAAATCCATATTGTGTGCTCATTAGACTGAGAATAGCGATGTCGTCAGGAAATTTTATCACTGATAGCCGTACACCCTGAATTTTAATTCCTCTCTTGAACCTTTCTTTTATTTCTGTCAAGGCTTCTTCCATATATAGATTGAACAGTGATGGAATTGGGCTACATCCCTAACTGCAAACTCCCTAGTTCGAGCGCTTCGTTCTTGGTCTTCAGTTCTTGTAGTTCCGTTGGGATAGGTTGGGTTGTTGTGGGGGAGGAGACCAGACAGCGAAGTCATCGGTCTCATCGGATAAGGGAAGGACGGTGAAGGCCGTGCCCTTTTAAAGGAACCATCCCGGCTTTTGCCTGGTGCGATTTAGGGAAATCACGGAAAACCTAGATCAGGATGGCAGAACGCGGGATTGAACCGTTGTGCTCCCGAATGCGAGTGAAGTGTGCTAACCACTGCGTCACCTCGCTCGGTATATAGTTCCGTCTTTCTACTTGTACATATTTTATATTGCCCTTCTTTCCCTACAGCTTACCCCTATTTTTCTCAGAATTTCAAACATCTTGCACAGTTTAACATTGTCGAACGGATTCTCCAGATCGACAAAATCTATGGAGGTGTCTTGATTTTTCTTTGATCTTGCTTCCATTATCAACCGCAACGTCACAACTGCCTCCCTGGTGCTTTTACTTTTTGTAAAGCCAAACCAGATTCTCAGTTTTCTTTTCCATTCATCTTGTCGGCAACTTGGGTACATGAGCTATTAAGCTCAGCAACAATTCTCTCACTCGTCGGCTCTTGTAATCTTCGGAATTGTGTGGATAATGTTTTTCCGACAGTCTGATAGTTTATCACCACTCTCATACATTGAACGCACCAACGTGATTAGTAGTTTTGTTGCCACTTCCCCCGATGATTTTAGAAATTCCGATGTTATCAATCCATTCTGCCTCATTTGATGGGATGGACAACATTCCGTCAAAATTTCTAAAATCATTGGAGGAAGTGGCAACAAAACGACTATGGTGTGTAGAATTTATGAGGCTATAGGTTACACTTATTATTCTTAGAACTGCATCAATTTTCGTTATCTAACGCTTTTTTTAAATCGACAGATTCTATGAAAGCGTCCTGATTGTTCTTAGGCCTTTCATTGTCGAGTGCAGCTTCAGAACTGTCTCTCTGGTCGCTATTTTGTCGAAAGTCGACATGTTGAGAAACGTGGCTGTTGTACTTAAGGTTTATAATTTATATAAAAAACAGCTACCAGCCACATGTATGGTTTAAAAAGGTTTATTCTCTTCAGACCATGACCGGTTTCGGATTATTTCTTTACAAATCCATCTTCAGATGGCAGATTACAAGCATTCTTGGTTGGACCTAGTTTTGTTTGTGTTATTCGTTTGCTGCACTAGGAAAGAAAAGAAATATTTTTGTTGTCATGTCGGTAATGGTATTACTACGAAAGATTTACTTCTTTTACAAAATCTAGTTGCTCATGAGATGGTTTTTATAAACATTAGTAAACTTGCAGGATTAGTGTACTTACGATCTGTGTAGTTCTGTCTGACGAAATATTCGTGCGTTTATGTTTTCGATCGCCAGCTTAATACACTTTTCAATATGCACTATATAAGTGCTATTCCAGTCAATGGACGTCACTTTAAATCTCATCATCTTAATTACACACGCAGCACACACGAATAACGTTTACAAAACGTGGCTCAGCTTCACATTACAAACGAAAACAATATTTGTAAAGAGCTTACAGTCATAACGATGTTAACTTACAGATGCTGTATAGCCGATATGGGTACAGTAAAATATCTCTTTGCTATTATATGAAATTAATCTAAAACGGAATAAATAAAATTACATACAGATTAGATTACAAAAATTATATGTAGTACAGAATTACTGTGTGTTACTAATTAGTTGTTACAATAGTAAGAGATAAATTCTAATATATGACATAATATGCAATGCATATGTTTTCATTATGCAATTTTTCAGTGACATATAAGCAGTTTTTGGGGCCTGTATACTGAATGTTTTTGATGGAGTATTGGACTTAGGTTAATTTTAAAAAAGTAAAAACTTCTTCAAAGTTATTTCAGAAGGGGGTGTTAACTGACTCTGTCTGTTCATTCAAAATGAGATCAGGGAACCTGTTTTTATGTGTATGAATCTCAATCTCCTCTAGGAGATTCAATATGAAACCTTTGTCTTTGAGGTGTAATATCTGCAGGTTGTTTTCTATATTCTCAACTGTATGATTGTTTTCTGCAAGATGGGTGGCAAAAGTAGATTTGCTTAGGTTATTCAGACGTAGGGCATCAAGGTGTTCCTTGTATCTTGTTTCAAAAGCTCTACCTGTTTGGCCAATGTAGAATTTAGGACAGTTGTTACACTTGAGTTTATAAATTCCAGATCTTTTATGGGGTATGCTATTGTGTGGGAGTGAGTGTATGACTCTTTGTTGGAGTTTTTTATTGGTAGAGAAACTGATTTTGACATTCTTCTTCTTGAATAAGTTGGAAATTTTATATGAAAGTGGGCCTATATATGGTAGGGCTACATATTTTACTGATTTTTTGTCTTTCATAGTTATTGTGACTGTTGCTTGTTGCAAAGACTTATTGTTACCAATTTTTACTTTTGTTTTTTGAGAGAGTGTGTCTATGATTGAAGCATCATAGCCATTATTTTGGGCAACTGATTTGATTATGCTGATTTCTTTGTGCTGTTCAGTGGGGGTGAGGGGGACTTTATGCATACGATGTAGCATTGACCGGAAATTAGCCATCTTATGTTGGTTCGGGTGGCAGGATGTGCTACTGATGGTAACAACTGTGGTTGTTGGTTTTCGAAAGATACCAAAATGGTGTTTGTTATTTATGTTTGATATTTTGAGATCCAGAAAATTGATGCTATTATTTATTTCATGCTCCACTGTAAATTTGATGTTGTTGTGTAATTTGCTCAGATCTTCAGCTAAGGCATCAATTTCGCTGCTGTTACCATCAAAAAGTAATAGCGTGTCATCTACGTATCTCTTGTAGTAAATTATTTTATTGTTCGTTTGGTTATTGGATGAGAAGAACTTTTGCTCAAGATGGTTAATGTAAATATCGGCTAATAATCCAGCAAGACTGCTATCCATTGCAAGGCCATCATTTTGTTTATAGACTTTATTATTGAAGGTGAAGTAATTATTAGACAAAATGAGTGTGAGGATCTCTATTAACTCATATATTTCTGGTAAATTGATCTTTTTGTGTTTTAAAAGGTTACTTTTTATTATGTTAATTGTTTCACCTACTGGGATGTTAGTGTATAGGTTTACAATATCTAGTGAGGCAAATTTAGCTGTTGGTGGTATGTGGATGTCTTTGATATGTTCTATAAGGTCCACTGTGTTTTTAACTGTATAACTATGTTCGAACATATAGTAAGTGGTAAGGAGATCCTTCAGTTTTCTGCTTATGTAGTATGCTGGGCTGTTTCTTGAGTTCACAACAGGGCATATGGGGGAATTTTCTTTGTGGATCTTAGGCTGTGACTGAAGTTTCAGTGCAGTTGGATTCATGATAATGCAGTCCCGAATTTCATATTTATTTAAAAGGGATTCAAAACTGTTGAGTAATTTACGAAGTTTAGCTTGAAATTTTGCTGTGGGGTCTGATTCTAGTTCTGTGAAATTATTGGACTGAAAAAATTCAAGAGTTTTTTCAATGTATTCTGATTCATACAAAACAACAACTGAATTTCCTTTATCAGCCTTTACCATGAGAGCATTGTTAGCAGTAAGTTTATCATTGATATCTGTAAGAATTTTCTGTTCGTTATTAATTATATTATTTCTTGAAAGCATGTGTTTAGTGATGAGTTTGTTGGCTTTATATGCCAACACATTTTTCTCATTAGACTTTTGTTTGGCAGTGTCACATGCCAGTTTTGTAGCTGCTATTAGGTCTTTTATGTTCTTATTAGATAATCTTGGGGCAATATTATGCTTGAAGCCTTTATCTAAGAGGTTAAGTTCATTGGGATTGAAAGAAATATCTGTTGTGTTTACCACTCTGTTATAGAATATGTGCTTCTGCCATTCACCATTGTTAAGTGGTTCCTTTGATTTGAGTTGAATGAGGGATTTTAGCTTCTTCTTGTGCCTAGAGGAGATTTGTTGTTGTTCTCTGCTAAGAGCATGATTAATATGGTGTGTTACATATATGAACTGTAGAGGTGTGAGACTATTTCCTAATTGTAAATGCAGCTTGTACATAGATTTATTCAGCTTATCTTTCTTCTTATATTCAGTGTATTAAGCTGGCGATCGAAAACATAAACGCACGAATATTTCGTCAGACAGAACTACACAGATGGTAAGTACACTAATCCTGCAAGTTTACTAATGTTTATAAAAACCATCTCATGAGCAACTAGATTTTGTAAAAGAAGTAAATCTTTCGTAGTAATACCATTACCGATATGACAACAAAAATATTTCTTTTCTTTCCTAGTGCAGCAAACGAATAACACAAACAAAACTAGGTCCAACCAAGAATGCTAGTAATCTGCCATCTGAAGATGGATTTGTAAAGAAATAATCCGAAACCGGTCATGGTCTGAAGAGAATAAACCTTTTTAAACCATACATGTGGCTGGTAGCTGTTTTTTATATAAATTATAAACCTTAAGTACAACAGCCACGTTTCTCAACATGTCGACTTTCGACAAAATAGCGTTAAGCTTACCTAGCCAGGTAACGAGAATGTTACTGGCGTTCAAAAAATGTAAGATTGATGTAATGAAAACAATTAACAACATAAAATTCAACAAAAGATGTCTGTTAGAAAAAGTAACCCCAAATTATGTTAAAGTTAAGGTCAATAGTCAAACAAAAGCTGCTAAGCTTGCTAAAGTAAAATGTGAAACTATTTGGATAAAAACAGAAATCAAATTACAATATAAGAAGAAAGATAAGCTGAATAAATCTATGTACAAGCTGCATTTACAATTAGGAAATAGTCTCACACCTCTACAGTTCATATATGTAACACACCATATTAATCATGCTCTTAGCAGAGAACAACAACAAATCTCCTCTAGGCACAAGAAGAAGCTAAAATCCCTCATTCAACTCAAATCAAAGGAACCACTTAACAATGGTGAATGGCAGAAGCACATATTCTATAACAGAGTGGTAAACACAACAGATATTTCTTTCAATCCCAATGAACTTAACCTCTTAGATAAAGGCTTCAAGCATAATATTGCCCCAAGATTATCTAATAAGAACATAAAAGACCTAATAGCAGCTACAAAACTGGCATGTGACACTGCCAAACAAAAGTCTAATGAGAAAAATGTGTTGGCATATAAAGCCAACAAACTCATCACTAAACACATGCTTTCAAGAAATAATATAATTAATAATGAACAGAAAATTCTTACAGATATCAATGATAAACTTACTGCTAACAAAGCTCTCATGGTAAAGGCTGATAAAGGAAATTCAGTTGTTGTTTTGTATGAATCAGAATACATTGAAAAAACTCTTGAATTTTTTCAGTCCAATAATTTCACAGAACTAGAATCAGACCCCACAGCAAAATTTCAAGCTAAACTTCGTAAATTACTCAACAGTTTTGCATCCCTTTTAAATAAATATGAAATTCGGGACTGCATTATCATGAATCCAACTGCACCAAAACTTCGGTCACAGCCTAAGATCCACAAAGAAAATTCCCCCATACGCCCTGTTGTGAACTCAAGAAACAGCCCAGCATACTACATAAGCAGAAAACTGAAGGATCTCCTTACCACTTACTATATGTTCGAACATAGTTATACAGTTAAAAACACAGTGGACCTTATAGAACATATCAAAGACATCCACATACCACCAACAGCTAGATTTGCCTCACTAGATATTGTAAACCTATACACTAACATCCCAGTAGGTGAAACAATTAACATAATAAAAAGTAACCTTTTAAAACACAAAAAGATCAATTTACCAGAAATATATGAGTTAATAGAGATCCTCACACTCATTTTGTCTAATAATTACTTCACCTTCAATAATAAAGTCTATAAACAAAATGATGGCCTTGCAATGGATAGCAGTCTTGCTGGATTATTAGCCGATATTTACATTAACCATCTTGAGCAAAAGTTCTTCTCATCCAATAACCAAACGAACAATAAAATAATTTACTACAAGAGATACGTAGATGACACGCTATTACTTTTTGATGGTAACAGCAGCGAAATTGATGCCTTAGCTGAAGATCTGAGCAAATTACACAACAACATCAAATTTACAGTGGAGCATGAAATAAATAATAGCATCAATTTTCTGGATCTCAAAATATCAAACATAAATAACAAACACCATTTTGGTATCTTTCGAAAACCAACAACCACAGTTGTTACCATCAGTAGCACATCCTGCCACCCGAACCAACATAAGATGGCTAATTTCCGGTCAATGCTACATCGTATGCATAAAGTCCCCCTCACCCCCACTGAACAGCACAAAGAAATCAGCATAATCAAATCAGTTGCCCAAAATAATGGCTATGATGCTTCAATCATAGACACACTCTCTCAAAAAACAAAAGTAAAAATTGGTAACAATAAGTCTTTGCAACAAGCAACAGCCACAATAACTATGAAAGACAAAAAATCAGTAAAATATGTAGCCCTACCATATATAGGCCCACTTTCATATAAAATTTCCAACTTATTCAAGAAGAAGAATGTCAAAATCAGTTTCTCTACCAATAAAAAACTCCAACAAAGAGTCATACACTCACTCCCACACAATAGCATACCCCATAAAAGATCTGGAATTTATAAACTCAAGTGTAACAACTGTCCTAAATTCTACATTGGCCAAACAGGTAGAGCTTTTGAAACAAGATACAAGGAACACCTTGATGCCCTACGTCTGAATAACCTAAGCAAATCTACTTTTGCCACCCATCTTGCAGAAAACAATCATACAGTTGAGAATATAGAAAACAACCTGCAGATATTACACCTCAAAGACAAAGGTTTCATATTGAATCTCCTAGAGGAGATTGAGATTCATACACATAAAAACAGGTTCCCTGATCTCATTTTGAATGAACAGACAGAGTCAGTTAACACCCCCTTCTTAAATAACTTTGAAGAAGTTTTTACTTTTTTAAAATTAACCTAAGTCCAATACTCCATCAAAAACATTCAGTATACAGGCCCCAAAAACTGCTTATATGTCACTGAAAAATTGCATAATGAAAACATATGCATTGCATATTATGTCATATATTAGAATTTATCTCTTACTATTGTAACAACTAATTAGTAACACACAGTAATTCTGTACTACATATAATTTTTGTAATCTAATCTGTATGTAATTTTATTTATTCCGTTTTAGATTAATTTCATATAATAGCAAAGAGATATTTTACTGTAGCCATATCGGCTATACAGCATCTGTAAGTTAACATCGTTATGACTGTAAGCTCTTTGCAAATATTGTTTTCGTTTGTAATGTGAAGCTGGGCCACGTTTTGTAAACGTTATTCGTGTGTGCTGCGTGTGTAATTAAGATGATGAGATTTAAAGTGACGTCCATTGACTGGAATAGCACTTATATAGTGCATATTGAAAAGTGTATTAAGCTGGCGATCGAAAACATAAACGCACGAATATTTCGTCAGACAGAACTACACAGATCGTAAGTACACTAATCCTGCAAGTTTACTAATGTTTATAAAAACCATCTCATGAGCAACTAGATTTTGTAAAAGAAGTAAATCTTTCGTAGTAATACCATTACCGATATGACAACAAAAATATTTCTTTTCTTTCCTAGTGCAGCAAACGAATAACACAAACAAAACTAGGTCCAACCAAGAATGCTTGTAATCTGCCATCTGAAGATGGATTTGTAAAGAAATAATCCGAAACCGGTCATGGTCTGAAGAGAATAAACCTTTTTAAACCATACATGTGGCTGGTAGCTGTTTTTTATATAAATTATAAACCTGTCTCTCTGGTATTTTTACTTTTTCTAACAACAATTTGATCGTCATTTAACACTTACTCTATTACGCAACTTCATGAGAGGTATTGGAAATGTATATGTGTGAGTTCCAGTTTTCCATGGGGGCTGTATACACTCACCGTTCTGATTACGTATGATTCGGCAGCCACGTAGCTTTTCACGTCTGGATCGCCGTATCAGACGATGTACCGTTGGATATTCTTCCCTGCAGGGGCCGAAGGAAATGCTCGCTCAGTCGCCGAAGTGTACCGTTGCACCGAAAGAACCTCGACACGGGCCTGCTGTCGTGAAAATATGAGAGTCTTTTTATGCCGAGCTATTCAAATGGAGATCTTTTGTCAGAAAACGTGAGATCTTTTTACGGCCATCGGACGTCTGCTCCACTGCTACAGGTTTCGCGGAACCCGTGCCGGTATTAAATTTCTCAGAACCCGTTCCCATTATCTGCTGTATCGTTATTGAGTGGGGGGCGGGACTGTGAGATGACCTTTGCGCTTACGCTGACGCGATGTTCTAACTAGTCCGACGCTGAAATGGAAATTCTGCACGCAGCTTATAATGTCTCAAATTGGTTTTCAAAAATAACATTTTCAATTATCTGCGACCTGTGGTGTAGTTCCTACAGCAATATACGATATTGTGTAGGAGGAAATGGATGCACACTGAGGAGACAAAAGTCATGGGATAGCGATATGCACGTATACAGATAATGGTAGTATCGTGTACACAAGATATAAAATGGCAATCATTGGCGGAGCTGTATTTGTACTCAGGTAAAATGGAAATGAGCGTTTGGCGTCATTGGCCGGGAGGCCGTTGACGGGGCAGGTCCAGCCGCCTTGGTGCAGGTCTTACTACATTCGACGCCTCATTGGGCGACCTGTGCGCCGGATGGGGACGAAATGATGATGAAGACGACACAAGACCCAGTCCCTGAGCGGAGAAAGTCCCCGACCCAGCCGGGAATGGAACCCGGGCCCGCAGCACGGCAATCCGTCACGCTGACCACCTTTTTTTTCGATATTGATCGTTGCGTTTGGTCTGGGCGGACATCACAAGATATCCGTTCAAGTTGGTCGTTGATGTCTTTAGTCAGTTTTTTTATTACAGAGGGCGAGCAGCCCTCTGACCGAACACGCTGAACTATTGTGCTCGCCAGCACTCAGCTATCGGGGCGGACTGTACTCAGGTGATTCATGCGAAAGGGTGTCCGACACGATTACGGAGCACGACGGGATTTAACAGACCTTAAACGCGGAATTATAGTTGGGGTTAGACACATGGACGTTCCACTTCGGAAATCTCTGGGAAAATCAATATTCGGCTATCCTCAGTGTCAAGAGTATACCGAGAATACCAAATATCAGGCATTACAGCATGTAATATTTCTGGCTTTGCAGCCATCATGTTCAACTGCGAAAGTTCTTCTTAGAGCAGTTGAGGAGGCAGCTGTGAGAAGATGACGCAATGTGGTGTGAGGTACCGATGACAGATGGTATGTTCGGTACTGGTATCGTGTGAAAGACCGCCTAAATTGTGGTCCTCCTCCGCCATTGGCTGCTGTGTTCGGAAGTAGCGCGTCAAAATGATAAACTTCTGTTATTAATGTTAGAAAAGCTAAACAATCAATTTACTTGCCTTTCATATAAAACCATTTCTAATTAGCGTGCTATCATTCCATTACTTAAAAAGTATTAATCACCAGCAGAATAATAAACAACTGCTAAACGAAAAGGCACATGTAGCACTTCGGAGATCTTCGAAGTGTTTCGGGTGCAAGATCAGAGCTGGTTCGGCAGTCTGGGAAGACAGACAAGTAGTCTGCCTTGGTCGATATTGGTTATGGACTTAATTATCAGTCTCGTGGTTATGTAGACATGTCATTGAGAATAGTTTAGTAGTAATTATAATTACGCAAATACGCAGTTCATTATTCTGCTTATTTCCTGTGAAAGTGTGAAGAAGCGAAACTATCTGTTATTCACATAGTGGAATATAATTGTGCAGTTTCTGGTATTCAGCTAACAAAAAGCGAGTATCATCCGGTATAAGCAAAATAATCGAAAATTTAATTTTTTTATATACGTTAGTTCCTCGCTATGAGTTTACTACAATCTCAACATAAAGGATTCACGACCCACGTGCTGTTTCCTGCACAGGAGACAACAACTAGGTACGACTGTGGCTTGGTGAACATTAATTAGAACTTATGCAATTCTCTCAGGGCGTTGGAAGCAAATAGGCGTCTCACTTGTACTGCATATATAGTACAAATGAGATCAATGACACGTTATCTGTGGTAACAAGAGAAGATACGAAGGAGAGAGATTTTCGAAGGAAGGGGTTTATCATATGCACGTATTCATATATCTGTCTTCCTCTCCCTTTCTCTATTTGCCGTAAACGCAGTGCCCTACGGCCTTACTTAACGACCGATGCTAACAGAAAAGGGAAATAATCGCATAAATCAATAAGGGACGCATAACAAATGTATCCGTTAGGATATTGGGGCGAAGTTCGGCGTTAATGGGCTATGGTGACAGACGAGCGACGACAGTGGCTTTGCTGACAGCACGGAATCGCCTGCAGTGCCTCTCCTGAACTCGTGACCATATCGGTTGGACTCTAGACTCAAAAACCGAGATCTGGTCAGACGAGTCGCGATTTCAATCGGCAAGAGCTGATTGTAAAGTTCGAGTCTGGTGAAGACCCCACGAAGCCATAGACCTAAGTTGTCAAAAGGCACTGTGCAAGCGGGTGGTGGTTCTGTAATCGTGTGGGGTGTGTTTACATGGAATGGACTGGGTTCTCTGGTCCAGCTGAACAGATCATTGACTGTAAATGGTTATGTTCGGCTACTTGGAGACCATTTGCAGCCATTCATGGACTTCAAATTGCTAAATAATGATGAAATTTGTATTGATAACAGTATGCCATGTCAACGAGCCACAACTGTACGTTGTTGGTTTGAAGAACTTTCTGGACAGTTTGAATTAATGATTTCGCCCCCCGGGTCGCCCGACAAAAATCCTGTCAAACCTTTATGAGACATAATCGGGAGGTTACTTCGTGCACAAAACCCTGCACCGGCAACACTTTCGCAATTATGGACGACTACAGAGGAAGTATGGCTCAATATTTCTGCAGGGTACTTTCAAGGACTTGTTAAGTCCATGCAACGTCTGTTGCGAAAGGAGGGTGAAAGGAGGTATCCTATTACTTTTTTCACCTCAGTGTATATAAGGATGTGCTATTATGATCCACTCAGTAGGGAAACTATCATATAAAGAGGTCAGTTAAGGCCCCCTAAGCAAAGGTTAAATTCAGAAATTTCGTTACGATTGAAAGTAAATGGAAACTAACTCCATAGCGTTAACTCCATACAAAATAGCGCTGCCAATACTATTCCATTAAATAAATCGTTCGAAAGGCAAAAAAAAAAAAAAATAAATAAATAAATAAATAAAAAAATAAAAAAAATAAGCGAACGAGTTCAGACTCTCCTTTTCTGAAGGTGTCCTAATTCTGTCCTCCGTTTCCAATTATAACCAGGTCCTTATTTTTCCACCTAGCGTTCTTTGAAAAAATGTTAATACAAGGTGCGTCTGACTTCAAAGCTCTGAACACTATGGGACTTAACATCTGAGGTCATCAGTCCCCTACACTTAGAACTACTTAAACCTAACTACCCTAAGGACATCACACACATCCATGCCCGAAGCAGGATTTGAACCTGCGACCGCAACGGTCGCGCGGTTCCAGACTGAAGCGCCTAGAACCGCTCGGCCACACCGGCCGGCAAGGTGCGTCTGAAAAGTTCGGTGAATGGTCTCTGTAAATAAAGGAAAAATGTCTACAAACAAAAACCTTTGCTAGCCTTGACAGTAGTTACCTTTACCTACAACACACTTCTGACATCGGTTGTGAAGCGTTGGAAGGCTGTCAGCAAACGCTTCTTGTGGAATCGCTGGAAGCTCCGCGGTCACCCCTCGCCGCACATTCGCAACGTCTGCGTGCCCAACTTTCTGGATCACCGCGAGCTGACTCTCCTTCAAAACCTCCCTTATTCTCCGGATCTGGCCCAGCAGACTTCTTTTTAGATCAGTGACTGGTTACGTTGTGTTTTTAATTACACTATAAACAAAGTCACGGGAAAAGTTTATCAAACATGTGTATGAGTTTGTTTTTCTTTTTTTTGGGGGGGGGGGGGGAGGAAAAAAGAGCGTGAGGAGATGGGATGAGGGGCGGGGGAGGAAGGATGGGATCATTAGACTTTGGTATGATGTGACCCGCCACAACTTCCTTTCCCTTGCCAACTTCTTCGACTCAGAGCGGCACTTGTAACCAAGGTCCTCAATTGAATCAGGCCAGCCATATTTCCATTTCAGTTTAAAATCTCGATGTACTCGAAGAAGCGAGGCCATATCCCGCCCATTCCTATATGGGTGATATTAAGAGTCGTATTTCACGTTCCGCGAGAAAGAGCCTTATCTACTGCGATGTGGCCTTTTCGCAGTCGCCAGCTTTTTAGTCACACAATTGACAGTGCTTCTTCGTATGACTGTGTTATACTTTTATTTACAATGAGTTAAAGTGATAGTGTCAGTGATTGTGAGGGTGTAAGGAGAAGGAAAAAGGGTAGTCTGAGTAAATGTGATGGAATAAAAAGAGCAGAAGTCCAGGGGAAACAGTGTGAGCTGCGGTGGAAATGTCGTACAAGCACGCAAAACGGGACTTCAGTGCAGGTAGGTGTAGTTCCTGATGTTGAGCCTAGAACATAATAGTTTCACGATTGGTGATAATTTACTGCCGTTTTGGGCAATGTTCTTAGAAATACTATCTTAATTAGCCAGTAGCTGTGCCTTGAAAAATGGACTGTTTGATCATAAGTTGATTGATGGTGTTTTCAGTTGCCCAAGAAAGTGTCCGAAATTGTGACAGAGAAATCAGAAATGCAAATATTGACACATGTGAACAATTTTGCGGATAAGGATACTCAGGATGGTTATTTACAAGGTCTAATTGATGCGCATCCGGTAAAAAGGAAAAGGAAGTCAAATACTACAAATCCCAAAGTGCGAACGGCTAATTTTCATTATCACTTGAGCAGCGATAGAAGACGAACCCCAATCTGTAAAATGTATTCTTGAATCATGGAATAGGTGAGAAACATGTTCATCTTTGAAATCATCTGCTACTGTTAGACAGCTCGTCGGTCGACAAGCGGGGAAACCGGAGGGTTCAAGACATATCTTAATCCCCAGAGAAGTATATTCCCTGATTGAGGGCCATATTGAATCATTCCCTGTACATGAAGTCCATTATTCGAACAACACACGAAGAAAATATTTATCATCATAGTTGGATGGATGTTAAGTAAATGCATGAGTTATTTGAACAACAATAGCCTGATGCTAAAGTGAACTAAAAATTTTAATTGAAGCTCTTCAAGGAAAATTTAGATTACAAATTTGGAAAACTGCTGACTGATAGGTGCTCCACATGTGAGGAGAGGAATCAAAAACTTAAAAGCCTGCATTTGAATGACCATACGAAAAAAGTGACTACAGCAGAACTCATAGTACATGAAAACAGGGCCAAGAAATTTTACAAGAAAATTGATGCATTCAAGAAGCTTGCCCAGGAAAACAACAGTGCAGGGTTCAAATAACGGCCCAGCAATTCTGAATTAGGCTTTCCGTGGTTTCCCCTAATTTTATAAGGTGAAGCCCGAATTGATTCTTTGAAAGGGCACTGACCATTATCTTTCCCATATTTCCCAAATCCGAGCTTGTGCTCTTATGACCACATCGTGGCCGTGGCGTTAAACGCTAAAGATCCTGCCTTGTATCTCACACCACCGTTTCTCCCCCTCCTTTGTCATGCCAACAACACTTACAACACATAGAACATGATGCATACTCATCACTTTAAATATCCGTACCGTCGGTGTCCACTAGTGAAGCTGGTGTTGCATGCTCTGATTAATTTGAAGTTTCACCATATATCTTTGTTTTAAATATGAGAAGTTTTATCGATCACGTTCCGGGCTGGTCTTTATCTTCCGTGATAAGACGTTTTCTGGCCTTTGAAAGCGACTGTTTCTCTTCTTGCTCGTAACTTTTTGTTTCTTTTCCACAGTCTTATGGAGACTTCCTGCTATTGAAAATAAGCATCCAGCTCTGAAAGAGGTGGGGGGTTTGATTACTGGAACCACCTGGATGTCTGACAAACCAAAGCCACTGAGACAAGGCTGTTGAGCTATCACTAAACAAAATAATCCCAACAAAAATACATTAAGAGGACCCTAAAATGATCCCGAGACGTGTTTGAGAATTCTTAAGGGGACCGAGTTAGGACACCGTCGTAACAGTAATGCCTGCTCGGTGTGAAAAGATTTCAGACAAACGCTTCTGACAACTAGAAGTGAATTAAAATTAAACGGTTTGTAGAAGCTGCAGGCTTTATTGATACCCTGTCACGACTAAAGTTCAGTCATTCTCAGCTGATATACTCGTACATTCAAAGCTAGATTTGCTTCGGAGTTAACCATTACATAGTGTTCTACTCCATGATTGACAGAGTAGAACTTAAAGTTATTTTCTACAAATGTCTACAGTGTACGTGGATATCATCACGCTGGCTGCTACTGAGATCCGCGTACCAAGTTGTAACAACGTTATCTGCAGAATTCCCTCGACAGTTAAACGCAATGAACTTTACTCATGACCTACCATTTTGGTCAGTCCTTGAAACTGACAATTCCAATTGGCTCTGGACTTTCGAAGTTTCCCGTAACTCTTAAACCTAGTATCACAATATTTTTTCTTGTGTGTCCAACCAATGCCAAAATCCTCGTAAGATGTGAATATAGAAATTACTGAAATTTCTGTGTCTCTGAACGTTATCTTAGGGACAAAAATAATTTGCTCATCACTCACACAAGCTATACTCCCTCAATAAACTACTTAATAAGTAGCAGGTACTGTACGAAATATGAAGTGGCAGCAGCATACACTGAAGTGACGAAAATTATGGGATACCTTCTAATATCGTGTCGGACATTCTTTTGCTCGTCGTAGTGCAGCAAATCGACTTGGCATGGGCCCAACAAGTCGTAGGAAGTCCCTTGCAGAAATACTGAATTATGCTGCCTCTACAGACGTCATTAACTGCAAAAATGTTGCCAGTACAGGATGTTGTGTACGAACTATCAAAAAAAATGGTTCAAATGGCTCTGAGCACTATGGGACTCAACTGCTGTGGTCATAAGTCCCCTAGAACTTAGAACTACTTAAACCTAACTAACCTAAGGACATCACACACATCCATGCCCGAGGCAGGATTCGAACCTGCGACCGCCGCGGTCGTGCGGTTCCAGACTGTAGCGCCTTTAACCGCTCGGCCACTCTGGCCGGCTACGAACTATCCTCTCGATAATGCCCTATAAATGTTCGGTGGGATTCGTGTAGGGCGATCCGGGTGGCCAAATCATTCGCACGAACTGTCCGGAGTGTTCTTCAAACGAATCCCGAACAATTGTGGCGTATTGTCATCCACAAAAATCCCATCGTTATTTGGGAAAAAGGGTCTTCAAGTAGCCGATCATTAGCATTTCCAGTCTATGATCGGTCTAGTTGGACCAGAGGACGCCGTTCATTCAATACAGATACAGCTCACACCATTATGGACCCACCACCAACTAGCACAGTGCTTTGTTGACAATTTAGATCCATGGCTTCGTGGGGTCTGCACCACACTCGACCCTCTCTATCACCTCTTCTCAACTGAAATCGTGATTCATCGGACCAGGACACGGTTTTCTAGTCGCCTGTGGTCCAACGGGTATGTCACGTGCGTAGGAGAGGCGCTGCAGGCAATATCGTCCTGTTAGCGAAGGCACTCGCGTCGGTTGTCTGGTGCCGTAGCCCATTAATACCAAAATTTGCCATACTATCCTAACGGTTACGTTAGTGGTTCGTCTCGGTTGATTTCTGCGTTTATTTAATACGGTGTTGCTTGTCTGTTGGCACTGACAACTCTCTACAAACGCCGCTGCTATCGGTCGTTACGCGAAGGCCGTCGGCCACTACGATGTCCGTGGTGAGAGGTAATGCCTGAAATTTGGTATTCTCTGCATCACTGTGGATCTCGAAATATTGAATTACCTAAGATTTCCAAAGCGGAATGTCCTATCCGCCTAGCTCCAACTACCATTCCGCGTTCAAAGTATTTTACTTTCCCTCTTGCGGCCTTCATCACGTCTCAAACCTTTTCACGTGAATCACCCGAATGCAAATGACAGCTGTAACCCATGTCTGCTGTCACCTCAATGGATGACCTTTGGTGTTCGTCTCCACAGCTGAGTGGACCCCTCTGTAATTAAAAAAAAATGTATGAATGGTTCAACGATGAACTTGAAGCATCTTGGGACGTCCGCCCTGGGCAGATACAACGACCAATAACGAACAAAACGATGTTTCACAAAAAAACTGGTCAGCGCGGTAGAGTGCCATACGAAGAGCCCTGGTTGGAATCCCTTTAGGGTCGAGGACTTTCTTTGCTCGGGGACTGTGTGTTGTGCTGTCTTCAGCACTATGTCACCCTCATCGATGCGCAAGTCGCCGCAGTGGCTTCAACTACAAAGACATGCACCAGAGCATCGGTCTACTCGACGGTCTCCGCCACACTTCATTTCATTATGTTTAGTGATTTATAAACACAGCTGTACAATAGTTTGAGTTTCATTTTGTAAGAAATTTTACTACGCTTCCACCAAGACTTTGGAGCCGCCCCCCGTCCCCCATCCAGAACACGTCTCAATTCACACCTGGACAGCATCAGACTCAATGTGCCCACCTATGCATAATTTGCATTATTTTCAGACCTGATTTTACTTACTTATTTTCCAGATTTATATTATTTTATATTCCATCTTCAGATATCTGTGGCATTCAATAATCTCAGCCAGTATTGGAGAACGCATAAAAGGAGTTCCCATGCTGGATGAAGCAGCCGCTGGATCGCCTAGCGTTGCCAGTAGGCACTGTGGCTAGCTGCGAGAAAGACAGTTACATCGGCGCACGATATGTAGGAAACAACTGCTATTCTGGAGCGAATCAAATGATTTTAATAAGTATTGACTAATAAAAGCCATTTTTCCACTACAAATATACTGGTCATAAACAATTTCTTACAACAATATTACGACGCAAGAAAGCAGTCGCAGCAATAAACAAATGAACAGTGTTTGAGGTAACGAATTTGTACGAACAGCTACAAAATTTCATGACTACAGTACGAGATCTAGACCGCGCACTCTCAAAAAAACTTTCTAGTTTCGAAGTAATAAGTAATATAGTGTTTTATTATTATCAGGTAACGTGTCTTTGTAAATAAAGTCATCATAACGGCATGCACGAACATTATTTCAACTAATATAGCTTCTCCATCATCACTTAGAATGGCAGGATACAGCACTGCAATTTTCAGAGAATCCGATGACGCTGATTCTGTTTCTGCGAAAGATATCAACTAAGGGAGCTTTGCTGCGAAACATGTAGGAAGAAATCCTACGCCATGACTAACTAAGATGATCCAGGTAGCGTTTGTCTTAGTCTCGGATGCAAAAGCACGGCTGGTCAGACGGTGTACCTCTTACGCCATCTTGTACAGGCTCACTAATTATTCTGAGACATTTCAGGATGTTTACTAAAGTGAGGAGGACCATAACAAACTGATCTATAGCGGTGGCATTTTTTAGTTCCACAAAAATAGATATATTACAAAATCAGGGTATGCGCGGACCCTGAACGTTTCAGGCACCAGTGAGAGTGATATTCGACCAGTCTACGGCAGTGTCGATGTCGGCACCCTTGGAACTCCGCAGTGCCACGCGCAGGGGATTCCGCGCTGGCAGGTCGCCCCGGCTCGCCGGGTCAGTGACACGGGAGACGGGACAGCAGTGCGGTCACGTGACCAGGCTTCCCCAGCCCAGACGGGCGCGAGACGCCGGACGTGACGTCACCGCCGCCACTTACGTAATAGCCACCGCCTGTGGTGCATCGGGCGTGTCTGGCAAGGCGCCCTGCGTTTCTGGCTAATTAACGCACGCAAGGCGACGCGCCGTATCGGCTTCTGTCACGCACGCGATGTTACTTGTCGCATGGGCGTGGCCCGTTCTCCGCAAGCCAATAGCGGCGCAGCTGAACAGACGGTGTCCTGTAAAGTGCGCCCTGAAATCTACGCCCAGAAACGGTAGAGGAAAGGTCCCCCAATCCCCATGTTCAAACTCCACGACTTGCCCGGCTGATGGGAAGCCGAGCGCTCCTGCATGGTGTTTTACTTTACGCTGGCACCCTCTTACAGACGGCAAGTGTGTGTTCGATACAGTGTAAATGATTCTCCAAAATTAACCACGATTTCTTTTCCCCTTCTCCAGCCGGCCGGTGTGGCCGTGCGGTTCTAGGAGCTTCAGTCTGGAACCGCGTGACCGCTACGGTCGCAGGTTCGAATCCTGCCTCGGGCAAGGGTGTGTGTGATGTCCTTAGGTTAGTTAGGTTTAAGTAGTTCTAAGTTCTACCACAGATGTTAAGTCCCATAGTGCTCAGAGCCATTTTTGAACCCCTTCTCCAAGAATATTTAGTCCAGTCTAAGTGATGCTCCACAATTACAGCCAAGTTCTTTTATTCTTCTGCAAAGAATCTGGGATTAATTCAGGCCTTCACTTACACAGATCTGAACACACAACGCAGTCTGTACGAGGTGTCAGCGTCACTTCATTCAATACAGAAAAACTATTTCTTTCCAGCTTCAAAGAAGCTCGTAGAATCACTAATACTGCCCATCATTATGATGATGCTATTCTCCAAGCAATTTCATACGAAAGCTCACCCAGTCCAGAATGCGATGGATGCTTGGATGCGTTACATTTGTGACTTACGCTAATTCGACCACATTACTCCTGCCTCCTGGGTAAAGTGTAGATAACCCTAGAGAATATCATACTCTATGTTTGCTCTGTCGTTATTTCAATCATTGACTCCCTCCTGTTTATCTTCAACTGTTTCACAACAGTCTGAACAGCACAGCGGAAATATTCGTTCTCACATAACGCTGTGACGTTCTCTAAATCATTTTCTATATCAGGAACCCCACTTTGTAACAATCATGAAATCCGAGAAATTAAATTCCTTTCAACCTTCAAAAGACAGTTAATGGCCCACCTGCTATCAGAATAGGCATCTATTCCATATACCAGTCTGCAGCTCACTCACGTCAATCCCCACTCCCACACAACTTTTCCCTCTCACATGTTGCCAGAGTTCCTTATTTAAGTTCTGTTCTTTCCTAACAGCACCGTAACTGTCATTCCGATTCTCTCTTCCTTCTTTATCCCTTTCGCTTCTGATAACAGTAAGCATGTATGTAAATGTCCTAAGTTAAGCTATATCATTCTTAATGCCATTTACTATTATTATCATTGTTATTATTAGTGGTAGTTATCATTTTCATCATAATTATTGATGTCAATTACTACTATCTTTATTATTATTATTATTACTGCTACTAGTATTATTTTATTATTATTCCTGTTAACGTTTTTGGAATGTCTTTGATACTGGTTGATCCTGGCCAGATAAAAGAAGCCTCAAACTATTTCGGTCAGGCTTAATGAGTAATAAATAAATATATGAATACCGACGAAGAGCGCAAGGAATTCTCGAACAAGAGTTATAATGCCAATATCTTTACAATCGAAAGTGCTCATAATTTTACTTTGCCTGATGCAATCACAAAATATTTAACTATTACCAGACCTTCAAAAACCAGAATTGTAAACATAAGAACCAAATTACAGACCTGGAATTTAAATGGCTTTCTCTTCTGCTTGACACAGCATACTTTAAAACAAACAAAATGTGGCCCATGCTTATGGATCAGCATATGGTACACGTAATGTGCATAACATGCATTGTCATACTAACTAAAACGCTTGGAGTACGCGTGTATAAAGTTGAAATGTACTGTACATTTCTTCTTATTCCACTGCTATTCTACATGTGCGGATTCTCTACATGCGACTGCAGAAAATGAAGATTTTATTTATAATTATAATTCTATACATTATTACCAGTATTGACAAATGGGAGATAGATGAACATAATAGAAAGAGAGAGTATGCAACATAAAATAACTTAAGTAATAACAAAGAAAAAATTTTTTAGTGTAACCATGTGTAACATGATACTTCATATTAGGACAGTATGCACCTTAAAAGAAAGGATTAAACGTTAAAACAACTACAACCAGCGCAATGTGTGTTTGTACGAGGGCATACGCTAGCACGTTATGTCTACCTTTGTGGTGCTCTTCCTACGGCAGCAGAATGTTGGCTATTCCCGGTCATTCGCATGGCTGGGTCGACGCAGCTTGGAAAGGACGGCGCAGCACCCCCCCCCCCCCCCCCCCCCTCCTTCCACACTGCAGGCACACGGAGCGTGCCCGGTGGACCTCTGGGTGACTTGTGTGCAGGTTGTTTCCTGCAATGCTGGGCGCAGTTTCATATATTGTTGTAAGGACGCAAATTTCATTGCGTTAACCTCGAGCCGTGAGTAACGAAGTAGATCAAGTAGATCTGCCCTCCGACAACACTCTATGGTACACAGGGTGCCCTGGAAATGTTACGAGAAACTTAGAGGGGTTATAGAGGGTATCTTGAGGAACAAATCGAGGACAGGAACCTGTGTCCAGATAAGTCATTCAACGAGACTATAGAGCGTCAAAATTGTAAGTGCCGGCGCCTGTCTCTAGGGCACCCTGTAAGCAGCAAACATGACTTCGTACTCTGATGAGCCACTGGCGGAACATCTCGCAATATTGTTCGTTGGTCAGTGATGGCGACTGACTTCCACGATCGTCAGTGGAGAAGATGGAACTAGCTGCTGCATAGAAAGGCCTTGCCTCCAATGAATGCGATGCTCTGTTGCCTCGGTGGATGTTTTGTTTTGGACGCAAGTTTCCATCCACAGTTTAGTTTTCTCCTGGAACTCTCTAAAGTCTCTAATGTTTTTCGGTTTACAGGATAAAAACAAACTGCAGATGGAAACCCGTGCTTGAACCGTCATCCACCACTGGCAATCATGACAATCAGTCACGATCACTAAATATCAAGTAACATACCGAGACGTTCCGCCTACGTTCCGTCACATTTTCTGCGCAAACGGTGGCCTAGTTGCAGGCGCCGGAGCTTATAACTTCGACGCTCTGTAGCGTCGTTGGACGATGTTTGTTGGCACGGCTTCCTATCCTCGATTTGTTCCTAAAGACACCCTCTACAACCCTTCGAAGTCTGTCGCAACATTCGTGGGGCACCCTGTATACATTTACGGATTCTTGATCTCTAACATGATGTATGGCAGAAAATCCGAAAAATCGTCAGCAACGCTTTTTCTTCCATATACACTCCTGGAAATTGAAATAAGAACACCGTGAATTCATTGTCCCAGGACGGGGAAACTTTATTGACACATTCCTGGGGTCAGATACATCACATGATCACACTGACAGAACCACAGGCACATAGACACAGGCAACAGAGCATGCAAAATGTCGGCACTAGTACAGTGTATATCCACCTTTCGCAGCAATGCAGGCTGCTATTCTCCCATGGAGACGATCGTAGAGATGCTGGATGTAGTCCTGTGGAACGGCTTGCCATGCCATTTCCACCTGGCGCCTCAGTTGGACCAGCGTTCGTGCTGGACGTGCAGACCGCGTGAGACGACGCTTCATCCAGTCCCAAACATGCTCAATGGGGGACAGATCCGGAGATCTTGCTGGCCAGGGTAGTTGACTTACACCTTCTAGAGCACGTTGGGTGGCACGGGATACATGCGGACGTGCATTGTCCTGTTGGAACAGCAAGTTCCCTTGCCGGTCTAGGAATGGTAGAACGATGGGTTCGATGACGGTTTGGATGTACCGTGCACTATTCAGTGTCCCCTCGACGATCACCAGTGGTGTACGGCCAGTGTAGGAGATCGCTCCCCACACCATGATGCCAGGTGTTGGCCCTGTGTGCCTCGGTCGTATGCAGTCCTGATTGTGGCGCTCACCTGCACGGCGCCAAACACGCATACGACCATCATTGGCACCAAGGCAGAAGCGACTCTCATCGCTGAACACTACACGTCTCCATTTGTCCCTCCATTCACGCCTGTCGCGACACCATTGGAGGCGGGCTGCACGATGTTGGGGCGTGAGCGGAAGACGGCCTAACGGTGTGCGGGACCGTAGCCCAGCTTCATGGAGACGGTTGCGAATGGTCCTCGCCGATACCCCAGGAGCAACAGTGTCCCTAATTTGCTGGGAAGTGGCGGTGCGGTCCCCTACGGCACTGCGTAGGATCCTACGGTCTTGGCGTGCATCCGTGCGTCGCTGCGGTCCGGTCCCAGGTCGACGGGCACGTGCACCTTCCGCCGACCACTGGCGACAACATCGATGTACTGTGGAGACCTCACGCCCCACGTGTTGAGCAATTCGGCGGTACGTCCACCCGGCCTCCCGCATGCCCACTATACGCCCTCGCTCAAAGTCCGTCAACTGCACATACGGTTCACGTCCACGCTGTCGCGGCATGCTGCCAGTGTTAAAGACTGCGATGGAGCTCCGTATGCCACGGCAAACTGGCTGACACTGACGGCGGCGGTGCACAAATGCTGCGCAGCTAGCGCCATTCGACGGCCAACACCGCGGTTCCTGGTGTGTCCGCTGTGCCGTGCGTGTGATCATTGCTTGTACAGCCCTCTCGCAGTGTCCGGAGCAAGTATGGTGGGTCTGACACACCGATGTCAATGTGTTCTTTTTTCCATTTCCAGGAGTGTATATACTTTCATATACAGGATGAAAGTGAGCTCTATCGATAAAATTTACGAGGGTGTTCAGGGATAACTGCAGAGTAATGTTGTAAATATGATTTGCTCGATTTGTTACCGCTGTTGCCTTGGTCTCTTGAAAATACTTTCCCAACAGTGAAAATGCCAGTGATGTGCAGTCAGCAAAACGCATAACACAGAATAATACGAGAAACCTCTAACACCGACAGAGCAATACAGTGATGTGGTCTCTGTCGTTGTAGAGAAAGCTCAAGATAGCGTTGTTGCGGTGCTCTTATATTGCATTCAGTATAGCCATTATATAAGGTGCATATCGGCCACCGCAGCAGCAGTAAATGTACTCATACTTCTGTGTAATGCACAACTAACACTGTCCGAGAAACAACAGAAGCCTGAGCACGGGGAATGAAGTGGTATTACTGCTGTCAACAGCAAATGCCGTGAGTGAATGTATCAAAGTTGATTTCCAAGCGAGAAACACTGTGGATGTCGTCAACATTTCCACTGGTGTACAGATGTTTTCAGTGGCATAAATGGCGGTAAGAAGTCAAACTAACTGCAGTTACTCTGTTTCGAGCCACTGCAGATCATGAGTTCCTTTAAAAGACTTATCCTATTCCATTAGTAGTTACTTATTTTTGTGGTAGTTTAGGGCCGAAGGGATTGAGTATTTTAGCAGCGAAAATCCCCGGCATCTGTGTTGTTTTGTTTAGCGAGTAAGTTATTACGTCCACAGCAGCCATTCTCTCTAGTCTGTGGCAATAAGTATTAAAATTTTTCTACATACTCGTGATCTAGAAGAGAGGCGGAAACAAAATGATGATTTTATTCGGAGTTGAAGTATTTTTGTGATTGTTAGACTCTTTTCATTGTGTAGAAGAGGACACTTTGAGTTCAAGAATACCAGGTGGTGCAGTGATTAGCACACTGGACTCGCATTCAGCAGAACGACGGTTCAAACCCGCTGTAGACACATGCCGGGGCCGCGAGAGGTAGCCGCGCGGTCTTAGGCGCCTTGCCACGGTTTGCGCGGCTTCCCCTGTTGGAGGTTCGAGTCTTCCCTTGGGCATGGGTGTGTGTATTGTCCTGAGCGTAAGTTAGTTTAAATTAGATTAAGTAGTGTTTAAGCCTAGCGACCGATGACCTCAGCAGTTTGGTCCCATAGGACTTACCATCACCACATGCCGGAATGGTTCGTTTGGAAAGGAACGGCAGACTTCCTTCCCCGTCCTAAATACAATCAGAGCTCGTGCTCCATCTCCGATGACGTCGATATCGACGGGACGTCAAACCCAGTCTTCCGTTTTTCAACTGCTGGGAGATAGTACGCTAATAGGAGCAACAAGGCAGCAATAGCCCAACAGATGTGTGTAGTTCAGAATTCTATTGTAAATCTGGCCTAGTTTTTCTTAGGAATGTCCATTTGTGGCAGCAGAAAATGGTGACTACTATGACTGCAGGTTGTTTCTCTGACCGAAAATTTAAAAAGAACCTATAGTCGAGTCGGCGCAAGTTGAATCTGACAGCTGGCAGCATTGCAGCAGTTGCCGCTGGTGCAGCGCAATTCATTGCCATGTAGTGTAAGGTAAACTTTATAATTCTTCATCGCCATGCGCGTACTTAAATTTGTTGTCTGAGATGTTAATATGAATTTGTTTCAATCTTTTTGTGATTTGTAAGCACTAATTAAGTCAGACTTGTAGTGTTCAATTTTTTATTTAATGGTTTGCAGAAATGTTTTCAATAATATGGTTTTCCAGAAAATAATTTTTCGCTAGTGATTTACTTGAATTTAAATATTTTACAAATTTTCCCAGATCATAGTCATCTCCTGTTTAATAACCAGAGGACCAGTTATGCAGCTCTGTCAACAAGCAAAGTCAGTTTTTTTTAATAATGCAAATCTCAGACAAATGTTGTTCAGTAGTAGTAGATAGGCCAGCATTGCACTAATCTGTGCAATTTAGGAGCAGATAAATAGACAGCGTTATCCGGCGACACCATTATGAGATAAGAATTTTTCAGCTTATTCAAGTTGATTTCACAGGGCCATGACGAAGCGCTGCTTACGTCCAAAATTTATCAGTTTCAATTCTCAGTCAATTCTGTACCGAAAATTTTTATATACGGGAAGGTTACAACGTTTACTAAAACAAACCGCTTACCGATGACGACGGAACAAACACAAAAGTTAATGCTGTCTTTAACCTGTAATAGGGCTGTGTACGGACGACACATCCTATGGCAACGACTGGCAGATTTGATACAAGAACTACGCGAGTTAAACATGTATTAGCAATGAAACAAGAACTTCAGTGATGTAGTGTGTAGCAATGTTTCATTCGTGCTAGAATAACAACAAAATATGCTGTACATAGGTAAGGACTATAAGAACTACTTTCAGTGATATTATGACGCCAAATGTTTGAGCAATGCAGCTGGTGCCCAATGGCAGAGCGTATGTTTGTTTACATGAGGGTTCGGCTCAGATGAGCAAAGTATAGGTATCAGTTAGCAACTCCCGTAATGTTATTAATCAGCCACAGAAATCTTATTCTTGAATTGGTTTTTATTAACACAGCAGACCATACCAACCGAAATTTGGGAGCAGCAAAGGTACTGGCTAGCAGGACAAGTAAATTGCGTTATGTGCTCCATCTTTTTCACTTGCTTCTTCCATTGACGCTTCTCGCTCCAGAAGCGTTTCAAGACAGAGATTACAAAATTCCCCTACAGCAGACCAAAAAAAAAAAAAAAATCCCCAAAATGGTACTAGTTCGGCAACTTTTCCCCAAATATCTTAAACCTACCTATTCCTCTTACGCGTTCACAGCTTGAAGAGGGGGAATTACTACGTATGTGTTTAGGGCCATAAAACAAATATATACATCAAAAATTATGTACGTAAACTAAAATTTTTAATTTGTACTTAAAAACAATAGCCTTACAGAAACATATAAAACATACTGTAGGGGGACCGCATTTCTTTTCTCATCCATTTTTCATCGTTCTATTGATTTCCTGTTAGCGTACCAATTATATCTTAGTCCGCACCTCGACACCACCATTCACAATGCTACTGTAAACACACAATATCAATGCCTATGACTTAGCTCGTGAAGGCTCTTACCCGCCAGCGTGTCATTACGTTACATTTGTATATAACCAATCAAACCAGTTTCGAGAGAAGTCAACACTGGACATACAATACAAAACCCATCAAAGCTAAAACGACGAAATCCAATATATCGTCTCCTCAGAACTCGATATGACCACGAAAGGTCGTTATCCCAGACAGTCGTTACTGGGCATATACACATCATAGTGATGTCGCCAAGAGATGCCACCGCGGTCAGCCTAATGTTTCCCACAAAAGTAAACGTGTATCAATTGATGTGAAGAAAAAGTATATAGTCAATATCTAAGTATCTGTTGTTCGAACTAAAATATCAGCGATGGCGATGGAAATAAGGCTGGGCAGATAAAATACTTCCCCAATTTCTCTGGTATCTAAATTTTCTTCCCTAAAATTTTCTGCAAGGTTTTCGTTTCCTATAAAGAGCCCCAAAAAATCACTTTTCCCCAAAATTGCGTAGAAAAGAGACCGTAATCTGGAATCGCTGCGCACCAGTCCTCAGTCGGCAGAAATCGGCAAAAATCGGAAGGTTTCGGTCAAATAGCATATTTGCTCCAGCATCCGTCGACCTTGAAGAACTTAACATTATCGTAGGAAGTAGCAACAAGAAATCCATTGTTGATCATGAGGGAGGTGTGTAGGCGGCAGGTGTTGCACTGTTGCCACATAAACCAGCGTTAGCGTTAGTTGTCTGATCGGTAGTAGCCTTTCCTTCTTGATGCTACTTGGTCGAGAAGACATTGTGACAACAGCGTGCGTTTAGTGTCGCCGGTCGAAGGAAAGGTTCCTTCTCGGAAGCTGAAAGTAACAGTATGGGGATTAGGATAGCTCACGTATCTCCCCTAAACCGTCTTTCTTTCTCGTTTTTTTTCCGGATAGTTTTTGTGCCCCCTGTACGTCTGCGCCCTTGGCCGTGGCCTATCTCGCCACGCCCAGTGTAGCAGCTAACGACGTCGAGGTTGGTAGCCAGAAACCACCACAAAGAACCTCCTGCCCAGCGCCATGTTATGCCAGGACCTCACACACGCAGAGGAAAAGCAGGAGCCTGTAATACAGATCGTGAGGCATAGCGTTCGTGCGGTGTAAATTATCGTCGTAATTTACGTAGCCGGGAGCTGAATCGCCCGAAGCCTGTAACCAGACGCTCAAATAATACAGTACTGTACTGCCTACAGGCTAACTAACATACCATATGCCACAACGTCGTTTCTCGTTGCTCACAGTTCTCTCTCCCGCTCGTCTCGAACCTACAGTCCGTTCTAAATATCAGAATATATTCCTTTTGTAGTCTGATGTTTTTGTTATCAGTTACAAAGTCCCCCCCCCCCCCCCCCCCCTTAGATACTTCGTGTTCAGAAAACATTTTCACAAAACTCACCAACATTTTCATATGCAGTATGTTGTTATGTCCCAACAGATACTTAATGCGCGGTCTCTAATTTCTTAGAACGATAAAGAAATACCAGATTAAGGTATTTGCTCTTCCAGTATTTCATCTGTTTATACATATTTTTAGGTTTCCAAGTCTGCACAACGCGGTCGCGATTCTTAAATAGATGTATTTGTTCACTGTTTTCTATGTAGATCAACCTGAAGATTCCTAAATAAGGCGAAAGGCGTAGTTGAATAATAAAAGATCTAAAATTGCAACCAAGACTGTTTTTAACCAATACTGTAACTAGACTTGCTTCACTATATCGGTTGACGCAAGAATTTAGAGCATAAAACAAATCCCAAAATTAGGTAGCATACTACCATTTGCCGAACACCGCGTTTCGACACCATGACGGAGGCATCCAATAAGTGCTCAAAACTCTTAAGGTTGGCATTTTAGAGCCCATTTTTAAAAGACATTTTTTCTTGATTTGGTCCATACTATACCTTCCCAAAATACGGAATGCAAAGATTTTGCAGTAGAAGACATTTGTTTCACAGTAGCGAAGATGAGAGGTGCTCATAGGTATTAAGGCATGCATTCTAGAGCCGATATTTACGGGACGGTTTTGCTTCGAATGATCGCTCCTGATCGTTCCTGTCATATCCCTGAATGACCGGCCGGCCGCAGTGGCCGTGCGGTTCTAGGCGCTACAGTCTGGAGTCGAGCGACCGCTACGGTCGCAGGTTCGACTCCTGCCTCGGGCATGGATGTGTGTTATGTCCTTCGGTTAGTTAGGTTTAAGTAGTTCTAAGTTCTAGGCGACTGATGACATCAGAAGTTAAGTCGCATAGTGCTCAGAGCCATTTGAACCTTTTTTTGAACCTGAATGACCATTCCTCCTGGAAACCCTGTATCAGGGAAGATTAGGCACCGTTTGTCTCATTCAGAAATAAAAGAACACTATGTATGACCGGACATGTGTTCCGGCACAGCTCTGGAACGTTTCCAACAGTCATAACGAAACTTGGTGCGTAGGTGACTTCGAACTTGGGACTGTTGCTGTTCAGATAAGATACGAGAAGCACTCTTTAGGGAGGGGCTGCAGTGAAAGAGTTTAGATGTAAAGCGTGACCGGAACCGTTGAAACATTTTCAATCGAATTGATTCCTATTTTTAAAAAAATGAAAAGAAATTCTGTTGGACTAGTGTACTTATAGCACTCCTAGGGCTAGGGGCGTGGACGTTCTGTATTTATAGTTTTAAAAATATGTGATGAAACTAATTTTGCTGGTACGCTAAAGACATATTTCATTTCTTTTCCTATCTAATATAAGATTGGGATAAATAAATCATCAGCCACATCTGAGTGAGGAGCTAGTTGTCTAAAGAAGTTGGGAAAACGTATGTGGCTTCTAAATATTTTATTTGGTTGCTACAGGCTACGAATTAAATATATTTTGAGAAACTGAATAATTCTGCAATTTCTTGCAATATTTGTTCCTAACTCCTAGTTCCAAAACCTGCCAGAGGTCTGAAATGACGACTATTGGAACTTCGTAAGACTTCAAAGTATGACATCTACAGAAGCGGCTCTATCGCGCATTCCAGGTGTGACAGTCCAGCACTGATTAAAAGCGGTAGGGTAGTGAGAAAATGAAATGGTTGAAATGGCTCTGAACACTATGGGACTTAGCAGCTATGGTCATCAGTCCCCTAGAACTTAGAACTGCTTAAACCTAACTAACCTAAGGACATCACACAACACCCAGTCGTCACGAGGCAGAGAAAATCCCTGACGCCGCCGGGAATCGAACCCGGGAACCCGGGCGCGGGAAGCAGGGTAGTGAGAAAGAGGCGCAATATTTGCTCACAATTTTATGTCACGAATTGTTCCATCTCAGTCATAAGAGGAGCTGCAAACACATCACACATAGCGGTTTAGTGGTGTGGTTCGTATGTGGCTGAGTGATGTACGGCAAGGATCCAAGACTGTAGGCACACAAGAAAAGGCGCGTCGTGAGTCACCGTGTCAGAACGCAGGCGACCCTAGCTTTTCCTGGGGTCAGAGGCCGTAGGGACAGCTGCCAGCATGAGCCTTCTCAAACGTACAGTGGGTGACGACTCTTCGGCAAACGAAGACTAGAGGCCTCAATTCCAGTACAACAGTATCAGCAGCAGAATCATCAGTATTTGTCACTCACTGCTGGGAATGTCTTCTTTCTGAATTGATGTCTTCCATTAGATCGTCTTGTATGCTGTCTATTTTCGCGAGGAACTTGGCACATAATTTTCTTAGGGCCCTTCGGCGGTTGAGGATGTCATTATCACACTCATTTCTATTTCAATTTTATCCTGATTCCTCAGCTTATGATTTTTTACATTATCCATTTATTTTCTTTCCTAACAATTTTGCTGTCAGCAATCGCAAACACTATCTCTTGACTAACCTAGCCAATTTTGACGAAATAGGGAAATCTTCCGATCAGTACAGATGAAAACAGAATATTCAGTTAAACGTTACGTTATACTCCCCCACTAATATACTGAGATTAAATTCATATTCCATGTTCTATCTAAGTTTTTTAGGAAAGATTTTCTTGCTATTGTCAGTCTTGTGTCGTCCTTACTTCTGACATTATCAGTTATTTTGCAGCGTAAGTAGCAAAACTCGTCTATTCCTTTCAGAGTTTCATTCTGTAAATTAATTTTCTCAGCATCACCTGCTTTAATTCAACAACACTCCAGTACCCATGTTTCACTTTCATTGCGGTTCATCCTACAAACTTTTCGCAAGACGCTACCCGTTACGTTCAATTGACTTTCCAAGTCCTTTTCCTTCTCCGGAAGGATTACAACATCACTGGCCAAAGAAATAGGATGGATGTTCCAGTGAAGTAACATGGGCGATATACGTTTTAGTTGGCAACGACCGATGCGCAGCAAAACCTAGTCGTTTGGTTCAGATCTTTCAGAGCGATCCTCCTGAAAAAGTCTTGTAAGCCGTGAGGGTGATCAAACGTTGTTCCTTAATCAAAACCTCGCCGTATTATTTGACAGATAAGTTGAATATTCTCCATTTTGGACGTCAACGTTTGTACCATTTTCACGAAGTTGAATATTCTCGAGTTTGGACGTCAACATTTGTACCATTTTGAGGAAACAGTTTGTGCCGTTCACAAATCTACTACTTTCCATTGACTCGTTGCTGTAAGTTTCCGTCTTGGAAAACCCGATATATTTCTTACCGCAATAGAAAGAAGCTCCGTCTACAAATGGTGCCAATCCGAAATACGTAATTCCATAGGTACTACCTGTTACGCGAACGCTTTATCTCTAGCCCCATCAGGACACGACTATGGCACATTTGTGATATAAGTAACTTTCAAAATCATAGGTCTACAAGAAGCGTTATTAGGTAACATACGAACAGCAAATAGAAGAGCGGAGTAAGTGGATAAGGCAATTCACGTTCATTACTGAGAGGTTCTTTATTAATGCTTGTATTATGGCTTGCTCGTGTTGCTACATTTAATGCACTAATAATGTACATATTGATTAGGCCAATTTACGTAAAGGACGGTAAAACTTTACTGAGAGAAAAAAAACTTTGTATTGTTTTCTCTTTCCCAGTTCAAAAAATGTGAAAATGGTTTTGAACAGGGTTATGTAGGTTTGGGCACAACTGTCAAGATGTGACATCGGTATCTAAAAGGGTAAAACGCCGTCCTTATGCGGGTTTTATCATCGTTCCAGCATATATGTTTTATGCATTATGTGTGCTGGAGAGTGACAAAACCCGCGTAAGTGTACCACGTTTTGCACTTTTGTCACATGAACTTCACATCTTGTGCCGGTACGCACTACACGCACTACGGTTGTACGAGCCGGCCAGTGTGGCCGAGCGGTTCTAGGCGCTTCAGTCTGGAACTGCGCGACCGCTACGGTCGCAGGTTCGAATCCTGCCTCGGGCATGGGTGTGTGTGATGTCCTTAGGTTAGTTAGGTTTAAGTAGTTCTAAGTTCTAGGGGACTGATGACCTCAGATGTTAAGTCCCATAGTGCTCAGAGCCATTTGAACCATTTGAACGGTTGTACGAAACACTTATTAGGGACGCCACCACATGTTGCTTTTTCCCACACTGATATGTACAAAGTGAAGATTTGAGAAGAAAAGAGAAGCCTATGAAGGAAAATGACTTCCATTAAGAAATTTTCCATTACTCACAAATCAGCCCTCAGTTTGTGAATGCTGTTGGCAACAAATATTCGCGTCACTTGGTCACATGTTGAAACTGGTAAAACACGCTGCTTGAAAGCTTTCCTATCGGACAGTTGGCATGCTGACTTCTGAAAACTCTACACAGTTTACTAAAAACACTACAAGTTATTTTTGGTCATCTGTTTATATATTTTCGTTAGTCGTTGGCTTAAACTGTCGTAAATACACAGTTGGCTATGAAAGTTGTAACAACATAAAGGCGCTTGGATGTGCGAATGATTAGGATTAAAGGGCAACCGTGAAGTTAACTGTAAAGCCACCTGCTGTTGTTGTTTTGTTGTTGTGGTCTTCAGTCCGAAGACTGGTTTGCTGCAGTTCTCCGCGCTAGTCTATTTTGTGCGAGCATCTTCATCTCCGAGTAACTACTGCAATTTATATCCTTCTGAATATGCTTGCTGCTTTCATCTCTGGGTCTCCCTCACGATTTTTACCCCCAACACTTTCCTTCAGTACTAAATTGGTGATCCCTTTATGTCTCAGAATCTGTCCTGTCAACCTATTCCTTCTTTTTGTCACGTTGTGGAACAAACGTTTTTCTCACCAGTTCTATTCCGTACCTCTTCATTAGTCACGTGATCTACCCCTCCAATCTTCAGCATTTTTCTGTAATACCGCATTTCAAAAGATTCAATGCTCTTTTTGTCCAAACTGTTTATCGTTCTAGTTTTACTTCTATAAGTAGCTTCGCTCCAAACGAAAACCTTCGGAAGAGACTTCCCAACAATTAAATCTGCATTCGATATTAACAAATTTCTCTCCTCAGAAAGGCTTTTCATACCACTGCCAGTCTACATTTTGCATCTTCTCTGCTTCGGCCATCATCAGTTATTTTGCTGCCCAAGTAGCAAAACTCGTCTACTACTTTTAATGTCTCGTTTTCTAATTAATTCCCTTAGTAGCACCTGATTTAATCTGATTACATTCCATTATCCTTGTTTTTCTTTTCTTGGTGTTTACCCTATATCCTCCTTTCAAGACAGTGCCCATTCCGTTCAACTGCTCGTCCAAGTCCTTTGCTGTCTCTGACAGAATTACAGTGTTATCAGCAAACCTCACAGTTTTTATTTCTTCTCTCTGAACTTTAATTCCTACTCTTCATTTTTCTTTGCTTTCCTTTAGAGCTTGCTCAGTGTACAGATTGAATAACGTTAGCGATAGGCTACAACCCACACTAACTCACTCGTCAATCATTGCTTTCCTTTCATGTCCCTCGACTCTTGTAACTACCGTCTGGTGTCTATAGAAACTACAAATAGCCTTTCACCCCTCACTCTATTTTATCCGTGATACCTTCAGAATTTCAAAGTCAGTATTACACTCAATATTGTCAAAAGTTATCACTAAGTCTAAATATAATAAACGTAGGTTTTCCATTCCTACATATCTCCAGAATCCAAACAGACTATGCAGCGGGTTTCCCTTTCATAAATCTCATTTGACTGTTGATTGTTTGTGAGAAAATCGTGGTACACCTCGCGTTAGAGGGGGTGACGTCTTCCAGCACGTGTTGCGTCCAACAGCTGCAGGACCGTGGCCAATCGACACTGTGGTTTTTCCATTCCCAACGTTGCTGCACGCTGTGGTCAGGATTCTCGAGTGTTATGCTAATACGGAATTGATAGATTCAGGAGGACCATACCCACCGCCACATGGGATCTCGCTGGCACCACGCGACTAGCGCAGGTCACACACATTATTCACTTCGTCCCAACAAACTACAGCTCCGTCACATACTTTGAGTAAGGGGATGGGTTCGTTTGCAGTAAGAACAGCGCGACGAGGTCTGGAACACTCCAGATTGCCAGCATGTTGCGGCTTCCTGTGACGTGGTAGCAGAGAGACTGGTGTGCTTACAATATTGCGGCTCACATCAACACTGGAGGCAGAAGTGCACGACGTTGTCCTTTCAGACGTCTCCCTGCTCTACGTGCAGCATTATAGACATATAGACATATCTTCTGTCATCTGGCCCCAACGCACTACGGCGCTGGATTCATTTTTGCAACACATAAAGTCTCTTCATCCAAACATCAAGTTCACGCTGGAGATGGAGAAAAACGACAAACTCCCATTCCTGGACGCGTTGGTGTTGAGAAAAGAGGATGGCAGCTTAAGTCACACTGTGCCGTAAATCTACACACACGGGTTTCTACTTACAGGCCACCGGCTGTCACCATCTTGGACAAGCAAGTGGCGTGCTTAGGACGTTGGCCCACAGAGCACGAGCTACATCGGATTCTGACAGATCGTCTGACGATCTACACCACCTCCGTACGGTGTTTTTAGAGAACAGATATTCTGAACAGGAGATTCGCTGTGCCTTACGTCCGGCGCGTGCTAGAGAAAGTGAGGAGCTGGAAGAAAGTGATGAGCAAAGAGGACTGGTCATTTTCCCATACGAAAATAGGAAAATTCTTGAAGAAAGATGAAGTTAAATGCGTCTTTCGTCCGCCAACTAAACTGAGCTCTTTTAGGCTCAGTGAAAGATAATCTTGGTTTAAGCAAGCCTGGTGTCTGTAAGATACTCTGTAGCTGCGAGATGTCGTACACTGGAGAAGCCTGTCGCACCAAAGAGGACAGGTATGTCATACATCGACGACACACATGTCTGGACCAGCCAGAGAAATCTGCAGTGGTCGAGCAGTGCCTCACTACAGAACATTGTATGGAATACGAAAACACCGAAATTCTGTCGTTGACATCTTCGTACTGGGATAGCATTATTAAAGAAGAATGGAAATTCGCAGCTCGATTAATTTGCTTAACAGGAACACAGGATACCAACACAGTACGGCATGGGATCCAGTGCTGGCCGTGTCAAAATCACAGTGAACACAAAAAAGAGCCGTTGGTCGTACGAGGGATGAAGTTGCGGTGGCGACATAGGAATTTGGTGATCTGCATAGCTGCGCTTTTGGTTAGCGAAATATGGAGCGTTCACGCCTGCGCAGTTTCTCCCCTGATTGTCATAAACAGGAGGTTCAGTCACAGTCTGAACAGTGTGTTCGTCACACCTGAAGAGGTCAGTCAGTTGTGCCAGTGAAATATTGTGGAGTTTTCACAACTATATTCATCTCGCCAGAGAATCATATTTACTAGTCCGTCGGGAAAGCTCAAGCAACACATCAACACATCTGTGTGTGGAGGCTCCAGAAGAACAAACGTTGCCGTATTGCATTCATCATCTATGTACAGACCCAGCATTTCAGTATTGCGTACACAATATGATCATCTGTTGGTGAAATCTAACATAAGAAGATCGAAGGACACAGTGACCTGATGTATAAAACTGGTAGAATACAAAACAGTCTTTGCTCTTAGCTCGTATTTCTATTATATTATGACCACTTTCGATCTACATGTTGCCCCAGAAATGTTGCTACAAACTTCTACGTGCTGTAGTGGGTGTCTTGAGGAACAAATTGAGGATAGGAAAACGACTCCATAAACGCCTTTCAACAAAGCTACAGAGCGTCGAAGTTATAACCTGCCGTTAGGCCTCCCCTTTGGCAGCAAGCGTGGCTCTGTAAGCTGACGGACCGTAGACGGAACGTCTCGCAATGTTGTTTGCTGTTTAGCGATCGCGATTCATTGCCACGATCGCTGATGGAAAAGATGCAGCTAGCGGCTGCATAAACAGGCCTTGTCTCCCATGAATGCGATGTTCTGTTGACTCAGTGGATCACGGTTTTGGACACGGATTTCTACGCCCAGTTTAGTTTTCTCCTGGAACCCTTTAAAATCTCCAGTGATTCTCGGTGTACAGGAAAAAAAATAAACAGCAGTGGAAACCAATGTCTGAAACCGTAATCCACCAAAGCAACAGAGCATCACATTCATAGGAGACAAGGCCAGCCTACGTAGCAACTAGCTCTGTCTTCTCCACTGGGATCGTGGCGACGAGTTGCAATCGCTGAATAACGAACAACATTACTAAATGCTGCACCTACGGTCCGTCAGCGTACAAAGTCACGTTGCTGCCGAAGGGTTGGCCTAGTTGCAGGCGCCAGTACCTGTGCCTTCGATGCTCTGTAGCGTCGTCAGTTGACGTTTCTCGATTTGTTCCCCAAGACATCCTCCGCAACCCTTCAAAATTTATCGCAACATTTCTCGGAGACAATTGTCATTTGTCTGTCATTCTAAACCACTATACACATGATAAACAGATGTTTAACCGATACAAGTACCGTCAAAAGATCTAAAGACACAATAAAACTGTGGCACACACAATCGAGCCATAGTGTAAAGTCACCATCAACATACTTTTGCAAATTGTCTAAACAGAAGTCCGTATATTCCTTTCATAGTGTCCCTGAGAAAGGGGAACTGAAAGAAGAAAAGAAGGGTTGTTTACATTGTGCTATTTTTAGACCAGTTACTCATTTATTATATAAATGCCGATGTTTCACTTTATTTCACGTTGACACAGCAACTGTTGGCAAGATGAGACCATAACCAACATTGCCAACGAGAGCTCGATTTCAGACAGTGATGAGACGAAGTGAACATATTTTCTTTGATTTCCGTATAATATCGTAGCTAATTTCAACAACGTTTCCACATTTACTTTCGAAATTTCAAAAACAATAAGCGGCACAATGACGTACTGACAGGCATTCATCCTTTAGAGACAAATCGGAAACTTCTGCGTGCAGCCGCAGACCAGTTTTCTGTTATATTGCTCCCCTCTCAGTTATTCAGAATTTGCATAATAATCTTGCACACCCGGAGAAACCGGGTTACTAAGTGCACTGACTTTCGCTCTAACTGCTCGCTTTCTGCCTTCAACCGGCATTGATATGGTTGCAACATGCTTCAACATTTTAAAGAATGTAATATGTACCTTGCCTATAGCTCCCGGACAGATAGTAGAATTTCCATATTCTGCCTGCGGTTAATAGAATTTCCATATTATGCCTGCGTTTTGCTTCCTACAGAAACTGCGTCGTACGTTCCTGAATTTTACACTCCATCAGATGCAACTGTGAGATAGGGCCCTTAACTGAAATCCAAGCACATGCACTGGTCTAATGATAACAAACAACGAAAACTGTTAATTAAAAGCGGAATTCGGCATTATCCGTGCTGTTAGTTCTGGTTTTCCACTTCATAACTCCTAGCCAGAATACCACTTCAGACGGATTGTTCAGTTGCATTGGAATCTACCTTTTCTTGCGTCCAAACAATACTCCATATAATACTAAAACCATCAGGCTGGAATACACTGTAGAACAATGCACTACGCCTTTGTTGCTCTTGTAGCTTTTAAGGACTGGTACACACAACGGTTTTTCAAAAATATGGAAACACCGGAGAGATGCATGCTTAAACATAAGTGCAGATGCTAATCAAGCCTGCAGGTTTTGCTGTTGTATCTGACCACGAACGGCACCTGTAAAATGCCCTCAGTGTCCTTCGTGGACACTATGTAGTTGCGAGTGAATTATTTCAGAGCTAAATTCGACCATGGAAATATTGTTTGTGCTCGTATGGTGGCTACTTCCATAACCAAGGAAGCCGAAGAGTTTCTTGTTTCAAGAGCATCATTTCGAAGATTTTTACAGAATACAGGGAAAGAGAAAAAATATCGTCCATTAAATCAGAACGAAATAATTGTGTATGGAATGATCGTGAGAGACGGCCATTGAAGAGGACTGTGACGAAAAATAAGGCGACGACAGATGCAACAGTCGCTGTAGAACTGAATGCCACACTTGCGAACCCTGTCAGCAATAATAATAAAATAATAATAATTAAAAAAACCACGAAGCTAGCTCCAGAAGCAGTTAATTGCTGAGGGAGCTGAATAGCATAACTGGGAGAAGTGGAGCCTAAGCCATAAAACATGGACTATGGAGCAATGGGAGAAATCGGATGACTGTTCTTTCATACTGTTTCTAACTTCTGATCGAGTTAACATCCCAAAAGTGAAACCTGGCTCGGGTTCGGTGATGATTTGGACAGCCATATAGTGGTGCACCATAGGCCCCATGGCTACTCTGCAAGATTGCGTTACTGCCTAGGATTACTCATATGTTCGTATGTGATCATTCTGGCTTATGAAGTCCTTCCCATGGCACAGTGTTTGTTCTCTCAATGCTGATGCTGTGTCCCAAGACGACAGGGTCCCTATTAACACAGCTCGTATTGTTCAGTACTGATTTTTTGAGCACGAGAACGAATGGCCGCATGACACCTGGTCACCACAGTCACCATATTTCAGCTTTGTTAGCCTCTGCAGTCTACTTTGGAGAGAACGATACGCGATCGCTGTCCACCTTCATCACCATTACCTGAACGTGACGTTTTTATTCATTCATTCCGAGGCCGTTGGAAGCTGTTTTAATATCACAGGATTCCCTACAACGTATTAGTCGAGGTAATGTGTAATGTTCTTTTTTGTTTTCCTATATTTTTCTCAAACCCCTGTGTATTGAAGCAGTATGTAGCGCTATATGTAAACATTAACTGATGATGCAGCTTGAGCTTCAGTGACGTGAACCATTCAAGAATAAGTCCGCTTTTTACGTCAGTCTCAGTTTTCGTAGTTGATATGCACAAAGCAAAGTTGTTGTTGTTGTGGTCTTCAGTCCAGAAACTGGTTTGATGCAGCTCTCCATCTACTCTATCCTGTGCAAGCTTCTTCATCTCCCAATACCTACTGCAACCTACATCCTTCTGAATCTGTTTAGTGTATTCATCTCTTGGTCTCCCTCTACGATTTTTACCCTCCACGCTGCCCTCCAATACTAAATTGGTGATCCCTTGATGCCTCAGAATATGTCCTACCAACCGATCCCTTCTTCTAGTCAAGCTGTGCCACAAATTTCTCTTCTCCCCAATTCTATTCAATACCTCCTCATTAGTTATGTGATCTACCCATCTAATCTTGAACATTCTTCTGTAACACCACATTTCGAACGCTTCTATTCTCTTCTTGTCTAAACTATTTATCGTCCACGTTTCACTTCCATACAAATACTTTCAGAAACGAAAGCAAAGTATGGTTGTCCCAACTCTTTCAGGAAAACAAATTGGGACATATTGACATGCACCCCATCGCCTTGCTCTTACCCCATTGCTTCCACAAGCAACGTATTTGGCTGCACTTCTTCTGAGTGAGGGAAAGACTTTCTCTCTGTCTTTCTCTCTCTCTCTTTTGCCTCCCTAGTAGTAGGGTAACTTCCATTCTGGGCCATTTTGTTAGAATAGGTTGCACCCATTCAAGGACAAACTTGATTGATTTACAACCCTCACCCTTCCCCTCAACCTATCGATATGCTAATTGATTTATGACATCCTACAGAAAATCTGTCCTTCTGAGAAACCCCCACCCCTCCCCCTCCCCCTCCTCCACATCCACTTCTCTGAGAAATCTCCAACCCTCCCCCTCACCCTCAATGATATAAGCACATTTTTGATATCAAATTAATTGACTAATAATTAAACTGATAAATTAAAGACCTCCTCTGGGAAATCCCCAAACTTTCTCCCTCCAGAAAAACCTGCACTGCTTTTGATATCAACTCACCTGAGTAGTTAATGAAAATTGATCAGAAATTGGTGGGAAATAGCTCATCCACTCTTATGACATCATGGGATTTCCTTGCATAGTTAGGTCAAAATACTTACTGCTGCCAGTGGTATTCGATCCCACAGCCCCTCAGTTCCCTACTCCTTCTAAAAATATTGACACATCTTTGATTGATACAAATGTCACATCAATTCAGTTTCAGTGTACAGAATATTGTCTATTTAAACAATTTGTGGGATACGAGGTAGTGTATGAAATATTTATACAACCTGTGCCATTTTTTTCTATTACACAAGGAATGCTGTCAAGGTATAACTTTCACCACAAGTAATTACATTGCAGTCTGCAAAAAAAGCACTTACGCTGCAGCTGCAGCTTAAGACTGGGAATGCCATGCATCACCTGTAGCACCGCATCCCCAACAGGACTGTGAAACGTGTGCAAGTGTCAAAACCACTGTTGGAACCTTGCTGCCAGATCCATGCGCTGCACTCGTACCACTGTAGCAACTACTAGTCAGTACTAATTCCCCCCCCCCCCCACCCCCCCCAACGAAATCATCAGGTGCCGACATTCCTTTGATTCCAGGCTCACATCATGCCTCTCTCTCTCTCTCTCTCTCTCTCTCTCTCTCTCTCTCTCTCTCTCTCTCTCAACTCCTTGCTTCCTGTTTGTGTGAACCAACATATGCAAATACACAGAGACCAAGATACAGTACCCTCCACCCCTCCTCCCTTTCATGCCCCTTTCCCGCGCCCTCACCACTTATGCAGACCTGACATTGGTAGTCGGTATATCCCTTTGTTCTCACGCATCCACTACCATGGAATCCTAGAGCAGATAGAACAAAGGCAATCTAGAAGAACTGCAAAGCCATTACAAAAATATTGGGCCATGGGTGTCTTGGAAATAGGTCCACCAGCTTATGAAATTGATTAACTAATGAGTTAAATTGATATCCTCTGTGTGGGAGAGATTTATCTCGCGTACTATTGCTGGATACTAGGACTAGTACATGTGATGGGATTCAAACCTGCAGCCACAAGTTTCCAAACCCTACTCTTCACCCTTCCAGACATTTTTTTCCCTTGTCTCATACTGATGGATGCTGACACAGTTAAGTCGTTAGCCCAGGAGTTCATTCTGTTACAGGTAGCTGAGAATTTAAAATTTCAGCTTAGCAGCATGCTATGTCCTTAAACAATTTGTGGGAGGGGCTGGACAGATGCGTGCTTGCAATACCACTATCGGATAAAATAAAATTATCGACTGGAATTTGACATAGTGTTTGGGTTCTTAAAGCACTATATAATTCCTAAGTTTGTGCTCTCCACTACAATGAGAAGGAAGGGCCTACTGCGTGATATGACAATAACAACAAATACCACGACAAGAGAAAGTCCACAGCAATATATTGAGAAGCACTAAACGAAACACATTAAAGCAAGATCCAGTATGTGGTAGTAATTGTCATGGTTAGATGTCAGAGATCGCTGAAACCTTCATACATGCTGCAAGCTCATGTCCTGATATCCACAAGCAGCACCCCATGGCAGATGTCATGCACTGCATCTCAGCGATCGAAACCAGTCTGCAGATGGACTGGACCCACCAGACAGGACTGCCTGGTAATGGAGGGTGTCAAGGATTACCAAAGTGGTTGTAATTTGGATGCTATCAACACGTCCAGCGCCACAGTCGCCATATTGTATCTTCTGAAATTTCCACTCACAACACACGCCATCACGAAGGCTGCCCAACTCATACTGAGTATTAGATAGCTACTTACCCGATCAGAGGGTGACATCGTGAGGTCAACTGCATCCCTGTTCCCCACCTGACCAGTTTGGTGGCTCAACGACGTCTCTGGTCTTAAGTCAGAAATGTCAATTCGTTCGGGTCGCCGGCAACTGTGGCCAGGGGGTTCTAGGCGCTTCAGTCCGGAACCACGCTGCTGCTACGGTCGCAGGTTCGAATCCTGCCTCTGGAATAGATGTGTGTGACGTCCTTAGGTTAGTTAGGCTTAAGTAGTTCTAAGTCTAGGGGACTGATGACCTCAGATGTTAAGTCCCATAGTGCTCAGAGCCATTTGAACCATTTTGCTCCGGTCACCAGCTACCTCTACCATACACCCGCATGCCAGGCAGAATAGTCCTAGGAAACCAGCCATATATTTATCAGTGTAAACAAAATTAAATATTACGATCGTAGCGCCAATCTGGTGACATTATATGAGGAGAGAAGTATAGGAAATACCCCCTCCTACGGCTGTGGCTCTGGAAATATAAATATTTATTCCAGTACTGGACATAATTTTCCGCGTAACATCTGCCATCCACCTTACGGCTATCGATGCTCTGAAATCTCAGTTTTCCACATCAGATCTATACCTCTCTTATGACCAAGCATAGTCATTTTCTTTTCACGTGTTGGAACATAAGCCATAGTAACTTTTCACTGCAATAAACACAGATATCAGACAAGCAGTGTACTTATCGTTTATATGTGTATAGCATCCGAAAAACAATGGGATGTCCACGCTCACACCAGCGAGATGTTTCGATTCTCCTCAGTTCTAGGAAATTATTTGAGGCTTAAGTCATCCAGTCAGTGCTTCCAGAATTTGCTATATCCCGCCAAAACTCTGTTAAAGAAGTGTTGCAAGGCACAGGCGTCCGGCGCTAAGTGATAATCAACAGCACTCCTGCAGACTAAAGGATTGGATAGACATCACTGGTATGGGCTGGTGTGCTGTAATAAACATCGCAGTCGCTAATGCAACTAAAGCACGTGAGGATCTGGTTAGGGGAACCAAAGAGAGGACGTTCTGTGTATCCATTTTGTTACAGCTGTGTTTCCCGTTCTGTTTGTACACTGTAGCAGATACAGTTGAACCCTAGCACTGCTATATTGTGCAGCTGTTTAAGAAATGAATCTATCACTCCTTACGATTGGATATACACCTCCCTCCCCACCAAGTGCGTTTAAATCACAATTCACCGTGTCAAATGTATCCTCCACATACTCGTAATACGAGTATACATATGAAACGTTGTACATGATTCATAGTCTGATCACTTCCCTCAAACGTCTGCTGGTATGTTGGAACATAAGCCACAGTACATTTACGTTCAAGCAGCATAAAGTTTGTGACTATCATATATAGGTGCATAGCGTGCGAAAAAATTATAACATGTCCACACTAGCAGCAGCTGGGTGTTGTTTCGCACTGCCGAGTACCAACCCCCCTCGCCCGCTTCATCGTCGGTATCACGTATTTGTCGAGGAATAAAGGGTGCAATTACAATTAAAAAGGCCCTCGTCTCATTTTAATCCTCCCGACTAAGACATCACTGTGGGTGCAATATACAGGAGTGAATCCATTTACGGTTAATTTTTCAAGGGGAAGCAAACAGTTAGAGAAATGTTTCCATGCCGTAACGATATCGCAAACTGTTCTGCATCGAGTCTAAGCACATTTTAAGTTCCCTTTGCTAAGCTTCATACCTATTTAACGCTTTGAAGGAGCAACGCCCCGAGACGATTTGATGAAGCCGGTAAAAATGAGTTTCTCACAAACAAAAAGAACCTGTTACAGCGCCCTAAAAAGATTGTGTTTGTTATATGTGCGAGAATATGATGAGTTGATGATACATATTAAACATGTCTGTTTTGATTCTATAACATGGGTCTCGAAGATGAATTTTCAAAATGAATACCATGTTACGTAAAAACTTCTTATAGGTTTGAATGCAAAGCGTGCTTTATTGCAAGCGTACAACAGATTTCTGCCTGTCACTTCAGAGCTATTTTGCCATAACATAATGGCATGGAAATGTTTCTCCACCTGTTTGGGTGACCTTGAAAAATTAACCTTAAATGGACGTGCACTGGTTTATTGCATTCCCGACAATGTCTTAGTTGGGATATTTGTATGATCTGGGTGTTAGGTCTACGATAATTATGCGTTTAAACATGCCAGAAGGCTCAAATGCAGTAACACCGACTTGGCGGTCCGAATATATAAGATACCAGTGTGTTGGCTGGATTTACAAGTATTAAAAATGTGAAAGGCTTTCGTGGATGTGTCGAAATCGAGAAAATTAAAACGGCATGAGGACATTTTTAATTGTAAATACACCCTTCATTTCTTGACTAATATGTGCTGCCGACGATGTGGCGGGGTGAGTGGGTGGGGAGCGTGAAACGACACCCAGCTTGTGCAAGTGTGAATATATCATAATTTTTTCGGACGCTGTGCACCTATAAATGATATAAACGTTATGCTGCTTGAATGTAAAGGTACTGTGGCTTATGTTCCAACACACCAGCAGACGTTTGTGGGAAGTGATCAGACTACTAATGATGTAAAAAATTATGTACGTCTAGTCGAACGGGATAGTGGGGGTAGGGATTGAAAATTAGAGGTTACAGGATTGAATCCTGCCACATATACCAGTCCTAATATTCACCAGTAGGATGCAAGGAAAAACTGTCCCACACTGAGGGGATTTAATTAATTAACCAATTAATTTCACAAAGTGGTAGAGATATTTCCAAGACATCCACAGCCCAGCATTGTTGGAAGGGCTACCTAGTTCTTACGGAATCATTTGTTCCATCCGCTCCAGGATTCCATAGCAGTGGAGGTGTGAGGGCAAAGGGAAGTATCGACTATCAACGCCAGGTTTGCATACAGGGCGAGGGCGACAGGGGAGGCGGATGGAAGGCAGAAGGATAGAGGGGGTGTATCTTGATCTGTGTGTGTTTGCATACATTACCTCACACAAACAGGAAGCAAGATGTAGAGAGAGAGAGAGAGGGGAGAGGGGCGGGTCGTGAGTCTGCTATCTAAGGGACACTGGCACTTGATGCTGTTGTTCAGGAGGAGTAGTGCAGTCTGGCTGCTGCTGCAGTGGCATGAGCCCAGCGTATGGATCCGGCGGCGAGGCCCCAAATGTGGTTTTGATTCCCGTGCACACTTCCCGGTCCCGCTGGCGATGCAGCTACTACAAGGGATACGTGGAGCTTCTGGTATTACACTGTAGCACAAGTGTTTTTTCTGCAGAAGAAAGTAACAAGACCGTAATTACATGTGTGTTTTATGTTGACAGTATTCCTTGTGCGATCGTAAAAATATGGTGCAAATTATTTAATTACACCATTCACTACCCTGTATTCCACAAATAGTTTAAATAAACAATATTCCGTACACTGCAACCAATTCATTGAGACGTTTCTATCAGTCAAAAGAGTGTCAATATTTCGAGAAAGGGTGGGAAATTGAGGGGCAGTGAAATCAAATCTCAGTGGGAAACCATATAGATTTTGACCTAACTGTACGAGGAAAACCCTTGACAAGCTATTTCCCACCAATTTCTGATCAATTTAATTAATTAGTCAATTAATTTCATATCAAAAGTGGTGCAGGGTTTCTGGGAGGGAGGGAGGCTGGGGATTTTCCAGAGGGGGAGGGTTCCTTAATCTATCAGTTTAATTAATTGCTAAGGGTGAGGGGGAGGGTTGGGGATTCCCCTAAGAGGTGAGCATGGAGTAGGGGGGAATGGGGTGGGGGTTTCTCAGGAAGACAGATTTTCCCCAGGGTGTCGTAAATCATTTAGCATAACAATAGGTTAAGAGGATGGGGTCATAAGACAATCAAGTTTGCCTCTGAATATATGCAACTTGCACTAGCAAAATGACCCAGACTGCAAGTACCCTCCTTCTGCAAAAGAATCTCCCAACAGTAAGGCTGATTGAGAATACTTTTACAATATTTTTCATTAGCACTGATTGAGAATATTTTTACAATTTTTTTAAAATCAATGCTAAAGACTAATACAGAGATAATTTTTTTATTATAACTAAATTTCACATTCTGAATCTGCTGGACAATAATTCTGATGTATTGTGAACAATACACACTCTTAAAAACTAATCAGTCTTGGACAGCTAGCTGCAGGTGCAACTTAAAAGCTACTCTATTTACATGACGCACTTGACGCCTGGATATATATTTACAGAGTACCTTATAGTGTGTGTGAATAAATAAATGTACATATTTTTTTTTGTTTATGCTCTTTTTACGTTTTTAAACATTTTTTACTTTTTTATGCTTTTTCCTCACATGGTGTGCATACTTATACATGTGTATGCAGTACACATAAAAAAATAAATATTTACAACACACACACACACACACACACACACACAGTTACTTAGACTCTGCAGACACACACTCACTGTCTCTCTCACTCATTGTCTCCCTCTCACTCAATCATAGTCCCCACCCCTTATCTCGCTACAAGTGAACGGTGTGCGCATGGGAGTGTTTCACTCCCGTCATCACAAACGACGCTTTCATCGTCATAGGTGAGAGACCAATTTTAGACAACAGCACAGTGTACACTTTGTCTCCTGTTGATCGAATACTGGTTTTGCCGTACCATGTGCAATGGCTGTGGTGCAGCACCGCGAACACCGCTTTACAGGCACCGCAAATAGAGAGGGCTCTCGATGTCATATGACACATACCCTTAGCCCGCCTCTAGGTGGCACGTTCCAATGTGCAACACGCATACATTTTTGTTGATAGACCAACAAGTTCCTACCATAAGAGGGAGAAAACTAACAGGTAGGGTTTCGCTGCTGTTTCAGGTAATACTGTTACTATAATGTGCATCATTTACAACAAAAATTCAATATAGGTTTAAAAATTACACATTTGCATCTATTAACATCAAACAAAATTTAAACGGCTGAGACTAAACAGAAACGCTGAAATACTGAGTCCACCGGAGAGCGTCATCGAGTGCTACATGGAGACCCTTGATACCAGCGGGGAATTATCGGCTTGGCCACTCACCTACAATACGGCTCATTGTCTGACTATCGGCACAGTTACACGTGCAGTCAGTGCGGAAGTCCCACTTCTTGCCTGTTGTATTTACACGAACCTTCTCCAGCCTTGAATCTAGTCAGCTGTACCCAGACCTCCCTAGGATGATGAAAGTCTAAAACTTAAACAGTTTGGTTGCCAGTAAACTCGTGGTTCCTTGTTTTCGTGACTTGCCGCTCACGTTATCACTCACTGTGCCGGCCGAACAGAGAGGAGTACGTTTGGCCTGCTTGTGCTAGCTAGGCTTCTATTTTTGAGGCGTTTGCTACGTAGCGAGAGAATATATACGTCAATAGGGAATGATTCATTTTTGGAAAGTTTTAGCAAATGTTGCACACAGCCGCCTTTAGGCAAAGGTATGTGTGATAAGTGTGCCACAGTATGGATAGCCAGTATGTAGTTGTAGACTTGACACTGCCACTATATGGTTCTCATAACTGCTTTAAAATGAACGTCAGCTTTCTTCGCATGAGCAGTGCGGAGCCAAGCTCGTGCGCAATATCCTGCTGCAGCGTGTACCAACGAAAGTCACGTTTCACGGGAATTCATGTATTTGCTCCCCGTGTAAGACGTGTATATTTCTATTGTCTATTGTCAAACCACAATTTATGAAAGATGTTTATATTTTTATTAATAGGATTAAGTAGGAATAATTAATATTTGTCATGTTGGAAATAATTGTGGTAGCAGGTAATGTCTGCACCAAAGTATTGTTGGCAAGAGAGACCGCACATTCATATAATTTTAAAAAGGACGGGAGAGACCGCGTATAGATACATTTCAAGAAAAGAGCGGGAAAGACCGCGCATTGATACATTTTGTAGTGGTACCAGGGATTGTCTGCACCAGAAAGCATTGTTGGCAGGAGAGACCGCACTTTAGCATTCGTAGGCAGTCAGTAGTAAGCGAGAAGTGAAGCGAGTCGGTAGCAGATCTGAAGCGAGAGGTTGAGAGGAGCGGTGTGCCTGCCAGCCACCTGCTATGATTTACAAGAGATTATAAACGGATGTACATCAGCTAACTATTATGATAAGAGGAACTAATATTATTGAATTAATTTGTTTGAGAAACTCAAGACTACTGAAGGTATGTTGGCGCATTGCTAGTTGTAAGATTATTGTAAAAAGTAAGTCCCATTTGAACGTTTGTAAAATCATTTCATTCAGAATATAATTAATTTTTGCCAGCAATATTGCATTACTGATTATAATCCATCTCAAAAACCATCAACGTAAAACTTCGCAAAATTTTATTGTTGTCAAGAAAAAGTTTAACTATGAATTACGTAACTTCAGTCAAATTAATTAAAGAATGTCAGCTTTGCTATTAAAGAATAATGTCAGCTTTGCTATTAAAGAATAACGTCAGCTTTGGTAATAAATACAGCTACTTATTATGACAGCCCACCAGCAGCTAATAAGGTATAGTAAAACAGAGTAAGTATATTCAAGTTGCAGTTCGATGTAGCAGTCAGATGGCGATCCAGTAACAGTAAAAAAGGTAAGGAACAGTTTTGGGTTATTGCAGATAACGACTGAGGGCCACGACGACGACACATACTATGTTTCGTCGAAATAATCAGAAAATCACTTTTAATAAGCAGCAATTAAATTTGTATGCGAAGATTGAGAAATAGAATAAATTTCAAAGGGAAGATTTCATTTGTTTTTATTAAGCAAGAGATAGAAACCCTAAGGGAAGGTTTCATAGGTTATTGTAGAAGGGAAGGTTACATAACAAAAGAGTTATAGAGGAGACGGGAAGGTTTCACCCGTGCACTACCTACCAGCCTTCTCACCATGAACTGTGTCGGAAATGTATTTATGATTTGCCGACTTTCTGCCTAATGTGACACCAAGTTATTTTTGCGACAAAATAAAACACTTGCAGCCGTCCTTATGAGTTTATTTAATTTTGTTGCAACCAGTTTCAACGCTTCAGTGCGTCATCTTCAGGCTGTTGTTGATGCGGTACAGGTTGGCAGTTGATGGTTGGTGTGCTGACAAATCTGCGTATCCAGTAATGCTGCCAAGTGATGTGATACATATAGGTATCATATCAACCTGTACCGCATCAACAACAGCCTGAAGATGACGCACTGAAGCGCTGAAACAGGTTGCAACAAAATAAAATAAAATCATAAGGACGACTGTAGGCGTTTTATTTTGTCACAAGTCGCGCGGTTTGAGGCGCTGTGTCACGGATTGCGCAGCCCCTTCCGCCGGAGGTTCGAGTCCTCTCTCGGGCATGGGTGTGATTGCTGTTCTCAGCATAAGTTCTTTTAACTAGTGTGTAAGTCTAGAGGCCGATGACCTCAGCAGTTTGGTCCATTAAGAATTCACACATTTGAACATTTTGTCACAATAGTAAACGGCCGTCGTCCCAGAGACCTCCTGCCAAAAGGATGGACATACAAAAACCAAGTTATTCTGGCTTAGCTTGCTATTTGACTGTGCCTAAAGTGCTAAATCGGGGGCTGATCTTTGATGATTCTAGACGATCCAAGGAATGAAAAAGACTTACTTGTGATTTAGAAATATTAGTTCTAAGTCGCCCTGCCTTGAAATACTCGTAGAGTTTAGTGAAGCTGCTTGTTCTTCTTTTTCTTCCCTCCCCATTCTGAAAGTACTTCACTTTGATATGAAATTCCAAGGTGAGCATCTTACTGGAATTTCCGGCAGGTGAAGTTCGGCAGGTCTGTTGGGTAGAGATTGAATGACATAGGAGCAAGAAATAGACTTGAGCCAAGCAGTAGTTGAGTACATGACATCTCTCCTTCTCAGCTTGGTGTACTTTTAACCGCTGATCTGTCAGCATGTTGTTTAAGAGGTTACCTAAATTTTTATAATGTGTCATCTTCGTGCGACACCGTGTCAACGAAAATTATTTCAATCTTTAGTTTCTTCTGGTAGCAAGTTTCTATGTGATTAGTCAAGGAAAGCATTTGCTCACAGGAACTTCTAAGATCTCTAAATCCAGCTTGTTCAGATGGCGACGGAGAATTAGTTTGCTCTTGTATTCGATTCAGATTATTTATTCTAAAACCTTGTAAGGACAGATTTTTGGCGAAAGTGCTCTGCAGCTATTCCTCCTTTGTCTTCGAACTTGATACAGATAATTGTGTCTCTCTTTCTGGTAATATACTGCGCGGAGAGTTTCAGCAAAATTTGAGAGGTCTAAAATTATCGCTGTCAGGCGTGTCTTGAGTATCACCTCGCAAAAAGTTTTGTTTACATGCCGTACTTTGTTGCGTACTGGAATGCTCCCAACATAAACAAACCGCAGGTTTACCTGCTACGATTAAATGTCTGCTCTTTTAATACGACGAGCAACTACAAATAAACCAGCTCATTTAAAAAAAATTCAACACTGACTTCGCGAATTGCGTAATATCCATATATGTCTAAACTATTCCTGTGAATCCATAACCCTGTACCATAGACATATTTCCTAATCTGTATTCATTGTATCAACAAACGAAAAACGAGTACAGTTTCACTGAGGAGATACTGAATAGTGCAAATCGTTATTTCTCTGCTGTTACAAATTCTAGAACTCATCAAAAGTATTATGGCTTTACACTTTCAACACATACTTTCTACTACTAAACCAGGAGGTGAGATCTAAATTAGAAGTTGTTATTAGAGAAATTTTACAGTCTTGTTCCGTAAGCCAAAAGTGATTATAGCGGACGAAAACCTATGTTCAAAATGTTCAAATGTGTCTGAAATCTTATGTGACTTTATTGCTAAGGTCATCAGTCCCTAAGCTTACACACTACTTAACCTAAATTATCCTAAGGACAAACACACACACCCATGCCCGAGGGAGGACTCGAACCTCCGCCGGGATCAGCTGCGCAGGAAAACCTATGTTTCATCTCTTGGAACTTGCGGTCTCACCATATGTTCATGGGTTTCCACACAGGCTGCGTACATGCAAACTTACCAGTTACTTTCATCAATGGCCTACTTAGCTCATAACCAGGTTTTGCCGGATCTCTCATAATAAAACTCGACGTATAACATTAATCTTGTCAGAAACTCGAAATTCTGCAGATACAGGAACATGCAACCTTCACTAGCACAATTTAGTAGTACTTATGTCACTGGCATCCACATTTATTTATGTTTAATTTCATGTACGTTTCACATTAACGCAGCAGTCAGCTTGATTTCCCATATCAGGAATGAAGTTAGATTATAAAATATCGGCCATCAGTTACATTTTCGGTGTTTGCTTGAGAGATTCAGATTGACATTATAGAGCGAGAAAGGTAATACAGACCACCATAAATATGTCAAGGCGTCGTTTCAGCTAAGTTATTAGGGATAATGTGGCTCGTTTTCTGACATCTAGAGTTAATGGTAATATTAATAGTTGCCGAATTATAACATCTACATTCTAACTGTATTATGCACATTTTTCTGTTGGAGAAAGGACTTCAACGAGTTAAAATGTATGTAACGTGATTAAACAATCGCAAAATCATGGCAACGAAAATCACTTTGCTATTGTCGAGAGAAGAAGTCCCACAAAGGACTGTTTACTGCACTGTACGAAATACATACGTTAATGAGGAACAGTTCATATATTCACATATCCATTTCACGCTCATTAGTCTGCGATCAGATAACTTACCCCTGAAGTTAATGAAACCTTTAGAAGATGAGTACTGTTTTCGTTTATGGGGAATGTCTGTAGAGCAGAACGGCGACCGTTTTGTGAAACGTATTGTGATCGTACAGTCACATCACGTTGTTTCTTTGCTGTTATTATGAAAAACAAAAATCATAAAATCGGCAGCGTAAAGTGCGTTTCACTCCAACAGAAAGGAACACCAGCTGATGACTTACGTGTTTGGGGTAAACATTTTTTTATTTTTCGACATAGTCTCCTTTTAGACTTATACACTTCGTCCGACGCTGTTCTAATTTCTTGATCCCTTCCGAATAATAGGAATTGCCCAAGTCTGCAAAATAGCTATTTGTTGCTGCAATCACCTCCTCGTTTGAATAAAATTTTTGTCCTGCCAGCCATTTCTTCAAATTGGGGAACAAATAGTAGTCCGAGGGAGCCAAGTCTGGAGAATAGGGGGGATGTGAAACGAGTTGGAATTCTATTTCCATTAATTTTGCGACCACAACTGCTGAGGTGTGTGCTGGTGCATTGTCGTGATGGAGAAGGACTTTTTTTGCGGTCCAATTGCCGGCGTTTTTCTTGCAGCTCGGTTATCAAACGGTCCAATAACGATGAATAATATGCACCTGTAATAGTTTTACCGTTTTACAGATAGTCTATGAGGATTATCCCTTTAGAATCCCAAAAGACAGTCGCCATAACCTTTCCGGCTGAAGGAATGGTCTTCGCCATTTTTGGTGCAGATTATCCCTTGGTAACCCGTTGTTTAAATTGTTGTTTGGTCTGGAGTATAGTAATGTATCTATGTTTTATCCACAGTGACGAAACGACGCTTAAAGTCCTGTGGATTCTTCCTGAACAGCTGCAAACCATCCTTGCAACACTTCACACGATTCCGGTTTTGGTCAAACTTGAGCAATCGCGGAACCCATCTTGCAGATAGCTTTCTCATGTCAAAATGTTTATGCAAAATATTATGTACCCGTTCATTCGAGATGCCCACAGCACTAGCAATCTCATGCGCCTTAACTCTTCTGTCATCCATCACCATATCATGGATTTTATCAATGATTTCTGGAGTCGTAACCTCCACGGGGCTTCCAGAAAGTTCAGCATCACTTATGCCCATATGGCCAGTCCGAAAATCTTGAAACCACTTATAATCTGTTATAATCGAAGTTGCAGAATCACCGTAATGTTTATCAAGTTTATCTTTAGTCTCCTGAGACGCTTTGCCTTTCGTAAAGTAATGTTTGATCATCACACGAAATTCTTTTTCGTCCAGTTTTTGACAATCACTCGACTACCTTGATTCACACGAATGCCAAATACAAAAAAATAGACAAATATGGCTGAAACGTGATGTACGTTCTTTCCAAAGATGCTACTAAGTAAACATGACCTCGATACGCGCCGGTTGTGCCATCTCTCGGACTTTGCACGGACTTTTCAAACGTCTCTCGTACAAATTACTCATGCATTTAGCCAGTAGTAACTCAAAATCCAAATGCCCCTGCCAGGCAGATTGTGGGAATGCGTTAATTCAAACAGCACTGTACAAGATATTTCTCATTTCCATATTTACCTTCATTAACTGCTTCATGGAAGTGACTTTCATAGTAGATTACAATGTCCTAAGTGTGTCTATGTAGGCTGAAACGGGCCGCAGAGTTTCCAGGCAATAATTGGTTTACTGATGAATAGTAGTTTATGCTGATGTAAATCAAAATACATTTGAGACGGAAGCTGCGACAACTCTGGTATCATTTGGGTGCACAGGAATCGCCGTATCACAGTGTCTTGTGATTAAGAGTCACCTTTTGCAGCCTCTCACTTTCCGAATACGCCGAGCTGTGGTTACTCGCCGAGCCAGCCTGTCTCCTCTACGTTGCTACGCCTGTTTGTAAAGCCCTGAATTCAGTTGTGTTTACTACTATCTTGATGAATAATACAGGAGAAGGTTAGCGTGGCCTTGAATTAATGTTTGAGTTACACTGTAGTTAATCCATTCTTTAAACCTAGCCTGGGAGCTGCATAGCACGTTTTCGGACAGAAGCGTGTGAAGAGTACCTTCGTGTGTGTGTGTGTGTGTGTGTGTGTGTGTGAGAGAGAGAGAGAGAGAGAGAGAGAGGGAGAGAGAGAGAGAGAGGGTGAGTGTGCGTACATGTTTATGACTGAATGGCGATTAAGATGGAAAATGGCGAGGAGGCTGGGCCGAGTTTTTCTGCTTTCCGAAGATTTCAAAATTCTGCCACCAACAGTTAGCGGCGCTCACTGTCAATTTCGCGCTGCCTCACGGCTGTTTTAGCTGCAGGAGCATTGCAATGCCCTGAGAGGTGGTGTTTCTTCTCGTGACATGCATTAGAGCGGTTGTTGCCAGCAGTATTGGCCGCCTCTACCATTGTGCTTACGTTCTCCTCCCTAATTCGCTGAGGCGTGACGTCACGTATGTAGATGTTGTTGAGGCAGGTTCCCATCCTGTCGTCATGTGCAGCAGAATAGAGCAGCCTACTATTCTGTATTGCTCAAAGAAGCGAAAAGTCTCTAGAGTATTTTGCTCAGCTGTCCGTTTGTGTGAATTAAGTAAGAATCGTGAAACGTTAAGCCCCTAAACTAAAATAATTTATGCAAACCTACGTAAGAAAAGCTATATTTTTGTATTAAGTCCGTTTATTGTCTTTAAATTGTCTTACAATGTAAAACTGTAATTAATTAAATGTGATAGAGCACACAGATGTTAAATTTAGCGAAAGAGAGCAATTGTATTTTTAATTCGCAAATAGTGCATCAGACACAGCGCCAAGCGCCGTCAACAATCAAATTTCATGCGATCAGCCGCGCCGGAAAGGAGCACAGAGAAATCTCTCGAACATTTTTCCACGCAAGGGGCTTCTAGGACAGGAAGAGACTGATAAAGATGTCAGTAAAGTTGCCGTCAGTTGTCTACTTGTAATTAAACACGAGCGGTATCTGGCTCCCCCCGCCCACTTGCCCACTTTCCCTGAGGCTCGCTCTCTATATTGATGTCTCCGCTCTGGTCGATCACTCTCTCAAATGATTTTGTAACAGGCAGTTGTACCTGAAAGATTCTAAAATTCTATGTAAAAAAAATGGCTCTGAGCACTATGGGACTTAACATCTGAGGTCATCTGTCCCCTAGAACTTAGAATTACTTAAACCTAGCTAACCTAAGGACATCGCACACATCCATGCCCGAGGCAGGATTCGAACCTGCGACCGTAGCAGTCGCACGGTTCCAGACTGAGGCGCCTAGAACCATTCGGCCACACCGGCCGGCTCTATGTAAAAGTATCGTCAATATATGATTAATTGTTATTGTTTGCCAGTGTTTCATTTGAACAACCTTAACTTTGCCTGCCAACTTTTCTATGTTTCAGCTAGGAGAACTGCAAGACTTCGAACATATCACTTGCTGCCCGCTGTCTCTGAGATCTCTTAAGCCGACCTGTAAAGGCGGTTTCTGGCAATGTGTAATATTACTGATGGGCGTACAGCCAACAAACGATGTGCGCAGTCAGTCCACTCCACGGTATGAAAGCAGGTTAGACGAAATCTTAAATTATTAGTTTTCTCTGTCTTAGTGGTAATTTTTTCTGTGCCGCGTGATAATTTAAACTTGGCTACTTCTTTTAATTAACGGCACTCTAGTTCATTTCCTCGTATCAAAATTTATTTTTCAGTTAACACTAAAGTATTGTATTTTTTTGTATTTGTATTTGTATTTCTTTTTTTTTTTTTTTTTTGCATGGTGACACCAACTGGTGTCTTTTGCAAACGTCATAGCATTTCTTTGCAAGTTTAGTACAGTCATATATACATATGTGATTACATATACATGATACAAATGTACCATTGTACCTAATAAGGCACAATATTGGGTGTTACATCGTCCTATTACAAATATTCAGATTTTACACAACTATATATATATATATATATATATATATATATATATAATTTATTTTAGTTTAATATTAATATTCACTTAAAGAATATAAACACTTGTCAATCAAGAAATATTTCTGTTTCACTTTGAACAAGTTCCCTTTGTGGCACTTTATAGAGCGCGGTAATCTGTTGTACCATATTTGACCACTAATGCATGGACTATGGTCTGTTGTTTTTAATTTTGTTCTTTGTCTGTAGTAGCAGTCTTTATTTCTTGTATTATAGGCATGCATATCAGAGCACTTTGTTGCTTTGTTTTGATGTGTCACAAAAAATATAATTAATTTGTAAAGATACAGCGAGTAGACTGTGAGGTATTTATGATGAACAAAGATTTCCCTGCATGAATCTCTATACCCTAATCCATGGATAATTCTGATTGCTCTTTCTGTAGGGTTAATATTCTGTTCATATGTATGTCAGCAGCACAACCCCATATCTCTATCCCGTAATTAGTCTGTGCAAAAATGGTTCCATAATAAATTGTTTTTAATGTCTGATGTGGGACTACTTTTGATAACTGGCTGATTAGATGTAATGAACTGCTGATTTTATTGCATAAAAATTTGATATGGTTACCCATCTTAGATTTTCATCTAGGTGAATACCTATATACAGCCTTCTGTGTCCACTACTTCAATTCCACCTATGTCACTGATAGAGGTTTGGTGTGAGTTTGTAAGTTTAAATGGCAATAACTGAGATTTACTGATATGAACTTTCAAACCTTGATCTTGGAAATAAGTAGTTATTTGACGTAGGTTGTAGTGGGACGAAATTAAGCGTCATCCACCCACCAAAGTCAGCCCAGTTTGCAGGTGACTATAAGTTTAATTTAGTTTTGTTTATGTGTTTTCTTATTATTTGTAATAGATGTGAATTATTTAAAAGTTTTGTATTTTTTTATGTGTTTCATGTACGGAGAGGGCGGCGCAACGAACGGGGACAGCATCTTCGTTGCCGCGACCAGAGAGGACATTGCTGGCCGCTACACGTCGCGGGTCGACAGCCAAGGAGCAACAGAAGATCCTGGAACCGAGTTGTTGCGTCGTGCTTCTAAAAATTAAAAATGAATTTTTATACTCTTTTTGTACAACAATGACGTCATATAGAGCTTAATCTTATTGAAATGTCAGTCACTAACTCTCAATGCTCAAGTTCACATCTGTATGTGTAGGAAGCTAATATAGTAGTTTATGCTACTAAAGTTGAAACACGTGTCTTGAAGATTTATTTATGAAGAATTATGTGAACGGATTAATAATATATTTGACAAGATTCGTGATTCTTACGGCGTTCACCGAAACTTTGAATCTAAAAAGTTTATTTAATGTGTGATTCTGATATCGATTAGATCAAGATAACGTGTGTCAATATAATTTCTGAGGAGAAACAAACGAAATTTAAATTCGAAAAAGTTACAAAAACCAATTGGCCCAAGTGATGTAATTCTTTGCACACGACTCAACTGATGTTTTACAGTTTCGTTCAAGAACCATTCTATGACAATTTAAAAGAATATGAATCATTATTGAAGTGGGTTGTAACTGACGTAGGTGACGAAGTCTGCACATGGTCATACATATATCAAACGAAAAACTAATACGTCGTTACACTACAAGGTCCTCAGTTGCTACCAACGTTAACTCATCATTTTGTTTACCAAGAAATAACAGTGAGGTATCGTCTGCATAGGTTACCAATTGGGAGTTGAAAGGTTGCTCTATATCATTTATGTATACTAGGAAAAGGAAAGGGCCCAAAATTGAGCCCTGGGGTTCACCTTGCGTGACTGTCTCATATTTGGACTGGAAATTAATGATCTGATTATTGATTTTGTAAGTCAGCTTTGTACACTGTTTGCGGTTAAATAAATATGTAGCCAGCAATTGCATGGATGCAGCATTTACATTGTATGACTCAAGTTTACTTAAAAGTAACTCATGGTTTACCGAGTCAAAGGCTTTAGTGAGATCTAGAAATATGCCAGCTGTTTGCATTCCTTGATCAAGGGCACCATACGTTTTGTGAAGAAATTCCGTAATTGCTGTGATAGTACTATGATCCTTTCGGAATCCATGTTGTGTGTCTGTTAGGAACTTATTTTTCAAGAAATAGTCACTAAGTTGTGTCAGCAGCACAACTTCAAATACTTTGCTGAAGACAAGTATTAATGATATGGGCCTGAAATTTGAAACCTCTTCCTTGGATCCTTTTTTATGCACTGGTTCACTGTGCTCCATTTCAGTACATTTGGAAATGTACGTTCTTTAATACTGCAGTTTACCAGGTGGGTGATTATTTTAGCTAATTCCTTATTACATTTTTTAATCACGATACTACTCAAACCATCCCATCCAGATGAGTACTTATTCTTTAGGTTATTTATTATCCTGCCTATTTCTTTTTCACTTACTTGTTTGAATTCAAAGGGTGGCTCTTCAAAGGGGCAGAGCTTTACCTCACTACTCACAATTGTGTTATTAACTGGACTAACAGCTGCAGATATAAAGTATTTATTGAAAACATTGCAGACTTTATTAGGATCTTTAATTGTGTTTCCTTCATGTCTTATATTTACAATTTCAGTTTCTGGCTTCGGTGTGGCTTTGCGAAATTGATTTACAATTCTCCATGAGGTCTTGGCTATATTGTCTGACTGAGCTATTTCACTGCTGTATATCTGTTTTCTTAGATTTGAAAGCTCTTTCTTAAAGATTTTCTTGGCTTCATTGTGCTTGGCCTTAAAAACCTGCAGGTTTGTTGACTTGTTTAACACATCCAGGTCCTGGATGTTTTGCCTGAGTTTTATCATATTTGCTGGAAGTATCAGTGTGTTGGTTTTTGCACTTTGGTTATGGGTGAACACTCTTTGCATTTTTTTAACAGGGCAGCATCTGTCAAAGTGTCTTAGCATAGTATCATAGAATTTGGCCCATTTGTTTTCAGATCCTTCAGTCTGGTAAACCAAATCCCAGTCCTCTATAGCTACACAAAATAGAGTGTTGTGTGTGTGTGTGTGTGTGTGTGTGTGTGTGTGCGTGTGTTTTTACGTGTGTACCTAGCATTCATGTATTATATCTCCGAAAATTGGGTGTAGCTCGGTTGCGAGTGACACCACAACGACGTGTGGTTAGTGATAAGATGCGGTAACGTTTCGTTTTCTTCGTTTTCTCACAGGCATACCGAGCAGAGGTTCAGTCATTAATAGGTTGACTGTCTGGTGTTTTATATTACTTATCGTATTTTGAGGTCATTGACTTTGTGGGATCAGGCTGAGATCTTGTATTGATCAGAAGCGTTGTCAGTTGATGTGTGTGAGAAACGAGTTTTGCAAGTCATTCTGGAAGAAAAGGACAGTAAGTCTCACTTGTGTACCGTGTGGAATCTCGAGCAAGCATCCCTGAATGTGGTTGTCGTAACAAAGACTGACTGATCCACTGTGATGTGAATTGTCACTCGGTCGAATGCTCCTCTGTTTCCGTTGTTGGAGGACGTGCTGTTTGCGACAGCGAGAAGTGACATTCGTCTGGCGAGGAATTACGAACTGATTTTACCTTTCTTGGCCGTGTGTACATTTCACGAACATGTGTTTACTTAACGTTATTGCTTTGTCTCGACAATTGTCTGTCTTGGGTATTCTCGTTTTGTGTTTTTGCGTTAACCGTGTATTAAATACATATCTGCGCATTTATTTTAAGACGTCCCATTGCGTTGATTACTGCCTGCCTTGATATTCTGGTCGTGTGTTGTTTCTTACTCAAGTTGGTATTACTGCACGTATTTCAGTGTATCTACTTTAAATGATTGCGTCTGCTTGTCCAGTATCTGCTACCAAGGGCCACCGTTGCAGATCGTCATTAATGTCCGTGAATATCCTACACTGTCAACAGCAAAATTTATAGCAAGAGCTGTTGTGTCTCCAGCAGTAATAAAGCAGTGTGAAGAGATGACTATTAACAAGGCTACCACCAATTCCACTGTTAGTATACATCAGACTAATGTCCTTTTAGCTACAAAGTGGTCAAGTCCGCGTTCTAAACTGGAAATCTAGATTAAGCTATGGCTTCTGGTGATTAGCATACTGTGAGATAAATGGCTATGATCATAGTCGTAAGTGACGTTGTCATTAAAATTAACAAACAGTAACTGCTCTAGCTTAAGTAGCTACAGTTACTACTGATCTGTGGTAACTTTTATTAGTAACTGGGCACAAAGTAACATTCGTTACGCTTTTAGCTACCTTGCTGTGAGTGAGTTTTGCTCTCACATTTAATACTTACTCAGGCCAAAGATTTTGAATCCTAACGATTCCTTAGTGCGTTTCAACTTAACTTTTACGGCATTGATGGGCTGAATGCTTTTATTTGGTGTGGGTTTAAACGTTATGAAGCAGTGATGGTATTAGTCGGAACGAGATCACTTTACTCAAATGTCTGTTTCAGAGCAAGAGAGCTTCCACTTTCTGTCGGTCTTAAACTCTCAGCAGTTGAGGGGTGTGCGCCGCCGCTCCAAACGACACTGCGCTTTCGAGGTGGGTAAGGTCCACATATCAAGCGCCGGGCTTGATTCCAGATTTGCATCGGATCCCAAGACTTGTTAACGAAATCTGAGATGGAAAAAATTAAAAAAAAGGTACAGAAATAAATTTTTTCAGCACTATCAGCTCGCTCGCGCTACCAAACCAGCGCCCCACTACCCGACCACATCAGCTGGCTCTTGGCTTAATCCCCGTGTGGAATTTGTTGCGTAAATCCATTGATGTAACACTCATTATCGAAAATATTTTCTGAATTGGTGCCATTAACCTTATATATTCAGATACGATGTGTCAGTTCAGCAAAATGGGTCTATGCAAGCAGCAGCAATTTCTACAATAAAACATCTGTTTAAAAAGTTAAATCTTTTTTATTTCCCGAAAGATTTCAGAATTAGAGAAATTTAATCCATAAATTCCATTTTATAATTATGATTGTTGATTATTTACTGTCATTTTAAGAATATGGTTCTTCGTTATTTACTTTCATTTTAGGATGATGGATCTTCATTTTTAATGTTCATTTTAGGATTACGATTCGATAAGAATACATGTGAATGTATCACTGAAACAGGAATTTATGTCGTTTGGTGTTCCAAGTCTTGATACAGCAAATGATTATGGCTCCTCCGCAGTTTCGATTAAATAGTTGTAGTACTCTTCAACTTGATTATCTGCTGCCGTTCGAACTATAGGCTCTGAATCTGCTAACAAATTTTGAAGCACTCCGGCTAGACGTGATTTGAATGTTTGTACTTTCAGAGCTTTCAGAACCTATAAAACAGGAAACAAAAGAACATATTACTAATGGCTGTACTTGGAACCACAATCAATTCAATAAGATGAATTGATCTTAAGAAATAATAATTCAATTACACATAGAACTCTATGATGTTAGAAAAATTAACTATTACTGTACTTCCTATATTATATTTTCGATTACAGTCTGTAATAGGAACAACGATGGATCTGTTACTTTTATAGAAGTGCCTAGTTACAGCAATATTTGTCCTATCAAGTGTTTGCAGCTTCTCCTTAATTTCCTATAATTTCTACTAACAATCCATTACACAGACCTGGCAACAATTTAAGGACCTCTCTTCACTCTCTAGACTATGACACATTATCTGTGTTTCATTTTTTTGTTATAGCGAGTGTAATAATTTATTGCTAGTTACAAATATAATAAATATACATATGAAGACGATAGTGATTACCTGGTCTGCGTGGCCGTAGCAGATAATGAGATAGAAAGAAATGGAGTGATAATTTGCCAAATAATCTAGCACTGTACAATTCAGATCACTAAGAACCCAACATTTATTTCAATGCGAATTTAGACTCTACTTCACGACTAGATTTCCAAAATTAAAGGCTTTAAAAGATAATATAAAGTCACTGCAAAAAAGGCCCTAGCGTCCTGTGTCCAGCTTCTCAAAATGGTGCACCTTGATAGTATGACGCTAAGCTGTACATCGTCTACGTAAGATGGCTCCCGTTGGAATCAGACTAGTTTAAATTATCGAGTATAGTGTAAAGGTTCACCTAAAAGTGAGCCTCAGCAGCGTCAGAGAGGAGGTAACCTTAACTAACCGCTAACTTTCGTCCCGAAACGGAGAATATATTCCATCATATGGCAATCCCCGTGGTATTCCTAAAGCTACTGAGGGGTAATAATTCTCAAATCTAGTCGAAGGAATCGTTCAACTTTGAGCTGTTTCATCACTCACATTAAAACTCTTGTATCTGTTACTTCTACGTTCCTTTGATTCCATAACTCTACAGAAAGTAAGTTATATGATTGGAGATGGTAATTATTGAAACTCGTTTGTAATACACATACTCACTAATACTAACCGAATAGTATTTCTAATAAAATTTCTTGTTAACAATAAGTGAGTGAATAGCGAAACAATGAAAACACATTAATCATGACAATGCGAGTAGAAATTATTAAGGCTCTACATACACATTCAATACTAAAATGTGGTTGCGTGGTACACTTACTTTCAAAATGTTGTTAGCAATCATGTGTCGGACTTCCCACGAGGAATGTTTTGAATACTTTTGCAAGACGGGTATTATTGCTTCTCTCGTTTCCTCAGAAAGTTGTGGATGTGAAGATACGTCGATTAACAGTCGTGCACCTTTCTCGCGTAGCCCATCCTATTGAAACAGACGTAATTTTCGGTATTTAGTTAGATGCTGGCGTTCATATTTTATTGATGACTGACCATACATAGAAAAATCTTGATAGGATTACTAAAAAACTTAATTAAACAAAGGGATTAATGATTCAGAGCTATATTTTAAAGTTATGCCGAAATGGTTTTGATATCACAACATCTCTGATTCTCTTTCTCACTAGCATTTCTCCATATTCTTTATATTATTTTCCTCGTGCAAGTGTCATTCAGGATAGTGTTTGGTTAATAGGGGGAGGTAACTTGATTTTATACTGTCAATATGATGGTGTCAGGAAAGGCACATGTCTAGACATTGTTACATATAATTTCCACAACCGGTATAACAATGCCGACCCCGTAGCGAAATTGGAAAGAGCAAAGACAAAAAAAGAAGAAAAGGAAGAGGAATAAGGTACCCAGGAAGAAGGTACTCTCAGTCGAATTGTTTTTTCCCAGAAGAGACTGTGATACATTATGTTTAAATGTATGGACCAATTGAAACTTTCAATAGATTCTGTAGTAGTTACATATGTATTCTGGTAACAACTAAAGTTCTTGAAGTTCTACAACTGAACACGCACTTGATTGGGAGGAATTAAGATAGATTCAGTTGTCAGTCCGGACAGCGATATTATATTTATGTTGCTAGGAGTGCATATGTCACTTTGATGGACGAGAAGTCTGATAAATGGATCTAAACTCCAGTAACGTATCACGACGGTATCTGCACTGACTTTATCAGTTTTTGTATTCCTGGTAAATACCAAATAAGCTAGATATATATGTGTTTTCAAAAGTGTCATTTTTTTAACTAGTAATATCACATCTTCATACTCTAATATTCACTCCAATGCACCTCGCATTCAACAAACAAACGTGTCAAATCCGTTGTGTCGAAAGAACCACTTAGCGTAGTTATGTTAATAACAATCAATGCGAGATATGTTTGCTAAAATTACAGTACCTTTTCTTCCTCAGCATATTTCTCCAAAGCTGACGTGAAGTACGAACTGTAGGACTGGACATCATCTTCATTTTCAATGTAAGCTAATACTGTGACGGCAGTTCTTCTCACTTGTAAGTTGTTATCTACAATGAGACGATTCAAAATTTTGCGCAGTTCGTCTGCAAAAAAATTAAACAGTAAAATCAAATTTCGGTTAATGCATATTCGTTGTACATTAAGAACTTTCAAATCGTGGTTTAATTTGCCTTATAAATTAAGAATGAGAATTTGTTGAAGGATAAATTTAATATTCGTTGAAATTTTCCTAATGAAATACAGCTCTACTATTTTCTAACACATTTGTTATTAGCCTAAAAAGACGAATTTGTTACTTACCTCTTGCTCTCGGCGAAACACGTCCATAATACGAGCGCGCCATTCTGCATGCCAATATCCTTGACGTCATAAATTCCTCTGCAGCTAAATCTTCAACAACCGCGACAATGTTATCATCAATAAGTTGCAGATTATGGCTCAGAGTTAAATCTCTATCGCAGTCGCGCTGTTCTTCCTGCTTAGCTCTTTCCTCTATTGGAGTCACAGTCAGCTGAAAAAGATGTGGACACATAAATGAAAAATAGGATTACAAGAATGGAATACATATTAATTCATTAATTCTATTGACACATTCTACCAAACAACTAATCTCTTCAAATGGTCCACGATTTTATCGGCTATGCAAAATGATTCTTTGGTTATTTCAATGGCAAACAATGTATCAAGATACAAATATGTGTTTCCGTCCTTCAGAAAATGAAAGTTGGTAAGCTGCAACATGTTACTCAAAGTGAGTTGTAGAAAAATACCTATCTAATAAATCCTACTAGCCCTAAACCCATTTAACTTACTGCCTCCTTCTTTTACAAGTTAAGGTGAAGCCCACAAGGTGAGACACGTCGGGACAAACACATAATGAAAATCTCTCTTTTTCAAACTAAATTCTGCAACATTATCAATATTCCACAACTAACAATGTTGGTGTCCATACAACTACACGAATTAGAATGTTCACCGCTTTAATCACAGATTACACCTTAATTCAGAGTTTCTCAAACTTTGTTCGCCGGAACACTTGTGTTCCATGGGAAGTGAACGTGTGCTCCGCGAGAAACTGTTAATAACATGTTGTATTTTTCGACGTTTTGACGATGCTATTTATTTTCTTAAAATTTTATCATGACTCCTGTGTTATTATTTATGTCTTGAAACTGAAGGAATAGCTGAATACAAGAGGTTTTTCTCCTTTTTAAGATTTTTGTTGATCTAGTAAACGTGTTCCATCAAGGTAACGCTTCCTTAAGTTATACTAAACTTATTAGCGTCAGTGAATTCACATGTCAAATTCGTTTCATACAGTCCTCAAGAATCGTCACAATCTATTAACCTTGAAGATATTGGAATGCAGACAGCTATAGCGTGAACAGTGCTTCGTATGTGATACAGCAGGGACTCACCATTTTATGTAAAATCACCGAAGGCCATATAATTTGACGTATATTACATTTTTGCTGTTGTTAACATGCTCGTTTTGATTAAAGTCTGTCTACAATAATGTGCAACAGCGTCAGTCATTTTAGTGATAACCATTAAGACAAGTTCCTATGTGTTTCAAGGAGAAATGTAAATTTACCAAATACTTTGAGTGTAGCATGTGGGCTCCATTAAGTGGGATTCTCCGGTACCATTCGTGAACATTTAATTGTACAAAGTCTCACAGAAAAACCCGACTGACACAAATTTTGCGAGCGTGAGCACAGTTTAACACATAATATCTAATACATATATAACTGTTACACTTAATAACGGTGACTCAATGGAGCAATCGTGAACTTCAAGGTTTTCCTGGCTAATACGACGTTAAGTCTCCAGCATTCGGCTAATTTATCATATCGCATTACCGAGTGCTATTCAGACGCTTGAGGATAGTGATGGCATCTCAATCAGCTAAGTATTAGACTAACATTTAGCATGGCATTCTGCCATACTTCGTGCGAAGATAGAATGATGCCCTCTCACTGTGCTTAATATAACTTGTGCAACATAGCCTGCCGTTTGCAAGAAGATTTTACTTTAACCTGGTTTCGACGGGCGACTATGAGTGTCTTCATCATAAAATCCAGTTACCTAAAAAGATTACATAATCGTCAACATAAAGAAAACCAAGAATAGAAGGTTATTACACCGAACAGAGTCGTAAGGGACATATTTACGAGCAAATCAGTTCATCTGTTACCAAACGTGAGTACAGTCTCCTCACAAATCTGTTCGGTATAATAGCCACTATCCTTGGGTTTTCTCTACGCTACTGGTTTTGTAAACTTTTTCGGTAACTATTTGGATTTTCTGATGAAGATATCCAAAGTCGGTATCGAAAGCAGGTCAGAGTAAAACGTTGTTGAAACCGGCTTGTTGTTTTATACAAATTATTTTGTTGTACGGTTGCCATCAACCAGTCATGTTTAAAATTTCATGCTTAAGATTTGCGGTTTCGTGGGCCATAGATTACGCATCTTCTGCTTCACAGTTCGGTTCTGTTGTATGAGGCTTCTGGAGTAAACTTGGCTGTCTTTCACGAATGTTAGGCTGGCAGCAGACTCTGTGACTACGAGCCCTCTTTGAGGTTCGTTGCAGTGGTTAGCCAGCCACCACATCACTTTGGTCGGCGACGCCTGAGGGTATTTCTCCTGCTCATAGACGCCTTGAGCCTTGCTTCACTCAAGCTTTTCTTTTTGCAACAACTTTATTTATATCGGATCAAATATATGATTTTTCTTAATGGACTTTTATCATTGCACGGACGCGTACAAATCTACTCTCATTTATTCGTCGACCATTCGGCTCTAACGCCTTGCCTGTATCTCGTCTTACGTCTTCGTCACAGGCAGAATACTGTATTTATTCTCTAAATTCTCAGATAGCAAGAGCATGCGCCCAGTGTTTTTACTTTCCTGCGTGCTATACCCACTGCGTCAAACAATTTGCATGGGAGCTAATACCTCTGACTTAAGATGTCTTGTTCATACATTAATCCACCTACTTCACGCATTTGCTTGGTTCATTGTGCACTATGGATTGTACATAGTATCTCTGCGTCAGCAGAAGATCGGATGTCCCTTTTTTGTTGATAGGTTGTTCGACGTTTACATGCATTGACGAATTGATTGACTGATTCATTTATTTATTCGCTTTCTTAATTATCTCTCTAAGCAAATCGTTTGAATTAATTTTTTACGTTGGTTGCTAAACCCGCAAACAATTCGGTAGAGTAACAGAAAATGAAGGTATGCAAAATCTGCACACCATCTTTTTCTCCTATCCACGCATCGTGATAGTAAAATATTTCCATACTTGCAGTCCCACATCGATTTAAACTGAGAGTACGATAGTCCTAACATAACGCCGATTTTCTTACACCTAAGCTATCTTAATTGTCCTAGTATGTAAATAACTCTCCTTACTGACACGGTTGTTCAATTTACTATGTGATATTGTAAAACGAGAAGTATATTCAGTAAAATATACGCTGACATATCCTCATATTCCGTAAATTAAAGATTCTCAACGCTTAACACAGTTAGGTATGCTATAGTAACATCGCATGGCGACGACAGTGGGGTTACTCTGGCATGCTAACCTGTGATCCCTCTCTCGTCACTCCCTTAAAGTAGAATTGCTCTTCCTCCGGATCTTTATCGGAAGTGCGCCTCTTCCTCTTGTAGAGGCAGCCAAAACAGCAGTCCAGCTCCTTGCGGAACAGACGGATCATCACACGACGAATCATCTGCGGCAGAAATGGCAGCCTTACTAAGACTTTGAAAGTACGCTAAACACAACTGACCTGTACGATATTGCAGTGCCTGTGTTATTCTGATGACGATGCAAAGTTCGCATGAGTGTCCAGAGGAACTTGGCATCGTAATCAGAATAACACAGGCACTGTAATATCGTATGTATCTGCCGCTACCGGGCAAGCGACTTTCACGTACAGCGTCTGACCTGTACGGAATATACATAAAGGAAGCACGAGTAGATGTCTTTGAGGCATGGTTGACGACATATGCAAGTTTGGGTGTGTCGTGCACGGATAGCCAAATGGTAACGCGACCGCTAGCGATAAGTGGAAAATACGGGTTCGAGACCCGGGGCGGCACAAATTTTCATTGTGTCATTCCATTCTACACCTGATGCTACTCCTTATTCGCTATTGCGAATTCATTTGACATAACTGACCTAGTCGATCACAAAGCACGATTCGTCCTGTCATCTCTACACAGTGAAATGCCTTAAGACATAGTAATAGAAACAGAAGATAGAAATTTTACCACTGGTGATTACAACCTATTGAGCAATACAGCTATCGTCCCGTGTAGTTGAATATCTGCTGTTACAGTGCTGATGCACACGGCTGTATTATTGTTGCAAAAATAATACGGTAATGTAATAATTTGAAATGCGAAAGTATACTCCCTTGGTCATTACAGCGAATAGGTTAAATTATCAAAAGGAAGAAGCAGGGGCAGCCCAAGAAATCGATAGCTGGATGACATACAAGAAGATTTAAAAATTGTTGGTGTCCGAGCTTGGAGGCACAAGAGGCTTGCCATGGATGAATGTAATGATGTCCTAGACAGGTGAAGGCAAGTCAATGGTTGTACAGAAGAAGAAGGCAAGTTCTTTGCACTGGTATCAGTGGCTCATTATTCAAATACTTTAATAGTCGGCAAAAACCAACAGAGAAACATAATGCAGGAGGATCAGTTTGTTGACGAGAAAATATACTACGCTAAAATTACAAGACAGTTATATCGTAATATGAAAAGCAGAACTACACTTTCGTTATCGTTTCAGCTGTCAACCAAATTCCCATAAAAGTTTTCCAGTATGCGTTTTTAACATTGTCTGAAACTCCAAAATAAATGGCGCGTAATCTTAGCTTATCAACAATCCTACAAATTTCTGTTTATAGCTGGAAGCGCTTCTGAGCTCTAAACCGCCAAAACCACTTTTTACTTTGTATGACATCATCAAACTGGGGCAGCCTAGCAAAACGTTCAGCAAACCTAATGGGATCTCCTAAGAACGTTCTCTTGGAAGATCCGATTATTTTCATACTTTACTGTTGTCCTAGTATCATCCATTTGTATTCTGCAAGAAATTCATAAAAATCATAAATAAAGATTTCCTTAAAGGATTTCCCTAAATAATTACAGACCTTCACAACGACTGCTCTTATGCACTACTTAGATAAGTACAAACACCACTGTGGGTCTAGAAATACTGTACCGTTACAGCTATGGAGCTTGTATCTTTAATGAAAGATATGAAATAAAAGTTTACAGTGATTCATTACGACTGAAATATAAAATACTGAAACGAACAATTAAGAAGAATTCCTACTAATAACTGAAGACAGCAACACATTAACTATATGATAAATTAAATTACTCAAACAATTATGAAGAATTCCTACTAATAATTGATGATTGTAGTTCATTATCTATGTGATAAAGAGAGATATTCTGAAAAATAGAACACAAAATTATTCAATGTCTGACACACTAGTGCAAGACACAACATCTGTTTCATCAAGAAGGTGAATAAAATATCCTGAATTAGATCCGATCGTAGCAATCAGATTTAAATTACCAAGTCGTATCGTAACTCAAGTTTCATGAGAGGATTTACGTTATTACCATGTGCGATCTGAAAGAAATGGTGAACTGCATCATAGAATTTCTCTGCTAGCAAATATTCTGTCTAATCAATATTTTTCACAGTTATGATAAAACATGAAAAACAACTGATAATAAACCAAGCATGTTTAGCCATTTTCCTGTATTGACGATACCAGAAAAGTATAAATGATTTCAGTAGTCTCATCTATAAGAACACTTAAGGCCTTTCCTTAATGCACAATTAAAACTACATTTGCCAATGATAATGCGTTCTCTACAAATTTCACACGCTACTACTGCGCTATCGACACGTGAAACCGAATAGGATATTCCTTACTGCATTGTGTATCATTCAACTCTGAGTGGGCAACGTCTCTTTTCAGATCTCGAGTCAAACGGAGGAAAAACTAATGGCAGCATTAGAAGGCAAGAAAATGAAAACCAATTGACGCTTACCGCGTAATATACGTAGTGTTTCCGCGGCAAGCACTAAGAGATTCGTAAGCAGCGAATTAACTCTTTCGTATTACGCCTCAGACTGTCTCCTAGCAACGTCACCCGTCGCCTCCAGCCACTGGCTACTGTTGGGGCACTGCTGACCACCCATCTTGCGAAGTGGAAAGAGTACTTTTTCGCTGCAGGAGAAGATCTTTTCAATCCAGATGTCATTCGACTTCGCTGTTCGAGACAGACAATTTACAATGAAGTGCAGTTAGCTTATGTTTCGTATTTGAAATAAAGTTTCGGTGCTACTTACAGTAATTGTAACACCACCAAGTAGTCATTATAATTGTGACCCCTGAAGAGAAATTAATCATCTTCCATAGCCAAGTCGATCGTTCGAGATTCTTACTCGTAATAGTTTCCTCGTGTTTTTATTTTTATTTTTAACAATGAAAACAAATATGATGGATATCATCGACTCGAAAGAGATAAGACGCATTTGAGAAGGTAATTTCAAGAAACAGCAACGCACTGTGTACTAGAGCGGCCACAGTAGCGGACACATTTTTGTTGTGCGATCTCTAGTCAGTCACAGCGCTGAACAACTAGTGATAGAATTCAAAGGAATAAGCCTCAATGCGCATTTCAGGCCCCTACTGAGAAGAAGACAGCAGAAGAGAGGGCTTGTATTAGGAACTGTAGCAAGCTTATCAACAGTGACCAGAAATGATATTGAGATGGTGATAAAAGAGATGAACGCTATGGTAAGGCAGGAGAGGATCTGTTAGGCTACCCTACCACTCGTAAATAAAGCCTCCGTAAAGAGAGTAATGTCAACGGACGCTGTCCCAAGGAATTACGCAGCGTCACCTCACAATTATAGCTCACGGTCTCAGCATAGCAATATACACAAAGTGACGTGTGTGTCGCTAGACAACGAGACTACGAGCCAAACTGATGGTATATTAATAGCGTCTAGGCAAAACTCTGACATACTAGCCTGCCGTAGTTGCAGACTTGCTAATATGGGTACTGATCATTACCACCTCATAGCTGAAAATAGAGGGAGAATTTCAAACGAACATAAAGGAGAACGTCAAAATAACCGCAGTCTCTCTGAAAGTAAGGAGTGGAGGAAGGATGAATTCTCCGATATTATTTAGGGAAATAGACTGACAGGAATCGTGCAGAACTTAGTCATAACACATCTGAACCGTGGAATAAAATTAGAAGTGAATAGAGGCTTCTGCAGAGGAAGCGATTGGAATTCAATAACAAATAAGGAGAAACGAATTTTAGATGAAGAGTGTGAGGAGGCATGAGGTATTAGTTTTGGTGCGATTGCATAGTTCATCCCTTTAGCCAGAATCTGTGTGACTGCATCGCTCAAAGTGTGGCTCGAGAGGTTCACCACTGTCGAGTGTCCAGAATCCGTCCTCCATCTGTTGTTTTCCGTTGAAATTTCTCGAACTTCGTCATTTGGAGGCTGGTGGTACTTTTACTTTGTGGCTTGTTGGAAGGTTAACCTGTCGAACTTCCGCCAATCAAAAATTGGCGTCGAAGCTTAGACGTCTAGTATTCCACACAGATTCATACGTCAAGGACTCCACCCATTTTGTACCACTTTTGACAGAAAAGCATGTCTCGGATACGCATCTGATGGTCAGTTTTGACGTCAAGTCTTTATTCACGAACGTACCTGTGATGGACACCATGAACATCTTAGAGGAACGCATAGCACCCGATATCTGCGACCTAGTGCGCCACTGTATGACGACCACCTATTTCAGGTGGAAAGGGGATTTCTATGATCAGACGGACGGTATAGCGCTGGGTTCCTCTCTTTCGCCTGTTGCAGTAGACATTTTTATGCAAGCGTTCGAAGAAACAGAACTCCGGTACTGACTATTACGCCCAGAATGCTGGCAACGATACAGTGGTGACACCTTTGTTATCTGGCCACACTGAGAAGAAGAGCTTCAGAATTTCCACCAAAATCTCAATCAGCGGCACAGCAAAATTCACTTTACCATGGAGATAGAAAAGAACGGGGTATTGACTTTTCTCGACGTGGAAGTTTATCGTAAGCCTGGCGGGAAACTTGGACAAAGAGTTTATAGGAAGCTCACCAACATGGTCAGGTACCTGCATGCATCCTCCCACCACATCCTACACAAAGGAAATCGGCCCTGCAAACTTTAACTGAGAGAGCCTACAGGATCTGCGACGAACACAATCTGAAAGCTGAACTACAGAACCTCAGTTCCATTTTTGGAGATAATGGCTACGCCATGAGGATGATGCACAAAACCATGGCGCCGGAGGAGGAGGGCAACAGGGAGATGCAGAACGAAGCATAGAACACCGGCTTGCTACAATACGTACAATGAGTTACTCAACGTCTGAGCAAAATTCTCCATCGGGCAGGTATTAAGGCGATTTTTCGTAACAAGAACAAAATAAAAGACCTTCTGGGCTTGACGAAAGATACAATTGACAAGTTTCATTCCGCTGGTGTTCATGAAATCGGCTGCGAATGTGGACTGGTGTATGTATGTGAGACTGGGTGTCCAATAGCACAAGGTTAACTGAACACGGGGGATATATCCGTCTCAAACAATACAAAAAATCAGAGGTGGCAGAAAATCAGGAACAGTGCAGGATGAAGATCGAATTTCGGCAGGCCCGCGCACTGGCCAAGCAGCCGTTTAGTTTGAGGAGGAAGATTAGAGAGGCTATAGAAATAGCCAAGCGACCCGACAACATGAATGGAGAAGACGGGTACCGACTTCCAGCGTCTTGGCTGCCAGCTGTGACAGCTTTGCGGAAGGACAACAACTCGCAAAGCAACAGGCGCGAGGTAGGCCACAGCGGCGAACGGTAAACAGAGTGCTGACGCGCCCTAGTCGATACTAGGCAGTTAGTAAACAACGCTAGTCTGCAGTCGCCGCTCTGTTTCATATTCGCCGATTTCCACCAATGGCAAGCAATAAAGTAAACTCCAATAGAAAACGCCTATTTCCACCAATGACAACACTCAAAGCAAAGACCAGTAAAAGAACATCTAATACCCTTCCTCCTCACCCTCATATCCAATGACAGCATTCCTCCATAGTATGTAACTAACCAAACTAGTGCTCATTCAGTCAATCCTTCCAAAACCCAGGCGATCATTGTAGGCAAAACCACCCCTTCCTTCCGCCTCCTCAACTTCTATGTCACCGTCTATGGCCGTCCTATCGCCCTCACCCCCACCCTTAAGTACCTTGGCGTCACCCTTGACCGTCGCCTCTCCTGGACCCCCCACCGCCAGACAATCCAAGCCAAGGCACGCTCCCGACTCCGCCTCCTCAAGCTCCTTTCTGGCCGTACATGGGGTCTGGACCCCTCCAACATCCTCCACACTTATAAATCCCTCATCCGCCCTATCCTCTGCTACGCCCACCCTGCCTGGATCTCCGCTCCTCCTACCTTTTACAAATTCCTTCAGTGCTCTTCGCCTCGCCTATCGCATCCATTTCCCCTCCCCCACGCGGATGCTGTACGACCTTATTCCCTTCCCCCACCTCTTTCTTTTCCTCGAACGGATACGGATCCTCTACACCTCCTGTAAACTCGATCCTCCTCACCCGCTTGTCTCTCCCATCCTCTCCCGCCGCCATCCACCGCGACGCCTGTTTTTCCACGTCCCACCTGCTCTCCATCTCTCCACTCTCCTTACCCTCTCCCAAGGTGACTTTCGCCAGCTCCCCCTCCCTGATGATGCCCTCCAACCCTCCATCTACCAACTTTGATACTCCCCTATGGGCAACCTCTCTCCCTTCTCTCCCCCTCCCCTCCCTCCACCCTTTCTCCCCCCTCCTCCCCGGGCTTCCCCTACCCCCATACCTTCATTCCTTTCACCATCTCCTCTGCTATTGGCATCTTTGCTCTCACCTCCCTCCCCCACCACCTTCTTCCCCTCTTGGCAGGTCCCCGGACTCGCACACGTTAAGTGGACATTCGCACGCTGGAGATCATCGCCATCGTTTTAGTGTGTATGCCGTCGTGTTTGTGCCTTAGTGTTTTTCGCCACCCACGCTCCATCGTTCACGTGTCGTCTCCATTATCAGTGTCCGTGTGCAGTGCCAACGGTTTCTTTAGGTGTCTTCGCGTGTGAACGGCTATGTGTTACTTGTTTCTGTGTCTACTGTTTCTTGCCCCCCACTTTGTTCTGTATATTCTGTGTCTCCATTGTTTATTTTTCTTTGTAAAACGTGTGGCTGAAGAGCAGCGTAGTGTGCTGCTGCCAGCCCACCTTATGTAAGGTGTTAAATAACTATAAAGAAAAAAAATGCTCATTCAGCAGTTAGCTATACACCCTGAGGAAGGCGAAACGTCGGAATTTTATAGTTGACAATGCGGCCTGAAACCCAGAAGAATTATATTGATTGTGACAACGGCCGCCGAAGCCTACGTTTACATGCATAGAATTCGGTCTTTCGTCATTTTCAGTAGCTCATTTTTTTAAATATTTAAGTTTGTCAGTCGGCTAAAAGCAACACAAAGACGTAAAGCTAGAGGATCAATTTATCAGAAAATATACTACGCTAAAATATAAGACGTTAATACCGTAATATGAAATGCAAAATTATACCTTTGTGATCATTTCAACGGTCTCCTTGTTTCCCATAAAGAAAGCTTTTTCAATATACGTTACCTAACATTGTCTACTTTTATAGTATTTGTAGAATTAGAGAAAGCTTTGTAAATGTTGTCTGGAAGACTCTCTTTCAAATTGTAAAGGTGTCGGGAGCTAAAGGCTATTTACAAGTTGTACAGAAGTAGGAGGGCAGTTTTAAGAGTGGAGGGGCACGAAAGGAAAGCAGCGGTTGAGAAGGGAGTGAACAAGTTTATAGTCTATCCCCGATGTTAAAAGCAGTTAAGGAAACAAAAGAAAATTTGGAGTAGGAATTAATGTCCAGGGAGGATACATGAAAACTTTTAGGTTCTCGTATGACATTGCAATTTTGGCAGAGACAGCAAAGGTTTGGAAGAACATCTGAATGGAATGGGAAGTATCTTGAAAGGAGGATGTAAGATGAACATCAACAAAAGCAAAACGATGATAACGGAATGTAGTCGAACTAAATCAGGTGACTCTGAGGTAGTTTTATTAAGAAATGAGACACTTGATGTAGTAAATGAGTTTTGCTACTTGGGAAACAAAATAACTGTTGTTGGTCGAAGTAGGGAGGATATAAACTGCAGACTGGCAATGACAAAAATGAGTTTCTGAAGAAGAGGAATTTGTTAAGTCGAGTATAGATTTAGGTGTCAAGAAGTCCTTTCTGAAAGTATTTTTATGGGGTGTAGCCATATATATGAAGTGAACATGGCCGATAAACATCTTAGGCGAGAAAAGAGTAGAAGCTTTTGAAATGTGGTGCTACAGAAGAATGCTGAAGACAAGATGAGTAACTCACGTAACTAATGAGGAGGTACTACATAGAATTGAGGAGAAGAGAAATTTGTGATAGAATCTGACCAAATAAGGTTCAAAATGGCTCTGAGCACTATGCGACTTAACTTCTGAGGTCATCAGTCACCAAATAAGGGATCTGTTGTGTGATAAACCTTTGGCATTTCCTTCATGTTTTCGTCTTCTTTAAAGGCAAAGAGAGAAGATGAAGCGGTAGCCCATCATAGAGCCTATGCCTACCGTCATGTATTTTTTGACTTTCAGTTGTTAAAAAACAGAGGATTTTTTCTGGTACCAGCAGGAGGAAGGAAGGATTCGCGTTCAGCTAGTGAACGAGGGAGAAGCACGCCATTTTTAGCGAGTAATTATAGACCGCCATTTTGGGGTCGCTATGAATTAAGTGAGGAGTATGTATTTCATATGTGCACCGTTTAGAAAAATACAGTATTGTTTTATTAACAGAAAGGTCGTGTGAGTTGTTATTTCAAATAGTACAATAATTACAAGAACTGAGTCCCACCTGTGTACTCTGGAAAATTACGAATATCCGATAAGTTTAATGGGAACACGGTCAAGACTTCAAAGGTGAACACGGCGACAAAACGTAGCATTATAAAGAATGGTAAGCACAAATCTACAGCGGAGAAAGAAACTACTTCACCCCGCAAAATAATATGAACTAATACGAACTTATTTCCAGGCATAGCTCAGCTTATTGTGCTTGTCATTCATGCCGAAAAATTAATCTCATTAATTCAATACATTTTAAAAAGCCACGCATTTCAACATTTTATTATCATCTATTCCATTATTTTATTATATTATAGTTGGCAGGACACATTCTGAGACATCAATGGATCGCTAATTAGTGCCGGAGAGAATACTGTGGGATAAAAATCATAGAGGGAGACCAAGAGATGAATAAAGTAAGCAGATACAGAGGGATTTAGGTTGCAGCAATTACTCAGAGATAAAGAGGTTTGCACGGGATAGAGTAGCATGGAGAGCTGCATCAAACCAGTCTTCAGACTGAAGACAAGAATAACAACATTGTCTAAAACTTCAAAATTAATTGTTGTAATTTAACTTATCGGAAATTCTACAAATTTCTGTTTGTTTCTGTGAGCGCTCCTCAGCTCACCACAGCCAGAACCAATTTTCATGATGAAAAGTTGATGCAGAGTAGGAAAAAGTTCAGCAACCTTAATGGGATATCCTAAGACAGTTCTCTTGGAAGATGCGAATGGTTTGTTACTTTATTTTTGTTCTCTTATCCTTGACTTGAACTCTGTACGCAGTTCGTGGAAATCATAAATAAAGCTTTCCTTAAAGGATTTCCCGAAAGACTTACAGCTGTTCACAGAGACTGCTGTGTTGCACTATTCAGATGAGTAGAAACACCACTGTGTGTCTCGAACTACTATACAATGATCTCTATGCTACTTTTACCTTTAATGTATGACATGAAATGAAAGTTTACAGAACCTCATTGTGACTGAAATATACAACTCTTAAACCAGCATGAAGGAGAATTCCTAATAATAATTGAGGACTGTACTACATTATCCATTGATAGAGCGAAATACCCTGAAAACAGAACACAAAATTATAATATGTCTGACACACTAGTGGAAGAAAATAAAGAAATGTTAAGCTCCATAGCAGAATTACTGAGCTGGCAAATATTCTGTCTAATGAATATTTTTCAGAGTTACGATAAAACTCGAAATACAGCTGATAGCAAACAAAGCAAGTTTAGACATTTTCCAGTATCGACGCTACCAGCGACGCGAGTAAAGTACACATGATTTCCATAGTCTCATCTACGAGAACCTTACACCCTTTTCTCAAGCATAATTAAAACTACATTAGCCAATGATAGTGCGGTCTCCATAAATCCTCATGCCACTATTTCACTACGGACAAGCGAAACGGAGCTTTTTTTTCCTCACTGCATCGTGTATCAAATGGTTGAAATGGCTCTGTACGCTACGGGACTTAACATCTGAGGTCATCAGTCCCCTAGACTTAGAACTACTTAAACCTAACTAACCTAAGGACATCACACACATCCTATCGAACCTGGGACCGTAACAGAAGCGCATTCCGGACTGAAACGCCTAGAACCGCTCGGCCACAGCGGCCTGATATTGTGTATCATTCAACTCTGAGCGAGCTGCGTCTGTTTTCAAATCTCGAGAGCCAAACTGGGAAAAAGTAATGGCAGCATTATCCAGCAATAAAAATGAAAACCAGTTGACGCTTACCGCGTAAGATACGTAGTCTTTCCACAGCAAGCACGAAGAGATTCGTAAGCACCGAATTAACTCTTTCGTATTACGCCTCAGACTGTCTCCTAGCAACGTCACCAGCCGCCTCCAGCCATAGCCTATTGTTAGGGCATTGCTGGCCACCCATCTTCTGCAGTGAAGAGAGTAGTTTTTCGTTGCAGGAGAAGGTCTTTTCAACCCTCGCGTCACTGGACTTCAGTGTTTGAGACCATAAAATAGATGACGAAAAAGGAATTTACAATGAACTGCAGTTCCCTTATGTTTCGTATTTGCAATAAAGTTTCGGTGTTACACAAATTATAACAACATAAAGTATTCATTACAATTGTGAACCCTGAAGTGAAATTAATTATGTTCCTTAACAAAGTCGATAGTTCGAGATGCTTAGTCTTCATCATTTTCTAGTGTTTTATTTTTATTTGTAACAGTGAAAAGAAACATGACGGTTATCATTGACTCGAAACAGATAAGACGCATTTGAGAAGGTAATTTCCAGAAACAGCAGAGCATTGTGTACTACAGAGGCCACAATAGCGAACACACATTTGTTGTGTGATCTCTAGTTAGACACAGCGATGAAGAACTAGTGATAGTATTCAAAGGTATAAGTCCAAGGATACGACATATGCGAGTAAAGGGGTATTCTTAACTAGTGTCCCCTAAATGCGCAAGCCAGGCCCCTACTGAGAAGACAGAGATCTTGTATTAGGAACTGGAGCAAGCTTATCAACAGTGACCAGGTACCACATTCGTTAGAGAACCTTACATTTTGCGTAAGATCTTTCGATCAAAATATGCTATTAACTCTTCACACTCTTGCGTCAGTGTCCAGGCTGAGAGTCATATTATAATACTGGACTTATTAAAGTTTCATTCAGTTGACACTTTCTTGAGATGGTGATCAAAGAGATGAACGTTATGGTAGGGCAGGAGAGATTCCTCTCCCCTACCACTGGTAAATAAAGCCTCCATAAAGAGAGTGATATCAGCGGACTCTGTCAGAGAAATTACCCAGCATCACCTAACATGACAGTTCTAGCCCACAGTCTCAGCATAGCAATGCCCGCAAAGTGACTTGGGTGTCGTTAGACAACGATACTAGGAGCCAAATTGATCATATATTAGCAGATTATAGGCATGGATCTGATGTACTTAGCCTGCCGTAGTTTCAGACTTGCTAATATGGGTACTGATCATTACCTCCTCATAGCGAAAATTAGAAGGAGAATTTCGAACGAAAACAAAGTCAAAGGTGAAAGTCTGAATAACCGTAATATCTCCGATGTAAGGAGCCGAGGAAGGCTGAAAACCCAGATATTATTTATGGAAATTGACTGACAGGAACCGTGCAGAACTTAACCATAACATATATGAGCCAATGAATAAAATTAGAAGTGAATATAGGCTGCTGCAGAGGAAGCGATTGGAATTCACTAACAAACCAGGAGAAACGAATTTTAGATGAAGAGCGTGAGGAGGCAATAGGACAAAAGAAAGAAGTATAGGAAGAGATACAGTCGAGAAGAACAAGGATGCTAGTAAATAACTAAATAGAGAAAAGGTGTGCAGATCAGCAAACAAAGAAGCTTTTTTGAAAGGCAGTTGCAGAACACTGCGTCACCGGACAATACTGAAAAAACGCGATGTTTTTCAGAAGCCTTATAAAGGAGTTCCCAGCAAAACGAACAAAATGCCGGGGACAAAATAGTGACCTAATATTATCAGAGGTAGGAGTGTTACTTCGGCGGGCAGATTACTTCAAGGAATTGTTATAGTTTGAGAAAGCAAATCAACAACTGTAAGAAGAAAGAAATGTGTTACCATCGATGCAAGAGATTCGTCTAGCACTAAGACAATTAGCCAAGAATAGACTCCCGGAAGTGACAAGTTGCCATCTCAGTTTTTCAAGTGTGACAGAAACCATCTAATTGCTGCACCTCATGATCACAGACATATGGACGCAGAACGTAATCCTAAATGATTGGAATATAGAAGTAATATGTATTATACATTGCAAGTGGGAAATGATAGAATGTACCAACTATAAGGAAATTACTTTATTTGACACCGAATATAGAATACTCTCTTCCTTGCTTTGTACCCATGTAAAATATTTAGCAGTAACTGCAAATGGGAGATAGCACGCAGGATTTAGAACTGAAACTCAGCTATTGACCAGATGAACACCCTAGGGCAGATATGGAAAAAACAAGAAAATACAAAATAGCGAAGAAACCACAGTTTTTTGTCATTTTAAAGCAGCATTTGACACCGTAAAAAGAAGTAAGAATATTGAATCCATGTCTGAACTGGGCATACCACAACATTAAATGTGCCTCGTAAGTCTCACTGTGGGAGAAGTAGTATGGAAAGCACAGATACAAGAAAATTTAGGTCGAAAAACTGTACTAGATACGGTACTAAGGACAAGCTCAAATCAACACAACAGACACAGTATACAAGAGAATGATGTAGGTTCTACCCTACGCTGATGAAGTGGACATTACTGCAAGAACAGAACTAGCTGATAAAGAAACGTAAAGGGAACTGGTGACAGTAGCAACACAAACAGCACGGTCAGTGATCAACAAAACTAAACAATACGAATAATACATACACATACACAATTTTAGAAATTGACACTGTGAAAGTAGGATGTATTAGTGAATTTGTCTATCTGGGAACACAGAAACATCACAAAATGATATCAGCATGAAAAAAAGCTGCACATACACTTGGCTAATAAATGGTATTATTGGCTGGCCCCCCTACCTGAGTGGGGAAATCTCTTCAGAGGAAGAAATTGTCAACTGTATGAAACTTTAATTAGTCCAGTATTACCATATGACTCTCAACCCGGACAGTGGCAGAAGAGTGCGAAGAGCTAATAGGATATTTTGATAGAAAGGTCATACGCAAAACCTATGGTCGTCTAGTTAATGTGGTACCTGACGTTGACGATAACATAGTGTACTGTACAGAAATAGATAAAGGTGGGGAAACTATACAGTTTATTAAAACAGTTCATGTGATATGGTTCAGCCACGCTTTTCGCGTGGAACATTAGAGCTCTATAAAACAACCATAAATAAAAGTTTCCTTAAAGGGTTGCCCGAAAGACTTACAGCTCTACATAAGGACTGCTCTGATGCGCTATTTAGGTAAGTAGAAAAACCACATTGGATCTAGAACTACTACACAATTACATCTATGGAGCCTATTACTTTAATGAATGATATGAAATGAAAGTTTACAGTGACTCCTTACGATTGAAATACAAAGTACTGAAACCAACAATTAAGAAGAATTCCCACTGGTAATTGAAGACTGTAATTCATTATCTATGTCATAAAGGGAAGTATACTGAAAATAAAATTATTAAATTTCTGACACACTTGTCGAAGAATCAACATGTGTGTCTTCAATGAGGTGAATCAAATACCACCCTGAATTAAATCCGGTCACAGCATCCAGATTTAAATTACCAATTCCTAACGTAGCTTATGTTCCACAAGGGGATTTATGTTATTACCATGCGCGATCAGAAAGAAATGGTAAGCTCCATCGTAGAAGTTCTCTGCTACGAAATATTCTATCTAATCAGTATCTTTCTCAGTTATGATAAAACACGAAATACAACTAATAGCAAACCAAGCACGTTTAGACATTTTTCAGTATCGACGCTACCAGTGACGCGAGAAAAGTACACACGATTTCCATAGTCTCACCTGTGAGAGGATTTTTCTTTATGCACAATTAAACGTACATCAGCCAATGTCACTGTGATCTCCACAAATCTCATACGCCACTATTGCACTACCGACATGCGAAATGGAGCTGCGTGTTCCTCACTGCATCGTGTATCATTGAGCTCTGAATGGGCAGCGTCTCTTATCAAATGTCGAGGGTCAAGCGGAGAAAAATGTAATGGCAGCAGCATTAGAAGACAATAAAATGAAAACCAGTCGACGCTTACCGTGTACGATACTTAGTCTTTCTACGGCAAGCACTAAGAGATTCGTAAGCACCGAATTAACTCTTTCGTATTACGCCTCGGACTGTCTCCTAGCAACGTCACCCGTCGCCTCCAGCAATTGCCTATTGTTGGGGCACTGCTGACCACCCATCTTGCGAAGTGGAAAGAGTACCTTTTCGTTGCAGTAGAAGATCTTTTCAATGCACATATCACTGGACTTCCCTGTTTGAGACCATAAAAAAGGTGACGAAAAATGAATTTACAAATAGGTGCAGTTTCCTTCTGTTTGGTGTTTGAAATAAAGATTCGGTGCTACTTACAGTATTTATAACAGCATCAAGTAGTCATTATAATTGTAACCCCTGCAGTATAATTAATCATCTTCCACAGCAAAGACGATAGGCTGAGATTCTTAGTTGTAATAAATTTTTTGTGTTTTTATTTTTATTTGTAACAATGAAAACAAAGACGATGGATATTTCTGACTTGCAAGAGATAAAACGGAGTAGAGAGGGTAACTTCCAGAAACAGCAGTTCACTGTGTACTACAGCAGCCACAATAGCGAACACATTTGTTGTGCGATTTCTAGTCAATCACAACATTGAACAAATAGTGATAGAATGCCAAGCAGTACGTCCAAGGATATGGTATATGCGAGTAAAGGGGAAAGTCGTAACTAGAGTCCCCTAAAGGCACATGCCAGGCCCTAACTGAGAAGAAGACAGCAGAAGAGGAGACCTTGTGTTAGGAACTGTAGCATGGCTGAACCATATCAAATGGATTCTTTTAATGAACTGTATGGTGTCCCCACATTTATATATTTCTGTACAGCACACTATGATATCGTCAACGCCAGGTACCACATGCATTAGACGACCATATATTTTGCGTAAGACCTTCCGATCAAAATATGCTACACTACTGGAAATTAAAATTGCTACACCAAGAAGAAATGCAGATGATAAACGGGTATTCATTGGACAAATATATTATACTAGAACTGACATGTGACTACATTTTCACGCAATTTGGGTGCATAGATCCTGAGAAATCAGTACCCAGAACAACCACCTCTGGCCGTAATAACGGTCTTGATACGCCTGAGCATTGAATCAACCAGAGCTTGGATGGTGTGTACAGGTACAGTTGTCCATGCAGCTTCAACACGATGCCACAGTTCATCAAGAGTAGTGACTGGCGTATTGTCATGAGCCAGTTGCTCGGCCACCATTGACCAGATGTTTTCAATTGGTGAGAAATCTGGATAATGTGCTGGACAGGGTAGCAGTGGAACATTTTCTGTATCCAGAAAGGCCCGTACAGGATCTGCAACATGTGGTCGTGCATTATCCTGCTGAAATGTAGGGTTTCGCAGGGATCGAATGAAGGGTAGAGCCACGGGTCGTAACACATCTGTAATATCTGTAATGTAACGTCCACTGTTCAAAGTGCCGTCAATGCGAACAAGAGGTGTAACCAATGGCACCCCATACCATCACGCCGGGAGATACGCCAGTATGGCGATGACGAATACACGCTTCCAATGTGCGTTCACCGCGACGTCGCCATACACGAATGCGACCATCATGATGCTGTAAACAGAACCTGGATTCATTCAAAAAAATGACGTTTTGCCATTCGTGCACCCAGGTTCGTCGTTGAGTTCACCATCGCAGGCGCTCCTGTCTGTGATGCAGCGTCAAGGGTAACCGCAGCCGTGGTCTCCGAGCCGATAGTTCCTGCTGCTGCAAACGTCGTCGAACTGTTCGTGCAGATGGTTGTTGTCTTGCAAACGTCCCCATCTGTTGAAACCAGGGATCGAGACGTGGCTGCACGATCCGTTACAGCCATGCGGATAAGATGCCTGTCATCTCGACTGCTAGTGATACGAGGCCGTTGGGATCCAGCATGGCGTTCCGTATTACCCTCCTGAAACCACCGATTCCATACTCTGCTAACAGTCGTTGGATCTCGAACAATGCGAGCAGCAATGTCGCGATACGATAAACCGCAATCGCGATAGGCTACAATCCGACCTTTAGCAAAGTCGGAAACGTGATTGTACGCATTTCTGCTCCTTACACGAGGCATTACAACAACATTTCACCAGGCTACGCCGGTCAACTGCTGTTTGTGTATGAGAAATCGGTTGGAAACTTTCCTCATGTCAGCACGTTGTAGGTGTCGCCACCGGCGCCAACCTCGTGTGAATGCTCTGAAAAGCTAATCATTTACATATCACAGCATCTTCTTCCTGTCGGTTATATTTCGCGTCTGTAGCACGTCATCTTCGTGGTGTGGCAATTGTAATGGCCAGTAGTGTACTAACTCTTCACATGCTTGACTTTCTAAAAAATGGCTCTGAGCACTAGGCGATCTAATATCTGAGGTCATCAGTCCCCTAGACTTGGAACTACTTAAACCAAACTAACATAAGAACATCACACACATCCATGCCCGAGGTAGGATTCTAACCTTCGACCGTAGCAGCGGCGCTGTTCCCGACTAAAATTGACTTTCTACCTCGACTTCACGTTCGTTTGGTATTCTCCTTTCTGCTGTATGGAGGTAATGATCAGTATCCATATTAGAAAGTCTGAAACTACGGCAGGCTAGCGTATCAGACCCATGCCTAGAATCGATTAATGTATGATCAATTCGGTTCCTGGTATCGTTGTCTAGAGACACCCATCACTTTCTGTATATTGCTTTCCTAAGACCGTGGGCTAGAACTGTCATGTTCGGTGATGCTGCGTAATTTCTCTGACAGGGTCCGCTGATATCACTCTCTTTATGGAGGCTTTATTTACTAGTGGTAGGGGAGCACTAGAGCACGCCGAGAATGTCACGGTTTGTAGAACCACGAAGAAGAACAAGTCAAGTAATTTGCAGGTTTCCCTAAATTTCAGTGTATATAAGAAACTGCCTAGAATTCGATTTTTCATCATTTTCAGTACCTCATTGTTGAAATATTGCAGTTTATTAGTCGGCTAAAAGCAACAGAAAGACGTAATGCAGGAGGATCATTTTGTCAGAAAATATACTGCGGTAAAAATATATGACTAGCGTACCGTAATATGAAATGCAAAAATATGCTTTCGTAGTCATTCCAGCGGTCTCCTAATTACCCATAGCCGGCCGCTGGTGGCCGAGCGGTTCTGGCGCTACAGTCTGGAACCGCGCGACCGCTACGGTCGCAGGTTCGAATCCTGCCTCGGGCATGGATGTGTGTGTTGTCCTTAGGTTAGTTACGTTTAAGTAGTTCTAAGTTCTAGGGGACTTATGACCTCAGCAGTTGAGTCCCATAGTGCTCAGAGCCATTTGAACCATTTTTTTAATTACCCATAAAGTTTTTTTCAGTATAGTTTTCTAACATTGTCTACTTTTATAGCAGTTGTAGAGTTAGAGACAGCTTTTGACAATGCTGACTGGAATACACTCTTTCAATTTCTAAAGGTGGCAGGGGTAAAATCAGGGAGTAAAAGGCTACTCACAAGTTGTAGAGAAACCAGAGGGCAGTTTAAAGAGTGGAGGGACACGAAAGGAAAGCAGTGGTTGAGAAGGGAGTCAGAGAGAGTTGTAGCCTATACCCGATGTTTTTCGATCTGTATACTGAGCAAGCACTAAAGGAAACAAAAAAAATTTGGAGTAAGAGTTAAAGTCTAGGTCGAAAAACAAAACTTTGAAGTTTTCGGAAGACATGGCAAATTTGGCAGAGACAGCAAACGACTTGGAAGAGCAGTTGAACGGAATGGACGGTATCTTGAAAGGAGAATATAAGGTGAACATCAACAGAAGCAGAACGAGGACAGTGGAATGTAGTCGAATTAAATCAGGCGATGCTGAGAAAATTAGATTAGGAAATGAGAGACTTAAAATAGTAAATGAGTTTTACTGTTTAGGAAGCAAAATAACTGATGATGGTCGAAGTAGGGAGGATATGAGATGCAGACTGGAAACGCCAAGGAAAGCGTTTCTGAAGAAGAGAAATTAGTTAACGTCGAGTATAAATTTAAGTGTCAGGAAGTCCTTTCTGAAACTATTTTAGGCAAAAAGAGAATAGAAATTTTTGAAATGTGGTGCAACAGAAGAATGCTGAAGACTGAGTGGGTAGATCACGTAACTAATGAGGAGGTAATGAACAGAACTGGGGAGAAGAGAAATTAGTAGTACAACCTGACCAAAAGAAGGGCTCGGTTGGTAGGACACATCCCGAGACATCAAGGGATCACCAATTTAGTACTGGAGGGAAGCGTGTGGAGTAAAATTCGTAGAGGGAGACCAAGAGATGAATTGTAACAGATTCATAAGGATGTTGGTTGCAGTAGTTACTCGGAGATGAAAAGGCTTGCATAAGATAGAGTAGCAGGGAGAGCTTTATCATACCAGTCTTCGGACTGAAGACCAAAACAACAACAACAACAACAGCAACATTGTTTAAAACTTCAAAATTATTTGTAGTAATTTTAGCTTATGGGTAATCCTACAAATTTCTGTTTATTACTGTAAGCACTCCTCAGCTCGCCACAGCCAGAACCAACTCTTATCATAAAAAATTGATGCAGACTAGCAAAAAGATCTGCAAACTTAATGGGATATCCTACGACAGTTCTCTTGGTAGATGTGTTTGGTATCCTACTTTACTTTTGTCTTCGGACCATCCACTTGTACTCTGTACACAGTTTATGGGAATCATAAATAAAGTTTTGCTTAAAGGATTGCCCGAAAAACTTACAGCTATTCAAAAATGGTTCAAATGGCTCTGAGCACTATGGGACTTAACAGCTGAGGTCATCAGTCTCCTAGAACTTAGAACTACGTAAACCTAACTAAGGACAGCACACACATCCATGCCCGAGGCAGGATTCGAACCTGCGACCGTAGCGATCGCGCGGTTCCAGACTGAAGCGCCTAGATCCGCTCGGTCACACCGGCCGGCTACAGCTCCTCACAAAGACTGCTCTGATGCAGTAGTTAGGTAAGTAGAAACACCACTTCGGGTCTAGAGCTACTATACCATTAAATCCATGGAATTTCTACCTTTAATGAATGATATAAAATGAAAGTTTGCAGTGAATCATTACGACTGAAATATAAGAAACTGAAACCAGAATGAAGGAGAATCCCTAATAATAACTGAAGACTGTAATACATTATCTATATGACAGAGCGACAACCTCGGTCTATCGCCTCCAGTTTCACTACCTTCTCATGGAACTTCATGATAGTGCCTTTGTATACACTGATGGCTCTCGGACTGACCGTTGGGTCGGGTGTGCCTTCACCATTGGCATCCGTGTCTTTCGATCTCGGATTCCGGCACACTTCTCGGTATTTACAGCCGAGCTCTTCGCCTTATGTCAGGCCACGGAGTACATCCAGCGACACAGCCTTTCCAATTGTGTCCTCTGCCCAAACTCGCTCAGTGCCCTTCAAAGCCTGTGTGTGCTGTACACCACCCATCCCTTAGTGCAGCGGGTCCAGAAAACTGTCACTCGGATACTGTTGGTGGAGCCAGTGTGATGTTTCTGTGAGTCCATGGTCATGTCGGTCTGCCATGCAACAAGGCTGCTGACTCTGCTGCCAAGGCTGCAGTCCTCGTACCTCAGCCAGCGAGTACCTATATTCCCACCTATATTCCCTCTGCGTTGTCGTCTGTCGGGAGGTGGTGTCCCTTTGGCATCGCCACCGGTCCTCCCTTCGCGGGAATAAGCTTCTGTTTATTAAGCCTCTCCCAGCGCCTGGACAACTTCCTCTCGGCGCTCCCGCCGAGGAGATTATTTTCACTCGGCTGCGTATTAGCCATTGCCCTTTTAATCATCGTCATTGGCTCAGTGGTGCTACTGCACTACTTTGTCCACATTGCGCACAAATTTAAACTGTCCGCCACTTCCTGCTGAAATGCCCTTTTTTTTAACCCTTTGCGTTCCAGCTTGGGTTTGCCGCCTTATGTATCAGGCGTTTTAGCGAATGATGCGAGGGCTATGGACGCGTTTTACCTTTTATCCGCCACGGCAATATGGCGAAGGCCATTTAATTTTTAGTTTTGGACCTCCATTACTGTATGGTATTTTTGTAGCCCTTTTTCCACGTGCCTGTTTTTAGCTGTCTCCTATTCTGTCCGTTGGGATTGACGCATAATCGTTTAAGTCCACTCTGTGTTCATGTTCTCTAGTTTTGACTTGGGCGCAGATGACCCCAGTTGTTTTTTGCGCCCTAACTAGTCTATGAACAACACGTGTGTCATCAAGAAGGTGAGTCAAATGCCACCCTGAATTAGATCCGCTCGTAGCAATCAGATTTAAATTACCAGTTCGTAACGTAACTTATGTTCCATGAGAGGATTTTGTTATTACCACGTGCGATCAGAGAGAAACGGTAAGCTCCATCATAGAATTTCTCTGCTAGCAAATATTCTGTCTAATCAATATTTTTGACAGTTATGATAAAACATGAAATGCAACTGATAAACCAAGCAAGTTTGGACACTTTCGTGTATCGACGCGTCTCACTTGTGATAACATTTACGCCCTCTCCTTAACGCAAAATTAAAACTACATCAGCCAATGATAGAGCGGTCTCCACAAATCTCATACGCCACTGCTGCACTAGCGACAAGCGAAAAGGAACAGTGTATTACTCACTGCATCGTGTATCATTGAAGTCTGAGTGTGCTGCGTCTCTTTTCGAATCCCGAGAGTCAAATGGAGGAAAAAGTAATGGTAGCATTATCGAGCAATAAAATGAAAACCAGTTGACACTTACCGCGTAAGATGCGTAGTCTTTCCACGGCAAGCACGAAGAGATTCGTAAGCACCGAATTAACGCTTTCGTGTTACGCCTCAGACTGCCTCCTAGCAACGTCACCGTCGCCTTCAGCCATTGCCTATTGTTGGGGCATTCCTGACCACCCATCTTGCTTAGTGGAAAGAGTACTGCTTCGTTGCAGGGGAAGATCTTTTCAATCCATATGTCACTGGCCTTCACTGTCTGAGACCATAAAATAGGTGACGAAAAATGTAATTTTACAATTAAGAGCTGTTTCTTCTGTTTCGTATTTGCAATAAAGTTGCAGTAAAAAGGATGCTACTAATAGTAATTTTTACCACATCAAGTAGTTATTATATCTGTGGCCCCTGAAGGGAAGTTGATTATCTTCTATAGCAAAATCGATAGTTCTATATTTTTAGTCGTAATCGTTTTCTTGTGTTTTTATTTTTATTTGTAATAGTGAAAGCAAAGATGATTGGTATCATTGACTTGCAGGAGATAAGACGAACTGAGATCAGTAGAAACACTACTGCACGTCTAGGACACTATACCAATGTAATCATGGTATTTGTATCTTTAATTTATGATATGAAATGTATACAGTGACTCATTATGGCTGAAATATAAAGCAGTTAAACCAACATGAAGGAGGATTCCTAATAATAATAGAAGACTGTAATACATTATCTATATGATAGAGCGAACTATGCTGAAGAAAGAACACAAAATTATTAAACGTGTCACACTACTGGCCATTAAAATTGCTACACCACGAAGATGATGTGCTACAGACGCGAAATTTAACCGACAGGAAGAAGGTGCTGTGATACGCAAATGATTAGCTTTTCAGAGCATTCACACAAGGTTTGCGCCGGTGGCGACACCTACAACGTGCTGACATGAGGAAAGTTTCCAACCTATTTCTCATACACAAACAGCAGTTGACCGGCGTTGCCTGGTGAAACGTTGTTGTGATGCCTCGTGTAAGGAGGAGAAATGCGTACCATCACGTTTCCGACTTTGATAAAGGTCGGATTGTAGCCTATCGCGATTGCGGTTTATCGTATAGCGACATTGCTGCTCGCGTTGGTCGAGATCCAATGACTCTTAGCAGAATATGGAATCGGTGGGTTCAGATGGTAATACGGAACGCCGTGCTGGATCCCAACGGCCTCGTATCACTAGCAGTCGAGATGACAGGCATCTTATCCGCATGGCTGTAACGGATCGCGCAGCTAGGTCTCGATCCCTGAGTCAACAGATGGGGACGTTTGCAAGTCAACCATCTGCAGGAACAGTTCAACGACGTTTGCAGCAGCATGGACTATCAGCTCGGAGGCCATGGCTGCGGTTACCGTTGACGATGTATTGCAGACAGGAGCGCCTGCGATGGTGTACTCAACGACGAACCTGGGTGCACGAATGACAAAACGTCATGTTTTTGGATGAATCCAGGTTCTGTTTACAGCATCAAGATTGGTCGCATCCGTGTTTGGTAACGTCGCGGTGAACGCACATTGGAAGCGTGTATTCGTCATCGCCATACTGGCGTTATCACCCGCCGTGATGGTATGGGGTGCCATTGGTTACACGTCTCGGTCACCTCTTGTTCGCACTGACGGCACTTTGAACAGTGGACATTACATTTCAGATGTGTTACGACCCGTGGCTCTACCCTTAATTCGATCCCTGCGAAACCCTACATTTCAGCAGGATAATGCATGACCACATGTTGCAGGTTCTGTACGGGCCTTTCTGGACACAGAAAATGTTCGACTGCTGCCCTGGCCAGCACATTCTGCAGATCTCTCACCAGTCGGAAACGTGTGGTCAATGGTGGCCGAGCAAGTGGCTCGTGACAATACGCCAGTCACTACTCTTGATGAACTGTGGTATCGTGTTGAAGCTGCATGGGCAGCTGTACCTGTTCACGCCATCCAAGCTCTGGTTGACTCAATGCCCAGGCGTATCAAGGCCGTTATTATGGCCAGAGGTGGTTGTTCTGGGTACTGATTTCTCAGGATCTATGCACCCAAATTGCGTGAAAATGTAATCATATGTCAGTTCTAGTATAATATATTTGTCCAATGAATACCCGTTTATCATCTGCATTTCTTCTTTGTGTAGCAATTTTAATGGCCAGTAGTGTATGTGCATCCATGGAATCTTCTCAAGCGGCAGTGATTGTTGCATGGTATGCCTAATAAATTATTTGCATCCAAGCGCATGATGTAAATCGAATCCAGGGTTGTGTTGAACCCGTGATCCATCCGCGGGCTATTTGTCTTGACGCGCCTGTGCATACATTGGCAAAGTCGCCCCTGAATCCCTCACTCAAAGGAAAGAAGCATGTCAGCATCAGTCAACAATTCCATGTAGGACTTCGTTTTCTTGAACATTGCACTCTAAGACACCCCAGGTTCTGTGTACGATAAAGTTGGATCCAGAGAATATGTGGTCATTTTTTCTCGAAAACATCCACAATAAATCGTACATCTGTTTCCACGTAAGGCCATGCGTACTCTCCTAAAGCGACGATGTTGAATTCCTGCCAGACATTCATGGCATGCCCATACTCTGCATTCGTTATGGGATCGCCTTTAAGGTTGCTGCAGAAGGCAGTTATGTCGGGTAGCCTGGTTTCCTTGTGTTTTTCTCTGCTATCCAGATACTCGTATGGTAAAACCCCTTCCTAGTTACATGCTGAAACTTTTCCTCGTCGGAAAATGCAGCTCGAGTGATATGCACTTCCTCCCGAGATAAATGTGCAACGAGTTTCCAGGGTGATGACTGCATAAAATGTAGTGTGTCAAGGAAGCGGAGCGCAATTTTCTGCGTCATTTGTTTGGAGAATGAAACAGGACACTGACCTGATTTTTCTCCCAGCCAAAATCTGCCATATGCTCAACAAGACAGATAGTGTCATACCTGCTTAAATTAGAGAAGAAAACGGGTATGTGCCTTGGTAACTGGTACTTCAAATTGTACGTATTGTGAGCTGCGTGACGGATCTTCACCGTAAGAGGTTCAAAATGGTTCAAATTGCTCTGAGCACTATGGGACTTAACATCTGAGGTTATCAGTCCTCTAGACTTAGAACTACTTAAACCTAACTAACCTAAGGACATCACACACATCCATGCCCGAGGCAGGATTCGAACCCGCGACCGTAGCGGTCACGCGGTTCCAGATTGAAGCGCATAGAACCGCTCGGCTATCGCGACGGCTTCCCTACGAGGAGTTTCCACTTTTCTATCTAACTTCTGTCCACAAATATGACAGTCATTCGCGTTATTGTACAAATATTCATTCTCCTTCGATTTGGTCATGGGAACATTATCGCTGTAAAGCTTATCAACTTCCCATGAAAGTTTTTCGAGCTCTATGAGCATCAAAACCACAGGATTATCCCCGACATAAGATTTGTAGTGGTTAGGACTTGAATCATAGGACAATACAATTTGGTTCGGTGCCACATGTGGTACCTTTTTTCTGTAAAGGTGGTATGTGAGGCTGTAGGGCTACTTTCACAGTGGATCACAGGAGCGTGGAGGCATTCCAAGTCGGCATACACCACAAACGGGCATTGCTCCTGATGGTGAGGATTTTAAAACTTTTTGAATTTTTATTCCTCGGGAGGCATAATAACACGTATCGGGTCCTACTAGATGTTTTGCTAAATACTCGCTTGTCGAAATGACTTTGATGCACCGTAAGCAAATATTCTGTTTATGTTCATGTTCACTCAATTGAGAGGAAACGACTCAGAACATGTCTTTAAGCCAAACATAAAGATAATTGCCTTTCTCATTATTCGCATCAGAGAATAAGAGCATGTTTACATGCATCTCACGCTCATTGCCAAATCTTGAGAAATGGAGGGGGCCGACGACTATATGCTTGGCCTGTTCAACTGACTTGCATTTCTTTAGGTCATAAACATAACCGATATTGCAGAATTCTGCGCCTCAAATTTGGCTATGTCGTTGATCTTGACGGGGAAGTCGATACCATCAAAGTTATAACACTTACGAACGTCAGTATCTATGTCGTATCGTGATGTATGCTGCAGACGATCCAAATTTTTGCAATTTCTTTCACAAGCCACGATTGACCTTGAAAAACAAGCCCGATCGGATTTTTTTGTCGACATTAATACATTTCTTCTTATCAGCTATATCCTTAGGGAACTTGATACAGCTGGAGACTCTATTTACTGGATCACAGACATGTGCATCAATGTCGTCCAGATGTAGTATTCGGCTGAGTGCTTTAGCTGACCCGAACTTCCATATCGGAAAACCGGGCTAGTATAGCTCTCAAGATGGATTCACGTGGCCACTCGATGACTGTTTCGTCTTATCACGCCATTATCCACCCCCCCGCCCAAAGATAATTAAGACTTGTCTCTTTAGTGATTTTGTGTGGGTGCGACAGTTCCATGCATAGCATCACACCCCAGTTATTTGCGGAACACGGTGGGTCATTGACTACCTTTATGAGTTCCGCTTCCACGACAGGAGAGACTCTCTTAGATACCCAGCAAGGTCGCAGTACTCTCCCTCCGGATTTTCGATCCTCGTGAACGAGATTCGCTCCTCAAATGCGTCTGCAATCACCGAGTACTCTAACTGCGGTATGATGTCACTGACCTGATGTCCTTCACTAAAAGGACGGGAGAGGGAACTGCCACTAACCACAGGATCGCTGCTATTACTAACACTATAACTGCAACTAAATGACGAAGCTGCTTATGGTGGTTTGTTAAGTGGTATGTGCTGCACGCAATGAGATCAGCAAGGACGAAATAGTGGAGGAGGAGGAGAAGGAATAGACACGACTGTATCAGGCCAGTGCGAGCAGCCCAGTTGGTGCTGCGGCTGTATCCCTGACCTGTTTACCAGAGGGAGGGTGGACCATGGACGAAAGAGTTGAGCTGGTGTGGGGGGATGCCGGCGGGGGCGGCGACGGCGGCGACGGAAGATTCTAAAGCGGCGACAAGCGGCGCCCTTGCTGACGAGGTATGCTTCACTAAGTCCCAGTTTGGTGCAGCAGGTTTCGTCGCCTCCAGTCCTCGTACCATGGCATATTGTGGTAATTCTTCCCCTGATGCAGCCACTGCATAAGAGAGAGAAAACAACGAAAATTAAGCACAAGGTTCCAGACATCGCCAGATGCTGCAAGGAAAGAAAGATCACTGGTTATTTGTAAGCAGATCAAGTATGTATTAACCTAGTTCGCTCTGGCTCCTTGGAATCCCCCTCAGGTCATTTGGCATCTCTTCATGCTGACGAAGATCGTCCTCCATCTCCTCCACCCACTGTGGCATTTCGTTCTCGCCTGAACTGAGGAAAAGCCATCTGTCCATCTCACTGAATTTTTTAATAATAAAAACATTTACCCAAGCGAAAAAATATGTATATTTTCTTGTAGTTTTTCGCGTGTGTATATGTTTTTATTATTGAAAAATTAGTATCTGGTTTAAGGTGTTGTAAATGCATACGAGGGTTCGAACTTTAATAGTGGCAACTATTTACAGCTCGTACAAAATAGATATGTGTTTCAAAGTTTTGCTGAACTTAAAAATAGTCACCAGCATTGTATATAACTCGTTGCGAGCGATGTGGAAGTCGTTGGATACTCTTAGCAGTGCCAGTTGTGTTGACAGTTCGAGCGGCGCGGTCTATTGCCTGAAGAATTTGTAGCAGTTCTGAAGTGGTTCCCTCAGTTTAGCAATCGAGTTGAACTCACGAGGGCTTAGGCCAGGGGAGTGCAGTAGTTGGTATAGCACTTAGCAGCCCCATCAGTCAAACAAATCAGTAAGCTGGTGGTAGGTTGTGTTCCAAAACTGAACAACAAAGAGACAGAAGTGATGACACTTTCTGCAAGACCTGACCATCATTTTGCAGGACAATTCTCAAGCACGTACAGTGCAAGCTGTTACTGATTTGTTTAACTGATGGGGCTGCTAAGTGCTATACCACATACTGCACTCCCCTGACTTAAGCCCTCGTAAGTTCATCTCGATGTCTAAACTGAAGATAACACTTCACGGCATTCGCTTCAGAACTTGTGCAAATTCGTCAGGCAATAGACCGCGCCTCTCGAACTGTCAACAAATACAGGCACTGCTAAGAGTATCCTACGACTTCCACATCGCTGACAACGGGCTGTATACACTACGGGCCATTAAAATTGCTACACCAAAAAGAAATGCAGATGATAACCGAGTATTCATTGGGCAAATATATTATACTACAACTGACATGTAATTACATTTTCGCGCAATTTGGGTGCAGAGATCCTGAGAAATCAGTACCCAGATCAACCACCTCTGGCCATAATAACGGCCTTGATACGCCTGGGCATTGAGTCAAACAGAGCTTGGATGGCGTGTACAGGTACAGCTGCCCATGCAGCTTCTATACGATACCACAGTTCATCAAGAGTAGTGACTGGCGCATTGTCACGAGCAAGTTGCTCGGCCACCATTGACCAGACGTTTTCAGTTGCTGAGAGATCAGGAGAATGTGCTGGACAGGGTAGCAGTCGCACATTTTCTGTAACCAGAAAGGCCCGTACAGGACCTGCAACATGTGGTCGTGCATTATCCTGCTGAAATGTAGGGTTTCGCAGGGATCGAATGAAGGGTAGAGCCACGGGTCGTAACACATCTGAAATGTAACGTCCACTGTTCAAAGTGCCATCAATGCGAACAAGAGGTGACCGAGACGTGTAACCAATGGCACCCCATACCATCACGCCGGGCGATACGCCAGTATGGCGATGACGAATACACGCTTCCAATGTGCGTTCACCGCGATGTCGCCAAACACGGATGCGACCATCATGATGCTGTAAACAGAACCTGGATTCTTCCAAAAAAATGACGTTTTGCCATTCCCGCACCCAGGTTCGTCGTTGAGTATACAACCGCAGGCGCTCCTGTCTGTGATGCAGCGTCAAGGATAACCGCAGCCATGGTCTCCCAGCTGATAGTCCATGCTGCTGCAAACGTCGTCGAACTGTTCGTGCAGATGGTTGTTGTCTTGCAAACGTCCCCATCTGTTGACTCAGGGATCGAGACGTGGCTGCACGATCCGTTACAGCCATGCGGAGAAGATGCTTGTCATCTCGACTGCTAGTGATACGAGGCCGATGGGATCCAGCACGGCGTTCCGTATTACCCTCCTGAACCCACCGACTCCATATTCTGCTAACAGTCATTGGATCTCGACCATCGCGAGCAGCAATGTCGCGATACGATAAACCGCAATCGCGATAGGCTACAATCCGGTCAACTGCTGTTTGTGTATGAGAAATCGGTTGGAAACTTTCCTCATGTCAGCACGTTGTAGGTGTCGCCACCGGCGCGTGAAAAGCTAATCATTTGCATATCACAGCATCTTCTTCCTGTCGGTTAAATTTCGCGTCTGTAGCGTCATCTTCGTGGTGTAGCAATTTTAATGGCCAGTAATATATATATATATATATATATATATATATATTCCTGGAAATGGAAAAAAGAACACATTGACACCGGTGTGTCAGACCCACCATACTTGCTCCGGACACTGCGAGAGGGCTGTACAAGCAATGATCACACGCACGGCACAGCGGACACACCAGGAACCGCGGTGTTGGCCGTCGAATGGCGCTAGCTGCGCAGCATTTGTGCACCGCCGCCGTCAGTGTCAGCCAGTTTGCCGTGGCATACGGAGCTCCATCGCAGTCTTTAACACTGGTAGCATGCCGCGACAGCGTGGACGTGAACCGTATGTGCAGTTGACGGACTTTGAGCGAGGGCGTATAGTGGGCATGCGGGAGGCCGGGTGGACGTACCGCCGAATTGCTCAACACGTGGGGCGTGAGGTCTCCACAGTACATCGATGTTGTCGCCAGTGGTCGGCGGAAGGTGCACGTGCCCGTCGATCTGGGACCGGACCGCAGCGACGCACGGATGCACGCCAAGACCGTAGGATCCTACGCAGTGCCGTAGGGGACCGCACCGCCACTTCCCAGCAAATTAGGGACACTGTTGCTCCTGGGGTATCGGCGAGGACCATTCGCAACCGTCTCCATGAAGCTGGGCTACGGTCCCGCACACCGTTAGGCCGTCTTCCGCTCACGCCCCAACATCGTGCAGCCCGCCTCCAGTGGTGTCGCGACAGGCGTGAATGGAGGGCCGAATGGAGGCGTGTCGTCTTCAGCGATGAGAGTCGCTTCTGCCTTGGTGCCAATGATGGTCGTATGCGTGTTTGGCGCCGTGCAGGTGAGCGCCACAATCAGGACTGCATACGACCGAGGCACACAGGGCCAACAACCGGCATCATGGTGTGGGGAGCGATCTCCTACACTGGCCGTACACCACTGGTGATCGTCGAGGGGACACTGAATAGTGCACGGTACATCCAAACCGTCATCAAACCCATCGTTCTACCATTCCTAGACCGGCAAGGGAACTTGCTGTTCCAACAGGACAATGCACGTCCGCATGTATCCCGTGCCACCCAACGTGCTCTAGAAGGTGTAAGTCAACTACCCTGGCCAGCAAGATCTCCGGATCTGTCCCCCATTGAGCATGTTTGGGACTGGATGAAGCGTCGTCTCACGCGGTCTGCACGTCGAGCACGAACGCTGGTCCAACTGAGGCGCCAGGTGGAAATGGCATGGCAAGCCGTTCCACAGGACTACATCCAGCATCTCTACGATCGTCTCCATGGGAGAATAGCAGCCTGCATTGCTGCGAATGGTGGATATACACTGTACTAGTGCCGACATTGTGCATGCTCTGTTGCCTGTGTCTATGTGCCTGTGGTTCTGTCAGTGTGATCATGTGATGTATCTGACCCCAGGAATGTGTCAATAAAGTTTCCCCTTCCTGGGACAATGAATTCACGGTGTTCTTATTTCAATTTCCAGGAGTATATATATATATATATATATATATATATATAGAATGTGTACTTACAAGTGGTATGTGATGGCTCCTGTTTATCGTCTACACATCTCTCTCCCACTTCATTTTCTTCTACCAGAAAATCGTCCACAACAACAACAAATAATATGCACCATATTACATATACGATGAAATTTTTGTCACACAGCAACATATTACCTATACACAATGCTCAGTGCTAAGAAGAAGAAAAATATACTTGGATTGCTGATGCCGCTGCTGCTGCTCCTGTCTTTGAGCAGCCACCTCACCAGTTACATGTTGGTCATGTACTGAAAGAATAAGAATAAATGTGATCAATATTACGAAATTCTTAGTAAAAAACTTACAGTTATCGATTTTGATCTTCAGGATTATGTACAACAGCGAAGACGCACTGACTGACCAGTAAAGAGTACGAGTATATTTACGAAGAAAAATATATGTACCGTTTACGATGCTGCTGCTGCTGTTGGTGCCAGTGATGCATCTCAGCACTCATTTCATCCACAATTTTGTGGATGTATGCTGTAACAATAGACGAAATGTATTTAATACCACTACTAAGAAATTTTCGGTTGAAGAAAAAGTTTCAGTTGCCAATTTGAGGATTAACATATGAGGCAACTTTCATTGTGTCGGGCGTTTGCCCTCATTGACATTCCTGCAGCTGCTGCTGCTTGATGCTGCTGATCGCTTAATTTTTATCCAAATGAACTGATAGCTCGCGCGCACGCGCACACACGCACACACACACACACGCGCACGCGCGCGCGCGTGCGAGCAAGGAGACAACCTGAGACATCAGGGTAGGATGGCAGAATGAGGCCAGAGGCAGAGGTGGTTGAGTTTATATAGATTCAGGGCCTACCTACTAATTTGGAGGGAACCAACCAGATTGCAGTATTTGGGGATACCTTGGTCGACAGATTGGTCAGGTTGGTTCATGCTCTCACAAACAGGAAATAGTCACGAGAGAGAGAGAGAGAGAGCATGTGTTTCGACAGGAATTTCTCAAATATCAAAGGGTTGCCACTACCTGACGCTTTTGTTCGGGGATTAGTGCGACATCCGGTCTGCATACGGAGACTAGTATGTGGTGTGGCCGACAGCAGTCGTGGGCACAGAGCACTTCTATGCTCTGTGGTCGTGGGGGCCGAACCGGCGTAGTGCGGCCTCACATGCGAGAATACGCGGAGCGGATGGCCTGGTGAAATGGACAGGGCGTGGACGCGTAATGCTCTGCAGTCGGTGCGAAAGATTTTCAACAGTGTAGTTACCTGTGGCGAGTTATGTTGACAGTATTCCTTGCACAATCAGGAAAAAAAGCAGTCTATCTAATTTCTTCTTTTCCTGAATTTTACAAAACCTTCATCTTCCAATACAGCAGAGAATGATGAGCGAGAGAGATCCAACTCCTGTGAATTGGATTTTATAAACAAACACTATAGCCTTTGCTATGTAATTGGATTTCCTATCATGACATCCTCGCTCTACAGCACAGACTCACCAATTTCCAGGTGGAGGAAGGGGGGGGGGATGGCTGGAGGATTTCCCAAAGGGGAATGTGTTAATTAACTGGTCAATTAATTTGATATCAAGTCTACTTATATCGGCGAAGGGAGTTCCCAGAGGGCTGTGGAAGGAGGACGGAGGGGATGGGGAGAAGTGGGTTGGCTTTGTTGGTAGGATGGATTAGCCTGAGGGGTCATAAACCAACCCCCATGGGGCTGTAAACCATTTAGCAGAATAATAAGGTAAGGTCATAAATCAATCAGCTCTCACAATGTAATTAATTTGCATATTAATTTGATATCAAAAGTGGCATACAACCGCCATTCCCCTACTGCTCCCCCCTCCCTCTCTCTCTCTCTCTCACACGCACACACACAGACAGACACACACACACACACACACACACACACACACACACACACACACACACACGCACACAACGAGCATGGTGATGCAATGGTCAGCCATCTGCCCGTCCAGATTTAGATTTTCGTTGGTTTCCTAAATCACTTAAGGCAATTATCAGGAAGGTTCCCTGCAGTGAACTTGACCAATTACTTCCACTGTCCGTCTCACAACCGAGCTTGTGCTCCACCTCTAACGAACCCGTCGTCGACGGAATAGTAAACTTTACCCATCGACCTTCATATACGAAAGGTGGTTATAATTGCACTGAAGGTGGTCTGAGTGCTGCAGTACAGGCTGTGTACACCGCAGAAGGCTGAAACATCATAGCTATGTTCATTAATTGGTGCCCTCATGGAATATGTTTGAAAAATAAGAGTTCCATTTTTTGGTGAAAATATGGCGCTGTAAGCAGTCAGAATGGGAGATGTTTCTCTATTGACGGTGTGGTGTTTGTAGCTATAAACTAACTGTAGGTATAAAGGGTTAAGAAGTTTGAAGTTTTACCAACGAAACGCAATGGCTATTGAGAAGAAAGACCATGAACTGCCGGTACATTTGTTTTATCATAACGGCATCAGTACCAGCGCTGCACAGCGGGACTATCGGCGGCAGAAACAGCTGCTGAGAGGCCGATGTAGCCGTGGGTACAGCCAAACGTGTTGCATTTCCGTCAAGTTCTGCAGCCAGTGCTCAAGGTGTTTCGCGGGAATTTTCTCTCTCCTGGTCTACAATTCAAAATACTTAGCGACGCATTTTACCCTGGGTTCCCCACAAGATTCAGAATGTGCACCAAATCAAGCCCCAACATAGACTACAGAGCCGTGACTTTGCCTTGCGTTTTTTTGCGCGGATGGAAACGGATGACATGTGTCTGGCAAATATTCTTCGTATGGGCGAGGCATATTTTACTCTGCACCGTGCGATGAATGCACTGAACCGTCGCATATGGGTTTCGACTATCGCCACATGTTGTGTAGTAACACCCACTACTCCCACCTTATCTGACTGTATGGAGTGCTTTCACAAACTGCTTCCTTCTCGGTCCGTTTTTCTTCGAGGAGATGGAATTTCGCCGGCTTATTAGTTCTGCAGTGGGACCTACACATTATAAGTATCTCCTTATACAACACCTAGTATCAACTTCGCAAGAACGCAAATGTCTCGACATTATTATTTTCATGTACTAGTGGGGCGACACCATACGTTGCTTGCTAGGTGAAAGATTTACTTCGAGAAACCTTCTGTAACGACCAAATCATCTCTAGGCTATTTCAAGATGTTTTAGCTTCCAGACGCCCTGGCGTAAGCCCATGTGACATCTGGTCGTGGGGATATGTGGATAGTTGAATATATCAGGGTCTGAAGGACAGCATACGACAATATAGCGCCCTGATTACACCAGATATGCTGCGAAAACCTGTCGACCATGGTATGTTACGGATGCAGCATGTTTCTGATTCGGAAGACCATAATGAACACATGTTGCAACTTGTGACCATATTCTAGTAAACGTGCAACATCCATGCGTTTCATCATTCATCCCTTTTCCTGCACTGCTTACAACTCCCATTTTGAAGTCGTGGCAGAAAGTGGAACAATTATTTTTTTTCAGCAAGCACGCCGATTAATGATGACACCTACAGTGTTTGAGCAACCTGCGATGTATACAGTCCGCACTGTAGCACTGAGAACGCCGTCGGTTTAATTACAATCACCTGTATAACTGGATATGTGTGTGTTTTCCAATATAGTTCTCAAAGCCTGGAAGAATTTCCACTAAATTTCCTAAAGACAGGTAGTCAGCATGGGCGTAAAAGGTTACATGCGCCCAGCACTACTTTTTGTGGGGATCATTCTGGGAGAGTGTTGATGTATAAACATAACTCTGGAACGCCTGGAGCCATTAAAACGTTTCGAATCGTATGTCGTTAACGACTGTGAAGGGGGAAAAGCTACCTATTTGCTTGTACTTGCTTAAACATAACCTGGCGGTAGCAGAGGTTGGCTTCTACTATTCATAAAATTCAACTTCACTGCTGAGGGAACTACCCCTTTAGTTTAATTATCGAGGTCACTCAGACAGTCGTGATAAAATGCTTTACTTCTCTTATTGTTATATAAAAAAGGTCGTCGCTCACCGTATGTGCAAGGGTCGTGCTGAACAATCATTAAATGGAAGATTAAACTCTATTTAGTTGGGTAATAAAGACATCAAGTCACGCAACGGACAAAATGCTTGGGATTCTGCACGATCATACGGTAGCAACCATATCTCTATGTACTCATTTCTCATAATAAGAGGTAATATATTACTGGGATACTGTTACTATCAGAGAGGTCTGTTGGGTAATGTAATTTGAAATCATTTAACACATATGACAATGGTAATAGTATTGGAGAGCGTGAGAAGGCTGAATTGCGAATCGTTCCCAGCAGTTGAACATATACTACATAGAATTCCCTCTCGACGTCTAAAACAAACATTACTTCACGAAAAGATATAAGTTCGTTAACGTCCCCTGACAAATATTAATTAATTAATTAATTAATTAAATGATCAGTGAGAATTGTTACTAAAAGCAATAGAGTCTTTTCGTTAAGAATAATCAATCACACAAAGCAAAACACTGCCTCTGGCAGGCATGTGTACTAACTTTCGAACCTTTTGTATCCCCAAATCACCAAGTATCAGTCTTCCTTCTACGCTGCTTAAACACAGTACGCAAAATTTCGTTATTTGGTCTACAAATTTTAATGACCAGCAGTGTCTTTTTTATTTACAAGAGTTAATTTAATGCAGTCGCACTAACAGTTCTGTTAGGCAGGGAGTTTATTCGCTGAAATAAGTTTTTTAGTGCACTAAACAACTTGTAATCTATAGTTTTGCGCAGTGTGGCAATGTCTGGATTGTTGACCTTATCGATGGAAGCAGATCCGTCAGGCCCATATGGTGTGAGTCCGTGACTTTGCGTTTCACACGCGCTGCTGTACGCGGCTGCACACCGGATGCAGAGCAGATTACACAGCCGCTGCGGGCTTCCCAGGCTGGGGTGCGTGGGTTCAGTGCAGCTGCCGCCAGTCCCGACGCAGGCGGCTTTTATTTGCTGAAGCCTTTGTCCGGACGCCTCTCCGCTTTCAGTACTCGCCCTTTTCACACAGGACATCCTGTGAACTGTGATACAGCCCAGTAGGAAGTCTGGTACCTTGATTACCGGAAACAGTGCGAGACTGAACCTCGCTGTTGGCTGTTAACATACAGTAGTGTGCAAATTAATTTGGGACAAGGCGATTAAACTTACCTGTGCACTTTTATTACAATATATACAATACTTTTAGTAGCTTACTGAATATTAATAACTATGTCCTCCTTTAGTTTGGAGCAGCCTCCGGACATATTGTGGCATGGATTCGATCGGGATTCGAAGTTCTTCTTCATTAAACCACGCTTTTACCACCTTTACTAGCGTGCATTCTTCTGCTGAACTGTCCATTTTACCAAGACGAATTTGCACAATACTCCACAAATTCTCGGTGGGATTGAAGTCTAGTTAATTACTAGGCCACTGAATCACATTAATATTTTTTTTCTTCTATGAACGTTTTTACTGCTTTAGAAGTTTGACACGAGGCCAGATGCCGAAATGTTCCTCCACCATCTGCAAAGGTCTGTAAGAATAGCACAATCCTGCGCCTAAGGATTTCCACATATTTGGTTGAATTCGTCGTGCCATCAACTGGAACTAGCGCCCCAGCGCCACTTGCAGTGGAACCCCCCACCCCACCCCCCTTCCCCCGTCAAAAAAAAAAATAATAATTTTTGGAAGCTGTTTCATAGTCTGTTCAAGATGCTCAGCTCTCACTGCCTCATGGACGCTTCGTCTGAGAACCCTTGCTCTGTATCCTTGAACAACAAAATCTGATACGTCACTGAAATTGCACTTTCCAGTCATTGGAGATCCATCATGCATATATTTTGGTGTTAATAACTGCTTCGTTATTAGCTTTCATGCCTTCCACCCACAATCAAGAAGCCTACATCGTACCATCGAAGAGTTAGTTTCAAATCGAGAAGCCAATAAATGTTTCTGAATGTCCTTACTTGTATTGTGAGGATGAATTCTACTGTTTCTAAGAGAGTTTTGTCAGTTCTAAGGGTGATTTTTCGTTTTCCTCCACATCCTCCTTTTCTCTTTTAAGACAATGGCAGTACCACTATTTCCTAATAAGTCCTGGCACACTAGATTTTCCCACACCAACAAGAGGCAGCGTCCCTTATAGCCATAGATGTGTGTTCATGAAAAGCAACTATTTTTGTCTACTTCGTGGGTGAAACGTCCATTTTAACGCAAACACAAAGTTTTTCTCTCGAGATCCCAGAAATAACACCCGCTGCTGCTACACATACTAGCACACGGCTGAACTGGTGGGGGACCCTACTTACAGTAGTTGTTTCGAAGTCAAGGAAACAAAAGTTCGCTAAAAGGGCAACAACTGGGCGGATGAAGTTGGTTACATAACCAACTTCAGTTCCTCGTAAAATGTAAGGTGGTCCAAATTACTTTGCACGTTACTTTAGTTCCGAGAGTACGAAATAATTTCTAAGATATGTGCGTTTCTCGAAGAGTTTTTCAGCAGTAGAACCCAGTACAGCGTCCTCGATGTCGAGGCGCAGGTAGAGTCTGCGCAGGATACGATGGCCGACGTGTAGTGACCAATTTTCGTCATGTGACGACCAAACACAACGATAAAAAAAAAAAGTGGTCAAGACGAGAGAATGTCAATCCTAAGGGCCCGGGTTCGATTCCCGGCTGGGTCGGAGATTTTCTCCGCTCAGGGGCTGGGTGTTGTGTTGTCGTAATCACATCATTTCATCGCCATCGACGCGCAAGTCGCCGAAGTGGCTTCAAATCGGAAGACTTGCACCCGGCGAATGGTCTACCCGACGGGAGGCCCTGGTCACACAACATTTTTTTACTTAATAATCTTAATCAACCGCTGTTACAGAATTAAACCACTGTTTCAGAATTATATCGCAATTATCTGCACAACATGTTAGTGAAGTGAGACTGTAAACTCCGATGTATTTTGGCAAAAGAAGCAAATTTTAATATGGAATCCAGAGAAATGTGTAAGTTTTACTGAAAATTCGCCACCTGTGACGTTTCTCTTAAAGTTACAAATGGTTAATAAGCCAATCGAAAGCTAGTCGCTGCTTTTGTTGCATTTTAACTGGGATTGTTTTTAGAGACTAATCAAAGCAGAGGTGACGGATCTTTTGGAATGGTCACCATGCGAGCTTTAGTGTGAAGGGGCCATACTTAATGTATTTACAAAAAATGTGAGCGTTGTCTTCAGTTTAGAACCGCACTTCCCCTCCAACGATCCGCATCTCCACTGCAGCACTACCGCTCTTGCCACGCGTGCCCTGCGTTCTGTGTGTCTACCAACCGGCCACAGCATTCTGCGCTGACTCTAACATCAGGAGTGACTCAGTAAAGTGCGATATGACCGCCCCTGTTCTCCAGGCACCTAAACGATCTCACGGATACGGTGGTCTCAAATCTGCCACTGTTTTTTGATGATGGTGTGTGTATGGGGAAGTGTAATCATTGCGTGACTGTACGGAAATTTAGGATTACTGGGAAATAATCTCTATTTGTTGCGATGAAAGGCATCTTTCGTTGCATATGGATGAATGTCAGCTAATGGGGGTGAATAGGAGAAACATTTGTAATACACTGCTCGAGTCAAATCGATTAGATATCTAGTATAATATTCTAATTCCAAAAAAGGCAAGTGGTGAAACATGTGAATATTGTGGAATCATGAGTTTAATAAAACATGATTGCAAAATAATAACGTCGATTGTATACGGAAAAATAGAAGGCTGCTAGAAGCCTTGGTGAAGATCAGTTTGGGTTATGCAGAAATGGAGGCACACGCGAGGCAATACTGACGCTACAACTTATCCTAGAAGTCAGGTTGAAGAAAGACAGAACTATGTTTATAGCATTTGTAGATTTGGAGTAAGCTTTTGACTGTGTTGACTGGGCTGCACCTCTTTGAAATTTTGATGGTAGAAGGAATAAAACACAGGAAGCTAAATGTTATTTCCAACTGATACAGGAAGTAAACGGCAGTTATACGAGTCGAAGGATAGGGAAGGGAAGCCATAGTTCAGAAGTGAGTGAAACAGGGTCACAGCTTGTTCCTATTGTTACTGACACTGTACATCGAGCAAGCTGTGAAGGAAACCAAGGAAAAATTTAGAAAGGAAATTAAAGTTCAGGGAGAAGAAATAAAATTTTTCATATTTGCCCATGACACTGTAATTTTATCATAGATAGCAAAGGAATTGGAAGAGCAGCTGAATGGAAATGTCTTGAAAATAGGGAATAAGAGGAACATCAACAAAAGTAAACCAAGGGCAATGGAATGCAGTCGAACCAAATCAGGTGATGCTGACGGAACTAGATTAGGAAATAATACATTTGAAATGTCCCCTTAGAAACATTTATGAATTACTGTGCTGATAAACCTCTTACATTATTTGATTTTCAAACAGCTGAGCAGAACTGAACGTACTCAGACATTTCGCTCTTTACCTATTCTGATCAACACTAAACTGACAGCCAATATTTTTAGCGCAACGCAATCTGACTTTCAATAATTCCTACAAAAGAATGGCCCTGACTAACATTAACCTATACGTTTCGCAAATCACTTACCTCACAAAAATCTTCGTTACTCGAACTTCTGCAATACAGCGAGCGCCACTACTGCCACCTAAATAAAAGATTCAAACTACTGAAGGCACTAACTACTGATAGGCATAGTTAGCAAATGAAAGATTTTGATAGAGAACAAACAATGTATTTACCTTAACAGTGTTCAAAAGTCATTATATATATATATATATCAGTTCATGACATCCAGTCTTACAAATTTACTGTCTCTGATGGACACACGTCCAGATCATCCGCTCTCAAAACTCCGCCATCTCTCTCCCCACATCCACCACTGCTGGCGGCTCACCTCCAACTGCGCAGCGCTACGCGCTGTTAATAGCCAACTGCCCAACACTACAATAGCGAGTATTCCAACAATGCGACCCAGCCACAACTGTACACAACACAGGCAGTGGTTTTCATACAGAGCGCTACGTGGCGTTACCAATATAAAAACCTAAACAGCCTACTTACAAATGCAGTCGAACCAAATCGGGTGATGCTGACGGAACTAGGTTAGGAAATAATACATTAAAGGTAGTTGATGAGTTTTGCTATTTGGGGAGCAAAATAACTTATGATGGCCGAAGCAAAGAGGATATAAAATACAGATTGCTAATAGTAAGAAAATCAGTTCTGGAAAACAGGAATCTGTTAACATCGAACATCAATTTAAGTATTAAAAGTCTTTTCTGAAGGTATTTGTCTAGAGTTAGCCTTATATGGAACTCAAATGTGGACGATAAGCAGATCATACAAGAGATAATAGAAGCTTTTGAAATGTGGTGCGATACAAGAATGATGAAGGTTAGATTGGTAAATGGGTTAAGAAATGGGATATTACTGAATAGAATTGTGGAGAAGAGGAATTTATGGTATAACCTGTCTAAAAGAACGTATCGGTTGGTAGTAGGACACATCCTGAACCATCAAAGAACTGTCAATTTGACAATGGAATAAAGTACTGGGAGGCAGAGGGAGGGGTTGGTTGGTTGGTTGGATGTGGGAAGCGACCAAACAGCGAGGTCATCGGTCTCATCGGATTAGGGAAGGATGGGGAAGGAAGTCGGCCGTGCCCTTTCAAAGGAACCATCCCAGCATTTGCGTGGAGCGATTTAGGGAAATCACGGAAAACCTAAATCAGGATGGCCGGACGCGGGATTGAACCGTCGTCCTCCCGAATGCGAGTCCAGTGTGCTACCACTGCGCTACCTCGCTCGGTAGGCAGAGGGAGGGGTAAAAAATTATAGGGGGAGGCCAATGCATGAATACAGTAAGCAGTTTCAAATGTGTGTAAGTTGCGATAGTTATACAAAGATGGAGGGGGAGGGGGGGGGGGGGGGTACACAGGACAGGCTAGCATGAAGAGCTGCAACAACAGCAACAACAATGCTGCGAAACGTTATGAAATGGAATGAGTAAATAATGGTCCCTTACTTAGCCTTGCCTTTATCGCGAATGTCTCGACCAGCGCAAAGTCCTAAGCGACTGAAATAATTCTTAGACAACTGCTCTATATAAGAAAGGTAAAAGAATGGACCCGCAAAATTACAGGCCGATATCCGTAACATCAGTTTGGTGCAGAATTCTTGCACGTAATCTGAGTTCGAATATTAGAAATTTACTTTAGCTCCTGTCCACGAGTCAGCACGGCTTTAGGAAGCATCGCTCGTGAGAAACTCAGCTTGCCTTTTCTCATACGATATCCTCCCGACTATGGATGAAGGGTAACAGGCGGATTCCTCATTCCTAGATTTCCGAAAAGCATTTTGCAATGTGTCACACAGACAAATGTTAACGTAGATACGAGCATACGAAATAGGTTCGCAGATATGTGAGTGGCTCGAAGACTTTTTAAGGAAGTTGTTCTTGGCGGCGAGCGTTCATTAGAGACAAGGGCATCGTTAGGAGTGCCTCAGGACAGAGTTACAGAACCGCTGTTTTTTTCTGTATATATAAATGATTTGGCGGTCAGGGTAAGCAACAGTCTGCAGCTGTTTGCTGATGATGACACGGTATACGGGGAGGTGTCGGCGATGAGTGACTTTAGGAGGATACGACAAAATTTCTACTTGGTGTGATGAATTGTAGATGGCTCTAAATGTAGAAAAATGTAAGTTAACGCAGATGAGTATAAAAACAAACCCATAACGTTCGAATACAGTATTTATAGTGTGCTGCTTGACACAGTCCGGTCGAGTAAGTATCTAGGCGTAATATTACGTGTTTGCGTGTACGACTAGAAACATGGTGAGCGCTGTATTGCAGATTGCATTCGTCCCAGGCACACTGGCCCCGTCCGTGCGTCATGGTCCAGGATGCGATAAATTACAACTCTCGTTCACTTTCAGTGTTCCTGGAAGGAACGCTAACCACTCGGTACATGCAGAATGTTGTTAGACCCATTCTTTTGCCGTTCTTATGGCAGGAAGGTGATGTGTTGTTCCAACAGGATAGTGCTTGCCCACAAACACTGAAACTCAACGTGCTCTGCAAGACGTGCAGCAGATAGCCTGGCCAGCAGAATCACTAGACTTGTTTCACCATAGGTCACTATCAAGTGCCTCAGAAAAGCTCGTAAATGCAATCACTCCATAGGCACTGATGCAACAATATATTCTGAGTGGACTGGAAACGTCTAAAAGTGTGTCCTAATTTTTCCCCGGCAGTGTATATTAAGAGGATATATATCAGAGAAGTATATAATTACTGCAGAATGACTCTACATGAATATAGCAAATCTGTTAATAACCTGATTCCATCTTTAAATTCATTGATTTGTTTGTCATTAATACGTCGTATATAGTGACTTTTACTGCGACTAACACGGTATATATTGTCCTGCAATATAAAATGTTTTTAATCATAGCAGTACTGAGACTGAGGTTGGTGACTGATGTTTCAGACGACTAATGTTTCCTAGTGAGTCTGGTGAAAAGTCCTTCTGTTACATATATTCTACACAAGCTTTTACTCAGGGTTTCTCAACCGTTTAGAAAATCAGAAGCACTAGCGCGGTAGGGGATCCTGTCCACTTCCGAGATAAGGAACCAATGTTTGAAAATGACAGTGCAAGTTCCTGAATGAGGTATGCGTTTTATAAACCTACGTGGTTTGTGTGAGAAGAGCCTTAGTACTTCTGCTGGTATCTGCGTTGGCTGCTGTACGCAACGACCAGCACAGGTTTTACATCCACACTAATAATGATTTTAGGAAAGCTTTACAAATAGGAGACGTCTAAAACGGTGCCGATTTTAACGCATGACTAATAGTAAATCTATGCACAAAAATCTCAGAACTGTAACGGAAACATAAATGTGTTTAGTTTTTGGGGTACATACGAATCTCAACGCCGCTATCAGTTACCAACACGGCAAACCGCTTTGTCTTCTTTAGGCCACAAAGCCTTGTTGAGAAACGAATGTCACCAAGTCTCTGCTAGAAATGAACCTTACCAAGTCTCCCGATGAAACGAGAGAGATTCCTGTCCCGACGGCACGTTCTGCTATGTCAGCACGTCTCAAGAAGAACCAGCCAACCAAAGGGCGGCCATCCTCCTAAATGTCGTCTTTTGCTATGACTTTTAATGCTTGCTTAAATTAGATTTTGATTTTCTTAGCGAGTCTCGTAAGATATTTTTCCTATTCTTAATTATTAGTCTATTACTCTAATTATCTCTGTTCTGTGATTTACTGAGACAATTTTTGTCGTACAGCTTTGCTAGTCATCTCGCGGGAAGAACTTGACGTGTCCTCACTGCTGGCGGAAACACACCTGCACAAATGTTCTGGCCTTCACTGTGGTCAGAGACCACAGGACACTCCCGAGAATCTGCGGTGTGCTTGACATGCAAATGGCATTGCTTGCTGCTCACGGTACCTACCAGACTCAGCAAAGAAGACCCAAAACACAAAATACAAGTGCCTAGCTTGTTAAATGTATTTTAACTGCTTGCATCGTAGCAGTCTGTAAAACTAATTACGTCCTTACTCAGTTTACGAACTTGCATTATGTCCTACGTGCATGCTGCAGCAGGGTATGGGGCCGGTTACTAACTGAACGATTGTGCGGAGCAAAATAGTTTTGGAACAGATGTCATCTTAGCTGGAAGAAAATTATCGCCACTGATAAAAAACTTAAGACAAATTACATCATTCAATCACAAACGTCTGGTCAAGGCTCTCAACAAAGAATTGTTCGCACATTAGAATGTGAGGTTTTGGCGTTGGATCACGTGCGAGAAGATTTAACACTAACGAAGAGAACACGGCAAATGCCATAATCCGATTTCTCAGGCTCTTCCCTCAGTGGAAGAGTGTCTCGGCTTACCCGTAGATACTAAACCCTTTCTGAGAGAAAGACATTTAAAATTTTCGACGTAATTTAGACGACTTTTAGTGCGCGATAATGTCACCTGAAATGGTGATGCAATTGCTAGCGCTGAGGCATCTCAGTTTTGCATCTCACGTTCGAAATCCGAGTATTCTTTTACTTATTTTATTTTATTTTCATTTATCTATCCGTGCCTGTAGTAGGTCACTATACGAATGTTCCTTACCGAGTTAGAGTATATAAGGGCGGTACATTAATTGTAAAATTACAACTGGGTTTCGCAGTATCATGCATTTATTTTATAATATACGTATGTATGGTATTTTCAAGGGCTAAAACTTTTAAAATTCTCATACTGTTATACTCCGTTCTTTAAATCTTATATTAATTCTTATATTTTATTCTAATTTGGTGCACTGCCTTGGATATACCGATCGTGGAAACATTTGAAACGTAGAAGTTCTGAATACCACGAGCATCGCGTGAAGGCAGATTTGTCACAGTGACATTTCTTCATATGAATATCAATTGGAGAAGGATATTGCTGAAGAGTTCACGCGTTGGTAATACTTTCACGGCCAACCTTTATCGAAAACTGGCACTTGCAATTGATTATGAATCAAGATACACTACAGGAATTTCACCGAAAACAATTTTAAATAGTTTTCTCACTCATTTATTGTTTTGTTTTCTCTTTTTTCAAATTCATTCACCAGACCTACAATTACTGGACGAATAAGGGCAACAGTATTTCAATATATATTGAAAAACGCTCGTGTAGAAACTATTAAGGACATAGGTACATGAATGAAAAACTGAAATAAAAAGTCAGGAACATCATCAAATAACATAAATTTGACACCACAACACAGAAGAGACCAGGATGCAAATGGACAGCGGAGCGAAAGAAACAACACAGTGAACACATGAAGAAAATTTGGGCTCAGAAAAAACATAAACAATCATCATAAAGGAATTCAAGCTCAAACGCTCTCTTTAAATGGGAATAATCGATAATAATAATAATAATAATAATAAGGTTTTGAACACGGGGAGCAAAATTGCAAAGCCCCGACGCTAGCCACCGTGCCACTGCTTCGGTTGACCTATGTACTCACCGCAGGTCACACAAAGTACCTCCAAAACTTTGAACGCCGTTTTTCCAAAATTGGTCGAGCATCTATGGATACGCCGAGGCAAGTGCTTACTTATTCCACTGAGCCAAGTTCCTGAGAAATCGGGTTATGGCACTTGACGTGCTCTCCTCGTAAGTACCAGTCACACCAGTCAATTTCTCAGTTAACTGGTTGAGCAGCAGTTTACACTCCTATCATAAACATCATGTGCAAGCGATGTAGGCAATTAATTATGAAACGAGCTCATTTTTGTCAGTGAATTATGCTGTAATGCATTTTGAACACTTACTACGTCAGTGCATTATTGCTACAGAGTGTGAACTGCTTATATCAATAGAAATCAAAATATTATTTTCCTCCTATTGATTTAGTATAACATACAACCTGAGTTCTGCATAACTTTGACCTTTAATGTTTGAGACACGACGTATTTCATTAGCTTTTTTATCCTACTATGTGTAGATAGAACACAATGATCACTCGCGCTGGCGAAAAGGCAGAGACCTGTGGAACAAACAGGCACGGCTTGAGATCGATAAAGGCGAAGTTTATGAAGTGGATTGCTAGCCAAAAACGAAGTGCAGAGTACAGTGAAATCATGGTAAGCGTGCACGAACAGTCCAGGGAGCAGTCGGAAACGAAACTGTGAAACACGTGAAGTCAGCTGCTCTATGGTTTATGTTGTGTATTGAAGACTGCAAACGTTGTCTAGTCACATTAATGTGACCACCAGTCAAAAAGCCGGCCGCTGTGGCCGAGCGATTCTAGGCGCTTCAGTCCGGAACCGCGCGACTGCTACGGTTGCAGGTTCGAATCCTGCCTTGGGCATGGATGTGTGTAATGTCCTTAGATTAGTTAGGTTTAAGTAGTTCTAAGTTCTAGGGGACTGATAACCCCAGCAGTTAAGCGCCATAGTGCTCAGAGCCATTTGAACCATTATGGTTGTGACTATTACAGCGCCATCTATCACAAAGCGAAAAAATTGGTCCAATTAAAACATTCATATTTCTTTACGTACCACACGAATATGCAATAAAAGATGGGGGTTCCTATTTTAAAAAAACGCAGTTGATATCCATTTGACCTATGGCAGCGCCATCTACTGGGCCAACCATAGCGCCATCTGGTTTCCCCCTTCAAGCTAGACAAGCTTCGTGCTTTGTAGTTGTTTCGTTTGACGCTTATTTCGTGAGATATTAGGCCCGGTCACGATCACTGGACCAACCTGTATAGTATGAGTCCCATCCACTTGAACGATATTCTAGAATGGGACAGACGAGTGTTTTTTATGCAAATTCGTTTATAGACTGGCTGTATTTTCGTACCAACGAACTGAAGTCTGTCTCCTTCTTTACCTATGACTGAACCTGTAACATCACACCGTTTCATATCCCCACAAACTGTGTCACCCAGATATTTTTATCAGTTGTTTGATTCAAACTATGATTCACTGACGTTCTAGTCTAGTCTGCGTTATTTGACGTGCACGGGCTTACATTTCTGGACTTTTTTACACGGAATTTTAAGGAAATCACATGGATAAAGTTGTGAGCTGTGCAATCTTAATTTCTTTTTCAGGGTTCCGTACCTAAATCGGTATAACTGAACCCTTATAGAACCGCTTCGTTGTCCGTCCGTCCGTGTGTCTTTCCGTCCGACCCTTTGTCTCAGGAATGGGCAGACGTACGAAAATGAAATTTATGTCACATACGAAAGTCATTGTTCCCCTGGTGGTGTAAAAGAAGTGAAGCTTCTAACTCAATGCAATTAAGACATAAGGCTATTTATGTCATATATTTTGTTACTCGCTAACTCACTTATCAAAACGTATAGGTTTTTTCCCGTTGAAACAGAATCACGAAATTTGGCAAAAAACAAGGTTTTACAGTAAAAGTAAAGGAAAAAAATCCGAGAATTTTTAAGTTGGAATTACATCACACAAAAAATTGTTTGGCCATTTGTTATCCCACTGTCTGTTCGTCCTTCTGTTAAGACCGCTCTTTGTCAGGAAGGGCTGCACGCATCATGCTGAAATTGTTTCACTTACTAAGATGTATGGTCCTTTAGTGCAAAAAGGTTAAGCCTCGAAGCCAACGCAATCGATAGACACGGCCACTTATGTCACATATTTCGATATTCGTAAAGTCAGTCGTTAAAACCGGTAGTGTTATCTGGAATCATGAAATTTGCCTTAAAAAGAAATTTTCACAGTAGAAATACAGGAAAAAACCGGAACTTGTAATTATAGCGTACGAAAAACATATTTATTTTGTTATTCGACTTCAAAATTAAAATATTCGCGAAAGTCTTGGAATTCCCGTGACAGACATCTTGTGAGCATGAATGTCGACAACAGTTAGAAAAGTCGAGATTCTAGATTCTCGGGGTGGATCAACTGTCTATATACAGCGTGACTGTTTTGGATTATATGAAGTAAAATTGGCATAACTTCTGAATGGTTTGCGTTAGGACTTTCAAACTTCACGATTGCCCGCGGAGCATGACGGGAATTAATATGCACATGTGCACGCGCCTTGTTGGTCTCTGCCATTTGTACGTGAAAATATCACGGTACAGCGTGCCTGAGCGTATAGCGCTTGTGAAGGCCTACTATACAAGCAATAACAGCCCAACTACGGCTCAAAGGAACTTTGCAACCGACTGAATTCAAACTAAAGACAACCGTTCCATGTGTGCTAACAATCAAGAGTTCTAAAGTTTGTGAGAATGTGCAGTGTTCGTGATGACAGCGTTGGGAATGCGGGTCACCCAAAAAGGATGAAAACGCCTGAAAACATCGAGAAGACACGCACTGCGTTTCAAACCAGTTCCAGGAAACTGATCAGACGAGTTGCACAACAAGTGGGAATCAACCAGGAGACACTGCTACAAACTGTTGTGGAAGATCTGCATCTCTTCCCATACAAAATTGAAATCCATCAGCCTTTAAACCTGAGGCCCATGGAACAGCGGTAGAGTTTGTAAGTAGGCTGTTAACGTTTTTATGTTGGTAACACCACGTAGCGCTCTGTATGAAAATCACTGGCTGTGCTGTGTGCAGTCTGTGGCTGGTTGGCAATGTTGAAATATTCGCTATTGTAGTGTTGGGCAGCTGGATGTGAACAGCGCGTAGCGTTGCGCAGTTGGAGGTGAGCCGCCAGCAGTGGTGGATGTGGGGAGAGAGATGGCAGAATTTTTAAGAGCGGACGATCTGGATGTGTGTCCGCCAGAAAGAGTAAATTTGTAATACTGGATATCATGAACTGAGATATATATATATATAATGACTTTTCATTACTATTAAGTTAAATACATTGTTTGTTCTCTATCAAAATCTTTCATTTGCTAACTATGCCTATCAGTAGTTAGTGCCTGCAGTAGTTTGAATCTTCTATTTAGCTGGCAGTAGTGGCGCTCGCTGTATTGCAGTAGTTCGAGTAAGGAAGATTTTTTTGAGGTAAGTGATTCATAAAAGGTATAGGTTACTGTTAGTCAGGGCCGTTCTTTTGTAGGGATTTTTGGAAGTCAGATTGCGTTGCGCTAAAAATATTGTGTGTCAGTTTAGTGATGATCAGAATAAGTAAAGTGAGTAATGTCTGAGTACGTTCAGTTTTGCTCAGCTGCTTGGAAATCAAATAACTTAGAGGTTTATCAGCACAGTAATTCACAAATTTTTCTAAGGGGACGTTTCAAGTTTTGCCAACACAATTGTCCACAGAATTGAGCAACAGGGCTTTGGTTTGAAGAGCCCACTTTCATTTGGATGGGTTCGTCAATAAGCTAAATTGGCGCATTATGGGACTGCGAATCTGCATTTCGCGATCGAGAAGTCTCCTCAACCTCAACAAGAATTGTGTGGAACGCAATGTCCAGTCACGGAATAATCGGTGCGATATTCCTTGATGGCACGGTGATTACCGAACGGTTCTTGAAGTTTTTGGAAGACGGTTGCATCCCCATTATCCAAAGTGACCCTGATTTTGACAAGATGTGGTTCACGCAAGACGAAGCTTGACCCCACCGAAGCAGGAGAGTGTTTGATGTCCTGGAGGAGCACTTTGGGGAGAACATTCTGGCTCTGGGGTATCCAGACGCCACTGGCATGGGCCTCGATTGGCCGCCGTATTCTCCAGATCCTAACCCATGTGACTCCTTTTTATGGAGTTATATGTGCATGGGGGCTTAATTAAATTTTGGTGTCTGTCCGATTACGCAAGTCTCGTAAACGGTTGGCCCTGACTAGTATTATTACGCAATCTGACTGCATAGAACAACAACAAAGAATGAAATGAAAATTTTCGTTAACACAATTAATTAATCAAGTCCCCAGCAACTATAAAACCTACAAAACCAAAGCACAAGTGTAATTGTTCTGTGTGTGGGAGTGTGACTCAACGTACACATCTGGCACGGTTCTTCTTCAACAAGACAAGAAATTTTAAATATCATTTATACTGAAGTAATTAAAAAATAGAAATACTATAATTGAGTAAGGACAGCAGAATTACACTCTAATACAAGAACACAAGCCAGATGCTTTGTTGACTGAACCTGTAATGACGCATTATTCAGGACATTGAAATAATAAAAAAAAAGAACAGGAGTTTGTTACCTCATTTATATTGATGAAAATCACTCTAATCCTTACAATATATCTCCACACCGACTCTCTACTACCACATCTCAAGAAGACTCTTCAGTATCACAAGCACTGGCTCCCACGAGTTCTTCCCAAGCACTGACTACTACGAGTCCTCGACAGGCACTGTGTAGGCGGCTTAATAATACTCTTTGGCGCAATCTCTGGCGCAGTGGCTCAGTGTAGCCACCTTTCATATTAAAGAAAGGTGTACAGCAATAACCCAAAAACCAATGCTGAGCTGAAAACAGCCATTCACGAGGTCATCGACAGCAACGATGTTCCGACACCTAGCTGGCCATGCAGAATTTCGCTATTCGTCTGCGCCACATCATCGCCAATGATGGCAGGCATATCGAACATGTCATAATCTAAATCCGAAAATCTGTAGTGACGTTTAAAAGTTGAATAAACTGTGTTCACGCCGTAGTTTGCAATTAATTTAGTTTTTTTCAGGTAGTTCAATAATTGTCACATTGTACGAGTACATAATTAAGTCAGTACTGAAGTGTTAGAGCGCGAGTCCTACTCGCACCTGGACAATTTTTTTTTATTTTTATTTCAGATTTTTTAGTTGTGGGAGGTTATCGGATAGTGCTCCGAACAGGGCTCCGTGGGGCCTGGTGCACCCGATGGCGCGCCGGTGCGCGGCACGGCAACGTCCTGCAGCGGAGCAAAAAGGAGCGCGCCCTGGCGGCGGGCGGCGGGCGGCTGGTTTCTTTATTTGGCGAAGCCAGCCACTTCTCCCCTTTAGGAAACCCACGACGGCTGCCAGTTTGCCAGTTTCGCCTGAGTCAGATGCAGCTTTTAAAGCTCGGAGACCTACGCCACTCGTAACTTCGCGGGCTGCTGAAGATTTGAAGAATAATTGCTCTGTTATTTAGGGCCTAGTGGCGTACGCTGTGGGGGGCTGATTTGCATGCCTACTGCACTTTGCACTTGGACTATCTGCTTGATACAGACCGACGTCGATTAATGTTTTCCAACAGAGAAATTTATGGCATCTCATTGGTATTCTCAAGCTATCTCTCGCCCAATTGCAGCCTTATATCTTACCATTGCCATGCCGCAGCTGGACTGCAAGCATACGGCACCATGAGAGAATAGCAAATACTTACACGAGATGTTTCAATAAGAATGATGTAATATTAACAATTTACATTTATTGATGGACACATACTACATAACTGGGGCACGCTGCGAAATAGCCGAAAAACTTAAAATTAGTTGTTATTAATTTTTATATTCTCTGCTATGTTGTTCTGTTGTTCTGTGACTCTGTTATAAAACGATGTAAATTAGGATGCAGAGGTCGTCCTGACAAATTGTGTTACGGTTACATCTACATCTACATCTATACTCCGCGAGCCACCTTACATTGTTAGCAAGTGAGCGAACTCGACAACTGAAAAATATGGTGGTCTTACTAGAGAAGTTTTCTTTGCCCAGATCGCAGTAAATTCATATATAGACAGCTAGTTTCGGCAGTTTAACCATTTCAGACTTAAATTTTTTTGAGCCGTGTTGCGGCTATCGTTGCTGCCGTTGGTAGGTTGGCATCATGTAATAGGGACGGTGGCGTCTCGTTTCCTTCTTGTGTTTACTGGCGCCACTGCGTTTGGTAGCGTTGTCTGTCCGTGATTGGAAGCAGCAGCGGTTTCGAGATGTCGTACCTTGGTACTATCTTTGGAAAGGCATCAAGTGTTTTCCGAGTCGGAGTGTGTCGGGGAGTCCAGATGGGACGGAGCAGCAGAGAGGTCCGGCAGCTCAAGGACATGCCGGGATTGCTGGCGGCATGCAGGCACTACCATATCGAGGGGCTGTAGTTGCGAGGGCCGCAACCTCGTTGTCCACTGGACCCAGGACCTTTGAGTTGAGTGAACATTAACCCAGTAGTGAAATCTCTACTATTTTAGGATCACGCCGTATGTTCGCGCGTTGCTGCTCGCAGGGTCGCCGAGACAAAGGGCAAGGAGTGGAGTGTTTCGAGTTGGCGAAATTAGTTAGCCATCCTCAACTTCTTATCATTAACCATTGAATTCTTTGTGTTATTGGTGAAGTTCAACCAGCAGGATTTTTCTGCCTAGTGGCTGCTAACGCCCCAGTTACCCGCCCTGGAGGTTAGCGTATTTTCGCGGCAGTGTACTTTTCCTCGCCTTGCCGCTGCTGTCCGGTAAGGCGTGTAGTTCGACAGCCTCTTTGGTTGTGGTCTGGATATGTTGTTTCCTTTGCACTACCTTGGTCGTAGTCATTCCTTCTGCTTCTGGATGGCCGCGCGGGATTAGCCGAGCGGAGGTTCGAGTTCTCCCTCGGGCATGGGTGTGTGTGTGTGTGTGTGTGTGTTTGTCCTTAGGATAATTTAGGTTAAGTAGTGTGTAAGCTTAGGGACTGACGACCTTAGCAGTTAAGTCCCATAAAATTTCACACACATTTGAAAACTTTTTTGCTTCTGGATGTTCTAAACACTGGATCCTCAAGACGCAGTACTGTCTGCCAGTTCCGCCTTGCTTTGGTTATTCCATCGTATTGGTTATCAGACGTTAGGTAGATTCTGCAAGAGTGTTGGTCTGCGTTTAAATTGTCACTAGTTTGAGTTGCCATTTGGTTAAGTGAATACAACTCTTGGCTGCCTGTCTCATTGGTTTCAAAGTTGGAGCACTGTCTGAGCCTACTTCTCTCCTGGTTAGATCAGATTGTGATCATTGTTTTTTCTTTTTTTTTTAATTTTAATTTTGAGTTATTACCATTGGGGCCTTCAGCCAACAAATAATTCGAATTTCTGGTCAGTGAGGCCTTAAGCCGTGAATGCAAGTTGTCTAAAGAATTTTTAATTAGATATTGTCTCTTAATAGTGAAATTTGATGATTGTGTTTTTTTTAAAAAATATTTTAGTATCTCTTGGAGAAGTTTAACTGTTTTTAAGAATTTGCTACCCAGGTCTTCAGCCGTCAAATAGTTTTTGAGTTATTACTATTGGTGCCTTCAGTCGATAAATAATTTGAATTTCTGGTCAATAAGGCCTTCAGCTGTAAGTGCAACTTGCTTAAAAATATTTTATTACTCATTGTGTCTTAACAGTCAAATTTGATAATTGTTCCTTATTGTCAACCTTATTTGCAATTGGTTCCAAGTACAGTGTATGTGATTTAAAAAAGAAAATACTGAGCAAGGAACGGTAACTGAGTAAGGCCCCGTCCACACCGAATCCTGGCTTTCCCTAAGTGCCATGGTTCATTTTTTTTTTTTTTTTTTTTTTTTTTTTTTTTGGAAGTAGGAAAATTTTTCTTTATTTGGTAACGCTCTTAGGTGATTCTTTAAAATGATTTTGGATGCAAGATTTATACAAAAATATGTACCCGTTTTGAAAACGTACTTCTACGCTTGGCTTCATTTTATGGCCCAAAATAACTGATTAAGAAATATTCTCTATTGTAATAAATATTGTTCAAAATGGTTCAAATGGCTCTGAGCACTATGGGACTTAACTTCTCAAGTCATCAGTCCCCTAGAACGTAAAACTACTTAAACCTAACTAACCTAAGGACGTCACACACATCCATGCCCGAGGCAGGATTCGAACCTGCGACCGTAGCGGTCGCGCGACTCAAGACTGTAGCGCCTAGAACCGCTCGGCCACTCCGGACGGCTAATAAATATTGTAATGATCATTTAATAATTACCATGGAAAATAACAACAACAGTATTCATTTGTACAGTGGAATATAACGAACCAAACACATCCCCGTATTCTGGTGGTCACGAACTGTTGCGCACTGCTACGTTGACTTGCCGACATTTTCATAGTGATGCCCAACAGCTGCCAGCATTTGCTCGTGATGAAAAGCTTGAACAGTCACAAATGTGTAACTCAGGTTCCCAATGAAAAAAAATACTTCTGTTGCAGCTAAGACACAGTAAAAGTTAACATACACAATTGCACCCGCAGGGTCCGAAAAGGTTAAACTGCCATCTTCAGATCTGAGAAAGTGATACAAAAAAAGTTTTGTACACTAATCTCTGCTCGAGGTGAGCCACCTTACAATGCTCCCTTCTATGTCCCCCCCTCCTCCCCCCTCCTCCTTCTCTCGTTGTATTCTTATGATAAACAAAGTTTGACCTTTTGCAAGTTTCATGCACCCTTTGGTTGTGAATGAATTGTACATTAAATGTATTCGCATTTGCGAATACGTACAACCATCATCTTGTGCAAGGGAATGACGACAGTGAAAATTTGGGCCATACTGGGACTAGAACCCGGAGTTCCCACTTTAGGCAAGCGGTGGTCTTAACCGCCTTTCCCATCGGAACTCGACTCACGGCCCAAACTCCAAAAGTCGTCGTTCCTACGTCGCACCCTGTACTCATACATACATTACGTAATTCCGACATGTCCGAAGGAATATTGCATCATTCTTCTTAACAACACAGACACTGCAATACGAGGTGCGGCTAGAAAAAAACCGGACTGATGCTGGAAAAAACATTTATTTACAATTATTTACAATTTCATGTTATCTCCTTCAATGTACTCTCCTCCTCGGTCTCTACACCGCTCCATACGAATTTTCCACTGTTCATAGCAATGCTGCAGATCATTTTCGGTTAGTCCATACATTACTTCCGTCGCTTTTTCTTTTACTGCTTCAACAGTCTCAAATGTAGTTCCTTTCAAAGCTGACTTGACTTTAGGGAAAAGAAAAAAGTCACAGGGGGCCAAATCAGGTGAGTAGGGTGGATGATCTAAGATGGGAATGTTGTGTTTTGCCAAAAACGTCTTCACTGACAACGCTCTGTGAGCTGGGGCATTGTCTTGGTGAAGGATCCATGACTTTTTTCTCCACAAATCGTTCAGTTTTCTCCGTACTCGCTCACGTAGGGTAGCCAGGACGCTAATGTAGTAATGCTGATTCACTGTTTGTCCCTCTGGTACCCAATCAATGTGCACAATCCCTTTGATGTCAAAAAAAAAACAATCATCATTGCCTTGAATTTCGATTTTGACATTCGTGCTTTTTTCTGTCGTGGAGAACCAGGAGTTTTCCAATGCATCGATTGGCGTTTAGTTTCGGGATCGTAAGTAAAAAACCACGATTCATCGCAAGTAATAACATTTTGTAAGAAGGTGGGATCACTTTCAATGTTTTCCAGGATGTCAGAACAAATCATTCTTCGGCGTTCCTTCTGTTCAATTGTGAGACACTTTGGAACCATTTTTGAACACACTTTGTTCATGTTGAAACTTTCATGAAGAATCTGCCTAACACTTTCCTTGTCAGCTTCTGTTAACTCAGACACTGCTCTGATTGTTAAACGGCGATCTTGTCGAACAAGTTTACCGATTTTTTCAATGTTTGCATCAGTTTTTGCTGACAATGGTCTGCCAGCGCGAGTGTCATCACTGGTGTCTTCGCGGCCATCTTTAAATCGTTTAAACCACTCAAACACTTGTGTTCGCGATAAACAATCATCGCCGTACACTTGTTGTAACATTACAAACGTTTCACTTGCAGATTTTCCTAGTTTGAAACAAAATTTGATGTTAACACGCTGTTCTTTCTGTACACTCAACATTTTCCGACGTACAGACAAAACGTCAAGTACTTAAAACAGACGCCACGGGCAGACTGAGTGCAGGAGGCAGATGAAACTCGAGCAGTCGGCGGAGCGAGAGTCACGTGACAGGCCACGCGACTTTCAGCTTATTGCATTCGTTTTATTGTTTCACCAGTGTCCGGTTTTTTTTTCTAGCCACACCTCGTATCTTTATTGCACATCTATTACTTGTAAATATATAGTTTTTGCTGGTTGTAACAGCTAGTCGCTGACTATTTTAAGCAGTACAGGCGTATTTTGTGTAAATCTGTAGCCCTTGGTTTGCAGGTAAGGATCATATGTGTGATCCATATATGTATAGACCCTACAAAAAGCATTAACTCTAATTGTGTTTTACCGCTATACTGCTAAATGTAGGCCGGCCGGAGTGACCGAGCGGTTCTAGGCGCTACAGTTTGGAACCGTGCGACTGCTACGGTCGCAGGTTCGAATCCTGCCTCGGGCATGGATGTGTGTGATGTCCTTCGGTTAGTTAGGTTTAAGTGGTTCTAAGTTCTAGGGGACTGATGACCTCAGCAGTTAAGTCCCATAGTGCTCAGAGCCATTTTTTTGCTAAATGTATGTACGAACACTGTAGCTATTCGCATATGTTATAATCAAATGTTGTGTTGACGACTGAGGCAGACTGCCTCCTGACGAAATCTTTGTCATCAGTTTAGTTCACCATAATCCCTGCTTTTCGTCGCAGACTTGTGTGAAATGTTTTACGGCGCTCTGACAAAATTTCTGATTATTGTGGAGCGTATGAACAATGCTTCTAAACTAAATGCCTGTCGAAGACGATTGCTACTAATATTCCTATATTTTAATGTAAGAAAGTATACTGAAACTGTTTTAAATTTTAATTGTAGATTAACGTCATCTTTGTACATATCACACAAAGACGAAAAATATGTGTGTATTATGTTCCTAAGTTATTGTCTAAAAAACTGCTGTTGGTATCCCGTACTCACACTAAGCACGTTTAACCACCGCGTGGCAGTCTGCCGGCACAGTCTCAGCAAGCAATACCATGTGAACCAAATGTATTATATCAGAAACTTTGGTGAGTATATGCCGAAAATATGGTTTGATTATACGATATGTGACGTAACACTCGTGCGTCTTCTTCAGTGAGGTATGTGCATTTCTGGCATGCTGTATTTATAATCTTGAAGCTGGATTTTTCATTATTGTTTTTACCTGTATTACACTTGCTTCCAATAATGTTTATGACTGGATGATAGACAACTGTGTTGAGTGACACAACGGTTGCTGTATGTACGTGGTCTGTAACATGCGTATTTGGAAAAAAATTTCGTTACAACGAATATTCATTATAAAACTGCTTAAATACTAAAAGTTTCTTTCGACCACGTTTTCAGATCTGAAGGCTGCAATTTAAATTGCCGAAACTGGTTTCCTACATATGTATGTATTGGCATCTGGGCACATATAATTTCTCTGTTTGAAGATTACATTTTATAAATAAATTTGTTGTGTTAGGAGAGCGGGCATGGCCTACAGTTGCAAAGAAACGCAGTCCATCCAGTGACCACGTTTATAGCCTCTGGAGCGGGATCCATTTCTCCTGTGGTCAGAAAAATGGTAATTTTTCACTCGTCAAGTTCCGTTAGACCGGAAAAAGTTCATAAAACGGCAGGATATAAACTAGCACAATAGAAATGAAACACAGGAAATGGCGGAAATTTCTCCTAGAAACTACTAGACAAAACAAAAGTAGTTGGGCGTGAGTCTTCAATTTAGATTGGAAAGTGCGAGGAATACCGCTAAGATTTTGACATCTGGTGGTAGATTACTGAAAAGCGGTGCGGGAGAATATGATAACCCTACCTTCACAAGAGTCAGGGAGGTGTGATCAAAATGCAGATTGAATTCCTGTGTAGTAGTGATTGAATGACAGCTAATAATTCTTGGGAATATGCTCATGTTGTTAGAAGCAATCATTAAAGAAAATGCACGTTGAGAATAGCAGTCCGTGTAGCATTTACTACGGTGCACCATGAGGAGGCGAACTGATTCACACCTCAAAAATATATACATATTTAATTTTTTCTATTTTTAAATATATTTACAAAATTTCTTCGTTTATATCCTAATACATATAGTACATCAATAATGGTGGATTTTTTTGAATTGTGTAATTCCTTGTTTAATTTTGTATACTCAAATCTGGAAATTTTTCTACCTTTGAAATTTGCCACTCGCTGTACCATGAATTTCAAGTTTGGACATTTCGTTCCCCTCTTCATCCTTTTTGAAGAATTTATTGCGATTTTAGATTCGAGCTGAATTTTCCTCATCACCACAAGCAATATGTAAATGTCTGGACTACAGGAGTAGAAATGACTGCTATATTTTCTGTGGAAACTTTCACAAACATTGGTGGTTTGCTGTCTATCACAACTTAGTTCTGCCCACAGAGATGGGAGAGGCATCGCTAACATGAAATCTTCAACAAAAGAGTCACCAACCATATCAGGATCCAGCACCGGCAAACCAAATATGACGGAACCCCGCCCCCCTCCCCCATTCCAAGGCATAAGTCACTTACAAGTCAGAATGTTTGTATTTTTCGCCACCAGCTCTCGGTTAGACAAAATTTGTATCATTGTAGTCTTATATCAGTACAGACGGCACTTCCCGTTTTCATTATGTTTTCTTCAAACCCTGAAAACATCGTTAATGGTAAAAATTTCAGACTTATATCATTGCATTCATCGACAATTGCCTGAAAGACATACTGATATGACAAAGTTTTCTTGTCGTTCAATAAAGAAAAAGGCATTGGAATATAATGTCCATGACTAGCCTGGGTATTGTAAATAGCTGACAAAAAACTTTTAGGGTTTTCAAATTCACAAGACATTATAACTTTTTCTTGGCATTATGTTTTAGCAAGAAATTTGTTCCGTTTCTGGTTTCCACATTTACCGTGTTGATGGCACCATGAACATCTTCAACACTCATCTGCAATTTCTGGAGAATATTCCGCCTAGTTTTGTAAATATATTTACGAAAACTGTCGACATTGCTGATTGTTATTTCATGTGTATTCTCTCCTTTTAAATGATCGTACATTACCTTTGGAGGTCTCTCACAAATATCTTCTGTGGCTTTTCTCCTCAAATTATAAATAACTTTTTGCCTCTGAATTGTGTCACAAGGTATTTCCACAGGACTGTAATCTTCTTGAATCACCACAACATTCAGCTCATCAATAGAAACAATTTTAGTATAGCTTCTTCAACCCTTAACGTTGTGGGACTGTCGCGCTACATCCCTCTTCGACAATTTTTGAAACTCGAAGGTGTTTCATTTCAGAAGTAATATTTTCCCTGTTGTGTCGGTTGTGTCGGGTACTGTAGGAGTCAGCACAGACACAAACAAGGAAAGAGAGAAGTTGCGATGGCCATTGGCAGGAATCCAAAATGATCTGTACATTAAACTTGAAGATTAATTGAACATTTTATTTCTAAAAAGGAAATAAACATAACTTGATTCCTATGCTTCCAGTGCCTCCTAGAAACAAGTTCTTTACTCTCTATTACTTCTCGCAGTACACAGACTATGTAACGACTTCCTATTACTCAGTACAAATGCTCTAGATTTCTGTGACCGAACTGGGTCGATCAGCGATGGGTTGCTGATTAAATCTGCGTTGACAAGGAGTGCTGAAGTCTTGACTTCCTGGGGGTGTGGCACTGGCTGCTCTTTCTTTTGGCGCACGGTTCACAGCCTCCTTGATGTCGTTTTGCAGTGCTGCACTGGTCCGTGCGTAGTTCATGCTTTAGGACTGTGCATTCCCACCAGTGTACTTACTGAAAAAGCGAGCACGGCAGAGGACATATTTACTCTAAACGTACCTGCTGTAGATTCAGACATGAGCCTGCAAAATACTGGGATGCCTCAGCACTATTACCTGCAGGCCATTAGACTATCGTAAACAGCTGGAAGATTTCAGGGCTATTACCTTCAGGGTATTAGGCTTGTAAGTTGCAGGGCAGCTTTTATTCTACTAACTGTACGTCTTAGGCTACTGTAAACTGCTAGGAGGTCTCGAGGCTATTACCTACAGGGCATTAGGTTACTGTAAGCTACTGGGAGGGCTATCACCTGCAGACCAAAAGGCAACTGTTAACTGCTGACATGTTTCAGAACTATTACCTACAGGTCATTAGGCTACGATAAACTGCTGGGGGCTTTGGATTTATTACTGCAGACTACTAGGGTACTGTAAAATGATGGGAGGCCTCAGTGCTACTATCTGCAGGTCATTATGATGCCATAAGCCGTTGGGAAATCTAGGGGCTATTACCTGCAAGTCATTATGCCACTGTAAACTGCTCAGAGGTTCTGTGGCTATTATCTTCAGGTCATTATGCTACCATAAACTTCTGCGAGATTTTGGGTTTATTACCTGCAGACCACTAGGCTACCTATACTGCTAGATGGTCTAATGGCTATACCTGCAGGCCATCAGGCTACTGCAAAATGCAGGGAGGTCTTGGGGGTTGGTACTACCTGCAGGCCTTTAAGCCACTGTAAACTGCCAGGAAGTCTCGAGGATACTACCTGGAGGCCCTTAGGCTACTGCAAACTGCCGAGAGGTTTTTGAGCTATTACCTGCAGACTATTAGGACACCATCAACTACTGGGAGGTCTTGTGACTATTAACTGCAAGCCAGCAGGCTACTGTAAACTTCTGGGAAAATATGTAGCTATTTCCTGCAGGCCTTTAGGTGACCACAAACTGGCTTGGGTCTATTATCCACACACCATAAGGCCAATATTACACGTGTAGGCCACAAGGCTATCGTAAACTGCTGGAACGTCTCTGCACTATTACCTGTATGACATTAGGATACTGTAAACGGCTGGGAGTTTTTGAGGCGATTACCTGCAGGCCATATGGCTACAGTAAACTGCTGAGAGATATTGAGACTAATACCAGCAGGCCATTAGGCTACTGTAAATATCTGGGAGGTTTCCAGGTTATTACCTGTAGGACATTATGCTACAGCAAAATACTGTGTGATCTAGCGTCTATTACCTACAGGCTGTTAGGCTATTGTAAACTGCTGGGAAGTCTCAGGGCATTACCTTCATTCCATAGGCTGCCGTAAACAGCTGGGTTGTTCAGAGCTATAATCTGCAGGGCATTAGGATACCATAAATTTCTGAGAAGTTTCAGGTCTACTAGCTGCAGGCCTTTAAGCTACTGTAAATTTCTGGGAGGCTTTGGAGCTATCACCTGAAATCTAAAGGCTACTGCATACTGCTGGGAGATATCAGTGCTATAGCCTGCAGGCTATTAGGCTACCACAGATCCTGTGAGATCTGGTGGCTAGGACATGAAAGCCATATGGATTCCATAAACTGCTACCAGGTTTTGGGGCAATTACGTGCAGTTCGTTAGGATACAGCAACCTGCTGCTTTGAAGTCTCTGTGCTATTGTCTGGAGGACACTATGCTACCATAAACTGCTGGGGGGGGGGGGGGGTCTAGTGCTATTACCTTTATGCCATTAGTTTACTGTAAAGTGCTTGGAGGTTTCAGGGATTACCTGAAGCTCAAGAAGCTACCACAAACTGTGGGAAGGTCTTGGCGCTATTACCTACGGGTCATTAGGACACTGTAATGTCCTGGAATTTTTCATGTCTATTATCTGCAGGCCATTAGGAAACCACGATCTGCTTTAACTTTTCACGGCTATTACCTGCAGACTGTTATGCTACTTTAAACTGCTAGGAGGCTTCAGAGCTTTTTTCTGCATGTCAAAAGGCTTCCTTAAATTGCTGGTAGATCTTGGAGCTGTTACCTGCAGACCATTAGGATATTGTAAACTGCTGGGCGGTCTTGTGGCTATTATATGCAGGACATCGGCTACTGTAAACTGCTGGTAGAATCCAGGGCTTCTGGGATTTTTCGCCCCTATTGCCTACAGGCCAGAAGGCAACTGGCAATATCTGAGATATTTCAAACCAATTACCTGCAAGTGATTATGCAACTCCAAAGTGTAGGGAGTTCTAGTGACTATTACCTGCAATCTGTTAGGCTACCACACAATGCTGTGATGTCTTGAGGCTGTAACCTACATTTCATTAGGCTACTCTAAAAGTCTCTGAGGTTTCAGGGCTGTTACATGCAGTCCATTAGATTACCATAAACTGCTGGGAGGTTTTGCCCCTATTATGTGCAGATCAGTAGGCTACCGTAAATTTCTGAGACATCTCCAGGCAATTACGTGCAGGCCATAACACTACCACAAAATGCTGGATGTCTCAGGGCCATTACCAGCAGACCATTAGGTTAATGTAAACTGCTCAGAGGACTCAAGGTTATCACCTGCAGGCCATTAGGCTACCACAAACTACTGGGAGATCCCTGGGCAATTATATGTAGGTCATTAGATTACTGTAAATTGCTGAGAGTTTGGGGCTATAACCTGCAGGCAATTAGGCTACCATGAACTTGTTGGGAGGTCCCGAGGCTAATACATCTAGGCCATTAGGCTACAGCAAACTGGTGGGATGTGTTGGGGCTATTAGCCGGAGGTGAAGCAGTTCTGTGAAGCAGTACTGTTCACACACAGAATGAAACTACTGCAGAACCATCATCATTGTAGGTAGGTAATATTACATGCATACCCAATAGATTCTGTGAGAAAGTCAGATAACTCAGTGCCTGGCTGGACTGGAAACTTACATGGGGGGACCACATACAATACGTTGCCAACATGGCACATGCAAGACTTAGACAACTCTATCTGATGCTCAACAAGGAAAGTACACTAAACAGGAGAGTATTGAGGTCCATATACATGACACAGATTCAAAAAACTCGACACAAGACTATGCAGGAATTCGAAACACTCGAACAGTCCTTTTATCCTTACTCTGGGAAGCTACGATCACAATCATAGGTGGAAGCATAAGCGACCGAAAACACTGCTAGCTAGGGCATAACGACCTATGGCAAGCTAACAAACACAAGCAACAGCATTGGCGAGCCACTACACATCAGCAGTACTGACTGGGTTTGCCATCTGCTATCACACCCGACCAACAGGCAACAGCAAGGAAGCCAATAACCCCGCACACCAAGGCACGAAAGAAACCGCCGACACTATCCTACACTGTGAACCTATCGGATAATATTTTATGATGAGCATAACTGTTACAGATATGCTGATGCTGTGTGAGAAGTCAACACCAATACCCAACTGCAGCAGCTGAGTTACAATGCCTCCCAATGTCAATGTATCCACTCGCATGATACCCAACACTAACTTACCTGACCCTTGCTCCTGCTGTTACTACTCAATACAACTATCACAGAGGTTTTTTCCATCATCTAACTGCTACCCTTAATTCAACTTTCGACCCAATCTGTCTCCAGATGAGTGTGTAGTAATGGTTAATCAAAACCAGATGTATGCAAACATCACAGTGTCAGCAACCCATGAAGACCTCATTTAGTGAAAAGTAACAACTACGCAGAGATGACAGTAGACCTACTGTGTTGGTCATTATGCTGGTGTGGACGCAGAAGGGCTCCATTCTATAAAAAATGCAAGCCATTAGTTTTCTATAACCTGCCAGGCGGTCTCAAGCTTATTACCTGCAGGAAGTCTGGCTACTGAAAACTTCTGGGAAACCTCACTGCTATTACCTGTAGACCATTAGGCTATTGTAAACTCCTGGGAGATCTCTGGGCTATTACCTGCATTCTACTGGGAGGTTCTGGGGCTATCACCTGGAAGCTATTAGGCTACCATAAACAGCTGGGTTGTATTGTTGCTATTACCTCCAGGCCATTATGGTAATGGAAATTGCTTGTAGGACTCAGGGCTTTTACCTGCAGGTCATTAACCTAATATAAGGGTCCAGAAGTTTCATGGCCATTAGGGCCAGGCCATTAGGCTACCATACACTGGCAGTGTGTCTCTAGGCTAATACCTGCTGAGTTTAGGCCACTGCAAACTGTGGGAAGGTCTCGAGACTTACCTTGAATCTATTAGGCTACAGTAATACCCTTTGGATCTTTATAGCTATTATCTGTGGCCAGTTAGGCTACTGTAAACTGCAGCCAGGTTTTTGGGCTATTACCTGTAGGCCATTATTCTGCTGGGGGCTATTACCTGTAGGCAATTAGGCTACCACAAAATGCTGCGAGGCTTTCAGACTATCACCTGCAGGCCAAGAGCCTATTGTAAACTGCTGGGAGGTCTCAGAGCTATTATTTTCATGCTTAACACTACTGTAAACTTGTTGGTGGTTTAGGAGCTACTTTCTGCAAGCCATTAGGCTACTATAAATTGGCAGATGGTCTCAGGCTATTACCTGTAATCTATTTGGACTACATCAACTGCTGAGAGGTTTCAGGGCGATTGCCTGTAAACTATCAGGAATGCCTACACTTCTGGGAGGTCTCCAGTCTATAATCTGCAGGCCATTAGGTTACTGCAAAGTGCTGCAAGGTCTTTGGGCTATTACCTGCGGGCCATTGTGCTACTATAAACTACTAGACGGTTTTGAGTCAATTATGCACAGGCCAACAGGCTGCCATAAACTTCTGGGAGGTCTCGAGATTATTACCTGCAGGCCATTATGCTACAGTAAACTGCTGGAAGGTCTGTAGGGTACCACGTGCAGACTACCACAAGCTGCTGGGAGGTCTTGGGGCTGTTATCTGCAGACAATTATGTTAGTTTATGAGGAGTGAGTCATGTTACCTTCCAACCAATCTTGTTGTAGAAGAAATGGGTCCCAAGGCTATAACATCAGCCTGAAGTGCAGACCCACCCATTAAACAGAAAATTTTTTTGTCTGCCGCAGTTGAACATGGGAGAGCAAGCAACCCAGCTTCCTTTTCATTGGCATTGGGTGATCGTTCCTCCTGATGCTAGCAACTTTCATTTTCAATTTCAAGACGCTACAGATCTGTGCAAATACAGTGTTTGATGAATGGCTAGAGAGTTTTAGGCACGTTTTTAGTGGAGCCCAAGAAAATGTAGTCATTGCTATCGAGTAACCGAACTAATCGCGAAACTGCTTCTAATGATTTTTGGGGCTATGAGGATGACTACTGAACCAGTCAAGCTGCCTGCTGTCCTGCACCTTAAGCATCATCCTTGTGCTCCAAACAGGGAAGGATTGATTGGCCAATGATCACCACAAGCAGACAGCTTTGGCTGCCAGCACAAGAAGAAAACAAGAGAGCCTTCTTAACTCAAAATACGGGAGGAAAAGCACCATGAATGCTTGAACTGCACATCACGATGGGGTGTCAGCCATTGCTCCCCACACCTGCAATGATTCTCAGGGTCTAGTTGCTGAGTGGATAAGATGAAATGGTGTAACCTGACGTCAAAGCATTGTAGGTCTAAGCACGTGCACATCCAATATCACTGGTGGAAGGAGTGTGGTTGTTGTGCCTTCGCAACCCGTGGCCAAGTGGGTTACAATGCAGGTTGTGAAATTCTTCTGCCATGGTCAGAACAATGTTGAATCGGCATGCAGCAAAACTCCAGGCCATCACAGAAGCAATCGGGTTCACATCATCCTGTGTCTAGACACTCTGCCACCACAATTCTGTATGTGTGGTCAGAGGGATGGCATAGTCATAAAAATGCTGGGCAAATTTGGCATAAATGTTTGGCACCTGGATCTGGGGGTACCTTTCTTCGACTGCTGCCTACACTGACAACTACTAGCCACTGTTTCTGCTAGATAATGCTCAGTGGCCTGTTTCTAGACCTGAAGCTGCCAATGCCTGAACAGGCACATACAGTCATTAAACAGCGCCTGGGATGCCTTCACGGGGTGCTGGGTTTGCTGGCTCCCACTGGGTGTGTCTCGCAACTGACCTTCTGCCAAGGCTGTTGGCTGCCTGTTACATGTGTGCTTTGCTGCTGAGGAATGCTGACAAAGCCAGGTACCACAAGGTCACTGACACAGCGATCCTGCTGAGTCCACCTTCCTGCTCACCATACTTCTACTGACTGCTGCCAGACACACCACCTAGTGCTTTGCTGAGGTGGGCTGTGCTTGCTGGGGTCATTACATGCCGCTGCAGCTACTGTATGAATTCTTTCTGGACAAGGCTGGAGGTTGCCTGCTTTTATCCAGCCCATTCATTTTCCCTCCCACACTGTCCAGTCACATTAATGCGACCATGTGTCAAAAGCCTGAATAGCCACTTTTTGCAGTGTGCACCACTGCGAGACGTGCAAGAAGAGAGACAGGGATGTGGAGCCATGCCAACTCGAGTGCTGTGGCTACCTGTACTAGGTTCTCAGTGCGTGCTGTCCAATGGAAGTGGTCCAATAAAATTCGGTTTAAATCTGGGGAGTTCGGTGGCCAAGGAAGTATGGTAAACTCATCCTAGTGCTCTCTGAACCACGCATATTCACTGTGAGCAGAGTGACACGTTGCATTGTCCTGCTGGTAGATAAATGCATAGGTGATGGTCACATTAATGTGAAGTGGACCATGTATTTGTAACTTGGTTATTGCATCACACATGCATTATTTTGCATCACAGTATTGTAAATTTTAGTATATTACCCTCTCCTGAAATATCTTCTTATACGAGATTTGGACCTTAAATAGTGGCGACTATTTATTCACAACCGATACAAAGGAGTTACATGTTTGCACCTGTTACTGTCATTCAAAGTAGTCACCAGCGATGTGTAGGAAACGTTGCCAGCAATGTGGAGGGCGTAGTATACCGTTATGAGAGCCTGTTCTGTTGATGGTGCGAATGGAGCGGTCTACTGCCTGTCGAATCTCTGGAACAGTTCTGAAGCGAATGTCACTAAGTGGTTCCTTCATCTTCGGAATAAAATCGAAGTCACAAGGACTTAAGTCCGCGGAGTATGGTGGATGGTACAGTACTCCTCAGTCCCATGGACCGAACAGAGCAGCTTCAGCTTGCGCTGTATACGCCCGCCCATTGTCGTGCGAAACCACGGGTGGATTGCGCATAAAGTGTCACCGCTTCTTTCGCAAAGCTGGTCGCAGGTGATGCTCCAAAAACGAACAGCTACTTCCGTAGCTGCGGGGCTTCCCTACATCTTTTATATTAACCCTACATTCCCTAATTATGGACCAAGTCATTTATAGTACATTACATAACAATCATTTCAGTAATTATTTAAATTCACAAGCATAAGTTAAACAACATCGTTCAAAAATTCACATAGCTGAAACAAGTATACATAGTTAAAGAATTTCCATGACATATACAACATTATACATAAGCAGTACTACAAATTGACATATTTATTTATTTAACGTATGATGCTACAGAGCTTAGATAAAATACATAATTTTAAGAGTATACAGTGTAAGAAATGACAAACAAAATACAGGTACAGAATCAAATGTCCAAAGTATTATGCTAAATTATGTACACATTATACAAGCTCTTAGATTTCTAAGCCCAATCTGTCGATCCAGTTGAGCCCTCCAGGTGATGCATGGTAGATGTCATTTATTGATCCCCCGAAGGCATTCACCAACAATGTGATTTATTGTTTGCAGGGCAGCTCCACAGTCACATTCTGGAGATGTTGCGCAGCCCCATTTGTGCTTTAGATATCCGCAGTTCCCTTGTCCTGTTCGGATGCGATTGATTGTTCTCCACTGGCGTCTGGGGAGAGTGAAACCTGGAACTCGCTTGGAAGGCTTTTCAACCAGATGACCGTTGATCACTGACGATTCTTCCCACTGACTTCTCCATACTTGGTTGATGTTAATGTCGGAGGCTTCAAGATGTTTTGCAGTTCGCCAAGGTGGTTTTCTTGACTTCAGGCGCTGATGTTCTGCTATTAATATATCGCTTTGTTTGGGTAGCTGGGGGTTCTTCTGAATGTTTCTCCATATCTTCAGGAGAGCATCTGATCCTCGTAGAACTGGAGGTTGAATGTTACTTAAAACTGGTAGCCATGCAGTTTGAGTGCTACGTATGCAGCCTGTGATAAGTCGCATTGTCTGGTTGACTTGTACATCTATTTTGCTGCAGTGAGCACTGTTCATCCAAGTTGGATACCAGTATTCAGCGACAGAGCATCATAGTGCCAAAGCAGTTGTTTTTAGCGCTTGAGCGCTGCAACTCCATGAGGTATCAGCAAACTTCTGAATGATATTATTACGGGTCTTCCCTTTTGCGGCCACGTTGGAGAGATGTTGTCGGAAAGTTAGGGATCTATCGAGTTGAACATCGTTACATCTGGATAAAGCTATTGTCAGTGACACACTGTTGCAAGGTTCATCTCTCACGAGAGACGATCCAGTTCAACTGTGTGCAAGAGCACTAAGAATCAATTAGCATGGTAAAGTACTGCAAGGTATCGGGAAACCATTTTAGCGTGTGGTAATTGATCTACCAGCGAATATGTTATGTGTGGATGAGTCAGTGGGAAAAACAGAGTTTTGTGTGCAGGACTATTTTATGTCTGTGTAAGCTACATTAATAGAGAGTTGTGCCCGACAGTATAGATAACTTTGGAACATAAGACATGGATTTGTCTCAATGGGGTTTGGTCGGTAACTTGGAAATTTTAGACGAAGTTGATCTAGAAAGGATGAAATCGAACCCTAGCCATAAGCAAGCCACCAGTGTAAGTGAATTATGGGAGGAAGTGTGAATCATTTAAAAGAAATGGAGCTATTATAGATGGGTGAATTGTTATGAGAATTTGAGGACCTAGCTATATTCCAGCAACCCCAGTGACACACAGAACTGGGAACGAGTCACCTGTTTTCCATATGCTGTATTGTGTGTGTCATCACATACTACAGGTGATGGAGGAGTCTGTTAACAAACAGCTATAGGTTGGCATTATTAAGGAAGGTATCAGTCCATGAAGTGCACTGGTGATGAGTGTGCCAAAGAAACATGCAGATGGAATGACGGCATATCGATTTTGCTGTGACAATAGTTATCTCAATAGTAGAACAATTACAGAAACACATCCAATAAGAAACATAAAAGAAATCTTGCACAATTTGGGACAGTTTAGGTATTTTTTCATCATAGATCTGCACAGTAGCTATCATCAGCTGTATCATTGGGGGACTGGTGAAAAGTGGCATTTACAGTTGCTTTAGGTCACTATCAGTACTGTAGTATGATACTTAGGTTATAGAATCCATCAGGCACTTTTCAACATTTTCTGAACGCAGTTTTATGGGAATTAAGGCCAAGCAATGTGTGCTATATTTGGATGATATCATTGTCTTCGCAAAAGGTGTGGAGAACATGTGAAATGGTTAAGGAGATTTTAAAAAGGTTACACACAGCACAACTGATTCTCAGAGTAGAAATATGTGACTGTGCACTACAAGAGGTAAATTATTTAGGACGTGTAATTAATTGAGATGAGTTACAGACTGATTCTACGTTAGTAAAGACTATACAAGGCTGTTTAACAACTCAGATGGAGAAGCTGAAGTTCACAGCAAAAGCGAGAATGCTCACGCATTTACTCAAAAATTTTTGAAGTTCCACTGGGCATCAAAATGCGAAAGTGAGTTTCGAAAACTGAAAGTGTTGTTGACAACTAGTCTGATATTAGTCTTTAGAAATCGTGGAAAGGAGTTCATATTACCTTGTGATGCAAGTAATCATACACTGGGATCTGTGTTAAGTCAAGAAGTATAGTGGAAGGAACATCTGGTCATCTATGCATTGCATTAATTAAATGGAGCAGAGGTAGCTATTCTACCATGTAGAAGTAAATGCTGAGCCTCATACTACCAATGTTATGTGTATGGTAAGAAGTTCAAGGTAATAACGGATAACGTATTGGGGTTAAAGAATCCATCTAGCATTGTAACATGTTGAGTGCTGAAGTTACGTGCATTCGATTTTGAAGCACATAAACATGGTAACAACCATGGGAATGCAGATGGTCTCAGTAGGAAGGTTGGTTTATTATAGACAATGTATTGCACCATGCAGAGTGGCAAAATGTGCAAGCTGCTGACAAGGATTGTAAGCTATCTTCAATGCAGCTACAGTTTATTGTGCACAACAGAGTATTATGGAAGGAAACAAAGCTAGGACTGTGTTCAATAATTCCAGTCATGTTATGAGCGGAAATATTAAAATAGGCAATGGTCACATATTATCTGACAATGTGGGTCGAAAAACCATGGAACAGTGTGTAGCTGAACATTACAGGTGGTGTACGCATAAACAGAATGTGGAAAACTGCCATGTGCACAGTGGCTGAGCTGAGCCATCAGCGTATTCCATTACGAACGTTACCGGAAGCTAGTAAGACTTTTGAAATGATTATGGACCTTTTGATAAACAATGGTGAGAAAGCTCTGATTATGTCCGTAATACATAATTTTTCGCGTTGTATGGGAATTGTAGCTATCCCAAATCATTAAGCAAAGGTACAGGCAAAGGTGAATAATTGTTTGTTGAAGTTTAGTGTTCCATAAACATTAATTATGGATCAAGGCACCAATTTTATGCTCTGTCGTAATATCCGCAGGTGAACCAAACAACAGAGGGGAATAGGAACGATGCTAAGCCTCTAAGTGAATAGCCATCACAATGGCCGGGGCTACTCTGTTGCCATACATGTCACAATGCATAATTCTAAGGTCCATGAAAGCACACGCCTATCACCATGTGAACTAGTATACAGCTGGAAAATGCCATTACCATCTGAGATGAGCAAACCTAGAGTAGGGAAGAACAGGCAACCAGTGTGAAATTTAGCAAGAACATTATGAGAGGTGTGGAAGTAAGTACAGAAAGCCAATACGATGCCCGAACGTCAAAAATAAATGAAACATGCAATACAAAGCTACCTGAGTATGTGTAGGAAAGTGGTTGATGCAAATGAGCTCATACAGTGTAAAGACAAAAACGAAGAAATGCGTCAGCCAGCATTAAGGTCGATATCAAGTAATCGAAATGACTTCACCGATGAACATTACGCTACAGCTTCTGATACATAAAGTGGTGTACATGTCAGTCATATCCCTCCTTATCAGCTTGCACTAGATTTTTTAGTGCCATTCCCGGCACTAGTTGTACAAAAGGCGGGAGGAGGATACAATAAGGGGAATAAAGGATAAGCTGCACCCAAGCAAGCTATACATGTACTGCCATATGCTTTAAGGACGCGAACAAGACGGCGATTAAAGTATCTCTGCTTCAGATGACACTGCCACAAGGATGACCAGAAGGTGCATCGTTTTACTGGCCTTGCTGTAACTCTAAAGCTGCAGAAGAGTAACCATCTTGCAGGTACAACTACTGGTAGCTGGGTGCTTTTCACCTGACAAGAGGTAATTGTTATGAGAAATCACCAGCAGACGTTAAAACTGACATAAAATTCATAGAGAGTAAGGAACGAGCTGTGGAGACAGAACGAAGCTCTCTCAGAGTTGTACCAAGAAACCGGGAAGACGGAGCTATTAAGCGATATACAAGGGGAGTACCAGTTACTACGTGTTTCATATGAACACCCTCGGGAACAGTTGCAAAAACCCGTTGACTTGGTGCCACACACATTATAATGACGGAACACGGGGTGCAAAGAGTAAGGAGGTACGTTACTGAATATTGTATTTGGAGCAGCAGATGCCAACGACATACAGCAGATAAATGACATATTAGGTCAGGTGTAAAGGGAAGCAGAAGGTACCAGGACCCACGCCTGACCAATCTGTAACATACAATGTTAAATAATACCAGAATGCTGTGAGGGTTAACAGGAGAGCTGACTAGCTATATCAGAATGGCAACCAGTGCTATGAACCGAGATCTGAGAATAATACAGAACCACCTGGATACCCAGTTGGCCACTTTTGTGATAGTGCAGAGGATGCACTCACTGAGATGGTGGAGTTACAGGGGATGCATGGACAATTACGCCCTATCTTGTTACCACCAAGCCAATTTCTGGCCAACTTACACCAAGCACAGGGGGAGCTGCCAGCTACTCTGGAATTAATTGTACCTCCAGAAAAGAAAACCTAATTGCTATCTTACGTCCATGGAAGTCAGCACTGATTGTGAAAATCATATACAATAGAAGGTACCAATGCCTGATGTACAATTCACCCATTTCCTGTTAGATGGGAGACCTTGGGAAATTCTACAGATCATGCCAGTTGGGAAAAGTCACACAGTAATGTCAGGAGACGAACTGTGGCGTTGCAAGAAGGAACAGACGATAGAATGCCCGTCCACTTTGATTCAGATTGCACAGGGGCCTGTGAAATTAATTTGTTTCTAGGGCTCACAGGAGTCTAAGAACGCCCATGGGACATTCTTGCACTGCAACGTTGCGTGCGGAAGGTAGGTCCACAGCCGGTACACTCAGTATGACAACCAGTGCCAATTATCGCGAATCGTTACAAGCAAGGACGATCTAAGGGTTAGTGAGTGCTAAGAGCTGCGAGACAGTGAAATAATACGAAATAGTACAAGGTGTGACATATTGGGGCCAACCTCTAGGCTTCCAGCAACTATAACAGGGGATACAAATCTAAACGTAACGTTTCGGCTACTGCACTTGCTCGATAAACATTTGGGAATATTACTAACTAAAAACCGGGTCCTTCTGAACCCTAGTTCACATCCCCCTCAGTTTTCTGGACGAGTTTATAGCAGTATAGGGGGTGCGCATTGTGGTGGATCAAATTTTCCAACAATTTTAGCAGTATCATAGTAAATATCACTACAAATTCATGGCGATGGAAACTCATAATCGAGTAGGTTCTAAATCTAGCTTTTAACATCTTCAATAGCACTGCAGCAGGCACCACCACAAAATATGGTGGTAGGAAATCGTCATCGAGTGTCATCTTTATCCTGTGTCTCGCTTGTGCAACCTGAGCCTGTCTATGGCGGAGAACTGCCCAACCTCCTGAACACCCCATCCACCATATACTGATGGGCAGTACACTATAAGGCTTGATAAGTGTACTAGTTCGAACTTCGTTATTTACACTGAAGTACTGGAAAGACTCTTACTGAGAAAAGTGTAAATAGGGATGGAAAGAAATATGTAAAGTGTACCACATAATGTTTAAGTAATCCCCAGATATAGTGGCAGCTTGCGATTTGGTGGACTGAGTGTTCCTAAGGGCGGAGGACTGTTGTGCCAACACCCTTCTGAGCAGATTCCATAACCAGTGGCGAGATGTGCCAGCATGCTACCTGTGAAATTCCGTTGCTAGGCCTGTAATAATGCCGAGGCGGCATGGAGCAAGACACAAGCCCATCACAGAGCTGAATGGGTTTACCTCGGACGTTGCGCCACCTTGGCTCCCTACGTGATCAGAGGTGTGGCCCACTCATAAAAAAATCTTGACAGATCTGCGTGGACCTAGTGGTATCTTCGACTACTGCCTCCATCTAGAACTACACCACACTAGTTGTCTACCTGATGTGTGTCACCCAGGGTGATAGACGAGCTAGCCACTAGCTGCTGGTGTATGCGCTACTGGCTAAATGGCTCTGAGCACTATGGGACTTAACATCTATGGTCATCAGTCCCCTAGAACTTAGAACTACTTAAACCTAACTAACCTAAGGACATCACACAACACCCAGTCATCACGAGGCAGAGAAAATCCCTGACCCCGCCGGGAATCGAACCCGGGAACCTGGGCGCGGGAAGCGAGAACGCTACCGCACGACTACGAGCTGCGGACTATGCGCTACTCTTGGACCTGATGCTGTCAGTGCCTAAAGGGACACCATCCGGCTTGGGTTTTTCCCTGGCTGTCATCTCCAGAAGGTTCTAGATTCGCAGTCCAAACTCAGGCACATGTCTTACCTGACTTTCAGCCAGCGTTTAAGTGCTTTTCTGCCAGGGAATGTCGAAGCAACAATAGGCTGCAAGACTAAAGATACAGCGACTCTATCGAAGTCGCCTTCCTGCTCGGCTTACTAGTGTCAACAACCGCCAAACATGCCGTCTTGTGTTTTGCTGAAGTGAGCTTTGCCAGCTGGGGACATGGCGTGTAATAAGACGCCGCTGTACCTACTGTACAATTTCTTGCTGTTGTATGATGTCACATTTCTGATCCTACGATTGCTGAGGAATAGGTGCCTCACACCGAACACACTGCTCATCATCCTGTGTCGGCATCCTGACCATTTGTTCTAACATTGTAAAAGATGTGTGGCAGGGAGGGGGAGGTTGGTCGTGGAGGTAACGACCACCCTTCTCAAAAGTGGAGAAGGCCTTTAAATTTTACATACACCAGTTTCGCAATTTCTCAGTAACTTTCAGAGATTAAAGTACCTTGAAAAACGAAAATCTCCTAGAAATTTCAAGCTATGGGTAAACATTTGCTCGTATACTTGCAGTCTGATCGCCTGCAGGCAACATTCCAGCCAGGAAAAAAAGCACCTTTTCACAAACTGACCGTAATTAAACAGCCAAGATTCCATCTACTGTCTGTGTGGCCATTCAGTACTGACTCGCCAACCTGTCATCCTCTGGCAATGGCGTCATTTGGATGCAGTATGGAGGGGCCGGAACAGAAAAGAATCGAAGCAGATGTGGTGCAACAGATGAATGTTGAAAATTACGTGGACTGATAAAATAACGAATGAGGAGGTTCTGCGCAGAATTTGGGGGGGGGGGGAGGAATATGGGGAAACACTGATAAGGAGAAGGGACAGGATGACAGGAGATCTGTTAAGACATGAGGGAATGACTTCCATGGTACTAGAGGGAGCTGTAGAGGGCAAAAACTGTAGAGGAAGACAGAGATTGGAATGCAACCAGCAAATAATTGAGGACGTAGGTTGCAAGTGCTACTCTGAAGTGAAGAAGTTGGCACAGGAGAGGAATTCGTGGCGGGCTGCATCAAACCAATCAGAAGACTGATGACCCAAAAAAAAAAAATATATATATATATGGAGGGACATGGGATCAACAGACCACTCTCCTGGTTATTGTCAGCTCTTAGGCAATACTACTTCACATACTGTAAAATATCGTGCTTTCAGAGTTGTGAGAATTGGTTGCCATTATAGTTTTTAAATCAATAATTGTATGAAACATGTACACTCTAAAAAATGCAATTACAGAAAAGTTGGATTATTTATTCGAGAGAAAGAGCTTCACAAGTCAGTGAGGCGTTGGTCCATCTCTGGTCCTTATGGAAGCTGTTGTTCCGCTTGGCTTTGATTGCCAGAGTTGTTGGGTGTCCTCCTGAGACATGTCTTGCCAAAATTGGCGCGTTACATCGTTGGAACCCCGAGCTGGTTGGTGGGCCCTGCCCATAATGTTCCAAACGTTCTCGGCTGGGGACAGATCTGGCGACCATGCTGGCTATTTCGCAAGGACGCAAACAAGCAGCAGCAGCTCTCGCCACGTGTGGACGTGCATTATCTTGCTGAAATGTAAGCCCAGGACGGCTTGCCATAAGGACAACTAAACCGGGCTAGGAAAATCGTCGACGTACCGCAGTGCTGTAAGGATGCAGTGGATGAAAACCAAAGGGATCCTGCTATGAAATGAATGGCAGCCCAGATCACTCCTGGTTCTCAGGCCGTATAGCGGACAAGAGTTAGTTAGCTGTCCTACCGCTGTCAGGGGCGTCTCCAGACATGACTTCGCTGGTCATCGAAGCTCATTCGAAGTGGGACTCATCACTGAAGGTAGTTGTATTTCAGCTGGTGAGATTCCAGGTTGAATGTGTACACCACTATGAACGGATTTGTTGGTGTACAGAGGACACTGGTAGTCGGCGCTTGGGGTCAGCCCCCTTTCTATGAGCCACCTATCAATGGTCCTTGTGTCCGCCCCTATAGCTGAATGGTCAGCGTGACGTACTACCGTCCTAAGGGGCACGGGTTCGATTCTCGGCTGGGTCGGGAATTTTCTCCTCTCAGGGACTGGATGTTGTGTTGTCTTCATCATCATTTCATCCCCATCCGGCACGCAGGTCGCCCAATGTGTCGTCGAATGTAATAAGACCTGCACCAAGGCGGCCGGACCTGCCCCGTAAGGGGCCTCCCGGCCAAACGCTCATTTCCGTTTCCAATGGTCCTTGTGATCAAAGAAACACGATGTATCGACGATAATGATGAAACCGGAGCTCTAAGTCTATCTGACGATTTCTCAGTCGTCACATTCTGTCTTCCGTCCAGGTCGATCGCTTACATCTCGGCGCTGTGTTCGGCCATGGTTCACCCATTCCTGCCAACATCAAATGTCGATTGATTCACCGATTACCTCAACCGGCTTCTTTGAGTCCAATTACGCGTCCTCTCTCAAATTCTGACATTTGTGTCTATTGCTCACGCTCCTCTCTGCACGGCATTGTTACTGCCCAACTGGGTACACGGAATGAAATTCGCAGAGACATTATGCCCTGTCATCGACTTGTTCCTTGTTTAATATCCTTGCCAGCTGCGCGACGAAATGGCGCTGCAGCTTCACACATTCAATCATCGGCCTCCGAAATTTACAGATCTGCCTTTTAAGTCGATATTTGTATGAATATCAATCTGTGGCCAATCTGCGTTAGTTCTTCGTGGTAAGCCGTTCTTTTTTTTTTGTTTGTCTTAGAGTGTGTTTATCACATTTTCGGACGAATAGCCTACTTCTCAGACGATGTATTTCTCTGAACTGCAGTTATTTGGAAGTTATGTTAAGGCTATGTACCGTGGTATAACAATACGTGGGAGTGATAAGTGCTAGGGAAGGGGGTTGTGGGGGCGTATACGCTTGTCAAGTTCAATGTTATTTATTAATGAGACATTCCAGTCAATGAGAGTGTCTGAGCATAGAAAACCTAGGGAGACATTACTTGTGCCCAAATAAAAAAAATAAACAGGAAATCTCTATCTTACATCAAATGTAAAATCGATGATAGTGTTAAGACTCAAATAAAAATAGGAGAGCACAGTATAACACACCAACGCTAAAAGTTATTATATATATAAAAAGCGAGGAACAATAATAAACCAAGTTAACTGGCCACACCTCAAGCTAGAGTTACCAAATAAAATGCAACGATAACTAACGTAAGACACCGAAAAGCTGATACTAATTTTGCCAATCATCAACAGGTGGCAAGAAACAGACAATTTAAATAAAACAGATAAAATATTACAAAATACTGGAATATTGGCAAGGCAGACTGGTTTAGCAGTTCAAAATGCTAGGACAGTTTGTTGACGAAAAAGGATAAGCAGTTAATGTCACTAAGCAGTAACAACCAGTACACGCTTAGGGTCTAATTCACATAGAATTTTTCACAAACGTATTTAGCTAAATACACTTACACCTTACAAGCAACTCCATCATAAGCGGGGCGGCCGGTGTGGCCGTGCGGCTCGATTAGTTAGGTTTAAGTAGTTCTTGAGTTCTAGGGGACTGATGACCACAGCAGTTAAGTCCCATAGTGCTCAGACACATCATTAGCGGAACATAGGGTCCATCAAAAACTTTTCATCCGAAGGCCGTACAGTCAACAATCGCTGTGCCACGCCGGCAAAGTCAATGTCTACATTGAGATAGTCGTCCCACCGGCGCACCAGATTGAAGATAACCATTTGGTAAAAAACGGTCTCCTGCTGCTTGACGAAGCCCGTAACTGCCTGCTGCACATCCTCGTCCGATTCCAATCATTGCTCATTCAAGGCCTTTTTTAATTGACCGAAGCTGCGATAACCGCGTGGAGAGAGATTACGACTATAGGGCGGATGCTCGAGTGTCCCGCACTTGAGCTGGTTCGTATTGGATGGGGCAGTCCTCCCATATCGACCGGTGTCTGGCGTCGAATCGCGATCGGCACGGAACTGGTGCACCAATCCATAGTGGAGGTTTCCCGTATACATGCTGCCCTATTCCTCATTTTCCGATGGATGTCTATTGGTGTTTGTCTTTAGCAGCCAATGAAACAATAACAGCACGTGGGTCTCATTTGGACACATTTGGTAACAACGTAGCCGTAGTTCATGTTTCCGCATTTATTACACGCACATCGGCAGATCACAACTATTACACTAATCGCTGGCCTACATGTCAGTGCTTATACACCTGCATCATAGACACACTACGTTGCATGCATACTGCAGCAACGTCCTCAAACGGGAAGTGTTTGATCGCCCCTCAAAGTAAACAGGAAAAAGCTATGCAACTGCTAGAACAGATTTAAAGAACACAGGCTGCTGTACGACCAATGGTTTGGCTAATCACCATTGGCACGACGCGCTGCACCGTCATTCAAGAGCCGACTTCACAGCCAGCAGCCACTTGTGTCTCACCAGCACAATCTTTCCTGGAGCTAAGATGCCAGGCACCATCTGCCCACCGTAAGCAGACATTCATGTTTGCATATCGATAAAAATTACTACTAGCCACTCACTCAGGCTCAGAATCCTCCAGGTTACCCACAGTTGGTCAAAAAAACTTGCAGCTCCGCTTATACTGGTCACACCTAATCTGTTGTTACGCTTCTTCGTTACCTTTCCACAGACTGACTGATATCTCCCAGATAGCAGCAGCTGTCCGATTCTCCACGAGTACGTGACTGCTATCACTGGCTGCCGGCAACCATCTGCCAGTCATCTTCCCCAGATATCGCTGTACAGCTGCCCAACGAACTGCCGGACCAACAAACAACAGCCGCCCACATATTTCTTACATGTGGGTCCACTCTCCTGCGTTGTCAGATAGCTACTGTTTCTTGTGTCTCCAGGCAACCACTCCCAGACCAGAAGGTGCCGGCCGAATCTAGAAACCAGCCACTCTACGATACGACCTCCTCGGATCAACACCGCTCTCGAAGCGTCTTCTTAGTGCTGCTTCCTACGAACCCGTCACTGTCTCCAAGGTATGATCACTTCAATGTCCCACACCACACAGCCTTACACAGTCATTCACGATTGCCGGTTGCCTTGATGCAACACTGCGCTCGGCTGCATTGCTGCATTACGTGCGATCTGCTGAGCTGGGAACACGTTATCAGCGCTGGCACCAACTGCCCGAGTGGGGTGGGATCTTGATTGAGCCGGAGTGGGACTAACTGTACCGAGAGTCACTAATTCATAGCACAGTACTAAGCACAGATATAAATGAAATATTATTAAATTTCGTGGTAAAAGAGAATTGTGTCTCAGACCAGGGCTCGAAACAGGGACCTTTGCCTTTCGTGGGCCAGTGCTCTACCATGTTAGCTACCCAAACACGACAGGTTCAAATGGTTCAAATGGCTCTGAGCACTATGGGACTCAACTGCTGAGGTCATTAGTCCCCTAGAACTTAGAACTAGTTAAACCTAACTAACCTAAGGACATCACAAACATCCATGCCCGAGGCAGGATTCGAACCTGCGACCGTAGCGGGCTTGCGGTTCCAGACTGCAGCGCCTTTAACCGCACGGCAAACACGACAGGCTTCAGGAGAAATTCTCTGAAGTTCTTTAGGTAGGACATAAGATACAAGCGGAATTAAAGCTTTGTGGGCGGGTCGTGAGTCGTGGTTGGATAGCTCTGTCTGTTGGGCACTTGCCCGTGAGAGGCACAGGTTTCAGGTCTGAGTTCCAGTCAAGCACACAGTTGTAACCTGCAGGAAGTTTTGGATCAGCAAACACTGTGCTTTAGAGTGAAAATTCATTCATTCATACTACAAAATTTTGTATATTTCATTGTGGGTGTAGTGATCACGCGCGTAGAGCACTAGACTCCAACCCTGGGGGTCCTCTCTAACCTTCTCATCAGATCTTATTAACTGAAACTGGGACTCAGCTGACCAGACCACGATTTTTCAGTCGTCTAGGGTCCTACAGGTATGGTCAAGAGTCCAGAAGAGATGCTGCAGGCGATCTCCTACTTTTAGGAAAGGCACTCGCGTCAATCGTTTGCTCCCATGGCTCACTAACGCCAAATTTCGCCGCATGTTCCTAATGGATACGTTTGTCAAACGTCCCATATTGATTTCTTGCGGTTATTTCACGAAGTTTTTTTTGTGTGTTAGCATTGAAAACTCTACGCAAACGCCGCTGCTCTCCGTTGTCCATGGGAAGAGATAATGCCTGACATTTGGTATTCTCAGCAAACTCTTGACACTTCGGATCACAGATATTGAACAGTATTTAACAAGACTATAACAGTGACAAAAATATCACAGTACTGTTCAGAACACTTAAGGGGAGACGGAAGGCAATTTTTATCCCTATTTTGCCACTGCTATTTCACCATTTGAATAGGTACACTTTTCAAAAGAACTATAAGTGATAAAACAATGAAATTATTGCTGTATATATATAACATATATGCCTCAATTTACAAGCAAAATTAACATAATTCCTCTTATGATTTGGAAGAAAAAATTGTTCTTTCACTAGTAAAATTTAGCTTTTTTGTACATTAATTATTGTAAAACAGTTTCTGATTGTTTGGTGTTTCTCAATTTACTTGTAATAACTTATTACCATCTGCAATACAAATTGGCCAAATTTCATATTTCTAACCCCATTAGTTTATCAAATAATTGTACCTGAAAGTAAAAAATGTAGTTTTGAGCAAAATCCATTTAAAGTTTAATATTGCAATTCTAGTATTTATTGATGAGAATTACTTACCACTAATATTTTCCTGCACCATAATGAGTATCATCTGAATCATACTGATTTTTTCTTCTCTTGGCCCCTCTTCTTTTCTGTCTGGCTTCTTTCGTGCATTTTAAATTAGCAATATCTGCTTTGCGGGTTCTTTCTTTATCTATTTGCACCAATGATTTTGCAGTATTTCCTCTAGATTTTATGTCCAATAATTCCAAAACATCCAGTTTTCTAATTACACCATCATTGAAGCATAAAGTAGCATGATAAACACCAAATTTGAGGGTTGTAAGCTGAACAAATACAGTTTTCGGTAACCGGTTCCAAATCACAGAATTCACACATTAATTTAAATTTTGGGTTTTCCCATGAAGATAGGCAACATTGAAGCGATAAAACAATAGAAGCATGAAATAATATACAAGGAGTAAAAGAATGCTTTTCTCTGCTTGGCGCAAAAAGGAAGGCGTGGCATTTAAATTCCAGATTGCACAGAGCGTTAGGAAAACTATCATATCTCACGAAAAAATTGTCGTATTTGTATAAAAGAAAAACTTTCACGCAGGCAAGACCAGGCATTTCAAATAGACCAAAATCTAAAAATCGAATTTTTGAAGCGCTCTTGCCTTCCATCTTCCCTTAATCTGTGTGGAAATGTTAAGCGGAAGGGAGAGTTGCGTCCTGGTTTCCATGTATTTTCAATTTAGTGATGAGATCGACGATTATCAGCTAAGACTGAAGGACATTAGTCATCTTGGACGAACTAAGCATCTTATGTACTTACTGATGGAAATGCGAAGTCAGTGTTGTGGCACAGCCGGCTGACTGATGACCATGGAAGACTAGGAGAAGCCCTAATGGAGCCCAATCTACAGGTGTTGAATGCACTTCACAGTCCGCCAGCCTACGAAGGGAGAGTCGAAGCAACGTCAAATATAGACGTTACTTTAGCAAATATGGCAGCGGCGCGCCGTGTGAAAGGCTGGAAAGTTTAGAGTGGAATGACATAAGGCGACCACAATATCATACTGCACCATCACTAGAAGGGAAATCTAATACGCCACAGAAAACGTGTGCATAAGGAGCAAATACAGCCTCAAAGACGCTGACTGAGAAGAACTAAGAAGGGTGTTTCACTGTGCGGGAAGTCCACCGCTGGATGGTAATATAGATGCGCAAATACAGCCTCAAAGACGCTGACTGAGAAGAACTAAGAAAGGTGTTTCACTGTGCGGGAAGTCCACCGCTGGATGGTAATATAGATGCTAAAATGCAAGGACTGACAGTGACTATACATAGAGCAATGGAGGTAACGATACCTGTCACCAGAGGTCATTCTAAAGGAGTAACTTGCATCTGGACCGAGGCGCTGCAGAAATTAAAATGTGAAGCAAGAAGAGCCATGAAGCTATACCAGAGCAGAATGACTCAAGAAGAAAGAGTCCGAAGGTTGCGTAGATAAAGGCATATTAAACAAGGAAGAGTTATGGAAAACAAAAATGGAACGATGGAAGCAATTAATAGAGTTAAACTTAGAAACCGGTCCCTGGGGTGCACCATATAAAATAGTATGCGAGAAGATACGTTCACGAACAGTCTTACCCATTCTCAAAAGGAATGATGCAACTGCAGCAGAAAGTGGTGAACAGTCAGCTATCCTGCTAATGGAAACACTGCTTCCCGACGCTGGAGAAGCAGATAGACAGGTGATCAGCGTAGGTTACGAAAAATATTATGGGAAGGGTATAGAAACAATATACCTGTGTGCTTCTTCGGACGAAGAAATTAGGCAAATAACTTTAAGCTGGATAAGAAAAAACTCCCAGCAACGGATTGGATCCCTGTCGAAGTAGTGCAAGCACTAACAATGGGTCTCAGAGGAAGATCAAGTTTGCGAATTTTGAGTAGACTTTAATGTCTGAGACATCGGAAAGAGCATATACAGTAGAGAGATACAGAGAAAATATTTTCGTTTGTATCATATGTTGTCGAGAACAGCTGACAAATTCCTACTGTTTGACAGGGCGAGTCAATGGATTCGACAGAGTCTAACAGAGCGAATCGATGTTGTGTACAGAATCCAGCGGCTGCGTTGGCTTAGCGTAGCTGACTATGATCTTCTCGAAGCTACTGCCCAAAGAGAAATGTCTTCCATCTGATTCGCACTTCCCCAGGCGTCCGACTAAAGGTAACACCACTGGCAATCTGGTTTCCTCAGTAACTGGAATAATATCGATTTCTTGGAAACTGTTATTTGAAAAGTCTGTCGTGTAAGGTATAACACCACACTGATCTGCACAGCATTTGAGCCATACCACCAAGTAAATAAAGAGCATTCCACCACTATCATATTTCTTACGACGGACGAGCAAAAGGAAATGCTGAACACGTCATTGAGACTGTAAAGCCCTTACCATGCTTTAAGTGCATCTCCTACACCGACAAAGGTTTCCCCACTTGACATGTTCGAATATTTTGGACCCATTCACGTGGAACAACAGTTTCCAGATTTGTGAGCTTAGCATTTTTTTGCTAAATGACAGAATGATTACTGTCGGCTTCCTTGCGTGCGTGACCTATGCGGAAGTACTTACGGTAAACTACTTTCAAGTAAAGAAATTTTGAAAGAAAAGCAGGCGTACATGATTGAAGTTTTGATGTTTCTGTTTTGACCAGCGCAATTATCAGTCAGAGAGTGGGAATCTGTTTCCTGTCCGAGATGACCTTTAGCCCATTTTAACACAGGAACCCATTTCATTTTCGCGCAGTCCACCAACCGACTTTAATCGTCGATAAAAGATCACCGTTCACTCAATGCACTATTTATGAGCATTATTAAAAAAAATTGTACTGTATGTAATTTTTAATCAGTGTCATCACAGTCACACTGGATTCATTTTAAGTTCAGTCCTGAGTGCACATATTAAGACCTTGGCTGTAAACAATGGTAATGGAAGTAAATTGTTTTGCGAAATTGCTGGTGAAGTTTCAGAAAATCTGACACACAGGGCGACGGCTCGGAATAAGAGGGAAATTCGGATTCCTGTCCAGCGAAAATTTTCATATCTCACTAACAGGTAGTACATCTACACCTAATACAGCCGATTTCAGAGAATTGACAGTCAAAGAATAAATTTCGAATCATAAGTGAGATATTTCTAGTACATCCATTGGGATTTTTTTTAATCAGGTAAGTCATTATTTTCAAATATTTTTAGAGTAATGAAATATTTTTAAAATAAAAAATTCTATTCAAAATTTTATTTTTAAAAACACGCCAATGGGTATTTAACATTGTTTACTTGCAACCTGAGTGTATTTAACTTGGTTTACCAGCGATTTACCACTGTTTACTTGCTGAGAGAGTTAACGAAGCATTGGTGTATAACTTCTCGACAACACAAACTCAAAAGTCCAAATTGTTTCCGCTAATGATAAAAAGAATTGCATTATCAATTTTTACAACAATTGCGTTAACAATTTAGCATAAAATACGAGTAAAATTAATTTTATTGTCGCCTTACTATAGTACCTTACTATAGTACCCTATTATGGGTGGCCCTTAAAGTTTCTCCTATCACACTGTCTCGTAAACCATGGTAAGGGACACAATATAGTCTACTTGTTTAAATAACTATTCACATTAACGAGATTAGCAACAACTTTTGAGGCTAACTTACGTCAGGAACATATTCAAAATCTTTACCTGAGTCTTGACAGCAACATACCCTAGGATTTGTACAAATCGTCTCTGAAAAGCATTTCCCTGGATCGAGCAACGCACACGTTACTGCTATCGAGAGCCAATGTTTTTGCACATATCACTGTTTTTTTGTGCACACATCCTGACAAAATTGCCATTAATGTGAATCTAAAATTAGAGACAGTTGATCGTAGAACAATCAACATTTTTTGAATACTGCTTTTACTATGCTCACGATTACTTTTGTCCACAGCTCCAAACCTCATTTAAAATTTTCTTTCATTTTCAGCTATTTTCATGCAGCACCTCATTCCCGTTTGCACTATGTTGCTAAGTAGGTTACGAATTCTTTTTCTGACAGGTTTCGCACTGTATTCTTCTTTATTCTTGTTGAGTAATTCATCATTTGGATTTGCAGCTCCTTGTGTTTAGCGTGTTTGCAGTTAAATTTGTTGGATGTAAGGACCGCCAGTTATGCAAAACACCGTTTTTTTCCAACTTACCAAACATGTTCCAGCACAACTGTGCCATAATCATGGATTTCTGTTTTATTTAATCTGTAATGTGAACATTTCTACTAAGTGATTACAAAATTATGTAGATATTTAGTTCCAAAAACTACGCGGGGGGAGGGGGGGGAGGGGTTAAGGGTAGCAAACGGGGATGAGGTAGGAACGGGGGTGTGGGCTGATATGGAAAGATGGACAGAGACGAGGCCCGTATGTGAGATAAGGTTGGAGAGACATGTTGCCATATGAAACGTGATGATATTTCTTAAGGTCTGTAGCTAGAAGTTAGCAAATTATACGGAAATAAATGGATTGTGTGCTTCTTCGCAGCCGAATAGCTACAAATCATGCTGGCGTTTGATGTCTAATTCGCTGCTTGCGGAACACATCTCCGCTTCGTCAGGTGGCAGACAGGCGATCGTAAGGAACAACCGCTATACGGCGGTTCTTTATTTGTTGCCGCGCTTGTCTCGTCCCCTTAAGGAAGCAGCAGTAAATGCGCAGCTCGTCGACTCCGCGGGTCGGCCAGTTATTTCTTTTACAATAGACGGCGCCCGTGCCTCGAAGTCCGCTTCGTGTGTTCGCGTAATGGCGTTTGGCTCACAGCTGAATGTGTCGCGGCCCGTCAGTCGCCACACGTGGTCCGCATTCGGCGCAAACACACGCCTCCGGCACTCGCCCGCGACTGGCGGCAGTTAACTGCAGTTTCTGGCGCTCTGACAGCGAGGAAAGTAGCGGCGCCTGTCCAGAATTGAAACGAATGCGACGAGAGCCTTCCAGCAATTGTGCGGTGACGTCACGCAACTTGCGCTGGGAATGCGGCGCGCGTACACGCGGTGCTCACAGGAAGCGACTGACTCACTGCCATTGTCATACCCGGCGAGTTGTGCTTGTCCGCGCTGACTTTGTTGGTCTCCATCGTAAAGGAGGTTTGAGAGGAATTCTAATACTGTGCGTCCGGAAAGCGGAGGAAGTGCAAGGTCAATGCTTCTCCCGCATGCTGACTGTGTTCTGGACGGCAGACGTTCGATCTTTGGCAAAAACATATGACAGTCTGCAACAGAAACCAAAACATTGCATTGAAACAAGCGTTCAGTTCATACTGCTGTGGAATGTGGGAAAAAACCGCAAATTGGCATTCTTAAGAAGAAGAACAACACCAAAAATGCATCAGGAGCGTAATATGTAAGAAATTGTTCACGCAACCTGTAAGTACAGTTCAAAACATTACTACTTAGTAGGAAATACCAACCACCAGAACTGTTTATAACCTATAGGTACAGTGGCAAAAATGTAAATTAAATAGCATATTCCAGGCCACTGATGATGCCTTGCAGAAAATAAAGGCTAAACGCGTGTGGCACTAAAATTGTGTTTTATTCAGTTGCTGTCAGACGGTCCATAACTAAAAATTATCAATATACCGTTACAGACCTTCTCGCTTGAAATCTCTTGTAAACGTCACGAAATAAGTTAGCATATTGCGAATATGCGATACATGAAAAGCCGTGATGATCCACGATCGAAGTGAAGGTAGGACTGCGGCTGGTCATAAACTTTTAGAACTGAGGACTACCAACAGCCTTACTTTAGATAAAATATATTAATTACGCGACCAGTTTCGACTTTACATTAGTGTCATCTTCAGGCCCGTATTCGAACTCTATTCAGTTTGCATATGGGTCTGAAGATGATACTAATGTAGTGTCGGAACTGGTCGCGTAATTAATGTACTCCGGCTGCGGTGGGCGAGCGGTTCTAGGCGCTTCGGTCCGGAACCGCGCTGCTGCTACGGTCGTAGGTTCGAATCCTGCCTCGGGCATCGATGTGTATGATGTCCTTAGGTTAGTTAGGTTTAAGTAGTTCTAAGTTCTAGGGGGCTGATGACCTCAGATGTTAAGTCCCATAGTGCTCAGAGCCATTTGAACCATTTTGAATTAATGTACTTTATCTAAAGAATAAATATATTTTATCTAAGGTAAGGCTGTTGGTATTCCTTAATTTGTGGCGGACGAGGACTGTCTGAAGCACACTACATTTTGAAGATACAAACATTGTACGATCAAGATGCGTTCATACATTGACAGGCTACAATGACGATATAATATTTTTTCCCTTGTGAGGGAATCGCGAAATGCGCGAACGTAAGGGTTGTGACTATGTGACAAGAGGAATTGTGTATTGGTTATGGAGGCGTGCTCGGATAGCCGAAGCGACAAGCGGAAAATCCGGGTTCGAGTACATAGACTCAAACGGCGAGTGAAAATTTGTTCCAAGGCCAGGAAGTGAACTCGGGTCTCCTGCTTACTAGGCAGGTGCGTTAGCCACTAAATCACCTTCGTACAGCGATTCACATAACTCCACGGATTATCCTGCCATGCCGCCCTCCTCGATCGAAATTTTCACTACTGCCCTTATCTACTTTAAATTCCCCCTTACACAAGAAAATTGTGTAATTAAATAACTTCTTATGTATCGCAAACAGCTGACATCAATGCATATTCGCAGTATGCGAACTTATTTCGTAATATTTACCACTGCTGCTCTCATCAATGACAGCGTCTTCCTTCAGACATGCGTGCATATCTCAAGGATATTGCACTATGAATGTGCAGACACTGTATAAACATAGGCATTGTGACCCTCAGTGGTTCTCTTGTACGCTTCCCATCTTCTTGATGGCGGATACGTTCGTGAGGGGACTGTGAAGGGGATGAGGAGGGATGTTAATTTTTTTTCCCATCGGGGACTACCGAACTACTGTATCACGCTTCATAGTCTATCTTTTACTTCATATTTATAGTACGTTCGCACCAGTAAAAAAACGTGGACAGTCTTCATTCCATGTGCTACATATTCTACTGAATTATTACACTGGGCCGGCCGGGATGGCCGAGCGGTTCTAGGCGCTACAGTCTGGAACCGCACGACCGCTACGGTCGCAGGTTCGAATCCTGCCTCGGGCATGGGTGTGTGTGATGTCCTTAGGTTAGTTAGGTTTAAGTAGTTCTAAGTTCTAGGGGACTGATGACCACAGATGTTAAGTCCCATAGTGCTCAGAGCCATTTGAACCATTTGAATGTCCTTCACAGCAGACTGGGGAAGTAGTCCAGCTCTCAATAAACCAGTAAGTGTTTGTGAAGGGATGTGGCACCTGGTGAAGAAATTTCCCGAGTAAAGGTCACTATATTTGATTTCTTGTCCTTGAGGAGGCATTTGGTCAAGCACCACATCAGATGTTTTAGTATACTGTTTATGATCATCAAGTTCCTGAAACTTCCATAAACTAGGTAAAAATGCTGAACAAAAACACCAGCATCCGGACGCGATGCTCTGCAGGACTAGCTGGCAGCTTTTCTGTGAGAGTTGGTGTTAATTAACGCTCTTCTGTGTCTCTCCTACTCTCTGTTACCGTAATGGATACGATAAAGCGTGACCTACAGAACAGTGTATCATGCACAGTGCTATACTCTGATGATGCGATGCTCGTGGCAGACCCCAGGAAGGATCTTGATACTTAAGTCCAAACATGGTACGCCGGCCGAAGTGGCCGTGCGGTTAAAGGCGCTGCAGTCTGGAACCGCAAGACCGCTACGGTCGGAGGTTCGAATCCTGCCTCGGGCATGGATGTTTGTGATGTCCTTAGGTTATTTAGGTTTAACTAGTTCTAAGTTCTAGGGGACTAATGACCTCAGCAGTTGAGTCCCATAGTGCTCAGAGCCATTTGAACCAACCAAACGTGGTACGACCGTCTGCGAAGATTTGGCGTCCGTTTAAACTTCCGCTAAGATGAGAAACTCAAAACGATCGTATCTCCTGGAGCAATACAAATTAATGGGACTCCTGTCACCAAGGAGATTACTCGAATACGATGCAGAATGACAGCTAAGTGAATGAGGATGTTCGAGCAAGAATGAAAGCCACTTGGATGCTATTCAGAGACGCTACTAGTTTTCCTAGCAAAAATAAGATGGCTATCCACCTACAGTCAAAGATATAGCGCACAATGGTGACGCAAATTGCGTTATAAGGTGCCGAGTGGTGGCCCGCACCTAGAAGAGCTGAGCACTAACTAAATGGCCGGGAAACGCGGATACTGAGACTAATATTAGAAATTTCTCTGCACGACCATACAATCATTTCAGCTATTCGACATATAGCTGGAGTGGTTCCAGTCAATGGAAAGCTGCAAGAATGGAGATTTCTTTGGTACAGACGCATCGTACGGGCACCTCACGCTTCAGTCGGCAGAAGACCTAAACTACGGAGGCTGGACACTATAAACGTAGATATAAGATCAAGAAGCCAACCTCGGGGAAGATCAGTTTGGATTCCGTAGAAACACTGGAACACGTGAGGCAATACTGACCTTACGACTTATCTTAGAAGAAAGATTAAGGAAAGACAAACCTACGTTTCTAGCATTTGTAGACTTAGAGAAAGCTTTTGACAATGTTGACTGGAATACTCTCTTTCAAATTCTAAAGGTGGCAGGTGTAAAATACAGGGAGCGAAAGGCTATTTACAATTTGTACAGAAACCAGATGGCAGTTATAAGAGTCGAGGGACATGAAAGGGAAGCAGTGGTTGGGAAGGGAGTAAGACAGGGTTGTAGCCTCTCCCCGATGCTATTCAATCTGTATATTGAGCAAGCAGTAAAGGAAACAAAAGAAAAATTCGGAGTAGGTATTAAAATTCATGGAGAAGAAATAAAAACTTTGAGGTTCGCCGATGACATTGCAATTCTGTCAGAGACAGCAAAGGACTTGGAAGAGCAGTTGAATGGAATGGACAGTGTCTTGAAAGGAGGATATAAGATGAACATCAACAAAAGCAAAACAAGGATAATGGAATGTAGTCTAATTAAGTCGGGTGATGCTGAGGAAATTAGATTAGGAAATGAGGCACTTAAAGTAGTAAAGGAGTTTTGCCATTTGGGAAGGAAAATAACTGATGATGGTCGAAGTAGGGAGGATATAAAATGTAGGCTGGCAATGGCAAGGAAAGCGTGTCTGAAGAAGAGAAATTTGTTAACATCCAGTATTGATTTAAGTGTCAGGAAGTCATTTCTGAAAGTATTCGTATGGAGTGTAGCCATGTATGGAAGTGAAACATGGACGATAAATAGTTTGAGCAAGAAGAGAATAGAAGCTTTCGAAATGTGGTGCTACAGAAGAATGCTGAAGATTAGATGGGTAGATCACATAACTAATGAGGAAGTATTGAATAGGATTGGGGAGAAGAGAAGTTTGTGGCACAACTTGACCAGAAGAAGGGATCGGTTGGTAGGGCATGTTCTGAGGCATCAAGGGATCACCAATTTAGTATTGGAGGGCAGCGTGGAGGGTAAAAATCGTAGAGGGAGACCAAGAGATGAATACACTAAGCAGATTCAGAAGGATGTAGGTTGCAGTAGGTACTGGGAGATGAAAAAGCTTGCACAGGATAGAGTAGCATGGAGAGCTGCATCAAACCAGTCTCAGCACTGAAGACCACAACAACAACACAACAAGATCAAGAAATTCGCAGGAATCGTTTGATCATAAAAATGACGTGCATTGATCTAAAAACCGGGCCTTTTTCCATTGGGAAGGCACTAATAAGATGAAAAAACTTATTTTAATCCATCCTCACACTCCTGTCTTTTCAAATTAGAGCTTATGTGCTGACTTACAGGGTGACGATTACTGAATTATATGAAATAAAATCGTCATAACTTCTGAAAGAGTTGCGTTAGGACGTTCAAACTGCACGGTTAGCTGCGGGGCATGATGGTAATTAGTATTATATGATTTAGCGAGGAAGCCCACTTTCATTTGGAGGTGTTCGACAGTAAGCAAAATTGGCGCATTTGGGGGATTGAGAACTCGCATTTCGCAATCGAGAAGTCTCTTCACACACAACGGGTGACAGTGTGGCGTGCAATGTCCTGTCACGAAAAAAATCGACGCGATATTTCTTGATGGCACGATGACTGCCGACTTGTGCGTGAAGGTTGTTCTGGAAGATGATTTCGTCCCCATTATCCTGATTTCGCCAAGATGTGGTTATGCAAGACGAAGCTTGACCCCATCGAAGCAGCTGAGTGTTTAATGTCCTGCAGGAGCACTTGGGGGACGGCATTCTGGTTCTGTGGTACCCAGAGGCCGCTGCCAAGGTCCTCGATTGGCCGTTACACTCTCCGGATCTGAACACAAAAAAAAAAAAAAGAAATGGCTCTGAGCACTATGGGACTTAACATCTGAGGTCATCAGTCCCCTAGAACTTACAACTACTTAAACCTAACTAACCTAAGGACATCACACACATCCATGCCCGAGGCAGGATTCGAACCTGCGACCGTAGCGGTCGCGCGCTTCCCGACTGAAGCGCCTAGAACCGCTCGGCCACTCCGGCCAGCATCTGAACACGTGCGACCCCCTTTTTTGGGGTGTACGGCAGTAGCGCCAAAACCATTCCTGAGCTGAAAATGGCCATTCAGGAGTTCATCGACAGCGTCGATGTTCCGACACATCAGTCGTTCAAGCAGAATTCCGCTATTCGTCTGTGCCACATTTTCGCCAGTGATGGCAGGCATGTCATAACCTAAATCTGAATATCTGTAGTGACTTTACACGTTGAATAAAGTGTGTGCGCGCCGTAGTTTGTAACTAATTTACGTTTTTTTCATATAGTTCAATAATTGTCACCCTGTATATTTGAACAGACGAGTCCACTGCGCTTCGGAGAGTGACAAATGTATGCGAGGGTTTTCATTCTCATTTAAAATCCTTTTTTAAATCGGTGCACACTAACTTTAACATTTTTGTGAGTAGTTTGAGAAGTGTACAAACAGACATTTACATTCAGCTATATAGTATCGATCTTGGTTCAGTATCAAAACCGACAAAAAATGTACAGAAAAACAAATATTCACCCAGAACTAAATTGTGTAATGGCCAAGTTGGTAATGGAAAGCGTGCGCTTCTGAATAAAAGTACTTGTTACTAAAGCTCTTCATTATACATGTTCTTTTTTCGTAAAACTTTTACGTCTTAATTCTGTGAGTTAAGGTATTTAGATAATAATTCACCTTTTTCAATGTTTTGTAATGAAGATATAATATCCCTCTATAGCTCAGCATTGCTAGACGCCTACAATATGACTTACGAACGTATTGTGGGGAGTGACCAAGAGAAAATCAAACGTCTAGTTCTGGTTACGTAGTTCAGGTACGGTTCTTAAGTGCAGCTTCGGGCAAATTGCAGTGTTCGGATGTTGAGCTAGTAAAATTTGCGGAGGTATTGTTAGCTGACGACGACGTTGGAATCTAGTTTGAAAGAAAAGACGCAACAGCGCAGTCTTCTCTTCCATGCGGGGAGGAGAAAACAGCCTGATACTATTAGGTCAGAAGTACACAGTCGTGTAACTACTCTCATAAAACGACGGCCAATCAACAACGAGTGCGGGAATGTGTGTGTATTTCGACTAACTTGCTCCACTAAATACCTGTTATGATAAAGAACGCTGTTACTAACTAAATTATTCCAGAATTCGAATCAAGAACAGCTGCCAACTAGAGTAACTTAGAAGTAGATACGTCCGGGCTGCATACAAATTAGGTTCTTTTCAGTGTATGTTGATGTAATAGTTCGTACTTAGCAATCGGCGAAAGATCCTTACCTGTCTGGAAAGTTGCCTGTCAGAAAGATCACAGTTCGTAATAACTGGCGCAAAGGAATCGAGCGATACAAGTGATATCCTGCGACCCTAACGAAGTGCCTTATCTACATAAACGATTTAGGAGATTATCTGGGCAGTCCTTGCACATTATTTGCAGATGATGCTGTCTTTTACCGTCTAGTGAAGTCATCAGAAGAGCAAAACTAAATGCAAAGTGTTTCAGACAGATATCTGTATGGTGCGAAAAATAGCAACTGACACAAAAAAGAGTGAGTATTAAGAGGAATCCGCTAAATTTCGCTTAAACGACAAAACACACAAGTCTAAAGGCTGTCAGTTTGATTACACACATAGCCATTACAATTACTAACAAATTGAAAAGCTCACATAGAAAAATTTTCGGGGATGGCGAAACAGACTGTTATTGACAGAACACTTAGAAGATTCAACAGATTCGCTAAAGAGACTGTCTAAGCTACGCTTGTCCGTCCTCTTCCATCCTATAGCGGCGCGATATTGGAACCTTACGACATGACGGAAGACATCGACAAAGTACGAAGAGGTGCAGCTCGTTTTGATTTACCCTAAAATTGGCGACAGTGTTTCACAGATATGAAGCACAAGTCGCGGTGGCAATCATCAAAACGAAAGCGTTCTTCGTTTCATGAAATTTCGATCGCTAACGTTCTACTTCGGATGCGGAAATATTTTGTTGACGTCCACCTACATACGGAGAAATGGCCCTACTAAACTAAATCAGAGCTCACACGGGAAGATTTAAATGTTTGCGTTCCCATGCGCCGTTCGATAGTGGAGCGGTAAAGAAATACTCTGAAGGTGCTTCAATGAACCCTCTGCCAAGCACTCAAGTGTAAATTGCAGGGTAGTCAAACAGATGTAGATGAATTAACTGAACGTAATGATTTAAAGTAATCAATCAAAGCTAGGCAAACATTAAAATCCTATTGGCAACTACTTATGTTAGGTGCGAAATTCCTGTGACGTTTACTGGGTAAAACTTGAATTAAATTAAAACATTCTTAGAGTAGCATAGAGAGCTGCATCAAATCAACCTTTGGAGCTAAGATTACAACATGCATTACGTTTTTCCAATCGTTGATAAATTAAAGTCATTTCACCGATGTAAAACAATGTTAATGTATCAATGCCACGAATATTGAGTATGATACTTGAAATACATTGGTAACACAATCGAAAGATGGCTCATGCGCTGCAACATGGCTTACAGCTAAGTGGGTGCACAACACTCCCGCCCGGCTTGTAAATTTAACAGATGTACACGATGCTTATTTAAATTAATTTTTAACTTTGCCTGTATACTGCTATGTGATTATTCGCGTTTTCTTCTTTTTTAAGGGTGACATTAAACAATGGGACCTATACGTGAACGTATTTGGTCCCAAACTCAAGGCACCAATGCCAGTGGACTGTTTAACACCAAAATCGCTCAAACATTCGGTGTTGATCCAGAAACCATTAGACTTTGGGTTAATGGAGGTGACGGTAATGTTAATTACAGCAACAGAGTTGGACGACCAACAAAACCCACACCAAACAGTAAAAACGAAATCAGATGTAAAGACTATTCCTAGATGATCCTGGGGATAACATGTTTATGTCGAAAAACAAGATCCATGGTGTAAGAAAAAATATTGCTGATTGTCGGGCATTATGTCTGATGGTTTTTGAAGATAAGAGTACAAGTATGCACATTTTAATCTCGTTCATCATAATCGTCCGAAAGCCTACGTTGTATCATTCGTGATTTAAACTATGGGAAACTGCACCAGTTCCTACAGTTTCTAATTTTTTCATGCTCAGCACAACGCGTTCGAGAATTTATCCTCATTTTCAACGGAATTTGTTTACATGAATATTTTTGGAGGTGTTTTCATGTATGATTTTCCGCCTCTTTTGTATTGTAGATGTCTTTTTGAGATTATACTGCTATCGGAAAATCTGACAAAATGATTCTTGGAGTGCTTTTATATGCTAGTGTTAGAAACGGTACTTTTGTCTACTTACAGGTATTGTGCCTCTTCCATTACGCAGAATATAACATATACGCAAATTGTATTTATATTTTAAAAAGGCCTACGACTCAGTTCATCGTGAATCTCTTCTCCAAATTTTAAAGGAGCAAGGGCTAGATAATAAAACTAACAATGATTAAGGAAACGTTAACTGACACTAGCTCTAACGTTAAATTCGTTATGAAATTTCTGAACCATTTGATATAAGACTGGTGTTAGACAGGGAGATGGACTCTCTCAAATGCTGTTTAACTGTGTTTCGGAAAACGTGACTACAGAATGACGAGAGAAAAAGTCGAATCAAAATATAAATCAATCAATCAATTTGGGCAGAAGTAATATTAGGGTAGATTGCCTCACCTTTGCAGATGATCTGGCAATTTTAACGAGGGATATTACCACAGCTCAAAAACAAATTGAATTTCTTAAAGGTGTTGCGGAAAAAGTAGGACTACAAATAGCATTCGAAAAAACGGAATGTATGACTTGAAACGAGCAAGCTCCAAAGTTTTTGAATACAAAATATGGAAAAATAAGAACGGTTTCCCCGTTTTAATACTTGGGACAAATCAACAAGAAAATGGTCTGTAAAAAGCTACAAACAAAGATCGCTGTCAAAAAATGGCAACTGCATTCAGATTAACACAAAATATTTGTAACAAAACATCACTGTCTAAATTCAGTAAACTTAAGCATTACAGCATTGAAGGATATTGAAGAAATTCAAAAGAATTAAAGAGAGATTATTAAGAAAATATTAGGCCCAAAATTATTGATGGTGAAACTTATAGGCTGAGAAGTATTAAGGAAATAGAAGAATACATAAACATACATGGTGACATGAGAAAACGAGGACTTGAATTTTATGGACATATTAAAAGAATGGCACTCAGTAGGTTGACAAACAAATAGTATAAGTCTACGAAAACAGAAGTAAGGCCAAAACTGAGCCAATTAAACGGATCGCTGAGATTAAGGAGACTCTTAAAGTAACCGGTATAACTCAGGCAGATGTTACAGACAGAAAAACATGGAGGCGGAAGATATTTGCTTGGGAAGTTGGTCAGAGGGAAATTAGAAAACGAACTGAAGCACCGTGCTCTGATGAAAGGAAGAGACTTCATTCTGAAAAGATGAAACAAATTTGGCAACAAAAGAAGGCTGATCATCAAAAGTGATATTCATGGGTTGTACCTAGCGTGGTCCTATTGGGCCCACACACACAAATATATATATCAACAAAATTCAAGAAACCAACACGGAAATTTACCACATGGAAACTCCCAGCGGAAAGCAAGAACTACAAATCGACCACGTAATAGTCCAGAAAGGCTCACAAAAAGAAATTTTGAACATAGACACACGTAAAGGCTACTTCCACTCAGAACACCACCTACTACAGATCAGGATCGTCCTTTGTCCAAGAAAAAGCTCCAGAAGAACAAAATTGTTAGACCAGATCCTGAATGCCTTATTTTAAATCAGACACAAATATTAGACAAAATTAAAATGGAGAAAACGACAGACTGGACACAACTTTCAGGAAGAATCCGAGAAGCCATGAAACTAGCACCACAAGCACTACGCACATGGAAACACCGTTGGTGGAACCACACATGTGACCAAGCTATTAACCAACGAATCAGTGCATGGAAAAAATTTAGTAGCCATAAATCCCAAGCTAATTGGACGAACTTCCTGAAAACACAGAAACAATCAAGCAAAATCATTCGCAGTGAAAAACGACAGTATGATAAACGGCGACTGACGGTATCCATGTCGTTCTTGTCGTAAAACTCGTCAAAGTCAATTCGTATTCTTCGCTTTTGTCTCTTTTGTCCACTCTCATCATTCTACGATGTGTTCGTGTGAGTTGTGTTACGTCTGCTCCGTCTGGGTAATGTGGGCCCATGACAGTCCACTGAGGCGATGCAGCGACTGGTTCCGGTGAACACAAAACACATTAAAGAAAATAGCTGCAGGTAAGGATTCGAGTAGAATTTGAAAGAAGGTTGTCGTTGGCTACGGACGGGTGCAGGTGAATGGAAATAATATGACAGAATGTGTGGCAAACATATTTCTCCTCAGCGAGGCTACAGATAATGGAAGAGAACAGCAGTAGTGTGTTTCACGTAGGTTCGTGCTGGAGCATGTATCTGAGGGCGACGAGTTTTCGGGGAAAACGGAAACGAGTGTGTCACTCACGCTACCGGGGAACAAGAGCAGCCATGAATCACTGCACGCCTACGCTGCTTCAAGGTAGCTGCTGCGACAGCGCTTCGGAGGAAGACAATCGAAGCGAGAGAGGCTGTGTGGCCAGAATTAGTCAGCAAGCGTGCCACGCGAGGGCAGACAGTGGGGACGTGTCAGATAACACAGATAACGAACGCTCTCTGCTCGCCACGTCGCTCCTGCCCGTCTAGTGATGCAATCACATATGGAACGCGTTCTTCATGACCCCAACATCGTACAGCATGTTACTACACTTGATCAGTTTGCTTTGGCTCGCCGATCGTCAGTGACCTCTAATTGAGATGTTGACCGAATCCTGTTGATTGGTTGGTTCTTGGGGAGAGGACCAAATAGCTAGGTCATCGGCACCCTCGGATTAGGGAAAGATGGGGAATGAAATCGGCCGTGCCCTTTCAAAGGATCCATTCCGACATTTGTATGGAGCGATTTAGGAAAATCACGGATAACCTAAATCAGGATGCTCGGACGCGGGCTTAAAGCGTCGTCTTCCCGAATGGGAGTCCAGTGTCGTAACCATTGCGCCACCTCGCTCAGTACCGAATTCTGTCTTGTGTAGAGAGAATTAGGAATAATTATGTTTAAAGGCGCTTCAATCGAAGAGTATGCTCTTAGACTCGCATCATTTTTCTGTGAATTACCGATAATTGCACGCTGGAATGCTGCGTTCACTGTTTCATGTGAGACATTGAAGAATTAAGACGATTTGTTAGCGAGAGAGGCTTGCAGCCATTGTTATAAGCTGCCACTGAGAACATTTCGATCACAAGAAAGTTTGAGATGTTAATATGAAAGAATTATTGCTAAAATATGTTCAAATTTATGTAGGGATAGTGCCTTTAATCGAAACGTGAACTTCTTAATACGAAGTATTACGGCAACCTATAGATTGCCCGGATTAATGAAAATTGGATTAGTTGCATGAACCTGCAAAAACGATCAAGCTTATTTGGTTGAACGCTTTTGTTCTTGTCAGAAGCAATTAACGAAATCTACTTACGGACCTGCCATCCATTTTTCATTAAATACGCTGTCATGGCACATAGATTCCGGTGGATCTTATATAGCGAGAGAATAATGAATTTAAACGAGGTTTCAGCTTTCACCAAGAATTTTCAGCGTCTTAGACGATCGCCTAACTAGATTCTCCAGCAAGCTGTACAGCAACTACATTACTCAAAGTAGAGAAAGCAGTTTATCTCCGTTCAATACACTACTCTCAAGAAGAAAAGGGCATTACGCTGGTTAGCAGTGATAAATCCTTTTTTCCAGGAATTTTTACGGCCCTGAATATAATGGAATCTTTGCAATTCAAAGAACTCTGAACAAGATGAGTGAGGTTAGAGTCATGAAGTATAAAGATAATTGAAGTTCGCATTCATTTCTCTACTTCCATTCCCCTCGTGAGAGACAATATACCAGATTCTTTTAAGACTCAGTCTCTTGTATAAAGTAACTTCAAACGTCTGATTACTTTACAGATGAATTACTCTGTTAAATGTTTGACAATAAGCGTGCAAAACCTTTACGGTTGAAGGCGCAAAGCCCTAATTATGATACTGCAGTTTTACTGCATGGAAGACGAACATTTAGTAAGTGATAAGTTGTTTTCTCTATTTCGTTGATGGAAGAGTGTCAATGAGAAAAAGTTTCGAAAAGGTTTCAAACGTGTATTTTTTGTTTTGTTTTGGAAGTTCTCTCCTTCTCAAGTATGATTAGAGGCTGGGTAAAATGCGTGCCATGAGTTACGTTTTAATTTACTTATAACCACTACACAGTCACATGAAAGTGACCACCTGTCAAAACACTCAAAAATCACCTTCCGCCGTATGGGCCACTGTGACGCGCAGGAGGAGAGTCAATGATGTTCTGGAATGTACCGTCAGGGATGGCAGCTGCGAAAGTTTACCGGTTGAGGATTCATTGCGCGAACAGCGTGATCGAGGAGGTTCCAAAGGTCTTCAGATGGGTTTAAATCCGGTGAGTATGGTAGACAGGTGAGTACGGTAAACTCATCTTGGTGCTCTTTGAACCTCATATGTACACTGCGAGATGTGTGACACGTTGCATTGTCTTGCTGGTGGATGGTAGATGCCATTGTGCTGAGGAAAAGCAAACTGCATTTAGAGGTGGATGTGGTCCCCAAGGATAGGTGCATACCTGTGTCGTTGATTCATTGTGTCTTCCAGAATAACGAGACAGCATGGGACTGCCACGAAAACATTCCGCGGATCATAGCGCTCCCTCTTCCGGCCTGGACACCTTCACTTTGAGACGATTCACGCCGTGCGCGCCAACGGATGTCTGTCCGATGGAGCATAAAACGTGATTCGTCTGTAAAGGCCGCCTGTAGTTCGTCAGTGGACGTCCAGTTCTGGTACTGGCGTGCAAATACCAGCCTTCGTCACCGATGAACGGCAGTCAGCATGGATGCATGAACCAGGCACCTGCTGAGGAGACGCTGTTGGTAGGCCCTTCGTTCGTTTGGGTGGTCAGTTGTTCAACAGTTGCATGTCTTTTTGCCCGTATTCACATCCGTAGCCATCGTTGACCCCTGTCAACTATGCCCCATGTTGCTCCATTCTACCTGGGCGCCGAGTTTGGACAGCACCACTTTGCTACGCACAGTATACTTTAACAACTGCAGCTCGCGGATGGTTTGCAGACATAGCCGTTTTGGCCGGAAAGCCGGTTATCATGTCCTTTTTGGACGTTAGATAAAACGCTCTGTTTCCGTATTACAACGGCTGCACTGTCTACTCCTCCCTCCCCCCCCCCCCTCCACCTACCCCGTCACTCATTATATACCTCCACTGCTAGTACTGCCACCTGCTATCTGTGACTAGTAACTGTCCGTTGACGTCTAACATAGCAGGTGGTCACATTAACATGACTGGACTGTGTAAATCTGTCATTTCAGCGTTCGTGCGATGCCTGAAAGGATTTGACAGCCATTGATAGGTTTTTCGTGGACATTAAATTATAATGCTTTCGTTGTCAGTTAACTGCCGTCAAACTTTGGAAGGACTACAAGCAGAAACAGTAGGCTATTCTACCCGACCGTATCATGACATGTTTGAATCAGACTCGCTGAAATGAAAAAAGTGGATGACGCAAATGATATCGGTGCAACTGCAATGACATGAAATGACACCAGCGAGAACTTGTCAGAAATGCCGAACATTCACTGTAACAAATGTGTCAGGACTAATGAAAACTGGTGCCAGATCTACCCACAAGCAAGGATTAAGTGCTTTTCGCGAGCAGTCGCTTTAACTTCTGTGCTATCTGAGAACGCCTCTAGTCTCTTCGCTTATTTCCATTGACACTGCTGTTAATCTCACTCCAGCTGATGCCATTCATTTCCTTTCAACGAATCTGATTCAACGAACCCCATGTCACAGGATAAAGCCGCAGTCCTCTTTTGATTCCCGTCCTCCCCGTTGGAGGGCCTCTAGTACCAGTAACAGCTCGGATATCACAGGCAGTAAAATCAGTGACAATGTAAGTGTGACTCAGGCTTGGATACGTGCTTCACTACAGCACTGAAAAAAAGAAAATTACTGATCTCGAAAATCAGGAAGTGCAGCTTAGAGTCCCGGCCTGACAAAATTCTTTATCACCTTGAACGAATTCATAACATGCGTGGATCTGCAGATGAAAGAGTTTGATCGCATTAAATGACTAGGATTAATGTTTAATAACAAAGTACTTGGAAAAAATACATTAAATAACTTCTGAAAAGAAGCAACTCGTTATTTATGATGCACATGAAGTCAATGTGCCCAAAAAAAAGACAAATAAGATTTCATATTTTGTTTTCTTTTTATTCCATAATGTTGCACGTTATTATAGAGTAACTCTTTCAGCCGAGTACAGAGCTTTCTGAGTACAGAAACACTAAAAACGATTTATTTATCGTGCTCTAAGGAAATATGTTTAAAAAAATTGGGTACGACTTTTCTGCGTGTTTGTTCGTTAATGAAATGCGTTATAAATAATGTAGCTGCTTTTTTTGTCTGTCATCAACGCATTTACAAATGCCGCACTAGGAACAATGGCAAGCTGCATAAAAACCTAAAAGAACGTACTTGTCCATTGTTCTGGAACACACATTTTCAAGAGCTTGCCAGCGACCGTAGAAAGTATAACTAATACTGCAGCACAGTTTAACAACCGTGCGGAGGCGCCATGTCACGGATTGCGCGGCTTCTCCCGCCGAATGATCGACTCATCCCTCGGGCATGGGTGTGTCTGCTGTACTTAGCATAAGTTAGTTTATGGACCGATGACCACAGCAGTTTGGTCCCTTAGGAATTCACACACACACACACACACACACACACACACACACACACACTCACACTCACACTCACACTCACACTCACACTCACACAGTTTAACAGGAATGCGTCTAGCGCAACGAACAGCGCGCATGCTTCGGGACAGGGAGGTGAACCGAACCGCGGCAGATTAATGAATGTCGGTCTGGTAGAGCGACCAGCCTAAATGTGGTTTCCTGGTGGTTTTCCATCCTCATTTAGGCAAGTGCTGGACTAGACCCCAAACTTCACCTCATGCAATAAGATTCTCAAATACACTCCTGGAAATGGAAAAAAGAACACATTGACACCGGCGTGTCAGACCCACCATACTTGCTCCGGACACTGCGAGAGGGCTGTACAAGCAATGATCACACGCACGGCACAGCGGACACACCAGGAACCGCGGTGTTGGCCGTCGAATGGCGCTAGCTGCGCAGCATTTGTGCACCGCCGCCGTCAATGTCAGCCAGTTTGCCGTGGCATACGGAGGTCCATCGCAGTCTTTAACACTGGTAGCATGCCGCGACAGCGTGGACGTGAACCGTATGTGCAGTTGACGGACTTTGAACGAGGGCGTATAGTGGGCATGCGGGAGGCCGGGTGGACGTACCGCCGAATTGCTCAACACGTGGGGCGTGAGGTCTCCACAGTACATCGATGTTGTCGCCAGTGGTCGGCGGAAGGTGCAAGTGCCCGTCGACCTGGGACCGGACCGCAGCGACGCACGGATGCACGCCAAGACCGTAGGATCCTACGCAGTGCCGTAGGGGACCGCACCGCCACTTCCCAGCAAATTAGGGACACTGTTGCTCCTGGGGTATCGGCGAGGACCATTCGCAACCGTCTCCATGAAGCTGGGCTACGGTCCCGCACACCGTTCGGCCGTCTTCCGCTCACGCCCCAACATCGTGCAGCCCGCCTCCAGTGGTGTCGCGACAGGCGTGAATGGAGGGACGAATGGAGACGTGTCGTCTTCAGCGATGAGAGTCGCTTCTGCCTTGGTGCCAATGATGGTCGTATGCATGTTTGGCGCCGTGCAGGTGAGCGCCACAATCAGGACTGCATACGACCGAGGCACACAGGGCCAACACCCGGCATCATGGTGTGGGGAGCGATCTCCTACACTGGCCGTACACCACTGGTGATCGTCGAGGGGACACTGAATAGTGCACGGTACATCCAAACCGTCATCGAACCCATCGTTCTACCATTCCTAGACCGGCAAGGGAACTTGCTGTTCCAACAGGACAATGCACGTCCGCATGTATCCCGTGCCACCCAACGTGCTCTAGAAGGTGTAAGTCAACTAGCCTGGCCAGCAAGATCTCCGGATCTGTCCCCCATTGAGCATGTTTGGGACTGGATGAAGCGTCGTCTCACGCGGTCTGCACGTCCAACACGAACGCTGGTCCAACTGAGGCGCCAGGTGGAAATGGCATGGCAAGCCGTTCCACAGGACTACATCCAGCATCTCTACGATCGTCTCCATGGGAGAATAGCAGCCTGCATTGCTGCGAAAGGTGGATATACACTGTACTAGTGCCGACATTGTGCATGCTCTGTTGCCTGTGTCTATGTGCCTGTTGTTCTGTCAGTGTGATCATGTGATGTATCTGACCCCAGGAATGTGTCAATAAAGTTTCCCCTTACTGGGACAATGAATTCACGGTGTTCTTATTTCAATTTCCAGGAGTGTAGTTATCACACAATAACACTCATAAACAATATTTACACGATTCACTAAGAGATACCACAAGTGACTTCCCTCTCTTAAGTTCCTATGGTGACCAGGAGGGATGCAGCCATAATGTTCAAATGAAAATAAATTTGCCACCGTGGTAGTAGCGGGGCCGCGTATAACGAGTTTCACAACAAAATACTCGAAATTGTAGTCATGCTAGTGAACAGGCCCTTGGCTACGTTAACGCTCGACAAATGGTTGTCAAAATTAATACTGCGAATTCGGATGTTTCACAGGTCTATTTTCGAAGTTTCAACCAATATTGCGGCCTACAATGCCTTATAGCCGTCAAAATCTGTGCAGCGTGTTTCAGAATTTTACAAGTCTATCTTCAAATTTTCAAGCCGAAAGGCAAAAACTTGCATTCTTGGTTGTATCCATCACGCTTATGACTGTATACGTATATGATCACCGATTCGGAAACCGCGGACCTAGCGCTGCTTAACTGAACTGAATCGTAATCGGCGCTGAGGCGAAAGAGAGAGCGGCGTTGAATATTATGTCAGTCCCTTCGTCCCAACTCGGTTTAACTCGATTTGAATTCGGTTTACGCAAACTATCCACTTGGTTAACCCGAGTTGGATCTCTCTCTCTCTCTCTCTCTCTCTCTCTCTCTCTCTCTCTCTCTCTCTCTCTCTCTCTCTATCTCTTTCTCTCTCCCTCCTGCTGAAACCTCTAGGAGTCAAAGCGTAACATACCACTCATGTTTTCAGGCGTCTAAGACGCTCATAATGCCAAAGATTTCAAACAAAACTGCAGTTTCTCGTAACGTATAAACTCTTCATACTGTGTATGAGAAATGCATAATCCCTAAAGCCTGTTGTCTGCAAGAAGTGAACTCGATTTAGAAGAAATTTGTGATAACTGTGACAACATGTGGCTGGAATGAATTTCCGGCGCCAAGTTTCCTAACCTCCGCCTTCACCCACTCATCCCTTCCTTGCCAAAACGATCTGTCAACAACTTCTGCTGTCAAACCACATCCATACTTTTCGATCGCCGATACAGATCGCACTTCACTCTTCTTTCTTCCAGCATGTTTGACTCCCGTCATATGTTAACGGATGTTGACCGAGAAGACAGTCGCTCCCTCTCTCGCTAAGAGTGAAGATGAACACGATAATAAAGACACCACTTGGCACACATGCTGCGAGGAAGTTGTTATCATTAGCTAATTCTGCATACCTGTATAAATTTGAATTTGTTTGGCTCCTGTCTGAAACCAGGGAAAGGAGAGCATTTTCTGAACCTGCAGTTGAGCAAAAATTTATTCCTAATTCGAAGCACAGCAGTGGTTGAGACACTGCACTCTGCATGTATATCAATATTAGTCCTTTTGCAGCGAAACCCAGTTCGTGGTTTCCTCACATGACATCATGAACGCCATGGATCTAGGCAATCATGTGATCCAGTATTTCTTAACTTCCGATAATCTTTGGGGAGATGCCACATCAACGTTTATTAATGGCAGTAGGATCATATGAGACCAGCAGAAAAATGCTCTTCTCGAGGTACAAAACAGGTGAATACATTCCTGTTTAAAATACTATGACTGAGAAGTGGGGGACCAGCTGCCTCATTCTACCTTCATCAGCACCTTAAAAACTTCTCAAAGAAACATATTCGCACTCTTTAACATACAACTCATCCATGAGTCCTCAAGATCATTTAACTGTAACTCGCTCACACCCACTAGTGCATTACTGTAAGTCGTTCATATCCATCCAGCCCCACTTGCCCATTCTCACTCACTTATTCAGCCCAACTCATTGCCATTCGTCATTGCCTTTGTTTGTGGCACTGCCTCCTTTCTCACTGCCAGAGTCTTCTTCGTTCTGTCCTACTAGTACTGACTCCTGTAACTGTCACTGTCTCCCTCTTGCTATCTCTTACTGCTGCTGTCTCATTCATTCCCTCCGGGCATATTGTATATCACCTATGACACTTGCTCGTTTAGCACCACCCAGGGGTCACGTGTAGAGTAATATAGGTTATACCTACGGACGTGAGCAACGATCGACCCCCAACTCTCTAACTTCAAGCGCAGTGCCCCAAGAAAGGAGCCGCTTTCCAGGCCCTTCTCCATAGCGGAAGTAGAAAGTGCTATCAAGCAACTGAAAGCCGGTAAGGCTGCTGGCCCTGACAACATCTATAATGAATTTATTAAGAACATGGGCCCACACTGCATACGCTGGTTCACTTCGCTCTTCACTTACATACTCAAAGAGAACAAACTTCCCAGACAATTCAGACTGTCGAAAGTTATAGCCACTCTCAAACCTGGCAAGCCTGAAGACAGCCCTGACAGCTACCGCCCTATAGTGTACATTGAAACTTTTGGAATGAGTCCTCCTAACCAGAATAGCACCGTTCATCGAGGCTGCTACCCCTCCTGAACAAGCTGGCTCTAGACAAGGACACCGCTGCACTGATCAAGTTCTTGCCCTAACTACCCATATTGAAGCAGGTTTTCAAGGCCATCTGAAATCAACAGCTGTCTTCATTGACCTGACAGCCGCATATGACACTGTCTGGCGACAGGGACTGATCTACAAGCTACTGCGAGTTGTACCAAGTCGAGAAATTGTGGATCTAATATCCAGCATGCTTAGTGAAAGGCAATTTGAAGTGTTTCTAAGCAGATCTAAGAGCCACAAATGGAAACTAAATAATGGACTACCACAGGGATCTGTTTTAGCCCCATCACTATTCAATTTATACATTAGTGATTTACCAACCACAATATCAACTAAATTCATCTATGCTGATGACATCGCACTGGTAGCACAGAGCAGTAATTTCGAAGATGGTGAACGAATTCTTACGGAGGATCTGGAGAAGATGTCAAATTTCTTTAAGATCTGGAGATTGATCCCAAGCACATCAAAAACTGAAGTCTCTTGTTTCCATCTAGCGAATCGTGCTGCGAACTACAAACCAAGACTTCTGCTCAATGGACAAACGTTGAGGTACAATCCTTTCCCAAAATATCTCGGAATCACTCTAGATAGAACTCTGAGCTACAAAGAGCACATCACCAAGCTTTCTCACAAAGTTGCTGCAAGGAACAACATACTACATAAGCTCAATGGTACCACCTGGGGAACCCCTGCTGACTGCGTTTAACTGGCATCAGTCTTGTGTACTCTGCTGCCGAGTACTGTGCACCTGTCTGGTTGGAAAGTGTACATGTGAAGAAGGTAGACACAAAACTTAACGACACAATGCGCTGCATTACTGCTTCCATCAAATCAACCCCATGCCACTGGTTACCTGTACTTAGTCACATCCCTCCACCTCACTTAAGGAGGAAACAAGCTCTACTGAGGGAAACCAAGAAAATCTCTGCATCACCCTCTCTACTACTGCACCAGGAATTCTGTCAACCGCCACACCAACGATTGCGACCAAGAAGATCAGCAAGTGTTACTGCAGGACAACTCACCGCGAATGGTTTTGATCTGAATGAAAGCTGTAAGCATGAATGGTCAAAAAAAACAATGGGAACAAGAGCCCATCACCTTGATCCCACAAAGAAGTAAAAAGGTTTTGACCTACCGAGGAATCTTTGGTACCGCCTCAACAGGTTAAGGACTGGACATGGTTGTTGTAGGTACTTCAGGTACAAATGGGGCTGGATCAGTTCACCAATGTGTGAATGTAATCAAGAAGAGCAGACAATTGAACATTTAGTCCAACGCTGTCCACTTCATTCATACCCTGGAATTCCCGATGACTTGTTCACTCTCACACTCCGTTTAATTAATTGGTTGAAAAACACGGACTTCAAGGTATAATCTTGTCTATATTGTATAAAATCATCTGCCTTATATCAACTGTATATTGTATAAAATAACCATACGATTAAACAAAATTCATTCCCTGCCACTGTTGCTGTCTCTTGTCACTGTCGCTATCTTTCCCTCCTCGTTCTCATTGTCGCAGACTCATTATCACTGACTCTTACTTCGGTTCTTTATTCCTCCCCCACTGGCGCTGTCTCCTTCACTCTTTTCCTAGCACTGTTCTGCCACTGTCAACTATGTTCCAATGCCTGTGTCCCTCTCTGTTACGCACATTGCCATTGTCTCCTTCGCTCCTTCTATAACATAACCACTGTCTGCGATCTTTCAGCATTTATTACTTTTCTGTCTCTTTCTCACTGTTACTGTCCTTTTCTACGACAGCATAGAAAAGCACTAGTACGTTCGCAAACCAAAATTTTTGGTGAACCTTTTAAAGTTGCTGAGGAAGGTAGAATGACGCATCTAGAACCCTGCATTTTAGTCGGAGTGTTTTAAAAAGGAGCTTAGTCGCCTTTTTGTGCTCCGATGGGAGCATTTTTCCACGGGGTCTCTTGTTTCCCTGTTAGAGCAAGGCATGTCTGACACACGCAACGAAATTTATGGGAGAGTAACATTTTGATGGTTTACGTGTGTGAAATTGAAATGATGCAGAACTAATTTTACACAAGCTGATTTTACGTGCACAAAAATTATGCGTGTTCAGCATTAGAACATGGGGTTCCCAGTACCCTTCTGATGATAACGGAGACACTTTATAGTTTACAGCGTATTTACCCATGTTAGTCACTTACTACACTACGTTTATGCTTCACGCCATATTTTACGTGCGTATTTTACGTGTAAAAGTAGAGTAAATTTGAACCTCTATCTCGGAAACGGATGAAGATAGCAAGAAAATTTTCACGGTTGTTAGAGATCGGAATCTTCGGAATACATCGTAAAGTTTACAACGACTCGCTATGAATAGCCGTCTCGGTCTTCGTACCCAAAAACCAACTTTCTGTGGTGTTTCCCGATAACGGATGAAGATTCTTGAAAATGGGATAGTGGTACTTTGAGGTAAATGTCTAGATAATATACCAATATAATTTGAGCAATTTGCTTCAGTTAGTTACTTAGCTATCATCTGCCGACGGCGAAAATATGCCTAACAGTCTTTTTCGGATTTTCTCGGGAAAAGCTCATGAACTAAATTGTGCCACCATAAACCCCCTAAGGCGCACCGTAGATCATACCTTAAGCAAAAAGAATCAACTGATTTGTCCTTTTGCCTAGGCTGGGGGAAGTGTGTAATATTTAAATTTTGCCCCTGTACTGTAATATAGATACAGCAAGACGCTCCTTGTGTTGGGAGTGCATATGGTCCCTAGCCCCAGAGTTATTCAGAACACTTGACCTTTTCTGTCTATCACCAACAGAGTCCGGGGTATGGGAGCACCGGATAGAAGTTCTGTTTGGTAGGGTTCCTGCACTTAACTTAGGATCCACTTAGCAACTAATAAATACACGAAGCCCTCCGTTGCCAAATGTACCTTCATTGTAATTTTAATTAACGTGGAAGCCACAAAAACACCAAACATGGAGGCAAAATGTATGCATCTAAAACTACTTAAAAAAGGAATAAAATCACCTAAATTTGTTTCCACAAGAGGAGAATACAACGTCCCAATTCGGGCCTCGCTAACTCTTACATTTTACTGACATTAAATGTAACAAGATAAATGATCATACATGTGACGAGAACAAATGAGTAACACTACCAATCTTTACAGATGAGAATACGACTATATCCACGTAGGTTCGCGCCCTGGCAAGGGAGGTACTAAACTTCAACATATAAGGTGATTCCAGTAACCCATTATTCCACTCGAGAAACGTAGTAACGAGACAAATGTACTGAAGGAGGATAGCCGGATGTGCCGTAGTAAAAAGGGCCACTATCAACCCCGTCAGGACGCGACCCCCGTGAACACGTCAGTTTCAGCTACCTGCAACATACACAGAGTCATTTGTAGCTTCTTAAAAACAACTAACATGAAAAGGCACAACGCATAACACACTAATAAAATATAAACGACTACTTTACAGAACTAGCTCCTCTTTAGACAAAGCAAACAGCAAAATATTAATAAGACGTAAAATACTTCTAACCTATATCAAACTAAGGTACCACTTAATGGAATATCATCTTGAGCTCATAGAATACTCAGTTTGACTTGCCTGTTTATAGGTCTTACAACTCAGTGTCAGCTTAAGCAAACCCGCGAAAACAAAACTCGAAATATGACAGGAATAATGATTGAAGCCACTGACAATGCTAGGCTGCCACACAGAGGAGACCATAGTAATTTACAGCGGCACACAACCGACCTTCCATCTCCTATATAGTATAACCAGAATAAACAATTTTGTGTATAATAATTACTTACAGTACCATGACAACCTCCGAATAACACTTATTACCCAGGGTAGGTGCTGGTATGGAAAGGCACCTTTAGTAATAAAGAGTTCGAGTGTATTCACTTATTGGGTTTCAACTTTACATCCCTTTCCACATAGCTCTCTATTTACACACTTCTATAACTTCTGCAAATAAATGCACATATGCACATATAACTGACAGATTTAAGCAGAATAAAACAGTACCTTAGTATGGCGCAAATGGCTTCATTTGCTTTACACGTGGGATATCTTCACCAGTAATTCCGAAATATATTCAACAATGCCTGAGAGAAAGACGTCGCCGTGGTATCAGCTATTTACTTCCCATAATTTCCTGCACAGACAAAAGGCAGACGAAGCTTTTTCACATGCAACAGCGGCGAGCATCACACATTTCCTCCATTACACCATAGACACATCTCAATTTCAATGGCCAGTAACAAGAACCTATACATACCCTAGCAGCAGAAAAGCCCCAAAACACAACAGTGCACCACCGCGATACCAAACCCGAGGTCCCATCAAGTCACTGCCGGGATCTCTCGCTGACCCTGCCCATAGCGTACAGGCGTCGTACCACAGGCCTCACGGTTAACGTCAACAAGCCACCTCCGACCCTGCGAATATGCACTCCGCTGTCTCTTTTCCCTCACTGTTAACCACACCACCACCGGCCTGAATCGCGGAAGGCAAAGATGGTGACCCTATAACCGATGGCAGCGATGCCATTCTAAGTGCGAGAACACTGGCGCCAGCCGCGCCACCGCTCATCGTTTTCAAGCGCGGCGTTTTCGAACATATTGCTAGCGCTGTCGCATGCTACCGGCAACAAACAAAATTACCGACTGCTTCAAGATTAAGTCGTACGGATGAAGCAGCGTGTTATCTAGCACATAGAGTTACTGACGGAAGTAGAAGCACCTCCGGCGTTCCTAAAGAAAATGGATTGTGACCCACGCATCTTACGTACTATTGACCTGGCATGCAGTATTAACCTTAGACATTTTGCAGATAATGAAGTTATCTACTGTGAAGAAAACTGCACAAATATTCGATCTGATCACAATAAGATTTCAAAATGGCGTAGAGATCGGAAACTTGCTTTAAATGGGCAGAAATGTAAATTGTGCACTCCGAAAACGAGAAAAAGCGGCTACGCTAACACACACGTTCACTCGCAGGTAAGGAGATGACAGACTTCAGATTAATTGTAGGATATGAAGAAAATTCAAACAGTCTACCAGTCTACAAAGAAGATTGCTTACCAATCACTTCGGCGTCCCATCTTAGAATGTTGCTGAAGTATGTTGGGTCGATGCCACATAAGAGTATAGGGGACACTGAATGTACACAGAAAGGACGGCGCGAATAGCGACGCGTTAGTTGACTCACGGGAGAGCGCCACAGAAGTATTGGAAAACCTGAACTGGCAGACCCTTGAAGAGGGACGCCAATTATATCATGAAAGCCTAGTTATAAAGTTTCGAGAGCCAACGTTAAGTGGAAGAGCTAGAGATCTTCTATAGCAACCCACTTATCGCTCCCGTAGCGACCGCGAAAAATTAAACTAATTACAGTTCCGACAGACGCAGTCAATCTTCCCGTGCTACTTACCCGACTGGAAACGTGAGAATTCTAATATAAGATGCAATCATGGATGTAAAATAAGGGAAGCTGGCATGACGTCACAAACTCGAAGCCGACGTCTGCCACACTAGTAGGGCCGAACATTAACTTCTGGTGGAGGTATTTTGATAAAAAATGTCAGCTTAGATCATTTACAGGTGTACTAGTCGTTCCGATTATAGTCTGAAATCAAAAGAAATCATATTTCGTTCGTAAGTGGACTCGTTCAAGCGATTTCTTTTATAGCCATGAATATTAGTTGCGACAGTTACTTTCACTGAAGTGATTTTATTTCTGTAATTTGACTTTAGATTTCCTATCAATTCAACTCGAAGAGCGCTCTGGTTGAATGCTGTGAAAAGGAAATATTGCAAACCAACCAGACACAGCAAAATATGTTCTCAGCATTTTCGGGAAGAGCGCATAGACGGAACATCAGTTTCATGATCCGTACCAAGGACAATGCTGTTTTACCAAAGAAGGCTTTTCACATCACATACTTTGCTCCTTGGTTATTCGAAGCGTGTAACAAAAAGGAAGTTACAAAATAGCTCTGAGCACTATGCGACTTAACTTCTGAGGTCATCAGTCGCCTAGAACTTAGAACTAATTAAACCTAACGAAGCGGTCGCTCGGTTCCAGACTGTAGCGCCTAGAACCGCACGGCCACTCCGGCCGGCAGGAAGTTACATTAACGGGGCCAAACGCATCGTTTTGTTGCATCAAGTATGCCTTTAAAACGGAAATATGTCTGATTGCGTCCACACGATAGAAATTAAGAAGAAGAAGCAACTGTGAACAGTAGTCAGGTAACGTTTAGGGGATACTAATATGGCGGCGCCGGCTTCAAAACAATGCAGGGCAGAGAAGGGCAAATGCGGACACTTGAGGGAGAACTGAAATAAAACAAAACCAGATAAAGTTACGAATACTATTTATTACATTAACTTTATTTAAACGAATTAATCTTACGTTCACGTAATCAGCGTAGATACATTTTCAATACGAACTTAAATATTAACAAATAAACAAACCATTGGTGTCGGCCATTACCCTACAGAGCGTAAGGTAATTGCGGATGGTATGTGGGATGATCACGAACACAGTTTAATCACCACGTAAGTCATAAATAAATCCTTTTAATATACATTCACCACTCCTGCAATTTTCGTGAGCCCGTAAATTAAATTTTTAGCATTTTATCCAATCTTCAGTAGGAGTCAATTTCCTGATATGTCGAGTCCCCCCCCCCCCCCCCCGTTCGATAAATAATGCCAAAATATTTTTCCAGTCTTTAATATACAACGAGATTGTAACTGATCTTTCGCTGCTTGAGATGGCCCCCATGATAAACGGGTGATCATAGGACCACAAAACTTCAACAATGGTTCAAATGGCACTATGGCACTATGGACCTTAACTTCTGAGGTCATCAGTCCCCTAGAACTTAGGACTACTTAAACCTAACCAACCTAAGGACATCACACACATCCATGCCCGAGGCAGGATTCGAACCTGTGACCGTAGCGGTCGCGCGGTTCCAGACTGTAGCGCCTAGAACCGCTCGGTCACTCCGGCTGGCAACGAAACTTCGTGCAGGAGGAGGAGGAGGTTAGTGTTTCACGTCACGTCGACAACGTGATCATGGAAACATTTGTAAGGTTATGCGGGAAAGAAATAACGAGTAAACTATAGGAACAAACATGTTTTAATTTCCACATGAGAGTGTGACATTTGTTAATTGCGTACCACGTTTACGTTCTAGGTTACAAATGTTGCTCAATGTGACGATCATATGCATCAACAAGTCAGATACAGCACTACAGACACCATTTCACAATTTTTAGCAGACTTTTAGAAAAGTGGGTTCAGCTGTCATGACACAGCTAGTGCACTGCTTGAAGAACAGACATTGCGTCCAGCATTCCCAGCCATGGCAACAGTAACTTCTTCACAAATTTGTGGCGCAGTTGGCCTCCGGTCTCTCCCAGCAGCAATTCCCAAATCGCCAGTTAATTCGAACTTCAGAATCCTGTTCCTCAACGCCAGTTCGGGAAGATGACCTCTCCGTAATCTTTTAACCCGTCGATACTTGCGAAGAGAAGCAGCACTATTGCTGTTGTTTTGACGAAACACCTTTACGATAAAGCCCTGTTCACCGTTTCCAGACCCAACTTGTCTGTATACATCTCTAATGCACACTGATGCTTCTATTTCAACGCTACGTCGCCGTACCAGCAGCGGCGCCCAACGGCAAGTTACTGACATCGAAACTCCTGCAGAGCACAGCCTGAACATCATTCCTATTAAGCTGCTACAATACGGTAAATAGCTTTCCGTCTACACCAGGCGCCATGTCACTGATTGCGCGACCCCTGCCGCCGGAGGTTCGAGCCCTCCCACGGGCATGGGTGTGTGTGTGTGTGTGTGTTGTTATTTACCATAAGTTGGTTTAAGTAGTGTGTAAGTCTAGGGACCGATGACCTCAGCAGTTTGGTCCCTAAGGAATTCACACACATTTGAACATTTGAACGTCTACACCATTCAAGTAGCGAAAATTTGATTATAACCACCCTACATAGAAGAAAATGGGCAACGGCCTTGCCCCAGTGGGTACACCGCTTCCCGTGAGATCACCGAAGTTAAGCGCTGCCGGGCGTGGTCAGCACTTGGATGGGTGACCATCCAGGCCGCCATGCGCTGTTGCCATTTTTCGAGGTGCACTCAGCCTCGTGATGCCAATTGAGTAGCTACTCGACCGAATAGTAGCGGCTTCGGTCAAGAATACCATCATAACGACCGGGAGAGCGGTGTGCTGACCCCACGCCCCTCCTATCCGCATCCTCCACTGAGGATGACACGGCGGTCGGATGGTCCCGGTAGGCCACTCGTGGCCTGAAGACAGAGTACTATATAGAAGAAAATACCTTTCTGTGTGGTTGAAATTTGCTGTTTCTTGTGCGTATCTGCGATGTTTTGATCCTGTACACGCCGGAGGCGTAATGAACCGTCTCCGTAAGACAGCCGCCCCGGAAAACGCACTGTGATTGAATTCTAGGTCCAAAAAGGGAGTTTTGTGAACATCCATAAACGCGTGTGTGCAGTATATGGTAATGATGCAGTTGACAGGAGAAATGTTAGACTATAGGCAAAGAGAGATAATGTGTCAGAAAGAGCAGGAACTCAGCTCCATGATCGGCCACGTTCGGTCCGTCCTGTCACAGTCACTGTTCCCGACACCTCGCAGGATTCCATTATTCCAGCAGACCGGCGCGTCACAACTCGACACTTGAGACTGCAGCTATCGCTACGTATTGAAAGTGTGTGTGCAATGATTGAGACTCTTGGATATTTAATTGTGAGTTCCACGAATGCTCACAACATACCGTCGTTCATCTGAATTACTAGAGCAGTCGCAGGACACTGGAGGGACCCTTCAGTCGTCGGTCGTTACAGGTGACGAAACCTGAGTGCATCACTATGAGCTTTTACCGACAGGGAACATATGCTCTTACACAACACTGGTGTAAGGATATCGAAAGTGATGGAGACTATGTCGAAAAATTGTGCATGTAAAAGAACTCGGTAAAGGCACTAGAGAGGCAGTTCCGGCGTTGGGGCTGATAATGGAAGCAACACTGAAGAAAAATCAAGACACGTGCATAGGAATTGCCGACCTGGAACACCCGTTCAACAATATCAGCAGTTCCAAAGTCTTCGAAACCCTAAGAAAAATATGGGTAGGCTATGAGGAAAGACGGTTTGAATGAACTACAGGTAACAAAAAGAGTGGGAAACCAAGAACCAAGTGCAAAGATTACAAAATATGTAAGGAAGGGGTGTAATCTTTCGCCTCTGCTATTCAATCTACACGTCGAAGAAGCAATGACGGAAATAAAACAAAGGTTCAAGACTGGGATTAAAATTCAAGGTAAAAGGATATCAGTGTTAAGATTAACTGACGACATTGCTATCCTCAGTGAAAGTGAAGAAGAATCACGGTACCTATTAGTTACAATGAACAGCCTTATGGGTACAGAATATGGATTGAAAGTAAATATTGATCACAAAGTAAGTGAAGTTAAGGAATTCTGCTGCATAGGCGTGAGGGGCGGAGCAAGGATAACATAAAAAGCAGGCTAGCACTTTCAAAAAGGACATACGTGGCCAAGAAGAGTCTGTTAACATCATACGTAGGACTTGAGGAAGAAATTTCTGAGAATTTAAGTTTGCAGCACAGCACTACATTATAATGAAACATGGATGTGGGAAAACCGAAACAGAGGAGAATCGAAGCATTTGAGAGGTGGTGCTACAAAAGAATGTTAAAAATTAGGTCGCCTGATGATGGTAAGGAAGGAAAAGATTCTCCGCAGAACAGGTGAAGAAAGAAATATGTTGAAAAACACTGACAAGGAGAAGGGACAGGCTCATAGGATATCTGTTAAGACATCAGGGAATAAATTCCGTGGTAGTAGTGGGAGCTTTAGAGGTTGAAAACTGCAGAGGAACACAGAGATTGGGATACATCCAGCAAATAACTGAGGACGTAGGTTGCAAGTGCTACTCTGAGATGAAGAGGTTAGCACAGGAGAGGAATTAGTGACGGGCCACATCAAACAAGTCAGATGACTGATGACTCAAATAAATAAAAACAAATGTTGATTGATATTGGGTAGGACGGATAAAAAAACAGAACATTCTCTAGAGAAGATTCTCAGAGAGATTGTTCTCAGTTTCAAAATGGTTCAAATGGCTGTGAGCGCTAAGGGACTTAACATCTGTAGTCATCAGTCCCCTAGAACTTAGAACTATTTACAGCTAACCAACCTAAGGACATCACACACACCCATGCCCGAGGCAGGATTCGAACCTGCGACCGTAGCAGCAGCGCGGTTCTCCACTGAAGCGCCTAGAGCCGCGTGGCCACAACGGCCGACTAATTTTCGACATGCGGGAAACTTTTTTGTTACTGAAGTTAGGTAAACACATTGTGCGAACGAAATCTTAAGAATATATCGCATTTTCATCTAGTACAGGCCGGAATTCTGTCAGAGTTTTCTAACACGAGATAATTTTCGTTATAGATGATGCGTAATGGTCGGCTGGTGCGTCAAGTACTTAAGCGGCCGCTCATGCGGTTTCGCTATGAGAAACATATCCATAGGTTTTTAATAAAGCAGTTACTAGTTTTTCTCTTCCGCCTACTTATTTCTAAAATAACAAAACATAAAATTAATGCAGTGAAGAAAAAAAAAAAAAACATGGTGATGAACATCTGAAAATGTCAGTGACACAATTGTCTAGTGTGCACTTAAGTACTCTCCTGCACCAATCTTCTAACCTGAGTCTGCTAAATAGTACAATAATGTTTTAATATTTGCTTCGTCTGAAATGTTACCCACTATTCTTTCATGATTTTCAGGAAAGGGGTTCGCCAGCCAAATAATGCTTTCATTTTCAAGAATAGTTAATTCCTGCCAGTTGCTTAGTGTCTACTATTCTTTCGTATTGTAAGCTTATTTTGGCACTGTTCCGATTTTCCAGTAGAACGTTAAGTTGTTCAAGACGTATGTACATACTGCATCTGTGTCGGATCGCTATCTTTTCTGTCTTATGATATGAGCAATTATGTACTTTTTGTAAAATTTGACTACTTATTAATGTGGCCCAGGTTTACTTGTGTTAAGTTGTTATAACGTATTTATATGCCGGATTTGTAAAGGGTCGTAATGTTCTTACCGTCTTCTAAAGCAAATGGAAGCAAAGTTTAATTCAACCTATACCCAAGACTGACAACCCTAAGTCGCCAGGTGACTACAGGCCGATCAGCATACTTCCTGCAATATCTAAAGCCCTAGAACACATCGTCCATGAACAGCTGACGGATTACCTCAAAACTCATAACATCCACGACAAATATCAGTCAGGCTTACGAAAGCACCATAGTACAGCAACTGCATTAATCAAAGTAACTGATGACATTAAACATGCTATGGACAGACGTGAAGCTACCATCCTAACACTGCTTGACTTTAGCAAGGCTTTTGATACAGTTGACTTTGATATATTACTAATTAAAATGAAGTAGCTGAATTTCTCAAACAGCGCAATACACTGGTTCGACAGCTACCTCAAAAACAGAAGTCAACAAGTCATTTGTGGGTCGGAAAAGTCATCATGGAAAAACGTGCGCTCTGGAGTTCCCCAAGGCTCCGTCCTTGGTCCATTACTCTTCTCACTGTACATTAATGATATTTCTTCAGTGATTCACTCCTGCAACTACCATCTATATGCCGACGACATCCAACTGTACATAAGTGCAAGCCCCAAGAACATTGCTGACGCAGTAGCGAGTATGAACGCAGATCTTTGCTCTGTTTCTCGATGGGCACAGAACCTAGGTCTGAAACTAAACCCCAAGAAATCCCAGGTCATACTTATATCTCATCCAAAGTTAATCAGTCGATACTTTCGCGAAACAGTCCCTCAAATACTCCTCAATGGTACCCAACTACCATACCAAAAAACAGTAAAAGACCTTGGAATAATCTTGGATGAACACCTAAACTGGGAAGAACAAACAGTCACAGCTTGCCGGAAATCGCTCTCCTCCCTACATGCAATTCAAAAATTTAGAAAAATATTTCCAGCCCATGTTAAGCAAAAATTAGTCCAAACACTAGTCTTGCCTAATCTTTACTACTGTGATGTAGTTCAACATGGCACAAATAATGAAAATTCGAGATGCCTCGAGCTAGTGATGAATGCTTGTGTTAGATACGTATGCAACATACGGTTGTATGATCATATCAGTCCTTCATACTCCCAGCTATGTTGGATACGCCCACATAAGGCACGCGATCTCCACACGATGTGCTTACTTCATCGATTTCTTAGCCACTGGTGCCCCCAATACTTATCTTCTCACATTAAACACCTATCATCATTCCACAACCGCAATACCAGATCGGATACGTCTAGCATCTTGGCTGTACCTTTACAGAACACAAAATCTTTCTCCGTGTCATTCTCCATTTCAGCCATACGACTATGGAACGCGCTCCCCTGTGATCTGCGTCTTATCCAAAACCACTCAGCATTCAAGAGGGAACTTAAGACTTACATATTAGGGACGGTATAGCCACCATTGTTGTGCCCCCCCTCATCTTTTTCTTTCTCCTCTCCATCATAGCTTCGAATTTTACCATTCTATTTCTCTTCCTCTAACCTATCTACCTCTTCTATATCTCTTTCACCCCATTCCATCGTCATATGTCTCTGCTTGATGAGAATAACTCACAAGCTGCAAGAATATAACAAGAAAATTCCCAACTAGCAATAGGATTGACACTCATAAAAGAAAAATATGTTTACTTTCATATACATAGTCATTATTATTATTATTATTATCATTATTATTATTATTTTTATTATTCTTGATTGTTATAATTATTTTTTGATTGTTATAATTATCATTGTACTACTTTTATAATCTCTATTTTTTTCTTTAACATTAATACTGTATAACATGTTATATGTCCTAATTTTCTGTAGACACTGAAATTTGTTGAATCTGAGTATGCCTGGTTAGGTGTAAGAGAGGGCCTGAAGGCCCTAATCTTGCCAGGTAAAATAAATGCATAAATAAATAAATAAATAAATAAAATTATGTATTTTTCGTAAGATTTGACAGCTGGTTCCATATAGACAGCTTTATAACCTGATCCACACAGTCAAATCTTACCAATACGCTACGAACAGCTCAACGTTGTACAAGAAAAAGACAATAACTCCGAAATTACCTTACATCACAAGAGAATAACAAACTCTAAGAAGCCAACAGAATTATTTATTCATTAAAATGTTATACTGTGACTTATATTGTGCTGGAAGCTCTACAACGTAGATATGTTTTTGCTGCTGAACCTGTATAAACTTATGATATATGGGGTCCACCCTTTTGCAAACACACTGTTTTTTCTTTTTACCCAAACATGTTTCAGCACTTCTGTGGCATCATCAGTGTGTTTTTGTTTATTGAAAACCGTAAAAAGTGGACATACTTTCGGTTGTAACTGATCTAACAAAGTGAGGCCCAAAGAAAGTTTTTGTTCGTTTTGCTTCTTAACGTTATTTTACATTAGACGGTTTTGCATAAAATCACTTTGTTAGGTCAGTTATAAGCTAAAATATGTTCACTTTTTACAGTTTTCATTAAACAAAAGCCCACTCATGAAGGCACAGAGGTGCTGAAATGTGTTTGAGTAAAAAAAAAAAGTGTTTGCAAAATTGCGGAACCCATATCCTATTATTTAACTGCAAACGCAGAAAGAAAGGACAAGAACCGCAGATCCAAAAGATGAACTGTACAAACTTCTACAATTCCTCTCTTCGGTATTTCTTTGAGCTTCGTATAACTTTTTTGCCTCGTCTGCAAAACGTAGAATGTTCTCAGCTTGTGGCAAACTTCTCTAATTTTGTTAATATGAAAGTGAAGAATGTTCTTCACGTTGAACAACTTCGCCCATCTTTTTACTCAATCTGAGAACATTTTCCGGTGGAGTATATTCTTCGACACGCTTTATTCGTGCGAATCTGAGAATGTTCCGCGAAATACCGAGAATATATATATATATATATATATATATATATATATATATATATATATATATATATATATATATATATATACGCCGGCCGCTGTGGCCGAGTGGTTCTAGGCGCTTCAGTCTGGAACCGCGTGACCGCTATGGTCGCAGGTTCGAATCCTACCTCGGGCATGGATGTGTGTGATGTCCTTAGGTTAGTTAGGTTTAAGTAGTTCTAAGTTCTAGGGGACTGACGACCTCATATGTTAAGTCCCATAGTGCTCAGAGCCAACCATATATAATGTGGTACTGTTTATTGAGCGGCACTGGTATTAAGGACGTCTGTGGGTGTTTGAATCAACAGTTGTCATGTACAACGCGGCTACCAGTGAGTGTCCATCGGTCTCAGACTAGACACGTCTGATCGGGAGGGCTGTGCAGGCGTTCCATTGAACGCGCGTGGCATGCCTTGCGGGTTCTCTGAACTGTTAGCCGAGGCGGCCGCGCCGGAAGCGGTGCGCAGACTGCAGAAAGGGGACCGCTAAGCGGGCCGCGCTCTGCCTTTGGGGCCCACAGGCATTTCCTGCTCCGGCGCAGCGCCGGAAGTGGCAAGTATAATTAGACGCTGGCTGCAGGGGCTAAAACCAGGCGCGCCGGTGGCGGCCGCCACCAATATCGTCACCGCACGAGTTTCATTACTGGCACTCGATTTAGGCTCGATGCACGCGCCTAAAGCCGCCATCACACGGGCCGAGGCAGCTAAGATTGACGTGGATGCGGACGAGAAATCTGACCTCACGAGAGACACCGCCGTTCGCACACGGGACGAGCTTTTCAACGTAATTTGCACTCTCGGCCTTGTCCAGCGGCAGTGGTCGGCTTAATTTGGCTCGCAAACCGCACCGTCGCTTTGCGAAAATGTCGCTCGTAAAGTAACTGCGTTAACTCTATTAGCGATTGTTGAACAGCGGAGAAAATAAGAAAAAACAGATTCTGGTTTCATCGATTGCTTCAATAGTGAATTGCTGGTAGAGGAACACTACATAATGCTGTACAACAACCTGAGAAACATACCAGTATAGGCTATTCCTTAAGTTATTCGTTAACTCAAATAATTTTCATCCCATTTGCGGTTTTAAATTGGATATAGTTAAGTTATAGTGTCTAATGTCAGTTTGCGCTTGCTTTTAATCCGTATTGCATTGACTTCCTACACTGTGAAGTAATGTACTTCATAACACAGATCAAGGCAGTCGGGTAGATGCTGGGTTGGCTTGGGTTGTTTGGGGGAGGAGACCAGACAGCGAGGTCATCGGTCTCATCGGATTGGGGAAGGACGGGGAAGCAAGTCGGCCGTGCCCTTTCAAAGCAACCATCCCGGCCTTTGCCTCAAGCGATTTAGGGAACTCACGGAAAACCTAAATCAGGATGGCCGGACGCGGGATTGAACCGTCGTCCTCCCGAATGCGAGTCTAGTTTGCTAACCACTGCGCCACATCGCTCGGTGGTAGATGCTATATTTCTTCATTGCCGGAAAGCATTTGACTCAGTACCACACCTACGCTTATGGTCAAAAGTACTATCATATGGGGTACCAAGTGATATTTGTGACTGGATTGGGAACTGTTTGGTAGGGAGGACGCAGCATATTATCTTGGATAGAATGTCATCAGCAGATGTCGAAGTATCTTCGAGTGTGTCCCAAGAAAGTGTGTTGGGACTCTTGCTGTTCATGTTGTATATTAAAAAACTTGCGAGCAATATTAATAGTAGCTCAGACTTTTTAAAGATCACGCAGTTGTCTCTAATGAAGTACTCTCCGAAAGACGCTGCATGAATATTCGGTCAGAGATAAGATTTAAAAGTGGTGGAGAGACGGGCAACTTGTTTTAAATGTTCAGAAATGTAAAATTGTGCACTTCACAAAACGAAAAAATATAGTATCCTTTGACTAAAACATCAATGAGTCAGTGATGGAATCGACCAACTCATACAAATAACTGCGTGTAACACTTTGCAGGGCTATGAAAGCGAATGATCACATAGGTGCAGTCCTGGGTAAAGCAGATGGTAGACTTCGGTATACAGGTAGAATACTGCGGAAGTGCAATCAGTCTACAAAGGAGATTCCTTAAAAATCACTTGTGCGACCGATTCTAGAACATTGCTCAAATGTGTGGGACAGTACCATATAGAACTAACAGGGGATATTGAACGTATACAATGAGGTTTGTTTGACCCGTGGGAAAGTGTCACACAGACAGTGAAGGAACTGAACTGGCAGACTCTTCAAGACAGACCTAAACTATCCCGAGAAAGTCGATTAACAAAGTTTCAAAAGCCGGTTTTAAATGGTGACTCTAGGAATATACTACAACCCCCTACGTATAGCTCACATAGCCGAGCGGTCTATTGCGCTGCAGTCATGGACTGTGCGGCTGGTCCCGGCGGAGGTTCGAGTCCTCCCTCGGGCATGGTTGTGTGTGTTTGTCCTTAGGATAATTTAGGTTAAGTAGTGTGTAAGCTTAGGGACTGATGACCTTAGCAGTTAAGTCCAATAAGATTTCACACACATTTGAACATTTTAGAATAATTACTGCAGTCACAGAGGCATTCAAACAAACATTCTGCCCGCGTTCCATGCGTGAACGGAGCGGGAAGAAACTCTAATAACTGGTACAGTGGGACGTACCCTCTGCCATGTACTCACAGATCGAGATTCGTTTCGTGATTTCATTAGAATGAAAGAGACGAGCTCTCTGAAGCAGCTCACCAACTCTGAAAACGATCTTTACCGACAAGATTAAGATACGAGAGAGTATATAAACCTAGAGATAGGTATATGTATTTTACAGTAAGTTTCATAAAAGCAAAAACTTCCAGTACGTAACTTGGGTTAACTTTCAGACGTAGATTGGCAGTCATGTTAAGATTTATGGTCAATGGGGAAAGATTCAAGCTATTGGCCTTTGTAACAAGAATTGCACCAATTATTTATAACAAATAACATCGACTTTTGAGAAAATACTTCTAGTGAATGGATAAGAAAGACCCAGAATCTATTAGAAAACAAAAGGTGAGAAAAAAATATATTCAGGGAACTCCCATTTCATCACCAGTATTCGAAAGCTCACGAAGCTATCAACTGCGCTACAGATTCGACATACGGACGAGGCTTCGGTATATGATATGAAACGATGTTGCGTCTCATTGTCTACGTTCGTCTGAACGAGGTAAAAATCTAACATGACACATTCTATATTTCGCGCTCCGCAACGTACTGGAACGTGGAATTCCACGCTGTGATGACACCAGATTCTGTTCCACGTGCGTTTCCTTGTCCCGCTTCAGCCCCTGGTAGCTGAGTAGTCAGCGTGACGGAATATCATACCTAAAGGCCCTTGCTAGATTGCCAGCTGGGTCGGAGATTTTCTCCGCTCAGGGACTGGGTGTTGTGTTGTCCTTATAATCATCATTTCATCTCCAACGACACGCAATCGTTGAAGTGGCGTCAACTCGAAAGACTTGCACCAGGGCCGGCCGAAGTGGCCGTGCGGTTCTAGGCGCTGCAGTCTGGAACCGCGAGACCGCTACGGTCGCAGGTTCGAATCCTGCCTCGGGCGTGGATGTGTGATGTCCTTAGCTTAGTAAGGTTTAACTAGTTCTAAGTTCTAGGGGACTAACGACCTCAGAAGTTGAGTCCCATAGTGCTCAGAGCAAATGAACAATTTTTTTAACTTGCACCAGGCGAAAGATCTACCCAACGGGAGGCCCTAGCCACACGGCATTTTTACACTACTGGCCATTAAAATTGCTATACCACGAAGATGACGTGCTGCAGACGCGAAATGTAACCGACACGGAGAAGATGTTGTGATATGGAAATGATTACCTTTCCAGAGCATTCACATAAGGTTGGCGCCGGTGGTGACACCTACAACGTGCTGACATGAGGAAAGTTGCCAACCGATTTCTCATACACAAACAGCACTTGACCGGCGTTGCCTGGTGAAACGTTGTTGTGATGCCTCGTGTAAGGAGGAGAAATGCATACCATTTTGATAAAGGTCGGATTGCAGCCTACCGCGATTGCGGTTTATCGTATCGCGACATTGCTGCTCGCCTTGGTCTAGATCCAATGACTGTTAGCAGAATATGGAATCGGTGGGTACAGGAAGGTAATACGGAACGCCGTGCTGGATCGCAACGGCCTCGTATCACTAGCAGTCGAGATGACAGGCATCTTATCCGCATGGCTGTAACGGATCGCGAAGCCACGTCTCGATCCCTGAGTCAATAGATGGGGACGTTTGCAAGGCAACAACCATCTGCCCGAACAGTTCGACGACGTTTGCAGCAGCATTGACTATCAGCTCGGAGACCATGGCTGCGGTTACCCTTGACGCTGAATCACAGACAGGAGCTCATGCGATGGTGTACTCAACGACGAACCTGGGTGCACGAATGGCAAAACGTCATTTTTTCGGATGAATCCAGGTTCTGTTTACATCATCATGATGGTCGCATCCGTGTTTGGCGAAATCGCGGTGAATGCACATTGGAAGCGTGTATTCGTCATCGCCATACTGGCGTATCACCCGGTGTGATGGTATGGGGTGCCATTGGTTACACGTCTCGGTCACCTCTTGTTCGCATTGACGGCACATTGAACAGTGGACATTACATTTCAGATGTGTTACGACCCGTAGCTCTACCCATCATTCGATCCCTGCGAAACCCAACACTTCAGCAGGATAACGCACGACCGCATGTTTCTGGATACAGAAAATTTTCGACAGCTGCCCTGGCCAGCACATTCTCCAGATCTCTCACCAATTGAAAATGTCTGGTCAATGGTGACCGAGCAACTGGCTCGTCACAATACGCCAGTCACTACTCTTGATGAACTATGGTATCGTGTTGAAGCTGCATGGGCAGCTGTGCCTGTACACGTCATCCAAGCTCTGCTTGACTCAATGTCCAGGCGTATCTAGGCCGTTATTACGGCCAGAGGTGGTTGTTCTGGATACTGATTTCTCAGGATCTATGCACCCAAATTGCGTGAAAATGTAATCACATGTCAGTTGTAGTATAATATATTTGTCTAATGAATACCAGTTTATCATCTGCATTTCTTCTTGTTGTAGCAGTTTTAATGGCCAGTAGTGTATTTCCAGGTCCCGTGAGAGGATGGATTTTTTATTTATTTTTTCAACTTATTCAGGTCCCATCACCATAATTTCCTGCTTTACTCCAGTTTCCCTGTTATTAATCATCGGAGATAAGTTATTAGTTCGTTTTTGAATATGCAGGAACGTTAGGTGGCGAGTTATACCGTAGTCGATTGCTTGCAATATGCAGGGAGTTGCCGTAAATATTCGTGGTTTGAGGAGAGACTGAAAGGAATTTAGAAAATGGAGATAAAATTTTTTGAGTGCTATTGAATTAGGTACGCTGTATTTGAGGACAGATTTGTGAGATTGCTATAATTGAGAGGACAATGGAACAAGTATAATCAATTGTTACAGCGCCTTCTAACAATGCGTAACCAAAATATATCTTTCTTGTGAGGAGCGACGTTGTCAAAAAGTGGTGCGTCAGTAATGCATTACTTTATTTACCAAATGTGCAATACTGTGAAACGTAGTAGAAAGAAAGCGCGACTGACATAACACAAGATAAGGATAGAAAATTATCTCTCATCTATTTGAGGCCCTGGCTCCTGAGTAGCATTCATCTGAAGTGCCAAATAGAGATCATGAGATACTGTGTTTACGTCGGCTGCGGAATTATGTTTGGCGTAAATCAATTTCCCAATACCGCTTTCGGTTTCTGGTATAAACAATCTAGTATCGATTCAGGAAATGCGAATCTGACTGCTTGATTTCATAGGTACTGCTTGATTTCATAGGTATTCGCTTCACGTAAAGCATCTGTATTTGTATGCTCTGGATCGTTAGGGTGCCACTCGTTTTAAAACGATGGTTAACGTGAATGAATTGATTTAGTAACGTGTGAAGCCCAAGAAAGACTATGGCATTGACTACAAAGTTATTGGTTTCCTTTATTTAATTGAAGAGCAGCATATTTTCATTTATTAATACGAAACCGCTAACATAGCTAATGAATCGATAAAATTGAACTGCTTGTCATGAACCTTAAATCCTGCGTGGATGTCTAATTTGCAAACTAGTGTACCCACAATCTGCTTTGGCGGCAAAAGCCTTCGTACTCAACCAATGGCAGGTGGCGACACACACACTAATTCTACGTGTTATCAGTCACTCGGAAATTTTATGTCCCTTTCAAGGCTGCAATGCACAATAATGTCGTTCCAACAACCATTTTCCGGTTTTTTCTACAGCTTGCGTCTTATAGGCGAGTGGAATAAACCTTTTTTCACGCATTAATTGGCGTAGATAAAATTTTTAAACCTTTCCTCTTGGACATTTCCTTACGAATTCAGTGACATTCATAAAGGCGCTGTATTACCTTTTTATTAAAAAATAAATAGTTGTCGAAAAACCTCACTTCATCCTGCTGACGAAACTGGAACAGCTGGTTTACAGACACCATTCCTGTAAAACAATTGACTCTCTCTCTCTCTCTCTCTATCTCTATCTCTTTACACTCTACTCTGCCTCTCAGCACAGAAATTGCCGCTAGTGGTCGCCCATACTAATACAACAGGTTGTAAATCTTGCAGGCTTAGCAATACCGTTCGTGACCTCGGGGTTGATATTTTGAACCCTAACCTCAAGCGGTACTAAATTCAGCCTCTATTGTTGTAAGCTGTTCAGCAAAAGTGTGTTCCTCTACACTCAATGGAATACATTAATACCCACAATAAGCAACTCCTTACGAAAGTACCGCCGCTGTTGACCACAGGTGGTGTTCACTCACATATATCGTGCTGCTGCTTTCTAAGGAATAGCATGGTTAACACAGACATGGGTCGCAATGATCACAAACTGTCTGTCCTACATGTACTTTTTGCTTCTGGTGTAACCGTCTTGTGACAGAACAGTAAGGCATCTTAAGTCAATGTAGTTGAAAACAGATGACGAACAGTGGAGGAAGGAAATCGTAAATACGTACCTCATTTGCATAAAATCGTTATGTCTCAACTGCCCCACGTAACTTAGCTTAGTTGAAAATTTCAGATCCAATACAAGATAGCAAATCATTGTTTTCGATATATGATTGTGACCTAGGAATGAGTGTCTAAAAAAAATGTGTGTGAAATCTTATGGGACTTAACTGCTAAGGTCATCAGTCTCTAAGGGTACACACTACTTAACCTAACTTATCCTAAGGACAAACACACACAACCATGCCCGAGGGAGGACTCGAACCTCCGCCGGGATCAGCCGCACAATCCATGACTACAGCGTCCCTGACCGCTCGGCTAATCCCGCGCGGCAATGAGTGTCTAGTTCAAATACTGAAGCAACTATATTTTTAATTGATAATGTAGTTATATTGACAGTATACGAAAGCCAGTGCAAATGGGAGTATTGTAGTATGACGCTTGACTTGGTTAGTACTGAAACTTTTCAGAAAAGAAAACGAGAAATGAGCTGAATCTGAATGTAGCGTATGCCAACAAAAAACAGACAGAAAGATTAGGGTTTAACAACGCGTTGGTGACGAAACGAAGTACAAGTAGTAAAAGATCGATGTTCATCGTCATCAGCCACTGGACCTCCAGTGTTGGATAACGTCCTCCTCTAAAGTTTTCCGTTCATCACTGAGCCGTGGTGGCTTCAAAAAATGCTCTGAGCACTATGGGACTTAACGTCTGAGGCTATCAGTCCCCTAGAACTTAGAACTACTTAAACCTAACTAACCTAAAGACATCACACACGGCCATGCCCGAGGCAGGATTCGAACCTGCGACCGTAGCAGTCGCGCGGTTCCGGACTGCGCGCCTAGAACCGCTAGACCACCGCGGCCGGCATGGTGGCTTCATTTCACCTTTTCTTCCATCTTCATTTGCTGGCGCCTCGCTAAGTGGCATAAAGTACTCTTAGCATCCTGTGTGCTATCGTTGGCGCGGAGTCTCGAAAACACGCCGGAGCGTGTGGGGTTGGGAAGCGTCTGAGTACGTGGCGAGAGGCCAACATGGACATAGTCAGCCCGTCGGCCTTTGGCTCTATTTGTGCGGAGACTGATTAGATGCGAGTGCACCGTTAGTGGCTGCATCGAAGTTTTCACCAAGCCCTTCAGTGTGCTTCAGCTGAATTGTCTTCCCTTATGCCCATACCGTGCGCTTTCGGTTGCTGGATTTTTGCATTAAGCTGAAATTATGGAATAACGGCTTCTTGATTAGCTATGGTTAGTATCGCTCGTTCTGTGATATGCCCGCCTCTGTGAGCCTCGTTTTATGGATCTCAAAGAGTTTTTCACCCGTTGTAATTATTGTTAACCACAACTGGTCGTATTCAGTTTGATTCATTTAATGGTTAGTGCTTGTTCCGCACGTGCAACGATGATTGCTTGCCATTATAAGTGCCATTTGAAGTTTTGTCTTAGTGTTACTTGTTTACGTCACAAGCTGCCTCTTACTTTAACTCTCGTGCCTTTCAATCAGTGTTATTTTCCTTGAGCTGTCAGGCCATTTGTTGTTACCATAGTTCAAATGGTTCAAATGGCTCTAAGCACTATGTGACTTACCATATGAGGTCATCAGTCCCTTAGACTTAGAACTACTTAAACCTAACTAATCCAAGGACATCACACACATCCATGCCCGAGGCAGGATTCGAACCTGCGACCGCAGCAGCAGCGCGGTTCCGGACTGAAGCGCCTAGAACCGCTCGGCCACAGCGGCCGGCTGTTACTATAGTGTTTAATGAATTTGGGTATTTAATGTTTTTAAATTGCTCATAAGCTCTGTGCTAAATCTGGTTTTTAAGTGGTTTAACGCCTTGTGATATATTCTTGGATTTATTGTTTAATCTTTTAATTATTTTAAGGAAATTTTAAGAAGTAATGTATGCAGTTCTAAGTGTGTTTTAGATCGTCCTGAGATCTAAGTGCCATAGAAGAGAGCCTTTCTTGTAAATGCTAACAATTAAGTACCACCGCCTAGACGTAAGCTTCCGTTTCTCACGGAACTTTCAATTTGGTGCAAACAAGTCTCTGGCTGTATAGTCTAAGCTACTTATTGATTGAGAATGGTATTTTCACTCTGTATCGGAGTGTGCGCTGATATGAAACTTTCTGGCAGCTTAAATCTGTGTACCGGACCGAGACTCGAACTCGGGACCCTGCCTTTCGCGGGCAAGTGCTCTACCATCTGAGCCACCGAAGCACGTGTCACGCCTCGTCCTCACAGTTTACTTCCGCCAGTACCTCGTCTCCTACTTTCCAAACTCGAGTCTTGGTTGGGCACATAATTTTAATATGCCAGGAAGTTTCATATCAGCGCACACTCCGCTGCAGAGTGAAAATCTCATTCTGGAAACATCCCCCAGGCTGTGGCTTAGGCATGTCTCCGCAGTATCCTTTATTTCAGGAGTGCTAGTTCTGCAAGTTTCGCAGGAGAGCTTCTGTAAAGTTTGGAAGGGAGGAGACGAGATACTGGCAGAAGTAAAGCTGTGAGGATCGGGCGTGAGTGGTGTTTCGGTAGCTCAGATGGTAGAGCACTTGCCCGCGAAAGGCAAAGGTCCCGAATTCGAGTCTCGGTCGGGCACACAGTTTTAATCTGCCAGGAAGTTTCATACTTATTGATTGTTTTTCTATTTCAAGTGTTGATCCAGAATGACGAGGTCACCCAGGGAATGCCCTCCGGCATGGACCCTTCCGATGACAGGCTATGAGAAGTTTAGTGCCGTACACACCTACGGCCATTTATCGATGGAGCATACAATGTGATTCACCTGCAGAGGCCACCAGTCGACGCTCAGTGGACGTCCAATAGCGGTACTGGTGTGCAAATTCCAGCTTCTGCATGAGTGCAAAAAGCAGGTGTCTGCTGTGGAGGCCGTTACACGGAGACGGTCGTTGAGGAAACACTGTTGGCAGGCCCTTGGTTCACCTGGGCGGTCAGTTGCTCAACGCCTACACATCTATTCGCCCGTCACATCTCCACAGCCGTCGTTAACACCTGTCATCTATGGCCTGCGTGCACCACGGTTGTCTCGTTGCCTGTTTTGAATAGCGCCATTTTTCCATGCACAGTGTACTTTAACCGCTGCGGCTCGCGGAACAGTTTACAGACTTAGTCATTTTTTCACCCTTGGCCCGAAAGGCAATGATCAAGCCCTTTTGGACATAAGGTAAATCGCTAGTTTCAGTATTACAACAACGTCTGGACTTTCCTCCGCCCCCCTTCCTCCCCCCTTCCTCCCTCACAAGCTTTCTACAGGGTGTTACAGAAAGGTACGGCCAAACTTTCAGGAAACATTCCCCACACACAAAGAAAGAAAATATGTTATGTGGACATGTGTCCGGAAACGCTTACTTTCCATGTTAGAGCTCATTTTATTACTTCTCTTCAAATCACATTAATCATGGAATGGAAACACACAGCAACAGAAAGTACCAGCGTGACTTCAAACACTTTGTTACAGGAAATGTTCAAAATGTCCTCCGTTAGCGAGCATACATGCATCCACCCTCCGTCGCATGGAATCCTTGATGCGCTGATGCAGCCTTGGAGAATGGCGTATTGTATCACAGCCGTCCACAATACGAGCACGAAGAGTCTCTTCATTTGGTACTGGGGTTGCGTAGACAAGAGCTTTCAGATGCCTCCATAAATGAAAGTCAAGAGGGTTGAGGTCAGGAGAGCGTGGAGGCCATGGAATTGGTCCGCCTCTACCAATCCATCGGTCACCGAATCTGTTGTTGAGAAGCGTACGAACACTTCGACTGAAATGTGCAGGAGCTCCATCGTGCATGAACCACATGTTGTGTCGTACTTGTAAAGGCACATGTTCTAGCAGCACAGGTAGAGTATCCCGTATGAAGTCGAGACAACGTGCTCCATTGAGCGTAGGTGGAAGAACAGGGGGCCCAATCAAGACATCACCAACAATACCTGCCCAAACGTTCACAGAAAATCTGTGTTGATGACGTGATTGCACAATTGCGTGCGGATTCTCGTCAGCCCACACATGTTGACTGTGAAAATTTACAATTTGATCACGTTGGAATGAAGCCTCATCCGTAAAGAGAACATTTGCACTGAAATGAGGATTGACACATTATTGGATGAACCATTCGCAGAAGTGTACCCGTGGAGACCAATCAGCTGCTGATAGTGCCTGCACACGCTGTACATGGTACGGAAACAACTGGTTCTCCCGTAGCACTCTCCATACAGTGACGTGGTCAACGTTACCTTGTGCAGCAGCAACTTCTCTGACGCTGACATTAGGGTTATCATCAACTGCACGAAGAATTGCCTCGTCCATTGCAGGTTTCCTCGTCGTTCTAGGTCTTCCCCAGTCGCGAGTCATAGGCTGGAATGTTCCGTGCTCCCTAAGACGCCGATCAATTGCTTCGAACGTCTTCCTGTCGGGACACCTTCGTTCTGGAAATCTGTCTCGATACAAACGTACCGCGCCACGGCTATTGCCCCGTGCTAATCCAAACATCAAATGGGCATCTGCCAACTCCGCATTTGTAAACATTGCACTGACGTCAAAACCACGTACGTGATGAACACTAACCTGTTGATGCTAGGTACTGATGTGCTTGATGCTAGTACTGTAGAGCAATGAGTCGCATGTCAACACAAGCACCGAAGTCAACATTACCTTCCTTCAATTGGACCAATTGGCGGTGAATCGAGGAAGTACAGTACATACTGACGAAATTAAAATGAGTTCTAACATGGAAATTAAGCGTTTCCGGACACATGTCCACATAACATCTTTTCTTTATTTGTGTGTGAGGAATGTTTCCTGATAGTTTGGCCTTACCTTTTTGTAACACCCTGCATATCCTCCACTGCTAGTACTGTCAACTGCCGTCGGTGAGTAAATACTGTACTTGACATCGAACATAGGCGATGGTCACACGTGTGTGACTGGACCATGTATAAATTTTTAAATTGTTATTGCATCGCCAGCCTACGAGGGGTGTTTGAAAAATCCGTGCAAAGTCCGAGAGATGGCACCACCGGCGCGTATCGAGGTCATGTTTAGTTATTAGTATCTTTGGAAAAAAATGGACGAAAAAGAATTTCGTGTGGTGATTAAACATTACTTTATGAAAGGCAAAACGCCTCAGGACACCAAAGAGAAGCTTGATAAAAATTACGGTGACTCTGCACCTTCGATTCAAACGGTATGTAAGTGGTTTCAAACTTTTCGGAGTAGCCATATGTGCACAAGTGATGCTGAACGTTCTGGACGCCCTGTGGAGGTTACGACTCCAGAAATCATTGATAAAATCCATGATGTGGTGATGGATGACAGAAGAGTTAAGGTGCATGAGATTGCTAGTGCTGTGGGCAGCTCGAATGAACGGGTACATAATATTTTGCATAAACATTTGGACACGAGAAAGCTATCCGCAAGATGGGCTCCACGATTGCTCACGCTTGACCAAAAACGGAATCGTGTGAAGAGCTGCAAGGATGGTTTGCAGCTGTTCAGGAAGAATCCGCTGGACTTGAAGCGTCGTTTCCTCACCGCGGATGAAACATGGATACATTACTATATCCTGAGACCAAACAACAATCTAAACAATGGGTTAGCAAGAGAGAATCTGCATCAAAAAAGGCGAAGACCATTCCTTGGCCGGAAAGTTTATGGCGACTGTCTTTCAGGATTCGAAAGGGATAATCCTCATCGACTATCTGGAAAAGGGTAAAACTATTACAGGTGCATATTATTCGTCGTTATTGACCGTTTCAAAATCGAGCTGCAAGGAAAACGCCGGGGAATGGACCGCAAAAAGTCCTTTTCCATCACGACAATGCACCACCTCACACCTTAGCAGTTGTGGTCACAAATATAATGGAAATAGAATTCCAACTCGTTTCAGATCCCCCCTGTTCTCCAGACTTGGGTCCCTCGGACTACTATTTGTTCCCCAATTTGAAGAAATGGCTGGCGGGACAAAGATTTTATTCAAACGAGGAGTTGATTGCAGCAACTAATAACTATTTTGCAAGCTTGGACAATTCCTATTATTCTGAAAGGATCAACAAATTAGAACAGCGTTGGACGAAGTGTATAAGTCTAAAAGAAGACTATGTCGAAAAATAAAAAAGGTTTACCCCAAATACGTAAGTGGTTTTTATTTTTGCACGGACATTTCAAACGCTCCTCGTATGTCTCGCTGCCGAAACACAAATCTTTATTTGGAATACACTATCAACTTAAAGTAGTAAAGGAGTTTTGCTATTTGGGGAGCAAAATAACTGATGATGGTCGAAGTAGAGAGGATATAAAATGTAGACTGGCAATGGCAAGGAAAGCGTTTCTGAAGAAGAAAAGTTTGTGACATCGAGTATAGATTTAAATGTCAGGAAGTCGTTTCTGAAAGTATTTGTATGGAGTGTAGCCATGTATGGAAGTGAAACGTGGACGCTGCCGTTGGATAAGCAGCTGCAGCAGCAAGTCGTATACTCCTAGCTCACTCATTTGTTACATAGTTTAATTCTTAATTTCTTTGCGTGTTTTTGGTACTTGCATTGTTTAATCCATAAATTTCGGGCGTATTATAGTATTTGAGAGTTGTAGCATCGCGTTTTAGTACCTGAATAGTGTAAATTCGCGTAGTCTCCTTCCGCCGCCGAGCAGTGTCAGCAGTGCGCAAGTAGCAGCGTTACTGCATTTACTAGGCAATCTTGTATTTAAATAACCGTTTAAATTTTGTTGATTTGTTTGCGCTCTCTGTAGATTAGTTCAGACGTTCTTTGCAAAACAGTTTTTAGCATGGATAGGGACTGCAACTGCTGTGTTCGGATGCAGGCTGAGTTGGCATCCCTTCGCTCCCAGCTTCAGGCAGTGTTGGCTTCGGTCACACAGCTTGAGGCTGTTGCCAATGGGCATCACTGTGGGGGTCCGGATGGGGGTTTGTCGGGGACGGCCAGCTCGTCCCACGCATCCCCTGATCGGACTAAGACTGTGGTTGCCCGGGATACTGCCCGCATTGAGGCTGATCCCTCACCTGTGGTAGAGCGGGAGGTCGTCTCAAGGTGTGGCAGGGGGCGAAAGACATTCCGGAGGGCTGAACGGAAAGCCTCTCCAGTTTGTCTGACGAACCAGTTTCAGGCTCTGTCTCAGGCTGATACTGATCTTCGGCCTGACATGGCTGCTTGTCCTGTTCCAGAGGTTGCCCCTCAGTCTGCAAGATCCGGGCAGTCGCAGAGGGTGGGCTTACTGGTAGTTGGGAGCTCCAACGTCAGGCGCGTAATGGGGCCCCTTAGGGAAATGGCAGCAAGAGAGGGGAAGAAAACCAATGTGCACTCCGTGTGCATACCGGGGGAAGTCATTCCAGATGTCGAAAGGGTCCTTCCGGATGCCATGAAGGGTACAGGGTGCACCCATCTGCAGGTGGTCGCTCATGTCGGCACCAATGATGTGTGTCGCTATGGATCGGAGGAAATCCTCTCTGGCTTCCGGCGGCTAGCTGATTTGGTGAAGACTGCCAGTCTCGCTAGCGGGATGAAAGCAGAGCTCACCATCTGCAGCATCATCGACAGGACTGACTGCGGACCTTTGGTACAGAGCCGTGTGGAGGGTCTGAATCAGAGGCTGAGACGGTTCTGCGACCGTGTGGGCTGCAGATTCCTCGACTTGCGCCATAGGGTGGTGGGGTTTCGGGTTCCGCTGGATAGGTCAGGAGTCCACTACACGCAACAAGCGGCTACACGGGTGGCAGGGGTTGTGTGACGTGGGCTGGGCGGTTTTTTAGGTTAGATGGCCTTGGGCAAGTACAGAAAGGGCAACAGCCTCAACGGGTGCGGGGCAAAGTCAGGACATGCGGGGACCAAGCAGCAATCGGTATTGTAATTGTCAACTGTCGAAGCTGCGTTGGTAAAGTACCAGAACTTCAAGCGCTGATAGGAAAGCACCGAAGCTGAAATCGTTATAGGTACAGAAAGCTGGCTTAAGCCAGAGATAAATTCTGCCGAAATTTTTACAAAGGTACAGACGGTGTTTAGAAAGGATAGATTGCATGCAACCGGTGGTGGAGTGTTCGTCGCTGTTAGTAGTAGTTTATCCTGTAGTGAAGTAGAAGTGGATAGTTCCTGTGAATTATTATGGGTGGAAGTTATACTCAACAACAGAACTAGGTTAATAATTGGCTCCTTTTACCGACCTCCCGACTCAGCAGCATTAGTGGCAGAACAACTGAGAGAAAATTTGGAATACATTTCACATAAATTTTCTCAGCATGTTATAGTCTTAGGTGGAGATTTCAATTTACCAGATATAGACTAGGACGGGTGGTAGGGACAGAGCATCGAGTGACATTATACTGAGTGCACTATCTGAAAATTACCTCGAGCAATTAAACAGAGAACCGACTCGTGGAGATAACATCTTGGACCTACTGATAACAAACAGACCCGAACTTTTCGACTTTGTATGTACAGAACAGGGAATCAGTGATCATAAGGCCGTTGCAGCATCCCTGAATATGGAAGTTAATAGGAATATAAAAAAAGGGAGGAAGGTTTATCTGTTTAGCAAGAGTAATAGAAGGCAGATTTCAGACTACCTAACAGATCAAAACGAAAATTTCTGTTCCGACACTGACAATGTTGAGTGTTTATGGAAAAAGTTCAAGGCAATCGTAAAATGCGTTTTAGACAGGTACGTGCCGGGTAAAACTGTGAGGGACGGGAAAAACCCACCGTGGTACAACAACAAAGTTAGGAAACTACTGCGAAAGCAAAGAGAGCTCCACTCCAAGTTTAAACGCAGCCAAAACCTCTCAGACAAACAGAAGCTAAACGATGTCAAAGTTAGCGTAAGGAGGGCTATTCGTGAAGCGTTCAGTGAATTCGAAAGTAAAATTCTATGTACCGACTTGACAGAAAATCCTAGGAAGTTCTGGTCTTACGTTAAATCAGTAAGTGGATCGAAACAGCATATCCAGACACTACGGGATGATGATGGCATTGAAACAGAGGATGACACGCGTAAAGCTGAAATACTAAACACCTTTTTCCAAAGCTGTTTCATAGAGGAAGACCGCACTGCAGTTCCTTCTCTAAATCCTCGCACAAACGAAAAAATGGCTGACATCGAAATAAGTGTCCAAGGAATAGAAAAGCAACTGGAATCACTCAATAGAGGAAAGTCCACTGGACCTGATGGGATACCAATTCGATTCTACACAGAGTACGCGAAAGAACTTGCCCCCCTTCTAACAGCCGTGTACCGCAAGTCTCTAGAGGAACGGAGGGTTCCAAATGATTGGAAAAGAGCACAGATAGTCCCAGTCTTCAAGAAGGGTCGTCGAGCAGATGCGCAAAACTATAGACCTATATCTCTGACGTCGATCTGTTGTAGAATTTTAGAACATGTTTTTTGCTCGAGTATCATGTCGTTTTTGGAAACCCAGAATCTACTATGTATGAATCAACATGGATTCCGGAAACAGCGATCGTGTGAGACCCAACTCGCTTTATTTGTTCATGAGTCCCAGAAAATATTAGATACAGGCTCCCAGGTAGATGCTATTTTTCTTGACTTCCGGAAGGCGTTCGATACAGTTCCGCACTGTCGCCTGATAAACAAAGTAAGAGCCTACGGAATATCAGACCAGCTGTGTGGCTGGATTGAAGAGTTTTTAGCAAACAGAACACAGCATGTTGTTATCAATGGAGAGACGTCTACAGACGTTAAAGTAACCTCTGGCGTGCCACAGGGGAGTGTTATGGGACCATTACTTTTCACAATATATATAAATGACCTAGTAGATAGTGTCGGAAGTTCCATGCGGCTTTTCGCGGATGATGCTGTAGTATACAGAGAAGTTGCAGCATTAGAAAATTGTAGCGAAATGCAGGAAGATCTGCAGCGGATAGGCACTTGGTGCAGGGAGTGGCAACTGACCCTTAACATAGACAAATGTAATGTATTGCGAATACATAGAAAGAAGGATCCTTTATTGTATTATTATATGATAGCGGAACAAACACTGGTAGCAGTTACTTCTGTAAAATATCTGGGAGTATGCGTGCGGAACGATTTGAAGTGGAATGATCATATAAAATTAATTGTTGGTAAGGCGCGTACCAGGTTGAGATTCATTGGTAGAGTGCTTAGAAAATGTAGTCCATCAACAAAGGAGGTGGCTTACAAAACACTCGTTCGACCTATACTTGAGTATTGCTCATCAGTGTGGCATCCGTACCAGATCGGTCTGACGGAGGAGATAGAGAAGATCCAAAGAAGAGCGGCGCGTTTCGTCACAGGGTTATTTGGTAACCGTGATAGCGTTACGGAGATGTTTAATAAACTCAAGTGGCAGACTCTGCAAGAGAGGCGCTCTGCATCGCGGTGTAGCTTGCTCGCCAGGTTTCGAGAGGGTGCGTTTCTGGATGAGGTATCGAATATATTGCTTCCCCCTACTTATACCTCCCGAGGAGATCACGAATGTAAAATTAGAGAGATTAGAGCGCGCACGGAGGCTTTCAGACAGTCGTTCTTCCCGCGAACCATACGCGACTGGAACAGGAAAGGGAGGTAATGACAGTGGCACGTAAAGTGCCCTCCGCCACACACCGTTGGGTGGCTTGCGGAGTATAAATGTAGATGTAGATGTAGATGTAGGCTGCAGTAGGTACTGGGAGATGAAAAAGCTTGCATAGGATAGAATAGCATGGAGAGCTGCATCAAACTAGTCTCAGGACTGAAGACCACAACAACAACAATCAGTTTTGAAAATACTGTCTCAAGTAGCAAAAGCGCTCGTGGGTTATCTTACCCTTTTGCTCGTGAAGTTTGTGTGCACAACTGCCCTAAAGACGAAACTCAGAAACTGGTTCTACAACTTCATTGCTCATTTGTACTGTTTACTTTTCGATATGTAGATTATGCACTGTTGTAGTCCTACTACAATTGATTTTGGAGCCTACGTTCTAGGCGCACTGGGTAGGTTAAGAGCATTGCCCTTGGAAGACAAGGTTTCGCGTTCGAGTCTCGGTCCGGCAGACAGTTTTAATCTGCCAGAGTCAAAGATTCACTCTTGTTTTTTAGCAGTTCTCCAGTCTTTATTGGAATTTATCTCCACTGGAGGCATACAGTACAGTGGCATCTAACTAAAGCAAAAGGTACGTCTACTGTTCCTACATCTACATCTACATGTACATGGTTACTCTGAAATTAACACTTAAGTGTCTGGCAGAGGGTTCATCGAACCATTTTCATACTACTTCTCTATCATTCCACTCTCGAATGTCGCGTGGTAAAAAGGAACACCTAAATCTTTCCGTTCGCGCTCTGATTTGTCTTATTTTATTATGATGATCATTTCTCCCTACGTAGGAGGGTGTCAACAAAATATTTTCGCATTCGGAAGAGAAAGTTGGTGATTGAAATTTCGTAAACAGATCTCGCCTCAAAGAAGATCTTCTTTGTTTCAGTGACTGCCACCCCAACTCGAGAATCATATCAGTGACACTCTCACACCTATTGCGCGATAACACGACGCGAGTTGCCCTTCTTTGGACTTTTTCTATGTCCTCCGTCAATCCTACCTGGTAAGGATCCCACACCGTGCAGCAGTATTCCAGCAGAGGACGGACAAGTGTAATGTAGGCTGTCTCTTTCGTGGGTTTGTCGCATCTTTTAATTGTTCTGCTAACAAAGCGCAGTCTTTGTTTCGCCTTCCCCACAATATTATCTATGTGATCTTTCCAATTTAAGTTGCTCGTAGTTGTAATTCCTAGGTATTTAGTCGAATTGACAGCCCTTAGATTTGTGCGGTTTATCGTATACCCAAAATTTATCAAATTTCTTTGAGTACCCATGTGGATGATCTCGCACTTTTCTTTTTTTAGTGCCAGTTGCCACTTTTCGCACCGTACAGAAATTCTCTCTAGATCATTTTGTAATTGGAACTGATCGTCTGATGAGTTTATTAGACGGTAAATTACAGCGTCATCTGCAAACAATCTAATGGGGCTGCTCAGATTATCACCTAGATCATTTATGTAAATCAGAAACAACAGAGGGCCTATGACACTAGCTTGCGGAACGCCAGATATCACTTCTGTTCTACTCTATGATTTACCGTCTACCACTACGAACTGTGACCTCTCTGAGAGGAAATCGCGAATCCAGTCACACAACTGAAACGATACTCCATATGCAAGCAATTTGATTAATAGTCGCTTGTGAGGGACGGTATCAAAAGCCTTCTGGAAATCTAGGAACGTGGAATCGATCTGAGATCCCTTGTCGACAGCATTCATTACTTCATGAGAATAAAGAGCTAGCTGCGTTGCACAAGAACGATATTTTCTGAATCCATGTTGGTTATGTATCAATAAGTCATTTTCTTCAAGGTGATTCATAAAGTTCGAATACAATGTATGCTCCAAAATCCTACTGCAAATTGAAGTCAGTGATATGGGTTTGTAATTCAGTGGGTTACTTCTATTTCCTTTCTTGAATATTGGTGTGACCTGTGCTACTTACCAGTCTTTAGGAACAGACCCTTCGTCAAGTGAGCGGTTGTATATGATTGCTAAGAAAGGCGTTAATGTGTCTGTATACTCTGAAAGAAACTTGATTGGTATACCATCTGGACCGGAAGACTTGCCTTTCTTAAATGTTTTGTGTTGTTTCGCAACACCTACGATATCTACTTTTATTTCACTCATGCTAACAGCTGTTCTGGTTTCGAATTCTGGAATATTTACTTCGTCTTCTTTCGCGAAGGAATTACGGAAAACTGTATTTAGTAACTCCCCTTTAGTGGCTCCATCATCGGTAACATTTGCATCGCTATCGCGCAGTGACTGTTTTCTCCACTGGTGTACTTTACATACGACCAGAATCTCTTTGGGTTTTCTACCACATTTTGAGACAATATTTCATTGTGGAAACTATTAAAAGCATCTCGCATTGACGTCAGCACTAAATTTCGAGTTTCCGCGAAACATAGCCAGTCTTGGGGATTTTGCGTTCTTCTGAATTTGGCATCTTTTTTCGTCGCTTCTGCAACAGTGTTCTCACGTGATTTGTGTACTATGGTGGATCAGTCTCGCCTCTTTCCCCCTTTCGGGCTAGTCAGTACGGACTGAGCGTCAGTGGCTTTATTAGGATGCTTTATAGAAGGACACGGGGTCAGTGCCGCTCTCCCGGCCGTCGTTAGCTTTCCAGGCCTTGGAGTCGCTACCTCTCAAAAGTAGCTCCACATTTGGCTAGATGAGGCTGAGCGCACCCATTCCAGTCCTACTACCACGGAAATATCTGTGGCTGATTATTGAGCCATGGAGGCGGACGTACAGTGTCGTCAAAACAGCGAAGGTGATTCGGAGACGCACCAATAACACATATTATTCCTGCTTTTGCCATTTTATCGTTCTGAAAAGTTCCTGTAGATCAGATGGGAACACTATTAACGATATAAAATCTCCATTGTCTGTTTCTCTCTCTCTGCATTGTTACAGAAGGCATTGAAGAACATGGTTACACATGTATTCCACAATGTGCTAGAGCATATTAAATTGCAGAACTTTCTGTTGGGCAACGCCTGCTCCAATGTAATTTTCACAGAAACTCCTAAAATCAGTTTTATGTTATTTTGTATTTATTAATGTAGGAAATAAATTTCCTGTATGAGGTCGCTATCCTGCCTAGATAGCTCAATAAAATTTCTTTATTTATTACGATGTATGGCTACTGCCGGCATTAGATATCGACAATCTTAGAACTTCTAAGAGAATATTCTATGGCTATTGAACTGACTGGGCTTAGGCACCGTGTTTGGTACTGACACAGAAGCATCTGTGGTATCGCCCAGGGATCGCGGTGCCACACCAAAGACGACGATGCAAATCGATACCACAGCATTAGAGAGAGTTCGCTGCAATCCACAACAACCAACTAAGGACTGGGCACTCCAAAAGACCGCGCTTTCCTCTCAGCGTAGCAACGCCCTCTCGCTGAGATCATTACAGTGTCGAGCGTGCAAGCGCTCTGACGCCTTTGAGACAGCTACAGCAGTCAACATCATAGTGTAGCACGGTGACACTTGAAGTTCCTGACGTAATGTATTTCCGTAAATGCTGCGTTTTGTTCTGCAAGAGAACAGTTTGTTAATTTGTGCGTCAAGTGATGCTTACATAGTCAGTGAGAGTTGTAAATTATCAAGCAATCCTGTGGCAAAGGACTGTGTCTAAGTTAAGTAAATCTTTTATTAATTTATATAATAAAGTAAACTAATGTTTGTGTGTCCTAGTTTGATGAGCCTTTTTCCAGAGCAATCAAAGAACCCAGAGTTATGACCGGACAAAAGTGATTTCGTCTGGTCAAAACAATTTCTTTTATAATTTCTGACATTTTTTATATCTGATGATGACAGTAGCCAAAGCGTCGTAATAAATTAAGAAATTTTAACAAGTAATCTAGACGGTTATATTCACAATACATTTTGCAATTAATGTCAGCACTGTATCGGTCAGGTGAATTGAGGAGCAACCAATCAAAGCGTATATTGTATAACTGTGGACAACATTGAGTTTTATATAGTTTCTGGTGGTATTTTATGTGCTCTACATGGCCCACCAATCAGATTACGTCTGTCTGTATATAGTAACACCAGAAACGTATCTTGAAAATGAACGGTTAAAACAAATTGTATACTGTCAAGTGGTTCAAATGGCTCTGAGCACTATGGGACTTAACATCTGAGGTTATCAGTCCCCTAGAACTTAGAACTACTTAAACGTAACTAACCTAAGGACATCACACACATCCATGCCCGAGGCAGGATTCGAACCTGCGACCGTAGCGGTCGCGCGGATCCAGACTGAAGCGCCTAGAAATGCTCGGCCACACCGGCCGGTGTATATTGTCCACATGACTAAATGAATCAGAATGTATAGTGTCCACAATTTACGTTTCAGTCTGCTGTTGTTTCATCTAATCATGCAGTACTGTCGAGTTTAACTTTTGTCAATGCTTGCAGCTCTTCAAAGCTTTAGTCGGCATTGTTGCCTTCTGGTATTGTTTGACATCGTTTTAGCAAAATTGTTATTGTTAGTACTGCATAGCAGCAGTATTCTGTTGTGTTTTGTGTGTACTGCGTACTATGGATTTGGAAGAGGAAAGTTTGACTGTAGGGGAGGAGCGTAAAGATCACAGAAAAACAACGAAGAAGAAATCAGAAAGAGAAGTGGAAACTAAAATCAGGTAAATCTTCTGTTTACGTCCGCAGCTCGTGGTCGTGCGGTAGCGTTCTCGCTTCCCACGCCCGGGTGCCCGGGTTGGATTCCCGGCGGGTTCAGGGATTTTCTCTGCCTCGTGATGACTGGGTGTTGTGTGATGTCCTTTGTGATGTCCTTAGGTTAGTTAGGTTTAAGTAGTTCTATGTTCTAGGGGACTGATGACCATAGATGTTAAGTCCCATAGTGCTCAGAGCCATTTGAACCATTTTTCTTCTGTTTATATCGTCGTATTAGAAAAACAGAAATTGTTTCAGTTTCCTGGATATCGTGAGATATTGTGATAAAGATCCTCTTTTAATGAATTTTGATACTCCCAGCCAACTTAGAGAGGGTTGTCTTAATTTCTGCTCTATCCCAGTAAACCTTCTATATAGAACCAATAGAAATGCCTTTTCTACAACAAGTAAAAAACACTAAGATCAAAAAATATCGTATATTCTGGATGAAAGCAGTCCAAAAAGTCTATGCATTCGCCTAGAAAGTGCCTAAGTAAACCAACAGCTGTCACAGTGAAATATCACGTAAGTCGGGGATTTAATATAGATTCGCACTATTTTTCATTTTAATTTTCCTTCTTAATGAAGTGTATGTTTGTACCTATACGAAACAGGAAATAATTTTAACAGACTCTGGAACACGTGCTGTTAATGTTTCAACGTGCTGATCTAAACAACGAACGTTATTATTGCATAAAGTGAAGTAAGTGACTATCGCACGCTAACACTGGTTTTTGTAAATTGGAGGTAAAATCAGGGAGTGAGAAAACTCCTGTATGTGCTGCATTTTTTCGGAAACTTTTTGGTATTGGACAAATAAGATTAAACACCACTGCGAAAGAAATTGCATCTGGGAGAGGACAAACAGATAGAAAAGAGGGTGATCGTAAGATTGCAAAGTATGAAACTAAAAGAAAGCATGTGGTAGAACTCTTATCAAAACTGAAAGCCACCGGAAGTCATTACAATAGGAACAAAAGACAAAGACTGTATTTCTCGTGTGAATTAAATATAAGCAAGCTTTTAAAATTATACAACAACTCAGCAGCAACTGATATCAAAGTAAAATTCACCAGAATTTTCAACTCCAAATTCAATTTGGTTTTGGCTCCCCTGCCAGTAATAGATGCAGTTATTGCCTTACAACGCGGCATGAAATTCAGAGTGCTGTAGATACAAAATCAAAAATAGAAGTTAATGACTGAACTTCGCACTCATAGGCTGAAAGCTCGAACTTTTTATAAATTAATAAAGACGTCGCCATGAAGCAGTCACCACATGGAAGTAAAACCTTTGCATTGGACTCGCAGCAAGTCCAGCCTCTGCGAAAACTGAATATTGGAGAGGCATATTATGTCCGAAAAATTGCATTTTGTAGCTTCTGTGTAACAAATATAGAAACCACACACCCTCTTTTCTATGCATGGAATGAAGCTCAAGTTGGAAGAGGGCAATAAGAAATTGCATCAGCCATCACAGATTTTCTTTCTAAAACATCCTTTGACCGGGTTACATCATCTCTCAGATTCTTTGCTGATGGCTGTGGTGGCCAGAATAAAAATCAACATCTGATTCATGCTACTGCTTTCTGGCTACTGAAAAGTTCTCCATTACATAAAAGGGGGGTATCTATATTTCACAGTTCGAGGACATTCCTTTTTACCTGCAAACAGGGTCTTTGGACGAGTTGAGAGAATACTGAGCCAAATTCCAGAAGTTTTGAACACAATGGAAAGAAAAACAACTTAATTTTTTTCACGGACTTCAGAGGTTCCATGTAGCAGCATCATTGCAGAAGATATAGAATGTGGTTGTTTACAGGAACAACCAGTAACTGACAAAATTTAGTTAATTCTGTCTCTAAAGAATTATTGTGTAGAGTAATTTTTAATGTAATTTAAGGCTTTGTAGCGTTCCCTCAGGTAAATATTAGTGTTACTTTGTTGTAAGTTTTATAATTAATGTAAAAGCAATCGATAATTACTGTAAGTTAATAATTATTTTCAGGTTTTAAGGCTCGTGTGAATTAATGAAATTTAATACTAAAATACCTATCAAAATATGTAATGCTCTACGTGACCAATCCAAACGTATATTGTCCAAAACATAAACTGATTTTCCTGAAAAATTTGAATCAACGGACGTCATATGCTTTGATTAGTTGCTTCTCAATTTATCTCCATATGGTTTGTTGATAATTGAACCTTTATTGTCTGGACAAATGCAGCACTGAAGGTCTCGTTCTTGCCAATGATCACAATGACTACTGCGAGGGTGGAATTTCAGTAGAAAGAAAGGACAAGCTGATCGACATTCCCTACGTTTTCTTGATCGTTCTCTTCTTGACCAGAAGCTTGGTGTGAGCTTTCACACAGTTCAGCCTTCGAGTTAACGCTCAGTTGGTCCCGTCCTTGAGATCACCTGGAAATTGCACAACGAATCCGCCGACAGCTCTGCCCGAACAACGCGCACTTCCTATTCGTGGTTACGTTCACTTCTCAGTACCTGCGCAGCCCAGAAACAAGAATAAACCCTGGTACAGCATTAAAACCTGGTTCCAGGATAGGCATGTATGTAAATGAACATTACTATTACATTGTCTGCAGCTTCCGGGCTGTTTACGGCAAAAAACGTCATATATAATGAACTAAGCGTCGTATAATGACATTATTTTGTAGGTACATTCAATGGTGTATGTGAACACCGTCTGCAAAACGTGTCGAGAATACTTCTAACAGTAAAGAAATTCGAAATGGAAACGTCGTACCTGATGCCAAAATCAACAGCAAAATGTATTAAGAAACAAACTTTTTTCTTTCATTAGCCTATGGCGAGTGTCAGCGAGAAAAAGTTTCACTAAGGTTTGAAATTATGTGTAAACTTTGTTGCAAGTCACTAGGTGCTCCTGTTTTCAAATATTGGATGAATAAAATCTGGTTATTCGCATGTCGTGGACTAAACTTCTTTTTCACCCCCACCCTTACCCCTTTGGTAGGTAGGTGATCCTTACCCCTACAGCGTATCCTTCTAGACAGTAAACGGTATGTGTACCAAGCTTGGTTGAAATCGGTTCAGTGATTTCGGACGAGATGTGGAACTTATATACATACATTTTTATAATATGTATGTATTTTTTTTTGTGATCCGAGATTGATGAAATAAAAGCCTATACTGTGGCCAAAGCTGTACTCAAGTTTCCTGCGAAAACTCCATGGAAATTCGTCAGATAGTTTTGGAGATTAGCGGGTTCAGACAGACAGACAGACAAGGAAGTTTTCGTAAACCTTCAAATAACGATATCCTTTTTTCCGTGGTCCGACTTTGATGAACTAAATCCTATCCGGCGCCCCAAACTATGATTAAATTACCTGCGAAAACCCCCATGAGGATTCGTCTAGTAGTTTGGGAGATTATCGTGTTCAAAGACAAACAGACACGATTGTTTCATAGACTTAGTATACAGGGTGTTACAAAAAGGTACGGCCAAACTTTCAGGAAACATTCCTCACACATAAATAAAGAAAAGTTGTTACGTGGACATGTGTCCGGAAACGCTTAATTTCCATGTTAGAGATCATTTTAGTTTCGTCATTCCAACGTGATCAAATTGTAAATTTTCACAATCAACATGTGTGGGGTGACGAGAACCCGCACGCAATTGTACAATCACGTCATCAACACAGATTTTATACGGGATACTCTACCTGTGCTGCTAGAACATGTGCCTTTACAAGTACGACACAACATGTGGTTCATGCACGATGGAGCTCCTGCACATTTCAGTCGAAGTGTTCGTACGCTTCTCAACAACAGATTCGGTGACCGATGGATTGGTAGAGACGGACAAATTCAATGGCCTCCACGCTCTCCTGACCTCAACCCTCTTGACTTTCATTTACGGGGGCATTTGAAAGCTCTTGTCTACGCAACCGCGGTACCAAATGTAGAGACTCTTCGTGCTCGTATTGTGGACGGCTGTGATACAATACGCCATTCTCCGTACTCATCAGCGCATCAGGCATTCCATGCGTCGGAGGGTGGATGCATTTTGAACATTTCCTGTAACAAAGTGTTTGAAGTCACAATGGTACGTTCTGTTGCTGTGTGTTTCCATTCCATGATTAATGTGATTTGACGAGAAGTAATAAAATGAGCTCTAACATGGAAAGTAAGCGTTTCCGGACACATGTATACATAACATATTCTCTTTCTTTGTGTGTGAGAAATGTTTCCTGAAAGTTTGGCCGTACCTTTTTGTAACACCCTGTAGATATAAATAATTAGTATTGTGCAGAAACCTCAGAGCGCGAGTTCTACGCCCACTTGTCCAGTTTTTTTTTTTTTTTTTTTTTTTTTTTTTTTTTTTTTTTTTTACTTTAAGCACGCTTATGGTCGATCTAGTAAATGATGATGAAGACTCATGCTCCTTGACAGAGCGTAGGTAAGACCCGCACCGCCGTACTAGGCAAGGTCCTAGTTCAGGTGGTTTCAAATGGTTCAAATGGCTCTGAGCACTATGGGAGTTAACATTTGTGGTCATCAGTCCCCTAGAACTTAGAACTACTTAAACCTAACTAACCTAAGAACATCACACACATCCATGCCCGAGGCAAGATTCGAGCCTGCGACCGTCGCAGTCGCGCGGTTCCGGACTGAGCGCCTAGAACCGCTAGACCACCGCGGCCGGCTCAGGTGGTTTGCCACTGCCTTTCTCCGACCGTAATGGGTATGAATGATGATGAGGAAGACGACACAGCAACAGTCATCTCGAGGCAGGTGAAAACCACCTGATCCCACCGGGAATCGAACCCGGGACCCCGTGCTCGGGAAGCGAGAACGCTACCGCGAGACCACGAGCTGCGGACTGGCCTAGCAAAAAGCGGATCTTAATTGATTATTAATAAACTACTGAAAATATCCATCTCACTGTATTTCTATGTAACATAGGTAGTTCGGCTTTTACTGCAAAACGTCTGGCTAAATATAACGCTGATCCGGCCTATTTGCTTCAGTGACTGTGTCCGTATGCTTCTTAAATACTCGTACAGGATCACAACTTACTACGGAAGTTGGTGCACTGCACAGGTCACCAACATATCAAAATGGCTCTGTGCACTATGGGACAACTTCCGAGGTCATCAGTCCCCTATAACTTAGAACTACTTAAACCTAACTAAGGACATCACACACATCCATGCCCGAGGCAGGATTCGAACCTGCGACCGTAGCGGTCGCGCGGTTTCAGACTATAGCGCCTAGAACCGCTCGGCCACCCCGGCAGGCCACCAACATATCCTTCATATTTTGTGAGTTACTGCTCCAAACAACACGCAAATCCTCTCGCCCCATGCGTTTCTCAACTTTACATTGCATTACCCGGCAATTTCCTCCTCCTGTTGGTTTCGTCTCTGGTCTTCTTGGTTTGTCTGACTCGTTCCGGTTGTTTGACAATTACAGATTACAACATTGCACCATGTTGTATGCAACAGTTTGAATATTTATTTATGAACAGAACTCTAGCTTAGCCGCAGCTTGCTTGCTGTTTGCTGTTGCGCTTTCGAGAAATCCGCAACATTGCTGTTAATAGCCGGCCGAGGTGGCCGAGCGGTTCTAGGCGCTACAGTCTGGAACCGCGCGACCGCAACGGTCGCAGGTTCGAATCTTGCCTCGGGCATGGATGTGTGTGATGTCCTTAGGTTAGTTAGGTTTAAGTAGTTCTAAGTCTAGGGGACTGATGACCTCAGAAGTTAAGTCCCATAGTGCTCAGAGCCATTTGAACCATTTTTTGCTGTTAATACGCGAGGTAAGTGGGGATTTTGATTAGAGCCAGGTAACTATTTTACTTCAGTTGCACATTTAATATAAAGACAAGTTTTATACAGACCACTTACAGTTCAGTTCAAATTAGGTTTTGTTTAGTCAAAGGTTAGCACACGAATGTAAGCTGGATAACAATTTGTCAACACTTAGTTTTGGTATTACGTAGATTTTTTATAGAGTGGGAGGTAAAGTTTGGCTACATTTCAAACAGAAACAAATATACACTCCTGGAAATGGAAAAAAGAACACATTGACACCGGTGTGTCAGACCCACCATACTTGCTCCGGACACTGCGAGAGGGCTGTACAAGCAATGATCACACGCACGGCACAGCGGACACACCAGGAACCGCGGTGTTGGCCGTCGAATGGCGCTAGCTGCGCAGCATTTGTGCACCGCCGCCGTCAGTGTCAGCCAGTTTGCCGTGGCATACGGAGCTCCATCGCAGTCTTTAACACTGGTAGCATGCCGCGACAGCGTGGACGTGAACCGTATGTGCGGTTGACGGACTTTGAGCGAGGGCGTATAGTGGGCATGCGGGAGGCCGGGTGGACGTACCGCCGAATTGCTCAACACGTGGGGCGTGAGGTCTCCACAGTACATCGATGTTGTCGCCAGTGGTCGGCGGAAGGTGCACGTGCCCGTCGACCTGGGACCGGACCGCAGCGACGCACGGATGCACGCCAAGACCGTAGGATCCTACGCAGTGCCGTAGGGGACCCCACCGCCACTTCCCAGCAAATTAGGGACACTGTTGCTCCTGGGGTATCGGCGAGGACCATTCGCAACCGTCTCCATGAAGCTGGGCTACGGTGCCGCACACCGTTAGGCCGTCTTCCGCTCACGCCCCAACATCGTGCAGCCCGCCTCCAGTGGTGTCGCGACAGGCGTGAATGGAGGGACGAATGGAGACGTGTCGTCTTCAGCGATGAGAGTCGCTTCTGCCTTGGTGCCAATGATGGTCGTATGCGTGTTTGGCGCCGTGCAGGTGAGCGCCACAATCAGGACTGCATACGACCGAGGCACACAGGGCCAACACCCGGCATCCTGGTGAGGGGAGCGATCTCCTACACTGGCCGTACACCACTGGTGATCGTCGAGGGGACACTGAATGGTGCACGGTACAACCGTCATCGAACCCATCGTTCTACCATTCCTAGACCGGCAAGGGAACTTGCTGTTCCAACAGGACAATGCACGTCCGCATGTATCCCGTGCCACCCAACGTGCTCTAGAAGGTGTAAGTCAACTACCCTGGCCAGCAAGATCTCCGGATCTGTCCCCCATTGAGCATGTTTGGGACTGGATGAAGCGTCGTCTCACGCGGTCTGCACGTCCAGCACGAACGCTGGTCCAACTGAGGCGCCAGGTGGAAATGGCATGGCAAGTCGTTCCACAGGACTACATCCAGCATCTCTACGATCGTCTCCATGGGAGAATAGCAGCCTGCATTGCTGCGAAAGGTGGATATACACTGTACTAGTGCCGACATTGTGCATGCCTGTGTCTATGTGCCTGTGGTTCTGTCAGTGTGATCATGTGATGTATCTGACCCCAGGAATGTGTCAATAAAGTTTCCCCTTCCTGGGACAATGAATTCACGGTGTTCTTATTACAATTTCCAGGAGTGTATTTGGGAGGTTACACGATCAGAATTTTTCAACATTTTCTGAGAAACATTATCGGACTGAAACTAACGACGGCCATCCACGGCAACGTTCTTGCTACAAGCTTCACATATTTTCTGCAGCCTTAAAACAACAAATTCTAAGCACTAGTAATCTAGTCTCCAGCAATATTTGTTAGCATCCTTTGTAAGCCCGCTCAATGAGGAATACAGAATACGTCAATTTGTAAACAAAGTTTTTTTTAATTTCAAAGTTCAAATTAGGGGAGTAGTTCAACATGAAAAGACGTGTAGAACATGCGCAGTTCTACATATAATACCTTTCACGAGAGATCATATGGGGGCTGGTAGTTGTCTAATAACTGAACTGTAAAGACCGCTATCTAAGTTCGCTGTTTGGATTGCTCTATTTGTGCTAGCTGTCATCGAATGTGAATCATTGGCGAACACAGACCACTAATCATTTCCTTTCGAGTCGCAAAAGTGTGTGCACACCAAGTTTGGTGGGAAAAATGGGGCTTTTGGAACATATGAAACGGGATTGCAGCACCCTGCAAATCTGTCTACACAACTGCAGCAGGCATTCCATTCGTGACAGTCGTACGTAGTAAGACTTGTGCGGAGACGGAATCTGTTGACATTTCTGCAGAGTACCAAGACACTTCCAGCAGTCTTCCCACTTTCGCATTTGTTGGCTTCGCCAGCACTGAACCAAACGAAATAATACCAAGACAACGATTTTAGAATGAATTATGTATTCAAAGAGGTAGTAAAACTTCGCATGATCTTCACACACAACATAGATCTGAAGTATCCTACAATTAACCAAGTAAACAATGATTTTAAAAGCGTACAATGCTGACAGGGAATGTCTATAAAAGTCAAGCAGCTTAATCAGTTAATATGTTAATGCATGACTCAGGGAAGTGGGGTGGTGTTTCTCTCAGCTCTAAGCAAGTGAACAAAGTTAACTAGCTCCCAACAATCATTTCTACAAATTAGGTGCTCAGTGCTGCAGTCTTGCCTCAAATGTCTTCTCTTCAAAAATTAATTACATTATTCGCTTTCCAGTATATACATCTTATTCATCCTTGCTGTCTTTTACAATCAGTTTTTCTTCATCTTAAAGATGCAATCACAACACAGCACTACCAAATATGTCCATCAGCTACCACATTTCAACTAATAATGTGAGAGACTGCGTAAAGGCAAGGACTACAAGACCAAAGATTACTTAATAATAACATAACTTGTTATTTCTCTGACGTGCACATCGATAACAGACAAAACTAAAAATCACATGTCCACCTTACAAATGTAATACTCTCGAACAAGGGTACCTCGGGGAAATTTGCTGGAAAAAATTCAAATGCCGATTTCCGTGAGATATCAAAGAGTATTCTGCAACTTAATACGTACCGATCTCTCAGCATTAGAGAAAAAATTGAGGCACTAGTCTACAACTATTTTGCCAAAATATAGTAAAAATTCTTTTATTAAACTTTTGTTTGTAAGTAATTGACTTTCTTGCTACTTAAAAATGGCACAATTCCAAACAAAATTTTGGCATATCAGCAGCTTTTCATTTCCAGAAACGGGATTTTGATCTGTTCCGATTTCTGTTCACGTCCTTCCTTGATGGCCAAGGTTTATGTGATCCTGTGGCTTGTAACAAGCTACCGTCTTGATATTGGTGAATTACTGTACAAATTTTCTGAAAATGTTTGACTGGGCAGCAATCTTATATGGAAGCGAAACGTGAAAGATGAACACTGCGGACAAGAAGAGAATGCAGACTTATGAAATGTGGCGCAACAAAAGATTAGGTGGGTGGATGATGTAAGTGATGGAGAGATACTGCACCTATTTGGAGTGAAATTCGTGTGCCACAATTTGACTAAAACAGGCGGTAATTTGATAGTAGAACCCAATAAATAGTTTGTTTGGAGGTGGTGTAAGGCTACACCGGGTATGTTTTTCAAGCGATTTCCTTTCGAAAGCAGAGTGATTTCGTCACCAAAGAAAGGCAGATGATTGTGTTTCCGTACGCAAATGAAATGTTTTGAAGTAGGGCAAGAGGAAGTAGACATTTTTTGTTTGTTTTCTTGCCGCAAACAGTATTGGTAACATACGGACGAAAGAGTCGATCCGCGACATATTATTTTAGAGTAGTGCCACATTCGTTGGGACTAAGGAGAGTTGATAGAGAGGACATAGTCGACGAGACTTACATCTGTGAGTGCGTGAAGAAACTTAAAATGTCGAAATGTAAAGTGGCATATATGTAATTACAAAGATATAATGACTCTTTGCTTTTTATACGAAAATGAGGATTACCATTAATTACCCGTGGTTTACAGGGAAAAGGTGTTATAGACTTCTCTGGAATAATGAAAGCGAGATTTTGATGTTGAAATGATTTCGTAGAAAATGAGATGTTAAAACAGGAGATGGAATGCGAGAAATATTGCGAGAATTTTTAGAAAGAGAGAGATATTTGTAAATGAATATTAATTTATTCTAGGTATCAGTACAGTGTAAGTTATTTGAAGCATTTGTACTCATTTTTGTTATTCAGCTTGCAGCTAGCTATTTACTTAAAAGATTTCAATTACAGCTTTAGCGAGTAGTAATTACGGAAGTTTGCTGTTGATTGTGAATGTTGTCCAAACTGGACCACATTAAATCCGCGTGGGGTCCTATTACGACTCTTCTGATTTTCAGAAAGTGTCGTAGCTTGGTGTCTATTCACCAAGTAGGTAAAATGAAAATACATTTCACGAGAGTTGGCCGAAGGTTTGACTTGTATTGCTGCAGTCTTTCGCGGGAGATGCCAACAACATTCTTCAAAAATGTAGATGCTTTTTTCTGGAATCTGCGGACTACACTTCTTATACTAGGAAGCCACTATTAAATTTTTAAAAAGTCCCAGTGTTTTCTGTTGAAGCACAGCACTGAACTTCATTGGTACCCCATCAACACCAACCTCATCGTATTTAGTTTCGAATACGGCGTTTTGCCCAGTTTCTTGGCGACCGAATTTTAAAATATTCACCATGTAAAACACTTCGCTTGTCTCATGAAACGCGATACTCACGATTTTTATGGCCTAACAGTGGAATCTAGAAGGTAAAAATCGTAGGAGGTCAACGGTCGACTATTGTAATCAGATTCAAATGTATGTGGGGCGCAGTAATTATGCAGAGATGAAGAAGTTTGCATAAGACAGGCTAGCATGGAGAGATGTACCTAGGGTTGTCACTATTCTATGAGGTTTCGAGATTGCAGCCGGATCATGTTCACTTCTTGACACAATATTTCGATTGGTGAGTGTTCGCCACTGAAGACTCCAGTGGCGAACACTCATCTGAAGATGGCTGGACAGTTGCAAACCGAAATATTGTGGCAAGAAGTCAACATGATCCGGCTGAAATCCCGAAACCTCATAGAATGTTCAGTGCGCCGGGAAAACTTTAAGAGTCACAAATGTTTGTCAGGTCCAAAAATAGAAAAGCCAGATCTGGCGCTATATTTAGACGGAGATCTTGCCCTTAAAGCTGGGCTATCTATATTAAACTTAAATAGGAACTGTTGCGTATTTTAAATCGTATATTGATAATCATTTGTAATCTGTTTTAGCGAGATAAAACTTAAAGGCATTTCAACTAAAAAATAATCGGAATACAGCCTTATAATTTGGCAAATGTGACAGCAACTACGTGCCCAGTCTTTTTCGTTGCTCAGCCTTCTTTCTAAGGTTATTTTATGTCGAATGAAACTAAATGTTCTTCATTAACCAAAATAAACAATTATCTATTCTTATGGAAAGGAAAACTAAAAAAAATATTAAATAACTTCACTCATTTCAATGAGAATTATAAACAAACAAATATAATCGCTAGTTAAATATTAATATACCTCATTTGAACTTACTTTACCAAAAACTTTAAATTCTTGGAAATCATTTCATGGAATTCTTGACAGCATAACTTTCAATTACACAACTATAACATCATGTCTGTTATTGTGTTGGTTTCTAATTTACTGCATTTCTTTATGCACTGAGCGTGTTTGAAATAGAACACTCTTTCAACATTGGCATTGTGGCCTGGAATTGAAAGTAATATTCTGCCGGGTTCAATAAGTGCAAATAAAATTCTTCACTATGACACTATCTAAAATGAAATGTCAGCTTTTCGTGAGTTAAAAACTTTATAAGGTCAGAGTTGTCTTTTTTTTTGTTCCATGAATTTCATGAAACTTTGTCACTGACAAAGAATTTACTGTCAACCAACTTCATACGTTTTTCCTGGAATAACATTGTTTGGTGTATCTACAAATTCTTATAGTTTAACTCCTTAATCAATTTATAATTATTCCTCACACTTACCGTTATTAACAGGGAACAGGCCTTAGTTGTGGGCTCTATATTTCATCGCTAAGAAGCCTAACAAAAAGCAAGAAAAGCCATATTTGTATATGTTTGGCCGGACACAATGGTATAAAGCCGTATATGTTGACCTAAAGCCGGATCTCTGGCATTCCTAGATGCAATATATTCGGACTAATGATTACAACAACGACTATAGAACATTTTATGCTGCTAGACCGGTGAATCAGCAATAGTAGTACTGGAATTGAGAGAGGTTACGGGACTGAAGAGTCTTCACTCGCGGCGGAACATCACACACACACACACACACACACACACACACACACGCACACACACGTAAATGAAAAATGGGGAGATGTTTTCTGTGGAAATAATAATTCCGTCGACAGTTAATGTCTTTGTTTACAGAGACAGTGATGCACGGCGTAGACAACAGCACGCCTCCACAGAAGGGGAATACATTGCTTGCGCCATGCTGGAACTTTCAGACGTCGAGACGACTGTCAAGAGGCATCTGCTCACAGCTGGCTGTTAGACGGATGCAGCAAAAAAAGGCGAGGCGCGTGACCAGCTGTTAGTAATACGTGGCCGCTGAAAAAACGTCTCAGCACCAACAAGACCCCGACCCTCCATGTGTGGAGTTAACAGCAGGCTGACACATCCCACAACTACGAGGAGAAGGACCCAGTCAACGGAAAATTTCATTCCGCTCTCGTATGTTCAGACTACAAAAGCATCTCTGAGTGTAGAATTTGTACTTTCGTTTTGGCATGGAGTGTTGGTATTTACCATTGTTTGATCTTAAAGTTCCAGTACCCGTTGTGCTGGCAGGTTAAATTTTGGAAACACGGTTCCACCTATTACGTATACGCCCACCTTTTTACTTTCCAAACACGTTAACCGGGTGAGGTGACGCATCGGTTAACACACTGGACTTCCTTTCGGGAGGAGGGCGGTTCAAACCGTGTCCGGCCATCCTGATTTAGGTTTTCCCTGATTTCCTTAAATCGCTTCAGGCAAATGACGAGATGGTTCCTCTGCAAGGCCACGGCCGACTTCCTTCCCCATCCTTCCCTAATCCGATGGGACCGATGACCTCGCATTTTGGTCCACTCCTCCCAGACCAACCAACCAACCCAAACATGTTTCGGCATATTTGTGCCATCGTCAGTGGATCATGTTATATTCAGGTCTTATTCTCTAGACTGTTAGGTTCTGTAGGATCTGCCTTTGGATTATCATATAACTACGCATGGTTTTTCTCATGATTCCTGTCCTAATATGCATGCTCCTCTCTTTCAGAAACAGGTACAAGAACACCAGACACGTTTTTATAGTACAAAATTCGCAAATTAACACATTCTAGACGCCTCAGTCACACTGGATGGGTCAGCTGGATTGGTGTTTTTAAAACTATTTTCGAAAAAGATTACTTCGTAACAGTAAATGCAATAAATGTGTGTGATTTTTTTTAACGTGGTTGCGTAGTAATCGACCGTTTACAAATTAAATTTAAAGCAATTACAGCCCTCGGTCACAAAGTTTGAGTCTTTTGACGAAGTTTTGACACTTCTATGAGTGCCTTCATCAGAATTTAAATATTCCAATTGGCCTATAACGTAAGTACAAAATTATGGAAAAAAATCTTATATAAAAGTGTAAGTACTCACTAACAGCACAAGAAAGAAACAGTACTTATCTGCTACGAATAAGATAAATATCAAGTGATAAGACTTTAGTCACAAAAATTTAAAAGAGAATACATGGAAGGCGAGCCACTATGGGCTGCTGTATACTTTGACATACAAACAGGTCGTGCCTTTACAACCAGATATAAAGAACATCTGTTAAGAAAAAATGACACTGGCACCGAAAATTCGACTTTCGTCTTTTGTCGACCACCTGATTTGAGGTCACGCGCCTAAAGTTGTTCACGATATCAACATTTTGGAGACCGAGAAGAAAGGGCGTAGATTAGATATTCTCGAAGGATTCGAAATTTTTAAACATCTTTCTCGAATGATAGCCTCATTCTCAATGAGCAGCTACAATTACGTAATAAAAACTTCTTCAACAGTATAAAGCCGTTACTTGATATTTGATTTCGAGTTTCCTCGTGCAGTTACCGAAATGTTTTTCCCATCTAAGTCAACATAATTTTTCGTTTATTAAATGGTTTATATTGGCTACATTTCATGTTATATAGTTTTTCTACAAGCTGTGTCATTCGGCCCTTTTTGTATTTTCTATAATGGTGTTTTCATCCTTTAAACTCTGATGTAGACAAAATGTTACCTTATCTGCTGCTGCCAAACAAAACAATGCCTTTTACGTCATGTACTGAATAATGTTCATCACAATATTCGTCTGTCTTTGTTTGAATGGTAAGTAGCCAGTTCGTACTTGCGGCTACTAGATGGCACTCTTGGTGTAATGTTCACCTGCCCGCAGTTGCTAACACGGGCGCCTCAGTTTATTGCTACCTGTGGCCTCCTTTATATGTAAGAACAGCCCATTGTGGCTCTCCTTCCATGTAATCTTTTTTAAATATTTGTGAATAAACACTTATCGCTTGATATTTATCTTATACGTGACATGTAACTACTGTTTCTTTCTTGTATTGTTAGTCAGTACTTACACTTTTGCATAAAAAAATTTCCCATAATTTTGTACTTACGTTATATGCCAATTTGAATATTTAATTTCTGATGAAGGCACTCATAGAAGTGTCGAAACTTCGTCAGAAGACTCATATTTTGTGACCGATGGTTGTAATTGCTTTAACTTTTGTGTGATGTTTCATTTGAAATGGTTAAACTTGGTTTATCTAATCTTCTTATTAAATATTAAAATTAGCAGACATACGAAATGTTTCACTAAATCATGTTTTTATTCCAAACAAAAACTTGTACACAGCGTTATTACACATAATTTGCCTGAATGTAGTATCTTTTGAAACACTCAGGCATACAAAGAGCTACATTACATTTTGGACGCCACTAGGGTGTTTCTTTTCGGCACATTTTTCACTTCTAGTTCTTATTGGTAAGGGAAAACGTTCTGCAGACACATGTTGCTTGTAGAGTTTTATGATGCTTCTTAGTACTACAGTTGTCTCACGAAAGTTCATAGAGACGATAAAATATTTCTAAAGCTTCGCTACATTATTTTCTTTTATTTGATACTTACTTGAGTATTCAGCCACACATAGATCTGGACCAATGTCACATTCATCAACTTCCTTCTGAACTGAAATCGCAGATTTCTTTTGCCAGGGCGTTAAAACCATCGCTATCTTTGAACTCCTTAATACCGGAACTACGTAGGACGCGAGCAATGGGTCAATAGAGTTACAGTTGGCGGACGCTAGCAGTCTGGGACTCAGCATAGAGCAGAAACATGCAAAGCGCTTTTTTGGAGTAGATATAGTTAAGAATTCGAAAACTACGTGGCAGGCCAAAGGAGACGCCCTTCTTTGTGTAGTATACGTAGCTACCAAGAGAGTGCTGGAGGCGCAATTTTAGCTACGTATTTTTACGCGCAACACGATCGAGACTCGGGCACCGTCCACCTGAATAACTACCGGCTGCTCGAGCCCAATTCGGGCTCCGTCCAAAATGGGTTAAAATGATGATCTTCTCAAAACACAATGTTTATGAGCAAGAACATAAATACCGTGTCGAACATCACCAAACACGATGTTTCGGACATAAAAACCGTACTTTGTGAATATCGACAGTTTAACTTGCGAGTGTTGTTATTTGAAAACATGCACGTGTCTATTTTTGCAAGAGGTGAGCATGCAGATTATGACATGAACCACGAGAAAAACAATGGTAAGCTATACGACCACGTCTAGACGCTCCTACAGAACGTAACATTCTTTAGCAGTGGTCATCAAACTGCACCTCCTCTAGCATTACTTTTCCTCAACAGAAGTAGTCGATACCAAAAATATTTACGAATTTATAAACAGGCTAATATTATCTCAACTGTTTTTCTAAAAGAACTGCATATGATTTTGCACACGATGTATTACATTTCAGGCTAAAATGCATAAAAAGAAATTACTTTAGTTTCACTGTTACAATCGATATGCGCTAACTTTGACTATACAATTAAAATTACTTTTCTGTAGAAATATTTGAAATTACAAAATATTCAGCATACTTAAAATTTCTATTGTTAATTACACAGTCTGGCGCTAATTTTTAAATTTATTTCTGGATTTATTTATAAAATAATAATAGAAATTAACAGAAAGTCATTTGTCAAGAGAATTTGTAAAATCTTTGGAATACTGTTAGTTCCGCAGAGGAGGAGGAGGAGATTAGTGTTTAACGTCCCATCGACAACGAGGTCATTAGAGACGGAGCACAAGCTCTGATTAGGGAAGGATGGGGAAGGAAATCGGCCGTGCCCTTTCAAAGGAACCATCCCGGCATTTGCCTGAAGTGATATAGGGAAATCACGGAAAACCTAAATCAGGATGGCCGGACGCGGGATTGAACCGTCGTCCTTCCGAATGCGAGTCCAGTGTGCTAACCACTGCGCCACCTCGCTCGGTGTTAGTTCCGCAGAATGGATTAGTAGCGGGCATATCTCTGATGAGATTGGAAATGCTTTTATTTTTCGCAATGACAATGTAATTTTTGGTTTTGTTGTAAAGACAGTGTGATATAGAAAAATGTATGAGAATAAAAGTAACAAGCAAACAGAAATTACTGCTCAGGCAATTCTTCAGAAGTTATTACATCAAATGGAACCATGAGAATTTAGAACATCAAAAATTTCAGCCTCAAGTATCAGCTCTCAGACGTGAAGGACTGGAGCCAACTACGAGAAAAGAAGGTAAGTAAAAAGTTTGTTGTAAATCTTTACTCCTCTCGAAGCTTATTAAAAGAGTTAATTCTGAAGTCAGTGGCAATCAATAAAAGATGTGAAGGAGAGGTAGAGTACAGGTTCTCAGCCGTATTATGTAATGCTATGTATCTAGCAACTAAAAGTGAAAACTAAAACCGTCGACTAGCATTAAGTGCTTCTTAGGAGTGTAAGCTTTTTATTTCCATACACGACTTAATTTCTACGTTTCTCCAGAGTACATTAATCATGTGAAATAAGCAGGAGCAGAATGTAGCACGACACCACAAGAAACTCTTTCTTACATGAAGTGTTTAACAAACTCTCTTCCCTACGTCAGTACTTCTTAGATTCACCGTCAGTAAATTGTGTTAAGTTTCACCGAGGGTAATGGTGACATGCGGATTAACCATGGCGTTACTTACTGTTTAACTTATCACTATGCACATCACAACAGCATAACTGTTCAGTAAAGTGCATCATGGATTTGTTTTCCAGTTCGGTGTCACGAAAGTTTGCACAGATGTGCAATTGGTTGATGCCTATGTGACGTTACAACACCCCTTCTCAAAACTCTGTATATGTCGTACTATAGTTATTTTGCTAAACTGTGACCGTGATCGTGTTAATAAGGGTTAGTTTAGGCAATCGGATTCAAAGTTACATATTCTTGCGCGAAACATACCACAATCATTGAAGCATCCACTTAGAAAAATTAATGAATTACTGTGCTGATATACCCCTTACGTTATTTGATTTTCAAACAGCTGAGCAAAACTGAACGTACTCAGACATTTCTCTCTTTACTTATTCTGATCATCACTAAACTGACACACAATATTTTTAGCGCAACGCAATCTGACTTTCAATAATCGCTACAAAAGAATGGCCCTGACTAACAATAACCTATACCTATCATGAATCACTTACCTCACAAAAATCTTCGTTATTCGAACTACTGCAATACAGCGAGCGCCAATACTGCCAGCTAAATAAAAGATTCTAACTACTGAAGGCACTAACTACTGATAGGCATAGTTAGCAAATGAAAGATTTTGATAGAGAACAAACAATGTATTTACCTTAATAATGTTCAAAAGTCATCATATATATATATCAGTTCATGATATCCAGTATTACAAATTTCATTTTTCTGACGGACACACGTCCAGATCGTCCGCTCTCAAAACTCTGCCATCTTTCATCCCACATCCACCACTGCTGGCGGCTCACCTCCAACTGCGCAACGCTACGCACTGTTCACATCCAACTGCCCAACACTACAATAGCGAATATTCCAACAATGCCATCCAGCCACAGACTGCACACAGCACAGTCAGTGATTTTCATACAGAGTGCTACGTGGTGTTACCAACACAAAAACTTAAACAGCCTACTTACATAATTAAACAAAACAATGTTTCTGTATTGTCACACACAACTGTTGTTAAGAGTTGCAAAAGAGTAAAATTACGGTCGCCAGACCAATTCGGACACCATTATAGTGAGCAAGAGTTCTGTAATAATTAAACCCTTATTTTCAATCTAATTAACTCTCTTATTAACTATTTCGTAAGAATGCTACAGCATCAGCTTTTAGCTGTGGAACTGATTGCGCACGTTGCTATGAGAGGTTTCATTTGAGTCCTTACGATCGTGGACGAGCAGCTGGATTGCTCAAAGCTGGTCGAAGTTCACTTTTGTGGTCATAGTAATAACAGATGCGTCATCTCGCTTTTAAAAAAGGCTGCTGAAGGTGGATATGCTATGCGAAACATGCCGGTGGTCGCAAGCGAACCAACACACCGCAAGAGTTTCTATACATAGCCGTAGTGGCGAAAAGGACCAGACATCTGACTCCATGGTAGGTCGCTGCAGACCTTGCAACAGCTACCGGTACGTCTCTCTCTGTCAGAACTACACTACTGGCCATTAAAATTGCTACACTACGAAATTTAACAGACAGGAAGAAGATGCTGTGATATGCAAATTATTAGCTTTGCAGAGCATTCACACTAGGTTGGCGCCGGTGGCGACACCTACAACATGCTGACATGAGGAAAGTTTCCAACCGATTTCTCATACACAAACAGCAGTTGAGTGGCGTTGCCTGGTGAAACGTTATCGTGATGCCTCGTGTAAGGAGGAGAAATGCGTACCAACACGTTTCCGACTTTGATAAAGGTCGGATTGTACCCTATCGCGATTGCGGTTTATCGTATAGCGACATTGCTGCTCGCGTTGGTCGAGATCCAATGACTGTTAGCAGAATATGCAATCCGTGGGTTCAGGAGGGTAATACGGAACGCCGTGCTGGATCCCAACGGCCTCGTATCATTAGCAGTCGAGACGACAGGCATCTTCTCCGCATGGCTGTAACGGATCGTGCAGCCACGCCTCGATCCATGAGTCAACAGATGGGGACGTTTGCAAGACAACAACCATCTGCACGAACAGTTCGACGACGTTTGCAGCAGTATGGACTATCAGCTCGGAGGCCATGGCTGCGGTTACCCTTGACGCTGCATCACAGACAGGAGCGCCTGCGATGATGTACTCAACGACGAACCTGGGTGCACGAATGGTAAAACGTCATTTTTTCGGATGAATCCAGGTTCTGTTTACAGCATCATGATGGTCGCATCCGTGTTTGGCGAAATCGCGGTGAACGCACATAGGAAGCGTGTATTCGTCATCGCCATACTGGCGTATCACCCGGTGTGATGGTATGGGGTGCCATTGGTTACGCGTCTTGGTCCCTCTTGTTCGCATTGACGGCACTTTGAACAGTGGACTTTACATTTCAGATGTGTTACGACCCGTGGCTCTACCCTTCATTCGATCCCTGCGAAACCCTACATTTCAGCAGGATAATGCATGACCGCAAGTTGCGGGTCCTGTACGGGCCTTTCTGGATACAGAAAATGTTCGACTGCTGCCCTGGCCAGCACATTCTCCAGATTTCCCACGAATTGAAAACGTCTGGTCAATGGTGGCCGTGCAACTGGCTCGTCACAATACGCCAGTCACTACTATTGATGAACTATGGTATCGTGTTGAAGCTGCATGAGCAGCTGTACCTGTACACGCCATCCAAACTCTGATTGACTCAATGCCCAGGCGTATCAAGGCCGTTATTACGGCCAGAGGTGGTTTTCTGGGTACTGATTTCTCAGGATGTATGCACCCAAATAGCGTGAAAATGTAATCACATGTCAGGTCTAGTATAATATATTTGTCAAATGAATACCCGTTTATCATCTGCATTTCTTCTTGGTGTAGCAATTTTAATGGCCAGTAGTGTACTTCGCGGTGCAGGCCTGGTCTGTATGGTCGGAACTCTGTTACATGCGTCCCACCTCTACCACGCCATTCTCGAGAAGGGGTTCGTTATTGAGGGAGGATGTCGGTTGGGGTCAACAACAGTGGCCCACAAGTATGTCCTACGACGAATCCCGTTTTACTATGGCAAGTTATTCTGTCCACTAGTTAGTGTGAGAGAGAGCGAAACACGTCACACAACACAGAATGTTCATGATCGTCATCGGTATGGATTAGGCGTTATGGTGTGGGCAGGAATTTTGCACAATGGCTGCTGCGTATCTTTGAGCGAGGTATCGCTACAGCACAGCGCTATTGCAAGAAGATTATTCTGGATCATGTCTGTTTGCGTAAGGTGTCGTAGGTCTCGATTTTGTGTTATGGACGACAGTGCCCTTCCAAGGTGTCTGACGCACTGGAAAGCTAAGATATAGAACGTATGGAATGGCCTGCGTTCTCCCAGGACCTAAGCCTTACAGAGCAGCGGTAATCAATCTGGTCTGTACCCTCGCTGATTGGTGGTAGGTAACAGCAGTTTTAGGAACATTTTCATTAGGTTTTCATAAAATTTTGACATAAAGTATTTGGTAAGTCATTATTACTGTATGCTTTTAATTTCTGTAACACTGCTTTATCAATATCACAAACTAAAGTTATATTCCTGTTCTATAAGCCTCCATTATTGTGGAGCCAATGGGTGGATAGAAAATTTCACCACTAACATACAAAAGTGGGCGGAAGGTAAAACAGGTTGACTACCCTTGCTATAGAGCATGTCTGAGAGGCTCTTGGAAGACGTGATTCTCAAAGAACACCCTTCATCGAACTGTGCAAGAACTGAAAACCACCATGGGAGAGGACTGGGACCATATCCCCCAAGGAGATGTCAACAGCTCGGTAGTCAGCTTGAGGAACTGGTGCAAAATGTGCATTAGTTCTCGAGAAGTGCACATTTCTTACTGAGAGTCCGATATCGATCTTTATGTTGTGATTCTGACCTGAGTCAAACAGGAAAGTTATTTATGTCTGTTATCCTGCTTCCCCATGTGGTGAAATGTGTACTAATTTTCGTTATAAATGTACCACTCTATCTCTGTTACATATGTATTGTTTTAATTGTATTGTGTTTTAATATTGTCCATTATTGCTTGTGATTATTCCTGTCCAACAGTATCTCTATCCCTCAGCAACTGTCAAGCGGGATAATTACGACGCTAAGGTAAAATTTATTATTCGGGTCAGGATCTCATCACTAATAACGTGACTTGGGTCAATAGCAGTCTGTAACCGCACGTAAATTAAACTATACTGAGAAAAGAACTCGCAATAAATACTGACCCGTGTGATCTATAATAGTAACGAAGTACTGCGTGCCTGACGAAGCACTGCGTCATCGAATATTTCGTGCTTCGTCATGGTTCACACAGGGCTCTTCTTCGATTTAATAAATGCCATAGAACATTGTTTAAGTGTTCCACATCTTTACCGGCGGAGTCAATGTGCAGCCGAGGCAATAACACTGGTCAACATTATTGTTCCATTATTATCAGCAACTGTTCTTACCTAATGTGAGGGTGCTGATTTCAGATTTCAGGCCAATTTTTGTCTGAAAAGACAAGTTTTTTTTGCGGTCACCAAATGTCATTATTTCTTTTTTCTGTCTTTAAATCGTAGTTAGATGGACACATATTTGTTTTAAGTCTCTTGAGTTTAGCTAAGTAATACAAATTAAATTAAATTGCACTAAAATTTTTGTTTCGAAATGTTCTGTTTGTGGGTTACCTCAGGGGAACTCGTTCAATACTTTAGCAATAGTCTGCCATCATACGATTGCCCCATCTCTCTTGATAGCACATTCTCAAGGTCCTGATGAAACTGTTCAGCTTGCTCGTCACTGATGTCTCCTAAGTTCTTGGCGAATTTATCAAAATGACTGAATGGGAAATAGAGTTGGACATTCATATTAAATCCCTGTATGTGAAATGCTCACAACGTATCAGCTTTGACAGTTCCATTATTAGCAGATTTTTTATTACTATTATTATGTTCCTCTCGTAAATACACAGACTGACAAACTGTTATAGCCACTCAGACATTTCCATTATGTAGTAGAACACTCTTCAGACTGCGTTTAGAACTGTCTACAAACAATTACAGGTCACCTGGATTGCACAATGTAATCCCTAATTCCTGGTAAATATCTGAGATATTACGGCAATAAACAACTTTCCTCTGTAATATATACAGTCTCAAGCAAGGTTAGTAATCTCAGACCGGCTGAACTGATGTGAATTTGATAGAGGAATACACGTTAAAGTCATTTTCTTCACCTGTTTCGCCGGCCGGAGTGGCCGTAAGTTCTAGACGCTGCAGTCTGGAACCGAGCGACCGCTACGGTCGCAGGTTCGAATTCTGCCTCGGGCATGGATGTGTGTGATCTCGTTAGGTTAGTTAGGTTTAATTAGTTCTAAGTTCTAGGCGACTGATGACCTCAGAAGTTAAGTCGCATAGTGATCAGAGCCATTTGAACCATTTCACCTGTTTCGAGGTTTTGCTTGCTGTCCACGGCTGCAGATGGAGTATATCCTGTAAAAACCGGATGTGGTAGCTCATCAGTGTGCATAGTAGCTCTGACTGCTGATGGAATATTAAGAGATGATATTTTATGTCTGGTTTTCCTACCAAATCCCTTTGTATTAACGACACAAGAATGGCAGTCAGCTGATTGTTCCACTGGTACACTGGGACATGGCGAATCCATAAGATAAACACTTTTGTGTTCTTTCATCCACACACACAGTATTTCTTCACAGTTGTGATGTTCAGTATGTGAGGCCAATGTTTTGTCGTGGTCACCAAGAAGATTAAGTCCAAAGTACGCTTTATAAGCTCGCCTCAAAAAGGATATTATACTGCGCCTTTGATGATTAAGGGTGTAGCATCCACAAATGTAACAGGTACTGTGTGGATGATCGATGCATTGAAGTCTCTTCGAAGCCTTGATGAAATGACATCAGATCTGAAATAAAAAAAGATAGAATATCACAACAGTGTCAGTGACATAATGTAAATAATTAATCCTACATCAAACGGTTGCAATGGAAATTTCCGAATTGCATGAAAATCATAGCATGGGGAGCTAAAGCGATTTCAGATTTGAAATCAGCAGACCAAAAATATAAAGAATCAGTAAAATAGTCTCATGCTACAGAGAGTTCAAAAAAAAAAAATGTTGACAAGTATAATTCGTTGTAACTGTATAGATCTTCGCCTCGTATCCAAGCACACTATGGTGTTTAATTATCTGGCTGGGTTCTATGTCGACCCCCAGCTTTTCCATTGGCGCGCTTTTGCCTGCTTAACACATGGTGGCTTCCTTCCCAATTTTTTCTATCCTGTCTTAACAACTCTATCGGCCCTATACATGAAACAGTAAACCATACAAAATACTCGCATATCACGTGTATATAAATTGTTCATTTTCGTTATAAGCATCATAAATAAAAATAGACAGTGACAAGGTACACACAGAATACAGGGAAAACATTATTTACAGTCAAATGAAAATTTCGAATGACGTTAAGTGTTGGTGTTACAGAGTGTAGATGAGAATGGACTGTATAACGAGAGTGCTCCTCAACATTTGAAGCCATAGTGAGCACAACACGTATAAGCTTGTTTCTTGTGACTGGGATTGGCGTGGAAGGAAGAATACTGTGAAACTCGAGGAGGCAATTCTTCATGCAGTTGACGACGACCCTGGTGTCAGCGCACGAAATCTATCTGCAGCGAGTACTGTTGACCACAAGACTGGCAAGTGTTACGTGGTATCCTCTTCTGTACATATTGTTTTATAGCATATGCAGAAACGCATCTGACGAAGGTAAGATCAACCAAAATTTTCTGCCGATGTTTTTCGGCATTGTTTGTGGCTGTTTATTAGGACCTCATATTGTTCCACTCACGCCTAACGAACGAAATTTCATAGCTTTCTTAGAAAATAAATTACCCGCTAGAATACATGGATTTATCATTGTGACGAAGTTATGTGTTCCATATCCGATGGAGCTCTTCCTCGTTTCCGCTTTACTGCTTTCTGCTTGCCGGCCTGAGTGGCCGAGCGGTTCTAGGCGCTACAGTCTGGAGCCGCGCGACCGCTACGGTCGCAGGTTGGAATCCTGCCTCGGACATGGATGTCTGTGATGTCCTTAGGTTAGTTAGGTTTAAGTAGTTCTAATTTCTAGGAGACTGATGACCTCAGAAGTTAAGTCCCATAGTGCTCAAAGCCATTTTGCTTTCTGCTTTATAAACAGCAGGTTCCATAGCAGATAGGCAGAAAGAAATGGAGCAACTATATGGCCCGCATGTTCTCCGGATGTAAACACACTAGACTTGTATCTGTGGCAGCATTTGAAAACCCTTGTGTGTCGAACGTTGGCACACAATGCAGAGAATATCTGTGACCGTATTGTGGAAGGTTGCGAAACCACACGCAATTATCCAGGGGGTACACCAGTGCATCGTTGATTGAATGCGATGGTGAGCTGATGCATATATTAGCGCTAAAGAAGAGTATTTTGAACATTTCATGTAAGAAACAATGTCATATGGAACGCTGGTATGCAGAACCGTACCGAGGTGATGGTGGGTCCTTGACAGAACTGCCAAAGCTGCCTTTTCCCTAATTTAGAAAACATTTTGTAGTTAGGTTTAATAAAAGTGAAGCGTTATTAACAAACTGTCGATTCAGTTTTGACAAGAACTACATAGCTTAAAAGTTTAGCACTTTATTTTTAAAGATCCGCCTTTATTCCTTTTGAGGTGACAATTATTGAACCAAAATGAAAAACAACGTAAGTTAGTTACAAGACTGCTTAAAAGTTTAGCACTTTATTTGTAAAGATCCGTCTTTATTCCGTTTAAGGTGACAATTATTGAACCATATGAAAAAAACAACGTAAGTTAGTTACAAACTACTGCGTGCACACGCTTTTTCCATCATGTAAACGTCACTACACATATTCGGATTTAATCACATTTTCCATTTGCCTACTAGCATTGGCGATGATGTGGCGCAGACGAATAACAAAATTCTGCATGACCCGTTGAAGTGTCGGAGCATCGATGCTGTCGATGACCTCCTAAGTAGCTGTTTTCAGCTGAGCAGTGGATTTGGGGTTGTTGCCGTACAACTTGTCTTTAAAACAGCCCCAAGAAAAAAAAGTCGCATGTATTCACATCCGGAGAATATGGCGGCCAATCGAGGCCCATGCTAATGGCCTCTAGGCACCCCCGAGCCAGAATGCGATCCCCAAAGTGCTCCTCCAGGACATCACTCACCTGCTTTGATAGTGTCGAGCTCCGTCTTGCATGAACCACATCTTGTCGAAATCAGGGTCACTTTGGATAGTGGGGGATGAAATCATCTTCCAAAACCTTCACGTACCGATCGGTAACCACCCTGCCATCAAGGAATATCGCACCAATTATTCCGTGACTGGACATCGCACACCACACAGTACCTTTTGAAGGTGAAGAGACTTCTCGATCCCGAAATGCGGATCCTCAGTCCCCCAAGTGCTCCGGTTTTGCATATTGGGGAACCATTCAAATGGAAGTGGGCGTCGTCGCTGAATCAAACCATGCATGCGCAAACTAATCCCCATCACGCTCCGCGGCCAACTTTGCAGTTTGAACATCCAAACGCAAACCCTTCAGAAGTTATGACGATATTATTTCATATAGTTCAATAATTGTCACGGTGTAAATTATACAAGTAACAATAACCGGTTTCGGCCATTGCCAACTTCAGATCAGTTATAAATAGCAAAACCTTGGTGTAACAACCTAAGTTCAGTTAGCTCGAGCAGTTTTTACAACACAGCTAGTGATACATAAGATAAATAAAAGATACTAACGTGTTCAACAGCCATGCTTAGCAGCCATACATACTACAAAAATATTTTGATGATCAAAGTCAGTAGCTATGTATCCATATATCTGGGCATATAATAAGTCCTGATAATGACCCTGTGCATCCTGTATTTATAGAAACAACCGAAGCCAGTAGAGAACACTAACATAGGGGTACATGAAATAACTTATGTTACATTGTAACTATTGAATTTACGATATGGTTTACTCATGTACCCAACCATTGGTGCCCTCGCCTGACATTAGTTAGTTGTATGAATACAGGAAGCATCCAGGCCATTACCTGCATGTATTACGAACCTAGATTGACAGGGTGGTCGGCAACAGCGTGAAAAGGTTGTAAGAGTGTTGCAGGGCAGTTTGAGCTGAGAAAAAACTGTTAAGAAAGAAATTCGACATGGTGCGCCGTTTCCAAGTTAGCCAACCATATCGTTGTACGAACACCAGAGACGACTATGCCAAATGCGTCCTTCTGTTGGTATCCTAAAACCGAACACTCGAACGGTACAAAAATTGGACATGGGTTGTCGTAAATATCGAGCACGAACTAACGCCTGAGCAGTCTCGTGCGCTATCAGCCAGGCTATGAGAACAACTGACACTAATTATATCCGGCGGGCTGCTTTAATTTGAGCACGCAGCGGCCTGATAAGCTAACTTCAATGCTAACTCACTTGGAAACAGTACAAAGTATCGCATTTTTTTCTCAACAATTATTTCTCTGGACAACCTACCCTGCAACACACTTACTAGCTATTCAGGCTGTTCCTGACCACCCCATATATCTAGATACGTAATAGACGCTGGTAGACACCCACTACGTTATGCACATCAAATTGCGGGCGACACAGATTACAGTGGTTTCAAGGGAAGCAGTGGATGGCTGCATAATTCAAAACAGTGCTACTGATATGGAATACGTAAGAAACGAAATTTTAAACAGAGCGTCAGCTTTACAATACATAGAAAACTGCGGAATCGGCCCGAAAATTTGTAGATGAGTTAAACAAACTTATCGTTCAGTAATGAATTTGTGTTAAACTCAGACCAATTGGAATTTGAAGAGGAAATCAATATGAGAGGTATCTTGAAAATTAGGGTACCAAGTGAGTTGTATCAAGATTATCTGGCATCAGTGCCTCAACTCATCTCTCATCTGTATACACTTATGTCGACCGTCAATGTGAATGGTAAATTGGCTGGAAAGTTATTAATTGTGCTGCGAGAAGTTCGGGGCATAAGAGAACTACAATTCTGGTATGAACAATACTTTTGGCCAACCACTACACAAATTCAGTTTCTGGATCTTTTTTTCCGTGCTTAGACTATCTGCAGCTACGCTTAAGGGATAGCCAATGTCACGGTAAGTTCCAGAACAGACTGTTCCGCATTCGGTTGCATACAATCACGTTCCGTCGGTTGTCATTTCCTCGTTGCACCAATACGATTCTATACACATTCTTTAAGAGTGGATACCTGGCTTAGCGTTCTACACGGTTTGTAATTCTCAAGGAATTCGCCTCGCTCTTGGGGTGTAAATGTTTGTGATCACTGTGGCGCACCATTTTTCAATCGGTGTTCATGGTGCGAGTTAATGGTTTCTTTTGAACATTTATTGAATGTCGATGATGTCCATTTTGTGAGATGTGATACATACATGGCATAGAAGATTGATTTCTGCACCTCCCAGACACTTATTTTCTGTCGCGCTCCTGATGCATATTTGGATCCATTAGCAGCTAATATTTTTCCTGTCATAATTGTTAACATTTTCAAATGAGTCTTACTAAAGACTCAACTTGCGACCTTGCCCTTAAGGGGTTCCTTGTTAGTTTTTTTAGGAACTCGTACCTGCATTCTATGAAATATTAACGTATTTTGTGGAAAATAAAAAAAAAAAACGGATACCATGAGGCTCGCTGTGGAGGGTCGTTATAATTGCACTCAAATGTCATCAAGTAACGTAGACAAGATTTTTGTATACATGTTTGACATAGTTTCGTTTCAACTAAAAATGTGTTATAGATGTTTTGAGTCTTTGAGAATGGCTTAAGTCCGAAACGCGTAAGGCAGAATAAAATTAAAAAATACAGTGGTCAAGAGTAATATCCGTTTTTGAGTGCACAAAAGAAGGGAGGAGAGACGTGGACAGAATAAAGAACAAAACAGAGCAAGAATGAAGAAGATTGTCAAACAAAAAAACGGGAAAGAACATGATGTTAAAGATCAGCTGCTTCACGTGGTCCTGAGTTAACCAAATTCGAATAACAACAACAATAATAAAAGTATTAATAATAATTATAATAATAATGTTAATAGCAATAGTTGTGAGAAGAAAAACATGACGGAGAAAACTTTAGGGCGTTCAGTAATCTATAGTGAGCGTGGATATATTTCTGATGCTAAAATGATGGAAAGTCGATTTATATATAAAACGGCCCGTCAGAATGCAGAATGTGGGTACGTGTCATACTAAAAGTCCAAAGGCCTAAGTTTCGATACCAGCCGGTCCTAGAATGTGTTTGATCGCTTACCGCTTATTTCATCTCTGGTAATGACATGTTAGCGTAAAAAATCCCAAGCTGCTTCTTGGTTCAGAAATCATTTGTAATTGTTGGGTAAGTCAGTTCAAACGTCTGAGGAAAACAAAGGGTATATCATCTCCATTAGGATTCCGGTGTTCAAACTAACCATGAGTTTCAAGAAGGGCGTGTTTTAGTATGTGTAGTCCATAAACGCACTAACGTTTCTAATTTTGACCACATTGTTGCTGCTACCATATGGTCAGACGGGGTCAACACCTGGACCACTCCGAGTCATAGTACTAGGCGGCTTTGCGCTGAGTCACGGCGTGATTTACATTCACCTGCGCTGCTGTTTTTCTTATTTTTCTTTCTACCGGCGTGCCTCGACGTGAGCTGCATTTCGGTCACAGAGTCCCGCGTCTGCAACAGATAAACCGGTCACAGGATTGACCATATGGCAACCTGTAAACTTATATTGTCGTTGGAGTTTTGTTCATAGTCAAGCATCAGGGAAGCGCTTTTCTAACGTGGAGATTGGGAATAAGCCCAGTATTTTCCTGAACGAGATTAGAAAACTGCGTAAAAAACTTACTTAAGTGTACAGGACCAACGGCCATTAATCCACCGTACGGATTCGATCCGTATCTTTTTGACCTCTCTGTGTCGAAAGTTAGCGTTCTGTGCACACACAGTATCGATACAACAGAAAAATAAACTTACGTAAAATCAGCCGCTGTTGGCAACGTCAACATCATAAAACTGTATATAAGTTATTTCAGCATGTTTCCTCCTGGTTCACAATCTTGGCTGATCTTAATTCGTATATTATCTGCAATGTAAACATGTTTCGTATTGAGTGAAAGGCCGGCCGGGGTGGCCGAGCGGTTCTAGGAGCTACAGTCTGGAACCACACGACCGCTGCGGTCGCAGGTTCGAATCCTGCCTCGGTCATGGATGTGTGTGATGTCCTTAGGTTAGTTAGGTTTAAGTAGATCTAAGATCTAGGGGACTGATGACCTCAGAAGTTAAGTCCCATAGTGCTCAGAGCCATTTGAAGTCATTGAGTGAAAGCATTCACATAACAATGATATTTTGGAACAACGTACTAAAGTAGTTTTTCTTCCACTGCCAGAGAGTCTTCTCGACTTTCGAACTGGGTCTTATACATAATGTGACCATTGCCTACGTCTGATGTCAGCGTGCAATAGCCACTTAAAGACAGCAGGTTATATCACTAACAGTGGAAGATATACGAAGCTTTTTGGGGGAATGTGGAAACCAAGCAGTTGTAATGCGGAAACGGAGCTATTTATCTGACTTTAAATGTTCAAGTGTGTGTGAATTCCTAAGAGACCAAACCGCTGAGGTCATCAGTATCTAGACTTACACACTACTTAAACTAACTTAAACTAACTGATGCTAAGAACAACACACACACACACATGCCCGAGGAAGGACTCGAATCTCCGTCGGGAGGGACCTCACAATCCGTGACTTGGTGCCTCAAACCTTGGCTTTCGGGCCAAGGGTTGAAGCGTTTCCGAAACGGCTAAGTTTGCAAATTGGTCGCATGCCGCCGTGATTAAAGTATACCGCGCACAGAAAAATTGTGCTATCCAAAACCGGCGGAGCGGCGACTGTGGTACACCATGGGCCATAGATGGGAGGGCTGAATGACGTCAGTGGAGATTTGTACTGGCGAATAGACGTGCAACTGTTGATCAACTGACCACCCAGATGAACCGAGGGGCTACCAGCAACGTCTCCTCAACGACTGTTCAGCGAACGTTACAGTGTATGGAGCTCCGTAGCAGGCGCCTGGTTCGTGAACCCACGCTGACTGCTGTTCATCGGTGGCAAATGTTGGGATTTGCACACCAGCACCAGGACTGGACGTCCACTGCATGGCTACAGGCGGCCTTTTCCGGACAGATGGCAAACACCCTGCAACAAACGTCGGAAGGGTCCAGGCCGGAGGACGGATATTCTAGGGAATATCTTCGTGGTATTCCTTGGGTGATCTCGTCATTCTGGAGGGCTCAGTGGATCAACATTTGAATGCATGTATCCTTGGGAGCCACGTCCCCATGCACTTCGTTTTTCCTCGGCACGATGGCATCTACCAGTATGACAATGCAACATGTCATACAGCGTGCAGTGTACGTACGTGTTTGAAGAGCACCAGTATGAGATTACTGCACTCTCCTTGTCACCAGATTCCCCGGATTTAAGCCCAATCGAGATTCTGTAGGACCACCTCGATCGGGCTTTTCGCATCATAGATCGGCAACCTAGAAACCTAGCACAGCTGGCCATGACACTGGAGTCAGCATGGCTCCTCATCTCTGCCAGTACCCTTCAGAACCTCACTGACTCTCTTCCCGTACTCCACGCAGAGGTTTTCACTGCAGCAGACGGCTATTCAGGCTTTTGATAGGTAGTCACGTTAGTGTGACTGAACAGTCTATTTCCTGTGTACATGGTGTATGTAAAGATTTCTCCTCATATCCCTATGTCAGAGTAGGGCCTCATGTTTGTCATCCGCATCAGCCTACTGGAACATAGTTACCACGAAGCTGTAGAAATATGGCAGGCAGATGGCTAACTGGACTGCAAAATCCTTCTTTCCCTCGCTATTACAAGAATTATTTACGCCGTCCGCAAAATAGTTCCGAGAATGATTTTATTCTGGCGTAAAAGCGACGTCAACGCGGTAACTACGATGGCAACTTGAACTAACACCTGAAAACACACTTGTGCATGCGACCAGTGAGTTGCAAGCAGGCAGTGTTAAGTACTGGGTGTGTGATTTTAGTGTGTAAGTCATTGTGCGGCAGCTTGAACTAACAATTGTAAACAACATATGTGGATTCATTAGTCAGTTGTGAGCAGGCAGTTTTAAGTAGTGGATGTGGGACTATAGTTTGTTAAGTTGTCATGTCATAAATCGCAACGGAGCAACAAATTGATCAAATCTAAATTAAGTATTAAAGACACTTGGGGTCTCCTATTGAGTGCCTCGCCAGGTGGCGGATAGGGGGATGCTCAGCAGATATGGCGGGTACTGGGGAAATAAAGTACCTGGGGTGGACCGAAACTAGTACCAAGGGCACGGCGGTTCCGCGTGTCAGTGGTAGTACCCCAACAGCGTCTGTTCCATATGTTAGTGGTGGCTGATGAAATATACCTCAGGGCTAACAACCTTGAGAGTTAACTTCGTCACCCACTAGGGTGACCATACACACACTCGTTGGACTCAACGTGAGGAGAAATAATACCCCAGGTGGTAACCAATCCACTCCAGGCATGATGGGGCAAGCAGATCATCAGACTCTGGGGAGCCTGCACCTTCATGTACTCCACTACTACTGACATCACGTAAATAAGAACAGAAAAAGAAAAGAAATATCACTTACCTAGCTACAGTGAACGTGAACTCCTTGTTATAGGTTGGTAAACTCAAACACACCCATGATGTATTGGAGAAGTATAACATCAAGATAGCGGCATTACGAGAGACTCGGTTCCCAGATAAGAATGCACCTACAAATGACACCAATAGGAAAGATCAGGAAGCAGTAGAATGCTACTGAAACACCCTTGAAGAGACCCTAGACCAGGCTCCTAACCACCACTCCGTCATACTCATGGGTGACTTCAACGCACAATTTGTCAAGGAAAAGAAGTACCGCAGGATAGTAGGTGCTTACTCAGCCCAGCCCACAAGAGGACCAACAGAAATGGCGAGAGCTTCATAGACCTTTGTGACAACTACAACCTGGTCCTAAAATCAACTGCGTTTAAGTGACTACCAAGGAAGGCCCTCAGCTGGAGGAACCCAATCCCATGCTGGGTGAATTTCAGATAGACCTTGGGGCTATTGACAGGAGATGCCACAAGGAAATACATAACATCAAGTTATTGAAAGGAGCAAACCTCGACTCTGACCACTATCTCTCCGTAGTTAAGACCAACCTAAAACCTTTGAGAAGAGCTCACAATACCCCAAAGGTTTCGAGAATACTAAAGTATAACACCCACCGGCTGAGCGATAAGAATTGCGACTTTCAGACCACCCTTGAGAAGAACACATAGAAACAAGGGTGGCCTCCTCTTCAAAAGGCTCTACTGGATGCCGCTCATGAAACTATACCCACTTCATCAAACAAAGGCAAGCACCCCTGGTGGACCACAGAATGTGATCAAGCTATAGAGGAAAGGTGTAGAGCCTGGATTAAGTGAAATCAGCGCAAAGATGGTCCCAACCATCAGGCTTTCATGGCGCAAAGAAAAACAACAGCGAGCATCATCCGCAAAACTAAGAGGAACTGCCATAGGTCTCAAATAGTTCAGGCAGATGAAGACTTAAAAAAATATTCAAGAGATCTCTACAAGCGACTTAAGAAACAGACTACTTCATACACAGCCCCAAGCCTACATCTCAGAGAGCTAGATGGCAAACTCCAAATAAGTAACGGGGACTGCACAAAAACCTTTACAGAATACTTCCCGAAAATCCTCAATGCAGAACAACTGAAAGAGAGACTTGCTTTTGACAAGCCCACTGTCAGGAACCAGGACTCTATACCACCCGACAGGGAAGAAATAGAGAAGATCATCAAAGACCTTAAGAACAACAAGGCGCCAGGTGAAGATGGTATAGTTGTAGAAATGTGGAAGCACGTAGATGACCAGTCCCTGCAGAGTATCAATCAGATCATTCAGGACATTTGGAGAACAGAGGGACGGACTTCAGCTGTGATCCATCCACTATACAAGAAAGGACGTAAGTCCGACCTGAACAGCTACAGAGGCAACTCCTTGTTGTTTATAACCTACAAGATCTTCTCTATAGCCCTGAAAATAGAGTCACCAAACAGCCAGGCCCCCAATTAGGTGAATACCAGGCTGGTTTCCGTACAAATAGGACCTGCACAGAACAGATTCAAAGCCTCAAGACCATCCTCTCATATAGGAGCAGAGGGGGACACCCGTGGGTAGCTATTATGGTAGACTTCCAAAAGGCATATGACTCAATAGATCGACAGACCCTTTCCTCTACCCTGTGGGAACTAAGCCTAGATGGGAAGACTACCAGACTGGTACAAACTACCCAGAAGAACATCAAGTCAAGTTCAGGGGTGAACTCTCCATTAGCTTTCCCATCCAAACAGGAGTCAGGCAGGGAGATGGTCTCTCTTGCATCCTCTTCAACTGTGTTCTGGAGAAAATTGTGAGAGAATGGACTTCCACATTGTGACCAGAAGCAGGACTGAAGCTTGGGTACAAGAAAGACAATCTAAATGTATCCTGTCTAGCCTTTGCTGATGATCTCACCCTATTAGCCAACAGCATGGAGGAGGCTACTCATCAACTACGCAGCCTGTATGATATTGTGGAAAAAACCGGCTTGAGGGTCAACATACAGAAGAATGAGTTCATCACCAATATCAAGCAGGCTTCTTCTACAATCCCACTAGGAAACAATACAATCTGCAAAGTTAATGCAGTCAAGTACTTGGGAGCATGGATCTCAGCAAGCGAGAGCGAAATCTTGACCATATGTGCACTTCAGGTGTACCAAGTTAGAGAGGGCCTATCATTCCTGTAAGAAGTACCTATCCAAGTACATAAAGCTGAAGCACTACAACTCGATAGTAAAACCTCCTGCACTCTGTGCTTTTGAGTGCCTCCTGATGAATCGAAAGGGATATTGGAACTTAAATAGAAGAATACTAGGACCCATAAAAGAGGAAGACGGCACCTACAGAATCAGGCACAATAACGAGCTCTACGAAGATCAGGAAGACATAGTGACATGTATGAGAAAAAGGCGACTGACCTTCTATGGGCACATGGCCCGCCCGAGTCACTCCAGGCTCACCAACAGGATCCTCACAGTGGCAAGTAGGGGAAAGGTGTCCAAGGGCAAGTGGATCACACCTTGATTCACGAACTAAATCTCTGACACATAGAGGTCTTGCGCGACATGATTGAAATGAAAAACGCTGACAATTCTTTCTTGAAAGAAAGCATTACGGATGATGAAAACTGGTGCAAGAAATACGAACCTACCACAAAACGACAACGTGTAGAATGTGTCTGTGACGGTCTACCAAGATAAAAGAATTGCGTATTTGGCGCGAATTGAACATTAGCCAAAAGATGAACTTTTATGACGGTTTCACATAGCGTGCTTTGAGCTCAAGTGGGGAAGAATCTGCAGAACACTTGAAGCCTTAAAACCAACAGTTTAAATATTCTTTACTTTTTATTAATCCAGTCTCGAAACATTTTGCACTGACGCCGTGTATTTGATACATTCAGTGGGGAGAGAAGGCTAGGTTGTGGACGACGTAAAAGAAATACAGTTTGTGTCAGCGCAGTATAATAAAACGACTTAACATTATGAAATAATATTGTATTACAGTGGTAATATTAATTATAAAAAACCTAACATTTCTCTGAAGGTACTCTTCAATGGAGTAGAAGGAGCTGCCCAAACAATTGTTTTCCGAAATACTTTGATCGCTTCTTAAACTCCACCACAGGATATTTAATATACTTTAACAGGTTGTTGAATTCATATTTACCCATATCTCTGACCCTTTTCTGTAGTAATATTAACCAAATGGAGTCACTGTACACGTTGTTTTTCGTCTTAATGGTACATTCACGGTTTGAGAAAAGAAAAATGTTAGTAACAGCGATGGAAATTAACGAACATATATAGTGTTATCAAAACACAAAGTTTCTTTAAGAGGCCACTGCAGGAAACTATTGAACTAACACAAGATTTACTTATTTTAATGCCTTCCTGTATTCTGAAAATACTACAAGTTGAATTTCCCGAAAAATGAACCCGTGACTCGTTCGTGGTTGGATATATGTAGAATAAATTAGTTTATTCGTTTTTAAATCTCCTTTAGCAGAAATAATGCACACTGCAAATATAGTTGAGCTAAGGCGCTAAATACAGCAATGCGTTCATCCCATTTTTATATCACAACAACAGCTGTTAACACTTCGACGCAACTTTTTATCACTCAGTACTAACATTTTGAACTTGACTATCTGTGCAATTGTGTGTCTTCCCACTGTATTTTAATGTTAACTGTGAATATACACACTTACCTTGTCGTGGTGGTGGGGCTTATGTGGCCAAATGATCCTGAGATCTATGACGGCGGTAGCTTAGCTACCGGTAGGGCCTCACAAGCTGAACAGGTCGAAGGTGATGATCCAGACTAAACGGGATACCTGGTTCTCCAGGTTGGGGGTTGGGCGTGGGACTAACAACCCCACCTCGTAAGACAAGTCGTGTTACGAATGGTAGAGAGAAGCCTCGGATACAGAATAGACACCCAATACAACGAACTAAGCACAGAAAAGGACTACGATTTGGAACATTGAACGTACAGTCTCTGTACCAACCTGGGGCGGCAATAAATTTAGTTAGAGAGTTGGAAAAGCAGAAAATGTCGGTGGTTGCCCTGCAGGATGGTTCAAATGGCTCTGAGCACAATGGGACTTAACATCTGTGGTCATCAGTCCCCTAGAACTTAGAACTACTTAAACCTAACTAACCTAAGGACATCACACACATCCATGCCCGAGGCAGGATTCGAACCTGCGACCGTAGCCGTTACGCGGTTCCGGAGTGAGCGCCTAGAACCGCTAGACCACCGCGGCCGGCTGCCATGCAGGAAGTTCAGTGGGAAGGTACAGGGACAATGGACGTAGAAAATTACACAATCTTCTATGGGGAAGCAGTGAAGCACTGTTTTCGAACTGGTATCTGTGTTAACAAAGACATTGTACCAATGGTAAAGAGTTTTGCGGTAGTGAACCCAAGAATCTCAGTTCTAACTGTGTCAGTGAAAAATCACCAACTTACCTTAGTGAACTGTCATGCACGAACAGCGGAAAGTGAAGATTAAGTGAAGGATATATACTATGCAGAGCTGGAAGATGTTATGGATTCCATCCCTAAAGAATTCTCATCGGCGATTTTAATGCCAAGATTGGAAATGAGACCAGTTTTACTCCCACAATAGGCCTTCATAGCCTGCATGAAAATAGTAACGACAACGGAATAAGGCTAATCAGCTTTGCTACGTCCAAGGGCACGTCTATCGGTAGCACTAACTTCCCACACAGACAGGTGCACAAAGGAATATGAGTATCACCAGATGGGAAAACAGTCAACCAAATAGACCACATTAGCAATTAACGCAGAAGCCAGGAATTGGATTATCAATGTAAGATGGGGCTGAGTGTGGTTCCGACCATTTCTTGGTTAAAAGTCAACTCAGAGTCACCCTGAAACCAAACCAAAGAAGTAAACTAAAGAGAGTGGCACGTTTAGAAATATAAAATGTAGCACAGGAAGAAACCAGAAATGAACTTCAGGTTGAGATCAGGAACCGTTTTACAATACTCAGGACACAGATGTAAATCAGCAATGGGAAGAAATTAGAAACATGGTTACAAAGGCTGCAGGAGCAGACATTTGGAAAAGAGTGGTGAGGAAGAAGAAATGGTTCAATGAGGCTTGGAAAGAGGTGGTCAACAGGAGAAAAGAAGCCCGTGACAAGTGGTTACAGTCAGCAACTGATATAGCAGTAAGGCAAAATTTGACAGAGTTCGAAGAGAAACACAAGCGGTATTGCGGAGAGGAAAGAGGAAGTTCGTGAGTTGGGTTATTAAAGAAGCAGAAGAAGACTTCCAGGGAAGGAGGATGAAGAACATGTACAGAAAGGTCAACCATCTCAGCAAAAATCTATAAACCAACTGAGAAATTCATTTAAAAAATGCCAAAGGAGAGTGCTGACAAATGAATATAAAATTGCAAAGAGTTGGGAAGAATATTTCAGTGAGTTGTTAAATTGTAAAGACCCAACGACACTCTTTAACATCCCCCTACCACAGATAGCAGAACCTGAATACCTACCGCTAACTGTAGAAGAGATCAGGAAGCAGATAAAACGGCTTAAAAAGGACAGAAGCCCAAGAGAAGATGCTGAAATAATTGAGGAAGGGGGTGAATGCCTTGTTGCAAGGTTTCACAAATTAATATAGACCATTTGGAACACTGAAAACATTCCTGACGACTGGAGGAAAGCACTAATCCGTTCCATGCACAAGAAGAATGACCGAATGGCATGTGAAAACCACTGTGGTATCGCGCTGCTTAGTGTTTGTTATCAGATCTTCTCAAACTGTCTTCTGGATCGAATCTAACCTTTGGCAGACACCATTATTGTAGATTATCAAGGAGGATTTCATCACGGGAGATCTACTATCGACCAAATCTTTGTCTTACGCCAGATCGGAGAAAACAGGTGGGAGTCTGGCCAAGAGCTACACATGTTGTTTGTCGACTTCAGAAAAGCATTTGATTGCGTTCATCGGGAAAGTATGCTGAGGTGTCTCGAAGAGTTCGGTTTTGCCAAGAAACTAGTAAGCGTCACGAAGGCCTGCCTGATGGATACTACAGCAAAGGTACAAATTGGAGATAAGGTGACTAAATCGCTGAAAACAAAAACTGGGCTACGACAGGGCGATTGACTATCACCTGTTCTTTTCAGTCTCGCATTAGAGAAGGTAATCCGAGAGACGTCATGTAATGAACTCAGAGGAGTCCAGACTGGGGATGTGAACATCAAGTACCTCGGATATGCCGATGATATGGTGCCTCTATCTGGGTCGCAAGAAGAATTAGGAGAAATGGCTGACATTCTGGAAACAGCAGCGAAGAAAAGTGGACTTCAAATCAGTCGTGACAAGACGGAATACGTGGTTCTACATCGTGGACGTACTGAAACTCAAGAACCACTTCCACCCTTACAGACAACTGAAGGTTCTTATCGTCAAGTCAGGGAGTTCAAATATCTGGGCACAGTATTCAGATATGAACCACCCAGTAAAATGGAAATACAGGCAAGACTACAGGCAGTTAATCGTAGTTATCATAGCCTTAAGGCTCTCCTCAGAAGTTTGTCAAAAAATTTCAAAATAAGCATCTACAAAACTCTCTTATAGCCAGTAGTACTATATGGATATGCCACCTGGAGTACAACCAAGTAAGATCTGAACAGACTGATGATATTTGAAAGGAAAGTCCTTCGGAAGATTTTTGGACCAGTTTACGATAGTGAGAGTGAAAAACGGAGGATTCCTCACAATACAGAGTTGTATGACATTTACAAAGAGCCGAACATCGTGGCTATAATGAAGACACGACTCCCGTGGGCAGGGTATGCTGCTCGAATGCGGGACAACCGATGGCCGAAAACTGTACTCAGCACCAAGCCAACCGGCAGAAGGCCGTAGGAAGACCTAGAACACGATGGAGTGACTGCGTATCCAAAGACCTTCAGACAGACAGCAGGAAGGATGCCAGAGAGGAGCTGAAGACAGGCTGAAATGGAGGCAATCTCTCAAAGCAGTTCGCGGGCCGTTGGGCCTGATCGCGTAAAGTAAGTAAGTAAGAATATACACACTACAGCTTATGGTGTTGCCATTCTGTTCAATACAGGGTTTCGTTACGTTAGGTTAAACTTAGAGTTTTTTGACGTGGAGTACCACTTCGTCTTATCATCATTTCCGCGAAGTTGGACGTTGGATATTTAAATAAACGTTTGTGATTCTGTCACATTCACTTGTTTTATTATGGTAACATACGTATTTCAGCAAATACTGTAAATTATATATAATGAAAGAACTATTTCAATTTGTAACACTAAATGTTTAATTCGAACATTCGCAATAATTATGTTAGAATTGAAAATGTATTTGGTAGATCAGTTTTGCTACAGAAACTACTATGAATTATGTGTTTGATCTTTGATTTTGAGTTGCACCTGGCGATAATACACTACTGGCCATTAAAATTGCTACACCAAGAAGAAATGAAGATGATAAACGGGTATCCTTTGGACAAATATATTATACTAGAACTGACATGTGATTACATTTTCACGCAATTTGGGTGTATAGATCCTGAGAAATCAGTACCCAGAAGAATCATTTCTGGCCATAATAACGGTCTTGATACGCTTGGGCATTGTGTCAAACAGAGCTTGGATGGCGTGTACAGGTACAGCTGCCCATGCAGCTTCAACACGATACCACAGTTCATCAAGAATAGTGACTGGCGTATTGTGACGAGCCAGTTGCTCGGCCACCATTGACCAGACGTTTTCAATTGGTGAGAGATCTGGAGAATGTGCTGGCCAGGGCAGCAGTCGAACATTTTCTGTATCCAGAAAGGCCCGTACAGGACCTGCAACATGCGGTCGTGCATTATCTTGCTGAAATGTAGGGGTTCGCAGAGATCGAATAAAGGGTGGAGCCACGGGTCGTAACACATCTGAAATGTAACGTCCACTGTTCAAAGTGCCGTCGATGCGAACCTGAGACGTGTAACCAATGGCATTCCATACCATCACGCCGGGTGATACACCAGTATGGCGATGACGAATGCACGCTTCCAATGTGCGTTCACCGTAATGTCGCCCAACACGGATGCGACCATCATGATGCTGTACACAGAACCTGGATTCATCCGAAAAAATGACGTTTTGCCATTCGTCCACCCAGGTTCGTCGTTGAGTACACCATCGCAGGCACTCCTGTCTGTGATGCAGCGTCAAGGGTAACCGCAGCCATGGTCTCCGAGCTGATAGTCCATGCTGCTGCAAACGTCGTCGAACTGTTCGTGCAGATGGTTGTTGTCTTGAAAACGTCCCCATCTGTTGACTGAGGGATCGAGACGTGGCTGTGCGATCCGTTACAGCCATGCGGATAAGATGCCTGTCTTCTCGACTGCTAGTGATACGAGGCCGTTGGGATCCAGCACGGCGTTACCCTCCTGAACCCACCGATTGCATATTCTGCTAACAGTCATTGGATCTCGACCAGCGCGAGCAGCAATGTCGCGATACGATAAACCGCAATAGCGATAAGCTATAATCCGATCTTTATCAAAGCTGGAAACGTGATGGTACGCATTTCTCCTCCTTACACGAGGCATCACAACAACGTTTCACCAGGCAACGCCGGTCAACTGCTGTTTTTGTATGAGAAATCGGTTGGAAACTTTCGTCATGTGAGCACGTTGTAGGTGTCCCCACCGGTGCCAACTTTGTTTGAATGCCCTAAAAAGCTAATCATTTGCATATCACAGCATCTTCTTCCTGTCGGTTAACTTTCGCATCTGTTGCACGTCATCTTCGTGGTGTAGCAATTTTAATGGCCAGTAGTGTATGTCTTTTGTACAGTAGCTATTGTAAGGTGGATTTCATAGCAAGGAGTTTTATGGTAGAGTTCTGAACGAGAAGCTAGAAGAAATGTGTTGCAATGGACGTAATGAACTTCACATTTAATAAAAAGTTAAATAGTGATGGAATTGTTAATTAATGCTTAAATATCCCACGAAAATGTTTGAATGTACAGGTAAACCTCACGTCCTGATATCGCTGAAAAGTGACTATGACGATGAATATTGAATTACATCAAGAAAACACGTAATTCAATATCAGTTTTATTGCTTGTCCTCGAATATTTTATCTAGTATTATTTTAACTGAATGCAATTAAAATTTTAATTTTCTTGGTGAGATAAAATCTATTAAGTTACAAATTTTAATATTGGACTTATTCAGAACTTGGTTGGAATACACACAGCTGGAAGATTCGAACTACATAATTCGTCTGCGAGCCCGATATCTCATTACCTGCCCTAGAATTTTTTATTCAAAATTGGTTTCTCTGTCAGTTAGACAGAGGAGCTACGATGCCAATTTGTCTGCGCCTCAAGGGAGAGGTCGTCCTTGCAGGAGAGGAATAAATTCTAGAGAAGAAGGCCGCTAAGAAGCAACTATCGACTTCTGTTAAATTCCGCGGCAGGGACCCGAGGGTGGGTGGCCCTCTTGAGAGTTACCAGCTCGGCAAGAGAATCCGATTGCAGCGAGCGCATTGTTCTCAGAGCAGACAATATAAAAGATTGCTGGCGGACATCGGAGAGTCTGTAGCCCTCCAGAGGCGCTGTGTGAGCAGTCGCCGCTGCATCGACAGGGCCGGAGCCGAGTATCCGGGTCCATCCCCGGCGGGCAGATCAGACAGTTGCGGGTCCCTACATGCCGGCGACAGCGTTTGTAACTCGGCGAAACAAGATTCCTTTTTTATTATAGGATACGCTGCCCTATTTTTGGATGGTGGCTTAACTTCGGATGGGTGGATATTTGCTCCCTGGACAGTGGTTCTCGAAGCGGAAATTAGCTGAAGTACTTGTGCTTCCGCCATTTTAGAGCCCTGCTAACTGCCAAGCGCATCAGTTGTGTTCCGTGCTCGCAGTTTATTATTTTCTTAATATCTTATATTTGAACGTGATATTTCGTAGACACAAAGTAAGCATTACAGATGCGTGGTAAATAGTTTGATATTTTAGTCTTCTTTATTAAGCAATGGAAGATCCCAGATGCAATGTAACAATATTATGGGAAGGACAGTTGCTATTCATCGTATAGCGGAGATGTTGAATCGCAGATAGGCACAACAGAAAGACTGTCACAAAATAAGCCTTCGGTTAACAAAGTCTTTGTCAGAAATAGACGACACATACACACAAACACATTCACGAGAACGCAACTCACACGCACATGACCGCAGTCTCTGGCAGCTGAAGTCACACTACTTTCGTATTAGTGATGTATCATCTTTACTGAAACTTGTGAGTAGCTTTTAAATGCAATACGGCTGGTCCCGGCTGATGTTCGAGTCCTCCCTCGGGCATGGGTGTGTGTGTTTGTTCTTAGGATAATTTAGGTTAAGTAGTGTGTAACCTTAGGGACTGATGACCTTAGCAGTTAAGTCCCATAAGATTTCACACACATTCGAATTTGAAATGCAATAATTCTTTATGTGTTTTTGTATTTCAGCCATGTTTCTCAAGTGGCACGTGTGCTTAATTTCGACCATCTGACAAATGCGCCCCTTTATAATTTCGTTTTTTATTTCTTTTCAAGAGATGGCTGGAATGAAAAGGATTGTTGGACAGAGGAGAATATGAGGGAGGCAATGGAAGCCTTAAGAAATAAAGAAATGGGATTCTTAAGGACGTTTAAACTGTTTCAAGTGCCAAAGTCTATAGTTTTAGATTACGTAAAGGCAGGAAACTTGGAAGAGAAACTGGGCTCTAAGATAGGCAGAAAATGTGCTTTGACCTTCAGCTCAAGACAAGATAAATAGCAAGAAGGCAATTTTAGGAGAACTAGGAGGATCTTCAGAAAGGGGAAAACATCAAAGCACCCAAAAGACTGCCAGAGGGAGACAAAGGTGGATTAAATGTAAGTATGAAATGGAAATGAAAAAAGTTCACCCGCATTACGTTTTTCTCCCGCGTTGGCGTGTATCTCTCAAGCGTAACAATTTTTACTTTGGTATTTTTAAATAAAGAATTTTCTTGTTACAAGTTCTTTCTCTGCAGGACGCAGTAGTGCGTGTTATAGGTAGGCCTCTTCATCCGAAATTATGGTCCTGTATTAGTAATGTTCTCGTTCTAGTGATATATGATACGTAATACCTGTTTAGGCACCATATCTGTAAGTTGTTTTATACACCCTGGTGTTATATTTTAAATTTACCGCCTTCTTTTGTATTTCTACTCCATCATAATTTCTGGATAAATTAATGCACAGGTGTTGCTTCTAGTAATTCCATCATATTAATGTTTTATGTGCATTATATTTATAAAGTTTTAGTGGCAATTTATATCCTGTTTACGACATCTCATTCTTACCAGCAGCTGCGAGGTAGCGCCATCTAATGAGGTGATTCTGTATTAGACGTTAGTACTACATAACGCTGTGGTGTATTATGCTAACTACTTAAGCCCTATCTTATTCTATTTTTTGCTCCTGTGAACGTGAACGCGTTATGCAGGTCTTTGAGTCACTCGTGTCCATCTAGAAAGGTAAGCCCTTATCATAAGGTTTCGGCAATATGATTGCATTTTTAAGGTCCGATCATTGGTGAATTCGCTTTTCTGTTTTTATTATTTCATATTTCTAGTATTTAGAGGTTAACGAAGGCGATGTTGGCCTGATGTACTCGACGATGCCCCTTAGCTACACTGTCTAAAGGATCGTCCTAAGAAATACCAAATTAAGGTATTTGCTCTTTCAGTATTTGATCTGTTTATACAAGCTTTTAGGTTATCCAATTCTGCACAACGCGACCGCGATCTTTAAACAGATGTATTTGTTTTCTGTGTAGATCAACCTGAAAATGCCTAAATAAGGTGAAACGTGCAGTTGATAAATAAAAAAACTAAAATTGCGACCAAGACTGTTTTCAACTAATACTGGATAAAATCAGTAGGGGACAGAGAAAATCGACGTGTGAGCTATCATCTGCCGACGGTTACGGAAGTTTAGCTTCCTCTGCCTCGACGGATGACGAAGACAGCGTAGATGAGGAATGCATCTAATATTCTGTCATTTACTGGCAAGATAAATCTGGGTAGAGAGGATAAGGTGTTTAGGATGTTTGCGTTGGGTACATGAATTGTGTGCTGGGACTGAGAAACATGGCTGGAAGACGTATAAATGAGAAAACTGCAAATGATAGCCTCAGTGTAGTTATAAGAGTATCATTATTGTAATCAGATTGGAATACCTCAACATTACTTTTTGTACTTTTAGTAATAAAACAATATTCCTATAATTATGCAATAACGAATTTTTCGTATGAAATAACCCTATCCGAAATTAAGAACCACACTATCTGAAACTGCGCACTCCTTTAGTACACTCTCCAAAATGCATAACTTTCTTTGACATAATTTAGTAAATGTTTGCTGTTCACTTTCACTATAAAAGCTTATATACAACCAAAATCTATTACTTTCCTATGTAAGTCATTTTCGGGAGCTTTCAGCTGATTTTTAACTAACCAAATTCTTAGATTTCTGTAGCTATCCGGAAATGGGCACCTCACCATATACCACCCGAAAGGAAACCGCTTCACTTGGTCTTTTTTCCATTTGCCTTCTCAAATGAAAAAAAAAAAAAAATTGCAATCGATAGTCTCGTTTGTATAGCATGTAACTTACTCAAAGTATATTGTTATACGGTACAATTCGTGTTTTGCTTTCGGTGCAAAAACGGTTGATTTTTGTGGATTGTCCAACAAGCGAACACGTTACACACAACACGTGCACACAAACACACTCACAAACACACACACACACACACACACACACACACACACACACACACACACACACACACACTTGTCTATGCCAGAAATACGAATCTTTGAAATTCATTCCACAACACTGCCCTTTTGCCTTATTGATGGTCAAACTGTACTGAAATTGTAGTCTTTTAAGTCTGAAAGGTAAGCTTGTTGAAATTGGTAGAATTCCAGATATAAATACTGACTTGCCCGTTTTCTTTTGCGGTTAATGTTCCCTCTTCCGTGTTGCTGTTTGGAAGCTTTTCTTACGAAAACAAACCGGGAATATTGAGGTAACTTAGGAATTGTGTTGGAAGTCTTGGTTCAATATTGTATCAAGGACTTAAATATATTTGCTTCCCCTGGCATCATATTCCGTGTCCCCTGATTTATTTGTTGAACTGCATTATATTATGTTGCTGCAACTGTTCGTTCACACAACCGTCTTTGGTTACTGAGTCCCTCTCTATAAGCGGACATAATTATTCGATGAGTTGTTTCTTTGTATTTATTACGGTGCAGACGAATGCGCCAGAAAGCGCATAAGTAGAGTATGTGCCATTTCCAAGCTGTTTTATTCTGGAACATTTCAGAATATTCTAGAACATTTGAGAATATTCTACAACATTCGACAACGTTTGTTAACATCGAATATATTCGTAAATTCTCGACAACGTTATATAATAATCTCGAATTTCTCCCTTTGAAAATTGCATTGATTCGAAAGAGATAGATGATTTCTTAGTGACTACTTCATTAGTATCTCGACAACCACAACGGCCGTCATCGACCATCCACTATAGTGCAAAACTAGATAGCCAAGGGCGGTACCAGACACAAAAACCAGTGCTTGTTGGTGGATTGTTTTAGAGCTCAGCTTCACCAACGAAAAGTTTAATACGCACGTACGCACACACAGGCGCGCGTGCACACAAACACACTCACAAACACACACACACACACACACACACACACACACACACACACGCCTCTTGGGGATAAATGCAGATATTTTTATTGGAGACTGAGGACATTGTACTAAACAACACTACATTGGTATTTACATCATCTGCAGACTAATAATTGTAGTCATTACAAGTCGTATGTTTTTAGGTTGATTAGTACCTCCAAGTAGAGCAAGTCATTAATGCTTATTTTCTGCTGATATCAGTCAGGGGTTGAAATGTGGGCGTGTGGACGCAAAATAGTCTATATTGACAGGTGTAGTTACGTAGTGATGCAGTTACGACCGTGCAGAAAACTTCAAGTAGTAATTACGCGACATGTTTGAGGGAAGACTGCTAGATGCTGAGAAAAGACAGCTAAGACACTGATGTGGCTACGTATGAAGGTAACAACGAATATCTGCACTTACTCTCCTAGCACCGTATATTCCGTTGCGGAACGAGCTAGCGTTTTTCATTAAAAGAAAACTCACGTTCGGTAGTACAGCGGTTCAAACTCCTCTCCGGCCATCTAGGTTAAGTTTTCCATTACGTCCCTAAATCACTTAAGGAAAATTCCGAGGTACTTGAGACCTAGAAAGTGATGGATATCCCCGCTTAGTCTGATACCAGTTTCCTTTATTTCCAAAGAACATTCCATACAGTTCCACAGTACTGATTAATGAACAAAGTACGAGCGATAAAAGTGAAGAAAGAGAAAAAAAGCAATGGGACGTAACAGGAAGACAGGAGGCTAGGGAAGCTTACAAGACTGCAAAACAGATGTCAAAAAAGAACAGTGCAAAAGCAAAGGCTGAGGCAATGGAAGAGGCTTATGAAGAGCTGGAAAGAAGACAGGACGGCAGGCGACTTCTACGGATCGTTAAAGCAATAGATAAGGCGACCAAGGACATAACATCAATGAGGCAGATAAAGGATGAATCAGATGTAGTATTACACGACCTTGAGGAAATCCTGAATAGGTGGTAGGAGTTCTTTGAAAGGCTATTGAATGAGGAAAAATGTACGAGAGAAGTATGAGGAGGGAGGATATAAATGAATGAATGACTCAAAGTACAAGTAGGGAAGAAGTCGAACACCCATTGAAGAAAATGAAAAATGGGAAGGCCCTAGGGGTAGACCAAATCCCAATAGAAGCATGGAAAAGTCTGGGCTCTCATGCAGAAGATCTGGAAAGGAGAAAGGGTTCCGCACACGTGGAGAAGCAGTATACTGGTTGCCGTATATAAGGGGAAAGGGGATATCCAAAACTACGGCAATTATAGAGCGATGAAACTGATGTCCCACACAATGAAGATCTGGGAAAGGATAATTGAGCAGAGGTTGCGTCTAAAAAATGAAGTATGTGAAGAACAGATTGGGTTTATGCCGGGAAGAGGAATATCCGACGCAATATTTGCACTAAGGCGACTGATGGCGAGGCACAGAGAAGTACAAGCCGAACTGCATATGGCCTTTATCGAACTTGAGAAGGCAAATGACAGAGTGCCGAGGCAAGAGATACGGAAATGTATGAGAAGTAAATGCATGCCAGAAAAATATATCAGGGTGGTAGAAGACATGTATGAAGGTGCAATGGCAGAAGTCAGGAGCAGTGCAGGTGCAACAAAGGCATTTCCAGTGAGAGTAGAACTACTTCAGGGATCTGCTCTCAGCCCATATCTCTTTGACCTTGTCATGGATGTACTAGTCAAAGGTGTGAAAAAAGAGATACATCGGAGCATGATGTTCGCCGATGAAGTTCTTATTTGTGAACCCACCCAGGAGGCACTTCAAGACAAGCTTTAACAGTGGAGAAAAGCTCCAGAGGAAAGGGGAATGAGACTTAGTCGGGTGAAAACAGAGTATATGTGTACAAAGGATGCCAGAGACCTATATATTAACCAGTAAGGAGAACAACTGACGCTGGTCAAAAAATTTAAATACATAGGCTCTTACATGCAAAGTGATGTAGGACTGGAGGTCGAAATACAGCACAGGATAAATGGTGGATGGATGAACAGGAGGAAACTGAGAGGAGTACTGTGTGATAAGAAGGTTAGCTGCAGAATGAAAGGCAAGCTTCACAAGTCTGTGGTGAGGTGTGCGATGCTGTATAGCGCAGAAACTTGGCCAATTACAAAAGCACAAGAGAAAAAGTGTAGTGTTGGCAGAAGCGCCAACACTGTGTTGCTAGAGGAGGCCGAAATGCACGCGTTTAATTACACGCTAACTGGCGTGAGGTCTGGAACAGTACAATATCTTGAGAATTGCAAATAAAGTACGTAGATGATGTAATACTTAACTTTAATCCACAATTGTAGAACATCTCTCTTGATGATACATGCTTCACATAATAAATATCAATTGAATACGGCGCCTTGCTAGGTCATAGCAAATGACGTAGCTGAAGGCTATGCTAACTATCGTCTCGGCAAATGAGAGCGTAGTTGTCAGTGAACTTTTCCTAGCAAAGTCGGCTGTACAACTGGGGCGAGTGCCAGTACGTCTCTCTAGATCTGCCGTGTGGTGGCGCTCGGTCTGCTATCACTGACAGTGGTGACACGCGGGTCCGGCATATACTAATGGACCGCGGCCGATTTAAAGGCTACCACCTAGCAAGTGTGGTGTCTGGCGGTGACACCACATTCCTCCCCCGAAAATCGGCGAACGGTTGTGTTATAAGGCTTCCGCCCGCCGTGGGGAGGACCCCATGTTGACGTATGCGACGAGGTGGGGAGCCTAACAACAGGCGAGGCTGTGCCACCCGCACCCGGCCATTCGGTCCGAGGGGAGCTAGGAAACGCCTGAAAACCTAGTCCAGGGTGCACGCCAACATGCAGTGTATGCGCCCGTAAAGAGACAGGAGGGGCAGAGGGGTCGACCTCCATCAGAACGGGGCAGCCGACGGGCAAAGACGACATCTGGTCCGGAGCGGGCAAGAGTTCCATGTCGGATTACAGCTGGTCACGGGAAGCGATCGGCGGCGCGTGACCCAGGGAGGCGCTTGGCGTCTGCAGCGAAGCGTCCATTGCGGGCGTCGCCGGCGGGAGAACAGGCGGCGGCGGCGGCGGCGGCGGCGGCGGCGGCGCGTCGCCATTGGGCAAAATGGAAGGCAGCGTCGGTAACACCTGGGGCTGAGGCGAGCCAGTAGATGGGCCCCAGGGCGCTGACCGGACGGCACCGTCGCTGAAAGCAGGCGGGGAGCGGCAGAACTCGTGCGACGACAGAGGCGCAGCTGAGATGCCGACGCACCTCACCAGAGGCCCCCAAAACCAGATACTTAGCGCGGCCGAGGCAGCGAAGAATGCGCCCTGCGAGCCAACGCTGTGAACCGCCGTAGTTGCGATAGTATACAACGTCGCCTGGAACAAAAGCAGGTGTCTGCCGCTGCACAGGAATCTGATGCGGCGGATGTAGCAAGGACATCAAGGTTCGATGAGGACGACCGTGGAGCAACTCAGCCGGCGAGCGACCATCTTGGGGCTGAGAGCGATACGAGGACAAAAAGAGCAATAACGCGTCCTCCCGATAATGCGACTCTTTGAACTTCAACATCTGTGACTTGAAAGTCCGGACGAATCATTCAGCGGCACCGTTTGAGTGAGGCGAAAACGGCGCGGATGTCAGATGTGGAATACCATTGGCCTTGCAGAATGACTGAAATTCTGCGGACATGAATTGTGGGCCATTGTCGGAAACAATAGCCTGTGCAAGACCTTCAATGCAAAAGATAGTGGATAACGCTTGGATAGTGGCAGATGACGTAGTGGAAGACATCCGGACAACAAAAGGAAAATTACTGAATGAATCGACCAGAACCAACCATCGAGCATTCCAGAATGGACCAGCAAAATCGACGTGTAAGCGTTGCCAAGGGGAAGTGGCTTTCGGCCATGCAAAGAATTTCCGCGGTGGTGCGGAGTGTTGTTCGGCACACGCCATGCAAGAAGAGCACATATTCGTAATCGCAGCATCGATTCCGAACCAAGTACAGTGCTGACGAGCAAGTTGTTTCGTTCGCACTATACCCCAATGTCCTCGGTGGAGAAGTCGTAAGACAGAGGACTTTAACGAACGTGGGACCACGACCCGGGACTGATCATTATCAGAACGCAACAGCAAAACACCACGTCGAACAAAAAGTTTCTCCTTGTGAGGAAAAAATCGGCGAACCAACGGATCCTCGATCCGTGACTTTGACAAGGGCCATTGCGTAGCAACAAAACGCAAAACGGTAGCAAGGACAGGGTCAGCAGCTGTGGCTGTTGCTACACGACGAAAATCAATCGGAAACGATTCGACCACGTCATCGGTTTCTGCATCAATGAACATGCAAGCAAGTTCGGAAGAATCGAATGCTCGATCCTCAGCAACAGGCAAACGGGACAACGCATCGGCGTTTCCGTGCTTAGCAGTGGACCGATACAAGATATCGTAGCGGTACTGCGATAGGAAAATAGACCAGCGAATGAATTTCTGCGCTGTACGTGGAGGTACAGGCTTGTTCGGATGAAAAAGCGATGTCAAAGGTTTGTGGTCTGTGATGATGATAAAGTGACGACCATACAAGAAATCGTGAAACTTAGTAACACCAAATACGAGAACCAAAGCTTCTTTCTCGATCTGTGAATAATTTCTTTGCGCAGACGAGAGCAATTTGGACGCAAAGGCAATAGGGCCATCTTTGTGCACAAGCACAGCACCGATCCCGAAATCCGATGCATCTACCATCAACAAAAGGGGTTTCTGGGGATCGAATGGCGTCAGGCAAGTATTGGAAAGCAACGCCGATTTCAACTGGCGAAAGGCGCGTTCGCATTCCGTCGTCCAGACGAACGGAACACCTTTACGGCGTAAGCGATGAAGCGGAGCTGATATGGAAGAGGCCTGTGGGATATATTTATGGTAGTAATTAATTTTTCCCAACACACTCTGTAGCTGCTTCAAATTCTGCGGCGAAGGCACGTCTTGTATGGCACGGAGGTGCTCTGGACTAGGATGTATGCCTTGTGCATTGATTACATGGCCCAAATATGGTAAGTCACGAGCAAAAAACACACATTTGTCCTTCCGCAAGCGAAGACCATTTTGTCGCAAGACCTGAAATAACGTTCTGAGATTGGCTAAATGTTCTTCTTCCGTCTTTCCAGAGATCACAATATCGTCCAGATAGTTTCCTGCAGTAGGGACCGACGCACAAACAGTTTGAGGATATTGCTGAAACAATGCAGGGGCGGATGCACACCCGAATGGCAGTCTTTTGAATCGGTACAAACCAAGATGCGTGTTAACCACCAAGACGCGCTGGGATTCGTCGTCCACTGGTATTTGCAAGTACGCAACTTCGAAAAATATTTACCCGGGCACAGTTTGTCAAAAAGATCTTCCGGGCGGGGTAAAGGATAAGTTGCAATCACTAATTGTGGATTCACTGTTGCCTTGAAGTCCACACAAAGTCTCAATTTTCCGGAAGGTTTTGGCAAAATTACTAAGGGTGATGCCCAGAGAGAAGCCTGCACACGTTCAATCACACCTTGTGATTCCAAATCGTGTAATGTTCTTGCGACCTCATCACGCAATGCGTGGGGAACATTGCGCGCTCTGAAAAATTTCGGTTGCGCGTTTACTTTCAGGTCCAAATGTGCTTCATAGTTCGTAGCGCAACCAAGGCCCAGTGCAAAAATGTCTGCAAACTCTTCACATAGACGAGAAACACTGGCTGAAGGCACAGTCTGGTTCACTGAGAGGACCTGATTTACTATAGACAAGTTAAAAAACTGAAATAAATCTAAACCAAACAAGTTCACTGCTGAAGAAGAACGAAGAACGTAAAATGACACAAGTTTTGTTTGTCCCTTGTATGTTGCAAGAAGGCTGCACTGTCCTAACACAGGGATATTCTGACCGGAATAACTATTTAACTTAACATTTGCGGCACACAACGGAGGTGTGCCCAGTTGTTCCTACGTGTTTTTATTGATCAATGAAACTGCAGCTCCGGTATCGAGCTGGAAAGGGATCACGTTGCCATTAATGTCCAAGTCTACAAAAAGTTTATTGTCCTGCTGACGACAAGAGCGACTGTCCCGTGTAACATGAACCGACACTGGTACAGAATCACTTGCGACTTGACGTGATATCCGTCGACGTCGACGCACACTATTTGTGGGACGAACACAGTCACTGTTAGAGAGAGTGGCACTGGGCGGAGTGGAATTAACTACATGAATGTCCATGGGCGAAGGTTCATGAGCCTGAGTATTCTTGGTTCGATTCTGGTGCGAAGCAAAGGGCCTGGAATGGTTGTGAATGTCCAATCTGAGCTTTTTCTGGCAAACACTCTGAACATGCCCTTTTTTATTACAGAAAAAGCAAATAGCTTGGTGTGACGGGCAATTTTCATGCGAATGTCTAGTAGCACACCGTGGGCATGATTTCACTGCATTTGCGTTCTTGCGCGGCACACGTAGCTGCGCGGACGGGCGCGAGGGCTGTTTACCGTTCCGTGCAGCTCGCCCGGCGGGCCGGTTAACGTGAAACACGGCTGGCGAAGTTGCAAATGATTCCTGAGCAAAGTCAAGTGTGTCTTGGCTATCCAATATGTCTATCACTTGTTGAAGGGAGGGATTGACAAGTTTCAAAATCTGTTCCCTTATACGAACATCAGAAACGTTCTGTGCAATTGCATCACGCACCATAGTATCTGAATAAGGGAGTCCACATTCACACTCAAAAGCACAATCCCTAGTAAGGCCTTGCAAAGTTGCAACCCACTCCCTATTAGTCTGACAGCCCGTACGTTTGGTACGAAAGAAGGTATACCTTTTTGCAACGACATTGACTGATTCTTTGAAATATGCATCTAATGCCGACAAAATTTCTTCGTAGGACAGAGTTGCTACGTCGCGTCGGGGAAACAATTTCACTATCACTCAGTACGTGTGGACGCCGACACACGACAATAAGTGAGGCTGCCGCTCATTACCTTGAATTCTGTAGGCGGCGAGATGGAATCCAAATTGGCGTGACCACTCTGTCCAGCTTTCCAGTGCCGCATCAAACGGACGAAAAGGTGGTGCAACTGTATGTTGTGGCTGCGGTAGCGGTGGAGCGGCGGCGGCCGCATCGTTTTGCATCGCACGTTGACCCTGGACGAGCTGTCCAAGGGCATCCAATAAGGACTGCGTCTGCTGATTCTGCAAGCGATAAAATTCGGACAGTACATCTGAAGATTGTGGCGAAGCCATGACACAAGTAAATTAGAGCAATACAACCATTAAATCTTCGTCGCCAATTTGTAGTGTTGGCAGAAGCGCCAACACTGTGTTGCTAGAGGAGGCCGAAATGCACGCGTTTAATTACACGCTGACTGGCGTGAGGTCTGGAACAGGACAATATCTTGAGAATTGCAAATAAAGTACGTAGATGATGTAATACTTAACTTTAATCCACAATTGTCGAACATCTCTCTTGATAATACATGCTTCACATAATAAATATCAATTGAATACGGCGCCTTGCTAGGTCGTAGCAAATGACGTAGCTGAAGGCTATGCTAACTATCGCCTCGGCAAATGAGAGCGTAGTTGTCAGTGAACCTTTCCTAGCAAAGTCGGCTGTACAACTGGGGCGAGTGCCAGTACGTCTCTCTAGACCTGCCGTGTGGTGGCGCTCGGTCTGCTATCACTGACAGTGGCGACACGCGGGTCCGGCGTATACTAGTGGACCGCGGCCGATTTAAAGGCTACCACCTAGCAAGTGTGGTGTCTGGCGGTGACACCACAAAAAGATGGAAGTGTCAGAAATGAGAATGTTAAGGTGGACGAGACTAAGGAATGAGTACATCAGGGGAACAGTGAAAGTGGGCCCCATAGCGAAGAAGATTCAAGAAAGTAGGCTAAGATGGTATGGACATGTGCAGAGAAGAGGGGAGAACTACTTGGGGAGAAGAAATGAAGACTTAGAAATCGAAGGACCAAGAAGAAGAGGAAGAGCGAAACTGAGATGGAAGGACAAGGTAGCAGGGGACCTACAGGAGAAAGGATGGTTCAGGGAAGAAGCACAGGATAGACATTTATGGATGAGAAGCATCCAGCAAAGCAACGCCGACCACACATGACGTGGGAAAAGGCTGAGTGACGATGATGATGATGATGTGTGACGGGATGAAGAGTTTCTAGCAAACGGAAGTACAGCCTGTTATTCTGAACGGAGAGAAATATTCAGACGTAAAAGTAACATCGAGCATACCGCAGGGGAATATTATAGGACCATTTCTTTTGACAGTATGTATAAGTGACTTAGTGGCTAACGTCGGAAGTGCCGTGAGGCTTTTCGTGGTTGATGCCGTTCTATATAGAGAAGTCACAACGCTAGAAAATCGCATTGAAATGCAGGAGGACCTGCAGAATATCGACACTTGTTGCAATGATAACAAACTGACTCTCTACGTAAACAAAGGCAATGTCTTGCGTATACATAGGTAGATAAATGCGTTACTGAATACTTATACGATTGTTGAACGATCACTAGAAGGAGTCACATCTATTAAATATCTAGGAGTAAGCTTACAGGGCGATTAAAAGTGGAAAGACCATATGAAATTAATCACGGGTAAGGTTAATGCCGGAGATTCATTGGAAGATTTCTCAGGAAATATAGTCCACTCAGAAACGAGACAGCTTACAAAACGCTCACTCGACGACGCATATATGTATAGAATACGAGGTAGAACTGACAGGGGAAATAATGAACTTCAAATGGCTGTAAGCCCTATGGGACTTAACATCTGAGGTCATCAGTCCCCTAGACTTAGAACTACTTAAACCTAATTAACCTAAGGACATGAGACACATCCATGCCCGAGGCAGGATTCGAACCTGCGACCGCAGCAGCAGCGCGGTTCCGGACTGAAGCGCCTAGAACCTCTTGGCCACAACGGCCGGCAAATAATGAAGATCAAAAGAAGAGTAGTTTCAGGTTCGTCTAGTAGGCAAGAAAGCGACACGGAGGTGCTCAGCCAACTACAACGGCAGTCGTTGCGAGAGTCGTTCTGCATGATGGGCTGATTTACTGTTAGAGTTCCGAGAGCGCACGTTTCTAGAAGAGTCAACCAATATGTTGTTTCCTGCTGCGTATATCCCACGTACGTACTGTGAATATAAAATCAGAGAGCAGAGAGATTACAGCCCACAGTGAGGCATACCATTGCCGCGAACGATTCGCGACTGGAACATGAAAAGAATTAATTGACAGTAGTACACAAAGTACCCCCCCCCCCTCGCCACCACACACCGCGGATATAATTGTAGATGTGGAGAGAGGGAAACTGGGTCATTATACTGCCTTTCACATTTGGAAAGGCAGACTAAGGAAAACAGCCATGTCCTTTTCAAGGAAACTATCTCAGAATTTGCCTTAGCTGAGTAAGGGAAAACATGGAATATCCAAATCTGGATGGCAGGGCGGGTATTTAAACCGCTGCAGTCTGGAGTACGGCTCCAGTGTCTCACCACTTGTAATATGCACGCTTATATTTTATTCAAAATAATATTCACGACAGCATTGGATGTGGAATGTGATTGAAATTTGATCCTACTCTCGTAATATTAATAAAGAGGACTTCATCGTTAATGAAATAATAAATAATTATTGTCAACGACATAATTTTATATTTTGAAAAAAAATAATATCTCAGACAATACCCATGCAAAAAGATGGTGAAAACCTCAATGTATTATTATCTATGATTTTTGTAGAAAAATCCTTCTTCTTGTTCGAACTGTTGTACTCATAGGATGTGATTTATCTCTCGTAACACAGAGGTCTGTAAAAAGCTGTATTATGTTGCTAACTGATATTTGAAAATAGAGTTTGTATATTATAAAAATGAATCTTCTTTGTTTGGAGTTTTATTTCACTGTAATTCTCGTTCTATGTAGATGTTACGTTTTCTGCTCAGCGACAAAATAGCGCAGCCATTAGCGCTACTGATCAACAGCACAGTTTATTAGTAATTGGGAATATTAAGTCTTATAAGATTCAGAAATATTTTCAAAATTAAAGCATATAATGAAGATGCGAAAATATTTAATATACACTCCTGGAAATGGAAAAAAGAACACATTGACACCGGTGTGTCAGACCCACCATACTTGCTCCGGACACTGCGAGAGGGCTGTACAAGCAATGATCACACGCACGGCACAGCGGACACACCAGGAACCGCGGTGTTGGCCGTCGAATGGCGCTAGCTGCGCAGCATTTGTGCACCGCCGCCGTCAGTGTCAGCCAGTTTGCCGTGGCATACGGAGCTCCATCGCAGTCTTTAACACTGGTAGCATGCCGCGACAGCGTGGACGTGCACCGTATGTGCAGTTGACGGACTTTGAGCGAGGGCGTATAGTGGACATGCGGGAGGCCGGGTGGACGTACCGCCGAATTGCTCAACACGTGGGGCGTGAGGTCTCCACAGTACATCGATGTTGTCGCCAGTGGTCGGCGGAAGGTGCACGTGCCCGTCGACCTGGGACCGGACCGCAGCGACGCACGGATGCACGCCAAGACCGTAGGATCCTACGCAGTGCCGTAGGGGACCGCACCGCCACTTCCCAGCAAATTAGGGACACTGTCGCTCCTGGGGTATCGGCGAGGACCATTCGCAACCGTCTCCATGAAGCTGGGCTACGGTCCCGCACACCGTTAGGCCGTCTTCCGCTCACGCCCCAAAATCGTGCAGCCCGCCTCCAGTGGTGTCGCGACAGGCGTGAATGGAGGGACGAATGGAGACGTGTCGTCTTCAGCGATGAGAGTCGCTTCTGCCTTGGTGCCAATGATGGTCGTATGCGTGTTTGGCGCCGTGCAGGTGAGCGCCACAATCAGGACTGCATACGACCGAGGCACACAGGGCCAACACCCGGCATCATGGTGTGGGGAGCGATCTCCTACACTGGCCGTACACCACTGGTGATCGTCGAGGGGACACTGAGTAGTGCACGGTACATCCAAACCGTCATCGAACCCATCGTTCTACCATTCCTAGACCGGCAAGGGAACTTGCTGTTCCAACAGGACAATGCACGTCCGCATGTATCCCGTGCCACCCAACGTGCTGTAGAAGGTGTAAGTCAACTACCCTGGCCAGCAAGATCTCCGGATCTGTCCCCCATTGAGCATGTTTGGGACTGGATGAAGCGTCGTCTCACGCGGTCTGCACGTCCAGCACGAACGCTGGTCCAACTGAGGCGCCAGGTGGAAATGGCATGGCAAGCCGTTCCACAGGACTACATCCAGCATCTCTACGATCGTCTCCATGGGAGAATAGCAACCTGCATTGCTGCGAAAGGTGGATATACACTGTACTAGTGCCGACATTGTGCATGCTCTGTTGCCTGTGTCTATGTGCCTGTGGTTCTGTCAGTGTGATCATGTGATGTATCTGACCCCAGGAATGTGTCAATAAAGTTTCCCCTTCCTGGGACAATGAATTCACGGTGTTCTTATTTCAATTTCCAGGAGTGTATATGTTATTTATTAGGAGTAAAACACAGCCTGAACCAGAATCGATAAGTGATTGTCTCATGTTAGCCGTCATCTTAGTAAAATATTGCAGTGGCAGTTTTAAATTGATTTTCTACACAGACATAAATGTTGTTGGTCATGAATGCGATAATAATTGTGTATCGGTGGCCGAGGACACACTGTGAGGTAATAAATTCCAGTTAGACTGTGAATACATTGAACTTCTATGAATTCAAACAGCAACTTACATATAAATTCTTATCTGCTGATGTGTGAAGCCTGGTTATTTCGTACCAACTTTTATGAAATATGACAGGAAAATACATTAGTGTTGTTTACGTATGGTACTAGTGACAAAACTGTTCAATTTGCTTTAGGAATAGTGTTTCCACCTCGAATAACAGTAGCGTTAAATTCGATAAACGATCTGCAACTAGCAAAGAGTATTTTAAATAACAGCACTGAAATTAGTCACAATCGTTACTCTTCTTTAGTTCAGATTACGTATCATACATTTAGCTTGTTTTCTGGTTATAAATGATTACTTTGGTGAATGAACGTAGTGACATTTACACGGCTTGACAGACAACATTGCTACGCGTTCCCAGGTGGACATCTCTTTAACGAAATAACGATCATTAGCCGGGAAAAGCAGTGATTAAATAAAATCTCATGTTACATTAATAATAAGTAACTAGTTCTTATGGTAATCTTGCTGAAATTGAACAACACGACACACGCAATTACACCACATGCCACACAGTCTTGTTTGATTTCGTCCAAATAGTTCAAATGGCTCTGAGCCGTAGGTTTTCAGTCCCCTAGACTTAGAACTACTTAAACTTAACTAACCTAAGGACATCACACACATCCCTGCCCGAGGTAGGATTCGAACAAGCGACCGTAGCAGCAGCGCTGTTCCGGAATGAAGCGCCTAGAACCGCCTGCCGATTTCCTCCGCTCCCGCCTGAGGTTCGAGTCCTTCCTCGGGCATGGGTGTGTGTTGTTGTTAGTTTAAGTAGTGTGTAAGTCTAAGGACCGATGACCTCAGCAGTTTGATCCCTTAGGAATACACACACACAGTTCGCCCCTTTTGACCTTAACGTCGACGGCAGGCTAAACCCTAAACTACTCCCCTTTCTCCCTTTCTGTTTTTGTTTTGAATCACACTAGTACTTCTCTTTCGCAGTTCCAGGTGTATAAAACGTTTCATATCATTTCTTGCTAAAAATAACCACAACGAACTCTACCTTTAAGACAATATAAAATTTCTTACGGGAGCTCTGTTGTTTCGTTTAAGTTTCTGTGACTAGGAGTACGTGAAAATATCGTTCGTTTAATTTCTGATGATGGAAGTAAATAGTTAGTCCCTTTATATGTTTATATACATACAGTTGTGTGTGTTCTTCAGTTTAACCGATATCGATTTCGAAAGTCGATCTTCACTGATAAGAATGAAGAATCTATACGCAGGGTGATTCCGTGATGCTGTTACAAACCCTGAGGGATGAGGGAGAAGGGTAAGTGTATCAATTTGAGGCAAGGGACCCTGGTACGGAAACAACCAGGACGAAAGTTACGAGCGCAAATCTTTCAGACACCTTTGGCAGCCAACCTCTTCTACTGCAAGCTGTTTTCTCCTTTCTGGAGGAGATAGTATGGACCAAAACAAGAACATAATGTCCAGTAAACATAGGGTCTGAAGTGAGCGACTTAAGAGCTATGAGTGAGCAACTTAAGAGCTATGAGTACTTGTTCATCTTTGCTAGTGTCAAACACATTTCTTCTACCCAACAAATGCTCTTAACTCTTACGACATGCATTTTAGGTTGTATACCTGGAAGGATCCTGGAGATACTAAAAGGTATCATATAGATTATATAATGGTAAGACAGAGATTTAGGAACCAGGTTTTAAATTGTAAGACATTTCCAGGGGCAGATGTGGATTCTGACCACAATCTATTGGTTATGAACTGTAGATTGAAACTGAAGAAACTGCAAAAAGGTCGGAATTTAAGGAGATGGGACCTGGATAAACTGAAAGAACCAGAGGTTGTAGAGAGTTTCAGGGAGAGCATAAGGGAACAATTGACAGGAATGGGGTAAAGAAATACAGTAGAAGAAGAATGGGTAGCTCTGAGGGATGAAGTAGTGAAGGCAGCAGAGGATCAAGTACGTAAAAAGACGAGGGCTAATAGAAATCCTTGGGTAACAGAAGAAATATTGAATTTCATTGATGAAAGGAGAAAATATAAAAATGCAGTAAATGAAGCAGGCAAAAAGGAATACAAACTTCTCAAAAATGAGATCGACAGGAAGTGCAAAATGGCTAAGCAGGGGTGGCTAGAGGACAAATGTAAGGATGTAGAGGCTTGTCTCACTAGGGGTAAGATAGATACTGCCTACAGGAAAATTAGAGACACCTTTGGAGAGAAGAGAACCACTTGTATGAATATCAACCCAGTTCTAAGCAAAGAAGGGAAGGCAGAAAGGTGGAAGGAGTATATAGAGGGTTTATACAAGGGCGATATACTTGAGGACAATATTATGGAAATGGAAGAGGATGTAGATGAAGATGAAATGGGAGATAAGATACTGCGTGAAGAGTTTGACAGAGCACTGAAAGACCTGAGTCGAAACAAGGCCCCGGGAATAGACAACATTCCATTAGAACTACTGATGGCCTTGGGAGAGCCAGTCATGACAAAACTCTACCATCTGGTGAGCAAGATGTATGAGACAGGCGAAATACCCACAGACTTCAAGAAGAATATAATAATTCCAATCCCAAAGAAAGCAGGTGTTGACAGATGTGAAAATTACCGAACTATCAGTTTAATAAGTCACAGCTGCAAAATACTAACGCGAATTCTTTACAGACGAATGGAAAAACTGGTAGAAGCGAACCTCGGGGAAGATCAGTTTGGATTCCGTAGAAATGTTGGAACACGTGAGGCAATACTAACCTTACGACGTATCTTAGAAGAAAGATTAAGAAAAGGCAAACCTACGGTTCTAGCATTTGTAGACTTAGAGAAAGCTTTTGACAACGTTAACTGGAATACTCTCTTCCAAATTCTGAAGGTGGCAGGGGTAAAATACAGGGAGCGAAAGGCTATTTACAATTTGTACAGAAACCATATGGGAGTTATAAGAGTCGAGGGGCATGAAAGGGAAGCAGTGGTTGGGAAAGGAGTGAGACAGGGTTGTAGCCTCTCCCCGATGTTATTCAATCTGTATATTGAGCAAGCAGTAAAGGAAACAAAAGAAAAATTCGGAGTAGGTATTAAAATTCATGGAGAAGAAGTAAAAACTTTGAGGTTCGCCGATGACATTGTAATTCTGTCGGAGGCAGCAAAGGACTTGGAAGAGCAGTTGAACGGAATGGACAGTGTCTTGAAAGGAGGATATAAGATGAACATCAACAAAAGCAAAACGAGGATAATGGAATGTAGTCAAATTAAATCGGGTGATGCTGAGGGGATTAGATTAGGAAATGAGACACTTAAAGCAGTAAAGGAGTTTTGCTATTTAGGGAGTAAAATAACTGATGTTGGTCGAAGTAGAGAGGATATAAAATGTAGACTGGCAATGGCAAGGAAATCGTTTCTGAAGAAGAGAAATTTGTTAACATCGAGTATAGATTTAAGTGTCAGGAAGTCATTTCTGAAAGTATTTGTATGGAGTGTAGCCATGTATGGAAGTGAAACATGGACGATAAGCAGTTTGGACAAGAAGAGAATAGAAGCTTTCGAAATGTGGTGCTACAGAAGAATGCTGAAGATAAGGTGGGTAGATCACGCAACTAATGAGGAGGTATTGAATAGGATTGGGGAGAAGAGAAGTTTGTGGCACAACTTGACTAGAAGAAGGGATCGGTTGGTAGGACATGTTTTGAGGCATCAAGGGATCACAAATTTAGCATTGGAGGGCAGCGTGGAGGGTAAAAATCGTAGAGGGAGACCAAGAGATGAATACACTAAGCAGATTCAGAAGGATGTAGGTTGCAGTAGGTACTGGGAGATGAAGAAGCTTGCACAGGATAGAGTAGCATGGAGAGTTGCATCAAACCAGTCTCAGGACTGAAGACCACAACAACAACAATGCATTTTAGAGCTCGTGTTTACTTGCCATTTTTTTTCTTCTTTCGGTCTATTACCTCCTCCCAATATATGGAAAGCGAAGAGCTTGTAGTAGTAGAGATCCACTGTCACAGGCATCAGAACGATTTTCGCTTATAACTTTCGACTCGGTCGTTTCGGGACCGGACTCACTACCTGAAACTGATACCTGAAAGTTTGTAACATCATCACGGAATCACACCGTAGATCCCCAGGGATATCATTTGCATGTCTGAAAACTGGGCCTGAAGATTAAGGTATTTTCGTACTAGTTGCTAGACAGTATTAATAGTTTCCTCATATTCAGATGACATACTTTCGTTCGATTACGATATTCTTGTATCTGAAGATCGAGCCTTGTGGCTTCGAAACCGATAGCTTTCAAACTGGAGTGTATTCAATGCAACGGATTGGACGTGGAAATAAAAAGTTAATAAATACGAGGGCAAGTTGAACCGTATCCGCACTGACGTTATAGGCATCTTTTGGTTGGCGGTGCGGCTTGGTACGCTTGCTAACTGCTAGATGGCAATGTTCCATCGTTGTGACAGGATTCAGCGTTGTTACATCAGTACGCTTTGCGCTCTTGCGAACTGTTCCGTAATCCATTTTCTGTCGTCTGTAGGCGTACCAGGAGCTGAAATCCGTAGACCACTTCCGGCTCAGTAAAATACTCAAAAGTGACCGCACAATCGTGAAGTGCAAGAAAAAAGCCAAACGTCTAGCCATACCCATAACTCAGGCCAACAACGAGGGAGCCCGTGAACTGATTTTTAACCATCGAGTGGCAATCACACGGAACAATCACATTAATGTGGCAACCTGTAAAAAGCCTGAATAATCACCTTTTGCAGTGCGGGCGTCGAGAGAGCGAGTCAGTGAGGGTCTGTAAGTTACCGGCGGGGATATGGAGCCATGCCGAGTTCAGTGCGATGGCCAGCTGCACTAGGTTTTGTCGGTTGAGGATCCAAGGCGCAAACAGGCCAGTGCAGATGATCCCACAGTATCTCAGTAGGGTTTAAATGCGGGGAGTTTGGTGGTCAGGGGAGTACGCTAAACTCATCCTGGATCTCTTCGAATCACGCACGCACACTGCGAGCTGTGTTACACGTTGCACTGTCCTGCTGACAGACGCCATCGTGCCGAGAAAAAAACCAACTGTATGTGTGAGTGGAAATGGTCCCCAAGGATGGATCCATAATTGTGTAGATCCACTGTGCCTTCAAGAATGACGAAATGCCCTAGGGAACGCCACGAAAACATTCCCCAGACCATTAAGCTCCCTCCTCAGACGACTATTGCAGGGTCATACATGATAACGGCCACCTGTTCGATGGAGCATAAGATTAGATTAGGTTAGATTCCGTCTTCTTTCCACAGACCAAAAAATGAGATGTTTCTCGTGTGTGTGGAACAAGTCGGAAACATATAAACGTAAAACGTGATTAATCTGAAAAGCTCGACTGTCGCCACTCAGTGGACGCATCGATGGATGAACCACTCGCCTGCTGCAGGCGCCCATATACAGAACGTTCGCTGAACAGTCATTCAGGAGATACTGTTGGCAGCCCATTGGTGCATCTGGGCGGTCAAATGCTCAACAGTTGCACGTCTATCCGCCCATACACATCTCCGCAGCTGTCGTTCACCCCTGTCGTCCACGGCACGTGGTGCACATTAGTTGCCTCAATGCTGGTCTTGAATAGTGCCATTTTGTCTTGCGCGGTACACTTTAACCACGACGGCGCACGAACTGTTTACAAAACCATTCTGGAACTGATTCTATGCTTGCCCTGTAAGCCAATGATCACATCCATTTGGACTTCCAATAAATCGCTCCGTTTCACATTACGACAACGACTGTACAGTTTTCCGCGTCCATAACCTTTACATTCCCTCCACTGCTATTGCTGCCACCTGCCGTCTGTGAGTGATTATTGTACCTTGACGTCGAACCTAGGCTGTGGTCACATTTATTTGACTGGACCGCGTATTATCAAACACTTTACGGGATTGCAGATATGTGATTTCTTCTACAACGGCTGTCGTTTTCAAGTCACTAACGCTACGAGAAACGCTGTGCTATTCAATTGAAACCCTTAAAAAGCGGAACTACGCTGACAAAACACACACACACACACACACACACACACACACACACACACGTACACAGCACAACCACTTCCGTCACCACCACCACTACAAACAACTATCGCCACAACGTAAGCAAATACGATCAACGTCAGAAGTAATCAATATTAATATTAACTACCATCGAGAAGTAAATAGCATTAGCTCCGTCCCTCTGTCGTTTGTCCAGGGAGAGAACGGGATTCCGAGCAGAATTTAAGCAAAAACCATTGTCTCTATTTAGAAGGCCACTTGCTAATTTACTCTGGAAATGCACACCAGGTTGTTATATTCCGCAGATGACCAGCACCAACGCTGTGTCCGCAATAGCTCCGCTGTTGTAAGCGTGTTTTGCGTATCTCAGTACACCAGTTCTCCACAGTCCTGATGGTCTGACCAATGTATGACATACAACAACTGGAAAGAATGCGACAGACATCCCCCTTCTACAAACCAAGATCATCTTTAGCAGACCCTAAAAGCGCCGTAATCTTAGATGGTGCTCAAAACGTCATGTCTTGTTTCCCCGCTGAAAATGAACTTACGTAAGGCCGGAAAAAGGGTCACCCGACTGCATTCTCTTAAATTCCTTGAACATTTTTTATTCCTGAAGAAACTTGAATTTTGATGTAAGAGCAAGCCAATTCACATTATTCATGGTTCTGCATATGACATCATGTATCTCATGCCAAACTTCCGTAAAGTCTGTGAAAGCTGAGTCTCAAAGCAACCTAATGAGGTGCTCAAGCGCTTTTGTGTTGCAGTCTGTTAGTAGCTACCGGACCATCATTATAATGATGGCGAAAAGTTTTATAAACGAATCATCACTGTAGATGAAATACAGGTATCAACGCTTTAGCCAGAGAGCAAACGCCAGATCGTGGATTTGGAACACCGTGGATCTCTACCCAAAAAGAGATTCGAGAGATAATGTCCAGGCTCACCGTTTTCGGGACGCACAAGGGCCAAACTGGAACATTCCCTGGAAAGGGGCCAACAGTTAACATTACCGAAGGAAGCGGCACTTACATGGCTTGCTGCTCAACTGAAAAACATTTTTTTTTTCCTGAGGGTATTGGAGAGTTTGTGCAACGATGGTCCAAGTGCTTTGGAAGGCAGGGTGATAGGCCAAGTGCGACAGAACTCACCTCCTGAGAGTTCCGTAAGAATTTATGTCTGTACGTATATAGTTCATCCAATCATGGAATAGACAATCTAGATGGTATTTGTCTGTTATCGATATCGATACTGGCAAGATATCGGCCTCGGGAACTCCAAGACTTTTTCGTGTGATGTAATTAAAAATGAACAGTTCTCGGGTTTTTTTTCTTACTTGTATTGTGAAAAATACATCTTGCCATACTTCACGATTTTATGTCAACGAGAAGTACCCTATCTGTTCTGATGAATTAGTTTGCGAGTATCAGAATACGTGACATAAATGGCCGTATCCTCTGACTGCATTGACCTTAGACCTTAAATGTTTTACATCGCCTTAGTATGTGACATAAATTTCAACTTGATACGTCTATCAGTTCCTGGTGAAAGGGGTCTTAACAGAGAGATGACAAACGAACGAAGAAAATTTTCCATGTGATATAACTTCAAATTAACCATTTTAGGATTTTTTCCCTCACTTGTACTGTGAAACCTTGCTTCTTGCAAGTTCTAGGTGAATGGGAAGTACCCTGTAAATTTTGATGAGTGAGTTTGCGGATATCAAAATATGTAAGTTAAATTGCCATATCATTTCATTGCAGTGAGTTAGAAGCTAAGTTTTTACACCGATAGCGGACCATAGATCGTAGTGTGTGACATAATTTTCAACTTGATACATCAACCTGTACCCGAGAAAAAAGAGTTATTAACAGTGGGACAGTCCGCAGCTCGTGGTCGTGCGGTAGCGTTCTCGCTTCCCACGCCCGGGTTCGATTCCCGGCGGGGTCAGGGATTTTCTCTGCCACGTGATGACTGGGTGTTGTGTGCTGTCCTTAGGTTAGTTAGGTTTAACTAGTTCTAAGTTCTAGGGGACTGATGACCATAGATGTTAAGTCCCATAGTGCTCAGAGCCATTTGAACCATTTTGAACAGTGGGACAGACAGAAAACAACAAAGCGATCATATAATGGTTCCATTTTCATCGACTGAGGGTTCCGTTTTCATCGACTGTGATACGGAAACCTAACAATGATACTGCAAGTTTTAACTGTTGTAATAAATTGTGCAGATATCTTTTGGCTTTCCCATATAATTCTGTTGAGGTTGTAAGGTGGCAGAATAAATGAAGGTCAGATGCACACCTTACATGAGAGTTTCATACATCGCAACGAGAAGGTGAATATAACACCTAACTTAATTCGGCGGTATGGAAATGAAATGAGCAGATGGCATCGTTAGCCAAGTGCAAGTCTTATTACATTCGACGCCACATTGGGCGACTTGCGCGCCGGTGATGAGGATGAAATGATGATGATGGCAATACAACGCCCAGTCCCCGAATGGAGAAAATCTCCAACCCGGACGGGAATCGAACCCAGGCCAGCTTCTATGGGAGGCGAGCACGGCACCACCCAGCTAAGCAGGCGGACCATTCGGCAGTTATGAGCAAATTTGCCTATCAGTATGTAATGCAAAAGGGATGACACTCAATCGACGGTAATTAACACACCATTCCTATAATGCATGTTTGAGCAGAAGGTGAAACAAGCAGCGAGAGGCGTTTTAATTTGGAATTCAGAGGGACTAGGGCAGAGGCAAGGCCGTACTACAGGGGGTAGCACGAAAACCACATAAAGGGGTGCCGCAGGTGGAAAGTCAACGACAGACCAGGTGACTCAGACGGGGAGAGCGAGTATAATGGCCCATCTGAGGAAGGACAGGTAAGAAAGCTTTTAGAAAACCGCTTTTCGGAATTAAGAATGGATATGAAACAAGACCAGTGACGCATTTTCGATCACATGTCCAGCGAGTGGTAATACGTGAGAGAGTCAATGTACGCATTTACGCATCTGGAACGGGCACAAAACGTCCGATTGGCGGAAACGCTCTAGGAAGGAGAAAAGAGCCAACGTTTGGACGCAATTTAATGGTAGGGACCTTGCGATTGGTAGAGAGAGTTTCCACAAAATAGAGGAACACTCCTATTGGTCTAAAAAAGCCATGACGTGAAGAACGAAAGAACCCAGCTGGGGAGACAGTTCGGCTATGAGTAAGACAAGACGGAAATTTTCAGGGACTCTTCTCTGAACTTGCGTCAAGTGCAGAGCGGAGCGCATAACACTCTGTACGACGCAGAGGAGTAATTTGTGTGAACACTGCGTGCACAGTGGCTGATATCCAGATATAAATTAGCTCTAGCATTGTTTAGCTCCAACTGTGGAGAAACGAACCAGTCAATTAGTTAATTGTTGTTGCGAGAACAGAGAGGCCATTATAATATGCACGCTGCTCCAACCATGTGCATGTACATCACCACATTCTAAGACTAGGGATGAGTACATATTCTCTCGCATAACGAGAAACATAGGGAAAGTCTGCTGGAAAATTCAGCAAAGATGTGATTAGTTTTACAAGAATTTCAGCGGAAGAGAGCGGCCTAGCGGACGACAGCTCATCGCAGCTTATGGTAAATATCACATGCAGAGGTGTAAACTTGTTGGTTCACCAGCTTGCGTCCACTGTCAGCTCGAACGACCTTGCGTAATCTTTTGCTCAATTTGTTACATAACTAACCATCCACCACAGACTTGATTGTCGTCATAAAAATAGTAGCGAACTTTCAACCGGAATCGGACGATTTTCGTAGTACTGATCAACATCATAAGTGTAGGAACAATTTTGTAAAGAAACTTCTAGTTAAACTTTAATATTGTCGTGGTAAGGGTAATTTAACCTTCTAAGAGTTAATATTTAATATTGTTGTGTTTAGGATTTTTTCACTTTTTTATGTTATGTTAGGATTATTTCACTTTTTTATTTCACTTTTTTATGTTATGTTATCCTAACAACTGTTTTTTGTTGTCACATTGAAAACTGTGTAAAAGCGTGTGTTTTTGTGCTAATATTGCGACATGAAACATGTCATTTCAACTTACACAGTTGTCTTCAATCCTAGAATAAGTAAACCAAAAATATTGCATCTTACACGGTACCTATCCTTAGCGTATTTATTTGCATGACTCCATTAAAATCACGATTTTTTATCAATTATTTTCTATGTAATAACCTGAGCTGCCCAGTCGCGCAACAAATACGCCTTTAATCCTGTATTTGGTCACCTGACACTGAAGGCAGTTAATAATTCGCTCCAGTTGCCACACTGCTGTCTTAATACGCACCTCAAAAAGTTAAATGGAAGCATAAAATCAGTGAGAAACCAGTCTAGATCGTAATGGTACCATATTAAAATGACCGGTTTCGGTCTATGCTTAGCCAATCTTCAGACAGCACCATCAGCTGAAGTTGACGATGCGTACAACAGCCAGTTGACCTCAGTTGGCGAAACTGCTTCAGCGACTGAGGTCAACTAGCTGCTGTACGCATTGTCAACTCCAGCTGATGGAGCTATTTGAAGATGTCCTAAGCATAGACCGAAACCGGTCTTTTAATGAAGTACCATCGCGATGTAGACTGCTTTTTCACTGATTTTGTATAGATCACAAGATCGCTGCGTGACGACAATGTTACCAAAAATTTTTAATGGAAGTAGTCTCCAAGACGCCGTTAAGACGTAAGTTCAGTTTTTATATAAAATTTCGGTAACTTTACCCCAAACCCGTAAATATCGTCATACGTTGCAGAAAACAGCATTGGATGCCATAAAATTTGTGAAAATGGGTTTGATACTCTTCTGAGAATTTATGAAAATCACCAAAATTTGCTGCTGCTGCTGTTGCTGCTGCTCGAGCGAGGTACAGACTATAAATGCAGCCCTCTCAGGCTGCTTGGGACAATAAGGCTGGCGGTGGCGGGGGCTGGACCAACAGGAGATCACCGCTTCAGTGGGGCAGGGGCACACCGTTTTTGGGCAATAAATTACCTTCACTATGGTGACAGTTATCACTTTAGGCTCAAAGCTTTTGATTATTAACTGACACCTGGGTAAATATGAGTGAAAGTGCACTACTCGGCCGCCATTCTGGATGTAAATTATGGTGATTTTAATGACAGTTATGGATCATCATTTGCAACTATAATCACTCATTGCCCATTATTGATGTCTTAAGTAAACGAAACGAGATCACAAGCGAGCAGTTTAAACAAGATCACAAGTGAGCAGTTTGTTTACATACAGGGAGTTGTGTCAAGTGACCAGTTTCTGTACCTAAGGAGAACAATGAGGCCTTCGTCCCACGACTGGCACAGCCCCCCTACTCTTAAGTCGGAGTCCTTGGAAGAGAGGCCGGCCGGTGTGGCCGTGCGGTTAAAGGCGCTTCAGTCTGGAACCGCGTGACCGCTGCGGTCGCAGGTTCGAATCCTGCCTCGGGCATGGATGTATGTGATGTCCTTAGGTTAGTTAGGTTTAAGTAGTTCTAAGTTCTAGGCGACTGATGACCTCAGAAGTTAAGTCACATAGTGCTCAGAGCCATTTGCCAGCCTTGGAAGAGATACGACACAGTCTGCGCGTAACCCTGTTGCGTAAATTTAGAGAAACCTTATTGGAAGAAGACATGCAACCATCGCGCTGCCACCTTAATTTAACTTGAGTAGGGATTGTGAAATAAGATTAGCGACACTAGGGTACGTACTGAAGCATATAGATGGTCATTTTTCTTGCACTAAATAGGCGAATGGAAAATGACAGAAAATCACGACTGTTGGTGCAAAGTACCCAGCGCCATGCATTGTATGTATAGTGGCATGAGAAATATATTTGCAAATGTATATACTCATGACCAGTTCCCACAACAATGCATTTTCTTTTTGCAGTATGGCATGTGATCTATCATTCTTGCTAGTTTTTGTCGTTTTCGTTTTGGTGAACAATTCTAACAGTTAAAGAGAATCGTTCTTCTCGTTGGTGGATGAGAAATACATTCCTGTGGGCACGAGTCTGTAGGGAATTGTGTCGCTTACTTGTGGCTGGTTTCACTGAGCGCAGTGTATTGTTCCTCCCTTTCTCGTTGATTCATGGCGCTGTGCCTAATCAGCGAAATAACAGCTTGCTGGGCGACTGCAAATTGCTGCACTGAGTGGCTCTGACAAACTCCATTGGCATTTGCGTAAAGCACTCGTTACTTCACAGTCCACAGTGTCCCACTACCGACCGCAATAGCATCTCCTTCCTACGTCTGCATCTACATCTACAGGGTGTTACAAAGAGGTACGGCCAAATTTTCAGGAAACATTCCTCACACACAAAGAAAGAGAACTTTCCATGTTAGAGCTCATTTTATTACTTCTCTTCAAATCACATTAATCATGGAATGGAAAGACACAGCAACAGAAAGTACCAGCGTGACTTCAAACACGCTGTTACAGGAAACGTTCAAAATGTCCTCCGTTAGCGAGGATACATGCATCCACCCTCCGTCGCATAGAATCCCTGATGCGCTGAATCAGCCCTGGAGAATGGCGTATTGTATCACAGCCGTCCACAATACGAGCACGATGAGTCTCTACATTTGGTACCGGGGTTGCGTAGACAAGAGCTTTCAAATGCCCCCATAAATGAAAGTCAAGAGGGTTGAGGTCAGGAGAGCGTGGAGGCCATGGAATTTGTCCGCCTCTGCCAATCCATCGGTCGCCGAATCTGTTGTTGAGAAGCGTACGAACACTTCGACTGAAATGTGCAGGAGCTCCATCGTGCATGAACCACATGTTGTGTCGTACTTGTAAAGGCACATGTTCTAGCAGCACAGGTAGAGTATCCCGTACGAAATCATGACAACGTCCTCCATTGAGCGTAGGTGGAAGAACATGGGGCCCAATCAAGACATCACCAACAATGCCTGCCCAAACGTTGACAGAAAATCTATGTAGATGACGTGATTGCACAATTGCGTGCGGATTCTCGTCAGCTCACACATGTTGATTGTGAAAATTTACATTTTGATCACGTTGGAATGTAGCCTCTTCCGTAAAGAGAACATTTGCACTGAAATGAGGATTGACACATTGTTGGGCTTGATACTAGTACTGTAGAGCAATGAGTCTCATGTCAGCACAAGCACCGAAGTCACCATTACGCAACATGGAGCTCTAACATGGAAATTAAGCGTTTCCGGACACATGTCCACATAACATCTTTTCTTTATTTGTGTGTGAGGAATGTTTCCTCATAGTTTGGCCGTACCTTTTTGTAACACCCTGTATACTCCACAAGCCAGTTTGCGGTGTATGATGGAGGATACTTTGTGTATCATTGATACTTTCCCGTTTTCCTTTTCAAGTAGCGAATGGTTAGCAGGAACAACGATTGCCAGTAAGCCTCCGCGCGGGCTCTAATATCTCTGAGTTTATCTTCATCTTTTCCCGTGGTATGCGTAGAGGAGGCAGTACACTGGTTGGCTCTTCTGGGAACGTAAGCTCTCTAAATTTTAACAGTGAACTTCAAGGTGATGCAATCTCTACCAACGCCTGCCACTGGAGCTGGCTGAAAATCTCCGTGACGATTCCCCGCTTACTAATTGAACTGTAACGAAACGTGCTGCTCTTCTTTGGATCTTCTCTATTTCTTGTATCAGTCCTATCTGATATGGATCAGAGACTAGGAATATTAAAATATTGGTAGAACGAGAGTTTCGTAAGCTACCATCTATTCTGCGTTGAGCCCTCGGCCTACAAGTAACGAGAAATCGTCTTGCTCTCCATGCAGGTCGTTGCTCGCTGTACCACTGCAGAGCGGTTGCTTGGTCCTTATCAGTAACAGTGCCTGTCACCATCAAACATTATTCTTATTTTGTGTATTAGCTCGGGCCGATATTGGAGAAATCTTGCACTCTGGACTTCCATTTTGGCGGTTATCGCTGCGTGGATGGTCTGATGTTTTCATGTCACTGCTGTGGCAAGTTACTGCACACGAATAGGGGACCATGGTATGTTTGTGTAAGCCAAATTGATCGGTTTGTTGTTGTCTGAGGTTCTGAAGAATAAGAACAGTGTAGAGTTATAGTATGATTTGTGTCACTATTTGAACTAGTTGATGCACATGCATAAGATTGTGTTGTTTGTTGTTTGAGTATATTGCAATACATCGTTCAGTCAAAATATTTCATGGTTGAAAGGGGCGTACTCTCTAAGGCTGCTGATGTTATTTCTAGCCTGACATCCAGGTCATTAAATTACGCCCGACTGTTAACTGGAATTAAGAGATTAGTTCTGTTTTATTATAATTTTGTGGGGAGTCATTTATACTCTGATTTATTATAATTGTGTAGGAAGCCATTTGTATCGTTTCATTATAATTGTATGTGAGCTCATCAGCAAGTAATATCTACTAGGGATTTCTGCGTTTCAAAACTTTGTAATACAAAAAGTGTTAGTGAGCAATTGGTATAATTTTCTAAATAATATGTCTCACCCAGTTCAGCTAGCCTTCCACTTACAAGAAATATTGATGGACATGCATGCCCAACCAGAAGATTCCACCCGTAAGGCCTAGTCTGGCATTTGTCTTCCTTACGATTAAAATGGCTCTGAGCACTATGGGACTTAACATCTGTGGTCATCAGTCCCCTAGAACTTAGAACTACTTAAACCTAACTAACCTAAGGACATCACACACATCCATGCCCGAGGCAGGATTCGAACCTGCATCCGTAGCAGTCGCGCGGCTCCGGACTAGGCGCCTAGAACCGCGAGACCACCGCGGCCGGCCCATACGATTAGTTCTGTGCTGTCGTTCCACTTGAAGTCAAAGTTCCACTTTAAATCACAATTTCTTTTCGCAGGAGACCATCAGGAGGGTTCCTCTTCGTCCAGTTGTGAGTAACATTGTTGCTCCGACATATCGTGTTGCAAAACACCTTGCTATCCGGTTGAGCACTGTACTAGGCCAGTGTGAAATCAATCCACCCGAATATTTGTTTCACGATGCAGGTAGAAAAGATGGCTACCTTCCCTTACTTGATGTGTTGGTCAGGAGGAAGGTTGCGACATTCCTTTTGCAAGAAGCCTACTCACACTGACTTGTATCTGCAGGCTGATAGTTGTCACCATCTGGCTCAATGTGTAGGGGTACTTCTTACTTTGGTTAACACTGTACGTATCATATCAGACCCTGAGAGTTTGTCAGCCGAATTCGTCTATCTCGAAGACACTTTTCGTCAGAATGATTATAATGAATGATATATTAGACGTTCTTTGCGCTAGCGGCCAACTGTGCACCGGGTGAATGAAGGTAATACGGAAGTGGCACCGTAATCTACTGCGTTTTTGGCTTACACAGGGAGCATTCGAACATGATTGGTCGTATTTTGCGTAAATATTATGTGAAGTGTGTTTTTCGTCCACCATATAAGATCAGCGTCCTTTCAGCTTCTGTAAAGCATAATCTTGGTTCGCGCAAGGCGGGTGTGTACCGTATTCCTTGCAGTTGTGGCATGGCATATATTGATCAGACTATCAGGCCTGTGGAGGACCGCTGTACTGAGCATAAGTGCCACACACGCTGACAACAGCCGAGCAAATCGGCTACTGCAGAACATTGTCTTGGCACCGGTTATCCTATGGAATATAACAAAACTGGGATTCCGGCGTGCACTTCCAGCGACTGGGATAGTGTCATTCAGTAAGCTGTGAAATTTAATTAGCAAGTAACCTTTTAAATAGAGATGGTAGTTTTTGTTTACATTCTGGATGGAATGCTGCTCTCTCGCCTTTCAAAGAACAGAGGGAAATAGTTTATGTATCATCGTTGATTATTAATTTCACTATTTGTAACTTCTGACGTCAATCATCTTTGGTTTGTGATGGCGCTAATGTTTACAGTGTGTGTGTGTGTGTGTGTGTGTGTGTGTGTGTGTGTGTGTGTGTGTGTGTGTGTATGTGTTATCTTTAAGGAGTTTCTGTGAAAACTGAGGTATTAAATTCGCTTGCATAACGCTTACTTGCTGCAGCCTTGCGTTGTAAATGGAAGGGTGTGCTCTTATAGAAATATCAGCGGTTGTCGACGACATCACCCGGCTGCATTTCTGTAAGTTATTTGAACATTGTATACTCCGGGAGAAGAAAAGGTGTCACTCTGTATGTATTTTGTGACTGCTTTCAGGGATTCTTGTGGAATCATGTAATCATACAAATATGGGCCTTTCAATCTATGTGTACACAACATGTTTCGTTCATGATGAGGGCCAATTGCCACTCTCTGCACTATGCGTCGATCCTTTGCTGGCCTTCCTGCGTAAACAGCGTAATCAGAGAAAAGCCTCATGGAAATTCCGATGTTGTCTGCTATGTCATTTAGTAATGGGCCTAAAACATTCCTTTGGTATACGCCCGAAGTCACTTTTATATCTGAAGGCCTCTCTCTACTTAGAATAACGTGCTGTGTTCTGTTTGCTAGAAACTCTTCAACCCAGTCGCACAGTTGCTCGATATTCCGTACACTTGTATTTTGTAAGTTGCAACTGCATCGAATGCCTTACGGAAATCAACCAACAACGCATCTTCCTAGACGCCTGTGTCTGTCGCCTTCTGTATGTCACGGGCGAATGGAGCTAGATAGGTTTCACACGACTGCTGAAGAAGAAGGAAACTGTGAAGCTGTATCACGACTATCCACATGCTACGCACATTTACACGCGACGTCTCACGTTAACACGAAACTTCCTGAATCTCACACATAGATGGCGCTAAAGTCAATGATATTTGCTTTTTAGTACGTTGGCTTATGTTTCACAGTAAGGTAAGTCAAATGGCAACTCTATATGCGAAATAATCTGTTTGTAATGCGTTTTATAACAGTCGGGTAATGACTCTTTCTGAGCTCAGCGTCACACTCATTACAGAGGACTAAAAATCGGAGCCGACCGACTGCCGTGTCATCCACTGGCAATGGCGTCACTGAACACACCGCTCTCCCGGATTTAGAACTGGACACTGAAACCGCTACTTCTCATTCAAGAAGCTCCTCAGTTCGCTTCACGAGTCTGAATACTCCCAGTACCGCTACTCCGACAAAGGAAAAATCCCTGGCAGCACCAGGAATCGAAACCGGGTCCTCTGCATATTAGCCACATACTCTGATCTCGAGCTATGGAGGCGGACATTAGAATGGAATGCTGACTCAGTCTTTTCAGGCTAGCAAATGAAAAGTTGTGGTACACAAAGTGAAAAAAAAAATTGCTGTGGTCCTGATGCCAGCTGACAGTGTGTGTGGTGTTGAAAGGAAACTTCGTGATCAAGCCCCAAGGACCACAATAATCTACCGATCGACTATCATCCTCAGTCATTCATATTCGCACGTGGTATGGAGGGGCATGGGTTCAGCACAACGCACTGCTGGCGGTTTTCAATGTTCCGACCTAGGAGCAGTTACCTCTCAATCAGGTAGCCCCTCAGTAGGGGTCAGGAGGCTGGATGCACCCCGGTCCAGTCCTCCAACAAAGGAAAAATCTCTGACAGTTGAAACCTCCTTTTAATTGAGAACAATATTATCAGGCTTTTTCTCATATGGGGGAGAGGTGATCGATAATATCGGAAATAATTACTAGCATTGAAAAAGTTTGAATTCAAATTATCGATATATAATCTTTCATAAGAATAACGCCCGCAGCAAAGTAGTGCCTCAAGGAAATCAAAGAGGGTTTACCGAGGCTATTTTTGTTTCTAAACTCTACTATATAAATCATGTGCGGGGTTTGTTAGCTCTCTTGTCCTGTTTTCTGCGCTCTGAATAAGTATACGTACCTGTGGCGTGCGATATAACTTGCATTTCTGTGTGATAAGCGCGAGAGAAAGTAGCGCTCAATATTAAACCCTATTACATGCCGAATAACTGACAATAGGATCTGTGGGCTATACTAAGGGACGTGGAATTGAATATAAGAACGGAACTGAACACTTATAATTTGTGAAAATTAGAGCGTACGAAGTTTGAATGATTGAATCAATGTATATCAAAGGACCGTAGTACTTGCTATAATATCTTCTAGTGACGAACTATAAAAATTACGGGCATTTTAGTTGCCGAAATTTCTGAGAGTAATTGTAGGATCAACCCTCCTTTTCTCTAAATACAAAACCCAATCATTCATGACCATTTAATTATTATTAAATGTTGTTAATACGAAACTAAAGTGATTTCCACAATAGCGTGTGTATTAGTCAACGATAATCACAGGCAAGTGGCAAACATTATCTCTGGATGACGGAATGTTCGATTATGGAGTATTACGAAGCGCAAGTTGTGACTTAAAAGCTATTAACATTTCATTTCCAATCGGACAGAAATAATACAAAATCAGAAACAGTTCAGATAAGTAGTAACGTCGGAAATAGGAAGTTGAAATAACAACTGACATCCAAAGACGTTATTAACTTTCTTGTCTTCGGTAACGCAGCAACAAATGAAGGGTGATCGACTGCAAAATGTCAACATTAATTATTACTATGAAAATCCGAAATTTAGTCACCGTTACATTGAAGATATTTATGGTTGCTCCATCTCATATGTAGATATAAACGAAAGTCAGGCATATACAGTAGATAACAACATAAATATCTTACACCAGAGAAGTCGAAGACAGCAGATCGTCGGAGGGCGGCTGGGAATCTTAACCAGGCCCATCACGTGAGGATCTTTCGCCTTGACCATTCGGTTAATAAAACCGTGTGCCGGATGGGAAAGTGTGTGAGTTGTGTTACATTATGAAATAATGTGTATTTGGTGTGTGTAGATTAGGAAACGAAGTGAGCTTTACTGAATAACTGATGATGGTTGGAGTAGGAAACCAAGTACGGAAGCTAAACATGAACGATACACAGTTTAGACAAAAAGAGAATAGAAGCTTTCGAAATGTGGTGCTACAGAAGAATGTTGAAAATTAGATGGGTGGATCACTAAGTAATGAGAAGGTACTGAAGAGAATTGGGGAGAAGAGGAGTTTGTGCCACAACCTGACTAGAAGAAAAGGATCGGTTGGTAGGACACGTTCTGAGGCAACAAGGGATCACTGGAGGGAAGCGTGGGGTGGTAAAAATCGTAGAGGGAGACCAAGGGATGAATACACTAAGCAGATTCAGAAGGATGAAGATTGCAATAGTTACTCAGAGATGAAGAGGTAACATGGAGAGCTGCATCAAACCAGTCTTTGGACTGATGACCACAACAACAACAACTGTGTCTTGTGCGTGTAGAGATTGGTAGTGTGAAATGCATGAACTGGTAATACAAGCGCTTTACAGTATTAAATAACTTCCTCGCGGAACAGTATTTCACTAGGGTTGAACCAAATGAGGTTGCGCTGCTTTAAACAGAATGGCCTTGTATTGCAAAGGATGGAAGCTCCGTTATTCATCCGACCACCCCGATCTATGCTTCCCGTGGTGTCCTTAACTTCTTCTGGCAAATTCTGGGACAGTTGCCACAATAAAGTCAGGGCCATTCTTATGCAACTACACCTTTAAATATGTAATTGCCTCTAGGTGAGGATTTTTGTTGCTCTTAAATAATTATAATATAACATCCTTCCAAATCTGATATACAGATGTTATGAGTAACGAAGACACTGGCCACAACTGGGCACTGAAATAAATTCAATGATGAAAAGTGAAAATATATGCGGAACTGGGAATCGAACTTGGATTTTCTGCCTTACGCGAGCGGTCTCCTTAATCGCATTTCTTTTTTTATTTTTTTTATTTTTTTTTGTTTTTTTTGTGTTTTATTTTTTTATATTTTTTTCCTCTGCCAACCTTTTTTTTATGTATGGATGGAAAAAGGCGTCTTTCAGTTACGACAAACAAAATTAGAATGTACATCCGTAGCAACAACAGAACAAGAGTTTCTTCGAAACTATGAAAGAGAATTTGAAACCAATAGTGTGGTGATAGATAATAAAGAAAGAAAAAACGTAACCAAATCCCGCACGCCATTCCATGTGCATCGCCCATCTGCGTACAGATTCCATGTTCCAAATTGGTACAAAATTTCGCAGCGTTTGGAGCTCCATGACGGCGGTCATCCTCTGCCCGGTACTCCCCAACTGTGAGGGGGGTTATCGAAGACACTGCGTAAATAGTTGGCAAATAGTTGTCGGTATCGGGGTGTACACTCAAGTGTGCTATGACTGTCCTGGAGAAATTGCCAGTAATCAAGCACCATCTTCTCATCATCTCGAAAGAGGTAGTATATGGACATGCCTTTAAACCATGTGAGAGCATGAGTCTTCGCAGGTGGGAAATAAGTATCCTCTGGACAAAGGAGGAGCCGTGGCTCAATTGTGCGAGGCGCGATACGGAGGTAGCAGGCGAGGATCTTCTGCACTAGCAGCCATACCTCTAACGCCGATCCACATGTTAAACGGTGGTCGTCAGTATCCACGAGGTGGCAATGTGGACAAAGGGGGGAATCCGCCATCCCAATAGCGTGCAGCCTTTGTCGTGTTACAACCTTCCCGTTCACCACCTGGTACCACGCGGCTCGTACCCGCGTGGGGAGGAACGGCTTCTGGACCGCTCTCCACACTGCAGGCCATAGGGTCGTAGGGCTCTTCCTCTCAATCACATTGCGTGGGATGGACTTTAGCAGCAGGCTGTAAAAGTCTCTCGCCTTGGGAGGGCGAGTGTTGGGAAGGTCTGGGTGCACGTAACTATACTCAAGAATAAATGCCGAGAGGTGCGAGAGTGAGGGTGTAATGTGCGCAACCGTGACAGGTGGCAGAAGAGACGCCGGCAGCAATTCCTCTAACAGACGACCCGTAAGGGAAGCATCTTTGTGGGTCCACAATTTCATCATTGTGCACAAGTATAATGCTGTAGCCCTCGCTCGTACATTTATAAGACCCAGTCCGCCATCAAGCGGAGGGAGGGTGAGTGTTTCGTAGCGGACTTTGAATAGGTGTCCGGCGGTAAGGTAATATCCAAACGCTGCTTGCAGTCTGTGTGCCATCGCTGTCGGTATCGGTAGGACCTGGGCCATGTGGATCATCTTAGTTGCCACGTGAAGGTTGAGGTATTCCACACGCTGTAGGAGGTCCATCCGTCGAAGTAAGTTCCGGCGAACTTCTGTGCGTATTGCCTGTAGTAATCGTTCACAGTTCATGGCAGCCGTACGGCGCACATCCTGTGTAAATGTTATGCCCAAGAACCGGATCTTGTTAACTAGTGGGAGTGGGGCTAAAGCGTCCTCCTGTAGACCTCTCCCAATGGGCATCGCTGCCGATTTGGCCACATTCATGAGGCTGCCCGCTGCCAAACCATAGCGATTGATCCATTGTATCACCGAGCGTACCTCGTCACCAGATCGGACAAGTAATAGAAGGTCATCAGCATATATCCTGCAGTGAAAGGTGTGATCCCTCAATGACATGCCCGAGAGCCTGTTTTTCAACCCACCGACAAGTGGTTCGAGTGCGATCGCGTAAAGGATCATGGAGAGAGGGAATCCTTGGCGAACTGACCGTCGGATCGGAAAGGGACCCGCAATCCGTCCATTCACCAATACACGGGATGCAGCTCCACGGAAAAGGCGCTGAAAGATGTCGAGAAAGTCAGGAGGGAAGCCCATGCGGGCCATAACGGACAGAAAGAACTTGTGGTAAACTCTATCGAAGGCGTGGTCGAAATCAATGGAGATCAGAGCAGCTCGAAGGCGACAGGATGTGGCGATGGCTATTAAATCCCTGCATTCACTGGTTGCCGTTTGCATGTTGGTCACTCCACCCTGTGTCGTTTGCTCCATTGAGAGGAGGAGGGGCAGAACCGTCTTCATGCGGCTGGCGAGTAGTCGGGCGAAGATTTTATAGTCCGAGTTGAGCACTATAATGGGCCTGTAGTCCTCGACCGTCCGACCTCTGGAAGGCTTGTGTATCAGTATTAGGAGACCTTCCACGAATGCAGGTGGCACGTGAGAACCGGGGGTCATCAGCTCTTGGTACATGATGACCCATCGGGGCATCATGAGATCGCGGAAAGTACGATAAAACTCGAGCGGCAGTCCGTCTGGCCCGGGAGATATGTTGAGTGCTCCCTTGTTAAGCGCGTCCTCGATGTCGTCTCGTGTAATCCCACCTAACAGCGTCGCCGCTGCTGCATTGTCGAGGGTGTGCGACACGTGCTGCAGTATGTCGTGATCGTCCGCTCCCTCGTCCTCTGTATTCACCTCGTCGTAAAACCCGCGATAGTGATCTGCGAAGGCTTCTGTAACTGCCGCCTGAGTCATTACGACCCTACCACCTGGCAATACGAGGTCCGTGATCAGCTGCTGTCGGCGTCGGCGGCTGTCGAGCACGATGTGATGCATAGACGGGTTTTCTCCTTCCACTCGGTCTTGACGTCGCGATCGCACTACGACCCCCTCCAAACGTTTCCTCGTAAGCGACAATATTTTACCTTTAATTCGGCGGCTTTCCATTTGTCGGCTTGGAGATGGTGGTTGGCTGTCGAGTTCGCGAAGCATCGTGTAATAAAAGTCCAATGTGTGACGATGCCAAGCTGCGATATCTTTTCCGAATTGCGTTAGCACACGCCGAAAAGCTGGTTTTGCACAGTCCACCCACCATGCTAGAGTCGATGGGTATCGGGGAAGACGACGTTCGCAATCCAGCCATGTGTTGGCGATAATCTGACGGCATTCCGGGGCTTGAAGATGTGCCACATTCAGCTTCCAGGGTCCTCGGCTGCGCCATATCCGCTGCTGTTGTAGAGTGAGTGTGCATATGAAAGCGCTATGATCGGAGAAGGCAAGCGGCCAACGTTCGGCGTCCAATACTCCCGGCGCTAGAGCTCGTGATACATAAATGCGGTCTAGGCGACTGGCGGAGTGACTAGTAAGGTATGTCGGCCCGGGATGTTCACCGTGCACTGTCTCCCACGTGTCGGTGAGAAGCAGATCTCGAACCAGGAGCCGAAGTTCTTGACAAGTCGAGAAATGTGGGACTTGGTCTTTGGGGTGGAGCACACAGTTAAAATCGCCCCCGAAGATATATTGCTCGAAGCGGCTGATAAAGAGGGGGGCGATATCCTCCGAGTAGAACAGCGATCGTTCGCGGCCTTGGTCAGTTCCTGATGGAGCGTAAATGTTAATGATGCGCGTTCCCAGTGCTGTGATCGCCAGCCCCCTTCCTGACGGAGGGTAAGTCACTTCGTCGATGGCAATTCCGTCGCGCACTAGTATTCCCGTACCGCTGCCATTCCGGTCCGCCGGTGACACATATGTCACATAACCGTAGAAAACGGGGAGGGCCGCTATATATACTTCTTGCAACAGGGCAATGTCAACATCCGAAGAACGAAGCATCTCACGCAGCAACTGGATCTTCACTGCCGTTCGTATCGTGTTGAGGTTAAGCGTGGCGATACGATAAGCTTGTTGCCGAACCGCAGGTGTCAAGTTATCCATTAAGACTGGAATTACTTATGACGCTTCTGACTGTATTGACACCTCCGCATCCCCCCAAACCTCACTGGCAGTCCTTGCTAGAGAGCCGGCGCCAATGGCGTGGGCCCTGTTGGCGTAACTTGCATGGTTCCGTTGTCGTCGTGGTCATCCGCCCACGTCGGACAACTGAAAGTAAGATCGGCCTCCCTAGCTTCCTCAGGACACGGCATGGGTGCTTGCATTCCAGAAAGTAGTGGGCAGCATCTGTCCTGCAGCTCGGCATCCGATTTTGGCACTGTAGATATATGTGGTTTGTCCTCAGTTTCGTTCGATGGTGCCACACTGCAGCAAATGGCGGCTGCCTCCGATTTTGCCACTGTAGATATATGTGGTTTGTCCTCAGTTTCGTTCGATGGTGCCACACTGCAGCAAATGGCGGCTGCCTCTGTGGTAGCGTCGTCATTGAAGGTGGAATCGTCATCCTCTGGAGGCTGTGTCGCATCCCGTTCGGAAGTTGCTCTACGCCTCCGCTTCCGTCACTTCGGAGAGCGTTGCTTCCTGGTGTGTCCTTCTGTGTCAGACGATGGTAAAGATTCACGACGTTCCAGCACAAAGGCAGCCGTAGGCACAATAAGCGAGTCTACGGCCATGCTATCGTCATGTATGTTGTTATCAGTCGACGGGGGCGGCGGCATCGGAGTTGAATCCGTATCTTGTGGAACGGGTGTGTCATCATCGCCCTGTATTGGAGCATGGAGCCGCGACCCAACAGTGGATGTCGGCTGTCGTGGTGAAGTAGTAGCTGTCGTGAGGGCTGCTGCATAAGTCACAGGAAGCAGCGTCGGCTGCGATGGCGGGTCCGCTTCAGCCGGCGGCGGTTGAGTGATGCGACGTTGCATACATTCTGATCTGAGGTGTCCCTCCTTCCCACAACCAGAGCAGGTCTTCGGTTGCCCATCGTAGATGACGATGGCACGGAAGCCACCGATATTCAGATATGAAGGTACATGTCTTTTAAGTTCTATTCGAACCTGGCGGACGCCGTTCAGCACAGGATTGTCTGGAATTGCGTCCATTTTTCCGCAATATGATCATGGACCGTGCCGTAGGGGCGCAGCGCTGTCACGACGTCCTCCGCCGGTAGTTCGAAAGGAAGTTCGAAAATTCTGATCGTGCGAAGTCCCATGCCAGAATAATCGACGTGCACAGTCCCCACATTGCCTTCAGCATGTCAGAAACGGAGGCCCTGTTTCGTGTCCCGAAGGATCGTTGATGATCTTGACATATACGATACTACTCACAATGGACAAGTGAATTCCGAGAATGTCGGTCGCCGGGATTTTAACTTCTTCTCGTAGAAATCGTTCGACTTCGAGTGCTTTGGGCCGTGCAAATTCGTTGCGGAACGTAAATTTGAGCGTCGATTTTCTGTATTGGTGCGCCATAGTGATCTATATGCTGAGTACGGCACGCGCGAAACGGCCGAGTACGATGTAAACAACACGAGCGCTCGCTCCGCGGCAGGAACGCAAACAGCGCGTCCTCACCGCAGCACAGCCAAAGGCCAACTGTCTAAAATTACTCTTCTTTTAGAAATATCTGAAATTACGAAACTGATATGGTTCAAATGGCTCTGAGCACTATGGGACTCAACTACTGTGGTCATAAGTCCCCTAGAACTTAGAACTACTTAAACCTAACTAACCTAAGGACATCACACACATCCATGCCCGAGGCAGGATTCGAACCTGCGACCGTAGCAGTCGCGCGGGTCCGGACTGCGCACCTAGAACCGCTAGACCACCGCGGCCGGCATCGCATCGGCCATCCGGACACGCTTCCCATCTGACCCCAATTTTCAACCGATCACATGATAACGCACATTTACGCGCTACTTCCGACGTTAACACAAAGAGAAACTTTCTGAATCTCGCACAGAGGTGAGTTGAGTCCTGAGTTCGCCTCTCGATTCGGCACACAGTCTTAATCTGAGAGGAAGTTTCATACCAGCGCACGCTCCGCTGCAGAGTGAATATATCGTTATGGAACAATGAAATTTTCTTTTTGGTTTGTTGGTATATGCTGAATAATAACGTAAGTCAATGGCAACTCGATATACGAAATAATTTGCTTGTAATGCGTTTTATAACATTAGAGTGATGAGTGTTTTTGAGCTCAACGTCACACCCAGTAAAAGGAATAACAATCGGAACCGACCGACTGCCGTGTCACCCTCTGCCAATGGCGTCCATGGAATCAGCGCACTGCTCTACCGTCTTTGACCTTGACATTCGAGCCTCTACCTATCATTCAAGAAGCTCCTCAATTTGCCTGAGGAGGCTGAGTACACCCGATACCGCTACTCCGACTAAGGAAAAATTGCTGGCAGTACCGGGAATCGAAACCAGGTCTTTGACCTCTGAGCTACGGTGGAGGACATTAGAAAGGAATGCAGACTCACTATTTCAGCCTAGCAAATGAAAAAAACTACTATGGTCCTGATGTCAGCTGAAAGTGTGTGTAGTACATGAAGGAAACTCCAAGCCCAAGGACCACAATAGTCTACCGACCGCCGTGTCAACCTGAGTCATTTATCATCGCAGCTTTTATGCTGAAACCAGCAAGTGTTCGGACTCTGTACGAATCCTCACTGAAATAAGCGTTAGCCATCTGTGTTCACATATATAGTGATACACAGGTGAAAAAAAGTGCTGTTACAACTACTGCTTCTAGAACTACTAACGTGTAACCCCTGTGGGTGCAGGCTACGTTGACATGTAAAGTGAGACTCTGAATCACGTTCGGAGCAGTCTGAACGAAACTTGGTAAACATACGACGCAGTTGTTGTAGTTAGTTTTGGTCCTCAGTCCGATGACAGGTGTGATGTACCTCTTATCACAAGTCTGCCCTGCACAAACCCCTGCATCTCTGCATCGCTGCTGTAGCCAGCATTGAACTGGACTTGCTTAGTGTATACTATTTTCTATTTCTACTACTTTCACCCGCAATACTACCATCCAGTACCAAATTAATGAATTCTTGATGCCTCGGGATGTGTTCTATCAACCTCGTTCAGTCTTTTGTGTTCAATAAACGACGTTGCATTACGACTCGATTCAGTACCCCTACGTTCAGGATTTTTGTGTAACGCCACGTTAAAATACCTTCTATATCGATATTGTCTGTACACTTTATTCTCCAAATTTCACACCCCCAACAGAATAATACCTTCAGAAAAAGTTCCTAACACTCACAAGGAGAGGCCGACAATTGTAAAATTCATATTCGATTCATACTGCGCATAATAAAAGCTCATGGCCAAAGGTGTAATGTGGCAAAGCACCAAGATGCACTTCTCAGCCGTTGTCGAGAAAATCGACAGTTAAAAGAAACCGTTGCGGTGAAATACTCTCTACGATTTACAATTTCCTACAGCGTCGTGGCGCAGCGGTAAGCGCTCGGGTTCGTAATCCGAAAGGTCGCCGGATCGAATCTCGCGCCATGCAATTTTTTTATTATTAGTTTTTGTGATTCATATATATATATGAGAGAGAGAGAGAGAGAGAGAGAGATAGGATCGCTCTCCAATTGTACCGCCTCCATTTTTCCGTTTTTTTAACAGGGTGTACCAAATCTCTCCCGTCCGCACTGATTTTTCGACGATGTTGTAAGTCGCGCTAGGGACCGCATCTACCTTCTTTCGAAGTTAGCAGGCAACTACGCTGTTGCGCGGCGACTCGTTTCGGCCCATTCAACATCTGTCCTTCAAGTGTAACGAGCGAGTAACGGAGTTTATATTTCATACCTGCCGCAGCAGATTTGTGTTCGTGGGGTCTCTATTCTAATTCGAACGTTTGACTTACGCTATACGTATTCGTTTCGGAATACCGTTTCTACGTCTTCCGTTCACTATACGTGGTTAACATTATGAAGATAATTAATAACATTTGTGAAATACAACTTTGTTTGCGGAAAACATAGTGATGTTCGAAGTCGCCAGTTTTTCCACGACAAACGGCTTTCAACAACTTATGATATGCATAATTGTTGCACTGCTTGCCGGGAAATATATATATATTTGAATTACAAAAAACAAATACTAGAAAAAAAGGTTGCATGGCACGAGATTCGATCGGCGACCTTTCGGATTACGAACCCGAGCGCTTACCGCTGCGCCACGACGCTGTAGAAAATTACTAATCGTAGAGAGTATTTCACCGCAACGGTTTCTTTTAACTGTCGATTTTCTCGACAACGGCTGAGAAGTGCATCTTGGTGCTTTGCGACATTACACCTCTGGCCATGAGCTTTTATTATGCGCAGTATGAATCGAATCTGAATTTCACAATTGGCGGCCTCCCCTTGTCAGTATGAGATGTTATATTTCTCGTTTTCAGAACATGTTTTTTTAACAACGTACGTTTTGTATCTTGTCTATTTCGACCATCATTTATTTTGCTACCCAAACAACAAAACCTGTCAACTACCTTTAGGGTCTCAATTCCTAATCATCTTGTAAACCCTTGTCCATAAAATATCCTTCCCATTCGACATATCTAGCGAATCTTTCGACTCCTATAACTGCAGTCTTCTTTTGCTCCCTGAATTTGATCCCTGATAACTTCAGACACTAAGATAGGTCGTAACGCCAATAGCACCTTGCGTGTTCTTATATACCCTGTCTACTGGCATCAGTGTGACCACCTGTAAAAAAACGTGCGTAATCACATTCTGCAGCGCGGACTATTGTGAGGCGAGCAGGAAGATGAAGTTCGCAGGTTTCCACGGCCGGTATCATTTTGGAGAAAATAATTTTAGGTATTTGGCCGCATCATAAAGATGTTATTGAGGTTGAGGAAGGTGCAGACAGGGATGTGGAGACTTGCCAGTTTCATTCCCGTGGTCAGCTGCGCTGGGCTTCTCGGATGAAGATCCAAGGCGCAAACAGCGTGATCGAGGTAATCCCGCAGATTCTCCATTTGGTTTTAATCCGGGGCATTTGGTGGCCAGGGACAACGGTAAACAAATACTGGTGCTCTTCGAACCACGCATGGTGTACACTGTGAGCTGTGTGAGACGTTGCATTCTGCTGCTGGTAGATGCTATTGTGCTGGTGACAAACAAACAGCATATATGGATTAAGATGGTTCCCAAGAATAGCAGTATGCTTGTGTTGATCCAGCGTGCCTTCCAGAATGATGGGGTCAGGTCACTGAGGGAATGCTTCCGGCCTGGAACCTTACAATGAGTGTTGCAGCATGTTTGCTTTCAGAGGTTTTGTAAGGTGGCAGAATAAATGAAGGTCAATTTCGTACCTTACATAAGAATTTTATACATCGTTATGGGAAGGTGAATATGACACTTACTTCTGCGGTAATGAGCAGATTTGCTTATAAGTATGTAATGGAAAAGGGATGACACTCAATCGACGGTATTAACACACCACTCCTATATAATGCATGTCAATGAGCAGAAGGTGAAACAAGCAGTGAGAGGAAATGTTTGTGTGGAAGCCACTGTGGGCAGACACAGAGGCTACAACACGGGAGGCACTGCAGAAAACTCTTAAGCGGGTGCATCCTAGACAGGTGACGCATACCGCAGGGTGAGTAACGGACACCAGAAGTAGGACAGAAAGAAGCTTTAGAAAAATGCATTTTGGCGTTCCAAACGGATATGAACAAAACCAGTGACGCATTCGATCACGTGAACTGCAGGTGGTACACAAGTTATAGACACATATATAACTTTTAAGGCATCTGGAGTAGGCACAAACTTCCGATTGGCGGAAAAGCACTGGGAATGAGTAAAGTGCCGAGATTTCGACGCAGTTTAATGGTAGGACCCTTGCGATTGGTAGAGACAAACGCTGCTGTTGGTTGAGAAAAGCCTTGACGCGGAGAACAAAAGAACCCAGGTGGGGAGAGAGTTCTGCTACAAGAAAGCCGAGAGAGAAATTTTCGTGGACTCTTCTCTGAAGTGGCGTCAAGTGCAGACTGGAGGTCCTAACGCTCTGTAGAACGCAGAGGAGAAATTTGTGGGAACATTGCGTTCACAGCGGCTGACCTCCAGCTAGAAATTAGCTGTAGCATGGTTGATCTCCAACTGTGGAGAAACGAACCAGCCAGTTAATTAATTGTTCTTGTGAGAACTGAGAGGGCATTATAATATGCACTCTGCTCCAGCCATGCGCGTGTATATCGCCATAGTCTGAGACTAGGGATTAGTTCATGTTTTCTCACATATCGAGAAACATAGGGAGAGTTTCTGCTGGAAAATTCAGCAAAGGTTTAATTAGGTTTTATAGGGATTTCAATGGGCGAGAGCAGCCGTACAGATGACAACTCATCGCAGCTAAGGGTGTGCAAACGTGTAAACTTGTTGGTTCACCAGCTTGCGTGCACTGTAAACTCGAGAAACCTTGGGTAATCTTTTGCTCAACTTGTCACAAAACTAGCCATTCTCCACAGACTTGATTGTCATACTAAAAATAGTAACGAACTTTGAGCCGGAATCGGATGATTAATCGTAGTACTGGCCAATATCATAAAGTAATCGTAAGAATAATTGTGTAAAGAAACTTCTAGTTAAAATGTAATATTGTTGTGTTTCGGATTATTTAAGTTTCTGAGAGTTCCAATTTACATCTACATCTACATCTACATCTACATCCATACTCCGCAAGCCACCTGACGATGTGTGGCGGAGGGTACTTTGAGTAGCTCTATCTGTTCTCCCTTCTATTCCAGTCTCGTATTGTTGGTGAAAAGAAACATTGTCGGTATGCCTCTGTGTGGGCTCTAATCTCTCTGATTTTATCCTCATGGTCTCTTCGCGAGATATACGTAGGAGGGAGCAACATACTGTTCTCGAAACTTCAACAAAAGCTCGTACCAGGTTACTGAGCTTCTCTCCTGCAGAGTCTTCCACTGGAGTTTATCTATCATCTCCGTAACGCTTTCGCAATTACTAAATGATCCTGTAACGAAGCGCGCTGCTCTCCGTTGGATCTTCTCTATCTCTTCTATCAATCCTATCTGGTACGGATCCCACACTGGTGAGCAATATTCAAGCAGTGGCCGAACAAGTGTACTGTAACCTACTTCCTTTGTTTTAGGATTGCATTTCCTTAGGATTCTTCCAATGAATCTCAGTCTGGCATCTGCTTTACCGACGATCAACTTTATATGATCATTCCATTTTAGATCACTCCTAATGCCTACTCCCAGATAATTTATGGAATTAACTGCTTCCAGTTGGTGACCTGCTATATTCTAGCTAAATGATAAAGGATCTTTCTTTCTATGTATTCGCAGCACACTACACTTGTCTACATTGAGATTTAATTGCCATTCCCTGCACCATGCATCATTTCGTTGCAGATCCTTCTACATTTCAGTACAATTTTCTATTGTTACAACCTCTCGATATACTACAGCATCATCCGCAAAAGCCTCAGTAACTTCCGATGTCATCCACAAGGTCATTCATGTATATCGTGAATAGCAACGGTCCTACGACACTCCCCTGCGTCACACCTGAAATCACTCTTACTTCGGAAGACTTCTCTCCATTGAGAATGACATGCTGCGTTCTTTTATCTAGGAACTCTTCAGTCCAATCACACAATTGGTCTGATAGTCCATATGCTCTTATTTTGTTCATTAAACGACTGTGGGTAACTGTATCTAACGCCTTGCGGAAGTCAAGAAACTCGGCATCTACCTGGGAACCCGTGTCCATGGCCCTCAGAGTCTCGTGGACGAATAGCGCGAGCTGGTTTTCACACGATCATCTTTTTCGAAACCCATGCTGATTCCTACAGAGTAGATTTCTAGTCTCTAGAAAAGTCATTATACTCTAACATAATACGTGTTCCAAAATTCTACAACTGATCGAAGTTAGAGATATAGGTCTATACTCACAGTTGTTTTCAGTCATAGAATAAGAAACCACCTAACCATAACCTTACAGTTTCGTGCCGTACAAGCCAAAGGCTATTTGTCCGATAGAGTATGAAACTTGTTTCATCTGAGAAGGCCACTTGTAGCCACTTAGTGGACGCCCTTTGCAGTTAAAAAAATGTTCAAATGTGTCTGAAATCTTATGGGACTTAACTGCTAAGGTCATCAGTCCCTAAGCTTACACATTAATTAACCTAAATTATCCTAAGGACAAACACACACACCCATGCCCGAGGGAGGACTCGAACCTCCGCCGGGACCAGCCGCACAGTCCATGACTGCAGCGTCCTAGACCGCTCGGCTAATCCCGCGCGGCACCCTTTGCAGTACTGATGTGCTATTTCCAGCCATTGTCGCCTATAAACAGCAGTCAGCAAGGGTACGTGAAGCAGGCGCTTTCAGTGGGGGCGCAAACACAGCAACGTTTGCTGAACAGTCTGTTGAGGAGACACTGTTGGCAGCTCCTTAGTTCATCTGGGCCATCAGTTGCTCAACAGTTGCACATCTCTTCACCAGTACACATCTCTATAGCCGTCGTTCACCTCTGTGATCTATGGCTCGTGTGCACCGCAGTTGCCTTGGTGCCGTTTTTCGTTTGCGCCTTCCTGCCATACATGGTGCGCTGTAGCAACGGCGGCACGCGAAAATTAACTCAGCCGTTATGGAAATGCTTCCACACTTGGCCCGAAAGATAATGAGCGTGCTATTTTTGACGCCAGATAAATTGTTCCGTTTCCGCATTACGACAAAGATTGCACTGTTTTTGCGTCCTCTCCTCCCTCCCCCCACCCCCCGCCCCTCTTTCTCTCCCTCGATATGATTTACGTATGTCTCTCCACTGCTAGTGCTGCTACCTGCCGTCTGTGTGTGGTTATTGCATGTTGACGTTGAACACTTACGGTCGTCACATAACTATGACTGGACCGTGTAAATACAATTACAACTATAAATTTTAGAATGGCATTACGTTTGAATTTTCGATTAAAATTCTTAACCGTCTGTTCAGCTATAATTTTTACGAGCTGCATTGTCAGTGTGCCATTTACATCCTCTGACGTGCTTTATTTTGTCGGGAGGTCTGTCTACTGAGCCCAGTCGTAAAAGTCTTCCCCCTACTTGCTCGGAGGCGTCCGTCTGTATTCGTCTGGGGCATGCACCGGCGAGCTCGCGTTACGTAGTCTGCGATGCTGCCTGGTGTTGCGTGGTTAATATTTTGCTCTCGTCTTTCTTTTGACGCGTGCAGTTTCCCGTTCACCGTGTTAGGGTGTGACATAGATTTGCTGCTACGTCAGACACTTCGTGGCTTTCTACAGCTTTAACAAAATCCGAAGGTTTGGACGCTGCGTGACTGAGCACTCCTCTTCTCATAGTGGTGCAGTTGATTTGCCGTCTTGTCTACATCTACATCTACATCTACATGGATACTCTGCAAATCACGTTTAAGTGCCCGGCAGAGGGTTCATCATACCACCTTCACAATTCTCTATTTTTCAATCTCGTATAGCGCCTATATTTTTCCGTACGAGCTTTGATTTCCCTTCTTTCATCGAGGTGATCGTTCCTCCCTGTATAGGTCGGTGTCAACAAAGTATTTTCGCATTCGGAAGAGAAAGTTGGTGATTGGAATTTCGTGAGAAGATTCCGTCACAACGAAAAACGCCTTTCCTTTAATGATATCCAGCCCAAATCGTGTATCATTTCTGTGACACTCCCTCCCATATTTCGCGATAATACAAAACGTGCTGCCTTTCTTTGAAGTTTTCGGATGTACTCCGTTAGTCCTATCTGGTAAGGATCCCACAACGCGCAACAGTATTATAAAAAGAGGACTGACAAGTGTAGCGTAGGCAGTCTCCTTAGTAGATCTGTTACATTTTCTAAGTGTCCCCCCAATAAAACGCAGTCTTTGGTTAGCCTTCCCCACAACATTTTCTATGTATTCCTTGCAATTTTAATTGTTCGTTATTTAGGGTCGACTGCCACTTTTCGCACCTTTCACATATCTTTTCTAAATCGTTTTGCAGTTTGTTTTGGTCTTCTGATGACTTCATTAGTCGATAAGCGACAGCGTCATCTGCAAACAACCGAAGACGGCTGCTCAGATTGTCTCCAAAATCGTTTATATAGATAAGGAACAGCAAAGGGCCTATAACACTACCTTGGGGAACGTCAGAAATCACTTTTGTTTTACTCGATGATTTTCCGTTAATTACTACGAACTATGACCACTCTGACAGGAAATCATAAATCCAGTCACATAACTGAGACGATATTCCACAAGCACGCAATTTCACTACCAGCCGCTTTTGCGGTACAGTGTCTGTTGTTGCGCACATCGTTATCAGAGCGCTTCGCGGGATAGGTCTGGATTTTCTTGCAGTCCTCGCTGTCTCTGATAGCCGCCTATCTGCGATGGATATGATTTCCGGGAAGGATGCCACAGGCTTCGGAGCCACTGCCGCGTATGTTCTCACTCTATTGCCTGCTATGTCGCGAGGAAGCTGTACTTCATTTTGGGCAATTTGCACGTATATGGTAGGAAGAATTGCAGATTGCACATGTTTGTGGCTGTACTACGTCTCTGACACCGTTGTCTACTTTACAGCTGAACTAGCAACCTTTCTCGCCTTCGCACGTGTAGCACTACGACCGGATGGCTTGTTCTGGCGTAGTGGTAATTTTGTTTGTGCCGCTGTGCACAACTGTGACTCAAGATCAGAGAACAACGTTAGATAACCGCTAGTTTGTCGACGGGAGGGTGGCCCCAATGCGCCGCGAGTATCAAAAACTGTACAGTAATTGCTGAAAGCAGCCTTCGCATACACACAGAAAAACGCGGCGTGGGACTGCGATTCATCATAATTCAGAAAATTTGCCTCAGATGTTTAAAAAATGTATAAACGAACCTTGCTAGTGAATCAACGTAACTATTTGCACAAATCTTATCAAAATCCCTACAGTAGATCCTGAGATTAAGATTCATACACTACTGGCCATTAAAATTGCTACACCAAGAAGAAATGCAGATGATAAACGGGTATTCATTGGACAAATATATTATACTAGAACTGACATGTGATTACATTTTCACGTAATTTGGGTCTATAGATCCTGAGAAATCAGTACCCAGAACAACCATCTCTGGCCGTAATAACAGCCTTGATACGCCTGGGCATTGCGTCAAACAGAGCTTGGATGGCGTGTACAGGTACAGCTGCCCAAGCAGCTTCAACACGATACCACAGATCATCAAGAGTAGTGACTGGCGTATTGTGACGAGCCAGTTGCTTGGCCACCGTTGACCAGACGTTTTCAGTTGGTGAGAGATCTGGAGAATGTGCTGGCCAGGGCAGCAGTCGAACATTTTCTGTATCCAGAAAGGCCAGTACAGGACCTGCAACATGTGGTCGTGCATTATCCTCCTGAAATGTAGGGATTCGCAGGGATCGAATGAAGGGTAGAGCCACGGGTCGTAACACATCTGAAATGTAACGTCCACTGTTCAAAGTGCCGTCAGTGCGAACAAGAGGTGACCGAGACGTGTATCCAATGGCACCCGATACCATCACGCTGGGTGATACGCCAGTATGGCGAAGACGAATACACGCTTCCAATGTGCGTTCACTGCGATGTCGCCAAACACGGATGCGACCACCATGATGCTGTAAACAGAACCTGACACTTTGCCATTCGTGCACCCAGTTTCGTCGTTGAGTACACCATCGCAGGCGCTCCTGTCTGTGATGGCAGCGTCAAGGGTAACCGCAGCCGTGGTCTCCGTGCTGATAGTCCATGCTGCTGCAAACGTCGTCGAACTGTTCGTGCAGCTGGTTGTTGTCTTGCAAACGTCCCCATCTGTTGACTCACGGATCGAGACGTGGCTGCACGATCCGTTACAGCGATGCGGATTATATGCCTGTCATCTCGACTGCTAGTGATACGACGCCGTTGGGATCCAGCACGGCGTTCCGACCAACGCGAGCAGATATGTCGCGATACGATAAACCGCAATCGCGATAGGCTATAATCCGACCTTTATCAAAGTCGGAAACGTGATGGTTCGCATTTCTCCTCCTTACACGAGGCATCACAACAACGTTTCACCAGACAACGCCGGTCAACTGCTGTTTGTGTATGAGAAATCGATTGGAAACTTTCCTCATGTGAGCACGTTGTAGGTGTCACCATCGACGCCAATCTTGTGTGAATGCAAAGAAAAGCTAATCATTTGCATATCACAGCATCTTCTTCCTGTCAATTAAATTTCGCGTCTGTAGCACGTCATCTTCGTGGTGTAGCAATTTTACTGGCCCGGAGTGTATATATAGGCACAACAAGGTGGCGAGGGTTTTAATTTGAAGCACGAATACAAACAGAACATACGTGTATACGCATGCATTCTTTCGCGTAGCTCAATGTCCTGTGTAAGTGTTTCAGTAGGAGGTCACTTCGGCAAATATCGTGTCCCTAGCCCGTTATCCAACCACGAAAAAGCGACCTACAGTTTGACGTGGGATCCGAAACGTGTTCTTTTAAAAAAAGAAACACAAATACACTCCTGGATATTGAAATAAGAACACCGTGAATTCATTGTCCCAGGAAGGAGAAACTTTATTGACACATTCCTGGTGTCAGATACATCACATGATCACACTGACAGAACCACAGGCACATAGGCACAGGCAACAGAGCATGCACAATGTCGGCACTAGCACAGTGTATATCCACACAGTGTATATCCACCTTTCGCAGCAATGCAGGCTGCTGTTCTCCCATGGAGACGATCGTAGAGATGCTGGATGTAGTCCTGTGGAACGGCTTGCCATGCCATTTCCACCTGGCGCCTCAGTTGGACCAGCGTTCGTGCTGGACGTGCAGACCGCGTGAGACGACGCTTCATCCAGTCCCAAACATGCTCAATGGGGGACAGATCCGGAGATCTTGCTGGCCAGGGTAGTTGACTTACACCTTCTAGAGCACGTTGGGTGGCCCGGGATACATGCGGACGTGCATTGTCCTGTTGGAACAGCAAATTCCCTTGCCGGTCTAGGAATGGTAGAACGATGGGTTCGATGACGGTTTGGATGTACCGTGCACTATTCAGTGTCCCCTCGACGATCACCAGTGGTGTACGGCCAGTGTAGGAGATCGCTCCCCACACCATGATGCCGGGTGTTGGCCCTGTGTGCCTCGGTCGTATGCAGTCCTGATTGTGGCGCTCACCTGCACGGCGCCAAACACGCATACGACCATCATTGGCACCAAGGCAGAAGAAACTCTCATCGCTGAAGACGACACGTCTCCATTCGTCCCTCCATTCACGCCTGTCGCGACACCACTGGAGGCGGGCTGCACGATGTTGGGGCGTGAGCGGAAGACGGCCTAACGGTGTGCGGGACCGTAGCCCAGCTTCATGGAGACGGTTGCGAATGGTCCTCGCCGATACCCCAGGAGCAACAGTGTCCCTAATTTGCTGGGAAGTGGCGGTGCGGTCCCCTACGGCACTGCGTAGGATCCTACGGTCTCGGCGTGCATCCGTACGTCGCTGCGGTCCGGTCCCAGGTCGACGGGCACGTGCACCTTCCGCCGACCACTGGCGACAACATCGATGTACTGTGGAGACCTCACGCTCCACGTGTTGAGCAATTCGGCGGTGCGTCCACCCGGCCTCCCGCATGTCCACTATACGCCCTCGCTCAAAGTCCGTCAACTGCACATACGGTTCACGTCCACACTGTCGCGGCATGCTACCAGTGTTAAAGACTGCGATGGAGCGCCGTATGCCACGGCAAACTGGCTGACAGTGACGGCGGCGGTGCACAAATGCTGCGCAGCTAGCGCCATTCGACGGCCTACACCGCGGTTCCTGGTGTGTCCGCTGTACCGTGCGTGTGATCATTGCTTGTACAGCCCTCTCGCAGTGTCCGGAGCAAGTATGGTGGGTCTGACACACCGGTGTCAATGTGTTCTTTTTTCCATTTCCAGGAGTGTAGTTCGTGCTCCAGTTGTAGCCTCCGGACAACGTTCTGGTTCTGAAGAATGTCTGCATCACTGAGAGGTAAATGCTAGCTTAAAAGACAGTGAAAAAACCCGTTGTCCGACAGTATTCAGGCATGCGCTTTCACGGTAGACCACCAGGCGCGAAGTGGATTCTTTTCAAGCTTCGCTATTGTCTTGAGTTGCGGCAGCAGTACAACTAGATGCCAATGACATAGTTTTCTACAGTGGCAGCGGACTTTAATTCATGATAGTCCACCAAATGTCCATCAAATTTTTATAAAATTTATACGTGCGACCTTCCTCATGGATCAAATTATCTATTAATAAAAACCGGATCAAAATTTGTGCAGTAGTTCCTGAGATTATCCCGAACATAAAAGTAAAAGTGAGCAGGGAACTTCAGTTTATACACAAAGAGAGAGAGAGAGAGAGAGAGAGAGAGAGAGAGAGAGAATAGATAGAGAAGAGAGGATGCAACAGGCTATTTTTCATTGTTTGACGAAGATATCGTTCCAAAGTATTCGAAGTATTTCGCAATTGCCTTACTTGGGAAGTCGAACGGTAAGTTGAAGTCAGTATCAAGCATGTGGCACAGCTACATCACTTAGAGAACCTAAATTCCCATATAACTATCGTAAGGAGCGTAACTTAAATGTTTATTTGACAAAAAATGTTTCAAATGGCTCTGAGCACTGTGGGACTTAACTACTGAGGTCATCAGTCCCCTAGAATTTAGAACTACTTAAACCTAACTAACCTAAGGACATCACACACATCCATGCCCGAGGCAGGATTCGAACCTGGGCGGGGTTCCAAACTGTAGCGCCTAGAACCGCTCGGACACCCCGGCCGGGTGTTTATTTGACACTAGAATAGTGAAACCATAGTCACAGTACATAATTTTTTTCTTAAAAAAAAAAGGGGTTGCATTACCGGTTTGAACGAACAACGTCGTCATTTTCAAATGTATAACACCGGTTGCAGAATATAAAGTGGGAATTACGACCATAAATCTTACAAAAATTACGAGAAATAGTGAGACCAGGCAAGCGAGGCAATGGTGACTTGTTTGTGCCACCACTGCCTCGGCTGCCTGGTCATAATTCCCATTATATATTTTGCAACTGATGTTTTACATTTGAAAATGATGATGTAGTTCGTCCAAACCGGTAATGTAACCTTTTTTTTTTTTAAGAAAAAATTCTATGTTCTGTGACTATGGCTTGACTATTGTAGTGTCAAATAAACATTTAACTTAGAGAACCGTCAGTACTTAGAAATTTCCTCCTTCCACCGTTATCTGTGACCAGTCTTTCAAACAAGTCGTTTTTGTTATCAGAAATAGGGAAATTTGAATGAAATCTATTTGAAGCCCTACAAGGTCATCCTCATTTATGAAAATCAAGAAATTCCCGAAGAAAATCGCCAAAAACTAAGCGGAGAACGAAACTCAAGACAGTTGCCCACGGTCGACATCACCAGTTGCCCGCAGGCTGCCTGTTATGGCTCATATATACCCTGAGTAGAATGCAAGGTAACTGCGCGCATCCATTATGGAGGCAACTGGGTGGGCTGTGACGACGTGGCAGTATGCAACCGCCTCCACGCCATAAAACTGGCCCCTAGGCGTCTATTACGATCAGAAGTACGGCACACACCCCATCTGTCTCCAACACGTTAATGCGCGAGGCTGGCGGACGAGGGAATAGCTGTAAAGTAATTTTACTTTTTATTATTTATCGTATGATGATCAGAGTTTGGATCAAATACATAATTTAAGAGTATACAGTGTAAGAAATAACAAGCAGAATACATGTACAGAATCAAATGTTCAAAGTATTATGCTAAATTATCTACACATGACACAAGTTCTTAGATTTCTAAGTCCAATTTGTTGATCCAGTTGAGCCCTTCAGGTGATGCAGGGTGAAGTCATTTACTGAACCCCCAAAGGCTCGTTTCGGGCATTCACCAACAATGTGATTAATTGTTTGCAGGGCAGCACCACAGTCACAATCTGGAGATGTTGCCCAGCCCCAATTGTGCTTTAGATATCCGCAGTTCCCTTGTCCTTTTCGGATGAGGTTGATGGTTCTCCAATGGCGTCTGGGGAGTGTGAAACCTGTAATTAGCATGGAAGGCTTTTCAAACAGATGACCGTTGAACACTGACGATTCTTCCCACTCACTTCTCTATATTTCGTTGATGTTAAAGTCGGAGGCTTCAAGATGTCGTGCAGTTCGCCAAGATGGTTTTCTTGACTTCAGACGCTGATGTTCTGCTATTAATATATCGCTGTGTAGGGGTGGCTGGGGGTTCTTCTGAATGTTTCTCCAGGTCTTCAGGAGAGCATCTGATCTTCGTAGAGGTGGAGGTTGGATGTTACTTAAAACTGGTAGCCATTCAGTATGAGTGCTACGTATGCAGCCTGTGATAAGTTGCATTGTCTGGTTGAGTTGTGCATCTATTTTGCTACGATGAGCACTGTTCATCCATGTTGGACAACAGAATTCAGCGACAGAGTATGATAGTGCCAAAGCAGTTGATCTTAGGGTTTGAGCGCTGCAACCCCAGGAGGCACCAGCAAGCTTCTGAATGATATTTCTTCACTTTTGCGGCCACGTTGGGGAGAGGTTGTCGGACTTATCGAGTGTTACTCCGAGGTACTTCGGTGTGCTGCAGTACTGCAAGGTTTATCCTCGGAGTTTAACTTCTGGTTTATAGTCAGTCTGTTCCGTAGGTGGAATGCTGGAGTAACAGTTTTCTGAGGGTCTGGGCAGAGGCACCATTTCCTGAAGTACGTGTCCAGGGTTTCCATGTCGGCAGTTAATGTGCTTTCAGCTGTGGTGAAACTGGAGCTCTGGGTTACCAAACAGATGTCATCAGCATATATGAATTTCCCTTTAGGTTGTGGTTGGCAGGTCATAAATGTATAAATTGAAAAGGAGAGGGGCCAATACAGATCCTTGAGGTAGTCCGTCACTTCCTTTGAAGAATTTGCTTCTGTCGTTATCAGAGTAAATCTGGAAAAGTCTATTGCTTAGCATGTTGCTAAGTAGGTTTGTGAGTTTCCGACACTGAATGATGTTCACAAATTTTAAGAGAAGGCCTTCTCGCCATAAAGTGTCGTAGCCGGCCGATAGATCCAAGAAAGCAGCTATGCTTACGCATTTCTTCTCATATCCATTTTCGATATGGGTTGTTAATGCAAACACTTGGTCATTACAGCTTCGACCAGCCCTGAATCCAACTTTCTCTATGGGTATTTGTTTATTAATCGTTTAATAGGTCCTGTTGTAGATGTGTCGTTCAAGTAGTTTGTAAATAATGCTTAACAGGGCTATTGGGCGGTAAGTTTCTACTTTTGTTGGGTCTTTGTTTGGTTTAAGGGTTGCTATTAGCTTGCTTTTCTTAAATAATGGTGGGAGATTTCCAGTGGAGAGAATAGATACAGGGATCTCTTCAGCAGTGTGTGGTTGTATGACGCCTGATGGCCGTCGCAGAAGGGCGTGGAGGTGGTCAGTCTCGGGTATGCACACTCTTAGGCAGCGAGGTTTGTCTGCGATGTTTTGGGCCAGTGTCACGTACAGATGTCTGACGCTTCTCATCGCTGTTGACTCTAATCTGAGGTTGTGCGGTATCTGTCTGACTCGAACCCAACTGTGCATATTTGAGACCAGCTGAAATTTCCATTGCGTCGCCGCAGGAACCCTACTCATACACTGGACCACCTGAGGAGGGCCACAGTCGAACAATGGGGACGGCTTTAGCCAGCAACGTCTCGAACTCCTTGGCAATAGCACGCCGAAGAGGATCCCACATCTTACATTGCACGGCATGGAGTAAGTCTCCTTCTCCTTCCACATTTAACCTCACTACATAACTGATGTGACAGTGTCAATGCCCTGAAAACGCTACTTATAGAAGATTTTGACACATGAGGTATTCAGAGACACGAAAGACTTCATAGCGCAAGGGAAAAGACAGGGGGTCAAAAACATATTTGTAAATAATATTTTATTACGACCATCATAGTCATGGGTGACTGGAATTCGAGAGTAGGGAGAGGGAGAGAAGGAAACATAGTAGTTGAATATGGATTGGGGTTAAGAAATGAAAGAGGAAGCCGCCTGGTAGAATTTTGCACAGAGCATAACTTAATCATAGCTAACACTTCGTTCAAGAATCATAAAAGAATGTTGTATTCATGGAAGAATCCTGGAGATACTAGTAGGTATCAGATAGATTATATAATGGTAAGATAGAGATTTAGGAACCAGGTTTTAAATTGTAAGACATTTCCAGGGGCAGATGTGGACTCTGACCACAATCTGTTGGTTATGAACTGTAGATGAAAATTGAAGAAACTGCAAAAAGGTGGGAATTTAAGGAGATGGGACCTCGATAAACTGACTAAACCAGAGGTTGTACAGAGGTTCAGGGAGAGCATAAGGGAACAACGGACAGGAATGGGGGAAATAAATACAGTAGAAGAAGAATGGGTAGCGCTGAGGGATGAAGTAGTGAAGGCAGCAGAGGATCAAGTAGGTAAAAACACGAGGGCTAGTAGAGATCCTTGGGTAACAGAAGAAGTATTGAATTTAATTGATGAAAGGAGAAAATATAAAAATGCAGTAAATGTAGCAGGCAAAAAGGAATACAAACGTCTCAAAAATGATATCGACAGGAAGTGCAAAATGGCTCAGCAGGGATGGATAGAGGACAAATGTAAGGATGTAGAGGCTTATCTCACTAGGGGTAGGATAGATACTGCCTACAGAAAAATTAAGGAGACCTTTGGAGAAAAGAGAGCCACTTGTATGAATATCAAGAGCTCAGATGGAAACCCAGTTCTAACGAAAGAAGGGAAAGCAGAAAGGTGGAAGGAGTATGTAGAACGTCTATACAAGGGCGATGTACTTGAGGACAATATTATAGAAATGGAAGAGGATGTAGATGAAGATGAAATGGGAGATACGATACTGCGTGAAGAGTTTGACAGAGCGCTGAATGACCTGAGTCGAAACAAGGCCCCGGGAGTAGACAACATTCCATTAGAACTACCGACAGCTTTGGGATAGCCAGTCCTGACAAAACTCTATCTTCTGGTGAGGAAGATGTATGAGACAGGCGAAATTCCCTCAGACTTCAGGAAGAATATAATAATTCCAATCCCAAAGAAAGCAGGTGTTGACAGATGTGAAAATTACCGAACCATCAGTTTAATAAGTCACAGCTGCAAAACACTAACACGAATTCTTTACAGTCGAATGGAAAAACTGGTAGAAGCCGACCTCTGGGAAGATCAGTTTGGATTCCGTAGAAATGTTGGAACACGTGAGGCCATACTGACCTTACGATTTATCTTAGAAGAAAGATGTTGACTGGAATACTCTCTTCCAACTTCTGAAGTGGCAGGGGTAAAGTACAGGGAGCGAAAGGCTATTTACAATTTGTACAGAAACCAGATGGCAGTTATAAGAGCGAGGGACATGAAAGGGAAGCAGTGGTTGGGAAGGGAGTGAGACAGGGTTGTAGCCTCTCCCCGATGTTATTCAATCTGTATATTGAGCAATCAATAGAGGAAACAAAAGAAAAGTTCGGAGTAGGTATTAAAATCCATGGAGAAGAAATAAAAACTTTGAGGTTCGCCGATGACATTGTAATTCTGTCAGAGACACCAAAGGACTTGGAAGAGCAGTTGAACGGAATGGACAGTGTCTTGAAAGGAGGGTATAAGATGAACATCAACAAAAGCAAAACGAGGATAATGGAATGTAGCCGAATTAAGTCGGGTGATGCTGAGGGAATTAGATTAGGAAATGAGATACTTAAAGTAGTAAAGGAGTTTTGCTATTTGGGGAGCAAAATAACTGATGATGGTCGAAGTAGAGAGGATATAAAATGTAGACTGACAATGGCAAGGAAAGCGTTTCTGAAGAAGAAAAATTTGTTAACATCTAGTATAGATTTAAGTGACAGGAAGTCGTTTCTGAAAGTATTTGTATGGAGTGTAGCCATGTATGGAAGTGAAACATCGACGATAAACAGTTTGGACAAGAAGACAATAGAAGCTTTCGAAATGTGGTGCTACAGAAGAATGCTGAAGATTAGATGAGTAGATCACATAACTAATGAGGAGCTATTGAATAGAATTGGGGAGAAGAGGAGTTTGTGGCACAACTTGACAAGAAGAAGGGACCGGTTGGTAGGACATGTTCTGAGGCATCAGGGGATCACAAATTTAGCATTGGAGGGTAGAAATCGAAGAGGGAGACCAAGAGATGAATACACTAAGCAGATTCAGAAGGATGTAGGTTGCAGTAAGTACTGGGAGTTGAAGAAGCTTGCACAGGTTAGAGTAGCATGGAGAGCTGCATCAAACCAGTCTCAGGACTGAAGACCACAACAACAACATACGACCATCACGCCCTAACCTGTTAATATAGTCTAATGTGAACTTCCTTCTAAAGAAAATATTATTTTTAAGCAAGTAATAATGCCTGAACCTTCCTGGCAGATTAAAACTGTGTCCAGGACCGAGATTCGAACTCGGGACCTTTGCTTTTCGCGGGCAAGTGCCCTACCGTCTGAGCTACCCAAGCACGACTCACGCCCCGCCCTCACAGCTTTACTTCTGCCAGTATCTCGTCTCCAACCTGGCAGAAATAAAGCTGTGAGGGCGGGCGTGAGTCGTGCTTGGGTAGCTCAAATGGTAGGGCACTTGCCCGCGAAAGGCAAAGGTCCCGAGTTCGAGTCTCTGTCCGGTACACAGTTTTAATCTGCCAGGAAGTTTCATATCAGCGCTCACTCTGCTGCAGAGTGAAAATCTCATTCAAGTAATAACGTCTGTTTGTAATCTTTGAGTTGTCCTTCCACTTCAATTTGACTTCTCTCAAGGAGGGGTCTTTATCTGCAAGTGAACTTACTGTGAAATTCTCAAAAGCAATGCCTTTCAAATACAAAATGCTAAAATTATTCTCATTACGACTTCCACACTCCCATTATTCAACCCTGCCGATGGCCTCGCCGCAGTGGTAACACAGGTTCCCGTTAGATCAACAAAGTTAGTCACTGTCGGGCTTGGCCAGCACTTAGGTGGGTGATTGCCAGGCCTGTTGGCAAGCTGGAGGCATTGAGCCCTTGTGAGGCCAGTTGAGGAGCTATTTGTCTGGGATGTAGCGGCCGAAAGAGCGGAGTGCTGACCACATTCTCCTCCATATCCGCATCCAGTGATGCCTATGGCCTGAGGATGACACGGCGGTTGGTCGGTACCGTTGGGCCTCCAAAACTTGTTCGGACGCAGTTTAGTTTTATTATTCAACCCACATCTGATCTAGCGCAAGCATCTCCAAAAAGATTACCCACACGAGAAATGTAAACAACAGTGAACTCAATTTCTTGTAATTGTAAAGTGTATCTGGCTAAACGTCCACGAGTTAGTTTCAACAAAAACTGTAACACTGTGTGGTCACAGACAAGTAAAAAGATACCTGTTTACACAATGGTATAAGAGAAGTCACGACAAACAATGTGTTTATGAGACACTTGCGGCGTATAAAGTCGGGAAATAACCTCAGATTGGCCGAGAAAATCAATACCCTCCCGCTCTTTTACGCCATCGACTTACTAGGCCATTTGGTCAACATTATTAAATTTAGCTTTCCCATTAGGACAACGAAAGAAAAAAAAATACTTTTGTAAACGTTATACAAAAACTAATTACGTTTACAGCTACATCTAAAGTTATCCCTTACAAGCACAGTAGTAAGGCCAGACAAACGAAACGATTTAATTGTTAATTTCATCCTGTTAAAATCAAATTATTTTGAAGTAATATTTAGAAAATATTTAGAAAAAGTCAATTTTACATTTTCAAGGATAAGAACAAGAGATTTTCAATACTCAAGGACGATTTTAGGCAAAATCTAGCGCAGCGCTTATGTGCTAGCCTAGGTGGCTCTTGCAGGCCAATTTGAGGCTGTTTCCCGGTTGATAGAGTAAAAATGTCCTGTATCAATTTGTTCGTCTCGAATTCACCCACAACACTATGGTACGTTAAAAACATTCATCGTCTACACCATGTATAAAGCAGAAAAAGAGTGCAAAGAAATATTGCCCCAAGGAGCGCTAGTAAGCAACGTTTCCACCATAAATTCCTCTATGCTCCAGACTAGAAATTACCATCGAAATGAAACGTTAGACCACTGTTGTTGGTCTGTTTGTTAAGAGCACTTTTTCTTCGAAACAGGAGGAGGAATCAAGCTGAAATTTATGTGAAATCCTAAAATTTTCGATCCCTTGACGATGTAAAAAATTTAAGCTTCTAAATTAATGCAGTCAAAAGGTACGGCCATTTATGTCAGTTTGATCGTGACCTTACTCATCAGAACCTATTGGGTACTTCCTGATGATATTTGGCGAGTAGTAAGCTTTTACAGCACACGTAAAGGAAAAAATGGTAAAAGTATTAAGTTGTAATTATAACAGATGAAAATATTTTTTTACATTTTTTTGTCCGTCTGTTAAGGCCCTCTTTGCCTCAGGAACGGTTGAGTTATCAGGATGATTATTATTCAGCGTATGGCTAATACAGACATACCATGAAATTAAATTACATATACATATGTACATATTGACACACAAGAAACTTAAGTTGGCCTTTACAGCTGAATATCCAGTCCTTCAATCCAGCGCACTGCATCTGGAGTTGCTAGCAGGAAGTCCTCTTTGATGCCGTGATAGGCTCGAATCCTGCATTCACTGACGGTATGGTGAACGGTCTGGTATGGAACCCCGCAGTCACAGAGTGGAACAGGCAGCTCCTTCCACTTAAAGAGAGCATCTCTGCCTCGGCCATGGCCGGTACGGATTCTGTTGAGAGTAGTCCAGGTCTTGCGTGGTAGGTCGAATACACTTGGAAGTTTAGCGCCTGAGAAGATGTTACGCAGGTGCACATCTGTCACTGCTTCCCACCGACATTTCCATTCTTCAAGAGGTTTGAAATCCTTAGCAACCATGTCAGGATGATATACAGGGCTGTTCAAAAAGAAGTGACAGATTTCAGGCATTTATTGCTTCTAAACTATAAAAGATAGGAACACAATTCCAACTTTCCTGGAAAGACAAAAGTTCAAATTTTTACGCATTAAATGTGAGCACCATGAATGACACTACAGACAGCAAAACGGTGGCTCATTTCCTGACACGCAAGAAGAAGCTGGTCTTTCATTACCGAATTCACAGCTTCAACAATGCGATGTCACAGACTTTCAGGAGTGTCAGGCATAGAGGGGATAAAAACGCGTTCTTTTGCGTGACACCACAGATAAAAGTCACAAGGTGTGAGGTCTGGAGACGTGGGAAGCCACCGTCGATGAAGTTCATCTTCTGCTCCTCTTCGAATCCAACGTCCTGGAATCATCTTCGTGTTCAGTTTTGAAGCAAGTATAAATAGGTTAGTACTGTCACAGTTTTCTCCTTGAAGAACAAAGCAACAGCTCCGATGCGGCCGTGCTTGGAACCTGACTGTTCAAACGTTAAACTGTTGTTTCTCCACAAACGCTGTGATTATGGTACTATCTTTTGTAATTTGGAGGAAATGAATGTTTGCATCTGTTTCTTCTGTTTGAATGCCCTGTACATGTCAAATTATAAGGTTACAGTCCCTTGATGGTGTAAAAGATTTAAACTTCTAAGTAAATCCAATCAAAAGATACGATTTGTTTATGTCGCGTATTTTTATACTCGCAAACTCATTCTTCAAAACCTACGTATGGGTGATCTACCAGGTGTACCGGTATAAAATGAGCGTTTTTTTGTGAAAATGAAACACTAATTTTGAACTGAAAAGTAAAAACATTTTATTCAAAGTACTGACCATTGCTTTCTATACATTTTGACCACCTCTCTGGCAGTTTGTGGACACCACGCTAATAGAAATGTTCTTCTTTTGAAGCAAACCAATCAGACACACAATTTTCGACTTCTTCGTAGGAATCGAAGTGTTCCTCAGCCAATGCGTGTCCCATTGATGAAAACAAATGATAGCCAGAAGGGGCCAAGTCTGGTGAATACGGCGGGTGGTGTAGCAGCTTCCAGCCAAGTGTTTTGGTTGTATCCTGAACCAATTTTGCTTTGTGTGCAGGTGCACTGTCGTGTAAAAAATTACTTTGCCATGTCTTCTGGCCCACTCTGATCTTTTTTCGATCAATGCATAGTTCAAATTGATCATTTGTTGTCTGTAGCGATTAGTATTCACAGTTTCACCGGGTTTTAGAAGCTCATGATACACCACACCTTTCTGATCCCACCAAACACAGAGCATTGTCTTCTTGCCGAATCGATCTCGATTTGCAGTCGATGTTGATGGTTGTCCCGGATTGACCCATGATTTTTCCCGTTTAAGATTCTTAAAATAAATCCATTTTTCATCGCCAGTAACAATTCGATGCAAAATTGATTTTCTTTCATGTCTTTGAAGCAAAATTTGACAAATTATTTTTCGGTTTTCCATCTGTCTTTCATTCAATTCATGTGGCACCCATTTTCCACGCTTTTCTATCTTTCCCACAGCTTTCAAACGGTCAGAAATTGTTTGTTGTGCAACATTTAGCATTGCTGCCATTTGCTTCTGACTCAAAGTATCATCTTCATCCAATATTGCTTGCAATTCGGCGTCTTCGAACTTTTTTGGTGGTCTTCCACGTTCTTTATTTCTTACATCAAAATCATTTTTTCTGAACCATTGAAACAATCTTTTACATGTTGCTTCTGGTAGAGCATGATCACCATATGCCTCGACAAGCAATCGATGCGACTCTGCAACACTATTTTTCAAATGAAAACAAAAAATTAATGCTTTCCGCAAATCATCACTTTCTGGTACAAATGGTTCAAACGGTTCTGAGCACTATGGGACTTAACATCTGAGGTCATCAGTTCCCTAGAACTTAGAACTACTTAAACCTAACTAACGTAACGACATCACACACATCCATGCCCGAGGTAGGATTCGAACCTGCGACCGTAGCAGGTGCGCGTTTCCAGACTGTAGCGCCTAGAACCGCTCGGCCACACCGGCCGGCTTTCTGGTAAAAAAATTCGACATTGTTAACACGATGAAAACATATGCTGTTGTTTGTTCCATGACTTGATGTATACTAAATTTCTCTGACAGATGTCATACCAACCAAACAAAAAAAAAATTAAGGCTCGTTCACAACAAATGTTCCCTATCGACACATTTGTATCTTAACGTTCATTTCATACCGGTACACCTGGTATATGGGTAAACAAGTTTGTTCGGAGCCCTGAGAGGGCGAGCCCTGCTCGCTCTTCTCTGGTTTTTTCTTAATTTCATAAGACTTAGTCTTTCATTCCCCGTTGCCCTTGAATCTAAGCCAATACAAGTTTACGGGTATACAGATGGTGCGTAACTCTTTTGAACAGTTTAGTAAGTGGATATCGCATGTGCTAATTCGTGACATCGTTTACTAATACAGAGTGATTCATAGAGTATTTCTTGTTGCTGTGTAACCCCGATGAGCGGGTGGTGGGCGCTTTCCTCGGCTGCCGTGAAAGGGTATTTCCCTCGAGGTGTCGGCTGCCTGCTGTGGGCAGGTGCCGGTTAGGTGCGACCCGCGGCCCCCTGGCTGGCTGTCCCACTTTCCTTGCAGGGAAATCAGGCTGCAGCGCTGAATCCGTCCTTCATCTGCTGCGGCCTTGGTCGCCGCTGGTGCGTGCAGCATTCGAACTCCCAGTGCTGCAACGCTCCTGGCAGTGACATCTTATCCAGATAAGAGCAATACTGATGAGGGTAATTAATGTAGCTATTTATTCCAAGATAGTGCTTTAAAAAGTAATGCACGAGTGGCCAAGAGTTCAGGAAGTAAGATGAAAAGATCCGAAGTGTACTGGATGTATGAGGCACGCTCTATGTTCTCATACAGGGGTTTGACAAAAATGTGGAAACATCAGAAAGACAACACATTACCATGCCTAATACGGTGTAGGAAAATCGTCGGGATTGAAAACAACTTTGAATAGCTGAATACAAGTCCTGCATGGTAATCAAAGGAAACTTAGGCGCCGGCCGAAATGGCCGAGCGGTTCTAGGCGCTTCAGTCTGGAACCGCGCGACCGCTGAGGTCGCAGGTTCGAATCCTGCCTCGGGCATGGATGTGTGTGATGTCCTTAGGTTGGTTAGGTTTAAGTAGTTCAAAGTTCTAGGGGACTAATGACCTAAGATGTTAAGTCCCATAGTGCTCAGAGCAATTTGAAACACTTTTTTAATCTTAGGCCATTCTTCCTGCAAAATAGTGGAAAGAAGCCTGAAGCCTGATCTTTGGAACGGCGTCCAACTTCACCATGGCAACCAGTGGTTCCAAATGGTTCACTAACAGGTCTTGAGAGGGCAACTCATGTTCTGTCAAAACGAAGTTCATTTATCGTACATGTTTAAATATTTTTAACGCTTCTTAATTGACAATAGCCGTTAAATAAGCTAAGTTCAGTTTGTGTTTATTTTTATTTCTTAACAATGTTCTTTTAACTAAGAAATTTTACATTGTTACTCGACGTATAACTCATTGGTTAGTAATGACATCATACCGTCAGAAGTGGGCGGAGCCTCCATTATATATAGTAAGATGTACACTGATTTCTCCAGTAGTGATTCTCTAGCAGAAGGAGGTTCTTACTCATTGGTAATTCATCGTTTTATAGCTTTATAACTTTATGTATGGATGTAGACCTCTAATTAAAGCTTTGTATACGACTTGTAGGTCTGAAGATGACCACGGTAGTGGTCGAAACCGGTCACCGTACTAACTAAATTGTGATCAAGACTATTTTTAATAGTAAATAAAAAATAGTAGACAGTTCTGATAAGTATGATGGTGGACAGTGTCAGGCCCACCCCTCTCCAAAGTACACCACAAAGTTCAATAATACTGAAATATGGTGACTGTAGTGCGATGGGAGACGCTTCGTGCTCACAAAATCAGTCCTGATCGAACGAGTTGTGTGAAGAGGGGTCCAGTCTTCTTCGAATACAGCATCACCACTTGGGAAAGAACATCGTACCTTGGGATGGACCTGATCACATAACCCATGGCAGTGAAGCGACCTTGAAGTGTTACTACACAGAAGAGCCAAAGAAACTGGTATACCTGCCTAGTATCGTGTAAGGCCCCCGCGAGCTAGTGGAAGTTCCGCTACATGACGTGGCATGGACTCGACTAATTTCTCAAGTAATGATGAAGGGAAATGACACCATGAATCCGGCAGGGCTGTCATCCGTAAGAGTACGAAGGGGTGGAGATCACTTCTGAACAACACGTTGCAAACATCCCAGATATACTCAATAATGGTCATGTCTGGAGTGTTTGGTGGCTAGTGGAATTGTTTAAACTCAGAAGAGTGTTCCTGGAGCCACTCTGTAGCAATTCTGGACGTGTGGGATGTCGCATGGTCCTGCTTGAATTGCTCAAGTCCGTCGGAATGTGCAGTGGACATGAATGGATACAGGTGATGAGACAGGATACGTGTCACCTGACATAATCGTATCTAGACGTATCAGGGGTTACATATCACTCCACATCGTTACAGATCCTTCGCCAGCTTGAACAGGGTCCATGATTCATGATGTTGTCTCCATACCTGCACACGTCCATCCGCTCGATACAGTTTGAAACGAGACTCGTCCGACCAGGTAACATGTTTCCAGTCATCAATAGTCCAATGTCAATGCTCAGGGGCCCAGGTGAGGCGTAAAGCTTGGTGTCGAAGGGTGCACGAGTGGGCCTTCGGTTCCGAAAGCCCATATCGATGATGTTTCGTTGAATGGTTCGCACGCTGACACTTGATGATGGCCCAGCATTCAAATCCACATAAATTTGCGGAAGGGTTGCGCTTCTGTCAAGTTGAACGATTCTCTTCAGTCATCGTTGGTCTCGTTCTTGCAGGATCTTTTTCCAGCAGCTGCGACATTCCTGGTATCTCGTGAAACGGTCGTACGGGAAAATCCCCATTTCATAGCTACCTCGGAGACGCTATGTCTCATCGCCCGTGCGTCGAATATAACATCACATTCGAACTCACTTGATAACCTGCCACTGTAGCAGCAGTAAGCGATCTAACAACTGCGCCAGACACTTTTTGTGCCAACTGCAGCGCCGTGTTCTGCCTGTTTACATACACTATTTGATCAAAAGTGTGCTGACTTCTGGATGAAAATGACTTACAATGCTGGAATTCAATATGGTGTAGACACATCCTGTGTTCTGCCTGTTTACATACATTATGTGATCAAAAGTATGCGGACTTCTGGATGAAAATGACTTAGAATGCTGGAATTCAATATGGTGTAGACACATCCTTAGCCTAGATGACAGCTTCCACCATCGCAGGCGTATGTTCAATCAGGTCCTGGAAGGTTTCTTGGGGAATGGCAGCCCCTTCTTCACGGAGTGCTGCCCTCAGGAGAGGTATCGATGTCGGTCGGTGAGGCCTGGCACGAAGTCGGCGTTCCCAAACATCCCAGAGGTGTTCTATAGGATTCTGTTCAGGACTCTGTGCACGCCAGTCCATTATAGGGATAGTACAGTCGTGTAACCACTCCGACACAGATCATGCATTATGAACAGGTGCTCGATCGTGCTGAGGAAGCAAGAAGGTGATCAAAACATCAGTTTAGGCCTGTGCTGTGATAACGCCACGCCAAACCGCAAGGGGTGCAAGCCCGACCCATGAAAAACATGACCACACCTTAACACCACCGCCTCCGGATTTTACTGTTGGCACAACACACACTGGCAGATGACGTTCAACTGGCATTCGCCATACCTACACCCTGCCATAGGATCGCCACGTTGTGTACCGTGATTCGTCACTCCACACAACGTTTTTTCACCCTTCAATCGTCCAATGTTTACGCTCCTTACACCAAAGATCGTTTGGCATTTAACGGTGTGGTGCGGCTTATGAGCAGACGATCGACCATGAAATCCAAGTTTTCTCACCTCCCGCTAACTGTCATAGTATTTGCTGTGGATTCTGATGCAGTTTGGAATTCCTGTGTGATGGTCTGGATAGATGTCTGCCTACTACACCTTACGACCTTCTTCAACTGTCGGCGGTCCCTGTCAGTCAACAGACGAGGTCGGCCGGTACGCTTTTGTGCTGTACGTGTCCCTTCACGTTTCCACTTCACTATCACATCGGAAAGAGTGGACCTAGGGATGTTTAGGAGTGTGGAAATCTCGCGTACAGACGTATGACACAAGTGACACCCAATCACCTGAGCACGTTCGAAGTCCGTGAGTTCCGCGGAGCGCCACATTCTGCTCTCTCACGATGTCTAATGACTACTGAGGTCCCTGATATGGAGTACCTGGCAGTAGGTAGCAGCACAATTCACCTAATATGAAAAGCTTATGTTTTTGGGGGTGACTGGATACTTTTGATCACATAATATATCTCTGTATTTGAGTACTCATGTCTACACCAGTTTCTTTGGCGCTTCAGTGTATCTAGCCCATCGATTACCACGATATCGCTGCTGAAATCATCATCGAACCCTCGTCGTTTTTCAGTCTTGCGATGTAAACTCCGCCAGAAGTTGCCAACGGTGTGAGACAAGACTCACGCGACGAAATGACTATCTTCCTGTGCTCAATAGGCCAGGTTTTGTGGTTTCGGCAACATTCGTGTTCTGTTGCTGACGTGCTGCGCGAGCGCGACATTTAGTTCTGCAGTGATTTTTGCAACTGTCATAGCCTTACTTCTCGTCAAAATCTTCTTCAATGACCGTCTGTCACAATCACTCAACAGACACTTCCGTCCGCATGTGACTTACCGGATGATGTTTTTCGGCTTTGTCTGTCGCTGAGTGCCTGTAGGAGGATACAAGGTAACTTAGATAAAATTTCGAGTTGGTGTGATGAATGACAGCTTGCTCTAAATGTAGATGAGTTAGAAAAACTATCCTACAACGATCAAAAACTGCATTAATTATGTGCTGCTTGATACAATCACATCAGTTAAATATCCAGGCGCAACTATGAAAAGCTGTATACAATGGAATGAGAACTTCAGGTTGGTAGCAGGGAAGGCGAATGCTCGACTTTGTTTTACTAGGAGACTTTTGGGAACATGTAGCTCATCCGTAAAGGAATGCTAGTGCAACCCCTTCTTTAGTACTGCTCGAGTACTTGGGATCCCCACCAGGTCTGATTAAAGGAAGACATCGAAGCAATTCAGAGACGTGCTGTTAGATTCGTTACCGATAGATTATGGACATGATTCGTAAAATCAGATGGAAGCCCCTGGAGGGAAAACGACGCTCTTTTCGCGAGGCACTATTATGGAAATTTAGAGAACTAAGTTGATACCGGCATTAGAAAAATTCTACTGCCGCGAAGGTACATTTCGCGCAAGGACCACGAAGTGAAGGTGAGAAATTAGGGCTCATACGGAGGCCTATAGACAGTTGTTTTTCTCTCGCTCTGTTTGAGAGTGGAACAGGAAACGAAATGATTAGTAGTGATACCGTACGGTGGCTTGTGGGATATGTCTGTAGATGTAGATGTATGCCGTATAAATCTTCGATATGGTGCCTCTTGAGATACCAAGGACTTATGAGGGCGGCGCTCAGTCTGGAGCCGCGCGACTGCTATGGTCGCAGGTTCGAATCCTGCCTCGGGCATGGATGTGTGTGATGTCCTTAGGTTAGTTAGGTTTAAGTAGTTCTGAGTTATAGGGGACTGATGACCACAGATGTTAAGTCCCATAGTGCTCAGAGCCATTTGAACCATTTTGAACTTATGGGGGCATCCATCATACGAGCACCAACATTTCGCCCAGTTTCGACGTCACTTAACTCCGACGTAAAGCACTCACAGCTACACAGAACTTGCAACTTTTTGAAGACATTTCTCAGGTGCCGTCCACGGTCAAATACATAACTGCAACTTGTTGGTTTGAATAGCATATGTACACTGCTCAAAATAATTAGGGGATCAGATGAGATATCATACACAGTACACATATGGTAAGGTATTTTATTCAGATATCGGTTACAATTGCAATTTGTTTATGATACAGTAAGATATTTTGCTGTCTCAACTCTTTACTTGAGATTTACATGGTGTTTACGTAGAGCGAGGTACCATGGTGCTACCGTATTAGTGAAACAGTCGTTTTCGTTGCCCTCTAATATGGCATGTTATCACCTCGGACGGCCAGTACACTTGCACACATGCATGGCGTGGACAGTATGAGGTCTTGAGGGATATTTGGCGATTCTTCCATGAGTGCGATATCCAGCTCTGCAACCGTTGTGGGAGGTGTTGGTCTGGCTGCAGTGCGTCTCCCAAGTGCATCCCAGACATGCTCAATCGGTTTTAAGTGCGCTGAACGAGCTGGCCATTCCATTCCTTCACATCCCTCAGCTTCAAGCATGTTGTCCACCAGTGCAGCTCTGTGGGGACGAGCGCTGTCGCCTACCCAAAGGAACCCATCTCCTATGGCACCAGTGTAGCGCACAACAAAAGGTCGAAGGATCTCGTGTCTATACCTCTGAGCAGTCAAAGCGCAATTCTGAACGGCATAGAGGTCCGTACGTCCGCCAATACTGACTCCTGCCCACACCATTCGTCCACCACCATGATACGGTGATATTTCTTGCACATAAGCAGTATTGTTCCGAGTTCCACTTTCTGTCCAGACAAGGGACCGACGATTGTCCAGCTGAACACAAAATCCTGACTCATCTGTGGAGAGTACCCGGCGCCGTTCGTTACGACTCGAATCCTGATGTTCCTCCGCCCAGTTTCTGCAGGCTAAACGGTGTGATGGTTTTAATGGAACACACACCATAGGCCTCCGTGCGTAGAGGCCACATTGCCGAAGGCGATTTCGGACTGTTTGTGTTGATATTGCGAGTCCCGTTTCTGCCTGGAGGGTGCGTTGCAGCTGAGTTGCATGCAGCCTCCTGTCTCGACGGGCTGTTAACCGGAGATAACGGTCATCTCTTGCTGATGTTGCATGTGGACGACCTTAACCTTGCCTTCTTTTAACGGTTCCTGTTGTCTGAAATCGGGTTCAGGTCCTGGAAATTACACTTTGGGACACTCCAATAGCTACAGCCACATCCCACTGTGTCTGTGCCGCTTCCAACCGTCCTATGGCTCTCCATGCCATAGCTTCGGCTAAGTCACATTGTTGTTGCATTGCGCTATCTGCTCAATACATTATCTGAACTCGACTGCTTGTGTGATTCGTTTGGTAGAGTAAACACAAGCCAACACCAAACCCCTCTGCAGCAAGTTTCCGTTATTATCACTATCTCTGTGACCGTAATGTTGTTGCCTCCACTCTGTAGAACCGACAGAAAGACGTCAAACTATTTTAGTTCATTCTGTCGATGACAATACTTCAGAACCTAGATATCTCAACTGATTCCCTAAGTGTTTTGACCAGTGTGTTTATGTTCAAGCATGCATTTCACATAGTGTTTCCTTTTGTTGTCGAACCTCTGTATTTCTGTAAAGTGTAGGATTTTCAACAGCAGCAGTAGGTGCATTATCGAACCTTGTCATCGTGTACAACATTTACTCCAGTACATGCTTCTATACTCGAGGTCGTTAATGCACACCTATGCCGTGACACTCGAATGTAACTAGCAGGTTCGAATCCAGGTAGTGGTAGAAATCTCCATCACCAGTAAGTATGATGGCTGGGTGTTGTGTGATGTCCTTCGGTTAGTTAGGTTTAAGCAGTTCTAAGTTCTAGGGGACTTATGACCATAGATGTTAAGTCCCATAGTGCTCAGAGCCATTTGAACCATTTTTGAACCAGTAAGTAAGAGAATGACCTGAATTTACGCCAATGTTCTGAATTAAATTCCAAACCTATGCACAGTGTCTCATGAAGCCAATGCATATGACACTTGATGGTGATACATTCACCGAATGAGGACGTTAATCCCGCAGTATGGTTAGAAACTATTCCAGAGAAGCAGGCTACGTGCTGGCAGCGGTTCACTCTCTCCGTTTTTTCATCGCCAAAAAAACCTAGCATAACACCATAATACACACACACACACACACATTTTACAGTCATCTATATTCAAAGGATATACCATCTTCCATAAATGGTGTGGACTGAGGTCGTTGCTTGCGGAGCGAAAAAACTGTTTCCAATTAGGTAGCTGGAAGAAAAACGGCTCTGCCTGCCAGCAAACTATGCCATAGGAATCTTTCTTTCTTTACCAATAGGAATTATTTAAAGGAAGATGAAACGACTGGTAGAATCTGACCTGGGGGATAATCAGTTTGGTTGCTAAAACAATTTCTAAACACGCAAAGCAATACTGACCCTACAACTCATAGAAGACAAGCTGAAGAAAGGCGAATCCAAGTTTATAGCGTTTATAGATTTAGCAAAAAGCTTTGGACATTGTTGACTGGAATACACTATTTGGAATTATGAAGTACCACAGATACAATACAATACGACAAGAAGCCAACACAAAAAAATAAAAAATAAATTAAAAATAAAGTAAAGAAGCGTCAGATCAGGGGATCGTGGTGGCTATGCAACCGGATATGCCCTCTGCCCTTCTATCCAACATCTGGGATATGTGGCCCTGAGTATGTAACGTAACTGCAGAGGAAAGGCTCGTGTACGTGACACCAGTTCCCGACGACAAAGCACTTCCCTGCGGGATACTTGCAGCATCTCATGAGCTTCGTGCGATGCCTAGTGTACTTTATAAAGGGCACCAGCTATTTTACGAAGGTGTCATGCTTTTATTGAATGTGGAGCAAGCTATTTTTAACACCTTCTATGACATACACCATTGTTCAGTGAACAGTAAGTGTCCTGAATTAAGACACGTGTGCTTCGCTTCAGCACTGTGGTGGACCATCTTAGGCCTCAATTTACTTCTAGAGAAGGTCGAGCAGTACAATACGCACAATATATTAGATCGCTTTAGTAAAAGTACTTATCCAGGAAAATATCCATACCCAAAGGAATGTCTACGCATTTGTTACTGTCGCTCAACACTACAGCTTATTACAGTTCAGAATGGTAAGTCTTTTCCCTCAATCTACAATTAACCATAAACTTCGACAGAGTTCTGACATCTAATATAACTCGCGCTGCCGAATCTGAAGTAAGACGATGCTGTTATCTCAGGTTATGATTAAGAGACACTAATAAACTTTCAGATGTCTTAACCACACTTTTTGTTATTTCCAAATTGCCACCCGCATTTCGACATTTCGGCATTTTCAGAGGCTACTAATATAACAGAAACTGCTTTCAAAAGATACGAAAATACACTACGTGACCAACAGTATTCGGGCACCTGGCTGAAAATAACTTACAAGTTCGTGGCGCCCTCCATCGGGAATGCTGGAATTCAATATGGTGTTAGTCCACCCATTCCCTTGATTACAGCTTCCACTCACGCAGGCATACGTTCAATCAGGTGCTGGAAGGTTTCTTGGGGAATGGCAGCCCATTCTTCACGCAGTGCTGCACTCAGGAGAGGCATCGATGTCAGTAGGTGAGGCCTGGCATGAAGTCGGCGTTCCAAAACATCCCAAAGGTGTTCTGAATGATTCAGGTCAGGACTCTGTGCACGCCAGTCCATTACAGTGATGTTATTGTCATGTAACAACTCCGCCACAGGCCGTGCATTATGAACAGTGCTCGATCGTGTTGCAAGATGCAATCCCCATTCCCGAATTACTCTTCAACAGAGGGAAGCAAGAAGGTACTTAAAACATTAATGTAGGTCTGTGCTGTGATAGTGCCACGCCAAACAAAGCCCCCTCCGTGAAAAACACGACCACACCATAACACCGCCGCCTCTGAATTTTACTGTTGGCACTACACGCGCTGGCAGATGACGTTTTCCGGGCATTCGCCATACCTACACCCAGCCATCGGATCGCCAGATTGTGTACCGTGATTCGTCACTCCACACAACGTTTTTTCACTGTTCAATCGTCCAATGTTTACGGTCCTTACACCAAGCGAGGCGTCGTTGACATTTACCAGCGTGATGTGTGCCTTATGAGCAACCGTTCGACCATGAAATCCAAGTTTTCTCACCTCCCGCCTAACTGTCATAATACTTGCAGTGGATTCTGATGCAGTTTGGAATTCCTGTGTGATGGCCTGGATAGATGTCTGCCTATTACTCATTACGACAAATTCAACTGTCGGCGGCCTCTGTCAATCAACAGAAGTGTACGCTTTTGTGTTGTACGCGTCCCTTCATGTTTCCACTTCACTGTCACATCGGAAACATTGGACCTATGGGTGATCAGGAGTGTGAAAATCTCGCGTACAGACGTATGACACAAGTGACACCCAATCAAAAATGTTCAAATGTGTGTGAAATCTTTTGCTAAGGTCATCAGTCCCTAAGTTTACACACTACTTAACCTAAATTATCCTAAGGACAAACACACACACCCATGCCCGAGGGAGGACTCGAACCTCCGTCGGGACCAGCCGTACACTCCATGACTGCAGTGTCCTAGACCGCTCGGCTAATCCCGTTCAGCGACACCCAATCACCTGAGCACGTTCGAAGTCCGTCAGTTCCGCGAAGCGTCCCATTCTGCCCTCTCACGATGTCTAATGACTACTGAGGTCCCTGATATGGAATACCTGGCAGCAGGTAGCAGCACAATGCAGCTAATATGAAAAACGTATGTTTTTGGGGGTGTCGGACACTTTTGATCACACAGTGTATGTTGCATTTCACCATTTATTAGAGACATAGTATAATGAGTAGAATATTGTTTGTAGCTCATCAGTGTTATGTCAATCATATAAAATTGTTCAATAAATACATTGTATCTCGACAATATTCTCAATCACGAGACAACTGCCAACTGCTACCAAGGAACAAATTGCAAACCAAGTGGAATAAACGGTTAGGCGGCGCTGGATACGTGGTACACGTTGCATTTACTTTTCCACAACTCCACTTTCAACGTTATATGGAGTAAAACAATTTCATCCGTTAACAAGTCATGGAAATAAGTCTACAGTGTTTTACTAAAAGGTAAAAAGGCAAATATCTTTTCATAAAACACTGTAAGGTAAAAAGGTAAATATCTTTTAGCAAAACATTGGAAAGTGGGGTCCATGAATTGTTAACTGCTGAAATTGTTTTATTCGTTATAACGGTGAAAATGTGGCTGTGAAAAAATAAATGCAGCGTGTACCATGTATCCATTGCCTTTAGCGGTGTAATCCACTTGGTTGCCAGTTTGTTCCTTGGTACCAGTTTGCACTTGTGCGCGATTCGTCATGGGGACATTTAGTCAGCGCGAGAGCGTTACGGAGATGCTGAACAAGCTCCAGTGGCGGACACTTCAAGAAAGGCGTTACGCAATACGGAGAGGTTTATTATCGAAATTACGAGAGAGCACATTCCGGGAAGAGATGGGCAACATATTACTACCGCCCACATATATCTCGCGTAATGATCACAACGAAAAGATCCGAGAAATTAGAGCAAATACGGAGACTTACAAGCAGTCGTTCTTCCCACGCACAATTCGTGAATGGAACAGGGAAGGGGGGATCAGATAGTGGTACAATAAGTACCCTCCGCCACACACTGTAAGGTGGCTCGCGGAGTGTAGATGTAGATGTAGATGTATCTACTGAACAATTTTATACGATTGTTGTAACATCGGTAAGTTAGGTAACCATATTCTACACATTATACTATGTCTCTAATCAACAGTGAAATATATTTTCATATCTTTTGGTAGTAGTTTTTCGTTTTATTACTAGCCTTTGAAAGTGACAATGTTGAGACACTTATGGCGATTTTGGAGATAATAAAAAGGTGTCGTTAAGACACCTGAATGTTAGTACAGTTCATCCAAATGGCTACTTCGTCTCATAGCATTCTCATACAGATAGCAGCTGCAATGAGAGAATGGGCTGAGTGTCACTGCGCTCTGACGTAAGTACTTTACCAACAGCGGCGACGCGTTGAACCTATTGGGGACGTTTGTCATTCATTGCTGCATCAGGCAGCGACTGTCCTTACTTATGGTTCTATGGAGGAACACTAACTTTGTCGGGTGACCTCGTTCTTCGGACGACTCCACAGTAATATTTCTTAAATGGAGCGGCCTGACCAGAGTTCCGAACTGTCCACTCCTCCGTAGATGAAAATGAAATGAAATGTCGTGTGGCTAAGGCCCCCGTCGGGTAGACCGTTCGCCTGGTGCAGGTCTTTCGATTTGAAGCCACTTCGGCGACCTGCGCGTCGATGGAGATGAAATAATGATGATTGGGACAACACAACAGCCAGTCCCTGAGCGGAGAAAATCTCCGACCCAGCCGAGAATCGAACCCGGGACCTTAAGATTGATATTCCGTGACGTTGACCACTTTAATTTTTTTTTTTTTTTTTTGCCCCCACCGGGACTCGAACCCTGGATCTCCTGCTTACATCGCAGACGCTCTACCCATCTTTTTTTTTTTTTTTTCGACTGTAGCGGTCTTGCGGTTCCAGACTCCAGCGCCTTCAACCGCACGGTCACTTTTTTTGTGCTCTACCAACTTTTTTATTTTTTCTTTTTACTTTTTTATATTTTATTTTTATTTTTTGTATTTTTTTTGTTTTATTTTTTTCCTCTGCCAACATTTTTTTTATATATGGATGGAAAAAGGCGTCTTTCAGTTACGACAAACAAAATTAGAATGTACATCCGTAGCAACAACAGAACAAGAGTTTCTTCTAAACTATGAGAGAGAATTTTAAACCAATAGTGTGGTGATAGATAATAAAGAAAGAAAAAAAAACGTAACCAAATCCCGCACGCCATTCCATGTGCATGGCCCATCTGCGTACAGATTCCATGTTCCAAATTGGTACAACATTCCGCAGCGTTTGGAGCTCCATGACGGCGGTCATCCGCTGCCCGGTACTCCCCAACTGTGAGGGGGGTTATCGAAGACACTGCGTAAATAGTTGGCAAATAGTTGTCGGTATCGGGGTGTACACTCAAGTGTGCTATGACTGTCCTGGAGAAATTGCCAGTAATCAAGCACCACCTTCTCATCATCTCGAAAGAGGTAGTATATGGACATGCCTTTAAACCATGTGAGAGCATGAGTCTTCGCAGGTGGGAAATAAGTATCCTCTGGACAAAGGAGGAGCCGTGGCTCAATTGTGCGAGGCGCGATACGTAGGTAGCAGGCGAGGATCTTCTGCACTAGCAGCCATACCTCTAACGCCGATCCACATGTTAAACGGTGGTCGTCAGTATCCACGAGGTGGCAATGTGGACAAAGGGGGGAATCCGCCATCCCAATAGCGTGCAGCCTTTGTCGTGTTACAACCTTCCCGTTCACCACCTGGTACCACGCGGCTCGTACCCGCGTGGGGAGGAACGACTTCTGGACCGCTCTCCACACTGCAGGCCATAGGGTCGTAGGGCTCTTCCTCTCAATCACATTGCGAGGGATGGACCTTAGCAGCAGTCTGTAAAAGTCTCTCGCCTTGGGAGGGCGAGTGTTGGGAAGGTCTGGGTGCACGTAACTATACTCAAGAATAAATGCCGAGATGTGCGAGAGTGAGGGTGTAATGTGCGCAACCGTGACAGGTGGCAGAAGAGATGCCGGCAGCAATTCCTCTAACAGACGACCCGTAAGGGAAGCATCTTTGTGGGTCCACAATTTCATCATTGTGCACAAGTATAGTGCTGTAGCCCTCGCTTGTACATTTATAAGTCCCAGTCCGCCATCAAGCGGAGGGAGGGTGAGTGTTTCGTAGCGGACTTTGAATAGGTGTCCGGCGGTAAGGTAATATCCAAACGCTGCTTGCAGTCTGTGTGCCATTGCTGTCGGTATCGGTAGGACCTGGGCCATGTGGATCATCTTAGTTGCCACGTGAAGGTTGAGGTATTCCACACGCTGTTGGAGGTCCATCCGTCGAAGTAAGTTCCGGCGAACTTCTGTGCGTATTGCCTGTAGTAATCGTGCATAGTTCATGGCAGCCGTGCGGCGCACATCCTGTGTAAATGTTATGCCCAAGAACCGGATCTTGTTAACTAGTGGGAGTGGGGCTAAAGCGTCCTCCTGTAGACCTCTCCCAATGGGCATCGCTGCCGATTTGGCCACATTCATGAGGCTGCCCGCTGCCAAACCATAGCGATTGATCCATTGTATCACCGAGCGTACCTCGTCACCAGATCGGACAAGTAATAGAAGGTCATAAGCATATATCCTGCAGTGAAAGGTGTGATCCCTCAATGACATGCCCGAGAGCCTGTTTTTCAACCCTCCGACAAGTGGTTCGAGTGCGATCGCGTAAAGGATCATGGAGAGAGGGCATCCTTGGCGAACTGACCGTCGGATCGGAAAGGGACCCGCAATCCGTCCATTCACCAATACACGGGATGCAGCTCCACGGAAAAGGCGCTGAAAGCTGTCGAGAAAGTCAGGCGGGAAGCCCATGCGGGCCATAACGGACAGAAGGAACTTGTGGTGAACTCTGTCGAAGGCGTGGTCGAAATCAATGGAGATCAGAGCAGCTCGAAGGCGACAGGATGTGGCGATGGCTATTAAATCCCTGCATTCATTGGTTGCCGTTTGCATGTTGGTCACTCCGCCCTGTGTCGTTTGCTCCATTGAGAGGAGGAGGGGCAGAACCGTCTTCATGCGGCTGGCGAGTAGTCGGGCGAAGATTTTATAGTCCGAGTTGAGCATTGTAATGGGCCTGTAGTCCTCGACCGTCCGACCTCTGGAAGGCTTGTGTATCGGTATTAGGAGACCTTCCACGAATGCAGGTGGCACGTGAGAACCGGGGGTCATCAGTTCTTGGTACATGATGATCCATCGGGGCATCATGAGATCGCGGAAAGTACGATAAAACTCGAGCGGCAGTCCGTCTGGCCCGGGAGATTTGTTGAGTGCTCCCTTGTTAAGCGCGTCCTCGATGTCGTCTCGTGTAATCCCACCTAACAGCGTCGCCGCTGCTGCATTGTCGAGGGTGTGCGACACGTGCTGCAGTATGTCGTGTCCATCCGCTCCCTCGTCCTCTGTATTGACCTCGTCGTAAAACCGGCGATAGTGATCTGCGAAGGCTTCTGTAACTGCCGCCTGAGTCATTACGACCCTACCACCTGGCAATACGAGGTCCGTGATCAACTGCTGTCGGCGTCGGCGGCTGTAGAGCACGATGTGATGCATAGACGGGTTTTCTCCTTCCACTCGGTCTTGACGTCGCGATCGCACTACGACCCCCTCCAAACGTTTCCTCGTAAGAGACAATATTTTACCTTTAATTCGGCGGCTTTCCATTTGTCGGTTTGGAGATGGTGGTTGGCTGTCGAGTTCGCGAAGCATCGTGTAATAAAAGTCCAATGTGTGACGATGCCAAGCTGCGATATCTTTTTCGAATCGCGTTAGCACACGCCGAAAAGCTGGTTTTGCACAGTCCACCCACCATGCTAGAGTCGATGGGTATCGGGGAAGACGACGTTCGCAATCCAGCCATGTGTTGGCGATAATCTGACGGCATTCCGGGGCTTGAAGATGTGCGACATTCAGCCTCCAGGGTCCTCGGCTGCGCCATATCCGCTGCTGTTGTAGAGTGAGTGTGCATATGAAAGCGCTATGATCGCAGAAGGCAAGCGGCCAACGTTCGGCGTCCAATACTCCCGGCGCTAGAGCTCGTGATACATAAATGCGGTCTAGGCGACTGGCGGAGTGACTAGTAAGGTATGTCGGCCCGGGACGTTCACCGTGCACTGTCTCCCACGTGTCGGTGAGAAGCAGATCTCGAACCAGGAGCCGAAGTTCTTGACAAGTCGAGAAATGTGGGACTTGGTCTTTGGGGTGGAGCACACAGTTAAAATCGCCCCCGAAGATATATTGCTCGAAGCGGCTGATAAAGAGGGGGGCGATATCCTCCGAGTAGAACAGCGATCGTTCGCGGCGTTGGTCAGTTCCTGATGGAGCGTAAATGTTAATGATGCGCGTTCCCAGTGCTGTGATCGCCAGCCCCCTTCCTGACGGAAGGTAAGTCACTTCGTCGATGGCAATTCCGTCGCGCACTAGTATTGCCGTACCGCTGCCATTCCGGTCCGCCGGTGACACATATGTCACATAACCGTAGAAAACGGGGAGGGCCGCTATATATACTTCTTGCAACAGGGCAATGTCAACATCCGAAGAACGAAGCATCTCACGCAGAAACTGGATCTTCACTGCCGTTCGTATCGTGTTGAGGTTAAGCGTGGCGATCCGATAAGCTTGTTGCCGAACCGCAGGTGTTAAGTTATCCATTAAGACTGGAATTACCTATGACACTTCTGACTGTATTGACACCTCCGCATCCACCCAAACCTCACCTGCAGTCCTTTCTAGAGAGCCGGCGCCAACGCCGTGGGCCCTGTTGGCGTAACTTGCATGGTTCCGTTGTCGTCGTGGTCATCCGCCCACGTCGAGGAACTGAAAGTAAGATCGGCCTCCCTAGCTTCCTCAGGACACGGCATGGGTGCTTGCATTCCAGAAGGTGGTGGGCAGCATCTGTCCTGCAGCTCGGCATCCGATTTTGCCACTGTAGATATATGTGGTTTGTCCTCAGTTTCGTTCGATGGTGCCACACTGCAGCAAACGGCGGCTGCCTCTGTGGTAGCGTCGTCATTGAAGGTGGAATCGTCATTCTCTGGAGGCTGTGTCGCATCCCGTTCGGAAGTTGCTCTACGCCTCCGCTTCCGTCGCTTCGGAGAGCGTTGCTTCCTGGTGTGTCCTTCTGTGTCAGACGATGGCAAAGATTCACGACGTTCCGGCACAAAGGCAGCCGTAGGCACAATAAGCGAGTCTACGGCCATGCTATCGTCATGTATGTTGTTATCAGTCGACGGGGGCGGCGGCATCGGAGTTGAATCCGTATCTTGTGGAACGGGTGTGTCATCATCCCCCTGTATTGGAGCATGGAGCCGCGACCCAACAGTGGGTGTCGGCTGTCGTGGTGAAGTAGTAGCTGTCGTGAGGGCAGCTGCATAAGTCACAGGAAGCAGCGTCGGCTGCGATGGCGGGTCCGCTTCAGCCGGCGGCAGTTGAGTGATGCGACGTTGCATACATTCTGATCTGAGGTGTCCCTCCTTCCCACAACCAGAGCAGGTCTTCGGTTGCCCATCGTAGATGACGATGGCACGGCAGCCACCGATATTCAGATATGAAGGTACATGTCTTTTAAGTTCTATTCGAACCTGGCGGACGCCGTTCAGCACAGGATATGTCTGGAATTGCGTCCATTTTTCCGCAATATGATCATGGACCGTGCCGTAGGGGCGCAGCTCTGTCACGACGTCCTCCGCCGGTAGTTCGAAAGGAAGTTCGAAAATTCTGATCGTGCGAAGTCCCATGTCAGAATAATCGACGTGCACAGTCCCCACATTGCCATCAGCATGGCAGAAACGGAGGCCCTGTTTCGTGTCCCGAAGGATCCGTTCACATGTTGCGTCGTTGATGATCTTGACATATACGATACTACTCACAATGGACAAGTGAATTCCGAGAATGTCGGTCGCCGGGATTTTAACTTCTTCTCGTAGAAATCGTTCGACTTCGAGTGCTTTGCGCCGTGCAAATTCGTTGCGGAACGTAAATTTGGGCGTCGATTTTCTGTATTGGTGCGCCATAGTGATCTATATGCTGAGTACGGCACGCGCGAAACGGCCGAGTACGATGTAAACAACACGAGCGCTCGCTCCGCGGCAGGAACACAAACAGCGCGTCCTCACCGCAGCACAGCGAAAGGCCAACTGAACCCAGGACCTTAGGATTGACATTCCGTGACGTTGACCACTCAGCTACCGGGGCCGTACCCTCCGTAGCTACTCAGTCACATCAAAAATGTCGCCAGCACAGATCAAGCCGTCAAAATAGGCGAAGGATTTCCGCACTGCATATTAATGTCAACTATACCACTGGCCATAAAAACTGCTGCACCAAGAAGAAATGCAGATGATAAACGGGTATTCGTTGGACAAATATATTATACTAGAACTGACATGTGATTACATTTTCACGCAATTTGCGTGCATAGATCCTGAGAAAGCAGTACCCAGGACAACCACCTCTGGCCGTAATAACGGCCTTGATACGCCTGGGCATTGAGTCAAACAGAGCTTGGATGGCGTATACAGGGACAGCTGCCGATGCAGGTTCAACACGATACCACAGTTCATCAAGAGTAGTGACTGGCGTATTGTGACGAGCCAGTTGCTTGGCCACCATTGACCAGACGTTTTCAATTGGTGACAGATCTGGAGAATGTGCTGGCCAGGGCAGCAGTGAACATTTTCTGTATCCAGAAAGGCCCGTACAGGACCTGCAACATCCGGTCGTGCATTATCCTGCTGAAATGTAGGGTTTCGCAGGGATCGAATGAAGAGTGGAGCCACAGGTCGTAACACATCTGAAATGTAGCGCCCACTGTTCGAAGTGCCGTCAATGCGAACAAGAGGTGACCGAGGCGTGTAACCAATGGAACCCCATACCATCATGCCGGGTCATACGCCAGTATGGCGATGACGAATACACGCTTCCAGTGTGCGTTCACTGCGATGTCGCCAAACACGGATGCGGCCATCACGATGCTGTAAACAGAACCTGGATTCATCCGAAAAAATGACGTTTTGCAATTCGTGCACCCAGGTTCGTCGTTGAGAACACCATAGCAGGCGCTCCTGTCTGTGATGCAGCGTCAAGGGTAACCGCAGCCATGGTTTCCAAGCTGATAGTCCATGCTGCTGCAAACGTCATCGAACTGTTCGTGCAGATGGTTGTTGTCTTGAAAACGTCCCCATCTGTTGACTCAGGGATCGACACGTGGCTGCACGATCCGTTACAGCCCTGGTGATAAGATGCCTGTCATCTCGACTGCTAGTGATACGAGGCCGTTGGGATCCAGCACGGCGTTCCGTATTACCCTCATGGGCCCACCGATTCCATATTCTGCTAACAATCATTGGATCTCGACGAACGCGAGCAGCAATGTCGCGATACGATAAACTGCAATCGCGATAGGCTACAATCCGACCTTTATCAAAGTCGGAAACGTGATGGTACGCATTTCTCCTCCTTACACGAGGCATCACAACGACGTTTCACCAGGCAACGCCGGCCAACTGTTGTTTATGTATGAGAAATCTGTAGCACGTCATCTTCGTGGTGTAGCAATTTTAATGGCCAGTAGTGTAATAGGTATCCCGGTGCTCTCGATCAGATAGTGTACCTAAGATTTGTTAACAGGCTTTAAAGTGCGATACGACCCTACAGTAGTATCGTCACTTACAACTTATGAGCCGTAACATGGCACGAACTGTACGTAAGTACGTGCATGTTAGCAGATACCTAATTTATTGTCCACACTTTTGTTATCCCCCCACTATACGAGTGGCGTTCAGTAAGTAATGAAACACTTCTGTTTCTCTGAAAGCACTTTGATTTTATAGAGGATTCCAATACGCTATATTGTTGCCCACTCGTTTCGTTACAAAACCCTGATTTTCAACAAAATCGCCGGTCAAAACGACGGCCTTTCCGCCGTCTTACTGGGAGGGACTGAACGCCCGTGTGGTACCACTCTAATGTTCGACGTCGGAGACAATGTCCTGCTGCATCAATAACCTCCTGATCATCCACGAGCTGTTTGCCGCGGAGTGCATCCTTCATTGGTCCAAACAGATGAAAGACGGGAGTTGCGAGATTCGAGCTGTATGGATGAGGACAACGGTCCAATGAACAATGAAGTATTGTGAGCCCTCGGGCGCACGGATTGTGTGATGCTTTACTCGGTCATGTGGGAAATTCGTTTGCATTTTTGTGGCGACGAACACGATGAAGCCGTTTTTTTTTTAATTTTCAGAGGGTAGCACAACACAGTTCGGGGTTGATCATGGGACAATGAGAGAGAACATGAAACAGAAAAACCCCTTCACAGACTCAGAAGAGCGTTGCCGTGACGTTACCGGCTGAGGCTGTGGCTTTGATCTTTTTTTTTTGCAGGGGACAGGTGGTGTGACACCACTCGATGGATTGCCGTTTTGTTTGCGGTTCTAAGTGATGAACCCATGTTTCATCGCTTGTGACGATGTCCGACAAAAAAAGTCTCAATCAGCCTCATAAGGCTCAGGCAGTTCCGTATAGATGGTTCTCCTCTTGTAAGGCGGCTACGAACCCAGCGGGTGAACACCTTTGAGAACCCTAATTGGTGGTTGATCCGTCGACCACCGCGAATGAGAGTGTTTGCACGTTCCATCATTGCAGGAGTCTCAGCCTTGTACGGTCGGCCAGTACGGAAAAGATCGGACGTTTCTGCGAGATCTTGTTACTATGGTGACAGACGCCTCGGCCAACGACTCATCATGTTTATATTCACTGCCAGGAGTTCGTAGACATTCTGCAAGCGCATATGAAAATCTACGATGTTCTGATTTTCCGCCAAAAGTTACCCAATGACAGCTCTCTGCTTGGAACGCAGACGTCATTTTAAAAGCTACGTATAGCGCCACCACCTGTCAGAACTTCATGAAAGTATAGGGGCTGAAGTGAGAATATTCCACCATGTCGCACATCAAATTGAACTTTTTCTTCAACCGAAATTGGCCGAGAAATAAATGTGTTCGGTTACTTATCGAAAACGCCTCGTATTTTCCTGATACGGTGTGCTGTATACTTCTAGATGCCTTACAACAGCTGTAAGGGGTCCGTAAGCCCTTACTATAAGTTTGCACTCGGCACAGGTCGACAGAGCAAACAATCGATAGTGTCGGGTTGCGTGAGCGAGTGTAGAGTTGAGTCAGTTCTCAGGTTGCGGGCCGAGCCGTGTGGAGGCCTGTTGCGGTAATACAAGGCTGACCGACAAAGGGAGTGGCCATCGCCGCGGTTTAACCCCTTTGTGTTAGAATAATACGAGAAAGTGAAGAAGTATAATTACTAGAGTGATCAGTGATATTTCTGTGCCGATATTTTTGGTTTCGCGTCTACCGCGCCGGCATCATTTGGATTGCAGTGTTGGATTGCAGTGATTGAATTTGCGTGTGACAATAATGAATAACGAAGAGGACTGTGCTGAGATTAGCCGTAATTAATTATGTATGGCGAAGGCAGTGGCTGTCTCCTTTTTCTTGTGTTTTTGAGACGAATATAGGTCTTGATTAGTGAAGCTGTGTTGGCGTTCTTCTTGTCACCAGACATTTCATTATTACAGCATTTGAGAAGGACAAAATGGAATGTAACAACTCCGTAGCAGTCAAATCCGATTGCCAGCCCCATTAGGTACACGGTCTCATTAATTAATTATTATTTGGGCTGCTATCAGATCCCGATCGAGCGGGATACATAAATCGGAGGTGTTACTCAGCGTAACGCTGAAATTTCTGTAGCAGAATAAAGGCTTATGTAGCTATAAGCGGAATACGACACAGTTCAAAATTCAGTTGTTTACGACGCCAAGCAGAGGAATTTTCTGTTCGTCGTCGTTATTCACGACCATAAGTCGATATCGCAGCCGCACGCCCAAGTTACTCGCGTTCCTCTCACCCTCCCTCCCCTCCACGCCCCCCCCCCCCATCTGTCTCGCTCTTTCACTTTCGCCACTCACTGCAGTCTGCGGTGTATTTTTAGTTCCCCCTTTCATTTCCTCGTCTTCCCTCGCAGACGCGTTTGGAGTGCGGCCCGACGTGTAGGCTGCAGCAGAGCGGGAGAAAGCCAGCAGGGCGGAAGGGACTAGGAACTAGGGACCTGGGACTAGGTAGGGCCCAGGGACAGGGGAGCGGCCGTATTAACGAGGTGCAGCGCGCGCTCCGCTGGCCCTGAAGGGCTCCGCCGCTCGTTATGCCGCACTGCGGGCTCCCTCGCGCGAGGCCTGAGCGCCCAGGGCCGCGGTTCGATACCGCAGAGGGAAATCGCTCCCCAGCCGTCTCCGGGGGCGCTACGCGAATTACGTTCTCCTCTCCAATCGCACAAGCTCACTCATTAGTCTACGGAAGAAACTCTTTCATGTCTACTCTTCTGGACCACTCTTTTTTTCTAGTTCGTCAAATATTCGAATAACGCGCCGATGCGCGTTTGCAGTTTCACGACAAATTCTTTCACCCTTCCGTTCCCCTTTGCGCACGTAACTCAGCAGAATTAACGCTCCGTATCCTCAGTACTTTGTATGTCAGTTTTCAAAAAATAACTTGACACAAAAGCAACTACAGTACAGTATTGCCCATTAAAACCGCAACACCATGAAGGAGGTGTGTGTCAAACCTCAAACGCCAAGTTGGCATGCTTGGACATGCAACTGATTAGTATTTCAGCCTGACTACACAAAGTAGGCAGGAATATCTGTCATTTACATTCTCCACACAGGGTGTCCCAGAACGAATGCTCTGTAGTGAGGGATATGACAGGAACGATCTTGAAGGAAAATAGTCTGGTAAACATGGGCTCTAAAATGCTTACCTTAAGAGCTATGAGTATCGTCTTTGATACTGTGAAACAAATCTCTTCTACAGCGAGCTCCTTGCTTTCCATATTTTTGGAAGTGCTAGGAAGGAACAAAAGAAGAAAAAAATGTCCAGTAAACACTGCCGCTAAAGTGATTACTGTAAGATCTGTGCGCATACCTTAAGAGCTATGAGTATCGTCTTCGATACTGTGAAACAAATCTCTTCTAAGCTTTCCATATTCTGGGAAGTGCTAGGAAGAAACAAAAGAAGAAAAAAATGTCCAGTAACCACTGGCGCTAAAGTGATTACTGTAAGAACTGTGCGCAGTTTTTCATCTTGGCTACTGTGAAACACATCTCTGCTACTCAACAAGAGCCCGTAGCTGTTGTGGTATGTGCCTTAGACCCCAAATTTACTAGACATGTTTCCTTCGAATGATCTTTGCTGTCATATCCCAGGACACTGACCATTCCTCCTGGGGAGCACTATAATTGCTCTTTCAGAAATAAAATTTGGATGTTGGGTATGTGTGAGAAAATCGTGTCATGCCTCTTGTAACAGGGATAACGATCTATAAGGACGTGTTAGAATCCAAAAGCGTCAGGACAGAGGCCTGCGGTTTATCGTTGCCGATTATTGCAGTTCCCATTGCTCAGAATCCTATGACTGCGGACAGACATGTTCACATAGCAAACGAGTGAATAGACAAATTCACATAGCGTCTGAGTGCACATACATATTTACATAGCGCCTGAGTGAACAGACATATTCACATAACATCCGAATGGAGAGACATGTCCACATACCACCTGAGTGGACAGACATTTTCACGTGCTGCCTGAATTGACAGACATAGTGTCCAAGTGGACAGATATATTGGCATACCACCCGAGTGGGCAGATATATTGACATGCCACCCAAGTGACAAACATATTGATATAGTACCCGGGCGGACAGACATATTGGCTAGTACCCGAGTGGAAAGACATATGGACACAGTGTCCGAGTGCACAGAAATATTCACCTAGCATCTGAGTGGACAGATGTATCCACGTAGCGCCTGAGTGGACAGATATATTCACATAGCGTGCTAGTGAACAGACATATTCACATAGTGCCCGAGTGGGCAGATATATTTGCATAGTGCCCGAGTGGACAGACATATTCACCAAGCATCTGAGTGAAAAAATGGTTCAAAATGGCTCTGAGCTGTATGGGACTTAACATCTATGGTCATCAGTCCCCTAGAACTTAGAACTACTTAATCCTAACTAACCGAAGGACATCACACACATCTATGCCCGAGGCAGGATTCGAACCTGCGACGGTAGCGCTCGCGCGGTTCCCGACTGTAGCGCCTAGAACCGCTCGACCTCCCCGGTCGGCATTCGAGTGGACAGACATATTCACTTAGCACCTGCGTGGGTAGAGATAATCACATGGCATCAAAGGGGACAGAAATATTAATTTCTTCACTCTGCTGCATAGGATTATACTGTCAAGTAACGTATCTTCAGTCAGGAAACGGGCTTGTTTGCATCAAGATAAGTATCCATGCGGACAGTATAATGATGTTTGAGCACCATGAGCTGTTGGCATGGCTACAAATATTTGACCTCCCTCGATGTCGATGCAGCAGCAGCGACAGGCACGTCGACAGTGCTGCACCAAACGACAACACTGAACATAAGACTGGCACAAAATTGATGAGTCCCTGAATACAGTGTCGTGATGGACACATTCATCTGCGAAAGCTCTGAGGAGAGTGACTGGTGGCACAGTGATTTCCTCATTTTCGTATGGTGGTGTAAAGTGACATTGGATAAACAACACAGTCACCTCTGGTTCGTGTAGTCACTAATAATTTAGACAACGACCATTTCATTCCTGGAGTGTTTAGGGCGGTAACTGGCCCTATCTTCGATTTATCCGTGCAGTTAGGTTTCAACAAGAAAACGCAAGGCCGCATATTGCCTGTGCTGTCCTGACCCACCACAATACAGAGGGTGTTCGGCTGTTGCCCTGCCCATCACGTTCTCTGCATCTTTTATCATTTGATATCGTTGTGATAAGTTGCCATGAGACTGAAACGCCATCTCCCACCAACCACTGTGATTAATGAACTCTGGCTTAAGAACTGAAGTAGCGTGGAACGACACACCTACCACGGCATCTGTCATTATAGCTCAGTTCTACTCGACAATCAGATGGGGAAGAGTCATTGCTGCTGTTAGAAGCAGCAGCTCTGTGTGCTGATATCGTGCCCTACATCGTCCAACTCGCCTACAGTCATATATCGTTCCAGCTATAACGATATGCTGTAGCTAACGAGGAGAGAGGAGTGGTAAAGTGCCAGGATAAAAAAGAAAGAAAAACATGCAAAAATAAATGGACCAGAAAAGAGAATTTTTTTGTTTATTTAAAAATGACAGTTAAAATATTTATCTATTTCTTTAGCAGGTCATTAGTAATTTCTAGAAACTGTAATAAATGCAGACAAATGAACAGCCCAATTTCAGAATTATAAACCGAACAATTTAACTTAAGACAGTTAATTATTAAGCTTCTTCTGACTTGGTGGCTCTGTTTCAACATAAACAAGGACAGTATTAACTAAAACAGAGAGAAAAACACTTCCATAACCAGATGTTGTATACTAATAAACAAATATGAATGGACATTTAGTTATCAACTCAGAGCAGGCCACTATTAAATCAATACGTGTTATAAAATGTATGTATGTATATGCGTGTGTATGGTGTGTGTGTGTGTGTGTGTGTGTGTGTGTGTGTGTGTGTATGTGTGTGTGTTTGCGTGTGTGTGTGTGTGTGTGTGTGCTTACGTTCTACATTTCGTCCTAAACCACTAGCGCGATTTTGCCCAACTTGGTACACGTATCCCCTCCGTCAGGCAACAATCGTTGGGAGTGTAAGAACCGTCTACTCATCATAGTTCAGGAAATATGACGTCACAAACAATGAGATGAGTTAGAAAAACTGCCACATCATGCATGAAGTTTATATTTATTATTTCTTTTCTACTGAATCTATTCGTAACACATTTTGCTGACTGTATCCACATATGCCGCTGAAGGTAATTACGCGAATATACCACTGTACGATACATAGTTCAAGAGATATGATAACACTGAGATGCGTGAAAATATGCCACATAATGCACAAAGTTTTAATACATAGTCTTTACTACTAAGACATTCCTAGAATCGACTCACCTTAAGAGACTCCCTGACACCTGGCAGCGCTTTTGACAGCTTTCAACTTTGAAGCGCAAACGCCCGTAGGCGAAAATAATTGCAGTCTATAGAGCTACGTTAGGTGTAGGGACAGAGACGATCACAAAATCGCGTTGTAGAGACATGAAGCAACTGCGCACAGCGTACAGAAACTGATCAAGATACTGTACCTAAACATTTGTACATCACGCATGTTTCTCTGTACGACTGTTTCTTAATTTCAAATATGTTTTCACAAATACGTGGAAATGAAACTTTTATCAATAAGACACTACAAACACAATTCATTTTCTGTTTTCTTTTCTAGTAGAAAATTGGCAAAATAAATGAGCAACGATAAAAGATGTGCAAATAAATTTACGGTAATGCCCAGATCTGTGTGCCCAAGGCAGCACAAATAATACTCCTAAATTATATATCGATAAATTCAGCTAAATACTTAGGAATTACAATTACAAATAACCTAAATTGGAACGGTCACATAGATAGTATTGTGGGTAGAGCAAACCAAAGACAGCAATTCATTGGCAGAGCACTTAGAAGGTGCAACAAGTCTACTAAAGAGACTGCTTACACCACGTTTGTCCACACTATTCTGGAGTATAGCTCGTTTTGTATTATCGCGAAATAGGGGAGATAGTGTCACAGACATGATAAGTGAATTGGAGTGGCAATCATTGAAACAAAGGCGTTTCTCGTTTCGACGGGATCTTCTCATGAAATTTCAATCACCAGTTTTCTCCTCCGATTTCGAAAACATTCTGTTGGCACCCACCTACATAGGAAGAAATGATCATCACGATAATATAAGAGAAATCAGGGCTCGCACAGAAAATTTTACGTGCTTGTTTTTTTCCACGTGTCGTTCGAGAGTAGGGGAACGGTGGAGAGACAGCTTGAAGGTGCTTCTTTGAACCCTCTGCCAGGCACTTTATTGTGAATAGCAGAGTAATCACGTAGATGTAGATGTAGATCGGGCTCAAACCCAATAAATAATAGTATTTGTCACATAAACAGACAGAAACCTTCAGGAATGTACACAGCTCTTCCCTTTACAAAATTCATATAGAAGTGCGTAAATATAACATGAATTTGAACGCCGACACGGCTTCAATTACGACAGGAAAACTGAACTTGTCTTTATACTGAGTACCCATTACAGACACAATTAATAATATTCAAGAACTATCCACAGAGAAAAAGGCAACAGACGAAAATAAATAGCAAAATAAAATTTACAAATGTAACTACCAGAAAACGCCTCTTAGCAACACTGGGCTTAACTGAAGCACAGAAAACGCAGCAGAAGAGCCCCCCACGACACAGAGGATAACTTCAACGGGCTTCTCATACAGTCTGCACATTACGATGCTCACCAAGCAAGTCTGTATCCGTCAGCCATTCCAGTTTGTCTGCTATTTCCGTAGATTGAGGTATATTTTCTTTCTTCTTTAGTGTTATTTCGTTTCCCTCGCCCCATATGGGCAAGGGTGGGTTGTCAGCGGGTACAAGTCGCCGCTGTTCAGCCATATCAGAATAGAAAGGTCAAAACATATTTTAAAACTGGACACGACAGTTGACAAAATGAATGTTTGACATGATAAAAAGACATAGATTCAGTTGCATAATTTAAAATATAAAATGCAGTATTGCTGATTAATTAAAAATTGATACAGATAAGAAATGGGAAATGAATGTTTCACAAAATATAAAATACAAAGGGACAGTTGTATAAGTTAAAAAAGTAAAAAGCCAGCGTGTTGAGTGATTAAAATAGATACATAGATGAGTGAAGTGATGAGGGGTCCTAGAGTGCCGACAAGAGGGAGCACGAAGGGGACATATCAGTTGGGGCAGTGCGTAAGAGGGTGTTTCTGTGGGCTGATGTTTGCAAAATGGTTCAAATGGCTCTGACTACTATGGGACTTAACTTCTGAGGTCATCAGTCCCCTAGAACTTAGAACTATTTGAACCTAACTAACCTAACGACATCACACACATCCATGCCCGAGGCAGGATTCGAACCTGCGCCGTAGCGGTCGCGCGGTTCCAGACTGTAGCGCCTAGAACCGCTCTGCCACCACCGCCGGCGGAATTCAGGAGAGTGAAAATGGATGTCTTTCTGGCTCAAGCCCTAGGGTGTATAAAATAAATAAAATAAAATAAAATAAAATATTAATTATTTTTATCTGTCTGATTGGCTCTCCTATGAGTCGTCAGGTTTTGATTATTCGGTATCAGACGCTTGACAATGGCTTTTTCGTAAAGGCAATGTTACTCGTAGTTGACCGTGAAATAAAACTGAAATAATCGGACTTCGTAATTAAATCGTTTCCAAAGACTGCTGCGGTAGGTGCGGACTCATAATCTAAATCTCAATATTACAATAATTTGCCAGCCATGCCAAAACGTCGTACAGAGGTGATTGTCTACTAAACAAAAAATTACACAGTTAGTTAAATCAGATATATTCAATGAATAAGCCTACAGTTCATAATCCTACTTACTTTTATAAATATAAATTCTTTACAGAATCGAGTGCCTAGTATGGTTGCAATTTTCTATATCATGAAATATGGCGGTGTGCCAGACAATAAACTAAAATACGTGCTTCTCGCACCACTTCAACGAGAGCTCTCTCTTTTTTTTTTAATCAAACATACGACTAACGAAAATGTACTTTTGTTTTATCAGCGACACAGCGCTGCAGTTGTGTGCCATAGGCTTTATTTATTTGTCACTGATTATTTATTTAATTAATATCTCGCGTTTCCGAGGAAACTCACGCTCGGCATGCAAATGTGCCTTTATATTGCCCCCTGAATTGCGAGGCGAAAGGACACACCTGCAGGCGAGCAATTCACCTAAAGGCACAAGAAAATCTAAGTTATCTACAACTATTTACATGACTTACATTATACTGTATATTATACACAAAATTTGAATGACGCGCGTGCGCCGAAAAAGTTCTTATGTTGGCAAAACAGAGTGCGCGCATGCGCAGAAGCGTCTGTGTAACTACGGCACTGCCGTTATTTCGTAAATTTAGATCACGCGGCACAGTATTGCAGTTCATATTGTTCGTGTGCGCGCGCATTTCTTAGTCGTTGCACAAAGAAAATATTCCACCAAGATTACATATGCAGACTACATTCTATGACAGGTAACTTAGTTTTAAAATTACAATATTTGTTATAATACAATACAACTTTAGATTGTTGAATGTTCTTAGTTACATAGCATTGCAATGAAATGCTTCAAAGAAAAATGTCCGTATTTTTCAGGTGCGTTGACCTATACACATGGTGTCGTTATCACAGTTCATATTCATCTGCTGCACAATAATTTTTTACAGGTTAGTATCGTCGTGGTAAAGTTTTTTGATCACAGTAACATCGTTGTATAACAACGTGATTAATACATAAGCGTGTCCATTTCCTATTTCCATTATAGTCGTTGTGATGCAGTTCGTTGTGACAAAAAGCATTGTTTATTACAGATCAGACGTGACCCGTCGAGTAATTGGTCCACGTGCAGTTCGTTTTTTTTTACATTCCGTGGAAGCTTGGTTGCAGAACCTCGGACGGCACATAGCTGGCATCGATCCTTGGACAGTCCAGGTAAGCGTGTCCGTCACATTTCGAGAACATTTCATTCCCTGAAGTTCCAACCAAAACTCTTCCACCCGTCGTGTTGTTTTCTGGACAGGCACTTTGTGTCCATTTAATCCAGTTAACATCTTGAAGTTGGGTACTGTAGTAATGTCACTAGACGATGCACGAATTATTCACTTCACATTTTCAGTTTTTTGCTGAATATAGCTCACCTAAATGTTCGTTATGTCCGTGAACAGAGGTTCACTATGCAATGTCTTTTTGGCACTCGTTTTGTTCAAATTTTTACATGATACATCAGTTAAAAAAATAAGTAATTATACATACACACGTCACATATTTTCTTAGCATAAACATAATACAGTTGCACATAAACCTGTTTACATCATCATTACATAGCTATAGGTTATTACATTGTGTCACATTTGATTACATGAATTGCATCCTCTTTAGCGGTTTTGCTGGGATATTATCGATGTTTTTTGTGATGTCATCTGAAATTAAGATAGGTTAGACACAACATTCATTACATCAGTAGGCAAGACCAGGCGTTTTCACTACTCAATAAATATTCAAAATAGTAAGAGAGAGAAAATGTTCGATTCCTCGCGTTTTGTGCGTGTGTGTAGTGTGTCTGTGTGGCCTTGACTACTGGTAGATGCTTTTCTTGCTGAGAGATGTGCGTCTAATCTATTTCTCGAAGTAAAAGATCGCTTCACAGATGACGTCTGTCGGTTCGTCAGGTGTCATAGCAAGTCAGTGGTACCTACAGTCACAAATATTCCGTGAAAAATTTATATATCATTCACTGCTACGTAATCATAAATTTTACTTTAATATTCAGTCTTCTCGGTGGAACCGCGGCGTTGAAAGAAAAGTTCTTCTGTCTTCAACTGCGACTCTGGAACGCTGAAATGAAAATTTCTATACTACTTATTATCTGTGTTGTAGCAACAGAGTTTTTCGAGTTGCTTAGCAATATTTTGATGGGTATGACTTTTACATTATTCAGCATGAAATGCTCTAAGATCTCGGTGTGCGTATAGCCCAATAATTTTGTTAGTTCTACGATGTTGTAACAGATACGCACCAGGGTGCGGTATGTTAACAATTATATAAGGTCCTTCATATAGCAGACGCCACTTAGCGTTGCGTCGTTTGAGTGCAACAGATTTATGATGAGTACGAAGTAGTACAAGCATTCCTACCTCGAATTTTTGTTTTCTTTTTATTATGTTTCTGTGATGTTTGTTTCGTATCTGTGCGTGATGTGTCAGCGTAGTCAATACTTCTTTTATTTTCTGTTCAGGTGTGATTTCCTTGTCCGACAACTTAGGTAATGGTTCTATCCACTGATCGTTCTGTTTGCAATTGAACATGATCTCGTTAGGTGTGTAATTTGTATCGTAAATATTTAAGTTATTGTGTACGTCTTCGAAAAGACTTAGGTAGGACACCCAATTAGTATGTTTTGATGAAATATAGGTCCTCATGAATCGATTTAATTCTCGGAAAAGTCTCTCAGTCGCGTTACATTGTGGACTAAACCTCGAAATAAATATACTTTTAATGTTATTGTCCTTCAAGAAATTTCTCCATTTGTACCCAGAATAGTATGCTGCATTATCTGATAGAATTGCTTTAGGTTTTCCCACGTGCGTCAGGTAATCACTTGAGAATCTTCGTATTATAGCATTTGCAGTGGCGGATTTTAAAGCATAAAGTTTTACGTGTTTAGAAAATATATCGTAAAAAGCTAAGATATATTTGACGCCTCCAGAGCTTGCTGGATGCGGTCCACTAATGTCAGTACACAGAATTTCCAGGGGTCTACCAGGTAAAATAGAATGTAAATCTGTTTTTGTGGATAAATTCTGAGGTTTTGATTTTTGACATATGACACATGTTTTTAGTTCCCTGTAAATTTTTCTTCTCATATTGCTAAAATAACAGTATGTACTGAGCTTTGCCAAACACTTTTTCGTCCCATAATGACCCCAAACTAAGTGTGTGTGCCAAATTAGATTACGTTCAGACTCTTTGGGAATGCATACACACCAGTTAGTAGCATTTGGATGTCGGCGGTAAAATAACACATCATTGTGTAACTTGTAATACTGAGTCAAAGGATGGTTGTGTTTTTCTACCAGTAATGTTATTATCTTATACCAGTGAGGATCAGATTTTTGTAATTCAGCCATGTTTCTGCACATATCAATATAATATTGGTGATACTGCTTGTCTTGCATTAAGAGAATCCTGTAGTCATTTATATTTTCTAAGTCACTGTTGGTATCATTCATACCTTGTGGAAGTCTAGACAAAGTGTCTGCAATGGTGTTGTCCTTACCTCTTATGTACTTAATTTCAAAAGAGTAGTTCTGAAGTGTAACTGCCCATCGTGATAGTCTAGGATGTACAAGTTTACAAGTTAACAAAAATGTCAGGGCCTGGTGATCGGTGTAAATTACCGTATGTTTTCCAAATAAATAATAATTGAATTTCTTGAATGCCCATACTATGGAAAGTGTTTCTAACTCAGTAGTGGAGTATGTACGCTCACATTCAGTTAGAGTGCGACTCGCAAACCCAATAATTCTTATCTGTTCCTCCTCTTTATTCTTTACAACTTGAAATAAGCAACAGCCCAAGCCAGTACGTGAAGCGTCACAAGTCATACAAAAATCTAAATTGAAATCTGGATGGCTCAAAATGTTAGCATTCACTAAAGCATGTTTAATTGTATTAAAGTCATTCTGGCACTGTTCCGACCAGATCCAAACTTGATTCCTTCTGAGTAGATTTAGCAGATGTTTACTGTTCAAAAGTGGTTGTGGCAAAAAACGTCTGAAAAATGAACATAGCCCAAGGAATGATTTTAACTGCTTTTTAGTTCGAGGGCTAGGAAAGTTTCTGATAGCATCTAATTTACTGGGATCCGGACGTATGCCCTGTGAATTAATGATATGTCCTAAATACTTTATCTCACTGCAACCAAATTTTGATTTTCTTAGGTTGGCTGTGACTCCAGCTTGTGCAAATTTTTCTAAAATTCTTTGAAGTGTGTCAACGTGTTCATTCCAGGATTGTGTAGCTATCAGTATATCATCTACATAGTGTGTGACTGTCTCAACTAAATCGTCGCCAAGCACGGTATCCAGGGCTGTAATGAATACCCCAGAGCTGACATTCAGTCCGAAGGGTAGAACACAAAACTGATAGGTTCGCCCCCCGAACATAAATGCAGTATATTTCCGAGAATCAGGAGTGATACCCACCTGCCAAAACGAATTAGCGAGATCTATTGTGGAAAAATATTTTGCATCTAGAAATTTCTGTAATTGCTCTTCTAAATTTTCAGGTTTTGTGTGAACCGGTAAAATTATTTCATTAATAGCTCGTGCGTCTAACACTAACCTAATGCCTCCATTTGATTTTTTGACAACAAGTAGAGGACTACAATAAGGTGAGGTGGATGGTTCAATGACCTTCCAGTCTAACATTTGTTTTAATTCTTGCCACACAGCAGGTCGTTGAGATAACGGTACGTTATATGTCTTATGGTAGAAGATCTTGTGAGGCTTAACTTCAATCTTGTACACATACGTGTTGATAACACCTAATCGTTTGGTAAAAACTTGTAAATATTTGGATAACACTTCCTGTAGTTTTATACGTTCATGTACACTGAGAGCTGTAGCTTCACTTATCTTATGATCAAGCAATGTTTTCAAGTCCATTAGCTCTGTGTCAGATGAGTGTGTTTGCATGTCTTGAATGTCTTTGTCAAGTACTAACTGAACCTTGTACCCTGTACAGTGTTTGTCATGCTTTAGAGTTCTCCTGTCCAAATCAATAATAATTACACTGCCTTTATCATTTAAAATACATTTACCTTTGGAGAAGTCTATAATGCAGTCCTTCTCGCTCATAATATCTATTCCTAATATGCAATTAGTCACAAGGTTTTGTACAACCAGGAATGGCCATTGTACGGTTCCATTACCTATTTTAACGTTTACAAAAACTTGCTTCGTAACCCTACATGACTTATTACCTAGTGCAGTAGTTATTTTACAGTTTTGGGCAGGAAACTCAGGCACAGGTTCGAATTCACACATCTTTTTATAAAAATTAAAAGATAAAACGCTCACAGCTGCACCTGTATCTAGGATAATAGTAGTTGGAATCCCACCTACTACACCAGTAGTGGATGCTAAAACAATTTCATTTGTGTTTAAACGACATTGTGTACTGTCTTGTAAAAGTTCATCTGATATATTGTTATTGTGGTTGTATCTTATAAATAAAACAGGTAGTTTTTGTTTAGAATTACTCGGCATATCATTATTCTGTTGTTCAAGTGTGGTGTCAAATAACTGATTAACATTGAAGCCGCCCCCCAAGGATTCTTCAGCCACGACCTGGGGCAAAGTAGTGACTGTTTCTAGTTTGTTGGATTATCATTTGTACTAGGTACTGACACAGATTGAGGTTGTGCATCAGGTGTCATTTCTATTATATTCACATTCGGATATTGCCTATTATGATCTCCAAACTTTTGCGGTTGTTGTTGCTGTTGCGCATTATAACTTACCTGTCGGTCGTAAGGGATGCTCCAATTTTGACCTGGTGGCTGCTGTGGTAAAGCAGAGTTTGAATGAAAGTACTGATCGTTACGAGTCCAACCTTGATGCTGTCTTGGCTCGTAGTTATTATTATTTCTATTTCTGTTTGTGTTTTTGTTATTACCTTTGTATCCGTTGTTACCGTTGCAGTTATTACCGCGGTGCCTTTTGTATGGATTGCCGCATGAAATGTTATTACTGTTGTAACTATTGTTCGTATTGGAATACGCGTGTTGATTTTGATTTCCGTACTGAGACGGCATGTGAGTTTGCTGTTTTTGTTGTACCGCGTATCCAACTGTGGGCGCGCCAGAATTGTGTTGGCAAGCCTGCATGTTTTGCATACCACTAGTGTAAACATTGTGGCTGCTGTTTTGCCGCGCGAAGCGCTGATCTTCAAGTAACATGTCAACCGAATCTAAAGCTGTTAAAAAATAATCTGAATCGTCATCCGGGATATGTAGAAGTTTTTCCTTAATGTTGAAAGGCAATTTGGCCTTCAACGCTCGGAGTATATCACGTGTTGCGACTGGTTCGTCTAAAAAATGTCCCATGTTCAAGTATTTTTCAAAATATCTGCGTAAGTTACCATTTTTACTGTTAAAAGTTTCAGGTTCTAAAATTTGTCTCCTGAGTCGCTCCTGGACGGATTGCGACCAGAATTTGTTCAGAAAGGCACGCTCAAACTCACTGTACGTGGTACATACGTCAGCTTGACTGTATGCCCAGACAGCTGCATCGCCTTGGATGTAACCGACAATATATGAAATCTTTTTCCGGTCACTCCAAGTGCGTGGAAATGCGTTACTAAAAGATTTAAGAAAAATCACCGGATGAATGGTTCGTTTCTCTGGGATAAAAGCCTGAAATTGCCTGTGTTTTATTAAGCTTTCTTCTTCCTTTGCATTATGATATGGATTTGTTCCACTGTAATTACTGCAATGCTCAACTGGCGAGTAATTACGATAATGTTGCTGTGGTTTACCATGATAATAGCTTGTGTTTGTGGTTGCACGTCGTGGTATGTGTTGTAGTCGTGGTGTGTTTTGTTCTTGTGTGTTTGTGGTGTGCGGTATGTGTGCGTCATACTCGAATGTATATTGGTTTCTGAACTGTACATTTTGACTGATATTTTCGTTACATTCAGACTGTGGTTGATCGGTGAATTGTCTCATGGGTGCAGTGACGGATTGTACTGCGTCACTAATCAGCTGTTTGTTATTAGTGATGTATTCCGCTACGGAGTCGTGCACAATTGTTGGTAAATTTTCACGTATGCATCTATCAAAATGTTTGTCTTTGTTCTCTACCCAATCATGAAATTCTTTATTAATATTTTGAAAATGAGCTGTGGCATCAGATTGTAAGATGTCAGTCAGGTGTTGTTCAACATCGTCAAATTTATTCTGCACGTCAGTAATTCGTTTTTCAAGGTTGTCGTGTACTGAAGGATATGTTTGAATTTGTTCAGTAAGAGCTTCACACGTGACATTAAGGTTTTTTAATTGTTTCTGTAAAAGTGCTACGTCATTTGTAGTCTTTTCTTGTCTCGTATTAAGCTTGGAAAATTTCGTACTGAGTTCAGTCATCTGTTCGGTCAGTGTGGCGTCTATAAGTTCCACACGTTTACACAAAGTGTCATTACATGCCTTGATTGCTATGAGATCAGATTTAATTTCGTCATTTTGTGTCTTTAACTGTTCATTTTGTGTCTTTAAGGTTGCCATGTTTTCCGCGTTCTGCATCCTTAAGGTTGCCATATTTTCTGCGTTTTGTTTCATTAGCATTTGTAACATGTTGGCAATGTTTACTGTTTGCAAGGTCTCTGCCCCCGCCGCGTCATTAGACGTGACGTCATGTATTAACATGGGCTCTGACTGAGACTTTGAAATTTTTGTGGTGGACGGCCTATTGTCAAAATTTCCGTTGACACTTGCGTCAATATTTGATGTATCGTTACTACCGGTTGCTGTCGTAAAGTCATTTTCTAACATTTGTCTCTCGTCCGAGTCGGATTGCGTCTGAATAGTACGTCTTTGCTGTTCCATTTTTGCGTATTGTTTTCTAGTTATTACCATGCCACACGTGCTATATATTTCAAGAAATTAATGTTTGACACTGGTTTTAAAATAAAATGCAGTTGAGCATGAATCGGTCGTAGCAACAATGGCTGTCTGTTAATTTAAAAATATAAACTGAATTTGAGATTATTGGTAATGGCTGCTGGCCATGTTACATGATATCGTACAGAAGTCGGCCATATTGTACACTCGTGTATTGGTATTGTTGCATACGTTATTGTTTAAGGAAAAATACTGAGAATGGAATTTATCACTGAAACTGTTATGCGGAAAAGAAACACTACAGAATTTTACTGAAAAGCTAATACACTGAATTATACGTCTGGTCAAGCCTGCTAATGCAAAGATGCTGCGTCTTACCTTATTTTGCTGGAAGCTTCTTTGCGTCTTCCCGCAAAATTTTATAATTGGCAAATATCTTCTGATTTTTTTTTTTATTTCTCATATAGTCAAGTCCAGGACCAGAAGGTTGATTTTTCACATGAAACAAAGAGAACAATGTAACAAATGACAAAATAACAAGTCCGACACGCAGTCGCCAATATAAAATAAATAAAATAAAATAAAATAAAATATTAATTATTTTTATCTGTCTGATTGGCTCTCCTATGAGTCGTCAGGTTTTGATTATTCGGTATCAGACGCTTGACAATGGCTTTTTCGTAAAGGCAATGTTACTCGTAGTTGACCGTGAAATAAAACTGAAATAATCGGACTTCGTAATTAAATCGTTTCCAAAGACTGCTGCGGTAGGTGCGGACTCATAATCTAAATCTCAATATTACAATAATTTGCCAGCCATGCCAAAACGTCGTACAGAGGTGATTGTCTACTAAACAAAAAATTACACAGTTAGTTAAATCAGATATATTCAATGAATAAGCCTACAGTTCATAATCCTACTTACTTTTATAAATATAAATTCTTTACAGAATCGAGTGCCTAGTATGGTTGCAATTTTCTATATCATGAAATATGGCGGTGTGCCAGACAATAAACTAAAATACGTGCTTCTCGCACCACTTCAACGAGAGCTCTCTCTTTTTTTTTTAATCAAACATACGACTAACGAAAATGTACTTTTGTTTTATCAGCGACACAGCGCTGCAGTTGTGTGCCATAGGCTTTATTTATTTGTCACTGATTATTTATTTAATTAATATCTCGCGTTTCCGAGGAAACTCACGCTCGGCATGCAAATGTGCCTTTATAGGTGTGGGTGGAAAGGAATGGAGAGGACGGGATCCTGCCTGAGGTAGGTGAGGCAGGTTCTGTTTGGATCTGGTATGATAGGTATATACACTCCTGGAAATGGAAAAAAGAACACATTGACACCGGTGTGTCAGACCCACCATACTTGCTCCGGACACTGCGAGAGGGCTGTACAAGCAATGATCACACGCACGGCACAGCGGACACAACAGTAACCGCGGTGTTGGCCGTCGAATGGCGCTAGCTGCGCAGCATTTGTGCACCGCCGCCGTCAGTGTCAGCCAGTTTGCCGTGGCATACGGAGCTCCATCGCAGTCTTTAACACTGGTAGCATGCCGCGACAGCGTGGACGTGCACCGTATGTGCAGCTGACGGACTTTGAGCGAGGGCGTATAGTGGGCATGCGGGAGGCCGGGTGGACGTACCGCCGAATTGCTCAACACGTGGGGCGTGAGGTCTCCACAGTACATCGATGTTGTCGCCAGTGGTCGGCGGAAGGTGCACGTGCCCGTCGACCTGGGACCGGACCGCAGCGACGCACGGATGCACGCCAAGACCGTAGGATCATACGCAGTGCCGTAGGGGACCGCACCGCCACTTCCCAGCAAATTAGGGACACTGTTGCTCCTGGGGTATCGGCGAGGACCATTCGCAACCGTCTCCATGAAGCTGGGCCACGGTCCCGCACACCGTCAGGCCGTCTTCCGCTCACGCCCCAACATCGTGCAGCCCGCCTCCAGTGGTGTCGCGACAGGCGTGAATGGAGGGACGAATGGAGACGTGTCGTCTTCAGCGATGAGAGTCGCTTCTGCCTTGGTGCCAATGATGGTCGTATGCGTGTTTGGCGCCGTGCAGGTGAGCGCCACAATCAGGACTGCATACGACCGAGGCACACAGGGCCAAACACCCGGCATCATGGTGTGGGGAGCGATCTCCTACACTGGCCGTACACCACTGGTGATCGTCGAGGGGACACTGAATAGTGCACGGTACATCCAAACCGTCATCGAACCCATCGTTCTACCATTCCTAGACCGGCAAGGGAACTTGCTGTTCCAACAGGACAATACACGTCCGCATGTATCCCGTGCCACCCAACGTGCTCTAGAAGGTGTAAGTCAACTACCCTGTCCAGCAAGATCTCCGGATCTGTCCCCCATTGAGCATGTTTGGGAATGGATGAAGCGTCGTCTCACGCGGTCTGCACGTCCAGCACGAACGCTGGTCCAACTGAGGCGCCAGGTGGAAATGGCATGGCAAGCCGTTCCACAGGACTACATCCAGCATCTCTACGATCGTCTCCATGGGAGAATAGCAGCCTGCATTGCTGCGAAAGGTGGATATACACTGTACTAGTGCCGACATTGTGCATGCTCTGTTGCCTGTGTCTATGTGTCTGTGGTTCTGTCAGTGTGATCATGTGATGTATCTGACCCCAGGAATGTGTCAATAAAGTTTCCCCTTCCTGGGACAATGAATTCACGGTGTTCTTATTTCAATTTCCAGGAGTGTATTACATCGGATTTCATGGTCCGGTAAGAATGGTGATTTAAGTTTCTTTGAGAGAGGGAGTGGAGAGAGTGGAAGTGCAGCGTCGGAGGAATGTGGTGGTAGAGGTGCGGCAGAGTACCATGAGCAGTGAGCAAGAAGAAAACTTGGAGATGGATGGCGTCGAATTTACGGAACACGTAAGACATTCCAAAGTGTTCAAGGAGGAAGACGAAGGAGGGGAATTTTATGAGTTGGTAGAGAATGCGGGTGGGGGAGGGTATGCGGATGCGAAAGCCTAGGTGGAGTCCATGGCGTTCGATTATTTGTAGGGCGTGATGAACAGAGGAAGGAACGGAAGTCCATGCCATATTTGCATAGTAGTTCCTTAGGTAGCCAGCAGCAGATGTTAATAACAAGACCGTCTTCCACCATATTCGAGCGTCTTGTTCTTAGGCATGTAATTGGACAGATTAGCCATACAGACTTTCGCTCAAAGCGCTATCCAATTCCAGCAATTCCTTGCAGCATCCATGTGCGCAGGGCCGCTGACGTCACATGGCCGTCCTCCTGTTATATGTCGGCAAGAACTGAGAGTGATCTAAACAGGAGCGGCGCGAAGTCGACGTGAAAGGCCGCGCTCATGTTGCCTGGTGGGACTAAGCAGACCGTTGCTTAGCTACAGGCAAGGAGACCGAATCGCGCTTCTGATTATATATAGAAAGCGTGCATGGCTCACGTAATGTATATGCATAAAACGTAAAAGTTATTTCATATCTTCCGTCTTGTTGCTTTTCAGTGACCAGTAGTGTAAAATCACTCCAGATCGAATACCTACACGATTCTAGATAAAGTATGTGAAAGAATTTGGTCCTCTTTTAGCGACTATCTGTCGTCAGTCGAGAGAGGAATGAATCGTTCCATGTGATTGGAACCACACACTGGTCACTCCCATTTTCAACGACAAAGGTCAATGCAAATGAACTCTAGCTCGACCTATACCGCTGACGAAAATCTGTCGTAGTATTTTGGAATATGTATCAAGCTTGCGTATTATGAAGTTTCTGGAATCGCAGCTCACCTTTCGTCCACGGGACCCAGAGGAAAGTAGAGACCTATGCCCGGGTTTATGCCAATTTCCTTGACTATCAGGAATAGAGCCCTCTCAGAGTAAAAAAGAAAAAGCTTTGGGTTTTCCTGAAGGGAATGTTATAGGACCATTTACATTCATGAGACATACAGTGTGACAATTATTGAACAGTATGAAATAAAATCGTCATAATTTCTGAACGGCTCGGATTAGGACGTTGAAGCTGTACGGTTGGGCTGGGTAGTATGACGGGAATTAGTGTGCACATTGTTTGGTGTAGCCCACTTTCATTTGGATGGATGCGTCAATTAGCAAAATTGCCTCATTTGAGTGACTGAGAATTGACATTTTGCGATCGAGAAGTCTCTCCATCATCAACGAGTGACGGTGTGGTGTGCAACATCCAGTCACAGAATAATCGGTGCGATATTCCTTGATGGCACGGTCACTACTGAACGGTACATGAAGGTATTGGAAGATGATTTCATCCGCATTGCCCAGTGAGCCTGATTTCGACAAGACGGAGTTCGAGCAGGAGGGTACGTGATGTCCTGGAGGAGAACTTTGGGGACCGCATTCTGGTTCTGGGATGCCGAGAGGCCACTAGTATAGGCCTCGATTGACCGCTGCATTCTCCAGGTCTGAATACATGCGACTCCTTTTTTGGGGGCTATACTAAAGACAAGGCGTACAGTAAGAACCCCAAAACCTTTGCTGAGCTGAAAACAGTCATTCAGGAGGTCATCGACAGCATCGATGTTCCGACACTTCAGCGCCTCAAGAAGAATTTTGCTATTCATCTGCGCCAATGACGGCAGGCACATCGAACATATCGCATCCTAAATCTGAATATCTGTAGTGACGTTTACAAGTTGAATAAAGTGTTTTCACGTTTTTCTTCATATAGTTCAACAGTTGTCACCCCGTATAAATGACCTAGAGGATATCTTCTGAAGCTTCATGAGCTTTGCGAATGATGCTATTGCATACAGAGAAGTCAGGACGCTAGAAAACTGTAGTGAGTGTGATATTCAGTACAGAGGGCTTCACAAATTGAGCAACGCAGTGGTCTCCATCTGGCTCTTATGCAAACAGTTATTCGGTTTGTCCTTGATTGGACGTCCTCCTGAGGTATATCGTGTCAAATTCTGTCAAACTGCAGCGTTAGATTGTCAAAATCCAGAGCTGGTTGGAGGGTCCTGTCGATAATGCTTCAACCGTTTTCATTTGGGGACAGAGATCCGGCGACCTTGCTGTCCAATGCAGGGTTTGGCAAGCACGGAGACAAGCAGTAGAAACCCTCGTCGAGTGTGGTCAGGCATTATCTTGCCGAAATGTAAGCACAGGATGGTTTGCCAGGAAGGGCAACGAAACGGGGCGTAGAATATCATCGACGTACCGCTGTGCTGTGAGGGTGACAACCAAAGGGGCCCTGTTATAAGAAGAAATTGTATCACTCCTGGTTGTCTGGCCGCATGGCTAGCGATAGATTGGTATCCCACCGCTGTCTGTGGGGTCTCCAGACATATCTTCTTTGGTCATCGGAGTTCAGTTCGAAGCGGGACTCGCTACGGAGGAAAATTCTACTTCAGTCATGTGATTACAGGCCGAAGCCATGTCTGGAGACACTCTGGACAGCGGTCAGATACCAATCTAACTGTCGCCCCCATATGGCTTGACAACCAGGAGTGATGGTCTGGGGTGTCATTTCATTTCACATCAGGACACCTGCAGAGCGGTACGACGACAATATTATACGCCCTGTTTAGTTGCCCTTCATGGCAAAACATCCTGGACTTACATTTCAGCAAAGGTCGCCGGATCTTTCCCCAGTTGTGAACGTTTGGAGCATTATGAGCACGGCCTTGCAACCATCTCGGGATTTTGGCGATCTGACGCTCAAATTGGACAGAATTTGTCACGACGTCCCTCAGGAGGACATCTAACAACTCTAAGAATCAGCGCCAAACCAAGTAGCTGCTTGCATAAGGGCCAGAGATGGACCAAAGCGTTATTGGCTTGCTCAATTTGTGAAGCTCTTTCTGTTGAATGAATCATCTGTACATGTGCATCACATCTACCGATTTCCATCCCATTCGGATAATTCCTTTGTGGTGCGTCATTTTTTATTTTTTTATTTATTTCATTTTTCTATCACAGTGTATACCGCGCATAAATAGGTGGAAACAACCGTTATTGTTTGAGCACTATACGGAAACATTTGCATCCATTAAATATCTGAGAATTTGCGTTCGGATCGATTTAAAATGAATGACTCAATCCATTACGATTCTCGGGAAGCTGTGACATAATGCACGCAAAAACTGCTCAAAAAACTAGTTGTACGGAAGAGTACTCTTCGCTCGCTTGAAACTTGGGTGTTGATGCTCAATCAGGGACTCTTAAGACCAAATCCAAAGAGAAGCAGGCTCTTCCGTTACGGCTCCGTTTCGCTAATGCGAAGCGTCACGGTATGTTCATCCGACTTTATATTGGCGCCATGTGGTTGTATAAGAGACAACTAACCTTTTTCTTCCTGCTACATACAGTTTAAAAATAGATCATAAAAGTAACGTTAGAAATATTTGAGCACATACTGTGTTTTACTAACAGCCAAATGGTTCAAATGGTTCTGAGCACTATGGGACTTAACTTCGGAGGTCATCAGTCCCCTAGAACTTAGAACTACTTAAACCTAACTAACCTAAGAACGGCACGCACATCCATGCCCGAGACAGGATTCGAACCTGCGACCGTAGCGGTCGCGCGGTTCCAGACTGTTGCGCCTAGAACGGATTGGCCACCTCGGCCGGCTACTAACAGCCAACAGTCGTTCTTCCTGCTGTCCGTTCTTCGCACCATAAGCTGGCTTGCCAAGTACAGATGTGAATACAAAAAAATACAGAACTTTTAGCTGAACATCCTTTCCCAAAACGACACGATACCCACTTACTAATCCAATCGTTGCTCTTGCGTATTGACTTCTCTATACGTACCATCCACCGCCACAACGCACAGCTCCCTCCTTCACCTCAGAACCCTCATTCCCGGTTTTTATTTACCCACAGCCACCGTTAGTTACTCATCTTGTCACGACTAGCAGGAGGCACGACAATGTTGTTTAGAGTGACTTTCTGGTCCTTAAACGCAAGTCAAGTCTGAGACTTTGCATCTGTCATTGAAAGGAAGACAGAGCTACGCGCCATGTCACTCCTCATCCATTAGAATTTTCCAGTTGTTCAGCATATCGGGCACGAAATGTAGTCTTGCGCCGCACGTTGTGGACAGTTTTCTCCAGTCCGGTTGACCAATCGTATTTCGTCAATTGTTCCTGAGCGTGATGAATTATGTCACAATAACGAAAATTAATACAGTTAGATTCTTTAAGTTGTGGACACACCAGCTCAGTGAATGTGGGTAGTTTGCTATCAGAGAAATTATAAATTAGCTAAGGACTTCTACAACATTGTTCAATGCTTCTCTGATGTTTCAAATGTACGCAACAGAAGTATTAAAGGCATGGATAAGTAAATGTAGTCATATTGGAAAGTCAGAGGGAAATGATAAGCTATATTCTCTCCTATTTACCGACGACCAAATGATAATTACTGAAGATCGTGTTAGGTTACTGATGAGCGATCGACATACCCCTGTGGATATCACAAGGAGTTTTACCGGGTGTCCTTCTCGATTACCAATTTGTTTCCCAAAGAAACATACGAATTTAACTGCAAGTGTAATGCTATGGGTAACTTAATGGGTTTAATTTATTAAACAGGAGTGGCCCTAGAATTTATGAAACATGGTTGCAGTAACTCACAAGAGGATATAATAGGGATTTTCATCAAAGTAGTGAATGAAACAATGGTCACTATGAAACACTATTTATTACATATGTTGTGGAGTTGAGATCAAATACAAATACACATGGACATGAAATCATTACATTCACAGAGTATTAATACGATTACAATCATAATAACAGCACCTTGCAAAGGTCAGGTCCGAGCTGAGTCTGAGCTGATCCGGGGCGGCGTTAAGTCGACGCGGCAGACCTTGTGTGCGCCCCCGGGCGGGACACTAGATTGACCATTTACGTTTGCATGATTTTGTGCACGAATGACAGAGAGTGTCCCTAGAGCCGATCAGTCAGGTCCATTCTAATATTGCAACAGTCACCCTTCCATACTCAATTCAAACGTAATTAGTCATCAGTGTGAGTTTGTGGTGCTGGAGTTCAGAAAAAAGCAACACCTGACTTCCACCATATGTCCTACCTTGCATCTTATCCAACGAGGTCTTCTCGACATACACATAGTGGCATCTCTTGTACCACTCTTGATTTTAATGGATGCTCTTACTATTTCTTAACAGAATTAACAACATATCAACGACCTGGCAACACCTTGACGGCTGCAGGTCCCACGTTCTTAAAAACAAAAGTGCCGGATGATCCCCAATCTCACTCCACTTCAGTGCATCTTTGTATTGTTTCTGGTCTAGCGTTCCCCAGACTGCTTGCTTTCTGTAGTCTGCTTGTTGCATATCTCATCAGTGTCTATCGGACTTAACATCTGTCATCAGTCCCCTAGAACTTAGATCTACTTAAACCTAACTAACCTAAGGACATCACACACATCCATGCCCGAGGCAGGGTTCGAACCTGCGACCGTAGCGGCGCGCTGTTCCAGACTGAAGCGCCTAAAACCGCTCGGCAAAAGCGGCCGGCTCTGTGAACTGCCTATGTGATACGATACAATGGTCTGCTTTGGTTTCGGACACAACACAGACGGTGCTTCTTTGGTGGAGTTAAGCTCACACACGCTATTCTGTCCCGAACTGTACCTGCCTCCTCCTCTCCCTGGTGGTGTTCCTTCCTCTTAATGACTGGATACTAGCTGCCTCCCGTCCTTGGCAGGCCTCTTCCCAACGCGTGCGCAGTAAGATATCCGCCTATATTTAGAAAGACCTCCAGAAGAAGAATTTAATACAGAAATTTAGTAGTAACTGCAGTGGAAATTACTGACCTTAACTTAAGTCATACTTGTAAAGTCGTTTCCAGCTTGGGGTCAATTTAGACTAGCTGGATTTATTAATTTTTTGAAATTTAATCATTACATGTTAGATTTCTGACAAAACGGCCTTGAAAGAATAGTGACGACTTAGCTGTACATTAAGGAACCTGAGGAAGAGGATAAGTAGGAATTAAAAATATGAGCTATATGATGGTACTGACGAACAGCATCCTTTAGATGCTAAGAATTTTAGTATTGAATATTGTTCCTCATTTTGTGCCGTAGCAATCGCAGCTGAGTAGAGGTTCCGTCCCACAGCAGATGGCGCTAAACTAGGAGGCAGTTTCATCGCTGCCGATGAGAGGGCAGCAAGCGCCACCAGAGTCCAAGAGGCAGCGACGGGATGTACCTGGTGGAGACATGCCAGGAGCAGCGGAACGTCTGATTGGAGTGGACGGGCACCGTCTGTGCATTGGTTCGTGTGACCTCAGCATGCGACAGCCGTAGTGAAACACTCCTATTCCGTGGATACTCCTCAGGTCTGTTGAAGCTTACACTGAATTGGATGAACGTGCCATCCGACAGTGCTCAGCGTGACATGATTGTTCACTTTGGCTCGCTTACTGCATGTTGTGGTGCTTTTGGCTCAGATTTCTTGTTCAAGCTACTTCTCTTGTATTTTAAAAGACTATCATGTTGCCTAATTTTAGCCTTTCAAAATATTTTATTATTGTTATTTCTTAATTCCTGACGCGTTTATTGCGTATAAGCGAATTTTGAAGTATCAAGGTGTAACTATACCTGCAAATGGAAAGAGTATATATGATATTAAAAATAACGTTAGACAAGAGAAACGTGTTACCCCACAATGAAACTCAATCTTTTGGAATAACAGTAACACAAATGAAACCGAAAAGATTAAATTCGAAAAGTTATATGAAGCATATGTATATATGAGTCAGAAGTTTAGAAAATAAGAAATACAGAAGAAGGAAGAAAGGAAGATAGAATTTAACGTCCCGTCGACAACGCGGTCATTAGAGACGGAGCACAAGCTCTGATTACGAAAGGATGGGGAAGGAATTCGGCCCTGCACTTTTCTAAGGATTTAGCGACATGGGGGAAAACCTGTATCCGGAGCCGTAGTCCTCCTGAATGCGAGTCTAAAATGCTGACCACTCGATAAGCGAGAAAAACTGCTTTCCAGGAACTGGGTTGTTGCAGACGCAGTGTTGGAATACCAAAATTAGACCCAGAAAATTATGGGTGTGGAATGGAACATCACAGATGTTGAATCGAAGAGGTTTTCATGGCATGGTCATTTAGAACGAATGGGTTATAATACATGGTTATATGGCTGTAGAAGATATGGAAGCGAATCCCATAAGAAAAAAGAAACGATATCGACCTCTTAAAAGATAGATGGCAGACATGAAGAAAGTTACGGATTACTGGCATCTCATAGACAGGGATATATATGCGTTGCCTGATGAAAAAGGTTGATTTACCGTAACGGAGACGAGGAAAGGAACTTTTTACAGGTTGGGAAGGTATATGATGTTATTTCAGTCGTCACAAAATCGAGTCAAATTTACAAAGAACTGGGCGGTAGAGCCCACTTATCAATATGGCGTTGCACCCTCTCTGGCCTGGATGCATGCGCTTCTTCAGTTGAGAAGGGTGTCATAAAGTCAACGTATTCTGTCCTGAGGCAAATTCGACAGAATTTCGATGCCATTTACTTGTAACTTGAAGAAATTGTGGACAACAAAGAAGAAACAGCAGCGACGAGAAACGAGGCAGAATCTCTTCAGAAAATAAAACTAAAAAACTGGAGACAGCAATGCTGGTTGTTTTCTGGGGTGATGTGTTCTCTCGAATCGAGAAAACTAACAAATATATGCAAAATAGCATATAAAAAGCATACGACGACGAAAGGAAGTGCAAAATATGAAGATTCCCGCTTTTTTAGTTCTCCTTGTAGTTTATCAACAATTGCAATAGGTTCCACACGAAATTTATCACATCCTCTCAAGTTCAAGAACTAAAACCCTTTGTGAAGGCTCAGCTTCTCAGAAAATCCAAGAGTAATCACCTTATTACAGCTGTAGATCTTGATGTTAACAACGAACACAAAATCCATGAAACATTCCTGCAGTTGCGATACGAATTTTTCCTGTGACGGAAGTTCTGTGAAATTTGTGAGATGCACGATTCTCGTATTTTATTAGGAGTAATGAGTGAAGTTATTTCCTAAGCACAACTAGATGCCGTGGCGTGAGCATTGGTATTATTTCTCATTGTATAAAGACCAGTAGGCTGAAGGCGGCAAATCTTGTTGGGAAGGTGTCAACAGTGGGTGAAGCGTAAGATCCAAACAGATGCAACAGATGCTGGAAAAATATTTGTTTTTGAGGTCGAAATATAGTTTAAAAATATTTTTCTTGATCATAAATCAAGCCCAGTGTGTATTCAGGGTTCAATTGTACTAATCGTGGAAAAAATACAGATGTAATGTTGTACTTTGGCTAAGAATCTGCGCGTTTTCGCTTTTATAAAAAATTGTTCAAATGGCTATGAGCACTATGGGACTTAACATCTGAGGTCATCAATCCCCTAGAACTTGGAACTACTTAAACCTAACTAACCTAAGGACATCATACACATCCATGCCCGAGGCAGGATTCTAACTTGCGACCGTAGAGGTCGCGCGCTTCCAGAATGAAGCGCCTAGAACCGATCGGCCACTCTGGCCGGCTCACTTTTAGCAATCCTTACACCAACTGTCTTCTTTGGCAATTTCTATATTGCATTTCCTGGATGTTTACGGTAGTCTGAAATGTCAAATCCACAACTATTAGAGTATAGCTCTTTATTAAAGTATAGCTCTCTTATTTAGGCTGAGCGGTTCTAGGCGCTTCAGTCTAGCACCGCGCGACTGCTACGGACGCAGATTCGAATCCTGCCTGGGGCATGGATGTGTCCTTAGGTTAGGTAGGTTTATGTAGTTCTACGTTCTACGGGACTGATGACCTCTGCAGTTAAGTCCCATAGTGTTCAGAGCCATTTGAACCATCTCTCATTTAGTGTTCTTCAATGTGTATTCAATACATCTGTTTGTCCAGAGTGAAATTGTGTGTCAAACAACTACAATAAGCTCATAGGTTATGGATGTATGTAAACGGTTTAATTGAAGTAGTCTTTTTTGAGAGAATTTCATTGCAAACTGAAGATCTAACACAATGATGGGTAACCAGTATAAAGCACGAAGAAGTAGCGGCCTACTCAGCATAGTTAAACCGACTCTTCTCATCTTAGGGGTTCTGCTAATTGCTCTTTTCCAAGCAGCAAATATCCTAACGCAATATGTCATGAAACACGACAGTCCTGTGTTCCTTTAGAGCCGTTAAAAGCTGCAAAAAAGTGGCTAGGATTTCTTCTAAAAGAAACGATAATTGAGCCTTCGAACCAGATATTAAAATTTTCGTATCCCGCCTGGAAGGCGGTGCATGGATCTGCTCCTGTAAACTGAATGGGTAGGCCGAATGTAGGAAGTGAACAGCAACAGGTGAGGTAAGACCCTCGGTACAGCTTTTTACTTGAAAGTACATTTAATTATTACTCAATGACATACGTAACTTTACAACTGAAGAGCCCATAGGTGCAAAACCGTATTCCCGTTGTAAGTAGTACATAGTCTCAATAGCAAGCTGAGGTCGAAGCGATGAAATGGGCAGAATCTGCAGCGGAGCTCGTAGAGCTCCACGGCACCGGCTAGAGGGCGCTGTCGTCGGTGTCTGTAGTAGTGGAAACTTAATAACTTGCACCTAAGCCGTGGCATCGTTGCTATCGATACCACAAAAATTTTTATTTATGTCTACTATCGTTTCCTTTCTCTATTAATATCAAAGACATAATAAATATATCTGTTTGAAAAAATAGACTGTATAAGACAGAACTTGTGGTATTGTCTAGCGATCCCGATGTCACTTTAAAGTCGGCAACGCGGATCGATTCCACAGACATTTGCAAGGGCTCGCTGCAATGTGCAACGACGTACAGGAGGCGCTCCTGAAGACCGCGCATCCCTCTCAGCAACACTAGCGCCGTCGCACCGAGGTCAGTATAGTGTTGAACGTCCAAGAGCTCAGCCACAGTTCGAGATCACAGCTACAGCAGTCAACACCATCGAATGGGACAGTGACAGCTGTAAAGTTTCTGATGTAATGTACTGTAAATTTTGTATTTTGTGCTGTAAGAGAATAGTGCATGAACGGACTCTTTGCTAGTCCATGACAGTTGTAAATTATCTACTGCTCCTATGGCAAAGAACTGTGTCAAAGTTAAGTAAATCTTTTATTCATCTGTATAATAAAGTGAAATAATATTCATGTGTTCTAGTATGATGAGACTGCTAGCAGCGCAGTTAACGAACCCACAGTTGTGGAAGGACGAAAGTACACTATTGGCCATTAAAATTGCTACACCAAGAAGAAATGCAGATGATAAACGGGCATTCATTGGACAAATATGTCACACTAGAACTGATATATGATTACATTTCCACGCAATTTGCGTGCATACATCCTGAGAAATCAGTACCCAGGACAACCACCTGTGGCCGTAATAACGGCCTTGATACGCCTGGGCATTGAGTCAGAGCTTGGATGGCGTGTACAGGTACAGCTGCCCATGCAGCTTCAACTTGATACCACAGTTCATCAAGAATAGTGACTGGCGTATTGTGACGAGCCAGTTGCTCGGCTACCATTGACCAGACGTTTTCAATTGGTGAGAGATCTGGAGAATGTGCTGGCCAGGGCAGCAGTCGAACATTTTCTGTATCCAGAAAGGCCCGTACAGGACCTGTAACATGCGGGCGTGCATTATCCTGCAGAAATGTAGGGTTTCGCAGGGATCGAATGAAGGGTCGTAACACATATGAAATGTAACGTCCACTGTTCAAAGTGCCGTCAATGCGAACAAGAGGTGACCGAGACGCCTAACCAATGGGACCCCATATCATCACACCGGATGATACGCCAGAATGACGAGAACACCATCGCAGGCGCTCCTGTCTGTGATGCAGCGTCAAGGGTAACCGCAGCCATGGTCTCCGAGCTGATAGTCAATGCTGCTGCAAACGTCGTCGAACTGTTCGTGCAGATGGTTGTTGCCTTGCAAACGTCCCCATCTGTTGACTGAGGGATCGAGACGTAGCTGCACTGTCCGTTACAGCCATGCGGATAAGATGCCTGTCATCTCGACTGCTAGCGATACGAGGCCGTTGGGATCCAGCACGGCGTTCCGTATTACCCTCATGAAGCCACCTATTCCATATTCTGATAGCAGTCAATGGATCTCGACCAACGCGAGCAGCAATGTCGCGATACGATAAACTACAATCGCGATAGGCTACAATCCGACCTTATTAAAAGCCGGAAACGTGATGGTACGCATTTCTCCTCCTTACACGAGGCATCACAACAACGTTTCACCAGGCAACGCCGGTCAACTGCTGCCTGTGCATGAGAAATCGGTTGGAAACTTTCCTCATGTCAGTACGATGTAGGTCGTCGCAACCGGCGCCAACTAATGTGTGAATGCTCTGAAAAGCTAATCATTTGCATATCACAGCATCTTTCACAGCATCTTCTTCCTGTCAGTTAAATTTCAGGTCTGTAGCACGTCATCTTCGTGGTGTAGCAATTTTAATGGCCAGTAGTGTAGTTCCGCCTGGTCACAACACAACTCCCGAACATCAAAGACGAGAAACGTCATTCAATGCAAATGCATGACAGCCGTAAGTAAATGTTACAAAGAAATTCACCAGTGTCTGTAGCCAACGATACACCGGCAGTTGCAAAAATCCACGTATTTACAATTAAGTCACCTGAAGTAATACAGATTCTGCATTTCGTGAACATCACGCTTGAAAAAACCACTTAATATTGTGAATTATTTGCCGAATTACATCGTGCGGGCAAGGCAGCAGCAAATGCTGTATAACGGCAACAAAACCATATTTTCCGTGTTAGCAGGCAACTAGTATCACCCAGTATGATGCTGCAAAAATTGGCGGTTAAGTTTCCAATCGTCTTCAATATGGCGGCGCTTTCGTCAGTCTACAGGGTGAAGCGGAATTCACGCACTCGGGCTTCGCAGTGCGACTTATCACAAGCCAACGATAAAAAAATGTCTCTCACAAAATTTCGTCCGGCGAGTACATCCGGCAGAAAAAGGACGTTAAAGAGTGGCAATCTGACAACACTGTAAGCACATGTATGGTAACTATCTCTGTCGGCATATATTAATTGTACTGTATAGGTGGCGGAGTGGGCAGAGTTTTGTGTTAGCATGCGGGAGGGTTAGATCCAGCGTTGACGCGCATTTCCCAACAAGATTTGCCGCCTTCAGCCTTCTGGTCTTTATACAATCAGAAATAATACCACGCTCACGCCACGGCATCTAGTATTTGTGAATTTCATTCTGACATTTCCTGCTGTAATATACACCGTTTCTTAGATCACATGTATCCTAAATTTACGACATTTTGTACCGCTGAACATAACAAATACGTGGTTGGAGAAATAAGAAATAGACAATTGAAACAAATAACCTGTCATGCGACAAATAACTGCAAAATCAATATCAGTTTCGAGATGTTAAAGATGATTAGACAATACAGTAACACAACAGCTACTTGTCATTTATACTACATGTAATATGAGCGCACAGATGCCGCACATTAGCAACCAGGGACAATAATAATGTCCATATTAAATGAGCGCATGACCTTCACAACAGAATACGTTGTCCTCAGAACAACAGATGCTCAAAGCGACCCCCCTGCACGTCCGAATATTGCACAACCCGCCGGATCGTACAGCTCTGGACCCTTTGCAGCAAAGATGCGTCCAGAATAACAGGAGCAGCGTGAACGTGCGCTACCAATTCTTCCACATTCGCAGGCGGAGTAGAGTACATGTGCTCGTTCAGGTGTCCCAACAGGAAGAAACCCAGGCGATTTGTGTCACGTGAACGTGGTGGTCGTATAACCGGACCTCCACGTCTGACCCATTTCTCTGGAAATGTTCTGTCCAAATACTGTGGCACATTAATTCCAAAGTGTGGAGGTGCGCCATCATGTTGGAACCATATCCTCTGCCGGACATGTAGCGTAACATCTTCCAGTGGATCAGACAGATAGTTTGAGACGAATGCATGATACCTTAGTGCAGTCGACTAGTCAGGCAACATGTAGGCGCCCAAACACCTGTCGCCCAATATTCCGAACCAAATTTTAATATCCACGGTCGCGGGTGACATGCAGGTTAACCTCACACCAATGGTGGGCATTGTGCATATTGAAGACACCGTCATGAGTGAATGCTGCTTCATCCGAACATATTACGGTGTTCACAGCCATCGTTGGGTTCCTGTTGTTGTTGGAACCATTCACAGAATTGCATCCTCTGATGGCGATCTGCAGGATGCAGGTGTTGCGTGAAAGCATAGTGATAGGGTTGCAGTCCACGCTCGTGCAGCACGTTAACGACCGTGGGTTGCGAGACACGCAGCTGTCTTGCTAGGCCACATGTACTTCGCTTTCTCAGTAGCTGGAGTAGGGCAAATCCGTGGATGACCTCTGTCACACGATGGCGGAAGGAGAGAACCTGACACCCGAAAACGCAGCTCCAGACGACAAAATACAGGGCTATTACAAATTATTGAAGCGATTTCATAAATTCACTGTAGTTCCATTCATTGACATATGGTCACGACACACTACAGATACGTAGAAAAACTCATAAAGTTTTGTTCGGCTGAAGCCGCACTTCAGGTTTCTGCCGCCAGAGCGCTCGAGAGCGCAGTGAGACAAAATGCCGACAGGAGCCGAGAAAGCGTATGTCGTCCTTGAAATGCACTCACATCAGCCAGTCATAACAGTGCAACGACACTTCAGGACGAAGTTCAACAAAGATCCACCAACTGCTAACTCCATTCGGCGATGGTATGCGCAGGTTAAAGCTTCTGGATGCCTCACGGTTTAAAGTTTACGGCCCCTTTTTCTTCTGCGAAAAAAACGTTACAGGACACGTGTATCTGGACATGCTGGAAAATTGGGTCACGCCACAACTGGAGACCGACAGCGCCGACTTCATCTTTCAACAGGATGGTGCTCCACCGCACTTCCATCATGATGTTCGGCATTTCTTAAACAGGAGATTGGAAAACCGATGGATCGGTCGTGGTGGAGATCATGATCAGCAATTCATGCCATGGCCTCCACGCTCTCCCGACTTAACCACATGCGATTTCTTTTTGTGGGGTTATGTGAAAGATTCAGTGTTTAAACCTCCTCTACCAAGAAACGTGCCAGAACTGCGAGCTCGCATCAACGATGCTTTCGAACTCATTGATGGGGACATGCTGCGCCGAGTGTGGGAGGAACTTGATTATCGGCTTGATGTCTGCCGAATCACTAAAGGGGCACATATCGAACATTTGTGAATGCCTAAAAAAACTTTTTGAGTTTTTGTATGTGTGTGCAAAGCATTGTGAAAATATCTCAAATAATAAAGTTATTGTAGAGCTGTGAAAACGCTTCAATCATTTGTAATAACCCTGTACATTGTTATCTGGATGGAGTCCACAAGGACTGGCAAGGAGCGGCAACAGCAGCCCGGCTATCAGATGCACCAAGGACCAGAAGCATATCCACATATTCATCATTTGTGTATGGCATATGTCTGTCACACTGGTTTAGAGGTTTACAATGAGAAAATTCGATTTGTGTACGCATATACGTTGCAATCTGTCATGGGCGCGTTACTTCGCTCGCGTCTAGGTCCTGTCTGGCGGGCAGCACATACAGTAAGTATAAACAAGCCGTCACTCCTGCTCGTTGTTCCATCTAACGACATTACCCCTCTGACAGATATTGTTCTGTATGATTCATCCCGACACCGCTAATTGTGAAATGTTCAGTTTCGAGTTATACTGTTTCCCCAATGGTAATAGACGTGATGTTTCCACAATCCCATCGATAGAATAATAATACACTCCTGGAAATGGAAAAAAGAACACATTGACACCGGTGTGTCAGACCCACCATACTTGCTCCGGACACTGCGAGAGGGCTGTACAAGCAATGATCACACGCACGGCACAGCGGACACACCAGGAACCGCGGTGTTGGCCGGTGAATGGCGCTAGCTGCACAGCATTTGTGCACCGCCGCCGTCAGTGTCAGCCAGTTTGCCGTGGCATACGGAGCTCCATCGCAGTCTTTAACACTGGTAGCATGCCGCGACAGCGTGGACGTGAACCGTATGTGCAGTTGACGGACTTTGAGCGAGGGCGTATAGTGGGCATGCGGGAGGCCGGGTGGACGTACCGCCAAATTGCTCAACACGTGGGGCGTGAGGTCTCCACAGTACATCGATGTTGTCGCCAGTGGTCGGCGGAAGGTGCACGTGCCCGTCGACCTGGGACCGGACCGCAGCGACGCACGGATGCACGCCAAGACCGTAGGATCCTACGCAGTGCCGTAGGGGACCGCACCGCCACTTCCCAGCAAATTAGGGACACTGTTGCTCCTGGGGTATCGGCGAGGACCATTCGCAACCGTCTCCATGAAGCTGGGCTACGGTCCCGCACACCGTTAGGCCGTCTTCCGCTCACGCCCCAACATCGTGCAGCCCGCCTCCAGTGGTGTCGCGACAGGCGTGAATGGAGGGACGAATGGAGACGTGTCGTCTTCAGCGATGAGAGTCGCTTCTGCCTTGGTGCCAATGATGGTCGTATGCGTGTTTGGCGCCGTGCAGGTGAGCGCCACAATCAGGACTGCATACGACCGAGGCACACAGGGCCAACACCCGGCATCATGGTGTGGGGAGCGATCTCCTACACTGGCCGTACACCACTGGTGATCGTCGAGGGGACACTGAATAGTGCACGGTACATCCAAACCGTCATCGAACCCATCGTTCTACCATTCCTAGACCGGCAAGGGAACTTGCTGTTCCAACAGAACAATGCACGTCCGCATGTATCCCGTACCACCCAACGTGCTCTAGAAGGTGTAAGTCAACTACCCTGGCCAGCAAGATCTCCGGATCTGTCCCCCATTGAGCATGTTTGGGACTGGATGAAGCGTCGTCTCACGCGGTCTGCACGTCCAGCACGAACGCTGGTCCAACTGAGGCGCCAGGTGGAAATGGCATGCAAGCCGTTCCACAGGACTACATCCAGCATCTCTACGATCGTCTCCATGGGAGAATAGCAGCCTGCATTGCTGCGAAAGGTGGATATACACTGTACTAGTGCCGACATTGTGCATGCTCTGTTGCCTGTGTCTATGTGCCTGTGGTTCTGTCAGTGTGATCATGTGATGTATCCGACCTCAGGAATGTGTCAATAAAGTTTCCCCTTCCTGGGACAATGAATTCACGGTGTTCTTATTTCAATTTCCAGGAGTGTAATAGTAGTAATAATAATGCATTGAGAAACGTACTAAACAGCATGCGGTTGCCAGACTCAGTGTTAAAAGGCATAATTAGTGGGACTATTGTGATAACACATACAAATAGTAACCGAGTGTGGACATTATTTGCAAAGCAATTTTTTAGTCCTGCTGCTAACGTAAGGCCCTAACGAAATGTAATGGACCTGAACGAGGCAAGAATAATAGTTGGTACTATTCTATGGGACCATTGGAGGAGGGGACAAAGAAAATAGGTTTCGCATCTAGTAGATGAAGTGGTGCGACTAAATTCACACCTATGACGTGGAAAGGGCTTCTTTCAAAGCTGACTCATCTTCCATTTCTACGATTTTAGTATGTAAGTACAAATGTTTTCTAGAGGACACGCTGCAATTGCTGTTGACGATTAAGATGCCAGGTACTATACCATCTGGACTGCATTTACTAAATAAAAAACATATACCTCAACCCAAGATCGAACCATCGACATCCTGCATGCTATCCAAAATTCTGTCCACTGTACCAGCTGCAGTGCACAAATAAAATGTTCTGTCAGACGTAGTTACCATACATGTGGTTACAGTGTTGCCAGATTGCCACTCATTAACGTCATTTCTCTGCCGAATTTACTCGCCAGACGAAATTTTCTGAGAGACATTTTTTTTATCGCTGGCACGTGAGGAGTCGCGCTGCGAAGCCCCAGTGCTTCACTCTGTATATTGTTTCTATAGGGCGTTGGTAAGTTCCCAGTACAACCAATGGATCGTCAACAACAGTAAGCTAGACGCCCACTCCATTAGAAACAGCAGAGAGGCTAGAGTTGCAAAGCAGGGCGTTGGCGCAGTCTGTTACTCAGAAATTCTATACCCCTCAACATCTCTCTTCTCTAGAACGGTCAAATCCGATTATGAAACTCTTTCCCCTACGGAAATTCGAAACGGCTTACGCTGTTGTAAGGCGACATTTGGTACTGGCTTAGCTTCCGAAGCGGCGAAACTAAGATTATATAAGATCTTTCTGGAGTGTGTTTCCTTATGATATAGCAGTAATACAGATTCGGACGTCTTCTAAGGTAGATTTCCGAAAAGATTAATGGTGATTCTTTTATACTTGGCGTTAAAGTTACGGCACAGAAAAATTAGGAAATTATAAATAGTTATGGAAAAGGAAGGAACGGTACAAAACATTGTTTGAGATTCAAAATGCGCTGTACACGACAGGAAATAATATTAGACATAAATGTTTACAATATGCATCAATCCATCATGCCATACGCGTTCAGTGAATCGTTGTTGTAGTATTTGCATGATGCGGAGCAATGCATCACTTGCGATACTGGCGATTTCCTCTCCGGTCTGTGTTTTGATGTGAGCTGTGGTTCTTCGTCTAGTTTGGAAACCGACGCTTCTCAAATAAGGTCACAAAAATAAGACGCAGTCTGAAAGGTCTGAAGACTGGGTCGATCAAGCGATGTTAGCTTCCTTGAAATTTCGCGATCTCCAAACAAACCTTTTACTTCTGCCCCAGATAGTCTGGCAGTGTTCGAGGTGGTTCATCCTGTTGAAGCTAGGCGTACTTAATGTCAACATCTGGAAAATTATGGAGTATTGGAGGTATAAACGTCTCTAAGATGTAGACATAACGGTCAGACGTCACAGTGACAGCAACGCCACGCTCAGAGTCAGAAAGGTAACGGCCTATCACCACAAAAAATGGTTCATATGGCTCTGAGCACTATGGGACTTAACATCTATGGTCATCAGTCCCCTAGAACTTAGAAATACTTAAACCTAACTAACCTAAGGACATCACACAACACCCAGTCATCACGAGGAAGAGAAACTATCACCACACACCACAATCCTGCACAATGTACGATACCTTTGGTGCTGCACAATGGCCGCTGATGAAGCTGAGCAGTGTTACTTTGAGCCCAGTTACGGAAGTGCTTCTTATTCTCATAGTTATTTCGAATAAAGTTTCCAACCTCTTTGTATTTAGCCATCAATTGTCCACAAAGCACACAGAACAGTCATTAAGAGTCAGTTGTTGCAGAATCTAAAACTAGCTCACATGCGGCCTCTAGTTGCTCGACCAGGAATGTCGCACACAACAATGGATTATCGTACACAACAGTGTTAGTTAATTACAACGTTAAACAGTCCTATATACGCATAATCGAAATCGTGGCTTGCTTTACAGTTCAGTATTACGGCTTCTAAGAGTAAACAAATTAAACTAGATCTAGAGGAGAAACTTGAAATTTTAGATAAGTTCGTCGCAGCAGCTTCCTACTGAGTATTGTGTTGGGCGAACTACTATGTATGACACCAAAAAGAAAGAAGCAGTTACACTACCCAAATGGAAATCCCGTTAGGATAGCGGAAGGCTATGCGAAAGAGTGAGAAGTAAGAAACGGACGTAGCTGTTTCAGATGGTTCATACAACAACGCAGCAAGGACATTACAGTCAGTGCCCCGATAATAAATAAAAAACAGATGTATTTAACAAACAAATTGGCGGCAGTAACTTGTTTTCAGCAGGCGAGAATTGGCCATCAAACTGGAAAAAAACGACATGACGTGCGACAACTGACATCACCGAGTAAAGTCGGTCAGCTAAGGGAAAAGAAGCGGAGGAGTTTGTAAAGAAGGTAATGAAAGTTAATACAGGAAGAAAATTTAACTGCTGATGCCTTGAACAGTGCTGATGAAACCGGCATCTTTTACAAGATGCTTTGTTCAAGAACATTTGCTGCCGTGAAAGAGATGGAAGTTCGTAAGTACCCAACAACGCAAACAGAGCATAACATTAATGGCGTTTTGTAGCGCAAATGGCTGCCATAAACTACGGCTCATGATGATTCGGAAATCCCAACATCCTCGTTTTAATTTCAGCGCAGCAACAGTACTGCACTACCAGCGCAATGGTGTGCTCCGGAGGAAGCGTGGATGGACAGAGAAATGATCTCTTGGTGGTTCGACGAAAAATTTGCTTAGCGACATGCACTTATTGCCTCTTTGCTGAACGAATGTGAAAACGACTCCACCGAGGTGTGGAAAGCAATCAAGTTAGGTGGTGATGTTTTCCAGACAGCATAAGCACTGGATTACTAGGAGAACGCTACCACAATGAAGAGCTGGAGAAATGTGTGGCCAACCATTGACGGAGAATTGGAGGCAGTACTGAGCGACAGTGATGAGTCAGTCAATTCGCAATCATCAGTTGCTGATACTTTGTACAATGACTCGTTCCACAAATTTCCAGGAGTGACGAAAGAACATGTTGCTAAGTGTCTGAATGAGGAAAACTGCGAGACAGACCAAACTTTAACAGGTGAAGTAATCAAATGCGCGCAGTAAAGTAATGGTTCAAATGGCTCTGAGCACTATGGGACTTAACATCTGTGGTCATCAGTCCCCTAGAACTAAGAACTACTTAGTCCTAACTAACCTAAGGACATCATACACATCCATGCCCGAGGCAGGATTCGAACCTGCGACCGTAGCGGTCACGCGGTTCCAGACTGATGCGCCTAGAACCGCACGGCCACACCGGCCGCCCGTAAAGTAATGATGGAGGTGATGATGATAACATAGGGATCATGAAGATTCCTCGTACTACTGGTGCTGAAGCTGTAGACATCTTCCTGGAGTGTATTATGCAACAACCACCATGCAGTACCGATGAAATGCCTATAAAGAAGTTGCGTGATGAAGCATGCCGCAGTCGCGTATAATGTTTCTTAGTTTCTGTATACGTACTCACTCAAGGACAAAGTTTTCTACGAAAATGAATCCACCGGATGGTTCGAATTAAAGTGCAGTTACTCACAGAGGTCCAGCGTGAGGTGTACTTATCATAAGGCAACGAAACATTGTAGATATTGTAGTGTGCGTTAATGCGAAACTGATTTAGCGGAGAAAAATTAGTTCAAATTCTGGTTTCAAGGCGCAAATTTGGCGCTGTGAATGCAAGGAAGTGTAGAAATGGTTTCCACATGTAATGCATTAGGAACGGGACGTGGCAAGAAAAGGTTAAACAAGTGAGAAAGGCCTGATGCTGATATCATTATAAACTGCCGCTGACACAATTTGCTCAGTATGAGCATAGAAGACGTCGACGAGATGCTGCATCCGTGATCAACAGTTGCTAACAGCTGTTTCTGTGGAATCTGAGCAATGGGTTCCTGCATATTGGGCTTCAGAACAGGTAGAGACCGAACGGGTCCCCGCTAAACGCTTTCTTTTAGATATCCCCAGAGCCAAAGACCACATGGGTTCAGACCAGATGATCTCGCAGGCCATGCATCAGGGAAACCTCTAGAGATAACGCATTCATGGAAGGTTGGATTAAGCATACATTTCACTGGGCGAGCGACATGAGGTGCTGCCCCATCTTGCATGAAAGCAGTAGTTTTCACGCAGTTGCGCTCTTCCAAAGTAAGAAACGCATGGTACATAAGCTGGTGTCGATATCGTGCAGACGTCATGGCACACCTGACAAGTCCCCTGGCAGTATGCTGTTCAAAGAAGGACGGACCGAGAATGAAGATGCTTGGAAATTCACACATCAAACAGTCACGTATGGCGTGAGTAATGGCTTTTCGTACACAACACGCATACAACAGTGCCCCAAATTCAGTAGTTCTGCGTATACAGTGCACTCTGTACTATAAATGGTACCTCGTCACTCCATAGAATACTGTTCGGTCACATGTCATCAACTTCGATCCGTGTTAGAAACCGAAGAGCAAATTCAGAACGTTGCCGCGGATTATGAGGTTTCAGTTGCTGCACCTTCTGGAATTTACACGCGTACCAGTGTAAACTAGACCGCAAAACTGTCCGTACTGTTGACCGTGGTATGGACAATTCTCGTGACCCAACACGAGCACTTGCATTACCCGGAGGACGCGCTGCGTGGTCAGTTACAACAACATCAACAACTTCGTCAATAACGTTTAGCGGTATAGGACGTCTACATCTACGTGGATACTCTGCAAATCACATTTAAGTGCCTGGCAGAGGGTTCATCGAACCACCTTCACAATTCTCTATTATTCCTGTCTCGTATAGCGCGCGGAAAGATGGAACACCTATATCTCTCCGTACGAGCTCTGATTTCCCTTATTTTATCGTGGTGATTGTCCCTCCCTATGTAGGTCGATGTCAAGAAAATATTTTCGCATTCGGAGGAGAAAGTTGGTGATTGGAATTTCGTTGCAATATACCGTCGCAACGAAAGACGCCTTTCATTTAATGATGTCCAGCCCAAATCGTGTATCATTTCTGTGACACTCTCTCCCATATTTCGCGATAATACAGAACGTGCTGCCTTTCTTTGAACTTTTTCGATGTACTCCGTCAGTCCTATCTGGTAAGGATCCCACACCACGCAGCAGTATTCTAAAAGAAGACGGACAAGCGTAGCGTAGGCACTCTCCTTAGTAGATCTATTACATTTTATAAATGTCCTGCCAATAAAACGCAGTCTTTGGTTAGCCTTCCCCACAACATTTTCTATGTGTCCCAATTTAAGTTGTTCGTAATTGTAATACCTAGGTATTTAGTTCAATTTACGGCTTTTAGATTAGAATGATTTATCATGTAACCGAAGTTTAACGAGTTCCTTGTAGCACTCATGTGGATGACTCACACTTTTCGTGAGGACCTCCTCTTACAGATGCCACCCGCGTTTTTGAATTTCATTAGCATCTGCTTTAAACCATTAACGACATCGGACTTCTCCTCAGACTTTCCAGTCGGCGAAACTCTCTGAATGCAGCACTGTGATTGCTGCAGTTCACATAAAACAGTTTCACTAACAGTGCACGGCCTCTCTTCCGTACAGCCACTTTACTCACTCACGTTATGGCTTGTCGAATGACAGCGAGCATTTCATACCGTCGTACAGTGTATAGCGCCAGATTTGAACCTGGTGCCCAAAAATGTAGTTATTTTTTTAACGTAAATCTGTTTCACATCAACGCATTAACACATCTACCAAGTTTCGCTGCCGCATAACATTCCATCAGAATTTCTAAAATCATTAGGGGAAGTGGCAACAAAACGACTATTCACGTTGGTGTGTAGAATATATGAGTCAGGCGATATACCATCTGACTTTCGGAAAAGCATCATCCACACAATTCCGAAGACGGCAAGAGCTGACAAGTGCGAGAATTATCGCACAATCAGCTTAACAGCTCATGCATCGAAGCTGCTTACAAGAATAATATAAAGAAGAATGGAAAAGAAAATTGAGAATGCACTAGGTGACGATCAGTTTGGCTTTAGGAAAAGTAAAGGGACGAGAGAGGCAATTCTGACGTTACGGCTAATAATGGAAACAAGGCTAAAGAAATATCAAGACACTTTCATAGGATTTGTCGACCTGGAAAAAGCGCTCGACAATATAAAATGGTGCAAGCTGTTCGAGATTCTGAAAAAAGTAGGGGTAAGCTATAGAGAGAGACGGGTCATATACAATTTGTACAACAACCAAGAGGGAATAATAAGAGTGGACGATCAAGAACGAAGTGCTCGTATTAAGAAGGGTGTAAGACAAGGCTGTAGCCTTTCGCCCCTACTCTTCAATCTGTACATCGAGGAAGCAATGATGGAAATAAAAGAAAGGTTCAGGAGTGGAATTAAAATACAAGGTGAAAGGATATCAATAATACGATTCGCTGATGACATTGCTATCCTGAGTGAAAGTGAAGAAGAATTAAATGATCTGCTGAACGGAATGAACAGTCTAATGAGTACACAGTATGGTTTGAGAGTAAATCGGAGAAAGACGAAGGTAATGAGAAGTCGTAGAAATAAGAACAGCGACAAACTTAACATCAGGATTGATGGTCACGAAGTCAATGAAGTTAAGGAATCCTGCTACCTAGGCAGTAAAATAACCAATGACGGACGGAGCAAGGAGGACATCAAAAGCAGACTCGCTATGGCAAAAAAGGCATTTCTGGCCAAGAGAAGTCTACTAATATCAAATACCGGCCTTAATTTGAGGAAGAAATTTCTGAGGATGTACGTCTGGAGTACAGCATTGTATGGTAGTGAAACATGGACTGTGGGAAAACCGGAACAGAAGAGAATCGAAGCATTTGAGATGTGGTGCTATAGACGAATGTTGAAAATTAGGTGGACTGATAAGGTAAGGAATGAGGAGGTTCTACGCAGAATCGGAGAGGAAAAGAATATGTGGAAAACACATATTTTTTCCAGTCAGATCTCCCTGGTGCAGTTTCCTTAAATTTCCTTTCCCCAGCAGTCGCTGTATCAGAAAACATGTGCTATTTTGTGCAGCTGCAAATTCCTATTATACAAGGTGTTCCGCATGAAACATGTACGCCTCACACCCGAGATTCGAGTACCAGTGACCTAACAATACGACCTTCTCACAACTGACGCACGAGCACATAGCTGCACTCAACTTTCCGATAAAATGCAGTACAGCCAATTTTCGAGATAGCGTTGTCACCTCACAAGCAATTCGACTAGAGACAATAACCGGTACGTGAGGCGTATTAGTTTTATGTGGGGCACACTGTATCTGCTACTATCATTTTTGTCATTGCTATTATTATTCCAGAATGAGATTTTCACTCTGCAGCGGAGTGTGCGCTGATATGAAACTTCCTGGCAGATTAAAACTGTGTGCCCGACCGAGACTCGAACTCGGGACCTTTGCCTTTCGCGGGCAAGTGCTCTACCAACTGAGCTACCGAAGCACGACTCACGCCCGGTACTCACAGCTTTACTTATGCCAGTACCTCGTCTCCTACCTTCCAAACTTTACAGAAGCTCTCCTGCGAACCTTGCAGAACTAGCACTCCTGAAAGAAAGGATATTGTGGAGACGTGGCTTAGCCACAGCCTGGGGGATGTTTCCAGAATGAGATTTTCACTCTGCAGCGGAGTGTGCGCTGATATGAAACTTCCCGGCAGATTAAAACTGTGTGCCCGACCGAGACTCGAACTCGGGACCTTTGCCTTTCGCGGGCAAGTGCTCTACCAACTGAGCTACCGAAGCACGACTCACGCCCGGTACTCACAGCTTTACTTCTGGCAGTACCTCGTCTCCTACCTTCCAAACTTTACAGAAGCTCTCCTGCGAACCTAGCAGAACTAGCACTCCTGAAAGAAAGGATACTGCGGAGACGTGGCTTAGCCACAGCCTGGGGGATGTTTCCAGAATGAGATTTTCACTCTGCAGCAGGAGAGCTTCTGTAAAGTTTGGAAGGTAGGAGACGAGGTACTGGCAGAAGTAAAGCTGTGAGTACCGGCCGTGAGTCGTGCTTCGGTAGCTCGGTTGGTAGAGCACTTGCCCGCGAAAGGCAAAGGTCTCGAGTTCGAGTCTCGGTCGGGCACACAGTTTTAATCTGCCAGGAAGTTTCACTATTATTATTATTAATTATCAGCGAATGTCTCCAAAGGAGAACGATAAGCAGGTGATTTTCAATCTTTCTTAAGGTTCTTTATTTTCCCAATATTTCTTCGTTTTCTCCCCGAAGGCCTTCTTTATTCGGTCCACTGTGTTCCATATGCTTTTGATTTTGTCTCTGGAGTAAGCTTCCACTTGTAAATTTTGCTTCTGAATGTATCCCTGTCTGATGTGTTTTGCTTTTGTCTAATCCTTTTTCAGTTACTCACGGCATTAATGCTTTAAGTGGTGTCACGTAGTCCAGTACACATTTGGTTGGTCTGTTTCCAGGTAATCTGTCAAGGTGTTCATAGAACTTCATTCGTCTCTTTGTGATGTCAATTTCGATGTTTCATACTTTTTCTGATGTACCAATAGTTTGCAGTCTGTATCCATCTCGCGTGTATCGTGGTTCCAGAATCTTATAATCCTTCTCTCTAATTTCTTAATATCTTGTGCATCTAGTTTTCGATTCAGTGAGAGCGTTTCACTTACAAATGTGACTGCCGGTTTGATTACTGTGTTGTAGTGTACGATTTTGCTGCCTTTTGACAGGCCTTTTTTTTTTTGCAATTTGCAAATTTTGAACAAGTCAGGATGCTTTCTTGATTTTCTGTAATCTGTTTTCTGTGCAATTTTTTCAAGTCCTGGTGGTTCAATAATATCACCGAGGTACTTAAAGTGATTGACTCTGTTGATTTCTCTATAATATGTTTTTAGTTTCGGAATATCTAACTTGCAATAGATTAATTCAGTGTTCTCAAAGGAGATTTACTGGCCAACCTTCTCTGCACATTCTTTCAGGGTCTCGATTTGTTTTACTGCTGTCTCCTCACTGTAGGTTAGAATCGCTAAGTCATCTGCAAATGCCAAACATGGAACGTTCAATTTCCCTTGACCACTTCCTAGTTTGATTGGATTCCAAAAGTTTTGTTTTCTTATTAGTAGTTCCATTTCTCATTTTTTCATTACTTTGTTTCAAACTTTGTTGAATATAAGTGGCGACATCCCGTCTCCTCGTCTTACTCCTGTTTTAATGGTTCCAAAATTTCATCTATGAATTTAATTTTTTATTTGGTTTCTCACAGTGTTTGTTCGATCAGTTTTCGTGATTTGGTGTCTAGTCCGTGTTCTTCTAAAATACTGCATAAAGATCGTTTATCTATAGGATCGTATGCTTTTTTACAGTCAACGACTGTGCATACTACTGGTTTCGTCGTGATGGCTTTAATTTTTATAATAGTTTAAGATTAAAGATCTGTCCTGGCACTGTCTATTAGGTCGAAAGCCTACTACGTAATCTGAAATTGTATGTTCTAGTTGGTCTTGTGCCCTCTTTATTATTATTATTATTATCGCTATTAGCATTAACTTCACTAGTTCATAGTATTATCACTGAAGACACTCAAACCATTTTAATACAATCTGTAATATTAAAATTAATATTTCTGAGGTAACAGTGATGTAGAAAAGGTGCTGTATGTATGAAAATCTGATAGAGTGTAAGAGAGTGCCTGATGGCCTAATCAGACCGTGTTAAATAAATAAAATTAAATAAATATTCTTCCCACTAAACTGTAATACACACAATAGCTAGAATTTCGTTTGCTGTCCTTACTGAGGTCGCAAGTTTTTGAGAAATGCTGTGAAAGTAAAAAAGAAAAAGACACATCTCCAGCCGTCCAGTTTCTTTTCGCTGTCGATGTAGTAGCCACAGATAAGGAATCTCAGGCTGTCAGCGGTGTCCTCGACGCCTGTACGACATTTGAGTGCAAGCAAGACAGCGAGCAGCTAGTTGCACGTGCTTATAGTGCGTCCAGCCCGCGGCTACGTGTGGAGCGAGTGTCTGGCCCACGAGGCCACGTGCCTTAGGCGCCTGCACGCAGACACGCTCCGCTGCTATTTGTGTCCGTCGCGGACCGCAGGCGTGTTCGACCCCGACAGCTCACGGGGAAAGCTTCGTAGGCACGCGTCGCGTCCCCGAATAGTAGCACAACGGGGCGACGGGGTTTTCCGGTGTCGGAGCGGCGATTGCGTGTCGTGATGCAAATAGGGATAAGGCGAGATTTCATGCGGAGGCTTTTTATCCACTGAAACTTCTCGACTGATTAAAACTGTGTGTCGGACCGTGACTCGAGCCTGGAATGTCTGCCTTTCATCTACATCTGCATCATACTCCTAATGGTGTCTGTTAACTGATCCCCCCTTCCCCGTTCTACTAGCGAATGGTGCGTGGGTAATTCTCAGTATTAGCTCCAACTTCTCGAATTTTCTCGTCGTGGTCATTTCGTGAGATGTATGCGGGAGCAAGTAATACGTTTTCCAGTTCTTCCCGGAAAGTGATCTCTCGAAATTTCAACAGTAAACATCTCCGTGATCCACAATGCTTCTCTTGAGCGTCCGCCACTGGAGTTCGCCGAGCATCTAGCATCTGTGTAACGCTCTCGCGCCGACTATACCGATGCCGTGACTAAGCGCGTCTTCTCTATCTCTTCTATCAATCCTATCTGGTAATGATTCCAGATTAATGAACAATACTCAAGAATCGGTCGAAGAAGCGCCTTATAAGCCACTTCCTTCGTGGATGAGCTACATTTCCTTAAGATTCTTCCTATGAATCTCAGTCTGCTATTTGTTTCATGTAGTCATTCCACTTAGGAGCGGTCTGGATTGTTAGTCCTAGGTAGCCGGGGTGGCCGTGCTTTTCTAGGCGCTACAGTCTGGAACCGAGCGACCGCTATGGTCGCAGGTTCGAGTCCTGCCTCGGGCATGGATGTGTGTGATGTCCTTAGGTTAGTTAGGTTTAATTAATTCTAAGTTCTAGGCGACTGATGACCTCAGAAGTCGCATAGTGCTCAGAGCCATTTGAACTCCTAGGTATTTTACGGTAGATAATGTTTCCAGCAGTTTGTTATCAATAATGCAGTTGAACAGTTGTAGTTTTCTTATCCTGTGTGTGCGCAATATGTTAATTTACGTTCAGGGTCAACTGCCAGAGCCGGTACCATTCGTCAGTCCTCGGGAGATCGTTCTGCAAATCGATTGAAACCTGGTGGTGGTCAAAGGAAGGCAGGATTCGGTTACGACTGTGGACGGGGCCGTAATCAATTACTATTGGTTGCCTTTTACAATTACACACAATTTATTTTGGACCAGTAATTCCAGACTCAACAATAAATAAAAAAATACCACACGTTACTAATGAAGGAATAAACAACAGTGTAAATAATATTGTTTTCAGTGAGTTACAATTTAGCAAATCACCATTAAATATAGATGTAACAGATAATGTTTTAAAAGCAAGCCACTGTAATCTGGGCAGAAGACCTTACACGCCAGGAAAGGCAATAAATTAAGGATGTTAAAACTCGCTGCAACTTATAAATTACAGGTATTGAAATATTAACACAGCAGAAGGCATCAGACGCCAGGAATGGCAGTAAGTAAGGTTTTAAGGCTTGCTGCTAAAATACAAATACCAAATTTGAATTTTAAGGCAAATGACCACAATCATGGCTGAAGGCCTTACACGCCAGGAACGGCGATAATATAAAAAAAATTGAAGTCTGCTGTAAAACAGCAAATACAGTGCTCCAGGAATCGACCTCTGAGAAGGTCTGGCGACGAACACTTTCGCGAGCGATGAGATACGCAGCCAAGAGTTGCATTCACTGCACAAGATGGTAACTCAGACTAGTGGCAGTTTAACGAATGACTAATGATAATCTTGCTGAAACTACCTGACGTCCGATAAACTAAATGCAACGATGGAACAATACGCCAAATCCGGAACCGGCGGTCTGCACTCCACGTCCCCAGAATATTGTGTATAGAGCGCCCGGAACGAGAAAGGAACCACTGCCACATTTCCGTCCGATTACACAAATCCGAAAATCTGAACAAACAAGTCACAGTACAGAACACCAGACAAACTAACAGTAACTAAAACCCCACTCGATTTGCGTGCGAGGCAAAGTCGAAATGTAACCAACCAGAATCAGCAACCACACGTCACTGCGGATACAATCGCAAAGCGAGCCAAAACCAAGTACCAGATGAGTGACATCAAATCCATTAGACGCACAAACGCACATTGAAGTCAGTGTGACAACTCTGACGACAGTTGGCAGAATGAAACAAATCTCTTCACTGCTTTATTAATTCACAGTTAAGTAACCACACCGTCTAATAACTGAGTCAAGTGCTTGAAACACAGTAGGGTCTTCGAGTACTAAGTGGTACGCAGATCCACCAAACTGCACATGGCAGCGCGATGATAATCTGTCACAACATCATATATGTACGAGGTGCATTCAAGTTCTAAGGCCTCCGATTTTTTTTCTAATTAACTACTCACCCGAAATCGATGAAACTGGCGTTACTTCTCGACGTAATCGCCCTGCAGACGTACACATTTTTCACAACGCTGACGCCATGATTCCATGGCAGCGGCGAAGGCTTCTTTAGGAGTCTGTTTTGACAACTGGAAAATCGCTGAGGCAATAGCAGCACGGCTGGTGAATGTGCGGCCACGGAGAGTGTCTTTCATTGTTGGAAAAAGCCAAAAGTCACTAAGAGCCAGGTCAGGTGAGTAGGGAACATGAGGAATCACTTCAAAGTTGTTATCACGAAGAAACTGTTGCGTAACGTTAGCTCGATGTGTGGGTGCGTTGTCTTGGTGAAACAGCACACGCGCAGCCCTACCCGGACGTTTTTGTTGCAATGCAGGAACGAATTTGCTCTTCAAAACATATTAGTAGGATGCACCTGTTACCGTAGTGCCCTTTGGAACGCAATGGGTAAGGATTACGCCCTCGCTGTCCCAGAACATGGACACCATCATTTTTTCAGCACTGGCGGTTACCCGAAATTTTTTGGTGGCGATGAATCTGTGTGCTTCTATTGAGCTGACTGGCGCTTTGTTTCTAGATTGAAAAACGGCATCAGCGTCTCATCCATTGTCACAACCGACGAAAAGAAAGTCCCATTCATGCTGTCGTTGTGCGTCAACATTGCTTGGCAACATGCCACACGGGCAGCCATGTGGTCGTTCGTCAGCATTCGTGGCACCCACCTGGATGACACTTTTCGCATTTTCAGGTCGTCATGCAGGACTGTGTGCACAGAACCCACAGAAATGCCAACTCTGGAGGCGATCTGTTCAACAGTCATTTGGCGATCCCCCAAAACAATTCTCTCCACTTTCTCGATCATCTCGTCAGACCAGCTTGTGCGAGCCCGAGGTTGTTTCGGTTTGTTGTCACACGATGTTCTGCCTTCATTAAACTGTCGCACCCACGAACGCACTTTCGACACATCCATAACTCCATCACCACATGTCTCCTTCAACTGTCGATGAATTTCAATTGGTGTTACACCATGCAAATTCAGAAAACGAATGATTGCATGCTGTTCAAGTAAGGAAAACGTCGCCATTTTAAGTATTTAAAACAGTTCTCATTCTCGCCGCTGGCGGTAAAATTCCATCTGCCGTACGGTGCTGCCATCTCTCGTACGTATTGAGAGTGAACGCGGCCTCATTTTAAAACAATGCGCATGTTTCTACCTCTTTCCATTCCGGAGAAAAAAAATCGGAGGCCTTAGAACTTGAATGCACCTCGTACTACGGGGCCCACACGGGTGACTGACTCCACTCTACTTGGATTGAAAGGCATTCATCTTAAAGCTTGCTGGATCCGGTTTACGGCGAGGTCGTGCACCCTCGTGACCACAGGCCTTCCATCCGGCAGTCCATACATGCCGCCAGCGGTCCCGGTGTGTTCCCGCACTGCGCGGACTTGGCTTCTCCTGAGTCCCCAACCGAACTCCACTCACACGACCCGTAAAAACGACGACGTCGCCCCAAAGATAGGGCAACAGTTACTACATATTGATAACCACCGCTGCTGCCACTAGCGGACAGGCAATGCTTGCGAATCCGAGTAGCACTAGTGAACACGAGAAGAAGACAAACAACTGCAACCATGCCAACTAAACGATACCGTCTGGCTTCCAACAGAGGGCGGAAACCTACAAACAGCACCAAAGCAAGCCGCACCAGGGCTCATCGATATTGTCTTCTGGCATTGCTACTTTCTTATAGACAACGGCATCATCTGCGAACAGTCTTAAGATCTTCCGACGCTTTCCGCTACAAAAAATGGTTCAAATGGCTCTGAGCACTATGGGACTTAACAGCTGTGGTCATCAGTCCCCTAGAACTTAGAACTGCTTAAAACTAACTAACCTAAGGACATCACACACATCGATGCCCGAGGCAGGATTCGAACCTGCGACCGTAGCGGTCCCGCGGTTCCATACTGTAGCGCGTAGAACTGCTCGGCCACTCCGGCCGGCTATTGTGTTGTAAGGAGCGACGCCTACTAATTACTTGTGTGAAGATGAACTTCTTAGCCAAGGTCGCTTATAAAATACCTTTATTTTAGATTATGAGTTTCGGTAAGCAAGGTTAAAAGGTTATTACATGTCTCCTATACCAGCTGTGCAAGTACTCTCTCTAAAAACTTCCAGAAATGTGAGAGACGAGGTGAGCGATGCATCGGCAAATCAAGGTTAAAATCCGGACAAATTTCAATTTGAATATCCCGCCATATCGTAGCTGCCCCGGAGGTCACGATTGGCGATCTTGAAGGCCATAGGCTTCTAGTACACAATCAAACTCAAAATGGTCGCCCACTGAATTAGTTCGATTCTTCGGGTATCCGAGATCAACTGTTTACAATATTGTGGCTCAGTATAATGCTTAAGAGAAGTCTGGGAAAGGTTCCGCTAACCTGGCGAGGAAACCTCATTCGAGAAAACACGTGTTACGAACTGCGGCAGTCATCGAAAAGGTTCAGGCGCTGATTTCGGAAGATCCGGGGCAATCGCTGAGGAAATTAGCACCAGTATTGATTGTCAAGGAGCGAACAATGAGTCGGATGGCAGAGGAGGTCCTCATAAGAGCCATTTCATCCAAAACTAGCTCTCGGATAACGTTCACATGTTCTGATCAAAGGAGTTCTGACTCCCGAATAGCCAGGACTTGAACCCCGTCGACTACTAATATTTGGAGCCTAGTCAAAAGAGTTACCAATAACACGAGGCAGCCTAATGTTGCGACTCCATGCACCGCCATCGAAACAGCATTCGCGAACATGGACAGCGCTGAAAACTTCCTGGCAGATTAAAACTGTGTGCCGGAACGAGACTCGAACTCGGGACCTTTGCCTTTCTCGGGCAAGTGTTCTACCATCTGAGCTACCCAAGCACGACTCACGACCCGTCCTCACAGCTTCAATTCTGCCAGTACCTCGTGTCCTACTTTCCAAACTTCACAGAAACTGTTCTGCGAACACTAGCACTCCTCGAAGAAAGGATATTGCTGAGACATGGCTTAGCCACCGCCTGGGGGATGTTTCCAGAATGAGATTTTCATTCTGCAGCGGACTTGATGGACAGCGCTGTCTTAAAGAGCACGTGCGATCGCTTCAGGACAAGACTGGGGGCGGTCATTGCTGCTGAAGGCAGTTGCATCGAGTAATGTTACTCTTCAAAGATACCACTACTTATGTGTGAAAGGATTTTCATTTTCATTTGTATTTTGTTTTAATAAATTTGTTTTCAAAAAAGTTTCATTTGTCCGGATTTAAGCGCCACACCATGTATACAGAGTAACTCGACAAATGCCCGTATCCCATACCACACACCACTGCACACTTCGCTGCAGCAACTAGCGGTGCTCTGGCTGCAGTGCTGCGTATAGGACACGAGCATTTTGCTACTTACTCTGTACATCGTGGTTTTAACCTTGACTTGCCGATGCATCGTTCACCTCGTCCCTCACATACCTAACAATGTTTTACAAAGAGTGCTCGCATAGCTGGTATAGGAGACATGTAATAACCTTTTATGGAGATCTAAAGATGGTAACCATTCTTACGGGCCGACCGCGGTGGCCAAGCGGTTCTAGGCGCGTCAGTCCGGAACCGCGCGACTGCTACGGTCGCTGGTTCGAATCCTGCCTCGGGCATGGATGTGTGTGATGTCCTTAGGTTAGTTAGGTTTAAGAAGCTCTGAGCACTATGGGACGTAACATCTGTGGTCATCAGTCCCCTAGAACTTAGTACTACTTAAACGTAACGAACCTAAGGACATCACACACATCCATGCCCGAGGCAGGATTCGAACCTGCTACCGTTGCGGTCTTGCGGTTCCAGACTGAAGCGCCTAGAACCGCAAGGCCACACCGGCCGAAGTTTGAGAAGTTCACCTTGTCACAAATAACCATTACATCTGGCCATTTTGTTCCGTTAATAGCGATGTGTTGTCTTCTCTGTGAAAGGAAGTCTTGAACCCCGTCGCAAATGTGGCCCGATACTTGGTAACCTCGTATTTTTCGCTAAACTGCAGTGCGGGACGGTATCGCCTCCACGAAGTCGAGAAACACAGCATCTACATGAACGATCTTGTCTTCAGCGCTATGGCTCTCATGGAGAAAAAGAGCGATTTGAATTTCGCAACATCTCTGTTTGCGGAATCTACGTTGATTTTTATAGAGGAATTTTCGTTCTCGAAAATCGTCATATTTTTTTAGCATAAAACTGTGGTATCGACAGCTACGATGCCACGACGTAGGTACAACTTCTTAGGTTGGCTCTAAGAGAGCGGACGATCCACACCGACTACAGCGCCCTCTAGCCGACGCTGTGTAGCTCTACGAGCGCCACTCCAGATTCAGCCCATTGGATCACGAGCACACGACCGACCAACATTGTTTCATTTTCACAGTAGGCGAGCCACTACAGATTTTGCCTGTGCAACTTCTGTTAACTTTGGTACATCCGGCTTCGCACCTAGGTGTTCCTCAGTACAAAGTTATGTATTCACGTTTATTATTGTGTTGAGATATAGTAAAACCATTTTTACATTACTTGCAGTACCGAGAGTTCTACCCCACCTGCTCCTCCTAGCTTCCTACTAGCTTCCTACATACGGCCTACCACCTACATTACAGGAACAGACCCTCGCGCCGCCTTCCTAGCTTCCTACATACGGCCTACCACCTACATTGCAGGAGCAGACCCTCGCGCCGCCTTCCAGTTGGAATACAAAAAAAAAAAACATGTTGCATAATTCTGCAATAGACTGACATCAACGATATTGGAATATAATTATGTGTATCTGTCCTGCGGGCCTTCTTGAAAGGACGACGGTTCAATCCCGCGTCCGGCTATCCTGATTTAGGTTTTCCGTGATTTCCCTAAATCACTCCAGGCAAATGCCGGGATGGTTCCTCTGAAAGGGCACGGCCGACTTCCTTCCCCATCCTTCCCTCTTCCGATGAGACCGATGACCACGCTGTCTGGTCTCCTTCCCCAAACCAACCAACCAACCTTCTTGAAAGGGTGAATGATCTGCCTTTTTTCCATTCTCTAGGCACCCTTCTTTATCCTGCGACACACGATAAACTGCTTTTACAAATGGCAGCCTTCCACAGGCAAGACGCTCTACCGACTCAGCGTCCCAGACACGACTCATATTTACCCTCAATCATCTTCCTCTCTTCTACTCCGCAAACTTCACAGATGTTCTCCTCAATAACTTATCGGGACTAGCACCTCTCGATGAAAGGATACAGCAGAAAAGTGACTTTTCCACAGCCTATGGGAGTGTTTACACAATGAGTTTTCACTCTGCAGCAGGTTGGACGGAGGTATGAAAGAGGTACAGGCGAAAGTAAAGCAGTGGAGAGGGTCGTGAATCGTGCTTGGTAAAATAAGTCAGCAAAGCATTTAGCAAAAGTCCCAGTTTAGAGTGCCTCACCGGCAATTAGAAACAAACATCAACAAATTCACCTCGTAAAAAAAATGCAAATGGCTCTGAGCACTATGGGACTTAACATCTATGGTCATCAGTCCCCTAGAACTTAGAACTACTTAAACCTAACTAACCTAAGGACAGCACACAACACCCAGCCATCACGAGGCAGAGAAAATCCCTGACCCCGCCGGGAATCGAACCCGGGCGTGGGAAGCGAGAACGCTACCGCACGACCACGAGATGCGGGCTTCACCTCGTATTTTACGGAGAAAAACGCACACTTGCAAGGTATTAGCCTCGACAATCGATCCTGCGCGGTCATTTGGGGCATAATTCTGATACCTAGTAAACAGTTTTGACTTTGTGAATGAACAGGTTTTAAACATCCGTCCCGCTGCAGCCGCCTAATGCCCGAGCGCCACGTACTGTGCAGCGGAGTGACAATCGGACCCCTCCTATTCGCGGGATGTCGAAGTGAGAGGAGATTAGGGAGGAGGTGCACACATCTGTCCAACGTCGTTTTTGAATCTTGTTCGAGGAGACATATTATTCAGTACCGAAACTTCCTGGCAGATTACAACTGTATGCCGGGCCGAGACTCGAACTCAGGACCGTTGTATTTAGGAGGCACGTGCTCTGCCGACCAATCATAACTCACGATCAGTCCTCGCAGATTAACTTCCACCTCATCTCCTACCCTCCAACATTATCTTAACAATACTCTGGTACTGATATTCTTCATCATTTTAAATATATATTAAAATCAAAATAAATAAACCTAAGCAACTGAAGAAATATTATGAACTGAAATTAATAATTTTTGATTTACCATTTAATCATTCTTATCACGCTGAAGAATAGGGCAACTCCTGGAAAGGAAATAACGCACAGCAGGGATGTTAATAATTAAATAGCTCTATGCTACTACTTCAATTACACACTCGTTTGTTTCATTAATTTATGCATCATTTGTGATTCGGAACATGAAAGTTTTCAAAACAAAGTGATGTCTGTCACCAACTACAGGAATAGAAACAGCACACTTTGACACAATGCAGAAAGCACTTTCGATTCTCGGTTCACTGTCATTGTGAACATAAGCATCTTGCTCACCCGCGCCACGCGGGATTAGCCGAGCGGTCTCAGGCGCTGCAGTCATTGACTGTGCGGCTGGTCCCGGCGGAGGTTCGAGTCCTCCTTCGGGCATGGGTGTGTGTGTTTGTTCTTAGGATAATTTAGGTTAAGTAATGTGTAAACTTAGGGACTGATGACGTTAGCACTTAAACACATTTGAACATTTTTTTGCTCACCCGCTGTTGAGCACTTGGCACTCGGGCATTAGGCGGCTGCTGTGGGGCGGAGCGAGACACAAACGGTGCGCGCGAAAGTTTATTAGTTGCACTTTCAGAAGTTCATAACTGCATACTATAAAAATTACGGCCCAAATTTTTGTGCGGGAGATGATAGTTTGCCAGTGTCCTTTTTTCTCCTTAAAATATGAGGTCGAGTTGGTGAGGCTTCTTTGTTACTTCCAATCTGTCAGGAAGTTTCAGGTTAGCGCACACACTGTTGCAGAGGGAAGTTTTGGAACCAATCAATTAGGCTCTTTGCAAGGAACCGGACGACATGCAGGAGAACATGTATCACGTTTGGAAAAGAGAAGGGCAGTACTCATGGGGAAGAAAGCTCTGAAAGGGAGGGAGCGTGGATGCTCAGTGGGTGGAGCGAATGGCAAAGGCTCCAAGTCCCACTGTGATATACAGTTTTAATCTGCCAGAAAGTTTCAAATCAGCACACACTTTGTTGCAGTGTGAAAATTCATTCATTGATTGTTCTTAAGGGTGTTCAAAAAATTACCCATAGGAAAACAATATTTTTGCTAATGACAAAAGGGCCCCTTCCATATAAAGTAAATGAAGTACTCAAAGGCCGCTGTGGCCGAGCGGTTCTAGGCGCTTCAGTCCGGAACCGCGCGACCGCTACGGTCGCAGGTTCGAATCTCGCCTCGGGCATGAATGTGTGTGATGTCCTTAGGTTAGTTAGGTTTAAGTAGTTCTAAATCCTAGGGGACTGATGACCTCAAATGTTAAGTTTCATAGTGCTCAGATCCGATTGAAGTACTCAAACAAGTTCAAATGCTTCAAATGGCTCTGAGCACTATGGGACTTAACGTCTGAGGCCATCAGTCCCCTAGAACTTGAAACTAGTTAAACCTAACTGACCTAAGGACATCACACACTTCCATGTCCGAGGCAGGATTCGAACCTGCGACGGTAGCGGGCGCGCGGTTCCAGACTGAAACGCCTAGGACCGCTCGTCGGCACTGGCCGGCTACTCAAACAAGTCTAGAATTGGTCAATGTGCAGTTACGTTACATTGAAGATAAAGAAAATTTCAGTCTGAAGAAGGAGAATGAGACTATTAAACTGATGTAGATGGTACCTCTGCAGACTGCGTATCAAGCACAAAATTTCTGCCAACGAATATCGCTTCTCCGTCGACGTGTGAACTAACATAAGAGGGGCGGTCAAACGAAAACCGAGTACCCGCTACAACGGGACCCTGGAATGATTCCATTCAGAAGTAATGAACACGTTTGTTCACTCATTTATGCCACTGGCATACGGGACGTTCGGCACCTGTTTTCTAGAACGCGATCAGCCCTTGACGGATCCACAATCGCACTCACTTTTGAATTTCCTGTTTCGACTGAAACTGACGTCCATACATGTTCCTCTTCACGTCGACAAAGAAGTGAAAATCACACCGTGAAATATCCAAGCTGTACGGAGGATACTGCAGTGTTTCCCAACCAAATCGCTGAAGCACTGTAGGGACGGGCGTTATCGTGCCACAGGATGATTCCATGTGACAGCATTCCTCGGTTTTATGACATTATAGAGCGTCGCAGTTTATGGAAAGTGTGTTCATAGAGCTGCGTATCGATTGTTGTTCCACGCTCGACGAACTCGATGAGCAGAGGGCCCCTGTAATCGAGAAAGACGATCATCATTACCTTACTGGATCTTGAGTAAAGAGCTTTTGATTTCATCGGTTGGGGAGATGGGGGATGTTTCCACTGTTGGCTTTCCCATTAGCCTTCGGGATCAAAATCGTGGCACCAAGTAAGTTCACGATTGCTTCCTTCTTCGACTGCGGAGCTAAGAAGACACTTTGCAGAAACTGCGATACTCCATAAAGTCAAAACGCATAGGAATGCTTTGTGACGGAATCATCCTGTCGCACCATAACGCCCGCTCCCATACTGCCTATTGGACGAAGGCTAATTTAAAGCGATTTCGTTGGGAAGCAACGCAACATCCACCGTACGGCCGGGATCGTTCACCGTGTGACTTTCACATCTTTGGCGACCTGAAGAAAGGCGTACGTGAATGTCGTTTTCTGTCGGACGAGGAAATACAAGAATGGGTGCGGTTCTGGATCCTTCAGCAGCCGACTGTGTTCTACAAGAGAGGAATTGATCGTCTCGACTCCCAGTGGGGTAAGAGTCTTAACACGTACGGTGATTCCTTTTGAATGAATAATTCCGTGACCACGTTGCGGCGGGTATTCGGCTGTCATTTCACTGCCCCTCATACATACTTGCAAACAGAATGTCATGAGTTTGTCAAGACCAGTATCATTTGGTTATACACTATTCATCCGTATACAGTACCCATTTCTTAGCTACGGAATTCATTTTTAAGGAACAAACACACAAAATACGAATGCAGTTTTCGAAAATGAAAAATAAAATAATATCAAAGAGTATTAATCGTTTTCATTGTAAAGATCTGTTCAAAACATTAGGGGTTTTAACTATACCATGTCAGGACCTCTTTTTTCATCAATCTTCTGACCGGTTTGATGTGTATATTCCAGTCTCTGTTTTCCCCTTTCAGTTTTCACCACCTACAGCTCCCTAATCTTCATGCGCGTTATACCTTGATTTCTTAACACATGTCCTATGATCCTGTCTCTTCTTGTCAGAGACTTCCACATGTCCCACATATTCTTTTCCTCTCCGACTCTGCTATTCACTCAATAATAGGGCGTACCTAAAGAAGAGTTACGATCCTCAGAGAACGACGGCAAGCAGAGTGAGTTTATGTAAAGAGATGTCAAGATCCTCCGAGCCGATCACGAGATGTTTTTCAGCGTTTGGAGGCATTGGCTCGTAATAACAGCCAGGTACGACCCATTCGCAATAGCGAGAAGCAAGACATCAGACACGTTACAGATGGTAGAAGTAAAGAGTCTCTTTCTGTAGTAACCTCGACCCGCATCTTTCCACGTACAGAATAGCACGAAATTTTGTTGTGAATAGAAGTACCACCTGGAAGACTTTACGTAATGGTGATACGCACCCGTATCACATTTGAGTTCACTAGGTACTAAGCGAAACTGATTTGCAGACCAGAGTACAGGTCGTACAGAACATATAAGGTGCAAGTGCAGTTTCTTTTATTTGCGTTATTTTAAAACGTTGACACTCCAGTCTGTTACTTGTTTTTTCTCTGTATCTGACAGTCTTCCCCAAAACATGTCACAAACTTTACGACCTGACGATGATGATGATGATGTTTGATTTGTGGGGCGCTCAACTGCACGGTTATCAGCGCCCGTACAAAGCCCCAATTTTTACGCAGTCCAGTTCTTTACACAGTCCAGTCGAGCCACTGTCACAAATGATGATGAGGATGAAATGGTGAGGACAACAAAATACCCAGTCCCCGACAGAGAAAATCCCCTACCCGGTTGGGAATCGAACCTGGGACCCCATGATCCAGAGGCAGCAACGCTAGGCACTAGAACACGAGCTGTGGACTTTCGACCTGAAGTTTTCTGCACGGTCGTAGCTTCACCACTAATTACACTACACCTATTAGTATAGACTACTGTTTTGCGCCCATGCATTCAAACTTCAACACCTGACCTACTGCCTTAACGGCTTACTCTTGCCACATGGACTTGTAGGTACTAACCAACCTAAAAACATACTACTACTAATAGCTATAATTATTAATCTGAAAACGAAATAAATTCCAATGTACTGTTGCTCAGAACTCTGTCCTCACTCACCAATAAAAATATCTGCACTTGTACCTGTTTCGCCTTATATCTAGAATTTTAATTTTTTTATGCAATTATTGGCCTACATTCCAAGCAAGATCGTCTCCTCGACAAAAGTTATTTGTTCCTTTGAAATACCTACTGGCGTGCACTGGCTATGTGCTTAGAGAATAGGGATAGTGATAGAGGAATCACATGTGAATGCTGGCCGCCGCGGAAAATCATCGATTCCAAGCCACAAGCTCTCTCTGACACAGGTTCACAGCTATCTGTATCTACATCTACATACATACTCCGCAAATCACCTTAAGGTGCACGACGGAGGGTACCTTGTACCACTGGTAGTCAGTTCCTTTTGTGTCCCACTCGCAAATGGAGCGAGGAAAGAATTAGCTGTTTATGTGCTTCCTTACGAGTCCTAATTTCTCCCGGTCCGTAAGCGAGTGCACGTTGGTGGAAGCATAATCGTCCTACCGTCAGCCTCAAATACTGATTCAGCGGTCAGCCGCAAATGGTGTTTCTCTAAACTTTCTCAAAGACCTATTCGAAAACAACGTCATCTTCCACCCGGGGATTCCAGTTTAGGTTCATGGAGCAGTTCCGTAATACTCGCGCGTTGATCGAACCTGTCGGTAATAAATCTAGGAGCACGTCCCTGTATTGCTTCGATGTTTTCCTTCAATCTGACCTGGTGTGGGGATCCCAAACATTCGAGCAGTTCTCAAGAATTGATCCCACAAGTGTTTTGTATGCGGTGTCCGTTATAGATGAGGTAAACATTCCTAGAATTCTGCCAATAAACCTAAGTCGACCATTCGCCTGCCCTATAACCGGCCTTACGTGCTCATACCATTTTACGTTGCTTTATAACGTTACGCCTGAATTTTTCACCAACTTCACTGTGTCATCACAAATACTGTGTTCGAACATTACAGGGTTGTTTTTCCTATTCATCTGCGATAACTTACATTTTTCCGCATATACAGAAAGCTACATCTTGTACAAGTCATTATGTATTCTCCAACAGTTACTGAATGAAGACACTACCGGCGCACCACCACGTCATCAGCAAGCACTCGCAAATTGCTGGTTACCGTGCTGAAATGCACCAACGAAATTTCAATCTCCAACTTTCTCTTCCGAGTGAGAAAATATTTTGTTGACACCCACCTAAGTAGGGAGAACTGACCATCATAATAAAAAAAGAGAAATTAGAGGTCGAACGGAAAGATTTAGGTGTTCCTTTTTCCCACGCGCCATTCGAGAGTGGAATGGTAGAGAAGTAGTACGAAAATGGTTCGATAACCCTCTGCTAGGCACTTAAGTGTGAATTGCAGAGTAACCATGTAGATGTAGATGTGTGTGTGTGTGTGTGTGTGTGTGTGTGTGTGTGTGTGTGTGTGTAGATAAATTGTTTAAGCCAAAATTACGATTTGAAAATTGTTATTTCTGTGCCTCAAATTAATTAATTCTATGTGGTGTGTGTGTGTGTGTGTGTTGTACACACACACACACACAGAATTAATTAATTCGAGGCATAGAAATAACAATTTTCAAATCGTAATTTTGGCTTAAACAATTTATCTACGTTAATTAATTTGAGGCATAGAAATAACAATTTTCAAATCGTAATTTTGGCTTAAACAATTTATCTACGTTAAGGTGTAAGTGGTTGCAGAAGACAAACTGTTGAACAAAACAGTCAGTGTAGAAACACATCAGAAAAACCACACCATGTGGTAAAAAGGTATGAATTCATAATTTTATGTGTTTTTATTTTCAAATACCTGTAATTAAGATTTAAAAACTAATAGTTAAATGTATACAAACAGTAAAGAACATTCTTTGCCTTTAACAGACATAAAATAAAAGCCCACTGAAGATGCTGCAACTGAAGTGAAACATGTTTGGGTTAAAAAACAAAACTGTGTTTTGCTAAAGGCGGGCCCTATCCAAAAACATATGTATTGTTAAGGTAAACACGGAAAAAAGAGCATTAACCCCAGGATGATAATGTTACAGAAGTAGTTTTAGTAATTTTTTCACACCATCTCTGATACAAATATTATCTTTTACTGTTTGTGAGGTAACCTCTGCAATTGTTGTAGTCGCGCGTTGTTAATGCGAAAAGTTCGTTTTCGTTTTTGTTCTTATGTTGTGTTAGTATTACTGCTAGAAGCATCTAAACTGAATTTAATTTACGTTAGTTATATCTGAAATGAGAATACTATAAATTGCGAAAATACAGATTCTGTTACTCCAGTGTTATTTAAATTTAACCGTGTGATCTACCTGGAACACAAAAATCGTTGCTGGGAAAGCAGAGTCACGTATATTATTGACTGCACTAAATAAATATCAAAGTATAGCATTCTGCCACTAATAGTTATAAAAATCTTTTTAAGCTTTAAAACATTTTTTTATAAAAATTTGAGGAAGGTCTCGAATGCCAACTGCACCAAGTTCCTTCATGTATTGTCAAGCCAGTTATATGGCAATTACATGTAGAAAATATTTCGCCAGAATACATTTACAAAAGATGACTTGCGGTTTCGGCAATAAAAAAAACAGCAGAGACAATGAGGAAAGTACATGCCATAATGTATATAGGCAACGAAGTGGCCATTAAATGTTGGCCTCTTAAACTACCATGTACAAGTCACAATATTATATACAACAGAACAGAATCTACGTGCTATGTAACATGGTGTTCGACGTCTGTGTTTAGTGTAACACAAGGTGTAGGTACAAAACGGGAACAATAAATTGTTGCACTTTCAAATTACCGTACACAAGACATAATATTACGGTCAAAGCTGTTGTATGGTAAGTACAGTGTAGAAAATACATCACCAACGAATAACGCCGTAGAAGTGCACTCGAGGTTTAGGTGATAAAATACATTTTGCATTGGTTTGTGGATTCCTTGGATGTAACTTCTTCCTTATGCTTTATGTTACGACGTATTTCTGTCTGTTCACTACTACAGTGCCATCTTGTGGTGCTTTGTTCAAAAATGGTTCAAATGGCTCTGAGCACTATGGGACTTAACATGTGAGGTCATCAGTCCCATAGAACTTAGAACTACGTAAACCTAACTAACCTAAGGACATCACACACATCCATGCCCGAGGCAGGATTCGAACCTGTGACCGTAGCGGTCGCGCCGATCCAGGCTGATGCGCCTAGAACCCTCGGCGACAACGGCTGGCGGTGCTGTTGACTTGTGAATCGCAGTTTTCTTTCATCTGTTGCGCGAACGTGAGCGTATGTAGTCGGTGCAACCTGCATACTATTTTATGTAAACCTTGTTTTGTACTTGACATGACGATATGTCACGTTCTTCATATTCCTGGAATGTCTTTTTATGTTGTGGCACGGTGTATTGCACATATAACGGAGAAGCACCGAGGATTTGCATAAGTTATGTTGTGTATATCTTCCTCGTGTAAAAATGTATCACACGCTATTATATGCGTCTCTTTATGCTTATAATTTCAATCTATATTCTTTACATATCCAAGGATGGCAAATTGGATTGCCGAAACCGGTCATCAAAATAAAGCTGCATTTAGCGAGCTTGGCTGTCTGAGGTTTTTACGTCTATATTTCATATTATTCTAGATCGTCCCATGCTTACTTAGTGTCAAGCATATACAGTCTGAAGTATGATGAAGATTATTTGCTGGGTGCGCCAGTGAGGTTATCGCCTTAAATTTAACCTTGTACACAAAGTTCATTTATTTCAGGGTATATTTTAAGTAAGTTTTGTGTTTAAATCATTTCACTGATGCCTTTACTGACACTTTTGGTGGACATTTATTCGTCTGGCACGCAGATTACATTAATAACCACAACACCATCATTTAGTACTTGAGCTGGTGCGCTACTGGCGCCAGTCTCCATCGATTGTCATCCCGATCGTGGTGAGTCGATTTTCGATGCCTGCTTGTCTTCTTCGCATCTTTGGTGGACGGCTATTTAACTGCGGCGCGCGCGCTCTGCAGGGGTTTGCGTCGGCTACAAAGACCTTGTAAAATACAACTAGACTCACTGATGGCGCTGCAGTCGCGGGATAATTTGAACCTTCGGCTTGACGCCATTATAGTGGTTGTAGTCTGATGTGTTGTGTAGTATTGTTGTTTATGAAGACCCCTGATTCTACGTTGTATGTTTGTTGGGGCGTACATACAGTATTTGTTACTCGTAATTCTACTGTCTGTACATTCCAATCAAAAGAAGTACAATGGTGAAGAGTTGTGCAGCGATTAATTGTACAAATACATTCGAGAAAGGAACGAATATTACATTTCACAGGTATGTGGATATTTTAAGTTGTTTTGTATGTCAGCGCACTTGCTTAATAAATGTTTTTGTAACACGGTATTAGCATAATGTCTGTGCATCTATTTGAAGGTTTCCTTTCTCAAAACCACTGCTGTTACAAAAATGGTTACACGCTGTCAGGAGGCAAGATTTCCGTCCGACAGAATACCATTTTATATGTTCTCATCATTTTGAAGAAAGTTGGCTGATCGGTAGTGTTTTCATGGTCTAGGCTAGGTTGAAACACGATAATTTGGTCGTGAGCTGCCAAAGCACTATGCCATATATAACGCACTTCTCGTCATAAAATCTGAAGCAAGGTAGAGTCAGAAAATGTCTATATAGTGGGCAAATCTTCGAGTATTTTGATGCATTTTGCGTACATCTATCGTAAATGAACTACGAAAAATGCTAGGGGTCCAGTACATAACTTTTAGCTACGGCAGATTCCATGTAGTACGTAAGATAAATTCATAAACAGTGACTAGTTGCTGTTTGTTCATAAATTAAAAAGTATATTGTAGTAAGGTATTTAAATGAGGCATTATGTTTGTGACCTAACTCAAGGGAAGGCATTTTATAACCAAAAGCGATGTATAAACATTCGAACTCCGCGCGTCAGTGTACGACTCTAATGGCCGCCGGCCAGCTATTCAATTTGTCCGCTCTTCACAGTCGACCACTCGTGCGGTTGTGGGGGCCTGGTCGGGTATCAGCTGTGAGCGACAGTGACGTGGCGCGGGCGAGTGGCCGAGTCGGTACGACTAAGGAGCGTGGGCAGCTTCTGCCGAGTGTTTCGCCGTTTGAATGCAGATCCGCTGCCGATGGTGACTGGGATTTCGTGGAGATTTGAAGGACAGATTTCCTTCGCGTGTGTTACATGTTACTCAAAGTGAACGAACTGGAGTCGTCGAATTGTTTCTTGGTAGGTTCTGTTCACGTTAATTGAATACCCGAGTGCACTGAAAACTATCTTGGTCGTTTCAGTTATTTGTCACTGTACTTGGTCTGAGCGCCTGATAAGTTGATGGTATTTAAGAGAGTGCTAGCTACGCACAACCAATAGACATGGAGCCGTGCTTAATGCGTAGCTAGAGGTCATGCCAAATATCACGTAAGTCTGTGCCTGACGTTCAAGAGCGGGCCGAAATAATTTTCCTATTTCCTATTCTTATGTTATTATTTTATTTCCTTGTTCTAGAGAACTGGCTAATCAAATATTAAGAACGGTTTTGGGCAAGTGTTCACGTAGGTTAGTCCGGCTTGAGTTCATTGGTGCCGTGTATAATTAAAGGTTTATTTATAACCAGTTGTGCAGATATGTTTGTCTATCCGATGTCCCAGAATGCTGTCTGCTGCTGATGTGTTTATGTTTCAGATAATTGACAATGGTCGATGCGAGCAAACTCCGGTCGGGGTATCACGGTGGAAGAGGGAAATTTAAGAAACTGATCGGTGTCTGTGGTTACGTTGTTAGTGTCCTGAAATTCCATCTTTCCGGTAAAGTGTTGTGATTTTCTGGAAGCTTAATTGCAGCCCAAAGTTCAGTGTAGTTCCATTTTACCTTCTCGTCCGTGAATCTCCTCTATCGGGTTGCATGCGTCCATCACTAATTTTCAACGTAAAAATTGTAACAGCTCCATGTTAAGACTATTTAATATACTATTATTATATTCTGGTCATCCTATTATTACACTCCTGGAAATGGAAAAAAGAACACATTGACACCGGTGTGTCAGACCCACCATACTTGCTCCGGACACTGCGAGAGGGCTGTACAAGCAATGATCACACGCACGGCACAGCGGACACACCAGGAACCGTGGTGTTGGCCGTCGAATGGCGCTAGCTGCGCAGCATTTGTGCACCGCCGCCGTCAGTGTCAGCCAGTTTGCCGTGGCATACGGAGCTCCATCGCAGTCTTTAACACTGGTAGCATGCCGCGACAGCGTGGACGTGAACCGTATGTGCAGTTGACGGACTTTGAGCGAGGGCGTATAGTGGGCATGCGGGAGGCCGGGTGGACGTACCGCCGAATTGCTCAACACGTGGGGCGTGAGGTCTCCACAGTACATCGATGTTGTCGCCAATGGTCGGCGGAAGGTGCACGTGCCCGTCGACCTGGGACCGGACCGCAGCAACGCACGGATGCACGCCAAGACCGTAGGATCCTACGCAGTGCCGTAGGGGACCGCACTGCCACTTCCCAGCAAATTAGGGACACTGTTGCTCCTGGGGTATCGGAGAGGACCATTCGCAACCGTCTCCATGAAGCTGGGCTACGGTCCCGCACACCCTTAGGCCATCTTCCGCTCACGCCCCAACATCGTGCAGCCCGCCTCCAGTGGTGTCGCGACAGGCGTGAATGGAGGGACGAATGGAGACGTGTCGTCTTCAGCGATGAGAGTCGCTTCTGCCTTGGTGCCAATGATGGTCGTATGCGTGTTTGGCGCCGTGCAGGTGAGCGCCACAATCAGGACTGCATACGACCGAGGCACACAGGGCCAACACCCGGCATCATGGTGTGGGGAGCGATCTCCTACACTGGCCGTACACCACTGGTGATCGTCGAGGGGACACTGAATAGTGCACGGTACATCCAAACCGTCATCGAACCCATCGTTCGACCATTCTTAGACCGGCAAGGGAACTTGCTGTTCCAACAGGACAATGCACGTCCGCATGTATCCCGTGCCACCCAACGTGCTCTAGAAGGTGTAAGTCAACTACCCTGGCCAGCAAGATCTCCGGATCTGTCCCCCATTGAGCATGTTTGGGACTGGATGAAGCGTCGTCTCACGCGGTCTGCACGTCCAGCACGAACGCTGGTCCAACTGAGGCGCCAGGTGGAAATGGCATGGCAAGCTGTTCCACAGGACTACATCCAGCATCTCTACGATCGTCTCCATGGGAGAATAGCAGCCTGCATTGCTGCGAAAGGTGGGTATACACTGTACTAGTGCCGACATTGTGCATGCTCTGTTGCCTGTGTCTATGTGCCTGTGGTTCTGTCAGTGTGATCATGTGATGTATCTGACCCCAGGAATGTGTCAATAAAGTTTCCCCTTCCTGGGACAATGAATTCACGGTGTTCTTATTTCAATTTCCAGGAGTGTATATTCTGGCCATGAAATGTATGTGAACCTCGTACCTGTGAGTAATACTAAAGAAGAACTTAATCGAGTTCATTAATCTGACAATACCTTTAATTTGTTACACTTGCTTAAAAGCAGTCCATGGAGGCAGTTTTAGAATTTAATGTGTGTTGTGTGAAAGCCAGTTCCTATGTAAGTCATGAAGCATTCAGTTATGTCAGTTAAATTTTATTAATGGTGTTTTATGAACACTGTTTTAATTAGTGAAAACTGCTTGAGTAAATTTTGAAAGATTTGGGTCTGTCACATTTAAAAGCATTAATGTTCCAATCTGATAATTGCTGCTGGTTCTGTAGGCCAGGTGCCTTTTATTATAATCGTGTTGCTCTTGTTGTCATTAACAGCATGTGTTTGTAATACAGAAGAGTTTGGCAACTACAAACTGGTTATGTGTTTAATTCCGATGTGTCGAAAGGAATGACGCATCAGTACTTTTATATTCAGATGTTTACATTACAAAACACAACAATGAAAACAAATTTTTATATAAGCGTATTTATAGATTCAATGTCCGCAGCTCGTGGTCCTGGGGTAGCGTTCTCGCTTCCCGCGCACGGGGTCCCGGGTTCGATTCCCGGCGGGGTCATGGATTTTTCCTGCCTCGAGATGATTGGGTGTTGTGTCGTCTTCATCATCATCATTCGTCCCGATTCTGGCCGGAGGAAGGTAAGGGCAAGGACCTTGCCTAGTACGTCGGTGCGGGTCTCCCGCATCGTCCCCTAAGCTCCTCGGAGTTTGGGACCTTATCATCATCATCATTTATACAGTGTGGTCAGAAAATGTCTGAAACGCTTGTAGGGATGTTGCAGGGCAGGTTGTTCAAAATGGCTCTGAGCTTTATGGGACTTAACATCTATGGTCATCAGTCCCCTAGAACTTAGAACTACTTAAACCCAACTGACCTAAGGACATCACATAACACCCAGTCATCACGAGGCAGAGAAAATCCCTGACCCCGCCGGGAATCGAACCCGGGAACGCGGGCGCGGGAAGCGAGAACGTTACCGCACGACCACGAGCTGCGGACGGGCAGGTTGTACTGAGATATGAATGTTAAAAAAAAAAATCTATACTTGCGCCATTTCAGAGTTATTTAGCATTGAAGTTAGCCAATCAGATCATCGCGCGCGTAAATTCAAGTTTCAGCTAACGAGACAAAGCACTTGTTGGGCAACACCGCCACTGGCAGGCCGCTTGAATGTGAGCACGCGACGCTCCGATTGGCTAAATTCTATGCTAAATAACTCGGAAACGGAATAACTTATCGAATTTCTTTCTTAACATTTATGTCTCGGTACAACCTGCCCTGTAACATCCCTACAAGCAATTCACACATTTTCTGACCACCCTGTAGATTGTCGCATATACTGTGTAGTTACATTAATATGACCACCTGTCAAAAGACTGAATAACCACGTTTTGCAGAGTGGGGTGTGAAGGAAGAGTGTCAGTGGGGTTCCGGAAGCTGCCGACAGATATGTGGAGCTATGCCAAGTCCAGTGCCGTGGCCAGCTGCGTAGCTTCCTCGGTTGTGGGCCCATCGCGCGAGCAGGCCGATCGAATTGGTCACACAGATTCTAGACTGGATTTAAATCCGGGGAGTATGGTGATCAGGGGAGCACGGTAAACTCTTCGAACTGCGCGCATACACCGTGAGTAATTTGACACGTTGCATTGTCCTGCTGGTAGATGACATCATTCCTAGGAAAAAACTGCATGTAGGGGTGAACCGAGAATAGACGTATACTTATGTTGATCCGTTATGCCAGCCAGAATGACGAGATCACCCAGGGAATACCACGAACACATTCCCCAGATTGTAACGCTCCCTCCTGGTTGTAGGGTGTTTGAAATGTTTCGCGCCGTAAACGTCAACGCCCATCTGTCCGATGGAGCATAAATCGTGATTGATCTGAAAAGGCCACCTATCGCCACTCGGTGGACGTACAGTCGCTGTAACGGCGTGCAAATTCTAGCCTTCATCTGTGCTGAACAGGAGTCAGCATGGCTCCATGAACCAGGTGCCTGGTGAGGAGTCCCGTAAGCACCGTTCGCTGAGCGGTGGTCGAGGAGACACTGCAGGTAGCCGCTTGCTTAAGCTGAGCAGTCAGTTGCTCATTGTTGCCCGTCTATTCGCTGTACACATCCCTGCACCCTTCGTTCACCCCTGTCGTTTATGGCCCGTGGTACAACACAGATACCTCGGCGCCGACCTTCGATAGCGCCATTTTGCCATGAACGCGAGAAGTTAGCCGTTTCGGAAATGCTTCAACCCTTGGCCCGAAAGCCAATGATCATGCCCTTTTGGACGTCAGATACATCGCTCCGTTTCCGCATTACGACGACAGCACAGTTTTCTGCGTCTCCACACGCTTATATACCCTCCACTGCTAGTGCTGCCACCTGCGATCGGGGAGCGGATATTGCACGTTGTTGTCGAACGTAGTCGGTGACCACATTAAAGTGACCGCACAGTCTATTTAACAGTATAGTACTGTTTTGTCGAAAACTGACATTTTGAGTCCGTGGTTGTGTACAAAATACAGGATGATCCCTGCAGAGAAGAAAACAGCACCCATCGCCTTTTAATTACGCTATTTATTCATACCAATAGCTCCGATACAGTTTTTCAACCGACAGGTTCGTCGTCAGCTGGCTGGCGATGAACCTGTCGGTTGTGAAACGGTAACGGCGCTATTTATTTGAATAAATACCGTTATTAAAAGTGGATGGGTGCTATTTTTTCTGTGCAAGGATCAACATGCATTTACTGGGTATTTATTAATGTCAAAACAATTTATGTCTAATAAAACAAGCTTTCCACATTTAAGAAAAGTTGGTGCGGATTAGGTTAGAGATATGGGACAAAAGCTTCTTCGTACAGGGTGTTTCAAAAATGACCGGTATATTTGAAACGGCAATAAAAACTAAACGAGCAGCGATAGAAATACACCGTTTGTTGCAATATGCTTGGGACAACAGTACATTTTCAGGCGGACAAACTTTCGAAATTACAGTAGTTACAATTTTCAACAACAGATGGCGCTGCAAGTGATGTGAAAGATATGGAAGACAACGCAGTCTGTGGGTGCGCCATTCTGTACGTCGTCTTTCTGCTGTAAGCGTGTGCTGTTCACAAAGTGCACGTGTGCTGTAGACAACATGGTTTATTCCTTAGAACAGAGGATTTTTCTGGTGTTGGAATTCCACCGCCTAGAACACAGTGTTGTTGCAACAAGACGAAGTTTTCAATGGAGGTTTAATGTAACCAAAGGACCGAAAAGCGATTCAATAAAGGATCTGTTTGAAAAATTTCAACGGACTGCTTCAAATGCCAAGTCTCTAAATTTTTTCAGTAGGATTCCTCGAGAAGAACGTCGCATTTCCCTCCAGCAATTCCCATTTGAATTCCCGAAGCATCTCCGTAATACTTGCCCGTTGTTCGAATCTAACGGTAACAATTCTGGTAGTCCCCTCTGAAATGCATCGATGTATTTCTTTAATCCGACCTGGTACTTTCCCAAACACTCGAGCAGTACTCACGAATAGATCGCACTTGCGTCCGATGTGGGGTCTCTTTTAAAGATGAACCACACTTTCCTAAAATTCTTCCTATAAACTTAAGTCGACCTTTCGCCTCCCCTGCAAGAATTCTGAAACGCTCGTTTCATTTCGTATCGCTTTGCAACGTTAAGCTCAGATATTTATACGACGTGACTGTGTCTAGCAAGACACTGCTAATGCTGTATCGCAACAGTGCGGATTTGTGTTTCCTAATCATCCGCATTAACTTACATTTTCTACATCTAGAGCTAGCTGGCACTCATCACGCTAACTACAAAGTTTGTCTAAGTCATCTTGTATCCTCTTGCAGTCACTCAGCTTCGACACCTTCCCGTGCACCACATCATCATCAGCAAAGAACCGCACATTGCTGCCCACCCTGCCCACCGGATTATTTGTGTACACAGAAGACGAGAATAATAGCACTCGTATAACACTTCCCTAGAGTTCTTCCGACGATACCCTTGTCTCTGAACACTCTCTGTCGAGGACAACATACTGATTTCTAGTAGTTAAGGTATCTCCTGAGGCACTCACATTTCTGGGAACGTATTCCATATGCTCGTATCTTAGTTAACAGTCCACATTGGGGCACCATGTCAAAAGCTTTCCGGAAATCTAAAAATACGAAATTTTAGGCGTAGTTATGGATTTTTTTGTGGTGTTTCCACATTTTTGGCCACCCACTGTATGTTTCTGTGTGAAATGTGATTTGGCTAACTTTATCTGCATCTTCTCCACGGCGCAGATACTTTGGGGGTCAAAAAAGCATAGTAATTCATGTCCGGAAAGACTGCGCTTGAATTTTTCTAGCAATAACAGGGTTACCGCGAGATGGAGCAACTGTTAGTGTCCGCACGTTTACATTTTACAATATTTCACTTTTTCCTCCCGTCACCGAAGCAATCCTTTAGCCTGTAATGTTTCCCTGAGGTGAATTCAACAGCCGTATAGTATATTATAAAATGTATTTTAACCATTAGCTGTTTATTGTCCCGCTAGTCATCTACTGGTTTCAGTTATTAACCATCATCCAGGATACAGGGTACAACAGATTAGTTAAAAACGTTCAAAGAATATGGGATCTTTTTAAATAACCTGTTGTACGCCACACCCTAGCCATTGGCTGCACCGTCCTTTGAGTACGTTGGAGTCACTCAGACGTGGATGTCCACCACCCTCCCCCCCCCCCCCCCCCGCCCCCTCCCTCAAAGAAAGAGAAGCAATTACATTTTTACATTCCTACCGATTTCAAAAGTTTACATCTTCCTTTCGGAGAATAAAGCATCTCAGCATCACGCAAACAAAGAGTGTTGGTAATGGCAAGAAATTCTTTTTATTCATTCATGTAATACGGTGAACTACTATTTCACATGTTGTACTCCAAAGAGCCATCTCCCACAGTTACGCCTGGATGATTGCAGTTTCGGCCGGTCATTACACTTATGACTTCATAAAATACAGGGTCAGTTTCCTCATTTTACATCCGATTTGAGATGGAATATCCCGGCCGTGAAGAAGGCAATCACTTTTTCGCTCAGAGCGGTCGTGCCTGGTGTAGCACTCCCCTGCGGCGCTGTGTCAAATGGTTCGAATGGCTCTGAGCACTATGGGACTTAACTTATGAGGTCATCAGTTCCCTATAACTTAGAACTACTTAAATCTGACTAACCTAAGGACATCACACATATACATGCCCGAGGCAGGATTCGAACCTGCGACCGTAGCGGTCGCACGATTCCAGATTGTAGCGCCTAGAACCGCTCGGCCACCCCGGCCGGCGGCGCTGTGTCAGATGGTGACGTCATGTTGCTACCGAGGGTGGCGAGTACAGGACGCGCTAGCCCGGTGGCACCTGGCGCTAGCGGGAGCCCAGCGGCACAGCTGGAATCGGCCGCAGGCGAAGCTTGGTGGCGGTCGGTCTGCTGCGAGACGATGGAGGCACCTGCGTCTGGCTGGCGGTAGCCCAGCGTGGCGCGACGGAGCGGCCTCACGGTAGAATTCGACACGGCAGCGATTGGTGATGACTTGCCGATCCAAACGACGATCCCCCGAACGGCCAACCCTTATTCACGCCAAAACGGGTCAGTTGTGGCGCTGCAGCTGCTGGAGTCACGTTCGCCGCATGTCGAAGCAACGGTAGCCGTCGGGGAACCGCCCAGAAGGGGGGGAACGGTGATGCCGCGCCACAATGCTGAACGTTTGTATTGCCTCAAGTGACCCACTTCACGGCATCAAGCCCATCTACCCAGACCTATGTCTTTACAATTACGAGGGTCACTCCAAAAGAAATGCACGCTGGTTTTTTAAAATCCATCTTTTATTCTACATGTTTGAAAGTTTTACAGTGTGTAGATACATCCTTTAGGAAAAATATTTTCATTTCCCCACATAATTTCCATCCCTCTCAACTGCCTTACGCCGTCTTGGAACCAGTCCTGTAAACCCGCACGGTAAAATTCTGGACCAACCTGTTGAAGCCACTGTTTGTTAGCATGAACTCTGGTGAGAAATGATGGAGTCATGTTTTATCACCTGTCACAATTCTTCCAAGAAATTCATCTCCACCATTCTCGCACTGTTCCAAAAGTTCGCTGCATACCGTTTTTCTTGTTTCTTTGTGAGCCACTGTCAACATCCTGGGAACCTACCAGGCACGAACCTTTTTTAACGCCAACACTTTCAGTACTCTGCAGACACTTCCTTCCCCTATCCCGACGTAGCGTGACAATTCGTTCACTGTGATGCGTCTGTCAGCAGTCACCAATTCGTTAACTCTCAGCACATTGTCTGGAGTGTGTGCAGTACGAGGCCTGCCGCTGCGAGGACAATGCTCGATATTGCCGTCCCCGCTTTCATCACGTAACCTGCTTGCCCACCGACTAACTGTACTGCGATCGTCAGCAACATCTCCATACACCTTTTTCAACCTCTTGTGGATTTTTCACACTGTCTCGTTTTCACAGCACAGTAATTCTATGACACGACGTTGCTTCTGACGAACGTCAAGTGTAGCAGGCATCTGGACATGCTGTGACGTCGCCACTCACGGGAAAAGGTTGAACTAAGTTTGAAGACAAGCAGGATGGATGTATCTACACACTGTAAAACTTTCGCACATGCAGAATGAAAACTGTATTTTTACAAAAAATAGTGTGCATTTCTTTTGGAGTGACCCTCGTCTGACAGTGTCAATATTGTGACAGGCATGTATTATTAGACCTCTTAAACTAATTACATGACATATGGGCTTTTCAAATTTTCTGTTGAATCCTTTTCAAATAGTGTATTTCTCACATTAAACATGGCTGTGAGACGCCAACCGCATAACAATATGGTAAGTATAAAAGAGCTACATGGCTCCAACAGAACTATACTTTTATTAGGTTTCGACACCGACTATGGACTTCTTCATCAGAAAATCCACGAATACCTAAAAAGACATTAACATAGAGAAAAAACTAAAGGATAAACAGTTTTTATTCTGAACAGATTTATAAAAAGACTGTACACATATGTAGCAGCAACTCACGAACCAATTTAAGAGTAATAATGGGTCACTTAGAAATACTTCCTTAAGAAGTTAGCCGGCCGTTGTGGCCGAGCGGTTCTAGGCGCTTAAGGCCGGAACCGCGCGACTGCTACGGTCGCAGGTTCGAATCCTGCCTAGGGCATGGATGTATGTGTTGTCCTTAGGTTAGTTAGTTTAAGTCGTTCTAAGTTCTAGGGGACTGATGACCTCAGATGTTAAGACCCATAGTGCTCAGAACCATCTGAACCTTAAGACGTTAATGTGGGAACCACATTAAAATTAAAATCATTAAAACTCACATAAAGCCGGTAACTGCCAATAGAATTACAGCTACGTGGCGTAGCACAGTACACTGCGCTAACGGCTGCAAGAGTTTCCATCACCGGAGGTGGCATCAGACTGAGAGGCTCACAGGCCAAAGTTGACACAACGTAGACAGTCACAAGCTGCGCCATCTGGTAACAGTCGAAGATACCAGCTGCGTAATTTAGGAAAAATATTTTGAATGGGAAATAAATGTTTATCTCCAGTATTAGTTGCCAGTAATATGCAAAATGAAAAATTATATAAGACAAGGCAGTAGCAAATTAGGTACATTTTTGCGAAACACCTACAATGTAATAAACTAACAAGATAGAGGAAAACGGTATTTCAGACTCTACTCTGAGGAAAAAAGGAGTCAACTTTAGGTATTTCTAAGTAACTGCTTTATACCAATAAAAAATGTTATATAACTGTAGCTATCCATTAAGAATGAAACCCATAGTTAAAGAAAGATGTTTGAAAATTTCTAACTCTTCAAGAATATTAAGTCTCAGAGTGCAGCATACTGACAGCAGGAACTTTTGTAGGCCTCTTTTTTATCAGAGTAGGCTGTTCATTTCTTAGTGTTTTCCTCTGAGTTTATTTACAGATCTTTGTAGGGAACTGTGAATTTTCTGCTGAAGACACCTTGGTCGGTGTCGGAACCTGGCGAAACCTGGTTAACAGCTTGGCTGTTTTATACTTATCATCGTATATTTCTATGAATTGTAGTTTTTGGACGTTTTTTTGTGAATCAATATACTAAGCATTAATGTAAAGGAAAAATTTTTACAATTTTAAAATATTTTTATATTTTATTGAAATGAAAATTTACGACAAAATACCGTGAACCCCTTCCCAGAACGGAATGCTGTCCCACATTACTCCGACTTGTTATGGATCCCGTACACTCTTTTCAAGTGTAGGCCGTAAAAGCGTTTTATTTGCAGCTTCCGTCTTTATGACAATGAATTACAACTAATTTCTTTGTCTACAACTGCACCTACTTGGTCGTTCCACATCATACCTCTACAGATTGTGACTCTGAAATATTTAGGTGGCATGCCCGATTCTGACTGTTTCATGAAGTGCAGAACCTTACGACTGCCTATATTAAGAGCGGTTGCCATTCCGTGCAACAGTCTGATATTTCGTCAAGATTTAATTTAATATTACTGAAAATATTACCGGACGAAAACTACATCACCTGCGAAAAGCCTGAAGCTGCAACTAATACTAATACCAACGCTAATGTGTGGCAAAAGTAGTAATAGTCCCATTACATTCCACTAGACTCGCCAGATGGTACACGTTCTGTAGATGACTCTACAACATGGACGGCGTGTTCTGTGAAGATATTTTCCAATAAGCTGCAAACCTGGTTAGAATAGACGGCTCTCCAGTTCTTCGGCGCCGTGAGGCCCGATACCTAGGCGTAGTCGTCGATGAGAAGTGGCACTATACAGTACATACTGACACAGTGACGCAGAGGTACATGGAAACGTTAAACTACTTGATTGGGGTTGGACATAAGCGATTTCATTTGCCACCTGACCTAATAAGACTGTACCATAACTGCATTTTGACATCAATTGTGAAACGTCCCCTTAGAAAAATTTATGAATGACTGTGCTGATAAACCTCTTACATTATTTGATTTTCAAACAGCTGAGCAAAACTGAACGTACTCAGACATTACTCTCTTTACTTATTCTGATCAACACTAAACTGACACACAATATTTTTAGCGCAACGCAGTCTGACTTTCAAAAATCCCTACAAAAGAATGGCCCTGACGAACAATAACCTATACCTTTCATGAATCGCTTACCTCACAAAAATCTTCGTTACTCGAACTACTGCAATACAGTGAGCGCGACTATTGCCAACTAAATAAAAGATTCTAACTACTGAAGGCACTAGCTACTGATAGGCATAGTTAGCAAATGAAAGATCTTGATAGAGAACAAACAATGTATTTACCTTAATAATGTTCCAAAGTCATCATATATATATATATATATATATATATATATATATATATATATATATATATATCAGTTCATGATATCCAATATTACAAATTTACTCTTTCTGATGGACACACGTCCAGATCGGCCTGACCGAGCGAGGTGGCGCAGTGGTTAGACACTGGACTCGCGTTGGGGAGGACGACGGTTCAATCCCGCGTTCGGCCATCCTGATTTAGGTTTTCCGTGATTTCCCTAAATCGCTCCAGGTAAATGCCGGGATGGTTCCTTTCAAAGGGCACGGCCGACTTCCTTCCCCGTCCTTCCCTAATCCGATGAGACCGATGACCTCGCTGTCTGGTCTCCTTCCCCAAACCAACCAACCAACCAACCAACCAACCAGATCGGCCGCACTCAAAATTCTGCCATTTCTCTCCCCACATCCACCACTGCTGGCCGCTCACCTCCGACTGCGCAACGCTATGCGCTGTTCACATCCAACTGCCAAACACTACAATAGCGAATATTTCAACAATGCCAACCAGCCAAAGACTGCACACAGCACAGCCAGTGATTTTCATACAGAGCGCTACGTGGCATTACCAACGCAAAAACCTTAACAGCCTACTTACAGTTGTAGCGTACGGGTCAGGAGTCTGGGCTCACTAGAGTTGGGCAACACGATTCTTTTTCCTGATTCGATTCCTACGATTCAATCTCACATTGCGAATCGATTCCTACGATTCGTTCACGATTCTTTCACGATTCATTCTAGTCTGCGATGGCACGATTCGTAAGGAATGCAAAAAGTTGTACATCTTACTCACAGATGGCAGGACAGGTCTAAAATTGTCAAAGGGGTTAGAATCGAACTGATAAGATATGCCAGAAATAGTTTATTTATGAGTAAACATGCATATGACGTTACAAGTGCGATTCTCGATTTATACGTGTAATGCCTTAATTGTTGAAAGATCACGTTTGATTTGATTGCATCTATTGTTTTATTTCAGTATGCCAGGAGAGAGGAGTCGATTTGTGCGGAAGCTGGTGCAAAATTACGTGGTATGCCAGTTTGGTTGTGTGGCTTGAACGCGCCTAACTGCAGACGTCTGTTTTATAATAACAAAATCTAGCAGTGAGGCAGACGTGGTTTGGCTCATATCATTCTAAGTTTTCCTGTGCTAAGATGTCTTTTCAAGTCCACATCATCCTTGTAATTCATAACGCAGCTGACAGCCCTCTCACACAGGAAATTTAGCTTAACTTTCATTTCTTCTAAATACAAAGCATTGGTATTTGGCTTTTAATTTGTCTGAGAACTTGCCGCTGTCACTACTGTTTACGTGAGAAGACGACATACTTCTAAACAATAGGATTCAATCGTATACGTCGACATTACTTCACTAAAATTTAATGTGAATGTGAACAGGATAACATTTGGAAACTCGAACTGGAAATTATTAATTAAAAAGCTTTTGTTTAAAGACGGTTTTACACGGCGATCTGCCAAGCAAGGTATTGGTTAGAGAGCCTACATTCTCTCTATATAGGCTCTGTAATATTGGTCTAGTGCGACAGCCATTTAGTGGTGGTACTTGTGGAACTAACAGAATTAGCAAATTAGCAGTGAAGTAATGTCGCTGTATACGATTGTATCCTACACTTTAGAAGTATGTCGTCTTCTCACGTAAATAGTAGTGGCAGAAGCAAGTTCTCAAACAAATTAAAAGCAAAATACCTATGCTTTGTATTTCGACGAAACAAAAGTCAAGCTAAATTTGCAGTGTGTGAGGGCTGACAGTTGCTTTATTGTGAAATATAAGGTGCTCTGGAATTGGAAAGAGCACAGAAAAACGTAGCATGATACGAATCCGTGTATGTGCACTATATGGGGATAGTAAATGGGAAATGCCTTTACGCTCGTTCCCGTCAGCCACCGCCAAGTGTCAGCTTGGTTTTCACGTCGAGTAATATTACGGCCCACGAACTTCGTTTGTTCGTTCCGGGCTTCCTTTGTTCACACGCATCCTCCACTTGACTGCCATCTGGCGGTCGTAATCATTCGACACGACTCGGCATGATTCGGGAAGTTGCCTTCGAAGCATAGCGTACTAAGAATCGATGAATCGTTGGAACTTAGAATCGTCACGGCTCGGAAACACGCAGTCGTTCTTACGATTCTTTTGAACGACGATTCGTCCGTATCACGATTCGATTCTTACGATTCTTTATTTAGAGTCGTTCAAATGAACGACTCATTCACGAATCGCCACAACTCTAGGGCTCACAGGCTCACGAGGGTCATGCCCGCCATGGCTGTTACGAGAGTGCAGCGAAATATGCTCCTGCGTTCTGTAGGGGCATACAGGACGACAGCGGGAGGGGCGGTACTATTACTAGTGGGGCTTTGTCCCCTGGATATCAAAATCAGGGAACAGGCTGCATGGTATTGTTTTAAAAAGGAAAAAAAAGGATAAAATAGTTGAACTGATGGGGACACTTGGGCACTAAATCTGAAATTAAACATAGGGGGAGGAGCTATGGCAGGAGCAATGGGATAATGACGAAACAGGTTGTCGAACACACGAACTGCTACCTAATATCAAGGAGCGACTCCAGTTCAAACATCTCAAGCCATCAAAAGGACTGCTGCATTTTCTTACTGGACATGGACCCTACCCGGCATACCTATGTCGGTTTGGGAAACGGGCTACACCAACGTGTGATTGTGGGGCCCCACGGGGCACCCCGGACCATGTGGTGTATGAGTGCCAGCTCTTCGACGACGTCGCATCACAACTAAGACTTCAATCACCAAATCATTGCACGTACCACCTGCTCAGGCATGAGGACCATTTTCAAATCTTAAACAACCTTGCTAACGAGATGTCAAGCAAAGTATTAATAGGATACTTAAGCAACAATCAATAACAGATTAAACCATATTTAAACCCGATCAGGCTCTGCCGGGGCGTGGACTTGGGCAGCCGTTTCACGGCTGGGATCCGCCACGTCTAGGACTAGGTGGAGGGTGCACATTCAGACCGAATTGGACATACACCGGATTTGACAGTAGGATTAGAATTAGGTTAAGACGTAGGATAAGTTAGGATAACACCATTAGTATAAAACTGCAGCGACTCAAACATCTTGGGCCAGCCCGGTGCCAGGGGCATGCCCAGTGGTGTGAGCTCGGTGGGCACGGCCAAAAAAGTAGGTTTATAATACGCTAGCGTGCATGTAACGCTGCAGGTAGAGAAGATTAATAGTAGAACTAACACCAGCAGGGCTCAGAATGCCCATACTGGAAGTAAAACAACTAGCATTCCTAGTAACTAATTAACAAATGCTGCAGTACTTGTAATCATTAGTATAAATTAGGACCCACTAATGTATTAGGTGGTGGGTTACCATGTATCATGTTGTTGTTGAAATAAAGAACTTTTTTTTTAAAAAAAACCTGGTTAGACGTCCAATGTGAATGCATTTTCTTTAGAAGGCGACAATATGGTGCTTAATCAAAACCTTTTCGAACCTCGGGACACATCAAATCAACTTGGTTTCTTGTATCCATGGCGCAGATGACATGTTGTGTGAAGACGACTAGTTCAGTTTCATATGACGTGTGTTGGAACCCATGCTGATTTCGGTATGAAGGATTATTTGACTCAAGGTAGGTGATAATACTTGAACGCGGAATTTGCCCTAGATTTCTGCTACAAACGAATGTGCGTGATATGACGGTAGTTCTGTGAACTGCTTCAACTCCTTTTTAGTAGAGGTATGTGACCTCTTTACCAGTCACGGAGAATATTACCCTCCTCGTGGGATCTGTAGTAAAATATGAGTAAGTGTGGTGCTAACACTTTCGCAAATTTTATATAACAACTTGTTATTAAGTTTTGGCGATTGAAACTGCTTTTAAAAATCACTAATGTTGATTTCTATGACACTTATTTTAGCTACGGGAAGACTATCGGACGGTATCGACATTAATTGATTTTCCTTTTTCGAGGTACATTTTGAGAAAAAATGTAATTTATTTGTAACAATATCTGAAGAAATATACGTTGGCGACAATCTTGCAGCTATACTTTTACAAAATGTACTTGCAATTGCGGAACCTTTCCGAAATTATCTGCATTCAGTATGAGGATATTACCTATTGGTGACATTGAAAATATGTGCCAGGCAGGGACTCGAACCAGGATTTCCTGTTTGTCTCGAGCAGTCGCCTTACAACTTCGGCAATCCGATTACTCTTCTAGGGTCGACCCAAACTTCCATATGTCATACTATCTGCGACACCATCGCTCGCAACCTTACTTGGATTCCTACCATAAGGATCCAAGGAGACAAACGTTGGTATTGTGATCGTAATTTTGCCCCTCTGAAGCTTTTAATACTTATTTTCGCCAATGTCTGAAGAAACAGACATTGGTGACGATCTTGCAGACACACAAAATTTATGAAATATATTCGCAGTTGCGGAATCTTTTTGAAATTAACTGCATTAAAGATCAAGATATTACTTAAGCAGGAAGTCTGGGTTCGAGTCCCATTGCAGCACAAATTCTCGTGTGGCACCCATAGGTTATATCTTCATACCTACTGCAGCTAATGTCAGAAAGATTCCGCAGTTGCGAATAAATTTCATAAAAATGTTTAATATTTCGGCTTTTGTTTTTGCTATTTTCTATTTCGGGTTCTGTTCCGTGCTCTAATGTCTGGACGAAGATTTTTGTGCCACAAGCAACAGTAACATATGACCAACACCCGAGAAGATAAGTTGTCTCCGTATTTACTGAATGTTTCACGCATTGCCCTCCTAATGTTATAACTCGCTTCTGTTAAAGTTTTAAACATGGCTCCGTATTATAACTTGCTTCTGTTCGTTTCTCCCAATTTGTGTATTTCCATGCATGGAGGGATTTACTTATACATTTATTTATTTACTTATACATGCATTGTAGCTATAAATTGTGTCATGAACGAAACTCTTCAGGGATGTGGAAAGACTGATGTTAAAGAAACAGCAAGTGCCTGCTATTTCTATCACGCTTGCCAAAATTAATGTGGATCGGTTTCTGCTGCGAAGCTGCTTGCGTGCTACTGTCGTGGATCTATAGAAAGCGATTGGACAATAGTGAAAACACACGTAGGCAACAAAATATGAACGTCCTCGCCTAATCACAGATGGTGGAGCTCGGAGGCTTGGCCGCTTTCTGAAGCAGAATAGGCGGCAATCAGTGCACATCTGACAACGGAGATCAGTGTTGAAGTAGGCACAAGTGCTTCGGAGCAAAGCGTTAGGCGCACATTGTTGATTGTAGGACTCGGTTGCAGACGACGCCAATGCGTTCCCCTGTTAACCCAACGACATCGTCACTTACTATTGCGGTGGGGGAGCGATAATCAAAAGTAGTCCGTGGATCAGTGGCACGCACCAGCTGTCCGCATGTATCAATTTTCTTGTCACACCAGGTTGTGTCCCGATACGCCGTCTTCAAGCTGAATGTCTGTTCGAAACATGCGTCGCGACTCGGACACATAGTGTTGGGCGCAGTATTATGCTATCTGGGACGTTCACCTGGGCTTCCATGGCATGTCTGGTAGTAACTGAAGGCACCATGGCAGCTATGGACTACATAAACATTACTACGGACCACCGGCATCCGTTCTGGCTTATTGTCTCCGAAGGCGATTGTGTTATCCAGCCGGATAACTGACCGCTTCATATGGCCAGAATCTTTCTGAGGTGTTTTGAAAACCATGATAGTGAACTCGCGTTGATATTTTGCCTACGAATTCGACTGAGCTGAGCCCGATCGGAAACAAATGGGAAGCCATCGGGCGCCAGTTCCGCGACCACAACTATCACTACGTGATTCATGAGGTTTGTGTGAAAGTGCGAGAGACCTCTGGCCACATATATCGGGAAACGTGCCAAGGGCTTGTCGAATCCATGCCTCACAGAATCACTGCTGTACTGGGTTCCAAAGGAGAACCGACACGCTTTTGAGAAATCGTTATAACGTTTTATCTTTTTTCTTCCGCCAGCAGAAACCGTCAGTCGCAGGCAGTCGGCCCATGAGGAGGTGTAGTGAGTTCTCGTGTGGTTCCAGTAAGTCGTAAAATGACGGAACAAAATTAAGGCAGCGTTTTTCATCAAATTTTGCCAAAAACGTGGCGACATCGAAGTGGAAACCATTCACAAGATTCAACATGGTTTCGGGAACGACTGCATGAGCAACGCGCTTCGAAGGTGGGCGCACATCAGTGACAGCGAACTGCGTTCAAGCAGACCCCCAATAGACCAAGGTGACAATGTCATTGGGTAAGAGTGAACTTTGATAATGGGAGAATGTCATATCACACTATGAGAAGTTGCAACTGAGATAGGTGTTTGCTGAGCGGCGCAAACGACAGGATATGAGGGCAGTTTTGACGTTGCGGTTGATCATGGAAGCAAGACTAAAGAAAAATCAACACACTTTGATTGTCGACCTGGAAAAGCGTTCGACAATGTAAAATGGTGCAAGTTCGAAATTCTGAGAAAAGTAGAGGTAAGCTATATGTACAAGAGCCAACAGGGAATAATAAGAGTGGGCGACCGAGGCCGAAGTGCTCAGATTACAAAGGGTGTAAGACAGGGATGTAGTCTTTCGCCCCTACTGTTGAAACTGTCCGCCCCCGGTAGCTGAATGGTCAGTTGACGGCCTGTCAATCCGCTGGGCCCGGTTTCGATTCCAGGCTGGATCGGGGAATTTTCTCCGCCCAGGGACTCGGTGTTGTGTTGTCCTCATCATCATCATCATCGACTGCAGGTCGCCGAAGCGGCGTCGGATTGAAAGACCGGCACCCTGCGAACGGCCTGCCCGACGGGGTGCCCTAGCATACGATTAAATAAAATAAAACTGTTCAAACTGTACATCGAAGAAGCAATGATGGGAATAAAAGAAAGTTTCAGCAGGGCAAATACAAATCAAGGTGAAAGGATGTCAATGATATGATTCGCCGATGACGTTGCTGTTCTCAGTGAAAGTGAAGAAGAATTACATGATGAGCTGAAAGGAACGTGTGTGTGTGAAATCTTATGGGACTTAACTGCTAAGGTCATCAGTCCCTAAGCTTACACACTACTTAACTTAAAGTATCCTAAGGACAAACATACACACCCATGCCCGAGGGAGGACTCGAACCTCCGCCGGGTTCAGCCGCACAGTCCATGACTGCAGCACCTGAGACCGCTCGGCTAATCAAATGGTTCAAACGACTCTGAGCACTACGGGACTTAACATCTGTGGTCATCAGTCCCCTAGAACTTAGAACTACTTCAACCTAACTAACCTAAGGACAGCACACAACACCCGGTTATCACGAGGCAGAGAAAATCCCTGACCCCGCCGGGAATCGAACCCGGGAACCCGGGCGCTCGGCTAATCCCGCGCGGCTGAAAGGAACGGGCAGTCTAATGAGTACAGAGTATGGTTTGAGAATAAATCGAAAAAGACGAAAGTAATGAGAATTAGCAGAAATGAGAACAGCGAGAAACTTTACATCAGGGTTCATGGTCAAGAAGTAGATAAAGTTAAGGAATTCTACTACTTAGACAGTAAAATATCCAATGACGTACGGAGCCAGGACGACATGAAAAGCAGACTAGAATTGGCGAAAAAGACATTTCTGCCGAAGAGAAATCTACTAGCATCAAACATGGGCCTTCATTTGAGGAAGAAATTTCTGAGAAGGTACGTTTGGAGCACACCATTGTGTGGTAGCGAAACGTGGACTGTGGGAAGACCGGAACAGAAGAGAGGCGAAGCATTTGAGATGTGGTGCTACGGACGATTACTGAAAATTATGTGGACTGATGAGGTCGGGAATGAGAAGATTCTCCGAAGAATCGGCGAAGAAAGGAATGTACGGAAAACACTGACAAGGAGGACAGGATGCTAGGATATGGGTTAAGGAAAAAATGTTCAAATGTGTGTGAAATCTTATGGGACTCAGCTGCTAAGGTCATCAGTTCCTAAGCTTACACACTACTTAACCTAAATTATCCTAAGGGCAAACACACACACACACATGCCCGAGGGAGGACTCGAACCTCCGCCGGCACCAGCCGCACAGTCCATGATTGCAGCGCCCAAGACCGCTCGGCTAATCCCGCGCGGCCACGTGTTAAGACTTCAGGCAAAAACTTACATTGTACTAGAGCGGGCTGTAGAGGGTAAAAACTGTAAAGGAAAACAGAGACTGGAATTAGAAAAAAATGCAGCAGCTCCATCATGATGATGCATCCGCCCATTCTAGTCATCTCATTCGTAAGTTCGTCACGTTTGTACGTAGTTGTTAGAATCCGAAGGATCCTGTAGAGGCTCTGAAAGATGTTCGATAAAAAAAATGTTGAGAGGCACTCGGAAGCCCAGTTGAGCTGTCTGGCCCAGTAGCTGAATACTCGGCCCTCTTTCTGGAGAAGTTCAAGAACATCTATCCATGTCCTGTCTTTTGTTTTTACATTTACGTGTTTTTCGTGAAAGCTTCTTTTTGTATGGTCGCAGTTTCATCCTTTTCAGGCTGTTTTCCGGTAGTGTGCTAGTGGCTCCATCTGTGCCGACGCCACCATTCCAGGACGTGCTACTGTAGCTCCGCGGTCGCTCGTAACTCATATTTTACAGCAGCCGGCGTGACGCGTGGTCGCTGCCCTCTGAAAGGCACTCGCTGAGCCACGAGCCTCCGTGTTTTTAGGGCCTTTCTTCCCGTCCGGCAGCCTGCAGGAGCCGCTAGCCGGAAGCGCAGGTCTGCGGTCTTTTTCCAGCTGTCCCGCATCTGCGGCGTGGCTGGGACCGGCCACAAGGCGTGACGGCGCAAGCGCGCCGTGGGAACGGCGGAGCAGCCGTCCCTGCTGGCCTTCAGCTCGCCTCTGCTGGAACATCGGCGCAGGCGGTCTTCCACAGCTGCCGCTCTACAGCTCTGTGCAGCAGGTCGCTTAAATGTCTTAGCCGAGCCGAGAATTTGCCTCGCTGCCGAGTTACACCGACGAAAATAAACATACTACGCCCGAACAGGTCGTGAAGGCTCATCGGTACCGGCCGACCGCCGTGTCATCCTCAGACAATGGATAAAATTTACAGACGCGCGAAATTTGGCACGGACTTCAATGCGAGATGCCTTTAATAGGTTCCACAACGAAACATTGTCTCGAAATTTGGTAGAAAATCCGAAGAAATTCTGGTCGTATGTAAAGTACACAAGCGGCAAGACGCAGTCAATACCTTCGCTGCGCAGTGCCGATGGTACTGTTACCGACGACTGTGCCGCTAAAGCGGAGTTATTGAACGCAGTTTTCTGAAATTCCTTCACCACGGAAGGCGAATGGAATATTCCAGAATTTGAAACACGAACAGCTGCTAGCATGAGTTTCTTAGAAGTAGATACCTTAGGGGTTGCGAAGCAACTCAAATCGCTTGATACGGGCAAGTCTTCAAGTCCAGACTGTATACCGATTAGGTTCCTTTCAGATTACGCTGATACACTAGCTCCCTACTTAGCAATCATATACAACCGCTCGCTCACCGATAAATCTGTACCTACAGATTGGAAAATTGCGCAGGTCGCACCAGTGTTTAAGAAAGGAGGTAGGAGTAATCCATCGAACTACAGACCTATATCATTGGCGTCGGTTTGCAATAGGGATTTGGAGCATATACTGTATTCAAACATTATGAATCACCTCGAAGGGAACGATCTATTGATACGCAATCAGCATGGTTTCAGAAAACACCGTTCTTGTGCAACGCAGCTAGCTCTTTATTCGCACGAAGTAATGGTCGCTATCGACAGGGGATCTCAAGTTGATTCCGTGTTTCTAGATTTCCGGAAAGCTTTTGACACCGTTCCTCACAAGCGACTTCTAATCAAGCTGAGGGCCTATGGGGTATCGTCTCAGTTGTGCGACTGGATTCGTGATTTCCTGTCAGGAAGGTCGCAGTTCGTAGTAACAGACAGCAAATAATCGAGTAAAACTGAAGTGATATCAGGTGTTCCCCAGGGAAGCGTCCTGGGACCTCTGCTGTTCCTGATCTATATAAATGACCTGGGTGACAATCTGAGCAGTTCTCTTACGTTGTTCGCAGATGATGCTGTAATTTACCGTCTAGTAAGGTCATTCGAAGACCATTATCAGTTGCAAAGCGATTTAGGAAAGATTGCTGTATGGTGTGGCAGGTGGCAGTTGAAGCTAAATAACGAAAAGTATGAGGTGATCCACATGAGTTCCAAATGAAATCCGTTGGAATTCGATTACTCGATAAATAGTACAATTCTCAAGGTTGTCAATTCAACTAAGTACCTGGGTGTTAAAATTACGAACAACTTCAGTTGGAAAGACCACATAGATAATATTGTGGGGAAGGCGAGCCAAAGGTTGCGTTTCATTGGCAGGACACTTAGAAGATGCAACAAGTCCACTAAAGAGACAGCTTACACTACACTCGTTCATCCTCTGTTAGAATATTGCTGCGCGGTGTGGGATCCTTACCAGGTGGGATTGACGGAGGACACCGAAAGGGTGCAGAAAAGGGCAGCTCGTTTTGTATTATCACGTAATAGGTGAGAGAGTGTGGCAGATATGATACGCGAGTTGGGATGGAAGTCATTAAAGCAAAGACGTCTATTTACGAAATTTCAGTCACCAACTTTCTCTTCCGAATGCGAAAATATTTTGTTGAGCCCAGCCTACATAGGTAGGAATGATCAAAATAAGAGAAATCAGAGCTCGAACAGAAAGGTTTAGGTGTTCCTTTTTCCCGCGCGCTGTTCGGGAGTGGAATGGTAGGAAGATAGTATGATTGTGGTTCGATGAACCCTCTGCCAAGCACTTAAATGTGAATTGCAGAGTAATCATGTAGATGTAGATATTGAAGTTTATATGGTCAGTACACCGCTCTCCCGACCGTTGCCAGTTTTCGTGACTGGAGCCGCCACTTCTCAGTCAAGTAGCTCCTCAATTGTTCTCATGAGAGCTGAGTTCATCCCGCTTGCCAACAGCACTCGGCAGACCCGGACGGTCACCCATCCACGTGCTAGCCAAGTCTGTTACCACTTACCTTCGGTGATCTGACGGGAACCGGTGTTACCACAGCAGCAAGGCCGTTGGCATAACGCCGTAAATGGAAATTGTTTTACGACGAAGCATAGATCTTACAGATATCAAAACACCTGTTGTCCCACGAAGGATTTTAGTCTGCTTGCACTTTGATAACTAACAAAAATAACAAAGGCTGTGAATTTTTAAGTCACACACATGGTTACGACATTACTGATGGTGTTTTACTGTTGAGGATGTTCAAAATGCAGTCCATCAGCAGCAATACAATGATTGCAACGCTGCGGAGCACAACGACAATCATGTGTTAACGATTGCCATTGGAATGGCAGGCTATCACAAGCACCTCTCTCATGTCATCCAGTGTACGTGGCTTTGCGCTGTGGCCGGGATCCTTAGAATTCCTCTAAGGAAACATGTCTCTAACCCGCTCTCAATAAACTTTCATCCAGGAATTGCCGCGCGCCACGATGGTAATATGATCGAGTTCCATCTCGTTTTTTTTTAAACTTTATCACTGAGCAGTTGGTACAATTTATTCCTGCAACCTGCTATGCTACTTCACGCTTTTCACTGTGCCTTTAAAAATGAATCGTCCTACAATTCCTCTGACAGACATACCACACTGATAACTCAGGAAGATTAACAGCTTTTTCTTCCGTAAAATGGGGATTATCTCTTAGACACTACACAGAGCTATGGCGGTTGATGATTCCGTTCAGTTTAAATGTCGCCTCATCAGACCAAACAATGAAATCAGTCAACTGTAAATTTTCGCAAATCCATTCATAAAATTCGTGGCGCCTTTCCCGGTTCGTCCTTATTCAGGTCCTGAAGCAATCTGGGTAAGTAGGGTTTCCATTTATCTTGTTTAAAAATGCTGTGGACACTTGGGTTGCTTAAACCTGATTCACACGCAGCTTACCGTATGGATTTCTTTTGGTATCTTGTGGAAGCTTGTACCACAGTTACGCAGCTTACTGTATGGAGTTCTTTTGGTATCTTTCGAGTACCACAGTTTCCATCTCTCCTTCGTCCGCCACAGATTTCTTCCTGATATATCGTCCCTTTTTCTGATCACGCATACTACCTTCCCTCTCAAATCCATCGCATAATTTCGTTACTGTTAGCACGTGACGGTGGCGCAGTATCAAATTTTACCGCGACCGTCTCTGCACTTCTTTAATGTTTCTACAGTTCCAATAACGCTTTAAAATCCACTTTCTTTGCTCCAGGTTCCCAGCCATTTAGTTACTTTTGTGAATTTGCTGGCAACGAAAATAAACAACTGAGAAAAATTTATGGCTGCACACACGAGTCGTGAGAGGAACGTATAATTAAAATTGGATCAGGCTATCATTAATGCCTCTTCAGTTGTTAAACTTCAAAGAATGTAAACCCCTTTGCGGGACACTCTGTATGCGCAAATGTTCATCACATGAGTATGAAGAGATTTAACTTTCATTCCATTCGGAGCTGATGTCCATGATCGACATTATCATAAGTTCTGAACCCCGCGGGAACGAATACACATTTGCCTCAGAAGCTAACAGCTTTCGAAACCATCTTGAGAAATCTCTTGTCAATTCTGAAACATATTTTGTGTCAGTTCATGAAGGCTGGTTGAGGGCTAGTAGGGAAATCAACTTCTCATCTGCATCCAAGACAGGCTCTATGTGTGACAAATTAGGGACCAGTTAGACCAGTCAGGGATTTGCTCAACTAAGTTACGGGAATACAGCCGGGGGACGTTTTTGACAGCAGCCGATATGTCGACAGGCGACCTCCCTGACATTTTCAAGGTAAAAGTCGAGAAAGTAAGCGGTGGGCAACTGAATTTAATACCTGAGTTTGGAGAGCAATTCCGTAAAGATAACACACGCAAACACACACACACACACACACACACACACACACACACACACACACACTTTAAACACGCTCACTACACAACCAAAGATGACCGACACTATAAGTTAACGATGGTCAAAATTACTAAACAACCGTTATGTAGCATTAACTCTATCCCTCTGTTTCTTGACAAGGGAAAAACTGGATTTTACGCAGAATTTAAGCAAAAACCTCCATCTCTCTTTACAAGGTTACTTGATGGTTGCCGGCCGCGGTGGTCTAGCGGTTCAGGCGCTCAGTCCGGAACCGCGCGACTGCTACGGTCGCAGGTTCGAATCCTGCCTCGGGCATGGATGTGTGTGATGTCCTTAACTTAGTTAGGTTTAAGTAGTTCTAAGTTCTAGGGGACTGATGACCAGAGATGTTAAGTCCCATAGTGCTCAGAGCCAACTTGATGGTTTTCAACTCCTTACTTAATAACACTACCTCAAAGGCTCGAAGAGCATGCAAAAACCTCCGTGTTGTTGTATTTCGTTCAATGACCGGTGCCAAAACTAAGTTCTGAAAAGTCACTTTGTTCGGCTGTTGCAAGCGTGTGCATCTCGTGGTCGTGCGGTAGCGTTCTCGCTTCCCACGCCCGGGTTCGATTCCCGGCGGGGTCAGGGATTTTCTCTGCCTCCTGATGGCTGGGTGTTGTGTGCTGTCCTTAGGTTAGTTAGGTTTAAGTACTTCTAAGTTCTAGGGGACTGATGACCATAGATGTTAAGTTCCATAGTGCTCAGAGCCATTTTTTGCAAGCGTGTGCGACGCTTATGCTCGATGCACCAATCCTCCTTGGTCCTGCTAGCCTGACCAATATATGACATGCCACATACGCAAGGTATATGTAGACACCTGCCTTACGGAAACCAATATTCTCATTAACGGAACCTAAAAGGAGCCTAATCTTAGATGGAGGTCGGAAAACACATTTGACACCACATTTCCACAAAATACGACCAATCGTGCTGGAAATGCTCCCTGTGTAAGGAAGAAAGACCGTAGACCTTCGTGTCAACTCGGTATTGTCATCACTCGTCGGTGCACGGTTGGTCGATAGCGTAACGCGAAAGATGATCGAGATAAATCACCCAACAAACTCTAAGTGTCTGAAATGACGTTGGCCCTGTTAAGCAAGGTATGAAGTACTCCTTCACGCTGAGCCAGACGGTGATAACTATCAGCCTGCAGATACAAGTCAGTTCCTATAAACAGCGTGCCCCAGTGTACCATGAACCTCCCTCCTGACCAACATGTCAAAGAAGGAAAGGCAGCCTTCCTTTTCCCTCTCCATCGTGAATATTCGTATGGATCGAACTCAGGTGTCCTAAGAAGTCGACCAAATTCTCGCCGTCATGAGGCCAAACAACAAAAGTATCGCCTAAATATCTGAAAAAACACGCAAGTTTCAAAGTCGCCGACTCCATCGCACACTCTTTGACGTCTTCCATAAAGAAATGTGCAATAATAGGTCCCTCGGTCATAGTACTGATGACTGAATAAAAAGTAAGTGGAAGTCAACACACGTCGAAATAGGTTAGTTAATTCAACATCAAACCTAAGTTCAGTTAACTGTAACGAATCAGACAGAGGAACACAAGAGAGGGAGACCACATCAGAACTTACTAGAACATGAGTCATTCGAATGCATTCCCTCTAATCAACGTAAGAAATGCTCTTAATGTGATGCTCAAACCGACAATCTAGTGGGCTCAACAGAGTAGAAAGGTGTTTTGCTACACGACAGGTCGGAGCACCAATGTTACTCACAATAGGACGAAACGGATCCCCTTCTTTGTGGATTTCAAATCTTACACTACAGATTAATGTCTACGATAATGGACGGCAACTCATCTTGTAGATGGGTGTGACCTGTGGATTCTTCCAATCGCTGGGCACAATTTTTGGTTCGAGGGATCTTGGAGACATTACAGACTTATTCAGTTTCAGCGATTGAGCTGTTCATCTACGTTACAGATAGCATATCACTTATCTTTGCAGTGGTGTGACAATTACAGCTGGGCATGTGATAAAAATGAAGGGAAACTTAGCGCAAACATAGGTCCGAAAAGGCAGATTTACGGCTTTTTATTTTGTGTGTGGGCGTCAGTAAAATGTTTTCAAATTCAAGCAGAAAGTTGTTTGAAATGTCGTGAAATGATCTCGCTGCAACGAAAACGCAATTTGTTTCAATTAGTGGCATCGCAACCCTCTCATCATATCCGTGACACACTCTCTCTCCTATTTGGCGATAGTACAAAATGAGCTACCGTTTCGTTGTACGTACTCTGTCGCTACACAGCAATTCTCTACAGAGGGCTAACAAGTGTTGTGTAGGCAACCTCTTTAGTAGACTAGTTGCATGTTCTGAGCGTTGTGCCAACAAAAGGTAGTCTTTGGTTTGCCTTCCCCACAACATTATCCATGTGGTGGTTCTAATTTAAGTTGCTCCTGATTGTAATTCCTAGATGTTTAGTCGAGTTCGCAATGTTTACATTTGTGTGATTTATCGTGTAACAGAAATTTAATGGATTGCTTTTTGTATTCAAGTGGATGACCTCACATTTTTCCTTATTGAGAGACCATTGCCACTTTTCGCACCATACAACGCATTTCTAAGTTATTTTACAACTGATTTTGATCTTCTGGTCTTTGGTATCTGAAACTTGAGAAATTCGAGCTCATACGGAAGTTTTTCGATAACCGTTTTTCCAACAGACAAGTCCTGAAAGGAGCACGAAAGCAAAGGGTTCGTAGTGGCACCACAAATAAGCAGAGATCATATGGTGACCACTGTAGTGTAGAAGTACATTACGTGGTTCGGAGATGCTTCGACGCACATAATGTTCACCGTAATTTAAAACGGTGTAATATTGTCACACATTTAGCGTGTTGAAGTTTCTAAATAATATAACACGTCACCTAAAACTAGCTGGTTAAGACCTAAACGAATCGATTCCACATCATTTTAATTCACAGTTAATACGTCTGCACAACACACAAGCGGGTTCCTCTTGGCCCTCTAATAACACGTGCCTGCAGCTGATCAGTTCCGAGAAGTCGAGTGTTTGGATTCAGTACGAAACGGCCAGCTGAAAGTAAACTGGAGTTCCCACTGAGTTCCTGGCACTGCCGGAACACAAAAGCCCCAACTGTTGCAGCTCTACTTCTGTGAACTTCCCTTCATGGAAGTGAACGAATGAATCATTTAAGACCATTGATTCAACTTGTTAGATGACCCATTTCAGTGAGCAACCCTTATCGAACGAATATAACCTGATCGAACGAATATGACACTCTTGTCTTGATGTCGTAAGAGGTTCTGCTACTGTCTTACATACTTATCATTTCACTTTACGTCCCTACAGTTTCACAGAACACTAAGTAATGCAGGAAAATGCCCAGGGTTCCCTTGCATAATTCTATAATAATTTTATGTTGCAATGCAGATAGTTTGTGCTGCATTGGAGTCGAACAAATCCTTCTTGGTTTGCAATTTTCTAAAACATTAGTGCATTTGTCGCTAAATTTCAGAATTTTGTGTTATTAGTGAATTAAATTTATTGGTACACGTTTCTAACAAATGGTGCTCATTTTCGGGTAATATACTAGGTTACAAACTGACTTTCATATTCTCACAGAAGTCTGAGCATTTTTTAGTATCTGAAAGAAGGAAGAAGACACAACATGGTTTCTTGGGACGTTTACTGAGCGTATCGTTTATATGATCTTGCAACACTTCTGATTATTTTTATGGAGACAAGTGAGTTAGGCTGGTTGTAACAACCTAACGGTACACGTGATGGTTGAAGGTAGACACGTACAATCACGCACACGTCGCCGAAGTTGCGTCCACTGAAGTTGAGTACCTCTCTTTAAATGTCACGTGCGATCGTTGTTCCAGTGATGATTTAGCTGGGTGAAACTGTTAACAGAAAAGTGCAGGTCAACCTTATATTACTATTTACGTACTTTTCATGGAATGTCAAGAATTTATTCCACTGTTACAATTCTTGGCGCAACTCTTTCCGCAATTACTGATACACTCACCATTACCTCCTGCTATACGCACATAAATGACTGCTCCGTTTGACCTAATCGGAATATAAGTCACGAATTTAAAGAACCGATTTTAATGTTGAATCACAACCTATCAAAATTAAACATTCTGAGCAGTAATCGTTTCTACTCAAGCCGTGAACAGTGGCACTTGACTCAGGAATGCTCTCGGTTATGGCCACCGCACAATTCGTTGACTGTAATTCAAGTAAACTTTAATAATACTGGATCAGTAATAACCAACCGAGCAGTCAAAACACTTCATCTCAGGCCACGAACTGCACAACCGCTCGATGTCATCCTGTAGTGAAATCTTTGTCCCCTAGTTCTGGCCAATCAGAGGTCAGGGAAGGAAAAGCTACCGTATAAGGCCATGCAACGAGGGTTGTTCAATAAAGAATGACTATAATATTTTTGACAACATACCTTTACTCGTCCTCATAATTTTGATGGCCCTTCGTAGTCTCCCACAAATGCGATACACTTGTCGCTGCGTTTCTGCCAGTCTTCAAATACATGCTGGAAACAATTTTTTGACAGGTCCTTCAAAATCGCCTCCGCAGCTTTCACCACTGCTTCTGATGATTGATAATGCCTCCCACGAGGGCGTTTCTTCACTTTAGGGAATAGACAAAAGTTACATGCAGCTAAATCCGGACTATAGGAGGGGGGGGGGGGATGAGGGATGTTCTTCACGTTGATTTTTGCAAGATATTCAGCAACAACATTGGCAATATGCGGCTGCGCATTATCATGGCGCAGCATCCAGCCTGCTCACGGAAATGTGGTCTTCTGTGCCTAATATTTATTTGCAATGTTTTCAGGACATCCCTGTAGTATAGACCAGTTACTGATGTGTGTGCAGGTACAACGTGCTGATAAACCATTCCATGAATATCACAGAATGAGATGACCATAACTTTCCCAGCAGAAGCAACCACTTTTGCTTTTTTGGGGTTGGTGATGAAGGAGATTTGCACACTGAGCTTTGGTGTTTGCTCTCAGGATCAAAATGAATGTAGCCAAGTTTCATTACGTTTGAAAGAAACTTCGGATCTTCCTCTAACATCAACTTTAACTGCATGCAGACATGCACGCGAATGTCCTTTTGTTCGGGAATCAACAGCCTTGGAACCCATACCGCACAAACGCGTGTCATGTGTAATTTTTCTGTCATCAACGTGTGTATGGCACCCAATGAAATGTTCAGTACTTCAGAAAGTGATCATAAGGTAATTAGTCTATCCCCTCTCACAATGACAGCAGTAGTGTTGATTTTTTTCTTCCGTAAGAGCAGTAACTGGAGCACCGGGTCCACCTCCCTTTGAAATTGATTGTCTCCCCTCTTTCAACATTTTAGACCACCTTCGAGCTATGCAGTAGGGAAGAAAAGACTTCCCATAGGCCTCCTGTAACACTGCATAGGCCTCAACTAAAGATTTGTTGAGATGAAAGCAGAATTTCAAAGCCGCATATTGTTCCTCGCGAGTTCCCTCCATTCCAGCGGTAACCAATACTGAACATGTCTGACCTTGCTTGCCTCTCACAGGCGGGAACCATGAGTCCCCACAATGAAACTACTATGAAGTGTTTGTTGAACATTAAGCTAACAGAATGTCATAAGATTAAATTTTAGCGCGAAAAATTATAACCATAAAAAAATTATGATAATTCTTTATTGAACAGCCCTCATACAATCAACCAACGAGCCACGCCTTCGCTCGTGACCACGACGCTATATGCTGCACTGTGGCAGCATTTAGGCCACATTCCGCAACATTGCGGTTTGCATCAGGCCTTTTAGCTACAAGTTTTACAACCTGTTCGCTGTTTCTGGAGTAAAGCGTTTTCAGGTGCGTATGAACTTTTAAAGGAACACGACCGGTTTCGTGATCTCAAATCACAGCTTCAGATGCACATCTACAAGATAGGAAACTTACAATCGACATTATGATTAAAAAAAATAAAAAAATAAAAAAAAATAAAAAGAAAAAAAAACGAGAACAGATACCTATCCAAGTAATCTATGCCCATGACAACCAATATGAAAAATGTCAGTAAACATTTAAGCCCTGAAACAGGAAGGAGGGGGCTCAGTTGTCTCAAAATAAAATACTGTTACCTTCAACAAGCAGGGCGTCATAGTTCAAACTAACCAGTTGAAAAACTGACATGCTAAAAGCACGTTTACCCACAATGAAAACAGCAAAATAAGAAAAGAAGAAAAGGTGAAAAGCCCCAGTATCAACACTGAAAACCCATGGTTAAGAACTATTACCTCACATCGGAATGCGACGGACAGTAAATCTCCATCCGCCTCGCCGTGCAGAGGGTAACCAAACATCCCAGAAAACCGGGATTGTCCCGGTTTTCACCCCTGTGTTCCGGTGTCCCGTAAATTTGTTTCGGGACGCTCAAAAGTCCCGGAATTCAGTTTTTAAATACATTTCGTGAAACTTTCCCAAATTTTTGGGGTTTCGCTATATTAAAGGAAATACAACACAAGAAATTAATATATTTTAGCTTATTTGTCTAAAACATCCATTGTACCATACTAGTAATCACAGTATCAGTATTGATACACTCAGGCAATAATTTACTTTGAGCAGTACTTTGGCCAACAAGTAGTAAGTTGTATTATTGTAACAGAGCTATGAAACCGTCCGATTGTCACGCCACTTACTCACACACTCATTGTCAGAACAGTGTAGTAGTTGATGTTTTGTCAGACAAACTGCAATAGTTTTTTGACTGTTATTCCAAGGAATGGAATTTCATTAAGAAAGGTCGTTTTGATTACGAAGCAGAGTGTTCCGTATGTAACTGTTTTATTAGTATAGCCGGCCGAAGTTACCGTGCGGTTAAAGGCGCTGCAGTCTGGAACCGCAAGACCGCTACGGTCGCAGGTTCGAATCCTGCCTCGGGCATGGATGTTTGTGATGTCCTTAGGTTAGTTAGGTTTAACTAGTTCTAAGTTATAGGGGACTAATGACCTCAGCAGTTGAGTCCCATAGTGCTCAGAGCCATTTTTTTTTATTAGTATAATTTATGGTGGACGTTCCGACATAGTTGATCACATCAGGTCAAAGAAACAAATTAACAAATACAGTGCACCGAGCTGCAGTACAACTCTACAAAATTATTTTGTGAAAGATCAGTCAAGGAAGAGACGAAAGTTCGAGCAGCCGAGCTTACACTAGCATACCATACAGTAAAACATCACCAAACTTATAGATCTAGTGATTGTACTAATAAGCTTAACAGCATTATGTTTGATGATTCTTCCACTGCAAAAAAGTTTAGTACAGCAAGAACTTAAGTGTCATCCTTAGTGAAAGGAGTTATTGCTCCCTAGAGTGTAAAGGAAAGCCTTGAATACATCAAAAAGTCTTCTTTCTACGGGATAACCACTGATGCCAGCAATCATAAGGCCACTAAAATATTTCTCTTTGTTGTTCGTTTTTTCGGTATTAATCAGGGAATTCAGACCAAACTTTTGAAGGTGAGTTCCCTACCTAATGAAACATCTGATGAAGTTTCAAGATTTTGTGTGAACACTATCGAAATGTTTGATCTTGAGAAAAATAAATGTGTAGCATTTTGTGGAGACAACATTGGAATGTCATGAGAAATGGGTGAGTTTTTTTTTTAAAGCTGTGACTGTCTTCAGCATTACTCTGAGTTGGTAATAATTGCAAGGTATTTATTTGCAATCCCAGCCCATAATGCCAATGTGGAAAGAATATTTTCGTTCATGAATATCCAGTGGACTGATGAAAGAAACAGAATGGAGGTGGACTCTCTTGAAGCAATCCTGCAGATCCTGTACAACTACAAAATGGATTGTGCCGAGTTTTATCACTGTGTCTCAAAGAAGAAAGACATGATCAAGAAGGCTGGAGGCAGTGAAAAATACCCTTTTCTCCAAGGACAGTCAATTCCATCTACAAGTGCTCAGTAATATTAAAGCTGATGTTAATATTAATTGATTAAAAGTAGAATGGCTGTAAAATTTTGTAAAATCGTAATACATTTCTTTATTACTGTATACGTTTATTAAATATCATCAATTATACAGATAATCTAGATTATATCAATCTTTTGTATCCTCTTATTAGTTATAATAATCGGGTTAGCAAAATGTATCAACAAAACATTAAAATTTAAAATTAAGAAACTTGGGTACATGTGGAATGAGGTGTCCATTGGCACCCGGGTGAATGTGTCCCGGTTTTCACCGAAAATAATTTGGTTACCTTACACTAGCACCACCACACACGTAGCGGAGAAAGCTATAAACATTTTTGGGCGTATCTAAATACCGTGGGAATGATTGGGGCCCCGATACACAGCTCAACTATGTAAACCATAAAATGTCCGCCCACGGTAGCTGAGTGGTTCAGCCGGCACGGTAGCTCAGCGTGTTCGGTCAGAGGGCTGTGTCAGCGCGACAGAATGTCAATCCAAAGGACCCGGGATTTTCTCCGCTCAGTGACTGGGTGTTGAGTTGTCTTAATCATCCTCGTTTCATCCCCATCAACGCGCAAGTCGCCAAAGTGGCGTCAAATCGAAAGACATGCATCCGGCGAACGGTCTACCCAACGGGAGGCCCAATTTACATGACATTTTAACTATAAAATAGTTTAGCACAAAAATCGTTAAGACCAAAATGGACCAGAAGCAAGAGCGTAGAACAACAAGCACAGGATCAATAACCAAGTAGTCGAACAACTATGACACTTGTGTCCCTGAAAGGCAATCAAAGTTCGACAGTATATTCTAATGTCTTAATTCCACCTGATTGTTAAGGGTGTGTCGCAGGTATGCGGAGTGTAAAACTGTATCCCCACCACACCTTAACAATGAGATCGAGTTAAGACATACAATATCCTGTCGAACTTGGCCTTTCAAGGACTCAGTGTCACAGTTGTTCAAGTACATAGTTACTGATCCTGGTCTTGTTACAAGCTCTGTATTTCGGGATTGTGTCATCTCTGTTCTTGGTACAGTCACTGATCGATGCCCTTACCCACTTAAGGTGAGACTAAAATTTCTTAGGATTTTTTTGTCAGTGGTTAGATCTGTTTCAGTTATCATAGAGTAAGCTCCAAATCAAAAACGTAGCTGCAAAATACATTTCTTTCCAGCGTTTGGTATGAAGAAGGAAATTAATGCTTAACTTCCCACCGACAATCAGGTCACTAGAGATGGAGAGAAAGTTAGCATTGAATAAGACTGTGGAAGATATTTTGGCGTGTCTTTTTCAAAATAACCACCCCGAAAATCTAATTAGATTTGTTCGATAAGAGATTCGAGTCATCGTTCTTTCAAAAGTGCGTCCGTTTAGTATCGTATGAATTACGAATGCATGTTTAGCAAAACAAACCAAAGAAGGGTCATAAACGATGTTCGTTCCGAAAGTACGTTTCGTCCTTGTTTTTTGTAGAAAAAATTGTAAACCAGGTGACACAAACAAACATCATATGAAGGGCTTATTTAAATAGTGGTACAAGTCCATTACCTCCACTTTTCTGTGTATATTGCTTCTGAAATTAATGGTCCAAACAAACAGAAAGAAAGGTTCATCACTAGCAAGAAACCATATGTTTGAATATTTCTGGTATCTCAAGTGCGGATTTTTCAGCGCTCTTTTAACTTTATGACTCTCTATCTCAGAACGAACAAAAATGGACTTGTACCACTATTGAAATAAGCCCTTCATGTAAAACCACACCAGTTTCTCATCAAATGAATTCGCAGTTGCGAATAAGGACAACCAATCAGCTGTAGAATGGACTGGCGACAGCGAAAATCTGTGCCGGACCGGGACTCGAACCCGGATTTCCCGCTTATCGCGGGCCGTCGCCTTACATTTTTTTTTTCATTTTGTTCGGTACTGTTCGTTGCGTTTGGTCTGGGCGGATGCCACATGGAAGATTCGAATGAGAAACTCTGTGTAAACTTTCCTTACATACAGAATGTAGGTGGCGTCATCGCTCTCTAATTTCTGTGACTGCATTGAAATGATAATCATTTGCGTATCCAAGCATGTGGTACAATTCATGTCGATCAGAGGTTTTGCTCCTTTTTTTGCATGTCGCCTTCATAGTGTTGCAACTTTAATGAGCAGCATTTATGTAGATGTAGAAAGGCATTAGAAAAAACTGACAAGGTACGAGTAGGGCTCCGTACAAACTTAATTAGATATATGGACAGTTCATCCATACCGGGAAACGAGAATGGCGACCATTTTTGTCTTTTATCGACATTGATACTGGCAAGGTATCGGTCCCAGGGAAACCAAGATTTTGGAGAATGTTTTAATTTCAACTATATAATTGTGACATGCAGGAGGTAGGCGATCATTATTATAATATTCATCAGTTCTCCATTCAGGCTGACAGGGTCGTAATGGTGAACGTCAAACGTCACGCAAGGAATGACTTTGTTGCTTAATTTATCCATAACGTACACTGAAGATCCAAAGAATCCGATATAGCTGCCTAACATCGTGTAGGGCCCCGGCGAGCACGCAGAAGTGCCACAACACCATGTGGCATGGACTCGACCAATGTCAGAAGTAGTGCTGGAGGGAAATGGCACCATTAATCCTGCAGGGCTTAACAGCACGTTTCATGGCATCCCAGATATGCTCAAATATGTTCATGTTTGGGGAGTTTGGCGGCCAGCCGAAATGTTTAAACTCAGACGAGTATTCCTGAAGCCATTCTGTAGCAATTCTGGACGTGTGGGATGCCACATTGTCCTGCTGGAATTGCCCAAGTCCGTTGGAATGTAGGTAATCAGACAGGATGCTTACGAACGTGTCACCTGTCAGAGCCGTATCTAGACGTATTAGGGGTCCCATATCACTACACCTGCGCACGACCCACATCATTATAGAGCCTCCACCAGGTTGAACAGTCCGCTGCTGACATTCAGGGTCTATAAATTCATGAGACTGTCTCCATACCCGTACACGTCCACCCGCTCGATATAATTCAAAAGCAGACTTGTCCGACCAGCCAACGCGTTTCCAGTCATCAATAGTCCGATGTCGGTGTTGACGGGTCCAGGCGAGGCGTAAAGCTTTATGTCGTGCAGTCATCAAGGATACACGAGTGAGCCTTCGGCTCCCAAAGCATATATCGATGATGTTTCGTTGAATGGTTCGCACACTGACACTTGTTGATGGCCGAGCACTGAATCTGCAGCATTTTGCGCAAGCGTTGCACTTCTGTCACGTTCAACGATTCTCTTCAGTCGCCTTTGGTCCCATTCTTGCACGATCTTCTTCCGGCCCCAGCGATGTCGGAGATTTGATGTTTTGCCAGAGTCCTGAAATTCACGGTATACTCACGAAATGTAGGTGTGGGAAAATCCCCAATTCATAGCTACCTCGTAGATGCTGTGTTCCATCGCTCGTGCGCCGACTATAACACTACGTTCAAACTCACGTGAATCTTCATAACCCGCCATTGTAGCACCAGTTATCGATCTAACAACTGTGCCAGACACTTGTTGTCTTATGTAGGCGTTGCCGACACCAGCGACGTATTGTGCCTGTTTATATATCTCTCTGTATTTGAATACGCAAGCCTATACGATTTTCATTGTCGCTTCGGTGTATTTGTAGGAGCGATAACTGCACGTGAATACGGCGTTTCAAGTTGCATGTGAAACAAATATTCCGAAATGCGTCATATGAGGAATAAAGTCATTCCTCGCAGATGTCTGACTTTTAGGATTGCGACCCAGTCAGCCTGAATGCAGAACTGCTGATAAAACAATATCAAGTTTGACGTCGGATAACAAATGAAAAAGAAATATTTTTTCGTATGATACAATTAAAAATTAACAATTTTCTGATTTTTTAATTTACTTGTACTGTGAAACCATGTTTCTAGCCAAATTCTATAATTCTAGGTTAACGGGAAGTATTGTATAAGTTTTAATGAGTGAGTTTCCGAGCTTTAAAATACGTGACATAAATGGCTGTATCTTTTGATTGTACTGACATGAAGCTTCAATGCTTTACACCGCCAAGGGATTATGGACCTCACCATGTGACATTGGTCCGCAGGTCGTGGTCTAGTGGCTAGCGTTGCTGCCTCTGGATCACGGGGTCCCGGGTTCGATTCCCGGCTGGGTTGGGGATTTTCTCTGCCTGGGGACTGGGTCTTTGTGTTGTCATCATTTCCTCGTCACCATCATCATTCGTGACAGTGGTTAGACTGGACTGTGTACAAAAATTTGGCTGTGTAAAAAAATTGCGATTTTGTATGGGCGCTGATGACCCAGCAGTTGAGCGCCCCACAAACCAAATCATCATCATCATCATCATCATCATCATCATCATCATCATGTGACATTGGTGGTGGTGGTGGTAAGTTCCTATGGGACCAAACTGCTGAGGACATCGGTCCCTAGACTTACACTACTTAATCTAACTTAAACTAACTTGCGCTAAGGACAGCACACACACCGATGCCCGAGGGAGGATTTGAACCTCCGACGGGAGGAGCCGCGCGAACCGTGCAGAGTGCCTGAGACCCCGCGGCTACACCGAGCGGCTGATGTGACATTAATTTCAACTTGACTCACCTACCCATTCTTGAGAAAAAGGGTTTTGAACAGTCGGATAGACGGGCGAACAACGTAGTGATTCAGTAAGGGTTCCGTTTTCACAGGCTGACGCACGGAGCTCTAAAAATAACATCTTTCGAGGGAAGTATTTGTAAGTTCTAAGCCATGTCGCCTAGTTCGAAGGCGACTGGCGAAAAATGAGCGTAGTGTTTTTGAGGGGAAGCGCCGTGACCGGTGGAGACACCCTTTCCATTCGCAGGAGGCATCTGAAGGCGAACGCCGTCGGCTGCTACGGCGCTGGCGGCTCTTTTGCTTATAAACTGGTTCACCGACTAATCGGCAGTTCCACCGGTAGCCGACTGCGCTAATGTCTATTTATATGCTGCGGCGAGCGATCGGCGTGAAAGCGCACCTCCTATCCAGCGCACTTGGAATAATATTCCCGCGTTACGCTTGGCGACGCAACTTTCCTACCAAACGTAGCGAAACTGGTGTCAGCTCTAATGCTGCACTGACGGCCCTAAGCGACAGAGTGCAGTGAAAGTTGTGATAAGTTGGGCACTGCTTTCTCTCGAAAAAAGCGGCTGAATTCAATCTTGTTCCGTTATGTTCTAGGCCAGTTCTGACACGATTTTAAAAGCCTACGAGGGGTTTTTTTTAAAGTAAGGGCCGTTTTTATTTTAAAAAAAAAAGATACAAATACTTTTGTAAAAAAACTTTTATTGTCTGATTCTACACACTTTTACCTATTTTTCTACATAGTTGCCTTGTTTATTTAAGCACTTGTCATACCGTACAAGTAAGTTTTTAATTCCCTCTTCAAAGAATTCGGCCGCCTGCTTCGACAGCCAAGAGTTCACGGCCGCTTTCACTTCATCGTCGTCATTGAAGCGCTGCCCGCCAAGATGGTGGTTCAGGTACCGGAAAAGGTGAAAATCGCTAGGAGCAAGGTCGAGGCTGTATGGTGCATGGTCCAAAACTTTCCAGCCAAAAGAATCAATCAAATCCCGAGTCTTTTGAGAGGTGTGAGGCCTAGCGTTATCGTGCAGGAGCACAACTCCTTTTGTCAGCATGCCGCGCCTTTTGTTTTGAATTGCTCTGCGGAGCTTCTTTAGAGTTGCACAGTAGGCATCTGAGTTGATCGTCGTTCCTCGTGGCATAAGTCCACTAGCAAAACACCGCGCCGGTCCCAGAACACAGTTGCCATAATCTTGTGCTTTGACAGCGTCTGTTTGGCTTTGACCTTGTCGGGTGAGGTTGTGTGTCGCCATTCCATCGATTGTCGCTTGCTTTCGGGAGTGATATGGGATACCAATGTTTCATCTCCAGTGACAATTTGACTCAACATGTCATCCCCTTCTTCCTTGTAACGAATCAAAAAGTCCAATGAAGTGGCAAATCTCTTCCCTTTGTGGTCCTCTGTGAGAAGTCTGGGTACCCAACGAGAACACAGTTTCTTAAAGTTTAGGTTTTCAGACACAATTTTGTACAAAACCGATCTTAAACTTGTGGAAATTCCAAAGAAAGAGTGGAAATTGTGAATCTTCTGTCCTCACGAATCTTTGTTTCGACTGCAGCCACCAAATCATCAGTGATCACAGAGGGTCGGCCTGAGCGTTCTTCGTCATGGACATTTTGACGGCCATTTTTAAACTCTCTAACCCACTGACGCACTTTACCTTCACTCATTGCATTCTGTTAACTGACGATGAATTTCTGCAGCTGATTGGCTTCTCGCGGCCAAAAAACGTATCACTGACCGTATCTTACACGCGGCGGGCGATTCAATAATCGTAAACATTATAAAGTAGCACAGCGATGCGTACACGTCAGCTACAGAGCTGCAACTTGCATCAGTGTGAACGGGAAGGATGCCTGCAAGTGGCGCGGTGGCTTGTTGCGGCGTCCGCGCGAACTACGGGACTATACGCGCGAACGGCCCTTACTTAAAAAACAACCCTCGTACATGTCCTCTACGAGTATCAGGACCGGCCATTGAGTGCCAGACCTTACACTAGCCCCATGTTTGGCCCCATGCGGACCGAGACTCGGTTTCTCTTGGCTTCGAGTCTTTACGGAAGTATTCGGTACAGCTCAACGTTTTATTTAGTACTGCGGTGCGGCATTTTTCGGTCGGAACGAGTCTCTTCTGTTGAGCAGAATCGTGCTGTCATTGCTGTTTACCCTTCGCTATTTGCTCGTGGTACAAAGGACCTTTACGGGCCCAGCAGCTACTTGCACAAAAAGAGGCAGTCTAGCGATCTATCGTCACAAGCCCTCAAAAGTGAATGGGAATCACAGAAGAGAGGGATGAGAATTCTCAATATCTATTACGCAGTTGCGTAAACGATGGGTACTGCAAGTTTTCTTTGAAGTGACAATAAAACACCGTACAGAAAGAATGTAAATATTCAGTTGACAATCAAAGCGCAAAAACTAACAACGATTGACACACGAGTTTCATTGTTCTGTACGTCAAGAAGCACTTCGTGCTAAATTTTCAAGCATGGAGCACGTAACGAAATTGGTAAAATTTCTGAAGTCGCAAGCATTATCCACTGTGTGTTGCAACTGTTTTCGATGGAAGTGAACGAAAAGGATGGAGACCTTATATACTACTGCAAAATACGTTGGTTAAGTTAACGGGTATGCTTGGAACGATTTTTCAATTTAAAACCCGCTATTGTTGAATTTATGAAGATAAAAGTAGATCAGTAACAAAATTTGAACATCCAGAATGGTTTGCAGAAGTCGCGTTTTAAGTGGACATGGGTGCACACTGCCCACAGTGAGACACTGCAAGGTGAAGACAACTTGCTGACGGTGCATTTGAAAAGAAAATCGCATTGCAGACGGGATAAATTCCGACGAACACACTCCAGATCCCTTACCTCATTGACTTTAAAGGAAATGCGAGGTCTGAAGGATTCATTTGGCCTAAAAGAATTAAAAGAACAGTTTTCTATACGTTATGAACACACTGCCAATCAGTATATGAAATTAATGTCAGAAAAACTAATAATACATAAAATTTACATGCATCCTATGTAGATGACAAGCTTATAAGTTATTAGCATAAGCAACAATACAACACAGGAATTAGTTTACTCTTTTCTGGTAGATCGCGGACAAAATACAAGAAGTAGTCCATGGGGATATTCTTTAGCTTACAACTGTGAGGATTATCGCTAAGAATTTTCTCTTTCTTGTTTTAGCTTATAGGAAATGATTGCAGCAGAAAATATTGTACGCTTTTCGGCATAAGAATCGAGGACATTAGAGCCAAATGCAGATTGGATTGCTGCCTGGTATTAACTGAGTAAAAGCTGACAATTCTTGGGAATGAGCTCATATTGCTTGCAGTAAATGGTATAAAAGAAAATATACATTGAGAGGCCAGTGCCAGAATTTCAAGACTTCTGAACAGTGGCCGACAACAGGTTCGCGAACTTAACCACATATTGCTCGAACTGCCCGTTTCTGAGACAAAAATAACCTTCGTGAATGTGAAGAATTATACTAAAATCTAATGCCGACAATCATAAGCGAATTAAAATAAACAACATAGATTAATTTTCATGTTGGGCTATGACATTTTGCAGATATTGTTCTAATGTTCGATATAGCAGCATTCAGTTTTTCAACAAGATCCTGGACAGGGGCTTTCCAAGACGGCTTACCATCTATCTGAACACCTAGCAGTTTCGATTGTTTAGACTCACTAATTATATGTCAATTACGAGTATTCAGAATGTTCGTTTCGGTTTACCTGTGTATTAGAAAAACTGAGCATCAATTTATTTGTCATGAACTTATGTCTTGAACTACACTGTTTGATACATTGCCTATGTTGCACTCATAGCCTTCGCTATCAACCTAGTGCCATCTGCAAACAGAAATACTTTGGAACCGCTTCTCATTTATATAATAGTGAAGGAAAATCGTTGAAGAAGCCAAGGCTCACCAAGGGCTGTAGCGCTATCAAAGAAGAAAACGTCGTCCCAACAATGACCATTAAGGCAACCCCCCCCCCCTCCTCCTCTCTACCTAACCATGACTGAGATGCCACCCCGCAGACGATCTTGTTACTATGGAAAATGGCCTTTTGGTCTCTGTTCATAAAGTAAGAGACGATACAGTTGTGAGCTATTGCTCTTATTTCATAATGGTCGGGCTTATATAGTAATATCTTGTGATCTTCGCAAGCAAACAGCTTACTTAAATCAAGGAAGGTGCCTAATGTTCGCAACTTTGGGCTCAATCCGTCCATGTGTCTCACACAGCAAAGAGAATATGGCATTTGCAAGTTACCAAAGCGTTCTAAAACCAAAATGTACGTGTGACAGCAAATTAGCCTAACTGAAACGATCAATTATTCTTATATATACAGTCTTTTCAGTAATAATAAAGGGAATAGTTCGTAGTAATTGACGTTCCCCAAGCAACTGCTTTAGCCCCTCTGCTGTTTCTATTTGAGATAAATGATTTTGGGTATAATTTGAGCCCCAATTTTAGATGTTTACAGATGATGCTGTCATCTATCGTCTATTAAAGTCATCAGAAGATCCAAATAAATTGCAAAGTGATATAGAGAAAATATTTGTATTGAACGAAAAGTGTCAGTTAAATCTAAATAACGGCAAATGTGAAGCCATCCACACGAGTACTAAAAGAAATCCTCTCAATTTTTGTTACACGATAAATCGCACAAATATAATGATTGTCAATTCCATTAAATGCTTAGGAACTATGATTACGAACAACTACAATTGGAACTATCAGCTATATAATTCTGTGGGGGGAGGGGGGATCGAACAAACACTGCTTTTTACTGGCAGAACACTAGAAGATGCAAGAAGTCTACTGCCAAAGAGACTGTCTACACTACGCTTGTCCGTCCTCCGCTAAAGGACTGGCGGAGGACGTCGGAAAAGTTCAAAGAAGAGCAGCTAGTTTTTTACTATCAGGAAATAGAGGAAGGGTGTCACGGTTATGCTAGAAGGTTTGGGGTGGAAACCATAAAAAACAAAAGCACATTTCGTTGCGGCTAGATCTTTGCACTGAATTTTAATCTCAAAATTCCTTCTTCGAATGCGAAAATATTTTTTGGCGCCAATCTAATTTCCAAACTTATTTTATTTGGCTACCAGTTTCGTCGAATTACGGACGCCTTCTTCAGGCCCTATGTATAGACAGCAATGGTATCAGTATGAAATAGATAACCAACAATGGGGGTGGTGCAAGTAATATACAGTGGTAATATGTAAAAACATAACAATACCAAACAGTACAGGACGTTACATAAAGTAACTTCCTGTACTGCTTGGTATTGTTATGTTATTAGATATTACCACTGTATATAAGATTTGCGCCACCTCCCTTTTTTGTTTATCTATTTAATACTAGTACCATTGCTATGTGTCCACAGGGCCTGAAGATGGCGTAGTAAATCGCCGAAATTGGTAGCCAAAAAAAAAAGTTTGGAAATTAGACGGCTAAAAAGGTGTTCTATTTGACATCCTATAGAGAACAGCTGAGTCCCGCAACCACCTCTGAAAAGATGGGCGTACAGAGACTGTAACGAAATGATTTTGTATGAGTCATTTTCATTAGATTTTATGTCAACATACGTAGGAAAACTGAAAAATATTAAATTCTAACAGAATGGTGACGTACCCAAACAAATGTCAGTTTCTTCGCCCACGGAATGGAGACAAAAGTGTGCACCGAAAACACACTTTTTGAGGACATCGCAAAACGACCACTTAACGCGGATAGAGAACGAAATTTAGAATGTCACAATCGAATTCTGATCAAAAAAGCATGTACCGTCCACGGGCTATGTTCCACCCCCTAGCCCCAATTTGAAAAATGAAGTTTAAATCAAAGCACCTTTAAAGTTATGGATTACATTTTTTGTAGTTACGTTACACATACCCCTGGTCAAAGACTCTGGACCACTCAGATGTCCTTCCAGACCCAAAAGGAGGTTCTCCTCCACCTCCTTCGTGGCCATGGTGCTCCTGCGGCCGTCTGTGGCAACTTCTGCCATCCGCTGCTCTGCTCACTCGATACGCTCTTGTGCAGAAGCTGTAACAGTCTGGTCCGATCTCAAGTTTGAGCTCGTGATTAATTTGTATGATGACTGCGAGGGCGTCGTTGAATTATATGTTGTCAATTTTTTTCCTGCTATGACTGGTTTATGGATACACTTTTCCACAAATCGGCTTTTAACTCAATAACGGTGTTCCCGGTGAAGTTAGGATGACCACTACAATGAAGTAGGCATCCCAGACAAGAATTTTATCTAAATATAATAATCGAGTTTTGGAAATTATCAAGAGCCGTGGTTAAAAAATTTGCTGTTTTGAAGAGAGCGCCACAACGCGTAGTGTGAAGCAGTCGCCCTCCGTTTCTGGCGGTGGCGTCGCTGTGGTAATCGCAGCTTTGGTGTCTCCCTCTGGTGGGAAAGCGGAAAGGTTACCTGTTCACGTGCATTTAACCCATTAAGTACCAGTGTCCTATTTTGAGGACAGAACACATATTTATTTATAACTACACAATAAATTATTAATTTGCAACTATTACTGTTCTACGTCGTTTGTTGATGCTTTTTGTAATAAATGTATGCTTACAGGGAATTAAAAGCAATAAATCCTACCATTAATTGATTATTGAATACTAAGGTACACTTTTCGTTATTGCAGGTATTTACTTTATCGACAATTTAGTAATACTTGAAATATGTGGAAAAGATCTTTTTGTGATTGTTTATAGTCAACAATGTGTATTTTAAAGTTCTTGCATTGTTAGCTCAATTGGAGTTATATTCATTGTTTTCCATTGTTATAAAATTTTGTGTACTCGAAATAGGACACTGGGACTTGGTGTTATCATTTCAGTTATTTGTATTGCTGCACGTTCGAATATGAAACTGTGCTACTGCTGATGTATTTTCATTTTAGAACGTGGTAATTTTACCGGATTTTGTTGCTGAGGTAAGTAACGACCCCTGTTTTGGATATAAAGTTACTTTGAAATTTACAGCGTATTATGTAAGTATATTTATGAGTATGTTACCCATTAGTAAATAATACAGTTGAAAATGATAAATGAATCTTTTCAAAAATTTGGAATATTTGAGGAAAATTTGTCAATTGACGAAATGATAGTCAAATACTATGGATGAAGTGGGCTGAAACAGTTTATCCGGGGCAAGCCTATTAGATTTGACTATAAGTTGTGATCTCTTTGTGGAGCAAGTGACTACTGTTTCAAATTTGATTTATACTGTGGAAAGAATCCAGAAGACACTGCAAGGGATGACCTACTATTGGGATCAAGAGTAGTCCTAAACATGCTGGACTGCATTGAAACACTCGAGAATCATTGTGTGTTCTTCGACAATTTCTTCACTAGTAGAGATCTTCTGATTCATTTGAGAAATTTGTGTGTTCGAGCGACTGGGACTGTCAGAGAGAATCGAGTTGGTGACTGTCCACTACTGAGCAGCAACGAACTGAAAAAGATAGTTCGGGGAAACTACGACTACCAGTTCGACAGGAATGATGAAGTCTTATTTGTTCGATGGCCACGACAACAGATGTGTTACAATTGGTACAAATTTTGACAAAGTTGGACCTCTGGGAGCAGCTACGCGGTACAGTAGACAAGCAAGTACGAAGAGACAAGTACAACAACCTGCCGTTTTGAAGTCATATAACGCGTACATGGGAGGTGTTGACCACGACTGGTTAGTTGGAAAATACGCGATGGTAATTGCAGGGAAAAAAATGGTACTGGGTCCTATTTACATGTATTCTGGAAATGGCCCTCATAAATGCCTGTCTCTTCTACAGACTAGTACATGGGATTTACTGGATTTCAGACGTGCTGTTGCATACCTGAAATTGGACACTGGAAGACCGAATATTGGACGTCCAATGGAATACCCATCAAGTTCGTTGAGAGTGATACCAGACATCAGGTTTGATGGAATTGGTCATATGATTGACAAAAGAAGGATGCAAAGAAGATGTGTAAGAGCTAAATGCAACGGGAAACCAAAAACATATTGTGTTAAATGTCGTGTAACACAGTGTGTGAAGTGTTTTGTATCATTTCACATGAAATAAATAGTTAAGACTTGAATACAGTTAAGCATCCTATACGATACTGTTAGATCCCAGCGTCCTATTTTGAGGACGGCCATTATATCAGCATGTATAAATATTCTTTGGCTATTTTTGTACTTATTGTGGTTCATACACTATGTACATTATAATTAAGGAATAAAAAATTCAACTTAAAAAAAATTAATTTGGGACTTAATGGGTTAAGGAGTGCCATGAGCTCTATAGAGGCGAGATCTCCGGCGGTACTTCGAAAGGATACCGCCCTTCGATTGTGCCATTCCAGCACTAATCGAAGCGTTAGGATTTCAGGTGCCAGCCAGCCAGCCAGCCGAGCAGCAGCGGTCCAGCCAGCAGCAGCGGTCCAGCCAGCAGCAGCGGTCCAGCAGCAGCAGCAGCAGCAGCAGCAGCAGCCCCGGCCCCGTCCGCGGCAGCAGCGGCAGCTGCGGCGTTCCTGCCAGCCGTCGCCAGCGCCAGCGCCAGCAGCGTGGGACTCTGGTCCTCGTCTTCGTCCGTCTTCGTCCGCGCCAGGTTTTATTTTTTTTTTTCCTCCTCTCCTTTTCGTCCTGTGCTGTTTTCGTTCGTCCCTGTCATCATGCCAGCCCCCACCACTACTGCCACTACTACCACCACTGCCATTGTGTACACTTCGCCCTCCATCGCCACCACCACCACTACATGGTGTGCCCAGTCACCTCCTCCTCTTTCCATCCCTCCTCTACTAACTCTACCTTTGCCCTCGCTCTTTGTCACACCCTCCCCAGCTTCTTCCTCCCGCTCCTCTCCCTCTGATCCTTTCCCCCCACTCCCCCAGCCTGTCACTGCAGCTCCAGCTAGGGTGGTGGCCCGTCGGGCCACTGCCCATGCTCAGCTCTCCCTATCGCCTATCGTCACCGGCACCACCATCGCCGTCGCCTTCACCGTCACCGTCGCCTTCACCATCTCCGGCGCCGACTACTGCGTCCACGCCGGGACTTGCCACTTCCCGCCACCTACCTGTAGCTCTCGTCCCTCATGTCACCACCCACCCTTCTGCCGCCGTTAAATGCCCTAGTGGCACCACCATCACCTCCACTCCCAAAAAGGCCCCACCCCGTCCTCCTTCTCCCCCCCCCCAGGATACCATGGATATCTCCCCGCCTGGCCCTGCTCCCTCTGCCTCCTCCTCCTCCTCCTGCCCTCCCCTCCCTCTTCCTACAATTACGTCCTCTCTCGTCCTGATCCTTCCCTCCTCGAGGCCCCATTGCACAGCACACCCGCCCCGAATCCAACTCCACTCCCGATGTCATCCTCTCCTCCCCCAACCTCCTTGGCTGCATAACGGTGGATGTCCTGGACCCCATTGGTAGCGACCATCTCACTGTCATCCTGACTGTTTCAGACGGTCGTCGCCCCCACCCTGACCCTCGTCATGACCCTCCCTCGAAGTATGTCCATGATTATTCCTGTGCCGACTGGAATGCCTACTGGGATACTCTCTCCACCCAGGTCGATGGCCACCCCTTTACCTACCACCATCCTGACGATATTACCCATGCCACCTCCTTTCTCCAGCAGACCTTGTCTGAGGCCATGGTGGCCCACACGTCCCTTCTGTCGCCATCCACCCCCACCGTCATAACTTACCCCCACAGACCGTCCTCCTCCATGAATCGCGCCGTATCTACCGTGCCTTCCCTCGCACACATGACCCGGACACACTACGACACCACCAGCAACTCCAGAGACACATCCGTAACTTGCTCGCGGCTAATAAACGCCGGGACTGGCGACAAACATGCACGCGCTTAAACGCCACCCTTCCTATCAACTCGTCCAAGTACTGGTCAGCCTTCCACCACCTTACTGGATCTAAACCCACCCCCTACTATCCTCTCCTTCATGACAACCAACCCTTCCCTGACGCCATTAGTAAGGCCAATCACTTTGCTTCCTACCTCTCCGATGTCTTTACCATTCCTGACGATCCCCAGTTCGATTACTCCCTCTTCCCAGATGTCTGCGATCGAACTGACGTCTCTGTCCCTCCACTCGCACCTGGTTTCCAGTACTTGGACAACATTGCACACACGGAACTCAATGCCCCTATCACTACACAGGATCTCATTGCTACACTCTGCACAAAACGCAACACCGCTCCTGGTCACGATCGTGTCACCTACCGCCACCTTCGTGAAGCTCCTGTCTCTTTCCTCTCCAACCTGGCCAGGCTCCTCCTACCATCCCATCAGCCTTACCTCGGTCTTCAGCAAGGTCCTGTAATCCATCCTCACCCAATCCATTCAGCAGCATCTCCGCCAGCACCGCCTCCTTCCCATTAACCAGTGTGGCTTTCGGCCATCCTTCTCTTCTGATGACCTTCTCCCTCACCTCACTCATCTCCTTTCTGAACAGCTTAATTCCCGTCACTCTGCAATTTTCCTCTCCCTGGACCTCGAACGTGCCTATGAGCGCGTATGGCATTCTGGTCTCCTCTTCAAGCTCCAAACCTTCGCCCTTCCCATCAACTATGTCCGTCTGATCGGCTCCTTTCTCTCCCACCGTCCTTCCTACGTCACCATCCATAACACGGATTTCCTACATCTTTTTTCCCCTTCGCCGGTGTGCCCCAAGGCTCCGTCCTCCCCCCCTTCTGTACCTTTTGTATATGGCTGACATGCGGCCGCTGTAACCCCCCATCCACCTTCTCCAGTTTGCTGATGACACCACCTTCCTTGCCCTTGCCTCCATCCTAAAGCATTCCCAACACCTCCAATCCCATCTTGACCGGTTCACCGCTTGGTACAACCAGTGGTTGCTCAAGGTCAATCCCTCCAAAACCCAGGTGATTATTGTAGGCAAAACGACCCCTTCCTTCCGCCTTCTCGATTTATATCTAACCATCTATGGCCATCCTGTCGCCCTCACCCCCACCCTCAACTACCTTGGCGTCACCCTCGACTGTCGCCTCTGTTGGATCCCCCATCTCCGGACAATCCAAGCCGAGGCACGCTCCCGACTCCATCCCCTCAAGCTCCTTTCCGGCCGTACATGAGGTCTGGACCCCTCCACCATACTCCACACCTATAAATCACTCAACCGCCCTATCCTCTGTTACGCCCATCCGGCCTGGATCTCCGCCCCCCCCCCCTACCTTTTATAAATCCCTTCAGATCCTTGAACGTCGTGCTCTCCACCTCGCATATTGCATCCGTCTCCCCTCCCTCACGCGGATCCTGTACAACCTAATTCCATTCCCCCACCTCCTCCTTTTCCTCGAACAGATACGGATCCTCTACACCCCTCGTAAACTCGATCCTCCTCACCCGCTTGTCTCACCCATCCTCTCCCACTCCCGCCCGCTGCTGCACCTGTATTCCCACGTCCCAGCCGGTCTCCATCTCTCCACCCTCCTCACCCTCTCCCAAGGTGGCTTCCGCCAGCTCCCCCTCCCTGATGATTCCTTCCTCCCCTCCGTCTACCCCTCCTATCAACTTTGATCTCTCCCACTTCCTGTGTTTTTTCCTTTGGGCACCCTCCCTCCCTTCTCTCTCCTTTCCCCCCAATCCCCCCCCTCCTCCACCCCTCTTCCCCTTTCCACCCTTCCTTCCTCCCCCCTATCTCCCCTGCCCTTGGCATCTCTGCTCTCCCCTCTCCCTCTCCCTCTCTCACCCCCCTCCACCTCTCTTGGCAGGTCCCCGGACTCGTACACGCTCAGTGGACATTCGCGCTGGAGATCATCGCCATCAGTGTCTCGTGTGTGTGCCTTCGTTTTGTGTTTAGTGTTCTTTCGCCGTCACGCCACCACTGTTCACCTGTGCCGTCGCAGTCGTCCCTGTTATGTGCGTCTTGTCAACAGGTTTTAGTGTTTGTTTTTTCTTGTCCATCGTGAACGGCTTCGTGTATATTGTTTATCAGTGTCTACAGTTTTTTACCCGCCATTTGTCTTTATCATCTGTACCTCCATTATGTTTTATATTGCGTCACTCTCAGCTGAAGAGCAGCGTATTATGCTGCTGACAGCCCACTTTTGAACAAGGTGTTGAAAGTTGGAGAGTCGGTCAGTCGAGGCGAGTCTAGTCAGTTGGTCAGCCGGCTCAGTGTGGGGCAGTCAGTGTCTGTCTGTCTGTCGTCCGGAGTGCTAGTATGTTTTAGGCCGCCAGTCTGCTCGAGTTTGCTCAGGCAATGGGCATTGGCGGACCCACGTGAGTCCAGTGGGCAGCACCGTAGGGGTAGTGGCTTCGCGGTTCACAAGAGAGCAACAGGAGTCAACCCACGACATCGGGCTGGCCGGGGCGAGCTGCGACGCCCTGCGACGGGAGATCGGCGCGGCTTCCTGCGTCCGTTGAAGCTGCTGGCAGCGGACGGCTCGGGCGAGCGTTGGGGGTGCTGCGCCAGGTCTTCGCCAGAAATAGCAGTTATTAGAAGCTCAGTGATTAGTGATATGTTGTTTCAGTTAATTGTTAAGTTCTACTTGTGTTGTTGGTCAGTCTCTCGTCCCCAGATTGCTCGTTCGTCACTCGTCCGCATTTGTTAGGCAGTTAGTGTCTGTCTGTGTGTGTCTGTCTGTCTGTCTGCCATACGTTAATAGCTGCCTCTGTCGTGTTTGTCGGATTCGGTATTAACAAATTTATAGAATTAAGGTAAAGGCCGAATTCCTGAAATATGTCTTTATCTTGCCTATCATCTTGCGAGGCGGTATATGTGTAATGTAGAGCATGTTGTACACTTTATGTAAGCCTGTATTTCATGCGTTTTATTTTAATAGTCATTTTTATAAAGTTGCCACCATTCCACCGCAAGAGCCCTTTTAAAAATAACTTGCACTTTTGGTGGAAAATAAGTTCTTAGAGTGAGTGTTTGTACCATTTCCATCCCTCTTACGGGGTGCATAGTTAATGTGTTTGCGTGAGTTGCAGATTTGCACCAGTGTAGTTGTTCAGAGGTCGTTGTGAGCGGCCGTGACTACGGCCGTGTTGGAAGGGAGCGGAAGCGTCTCAACCTGAAGGCTCCTACTGTAACAAAAAAAAAAAAGTTTTATTCTACCTCTGAATAATTGTAACTTGATATTTCGAGGGTGCTTTTCTGCTTATAAATTTTAAATCTGTTTTTGAAAAGGCTTTTATAAATAAAATATCCATTGGTTGAAATTTAATTTGTTTCCACCAGTTACTCCTTGGTAACTACGTCGACGCTCACATAGTGTGTTAATGCTCTTGATGAATCGCTAGTAAATAAAGTCTTTAAGAAAATATTTTGAAAGTAAATTTTCACGGTTCAACTACCCCCTTAAGATCTCGTTATTCGCAAGCGTCGGACGTTAGAAAAATAGAGTGAAAACGGTTCGATGAACCCCCTGTCAGGCACTTATGTGTGAATTGTACAGAAGTCATGTAGGTGTAGAAAAGTTACGAACACCAATGGTAAGGAAACAGACCTGAAATTCTCTAGTATCACTTTCTCATCTTTTATAAAGCGGTTTCCCAAGTGCATACTTTAATCGTAAGTTACCAGATGATATAGTGGCTGGATGTGGTTGCCCCTGGTGCAACTACAGCGCGTTAACTCGCTCGTTCATTACCGAATGTACGTCGAATGCATTTGTGAGCACACAGCATCAAAATGCATTTTGCGTTCTCCATTCCAAAAAGTGCAATTCAGGTAAACTGCGACGTGTGTTTTGCCTCGAGCGTGCGACAGTGCACCTTCTACCGTTGAAAGCATTCGATGTTTGAGCACACTGTTTGCGTCAGAGATAAACGATAGATCGTTCCTTGCGCTCGTTCAAGGCGCATTGCGCACTCAATAGAATTCGGCGCGTACTATACGGCCATGAGTTATTCAATCGTCATATGTGTTTAACATGTTGGGGGAGGGGGGGGGGGGCGCCGTTCATGTGTTTAACCATACAGGACTCATCGCATACAACCATACAACCCCTTCATGATTGCATTATACGACAATGTGTGAGGTTTCGTGAATTCATTTTGGCCGTGGAGATGTAAATAACAATTTCCATTCACCTATGAGTTTCAGAAATGTGGCCGTGCTGCACTTATGTGGAAAAGTGGACCGCCACAACGTAAGAATACCCGGAATATGACAGCCAAAGACCAAAGAAGGGCACGAAAGACTTTCTGCAAAGTTTCATGTGTTGTACATCATTGTCAGAGAAGCGATTTATGGCCCGTCGTTTTTTGCATGAAAGACCTTTACAGGACTCCAGTATCTGAATATGTTCTGGCGTCGGAGCACCACCACACCGACGCACGGAAAAGCATTTTCAGGGATCTACATCTCAGTCGGCAGAAACGGATCCCCTACAGCATCGCTTTCTTGTCCGTCTATCTATCTATGTGCCTGCCCGACAGTTCAGAACTCTTTTCCTTAGAAAGGACAGACGTATCAAATTTATATCACATACGAGATCTGTTCAAAAAAATTCCAGAACTTTGTCCACAAAAATCTTATTCGCTTACTCTTTACTTATTGCGCATGGTCTCCTTCGAAATACTCTCCTCCACAATTGATACACAACTTCCAACGCCGTTTCCACTTCCGGAAGCAGTCTTGATACGTCTCTTGGGATGCGCCGACTTCGAATTTTCTGTTATCTCGTGTACCGTTGCAAAACTTTCAACGGAGTTTTCAACTCTGAAAATAAAAGGAAGTCCTCAGGGCCCAGGTGCGGAGAGTACGGAGGATGAGTCAGCACAGTGATTTCGTTTTTGTACAATATTCAAGCATCAATAGGGATGAATGTACGGGAGCGTTATCGTAATGCAAGAGCCATGAATTCATTGTCTCACAACATTTGAGGCTATTTCCTTCTCACATTTTTTCGCAGGCTTCGAAATACGTCTCAACAGTACCATCGATTAACAGTTTGTCCCTCTGGCACGAATTCATGCCCGCATCTCGTGGTCGTGCGGTAGCGTTCTCGCTTCCCACGCCCGGGTTCCCGGGTTCGATTCCCGGCGGGGTCAGGGATTTTCTCTGCCTCGTGATGGCTGGGTGTTGTGTGCTGTCCTTAGGTTAGTTAGGTTTAAGTAGTTATAAGTTCTAGGGGACTGATGACCGTAGCAGTTAAGTCCCATAGTGCTCAGAGCCATTTGAACCAACGAATTCATGATGACTTAATCCTTCAAATTCAAAGAAAGCTATCAGTATGACTTTGACTTTTTTTTTTGTCTCTGAGATCCTTTCCCGATCCATTGTGAAGATTGAACTTTGCTGTCTACTTCATAACTGTAGACCCACGCCTCCTCACCAGTTACGATTCTTTTAAGGAGGATCTCGTTCTCATTTGCGAGATCCAAAAGCTCTTGACACACTTCGAAACGAGGGTCCTTCTGGTGTTGACTCACGAGCCATAGGACGAACTTGGCGGAAACACAGTGCACTCGAAGATGTTGTGTCAGGATTTCATGACATGATCCAACTGAAATGTTACATTCTTCTGCAATCTCTCGGACAGTCAGTCTTCTATTGACTCGCACAATTTCGTTGCCGTTCCTGACTTGAGCGTCTTCGGTAGACGTCAAAGGGCGACCTGAACGAGGGTCATCTTTAACTTGCGTCGGGACATTTTAAAACCTTGTGAAATATTCGTAACGCAGAGTACGGCTTAACCACTCATCACCGTAGGTTTCCTGCATCATTTGGCGTGTCTGTGTAAAGCTGTTCTTGAGTTTCACGCAAAACGTAATGCAGACATGTTGCTCCTCTAGCTCTGCCATCTTGAAATTCGCAAACTGTACAACACACCGTTCTGCTCAATACAGCACTAGACAAAAACTAGCAGACATATAATAATGAAACTTCCGGCAGTTATATATGAAACGTAGGTGTGTCCAGGGATGTTACCGTATTTCGCTCCAACACACCATTGGTGCGAAATTACAAATGTTCCGGAATTTTTTGAACAGACATCGTACTAAGGTCCACGGTGCCTTGTCCGTGCAAAACATGAAAGCTTCTACGTCGATGCAATCAGAAGATACACCCATTTATTTCGTATTTTGATACTCGCAAACTCACTCATGAAAATCAATAGCGTACTTTCCGCTGACTTGGTATAATTAAATTTGACAAGAAGTAAAATTTCACGGTACAACTCAAGGGGGGAAAAAAAAAATCAGAAAACTGTTAATTTTCTAATTATATCACAAAAAATATTTCTTGGTCATTTGTTACCCGAGTCGCAACTGAAAATTAAAACGTTGTCAAAAGTCTTGGAATTCCCCGGATCGATAGCTTTCCAGTGTCAATGACAAAAATCTTCGGAATTATCGATTTCTAGGCTGGACGATTTGTGTGTATATCTGTGTTGTTACGGAACACTCAGAGCGCGACTCCTAATCGCACCTGGCCAGGTCTGTTTAACAATGAGCTATGTCAACGATGCAGCGGTTCAAATGGCTCTGAGTACTATGGGACTTAACTGCTGAGGTCATCAGTCCCCTAGAACTTAGAACTACTTAAACCTAACTAACCTAAGGACATCACACACATCCATGCCCGAGGCAGGATTCGAACCTGCGACCGTAGCTGTCACGTGGTTCGGGACTGAAGCGCCTAGAGCCGCTCGGCCACCGCGGCCGTCGATGCACCGGTCGTAAGTTACTGTATAATATGATGAAATAGGATACGTCTTCTTGAAATTGTATGTCAACAAAATCCCCACAAGTTGAGGACTTGCCTTACAATCTCTCATCCATCTCACTCCTACCCATTTCAACGCTTCCTGGGTCTCCTCTTCTCCAAAATTTTACAAACCTCTTCCAATCTTCGGGGGACACGTACACCACTACGCATTTCATATCCTGCGGCTTTGCGTAACTGACGTCCTGTGCCAACTTATCTAGCAGGCGTGCCTTTTTCTCTTACTGAAGCACCTTCCAAACCCAAAACGTCAATCGGAAAATGAGTACCCAAAATCCTACCCTATTACCGCAAATCAGAGTATCATGCTCTGCCATTAAGCCGCATTATACCTTCTACACACCGCTACGTCTTGCCCTTCTTCTCCCGTTGATACGCCAGCCATCTCCAACCCCGAAACTACGAAATCTATCGCGAAGTACACCCTCCAAACTACTTATACTCAACAATGCCGCCTATTGCCACCATTCCAGCGCATTACCTCGTTTCTTGCCACCCCAGCTTCGCTCCCCTTCGTAAATAACTATTAGGTGCATCTTAAGGTTTCTTCAAAGTCCTATCACAGCATCTTGTTGTCTCCATAGGAGACTTTTAACAGTGGTAGAAATACGAGGGTCACTCCAAAAGAAATGCACACTATTTTTGCAAAAACACAGTTTTCGTTCTGCATGTGTGAAAGTTTTACAGTGTGTAGATACATCCTTCCCACTTGATTTCAAACTTAGTTCAACTTGTTCCCGTGAGTGGCGCCGTCACAGCGTGTCTTCAAGAAGGCTGCTGCACTTGACGTTCGTCAGAAGCAACGTGCTGTCATAGAATTCCTGTGCTGTGAAAGCAAGATAATGGGAAATATCCACAAGAGGTTGAAAAAGGTGTATGGAGATGCTGCTGTAGATAGCAGTACAGTTAGTCGATGGGCAGGCAGGTTACGTGATGAAAGTGGGCACAGCAATATTGAGGATTGTCCTCGCAGCGGCAGGCCTCGTACTGCACACACTCCAGACAATGTGCAGAGAGTTAACGAACTGGTGACTGCTGACAGACGCATCACAGTGAACGAATTGTCACGCTGCGTTGGGATAGGGGAAGAAGTGTTTGCAGAATACTGAAAGTGTTGGCGTTAAAAAAGGTTTTTGCCAGGTGGGTTCCCAGGATACTGACAGAGGCTCACAAAGAAACAAGAAAAACGGCATGCAGCGAACTTTTGGAACAGTGCGAGAATGGTGGAGATGAATTTCTTGGAAGAATTGTGACAGGTGATGAAACATGGCTCCATCATTTTTCACCAGAGACGAAGAGGCAATCAATGGAGTGGCATCTTGCAAATTCACCCAAGAAAAAAAATTCAAAACCACACCTTCTGCTGGAAAAGTTATGGCTACGGTGTTTTCGATTCAGAAGGACTTTTGCTTGTGGACATCATGCCAAGTGGAACCACCATAAATTCTGATGCATATGTGACGACACTGAAGAAACTTTAAGTTCGACTGAATCGTGTTCGACCACATCGGCAAAAGCAGGATGCTTTGCTGCTGCACGAAAATGCACGGCCACATGTCAGTGAAAAAACCATGGAAGCGATCACAAAACTGGGATGGACAACACTGAAACACCCGCCTTACAGTCCTGACCTTTCTCCATGTTACTATCATCTCTTTGGGAAACTGAAAGACTCTCTTTGGAACAAGGTTTGAAGATGATGACTCCCTTGTGCACGCTGCCAAACAGTGGCTCCAACAGGTTGGTCCAGAATCTTACCGTGCGGGTATATAGGGGCTGGTTCCAAGACGACGTAAGGCAGTTGAGAGGGATGGAAATTATGTGGAGAAATGAAAATATTGTTTCTAAAGGATGTATCTACACACTGTAAAACTTTCAAACATGTAGAATAAAAGATGGATTTTAAAAAGAATAGTGTGCATTACTTTTGGAGTGACCCTCGTAAGTAGCAGAAGTGAGAAAAGTTGGAAACTTAACATCAGGACTGGTGGATACGAAGTAGGTGAAGTTAAGGAATTCTGCTACCCAGACAGCAAAATAACCCATAACGGACGGAGCAAGAAGGACATAAAAAGCAGACTAGCGCTGTCAAAAGAGAAATCTGCTAGTATCAGATATAGGCCTTAGATAAGGTATGCAATGAGGAGGTTCTCCGCAGAATCGGCTAGGAAATGATCGTACTGAAAACACTGATAAGAAGGGACAGGATGATAACACGTGTGTTAGGACACCCGGAAATATCATCCATAGTACTAGAGGGAGCCGTAAGCGTAACAACTGTAAAGGAGGACAGAAATTGGAATACATCCAGCAAATAATTGGGGACATAGGTTTACAAGTGCTACTCTGAGATGAAAAGGTTGGCGCAGAAGTGGAATTCGTGGCGCACCGCATCAAACCAGCCACTTTCCGTAGTACTAGAGGGGGCTGTAGGGGGTAAAAACTGTAAAGGAAGCCAGAGATTAGAATACATCAAGCAAAAAATTGAGGACGTAGTTTGCAATTGCTACTCTGAGGTGGCAGTGGCAGTGGTGGGCCGCATAAAACTAATCAGAAGACTGATGACTCAAAAAAATATTTTTTCCGTGATTCTGATGAAGCCTGTACGGCGCCCTAAACTATGTTCAAGTTAGGAGCGAAAATACCATGAAAATTCGTCTAGCAGCTTCGGAGATCAGCGGGTTCAGAGACAAACAGACAGATACTGCGGTTTTACAGATTTATTATTCTATAGATGTTCAATAATGCTCCAAATATAGTTTATGCCGGTGCCGGTTGTAACAACAACAACGCTGTACTATTGTACATATAATAATTTTTTCTTCTGATTTTCGATAAATTAGTGTAATCGATGTTCTGAATTCATTTCTTTTCTTTTCATGTCATTATGTTAAAGAAACTGTAAACAATTTCCGATGTAAATATTAATGTTTATGTCAAATTGCAAGCAATATTATAACAAAATGGAAATGTAAGAAATGTTGAAACTGTTGTAAGATGTTAAAGTTGTAATTGTGCGCCTGGTCCATACGAAGGCAATGTATTAGGATATGTAGAATGCAAAACCTCGGGTGAATACCCTGTCTGTAGGGGAGCGGTAAAAGTGGATGGTAGGCGAGCGCGGGAAAATGCACACGGGCACTGTACGGCATAACGGGCTCAGCAGTAGTAGTAGTCGGAGTTGGGGATCGGTCTGAGAAAAACGTTCTGGATCGAGGAGGCTCTCCTGGAAAACGTGATTTCGTTGAGCCTCGGATGGGGCGTTTCCGACGCCTATACAGCATGGCAATATTCCATAGGCACTAAACGGAAAAGTATTGCGACGCTAAGAAGAAGCAAAGTGCCGATACATCAAGAGCCATTGCTGTGATTGTATGTGTGCTCTGTGCCTCGCCATCTCGCCGCCTGCCGACCGCCACATCGATGCGAACAGGTTAAAACTTTTAGTACTGTATTCGTGTGGACCAGTGTTACTTTTGTTCCATACTGTTCAATAACAACTTAAATTTTGCCAGAACTGTCCTATCATTTAATTATCCTCTCAACTAACCTAGACAGGGTCCTTTCCACATGTTGTGCAATCCGAGTGTCCTGAGATGAAGATTTAAAGTTTATGTTAATAACAATTACCTGCAGACCTATCTATGTTAGAATGATGTTTAAAGAACTTTGTTGTTAATGAATATATAGGTAAATAACATAGGTCTGACAAAGTTGGAAGATAATGTTGAAATTGGTTTAGTAATGAAGTTTAATTAATGTGAGACAAAAATAATGGTAGTTAAATGAGCAGGAAATAAGACAGAAAGAGTAGTAACTCATATATTGGAAATCTTGAATGCTTAATGCTTCCCATAATCAAAATTTTCAATACAGTGACCATAACAGTTTCAGGGTCTCCCCCCCCCCCCTTTTCTTTTCTATTCATTTGAATTCTGAAGTGTACTGAACTGATTTGACCACCAAAGTTAAAGTCAATATAAAACCAAAATTTAGCAGTGATTTACCCTTTTCAAAATTGACATTGTATGTGTGTTTCGAAAGTGCTATTTCTAGGGCAACCTATGCCCGAATTTCATCAGATCAATAGACAGTACGAAGTTTGTAGTAAACATTATAGTGTAATGTTATGTATTTATGGTTTATCCATATTGGTACAGAAAGTGAAATTATCAGTTCAGTAGATTTTCCGGTTCTAAAATTTACCATATAATGCAGTGTTACTACGTGTTGTTATGCTTGAACGTACATCCACTTGTACAGGGAAGAAACTCAGTTAATGCCTAATTAGGCTGGCGACCGTATTATTAACAATTGGTAGCATCTGGTGTGTTGTTTCTTGTCCGTCCTAACGTGTAGTTGCACTTCAGACTTGCTTGACGTATCATTGTTGTTACTGACTGGGTGTAAGTCTGATTTTGCCTCCATTCAGGTACACGCGGTCAAAATCTATACAAAAATCCTTTCTCTTAAGGTGAAGCCCGTCAACTTACTATAGTACAGGCTTTAAAAAGTATCGTGCGCCCGAGCGTAGTGTTACACGGTGTCCATCCCGCCCACATGAAGTAGTATCGTAAAAAACAATAAGAGAAAAACAAATGCGCAGCAAGGTTCATTTGCACAATTTTTGAAAATACTTACTTTTAAAATATAATATTGTCCTCCCTCAGACAGGAAAGACAGCGATATTTTGTATTACTACAAGGTGTTGCAGCTGATCCATCGTGCCTATAATTAGTGCGTTTTCAGATTCCGAGGAAACGTGCAACTTATCCCGCTGTCCTGATTCATCTCGAGCAGCGACGGTGTGTTGACTCACCGCCTTGACACACAGCTTATCTCTCTGCCAAGTGTCGTCTGAGCCACAGTGGATATACACCGCATCGTGTTCCACAGAAATCAGGCGTAGCAGTCGAATCAGGCTTTCCACGGTTCCTCACGCCCCGTACACTTCATTGAAGGGCGGGTCAGCTTTACAACAGCGACCACTGACGTCTTCTAGGCCTTTACGGTACCTACGCTGATAACAGGGGCTTGAAAGCACATCTACAGAATTTAGTGTGAATAAAAGCTGCTTCCTTGAAAGCTTAGTGGTATTAGTAGGAACAGTAATGGGGCGAGGAGACGGCGTGGGGAAGGGGGGGGGGGGCGGGGAAGGTGGTTCTAGTAACCTTAGTCATCCGTCGATCACTTTTACAAGGACACTGGACACGCCTGTGTACTACAGTTTAAAAATAGCTAAATAAAAACGTAATTTGTATATGCAGCCATCTACAGGTTTAATTTGACAAGGATGGGACAGGAAGTAGGTCGTAGCTTCATAACTTCACCGGACAAAAAAATAGTCATTCCAGTGCGCACACACAGATGAATCGTTAAATTCTTACACGTGACGCAACGATCGAGACACGTGCTCAACCGAGCTCTCATTTGCTCAACGACAGCATAAGACAGTAGCGATCAGAGAGAAATTTATGTTTCAATTGAACACTGCACGTAAACATGTGTAAATGTAAGGACGTGACAGAGCAGCAGAAAGAGGCAATCATGTTCGGCTGTACCCATGGCCATACGGTAGCGAAATTGCTGGATTTATTGGTGGTTCGCGGCGGAATGTTCAACGTGTCTATAAGCAGTGGTGTAACAGATATGGCCACGAAACACGTCGTAATTGTGCTCGGAGAATGTCCTGACTGAAATGTACCGGGGACGCGTTTCACAGATTGTAAATCCAAATCCTTTCGAAACACGGCAGGCTTACTGCAAGCACAGAACGGAGATCCATCCCAAACTGCTAGCGAGAGAACATTGCGACGGGAATTACATGCAATGAACGTTTGTAGTCAGTCGTCTCTGAATAGTCCATTACCCACACAGGTATCAGAACACGACAACAGCGAAGTTCATCGGGCAGGAAGAATATGTGGTTTTCTCAACATTGTATTGTATGGTATGGAACTGGGGACCTAGAAGCGACGGAGGAGCTTCGTTCCCGCCGTAGCTCTCAGTGGTTCACAACCCCACAACAGGAGTCCACCCACCACACCGCCGCCCCACACCGAACCCAGGGTTATTGTGCGGTTCGGCCCCAAGTGGACCCCACGGGAACGTATCACCCCAGACGAGTGTAACCCCAATGTTTGCGTGGTAGAGTAATTATGGTGTACGCGTACGTAGAGAAAGTATTTGCGCAGCAATCGCCGACATAGTGTAACTGAGGCGGAAGAAGGGGAACCAGCCCGCATTGGCCGAGGCAGATGGAAAACGGCCTTAAAAACCATCCGCAGACTGGCCGGCACATAGGACCTCGACACTAATCCGCCCGGTGGATTCGTGCCGGGGAGCGGCACGCCTTCCCGCACGATAAGCAATGCGTTAGGCCGCACGGCTAACCGGGCGGGCTTTTCTCAACATTCTCCCACCCTATTACATTTCGACTGGCCTGCAAAATAACCTACATAGAAAATCTGTGGGACATGCTGGAATAGCGGGAAAACACCGACATCTGCGTCCGTGCAGTTTGGTGCAAATGCGCGATCCTCGGGACTCATTCCTAAGTGAATCCAGGCGGTTGTCAGGTCCAGAGGCTGAATTACGCCGTCTTAAATGATCCTTGTAATGATTTCTCTAGCTAGGGGTGACTAATTTTTTGACCAGTATGCGTAGTAGGAACGGGGGGATCTGGAGCAGTCGTTAGCACACTGGATTCGCATTCGGAAACTCGATTCAAATCCGCGTCTGGCCATTAAGATATAGATTTTCCCCAAAATCGCTCAAGACATATTTCGGGATGGTTCCTTCGAAAGAGAACTGCCGATATCCTCCCTCGTCCTCGAAACATTCCGAGCGTGTGCCCCGTCTCTACTGACTTCGATGTCGATGGGACGTCAAACCTTAATATTCCTTCCTGATTAACCCAAAGAGCCGACACATTTCCATTGATCGAAGGGCAAATGCATATGGTCCCATGCCCACTGCAACCGTAACTGACGACGTTCTTTGTTCAACACGTATACACCCTCTATGTTCAACAATGTACGATGAACGCTGTGCTCCGAAACATTTGCTTGTGCACCAGCACTGTATTCTTCCGGCAGAGATGCCACAGATCACCATCTATCCTACAAGCCTCTGAACCGCACGTTCTGTGAATAATCGTGGACGCCCAGCCATTTACCGCCTAGTGACAGCTTCACCGTCCTCCTACTTCTTTCCGTAGATGCTCACCACAGTACCACCTAAACATTCGACCAGCTTCACCGTTTTCGAGACACTCGTTCACGGTCTCTCCGTAATAATGATCCCGGGGTTCCCGGGTTCGATTCCCGGCGGGGTCAGGGATTTTCTCTGCCTCGTGATGGCTGGGTGTTGTGTGATGTCCTTAGGTTAGTTAGGTTTAAGTAGTTCTAAGTTCTAGGGGGCTGATGACCATAGATGTTAAGTCCCATAGTGCTCAGAGCCATTTGAACCATTTCGTAATAATGACCTTCCCTTCGTCGAAGGCGTTTATCTCAAAGGATTTCCCTATTTGCAGCCCATATCTTCTCTAGGGTGACCCGCTGTCCGTGTCTGCTCCGCTTACACACTTTTGTTATCGCGTCAACTGCCCGCAACCCCACCAGACGGCATCCAGCGTCGTAATATTTTGGCTGATAAGTCTGTTTTCACATTAAGCTGCTCCCTTAGTTGCAGTATAGCCGCGTGTTTGATATATTTATTTCAGTGTCAGCGGAGAAATACACCTGAATCTCTTATCACTCGCAACGCCTTTAATTAGAGAGCACTATACTGTCAAGAGAGAAGCTACAACAAATGCAATCCCAGTAGACGCCCGACTTGTCGTCGACCTCCGAAATGTTAAACGAATACTTTGGCTATATCGATCTTAAAGCAAGCTCCCGACCTCATTAAACGACAGATGGTGTTGTGATATAATTTCTAGTGAGGTCTCCGCACTTTACACAGATCAAAGAACGACTACGAATACTATACTACTGACCATTAAAATTGCTACACCACGAAGATGACGTACTACAGACGCGAAATTTAACCGACAGGAAGAAGATGCTGTGATATATAAATGATTAGGTGGCGACACCTACAGCGTGCTGACATGAGGAAAGTTTCCAACCGATTTCTCATACACAAACAGCAGTTGACCGGCGTTGCCTGGTGAAACGTTGTTGTGATGCCTCGTGTAAGGAGGAGAAATGCGTAACATCACGTTTCCGACTTTGATAAAGGTCGGATTGTAGCCTATCGCGATTGTAGTTTATCGTATCGCGACATTTCTGCTCGCATTGGTCGGGATCCAATGACTGTTAGCAGAATATGGAATCGGTGGGTTCAGGAGGGTAATACGGAACGCCGTGCTGGATCCCAACGGCCTCGTATCACTAGCAGTCGAGATGACAGGCATCATATCCGCATGGCTGTAACGGATCATGCAGCCACGTCTCGATCCCTGAGTCAACAGATGGGGACGTTTGCAAGACAACAACCATCTGCACGAACAGTTCGACGACGTTCGCAGCAGCATGGACTGTCAGCTCGGAGACCATGGCTGCGGTTACCCTTGACGCTGCATCACAGACAGGAGTGCCTGCGATGGTGTACTCAACGACGAACCTGGGTGCACGAATGGCAAAAGTCATTTTTTTCGGATGAATCCAGGTTCTGTTTACAGCATCATGATGGTCGCATTCGTGTTTGGCGACATCGCGGTGAACGCACATAGGAAGCGTGTATTCGTCATCGCCATACTGGCGTATCACCCGGCGTGATGGTATGGAGTGCTATTGGTTACACGTCTCGGTCACCTCTTGTTCGCATTGACGGCACTTTGAAAAGTGGACGTTACATTTCAGATGTGTTACGACCCGTGGCTCCACACTTCATTCGATCCCTGCGAAACCATACATTTCAGCAGGATAATGCACGACCGCATTTTGCAGGTCCTGTACGGGCCTTTCTGGATACAGAAAATGTTCGACTGTTGCCCCGGCCAGCACATGCTCCAGATCTCTCACCAACTGAAAACGTCTGGTCAATGGTGGCCGAGCAACTGGCTCGTCACAATAGGCCAGTTACTAGTCTTGATGAACTGTGGTATCGTGTTGAAGCTGCATGGGCAGCTGTACCTGTACAAGCCATACAACATCTGTTTGCCTCAATGCTAAGGCGTATCAAGACCGTTATTATGGCCAGAGGTGGTTGTTCTGGGTACTGATTTCTCAGGATCTATGCACCCAAATTACGTGAAAATGTAAACACATGTCAGTTTTAGCATAATATATCTGTCCAATGAATACCCGTTTATCATCTGCATTTCTTTTTTGTGTAGCAATTTTAATGGCCAGTAGTGTATGTCTGTAATTAATCCCCAGCTTCAGAAGAAAGGCCCTTTTTACTCGTACTCTACACCGTCCAGTCAATGTGAGCACCCCCTATGTTCAACGTCAACATTGAATAAACACTCACAGACGACAGATGGAAGCACTAGCAGTGGAGGGGAGCCGCGAAAAAACAGTGCAGTCGTCATCGTAAAGCGGAAACAGAGCAATCTATCCAAAAGGGCGTGATCATTGGGTTTAGAACAAATTGTGGATGCATTTCCGAAATGGATGAGTCGGAAAACTGTTCGCGTGCAGCTCTGGTTAAAGCATACCATGCATGGCAAAACAGCTCTAACGAAAACCGGCGTCGAGGCAACAGTGGGCCATAGACGACAGGCATGAACGGTGGATATGGAGATGTGTACGGGCAAGTAGAAGTGCAACTTCGAATGACTGACCGCTCAAATGAACGAAGAGTCTCCAACAACGCCCGTTCAGCGATCGTTGCTGCATATGGCCCTCCACAGCAGGTGGCTTGTTCATGCGCCCGTGCTGTCTGCTGTTCATCGCCGATAAAGTCTCGAATTTGGACGCCAGTAAAGTGACTGGACGTACACTATGTGGCGACAGCTGGGCTTTTCAGACGACCCACGTTTTACACTCCATCGGAGAGATGGCCGTTGGATCGTTGGAAGGGTTAAGGCCGGATCAGGGAATGTTATGGTCTGGGGAATATTTTCGTGGCATTCCATTAGTGTTCTCGTCGTTCTGGAAGGCACAGTGGATCAAACTAATTATGCATCTATCCTCGGAGATCATGTCCAGCCATAGATGCAGATTATTTTTCCTCTCCACCGTGGCATCAACCAGTAGGACAATGCAACATGCCACACAGCTCGCATCGGTTCGAAGAGCGCCAGTGAGCCGTGGTAAAAAAAATTTGCTGTTTTGAAGAGCGCGCCGCAGCGCGTTGTGTGAAGCAGTCGCCCTTCGTTTCTGGCGGTGGCGCCGCTGTGGTAATCGCAGCTTTGGTGTCTCCCTCTGGTGGGAAAATGGAAAGGTTGCCTGTTTACGTGCATTTAAGGGGCGCTATGAGCTCTGTAGAGGTGAGTCGGTCAGTCGAGGCGAGTCTCGTCAGTTGGTCAGCCGGCTCAGTGTGGGGCAGTCAGTGTCTGTCGTCGGAGTGCTAGTATGTCTGTCGTTTGGATCAAACTTTAAGCCAGAAAATCAGTCTTGCCACTCCGCCAGTAACAGAACTTAGCTAGTGGTCGCCCGATCGCGGCTGAGTTCCTGCATCTGAGTCTGCGCGTTAGTCCGCCAGTCTGCTCGAGTTGCTCGGGCAACAGTCATTGGCGGTTGGACTGGTCGGTTGGTTGGTCGCGCACTGCGGCGCGAGATGACTTGTCCGCCTTGAGCGTCGGCGCTTCTGAGGTCCCCACGTGAGTCCAGTGGGCAGCGCCGTATAGAAAGCGGTAGTGGCTTCGCGGTTCACACGAGAGCAACAGGAGCGGAACCACGACATGGGGCTGGCAGGGGCGAGCTGCGACGCCGTGAGACGGGAGATCGACGCGCCTTCCTGCGTCCGTTGAAGCGGCTGGCAGCGGACGGTTCGGGAGAGCGTTTTGGGGGTGCTGCGCCAGGTCTTCGCCAGAAATCGCAGTTATTAGAAGCTCAGTGATTAGTGATATGTTGTTTCAGTTAATTGTTAAGTTCTACTTGTGTTGTTGGTCAGTCTCTCGTCCCCAGCTTGCTCGTTCGCCACTCGTCCGCATTTGTTAGGCAGTTAGTGTCGTGTCTGTCTCTGTCTGTCTGTCTGTCTTCTGTCTGCCATACGTTAATAGCTGCCTCTGTCATGTTTGTCGGATTCGGTATTAACGAATTTATAGAATTAAGGTAAAGGCCGACTTCCTGAAATATGTTTTTATCTTGCCTATCATCTTGCGAGGCGGTATATGTGTAATGTAGAGCATGTTGTACATTTTATGTAAGTCTCAATCACATGGGTTTTATTTAAACAGTCATTTTTATAAAGTTGCCACCCTTCCACCGTAAGAGCCTTTTAAAAAACAAATTGCAGTTTTGGTGCACCCCTCTTACGGGGTGCATAGTTAATGTGTTTGTGTGACTTGTTAAACATTTTGGTTTAAAGTAATCTGGTGTGTTGCAGATTTGCACCAGTGTAGTTTTTCAGAGGTCGTTGTGAGCGTCCGTGACTACGGCCGTGTTGAAAGGGGGCGGAAGCTTTTCAGCCCGAAGGCTTCTATTGTAACAACAAAACTTTTTTAATCTGCCTCTTTCTTCTTCTTCGCGGATGGATCACTTAGGACCACGCGTAATCAACATTTGTTGGCCTTCCTTTTCGCCCAGTATTCCTTCATAAACAACGAATGGGCTAGCTTTCGTTGCGTAGACCATGTATGTCGGTTAGTTTTTCTCTCTTCTTCCTCAAAACCCCGTGTGTTTGTGATTTTTCTGATTTCATTTCTATCATGTAGATTTGGAGACCCTAATTCTCTCATGTCTTTTTCCGTCTGTTTGTACCAGTTCGGTCTTGTAGTTTTGTTCTTTAGAAATGTATGGATTTTGTGCGTTAACCTGTTTGAGTCCATTCTTTCTAAGTGCCCCATGAATTGGATTCTTCTCATGCGCATTGTGTCTGTTATTTTGGAGATATTTTTATATATTTCTGCATTGGGTTTTGGATAATGTACCCCATCTTTAGTTCTTGGTCCTAGGATTTTCCTCATTATCTTACGTTCTTTCACTTCTAATTCCTCTTTTAGTGTTCTGTGTTGAAGGTTTAGTGTCTCAGATGCGTAGAGAGCTTCGGGTCTAATTACTGTTGTGTAGTGTCGTATTTTGCAGTTCCAGGAGAGACTCTTTTTGTTGTAAAAGTTTTTTGTTAACTGAAACGCTGTCTCCATTTTCTGGACTCTTGATCTGACAGATTTCTTTTCATTACAATTTTCTGCAATCCATTCACCTAAATATTTAAATTCTTTTATTCGAGAGATGTAGTTATTACCAATTTTGAGATCAGAAGGTGCATCTTTGACGTCAGTCATAAATTTTGTTTTTTCAAATGAAATTTGTAATCCTATTTTTGCTGCCTGCTCTTGTAATAATTCTAGCTGTTTCTGTGCATCGGTAATGTCTTGTGCGATCAGTGCCATATCAGCAAATGCTAAACACTGTAATTCTATGCCCTTATGTCTTGGTCCCAGTCTGTGTGCTGGTGCACATGCTTTTTTCCATTCTCTAACAACTTTTTCAAGAGCACAATTGAAGAGCACTGGGGACAGTACATCCCCTTGTCGTACTCCTGTGTCTATTTCAAATTCTGTGCTCAATTCTCCCATAAATTTTACTTTGGATTTGGTCTCCGTGAGTGTTTCTTTTATGATGATTGTTGTCTTTTGATCTAGTCCAAATTCTGCTAATACTTCAAAAAGGGATTCTCGGTCTATACTGTCATACGCCTTTTTAAAGTCGACAAACGTGATGACATAACTTTTGTTTGAAGTACTATGTAAATATTTCATTGAGTTTTTCAAGTTAAGGATTTGTTCTACGCAAGATCGACCTTTTCTGAACCCACCTTGGTATTCGCCTAGTTTTGAATCCAGCTGAGGTTCTGCGCGGTTTAGTAGGGCTTTAGACAGACGTTTGTATGTTATTGACAATAAAGAGATTCCACGATAGTTGTTGGGGTCTGTTTTACTTCCTTTTTTGTACAGAGTATGTATGATTGCAGTCTTCCAATCTGTGGGGATTTTTTCAGTTTTCCAGATTTCATGTATAATTTCTTTGAGTTTTGCAATAAGATTTTCTCCTGCATTTTTCCTTAATTCTGCGATGATTTGGTCTTCTCCTGATGCTTTGTTATTTTTCAGTGACTGAATTATCTCTTTAATCTCTTGTAAACTTGGTGGCTTTGAGTCTGGGTTTCGTTGTGTACGATGGAACTCAAATTTTTCTGCAGGCTTTTCACAATTCAGTAATTTAGAAAAGTATTTTGCAAGAATTTCACAGTTTTCGGTGTTGGTATGAGCAATTTCCCCATGGTCATTTTTGAACTGGAGTGATGGAGGAGAGTACTTTATTAATTTTTGTTTGAATACTCTGTAGAAATTTCGGGAATTGTTTTTCTTGAAATCATTTTCTATGTCTTGCAATTTTTTGTCTTCGTGTTTACGGACTGTTCGTATTGCTTTTATGACTGTTTTCCTGGTATCTTTGAGATCTTCCAGGGTCTTTTGATTTTTGTTGCACAACCAATTTTGCCACGCCTGTTGTCTGAGATTTATCAGTTGGTCACACTCATCTGTCCACCATGGGTGTTTACGTGTTCTTGTTTGCGGTGCTACAGTTTCAGCTGCATTTAAAAGTCCTGCTTGCAGTTGCCAATTTTGTGGTTTTAAATTTTGCGTTTCTTTTGTAAATTATTCATTGCCATTTATCTTTTGTACACCATATTTACGGTGTGGAGATTTCTTAGTGAATTTTCTTTTTTCTGGAATGACATCTAGGGAGAATTTTGTTGGGTAATGGTCGGAATCTAGGTCTAGTCCATTAAGGACTTTAAGTTTCATGATTTCTACTGTATTTACGCGGGAGATCATTACATGATCCAACTGATAATCACCTAGTAATGGATTAGGTGCGATCCAAGTTTTCGTTTTCGAGGCTCTTTTCTTGAAAAATGTTGATTTGAAAAATAGGTCATGGTTTTTGCAGATTTCAATGAGTCGCATGCCATTCCGGTTGGTCTGTGTATGCCCTGACCATTTACCTACCCAATATCGGTATTTCTTTTCTTTACCGATTTGTGCATTGAAATCGCCCATAAGGATTTTGACATGGTTATTTGGGATTTTTTGGAGAATATTGTCTAATTGGTTCCAGAATTCTTCTACTTCTTCTATTTTGTTTTTGTTAGTGATGTTAGTTGGTGCATGTCCGTTGATTAGGGTGTATATCTTATTAGCTGATTTTATTGTCATCGTGGAGAGCCGGCCCGAGTAAGATTTGAAAGTTGCGACTGAATCAAGTATTGATGTATCTACTATAAATCCAGTTCCAAATTGTGGACAATTTGCCATGGCTCGTTTTTCAGGTTTTCCTTTGTATATCCTGTATCCTTCCGAATCAAAAGGATTTTCATCTGTATATCGTGATTCCTGAAATGCAATAATTTTGATTTTACGTTCTCTGGATTTGTCCAGGATGTTTTTTAGTTTTCCCATTTTTAAGAGAGAATTTTCATTAAATGTCATTAGCCAAATTCTAGATTTTGGTTTGATTTTGTTATTACGGGGTTTTGAGGTACTCCGATTTACCTCCATGCACACTTCTGTGGTCTCCCCAGAATCCGAATAGACCACTTGCGGTTTTTCAACCGTGGGATTTGACCCACTGTGGTAATTTGTCTTTGAAGGTGCTGTATCCATGTTGATTTAATTGGACTGGGTTTGTGACTGAAACTGAGATTTCAGTCTGGTTAAGCTCAGAGTTTCACTTCTGAGTTTTATAGATCAGCCGCCACTAACATGTGGAACAGACGTTGTAGGGTTATCGCCACTAACCTGTGGTACTCTGAATATTGTAATTTGATATTTCGAGGGTGCTTTTCTGCTTATAAATTTTAAATCTGTTTTTGAAAAGGCTTCTATGAATAAAATTTCCATTGGTTGAAATTTGTTTCCATCAGTTACTCCTTGGCAACTACTTCCACGCTCACATAGTGTGTTAATGTTCTTGATGAATCACTAGAAAATAAAGTAAATTCTTTAAGAAATGATTTTGAAGTAAATACCACGGTTCACTGTCTTTGTTCAAAACTGTTTGCAGTTGCCTAAGGAACCGTGATCGTACCCAGGCGTCCAACTGTTCGTCAGAAGGACCATGAATGCCTTTCTTTAAGGCTCCAAAAAACTGGAAATCGCACAGGGACGGGTCGGGACTGTATGGAAGACGAGTAAAGGCTTCTCCAACAAAACTTCTGCAGCGTGGTCGAAGAAACAGGCACGCTGTCTCCAGGAAAGTCATGGTAATATTTTTCTTTGACTGCATCGGCCCGCTGCTCATAGACTTTCTGGAACATGGCCCCCACAGTGGCACGTTTTCATTAATTATTATTAAACAAAATATCATCTTTGTTGAAAAAACTACTTGTATCGAGGCATTTCGACCTTGTACATAGACTGTGATACTCATTGCTATAGAATGCTGTTCAAAGATAGTGTCAAGAAGTATTTAGCAGTGCTCTTGTATAGGCTTTTGCAGGATTAGATCACTTAAGCTGTCAACAACAAAGTCATTGCGACTATAAGGTGATCATGATTTGATGTTAGTGAGGCAGGAGATACTGTCCATTCACATTAATGTGATCACCTGTTAAAGCCTGAATAATCACCGTTCGCATCACGGACGTCTGCGAGACGTGCAGAAAGAGTCAGTGAGGTTCTGGAGATTACCGACAGTGATGAGGAGGCGTGCAGACTCTAGCGCCGTAGCACGCTGCGCTAGGTTTCTCGGTTGAGAATCCATGGTGCGAACAGCCAGATCGAGTTTTGGTGACCAGGATAGTATAGTAAAATCATCCTGGCTGAACCGTGTAAATTTACTTTCTAAATCTTTTCTTAAGAATTTACTTTATTTACTAGCGGTTCATCAAGAACATTAACACACTGTGTGAGCGTGGAAGTAGTTGCCAAGGAGTAACTGATGGAAATTAAATTTCAACCAATGGAAATTTTATTCATAAAGGCTCTTCAAAAACAATTTAAAATTTATAAGCAGAAAAGCTCCCTCGAAATATCAAGTTACAATTTAACAAATGTGAATTTTATTCCTAAAAGCTTCTACAAAACAGTTTTAAAATTATAAGCACAAAAGCACCCTCGAAATATCAAATTACGATATTCAGAGGCAGAATAAAAAAAATTTTGTTGTTACAGTAGGAGCCTTCGGGCTGAGAAGCTTCCGCCCCCTTTCAACACGGCCGTAGTCACGGACGCTCACAACGACCTCTGAAAAACTGCACTGGTGCAAATCTGCAAAACACCAGATTACTTTAAACTAAAATGTTTAACAAGTCACACAAACACATTAACTATGCACCCCGTAAGAGGGATGGAAATGGTACAAACACTCACACCAAGAAATTATTTTCCACCAAAAGTGCATTTGTTTTTAAAAGTCTCTTACGTTGGAAGGGTGGCAACTTCATAAAAATGACTATTTAAATAAAACCCATGTAATTGAGACTTACATAAAGTGTACAACATGCTCTACATTACACATATACCGCCTCGCAAGATGATAGGCAAGATAAAAACATATTTCAGGAATTCCGCCTTTACCTTAATTCTATAAATTCGTTAATACCGAATCCGACAGACAGAAGACAGACAGACAGACCGACACTACCTGCCTAACAAATGCGGACGAGAGACAAACGAGCAAGCTGGGGACGAGAGACTGACCAACAACACAAGTAGAACTTAACAATTAACTGAAACAACATATCACTAATCACTGAGCTTCTAATAACTGCGATTTCTGGCGAAGACCTGGCGCAGCACCCCCAAAACGCTCTCCCGAACCGTCCGCTGCCAGCCGCTTCAACGGACGCAGGAAGGCGCGCCGATCTCCCGTCTCACGGCGCCGCAGCTCGCCGCGGCCAGACCAATGTCGTGGGTTGCCCCTGTTGCTCTCTTGCTGGTCGCGAAGCCACTATGCCTCGCTATACGGCGCGGCCACTGGACTCACGTGGCGACCTCACATGCGCCGACGCTCCAGGCGGACAAGTCATCTTGTGTCCTACCCGAGCAACTCGAGCAGAGTGGCAGCCCACTAGCTCTGTTACTGGCGGAGTGGCAAAACTCTCATTTTCTGGCTTTAAGGTTTGATCCAAACGACAGACATACTAGCACTCCGACGACAGACAGACACTAACTGCCGCACAAATGCAAACGAGAGCCAGACTAGCAACTGGTGACGCGAGACTGACCTAGCCTGACTCCGACTGACCGACCTGCTAGATTCGCCGAGACTGACAGACTGCCCTGGCTGACCAACTGCCTCCGACTGACTGACTGACGGACTGACTCACCACTATAGAGCTCATAGCGCCCCTTGAATACACGTGAACAGGCAACCTTTCCCCTTTTCCACCAGAGTGAGACACCAAAGCTGCGCTTGCCACAGCGGCGCCACCGCCAGAAACGGAGGGCGATTGCTTCACACAACACGCTGCGGCGCGCTCTTCAAAACAGCAAATTTGACTACGGCTCAGACAGTGACCGTCTTGTCTCACAGTGGGATACATGTATTAAGAGTTATGGCGATTACTTTTGAACAAATAAACAGTTTACTGATTTTCCATCTGTTTCGTTTTCATTTGGCTGCCCCGTATATTAAGCCATGGACCAGCAAGATAAGCGGAATATATCTATGAAAGTTGAATATTAGAATCTACTGATTGGGACTCTCCTGTGCCAAAACAAGGAAACGGGTGAGTCTCGTTAAGTCATTTGTTCTTTCAGGGGTGAGTACAGTGGCGAGCTGCTGTCGGCGGAGCTAAAAATATTCGGAACAGGATCCACAATGACGCGCAGGCCTTTCGACAGCAGCCCCAGCAGGAAGTAGGTGGAAGAGCGGTGAGATGGTTTGAGTGCGTGCGCATCCCAGTCGCCAGCCTACCCCAAGCAGTAGCCAAGCCGGAGGGCGTGGCGCGCAGGTTGCGGCCACCCGCCGCTAGAGGCGCCGCTGGCGACCTGCCCTCAGCTGCTTCGGCGGCGCGTCGGCTACTGTCAGTTGGTCTCCGGCAGTCGCCCGCAGAGGACTTGGATCTTGAAGAGCGTCTCGTCTGCGCAACCGAATCATCATGCGGGAGATCGTGCACTTGCAAGCTGGCCAGTGCGGTAACCAGGTTGGAAGCAAGGTAAGCCGGCTCACAAATTGCTCGCTTCGCGATACGTACTGAGATTGTAGTATATTCCTCGATACCTCATTAAATATTGGTTCTTGGACACTTGGTTTGAAGGCTTTAGTGGGAGGGTTATCGTCAAAGCGTAACCCAGTCAGCGCTTGCGGCATCTCAATGACGCTCTCCGTGCGTCAAACAAACCTGTGACGGCCCGTGTTGCACTTCAGGTCATTGAACTGACAATTCGTGTTCATACTACTTGCCATAGTAGAATACTAGACGACAGGGCATGCTTTAGCAGAAGACCTGCTCTGTATTGCTCAAGGAACGGACATTGCTGCATTTGTTCATTCTGCGCTCGAGATAATTCATATCTTAATGGATCTAAATTTTGATTAAGATGGTATTATGTTTTCCATGATTACAGTGTACACTTGATGTGTACAGCTTATTTGCGATCGACCTGTGTAATTTAATGAAATAAACTATGCCTGCAGTCTTCACATTTCGTGGGTTAAGCTAACCTTGTGTTGTAAAGATGCTAGTAGTTTTTAAAAATGAAACGTTTCCAAGACAGTAAAGGGAAACCTAAGGGTATTCCCCGGTGATGATACCGAGCGAGGTGGTGCAGTGGTTAGCACACTAGACTCTCGCTTGGGAGGACAACGATTGAAACCCGCGTCAGGCCATCCCGATTTAGGTTTTCTGTAATTTCACTAAATGGCTTCAGTTAAATGCCGGAATGGTTCCTTTGAAAAGGGCTCGGCCGACCTCCTTCTCTATCCCTCCACGATCCGATGGGACCGATGACGTCTTTGTTTGGTGCCCTTCCGCACATCAGCCAACCAACCTGTGTTGATTTGACAGACTGCTGTGTTATGACGTGTTATGTGAGAAGGTGAGACAACTCGATGTTAGGCATTCAACATTTTCAAACTACAAAATAAATAGTATGCTATCGGGCAATTATTATAACGTGTGCAGTTAGCTTGCTGAAGATACAGTATTCGAACTATCAGATACTACACTTCAGGTAAAGTTTACAGAATTACAAGTTTGCGTTAACAGAGCAGTCGTGCAATGTCATGATTTTGTGGGATTTGGCGCAGTGTTTCCTTGTATTTGGATGGAGGGATTGGGATAGGCGATATAGGATTATAAATGGTTTCCTGGCCTGCCTTACCTTGCTTAGGCTGTGATAGGATGATGTGAAAGGACAACTGTGCGTTTAGATCGGCTTAATGAACCGTAAAATGAAATATAAATCTAACCATTGAATATTAACTAAAAATACTGGATTACAATTTGGATAATTTGATGCCAAATATTAGCTTTATATCGACCAAATAGACATCTCCTGAAGTGGAAAACTAAAGAGCGCAGATCGTAAGGAAATCTGTATTAGCTGTATTTAACAGAACGGATAACCGACTTAGTATGCAATGGCCTGTGACCAACCATCTGAAGATATTCATCAAACCAAAACACGATAAAATAACTTGAAAATAATCGGGCGGTGAACTGCCATGAATTCTATTCTATTCAAATCTTGAGATTTTAATGCAAAAATCCACAGATAATTTTATAAACAAAAACTTGAAAAAAGCATTTCTCTTGTAATATCTGTGCAAGGAATGTTGGTGAACGACTGCAGAACCAAGAACAATGTTTGTTGAACACACTTTTAAGTCTTTCGAATATGAGAAGTATACAGTAAAATTAACTTCACAAGCGGAAATTAACGTGTACATACAGAGTATCTCGACTGGTATTCAAATTCCGTAGCATGTCGAACTTAACGGGAAACAGTGATTCAGTGTAACTGACACCTGGGAAACCATTTCTCAGGCCGATGAAACTTCGAATATTGGGCGTCCTACAATGCATGAAAATGTTGCTGTGAATGAAACAGAAGTAACCTTTCGGTTATTCTATTTAGTAAGTTCTAGAATGTCTACAAGGTTTTCAGACATTCGAAGTAAATCTGTGGTACGTCAATGGTACTAGACAGAGACCTTGAGTCTGCATGATAATTATCCCTATTCGTGAGAGCAGTTTCTCGTTCGGAATAAGTTGCGCTTCTCAAGACCTTGGAAGATGGCTCCGCTGCCGATGTTACGGGTGGGTACCTTGTCTTCGTTCTGGTGCAAAGCGCACAGTTGGCTGCGTGTAACCGTACTTCTTCGCTGTAGTGTTTCACAAAGAACTTTACATGGAGTACACATTTCTGACAATGATGTTTGTAAGTCGGAAGACGATGGCTACAAGCATGACGCATTACAGGTTTCATGTGTCTCGTTTTTATGCATCGTGTCAAACACTTGTTAAATATTTCATATAAACTGACGTGTACAAAGTAAGAATTGGCCGATCAGCATCATGGGTCATGCGATGCTGTTAGATTTTATTAGTACACAGCCTCGACACTCAGAAACGCCATGGCATTGTTAAACCTGTCTGTACAGCAAGTTTGGGAGAGTAGAAGCTGTAGCGGAGAACGTGGTACAGATTTTCTCTCGGCAAAGGCAAAGCAGTATGATGTGTGTAAGGATACTGTTCTTTGTGCAAATGAAACTCAGAAAGACTTATTTCCGTCCACATATTCGCTTTTTCTTGCGGGATATCTCCGCGAAAATGTCAGGTCTTTCTCCCCTATCTAAGCTTTCGGTTTTTTGCCGATTCCATGAAAATCGCCAATAGCTTCGTTGCCTGTGGTGGCTGAAGTGTGTAGATACCGCGGGCATGCTGAAAAGTAACATGAAAACTCATGAAGCTTTTTAAATAAGACAAACGTCATTAACATTCAAAATCTTTTATCTCATATCTGCAGGCCTCCGCCGCTACAGGGCTCCGAATTGTAGCGTGTAACATGGCGGTGTGTGAGGACAGCGTGCGAGTTTCTAACTCGACATTCGTCCACACAGATGAAGCACTTTTCTCCTTCAGCGTGACACCGCCAGAGCATATACGAGCAGCCGGCCGAAGTGGCCGTGCGGTTAAAAGGCGCTGCAGTCTGGAACCGCAAGACCGCTACGGTCGCAGGTTCGAATCCTGCCTCGGGCATGGATGTTTGTGAAGTCCTTAGGTTAGTTAGGTTTAACTAGTTCTAAGTTCTAGGGGACTAATGACCTCAGGAGTTGAGTCCCATAGTGCTCAGAGCCATTTGAACCATATACGAGCGCTAGACATCTGCAGCAATGCGACGCCTTGGGTTCAATGTCATCGGTCATCCTCCGTACAGCCCGGCTTGGCCCCATCCGAGTTTCATCTGTTTCCAAATCTTAAAGAACGCCTTAAAGGGATTCACTTCCAGATAAAGTGGTGTGTGCAGAGGTGAGGTTGTTGCTCCGTGTAAACAGTAAAACATTTTGCAGATACAGTGTCAAAAAGCAGGTTTCTCTTAGAGAGAAATGCGTTCGTCGCTAGGATGACTGTTGAGAAATAAGTATGTAGACATGAAGAATAAAGATGGAGAATGTTCATTACATTTGTTTCATGTAAGAAGCTTTAAGAATTTTCACTTTAAAGTTCGGAGGCACTTCGTTTTAGCACGGCATCTTGTATAAAATGGTCCACTTACTTCTTCCCTTTAAATTTCGCTATTTCTCTGCTCCACTTCAGATTGTCAAAATCACACGAAGCGGAGCGATTACGTGATAGTAGTTTATCGCAAGTGTGACCGAACAAAAGTAACATTGGTTGTAGTCGTATTTACGACAGACTTAATCAGTCGAGCCTTCAATTAATTTAGTCGTGATCAGGCTGTGTTGATATTTGCGATCACTTAAGTGCCGGGGTTTACGAAAAGATGTTTGTTGCTGGTATACAAGCGTCAGTATTCCCGGAACGAAGTGCATCGCGACGTTGAGCTGTGTGTGGAGTCGGTGCGGTCTTCCGCAGGGCCAAGGGCAGGAGATTCAGCTGCTTTGTGTACAGGCGGGCCCGATAAGCAGAGAGCAGCTGACGTAACGAGTCAACATTTGGTGCCGGGTGCCTGGACCCTCATACTACAGTTCATTATTTCTTTACCTAGAAAGACTCTATACCAAACCGTGTTGTGTAAACTTCTACCCACCTGTCAGCTGAAGGACACACCTTGCTAATGTGAAAGGCTTTTTGGACTTGCCCAATATTGGATTGCACTTTTCTGGATTCTTCCAGACTATGACATTTGGCTGATTTGAGAAAATCAGCCAATCAGTTGCAGGTATAAACGTTTATTAACAACCTTTGGCCATGGTTTCAACAATTGTAAAATTGTCTTCTTCAGAGGAACATGGACCTATTGAGGGAATTTTATTCACCATCTTAAAAAGAATTATCAGGGTGTAAAGGACGTACAAAACCACTGGATAAACCGAGCGAGGTGGCGCAGTGGTTAGCACACTGGACTCGCGTTCGGGAGGACGACGGTTCAGTCCCGCGTCCGGCCATCCTGATTTAGGTTTTCCGTTATTTCCTTAAATCGCTCCAGTCAAATGTTGGGATGGTTCTTTTGAAAGGACACGGCCGACTTCCTTCCCGAATCCGTTGAAACCGATGACCTCGCTGTCTGGTCTCCTCCCCCAAAACAACCCAAACTGGATAAAAGTGTAATAAACAAATTACTTACACTTATTGGCGGCGACAAATTAGAGCAAAGCGGCTCATTTTAAGTAAGATGGTCCATGTGATCATCAGTAAAACCAAATAAAATCCATTAAAATCATTCCCATTAAAGCTGGCTAAGCGTAAGTCTTCAGATTGAATTGTGTGCATGAAATAGGAAACATCGGTAGATGGCGTTCGTGCTCGAAAACATACGCGCATAACAGATAAATTGTAGATTATCAATGTCATGTTATATCGGAGAGGGACAGAAAAATTTTAGGTAGAAAAATGGAAGATGGGATATAGGAACATGGGGAATCGTTAAAAATAAATTCACTGTAAAAGGTGGACAAATAGGAGAGAAAATATTTAATAAGAAAAATAGGAATTAGACGAGAACGATTGACAAGTGGAGGCTACCAACGGACTGTAACTACCGAAACGAGTCAGAAGTACCGGCTTAAAATCTTGAAGTAACAGTCGATTCGCATGTTGCAGCTGGTCATTTAACATGTTACCTTCCCCATCGTGTGTCTGAAAATTTCCAGTTTTTCACATGTTTCATTTTCTCTTTAACCTCCTTACACAAAATTGCGGTTTCTCCTTAATCTTTTACAAGATTTATGGCTCTGAGCACTATGGGACTCAACTGCTGAGGTCATTAGTCCCCTAGAACTTAGAACTAGTTAAACCGAACTAACCTAAGGACATCACAAACATCCATGCCCGAGGCAGGACTCGAACCTGCGACCGTAGCGGTCTTGCGGTTCCAGACTGCAGCGCCTTTAACCGCACGGCCACTTCGGCCGGCCCAAGATTTATCATGTTTAAAATTTCCTCAGTAGCTTCATATACTTCGGAAGGAGACAATTTTCAACGGTGGAAACTCTGATCAAGGGTTGTTAATAAACCTTCACATCTGCAACTGGTTGGCTGATTTTCTCAAATCATCTATTTGTAATCACCGTTGTTGACAGTACTATGTTCAGAATTTTATGACATTTGTAGTATTACGTTCTGTGCTTCGAATGAAAATTGTAAAATATGACGGAGTTGACAACATTTGGAATCAGAGAGAAACAAGTAAACCGCTGGTATCGAGTTTTTCGTCCTAACAGTGAAATATTGTATGGATGCCCCCCCCCCCCCAAAAAAAAAAAAAAATGTTGTCGCAGCTACTTGTACGTGAAGGTATATGTAAATCACATTATTAGCTGGTTCTGAAAAAGCTTTAATTACATTAAATGGAATACTTTAGACATCATACAGAAAAGCCAACTAGAAGTTTTCTGCTGTGTGGTGACACAGCATTTAAATACATGGAGTTGTTACGTCGCTTGCAAAACCAAGACGAGCAGGCAACTTACTTCGGTTTCTCTTCCCGTTCGTTACTGCTGTGTTTATTCTACACGGTATTCAAACACCTGCTCGTTGAACGCAGTTACTAACTAAACTTGGAGCATTTGCAAACTGCAGCTGAAGTGATCCATATACACCTTACTATTTTGGTTCTATCTTTTTGACAGGCTGATTTGTTAAATTTGAGCTGCAGTGCAAAGATAATATTTCGTTCGGGAAAAGTTTTAGTTGCAAGGCGTGGTGTGTACAAAACAGTTCATTTTCCTTGCAAATTTCAATTTGAGATTGCCGGTTTTTTTCAGTACTCTACGAATTATGATTTGAAACATCAGTTCGAGAGTTTAATAGCTACTGCCTGACAGCTCAGCGATACAGTCTCCACGAAAGGTTTCAAATTAGCCATTTCAAAGCATGCGGTCTGAATGCCATGGATCGTTGTTACTGCTTTCCTGGCTCACTTCAGACGTCTAACGGTGCTGTTGCTGTTTGCTACAGGGGAAATTCTAGGCCGTTAAGCCGTTTACAGAAAGATTGGAGGGCAGTGTTGCTTTCACTCTCCGCGCGCAGACACTGTAGAATTTGTGTGAAGTTTGTGAGCAAGCACCTGGATTTTCTGCGCGTTGTTAAATGTACCAGTCAGGTTACAATGATGCATGTCTGAATGTAAACGAAAACAACTTTTTTTTTCTGAAGACGAAACGTGGCATCAGTAATATCACTAATTACTGTGCTGACCGTTTTTCCCGTTGCGTTCAGGTAGATATAGCAGCGGAATCAGCGGCTTGATATTGCCACAGTACTTTAGTTCACATGCTCATCGCCGGCTTGATATTGCCACAGTTCTTTAGTACACATGCTCGTCGCATTCGTCATCCTTGGTATCAGTTCCACGTTTTCCTGCTTTTGTAAAAAACATGAAAGATATTATCTTGATACGCTGAATTACTTCACCTTCCCGTTTCTAATAATTCGAAAGTAGATAAGAAAATAGATAAAAGTAGGGGAAACCAGCATGAAGAAGTCTGTAGTACATCAGAGCGCTGGGTTAATGTGCAGAAAAATATTCAGTGTTAACCAGAATTGTGATTAACGGTCTGTTGACACACATGGCGCAAACAGCTGCAGTTATTTGTTCGTTAGATTAAGCAAGCAGCTGGTATGCTGCAGACTACCAACGGCGCCAGATGTACAACTGTAATGACGATGAACTGGCCATGGATCTCTGAAACAGGGCTTCAGATATGCACGATAGGTTTGATTCGTGACAAGCATGATCGTCATAATTAACTTGCATTTTATTATTGGTCTCTTCAGACCACTTGAGAAAGTTTCTCGTGGAATGGACTACATTGCAATGGCTATGATGTCCTTCTTGGGAAATCTTTGGGTAAAACGTTCTTCGGAAACTTGGCGCATAAAACGTGGATAAAACTCAAATGTTTCAACGATAGTCTCTATCGCCGTCTGGGGGTTTCCTCGAAAGCACGAATTAAATTCGAAAAGATGCTGTTAAGTGCAGACATCAGTCATGAATGGATGCAGGTCGCTGGCAACTATACCGCGGTAATCGAGAGTGCATGGTCTCCTCTGTGACAGCAAGTGCCCATAACATAAACTACCTGCATTTGCTCTGTTGGATTCAACCGTGGCAGGTGAAGAGCTGTCGGACTAAGAGGGTTATAGGATTCATCTATACAGGGTCTTCCAGGAGGATTGGTCAATATTCAGAGATACGACAGAAACCACCATTCGAAGGGAAAAACTTCATATGGACATAGGCCAAACTCCGAATGGCTTGGCCGGCGTGGGTGGCCGAGCAGTTCTAGGCTCTACAGTCTGGAACCGCGCTCTCGCTACAATCGCAGGTTCGAATCCTGTCTCGGGCATGGATGTGTGTGATGTCCTTAAGTTAGATAGGTTTAGGTAGTTCTAAGTTCTAGGGGACTGGTGACCTCAGAATTGAAGTCCCACAGTGCTCAGAGCCATTTCAATGGAATGGCTTGGAACACATTTAATATACATTGTTTATTTTTGTTTCCTCCGCATATAAGAGGTTGAAGCCGACGAGTTAGGTTGGGCCAGAATAAAACGTCAGAGGTTGGCTGAGTAAGACACATACATACATACATACATACATACATACATACATACATGCATGCATGCATGCATGCCACTAGCCCAAAAAATATATACACATGTGTTCTATTACGAAAGCAAATCGGAATATTACTCATAGATAAATATCTAAACAATTTTATTCAAAACTAGGCATAATTAACTTTTCTATAAAAACATCTTTCTCCGTGGCATATTCCTATATTTTCTGAGCCACAAATCGTACGATTAGTCGTTCTTAACTTTACTGTTTTTGTGCTGATCTCACCTACATCCCACAATGCCAGCACCCAGCACTGACCTATTTCGGTGCAGTCTAACAATAACGCTCTATCGTCTTACTCTGAACTCGTTTTCCCCACGACAACAACAACAAAACTAAAGTTACTTCCGTTGTTTTGTGTAGCAGACGAGCCAGTCGATGATTTGGGGGTGGACATCATTAAAAAAAGAGGCGTTGGTCGTTGCTGCGGTATCTTCTCACGAAATTTTAATCGCAAACTTTCTCCTCCAAATGCGAAAATATCTTATTGACGCCGACCTACTTAGGGAGAATGATCATCATATCACAATACGGAAAATCGTACTCACGCGGAAAGTACAGGTTTTTTTTCTGTGCTCTGTTCGAGAGTGGAATAACAGAATTACAGTGAAGGTGGTTCGATAAAACCTGTGCCCAGGCACCCAAGCGTGATTTGCAGAATAGCCGTGTAGATGTAGATTTTAAATTGCAAGCATTGTGAACCCATGCATCTTACATGTCTCAGCGACAAAATTTGTTTCGCTGGTGGAGATTTCTAGCTCGCCACTTTCACTGCCGCACCTATTATTTCCCGATTAACTAAGTTCTGAAGCAGATGTAACTTTGGTCCATTTAAATAAAACTATTTTACTCACAAACTCGAGGCGACCTGACATCCCACATCATGGAACGCAGGCGCGCTAGAAATCCGAGAAATTTGAGTACAGTGCGGAGTGAAATGAGAGAGAGAGAGAGAGAGAGAGAGAGAGAGAGAGAGAGAGAGATTCTGTTCCTTGAAGTTCTCAGTTCTGTCCTCCACCATCACCACTGTAAGCGCTTGATGGCCTCCGCTTGCAACTGAAGTGCCACACAGTGTAAATGAATTGAGACAAAAGTGGGGCAATGAACTCTGGGAGTTGGGGAGCCGATTATCGATTCGGCGGCCAGACGGTGTCTGGCAAGTTTGCAGGGAGACAGAATGGTGCAGCAGTCTGGACCCGCCAGCGGAGGTCAGGCAGATAAAAAAAGTCTGTCAGGCAGCAGGTCAGCACGTCTCGCCACCGCAGAACCCGTTCCGCAGTACCCTAGGCGGAGCAGAGCTGACTGGTCTGGGTTCGTGTTGCAGGTGGGGGACGCTGCGAGTACAGTACTGCTCACTGGAACAAGAGCACACGGAGTAGTCCGCTAAATTACAGGCCCATATCACTAAAGTCGATTTGCAGTAGGATTTTGGAACATAAGCTGTGTTCGCACATTATGAATTACCTCGAAGAAACGATTTATTGACAAAGAGCCAACACGGATTCAGAAAGTATCGCTCTCGTGAAACACGGGCAGCTTTTTGTTCTCACGACGTAATGAGTGCTATCGACAGGAGATACAAAACAGTCAATATTTTCAGATTTCCATAAGTATTTTGACAACGTTGCTCTCAAGCGACTTTTAATCAAATTGCGTTCCTGCGAAGTGTAGTCTCAATTGCGTGATTGGATTCGTGGTTTCCTGTCAGAAAGGCTGCAGTTCGTAGTAATTGACAGTCACGAGCAAAACAGTCTTGTAGAACCCCTGGTGTTCCTAATCTACATAAACAGATTTAGGAGGTAATCTCAACAGCCCTCTTACTAAGAACCTCTTGAGTGAAGTCGCAAAACGCCAATGGTGTTTACGGCATCAGACACCCTACATGCTGTCTCCGATGCAACCACAATATTGACTGTTAACGGCAGCAACGGGCGGGATGGAGATATCCAATGATGAGTACATAATGAGGTTAAGGAGGCTAGTTGAATTCTTAGTAGACTAGTATCTCGCAACAGTGCTACAATGCTAGTGGCGTTTATAGAAAGCAGAGCAATGGCAACGATAAACAAAAAAACAAAAGTGTGTGAAATATTATGGGACTGAAATCAGTCCCCAAGCTTACACACTACTTAACCTAACTTATCCTAACGTCAAACACACACACCCATGCCCGAGGGAGGACTCGAACCTCCGCCGGGACCAGCCGCACAGTCCGTGACTGCAGCGCCTTAGGCTGCTCGGCGAGCAACGCTAGACAAACCAAACCTTTCATCATATCTAAAACAGCTGGCGAAGTTGACACGTCGTAAGAAAGGAATCCAAGGAATTTTGCAGAGTGAGAATGAAGTGGCAGATAAAATATTAGCGTTTCTGTGGAAGACGAGCCAGTGCAATGTGTGGTGTCCTATATGCTAGACTGTGCGGACAACGTACATGAGTGCAATGATGATACGTGCTTAACAAGTGATACTGAAACAGGTGTCGAGCCTTGTAGTTCTTCAGACATTCTCATGGTCAGCCAGCCATGGTAATCAGCTGTCTTGTTTCGATCTCTTCATGTTTCTTGCGTCTCTGCGTGGTTTTGTTGTCTGATTTTGTCCATTTTAGTGTTAGTTGCCCTTCTGTCATTCTTGTGGTTTTCTTTAGCTGTTTTTGTATGTCTCGATTATTTTACTCCCATCCTTGCGAAATTATTTTAATCGGAACGAGGGACCGATGACCTACCGTTTGGCCCCTCCCCATCTTTTAAACCAACCAACCAGGAAGCCACAAATCCCGTCTCCAGTGAAACGCAATAAAGGACAATTGTTCAAGAAGCGGGCACTAAACATAATTACGTACATGGATGATCGTCGGCAGCATAGTAATAAAGAAGTTGTAAACTGATTTGGAATAAGTCCACAGCAATATAACCGTGTATTGCAGAGGAAGAACTACGGATATTAAAGAGATGACAAGGCGCTCCTGCTACAAGAACTGGTGTTTGCGCATTTCAAGGATGCTCGATACAATTCATAGGATGTGCATGACAGTGACCTACGCTACGCACATCAAATTGCGCGTGACATAGGTTACAGTGATTCCAGGGGAAGCGTTGAAAGGTTGCATAACTTCAAACAGTGCTACAGAGTTGGAAGACATAACGAAATGTCTAACGAAGCGTCAAGCATCACTAGATTGTTATAAAAGATAATTCAAATTAGGCTACTAAATATAAAATGAATTTTCTTGCTACGCGGCAATACACATCGAATTACACGAGGAATAGCCCCGGATTGTTGAAGAGGTTCAGCTACTGAGGAATCTTAGTCGGAACTCGCGTGGATTCTTCCACAAAGTCCGCCCTCTAGCAGGAGAATAATGAAAGTTCACAAGCAACACTTGGTTTCCAAGGGAGAGCAACGCAGTGTGGCGTTCTTCTACCACTATGATTTCTCTTTGACCTATCCTAAAACCTTATTACGTCGCTTTTTTAGTTGTTTATTCAGTACAAATTTTGTTGTTGAACTAACTCTCCGATGAGCTAGACCTGAAACTTCCAACTTAGCGCAGAACTTGATGATAATGCAGAATTAACCCACTTTCGTGTCTGTTGTGTGGTGTAGGGTACTTTATGTAAGACTACGATTTCCCCTTTTTTTCTGTTGCACTTGCGAATGTTTGTGGTAAGAACGGTTGCTGGTGAGTTCCCGTGTAAGGTCGAAACTCTCGAATTTTTGTCTTAGATGTTTCGCGGGATTACTGTAGTTGGAAGCTACGTATTGAGTGAGATGAAGAGAAACATAAGTATCATTCACATGTCTCTGTTGTAATCTTATCAAAATGTTGGAAATCGATTCAAAAATTTCACACACGAGACTAAGAAGCAGAAAATAATTATTTGAATAAAATTTCTGTTTAGTTTTTAAAATTGACTAAGAAGTATAAAATTTCTCCTAGCCCATACAGATTACTAACCCCTTACAGACAGTCCTCAAAATTTGAGTTTTTAAATTTGAAATAGCTATGGAAATGCTTGGAGAACTTCGAACGGAAAACGTGAGACACGTTGATGTATAAATGGGTCACCACCTTACTGGTGTCTAACTGATGTGCCCCGCATTACCCGTTTTAAATTGCTATTAAAAATTCACAAGAAAAAATTTTCAGTGTTATCTGTACAGGGTTAGGAATCTGTATGGGGCTGAGAAAAATTATTTTATACTTTTTAGACTGCTTTAAAAGCTTATATTAAAAACTTCTTTATTTAAATAATTATATATAGGATTACTGACAGCTATTGTTCCCCTCAGAAATTGTTGCCATGTGCTGGGAGACTTGCGAATGCCTATTTGCCCTCCAGAAGTTTGGGAACATAATCGCAAAAGATGTGCAACATAAAATTAGGCAGTCACTCTTTCTGCTGAACATTCACTATTGCGAAGTTATTCCACAAGGTACGAGTAATGAATCACGACAGCTTGAACTAATCAGGAACTGGTATGTTACATCTGAAACATCTGTTTGACTGTGTCATTGCTTCAGACTCCCAGTTAGGATGGTCAAACAAGTTGAGACCAAGCACTGTGTCAATTTTGTTGGGTCCTCAGTGTACATGCACTCCTGTACCTCATACTGGATACCTAGGATCGTAGCTGTGCCTGTGCACAAAACAAAACCATTAGCAAACTCCTCAGTTGTTGCTATCCATCCCTAGAAAAGCTATCCTACAGTGGACACACTACTTTAATGTCCTACGTTTAAGAAAAGCTGAAACAGTTCTCAGTCTCACCAAGTTTTCTCGGAAAGATTCTGCATTTAGCTGGTCTCTCTGTATGACAGAAAAGCAAATGGTTCCATCTTTTAATAAGTATTTTCTCCTTTCGATTCTGTCACACACTATTTTCTCCCCTCATTATTAGTATTGTGTGGCGTTTGCTTTCTCTCTCCCACTACATTATTCAAATTTCTGCTAGTCACTTGAATTCATTTAGCTGCCAGCAATGTATCTTCGTTTTACTTTCCACAAACATAAATTAGTTGCGTTCTGTTAACATTTCCACTGTTTGATATTTCTGAGTGTCTGAATTCATATTCTATATAAGCCTTCATGTAACATGTTTCTCATGAGTACAAAGTAAAATACATAGAATTCTTGTTTAAAGAGTGGGGCTGATGAACTTAAAATTATCAGTATCTGTTACATTTATAAAATCTGTAATACATGTGAAGCAGTGTGTATGTATGTGTGTGTGTCTCAGACCTCTGTATCAATTGCAAATGAATATGACTCAAAAACAGCAGGCTTCAAGAGTATCAGAAATGTGGAATTTATAGCCTCCTGGCTCCAATAGGAGTGGAAATATGGGCAAAAATGTGTTCTTGGAGGCCTTACACTATAGGCCTGTTGTGTGGCAACAGTAATGGCCACATATCAGAGGCAAGGAAAGTTTTCTGGTCCCTGACATGTAGGCTGCCCTGCATAACAGGTTTGTCTTGAGAGTAGTATTGTCCTGGTTTATGGAACTCTATTGCAGAGGTGGCATGTGCTGATGAGCATGACTGCAGACAGGTTGAGATGGATAGAGGAGGAGACGGACAGAATGAGTGGGAGAAGGAATTTGACAGAGGGAAGGAGATGGATATTCGTGAGGCAGGTGGAAGGTGTTGAGGGGTGGTGAATGGGTAGAAAAGGAAGAAGGGAGGTGGAAAGAGAGAGGGGGAGAAGAATATGGTCAGAAGAGGATGGAAGAAACGGCTAGAAAGAGAGAGGAAGAGATGAAGAGAGGTGGGAGGGCGAGGTGGCCAGACAGAGAGAGGAAGAGGCAGACTCTGAGGGGGAGGAGGTGTGTTTCAATATGAGCCGAATGCATTTGGGGGAGCTCTGCTATCTATATGTATTTCCATTTGAAGCACAACAGGGCTTTGCCTGTCTGACTTCTAGCATGGCTAATGTGTGATTTAGGTTAGCTTTTATTCATTTGTCGAGGTGATTGATTGTATGTATGTCTGTATCTGTTATTCCCTAAATTATCTGGTTATTGTGGATATCGGTCTATTATTCGAAGCGCTGGGGTACTCTGGCGTAGCTGGTGAATTAGTTGGTGGGCTGAAATTGAAGTCCTTTCATAGAAAGTTACTGACTTTCTTTTAATGTGTGTGAGGATGGATGGTTCATCTAATAATTCTTTGATATGTGTGTTGGGTGTATATCTATCGGATTCTGCTATTGTACGGAGGATGCGGTTTTGGAGAGTTTGAGTTTATGCAGATGGGTGTCTGCCGCCATTGGCCAAACTTCCGAACCATATAATATAGTGGGGAGGATAACAGCTCGGGGGCGAAAGTGCGGGGAAAAGGCTAGTAAATAGTCAGATGAGAAAGGGAATACAGCCGTGATTTAATAACTAACGTGAATAACTTCAACGTCTCGACAACGCGATAAGTGCGTCCCCTTTGTTAGCGCCTCGAAATACGCGATACAAGAGGTTTTAGCTACAGCTGTAGGATGCAGGAGAAAGCGGTAATGACTGTTCTGAGAACGATCGCAGCGGCTATCAGATTTGCATATCACGACGCTGCAGCCAAATCTCGTCCGGCCCGTCCTGCTTACTTTTTCTTTCCTTTTATGTCGAAGTTTCTCTGTGAGCCGTGCTCCAGAACCAGCGAAATTATTCAGACTGAACGCTGCGATATCGCTCCGTCGCTGCGACTCTAGGTGGCCACGTTCTGAGCTGCCTCGTCAGTCAGGTTTATCTTGCCGTGACTTCAGGACTGTACGGTAGATTCACTCATACCGTTTCCTCTATCGCGCTCAAATACACTATTAAAGCAATGGAGAAGTTTTAGATTTCCTTTTGTGATTTTAATTTGCAGCAGGAGACGACGATTGTTACAGCTTTCAGGAGGTCATAAAATATATACCTTAATCCAGTATTATCTCTTTTTAAGCATGAGGTGGTAATATTCCTCGACTCCTCGTGCCTTACTCAGTTTTCATTTACACTATGTGATCAAAAGTATCCGGACACCTGGCTGAAAATAACTTAAGTTCGTGGCGCCCTCCAGCGGTAATGCTGGAATTCAATAAGGCATTGGCCTGCCCTTAGCCTTAATGACAGCTTCCACTCTCGCAGGCATATGTTCAATCAGGTGCTGGAAGGTCTCTTGGGAACGGCAGTCCATTCTTCACGGAGTGCTGCACACAGGAGAGGTGTCGGTCGGTGAGGCCTGGCACGAAGTAGACGTTCCAAAACATTCCAAAGGTGTTCTGCAGGATTCAGGTTAGGACTCTGTGCAGGCGAGTCCATTATAGGGATGTTGTCGTATAACATCTCTGCACAGACCGTGCATTATAAACAGGTGCTCGATCGCGTTGAAAGAAGCAATCGCTATCCCCGAATTGCTCCTCAACAATGGGAAGCAAGAAGGTGCTTAAGACATCAATGTGGGCCTGTGCTGTGATAGTGTCACGCAAAACATGGGGTGCAAGCCCCGTACATGAAAAACACCACCACACCGTAACACCACCGCCTCTGAATTTTACTGTTGACACTACACACGCTGGCAGATGACGCTCACTGGGCATTCGCCATACCCACACCCTGCCATCGGATCGCCAATTGTGTACCGTCGTGTCAACCTGTTCGTCACTCCACACAACGTTTTTTCACTGTTCAATCGCCCAATGTTTACGCTCCTTACGCCAAGCGAGGCGTCGTTTGGCATTTTCCGGCGTGATGTGTGGCTTATGAGCATCTGCTTGACCATGAAATCCGTTTTCACACCTCCCACCTGTCATAATACTTCCAGTGGGTCCTGATGCTGTTTGGAATTCTTGTGTGATGGTCTGGATAGATGTCTGCCTATTACACATAAATACCATCTTGAACTGTCGGCGGTGTCTTGTCAGTCAACAGACGAGGTCGGCCTGTACGATATTGTCCTGTACGTGTTTCTTCACGTTTCCACTTAACTATCACATCGGAAGCAGTGGACCTAGGGATGTTCAGGAGCGTGAAAATCTCGCGTACAGACTTACGACGTAAGTGACACCCAATCACTTGACCACGTTCGAAGTCAGAGTTCCGCGGAGCTCCCTATTCTGCTCTCACGATGTCTAATGACTACTGAGGTCGCTGACGTGGAGTACTTGGCAGTAGGTTGCAGCACAATGCACCTAATATGAAAAACGTATGTTTTTGGTGGTCTGGATCATTTTTATCACAGTGTACATGACTACTCTCAATTCAAACAAAAGTTCTGTTTGTCGAAACACTTTCACACTATTTCTCTACAGCTCCACTCTCAAACAGCGCTCGAGGAAAACGAACACTTAAACCTTCCCGTGCGAAAACTAGCGTCTTATATTATTACAATGTTCATTTCATTCTTAGTAGGTGGATATCAACAAAATCTCTCATTCGGAGGAGAACGTTGGAGAGCGAAATTTCGCCGCAACGAAAACTACCTCTTTTAATGATTGCCACCCCAACTAGCGTATCACATTAATCACTATCATACTGCACAGTAGTCCCCTGCAGAGGACGAACAAGTGTAGGTAGTATCTACATCAGATACGTTGCAAGTTCAAGGTGTTCTACCAACAAAACGCGGTCTTTGGAATACTTTCCCGACAACATTATCTGTGTGATCGTTTTCATTATATACAACGTTCTCTTAAATGTTTATGGGTCGTAATTTCCTTAAAGGCCTATGGAATGCTGAGTTTCCGTCAGTAACTGCTACTGCCTAACTGGTCAAATTTAGTACAAATCAGGTATACGAAATACTGCTGTCTTAACTACACGACGCGGCATAAATTTTTATTATGAGGTGTTCCTAAAATACAAAAATGAACAAAGAAGTTGCTGTTGGTTCTAAAGGCGATTTTCATGTGGTAGTCTGACTACTGGTGGTTTGGAAAAACTCATTTTGTATAACTTCATTCGAATGGATGCTATGCAGCGTATTTAAAGCTCGTGGGATTCACTCTTGATTTACACGAGATGATTCGTAGTTGCGAATACGAACAATCAGCTGTAAAAGAGAATGACAACGAAAATACTTCGCAGGCACTGCAATCTCTTATTCATCACCTGATTCCAGGCAGCGACTTCCAATTAAAATGTCCTCCCTTGTACCGTAATTACATAATGTGTGTAAGAGTACAGGTTGTGACGCACCAACGACGATATGGGTGACTTTGTGTCTGGCCGTGCGTCATGAACGGATGGCCAAACAGGTTAACACGACTGGTCGCGTAAAGCGGGAAATCCAGGTTCGAGTCCACGTACGGCACAAATTTTCATTGTCATTCCCCTTATACAGCTGATGTTTCTTCGTTTTCGCAGCTGCGAATATATTTCATGGATTTCGTAATGGCTGTAGTCGCCGCAGTCCCGGTTCCTTCGGACATGCATGCATTTCCGAAGGAACACAGGCGCTGAAATATTGTATTCTTGAGTTTTAGTAGTGTATATGAAGATAGTAACCGTTCTCGAAAGAACAGATACCACTGATGACCATGCAGCTTCTCTAGAATAAATAAATGAAACCCTCAGTTGCCGACAGGTGTTCTTGATATACCTCGATGGGAACAGCTGAAAACGTGTGCCCCGACCGGGATTCGAACCCGGAATCTCCTGCTTATATGGCAGACGCGCTATCCATCTGAAGCACCGAGGACACAGATGAATAGCGCGACTGCAGGGACTTATCCCTTGCACGCTTCGCGTGAGACGCACATTCCCAACTGTCCACAATCTACATTCGTAATGTATCCATCAACAACACCTGTCGGCAGCTGAGGGTTTCAATTATCATTTATTTTAGTAGTGTGTTTGTGATCCTCACCATGTCGTATTAAAGACAACGAAGCAGTTCAGGTGCGGTCGATCGGTAAGAGTCGATAATTAAGGTAATTACAGAATGTTCGTCAGCTTAGATGGAAATCCTTAGAGGAAATGTCCACTTTTATTGCAAACTCTGTTCATGTTAAGATAACCAGCATTTGTGACATCGTAGAACGACTCTGTTTCCAACAACTCTCACGTAATGACTATGACGATACAATAAGGGAGAAGGTAAACTTCCTGGCAAATTAAAAATACGCTCAGAACCGGGACGCGAAATTGATACCTTTGCCTTCACGGTCAAGTGCTCTACAAAGTGTACTGTCCATGCTGGGATAGTCGGTAGAGTGATTGGTCACGGAAGGCAAATGGCCCAGGTTCGAATCACGATCCTGCATACAGTTTTAATATGCCAGAAAGTTCCAGATAAGATGCAGAGTTAAGATACACTTTCGTAAACAGATTATTTCGTACAGTTTTGTTTGTTCCGACTCTCTTAGTGCACTACAAGTGCTTCACCAAATGTATCCGGTAGACCCGCTGATTCAGCTCATCCATGACTGCTTACAGCGGCTCCAACACCGTGGCGAGGAGGTGATCTTTTGCTGGGTACCTGTCCATGTTGGGATACAGGGTAACGACGTGGCTGATCAAGCTGCCAAGGAAGCATGTTGGGATGGTGCTGTCCACCAATGTCCCATCCCGTTGGATGCCATTATCTCATTTTCTGACAGATGCATCATGCGTCAGTGGGAGACTGAATGGTTGCAGGTGTCGGACAACAAACTGTGGTCACTCAACCCAAACACAAAAGCTTGGCGGACTTCGTGTCAGCCTCGCCACTGGAAGGAGGTTTTTCTTACCAGACTGCGCATCGGGCATAGCCCTTTCACACATAGCTTCCTCCTCCGGAGGGAGGATCCACCTTTCCGTGAAGTTTGTGGCGTGCCGCTTTCAGTTCAGCATATTGTGGCTACGTGTGTCCTGTAGACTGATAATAGGGCAGCCCTCGGTCTCGCTGGAGATCTGCCCACCGTCCTCGCCGATACCGATACCAGTGTGAACAGTGGTGAAATTTTGTGAACTATCAGGCCTGAACTGGTGGGGAATTTCAGCAGACTTTAGTACGTTATAAACCGCTCTGCATGTGGGGACATCCTTCGTCCCCCCCATGAGATTTCCTGTTGATTTTTCGTCAGGGCGCTGATGGCCGCGATGTCGAGCGCCCCCTCAATCCAACTCATCATATTTCGTACAGAGGAATATGGGCTATTATTTTCCGTCATTCCATTTACTCGTAGAACAGGAAATTAAGTTGAACAGTGTTCCCTCTGCTATGCACCGTACAGTGGCTTGCAAAGTATTAGGTTGGTGCAAAAGTTCGTAGCGGTTTTGCATAACTGTAATAAACACAACATACACACGTAACAGACCTCAGTAATAAAAATATATTCTCGTTCACTGTTTACAAATGTCTGCCAACCCTGCGATAACTCCTCGATTCTGCGACTGTAGATATCACGTGGTTTTGAGGCGAAGAACTCGAGCCATGCCCGGAACACATTTTCATCCGGAAAGGAAGTTCCTTGAAAATTTAGATGCAGAATGGAAAAGGCTGCAAGATGAGATGAACAAGGTGGGTGCGGAATGACTTCCCAACCCAACTCTTGTACAGTGCTTTTGTCAGACTGGCAGATTGCGTTACCGTGGAGTAGAATCACATCACGCAGTCTTCCTGGTCGTTGTTCTAGGTCTGCGTCTGCGACGTCTCAGTTGACAAAAACGTCAGCAGTGATAGCTGCACCTAGGGGAAGCAGTTCGTTGTGCACCACACAATCACTCCGTTCTTTCCCTTATGTTAGCATGAAAACACCATTTCTTGTCATCAATCACGTTACAGGTCAGTTGATAACGAGCAAACAGAAATGCACAACGTGATCTTGCTTGCAGCATTCTGTGCCCAAATACCGGATTTTTCAGCTTCCCCGTTGTATCCAAATGTCCCACGATGGTGAAATGACAGTTAATAACATTTGCCTGTTATCGAGAACACCGACGTGAATCATTGTGGATTAATGCGTGTAAACTGTCGCCATGAAACTCCGAAACTCTTCCTGAACGTGGGGAGTCACTATTGTCAAAACGTTTGTCCTTAAAACGAGAAAACCATACTCTTGCCTTGATCTGTCCAATGGCATTACCTCCAGACACGACGCAAACGTTTCTGGCTGCCTCTGCTGCTGTCTTCCCTCTACTGAAATCAAACGGAAGTGAACTGTGAATTTACTTTCAAAATATTTTCTTAAAGAATTTACTTTATTTACTAGCGATTCACCAAGAACATTAACACACGATGTGAGCGTGGATGTAGTTGCCAAGGAGTAACTGATGGAAACAAATTAAATTTCAACCAACGGAAATTTTATTCATAAAAGCCTTTTCAAAAAGAGATTTAAAATTTATAAGCAGTAAAGCACCCTCGAAATATCAAGTTACTATTATTCAGAGGCAGAATAATTTTTTTTACGGTAGGATCCTTCGGGCTGAGAAGCTTCCGCTTGCTTTCAACACGGCCGTAGTCACGACCGCTCACAACGACCTCTGAAAGACTACGCTGGTGCAAATCTGCAACACACCAGATTACTTTAAACTAAAAATTTTAACAACTCACACAAACACATTAACTATGCACCCCGTAAGAGGGATGGAAATAGTACAAACACTCACACTAAGAACTTATTTTCAACCAAAAGTGCAATTTGTTTTTAAAGGGCTCTTACGGTGGAAGGGTTGCAACTTTATAAAAATGACTTTAAATAAAACCCATGAAATTCAGACTTACATAAAGTGTAAAACATGCTCTACATTACACATATACCGCCTCGCAAGATGATAGTCAAGATAAAAACATATTTCATGAATTCGGCCCTTATCTTAATTCTATAAATTCGTTAACTCCGAATCCGACAAACATGACAGAGGCAGCAATTAACGTATGGCAGACCGACAGACACCCTGACTGCCCGACACTGAGCCGGCTGACCAACTGACTAGACTCACTCACAATCTGACCCCCTGCCGAGCTGATAGCGCCTATTAAACGCGCGTGAACAGGCAACTTTCTCCCATTCTCACCAGAGCACCAAAGCAGCGATTGCCACTACGGCGCCACCGCCAGAAACGGAGGGCGACTGCTTCACACTAAGCGCTGCGGCGAGCTCTTCAAAACAGCAAATTTTTTTACCACGGCTCAAGAAGAATATGTCGGAAATGTTCCAAAGTCTCGACTTGGCACTTCATTTTCTAGCGTCCACAGCTCCGCTCACCGTCTCCAAACGGCAACGTAATATGTAAACTCAAAGTGACGGTGAACTACGAATAAAAAAATGACAATCGATAAATAAACCAGTAGTAACCGAAATACCAACATACAAAACAAAATTCTATGAACCGAAGCACCAATCTAATACGTATGTATATGAAGAAATGAACTTCAGGTTCGTCATCAGTCTTTGTTTAATCGAGCTGATACGAATTTAGATCGTTTACAGTCGATTGGCATATACATACGACGTAGTGCAATGAAACTTTCTCTCATTCGATGAATGATGAAAAGGTACAAGCAAGAAGGTGGTAACCGGGGTCAAAGTTACCTCTCATTTTATCGCTGTAGGCGATACCGTGTTGAGTGCACCTGCAGCAGAAGCTTGTGAAAAACTGTATCGTGGAAGATCTCTTTGTAGTGTAGCCTCCCGGAAACAGTGCCCAACCGCATTCTGCGAAGCGGTGACGATTGAATTGCAGTCGCTGAGTTGCGCAAGTTCCCTCGCTATCGAGTTTCTCGCGAACCAAGAGAATTAGCACTCGGCTGCTTTGCGGTTTTTGCACAGAGGGGGGGGGGGGGGGATGTCGAGCAGAAGTGGTAAGTTCAAGTGTTCCGTTATCTCGTATCTCACGGACGAAGCAGTTAAGCTGATGTAACTATCGAACTGACATTTAGCACTGACAGTCATAACATTAACGAGCTTTTCGTTCCGCGTTTAACGTCGGTCACGCTGCAGAATACAGCAGGGAATTTATTACCTACAGAAGTGTCTATTCCCTTAAGAGATACTTGGCGCACTATTTCAGTTTCCCCCATCTGCGTGTTCAGAAAGGCTGTATCAAGCCCGACGGAGCGGCATCTGTAATTGGATGGCACTGAGCGGTTGAGATAATTCTCCTCTGTCAGCACAGATGGCTTTATTACAGCGAGTTATTGCGCCACTCCTTCTTTCTACGGTCTTTCTTGAGGCGATGAACGCGGAGAATTTCGTTTGTGTAGGGGAGTGATAGTGAATATTGCCCCTCCCCCCCCCCCCTCCTTTCCCAGGGGGCTCGCCACTCTTTGGCGGGATCGTGCTTGCTACTATGGGGCACCAGCCTTTGCAGCACCTTTTCCCTTCCTTGCTGCATGTCTGTCCTATTGCTATTCTTTTTCCCCTCCCTTGGTGAACATGTCTTCTTTCTGTATTCTGTCGCTGTCGCAGAAATGTGTTGATGCAGTTTCTGACCCTTGAAATCCCACTCTCGTTTACAGAATGGCACTCTGATTTTGGAGACGGCTTCTGATTCTCAAACACAACTGCTTGCTGCCTCTCTACTCCACAGCTATCCTGTTCGTGTTGAGGCACATAGAACTTCGAATTGTTCCTGTGGTATAATTTACTCCAGGCTGCTTGATGGTCTAACCGAGGCTGCAATACAATCTTACCTCTCTGATCAGGAAGGCATTGTTGTCCATCGTGTAATGAAAAACGTCTATTCCTCCTTGGTGCCCACCCGCACTCTTCCCCTCAACTTTGATAGGGTGATGCTGCTGTCAAAGATCAAACCAGGCTATGAAATTAGCACAGTCCGGCCGTACATTCCGAATCCAATGCGCTGCTACCAGTGTCATCGTTTCAACCACACTCGAACATGTTGTCGACACCCAGCCCAATGTGTAACCTGTGGCAGGGATGCAGTCGAGGGCGAATGTCCATCTATGTCTCCCCACTGTATGAAATGCAATGGCGGCCATGCTGCCGCCTCCCGGGATTGTCCCGTGTATCTAGATGAGCGGGCCGTTCAAGAGACTTGGGTAAAGGAAAAAGTGCCTTACCCAGTAGCTCGCAAGTTACTGGGTAGTTGCAAACCTTGTGTTCCCCCGTCTGGCACCTATAGTTCTGTTCTTGTTGCCTCTCGCTCCATGAAGGACTTGGCCACGTAGACATGCTACCTCAAATTCGGCTCTGAGGTTCTGAGGTTACGAAATCGTCCCCAGTGTCAAAGTAGTACCGCTGTCCCCCCCCTCCCCCCACACTGTGCAACAAATCGTCAAACTCTCGCCTCGAGTAGCGAAGACACCCAATACACAACCAGCAGGCAGGAAAGACAGGAGTAGTACTCTCGTAAAGATTTCCTACGTCCCTCCAGCCAAACTGCACCCAAGTCTGCCTCTAACCACAAGGGCTCGAAGAAGTCCACCAGAGACAAGCGGTCTTCTCCTATCTCGAAGATCCTGCTCGACGGTGTCGCCACGTGGTCTCTTAGCCTGGCCGGCCTATGTCTCGCTGGCGCGCACCATCAACTGTTTTTCAGTGTTTGACTCCACAGGCCGACCGCACAAGCACGCTGATGCTTCTGTGGACCCCATGGAGCAGGATCCTCCTGCTTCCGTGGCCTGTTGTAGCGCCTCTACACCAGCTGTCCCTCGGCGGCCGCCGAGTTGACACCCCTACATCCCTTCCTCCTCATTACTGTCCTCCAGTGGATCGTTCGATGTCTTCGGTCCCACAAAGAGAATTTACGGCTGCTTTTATCACCGCAGCATCCCCTTGTAATCTGCCTTCAGGAAACGAAATTGTGCCCTCACGACGGCTTTGAGCTTTCACATTACTGACTCGTTTTGACCTTTCCCCTGACGTTGGCATTCCATCCCATGGGGCTCATGCTGCTCATACGGGATGACATTCATAGTCAACCCATCTCTCTGACAACCTGTCTTCAAGTTGCAGCAGTTCGCCTTTTCCTCCCCTACCTGACTTTTTCCCTCTGTACCATTTATGTCCCTCTGTCATTTGCTGTAACCAAGACAGACATCCTACAGCTTATTGGGCAGCTAACAACCTCCCCCCCCCCCCCCCTCCCCGTTTTTGCTACTCGGTGACTTTAATGCGCATCATCTTCTTTGGGGTTCTCTCAGGACCTGTCAGAGGCCCTCTTGGCTGACCACCTTAACTAACTTAACCTCTTCTGCCTTAACACTGGAGCACCCATTTCCCTTTCAGACACCTCGCACACCTGTTCCCATTTGGACCTGTCCTTTTGCACTGCCAGGCTTGACCATTGTTTTATGTGATCCGTCCTTCCTGACACCTACTCGAGCGACCATTTCCCGTGTGTTCTGCGTCTGCTGACTCCTACCCCATCTGCATGCACGCGCAAATGGCAGCTTACTAAGGCTGACTGGGAGCTTTACTCCTCCCAGGCGACCTTCGAAGAACAAGATTTCATTAGGTGAACCATCTCACTAACGTTATCCTTACTGCTGCAGAACGTTCCATTCCTCGCAATTCCTCGTTACCACGTCGTGTCCCAATCCCTTGACTTAAGCATGCTGCGACGCAATTCGCGTTCGGAGTCCTGCTCTCCGCGTTTTTAACCACCACCCTATGCTGGAAAACTGCATTCGCTATAAACAGATGTGTGCAGCAAAAGAGCTAGCTGGATTTCATTCTCTAGTTCTTTTAAAAGTTCCACACCTTCCTCAGTCGTGTGGGCCAACCCCCGACGGCTCTTTGGAACAAAGATCCATTCCCCAATTTCCGGCCTGACAGTAGCTGACTATGTCATCGTGGACTCTATTGCTATCTCCAACACCTTGGGCCGCCATTTCGAGCTCTTCCCACTATCACTCTGCTTTCATCCATCGAAAACGAGTGGAGGCGGCTCGGGCGATATCTTTCTCTTCTCAGAATCGTGAGTGCTACAATGCCGCCTTTACTATGAACGATCTAAATCATGTTTTAAATTCATCCCGATCCTCCGCCCCAGGGCCAGACGCTATCAACATTCAAGTGTTGCAGCGCCTTTCTATTGCGGGCAAGCACTTTCTGCTTAACACGTACAACCGCATCTGGGCAGAGGGCAGATTTCCTGTACGCTGGCGTGAAGCCATCATACCCATACCTAATCCCGGTAAGGACAAAAACCTTCCTTATAGCTACTGCCGCCGTCCGGAGTGGCCGAGCGGTTCTAGGCGCTTCAGTCTGGAACTGCGCGACCACTACGTCGCAGGTTCGAATCCTGCTTCGGGCATGGATGTTTGTGTGATGTCCTTCGATTAGTTATGTTTAAGTAGTTCTAAGTTCTAGGGGACTGCTGACCTCAGAAGTTAAGTCCCATAGTGCTCAGAGCCATTTGAACCATTTAGCTACTGCCCCATTTCTCACCAACTGTGTTTGTAAGGTGATGGAACGTATGATTCATGCCTGGCTGGTGTGGTGGCTAGTCTCGCCATTTACTATGCACAGTGTGGATTTAGAGCTCGGCGTTATGCAGTTGACCATCTCGTTACTTTGTCCACACATGTCATGAATGGTTTTCTGCGGAAATCCCAGACTGTGGCCGTGTTTTTCGGTTTGGAGAAGGCCTCTGATACCTGCTGGAGAACTAGTATCCTCCGTACTATTTACATGTTGGGCTTCCAGAGTTTTCAAGGTGCATGTGGGTTCTGCCTTGTCGGACACCTTTATCCAAGAAAATGGTGTGCCTCAGGGTTCCGTCCTGAGCGTCGTCTTTGCTATCGCCATTAACCCTATAATGGCCTGTCCCCCCACCGGGCATCTCCGGCTCCCTTTTGTTGATTTTGCCATCTATTGCAGTTCTTCACGGACCTGTCTCACTGAGTGGCGTCTTCAGCGCTGTCTTGATCGTCTTAACGCCTAGAGCATCGACAATGGCTTTCGATTTTCCCCAGACAAAACCGCTTTCTGGAGGCGCAAATGTTTTCTCACTATGTTTACATATTGGGCCTGTTGCCCTTCCGTTCGTTGACACTGCTAACTTCCTGGGACTCCTGCTCAATAGGAAACACTCTTCGTCCTCCCATGTATCTTGCTTGGCTGCGCTGCTCGTGGTCTCTCAATGTCCTGCGTGTCCTCAATGGTACTTCCTGGGGTGCCGATCGAACCACCCTCCTCAGTTTGTACTGGTCCCTTGTCCGTTCGAAACGCGACTATAGGTGCTTTGCTTACGCATCTGCTCATCCATCCCTCTTACGCCATCTCAACACTATCCGCCGTCATGGAATCTGTTCGGCCATGGGAGCCTTTTATACCAGCCCGGTTGAGAGTCTGTATGCTGAAGCTGCTGAACTACCACTGGCCTACCGTCGTGATTTTCTCCTCAGCAGGTATGCATGCCGTTTGTCTGTCACACCTGGCCACCCGTGTTATGCCTCCTTTGATGATTCCTTTGATCGTCGGTATGGGTCTCGTCCCTCTTCTGTTACCTCCTGGAATCCCCTTTCGCCACTTGCTACAGCAGCTTAATTTCACACTACCCGCAATCTTCACAGTGGGCGTGAACCCTTCACCACCTTGCTTCGTGAAGCGCCCCATGTTAACCTTGGCCTACATTCGCTTCCTAAGGACACTAATCCAGGCTCGGTGTATAGCCTTCAGTTTCACTACCTTCGCATGGAACTTAGCGATAGTACCTTTGTATACACTGTTGGCTGTCGGACTGACCGTAGAGTCTGGTGTGCCTTCATTGGCACCCGTATCTTTCAATATCAGCTTCCGGCACATTCCTTACTATTTATAGCCGATCTTTTCGCCTTTTATCAGGCCACGGAGTACATCTGGTGACACAGCCTTCCCAATTGTGTCCTCTGCCCAGACTCACTCAGCGCCCTCAAGTCTCTGTGCGCTGTACACTGCTCATCCCTTAATGCAGTGGGTCCAGGAAAACTGTCTCTTGCTCTCTCTTGGTGGAGCCAAGGTCATGTTTCTGTGGGGTCCCTGGTTATGTCGGTCAGCCAGGAAACGAAGCTGCTCGCTCTGTTCCCTCCGACGGTCTCTGCGTTGCCGTCTGTCAGCAGGTGGCGTCCCTTTTGGCATCGCCAATGGTCCTCCTTTCACAGGAATAAGCTTAGGCTTATGAAGTCTCTCTCGGCGATTTGGACGACTTCCTCTCGGCCCTCCCGCCGGGAGGGGATGATTTTAGCTCTGCTGCGTATTTGGCACTGCCTTTTTTAGCCATTGACATTCGCTCAGTTGAGCTACCCCGCCACTTTGTATGCACTGCGCCCAAATTGAAATTGTCCACCACAATTTACGTTCCAGCTTGAACTTGCCGTCCGATTTATCAGCCGTTTTAGCTAATGACTCGCGGGCTGTCGTCCGCGTTTTACCTTTTATCCGCGGAAGCAATACGACGAAGGCCATTTAATTTTTAGTTTTGGACCTCCATTTTTGTATGGTGTTTTTAGCCCTTTTTCCACGCTCCTGTTTTCAGCTGTCTATTCTGGCCATTAGAACTGACATATTCTAGTTTCCCTCTTATCTGTGTTCGTGTTCTATAGCTTTGACTCGGGCACGTATGACCCCAGTTGTTTCTTGTGACCTAAAACAATATCAATAATTGGCTTTCAGGCCAAGGGTGGAAGCCTTTCCAAAACAAGTAGATTTGTGAACTATTCGCATTTGGTCATGGTTTAAGTGTACAGTGCATGGAAAAATGCTGCCTAAAACCAGGGCTGAGGTACATGTGGTGGACTAGGGGCCATCCATGACAAGCGTGAACGACGGCTGCGGGGATGTGAGCCGGCGAATAGATGTGCAACTGTCCAGCAGCTGAACGCACATACGAACCAAGGGTCTGCCAACAGTGTTTCCGTTCAGTGAACGTCGTTGGCTATTGGCTTCCGCAGCAGACGCCTGGTTCATGCAACAATGCTGACTATTGAGTGGCGATAGGGGCCTTTTCAGATGATTCATGTTTTATGGTTGGTTGGTTGCTTTAAAAGAGGGGGGGGGGGGGAGAAGTGAAGGGGCCAAACTGCTTGGTCACCGGTTCCTATTCACGTTTTATACTCAATCTGAAACGAGGCAATTGACGTCTACGGAGTGAAACGTCTGAAATCAAACACCATGCAATGAGCAGGGAGCATTACAATGAGGGGAATGTCTTCCTGGAATTCCCGGTAACGATAGTGTCAGTATTCCTCACAACAAATTTTCCATACGGCTAATCTCATTAAATAATTCCCCTCCAGGGATACTAGGATGACTGTTCAAAAAATGGTTCAAATGGCTCTGAGCTCTATGGGACTTAACTTCTGAGGTTATCAGTCCCCTAGAACTTAGAGCTACTTAAACCTAACTAACCTAAGGACATCACACACATCCATGCCCGAGGCAGGATACAAACCTGCGACAGTAGCGGTCGCGCGGTTCCAGACCGTAGCGCCTAGAACCGTTCGGTCACCCCGGCCGGCGACTTTTTAAAGTGAGAACATCGATTGATAGGGGGGTCACGGATTGTAATTTATTCAAACACTCAGTAAACACAAACACTTCCGATAAAATTTACCATTTCAATCTACTTGCCGTAATTTATTACCGATCACTTCCACACTGAAACTTAAGCAACGCCCGATCGTGGCACAGACACGCTGTAAGAGCATTAAATTGATTACGGAGCATTGCCGACGAGTGCACTATCCAAGTTTGAATCACTCCCTCCTGGCCCAGAGCCCAACTGCACCTAACTCGCACCACAACAATAACTGGTTTCCAGCGTATTGTCAACAAGCAAAGAAAAAGACGCCCAATGAAGAACTTCACCTATAACTACATGTATATCTAAATTAACATACGTAAAATACTGCCACATGCGGGCGCTGTACCCTCACACCGGGGTGATATCGTCTTTCTGGAAGGCAAGGTGGATCAACAAAAGTATGCATCTACCCTAGTGGACCATGCCCACCCCTACATGCAGTTTATCATCACCGTGATGGTATCTACCAGCAGGACAATAGAACGTGTCACAAAGCTCACAGGAAAGGAGACAGAACCATGACGTTACTTCACGTGAGTCACGACGGCGCCTGGCTCAAAGAGAATAAGTTAACCGTACTCCCCTGGCCAACAAACTGTTTTTTTAACCTAATCGAGAATCCGTGGTTGCACCTCGATCGGGCTGTTCGCGCCTTTGATCGCTAACCGAGAAACCTGGTGCATCTGGCCACGGAACTGGAGGCGACATGGCACCACATCCCTGTCCGTACCTTCCAGGACATCACTGACATTATCTGCATATGTCGCAGCGGTCCGCACTGCCGATGGTTCTTAATCAGACCATTGATAGGTGGTCACGTCAACGTGACTGGATAGTGTATATCACATGATACTTACCTTGTTTGTGTGAGTATCCGCCAACTTTTGTGAGCCCGCCGATTAAACAGGTAAGAAGATAGTCAGGTTCAGGCTTCTAAGCTGACGGCATCTGCAACCAGAAACAACAAACAACATAAATTTTGAGAGGTCCAAGTAGGCTGTAATGTTTATTATCCGTGCAGTTGGCCACATTCATACATGTGAAATGAAGCGTGAAGCTTAAAATATGTTGTTCAAAATCACCTAAAAGTGAAATTGGCAAATGTCACGTATAATAAAGAGTACATCTTACTTGAAGCATGTTTTTAATCTCAAAACACGTTGAGGCTCTGGAATCCCATAAAAATAAAATTTTAAAATACAATTGATAACGGTAGAAATAAAGGGAAAGACTTTCTACTAAGAAAAGTCACTGTCTTCACAAAAATAGGTGGAAACGACTAATTTCAGGTTTTCACAACCACGCTTTACAGCCCGTATTCAGTCGTAGTGTTAAGTGAAATATTGATGGTAAGTGCATGCTTCGATTTTATATTGAATAAACTATGAGAATTTATTACTTTTATAGTTACTAAAAGTAATGACAATATTTCTTGGTTGTTGTGCTGATGCGATGTACCAACAAGCACTATTATAAACAAATTTTTCGTATTTCTTCGACGTCAGCCGTCCATGGATCTTGTGACGTAACTTATACATGGTTTCGTCTTCTTTCACAATTTTTCTTCTTCACACTATTTCTTCATTCGTTCACTGCGTTATTCTTTCAAGGGCCATACAATGATGCACGTTGACCTTTTGCTGAAAATCCTCCAACTTCCTAATCCTTTTGGAAAATTTGGCCTATCTAAAATTTCTGCTTTCGTGACACTAAATTCTGCTGAGTCCTTTTTCATTTACCTGAACAACAAATCGGCGTCTTCGAATTTTTGTCAACATGTTCCTCTTTGTTGAGGACTAAAGAGTCTCTGATGAAGGCATCCGGTTATATGACAATGTATAGTGTAGGATTTATCATGATATTAAAGCATTTTATATACTTTTCAGTGCTATTCTTAAAATTGAAGTCACCTGTGTCATTTGGATGGCAGCAAGCAGTAATTGCCGGGAGAGGGGGAGGCAGGGAGCAACAAAATTGACACCCCTCCCCCCCCCCCCCCCGGATCTTGACCACTGCATCCACCCCTAGGTATATCTGCGCACTAAAAATAGCAGAATAAAATGGACTATGTTTACACATCCTCCTTTTTGAAAGGTTTAATTCAGTAAATTATTTAAAAAAAGGCCTGATAGACATTGCCAGAATAATGGATAATGTAGAGGCTTTACACAGGACGAATAGTGGTATTCCGTGTCTCGACGAAGTAATGTCACGAGTGTACAGGCATAGTAACTTTATAAGTCAGGTATGCGCCGTAACAGCTGCATTGATTTATTCTTCGCGTCAAGGCTTTCAACGGATGTGAATATAATGGGTTTCCCGCTGGAGCAGCTGACAAACTACATCGAAACACGAACGAGCGATAGAAAAATTAATGGCGGTCTGAGCAGTTCATGAAGTACAGTTACAGTTGCCGGATTGGATACCGCCGCGCTTAAGCGCAACGTACTAAATAAATTTCTGAAGTGCGTGGCTACGTGTTGGTCTACCATGAAGCGGACACGGGTTCGATTCCCGGCCGTGTTGATTTTCTCCCCTAGTGGACTGGGTGCTGTGCTGTCCGCAGCATCATTTAATCATTGAAGCGCACGTCGCCCAGTGTGGCGTCACTTGAAATAATACTTGCACCCGGGTGCCGAATTTTCCCGGACGGATGCTCCAGGCCATGAATGCTGTAGTGTCCCGAGAGGGAGTGAGACTGACACGAACTGAATTCAGGGGACTTACCTCAATCGATCTTCTCGAAGAGTAGAGGTAGGCGCGGGTAGCTTCTGCAACTCCGATAGCTAGACGGAGCAAGCTAATGCCAAGGTGCAGGATACGGAACTCGGTGAGGAGTTATTACCGCTGCAGGGTAGAATTCATAAGAGCCCTTATAGTTCGATAACTGAGAATCCCTACTGGCACTATCGAGCACTAATTTGTCAGTTGAATCTCTTACTCTGGAATCTCTCTCCCTGGTTGTTGCGGAGCCGAGGCTAGCGAATCGTACTAAGTTCCCACTTCTGCCGTAGAACGACACGGAGCTTGCATCGTTATACTGAGCAGATCTCGAATGCCTATAGGGTCCTCCTAACCCCATATTTATCCTACCTTCGTGCGCCACGGAAAGCTTCTAGAATGTCATGTACCTCCTCCCTGGAGGCTGACCACGTACTCGGTATATTTCCATCATCATGTGATGTGAGAAAGCTACTTTGATCCCTGTTAGACATTCGTCTACAGCGTCCAGCTAGTCACGTAACGTTATTTGTCGCCTGGCGCCGCTTCGTTGCCGCTGCCCCGTATCATCGACAAATACTGTCGCAATGCTTCCGTTCCGGAGTGTACGCCTAGCTGCCTCTCCCGCTGAATAAGTCCTAATACATTTAATTTGTACTCATCGCTGATCGAGATTCGCAACAATGCCACACGATCATTTCATTTTTTTAATGAAGTGCGGACCAGCATAGACTTGCCAATACTTGCTGTGATAACACGCAAGCCAAGTTAGTCCTACCTAGTTATGTTTGGTTCAGACGAAATGGACCGATTGGAAAGAAGACGGGCTACTAATATCTACGTAATAATACACGTCCATATCCTGAGATCGCATACAGATAAGCTGTTATACACAGTGTAAAATTCGTACGGATGAGCAAAGCTACTTCAAGTTCACAAGTTAATTCTATCGAGGTTACTAACCTATTCTGAGAGTTGTACTGAAAGTAGAACATTGTAATAAATTTCAGACAATATCCATTGTTATGAGAGCTCTGTATAACTTCTGTGGGGAATTTGGAATGGAGTAGCACTTCAGGCATTCAGCTCAAGGTAGTTGCTAGATAACATACTTCAGTGATACTGCGCTGCGTGCACTTCTATAGTTTTGATAGAGCTGAATATGGTATCTGCAGTGATAAAAGCTAACCATGGTCGTCTGAGTATCGGAAATTAGTGAATGGCAATAAGTGGTGGCGTAACTCTGTACTGCTGCTTGATACAATTCCGCAACACGTACTGTGGTTACCTTTCAATTAAAAGGCATAAACAAAGCTGCGTTGGTAACAATACTGAATGGAGGACGTGTTTAAATAGGTATTCATACAGGGCTGCTTAGAAACGGCCTGGAAAGCGTGTAAGGGTGTGGTAGGGTAGGATGTGCTGACAAAGCATTCTTAACAAAACGTTATTTTCTTCGCCCACAAAATAGACAAAAGCGTATACTGAAGAAGTCGCGAAACGGCCACGTACACTGATAGAGAATTCAGTGTAAAATGCCTTCATCAAATTTCAATCAAAATCGTATGTACCGTTCTTTTGTTAAGTTCCCCGACAATTTGAAAAGTACAGTTTCGAGAAAAACTCGTTCAAAGTTTGGGGTTACATTTTTTGTGGTTAGGTTAAACATACCTCTAGTTCGCGATCCCTGGACCATACATCAGTCCTTCCAGGTCCAGTAAGAGATCAGTCTCCATCTTGTTTGCGTCCAAGGCGGTCTTGCGGGCCTTTCTGGCAGCCACTGTAATCTGACCTCTGCTCCATCGATACGTTTCGTCCGCTTTTGTGCAAACGTTGCAACACGCTGATCTGATCTGAGCTTCGAACATTTTCACAATTTCCACAGGCAGGTTGTCGAAATTACATGGTGCAACACTGGCCACGATGTCGACGCTTTAATCCCGCTGTGATTGGTTTTCGGACACGATTTTTCACAAATCGCCTGGTAACTCGATAATGGAGTTCCTGGCGAACTTGGGATGACCACTAGAATAAAGTGCAGATCTCAGATCATGTCAAGCGCAAAAATAGTTTTTTAAATTTTCAAATACATCTGAGAAAAGACTCATCACGAAGGAATTATTAGAAGGAGACGGAAATCTGTAAAAGTGACTTTCATGTAAAGAAAACAAATGAACACAATTTCAGAAAAAGTGGATGATTTATTCAAGAGAATGAGCTTCAGAAATTAAGTCAGTTACGGGTTGGTCCACCTTTGGCTCTTATGCAAGCAGTTATTCGGCTTACCAATGATTGATAGTTGTTGGGTGTTACCCGAGGGATATCGTCCCAAATTCTGTAAAATTAGCGCGTTAGATTGTCGAAATCCCGAGCTCCGCCCATAACGCTCCAAATGTTCTCAATGGAGAGAGATATGGCGACTTTGCTGGATAAGTTAGGATTTGGCAAGCATGGAGACGAGAATAAAACTCTCGCCGTTTGTGGAAGGGCGTTATCTTGCTGAACGGTAAGTCCGGGACAGTTTGTCATAGAGGGCAACAAAATGGGGCGTAGGATATTGTCGACGTACCACTGGGCTGCAACGGTGCCGCAAATGGCAAGGGTCCTGGTAAATGAAATGGCAGTCCTGGTTGTCTGGCCTTATGGCAGGAGACTTATCAGGTTGTCATCCCACCGCTGTCCGGAATGTCTCCAGACACGTCTAAGCTGGTCATCAGGACCTTGAATATCGTTGATTGGAGGAGAGCTGTCTTCAGTGATGAGACCCGCGTCGAATTTACACCAGATGGCCAGCGAAGACGTGTCTGGAGACACCCTGGACAACGGATACAGCCCGTCATACGACCCAACAACCAAGAATGACGGCCTGAGGAGGCATTTCATTCCATAAAAGGACTCCTTTGGTTGTCATCCACGGCCACCTCACAGTATAGCGGCACGTCGATGACGTTCTACGCCAGGTTTCGCTGTCCTTCATTGGAAAGCAATTCTGGGATTACATTTTATGTCCTCCCGCAAACGGCGAGAGATTCTATTGCTCGTCTTCGTCATCTGAGGACGTTTGGGGCGTTACGGGCAGGGCCGTCCTGTCACCTCGGGATTTTGACAATCTAACAAGCCAGCTGGACAGAATTTGGCACGATGTACCTCTGGAGGACATTCAACAAATCTCAGTGACAAACCGAATAACTGCTCACACAAGGGCCAGAGGTGGACTAACGCATTATTGACATGCTAAATTTGTGAAGCTCCTTCTCTTGAATAAATCAGTCTTTTTTTCTGAAATTGTAATCACTTGTTTGTCTGCATATATATGAGTCACACGTACAGATTTGTCCCATTCTAAAAATGCTTCATCATGAGTTGTCTATTCTAAAAACGTGTGAACATGCAGCCATGCACATTTCCTTATAAACGTCCAATGACGATACGTCCCTGGATTGATATATCTTGTCACACTGATCTCCCTCCCTCACGTGTGGAATTCGAGAGGACTTGACCGAAATGGCACAAGTTGTAGACATGTTAACGACGCAACGACAAAAAGAATTGTCATTGAATGAGGCAAAGTGCAGTAGGAAGTCGCTGAGCGCGTACGGGCGAAAAGCTGGTCCTAACCGGGAACTAAAACACACGAGACGGAAATAAGTCGTGGAGCTGGAGAGGCTAAACATAGGCCACCAGTGACGGCGGCGGCGGCTGAGGTTCCGGGAGCTCCAAAAACAGATAGCTGGAACTGGAGAAGGCGGTTCAGCGCCCTCACTCAGACGCCCGGAAGCGTCGCAGATAAGTCATGCCCTCCCGCGGAGATGGGCGCCTGGTGGCTTTTGAAACACACCAGCCGCTCGCCGTCCACTGCTTTTATTTAGACCAAAGGCTTCAAAAACTTCCGGCCATGGTACTCTGTACAAACGTCCTGTCGACGGTTCCAGAGGTTTACAGAACTTACGGAGGGGAGATGTGCTTGAAAGAAGTCTCACACACTATTGATCTGCGCCGGAGTTAAGGATAACACAATGCAGATGCTTCACATATGCTAGAACAGCCTCTCTACTGGTAGGCTTAAGAAACCAGCAGCTGTTACATTCTTTGCCCAACGTATTGTTTACCGAGGGAGATAAGGTCAGAAATGCCATCTTTAAGAATATGGACTACTCTTAGTGTGACCCTTGACTTTTAAAAGTTGTCGGCCGCTGTGGCCAAGCGCAGTCCGGAACAGCGCTGCTGCTGCTGCTGCTACTGCTGCTATGGTCGCAGGTTCGATGTATGTGATGTCTTTAGGTTAGTTAGGTTTAAGTAGTTCTAAGTCTAGGGGACTGATGACCTCAGATGTTAAGTCCCATAATGCTCAGAGCCACTTTAAAAGCTGGGGAGACTAATTCCTTCCACGAATTAAAGACTGTCTAAAGTGATTCTCCACATGGCAGTAACTGTAACTGCTAGGCTACGAAGGTAGACGTACGGTACGCAAGACAAGAGACTTGTTTGCGAAGTTGAAAGTCACCCTACTTCAGAAACGGAAAACTCCTAGAGCAGAACAGAAATTTTCAAATACTTAGCTCAGTTATTATTTTAAGAGTCAGATCTAGGTCTTTGTTCCAAGCTTTTCAAGTATGGAACACTCGAAAAGCCTTGAGAGCAGAGTATTTGTATTATACAGCACTACAAACGTTGGCAATCCTCTTTGCCTACTAAGGACTAATCAAGGCTATTTACGAAGTAGGCCACGTTGTACCGGAAATTCGGTAATTACACAGTCCAGTCGCATTAATGTGACCACCGCCTGTGTTGTACATCAACGTGCAATAACCATTCACAGGTAGGCTGCATTAACACTGACCGAGGGAGGTGGCGCAGTGGTTAGACACTGGACTCGCATTCGGGAGGACGACGGTTTAATCCCGCGTCCGGCCATCCTGATTTAGGTTTTCCGTGATCTCCCTAAATCACTCCAGGCAAATGCCGGGATGGTTCCTTTGAAAGGGCATGGCCGACTTCCTTCCCCTTCTTTGCCTAATCCAATGAGACCGATGACCTCGCTGTCTGGTCTCCTTCCTCAACCAACCGACCAACCACTAACACTGAAGAGTGTGCAGTGTGTCGGGGAACACGGAAAACAGTGCAGTTGTCGGAGCGATTTATCTGATGTCCGTAAGGAATGATCATTGGCTATCGGGCAAATAGTGAAAGCATTTCCGTAATGGCAAAGTCTGTAAACTGTTCGCGTGCCGCCGTGTCAGAGTATACTGTGCATGCCATAACAGGCACCGAGGTAACTGTGGTGATCCATGGGCGATACGTGACAAGGGTGAACGATGGCTGCGGAAATATGTACGAGCGAATAGACGTGGAACTGTTGAGCAACTGAATGCCTTGATGGACCAAGGGGCTACGAACAATGTTTCCTCAACTGTTCAGCGATCGTTGCTGCATATGTGTCTCCGCAACAAGCGCCTGGTTTATGCACCCATGCTGACTGCTGCTCATCGGCGGCGAAGGCTGGAATTTGCACGCCAATGCAGCAGCCGTATGTCCACTGAGTGGCGACAGGGGGCCCTTTCAGATGAATCTCGCTTTATATTCAATCGGACAGATGGTCGTTGGCGTGTAAGGTGTGAGACGCCTGAAAGGAAACACCTTGTAACAATCGTCGGAAGGCTCCAGGCCGGACAAAGGATCGTTGTGATCTGTGGGTACGTTTTCGTGGCATACCCTGGGTGATCTCGTCGTGCTGGAATTGACAGTGGATCAACGGAAGTATGCATCTATTCTTGGGAACATGTCCACTCCCATTCGTATTTGCAGCTTGTTTTTTCTCTCCACGATAGTACCTACCAGTAAGATAATGCACGGTGTCAAACAGCTCGCAGTTGTGTGCATGGTTCGAGGCCTACAGTTACCTGTCCCCTCGGCAGTTTCTGGTGCAGTCTTAGAGGGTGATGCCGTTAGGCATGCCGAAGCAAATTACGTGAAAGTGAATTTATATGGAGTATACGTGGGGCAGCGTTCCAAACTGCGACGGAGACAGATGCTGTCGACCGTTGTAAAAGCAAAATTCAGACTATAGAATCAAGGGAACAGTGGTTTGCCCCAAATACATAACTATTTCTTGTTATCAACACTTTCGAAATTATCGATATATGGTATTTCTAGAAATACTGAACGGAAATTTAGTCTCGAGAAGCACTTCGTCTAATAAAATCGGCAATTCAAGTCTCGCCAATTTATCGAAACATGCTGGTCACGTGAAGTGATATTTTCCTATTCTCTCTGAGCCGACGTACGTTGATAGCTGTAGAACGATCACGGTAGAAAGTTAAGAAACGTAGTTGTGTGAAAGCTATTACCTGCTAGTTTTAAATAAGTACAATTCCAGTTATAAAGGATTGGATAATTCAGTAAACTATTGTATTTACTATTGGAAAAACAGAAGCGGGCCGGAGTGGCCGAGCGGTCCTAGGCGCTACAGTCTGGAACCGCGCGACCGCTACAGTCGCAGGTTCGAATCCTGCCTCGGGCATGGATATGTGTGATGTTCTCCAGTTTGTTAGGTTTAAGTAGTTCTAAGTTCTAGGGGACTGATGATCTCAGAAGTTAAGTCCCACAGCGCTCAGAGCATTTGAACCATTTTTTAAAAACAAAACAAATTCGATATTTCATGAAGCTAATTACTGATCTTTACCAATAAAGAATGCACTAGTATCAAAAGACCGAAAAAATGTCGTGATTACAAACAGACTGTAATTAATGCATCCGAAAGGAAAAATACTGAAGCTGGTGCCTATTTAGTCACTTCAAAGTAGAGTGAAAATTCTACAGTGTCATTATTTCAGATTGGAGAACTTCATGGACTGAAGTTGGGCATTAAGTTTTGTTACATTCTAATCTTTTCAGATCCAACCCACAAACTTGATTATAGTGTTTATATTTTCTCTCTCTCTCTCTCTCTCTTTCTCCGCTCTCTCTCCCTCCTCCCCCACCTCTCTCCCCCCCTGTTGCGCAAGGACGTTTTCAGCCTTCGTCTGGATTCCCTAGAACTGCAGACGCAACTCAGCAGGTTTGTGAGCGGATTTCGATGCCCTTGTTGTTACCCGGTCAATTCTTGCTTAACCCGTCTGGTAGGAGCTGCCCCGTAACACCGCAGGCGTACCCGAAGGGCATGACATCCGCGATGTATTTTTAATTGCTTCTGTTTCATTCTTGTATCTTTCAAAAAGAAGTATTGATCTACAATGTAATTTGCGTTCAGGTAATGTAGGAGAGCGCCTGTGATAAGACAGAGGTACTGGCGGAAGTAAACTGTGAGGACGGGTTGAGAGTCGTGCCTTTTTAGCTGTGGTGTAAGAGGATTGTCGGCGAAAAGCAAAGTTTTGGTTTGGTCACGGTCCGGCACAACGCTTTAACCTGCCTAGAAGTTTAAATGACAGCACTCCTATGCAAAGTGAAACATTTATTCTGTAGTGTTTCATTATTTTGTAAAAAAAAATGAAAAAATCTCTTAGACTAAAATAAAATGACGCTCCACGAAGGAATAATCGGAATGGGACGGAAATCGATAGATGGGCTGTGCATCTAGAGATAAAAAAATGACTGAATTTCAAGAAAATTGGACGATTTGTTCAATAGAAGGGGCTTCACAACAAATTGAAAAGCTATGTCTAAGGCTCAGTCTAAATGTTGTGTAGGTTAGTGAAGTGAAATGGAAAGGAAGGATTTTTGGTCAAATGAGTACAGGGTAGTTTCAACAACAGGCTGGGAGAGAAGGGAAGATTTTAGTTACATTACAGCATGGTCAGATTTTGCGTTAATTATACAAGTATGGAGATGAGCACATTCAGACCAGTCTTCGAACTGAAGAAGAAGAAATGGAAGGCCATTGCATCATTTCTCCCAACCGTTGCCAACTTTCCAAGTCTCTCTTCAATTGCCATCACAATATCGAGTCGACCCCGCTCGTCCTTCCACAAAGGGAAAATCTATAGCAGAATAGAGAACAGAATCCAGATAATCCGCATGTGTCAGACAGGCTAAACGTTCAGCTACTTTCGCGGACGTGTTGTTAACATGTTAAATCATTTTAAGTAGAACTCCTTATACATTTTATCGTTTAATTAAACAACATGCAAAGAAGTGTGTTTGAACTCGACGTGTTAGTCGATGGAATAATTTCGTTATTCTTTTATACGGAACAAAGCTAATCGTCTGTACATGTTTGTTAAATGTTTCAGCAATTTAATTTCGGTGGGAACCTAAAGTTTGGTGATGTGACGATTACACGCCATCAGCGTGGTATCATACGCATATTTACATCGTTCCTCATAGAACTGCAGGCTTAATTGTTTGTAATAAGAAGCCTGATTATTCTTCCTGGGTACTGCGAAGTATTTTATCGCATCGTATTGCCTATTTTAACATAGTCAATCCCCCCCACTTACCGCTCTCTGCGCCTAGTTCCATCATAACGATAAAAATAAAACAGCGTGCAGAATTAGCTTCAGCGAGGAGTTTGTTCAAATTCCCGTCTCAGCTGCAAACTAAATATGATCGTTTCCACTTCCACTGTTGCCTTTGTCATGCACTCCACCTCAGAATAATTAGTATTTTGAGGCATCATGCAGTCCAGCACTCCGTCTTTATTTTGGTGAGATTTATGGGATAAAAAGCCAGAGTGGAAATGTTTCTTCACCAATGCAGTAGCTAAAAGCTATGTGGTCATATGAAGCAGACTTAAAGTCAAAAAAAAAAAAAAAAAAGTCGTACAAACTAGCATTTTAGCTCTGAAACGTGTTGGACTTAAAAAAAATAATTAAAAAGAAAAAATCTGGAAGAGATGACTGCGTGTAGGAAGGAAAAATATCGCGGCGTAGAAGTTACGGTCGCAGAGATCCATTGATGAAACGTCTGTTTGTAGATAGCACTGTTTGACAACCGCGTAAAATGGTGGTGGCCTCGCGACTGTAACGAACGGCAGCTGCAGCCTGTTGACTCAGGATGAGGTGAGGTAGGTATGGGTACCAGCAGCACAGAGCCGGAAGCCGCTATCTTATCTGCAGCTCTTCGCTGTGTGCGGACGTGTGCATTTACACTGCATTTCGAGTAGAGAAGTGGAAATGTCTAACAGCGGGCATAGTTATTGCTGGGAAGTACAGATCTGATGCTTGGATATCGAGAAGCGTTGCCTTGATACCAGTGTAATTGCGGCAAAGGCGAACCTTCACGCGACGGAGGAAGTGGAGCTGGTAGCGTCGAAGTGTGTTTTGCTTCATACTGATGCAGTCATCTCGAATCGGGACATTGTGTCTTACATGATCTTCCGATTGGCAATACTGTTCGTAAATGTGTTGCGTGATTGTGTCCTTACCTAAGTAGCATCGTTTCGTGGTATTTAGTTACAGCTGTTCTGGAACTATGGCGCTGCTGAAAAGTAATTAACCATAGCATTTAATATTCTACTGTGACTGTAAAATCTCTTAGGCAATACAAATTTCGCATTCGTGACCAGTAGTGACGTGATGTTTAGCTACATCTTTCGACATTATAGATATTTATCGCGTTATAGGAAAAAGAATTTTTTTGAGAGACGCTGCTCCCAGGACTACCATTGTCAGTTTAACTCCTAACGCCGCATCGTAAATCTCGCCAACAGCGATTTACACGTTATGATTATCTAAGTAATCGGATTCTTAGGAAACAAATTTCTTCTCAAAGAATCAACACATTCAAGAAAATAAGAAAGACATGAAAAAAGCTGAATTCATTCACACACGATATCTTGCAAATGATACAGGTAGGCAAGTAAGAGTAATTGGTCTTCCTGTATTTTCCAAATGTTACGCACTGTACCACATCGCCAACATGAAAAGGACATTCAGATACGCAATTGGATCGAACTTTCTGCTATAGGAACTCCGTTGTAATGCATGGCTAATGTTACACAGAAGCGAAAAGTAATGGGACGAACACATGTATAGTCAGTATTGGGGAAGATGAGTGGGGAACTTAAGAATTGTTGGAAGAGTTCTGTGAACAGTACAGCTGTCAACACAATAGGACACAAACTGCTAGTGCCACCAATTCTGGATTAATGCTTCGGGGTTTGTTGTCTAATCAGGTAGGTGTCGTGGCAAATACACTCCTGGAAATGGAAAAAAGAACACATTGACACCGGTGTGTCAGACCCACCATACTTGCTCCGGACACTGCGAGAGGGCTGTACAAGCAATGATCACGCGCACGGCACAGCGGACACACCAGGAACCGCGGTGTTGGCCGTCGAATGGCTCTAGCTGCGCAGCATTTGTGCACCGCCGCCGTCAGTGTCAGCCAGTTTGCCGTGGCATACGAAGCTCCATAGCAGTCTTTAACACTGGTAGCATGCCGCGACAGCGTGGACGTGAACCGTATGTGCAGTTGACGGACTTTGAGCAAGGGCGTATAGTGGGCATGCAGGAGGCCGGGTGGACGTACCGCCGAATTGCTCAACACGTGGGGCGTGAGGTCTCCACAGTACATCGATGTTGTCGCCAGTGGTCGGCGGAAGGTGCACGTGCCCGTCGACCTGGGACCGGACCGCAGCGACGCACGGATGCACGCCAAGACCGTAGGATCCTACGCAGTGCGGTAGGGGACCGCACCGCCACTTCCCAGCAAATTAGGGACACTGTTGCTCCTGGGGTATCGGCGAGGACCATTCGCAACCGTCTCCATGAAGCTGGGCTACGGTCCCGCACACCGTTAGGCCGTCTTCCGCTCACGCCCCAACATCGTGCAGCCCGCCTCCAGTGGTGTCGCGACAGGCGTGAATGGAGGGACGAATGGAGACGTGTCGTCTTCAGCGATGAGAGTCGCTTCTGCCTTGGTGCCAATGATGGTCGTATGCGTGTTTGGCGCCGTGCAGGTGAGCGCCACAATCAGGACTGCATACGACCGAGGCACACAGGGCCAACACCCGGCATCATGGTGTGGGGAGTGATCTCCTACACTGGCCGTACACCACTGGTGATCGTCGAGGGGACACTGAATAGTGCACGGTACATCCAAACCGTCATCGAACCCATCGTTCTACCATTCCTAGACCGGCAAGGGAACTTGCTGTTCCATCAGGACAATGCACGTCCGCATGTATCCCGTGCCACCCAACGTGCTCTAGAAGGTGTAAGTCAACTACCCTGGCCAGCAAGATCTCCGGATCTGTCCCCCATTGAGCATGTTTGGGACTGGATGAAGCGTCGTCTCACGCGGTCTGCACGTCCAGCACGAACGCTGGTCCAACTGAGGCGCCAGGTGGAAATGGCATGGCAAGCCGTTCCACAGGACTACATCCAGCATCTCTACGATCGTCTCCATGGGAGAATAGCAGCCTGCATTGCTGCGAAAGGTGGATATACACTGTACTAGTGCCGACATTGTGCATGCTCTGTTGCCTGTGTCTGTGCCTGTGGTTCTGTCAGTGTGATCATGTGATATATCTGACCCCAGGAATGTGTCAATAAAGTTTCCCCTTCCTGGGACAATGAATTCACGGTGTTCTTATTTCAATTTCCAAGAGTGTAGTTAAACGGAATCAGGGACATCTATCTAGGACGGCGAAACTGTTCAGTAAATATAGAGAATAGATTCTGAAGGAAGACAGGCTGTTCTCCTTCCACTATCGTGTATTTTACGTAAATATCATTTGAATGACTAACATGGTGTGAAGTATGAACCGTCACACACTCTTGTAAAGTATAGAGGTTCATGCAGAAAGGAGTGGTATCTAGCGAATGGGAAAGCCTTGTGCACGGGCCTAAGCTCAGTTTCATATTACATAAACTCTGAAAATTAGCTTTCTGAAAGATCAACGAAGGCGAAGTGGAAAGTTTGTTTCCGAAAATTAATCTAATGCCTTCAAATGGCCACGTGGAACCAAATGTAATCCCTAAGAAGTAAAATGGATGCTACATTTAGCTGATTAAAACTAAAAGTTATAACAAACGGTACGTATAACCACTGAGGCAGTACACAGTCTATAGAGAGGGCGATCAAAAAGCTTCCGTTCTACTGCCGTAAAGTCCAGAATTGGTGTGCCAACGACAAAATCGCCGTGAGCATTTTGATAATCACACCACCGACGCACGAGGTTGGAGGTACAGTTTGGTAGAAATACCGTGTCCTGCTGCGTGGAGTCTGTATCTACTTGCTGCAGATCTTCGTCCGACAAGAATCAGATTTTTCAAGGCCTTTTTTAAGGGACCGAAGGCGCGGTAATCGCATAGAGAGAGATCAGGATTGTAGCGTGGGTGCTGGATTTTCTCCCACTTGAATTTGTGTTACTTCTGCGTCAAGACATTTGCGATATGTGGACATGTTGTCATGAAGCAGCAGCATCAATTGTTACTTATCATTCCACAACGATGGTTTTCGACAGACATGCTGCCCCCATACCCATTCTTTATTCTGCGATTGAGATCTACCGGTATTTGTCCTTCAGCAGCTAAGGAAATAACAGCACCATGGTCCAGTTCGGACGCATTTGGTAATAACATCGCCGTAGTTCACATTTCCTCATTTACCACACGCACGTCGGAAAGGCATGAATGGCACACTAATCCCTTGCCTGCATATCGGTGCTTATATACCCGCATCGGAGTCGCGCTACGTTGCATATCTGCTGCAGCAACGCCTTCAACCGGAAACTTTTTGATCGTCCCTTTTATTTGAAATCACGTCAGACTGCAGCACCATGTGCCACTGATGTGTTTACGGCTGGTTAATTCCTCTGTATTGGCTTTCTTGCGTAAGCCGCAAAGACCACCAGCGAGGGGGTTGCAGGGAATGAGTCAGTCTTGTTTGGCGCTATAGCATTGTGTTAGCTGCATCGTGTTAATCTGCTGAGCTTAAGGCATTACGGGCTGCAGCCGTAAAATAGAAAGCTTCTGGAAATTAAGTACATCCAAATATCCTCGAGCACAAACAGGTACATGTAGGCCTTCAGAGTAAGCTAACATTATAGTAGTATCTTTGACATTTGTGGTAATCTAAAACCACCTTTGTAGAAACCAAAATAAGTTTCTAAAACAATCATCGTGTGAAACTCAACTCTTCGCTATTCGCCCACGAGATCCAGAAAGCAGTACATACCGTTGCTCGGGTTCATACCTTTTTCCTTGGCTTTCGGTATTTTATACATCCTCAACCACTGTAGTCGTGTATAACGAAATAAGACAAACAGCAGCATAAAATAAATTTAAATTCTTTGCTGGTCTCGGGCAAGTAGTGCCTTTTTTCAGAGGGTTATACCTATCGCATTATTTGCTAGTGTCAACAATGAGACGCATACAGCAAAATGAAATGGTCCTAAGGTGTAAACAGGAGCTCCAGTATACATTTTTGGACAACGGCATTTTGGTGTATACATCTTACTGTAGACACTCGTAAATAATGCGATAGGTAAAACCTCCTGAAGAAGGGCACGAAGTGCCTGAAACCGGCAAAGAAATTAAATTTAGTTTATGCAGCTGGTTTCTTACTTCGTTATCTATATTCTCCCCACCCCCTGTGTATCTTCATCTCCTCCTCCCCCTCGCTTTGTACAATTCCTCGAACCCCTTTCTCTGACCATATCTTCCTTCCCCTACCTCGGACCTCATTCCACTTCCCCTTCCTCTTTCCATTTCCGCCTCCATCTCTCCCTTTTTCATCTGTCCACCACCTCACTAAATTTTCCATCTACCTTTCCCACTCATTAACTTACACTCTCCATTTCCTCCTTCCCTTCCCACTGTTCATCCAGTTCAATCTGTCCCCGACCATGCTCATCGGCACGTGCCGTCCTTGTAACCGTTCAGTGATGCAGGCCGATGCTACTCCAATAACACCCTTGACATGCAGGACAGGCAACACATCAGGGGTGTGAAAATCATTTATTTCCCCTGCCGTATTTTGTACTGAGATGTTTTCGCAGGAGGCCACGATGTTAGTTACTCAAGAAAAACGTATAAACGTGACCTTTAAACACATCTACAACCCCACACTACCCCTCATCAGTTGGGTTTTCTTGTGTATTGTTCATGACGCTTCCTGTCAACACTGCACAAAAATTTCTGAGTACGCAAAGTGTTTCCGATATTCAGTCTTTTTTTGGTGTCCTATTGATTGGGCTATTACGCCACGTGCATAGTTGGGTATCTTGTTAACATTAATAATGTAAAAGAAAGAAAAACAACTTTTCTAAACGTTGTGGTAAAACTAGTTACATCGGCAATTCGATCTAAATTTCTCCCTTACAAGAACAGTAACTTGATAGTAAAGAGGCCTGACGAATACAACCAAGTAATTATCTATTTGATGCTGTTAAAATTCACCAGACTTTTTGATGAAATTTACACAAACGTCATTTTTACGTTTTGTAAGCGCTCGACTAAGTGGGTGGTGTAATAAGACCAGTCAATGAATACCAAAAAGTTGAAATGTGGGAAATAATTCGTGCAGTCACAAATCTTTGTACCGTGGTAGGAGGGGGTGCCATGAACAATATCCAGAAATCCTGACCGGTGGGGGCTGAGTGTGGGTACGGAGCGGTTGAAGGTCACTTTCGCAAATATTTCTGGAATAAGTAGAAAAATACGGACTCTAGCAAAAACTTATCACTATACAAAACTACATCAAATTCCCTACAAAAAGGTTCTATTCATTATTTCCACAGTAGTAACAGTTTGTACGTAGAGTGGCAAAATGCCAAAATATCAGGCGTAGTTTTTTTGAAGGCCAGATATAACATCGAGGGTTGCATGAAATGACATCGGTAGGAGCGGCTCACTCATCCTGTATGTGTAACTGATAACGTCGGAAGTTCCATGAGGCTTAAAGTCGATGATACTACTGTATACAGAGAACTCGTAACACTTGAAATGCAGAAAGACCAGCCGATAGTTGACGCTTGGTGCGGGAACTGAAAGTTGACCCTCAACATAAAGTATAATGAATTGCTCATAAATAACTACAAAAACCCGTTTTATGATTGCTCGATTTCCAAATAATTACTGAAAGTAGTCACGCACAAGATATCTAGATATACACATTAACTGCCGTATATTGTGAACGACCAGGTACCACCAATTGTAGGTATGGCAAATTCCAGACTATTCTTAATCGGTAGAATTTTCAGCAAGTGTAGCTAGCTTACTAAACCCTGGCTCTGCCAGTACTTCAATATTTATAGTCAGTCTCTGATACGTATCTGACTGGATTGGTAGAGGAAATAGGTTAAACCGAAAGAACAGCAGCACGTTTCGCTAGAGGTTCGATTAAGGGCGAAATAGTCACGGAGATGGTCAGCTAACTTCAGTGGCAGACGCTGCAAGAGGGGCGACATGCATCACGGTATGATCCACTGGTGAAACGCAGAGCGTAGGTTCCTATATATTGCTTGCTCCTACACATAACGCGTGAAAAAACTATGAATGTAAAGTTGGAGCTCACACGGAGGTTTGCCAATAATTGTTCTTCCCCCCGAACCATTCGAGTCTGGAACAGGGAAAAGGGAACGGCAGTCGTAGACGAAGTATCCTCCGCCACACACCATATGGTGGGTTAGTGCAGTATAGACATAGATGTATATAAGTAATCTGTGACGTTCTTATCTGAAACTGAAGCCACACAATATCACTAGGTACGATACAGGTTGTGATGGTGAAGATCTCGGTACTAGACACCAGGGATTCAGCACAATCCATAGTTGTTAAATCATAGTGCAGGTTTCCCGTAAGCACATGCGTGCGTCTTTATCTTTACATGCGACAGCAGTATTCAGATTTAAGCCTTTGCACATAAAAGTATGTACTCTCACCGATAATACCTTAGTAAATAGGTATAGCTCCAATCTGTGCACGATCACGTTCCCGTAAGTCAGTGCAGTTAGTGGCAAATATTGCATTAACAGGAACTGCCACTTTCTCGAAATTGACAATCCTATCTATATTTGGCTGGACTTGCATGTCCTATTGAGATTGAGAGAGAGAGAGAGAGAGAGAGAGAGAGAGAGAGGGGGGGGGGGGGGTAGGGGAAAACGCGATGTCAGGCAGTTTTTTAGCGGACGGTAATTTTCTGTGCCCTTGGGCCTGGCTACCGGGCTGATGAGCTTCAGATGGCAGCTTTTAAAGTGAAGGACGTGCTGCTGAAAATTTTCCGAATAAAACTAATAAGGTTAGAAGTCGTTCTCATGAACTGGAACAATGAAGTTGTGCGCGCGCCACACACAACACACAACACACACACACACACACACACACACACACACACACACACAGTCAGGGCAACAGAGGACTTGGAAGAGTAGTTGAACGGAATGGATAAGATCTTGAAAGTATGTAAGATGAATATCAGTAATACCAAAACAGAGAAAATGGAATGCAGTTGAATTAATTCAGGTGATGCTGAGGGAATCAGATTAAAGTTCATGATAACGAATTGCAACCTTAAGTTATAATTCGAAAATTTTCATCAGCATGCAGATGAGTTTTGCTATTTGGGCAGCAAAATACATGATGGCTGAAGTAGAGAGATTATAAAATGCGGACTGTCAGTTGCAAGAAAATCGTTTCTGATGAGAAATGTAACATCGAATATAGATTAAAGTGTTAGGAAATCTTTTCTGAAAGTATTTGTATGGAGCATATCCACGTGTGGAAGTGAAACATGCACGATAAACAGTTAGGCAAGAAAGTAGTTAATGAAATGTGGTGCTACAGAAGAATGCTAAAGATTAAATGGGTACATCACATAAATAACGAGGAGGTACCGAATAGAATTGGGAGAAAAGAAATTTGTAGTACAACCTGACTAGAAGGAACACATTCTGGGACATCAAGAGAGCACCAGTCTATAGGAGGGAAATGGGATGGCGATTAATGTTTGTAGAGGGAGACCAAGAAATTAATACAGTAAGTAGATACAGAAAGATGTAGGGTACAGTAGTTTTTTGGAGACGGAGGCTTGCACAGGATGGAGCAGTATATATACTGGAGTAAATAATAAGTGGACACAAAACCAGACATAATATTGATACTGCAGTTCCGAAATTTGTGACGAGTTTAGGAATTTGGATAACGAAGACACTGTCTAGTTCAGACTGACGGCAGTGTCAGATTTACTGCTACGCAAGCATAAATAGCGCAGTACACAGGTAGGAGACGCATTTGTCCAGAATTACGATAAATCAAAGAAGAAACTATGGTGGCATGTACTGAAGAGGGAACTAAAAGTTATTAACTGTAAAGAATGTGATAAATTTAAGCTTCATTGGATTTATATGTAAAAGCACATAGGTAACATTACCTTGTCTTCATGAACAAAAATCACATTACTGTACAATATGGTATCACTTTCCTCCTGCTCTGTCCGTAAGTGCTTTTGCACGCAAAATACGTAAGGCAAAATGTACGCAGCTGCAAATGATACGTTGTTACACGAGACAGCATTTCCGCAGCCGTCAGCGATCGTGGAATTAATGACGGCTTCAGACGCCCTTCATCTACCACTTCTTGTAAGCTGTCGTTCTTGCGCTGAGGCAATAGCCACGTCCCGGACATTAAATGTGACCTGTAATTACTGTTGCGTGAAGATAATTGCCTGTAACTTCTATCCCGAGTTGATGTTGGGGCTATACATGCTTTTAGAAACAGTTTGCTGTAGATATCTTGAAGAGAGATGCCAGCTGTCCTAGAATTTTGCCGCTTTCTGGTAGGAGCTCAAACCAACACAAATGTCAGGATTCACTGAAATATCACGTCCTGTGGACTATTTCAGGTTCTCAAACTTTTTATCTTTGGCCATCCATTAGACTCGACAGGAAGTCTTTGTACCAATGCTCTTGTTCATTCTCCACTTCAATTAAAATTTTATTCATGTATGATACTGACGTCCTGCAGTACTCTTGTTCCATACGAAAAAATTAATATAGCAGCTTCATAATGGAGGAATTCCATTTATTTTGTTTCTTTAAAATTCATTATACAGTGTGTTCAGAGAAATGAATCTGATTTCACAAGACTATTTCATCAGTGAACGCAAAAATTAGCTAATTTTTACTTACGAATCGAAACTAACAGTTCACCTTAGCACCAATTAAGTTGCCGGTTCATGTTACGAATACGGGTATCCCTGGATAGTTCGTTCCTTAGTTGCCTTATGTTATATAGCCCAGGATCAAATGGCGTTTTATATTCTGCGTTTCTCCAGGTGCAACTAAAACAGAAAAGTGAGGCGCGATTGTCGAGAATATAGCATCAGCCATGGATTGGCCCTAAGAGTCGTGTGGTTCAAATGGTTCAAATGGCTCTGAGCACTATGCGACTTAACTTCTGAGGTCATCAGGCCCCTAGAACTTCGAACTAATTAAACCTAACTAACCTAAAGACATCACATGCCCGAGGCAGGATTCGAACCTGCGACTGTAGTGGTCGCTCGGTTCCTGACTGTAGCGCCTAGAACCGCACGGCCACTCCGGCCGGCTAAGAGGCGTGTGGTTCTCGCATTGAATCATTGACTCGATATCACTCCATGTGCCATTTTTGTGCAGGTTTGGGAAAGACTACATCTGTGTGTGCCCCCCCCCCCCTCCCCGCCGCCCCTTAACAACTTTGCATGAATTGTGACGCAGCATACCAATAGTATTAAATGGATATAACTTTCGACATGTTGCAAAGATGTGGAATGACTTTTATTATCGTCATGACATTTATTGTGCGTCTGTTGCAGAGCACATTAAATATTTGCGAAAGGTAAATCAAAACTCAGATCCTGAATGTTGTTGTAAAAGGTACCTCCTGTAAGCAAGTAAATGGTAAAGTTCCACGTTCTGGCCCTAGATGGGCACCTTGGGCCCTGAGCGACCACCGTGTTATCTGCTAGTGGTATCAACGGATGTGATGACAGAGCATGTGATCGGCACACCGCTCTTCCGGCCGTTGTCTGATTTCTTGGCCAAGAATCCGCAGTTGCTCGGTCGAGACCCTTCTCTCTTGGCTGCACGAAGCTGCTGCAGCTCGTTTACTTTGTTACATGTCGATGAAATGATAAAATACGTAGTAATTTAAATTTCGTCGCAGGCACCAAAGAGACCTGTTGACTTCTCCACACGTAAAAACGGCGGGCATCCATGTTAAACAGATTATTAACAGCAAATACATCAGCTGTCAGGAGTTCTCACATGTCGCTATTACGTGGGTTCCTGCGTTTAGTGATTATAGCTGCAAGATTTTTTAACACGACGGGGAAAGTATTTGACCATTTGAGTCTTCATTATTGTGACCAGACGGAACTACTTTCATCCATCTATAACTGTGGGTTCTATGTTTACTTCGGGAGAAGGCTCACCAAACTAGGAAACATCTAATATTGGTTCGCTTTTTTACATAAATGAATAAAAGATTTACGTAACTTTGACACAGCTTTTTGCCACCGGATTGTTCGATAATTTACAACTGTCACCGACAATGAAAGCATTACTTGATGCACAGATCAACAAATTGGGCCGTTGAGGTACAATGTTCAGACTTCACTGAAGTACAAGTGCATTACAAACTTGAACACTTTGGTCCTACATTTTAATAATGCCTTCCTTTGAGGTTATGAACTGGCTTGAGCTCTTGCATGCACAACACTCTGACCTCAGTGTGAGGGCACTGGAGTGCCTCCCTTGGTTGCTGCGGATTGCAACGAACCCTCGTTATAATGTCTTTGGTTTGGATTCGCGTTGCCGGCTTTGGTGTGGTACCGCGATCTCTGAATTATACACCGTTCGGAATATGGCACGCTACGCCCTCATAGATTGACAAGACCGATGTTTCGAAGTAATCATTCAAGAATTAAGTTCTTATCAGTAAAAAGAAACGGTCTTCTGATGCGTGAGTATAAAACCTGCTACAGCCGTAGTTCTCTTCGTATTATTAGGTCACTTCTCTTTATATTCGTTGGTAAGAAAACAATCGACTGAATCCCAAAGTGAGCCAAAAGTCTAAACTGGTTACAAATACGTTCCTCTAGTGATTTAATGGATCAATACGGCTAGTGACAAAGGAAGGTAACTTCGATAGCATATACGAAAAATAAAACTGTGGACTGTCTTTCGTGCTCCAATAGAGAAACAGTAGTGTGACTAACAGCGGCATTAAACATAACCGATGCTGAAAGCGAGGACTATGCCATGTGAAGTGATAAGTTTATTAAACTCGACTTCCTCTTGCGTACACTGTGGGTATGGATCACGTTGGTTCAGTGGTTGCCAAACTAGAACTTCAAAGATCGCGAGTTCACTCACCAGTCTCCCCAAAAAATTTTGTCGCCTTTCACTACTGGCAATTATCATTAATGAAAAATGCCAAGAAGCACAGTGGATCATTCCCCGCTTTACACTGAAGGTCCAGCTGTAACTGGCTGGATGGAACAGTTCAGACGACAGAGGCAGGCAAGGGTATACCATCCGCAATAGAAATATGCTTAGTAATGCACTGTGGCGTTCAAATCAACTTAGGGTTGGTAGAATTATTTTAGTTTCCGCATGGGAGCTGTAAGCTCTGCTGCCGCCTCACAAGTTCGTACCGCTGTGCTGTGGAACAGGGTCTGCGTGCTGCCTGTGGCTGCTGGTGGCGTGGACGGCCTTGGCCGCTTCTGAGAACTGGAAGGGAGGTCTGATGGCGGCATCGCAACCTCTCCTATCGTTTTTTGAACCACCACACGTATCTCAACCAAGAACGAGTTAATATTACAATCTAAAGACTGAATAGTAAAATACAGTTCTGAAGAAATATACCTTCAAATTTCCTCTAACTTAAAAACCAAAATTGGCAAAGAAATGACAGTTGGCAACAACGAGGACGAACACGACAGGGGATGGCGTCTGCTTCAATTCCATTATTGTGTAATCGTGAGATCCCAAACAGAAGCTTTCTTATACTTTAACTGTTCCCATTTCGCTACTGTGTAATATTCTGCTTAGAAACAATTCTCACCGTTCTAATGTTCTTTGAGATCTCATGGATCCAGTGACAGATCATTTGAACTGCAGTGCACTGCTATCTTTCGATGGCTGTTGCTATACACTGAAATGCACTGCTGCAAATTGTCTTTGGTTCAAATGGCTCTGAGCACTATGGGACTGAACCTCTGAGGTCATCAGTCCCCTAGAACTTAGAACTACTTAAACCTAACTAACCTAAGAATATCACACACATCCATGCCCGAGGCAGGATTCGAACCTGCCGCCGTAGCGGTCGCGCGGATCCAGACTGTAGCGCCTAGACCGCTCGACCACTCTGGCCGGCTGCAAATCTTCTTCCTTCCTGTTACAGACGCGATACTTGGCTGCATGAGTACACTCACAAATCAACAGAATGGTTAGCAAATACACAGAAGAAACAAGTATTGCCCGAGACACACACACACACACACACACACACACACACACACACACACACAAACTGAAGAGCCAAAGTACACACACACACACACACACACACACACACACACACACACACACACACAAACTGAAGAGCCAAAGAAACAGGTACACATGCCTAATGTCGTGTAGGGCCCCCGCGAGCACGCAGAAGTGCCGCGACACGACGTGACATGGACTAGACTAATATCTGAGATACTGCTGGAGGGAACGGACACAATGAATCCTGCAGGGCTGTCCATAAATCGATAAGAGTACGAGGGGGTGGAGATCTCTTCTGAACAGCACGTTGCAAGGCATCCCAGATATGCTAAATTGTGTTCATGTCTGGGAGCTCAGTGAAAAGTGGAAGTGTTTAAACTAAGAGTGTTCCTGGAGCCACTCTGTAGCAATTCTGGACGTCGGGGGTGTCGAATTGTCCAAGTCTGTCGGAATGTACAATGTACGTGAATGGATGCAGGTGGTCAGATACGATGCTTACAACCGTGTTACCTGTTCGTCGTATCTAGACGTATCAAGGGCCTCATATCACTCAAACTGCACACGCCCCACTCCATTGCAGAGCCTCCACCAGCTTGAACAGTCCCCTGCTGACATGCAGCATCCACGCATTCCTGAGGTTGTCTCCGTGCCCGTACCCGTCCACGTCCATCCGATCGATACAATTTGAAAAGACTCGTCCGACCAGGCAACATGTTACCAGTTACAAACAGTCCAATGTTTTTGTTGACGGGCCCAGACGAGGCGTAAAGCTTTGTGTCGTGCAGGCATCACGGTTACACGACTGGGCTTCGGCTCCGAAAGCCTATATCGATGTTTAGTTGAATGGTTCGCACGCTCACACTAGTTAATGCTCAGCATTGAAATCTGCGACAATTTGAGGACGAGTTGCAGTTCTGTCACGTTGAAAGATTCTCTTAGGGCCGGACGGTGTGGCCGTGCGGTTCTTGGCGCTTCAGTCTGGAACCGCGTGACCGCTACGGTCGCAGGTTCGTATCCTGCCTCGGGCATGGATGTGTGTTATGTTCTTAGGTTAGTTAGGTTTAAGTAGTTCTAAGTTCTAGGGGACTGATGACCATACATGTTAAGTCCCAGTGTTCAGAGCCATTTGAACCATTTTTGATTCCCTTAGGTTGATTCTCGAAGGATCTTCCTCCTGCCGCATCGATGTCGGAGATAGGATGTTTTACCAGATTAATGATATTCACGATACACTTGTGAAATTGTCGTACTGGAAAATCCCCACTTCATAGCTACCTCGGAGATGCTGTTTCCATCGCTAGTGCGCAGATTATAGCACCAGGTTCAAACTCACTTAAATCTTAACAACCTGCCATTTTAGCGGCAGTAACCGATCTAACAACTGCGCCAAACACTTGTCTTACATAGTCGTTGCCGACCGCAGCGCCGTATTATGTCTGTTTACATATCTCTGTATTTGAATAAGCATGTCTATACCAGTTGGCGCTTTTGTGTAGCATACAGAACAAGAAACGCACTGTGGTCACATGTACACAGTAATAAAAAAAACCGACGAATGTAAAGGAACAGACATGTACCACTTACAATATCAGGGATGCAAATCAGTGTATTTAGGGATGACAGAATTGAATTTCAATATTAGACACAAAGAACATATAAGAAGCTGGAAGTATGAAAACAGCTGGTCTTTGCTGAAAACATGATAAAGCACGGAGTGGACCTACTAATATACGAAAATTATTAGACTGAAATAGTAATTTATTAATATATCTGTAAACATTTATATAACACACATTTTAGCCCACTGAGAATGCTTAGAAAATGAAAGGACTCAAGAACTTTAAGGCGGAAAAGGCAATTTGCAGTTGGATTACACTGCAGTAGGTATTTTCAAAACAGTACACACAGTTTCAGAAAAACTTCGAAAAGCGAACTGAATGACAGCGGCATGAAGGCAATCAGTATTTGGGCCATATCCCTTACCAGAGATGCACCTCAAACATCGTTAACTGGATGCAATTGGAGTTGGATAATCGGGACATTAAAGAAAGGAAACTCTTCACAATTCACCATGGACTTCGCCCTCACAGTAATACCGACAGGCTGTTCTTGCCCAGAAAATCGGGCAGTAAGAGACTCTTTAAAAGTGAGGCAGATAACGTAAGGTCAGGAGCATGCATTGGAAGACTTTGTGAAAGGTAGCCAAGAATAAGCCTTGATTGAAGTCAACAACAAAATTCCTAGAAGTACAGGAAACCAAGAATCAATGTTTAAAAGCTGTACTTCAGAGTCTACGCGGTAAAGCATTACATGGGCAGTTTTTGGGGAAAGGTCGGAGGGAAAATAAGATTTGGTCTTAGCTGACCAACGGAGTTTTAAAGAAGAAAACTGAAAGCCTGATTTTTTTTCTGTACACTCAAAGCTACAATAGAGAAATCCGAAATCCGAAATGGAGACTCTGCAAAGAAACTGCGGAAAAAATTGACCATATCTTGAACTGATGCAAAAAGGTTCCTCAGACCGTTTACAAGCATTCGATGATGTGACACGAATGATCCACTGTAAGCTTTGGCAAAATCACCATCTTACGGCGGCAAAGAAACCAGTGAGAGCCGAAGACGGAAAACTTTGTCGAAAACGAACTTTCCTAAATTACTATGGAACTTCAGACTTCAATCAGATCGAATCGTGCAACGCAATAATCGGACACCACAACTGCGAAGGGGGCATCGGACATTGCCATCCCAAGTGACTGAGTAATCGCAAAGCAACAACGGAAAAAAGGCTTGAAAATACTGATACTCTGGCATAAGCAAGTGAAGGTGATCTCACTGGTTCTCGTCAGTGTATTTTAGTGAGCACCTGTAAGGCATCTGACAACTGCTAAGCCACTTTACAGGGATCTGGACGAATTTTCCACTTATACATCGATCACTGGATCCCGGGTTCGATTCCCCGCCGGGTTGGGGATTTTCTCTGCCGGGGGACTGGGTGTTTGTGTTTTCATCATCATTCGTGACGGTGGCTAGGTTGGACTGTGTAAAAAGAATGGACTAAAAATTGGGACTTACTACGGGCGCTGATGACCGCGCAGTTGAGCGCCCACAAACCAATCATCACTAATACATCTCGTAGTCCTAAGCGTTTTGGAAGTTAGGCATGTACTGAAATAAGATATCCATCCTACTGATCTCAACTGTTTATTGCTATAATAAAATAATGGTGGTAATAATAAGCACTTAATTCACTAACCCTGTGAGAGAAGAGATACGTGCGTTGACTTGGGCGATGTTTGATCCTTACAAAGTTGTAAAATGAATAACCTGTAGTCTGCCATTGTCACCGAAGGCAACACGATACGCCGCTGGTGTAAGATTACAGCGCGCAAACAGATGAAGGCAGTCAAGCGCACAGGAAGCAAGCGGCGTTAGCAGGCATTCCGCTACTTGGCGTGACGTCACGTACGCCGTATCTATGTGATCGAAGAAAGGCTCCACACCCTTGTCTGGGTGGCGTCCTGATTATGAATGATGGAGCCGATTGTAGTCTGACAAGCCTATTCTATTGGCATTATATACATGGCGGTCAAAAATAGTCTGAAAAGCTTGTAAAGGTGTTGCAGGATGGGTTGCGGTGAAAAACAATGATTGAGAAAAAAATTAGATACGCTGCGCCTTTTCTAGTTAGCCAATTAAGCTGCTGAACGCGCAAATTCAAGCGGCACACCAGATATAGTTAGTGTCGTGTTCTGATATCATAGGCTAACGATAGCGCAGGAGACAGCTTGCTTGGTCTTTGGCTTGGGTTCGATCGTTATTACCGTCCCATCTCCAATTTCTGTACCGCTCGTGTCCATACACAAGAGTGCCGAATCTTTCGTCTCGGGTACCAACAGTGATTAAAACATACTGGAGGGATGACAAATGTTATTGGTACACGATGTACCATCCGCCACATATCATAGTGACTCGTGGAGTACAGTGTAGATTTGGATATGCTGGTAACAGTACGTCGTGATAAACATTAACCTTGGTGGGTGTGGCTTCCGATGTGGAAAAGCTAGCGGACTACCTGGTACTACATGGGGTTTGCGAATGGAAAATCAGATAGCAATTTCAAGCACAAATGCAACATTAACCAAGGTATCACAGATATTATGGCCTGAACTGCGCTCCTTGTATTCATTAAGAAAAAATAAGGTATATTATTCGGTCGGGGTTAGTCAGAACGTTTTAATTATCAACTCAAAAACTGTCTGACTTTCATCTTTTTAATTTAGAAAGCGAAAAAAATTCCAAGTGTGTTCTCACCATTTGTGTTCTCACCTTTTTAAGTATTTAAGAATCCTCTTGGCTGAAGGTCAGTATTTTACCGTTGACCCCCATACCACTCACTCTTATGGGGCCAGGGGGTTAAAAATAACGAAGAAAAACTTATTAAATGCACCAGTAGACCAAGAAGAAAACCATTGTATCCGTGAACGAACCGTTGGTTTTTCCAGTATCGTTTTCCACATTGTGACGCGTTTCTGTACTCAGAAAAATGTTACTTTGTCCGAGGGTGATGCTGATACAGCGAGCACTCTCCCATCGCAATCAGGCGACTAGAGACCATCAGAATCTGGCAAGTTTCCGTCACCACCTATGTTCAGCATGCTTACTGAATCGGAACCCAGCGGACGACGTTCTCTGTCGTGTTCAGAATGTCCCGCGAGGTACTGAAAACTGGTTCATGACTGATTATTCACTTTCTTCCGTTATCGCCTCGATTCTGAAACACTGGTTTTCGAGCACTGGGGGGGGGGGGGGGGGGGGCGCTGATAACCTCGCTGTTGTGCGCCCTAAAACACTAATCATCATCATCATCATCATCATCATCATCGAGCACTGGGGTCTCCACTTCTCTTGTGATATCCGTTGCTTGGTGGTGCATCACCTCAGCATGGGTTGTTGCAGCATTGAACCCCAATAAATGCAACCACTGTTTTGTTTCTGTTCCTCTTGCGGCATCCTAGGGTACTGTCTTGTGGGAATTTGTGTTTACCATGATTTGCATGTACTAGCAAACGATATATTTACAGGGTGATTCAAAAAGAATACCACAACTTTAAAAACGTGTATTTAATGAAAGAAACATAATATAACCTTCTGTTATACATCATTACAAAGAGTATTTAAAAAGTTTTTATTTCTCTCAAAAACAAGTTCAGAGATGTTCAATATGGTCCTTTCCAGACACACGAGCAATATCAACCCGATACTCCAACTCGTTCCACACTCTGTAGCATATCAGGCGTAACAGTTTGGATAACTGCTGTTATTTCTCGTTTCAAATCATCAATGGTGGCTGGGAGAGGTGGCCGAAACACCATATCCTTAACATACCCCCATAATCAAAAATCGCAGGGGGTAAGATCAGGGCTTCTTGGAGGCCAGTGATGAAGTGCTCTGTCTTGGCCGTCCAGAACTTTTCCCTTTGCACAAACACCCCTTCTCTGTAAACTGTTTATACCAACGTTTAATACACCACCTAACCGGAGGTTTAACACCATACTTCGTTCGAAATGCACGCTGAACAACTGTGGTCGATTCACTTCTGCCGTACTCAATAACACAAAAAGCTTTCTGTTGAGCGGTCGCCATCTTAGCATCAACTGACGCTGACGCCTAGTCAACAGCGCCTCCAGCGAACAAATGTACAACTAAATGAAACTTTATAGCTCCCTTAATTCGCCGACAGATAGTGCTTAGCTCTGCCTTTTGTCTTTGCATAGTTTTAAATTCCTAAAGTTGTGGTATTCTTTTTGAATCACCCTGTAGATTTACTTTTTTTTTACTTTCAAAGCGGTAATTGAACCTGACTACCCCTCATAGAGGTAAGGAATATATTAATTACGCGTCAAATCGTACCTTTGCTTATACCAAGTACTACAGTTTGTTGCGTGTTGCTGTTTCAGTTCTGGGAGGTAATCTCTGAGGAGCATGGCATCGACCCCAGCGGCGTCTACCGTGGCAACTCCGACCTGCAGCTAGAACGCATCAGCGTCTACTACAACGAGGCCTCGGGTGAGTTGTCTGTTATCTTACGAGCCGATACCAGAACTAACACCATGTAAATTGTAACCATTCCCTGACGGTGTAACGCAGCAGCATGTACAGTCACGTTCAGAAAAACTCCTTGAAGGACATAATAGGACGTTGATTCAAATTGTTCAAATGGCTCTGAGCACTATGCGACTTAACATCTGAGGTCATCAGTCTCCTAGAACTTAGAACTACTTAAACCTAACTGACGTAAGGACAACAAACACGTCCATGCCCGAGGCAGGATTCGAACCTGTGACCGTAGCGGTCGCTCGGTTCCAGACTGAAGCGCCTAGAACCGCTCGGCCACAACGGATGGCGGACGTTGATATTCAGAGAAAGCGCATCAGTATGTTCTCCAAAAATGACTAACATTTGAACCATGGCGGACCGCGGGTTAAAGGTCAACATCGATATCGCGACGCAGCACCACCTACCGGTAAAATGTGCCTGCCGTCAAATCAGTAAGGGCGAATTACTGGCGTGAGAGAATGTACTGCATACATCCGGGAAAGTTAATCGGCAGTGCAACGGGTGTGTGCAGAGTGGTTCGTGGAAATACATACAACACGACGAGATGGATCAATTCGCCTCACTCATACCACCCGCCTAGAAAATAGACACCTTAACCAGATGGCTTTGCAGGGCAGATCTGCGTCCTCTGCTCTGGCGCGACTGTGGAATAGCGTAACACATGGTACATTATCAGGGATGACACTCCGTAGCCGTTAATTGCGGCATGGGTTACCTGCACGCCGTCCACTGTTCCGTTTACCTTCGACGAATGTGCAGAAACATGCTAGACGGCAATGATACGTGGAACGACGTCACTGGGAACACGAATTGTATGAGCTAATGTTTTTGGACGAATCCAAGTTCTGTTTATTTGAAAATGACGGCCGCATTTTAGTTCGCCGCAGACAGGGGGAGCGGTATCACAGTGACTGCATTTGCACAAGACATACATTGTCACCTGAAGGCCTTATGTTGTGAGGTGCTATTGGGTACAACCGTAAATGTTGGTACGTATCCAGGGCAGTGTGACCTACGTGAATGACATCCTGCGACCCGTAGCCGTATCCTTCTGCACAAACCAGACGTCATTTTTCAGCAAGCCAATGCACGACCACACGTTGCTGCATGAAGACGTGCCTTCTTGGTGTCACAGGATGTCAACCTTTTTCCCTGGCCCATCACGTGACCAGACCTGACACCAATCGAAAATGTGTGGGGTATGGTGAAACGACGGGTGCAGCCCTGTAACCTAATGCCAACCAACACATATGAGCTTTGGAACCAAGTGAGTGAAGCACGGATGGCTAAACCATAGGACGCCAATCGCGCTTTACACGCGTCGCTGTCTCCACGCATGGAAAAATTTATCAGGACCCATGGTGGACCCCATGCCTACTCGGCAACAGGACACATGCTGAACCGAAGTGACTGAAATGCTAATTATTTCTGCAAAACATTATAATGTACGTGCCCCGTGAATATGAACGTCCTATCTCTAGTCGTTCAAGGTGTTATGTTTTTCTGAACATCAGTGTATTTGGCGAGGAGTTATGTGCTAATCAGCAGAAACGGAACATGTTAAGCTACAATTCGTTTAGAGAGCAAATAATTCAGGACGAAGATGTTAAGCAAAGTTATTTGGATTTTAAGTATACCACATCAGTGCTGGAATACTAAGTAGCTTGTGAGTAATTGGGTAGAACTTTTTGATTAGGCTAATCTTATTGACATCACAAATATACTGGCTAGTGGAAAGATTTGACAAATAATGGAGCTGATAATGTGGAGAGGTATAATATTTCAATTTTGAACAGTATTTTTTAAATATACGTATCAACATACAAGCTTAGCGCCCGCTGCTTCGCTCGTGTTTGCGTAGTAATTAAAATGTAAATAATTCTATAAACATACATTAGGCCTACTGAAAAATTAATAAGTCTTTTCTTTTTGTATGCAATTTTGACAGCCGATTTGTCGAATTAACTTCAAATAGCTTTCTTTTAGTTCACAAATTGCAGAAACTTGCAAATCTTTCACGTCAATTGGTACCGTAGAAGCATGATCTTTCTCGAATTTTTTTCTAACCAAAAAGATTCCTGCAGGTGGAGAGGGAAGTTTTTGCTGATACTGCGTTTTTTCTTGAGGTGACACTTCCGTAGAAACTTTCATCCACTAACAAAACAAACATAATCTTGTGCAAACAAAAGGACCTACTCTCTATATAAGAGAGTAACCCTTCACATAGCTGCCAATTTTTTTCTACAACAGGTTTAATTTTGTTTCATACAGCGAACTAAACAAAGACAAATGTGGTAAGTGCTTATGTAGCTATTAGCACCAGTCTTACATCTGGTACCGAATTACCTCACCTTGGGGACTGAATGTTTATAAACAATGAAACGTATAACTATTTCTAACCGAGACGTAAAATATGTTTCCATAGATTTATCTTTAAAAATGCTTCAGTAGATATTTCATAACTTATTTTCAAAATTTTCACCCGCTATTTGACTACCGTAGGGTTGAATTTCCGAAAATGCTGAAGCAAGTATCTTTTTATTTATGGCCGATAAAGCAAATACCTATTATCGTAGTTCTAGCTTTAAACTTGGTTAAAAGCGACAGTTTTAAAAAGTCATTCATTATCTGTTTCACCCCCTTAGTGGCGGAATTTCGAAATATCCCTCCTTACACGATGCCTCCAAATTTCAAGTTTCTATTTACGGTTTGCGCTGGGCGATGAGTCAGTCAGGACGTTTCCTGTTATATATCGAGAGTAAAGCCAAACGGACATTACTTCCGCGGCTATCACGGAACTTTAAGTGCAGCCGCTGTAACAACTGATTCGAACAGAGTTTCCTCAGTGTCTTGCGTAACTGCAGTTTTGAGCGTCCTGTTTACTGGGCAGGGTCAACATGGTGCATATCAGGAAAGTTGCCTAGAGATAAGGTGTCACTAAGTCCTATATGATGTGACATCTAAACAGAGTAGCAGTAACGAACTCGAAGGAAGGTTAGCTTTTGGAACTTCACGATTTGAGTTAATCGTTTCATCTAGCAGAGTACATTTTCTGATACTTATAAAGGGAAATGGAATGATATGCAAAATTATGCGGTCTGCAGCGCTGTGGCCTGGTTGTATGGATCGGTACGGCAAATGGGATTCAGCGGCGGCTGCCAGGAAGCCCTTAATCTGATACACAGCTTCCGCTGCTCGCTTTCTGGCCTTACTGTTGGTAGGCTTCTGCAGACGGTGCACCACCAGCACCGTTCAATAAAGCTGCTGCCAAATACGGAGTTCAAAAATTCTTCTCAACGAGAACTGAACAGCAATCGCTGTCATCTCTAGCTTTATAATGTCTTACAGAACTATGCTTGTAGGATTGATACCGTCAGACGGCAAGTGTCTTTTTCAGTCCTTTAATATTCACAGTATTCTGGCTTACAACGTTTCAAAAAGTTAACTATACATACGTTAGTACATACTCGATGTTATCGCTTACCGGTGAAGTTTATTTTATTAGCTTTATTGAGTTGTTTAGCCACCTACATGACAAGACATGAAGGAAATACCTGAAATCAAATGAAGCACATTACAATAGCTCAATAACGAACAAATATAGCAAATGTGTTAACATTTCAGGATCAATTTTTTGTTAAGTCCTATGGTACCAAACTGCTGAGGTTATCGGTCCATAGGCGAACCGTGACAGGGCACCTTAGAGCGCGCGGCTTCAAAATCATTGCTTCATACTCATAAACGTCTTACACTGCTTCTTAACACTCAGTGCATTAAAATATCTTCGTGCTGATAGTGCAGGGACAAGGGTAGGAAACTGAAGTTTAGAAGACGTGTTAGTAATGCTGTTGGCAGAGAGCTTTGAAATACAGAACGGTTTAGGTGTTCTTCACCACAGCCACGCTGACAGTTTGATAAGAAAATGGTGCTAACATGTTGATAGTGATCAAACATCATGTGGGCTATAATGATTAATAATGCCCACCAGCACCTGAGCTCTAGGCATCTGAGATCTTGGCCGTATATGTTATGGCCAGAAGAAACAACTGGTCACTACTGTGAGTTCCTAGAGTACTCTGATAGAGATCTCATTTTTAACTCCACCAGACGAAGTATTAGGTTTACTTTACTGTATGAATGAAAATATTTACGTAACTTGAGACAGTTCTTTGCTACAGCAGAGCATCGAATATTTACAACTTTCATTGACTATGAAAGTGTCACTTGAGGCATACCATAACAAGTTACCCACTTGAACTGCAACATTCAACTTCAGTTATAGTACATGTTCATCTCAAACTTTATGATTATTGTTCCTTAACGACGTTGTGGACTGCTGAAGATGAGGTACACACTGGGCGATCTGTTATTGACCTCAGTGTGAGGATGCTGCTGTGCTGGGAGTGGGGTGTGATCTTCAGGAGCACTTACCATACACTGTTGCGGATTCAGCAGTTCTCGTTAACGGTGATAGTACCGAATTGCTTTGCCAACTACGGTGTGGCACCGCGATCTCTGGATGCTACCACAGTACACTTGGTGATGCAATGGCGTAGTGTCTCGCCCTTGCCACCTTAGAGACTCTCCACTTGTTTTTCTTGAAATGCTTTACTTTGTGAACGATGTGTCCCAACGATACCAGATCATCTCCTCTTTAAATACCTCTCTTCGCAAGAGCATCAGCTATTTCATTTCACCGTTTGATCGCGTTCTTTTCTCGGATTTATTCAATAAATGCGATGTGATGTCATTTTTTAGTTCGCCAACACACACTACTCACAATAAAATAAGTTATTGGGTGGTTTGTGTCCTTACGTTTTCATGTAAGATTGCAGATTTGGACGGACAGAATGACTTTCTTGTCTGTTAAGTGGACTTAACTTGCAAGATGGAAGTGAGCTTCATACTCGTGGTAGTTCCATCATTATTCAGTTTCTAGTTAGATGTTTATGTTCAGAATGCGTTTCGAAGGTTTAAACCTCCATTACGTGGATTTCTGTGTATCAATATGGCACTCACAAGTGTTTTGTTAAGACTTTTGCGGTAATCTGTGGCACTGTCTAGTACAGTAACAACACTTTCAGTACATGTCTCTGTGGAGTTCATCGATTAACGATCGACACTAAAAGTACATGTGAAAGCAAAATAACTAGTACAGAATACCTTCAGTGGTAACAGGCTCCTTTTCCTGTCAAGATATCACATACAAACCATCACACCTTGTAAACAAATATGGCACCCTGAACGTAAAACGTGCAAAGGGCATACAGCAAAAACAGAAACACTACTTCGAAGTTACTTAGGAGGAGGAGGAGGAGGAGGAGAACTTAGCCAAGATACCTATAAAAAAACTATTTTAGGTAAAGTGTTTCGGTAAAACTAAAGTTACCATCTTCAGATCTGCAATAAAATTAAGACGTGCTACAAACCGTTATACAAGTAATGCACCGTCAACCCATAGGAGCAAATGACAACATACTTTAAAAAAGGTTATTTCAAACATCTTGTAGCATCTACACACAAAATCTACCATTGAATTTCCAGGTACGTAAAGCGTGAAATGAGGAATGCGTTGGCACGTCAAAATTAAAATTACTATGTACATCACAATTCGCCAAAACATCGTACCCATAGCATAACGCGTCAGGCCTTCCAGACCGCCACGAGGCTGCCAATAGCCAATGCATGAGACGAACTGACCACAAGCAAAACAGGTTTCACTGTAATACATAGATTCTATAAGTAAACTTAACTTAAGCGCAGGAAAAATGATAATATAACAAATGACAGATTGATAACAGCAATCAGTAAATATCACTGCTTGACAGTTACTTCGGACCAGCCGACATTAGATACGGGTCACCCGCAGGGACAGCAAACCGAAATGCAGAGGGAGGGACGTGTTAACTGCGCTCTGTATGCATTTGACAGTTCATACAGTACAGTGTTTGACGAAGGATGTTGTGGAACCGATTAGTGCAACATTCAGTGTTACGGCACCATGTCTTAGATATAATGGCTGTGTGATCAAAAGCGTCATCTCACGATTTAAAAAGGCCGCTGAAGATAAAAAAGCAAAGCGTACCGCAGCAAGAGGATTGATTGATACGTACCCCTAGTGGCGAAAAGGAACGGACATTTCACTCCTAGGCAAATCGCTGCGGACCTTGCAACCGTTATTAGCACACGTGTCTGCCAGAACCACTTAGCGACGATTGAACCAGGCTGGTTCTTATACTCGGAAGCCTGTCAAATGCATCCCACTTGAACCACGCCGTCGTCGAAAAAAGAGTTCCTTGGTGTAGGGAGCACGTGGGTCGGGGTCAGCAACAGTGGTCCAGAGTGATGCTCTTAGACGAATCCCGCTTCAGTGGCAAGTGATTCTGGCCACGAGTTAGTGTGGAAAATGAGGGGAACATTTTACAGATCACAGAAGGTTCATGAACGTCATCGGTATGGGGTAGGCGTCATGTCGGCAGGAGTTACGCACAATGAGCAAACACCGCTGCATATGTTTACGCGATACCGTACAGCACGGCAGCAGATTATTCTGGATTTTGTCCGTTTGTTTAGGGGTGCGGCAGGCCCAACTTTGACCGACAATGCCCGTCCACACAGGACCGGTGAGATGTTGGACGCGCTGGGAGGTTAAGATACTGAACGTGTTGAATGACGTGCGTACTCCCAACACCTGAACTCCAATACAGCATGCCTGGAATTCTCTTGGCAGATTTGTTCTTCAATGAACCCACCCACTCCCCGAATCGTGCAAGAACTGAAAACCGCCTTGACAGAAGAGTACGACAATATGCCCCACGGACTTCCTGAGCTACATACCCAGTATGAATATAGGAGAAAAATGGGCATTAATGCCCGATGAAGGCATATTCCTCTCTCAGAATCCGATATCGACCTTAAAGTTGTGAATCTGACCCGTGTCAAGATGAACGTTATTTATGTCTGTTATCTTGTTTTCCTATATGGTGAAATCTAATACCCTCTTTCATTCGAAATAAAAAATTCCATCTCTGTTACGTATCTACTGTTCATTCCTCCAATATTGTCTGTCACTTTTCTTGTCCAACAAAGTCTTTGTTCCGTGGAAATTGTCAAGCAGTGTATTTAAGAATATACACGGTGGTCAATAGTGACCAGGCCAAATGTCTCAGGAAATAAGCATAAAAAAAAAAATGGTTCAAATGGCTCTGAGCACTATGGGACTTAACATCTTAGGTCATCAGTCCCCTAGAACTTAGAACTACTTAAACCTAACTAACCTAAGGACATCACACAACACCCAGCCATCACGAGGCAGAGAAAATCCCTGACCCCGCCGGGAATCGAACCCGGGAACCCGGGCGTGGGAAGCGAGAACGCTACCGCACGATCACGAGATGCGGGCAAATAAGCATCAAACAAAAAACTACAGAGAACGAAACTCTTCTAGATTGAAGGGGGAAACCAGATGGCGCAATGGTTGGCCCGCGACATGGCGCTGCCATAGGTCAAACGGATGTCAACTGCGTTTTTTTAATTGGAACCCCATTTTCATCACATATTCGTGTAGTACGTAAAGAAATATGAATTTTTTAGTTGGACCACTTTTTTCGCTTTGTGATAGATGGCGCTGTAATAGTCACAAATGAATAAGTACGTGGTATCACGTAACATTCCGCCAGTGCGGACAGTATTTGCTTCGTGATACTTTACCCGTGTTAAAATGAACCGTTTACCAATTGTGGAAAAGGTCGATATCGTGTTGATGTACGGCTATTGTGATCAAAATGCCCAACGGGCGTGTGCTATGGATGCTGCTCAGTATCCTGGACGACATCATCAAAGTGTCCGGACCGTTCTCCGGATAGTTAGGTCATTTAAGGAAACAGGATGTGTTCAGCCACATGTGAAACGTCAACCACGACCTGCAACAAATGATGCCCAAGTAGGTGTTTTCGCTACTGTCGCGGCTAATCCGGATATTAGTAGTAGACGAATTGCGCGAGAATCGGGAATCTCAAAAACGTACGGTGTTGAGAACGCTACATCAACATAGATTGGACCCCTACCATATTTCTATGCACCAGGAATTGCATGGCGACGAATTTCAACGTCGTGTACAGTGCTGCCACTGGGCACAAGAGAAATTACAGGACGAAGCGTCATTCACCAACCGCGGTAACGCAAACCGGCATAACATGCACTATTCGGCAACGGAAAATTTACGATGGCTGCGACAAGTGGAACATCAGCGACCTTGGTGTGTTAATGTATGGTGCTGCATTATGGAAGGATAATTGGCCCCAATTTTAACGATGGCAATCTAAATGGTGCAATGTATGGTGATTTACTACGTAATGTTCTACCAATGTTATTAAAAGATGTTTCACTGCATGACAGAATGGCGATGTACTTCCAACATGACGGATATCCGGCACATAGCTCTCGTGCGGTTAAAGCGGTATTTAATAGCAAATTTCATGACAGGTGGATTGGTCTTCGAAGCACCATACCATGGCCCGCACGTTCACCGGATCTGACTTCCCCGGATTTCTTTCTGTGGGGAATGTTGAAGGATGTTTGCTATCGTGACCGACCGACAACGCCTGACAACATGCGTCAGTGCAGTGTCAATGCATGTGCGAACATTACGGAAGGCGAAGTAGAGAGGAATGTCGTTGCACGTGTTGCCATACGCATTGAGGTGGACGGACATCATTTTGTGCATTTATTGCGTTAATGTGGTATTTACAGATAATCACCCTGTAACAGCATGCGCTCACAAAGGTACATGTATTACATTGGAACAACCGAAATAAAATGTTCAAACGTACCTACGTTCTGTATTTTAAATTAAAAAAAACCTATCTGTTACCAACGGTTCTCCTAAATTACGATCCATATGTTTGTGACTATTACAGCGCTGTCTATTACAAAGCGAAAAAAGTGATCCAATAAAAACATTCATATTTATTTACGTACTACACGAATATGTAACAAAAAATGGGGGTTCCTATTTTAAAAAAAACGCAGTTGACATCCGTTTGACCTATGACAGCGCCATCTAGCGGGCCAACCATAGAGCCATCTGGTTTCCCCCTTCAAGCTAGACAAGTTTCGTTCTTTGTAGTTTTTTCGTTTGACGCTTATTTCGTGAGATACTTGGCCCGGTCACGATCAGTGGACCACCCCGTATATGAACAGTGTGTATCAGTACCGGTATTGGTGCATTTATATATAAATGTGAATATGCCCTGGAATGGCATCAGAACACGTTACCTCTGTCCCTGAGTAATAACATTTTAATACATTTAAGTCTCTGTAATAATTGCGTGCGCGCGCATGTATGTGTGTGTGTGTGTGTGTGTGTGTGTGTGTGTGTGTGTGTGTGTGTGTGTGTTTTTCCCATGTTGGTAACGAGTTTGTCTGCACAGTGGCGAGCCCATCGTGCGATGGCGGCGGCAAGTACGTGCCGAGGGCCATCCTACTCGACCTGGAACCCGGCACGATGGACGCGGTGCGTTGTGGACCCTACGGCCAGCTCTTCCGGCCAGACAACTTCGTTTTCGGCCAGAGCGGCGCCGGCAACAACTGGGCCAAGGGACACTACACGGAGGGCGCCGAGCTCGTCGACTCTGTGCTGGACGTGGTGCGCAAGGAGGCAGAGAACTGCGACTGCCTCCAGGGGTGAGTACACGCCTCCACCGCAACTACAGTCCTCTGTCTTGTTTGACGTGACCCGCCACGACTCCCTCCCTTGCACTAATCTCTCCATCTCACAGATTCACTTGCAGCCAACGTCCTATCGTGTTCCAGCATATGTCGTCCTACTACCTTTGAAGGTGTGGCCTTTGTGGTGCAATCAGTACGTTGACGACACTGTGGGTTGAGATCTGCTAATTCACGCAGTAAGAAAGATACGGCCTCCTAGGACCGTTAGCAGAGTGTCTTGAAACAGAGTTTCATATCAGCGCACACTCCGCTGCAGAGTGAAAATCTCATTCTGGAAACATCCCCCTGGCTGTGGCTAAGCCATGTCTCCGCAATATCCTTTCTTTCGGGAGTGCTAGTTCTGCAAGGTTCGGAGGAGAGTTTCTGTAAAGTTTGGAAAGTAGGAGACGAGGTACTGGCAGAAGTAGGATGGGGCGTGAGTCGTGCTTTGGTAGCTCAGATGGTAGAGCACTTTCCCGCGAAAGGCAAAGGTCCCGAGTTCGAGTCGCGGTCCGGCACACAGTTTTAATCTGCCAGGAAGTTTCATATCAGCGCACACACCGCTGCAGGGTGAAAATCTCTTTCTAGAGAGTAGTAGTTAGTTGGATTCAAAGAAAGTGAACACACTTCCATATGCAATTTAACAACACTTTATTTTTCAATAATCCATTCCTACTCGGAGATAAGTCTTACAGCGCTTTTCGCATATCAAAGGCTACTCTGCCCCTCTACACGTTATTCCTTTCCAGTAACTCATAAGTGTCTATGCTTTCGGTTTGTTCCAACGATACACAGTCGAATACTCGCATGGCGGTGAGAGAGGAATGTGAGACAGCACTCTTTCCTTCCTGTATTCTGATAAACAAAAAAACGTTAACTGTCCCTCGTTGCGACTCAAGCATCTAGACACCTTATTCACCTTCGGACACAAATGTAAGACCAAACTTGTTCCTCTGCGTATACTGACACACAGAAATATTATTCGTTGCTATTACTAGAAACAAATTCTACAGACTGTTTACTAGTATCGGAATCTATCGAGATTGTTCTTTACAGACAGCTCAAGGTAATAAATGTGGCAAGATACCTGCCGGAAAATCAGCTCCCTCACTCGTATGTGTAGATTCCTCTTTTACTGCATCATTACCGAAAGATCACTGTACAGTGACTCCTCCCGACCACTCGTCTGCTCCCTGGTAATGACAGTCACTGTCAATTTGAGTCTCACTAATTGAAACTGCCGAGACTGCCGCTTATATACCGCTTTTTCAGACTCTTGGAGTCTCTCTAGCATTGTTGCCTCCCTAGCTGTTACTAGTGGTCCTTTTAATGTCCGAAATCTTAGCAGAAGTTATTCAAACCTCAAATAATGTGGAAGCAGCCCACCGGAACTAGCACTACCTCGTTCTGCCCTCTTTTACGTACAAGTCTGATACTTTAAGGCAGTGGCCATGGCCGACCCGCACTCCTTTCGCTTCTGCATGTGGGAATAGTTACAGTTACGTTTGTCCCACTTCTCGGCCCCAGTCATCGTGTCTTCCCAGCTGTATGCCTATGTGTGGTGTTTAACAGTACTGCTTAATCACATTTCTTTTCTTTTCACAGATTCCAGTACACTTCTTAGCTTAGATTAAGGGGCTCCGGAAAGGCTCAAAATCATGAAAAGTTCAATTTTTACTTTTTGCGTTTTCTGAATCTGCAGACTATTACCTTTTAATAAATATATAATTTATTCAATTCCGAAGACTACAACTATTTTTAAATTTTTTTTGAAATGTGTTCTACATGGGCGTGACCCACTGTGGCGCTGTTAAACTGCTGTCAAATGGTGTAATTATTAACGTCCGTGTTCATCAGATAAATTTTAGTGATGTGAGATAGTGTGTGTTGTGGCTAACCTGTGATGGTTCAATATATATCGCTGGTGTGATTGTCGATTGTTTCATGTTTATTTACTCTTTCGTTATCTCGAAAATATTCGTAATTCTGTTTCTTGAGTCTGTTTTGTTGAAGTATAATAATGAGTAAAAGTAAAGTTATTAGAAATCCTCTGAAGGCTTTTAAGAAAAGGAGAAATGTTGGAAAGCCGAAGGTATGTATTATTACTGTAAACAATAAAGACGATAACCGAGTGAACCTAACCTCTCAAGTACACCTGCCCATAGCAGTCAAAGTGGGAAAGAGAATACTTCACAGAAGCAGCTTGGTTCAATGAGTGAAAACTACGAATGTTTTATGGGCGAATCGGATGTGAATGAAATTTTTGATATGTCGGTTCTCAAAGGAATTTTTTCAAACTGTGTAAGATGTATTCATTGTGAAGTTGGTCTGGAACTCTCCATAACAAAGCACGTAGGACTTGCTAGTGAAATACAACAGAAATGTGATAGGTGTTCATACATGACCACCTTTTGGAACAGTGTTGCAGTAACTGCAACTGAAGAAAATGGTAGCAAAATCTACGAACACATTAGATTTGTTTATTCCTTGCGTTCAGTTGGTAAGGGTGCTACTGCAGGTGCAATTTTCTGTGGAATCATGAATCTTCCAAATCCCCCAACCAAGTTTACGACCTATTATAAATTAATAGGGTCTAAAGTAGAAGATGTCTGTATAGAATCTATGAAGAATGCTGTGGAAGAGGCAGTAATGGAAAATAATGGTAACAGAGATTTGACTGCAGCGTTCGATGGTACCTGGCATAAACGGGGACACACATCTCTTCATGGTGTAGTATCTGCCACCAGTATGTATACAGGGAAAGTTTTAGATGTAGCAGTAATATCAAAGTATTGTAGATGTCCACAAAAATATAAAGGTACACATGAAAATAATTGCAAAGCTAACTATAGTGGCAGTAGTGGAGGAATGGAAGTGGCTGGTGTTGCCAGTATATTCCTGCGTTCTGAGGCGTGTGATAAAGTGCGATATGTTAATTACCTTGGTGACGGTGATTCTAAAAGTTTCAAACATGTTCAAGGACTGAAGCCCTATGGTGATGTTGTAGTGCAGAAATTTGAGTGTATTGGACACGTACAGAAGCGAATGGGAACAAGACTTCGGCGACTGAAAGCTTCGTACAAAAAACAAAAACTCAGTGATGGTAAAGGGTTGGATGGGAAGGGAAGGTTAACTGACAGTATAATTTACAAAACACAGAACTATTATGGAATGGCTATTAGGCAAAATACAGTGTCGACGAAATGAAGAAGGCTGTTTGGGCTCTTTTTTGTCATACTTCTTCAACCGATGAAAATCCCCAACATAGCTTGTGTCCCAAAGAAGACAGTTGGTGTAAATATAACAAAGGATTGCTAACTGGTGAAGTGTACACTCATAAGCATAGTCTGCCTCTTGCAATAATGGAGGTGAAAAAGCCTATTTTCAGAGACTTAGCAGCACCTGAACTGTTGAAAAAGTGTAATCACGGAAAAACTCAAAACCCCAATGAAAGTGTAAATAGTGTTATATGGTCGAGAATCCCCAAGACTGTATTTGTTGGAATAGAAACACTTCACTTTGGTGTGTATGATGCTGTTGCGACTTTCAATGATGGCAACATTGTAAGGTGCAAGGTATTTAGAAATATGGGAATGAAGATAGGTTCTAACATGGTACGAGCGATGCTTGCTTTAGACAAGGAACGCCTTCGGGCTGCAGACAGGGCTGTAGAGAGTCTAGAAATACAAGCAAGAGTAAACAGGAGGAGGAACAAGAGGAAGCTGGAGGAGGAGTTTGCAGAGGATGAAGATAATCCATCCTATGGACCTGGAATGCACTAAAAAGTTAATCCAATCTTTGTCGTTCGACTCCCAAAACTTTTATTTTCTCATACTAATTACATGTTTTCTTAGGATCTTCCAAACATATTTGTTTCAAACATTTCAGTAAATGTTACACAGTACCTTCTGCATAATTTAACACAGCCTTTTCCCAAAAAACTGTATATTTTTGAATATATAAATAGAAAATTGCAAAAAAATGTTGTGAATTTTCATTACAATTGAAAAAAATCATCTTTAATAACTGAACTAAAATTTTGTAAAATCCCTGTGTTAAGTTGTAGCCCATATTCCAATAAATAATCTGTAAAAGGTTCAACTTCCTACCTCAAATACTTTGTGAGGAAAGATGTAATTTATAAGCGTTATTTTAACATTGCAAGTATAGGGCGTTCCGGAGCCCCTTAATGAACCTTGACAGCCACATCAGTTCTCACTTATTTGTTACATATATACCAAGCTTTCTTCTCTACAGTTTCTGCCCTCTATCGTTTATACAATCATATTAAATATAAAGGCAAAATGTTGGTATTTTTGGGCGGACGCCTCTATACACAATGTAGGCTGCCAATATCTTCTGCACTATGACGATGGATTCCCTTCAAAGTGTGGCATCGATCCTATCGTTGCCTAGGCGACGGACAGCAGAGTGTCAAAGGGGTCAGCCATATTGCGCCGCTGCCATGACATCAGCGTCCATAGGGCCTGGACTAGGCAACAGATAACGTTGCAGAGAGGACAGCCATGTTGGGCCGCTACCATAGCAACGGCGTCCATAGTACCTGGACTACAGGGCTCTGTATATACGATTACAGATCGACATACTTAAACTTGTTACATTATTAAATAATAGAAATAGGATATATAGGAGCACAAAGTAAATAGAACAGACAGGAAATTCTTTCCTACCCCATAGTATATTACGAATGAAGATAAGATAACTTACTAACGTTCTTTTTTAAGATTTACGTTGAAACGTTTTTCCACATACTTTTAATGTTTATTTATATAACAGTGATTTTTTAAAATGAACATGGTTTCTTTGCAAACTTAACACATTGTATTTATACTTCAATTTTTAAGCCTAGATGTCTGCCATTGGTAACTGCTGGAGGCGTTGCTTAAGCTCGCGTGATAATAGCTGGCTATATAAACCCAGGCATTAGGTAAATTATTTAGTTTCCTGCAATACCTTGGCAGACGCGACGCCACCAGCAGTCGACCAGTGGGTAAAACATATTTACGTAATCCACTCTTATTAGATAGTTGTTACTAGTTTTGTCTAAGATATATATTGTAATTTCACAGTATGTTCGCCCTGAAGATGGCCCCTGCGATGGGCTGAAACCGGTCGGCACTAAATAAGTAAAAAACGCGATTAAGACTGTTTCCTTTATACTAAACCGTCAAATCTTGTTTCCTTCTTTTTGAGTTATGTCCATTATTACCATCGTTTACCCATCACACGTTGTTAGGCTGTGTCTGCGTTTTTCTCCGTGTATTACTATAGCATGTTTTCCAGAATTCACTAGCTACAGTTTAGCTTCGTCTTACTTAATATTTTGTTTCGAATATTGGAGTGAATTGGGAAAATTAATTTATAGGCCTTCCAAGTTCCCTATTTAATTTCTTAGATAACGAACCTTTTGTCGTTCACTGTTGTATAAAACTATCTCTGACTTCTTGCCGCGTCAGTTGAGGTTAAAACCTCGAGCTTTCGACGTTAGTCTCCTTTGTCTTCGTCAGGAGTAACTGACTGTCAAAACAGCTACCATGGTGGCCTCATATAGCTCAGACGACTGCTGATAGGCCGCTAAATACGTCAAGAATGGCGAGAGATATTGTCGCAATATTTAGGCTATGGCGGGTTCTATGGCACCACCAGCGCAAACGTTGACACCATCTGCGACAGCATGACGTAATTACCGACCAATCAGAAGCGCTTTCCGCTGTATAAGGCCACCACGGCAGCAGTTTTGATAGTCATTTGCTCCTGACGAAGACTATGGAGATAATCGAAAGGTCGAGGTTTTACCCTGAGTTGAGGCAGTAAGAAGTCGGAGAATGTTTTATATAATGTTGTTCGTGATATTCAGTTTTTCCTTTCAACGCATGTGTACTGCATAATTTTAATTCTGCTTCAGTTCTTCGGCCCATCTCTTGCGCGTGGTGTCTCGCTGGACCTGTTGCGTTGCGCTTCATTTAGGCGAATTTAACACGCCAAATTGCTCGAAGCAAATTGACAATACTTTTTGATAAGTATTAAAGTTATTGTAAAATTACATCTAGTCGAAAGATGCTAACATACGAGAGCCCGTAACTGAATGGGACAGAAAGTAATAGTACCCTCTGGCACACGCTTGACCTGCAAAGTGTGGTCCGATATACGTATCACGGGCACCGCGCAATGTCAGGACTGAAAAAGTGAGATATTAGCACGGTCCTTGCGCGGTGGTGCCTTCCTTTCAGCGAAAAAATGGTAACTATGCGATCAGGTCCAGAGGATTATGCAACGTCAACCTCCCCATAGGCGTCATTTGGATGTGGTACGAAGAGAATTTGGTCAGAACACCGCTCCAAGTCGCTATCAGCTTTCCAGAGTTTGGAGCAGCTTCTCAACCGACATCAAGAGCAGATGTACAACCCATTCTTGTTCTCCCGCAAAGGAAAAGCCAGTGGCAGTAACGGGAACCGAACCCGATTCCACCAGATGAGTCATTGTGCTACCTGCTCTGCTTCGAATGCGGACGGTCTATTCTACGTGAACACAAAAAGCTTGTTGTATCCTGAGTACCGGCATTGACCGAATGGGTCGTGTTTGTGTTGCAGATTCCAGCTGACTCATTCCCTGGGCGGTGGGACAGGTTCCGGCATGGGCACACTCCTCATCTCGAAGATCAGGGAAGAGTACCCAGATCGCATCATGAACACGTACTCCGTGATGCCGTCGCCGAAGGTGAGTAATCAAACCCTCTACTTTTCTGGTCAGAAATGAGCTTACTCTTCGTCCTCCGAACTTAAAGATCTTGTGAATAAAAGTCTCTCGGTGTACATGCCGCGTCAACTCAGGATAAAACTCAAAGCTTTCGACCACTACCTCCATGATCGTCGTCAGGGCTAAAACTGACTGTCGTAAACTAGCGAGGCTCTCACTTTTATATGAAAAGGACGGCTTCTGGTTGGCTGGAATACGTCATAGCAACAGCGATATGGCGCGTAGTGAAATGGTGCCCTCTACTTTCATGGATGTAGTTTCTATCCCGCGTTGCTTGCAGCGCCATCCCTTGAATCAGGAGGTAAAGTGCAGGAAGTTTTCCTCTGCGATTTTTCTTTATCCAGTGCATTCTTCCAGGTGTTGCTAAGTGCATATCCGTTGTCTCTGTTAAAGTTATTATCGCTAAGTCTAATTTCGACTGCTTCCTGGATCACCGAGTCCCAGTAACACCTGGAAGAGTGCACTGGATAAAGAAAAATCGCAGAGGAAAACTTTCTGGCCGACCTCGGTGGCCAAGCGGTTCTAGGCGCTTCAGTCCGGAACTGCGCTGCTGCTACGGTCGCAGGTTCGAATCCTGCGTCGGGCATAGATGTGTGTGATGTCCTTAGTTTAGTTAGGTTCAGGTAGTTCTAAGTTCTGGGGGACTGATGACCTCAGATGTTAAGTCCCATAGTGCTCAGAGCCATTTGAACCAAAACTTCCTGCACTTTACCTCCTGATTCAAAGGATGGCGCTGCAATGAACGCGGGATAGAAACTACATCTATGGAAGTAGAGGGCACCACTTCACTACGCGCCATACCGCTGTTGCTATGACGTATTCCAGCCAATCGGAAGCCGTCCTTTGCTTATAAAACTGGGAGCCTCGCTAGTTTACGACAGTGAATTTTAGCCCTGACGACGACCATGGAGGTAGTGGTCAAAAGCTTGGAGTTTTATCCTGAATTGACGCTGCATGTACAATGAGAGATTTTTATTTAAGAAATACGTCGCGAAAGACTTCGTAACCATATCAAAGATCTAGCTGACATAACCAGTTTTGCTATCGATTTACGTTTTATTCACGTAATTTTCAAATACGAACTTCAATGTTCGTCTTACAATAAGCACTCCTAGTCCACTGTTAAATAATAACATCCTAAATGAATACTGTTGTAGCTGATACCAATTTTTCCAACAAGATGATGCAGTGAGATAGGTGACAAAATCTTCGTTCGAATGGTCTTGAACACTGCTCGTCAGCGTATCTGTATCGGATACGTTTGATACAGAAAATTGAGAAGATCCAAAGAAGAACAGCACATTTCGTTACAGGTTCATTTAGTAAGTGCGATAGCGTCACGTACATCGCAAACTCCCGTGGCAGGCGTTGAGAGATGCTTTCTGCATTGCAGTGTAGCTTAGCGTTAAATTTCAGAGCGTGTAAGTTCCTAGAAGGCTCAACCAACATATTGCTTCTTGCTACGTGTGTGGTAGTTACCACTTTCGCTACTTCAGCCAGTGTAGGCGGAGAGCTATTTACCGTATTGGTACTCAACTTCATGAGAATGATGTTCAGACAGTACGCTCTAGTGTTTGCGTTGTTAGTGGTATCAGTGTCAGGACTTCTCGTTAGACGCCGGCGCTGGTACAGCGACATTGCGCTCTGAAACACATGCATCAATGTGCATCACAGTTGTCGACAATCAACATGGGTCCGGACAGCGTCAAAGGGCTTATTCGTAAAGCAGAAATAGTGCTGCTGCTCTTCGCGAATATCTATGCATTAAAGGAATACGGAGGCGGACCTTTCTCCGCACAGGGGCTGAAGAACTGGCGTTTTCGGAATTGCGCCTTGAAGATACTGTTACCATGGCTGAGAATGGTAGACGCAGTGCGCAGTCTTCAGCAGTGCACGGGCTGTGTCACGACCGCTAAAGACCCCACGGTCCACCGTTGTTTCCAGCAGCAGAAGAGCAATCTCTAGTGCCGTTCCAGCCTGTCGTGTGTGAAGATATTGGTGAATGTGACTACCGTTTTTCGTCTGGAACTTAGACATAATACGGCAATCAACAAATCGCACCCCGGCAAGGACAGTAACACAACTCAAAAATGCACTATTTCAGATAAATCGACTTAAATAATTCTATAAAACTTAAACTGAAATAGTATTAGCGTCCTTTAAATTTGAAGTAAATTATTTTGGCAGTAAACTCCGTTAGTCTATATCACAGTAATGTATTTTGTTATCATCAAATGTGATGTGATGCGAGATAATTATTTAATTATTTGAGTTGCGACATTTCTTGATTTAAAAAAAAAAACTATTTTTTGTTGAGACAGTTCTTGTATACTTTTGTGACTTTTCCATCCCAAATAATGCAATATATTTTCTTATGTACTGTAATATTACAAGACGTTCTGAATTCCATCCGACAAAATTAGTACTTAAGTTAAAAAGTCAAAAAGTAGTTGAAGTTGCATTAGAAACATACAAAATAAAAAATTGTAATTTATGAAAATTAGTACATCTTAATAAGGAACATCAATTACGTATTGTGTAAGGAACACAATTTACTATAACATAGACCCATAAATGGCCAACCATAAGGTAGGGATACTTCTCGCCGAGAAAAGGGATTCAGTACGAACTTTCTTTGTAGTAGAAATACTTTCCCCCCCCTTCTTGGACGATGCAAAGCGCAAAATTTCGTAATATTTACAACATCTGTAGTCAGTAGTGCCTGTTCCTTCAGTCATGTGTGTATGGATTTAGGACATTGTAAGATAGTCACGGTATAAACACTGACATTGTAATAATGGAATATGTTAATAATTCAACTTATATATGAAAAGTTACACAACTCAGAATGTGCCACTCTGCTTAAATGACCCAAGCACTCCTGGCATTTTTTTTTATGTGTATCACTTTCCTTGCCGGGGTGCGAAATATTACCCTGTTATGTGGAAGTTAGTGTTCCTTTCAGTGGTTTATTAGTTATTTTTCTACCGCGTGTCCTTATAAATGTTTCTACGAAGTTTTGTCTTAAACAGCACTCTTTTTCATGGGGACCTCATCAAGTAGCAAAAGGATTATTATAACTTCCCTGTATAAAGACGATGAAAGTATAATTAGAGACATCAGGGCTCCCATTACGGCGTACCAAGTCGTTCTTACATCGCACTATTAGCGACCGGTACAGAGAAGGGAGGAAGTGATACCCACACGTCGTGCTTGCGAAATATAGATGGAGATGCAGAATGACATTGGTGCCAGAGATACACATGTCAGGAACATCAGCTTATGTAAAATATGTTCAGCTCATGCTTCACCTCCACAAAAGCTGATGAGTGGAAATTGCACACAGTCCATAGGTGACACCTCGCGTTACTAGTCGATATTCCTATCATTTATCGTGGAACCTTGCTCTCCTCGAAATATTCCAACGTACCTTCATATCATTTTCACTTGTTCGTTGCTAGTTCAACACAAGTAAACATCGGTTACGCAAATCGGAGAAACCACAACAGGAACTGCTAACCTGTAATAACGGAGATCAACATTGCGGTATGCGTAGGTCTACTTCCGCATTTGTCGTTTCACCATCGGATTCTCCTTCACACGGAAGTTAAACCACATCCTGTCGTGTACGGTAGTGTGTGCCAAGTCTGTGGTCATTTGCCGCAGCGTCACGGATCGCACGTTGGCACTTGTAACTTAACAGCTGAGCAGTCCTCGCAGGTCGGCGGGAACTTACTCTGACAGCTAAGCAAAACAAAAAGTCAAATTACATCTATACAAGGTATTCGAAAATTCCCGTACAAACTTGTAGGACTTGGGAAATGAGTACGGTACATTCTGAATAGGACCCAAAGCCTGGAAACGGTAAAACATGTTCGCTAGGTAGGTATGCAACAGTGTAGTCATCGTGCGGGGCGGTTACGTCGGATCGGCTGAAGTCTGTGCTACCTTTCTGACCTGGTTAGGGCCACGTCCACGTGTCTGTCAACGTTAGAACAATACTCCTGCATGATCCTTCTGAATGGCGACACTCACATTAATTGAACTGCTCGTCGCCTTTATCAAGATCTTTCTCCACAACGTCCGGTTCCATCGCATGCTCTCTTCACCACAACTTCGCAGCAGCTAGGAAAAGGAAGAAAGTACAGAAAATATTTCAAATTCCCAGCTCAGAAATCGACCATCCAAAATGGACGAAGATTTGTTAAACTCTGCGGGATATTGAGCCTTAAAATGATGCGAACGCAGTTCACAAAGAAACCACCAACACAGATTAACTCCCACATCAGTTAATTACAAATAGACCATGTCGTAATCTCTCATTCAAACCACAGAGAACCTATGAACGGCCAAATCAGAAAGATGGACTCACATCATTTCATGACAAGAATTAAATTGCATTTAAGACCTCAGATTTTCACTGGAAAGAAGACACGAATCACCAAATTTGACACGAGCAGGATCCAACCATCTGTTAAGGAAGAACAAGAGAAGCACTCAAGTCATTTGCAAAAACTTAAAAGCAAATTCATCTAAACCGCTCAACCACTAATTCTTGCTCAGAACGGAAAACACCACCCGTGGTGGAATGACGAATATGAATATTCCACTCAATCTCAAAAGAAACAAAGACATTACTGTGAGAACTTCAAAACTAATCTCAGAATATAAACTAGAAAGTTTCTTCAGGAAAGAAATTCGACACAATAAAGGAAACTGCAAGGAACTACTTCACTGCCCAAAAACAACACGAAGCAAAAGAACCTGAAGACACAAATCCCAATTACTTACTGTCAAATGAACAAACAGCCAGAGAGATCAAAACGCAAAAAAACAAAGCTTCGAGTGAAGACTGAATCGTATCATAAACCATCGAACCAGTAGGCTCAAACATCTTACAAAAAAATCATGCAAGACATTTGGCAAACAGAACATTTTTCAAAAAAACTGGAAAAAGGCATTAACTCGTACAGTACACATGGAGATCCACAGAAAAGATATCAATAATTACAGGGAGGTACACAGGACAGACAAATAATTGGTGAAATCGCACCAGTATAAGTTGCATACTAAGTTATGCTCTTATCAATAGAACAATGGTGCCAAAGAGATGGTCGGATCGCAAGCCAAAGGAAATTGCCGAAAACGATCATACCAAATTTTTGTGGGACTTGAAATTTCAGACACATCAAATGCTGGAATAAACATCCAGCTGTTGAGAAAAAGAAAGTGTGTATAATTGACATCGCCACCACCAGTGATAGCAGAATAGATGAGACAATTTTTTAAATTTTCACAAACCTTGATCCAGCAGCGGGCAACTGAGCAACGATCGGTGTTTACACGGTGGGACCACTGGATATCGGATACTCGGACGAGCGTTAAGTCAAATGCAGCTGCTTCCAATTTCATTGATACCGGCTGCACTAGGTGTCATTAAGTGTCTAACTTATTGAGCTGGTAATGCAGCTACATGCTGTTTCTGTTGCAGGTGTCAGATACTGTGGTGGAACCATACAACGCGACCCTGTCGGTGCATCAGCTGGTGGAGAACACAGACGAAACTTACTGCATAGACAACGAGGCGCTCTACGACATCTGCTTCCGGACTCTCAAGCTGCCCAATCCCAGCTACAGCGATCTCAACCATCTCGTTTCGCTCACCATGTCTGGAGTCACAACGTGTCTCAGGTACTTCTCTTAACCGAGAGGGGGAAATGTTGATAGTTAATTGTTCTCTCCTGTATAGATATTGTCGATATTGATAGCGTATTGTCGATGTATGAGTACAGGGTTGTTGAGGTAATTATTGTATTCTTATTATTTATAGTGACATATGTTCCTCACATTCGACAAGAGCACCATTTACGACCCAACAAAATTACCATCTCCTTGGTGTGGGAGAGAGAGAGAGATTCCGAAACATTTGTGGTGTTACACTTTCAGCAGCTTGTCCAATTTGGTCTCGGAGCGTTACGAATGAGTTGATACGGTGTCTGCGAAATAAATATCGCTTGCTAAATCCCCAGTCCTTAAAGTATTTGGGTATGAGGTAGGTAGGGCGCAGCGCCCAGATCTTGGATCCTTCACGCCTAGTCCATCTTCCAGGAAAACCGCACGTATTTGGCATAACAGCATGGTACTCTGTCCTGTTGCAACATCATACACACATTCATCCAGCACAATTTGTGATAGAAGAAACTGTTACAGCGTATCCGGATACATTGCGCCATTGCTGAATTTTTCGACGAAGAAGAATGGCCCGTAGACTTTTTCAGTGAAGTTCCATCCATCCACACATTAACTTCGGGGACTTTCGTTCGAATCAGGTGCTCCAGTGATGGTACGTGAACCCAGATGATGCAGTTACGTCGACTAACCGTTCCATAAATTGAGAATGTCGCGTCGCCTCGCCACTGAATGGTATTTGGTTGACGACGTTGAGATTCTCATCTACTTCAAGCTAATACTCACGTTCATGGGATCTGTCAAATCCCTGTCGTGTAACTAGTGGAGAACCTGCAGGTGGCCCAACGGTCATGGAATGTTTTGATGTTTTCGATTGAGATAATGGGTGGACTTCACTGGGTTCGTTCTCAACGGTGGCAGTGCACTCAGGTTTGCTTACTAATTGTTGAATTGCCTTATCAGTAGGTTCAGATGTGATATCGATGATGTAACTTCGTTCGAATTTCATTACACGAAAACCAGTGCAATCTCCACATCCCAATGCCTGTCCTCCACTGTACAGTAAACATCAGCTTATTCAGATACCTATAATGGCAGAACACATGTTTAGCGGTGCCATGAAGCTAATTCATCATTTTCAACCACTACTTTTACATATGCAATGCACTAGCGCGTTCCAGGTGGTCAAAATTAAAGTGCAGCTACTACAGATCTCCTGTGTGGGCTGTAATTATCGTATGGAGCGAAACTTGCAGACATTATAATGCGTTAATGCGGAACCTATCTACATTGGAAAAAAAATAATTCTAATTTTGGCCACCAGGCGCAAATTTGGCTCTACAAATACGAGAAATACGTACACAAATGTTTCCTATGTGATGAATTAGGAACGGCATGTTGGCCGAAAAGGTCAAACAAGTAAGGAAAGTACAATATTGAATTTCATATTCACCACCACTTCTTTACAGCGCCACATTTGCACCTGGTGGCCAAAATTGGAACTATTTTTTTTCCCGCGTAAATCTGTTCCCCACTAACGTGTTAGCATATCTACCAAGTTTTGCTACCGTAGAATTACAGTCCACACTGGAGCTCTGTGAGTGGTTTCACTTTAAGGAAACCATCCACTACATCTTACCGCTACACCACCGTTTTCTGCAAAAATCTATAAATTTCTGGACACCTTGTACATATGTTGTTTCTTAAAAGATGTTGTTTCTTAAAAGATGTTGTTTCTTAAAAGATGTTGTTTCTTAAAAGATGTTGTTTCTTAAAAGTTGTTGTTTCTTAAAAGATGTTGTTTCTTAAAAGATGTTGTTTCTTAAAAGATGTTGTTTCTTAAAAGATGTTGTTTCTTACTAGATTACATCGTTGCCACTTGTACAGGTTCCCTGGGCAGCTGAACGCGGACCTGCGTAAGCTGGCGGTGAACATGGTGCCGTTCCCGCGGCTTCACTTCTTCATGCCGGGCTTCGCACCGCTGACGTCGCGCGGTTCACAACAGTACCGCGCGCTCACAGTGCCAGAACTCACGCAGCAGATGTTCGACGCGAAGAACATGATGGCCGCCTGCGATCCCAGGCACGGCCGATATCTCACCGTCGCCGCAGTCTTCCGTGGGCGCATGTCGATGAAGGAGGTACGTGACGTCCCATCACCTGTATGTATGTATGTATGTTAACCAGGGACCTAGAAACGACGGAGAGGCTCCGTCCCCGCTGCAGCCGCAGTGGTCCACAACCCTACGACGACTACCGCAGTCCACTTCACCCCTCCGCCGCCCCACACCGAACCCAGGGTTATTGTGCGGTCCGGCCCCCCGTGGACCCCCCAGGGAACGTCTCACACCAGACGAGTGTAACCCCTATGTTTGCGTGGTACAGTAATGGTGGTGTACGCGTACGTGGAGAACTTGTTTACGCAGCAATCGCTGACGTAGGTAACTGAGGCGGAATAACGGGAACCAGCCCGCATTCGCCGAGGCAGATGGAAAACCACCTAAAAACCATCCACAGACTGGCCAGTTCACCGGACCTAGACACAAATCTGCCGGGCGGATTCGTGCTGGGGACCAGGCGCTCCTTTCCCGGAAAGCCGTGCGTTAGAGCGCACCTGTATGTCAACGAATGATAACGTTAACAGATCTGATACCTTGTGAAGTAGCAGGACAATATAGTGAAGAAAAGACGCCAGACAAAATGCCTCCAATTTGCGCGTAACACAATGCAGTGCTGCCCTGCGTTCTAGCGTAACTCTGGTCCACAAGTAATGGTGTCCCTACTGTGCGTGTGCCTTCTAAGCTTTCATTCCCAATGTCCAATATTTCATGGACATTAACTGTCGAAACATTAACTGCAAGTATTCGAAATTTAGTTGGAGGGCAGATCTCACATATACAAGAACAGGGGAGACATTAAGAGTTGAGAGTGTTTGCTTGTAACCCTTCCAATGTCCTTGTTCAGATTTCAGTGTTGTGGTCGTCAGTCCAGAGACTGGTTTGATGCAGATCTCCATGCTATTCTATCCTGTACAAGCTTCATCATCTCCCAGTACCTACTGCAACCTACATACTTTCGATTCTGTTTAATGTATTCATCTCTTGGTCTCCCTCTGCGATTTTTACCCTCCACGCTTCCCTCCAATACTAAATTTGTGAGCCCTTGATGCCTCAGAACGTGTCCTACCAACCACAAATCCCACTTCTCCCCAATTCCGTTCAGTACCTCATTAGTTACGTGATCCATCCACCATATAATCTTCAGCATTCTTCTGTAGCATCACATTTCGAAAGCTTCTAGTTTCTTCTTGTCTGAACTATTTATCGTCCATGTTTCACTTTGACAGGGCTACACTCCATACAATTGCTTTCAGAAAAGACTTCCTGACAGTTATAAATCTATATTCGATGTTAACAAATATTTCTTCAAAAACGTTTCTTTTGTCATTGGCAGTCTAAATTTTACATCCCCTCTACTTCGACCATCATCAGTTATTTTGCTTCCCAAACAGCAAAACTCATCTATTACTTTAAGTGCCTCATTTCCTAATCTAATTTCTTCAGCATCACCCGACTTAATTCGACTACATTCCATTATCCTCGTTTTGCTTTTGTTGTTCATCTTCTAGCCTCCTTTAAAGACACTGTCCATTTTGTTCAGTTGTCCTCCAGGGGGCTCACGGTTCTTTCGTGAGTTCGTGCGTGGCGCACATGGGGCCTGAGCTATTGCAGCCCATTCTTCATTCCCTAGCTGCATTTCCTATTCCCTGCCCCCTTCCTTCCTATCCTCGCTCCTGCCCCGTTGCCACCTCCTTCCCCTTCCTCGGTGTTCGGACAGGCCGACCTATTCCCCTGGTTTCCCGTATTGGTTGCAATAATGTGGCCCAGCAATGCAGCTACAAAAGTGCAGCTTACTCAAGAAATAGTTGCTGAATCTGAAGGTAGAACTTCGATAAATTACTTGAAGGGACCAAGTAGACAGTTAACATAGGACTCCTGTTTCTTTCATCTCTCAGTAATAAAAGGGTTCCATGTTCTTAAACGTTAAATTAAAACATTACTCGCAAAAATTTCAGTAAGGTACTAGTGTTGCTATAGGAAAATAACATGAAATTCTGTTCGCAGGTGGACGAGCAGATGCTGAGCGTTCAGAACAAGAACAGCAGCTACTTCGTGGAGTGGATTCCCAACAACGTAAAGACGGCCGTGTGCGACATTCCGCCCAAGGGCCTCAGTATGTCCTCCACGTTTATCGGCAACACAACAGCCATACAGGTAAGCAATAAACTGCTAGAAGGGCGAGTCCAATAGTTTTCTGTGAACTGTTCAATCACAACGAGGTTTAAATTAAACAAAAACGTAGTGGAAATGTCGTTGACAGTGAAGATCATTGATCGGTACGGTAATACTTTGCGATATTCCTTTATGCTTGGTCATAATTGTCCCTCCTTCTAATTCTTAATCACTTGGGTACTTCTATCAGGGAGCTGGTGTTTACCTAAAGTGCTTACTTGTAGTAAATCCCGAACTGGCGTCGAAGTGGTGTCGGCGACGTAAGTAGGTTCAGTTCGTCACTTACTGTCCTTTGCAGGTGGAGCGCTTACTGACGAATAGAACTTCATATGCCCTTGGAGGGTAATTATTAGTGAATGAAAAAAGGATGCCATTAATGGATATTAATTCTTTGGACTGAATACATATCTCGAGACTTCACTTACACCAACCATGACTTAGTGTATATATTACATTAATGTAATCTCGATGTGCATTTACTTTAAAGATTATTAAGAACACAATTAATGCCAGAAATGTACATTTATTTCTTAGCCGTTATATGTGGTGGTTGTCTTTTGTTCAGTATTTATCAAACTCTTCCACTCGGGCGCTCAAACTGCAAGCGAGTTCCGAAATTACTAGCTTCAACCGATCTTCCCACGAGGACCATCGTCACAGCCGTAACATCTGTTGCAACAGATGTCGTCTGTCCGTGACTGTGGGAACGGCCACTTATTGATAGCCAGCTGTAAGACTGCTAGCGTTCTGGACTTCTTAAGAAGTCATTACTAACGGTTAAATGTAACATTATTTCCAATGAATTAAGAATCGCGGAATATCGGAAACAGTAATAACTCGTACTTAAGTTTCTCAGAAGTATGCCTATCTTCCATTATGGCGATACTGAAGCAAACAGATTTGCAAATTACAATCTGGCGAAGTTATAAGTACAGACTACTTTCAAACAGGACGACACACCAATATGATTGTAGGGGCGGGGGTTCACTTGACCATTTTGTTTGGTTTATTCCCAGGGTTAGAATGCTAAACACAGAGTGCTTGAAACACACACTGCAAACAGTCGAGTTCTTACAATAACTGTTGGAGCTACAAAGCTCTTCTTGAACTCGGGCAGGTCTAAGAGGAATTCTTCAATAACTCTAGAGAATCCATGCCTTGCAGGTGTGAAGCAGTGCTGGCGATTTGTGGTAACCATGCCCTGTACTAGAGAAAGTAATTCTGATTGTTGACTCTGAGATATTCCACTCTGGCGGAGAAATACATCTATTGCCATAGACTAAAATTATAATTGACTACTAAAATACCATATTTCTTTACATTGTACGTCAACTAAAATCCACCCAACCACACAAGGAGAAACCAAAAAAGGAGAAATTAGGTAGAGTAAAAGCTTATTCTTACATATATAATTCCAAACGTAATTCCGTAACTGTTTTTGATGTAGGCCTATTTCACAACAAAGCTGTGCGCTATAAATACATTGGACAGACAGCAAATTTGGTTCAAGGGTAACCACTGCAGACTTGGAGGTAGCTTTCGAAAGGTTGGATTCTTGTTGGTTACTGTTTCTCCACAAAAGTTCAAAATGGTTCAAATGGCTCTGAGCACTATGGGACTCAACTGCTGAGGTCATTGGTCTCCTAGAACTTAGAACTAGTTAAACCTAACTAACCTAAGGACATCACACACATCCATGCCCGAGGCAGGATTCGAACCTGCGACCGTAGCGGTCTTGCGGTTCCAGACTGCAGCGCCTTTAACCGCACGGCCACTTCGGCCGGCCTCCACAAAAGTATTATGCACTTGGACAGGCAGCTTGTCAAGGAAGGATATTTTTTCTTAAATGGGTACCAATTCTACATTGGCACTAAACATGTTCGTTCAAAATGACTACGCAGTACTGATGTACTTAGGCTATATTACACAAAATAGGTATGTAGATATTTTCTCACTAATTTTTGTCTTCCTCAAAAAAAACCTACTTGCCTTCAATTCTACCACGATAAAACTGAAATATGCAGTAAATGGCTATCAGACTATTGGTGGCTAGGACTAGACACTACTCGGTGGAAATGCAGTAAATAAAATTAATCCCGTCCTAAAAATGTCGATAAACTTCGAAAATGGAATGACACTCCATAGACAAATGCTATAGCACTGTTAATTTACGGAACGCAGATTACAACGCCATTTATTCATACAACACTGCACAATCACTTGAATGCAGACACTACTCTGTGAAAAAGAACTGACGGAAAGTGATATATATTCACCCACACAACTGTCAGCAAGATTACTCAGCATTCTCTTACGCACGTCTATAAATCACAAAATACCTTAGTTATCCACGACTTTTAAATATTGAGCTGCGGAAATACAATGCTGCTGTTTTATTTCGTTTGAATAAATTGCTCGGTATTGTGTTGTATAAAGTATTTTATATTTAGAAAATTTCTATACGTTGAGAAATTGGTTATCTAGTACGAAACTGAAATGGTGTATTCTTCATGGTTGCTGACTTAGTTAATCAAAACAGATAAATCTAATGTCACATTGGAGGAAATGTTTTACATAGCCAGTTCTAATAATGACCAAATAAATCCTCTGCAAGTAACTACTTAATTACAACCCACAAATTTTACTGATTAAAACAGAGCAAGTATGACAGACACCACACACCTCAAGTATTAGTAGATTTGAACATTCTACCATATACAGTATTGCCAAGAAAAGAAAATTCAATTAATCTAAAGCTGTAATGTCGGAAAACGTTGTGGATTGTGCGATATTTGACAAAGAAATGATGCCGTGACAGAGAAACAGGGCCATAAGCCCAAATGAAGCAATAATTATGCACACTACCAGCTGGAAGTTGAATAGACTGCTGCTACATAAAAAGAATGCATAACAGTGTGTTTCAGATCTCTCTCTCTCTCTCTCTCTCTCTCTCTCTCTCTCTCTCTCTCTCTGGGGTGCTGAGACAGTTATTCCATCTGTGCATAAATTGGTTCTGTGACCTGTTCTGTCTGATGTTATTTGTCAACTCTGTAGGAAGTTTGATGCAAGTATGAATTTGTTTCAGGAATTGTTCCGGCGAATCTCGGAGCAGTTCGCCGCCATGTTTCGGCGTAAGGCTTTCTTGCATTGGTACACTGGTGAAGGCATGGACGAAATGGAATTTACTGAGGCAGAGTCTAATATGAATGATTTGGTCAGCGAGTACCAGCAGTACCAGGTTAGTAGCGATTGTTCCATGAACCTGAAGAACTGGCTGCTAACAAACAGCCTTGGTGTCAACTGAATGAAAGGCCTTTTAGAAAGCAAAAACATTACTGTGTGTCGATTTCAGTGATCTATGGTGAATGGTTGATTTCAGGATAATGTATTTGGAACAGACATACCCTTCATAAAACCAACTTGATATTCACCTAAATGTCTGTCCAATATTGGTTCTACTTTTAGTAAAATCTTTGAACGTATTTAGGGCCATACATATAAAATATTCACAACAGGTACCTTCCACTCGCCTGAGATTTTGTCCTGTATTCCAGATTTCCACAAAGATGAATTTTACTCATTTTCTGTTTTTGGTATAGACCATTCCTAAATGTCTGCTGTGATAATCTTCTCCACAAGATTTATTGTTTAAGGTTTTAATTACTTTGTGGTGACTACTGACAGTGAACCAAACAACTTCAACAAAGGAAGTGAAGATCATTGACTTCAGTTTACTTTGGATCATTTCTGTTTATGCATATGTTTGGTTGTGTATTTGAGGTATGAATAAATAATGGAGTTGCACAACTAATTTAGTTTTTGTGTCAGTGTCTGCCAAGTTTAGTAGCTGAAACTTCTTCTATGTCTTCGATAGTTGGAGATAAATCTTCATGTGTTCTAGAATTCAACTTCTGGATTTGTTCTGGACAGTTGAGGAGCTAATAAAAATATTTTGCACGTCTTCTGCAATTTTGTCTTACTTAAGCTTCCCAGTTCCACACTGTTGGGTTCTCATACCCCTGCAGCATGCCATTCAATGATAAAAATCACGGACATTCTTTTTTGAAAAGCCTTCCTAAATTTCTGCAATTTTTCTCTTTTCAAAATCTCTTTTAGTTCTAATTATTCTTCCTGTTTCCTTCAGGTTTAAATTGAGGAGTGCTCAATTTTTCATAAGCATGTCCAGTTTTCCACTTTTTGGTTCTCTGTTAAAGCTTCCACACATTTCATTCTTTTTTTATTGACTGAGCCAAATGTTTTCTGTACAATATTAATGATTCCTATAGATAATTGTGTCCATTTGACATGTTCAGCTATTTTTTGTCTTGATACTTTCGAATTGATTCTTTTGTTATAATAAGTCTGTTATATTTTATTAGATTTTTGCAATTTTCATTTTATTTTATTAGATAAGATTTTGATTTTAGAGGGAATTATGATCAGAATTGGTGGTGGTGGTGGTGGTGGTGGTGGTGGTGGTGGTGGTGGTGGTGGTGGTGGTGTCACTGAAAACCAAGCAGATATAAAGATTTCAAATTACAAAACTATAGTTCTGTTCAATAACTGAGCCCTAACCTGTTCACTCTTGCCAAAAAGGCATGGTTCTCAGTAACTGGTGAAAGGTCTTGTGAAGGTAACATTGGTTGTTACAATGATAATAAAGAAGTAACTGGTATGTGTCATTCAGTTTCTTGCCAAAAAGCAAATCATACAGGTATTTATTCACTGTAATCACTGCTTTCACAAATATGAACAAAAAATTATCATACAAAAATTTAGATATAAGGGATAAAGAGATGTGAGTAATCATACTGATACTGTTGCAATATGTGTGAGGTGTACCATTTTTCATGCAGGAGGCCACAGCAGATGATGACTATGAGGACCAGGAGGAGTACGAGGAAGAGGCTGCTGAGGATGCTGGTGCAGGTGGCGAGTCGTATGGCATGGAGGAGACACGGGTGATGGGCTAGCCACGCTGTGATGGTGTGCCTACATAAGACTGCTAAAGTAGACTGTCACTCTACTCCTCTACAACACACTGCTTCCTTCTCAGTTGTTGGCTTCATACATTTCTCTGATACTGAGCTTAAAGCACTTGGAAAATGTATGGAGCACATAATGCAATTTTTGTAAGCTTTCAGTCAAATTTTTTTATACTGTGTACAGATTTATTTAAATAAAAGTTTTTAAAGTAAATATTTTTCATTTCTAAGCTATAGTAGCTCATCTAGAAAAATCTTTTATACAATGTACAGATTTATTTAAATAAATTTTATTAAACTGAAAATTTGTAGTCTTGTATTACAGATTGTGTGTCTAGTTTATTAGTCAGAAGAATGGAAGGCTAGTGAATTTGGTAACCTTTGTTCTATAAACCAATTCATTTGCTCTGGTGTTTCAGTGACCAAAAAACTAATGATACCGGTAGAGAGAATGAGATGCTGTAAACTAGAGTTACAAAGGCCATTGTTCAGGCTCATCTGTCATAGCTGTTCAAATAAATGAAAAACTTAATACTTACTGGCCAATAACATGTTGCCTAAATCAGTCTATTCCAAATGTCTCTAAGTAGCTAAGTGGGTCTAGAATGTTTCTTGCATAACTCTTACTTTTGACAGAGGAAACAAGATATTGGAAATAAATGGGATTCAGAAATACATGAAACCGAATCCTCCATTTCATTTTTGTGGCAGGTATTATCTTAATATTTCAGAAATACTGATAGCAGAAATGCTAAAATACATGCACTGGGAATTTGGTTCTTTCAAGAGGTTCAAGAAAAAATAGGCAGTTTCTTGATAATCTCACAAGACCTTTCAGTGTGTTGAACTGTGGCTTCAAAGTTAAGCCCAAAAACCACATGTTCGGAGCTACAATGTAGTGCCATATCTACTAATCGCTGGTATTGAAGTAACAAATGCGATTATTATGGGCACTAAACACCATCTTTCATGAAGCAATATGCACCTTCAAATGGCTGCATTTTTGCTTTTCGCAGAACGATAGGTCCACTGGTAGTTTTCCACTGAATAAAGTTATATTTGCTTTTCCACTTGTCTCGAAAATGACAATCCTACACAGATATGAACAGAAGAGTTTTCACTGTATGCACACTAAGAAATAATAGGAGAATAAAGGTTATTAACTTTTTAAAGGAAGATTTTTAAATTCAAAGGTAGTATCCAAGTCAGTAGCTCTAATTTTAGCACATGTAAATCTGCTGTTTAAACAAATACAATAATTCATCCATGAAGTATGGAGGTGTCATCATTTACTTTTGGGAGTGGACATGAATTTGACCTTGAACTGGAGGAATAATGGGTAACATGCCATATTAATATACTAAAGGGAAATTTGCATGAATATGATAAAACTTAAGTTTGGTTTGAAAACATGACATGAAGTGGCCTCTGCCATGCACTGAATGGTGATGTGCTGATTATATACTTGAAAACAATTTTTTCTTCCACCAGGACACTAGTGACATAAACACTGCCACAAATACTCTGGTTACTGTACTACACTTCAGAATAGCTGAAGACATTCCACTATCTAATTTGTACATTTTGACAATTTATTGAACATCTTAGTGTGCTGCACTAAAAGCAATGGTACTGAGGATGTAAGTGATATGTAGAAGCTATTTCCAGAAACTTGCTGCAAAATGTCACGAGTAGACATATCAAAACTGACTGGATTGACTAATAGATAACCCTGAAGAGAACTTCAGCAGAAGAAACAAGAAAACTGTTTATTATGGTTCTTACTATTCCACAACGTATGCCAGTGGTTCACATTTTGGATTTTCTGCTTCATCTGAATGTTGATAATGTACCAGGGATTCACACACCATGCAACATATTAAACTTATTTTGTGTCAGAACATTTAAGTTTTCAGATATATGTAGTGTGCTAGCTCAAGAATTAGCTACAGGAATGATTAAAAGAAAAAAATTAAGGCTATTTGCGCTTGTATTTTGATGCAATGTGTCGTTCCCATGTGTAAAATAAATCCATAATCTGCAGCTCATTGTTGTAAACAGTGATTCATATTGTAAATAACATCCAAAGCTGTCGAATAAAAATGTACATGATGGAGATGAGGTACGTAAAGGAATAATTTACTTAAGTTTAATTCCTAATGTATATTTAACAAAACATTTATCCCCCTCAAAATGTGTAGACCTGCACTAGTAACCTAGGAAGATGATGTAAGGGTACAAATATCGATCCTTACCTGGCAGATCATTCGCCTCCGTAGCGCAGTGGTAGCATTACAGCCTACCACACAAGGGGGGTCCGGGTTTGATTCCCGGGAGGGAACTGGGTGTTGAGTGTTCATTCTCATCTTCATTGGCACCAAAGTTGCCAAAGTGGCGTCAACTAAAGAGACTTGCAATACGGCTGCCGAATCCCGAAGGGGATATCCCGACCATTAAATGCCATATGATCATCACATTTTTCACCTGTCAGATCAAATCTGCCCTTCCTAATCTCCAGTGGAGTATCAGTGACTTCTGGATGCCCAATACTACAAGCAGGCTGCCTACCAATAGTTGCGATCGATCCAGTACAAACCAGCAGACCAAATGGGTCGCGGGTGCCGGATCGTGTATAAAACTGTGTAAACTGAAGATCGGGTTTACTTTCGTTATTGCATAATCAACTGAAGATCGGAAAATACCTAACAGTGGCAAATTCAAAAAGAGGGTTAAGCGAATGATGGGGATAATAGAGTGCAGTGCGGTCAGCTGGGAACATAACGTCTGTGCTTAAGGAGAATTTATTCGAGTAAAAAATTGTTGAGGCTTTCAAGGCGACTTGTTGACAAACTGCCTGTAGGCTATTGTCTTGGATTCTTCGGAGACGTAAGTTTGATATTTGTCTGATGCTTCGCCAGCATAAGTTGCTATCACAGTCAAAGCTTCACCCACCATTGCTGGTGATGCACTGGTGTCGAGCCTGCGGCTGCAGATTGTATGTACCTGGCGAGCAAACGTCCAAGGGCTTCTCCACAGTCATTTCGGTGCTCATCTCTCCTTGCCCCCTGCATAACGGAAATACATGATCCGTTCACCTTCAGGCTTTCTTCATTGTTGTTGAAGCTATTGTCATGTTTGTGTATTTTTATGATTTCCCTGAACTTGCGTTCGCGCCTCGTGGTCTAGTGGCTAGTCTTGCTGCCTCTGTATCACAGGGCCCCGGGTTCGATTCCAGCTGGCTTAGGAATTTTCTCTGCTCGGGACTGGGTGTTTTTGTTGTCCTCATCACTTCATCATCATTCGTGACAGTGGCTAGATAGGACTGTGAAAAAAAATTGCACTGTGTAAAAAGTCCCGGGCCCTAATGACCGCGCAGTTGAGCATCTCTCAAACCAACAATAACAATAATAACAATAATAATAATAAGCGGGTTTGGTAGCTCTTCTCTACAGCAATAACTTCTGCGTCAGCGATTTCTACAATGTGGTCAGTCGTACAAAGCGCGTGTTCTGCCACTGCCGATTTTTCTACGTGCCGCAACCTGCAATGCCGCTTATTCAGTAATCCTGCTGTTGACTGATTGTCTGGACATTCCAACGTGGACTTTTGAGCATGTACATGGCGTGCGGTACATTCCCGACATTGCAAGTGGGTCCCTTTTCTGCTCTGCCGTTCAGCGACACTTTTTGATATTCTTTGTCGGTTTATAAATAGCCTATACGCCCCGCTTGCGCAATATAGACAGATTGTCTGCCACACCGGGAATGTATGGCAGAAAGGCTGATCCGGCACTTTTTCTTCACCGGCTTTGTGGCACTTATTATGGGAGTGGTGGAGTACCTATTGCTCCTCAGAAGTTTCCAGGTGTTGCATTTGGCGTCTGAAGTGCTGCGGCCCCCTTTTTCGCCTTGCACGCGTTACGAGCATGCTAATCATTCATCTTTCCTGGCTCGGGTGGTAGTTTGACAGTCTGTGCAGGTATCGGTCCGTGTGTGTCTGTTTTCGATACATGCTGTGACTCAGGTTTTCACTATCCCTTGTGGCCTGCACATCCAGAAAGGGTAGCTGTTTGTCCTTTCTAGCTCCACTATAAATTTTACGCTGGCATGGAGTCTGTTCAAATGTCTTAAGTCACCGAGCTGTTCTTTACCATGACTCCACACAGCGAAGGTATCAATCGACGTATCTGTACCACACCTTAGGTTTACGAAGTACCAAATCCAGTGCCTATACTTCAAAATCTTGCACGAGGATGACCACTATTGGGCTAAGTGGATTACGCGCGGTGACGCCTTCCAGCTGTTTGTAGAAGTTGCCATTCCACGTGAAATAGCTCGTGGTGAGTCATGCATGAAATGGTGATGCCTTGCGGGAAAATTGAACCGATGTGTTCCAGAGTGTCACTGGGTGGCACTTTAGTAAACAAAGAAACAAAATCAAAGCTGAACAGGATGTCGTTCAAGCCAAGTTTGTTTCTTCAGCTTCTCAGTGACATGTCCTGAGTCCTTTATGTATGTGTCAGTCTTTCCCACGTGTGGCTGGAGCGGTGAGGCCATGTACTTCGTCATTTTATACGCCGGTGAGACAGGAACGCTGACAGTTGGTCGTAATGGGACATTATTCTTACGGATATTTGGTGACCCATACAGCCGAAATGGTAGAGATTCTTGTTGCGTAGGTTCCTCTGTATGTCTACCGAAAGAGATCAGCCGGTGCTGCCCCATCCCGCGCCTCTCCCCCCTACCCCCTTTCGCCGATAGCTCCAACCCGTGTTGCACTGCAGCTTCACTATTCCATTGCTATTTCTGTAAGAGTCGAATAGAAATGATAAAAGTTATTTAGTATCTTTCCGTTTTTTTCCCAGAACAGATAATTGTTTATTTTGTTTAGTGAAGAACGTTTAGTTGACTGACGTATTATCTTAGGTAGAAAACAGAGCAATTAAGAAGACTGAATACTTAGTTGCTATCACAATTCCGAAGTTCTAAGGCTGTTTACTGGTAGCTCATTTTTTTAGGTTAAACCCGTTGAAGGATGGTATCGCAAAAACGAATTTATTATTAATATGCGACTGAATGCCCAATACCCTACTAGTAGTTACAAATAGCTGGCCGGCTTTTAGGGCAGTGTCCGGACAAATTTATGGTTGAATCAGGCTTTCGTATGTGTCTCGGCAACCGTAGACAGGCTACGTATCGGCAGGGGCACGATTGGGAGTTTATCAAAACTGGGATGCGTACCTTGAACGTAATTCTGCTCTCCTATGCTGTCAGAATTTACAAGTCAGAAGCCTGTCGACAGCGAAACAACTCAAACATTACATTAATCATGAGGAGCGAAGAGCTGCCAGTTAAGTTCAAATGGCTCTGAGCACCATGGGACTTAACATCTGAGGTCATCAGTCCCCTAGAACTACTTAAACCTAACTAAACTAAGAACATCACACACATCCATGCCCGAGGCAGGATTCGAACCTGCGACCGTAGCAGTCTCGTAGCGGTTCCGGACTGAAGCGCCTAGAACCGCACGGCCACCGCGGCCGGCTGCCAGTTAAGAAATTTTATGGTTCTTCCTGTGAGCGAATCATTATTGTACACTGTCACATTATGTGACCTGTCAAAAACCTGAATAAACAGCTTTTGCAGCACGGACCCCTGCGAGATGTGCAGGAAGAGAGTCAATGAGGTTCTGAAAGATACTGGCAGGGATGTGGAGCCATACCGACTCCAGTGCTGTGTCCAGCTACGCTAGGTTTCTTGGCTGAGAATCCATAGCCCAAACAGATCGATTGAGGTGATAGTACATATTCCCGTTTGGGTTTAAATCCAGGGAGTTTAATGGGCAGGGGAGAACGGTGAACTTAACCTCGTGCTCTGCTAACCACGTTACGCACACTGCGAAGACACGTTGCATTGTCCTGTGGGTAGACGCCATCCTCCCAAGGAAAAACATACTGCATGTAAGGGTGGATATGGCCGCCAAGGATGTATGCATACTTTTGTTGTCCCATTGTGCCTTCAGAATGACGAGATCACCCAGGGAACGCAATGAAAATATCTCCCGGATCATAACGCTCCCCTCTCCAGCCTGGACCTTTCCGACAAATTCTGCGGAGTGTTTACTTTCAGACGTTCCACATCGTACAAGCCACGGCTGACTGACCAACGGTGCATAAAGCTTGATTCATCTAAGGTCAGCTGTTGTCACACAGTGGACGCACAGTTCATGATGAACATCATGAATCAGACGCCTGCTGCGGGGCCCATGTGCAGCAACATTCAACGAAAGGTCTTTGAGGAGACACTGTTTGTATCCCCTTGGTTCACCTTTTCTCAGCACCGATTTCGGACTGTCATTTTTCCATGCTTGCAGACGAAAAATTTAAAACTTATCCGTTTAGAAAATGCTTCCACTCTTGGCCTGAAAGCCAATGATCGTGTCCTTCAGCACATCAAATAAATCGCTTCATATCCGTATTACGACTATAGCTGAACTGCTCCCTCCTCCTCTCTCCACAACCCCCTGATGTACTTCGTATGACCTCTGCTGCTAGTGCTGCCACCTACCGTCTGTGAATGGTCAGTGCACGTTGAAAACAGGTGGTGGTCACATTAATGTGACTGTACTGTTCATTTTGGCTTCTTAAGCAAAGTTACTACGGACAAGTAAGACGATGTGGTTTATTTTCTACGATTTTTCTGTCATAACCGCGAAAAACGCTCGAGGCAACGATTTCATCTGCGCTGCCATCAATATGCACAAGAATTCAGTTTAGTACAGCGCTGTTCTACTTCTCCTGCTGTTGTCTGTTACTAATACACTGAAGAGCCAAATAAATTGGAACACCTGCGTGATATCGTATAGGGCCCCGGTGACCACGCAGAAGTGCCGCAACGCGACGTGGCATGGCCTCGACTGTCTGAATTAGTGCTGGTTGGAATTGACACCATGAATCCTGCAGGGCTGTCCATAAATCATAAGAGGATGAGGTGATGGGGCTCTCTTATCAATAGCGCGTTGTAATGTATCCCAGATATGCTCAATAATGTTCATGTCTGGGGAGATTGGTGGCCAGTGGAAGCGTTTAAACTCAGAGGAGCGTTCCTGGAGCCGCTCTCTGTGCAATTCTGGACGCGTGGGGTGTCGCATTGTCCTGCTGAAATTGCCCAAGTCCGTCGGAATGCACAATGAACATGAATGGATACAGGTGGTCATACAGCATTTTTACGTACGAGTCACCTGTCAGATTCGTATCTAGACGTATCAGGGGTCCCATATCACTCCAACTGCACACGCACCACACCATTACAGAGCCTCCACCAGATTGAACAGTCCCCTGCTGAAATGAAAGATTCATGAGGTTGTCTCCATACCCGTACACGTCCATCCGGTCGATACAATTTGAAACGAGTCTCGTCCGATTAGGCGACATGTTTCAGGTCATCATCAGTCCCATTTTGGTGTTAACGGGCCAAGCGAGGCGTAAAGTTTTGCGTCGTGCAGTCATCAAGGGTACACGAGTGGGCCCTCGGCTCCGAAAGTCATATCGATGATGTTTTCGTTGATGGCCCAGCATCGAAATCTGCAGCAAGATTCTCTTCAGGCGTCGTTAGTTCCGTTCTTGCAGGATCTTTCTCCGGTAGCAGCGATGTCGGAAATTTGGTGTTTTACCGGATTCCTGATATTTACGGAACACTTGGGAAATGGTCGTACGGGAAAATCCCCACTTCATCGCTACCATCGCTCGTGCGCCGACTATTACACCACGTTCAAACGTGCGATTGAAGCAGCGGTAACCGATCTAACAACTACGCCAGACGCTTGTTGTCTTATGTAGGCGTTGCCGACCGCAGCGCCGTTTTCTGCCGGTTTACATCTCTCTGTAGTTGAGTACGCATGCCTGTACTAGTTCCTTTGACGTTTCAGTGTAAAACCTGTCTTGACCATTACCCAGGGATTCACTTCCTCTCGTACTTAGATGTATAACCGACCTTAGCGTCTTGCTTAATCATTGTGACTATAGTCAAGCTGCTAATGAAAATTATGGATAGAGGGAGAGATTACGCAGTGGTGTTAAAAAGAATGAACTCCGATATATTGTTACGTTGTAACCAAACTCAAGTCCAAAATCCAAAAATAGGTCGTTAATGAAACACATCACGTAGCATTGAAAGCACATGTATTACGAACACTAACATAAAACCCAAAAGAACTGACCTCCTGGACGGACATACATCCCAGCTCGCGGCACTACCCGTTTTCCGAGAGCAACAGCGATCTGCTGTTTCAGACGTTCTTATCGGACTCGGCTACAGCACCTAGGATCTGGATCTCGTCAATGGTCCTCTGTGTGGTGGAACAGGTGGATCCCCGCAGTCTTGCGGAATTGTTACACCCCCTGCAGCATGATGAACATGGAAGATAATCCTTGACGTCAGAGGTTCCCGACTGTTGAGTGAATCAAAGGTTTCCTTGTACCTCTCACTATCAATCTGGCAATCTGGGCCTCTGAACTGTAGTAGGGCTTCATGTTCAGGCTTTTGTCTTTTTGCTGTAGGTTTGATCTTCGACATGGCCCAGAATAGTTCTTTAGTAACTTTGTGATAGTCTCACCTTTCTCACAGGTACAAAAATCCTTTCCAAGTAATGCGGGCTGTATCTCACTGGCCGGTACTTGATGATACAGTATTCTGTCTTTCTACTGGGCGTTCAGTACCCACGTGAGGGCTTCGGTCGTAGTAATGAAGTGTTTTATGAGTTATTCCGAGTATAGCCCAGTTGAAACGGGAACAGTTTATCCACTGTCGATTCGGCCTCGCGATCATGGGGCAGAAGACAGCAGTGTCTTGCTTCAATGTTTTGTATGTGAGTCTCATGACGGCCAGTGTTGTCTCTGTCTTTCTGACATCGCCATACATCGAGATCATGTCTGCCAAAGTCCTATTAAAGCGTTCTGTGAGAACATTTGCCTTTAGGCGGTAAACAGTTGTCTAGCGGGTAATGTACTAATTGCAATCACCCTGACACAAAATTATGTCTTCTACAAGTAACTGTGCAATCTGTAGAGCTTCGCCATTTGGCACAGCTTTCGTGACTGCTTAATGGGTGAGGCAGTTAGTGCAGAAATTATCCACTGATTCCTGTTTGCGGGTCCGAGAGCCGCTCTGATATATTGATTCCAATTTGGTGGAACGGCGCTACTGCAGACAGGATTGGTACCAGGTGTCTTGGAGGTAGTTGTGGCATGTGCTTTCATGACTGGTACTCCTTACAGTAGTTGGTATCGAATCTAGGGGATTGGTAGGGATTTTGGCCTATGGTAGCTGCTTCTCATTCTGTCTAGGGTCTTCACGAATAGCTGGCCTGTGGTAACTGCGTCTCATTCTGTCTAGGGTCTTCACGAATCCCAGGTGATCAGAGGTTGGTGCATTACGGTACTACTTCACAATAGCTTTCCGCAGAGGAGCTGGTTAAGGGAAATCACTTCTATCCCACGGAATCATAGTTCCTCTTATACTGTGCCCCCTTTGTTAACAGGAATTTCCTTTAGCTGGTTCCTCACCTTCAAAACTGCTGTAGTTTTTTTCAGCAGTATGTGATCATCGCTCGGTTCAGCAACAACGTCATTTAATGCAGCGTTCACTGAGATTCCATCCATACTTCTGTTTTCCTTCAAACGACTCCTTAGAAAGCAGTCAGCGTCCTTGTGTTCGAGTCCATCATTGTATACCTCTGTGATGTGCTCCTAAAGCACCAGTGCTGATCTCGCTAGACAGCCTGATGGATCCTTCAGGCTAGTCAGCCAGCATAGGGAATGTTGATCCATCACAACACTCAATAGTTGCTAAATAAATATGACCAGAACAGCATGATGGCCCAAACAACTGCAAGCTGTGGCACGCACTAATACCAGGGGTGGAGACGCCAGCCCAGCTTTCGATAGTTGCATACCGGGACGAGCTTCATGAACTGCCCATTGCCCATTCCCCCATCATAGGCCCAGTCGACCTAATGAAATTCAGCGACTTTCTGCCGACGAAGGAGGTCATAGAGACGCTTCCGGAGGGACACCACTCAATGTAGCGAGCACAGGGCCGCCTCCTCATGCACATTGTTCGACTGTACTCACTACACAGCTGCGAAAAAGCCACAGAAAAATGAAATAATGTGCCATAGAGATATGTGACGGATGTCACATTGAGTCAGTAACGTCGCATAACCCAATACCGATTGTCCTTGTTGACACACTTCGCTACATCGCGTAGCAATGGGTCCATCGCGCCTCTTATTTGCGCGTTTGCAGGTCTTGCACTGGTGCGTAACTTACCTCGCTGTCCTGAATCACCGCAAGTCGTGCTACCGTGTTGACTCACAGCCATGAGTCTAAGCTTATCGCCCTGTCAAACTGTCAAGAGTCATCCGAGCTACAGCAGGTGTACACGCCATTGTGTTCCGCAGAACTCACACGTAACAGTCAAATCAGCTCTTCCACGTTTCCTCGTTTCACATATCACACTTCAGTGAAGAGTGGGTCAACTTTGATGGTACCGAAATTCGTGCGAATAACCACTGCTTCCTTGAAATTATATCACTAGCAGTATTCAGTATTTAATATACGCTAGACGAACCCAACGACTTTGTCTCCCTGACGTTAGGTTCACCAGGAACGAAGTCCTGGTTCTGTTGACGACGGCTGGCGTAAGATGATGTAGTATAGTTCTTTTCAAGGATGCAACTTTTCATTCGCCTGATATCTCTCTAGAAGACTACGTATTAACTCAAACTTTCTGGAAGCACATTTCAAACATACTCGTTTAGAACACGATTCCAATGCTTTTGCCACTGCTGCACGTCGCACAGTAGAGATATGTTTACCTCACGGGAGAGTAGCTGCAAAGTACTAAACTCTCGTAATATTCTTGGCCAGTTCCTACTGCACAAAACAAAATTGCGACACCAAGACAAATGCGATCTTGTGTGCGCTTAGATTTACAAAGAGCAAGCAATGAAAAAATAAGCCGAAAGAAAAAAAGAGCTGTGAAATAAAATAAGAAGCAGTTTGTTCGGAAGTGCACATCTATGAAATGAACGCTGCTGGTCAGCATTCCAAATAGCGCTGTTCCGTCCCGTGTATTGTGACATGCCTGATCTCCCCTTTTCATGGCTCAAGTCTGACGCAATCTTCGAAGGTAGCCTCCTGGGATCATTCAGTGTGTGAGGCGGTTACCTGTAACGACACATTAAAGTTTCAACTGGCCCCAAGCATGCTCAATCGATTTTGTCAGCAGCTGCTGCAGGTGATTCCATTAGGTCGATTTTTTCCCTTCTGGAAGAAGTGTATACTTTGTAAGCGCATGTATCCGTGCATTGTCATCTTTAAAAACGGAACCAACGACGAGACACTGTTGCAGTACCCAGTCCCGATAATGCACATCCTTCAAATTACCCTTGAATGTGACAGAGGCATCAGTGTGACAGCATCCGTATGATGTCCATTGATACCAGATCTCTTCTAATCTCTTCTACAACGATCATCAGCCACGACACATATCATATTCTCCTCAGTGAAGACAGTCGATATTATCCATGTTTTATTTCAGATGTTTCCTTACAAATCATCTTCTCAGACTACGGTTCTGGGATGGAGGATGGGGGGAGCGAGAGTGTATTATCCCAAAATAATGGACGGTTAGAAACCAAATTAACCATATGGAGAGAGTTGCATACTTTCTTTGTCCATAGAGTCCTCCTGTTCCCCTTCCCCAATTCACCTGTAAGCAGCAGTTACCAGCTGGTGTGGTTGACTGTTGGCAACCTCAATGAAGGAGATAATTTTCAAAGTTTTGTGTTTCACAATAGCTGTCTGACATTCGAATGATGTCACTGTACTATACGCCGGTTCGACAGGCAACTTTCCTTTCTGACAACTATTCTTGCCGTCAAGTGACAATGGGCTCACAGTCTAAGCTTGAAGTGAACCTTAAAGGTATGTTAACTGACTCATCAGTGTCCCAGACGACATTGTCCCGTTCATGATTGAAAACATTGTGCGTTCTATTGAACTGCGAACGGCCGCCTTAGACGTGGATGTCTGGAGGACATCGAACAGTAGACTGTATAACACGGACACTGCAAATAGTACAGGATGTCCCACTCGAAAGAGGCCCCACAAACATACATTTGCTTGAATTACACTTACGGGGTTAAATGAACATGTCATACCCTGTTCATGCCCGGATTTCACGGATGATGTTCTCATCTTCCAGGTTGTGAGAGAAAAAGTCAGGTGCTGTCAAATCAGATGACAGCCATGGTCATTCGAGACGTGTGCCATGTGGCGCCATTCTGTTGGTATTAGCTGAAGGTAAGTACGTCAACGTCCAACTGGCTCACAAATTTCCTAAGCATTTTGATGTAAACTGCACTTGATACAGTAACTTGCAAAATGTTGGTCCCATGATGCGACACTGTGATAGTGCACAGAACACGTCAATCTTTTGCAAATACAGGAGGTGCTGGACCAATTCATGTGGATTTTTATTGCACAACAATAGCGTATTCTGAGAGGTTACATAGCTAGAGAGGCGGCACTATGACTCATCACTGAACCACGTGTACTGCAATATTTCTGGTCTCAGAGCAATAAATAGCTGAAATCAATGGCAAAATGTAATGCGTCTGTCTTTAATTGAGATTCAGTTCCTGGACAACTGTAAACCTGTATGGATACATGCTGGCTTCCTTCGCAGCTCTGTGATATGTGCTCTGTGACATTCCACATTCCTGAGATAAACGGTTAACAGACTTTTCAGGACAGGCCAATAATCGCTGTTACACGTCAGTAACTTTTTCTTCCAATAATGGCGGTCGTCCCACGCCACGGACATCCAACACCGTTCCATCTTGATCACTAACTTTTATATGCACTATTTAGACGTACACGTTGGCCACCAACAAACATTCGCTGACATGTCTTAATGGAACCATACGCGCTTTTCGACAGAATAGCGATACATTGTCACTAAAAACTGAACACTAGCCACAAGGTTCCAGCCACAGCGACGCGTGGAAACAGACAGTTGCAACAAACGATGTTTCAGAGGGCAGTGTTGCCACGCCAAACATCAACAATTTCACGGTGCTATTTCAGCGGAATTACTACTATTGTCTGTGGGGCCTCTTCCGAGTGGAACACCCTGTATTACATGCCTAAACGGGCTGCAATAATAATAATAATAATAATAATGTCTGTCACTGTGCGGAAATCACAACAATCGTCTGAGCGCAGGACGTGGACAATCAGATATGTGGAAGTCTGGGTCAATCCAGGAGGCACATTCAGATAGCCAATGTGTTTATCGGAACTGCTGGTGTAAACAGGGAAATCTAGGTTCGCTACCTGGTCTGGCACAAATTTTAATCTGTCTCAAATAAATGTTACAGCTGAAGTCCAACCGTATTTGCAGGTCCGAATACATTTCTTCCAAAATAGTAAAGGAAGGAAGTGACAGTGGTACACGAAATACCCCATGCAACATATCGTTGGGTGGCCTGTCATTTAAAAATATACACTACTGGCCATTAAAATTGTTACACCACGAAGATGACGTGCTACACACGCGAAATTTAACCGACAGGAAGAAGACGCTGTGACATGCAAATGATTAGCTTTTCAGAGCATTCACACAAGGTTGGCGCTGGTGGCGACATATACAATGTGCTGACATGAGGAAATTTTCCAACCGATTTCTCATACACAAACAGCAGGTGACCGGCGTTGCCTGGTGAAACGTGATGCCTCGTGTAAGGAGGAGAAATGCGTACCATCACGTTTCCGACTTTGATAAAGGTCGGATTGTAGCCTATCGCGATTGGGATTTATCGTATCGTGACATTGCTGCTCGCGTTGGTCGAGATCCAATGACTGTTAGCAAAATATGCAATCGGTGGGTTCAGGAGGGTAATACGGAACGCCGTGCTGGATCCCAACGGCCTCGTATCACTAGCAGTCGAGATGACAGGCATCTTATGCGCATGGCTGTAACGGATCGTGCAGCCACGTCTCGATCCCTGAGTCAACAGATGGGGACGTTTGCAAGACAACAACCATCTGCACGAACAGTTCGACGACTTTTGCAGCAGCATGGACTATCAGCTTGGAGACCATGGCTGCGGTTACCTTTGACGCTGCATCACAGACAGGAGCGCCTGAAATGGTGTACTCAACGACCAAACTGGGTGCACGAATGGCAAAACGTCATTTTTTCCGATGGATCCAGGTTCTGTTTACAGCATCATGATGGTCGCATCCGTGTTTGGCGACATCGCGGTGAACGCACATTGGAAGCGTGTATTCGACATCGCATATTGGGTACCACCCGGCGTGATGGCATGGGGTGCCATTGGTTACACGGCTCGGTTACCTCTTGTTCGCACTGACGGCACTTTGAACAGTAGACGTTACATTTCAGATGTGTTACGACCCGTGGCTCTACCCTTCATTATATCCCTGCGAAACCATACATTTCAGCAGGATAATGCACGACCGCATGTTGCAGGTCCTGTACGGGTCTTTCTGGATACAGAAAATGTTCGACTGTTGCCCTGGCCAGCACATTCTCCAGATCTCTGACCAATTGAAAACGTCTGGTCAATGGTGGCCGAGCAGCTGGTTCGTCACAATACGCCAGTCACTACTCTTGATGAACTGTGGTATCGTGTTGAAGCTGCATGGGCAGCTGCACCTGTACACGCCATCTAAGCTCTGTTTGACTCAATGCCCAGGCGTATCAAGGCCGTTATTACGGCCAGAGGTGGTTGTTCTGGGTACTGATTTCTCAGGATCTATGCAGCCAAAATGCGTGAAAATATAATCGCATGTCAGTTTCACTATAATATATTTGTCCAATGAATACCCGTTAATCATCTGCATTTCTTCTTTGTGTAGCAATTTTAATGGTCAGTGGTGTAGGTATAGAAGTAAACTGACGGATGTGTCCCAGTGAAATGGGATTAGTCGTATGTACTCGGTCGAAGAGGTCGCCTGTTGTTGCTTGTGTTTCCTTTCTGCACTAATGACCCAAAATATGATCACTATCCATCGTGAGAATGAATGCCGCCTAGTGAAGTTGGGGGGATGTGTCATGATATGTAAAATATGTACGCGGATCAGAGACGAATGAGAACTCATCCTAGTGACGGTACAGGTCGCAAATGGGGAGATCCGCTGATACAAATCAACTGCCAAAGGGCAGACTGCTAAGGCCGATCACCTGGGAAAGAGCATCCTGGAAGCCGGGTAGCTAGTGGGCCGTTCACGTACGACTGTCGTGAGGATCTATGGAAAGCAGCTGAAGGATGGTGAAGCAACGAAATGGCGATAAGCTGTCAGGAGTCCACACGTCATCATGGAATGTGGAGGTCAGAAGCTTCTTCACTCTGTGACAGATCTTACGATGTCAAATGAAGACCGAACACCCACCACAATGGGACCATGGCATAGTTCTATTCAAAAGTAACCACCACAGACGGGCATTAACAATTTTATCCCTCTGGGAGACGAAACTATGAATTCTTGTGCCGTAGAACATGGTCGTCTGCTGAGGGGTCCATAACCGCATCGCCGGCCGGTGTGGCCTAGCGGTTCTAGGCTCTTCAGTCTGGAACTTCGCGACCACTACGGTCGCAGGTTCGAATCCTGCCACGGGCATGGATGTGTGTGATGTCCTTAGGTTAGTTAGGTTTAAGTAGTTCTAAGTTCTAGGGGACTGATGAGCTCAGATGTTAAGTCCCATAGTGTTCAGAGCCATTTGAACCATAACCTCATCCACTCTGCAATTCTTTGTTTGACTGAAATTTACTTCCAAGCGCGTCTTTCTTTACGTCGCCAAAGATGTTAAAATCACATGGTGAAAGCTGTAAGGAGGATGCTGCAGTGTTTCCCTACCAAATCGTTGAAGCATAGTGTTTGTCCGATTACCAGTGTGGGGCGGGCGTTATCGTGCAACAGGACGACTCTGAAACCATTCCGAAGACAGCCCGAGCGCAAACAGCAAAACCAGCAGCGGAAACATCCCACAACTCTACCGCCAAAGAAATCCAAAGCTGTTCACACAAGTTCGGGTAAGGCCTTTGAAGCGTCACATCATCGATAGCTCGTGCCGCGTCTCCTGGAACAGGATTTTTTGGGTGAAGGGAGCGTGGTACGTTTGCCGCGAGTGGCGTTGAGGCCGTTTTTCCGGGCAAAGACAGTGAAGCAGCACCAACAGCGCGGGTCTGCAGGTCAACGAGCTGGCTGTTTGTTCCGTCGCCCGTGTGACTTACAAGTTTGTCTGGCTGAGTATCTTCCACACATGAGAGACGTGTACCGGAAACGGGAGTGAACACATTATTCCTTTGGCCGACCAGATTTGGAGGCGGGCGATGGGTCGTCGTCATCCACGTATCTTCTGGCGACTCCAAGTTTATCCACTGTTTGTCACTACACAGCGGCTTTGGATGTTCGGTGAGCTACGTTTGGTTCGTTACATCGGTGTTCGGATCACATGGCTTTCGTAAAGACTGATCTTGCTCCCCGCTGTGAGCGTGATAATTGTGACTGGGTCGGCCGGCCGAAGTGGCCGTGCGGTTAAAGGCGCTGCAGTCTGGAACCGCAAGACCGCTACGGTCGCAGGTTCGAATCCTGCCTCGGGCATGGATGTTTGTGATGTCCTTAGGTTAGTTAGGTTTAACTAGTTCTAAGTTCTAGGGGACTAATGACCTCAGCAGTTGAGTCCCATAGTGCTCAGAGCCATTTGAACCATTTTTTTTTTTTTGTGCGTGGTTGTGTCCTGCTGCTTCTGTATCGGACGCGGCCCAGCCTCCTGTTGTTGTTGTTGTTCCTTGTTCCTCTATCTGACCAGGTGACCAGAGGAGCGTGCCGCTCGTCTAAAGAGATATAATACCTTCAGTTCGGGAACTGTCATAGAGTTGTGATGTGGTTGTATGTTTTAAATTATTGGGGTTTTGGACTGCTTGCGGTTATGTAAATTTTTTGCATGGTACGTAGTGCACTAAATCGCCAAGTCGCTTTCCTTAGTTATTTGGAGCCAGCAAGATGGCGCATCTTAAGGGGCCAAATCTTGTTATATGTATTTCGATGGATCATACTTTTAAACCAAGCTTGTGTTTAACGTAGGTGAGGTTCGCCAGCCAGCTGTTAGCGTCTCCACTCCACCTATGTTTTCCCGCGCGACGGTAAGTATTTACTGCTCTCGCCTCACGGCATGATTTGAAGCTGAACCTCAGTTGAACGTCTTTACAATTAGGTGTAAGTGAGGAGGGTGCCATGGCCAGTTACATTGTTATCTTTTAGCGACTTATCACTACTGTTTTGTCTACACTGCCAGTGTGTAATCTAAGGACTTAATTTTTTACTCGTCTTATTTAAAGGGTACCTCCCTGTTCATCAGGCTGTCATTGTATGTTGCCTTAGGAGCGTGTATCCATTGTTTCCTTAGAAATGCAGGAGTGTGGTCAGCAGCGTATCAGGTCTGCCCTAAGTAATTTCAGCACCGTTCGACCAGACTACATTGCCCAATACGTGGAGGTTTCATATCAAGCAGCTTTAATTGGTTTGGTTTCGTTTTAATGGACTCCCTCTAGGTAAACTTCAATTATTTGATGTATTTTAGTCAAACACATTCCAAACATGTTTATTGTCTGACTGTTTTGAAGACAGTTTTCCTATCATGTTCTTCTTCTGGTGTAAAACACTGTTATTTGGGGCATTCTTGAGTTTTGCACTTAATCGTTTATCCTTTCAACAAAGGAAAACAATCTTTGAAGAGACTCTTTGATCGACTATTAGTAACTGCTCTTAAACAGTTTTATCTAATTGGATGGTTTTGTCTTAATATGTGAAGGCCCTGGTGATCTGATTGGTAAGGTACTTTTCCTGAGGAGTGTTAGTAAAAATATTGATACGAATGATATTCAGTCCGTATTTTGCCCGATCCTTTCACTCCGAGGCAACTTTACGCCAGTAGTGTGTACCAGTGTTAATGAGCTAATCCTTCGATGACAGGGGCCCTCTGCTCCCCGAGCGTGGAACCACAATCAATGCGCAGCGCCATGAAGTCACTTTACAGAAACTGCAACGCGGCCATAAAGTCAAAATGCCCAAGAATACTGTAGGATGGAAGCATCCTGTTGCACGATAACGCCCACCCCCTCACTGTCAATTGGACAAAGGCTACGTTTCGGCGGGAAACACTCTAACATCGTCCGTATCGACCGGATCATTCACTATGTGATTTTCACACCTTTGGCGACCTGAAGAAAAACATGCGTGGACGTCGGTTTCAGTCGGGCAAGGAAGTGCATGAGTGGGTGTGGTTGTGGATCAGTCAGAGGCTGACCGCATTCTATGAAACAAGGTCGCGTCCAGTCAAATGGCTGCTCGAAACATGCGCCTCACTACAGCAGCAGGACGGAGGGGGCAGTATTATACCATGTGGGACATTCAAGTGAGCTTCAATCGGACCTGTGGTATGGCGTCTTGAAGAAACATACGTAGCTATGAGTCAGACAAGACCAGACTCGAACTGCAGTGATTTCAGGGACATGAGAGTGACGTGTCCTCATACTGAGGAGCGATGTAGGAAACAGAACTCAAGTACAGTGTCTATTGATGCGCGGCCACACTACTGAAGTATAAACAGAACTGTTTCCTACACGATGAAGCCCAAGAGGCGTTGTAGGCAGTGGAGCAGCAGCCGAGAATGATCGACTTTAGGATCCAACCTGGCGCTCGGAGTATGGCCTTCAGATGATGGTACTCCTGGGACGTCAGGCATCGGCAGAGGCTGTGTCTCGGACAGTGATAGCTGGCAGTGCGCTGACGTGCGACGTGGCGTAGCACGTGGGAGTGTCAGGTGCTCACGGCCAGCATAATGATTCCATACAGCGAGCTGCAGGTGTGGCTGGAGTGAGTCCTGGGGATGTAACTGCTCCACCATGGTCCAGCAGCTGCCTAAGTAATCATCCACCGAAGGATACTCAAGTGGCGGTGCGAGATAACGTGAAGTAGTCGAGGGAAACAGTGCCCTGCCTACAGCGCACTTTGCCCTGATAGGCATGTTGCTTATCATCGAGGTTGGCGCCCCAGACGGTGAGGTTGCTTGACTGTACACAGTATCATGACTATTTGCAAACAGTCTCCATGGTGAAACTTAAGATGTACCTGGCCTACGAAGCATACACGTTGAGACGCCCTGCTAAACCCGCAGGATAGGACAGGTAGTCTAAATTAGGGCCAAAATAAGCGGCTGTCAGCTACACTCGAACATACAACTTTACTTATTTGACCAAACATTGCAAGCGCCAAGAAAATAAAAAAAAAATAAAAACACAGCAGTAATATGGTTCAAAATGGTTCAAATGGCTCTGAGCACTATGGGACTCAACTGCTGCGGTCATCAGTCCCCTAGAACTTAGAACTACTTAACCTTACTACCCTAAGGACATCACACACACCCATACCCGAGGCAGGATTCGAACCTGGGACTGTAGCAGCAGCGCGGCTCCAGACTGGAGCGCCTAGAACCGCACCGCCACCGGGGCCGCCCAGCAATAATATTTGGAACTTAATTACCGGCTGAATGCGCCGTACAGTCTCATGCCTTAAGGGCAAGACCACTTTAATTTAAAATCTGCTGAAAGCCGATAACTTAAGACTTAAACCAAAATCAGAAATTTAAAAGGCAGAAGGCCTTATCTTAAATCAGTTCTTTCAATTAGGTTGAAGGCCCAAACAATCTGACACCTTAAGAGCAAAACACCTTTAATTTAAAAATCGGCTGAAGGCCCATCACTTAAGACTCAAACCAAAATAAATTTTGAATAGGCCAATGGTTCAAATGGTTCAAATGGCTCTGAGCACTATGGGACTTAACTTCTGAGGTCATCAGTCCCCTAGAACGTAGAAATAGTTAAACCTAACTAACCTAAGGACATCACACATATCCATGCCCGAGACAGGATTCGAACCTGCGAACGTAGCGGTCGCGAGGTTCCAGACAAAAGGCCAAAGGCCTTACTTTAAAACATTTCTTTAAATTAGCCTGAAGGCCCAAACAATATTACGCCCTAAAGGCAAAACAACCTTAATTTAAAAATCGGCTAGAAGCCATACAAATACAAACAATAAGAACAAATAAGAAATGGCAGTACACTCAACGAAGCTCAGAAGTTAAGTTCCCGAGGGTCGGTCTGGAATTCAAACACTACGTTCCCTTAGATGAGACAGGCAGTCGGTCCAACCACTGTCGATCCGAGGACAACCCAACCGACAGACAGTCAACGGACCCACCGACAAGATAACTTCCACTCCATCCGACCAGCACGCAACAGGGAGATCAATGGAACAACGTAGAAGGTATTGGCGCTCACAACCAATTATACACTGAGCTGTCAAACTACACACCGTGCTGGACAGCGACAACACAATGAGGAAAATACACTGCCTGAATTTACGTCAACGACCAAAAAAATGACTCTGAGCACTACGGGACTTAACATCTGAGGTCATCAGTCCCCTAGAACTTAGAACTACTTAAACCTAACCAACCTAAGGACATCACACACATCCATGCCCGAGGCAGGATTCGAACCTGCGACCATAGCGGTCGCGCGGTTACAAACTGAAGCGCCTAGAACCGCTTGGCCACACCGGTCGGCGTCAACGACCAGGGCAGGTAACCGGAACGTTAACATCCACAAGGCAGAAGTTTCCACTGGTGCACTTCAAATCAAAATAACCAAGTACAGTTAAACTCCACTGGAGGGTGGTTAAAATTTGCCAACTTGAAAACATGTTGTTGCTCGCGGGAATGTCCCAACAGCCGACAACGGAATCCAAACGACACAATGTGAACAGTCGCGACTTGCTGGTAGATTAAGTGAAAACTCAACTTTCGTGTCTAGGATCGGTGAGCCACGGACCTCGTACCTATGGGAAAAGCACCACACACTTCGACCGCGCGTGGACGCCGCCAGCGGCCTCGGCCAAACTATGCGCCGCGGAGATTTCCTCGCTGCTCCACACCAACCGACCAACTGCTCGCACACAGCACAGCCGGAAACTATCAGCGCCAGTCCAAAGACAGTACAACTTGCGAATATCGATACACACCGCTGCTGCCACTCGCGGAGAGAGAGTATAACAGCAGAATCGCGATAACCGCCGGAGACTAAACACAGAATAGCAATCAAGGTTTAATCCAACGCATAAAATGAGTCAGCCACGGCTCACACGTCAGTGCGGTGTCGGATCAGCCAGAACATTATGGTGTGGTGGCTGATCAGCCAGAACATTATGACCACTGACCTAGTATTGGCACACTATAGTGCATTTATTATACATTTAGTCTCTGGATGTTTATCATGCACATTTTCCTTTGTTCACAAATTTCAGCACATTTTCCGTGACTCCATGTATGAAATATAAGGTTTGCTTCATACCAAGTTGTTTTCCAATCACTTATATTACCACCTGTTCAGGGGCTGTATTATCTATGCAAGCAGTACTTGCAATTATCTTCTTTAAAAGCGTTTCAGCAGTTCAGGTAAGGCGATGTAAATGGAGTACCTCGAGATACGTGGTGGCGGAGAGGTCGTTAAGGGAAATTGCTGTCCCCACCTCAGAAGCTCTCAGTTGTCCTGTACAAATTGAGGCTGTAAGCCCCAATTTATCTTATTTGAGCCAAAGTAGATTGCGGTTTTTGCAATCACAGTTCTAACTCAAATCTCAGCTGAGTTGTTTTAGGATAACCCTCAAGTTGTTCGTTGCGCTTTGTGCAAGTTCTGAAATCTTCGTAACTTGTTGTCCGATTGCGATGTTAATGGGTGGCGCTCAGTATGTGGTAATACATCGGTGGCCATCTGTCAGAAGCCTGAATAACCACCTTGTTATTCTGCAACGCTGGCCGCTGCGAGATGTGCCGAAAGAGAGTCAGTGAGGTTCTGGAAGGAAGCGACAGGATTGTGGACTCCGGTGCCGTGCCGTGCCTGGCTGCACTAGGATTCTTGTGTGAGAAGCTCATGGCGTCAACAGTCCGATCGAGTTGGTCCCACAGATCCTCGGTTGGGTTTAAATCTGGGGTATTAGGTGGCTAGGGGTGTATATGTATCATAAAACACATCATAGTCCTCTTCAAACCACGCACGTACACTGTGAACTGTGTGACACGTTGCGTTGTCCTGCTGGTAGATGCCATTATCCCGAGGAAAAACGAAATGCATATAGGTGGACGTGGTCCCCAAGGACAGATACATAATTGTACCGATCGCCTGTGGCTTCCAGAATGACGAGATCACCCAGGGAGTCCCACTAAAAACATTCCCCAGACCATAGCGCATGAAGGATGTTTGCTTTCAGAAGTTTCACGCCGTACATGCCAACGGCGGTCTGCGCGATGGAGCATAAAACGTCATTCATCTGAAAGGGCCACATGTCGTCACTCAGTGGGCGTCAAGTTACGATACTGGCGTGCAAATTCCAGCCCCGTTGTCGATTAACAGCAGTCAGCGTGGGTGCATGAACCAGCCGCCTGCTGCGGCATCCCATAAGCAGGGTCGTTCACTTAACATTTGTTGAGGAGACACTGTTGGTAGCCCCTTAGTTATCCTGGGCGATCTTTGCTCAATAGTTGCACGTCTATTCGCCCGTACACATCTCCGTAGCCGTCGTTCACCGCTGTCATCTATGGCCGATGATGCACTAGTGATCTCGGCGTCGGTTTTGTATAGCGTCATTTTACCATACACGGTATTCTTTAACAACGGCGACACATGAAACTTTAAAAGCTTAGGAATTTGGGAAATGGTTCCACCTTTGGTCCAAAAGCCAATGTTGATGCCTTTTTGGACGTCAGATAAATCGCTAAGTCTCCACATGAGGACAACGACTGTACTGTTGAGTGGAGTGCATCCGCCCGATACGGTTTGTATAGCTTCCACTGCCAGTGCTGCCTCCTGTCGTCTGTGAGTGGTTATTCCGCGTTGATGTCGAACATAGGCAGTGGGTACATTGATGTGGCTGCACCGTGCATATTTCAGGGTAGAAACCAGGTTCATAATTTTGTATGAACACTTAAGCTCATTTTAAAAGGAGTCACTGGCTTACTCGTTGTTGAATTGTGTCGTCGTAAATGAAAGTATGAGAAAGCCTGCCAGGAGACAGCTTGAAACCAAGGAATACGAAAAAGAGAAGTGAGGACATAACAATGGAAATAATCAGTACTGACGCAATAGTCAATCAAACTGTGGCCCAACACTTGTTATCAAAAGACCTATGTATTTCCTGTGGTTAGTCTGACAAGTGAGTTAGGAAGGCCCTCCTGGATTGAATAGCTGAGGCATCACTGTTCCATCATAACTGAACGCATCCGCAGACTGCATTCACTTATTAAGATAGTTATTTGTATAAGCCGTCCGACCTACTTGTAATTTTTTTTTTAATCATACAGAGGCCGAGCTATTATTAATGTGTCACGTTCGAGAGAATGGCGTGAGAGGCGATAAAGGCGAGACTATAGGAGCGAGCTGGAGCCAGCCCAGGGAATGCCGACGGAGGATGCCCCTTTGTGTGGTGGCGTGGCGCCGGACCTGCTAAAAATAAACGGCACCGCTCCAGACCCCAGCGGCTCTCCGGCGCTGGAGACACTGGATACGGGCACGGTGGAAATATACACTAACCTCTGCGGCACACAAGCGGCGTTCACGACCTTTACTAATGAAGAAATACACTGAGGTGTCAAAAGTTACAGGATAGTGATGAGCACAGATGACGGCAGTATTGCGTACATAAGGTACAAAAGGGCAGATTCATGTGAAAAGGTTTCAGACGTGATTATGGCCGCACGACGGGAATAACAGATTTTGAATGCGGAATGGTAGTTGGAATTAGACGCATGGGGCATTCCGTTTCGAAAATCGTTAGGAAATTCAATATTCCGAAATCCAAAGTGTCAAGAGTGTGCCGAGAATACCTAACTTCAGGCATTAGCTTTCACCACGGACAATGCAGTAGCCGACGGCCTTCACTTAATGACCGAGAGCAGCGGCATTTGCGAAGAGTTACCACTGCTAACAGACAAGCAACACTGCATGAAATAACCACAGAAATCAAAAGTTGGACGTACAACTAACGTATGTGTTAGGACAGTGTGGCGAAATGAAGCGTTAATGGGCTATGATAGCGGACGACTAACGCGAGTTCCTTTGTTAACAACACAACATCGCCTGCAGCGCCTCTCCTGCGCTCGTGGCCATATCGTTTCGATCATCGACGACTGATAAACTGTGGCCTGGTCAGATGAGACCGGATTTCAGTTGGTAAGAGCTGATGGTAGGGTTCTCGTGTGGTGCAGATCCCACGAAGACATGGACCCAACTTGTCAACAAGGCACTGTGCAAGCTGGTGTGGCTCCATAATGGTGCAGGCTGTGTTTACATGGAATGGATTGGGTCCTCTGGTCCAACTGAACCGATCAGACGATTACGTTTAGCTGCTTGGAGACAGTTTGAAACCATTCATGGATTTCATGTTCCCAAACAACGATGGAATTTTTATGGATAACAATGCGCCATGTCATTGGCCCACAGTGGTTTGCGAATGGTTTGAAGAACATTCTGGGCAGTTAAAGCGAATGATTTACCCGACGTAAATTGCATCGAACATTTATGGGACATAATCGAGACTTCATTGCGTGCACAAACTCCTGCACGGACAACGCTTTCGCAATTACGGACGCCAGTAGTGGTGGCACGGCTCAGTGCTTCTGGAGGGGACTTCCAGCGACTTGTTGAGTCCATGCCACGTCGAGTTCCTGCACTACTCCGGACAAAAGGAGGTCCGAAACGATAATATGAGGTACTCCATGATTTTTGTCGCCGCAGTATATGAGATGGCTGGTTGCGAGATGTACAGTGTGCGTACAGAGATTGGAGGGACATTAAAATAGCGACACTATGAAAGGCTCATGCAACGAACCGCAAATTGGAAATGTGATACATGCGTGGATATGCAAATGATTAACACGTCAACACAATCGCAAAATGTAGGTAGGAGTAACACCATCTTGATTATTTATACAAGGTGTCCGGAAAAGAGGTTCAAATAAATGCGGAGGAAAACAATTCCTATAAACAATGATCGTAAACCTCATATCTTCGCAGTTATGGCCTACGTTGTATAAGGAGCATATGTTGGACACGGAGCTCCTTGGCACGAGACAAATGAGGAAACAACATAGGGCTTACGTACTAGACTGAATTTCATTATTTTGAAAAGACCGAAGGAGCGATTTGTTTTACTTGATCACAGTGATCGCATAAATAAGACAACCGGTTTCGACAGACTTTGCTGTTATCTTCAGGTCTTAAAAAATATTTTTGTTGTGGAACGTGTTCATTTTATGTTACACCTCACTTTTTATAATGTGCTGATTTTTATCCACTGTTGTTCATATTATTTATGGATCATATCTTGAAAACAATATACTGGCTGGGTGAGATTAAGATATGTGAACACAAAATAAGCAGTCTTGCATATGCGGATGACTTAGTTGTGATGGCACATTCGATTGAAAGTTTGCAAAGTAATATTTCAGAGCTAGATCGGAAATGTAAGGACTATGGTATGAAGATTAGCATCTCCAAAACGGATTGAGTGCCAAATAGGAGGAACAAAGTTAAAACAGGTGGACGGTTTCAAGTACTTAGGATGCATATTCTCACAGGATGGCAACATAGTGAAAGACTGGAGGCGAGGTGTAGCAAAGCTAATGCAGTGAGCGCTCAGCTATTATCTACTCTCTTCTGAAGGAAGGAAGTCAGTACCAAGACTAAGTTATCTGTGCACCGTTCAATCTTTCGACCAACTTTGTTGTATGTCAGCGAAAGCTGGGTGGATTCAGATTACATTATCAAGAAGGTTGAGGTTACGGATATGAAAGTAGCTAGGATGATTGCAGGTACGCCGGTCGCGGTGGTCTCGCGGTTCTAGGCGCACAGTCCGGAACCGTGCGACTGCTACGGTCGCAGGTTCGAATCCTGCCTCGATCATGGATGTGTGTGATGTCCTTAGGTTAGTTAGGTTTAAGTAGTTCTAAGTTCTAGGGGACTGATGACCACAGCAGTTGAGTCCCATAGTGCTCAGAGCCATTTTGATTGCAGGTACTAGTAGATGGAAACAATGGCAGGAGGGTGTCCACAATGAGGAAGTCAAAGAAAAACTGGGAATGAACTCCATAGGTGCAGCAGTCAGGGCGAACAGGCTTAGATGGTGGAGTCGTGTTACACGCATGGGAGAAGCAAGGTTACCCATGAGTCTCTTGGGTTCAGCAGTAGAGGCTAGGAGGAGTCGGGGTAGACCAAGGAGAAGATACCTGGATTCGGTTAAGAATGATTTTGAAGTAATAGGCTTAACATGTTAGCACTGAATAGGGGATCATGGAGGAATTTTATAAGTGGGACTATGCTCCAGACTGAACGCTGAAAGGCATAATCAGTCTTAGATGATGATGATGATGATGATGATGATGAAAACCCGGCGTGAGGTCCAACGTAGAATGAACACGTTTCACAAGAAAAAGATTTTTTAAGACCTGAAGATGATAGCAAAGTCTGTCGAACGGTTTTTCTTAAGTAAAGAAATATTTATGCGACTAGGCTGTAGAATGTTTTAAGTACGCACTAGAAATTTATGCAGCGCAACGCATTTGCATTGGTATTAAGCACGCACCCAACACAACAACACGTACGGTTATGAGCGTTTCCACACCCAGCCGCAACCAATGAACTGTGGCCCTGTTGGCTGTCTCACTGTTCTGCTTCGACGCGAGAGGCGACTACAAAAAACGGTCCCACTCGTGACTAAGCAAGCAGCGTAATAGTAGCGTTCAGACTGCGCCACAGCCACACGAGCAAGAGTCTGGGCCGGTTTGTTCCTAGCACAGTGCCTACTGAAAAGGTGAATAGTTTGGTCGTGCACAGTCGTAGACAACGGCGCTCGATACGGGAATACATTGCCCAAAGATCAGTGCAGGAGATTTTGTCATTCTGATTGAAAAGTGGCCTGCCATGTGGTATCTGAAACACGAGATCGTAAGAAAGAACGCGTGATATTCCATCATCACACCGAAATTCGAAACACCTTGCAGTGGCATGCCCACAACAATTAAAAAGTTAATCGGTAAGAAAATTAAGTTTTATTTCCATTAATATCAGTAATACAGGAAATATTGCAATGCCTAAAGTATCTTACAAATTAAGTGAGTGAAAAGTCGTATTTCAAGCAAACATTTTAGTTGCATGTTAATCCTGATTTCAACTTTGATGTACATTTAAGTCATTCATATGACCTTTCATTCATGAATTAATCATAAAATAATGTTAGGATGCATTTAGTAGCTTTTGCAGGTAGAGAGTTGTCTACTGATGTCTCATTCTCTAGTGTAACAACACAAACTGTGCTCTCAAACGAACGTACACCTATCTCTTTCCCTGACGAAATTACGCAAAAGGCAACAAGTTTCTGTTGTAATTTACGCTAAATATTGCTCAAAATTTAATGAAATATCCTCCACTTAATGCTCAGTATTTTACACAAAGCGAGCACAGCTTTCAGCACCACTAATGAGCGTTTGGAGCGCCATTCACTTCCGGTAGCAGTTCCAATAACAAAGTGGAAGGGCTGCTGGCGAAGCACTGAGGAGCACAGGAAAGTGGCCTCGTGTGAAGCCGGCCTTAAGCTACGAGGGCTATCTGAAAAGTAAGTTCCGATCGGCGCTAAATGGAAACCACAGTGAAAATCCGATGAAGATTTGAACAGATGTGTTAGGTAGTGTCTCTAGTATGCTCGTCAATCGCTGCACGACGCTCTTCTCAATTCTGAGCGCACGGTGAGCACGTGAAGATGTCTAGAAAATATTGTCTCCCGTGAAGTATGAGGGCCTGGTGAGAGATTTCGCCTGGTGTCATGCAGCCCACGTAAATGTCATGCGTTTCATTCTTCATGACAATTCTCGGCCGCACTCTGCAGGGGCAACGAAGATGGGAAGTGTTTGGTCACCCACAACACAGCTCGTCCTGAGTTTGATCTCTGCTCAGATAAACCGCTGGCTATGAAGACAACGTTTCGGCACAGACAACGAGCTGGAGTCGAGTGTAGAGAATTGGCAGAAAGCACAGTTCAAAATGGTTCAAATGGCTCTGTCTAAGTCGGAACGGTGACTGTGTAAAGAATTAGTTGTAAGATGTAGCAAATTAATGCAAATAAAACTGTTTGATTTTCACAATGGTTTCCATTTCGCGACCGATTGGAACTTATTTTCGGAATACTCTCGTATATCGATTTCAGCAGCACTTTTCCGTCTTCCTTACATCCGACCTCAAGGACTATCTTCCCATTTGTTTAACTTCCTGTCTGGAGAAAACATCAACTCTAGTATCTTACATCTGCATATTTAGCCATACTCCGCTCCACAAGGCACCTCATTTACTTCGTGTTTCCAGTCGCTAGTGTTTTGCGGGAAGGGTGACTGTTGGTAAACCTCCGTACGATCTCGAATCTCGCTAATTTGCCTGTATAATTGAGATATACAGGGCTATTACAAATGATTGAAGCGATTTCATAAATTCACTGTAGCTCCATTCATTGACATATGGTCACGACACACTACAGATACGTAGAAAAACTCATAAAGTTTTGTTCGGCTGAAGCCGCACTTCAGGTTTCTGCCGCCAGAGCGCTCGAGAGCGCAGTGAGACAAAATTGCGACAGGAGCCGGGAAAGCGTATGTCGTGCTTGAAATGCACTCACATCAGTCAGTCATAACAGAGCAACGACACTTCAGGACGAAGTTCAACAAAGATCCACCAACTGCTAACTCCATTCGGCGATGGTATGCGCAGTTTAAAGCTTCTGGATGCCTCTGTAAGGGGAAATCAACGGGTCGGCCTGCAGTGAGCGAAGAAACGGTTGAACGCGTGCGGGCAAGTTTCACGCGTAGCCCGCGGAAGTCGACGAATAAAGCAAGCAGGGAGCTAAACGTACCACAGCCGACGGTTTGGAAAATCTTACGGAAAAGGTTAAAGCAGAAGCCTTACCGTTTACAATTGCTACAAGCCCTGACACTCGATGACAAAGTCAAACGCTTTGAATTTTCAGCGCGGTTGTAACAGCTCATGGAAGAGGATGCGTTCAGTGCGAAACTTGTTTTCAGTGATGAAGCAACATTTTTTCTTATTGGTGAAGTGAACAGACACAATGTGCGAATCTGGGCGGTAGAGAATCCTCACGCATTCGTGCAGAAAATTCGCAATTCACCAAAAGTTAACGTGTTTTGTGCAATCTCACGGTTTAAAGTTTAAGGCCCCTTTTCCTTCTGCGAAAAAGACGTTACAGGACACGTGTATCTGGACATGCTGGAAAATTGGATCATGCACAACTGGAGACCGACAGCGCCGACTTCATCTTTCAACAGGATGGTGCTCCACCGCACTTCCATCATGATGTTCGGCATTTCTTAAACAGGAGATTGGAAAACCGATGGATCGGTCGCGGTGGAGATCATGATCATCAATTCATGTCATGGCCCCCACGCTCTCCCGTCTTAACCCCATGCGATTTCTTTCTGTGGGGTTATGTGAAAGATTCAGTGTTTAAACCTCCTCTACCAAGAAACGTGCCAGAACTGCGAGCTCAGATCAACGATGCTTTCGAACTCATTGATGGGGACATGCTGCGCCGAGTGTGGGAGGAACTTGATTATCGGCTTGATGTCTGCCGAATCACTAAAGGGGCACATATCGAACATTTGTGAAAAAACTTTTTGAGTTTTTGTATGTGTGTGCAAAGCATTGTGAAAATATCTCAAATAATAAAGTTATTGTAGAGCTGTGAAATCGCTTCAGTCATTTGTAATAACCCTGTATGTTCGAAGAAACATGATCCTTGACTCTTCTACGAATGTGCACTCTCTGAATTCTAACGATCAACCACGACGTGATGCACAAAGCCTCTCTTGCAGCGTCTGCCACAGAAACTGGATTAGCATCTCCGTGACGCTTTCCGCGCTCAGTAAACGAACTAGTGACGTAATGCATAGCTCTTCTTCGACTTTTTTCTAATTCCTCTGGCAAGTCATCCGTATAAGGGTCTAGTACTCTGGTACTGATCGAAAGAGCGGTTCGTACGCTATCTCCTTCGTGAGTGGATTATAATTCCTGAGGATTTTTCAAATGAGGCTCAGTCTGGCGTCTGCCTTTCCTACGATTAATTTTACGTAGTCGCCCCACTTTATATCGCTCCCCACCCATCCTACGAGACATTTAATTGCTGTGATAGTTTCCAGTTACCGTTAGGTAATAATGTAATCAGAGACTATTTGATCTTTCCGTCTATTAGTGCTAAACACTTTCCATTTGTTTACGGTGAGAATCAACTGCCAATCCCATCATTAAGAGTTGTTTCTCTGCAGACCTTGCTGCATTTCATTACGACCTTCAAGCATCGCAATTTCACTTCGCACAACAGCGTCAACATTGAACAACATAAGCGGTCATTTATACAATGAAGTGACAAAAGTCATGTGATGCCTCCCAGTATCGTGTCGAACCTTCTTTTGCCACACTTAGTGCGGCAGCTCAAAGTGGCGTGGACTCAAAAAGGCGCTGGAAGGCCCCTATAGAAATACAGAGTCACGCTGCTTCTAGAGCCGTCCATAGCTGCGAAGGTGTTGACGGTGCAGGATTTTGTGCACCTACTGACCTCTCAATTACGTCTCATAAATGTTCGATGACCAAATCATATGCTCGAAATGTACAGAATGTTCTTGAAACCAGTAGTGAACAATTGTGGCTCGGTGACATTGCGCATTGTCATCCATAAAAATTCCATAGTTGTTTGGGAAAGTGCAGTCCGTGAATGGCTGCAAATGACCTCCAAGTAGCCGAGCATAACCAAATTCAATGGCCGCTTCAGTTGGACTGGAGGACCCAGTCCATTCCATGCAAACTCTTGAATCCTGCCTACTCGTTAAATGTGGGGTATCTAGGAAACCTGCTTTGTCGGATTGCTAGAAACGATTCAAGCAAATCGTATTAATGAGTTTTATTACGAAAAAGCCGGCCGGAGTGGCCGTGCGGTTCTACGCGCTACAGTCTGGAACCACATGACCACTACGGTCCCAGGTTCGAATCCTGCCTCACGCATGGATGTGTGTGATGTCCTTAGGTTAGTTAGGTTTAAGTGGTTTTAAGTTTAGGGGGTCTAACCCGTGGTCTAGGGGTAGCGTCTTTGATTCATAATCAAAAACGTCTTCGGTCCAGGGTTCGATCCCCGCCACTGCCTAAATTTTGATAAATAATCAGCATTGGCGGCCGAAGACTTCCGGCATAAAAAGTCAGCCTCATTCTGCCAACGGCCTTGCCAATTGCCCCTAAAGGCGGAAGAATCAGCAATGATCAACGACATGAGGATGCAGAAGGCAATGGAAACCACTACATTAAAGACACGTAACCTGTATCCACAGGATATGTGGCCTGTAATTGAAGAAGTGTCATGATGATCTCTCCACTAGCAAAAGATTCCGGAATAGTTCCCCATTCGGATCTCCGAGAGGGGACTGCCAAGGGGGAGGTTACCATGAGAAAAAGATTGAATAATCAACGAAAGGATAACGTTCTACGAGTCGGGGCGTGGAATGTCAGAAGCTTGAACGTGGTAGGGAAACTAGAAAATCTGAAAAGGGAAGTGCAAAGGCTCAATCTAGACATAGTAGGGGTCAGTGAAGTGAAGTGGAAGGAAGACAAGGATTTCTGGTCAGATGAGTATCGGGTAATATAAACAGCAGCAGAAAATGGTATAACAGGTGTAGGATTCGTTATGAATAGGAAGGTAGGGCAGAAGGTGTGTTACTGTGAACAGTTCAGTGACCGGGTTGTTCTAATCAGAATCGACAGCAGACCAACACCGACAACGATTGTTCAGGTATACATGCCGACGTCGCAAGCTGAAGATGAACAGATAGAGAAAATGTATGAGGATATTGAAAGGGTAATGCAGTATGTAAAGGGGGACGAAAATCTAATAGTCATGGGCGACTGGAATGCAGTTGTAGGGGAAGGAGTAGAAGAAAAGGTTACAGGAGAATGTGGGCTTGGGACATGGAATGAAAGAGGAGAAAGACTAATTGAGTTCTGTAACAAGTTTCAACTAGTAAAAGCGAATACCCTGTTCAAGAATCACAAGAGGAGGAGGTATACTTGGAAAAGGCCGGGAGATACGGGAAGATTTCAATTAGATTACATCATGGTCAGACAGAGATTCCGAAATGAGATACTGGATTGTATGGCGTACCCAGGAGCAGATGTAGACTCAGATCACAATATAGTAGTGATGAAGAGTAGGCTGAAGTTCAAGACATTAGTCAGGAAGAATCAATATGCAAAGAAGTGGGATACGGAAGTACTAAGGAATGACGAGATACGTTTGAAGTTCTCTAAAGCTATAGATACAGCAATAAGGAATAGCGCAGTAGGCGTACAGTTGAAGAGGAATGGACATCTCTAAATAGGGCCATCACAGAAGGAAAACATAGGTACAAAGAAGGTAGCTGCGAAGAAACCATGGGTAACAAGAAATACTTCAGTTGATTGATGAAAGGAGGAAATACAAACATGTTCCTGGAAAATCAAGAATACAGAAATACAAGTCGCTGAGGAATGAAATAAATAGGAAGTGCAGGGAAGATAAGACGAAATGGCTGCAGGAAAAATGTGAAGACATCGAAAAAGATATGATTGTCGGAAGGACAGACTCAGCATACAGGAAAGTCAAAACAACCTTTGGTGACATTAAGAGCAACGGTGGTAACATTAAGAGTGCAACGGGAATTCCACTGTTAAATGCAGAGGAGAGAGCAGATAGGTGGAAAGAATACATTGAAAGCCTCTATGAGGGTGAAGATTTGTCTGATGTGATAGAAGAAGAAACAGGAGTCGATTTAGAAGATATAGGGGATCCAGTATTAGAATCGGAATTTAAAAGAGCTTTGGAGGACTTACGGTCAAATAAGGCAGAAGGGATAGATAACATTCCATCAGAATTTCTAAAATCATTGGGGAAAGTGGCAACAAAACGACTATTCACGTTGGTGTGTAGAATATATGAGTCTGGCGACATACCATCTGACTTTCGGAAAAGCATCATCCACACAATTCCGAAGACGGCAAGAGCTGACAAGTGCGAGAATTATCGCACAATCAGCTTAACAGCTCATGCATCGAAGCTGCTTACAAGAATAATATACAGAAGAATGGAAAAGAAAATTGAGAATGCGCTAGGTGACGAACAGTTTGGCTTTAGGAAAAGTAAAGGGACGAGAGAGGCAATTCTGACGTTACGGCTAATAATGGAAGCAAGGCTAAATAAAAATCAAGACACTTTCATAGGATTTGTCGACCTGGAAAAAGCGTTCGACAATATAAAATGGTGCAAGCTGTTCGAGATTCTGAAAAAAGTAGGGGTAAGCTATAGGAAGAGACGGGTCATATACAATATGTACAACAACCAAGAGGGAATAATAAGAGTGGACGATCAACAACGAAGTGCTCGTATTAAGAAGGGTGTAAGACAAGGCTGTAGCCTTTCGCCCCTACTCTTCAATCTGTACATCGAGGAAGCAATGATGGAAATAAAAGAAAGGTTCAGGAGTGGAATTAAAATACAAGGTGAAAGGATATCAATGATACGATTCGCTGATGACATTGCTATCCTGAGTGAAAGTGAAGAATAATTAAATGATATGCTGAACGGAATGAACAGTCTAATGAGTACACAGTATGGTTTGAGAGTAAATCGGAGAAAGACGAAGGTAATGAGAAGTAGTAGAAATGAGAACAGCGAGAAACTTAACATCAGGATTGATGGTCACGAAGTCAGTGAAGTTAAGGAATTCTGCTACCTAGGCAGTAAAATAACCAATGACGGACGGAGCAAGGAGGACATCAAAAGCAGACTCGCTATGGCAAAGAAGGCATTTCTGGCCAAGAGAAGTCTACTAATATCAAATACCAGCCTTAATTTGAGGAAGAAATTTCTGAGGATGTACGTCTGGAGTACAGCATTGTATGGTAGTGAAACATGGACTGTGGGAAAACCGGAACAGAAGAAAATCGAAGCATTTGAGATGTGGTGCTATAGACGAATGTTGAAAATTAGGTGGACTGATAAGGTAAGGAATGAGGAGGTTCTACGCAGAATCGGAGAGGAAAGGAATATGTGGAAAACACTGATAAGGAGAAGGGACAGGATGATAGGACATCTGCTAAGACATGAAGAATGACTTCCATGGTACTAGAGGGAACTGTAGAGGGCAAAAACTGTAGAGGAAGACAGAGATTGGAATACGTCAAGCAAATAATTGAGGACGTAGGTTGCAAGTGCTACTCTGAGATGAAGAGGTTAGCACAGGAAAGGAATTCGTGGCGGGCCGCATCAAACCAGTCAGAAAGGTTGAACAGATGTGTCGCAAGCAAAGGGCGACAGACAAAGTAAACAATGTTGTTCAGTATATAAAATTCCTAAGTCGCTGGTCTTGAAGTGCCTAATCTTGAACCTGTTGCAGAACTGGGCCGCGACTTCCTTTCACTCATCTAATACTTTCCCCTCTTTGGGGAAGTGTGGGGGGGGGGGGGGGAGTTCGTAGCCTTGCGGCTTTTACTCCACTTTGGTGTGTGTTTATTCTATGTTTTTTTGGTTGTCTGTGTGATGTGATGATCGTTCTGTATGTGTCTGGTACTCGCCTGGGGTTTACGAGATCACTGATATTATGGGGGAGGGAAGAGGATCAGGAATTGGACATTGGGATTTTCTCTTCGACTTAGTCGTCGAAGATCATCATTGGGCGTTTGTGCTTGTCACGGGACATGTCATACCGTCCTAGGGAGTGGATGACGTTTCCTGACCTGGAAGAGCTTTTATAGAAGTCCCTTGCCAGATCCTGGAAGCGCTCTTTTAGAAGTGGGATTTCAGCAGCGGCGTGCAGATCGTCAGTAGGGAATCCGAGGGGTAGGTGCAGTGCCCTCCTGAGGGCGCGGTTCTGCAGCCTCTGGAGTTTGTCCAGGTGCTGCTTCTCTGCGTATCCGCAAACAGGGCTTGCATACTCCATTACTGGCCGTATCAGGGCCTGATACGCGTTCACACCCACAGAGCAGGGAAGGGAACTGGTTGAGCTGAGGATTGGGTATAGAGTGGACATTCTGGCGCAGACCTTCCTGTGGGCGGGGGTGTTGAGGAGGTCTGCGCCTTCCGAGCCTCCGAGTGATCAGCATAGCCGGCGTCTTTTCAGAATTGATGGTAATGCGCCAGCGACGGGCCCAAGTTTCTGTGTCATCTAAAACCGTTTGTAGCCCACGAATGACCAGGTCCTTGTTCGCATTTCGTATGTAGACCTGTCGGCACGGCGCTTATATCCTCTTCGCGTAGAGGCAGCTGCCGTCGCGTTGTCCTGGAGAGGGGTCGATCAGCCAGCATTTGGCTGACGTCTTCTTCACAGCCATCTCCGTTTCCGACTGGCGTGCCGGCGCTTGACTTTACGCCGTAACACTAACAGAGCCCACACAGAGCCAACACCAGCTTGGGCAGTGCCTTGTTGAAAACTTGGGTCCATGGCTTCGTGGGGTTTTCGCCTCACTCGAACCCCCCCCCCCCCCCCCCCATCGTCTCCTGCCAACTGAAATCCGGACTCATCTGACCAGGCCACGGTTTTCCAGTCGTCTAGGGTCCAAACGGGATGTTCACGAGCCCAGAAGAGGCGCTGCAGGCGATGTCCTGCTATTAGCGAAGGCACTCGTGTCGGTCTTCTGCTGCCATAGCCCATTAAAGCCAAATTTCTCCGCACTGTTCTAACGGATACGTTTTTCGTACGTTCCACATTGATTTCCGCGGTTATTTAAGGCAGAGTTGCTTGCATGTTAACACTGGCAACTTAACGTAAATGCCGCTTTTCTCGGTCGTTAAGTGAAGGCCTCGGCCACAGCGTTGTCCGTGGTGAGAGGTAATGTCTGAAATTTGGTATTCTCGGTTCGTTATTGACAGGAGGAGGAGAAGATTAGTGTTTAACGTCCCGTCGACAACTACGTCATTAGAGACGGAGAACAAGCTCGGACTACGGGAGTATGGGGAAGGAAATTGGCCGTGCTCTTTCAAAGGGACCATCGTTTTTGACACTGTGGATCTCGGAATATTGAAATCCCTAACGATTTCCGACATGAAATGTCCGATGCGTATAGCTCCAACTACCATTCCGCGTTTAAAGTCTGTTAATTCCCATTGTTTGGCCATAACCACGTCGGAAATCGTTCCACATGAATCACCTGAGTACAAATGAAGTTCCGCCAATTCACTGCCATTTTATACCTTGTGTGCGCGGTATTACTACATTCTGTACATGTGCATATCGCTATCCCATGACTTCTGTCACCTCACAGTATAAGAGTACCGTGAACAGTAATGGTCCTATAGTACTCCCTCTTCAGTCGAATCACAAAGCTTGTCTGATATTCGATACACTCCTATTTTGCACGACAGTACGGAAATGTATCGAACGCCTTCCGGATGTCAAGGAACATTGCATTAACATTGGCGCCGGTTATCTGCTGCTTTCTGCGGGTCGTGGACGAACATCACGTGCTTAGCATTGGTTTGTCGCCCTGTCAAGAGCAAATAGCGCTAGTACTCTGAGTTCATTCGGAAGACTGGTTTGAAGCAGCTTTTTATGGTAGTCATTGTCGTGCAAGCATTCGTATCCTCTACATTGTTTACCATTCACACTACCCTTCATCTACAAACGGATGATCCCTTGATGCCTCAGATTGTGCCCTATAAACCGATTCATTCTTTTAGTCAAGTTGTATCATAACGTTAATTTATGCACAGATCGGTTCAGTAGCTCCGTGTAGGTTATTCCATCTATCCATTTGATCTTCGGTATTCCTCCATATCACCACATTTCGATAGATTCTGTCCTCTTCTTGTCAGAATTTTTTATCGTCCGTGTTTCCGTAAAACCAACGGCCTTGCCGCAGTGGTAAAATTAGTTTCCGTCAGATCACCGAAGTTAACCGCTGTCGGGCTTCGTTAGCACTTGTATGGGTCACCGCCCAGGTCTGCCGAATGCTGTTGGCAAGCAGGATGCATTCGGCCCTTTTGAGACCAATTGAGGAGCTATTTGATTCAGGAGTAGAGGCACGGGTCACGAAAACTGAGAGTGGTGTGTTGACCACATATCCCTCCGTATCCACATCAGGTGACGCCTAAGGGCTAAAGATGACACAGCGGCCGGTCGGCATCATTGGGCCTTAAAGGCCTGTTGTGGCGGTGTTTGTTTATCTCATACTTTCGTAAAGGGCTACACTCCAGTGAAATAGCTTCAGAAAAGACTTCCAAACATATAAATTTATAGTTCATGTTAACAAATGTCTGTTTGGTTATTATCAGTGGTTTTGATGCAAAACTGACTTGCTACTTTCAGCGTCTCATTTCCTAGTCTAATTTCCTCAACGATGCCTGATCCGATTGTATTCCATTACCGATGTTTTTTACGTTGGTCTTATAACCTCTTTCCCTGGCAAAATCCACTCTAACTACTCTTCCAAGTCTTTTGCGTTAACTGGCGTCCGCATACCTCAGAGTTTTAATATCTTCTCGCTGAACCTTAACTCTTTTTCCACATTTCTCCTTGGTTTCCTTCAGTGCTTGTCCATTGCAGAAATGCAATAACACCGTGGGTACAATAAAACTCTGTCTCATATCCTTCTCAAATACTGTTTCCTTTTCATGCCTTCCGACTCTTACAACTGCAGTTTGTTTTGAGTACAAGTTCTAGATAACCTTTCGCTTCCCTATTTTCAATTTATCTTTTAAGGTAAGTGAGGGGGTCAGTATTCTCTCGTGCGGCTCTAATCTGGATTCGATTCTGCATAAGGTTACCATATTCTGAAACCACATAATGAGGATGGCCTCAATGATTTTAGGACGGTTCTAGTCTGGATCCATATAGTGGTACTAGAATTTTATCTTTGTTTTAAATAAAACTGTATGATTGTCGTGGCTCTTATCTCCATCGTAGCCCAGGTAATCGGCGCTAGACTGAAATGTTTTTTGGTTCTGAACATGGAAGTATGATTGTCTATTGAGACCTGAACTAATCCCTATAGGACTGCCGACTGAAACTAGTTTACCTCAATTTTATGTTCCGATATGGTTATATTACATGCCAAACAAACGTAATGCAACTGGATTAATACACTAGTTCGCTAAAAATACGTGCATCGCACAAAAATAAATTAACTGAAAATCAGAGGTGAGGCCCACTATCACAGGCACGGAACGTAGACATCACACCTGTCTCTAAGCCAAAAAGATCGAAATTTCGACTGTAAGCAATATAAATCGATATTTTGCATAACAGATCAATTGCAAGCAAATAACAAACGATGTAATTCAGGAACCGAAATAAAAGGTATACAAATTGTTGAGTGTATGAGATAAAAATAAAAATTACAATATCTTAATTCCCAAAACTAAAAAAGAAGACATTAGCAGAAATCGTAAAAATGTACACTACTGGTCATTAAAATTGCTACACCACGAACATGACGTGCTACAGAAGCGAAATTTAACCGACAGGAAGATGTTTGATATGCAAATGATTAACTTTTCAGAGCATTCACACAAGGTTGGCGCCGATGGCGACATCTACAACGTGCTGACATGAGGAAAGTTTCCAACCGATTTATCATACACAAACAGCAGTTGACCGGCGTTTCCTGGTGAAACGTTGTTGTAATACCTCGTGTAAGGAGGAGAAATGCGTACCATCACGTTGCCGACTTTGATAAAGGTCGGATTGTAGCCTATCGCGATTGCGGTTTATCGTATCGCAACATTGCTGCTCGCGTTGGTCGAGATCCAATGACTGTTATCAGAATATGGAATCGGTGGGTTCAAGAGGGTAATACGGAACGCCGTACTGGATCCCAACGGCCTCGTATCACCAGCAGTCGAGATGACAGGCGTCTTATCCACATGGCTGTAACGGATCGTGCAGCCACGTCTCGATCCCTGAGTCAACCATCTGCACGAACAATTCGACGACGTATGCAGCAGCTAGGAGACCATGGCTGCAGCTACCCTTGACGCTGCATCACAGACAGGAGCGCCTGCGATGGTGTACCCAACGACGAACCTGGTTGCACGAATGGCAAAAAGTCATTTTTTTCGGATGAATCCAGGTTCTGTTTACAGCATCATGATGGTCGCATCCGTGTTTGGCGACATCGCGGTGAACGCACATTGGAAGCGTGTATTCGTCATCGCCATACTGGCGTATCACCCGGCGTGATGGTATGGGGTGCCATTGGTTACACGTCTCGGTCACCTCTTGTTCGCATTGACGGCACTTTGAACAGTGGACGTAACATTTCAGATGTTACGGGCCTTTCCGGATACAGAATATGTTCGACTGCTGCCCTGGGCAGCACATTCTCCAGATCTTTCACCAATTGAAAACGTCTGGGCAATGGTGGCCGACCAACTGGCTCGTCACAATACGTCAGTCACTACTCTTGATGAACTGTGGTATCGTGTTGAAGCTGCATGGGCAGTTGTGCCTGTACACGCCATCCAAGCTCTGTTTGACTCAATTCCCAGGCGTATCAAGGCCGTTATTACTGCCAGAGATGGTTGTTCTGGGTACTGATTTCTCAGGATCTATGCATCCAAATTGCGTGAAAATGTAATCACATGTCAGTTCTAGTATAATATATTTGTCCAATGAATACCCGTTTATCATCTGCATTTCTTCTTGGTGTAGCAATTTTAGTGGCTAGTAGTGTATGTAAACACTACATTAAGAGTCGAGAATGTTGACATGTTCGCATAAATGCGGACATATAGTAACCCTAATTCTGCAGCCGCGTTGCAATTTCCATGCTCCGACATAGGTCCAGCTTCGCGAGATGCGTCGTGTGGCGCGACTGGACAAAGGGAAGCCGTTGTCTCGGCGCGGCCGCATCTGTTATGGCAAAACCGGACGCCACGTGCGGGCGGTGTGGTCTGCCTGCGGAAAGGCGAGCCGCGCCGCTGAAAACCAATCCGCGAACCGCCCGGCACCTGTCTCCCACGCAGCTGCCGCTACGCCGCAGCGCCGATCAGGCGTAACCATGCGGCGCACCCTGACCATAACACCGGAGACCGCTGCTCGTTCAGAATCACACTAGCGGAGTTTTAATCTTAGTCATCCTACCGTCCTTGAAGTAACGATTGTTAATACAATGATGTACATAACTTGAAGACGAAAGTAGCTTTCGCACTATGTGCAACTGCCAAACGATTAAACTTGCATCATACATCGAAAGAGCTGCTACAGTATAGTACAGTATAATAGAGAAGGCAACTCTTAGAAATACACTATGAGATGAACAGAAAAAATGCGAGAGCAATTCGGAATGTGAGGTCCGATAGGCTGCGAAAATCCGATAAAGCAATGAATAGATGTGATGGGCAGTGTCTGAAGTGTGCTAGCCGACAGTCGATCGCGTCACGTCAGTCTTTTCAGTTATGACTAGTGGCAGTGTCTCCCACCATGTGTGGGAGCTCACTGAAAGGTTTCGCCTGATTTCATGCAACCCCACATAACGTACCTGTCATGCATTTCCTTCTTCATGACAGTTCTCGTCTGCACACGCCAAGGATAGTGAGGATGCACCTGCAGCGTTCACGGTGATCACCCACTGTACTGCCGAGACTTGGCTCCCTCTGACATTCACCACTGGTCACGTGACCAGCTCGCTATAAGGAAAGGATTTTGACACAGACAACGAACTGCAGACCAGCTTAGAGAAGTGGCAGAAAACACAGGCGGCTCCCTTCATTGACGAGGGTATTGCAAAGCTGGTACAATGCTACTATAGATGTCTATGTCGTATAGAAGTTGCTGCAAACCGTTGCAAATAAAACAGCTTTGATTTTAACTGTGCTTTACATTTCACCATCGACCTAATCTTACATTCTCCATAACCCTCGTAATTAAAGTCACTGCGATTCACGATGATCTCCTAGCCATTCTTGTTAATAGGGTGTGTAATCACCATGGGTGGAAATGCATGCTCCTATGCTGGCTACAAGGTTGGTAAGAAGTTCTTGTGGTAGGGCATTATAATTCTCCACCACTGCAGTTGACAAATGCTTGATAGTCGTTGGTTCATGTGGACGTGCTGGAATATGTTGCCCCAACGCATTTGATATATGCTCGAAAGGATTTAACTTGGGATAACTGGCAGGCCAGCCCATTCCCCAAATATCCTCTTATTCCAAGTCCTCCTCCGCCTGCGCAGTTCTATGTAGTCACACACTGTCTGGGCCGAAAGTACTCTTGAAAAGACATGGGAAATGAGTACAATGTCGCAACTATGTTGACCAATGAGTGTACCATACTCTAAGATTTGGAGGTCAGTATGCCCGTGCAACATAATGCCTTCCCAACCTGTAATACGAAAACGGTCATGTCTGATAAAGTTCCTGAGTGCATAACGTGTTCCCACTTCTCGCCATATGAGAGTACGTCCAGCAATGTCAAATGACTGTATTGATAGTCCTGGTGTTCTAGTATGGGAAGGCATAATGCTGCATGGGCGTATTGATCTCCAAATATTTGAACACGGCACACTCATTAAAAATTATTCCGTTCCATCTTGGCGTGGTGATACAGTAACCTTCTCTTGCTACTATTCAAAAGACAGTCGCAGGTTGCACAGTGTTCTTTATTAACTCAAGAACGACGCGTTTCTGGTGGATGGGGCATCATCGGGTTATATTAAAAAAACCGAAATTTTCTGCCAAAAAGCATCCATCAAGAAGACATGATATTAACATAGTAAAAGGCAGCATGATGGGTGCGATGACAGGCATATCAGCGCAGAATAGGACCTCGGGCGCGCAAACCGTAAACAAAGCCGTATATTACAACGGCCCCTGAGGCTCGTCCGTATGCATTATGTGAATACGGACTGTCTTCTAGGGCCGTTGTAGTGTACCGCTGTGTTCACAGTTTCGTAATGTCCAGGGACCATTATGAATCGTGGTGACTTCAGAGCAATTATTGTCTTTGTATAGAAGTATCATTTCTGTTCGTCTCATTGCGTATTTCTTTGAGCAGCAGTTCTTTCTACGTGTTGCCCAAGTTTCATCGAGATGTATTACTTGGCAATGCCACATCATACGATCTCGAATTAGAATGGTTGTAACACAGGGATGTAGTCTTTCGCCCCTACTGTTCAATCAATACATCGAAGAAGGAATGACGGAAATAAAACAACGGGTACAGAGTAGAATCAAAATTCAAGATTATCAGTGATAAGATTCGCTGGTGACATTGCTGTCCTGAGTGATAGTGAAGAAGAATTATAGGATCTGCTGAACATAATGGAGAGTCTAATGAGTACAGAATACTGACTGAGAGTAAATCGAGGAAAGATGAAAGGAGCTAGAAGTAGCAGAAATGAGAACAGCGAGGAGCATGACGATTGGTGATAACGAAGGAGATGAAGTTGAAGAATTCTTCTACCTAGGCATCAAAACAACCCATGACCGACGGAGCAAGGAGGACATAAAAACAGACTAGTACTGCCAAAAAGCGCATTCCCGTCGGGATAAGTCTACTAGTGGGCCTTAATTTGAGGAAGAATTTTCTGAGAATGCACGTTTAGAGGACAGCACTGTGCGGTAGTGAAACATGGATTGTGGGAATATCGGAAAAGACGAGAATCTAACATTCTAGACGTGGTGCTACGGAAGAATGTTGAAAATTAGGTGGACTGGTATAGTAAGGAATGGGGAAGTTCTCCGGAGGATAAGCAGGGAAAGAAATCGTATCCGTCATATCCTTCGGAACTCATCATGATGCAAATTTTTTCATGATCAGAAGCTCCTCCATGACGTGAAACACAGTCACATACGGTAATCTTGTTTCTTTGGTCATCTCACCAATCTTTTGGTGTCGGACGCTGTCCAGTAACGCATTAAGAACAGACATTACTTCTTTTCTGACGTTGAGGTGAACTGGCCGACGAATGTCTTCCACATTTTGGCGAACCTCCTTGAAAGCTTTTACCCTTCTGGACGCTATTCTGTAAGGTTGCACAGATTCTCCGCAAGCTTCTTTGAGACCTTGTTAACAATATCGTGCTGTACGTCCTCTGGCACTTTGAATGTTTATTCAACCTCGTTCTGGTTACTTCTAAGACATCGAAACAGGATTAAACTCGACCGTCCGTTACACTAGGTTCTGTTCTTCTCGTAACAGCGCATTTACTTGGTAGGGTTCACTTGCTCAGAAGTACAATAGACATTCGTAACTAAGGCGTGGTACAAACGACATTATTTGGATAAGGGTGCTTTTTTATGACGAAAGTCTTTGGCAGCCATTGTTGATGTTTTTTTTGTGAATTTAAGCGGTGGCCGGTTCGAACCCGGGAACGAAGACATCAACGATCCCTTGACCACGGGTGTTTGGAACATAATGAATGCGAATGAGAGGATGTATTCTTACGCTGGACGACAGATGAACCAATCGAATGAGTCACACTTGAAACGCAAATCAAAAGAAAAGCATTTTTACGAGACACCACGGTGATCTTAAGTTCGTCAGAACCTCAGCAGTGTGAAAGCTATGGTGATAATCGGGTACGATTGTGATGGTGTTACCCGAAGCATATTGTTCTCCAGAGGCAGAACGTCAATGAGATGTATTACTCCTCATTTTTGGAACAGACCTGCGACTATCTTTGGAAAGAAGAATCGATGTTTACTACAGGTACCCGTCATATTGTTGGATAGTGCTCAGATATATACAGAGCAAGCTGTGATTGATTTTTTCGATGGATGGGGCAGGGGAATGCTGTACAGTCCTCTATACTCTTGCACTTAAGCTCTTCTGAACTGCTAGGGTGAAAAAGGAACTTTCTAGTACTGGCGCCAAAACTGCCACAGAGATTCTTCGGCCAATAGATTGCTCCATTTGAACTATCAGCAGAAATGCCACTGCCTAATACATACTACGACTTCCACATCGCTGGCAACTGGTTATACATGATACTGCTGACTACTCTAAAGGAGAATTAAATTGAAACATCTAGCTATTTTATATCAGTTTAAATAAAAAGCTGCCAGTTTTACAGCAGTCAGTGGCCTTTCCATAATGGTAACGCCGGTTCTCGTCAAATCACCGACGTTAAGCGCTGTCGGGCTTGAACTAACACTTGGATATGTGACCATGCAATTGGCAAACAGTCCTGTGAGGCCAGTGGAGGAGCTACTTGGCTGAAAACTGACAACGGCCGGGAGAGTCGTGTGCTAACCGCATGCCCCGTCACCTACGCACCCAGTGACACCTATGTCTGAGGACGACAAGGCGGTCGGTCGGTACCATTTGGCCTTGCGAGGCCTTTTCGGTTGGGGAGTTAGTATTCAGGTACTACGACTCGTGAAACACGCGAGTATATCCACTCTATTAGGCAATTTGTTAACCCAACAAACATCCCAGCACATACTATTAGAAAGTTATTGAATCGAACTCATAAAAGCGATTTTTTTGGGAGTAACTAGTCAGCATTTATGACACGGTTCTACTTAACGAGGTGTTCCATAAACCAATCGGTGATCTATCATGTATGGCCTCATTAGACATCTAGAACTTACGTACTAATGTCCCTGTCGTCAAAGCGATTGAAGCTATTCGAGCAGATTTCCGCAAAGATATAAGTGCGGGAGACTTCATCGAAATTATCGAACTACTGCCTGATTAAATGAGAAGATACTACACACATCCAAAAAAGTTTTGCGTCACCCTGGTTCCCAAAACTTCTAAGATAGACGTTAACTGTGGATATTTTATCACAGATACGGTTCGTTTGACTGTTCAGAGATGTCACTAAACCCTTCCAAAGATGTAAAGAACCATGCATAAGCAGCGCCTATTAGACGGAGGGGGTCCGACAGCCGATCAGTTCCAGTCATCCCACCAGGAAGGAGGTACACAGCTCGAGTTGTCTGTAGTCCAACCATGCGAAGACGGTCAATGCCGCTATTCGATCGCGTCCGCATTGTTACTTTGAGCCAGGTACGGCTCTCAAAAAGGGAAGTGTCCAGGCGTCTCGGTGTGAACCAAAGCGATGTTGTTCGGACGTGGAGGAGATACAGAGAGACAGGAACTGTCGATGACATGCATAGCTCAGACCGCCCAAGGACTACTACTGCAGTGGATGACCGCTGCCTACGGATTATGGCTCGGAGGAACGTTGACAGTATCGCCACCATGTTGAATAATGGTTTTCGTGCAGCCACAGGAAGTCGTGTTACTACTCAATAGGCTGCGTGATACACAACTTCATTCCCGACGTCCATGGCGAGTTCCATCTTTGTAACCACGACACCATGCGGCGCTGTACAGATAGGCCCAACAACATACCGAATGGACCGCTCAGGATTGGCATCACATTCTCCTCGCCGATGAGTGTCGCATATGCCTTCAGACAGTCGTCGGAGACGTGTTTGGAGCAACCTGGTCAGGCTGAACGCCTTAGACACACGGCCAGCGAGTGCAGCAAGGTGGGAGTTCCCTGCTGTTTTCGGGTGGCATTATGTGGGGCCGCTGGTGCTCATGGAAGGCTCCGTAACGGCTGTACGATACGTGAATGCTATCCTCCGACCGACAGTACAACCATATCGGCAGCATATTGGCGAGGCATTCGTCTTCATGGACGACAATTCGTGCCCCCATCGTGCACATCTCGTGACTTACTTCATTCAGGATAACGACATCGCACGACTAGAGTGGCCACCGTTTTCTCCAGACATGAACCCTATCGAACATGCCTGGGATAGAGGCATCCACGCCGAATCGCCATTGCGAAGTGGGACAATCTGGACCAACTGTGCCTTGATAAACTTGTGGATAGTATGCCACGACGAATACAGGCATGCATCAATGCAAGAGGACGTGCTACTGGGTATTAGAGGTACCAGTGTGTACAGCAATGTGGACCACCACCTCTGAAGGTCTCGCTGTATGGTGGTACAACATGTAATGTGTGGTTTTCTTGAGCAGTAAAAAGGGCGGAAATCATGATAATGTTGATCTCTATTCCAATTTTCTCTACAGGTTCCGTAACTCTCGGGACCGAGGTAATGCAATTTTTTTTTTTTTGATGTGTGTAGTACCCTATGAAACATAACGCTAATAATGCTTAACGCCACTTCTAGCCTTTATAATTAGTTCAGTTCAGCTTGGAAGAGGGTCTGTAAGTTTCTCCAGGTTAGTCATACCCAGCTGAAACCACTCAATGATGATTTAATTTCACAGAGCTACAAAATTGTGAAGATGTCTGTTGCTGCGTTTTACCTGCTGTCCCAGTCCCAGAAATGTTCTGTAGCATTAAGATCGGATGATTTATGGGTCAGTCGAGGTACATTAGAGTGCCTGATCGTTCACCAAACAAGCAACGTAAGCTTGCAGCCATGTAAATACGGCTGTCGCGATTTTGGAAGACGTAGCGTCCACAGCTTACTCATGATGGGAATGTAGGAAAGGCAACACTTGGTCACTGATAATGTGTATTTAAACACCTTGGTTCATGGTCACAATATTCTGAATCAGTGGGTCCGAGTCATGGTACAGAAAACAACATCAATAACGTCACATGAGCCTGAACTTCAGCCTCTAGACACAGCCTTCTTACGTTCTCGGTGGACTCGAAGCTTCTCATCATTGTAAAAGAGACAAAACTGTGGTCCATCAAACCATGCTTCATGTCTCCAAACAGCTACTGTCAATTTTTGCGTTATTTGGACCTCAGAAGACATGATGTACCATTGCAAGCAATGGCATTTTGCCAAATAATCCACAGGAAATATCCTACAGCTCCCTCAGTGCCAGGTACGTGTATCAGACGTTCTGTGCAATGGCGTTACATACCATGGTATCGGAGTACGTGAGGCCACATTGACATTCAAAGGCGCAATCGCGAGTGAAGCCTTGTAAACTTGCCACCCACTCCCGATTAGTCTGTCCCATTGCACGTCTTGTCCGGAAAAATTGGTACCGCTTTGCCACAACATTAATAGTCTGTTTGTAATAGGCATCCAATTGCTGACAGAACCTCTTCATATGACAAAGTAGCTATTTCTCGTCGGGGAAACAACCTGACTATCACACAATATGTGGACACTCCGACACACGCTAAGAGAAAAGGTTGCCGCTCGTTACCTTGAATCCTGTAGGCGGCGAGATGAAAGTCAAATTGTCGCGAACACTCCGTCCATCTTTCCAATGCAGAATCAAAGGCTCGAAACGGAGGTGCTACTGCATGCTGGGGCTGCAATAGCGGTGGCGCGCTGGCGGCCGCATCTTGTTGTACCGCACGCTGACCTTGGACGAGTTGTCTGAGTGCATCCAGTAACGCCTGCGTTTGCTGATTCTACAAGGGGCAAAACTCTGACAGTGCGTCTGGTGATTGTGGCGTAGCCATTGTACAAATGAAACCAGGGCAAACTCAACTGGGCACTATGGGAGCTACGCAAACCACATTCACACACATTCACTCGTCCGTCCTGCGTCGATAATCCGTCCAACTGTATAGTTCGTTAGAAGACAAGAAAAACACACCTTTTATCTTTGTATCACAGTTAACCAATTAGCAGGAGACTCGTCACCATTTTGTTATGTATGAGGTGGAGCTATGGGCCTCATGGAAAAAGGGGTGACCCACTTGAGTCACTCAATTTCACTCTTAGCCTGATTACAAAGGGTGGCCATTAAGTGCAGGCGTTGATCACGTAGGCTGACGCGAGGATCAATGAACTGTACTTGACGGGATGTATCTGGAACATCTTAGGTGATTAGAAAGTTAGCAGACAGGAATACAATTAATTACTTAGCTTTAATTCAGTATCAGCAGTGAACGTCTATCTTGACTTTATACAATAATATTTACAAGTGCAGTTATAGACTGAACTGAGAATACTTCTTTACAATTCTGATTGCTTCACACAAATAGATCAATTGTGAATGCATAAACTGTAGCCGGCCGCTGTGGCCGAGAGGGTCTAGGCGCTCAGTCCGGAACCGCGCGACTGCTACGGTCGCAGGTTCCAATCCTGCCTCGGGCATGGATGTGTGTGATTTATTTAGGTTAGTTAGGTTTAAGTAGTTCGAGGTTCTAGGGGACTGATGACCACAGATGTTTTCCCATAGTGCTCAGAGCCATTTGAACCATAAACTGTATGTGAGGCCTGGCTAGGTCGTAGCTACATCTACATCTACATCTACATCCATACTCCGCAAGCCACCTGACGGTGTGTGGCGGAGGGTACCTTGAGTACCTCTATCGGTTCTCCCTTCTATTCCAGTCTCGTATTGTTCGTGGAAAGAAGGATTGTCGGTATGCTTCTGTGTGGGCTCTAATCTCTCTGATTTTATCCTCATGGTCTCTTCGCGAGATATACGTAGGAGGGAGCAATATACTGCTTGATTCTTCGGTGAAGGTATGTTCTCGAAACTTTAACAAAAGCCCGTACCGAGCTACTGAGCGTCTCTCCTTCAGAGCCTTCCACTGGAGTTTATCTATCATCTCCGTAACACTTTGGCGATTACTAAATGATCCTGTAACGGAGCGCGCTGCTCTCCATTCTCTATCTCTTCTATCAACTCTATCTGGTACGGATCCCACACTGCTGAGCAGTGTTCAATCAGTGGGCGAACAAGCGTACTGTAACCTACTTCCTTTGTTTTCGGATTGCATTTCCTTAGGATTCTTCCAATGAATCTCAGTCTGGCACCTGTTTTACCAACGATCAACTTTATATGATTATTCCATTTTAAATCACTCCTAATGCGTACTCACAGATAATTTATGGAATTAACTGCTTCCAGTCGCTGACCTGCTATTTTGTAGCTAAATGAAAGGGATCTATCTTTCTATGTATTCGCAGCACATTACACTTGTCTACATTGAGATTCAATTGCCATTCCCTGCACCATGCGTCAATTCGCTGCAGATCCTCCTGCATTTCAGTACAACTTTCCATTGTTACAACCTCTCGATACACCACAGCATCATCTGCAAAAAGCCTCAGTGAACTTCCGATGTCATCCACAAGGTCATTTATGTATATTGTGAATAGTAACGGTCCTATGACACTCCCTTGCGGCACACCTGAAATCGCTCTTACTTCGGAAGACTTCTCTCCATTGAGAATGACATGCTGCGTTCTGTTATCTAGGAACTCTTCAATCCAATCACACAATTTGTCTGATAGTCCATATGCTCTTACTTTGTTCATTAAACGACTACTGACTTAGCCGGAGGCTATGCTAACTATCTCTGCAAATGAGATCTCTGAAGCTATAACAAGTGAACCATTCCTACACTTCTGGAAATGGAAAAAAGAACACATTGACACCGGTGTGTCAGACCCACCATACTTGCTCCGGACACTGCGAGAGGGCTGTACAAGCAATGATCACACGCACGGCACAGCGGACACACCAGCAACCGCGGTGTTGGCCGTCGAATGGCGCTAGCTGCGCAGCATTTGTGCACCGCCGCCGTCAGTGTCAGCCAGTTTGCCGTGGCATACGGAGCTCCATCGCAGTCTTTAACACTGGTAGCATGCCGCGACAGCGTGTACGTGAACCGTATGTGCAGTTGACGGACTTTGAGCGAGGGCGTATAGTGGGCATGCGGGAGGCCGGGTGGACGTACCGCCGAATTGCTCAACACGTGGGGCGTGAGGTCTCCACAGTACATCGATGTTGTCGCCAGTGGTCGGCGGAAGGTGCACGTGCCCGTCGACCTGGGACCGGACCGCAGCGACGCACGGATGCACGCCAAGACCGTAGGATCCTACGCAGTGCCGTAGGGGACCGCACCGCCACTTCCCAGCAAATTAGGGACACTGTTGCTCCTGGGGTATCGGCGAGGACCATTCGCAATCGTCTCCATGAAGCTGGGCTGCGGTCCCGCACACCTTTAGGCCGTCTTCCGCTCACGCCCCAACATCGTGCAACCCGCCTCCAGTGGTGTCGCGACAGGCGTGAATGGAGGGACGAATGGAGACGTGTCGTCTTCAGCGATGAGAGTCGCTTCTGCCTTGGTGCCAATGATGGTCGTATGCGTGTTTGGCGCCGTGCAGGTGAGCGCCACAATCAGGACTGCATACGACCGAGGCACACAGGGCCAACACCCGGCTTCATGGTGTGGGGAGCGATCTCCTACACTGGCCGTACACCACTGGTGATCGTCGAGGGGACACTGAATAGTGCGCGGTACATCCAAACCGTCATCGAACCCATCGTTCTACCATTCCTAGACCGGCAAGGGAACTTGCTGTTCCAACAGGACAATGCACGTCCGCATGTATCCCGTGCCACCCAACGTGCTCTAGAAGGTGTAAGTCAGCTACCTTGGCCAGCAAGATCTCCGGATCTGTCCCCCATTGAGCATGTTTGGGACTGGATGAAGCGTCGTCTCACGCGGTCTGCACGTCCAGCACGAACGCTGGTCCAACTGAGGCGCCAGGTGGAAATGGCATGGCAAGCCGTTCCACAGGACTACATCCAGCATCTCTACGATCGTCTCCATGGGAGAATAGCAGCCTGCATTGCTGCGAAAGGTGGATATACACTGTACTAGTGCCGACATTGTGCATGCTCTGTTGCCTGTGTCTATGTGCCTGTGGTTCTGTCAGTGTGATCATGTGATGTATCTGACCCCAGGAATGTGTCAATAAAGTTTCCCCTTCCTGGGACAATGAATTCACGGTGTTCTTATTTCAATTTCCAGGAGTGTATTAACGTCGGCTCTACAACTAGAAGACCAGCCGAGTGGCGGCGCTCGGTCTGCTAGCGTCGACAGTGGCGACTCGGGGGTCCGATGTGTACTGACGGACCGCGGCCGATTTGAAGCCTACAACCGAGCAAGTGTGGTGCCTTGCGGTGACACCACACTACCAACAATGTTTCCTCAACGACAGTTCAGTGGACGTTGATGCGTGTGGGCCTCTGCAGCAGAGGCGTCGTTCATGCACCCATGCTCACTGCTGTTCATTGGCGACGAACGCCGGAATTTGCACGCCAGTTCCGCAACCGGACGCCCACGGACTGACTTCATGGGGACCGAATAACGTTTTAGGTTTCATCAGACAAATGCCCGTTCCCGTGTACGGCGTGAAACATTCTGCAGCAGTCGACATAAGGGTTCAGTCCGGAGGTGGGAGCGTTATGGTCTTGGGAATGTTTTCGCGGCATTCCTTGGGTGATCTTGTCACTCTAGAAGGCACACTGGATCAACACAAGCATGCATCTGTCATTGTGGACCATGTTCGCCCCCACATGCAGTTAGTTTCTCCTCCTCACGACGGAATCTTACGGCAAGAAAAAGGAATAAAAGTGAGACAGTGTTCATACTTTCATCCTTCTTTACCTCCTCTGCATTACTGCAGGTGACGTGTCACTGAGCACATTTGTACACGTGAGGTGCCTAGTTGTTTCCACTGCCCTGTGTGGAATACATAAGTTCTTGTACACTTCAATAACCTGCTGTCTTCCTGATGATGATGTCCCCAGCGCAGAAAACAGCACGCAGGTCGTGGATTCTTTTTCTTGAGGCTGAAATTAACTTCGCAAGGAACTGCTGCTACGAATAAACTATAACTCATTTGGGATGCAACTCGCGTTTTTATTGATATAGACACGAGAAACTATTCTTGATCACAACGTATTGAACATATCTTTCCACAGTCATTATATCTGGCTAAAATAGCATGAAATACATCCTGCCACAGACAACATGTCTGTCTACTGGAACGGTCAGAACTGCAGAATAAAATTACATGAATCAAATACTACTATTACAGACAACATGTCTGTATCCAGCGACGGTCGGAACTGTAGTAAATAAAATTTGCATGAAACAAATACTGCTATAACAGACAACATGTCTGTCTACTGGAACGGTCCGAACTGGAGAGCCGGACTGCCCGAGACACTTCGCGCACTAAGCCGGCAAGGCGTGACCCGAACGCCACCGAAGTGTATCGGCAGTAATATCGTCAGTCTTTTGTTTTAGTAATACTTTGATTTTAATAATTTTGAAATCACTGATTGATAGCTGGTTGTTGGGAGATGTTTATTTAAAAAATGAAGTAATTTGGGTGACAGGTTTAATTAATAATGGCAACTAAAGTTTAACGTTTTGGCGCCCTACCGCCGAACACAGCAGCCAATCACAGAGCAGCAGCATCATGCAGGCGGTCTTTCTCACTGGAATGGTACCGAATCTAACATCTGTCACCGGTACCTCATCCCACATTGCGTCATCTCTATGCTTCTTGCATCTCCACTGCCTTGGGAATAGCTTCCTGGGGCCTAATATGATGGCTGAATAAGCCAGAAATATTACAATCTACCAGCAGGACAGTGCAACACACGAGGTGCGACAGTAAAGTAATGAGACTGTTGTGAAAAAAATGTTGCTTAACGTTTTAGTTAAGTTTAATGTTGTTTCCTTCAAAATACTACCCTTCTGATTGCACGCACTTTTTCCAGCGCTTCTGCCGTTGATGGTAACATTTCTGGAACTCATCTTCTGTAATATCCTCCAAGACCCTCGTCACAGCTTTTTGGAACTCTTGTGTTGTTTGAAAATGGTGTCCCTTGACCGCCGTTTTGACACTTGGAAATAGAAAAAAGTCGCACGGAGCGATATCTGGTGAATAAGGTAGCTGTGGCAGTACTGAAATTTGTTTTGAGGTTAAAAAATGCTGTACTGACAGAGCAGTATGAGTGGCGCATTATCGTGATACAGAGTCCAATTATCAGCAATGTTGGCATGGACACGAAGAACTCTTTTACGAAGTCTTTCTAAAAGTTTTTTCTAGTAATATTCGTTAATTATTTGTCCAGGAGGCACCCAGTCTTTATGAATAATTCCCTTGGAATGCATTTCACTTTTGCCTTTGACATGCGAGCTTTTTTTGGTCTGGGTGATCCCTTTGACCACCATTTCGAACTTTGGCGTTTTGTCTCTGGATCGTACTGAAAAAGCCAACTTTCATCACCAGTGATAACACGACTCAACAATTCTGGATTCATTTCCGTTTGCTCTAACAGATCGGCTGCCACATTTTTCCGTGTTTCTCGCTGTTGCGGTGTGAGATTTTTGGGGACCATTTTTGCACAAATCTTTCTCATACTAAATCTTTAGTTATTATTGACGAACCGTGTCTTGACTGATGTTTAGTTCTTCCGCAATCATTTTCACAGATAACCTTTGATCAGATCGTACAAGTTCATGCACACTTGCCAAGTTGACATCCGTCAGTGAAGTTGATGGTCGTCCACTGCGGTCTTCATCTTCAATATTCGTTCTTCCATCACTAAACATTTTATGCCAACGAAACACTTGACCTCTTGACATAACCTCCTCTCCAAAAGCCTTCTGAAGCTTACCGTAAGTTGTCGTCGTGTTTTCACCCAATTTCACGCGAAAGGAAATTGCATAACGTTGCGCAATATTATGTGGTTTCATTTCCGTGACGAGCGACACAAACATGTGTTAACTTATTACAGCACAACTCACGACTGAGCAGTTGCATCAATGAGCCACTTGGACTAGAACCAGCTTACAGACCAAGGTCAAAGATATTGTGCCTACACAAGGCTGCAGGGTTGCCACATCTTGCAAAGAAAATAACTCTCATTACTTTATTGTCACACGTCGTATTACATACCTCACAGTGTACAAGCGTTGTTTGAAGAGCACCAGGATGAGGTTATAGTACTCCTCTGGCAATCAAACTCCCCAGATATAAACCAAATCCAAAATCCTGGGACCACCTTCAATGAGCTGTATGTGTCATGGATCTTCAGCCACAAAACCTAGCACAGCTGGTCATGGCACTGTAATCGTCATGGCTCCACATCCCTGTAGGTACATTCCAGAACATCATTGACTCTCTTCCTGCGCATCTTGCAGAGGCTCGCACTGCAAAAGTTGGTTATTGAGGCATTTAACAGGTGGTCACATTAATGTGGCTGGACAATGGACCTCCCAGCAGAGCTGTCCTCGCTCACGTTGTGTCCTGCTTCATATATGAGGGGCGTCTGAGAAGTCCATGCAAAAATAAAACTACTTACGTGTTTGGGGTAAACCTTTTTTATATTTCGACTTAGTGTCCTTTTAGACTTACACACTTCATCCAACGCTTTTCTAATTTGTTGATCCCTTCCGAATAATAGGATTTGTCCAAGTCTGCAAAATAGCTATTAGTTGCTGCAATCATCTCCTCGTTTGAATAAAATCTTTGTCCCGCCAGCCATTTCTTCAAATTGGGGAGCAAATAGTAGTCCAAGGGAGCCAATTCTGGAGAATAGGGGGGGGGGGGGGGGGATGTGAAACGAGTTGGAATACTATTTTCATTAATTTTGCGACCACAACTGCTGAGGTGTGTGCTGGTGCATTGTCATGATGGAAAAGGATTTTATTGCGGTCCAATCGCCGGCGTTTTTCTTGCAGCTCGGTTTTCAAACTGTCCAGTAATGATGAATAATATGCACCTGTAATAGTTGTACCCTTTTCCAGATAGTCGATGAGGATTATCCCTTGCGAATCCCAAAAGACAGTCGTCATAACCTTTCAGACCGAAGGAATGGTCTTCGCCTTTTTTGATGCAAATTCTCCCTTGGTAACCCATTGTTTAGATTGTTGTTTGGTCTGAGGAGTATAGTAATGTATCGTGTTTCATCCACAGTGACGAAACGACGCTTAAAGTCCTGCGGATTCTTCCTGAACAGCTGCAAACCATCCTTGCAACACTTCACACCATTTTGTTTTTGGTCAAGTGTGAGCAATCGCGGAACCCATCTTGCGGGTAGCTTTCTCATGTCCAAATGTTTATGCAAAATATTATGAACCCGTTCATTCGAGATGCCCACAGCACTAGCAATCTCACGCACCTTAACTCTTCTGTCATCCATCACCATATCATGGATTTTATCAATGATTTCTGGAGTCGTAACCTCCACAGGGCTTCCAGGAAGTTCAGCATCACTTATGCCCATATGGCCACTCCGAAAATCTTGAAACCACTTATAATCTGTTCTAATCGAAGGTTCAGAGTCACCGTAATGCTTATCAAGTTTCTGTTTAGTCTCCTGAGGTGTTTTGCCTGTCATAAAGTAATGTTTAATCACCACACGAAATTCTTTTTTGTCTTTTTTTTGACTTTCACTCGACTTCCTTGATTCACACGAATGCCAAACACAAACAAATAGACCAATATGGCTGTAACGTGGCGTGCTTTCTTTCCAAAGATGCTAGTAACTAAACATGACCTCGATAAGCACCTCGTACTGTGCACGGACTTTTCAAACGCCCCTCGTAAAAGAAACTCAGTCATTTCAGTAAAAATCAATAACTATGAATTGAAAGTAAGTGTCTCACAATTAAAATCATCCAAAAAACTTCCGTACGTAATGAATAAAACGATCTAGTTTTTGACAGACACATGTCTTTCTCTCTCTCTCTGTCTGTCTCTGGAAGAATAGAAAACCACTCTTTTATAATTTTTCTACACAATCACATGAGCATCTGTTACCAGTTTCGACCAGCCAGTGGTCATCATCACACTAAAGCTACATGCTACCAGCTGTTTCTGTTGCGTTGCCAACAACATTGAAGGCGACAGTATTGCTCCGTCTGCTCGCAGTGATGAAGGACAAGGCAAGAGCCCAAATTCTCTCCGCTGCAAAACTACGCTCGCTAACAGCAAACTCTGCACTGCCACGGCCGACTTGGTGAGACCTGACGAGGCACAACTTTCAAAGAACCCATTTGTGCCGTGTCTGTGAGTCAAAGCTCTCTGACTCCCTATCTTTAATGATGTTTCTTGTTTTTTGTTGTTTTAATAAACTATTTCGAACTGGGTGCAAGCTGGTTCGAATCCTGGTGGTGGAAAAATTTTTTACTGCCAGTATTTTACCGGCAGGGATGAAGAGAGGTTGTGGCGTAGGGTTCCTGATCAACAGACTCTGCGCCAATGTTCTGGTATAAAAATGGAAATGTCGTGTGGCTAGGGCCTCCCGTCGGGTAGGCCGTTCGCCTGGTGCAGGTCTATCGATTTGACGCCACGTCGGCGACCTGCGCGTCGATGGGGATGAAATGACGATGATTAGGACAACACAACACCCAGTCCCTGAGCGGAGAAAATCTCCGACCCAGCCGGGAATCGAACCCGGGCCCTTTTTTTTTTTTTTGTAACCATATATATTTATTTAAATATTTTAACAACGATACATTTTAAAAAAGACATTTTATTCTATTAATGGCTCTGAGCACTATGGGACTCAACTGCTGAGGTCATTAGTCCCCTAGAACTTAGAACTAGTTAAACCTAACTAACCTAAGGACATCACAAACATCCATGCCCGAGGCAGGATTCGAACCTGCGACCGTAGCGGTCTTGCGGTTCCAGACTGCAGCGCCTTTAACCGCACGGCCACTTCGGCCGGCTATACTATTAATCTATTATCCTAGTGATGGTTAACATTATTGTCATTTTATATGTTTTCGTTTTTATATTTTCCTTTTTCGTTTTTCTCTTATTGTTTGTTCCTTAAACCCTTTTACATGGCCATTTGTCGTCTTTTTTTTTGAGGGGGGTAGACATTGCAGGACAGGCATAACAGTTTATATTTGGCATCGTTGCATTGATTTGAGTTTATGTTTCTGTATGTGATGCACTTGTGATGACACAGGCACATTGTGTATTCTGGTTTGATCTCTTCCTCTAGTTACACTGTTTAGTGGGACAGTATGAAGGAACGTCACCATGATAGGTGGAGCAGAAGTGGAAGAAAATTTTTTTTTTTTTTTACATATACTACAGAATATACCTAATTGAAGAAGAGAGAAAATTTTGTCATATTACATAAGAGAAGCAGAAAGGATAGGGCTCTTAGGACTGACAGTCTGTCACGCTGACCACTCAGCTACCGGGGCGGACAATGTTCTGGTTTAAACATTAGACTTCTCCTCAGTGTCTCTGGTTTAAACATTAGACCTCTCCTCAGTGTCTCATCAAGTGAGGGCACGTGATATTGTTGATGGTGATCCAAAAAAATGGCTCTAAGCACTGTGGGACTTAACATCTGAGGTCATCAGTCCCCTAGACTTAGAACTTACTTAAACCTAACTAACCTAAGGACATCACACACATTCATGCCCGAGGCAGGATTCGAACCTTCGACCGTAACAGTAGCGCGGTTCTGGACTGAAGCGTCTAGAACCGCTCGGTCACAGCGGCCGGCTGATGGTGACCCGATCGTCGGATTGGGACGTTAAGCCTGGCAGCCCTCTTTGTGCTATTCACGTGGAGTAGGCTATGTGCCGGTATGGGGTTTCGCCCTCTTCTTTCTCTCATCATCATCATCATCATCATCATCATCGTATCCAACACAAACATTACGTACACACACACAAACACACACACCCACACACACACACACACACACACACACACACACACGCACGCACGCACGTACACAGATACAGACACGCAATACATTCATATGTATTGCGAATATTGTAATGGAATATATTGCAAATAAATAAAAAAAACTGTTTTGATAAGTACCATCTGTGTCCTCCTCTGTCACTCCGACGTTCTGCTCACGACCACTGAAGAAATAAGTTTTGGTTTAGTTGTTATAAAACCTGGGGATGAGCAAACACAAAATCAATTAATGTTTCCCTGCTTCTTCATTAAAAATTAGAAGCTACCACACTGTTGGCGCCCATCGGTACGGTCGATATCACACAGTTTACCAAAGTTTTAACCCGGTCACTTACCATAGTTTACGAAGGTGTAGGCAGAGCAGTCCGAAGTTAAAACAGGACTGATCTTATAGACAGTCCGGTTGGAGTCTCCATAGATGGCGGACGCTATAGAATGGAGTGGTGGCCTACCTCACAAATGGAAGAAATATTTGAATATTCGACATTAGACATTTTGATCTACAATATATGTGCGAATAAAGTCAGGCGATGATTATCATACGTCGTTCTACCTATGCAGTGGTGATGTTTCTGTCTGTATTGTGACGTATCGTTGATACTGAACCGCCATCACCATAGAATGTGATGCACAATAAGAGTATTGTCTACAGACATTGTCATATATTGCCAAGTAAAGTCATTCACGTACATTACTTGAGAACAACAACAGGTCTTGAAACTATGAGACAGACATCGCAAAAGAAGTGGCAAGAACAGTACAAAATAGGAGCTTGAGAAGAGAGCGCTGAAATGTACGTTCAATCCGTAATAATACAGACTGCTCTACTGTTCGATATATCGGCGGATTGGGACACTATTGGCAAGAAACTAAACATCTATGGTCCATAGCACGCTAACACGACAGTACTGGCAAGCCCCTGCAACACGGCTACTACTGGTAACACCAGATGCTCGACCCGCCGAAAAACAGGCAATCGCAGGGAAACCGTACTGCACACAGCACGCAAACCAGCCACACACACCCCCTACACTGTGAGCTGATCTGTGACCGATCGCCCACTGATGTATGACTCCTTGAACTGTTACAGGGACGCAGCAGCTGCAGCAAGCCCTACAGCGAGCTTCCGCAACAACAAAGGTAACGATGCACGATACCTCACACTAACATAACCACACCTTGCATGCACTGTCGAGCTAGCAAGCCGCTACTGCCCTTACTACCCGTCCTACTGTCGCAGAAGTTTGTTTCACTTGGCGCTTGGCTTGGCACTTTTTTTCCTCTGCCCTTACAACCGCTACAAAGTATTAGATACAGGCTCCCAGGTAGATGCTATTTTACTTGACTTCCGGAAGGCGTTCGATACAGTTCCGCACTGTCGCCTGATAAACAAAGTAAGAGCCTACGGAATATCAGACCAGCTGTGTGGCTCGATTGAAGAGTTTTTAGCAAACAGAACACAGCATGTTGTAATCAATGGAGAGACGTATACAGACGCTAAAGTGACCTCTGGCGTGCCACAGGGGAGTGTTATGGGACCATTGATTTTCACAATATATATATAAATGACCTGGTAGATAGTGTCGGAAGTTCCATGCGGCTTTTCGCGGATGATGCTGTAGTATACAGAGAAGTTGCAGCATTAGAAAATTGTAGCGAAATGCTGGAAGATCTGCAGCGGATAGGCACTTGGTGCAGGGAGTGGCAACTGACCCTCAACATAGACAAATGTAACGTATTGCGAATACATAGAAAGAAGGATCCTTTATTGTATGATTATATGATGGCGGAACAAACACTGGTAACAGTTACTTCTGTAAAATATCTGGGAGTATGCGTGCGGAACGAATTGAAGTGGAATGATCATATAAAATTAATTGTTGGTAAGGCGGGTACCAGGTTGAGATTCATTGGGAGAGTGCTTAGAAAATGTAGTCCATCAACAAAGGAGGTGGCTTACAAAACACTCGTTCGACCTATACTTGAGTATTGCTCATCAGTGTGGGATCAGTACCAGATCGGATTGACGGAGGATATAGAGAAGATCCAAAGAAGAGCGGCGCGTTTCGTCACAGGGTCATTTGGTAACCGTGATAGCGTTACGGAGATGTTTAGTAAACTCAAGTGGCAGACTCTGCAAGAGAGGCGCTCTGCATCGCGGTGTAGCTTGCTCGCCAGGTTTCGGGAGGGTGCGTTTCTGGAAGAGGTATCGAATATATTGCTTCCCCCTACTTATTCCTCCCGAGGAGATCACGAATGTAAAGTTAGAGAGATTCGAGCGCGCACGGAGGCTTTCAGACAGTCGTTCTTCCCGCGAACCATACGCGACTGGAACAGAAAAGGGAGGTAATGACAGTGGCATGTAAAGTGCCCTCCGCCACACACCGTTGGGTGGCTTGCGGAGTATAAATGTAGATGTAGAAAGATCATTTTAAAAGGAGCCTGAAAGACTTACTAGTGGCCAACTCCTTCTGCTCCACTGACGAATTTTTTAATAGAAACAAATGATGTATTGTATATATTCATACTATTAGTATTGTTATTTCAGCTATAAAAAAAATATTGACATATTATACATCCACGAGGATCTCCTCACCACGGATCTATGGAACGAAAAACTAATCTAATCTAATCTATCTCCTGATGGACCATGTTAGAGAGTAATCTTACCCAGACGCATGGATAACACCACAGCCCGCATCCTGTGACTCCTGATTCAAAAACTAACATGTTATACGGAGGTGACAGTAGAACTTTTGGTTTGGCCACCACGTTGGTGTGGCGTTGAGGGGCCCCATTCTTTATTTAAAAGGGTGGAGAACAATTACCGTCACTGATAGACAGCGGCTTAAGGAATAATAAAAGCAGGGTATAATCTTGTTGTGTACCAGAAACATTAAATATGGCACACAGTAAACGAGCTGAATTGGTACTGGCAACGTTATAATTTCCAGAAACGGCGAATCTTAATCAGCTTAAACGTCACAAGAAAGAGAAGCATTACTAACGGTAAGTGGAACACTGAACACAATACGTAGCAGTGGTTTCTGAGGTGTAAACGTAAATTAGTGGCTTATCTTTCAAGTGTCAGAACAGGAGTACCTGTTTCCTGTCGTTGTCGTTAGACGTAGCTCCGAGCGGAAAGTTACGCTCGAGCGCGCAGCTCGATCATCTGGAAATCCTATGGAAGGACGCTGTCACTATGGCTCCGGGAGATTCAGGCACCGACAACGTGGAAACGGTGCTCTCCTTCTATGACGCGAGCAGCCAAAGTCGAGTTTGTTGACTTGTCTCAAGGGAATATAGAAGCTAATAAAAACGAGCCGCACATTTTCCTTAATGCGGAATCTGGAATTTACTGTAAATCCTTTCTAGTTGTCAATTATTTACTTATTTTATAAACGTTAAGAGCCTCTGTGGGACCATGCGAACCACAGATACTAGATTATGGAACATAGTTTACAGCAGTGATCGCCAATCCATCGATGGCGAGCTTCTAATAGTCCGCGGGGAAGTTTATGGTAGATCTCGGTACCGCTCAGGTTGGTAAACCTGGATTGAGCTCCGACCGCACTCGCAACGATTGCTTGTTTCACCAGTCCTAGTTAATTGTCATCCTCAGTCAAGGATTCTGCATTGTCAGCCACATAGCTGATTGTATACGCACGTGATGTTTTTAGTGTTTACATCAGTTATTTGCTAACTTGGACAGCTAGGATTCTAATGAAGGTGTGTTCAAAAAAAAAAAAAAAAAAAGTTTCATCCGTATTATTTATTTATCCAGGTAAAGAATAAATCTGTGTGTTTGCTATGCTATGCAAGTGTACCAGTATAGAGAAAAGAGCCCTTCAAAACTGTCCACTGAAGGATTGAAAAGGATTTTCCACTAGATCCTGCTCTAAGGAGAGGAAAGATAAGCCAGCTAAGATCAAGTGTGACGATCTCCTGCTTTATACGGAAGTTCGCTGGCGTAGTTCAAAAATGCCTCTGAGCACTATGGGACTCAACTGCTGAGGTCATTAGTCCCCTAGAACTTAGAACTAGTTAAACCTAACTAACCTAAGGACATCACAAACATCCATGCCCTAGGCAGGATTCGAACCTGCGACCGTAGCGGTCTTGCGGTTCCAGACTGCAGCGCCTTTAACCGCACGGCCACTTCGGCCGGCGCTGGCGTAGTAGAGAGAGTTTTACAGTTCCTTCGTGCCTTAGTAGAATTCTTGAAAGACTGCGACGAATCCTTCCGTGAACGCCAAGATTCCATTTGAATGCCCGATTCTCGTTTTTTCACAGACATCACCAAAAAGTTAAAATCCTTAAGTTGCACCTTCAAGATTAGGGTAATGATTCTGGCAGAACAACTTCAGGTTCTGCTTCAATCTCAAAGCATCTGGAGATGTGGGGAAAAATCTCATCGTAACTGCAACAGACGCTTCACTGTTTGAAACAAATCCTTGACAAGCAAGATTCTTCAGTGCCTCCTTACAACAGTAAACAATACGTTGAAATTCTTTCAGATCGGAGAAGTCAATACAACAAACGCTTCCACGATTTCAAAAGCTTTCAGTTATTGCACTGAAGGCCAAATCTGCTTTTATCGAGATTGGTACTGAAGAGTTCTATACTTGTGTCATGGAGCATTTTGATTTTCGTGAAGACAGCGCCGCAGTGGAGTAGGAACTGACTGATTTTGTTTTTCAGTACGAGTTTCATAAAAACAAGTACAGAAACAGACTTGGACAAATGTATTAGAACGGCAGCCATAACCTGGTCTCCCAAGCTCAAAAAACTTGTTGATGACAAAAAAGAGTAGCTTCCTATTCGTTAAAATTAATAATTCTGACAAACCTGCTTTTACATTTGTAATTTATTGCTAACTGCACTTCAGTTTGTCTCTTATGTACAATTCAGTTTCAGTTTATTTTTCCTGTATACAGTTTAATTAAACCTGATTATTCAGGTTTTAGAAATGAACGAACAACTATTGACCGCGCTTTTACACTGCAGTAAATTACGCCGAAAAGAGACGATATCTCAATAGGGAAACCCATCTAGCTTTTGTGGATTTTGAAAAAGTTCAAAAAATGGTTCATATGGCTCTGAGTACTATGGGACTTTACATCTGAGGTCATCAGTCCCCTAGAACTTAGAACTACTAAAACCTAACCAACCCAAGGCAATCACACACATCCACGCCCCAAGGCAGGATTCGAACCTGCGACCGTAGCGGTCGCGCGGTTCCAGACTGAAGCGCCTGGAACCGCTCGGCCACTGCGGCCGGCTTTGAAAAAGTATTCGACTGTGCGAATAGAGAGATGCTATGGAATATCATGGCTGAACGAGGTTATCCATCTTACCTCTAATATGGTATTAACAATCTATACACAAGCACCGAAATTGTTATAGATACGGGAAATATGACAACAAAACTAATGAACACAAACAAAGGGGTTCGACAAGGGTGCTGTATTTTTCCAACTTTATTAGAAGTTACCAGCCAATAGAAAATGTTGAAATTAAAGCAGTTTTTTTAGATCGTAACAGTTGACTAAATATAATTTTATACGCAGATGACCTAACTCTGATGGGAGAGAATGAAGACGTACTTCAGATGGGAGTCCAGAAGTAGCAGAAGATAGCCTCAGGTTACAACTCAACGTCGTTGGCAGATAAAACGAAATGACGGCATTTAACAGCAAACAGCCAGTAACAACGAAATTAGTCTTTAGTAACATAATCTTGGAACAAATAAAATATTTTAAATATCTAGAATACAACACAACTTACGAACATAACTATGACGTGGACCACTCATTAAATAAATTTACTTCCGTAAAACTTGTTGAATAAACCCAGGAAAGAAACCCAGCCGAAGTTGTACAGAATTATGGCAATACCAACACTAACTTATAGAAGTGAAGCATGGGCAACTACAAGACACCAAGAAAGTATTACAGGCTCAAGAAATGAAGATTTTAAGAAGAATGGAAGGTAGTACAAGAGAAGATCGAAAAAAATGAGGATACAAGAAATATATAACCTAAATTAAAAAATTAAGGAGAACAGCAGAAAATGGAAGTAACATGTAGACTGTACGAACGGAGAAAGATTTCCGGTAAAGGCTCTCAATTATAAGTCCACTGAAAGAAGGAATGTAGGACGATCATACAAGAGATGAAGTATGATAACAGCCAGTGAAGAAGTAGTGCTTAAGTAAGTGTTCTCCCATTGCACATCTGTTTCCCGTCTTGGGTTCACAGCACAAATGTTGCAGTTTGTTCTGAAACCTGCCAACGACAACACCATCGTGACATGGCAGAGTTAGAATTTCGAGACACTGGGTATCAGCTGAATTGATTTCGTTGAAACCAGAGGAGCGGATGACGGGATGAAATGAAGAAACAAGAGCTACAGCCCCACTCTTGTGCAGGTTTGCATTACTCGCGACATATCCGTTTCATAGCTGGTTCAACATTTGTAGCCGGTTTCGCTGATACCATTTCATGTTACTGTCCGCCCCGATAACTGAGTGGTCAGCGTGACGGATTGCCGTCATACGGGCCCGTGTTCGATTTCAGGCTGGGTCGGGGATTTTCTCCGCTCAGGGACTGGTTGTTGTGTTGTCTTCATGATCATTTCATCCCCATCCGGAACGCAGGTCGCCCAGTGTGTCGTCGAATGTGATAAGACCTGCACCAAGGCGGCCGGACCTGCCCCGTAAGGGGCCTCCCGGCCAATGACGCCAAACGCTCATTACCATTTCCATTTCATATCAATGCATCGTCATTGATTCATCCTCACTATCTATTCATTTAATTTCAGTGAATCTAATACAACTGACTTATAGATAGTCTACAAAGCCCGGTTACCATTTCAAAAAATTATAACTTGTAAACTACCGTGTTTGAAAATTGCTAAGAAGCTAAAGAACGACTTCCAGTTGCTGTGGAACAACAGACAATTGCTACGGAACACCAGGCCAGTGATAGTGAAAGAAAATATAGAGAACGGGACGTGTTGCCTACAACGAAGTGTGTGCAGGAACACTCTGTGTGCATTCGACAGTTCATGCAGTACTATGTTTGACGAACGTTTTTGTGAAACGGATTAGTACGGTGGTCCGTATGGTATGGCAACATGTCTGCAAGACATAATTTGAGTACTTACAATCGTGGACGAGCAGTTGGACAGCTGGAAGCTGGACTGTCACTAATGTGGCCACAGTAATAGGTGTGTCCAAAAGCGTCATCTCGCGATTTAAAAAGGCTGCTAAAGGTGGAATGCTATGCGAAAGCATACCGGCGGTCGCAGACGGACCACCACACCGCGAGGGAATCGATGTCCTAGTGGCGAAAAGGAACAGAAATCTCACGTCTCGGCAGATCGCTGCAGACCTTGCAACCACTACCTGAGACGTGTCTCCGCCAGAACCATTTCGCGGTTTTTAAATCAGACTGGTTTATATGCTCGGGAGCCTGTTAAATACATCCCACTTCAACCTCGCCACCGTCGAGAAAGAGTTCATTGGTCTAGGGAGCATGTTGGTAGTAGCCAACAACACTGGCCCAGAGTGATGTCCTCCGACGAATACAACTTCGCTGTAGGAAGTGATTCTGGCCACCAGTCAGAGTGGAGAGAGAGGGTAAACGTTACACATCGCAGAATGTTCATGAATGTCATCCGTCGCAGTGTAGACAGGCATTATGCATAATGGCATAACAACGCTGCATATCTTTGTTCGAAGAACCGTTACAACAGAGTGGTACTGCAGGGAGATTACTCAGGATCATTTCGTCCTGACTTCCTGTTTAAGGACGGTAATGTCCCCCCCCCCCTCTCCCTCTCCACACACTGGACTGCTGAAGTGTTGGACACACTGGAAACTGAAATATATTGAATGCATGGAATGGCCTGCTTACTCCCAGGACCGAAATCCTATGGAGGGTGCCTAGGATGCTCTTGGCAGACATGTTTCTCAATGAGGACCCCTTCCCCGAACCTTGCAAGAAGAAAAAACCGAAGTTGAAATCTTCCGCGTCCTATTTCTTCTAAAATATCGACGTTTCGACACCTCTTCTGGAATATTCTTCACGCTCGTCTGGTGGCTGCTAGTGCTAGAATACTAGCAGTAATGGACACCGGAAGATCTTGAAGAAGATCCCAGCAGAGGGGTCGAAACGTCGATTATTTTAGAGGAAATACGACGCAGCGTATTAACCCAGAAGACTATAACATCAGTGACAGGAGGCCACGAAAGCCTGCAAACTTACATAAGTAAAAACCGCCTCGAAAGAGGAGTGGAACAATATCCCCCAACGTCTCCTCAACAGTTTGGTAGCTATAGAACGAATAACAGGTGCAAAATGTGCATTAGTGCCAGAGAATGGTGTATTCCTTACCTGACCTGTGTCAAACATGAACGATATTTATGTCTGTTATCCTGCTTTTCCATCTGCTGAGATTTGTACCGTTGTTCGTCATATATATATCACTCCACCTCCATTACCTGTGTACTGTATTTCATTCCGTCCATCATTGCCTGTAATTATTCCTGTCCAATAATGTTTCTGTTTCTTAGCAATTGTCAAGCACTGCATTGAGGACAAAGCTTCAAGTTACGTTGTAAAACGTTTGTTAGTTATATGTTATATCCGTTACGCCAAAATTTCAGTGTGTGCCCCAAAGTTACTCGTTGAACATCAAGGCGATATTATAGTTCTACAATGTATGGGTCGGCACTGGACCATCGACAGTTATGATTACTTCATTGATTTGTTGACGAATGGTAGCAATGACACTGACTGGTCTTGTATACACGCGATTTTTGACGTAACCCCAGAAAAGAAGTTGGCGCAACAGGTTGGACAGGGTGGGCAGCAAATCTATCGTAGTTTGCTGGTGATGCCGTGGTGTACGGTAAGGTGTCGAAGTTGAGTGACTATAGGAAGATACAAGACGACTTAGACAAAATTACCAGTTATACTTTAACTAAAGTTCAGTCTTGATCACAACACTTACGCCTTAATAACATAGGTCACCGGTTTCGGTTACTTTTACATAACCATCTTCAGACCCATGGCTTCCTTGGAGAATGGTAGGCGGAGCTCTCCTCAGCTGCTACGAAGTAACCGGTGTAACCTTCCCACAAAAATTTAAAAAGAATAATATTATATAGAAATGGAGCCAAGAAGCAATATCGTCCCCACAGAAATATTTAAATAAAATATATAATAATAAATGGGACCCAAGAATAACCTCCCTGCAATGAAATGTAATGACAATAAAAATGAGAACCGCAATCTGACTCAAAGTATAAGCTGTCACGAAAATGATGAAAAACAATTCAGTGCTAATGAAACTTCAGTGACAATGAAAATTCAATTAAACCGAAATATCGGTCTTTGGCCCTGTGCAAAAATCAGAATTAAATTCTTACCTCACTGTAACTGCTAGTCAAATTTCTGCTCTTATTCTTGCGCACGGCTTGGAGGAACTGCATTGCAAATAATAATATTCTTTTTTTTTTTTTTTTGTAATTTAACTGAAACTTTTCTTTAAGGGAAGTGGAACGAAATCGTTAGTTCAATTAAATAATTTTTTTTTTTTTTGTAAAATTGCTTTTGAATCAAAATTATTATTGGGGCACTTGTTGGAAATTAATTACAATAAATAGACTTTACATTATCTGATGATTACCTTAATTAACAATATACCTCATTCAGCATCTTGACCAGTATTGCCGACAGACTACATTACACAACCGCACTGGGCTGCTACTACCGACAGAGTGCACTGGCCTACTGCAACTCGCGTACTGCTCTACATGACGACTACTAGCGAACTGCTCTACATGACGACTACTAGCGAACTCCACGACGACTACTACTGTACTACTCGCAACACTCGCGCGGTCAAGCGCAGACTAACCACGATAATAGGCTCTCTGGTCAAAGATTTTAACGTGCCTCACCATCGCTGCTACGTTACATACGTGTTTCATAACCCTCCACTGGGGGGGCAAAAATTTGGCAGCGATGGTGAGTCATTTGGACTTGCCAAGCGCGGCAAAATTTTTTCTTTAATCAATGAACTTTTACAATTTACAGAATATTTAAATACATGAATTAAATGTTGTGCACATGCACCGAGTACAAAACATTTCAGACAAAGACAAGATATGAGTACAAAACATATTAGCAAATCAGAAAACTGTATATACAAATTATTTGACAGATAACAGAGTGCACACGCACTGAAAAAATTCTTTAGCATTTTCAGAACAAATAAACAGAATGGCAGAAAATCATGTTGATAAGTGACATGAGTGTACTCGCACTGGAGTTGAGAACATATCAGCAAATGACGAAATGTATATACAATGAGTAAGAAATGACATAAGTGCATACGCACTGAAGTATTGAACATACAGAATGAGTAGAAATCATATAGAAAAATGAGAAAAGTGCACAGGCACTGAAGTTCAGTAGAAAACATATTAACACATAACATAAGTGCACATGCACTGTAGTTCAGAACATATCATCAAAATAAAAATGTATATACAATATAAAAGACAAGAGTGCACATATACTGTACTTCAGAACAAATCGAAAAAATGTCTTTAGCATTTTCGCGTTAAATAAACATAATGGCAAAAAAACATGTCGACAAGTGCCATAAGTGTATTCGCACTGGAGTTCAGCGAATCGAAAAAAATGTATAACCCATGAACATAAATGATGTTAGCAAAAAAATTATTTTCACTATGTGACAAGAATTAGGATAGGAAAGGGAAGGATTGCATCATGGTTGTAGCACTTTAGATTGCACACAGCTGTTCTGAAAGTCCATATCTTTCCACAGCAGTACAACACCAAGTGACACAATTTGAAGTTCTTTTCCCATCAGAATTTATCAGTGTAGCCAAGACACTGAACTGTCGTAGTAATGTTCCATGTTCTCATTTTGGCAGTACATTAGGTACACCAAACAGTGGGACCATAATAACGTCTTCATCGCTCACGGTGGTGGACAGCATGTCGTGTCAACACCACGTTCTTACAAGGCACACCAACGTAGAATTAGTGCAAAACCAAAGATAGTGCTCCATGATCACTAGGATAGACAGGACAAATGGACATTGCAGCAATTCAGGGTAGTTAGCTCATAAGGTGAAGGACATTAAGTCACATAATATTGACAATTACAGTCTTCATTAGTAGTTTGCGGCATTCATAGCCCAGTTATTGAACATTTCTGTACCAAGTATGTAGTATTACAGAAAAATGTTCATTAATTGTTTTACATAGAATCAGTAATCTTCTTTTCCTAGTTACAAAGTATAGCATGGTTAATTAATCATTTGTCATTCCAATATAGTAAGAATCATTAGCCTTCTCCTAATTACAAAGCATTATTAAACAGTAATCATTTGTCATTCCAATAGTAATAATCATTAGCTTTTTCCTAATTACAAAGCATTATTAAACAGTCGCATTCTTTTCCAGTTACAAAGCATAATTAAGAATCATTAGCCTTCTCCTAATTACAGTTAATTAATCATTTGTCATTCTAATATAGTAAGAATCATTAGCCTTCTCCTAATTACAAAGCATTATTAAACAATCGCATTCTTTTCCAGTTACAAAGTATAATTAAGAATCATTAGTCTTCCTCTAATTACAGTTAATTAATCATTTGTCATTCTAATATAGTAAGAATCATTAGCCTTCTCCTAATTACAAAGCATTATTAAACAGTCGCATTCTTTTCCAGTTACAAAGCATAATTAAGAATCATTAGCCTTCTCCTAATTACAGTTAATTAATCATTTGTCATTCTAATATAGTAAGAATCATTAGCCTTCTCCTAATTACAAAGCATTATTAAACAGTCGCATTCTTTTCCAGTTACAAAGCATAATTAAGAATCATTAGCCTTCTTCTAATTACAAAGCATAGCATCATTTGTCATTTCAATATAGTAAGAATCATATTCTTTTCCAGTTACAAAGCATAATTAAGAATAGCATAATTAATTAATCATTCCAATACAGTAAGAATCATTAGCTTTTTCCTAATTACAAAGCATTATTAAACAATCACATTCTTTTCCAGTTACAAAGTATAGCATAGTTAATTAATTATGTGTCATTCCAATAGTAATCTCATTCTTTTCCAGTTACAAAGCATAATTAAGAATCATTAGCCTTCTTCTAATTACAAAGCATTATGAGACAATCGCATTCTTTTTCAATTATAAAGCATAGCATAATTAATTAGTCATTTTCCAAGTGACATATTATTCATTGCTGATCAGCATTACTCAGAACTCTCTTAAACTGGTATCACTATTTGGGACTGTTAATACATTTTTTTGTTAGCAATGCATTGCGTTGGGATCGATAATTAATTGCTGAGGCATAACAATATTTGCTTTTGACCTATTGCTGCAAATGAGGATAGGTAACATCATTCGTCATGAGTCAGCTGTAGCAAGGTTATGTAACAAGGCAGTATATGTGATCACATTTATAAATGGTAAACACAAATGGGTAAAAAATAAAAATGCATGTACTAGAACAGGTATAATAAGTAACAGGTTTAGTAAGTATCATGAAAAGCTTCTCCTGGAAAAAAAAATACAAAATGGATTATTGACCTGAAAGAAGAAACGCACACTATGCTGAAAAGTAGTGAACTTCGAATTAACAGGTAGTGAAATGTGTATAAAAATGTGTTCCATAGCTGTCCTTTCCAAAACTTTCCGTCATCCTACTATGCAATATAACACCTGCTGTCAAAACAAACTGCAACAAATACTTAAATAACTACATAGCCTAAATATAACTTCAACATTATCCTCATCTGTAAAGAAAACTTCATTATCCATATCATCATAACTTCATTATTATCATCACCTGTAAAGAAAAACTTCATTATTCATAATACCATATCCTTCATCATTATTCATCAGCATTCATTATCATCTGCAAAATATCACTTCATTACTCATTACATAACTATTTCTTATCTCTAGCATATTTCATCACTAAAACTAAGATGTGTAGTTCTGTCTGACAGCCTGCATCAATCAGCTTGTATTCTGAAAGAAAAAATTAGTTAAGACTGCTATTCTACGATGAGTATAGTATATTCTTGTTAATGTTTGTTAATCCTGATCCATTTACTCTTCCTCATAAAGTTATTGCATCTTCTTTCGTTTATTCCGTAGGTGAAATTCCCATTTCTGTTGAATTTATTTCTTACACGCATCATTTCTTTCTGAAATTGAAGAACAAAGATTAATGTCTTGCATTTAAATCATATACCCACTAAATAATGACTGGTTTATGGTGACATAATTAACCATACAGCATAACATGACAGAAAACGTAATATGTCAAAAACATTGACAGTGTTCACATGCAAAATGTACACAGAATAATACAATGCAGCAGCAAAAAACGTAAAACAGTCACGATCTTGAGATGTCATAGGGCAAAAAGAATGTCAAAATCAACTGGTGTGTTATACCTTAACTATTTTACAGTGCATACAAACAAAACTGGAATACAATCATATACACAAAAAAAAATGGAAAATGTGCACGGTCTGATGTGTAACGACAAGAAAAGCGACCTGCTAACCTTACCTTGTCGGGCACTTGCCAAGAAAAAATACGATAATCATCAGTAATTAGTTATGTGAATATAATTGCATAAGTGAATGGCATCATAGTGTGTCGAAACATAAAGTGTCTTCATTCAATAAACGGTTTAATGTTTGAGATATGGTGGTTGCCTTTCGATTTTCTGGTTCTCAAAGTTTCGACGTGTACAACATTGGGGTGAGGGATGCTGCGAATCCGATATGGACCTGCGTATAGAAGTTCAAATTTACTGCACTTACCTTTTAATTTACTGGATAAATAGTGTGTACTAATATTTTCTGTCCAACGTGAAAGTCTCGGCGTCTACAAACCTGTATTTGCTGTCTTCCCCGGCGCTCTGCGGCACGTTTGATGTTGTTCAGCGCAATGTCAATTATTTCGTGGTGTCTTAGTCGACGACATTTAGGGAAGTTTACTAATTCTTTAATTTTGTTTGGTGGTTCAACGTTTTTCAGTATAACAGACGGAGATAGCATAGTGGATTCATTTGGAATGGAATTAATTACATCTTGGAATGAGAGTATGTGTGTATCCCAATCAATATGTCTTTTGTGGCAGTATATTCTACACAGTTTACCAATTTCTTTCATTAATCTTTCACAGGGGTTCGAAGAAGTGTGGTACTTGGATATATAGATCGGAGAAATGTTTCTGGCTCGTAACATGCGTGTCCATACGCTACTACGAAATTGAGATCCATTGTCAGAAATTACTTTCATCACATGCCCTACATGAAATAGAAAATGTTTTACAAATGCTTTCGAAACAGTTTTAGCAGTAGCTTTGCGTAATGGAGTGAAAGTAACAAATTTTGAAGTGAGCTCAACAGCGACAAAGATGTAGCAAAAACCTCTGTTAGTTCTGGGAATCGGACCAAAAATATCTACAGCGGCCATGTGTCTTAATTTAACAGGTACAATGGGATATAAAGGAGGAATATGTGAAGTGGTGTCTGATTTAGCTTTCTGGCAAATTTTACAAGACGCTAAAACTCGTCGTATACGTTTCTCCATGTTGGTAAAATAACAGTTCTGTCTCAGTGTAAGAAAACATTTTCGTGCTCCATAATGTGCGTAACTTAAATGAGTGTACCAGATTAATTTGTTGACCAGTTCGTCAGGAATGCATAATAACCAATTGTTGCTGTCAGGATGAGAGCGGCGAAACAGAATGTCATTGCGTACAGTGTAGTGGTTCCTAATCGTAACATTTTTCCTATCTTGCCAAAGGTGTTTAATTTCTTTCCACACATTGTCTTTATTTTGCTCCTTTGCTATGTCCTGTAATGACGATGAAATAAAGTTTTCAAATGCAACTTGCTGAATGTACATGACACTGAAATTTGTTTTGCAGAAGTTGGTTGCTACGTCTTGCTGATTGTTGCCGAGAGAACGCGATAGTGCGTCTGCTATAACATTTTGTGTGCCGGGAATGTGAACTATTGTAAAATTAAATTCCTGTAAATAAAGTTTCCATCTACTTAATCTGTCGTGAGTAAATTTAGCCGAAAGTAAAAATTGTATCGCTCTATGGTCTGTGTAAACGGTGGTATGTCTGCCATAAAGAAAGTGCCGAAATCTCGTAAAAGCCCATACAACACATAACGTTTCAAGTTCTGTAACAGAGTAATTTCGTTCAGCAGGTGACAAAATGCGGCTCGCAAATGCGATGTTTTTGATTACTTTAGACCCATCTTCTTCAATTTCCTGGAAAATATGTACGCCTAAAGCGGTGTTGGAACTGTCAGTGGCAATGGAAAAATTTCTGGTAAGATCTGGGTGCGATAAAAGTGGAGCATTCAACAAAGCATGCTTCAGGTTCATGAACTCAGAATGTGCTTGCTTATCCCAAGACCAAATACTGTTTTTACCTGTTAATTGGCATAATCAGGGTGTGTCTAAAGCAGAGTGATGAATAAATTTACGAAAAAAGTTAATTAAGCCCAAAAAACTGCGTAATTGCTTCTTCGTCGTAGGAACGGTAATGTCACGTAGAGCTTGAAGTTTTTCCGGATCAGGTGCAATGCCTTCTGCTGAAATTACGTGTCCAAGAAATTTTATAGAAGTTTTGCCAAAGTGCGATTTACTAAGATTAACTGTAAGTCCTTGTGTATGAAAAGTTTGTAACAGTTGTTCAAGAATCAGATTGTGTTCAGACCAGTTAGCTTCTGCAATAAGAATATCGTCTACATACGTCGTAATTCTGTCTTTAAGTTCTGTCGGAAGTATTGTGTTCAAACCGCGAATAAAAGCTGCAGAAGAAATAGTTAAGCCGAAAGGTAATTTGCGAAATTGATAACAGTCGCCAAAACAGAGAAAAGCTGTATATTTTCTACAATTCGGATGAAGTTGAATTTGCCAAAATCTCGATTTCAAATCTAGTGTAGAATAAATAGCTGTACCGTGAAATTTCTGTAGAAGTTCCTCTAATGTCTGTGGTCGATCTGTTTCATTAATAATAATGTCATTGATGTGACGTGAATCAAGTACGAGGCGAAGTGAGCCATCTTTTTTCTTAACAATATGTAGCGGGTTTATGTACGGACTAACTGCTGGTTCTATAATTCCTTGATCAAGCATATCCTGCAACTCCTTTTTTACCTGTTCTCTGTGGATATATGGAATGGGATAATGCTTTGCTTTAAATGTGTCGTGCTGTTTCACTTGAAATTCATACATAAAGCCGGACATAGTACCAGGAATGTTGTCAAAAACTGGAGCTTGCTGTAAAAGAATTTTGTGTAAGTGCGTTCGTTCGTCGTCTGTAGTTGCACTGCTTTGTCTAACTTTATCGGAAATCATTTGCATTACGTCGTAGTCAACTTCGTCTGGAGTATTATAGTTGTGTACGTACGTATCCGTGAACAATGTGGGATTACAGTCTATGTTACGTGTTGCGGAAATGACCTCTGTGCGGTTAATTGTTTGCTCTTCCGCAGATAAAGAGTGCTGAAATTCTAAAGCAAGTTGTACGTTTTCATCCTTTAGCATTAAATAAGAATTCTGAAAATCAATAACTGCGTCGTGTTGTACCAGAAAATTCGTACCTAAAATTACGTCTGTTGTCAATAAAGGAACAATCCAAAAATTTGAGTGGAAAGTATGATCTCCAATACAAAATGATAAATGCGTTTGTAATTTAACGTCTACACCTTTACTCGATACTGCTCCCTTCACTTTGGTTTTGCCTAAAGGTAATGTCGGATAAGTATTCTCTTTGTTACACTCGTTAAAAGTCTCCTCATTTATTACTGATATAGGTGATCCAGAATCAATTACTGCTGAGAATTTTGATGAACCAATTTTAATTTCGATAACAGGATGTGAAATAGTTTTCTGAACAACTGGTCTTTCCTGTAAAAGAGTGTCTCGTATGTCGTCAAAAGTAATTACATTTTCACGAACAACATTTTGCGTGTCAAAGGTACTGCTTGTATTATTGGAAGATGCGTCCTGTACAGTATTTAGTCAGATTCTATCTGACGTGTTATTATTATTAGGAGGATTCTGTGGCATTTCTACTATTTGAACTGTTCTATTACTTCTTCCAGACGTGTTACGCTCTGGATGGTACCTACTGTCGGGTTCATTCATGAGAATATGTTCTTGCGTATAATTTTGCTGTTGGTGACACCGACTGTTATTATATGTACGCTGATAATTGTGCTCATCGTTTTTACGTCTGTCGTAATAGTCATTCCTATACGGTGTATTGCGATAGGAATTGAAATACTGCCTTCTTTGTACGTAGTTGTTTCCTTGCTGCCGTACGTTACTATTTCTTGTATCACGGACTATACGTGCACGCGGTGAAACATTAAAGCCTGGCCCGCATCTCGTGGTCGTGCGGTAGCGTTCTCGCTTCCCACGCCCGGGTTCCCGGGTTCGATTCCCGGCGGGGTCAGGGATTTTCTCTGCCTCGTGATGGCTGGGTGTTGTGTGCTGTCCTTAGGTTAGTTAGGTTTAAGTAGTTCTAAGTTCTAGGGGACTTATGACCACAGCAGTTGAGTCCCATAGTGCTCAGAGCCATTAAAGCCTGGTTGACCTTGTGCATTCCATTGTTGGTTAGGTATGCTAACTGGCTGGTTTTGATGTTGTTGTTGTGAAATACCTCTATTGTTACTAAAGTGTGGTTCCTGTTGCTGAAAATTTTGACGATATTGATAATTAGAATTTTGGCTGTTATTAGAGTTTTGGTAGTTGTCGTTCCTAAAGCGTCTGTTATCTTTCCTATTGAAATTACGTGTCTGATCATAATTGCTGTACTTTTGTTGACCTTGGTTGTTATAAGAAAAATTTTTGTTTACGAAAGAATAATCAGATTGTTGTACTTCCAAGAGCTGTAAAAGATTTCTGAATGCTGAAATGTTTTCCTTTTGCTGCCCCGTTAGAAGTGACACTCGTAATGACCGTGGTAATTTGGAAATGCATAATTGTATAAGTGCAGATTCACTGTACGGTTCACTTAGGTACTGGTTCTGTTGCACCATGTGCTCAAAAAATTGCGTTATACTGGGAAAATTTGAGTTTTCATAGTTTGGCAAACTAATTAGTTGGTCTTTAATTCCGCGCTGTGTCGTCTTCGACCAGTACGCTGACAGAAAAGCATTCTGAAATTCCTCTACTGAGTAGCATTGCCTCGCGATCGGTCTCATACAAGTTGCCGGTTCGCCTTCCAAAAAGCTGCAAATAAATTCAAGTTTATGCGTAACAGGCCAAGTCGGTGGAAGAGCAAAGCTAAATTGTTGAATCCAATCCAGTGGGTGAATCTGCGTTCTATCGTTTTTAAAAACTTTAAACTTTCTCACTGACAGAAAATGTTTGTAATCAAAATTATCGTCTCTGTGTGATGGAACAGGTTCAGGATTGTAAGAGAATCTATGGAACTGTGGTTGTTCGGCATCTAAGTCCCGTACTCTCTGTAGATTACCCAAATTATACGCGTTGCGCGAGTCTGACAGATGTTCGCGAAGTGGCGTCTGCTGTGATGTGTTATTAACTGAAATACTTTTCATTTCTGTTACTTCTTGTTGTAAACTCGACAACTTCCTACGCAACGTGTTATTAGACGAATCGATCTCATTAATTGTCTGCTGTAAATTTTGAAATTCAGGTGTTTGATTAAATGAAACCGGTGAAGTATCGTCTGATTTATTGTCATTAGCACTTTCGATAGCATCAATACGACTTGCCAATTCATCATATTTTTCAGTCAGTAATTTTGCCTGATCATCGGTTTTAGTGTCAGTGGCATTAATCTGTTTTTGCAATTTACGCGTAGTTTCATTCAGTTTTTTAACGTCAGTTTTGACGACATCTGAATCATGTGCTAGTTCTAATTGTTCGAATCTGTCTGTCACTGTTTGAATATTTACTGTGTGTGTATCTGTTTTTGATTTAAGATCAGAAATTTCATCCCGTAATTCCGCGTTCAATTGTTCTATGGTATTAATTTTGTCGGACACTGTAGTAATATTATTGTCTACATACGTCTGTTTCTGTTGCGGCTGTTTGCATTTCTCTTAATTCTTGCGCAACATACTTAATTTCTTCGCTATTTGTTCGTGAAAAAGCCTCAATTTCCACGCGCAACTGTTCCTTAGTGTCATGGCACTGCGCGGCAACGGCTCTAATTTGTTCGCCAAGCTGTCTGGAATTGTCGTCTAATTTTTCATTTAAGTATTGTTTGAGTTTTTCGTTATCATTGTCAAGTTTCTCATTTAAGTGTTTGTTATCTTCCCTAAGTTGTTTGAAATTGTTGTCTGTTTTCTCACTCTGTTGTTTGATATCTACACCAAGATCGTTCTTAAACTGTAGCATTATTGTCATAAATTGATCCAAACTTAAGGTAGCTGTTGCATTCTCAGTACTCTGTGATGGAGTACATGCAATTGTCACGCTTTGTGTGACCATTTGGTCATTCTGCAACTTACAAAAAGGATTATCAGTCGGATGTACACTGTCAGACATTATTTCGGAATTAAATGGATCCGTCATACTCTCACTACACTGACCATTTTCATTCGAAAAATTTGTTTGTATGTTACTTGAATTTTCCAAATCGGTTGTATTAAGCTGGGTAGCGCTCATTACAATAGGGCGTCCCGCGTCATCAATTGTCGTCAAATTAACAGAAGAGACAATTGAGTTCGTTTGTTCATCATTAAGATAAAAGTCATCATTAATGGTCGGAATGCATTGATTGTCAGTGAACGCAGGATTGTCATCATTACTCTGCGTGTCACAATTATTATTAGTCACGTTGTTTAAGTCGGTAAATTCATTCACAATACCTCGCGGTACACTATTCATAGTCTTTCGCGGCATTTTTACAACAGTCAGTTATTCACAAAACAAATAATCACAAATGCAAAAGCAACACACAAATACAACAGAGCAAAGAATTGCCGTTGATCTGTGGAAAGAGAGTCACAAAATTAGTAAAAGCGTTGCGCCAAATCCTAATTATATCTAAGCAAATAAGAGCAGATATCTGACTGTTTTTCAAAAGATTCTCAACGAAATACGATCCTGGACTGGGTGTCGCCAAGTGTAACCTTCCCACAAAAATTTACAAGACAATATTATATAGAAATGGAGCCAAGAAGCAATATCGTCCCCACAGAAATATTTAAATAAAATATATAATAATAAATGGGACCCAAGAATAACCTCCCTGCAATGAAATGTAATGACAATAAAAATGAGAACCGCAATCTGACTCAAAGTATAAGCTGTCACGAAAATGATGAAAAACAATTCAGTGCTAATGAAACTTCAGTGACAATGAAAATTCAATTAAACCGAAATATCGGTCTTTGGCCCTGTGCAAAAATCAGAATTAAATTCTTACCTCATTGTAACTGCTAGTCAAATTTCTGCTCTTATTCTTGCGCACGGCTTGGAGGAACTGCATTGCAAATAATAATATTCTTTTTTTTTTTGTAATTTAACTGAAACTTTTCTTTAAGGGAAGTGGAACGAAATCGTTAGTTCAATTAAATAATTTTTTTTTTTTTTTGTAAAATTGCTTTTGAATCAAAATTATTGTTGGGGCACTTGTTGGAAATTAATTACAATAAATAGACTTTACATTATCTGATGATTACCTTAATTAACAATATACCTCATTCAGCATCTTGACCAGTATTGCCGACAGACTACATTACACAACCGCACTGGGCTGCTACTACCGACAGAGTGCACTGGCCTACTGCAACTCGCGTACTGCTCTACATGACGACTACTAGCGAACTGCTCTACATGACGACTACTAGCGAACTCCACGACGACTACTACTGTACTGCTCGCAACACTCGCGCGGTCAAGCGCAGACTAACCACGATAATAGGCTCTCTGGTCAAAGATTTTAACGTGCCTCACCATCGCTGCTACGTTACATACGTGTTTCACCGGTCACCTATGTTATTAAGACGTAAGTGTTGTGATCAAGACTGAACTTTAGTTAAAATACAATAATTTATTGATCACTGTATTCCAAAAATGTTTACCAAAATTGTACAAAATTGCAAGTTAGTGCGATGAAAGGCAACCAGCTCTAGATGTGGGAAAGTGTAAGTTAATGTGGTTAATTAGGAAGAACAAACCTGTAATGTTCGGATAAAATATTATTGGTGTCCTGCTTGAAACAGTCAAGTCGTTTAAATATCTGGGCGTAACGTTGCAAAACGATATGAAATGCAACGAACATGTGAGAACTGTGATAGGAAAGGTGAATAGTCGACTTCGGCTTATTGAGAGAATTTTAGGAAAGAGTGGTTCACCTGTAATGGAGACTCCATATAGAACCCTGGTGTGACCTGTTGAACAGAGTTAATGATTAATATATTATACTTATTAATAATTTCATAAATGGCACGAAAAGAAAAGGCAAAGAAAAGTTTGCGATTGGAAATAAATTTTCTAGGTAAGGAGTACAAGGCGTACACGAGAACTTCGTATATAAAATTTTATTCATTTACTGTTTTACAGGCGCTGGGGAGATATTAATCGTAAAAACAGGAGAAGCAGTAATTTTGTGGGCATCTTGCAGACACTACAAACGCCGCATATTTACAATTACATCGATGTGTTAAAGTTTCCACAGAAAAACAAACTTGTGTTATATTCGTAAAATGTTCGTTCTCATGGCGCAGTTTGATAGCAAATCATGCATGTAGCACCATTTCGACAAATACTGGCAAGGATAGCTGCTGGTGGTACAATGAATGTTTTCCCAGGTTGTGATTTTTTTCTCTTTCTCTCGATCAGATAGGAACATCTTTGAAGATTTTTGATCAAATACTGTGTCTCACGATAGAAACAGACATCGTAGGGTTGCTCTAGCGGAATGTATTTAGGGCTAATCACTCTAATACTGCACATGGCAGTCCTTCTTCATCTTGAAAAATCTCATCCTGTAATTGTTGATTTGTTTGTCTTTCCCAATGCACTGAAGAAATTCGTTCTCCTGCACGCAGTTCATCGCATTAGTCAAAAAAATTATGTAAGGCTGTTGTAAGTTTCCCAGATTTTGACAAAGCACAGTTTTTTAACCCTGTATCGGAAAGAGCCAGTACTCTCTTATAGGCATGTTCAGACGGTTGGCAATAACTTTCAAGACAAAATTATAGCATACTGCTCTGTTAATCTGTTCATACTTCTTTTTATTTGCAGTGTAAGTAACGTAAAAATTGAAACCAAATTTTCCACATACGGTCTCGATCCCATGACCATCGCATAACCTTTCTGCACGCCTTATGCTGCGCCAACTGCTGTCTAGAAACCACGCTAACATAAATGGCTCATGCCTCGCCCGACCCGCACCAGGAACGCTGGTTTCGCTAAACGCTTGGGAAACTGTGACCCCCATTTGCGTCACTTTCGTTTTTGGCCAGGTGCTGTATATACCACGAATCTGGACTCCTTGTTAGCTCTTTTTCAACGTATTCTCTGTACTGACCTAAACATTTTTCATAGTATTTCACAAGCTTTCCTACGTCTTCTGCATACTACAAGGGGAAACCAAAAGAAATCGGAATTTTGTTTTAAAGAAATATATTTTCAAATTATTTACAAAAGAACCTTATTCCCTTCAAAATACTATCCATTGCAACTAATACATTTGTCCCACCGGTGCTTCCAATTTTCGAAACGTTTTTTGTAGTCATGTTTTAAAATGGCAGACAGCTCCTCCATGGTTTTTTCTTGACTTCTTCAGTGTTGTCAGATCGGTGTCCTTTCATGTTCCTTTTCATCCATGAAAATAAAAAAAAAAGTCACACGGAGTCAGATCAGGCGAGTTAGGTGCGTCGGGGAGCGGGATCATGCCATTTTTAGCCAAAATGCGTTGTCGTGGTGGAAGAACCAGTCGGCCCGTCTGCCACAAATCGGGACTTTTGTGACGAACACTGTTGCGCAACCTTCTTAAAACTTCCAAATAAAAACCTTGATTGACGGTCTTACCTGGGGAACAAACTCTGAATGAAGTACGCCCTTTGCATAAAAACATAAAAAAAAGACAGCGTTCTTTTGATGTTTGACTTAACGACATTTGTTTGGACGGTGTGACGATGACGTCTTCCATAGGCTTGACTGTTTCTAGGTCGTAACCACAGCACCATGAATCACCACCAGCAATGATCTTCGAAAGAAAATCTGCATCAGTTTCAAGCTGTTGTTTCAAAGCACGACATATTTCATCTCGATGTTCCTTTTGACTGTTAGTCTGAACGTGAGGAACAAACTTAGCAGCAACCCTTTTCATTCTCAAATATTCCGTTAAAATTTGCTGAATTGTGCTCCAAGATAACCCAGTACTCTCTGACAGTTGATCAATTGTCCATCGACAGCCTGTGAGCACAAGCTCTCGAATTTTTTCAATATTTTCGTCGTTTCGGGCAGTTGATGGACGTCCTGAACGAGGTTTGTCATTAATCGACATGTCGCCATTTATAAATTGAACAAACCACTCATAAACTTGAGATTTTCCCATTGCATCATCTTGGTAAGCTGTTTTCAACATTAAAACAGTTTCAGCAACATGTTTACAGAGCGGCGTAATCGGTGGGCACACTTGAATTCGGCAACTTTTAATGAGGACAAGAAAAGTTCCAGGTAATTTACTCACTCGAATTCGGCAGCTCCGCACTCAGGTAGCAGAAGGGCCTACTCCCTGAATGACTCACCAAACATGGAATTTCTGGCTGTAGACATACCTCGTCGGTTCCGTGCTTGCCATTAAGTGGCTAGCGTCTGTACAGGCTTACATAGTGTTTCATTGTGGTCTCCAAATTAAGATTATCGAAGAGAAAAATATGGCAAATAGACATATTTTTCGACCTGTTCATAGTAATCATGGTAATATAGATTTAATTTGCGTTGGCTTTTAGTATCTGAAGAACGTGGATGACGGTGCTGCGGTAACAGGTCTCTGTGCTTTGTGAAATTGTTCGGAAGAGGTAGTGAAAATATATTTTCGCGTTTGGAAGGCCGGCATGAGCACTTAACAGTCCCACAAAACTCATTGAACAGAAGAATGTTATGAAATTCTATTAAAAGAAAACGCGAAGCTTTGAATAAAAAAGTCGTCATAAAGGATGCAGAGTATATACACATTAACATTACTCATGCTCGTTTGAAGAGTATGCCGAATCTGCCAAAATCTACACGGAATTCAGATTGTCTTTCATAGATGGAGATAACAACAACCGGTGACACTTGTATCCTCAGTAATGACATAGAAAATGGGCATGATATTTTTCATATCGACTCAAATCCCGTATTTGATGAGTGGTATTTTCAATACGCACCAAAATATTTTTTCAGTTATTTACAACACACTGTTATCCTGGATGTTGTTGTTACATACCAATAGTATTCATCCTTATGAAAGATACGAAGGTGGAAACGTATCTCAAGATTCTGAAACGTTTTCATGATGAATACGGGACGAGACTATTGCGTTTTAACCTCATAAACGTTGGTCACAGACTAATATATATATCATGGACAAATGATTCTCGAGTACAACGGATGTTTCGTATATTCGTCTGAATTCTCGCATCGCAACTGTTCCTCCACCACACAGACTCGCACTTCAAGTTGATGTTTCCAGTATACTTTACGTACTTTGCGTGCATTTTTTAAAATTTTGAACAAATTTCTTTTTATTCCTAAAATTATCTAAAACAATGCGACTTTGACGCCCTTTCTACTTAGCGCTACCAGGAATAGCGAACATTGCTTACGTCACAGACCTTACCTTAAAAAAAAAAAAAAAAAAAAAAAAAGCTTTTGTCTTTTAAATTTGCAGAAGTAATATTTTATCCTAGGTCTATATGTTTCAGATGTCGAAAAATACAAAAATTTGGTTTGTCGTCGTTGTACAAAGACCAGAACAGCGAAAGAGGACAGTGGCTGCACTACACTTTTGGACTTATTTACTGAAGCACCCAAAATGTTCTGAGGTTAGCGAGCTGGTCAGTATACAGCCATAAGACTAAAAACTCATGAAGTTGGCAGAGTCATCTTTTAGATTTACCGAATTCGAGTTTTTCGTTTTCCTCCAGCAGGTAGAAGTTGCCGAATTCGTGTGAGCCGAATCGGTGAAGGTCACTGCACCAATTTATGGTGTCCCGTCTAGGCATACCGTCAATATATGGGACGCCCTTTCGATTCCAAAACACTTTTCGGTGCTCAGAATGTAGTTGGTGTTTTTGTTGTTTTGTTGGGGATAGGCAACCCCAGAGCATGGCGAAATAAGACACCGATAAAGACGCAGACGAAGAAAATGGTGCAAAAACTGACACATAAACGAAAACAACATAGGAACGTAGTTTAAGAATTAATCCTACAGGCGCGCGATAAAAAGAAACTTAAGTGGTATAAATGGAAATGTCGTGTGGCTAGGGCCTCCCGTCGGGTAGACCGTTCGCCTGGTGCAGGTCTTTCGATTTGACGCCACTTCGGCGACCTGCGCGTCGATGGGGATGAAATGATGATGATTAGGACAACACAACACCCAGTCCCTGAGCGGAGAAAATTTCCGACCCAGCCGGGAATCGAACCCGAGCCCTTAGGATTGACAGTCTGTCACGCTGACCACTTTTTTTTTTATTTTTTTTTATAAAACCTTTATTAAAAAAACAATGTTACACATTGCAAATACATACTAAGTTATACATACATGAAGTTATTTAAACAAAGCGGTTTGATCATTTCAATTGCGCTGACATTAAGGAAAGACAACAGAAGATTGTGTTACTGACTAAATCACCAGAAAGAATTAAATTAAACATAAATACTTGAGAATGGCGGAAAGGAGATATATAATAAAGTTGACTAGCCTTCCAACTACACTTTCTGGACATTAATTGAATCTAAGTATTTGAGGTGATCAGATCTATATAATCAGTCTTTCACTGCAAAAATGAACAGGGCAATGTGCCAGCCATTGAATATTACATTTAACGGATAGTATCTTATGGTTTTAACCAATCGATGAGATTTCTATAAAAACTGTCTATTTCCAAATTTCTAGTATAAGCCAATAATGCACCTTTCATGATTTGTGTTTGGCACTATTAGACACACAATCTCAATGTCACATAAGTTCTGTACATTAGATTATAAATTTCAAAAAACTACTCTCTGAAGTAGAGAAAGCACACATCATAAATATACTGTAAAATCTTAAATAGTATCCTTAAGGTAACTACAATACATCACTGTCAACACAGTCTTCTTTTTTATATTAACCAATGCCCATTCTTTCAAATACAATTTTTAGCATATTACCGAACTTTTTCTTGTGATTCGAATAGCTTCTAATTTTGTGGAACTCACACAGCATGTGTACCTTGAACTCTATGATGCTATCGGATCCTAATTTGTTAAGGACGTAGTTAACAAAATTTCCCAGCAACCAGTACACAGCGTTATTTTTTGCTTCTGGGAAATAGCGTGCTTCAGGCCTGTGTATCAATGACAGCGATATATGCTCAGGGTATGTTCTTGTAATCAGAGCTATTTGCTCCCGGATCCACTTCCAACTATTCATGTGACCACTGCAAGTATATCGATGAATTACTGTGTCAACTAGATGGCATTGTTGACATAAATTTGTTTCACAGAGTCCGATTGCGTGCAGTCTTTCATTGGTGCTAACTATGTTGTTAACTGACTTGTACCATGACGTTTTTATATTAGACGTGAGCACATTAGAACTAATGTTTTTCCAAATCTCAGTCCACTCAATGTTTGGAAACTGTCGTTCTATTTTGTTTCTTCCTTCGCTTTTCTTTCGTTCCCGCATTATGGCTCTCGATGTTAAGTGTCGGGACTGCCTGAGTTCGACACTGACATAACTAAACTCAACATAGAAAATCCTCACGTGCTGTAAGCGACTGTTGATTCTGCACGTCAATCGGGGGAAGCAGGCTTGGAGGTTTAATGATGTCGAAAAGTTGGCTGGTTATGCTTTCTCGCGAGTCTCTTATTAAATTAACTTGCCTTTTGATAAAAAGAGCAGAGGCTTTATCCGTTATATCAGTTAATCCTAGTCCACCATTTTTAGGACCTAAAGTGGCTACTTTAGCAGGTACTCTGAACACTTCACCTCTCCACAAAAATTTTGTGATTTTGGACATTATTCTCCTCGCTATCATTCTCGGTATTGGAAACAGCTGGGCAGTATAATAAGCCTTAGCAAGGATGCATGAGTTGATATACTGTGTTCTTTGAACTTGGTTCATATATCGAGTTAAATTCTCTACAATGGCTCCTTGCACTTTATCTGCTGCAACTTTCCAATTTAAAGCCGTCATTTTCATAGGGCATGCTGTCAGGGTGATCCCAAGTGTTTTATGTTGTCGGACTAAGTTTGCCCACTCGACGTTGATATTATCAAAACCTCTGAGATTTAACATCTTACTTTTTTTTCCGTTTGCATTGGCTCCAGATGCTCTACAGTACGAATCAATCACTGTTGCTAGCGTGGTTACCTCGTCATTATTCCTTATAATGACCCCTATATCGTCAGCATAGGCTCTTATAACTGTTTTGTTTCCTGATAATGTTAAGCCTTCTAATGTAGCATGGACATGTCGGAGGAAAGGTTCCAGCGAAATTGCGAAGAGCGACATGGACAGAGGACTTCCTTGAGGAACACCTCGTTGTATTTGCATCGGCCTGGATTGTTGACAATTCACCGCTATTTTAGCATTTATTCCAGTTGCTATGTTCTTAATCAACTGTATAACCCTGTCGTTGAAACCTATTTTCTTCAATGTCTGTAGAAGATATTCATGGTTTACTACATCGAACGCCTTATAAAAATCTAAAAACAATAAAGCACACTTTATGTTCGTTACAGAAGTTATTGCAATGATATCCCTGAATTCCGCTAGATTTTGAAAAATGGTTCTGCCTTGCGCACAGTTCTGATGTTGACTAATAATTTTATCTGTAAGGCATGAAATTCTCTTGTTTATTATTCTAGCTATTAATTTATAATCAGAATTCAGCAGTGAAATTGGACGAAAATTATTTAAATCTTTGTTTCCATTATTTTTTGGCACCAGAACAATTTTACTCTCATTAAACTCAGCCGGAATCATTTTACCCTGAATAACCTCATTTACAATGTCCGTGATTTTCGCACCCACTATTGGCCAGTAACGGATGTAAAATTCTGCTGGCAGACCATCCGGTCCTGGGGATTTTTTTTGTGGCGAGGCGCACAGAGTCTCATACACTTCTTCTTCACTGACAACCTCGAGAAAATTTTCGTTGTCATCTTCTGTCAGCTGTGGGGCTAGGATGTCAAGGAATTCTTCCAAAGAAGCATCACTACTTTGATGTACAGAATATAGCTCGCAATAATAGCGATAAATCTCGTCCATGATATCCTGCTGGGTTCTGAGAATCGTGCCGTGTTTTGTTCGAATTTCTTCAATAAAAGTCCTTTTCCCGTTTTTCGTATGCTTCACTAAATGATATAGGGAAGTAGTTTCATCTGCTGACACCGAATTTGCCTTCGATTTTATTTTCAACCCTTCCATTTGACTTCTCTTGATATTAAGTAACTTGGCTTTGACTTTTTTGATGTCTGCTATCCGAAGTGAGGAACCTGCTGAGACTTGATCATATAGATCTCTCAAAACGGAATAGTAATACTCTATAGTGCATTTCATTTCCCTTGCGCTCTGGGCACTGTATTGAATAAGAACTTTCCTCAACTTTGGCTTTGCCATTTTAACCCACCAGTCAATAGCAGTGGCATATCTACTACGGGCTCGCAGGCATATTGCCCATGTTTCTTTAATCAGATCTTCTAAATCATGATTAACTAACAAGGAAGTGTTCAAATTCCACTGATTCTTGAATCGGCGAACCGGCTGTCTTGTTAGATTTATGCAAGCTAAGACACTTGAATGGTCTGAAAAGTACGTAGGAATGGTTTCTACTTTTGTCACGGAAGTTACAAGATTTTTAGAAATATATAGTCTATCAATCCTGCTACGTGATGTTGCCGTGACATAAGTGAACTCAACAATGGAGGGGTATTTGATTTCCCATATATCCTTTAATTCTAAACCAGTAACTAATTGTTTTAGTTCACTTGAGAAATTAAAATTAGGTAACTGATCTTTTCGATTTAAAACACAATTAAAATCACCTCCAAGTAATAACTGTCTTGGTGATTTCCTTAACAAGTATATCAAGTCGTCTTTGAAGAAACGTGCCCTGTCAGCTCGATGAGAACTTCCTGAAGGGGCGTACAAGTTGATGATAGTCACATCATAGATATTGAGTCCTATTCCCCTTCCGGATTCCAGTCGTTCCACCTCGCTTACTGTAATCCCTTCCCTTACCAAAATAGCTGTTCCAACACTTGTTTCGGGAGACACATTTATGTAACTGACAAAACCGGGAATTACCAAATCCGAAATTAGAACTTCTTGTAACAGGGCAATATCAGTCGCGGATTCGTACAAAAATTCCTTAAGGGCCGATAATTTCAAACCGGTCGTGATTTTATTTATGTTTATAGTGGTGACAGAATAAGATTGCGTCATTGTGCTGTCACTATGTAGTTGTTTTGTTGAACTAATTTAGTTTGCTGTGGTTCAGGGTTCAGTTAAGCTGTAACAGTTTTCTCGGAAGGCTGAACATGGAATAACACTTCAATCAATTTATTAGTTACTGTCCCGTTTTTTTTTCTACTTCTGATGTTTTCTCTTGTACCGCAAGCAGACTGATTTCCTGGTAAACTTTCTGATTTTTCCTCCAGTGTACGACCGTTTCGGACTGAACATTCTTTGGGCTTGGGTCGCCCCTACTGGATTTTCCCTTCCCTTGGTTACGAGCTACATTCTCATTTGGTTGCGTCGGTATTTTACTTCGCGGCTTATCTGGAGCAGCAGCAGACGCTTTAGCAATTTCGGTTGCCGGCGCCTGCCCTGAGGTGTTGACCGTGATTTCAGTTTGGCCACCACTTCCTCGTTCTTTATTAATTTCACTCACTTTCTGATCGAGGGAAACAAATGGAGACTGCAGTTTTGCATCCTCTCCCTGAATTTGTTTATTAACAGATAGATTCTGATCTTTGCAATCGGCTACTGCACCTGTTGTTTCTTGCAAATTAATGCTGCTTACACCCCTTTTATTTTCTGGTACCGTATGTGTATTATCTTTCTGTTCATTAGTTTCCATTCGCATTTTGCCTTCAGGTTCCTCTGCCTTCTCATCGCACTGTTTTTGCTTGCGAAGTGAGGGAGTGGGACAAGACAGCTCGTCCTCTGAACAACTATCAGTTATCTCCAGAGGTCGTTTTTTCGGTTGCATTTCAGTTTCACGAGTAGTGGCAACGGGGTTTCCTTTTGTTGTTAACGGGGGAAATTGACTGTTATCGTGAAGGGAGACATCAGCTTGTCCCGCTGCGTTAACATCCTCAACCAGTTGTTCCGGGCTATTCTTTGGTAACAGATCATTTAAGGTAAGCTTCTGACGCTGTATCAAATTACTTTTAAGCACAACAGTTCGCCGCGGACATTCCTGTCTGAAGTGGCCGGTTTCGTTACATATATGACATGTAGCTTCCTGACCTGTATAAACAATTTGTGCCTTATACCCACAAACAGTTATGTGAGACGGAATATTCGTCTTAACGTCCATCTCTACACAGCGGACCCCGTTAAAACACTGCAGTTTAAAGCGAGGCGACCATCTTTCATTTGCAATTGATTTAACGTCTCCGTAGTTTAAAAGAGCTTCCTTAATCTTATCATTTTCAATTTCAATGGGGAGATTCAAGACACGAACGGTTTTGTAATGAATGTCCGCTCTATAGATGGAAACCTTACTTTTATAACCATTTCTATGCACAAAATCTACTTCATAGCCCCACTTTCGTAACACTTTATCAACAGTCGAAGCACTGATTAACTTGACAAAAACACAGTATTTTTCCTGATCCAGTTGCCAGGTATGAACGGTTTCAGAATTTAGACCAATTACCTGTGTAATCCAGTCATCTATTTCCAGGGATGTCGGCTGAACAGGACGGGATTCTTTGTCAAAAGCAAATACCAGAGTATTCTTCCTGAGGTTTGTAGCCATGGTTAATCCAGCGAAGCAATTTCGGTTAAACAACCGAAATTCCAAGTAGCAGCAGCAAGACCAGAAAGAGCGATCAGATCACAAGGAACAGGAACGAACACGGAGATTAACGGACGGACGGCACTCGGCGAAGCACAAGTACAGCGATGTAAACACTGAAGTGCAGCGCAACAGTTAACAGCGGCCACTCGCGAGCGCGGCTGAAACGGAACTGACCACTCAGCTACCAGGGCGGACACTTAAGTGGTATCATGGATTACCTGCTTATGCTATTCTATAAGCTAAAGAAAAGAAGAAATTGAAGTTCGAAAAATTTTTCTTGGATTTTTGCCATAGTAACTTTTATTAAAAGTTATCAAAAAAGTAAACGTATTTCGGAAAACAAAAAAATATTGATGATATATCTCAATTTTAACTAAAATGACAATACTGGCTTTTGTTGGAGTTAAATGATCCATATTTTGAAAACTACTAATCTAACCATAGTTTTCGGACAAGATATACGGACGATCTTAAACTGATCAGGTCAAACAAACTGATTACACATTCATCGAGTACTAAAAGTTTTGTGTTCTTCCACAGTCACAGCGGCGAGCCACTGAACTCCTCTGTGCCATTCCCGAGGTTGATGGCTCACTTTCCATCAGAGAAATGCCAAAAACTTTTATTTTGAAAGACGGGCTTCTTGAAGACATTTTTATGGCCACATGAATATAAAAAAAACGAAAATTCTGCCTTCATCTCCAGGATAGTTTATTACAGGCAAATCCAGGACTGTTTTCAGTTGCATCACCTACAGCTTCGTCCTCTTGCTCATACTGCTCTGGCTCAGTCTGACAGTCATGCCCTTCCAGAACATCGTCTTCATAGCTAGAATTCGAGTCAGGAGCCGGCCGCGGTGGTCTAGCGGTTCTAGGCGCGCAGTCCGGAACCGCGCGACTGCTACGGTCGCAGGTTCGAATCCTGCCTCGGGCATGGATGTGTGTGATGTCCTTAGGTTAGTTAGGTTTAAGTAGTTCTAAGTTCTAGGGGACTGATGACCACAGATGTTAAGTCCCATAGTGCTCAGAGCCATTTGAACCATTTTTCGAGTCAGGAATATCTTCCTCATTCTCAGTTTCCCCGAACTTGAACTGGAGTTTCTTGCCTCTGATCCATATCTTTTCTGAAAATGTAAAGAAATTTCATATGTTGATACCTTCTAAAACAATAAGAGTGGAAAGGAAATGTAAGAAGAAGAGTATGTTTCAAATATACTTACTAACTGCTATCGCGGATTAAAATGGTAGGTCGCTCACTTCGCACAACTCCTGTGCCACATCCATTCGCGAGCGGCGCTCACACATAATTGGGAGGCTCTGACAACAATCCATCCTAAAGCATATAGACGCTCCAAATATTGTCCTTACCCGACTGCCAGATACACATGGATTACAAAAAAATGGTTCAAATGGCTCTGAGCACTATGCGACTTAACTTCTAAGGTCATCAGTCGCCTAGAACTTAGAACTAATTAAACCTAACTAACCTAAGGACATCACACACATCCATGCCCGAGGCAGGATTCGAACCTGCGACCGTAGCGGCCGCGCGGTTCCAGACTGTAGCGCCTTTAACCGCGTGGCCACCACGGCTGGCCATGGATTACATGCGAGGTCTATTTGAAAGTAAACTCCGATCGGTCACGAAATGGAAACCACTGCGGAAATCCGATGAAGCTTTGCATATATGTGTTGGACCGTATCTCCAGTATGCCCGCGTTGAGAATTGGCGGAAAACACAGCCGGCTTCCTGCTATGACGAGCGTACTGGAAAGTTGGTACAACGCTACGACAAATGTCTAAGTCGGAGCGATGACGATGTAGAGAAGTGGCTGGAAGGTGTACCTACTGTAGCAAACAAAACACTTTTGATTTCAACAGTGGTTTCCATTTCGCTCTTCCAAGTCTATCAGTAATTCTAATGGAATGTTGTCTACTCCAGGGGCCTTGCTTCGACTTAGGTCTTTCAGTGCCCTGTCAAAGTCTTCAGCCAGTATCATATCTCCTATTTCATCTTCATCTACGTGCTCTTCCATTTCCATAATATTGCCCTCAAGTACATTGCCCTTCTATAGACCCTCTATACACGCCTTCCTCCTTTCTGCCTTCTCTTCTTTGCTTAGAACTAGTTTTCCATATATAAGCTCTTGATGTTCATGCAAGTGGTTCTCTTTTCTCCAAAGGTCTCATCAATTTTCCTTTAGGTAGTGTCTATCTCACCCCTAGTGATATGTCTCTACATCTTTAAATTTGTCTTCTAGCCATTCCTGCTTAGCTACTTTTGAGACGTTCGTATTCCATTATGCCTGCTTCATTTATTACACTTTTATGTTTTCTCCTTTCATCAATTAAATTCAATATCTCTTCTATTACCCAAAGATTTCTACTAACCCTTGTTTTTTTTCCCCTACTTGATCCTCTGCTGCCTTCAGTATTTCATCTCTCAAAGCTACTCATTCTTCTTTTACAGTATTTCTTTTCCCCGTTCTTGTTAAGCGTTTCCTAATGCTCTCTCTGAAATTCACTACAACTTCTGGTTCTCTCAGTTCATCCAGGTCTCATCTCCTTAAATTACTACCGTTTTGCAGTTTCTTCAGTTTTAATCTACAGTTCATAACCAGTAGATTGTGGTCAGAGTTCACACTTGCCGCTAGAAATGTTTTACAATTTAAAACCTGGTTCCTAAATCTCTGTCTTACCATTATGTAATCTATCTGAAACCTTCCAGTGTCCCCAGGCCTCTTCCACATATAGAGCCTTCTTTCATGACACTTAAACCAAGTGTTCGCTATTATTAAGTTATGCTCTGTGTAAAATTCTACCAGACGGCTTCCTCTTTCATTCCTTATCCCCATTCCATATTCACCTACTACTTTTCCTTCTCTTCCTTTTCCTACCATCGAATTCCAGTCCCCAAGACTATTAAATTTTCGTTTCCCTTCACTACCTGAATAATTTCTTTTATCTCATCATACATTTCTTGAATCTCTTCATAACCTACGGAGCTAGTTCGCATATAAACTTGTACTACTGTGGTAGGCGTGGGCTTCGTGTCTATCTTGGCCACAATAATGCGTTCACTATGCTGTTTGTAGTAGCGTACCAGCGCTCCTATTTTTTTATTCATGTTCCTTATTGAACCTGAATCTGCACTTTGTTACCTGTTAAGTTACCTGTAGTGATAAAACCAGGCGCAGATATCGCTGTAGGCGAGCGATATGTTGGCTGATGGCGGACCGTGTTAATATGCAGTACAATTCGATGTCGCAGTGTACAGCAAGAATAACTGCAGGTTCTAATATACAGGGGATAGCACCCTGATGGCGTGTAATTATCGCAACAACAAACATTTGTTTCCCTGCGGAATTAAGCTGCTGAAACACACGAAGGTGAGTCAAATGAAAACCTTAAATCTGTAATAACAAATCGAAATTTCGCGCCGTTATCCTCTAAGTTGGTAAGCGTGCTACAAACAGCGTGCAAAATGGTCTGTAGGTGGCAGTATGGTGCAGATGCACACAATACCGTCGCAGTATCAGTATAAAGATAGACGCCCCACTTGTGACTTGCACCAGGGAAGAACAGCGTTCTGTTATTCGGTTTTTGCGTAGTGAAGGTGTGAAACCTATTGAAATTCATCGACGAATGAAGGTTCAGTACGGTGATGCATGTTTGTCATAACAGCACGTCTACGAATGGAGTAGGAAATTCGTAAATGGTGTGACTTCAGTGGAAAATGCTCCTCGTCCAGGTCAGGCACAACGAGTTGTGACTCCACAGGACATTGCAGCAGTTGAAGCCATAGTGAAGGAAAACCGCCGAGTGACACTGAATGACATTTAGTCTTGGGTCAGCACACCACAATGTGCATGATGTGCTCCAGTTTCACAGTGTCTGCAAGATGGGTGCCACGCCAGCTGACTACTGAAATGAGAGAACGACGTGTTGATGCTTGTGAAGAACTTCTTCGACGCTTTGAACGAGAAGGTGATGGCTTCCTTGCAAGAATCGTTACTGGGGACGAAACCTGGGTTCACTTCCACTAGCCGGAAACGAAGAGAGTGAGCAAGGAATGGCGCCATTCTTCATCACCAAAACCAAAGAAGTTTCGAACAGAACAATCAGCAGGGAAGGTTATGTTGACTCTCTTTTCGGACGAAAGAGGCGTCATTTTGGAGCATTACATGCCTCAAGGGACCACTGTCAATAGTGCATCATGCACAGATCTCCTAAAAAATCATCTGCGGCCTGCAGTCAAATCAAAGCGACGTGGATTGCTGTCAGCAGGTGTCCCTTTGCAACATGACAATGCAAGGCCCAACACTGTCCGTACAACAGTTGCAACAATCACAGACCTGCATTTTGAATGTCTTCCTCATCCACCATACTCACCAGACCTTGCCCCAGGTGATTTCCATATGTTTGGATCACTCAAAGACGCAACGGGAGGAAAGAAGTTCCGTTCTGATGAAGAGGTACGCCACGCGGTGCATGAGTGACTGCGCGGACTACCAACAGAATTTTTTTCTCAAGGAATTTATGCACTTTGTAAGCGCTGGAAGACTTGCATTGAGCGTGGGAGAGATTATGTTCAAAAGTGATACAGCTTTGTACCACTTCTGCACAATAAATATTTAAAAAATATTCAAGGTTTTCATTTGACTCACCCTCGTAAAATAAATGATGATTAAGGTACAACTTCAATAAGGTATGAACTCATATAATCCAAGAATAACATTATTATTCACATTTAACTTAGGGGTACCAAAAATGGTGACCTTACGTATTATAGAGGCAGAAGAAGTGGGTCGCAGGAAGGGGTCTGAGAGAGCCTGCTTTGTTTTATACAAAAGAATAACTTAATAATTCATCGAGTCTAATATACAGAGTCCAAGAATATAAACATTTCTCGGTATGCTACACAATTATGCCGCAAAGTTTAAATTATTGTACATGCCCATTGGCTGGGTCTTCCTCGTCTGACTCTATCCACCGCGACACTTTGGGCGGGAACGTCGAGGACATGAGGTGTAGCTCTCAGGGGCGGAGGTCAGAAAAACGCGGCCCGCAGAGCTCGGCTCCAGCCGTTGTCTGGAGTCTAGACGCCGCGTCGGCCACAAATAAACGCGGGCGCTGTCGCCGCTCCAGGCAGCTTCCCCTGCGCCCTCGACTGAATTAGCAGCCGGGGATTCCCCACATCACTTTGTCACCGGCCCTCCCGCCGGGGGGTCGGAAATAGCGACTCACTTAGGAGGGCCGCAGCCTCCGGAACTGGCGACGCATGCTTGGGATTGGGGGGGGGGGGGGGGGGGCAGCCGCTGCCAGATACAAATACAGACTGCTCCCAAAAGAAAGTGGTTCCGTATGCGGTTAAAATCTTAACTTTATTGATCACTTATCGTTTGCAACAGCAGATCAGGACAGCGAGACCCACTCGAGTTCAGTCGGTGTAAGTTGATCTCTGACAGCTGGTGTGTCACCGCCAGACACCACACTTGCTAGGTGGTAGCCTTTAAATCGGCCGCGGTCCGTTAGTATACGTCGGACCCGGGTGTCGCCACTATCAGTGGTTGCAGACCGAGCGCCGCCACACGGCAGGTCTAGTCTAGAGAGACTCCCTAGCACTCGCCCCAGTTGTACAGCCGACTTTGCTAGCGATGGTTCACTGTCTACATATGCTCTCATTTGCAGAGACGACAGTTTAGCATAGCCTTCAGCTACGTCATTTGCTACGACCTAGCAAGGCGCCATATTCTGTTACTATAATTACTTCAAGAATGTATTCTGAACAGATAATATTGTGAATCATGTACCGTCAAGAGCGACGTTCATCATTAATGGATTAAAGTTAAGTATCTAATTATGTCCGCTTTTTGAATTCTCATTCCTTGTCATGTTCCAGACCTCACATGGTTCTTCCCTCCTCACGCCAGCCTGCGTGAGCTAAAACGCGTGCATTTCGGCCTCCACTCGTAACACGGTGTTGGCTCTTCTGCTAACACAAAAGCTGGTAACGGTGTTGCTAGCTCTGAATGGTTGCAGGTGAAAACAATAGCCGTCTATAGAGCTCCGGCTACACTGAGATCTTACCATATGGACGTATACAAAATCGCGTATCGTGATTGGTTGCAGCAGACACGCGGAGCTGCTGCACCCAGCCAACACCGACTCAAAGGAAGGCCTCGGCGCTTGTTGGTGACGTCACGTCAGCTAGGCACGGCGAACGCCAGTCTGTTGCAGGCAGAAACGCCTGGGCGTGCTTATCACTATAAAGCTTTTATTTTTGGACAAAATGTTTGGTATTGTTTTGGATTCTGTAGTTTTATTTAGATGAAAGATTATGTTACTATCGTAAAGCTACAAATGGAGATCGTAGTTCTGTATTACTGAATCCTGTCGAAACAAACGTAGACCAAAAGGAGAAGATGCTTTGCCCCATTACAAGCTTCGCAAATTTTACATTCAAGTAACTATATTTACTTTATCCATTTTGTTATCGAAACTTACCCCAACCCCCTTACAATTAACTCGTTTCTTTTATTTATTTATTTATTTTCGTTTGACATCGTCACTGGAAATGTGAACTACTTCACATGTGTAAATGTCAACTGTTGCCAGTCATTAGATTACAGTCGTTTTCAAAGAAAGGAATTCTAAAGTGGAAACAAAATAGCTTCATACATTGCAAATACTGCTGATAAATATTCCCCTCTTGCAACTGAAAGGAGAAACTTTATAAGATAAAAAATTTTATTTGATAAAACAAGTATCTGTCATTTGCCTCTTCTTCTGTCCTCCACCCCTCCCCCGAAGTGTACAATCGCAAGATATTTCATTAACATTCAGTGCTCCTCACTCCATAGTCAACCAAGTCACCTAAAGAAGAGCACCAATATGTTCACAGTTTCTTGTTAAAAGCAACCCAGTACAAACGTAACTTCCTCAGATTTACAAATAAGGTAGCCGGCCGGTGTGGCCGTGCGGTTCTAGGCGCTTCAGTGTGGAACTGCGTGACCGCTACGGTCGCAGGTTCGAATACTGCCTCGGGCATGGATGTGTGTGATGTCCTTAAGTTAGTTAGGTTTAAGTACTTCAAAGTTCTAGGGGACTGATGACCATAGATGTTAAGTCCCATAGTGCTCAGAGCCATTTGAACCATTTTGAACAAATAAGGTAAACAAGCACGAATTCTGTTGCTGCTGGACCATGAAGTTGTTTTTGTATGTCAATCCTTAAAACAGGTGGAAATTTAAGTTCAGGAGTACACTATTTGTTAAGAAATGTAATGAAATGCACAATTAATTGATTGCAGAAATATCTCAGAACAATGTCTGTTGCTCAACTACGGCCAATAGTTTCATATTTTCCTGTGCCAGAGAGGGAGACACCAGCATTATGAGTATGCCTGCAACAGACCTGGCGTTCGCCGTGCGTAGCTGACGTGACGTCACGAACAAGCGCAGAGGCCTTCCTTTGAGTCGGTGTTGACCCAGCCCAAAGCAATTGCTAGGGATCTTATCACAGTGATTCGACTATAGGATAAGCCTGTGTAGACATTTTTATCGTTGGTGTTCTTTGGGCCCTGACTACGTCTGCGTCATACTCCGTAAGCCACATAACGGTGTGTGGCGGAGAGTATTTCTGATACCACTACCGTCTTCTACCCGCGAATGGGGCGTGGGAAGAATGACTGTCGGTGCGCCTCTGCATTACCTATAATTTATCGAATTTTCTTGCCGTAGTCATTTTGCGAGATGTTTGTGGGATGAAACAAAATGTTGCCCGTCTCTTCACGAAAAGTGTTCTCTTGAAATTTCCATAGTAAGCGTCTCCTGGATGCACAACGCCTCTCTTGTAGCGTCTGCGTGGTACAGGGTGAGGGTCGTGATTCCACCAACACGATGTCTGGACCCCAATCAGCTGCTAAGAGTGCACCAGATTCAAACCTCCTCATCTCTGGATGAACTCTTTGATCCGTCTGTGATTCTGTCCCACATCCGACTCCCTATATTCTAGCTGAATCGTGCAGCCTGCTCTTTTCCTTCCGCCAAACAGGGCATGCCTAGCAATCACTGAATAAGAACACTGAGCTGGCCAGTGGCGTGATTCCTTCTTGCACAAAAATCCTACCAACGAAGTGCGCTGCGTTAAAAGGACACATGACTTTCCGATTCATCCTTCTTTATCAAAAAAAAGCTGGACCTGGTGTGTTTTTCTGACGCCACAAATATTTTTACCAATCGTGCCCAGCAACTAGTCTCACATCAGATGTCCTATGAAAGTTAAAAAATTAAAAAATAAAAATAAAAAAACTGCTCATGAGGTTAGACTTTTATTGTTTCGCAAGTCCTGTTTCTTTTGAAAAGTGTAAGATCCGTATCTGCTGAAGGAACTCTTCAGAACACAGGAAAGCATCGGCGTCTCACTGAAAAAGTTCCTTCCCTCACCTCTGCTTGGCTTCTGGGCTGAGGATGGCTCATAAACGCACAATAGCTCCGGTTCCCTGGAACTCACTCGGTGAGGCAACTTTCAGGAAGACAATACCTTAGGCTGCCTGCCTGTGCGGATGCCAGATGCCACTTTTCTCGTTACGTTGGACACTGCTGTGCCTGTCCCATATCCAGTGTTCTGCACCGTTTCTACTCACTCTCAAAAGTAAAACGAAAATAAAATCCACACAGTGTTACAAGTAGTTAATATTTGAAGTTAGAAGTCAGTCACTGCAGCCCATTTCGCTTTTATAAACCTTATTGTCGTATTCTGCCCTCTTATTACCCGCTACGTAGAGTGTTATTTTTACTTTAAATGAAAAGGGATATGCCAGACGGTTTGCTGCTTTTCAGCGATCTACAACCCTAGGGTCCCTAAAGAGGTAATAGTTCGTAGGGTATAACGTCATGTAATCTGAAGAGTCGAGCATTTATGGCTATTGCTACAATTGTTGCTGAAAGCCTAAGTTAGGCTTAGCAAATAATTTCAGTGGTTGAGATGCAGGCCGGTTGGCAATTTACATGGATAACTCATCGTTTTGCACAAATTATCTTTCTGTGGACGTCTTTACTGACTTCAAGATCGAAATAAGCGGAGTTATAACATTTTCCTGGAGACACATTGAGTCTCAACTTTAGTTTCTATTCTCATCGAAGAAAGTACTAAAGTAACTCAACAGTGGTATTTAATTGCTGCTGTTAGACAAGGTACGGAACTTCACAAGGGATGGGATCGGTTGTACCCATCAAACAAAGAATCACGTTGGTCGCGCTTCCTCAGAATTGAGTTTAGTCTGTCTCTTATGGTCTGAGTTTCTCTGTGGGACATACGCTTAACAAGGAAAGCTTTCCTCAAATGAATGTACCGAGCGAGGTGACGCAGTGGTCAGACACTGAACTCCCATTCGGAAGGATGACTGTTCAAACTCGCGTTCGGCCATCCTAATTTAGGTTTTCCATGATTTGCCTAAATCACTTCAGGCCAATGCCAGGATGGATCCTTTGAAAGGGCTCGGCCCATTACCTTCCCCATCCTTCCCTAATTCGACCTTGTACTACATCTTTAATGACCTCGTTGTCGACGGGACTAAATGTTTATCTCCTCCGCAAATGACAGTAAACACAACAGCTGCCACTATTCTCTGTCTGACCCATAGATAATTAACCTGCGCTTGCCAAAAAGGATAAGGCGACCATTTAGAAGTGTGGAGGAATTCATGTGCACTGGATGGCAGAAAACATGTTTAGGGAATGCATTTTTCACTCTGCAACGGTGTGCGTGCTGATGTGAAACTTCCTGGCAGATTAGAACTGTGGCGCGGACCGAGACTCGAACTCGGGATTTTCTCCTTTCTTGGGCAAGTGATCTACCGAATAGGTCATAAGCTTTTTGAAAGTCAACGAAAACCATGTGAATATCAGCGTTATGCTCCAACCTTTCTCTGTTACCTGACTGAGCGTAATAAGATGGTCTGAAGTTGATATATTCTTTCTGAAATCATATTGATTATACCCCTATAATTCCTTCTGCAATTGGGATCATTCTTTTCAGTAGATACTGACACAGAATTTTTAGCTTACATGAAGGAATGCAGTCTCCCTATAATTATCACATACCAGGGGTTCGTTCGTTATTAGTATAGGGTAGATTACGGCCATTTTCCACTCATCAGGCAATCGCTAATACTCCCAAACATTCTATAGGAGTTTCGTAATTATTTTAATTAGTACAGGTCCTCCATCCTTTATTAGCTCTCCTGCAATTTTATCTTAGCTGAAAGCCTTTTTGTTTTTTAGGTTTCTGATTATTTGCCGTAATTCTTTTTCATTGGGGGTCTCTGCTTTGCTGTCTATCGCATCAACGAGGTTACCAAAGTTTAGTAATTATGATAAGTACACTGGCCATTACCGTTCTACATCAGTTTCATTCGTGAGGATCGTCATATGTGCGTCTTTAATAAATGCTTCATTTTTCCTACGTTTCTTTGTTGGTACATTTATCTTGTTCTATGATGAATACAGTCGTCTTCGGTTTCTTCTATTAGCTCCTTGAAATATTTCCCGTTCTCCTGCCTTACTGTAGTTGCCATTGCTTCCTTATCCTTCTTTTAACTTCTGATCATTCATAATTTGTAAGCACCTCTATCCAGCCAATCTTCTCTCTTAAATTTATTGCCTGCGTAATTGACTGGACCACACCTTACCTGAATTCTCGTTTGCCTACAATTTAAGATGCTACCCTGTTCACTGTTTCCATAATTTCAGACCAGTAGTTGCTGATATCACAGTCTCCTACCTTTTCCTCACATTTACTTACGTTTTCTGATAATGTTGACTCATATTTTCTTTTAATCTCTGTCTCTTTTAATGCGTTTATATCGTAAGATTTAGTAAGCTTAGCTATTCTACCCATCTTCTTAAATTTAATGTTCATCTTACTTACCACCAGGAAATGATCAGTGTCACAACCTACTCCTCTACAGTTTTGCTTATCTCTGATGCTGTTTACATACCACTTCTGGATACCTACGTGGTCTATCTGATTTATGGTTTGCCCGTCTGGTGTTATCCACGTCCCTTTATGTATGTTTTATGTACTCCTGATGCAGATATCATTGCCAACTGCGAAGCTGATCAAACGGGTGCCATTGTCAGTGCTGTCTTGAGGCAGGCTTTCATTAACGGTCACGTCTTCTTGATCCAACTTGGCAATAAAATCACCAAATGCTACTTTGGCAAAATGGTTTGGCAACGAGTTACACACATAGTCCCAATCACTGTAAAATTCCTCCTTTACGAAGTTTTCCTTGTCCTCACAGAGTACGTGTATTTTATTCAAGGATACATCTGTTCTGGATTGTAATGTAAGAGATACTGTTGTTGATGTATTTAAACTCCTTCATTGGTTTTATTACTGTATCTTACTACACGCGCGTTTTCTCTGCTGTTTGTGATGTTGGCAGGAGTCTCTCTTCTGTTCTACAATAATCGTGTACACGTAGCAACTCCATTCGCTTTCCTGTTTTTTTCTGAATCTGAAGAAGAAATACAGTTAATTAAGGGATAGTGTATTGCACAGAGACTCGACAAAAACACTTTAGGTAACATATGTAATGGCAGATGTTAGATGTAAACTTACTAATTTCTGCTTCAACTACAAGTTCCAATGGACCCTCTCCTTGATCGCCCCTGTACACAAAGAAGAGCAGACCGCGTAAATATTCAGCATAGCGTTTAGGCACACCGCCCATTAATTAGCCACCCCCAGCAGAAATCATGTTGTCAGGATAACACCGCTTTTAACCGTGTCTGTTGTCTCAATCGGCGGCGAAGGGAGATCACACATTTCTTCAGGTGTGACATATCCAGCTGATGTGACTGAGATCGCGTGATAAAGCGGGCCAACTGACATGCAGTAGGGTGTCTGAGTGTTCATCGCACTGGAACGTATCCCTGCAGCCCTGTGAGCGGGGCTGTTACCATCTTCTAAGAGGGGAGCGTCCTAGCATACTCACCAAGAAAATATAGATAAAATGGGAACATATAGTCACAGAGCATCCATATGTACAATAAAAATGGATGAATGTATATCTGAATGTATGTGTGTTCCACATTTCCATCTAAACCACTGGAAAACTTAGGAACACAAATCACTTACTGCCAGGAAAGAATAGCTGATAGGGTAAGAACCACCTAACTGTCAAAGGGGTGGGGGTGCGACTGAAAAAGCAGCGAAGCTAACGACGAGCGAATACCCTTAATTTAGTCATCCAGTATCTAAGAGTGTGAAACCTTACACATATTTTCAGATCTTTATGAAGCTTTTTCTCGGTGACAGTCCCGACAAAATGATGAAAGGAAAGAAGTTTATCGCTTACTACAGTTTCGCTGTTCGTGCAGTAAAACTGCTACATGAGGCATGACGTTTTAGTTTATTACTTCTTTACTACTAATTATATTCGCAGCACATTTCGCAGGCAGTATCCACATATACCACTGAATATGCCGGAAAAGTTATATCATTGTTCGACTCGTAGTTCAGGAGATACGACGCCAAAAACATTGAGTTGAGTATAAGTGAAGCTGCAGGGCGAAATTCGCTAGAGATGCAGATGAACTATGTGTACAAACACGTATAAATATGTTACATATATGTGAAATGTATTTGACATGTACATACACGAGCAAAGCCATTGGTAAAAAATCTCATTCTAAGCCCCTGGTACATACATTAGTTACGAACTGGAAAGAAATACTGTGGCGGTAAGAACTACCAGCCTCCTATTGGGAAGAGGGTGACTTCATGGAGGGAAGGGCACAGGAGGAGGTGGACAGAGAGGGGGGAAGAAAGAGATGACTGCAGATAGGGGAAGGAAGATATAGACAGAGAGAGGGATAGGAGGAGATGGACAGGGAGAGGGAAGAGGAGGAAATGGACAGAGTCAGGGGGAGGAAGAGATAGGTAGAAAGAGGGGTGGAGGAGATGAATAGAGAGAGGGAGGGCAGGAAATGGGCAGAGAGAGGGGGCAGGAAAAGGTGGATAGACAGAGGGGGGAGGAAGAGATGGACAGAGGCTGAAGAAGCAGATGGACAAAGGGGGCAGGGAGGAGCAGATGGACAGAGAGAAGGGTAGGAGGAGATGGAAGAGAGAGAGGTAGGAGAAGATGGAAGATACAAGAGGGCAACACCGTGTACTTGGCTAGTGTTGAAATAAACATCCTGGTCTGCGTCCATAGTGACCAGAAATAATAAGCCAAAGTCGTGGTACTAGAAACACTATACATTATCACATGAGCAGCTCCAGCTGAAACTGCACCCTCCGCTTAATGCTAGTTGGGCGTCTCATTTGGCCGTCGATGCGCACGAAGCTTCGCGTTGTTTGAAAAGAGGCAATATGTTAGTTCGCCGTACCACACACGCGGCTCCACTCAGCTACTGTTCTGTTTCTGTGTTGTTTGGCCCATTGAGGACGTGCAATATTGTGTGCCACTATGTTCAGTGGTCTTCTGCTAAGCACCCGTCTCCGTAAGGTTCGCTCAGAACCTGGTTGAAATGGACCGGTATTCCCCGACAGTAGCAATTCCTGTTGAGTTTCAAAAAGTGTGTTAGTGAAAGGGTGTGAGACTCGTCTCCGATGCCTGACGAAGGATCTTTTTACAAGCACCTTACGCCGTGTTACATGGCTGCGGGAAAGATACCATTTCTTGTATACAAGTTGGACGTTCCACGTCAATACACCGACAAATCTGGCACATTCGTCCATGGTGTGGCCACGGGCACATCCGAACAAAATAACTTTCAGCCATTATGTCACCCCTCCATGTCAAGCCATCTGACTGCACTGATTCGATGCATACAGACACGCTACTTCAATGCCGTGAGCCACACAAGAAACACAGGCCGTGGTGCGTACGTCACAGCGCGTGACGCTGCAGATCTTACGAGTGCCAGCAGCCGCCTCCGGTAGGGAGCGCGTTAACTGTCTGACAGTGCATTTCGAAGTATGCAAGCTTTCGGTAGCACACGACAAACCTGAGACCTTTAAAGAGTACCTTTTCTATGGACATACGTGAAGTGTGGCACAGAAGCCAACTAGTGTGACGTCACAAGTTCGTGGTGGGGCGCGTATTTCTCGTGGGCCCGTCACTACCATGACTTACGTCAGAGGTGGAGGGTCGCGTGACCGCATGGTATCAGCCATACGTCATCTACAGCACTCCAATGCGACCAGTGCGTTCTTTTAGCGTATTATCCCTCTTTGAACGTAGGAAAAATTGCCGATGGTCCTGATTTTTTAATAAGTAAACTAAGAAATAATACTAAACCTGATGATTAGTTTTATTCCTTGCACTTTTGTCCTTAGGAAACCATTTTTGTGTCCACATCGGACGCTCCTTGTAACCGCTGCACAATATCGAAGGACTCCTTGCTGTCGGAACACTGGTCATCGGCGGGAATTCCCGGAGCCTACCTGTTGGACTTGTAACAAAATAATTTTGTATCAGACATTTTCAATATATTTTCTACCAGCAAAGATAACTGAAAAATATTAAGTTATAAATAAACGATAACGTGTAGAAGCAAACGTCATTCTCTTTGCTAGCAAAATTTAGACAAAAACGTGCACAGAAAATAGACTATAAAAATATCGAAAAACTGCTACCTACGCCGATAGAGGATCCAATGTAGAATGTCGGCATCAGATTCTGATCAAAATCGTGTGTACTGTTCCCTAGCTATCGTTCTCGCTAGTTTGAAAATTACTGTTTCGAGAAAAACATGTTTGAAACTTTTGTGTTGCATTCGTTTTTAGTGAAACATACCTCTAGTCACCGTTACATGGATGATACAGAGCTGCGCGGGATTAGCCGAGCGGTCTGAGGGCGCTGCAGTCATGGACTGTGCGGCTGGTCCCGGCGGAGGTTCGAGTCCTCCCTCGGTCATGGGTGTGTGTGTTTGTCCTTAGGATAATTTAGGCTAAGTAGTGTGTAAGCTTAGGGACTGATGATCTTAGCAGTTGAGTCCCATAAGATTTCACACACATTTGAACACTTTTTTATGATACAGAGGTACTTCCATGTTCAAAATGAGATCCTCCCCCATTTCCTTAGAGGCTATGATGGTCCTGCTGGTGTCTTTGGCAGCCTCTGTCATCCGCTGCTGTGCTAGCTCGATACGCTTTCCGTCTCCTTTCGTGCAGAAGTTGTAACAGACCGAGACAAGTGTCTCCGAAAACCAGTCACAGAGGGAAGTTTTCAAAAAACGCCTTGTAACTCGATATGAAGTTTCTAGCGAACTTGGAATGAACAATACAACGAAGTACACATAACAGAGAACATTTTAAGAATAAAAAAAGCCGATTTATCGAAATTCTTCCAATCCATATGTGGTATACAGCAAACCAGTGCTTAACAGTATTGGTTAAAAACAGTCTTGGCTGCAATTTTATTTTTTTATTTTTCAATGACACATTTCGCCTTATTTAGGCATCTTCAGGTCATCTTTTCTAAAAAACTAAAATTGCAATCAAGACTATTTTTAACCAATACCCATTTATTGAGATTTTCAAAGAGGACAATTCCATTAACGGTGTGACTAAAATTTTGTCCAGTGAGCTTATTATGTTAGTAGCTCGTTTCATTCTAGTCTTGCAATGAAAAAAGGTGCAAAACTGGCTGAAATTTATTTATTAAGAAACTCCAGACTGTGTTATTTTCTTCAGTCGACTCACAAACTTAAAAAATTCCAGCAAGTTCTGACCTCTATTGACTACCCTGATTATATATATTTTGGTGTACTTATATTTAGTACTTAGATGGGTAGATCACATAACTAACGAGGAGGTACTGAATAGAATTGGAGAGGAGTTTGTGGCGCAACTTGACTAGAAGATGGGATCGGTTGGTAGGACATGTTCTGAGGCATCAAGGGATCACCAATTTAGTATTGGAGGGCAGCGTGGAGGGTAAAAATCGTATAGGGGGACCAATAGATGAATACACCAAGCAGATTCAGAAGGATGTAGGTTGCAGTAGGTACTGGGAGATGAAGAAGCTTGCACAGGATAGAGTAGCATGGAGAGCTGCATCAAACCAGTCTCAGGACTGAAGACCACAACAACAAAAATACTGAATCAATAATTCTTGAAAATATATTGTTTAGTTTCTACTGTTGGCGTATGACTCATGTAAGTTTACGCAACACTTGAGTAATTCCAAAAAATGCTTTCCTTATAATTAAATCGTACTTTCTTCCCTTATACGTATAACAAAGTGAAAAATAATGGTGAACCCAGTATTTTTATTACGAAATATGAGAAGTTCGTTGCCGGCCGTTGTCGCCGAGCGGTTCTAGGCGCTTCAGTCTGGAACCGCGCTGCTGCTACGGTAGAAGGTTCAAATCCTGCCTCGGGCATGGATGTGTGTGATGTCCTTAGGTTAGTTAGGTTTAAGTAGTTCTAAGTCTAGGGAACTGATGACCTCAGATGTTAAGTCCCGTAGTGCTTAGAGCCATTTGAACCATTTTTTGAGAAGTTCGTTGCCTAGGTGATAACGAAATTATGATTAATAGTGACATGCGTTATTGTATTGTGATATTATCTCCATGTTGGAAGCGCGTGGTAGTTTCCACAACCAGCACTGAACGCTGGGGCTGCTGAGAGGACCTTGTACGGGCGCTCCGCGGCAGTCTCCGATCCCCACTGCCTTCCGCCACGAATAGCCCAGGCGGCCTCCGCGCGATAAACAGACGACCCATTCCTAGCGGTTCTTCTAACGACACAGGGTGACTCATAAACGAGGAAGAGGATGGATGGATTGAAGGGGTGAAGGGACAAAACTACGAGGTTATCTGTCCCTCAGTCCTGTGTGTGTGTGTGTGTGTGTGTGTGTGTGTGTGTGTGTGTGTGTGTGTGTGTGGCCAGGAATAATGACCTTTCTAGGCTCTGAGGAGCTCATCTGCAGAAACCAACACGGTTTTAGGAAACAGCGGTCATGCGAGACACAGCTGGCCCTCTTTTTGATGTTATGCGGTCCAACAGGCTCTAGATACCGGCTCCCAGGCTGATGCCATATTTCTCGACTTTCGAAAGGCGTTGGACTCAGTTCCGCACTGTCGCTTGCTAAAAAAAGTGCGCTCTTACGGTCTATCCAATGACATATGCGGTTGGATAGAAGTTTTCTAACAGACAGGGAGCAGTATGTCGTCCTGAACGGGGTAACTTCAACAGAAACAAGAGTAACTCCAGGTGTGCCCCAGGGCAGCGTAATAGGTCCTCTGCTTTTTACGATTTACATAAACGATCTGGTTGATGGTATTGACAGCGGCATATACTGTTTGCCGATGGCGCTGTAGTCCACAGGAGAGTAGTATCATACGAAAGTTGTGAACAAATTAATGAGGATTTGCAGAAAATAAATGCGTGGTATAATGACTGGCAGTTATCTCTCAATATTAGTAAGTGTAACCTACTGCGTGTGACAAGGGGAAAATCCCCATTAATGTATGAGTACAAAATAAATGATCAGTCTTTGGAAGCGGTAATATCAGTCAAGTAACTGGATGTGACTATTCGAAATGATCTCAAATGGAATGATCAGATTACCCAAGTAACGGGTAAGGAAATAGCTTACAATACGTTAGTTCGTCCAGTCTTGGAGTATTGTTCGTCTGTATGGGACCCTTACCAGTTGGGTCTGATTCAAGAGATTGAGAAGGTCCAAAGAAGAGCGGCAAGATTCGTGACTGGTACATGTAGCCATCGCGAGAGCGTTACAAATCTCATATAAAATTGGAAGTGGGACATACTTGCAGATAGACGACGTGCTAAACAGAAGGGGCTACTCACTAAATTCCGAAATCCAATCTTCACCAAGGATGTAGAGCATATATTATTACAACCAACTTTCAAATCGCGTAGTGATCATCATTCAAAGACAAAGGAAATAAGAGCTCGTACTGAGGCGATATGATAGTCGTTTTTCCCTCGCGCGATCCGCAAGCGGAAAAGAGGGGGGGGGGGGGGGGGGGGGGAGGGAATATGACTTTGGCGCGAATTGTGCCCTCCGCCACACACCGCTTGTTGACTAGCGGAGTATGTAGATGTAGAACCTCAAGAGAGAAAGGTCACAACAGACAAATCCCGATGAACTCGACTGAATCCAAGGAGCAAGTAAAAGTAAGAGAGGGGTAAAAGGGTGAAAGTGGGATACTTTTCAGCGCCGGAGAGCAGTTAAAGGATTGCTTGCTGGTATGCGTGAAAAGGCGAGGACCGTTGTTATTGTACATTTTCACCTTTCATAGCGTAATGAATAACTAATTTAATTTCGGGCGTTTTCAGTGCAATTCCCAACTCCTTCTCAGATATGTCGGCCGCGCGTTTTCCATTCGTCTTCGGAGCGAGCCAAGAGACTGGCAACAAGGAGCCAAGAAGTGCCTCACATGCTCCACCAAGTGATCACGTCTAAATTGGTTGTCAGACTCGAATTCTCAAAGCGTGCCGGCCAAAATTACTTCGTATCTTTTCCAGCTACAATACGCCGGCCACGAAGTGCCACCAGCAGAATGTAAATAAAAAAAAAATCCATATTCCGCTTCGACATGAGTCTGTCACATTGCAATAGGATAGCAGTGCGCGTACCGGCTCAGGTAATCATCGGGCGTTGCATCACTTTCGGTGATAAAATAACACTGTTACTGATAAGTAGTAGTCTCTGTCGAGAGCGCCAGGTTGCACCAATTGGACGACATCACCCCCCCCCCCTTACTTACCCCCTCCTCCAGTCTATCCATCTGAGGCAGACGGGTGAGATATACTTAAGATCATCCTGTGGAAGCACTTACAGCCCATGCACCTGAGACAACTGTGTGAGGTACATTCATGGTTAGGATGTCACCGATACTGGTCACGGTCGTCGGGCACTTGTGTCAGTAAAAATTGGCGGTAAACGCCTCCCATCCCGCTATCCCTCTCAACCAAAGGGACCACATTAAAATGGAGGGTAATTCCTCCTCAATTGCGTGGGTCTCTTTGTTCAAGGACTGTGCACCATAGAGGGAAAATCAGATTTGTTATAAACAAATTATCAATAACAATGTTTTCTTTATAGTTCCACAGTGGAACGGTCAGAAAATAACAACAATGACACAGCAAATAAACATACGGTTTAAAAACAACAATTTTATGCAGTACAATTTTTTCTATTATGAATTTATTTACAAATGTAATGCATAATTTATATTTCTGATTACGTGTACTCATATACACTGGTTTATTTACAATAAACTGCATAGATATGTTTACATCTTTCTTCATGACTTCTATACATTAGTAACACTACTAAGTACATTTATACACAAAGCTAGTAAAGATGATATCTGAAGTACTACGTTTCCCATTTAATTCATACTTTGCATTTTTTTTTTAAATTCTGTGTACATTTTAATAATTTATTTGTTATCATTTCTATATACAGTATATGGGAAATGGGGACTAGCAGCAACAGGTGAAGAAATCCACACGCACACACACACAAATATACAGGGTCTTTCAAAATGAATATACGGGTTTAAGGCTTTGTAGCACATATTACGTTTACCTTACAATTATAAATAATACACCAAATGAAAGAGAAACACAAACAATTTTTCTTACAATTACCTTACAATTATAAATAATACACCAAATGAAAGAGAAACACAAACAATTTTTCTTACAATTACCTTACAATTATAAATAATACACCAAATGAAAGAGAAACACAAACAATTTTTCTTACAATTACCTTACAATTATAAATAATACACCAAATGAAAGAGAAACACAAACAGTTTTTCTTACAATTACCTTACAATTATAAATAATACACCAAATGAAAGAGAAACACAAACAGTTTTTCTTACAATTACCTTACAATTATAAATAATACACCAAATGAAAGAGAAACACAAACAATTTTTCTTACAATTACCTTACAATTATAAATAATACACCAAATGAAAGAGAAACACAAACAGTTTTTCTTACAATTACCTTACAATTATAAATAATACACCAAATGAAAGAGAAACACAAACAATTTTTCTTACAATTACCTTACAATTATAAATAATACACCAAATGAAAGAGAAACACAAACAATTTTTCTTACAATTACCTTACAATTATAAATAATACACCAAATGAAAGAGAAACACAAACAGTTTTTCTTACAATTATTCAGTGTGAAAACCGATCACGCATCGAGTCGATAGTCGAGTTGTTCCGAAACCTTGATCAATGTGTCAGGAGTAACTGCTGCAATAACACTGTTACTAAAGTCGGATAGATCAGCTGATATCGGAAGCACATACACATGATCGCGTCAGATCGTGTGTGAACTCGGAGGTCATGCATAAAATGCCGTGTCAAATGGCCTCTTGCGCCCAATCCACCGGTCAGATACAACGTCGTTTAACCAGTCGTGTACTGACTTATGCCAGCGAGGCGGCGCGCCATCTTGCTCCCAAATAAAGATGTGTTGTTCAGCTTCTTCCCATTGAGGCACGGGCCATAGCTGTAGCACATCAAGATAAGAAACATCAGTTACAGTTGATACAACGAAAAAGAAAGGCCCATAAACTTTCCGCGGGTATATTTCTTGGGGCTAAGCGTCAAAGACTCACACTCGTTCAACACGTTTTTCAGGCAGTCTTTGTCATTCCATACTCTTCCCATTGCGCACCGGTATACAAAGAAAACTGTTCGAGTTTCTCTTTCATTTGGTGTATTATTTACAATTGTATGTTGAAAGTAATAAATGCTGCAACGCCTTAAAACCGGTATGTACATTTTGAAAAACCCTGTATATGCAATATTTACCTGCACGCGTAGTGTGCATAATTTGCATATTATACATTCGTTCTACTTACGCATACACACGCAACTATGACAAGAGGTCATTCACACAAGTATTCAGCAAACACAACCATTATTTACAAATAAATTAACCAGCCAAAAAGATTACCTGTAGCACCATATGCACAAGGGCGCCAACCCCCTCGAGGATGCACCTCTTCTAATCTTATATTGTGAGATCCTTTCAGACCGCACGGCGAACACAATTAGCTCATCTCTGGCTTGTATCTGAATCTATACAGTATGTGTACATTTTAGACATAGCCCAACAAACTCCACAATAGGCGAATCACTCGTCTCTTAGTCGAGCCTATAACATTTTTGTTTGGAGGTAATATTCCACAAGGATTATCAGCCACACACACGTGTTTCGACTGCATCGGGCTTGTAACTAATTAATTCGTAAATAGAGCAACATTTCACCCAGTAGATGAAACAGTCTGTACCTATATAAAGTAATTTAGGATCAGCGAAGATTGGCTTCACGAACTTATTGTGAAATCAGTGCATGTGGAGTCTGGAGAGGTCCAGAACACACATACCTACATAGACAGACTTTGAGAACTACTAGCAAACCTTGACGATCTCCACAGCGACGAATCCTCGATTCACTGATGGTGGCCCGCTTATAACTTGGCCTGGTGGTATAACGCTCATCCCATCGGTAAAACAAGTGAATTTAACGGTATTCTCTAAAATTTTCCATTGTTTCCCTAAAATTGAATTATTCATTAATATATAACAATCTTGTTCAAAGTCACAGGTCGTGAGTGCCCCCTGTTCGGTATTTACATCAATGTATTCCTTCAACGTCCGCAGCTCGTGGTCTTGCGGTACCGTTCTCGCTTCCCGAGCGCAGGATCCCGGGTTCGATTCCCGGCGGGGTCAGGTATTTTCCTGCCTCGAGATGGCTGGGTGGTGGTGTGTCTTCTTCATCATCATCATTCATCCCCGTACAGTCGGAGGAAGGCAATGGCAAACCACCTCCACTAGAACCTTGCCTAGTACAGCGGTACGGGTCTCCCGTATCGTTCCCTACGCTCCTCGAAGTATGGGACCTCATCATCATCACTCCTTCAGCCAGTGACGCAACTTGTAGGAGATACACCAGGTGATTCTAACAACCACCGTTAACAAATTGAGACAATGCTGTAGTTCTCTGTAGCGAAAAATGTATCTCATCCCCAGCGTTGTCATGAGCGTTCGGGGTGGAATAACTGCATGGGAATAGGCCCTCGCGACGCAATGGAAGTCACTGTGCACCGCAGGTGGGATATGTCAGTTCTGCCTCCGAGACAAGTCAGTAGCCACATTTTGGATCTCATCCTTCAATCTGACAATTTCCTCCTTGAGGACGTACCGGAACTCTCCAAACAGTAGATACTGTTGCATGGGGTGCTTGTAGATGTACATCCACTTAAAGGATGTAACTTAATTCATCATATTTCCTGGCGTACCTGTGCACGCAATTGAGAAAGTTGGCAATATCAGAGGTCATAGCACAGCCGACGTTACATGATTGACAGCAGCGCCCTCTGGATGACCTATATATACGGCGCTCACTCGTGCTCTCGTTGCAGTTCGCCGATTGTCCTCGGAGGATGCCTTCCGCAGTCGAAGACGAAACGTCAGGGGAGAGTCTTATGTATGGACTATCTCAGCCCGGAAATGTTAAGTGATGAATCAAAAGGCAGTTCGATGAACTCTCTGCCAAGCACTTAAGTGTGAATTGCAGACCAGCCATGTAGTTGACGCCAATGGACATCTTTAAACCATGAATCCCCAGTTCGAGAGTTATCAAACTTTATGGAAATTTTGATCACATGAAGAGTATTAAATTATTAATTTTCTTTCCATTCGGAATCAATGTCAAAAACGAACATCAGTTCGAGATAAGACCCCCGCGAGCACCTATATACTATTGTTTTTATCATTATACATTAAAGCGCCAAAGAAACTGGTGAAGGCATGCGTGTTGAAATAAGATATAAGTGAGTTTGAACGTAGAGTTATAGTCGACGCACCAGCGATGGGATACAGCACCTCCGAGGTAGCGACGAAGTGGGGATTTTCCCGTAAGACAATTTCACTAATGTACCATGAACAACCCAATAAAACATCAAGTCTCCGACATCGCTGCGGCCAGAAAAAGATCCTGCAAGAACGGGACCAATGACGACTGAAGGGAATCGTTCAGCGCGACAAAAGTACAACCCTTCTGTAAATTGTTGTGGATTTCAATGCTGGGCCGTCAACAAGTGTCAGGATGCGAACATTCAACGAAGAATCACCGATATGGGCTTTTGGAGCCGAAGGCCCACTCGTGTACCCTTGATGACTGCACGACACAAAGTTTTACGTCTCACCTGGACCAGGCAACACCGACATTGGACTGTTGATGACTGGAAACATGTCTCGTTTCAAACTTTAGCGAGCGGAGGGACGTGTTCGGGTATGGAGACAACCTCATGAATCCACGGACCCTGCATGTTCAAGCTGGTGGAGAGTCCGAAGTGGCGTGGGGCGTGTGCAGTGATATTGGACCCCTGATTCGCTTAGGTACGACTCCGACAGTGACACATATGTAAGCAACTTGCCTGATCACCTGCATCCATTCATGTCCATTGTGCTTTCCGACGGACTTGAGCAATTCCAGCAGGACAATGCGACACCCCACACTTCCACAATGCTACAGAGTGGCTCCAGGAACGCTCTTCTGAGTTTAAACACTTACACTTCCGCTGGCCACCAAACTCCCCAGACATGAGCATATCTGGGATGGTTTACAACATGCTGTTCCACCCCCTCGTACTTCTACGGATTTATGGGCAGTTCTGCAGGATTCATGGTATCAATTCCCTCCTGGACTACCTTAGAATTAGTCGAGTCCATGCCACGTCATGTTGCGGCACTTCTGTGTGCTCGCGGGGGCCCTACACGATATCAGGCAGGTGTGCCAATTTCTTTATCTCTTCAGTGTATATGTGGTTTCTATGATACTTTCTATGCGGATGCACGCTACGTCCAAACTCCTGAGAGAATCAGGTGAAGCTACGAGCAGTGAGGACAATGTACAATGGACACTACATGTGTAATGTACGACTGGCAGAGAATTTGTGTTGGATAGAAAGCATGCTCAGATAGACGAAGCGATTAAGGCGACTGCTCGCGTAGAGTGGGAAACCCAATTTCGAGTCTTGGACTGGCAGAACTTTTCACTTGTCGCCCTCAAATTTATGTCAATGACTGATTGCCGCTGAGGTCTGAACTTCTCTTACGTTTTAAATTTATCGTAGAAGCAAACGGCCTCTGAATGACACACTGAAGAATTTCATGCCATGCCTGAAACGCATGCTGTGTAAATTCATGAAGGTTGCCGATTAGAGACGAATATAAAACATCGCATCTCTACACCAAGGAAACGGGCAGCACAGTCAAGGATCCTGATGTTCCTCGAGGCAATGCGCTATCCTGCTAGACTACGTCATTTGATATTCCGGAGGGTATTATAAAAATGTCTACAGCTGTTGCAACATATTAGTGAGCAATACTGTCCGATCAGCATGATTACCAAATCACTCCTCCCATTATATTCAACAGATCCCCACTGCTGAAAAGGTATATGCCTCCAGAATGCCCACTTTCTGTGAGCATTCACCAAGTCTACAAACAAACTGCGTCAATATGACCACCACAAACAAAATCGAGACTCATCGCTGACCACCAGAGACTCAGTGCTCCAATTGACTCTGGCTTTGCATTCTACAAGTCTCAGTGTTCTTTGGTATGTTGTCAGCGGTAAATGACGGATGCCATCTAGAGATCTCAACCCAGCTCCAGTCATACGTTGCCGAATGTTAGTGGTTTCACTCTGCCTCTAACATCTGCTTGGATTCCAATTGCTGTCACTCGTCTGTTCGTCAGAAGCAGACGAACAATGCTACGATCTTCTCTTGTGGTAGTCCTTCTGGAAGAACCAGTGCTACTTTTCTTGTCGCGCTATTATTCTGTCATGTCATCTTTTGTCTTGCCGTCACTGCACTACAGCGAACTGTCTGTGCAGTCTGTTAGTTTGATACTCCTATATCCCCTTTACTAATGATTCGATCTTACACAGGGTCTGCAACATGGCACTAAGATGTATGTACACGCCCCCTGGGCATGGTGTGTTGTGATCTCCACCTGAAAAGCTCCACTAACATTAGAAACGCCTAATAGCGTTCATGGACTCATGCCAAACTTTACCTGTGGGAACAGATTTCTTATGTGTGAAAATAAGCTCGCACAGGGATGAAAGTTTAACTGTTGTACCCCACAGGCATGTAAATTGAAGAGTATCAGTTCTCGTACTGTCAGGATAAAGTGCTCATGGTGTATTGCTTTCCATTTCCATCCGGGTAGAACGATTTTTCTTGCGCTATCGCACATACATCGGGACGTCGATAACTACAATAGTTGAGAGATTAGGGTGGGTCAGAAGCGCCCATTATTAATTACTTGTTTCATTCGCGAGTGGATTAGGAAAGGAAAAGATGGCTAAGATTATGGAACACTGCCCAGCACTTTATTGTAGCTTACGAGGTATATACACGGTGTTGGACAAAACATGCAAACACCAAAAGTGTATTACCATGCCTAATGCGGTGTAGGAAAACAGCGTTTATAACAGCTCCCAGTCATCTCGGAATGAATGAATACAGGTGTTGTATAGTTTTCAAGGGACTCTTATGCCATTCTTCCAGCAAAATAGTGGTGAACTCTGGTAACGATGAAGCAGATCGATGGCGATCGCGTACTCTTCTACAAAAGTAGAGCACAGAGGCTCAATAATATTGATATCTGGTGACTGGCGGCCAGGGGAGAGGAGATAATTCATCCTGCTGCTAGCAGTACCAGTCGTGGACGATGCGAACTGTGTGAACATTGGCCTTGTCATCTTGGAACGCAGCCTCATCATCGGGGAACAAATGTTGCACCACTGGATGGATCTGTTCAGCAAAAACGATCACATAACACTTGGCAGTAATGCGACCTTGCACAGTAACCATGGGGATCACGGAATACCACGATATGGCTACCCAAACCATCACCCAACCCCCATCACGTTTCACACTTTCGAGGTAAACTCAGCCAGAATCTGGAAACAGTGTGAAACAAGACTCATCCGATCAAATGACTCTCTCCCATTGATCCACAGTTCAGGTTTTATGACTTCGGCACGACGTTTCCCTGTTACGGGCATTTGCATTTTGAATCACTAACGAGCACTTTTGGAATTCCAGCTAGCCTGCAATACCCAGCTTATGAATCTCCCGTCGTGTTTTTATGGTGCTTAGAGGGTTTGCGAGTGCTACATTCAATTTTGCAGTGATTTTTGCAGCTGTCGTCGTCTTATTTTTCGTAACAATCCTCTTCAATGATCGTCCATCTCAGTCACTCAGCACACACTTCCATTCTCGTTGTGACTTAGTGGATGATGTTTACTTTCTGCTTTCTCACTACGCGGAATAAATCTTCCACGTGGTGCCCCTTGAAACATCGGACACTTCGGCCACCTTGTCACGGAAGCACTCACCCAACAATTTTCCCACGTTCGAGTTCACTTAGCTCCGACATAATGCTCCCCCACCTACACAGAACGCTTTTCTGACCTCGACTGACAGTGCAACGTATCGAGGACATTGCACAGGCGCCTTTAGTGATCAAATGAAGTAGCACAACCCGCAGGCTTATGTTTCTTCGTGCGACCTGCAGACATATGTTCGTTTGTGCAAAGTGCAGCGTTACGTTCAGGCACGCATTTCTGGCGGTATTTCCACCTTTTTGTCCACCCTTATCGATTGTTTTCGATGACATCACCATTCCGTTTCTTTTTTCACCTCTTCGGATTTTTATTTCGATTTGTTGCTTAGTTTGTGACCCAAGTTGTCTAATAAAAGGCTGTCAGCTAAATGTCTGTTACAGGATACGGTACCATCTGGGATTAGACATCTGTCTGTTCCGTCTTTACAAAGTTATTGATCACAGTTTCCTTGGTCTAGCTATGTCTCTCCTTCGTTTCCAAGTGTACTTCAGGGTTTTATTGGATAGTCACTCATCACCTGATTATTGTTACCACCTCTATCAGTGTCAGTTCAGTGGCATGTATATTCGCCTCACGTTCTCATTTTTAATCAGATCTCTTCTATTGCTGCTCTTCACATTTCTCAAAAATTTTATCTTTGCTGCTTGTATTTTCCTGTCGTCTTTCTTTTTATTTAACCAGTTCTGGATTCCGCACGACAGCGATGGAATCGCTATAATTTTGTAAAATTTTTATGATTTTTAGTTATGTTGTTCCACATATTGCACGAACTTTGTGCAGCTTCTCATCTATAAGAGATCACAATCAAAAGTCGTGTCACACTCAAAATATCTTAAATGTGACACTTGCTTGTTTATGTTCGACTGCAGTGAGTATTTACCTTAAAAAGGAAGTAACTTTCGTCTTATCTAATGAAATTTTAAGATTTTATTCTGTACAAATTTGATTTATCCACTGTACTAGCGGCTGGACGTCATTTCTTCTTCGTCTTCTTACTACTTTATCATCCGCAAATATTAGTGTACTTATAGGGTGACAATTATTGAACTACATCAAAGAAATCCTTAAATTAGTTGCAAACTAGGGCGTGCCTACACTTTATTCAACATGTAAACATCGCTACAGATATTCGGATTTAGTTTATGACATGTTCGATATGCCTGTCTGCCATCATTTTGGCGATGTTGTGGCGCAGACGAATAGGGAAATTCTGCGTGGCCCGCTAAAGTGTCGGAACATCGATGCTGTCGATGACCTCCTGAATGGCTGTTTTCAGCTCAGCAATGGTTTTGGGGCTATTGCTGTACGCCTTGTCTTTAATATAGCCCCACAAAAACGAGTCGCATGTGTTCAGATCCGGAGAATATGGCGGCCAATCGAAGCCCACGCCAGTGGCCTATGGGTACCCCAGAGACAGAATGCGGTCCCCAAAGCGCTCCTCCAGGACATCAAACACTCTCCTTTCTTCGATGGGGTCGAGCTCCGTCTTGTAGGAACCACATCTTGTCGGAATCCGGATCACTTTGAATAATGGGGAAGAAATCATCTTCCAAAACCTTCACGTATCAATAGTCACTGCGCCATCAAGGAATATCGCACTGATTATTCCGTGACTGGACACTGCACACCATAAAATCACCCATTGAGGGTGAAGAGACTTTTCGATCGTGAAATGCGGATTCACAGCTCTCCAAATGCGACAGTTTAACTTATTAACGAACCAATCCAAATGAAAGTGTGCTTCGTCGCTAAACCAAACCATGCATGCGCATAGTAATTCCCCTCATGTCCCCAGACCAACCGTGCAGTTTGAATGTCCTAACGCAAACCGTCCAGAAATTATGACGATTTTATTTCATGCAGTTCAATAATTGTCACACTGTAAGTTGTTGCATTTATCTAAGTTTTTTAATCAAAATGTCACTATGTACGTAAAAAAAAAGGGTGACTGCAAGCGAACCCTCTTGCCTAAGACCTTGATTGATTTCATATTTCAAGTTATTCTTTCCTTCTCTAAGCTTATTAGGCCTACTATTTTTGTTTCAAGATATAAGCTCTTGGTTCCCCTAACAAAGTGTGCTGGGTAGCCGCTGTCACATATTATAGTCCACAGTTTGTCCATCGGTTCGATCAAAAGCTTTCTCAAAGTCTATAAAACCAATGTGGGTTTGGAAAGTGGATGGTGTATAAGATATTGCATTTTACTAGCAAGCCATTCCTCAGTCTGCCGTTTATACGCCCTGAGCCAAGCGTGCTGGCCCAGACAGACGTTACATGCCTGTCATTACTGCGGTCAGCAGAGCATGCGGGTACATTCACCGGTGTGTCCATAAGCGGAACAGGTGTATCAACACAGTGTTAATGTACAAATAGGTTCAGCGAGACACAACGTCTGGTCTGGTGTCCGACTGAATTGTGAGTCTGGAAATGTGGATTCTGAATTTAAAAAAAAAAGAAATTGATTGTCGAATAGAATTAAATAATGAAAGCATATAGAAAACTGCTGGAAGTATTTCTGTGACATCTCCTGGGCCGCTACAGGAGTGCCATTAGAAACAAGACGAAGGTGTTCTCTTTAACGAATAAACCATCTACATCAATACTTCACAAGCCATTTGATGGTGTATGGCGGAGGGTACGTCTGGTACGAGTAACTAGTCCCCCGTGCCCTGTACCACTCGCGAATGGCGCGTGGGAAAGATGATTGCCGATAAGCCTCTGTATTAGCTCTAATTCTCGAATTTTTTCGTCGTGGTCATTCAGAGAGACGTATGTGGGAGCAAATATGTTGTCCGACTTTACCCGGAAAGTACTCTCGCTAAATTTCAGTAGTAAACCTCTGCGTGATGCACAACACCTCTCTCATAACGTCTGCCACTACTGTATGTTAAGCATCTCTGTAACGATGTCACATCGACTGAACAACCCCGTGACGGAACGCGCCGCTTTTCCTTGGGTCTTCTTTATCTCATCTTGGTAGGGGCCCAGGCTGATGAACAATACTCAAGAATCGGTTGAAAAAGCCCCTTATAAGCCACTTCTTTTGAGGATGAGATACATTTACTCAAGATTCTGTGTGGTGTCTGCTTTTCCAACTATTTGTTTTATGTGATCATTACACTTAAGGTCGCTCTGGACAGTTACTCCTAGATATTTTACAGTAGATATTGTTTCCAGCAATTTGTCACCAATAGTGCAGCTGTACAATGGTGGACTTCTTTTCGTATGCATGCGCAGTATGTTACATTTATTTACGTTCAGGGTCAAATGCTAGAGACTGCACCGTTCATCAATCTTCTATATGTAATTTTACAAATCGATATTGTCTTCAAGCGTTGCTAATTTGTTATAGACAACCGCTTAAAGAGCTTTCGACGCTTTCTTCTGCATCATTTGTACACATAGTTAACAGCAACGGTCCTCCTATCACACTTCCTTGGGGTACTCAATAAACTACCTTTGCATTTGTCGATTTTATTCCGTTAAGAGGGACGCGTTGAGTCCCGTGTGCAAGGAAGTCCTGAATCCAGTCGCAAATCCGGTCCGATACTCGGTAAGCTCCTATTTTTTTCACTAGATGGCAATGCAGGACAATGGCAAATAGTTTCGTGAAGTCAAGGAACATAGCATCAATATGAGCGCCATTGTCTGCAGCGCTATAGATGCCACGGAGGAACAGAGCGAACTGTTTCACAGGATCTCTGTTTACTGAATCCAAATAGAGGAGATTTTCGTTCTCCAAAACGTTACAGTTCTTGATCATAAAACACGTTCCATAATTCTACAACAGACTAAAGACTGGCGCCATCGGTATAGGCCTTTAAATGTTTTCATCTGTACTGTGGTCCTTGCTGAAAACGGGAATGACCTACGCTTTTCTCCAGTCGCTAAGTACTCTTCGTTGCTCCAGAGATCTATGATAAACTGCTGCAAGAAGGGGAGCGAATGCTTTCACATAATCTTTGTAGAAACTTATCTCATCTCCTCCAGATGCCTTTCCACTACTAATTGATTATAACTGCTTTTCTATTCTTCGATTGATTATCTCAATTTCTGCGATTTCGAGGTTCGTGCGATGATTCAGAGGAGGGGCTGCATTACGATTTTCCGCTGTGAAATATTTCCGAAGACCGAATTCAGTATATAGGTCTTCTCTCTATAATCTTCCGCTTCGGTGCCAGTACAGGCTCTGAGGAACTGAATAACTGATTTCGAACCACCTTCTGATTTTATGTAAGACCAAAACCTCCTAGAGTGCTAGTCAGACCTGTTCTGGCGAACCACAAGCGCCGGAACGAAGAAGAAGAGCGCAAGACGAGAGAAGGGGGTGAGACGTCAGCCAATAGCGCGCTGATCAGGATGTCACCACGATAGGAGCGGCATCTAACCGAAGTGAATATAACCGCCGCTCCTGCCAGACTAAGTCGGACATTAGTGGACAGGATTAGCACGGCCCATCAGAGAGTGCTACGAGAACAGTTATTAGTGATCTTTATCCATTGCTTGTTTGGACATTGTCTATAGCGAAGATCATTACTTGTTTGTATGTCGCCTATCGCTTGGGACACCACTGTCATTCCAAAGTTAAGTATTGACAATTTTCTTACCTGTAATAAAAACTATTAATGTTGTTTGCTTCAATTGTTGTATAGCATTACGAGAACGCAGCATCCCTTAGGCACCCTATACGAGACGAGTGAGCACGAGGAAGTCCCCGAGACCGGTTGATAGAATTTTACTTTCAAAATCACTGAGCGCTTCTCTCATTCCTCTCCTTACGCTCATCTTTGCTACGTTGACGTTTTGTTTGTCTGCTAGATTTTCACTTCTTTTGCATGTGTCCTGCCGGCCGCTGTGGCCGAGCGGTTCTAGGCGCTTAAGTCCGGAACCGTGCTGCTGCTATGGTCGCAGGTTCGAATCCTGCCTCGGGCATGGATATGTGTGATGTCCTTAGGTTAGTTAGGCTTGAGTAGTTCTAAGTCTAGGGGACCGATGACCTCAGATGTTAAGTCCCATTGTGCTTAGAGCCATTTGAACCATTTTTTACATGTGTCATGAAGTTCTGTTTATTTACCTAACAGTTTCCTAACACAACTGTTAAACTGTAGTGGGTCTTTTCCATCCCTGAAGACCTTGTTCGGAACAACTTGTTTAAAGCATATTGAAATAAACTTTTGAATTTTTTCCATTTTTGCTCCGCATTTTCGTCGTCAACACTGAATATTTGATACTGACTAGTCAGGTACCCTGCAAATTGTTTCCTGTCACTCTTGCTAAACAAAAATATTAATATTCCTTGTAATACCTGGAGTCACAGTTGTCATCACAGCCTTATGATCAATGATAGCTGTGTGTAGCTAGAAGACCTAAGATGCTTCGTTTAATAACTGACAGGCAAACGCTTGGTATAAAATCACATTTACAGCGATTCCAGATCCATAAGATAAAAAGGCACATGTCATTTTTTATAGCTAAAATCTCGAAGGCAAGTAGTTAGAGAGCTACGAATCGAAGGCGCCTTGTCGCGGTCCGCGCGAATCGCCCCGTCGTTGGTTCGAGCCCTCCCTCGGGCATGGGTGTGTGTGTTGTCCTTAGTCTAAGTTAGTTTAAATTGGATTACGTAGTGCGTAAGCTTAGGGACCAATGACCTGACCAGTTTGGTCCCAAAAGACCTTACCACCAATTTCCAATTTCGATAATTGGTGCTTTGAGATTGTCTTGTAACTGCTTGGAGTTGAGGTTTGGGTTGTGAGACAATTACGCAGGCGGCATTTGTGTATTATTTACTTCCAAACACGCTCAAAAGAAGCAGGAGTTGCGCGAATAATCGCAACAGCTTCTGTAACGAGGGCTATCCGTTCCCCTGAAATGCCAGTAGACGTTTCATGCCCCCTCATTCTCAGACCTCTCATAAAAATATGTATACATTGATTTTTAAGTCGTTGGGGACCACAGTCGTAATGTACTTATTGATTGAAACAGCTGCCATTCGACTGTAAGATTTTTAACATTAATTATTGCACACTACCACGATTTCGGTATTATAGCCATTGAAAAAACTTAATAGCCAAGATCGCATTCAGCACTATTTATTTCTGGTTACCGGTATCAACAGTTAACACTGTCATCTTCCAATCATTATAAAAAATCTGGTTGCTATACGTCCTGTTCCATTACGAATGTATCGGACATGCCATACCGACATTCTAGTGGGTATTATGTAGCACATTCTACACAGGTTTGTTAAAATAAAATAAAAACCGATTTGTCACAAATACATTCCTAGTTACAAAAATGAGTTATTGAACTGTATTGATTTTATTTGTGACAAACCAGTTTTTATTTATTTTTTAACAAACCTACGTGGAATGTGCTACATAATATTGACTAGAATATCGAGATGGTATGTGAAACAGTCATAATGGGACAGGACATACTACAAAAAGTCTTTTGAAGATCATAAGGTGAAAATTTTGACTATTAAAACCGGCAGTCAGGTTTAAATAGTACTAAATACGATCTTGTTTATTAAATTTTCTGCAAAGCAATTACAGATAGCTTGTTCTTATCTCTCATTATGAGAAGTTTCTAGCACACTATATCGACGACGACATATCGTTCAAATGATTCTGTCATTTACAGTTGATTATGGATATAAAGCCGAAATTGTGATAGTATGAAATAAGTGAGAAATAAAAAAAATGCGTCTCTAAACCTATTCTCATTTTAAGAAAGTGAAACGTGAATATTAAGGCAATAATATAAGAGAGAGATAGGAACATATAAAAGAGCTTTTTGCCCCCCCCCCCCCCCCCAAAAGAAAAAAATGTTTTAAGTAATGACTAATACCCGATCACTTCACAAATTCCGTTGTGGGTGGGAGCGCTGTGAGCCGTTCCCGTACTCTGCTATTCGTTGTTACGAAGGACACGTCAGCGGTCTAGTCGCGTTCAGTCAAAATGTAATATGGTTCCTGAACTGTACTTGGTGTACGGCAGCGGATAAAACAAACTTAAAACTGCACTTTGTTAACACATCTTCAGTCGAAAGACAACAGAAACGAACACAAGGAAAATAACTTTTCTTTTATGACCTAAAAATTCAGTAGAGCGTGTAGGAGACAACGGATTTTTGTTATACGTTCACTTTTAACATATTCTTTTGCACGAAACCGTTGAAAATGAAAATAAAAAAGTTGTGTTCCGATCTAAAAAATGAAGCGAACGTGTCATACATTAGAAAGTAATACGTACTTTTACATGGATGCGTTCAAAATTAAATTGTCGTTTTACGATATAATAACTTGAATGTGTAGCACATAAAAAAACACGTTCGATATTAATACGTGGATCTATAGGAAGGCGTAAGAAATGAAAATGAAATAGAGATATCGGGAAGATCTCAGCAGTTTGGTCCCTTAGGAATTCACACACATTTGAACGTTTGATAGAGTTCGGTGCACGAACTAATAACTAAATACCGACGAACAAACAAAGAACTGGATTTGCTATTACATAAATTTACAGACTAGGGCGGAAAAATAAAATTTGTTTTATAATCCAATAGTTGACGTGTAAAGCAGTTTTGTACTGCAGCTACTGCTCTCACCATAGCTCTTTCTAACGGCATCAGAAAAGCTTTTACGTATTTATCGACAGAACTGAACTTCGTTATTTATTAACACTTTTTCATCTGAGAGTACTCTCCGATAACGTATATTTCCGCGATAACTATACATTTCAAAAGACGCCAAGAATACGAATCATTTGCTTAATATACTACAGTATGACCTGACTATACAGCGCCGAGCGGCCTGGGTCATTCGGGTATGCCGGCCAGTGCGGCCGAGCGGTTCTAGGCGCTTCAGTCCGGAACCGCGCGACTGCTACGGCCGCAGGTTCGAATCCTGCCTCGGGCATGGGTGTGTGGCTGTCCTTAGGTTAGTTAGGTTTAAGTAGTTCTAAGGGACTGGTGACCTCAGATGCTAAGTCCCGTAGTGCTCAGAGCCATTTTTTTCCATTCGGGGATTGTTTAGTACTGTCGAACGCCTTCGGCCACGTTTGCACGTAAACGAGGTTTAGTTCCGCATTCTGCCATTGGCAATTGTAAGATAAACAGGTAATACGTAGTTTGTAAATCCAATGAATGTGCTCTAAGTTGTAATAAAAATCACATTATAATGTTGAATTTTAAAACTAATATGAATAAATAAACAAACTCACCAGCTAGCAAAGTTTGCGTCTGGCTTTGACAGCAGAAAACTCGTTGATCATATCTTCATAGTTCAGTTATCAGTTAGGAGGTCGGCTTCGATGTGAAGAATGGACAAGGCGTTCAATCTCTCCTCAGATAACGCAGAACGTAGGTACGGTTTCAATCATTTAAGAGCCTAAAACGAGCGTTCTGCTGAACAATTTGTAAGTGCCATACATAGAAATATTCTAAGAGCAATATCAGCATTCGGAAACACGGACTGTAACCTCTCTTTTCGTAAAAATTTACTCATTTCGATTGCTATACTACTAATCTCAGAAGGTTTCAAAAGTTCCTCGAAATGTACACATTCACTAGGGGAGGAAGGCTCTAAATCTGTGTCATATGACGCTTCGAGTTTTGCTGCACGTTCAGCAAAATCGTTAGGTGAACTGCTCTTAAGATTACTGAAATCTGTGAAGGAGTCCATCAGTGTTCTAGAGCTTTCATTCCTCACTAATTCGGCGTACAAGTTGTCGAGTACTGGGAGAAATGTTTCACATCTAAATTTTTCCCTTCTAGTCAGAAAAACTTTATCAGTGTCTGCTTCTTCGTCATCATGAAGTTTGCGTTTTCGTAATTTTTTATAGGGGCATTCATAATCTATATCAGTCACAATCTCCAAGGATTTATTTTCATAATAGTCGAACATGCCACGAATAGATGCGATAATCCCTACAAGTGATTCATATAATTCGTGCACTATTTTAGTATCAATATTTATACTTTGCAATTTCAGATTTACACTATTAAATCTCTGGAGTATGCCTTTCCAAACTGTCATCATGAATACTGTTTCTAGTCTGCTGAGTTAATTCAATAAAGCTGAAGCCTCATTTCGCACAAGTGGTTTTTCAAACGTATTATTGGCAATATGTGTGAAGGCATTGATAACGCCCTCCCAGTTTTCATATAGACTTACACAAGCTTCTTCTCGACCAACGTGTTTTTGATAAACTTTTTATCGTTTTGCTTCCTGGTTTCATGAAAGAAAGAAGTTTATCCCAGGGCTATATAGAAGCAGAGAAAAAATTAAAAAGGTTTTGCACTACATTGAAAACTGAACAGCTTGCAACACTAGTGCCGACTAAATTCAAAGAATGTGCTGCACACAGCACATAATGCGCTTTCGGATTTCGCTCTTCAATGCGTGCCTTCAAACCAGTGTAGGTTCCTGACATAGTGCTTGCATTATCGTACGACTAGCCTCTAGAGTCAGCAATATCAATCGAATTTGTAAACAGAGCTTTTAGTACGGCCTCAGCTAAGTTTTCGGACTTGAGTCCAGGATTTGGTAAAAACAGAAGGAAACGTTCAACAGGTTCACCATTCTCGTTCACATATTTTAATATGAAAGTTAATTGATCAATATGTGAAATGTCCACAGTAGAATCTTCTATTATAGAAAAACATTTGACATGTTTTATTTCACTTATTCATTCAAAAAGAAGCTCTGTTATTTCATCACAGATTGTTGAAGAAAGATAACTTGTATGTCCCTGCCCTGCATTTCCATATCATTCATGTACTCTGCGACAAAAGGATCAAACTCGGCTTTAAGTTCAAGAGACGTCATAAATTGACCATTATGTAATGCATGGAATCTTTCAACGTGTCCACGTAGGGAAAATCCACAGCTTGTTAGCTTCTTCACTACTGCAAATACCCTTTTCAACACACTGCGCCAGTACATTTTTTCTGTCTCAACATACGACTCGAAATGGTTATCCATCGTTCCAAGTGACTTTTTTCTAGTTAAGAGTGATAACTCAGAATTTTTTTGTTCAAGTGAATTCTCATGATGAAATAAAATGTGAGAAATATTTTTCCAATCTGCAATACCATTAGTAGCAATCGCGGCCTTACCTCCGAACAATTTACATGGTGCACAAAAGGCAGCACAGGTGCTACAGGAGTATACTAGAAAATCACGAAAAGTTGATTCACAATTTAAAAGTTCACGGTAAAATACATTTTTGTTCAAATATCTGGTTTTATCGCCTATAGATCTTCTTGAATTAGAAAAACAACCGTTACAATTTTGATTAATGCCATGTTGTAAGAGAATGCCGATTGTTGATTCATTGACAGACCATTCTGCAGGATCATCAGTAACGAGGTTATTTCTTTTTGTAATGTCTGACTCGGCACTTAGTTTTTCGTGAAACTCGAAATCAGGAACAAATTGCTTTTCTGCATTTTTAACTTTTGTTTCGTCTGTATTTACTTCCTTTACAACAGCTGCAGTGCCAGAAATGTTATCTGTACTACTTGAAGTCAAACCAGCAACATTTTTTGCGAAAAATTTTAGAAGGGAGAACCGATAGAGGTACTCAAAGTACTCTCCGCCACACACGGTCGGGTGGCTTGCGGAGTATGGATGTAGATATAGATGTAGATGTACTCTGCCAAGCGTTTTTAGAACATTGACTGCTCGTTCTCGCCTTTCCTTAAATAATTTCCGAAGTGCCGCCCCACTTAATTTTGCAGGTTCGCTTTTTTCGCTGTTGCTCATGTTAAGGCACTTACAAAATTATCAACCAACAATCAAAATAAAAGAAAAAAAATTCTAATAGGAAAGAAAGAGACTGTGTCCAGTTCCAGTCGTACTACACCGCACATGAGCACAAAGCCTTTTACTTTAAACACGGAACACGGGCACAAAGATTTTTCCTTTAAACACGGAACGATGAACTGACCAACTCGGATTACTTGACGTAACTATGCTATGAGAGGACGACAATGCAGAATAATTTAATTTCATTGTCGCCTGTTTCTCTGTTGTCAGTGAACAGTAGAAGCACACCTGCCTGTTGGAATTCGTCTCTTAAAGAAAATGAACAGTCACTTTTGTGGCTTTGTTTCCCGCGTCACCGGAATTTTAGGTGGGATGCAAATATCTTCTGAATATTCTGGACACTGTCTTTCTAATTTAAGAAACAAATAATTTTTGCAATTTCTTGCAGTGAGGTGTGCTGGATCGACTCTTATCCCACTTATTCTTATAACATGTTAGTCGTTGCTGTGGGCAGAGAAGACAGACTGCAAAGTTTAAGTAGTCTTGTTGGCTGTTGACGTGGTGTGTTGTCATTTGTGTGAGCACTGCTGCTATGTCTACACGCAAATATACCTTTTGTTCCAACATAAAACAAAAATAACCTTTCCTCAAAGAAAAAAAGCTCAGTTAAGTAGTTTAATATAAAATTTGGAGTGCCACGTACTATTATATTGCACGGAGTGAGAACTAAACGTGCAGGCTGCAGCACAATGAGACAAACGAAAGTTGGTTTCTTCTTAATTTTCGCCAAAAAAGTAAATAAATAAATAAAATTTTTAAATTGTTGTGGAGTGTATTTCACGCATTATTAGATATTCTGCTTATGTTCTTTCCGTATAAACAAAGTGTTTAAAAATGTAAAACATTCCCAGTATCGAGATGTTTTGTTAAACGGGTGTCATTTACTCAAAGCTCAGATACTGAAGACCACAGAGCTTCACATTAATTCAGTAATGGAGGGTTGACTTGCTACATTCCCGTGATTTCTACTAGAAATTTCAGTAGATTCGGGTTTTACATACTGAGGCCCAAACATGTTACAGCATTTAAGAAACTGCCAATTACTTTATCACAGTTCTTCAGGGGTCCCGGTATTTTGATGGGGAAAATATGGCAGGGTTAACTAGAAGCCGACAACATTCTCGGAATAACAACGTTTCCAACATTGTATTGTAGATTGCCGTCCTGACAGCTTACTTCAAAATATTTTGAACAGTCATGAAGATGATACCAGACAGAAACCCAATGTTAAATTTCCATTCAGTCGCCAAGTAAACTATGTATATTTCCAAACTTGTATTGTCGAAAGCACAGGGCTCAGCCAGTCAGTAGAGTTTTCACGGCACTCTTTTATTGATCTCATGACATAGCGTTGTTTCGGTTCTGGATTCGCTGCGTCTTGCAAGGGAAACTCCCCATCATCCCCCTCAGATTTAATGGTAAGAGGGCCCAATGGTCAGCACGTCAAAAACTGAACACAGGTCAAGCATGGAAACCGGAAGAAAGTGTACTGGACTGTGAAAAAAAAAAAATGAAGCAAAATGGGAACAGTGAACGGCCCAAGAACAAAAAGTGCAATATAGAGCAGCAATAGAGACAAATGGCGTCATCGTTAAATGATTACGGTGTTGTACCGCTAGGCGGGCAGCCTAGTTCAGACCTCCCACGTGCCAATTTCTTTTTTTTTTTTCCCCTCACTGTTCGCTTCGCCTAATTCAAATTTGTGTCGTGGTATAACGTCCGTTTTCAACAGCGATGTGTAAGGTAGGGACCTATAACGATAGTTGATTCTCCACAACTACTTTATTAGCAACCGAAAAGAAGTGGCTTTCGAATGGGAACCTAAAACATTTGATGACAAGGGGACAAGTCAACCGAATCTTCCCCCCCCCCCCCCTCCCAGAAAACAGGTCTGGTGTGGCATACACGGCATTAGTAACAGTACGTGTGTCATATGATAGGAATCTCTTATCGACACACGTAATTTGTACGACTGGTGAGTGAGATATGCCACATTGCCCGATATAAGTGTTCGTATGAATGTGCATGTGATCACTTGCAAAGAAACGAAGGGAGCGTTGGTAACCACAACGCATTGTCATTCATCGTCCAGTGGGATCTGCAAATATATGTGAGCCAAGTCTATCTCAGAAAAGTATTTGCTCACAGCCAACTTTGTAAAAAGATCCTCTGGACATGGTATGGCCACTGAGTGCGATTTGTCTCATAAGCTGCAACAAACGAACGTAACACTCTCACAATCACACAGTTTCTCTGTGCTCTGTCAAAACATATGTTTTTAACGTTTGTTGTTTTCATTTCTGTGACCCCCTATGTGGTATCTCCCTGCTCTCACTATTCATAACATTTACTTGCGACAGTAGCATATTCTTACCACATGACTCGTATTCTACAACCAATGTATAGTGTGACAATGCTGCCAAGACTGCAGAGAGGGAACAAACATTTCAATGACCGGAAGACCACTTACCCACGACAGCTCTTTATTGCACTTCTTGTCCTTTGACCGTTCACTGTTTCTATTTTGCTTTTTTTCAGAGTTAAATACACCTCCTTCCCGTTTTCATGCTTGATCTGTGTTCAGTTTTTGATGGGCTATCCACTACTACTAAATCTAAGGAGGTGCGATGGGGAGTTTCCCTTGTCAGATTTTTCGACCTTGGTTTACAAACTGGAGTTGTTATTTCCCCGTGCTGACGCCATTGTCTGTCCTTCTCTTGTTGTTGTCCTTCTGTTTACTTTCGGTGGCTTGTTGTCCACGGCCTCGACCAGGTCGAGCACTTTCTGCATGTTCTACAGTCGTACCCGGTCTTCTCAGATTATAGTCACTATAACTGGCGACGAGGAAAAAGGTTAGCAGACGTCACACTTGCACAGCAACAGCAAAAAAATGCTCTTGGAGCAGGAATTGCAACAGCTGTCCCATCAGTAGGTTCAACAACAGGAGCGGCAAACTGACTTGCTCTGCCAGGAAATTCAGCTTTTAAAGGATCAAATACAGGTTCACAGTCCCCTCTCCATCCAGGCAGAGCCCTGTATCCGCATTCCCACCATTCAACAAGAAGACTGAGACACATACACTCTCTCTCTCTCTCTTTCCAAGCATTTATCCGACTTGAGGGGTCTGCTGGTTAATCGGATGTGGCATGGTAATGTTAACGGGTGGCCAGATGCCCTTCCTGTCATCACCCTGGACTCCCCTAGGAAGGAATTAGTGTATCCCAACTGTCTGCATCTAGTGTAATACATGGAGTAGTGCGAATGTGTTCAGATGTCTGCGAGCCACGGAATGTGGGGACCAGACCAGTATTCACCCAGAGGGATGAGGAAAACCGCCTAAAAACCACATCCAGGCTGGGCGGCACACTGGCCCTCGTCGTTAATCCGGTGGGTGGATTCGACGCGGAGCTGGCGCGCCTACCCGTGTCCAGGAAGCAGCGCGTTAGTGCTGGCTCTGTGCACTATGGGACTTAACATCTATGGTCGTCAGTCCCCTAGAACTTAGAACTACTTAAACCTAACTAACCTAAGGACATCACACAACACCCAGTCATCACGAGGCAGAGAAAATCCCTGACCCCACCGGGAATCGAACCCGGGAACCCGGGCGTGGGAAGCGAGAACGCTACCGCACGACCACGAGCTGCGGACTCGTTAGTGCTCTCGGCTACCCAGGCGGGAACTGAGACACGTACACTATGTGATAAAAAGTATCTGGACACCCCCAAAAACATTTGTTTTTCATGTTAGGTGCATTGTGCTGCCACCTACTGACAGATACTCCATATCAGCGATCTCAGTAGTCATTAGACATCGTGAGAGAGCAGAATGGGGTGCTCCACAGAACTACGGACTTTAAATGTTGTCAAGTGATTGGGTGCCACTTGTGCCATACTTCTGTACGTGAGATTTCCTCGCTCCTAAACATCCCTAGGTCCACTGTTTCCGATGTAATAGTGAAGTGTAAACGTGAAGGGACACATACAGTACAAAAGCGTGCAGGTCAACCTCTTATGTTGACTGACATAGACCTGCCGACAGTTGAAGAGGGTCGTAATGTGTAATAAGTAGACGTCTATCCAGAACATCACACAATAATTCCAAACTGCATCAGGATCCACTGCAAGTACTATGACAGTTAGATGGGAGGTGAGAAAACTTGGATTTCATGATCGAGTGGCTGCTTGTAAGCCACACATCATGCCAGTAAATGCCAAACGACGCCTCGCTTGGTGTAAGGAACGTAAAAATTGTTGGGCGATTGAACAGTGGAAAAACGTTGTGTAGAGTGATGAATCATTGCACACAATGTAGCGATCCTATGGCAGGGTGTGGCGAATGCCCAGTGAACGTCGTCTACCAGCGTGTGTAGTGCCAACAGAAAAATTCGGAGGTGGTGTTATTATGGTGTGGTCGTGTTTTTCATGGAGGGGGCTTGCACGCCTTGTTCTTTTGCGTGGCACTATCACAGCACAGACCTGCATTGATGTTTTAAGCACCTTCTTGCTTCCCACTGTTGAAGAGCAATTTGGGGATAGTGATTGCATCTTTCAACGTGATGGAGCACCTGTTTATAATGCACGGTCTGTGGCGGAGTTGTTACACGACAATAACATCCTTGTAATGGACTAGCCTGCACAGAGTCCTGACCTGAACCCTATAGTATACTTTTGGGATGTTTTGCAACGCCAACTTCGTGCCAGGCCTCACCGACCGACATCAATACCTCTCCTCAGGGCAGCACTCCGTGAAGAATGGGCTGCCATTCCCCAAGAATTCTTCCAGCACCTGACTGAACGTATGCCTGCGAGAGTGGAAGATGTCATCAAGGTTAAGGGGTGGGCCAACATCATACTGAATTCCAGCATCACCGATAGAGGGCGCCACGAACTTATAAGTCATTTTCAGCTAGGTGTTCGGATACTTTTGATCACGTAGTGTATTTGCAGCAGCTAAAAGAGTATCTCACCGCTTTTAGAATTTCTGATGACGCTATGCAACGATTGCTCTTTCTTTCATGGGCTCACCTGGAGACAGATTTCTTACTAAAGAAATTGGCTCCACCCTCAAATCCTGTCACGCTCGTGATCTAGAAGAAGTTTTCTCACTTTTGAATTTTTATTCGCAGCCATTCCATGTGGTTGCATGGCGCCTCAAGATCCATCACCACAAGCCACTTGGTCAGTCGTATTGCTAGTGGATGATGGATTTGCAAGGGTTGAGTTGTCATTGTGAACCCAACTTGCAAAATCTCATATGCAGATTCTTTTAGTCGAGATGTAGTGGTCCAATTGGCTCCTGATCTGGAAGTATACACTGCAGCCCTCAAACTGGAAATCCTTCCATGGGCGGTACTTTGAAACTCACACACTCCTTTGAGACTGCACAGGGAGCAAATGAAAGCATGGCTCAACCACAAGAAGCAGTGGTCCAAGCGCTGCCTCGCCTCTCGAGAGGCAGGGGTGGAATACTCGCAAGTCTTTTTGTGGAGGTGACATCACGAGTCATCGATTTTTGATGTGTTGATGGTTTCTGAACGCTCCTGACTGCTTCAGAGTGCACCCACATGTGGACTGCCTAGACTGCTGGGCACACTGCACCTGTTGTGGGAATAATGGGCATCTCTGAACTGCCTACCATAACCCACTGTGACAGTTGGATACCTTCCCCCACTTGTGTCAAGGAGCAGTACATGAACTTCAGATGATTGTTCCCCAGGGTGTGATCATTGCACTACCAACATGTTTATCGACCTCTACTGCAAATCAAGACGTTGGCTTCCAGGGGGATACGGTAGCTGCCATTTTCTTATTGAAACTTTCATACATATGCTCGCATTGCTTACCCTCAGTCCGCCCTGCCTGTCTGAACACTGCCACCAGATGCAAAAAGTGCACATGGCAGATGATGATGTTTGTTCTCGATAATCACTTAGCCAGATACACTCCTGGAAATTGAAATAAGAACACCGTGAATTCATTGTCCCAGGAAGGGGAAACTTTATTGACACATTCCTGGGGTCAGATACATCACATGATCACACTGACAGAACCACAGGCACATAGACACAGGCAACAGAGCATGCACAATGTCGGCACTAGTACAGTGTATATCCACCTTTCGCAGCAATGCAGGCTGCTATTCTCCCATGGAGACGATCGTAGAGATGCTGGATGTAGTCCTGTGGAACGTCTTGCCATGCCATTTCCACCTGGCGCCTCAGTTGGACCAGCGTTCGTGCTCGACGTGCAGACCGCGTGAGACGACGCTTGATCCAGTCCCAAACATGCTCAATGGGGGACAGATCCGGAGATCTTGCTGGCCAGGGTAGTTGACTTACACCTTCTAGAGCACGTTGGGTGGCACGGGATACATGCGGACGTGCATTGTCCTGTCGGAACAGCAAGTTCCCTTGCCGGTCTAGGAATGGTAGAACGATGGGTTCGATGACGGTTTGGATGTACCGTGCACTATTCAGTGTCCCCTCGACGATCACCAGTGGTGTACGGCCAGTGTAGGAGATCGCTCCCCACACCATGATGCCGGGTGTTGGCCCTGTGTGCCTCGGTCGTATGCAGTCCTGATTGTGGCGCTCACCTGCACGGCGCCAAACACGCATACGACCATCATTGGCACCAAGGCAGAAGCGACTCTCATCGCTGAAGACGACACGTCTCCATTCGTCCCTCCATTCACGCCTGTCGCGACACCACTGGAGGCGGGCTGCACGATGTTGGGGCGTGAGCGGAAGACGGCCTAACGGTGTGCGGGACCGTAGCCCAGCTTCATGGAGACGGTTAAGAATGATCCTCGCCGATACCCCAGGAGCAACAGTGTCCCTAATTTGCTGGGAAGTGGCGGTGTGGTCCCCTACGGCACTGCGTAGGATCCTACGGTCTTGGCGTGCATCCGTGCGTCGCTGCGGTCCAGTCCCAGGTCGACGGGCACGTGCACCTTCCGCCGACCACTGGCGACAACATCGATGTACTGTGGAGACCTCACGCCCCACGTGTTGAGCAATTCGGCGGTACGTCCACCCGGCCTCCCGCATGCCCACTATACGCCCTCGCTCAAAGTCCGTCAACTGCACATACGGTTCACGTCCACGCTGTCGCGGCATGCTACCAGTGTTAAAGACTGCGATGGAGCTCCGTATGCCACGGCAAACTGGCTGACACTGACGGCGGCGGTGCACAAATGCTGCGCAGCTAGCGCCATTCGACGGCCAACACCGCGGTTCCTGGTGTGTCCGCTGTGCCGTGCGTGTGATCATTGCTTGTACAGCCCTCTCTCAGTGTCCGGAGCAAGTATGGTGGGTCTGACACACCGGTGTCAATGTGTTCTTTTTTCCATTTCCAGGAGTGTAAATTTGCTGTCTGGGTGCCTTCTTGTTGTTTGAGTTCTTCATGACTGATGAGGCTCAGGTCGTCTGTGACAAGGTTCGCTTCCAGGAACTCCGTGACCTTTGTGCCGCTTTCGTCCATATATTCGAAAATGGCCTGGGGTGTGCCACAGATTTCCAGACTCATACCTTCCCCGACCAGACACAGTGCTCCATTTCTGCATAACATGGCCCATTTCCATCTCCCTCCAGATGATTGGTAATCAGGAACTTGATCGCCATCACAAAGCTGGGGTGATTGAATGCATTAAAACTAGCACTTGGGCCACACTCCTGGAAGTGGTCAAGGAACTCAATGGCTCTCCCTGGCTAAGTGGATACTTTACATCCACACTCAGTGGCCATACCATGTCCAGAGGATCTTTTTACAAAGTTGGCCGTGAGCAAATACTTTTCTGAGATAGACTTGGCTCACATATATTTGCAGATCCCACTGGACGATGAATGACAAAGCGTTATGGTTACGAACGCTCCCTTCGGCTTACACAGATCCAAGTATTTGCTTTTGGGATCTCTTCTGTTGTGGCAGTCTTCCAGAGAAACCTGGTACAGATAACCATGCCCCAATTTGCCTTCCGAAACATTGTTTGGGGTGCTTCACAGTCATTTCAGCTGGGGAAGGGATCTGGAACCCTGCCCCAGCCAATCTGAAAGCCCGCTGGATGACATGGCCCTCAGTGATAGCCACTAGACGTCACTGCTACAATCTGCGACTGCCGTTGTCACTGCTGCAGCGTTGGCTACGGAGCCACGCCCGACTTGCTGGCTCATTAGCACTCACAGTCGCCACTTAAAGCTAGGAGTGCAGCAGCTCTGTCAGGTGTGATTTCACTGTGCTCCTCGGTTGATCTCGCCACACATCGTTGTTTTGGTTCTAGATTCTCTCTGCCTTAAATTCGTGGTTTCGATTTACTCATTGGAATTGTTATTCTGCTGTGCTGTCTCCATTGTCTTTCCTCCTCTTGTTGTCCTTCTCTACGGCACTGGATCATTGATTTTTTTATTGCGAGACATCAGTTTTTCGAAAGAAACGGAACACAATCCAGCCAGACACGTCCGACTGCGGCAGAAGTATCGCAGTACCCGGTCATAGGTCCTGTCCTATACACCAGTTACACCAACGGCATAACCAACAACTCTGTGGTGAAATACTCCTATACGTTACGCTGATTGCACTGCCATTTGCAAGAGCAGCCGCAACCTATTATTCATATACGACAAACTACAGGAACATTTAGACTAGATCACCCAATTGTGTGATGTTTGGCAAGTAAAAATTAAGTCTACCAAATGCCAGGCCATTTATAATGCGACGAAAATTAAACTTCCCGACCCGTATCTCGCCACTGACGGATGAGACCCGCCCTGGCGTGACTTATTCACTTACCTGGGCCTCGAAATTGACAAGCGCCTTATGTGGCGCAAGCACATAATAAAAACAACGAATTAAGGTTGCGCTCTTCTATACCGGTTGTATCCTCTCTTGAAGGGTGGAGGATTGACCACGCAATGCGAACTCCTCCTCTGGCGACAGCCCATTCTTCCAGTTATCCTGCATGCCTCGGAAGTGTGGTCCACGGCGCCAAACACAACCCTCCTAAGACTACAACACCTCCGGAGCAAAGCTTTCCGGATCGTTTCAGGTGCTAACAGATTCGTCCCAAACACACGCAATTGAACCTGCCCACCATTTACACACTCATAAAGAATAAATCAGTTAAATTTTACAAAAGAACACCGACATCACCCCACCTCCTCATACAACATTTAGGCCAAGAGCCATATGAAGCTTTTCATAAACGTCCAAAATTAACGCGGCATTTTAGGCAGTGATAACACGCAGACATCAAACACAAACATTTACATTAAAGACATATGTACACGTCTCCGATCCCCATTTTCTTGAACCCAAAGTGCATTATGAAGTCAGTCCGCAGCTCATGTTCTAGTGGCTAGTGTTGCTGCCTCTGGATCACAGGGTCCTGGGTTCGATTTCCGGTTGTGTTGGGGATTTTCTCTGGCATGGGACTGGGTGTTTGTGTTGTTCTCATCATTTCATCATCATAATCACATTCGTGGCAGTGGCTAGATTGGACGGAGTAAAAAATTGGACTGTGTAAAAACTGGAACTTCGTACAGCCACTGATGACAGTGCAGTTGAGCTCCCTACAAACCAATCATCATCATCATCATCATTATGAAGTCAGATAGACAGAGCCCAGTGGCGCTTCAAAATTCAAACTTACATACTGCCTCATCTTGTCCTATTTACCGTCAGCGATTCGCTATCGATGCCTTCTGCTGGTTGGCCAGTTTCTGCAAGTTGTTGAGTCATTCCCAGTCTTGTTAGATTCTGGTCACTATAAACCTAATATGAATAAAGTGGATGATGAACTACACAGCTGCTAAAGACAATGGCTTCTACATTTACAGTGGATGATGCAAAACTTTCTCCCATGAAGGCATACTTTTATAAACCCAAATGAAGATCATTGACCAACTCTGAGCAAGACTGAATCAGCAGTTCCATTTGTTTTGTTTACTCAGTCATGTTAGGGTGAAGAAGAAAAAGAAACCAATAAGCGCTATGTTCCGAGATTTTTGTTGCCAAATCTCTGACACACATCCACAATTGCTGAGCAAATCACTTAAACGGCCCCTAATGTGTCCCTCGAAGTACAGATTTTTTGGACAGTCATGGAATACAATCTGCAGCAGACAATTTCTCACTTACTTACATGTTAAAAGAACTATATGCTAGCAGTGAATGACAGTAAATGTGAAGAAGGTTGTGAGACATACTGTCATTTTGGCAACTCAGTTTTACTTTTCTTTTGCTTCATTTATGGTTTGTTGTTGTCTTGTCTCAGTATCATATTATCTGTAGACAGCATTACCAGACAGAGTTATTCCTTAGGTGCAAACATGTGCCACAGTAATAAAGTTCCTGATTGTGAGACAATATGACATATGCCCTTTTTTGGTTTAACACTATGACGAATAAGGCTCTTGAAATAAAACAATTTATAAATAAATCTGAGTTCATTGTATCTTTGGTCCATAACAATGTTCCCTTCATTGATGTAGAAACTCATTTAGCTACAGGAACACACACACACACACACACACACACACACACACACACACACACACACACACACACACATTGCAATTGGCATTATAAAAAGAAATACAGGGTGTTAAGACTTTCATATATTCCTACATTAGGCAGTATTGCTCATAACTAGAAGAACAGTTCCTATAATTGTGTGTCCAAAAACCAAAACCTGTTGAATTTAGGACCAATCTGTCCTCTCACTGCTATCTGTCTCTTATGTAAAAGTAGACAGAAGCAGTGCTGCATGTGGTTCCCATGCATTGTGATGCGTCCTTTGACCCGTCTCCTCAGTAAATTATGAACGCTTTCAAATACACTCGACTCCATTCAAACTGTATCCAATAAATTGGTCATGTGCTTCTTTAACATCGATAAATTGTTGATAGGTTGGGCATAAACCATGCTATTAAATTTCCCCACAGCAGTAAATTCAAATGGATTGAGGTCCAGTGAATGGGGAGGCCACACTACCAGACCTCCTCAATCTATTCCTTGCCCACAGAACACTGTGGTGAGGTACTGGTGTGCACAGTATGTAGAAAATTGGATGTTGCTCTGTTATGCATCCAGTGCAGTCGTTGTTATTTTGTAAGGGTAATATTGTCCAATAGCGCTGGAAATTCATCGAGCATGAATCAGTGATCCATAGAAAATGGTGCAGTGCTCCGTCATCTGTAAACCATAGTCATTGTATTGCTGCAATGGTGTAGACCTCCAGTAGTGCTTGCAATTCATTGTGCAGAAATCGATTATATACAGCACTTGTTAACTGCTTTGGTAAGATGTCTGTCCTATGAGGCTGTTAATGATGTTTAATAATACTGAAACAATCATGTTGCCTCAACTCCATGACTGGTTGAGGATTTGCATGTGCCCATATGTGTGTATTGTGGTAATTTATTATGCCATCTCTTGTGAATCCTTCCACACCTGTAAATAAAATGCAGGCCATAAATTGCGGATCATCATTAGCAAAATGGCCCATATCTAAACTGGTATTTGTTTCCAGACACATAAGTATTGAATTTTTCATTTAGTTTTGACCAATATTGTCTCTTGTAGGAAGATGTGACTCATTTTTAAACACTGTGTATACGGATGACTCCTCATAGCCCATTTATTGAATAATTTACTAAACATGCACCTTAGTAACAAATATACTTCTGTTTTTATAGTCTGCCCTTGCCAATATAGTTTATTTTTTCTATGATTTGTCACTAAAATTAGGAAAGGTTTTATTTCTATACACAGTGAGTCACCTAAACTGATAATCTCCAATATTTCCAGACATGTTTACTACATTACAATTCTGTTTTCAGCCAGATGGATTTTAATTAAGTCCTCACTTGATAATGAACAATGTCTTGTTGTACATACATTAATCAAGGAGATATCTGTTATTAGCTGTTTATTTGAAGTGGAACTATAGTTATTTCCCATTGCTGGTATTGTCTACATCTACATCTACATTGATACTCCGCAAGCCACCCAACGGTGTGTGGCGGAGGTCTGGGGCTGATGAATTCAGCAATGTTTCACTCTCCAAAATCCAATAAGTAGTTCCAGAAAACATACGGTATCCGGTAGCCTATCTGGAATTTAGAATTTCTGTTTTGAACATCAGACTGACTGTTGGCTGTTTATGGTTTCAGATTGAAGTAAGGAAAATCATCCTATCAGAGAAGGAAGAAACAGATAAAGTGATTTATTTACTTATTTGACTATGAAATCACGAGCTTCCATGTTCTTAGAGCTGCAGGTTTGACTTCAAAATAGGGAAATCATAAGTTCCAAATTCTATAGTTTCTGAGGCACTACTTAATGGGATTTGATGCAGTTGAACTCGTACCTTCACACCTCCAATATTAGCAAAAGAAATTACTATGTAACGGAAGAGATTACTATACTTGCATTAAAAAAATGATAGTCCATAGTGATATTTCCCAACTAATGTTCTATAACTTCCTCCAAATCCTTGAATGCCATGCACTCCATCTTGCTGTCTGCATCTGTTTACCTTCCCCACATGGATCCTCTACCATCTCATCATATTCTCTACCCTCCTAACCCACATCAAACACCTCTACACCTATACTAATTGCAAATTAGATTCCAATAGCCCCATTGTCTCTCCTCTGATCACCAACCCTGGTATGCTGCTGCACCTTTATAGACACATCCTGCTCTCTCTACACCTATTCACACTTCATATCCTATCCCAATGTAGCTTCACTTGACTTGAGCCAGACAATGAAATCCACTCCAATATTTATCCATCCTACCAACCATAACTTTTCCCACCTGTATCCAGTCCACATAAGGGCTCCCCTTCTCTCCTCCCTCTTCATTTCACTCCCTCCCTTCCTCTACCACTACCATGGCTCTGCTCACCCACCTGATTCATCCTTTCTTTCTGGTTTACCAACACCCACCTTACTACCCACCCTCTTTCTACAGATACCATGCAACGACATTTAAATTTATTCTCACCTTCATTCAGACAATTGATTTCCCCGCAGTGACTTCATGCAGCACAAGGTACTTCAGCTCTTTAGTGAAAGTGCATTGCTTCATTTTAAGGAACATGACCATTTCATGTTAAGGAACATGACTATTTCATTTCCATTTTAAAGTTTAAATTTTCATTTTTGTCTTTTTATCATTACCTCTCAGACTTTCTAATTTTCTTTTTAAACTTTAAATCAAGAGAATCACTGTTTATATCTGTAATCACCTCTGCACTGTATTTTAAAATGTTTTATCTTCTGCATCCATGTAAGTTTTGTCACATACTCTTTAATTTTTGTAAATGCTCTGGGCTGAAGAGTGTTATATTGTACCAGTGGCAGCCCACACCCTACGGATAGGGGTGAGGGTATGAAATAACAGTAAAGGGAAAAGTGATATTTCAGAAACTAATGTTGACATTATTGGGAGAAGACTTTTTAAGGTATATCTGCATAAAGACATAATTATAAGATCTTAAACTTTTCTGGAAGTAGCAGAAGTTAATAGTTCAGGTCTCTCGCAGGGTGTAGTTTAATATGATGAAATGTAAGCTTAAAAATAAAGTAACTGAAATGTGTTTATCAACGTTACTTTCATACAGTGTCCATTGTGTTGTGTTACTCACTGCTTGTGCAACTAAACCACTACTAAATTTTCTCTGATCTCTTAATTTTTCTGACATGAACACCTACATCTTAGTTTTCACAACAGGAATTCACTCATGTACCATAGTTCTTTTGGATTTAATGTTACGAACTCAGTAGAATATATATAAGAGTTGGGTGCTTATAAGTAAACTCTGAATTTTGGGGATTAAGAAAGTGTGTCAAGAGGAAAAAAATGAGTATTTTCTGTTCATTAGTTTTTAAGGTAAAAACTCTTTTCTTCAGTATTTTCCTCCCCTTAGCAGGAATTTCCAATGGAGGAAAGTCACTCAACTATCATTTGGTAACCAATATAATAATTATAACTGTGTAATTATAATCATCATTATCATCACTTACCATGCAACCAGGTGCCCTTCTCTCCATAATCGTCAAGACAGAACACCAATATATACTCAAAGGAAGGAAAATCATGTACATCATCTACATCATACTGCAAAATTTTTTCTGCATTTAGCCAGTCTTCAATTCTTAATGTATGCGCACTCATACCAGGCTGTTCACCTGAGATTTATTTCATCATAAAATACACCTGGAGAAATTGAAGAATCACAATATACAAGGTGTTTAAAAATATGTCTCATATTCCTCTAGAAGGTGGTATTGGTCAAAACTAAAAGAAAAGTTCCTATAATTATATGTCCAGAAAACTTTACCAAACAGATTAACCAGTGCTGTGTATCAGTAATTTATGCTTGTTGAATCACCGGCATTATTGGAAAAGCGTACCTGTGTAGAAAGACAACTGCAGCTTATGCATGATGGAGCATCAACCCATTTTCAACAGAACATGTGACAGTAACTCACTGCAACATTTTGTTGGTGATGGATTGATTGAGGAGGTCTAATAACATGGTCTCTCCTTACAATGGACCTGAAACTATTGGATTTATGGCTATGGAGACATTTAAAGGGACTTGTGTATGCCCAGCTCAGTGACAATATACAGATGTTACAGGAGCATGTGACAGTGTATGAGGCACACTTTGAATTGAGTCAGACATATCTGAAAGAGTTTGTGAACCATTGTGAAGAAGGGGTTTAGGTATAGAAGCCCTTTTACAGTATTTCTTTGGAGGAGATAGTGAGGTTTAAAGAGTTAGGTAGATCTATTCCAAAGGTAAATCTAGCAACAGAAGGGTGTTGAATGAGGCTCACCAGTTAGGCTCGAACTGTGTTAATGGAAGCAGGTAGATGTACCCTTCCAGGTACCTGAAATATTTTACCTTGGTAGACCATTGGAAAAGGTAAAATGTGCTCTAAAGATTTAGACATATAGTATGTGACATTTTTGAGCAGCAATCATTATAACAGTGCGGTAGCCTGGCAGTAAAGCACAAAGCACATCAAGTGGCAATTCATTGAGTTGGGTTTGAACCTGCTGCTACCAACATTTTTTTTTTTTCTTCAATTTATTTTATTGATCACAACATTAAATGAGTTGATAAAATTTTTCACAAGCTGTCACTGCCATGACATTTATGTAAATTAACTGTTGTCTACTGCCTACTGTAGCACATATATGTGGTGTCTGTTCAGTCAGACATGTCTGCAAGCACAGAATCCACATACACTCCTGGAAATTGAAATAAGAACACCGTGAATTCATTGTCCCAGGAAGGGGAAACTTTATTGACACATTCCTGGGGTCAGATACATCACATGATCACACTGACAGAACCACAGGCACATAGACACAGGCAACAGAGCATGCACAATGTCGGCACTAGTACAGTGTATATCCACCTTTCGCAGCAATGCAGGCTGCTATTCTCCCATGGAGACGATCGTAGAGATGCTGGATGTAGTCCTGTGGAACGGCTTGCCATGCCATTTCCACCTGGCGCCTCAGTTGGACCAGCGTTCGTGCTGGACGTGCAGACCGCGTGAGACGACGCCTCATCCAGTCCCAAACATGCTCAATGGGGGACAGATCCGGAGATCTTGCTGGCCAGGGTAGTTGACTTACACCTTCTAGAGCACGTTGGGTGGCACGGGATACATGTGGACGTGCATTGTCCTGTTGGAACAGCAAGTTCCCTTGCCGGTCTAGGAATGGTAGAACGATGGGTTCGATGACGGTTTGGATGTACCGTGCACTATTCAGTGTCCCCTCGACGATCACCAGTGGTGTACGGCCAGTGTAGGAGATCGCTCCCCACACCATGATGCCGGGTGTTGGCTCTGTGTGCCCTGGTCGTATGCAGTCCTGATTGTGGCGCTCACCTGCACGGCGCCAAACACGCATACGACCATCATTGGCACCAAGGCAGAAGCGACTCTCATTGCTGAAGACGACACGTCTCCATTCGTCCCTCCATTCATGCCTGTCGCGACACCACTGGAGGTGGGCTGCACGATGTTGGGGCGTGAGCGGAAGACGGCCTAACGGTGTGCGGGACCGTAGCCCAGCTTCATGGAGACGGTTGCGAATGGTCCTCGCCGATACCCCAGGAGCAACAGTGTCCCTAATTTGCTGGGAAGTGGCGTTGTGGTCCCCTACGGCACTGCGTAGGATCCTACAGTCTTGGCGTGCATCCGTGCGTCGCTGCGGTCCGGTCCCAGGTCGACGGGCACGTGCACCTTCCACCGACCACTGGTGACAACATCGATGTACTGTGGAGACCTCACGCCCCACGTGTTGAGCAATTCGGCGGTACGTCCACCCGGCCTCCCGCATGCCCACTATACGCCCTCGCTCAAAGTCCGTCAACTGCACATACGGTTCACGTCCACGCTGTCGCGGCATGCTACCAGTGTTAAAGACTGCGATGGAGCTCCGTATGCCACGGCAAACTGGCTGACACTGACGGCGGCGGTGCACAAATGCTGCGCAGCTAGCGCCATTCGACGGCCAACACCGCGGTTCCTGGTGTGTCCGCTGTGCCGTGCGTGTGATCATTGCTTGTACAGCCCTCTTGCAGTGTCCGGAGCAAGTATGGTGGGTCTGACACACCGGTGTCAATGTGTTCTTTTTTCCATTTCCAGGAGTGTATCTACAAGGGGTACATAATTAAGGTGGAGTCAGCCAACGATCTCTTCAGTGTGGTTGCACACCAGGATCAAACTCTTATGGGAATTGCCAAATTGCTGTGAGTGATAAGAATAATGGACAAGGGGCACTACATTCGTAATGGGTGGATAAGTTGAGAATTTGGGTCTGAAAGGTGTGTAGGGTAGTCCATGCAGCTGCAATGACCACTGTGTCCAGATGGCTTAGTGTTCAGAACAACTGCCTAGTAAGGGGCACAAATTTTTGACTTTCATCATTGATTCACATCAATGCCCATTTACAGCCAATGTCTGTAATTCATTTGTGTCTTAATTCATAGTGGCTGCTGGATCATGTCCAAAAGAACAGACACTACATATATATAATTAAGGCAAAGATAGGCAATGATTTCTTCAGTGCAGATGCACACCAAGTTTGAGTTCTTATGGGAATCAGGGAAATGCTGCAGGTCATGAGGATAATGGGCAAGGGTCACTACATTCGTAGTGTATGTATAAGTTGAGAATTTGGGTCTGACAGGAGACATGCTGAGGTAGAACATGCAGTTGTGATGACCATTGTGTTAAACTGGTTTAGTGATCAGAGCAACTGTCTAACAAGCAGGAGGCCTGGGTCTGAATCCTGGTCCAGCACAAATTTTCAACTTTTCCCATCGATTTACATCAATGCCCACTTGCAGCCAATGTGTGCAATTTATTTGTGTACTGTAGCTTAGTTATTATCTTGTGACACAGACAGTTATCGTACTGCAAGATGCCATTTTCTGTTGGGGAAGGCATTAGATAAAAAGCACAAAGGAATGCAGGTGACCTTGAATAATGTTGACCTCAAAATATTTAAAAGCATCACCTATAATATGTCAGTCTGTTACGACTCTGGGATGGAAATTCCACTTAACACTATGTTCACATTAAATGGCCTTTATCATTACAATCAATATACCTGCAGATAAGTGTGTTATATGAAAATCTGCATACATATTTAGTTTGGAGTAATGGATAAAAACAGCAGCAGAAAAGCAGTGGCTTTTCCAAAGCAGCTTCTCTTTTGTCAGAACAATATACACAGTACTAAGAATTAATGCCCATAATTGAACTGCTTAAAGCCCAGTTGATATAACTCCAATTTTCTTAATTTTTTTTGTTGGGGACATTGTCTTGTTCAGCAAGTGGTATTGTGTTGACAGAGAAGTTATGTAATTAAAATTTGCATAACAACTGCTGAAGCACCAGCACAAGTTTCCACTGTAAGCAGGACCATCCATCTGTTGACAGCTGAAGTGGTGCGTTTGGGAGTTATGTTACTGTACTTGCTATTGTTCTGAGTTTTCTCAGTTTACTGTGAATGTTTCATCTTCTGACTGTCAAGTAAATAGGTTTTTTTTGTTTAATTGTCTGAATTGTGTTCAGTTTGATTCACCATGAAATAGTAATAAGGGCAACACCTGGGAACCAATTATTTGACATGATAACTGGTACAGTGACAGATAGTTTGCAGTACATTCAGTCATCTGTGCTGGTCAGTTTTTATATTTCCTCATTATCTTATTACTCTGTTGTGTTTGTATTCTTTTGCCAATGCAAAGTACAACAACTAATACATAAAAGCTGTAGATAAATTCCACATAACAGTAAAATAACAAGTGACCATCCCTATTTCCACAATGGTGGTGATATTGCCTCAATAGAAAACTACAGCAAGGCACAACAGATATTTTGTCCCAATGGTTGGTGTGATATTATTGCCAAGTTGAGGAAAAAAATTCTCCTTCATATTAGTCTAATGCCAAACAACAACTTCTTGTCTGTGGAAAACTTGTTGAAATCAATCACCAAAACAAAGATGGACTCTAGAAACATCCAGCGCCATGGCTAAGATGCAGTGGATTCAGTACCAAAAGAGTGATCCATTCACACTCTTCTGTAGGGAAAATATTTCAGTGGACAATGAATTCCACAAATTGTTCTCCAAGCCAAATTCAAATAAAGGATGCACAATCTGTCTGAGTAACATACCTTGAGGAAAAGTGTACATAGGACCATGGGCTGTTACAAAAGAGGAGAAGAAGGACATGAAGGAACTTTTGCTCATCATTCCACCAATTCATCACCACTACTTTCACAGTCTTCTTTCTTCTGAGAATACTGGAGACACAGAAGCACCAATGCAAATGATATTACTTATGATAAGTAGTAAAAAAGTAAAATTATGTAAATACAGCATTATTGACAGCCATATATATCTTTACAGCCAATAAAACCCTCTACTACCTATCTGTATAACAAATGTAAATAACTATCAATAACTGGATAAAATCAAAGTTCATGTTAGAAAACACTGTTTTGATAATGTATGTGATGATAAAATATTACATCAAGTACTGCTGAATTTTACACAACAGTTTACACCTACATCTATACTCTGCAAACCACTGGGAAGTGCATGGCAGAGGGTACATTGGATTGTACCAGTTGTTAGGGTTTTTTCCTCATTGCATTCATGTATGGAGCAGGTGAAAATGATTGTTTAAATGCCTCCTTCCAGGCTGTAACTAAACTTATCTTGCCCTTGCCCTCACAAATTAAACAGAAGTGAGATGTAAGAAGTTGTTGTATATTCCTAGAGTCATCATTTAAAGCCATTTCTTGAAACTTTGTAAGTACTTTCTGAAGAGTGATTATGCCTACCTTCAAGAGTCTGCCAGCACAGTTTCTTCATAATCTCTCTGACACCCTCCCATAGGTCAAACAAACCTGTGACAATTCATGCTGCCCTTCTCTATATGCATTCAGTGACCCTTCCTAGTTCTGTTTGGTAAGGGTTCTACGCACTTGAGCAGTATTCTAGAATAGTTTCACAAGTGATTTGTAAGTGATCTCTTTTATATACTGGTTCCACTTCCCCAGTATTCTAACAATCCTACTAAGCCATTAACTATCTCAAAGCAAGAGTAATGTGAGTTAACCCACTTGCACTCTAAGAGCATCAATGATAAATGTGAGTAGATTAATACTAATTGTAATTTATTGTTACAGAAGTGGCCCAAAGTGGCTGCTTCTTCCAGTTAATGTTTAATCTGACCCATTCAACATTCTTGTGGGCTCACCATCATGATGGGGTTTATGGTGCAAGACAAATGAATAAATCTGAAAAATCCCAGGATAATGCTATATTATATCTCTCCATCTTTGTTCAGTTGGACATTTGTAAACTTTCTAATGACATTAATGTTCACAAGGTGCTGTAACATTCTTTTATTCTTTCTGGTGCTTTTTGCATCAAATGTGACATTGTCTTCCTTACCTATTTGTGATGATTTCTTATCAGTTAATTTATTTGTTTATTTTTTAATTGGGATGAAATTTATATCATGAAACAGACACTAGATTATGAAGTAACAGAAGAGTTAACAGCTAAAATACAGTAGTTTTCAACAGTGCCATAGAAATTAAATAAGGCTTTAATATTTCAAATGCCAATGGCCTTGCTGCAGTGGTCACACTGGTTCTCATCAGATCACCGACGTTAAGCTCTGTCGGCCTGAGCTAGCACTTGGATGGATGACCATCTGGTCTGCCGAGTGCCGTTGGCAAGCGGGGTGCACTCAGCCCTTTTGAGGCAAACGGGGGAGATACTTGATTGTGAAGTAGCAGCTCCAGTCTCGTAAACTGACATATGGCCGGCAGAGCATTGTGCTGACCTCCATATCTGCATCCAGTGATGCCTGTTGGCTCAGGATGACACGGCAGTCAGTCGTTACTATTTGGCCTTCCAAGGCCTGTTCGAACAGAGTTAAATTAAGTTTAATATCTCAAATACAGAGCACTTGGATGTATGTACACTATGTCACATGCTCAAATTTTGCTAGGCAGTAACTACAACACCTTAGTCCTTTAAGAGCTGATGATTCACAGAGTTACCAAGTAGGAGGCACACACTTGACAAAATTTTGTTAATAAAAGTTTTGTTTCTGTTTTATTTATTGCTAGTTTTTTTATTATGTATTGTTGTGAAAACTGTTAAGATTTTATTATCAAATATCATTTCTTTGTCCAAGTGTTATAGTTTTAATTGTGCAAGAGGATTTTACTGACCTGACATGAGAAATTACGGCTCACATCTGTACATTGACAAATGCTGACAGGTGTGACTTGTTCACTGTACAGCAGAACATTGATAAAGTAAAATCTATGTTGGAGATATTGTGCCTCATGTAAGTGAGAGAAAAATATTTTTTACTGATTTACTTTACCATTAAAGCTACAGTTTGCATTTATCATTAATAAAATAAGTAATACATACAACACACTTTATAGTTCTTGTAATTTTTTTATTTTTATTTGAAAGCTTAAGGAGGCAAGAGTAATATTTCCTTCTGGAAACTGTAGAGAGTAGAGTACCACAACTCTATGAGAGTGTGCTGAAAAGCAATGCCACTGAATTTTTTGCATGAAAAATTTTAAATGTTTTTAATTAAAACAAATGTTATTAACATTCCACATTACTGAGCGAGGTGGGGCAGTAGTTTAAAACACTGGACTCCGTTTTGGGAGGATGATGTATCATGATGGTTCAAACCAGCATCTGGCCATCCAGATTTATATTTTCTGTGATTTCCCTAAAATTGCTTCAAGCAAATGCCAGGATGGTTCCTTTGAAATTCCACGGGTGACTTCCTTCCTCATCCTTCCCTAATCTGATGGGACTAATGACCTCACTGTCTGGTCCCCTCCCCCAAATCAACCAACCACACCTTTATTCTTCACATCTACATACTTATTTCTCAACATCTTCACATTGGCAACAAACACATTTCTCCCCATGAGAAACCAATTTATTGATACCATCGCTGTAGAATACTGACTGTGTTGATGGAACCACAATCTTTCCTCTGTTTGCGCTGTGCCATCACTATCAAAGCACAGTCCTTGAAGGTGTTCTTTAAATTTGGAAACAGATGAAAATTGGGTGGGATCAAGTCAGGTCTATATGAAGAATGATCAATGGCAGTGAACCCAAGGAGACTGTTACAGATGTTGCAGCACTTATGTGTGGTCTGGCATTGTCATGCTCAGGGAGAGAATGCTCCATGTGTGTTTTCCACACACTGACATAGTTTTGTTACACTCCACCATGTTACATGCCCTAGTGGCAGAGAGCTGGAGATTGTAGACATGAAGAATAAAGATATAGAATGTTGATAACATTTGGTTTTATTTAGAAAGCTTTAAGAATCCTCATGTGAAAAATTCAGTGGAATTACTTTTCAGCATGCTCTCATATAATACTACTTTGTTTTAATGGTATGTTGCCATTCACCATACAGATTTAAGTAAACAGAAAACTATCATGCACTAATATTTTCAGATTCTAAAGGAATCAGTGTGCAAAGGTAAGAACGTAGTTGGCTGGATGCAAACACAGTACAATTTATTAATGTAAGAGATGTCTGCAGCCACCTGTTATTTTAAAAGAGAATTGCTGAAGTTACATATAATTTAACTGTCTCATTATAATTTCTGTTCCGTCATTACACAGTACTTTATATCATTGTTTTAGTCCTCTGTCTGTAATTGTTGACTACATGAGAACTCTCTCTCCAAAGTAACACTTCCTTTCTTTGTGCTTTGTTTCCATGCAGAAGGGATAGGTTTTTGAGAACTTTCTTTTGCTCCCATGGTCTGACTGGTGACACTGCATGTATTGAGTATTTGTCACCTTCTTTTAGAAGATAGTTAATAATTCAGTGTCAGAACCATGTCTCAATGTTCAGGGCACTAGTGTTATTTCCATCATAGTCAGATGCAGGAGGGAAGAGTGACAAAGAGTCATTTGCTCACCCCCTTCCCAGCAGCATAGAGACAAAAGTCTGGGTTCTCACAACTCTTCCTAAAAATGATGTAGAATTAACTAAAATAAAAATAAATAAAAAATAAAAATAAATAAAATTTTTCATCAGCACTAAATGTCCTAAATTTTGGTTATTCATATTGCCTTGGAAATGCAGTACTTTGTATTCACTGTTCTTTAGCATCTGTAACTGTCAACATCACAACTTGAGAAATACTGGAGGCTCATATTCTAGTAATGCGGATTGACTGTGACTGGAGTGCTCCTGCCGACAGGCCAATGGTGTCAACATGGAATTGCTGCTACAACAAAAACACACACAGCAGGGATGACTGACAACACAGACTAAATAGTGAAATACCAAGCCCAGAGAGCAAAACTAAATCAGATACCAAGACATAGCAACAATCAATAGAATGATGATCACAAGTGCAGTCACAACATGGTGGTGGTCTGAGCTTCTGTGCTGCTGGTTTCATAGGACCACCATTAGTGTCAATAGGCTGGTGCAGCAGGCATGGCCCTCACATAGCACTCTGGCAGCAACAGCAGTGATTGCAGATTATAGGGGCTCTGCCTAGTGGCTGTCTACGTCCATGTCTTCTGGCAGGCTGTCAAAATTATCAGTATGGGATACCAGACCTATAATAAACAGTTTATATTATGGTAAATACTCAACTACCATTCTTCCAACAATTTATCAGTGTTCTAGTTTCACTGCTCAAAATTTAAAGTTTTGGCCATTAGTAACAGAATCCATTTATCCTTATTAGCTCTGCCCAAGTTCACCAACTCTCACTCCTCATTGGCTTGTCTGTTTACAATATCCACTCATTTATCATGTTAATATTAACTAAAAGTTTCCTGTATTCAAGGCCATGGCTATTTTAAACAGCTTTTAAGAATTACTTTTTCTGCATGCAGTTGTTTATAATATCTTTTATTATTTCAGAACTGTCTGTCCCTGGTAGTTGAGTGGTCAGCGCGATGGAAAGTCATACCTAACAGCCTGGGTTCGATTCCAGGCTGGGTCAGAGATTTTCTCTGCTAAGGAACTGGGTGTTGTGTTGTCCTTATCATCATCATTTCATCCCCATTGACGTGCAAGTCGCCGAAGTGGCATCAACTTGAAACACTTGCACCAGGCGAACGGACTACCCGACGGGAGGCCCTAGCCACACGGTATTTCCATTTCAGAACTTGACTCAGAACTTGTTAATAAGATTATATTTTGTTCATGCAGAATACAGCAATTGTACATAACATTTATACATCAACTTTTTGCCTTGCCATGAGTATTCACATATTTCACATTTTAATTTAACTCTCACCAATTCTGACACTAAATGTTTCACTATAAATTAACAACCAAACTAACAATATTTGTTTCTGTGCACTCTCTTTGTACCAGTAATACATCTGATGCAGTACAGCAAATACCAAGCATCAATGTTTGTAGATTACTAGTTGTTTAAAGAGTAAATGTTGAAAGTAAAAGTATACTTGATAAGGTATTGGGTTAAGAGGAAATTAATTTATTTCAAAGGTAAGATTATCACCTGCAATGAAATTAAACTAGAGTAACAAATAATGAATTAGTTAATAAAGTAATTAAAAACTTGGAGGAAGTATAAACAATGTTATTGTTGAAGACCACCAGTCACCACAAAGAGGAAATATTGAACAGTGCATAGACACAGAAACAGCTAGGTGCTCTGCTTGTTTTAGAATTTGTTGTGAATCACAACAGTGACAGATTTGATGTCCATTTCATGACCCATGCAAAAAGCATTTTTCTTCTTATTTTCAGTTTCTCTGAGCTGCACAAGGGTTTCTGTAAAACAAACTGTTACTTTGGTCACGCTATCTTCTGTCTTTAAACATCGTCTTCAGACATCTTTCTTGCATTTAGTTACATTTATAGCTATATGTATCCTCTTTCAGATTGTTTTACCAGTAGTCTACTTGACACTCTAACCCCTCCCCCATCCCTCCACCCTCTCATCTTCAGAAATTTTTTAAAGACTCTACTATTTTCTTGATTCGCTACTTATTGGATATGTTTCACTTTTGTACAAGGCAACTACTACGAAAAAGTTGTCCTAACACTTAAATTTGTATTTGATGTCAATATACTTCTCTTTCCAAGAAATAATTTCTTGCTCTTACCAGTCTGAATTTTATACCATCTCTAATCTGGGCCCAAGCTATTATTTTTTCTGTCCAAATATTAAAACTCATCTGCTACTTTTAGAGTCTCATTCCCTAATCCAATTTCCTCAATATCGGCTGATTTAATTCACTTACAATTATCTTTGTTGATATTCACTTTTCAAGAGACCATCCACTCTGTTCAGATGTATGGTGAATAATGGTACCCGTTAGGAAAATGGCAGAAAGGGACATCCAGAAGAAGCTATTCTAGTAGCCTCTGATGGAACTGGGTGCAACAAACTGCAGATCATGGTGCACAGAACAACTTATGTCTGCCATCTGGAAATTGATATCCTACTTGGATCAATCCAGAAACTGACACAGTGGATTGATGAGACCATCTTTGCTCAGGGAGTGTGCATTGTCCCCAGAATTAATTGGGGCTGTTTGACTCTGAGGCTCCTTAGATGGCTGACTGTTTGGAATGCACACTAGATGCTTTTTGGCTTAGGTGACTCTTATCAGTTTCATTATATGGTAGCTTTAGGAGATTCTGAAATATTCAGATAAAGTTAAAAGAAATGGTCAGCACAGAAGAAACTATTAAAATCCTAGTGATCAAACACTCACAACAAAACCCCAAATTTTGAAGCATTCCTAAAAACAGTTAAACTTGGTTAAAACACAGAAGCGACAGTAGTAAGATTTTGGAATAAATTTAAATGCATATCAAAAGAACAGAACAATGGATAAAGGAGATGGTGTATTTTGTGTAACAATCAGCAAACTGATATGAAGCAAGATGTAAGTTGAAGCTACATGTGACAATATTATGAAAATGATAGATTGCTACTCACTATACAGGGGAGATACTGAGTCACAGACAGACACAACAAAAAGACTACTAAACATGTAAGCTTTCAGCCAGAAGGGCTACTTGTGAAACAGACAACATACACGCACACATTCATTCAAATGCAGCTCACACACACATGACCACAGCCTCACAAGGAGCCCTGCATTTGATCGATAGGTGATGTCCATGACTGGACTGGAGTAGGTAGCAGTGGGAGGATGTGTAGGACAGGTCTTGCATCCATGTCTCTTACAGGGATATGAGCCAAGGGGCAAGGTGTTAGGAACAGGGCATATGGAGATATGGATAAGGATATTGTGTAGGTTTTTTGGGCAGCAGAATACCACTGTGGGAGGTTTGCAAAGGATAGTGGGTAGAACAGTCCTCATTCCAGAGCATGACGAGAGGTAGTCAAAACTCAGTTGGAAAACGTGCTTAATTTGCTACAGTCCTAGGTCATAATGTATTATGACGGTAATGGTCCTCTGTTGACAGAAGGTGGAAGTTCGGGACGTGGTGGGTGACTGGAGAGATCAGACACAGTAAATCTGTTTCTGTAGAGTGTTGGAAGGGTCATTGGGGTCTTTGAAGGCTTCAGTGAGACCCCTGGTATATTTCAAAAGGGACTGCTGATCACTGCGGATGTGACGGCCATGGGTAGCTAGGCTGTATGGAAGTGACTTCTTGATATGGAATGGGGGGCAACTGTGAAGTGTAGGTATTGCTGGTGGTCTATCAGAGCATAGGTTCAATCAGTGGGAACACAGTAACCAGCCACAATGGGACATCATGGGTGGTTGTGTTTATGGACCTTGGGGAGCATGTAGATGGTAAGAGTGCGGGGAGTGGTAGGGATGAGGAGAGAGATACTCTGGGGAGAGGTTTTGGGATGGGCCTAAGGATTTGAGGAGACACTGGAGATCATTCTGGATTACTGGAATGGGGTCACTGTGGCAGGGCTTGTAGGTGGACAAATCTGACAGCTGGTGGAGTTCTTAGGTCAGGTTATCCTTGTGGTTCAAAACAACAGTGGTAGAGCCTTTGTCAGCAGGTAGAATAATAAGGTGTAAATGGACAAACTTCTCTAACATTACCTTCCTTCAACAGAAGTTATTCATACCAAAATACTTTCCACCTTTTAAAAAGGTTAACATTATCTCAGCTGTTTAACTAAAAGAAATTCATATGATTTTGTACACAATGAATTACATTTCAGGCTAAAATGTATATAAAGTTATAAATTTATTTTCATTGTAACAGCTGATGTGTACTAGCTCTGTATGTTCAGTTGGAATTACTTTTCTCTTAGAAATGTTTGAAACTATGAAATATCTGGCACACTTAAAATTCCTATTATTAATTGCACAATCTGATGCTAATTATTAAATTTATTTCTGGATTCATTTACAAAATAATGACATAAATTGGTGGATATTCACTTGGCAAGAAAATACGTAAACTTTGGAATATTGTTAGAATCGCAGAATGAAGTAGTAGTGGGAATGCATCTATTGTGATTGGACATGTTTTTATGTTTGGCTAAAACAATGTAATTTTTGATAATTAAGTGGAAGTTGTAAAGACAATGAGAGATAGAAAAACACGAAAAAAAATAAAAATCAAGATAAAAACAGGCAATTCTTCAATAGTTATCATGCCATTTCGAACCATAAAAATCTATAAAGTAAAAAACTTCAACCTCAAGAATAAACCCCTAGACGTGAAGAACAGGAGTCAACTACAAGGAAAGAAGATAAGTAGAAAAGTTGTTTGTAAATCTTACTCCTCTCAAAGCTTATTAAGAGATTTTATTTTGAAATGAGTGACAATCAACAAATGAAATCAGAGAGGGTAAGATTACAAAGGTCAGGATCAGATTTATGTGGTGGATTGTGGTTCTTTCTGCAGATATAAGGTTGTCTTGCATGTTGAAGTATTTTGAGAATGACAATGAGGCAATGTTCAAGGCTAGGGAATTCTTTAAGTTAACAGGTGTAGATTTGGAGGGCAGTGGGAGTGGATCACAGTTGGAAGGAGGAGTCAGCTGAGTCAGGAAGGGTTCAACATTTGTCTTATCTTGAGTCTGACTGGTAGGGTAGGCGGCATAAAGTGTTTTCACTTAGGGTACAGGAAAAGGAGAACAGATCTTTAAAATGTCCATCATGATTGTACTTGGAGTGAGGCAAAAGGTAAGTCCACTGGAAAGGACTGACACTACTGTGGGGCTAAGGCTTTTGGAGGACAGATTCATGAATGTGTTTTGGGTCTGTTTGGTTTCACGATTGTGTATGGTGATTGGAGGAATTTTTTGAGAGTGGGATAAATGTAGTAGATCTGCAAGGCAGCATTTGTCAGCTGTGAGGGGATGCTGGGGAGATTTTGACTCTGTTGTAGAGGTGTTTTGTGGTAGTCCAAGGCAAGAGTAGGCAGTGAAGAGGTTGGAGAGTTTTGTAATGTGTTGTTATGCATGCTGCTCTAGTTCCTTGAGGGCAAGAATTCCTATGTGGGGATGAGTACTTGCTAGAGATAAGGAAACTTTCTGTATTGTCGCAGATGGAAGGAACAAGATTCATGATAGAGGATAAAAATGAGTAAAAGTTATAAATTTACAAAAATATCACAAGAAGGACAGAATGAATAAAGTATGGGGAAACAAGATGAACCCTGAGCGAGTAAGCCAACAGGAAAAGGTGAAAAAGAAGTGAAATTGATGTCAAAACACAATGAGGTTATGCCATGACCTCCTGTGATACTATTACTTTTGTAGAGTTTTCTCTGTCTAAATGATATAGTTTGTGGCACACTGGTTGGTGAGTGTCCCCTTGATATGCAAGGCCCAGTGCTCTGAAGGAGGAAGGACTATGGAGCAAGTCTGTATGAGGCATCACAGGGGATTAGTTGGTGCTGGGTGTAATGATGTGTCACACTGGTGTTGTCATTGTGGTGCCAGTGGCTATTGGCAAGAGGAACTGGAGTGTGGCTACTGTCGTAAATGACATAGGCTCAGTTCAAGAGTCATTATGGCTTTGTGCTGTGATGAGAATCCTGGAGTTTGACCTGGCTTGTACATCTATGGCAGATCTCTGGACCAGTCTTCAGGTGGTGATATATTTTTCTGGTGGATCATTTGCAAACCATGATTGCTCTTAATGGCCAATCTGTTTGTTTGAAGGTTGTTCTTCTAAATTGCTTGAGTTTCGAGTTTGCATTGTTGTTAATCATGTATGAAATTAGCTGACTTGTGCTCTGGACGATTTTGCTATCAGTTCTTGATTGCTGCAAGTTGTGGCAGATATTTGGCAAACTTGTATCTTATTTGAGGGAATTATTACTTTCACAATTTGTCACTTAATTCTTCACCTGTGTGCTAAAGGTTATCTTTCAACTTAAGCTGGATTCCGCTGCACCACTTACTGCCTGTGGGCAGCTGTAGCTTGTTGGAAACCTTGTGTCTTCAAAGGACAGTACCGGTATTCTTAGTAGGTAAAACTGTGTTAAGATATTAATTCTTTACAAGATCAAAGTCCTGAGTGGCTCTGTGGATTACCTTTTATGAATGTTAATTTGATTCAAGGTGATTAACATCAATATAGCTGCAATTTATCACACAATACTGAATTTAAGGAACTTTGAGTTGAATCTTATCTCTATTTGTTTTCTGTATTTTGCCATTGTGGTGGTTTTTTAAAGAGAATTGTTTATTAATGTTGGTATTGTTTATGTTTTAGAAGCTGTTGTCAGTGTACAGCACATGCTAGTTGTTGTTTCTGGTCAGGTCTCGCTCATGAAATTCAGACACACGGCTGATGTTGAATGCTATCAGTCAATAGTGTGCAATTTTGTATTTACTCTTTTCAAGCTACTGCATTATGTAATTATCACCAAATATTTGTTATTATGCTTTTCTCTGTAAGCTGCAGATTATTTAGTTATTAATCAGGTTGCTGATTTGTGATAGAGATTATTGCTGTTAAGATAATGTACATTTGAATAGTTTAAGAAACCATGTTTGCTATAAACTGTGTTACCAATATTTGTTGTTACGGTTTTCGCTGTAAGCTCCATATTCTTTAGTTATTAATCAGGTCATTCAACTGTGATAGAGACTTTTGCTGTTAAGACAATTTACATCTGAGTAGTTTGAAACCTTGCTTGCTATAAACTGTGTTAATGTATTGACACTCATAAGGGACTATCATTTGCCTGGGTCAAAATTCATTCATTCAACTTACATCAGTAGTTAGGTTTTTTTATTTTATTTTAATTGTGAAGTTATTTCTATGTAACAGTAACACTGTTTTTATTAACATTTTTGGGCCATAAGGCTGTTCACCTTGAATTCCTTGAACTGTTTGCTTAAATGGGTAGTATTTTTTTAAAATTTTGTTTTACTTAATTCTGCAACCATAAATATACCACCAGCTGCTTATGACAGTATTATCCTGTAACTGTGTTGTTACCAGTGTTTGCATTTTGGTTTTGCCAAACAAAACTCCTTTTTCACTACATACTCAAATAGTGACTCAGCATTACACTCCAGCAGCCTTGTGCCCTGCTTCCCACCTTATCAATGGTAGCAGAGTGAGGTTGTGATTATCATGAGGGGAATGCTAATGGAAATTCACTGGTAGCAATATAGTGGCTAGTGTAAAACTTTTTATTGAGCCTGTTATTGAGCTTGTTGTTTGGGTCTTGCTCTGTTTTTTTTTTTTCAGTGTGGATTCCACACAAGTGAGGAAGGTCAGTGGTGTAGCCAGTCTCAGAAGACCTCACTTACCATATGAGCTCAAGATTTGCAAGCAAGATGAAGAAGGAAGTGAAATGGAACTTGCACAATGCTTACTGGATGCCTACGTGAAGATTTTGAGGGCATCAAGGAGGAAGGTGAGTGCAGCCCTATTCTTTTGTGAAATTTGTTAGGAGATCTTCTGGATGATGTGATAACTCTTGAGGTTGCCTCCCCATTATGAAGGCAAATTAGCTGGGTACAGGCCCACTTGATCTTTTAATTAATACAGTGCATGATATGCATGCTGTGGGTAAAGATTCTCCAGTGGTACCCAAGATTCAAAAATTATAGGACAAAGTTTTAGCTGTACAGTAGCAAATGTTATATTTAAACTGTTGTGAGGATGAGCAAAATGTTGATAGTAATGTCAGTCAAGAAAGTACTTCTGGGAGATTACCTGACACGATAATGTCTATTCTTAATGGGGTTTCAAATTTGTCCCTGGAAAATACTGACAGGTTACTTGAACTCTTGTGGTTGTTAATTAGGTTGCATGAGCAGGCAAACATGTTGTGTATCAATCAGAGTGTAGTATTGCAACTTATTTACCGATTGGCCATGGGATGTTTAGTGAGGATAGTTACAGAAGCATTAGTGAATCAGGAAACACTCTGGATTTTCAGAAAGTGCTCTTTTATAAGTGTGTTGGTACTCGTGAGAAGAAAGAAATAATTGATAAACATGTTTATCAGGTACAAAGAAGAAATAAAACACTGTCCCATTGTGTTAATTAGGTCTGTCTTATAATCTTAGTTTTGTGTGTTGAGATCTCAGAGGCTGAGGTGATCACAAATATCTTGGAAGGTATGTGGTCTGCTAATAGATGCAGGATTCTGATTGTGATAAACCATCATATTTTGCTTATTTAAATGAGTTGCTGACTAAAATTGAAAATATTTGTTATGATGATAGCAAGCATGGAGAATTAAGAGCAGGCTGTGGAGAGGGTACAGTAAATAAGTTTAATGTTCAGTTTCGTCAGCCAAGTTTGTTAGTTAAATGAGTGTGTGAGCATTGTAACAAACCAGGGAATTTATTAAGCCCTGCCCAGTTCCAAAGAGTAGGTGGATAAGTACTGACATTAAAGAAAAGAGCACCATGAACTCTCTTTAAAAATCTTCCAGTGTGCTCCTGTAGAATATGTACTGTAAACCATGAACAGTTCCCTTATGTGTGTGTGATGCTGGGTATGGAACCTGTTTATGTTCTAATTGATTTGGGAAATAGTGTTTCCCTGATTCATTATTATTAGTATACCAGATACCAATACTTAGCTTGGTTACCCAAATTGGGTCTAGTCAATCAATCTTGTTCTGCGAATGGGCAGCCTCTTGAAATAGTAGGCCAGGCCCATTTTAAATTGAGTATTCAAGGCTTTACATGGCCCCTTGAATGTCTGGTTGTTAAAGGGTTATCAATTAAAATTATTCTGGGGTGTAATTTTTTGCACTTAATGCAGTGTTTAGTGGATTGTGTGGGTGGTTGGTTTTGTTTTAACTTTAAGCCAAGTGAGAGTTTTAGCTTATGTTCTCATAACAGTGAGGTGAGTGATTACAGAGTGGAAGTTCAGTTGAACAGGGGAGATGTCAGCCATCTTTCTGAAACACAGGCTTCTAAGACTGTTGAGTCATTGGGCAAGCATCCAGAATTGTTTATGGATCAATTGGGTGTTACTAACAAAATCCAATATAATATTCACTGATTGGAACCCTGTATGCCAATCACTGTAATAGTTGTCTTTTCATAAGATGCAAAAGCTGTGCAAAATCATTGATCAGCTTCTTGCTGGTCGTGTAATTAGACCTTCCATCTTGCTCTATGTTGCCCAGATTTTCCAAAGGGCTATGGTAAAGGTTTTGAGCTCATGGTTGACTGTTGGGCCTTGAAACAGAAGATTGTATTGGAATCTGTTACACTTCTTGAGATACATAATTGTTTTGCATGTTTTGTGAGTGCTAAGGTTTTCACTTTCCTTGACTTAAACCAGGCCTGTTATCAAAGATTCCCCTTGTAGAAAAGTCACCACCAATTACCACATTTTGTACTGCTTACAACCTTTTTGATTTCAATGGAGTACCCTTTGGATCAGCTACTGGTGCAGCCATTTTGTTGCATCTATTGGATTCTGTGTTGGGTGATCTGAAATTTAAGTTTGTATATAATTACTTAGACAATGTGGTAATGTACAGTGCCAGTTTTGAGGAACACCTTGAACATTTTAGGGAAATTTTCCGCTGCCTCAAGGAAACAAGGCTCACTGTTAAATCTACTAAGGTGACTCTAACTCATAAGCATATTCTTGGGGCACATTGAGTCTCAAAGAGGAGTCAAGATGGACCAAATCTGCACTAAAGTCATAAGTCAGTTTTTGGTGCTGCAGGATAAAAAGAGCATCACGCGCTTCAATGACATGGTACATATTTTTCGAAAATTTATTTCTAATTTGGCACACTTGGTGCCACATCTCAATCAATTACGTAAAAAGAGCATAAAATTTATCTTCAGGGAATCTCAGAAAGCTGCCTTTGAGGGGTTAAAGCAGGCCTTAAACTCTGCTCCGGAGTTCTGTGTACCTGACTTCAATTTGCCCTTTATCGTACACACTGGTGTGTCCAATGTGGAGGTGGCAGCCATTCTGTTACAAGAGCAGAACAGGGAAAGACATCGTCTAGTATATGGCTTACACACATTGTCAGTGACCAAATCTAAGTATTTGGTATGTGAGCTCAAGGTATTACCTGTCTCATTCACATTGGAAAGGTTCAAATTTTATCTTGAGCACCAAAGATTCTATCTTAAGACAGATAACCAAGCCCTAAGCTGGGTATTGGCTCATTCCCACAAAATTGGGTGAATAGCACAATGGGCGGATAGAATATCAGCCTTTCAGTTTGAGGACAGTCATATAAGAGGGTGGCGGAATCAAGCTGCCGATGCCCTGAGTCAGATGTTCCTTGAGCCAATAAGGTTGGTTGGTTGGTTTTGGGGAAGGAGACCAGACAGCGAGGTCATCGGTCTCATCGGAGTAGGGGAGGATGGGGAAGGAAGTCGGCCATGCCCTTTCAAAGGAACCATCCCGGCATTTGCCTGGAGCGATTTAGGGAAATCACGGAAAACCTAAATCGGGATGGCCGGACGCGGGATTGAACCGTCGTCCTCCCGAATGCGAGTCCAGTGTCTAACCACTGCGCCACCTCACTCGGTAGCCAATAAGGAACAGGGGATGGAGCAGCAGGTAGAAGTGGGGATCTTAATCAAAATTCCTTCCATATTTACTAATCTCAAAGGGGAACAATGGCAGGACATCGAATTAAAGTCTGTTCAAACCATACTTGCAGAAAGGCTTCTTGTGCTGTCAGGCATGCAGAGATAAAAGTCTGAAATTGTGTGTGCCCAAGAGCTTAATATCTGGGGTGTTCAGCTATTTTCATCAGTCCTTGTGTGGAAGGCATCTGGGATTTAATAAGACCTGCCTTGAAGTCAGAAAGCAATTGACCTAGAGGTGCAAAGACGAGGATATTCATAAGATGGTTGCTGAGTGTGAGCTGTGTAAAGCTGCCAATCTGTGTAATGGACCTAGGTGAGGTTTCCTGCAGTCCACTATAGAATTTCAACCTATGGAGAAATTATACATTGATTACACGGGACAGTTGTCTCATATTCAAAGGGGAAACCATTTCACATTTGTCATTGTAGATGCCTTTACCAGATTCGTGTGGCTCATTGCAAGAGGTAGTACCACTGCGGCCCCAAGTATCCAGCATTTGAAAAGAATATTTGCCGTTTTTGGCCTGTCCAAGACATTGGTTGGGTGACAATACTCTGGCTTTCAGAAGTTATGTTTTGATCAAGGCATAAAAAATGGCTCTGAGCACTATGGGACTTAACTTCTAAGGTCATCAGTCCCCTAGAACTTAGAACTACTTAAACCTAACTAACCTAAGGACATCACACACATCCATGCCCAAGGTAGGATTCAAACCTGCGACCATAGCGGTTGCACGGTTCCAGACTGTAGCGCCTAGAACCACTCGGCCACTACAGCTGGCAATCAAGGCATAAAACGTGACAACAACGCCTCCTTTACTGAGAGGTTAGTTGTAAACTTAGGGTGGCACTGAGGGCATATCATTCAGGATTGCACAAGAAATTGGATTTATCCCTCAATTCATTGGTCTTCACATTCAACAGTGCCAATCATGAGCCATACTGGACGACTTCTGCCAGATTGATGTTTTCGTTCAGCCTGAATTCACCTTTGGCTAACCTGGGGAAGCTCAAAGATCTGTTACCAGAGAAAATTAGTCGTGGGGAGAAATAATAGAGAGAGGCATGCAGTAGGACTGGTGGTGGGAGACAGGGTGTGTCTGAAGAACTTCCGCAAACAAGCTGAAGGTAGCCAAGGCATCAGCAAGAAATTATTGCCAAGATTTGTGGGACTGTGTGTGATTGTAAGAAGGCTATTACCAGTGAACATCCTAATCAAGGATCTGAAATCAGGGAAACAAACAAGGGCACATCTCAGCCAGATTAAAGTAGCTCAAGCAGATGATATGAATGGAAATCACTCCTCACCAGTTCTGCATTAAGGGTGGAGGGGAGGGGGGGGGGGGGGGGAGAGGGTGGAGGTTGTGCTGTGACCTTCTGCAATGCTCTTGCTTTCATGGAGTTTTTCCTGTGTAAATGATAAGCTTTGTGGCATGTTGGTTGGTTATCGCCACCTTGATATATAGGGTCTGGTGCTCTGCTGGAGGGAGGAGTATGGAGTGAGTATACACACAGACATCACAGGGGAACAGATGGTGCATGGTATACTGCTGTGCCACACTAGTGTTGTCATCGCGGTGCTGATGGCTGTTGGCTAGCAGAATTGGAGCGCGGTTGCCATGGCCAGTAAACATAGGCTCTCTTCAAGAGTCATTCTGCCTTTGTGCTATGATGACACCCAGAGTTTTGACTGACTTGTACATTTATGGGAGATCCCTGGATCAATTTTCAGATGGTTAGCTATGTGTCTGGTGGATCATTTCCAAACCGTGATTGCTCCATGTGGCCACTCTGTTTGTTTGAGTGGTGTTATTCTGAATTGCTCGAGTGTTGATTTTGCAGTGCTGTTAATCGTGAGTGGAATTAACTGACATGTGGCCTGGTTGATTTTGCTATTAGTTGTTGATTGCTGACAGTTGTGGCACATATCTGGCATATTTGTATCTTATCTGAGTGAATTGCTACTTCCAGGATTTGTCAGTGAATCCCTTGCCTGAATGCTGAAGGTAAACTTCCAACTTAAGTGGAATTTTGCTGTGACACTTTCTGCCTGTGGGCAGTTGTATCTTGTCGAGAACCTTATGCTGATGTTCAACACCATCCATCAATAATGTGCTAATTTGTGTTTACTCTTTCATGTTACTGCATTTTGTAATGATTACCTGATATTTGTTGTTATGCTTTTCTCTGTAAGCTGCAGATTCTTTGGTTATTAATCTAGTTGCTCAAATGTGAAAGAGAACTTTGCTGTTAAAACAATTTATGTTTGAATAGTTTGAAACCTTGCTTGCTATAAACAGTGTTGCCATATTGACATTCACAAGGGACTATCATTTGCCTGGGTCAAAATTTGTTCATTCAACTTACATCAATAGTTAATTTTTTTATTTTAATTGTGAAGTTAATTTTATGTAACAGTAATACTGTTTTTATTACAATTTTAGGCAATAAGGCAGTTTTTCTTTCACTCCTCCAAGAATTGTTTGCTTACATGGGTGGTAACTTCTTTTTTTAAATTTTGTTTTAGCTAATTCTGTAACCATGAGTACATTACTAGCCGCTTATGTAGTATTATTCTGTAACTGAATTGTTACCCGTAGTTTCATCTCAGTTTTGTCAAATAAACCGCTTATTTACTGTAACCTCAAATTGTGGCTCAGCATTCCAATGCACAGCCTTGTGTCCTGGTTCCTACCTTATCAGAGATCAAAGACAAAAATAAATTAAAAGATTGTAATGTGGGCTGCAGGTTTGTTGGCATATAGGTATGAAGTAGGGGGACAGCAGCTGTGTTGAAGTTAGTATGTGCAAACTGGAAAACTGGAATAAGAGTGTAGAAAGTGTGTGTGTGTGTGTTTTGGGGGGTGGGGTGGTAGGATGAGTTACATATTTGTGTGGCACAGGCACAGGAAGGTACAGAAAATAACACACCAGAATACGTGGGAGTGACACAGAAAGAGAGATCAATTTGAAGGTCTAGGATTAAAAATATTGGCAGGAGTAATGTGGGACATGAGATGCTGCACCAACCATTAGCATGGTCTTGTAGCCACATGTTGTGCGTGGGTGATATTGCAGGAACAGTGTGCCTCATAAATAAGGGCATGCAGTGTTTGGAAGGCTACATGTAGAACACAGGAAAGAAGAGAAAGAAAAGGATGGACACTGGGTATAGTAATGTTAGAAAACAGTAACAGAGGAAGGCAGCAGACAGCACTGGGTTACTGAGTGAAGGAATGCTGTGAGGCAAAATCAAACTGGAATAATGAAAATATTATGAAAGAGGTAGATTTGCTACTCACAGTATAGCAGAGATGTTGTTGAGTCACAGAGAGGGACAACAAAAAGACTACTAAAACATAAGCTTCTGACCACAGGGACTTCTTATGAAATGGCAAACACACACACACACACACACACACACACACACACACACACACACACACACACACACACACACACACATGTTCATGCACAGTCAACTCACACACATATAACCACTGTCTCTGGCTGCCGAGGCCAGCTTGCGAGCAACTGTACATGATGGGAGAAGCAGTGTGTGTCATGGAGGTAAGGAGGAAGCTGGGATGGGAGGTTGGTGGGAGAGCAATGTACAGATGGGAGACAGTAAAGTATTGTTTGTGGTAACGTAAAGGGATGAGGTGGAGAGTGGGCAGGGCAAGTTAGATGGAAGGTTGGGGGGGGGGGGGGGGGGGGAGGGGAGGAAGCAGGAAAGGAGTAAAGTAAGCAGACTGTGGGTGCAATTGTGGAGTGGAGACACTGTAGGTGATAAGTGGGTGAAAAACAATGACTAACAAAGGTTGAGGCCAGGAGGGTTACAGGAACATAGTACAAATTGAAGGGGAGTTGTTACCTGTGCACTTCAGGAAAGTTGGTATTGGTAGGAAGGATTCAAATGGCACAGGCTGTGAAGCAGTCATTACCATGAAGAATGTAGTGTTGGCCAGCATGCTCAGCAGCTGGGTGATCTAGCTGTATGTTGGCCTTTTGGTGGCCATTTGTGCTGACAGACAGCTTGCTGGTTCTCAAGCACAGGTAGAAAGCAACACAGTGGTTGCAGCTTAGCATGTAGATCACATGCTGGTTTCACATGTATTCCTGCCTTTGATGGGATAGGTGATGCTTGTGACCAGATATGAGTGGGTAGTGTTGGGAAGATGTATTGGACAGGTCTCGCATCAAGGACTATAACAGGCATATGAGCCATGAAGCCAGATGTTAGGACCTGGGGCTATGTGGGGATGAATGAGGATGTTGTATAGGTTTACTGGGTGGCAGAATACCACTGTGGGAATGGTGAGGACAGTGGGTAGGATATTCCTCATTTCAGTGCATGGTGAGAGGTAATCAAACTCTGGCAGATTCAGTGATTCAGTTACTACACTCCTGGATAGTACTGAGTCATGAGGAGAATGCCCATCTGTGGCCAGACGGTGGGATTTTGGGGGGTTTCTGTACGTGTTTGGGGAAGTAATTATTGTCTGTGAAGGCCTCAGAGAGGAACTGCTCATCACTATGGATGTGAAGGCCATGGGTCACTAGGCTGTATGGTAGGTACTTCTTGGTATGGAATGGGAAAGTGAGATATTGCTGGTGGTTGGTAGGTTTGATATGAATGAAGTACTGTTGTAGCTGTCTCTGAGGTGGACGTTGACACTGAGGACAGTGGCTTGTTGGGTTGAAGAGGACCTGGTGATATGAATTGGGGAGAAGTTGTTGGAGCCGTGGAGGAATGTAGATAGGGTGTCCTTACTCTCAATGCTGGTCACAAAGTTGTCTCAATGAATCTGCACCAGGTGACGGATCTGGGATTCTGGGTGGTTAAAAAGGATTTCTCTAGAAGGCCCACATATAGGTTGGCATAGGATAGTGCCATGCAGGTGCCCATTGCTGTACACCTAACTTGTTGTAAGTGATGGCTTCAAAGTAGAGATAATTGTGGCTGATGACATAGTTGGTCATGGTGACTAGGAAGGAGTTTGTAGGTTTGAAAGCCATCAGTCATTGGAAAAGGTAGGGTTCCATAGCAGTTGGGCAAAGGATGTTAGGGATGTTAGTGTAAAGGGAAATTGTGTCAGTAGTGATAAGCAGGACACTGTGTGGCAAAGGAACAGGAACTGTGGAGAGCTGGAGGAGGAATGGTTGGTATCTTTTATATAGGAGAGATAGGAGATTAGGTTGTGGGTAATAGGCTGAAGGTGTTGGTTTATGAGAGCAGAGATTCTCTCAGTGGGGGCACAGTAACCAGCTATTGTGCGGTATCCTGGGTGGTTGAGTTTGTGGGCTTAAGGAAGCATGTAGAAGGTACAACAAGCTTAGGGACTGGTAGGTGTGAAGGGACAGAGAGAGAGAGACCACAGGAGGAGCCTAAGGATTTGAGGAGAGGATGGAGATCCTGCTGGATTTCTGGAACGGGGTCACTGTGGCAGGGTTTGAAGGTGGACAAATCTGACAGCTGGCAAAATCCTTCTGCCATGTAATCCTTGCAGTCCAAAACAATGATGGTGGAGGCTTTGTCAGCAGGTAGGATCATAATGTCAGGATCTGATTTAGGTGGTAGATTGCAGTTCATTCTGTGGATGTAAGGTTAGCTTGCATGTTGAGGTATTCAGGAAATGTTGGTGTGGCAAGGTTTGAGGTTAATAAATTCTGGAAAATTAACAGGGGATGATTTGCGGGCAATAGGAGGGTATTAAGGTTGAAAGGGGAAGTGAACTGAGTCAGGAAGGGGTGAACATTGTCTTAGGTTGAGCCTGACTGGTAGGGTTCATGGCAAAAAAGTGTTTACACTGTATGGTTCAGGAGAAGAAGAAAAGGTGTTTAAAAAGTTCAGCATGATTGAATTTGTGAGTAGGGCAAAAAGTTAGGCCACTGAAAACCACTGATACTCCTGTGGGGCTAAGGCTTTTGGATAAAAGATTCATGAATGTGTTTTAGGTCTATTTAGGTTATGGATTCTGTATGGTGACAGGAGGAAGTTTTTGAGAATGGGATAAATGTAGTAGGTTTTTGAAGCAGCGTTTGTCAGCTGTGAGGGGCTATGGGGCACATTTGGAGTCTGTTGTAGAGATGTTTTGTGGTAGTCCAAGGTGAGAGTAGGAAGTGAATGGGTTGAACAGTTTTTTGAGGTGGAATTGGGCATTCTGCTTAGCTCCTGGCGGGCAAGAGTTTCTATGTGTGGTATGGGATCAGGAACTTAGTATTGTGCAGCAGGAGAATTTTGTGGATGGAGAGGAGGTACTGCAAGGAGGTTTGGGATTGATTGATATGGTTTTGTAGGACTATGTTGGTTAGGGTTGAGGACTGGTGGAATCTGAACAGATGGAAGTCATTATGGAAGGACAGGTTGCAGCCTCAGATGGGTAATTTAATTTAATGGTACGGCCATTTTGGGGGGATTCCATGAGCCAAGCAACAATGCAGGAACAATCTGTGGAGCTGGGTTCTGACTAGGAATATGGAAACTTTTCTGAATGATGCAGATGGAAGAAGCAAGATCCATGGAGGAGAATAAAAATGTGTAAAAATACGTAAGTAACATAGAAATAGGTGTGAAACATTTTGCAGAAACACACTAAAATACATGAAAAAAATCACAAAAAAGATGTAATGGATGGAGTATGGGGAAACACGGTGAAGCCTGAGGGCGTAGGCCGAAAGGAAAAACTGAAAACAAAGTGAAATTGACATGAAAGTAGAAGGATTTCAGATAAATAAATAAATTAAAATATTGTAATATTGGTTGCACATCTGTGAGCAGAGAGGTATGAAGAAGAGGGACAGTAGATGTGTCTACACCAGGTGCAATTAGTATGTGCAAACTGGAATAAGAGAAGAGAAAGAGTGGGGAACAGTAGAAGGCTGGCAGTCATACCCACATAGAACACATTAATAGCAGCACAAGATGGTATACAATGTTGCTATTTCCACACATAGCCCTCTTTTGGAGTGGATAGGAAATGCTTGCAGCTGGAGTGTAGCAATGGGTGACAGTAGCTGGGTATATGGGTGTGTGCAGGTTTAAGATTAGGAGTGGTATAAGAATGGACTATGATATTGCATTAATTAGATGGGCAATGGAAAACTACTTTTACAGATGAGAAAGGAATTTTTGGTGATATATTATTCATCTCCGGCAAGTTAAGAGGTAATGGATGTACCAATTAGAAATAAACCACGCTGGGCACTCATATTACTTCACTAACAGGACTATGTCACCTGTTTCATAACAATTCCTAGTAAAGTCATCTAGTAAAAGCATATGAACTAGTATGCAACCATATATGGGAACATAATCAAATGTACCATACGTTGTGATTTACTCTCAAATGAATGCGATTAGTACAACTGGCCTCGTACAGTGTAGATTTCTCTCAAGTGCTCAAAGGTCTGTGGTCAAATGGTGTGGAAAGATAAGAAGCAAAATATGAAATAAGTATAATCTGAAGAGTCACTGCAATGGATAGTAATGAAATTGTGAGAGATTAATGTACATTTGAGAGGAGAACTGAGGAAACACAGAAGAAACAGTAGTGCCATAATCACCATGAAATTGTAATTTTTGATTCAGAGCTGGTTGGTTTCTCACAGTCACAATTATCTGAGCAGTAGAAAAGTTGATCGTGAGAAGGCAGAAAGATGCTTGGAAACAAAGCTTGTTACATCTTGTATGTGTTTAATAGGTGTACACACTGAAATAATTTGTTCAGTGATCATCATTTCCAGAATGATTAAAAGAGCTGCTAAAACTCCAATGAGACAACATGAAGATCACAGAATGAATTTCTCATTTAGCAATGGAGTTTTTGCTATACTGAATTTTCCAGGGAGATGACAACTATGTATAAGACTTAGTCTTGAACCTTACATTTTGAGAGCAATGCTCTTACCATTGTAGCTATCCAGGTATAGCTCATGATCTTCCCTCACAATTCCTACTTTCCAGACTTCACAGAAGCTCTCATCTAAGCCTCGGTTGACTAGCACTAACAAAACGTAGCATGTCATGGAAAAATTGCTTAGTCACAGACTTGGCACTTATTTCCAGAATTATTCATTCACTCTGCAGCAGATTGTGTAGTGATTTGAAACTTTTGGCAAATTAGGATAGTATATTAAAATAGTAGGGTCCACACCTAACTGGGGCTAAAACCTGGGAGTTTGATTTAAAAGACTATCTAACAAAGCAAGTGTGTCTTTTCCAGCTGTTATGTTTTTCTTCCTCTCATATATATATCGTCATTTGCCGATAGATGGCGACAACGGTAAGTAGTGGTCAAAAGAGACAGATCACAGACATCAGGCAGTTAGCTTGGACCTCAGTCAACATAACCTCATTTGAACATTAGTCAATTTGTGTCTGCATCATAAAGTTGTTCTTCATTGAAAATGTCAGTTTACAAGTCTACTTGTCATCATTTGTGGGAGGTGTTACTGTTTTGTTTCAATATGGAGAAAACAGTGGCTGAGTCTCATTGAATGCTCTCAAGTACATATGATAAGGACGCTATTAGTGAAAGAATGTGTCATGAGTGGTTTCAATGCTTCAAGAACGGTGATTTTAACATTGTAGACTGGCACAGTGGTGGAAGAGAGAACGTTTTCGAAGATGCAGAATTGGAGACATCACTGAGTGAAGACTCACATCAATCTCAAGAAGAATTGGCACGATTAGTGGGAGTGACACAGTAAGCCATTTCAAAATGTATCAAGGCTATGAGAATGATTCAGAAAGAAGGAACCTGGGTCCCGTGTAAGCTGAAACCAAGAGGTGTTGAATGGCGTTTGTGTGCTTGTGAACAGTTGCTTCAGAGGCAAAAACAGACATTGTGATCAGGGATGAAAAGTGGGTTCATTATGATACCCTTAATGAAAAAAATCATGGGGATATCCTGGCCATTCTTCCATGTTGACAGCCAAACCAAATATAGGCACTTAACATAGACAAATGTAATTTATTGCAAATACATAGAAAGAAGGATCCTTTATTGTATGATTATATGATAGTGGAACAAACACCGGTAGCAGTTACTTCTGTAAAATATCTGAGAGTATACATACGGAACGATTTGAAGTGGAATGATCATATAAAATTAATTGTTGGTAAGGCGGGTGCCAGGTTGAGATTCATTGGGAGAATCCTTAGAAAAAGTAGTCCATTAATAAAGGAGGTGGCTTACAAAACACTTGTTTGGCCTATACTTGAGTATTGCTCATCAGTGTGGGATCCGTACCAGGTCGGGTTGACAGAGGAGATAGAGAAGATCCAAAGAAGAGCAGCGCATTTCATCACAGGATTATTTGGTAAGTGTGATAGCGTTATGGAGATGTTTAGCAAACTCAAGTGGCAGACTCTTCAAGATAGGCGGTCTGCATCACAGTGTAGCTTGCTGTCCAGATTTCGAGAGGGTGCATTTCTGGATGAGGTATTGAATACATTGCTTCCCCCTACTTATACCTCCCGAGGACATCACGAATGTAAAATTAGAGAGATTCAAGCGCGCACAGAGGCTTTCCGGCAGTCGTTCTTCCCACAAACCATATGCAAGTGGTACAGGAAAGGGAGGTAATGATAGTGGCCTGTAAAGTGCCCTCCGCCACACACCGTTGGGTGGCTTGCGGAGTATAAATGTAGATGTAGATGTAGATGTATTCAAGGCTCCAAGATTGTGCTCTGCATTTGGTGGGACCAGCTTGGTGACATGTACTATGAGGGGTTAAAAACCAGTGAAACAATCACAGGTGCTTATTATCAAACACAATTAATGCATCTGAGCAGAGCATTAAAAGAAAAATGGCCACAATACAGTGAGAGGCATGATAAAGTGATTTTGCAGCATGGCATCGCTCGACCCCACATTGCAAAAGAGGTCAAAATGTACTTGGAAATGTTAAAATGGGAAGTCCTACCCCACCCACCATATTCTCCAGACATTGCTCCCTCTGAATATCACCTGTTTAGATCAATGGCACATGGTCTGGCTGACCAACATTTCCTATCTCATGAAGAAGTCACAAATTGGATCGATTCGTGGATCACTTCAAAAGTTGAACAATTTTTTCAACGCGGGATTTGTACACTGCCTGAAAGAGGAGAAAGTAGTGGCCAGTGATGGAAAATACTTTGAATGATATATGTGTAACCAATTTTTTTCATCAAAGCCTCAAATGTTGGGGAAAAAACAGTGGAAGCAAAGTTGTACACCTTATATAGGGTGGTCCTTTGATAGTGACTGGGCCAAATATCTCACGAAATAATCATCAAACAAAAAGACTACAAAGAACGAAACTTGTCTAACTTGGAGGGGGAAACCAGATGGCACTGTGGTTAGCCCGCTAGATGGCACTGCCATAGGTCACACGGATATCAACTACGTTTTTTTAAATAGTAACCCCCATGTTTTATTACATATTCGTGTAGTACGTAAAGAAATATGAATGTTTTAGTTGGACCACTTTTTTCGCTTTGTGATAGATGGCACTTTAATAGTCACAAACGTAGAAGTACATGGTGTCACATAACATCCCGCCAGTTCAGATGGTATTCGCTTCGTGATACATTACCCATGTTAAAATGGATGATTTACCAATTGCAGAAAAGGTCAATATCGTGTTGATGTAAGGGTATTGTAATCAAAATGCCCAACAGGCATGTGCTATATATGCTGCTCGGTATCTTTTATGACATCATCCAAGTGTCCCGACTGTTCGCTGGGTTGTTACATTATTAAGGAACAGGAAGTGTTCAGCCACTTGTGAAATGTCAACCATGACCTGCAACAAATGATGATGCCCAAGTAGGTGTTTTAGCTGCTGTTGCGGCCAATCCACACATCAGTAGCAGACAAATTGCGCGAAAAATTGGGAATCTCAAAAACGTCGGAGTTGAGAATGCTACATCAACATTGATTGCACCCGTACCATATTTCTATGCACCAGGAATTGCATGACGATGTCTTTGAATGTCATGTACAGTTCTGCCACTGGGAACAAGAGAAATTACAGGACGATGACAGATTTTCTGCATGCATTCTATTTAGTGATGAAGCGTCATTCACCAACAGCGGTAATGTAAACCGGCATAATATTCACTATTGGGCAACAGAAAATTCATGATGGCTGTGACAAGTGGAACGTTAGTGACCTTGGCAGGTTAATATATGGTGCAGCATTATGGGAGGAAGGATAATTGGCCCCCATTTTATCAATGGCAATCTAAATGGTGCAATGTATGCTGATTTCCTACGTAATGTTCTACCGATGTTACTACAAGATGTTTCACTGCATGACAGAAAGGCAAAGTACTTCCAACATGATGGATGTCTGGCACATAGCTTGCATGCGGTTGAAGCGGTATTGAATAGGATATTTCATGACAGGTGGATTGGTCGTCGAAGCACACGTTCACCGGATCTGACGTCCCTTGGTAACTTTGCAAAATCAGTTATATGGGATTTATGTCAGATACTATTAAAAAGTGTTCCCATGTGAAACATTAATAAACAGAGTTAAATGCAAAAAAAAAAAAAAAAAAAAATGAACTAATAATGTGATGCACACAGATATGCTCAGATATTATTCCTAATCTTTTCAGTACAAATTATGACTATTGTCACTTTTCAAAACTGTAAAAAGTTCTACTTATTTAGCCTCCTGGCATCTATATATTAACTTATAAAGCACAACTCCATCACAGAACATAATTATATAGTGTATCATTGATTTTAATCCAGTCAATAGATAAGACAAAACTTTATAAATCACAACAACTTACACATTAAATTGAAGGCAAACAAAACACGGTCATATAGTCTTACAAATCTACAGATAGATGTAGAACTCTCGAAATCACATCATCTTGCATGTTAAACTCATGGCAGTGGAAAAAAAACAGACAGACAATATATAGATACTTATGGATCACGTCTATATGCTTCCAGTTCAGTAATATTGCATAATCCAAACAACTTCTTAGATTTTGGAGACACAAGTCTGTATACATTAGGATATGGATTTTCATGAATTTCACATGGTCAAATATAAATATCGAAAAATTTCTTTATCTCAGATGTCAGCTCTTTAGATTTCTCTTTGGCTTTCACCAACACAAGACATCCTATTTCAAACTTAGAAAATATACCCTTACCATCATGTCTCTGCTTCCTCCTATCCCCATTTTTTTCATCACCTCCCTCAGTCAACAGTTAAGACAGAACTTTAAAACAGCATGATCTTACATACTACATTCATGGCAAAACAAAACAAAATTACATAGTCTTATAAATCTACAAACATAGTGAATATTTTCTTCTATACCAAGGATAATTATGCATCCATGTTCATACCTTTTGTCCTCCATACTAGACGTTAACAGTACTTGACATCTTACATACTTACTTTGCTTACCAGTAACTCCTCTTATCTTTGCATGTACAATGGACATTACCAAAAAATTTCTTACTGTACTTGATCTTGTCTCTAAATTGTTCAGATATACCACAAATCAGGCTACCTGTATCAATCAAACAGTTCCCTTCCCACTATCTACCTTAATCTTAATGTAAGGACATCCAAAATCTGAATCATCATCTCTGCTATTAGACACTACATGTAAAAGATCATTTCCAATTTCATCAAATGCTACATCTACACTATTCATACAGGGTTTTATCGACTTTTATGGTATCATAAAATTTTTTTGGTTACATATGTTGTCAGGTAAAGATTGAACACACTGAATGGTTTCCATAGCACAACTAACATCACTTATTACAGAAGGAACAAAAAATATATTACTGTCAAAATTACACTTCCTACTTGGATATTCTTTCACTTCATTCCACCAATTTGGATACAGATCCTGACTGACCACAACTAACTTATTCCAGAGTGCAAATTTGTCTATGTCATCATCAATTTATTCCCAAACAAATTTCAAAAAATTCACCTTTATTCTCCAAGCTTAGAGATAGGTCACCTTTACTGTTTGGGTCAGTCTCTGCATGACATTAATGAAAAACTGCTTTGACTGGATTGGTATTCCATGACTCTCTTACATCATCACATAAGTGACTTACCTTACCTGTATTCTCAAATAATTTTGAAACTTCATTATCCTTAAACTCTACAAAAACCTGGTACTCACCGCCATCATCATCATCATATTCTTCCAAAATTACTTCATCAGTAACATCATTAACAATACAATTCTCATCACTATTGTAGTCACACTCCTCACCTACATTCATTTTCAATAAGCTACCAGTCTCAGACTTACCAACCTCACTCATTTCACAGCTCTCATTCACATTTACATCAAAAATACCACCTAATTTGGATCCAATACAGTTATTACCTGTTTCACATACATCAGTAACACTGTTTTCTGACCAAGAGAAGAAATTATTAGTACATACTATATCGAAATTCTCATTACTCTCACATTCTGGTTTGTGATTAGTATTTACATCATCGTAATTAAATATAGTATTCCAAAACTTTTGATCAAAACAAAAATGAGAAAGCTAATGTTCCTTTCGTTCAACTTCAGATACCTTTTTTACATTATTATTACTGCTATTATTGTCTAAATGCAAGTGTAAATTGGGGGTCCTGTACTTCTTGTGTCTCCTTGCCATAAAACTGTGGACTTTCATTGGGGCAGACCACCGTTGCCTAAATAGTTGCCTCCATGATTGTTTCTCCTATTATATTGTCCGTGGTTATCCCCATTGTTCCTATTCTGCTAATGTTCAAAATTTCTGTATCTATTACCCTTTTGACCCTGATTGAAGTTACTACTATCTCTGTTTCTGTAGTTGTTACCATTGTAATCTCTATCATTAAGATTGTTATGGTACATGCTTTTTTCTATTGCCACATCCAGCCTGTAAACATACCTTAAAAATTGTTCAAGGCAACTGTCAGATCTGTCTACCAAATCCCACTGCAACCTTTCTGGTAATCTCCTTTTTAGTGCATCAATTAATGTCATTTTGTCAAATGGCCTGTCAAGGTGTGCTAATTTCTTAAGCTGATTCTTACAAAATTCTTGGTGTACCATCCCTATTCCTAGATTTTGTACCATTCAGAAATCCACTTTTAATTCTCCCTTGTTCAGCTTCTGACCAAAATTTATTTAAAAAACTTTTTTTTGAAACAGTGGTATGTTTGCCTCTGACTTAAATTTAGATTTACCCATGCCAGAGCTGCATTTTCAAGACATCTCTTAATGAATTTAATCTTTTGGTCATCACTCGTTCCAAACAAAAAACTATCTCTACAGTGGTCTAGAAAATACACTGTATGTAAATTGTCTGATGGAAAACTTTTGACTGGAATGTTGGACCAAGCAATACCATTGTTTGAATAATGATTTTTGTGAATACAATTTTCCTGAACTACTGAAATTATTTGATCTAAAATATTTACTTTAGTTAGCATACTGTTTTCAACATTTAAAATTTTTTGATCTAAACTACTAAAGTTCTGTTACATTTTTTCCTCTATGACCTTCTGTTAAACTCTGATATCATTAACATTCTTCTCCTGTTGTAAAGATTGTGCAATTAACTCATATTTCAAAACAATAAATTTATTTTCTAATACATTGACTTTTCATTCACACTTTTTAATCTATCTGACAACCAATTCTTTAGCTTCAAAACCTGATTACTTGGTTGGTCTATTTGGTATTGTGCTATGTCCATTTTATCATTGTTTTCAGATTGTATTTCGATTAACTGATTGCACTAAATTTGTTATCGTTATCCGTTTTTATTTCTATTGACTTGTCATTAACTGCTCTCAATTTTACCAAAATCAACTGCATAATATCGGTTTTTATTGTTTCTTTGCTTTCTACACTTTCACTTGGTTCAAACATGTCTAGGATATGTCCTACAGCTTTCACTTCATCACCACTACCCTCATCTCTTTTCATTTTGCTAGCAATCATACGACTTCACCAAGAACAATTAATTTCACAAATTGTTTGTACTTATCTTATCTGATGTCCTTCATTGTAGTTGTAAAGTCCTCTTTCAATTCATCTGGTCTGTTATTGTTGATATTATATGAAATTCTTGTCACTGTTGATACGACACTGTTGGGCCGTTCTCTGGTCTCCTATCTTCAATTGATTGGAGCTTCCAAATCTTCATTTACATAAAAACTGCAAATATACATATCCAAAATCCATTTTATTCTGCAGCAGACAATACTTCATTATCAGTCAATTGATCCCGGATGAGCCCTCACTTGTAATCTTACCCTCCCACACATCCATATTAAATACATTATCTTAGTATCTTCACTATTTTCAAAAGTTTCAAGAGGTGTAAGATATACAAAATAATAACTTTTTTATTTATCTTAATTATCTCATTGTTGTTGTTGTTAATGGCTCAAAGTCTTGTCTAGGGGTACATTTTTGCAGCTGAAATTTTGATTTTGTAAGTTATTGATGAGTAAATAATTGATGAAGATATTTCTATATTATTCTTAAATTTTATTCTTTTCACATCTTTCAGCATGACACCATTTTTTACGGTTTCCACATTTAAAAAAAAAACAATAATTACATTGTCATTGACAAACTTAGAAAATGTCTACTTTCATCAGAGTCATGCCGATCACTACTTACAATGTGTGGTACTCATGATTTCCAAAGAGTTTACAAAGCAAAAGAGTTTACATACTTTCTTGATAGGTGAATAATCTTTACCAAATTATATCATTATTTCATAAATAAATCCAAAAATAAATTTAATAATTAGTGTTAGATTGCATAATTAATAATATGAATTTTAAGTATGCCAGAAATTTTGTAATTTAAATTATTATTAAAAGAGAATAATATGAATGTTGGTACAAATCAACTGTAACACATTAATTTCTTTTTATACATTTTCGCCTGAACTACGAGGGCTATCCACAAAGTACATTACGTTTTGGAATTAAAGATAAGTAAAGTACAGGAATTTTTTTTATTATATACAGATGAAAGCCACACTTAAATACTACTTTTCTACATAGTTGCCATTTAAATTAAGGGACTTATCGTAGCGATGGACGAGCTTGCAAATTACTTCGTCGTAAAATTCGGCCGCCTGAGCCTTCAAGCACATAATGACTGTCTTTTGGGGCAGAAAAGGTGTGATTTTTGTGGATTTCCTGGAAAGAGGCCCTACAATAAACTCTCAAAGGTATTGCCAAACTTTGCACAACCTCAGAATAGCAATACAAAACAAGCACAGGGGAAAGACCTTGCTGATTCACGACAACGCCCGGGCCCACACGGCAAATGCCACTCTTGAAGTTCTCGAATATTTTAAGTGGGAGTTGTTTCCTCATCCGCCGTACAGTCCCGACCTGGCACCGAGCGACTTCCACTTATTCCCAGCAATGAAGAAGTGGTTGGCTATGCAGCGTTTTGATGACGACGCACAGCTTCAAGAAGAGGTAACCACATGGTTGAAGGCGCAAGCGGCCGAATTTTATGACGAAGGAATTTCCAAGCTCATCCATCGCTACGATAAGTGCCTTAATTTAAATGGCAACTATGTAGAAAAGTAGTATTTAAGCGTGGCTTTCATCTGTATATAATAAAAAAGAATTCCAATACTTTATTTATTTTTAATTCCAAAACGTAATGTACTTTGTGGATAGCCCTCGTATAATACATCTTATGCAAAATCATATGAATTCTTTTAGTGAAACTGCTGAGATAATTTTAACCTATGCAAAAGAATCGATAGTGTATACATGGTATCGGTTATCTCTATAAAGAAAAGGTAATGTTAGAGGAGGATGATTCATTATAATCTGCATGTCTCATCTACAACTGGATGGCTCTTGCCTCTTTGTTTATGAATCACAACTGAGTTCTTACCTTCAGGTTGAGACCGGAGCAAATGTCAGCGCGATTTCACCATGTCCTGCTCCTGCTACACTTTCACCTTTACTCATGCAATTGTGCACAGCTAATGACTCCGTGATACTGGTGGCTGGCACCGCCAGCATCAATTTTGGTCTTGGCACCCTTACATACGTGCCCTTGGTGGCTGAAATGGTGGATCCTGCATTAGGAGCCAGTTTCTTCAAGCACTACCATTTACTGCCAGACATGATCCATGCTCTGCTCCTGCACCAATGGCCCATCAGCAGCAAGATCCGTGACTGTTTTCCTGCCAATGATACGCTATTGCCTCCTAATTCGCAGTCAGAGATGCTGTTCAGTCTTATCTTGAAATGTCAAATGCTTCTGGATGAGCTCTTCACGACATCTGCCATGCATTTTGAACTCTGTCATTTCAAGTCAGATATACAAACAACCAATGACCTTCTCTGCTCAGGCATTGCCAAGACATCTAGTGAGCTTCATATGGCTCAATAGCAAATACTCTGCACATTGTTTTCATATTTATGTGATTGTTAGACTTCAAGGACAATGATTTAAGAACTTCATTTAGTGCCTGTGTTAAATGTATTTGTTTGCCATATGTGACATTTTGTGAACAGTTACTTCAGTGATAGGGTACTATAATTGAACGATATTGCAGGATGTGTCTAGCTGTTACTCCGTGCATAATTTAAACAGATGAGACACGAACTGCCCACAAACACTGGTTGATTCACTATCTAAGTGTAAGTAAAGTGTTTGAACTGCAAATCTGTAGTAGACTACATCATTGCCAATAATCTATTTTTGCCACTAACTTACAGCTGGATTTGATGGAGGCAAGGCTCCCAATGGCACATTTGTACAGCCAACTGCCACCATTAATTGTGATTACCTATGAGACTAGCATTTGCAACCTGGTAATGAAATTAGAGGCCCATTAAGATGAGTAGTAGGCAGGGGTAAAAACTGTTTCAGTCTTTCCATTTCTGTTACAGTATTTGTTTCTGAATTGTTGCTCATCATCTTATTTATACACAGGCTTTGCTGATCAATGATACTTTGTACAGTCTAGGAGATTCTACACTTTACTATTCATCCGTAAATCTTTTAGAAGATTGTGGCTGCAGTCAACTCAATACAAGTTACTATCACCTCTGTGAGTAATAACTTCTTTTACTTGCTCTCAGTGTGCTCTTGTTCAGTCATGTTGTGTGTTGCTTTAGTATCTGAGGTGATCTACATTCAAAAAGATTCTGTTAATAAAGTGTTTATTACTTAATAGTGTGTCTCTATTACTTCCAACTATGGCACAGTGTTTGATTACCCACAAGTTTATACAAAGTTCTACTGTTCTGTTCAACTAAACTTGGACTGAGATGTAAGTGGGACTTCCTACAGTAGCCTACTGATGCCAGAAAACATGAATTAGACATTAATATGGGTTTATGTCAATTATTATAACATGTTTCTCTTTTTTGGTTGAAAATTACCTCAGGAAATCCAAGTGGAACTCATAAACAAATGAACTGAACGCTTTCTGACTGTTTCTGCAAAAGTATTCCAATTGTCCTATCTGGGAAAGTGGCACACAATCTTCAGCTCAGCTACATCTCCATTAAAAATTGTGCTCAGCATAGTCATATGTTACAGTTAATCCAATAATTAGATGGTATTAGGAGAATGAGATGATAATGTCCGATGTATAGAGTTCTGGAAAAATGAAAACTGTTGTACAAGACAATAATGGACACTGATTAGAAAGAAAATCGTAAGCCTAATGTGAGAAATTATGGTTGAAAGAGTTGTATTTGTAATTAATACAGTGAAACAACATCTAGAGTTAGTGGGGAGAAAGCTGATACTATTATCACACAGTGGCAGAGTCACTTGAGCAGAGAAATTCTACAATACCTCACACAACCTTAAGGATACAGGGTAGTTTTCTGGCTAAATATTATGTAAAAATCAACTCCTACTTCTTTCAGGCACTCTTTATAATGTATATGTTTTACGGATTTGTTGTTTATATCAGGTAATGCAGTACACTTTCTAAATAAATTAGAAGTATTTTGAATATTTTTGAACCTGCTTAGGGTTATTAAAAAATTACAAAGAAATTGATGCAATGTTTTTTCTCCAAAACGCTTCCTCAAATTGAGGTACCCTTTAATCCAATATTATACATTTGACGGAGACCAAATTTTTACCAGATATGCATGACATGATGGCTGAGATACTAGACTCCACCTATTATGTATATTACAAGGATAAAAAATATCACATCTTCCATTTTCATTTTTATAACTTTTTCCTAATAAAAATTTTATTTTTTCTATAATTTAGTTGATTCTACAATAAAGCTCTGGTGTGCTACATAAGTGTGGATTATTGGAAGTTACAGAAAAAAATTAGCGCAATGTTTTATAAACTTTAGGAAATTTTGTACTTGAATTTTGAAAAACACAACTTGTGGGAAATTGCAAATGGAGATATAAGTCCAATTAAACTGTGCCTCAGTACATTCCTGAAGCATAGTCATCATTCTGTAGCATTTCTTTACATTCAAGCATTCCCTTTAGCACTTCTTGCTTCTTTGGTAATTTGAAGAGTGAATCTTTTAGCTTCATGCACCCATTATCTGTCACACGCCAGCAATTGATCTTCCATATTACTGTAGTGGGTGGGTGCCAGGAGGTGACATATTGAGACTTGTCCGAGCTTTTAAAATGATTTATTTTTCCCACTACAGAGCTCTGTTCACCTCGGTCCGTGTCACAGGCCCTGCATTGCTGAGGAAGCACCCCCCCAGCGGCCTATGCAACGCAACGCTGTGTCGTGCTGGCCTTGTTCGACAGCTGTAGAGTTCCAATTACGTCAGTATGGCTGCACTAGCAGCTGACTCAGCAGCCACTGTCCCTGCTGACTCTGCACTGCTCTGTCAGGAGCTGTAGCCAGCCACACTGCTGCTTCTTTCTCAGCTGGCATAGCTGAGAATGCGGCGGCAATGACCACTTCCGTTCTGTCGTCCGAATCTGCGGCCGTCGCCTTGTAAGTCTCTGGCATGTGAGCCAGGAGTCGAGATGACTGTCCGTGGTAGCGACCTGAAGAGTGGCCTGCCCTGGCTGACTGTGATTGCCGTGTCGGCCTCAGAGGGTCGAACCAACAACCCGCTGTGGACTGGGACGCTGTCACCCCATCTGTTGCCGTGTGTCGTTGGTAGTGTGACACGCCCTGCCATCCAGGAGAGCTGCCACACTTGGATGAATCTCATTAGAAAACTACACCTATTTATACTTGGCTTCACGGCTCTCTTTTGCAAACGCATCGCTCCGAGTCACGTACGCCCCACACCACGGTTGCGCTAGTGGGCCCCTTCCTCCTATAGCTAGTGACATGTGAACCACTGCATTCACACTTTTCAGCAGTTTGACGGCCCCTGTGGCCTCCATTCCATTTCACAACTGCTGGTCAGCGTAACTTACTGCAATCCAGCCTGCACCAGTCTGTAACTTGTGTGCTCTGAAATACTGCACTAAATCTAACTTCCCTATCTTAAACTGTGGTGATGCTACATTATTCCCCTCTTCGGAAAGACCTGGTCCCTGGGTTGTCCTTTAACTCACTCTTAAACTTGTTTGGATTGGCACTTATGAGATGCTTACTTACTACTGGAAAACTTAAATGCAGTCTAGTGCCCCCTTAAGACCATGACATAAAACAAAACATAAAAATTCCTTACTGGATGACCACTGCTTGTTCAACCCCTTACCTACTTATCTTACACCCTTGCTATCCAATCCTCTGGGACTTGGACTACCCTTGGTTCCCTTTTGGCATTAGCTCTCCACCTGATCAGAAAGAAAACAACACATAACAAAGTCAAGGCTGCAATGACACTTGGCACAGTGGTGCTCAAAATGATCGTTATTTGCTGTTGCCTTTCCCTATACCGCGTGACATGTTGAACAAGCTGTTTGGCTGATATGCGCTCCTCTTGCTCTATAGTGAAGTGGTTTATGGATCTCAACAGACCTGGCTCCAGAATTTGATTTAACAAGGTCAGATTCTGCCTTGGCAAAAACTCGGTTTCTGGCCAGTACAGCTGTGGCTGCGTAACATTCAGTTGTGTGGCTCCTGAAATTGATGCTGGCAGATGGAAGGTTGGTCCTGTTATGTTACACTTAATCCCATCGATTAAAATTCGTATCGCTTCCGTAAACACTCCTTGCTCAAAACAACTTGCTACTACTATCAAATTCTCATAGGTGGAGAAGATCCAAGGCATGCTCAATTTTGGCTCTATGATGTCCCTTGGACAGTCTATTCCTTTCCCCCTAGCTAAAATACTGCACCGTGCACGTGTCCCACATTTTCCTCCGACATTCACTATTTTTGATCCAAACTCAACACTGATTGTGTGACTACTTTCATCCTTAAATTTACATTATATGAACATGACTTCTCTGACTATCACTGTCGATAACTAAAAATTTAAACAAGAAATTGTATGACTCTGACATCGTTCAACACATATTTATGATGGCTTTGCCGCAAAATTTACTCCGACATCTTTAATTTCTCCAACAACACAAATGTAATGTATTGCGAATACATAGAAAGAAGGATCCTTTATTGTATGATTATATGATAGCGGAACAAACACTGGTAGCAGTTACTTCTGTAAAATATCTGGGAGTATGCGTGCGGAACGATTTGAAGTGGAATGATCATATAAAATTAATTGTTGGTAAGGCGGGTACCAGGTTGAGATTCATTGGGAGAGTCCTTAGAAAATGTAGTCCATCAACAGAGGAGGTGGCTTGCAAAACACTCGTTCGACCTATACTTGAGTATTGCTCATCAGTGTGCGATCCGTACCAGATCGGTCTGACGGAGGAGATAGAGAAGATCGAAAGAAGAGTGGCGCGTTTCGTCACAGGGTTATTTGGTAACCGTGATAGCGTTACGGAGATGTTTAATAAACTCAAGTGGCAGACTCTGCAAGAGAGGCGCTCTGCATCGCGGTGTAGATTGCTCGCCAGGTTTCGAGAGGGTGCGTTTCTGGATGAGGTATCGAATATATTGCTTCCCCCTACTTATACCTCCAGAGGAGATCACGAATGTAAAATTAGAGAGATTAGAGCGCGCACGGAGGCTTTCAGACAGTCGTTCTTCCCGCGAACCATACGCGACTGGAACAGGAAAGGGAGGTAATGACAGTGGCACGTAAAGTGCCCTCCGCCACACACCATTGGGTGGCTTGCAGAGTATCAATGTAGATGTAGATGTAGATGAACACTCCACATATGTCATACGCTACACTTCCCTTTTCAGTGAGCTGAGGACAGGGATCACCATCACCCTCCCTCCCTCTTCAATACTCGAAAACACATATAAAATACAATTCCTAATTAATCTACACAAGCCCAATGATACATGTCAAGAAAAGAAAAAAAAAAAAAAAACTACAAATACTCTGCTACCTTCTAGAACGCAAAGCTTACAGTACTTCATGTTGTACTCTATCTTCCTGGTTTTCTCTGTGCATAGCACCTCTCTTCACTCTCTCTTTCTTCCTCTTTCCTCCCTGTAACATGCCTGGAATCACATCTGGGCAACCCTTAAATGGCTGTAATCGCCCAACGTGTACTATCGTCATTCTAATTGGCATCTGAAGCTTAACATTAACGGGAGATGTGGTTTCAACAACTTGGTATGGCCCTTGATACCTCATGAGGAACTTCTTTGTTTTCCCTTTTTGCATATAAGGGCTGGACAATTATCCATTGCCCCACCCTATAATGCGGTAAACTTCCTTTCCGCTTTACTGTGCCTTCCTGCCTCCCCAAAGCCTGCACCTTCCTGCCTTTCCAAAGCCTTTATATTCGCCTTTTGTACTCATTTCCAAACATCCCGAATTGTCCTTGCAAATTGACGTACAGATTCACCAGTCCTTCCTTTCTGTAGCTTCACTAAATCAAACGGTGACAGCATTTTTCGCCCATACACTACCTCATATGGAGACAAACCGGTATTTGTATGGACTTTTGCATTTTATGCGCATACAATATGTTTCAAATACTCGTCCCACTGATGGTGATGAGAATCCACATAAAAACTTAGCATCTTCCCGATTGTTCTGTGTACCCATTCTGTCCTTCTGTTGGCCTGTGGATGCAATGCGCTCATCCTCAACTTCTTTACGTTCAACAATTTACACAGTTCCTTCATTAAATCCGACATGAAGTTGGTCACTTGGGCAGTAATTATTATCTCTGGGACACCAAACTTCAAAATCCAGTTGTTTACTAATGCTTGCGCGGCCATTGCTGCCTGTTGATTTGGCATAGCCACCATCTCCACATACCTTGACAAATGGTCTATTATTGTCGGAAAGAATCTGTTCCCCGATGGTGTTCACCTAAAAGGTCCTAAGAGATCAATCCCCAGGAAAGAGAATGGACATGTTGCTTCCAGTAATCGTTGTATCTGTATCTGTTTCCGACTCAAATCTGCTCTCTGTGCACATGGTATGCAATTCTTGACATACCGATCCCCATCTCCTTTCCTAGCTCTCCACCAATACCTCTCTGCCACTCTCCTGTTCATCGCTCTACATTCTCCATGACCGGATAACATGTGATCATGTGCTTCCTTTAAAACCTCATCCCTCAACTTTGCTGGCACTACTACCCTTGGTCCTAACTTCGTTTCCCTGCACAGAAGACCATCCTACACATTAAACTGTGGCTGTGTCCAACACAATTTACAATCATTGTCCACGTCCTGTAATTTTTGCCATACTGCTAGGTCATAACCTATGACTTCTACTTTTGCCACCTTTCTACTTAGTCCATCCGTATTAACGTGCTTCTTCCCAGGCTTGTGTACCACCTCGTAGTCGAATTCACTAAGCCTCACAGCCCATCGAGTGAGTCTAGTGGACGGATCCTTCAACCCCAACAACCACTGCAGCATGATCTGTCGCTATCTAAAATCTTCTCCCATATAAATAACATTTAAAATATGCGATTCCACAGATTACGCTAAGCATCTCCCTCTCTGTTGTTGAGTAATTCTTCTCTGCTGCATTCAGCTGCCTAGATGCATAGGCTACAGGATGTTCTTTCCCATCAATTTCCTGACTAAGAACACAACCTAATGCTTGGTTTGATGCATCACAGACTAGTATAAACTCCTTTTCAAAATTTGGAAACAAAAGAACCGGACTTGCTGTTAACACTTCTATCAGTTTGTCAAACGCTTCCTGACACTCTTCTGTCCACTCAAATTTCACACCCTTCCATAACAATCGCGTCAACGGCTGTGCTAAATCTGCAAAACCCCTCATGAACTTTCGATAGAAATTGCAAATTCCCATGAATGACTGCATTTCCTTAACTGTTTTCGATTCCCAAAAATCCCTTGCAGCCTGTACCAACCTCGGATCTGTTCGCACTCCGTCCTTACTGATAATATGACCCAAATATTTTACTTATTCTAACGCAAAACGACACTTTTCTATACTCAACGTCAAACGAGCTGCTCTTAACCTCATAAAGACTACCCTTAACTGCTGTCTATGTTGCTCCATACTACTTGAAAACAGTATAACGTCATCCAAATACACAAGACACTGCTGTGATTTCAAACCCCTCAAGACACTATCTAGCAACCTCTGAAATGTTGCCGGAGCATTTTTCAAACTGAATGGCATTCTAATGTTCTGGTAATGGCCTCCATATGTGGAGAAAGCAGTTTTTGGATGATCCTGTGGAGCCACCTCTAACTGATGATAACCACTTGTCAAATCCATCGTAAAAAAGTACTGGCACTCTCCTAAAGTAATCCAAAGTCTCCAATATGCTCTGAATGGGGTATGCATCCATTACTGTCTTATTATTGAGGTATCGGTAGTTACAACAGAACCTGTACTTCTTAGCTTCATCCGCAGAGTTTTTAGACACAACAACAATGCCTGCTTCCCAGCAACTATTACTGTGTTCTATAATACTGTCTGCAAGCTGCTCATCAATGAAATCCTCCACAATTGCCTGCGAATACCTCGGTATTCTGTATGGTTTATGGTAAACAGGTGCTTCATTCCCTGTTGGTATCCTATGTTGAGCTGCTGGTAACTGCCCTTGTGGAAAAAACAAATCCTTAAATTCCCATAATAATTCTTCCATCTGCTCTCTTTCTTCTCCTTTCAAATGATTAATTTTGTCACGCAATGCAGTTTTATCGGCAGTTAGTGGTTGATTGCTTCACCTACCTCTTGAACACCAGTCTTCATCATCTGGCACACACAATTTGCTACTAAAACTCCTTTCCTCAAATTCGCGTCTACCGCGTTAAAATTATCCACGTTCACGGGAACTACTCGCCGGTCATTCCCCTCCTGTACTTGTACAACACTACGTTTCACAAAACAATCCAATGAACCCAAATCTTCATTATTCTTCAATGGTTCAATAACACATACTGTACCCACAGGTAGAGTCGACTCCACACTTACCCAAAGCGACTTCCCGGTGCCACTAGACACACACTCATGTGAATTAAGCCTTAATGCTAATTTACGTGGTTCAATTGGTTTTTTCCTTATGTTGAGCACCCCTCGCAACAGCTCTGCATTGACAACAGTTTCCCCTAGCGGAAATAAGATTCCACCAAGTTCCACAGCTCGTTTCCAAGGTCAATTTTGGCATGATGTTGATGCAAGAGATCTACTCCTAGGATCATGTCGTAGCCCTTGCTCACCCATGGTACTACCTCCATGCATGCATTAAATCGGACTTTCTCTATGTGAAAGTCAACTGTCACTGACCCCCGTGACCACCTTAAGCCCCACTCTGCGCAATCTATAATGTGGCGGGTCTAACTTCCTTCGTCCCATTATATTCTTAGTAGCCATTAACACTTGAGCCCCTGTGTCCAACAAAATCTTAAACTTTTTAGTTCCTATGGATCCTACCACTGAACATTCCATCTCTGCATATGTATTCGTCGCACTGAAATTAAACGGGAGCTCCTTTAGGTGGGTCTTGGGCCCCCTCTGTCGTTTAATGCTTGTCCACCTCTCCTACTTCCATTTCTCCATCCTCCACGCTGTTGATTTCCACCCTTTCCTTTGTTCCTTGGTGACTGGGTGCATTGCCTCTGCACATGTCCCATACGACCACACTTATTACATTTTATACCCGCTGCAAATACTGTTTGCCTCTCGCATACTCCTATTGCTACATCTATTTCCTCACACTGAATTGCCTGCTGAATGGCCGAATACAAATCTTTCGCAGTCCCTTCACGCACTTTCCGTGACATATGCGCTGGTAACTCTCTCAAAAATACGTCAAGTGCCCATTGCTCGGCCTCCTGCAATAGAACACTATTTGCTTCATCGCTCTGACCCAACTCGGAAGTGTACTCATTAATTTCCCTTATTCTGCCCACAAATTTCTCCACCGTCACCCCTTGTCTCTTTGTCATTGTACTTAACCTCTCCCTAAAGTACCGAGCCTCTCCTGTTTCTTGTACTTTTGTAAAAGCCCATCCTTCAAGAGCTTAAACTGTCCTGCCGTCCTTAAGGCCTCAGAACACCTTACATATGTTTTCGCTTTACCCATTAGTCTAATCTTGGCTACATGTAACAACTGCTCATCAGACCAACCATTCATCACAGCTGAAATTTCCAAGTCCTCCAGAAATTAATGCACATCCTCAGATGCCTTGCCAGAAAATGGAATAATCAAACTCACGGCAGCTGGATCAATTTGCTGCTTCCTAGGCAACAATGATTGATCAGATGCGGTTTCCCGCTCACTTCTAGATATTAATTCATTTCTCAACTGCGTATTGTCTGCTGTCAATTGTGCTATCTTTTCAAAACAACAATTTTGACAGCACTCACCACATCTTGTGACTGTACTACAGACGATGGGCTCGAACGTCATACTGGACAGACAATGTCCACTATTCTGACACCAAATGTAGTCTGGTGCCAGAATGAGGCATATTAACACTCGTCCAAGCTTTTCAAATGATTTATTTTTCCCACTACAGAGCTTCGTTCACCACGGACCGTGTCACAGGCCCCGCATTGCTGAGGAAGTACCCCCCCCCCCCCCCCCCCAGCGGCCTGTGCAACGCAACGCTGTGTTGTGCCAGCCTTGTTTGCCAGCTGTAGAGTTCCAATTACGTCAGGATGGCTGTGCTAACAGCCAACTCAGTGGCCACTGTCCCCATTGACTCTGCACTGCTCCCCCGGGAGCTGTAGCTGGCCGCGCTGCTGCTTCTTCCTCAGCTGGCATAGCTGGGAATGCAGTGGCAATGAAATGACCACTCCCGTTCCAGCGTCTGAACGTGCGGCCCTCACCTTGTAAGTCTCCGGTGTGTGAGTCGGGAGCCGAGACAACTGTCCGCAGTAGCGACCTGAAGAGTGGCCTGCCCTGGCTGGCTGTGGACCCCGTGTTGGCCTCAGAGGTTCGAACCAATGACCCACTGTGGACTGGGATGCTGTCACCCCATCTGTTGCCATGTGTCGCCAGTAGTGTGACATGCCCTGCCATCCAGGAGAGCTGCCACACTTGGCTGAATCTTATTAGAAAACCACACCTATTTATACTCGGCTTTATGGCTCTGTTTTGCTAACTCGTCGCTCCGAGTCACGTACGCCCCACACCATGGTTGCTCCAGTGGGCTCCTTCTTCCTATAGCTTGCGACATGCGAACTGCTGTGTTTATGCTTTTCAGTGGTTTGACAGCCCCTGTGGCCTCCATTCCACTTCTCAACCACTGGTCAGTGTAACTTACTGCAATCCAGCCTTCACCCAGCTATAACTTGTGCGCTCCGAAATACTGCATCAAATCTAACTTCCCTATCCTAAACTGTGGTGTCACATTTTATGCCTAAATTTCTCAGGACTTCCAATCTTCCTATCACTTCATTACTGAAACATATCACTGCATCTAGTACACCAACTTTTAATGTATTTAGCCCTACAAAAACATTCTTGGGTAATCTTTCCCATATGCAATGGTTTAAACTTTCATTTGTAATCTGAATGCCCACATGAAGACATTTACTTAACAAAACAGGGTCAATCAGGTCTCTAAAAATTTGTTTTACTTCATTCATAAGAGGCTCAGGAAGAGAATGCTTATGATGGTATATCTGACCACTTTCTTTTGCTTTTTTGTAACCACACCAAGTATCTGCTCCTTTAGGGCAAAGTCTGTGAACAGGGCGGCCATCTGTGGACAACTTATAAAAGTTGGTGGCCCCTACTTCTTTTTCAATCCTGTAACATCATTCAGAGGTACAGTTTGTCTAATGGCCAGTTCATAATAACTCTATTTCAGTTTCTGTCAATCTGCCTCGGCCAGACAGAGATTTTCCATCAGTTAACAACTTTCCTTTCCTTTCTCTTCATAGCTTCCTCAATCTAGCACCCATCCTCTTTTGCACATGTCCACAACCCTCCAGTTTTGTTACAAAGGTATCAGCATTAACATTGAACTCATTAATTTTCTTGTAAGCCTTAGACTTCCCATCATCTAGGTACTTTGTATATATAACGTTATAAATGGGCACCGACGTCTGAAATATCTTTAGAGCTCCAGCGCACTCCATACCTCCACTGTAACCATCATAATTCTTAAAACACTGATGTTCAATATGTCCTTCAGTGTTACAATGGCAGGTGTGGCAGTACTTAGATAAGCACTCAACATCAACAACTTTTCCATTCTCCAGATAAGTAGCACTTACAACACCATTCAAGGAATGATGTCCTCGACATTGCCATGTCCCATCAAGTGCAACAGCAATGTCCCTGGTTCCACTAATATTTACAGTTTCTTCTACTGCATGTTTCATAGATGCTTTAGACACAACTGTCAAGGCACCTAAAAATATTTTTATGTACTTGCTGAACCTACTGGGAGGAGGAGGAAGGTCCATCAAACCACAAAACGTTTGAGCAGCCTTTCTTCCCTTTTCCTATTGCACGCTTTGCATACACTAACTTCAAATTCACATCATACGAGTTATGCATAATGTTTGAAGTCATCTTCAGGGTAGACTTATTGCAGGATCTACACAGCACAACTAGTATTGATGCTAAACCCTTCGTGCTACTTTGTTGTTCTGTTATTTCCAGAGAGCCTACATCATCACACTGTTTACATTTCGCCACTTCCTCTATTAAAGAAGATAAGATGCCCACAGCAACAACAGCAAATTCACTACAAACAGCATCTTTGTTAACACAAAAATTTGAATCAGCAGGAGGTGTGCCATGTGGGAGTTTCTGCCCTGAAGAACTGATACATAGGTTACTTTGAGCAGTGTAGCTTGCTTTGTTTGTGAACTGGTTACCACAGAATTTCCTTTTATTGAATTTCCTGATGTGTGGCATAGTTCGTATTTGTTGCACACTAAAGGATATGTACTTCCACAAATATATGTAGCACTTGGGCAACAAATATTCAATAACATGTGAAAAAACAGCTTCAGCGAAACAAAAGTAAATACTAGCAAAGATAATCATTTAGAGACACCAGAAACCAGCACTTTTACCAACATACACAATGTATTATACGTATAATCACTGGAAACAGGAAGGTCACAGTTTTTTTTGAAATAATATTGATTTCTGTAACAGAAGTAAAGGGGGCGTGATGGCATACATGACTGTAACTTTAAAATTTGGTGTGTATAGGTCATTTTTCATTTGAAAACCTGTAATGTAAATATCAATGTAATCAGGAAAGATTATAGAATTTAATAAAGTCATAAAAAATTTTGATCCTCCACCTTTTATAAGTAACCTGTATCCTTAAGCAAAGTTTGCATTTGTTACTAAATCACGGCTCATTTTGGAATAATTTTTTAAAATTTAATTCATGCTGTGACAGTTTGGTTCATTATTTTTGCTTTACTAGTAATTAATATGGTGTATTTCTATATTGTGGTTAAGTATTCATTAACCCACAGGAGTTTTCATTCATTTTCATATAAATTGACACTTGCACATAATTTAACTTGCATGGGAAGCTTTCTCATGGTGCCTCTCCAGTGCTTACATGAATGAAAGAAATAATATGACTAATAATACGATTTATATACAAGATAGTTTTAACAATAATAGGTCCACTGTTTATTGAAAAAAATCTATTTAGTTACTTACTAAGTTCCTCTATTTCCATGCTAGTGTGAACATGTTGAGGTATTACTGCCAACTGACTTTGTTTTCTATGTTAGAGATATAATGAAGCTGTTTAAAAAATTAAGTTCAGTGTTGAACAGTCTGACAAAATAGTGAAGGTTGTGGTCTGAAATATTACCTCTGTCCCTACTCCTATTTGTCTCAATGTTCTCATAATTATTGTATTTTTATTTTATATTTTCTACATCAGCATCTACATCTATACTGTACAAACCACAGTGAGGTGCATGGTAGAGGGTACATCCCATTGTACCTGTATTAGGGTTTCTTTCTGTTCCATTCACATGTGGAGTGTGGGAAGAATAACTATTTGAATGCCTCTGTGCATCTGTCTACCTGGAGCTCTCCATATCTCCACCCAACATTCAAGATGTTCTACATCTTTGTCGACAGGGTTTCATATTATTCTCATTTTTTTAACCACATGCCAGGAAAATATTCCCTACTGTCATGCTCTTATACCACTTTGGTAGACCTTCAAAATAATTAAAATGTAACTCCGAAAATTTCACAGCACCTTTTTTTGAGATAGGTAGTAGCATTTTACTTTCATCATTTATACCACATTATAATATTTTTCCACTAATTGGGCTCTTCTTTCCCTTGTAGATGATATGCAATTTTCAAAATTTATTTTTGCTATTAAGAATCCACATCCATTCAAACACATTACTTGATAATATTTTATTGTGATACCAGTAATGAACTCTTTAATGTCTGGGTTGAAATTTCAGAGATACCTGAATTTGTTGAAGACCAATAACCAATATTTCTTAGTTTGTAATGTGTCTTGTGTATTCTTGTTAACTCCTCTTGCGATTTCATAAAGCACACTGCCACAGATATGCGCAGATAATGCTTTGCTGTAGCTATCACCTCAATGTGATCATTGTAAGATAACAGTTCTTCACTACTCTCAATATTAAGGGAGCATGTGGATACTAGCAAAGTACTGTTTTGTAAAAGCTATCTCACATCTGTTATTACAGAATAATATGCACATATTAGCCGTCAGCTTGTTCCTCACTGTTTCACAACTGAAGCCTACCCTGCTAGCAATATGATGCTCTATGAAGTGTCTGTTTTGGAAAATAAATATAGGTAATTGTTTTATGCATGAATCCAATTGTTTTATAAGTCACATAAGGAAATTTATATTCTTGCTTTTCAGACATATAAACAAAGAATTGGAAGTTTACTGGGAATTTTAAATATTGATCTGCTAGAGTCACTGTTTTAGGTATGTTTTGCTATTTTGAGCTAAATGTTTTTCTGCAACTTATGGAATTCTCCAAAAAGATAATTCAATTCATCAGTAGTGAATAGATACTGCCATGGTACATTGTGACAATTGATGCATAGCTTTTATTCAGATGTGTTTTCCATCTCAGGTTACCCAGATGTATATACCCGAAAATTTTGCCATGCTCACAGATGAGACAGTTTTTCCATCAATATTATTCACTGGTATTACAGAATGGAGTTTCTATGAAATCTAGAAGCTGACTGTCACTGTTTTTCCAGAAATTATTGTTAGCTTGTTTATTTTGAACCACTGTGTTAAACTTTGTATTAAATCTGCTGCTGTTTTTTGTAGCTGCCATCATCACATCATTTAATTAGGATATTTGTGTCATCTGCAAAAAGTACTACCGTCCTTTTAGTTAATTTTGCTGATGAAACATTAAAATAAAGAATGAAAAAATGAGCCCAAGGACTGATACTTCAGGGACACCATATGTGATTTTTTTAATGCATTAGTATAAAAATTAGAACTTTTGTGCATTTTTGTATATTTGTATTTTATTTGAGTGATTTGTTGATGGTAGTGGAGGTAAGAGGGGATTCACTGGTTTGGTAGACTTCATATTCCATAATTACTTAGCTTCTGGGACAGAAGCTTTACTAAATTCACGGAATATGTGAAAAACATGTTGTGTATTATTTACTGCAAATGTAATTTCACCTAGGAAGCTATTTTTACCTTCCTCGATGAAATTACAACTGTGTTGACCTGCCTGCTATGAATCCATCTTGTGAATCTTTTATCATTTCTTTATTTAAGAAGGCTGTTAGTCTCCAAGGAAAGTTTTTCAAGTATTTTGCTAAAGCCTGACAATACTGATACAGATATATACTTTTCACCCTCATGTTTGTCTGTTTTCTTATACAGTATTGTTACTTTTGGAGTTCTCAGACTGGATATACTACTCGTGAATTATGAGTTAAATATGATGAAGACCACTAATTTGATTGATCACTTATGTAAATATAACAAATACATGTAATACGTGACTTTAAACTACTTTGTGCAACATATTTACTGAGGCAGGAGGTAAACTATATGCACATTTATCCTCTCATAATTAAAATTATATCAACTAAACCATCCATATTTGTCATTAACCTGTTGTTAGATATATTCTGTTTGTTAATAGTTTGTCAGTATGTCATGTGAAACAATTTAGGCGATGTATATCTCTATTTATGAGCTGGGTCTCTGCTGTACTTACACATCAGCAATATTTTCTTCAAAGGTTCTTGTAGAGGTTAGTGTTTCTGGTTATATTCATAAGAGGAGTAAGCAGAGTGCTGTACAGTATCCTTGACAGTATAATAATTCAAACTGATGTAATACCATTTTATCCTCAAAGACACAAAATGCTGGAAATAAGTTTCACATGGTCTGATAATGAAAAAGGAGGAAATAATTCAGGGAAGTTGATGAATGTGTTTTCAAGCCATCTGGCAAAATTAGCTGCTGCACTTCAGCCTCAGCATGTTTGCAGATTTAAAGATATGTTTGCACACAAACAATGAAAGACTTGTATCTGGAAAATATTTTTTGAGTATGTGACAGAAATTTTACCCTCTTCATAAAACCTACTTGCAAAATAAATTTAAATTGAAGATAATTAACGGTTTGACATTAACTCTGAACCAGAAAGTGAATCACGATCAATCTACATCTAAATCTACATCTGCATCTACATCCATACTCCACAAGCCACCTGACGGTGTGTGGCGGAGGGTACCTTGAGTACCACTATCGGTTCTCCCTTCTGTTCCAGTCTCGTATTATTCGTGGATAGAAGGATTGTCGGTATGCCTCTGTGTGGGCTCTAATCTCTCTGATTTTATCCTCATGGTCTCTTCGTGAGATATACATAGGAGGGAGCAATTTACTGCTTGACTCCTCGGTGAAGGTATGTTCTCGAAACTTTAACAAAAGCCCGTACCGAGTTACTGAGCATCTCTCCTGCAGAGTCGTCCACTGGAATTTATCTATCATCTCCGTAACACTTTCGTGATTACTAAATGATCCTGTAACGAAGCGCGCTGCTCTCCATTGGATCTTCTCTATCTCTTCTATCAACCCTATCTGGTATGGATCCCACACTGCTGAGCAGTATTCAAGCTGTGGGCATACAAGCGTACGGTATCTTCAGGTTTTGGTGGCGCAAAGACTGTTCCGTTAAGTTTCGGGTGTGCAGCCGCAAGAAATCTCCTTCTTCTTCTAATATTTCGGCTGTATAATGTTCAGCCATCTTCAGAGTGAGCTGCAAGACTGCTGCTCCAGTGCTCTCTTCGGCCCTTTATACTGTTGTACAGTGCGACTGCCCATGCGGCCAATGATGCAAATGCGCCAGAGACGTTGGTCAGCGGCAGAGGCATGCATAGTGCGCGAGTTGTATCTATGACTCCGCAGTTGATCTGTGTTGGCATATCGATATATCATTGTGAGCTGCACTGTGACGACGTCTTTGTGAGTTTATTACAGCAAGTGCCGGATTCCATGATTTATCAAGATTGAAACCACTATCTCTATCAATTAAATTCGTCGCCAAGTGAATTTCAATTGCCTCCTTCACTATCGAGTCCCAAAAGGATGATGTAGTTTCACACGATTGTCTTTTTTGAAACCCATGCTGATTCCTACAGAGTAGATTTCTAGTCTCCAGAAAAGTCATTATACTCGAACATAATATGTGTTCCAAAATTCTACAACTGATCGACATTAGAGATATAGGTCTATAGTTCTGCACATCTGTTTGACGACCCTTCTTGAATACGAGGATGACCTGTGCTCTTTTCCAATCCTTTGGAACGCTACGCTCTTCTAGAGACCTACGGTACACCACTGCAAGAAGGGGGGCAAGTTCCTTCACGTACTCTGTGTAAAATCGAACTGGTATCCCATCAGGTCCAGTGGCCTTTCCTCTTTAGAGTGATTTTAATTGTTTCACTATCCCTCTGTCACCTATTTCGATATCTACCATTTTGTCATCTGTACGACAATCTAGAGAAGGAACTATAGTGCAATCTTCCTCTGTGAAACAGCTTTGGAAAAAGACATTTAGTATTTTGGCCTTTAGTCTGTCATCCTCTGTTTCAGTACCATTTTGGTCACAGAGTGTCTGGACATTTTGCTTTGATCCACCTACCGCTTTGACATAAGACCAAAATTTCTTAGGATTTTCCTCCAAGTCAGTACATAGAACTTTACTTTCAAATTCATTGAACGCCTCTCACATAGCCCTCCTCACACTACATTTTGCTTCGCATAATTTTTGTTTGTCTGCAAGGCTTTGGCTATGTTTATGTTCGCTGTGTAGTTCCCTTTGCTTCCACAGCAGTTTTGTAACTGGGTTGTTGCACCACGGTGGCTCTTTTCCATCTCTTACGATCTTGCTTGGCACATAATCATCTAATGCATATTGTACGATGGTTTTGAACTTTGTCCACTGATCCTCAACACTATCTGTACTTGAGACAAAACTTATGTGTTGAGCCATCAGTTACTCTGAAATCTGCTTTTTGTCACTTTTGCTAAACAGAAAAATCTTCCTATCTCTTTTTAATATTTCTATTTATGGCTGAAATCATCTATGCAGTAACCGCTTTATGATCACTGATTCCCTGTTCTGCGTTAACTGTTTCAAATAGTTCGGGTCTGTTTGTCACCAAAAGGTCTAATATGTTATTGCCACGAGTCAGTTCCCTGTTTAACTGCTCGAGGTAGTTTTCAGATAAAGCACTTAAAAAGATTTCACTGGATTCTTTGTCCCTGCCATCCTTTATGAACGTTTGAGTCTCCCAGTCTATATCCGGCAAATTAAAATCTCCACCCAGAACTATAGCATGGTGAGGAAATCTACTCAAAATATTTTCTAAATTATCCTTCAGGTGCTCAGCCACAACAGCTGCTGAGCCAGGGGGCCTATAGAGACATCCAGTTACCATGTCTGAGCCTGCTTTAACCGTGACCTTCACCCAAATTATTTCACATTTCAGATCTCCATCAATTTCCTTTGATACTATTGCACTTCTTATCACTATAAACACGCCTACCCCTTCACTGTCGAGCCTGTCTCTGCAGTACACATTTCAAACTGAGTTTAGAATTTCATTACTGTTTACATCTGGTTTCAGCCAACTTTCTGTCCCTAATACTATGTGGGCATTGTGGCCGTTCATTAATGAGAGCAGTTCTGGGACCTTTCTATAGACGCTCCTGCAATTTACTATTACCACATTAATATTGTTATTCCCTGTTGCATTTTGCCTGTTCCTACCTTGCCGCGTCTCAGGAGGCATCTTGTTGGGCCTAGGGAAGGAATTCTCTAACCTAAAAAACCCACATAAGAACATTCTTGATGGTAACACACAAAAATATGTTAGGTCCAATTATTGTACATTCAGGTTCTCACGGAAAGGAGATATGTATCTAAATGTACAAAAGCAGTGTTGAATAAAACTGCACGTTAACTTAATTGAACTTTTGACAATCAGCACCATTTTTCCATGTTATCCCTTTGATTGACCTAATATTATTTTTGTTTTTGTTAATATGCCTACAGTGCACTCAGGTTGAAACATATTGACTTGATTTTTGCATATTTAACCTTTTATGTTGCTCATAAATTGTTAACGAGTTACTGGCTTAAAATGAATATAATTCTCTCTTTGGTTTCTTTGTGATTTCTTTAACTGTAATAATGTTCTACAACTCAGAGTCAAAGATCATTAATATGAGAAGCATGTTTAACAATGCTTCCCTTTTCTATTGAGGGAAAAAAGCTACATACCAATGTTCAGATGACATGCAGCAGTTTGGCTACTATTAAAAAGTATAATATTATAGTTATGACTATAAGTTAACTGAATATATTCCAACACCACTTCTTTTTCTCCTATTCTCTTGCCTGACAGTACAAACTATGCACTGTAGTGATTTAGAGTAAGTGTGACACTATAGTATACGCGTTTCCTGGAACACCATAAAGTGAATCACTGATCACATTAATCAAGGAAGCAGTTCTCTTTGTAAATGTCTAAACTGTGAAAAAACAAAAATTCACTCTTCAAAACTATAAAATTATGAGACAGACTTGCTGCCCAGTGTTACTTAATACTTCACATTTTGAAAGTAAGTGCTGGTCAGAAATTCTGTCTCACAACTTTGTGTGTAATTGTATACTGTTCTGTAGCATTAAGGTAATCAGTGTGACAAGGATTTGAATTTCTCCTTCATCTGATGATCAGTCTGCTAATTTCTTTCATTACAAAACAAGTCCTATTACAAAACAATGTCCAAGTTGACACCTTAAGGCTGTTCAGAAATTCCAGTTACAAACTTCCAGGACTTGTAGAAGGGAGTGAGTACATAATATTCTGAATTGGAACCTATGTCTGGAAACGTACTGCTTCTGTATTACAGCCATTTGAAAACATGTGTGCTACGGAGGTATGCAAGTTTGTTCTCCACTATGTCCAACTCCATCGCATACTCTTTTTGCTACAAATATGCAGCTCTTTGGAAAAGGGCATCTTCACCATCAGTAGGTGTGACTGAGGTGCTCCAAGGAGATGCCATACACCTGAACTGGAAGAGGCCATACCACATCACATTGAAGAGAACCTGTCAATGAGTACATGAGAAGTTTCTTTGACTATTAATGAGTGGAATGTGAAACAAGTGATGTATTTGGTCATGCCTAATTAATTACTTGTAAAAGTGGTTGTGTTACCAACATGCTTTCAAATGGTTGTAGCATGGAGACAGTACATTTCCAGAGATGGGTTCCTGCTCTAAAAATTACCTACTTACACCCCTCTATAAGTCCTAGAAGTTTGTAGTGGAAATTTCTGAACACCCTGTATATGAAATTTATTATTCATTTATAAATATGAATGTTTGGTTTTCAACACATTTGTAACTCATAAAAACATCTGGATTGTTGTCACTGTAACCTGGTGGTGGTGGTATTACTGTTGTTGGCAGTAGCACAATGACAACATTTTCTAATAATAATTCATCAACAACTGAAATTGTTTATGTTGTTCTATAGTCTATTCTGAGAAACAGTTTGATGATATCTGTAAAACTAATTTTTTGTGTGTCTTAAAGTCTTTATATGTAAAAGATTAATACTTTGTAAAACCACTGTAGTGTAACAATTTGTATTTTTGCACTTGTTGATCTATGTAACTGGTTAGTGCAAGTAAGTAACTTAATGGTGTTAAGCTGGTTATGGCATGTGTTAAGAACAAGTCATGTTTAAACTGAGCTGCAGAGTTACTGAGAAATTACACCATGATCTTGGCTGATTTTACTTATTGAAACAGGCCTAATGTATATTAAAAATTAATTTGGAGAAAATTATCTGCCTTATCCATATTATTTCAAAGTTAATATTTCCAGATTACAACCTGACTATGTCTTGCAAGAAGCAGCATCTGCTTACTACAATAACAGCCAAACAATAATTTAGTGATCACAGAGTTAAGTAAAAAATATTAATTTTGTTTCGTCTACCAGCTCTTACTCATACAAGTGTGCAGTTATTACATGAACATAGGGAAAGATAGCAGTTTGCGAAGTTTGTAGATTAACATAATTCTATGATTACTGTAATCAGCAGAGCAAGGAGGCAGGCTAGATTTGGCACTGTGAAAAAAAAGTCATGTGTTTCTCAACCAATGGTTCCCTGTATTTAAAAAGTATTGTACTTAATTCCCACAATATATGCATAGCTCTCTGCATACAGCCTATTCTATTACCTGTGTTTACTGTTCTCATTTCTTCTGTTGTAGCTTTTAGGGCAACTACCATTTTCAGCCACACTAGATGGCTGCTGAAGTTTCAAGTTTTTTGTCATTTAATTCATGTGAGTATCTAAATACATATTATGGTCCATTACCCTTCAGTCTTATTTTATGCAAACATTCCTTCCCTCTCCTATAGCCTACCCTCTTGCTCCCCAAGTACAATTATTCCAAACAACTGCCCTACATCATAGTCTGACAAACGTAATTTAAATGTGGAGATGTTTCATGCTAGAAGTTAGCACAAGTTTTTAGCAAGGCGTTTGCTACACAGGTAGTAATTATCCATCAATTTCACTTTACCACCTTTAGTTGCATCAGGAGCTCTACATTTGTGATGTTGACATACAGATAGTCTTCTTTCAATGGATGTTACTCAGTGTGTATAATGATTTTGCCCTTTACCCACATAGTTTTGAACAAATCATGGCTCCACAACTAAGAACCATTAATCACCACAACATGCAATACTGAAACGTGGAGAAACAGATTTTTGGACAAAATTTTGTGTAAACATGTGGTGTGGACTCTTTGATCAAAACCTCAATGATTCTCTTTTATTTGGTGTTGTTCTAAATGGAGCACACCCACTATCTGATCTAAAGTATCCATACACCAATTAGTGGACATTAATATGGGATATGACCACACCTCATCTTCATGACATCTTGAACTCTGCTGGTGACACTTTCAATGAGGTGTCACAATATATGTGGAGGATTGGTAGACCATTCTTCATCAACAACTGAAACCAGAGAAAGTAGTGATGCTGGATGCTCGGTTCAGCAGTGAAGCTGACATCCTAATTCATCCATTGGGTTCACATCAGGACTCTGGGCAAGCCAGTCCATTTCAGAAATGTTACTATCTACAAACCATTGCCTTACAGATGCTGCTTTATGACAGGGTGCATTGTCATGGTGATGCAATCAATCATTGTCTGTGAACTGTTCCTGTGATGTATGTAGTACACAACGCTTTACCATTCCACATTTAGCATTTTCTCATGGGTGATAAGAGGACCATGTCCTAACCACAAAAAATATCCCCATACCATAACCCCATCTTCTCTGTATTTTACTGTTGGCACTAGATATGATGGCATTTCAAAAATTCAAGCCCTTCCATTGGCTTTTGTAACTGCTCCTTCTATTGAAATTGTTCATTGATGAAGTTCGTGCTCTGACCAGCTAGTGGTAGAATGTCTGTATACTGTCTGATAAGGAACGTTACAAGAGAAGTCTGTCCTGCTGCACTATATTCATGCTGAGTGCGTATTAATTGTACCGGCGAGCTCAAATAATCATATGCTCCCCAACGTGTACGAGCACAGCTACACGTATGCAGTGTTCTGTTACTAAAGTGTATTGTTGCACTGATAAAATGTTTCATAAGATTGTACACTCCTGGAAATGGAAAAAAGAACACATTGACACCGGTGTGTCAGACCCACCATACTTGCTCCGGACACTGCGAGAGGGCTGTACAAGCAATGATCACACGCACGGCACAGCGGACACACCAGGAACCGCGGTGTTGGCCGTCGAATGGCGCTAGCTGCGCAGCATTTGTGCACCGCCGCCGTCAGTGTCAGCCAGTTTGCCGTGGCATACGGAGCTCCATCGCAGTCTTTAACACTGGTAGCATGCCGCGACAGCGTGGACGTGAACCGTATGTGCAGTTGACGGACTTTGAGCGAGGGCGTATAGTGGGCATGCGGGAGGCCGGGTGGACGTACCGCCGAATTGCTCAACACGTGGGGCGTGAGGTCTCCACAGTACATCGATGTTGTCGCCAGTGGTCGGCGGAAGGTGCACGTGCCCGTCGACCTGGGACCGGACCGCAGCGACGCACGGATGCACGCCAAGACCGTAGGATCCTACGCAGTGCCGTAGGGGACCGCACCGCCACTTCCCAGCAAATTAGGGACACTGTTGCTCCTGGGGTATCGGCGAGGACCATTCGCAATCGTCTCCATGAAGCTGGGCTACGGTCCCGCACACCGTTAGGCCGTCTTCCACTCACGCCCCAACATCGTGCAGCCCGCCTCCAGTGGTGTCGCGACAGGCGTGAATGGAGGGACGAATGGAGACGTGTCGTCTTCAGCGATGAGAGTCGCTTCTGCCTTGGTGCCAATGATGGTCGTATGCGTGTTTGGCGCCGTGCAGGTGAGCGCCACAATCAGGACTGCATACGACCGAGGCACACAGGGCCAACACCCGGCATCATGGTGTGGGGAGCGATCTCCTACACTGGCTGTACACCACTGGTGATCGTCGAGGGGACACTGAATAGTGCACGGTACATCCAAACCGTCATCGAACCCATCGTTCTACCAGTCCTAGACCGGCAAGGGAACTTGCTGTTCCAACAGGACAATGCACGTCCGCGTGTATCCCGTGCCACCCAACGGACTCTAGAAGGTGTAAGTCAACTACCCTGGCCAGCAAGATCTCCGGATTTGTCCCCCATTGAGCATGTTTGGGACTGGATGAAGCGTCGTCTCACGCGGTCTGCACGTCCAGCACGAACCCTGGTCCAACTGAGGCGCCAGGTGGAAATGGCATGGCAAGCCGTTCCACAGGACTACATCCAGCATCTCTACGATCGTCTCCATGGGAGAATAGCAGCCTGTATTGCTGCGAAAGGTGGATATACACTGTACTAGTGCCGACATTGTGCATGCTTTGTTGCCTGTGTCTATGTGCCTGTGGTTCTGTCAGTGTGATCATGTGATGTATCTGACCCCAGGAATGTGTCAATAAAGTTTCCCCTTCCTGGGACAATGAATTCACGGTGTTCTTATTTCAATTTCCAGGAGTGTAATATTATTTGGTTTGAAATAAATGTCAAACATGGTAAATTCACATTATGCTGTTTTATTATAGTCTAAGCACATTCTATCATTGTCTCAAAGAAGTAACCTTTCCCTAAGCTGGGTGGAATTAGTTACGTAAATTTCAGTCAAAGAGTTTGCAATAAGATCCAGATTTCACCAGTTGCTTTAATGAAAACTAAGTATTTTCTCACAATTCGATAATAATATTCACTTCCCTTATCGTTAAATTACTAACAGTCTATCACTTTGGGACAAAGTTCAGTCTTCCATTGATAATAATCAATTTAAGACAAATTTCGGTTCTTTTCCTATCTTGACTTTACGCAATAATATACTCAAAGTTTCTGATCTACCTATTTCAAGCTTAATGATTTCTAGCAGATTGTAAATCTCCAAAATGTGAAAAAAATCTCATATCACCTATGTACAAGAGCACACATTAAGTTACAACACGACCGAGCAAGTGCTAGAAGCACATTAACAATGTATAACTTTATCTTCTGTATTCCATGGTGTCCTCAAAGAGTACTCACAAGGAGTATACTTTGAGGTCACTTGTTCTACTCTGTGATCAATGAGTGCACTACTTTGCGATCTACTTTTACTTTAATTTGATACAAAAGGGATTCTATTTTACTTTCTTTTGCAAAAATACTAAGTTACTTTATACTAGACTCCTTTTCTATTTCTTTTTACATTGTTTCCCTTCAGTATGCTTGCTACTATTCAAGTGATGCTATCACAGTGGGACTTTATTTTCTTTTTTTATGAAATTTGGATCTTAGGTTTTGGGCTTGTATTGGGTTTTGGGTACTATTTTTATATTTTCATCTTTAGTCCAAGGGAATGGCGCTACACTTTCCTCAGTATAGTGTAACTAATTACTCCAAACCAGTCATCCATCCATTTCTAGTCATCCACTTTCCAGTAATGTCATTCTTCACACAACGTCAAGTGTCATTTAGCAATGAATACAGAAATATGTGGCTTTGGCTTATAAGGAGCAGCTTTTCCACTGTAGCCCATACTTTGTGATACCCCAGGTGCAGTCATTGTGTTAGCTGACCTGTTGATAGCACTTTGGAACTGATTTCATGTGATGTTTTACAGCCAACCTACTCAACTCTTGAATTCCCTGTCCATCAGTACATGAGTCCTGCCTGGTGTAATGTTTAGTCGTAATTGATTCTTCACATTTCCATTTCACAATCACATTACCAACAGCCATATTGGGCAGCTGTAGAAGGATGGAAATATACATGATGAATTTGTTACTCAGGACACATCCAATGAGTAATTCACATTCAAAATCATTGAGCTCTCTTGACTGACCCACACTTCTGTGACTGCTTCTCTCCTGACAACACAACACTTCCTGCCTCCTTTTATACTGGCGGGTCTGCATCTTGTGAACCTAGTAGTCAATTCCACATTACAAAGCAGTGTCTGGATATATTTTATCAGATTGTATACTTGCAATTTCTCTAAGTTGAACTCTCACCATTGCTGGAAATTGTAGCACATCTTAATTTCTGCAGGAAGTGGTTTCAACATGATAAGGCATACTGCAGTTGACAGTGGTTATCTGGAATCATCTCCATACTGCGAGTTGCAACATATTTTTTTTGCAGCTAATTTCAGCTGAAAAATTTGGAATTTTTTGTTGGACATACTGGAATATTCAGCCCATATAGTTTCATGCAGTTTCAATGGGTGGTGGTGATTAATGGAGGTGCTTTCCAAGCAGAGAACCGTCATTGAGTTTGTTTTGTATGGAAAACAGAGCATTTCAGATATTCAAAGGTGCCTGGCAGTGAACAAAAGCATGATGAATTGTTGTCTGAGATCTTTTTCATCATCATAACAAGATCACACAAACCTGATAGATCTTCTGTGTGCTGGCTGGTTGCACACAGCTGGTACTCCTGCAATATTAGAAGGTGTGGGCACTCTCATTTGAGGTGATCAGTGAATCACAATGGAAAACCTTGCTGCACCAATGGACATCTCTGTTGGTAGCGCTGACACACTTGTCCACCAGTAGCGGTACTCAAAGGTGTGTACCAGCTGGATCCCTCGCTGCCTCACCGACGAATATAAAGAGCAATGAAGGACCATCTGTGTGGAGTTGCTTATGCATTGCAAGGCTGATCATGACATTTATTTGTTGGACACTGTCACAAGCGATGGAAGATGGGATCATCACCCTCTGCTGATAAAGTCATGATTATGGTTTTCTGGGATTCTGAAGGGGTTATTTTGTCTGATGTTCTCACTCATGGTGAGATCAACTCAGAAGTGTAGAGTGCTATCCTCAGGAAATGGAAGACAGGACCTCAATGTGTTCATCACCACAAAAATGTAAATAGCTTCTCGTTCTCCATCACAATGAAAGGCCTCACTCAAGTCTGCACACTTGAGAGGAGTTCATGACACTTCATTGGTCTGTTCTTCCTCATCTCCCCCCCCCCCCCCCCCCCCCCACCCCAGAGCCCTTATCTTGCAACTTGAGACTTCTATCTGTTTGACCCAATGAAGGATGCATTCTGTGGGAAGAAGAACATGGTTGATGAGGAGATTATTTATGCAGCAAGATGTAGGCTCAGATGTCGACCTGTAGAATGGTACCATGCAGACATACAGGCTCTCCCACTAAGGAGGCGTAAGGCCGTCACATAGAATGGTGATTATGTTGAAAAATAGGATCAGCAGTAAAAAGAGTGGTGAATACTTTGATTTATTGGAATCCTGAATAAAACAAACCTGCATTCAGAAAAAAAAGGTGCTGCATTATTTATTGACTGCCCCATGTACATATCCTGGTTAACTGAACTGGAGGAAGTAAATGTTTCCCAGTCTTCTTCTTCTTCTTCTTCTGGGGACAGGTACTTCCTGACTTTCTGCCTCATTAAGTGGATGAATTGGACGATCTGCTGTCCCATCTCTTAGGTGATCATCCAGTTAGTCATTTCCCCTGCAATATTCATGTTTGCAAATTTATCTTGTACAGGTGCTGTTTTTTCCTCCTAGGCAATCATTTTCGAATAAAATCAGTCTTGGTTGCAAAATTATTTAATATCAGTGACATGTTTCACCCTCCTGGGGCATCATCATATTGTAAGTAGCTATATATATATATATATATATATATATATATATATATATATATATATATATATATATATATACACACACTCCTGGAAATGGAGAAAAGAACACATTGACACCGGTGTGTCAGACCCACCATACTTGCTCCGGACACTGCGAGAGGGCTGTACAAGCAATGATCACACGCACGGCACAGCGGACACACCAGGAACCGCGGTGTTGGCCGTCGAATGGCGCTAGCTGCGCAGCATTTGTGCACCGCCGCCGTCAGTGTCAGCCAGTTTGCCGTGGTATACGGAGCTCCATCCCAGTCTTTAACACTGGTAGCATGCCGCGACAGCGTGGACGTGAACCGTATGTGCAGTTGACGGACTTTGAGCAAGGGCTTATAGTGGGCATGCAGGAGGCCGGGTGGACGTACCGCCGAATTGCTCAACACGTGGGGCATGAGGTCTCCACAGTACATCGATGTTGTCGCCAGTGGTTGGCGGAAGGTGCACGTGCCCGTCGACCTGGGATCGGACCGCAGCGATGCACGGATGCACGCCAAGACCGTAGGATCCTACACAGTGCCGTAGGGGACCGCACCGCCACTTCCCAGCAAATTAGGGTCATTGTTGCTCCTGGGGTATCAGCGAGGACCATTCGCAACCGTCTCCATGAAGCTGGGCTACGGTCCCGCACACCGTTAGGCCGTCTTCCGCTCACGCCCCAACATCGTGCAGCCCGCCTCCAGTGGTGTCGCAACAGGCGTGAGTGGAGGGACGAATGGAGACGTGTCGTCTTCAGCGATGAGAGTCGCTTCTGCCTTGGTGCCAATGATGGTCGTATGCGTGTTTGGCGCCGTGCAGGTGAGCACCACAATCAGGACTGCATACGACTGAGGCACACAGGGCCAACACCCGGCATCATGGTGTGGGGAGCGATCTCCTACACTGGCCGTACACCACTGGTGATCGTCGAGGGGACACTGAATAGTGCACGGTACATCCAAACCGTCATCGAACCCATCGTTCTACCATTCCTAGACCGGCAAGGGAACTTGCTGTTCCAACAGGACAATGCACGTCCGCATGTATCCCGTGCCACCCAACGTGCTCTAGAAGGTGTAAGTCAACTACCCTGGCCAGCAAGATCTCCGGATCTGTCCCCCATTGAGCATGTTTGGGACTGGATGAAGCGTCGTCTCACGTGGTCTGCACGTCCAGCATGAACGCTGGTCCAACTGAGGCGCCAGGTGGAAATGGCATGGCAAGCCGTTCCACAGGACTACATCCAGCATCTCTATGATCGTCTCCATGGAAGAATAGCAGCCTGCATTGCTGCGAAAGGTGGATATACACTGTACTAGTGCCGACATTGTGCATGATCTGTTGCCTGTGTCTATGTGCCTGTGGTTCTGTCAGTGTGATCATGTGATGTATCTGACCCCAGGAATGTGTCAATAAAGTTTCCCCTTCCTGGGACAATGAATTCACGGTGTTCTTATTTCAATTTCCAGGAGAGTGTGTGTGTGTGTGTGTGTGTGTGTGTGTGTGTGTGTGTGTGTGTGTGTGTATATATATATATATATATATATATATATACTCTCCTGGAAATATAAATATAACTCATCCATCATGAAGCCATATAAAATGGAAAATAAATGCAGCACCAACTGGATATGTAATCCATGCATCACAAAATCATTGCCACATTCAAGGTTATAATAACAAAATGAAACATAAGAAACTGTAACTACTTCAGATTCAATTGTACTCAAGCTATGTATACAACAGTAGCTTCAAACATGACCTTCTAAATGACCGGTTATGATGTGTGGCTTCCAGCTCCCAGGTTCCAACAAAAAAATACATTTCCCTAGTCTTCATCTGAACTTCCTTTTATTTAAAGAAACTGCAGGTTGTATAACACTGGATTGAAAAGGGTGAGTGGATGATTCAGTATGTCCCAAAACTCACTCCACTGTGTTTTTCATTCTACGTTGAATCTTGTAATTGAGTGAAGTGATAAGATAAAATACTGAACTCATTTTGTATAAAGGAAAAATTCTCTAAACTTAGGCCACAGTTAAGTAAAGGTAGCAAAAGGTTTTGTTTAACTAACAACAATGAACAAATCAAAGAAGAACTGAGAAAACATATCTGTATACAACTACATATTTCTTCAGCCAGCAGAGAGAAGAAAATGGTTGAGAATGGGAACCAATATGAAAGTCTTCACAGTTGTTGATTGGAGGGTCACATTTCAAGAAAGAATGAAAAGTAATAAGGAATGATAGAGCAGCAACAGATGAGATATGGAAATCTGAGGAACAAAGAATAGGATAAAAGTAGAAGAAAGGAAGTGAGAAACAATGTTTAGGTGTGTCAAAGATAGACAGTTACAGACAAAAGGTAAATAAAACTAATTGCAGAAAAGAAGAATACAAAAGAAGAGAAAGGATGAAAAAGTTTGGATGCCAAAAATATTATCTCACACAAAAGTGTTCTGCTGTAGGTTTGGCATTGTTGGTCATATTTGTGAAAACTAAGTAAAAATAAAACAAGAAAATACAGTAATTTCCAATGATATTTAACATGTATTTGTTATATGATTCATGCTTTATCTGTCAAGTTTAAACTTTGCTTTAAGCAGTAACCCTAAAAAATTATTAGATTTTCTTCTTGACAATCTCTAGCATGAATGCTTTTCATCCTCCCTTGCTTCTGTTCTTATATTTTGTTCATCAAACCCATTTCGCTATCAAAATATGTTCTGGCTTACCGACATCCATAGCTGTTCTCTGAAAACTACTGTGGAGAGTATGAGAGAGAGTATTTCCGATTATAGCAATTATTATGGCTTCCTCCCATTCAATTTACATACTGAACACAGTAAGAAAGATTGCTTAAATGCTTCTATATGTGCTGAAATTATTCTAAGCTGGTCTTCATTATCCTGTGGCAGTGACACATAGGTGGTTGCAGTGTATTCCAAGATTCATCACTTAAAGTGGATTTTGAGACTTTGTAAGTAGGCTTTCACAGGATAGTTTGTGTTTACCGTCAAGTGTCTCACAGTACAAGGTTTTCAGCATCTCTGTAATGCTCTCTCATGGGTCAAAGAAACTTGCAACCATTCATGCTGTCCTTCTTTATATAAGTTAAATATTCCATTTAGTCCTATTTGGTACAGGTTTAACACATTTGAGCAGTAGTCTAGGATGGTTCACACAAGTGATTTTTAGGCAATCTACTTTGTAAACCACCTGAATTTTCCAAGTATCCTTGAGTCACTGTTTGATGTTATTTAACTGAACATCTTGGCCCTGTTCTACCTCCAAGTCACTGAATAACATCTCACTCAGGACTGTAAAACTCACTCAGGACTGTAAAAACCCATGCAGTTCTTTGAATGACTTGTGGTGGCTCACACTGGAATATATGACTAAGAGGATCAGCAATTTGGTTATCAAAACCATTAATACGTCTAATTTGACAACGGAAGTCAGAAATCATAACAGCTGAGCATCAAACCCAGTTTTTGGGGCCAGTCCAATACTCAGGTCAAAGCTTTATTATCTGTATCTAGCTTCAGTTGTTTGTGCTCGGGAGTGAATTTAAATTTCTCAAAGCTGAATAAGAGTGCCGAAGCCTCCAGTTAATAAACTGAATATTTAATTTCAGTCAATGATAAGGCTCTTGAAGCATAGGCTACCATTATACTCCTGAAGTAATACAGTGGCTAATCCAGAATTAGAGGTGACAATCTGGAGAGTAAATTTATGTTCAATGTCAGGAATAACAAAGACAGGAGAATTAATTGTGGCCTTTTTCAAAGTATCAAAGGTGGGCTGCTTGCTGTCAGTCTACTGAAATTCTTCTCTCTCATGGTGTAACTGATTTAAAAGTACAGTCAGTTTAGTAAAATTGGTGACAAAATGTCTAAAAAAAATTACCATGCCAACAGACCTAGCCACACCTTTCTTATCCTTGGGTGGAGGGAACTGATATATTCCAATATCAACTTTTGGTTCAAGGACCTGTAATCCAGCCTGAGACTGACTTCCGCCACTGGGCTTTGGCACTAGAAAAACAGATCAATAGTCATGAATAATTCCTTTGTTTTAGGAGGTGACAGAAGAAAGAGAGCTCAATGGACAGGAATTTCATCTTCAAGCTGAACTTCATACTTCATTCTATTAGTGACCTCTAATTTTTTTGTCAGGACAATGGGAAAATTATCAAGTAATTTAAGCAATTGTTGGGTTGGTATTTTTTTCAGATGAGCCACCTTAAGAAAAATGACCTTTTCTTGAACTTTACAAACACCTTGAATATAATTTTGAGTATACAAAAAAATATCCTTTTTAAGGCTGGAAATAAAAATAAAAAATAAAAAAGACTGTTTACTCGCGTAATGTAAAATGCACTCTGTTTTCTTTATGAAGTTGCAGTCGAGCTAGATGTCAGTGGACAATCCCTTGACAACAGTACAGTTTGTTAGCCACGACAAGCCATCAACACCTAAACTGACACTGATCTCCCCTACTCCAGGCAGAGAAATAATTGTAAGCAAAGAAATCTACAAATGTGAGCATGTTTACAATACCAATGATAAATAAGCAGAGGAATATTACTGTCTTAGTCAAGCAAGGCACTTGCTGGTTCACAGTTTATAGTGGCACACACAAAGGGTAAACCCACACTATAAACAGCCTTTACCTTATTGCAGCCCTTCAGTGGCCCTCTGCGACTCCTACTATAAGCTGTTGACCAATGGTATCAACCCTTCTTTATGTTGTCTTGTTGTACTGGACACTCACAAACTAGAAGACCTGATTGATTGCAGCAGAAACCAGCTCTATTATCAGATTTGAACTGTTTTCCCTTATTATCAGCTGGCATGTCTGTTTGGTGACAAAAGCAAAGAGCTAAAACTTGCATTCACAAAAGCCACACTTTTTGTCACTAAACAAGATGTTTTCTACACCCAGTACTATTTTATCTAGCTCAACAAAAGTGTCCAGCTTGTTAGTGAGTAGTATTCAGGAACAGTTTTGAGAGTGCATAGTTTTTAGGATATTACTACCCACTTCCTGTTCAGTAATCCTAAGGCAAAGAGCCAACATGACTTTTCAAACATAGTCAATACAGCATGATACGAATGGCTTTTTATGATTTTGAACACAATAAAAATGTTGACTGATCTATTTATGTGAGTCAACCACCAATTCAACCATATCAAGAGCTTCAGAAATAATTATGCTCAATCTACCACAGGTTTACAGATAAATAATTTGGAATATTGCTGAATGGGCAATTTGAAGAACCTCAAACAGATTTTATAAATTAACAGATAACCACAAAATGTGTACCACCTCAACACTTTATAACAAATCAAAATTTACAGCAACTTCCCGTGTTATTCAAAGGTTTGGATTCCACCTTAATTTCTGCAATGTTTATTCCAGTTTTCAGCTATAAAGTCTGAGAATCATGTTTCTCATATAATTATGCAATTTATTGGCGCATCTACAAAATTTTACACATTTATAAATTTGTCCATAATGTAATAAGGTTTTACCATCTTTCTGTATGATAATGTTGTGCTACAAAAATTAGTAATCCTGCAGGTTTTGCTACACAATAACCTAGATTCAAAATAGAATATGTGGACTCCATCTATGCAAAAACTTTACCTAATTTTTATTTTTGTTCTGTATATTACTCATAACTAATGCTAGTCATGAAGGGTCACTTTAAAATGGGACACATCACTGAGGATAGTTCTGCTCTAGTCAATGAGATTCCAGGCCAAAGACATATCTGGAGACGCCTTCATACCTGCAAAAGAAGTTGCTAATCTCTCTCTTTATGTTTGACCTTAACTGGTAAGCTCTTGTGGTGTCATATCATCTAAGTGAAAAATCAGGTAGGATTTCATTATGATTCTGTCCTGCGACCAGCATTGGGCCTGATTTTGTAATACTCTTTTCACACAATATTTTGTATGTCATACAGACTTAATAATGATTTTGCAATGAAACTCCCGTTCATGACCTTCATTACAGTTTTATGTACTTTGACCCACATTATATAGCCAAAAATGTATATGAAACTCCACCTCTTCCTGTAGGTAAAGGTTCAAATATATTGACTGTTAAATCACATAGAGCCATTGGTATTACTGGATAAATTTTATGAGTCACTTGAGTATTCTCTTTTTTAACCTTCTGACACAGTCTTAAAATCCTCCTTACTTCTACTTAAGTTCTTAAAATATCAGAATTTTGTCATATAGTTAATACATTTCCTTATCCCAAAACAACCATAGCCCCTATGTAAAAACCAAATAAGATCTTCTACTGCTATTTGAAGAATACACATGTTCCAATGATGTAAGACCTCTGACCTAACAATATTACTGAAATACCCATTAGACTCTAGTCCTTCTTTGGTTTTTCTAGCAAGAAGTCATACCCCATTATTGGCATAACTAATAGCCATAAAGTTGTCTGTAAATGTTATTCCATGACTTTCTATACTACTTGCCCTACTCATACCAAGGGACACTCAGGAAACTGCATCACATGTGGTATTTGGTGGCCCTATTATGTAAATTACTTGTAATCCGAACTTTTGTAAAAATAGGACCAACATCATTACTTAACTATGCAATAGCCTATTTTCCATTAAAAATGCTAAGGCTTGACAGTCTGTGTGTATTATTAGTTTTGATTCCAATACCAGAATTCAGAATTCCTGTAAACACCAAATGACTGTCAATAATTCCCTTTCTGTAGCAGTGTAATTCAGTTCATACTTAAGAACACTTCTACTAGCAAACACTATTGTATTATGTTCTTTTTCTTTACAGATCCCATTCCCCTTGAAACAATTTGCAATCAAGCCAAAATTCTGAGATATCTCTGGTTAACTTTTGGATGACTTAAGACTTTGGAGGCCAAGTCTGAACATATCTCAGGCAGTAACTTTGTGTTGGAAAGACTACACCTGTGTGTAAACTAGGTCTTGATTTTCTTGACATGGGAGCCACCTATTTCTCAAAAACTGGACTCATATCATATGAGAACAATGTGTGCATATCTTGCTACTAGTCCCTTGCCTGGTGCATTGTCAAGTTCTAGTATTATTTCGAAAGAAATGTTAGTGAAAGTAACAGCTGCTTTCATGGATGGATGAGCCTATATGATCACTATAACATGCTTTCATGTGTGTACTCATTATACTTCACAGTTTGCTGTTATTCTGCTACAAATATATCACATTTGTTGAGTGAGCAAGAAATTCTTTGTTCTTCAGAGGATGAACTTGCTGAATAACTCACCTTGCAATTCCATCTTGTTACAATAACTATAATTTCTGTCATCAGTATTTTAAAATCTGTAATCTATCAAAAAACTACAGGAAATTTGAAAAATAAGTCTTGAAGCTTGGTCATTTTCTTGTATGTATTACTCATGAAGATACATCATTCATATATGTCCAGTAATACTTCAAATAGTGGCATAAATGTTCAGTTTCCAATACTCTTTTAAGTGGCAGGTCTCTCAGGTGCTAAAATCTTGGCTTCCAGAAGAGCTTGCTTAATTCTACTGAATGCTTCAGTGGCACTATCAGCCCATCTCTACTTCGATCATCATTTTAGTAGGTGTAGGAGTTGTGGATTCTTCATTGATTATCCTTTACTAAAATGTCCATAGAAGCTAGCTAACCCTAAAAATGAACAGAATTGTTTTACATTCCACAGTTCTGAGCAGTCTTTATGCAAGGGCACCTACCAGTAGCAGGGTGTTCAATCCATGGAGCTAAAGAAGGTAGCTTGTTTAGAGTTTGATAATAATTCTTCTACACTTACAGGCCTATCTCTCTCTGTTTCAGAAGTATTTATTTAAAATTTGGCCATCCAACACCAGGTGAATGCTTCATGCAGGTTTTGTATATACTTTATTATATGCATTTATGGTGAATTAAATAGTGCCATTGTCAACAATTTTTTCTGTGTGTTCCTTGGTGGCTGCACAAAGACTCAAGAGAACAGTACACTGTTTGGGAAAAAAACACTTTTGATCTTCCAGCTTACATTCACATACACCAATTACCCTAGTTGATTTGAATGTTTCTTTATATATGAGTATTAGATTTTGTAACTCCTTCTTCTGCTCCATTGTTAGTATTTCAGATTCCAGAAACTTCCTTAATAACTTCTACAAATTCTCTCCTGCTGTACTCCGATCTTCCAGTACTACCATACAACCCATTGCTTAAAAAGGATCAAATTATTTTGAAATGGTGTTCTATAGGTAGTTTTTTGACTATTCCATCATACTCTGTTTGCATCAAAATGAAAAGACATTTTACTGGAGAGTAGTCAGTACAGACCTAAAGTTACATCTAAGTTTACATTTGGCACAATTAACAAAGTCTGATGGAAAGTAAAGGCATTAAATGTCAAGGGTAATCATATTTCCTTCCTTATAGATTTTGATTTACTTCCAGTTATGCCTAAAATACAGACTCCAGTTCCAGGTAGTGTTGGGCACACGTACTTGTTTCAAAGAGTTAAAGTTAATTTGTGCTATGTAATGTTCATCTCTCTACTTGAGCCTAAGTGAATATCTACATCCAATTCAAAAACTTTCCCTGAGACTATGGTTTTGTTTGTTCTTCATTATCACTGTTTTCTTCTTCAAACAACCACTCATTAAATAGTGCCATTGTCAATCATTTTTCTGTGTGTTCCTTGGTGGCTGCACAAAGGCTCAAGAGAATAGTGCACAGTCAGCTAGCTTCTCTAAATGCTAGCCATCTACTGCATTGTTGTATTCTAGAGGCTGTTCCATATCACGAAATGTGCATTGCCTTCTGATGAGCAATTAAACTGTCAACATACTAGTACTAACATTGTTAACAGCAAATTTCTGTGTATGATTATGCCTTTGACTGCTTCTGCTATGGTTATTATTATTATCAGTATTGTTATTGTTATTTATCACTTAACAATATTTATTTTAAGATTTTTCTGAAACTAGGGTCAACAATAGTTTCCCTTAGTAATATTATCTTGACTGCTTTCTCCCTGTGTATAATCCCCATGTTCTTTGTTTAATGCATCCAAACCCTCAACAAAAATTAACAAATCATTTACTATTGTCCAGCCATGATACCATATCTCTCTCTCCTTACATGATAAAGCTGCTATGAACTAAAACTTTACTCAGGTGGCGCTCTTCTACCAGATCATCTAAGTATTTATACAAGGGATGACTGAAAAGTAATGCCTCCACCTTCATAACCGTTCAACAGTTAGCAGCATTGGTATGCGGCAGGTACTGGCTTGTTCTGTAGCCTCTTCTCTACAGCTCCAGTTGGCAGTAAGCCTTAGCATTGAACAATTGTTTTGTTACAGTGTAAAGTAAGGAACCCTGCACAGACAGTCGGACAATGCGATTTGAGCAACGTGCAGTCATTGAATTCTTGACAGCAGAAGGTGTCAACTCAAAGGAGATTAATCAGAGAATGAAAGCAGTTTATGGTGATTGTGTTGATGTGAGTACTGTGCATTGTTGGGCGAGTAAGTTTGAAGATGTTGAAGCAGGAACATCTGACCTGCATGACAAACAAAGAGTTGGACATCCTGTGACAGCAACCACCAAGTTTCAAAAGCAAAATGTTGACAGATTGATTTAGGATGATCGCTGTATCACTCAGAGAGAAACTGCAAGCACAATTGGCATTTCACAAGAATGTGTGGGTCACGTTATTGCTTTACTTGGCTATTGGAAGATCTGTGCATGAGGGGTACCCTGGATGCTGACTCCTGAAATGAAAGCACACGGACTAGAAATTTGCCAGGAACTTCTCTTGCATTATGAGAATGAAGGTGATACCTTCCTCTATTCAATTGCAACAGGAGACGAAACATGGGTACACCATTATGACCCAGAGATGAAATATCAGTCGCTGGAATATCAACGCAAAGACTCACCCCAGAAAAAGAAATTCAAGACACAGTCCTCAGCCAGAAAAATCATGGCCGCAGTGTTCTGGGACTCAAATGGTGTTATCCATATTGATTTCCCTGACCATGGAACAACAATAAATTCAGAGCATTACATCACAATGCTGCAAACTCTGAAACAACAGCTAACAAGGGAAAGGGAAATGTTTTCCTGCAGCATGACAATGGCAAACCACATATTTCACGTGCCACCACAGCAGAACTTCAGAGAGTGAACCTCACCATCGTACGGCATCCTCCATACAGTCCAGATATAGCACCGTCTGACTTCCATCTGTTCCTGATAATGAAAGACAATCTGCGGGGACATCATTATGCTTCTGATGAAGATATTGAGAGAACTTTGAGACTGTGGTTGCAGAAACAGCGTATTGACTTCTTCCATGACAGCTTCAGAAACCTTGTTCATTGTTGGCAGAAATGTATCCAATTGGCTGGTGATTACATGGAAAAGTGAATATTGGTAATTAAAGATCACATTCTAAGGATTATTTCTGCATTTGATTTATTAAAATATTCCCATCCAAACCCAATTAGTAAAGGTGGAGGCATTACTTTTCATTCAACCCTTGTACCTTATCAGGTTCGATTCAATTTACTTCTTATAACTAGCCCAGATACTGCTATAAAACAGTTGTTCCAGAAACTATTATAGTACTTTAGATTGAGTATTTTAGGGGTAATTTTTCTTGAGTACTGGAAGATCAGTAATTCTTCTTAAACTTATCCTGGAAATCTTTCAATGAAGATAATTCTTCTGACTGAGCTGTTCCCCATTCAGATATGTCCCATCATGTATAACTTAGTGCTAAATGAATCATCTTGGAGTCATCCCATCACTTCAGTAATGATTTCAAAAATATTCTTAAAAATATGTATAGGATGCATATCCCCTTTAGACCTAAATTTGGAAAACCGTTTAGATAAGTTTGTTGCTCCTTCTAACATAGTTCCTCTATTAACTCAAATGAATTCCCAAGCCCTCTCTTTTCATTAACCTCTTTCTTAGTTTTGGCTAATGTATGTCAGGTATTTTAGAACTTACTTTCACTACATCTGTATCCCCTGAATAACGAGTATCAACATGTGATTCAGCTAATTGCTGGCCTTCCTTTTCAGTTACCTTACTAGCCTGCTCCTCTAAAGTTGCAACTGTAGAGCCTGAAACTGCTGTTACATCAGAATCTTTCCTCAGTTCTAAATCACTTAACTGGACTCTCATGTCTGAAATCTGTTTATGCACTTTGAAATGTTTCCTCTTTTGGCTGGGATCAGGTACTTTTGAGTTATCTGCTTTATAGAGTTGACTTGTTGGTATTGCTGTAGAAAAGAAATAAATTGAAGTCCTGGTATAACAAAGACTGACCAAGTGGGTAGCAATACCCACATTATTTTATACCACAAGTGATTTGGAGTTTCAGCATTGTTTATTTCCCAAAATATAGGATTGCTGTTGATGTGTTATTAGTTTTCTACTAATTTATATGAGAGAGAATCTGTTGGGAACAAACTTTGAAGAAGCAGACAGGTCCTAGGTTTTATGTTTCATCTCCCAAAAATGCCTGTTCAGTAAAATCTTTCATCTGTTTCAGATCCTTATTTACACCCCTGAGCTGCTTATTAAGTTCATTTCATACCAAATCATGCTGGTGGATCTCATTGGCTTTATAAAAGTTTAAAATTGTATGTAAAATTTGTTGGAAGTCACTTAGTGCACTCATTCTCAAATACTAATCGAATATAGTCTGGGTAATATGTGTGCCATGAGCTATGGTGACTCAAGATATAACACAGCTTTTAACTGGAATATTTAGCTTAGTGTGTCAAACTTTAAGCATACGGTTTAACAACCTAATAGGTAGATTATGACAACATTTAAACTTTTTAAATTCATTCAGTAACTACATGAAACATTGATACCAAATTTTTGCTGCCCTGGGAACCATATGATAGACATCTTGCGCTGGGACGCTACCCTGGGGTAAACATTTGTAATATAGATTTTTCGCTGTATACTACAGTGACTGATAATTTTAGGTAAATTGTCGGCTCTGTCAATAAATATTGAAATTAACTTGTCTGAAAATAGATTAGTGATGGGTGGTGCAGTTCAATGCACCCACCCCCTCCTCTCCCCTCTATTTGACAACCAGATGTAGGTCACCCTTGCAGCCTGAACTAGGGCTATATCTCTGTTGTGTCATAATGGAAATTGTTTAAGTATAACTGGCAGATGTAACTTTATTTTCGCAGAGTAATATTGTTCATAGCTTGAAAATCTGCACTACATTTTTGTGATTCCCAGTAATAAAATGTGCAAAATAATTAGATAAAAATCACACAGAAAAAAAAAACTGAATAGAAATTGCAGTTCGGTAGGTTCAAGTGAAGAAATTATGGGAGAGAAACTATAATTCAGGGTGGAGTATGATTTTGGGATATAGGGAATGAATTAAATCTCTTTATTCTTTACAAAAACTGTGTATATTGCTGATTTTAGTGCAAAGTAGAAGAAAACAACCAGAAAGAACTTAGTATGGAGGAGGACATAATACGCTATATTTGAGGTATAAATAGCGAATCACTGAATTAAGCACACCTAATGTGTAGTGCGTATGTACCATTTTGCTCTTATGGCTGTAGAATGTGGGGAAGGTTCAGGTGGCATGGACTCAATGAGACATCTACAGTGTTGCAGACCCACTGTACGCAACTATCGAAGACAAGGTCAGGAAAAGCACACCTCACCCAAGCTTACACCAGATGGCATTTTATATGATTGTTGTCAGGTGATTTGGGTAGCAACACAAGTACTCTCATGTGTGTGGAGTGTTCTAATGTCTTTTGATATATGACCTTTCTCTATGCTTTGAGTGGCTGATGGCAGTGTTCCTACACCTACTGTAATCTGTGACAAGCAGTGAGCAGGGGTACATGTGTGGTGCCTTGGTTTGTGTACCCCACAGTTACATAGCAGTTCTGAATGGTACAGTTTCTCACTGATGGTTGTCCAGCATTGAATTTGCTGCGCTGTGGGATGTCTACTCATTTTACAGTATGTGGCAGTTAAATGTGACTTTTGTAGTCAACAGTTGTTGCTTGCAGTAGTTGACTCAGGTAGTGGTGCTGCTATTTAGTATTTATTATTTTTGGAAGGTTCTTGTAATATCTTATGTTCATAATGTTTGTGTACTCTGACATATTCAGTGTTTTTATAAATAACTGCACTCTTCAGACAGGAGATCAGTCCTACTCAGGCTACACACTTATGTTCATAATAAATGTGCTTTTTGTGTTAAGTGTTGTATTTTGTTGATGAACCTGCTTTCAGATTTCGACTAGAGTGTTTACAATGTGGCATTCTTTGGTAGAGAGAGTGAGTACTTCAAAACATTCACATCAGCATGGATACAATTAGTCAATGTGAAAGCTGTCACCTACACAGTAAAAGCAGTAATAAATCCCACAGTCCATACTTTCAGGAGACCAACGGATTTCAAGCCAGCAGCAAATCAGATGCATATCAGGCATCCATCAGGGTTGTCCAAAGACGCTGGTCAATGCAAGATAGCAGAATGGGAAGGCATGTAGCAAAAACTGCTATTCTGACTATTTCAAAATATCCATCAGTACATTAAAAAATTTATGCAAACTTATGTGAGGCTATAAACATGTATTGTAATATTGTTAACTCACTGTGTTGCTGTACCTGTGGCATAATTTAGATGAAATATAATTAACATGTCATTATATCTAGTGAATAATTGAAACAAATATTTATCTGCAAAGTTATTAAGTGAAGTACTGGTATTTCAAATATTATTGTAGAATGGCATTTCAGGTGATTTGGCCACAATGGTAATAATATTTTAGCATGCTTTATAAATTTTTTAGCAGAAAATAGACTGAAATTTTGTAATCTTCTTGCAAAACCACTCAAATTGTAAGTTTAAACTTTAAAAAATATCTATGAAGCAATGTATGATAAAACATCTTGTGCATTAAAATGTACACAGGGTGTTCAGAAATTCCCTTTACAAACTTCCAGGACTCGTTGTGGGGTGTGAGTACATAATATTTTGAATAGGAACCCATGCCCAGAAACATACTGTTCCCATGCTACACTTGTTTGAGTTCAGATATGTAACACAGCCACGTCTTCTGCACTAGAAATTGAAAAGACACCAGGTGAGATGGAGAGTGTGTACCAGAACATGCTTTGTAGGTACAGTGTCTGTAACAACATTGGTGGTTGCCACAACAAGCCACTATTTTACTGCATCAGTGCTGTCGTGTGCGTACAGTATGCTGAGTTCTTTTTCGTTTTGGAACTATGTGAATATATAATGTTCAAGTGTTAATACAAAAAAATATGATTAAGAGATAAATGGATTTTTTGTTATGTTTCCTTCCAATTTGTTACTTAATAACTATACTGGAAAAGAAATGAGCATTTGGCGTCATTGGCCAGGAGGCCCCTTACGGGGCAGGTCCAGCCTCCTAGGTGTAGGTCTTATTACATTCGACACCACATTTGGTGGTCTGCGTGCCAGATTGGAATGAAATGATGATGAACACAACACAACACCCAGTCCCTGAGTGGAGAAAATCCCTGACCCAGCCAGGAATCAAACCTGGGCCCGTAGGATGGCAATCCGTCACGCTGACCTCTCAGTTATCGGGGCAGACATAATTGTACTACATCACACTTAATTCAGTTTCTGAAGCAGTGAAATTGCCATACAATGGAAATGGTGCATTTCCAGACATGGGTTCCTGTTCAAAATATTATGTAGTCACTCCCCTCTACAAGTCCTATAAGTTTGTAATGGGAATTTATGAACACCTTATACAGGGCTATTACAAATGATTGAAGCGATTTCATAAATTCACTGTAGCTCCATTCATTGACATATGGTCACGACACACTACAGATACGTAGAAAAACTCAAAAAGTTTTGTTCGGCTGAAGCCGCACTTTAGGTTTCTGCCGCCAGAGCGCTCGAGAGCGCAGTGAGACAAAATGGCGACAGGAGCCGAGAAAGCGTATGTCGTGCTTGAAATGCACTCACATCAGTCAGTCATAACAGTGCAACGACACTTCAGGACGAAGTTCAACAATGATCCACCAACTGCTAACTCCATTCGGCAATGGTATGCGCAGTTTAAAGCTTCTGGATGCCTCTGTAAGGGGAAATCAACGGGTCGGCCTGCAGTGAGCAAAGAAACGGTTGAACGTGTGCGGGCAAGTTTCACGTGTAGCTCGCGGAAGTCGACGAATAAAGCAAGCAGGGAGCTAAACATACCACAGCCGACGGTTTGGAAAATCTTACGGAAAAGGCTAAAGCAGAAGCCTTACCGTTTACAATTGCTACAAGCCCTGACACCCAATGACGAAGTCAAACGCTTTGAATTTTCAGTGCGGTTGCAACAGCTCATGGAAGAGAATGCGTTCAGTGCGAAACTTGTTTTCAGTGATGAAGCAACATTTTTTCTTAATGGTGAAGTGAACAGACACAATGTGCGAATCTTGGCGGTAGAGAATCCTCATGCATTTGTGCAGCAAATTTGCAATTCACCAAAAGTTAACGTGTTTTGTGCAATCTCACGGTTTAAAGTTCACGGCCCCTTTTTCTTCTGCGAAAAAAACGTTACAGGACACGTGTATCTGGACATGCTGGAAAATTGGCTCATGCCGCAACTGGAGACTGACAGCGCCGACTTCATCTTTCAACAGGATGGTGCTCCATCGCACTTCCATCATGATGTTTGGCATTTCTTAAACAGGAAATTGGAAAACCGATGGATCGGTCGTGGTGGAGATCATGATCAGCAATTCGTGTCATGGCCTCCACGCTCTCCTGACTTAACCCCATCCGATTTCTTTCTGTGGGGTTATGTGAAAGATTCAGTGTTTAAAGCTCCTCTACCAAGAAACGTGCCAGAACTGCGAGCTTGCATCAACGATGCTTTCGAACTCATTGATGGGTACATGCTGCGCCGAGTGTGGGAGGAACTTGGTTATCGGCTTGATGTCTGCCAAATCACTAAAGGGGCACATATCGAACATTTGTGAATGCCTAAAAAAACTTTTTGAGTTTTTGTATGTGTGTGCAAAGCATTGTGAAAATATCTCAAATAATAAAGTTATTGTAGAGCTGTGAAATCGCTTCAATCATTTGTAATAACCCTGTATAAAGACCAGAGGCAGTAGCTGTAAAAAGTTAATATTGACTCAGTTCTTGGAGAGGTCTATGTTATGTCATCCTTCAGTCACTAAACCTGTGCCAGTTTGTGGCAAAATAAATAAATTTTTAAAAGTATTTTACTGTTTTGGATACATAATTTTTATTTTAATAACTTGACATGCAGCTCGTGACATATGGAGAGCCCAGAATTCCTTACATTTGGAGATTAATGCTATGAAGAGATACATATCTTATTTCTACATTAGCTGTAATTAAATGTTAAGTACAGATCTGTACCCATATAACACAGTAATGTTTTATCAAGACCCAGTGTAATGGCTGAAAGGTTTGAACTGAGTCGGGTGAGATGATATGATGTGTTTGGCAAATGTGAACTTTTACTAGGACAGCACAGCACTGCAATTGTCCAAGAACAATGAAGAGAAGCTCAGTACTTGGGACAAATTCCAGGTCATGCCAATCAGCAGCAGAAGAAGGGTAAAGAATAGGACCCAACATCATGAGGAAACAATTCAGAATGTTTTGGCCATATGCCAGATTGTGAATTTAAGTGTGACAGTAGCTCACATTTGATGACTGGAGTTGCAGAAGACATGCACCAAGCTCTCTTGGTAAAGGATGTCATTACAACTGAGGAATTCATCAAGTGGTGTGAGTGAACTGAGAAAATGCAACAGAAAGAACTGCTCAAAAAAAGTATGACTAACTTCCAAATGTGGTCCCTAAGGCAGTTGTGGAAGACCACCATGCCTTCACCTCTCTTGTATGCCAAATAGTGAGAGAAGAGGTACAGCATTTTAAGGCAACCAAACCAGAACTGTCAGACTAAGTAAGCATGTATTAGCAGCCATGGATGTTGGCTTGAAACCTTAGGAGATAATAGAGAATATTGAAAAAGAAGTGTATTGATATTTGGCATGAGTCTCCGCCACCAGCTAAACTCAGTGGAAACTCAACTCAGACTTATGCCGCAACCATCAAATGACAACATAGCACCTGACCAAAGTAGGTACAACAATCCCACAGATGTCAAGTATAATGCCCTGTAGAAGACCAGATGTTTGCTGGATGGAGAACAACATGGCAATGTGTTTACATGGCGGATGCCCTTGATACTTTCTACACTATTACAGAGAAAAAGGTAATTTTTGTGAGTGCTGTGTCACCAGACATTAACCACCACAGCAATACTGTTCACACCAGGCAACTGGTGTACCATGGATTAGTTGCTCTCCAACACTCCATAGAAATTCCCATCTCCACCCACTTGACTAGCCACCAACTTCAGGAAAAATAAGCAAGCCAACTATCTATGGAGTTGAGGCCATGACAGATACAAATCCTCCATGGACAACAATCAGCAGTATGACAGTAATCTCACAGACATTGTCTGTCTTCCTTTCATCTAATGTTGGCTGCTCATCAGCATCAGCTAAAGAGGACTATGTTCCATGATGTGAAAGTGATTGTGATGAAAGTCACAAGTGGGAAATAATTCCAGAAAAGAGGAACCTATACTGCATTTATACTATTAGCTGAGAGGTGATCAACATTCTTGTGGTGCCTAAGTTTTGGTTTTCAACATGCAGATAAGACTGAGAAAAATGTAGCTGACAAATATAGACATTAATGAATGACACAAGAAAATAAAGAGAAATTACAAGTAGTATGAGATAGAGTGATACTCACCATAAAAATGACCCAGTGAGTTGCAGACAGGCACAATGGAAAATCTGATACACATGTAGCTATTGGCCAAATCTTTAGCTGGTAGCTGCATGTGTATCAGTCTTGTCATTGTGCCTTCCTGCAACTCAGGAGGTCATCTTTACAGTTATTCCTTATATTGTTTTTATTGCAGCCTGGAGCTCCACTGTTTGATTTTGCCTAATGGGTTTACTTCCATCTCACAACCCTGAGTTATTTTCCTTTGTTATTATCTCTTGGCTTTGGCCGATAGCTGCATATGTATCAGTCTGTTCGTTGTGCCTGTTTGCAAATCAATGGTTCATCTTTATAGTGGGTAGCAGTCTATCCTAGTCCTTATATTGTTGTTATTCCAACATGGAGTTTGCATTTTTTGAAATTCCAAGTAGCTACTTCTTTGAGAACTACAAGCGGGAAGGGATTGTCGAATGCCAGTGAAATCTCATAGAAGGAAGCCATCTGGAGGGGGAATAGAACACAGTTTGTGACAAAGAAGAAGCTGAAAGGAGCAAGAGAAATGCTAAGAAGGTAGATAAATTATCAGGATAAATTCCTGACTAAAGCATTTATACTGATACAAAAAAGATATATGGAGACTTCCATATAATACAGAGGTGATAGTGGGATGGTAAAAATACTGAGGTCCGGACTCTTAATGCAGTCATAAAATCCAATCAAAAATTGAAAAGGCTGACAGCAATTAAAAAACAAGAGCACAGATATAAAAGTTGTTTTAAGAATCTGTTAGTGAAGTCTGTGATATACTACATACTTTGTTGAATTTTAATAGAATTCTAAGTGCTTTTTTTTTTTTTTTTTTTTTTGAAATATCATTTAAGTCAATGGAATAATGACTCATTTCATATCCGAATTTATTTTGTGTTGATTTAATTAAATATTGCATTGCTGTGATGCTGCTATTGAAAGCAAAGTGTCTGATCATTTAAGGAAAGGTACTTATAGGACTGATACAAAAAAGCTAGATATATGGAGACTTCCATATAATACAGAGGTGATAGTGGGATGGTAAAAATACTGAGGTCTGGACTCTTAATGCAGTCATAAAATCCAATCAAAAATTGAAAAACATTCAGCTGAGTGCAAGTCAAAGGACAATGGTGTCATGACAAATGGTCATGAAGAAGTTTTATGACATGGATTCTGTAGCTAATAAAAAAAATTGCACCTTAAATTATGTGGTGCTTGTAGGCAAAATGGTGGAAGAAGTAATGTGATACTCATTTCAAACTGTGTGTAATTTTGAAGAACACCATATTGTCACTTCTTGCAGAAATCCATGTCAGTATCCAAAATAGCAAAGCAGGTATTGTTCTACATATTTTGTCTTATTCCATTCTTTATTGGAGCATCATGCCATGTAAATATTTTAATGTCTGCCATCTTGGTCTCATGATCCCTACTCAATACATATCATGAGACCAGTGCCAGCACTGCGGAGTTAATCTTGGATATTGGCTCTGTAACGTACTCTATCAGGTTTCATGGAAACTCTGCCTGTAATCTGTGATGCCAGTGTAAGCTCTGCAAGCATCTTTGTTTCTCTTTCATGCAGACTATAGCAATGTGTAATGATCAAAGCATCACTCCTCTGAATTATTTTACCACCTGCCTTCAGGATGGCTTGATAAGGAATAGAATTCTAGAAGAAGATACATTAACTTCAGCACTTCTCTTAATGTCTGGTATGCTGTATATCTTAGCCAAAATCATCCCTATGAACCCAAGTCATTGATTTGATTTCCCTACTAATGAGTTGATATATTCATCCTATTACATATTGTAACAATAACAGTAGATTTTTATATGCATACTACAGAAGTTTATTACTGGTCTTACAGTAAGGAATTTTTTCTTTTAGTATGGTGCTATGTTGCATTTATTCACATTCAGAGAGAGTTACTTCTCAGTATAAGTAGTGTAAATACCGTCTATCACTTTGCATTTCCTTGTTATCAATCAGCAATGATATGTTTTGAGACCAAAAGCATCAGCATTGGCAAACCATGTGTGCATGCTGCTGACCCTATGTGGTAAATAAATTATGTGTATTGAGACCATTCGGTAACATCCAAAGCTGCTTCATCTTAAACCCTCGCTGTCCACAGTCAAAAATTCTTGTTAGCAACCACATATATGAGGATGTAGTCCATATGGTTGTATCTTGGTTATTGATATGCGAAAGGGTAAGGTGCTGTGCTTTCTCGAAAACCAGAAGATGAAATCTACATGGTGAGCAGAATCTAGTATTTACAGCATATTCTTGTTAAAGAAGCAAAGTGATTATGATGTGATGATGTGCTGATACTTTCAAGTATGCTGTAGGATCCTAAAATATATGTAAATGTTTGTAAATGGGTACATTCTGTTTTTTACTGTACATTCTAAATTTGCTATTTTCCGGTCCGCGGAAACTGTTCTATGCTATAAATTTAAATATAAGAAAGAGATTAATGTAAAATCTAATAGGAAATCTATCAGGAGCATGCCACCTCTTTGAAAATTGTGGTTTCAGGTCTTATTAGTACTGACAGTGCCTATTACAGCATTATCAATTCGTTAATTTATGCGATTGTCTGATGAAAGCATGTCTGTTGAGGCATCATGTGTGAATGAATTGCAACTGGAGAATTTGATATTTTAGCTTTCTGTCTGTTGTCTTCTCTCCCAACACCAGAATGAACCCTGGGAGGTGGACATAAGGCATTACTTGTTATGCATTTTTATGGCACATGACTGAAAAGTGTTTCAACCAAAGTTAAAAGTCTTGTACATTTGTCACATTTGAACTAAATACATGTAATTTGTCTTTTAAGTGTGATATTTGTGATTATCTATCATGTATGGTGAGCAAAAGTATTCTCATAGTCGTTGAGATGCCCTGCTAAACCCGCAGGACAGGACAGGTAGTTTAAATTGTGGAAAGGGGCCAAAATAAGGGGCTGTCAGTTACACTCGAACATACAACCTTTTAACTGATCAAACATTACAAGAGTGAAAAAAAAAAAACACAATGATAAACTATGCATTCAGTAGTATATGTGAACGCTGTCTGCAAAATGCGTCACGAATATACTTAACAGTAAAGATGTACTAAATTAAAACACAATGCCTCATGCGACAGTCTTATTACATGAACAGTGAAAAGATAGCAAGTAATAAACTTTTTTCCTTTCATCATTCTGTGAAGTTTGTAAGCGAGAAAAAGTTTCGTAAAGGCTTGAAATTATAGGTAAAGTTTGTTACAAATCATTAAGTGCTCTCATTCTCAAATTCTGGATAGCGCGCGCAACAGCTATACATTATACACCATATACATTGCGCAACAAATAGTGTGGAACTACGGATTAAGCACACTGAAGATTGAATAAGCATTGCACTCATTAGGCTTTCCCGGCGAATTAACTGTTCGTACTGTTGTCGGGCCTCCAGCCGGGTGCAGTCGTTTTCAAAAAGAAGACTATTGAGCTTCTACGCCTGTGCCTGCCGAAGGAAATCGTCAAGAAGCTCTGACCTCGAGCTGCTGACCCCCAAGGCTCTAAGGGTTACCAAAGGCGCACAAAAAGGATGTTCCTTTGCGCCCTATCGTCAGCAACATAGGCGCTCCAACGTACCAGCTAGCCAAATATTTAACGGCGGAATGAAGCGCTCATGCTGGGAAATGTCAGCATCACATCAGGAATTCTGTACATTTCATTCAATGGCTGCAGGAACTGCACCTCCATAACCAGGACCTCATGGTGAGCTTCGATGTGGTCTCACTTTTCACCAGAGTGCCGCTTGATGACTCTCTTAAGTTGATTAGGGAGAAATTCAACCCGACGATGAGTAATCTTTTCGAATTTGTCCTCACATCAACATTCTTTCTCTTCGATGGAAACTATTACGAACAAACGGATGGTGTTGCCATAGGATGTCCCCTGTCGCCAATGGTAGCAAACTTGTTTATGGAGGACTTCGAAGAGACAGCACTGCAAACTGCAGCACTGAAGCCTATGTGCTTTTACAGATATGTTGATGACACATTTGTGATATGGCCACATGGAAGAGAAAAACTTCAAGAGTTTCTCCAACATCTGAATTCTCGGCATCCTAACATCAAATTCACCATGGAGGTGGAAGAGAATGGTGAACTCCCATTTCTGAATGTCCTAGTCAAGTGCAAAGCGGATGGCACCTTGGGCACAGTGTATACTTACCTGTATCTCCGCGCTACCTTCACAGCGTGAGGGTGTACTGCGAACACTGGTACACAGGGCCCACGCATTATCGAATGAGGAAATCCTACAAGGAGAACTTAACCACCTTAAGGACGTTTTCAAGAAGAATGCATATAAAGAGAGTCAAATTCGACGTGCTTTCAGGCAGAATGCACAAGCCCAGCAGAGAGAGAACGAAGAGGACGAGAAGACAATTGCGTACCTGCCCTACGCCGGCAAAGTATCCAACAAAATCGGCAGACTTCTGGCTCAGTGTAACATTAAATGTGTCTTCCGCCCACGTCCGAAAACACGTGCCCTGCTAGGTACGATAAAAGATGACCTGGGGCTCCGCAAACTGGAAGTTTACCACATTCTGTGTAAATTCAGTAAGCCATACATCGGGCAAACTGTACGGACAATCGAAGAAAGATGCCAGGAGCACAGAAGGCACACTCAGCTGAAGCAGCCTACAAAATCTGCGGTTGTGGAACATTACATGGATACTGGAGATAATATGGAGTACGTGAAAACGGAAGTTTTACGGCAGGCCTCGTCTTTTTGGGACTGTGTTCTGAAGGAGGCGATTGAAATACGTGTAGCTGATGGACTGATCAACAAAGACGCCGGGTTCAACCTCAGCAAAGCCTGGGACCCATCACTCAGCCAATTAAAAGCACAGCGGCGACCCACAGCGACTTTCGGGCCCGACGGAGGCCACAGGACATCTGATGGTCCACAGTTCGCATCCAGCAGCCAGCAGCCCACCCCTCTCCACCACCCCTCCACCCAGCGCTGTGTGCAGCAGGACACGGGGGAAGGGGTGGGGAGCGATCAGAGTATAAAGGGGAGGAGATTCAGCAGAGATGCTCATTCCGAGCTGGGATGTCGCGTGCGACGGACTTGCATATTGGAGCTAAGGGTGTGGTGGATCAATGAAGCTGCACCTAAGGCCGCTATAGAATCTGGTGCACCAGGGCCCCCTTCATGTGGGGCAAGCCCAAGCCCGCGTGCGCCGAGGTCTAGCACGCTCCCCCTTCCCTTCCCCCCGGGCCCCTATCGATATGCCCGACATTCAGGATGCTGTGAACATCCCTGACTCGTCTCCTGGACCAGGGGACGACCTCGACGCGACGACCATGACTGACGCCGACATCCAGGAGGGGCTCGCTCAGCACCTCATCGCCTCCACGATGCTGCAGAGGAGGGAGGCCCAGAGGCTGACAGTGTTTGGCTACAGGCCCTCCTTTACCCCAACATGGCTGCTGCAGCCGACGACAGCGACGACAGGAGTCTGATGGACTACGATGACGACCATCGGCATCCGGTCACTGACTGTCGGAAGCGACAGCTAGCCTCCTCTGGCTTGGAGGCCACCCAGCCCGCAGAAGAACGTGGGCAGATGAAAAAGAAGAAGGTGGCCGTCGACACGGAGGGCTTCCAAGTGCCGCACAAAATGGCACCCTGCCGCCAACTCGCCGCAACTGCCGTGAACGTGCCCGTCCGCAACACGTTTGCGGCCATTGATGGCGTGGCAGACACCCCCCACCACCTCCCCCTCCCCCCAGCATCAGCCACCCCCCCAGCCCCCCACCCATCATCAATGAGTACAAGGAGTCCTTTAAAGGACACCTTGACATACTCAACTCTGTCACCACTCCTATCACATCAAAACGGCAGGTGAAGACCTCTTCCACCTGTCCATTAAGTCCCCTAAAGATCTCATCAAAGTCCTCCACACCCTTCGTACCCTCAACATTCGATTCTTCAAACCCCCCGCCCCCCCCCCCCCCCCTAAGTCTCGCCACCTCTGGGTGTCATCAAGGGACTCTCTATGAAGTACACTGATGATGACCTGAAGCCGTTCTTATCCGCCCTCAACACAATGCCCAAGGTCATCTCAAGAATCACGTCCCCCAAGTACCTGTCGCCCCACTCCTCTCTTCTTCGTCTCTGCCCCAGACATGCCAGAGAACCACCTCCTCCCCACCCTCACCTCTATTGATCACTTCAGCATGACGAAAGAGAAACCTCGCTCCAGGAGACTTACCCCCACCATGCCTCTCGCTCCCACCCTGCCATTCTGGGATCCTACCTGTGCCCCCTCTTCTCCATCCCCATCCCATGCCCCCACCTCCCACACCACTCCCCCTCCTCCCTCCCCAGCAGGCGTCAAGCTCTCTTCCCTTCCCTCACAGAGGGTATCATGCTCCACTGTTCCTTCCCCACCCCAGCAGCAGGTGTCAAGCTCTGGTGCCCCCCTCCCACCCTGGTACAGTCACAACAGCACCCTCTCCTCACCCCTTCCTCTATTCCTACCCCCTTTGGTGACCTCATTTCCAGTGTTGTCGAGGCTCTGACCTTGGCACCGAGCGAGGTGGCGCAGTGGTTAGACACTGGACTCGCATTCGGGAGGACGACGGTTCAATCCCGCGTCCGGCCATCCTGATTTAGGTTTTCCGTGATTTCCGTAAATCACTCCAGGCAAATGCCAGGATGGTTCCTCTGAAAGGGCACGGCCGACTTCCTTCCCCATCCTTCTCTAATCCGATGAGACCGATGACCTCGCTGTCTGGTCTCCTTCCCCAAACAACCCAAATCTGACCTTGGCAATCACCACTGCCTTCAACTCCTTCCTCCAAACCATCCCTCTCCAGCTTGTCTCCGCCCTCTCCCTATCCATGTTCCCCACCACCGCCACCCCTGCTCCTTCTGGTCATGGCTATTACAAACCATGGGTTGACAGCCATGATCTGGAACGCCAATGGTATCCACAAACAACAGGGCGGATTCTGACAGTTCCTCCTTGATGAGGTGGTTGATATTTGCCTCGGCGCTGAGACGCACCTCAAACCTGGTGTTTTTGTGCTACAGGACTGACAGGCCCACTGCCTACAGTGGCACGGTGGTGTACGTGCGTAATTCTCTATGCCACCACCCCATCCCCCTCCCCCAACTCAACACTGTGGAAGCCACGGGCATTGTCGTCCACACGGTAAGGGGTCCCATCACATTTGTGGCTCTTTACAGACCACCATGAGGCCTTCTTCAAACGCCAGACTACGAGGCATTGCTGTCGCTCGGCAAGGACGTCTTCGTTGGCGGCGACTTCAATGCCAAGCATGGTGCCTGGAACAGCAGAGTTACCAACACATCAGGTCATCAACTCCTCCGGGTTGCTGAGCAGCATCACTCCTGCACCATCGGCCCATACAATCCCACCATATACCCCACTGGAGGACGTCTCCCAGATGTCTTTGACATCGCAGTGTCATGACATCAACCTCCCCCGCCCTCACCACCCCTCACGCCACCCCCACCGCTTCTCACCCCCCCCCCCCCCTCCAAATGTCGGCCTAATCCTTACAGGCCCTTCCCTTTTCACTTCTCCGTCTGGCACTCTCCGACTTCTTTCTCCCGCCCCTCCCACACTTCATCCCCTCATGACTGTCTGCCACCGCCATCACCGACGCCACCACGAAGATGGCCTTCCGTTTTCATTCAACTCTTACTGTTCATCCTCCTTTCCTTTAATCTGTCATTTACTTGTAAGCTACTGGTTAGTTAATGGGCCATTCGTTTTCCTCACTCTCTCACTGTCCCTTCTACTTACCTATCATCTGTCATTTTTAAATACTACGCCGGCCAGTCAATTGGGCCGTTCGTTTTCCTGCTTCTTCTGCTATCCCTCTAACTATTCTTTCATCTTTAATTAAAGAAAAAGGAACAAAAAGCAGCAGCACAACATCAAGTCCAACACAGCACCCCAATGCAATTTCCTCCACACCACAGCAATACTGAAGGAAGCCCCAGAGGCGCTAGCACTTCAACACCAGCCGAGGCTTCAAACCTCTGTTATGTGAGAGCGAGTGAGCGGAGACGCTCAGTCTGCAGGTATTAACTGAGCATGACGTCCGCCCCAGGTATCAGTCAGATACAGATATCGCCTTCCTGCAGGAAGTTAATGTCAAAGAATGTTTCAGGTTACAAAGAGATGTTAAATGTGGCTCCAGAAAACGCGTGTGGGACAGCCATCCTTGCTAAAGAAGGGCTCGAGGTGACAAACGTGTGCCTTTTAGAGTCGGGGAGGGGAATTAGCTGCAAAATTTTTAACACCACTTTTTTAAACCTATACGCACCTTCAGGCAACAATGCGAGACGAGGGAGGGCAGCCTTTTTTAAAAGTGACATTTTATTCCATTTCCAAGAAAACCCTGCAGAAATTGTCATTGGTGGGGATTTTAATTGCGTTTTAAATAAAAAGGATCAGCGACCAAATTTTAACTTCTCCCAAGAACTGCAGGCGTTGGTCACCAACATGAAGTGGTTTGACGCGTGGGAAATAAAATATACGACGCTGGTTCGCTTCACATATATCACTGGTGCTACACAGAGCAGAATCGACAGAGTATATGTCTCTCCCACTTTAGACACTAAAGTCAGTAGTATCGAGGTGATACCAGCTGCCTTCTCTGACCACCTTGGAGTGAGGTGCAGCATCAAATTAACCAGGCAGAAGACATATTGGGGTCGCCCACTATGGAAATTAAGTATCAATACCCTCTCTGAAAACGCTCTAGCTTTAAAGATGCGAGAAACTTGGCAGTCTGTTTTAAGGATGCGTAATAAATATAGAACAACTATTGAATGGTGGACTATGGTCGCTAAGAAAAAGATAAGAGCAGCGCTGATATCTTACGCCAAAGAAAGGGCAATGTGGTCAAGGCACACAATGGAGTTTTACTACTCTTGCTTAAGAGAACTTTACGACCAACCAATGTCTCAAGACGTCTTTATCAATATTAAAAACGTTAAAGCCATAATGATAAGTATCAAGAGGGTACACTTGGAGGGATTGCAAATCAAATCACACACTAGAACGACGGTGGAGGCAGAAAACACCTCCATCTACCACTTGATACAACACACAAAAAACAGAAGAAGAAATTTTATTGCCAGCCTCAGAACGGAAGATAACAGAGTCCTGACAGAAAAAAGGGGTATCTTAAATGAATCACATAGATTTTTTCAGCAATTATATTGTGGAAATGCTACTGACGACAACTCAGTTCAAGAGCTTTTACAGAACTCCGGAATAGAGGCAGTTGTTACAGAGGAGGAGAACAGAGGTTTAACGTTAGAAATTACGAATGACGAGGTTTTTGATATACTCAAATCTTCACCTTCACGGAAGTCTCCAGGCCCAGACGGCCTGCCTGTGGAGTTTTGTAGGACCTTTTGGCACCTAATAGGTTCCCAATTCACGGAAGTAGTTAATGACGTCTTGAGGGGAGAGGAAATTCCTGCTGCTTTCAAGGAAAGTGTAACTGTACAACTTCCAAAGGGTAGGAGTACGGAAACGAAAGATATTACTAAAATGAGGCCGATCAGTCTAATGAACTCAGATTACAAGGTAGTTGGACGTGTAATTAAAGAACGAATGGGACCGATTTTGGAAAAAGTCATTGGATGCCACCAGACGTGTCTCCCTCGACGTACCATTTTTAAGACTGTATGTGAATATCGAGACATTATTTCTACTTTCTCATCATCGTCAGCGAATGGAGGCACTGCCTTAATTGATTTTGCTAAAGCGTTTGACAGAGTCAACAACGGATATCTGTTCAGAACCTTGAAACACATAGGTTTCAATGATGGCAAGTTAGCGGTTTTAATGAACATCGTCAGAGGCACACGAACCAAAATCTCGATCAATGGACAATATACTAATGAAGTATTGATATCTAGTGGAGTTCCTCAGGGAAGTCCCCTGTCCATGTTGTTTCATGTGGTTTCTCTGGAACCCCTTTTACGGCTTTTGAACACAACCTTAGAAGGCATAACAATAGCTGGGCTGAAGACGGTTACAAATGCATACGCTGACGATGTGGGAGTTCTAGTAAGGAGCGATGATGACTGTGCCCACCTAACGGACAAGTTATTGCTTTATAGCAGGGTAACTGGTTCGAGGATAAATGAAACGAAAAGTTCCTTTTTAAATTTACAGGGTCTTGACAATGTGCAGCTACCGTGGGCAAACAGGGTGGACCGTCACACTGCTTTGGGCATAAGTTTTTACAGTTGCCCATTAAGAACAACGGCTGCTAATTGGAAACAGGTGTTAGGAAAATTCAGAGGCAGCTTAATACTACATGAAACGAGAGACTTATATATCAGGCAAAGAATTAAACTAATAAACTGTGCAGTTCTTTCGAAAGCTGCATATGTCGCTCAAATTTTACCAACACCTCCAGACATAGTGAAATCTATAATGAGCACAATCTGTCGATACGTATGGAAAGGCCATATTTTTAGAGTAGCAGTAGGAACGACTACATCGAGGCCCGAAAACGGAGGCCTAGGGCTGACAGATCTTCGGAGGAAAAACACTACCCTCTTCATCAAAAGAATGCTAAAACTTATAGAGACGCAGCCGAACAGCATAACTGCCGCTCTATTTGACCTTCTCAAACCCGGAAGCATGTAGCCACCACTAGATGTTCACAACATAAATTACAACCTAAAGCATATTAAGGATTTTTATGTAGAATTAAGCTACTTAACATGCATTTTAACAGACAAAAATAAGAGGACAAGTAAATATATAGTAGAGAAGTTACAATCACGCGAAAACCAAAATAAAATGGAGCTGAAGTATCCCAATAAAAACTGGGAAAAAATATGGACTAATATAAATAACAAAACACTGACTACGGAAGTGCAAGCGTCATGATACAGAGTTGTCAACAACATTATTAGTACCAATGAAAAACTGTATTCAATAGGACTACATGCATCCAATGTGTGCCAAAAATGTCACAATTTGGGCTCCTTAAAGTATTACTTCATCTGTAATGGATACAAGAATATTTGGAATGACATTGTATTGCAAGTTGCTTTTCTCAAGCGGACCGATGGAAGAGAAGTCACACTAAACGATATACTCTTCCCAGAAGAAATTTCCTTTCCACCACAAAAAAACAATGTCATCTTGTGGCTATTCGGAAATTTTGTCAGTTATGTTGTTAACAACAAAGACAATGACAATCTACAAGAATATCGAGAATATATGAAACACGAATACTTCAAAATATACCGGAACAAAGACCATAAAAAGAAGTTCGGGAATATGATGCAAATTTTGTTTTAGAAACAAGGCATCGGTTAATACCTCATTAATATGAAATCGACCGAACAAGATAGACTGCCAAAGTTGGGGATTGCTGTTGAGGGTGAAGTACGGTGGGGACTTCGTGTGCCCCGGGACCGATACGGTAGCCGTGAAGGCCTCAACAAAACCCCGAAAAAGCATGTTTTCCCAAAAAGTAACAGGAGTCATCCCACAGCATAAGAATAGTAGGGAAAAACTATTCTCATGCATAAGACGTGCATCACTGAAGAAGTTTAATTTCTTCTCTTAATTTTAACTTTTGCTTCTCTCTCATTTTTGTTTAAATTCTAATGGAAGAATATTTTGCGTTCCGTTAATGCAGTCAATAGTATTATAGAGAGAGTCATTTTCACCGTAATCAATTCGGATTACAATTTTCTAACATTGTCTTCAAGATGCAATTCAGTTTCATAACCCATTAAATAAAAAAAAAAAAGTGGGGCATTGAAGCTCGCCGAAGAAGGCGCATGAAGGTGAGCGAATGGAAGGGCTAGAAGGGGAGATGGGAGGCCCTAAAAAAAGCAAGAAAACAAAAAAAAGTGGTCAGCGCGACAGACTGTCAATCCTCAGGGCCCGGGTTCGATTCCCGGCTGGGTCGGAGATTTTCCCCGCTCGGGGACTGGATGTTGTGTTGTCCTCATCATCATCATTTCATCTCCATCTACGCGCAAGTCGCCGAAGTGGCGTCAAATCGGAAGACTCACCCGGCGATAGGTCTACCCGACGGGAGGCCCTAGTCACACGACATTATTATTACCTGAACATGACGGCAAGGAACGCTGTCGAAATATCGTGGTTTGAAAACGACTGCACCCGGCTGGAGACCCGAGAACAGTACAAACATTGCACTCATTTCTTTGAATCGTACCACGTAGCACACTTCAACCAATAAAGGAATTCTGAGAAATATGTTAAAGCTCAAGAGTAAATAGCATTTTCAAACAGTAAGTATTATCCCCTTATTCGCGTAATATTATTCAGATCAGTAAATATCTTGTACTGAACACTTCCTAAACTAGGCTATGTTCTTTCTTCCTGGTTCAGGCTATCTCCTTACGAAATTTCATCGACATTAATTCAACAGGTTAGTAACAACTAATTGAAACGTCAAGCATGATGCGGCAGTTTTTCACGCATTTCAGTGTACATGACGCCGTATATCCTGAACTATGTGTAGTGAAATAATATAATTTTGCGGGTACATTCAGTGGCGTATGCGAGCACTGTCTACGAAACGTCATGCCTGATGCGAAAATTAACAACTGAAGTATAGTAAGTCACAAACTTTTTTCCTTTCATCATCATGTGTGGGGCGTCAGCGAGAAAAAGCTTCGTAAAGATTTGAAAAGTTCCTTGCAAGCCACTAAATGCTCCCGCTCTCAAATACTAGATGAATAAAATGTGGGTATTTGCGTGCTGTGGCCTACTCTTCTTTTGCACTCCCACCTCTTTGACAGATTGTTACACTCACAGCGATTGTTTCCAGACAGTAAGTGATATGTGTACCAAGTTTGGTTGAAATCGGTCCAGCGGTTTCAGAGGAGATGTGCAACATACGTATATACATTTTTGTAAGTGGGTATCTTTCTTCCGTAATTCGTTTTTGAAGAAATAAGGCCTACACGGTACCCAAAGCTATACTTACGTAATCTGCGAAAGCCCTATGAAAATTTATCTAGTAGTTTCGGATATTAGCTTGTTCAAACAGACAGGCAAGAAAATTCGAGTAAAACTTCAGATCACGATATCATTTTTTTCGTGGTCCGATTTTGACGAACGAAAGTCTATACGTTGCCCAAAACTATGCTAAAGTTACCTGAGAAAACCCCATGAAAATTCTTCTCGTATTTTGGAGATTATGCTGTTCAAAGGCTAACAGACAGATACGACAGTGTCACAGATTTATTATTAGTATAGATATATGATTAGTAACGTATCAATCCATTGTGTGCGTTGCTGTTCTATGTGTCAAACCGTACATGTATTACTAGCTTAGTGCCCGCTGCTTCACTCGCGTAGACTGTGTGGCCTGCAGAGATATTTTTTGTTTTTATTTAATCGAATTTTTATGCTGTTCACAAATTGCAGCACCTTCTAAGCTTTGCACGCTAATTGAGGCCATATAAACATGTTCTTTTCTGAATGTACTTCTGACCAAAAAGCGATTCTGGTAGCTGGAGTCCAAAGTTTTTGTTAATCGTGCCTTTTGCGTCCTTGTGAAGATATTTCCATAGCAACTTTCACCCCCTAACAAATATTCTTTATATCTATCCGAGAAGTAAAATACCATTTTTCATAAATTATGCTTAAAAAGTTTTTTAATGTAACGAAATATTTTCTTGAAAATTTTCATCCCCACATTGCACTCCCTTAGGGTCGAATTTCCAGAAACACTAAAACACGCATTTCTTTTACTTCTAGCCGAGAAGCCAGACACTAATTGTCATAGATTTAGCCTTAAAATCCTTTAATAGTTCTATAGTAATTATTTATTTGCAAAAAAAACTTTCACCCACTATTTTACCTCCTTAGCGGTTGAATTTCCAGAAATGCTGAAAGATGTATTTTTTATTTTCTGACTGAAAAACTAAATACCAGTTTTCGTAGTTATAGTTTCAAAATTCCCTTATTAGCGACATACTGTAAAAAGCCTTTCATTCCTTATTTCATCCCCTTAGGTGTGGAATTTCAGACAATCCCTTCTTAAACAATGCCTGCAGTATAAGATCCACGCCCTCTCCAAATTTCAAATTTCTCTTATTAGCGGCTTTGGCTCAGTGATGATGAGTCAGTGAATCAGTCTAACCCTATTTCATCCGCTTAGGGTTGAATTTCCAAAAACACTAAAACACGTATTTTTTCATCTCTGACCGAAAAGCCAAACATCAATTTTCAAAGATTTAGCTTTAAAATGTTTTCGCAATTAAATATTTTCATAAAATTTTTCACCCTGTGTTTCACCCCATTAAGGGCTGAATTTCCAAAAAGAGTGACATACGTATGTTTTATTTCTAACGGCGAAACCAAATACAAATTCTCACAGATTTAGTTCCAAAAATGCTTGAGAAATGAAATATTTTCATAAAAACTTTCATCTCCTGTTTCACTCCCACAAGGATTAAATTTCCAAAAATAGTGAAACATGCATTTTTTAATTTCTGACTCAGAAGTCAAATTAAAAATTTGATAGATTTAGCTTTAAAAATGTTTTCATAACAACATCTCATCCTCCATTTCACCCCTTTTGTGGTTCAGTTTCCAAAAACACTGAAACATGTACTTTTTATTTGCAACCGAGAAGTTGAATACCAGTGTTCATATTTGTCAAATACCAGTGATCAAAAAAAGCTTTCACCGACTGTTTCACCCCTATAGGCTTAAATTTCCAAATATTCTAAAACACATTTTTCTTTATTTCTGACCGAGAAACCTAATGTCAATTTTCGTAGGTCTAGCTTTAAAGTTGCCTTAGTAGCGACATTTTTCAAAAAAAACCCTTTTATCTCCTTAGGGTTGGATTTCGAGACATCTCTTCTTAAACGGTGCCTATAGTAGAAGATCCACACCTTCACCAAATCTCAACTTTCTAGCCTCAGCGGTTTAGGCTGGGCAATGGTAAGTCGGTCAGTCGGTCAAGATATTGCCTTTTATATATAGAAGATGAGAGATGATGACTGTATGAGTCCTGTTCAGATGCCAAAAAGACCTATTATTGCCGCGATTAGGTGTTATTGATAATGTTGTATACCAGTGTCTTCTGCTTAAGCGTTTTTTCTTAATCTGCAATTTTTCGACAAGGTATTCAGGAAATAAAGTCTCGTTTCTTTACTTCCGTCATATTTCGGAGACTAGTTTAGTCACTGCTCTGGTAGGTTTGCCAACATTCGGTTCCGGGGACAGTAAACGCAAGCACTTCGCGAAATTAGCAGTTTCCGTATTAATTAGGTGTCGTAGAAGTTGGACGTAGGAGTGTTGTTTCAGCTGCGATGCTTTGCGCCGCTCAAGCCGAAGTTAGCCTTGAGCTTCCCAATTGAGCGAGGTGTGTCTGTGCATCCACTCCGGGCACCCACGGGAATGCCACTAATTTGAGTGGGATGGCATTGAGCCGTAGCAGTCTGTGGTTTTCGAGTTCAGTAGCGTCTGTTTCCGGTAGATCGTGATGTTAGAACTTACCTGCTTGTGGCTGCAGAGGAAGAGGAAAAAACTGTGTGTGCCTTGCCATTAAGCTTCAGCGAAGTATGTTATACAGAACACGGTACAAAGTACGAAAACATGTTTAATTAGTTAGTTGTTTATTTATCCATATATTTCTCGATGGCGTTAGACACGTCAGCTTAATACAACGATAAACACGCAGTAGCACGGAGTAGGAGAGTTGTTTGGCAAGTCTGGTATATTTCAATGAAAGAATGGAACGCTTTTGTTATTCCTTCATGGTTGGTAAGCTTGATTGTTCCAATGATCGTATAAAGAATTGCAACAATGTATCGCATGCAGTTCATCCTTGACAGCCATCTGAAATTGTCAGTTTGTCGAGTGTGACCGAAAATGGAGAAAACTGAGTTTCGTGCTATTATTAAACATTTCATTTTGGAGGGTTGATCTGCAACACAAATAAAAACAGAACAGAAAGAAGTTCACACGAACCGTGCATCATAACTGAAGTCCATTTGCTTTTGAATTAATGAATTTAAACACGGTCGGACAAGGAACGAGGACGAAGAGCGTTACGGACGTCCATTGACAAAATCCATGATACTGCAACGCAAGACTTCCGAATAAAAATTCGTGAGCCTGCTTAGACTGTAGGCATCTCATCTGAGGGAGTACATAATATCCTGCACGGAGAATTGGCTACGAAGAAGCTATGTGCGAGGTTGGTGCCGCGATTGCTCACAGTCATTAAAAGCGAATCCGGCGCAACATTTAAGCACAATGCCTGGCTAAGCTTAATAGCAATCCACAAGACTTTTGGCACGATTTATGACTGTTGATGACACCTGGATCCATCATTACACACCAGAGTCTAAACGGCAGTCAAAACAATGGAAAGTGCACCGAAGAAGGCGGAATCCATTTTGTCAGCTGGTAATGTGATAGCCACTGTTATTGGGTTCCCACTGAATATCCTCCTAGATTACTTGGAAAAAGGCAGGTGTATCCTATCAAGCTTCGTTGGTGGATCGTTTGAATCTTGTGCTGGGTGAAAAAAGATTAAAGTTGGCATGCAAAAAATGCTCTTTCACCAGGGTAATGTACCATTCCACACGTCTGCGAGAACAATGGCGACAGTGCATGAATTGGCCTTTGAAATGATTCCTCATTCACTCTGCTCACCAGAAATCGCCAAAATGACTTCTTTCATTTTCCTAACTTGAAACTTTGGCTTGTTGGGAAGAAATTTTCATCGAATGAGGAAGTGGTAGTTACAGTCACCAAGTATTTTGCAGAGTTTTATAGAATCCATTTTTCCGATGGTATGGAAAATCTGGTGGATTTCTGGACGAATTGTCTATCCCTCAAAGGAGACTAATGTCGAGAAGTAAGGTGAGTTGTTTACGAAAGAAATACGTTTTCTTGCTTTTTTGCCAGACTTATCAAACCACCTGTGTACTTAATTCTTAAACCAATATTACACAATTTATTCACATCACAGCCTTGCACACATTACACTTGGGCCTACTTCACAATTCACGCACACTCTTTCAGCGGACATCAGAACCATGATGACACATCTGCCTCTACAATCCATTTTTTGTGCGTTCCCTGTGGTCCGAATGAAAGACTGCATCAGCATTCTCCATATGAAGGAGATGTTGAGCTTAGAAGGTAAGGAGGTTAGCATATTCCATAACAGAAAGTGGCCATACAGTTCTCAAGTAACGCGAATTTTACACTGACAGTGTACGGCAGTGTTATTTCATTTTTTACCTTTTACCAACTCACACATTATTTTAGCAACTCCTACTTTGTGTTATTTAAGTGATCATTTATTTTATAGTATACTTTGTTTAAGAGTTCTGTATTAATTACATTTTGAAACGTCTTGTATAAGCTATCTTTATTTCCATGAGCAATTCATAGTTGAAAAGAATATGAGAACGAAGTCTTTCGTGGCTGCACAGATATAAGGAACATTCTCGGGCTTCTTGTCACGTTAATTCAGGGTAAAACCTCTAGTTTTCGACGATTGCCTCCATCATCTTCGTCAGGAGCAACCGATTGTCCAAACTGCTGCTGTGGTGGCCTTATATAGCCCGAAGACGGCTTCTAATTGTTCTGTAATTACGCAATGCCGTCGCTGTGGTGATAACATTTGCAGCTGCTGAGCACACCTGTATGAACAGACACAAAATTCTGTTTGATGATACGAAAGATTTGTCGCATTCTTCTACGTGCTGGATTCCTGTAATTAAAGAGGCTGTAGAAATAAGAATATGTGAGAAGAAGTTCAACTGTGACACCGGATATGATAGTATTGGCGCGAAGTTCAAATTCCAACATGATAATGCATCACATCCTGAGTATCTCTACTAAGCAAAGAAAATGGCGGGGAAAAAGGACGTCTTTATTATTTAATGAATTTCAAGCAGGAGTGTTCGCCACTGGGTCTGTACTGCAATTGGCTTAGTTCATATCGGTGGAAGCAGAGGGCACTCTCCTGTCATCAGGTGATAACGCAAGTACCGTCATTCAAGGTGGCTGCACCCGTTATCCAAGATGGCGGCAATTACATCATCCAAGATGGCTGCTGTGACATCAATCAAGATGGCGGATTTTGGCGGGGAGTTTGAATTTTGGCGGGAAAGTGCCACGCCCCCCTAGCGCAGAAAAATGGCGCGAAGTTCAAATTCCAACATGATAATGCATCACATCCTGAGTATCTCTGCTAAGCAAAGAAAATGGCGGGGAAAAAGGACGTCTTTATTATTTAATGAATTTCAAGCAGGTGTGTTCGCCATTGGGTCTGTACTGCAATTGGCTTAGTTCATATCGGTGGAAGCAGAGGGCACTCTCCTGTCATCAGGTGATAACGCAAGTACCGTCATTCAAGGTGGCTGCACCCGACATATCCAGAGCCCAACTGGCTTAATTCATATCGGTGCCACCAGAGGATGCCACCGTGACATCAGGTGATGGCGCAAGTACCGGTATTCTAGATGGCCATATACAGTATGTTCACTGCGAGCTCCACAGCCCCTACTGGCTTAGTTCATATTGTGGCCACCAGAGGATGCTACCGTCACATCGGTTGACGACACAAGGTCGTTTACTCTCTCTCGTGCCGCGCCACTGGGCTGCGAGCGTCCGATCGCTTACATCAAAAAAATGGTTCAAATGGCTCTGAGCACTATGGGACTCAACTGCTGTGGTCATCAGTCCCCTAGAACTTAGAACTACTTAAACCTAACTAACCTAAGGACATCACACACACCCATGCCCGAGGCAGGATTCGAACCTGCGACCGTAGCATTAGCGCGGCTCCGGACTGGAGCGCCTAGAACCGCGTGGCCATTAGGCCGGCGACCGCTTACATCAAACACACTTGACCGCCACCTCCATACACGTGCCTTACACAATTTCCTGTAAATATGCTAACTAAAGTAACACCCACATCACACATCTAACCTATCAGTTATCTAAGTACTTAATTCCATTTCTATTTTAATCAGATTCAATTAGTAAATTTTTAATTTCAATATTCAATTATCAAATGAGAAGTTAGACATTTTCCCACTATCAGCGGGGTGTTCATTCATGACATAGCATCCTCCACATCCCCTAGAATGATGCACTCCTATTGGCTGCTGCATTAGTCATTTGATTAGACTTCATTGAACCAAGCACTTGGAATCAATTTTCACCTATGTCGCACCCACCTGGACTTGGAATCAAACAGTTAAAGTCTCTACGACGGTCCTCAACCCAGCACCACGCCTCCTTACCGACCCATGTTGAGGGCTAATGTATATTAACCTACACTAATGTGCACTAACCTGTACTAGTGTGTACTAACATGCACAGCATATGACCTCATCCAAGATGGTGGGGCGAAATGACGGGAAAACAGATCTGAACACAAGTCTTTATTTTGCAGACAGTGTCTCCACCACGAGGTTTACTGTCCAATTGACATAGTACACCTTACTGCCATCTGATCGTTCTGTCATCTTTCTTACGACCTAATCTACATCTACATTGATACTCCGCAAGCCACCCAACGGTGTGTGGCGGATTGTGGTCTGTAGGGGGCGAGAATTATGCTAAAATTACTCAAGGTGCACTACATTGCTGGCGAGAGTAGGGAAGGAGACCACTCTACTTACTTTCGAACATTTTATTATCACACTGAGGCAATACAGGCTCCATCTTATCCTTGCACTCACAATACACACTCTACAGACACGCAAACAACTCCTAATTTAAGCAAATAATTTAATTACAGACATTCACACTCCTAAATAATCGAGAACAGGTGTGTCTAGACACGCTCAGTGCTCGTAAACTGTCCAAATAACTCACAACACAGCCTACACACCTTCTCGTAAAATAATTCCATCAACGCCGGATAGCACCCTCCGCCAACCTTTGTCCAGTAGAGCGCACAGACAGCCCCAATGACGTGGCACAGTCGTCAACTGTCAAACCACGCACAGGCTCCCTCTGGCGTCCCGCAAGCGGTGGCATCTCATTCATACTTCATTTCTGAGAAATTCCTATCCAAATACGTGATCGGGCGGGAGCACAGCCGCGAACTGTCCCCGAACACAGGCAAAAGTTGCATTTATACAGTGTCCCTCGTACCCACTTCGCAGAACTCCAAGGTGCAGTCCCTCATTCGAGAAACCTCAGGCCAGCATTCCCTTTACCGCAGATGGCAGAATACCGCAGTATGCTTCCATCTAAAGGAAGATACGTGACGTGTTCAGCTGTGTTTTATCCCCGCAGCATAGCTCACGCTGAGTCTCCTGGCGGAAAGTTGGCGTCGCGGATCACTATGTAACAATCTTCCCAATCTTATTCTTACCTCACCATGCTTTTTAAATAAAATAATAACCAACTCGACCTCTCCACAATTGTATATTCTCCCAGAAATAGTTTACGCTAGCTTTCTATATGTCCAAGCTTGTATCCACGGAAATTCCTACTCTAACAGAACCTCCTTACGAAAATCACATCTAATGCACTCATCCCATCGCTCCTAACGACTTTCCCCTCCATATTCCAACATAGGTAAACATTCCTTCGCTATGTACAGACCACTATATCCCAGCACAAACGATGGAGCATTATTATTTTCTCTTATCGAATTTACACACCCAATTACTTATGCAGCCAGTATCGAAGCACGATCCACCTATTCTTTCTGGTGCTTTCAGCCGTTATATTACACAGAACACTAAATTGCATTCAGAGTTAAACTCGCAAAATTGTCTCCCCATTATCAAATATATACCACACTCAAGAATATTGCAAGCCTGGAACATATTTACCACTAACCACAATTAAATATTACTATTCCTTCTACAGTCTGAAACCAATCAATGTACACGTAATCTGTCCTCTTCATGACTGTACTTCAGTATTTATAGAGAATATAATTTTCCGCTTAATAATTCTCACTCATACCCTCATTATCAATCTGCTCAATCTATATGTCCCTACCCATAGGACACACATCACTGTGTAGTCATGTAATAAGATAAAAAATAACTCTTTACAGTGCAATATATATGCAGTTTACACAGTGTAAGCCAAAATAACTTTACAATACAATATATATATATATATATATATATATATATATATATATATATATATATATATATATAATTTCTCTACAAACAAAACTTTAGCTACGTCGAGCGTGCTCTATACCACTGAGTAACTAGGAACAAACACATCAAAAATGATATCTCCACCCGTCAATACCAATCTCACTCATGTAACAAATTCCAAATCATCCCTATAATTTACGAACCAACTAAGTTCTTATGTCTAGAGAACAGGCGAACTTATCTTCCACACAACACATTGGATCTTGCCTCAACTAAATAAACGTGCTAAATGCTCAGAAGCAGTCAACCGAACAATTTACATGGGAGGGAATAACAGTCCAGCGCAAACCCTCCTCCGTACAAAATGTTCTAAAATTTCCACTTGATCACGATAGCCCCCTTTTTTATGATTGTGATCTCAATTGAATGTCAGTGTATATTTTTCTTCTTACGATTGGTTCAAATGGCTCTCAGCACTATGGGACTTAACTGCTGAGGTCATCAGTCCCCTATAACTTAGAACTACTTAAACCTAACTAACCTACGGACATCACAAACATCCATGCCCGAGGCGGGATTCGAACCTGCGACCGTAACGGTCGCGCGGTTCCACACTGTAGCACCCAGAACCGCTCGACCACCCCTGCCGGCTTTCTTCTTACGACCTCAATCAACACATCATCTACTACTACTGTCTGTCATCACCTATAACTCAGCGGATATATCACGGAATCTCTGATATGATCTCGAGACAGAATGCGTTGCAAAAACTAATGAATTATCTAGTTGAGTGTGGTGTGATGGAGCCGCAAATACCGCGTACATACCACGGTCCTTAACCGAATCACTTTCAAAGTTCAGTGATTTTATCCTGAGGTTGCATAGTTGACTGTTAATACACACACTTCTATGATCACCGTCATGGTATTTATCCGGAAAACAACACCTCATTCAGAGGTAATGTTGTACCTTGATTTGTAAAGCGGTTATAGGATGGATACTTGGGTGAACCTGTAGAACCAAGAGCGCTTGTGAGAGTAACATGCAGTAGTTGTTGGGATCGTGATTTTTTCTTTAACATCTGCTCGATTACGTCTATGACAGGGTGATAGGTTCAAATGGTTCAAATGGCTCTGAGCAATATGGGACTTAACAGCTGTGGTCATCAGTCCCCTAGAACTTAGAACTACTTAAACGTAACTAACCTAAGGCCATCACACACATCCATGCCCGAGGCAGGATTCGAACCTGCGACCGTAGCAGTCACGCGGTTCCGGACTGCGCGCCTAGACAGAGTGGTAGGACTCGACAGAAGATCTTAAGAGACATGCACAATCATCGTTGTTTTTCTATCAGTATTATTTGGTATCGTATTTATCTAGTTATTGATGAGGTAATATTGTACTTAGTATTAGTGCTGGGTGTGTGATATGTTCGCATTTGAGGATTAAGTTTATTAAGTATATGTGTTTGTGTAAAGGTAATGTCTACGTGCTGGCGTAGGGAGTTTATGGATTGGACTTGGAGTACTGCGATAGCGAAGGGAAGAGTATGTCTAGTAGTAAGGAAGGTAAAGATATTTAAACTTCCAGAGCCACCACCTTCGGTAGGATGTATTTACGATACTTCACTCATTGAGTTTTTTCTTTAACATGTGCTTGATTATGTCTCTCTTTCTATGACACTGTGCTAGGACTCGCAAGAAGAACCTGAGAGACATGCACAACCATCGTTGATTCTGGGTCAGTATTATTTAGTGTCATTGGCAATGATTTATTGAAGCATTTTTATACTTAGTAGTAGCGGTGGGTGCGTAATATGTACATATTTGAGAATTAGGTTTATAAAGTATGTGTTTGTGGAAAGGAGATGACGATGCGCTGTTGTAGGGAAGGTATGGATTAGATTTGGAGTACTGTTATAGCATAGGGAATAGAATGTCCAGTCGTAAGGCAGGTACAGATATTTCAATTTCCAGAGCAACCGCCTTCGGTAGGGTGTATTTACGATACTTCGCTCATTGTCGAATGACGTTCAATCGAGATCGCGATCGTAAGAGGGGGTGTGTGTATCGATAATTAGGATGTCATGGCGTAGCTGCCAGTTAAGTTGGCACTACGACAGACAACGACGACAGCGTGTTATAGCGGGCACTGTTCAGCTTTATGAGACCACTGTATATTCTGCCCATTTGATGAAGAGCAGACGGCCAGGAGACTTCAGCTTCGCACCTGAGGACAAAGTTATGTATTACTCTTGTTGCTAAAGTAAAGGTGATTTTAATTTACAGTGCAGTACCGAGAGAATTTCACCTTTTCCTGCTCCTACCCACGCGCCGCCTTCCAGGTGGGATACAAAAGTTGGCGACGAGGACAGCCCTTTCCCCTCCTATCATTTCGTTTTTGCTCGGTACTGCTTTCCTTTCGTGCTAGCCTCAATATAAGTTGTGTAAACCGTGGCTTCGCCACAGGAACAGGCATCGCTGTCCGATCTTGTACGTTTTCAGGCTCAGCAAATGACGCAGCTGCTTGCTGCCATAAATGGACTGGTCACACTGCAAACTGCAGCTACTTCGGCGTCTTCTACGCCACCACCAGTACCGACGCCGTCGCCGAAGGCGCCGCCATTTCGTGCCTTCAATCCTGACGTTGAACGCTGGCCAGAACACATCGCCCAGCTCGAGGCACACTTCGCAGCTTACAAAATACCAGATACAGAGCGACTTGCTTTTTTTCTTTGCCAACGCGGGTGTTGTTGTACTGTGTGCTCGTGATGTTGTTTCCCACCACCCACCCAGAAACTAAAACTTACGACGAAGTGATTAAAGCTGTGAACTCCCGCTTCCGTGACAGTATAAATGTGGTAGCTGCGCGCTACAAATTCTTTCGCCTCCGCCGTGGTCCTACGCAGTCGAATAAATCTTGGTTAGCGGACCTTCAGGGCCTAACTTCTGACTGTGACTATAATTGCTCGTGTCGACGCTCTAAGCGGATGTAATGATTAGAGACGCTATTGATCAGAATGTGGCGGATCGCCGCATCCGCCAACAAATCCTCCAATTTAAAAATCCGTCATTGAAGGAAGTAGTGGACTTGCTAGACAGTCAAGATACATTAGACATGGCTACTTCCGCGTTCAACGTGACCCCTGGTGTGTGTACTGTTAGCGCGGCACAACACGTGCCCTTCCAAGAGCCCATCCAGCCACACCGCGCTGCTCGCGCGCACGCAAACATGGTTGAAACCAGGCACCCACTAAGAAACTGAAATCATGTCCGAACTGCTTTCGTGCCCACCCACGGGACAGTTGCCCATCCCTTCAAGCACATTGTTACTTTTTGTAACAAGAAGGGACATGTGCAAGCTATGTGCAGTAAGAGAAATTCTAATTCACAACTTGTCTTCTGTTCGCGTGACTCGCGTGGGCGTCACCGCAACGGAAACCACCCTGATCATGATTTACATCAGCCTATGGACGTTAATGCCATTTATTCAAAGCCTTCTGCTTCACGTGCTTCTACAGCTCGTCGCGTGAATCAAGTTTTGCCAGACACTTACTCTCGCATTCAGCGCGATGCGATGAAACTTTTTGTGACTTTGCGCGTTTGTGGGCGTTATGTTCGCCTGCAGCTGGACACTGGTGCGTCAGTTTCCTTGCTGAACAAATCTACGTATGACTTTCTTGGTTCGCCCCCGCTTCGTCGTTCACATTCCACACTGAGTGCATTTACTGGACATGAAAGCTCAGTGCTCGGAGTGTGTAGTTGGCAAGCCACGTATGGTGCAACGACCCGTACAGTGTCTTTCCATGTGCTCCACTCCAAAAATGCTACGAACATTTTTGGCATGGACGCATTTGAACTTTTTGGCCTCCCAATTCAGGACAATGTATTTTGCATCAGCTCTAGTGACCATGCAGACAGTGTTGCCCCGCTATGCAATGATGTTGCTGAACTCTCTTCTGATGGCCTTGGTTGTGCTACAGACTTTGCTCCGCATGTTATAGCTAGAGAATGCCATGCTTGTTTTCCGGCGCGCACGCCCGGTACCGCACGCACTGCGCGCCACGCCGTAGCTTCTGAACTTAAGCATTAGCAAGACAGTGGTGTCATTGAACCTGTTTCTGCTTCGCCATAGGCTTCGCCTATAGTGTTTGAGAAGAAACAAAACGGTCGTCTCCGTATTTGTGCTGACTTTAAGTCTACAGTAAATCCCCAGACAGTGGTAGCTACATTTCCCTTGCCGCGTCCTGACGACATTTTTGATAAGCTTGGTGCGGGGAAATTCCTTTCGACGATTGACTTGCGGGACACATACTTCCAGATTCCGCTCGACGAACAGTCGCAGCACCCACCTTGGATTGTTCAAGTTTAGCCGCCTTCCGTGCGGTTGTGCTTCGGCTCCTGCTATTTTTGTCTTACTTGCAGCATTTGTGTGCACTGTCCTGGTTGTGCCAATTATCTGGACGATATAGTTGTATCAGGTCGCACCCCTGACGAACATCTGCAGAATTTGCGTGCCTTATTTACTGTACTTTTGCAGGGAGGACTAGAGTATAACATAGACAAGTGCAACTTTTTTCAGACTGAGATTCAATATTTAGGACATATGATTAACGGACAGGGTATCCACCCCTCGCCGTCACATCTGTGCGGTTAGAGACTTGCCAGCACCCAGGAACTTGAAAGAATTCAGTCCGTGTTGGGCAAAATCACTTATCATATTTGGTTTATACCAAATGCAGCGCAGATTGCAGCGCCTTTGCATCACCTTCGGCGTAAGAACGTTCCTTTTGTTTGGTCTTCGGAATGTGACGCTGCTTTCCACAACCTTAAGTCTGCTTTGTTGAGTGATCGCTGTTTGATTCCTTTTGATCCCTCTAAACCAGTTTTGGCTGTCGATGCATCTTCTGACGGCATCATAGCGGTTCTCTCACACCGCATTCATTCTGTAGATCGCTTGATGGCTTTTGCCTCTAAGTTGCTTAATTCTGCCCAGCAAAACTGTTCTCTATTCGAGAAAGAAGCTTTAGCTATTGTCTATGGAGTGACTAAGTTTCATGATTTTTTTGTACGGTCGAAAGTTCAATTTGATCGCCGACCACAAGCCTTTGACGTCGTTGTTCCACCAGTCAAAGCCAGTTCCGGCCCGTACTGCACAAAAGTGGCAACGTTTGTCTTTTTTTTGTCTAACTATAATTACGAAATTTTGCTTCGGCCTATGGCCCAGCATGGCAATGCTGATGCTTTGTCTCGTATACTTATCGGTCCTGACGGAGTGTTTGATTCTTCCGAATTGTCATGCATGTTTGATTCGCAAGATAAGGAATTATCTGATGGTTTTCCGGTGGATTTTCGTCGCATTGCTTCCGCGACAGCCGCCGATGCTTCTTTGCAGATTCTTTTGCAGTATATTCGTACTCAATGGCCTCCATCTACTATGTAGATTCAACATCCACGTTACTCTGCGCACCGTCACAACTTGTCTGTACACCACAGCGTTGTCTTGTTACGAACTGACAATCATTCTCGTGTGGTTGTACCTCGTTCTATGCAGTCGGAAATTCTCCACTTTCTGCACGCTGGTCATTGGGGTGTTGTGCGAACGAAGCAATTAGCGCGTCATCACTGCACTTGAGTCGGCATTGATAAAAATATTGAGAATATGATTGCTAAGTGTCGATCTTGCGCGGAGCATCAATCTGCTTCCCCGCCAGCGCTTTTTTCCATGCCCGACTCCTACTGTGCATTGGCAGCGCATTCATATTGATTTTGGGGGTCCTTTCTGGGACACCCGCTGGTTGGTAGTTAATGCTTACAGCAACTTTCCTTTTGCTGTACCTATGTCTTCTGTTACATCTGAGAGTACTGTTCGGGCTTTTACATCTATTTTTTGCATTGAGGACCTTCCTGAAGTTATTGCCTCCGACAATGGCCCCCAATTCGTGTCCTCAGAGCTTGAAGCGTTCTGTGCTGCTCATGGCATTCGCCATCTGACCTCAGCCCTATTTCACCCCCAGTCGAACGGCGAGGCTGAAAGCTTTGTGTGTGTACGTTTAAGTTGCAGATGAGCAAGATGAGCGCCACGCACTATCGCGAGTGCGCGCTCTGGACTTTACTTGTTCCTATCGCTCTGATGCGCGGCACCCGTTCACCAGCGGAATTGCTACATGGCCGCCCAGCGGTCGCTCCTGCAGCTATTGCACTTGCCGCCGCACGCTCTCTGCTTCGCCTCGTTCTGGCTTGGCGCCGCATGATTTGGTGTTCATCGCGTTTTCTCTGGCAGGCAGCGCCTGGGAGCAGGGGCGCATTCTTCACCAGCTTGGCCTGCACTCTCAAGCGACACCGCAACCAGATCCGTTTCTGCCGTCCTCGGTTCTCTGCCGCTGGTTGTTTTCCGGCAGAATTGGAGGCTTCACGGCTTCCGCTGCTTCAGCACACGACTCCACCGGCGGCGCCTCCGACTCTCACGCCTCCGCGGGCGCGCGTGCTGTCGTCGCCGCTGCCGATCCGGTCACCTGCACCGGACGGGCGCCTCTCTGCCGCCACGGCCCACACCTCCGGCCGCTGCCACCGCCGCCGCCGCTGCCGCCACCGTGTTCCTCAGCGGTGCCGGAACCGATGGATGCTGAGGCTGCCGTCATGTCGCCGCCGCCATCGTCCATGGAGGTCGTTGATCCGCCTCCTCATCCGAGCATACCCAGTGGCGGTGCACGACCGAGGCAGGTTTACCACAGGGAGTTTTCCTCGCCCCCTCGCGAGCAATTTGGGGTTGTGGGTTGACAGTGCGCAGTTCTGCTGTCCGCCCCTTAATCTGCACTGCCCTTGGATCCCTCCATACATAGTCGGAAGCCATACTCAACGACGGTGCATCGTTTCAGGGGGGAAGGGATGTGGTATCGATAGCTAGGATACCACGGCGTAGCTGCCAGTTAAGTTGGCAGTATGACAGACAACGACGACAGCGTCCTCTAGCAGGCGCTGTTCAGCTCTATGAGCACCACTGTAGATTCTGCCCATTTGATGAAGAGCAGACGGCCGGGACACTTCGCTTCAGCTTCGCAACTCAGGGCAAAGTTATGTATTAATCTTGTTGCTAAAGTAAAAGTGATTTTAAATCACACTGCAGTACCGAGAGATATTCCCCTTTTCCTGCTCCTACTCACGTGCCGCCTCCCAGGCAGGATACAAAATGGGGGCTTTTGAGATCGAGTGGAAAATTAATAACATTGTGTATGGAAGTGGGTTTGCGCTGGACCGTTATTCCCTCCCATGCAAATTGTTTGGTTGACTACTTGTGAACATGTAGCTAGTTGAGACAAGATCGAATGTGTTGTGTGGAAGATAAGTTTGCCTGTTCTTTAGACATAAGAAAAACCTTAGTTGGTTCGTAAATTATAGGGATGTTTTGGAATTTGTTATATGAGTGAGATTGGTATTAACGGGTGGAGATATCAAAAATGGTTCAAATGGCTCTGAGCACTATGGGACTTAACATCTATGGTCATCAGTCCCCTAGAACTTACAACTACTTAAACCTAACTAACCTAAGGACATCACACAACACCCGGCCATCACGAGGCAGAGAAAATCCCTGATCCCGCCGGGAATCGAACCCGGGAACCCGGGCGTGGGAAGCGAGAACGCTACCGCACGACCACGAGATACGGGTCGTGGAGATATCATTTTTGATGTGTTTGTTCCTAGTTACTCAGTGGTATAGAGCACGCACGACGTAGCTAAAGTAATGTTTGTAGAGAAATGATTTCGAGTCTATATGTCGGGAATTACGTTGGGTTAGCTATCAGGGGGCTAGTGCTGTGTACTTCATATCGAGAAGTATAGCTAACATGATATAATATTACGGCGACAATACGTGTGTTCCTGTAATCCCCGATTCTGGAGATGTACATAGAAAAGCGAGCAGGCTAGGAAGCAGAGACAGTAATGCATTTGTGTCGAGGTGAAACGATCGATAATTTGTAGAACAGGTCTGAGAGAGTCTTCGGTTCACTGATGTAAAAGGGATGATTTTTTGATGTGGTATGTGAAATGTATGTTTACTGGATCGACAGGGTACTTGCAAATATATTGCTGGGATGGTGATCCGTTTGACAGTCCAATATTGTTGCTAGTCTCGTATGTACTTCAGGGCCAGTAGAAAAAAATTTTTTTACGTGCTGTACAAATACAAAAGATAACTGCACTGTTTGTCTAAAATGTGTATATATTGTATTGTAAAGTTATTTTGGCTTACACTGTGTAAACTGCATATATATTGCACTGTAAAGGGTTATTTTTTATCTTATTACATGACTACACAATGACGTGTGTCCTATGGTGAGGGACGTATAGATTGAGCAGATTGATGATGAGGGTATGAGTGAGAATTATTATGCGGAAAATTATATTCTCTATAAGTACTGAAGTACAGTCATGAAGAGGACAGATTACGTGTACATTGATTGGTGTCAGACTGTAGCAGGAATAGTAATATTTTATTGTGGTTAGTGGTAAATATGTTCCAGGCTTGCAATATTCTTGAGTGTTGTATGTATTTGATAATGGGGAGACAATTTTGCGAGTTTAACTCTGAATGCAATTTAGTGTTCTGTGTAATATAACGGCTGAAAGCACCAGAAAGAATAGGTGGATCGTGCTTCGATACTGGCTGCATAAGTAATTGGGTGTGTAAATTCGATAAGAGAAAATAATAATGCTCCATCGTTTGTGCTGGGATATAGTGGTCTGTACATAGCGGAGGGAACGATTACATATGTTGAAATCTGAAGGGGAAAGTCGTTAGGAGCGATGGGGTGAGTGCATTAGATGTTATTTTCGTAAGGAGGTTGTGTTAGAGTAGGAATTTCCCTGCATAAAAGCTTGGACATATAGAAAGCTAGCGTAAACTATTTCTGAGAGAATATATAATTGTGGAGAGGTCGAGCTGGTTTTTATTTTTTTAAAAAAGCATGGTGAGGTAAGAATAAGATTGGGAAGATTGTTACATGGTGCGCCGCGACGCGAACTTCCCGCAAGGAGACGCAGCGTGAGCCGTGCTGCGGTGATAAAACACAGCTGAACACGTCACGTATCTTCCTTTAGATGGAAGCATACTGCGGTATTCTTCCATCTGCGGTAAATGGAATGTTGGACTGAGGTTTCTCGAATAAGGGGCTGCACCTTGGAGTTCAGCGAAGTGGGTACGAGGGACACTGTATAAATGCAACTTTTGCCTGTGTTCGGGGACAGTTCGCGGCTGTGCTCCCGCCCGATCACGTCAGCACGTGTCTAGGTGAAAAAGTATTTGGACAGGAACGAATGAGATGCCGCCGCTTGTGGGACGCCGGAGGGGCCCTTTGCGTGGTTTGACAGTTGCGACTGTGCCACGTCATTGGGGCTGTCTGTGCGCTCTACTGGACAATGGTTGTCGGAGGGTGTTTGCAGGCGATGATGGAATTATTTTGCGAGCAGGTGTGTAGGCTGTGCTGTGAGTTATTTGGACAGTTTACGAGTACTGAGCGTGTCTAGACATAGCTGTTCTGGATTATTTAGGAGTGTGAATGTCTGTAATTAAATTATTTGCTTAAATTAGGAGTTGTTCGAAAGTAGAGTGGACTCCTTCCCTACTCTCCCCAGCAATGTAGTGCAGCTAGAGTAATTTTAGCATAATTCTCGCCCCTACAGGCCACAATCTGGGATTAGGTCGTAGGAGAGATGACAATACGATCTGATGACAGTGATGTGTACTATGTCAGTTGGACAGTGAACCTCGTGGTGGAGACACTGCCTGCAAAATAGACTTGTGTTCAGATCTGTTTTCCCGCCATTTTGGCCCAGCATCTTGAAGTCATGTGCTGTGCATGTTACTGCACATTAGTGCAGGTTAGTACAAACTAGCCCGTCAACATGGGTCTTTAAGGAGGCGTGGTGCTGGGTTGAGGATCGTGGTAGAGACTTTAACTGTTTGATTCCGAGTCCAGGTGGGTGTGGCATAGGTGAAAATTGATTCCAAGTGCTAGGTTCAATGAATTCGAATCACGTGACTAATGCAGTAGCCAATAGGAGTGCAGCATTCTAGGGGATTGGGGGCGGGGCAGGGGTGCTATGTAATGAATGAACACCCCGCTGATAGTGGGAAAATGTCGAACTTCTCATTTGGCAATAGAATATTGAAATTTTAAATTGACTTATTGAATATGATTAAAATTGATGTGGATTTAGATACTCAGGTAAATAATAGGTTAGATGTGTGATGTGGGTGTTACTTTAGTTAGCATATTTACAGAAGACTATGTAAGGTGCGTGTATGAAGTTGGCAGCCGAGGGTGTTTGACGTAAGTGGTCAGATGCCTGCAGACAGTGGCGCGGTGTGAGAGAGCGGACGATGTTGTCATCAAGACATCACAGTAGCATCCTCTGGTGGCCAGAACATGAACTAAGCCATTTGGGCTTTGGAGCTCATGGTGGATAGATCGGGTGCAGCCACCTTGAATGACGGTAGTTGTCATGACCTGACGTCAGGAGAATGCCCTCTGCTGGCACCGATATGAAGTAAGGCAGTTGCAGTCTAGACACAGTGGCGAACACACCTACTTGAAATTCGTTAAATAATAAAGACAAGTCCTTTTTTCCCGCCGTTTTATTTGCATAGTAGAGATAAATGGCGTGTGATGCATCATTGCAATAGAATTTGAAATTCGCGCCATTTTTCTGGGCGAGGGCGTGTGGCACTTTCCCGCCAAAATTAGAACTTCCCACCAAAATCCGCCATCTTGATTGATGTCACAGCATCAATCTTCGATGACATCATTGCCGCCATCTTGGATAACGGTTGTTTTGGGCCGTACCACCCTTGTCCCAATACTTACGATCTTAGTGGCGCATAGAAGCGAGCTTCCGATGCACAGAAGCAAAGAATTTGTCACAATGTTTAGGATACTATGCGAACAATGAAGTCTCCAGCGCAGACGTTGACACCATGTGCGACAGCATGACGTAATTTTCGACCAATCAGGAGCCGCTATGGTCTGTATAAGGCCGCCGCAACAGGCAATTCAGACAGTCTGGTAGTCCTAACGAAGGCTGATCGTCTAAATCTCGCGGTTTTACCCTGAACTGACGTACAAGAATTCCAAGAATGTTTTACTCATTATTTTTTCATATTCCAGTAGAAAATGTTCTTTTGAAGATTTTGTTATTTTTTTTTTGGTATATGCAAATAAAGTATAGGCTTTTGTTCCATGACCACAAATAGAGCTGTTAGATTAATAATTACTGCTGGTTTTCGTAACGGCCATTATGGATTGGTAGATATCTTCAATAGATTTTTTCAATTATCCCATTATTGCTACAGTTCTGACGCCCTTTTCGTAATTTGAATACCGTGACTGTACTTAGTGCACTTGTGCCAGTCGAGGCACACTGAGTTAGAACGTTATGATTACTGGCCACCGCGAGGTTCAATGGCGCTGAGTGGATGTGACACGGCAAAAAAAGTATACTGGGTGAGGCAGCTGTAATAGGTCACCCCAAATATATCTAGAATGAATGACCCCAAATATATCTAGAATGAATAAACATATCGAGGTGTGGTTTTCGCTAAGCTACAGAAGACTATACGGCCAATTTCCTGACGGTCACTAGTAATTTTTATCATTTGTAGTTGACAAAATATGACACCGACCTTGTTTTTCTTATAATGCTCCTACATACTTTTCTAGTGGCTTTTGATGCAAGCTTCTTAGAGAACAACGACATAGTCTGCATCGGACCTGATCAAATGGTATCAAGATAACAGCGCCGCAAACCACTGCCCCGGCGTGAGAAGAAGGCCGGCCGTTGTGGCCGTGCGGTTCTAGGCGCTACAGTCCGGAACCGCAGGTTCGAATCCCGCCTCGGGCATGGATGTGTGTGATGTCCTTAGTTTAGTTAGGTTTAAGTAGTTCTAAGTTCCAGGGGACTGATGACCTCAGATGTTAAATCCCATAGTGCTTAGAGCCATTTGAACCATTTGACGTGCCCACAATTTGTAAAAGATGCTTCTTACTTAAACGAAACATTCGTAGAACAGTAACAAATTTTGGAAGTCACTGCTATGAGGCTGTCAGATGCAGCGAAATATGAAAAGGATGAAATGCAATGGAATATAGTGTTCGCTGACCACTTGTTTGGTTGATCTCTCTCGCATTTAAGAGATACCGCTTAGTGACATTTGCATTGTGTATTACAGTTGCTCGAATGTTAGTTTAATTTTTTTCATCAGTTGCTCTTCTTTTTCCAAGGCGTATTTCACTCCCGACATTTCCAGTTTCTAGAAAATATTTTATAACGTTTGCAAAGACAGATCTTGAGTGTTTACATTTGTTATATGGGACAAACGTTTGTGGAAACTCTTCTCCTGACGGAGGAACAGTGGTTTGTGGCGCTGTTATGTTGATACCATTTGGTCAACTGCCATACATGTTATGGCGCTGACGATCTCTTAGAAGCCTCTTTCAAATACCACATAAAAGTACAGGGTGTATCAAGAGGAATCATCCGATTTGCAAAAATCATAACTATTATGTTATTTGAGAAATGTGCGTGAACAATATACTGCTCGTAGTAAAAATGGTGTTGGGACAACAGAAAGCCATTTCTGTTCTACGTTTTGCGCGGTGCGGGTCAGTAATAACTGTTCAGCATGACTTTCGTACTAGGTATGGCGTGGATCCTCCTATAGCACAGAGCATTAGACGATGGCATGAACAGCTCCGACAAACAGGTTGTTTGTGTAAAGCCAAATCGCCGGGCAGTTCCCGAGTGTCGAACGCATCCGCCATAGTTTTACAGAGTCCGTTGAAATCCGTTTGCCGTGCAGTTCGACAAGCCCTCGATGTCCGTCTGGTGTGTGTTGCGTTGACGTTTGCACATGAAACCTCGACTTGCGCCATAGGGTGGTGGGGTTTCGGGTTCCGCTGGATAGGTCAGGAGTCCACTACACGGAACAAGCGGCTACACGGGTAGCAGGGGTTGCGTGGCGTGGGCTGGGCGGTTTTTTAGGTTAGGTGGCCTTGGGCAAGTACAGAAAGGGCAACAGCCTCAACGGGTGCGGGGCAAAATCAGGACATGCTGGGACCAAGCAGCAATTGGTATTGTAATTGTCAACTGTCGAAGCTGCGTTGGTAAAGTACCGGAACTTCTAGCGCTGATAGAAAGCACCGAAGCTGAAATCGTAGGTACAGAAAGCTGGCTGAAGCCAGAGATAAATTCAGCCGAAATTTTTACAAAGGAACAGACGGTGTTTAGAAAGGTTGGATTGCATGCAACCGGTGGTGGAGTGTTCGTCGCTGTTAGTAGTAGTTTATCCTGTAGTGAAGTAGAAGTGGATAGTTCCTGTGAATTATTATGGGTGGAGGTTACACTCAACAACCGAGCTAGGTTAATAACTGGCTCCTTTTACCGACCTCCCGGCTCAGCAGCATTAGTGGCAGAACAACTGAGAGAAAATTTGGAATACATTTCACATAAATTTTCTCAGCATGTTATAGTCTTAAGTGGAGATTTCAATTTACCAGATATAGACCGGGACACTCAGATGTTTAGGACGGGTGGTAGGGACAGAGCATCGAGTGACATTATACTGAGTGCACTATCTGAAAATTACCTCGAGCAATTAAACAGAGAACCGACTCGTGGAGATAACATCTTGGACCTACTGATAACAAACAGACCCGAACTTTTCGACTCTGTATGTACAGAACAGGGAATCAGTGATCATAAGGCCGTTGCAGCATCCCTGAATATGGAAGTTAGTAGGAATATAAAGAAAGGGAGGAAGGTTTATCTGTTTAGCAAGAGTAATAGAAGGCAGATTTCAGACTACCTAACAGATCAAAACGAAAATTTCTGTTCAGACACTGACAATGTCGAGTGTTTATGGAAAAAGTTCAAGGAAATCGTAAAATGCGTTTTAGACAGGTACGTGCCGAGTAAAACAGTGAGGGACGGGAAAAACCCATCGTGGTAAAACAACAAAGTTAGGAAACTACTGCGAAAGCAATGAGAGATTCACTCCAAGTTTAAACACAGCCAAAACCTCTCAGACAAACAGAAGCTAAACGATGTCAAAGTTAGGGTAAGGAGGGCTATGCGTGAAGCGTTCAGTGAATTCGAAAGTAAAATTCTATGTACCGACTTGACAGAAAATCCTAGAAGTTGTGGTCTTACGTTAAATCAGTAAGTGTCTCGAAACAGCATATCCAGACACTCAGGGATGATGATGGCATTGAAACAGAGGATGACACGCGTAAAGCTGAAATACTAAACACCTTTTTCCAAAGCTGTTTCACAGAGGAAGACTGCACTGCAATTCCTTCTCTAAATCCTCGCACAAACGAAAAAATGGCTGACATCGAAATAAGTGTCCAAGGAATAGAAAAGCAACTGGAATCACTCAACAGAGGAAAGTCCACTGGACCTGACGGGATACCAATTCGATTCTACACAGAGTACGCGAAAGAACTTGCCCCCCCTTCTAACAGCCGTGTACCGCAAGTCTCTAGAGGAACGGAGGGTTCCAAATGATTGGAAAAGAGCACAGGTAGTCCCAGTCTTCAAGAATGGTCGTCGAGCAGATGCGCAAAACTATAGACCCATATCTCTGACGTCGATCTGTTGTAGAATTTTAGAACATGTTTTTTGCTCGAGTATCATGTCGTTTTTGGAAACCCAGAATCTACTATGTAGGAATCAACATGGATTCCGGAAACAGCGATCGTGTGAGACCCAACTCGCTTTATTTGTTCACGAGACCCAGAAAATATTAGATACAGGCTCCCAGGTAGATGCTATTTTTCTTGACTTCCGGAAGGCGTTCGATACAGTTCCGCACTTTCGCCTGTTAAACAAAGTAAGAGCCTACGGAATATCAGACCAGCCGTGTGGCTGGATTGAAGAGTTTTTAGCAAACAGAACACAGCATGTTGTTATCAATGGAGAGACATCTACAGACGTTAAAGTAACCTCTGGCGTGCCACAGGGGAGTGTTATGGGACCATTGCTTTTCACAATATATATAAATGACCTAGTAGATAGTGTCGGAAGTTCCATGCGGCTTTTCGCGGATGATGCTGTAGTATACAGAGAAGTTGCAGCATTAGAAAGTTGTAGCGAAATGCAGGAAGACCTGCAGCGGATAGGCACTTGGTGCAGGGAGTGGCAACTGTCCCTTAACATAGACAAATGTAATGTATTGCGAATACATAGAAAGAAGGATCCTTTATTGTATGATTATATGATAGTGGAACAAACACTGGTAGCAGTTACTTCTGTAAAATATCTGGGAGTATGCGTGCGGAACGATTTGAAGTGGAATGATCATATAAAATTAATTGTTGGTAAGGCGGGTACCAGGTTGAGATTCATTGGGAGAGTGCTTAGAAAATGTAATCCATCAACAAAGGAGGTGGCTTACAAAACACTCGTTCGACCTATACTTGAGTATTGCTCATCAGTGTGGGATCCGTACCAGATCGGGTTGACGGAGGAGATAGAGAAGATCCAAAGAAGAGCGGCGCGTTTCGTCACAGGGTTATTTGGTAACCGTGATAGCGTTACGGAGATGTTAAACAAACCCAAGTGGCAGACTCTGCAAGAGAGGCGCTCTGCATCGCGGTGTAGCTTGCTCGCCAGGTTTCGAGAGGGTGCGTTTCTGGATGAGGTATCGAATATATTGCTTCCCCCTACTTATACCTCCCGAGGAGATCACGAATGTAAAATTAGAGAGATTAGAGCGCGCACGGAGGCTTTCAGACAGTCGTTCTTCCCGCGAACCATACGCGACTGGAACAGGAAAGGGAGGTAATGACAGTGGCACGTAAAGTGCCCTCCGCCACACACCGTTGGGTGGCTTGCGGAGTATAAATGTAGATGTAGTAGATGTAGAAACCATACAAAATTCAGCTACTGCAAGCACTTCGTGAAGGTGACAAACAACAACGTGTGGGGTTCTGTGATATCGTTCTTGGCAAGATGGAGGATGACTGTTTTCTTCCACGCTTAATGTTTAGTGACAAGGCAACATTGCATTTAAATGGTAAGGTGAACCGTCATAATGTGAAAATAGGGGGTACAGAACAACCACATGAAGTTGTACAACATGAGAGGGACTCTCCAAATATTAATGTGTTTTGTGCAGTTTCACGAGAAGTGTATGGTCCATTTTTCTCTGCCGAAAACAGTTATAGGAAGCATCTGTCTCGATATGCTTGAGAACGTCCTTTTCCCACAGTTGGAGACCGATTTTAAGGACATCGTTTACCAACAGGATGGGGCACCGCCACATTGACATCTGTAAGTGTCGTATTTTTAAATCAAAGGATTACTGAACGATGGATTGCTCGCACTGAACTAAATGTTTGTCTTACATTAGTGGCTCTGTGTGTGTGTGTGTGTGTGGGGGGGGGGTTATATAAAAGACTGTTTATGCGCCTCCGTTGTCAACAACAATGAATGAACACACATCGCATAACAGCAGGTTTGGAACCTCTAACTCAAGAAATTCTCGCTGCAGTGTGGGAACAATCTGAATACCGCATTAACGTATGCCATGCATCTAAAAGGGGGCGTATTGAACACCTATGAAATGGTATGAAAAAAACTTCGAGTTTCTCATTCATAAAAAACAAAATTCGTTGTATATGTTTATTAGTATCAGAAATATAGACAGGGTAAGATAGATTCTGCCTACAGGAAAATTAAGGAGACCTTCGGAGAAAAGAAAACCACCTGTATGAACATAAAGAGCTTAGATAGAAAACCAGTCGTAGGCAAAGAAGGAAAACCAGAAAGGTGGAAGGAGTATACAGAGTGTCTATATAAGGGCGGTGTACTTGAGGGCCATATTATGGACATTAGAGGACATAGATGATGAAATGGGAGATACGATACTGCGTGAAGAATTTGACAGAGCACTGAAAGACCTCAGCTGAAACAAGGATCCGGGAGTAGACAACATTCCATTAGAACTACTGACAGCGTTGGGAGAGCCAGTCATGACAAAACTCTACCACCTGCTGAGCGAAATGTGAGACAGGCGAAATACTCTGACTTCAAGAAGAATATAATAATTCCAGTACCAAAGAAAGCAGGTATTGACAGGTGTGAAAATTAACGAACTATCAGTTTAATAAATCACGGCTGCAAAATACTAACACGAATTTTGTACAGACAAATTGAAAAACTGGTAGAATCCGACCTCGGGGAATATGTTTGGATTCCGTAGAAATGTTGGGACACGCGAGGCAGTACTGACCATACGACTTATCTTAGAAGATAGATTAAGGACAGGCAAACCTATGTTCATGGAATTTGTAGACTTACAGAAAGCTTTTGACAATGTCGACTGGAATACTGTCTTTCAAATTCTGAAGATGGCAGGGATGTAATACATGGAGCGAAAGGCTATTTAAAATTTGTACTGAAACCAGATGGCAGTTACAAGAGAGGGTCATGAAAGGGAAGCAGTGATTGAGAGACAGGGTTGTATCCTATCCCCGATGTTGTTCAGTAAAGGAAACAAAGGCAAAATTTGGAGTAGGTTCAAAATGGTTCAAATGGCTCTGAGCACTATGGGGCTTAGCATCTGAGGTCATCAGTCCCCTAGAACTTAGAACTACTTAAACATAACTAACCTAAGGACAGCACACACATCCTTCCCCTAGGCAGGATTCGAACCTGCGACCGTAGCGGTCGCCCGACTCCAGACTATAGCGCGTAGAACCGCACCCTTTACAGTTCCATTGGAAATAAAAGCAGTGCTGATGTCGTAATTCAGCGACGATAAACGAAAAATGTTTGTGAAGGTTAGGAAATTGGCCTATTTCCCGTTATAACTTGGCACAAAGTTAAACTAGATAATTCGTTCATTCTCGATGTATCTGGGGTGGGCTGCCTTAGCTGCCTTAACCTGTGTAAGTAGAACAAAGACTAAATGGGAATAATTCTCGTGACGATACGGGACGCAAGTGGGCAAAACCGTGACATGAGCACTTTGACAAAAGGCAATTTATTATAGCCTGCCGGTTGGCAATGAGCATCCCGGTGACGGCGAAGCTGGTCGACTGTTCGGACGCTTCTCTCCTGGCTATCTGTGGAAAGTTTTTGAATGTCGGTGAAGCCGCTAGCACGCGATAAGGTGCTGCACGTCCGCCCCTCATCACAGAACATGGATGCCAGAGTCACAGCAGGATAGAAGGCGATCGGTGTCAGATCTGACGACAGAGTACAACGCTGTGTTTCGGTGGATACCGTTGATGGGATAGAGTTGGGCTTGAAAGGAGGGAGGAAAGGAAGGAACGTTTGTTTAAAGGCCTGTCGATAGCGCTGTCATTACAGACACGTTAAGCTTAGAGCTCAACAGCGGGTGACCGCCGCGTGTTCCTACGTTGACCCAGCGACACCGTTAATTACGACTGCAGTGGGCGCGTGACCATCGAGACTGAACCGGGGATCAACGGTAGCGACTCACGTTTCTCGTTAAAACAGGGAGAGAGTCATGTCGGGGTACGTAAACATTCAGGCGAGGCCTATCTAAACATGCACCGCGCATAGGACGCAAGCCGGCGTGGGCAGTATTTTGCTAACTTAGTATTCAACTGGGCTACCATGGGACCTGTAATAGTATTGGAAGCTACCGTGGCAGCTGTTGGCTACGTGTACGTTGTTATGGACAACCTGCATCCCGTCCATACTTCATGCCTGCTCTGATGGCGATGGCATCTTCCAGCAGGGTAGCTGCTCGTGTCACAAAGTCAGAATCGTGTTACAGTGGGTTGACGAAGACGATAACTCACTCTTGGCCACTAAATTCACCTGTTTTGAACCCGGTGGAACACGTGGGACGCTATCTTGCACCATGTCCGTGCCCACAAAGTACCGGCTTGTAATCTGTGGGGAATTGCGTGACATAGACGCCTGGTACCACACACTTCAGGAAATCTACCAAGCACTTACCGAATCCACGACACAGAATAACTACTATATGATGGGTTTCAGGAATTACTGCAGCCAATCACAGTTTTTTTTCAATTTTTTATTCATGACGGGTTTCGAATCGCCTGGCGATTCATCATCAGACGATACAATTTAGCTTGGAGTACTGTGGGGATCGTGAATTTATGGCAAATACAGAGACGAAAAAGTGAGCACTGTATGTGGAAACAATATTACGATTGTAAGATTAATTTGATGGCATTACTCTGTTTTCGCTCTTGTGGCAGGCACTGCTCTGGAAAACATAATGTGTGCTTACCAGAATCGTTAAATATCAAGTGAAACGGGCACTTCTCCACTGATGGCGACTCCCACATACTCTACAAAGAAGTAAAAACAAACCAAAGAGTGTGCCTGTTGTTGTCTCCAAAGAGTTTTGTGGAGGCAGAGAATTTTCTTTGCTCATTTTTAGTTTTGTGTGGCATTCGTAATAAATTATATATTACATTACTTTCTTTATAAAAATTATTATGTTTTTACACTGCAAAATTTTCTTATGCTATTTACAAAATCTACAACAAAGTGCTTAGGACAGGTAGTGAAGTTGTGTTTGGAATGTTTCTTATGGCTCAATAAACAGGGTAGTATACAAAGGAGGGGTGGAGGGGTGGAGGGGTGGAAAGGAGGGATGGGAGGGGGGAAGGGGAGAGAGAGAGAAAGAGAAAGTGTGTGTGTGTGTGTGTGTGTGTGTGTGTGTGTGTGTGTGTATAAAAAAAGAGGTAGAGGAGGGTGTTTAGATATGGTATGAGCGAGGTGGGGGAATGGATATGGGAGTGGATGAGTACGCTATTTATTAGTTTTTCAAATTTAAGGATTCTTTAAAATTTTGAGAGAATGGGTTGTTTGCTAAATCAATTTGTTCATTTAAGATGGTCTGGGGTGTTTTATTGCTATGTATGAAAATTTCTATTTATTCCAAGAGGTCCATTTTTATTCCTTTGTCTACAGTGTGTAGAATGTGGATGTTGGTTTTTATATTTGTGATTGAATGACTATTTTGGGCTAGATGGGCTGCAAAAGTGGGTTTATTTAAATTTTTTAAACGGAGTGTGTCAGTGTGCTCATTGTAATTTTTATAAAGTAATCTAATAAATGTATATTTTATTACGAATGCCATAGAAAATTCTCTGCCTCCACAAAACTCTTTGGAGACAACAGCAGCCACGCTCTTTGGTTTGTTTATATTTCCTAAAACACGTGGGAGGCGCCACCGGTGGAAAAGTGCCTGTTTCACTTGATATTCAACGATTCTGGCAAGCACACATTATGTTTTGCAGAGCAGTGCCTGCCACAAGAATAAAAACAGTGAGTAATACCACCAAATTAATGTTACAATCGTAATGTTTCCACGTACAGTGCTCACTTTTTCGTCTCTGGATTTGCCACAGATTCACGACTCCCACAATACTCTAAACTAAATTGTATCGTCTGATGATGAATCGCCAGGCCATTCGAAACCGGTCATGAATAAATAAAAATTGAAGAAGAAACGGCGATTGGTTGTAGTAATTCCTGAAACCTTCAGCAAGACAGTCGCACTGTTCAAAATCCAGAATGGATAAAATTTTTACTGTATTATGCTCGAAAGGGGACCAAAACGCTATTAGCAGGTGGTAATGAAGTTTGCACTCATCAATGTATTATTTTCCAATTTGTAGCATTTTTGAAATGTACTTGGGGGTTGTCAGTCTGCGCCTGAATCAGTGAAATCAATGCAACGTCTCAATTTCTGCTTGCACATAATTAAAGCAAACTGCTCGTGGACTAAGGGCCACAAGCAATTCATTTTGTTTTTGTGCAAGTAGAAACTGGTAGTTAGTTTCTCCATGCTGAAGGCGAGCTACATCGGAAAAATTGATAGAAAGATCAAAACGCGACATAAGGAACACACTGATTTAATAAGGAAAGAACTTAGAAAGTAAATCCACATTCGTAGCTCACCTTAGATTGATAGTCACAAGGTACACAATATCGAAAAAAACCTACAATGAAGAAGAGCTAGTTTAAGGTCATCTACGAAGAACGGAAATATACACTCACCTGGAAAAAAGGCAAGGAAAAGACGCTTAGCAAGCAGTGTAGAATAAGGAACACCATGTTCCTGGATATCTGCCACCTAGTTATTGGCGGCTTCCTTTAACCTTCCACCGATCGCGCCAGTGTCTACCATATGAGCGGTCGCGCATTGCACAAAGTGCAACGCTTTGTTTTGCTTCAATTATTGTTCTTATTTTGGAGTGAACGTATTAAATAACATACTTTAACCATTTTATGTTCAAAATATAATGTATTTGCTGTTTGTAATTGTATTAAATTCGTTATGATGTACGGAACAAACAAATAAACTTATACATCTTATGCCAGCAAGTTTATCAAGTTACCTTGTTTCCTGCTGGGTTATGATATCTTGAACTCTAAGACCCCTCAAACCTGCAAGAACTCATGGCTGTTCTCAGAAGTGTTTTTCCCTTTCCAATCTGTGCCGTAACTCCTCCGCATGTACCATTCGTCCCTTTTTCAACATGATTTGAATAAGGATAGTGATAGCAAACAGTTCTTGACTGCTTAGGTCAGTGTAATCTTATGGTCGAAAACGTGTTTTTGAATTAGTTTGTCTTCGTTCATGAATCACGTTTACATCGAAAAGTTTTGAAAATACATCAATTGTAGATACGGAACCACTTACTATTCTTCTTGGTCGAGGTAAAATTTTTGCTATATTTTGTTCTTAATTTTTGAACATTTCGATAAACTTGAATTGCACACTCTCGTAACTATATCCTTCCCAGCATAAAAATCTTCACCTTTGTTTCATCTTCGTCTTCTCCGTCACTATCCTCAACTTCAGTTTCAGAATCGTAGTTCGCGTTTGTTAACGATCGTAACGTGAGCGATCACGCATTATATTCCGTACATTAGTCCAGGTGCCTACTGAATAATTTGTTTGTGAGCAGAAAAAAACAGCCGCAATAAAGTCCTGGGCCGGCCGGAGTGGCCGAGCGGTTAAAGGCGCTACAGTCTGGAACCGCACGACCGCTACGGTCGCAGGTTCGAATCTTGCCTCGGGCATGGATGTGTGTGATGTCCTTAGGTTAGTTAGGTTTAAGTAGTTCTAAGTTCTAGGGGACTGATGACCTCAGAAGTTGAGTCCCATAGTGCTCAGCGCCATTTGAACCAATAAAGTCCTGGGGAGGGGCAGGTCGCAAGAAGAAGATTGCCGCAAGGAATAGCTGGCGCCACTACTCCAAGAAGTTGACCAAAAGCAGTGGACAGTTAAAATAAGCCAGGTGTTGTACAAAACACAACGATGCGACTAGTGGAGGGTTAAACATATTCCGCAAGTTCGCAGCAGTTGGATGAATATGGTATTGCAGTGGCTATGTTATTCCGAATTACGATGCAATGCTACGTGTCCGAAGGAATATTGAATCGTAATTCCGAAAACAAACCCACTGAAATATCGTTCGTATCGCACTTCGCGAACGTTCATGTCAATTGCTCCTGCGCCACAACCAAACGCGACTACGCAAATTGTAGAAAGACTTATCTAAGCGTTGAAATATATTATATGTTGAATTGTTTTTTCTGCACCTAATAACATTTACGTATAAAAATTTGAATCATTTTAATTTCTGTAACACACAAAAAAAATTGGCACCAAATTGGCTCCAAATTTGACACCCCAAAACGATGCCGCCCTATGGTCCAGCCTACTCAGCCCCGTGGTAATTCCGCCACAGCTTGAGATGGTACACAAACAGAAAACTCGGTGCGCGATTCACTGACTGTACGGTATAGTACGAGGGTGGTTTGAAAAGTTCTCGGAATCATCACGAGAGGTCAGCACTAATGCAACGAGTTGTTCACGTGATATTCATCGGACTGTTGCCTGTAAACAACTGCTACGTCAGTGCTCTTGGAAGAGAGCTGTGGCGGTGACATGGCTATGTTGTTCCCGCGTAGTGATTGGCGAAGAAGGAAAAATTCGAGATTCGAGCAGTGATAAAGTACTTCGTAAAGGAAGGTATGAAAGCTAAGGACGATCATTCCGATTTCTAGCATACACTGGGAGACTCAGTTCCTTTATGTTCAACTGTTTCCAAGTGGACAAATGATTTAAATTTGGTCCTGAGAGCTTAGATGATCCGCGCAGTGGTAGGCCAAGATGCGTCACTACTTCAGAAATCATTGCCGGCCGTGGTGACCGAGCGGTTCTAGGCGCTTCAGTCTGGAACCGCGCGGCCGCTACGGTCGCAGGTTCGAATCCTGCCTCGGGCATGGATGTGTGTGATGTCCTTAGAGTAGTTAGGTTTAAGTAGTTCTAAGTTCTATGGGACTGATGGCATCAGATGTTAAGTCTCATAGTGCTCAGAGACATTTGAACCAATTTATAATTAAAGTGCAGCTACTCTGAGGTCCAGTGTGGGCTGTAGTTATCGCGTGACAGCGGAACTTGGTAGATAGTTTAATTCGTTAACGAGTAACCGATTTACGCTGAAAATGCGCCAGTAGGTGAAGCCCCGCGCTGTTAATGCAAGGAAGACGTGTAGAAATGTTTCCATACGTTATGGGCTAGGAACGGGACGTGGGAAGAAGAGGTTAAACAAGCGACAAACGCATAATGTTGATTTTGTTATTGTCCGCCACATACACAGTTTGTTTAATATGAGTACCAGCGTCGTCGATGGGAGTTGTACAGCGCCAGATTTTCACCTGGTGGCAAAAGTGGAAATATTTTTTTCCAGCGTAAATCGATTTCTTATTAATGCGTTAGCATATCCACCAAGTTACGCTGCCATACGATAATTACAGCCCACAGTGGACTTGTTGGGCGCTAATGACCATAGAAGTTTTGCGCCCTAAAACCACAAACAAAAAAAAAAAACAGTGGACTTGTGAGAATAGCTGCACTTCAATTATAATTGAGCCTCACGATGCGAGAAATCTGACACCATACACAATGTAAATCTTTCACCGTTTACCACAACCTTTCCCTTGAGTTTGAAGCATTACATGGACAGACCCACATAATTTTATGTAAATTTAACGTAGCGAAAACCATGGAAAGCACAAAACTTTGCACTTATCTATTTATTTACTGTAAATAACTTCAAATTTAAATAACTTATGTAGCTTGTGAAACGTAATTATTATTTCATAAGTGATATTTCAAAGATATAGTGACAGTCAGCCTCTGGCACATTTATAAACCGGCAAGCAGCCTGTGGCACATTTTTTGTTGTTGTTGTTGTTGTTGTCTTCAGTCCTGAGACTGGTTTGATGCAGCTCTCCATGCTACTCTATCCTGTGCAAGCTTCTTTATCTCCCAGTACTTACTGCAACCTACATCCTTCTGAATCTGCTTAGTGTATTCATCTCTTGGTCTCCCTCTACGATTTTTACCCTCCACGCTGCCCTCCAATGCTAAATTGGTGATCCCTTGATGCCTCAAAACATGCCCTACCAACCGATCCCTTCTTCTAGTCAAGTTGTGCCACGAACTTCTCTTCTCCCCAATCCTATTCAATACCTCCTCATCAGTTACGTGATCTACCCACCTTATCTTCAGCATTCTTCTGTAGCACCACATTTCGAAAGCTTCTATTCTCTCCTTGTCCAAACTAGTTATCGTCCATGTTTCACTTCCATACATGGCCACACTCCATACAAAGACTTTCACAAAGGACTTCCTGACACTTAAATCTATACTCGATGTTAACAAATTTCTCTTCTTCAGAAACGATTTCCTTGCCATTGCCAGTCTACATTTTATATCCTCTCTACTTCGACCATCATCAGTTATTTTGCTCCACAAATAGCAAATCTCTTTTACAACTTTAAGTGTCTCATTTCCTAATCTAATTCCCTCAGGATCACCCGATTTAATTTGACTGCATTCCATTATCCTCGTTTTGCTTTTGTTGATGTTCATCTTATATCCTCCTCTCAAGACACTATCCATTCCGTTCAACTGCTCTTCCAAGTCCTTTTCTGTCTCTGACAGAATTACAATGTCATCGGCGAACCTCAAAGTTTTTACTTCTTCTCCATGAATTTTAATACCTACTCCGAATTTTTCTTTTGTTTCCTTTACTGCTTGCTCAATATACAGATTGAATAACATCGGGGAGAGGCTACAACCCTGTCTCACTCCCTTCCCAACCACCGCTTCCCTTTCACGTCCCTCGACTCTTATAACTGCCATCTGGTTTCTGTACAAATTGTAAATAGTCTTTCGCTCCCTGTATTTTACCCCTGCCATTTTCAGAATTTGAAAGAGAGAGTTCCAGTTAACATTGTCAAAAGCTTTCTCTAAGTCTACAAATGCTAGAAACGTAGGTTTGCCTTTTCTTAATCTTTCTTCTAAGATAAGTCGTAAGGTTAGTATTGCCTCACGTGTTCCAACATTTCTACGGAATCCAAACTGATCTTCCCCGAGGTCCGCTTCTACCAGTTTTTCCATTCGTCTGTAAAGAATTCGCGTTAGTATTTTGCAGCTGTGACTTATTAAACCGATAGTTCTGTAATTTTCACATCTGTCAACACCTGCTTTCTTTGGGATTGGAATTATTATATTCTTCTTGAAGTCTGAGGGTATTTCGCCTGTCTCATACATCTTGCTCACCAGATGGTAAAGTTTTGTCATGACTGGCACATTTATAAACTGCATTCAAGTCAAATAAACCTGGGACTCACACCCTCCAGCACTATTTTAAGATAGGTTGCATTAGTGTACTGCAAGCAGTGTCCTTTGGGAAGGTGCTGTGATTCGGGATCCAAATTTAGGTATCAAGAAAGAAAGATGGACAAGGAATTGCATTTAAAGAACAATCACTACAACTCGTATGTAATCTGCAGGAATACTTTAAAAGGGAGGCAGAAAATGGGGACCTCCCTTACTGTTTTCCAAAGTAGTCCTGCAAACTGCAACCATGGTTAAGATTACTGAAATGAACGTACTTTGTGCTGGTAAACAAAGATAGAGAAGGAGGGAAGTGAAGCAGAGCCTACTTGTCCTCATACGGTGGGCAAGAGGAAAATATTCTGAAACGAATAACAAGATTCGGTGTCACTTTTTGTTTTACTCTATTTATTTATTTATTTATTTTCTGAGTCGAGTCTTCTGACTGGTTTGTCACTGCCCACCACGAATTCCTCTCCTGCGCCAACATTTTAATATCAGAACAGCCATTTTAACCTACGTCCTCAATTATTTGCTGGATATATTTCAAATTCTGTCTTGCTCTACAGTTTTTACTCTCTATAGTTACCTCCAGTACCGTGGAAGCTATTCCCTGATGTATTAACATACGTCCTATCATACTGTCCCTTCTTCTTGTCAGTGTTTTCCATGAATTTCTTTATTCTGCGGTTCTGCGCAGAACCTTCTCGTTCCTTAACTTATCAGTATATCTTTCAACATTCGTCTATAGCACCACATCTCAAATGCTTCGATTCTCTTCTGTTCCGGTTTTCCCACGCTCCATGTTTCACTACCATTGATGTGCTCCAAATGTACGTTCTCAGAAATGCCTTTCTCAAATTACAGCTTATGTTTGGCACTACTAGATTTAACTCGGCCAGGAATACACTGTTTGCCAGCTCTAATACGCCTTTTATGTTCTTTTTGTTCGGTCAATCATGGGTCATTTTACGCTTAAGTAGACGAATTCCTTAACTTCGCCTACTTCGTACTTCTCAATCCTGATCTTATGTTTCTCACTATTCTCATTTCTGCTACTTCTCATTACTTTTATCCTTCTTCAATTTACTTTCACTCCATATTCTGTACTCGTTAGACTTTCCAATCCATGCAACAGATCCTATAATTTATGTCCACCTTTACTCAGGATAACAATCTCATCAGCAAATCTTATCAATGGTATCATTTCACCCTGGATTTTAATCCCACACTAGAAACATTTTTTAATTTTCTTCGTTGCTTCTTTGATGTATAGTGAAAAGTTGTGAGAAAAGACAACATCCCTGTCTTACATCCTTCTTAATCCCAGCACTTTATTTGTCTTCCAGCGGTATTGTTCCCTCTCGGTTCTTGAACATATTACATATTACCAGGCTTTCCCTACAGTTTACTGTTTCTCAGAATTTTGAACATCATGCACCATTTTATATCGTCGGACGATTTTTCTAGGTCCTCAGGTGCTATGACCGTGTCTCGTTGTCAAAGAGCGGAAGAGCAGGCAGAGGTTCGGGGCACTCTCTTGGCCTTGGGATGGGGAACTACGTGACTTCTTACGCCGAAAGTCTTCGGTCGCCACTTCTAACGATTTTCATTCAAAATTTAAACAGCTGTGAGATTCGAACACAGGCCAGAGTATGTTTGGAGTGCTAGTCAATTACGCTACCGCAAAATCAAGCGTGCCTAGAGTGCATGTATATAATTATTGTCATCAGAGATATCGGCCTACGCTATTTAATTTTGCTGCTATATTGCGCGAGGCCTAACTTTCGATGCGGCTGGTTCTGCAGAGTCTCGGTTTTAAATATAAAAATTTTTCATGCCATAAAATGTCGATGGGAGGAGCAGACACAGTCACATGGCGGCAGATTGTTGCGTGAAGTAAGAGAGTAAACGACATTAATTTCGAGGACATTGTTTGCATCGACGGATCGTGGGTGAATGTTGGTCAAAGTCTTATGAAAGGTTTGTGTGACGAGAAAGAAGTAGGGTTCTCTAGCAGACTGGTATAATTTTTCTTTTGTATGCTGGTTTCTACCATGATTTTTTTTCATGGCTGTCAACTACTTTGCAAATCAAAGAGAAACGTCAGATTATCGCGAGGGAATTAATCACGAAACTTCTTTAAATTGGCATAGGTCGGTAACGCGACTGGTCGTGCAACTAATATAAGGATTCTTTAGGTAAGCAGTCAAAGCGGCAAATTACTGTTGTCTTTAGTGCTGAAACTGAAATTTTTCTGTCTGAAGTTTGCTCGTCGAAGTTGGCTTTAAACACTGTTAACAAAACCAGCGTGGTTAGTAGTGCTGTTCCATTTTTCACGGATACACTGCACATCACGAGTTTGTAGTTAGGTTAGGACTTGATTTTAAATTCGGGGGTACAAACGCATCGTCTGCCGCATTTCACTCACTGGTCACGTAGAATCAGCTGTGGACAGAGTGTCTGGCGTTCCCATCATACCTCACGGCGACCGCTAACAACACTGCTCCGCGGTACACGTTCAGGTAAGTATCTGTCGACCAGAATATTATTGCACCTGGGAGTGAGGGTGTTTAGGTCGGTTTATTTTGAGTTGTTATCGTGGTATTTCAAGAGGACACGTTGAACGACTTATTAGCAAATGCACAACTGTCTCGAAATCATCCACATTGAGTGAGCTTTCCTTAGTCACCACTGTACTTTTTTATTGTAAGGGTACCGTGCGTTTCTTATAACGCCGAGGGAGACCAAATGCAGTAATATCGTGACTGGATAGTAATGGCACTTATGTAGCTCCTCGCAGTGTCCTCCTCGGTAGTTGTGCGGTAGACGGGCGGATTTCTAAGCGAAGGAGCATGGGATCGATTCCCTGCTGCGTCAGAGTTTTTCGCCGCTCGGAGGCTTGGTATTATATTCTTACTTCCATATCGTACTAATAGACATTGCTGTTGAGCGAGCTGAATGGGCACGCCTGACTGCCACTAAATTAAAAAATAAAAGTGACTCGCATGTTTGGGTGTCGTTTGTTGCCGAGATGCAGCCAGCAGCCGATGTGGGAACATCAAAGCGGCAAGTGACAAGTGACAAGTATGGTATTGTATTGTATTGAACTGCGGACCTAGAAACGACGGAAAGGCTTCGTCCCCGTCTTAGCCCTCAGTAGTTCACAACCCCACAACAGGCTACAGCAGTCCACTCAACCCACCGCCGCCCCACACCGAACCCAGGGTTATTGTGCGGTTCAAATTCGGTCCCAGCGGACACCCCCCCCCCCCCCCCCCCCAACCCCCAGGGAACGTCTCACACCAGACGAGTGTAACCCCAAATGTTTGCGTGGTAGAGAACTTATGGTGTACGCGAGCGTGGAGACAGTGTTTGAGCAGCAATCGCCGACATAGTGTAACTGACTCGGAGTAAGGGGAACCAGTCCGCATTCGCCGAGGCAGTTTGAAAACCACCTTAAAAACCATCCACAGACTGGCCGGCACACCGGACCTCGACACTAATCCGCCGGGCGGATTCGTGCCGGAGACCGGCACCCCTTCCCGCACGGAAAGCAGTGCGTTAGACCGCACGACTAACATGGCGGGCTAAGTGACAAGTAACTTTCATCAGACTACAATATACAATGATCAATCAAACAGTAAAGCCTTCCATTTTTTATTTGTCAAGAATTTCAAATGCGACTGCATAGAGTGAGAAGCACAACATTGTCGTTTAATTTATGTCTTTCCATTATAGTCTCCGTCCGTTTCAAAGGCTAATTACGAAATCGAAACACGCAAATGCTACCATGCTTATGCCTTGCGTTCCATTCACGCAGAGTAACAGCTTCAACCAGACACAAACAAGTGCAGAATCAATCACCATTTAAATTTGTAGTGTTTCCTGTACTGCAATAGAACAAGCTGCTACTGCAGGTTTCACAGTGCTTCTAAACTTGAGTGACACGCTGTGCTACGTTACACAAACAATAAAATTTCATACCAAATCATATGCAGTCTTGACAAAGAGCCGGACGAATTAATACACGCACACTCCCAGTACAAGCAGTCGACATCAAGGTGCATTAAATCCAGAGCAAAGTGCTCCATTGGCCAGGGGAACACGGTAAACCCAATAAACATGCAGGTGACTGAGCATACGATGCCGGGCGGCCAACCGCGTAAAATCCGCTCTCGCTGCCGCGCCACATCAGGCCCCGGCTCGCCCCGCTTGCACTTGGTATTGCTTCTCACCTGCAAGTACCTGGCTGAGCCGCCACTTCACCACTGCCCCCGGGGTTCCGAACACCACCCACTTACACCACTTGCCCTTTCCACGCATCCCTCTAGCTCTTTCGGCGTAGCTCTCAGTCAAAGCTTACAACCCCTTCCAGACAAGAAGAGCGATAAGAGCCTGCAAGTCTCAACTATCATGCTCCTCAAGCTGCTACAGCACTATTCTAGTGACAGGAGCAGTTATCCTGCTGGGAGGAACATTGTCGTCGGGGAAGACATCAAGAACGAAGCGATGCGGGTGATCCGCAACAATGACTTAACCCACAGCCATCATGCTGCCTTTGATTACCACCACGTGTCCCATGGAATTTCACGTGAGTGACTCCTGTAGCATAATATTGCCCTCACCAGCCCGCTTCCGTGGTGAGGGGCAAATTTCGAGCAGCCATTCGTATAGCTGACGACGTGTCTGGGCACGACAATCGACAGGGTACAACAAGAAACGTATCTCATCCGATCAGGAGGCATTTTCACTGATCCACGGTTCAACCTAGAGGATCCCGTGCCCACTACAATCGTAATAGACTACGTCGGTGGGTGAACATGGGAACACGTATAGGGCATCTTCTGTGGAGCACTGTGCACTGAATATGCTGGAAAACACTTATGGCTGCACCACCATTATACTCTATCGTCACATGTACTACAGATCGCCACCCATCCTGCTTTACAGAGTAAGCAAGTCTTCGATCACTAGTTTGTGTGCTGAGATGCAGACTTCCATTATTTATCGTGTACTCGTGAGCTCACTGATCTTCAACCACTTTCCATTGATGCTCATGACAGTAACACACAAGCAGCCAACCTATTTTGCCGTTTCAGTGTCGCTGACTTTCCACTCGTTGACTCTGCGATCTGTGACGTCAACGTGGTGTTTCCGACTACAAATATTTGGGAAGAATTGTAGGGGAGGCTACGGTTGTAAATACCACGAGCAAAATAGGTTGGTGTCAGCAGTGGCCTTTGCGATCGTTTTTTAATCATCTCTTCACATTTTATCCAATTAAAATGCGAAAGGTTGAATTGCTGCAAGCGAAATGAGAAGCAAAGACATTTGTATTACTGCTTGTCACAAATATTCGGCTGTTTTTCCGAATATGTCGCGATTTCCAAGAATGTGCTTAGCCACGAAACATACACTATGTGATCAAAAGTATCCGGACACCTGGCTGAAAACGACTTACAGGTTCGTGGCGCCCTCCATCGGTAATGCTGGAATTCAGTATAGCGTTGGCCCACCCTTAGCCTTGATGACAGCTTCCACTCTCACAGGAATACGTTCAGTCAGGTGCTGGAAGATTTCTTGGGGAATGGCAGCCCATTCTTCACGGAGTGCTGCACTGAGGACAGGTATCGATGTCGGTCGGTGAGGCCTGGCACCAAGTCACCGTTCCAAAACATCCCAAAAGTGTTCTATACGATTCAGGTCAGGACTCTGTGCAGGCTAGTCCACTACAGGGACGTTACTCTCGTGTAACCACTACGCCATAGGCCGTGAATCATGAACAGGTGCTCGGTCGTGTTGAAAGATGCAATCGCCATCCCCGAATTGCTCTTCAACAGTGGGAAGCAAGAAGACGCTTAAAACATCAATGTATGCCTGTGTTGTGATAGTGCCACGCAAAACATGGGGTACAAGCCCCTTCCATGAAAAACACGACCACGCCATAACACCACCGCCTCCGAATTTTACTGTTGGCACTACACACGCTGGTAGAAGACGTTCACCGGGCATTCGCCATGTCCAAACCCTGCCATCAGATCGCGACATTGTGTACAGTGATTCGTCACTCCACTCCATTGTTCAATCGTCCAATGTTTACGCTCTTTACACCAAGCTCAGCGTCGTTTGGCATTTACCGGCGTGATGTGTGACTTATGAGCAGCCGCTCGATCATGAAATCCAAGTTTTCTCACCTCCCGCCTGTCATAGTACTTGCCGTGGATCCTGATGCAGTTTGGAATCCCTGTGTGATGACCTAGATAGATGTCTGCCTATTACACATTACAACCCTCTTCAACTGTCGGTGATTTCTGTCAGTCAACAGACGATGTCGGCCTGTACGCTTTTGTGCTGTACGGCGCCTTGACGTTTCCACTTCACTATCACATCGGAAGCAGTGGACCTAGGGATCTTTAGGAGTGTGACATAAGTATGACACGAGTGACACCCAATCACCTGACCACGTTCGAAGTCCATGAGGTCCGCGGAGCTCCCCATTCTGCTATCTCAGGATGTCTAATGACTACTGAGGTCGCTGATATGGAGTACCTGGCGGTAGGTGGCAGCACAATGCACTTAATACAGGGTGTTTCAAAAATGACCGGTATATTTGAAACGGCAATAAAAACTAAACGAGCAGCGATAGAGATACACCGTTTGTTGCAATATGCTTGGGACAACAGAACATTTTCAGGCGGACAAACTTTCGAAATTACAGTAGTTACAATTTTCAAGAACAGATGGCGCTGCAAGTGATGTGAAAGATATAGAAGACAACGCAGTCTGTGGGTGCGCCATTCTGTACGTCGTCTTTCTGCTGTAAGCGTGTGCTGTTCACAACGTGCAAGTGTGCTGTAGACAACATGGTTTATTCCTTAGAACAGATGATTTTTCTGGTGTTGGAATTCCACCGCCTAGAACACAGTGTTGTTGCAACAAGACGAAGTTTTCAACGGAGGTTTAATGTAACCAAAGGACCGAAAAGCGATACAATAAAGGATCTGTTTGAAAAATTTCAACGGACTGGGAACGTGACGGATGAACGTGCTGGAAAGGTAGGGCGACCGCATACGGCAACCACAGAGGGCAACGCGCAGCTAGTGCAGCAGGTGATCCAACAGCGGCCTCGGGTTTCCATTCGCCGTGTAGCAGCTGCGGTCCAAATGACGCCAACGTCCACGTATCGTCTCATGCGCCAGAGTTTACACCCCGATCCATACAAAATTCAAACGCGGCAACCCCTCAGCGCCGCTACCATTGCTGCACGAGAGACATTCGCTAACGATATAGTGCACAGGATTGATGACGGCGATATGCATGTGGGCAGCATTTGGTTTACTGACGAAGCTTATTTTTACCTGGACGGCTTCGTCAATAAACAGAACTGGCGCATATGGGGAACCGAAAAGCCCCATGTTGCAGTCCCATCGTCCCTGCATCCTCAAAAAGTACTGGTCGGGGCCGCCATTTCTTCCAAAGGAATCATTGGCCCATTTCTCAGATCCGAAACGATTACTGCATCACGCTATCTGAACATTCTTCGTGAATTTGTGGCGGTGCAAACTGCCTTAGACGACACTGCGAACACCTCGTGGTTTACGCAAGATGGTGCCCGGCCACATCGCACGGCCGACGTCTTTAATTTCCTGAGTGAATATTTCGATGATCGTGTGATTGCTTTGGGATATCCGAAACATACAGGAGGCGGCGTGGATTGGCCTCCCTATTCGCCAGACATGAACCCCTGTGACTTCTTTCTGTGGGGACACTTGAAAGACCAGGTGTACCGCCAGAATCCAGAAATAATTGAACAGCTGAAGCAGTACATCTCATCTGCATGTGAAGCCATTCCGCCAGACACGTTGTCAAAGGTTTCGGGTAATTTCATTCAGAGACTACGCCATATTATTGCTACGCATGGTGGATATGTGGAAAATATCGTACTATAGAGTTTCCCAGACCGCAGCGCCATCTGTTGTTGAAAATTGTAACTACTGTAATTTCGAAAGTTTGTCTGCCTGAAAATGTACTGTTGTCCCAAGCATATTGCAACAAACGGTGTATTTCTATCGCTGCTCGTTTAGTTTTTATTGCCGTTTCAAATATACCGGTCATTTTTGAAACATCCTGTATGATAAATGTATGTTTTTGGGGGTGTCCGGATACTTTTGATCACATAGTGTATGATTACACCTAAAATTGCTGTGAGTGATATGAGCAGCAGTGACAGTGCCGCATCGAAGGAAGCCGCAAGAGTTGGTGAGGCTGTGATTGGGAATTCCGTGGTGTAAAATAAGTTGGTTGGTAGTGTCACGCAAGATGCGGCACCTAGAAAAGGATCGGAAACGCTACAATCGAAAAATCCACAAGGTTGCCTTTCCGAGGTGCTCGTTCCCAAGAGAGTCATGGACTTTCCAACTGCGAATTCATAAACTGTGACTTCAATATGGTATTTGCGACCACAAATATTTTACCCATTTTTTTAAGAACATCAAAGGAACCTGTAGCCGTGGGGGAGACGCTGGTTGAAAATACCACAACGCATAGTGGCTGGTGTTAGTCGTGGCTCTTCCGACCATTTTGTAATACGAATATAACTTCTCATTTTGTCCATGCTAATGACTGGCTCTGGACTTAATACATAAGCGTGTGTGTTTTATTTTTGGCCTGATTAAGTAACGGAATACTAAGCTGCTGTGAGTGAAACGAGTTTCACTGGGATTTGTATTGTGGCTGTTTCTTGCTAGGAGCGTAGCTCAAATTTCTTCTAGTAAAACACGCAGCAATGACAGCACAACTATCTGTTGCCGCGTCGAAGAAAACCTTAACAGCAGAGGAGCCTCTGGTCGATAATGCTACGGTGTAAAACTGGCTGGTCGTAAGTGCCACGCCACCTGTGGCACCTACAAAAGGATCGTAAGTGCCGTCCACGGAATGCCCCCAGTGGCGTGCCACAACAGTCCGCTCATTATTTTAAAGGCGCTTTCTTTATTTGTGGCCCATATCGGCGCTAGATTGATTCTACGTTACTCTGCACTCAGTTTCCATTTTTGTCTTAGCGCGTCACGTGCCCATATCACCAACAGGCGGTATTCAGTCTTGCGGTGGGCAGTGGTCATTTTCTTTCAAGTCGTCAATGTAGTTCCTTACGGTGAATCTGACTTTCCGCTCGAAGATAAATCTTCAGCTCACTCTTGGATAGTTTCTTGGCTATCACGTTTAACTTACGCCACAACGATTCATTCTCTAATTTTCTATAAAATGTTTTGTCCCCAATTTAACCTCCTTCGTACTGAGGAATGTCTTTCAACCGGAGCCGCGCGGGATTAGCCGAGCGGACTAAGGCGCTGCAGTCATGGAGTGTGCGGCTGATCCTGGCGGAGGTTCGAGTCCTCCCTCGGGCACGGGTGTGTGTGTTTGTCCTTAGAATAATTAGGGTTAAGTAGTGTGTAAGCTTAGGGACTGATGACCGCAGCAGTTATGTCCCATAAGATTTCACACACATTTGAACATTTGAGCCTGAGCAACGTGATCGACGTTCCAATTTCTCCATAGTCCCTATTACAGCTGAAACGTCGCCATTTTCGTTCAGACACGTGGGGTAAGGTGTATGTCCTGTAAGAAAACGGACGGTACCCCTCACACTGCGGAAGAACTCTTAGACCTGAGGTCCTGTTTTACCTGCATACCAGTATCTCTGCCACTTTCTCATTAAGCATGAAGAAATTTCTTCCTTTGCGATTGATCTCTGTCCTTATATCTACGAGGGTTGGAACTTTAATAGTGGCAACTATTTATTTACACCTCGTACAAAACAGATACGTGTTTCAAAATTTTACTGACCTTCAAAGTAGTCACCAGCATTGTGTATAAGCCGTTGTCAGCGATGTGGAAGTCGTAGGATACTCTTAGCAGTGCCAGTTGTGTTGACAGTTCGAGCGGCGCGGTCTATTGCCCGACCAATTTGTGGCAGCTGTGAAGCGAATGACTTGAAGTGTTTCCTTCAGTTTAGAAATAGAGTTGAGTTTACCAGGGCTTAAGTCAGGGGAGTGCAGTAGGTGGTATAGCACTTAGCAGGCCCATCAGTAAAACAAATCAGTAACAGCTTGCACTGTACTTGCTTGAGCATTGTCCTGCAAAATGATGGTCAGGTCCTGCAGAAAGTGTCATCACTTCTGTCACTATGCTGTTCATTTTTGGAACACAACCTACGACCAGCTTAGAGACAGAAGTGATGACACTTTCTGCAGGACCTGACCATCATTTTGCAGGACAAAACTCAAGCACGTACAGTGCAAGCTGTTACTGATTTGTTTGACTGATGGGGCTGCTAAGTGCCATACCACCTACTACACTGCCCTGACTTAAGCCCTCGTGAGTTCAACTCGACTTATAAACGGAAGGAAACACTTCACGGCATTCGCTTCAGAACTGCTACAAATTCGTCGGGCAATAGACCGCGCCGCTCGAACTGTCAACACAACTGGCACTGCTAAGAGTATCCTACGACTTCCACATCGCTGGCAACTGGTTATACGCGATGCTGGTGACTACTTTGAATGTCAGTGAAACTTAGAAACCCGCATCTATTTTGTACGAGCTGTAAATAAATAGTTGCCACTATTAAAGTTCCAACCCTCGTATGTCACTTTTATGATTTATTTAGGCTTTACTCGTCTTACCCTTATATGCCAACAGACTTGCAACATGACCTACTAAAGAGGCAAGTACGGCTTCGTGATAGCATATGCTTGTGTCTTTAGATGGGACATCTATTCGAATTTCGCACCAGCCGCGTAAGAGTGGCGCTAGTAGTACCACTATGAGGATCCAAAACAAGTTTGATTTGAATAACCGCTATAACGGTCGTGAGCGTTAGTTTGAGATTGGACGTGGTGCGTTGATGTTAATCAAGAACGTCTCACAGAATTTGGATGGGGTCGTGTAATAATGCTATGAGAAGCTGGATGTTCCTTCTACGGTATTGCATAAAGACCTGACAGGATTAAGCCACTGTACAGGATTGCTCGCAGAGGTGGTCACGAGAGCCTACAGTCGCGGGCTCCAGGCAGCCACGTGGCACTGTCAAGAGGGAAGACCATCGTGGGCAGCGTATGTGCATCGCTACAGCAATCTCAACAGCAGTTGGCACCACGGTGAAACAACGAACTGTTTCAAGTTGGTTACTTCAAAGACAGCTCCGAGCCAGACGCCCTGTGGCGTGTATTCTACTAATCCCAGACCACCACCATTTGTGACGTCAGTGGTGTAAAGCGAGAGCTCATTGGAGGGCAGGGTGTGAGTCTCTTGTGTTTTCTGATGAAAGCTCGTTCTGCCTCGGTGCCCTGACTGCAAATTTGTACGTCAGTCTGTTGATTCGACCTGTTGTGCTGCCATTTATGAACAACATTCCTAGCCGGCCGCGGTGGTCTCGCGGTTCTAGGCGCGCAGTCCGGAACCGTGCGACTGTTACGGTCGCAGGTTCGAATCCTGCCTCGGGCATGGATGTGTGTGATGTCCTTAGGTTAGTTAGGTTTAAGTAGTTCTAAGTTCTAGGGGACTGATGACCACAGCAGTTGAGTCCCATAGTGCTCAGAGCCATTTTTTTGAACAACATTCCTGAGGGTGTTTTCCAACAGGACAACGTTCGCCCACATACCACTGTTGTGACTCAACATGCTCTACAGAATGTCGACAAGCTGCCTTGGTCTGCTCCATCACAAGATCTGTCTCCAAACGAGCACATTTGGGACATCATCCAAAGACAACTCCAGCGACATCCACAAGCAGCATTAACCGTCCATATACTGACCGACCAGTGGAACAGATACGGAACCCCCTCCCACAACCTGGTATGTGGCACCTGTGCAACACAATGCAAGCACGTTTGCATGCTTGTATTCAGCATTCTGGCGGTTACATCGGTTATTAATGTATCAGCATGAGCCATTGCAAATGTGTTTGCAATGGCTCATCTTGCGCTTACATTTACCTGTGATCTTGCAATTTAATCACTTAAATATGTTACCTAGAAAAAAATAGTCCCGAAATTTCGTTGCTTTACGTTAATTATTTTTTGCTATTCCGATTTTTTTACGTCAGTGTACGTTGCAAAACGCCAACAATAATAACGGGATTTTCATGGTGCTGATATCTCGTGTTCTGTTGGTGATAGAAAGATAGGATCAAGTGTTTTCGACAGCCTTTGGGACAGGGATAATTTGTATAAGCAACAGAAGAATCATCTTGCTGTAACTACCTTACAGTACAGGGTCAGAGTTCGAATATTACGCACTTCGTCCAGCTTAGGGAAATGGAACAAATCATTTGATTCTTTTTGCATTATACGCGGTCTATGGTGCACGTTTAAGAGGCTCATGGAGGTACCACTTAGTTCGTGGGCTGTTCCTGACGAAACATGGGTTTTGGTTACCAACTCCTCGGATTCAGAAACTGTTGTGTAGAGCATAGGGCTGTAATTTTTACGACACGTTCCTAAGGTCCCGACCTCAAACAACTTTGAAAATTTTCTTGGTATCTTTATCCGTTTTCGAGATACAGTTTTTCCAATTTACCTTTCACGTATTTGTAGAATACGCGCATAATACCTGGTGTGAAGTGTAAGATTAGTTGAAATTTGGATTTCACACAAACAAACTACTAAAATTTTACTGGTCCATACAGTTCTTTTCAGGTGAGCGGCATGCCCTGCTGTAGCAAGGAAAAGAAGGCAACCAGCGGAAAAATGCTCCTATCGGAGTACAAAAAAGGTTAATATGTTCTTGTTTTAAAAGACTCTGGCTGAAAAGTGGACTACCAGCGGCCTCATTCTACCGTCATCAGCAACTTTAAAAATGTTCCCAAGAATTTTGACTTTCGAAGATATTCGCGCTGTTTTCAACATGCAACTGGCATCTCACTCTTACAAGCTCCCATAACTGTAACTCGCTCACACCCATTAGTACATCGCTGTAAGTCACTCATATCTATCCTATCCCACTTTGCCATTCTCACTCATTCACCCCAGCTCACTGTCATTATCTCTTTGTGTTTAATTGTCACTATCTTCTGTCTCATAGCCAAAGTCTCCTTAATCTGTCCTGCTGCTACTCCCTCTTTTCACTGTCACGGTCTCCTTCCTGCTCTGTCTTACTGCTACTATCTCATTCATTCCTTTGCAGTGCTACTGTCTCTTTTCATTGTCACTATCACGCTCTTCCTTGTTGTTATTGTCATTGCCTCTGTCTCACATTATCATTAACTCTCAGCTACTTCCACTTTCTCCGTCTCTTAATTCCACTCCTGTTATTACAGTCTCCTTTACTCTTTTCCTAGTACTCTTCTGTCACTGTCAACTATGTTCTACTGCCACTGTGTCACTCTCTTTTTCTCACAGGGTCATTGTCCTCTTCACAGTTTCTGTTACACAATCACTGTCTACTATCTTCACGAATTTAATACTTTTTCCTCTTCTCACCGCCACAGTCTCCTTCTCGCTCAGCATAAAAAAAGCGCAGATGTGTTCGCATACCAAAATTTTTGGGAAATTTTTAAAGATGCTGAGGTAGGTAAAATCACCGTCTTTCAAAACAGAACGATATTAGCCTTTATTTGAGATCCAATACGAGCACTTTTCCGCTAGTTTCTATATGTTTATTAAAATTTTGTTTCTTGTCGACGTGGAATATCAAATGCCTTGTTACTGCTCATCTCCTGATCCACTCACTTATTCTTACTGTCGAGTTTCTTATACGTGAGATTCCCTTTGAGTGCAAAGTAGACTATTTTATCAGCAGATTTTTTAGTATTTTCTGAGCACGAAGTGTGAAGCAATAGTATAACATTCCGCTTACTTTTCTTAACTCTTACCTAGAGTTCCCTTTTGCCTCTTTCAACAAATTGTTGGCATACATACATTTGCTTGGTTCACAGACTTTCTAAAACAGAGTCTTCAGACTAATATACCTGAACGTTCCAAGTGAAGAGCCTCGTGGTCACGCTTTAGTTAGGATGCTATTCCGTCAGCTTCCTTGGACAAACCAAATTTGCTTTCCTTCCTCTGCAGTAGTCTGGAGACGCAAGTAGAGATTTCTTGGACGTCCTATTTGCCCCTTTCTAGAGGACAAGGCAAGCCACCATAGGTTATCGATAGTTCCTGCTATGTCACATCAATTCTGCACTTTTCCTCTGGTGAGCTGACCACTTTTAGCGTCTGATTCACAGCGGCCAGTTAATAAGGATGCTGTCTGCACCATTTTGTTTTCGTCTCGCTCACAGAGACCTACAGCACTTTGGCATCGGGATTTCAGTCGTACCAGGACTGCAGACATGTGGAGCCTGCACAGTTGGGCGAGCCCATCCAGTTGTTCCGAAGGAGCGACCGCCTAAGTGGGCTGTTGTCGGCCGACCTCCCGACATCGTTTACTAGTTGCTACCTCTTCACTACCGCAGGTCCATAGAAAGTTCTTCATAGTCAGACGCAAGCCATTATACACCCTCCAGTCATCATCTATGTTCGACATCAGCGAGCTATAACTACTTGCGAACGGCACCACTAGCGGTGGAGAGTATATAAAGTGTTTCAGGGAACGCGGAAAAAAGTGCTGCCATTGTCGTAATTCGTAAACAGAGCGAGAGGGCATGATCATTGGCTATCGGGCCAAGGGTGGAAGCATTTCCGAAACAACTAAGTTTGTAAATATCCAGTGTATTCGCAGTTGCGAATATGGACAAGCATCATCTGTATAATGTAATGAGGTCAGTGAAAATTTGTGTCGGGCCGGGACTCGAGCTCGAATTTCCCGCTTGTCGCTTTACCTTTAGGCTATCCGAGCACGCCTCACAGCCAGACGCAAACTTTCATTTATTGTCAACCATGTGTCTATATAACTAGCACTCGTACACCCATTATATACAATGTGAATCACCTAAAACTTGCACCGAAAATATTGTGGAAATGGAAAGGGTTATTATATGTGGTTTCCACGAATGGATTGGTAGTCAAGGTCTCGTATTATCAGCCACTAAACAGAGTGTAATAATAATTAGAGAATGGAATTTTTGTGTAATGCATTTTTTCTTTAAACAGTTGAAATTAAACAACTAAAAGTAGATGACTCGGTGTTGTGTGATGTCCTTAGGTTAGTTAGGTTTAAGTAGTTCTAAGTTCTAGGGGACTGATGGCCTTAGATGTTAAGTCCCATAGTGCTCAGAGCCATTTGAACCATTTGAACTAAAAGTAGGGTAAATTAGAGTCTCAGTGATATTTATTGCGGAATTCTAGTACAATTAATTTACGAGAACTCGTATTTTGAAAAGTAACCACTCCGACACTTGTACAATCCCTGCGGTAGCACACACTAAAGAACATACACTAGTGCATATACTAGTTATGTGGATTCTGACCAGTAACGAGACAAATTACCATCACAGTTTCTGTTCAAAATGGTCATCGGCAGCGGAAATACTCGCTTCCAATCTGGCATGGAACGACTCCTGCACACGTGAAAACATTTCAGTGGAAATGCCAGAGCTGCCTTCAGTAATATGTCTATGCATGTCATCGGTTGTAGTTGCTATGTGGTTGAAGACAGCGTCTTTCACCTTTTCCCACAGAAAGAAGTCTACAGGCGTCAAATCCAGGGAATGGACCGGCTGAGGTACACGTCCCCTACACCCAGTCAAACGATTTTGAGTCAATTTGTGAAGACATGCCGTAGTACTTGGTGCACTATGGGCTGGACAGTAATCATGTTGGTACCAGAGATTCCTCCTAGCATGTAGAAGAATGTCTTATAGCATCCGTGGAAGGAGGTCTGTTGGGAGGCTGCGACACTGGTGCACGTCCAGTGTTTCGTCTATGAAAAACAGACCTGTGAGCTGGTGGTACACTATTACACACCACATGTTTACACTCATTGGACGTTGATGTTCTCTCTGACGTAGCCAACGGCGATTGTCAACTGAGCAGTAGTGCATGTTTTGGTGGTTTACCTGGCCATGATTGGTAAACTTGGGTTCATCACCAAACCAGATACATGATGCACACATCAAAAAAAGTTCTGCATCACTTCCGTTCGGAGAGTTCCGGAATCTGTACAGAAAATTGGAAGACAGACAAACATAAACAACATTTCCGCCCTTTTTATTGCACGTGGAAACCTCACATTGCGTGTTGTACCACCATACAGCGAGACCTTCAGACGTGGTGGTCCAGATTGCTATACACACTGGTACCTCTAGTACCCAGTAGCACATCCCTTGCACTGATGTATGCCTGTATTCGTCGTGGCATACCATCCACAAGTTCATCAAGGCACTGTTAGTCCAGATTGTCCTACTCCTCAACGGCGATTCGGCGCAAATCCCGCAGAGTGGTTGATGCGTAACGTCCATCATAAACGGCCCTTTTCAATCCATCCCAGACATGTTCTATAGGGTTCATGTGTGGAGAACATGCTGGATACCCCAGTCGAGCGATGTCGTTATCCTGAAGGAAGTCACTCACAAGATGTGCACGATGGAGGCGCTAACTGTCGTGCATGAAGACGAATGCCTCGCCAAAATATGGTGCCAATATGGGTGCACTATCTGTCGGACGAGGGCATTCTTGTATCACGTATCATACAGCCGTTACGGCGCCTTCTATGACCACCAGCTGCGTACGTCGCCCCACATAATGCCACTCCAGAACAGCCAGGAACCTCCACCTTGCTGCACTCGCTGGGCAGTGTGTCTAAGGCGTTCAGTCTCACCGGGTTGCCTCCAAACACGTCTCGAACGATTGTCTGGTTGAAGGCATATGCGAGACACATCGGTGAAGAGAACGTGATGCCAGTCCTGAGCGATCCATTCAACATGGTGTTGGGCCCATCTGCACCGCGCTGCATGGTGTCGCGGTTGCAAAGATGGACCTCGCCATGGACGTAGGGAATGAAGTTACACATCATGCAGCCTATTGCGAACAGTTTGCGTCGTAACACGACGTCCTGTGGCTGCAGAAAAAGCATTATTCAACTTGGTGGCGTTGCTACGAGCCATAATCCATAGGTATTGGCCATCAACTGCAGTAGTAACCCTTGGGCGGCGTGAACGAGGCGTGTCATCGACAGTGCCTATCTCTCTGTATCTCCGTGACCGAACAACATCGCTTTGGTTCACTCCGAGACGCCTGGAGACTTCCCTTGTTGAGAGCCCTTTCTGGCACAAAGTAACAATACGGACGCGATCGAACCTCGGTGTTGACCGTCTAGGCATTGTTGAACTACAGGCAACACGAGGTGTACCTTCTTCCTGGTGGAATGACTGGAACTGGTCAGCAGTCGGATCCCCTTCGTAAAATATGCGCTGCTCATGCATTGTTGTTTACATCTTTGGACGGGTTTAGTGATATCTCTGAACAGTCAAAGGGACGGTGTCTGTGATACAGTATCCAGTCAACGTCTATCTCCAGAAGTTCTGGGAACCGGTTTGATGCAAAACTTTTTATGGTGTGTGTTCGTGTGGAGTAGACTGTATTAATGCCTATATACAGAAATTAACACGATTCCCTTAATCTTTTCCATACAGTTCTTAATGGAGACAGATGTGACAGGGATGGAACCTTCATCTCCTCATGAGATTGCGCCGAAGCTGTCGTGCGGACCAACTGCAACAATAGCAAGAACGTCAATTTCACGTCTCCTGTCGTCACTAGTTTTCTTCTGTTACATTGTCTAGGTATTACACTACCACTTTCACGTAACGGGTTGAAGATGTTGATAAATAATTGCCGAGATGGTTGACGCGCATAGGGATATCTTGGCGCATACAACCTACAAGAGCGAACTGCATTCTTCCTACACTGTCCATACACCATCAGCATGTCGGCTTTTTCTGCACTGATAAAACCTATCGTCCACTCACTACCTACTGCTTGGACTGTAACGCACAAACTGACTAGCAAGTCGCATTGAACTTAAGGAAAACACAGGCTCAAAAATGTGTGAAATCTTATGGGAATTAACTGCTATGGTCATCAGTCGCTAAGCTTACATACTACTTAACCTAAGTTATCCTAAGGACAAACAGACACACACACCCATGCCCGAGGGAGGACTCGAACCTCCGCCGGGATCAGCCGCTCAAACACAGGCTCACTGTAAGGAAACACAACAACATCGTACCTTGGAGCCACGCAGACTGAAGGGCGCAAACCAGTGTCGGTGTGGGTACTTCTCAATATACGACATCTCGTAAACGACTCGCATTAGAAACTTTCCACAAACGCCACTGACATTCTAATTTATTTTGCGTTTCGCTTGTTAATGTCAATAGGTATTGTTCTATTTAAAAACTGTATGTTTGCAAAAAAAAAAAATATTACATTTCCCAAGTACCATTACAATGTGTTTACTGGCTAACAAAAAAATGGTTCAAATGGCTCTGAGCACTATGCGACTTAACTTCTGAGGTCATCAGTCACCTAGAACTTAGAACTAATTAAACCTAACTAACCTAAGGACATCACAAACATCCATGCCCGAGGCAGGATTCGAACCTGCGACCGTAGCGGTCCCTCGGTTTCAGACTGTAGCCCCTAGAACCGCACGGCCACTCCGGCCGGTTACTCGCTAACAAAACAAGCCCCTGGCTACCAGCCTATTTTGTGAAAAACGCACATTAATAACGGTGTCCGTTTCCGAAATATCTGTGGCGCGAGTTCTAGGTGATTCCCTTGTATATTCCCGTACAGGGTAGACATCTTAACTGAAAGTCACTTGCCCGGTGTCGGTAAATATTGCAGTGCCTGTGCCTTCCTCGTGCCAGGTCTCAGGGGAAAGTTTATAGGACTTCCTTTTTTCGGAGAGGCAACTGTGACTGGTGTTTCTTATATTGCTGCGCTAGAGCTACGCCTCGTTCCTCAATTGGAAGGAACTGCACCAGAGAACTCAATCTGGCAGCAAGACTGTGCTGAACTGGCCGCAAGGAGTCGGATGACAGAGCTCCTTTCGCATGGCCTCCACGTTCGCTTGATCTGATGCAATTCGTTTGTACATTTGGGAGTTGGTAAAGGATGACGTATAAGTATCTCCTCTGCGATCTGACTTCCCGCTTTAAGAGAGAGGACTGAAGCAGTTGTTGCAACAATTACTCCAGACTCACTGATCAAGGTTTGGGAACTACTCATCTATCAACTCGATATGTGCCGTGTGACATATTCATTTGATGTAAATTGAATGTAACAAATGCTACAAAGCCTTAGGACTCCGATATTAATTTTGAAACATGCGGCACAATGTCATTAAATTTATGCCAGAAAAGGCAAGCAGAGAGGCAAAAATCTCATTAAAAGTGTACTTGAGACGGTTGCAGGAACCGCTAGTACTTCCAGACGCGCAATAATGAGAATAAAAAAGGAGGAGAAACGTAGCTACAATTTCTTTCCAAGGCTTCACTGTTTCACAAAAGATACAACAGAACGAGAACTTTATATGCAGAAGATACTAACCAACAGCTGTCAGGGGACTGACACAAAATTGCCAAGAGTCACATGTTCGTTTTTTTACATTGCGAGTATAGCAGTAATCGACGTGGCCCGCTACGTTTCATTTTTTACACATTTTTCTTTTGTGAGATTTTCTCGTGGAAGCACGTTGTCGGACTTTCTCTTCTTTCCTTGATCCTACGTGACTATTTATTTTTCAGTGCTACAGTAAGAAACTCAGAAGACAGGTTAAGAAAAGGCAAGCTTGCGTTTATAGCATCTGTGGAACTAGAGAAAGCTTTTGATAATGCTGACCGGAATTATCCCGCTCAAAGTTTGAAGGTCTCAGGGGTAAAATAAAGAGACCGAACGGCTATTTACAACTTGTGCAGAAACCATGACATGACATGGCTCTGAGCACTATGGGACTTAACATCTATGGTCATCAGTCCCCTAGAACTTAGAACTACTTAAACCTAACTAACCTAAGGACATCACACAACACCCAGTCATAACGAGGCAGAGAAAATCCCTGACCCCGCCGGGAATCGAACCCGGGAACCCGAGCGTGGGAAGCGAGAACGCTACCGCACGACCACGAGCTGCGGACTGCAGAACCCAGACGGCAGTAATGAGTCGAGGGGCATTAAAGAGAAGCAATGGTTAAGAGCAGTCATTGACTGTTCGGCTAAACCCAAAAATGGTTCAAATGGCTCTGATCACTATGGGACGTAACTTCTAAGGTCATCAGTCCCCTCGAACTTAGAACTACTTAAACCTAACTAACCTAAGGACATCACACACACCCATGCCCGAGGCAGGATTCGAACCTGCGACCGCAGCGGTTGCGCGGTTCCAAACTGTAGCGCCTAGAACCGCTCAGCCATCCCGGCCGGCAAAGCGTAGGCTGAACCCGGTGGAGGTTCGAGTCCTCCCTCCGGCATGGGTGTGTGTGTTTGTCCTTAGGATAATTTAGGTTAAGTAGTGTGTAAGCTTAGGGACTGATGACCTTAGCAGTTATAAAGTCCCATAAGATTTCACACACATCTGAACATTTGAAGCAATGATTAAGAAAGCGGTGAGCCTGGGTCGCAGCCTATCCCCAGTGTTGTTCAATCTGCACACTGAGCAAGCAGTAAAGGAAACCAGAGAAAACTATGGAGTAAGGATTAAAGTTCGGGGAGGAGAAATAACCATTTTGAGCTTTTCTGAGACAGCTAAGGACTTGGAAGAGCAGTTAAATGGAACGGACAGTGTCGTGAAAAGAGGATATAAGATCAACATCAACTAAAGCAAGACAAGGCTAATGGAAATTAGTCGTTTTAATACAGGTGATGCTGAAGGAATTGGATAAGGAAATGAGATACTTAAAGTAGTAGATCAGATTTGCTATTTGGGCAGAAAAGCAGCTGATGGTGGCCAAAGCAGAGACGATGTAAAATATAGACTGGAAATGGCAAGAAAAGCGTTTCTGAAGAAGAGAAATTTATTGACGTCAAATATGAAATCAAGAGTAAGGGAATTATTTTCTGAAGATATTTGTCTGGAGCATAGGCGTGTGTGGATGTGAAACGTGGACGATAAACGGTTTAGATAAGAAGAGAATAGAAGGTTTCTGAATGTTGTGCTACAAAAGAATGATGATTAGTTTACCTAACTAATGAGGAGGTACTGAAAAGAATTTACCAGAAAAGAAATTTATGGCACCTGACTAGAAGAAGGGATCGGTTCATTGGACACAGTCTGAGGCATCAAGGGATCACGAATTTAGTGTTGGAGGGAAATGTGGGAGAGGGAGAGCTAAAAATCGTTATGGGAGACCAAGAAATGAACACAGCAAACAGGTTAGAAAAGATATAGGTTGCAGTAGGTATTAGAAGATAAAGAGGCTTGCACAGAACAGAGTAGCATGGAGAGCTGCACCAAATCACTCTTCGGACTGAAGGCCACAATAAATAATAACCATCGTTTGTAGATGTTCTGTAGCTTACAAGTCATGCGGGACATGCGTTTGGGTGTACTCGTATGTTTCACCTGCAGAACTCCATCTCACCTGCTTCAGGGTGGCCGTTCACAATTAGGCCAACCGCATATTGTGTGTGTTCGTTATTGAGTGACGAATTTTCCAGGGGATTCAAGGTATTGTTTCGTTACTTTCTGAAACGTTTCGCTACTCTCACGTTTCCTTCCCGCTTTCAATTCATGTCTCACTAGGCCGGAGTCGGCTGTATTCGCAATCCACAGTTGGTTTCAAACGCTACGAGCTTCCGTCATATGGCAAATCACCGGCTTTTCGACTCCCCACAGCGGCAAACAGGGATTTTAGCAGAATTACCGCATGTGGCTCGCACACACCGTACGTCGTCATGCTTTGTCACTGCAGAGGCCCAACGCCGTGTTTACCTGTAGAGGACTACGTGAGCCAGCGCCGTGGCTATTCAGTTTGGAACTATTTTCGGATGATAACCAACTCAACTCTTTCAACTTTGTCTGTAACTATTATCGCTTGCGCAACCTTGAAGACTGTTCGTTAGTATGCAGAAACGGAAAATTTTATAGGGAAAGAGATCCTACTCAAGAGGCGCGTTCAGGTGTGCAGTTATACACACAATTTGGTAGGAAAACAGAAACGAATTTACGTGTAATGGCTGCATCAGTAAAAGCGTTCAGTAACGAGAGCAACGAGTAACGAATACTTTGTAACGGATATGTGTTTCCACAACATAGAATATACAGGATAAGTCTAAAACTTGCACCACATGTATTTAGGAAATGGAAAGGGCTATTGATGTGCAGTTTTTAAATATCGGATTGCGAGTCAGCGGCTCGTATTGTTAGCCAATAAACAGATTGCAATAATAACTGGAAAATGTATTTTTTGTGATAATGTACGCTTCTTTAAATGAAACAATGCCTGTTGACATTAACACACTAAACGTGGCGTAAATTACAATATCAGTTGTGTTTGTTGCAGGATTCTGGTGCGAGCCATTCACGCGATATCGTCTTTTGAAAAGTTCCCGTTCCGACATTTGTACAATACCTATGGTAGCACACACCAAAGAAAAACACAAATAAGTATATTACTTATGTGGATTATGACCATCAACGAGACAATTTACCATCACAGGATGTGTTCAAAATATCCGCCAGGGTAGCTAAGAGCACCGCCCAGTTGGCCGTGCGGTCTAACGCACGGCTTTCCGGAGCGGGAAGGAGCTCCTGGTCCCCGGCACGAATCCGCCTGGCGGAATTGTGTCGAGGTCCGGTGAGCTGGCCAGTCTGTGGATTGTTTCCCCGTACAAAAGATTATTATCGTTTGTTTATGCTGTCCAACCCTTCCGACTTCATGGTGCTACAGCATCCTGACATTAACTGGCGAACGGTTTGGAGGTGTGTGCATGCACCCTTTTTACCGTCGTCTGTGTCTGCACTCTGGTATGTTTTAGTCTATGGAAAATTCCCGACTAATAGTCGACTTTATCCCATAGGACTTGCTACCTCCCCACTCTGCCCTGACTGTCATCTCGAAGACACCGACGAGCACCGTCTTACGTGCCCCCTGAAACAAAACGTATGGCTCCTCATCCAACGAATCGTGGGCTTTTACCTCCGTGCCCCGCCAGCGACGGTAACCCCGGATTTCCTGTGGTTGCCCCAGACATTTCACTACCCTCTTGCTAAGCACCATACCCTAATCTGGTTACGAGGACAGGCTTTAGAATACCTCTTTCAGAGTGGTCCGCATACAGTCTTTGACTTCTGGTGCAAAGTTGTGACCGCGCATAGCACCCTCACCCGAAAACCATCTTACCGACAAACTTTTGCCGGTTGTTTCCGCAGCGTCTTCCTTAATCCCCGTCAAAGTTGGGGTGTGCCATGCCTACCTGTCACATAATGCAACACCCTTATCCACGTTCTCATGCATCGACCGAAAAACAAATTTAAAAAAAAAAGGAAGAAGACAGAATATGTTATATTTTGTTGTATTTAATGTTTTTTAATATTTTTTTTGTTTAACTAACAGTCATTTGTATATGTTTGAATGGTACCGTGAAGAACTCTTGCATAGTGAATATATATGTACTTTTAATGTGTTCAATAAAAATTATAAAAAAAGAGCGCTAACGCGCAGCTTCCTAGACTCGGGTAGGCGCGCTAGCCCCAGATCGAATCCGCCCGGCGGACTAACGACGAGGGCCGGTGTACCAGCCAGCCTGGATGTGGTTTTTGGCGGTTTTCCACATCCCGCTAGGTGAATACTGGGCCTCAGTTCACGACTCGCCAACATTTGAAACACATTCGCAATGTTCCATTGATTACACTAGGCACAGACAGTTGGGGTACACACATTCCCTTCCGGGGAGGGGTGGGGGTAGGGGGTGGCGGGCGACAGGAAGGGCATCCGGCCATCCCTTAAAATTAACACGCCAAATCTGGTTAATCCGGTTAACCATAACAGCAGATCCAGCAAGTCGGGATTAATGCTGTGAAAGAGAGAGTGAGGTTGCGTTCAAAATGAATACCGGGAGTGGCAATACACGCTTCCAGTCTGGTATGGAACGACTGCTGTACATGTGCTAGCATTTCAGAGACGGTGTCCGACCGGGCTGCAGTAATACGTCGTTGCATATCATCGGGCCTAGTTGGGATGTCCTTGTAAACAGCGTCTTTCAGCTTTTCCCACAGAAAAAAATCTACAGGCGTCAAATGCGAGGAACGGGCCAGCCAAGGTACAGATCCTCTGTGTTCAACTCAACGATTTGGAAATAATTCGTGAAAATATGCCGTAGTACTTCGTACAGGGTGGAATGGACAGCCATCATGATGGTACCACAGGTTCCTCCTAGTCTGCAGAAGAACGTCTTCTAGAATCCGTGGAAGTTAGTCTGTTAGGAGTCTGCGATACTAGTGCGTGTTCAGTGTTCCGTTTACGAAAAACCGTCCTATGAGCTGGTGGTTCACACGTTTACGTTCTATGGACGCTGATGTTCCACCTCATAAAGACAACGGGAATTGTCAGCAGACTAACAGTGCATGTTTTGGGCTGTTTACCTAGCCATGATTAGTAAATTTCGTTTCATCACTAAACAAGATACACGATGCATCTGGAGAATCCTGTCCTAATGCCCATATACAGAAATTAACACGAATCCCTTAGTCTTTTCCAAAGAGGTATTGTTGGAGACAGATGTGACAGGGATGGAACCTACGTCGATGGAGAATACGTAGTACACTTGTCAGGATCACGTTACCTCCTCACGCGATTGCGCCGAAGCTATCGTGCGGATCAACTGAAACAATAGCAAGAACATTAATTTCGCCTCTTTTGCCGTCACTAGTTTCGTTCTGTTACGTTGTCTAGGTATTACACTACCACTTCCACGTAACTGGTTGAAGATGTTGATAAATATTTTCCGAGATGGTTGACGTCTATTGGGATATTTTGTCGCATACAACCTTCAAGAATGAACTGCATTCTTCCTGCAGTCCCCATAAATCACGAGGAGGATTGCTTTTTCTGCGTTGGTAAATCTCATCATCCACTCAGGAGCTACTGCTGGGACTGTTACACACTAACTGACCAGCAAGTCGCAATGCACTCCAGGAGCACACAAGTTCACTGTAAGCAAACATAACGACATTGTCCCTAGCAACTACACAAGTTGGACGGTACAAACAAGTGTCGGTGTGGAAACTTTTCAAAATTCGATGCGTCGTAAACGATTCACAGTAGAATCCTACAACAAACTACACTGGTATTCTAATTTAACAACTTCTAATTTGTTAATTAAATTTGTTAATGTCAACAGGTATCGTTCCATTAAAAAGTGTATGTTTGTAAAAAAAAAAAAAAAAAAACGTTTTCTACGTGTTGTTGCAATCTATTTGTTGGCTAACAATACGAGCCCCTGACTATCAACCAATTCTATGAATACCGCACATCCCAGTAGACTATCAAAACTTAATTCTTATTGCGTTGTTCGCCCTCGGTTACACGGTTTTCCGAAGGTCCACAAGGAAGGGGTTCCTCTTAGACCGATTGTAACATTGGTTCTCCATAAAATCGTGTATCAAAACACTGTGCTACTCTGTTGAGCCCACTAGTAGATCGGTGTGACCATCACATTAAGAACTCGGCGGATTCAAATGGTTCAAATGGCTCTGAGCACTATGGGACTTAACATCTGAGGTCATAATCCCTTAGAACTACTTAAACCTAACTAATATAAGGATATCACACACATCCATGCCCGAGGCGGGACTGGAACCTGCGAACGTAGCGGTCGCGCGCTTCCAGACTGAAGCGCCTAGAACCGCACGGCCACAACGGCCGGCCTCTGCGGACTTCTTACGTGGTTTAGAGGGAATGCATTTGAATGACTGATAGTCTAGTAAGTTTTGATGTGATTTCTCTGTCCGATTCGTTACGGTTGACTGAGGTTAGGTTTGGTGTACAATTAACGAACTTATTTCAACATGTGTGGACTTCCACTTACTTTTTATTCTGTTATCAGTACTATCAGCAGACAGAGTTGCGATGGGAATCACGTTGTTACCTACTGTTGCCGCTTTGTTTGTGGAATAATGCTAGGAACGCTGACGGCTTTGAAACCTGCATGTTTTTTTTCAGATAGGTAGACGGCACCCTTGTCGTTAGGGCTTATGGCACACCATGGCAGTGAGAATTTTAACGACTTTTTAGAACAACTGAATTCAATCAGCCCTAATATTTGTTTCATAATGGAGGTGGGAGAGGATGGCTGTCTTCCCTTCATTGATATGTTGATTAGGAGGAAGGTTGATGGTACGTTGGGAAACGCCATTCATAAGAAGTCTGCTCACACTGACTTGTATCTAGAGTCTGGTAGTTGTCACCATTCGGCTAAGCGTGAAGAGATATTTCGTATGTTGGCTCACAGGGCCCACGTCATTTCAGACCCTGAGAGTTTATCAGCTGAGTTAACTCATCGGGAGAGTATCTGTCGTCAGAATGGATATAGTGAAAGACAGGTCAGACTTGCATTGCACCATCGACCAGCCGTGAACCGGGTGAGTAATGAAATACCAAGTTACGCATGGAACATTTCCAGTAAGATTGATGGTATTTTGTAGAAATATGGTGTGAAATAGGTTTTTCGATCAACATCTAAGATTACTGTCCTTTTAGGTTTCGTAAAGGATGATCCTGGTTTACATAATGAAGATGTCTACCGTATTTGTGGCGTGCCTTATGTTGATCAAACTATCAGGACTTTGGAAGACCAGTGTATTGAGCATAAGCATCACACAAGCTTACAGCAGGCGGGTAATTGCGCTATTCCAGAACATTGTCTTGGCACCTGTCATGCTATGGAATATAGCAACACAGAGATTCCGGAATGCACATCCAGCTATTGGTGTCGTGTCATTAAGGAAAAAAAATAACCAGTTGAAATTAGATTAACAAATAACCTTATAAATGGAGATTTTTTAAAAATCATGCTTGGAATCTTGTTGTCTCCCTTGAAAAACAGAAGAAGGAAGTTAATTCTACCTCACCCGTTGGTTATAAATTTTCAGTATCGATAATTTCTGACGTCAGAGGTTCAATCCCGCGACCGGCCATCCTGATTTAGGTTTTCCGTGATTTCCCTAAATCGCTCCAGGCAAATGCTGGGATGGTTCGTTTGAAAGGGCACGGCCGACTTCTTTCCCCGTCCTTCCCTAATCCAATGAGACCGATGACCTAGCTGTTTGGTCCCTTCCCCCAAACAACCCCAATCATCTTGTGTGACGTCGATAATGTTTCCAGTTGTGTGTGTGTGTGTGTGTGTGTGTGTTTTATCTTTCCGGAATTGCTCTGCAAACTGAGATTTTAAATTTCCTTGCACAATACTTAGTTGCTGCAGTTTTGCCTTGGAAGTATCAGGGTGTGCTCCTGTCGAAATATCGGCGATGGTCGACGTTGCCACCCGGATCATTTCCGTAAGTTATTGGAACATTTTATACGGCAGGAGATACTCAGGTCTCAAAAAGATTGCTACGGAACAATATTTTCTCGATGCGATAAAACACCCGTAGAGGTCGTAAGCATATAACTTGAAAGGGCTCTGAGCACTATGGGTCATCAGTCCTCTAGAACTTAGAACTACTTAAACCTAACTAACCTAAGGACAGCACACAACACCCAGTCATCACAAGGCAAAGAAAATCCCTGACCCCACCGGGAATCGAACCCGGGAACCCGGGCGCGGGAAGCAAGAACGCTACCGCACGACCACGAGCTGCGGACGAACTTGAAAAGCTGGCATATCGTGTGCAGGACGTTGCAACGCTCGTCCGAGCTGTCAACGCGCGGCGCAGGATGATACCTTCACTTCTGGCGATGACTTCCACTTAAGAACGGCGTACGGAGTTGAGTCTTCTATCGATTCGCATATCTGTTCGGATATTTTGTGATCAGGCACGCCGTCTGATCGAAAGTGTCTGGACACTCCTGTACAGAGTGCTTCCGTGGCGAGGTTACAAACTTTCAGGGATGATGGAGAAGACTAAATGTAGCAATCAGAGGAAAGGGACCCTGGTCTGGAAATGACCGCGTCGAAAGTCATAAGCGAAAACCTTTATGATACATCTGACAGTGAAGCTAGTCCACTGAAAGCTCTTAGCTTTCCATATTTTGGGTGGTGATAGTACGGACCAAAACAAAAAGAGGTCTAGTAAACATGGGCTGTAAAAAGCATACCTTAAGAGCTATGAGCGCTTGTTCATCTTTGCTTCTGTGAAAAAGATCTCTTCTGCTGAACAAGTGCCCAAAGGTCTTAAGGTATGCATTTTACAGCCCATGTATGATGGACATTTTTTCTCGATTTTTTTCCATACCAGCTACTACCAAAATATGGTAAGCAGAGAGCTTGCAATAGAAGAAGTCTGTCAGAGGTATCTGAACGGTTTTCGCTTGTGTCTTTCGGCTCATTTGTTTCTGGACTAGGATCACTGAACTCAAATTGACAGATTTACCCTTCCCCACCATCCACGGAAGTTTGTCACACCATCACGGTATCACCCTATACAATGCGGAATTGATCACTGGATGTACGGAGAGACAGATCCGCCGGTATAAAAGGAGGTCAGCAGAGAAGCAGAAACAGTAGAGTGGGTCGGTCATGAGAGCGCACTGACTTCGGACATGCACTGGTCGCTGGATGCCACCCGAGTAACAGATCCAACAGGGACATTTCAAACGCTGTAAGCTGCTCAAACCGACTGTTGTTGGCGTGGCATCGAACGCGAGGGAGTACCCACAGATATATCAAGACCCAGCATATCTTGTGAACTAGCAGACAGCGATCATTGGGCATTGCGGGGGCATGAAATCAGCACGGGGAATCTCATATGAGTTCCAAAATGCTGCCAGCAGTCCAGTTAGCACAAAGCGTAAGGAGTTAAAAAGAATGGGGTGCAGTTGTGGATCAGTTACTTATAAGCCAGACAAATCTGTAGTCGATGTGAAGCTACGCTTGAGGTTGTGTCAAGAGTGGCACCATTAGACAGTAGAAGAGTAGGAAAGACTGATTTGGAGTGATGAATCACACTATGCCCTGTGCCAATCCGATCGAAAGCTTTGAGGTTGGCAAATGACGGGAGAACGTTACCTGCCATCATCTGTAGTGCCGACAGTGAAGCACAGAGAAGGTATGGGCGTTTCTCTCGTCCTTAGGTTGTTGTCCCCATACTGCACATAAGAAAACACTAAATGTTGAATGATAGGAACACATTTTACTGCTCTTTATACAGCATAGAGCAGACGAACAGTTAGGAGACGATGGCTGCATCAGCATGACAATACATCCTGTCCTAAGGCAGTATCTATGAGGCTATGCTCCGTGTACTATGAAATGGAAATGAGCATTTGGCGTCATTGGCCGGTAGACCCTTACGGAGCAGGTCCAGCCGCCTTGGTGCAGGTCTTACTACATTCGACGCCACATTGGGCGACCTGCGCGCCGGATGGGGATGAAATGATGATGAAGACAACACCCAGTCCCTGAGCGGAGAAAATCCCCGACCCAGCCGTGAATCGAACCCGGGCCCGTAGGACGGCAATACGTCTCGCTGACCACTCAGCTATAGGGTCAGAATATATACAATAATATTCCTGAAATGGGTTGTTTTGCGCAGAATCCGGACGTGAATCCAATGGAATACCCTAAGGATGAGTTGACGTGTCGACTCCGCTCCAGACCCCAGCATGCAACATTACACTGAGGTGACAAAAATCATGGTATACTACCCGACAGCGTGTCAGACCTCATTTTGCACGGGATGGTGGAGCAACTCGACATGACATGGACTCAACAAGTCGTTGAAAGTTCCCGTCAGGAATATTGACCCATGCTGCCTCTATAGCCGTCTGTAACTACCAAAGTGTGGCTGGTGCAGGATTTTGTGCACGAGTCAACATCTCGATTATTTCCCATAAATGGTCGATGAGATTCATGAAGAGCGATGTGGGTGGTCAAGTAGTTCACTCAAATTGTCCAGAATTTCTTCAAACGAATCGCGATCACTTGTGGCCTGGTGACATAGTGCATTGTTATCTATAAAAACGTCCATGAATGGCTGTAAATTGTCTCCAAGTAGCCGAACACAACTATTTCCAGGCAACGGTCGGTTCAGTTGGACAAGAGGACCCAGTCCACTTAGTGTAAACACAGCCCATACCGGTATGGAGCCAACAACAGTTTGCGAAGTGCTTGTTGACAACTTATTTCCATGGCTGCTTGGGGTATGCCCCACACTTTAACCCTACCATCAGCTTTTGCCAACTGAAATCGCAACTCTTCTGACCAGGTCACGGTTTTCCACTCGTCTAGGGTCCAACCGATATGGTCACGAGCCGAGGAGGGGCGCTACAGGCTATGTCGTGCTCTTAGCAAAGGCACTCGCCATGATCGTCTGCTGCCATACCCCAGTAAAGCCGAATTACGCCTCACTGTTTTAATATATACGTTGATCGCACACTCCACATTGATTTCTGCGGTTATTTCACTCACTGTCGCATGTCTGTAAGTACTGAAACCTCTACACAAACGCCGCTGCTCTCGCTCGTTAAGTGAAGGTTCGTGGTGAGAGGTAGCTCCTGAAATGTGGTGTTCTCGGCACACTATTGGATCCCGGAATATTAAATTTCTTAACGATATCCGAAATGGAATGTCACCTTGTTAAAAGTTAGATAATCCCCGTTTTGCGGCCATAATAGCGTCGGACACCTGTTAACAAGAAACACCGCAGTACAAATGACAATCCGCCAACGCAATGCCCTTTTATACACTACTGACCATTAAAAAAGAACTGCAGATGACAAACGGGTATTCATTGGACAAATATATTATACTAGAACTGACATGTGATTACATTTTCACGCAATTTGGGTGCATAGATCCTGAGAAATCAGTACCCAGAAAAACCACCTCTGGCGGTAATAACGGTTGATACGCCTGGGAATTGAGTCAAACAGAGCTTGGATGGCGTGTACAGGTACAGCTGCCCATTCAACTTCAACACGATACCACAGTTCATCAAGAGTAGTGATTGACGTATTGTGACGGGGCAGTTGGGTTCAAAAAAAAAAATGCGTGAATGTACGGGGCAGTTGCTCGGCCACCATTGACCAGACGTTTTCAATTGGTGAGAGATCTGGAGAATGCGCTGGCCAGGGCAGCAGTCAAACATTTTCTGTATCCAGAAAGGCCCGTACAGGACCTACAACATGCGGTCGTGCATTATCCTGCTGAAATGTAGGGTTTCGCAGGGATTGAATGAAGCGTAGAGCCACGGGTTGTAACACATCTTAAATGTAACATCCACTGTTCAAAGTGCCGTCAATGCGAACAAGAGGTGACCGAGACGTGTAACCAATGGCACCCCATACCATCACACCGGGTGATACGCCAGTATGGCGATGACGAGTACACGCTTCCAATGTGCGTTCACCGAGATGTCGCCAAAGACGGATGCGACCATCACGATGCTGTAAACAGAACCTGGATTCATCCGAAAAAATGACGTTTTGCCATTCGTGCACCCAGGCTCGTCGTTGAGTACACCATCGCAGGCGCTCCTGTCTGTGATGCAGCGTCAAGGGTAACCGCAGCCATCGTCTCCGAGCAGATAGTCCATGCTGCTGCAAGCTCGTCGAACTGTTGGTGCAAATGGTTGTTGTCTTGCAAACGTCCCCATCTGTTGACTCAGGGATCGAGACGTGACTGCACGATCCGTTGCAGCCATGCGGATAAGACGCCTGTCATCTCGAGTGCTAGTGATGCGAGGTCGTTCGGATCCAGCACGGCGTTCCGTATTACCCTCCCGAATACATCGATTCCATGTTCTGCTAACAGTCATTGGATCTCGACCAACGCTAGCAGCAATGTCGCGATACGATAAACCGCAATCGCGATAGGCTACAATGCGACCTTTACCCAAGTCGGAAACGTGATGGTACGCATTTCTCTTCCTTACACGAGGCATCACAACAACGTTTCACCAGGCAACGCCGGTCAACTGCTGTTTGTGTCTGAGAAATCGGTTGGAAACTTTTCTCATATCAGCACGTTGTAGGTTCGCTCTGAAAAGCTAATCATCTGCATATGACAGCATCTTCTTCCTGTCGGTCAAATTTCGCGTCTGTAGCGCGTCATCTTCGTGGTGTAGCAATTTTAATGGCCAATAGTGTATATATGTGTATATCACTATTCTACGACTTTTGTCACGTGAGTGTACGGATATTTGGATGTTTGAGTGAGATACTGTATTTAGGCTTGTCAGCCTCTGTGTAGTTACGTGCGGGGACGCCGTCTTGCAGCGCGTCTGTGGCGACGGCCCCGGCGTCGGGGGCGGCACGCAGACCTCTCGGCGTCACGTGGTGGCGTCGCCATGGCAACGCGCCGGCGCCAGCGGCAGGGGCAGGGGCGGCGGCCGTGGGCGCCCGGGCGTCAGTGCGCGGCCATGCAGACCAACGTGCACATCGACAGCAAGGCGCTGCGCCGCTCGCCCGAGCCCTCGACGCGCGGCGGCGGGTCGGGACGTCGGCACAGCGTCGGCCACGGGTCCGACTTCTACCCGCGCTCTCTCAAGGTAGGCCGCCGACCTGTGTCGCCGAGGGAGCTCCTGGCGTCCAGTGTGATCAGTGCCGTCCCCCTCAATACATGCAACCCTCACGCTGTGCGCTAAACTTAATGCTCTGGTCGTTACCGCTGACCTACCGGGACAAGAGGAACGTAACTGACATCAATCCCTAATTACCCCTCCTTCACAGACAGGATGAGGCGTCTAATATACTGAGTGTATCGTAGTTAACAGCCGAAACTGTCACAGGGGACATGTGATAAGAGGAGCAAAACACGAGGGCTATTCGGAAAGAAAGGTCTGATCGGACGCGAATGGGAAATCACAGTGAAAGTCAGACAAAGCTTCGCACAGGTGCATTGGGCAGTATCTTTAGTATGCGCGTCGATTTGTCACTCCGCTCTTTTCATTTCTGAGCGCACTGTGAGCACGTAAATATGCCTGGGAAACAGCGTCTCCCGGCAAGTATGATGGCCTCGTGGCAACTATCGCCTGGTGTCATGCAACCCACATAACTGTCATTCGTTTCTTTCTTCATGATAATTATCGGCCGTACTCTGCAGGGACACTGAAGATGCTGCTGCAGCGTTTTCGGTGTGAACTGCTTGATTACCCAATTAACAGCCCGTAACTGCCTCCCGCTGAGTTTCCTCTCTACTCATATGAACCGCTGGCAGTGAAGCAACAATTTGTCGCAGACAACGAGATGTAGACCAGCGTAGAGATTTAGCAGATAGCACAGGTGGCTGCCTTCTATGACAAAGGTATTGGTACAATGCTATGACAAATGTTTAAATCGGAGCGGCGACTGTACAAAGAAGTAGCAAATATAACACTTAAAACACTTGATAATGACACTTTGAAGCCGAAATGATCGTGTAAGTGTAAATGTAACACTGCAGATAAACAACAGTCTAATGGCGGTACTGACTTTTAAGAAATATATTATGACTGTGGCCCCGCATTACGAAAAAAATTATTAGCAAATAAAACATTTTTGATTTTCACGGTGGTTTCCATTTCGTAACAGATCGGACCTCACTTTTAGAATAACCGTAGTAGTTCCACTAAACTTGGTCCGCGAACGAAAGATTTACGGGATAGCAGCGGAAGTTGAGGTTATGAGCCACTATTGATTTCAATATAAAACATTGTCCTAGTTATTTATTTATTTATTTTTTGTATCAGAAACATACATAATCGAACCAGACCTAGGGAAATCATACAGCGCATCATTTAATACTGCCGCTGGACATGGATTTGGTTAGGAAACGAGTCCACCAGGTTGCGCAGGTCAGTCGTATTCAGGTTAAGCCACTCTCCGAGGATTTTATCGCGTAGTTGTATCAAATTGCGGTGATGTCGATGCCAGTGTTTTACCCGCTCTTCCAACATGTCCCACAGATTTTCTACGCAGTTCACGTCATATGATTTTGCAGGGCAGTCTAACTGTAATAGGAGGGGGGAATGTTCATAGAAACATTCACACATTCTTCCAGGCTGATGAATTTTGCTGCTGTCATCTTTATGTGTCTCGTTTTATGAGAACAATGGCGTTTGGCTAGGTGACCCACCTCAAATGTTCATTGCATGCAGTTCCCGTAAAGAATGTTCTCTCGCTAACGGATGCAGATGGACCTTGATTTACTGCTTGTAGCAATTCCTGTCGAGTTTGGAAGCGATTTAGATTCACAAGCCGCGAAAAGCTACTCCGCTCTCTCTCAGCCAAGATCTTTTTCCGACCATGATTCTGACGTGTTTCGTGGCCACTAGTGTCACACCGCTGCTTATAGACACATTGAAGAGTCCGCCGCGAAACGCCAACAAATCCAACTTCACACACCGTGTGGTCATAGACACGGCCAAACGCTATTGTCTGTTTTCGTCACTGTGTCACGTCCTTACATTTTCCCACGTCTCCGTTCAAGCTCCGCTTGAAACATAGGCTACTGCCTTGTTTTCCCCTTAAGTCAGTGCGTGCGTGATTGCGCACGTGACTCAATTGCCGTACCATCTATAAAGACATAATGATTCATCTGTGCCTGCGCACTGGGGTGACTGACTTTTTGTTCCGTGAGCTTATTTACACAGCAATGACTATAACACTTTTGCCAAATCCTTGACCACTTCCAACATATTTTCTCTTCCTCGATGAAGTTGACTCGGCATTGAAGATGAACAGTCTCGTGTTCTCCACAGTCACACTGAATATATTCTTGATTAGCCCCATCTTGCCAAATTAACCTTTGATCTGAGAACTCCGGTTCTCATATTCAGTGACTTCTACGTCGTTCATTCCTCATCATAGCAAGGAGGTAAAGTTTCAGAAGCGCTTTTTTCAGCCAGGGGAATGAAAGGTTTTAGCCCTCCGCAGCTGTAACATACCTTTTTCAATACTGATTTTAAAGAAACTCCTCCTTGACTTCAGTCACTGCAGGTGCGGTTTGTGCCCATGCAGAAGATGAGTCCTCTCCCGCTCCCCTGTCTTTCTTTCCTCATCATTCGCAGCCATTTCTCTCCGAACAAGGGGGGGAGGGGGGCTGCTATTCCTGTGATGTGGTGAAGCCGATCGACTGGACTTGGTTTCAGGCAACCTCTTATGATTTTGAAGGTGTAATTAAGAGCTATTCCCACCTGTTTTGCATATGCTGAATTACACCAAACAGGATACGTATCTCTGCCGTAGAGTAGGATAGTGCAATTGCAGAAATTCGTATAGTTTCAAGCTGACACCCCCTCTACCCCGGTACCCAGCTCCCCCGCTCCCCTCTCCCTTTCTCCCCCCCCCTCCTCCTCCTCCCCCCCCCCCCCCCCCCGCTCCACATTGTTATGTGGCCAGTAGAAATGCGTTTGAAATGCCAACTTTCCGATTAAGCCCCTATGTAACTGGGTTCAAATTCCACTCGCAAACCGTCATTAGGATATGTGGCACATGTGCGACAGAACACTAGCAGATATTGATGGAGATTTAAGACAACATCTTATGCGCCAATATGGTTCAAGAAGAATAGGTCGAACAGAATTACTTTGGCATCCAAAATCAACCGACGTCAGTCCTCTAGATTTTTCTGTCTGGGATCACATCAAAAGTGAAGTGTGCAGTACTGCCGTTGCTACAGATAAAGAACTGCAGATCATCTTGTCCTGTCAAGAACTACGAAATGGTCCGGGATGTTTGAAAGAATTCGTAACCCATTGAGAGAACGAGTAGATTAACGTACTGGACGAGCGGACGGAACGTGGAAAACGACTATTAACAAGTGCATCTGTGCAGCGATTTGTTGCCAGTAAGGTGATGTACTAGCTGTATTTCTTGCTAGGACAGGCCATAGGTGAAATTTGAGCGAAACTGAAATAGGATTCAATCGAAAACTTTACATCTGAAACACATTTATACTAGCTAGAACAATATTTGATAATGAAGTCAGTGTTGGCTGCGAACCACACATTCGCAATTATCTGCTAAGCGACTCATTAGAGAATTCACGTTTAGCGGAACGGGTTTGCTTTCACTATCAAATTTTTCAGCCGTCACAGTTTCCGGTACTAATTACGATGCTCCCTATATAAATATACCAGGCACGAGATAATACAACTAGGGCCGGTTTCTAAGTTTCACCGGACAATGTGGAGAACTTTGTAACGTACACTAATCTTCTGTAATTTTTGTATTCGCCGAGTTATGACGCCGGCATTGTTTTTTAAATGGAACTATAAGCTTTCGCTGTATTATTCTAAAGAGCCTTCGAAGTGACTTCAGCGACGTAATATATGCGGAACTTGAGCAGATAGTAACAGAGTGACAGAGATATCACAGATGTAAGCGTGTAAGCATACTCCTACCTAACTTACCGTCTGTCTGTTTACCTGTGTGCTTGAAGCCCATCAGTCTGTTCTCCGTCCTTGTACTGATCAGACAATTTTCTCGTCAATTTATACACTTTCACAATGTATACGCTAGTCAAGAAGTTGGAAAAATTCGCGTTATCCGCTATGCCTGAGAGAAATCTACACTTCTATACTCCATATCTAATCGCTCTGGATGTAACTAGGTTAGACATTCGTAGCTGCCTCAGAGTGTATACGCAGTTTCCAGCAACACTATGTGTAACAGGATAACGGATCCTCACATGTGACTGACTTATGATGCGAATTACAAATTACCAACAAAGTTTTTAAAAGATTGAGAGGTGTATTTATTTTGATAAATTTGTCCCCATTCACTCTTTACGTAGTTATTAAATCAATTTGTTACTTAGTTTACCTTCCTGCTGTCAGGATTGATCTAGTCAGTTGCCGCTCATGTGACCCTCTTTGTTTTCAGTAAAAACAAATTTATTTCACCAGGATCCCTTATTTTTACAAACCAGCTTAGCACCCGCTGCTTCGTTCGCGTAGACTGTGCTGTCTGTTTACTTTTATTGGATTTTTTATGTTGTTTATAAATTCCTACATCTTCTAAACTTTTCACGCTAATTAAGGCTATGACCAAAAATCAACTGTTGTAGCTGGAGTCGGGGGATTTTGTTAACCCCGCGTTTTGAGTACCTATGGTGATATTTCCATGGTGACATTTATGCCCTAACACACATTTATTTAGAATATCAGTTTTCATAGATATGTAACTAAGTAATTTAATAAATATTTTCGTTACCTATTTTACCTTCTTAGGGATTAAATTTTCAAAAACACTGAAACAAATATTTTTGTAGTTTCCAACCGAGAAGCCAAATAAGAATTTTCTTAGATTAACCTTTAAAAACGTTTTCGTTATGAAACATTCTTATACAAATTTTCATCCCTTATTTCAACTCCATTAAGGGATGAATTTCCAAAAACAATGAAACACAGTTTTTTAAATTTCTGCCCATGAAGCCAAATACCAATTTTCACAGATGTAACTTTAAAAAAGCTTTAGTAGTATTTCAGTAATTATTTATTTAAAACAACTTTCACACACTATTTTAGTTCCTTAGTGGTTAAATCTTCAAAAATATTTCTTTATCTCTGACAGAGAAACCAAGTATCAATTTCCTTAGTTCTAGCTCCAAAACTGCATTTCTGATTTTAAAAAATCCTTCTTAAACGATGTCCTACACTTTAAAATCAACTATTTCTTCAAATTTCAAGTTTCTGTTCTCAACAGTTTGGGCTGGGCGATGATTGCTCAGACAGGCAGGACATTTCCTTTTATATACAGAGATACGTTCACACTACCGGTTCTTGCAAGTCATTTCGTCTTCAACTCACAAAACGCTTCTCCTCACAGTCACAGTTGTTGTCCTTTTGATACACGTTCGTTCCGTTCGTGCAGTCTAGTTTTGATCTGTTACAAGGAAGAAATATATTTTCATAATGAAATAAACACTTATAAACCTGTTTGAAAAAAGGGCCATGATAATAATAGCCATTACTAAGGAACGTCGGACGCAGTTAGTGTGCTTTCAGAAAACTGCAACGATTCCGAAATACAAACACAGCAAAAAAGTGTCACTATATAGTGTACATTTTATCACAATGACAGTGTCATTTTCTTCACCCAGCTGTGTAATAAAATTTATTTTCAGGTTTAATCCACATATAATTGATTTCAAGACCATATAATCTTGTCAAGTACTTACTGGAAATTATGCTGGTGATCTCATCATAGCCCTCGTAATGCATAACACAAATAGCTACGAAGGAGCAAAAATAGCAATAACGTAGAAATAAACCAAACAAGACTCATATATGGAATATACAATTTGGAAGCACAAGTGAACAGAGGAGTATCTTATTTAGTAACTCTGTTTGTAATGACATTAAGATTAGCTGTTATTGTACCTATACGTGCGATTCGGGTTTCTTTTAACACAGGGCTGCAAACACCAGATTTAAATATCGTAAACGCTACAAGTGTATACACTGAATTCGCACTAAAGTATATCTGCCACGAAAGCAAAATGTTCAAAAAATGTTTTCGTGTTTACCGTGTTACTGGCCAAAAGCGACAGCGAGAACATTTCTTGTCACAATAAACTTTATTTCCGTTCAAGTAAATATTCACGCAAAATGTAACAGGGGCTAAACCGATTTCGACTTATTAGTCAGTTTCAATAGTCCGTAAACAAAAATATTTGCCTAGAGCTGCGTAAAATTGAGGGTCTATCATTTATGAGTGGCCCCTAACAGCAGGTTAGCAGAAGCATATTCGTAAGGAGACACATACATATTCTGACTTTTAGAATTTGATGCAGCCTCAAGGTAATAATAATTTAAGGAGCTAATGAAAATGAGTCAGAAGTAAAAAACTGTTTAGATACTGAAATATTTTATTTGAGCTTTTGAGGGAAATGAACTTTACTGTTACGACGAGGCTATATAAACAAAATGCTTCGATAACGATAATCGAATGATGTTGAATGTGAGTGAACTTGCTCTTAAAAATAGTTAGGAAATTCCAACTATTCAACGTGATACGACTTTAATGAACTGTTATAGATAGTTATATGCCATCATTTAGCGGATGAGACATAGAAATACAAGCGAACAATTGACAGATACGTGCCTTCTACATTGTAAAACAACCAGTGTTTAATGCCTTATTACCCACATTGTAGTTTCGTCATATATGTGAAATATGCGGAGTAGTGTCGTCTTTGTTTTGCTCGGAGAGGCCACAGAAGAGGATAAGTTAATCGTGATGGCTAATTAGCCACCTACGGTGCGTATAAAGCTGCCATTTGACGTGTGTACTTTCGTGAAAGGGGACACGAATAAAGAAGAGACTGCAGCGCGGCTACAAGTTTCTTGCTGTTGCCTGTTCAGCAGGTAGTGTGTGCAATCTCTGAACTGTTAATATAACCTGAAATTGTAGAACACATTAACAGTCACGTATATTTAAGTTTTATGTTGAGCGTAGACGTAGTACTTAATCTTAATTTTGTTGATACTTGAAAGCTATGTTTCTCTTCACTGGTACTTGACCGCAACCCTGTAACCACTCTTTACATTGCATAGTACTATTCATAATGTCTATTCTACAATGCATTTCGTTAATTGTCTTAAACAAAAAAATACGCTACGAAAAAATGATTCAAGTATGACGTCGCCAGAAAGCTACCCAAAAATCCTCTTGTTCTTCTTCTTAGTTAGTTAGTTAGTTAGTTAGTTAGCTAGTTGCTTACGTGTTCCATTAATCAATCTCACGGTAACCGTTATGATGTGAGACGTGCCAAGTGCATAAGAAATGCACACACGAATCAAGATTTTTTTAAACCTTAAAACTTTTATTACCTACCCCATTCCCTTAAATGGCACAAAATCCATATATGATACCTATAGATTTATTTATTCCTATTAAAGAATTCGTCTGTGGTATATAGGAGTTTTCAAAGAGATATGATTTCAATTTACTTTTGAAACTACTACTGCTGTCTTTCAGACAGTTTATTTCATCTGGTAATTTCCCGAAAAGTTAAACAGCAATTTTACCTCTTTCGGTGCCAAAGATCGATTAAGTAGAGGATAGTGTAAGTCTTTCTTTCTCCTGGTATTATAATCATGAATGGCACTCTTCTTTTTAAACTGCTCCATGTTGTTGAGAACAAATTTCATCACGTAGAATTACTGTGAGGTTGTTGTAAGAATGCCTAACTTTGTACAGAGATGTCTACAAGATGTGCGAATATGAGCCCCATGCATTATCCTAACTACTTTATTTTTAGCAGTGAATACTTTTTGCCTAAGGCTTGAGTTACCCCAAAATATTATTCCATATGACATCAGAGAGTGAAAGTATGCAAAATGTGTTAGCTTACTGATTTCTATATCCTCAAAACTGGAAATTATTCTGATTGCAAAAGATGCTGAACCTAGTCACTTTAGAAGATCCAAAATATGAATTTTCTAATTAAGATTCTCATCTATATGTACACCCAAAAACTTAGTATGCTCTACCCCAGCTACTGACATCTGCTGATGTGTTATATTTATTGAAGGAACTGTACTCCTAGCAGCTTAAAATTGGATGTACTGTGTTTTTTCAATGTTCAGAGCAAGCTGATTCGCAGAAAACCAATTAAATACTTTTGTAAAGACATTATTTGTATTATTTTCTATTGGAGTTTCTTTTACTAGATTAACAATGATGCTTGTAGCATCAGCAAACAGTGTCAGTTTAGCTTCTTGTTTCAAATAAGAAGGGAGGTCATTCACATATATCAAGAAAAGAGTGTGGTCCATGATCGAACCCTGTGGAACACCTAATGTAGTTTCACCCCAGTTAGATGAAGTGGCAAACTTCTGTAAATCACTTAACCATGTAAAGAATCATTTCAATTCCTGTTCTGTAGATATAACGTAAGCCACTTATATGCTGTTCCATTTATACCATAGAATTGTAATTTCTGTAACATAATGTCATGGTTTACACAATCAAATGTTTTGGGTAAGCCACAGGAAATTCTTATTAGTGACATTTTACTATTTAAAGACTCTGTTATGTGGTTAGTGAAACTGTATATTGCTGTTTCAATGGAACAGCATTTTTGAAATCTGAACTGTGATTTACTAAGTATCCTGTTACTGTTGAGATGGCCAACGACTATTGAGTACATTACTTTCTCGACAACTTTTGAAAATACTGTAGGCAAGGATAGTGCCAGTAATTATTAACATGTGTATCGTTCCTTTTTTGTTCAGAGATTTGACAATGGCATGTTTTAACCCATATGGGAAAATATCTTTAGTTAGTAATGCATTGTATATGTGTCTCTGAACATCAGCTGTCACTACTCCAGATTGTTTTAATATCTTGTTAGAAATGTAATCTACTCCAACAGGACATTTGTTTGTCAAAGATTTAATGGTTTTCCTTATTTCACAAGTGGTTGTTAAGTGAAAATTAATCTAAGATTTCTCAAAACTGACTGTTCCATGAGTAGCTTGACACTGTTCTCACCAATTTTTTCACCTACACATAAGAAATTGTTGCTAAATCATTTAGCTACTTATGTACTGTTGGTCAAGATGGTATCATTCTCTTTGATAGTTACAATTTCTGTGTCCTATCTAACAACATTCCATACTGATTTGATTGTACTTCCAGAATTGTTAATTTCATCTTGATTTTCTGACAACTTTTCTTAGTATGTTACAATAATTTTTACAGTGTACAAACACTTCTGAGTCTTTACTAATTTTTGCGGTCTCAGAGTTTTCTTTTTCTTTCTGAAGACAGTTTAACACCTGTAATTATCCAAAGTTTCTTTGAAAACTTTTTGGTCTTACATTTAGTAATTTTTTTGAGCAAGAATATTCAAAAAGGGATATAAATTCTTTGGCTCATTATATACGAGGTGTGGCTAGAAAAAAACCGGACTAGTACTGGTGAAACAATAAAACGAATGCAATAAGGCTGAAAGTCGCGTGGCCTGTCACGTGACTCTCGCTCCGCCTACTGCTCGAGTTTCATCTGCCTCCTGCACTCAGTCTGCCCGTGGCGTCTGTTTTAAGTAGTTGACGTTTTGTCTGTGCGTCGGAAAATGTTGAGTGTACAGAAAGAACAGCGTGTTAACATCAAATTTTGTTTCAAAGTATGAAAATCTGCAAGTGAAACGTTTGTAATGTTACAACAAGTGTACGGCGATGATTGTTTATCGCGAACACAAGTGTTTGAGTGGTTTAAACGATTTAATGATGGCCGCGAAGACACCAGTGATGACACTCGCACTGGCAGACCATTGTCAGCAAAAACTGATGCAAACATTGAAAAAATCGGTAAACTTGTTCGACAAGATCGCCGTTTAACAATCAGAGCAGTGTCTGAGTTAACAGGAGTTGACAAGGAATGTGTCAGGCAGATTCTTCATGAAAGTTTCAACATGAACAAAGTGTGTTCAAAAATGGTTCCAAAGTGTCTCACAATTGAACAGAAGGAACGCCGAAGAATGATTTGTTCTGACATCCTGGAAAACATTGAAAGTGATCCCACCTTCTTACAAAATGTTATTACTTGCGATGAATCGTGGTTTTTTGCTTACGATCCCGAAACTAAACGCCAATCGATGCACTGGAAAACTCCTGGTTCTCCACGACAAAAAAAAAGCACGAATGTCAAAATCGAAATTCAAGGCAATGGTGATTGTTTTTTTTGACATCAAAGGGATTGTGCACATTGATTGGGTACCAGAGGGACAAACAGTGAATCAGCATTACTACATTAGCGCCCTGGCTACCCTACGTGAGCGAGTACGGAGAAAACGGAACGATTTGTGGAGAAAAAAGTCATGGATCCTTCACCAAGACAATGCCCCAGCTCACAGTGCGTTGTCAGTGAAGACGTTTTTGGCAAAACACAACATTCCCATCTTAGATCATCCACCCTACTCACCTGATTTGGCCCCCTGTGATTTTTTTTCTTTTCCCTAAAGTCAAGTCAGCTTTGAAAGGAACTAGATTTGAGACTGTTGAAGCAGTAAAAGAAAAAGCGACGGAAGTAATGTATGGACTTACCGAAAATGATCTGCAGCATTGCTATGAACAGTGGAAAATTCGTATGGAGCGGTGTAGAGACCGAGGAGGAGAGTACATTGAAGAAGATAACATGAAATTGTAAATAATTGTAAATAAATGTTTTTTCCAGCATCAGTCCGGTTTTTTTCTAGCCGCACCTCGTACATCTCTCCAATTAACATTTCTTAGACTTTCTCTGAAGTGCTCTATAGATACTGGGTTGAGTAACCTTACACTTTTGCTTAATGGTTTCTGAATTGTACACTATGCTAGAGTTTGTAAGTTAATCAATTTTGCACCATGGTCTAAAAATAATCTATTTATCACAGGGAAACCATGTGTTAGCTTTACATCCTCTTGCTGTAAAAACACATTATCTATTAGAGTGCTACTGTATTGAGCTATATGTGTAGGAAGTTGATCACTGATTCTAATTTATATGTTATTATTACACTTCTAGTTCACTTTTCCTATCAGAATTGCTTAGAAGGTTTACATTGAAATCACCACTGATTAATAACTTCTTTTTGTCTGACAGATAGCATAATAGGCAGTCAAATTTCTTTCTGAATAGCTTCTAATCTACTAATGGCAACCTGTACATCAACATTACATTATCCAGCTGTAGTTCACATGCACAAAATTCAAAGTGCTGATCGACACAAAATTTGCTTACTTCTACAGTTTTGTATTTAGACCCTTTTTTGTGTAAATAGCAACTCCCCTTTTGTCCGTGCTAAATCTGCAAGTGCAAGATGGTAAGTTATACCAATTTATACTGACACTTTCCATCCCCACAGTTACGTCGTGTTCAGACAGTGAAGATATATCAATCTAATTCTTATTTTTGAGATCATCTAAACACGCAAATAGCTCATCTATTTATTTTTTATTCCTCTGATATTTTGATTAAGTAAATTGATACTTCCCTTCTATTTATGCCTATTTACTGTACATGAAGCTTCTTTTATTCTATTTTTCTTGATTTTTGTCTGTCTGGTACCATTAACCACAGGGATCGTCCCTTGTGTGGCTGTGGCGCCCCACACAATGTTCGCTAATACAGAAACTAACTGATCTTCCCCCTTCTTATTTAGGCGCAGACCATGTGTAGTGTATACCCACCTTGTACTTTTGTCCTACATCGGCGCAGGTACGGTATGGTTAGATTAATGAGTGGCTCTATGCCCTTCTTCGTGCCACACCGCAGCCCCCCCCCCCCCCCCCCCCCCCCTGCCCCTACCCCTCCTCCTCTGGAACGGAACATGTGTACCCCAACTATCTTCGTGTAGTGTTACTCATGTAAAAGCGAGACAAAGTGTGTATGAACAAGACCTGGGAGAGAAGGCAGGAGGACATTATTGTTTGACGTTCCATCGACAACGAGGTGGTTAGAGACGGAACACAAGCTCGGATTAGGAAAGAAAAGGGAAGGAAATCGGCCATGCCCTTTCAAAGGAAGCATCCCGGTATTTACTTAAACGATTTAGGGACATTACGGAAAACCTAAATCAGGATGGCGGGACGCGGGTTTTAGCCGTCGTCCTCTCGAACGCGAGTCCAATGTGCTAACCACTGCACCATCTCGTTCGCTTCGGAACTTGGGTACCAGTCTCGTCTTGATCTAGTGGGACGTGGGAAACCTCCTAAAAGCCACTTCCAGGCTGTCTGGAACAATGACCTTCGTCGTCAATCAGCCGGGCGGATTCGATCCGGGGCCGGCTAACCTCCCCGTCCAGCAAGGGGCGCTTAACACGCACGGCTATCCGGGGGGGTAAAACTACCCACAGATAAATAATAATAAAAATGGCACGTAACTACCACACAAAATATCTGTATACGGTCTATAAAATATCTCTAGATAGGTAAGTCATACAGTTTTAAGTGACTAAACATCGCATTTTAATACATGTCCCTTTCTTTTTTTAGTTGACAGCAAGACTGCAGCCGATGTTTGGCGGGGAACCTCTGCTTTAAACAATGCTTTTTACTTCTGACTCATTTTCATTAGCTCCTTAAGTTATTATTACCTTGAGGCTGCATCAAATTCTAAAAGTCAGAGTATGTATGTGTCTCCTTACGAATGTGCTTCTGCTAACCTGCTGTTAGGGGCCATTCATAAATGATAGACCCTCAATTTTACGCAGCTCTAAGCAAATATTTTTGTTTACGGACTATTGAAATTGACTAATGAGTCGAAATAGGTTTAGCCCCTGTTACATTTTGCGTGAATATTTGTTGTGCTTTATGTTTGGTGCATGCGTGTTTCACCTCTCATTATTCAGTGCATAAATCACATACTGATTATTCCTTCAGTCGTATTCGGAAGAAAGTTTGCCGCTATTTAAGGGCAAGTGTGTAGTCGTTCTGATGAGTTATCTGCTTCTATTCCATCTAGTAAATCACAGAGACACTGCTATTTCAAGTTGCACTTCTTTTGAGATACTGGTGCATTCCCGTTGCGACTGTCCGTCGTTTCTCGTTCTTTTTTTATTATTATTAAGCAAGCTCAGCTTTGCTTGTTAAGGAAGTGTACCAGCATTGCTCGTTTGGTAACCGTGTCTCCTGCCTCATTACGAAAGATGACACTCAGCTATTGTATGGAATCCCAAAAAATTACTGTTCGTTTTTCTTTATTTGTAGTTACTTCATTAATAACGTCTATAATTATAGGCGACATAGTTTTGTTCCAATTTGGATTTTTGGGGCCCTTCAGCATATTTAGGAAATATTCCCTCGTGTGCGAGACATGCGGTATTTTTCTGTTTCCTCGATTGCGATGGCTTTCGCTTAGTAGTGTGTTGCTTCTTAATGAACAGAGTACAGGTCATGAAAATGTCTGAGAGTTGTGTATTGCACACCATAGTTTGTAGCCGTTGTTATGTGATTTTATGGAAGTAATCATGAGTATTACTATGCTTCACAGATTTCTAGATTGAGAAAAGAAAGCAGTTTTCATTACCGTGTGGGCAGCAATGCTCTATGGTCGCATGATTTAGTATCATAAACACTTACGTGCCACGAATAAACATTTTAATAGTAAAGTTGGTCATTTTGAAACGCTGGACTTCTCGTTCTACCCCAGTTTCGTAAAAATATATGAATACGAAGAAACCTGGAATATATTACTACAATAATGAAATGCGATGTTAAAGGAAAAATTCTATTCGCTATTCTTTGTCGTAGCTCTCTTCGGAACAGGATAATTATACATTTATCCATTATGTTACTAATATTATTCAGATTATCTTACTCTTACAAAGTAAATAATGTGGGATTTCAAGTAACAAATTGTGAAAAATAAAACCGATGGGAGTCAAGGTTTTGTTCACAACATTTGGGACGCTACAGAAAAGCGAACCATCACTGAATGCTTAGCGACTGAAAAACCGTCTGCTCAAGGGCTTCGAAGTGTACCTTAGCACAATTATAGAATGATATATATCATCACATTCAGGCGACGAAATATAAATATTTTCTCTTTCCCTGTGCCTAAAATTTGCGTTGGTCACACGAGTTTGTGTACTACGCTTTATCTGGCATGTTAATAACAGTGTTTCCAGACATAATTAAAGTGTTAGGAGACACTTAACTTTATACCCCAGCATAACTGTTGTTGATAAAATTTACGTGACAGACATTTAACAAAACAATACACTAATAGGATGGCACACGACAGCGAAAAATGTCACGTTGAAGATATGGGAGAGAACTGAACGTAATAAATATAGGGGCAGTGCATTCAAAGAAAATATATTATCGTAAGGGTGCTAGAATAGTAAAACACAAATTGAACGGATCTCCATTTACATCAACATCTACATCTATATACATACACCGCAATCTGTCGTATGGTGCGTGATGCAGTATACCTTGCACCACTACTAGTCATTTCCTTTCGCTTTCCATTTGAAAATAGAGCAAGGAAAGCACTAATGTCTCATATCTTCGCGGCCCTTATGCGAAATGCACGTTTGCGGCAATAGAATGGTCTGTAGACAGCCTTAACTCACATTGTGAAACTTCAATAAACCTAACGAACTGTGGTAAATAATAGTGTTCGTTGAAAAGAACGCCGTCTTCCCTCCAGAGATTCTCATCCGAGTTCCGGAAGAATCTCCGTACTTTCGTTTTGATCGAACCTACCGGTAACAAATCTATCAGGCCGCCTCCGAATTGCTCCGGTGTCTTCCTTCGCTCCGACCTTCTTCACAAAAGAAGACGAGGTAAATATTCCAGAATTCGTATCGAGAACAGCTGCAACATGAGTAACGTAGAAGTAAATATCCTTGGAATAGTGAAGCAACTTAAATCACTTAATAAAAGCAAGTCTTCTGGTTCAGACTGTATACCAGTTAGGTTCCTTTCAGAGTATGCGGATGCATTAGCTCCGTACTTAACAATCGTATACAACAGTTCGCACGACAAAAGATCCGTACCCAAAGACTGGAAAATTGCACAGGTTCCACTTATATTCAAGAAAAGTAGTAGGATAAATCCACTAAATTACAGACACATACCGTTAACGTAGATATGCAGCCGGATTTTGAAACATTGTGTTCGACCATTATGAATTACCTCGAAGAAAACGGTCTATTGACACATAGTCAACATGGGTTTAGAAAACATCGTTCCTGTGAAACACAACTAAATCTTTATTCACATGAAGTGTCGAGTGCTATTGACAAGGGATTTCAGATCGATTCCGTATTTATGGATTTCCGGAAGACTTTTGACACTGTACCACAGAAGCGGTTCGTAGTTAAATTGCGTGCTTATAGAATATCGCCTCAGTCATGTGACTGGGTTTGTGATTTCCTGTCAGTGATGTTACAGTTCGTAGTAATTGACGGAAAGTCATCGAGTAAGTGATTTCTGGCATTCCTCAAGGTAGTGTTATAGGCCAATTGCTGTTCCTTATCTATATAAACGATTTGGGAGACAATCTGAGCAGCCGTCTTCGGTTGTTTGCTGATGACGCTGTCGTTTATCGACTAATAAAGTCATTAGAAGATCAAAACAAACTGCAAACCGATTTAGAAAAGATATCTGAATGGTGCGAAAAGTGGCAGTTGACCCTAAATAACGAAAAGTGTGAGGTCATCCATATGAATGCTAAAAGGAATCCGTTAAACTTCGGCTACACGATAAATCAGTCTAATCTAAAAGCCGTAAATTCAACTAAATACCTATGTATTACAATTACGAACAACTTAAATTGGAAGAAACAAAAAGAAAATGTTGTGGGGAAGGCTAACCAAAGACTGCGTTTTATTGGCAAGACAGTTGGAAAATGTAACAGACCTACTAAGGAGACTGCCTACACTACGCTTGTCCATCCTCTTTTAGAATACTGCTGCGTGGTTTGGCATCCTTACCAGATAGAACTGACGGAGTACATCGAAAAAGTTCAAAGAAAGGTAGCACGTTTTGTATTATCGCGAAATATGGGAGAGAGTGTCACAGAAATGATACAGGATTTGGGCTGGACATCATTAAAAGGAAGGCGTTTCTCGTTGCGGAAGAATCTTCCCACGAAATTCCAATCACCAACTTTCTCCTCCGAATGCGAAAATATTTTGTTGACACCGACCTACATAGGGAGGAACGATCACCACGATAAAATAAGGGAAATCAGAGCTCGTACGGAAAGGTATAGGTGTTCATTCTTTCCGCGCGCTATACGAGATTGGAATAATAGAGATTTGTGAAGGTGGTTCGATGAACCCTCTGCCAGGCATTTAAATGTGATTTGCAGAGTATCGATGTAGATGTAGATGTACTGAAGAATGGCTTGCATGAGTGTTCTATATGCAGTCTCTTTTAGGGATGTACGATAGTTCCCTAAAATCCTCCTAATAAACTGAAGTCGAATATTCGCTTTCACTACTACAATCCTCGCACGCTCGTTCCTGAAGCGAAATTACTTGTGGAGATAGGAAACGTTCCCGTTTTAAATATGAGTGGTTTTGTCAAATTTGGCAGACGATCATTATGGGCCAATCTTGGTACGGAAAATAAAAGAGGCCGACTAATACTCCCTAAAAGCTGTTGGCGCCACGAAAGCGAGGTACGGAAAGCTTAAAGCCACAAAATCAAACCAAACTTGAGTGCACATCGAAGTGAGCAACAGAAGATCGTTATTGATTGAATGTAGTATTTGGCTAGTAATATCAATTCTGATTAATTAAAAAATCGTGCTCCATTTTAAGAAAAACTACAATTTTATGCATCTCAATGTTTATGACGTCATATCTGCTGAAATATGTGTCGCATAATGACATAAGATTGCAGGTAAATTCGGTGGCATATGTAGACACCCTCTGCAAAATGCGTTGGGCATAGAACTGGCAGTAAAGAAGTAATAATTATGTGTAAAGCTCACTGAAAGTCTCTCAGTTCTCTTATTCTCAGCGCTGCTGCAACGGTCGCAGCTTCGAATCCTGCCTCGGGCATGGATGTGTGTGATGTCTTTAGGTTAGTTCGGTTTAATTAGTTCTAAGTCTAGGGGGCTGATGACCTCAGATATAAAGTCCCATAGTGCTTAGTGCCATTTGAAAAATTTTGAATCTTATTCTCAAATAATTTATTAATATAGTCTGGGAATTCGGTGTGCGGTTGTTGACGCTGCCCTTGACACTTACCCAGTTTCTAACTCTAATACTCGACTTATGGTTTACTCCTTTGAAGTAGGATTATACTCGTTATGAGAGCATATTAAAATTTTAAATCTGGTTGATAATTATGTAAAATTGATTGCCTCTGGAAGCCTTTAGAGAGGCTCGGATTCTGCAGCGTTTTTACTGTCTAGTAATATAGATCTCACATGCAGCGATCAATTATTGCGTCTCATAATTCAACATACAGATAAATGCCAGCCGCTGCCGAATTTGTTTGTAGCCTTCGTTTCTGCTTTGTACTGCGCAGAAGGTCCATCACAAACTTTGTTCGGAGTGTGTGCGTTAGAGAATTCAGCACTACACACTATACAACAAATATTGTTGTAAAGCAATGCACAGTATCGCTATCAGTGGACCCCCATTTGATATAGAAAATTCGCCCACCATTGTTCTAACCCACCTGTCGTATTGTATAATCTTATCTGGTAAGGGTTCCTGATTGATGAGCAGTACTCAAGAATCGGTCGAGCGATGTCCTTGTAAACCACTTCCTTTGTGGATGAGTGACATATCCTTAAAATTCATCCTACGAATTTCATTCTGGTATCCTCTGGCACGATATATAGGCCTAACTAGGTATTCGGCTATGTTTTAGTTTTCTTCGTATGTACTGCACAATACATTTCATACAAAACGACAGGTGGGTTAGGACAATGGTGGGCGTATTTTCTATACCAAATGGGGGTTCATTGATGGCGATATTGTACATTGCTTTACAACAATATTTGTTATATTTTGTATTGTGGGATTGTGTTTTATTTTAAAGTACTTAGTATTATAATCAGACGAATACTTTGGATTTGGTTCAGAACCTATGTTAGTTACCTTCTGACTCAAAATTGACGTTTACGCTGGTTGACTAGTTTTCTGGTGTCGTTTTTTGTAATTTTCGTCGATTTCTTCTAATCGTGTTCAACAAAATACATGTACAACCACATAATATTTCGCGAGCCACCTAGCGTCGTGTGACAATGGGTTTCATTAGCTAGCTTATCTTCTTTGGATCTCCTCTATCTGTTCTATCAGTCCTACCTCGTAAGGGTCCCTGATTGATGAATAGTACTCAATAATCGGTCGAGCAAGAGCCTTCTGAACCACTTCCTTTGTGGATGAGTGACATATCCTTAAAATTCTTCCTACGAATCTGATTCTGGCATCTGATTTTCTTACTATTTGCTTTATGTGGTCATTCCACATAAGTTCACTGTGGATAGGTATTATTAGACAATTTATGGCTGATATTGTTCCCAGCAATTTTCCATCAGTAGTGGACTTCTTTTCGTATGTATGCGGAATATATCACTTTTATTTACGTTTAGGGTCAGCTGCCAGAGCTTGCACCATTCATTAATCCTCTGCTGGTCGTTGTGTAAATCGATACTGTCATCTGCCATTACTACTTTCTTGGAGGCAATTGCATAGTCAGCTTCCGATGCTTTCTACTACGCAATTTATGTAAAATGTAAACAGTAATGGTCCTACCAACACGTGCATGGATTACTCCGGAAATTAATTTTGTAGTTGTCAATTTTGTTCCATTAAGAGGGACGTGTTGAGTTCTATTTGCAAGGAAGTCTAGAATGCAATTTCAAATCTGATCAGATACTTGATAAACTTTTTTTTTTTTTTTTTTTCTTACTGCACGCCATTGACTACAGCGCTGTGGATCTCATGGAGGAACAAAGCGAGCTGAGTTTCGTAAGAGCTCTGTTTGCCGAATCCATGTTGATTTCCATAGAGGAGATTTTCGTTCTCCAGAAACGCCATAATTCTTCAGCATAGAACACGTTTCATAATTCCACAACAGATTGATGTCAACTGTATAGGTCTATAATTATGTGCATCTCTCCTACGATCTTTCTCGAAAATGGGAAATTTAATTTATGTTTTTCGCTAAGCTAAAGAGTGTGCGGTAGGATAGGCTTCGGGCAGAAGCCACGATACTTTTATAAATGAGAAGACAACAACCGGTTCCCAGAGGCGATTGTGTTATACACTCCTGGAAATGGAAAAAAGAACACATTGACACCGGTGTGTCAGACCCACCATACTTGCTCCGGACACTGCCAGAGGGCTGTACAAGCAATGATCACACGCACGGCACAGCGGACACACCAGGAACCGCGGTGTTGGCCGTCGAATGGCGCTAGCTGCGCAGTATTTGTGCACCGCCGCCGTCAGTGTCAGCCAGTTTGCCGTGGCATACGGAGCTCCATCGCAGTCTTTAACACTGGTAGCATGCCGCGACAGCGTGGACGTGAACCGTATGTGCAGTTGACGGACTTTGAGCGAGGGCGTATAGTGGGCATGCGGGAGGCCGGGTGGACGTACCGCCGAATTGCTCAACACGTGGGGCGTGAGGTCTCCACAGTACATCGATGTTGTCGCCAGTGGTCGGCGGAAGTTGCACGTGCCCGTCGACCTGGGACCGGACCGCAGCGACGCACGGATGAACGCCAAGACCGTAGGATCCTACGCAGTGCCGTAGGGGACCGCACCGCCACTTCCCAGCAAATTAGGGACACTGTTGCTCCTGGGGTATCGGCGAGGACCATTCGCAACCGTCTCCATGAAGCTGGGCTACGGTCCCGCACACCGTTAGGCCGTCTTCCGCTCACGCCCCAACATCGTGCAGCCCGCCTCCAGTGGTGTCGCGACAGGCGTGAATGGAGGGACGAATGGAGACGTGTCGTCTTCAGCGATGATAGTCGCTTCTGCCTTGTTGCCAATGATGGTCGTGTGCGTGTTTGGCGCCGTGCAGGTGAGCGCCACAATCAGGGCTGCATACGACCGAGCCACACAGGGCCAACACCCGGCATCATGGTGTGGGGAGCGATCTCCTACACTGGCCGTACACCACTGGTGATCATCGAGGGGACACTGAATAGTGCACGGTACATCCAAACCGTCATCGAACCCATCGTTCTACCATTCCTAGACCGGCAAGGGAACTTGCTGTTCCAACAGGACAATGCACGTCCGCATGTATCCCGTGCCACCCAACGTGCTCTAGAAGGTGTAAGTCAACTACCCTGGCCAGCAAGATCTCCGGATCTGTCCCCCATTGAGCATGTTTGGGACTGGATGAAGCGTCGTCTCACGCGGTCTGCACGTCCAGCACGAACGCTGGTCCAACTGAGGCGCCAGGTGGAAATGGCATGGCAAGCCGTTCCACAGGACTACATCCAGCATCTCTACGATTGTCTCCATGGGAGAATAGCAGCCTGCATTGCTGCGAAAGGTGGATATACACTGTACTAGTGCCGACATTGTGCATGCTCTGTTGCCTGTGTCTATGTGCCTGTGGTTCTGTCAGTGTGATCATGTGATGTATCTGACCCCAGGAATGTGTCAATAAAGTTTCCCCTTCTTGGGACAATGAATTCACGGTGTTCTTATTTCAATTTCCAGGAGTGTAAATCAGAGTACCACACATTTCGCGAAATTGCGTAGGCATGCAAGCTATTAACATCTGTTTTATCCAAAACAGTTCGTGTTTTCGAAAGAAACGAACAAGTCCTTTGCTGTAGACTCAGTATTGTTGTGATCCCAATTTGACGAGGTTGTGGAGCAGCGCCATATTTTCAAAATATGAAACTACGTACTGCTTTATACAGTGACTTTTTGGAAAAAGAAGCAAGACAATAATAATTATATGGTATTGCGAAGTCTCTCGTAAAGAGGCAACGACTGTACTACATAGGGAGGGCAAAACCGATCGGCACAGTTTAAGTTACGCCCTTGTATCCGATGTCCATTTGACACTGCAGATGAATTTTATGGTGCGTTGACAGTCTTGGTCGTCACACACTCACGAGAACACTGTATTAGCACGTTAACGCCTTCCGATGATAGTTGCTTTCGTTTCACGCCTTACACGCCAACGGCTAACGGACCATAAAACGTGATTCTCCTGAAAATGTCGTCTGTCACCACTCAGTGGACGTTTAAATGCAAGCGTTGGTCGCCGATTAACAGCTGTCAACGTGGACGCTTGACGCAGACACCTGCCTTGGAGGACCATATGCAGCAACGTTCGCTGAACGGTCGATGAGGAGGTGCTGTTGGTAGCCCCTTGGTTCATCTGGGCAGTTAGTTGCTCAATAGTTGTACGTCTATTCACCTGTACCGTGCCCGCAGCCGTCGTTCACCCCTGTCTTTTATGGCTCATGCCACACCACAGTTTTGCCGTGCGCGGCTTATATTAACCATGAAGCACGCCAACAGAGTGAGATTTTCACTCTGCAGTGGAGTGTGCGCTGATATGAAACTTCTTGGCAGATTAAAACTGTGTGCCAGACCGAGACTCGAACTCGAGATCTTTGCCTTTCCCGGGGAAGTGCTCTGCCAACTAAGCTATCCAATCACGACTCACGAACCGTCCCCACAACTTCAATTCTGCCAGTACCTCGTCTTCTACCTTCCAAACTTCACAGAAGCTCCTCTGCGAGCCTTGCATAACTAGCACTCCTGGAAGAATGGATATTGCGTTGACGTGGCTTAGCCACAACTTGGGGGGATGTTTCCAGAATGAGATTTTCACTCTGTAGAGAAGTGTGCGCTGCTATGAAACTTCCTGGCAGATTAAAACTGTATACCGAACCGAGACTCGAACTCGGGGCCTTTGCCTTTCGATGCCAAGTGCTCTACCAACTCAGTTACCCAGCTGTGGAGGCGGGTCGTGAGTCGCGGTTGGATAGCTCAGTTGGTAGAACACTTGCCTGCGAAAGGCAAAGGTCCCGAGTTCGAGTCTCGGTACGACACATAGCTTCAATCTGCCAGAAAGTTTCAGTACGCGAACAGTTTACAAACTTAGCCGTTTTGGAAATGTTTCCACTCTTGGTCCGATCATGCCCTCTCGGACGCCAGATAAATCGCTCCGTTTCCACATTACGACAGTGACTGCCCTGTTTTCTGCATCCCCCCTACACGCTTTATATACCATGCATTACTAATGTTGCCATCTGCCGTTTGTGAGTGCTTTTTGCACGCAGACGCCGAACATAGGTGGTGGTTACAGTAATGTGATTGGGCTATCTATTTTAATATCGTGATATTTTGTTTTGAAAACGGCAGAAGTCAGTTTTTTAATAAAAGAAGAAAAAAAGAGAGAGGACACGAAATATTTTTACAGTAGATTATTCACAAATTATGTGCTATGTCGTCTGCTGAAAAAGTTCTCTCGCTGAACGGTCACACAAAATTGCAATCGCAGCTGTTCGTTGTAATTGACTGACAGGCAATACATCATACGCCAGTACAGTAGGATAACTGGTAAAATCGAGTGTGAACCCCCGGTGGTTCATGCCGCCCGACGGGAGGATCTAGTGTGAGCCACTAGTGGTACAAGCTGGCGTGAACATGTTAAGTAGACATGCTTATACAATCAGCCGTTCAAATTGCTGTACCAAGATGGTTAGAAAGTATCATACGTTTACTCATTCTGCATATACAATATAGCAAGAGAAACACATGATTAATTTTATAGGTGGTCTGCGGTTGTACAGGGTTCAAAATGTAATACACAAAGTTGCCAACTCTGGCAGAAAGATTGGCTCTAACACAGCTAGGCATCGAGTCGACCTGACACAGAAGCGTATGAACACCCCCTCACCGATTTGATTCATTTTAACTGCGTGTGGAGAGCATGACTGGGACTCCAACATACGTAAATGTGAAGATGAAACTCTCAATCTTTGCGAGAAAATCGAACATGGGTCTAGGAATCGAATCCCAATGTCGGGACTGTTCTTGTTATTAATTCCCATGTAAACTTTTCAACATGGTGATGGTCTGGCAATGTGGAGAATTAAAGTAATTCCTCCAAAATGTGAGCTGGTAATGGAGCCTTACGACATTTGTTTATACAGGCTGTAATGGTAAGTTACGTCCTCTTACGTGGCCATAAGACTTTGCGGGAAGGACCGGGCCTAAGGGATTTTAAATTCTTCAACCGCTGGTGTAATGCATACACACAATTTATGAACCAATCTTCATTAAAAATTACATAAACTTTCTCATAAAATTTAATATAAGGTAAGAAATACACTATAATGAACAGAGCAACTACACCAAGTAACATGTTACTTTTTTGGATAAAAATTAGAAGCATTTATAATAAAAATGTATATCAACTTTAACAGGAGTAATAACTTAGTTTTGATGGATTACCAATATGCAAATGCCTCTGGATAACATGAGCACACAGTACCCCAACAATGAGTAGTACAAATTTCAAAACTTACTTTCAAATAACAACGGGCATGAGCCGTCCATTAACAGGGCCTTTAAAACAGAAACTTTCAATTTGACTTAAGTAAATAATAACTTACATTACAGTTTTAAATCAACAAGGAATTAAGTTAAATTCACTACCTCAGAGAAATACCTAGGTGTACTATCAAAGAAATATTAATTTACTACACACAAACTTAGCCTGTGATAGAACGGCAGTAAGACTGACTGAGGGCCAACTTAAAGATGTCAATCGTCAGACACCTCAGGAGGCCCTGAAAACTGATATTCATGGAGTGCGTAGAAAACCGGTATGTCCAAATCACAATAACTACAGTTGTTCACTATATAGATGACCAAAACTGTGGCTGGTGCCCCGCCTCAGCCGACGCAGAAGACCACGGATGTGTGGCGTCGAGACATCAGACGCCGCGGCCGTGCATAAGCACCCAGGACAGCGCGCTAGGGGGACCAGCTTTGCCGACAGCCTCAGGATGAGTGGACCGCTTCCATACGAACCCTATCAACGACGATCCCCTTAGAGAAATCTTAATGACACGTTCCTGCAGAACAAAATAGTTACCTTAAGATATGGACTGCTATAAAGACGCTACTAAGTGACAAATGCGAGGATTGTCCAGAAAGTAAGTTCCGATCGGTCGCTAAATGGAAACCACAGTGAAAATCAGAAACATTTTATTTGCAAGAGTTAGCTACACTTTCCAGATACTTCTCTGCATAGTCGCCGCTCCGACTTAGACATTTGTCGGAGCGTTATACCAAATTTCCAACAACATCGTCATAGAAGGCAGCCGCCTGTGCTTCCTGATAATCCTCTACGCTGGTCTATAGTGCGTAGCCTGCCCCCAATTGCCGCTTTCGCAGCCAGCATTTCATGTGAACGGAGATGATACTCAGGACGAGCCAATTAGGGCTGTGTTGTGGGTAATCGAACACTTCCCACAAAAAGGCTGCAGGAGCGTCTTCACTGCCCCTGCAGAGTGCGGCTGAGGAATGCCACGAAAAAGGAAGTGCGTGGCGGTTGTGTTAGGTGGGCTGCATTCGTTAAGGCGAAGCCTCTCAGCGGGCACTCCTACTTGGTGGCAGACATCGTTGTTCTAGGCAACTTTACTCGCTCACAGTGCTCTCACAATTGAAAAGAGCGTCTTGATGCGATCGACGGTCATACTAGAGACAATACCCAACACATTTGTGCAAAGCTTCATCGGGTTTTCATTGTGGTGTCTATTTCGCGACCGATCGGAACTTACTTTCCGGACAACCCTCGTATACACTGATCCGGCAGAACTTATGATAACTGACGCAGTTACGAAAGTATGTGAGCGGAGAAGACATGTAGGGGTCCACCCTAGCGAAGGTAAGGGCTGCAAATACGGAAATCCATTGAAATAAGCGACTTTGACAAAGGGGAAATTATTATTATGCAGAGCCTTGTTCAAAGTATCTCGAAAAAGCCGAAGCTGATCGAATGATTTGCTGCTGTCGTAAGCATCTACAGAATGAGATAGGACTGTGAACCTACCACTAGGGGCTAAATGGTTGGATGTCCAATACTCTTCACAGAACGTGGGTTTCTGAGGCTTGTCTGCTCTGTCAGGTAGGACAGATGGAGATCTGTAACATCTGTGTCGAAAGGGCACAATGCTGGTGCATTCACAAGTGTTCCGGAGCACACTGTTCCTCGTACATTGTTAAACACGGAGCTCTGCAGGAACCAACTCCATGTGTTCACTTGTTGACGCAATGACGTCGTCAGTTACGATTGCAGTGGCACTAGATCGACCGTCGATCAATGGAAACATGTCAGCTCTTTGAGTAAGTCACATTTTTGCCACACTAGGTCGGTGGTCGTCTCCACAAACCCCGGAATAGAGGTAAACGGCGGCTCGAAGCGTGCAGCACGCCACCGACGCGGGCTGACCCGAGGAGTCTTATGCTATGGGACACATTCTCCTGCGCTTGCGTGGGGCCTGTGGTAGTAATCGAAGACACGCTGACAGCTGCGAAACAGCTACATCCTTTCATACTTGACGTCTTCCCTGACGGCGTTGTCATCTTTCAACAGTATAATTGTCCGTGTCTCGGAGCCAGAACCGCGCTAAAGTGGTTTGAGGAGCATTGTATTGGATTCACGTTGAAGTATCGGAGACCAAATTTGCCTGATGTGAATCCTATGGAACCCATCTCGGTCGCTATTTGTCACCATCACCCAGTACTCAAATCAGCAGCTCGTTCATTACGCGAATTATGTGACCTGTATCTAATGGCACATATCTCCACAAACATACGACAAACTGCAGGATCACTGACAAGAGGAATCACTTATGTATTTCGTTCCAAGGACAGATAAACAAGCTATTAAGCAGGTGATCATAATGTTTTGGCTGATCCATGTATATTCCAACGCCAGGCATTCCTATAGGTCGAGAATGGATTACTTTCAACAGAAAATGACAATCTAACGGCCTCAGCATGACCCGCGAACACCGAGTCATTTATTTATTTTAAACTTGAAGCCTTAAAACAAAATTCTAACTAAAATAGTAAATTTTTATCTAGTAAAGTATTTGTTGTAGGCTACAAACTGCTCAGCCCCTCATGAAGTCAGATTGCGGAGAAACCTTGAGGCACCGGTATATAGTACATGCTGAAACAGACTGCTTATTATGTGAGCCACTATAAAACAATAAGCACATTCACTGCGTGATCAAAAGTATGCGGAAACCTGGCTCCAAATGACTTACATGTTCGTGGCAACGTCCATTGGTAATGCTGGAATTCAATATGGTGTTGGCCCACCCTTAGCCTTGGTGACAGCTTGCACTCTCGCAGGCATACCTTCAATCAGGTGCTAGAATGGCAGCCCATTCTTTACGGAGTGCTGCACTGACGAGAGGTATCGATGTCGGTCGGTGAGGCCTGGCACGAAGTGGGCGTTCCAAAACGTTCCAAAGGTGTTCTACAGGATTGAGGTCAGGATTCTGTGCAGGCCAGTCCATTACAGGGATGTTATTGTCGTATAACCACTCCGCCACAGATCGTGCATTATGAATAGGTAGTCGATCGTGTTGAAAGATGCAATCGCTATCCCCGAATTGCTCTTCAACAATTGGGAGCAAGAAGGTGTTTAAAACATCACTGTAGGCCCGTGCTGTGATAGTGCCACGCAAAACAACAAGGAGTGCAAGCCCCTTCCATGAAAAACACGACCACACCTAAATACCACCGCCTCCTAATTTTACTGTTGGCACTACACACGCTGGCAGATGACGTTCAACGGGCATTCGCCATACCCAGACTCTGCCATCGGATCGCCACATTGTGTACCGTGATTCGTCACTCCACACAACGTTTTTCCACTGTTAAATCGTCCAATGTTTATGCTCCTTACACCAAGCGAGGCGTCATTTTGCATTTACCGACGTGATGTGTAGCTTATGAGCAGCCGCTCGACCATGAAATAAATACATATTTTCTCACCTCCCGCCTAACTGTCATAGTACTTCAGTGGATCCTGATGCAGTTTGAAATTCCTGTGTGTTAGTCTGGATAGATGTTTGCCTATTACACATTACGACCCTCTTCAACTGTCTGTGGTCTCTGTCAGTCAAAAGACGAGGTTGGCGTGTGTGCTGTACGTTTCCCTTCGCGTTTCCACTTCACTATTACACAGGCAACAGTGAACTTAGGGATGTTTAGAAGTGTGGAAATCTCGCGTACAGACGTATGACACAAGTGACACCCAATCACCTGACCATGTTCGAAGTCCGAGAGTTCCGCGGAGCGCCCCATTCTGCTCTCCCACGATGTCTAACAACTACTGAGCTCGCCGCGCAATGCATCTAATATTAATTTTGGGATGTCCGTATATTTTTGAGCACATAGCCCCCACCCCTCCCCCCATCGGAGGTTCAAGTCCTCCCTCGGGCATGGGTGTGTGTGTTGTCGGTAGTGTAAGTTAGATTAAGTAGTGTGTAGGCTTAGGGACCGATGACCTCAGTAGTTCGGTCCCATAAGACCTTATCACAAATTTCCAAAATTTTCACATAGTGTATGATTTAGCCACTGCACCAAAAACTCAAACAAGAATAGTTTTAATTAAAGACTGATATCTAAGAGAAGTAGTATACTGTGATTGCTCATCCATTACACACGCATTAACGAGTAAGACAGTAGTCGGGTTGCATAATTTAGTGCCGATATAGCATACTAACGCCAACCCGGATATGAAAATTCACCCCACTATAAGAATTAGGTAAAGGCTAGAATTTACGCTATAAATTCGTGACTCGTTCATCAGACATGAACGAGAATTACATTTCGAAGTTCCTTTAAACACTAAGGTGAGTTGCCAAAATGCCATGAGGGAAAGAGATGGCACATGTAAAAACCCAGTAACAGCCATGGCTGTTTAGCATAATGCTCTCCTCCTTTCAAGAACACTTGACATTAATTGCAGGCCAGTAAAATGATGCAAAGAGATAATAAAAATTCATACACATCGCATATCACAGCAAAAGTTCCAGTACACAACTTGAACGTCTCACAGAAACAAAATTTAACAGACCTCAACGTCTGCTCGCTCTCTTACGCCACTGCAATCTACCACGGTGGAGACGAGAATAGCCACAAACCGAATATAGTAGAAAAGCACCCGTCCGTCATGGTCAGCACGTCTCTGACAGCTCGGTACCTCCTTCGTAACCATCCTCGAAGATGGCAAACGATGGATGCAAGGTTCCTTCAGGCCGCGATGTTGAGATCCATTTCCCCTACTGCACAGACAGACCAGGCGCCGCCAGAAATCTTGTTTTTGATTCTGCTCCACAGCCCATACAGTCATGACCAAAGCAGACAAAACTCCCTTTTCCACTCCGCCCCATGGGGAACTACTTTCGTTTCAAAGATGAGGAGTGACAACCATAGCCAATATCGCCTGATAAGCTGCTACGGCTCCCAAGCAGGTGAAGAACATTATAAAAAGGCTACAGATCTGACTGTACATCATGGCAAAGAATAGATATATAGCTTCTAGAAAAATCTTCGTAAAATTCAATTAATCGTGCACCATGGTTATCAGCACCAATACTCGGTGATATTTCAATGGGCTACATTTAGGTAGCGCCAGGGTCCTTACTCTCTCTCGCCGAAGATCAAACGGTTAGATTTCCTGTTTTCATCACTGAGAGCAAAGTAGATCAGGCTCCCAGTCGGTGTGTCATGATGTCTTCCTACGGTGTGCAGTCCTCAAGAGTCTCAGAAAATGTTATCTAACAAAAGGTCAATTTTTTTTTCAGACGCCAGTCTTCTGATTGGTTTTGTGGGGTACTGCCCACTCTTCGCATACCGCATAGGGTACCTAATGGACGCCGCGTCCTCGTTGTGCTATACAACAATTCAAGCAAAAAACGTTAATAATTTTTATTACAAATAAGAAGACTGACAAACTTGGAATTTACAATGGTGTCGCAAGCGATGTGTGACATGCAACATAAATCCGAGTCATATGCTATATACAGTGTTCACGCAAGATTGGCAAACAGTTTGTGGATCACTAATAACTACTATTGTTGCGTTCTCTGCTGTCCGTAAAGTGAGAGGCCAAGGGAGGCACGAGCAGAGCTTATAGTCTCCTCTTATAGAGGCTTCTCCTGTCGTGGTGCGGTCCTAATCAGCGCCCTATTCGCTGACGCCTTTTCACTGCCTTGTTTTTACTTGCGTTCTTCATCTTCGTTCCGGCGCTTGTGGTTACGCCAGAACAGGTTTCATGAGGACCGCCACGAATTCCTCTCCTGTGCCAACATTTACATCTTGCAACCTACATCCTCAATTATTTGCTTGGTGTATTCCAGTCTATGTCTATCTCTGCAGTTTTTACCCCTCTACAGCCAATTTGGTACCGTGGCAGTTATTCTCTGATGTCTTAAGAGATATCCTATCATTCTGTCCCTTCTTCTTGTCAGTGTTTACCATACATTCCTCTCCTCTCCGATTCTGTGGGGAACCTCCTTATTCCTTATCTTATCAGTCCTCCTAATTTTCAACATTACGCACTACGTCTCAAACGCTTCGCTGCTCCGGTTTTCCCACAGGCCATATTTCACTACCGTACAATACTGTGTTCCAAATGTTCTTTCTCAGAAATATCTTCCTCAAATTAAGGCCTTTGTTTGATACTAGTAGACTTCTCCCGGCCAGGAATGTCCTTTTTGCCGTGCTAGCCTGTTTTTTGTGTCCTGCTTGCTCCGTTCATCAAGGGATATTTTGCTGCCTAGGTAGGAGAATTCTTTAACTTCGTCTACTTCGTGATTCTAAATTATGATGTTAAACTTCACTCTGCTGTCATTTCTGCTACTTCTCATTACTTTCCTCTTTCTTCGATTTACTATCAATCAATATTCTGTACTCATTAGACTGTTCATTCCAGTCAATAATTGCTGTAAATCTTTTCCAGTTTCACTTAGGATAGCAAAGTCATCAGCGAATCTTTATCATTGATATCCTGTCACCTTGCATTTTTTTCCACACTTGATCATTTATTTTATTTCCGTCAGTGCCTCTCCGATTGAACATTAGGGCCGAAAGACTACAGCTGTGTCAAACTATTTTTAATCCGAGCACTTCGTTCTTGTCTTCCAGTCTCCCTCTTGGCTCTTATGCCAATTAGACATTCTCCGTATTTCCCTGTAGCTTTCACCTATTTTTGTCAGAGTTTGGAACAGCTTGCACCAATTGACACTGTCAAACACTTTTTTCATGTCTGCAAATCCTACGAACGTGCCTTGAATTTTCTTCAGCCTTGCTTCCATTGTCAACTGCAATATTAGAACTGCCTCTCTGGTGTCCTTACCTTTCATAAAGCCAAACTGATCGTCATTTAACACATCCTCAGTTTTCTTTTCCATTCTTCTGTATAGTGTTCTTGTCAGCATCTTGGATGCATGAGCTGTTAAGCTGACTGTGCGATGGTTCTCGCACTTGGTGGCTCTTGTCGCCTTCGTACTTGAGCGGATGATGTACTACCAAATGTTTGACGGTATGTTGCTTGTCTCATACGTTCTACACACCACTGTGTAGTCATGTTGTTGCCACTGAATCCTATGATATCAGAAATTCTGATAGAATGTTACCATTGCCTTCTGCCTTATTTGATCTTAAATCATCCAAAGCTCTTTTAAATTCTGGCCATGATACTGGATCCCCTATCTCTTCCCTGTTAACTCCTATTTTCCTTCCATCACGTCATCAAACAGGTCCTCACCCTCATAGAGAACTTCAGTGTACTCTTCCCACCTATCCACTCTATCCCTTTGCATTTAATAATGAAATTCCCAATGCACTCTTAATGTTACGACCCTTGTTATTAATTAAAAAAATAGTTCAAATGGCTCTAAGCACTATGGTACTTAACATCTGAGGTCATCAGTCCCCTAGACTTACAACTACTTAAACCTAACTAACCTAAGGATATCACATTAATTCATGCCCGAGGCAGGATTCGAATCTGCAACCGTAGCAGCAGCGCGGTTCCGGATTGAAGAGCCTAGAAACGCTCGGTCACGGCGGCCGGCTGTCATTAATTAGACTGAAGGTTATTTTGAGTTTTTCATGTGTTGAGACAGCCCTTCAGACGCTCATTTCATATTTTCATGCGGCAATTTCTGCTTAGCTTCCCTACGCTTCCTATTTATTTCATTCCTAAGTGAATTGTATTTCTGTATTTTTCTTAACGGTGTATTTTCTAGAGATGTCCATCCCTCTTCAAATGAACTGCCTACTGAGCTATTCAGTTCTGGAGTATCTATAGCATCAGTGAACTTCAAGCGTTTGTCTTCATTCCGTAGCACTTCCGTATCCTACTTCTTTGCACTTTAATTCTTCCTGACTAATCTCTTAAGCTTCAGCCTATTTTTCATCATTACTAAACAGTGATCTGCGTCTGTATCTGCTCCTGGGTACGCCTTATAATCTATTATCTGATTTAAAGCACTCTACCTGATCATAACGAATCTTCTCGTATCTCCCGGCATTTTCCAAGCATACTTCCTCCTCTTGTGAGACTTGAGTAGAGTATTCGTTATTTCTTGCTGAAAATTGTTGCAGAACGTAATTTGTCTATCTCCTCTCTCATTCATACTACGAAGCCCAATTTATCTCGCAACCTTTCTTTCACGCCTTCCACTACAACAGGGTTCCAATCTCCCATCACTATCAGATTTTCATCTCCTTATACGTATTGAATTACCAGTTCAATATCCTCGCATAAATTCTCTGTCTTTTCATATTCTACCTTCACCGTTTGCGTGTATTTTTGAGGTATTGTTGTCGGTATTGGTTTGCTATCGATTCTGACGAGAACAACTCTATCACTGAACTGTTCACAGGAACTCACTCTCTGCCCTACTTTCCTATTCATAACGAGTCCTACCCCCGCCATACCATTTTCTGTTTGCTGTTGATGTTACTCGTCTGACCAGAAATCTTTGTCATTTCACTTGACTGACCCCACTGTATCTACACTCATGCTCATAAATTAAGGATAACTGCTGAATGTGGTGCCACACAACGTGGCACTACACAAAACTGGCGCTAATAGCTTAGGCACATAGGAATACACAACAAAGATCTGTAAGTCCACAGTATTGGTGATAAGTTGAGAAAACCGTCCCGAAACATATGTTCTACAAAACGCCACTGTTTCCCACGCATGAACCCCGACATCAACATGGGATATGTTCACAACGAACACGTACACAGGCCGCACAACGGATTGGCATACTCTGGATCAGGTGGTCGAGCAGCTGCAGGGGTACAGCCTCCCATTCTTGCACCAGTGCCTGTCGGAGCTCCTGAAGTGTCCTAGGGCTTTGAAGACGGGCAGCGATACGTCGACCGAGAGCATCCCAGACGTGCTAGATGGGGTTTAGGTCTGGAGAACAGGCAGGCAACTCCATTTGCCTGATATCTTCTGTTTCATGGTACTCCTCCACGATGGCAGCTCGGTGGGGCCGTGCGTTATCATCCATCAGAAGGACGGTGGGGCCCACTGCACCACTGAAAAGGCGGACATACTGGTGCAAAATGACGTCCCGATACACCTGACCTGTTACAGTTCCTCGGTCAAAGACATCCAGGGGTTTACATGCACCAATCATAATCCCACCCCACACCATCAAACCACGACCTCCATACAGGTCCCTTTCAAGGACATTAAGGGGTTTGTATCTGGTTCCTGGTCCACGCCAGATGGAAGTTCAGCGAGAATCACTTTTCAGACTATACTTGGACTCGTCCGTGAACATAACCTGGAACCACTGTTCCAATGAACATGTACTGTGTTCTTGACACCGAGCTTTACGGGCTCTCCTGTGACCTGGGACCAGTGGAATACACCTTGTAGGTCTCCGGGCGAATAAACCATGCCTGTAGACTGTGTCTGGAGACAACTGTTCCAGTGGCTGCGGTAAGGTCCCGAGCAAGGCTACCTGCAGTACTCAATGGCCGTCTGCGAGCACTGATGGTGAGATATCGGTCTTCTTGTGGTGTTGTACACTGTGTACGTCCCGTACTGTAGCGCCTGGACACGTTTCCTGTCTGCTGGAATCGTTGCCATAATCTTGAGATCACGCTTAGTGGCGCCCGGATGGCCTGAGCCACGACCTGTTGTGTTTGACCAGCCTCCAGTCGCCCTAGTATTCTACTCCTCATAACGTCACCAATGTGCGTTCTTTGAGCCATTTTCAAGACACAGTCACCATTAGCACGTTTGAAAACGTCTGCACACTTACTCGCTGCACCGTACTCTGACATGCACCTACACATCTCTGCGTATGTGGACTGCTGCCAGCGCCACCGCGCGACGACCGCAGGTCAAATGCACCGCATGAACATACCTAGAGGTGATTTAAACCCGCAAACCGCCCACCAGAGCGTTGTTCAGCGTGTATCAGTATTATCCTTAATTTAGGAGCGCGAGTGTAGATTGAGCCTTAGCATTTCCCTTTTCAGAATTTTTAGCTTCCCTACGATGTTGAAACTTCTTACACTCCACCCCTCTACTAGAAGAACGTTACCCTTTAGTTGGTTATTCAGTCATTTTCTCGTGGTCTTCTTCGCTTGGCAGTCTGTCCCGTAGATCCGAATGGGGGAGTAATCCTGAATCTTTTGCCAATGGTGAGATCATCATGACACTTGTCCAATACAGGGTACATATCCTGTGAATTCACATTATGCGTCTTTAATGCAGTAGATTTTATTGCCTTCTGCATCCTCATGCCATAGATCATTGCTGATTCTTCCGCATTTTATGGGCAATTTCGCACTCCAAGGACAAGGGAATGACCTGAAACTTTGTCCGCTCATCCGTGCTCTTTGAGAAGACCGTTGGCAGAATGAGAGTGACTTTTTATGCTTGAAGACGTCGACCGCCATTGTTGATAACTTTTCTCAAAATGTAAGCGGTGGCGCCCTAGAAGCGAGGACGTTTTGATTACTAGTCAAAGATGCTTCGTCTAGACCAAGGGTAGTTAAAATTTGTAAGTTTATAAAACGCCGCGTTTCACATTTTAAAACTTTCGAATTTAAAATTATTTTAGACACGCACACACACACACACACACACACACACATATATATATATATATATATATATATATATATATATATATATATATATATATACAGGGTGTTTCAAAAATGACCGGTATATTTGAAACGGCAATAAAAACTAAACGAGCAGCGATAGAAATACACCGTTTGTTGCAATATGCTTGGGTCAACAGTACATTTTCAGGCGGACAAACTTTCGAAATTACAGTAGTTACAATTTTCAACAACAGATGGCGCTGCAAGTGATGTGAAAGATATAGAAGACAACGCAGTCTGTGGGTGCACCATTCTGTACGTCGTCTTTCTGCTGTAAGCGTGTGCTGTTCACAACGTGCAAGTGTGCTGTAGACAACATGGTTTATTCCTTAGAACAGAGGATTTTTCTGGTGTTGGAATTCCACCACCTAGAACACAGTGTTGTTGCAACAAGACGAAGTTTTCAACGGAGGTTTAATGTAACCAAAGGACCGAAAAGCGATACAATAAAGGATCTGTTTGAAAAATTTCAACGGACTGGGAATGTGACGGATGAACGTGCTGGAAAGGTAGGGCGACCGCGTACGGCAACCACAGAGGGCAACGCGCAGCTAGTGCAGCAGGTGATCCAACAGCGGCCTCGGGTTTCCGTTCGCCGTGTTGCAACTGCGGTCCAAATGACGCCAACGTCCACGTATCGTCTCATGCGCCAGAGTTTACACCTCTATCCACACAAAATTCAAACGCGGCAACCCCTCAGCGCCGCTACCATTGCTGCACGAGAGACATTCGCTAACGATATAGTGCACAGGATTGATGACGGCGATATGCATGTGGGCAGCATTTGGTTTACTGACGAAGCTTATTTTTACCTGGACGGCTTCGTCAATAAACAGAACTGGCGCATATGGGGAACCGAAAAGCCCCATGTTGCAGTCCCATCGTCCCTGCATCCTCAAAAAGTACTGGTCTGGGCCGCCATTTCTTCCAAAGGAATCATTGGCCCATTTTTCAGATCCGAAATGATTACTGCATCACGCTATCTGGACATTCTTCGTGAATTTGTGGCGGTACAAACTGCCTTAGACGACACTGCGAACACCTCGTGGTTTATGCAAGATGGTGCCCGGCCACATCGCACGGCCGACGTCTTTAATTTCCTGAATGAATATTTCGATGATCGTGTGATTGCTTTGGGCTATCCGAAAGATACAGGAGGCGGCGTGGATTGGCCTCCCTATTCGCCAGACATGAACCCCTGTGACTTCTTTCTGTGGGGACACTTGAAAGACCAGGTGTACCGCCAGAATCCAGAAACAATTGAACAGCTGAAGCAGTACATCTCATCTGCAAGTGAAGCCATACCGCCAGACACGTTGTCAAAGGTTTCGGGTAATTTCATTCAGAAACTACGCCATATTATTGCTACGCATGGTGGACATGTGGAAAATACCGTACTATAGAGTTTCCTAGACCGCAGCGCCATCTATTGTTGAAAATTGTAACTACTGTAATTTCGAAAGTTTGTCTGCCTGAAAATGTACTGTTGTCCCAAGCATATTGCAACAAACGGTGTATTTCTATCACTGCTCGTTTAGTTTTTATTGCCATTTCAAATATACCGGTCATTTTTGAAACACCCTGTATATATATATATATATACCAGTTTGGTGTTAGCACATCGCCTCTTTTCCCACTTCTCTTTCTATCTTGTCCTATTCCCTGTCTATGTCTTGTATCTCCATCCTCTACTCTCTGTACATCTTATCCCATTCTCTCTCTGACCATCTGTTCCTCCCCCTTCCCCTCCCCTCCTCAGCCCATATGCTACTTCCGCCTCTGTCTGTCTCATCCTCTCCCTTTAAGTCTTTCTTCTCCTTCCCCTCTATCTCCTCTTTATCCATCTCTTTGTCGATCTGCTCCTCCCCCTCTCTCTGTCCATCTTCTCCCCTTCTCCTGCTTTCTGTTATCTCCCACTTCCCCACTCTCTGCCCATTCTTTGCTCCCCCTCTCCTTGTTCACATCATTCTCTGTCCTCTCGCTGTCTATCTGCGTTTTTCTTTGTATGTCCATCCATCTCCTCCTGTTCCCTCTCTCCATTTCCTGCATTCTCTGTCCATTTTCTCCTGCCCCTGTCTCTTTCCAAATCCTCCTCCCCTCTCTCTGTAAATATCTTCCTCCTCCCTTTCGCTCTCCATCTTGTCCTCTTACCTTTCTGTCCATTTTTCCCCTCCCTCTATGTCCACCTCTTCCCCTTTCCTCTCCCTGTCCATCTCCTCTTCACCCCTCTACCTGTATGTCTCATCCCCAGTCCCAATCCATTTCTTCCTCTCTGTCTGTCCACCTCCTCCTCCTTCTGTCTCCAGGTAATCACTGCCACTCGAGTAGGAGTTCGTTGGTTCCTACCCCACAGATTTTCTTTCCAGATAGTAAGTAATACGTGTACCAATTTTGAGTGAAATCGATCCAGGGGTTTAGGAGGAGGCTTTTACCCACGGCAATGCCCGCGTGCGCACTAGTCACATATATTTTACATATACTTCACATATTTCACTTCTATCTCTAGTGACTTTCACCCTGCTGTTTCGTTTGCATGCAGCTCAATGTCAACGATATCATATCTCTTGAACTATATGTCGTACAATGATATAATTTGGCATGTACATGCTGTGGTATATGTACGTACTGTCTGGGAATGTGTTGCAGATAGAGTTAACACTGATACAGTATTTTACTGCATGAACTGCGAAAATGTAGTAAATGGTAAACTTTTTTCCTTTCATCATTTTGCGGAGTTTGGACAAGAAAATGTTTAGCAAAGGTTTGAAATTATGTGTAAAGCTTGTTGCAAGTCACTAAGTGCAAACACTGGATGAATAAATTCTCAGTATTTGGGCCTCGTTGGCTACACCTCTCTTTCTCCTCCACCCTCATCTCTTTGATAAATACGTGTTTCCTACACTCACAACGATTCTTTCCAGACAGATAGTGATATGTGTAGGAAGTTTAGTTGGAATTGGTCCATTTTTTCGGAGGAGATGTGGAACATGCGTTCATCTATTTTTATTATACACTGAGTATCCAGCATTGCGCTAGTATGTATTTATTCTAATTCCATTAGCCCAACTCCTCCTTCTCTCCTCTTTGTCCATCTCCTCGACCCTCTTCTCTGTCCATCTGCTCCTCCTCACTCTCTCTGTCTGCTCCTTCCCCTCTGTCCATCTCCTCCTTTCCCCTTCCTCTGTCCATTCCACCCCAACCCCCCCCCCCCCCTCAATGTGTTCATCTCCGCCTTTGTCATATCGATCTATGTCCTTTCCCTTCTCTATCTATCCGTCTCCTCCTCCCCCTTTCTCACTACACGTTATAACACGTACCCCAATAGGAATTTATTGGTTATTATTCGCATAATACAGGGTGTGGTAGCGTTCATAGCGTAATTTGATTTGCGTAGTACAACAACGTACTGCAGGAATGCGCGCCAGGTCGTTCCGCCGTCGTGTGCTAATGAGCTACCATTTCGAGTGTGACAGTGATATGGAGCGGTGGAGTGCACTGCATCGTGTCTTTGCTGTTTAAAGTTATTTCAAGAATAATTTATTGCTACCCAGCGTCTATTTCGACAACATTTCGACTTGGGACGTAATGGGAAAGTTCCAGATGGACGGACCATTGTGCGGTGGGTACGTGCATTTCGAACAACAGGTTCTGTTTGCGGTGGCAAACTGGGAGGAGGTGGAAGAACTGTGCGGACACCAGAAGCCGTGGAAAATGTTCGTGCTGCACTATTGCGTGGGCCAAAAAGGTCTTGCTCGTCATCATGCGCAAACTGTGCATATGTCTGATCGCTCATTCTGGAGAATATTGCACGAAGATCTCCATTATCACCCATATAAGGTGCAGATTGTTCAGGAAATTAGGCCTCGCGATTGGGGTTTCACACGAAGCATTCTGCTTAACCATGCGTGATCTCCTTCGCCAAATCCACAAATGTTGCACACCATCCTGATGTCAGATGAAGCTCATTTCGAGTTATCTGGTTCAGTGAATAAAAAGAATATGGGTTATTGGAGTGATGTAAGCCCCCATGAACTGCACATCAAACCCTTGCATAGTTCTCGTGACACAATGTGGTAAGGAGTTGGTTCCTTTGGGATTATTGGCCCTTACTTCTTTGAGAATGACAGCGGTGTGACTGTAACTGTCACCAGTGAACGCTACCTAAAGATGCTGCAAGACTTCGTTCTTCCCCAATTAGGTATGGTCGATGTGGATATGGAACAATAATGGTTTTAACAATACGGAGCGACCTCGCATGGAGCCAGAATTTGCAAGGATTTCTTGCGACAGACATTTCCCAGTAGAGTAATTTCCCGTTTTGGTGACATTTCCTGGCTGCCCCGCTCACCTGACCATTCATAAGCAGACTTTTTCCTTTGGGGCTACTTGAAGCAAGAAGTGTTCCGAACACGTTGTGCCACCATTCCTGACTTGAAGGATCGCATCACAACTGCCGTCAGCAACGTCCCAGGGAATACGTTACACGGAGCTATGGAAAGCTTCCAACGCCATCTAGATGAATGTGTTGTGCAGAGGGGTCATAATTTGACTCGAGACATATTCAAGAAATAATCCACGCAATGGACAATGACTTACACGTTAGAAAATGGCATACCTTTAACTATTAATTGACATAAGAGGTAATAAATAAATTAGTTACTGACTGATGGTGTGTTTTTATATCCTACTACGAACCCTGCCGCACCCTGTATTTCTTTGCTGATGATAATACGTACCACATTTGGCAGAAATAGATCCAGAGATTTAGCAGGAGCTGCTGGCTATGCTAAATAGCGCACGTGTTACACGTATTTCACATACATTTTACATATTCCACTCATATTTCTATCAAACTTGACCCTTAACTGTGTTTGATCTTACCCACTCGTCACTTTCAGGGTGCCTGAGGGATGCTGCATTCTCGGAAGACTATACAACAATTCAAGCAAATAACATTGTTAGTTTTATTTCTACAAACCAAATTAACAATACTTTGGAGTTACACTGGGGTCGAAAGTGACATGCAAACAGTAACAGTCCTCGCTATACTCAAAGTCCAAGTATGCTCTTGATGCAGATCACTACAATCTGATGTTGCCGCACAACGCTGTCCACTAATATTCGTGCACTGAGACGATATGAGCGTTCGAGGCTGACAGGAGCCGCACTTTCATTCACTTCTTGCAGATGTCACTCCTGGCGCGGCGCGGTCAACAGGCTTTTGCCTGACGTTTCCTCACCGCCTTCTCTGGTCTTGCGTTAGTCGTCTTTGTTCCGGCACTTGTGGTTACGCCAGAACAAACTGTAGCGAACTTCGTCATGCAATTTAGATTTCACGCAGTTAAATTTGTATGACGCCGTATCTCCTGAATTATGCGTCGTACAATGATATAATTTTGCAGGTACCATCAATGGTAAATTTTTATACTGTCTGCGAAATGTGCTGCGAATAGAGTTAGCAGTTAAGACGTAATATATTAAAACGTCATGCATGGTGCGGCAGTTCTTTCCTGAATCTGTGGTCTTGGTTTAGCTCTGATTCTTGCTTCGCGCTCCCATTTCATAATCACATCACCAACGGTCGACTTCGGCAGCTTTAGCAGGGTTGAAATATCCCTGATAGGTATGATGCTCAGATGACATTCAGTGACCAGTCCACGCTCGAAGTCACTAGCTCTCCTGACCGGCCCATTCTCCTGTTTCTGCTTCTCTACTGACGTCTCAGTACACTCTGCCACATCTCAAACTGGCGGACCAGCCTTTCGTGACATCTAGTGTCAACATCGCATTACGTAGGAGTGTCTGACCACTTTTGATCAAGTAGTAAATATCTTTACCAGGCTACTCTACTGTGCGTGTTGGAGGAATCTATGCCATCTTTGTCCTGTCTCGATTCTCATGCAGTGAGAAGTGAAGGTAAAGTGATACTCGCAATGTCTAAGTATGCGTTTTAATGATACTTTTAAAATACAGTAGGAGGCAGTAAAAACGTGGCCAATAGTTTCATGAGAACTTTTTCGCTGTTCTTCCCACTTACTTTCCTGGACATTGCTATTAGACGACAGTAAGTGCTGTACCGATCTGTTGCAGTCATAAAGTCTCTGAATTCGTTTAATATCTCCTGCCATGTTCGCATGCCACAGAGGGGTCTCAGGTTCCATTCCCATCAGATGCAAATTTTTAAAGAGATTTGCATGTTCAATTAGCGTTACTGTAGCGCTCGAGACTGGTAATCGCTGGTTCGAGTCTTGCTTTGGTCATTATTTTTTTCGTTTTCTTTTTCATTCAGTTCGAATACCTACATCACTTACATAAAAAATTCATCAAATATATATAAAAATTAATAGATATCTAATTGCCATTTTTATGAAAAATGCACATCTTTGCACGACCGCTACGATCGCAGGTTCGAATCCTGCCTCGGGCATCGATGTATGTGATGTCCTTAGGTTAGTTAGGTTTCATTAGTTCTAGGGGACTGATTACCTCATATGTTAAGTCCCATAGTGCTCAGAGCCATTTGAACCAATTTTTTTGCACATCTTTTCATTTCTAATCACATATTGTACAAAAAAATCCTGTTTTCGTTGTAAATAAAAAATTCTTAACTACCTATCTTTTATGTAATGTTGTTTAAATTAATATAAAATTACAAATATTTTTTCATCCTCATACATTTTACGTTTCATGGAAATGTTCGTGGAACATGTATTTTATTCAAAATTTTAATATGGATGAGAATCGAACTCGGAGCCATACCCATAGTAAATGAGCGTTCTGCCACAGAAAGACGCGGTCCGTTGGAAAGATGATATTGCTATACGATATTAAGGCAGTTCATAAAACTTCAAAGACGGATTTCTCGATAATGTGTGAGAGTTGCAATGAATAGCTTTGGCAGTTTTATATTTGAGTTCCGAACTTCACGTTCATTAAAAAAAATGAAAAAAGAACGGGATCCCGAGCTTCGTGTGGTCTGCATCTGCTTTTCCTGACACCAGTTTTACTTTATACTGCTTCCGGTGTCTACTCCACGATATTTTATGATTACTGCTTTTAAAAAAAACTGGCTTTCGCGACGTGCCCATACAGCCATCTCAGCAGTCGAAGGTCAATTATGGCAATACGAACGCAACGACAAGATAACAACCAGATCCCGAGTGCAGAAAATCTCCAACCCGTTCGGGAATCGAACCCGGGCGTACTCGCTTAATGATCTGCGCGCTGGCCGCGCAGCTACCAAAGCCTACGTTATGGCTGCTCTGGGTGATTTATTGCCAATAGCATAATAGGAGCGTAATGGGCCTTTTCTTGTCTTTATGGGCAATACGTTAAATGTGTTTACATATTAAGCGTATTTGAGGGCATACTTTTGTGGAAACGGCTATGTTTCTTTCGAGTGACTTGGAAGGTTGTTTTAATGACGGAAACGAGACATTCTTCTTCTCGAGAGGGCAAGGGTAATGCCCTTAAGCTGCAAATAACTTGACGAAAACAGACTTTTTCGATAGGAATTACACTCATATATACGAAGACGGACATGTAGTTGAAATCGACTTCTTGAAACCATTCTAATAGGCAAAAAATTAGCAAACTGTTCTATATAAAAAAATCCAACTAGACCTCTTCTCTATGTTCTAATGTATACCCACTATCTCCGAGTGTTCACGTATGAAACGAAGAGACGAGTGGTTTACATTTGCCTACGTGCTTTCAGTTCACTTGCTCGCGGAATCGCTTAAAAAACCATTTATTTTGTTTTACATGTTGAATCTAGTTTTAGAGATATTCAATGGCAGTTAAAAGACCTGAATTTCATATCGCGAATTTGCTTGAAAAGCAATTTACAGATCTCCCAGCGTACGACTACGCTGCTGTGAAATATCTTGGAGATAGAGAACCAAAGTAAGTGCAACGACTGAGAAGCTGGAGTGTGTTGGAAATGTGAAAAAGAGACTTGCCGCACTTTTACGTAACCTCGTAAGGGGAGAGGGAGGGAAAAAAGTGAGCGATGGCAAATCTATACGTGATGGTGGTCGTTTCACTAATTAAGAGGTAAACGAGCCGCAGCTCTATTATGGTTTAGCCATAAGAAGGAATAAAGGTGATATAGACGCCATGAGGAAAGTACTTTACACTACCTTCTTCCATGAAGCTTCTGCAGATGACAACTCATAGCATGGGCTTTGCGACAGTGGTGTAGACTCATGGTGTGGGTTCTCAAAAGCGCTCGAAAATGATATTTCCATACACCATTACGCCCAGCCATATGAAGTAATGTAATCAGTTAAGCTCATATTTCCGAGTTCTAAGTGAAAACAAACTATTGTCATGGTTCTTATACCCTTACGAGAAGATATGAAATGTGAGCGAATGTTTCAGTCATTCGTAAGAGAACACTTGACGTAAGCAGTGTCTGTTGGTTTGAGCACAAGCATATTAGGTGTGCTGGGCGCTGTTTGGGCACTATTTTAACGAAGAACGGTAGGCAGGCGTGACGTTTCAGATGTGCTAGGAATATCTCATGCGTTTAATAAGGAACAATCACTCCTTTACAGTGACCGAAACTGGAAAGTGAGTCCTTGAAGCAACTAAAAAGAATAGAAATACAAGGAGGAACAAGAACCTAAAGAGGGAAAATGAGGAGCATCTAAACCATGGAGAATAAGCGCCGGAATTTCGTTAGGAGGAAAAGGGCTGACTCATAGATCAAATATAAATTTTGAATTGAATTTCCTGACAACCATATTTTATGACATGTTGGTTGTATGCACTAAAAATTGAGCTGGGCACCTGAAATACTTTGGGAAGATTTCGGACAGTATTTGGAGAAATTTAGACTACAGACAGAAATTTATTATCAACAGAAGAAAAAAGATATACGGACAAATTACAAAAGAAGGAACTTTTATTTCGTTCATCAGATGTAAGTATTTCTAAGAAATAGCTTGCTACTCAAAAGACTTAATCTACTTATTACATGGATATATATCTATTGGGAAAGAGTACTTGACGTTTCAATCATCTAAGTAACGCAGTCAGCGCATAGAACCCACGCATGGAGCCGGAAAAAAAGTGGGCTTCACAAAAATGCAAAAACGTTAGTATGAAAGAAAGTGCGATTATTATATATATCAAAATGATCCGAAGGAGACACTCCTACTCTTCTACAATTTTTATTCTACCAAGAGTTCATTTTTACGAGTTACAACCGTGTAAGCTTTATGAAAATGACAGGCATTTTCCAGACGTCAACAGGCATGTGTTGGGTCTTGATTGCTGAGTGCATTTGCCCGTTCACGGCGCATTGTCCGCTGTGCGCTAACGGCAGCTGAAGGTGTGACACGGAGGTGCGAAGCCATTAAGCGCTTACGTCGAACTTAATCTACTTAGTAAGCTTACCGTCAAGAGCGACACCGGCTGTCGTAACCGAAATCTTACATTTTTGCTCGGCTTATCCTACTAACTATCGTACGATGATTCGGGCAGCGTGTGGAAGACATATTGTTGTTTTATATAGTTTACCATATAAATCAGACAATTGTAGAGCGTGCACTCTACGTCGTCGTGACCATATGATTGCTATTGGTAACCAGCCGGTTTTGGAAGTCATTTGACAGCTTCGGTGTTCAGCATTTTACATTACTGACAACAAGGCTCTTCCATCAAGCGAAACCTATAAATCTTAAAAGTTTAAAGTTGATGAGTAAATCGTTTAACTTAAGTTCAGACACACTGAAACATCCCCTTAGAAAAATTTAAAAATGACAGTGCTGGAAAACCTCTACGTTATTTGATTTTCAAACAGATGAGCAAAACTCAACGTACTCAAACATTTCGCTCTTTACCTATTCTGATCTACACTAAACTGACACTCCGCACAATATTTTTAGCGCAATGCAATCTGACTTTCAATAATCCCTACAAAAAATGTCCCAGACTAACAATAACTATACCTTTCACGAATCGCTTACCTCACAAAAATCTTCGTTACTCGAACTACTGCAATACAGCGAGCGCCAAAACTGCCAGCTAAATAAAAGATTTTAACTACTGAAGGCACTAACTACGGCTAGGCATATAGTTGGCAAATGAAAGATTTTGATAGAGAGCAAACAATGTATTTACCTTAGTATTGTTCAAAACTCATAATATATGTGTATAATTTGTGACATCCAGTTTGACAAATTTCCGTTTTCTGACGGACACACGTCCAGCTCGACCGATCATATTAACATCTCAAAACTCTGGCTTCTCTCTCCCCACATCCACCACTGCTGGCGGCTCACCTCCAACTGTCCAACTGTGCAACGCTACGCGCTGTTCACATCCAGCTGACCAACACTACAATGGCGAGTATTCCAACAATGCCAACCAGCCACAGACTGCACACAGCACAGTCAGTGATTTTCATACAGAGTACTACGTGGCGTTACCAACATAAAAACCCAAACAGCCCACTTACAACACCATCAAATAACATATTAAATTCTTCGTCTTACCTAATGTCTACAGACCGCTGCCTTCAGAAGCAACTTCGTCATAACAGCTTGCTTTCTCCAATTCAGCGTTTTCCATGAAGGGAACAAGGAAGAAAAAGAACTCAGAATGAATAACTAATAACTCCAAGACAGTCATTGTTTCGCGTCATATAGAACATCGTAAAAGCTGACAATTTTTTTAATGTGTGCATGTCGAAGTAGTTTTTCAAATTAGGAATGTTCTGAGAAAAATCCCCTGCGTACAAAATTTAGTGTTCTTCACGAGTTGACAAATAAGCAAAGGAATTTCAGAATGTAAGTTACACATGACATCCCACGCTAACACCATTGGGCGACATGAGTGGCCATTGTCGGAAGACAGTACGTGTTCCAAGTGTCCTGCAGACACAGTTCTGCTTCACTTGCATTACAGTGTGAGGCTGAAACCGCGCGACAACTGGAAACGCACGCCAGAGATGAATTTCTCAGGACAGTACGATTCTTGTGGGAAAAAGGTCTGAATTGCACACAGATCCACCGTCACATTCTGATTACACACTGAAGACCCAAAGAAACTGGTACACCTGCCTAATAACGTGTAGGGCTACTGTGAGCAGGCAGAAGTGCCGAAACACGACGTGGCATGGAATCGACTAAGGTCTGAAATAGTACTGGAGGGAACTGACACCATGAATCCTACAGTGCTGTGCATAAATCCGTAAGGGTAGGAGGGGGAGGATATCTCTTCTGAAGAGCACGTTGCGAGGCATCCCAGATATGCTCAATAATGTTCATGTCTGGGGGATTTGGTGACCAGCGGAAGTGTTTAAACTCAGAAGAGTGTTCCTGGAGCCACTCTAGCAATTCTGGACGTGTAGGGTGTTGCATTGTCCTGCTGGAATTGCCCTAGTCCATTCAAGAGCACAATGGTCATGAATGGATGCAGGTGATCAGACAGGGTACTGACGCACGTGTCACCTGTCAGAGCAATATCTAGCCATATCACTCCAGCTGCATACGCCCCACACCATTACGGAGCCTCCATCAGCTTGAACAGTCCCCTGCTGACATACAGGGTCCATGATTGTCTCCAGACCCGTACATGTCCATCCGCTCGATTCAATTTGAAACGAGACTAGTCCTACCAGGCAACATGTTTCCAGTCATCACCAATGTCGGTGTTGACGGGCCCAGGCGAGGCGTAAAGCTTTGTGCAGTGAAGTCATCAGGGGTGCACGAGTATACCTTCGGCTCCGGAAGTCCATATCGATTATGTTTCGTTGAATGGTTCGCAAGCCGACACTTGTTGATGGCCCAGCACTGAAAACTGTACCAATTTGCGGAAGAGTGGCATTTCTGTCACACTGAACGATTCAGTACAGTCATCTTTGATCCTGTTCTTGCAGGATCTTTTTCGGCCGTAGCGATGTCGGAGATTTGGTGTTTCACGGTACACGTGTGAAATGGTCGTACTGGAAAATCACCACGTCATCGCTACCTCGGAGACGCTGTGTCCCAACGCTCCTGCGCCTACTATAACAACAGTTTCAAATTCACTTAAATCTTGATGCCTGCCAATGTAGCAACAGTAACCAATCTAACAACTGCGCCAGACACTTGTTGTCTTATATAGGCCTTGCCGATCGCAGTACCTTATTGTGCCTGTTTACAAATCTCCGTATTTGAATTTGCATGGCTGTACTAGTTTCTTTGGCGCTTCAGTGTATATGGAGCAACAGCAATGTCCTGTTCAGACTTACTGATTTGCTGTCAATTGACAAAGGCCACAAAGACGTGGTGGATGCTGATAGGAAAATTCAAATGTTGCACAATTACATTTCCTTATTTGCCGAAGAAACATCTGGGAGGGGGCGGGGCTGGGGAGCGAAACGGGGGAGTGAGGAGGAGGGAGACATTTCCCAACGATGAGGACGTTTAAGCGGCGGTTATTGGATTTCTCCGTGACCAAGGACCGGATTTCTGTCGTTGAATAACTTTACAACCGATAGAGCGTTCTGACCATCTTTACAGAGACCTGGTGACTACGTTGATAAAAAGCGTCATGTATCTGTGTCACTGTGACGTTTAGCGCTGCATTCCATAAAAGTTACTTGCCCTGGCAGAATGATGTGGAACTTTCTTTCTGAAGTCTCCTCATGTATAGAGTAGGATAACAGGAAGCGATTTTATAAAAGGGTATAATGAATATAAACATGGTTTCAGGCTTCACAAATGTGAGGTATTAGTTGTAGTATCACATTTTCTTGCATGTCACCCTCTCAGGCGTGTCGAATATCAGCTTCCTGGTGGTCTTCCAAGTCCAAACCCAGTCTCAAATTTAACTCTTTAATATTTCTTTGCCATCTAAGCTACACAATGTTTCAGATGATACACCAAAGGCTGCAGAGAGTGTTATGCTCTCTACTCGCTGCATCGACCGTGGATACACTTATCGAACAGTGGGCTGAATATGGTCATTGCGATTTTTAACTATTCGTTGCCTTTTAACTAGAGTTTCAGGTTCACTGTCATTATTCATCATGGGTTTATCCATTTACTAGTGCCCTTTAGGCTTCTATCTGTCAACTAACTTCAAGAACCACGGAATGCTTTCTCTAGTATACGACACATTTTAAATGCTTATGTCTTCTGTTGTTTTACTCTTAAGCCCCCCGCCCCCCTCCATCTAAAATAAAAGGAAAAAGTGTTGCACACCGAAGAGAAAGGGAAGAAGCTGGAACCACTAGGAGATTTTGAAATTACTCATGTTCTTTGTGAACAAACTACGAGTGATGTAAGGAAATTCTTCAGCAGCTTGATGGCTATTTTAAAGATGACAGCCAAATGTGAAACTTGGTGCAGCCCAAAAATTGTAGAACAGTGTACTCGCATGTTTCACAAAATTTCGAGCGTGCAACTGCATAAATTTCACATCTTCTTCTAATATTTAGGCTGGACGGTATACAGCCAAAATATGAGAAGGAGATGTGAAATCTATGCGCTTGCACACCCGAAATGTTATGGAACAATGATTACGCCTTGAAAACAGGAGATGCACAGCTTAATCGTCTGTTGTGTGTAGTAACAACGTATATTACACTGACTAGTCACATTAATGTTGACACCTGTCAAAAACCTGAATAACCACATACTGCGGCAGGAACCGCTACGAGACGTGTAGGAAGAGACTCAAACAGTTTCTGGAAGGCACCAACAGGGATGTGGAGCCGTGCCGACTCTCTATTTCTCAGTTGATGATCCATGACTCGAACGTTCCGATCTAAGTGGCTCACAGCTTCTCGATTGGGTTTTTAATTCAGGGAGTTTGGGTGTCAAGGGAGTATGGCAAACTCATGATGTGTGACACTTAGCATTGTCCTGCTGGTAGAAGCCACCATGCCGATGAAAAACGAACTCCTTGTAAGGGTGGACATGGTTCCAAAGGATAGAGGCATACTTGTGTTACTCGACTGTGCCTTCCAGAATGAAGCGATCACTCACAGAATGCCACGAAAACATTCCCTGCCGGCCGGTGTGGACGAACGGTTCTAGGCGCGTCAGTCTGGAACCGCGTGGCCTCTACGCTCGCAGGTTCGAATCCTGCCTTGGGCATGAATGTGTGTGACGTTCTTAGGTTAGTTAGGTTTAAGTAGTTCTAAGTTCTAGGGGGCTGATGACCTCAGTCCCATAGTGCTCAGAGCCATTTGAACCATCTTGAAAACACTTCCCATATCATAACACTCCCTCCTGCGGTCTTGACCCTTCGGACAATTGTTACAGGATGTATTCTTTCATACGTTTCACAGCGTAGGCGCCAACGGCCACTTGTCCCATGAAGCCTAACCCGTGATTCATTTGAAAAGGTCACCAATCGCAACCCCATGTACTTCCGGTTGCAGCACTGGCGTCCAAATTCCAGCCTTCGTCGGCGATGAAAAGCAAGTCAGCATGGGTGCACGAACCAGGCGCCTGCAACAACGTTCACTGAATGCTTATTGAGGAGACGCTGTTGTTAGCGCTTTGGTTCGTCTGGGCGGTCAGTTGCTCAAAAATTACACGTTTAGAAATTTCCGCATCCGGTGTTCAACCGTGTCATCTACGTCCCATGTAGCAACACAGATGCCGCCACTTTGCAATGAATGGCATACTTTAACTACGGCAGCACGCGAAAAGTTTACAAACTGAGTTCTTCCGGCAATGCTTCCACCCAGGGCCCGAAAGCCAATCATTTTTCCCTCTTGGAAGTCAGATAAATGGCTCTGTTTCCGAATTACGACAACTATTGCATTGTTTTCCTCATCCCCCGAGATTCGTTATATAGCACCCACTGCTAGTGCTGCCACCTGCAAGAGGTTATTGCATGTTGATTCCAAACATAGTGTCTCTAGACCGTATAGTTCTCTGACATTTCAATAATGATGTATTGCGGATAGGTTGCATACACAAGTCAATGACATGTAATGTACGAGGGTTATTTGGAAAGTAAGGAGCGTTCGGTCACGAAATTGAAAATACAGTGAAAATCTGATGAAGCTTTGCACAGATGCATTGGGCACTGTGTCTAGTACGCCCATCGATCGCATCATAGTACTCTTTTCAGTTCTCAGCTCACAGTAAGAACGGAAAAACGGCTAGAAACTAGCGCCTCCCGCCAGGTATGAGGGCCTGGCGAAAGATTTTTGCCTGAAGCTATGCAATCCACATAACATAACTGTCATGCGGTTCGTTCTACACGACAAATCTCGGCCGCACTCTGCAGGGGCAATGAAGATGCTCCTGCAGCGTTTTCGATGGGAAGTGTTTGATCACCCACAATACAGCCCGTAATTGGCTACCCCTGAGGTTCATGTCTGCTCAAACGAACCGCTGGCTATGAAGACAATACTTTGGCACAGACAACGAGCAGAGAAGTCCAGAGTAGAAAATTGTCGAAAGGCACTGGCGGTTGTCTTCTATAAAGAGGGAATTGACAAGTTGGTACAACGTTATGACAGATGTCTAAGTCTGAACGGAGTTGTGTAGAGAAGTAGCTGGAAGATGTAGCTAACCCTTGCCAATAAAACAGTTTTGACTTTACTGTGGTTTCGATTTGGCGACCTATCGTTCCTTTCTTTCTGAACAGCCCTCGTACGTATCGATAGCACGTGCATTTTGATACAACTCGTTGGGCCTCTTCAGTGTATGTCTTTGCACAACTCTAGTTTCACAACGCAATCAGAGCGTGGCTTAGTTTCCAGTTAGCGACTGGGCAAGAAAGGACCTAGTGAGTACATACCGTGGTTGTACAAGTCGCTGGGGCGCGCAGGTAGCGGGGAACAATACGGTGGGATATGCTTGTGTCGGAAGGAGCAAAACTTCTGTACGACATAACAGGTTGACCCCTGATGACAGTTGATATGGAGACAATTATTCTGATGTTTTGTGGTGTCACATAACCGATTTTATTCATCTAGCATATATCTGTAGAGTCTTGTATGGCATTTGCCTGATAATGAGGACAGAATTTCTCGAAACACGCCGTGTGTACACTGCTACGATTCCATTAGAGCCGTTGTGATTCAAGAAGCATAGAAATATCTTGGTAAAAATTGGTATAAGCATGACGTCTCATCTAGTACAAGAGGATAAAAGGATGTAAACATGAGTTGTTTGAGATTAATTCCAGATTAACCAGTTGGCCAAATGCAACAACGATTGTGAAAGTTTTCGGTAAGGAACATAAAAAAAACTAGTCCTGTACTTCACGGACCAATCACATCGATGTGGCGACCGTCTATGCTCGACGTCAACGTGCAACAATCGCTCACAGACAGCAGTTGGCGGCTCTGGCAGTACAAGGTATATGATATGTGGCCGGGGGACGAGGAAAACAGTGCAGGTATTGTAGTAATACGGAAGCGGAGCTATTTATCTGACGTCCAGAAGGTCATGATTATTGTTTTCGAGCTAAGGGTGAAAGAATTTCCGAAATGGCTGAGTTTGTGAAATGTTCTCGTGCCGCCGTGGTTGAAAGTACAGGGTTATTACAAATGATTGAAGCGATTTCACAGCTCTACAATAACTTTATTATTTGAAATATTTTCACAATGCTTTGCACACACATACAAAAACTCAAGAAGTTTTTTTAGGCATTCACAAATGTTCGATATGTGCCCCTTTAGTGATTCGGCAGACATCAAGCCGATAATCAAGTTCCTCCCAGACTCGGCGCAGCATGTCCCCATCAATGAGTTCGAAACCATCGTTGATGCGAGCTCGCAGTTCTGGCACGTTTCTTGGTAGAGGAGGTTTAAACACTGAATCTTTCACATAAACCCACAGAAAGAAATCGCATGGGGTTAAGTCGGGAGAGCGTGGAGGCCCGACGTGAATTGCTGAGCATGATCTCCACCACGACCGATCCATCGGTTTTCCGATCTCCTGTTTAAGAAATGACGAACATCATGATGGAAGTGCGGTGGAGCACCACCCTGTTGAAAGATGAAGTCGGCGCTGTCGGTCTCCAGTTGTAGCATGAGCCAATTTTCCAGCATGTCCAGATACACGTGTCCTGTAACATTTTTTTTTTCAGAAGAAAAAGGGGCCGTAAACTTTAAACCGTGAGATTGCACAAAACACGTTAACTTTTGGTGAATTGCGAATTTGCTGCACGAATGCGTGAGGATTCTCTACCGCCCAGATTCGCACATTGTGTCTGTTCACTTCACCATTAAGAAAAAATGTTGCTTCATCACTGAAAACAAGTTTCGCACTGAACGCATCCTCTTCCATGATCTGTTGCAACCGCGCTAAAATTCAAAGCGTTGGACTTTGTCATCGGGTGTCAGGGCTTGTAGCAATTGTAAACGGTAAGGCTTCTGCTTTAGCCTTTTCCGTAAGATTTTCCAAACCATCGGCTGTGGTACGTTCAGCTCCCTGCTTGCTTTATTCGTCGACTTCCGCGGGCTACGCGTGAAACTTGCCCGCACGCGTTCAACCGTTTCTTCGCTCACTGCAGGCCGACCCGTTGATTTCCCCTTACAGAGGCATCCAGAAGCTTTAAACTGCGCATACCATCGCCGAATGGAGTTAGCAGTTGGTGGATCTTTGTTGAACTTCGTCCTGAAGTGTCGTTGCTCTGTTATGACTGACTGATGTGAGTGCATTTCAAGCACGACATACGCTTTCTCGGCTCCTGTCGCCATTTTGTCTCACTGCGCTCTCGAGCAGAAACCTGAAGTGCGGCTTCAGCCGAACAAAACTTTATGAGTTTTTCTACGTATCTGTAGTGTGTCGTGACCATACGTCAATGAATGGAGCTACAATGAATTTATGAAATCGCTTCAATCATTTGTAATAGCCCTGTATAACGAGGATAGGAAAATGACGTTATCCAAAACCGGCGCCGAGAGTACCACGGAGCACCACGGACGATGAATAAGAGGGTGAACGACGGCTGTGGAGGTGTCTACTTGCGAACAGACGTGCAACTGTTGAGCAACCGACCGCCCGGATGTAGCAAGGGGCTACTAACAGTGACCCATCACCGATCGTACAGCGAACGTTGATGCATATGTATCTCTGCAGCTGGCGCCTGGTTCATGCACCAATGCTGACTGCTGTTCATCAGCGACGATGGCTGGATTTTGCACGCCAATACCGCAACTGCACGTCCGCTGAATGGCGACAGGAGGCCTTTTCAGTGTAATTTTGTTTTACGCTTCATCCTTGATCCTGTGAGCGGCGTGGGACGTCTGAAAGCAGACATCCTGCATGCGTTATGGACTAGGGAATGTTCTCGTGGCATTCCCTGGAGAACTCGTCATTCCGGAAGACACAGTGGATCAACACAAGTAAGCATCTATCCTTGGCGACCACGTCCACCTCTACATGCAGTTTTGTTTTTCCTCGGCGCGATGGCATATATCGGCAGGACAACGCACCGTGTTACACAGCTCACTGTGTAGGTGTGTGGTTCGAAGAGAACTAGGATAAGTTCAACGTATTCCCCTGCCCACCGAACTCCCTAGATTTAAACTCGATCGAGAGCACAGCTGGCCACGGAACTGCAGTCGGCACGGTTCCACATCCATGTCGATACCTTTCAGAACCTCACTGACTCTTCTCCTGCACGTCTCTCAGCAGCCTGTCCAACAAAAGGTGCTTATTCAGGCTTTTAACACGTGGTAAGACAGAGAAATTATTGAGGAAAGAAAAGACAATATGCAAGTGAAGAAATTATTTAAGATGCTAAATATAACTGCTGTTTGTATTTGGAACAATATTGTGATCGACGATTACAATTCCTTCAAAAAATGGCTCCAAGCACTATGGGACTTAACATCTGAGGTCATCAGTCGCCTAGAACTTAGAACTACTTAAACCTAACTAACCTAAGGACATCACACACATCCATGCCCGAGGCAGGATTCGAAACTGCGACAGTAGCAGCAGCGCGGTACCCGACTGAAGCGCCTAGAACCACTCTGCCACAGCGGCCGGCTACTATTCCTTGATAAGACAAGTAATACTCGATGACTGTTGCTCCGTGCTGATACAGTGGTACTTGGAGAGCTTTGACTGATACGTTACTATTCAGTAGTAAAATATTACTCAAATTATTTTGGACGTTTACTCCGCTTTACTGTAGTACAGTCTTTTGCGTTCACTTTTCCTTTCCGCTGATGAGTTTCTCACGGTGAGTTTTATTAATAACTAACGGAGAAACCCGGAGTTTCCTAGGTATTTACTTACAGCTGTGGTCACACTCCTGTACCACATAGCGTCTGGCCTTGCGCTTAATGTTTATGACGTCATGTCTCCTGAACGATGTATCGTGCAATGTTATAACTGTTTTGGTAAATTCAGCGGCATATGTGGATACTGTCTTCAAAATGTGTTGCGAATAAAGCAACTAGCGACGAAGTAAGAAATTTAAACGTCGTATACGATGCGGCAGTTTTTCACGCATTTCGCTGTTCATGACGTCACACCTGCTGAGCTGTGTGTCGTACAATGATATAATTTTGCTCTAACATTCAGTGGTATATGTGAATACTATTATAAAATATGTCATCAATACAATTGGTAGTAAAGAAGTAAGAAATTTTAAAGTCATTCCACATGCGGTGCTGCTACTGCATGAACAGTGGAGATGTAGTAAGCGATACATGTTTTTCCTTACGTTTCTTTTTCATCTCCATCACTTTACCAGGACACACACACACACACACACACACACACACACACACACACACACACACACACACACACGTACGTAGATACATACACTATGTGATCAAAAGACTCCTGATATCCCCCGAAAACAATCCCTGACAACTGCATGGCGTGGCTGCTCGACGTGAGTACCTCAACCAGTCGCGTAACCTGACTTGTATGCATCTTCATGGCAATGCCTCAGTGTTGTCACAGCTCTGCAGATGGCTATTGTTTTCATCTGCAACCGATTGCGATTCACAGCTAAAATATGACAACAGTATTGCTACACTATGTCATCAAAAGTATCCTGACACCTCCAAAAACATATGTTTTTCATATTAGGTGCATTGCGCTGCCACCTACTGCCAGATACTCCATATCAGCGACCTCAGTAGTCATTAATCGTGAGAGAGCAGAATAGGGTGCTCCGCGGAACTCACAGACTTCGAAGGTGGTCAGGTGATTGGGTGTCACTTGTGCCATACGTCTGTACGCGAGATTTCCACACTCCTAAACATCCCTAGGTCCACTGTTTCCGATGAGATAGTGAAGTGGAAACGTGAAGGGACACGTACAGCACAAAAGCGTACAGGCCGGCTTCGTCTGTTGACTGACAGACTGCCAACAGCTGAAGAGGGTTGTAATGTGTAACAGGCAGACATCTATCCAGACCATCACACAGGAATTTCAAACTGCATCAGGATCCACTGCAAGTACTATGACAGTTAGGCGAGAGGTGAGAAAACTTGAATTTCATGGTCGAGCGACTGCTCATAAGCCCACATATCACGCCGTTAAATGCCAAACGACGTTTCCCTTGGTGTAAAGAGCGTAATCATTGGACGATAGAGTGGTGAATAAACGTTGTGTGGAGTGACGAATCACGGTACACAATGTGGCGATCCGATGGCAGAGTCTGGGTATGGCGAACGCCCGGTGAACGTCATCTGCCAGCGTGTGTAGTGCCAACAGTAAAATTCTGAGGCGGTAGTGTTAAGGTGTTGTCATGTTTTTTATGGAAGGGGCTTGCAACCCTTGTTGTTTTGCGTGGCACTATCACAGAACAGGCCAATTTGGGTGTTTTAAGCACCTTCTTGCTTCCCATTATTGAAGAGCAATCCGGGAATGGCCATTGCATCTTTCAACACGATATCGAGCACCTGTTCATAATGCACGGTCTGTGGCGGGGTGGTTACACGACAATAATATACCTGTAATGGACTGGCCTGCACAGAGTGCTGACCTGAATCCTGTAGAACACCGATGGGATGTTTGGGAACGCCGACTTCGTGCCAGGCTTCACCGACCGAAATCGATACCTTTCCTCAATGCAGCACTCTGTGAAGAATAGGCTGTCGTTCCTCAAGAAATCTTCCAGCACCTGATTGAACGTATGCCTGCGAGAGTGGAAGCTGTTATCATGCCTAAGGGTGAGCCCACACCATATTGAATTCCAGCATTACCGATGGAGGGCGTAACGAACTTGTAAGTCATTTTCTGCCAGGTGTCCGGATACTTCTGAACACATAGTGTACATGCACTTCTATAAATGTATGGACTCCGGAATTTGTCAAAAAGTATTTTATATTCTTGGTATCTCTAGCCGTTGAAAGCAAGATGTTAAGACGAATTGCGCTTACTGCTGGTCGCTCTCTTGTCCTATTGATACACAACCGGATTCGGAGTCTGAAGCTGCATCATCAGATGCAACACTGTTAAAAGGTCATTGGTGTACCTATCGCTCCTACTCAAGATATGTTATTCAGTGAATTTTTCCACTTTATGCTGGCGAACGAATTGTCCCCCGTTTTAAAATTTGCCTTCATCGGCGAGATGGTAGAGCAAGCCGGTGTCGGGAAGTGTAGTGGCGGCCCGCAGAAACAACTATGACGGACTAACCATGAGGCTTTAGGCAGCGAAACCGGTTATGTATCAATACAACTAGAATTTTACCAGCTGTCAGCGATTTTCATCTTAACCTCATGTTGTTGTTGTTGTAGTCTTCAGTCCAGAGACTGGTTTGATGCAGCTCTCCATGCTACTCTATCCTGTGCAAGTCTCTTCATCTCCGAATAACTACTGCAAGCAACATCCTTCTGAATCTGCTTAGTATATTCATCTCTTGGTCTCCCTCTAAGATTTTTACCCTTCACGGTTTCCTTGAATACTAAATTGGTGATATTGACATTTGATAGAAATTGCTTTACTTGATGTTAGTAGCACAACTCATTTCTTAAGATTTTGCATCTGATATTTCTACCTCTTACAGCACAACACAGAATGTTGCGGGTTTTAGTGTTTCCAATTTACAAATATGTAGCTAAGTATTGCGTCTGCAAGCAATTGTGTGTTTAATAGCAGGTATTAACACGTGTTCCTTAAATGATTTTATTACCAAAATCCGAACAATTGTCTTTAATGTTAGAAACAGATACTGCAATGTAAGTAATAATTACTTTCCACGTTTATGACTTTTATAACAAAAGCATGCATGCAAAATTTTCGAGCGTACATGTTCGCAGGAGAAGAGCTGCTGCTGATCTTGCGCACATGCAGTTACCCAAAATCGAAAGAACGATTAGAGAAATATAAGTACTAGAATACGTACTAAACTCTGAGATGCGGTAGTTTGTATAACCTTTAATAAGCACGAAAATATTGCGGATGGGGCAGCAGTGGAGAGAAATGTTCAGATGAGCGTGAAATTGTTTTGTATAATTTTCTTCTTTAGTTGATGACAAACTACTGTTTCAAATACCGAAATTCATTCTTGAAATTAATCTTCCCGGTAATAGGTACAGATGCACTACCTAAAGCGACATATGAAAACTTGTGCAGGAGCGGGACTCGAACCTTGATTTCCCGGTTATATGAACACGGTTTTCAAATTCCAGAGAAGAGCCATAAGAATAATAACCAAAAACAGTAGTCGAGCCCAATGTAAAGACCTGTTCAAAACACTGGGGATTTAACTGCTCCATGTGAATACACTTATCAGTCAGTTGTACACATCAAAAATAACATTGGTAACTACTGCACAAACAGCTCTGTCCATGACCATGAAACAAGAGCTAGAATAAACTTACATTTACCAAGAAAAAGTAAACATAAAACTCAATAGAGCATGTTCTGCCAAGGAATAAAACTGAACAATAAATCACCAAAATAGATTAAAGAAATTGCAAAAATACACTTATTTAAAAAGGGAGCTAAAAATTACCTGTTATACATTGAAGGATTACTTCGAAAAAACAGAGTAGGGATTTGGTAAAAAAATTGTTACACAAATAAATGATAACAATTATTATAAAACGTCCAACATTCCACATAATACATTCACACCATGTTTTTTCCTTCCTTTTTTGTTTTGTAGAAATACTTACCAAGCTATGGCTAGCACAATACTAACACCTCTTCCTCCTTCTGAGCTCAACATCTCACTCACTTTTTCAGAATAGCAAATGGGAATTTGCCGTACAGAAAATGGCCCAGAGATCACCAGTGTATGTGTATTTGTGTGTATAGTGAGTGAAGTGTTATAAAACAATGTGTGTGTATAGTGTTAATAATTTAAAAGAAGGAATAGATAGGTGTGTGACATATGGAAGACTGGATCGGCCTGTGGATCGTGTTCAGATAGTCTAAATGGTAGTTCCCCTTCGAGCGCCGAGCGGCAAGGTTCTTGTTTATTTCACTTGCCGCATCGTCACTTGTGTGGAGTTTTCCTCGTTAGTGTTGTTCCGTCTGCCGAGTGAGTCGTAGCGTCTCCGCACCGCCTTTATTGTCTGTTCGTCTAGTTGCAGCGGCGTCGGCCGCTCCGCTATGGCTACCATGGTTTCCACGTGTATTCCACGGGAAGGTACTGTGAGCTTTACTTTCGATAAAACAACGCGACACGTGCAGCCCGGGTGTCTAGAAATCCACGATTGGCTTGTCGATACAATTCATGTGAACTCTGATCAGGCCCACTCTGCTTATTTTGACGCAGACGTGTACGTGTTTTTCGTGAAATTTATAGATCCCCTTCACGTTGAAAGATTACTGTCGCGACATGGTTCTCAAGTCCCGTTCAAGCATCGCGGTAATTCCGTTAGTACGGTGTCGCTCGCAGATGCTGGAATCGAATATACCATTGTTCAAGTGTTCAACCTCCCGCCGGAAGTTGATGAAAACTTTCTATCGGATATATTGAGTCCATACGGTAACGTGAAAAACGTCCGTCGTGAATGCTGGTCTATTCAACACAGGTTACAGTGTTATAGTGGAATTAGTTCCGTGGAAATGCATCTCAAATGCAATATCCCATCACATTTACAAGTGTGTGGTTACCGCGTCCGTGTCACGTACATACTGGTCAAGAGGAAACCTGCTTCCTATGTAATGAAGGTGGACACGTTCAGTCTAATTATCCGTGGAGGGTTTCTGTATTAAAGTCGTCATTAGTGCAGTGTCTCAAATTGACAGTTGCTGATCTTGTTCCTTCCACTCCCTCTGTCGGCCATACTTCTGCTTCGAATTATATTGAACAAACAGTCTGTTCTGATAATGGTGTCAGTGAATTTCCGTCTTTACCTCCACGACAGGTTCAGAATCCTATTGGCCCCAGGATAGAACCTATAACTGTAACAAATGAGCGACGTCGCACTCAGGGTGGTAATGGAAATGGTGAGGATTTGGCTGTGCCTTCTGCGCCAACCTCCTCCGCATCGATTGTGCCCCCTGCTTCTGTCGATGCAACCGTGGTACGGTGAGTGGCGAAGAAGTTACCTCTAGCATTCCTCCTGCTCGCGAAGTGGCTCATTCTGAGCCGAGCTGCCGGTGCGTGGAGAGGGAGCAGAGGCCCCCCCCCCTCCTTCGTCTTCTTGTCCTCCGTTACAGTCTGACACGATGCAATGTACTCCTGTTCCTTCGTCTTAAGCCGCCGACTGTTTCCTGCATTAGCCGACTACAGCAACTCCCGAGGAGAATAAAATTAGCAACCAAGTATCACCTGTTGTATTGGTAGTTCCACAGAACGCTTCCGCCTTAGTGACTGGAACTGCATTACATGACCCTAGTCTTGAGGAGGAGGAAGCTGTGCCTATGACACCCCACACCTCCGTCTGCAGAGGCCGCCATCGCACGTAACCGACAGAAACAGAGTATACAACCTGACCGTGCAGTGGCACGTAAGAAATCTAAGAAAAACCGTTGCGATGACGGGTGTTCTGGTCCCCCGTTGTCTGATTCCTCTGTGAATTTCGCAATAGACAATGACTCTCAGCTGTCTACCTGTTTCTACTCGGAGGTTCCGTACATCCCTGTGATCGATGATCCAAGCCTACACATTCCTTTCCTTAAACGTTAATCGTATGGAATCAGAATTGCTATTGGCTTCGCTGCGTCAGTTCATTTATGATTCATGTGCGGACATACTTTTCTTACAGGAGGTGTTACTTAATAATTTCTCCTTACCTGGATTTTTCGTCTGATCTTTAATTTAGCAACTGAATATTCTACGGGGACCACCTATTCTTTCGCGAAGTCATTACTATTGCTGAGGTGGAAATGTTGGATTCTGGCAAGGACAGAGGTTGTCAACTTTTGAATCTTACCTTGTTTTTTTTTATATGCCCATTCTGGCACTGGTCGCGCAGTGGATCGTTCGCGTTTTTATAAAGAGGACATTGTTTATGTGTTGCGTAAGAGTCCTCCGGGTATTCTGTTGGGTGGTGATTTTAGCTATGTATTGCGTCCGACAGATCACTCTCTTAATTTTAATTTCTCTCGTGAATTACATGAATTGGTCCGCTCCTTGCGCCTAAAAGACGTCTGGATATGTAAATAACCGACGTTAGTTAAATTTACCTGATTTACTGCGACTTATAGTTGCAGGTTACATAGGTTTTATTTATCAGACTGCCTGAGCGATAGTATTCTCAATGCTGAAGTCATAAAACCTTATTTTACGGATCACTGTGCTGTAGCCACAGCTCTCATCATGAACGGCAATCAGTCAAATTGTTTCGCCCTCCATGGATGTTAAACGTCACTCACCTAGCTGACCCCTCTCTCGATGACGTGATGCGAGTCGTGTGGGAGCGTACTTTATGGTCCACTGGGAAATATTCTTCCACCCTTGACTGGTGGACACAGCTAGCAAAACCGAGGCTCAGGCAAACTTTGATACTTTTCTGTGCTGCCAGAGCGCGAGACTTTCGGAGAACGTGCATGTACTTTATGCTGCTACGGATCACGCCCCTCTGCGAATTGCGGGTGTTAGGCGTGTAAAAGCAAAATTGTTGACATTGAAGTGATTACAATTGGAAAACTTGAAAATCCGATCGAAACCGCGTTCATTGGTGATGGAAGAACTGACTTCCTTATATCATTTGCTTCGGCATGAGGCCCGTCGCCGGCGTGCTTGTATTCATTCTCTCACGACAAATGATGTACGTATCGTAACGGCGCAAGCTGATATAGTGCCTTACACCAGTACTATGTAAAAATCTAAAACATCGATCAGTCCAATGAAACATTTTACGACCCACTTGTCAGCATCTTGGATATGACAATTACACCTGAACATAATGCAACGCTCTTAGCTGCCTTTCAGCCTGAGGAAGTTTACAAACTCATAGTAGGATCGCCTTCTCAAAAGTCCCCGGGTCTAGATGGATATCCCAAGGAATTTTACGCGCGCTTTTGACCGTTGTTGTGTGCTACCTATACCTCCCTTTTGAATGAAGTGTTAGAGGGTAGAGTAGTGCCGACATCGTCCGAAGTGGGAAAAATTGTTCTAATCCCGAAACGCAATGGACCGGCCGCCCCTGATAGCTTTCGCCCAGTTACTTTGTTAAGTTTTGATTATAAGACTTTGGCGAGGGCAGTTAACAGTAGGATGTCGGCCCTGATGGAGACAATTGTTGCAAAACATCAAAGCTGCGTACCATTCTCACACCTATAGTCGAGTGTCGGGACGTGGTTTCAATTGCTGCTGTAACATCCGTTCCTTGTGCCCTAGCCTTTGTAGACTTCGATAAGGCATTTGATCGCGTTAATCACGACTTTCACTTTCAGATTGTGGAGGCAGTTGGTTTCACTTTTGACACACGGCGAGTCTCTCAAATATGTTTACAGGTATTTCGGCTTCGGTGGCCAACTGAATCCCCCAATAAATACCCGTAGGGGAGTGCCTCAAGGAAGTCCGCTGTCAATGACTTTGTTTGTGTTGTCTCTCGAGCCCCTACTTCGGATGCTAGAATCCCAGCTGACAAGTTGGACGCTTTCTGCCGGGACTACTGCTGCTCGTGCAACGCGGGTGACGTAATGGTTCTACTTCGCAATCCTGCTGAGATACCTCGACTGAAGGCTGTAACTGATGATTTTTGTCGGAGTTCAGGTGCAAAAATTAATGAAGGTAAATGCAAGCTTCTTCCATTGCGAGGTTTTGCTGACGAAGCGTCCTCTGGTTCAAAAAATGGTTCAAATGGCTCTGAACACTATGGGACTTAACATCTGAGGTCATCAGTCCCCTAGAACGTAAAAATACGTAAAGCTAACTAACCTGAGGACATCACACACATCCATGCCCCTGGCTACCTGCGACCGTAGCCGTCCTCGTGGTATAAGGTAGTAAATAACTTGATTCCAACGAACGAGCGACTTTTCAGTATTGGGCTTAGCGACACGGACTTATGTAGTCGTTGTACGTCTTCAGATACGATACGACATCACTTTAATTGTGAAGATCATATGGCAAACTGGTTTTGGATCAGGACACAATTGGTCTTCCTTATTCGATCTCCTGAGGGTGCACACACTACGGACATCACATTGCTCCCAGATTCTTCTTTCTTTCCACGGTCGAAAACCCATACCGTTACGTGATTGCTGGAGCACTTCGTTCATTATGTTGTAGAAGGCGAGGGCGTAGATCACATGAACTTCATGCAGTACATGATCACCATCTATTGGACATGCTTGCGAATGTCTCGATATCTAGACCTCTTCGTCAACATGTTGAATCATATTTTCCGTAGGCAAGGTGTTGGTTAATTCAATTTTTCTGATAATTGTTTTTTTTTTGTTATGCAAGTTCCCATCTGATTTGCTTCGGCTTGTCCTCTCCTGGTTTCCCTGTTTGTTTTGTTTTGTGTATTGACTCAGCATCGCTCCATTTCTATTGTAAAAAGTGTATAGATGAAATGTAGATAAACATGAGCGTCTACAATCCTTGCAATCAAATTGGAATTTTTCTTGGTTTGCTATCTCGAATGTAATATGGTTTCGAATTCCTTCCACTTTTAGATTCTATTACAAACTATAAAAATAAATAAAAAACAGAAAATAAAAACATTAAAAATTACCAAAAACCATATAAAAATAATTGTTGATACATGTCATGTGAGCTTGGTGGTGGTTTGTCGGCTACGTTCTCGGTTTATTATTATTCCGTTATAATTAATTTTTTCTCCCATTTGCAGCTTATATAACATGGTGATTTGACTATGGTCTACTGAAGTGTCATGATAGTACCAAGGCAATCAGATGATAAAAAAAAGTGGTCAACGCAACAAACAATAACGCCCGGGATCCGGGTTCGATTCCCGCTACTAACAGAGATTAATATTTTTAAAAAAATAGTAAGGCTGATTCCATGTTTTTGCCGCTTCGGAAACCAAACTGTGATTCACTTAAAAGATTGTATTTATTCACGTAATTCATTAAACTCTCTTTCACAATTGCTTTTATTACTTTTGATAATGGTGACAGCGGGGAAAGGGGCCAGTAATTTTCTATGCCTTCTGCATTACCTTTCTTAAGCAAAGGTACGACTCTTGCCTGTTTTAAATGCTCTGGAAATGTCCCTGATGTGAAGGATTCAATTATTATATTTGTTAAGGGACCCTGTATAGTCCCTATGCATTGTTTCAGTAGACACACTGGTACTTCATCTAAGCCTACTGACTTTTTATTTTTTAGTTTTTGAACAGTTTTATTGACTTCATTCTCTGTGGTTGGAAGTAACATCATTGTATTTAGTGCAACATTATGTACTGTAACTTCCCTGCAATACTTGAAAAATGCTCTTTACATAGTTTGCTAAGTGTTGTGGATCATGTATTACCTTATCCCCCTCCCTGAGCAGTATGTTATTCTGCATTTGTTTGCCTCTCCCCGTTTCTTTTTTATAACATCCCAGATTGCTTTGCTTTTATTCTCTGCATTATATATTATTTTGTCATTAAATGACTATTTTGGAGCAATCGGCACCTTCCTACAGATATTTTTGTATCTGTGAGAGAAATTTAAGAATTATGGATTATTGCGACTCTTTTTCATGGAACTGAGGTATTTAAGTGTTTGGGAGGACTTCTTAATACCTGATGTTACCCATCTGTTTTTGTGATATGTTGATGCAGACATGCATACTTTTGGAAAGGCCTTTTCAAAGCTCAATTTAAAAAAATGTGGAGAATTTAGAGAATTTCATATTCACATTGGTTTCCTCATACACTTCATCCCAGCTTTGTTTTGCAAGTTCTTTTGAAAAATCTTCTATTTTGATTTCTGCTGGATGTCGTTTAGGGAACGTAGTTTAGGGAACGCAGTTTAGGGAATGATTTGATGCCTGATTTTACTGTTGTTATTTAATAGAGATGGTCTGATAGTCCGAGATCTTTCACAGCTACACCACATTTTTCCCTGTCCGTATTTGTGGCCACATGGTCAATTACTGATGCAGTCAAAATGGTTCAAATGGCTCTGAGCACTATGGGACTTAACTGCTGAGGTCATCAGTCCCCTAGAACTTAGAACTACTTAAACCTAACTAACCCAAGAACATCACACACATCCATGCCCGAGGCAGGATTCGAACCTGCGACGGTAGCGGTCGCGCGGTTGCAGACTGTAGCGCCTAGAACCGCTCGTCCACCTCGGCCGGCACTGATGCAGTCATTCTAGTAACTCTTATTGCACTATTGATCAATAGGGACGTGCCAAAACTTTGTAGGATATTTATGAGGGTGCTGCTGGATTCATTTATGATATTAGTGTTGATTTTAATGTCCCCACACAGAATTATGTTGACCTTTGTACTTGAGACTTTAACTAGAACTTCTGTTAATTTTTTGAAAAAAAGTGTCCACAGTATCACTGGGAGATTTATGCACACACAAAATGATTAATTGCTTGGTTATATCAAGCCCTGTTAATTCAGTGGCTGATATTTCAATGTATTTGTCTTCACTTACTGCACTGAGATCATGTTTTGATTTGAGCTGTGTTCCTTTTCTGATATAAATACATGATCCTCCTCCTCTTGAAGCATTTCTGCAGTAAGAGTTTGCCCTTTCATACAATGATAATACTACATGTTGGATTTCTGTGTTTCTACACCAGTGCCCAGTAACACAAACTACTGTTCAGCTCAAATACTGAAGCTCAACTTCGAATAGTTGTATTTTATTTTTTATTGATTGCATGTTTTGATGGACGATTGTTAAATCTGGGAAATTCCCCATTTTACTCTTTCCAATGGTTTGTTTTTATTTGTGACATTTGGTATGTGTGATACTTGAAGAGTTAAAATCTGTCTTGTGAGTGATTGTTGCAGTATTTTTTAAACTGCTGGAGGTACTCTTTAGGCAGGGGCACTTGTCTGGATTTATCCTAAAAAAAGACATACTTTTCCTATCCATGACAACAGGTATTTTACCATGTGTGGCTCGAGATCCACCCCCTATACTTTCATGAATCAGCTGTACCAACATTCGCTTCCCAGTTCTGTTTAGGTATAGGCCATGCCTAATGAAAACTCATCTGTTGATAGTGCCTCCGGGCGCCAGAGAAGCTTGAGCAAAGTTGGCTGTCCTCAGAGAAACCCCACATGATTTGCCTCACAGCTTCATCAAGGTGTGGTCGACCATGACGCCGGAACAGCCCAACAAAGTGTACGTTGGTGCCACGAGTCAGGGAAGCTATTTGTCCAGGTCACTACCTATGTCATATGCCCCATGTTTCCCGCCCCACCCACTATCATGAAATGCTCCTCTTTTGCAAAGTCCTTACACAGAGGCCCTATCACATGACTGAACCCTGCATTTGGCTTGAAGATACTGGTGGCCTGGTACGCTGCTCCCAAACTTACCTGTAACTGAGGACCTACACCTCGCCCATGGCTACTACCTAGCAGCACCACAGTCTTCTTCCTAACACTTTGTACATTCCTAGGCTTCTAGGCCTCGGTTGATGTGTGCTGCACATTTCCTGCTCCTCGTTCTACCTGAAGTTCTTCTCCACGTAACTCTGGCAGTGGTAGATACCTGTTTTTGGTGTTGATGATAAAATTGTCAGATCGCGTTCTCTTTCTTCCTATCCTCTTACCAGCTGCCAGTTCCCAACTACCCTCCTCCCCCATATCTCCTCTGATCCTTATCAGTTCCTTCCTTGCTTCCTCGAACTGTGCCTGAAGGGCACAGATTTTTCTTTCCTGTTCCCCAATCAAAATGTTCCTGCTGCATATGCTGTAGTTCCTGGAGAGAGCCTCATCTGTTCTCCCAATATTCTCCCCACTGCATATCCTATAGGATTGGCAAACAAATCACACATTTCTCACTCATGGTCAGTTTCTAAGGAATAATTAAGTTTAAATTTGTCAACGACGCGAGATTGGCTGTGTGTAATCGAAAACCGACACAAAGGTCTTATGTGCGGTTGTTGTTGTTTTTGTACTGATTTAGAGATACAGTAACAGAAGAATGAATTAGTAATTACTTTGCTTTTAGAGAATTTACGTCATCAAGCGTGTTTGATCAGCTTTTTAAACAGTTATAGCTCGGAGAATTTAGGCCCATGTCGCGTCTATCTAACTTCTAAACAATACGAAATGTGTCAGTTAAATACGATTTAGAAACGTTTAATTACACTTCTATGGCGATGATAGACACTGATGAAACTAGTAACTGTCTTTTTTAAACGATTTTTGCACCATCAAGAAAACTTGAATAGAATTTTTTGTGTGTGTCACGCTAAATTTCGGGCTATGCCGCGATTATCGGGACTCCAGATAATACGAAGTTTCTTCAAGAGCAAGCTCTGCTTTGACGCTAATATTCAGTTGTGTGACACGAACTGACACTACAGCAAATATACGAAACAAAGAAAATTTAAATTTGACGCTATTCCCTCTTAAATAAGTTCTTTTAGTGGATGAAAGGAAGACTCGTAATATTTTTGTAGGAAGCTGACTTGTGCGTCAATCACAACGTTTTTCTTTAAATATCAAGCTGAACCACAGAAATTCTTCTTAAGACAAGAACATAGATCACTCATATTTTCAGCCTGTTGCTGGCTTTTGTGGTGGCCATTTTAGTGGGCGAGACTTAGTGCCTGTTGTCGACAAATTTGAAGTGGCAAAGGTCTGTGGTTCATCCTCCAGTCGGTCACTAGATTTTTTATATTACTTACCGCTGATTTCTCTTCTGGCACTGATTTGTAATTGTAGGAAAAGCGAAGTTGTAACGTGGTACGGAATCCACGTTAAAGGGGTGGTCCTGCCATTACTGCATGGGTAAGTCAGTTAAACGGACAGGCAGGCACACACCGTTTTTACCACGATCACGCCTAGTGCAGCGCTGCGATGTTCCAACCAATCTACAACTTCAGGACGGCCTTGTGTTGTTTTAGAGTTTATGCTTCGTCGAACAAGTACAAAGAACGGTAGCTGGTTTTTATTATTGCGAAATAGGGGTAGGAGTGTCACGGATGTGATAAGTGTACTGGGGTAGCAATAATTAAAACAAAGGCGATTTTCATTGCTGCGAGATCTTTTCAGAAAATATCAATCACTAACATTCTCCTCCGAAAGCGGAAATACTCGTATTTTGTAGACGCTCACCTACATAGACAGGAGTGACCTTTGTAATGAAATAAGAGAAATGAGAATTCGTATGGAAAGATTTAGGTGTTCATTTTTCCCACTTTCTGTCCGGGAGCGAAACTATAGGAAAATAGTCTGAAAGTGGTTTTGTGATCCCTATGCCAAGCACTTGGACGTGAATTGCAGAGTAGTGATGTAGACGTAGATGTAAATGTAGACAGTTATTAAGGTCGCAGGAAACGTGAACATAATGACAATGCCCTATAACGGTCACTGGCCGTCGAATAAATTTGTCGCTCTTAGAGGCGCTGCGACGGTCTTCTTCTAACGAAGAATGTGGAACAGTAGTGCTCTTGTCTTCTCTCGTTCAACATGAAACGCAAAAAGGTAACACTAAGTAATTATTTCGCATATCATAATGAGTAAAAACTCATTAAATTTGCTGTATGACAGTATTTACCTTATGTCGCTCAGAAGGCAAAGAATACAGTGTGATCGAAGATTGTCACACTAAAATACGAACGAACATTCTTTCTGACCCTTTACGTTACAAGAAAACAATAATTTATTTTAATTTGTTCTTAATGATACTAAGTAGTGGTTTAGAGCACTAAATGGCGAGGTTATCAGCGCCATTGCTTGAAATAAAACAGAGGAAGATGATAAAAATTGATTTCAAAGTGGTCTGCGACACAGTAAAATATCACACCCAGTATTTTGGGGAGAAGTTCTGACATGACACAAAATCTTAAAAAGACGAACCGTAGTCGCCTAATTATGATTTAAAATAGAGGTCAGGTCCAATGGGAAACTTAGATCTGAACTCAGGTTATCATATAAAATACACTCAGTTAAAAGATGTCTCATCTATACCTGCGTACACAGCTGTACATCAGTGACACTTGGTGGCTCCTCGCGACATAAGAGAAAGCCATGTGTCCCACTTCAAGGCTTGCAAGGCCTACTTCTTCGGCTCGTAGTGGTCGGAAGGACGTAAGCCACAGTCGCTCTGAAGGTTTCACTGAATGGAGCTTTTACTCTGCACTTCCAGGCACAGAGCCTCCCACCAAAACATGGACCCCTGGGACACATATGTGATGGCAGCTCGCAGGGTGACTGAACAGCGGGCAGGAGGTGGAAGAGAGCGAATCTCCTTGGCGGCCCATCAGCTTGTTCTTTTGCCCGGAATCCTGCGTGCCCTGATACATAGCAGGAAATAATTTCCTTTTCCTGTCTTTGCAAGAGAGGGAAAGTGCCATGTATTTCCTGCACCATCCGATATGCTGGGTGCATCTGACCAACAGCAAAAAGGGAACTTTGGGAATCTGAGCAGTTAAGGAAATCTTGTCAAGACGCTGTCTCATCTGCTCTAGTGCCCCCAGGATAGCAAACAGTTCGGCATGACAAACAAAAACCTGCTCTAAGGATAATGTCGGAGAACACGACAGAGCAGCCGATAGAATCGTTCTTCTCAGGCCCATCCGCGTAATACTAATGAAATCTGGGCGATGGTTTAAAATGTCGTTAAATTTAATTTTAAAGATATTACCTGGAGTAGAATTCTTCCTGTATTCAGTCAATTCGAAAAGTAACGTAATGAGAAGTATCCCCTGCTCCATCGCTGACTTTGGGCCTTAATGTCCCCAACTTGCAATAAGACTGTCCCTCCCACGAATCCCAAAAGGCCTCGTTGCACGCGGACGGTTATGGAACAGTTGTTCCAGTGGCGGCTGGACAGCGGTGACGGATGCTGGCAAATTTGGAACGTCCAGAGCACTGTATGCTTGGCGAACCAAAAGGAAAAGACGTCGGATAGACAGTGGAGGCTAACCAGCCTCTGCACACAGGCTGGCACCTGGATTCGTGCGATAAGCCCCTACTGACAGACTAATATCCACGTGGTGAGCCGTGTCCAGCATTTTTCGGTGCTAAGCCTTGCTGATCCACAAATCTGGCACTAGCATTCAAGCTGGCGTCACATGAAAGCTTTATAAAGCTGGAGAAGACGTGACCTATCGGCTTCCCAAGACATTTAACTGACGCATATAAGGATGGTCAGAGGCTTGACGCGTTTCAGTTTCAGTTCTTTTGAGGTTTGGCAGCCACTGTATTATCCCTTCCTTTCTGTGGTTATTTATTATTATTATTAAGTGAAACACATATTTGTGTATTTGTGTATGTATGTATGTATGTGTGTGTGTGTGTGTGTGTGTGTGTGTGTGTGTGTGTGTGTGTAGGTGGCCAAAGATAAATATTATGTTTCAAATGAACGCCAGGCTCCTTACAAATTATTTCAAATGCTTTCAGCGAAATGTAATGCAGGCCAAGTTCACTGACTTAGAATAAATCTTATCCTTGAAAGTATGCATTTTTTGACGAAATAAAATTAGTGAAGCTTTGCACTTTAGTTAATTGAATAACTTGAAATGATTCTTTCTGCTCCGGTTGTGGTGATATGTTACATAAAAAAAAAATTTAAATACGCTGCTTAATGGCGGCCAATTGTTGCCAGTCAAAGATCAGCGCTGCTCGCTTCGCAGAGATTGAAAAAATGCGAAATAACTTCTTGCAATTATTAATTCAGGAAGAATTGTTTGCATGGGTTCTTTAAGTAACACAATGCACTCAATTTTTGTAAATATATTTCCACTAAGCACAGAATACACACTTGAATTATTCGCTACGTACGAGGACAAATAGAACAAAAGCTACCGCTTGACAATAGCAAGCGTACCTTACATACAGCAGAAGAAATGATCTGACTCGAAGTGATTTTATATATCTTTTTTCTCTTATATACAGGGTGTTACAAAAAGGTACGGCCAAACTTTCAGGAAACATTCCTCACACAGAAATAAAGAAAAGATGTTATGTGGACATGCGCCGGGAAACGCTTAATTTCCATGATAGAGCTCATTTTAGTTTCGTCAGTATGTTCTTCCACCTACGCTCAATGGAGCACGTTATCATGATTTCATACGGGATACTCTATCCGTGCTGCTAGAACATGTGCCTTTACAAGTACGACACAACATGTGGTTCATGCACGATGGAGCTCCTGCACATTTCAGTCGAAGTGTTCGTACGCCTCCACGCTTTCCTGACCTCAACCCTCTTGACTTTCATTTATGGGGGCATTTGAAAGCTCTTGTCTACGCAACCCCGGTACCAAATGTAGAGACTCTTCGTGCTCGTACTGTGGACGGCTGTGATACAATACGTTATTCTCCAGGGCTGCATCAGCGCATCAGGGATTCCATGCGACGGAGGGTGGATGCATGTATCCTCGCTAACGGAGGACATTTTGAACATTTCCTGTAACAAAGTGTTTGAAGTCACGCTGGTACGTTCTGTTACTGTGTGTTTCCATTCTATGATTAATGTGATTTGAAGAGAAGTAATAAAATGAGCTCTAACATGGAAAGTAAGCGTTTCCGGACACATGTCCACATAACACATTTTCTTTCTTTGTGTGTGAGGAATGTTTCGTGAAAGTTTGGCCGTACCTTTTTGTAACACCCTGTATAATGACAAAGATAATAATGTTAGTTTCGAGAACGTTATGCACTACGATCTCATCTAATATAGATAATATCTTTTTGTTACGTTGCAATCGATATAGTCTTTCTTTGAAGGTAATTTAATTTATTTTCATAATTAATTTGTCATTTATGGCCATAAAATATTATTCAGAGTCCTTTTATTATTTACTTCAAATATATCGGCTTGAATATTTCAAAAGGGACACTATACGACGCTAGCCTATCATTGAAAATAAGACCCAGATATTGCACCTTTGACTTAAATGGAGAGGATTATTCCTCAGTTTTAAAACATTTGGTTAAAAAGGGAGAGGGAGCGATTAAGATCAACACAAACTGTTTTCCTTCTTAATTCATTACTTTTAAAATATAAGCTGCAGACATGTGCAGCCAACCAGACAGTAATACAGTTGCATAAACGTAGAAGCCATTGCGTTTACGTTAAGAAAGCTATCTTTATTTACTATTCTGTATTTAATTTAGCCAATGCAAACTACTTCTGCATTTTGAAATAAATCCGCTTGCCACTTTATGTGCAAGCTGTGCAAATGCCATTGTGGACTTACTCCAGTGAACACGTTACTCAGGGAGCTGGTGTAAAGCACTTAGTCGGACAGAATTTTAAACTGGTGTCAGTCTGGTCGTTGCAATAAACGCAGATTGTGGAAAAAAAAACTGCCTGTACAGACGCCGTTGTAGGGGTTGGGACGAAAGCGGTTGTGGGAGATCTGTAATGTGCAGCAATTGTGCTGTAGGAGAGCTTAAGTTCAACAGCTAAAGCCCACTCACAAGAAGAGCTTCTAAGCTACTGCTAGCAGGTCTTCCAGCGCGTATATTAACAGGTTATGCCAGTTCGAGCAATAATATGGTCAGTAGTCTCTGACTACAATACTGAATAACACACTGACTAGTCACCTTAATGCGACCACCTGTCGGAAGCCTGAATAGCACAATGCGGACTTCTGAGAAGCGAGCGGGAAGAGAGTAAATGAAATTGTGGGAGGTATCGACAGGTTTGCTGGAGTTACGCCAACTCCGGTGCTGTGGCCAACTGCACCAGGTTTCGCGGTTGAGGATGGATGGCATGAACAAACCAATAGAGGTGATCCCACAGATTCCCGATTGGGTTTTAATCCAGGGAGTTTGGTGGCGCTTCGAACCCCGCACGTACATTTCGAGCTGTGTGACACATTGCATTATCCTGCTCATAGGTGCCTGCATGCCGAGGAAAAACAGAGAGAATGATGTGTGGCTACAGAGGTAGAAAGTTATTTCTACATGCTCACCTGTTGGTAATTAGTATTAGTGAATACTAGTTACTAGCAGGTAAGCATGTAGCAATAACTTCTGATGCTAGTAACCTTTGATTGTGTTCGGCGCTAGTTCTTTATGGTGTACATGTGTGTGTGTGTGTGTGTGTGTGTGTGTGTGTGTGTGTGTGTGTGTTGTCTTCCTGCCTATGCAGTATTATGGTTGTTGGTCAGTGGTTCTGAGCACTATGGGACTTAACGTCTAAGGTCATCAGTCGCCTAGAACTTAGAACTAATTAAACCTAACTAACCTAAGGACATCACACACATCCATGCCCGAGGCAGGATTCGAACCTGCGACCGTAGCGGTCGCGCGGTTCCAGACTGTAGCGCCTAGAACCGCTCGGCCACCCCGGCCGGCTGTTGGTCAGTCTATCTCCGCCTATCTAGTGTTTAAATTTCCTTGTATTGCGCTTTTTCTTTGCATTTTGGACTTGGAACTAATAAGGCGCTGGGGGGGGGGGGGGGGGGGGGAAGAAGGTTTACGTGTTGAAATTTCGGTGCTCGTTAACTTCCTCCGACTGTTTTCCCGTAAGTTGTTTGAATAACTTATATGCCGGTAGACACCAAAGTTTCACAGGTTCTCTACTAATCCCCAGTTGAAATGACAATAGTAACCACAATTTTTTTTCCGAGTTGCTTTTTACTTTTGCAGATGTCAAGTTTTTGTGTGTTTTGTTAAGATGCTGCTGAAGCTCTTTTGCTGTAGAATTCATGTTGCAGCTGGCTCGAAATGCGGAAGCAGAATGTATGTTCATAGAGCTCTGCTTCCTACAAGAACGATGCAGTAGATGCCATTGAAAGCTAGCTTGCAGCGTACCCAGCGATGTGTTAAGAGGCAAAAAATCCTCTTTCGTAATAAATGAGAAGAGTTCGCTGGCTCGTAGCCCTTGTGAATTTACGGTAAGCCGTATGAATTCGCTCTGGGCTGGTGAACAAGTGCTTATTACCTGGAAACTCACTGCGCGGGCGTGTACCGTTCACTCCGCGCCGGATTCACTGAGGTTTCAAGTGTAGCTCATCAAGCTGGAATGCAGAACCTTCCCTTTTTGCAGGAGGCAGCGTCGTGGATAGAACATTACAGATAACATGGGCATCTGGAGGCGACCTTCGACACCCGATCTGTAGCTTACAAATCAGTAAAGGGCGCATAACACTGAAGTTATTTATGTGGAAATTTTCTCAGAATTTGTGTTATCATGAGCTTTCAAGATCCTTGGTTATGGAACGCATTGTGTTTCAGAATATATTTTAAATATTTCATGTAATGTTAGTGCAAAGATTCATGCTGGAAAAACCTACATAAACCCGCGTCCATTTACATTGGGTGTAGAGTTACAACTTCCTGAATGTGGTATACAAAATAAGCCTCATTGAGAAAACGAAAGTCAAAGTTTTCGAGATGTTTTCGAGGTACTTTATATGTCTTTTTCCATGTGTTAAAGTCAGACGCAGTGGTGGCGCAATGGTTAAAATGACTCTGAGCACTAAGGGACTTAACATCTGAAGTCATCAGTCCCCTAGAACTTAGAACTACTTAAACCTAACTAACCTAAGGACATCACACACATCCACGCCCGAGGCAGGATTCGAACCTGCGACCATAGCGATCCCGCGGTTCCAGACTGAAGCGCCTAGAACCGCTCGGCCACACCGGCCGGCGGTGGCTCAATGGTTGCCAGGAAAATATCCTTGATTTTTGGCACTTCCTTAATGAACGCCGTTGTGCAGTTGCCCGCAATCTCTTTCCCATATTGCCCCCACCCCTCCCCCTGGGCGCCAGGAAGATTGCTTTGTTAATATAAAAAAAAAACTCTTAAGGGAAAATAAAAGTTGTTAAGGTGGCGGCTTCTCAATTTTGCGCCTCGTATTCGAAATCCGATTATTGTTTTATTTTGTTTTATTTTTATTGTTTTCATTTATTCACCCGCATCCGTAGGAGGTTATTATGCGAATATTTCTTATCAGATTAGCGGATACAAAGGCGGTATATTAATTCTAAAATTACAACTTGATTTCACTATGTGTGTATTATATTTCTTATATAATATATGTGTGTGTACAATATGTTGCGGGGCTACAATCTTTTTAAATTCTCATATTCTGATATTTCATTCTCATATCAGTTGTTATATTAATTCCTGTATTTTATTCATATATTCGTAGAAATATTCGAAACACAAATATTCTGAACACTAATAGCATCGCACAACGGCAGGTTTGCAAAGTGACATTTGTTCGTATGAATTTCACTGGGGGAAGAAAGGTCATTATCGTTGGTGAAGGTTTCATGCGTTGGCAATAATTTCGTGGCAAACTATACGCAAGGGACCACTTTTCCGAAATCTGGTGCTTGCAATTGATTGTGAGTCAAGATACACTACAAGAATTTCACCGAAAACAATTTTAAATAACTTTCTAACGTTTTGAAGAAAATCATTCATCCGACTTACAATGAGCGACAAATAAGGACAACGTTATATCAATATACACTGGAAAACTTTCGTGTAATAATCGCCTACAGACATAGGTATATAAACGAAGAACAAAAGTAATAACAATCGGGTTTCGAACACGGGGCGCAAAAACAAGAAGCCGCGATGCGAACCACTGGGCCACCATTTCATCTAAGGATACCTCGAGGTGATAGGTATAATTACCTGGAAAATACCTCGAAAGCTTTGACAGTCGTTTCTTCAGAAATGGTAGAGGATCTACAGATGAGCCGAGACATGTGGTCGCTTATTTTGACCCCTCTTCAACTGAAGGAAGTTTCTGGGATATCGGGTTATGGCACTTGTCATGTTCTCCTCGTAAGATGAGAATCAAAGCAGTTACGTACTCAGGTTATGGGTGTAGGGGAGCAAATCAGAAGTCCTACATGTCTTTCTTGGCAGTTTCGTGAGGGGGGGGGGGGGGGGGGGGGGAATGGTGTGCCGTTGTCTTTCCACGGCTTTGTATGAGGTGTCAACAAGTATTTATCTGTGTCGTGTGAATGGCTGTGATATGTGCTTCTGTAGCGTAGTGCTGGGTTTGTGTCGTTACGGATGAAGGGAAGGGAGAGGGTTAAACTCAGTACCGGCACATAGCTTACTCCATCCAAAAAGCACCAAGAGAGCCGCCAAGCTTAATGTCTCAACCTACGGATGGATCACTATCGACGATGTCATGTGCCCTCATGAGACAACCTAAGAAGTTTGGAATTTAAGTCAAGACATACCGGCAAAGACTTATTAGCAGGAACTTTAAGCCACTACCAGTCCTCCCTCTGCCGCCATCTTACCTCCGAGTCGATAGCCACCGCACAGCTACTGGGGTCAGTAAGGTGAGAATAGAAGCTGGTTTATCACTGATATTTCTTGGTGTAGCAGAATTAATAAAATTACATTAATAATACCTAGATCGTTTCTTGGAATTACAAAGAGAGTAAATTATTGTTGACGGTACCAATATCGCCACTCGTTTCTTTTCTGTTTTTCAGTGTTAACAAAACAGCGATGCTGCTGGCAGCTATTCGTCTTGTGTGAAATTATTTGTGAATTTAAGTCCAATGATCTTAAATGTAACGCATCTATCTCATAAAAAGATGGTTACTGCGAAATAATGAATCTGAGAATAATTTAGGGTGTTCACAGAAAACTTATTATTGTGGAGACCATTGTTACTTTGCAATGGAATCAACTGCACACTGATACTATCTCAGTATTTATGACGAACAAACATGATTTTTTTTTTTGGTCATCAGTCGTCTGACTGGTTTGATGAGGCCCGCCACGAATTCCTCTCCTTTGTTAACCTCTTCATCTCAGAGTAGCACTCGTCAATTATTTGCTGGATGTACGATTATTCCAATCTCTGTCTACCTCTACAATTTTTGTCCTCTACAGCTCCCTCTAGTACCATAGAAGTCATTCCCTCATGTCTTAACAAATGTCCTATCATCCTGTCCCTTCCCATTATCAGTGTTTTCCACATATTCCTTTCCTCTCCGATTCTGTTTAGAACCTCCTCCTTCCTTACCTTATCAGTCCACCTAATTTTAAACATTCGTCTGTAGCACCACATCTCAAATACTTCAATTATCTTCTGTCCCGGTTTTCCCACAGTCCATGTTTCACTACCATACATTGCTGTATTCCAGGCGGACATTCTCAGAAATTTCTTCCTCAAATTAAGGCTGATATTTGATATTAGTAGACTTCTCTTGGCCTCCTGGAATGCCTTTTTGCCATAGCTAGTTTGCTTTTGATGTCCTCCTTGCTCCGTCCGTCATTGGTTATTTTACTGCCTAGGTAGCAGAATTCCTTAACTTCATCTACTTCGTGACCGTCAATCCTGATGTTAAGTTTCTCCCTGTTCTCATTTCTACTACTTCTCATTACCTTCGTCTTTCTTCCATTTAGTCTCAGTCCATACTGTGTACTCAGACTGTTCATTCCGTTCAGCAGATCACGTAATTCTTCTTTATTTTCACACAGGATAGCAATGTCATCAACGAATCGTATCATTGATATCCTTTCACCTTGAATTTTAATTCCATTCCTGAACCTTTCTTTTATTTCCACCATTGCTTCCTCGATGTACAGATTGAACAGCAGTGGTGAAAGTCAACATCCTTGTCTTACAGCGTTTTTAATACGAGCACTTCGTTCTTGTTCGTCCATTCTTATTATTCCCTTTGGCTGTTGTACATATTGTATATGACCCGTTTCTCCCTACAGCTTACCCCCTACTTTTTTCAGAATTTCGAATATCTTGCACCATTTTACATTTCCGAACGATTTTTCCAGATCGACAAATCCTATGAACGTGTCTTGATTTTACTTTAGTCTCGCTTGTATTATTAACCGCAACGTCCTAAAGCCAAACTGACCGTCATCTAACGCCTCCTCAATTTTCTTTTACGTTCTTCTGTATATTATTCTTGTAAGCAGCTTCGATGCATGAGCTGTTAAGCTGATTGTGCGATAATTCTCGCACTTGCCATCTCTTGGCGTCTTCGGAATTGCGTGGATGATGCTTTTCCGAAAGTCAGATGGTATGTCCCCAGACTCATACATTCTAAACACCAACGTGAATAGTCGTTTTGTTGTCACTTCCCGCAATAATTTTAGAAATTCTGATGGAATGTTATCTATCCCTTCTGCCTTATTTGACCTTAGACGAGACACTATTGGCAGTTGCTTGGTTCATCTGGGCGGACAGTTGCTCGTTTATTTACTCACACACGTCTCCGCAGCTGTCTTTCACCCCAGTCAACTTCTCGTATCACCTGGCCTTTTCCAATTACATCCCCTCCTCTTGTGATTCTTGTACACGATATTCGCTATTATTAGCTGAAACTTGTTACAGAACTCAGTCTTTCTCCTCTTTCATTTCTTGTCCAAGCCCATATTCTCCTGTAACCTTTTCTTGTACTCTTCCCCCTAAAACTTCATTACAGTCCCCCATGACTATTAGATTTTCATCCCCCTTTACATACTGTATTACCCTTTCAATATCATCATACACTTTCTCTGTCTCTTCATCCACAGCTTGCGATTTCGGCATGTATACATGAACTATCGTTGTCGGTGTTGGCTTACTGTCGATTTTGATAAGAACAACCCTGTCACTGAACTGTTCACAGTAACACACTCCCTGCCCTACCTTCCTATTCATAACGAATCGTACTCCTGTCACACCATTTTCTGCTGCTGTTGACATTACCCTATAATCATCTGACCAGAAATCCTTGTCTTCTTTCCACTTCACTTCACTAACCTCTACTATATCTAGATTGAGCCTTTGCATTTCCCTTTTCATATTTTCTAGTTTCCCTATCACGTTCAAGTTTCTGACATTTAACGCCCCCACTCGTTGAACGTTATCCTTCCGTTGATTATTCAATCTTTTTTCTTGGTAACCTCCCCCTTGGCAGTCCCCTCCCGGAAATCAGAATGTGGGACTATTTCGGAATCTTTTGTCAATGGAGAGATCAGCATGACACTTCTTCAATTACAGGCCACATTTCCTGTAGATACACGTTACGTGTCTTTAATGCAGTGGTTTCCATTGCCTTGTGCATCCTCATGCCGTTGATCATTGCTGATTCTTCCGCCTTTAGGGGCAGTTTCCTACCCCTAGGACAAGAGAGTGCCCTGAACCTCTGTCCGCTCCTCCGCCCTCTTTGACAAGGCCGTTGCCAGAATGAGGCTGACTTCTTATGCCGCAAGTCTTCGGCCGCCAATGCTGATTATTTATCAAAATTTAAGCAGCGGCTGGATTCAAACCCGGGACCGAAGATGTTTCTATTATGAATCAAAGCCGTTACCCCTAGATCCCGGGGCTAAAATAAAAAATTTAATCTCTCTTTTTTCATAAAGAATATTCGAACGACTTTTTCCTTCAGTTAATGGGAATATTCCTTAATTTTAATAACTTTCAATGTCATAACTAGCTTCCAATGCATTCTACTGCCCACATATTTTAGTTACAACGATCTTCAAGTACTACTCTGCTTACAGACAGCACTCGAGTATCATTTAAAACAACTTACAAAGTATTTTCTCAGAATTAATATGCTCGTGGTGTATCGTGCTGGGCGTATGGAGTCTTGTACTTCACTCACAGTTCCTGCTGTCTTTGCCTGGTCGTTTCCCTAAGAGAGAATAATCAATTTACTCAGTATTCGAAGTCACTAAGTTTAACCTACGAAGCAGAAAGAATGGTTCTGCTGCACAACGAGCACGATGTATCTGAGATAACTGTTCCCTTTATTAGTATTGACATAAATTGCTTGCTAATAAATTCAAAAGCTACCCACACATGACGTAGGCCAGAACAGTCGCTGCTATTCGTTTAGACACTGTCCAATGGCATTAATGTAACCACCTGTCAAAAGCCCGAATAACCACCTTTTGCTACGTATACCTCTGCGTGACATGCAGGGGGTTGGTAAGGTTCTGGAAGGTACCTCCAGCAGTGTTGATCCGTGACGACGCCAGTGCAGTGCCCAGCCGCGCTATGTTTCTCGGCTGAGGATCCATGGCACGAAAACCCCATCGAAGCTGTCTCACAGATTATAGACTGGGTTTAAATCCTGGGAGTTTGGCGGCAAGGGGAGTACGATAATCTCGTCCTCATGTTCTTAGAACCATGCACGCACACTGCAACCTGTGTAACACGTTTCACTGTCCTGCTGGTAGAAGCAGTCGTGCTGAGGAGAATCCAACTGCCTGTGGGGATGGTCATGGACCCCAAGAATAGATGCATACTTGGGTTGATCCATTGAGCCTTTCAGGACGACTAGATCTCCTAGGAAATGCCACACAGATCTTGACGCTGACGCCCCTGGCCGGGATTATTCCGGCGATCCAAAGGCCATCCGTACGATGGAGCATAAAACGTGATTCATTTGAAAGGGCCATCTGTCGCTACCCAGTGGACGTCCATTCTTTGTCGCCGTTGAACAGCAGTCAGCGTGGGATCATAACGAAACTCTTGTTGTGGAGGCCCATACGCAACAGTGTTCGCAGAACGGTCTTAGACGAGACACTATTGGCAGTTGCTTGGTTCATTTGGGCGGACAGTTCTCGTTTATTTACTCACACACTTCTCCGCAGCTGTCGTTCACCCCAGTCAACTAAGGCCCGTGGTGCGCCATAGATACCTCGGCGCCGATTTTGGATAGCGCTATTTTGCCATCGATGGCATCCTTTAACCACGGCGGCACGCCGACAGTCTACAAACGTAACCATTTCAGAAATGCTTCCTTCCATGGCCCGTAAGCCAATGATATCCTCTTTTGGATCACCGACAAATCGCCCCATTTTCGAATTGCAACGACTGCACCGTTTTCCGTGTTCCCCTACACGCTTTGTATACTTTCTGCAGCTAGTGCTTCCACCTGCTGTCTGTAAGTGCTTATTTCACTTTGACGTCGAACGTTGGTGCTGATCACATTAATATGGCTGAGCCGTTTACTTCACCAACATTCTGCAAAAGGCGGGGCGGCTCTTACCAACAAATACGTCCAATCAGGACGGCGGACAGTCACTGTCTCTTAATGCGTTTAATTTGGTAAGTTAATAGCACTTGTCCCCCTTTGCAACAATCACCAGCACTGTGCCCGGATATTTATCAGTACATGCAGTGGTTGGTATGCATTATATTTTTCCTTGTAGCATAGAGTACCTTTGCGAAACTCTGGATCAGTTGATTTCTGCGTTTGCCACCAGATGCCTCAGGCTGCGCTTTTGTTGCTGCAGCAGGGAAATTAGCAGATTGAGACGTCTACTTTTACTTTGAATAACTAGTGATTACCCCAATGAGATCGTATTTAAATTCTCTACTGGTTGCTGCAAGATTAGCTATAACACATACCAGTTACTTCCATTGTTTTACATAGCAGCTAGTATGATTTTTCTTGTGTGGTAGGTCTCAAACGCACAGTTATTGCTATGCCATGAATGTTCACTTCTTTTTTCTCTCGAGCAGTACAGCATGCATTTTTGTGACATTGTTTCTTGTCAGTGGTGGTATGTGCATCGGAAAATGAGTACATGTTTCTGTCAGGAGTCTCATTATCTCTGTTGGAAACACTGTGAACCAGCTTCCGCAAACCCTCCTCATCATTACCATTGGTTGTTTAATAATATCAGTTGCCAGGTGTAACACTTAGCCTATACTTCGTTTTAGAATAAATTTGCGAGCTGTCTGTTTGCTAGAGATCGAGCTCCGTGCATTGATATACTGAGGTGCGCAGTTGCTAGCAGAGCTCGTTATACGGTTTGAATACCATAACAACTTAATGCGACTGCGGCTCTGTATTTGATGCGATTGGGTTAGCAGACATTTAACATAATGAAACGCAAATAACGTGAAAAGAATTCGAAACATTACTGCTGTTCATAGCATCACTTTTCGTTGCTTACTATAGGCGGTGCGAACAAAAATATTGAATATGGGCTCTGGATGCTCACACGCCATTAGGGCAGGCACGGATATAGGATTGAGTCCTCCAGGTAGGGGTGGATAACAGTTGACTCAAGAACCATACTGGATCTGTTGGTGGCAGCAGGTATGGATAGCCAGTTAGTGGGCGTCTTTAACCAGCTGGAATGGTCTCTCAAGGCAGTAAACCTATAAACGCATCCATGTGGGCTGGCCCTCAAGCGTGCAATTAGAGAGAGTTCTGTGCTAAGCAAAGCTTTTAATTTTCTACAATCTCTTCCCATTTTCATAAGGTGTTCATGCTACTTTGTCTTCTGAAAATTATCTAAGAAAGTTGTAAATTCATGTATGCAAAAAATGTACACTGGTGAGCCAAAACATTTTGACCACCTGTTTACTAGCTTGTTTGTCTGTCTTCGGAACGAAATCAGGGATCCGACAATTTGTTGATAAGTTTGTGGAGGTATGTGGCATTAGATGTCTACATAGAGGTCATGTAGTTCGTATAGAAAACGGGCTGTTGATTTGCGTACGCGGTGACGGCATCTGATAGTGACCAAGACGGGTTTCAAAGGATTTACATCAGGCGAATCTAGTCCCCGAGACATCAACGTGAGTTCACTATATCGTTCCTCAAACCACTGTAGCACAGTTCTGGCTCGGAGACAAGGACAATTATACTGCTGAAAGATGACGTCGCCCTCTGGGTAGACACAAAACATGAAGGGATGCAGGTGGTTCGCAGGTATCAGCGTGTCGTGGATTACTACCCCGGTTCCCGTGGTAGCGTAGGAGAACCTCTCCGACAACATAATACTGCTCCCACCAGCCTGCGAGCGTGGCATGATGCACGTTTGGACCGCTGTTCACCTCCATAACGGCGTTTGTGGAGACGACCATCAAACTAGTGAAGCACAAATGTGATTCACGCGAAGTGCCGACACGTTTCCATTGACAGACGGTCGAATCCCGTGCCCACTGCAAAAGTAATTGACGATATCTTTGGGGAAACATGCGAAAACGTAGTGGTGGTCTGATGCAAGGCTCCATATCCTGCAATGCATGATGAACGGTGTGTACAGGAACACTTAAACGAGCACCAGCTTTGTGCTCTTTCGGCAGACCATCATCTATCCTACTTTATAGAGCAGACAAGCCTGCGAAACCAGTGTTCTGTGAAGGGTCACCTAGTGGTAGTTTCACTATCCTTCTACCTCTTTCTGTAGATGTCCACGAGAGTAGCACGTGACATTCGACCATACTCGCAATTTTCAAAATTCTCTTTCACAGGATCTGTGTAATAATAATCTGCCATTTATTAAAGTCGCTTGTTTAAATGTACTGTCCCATTTGCAGCTCATACTGGTATGTGGATCTCAAGGACACGCCGAAATATCGCAGGAGTAATCTGTTGTAGTTGCTACATAATTCTTTATTACAAATCATAAAGCTTTTATCAAATTCCAATCATAACAATAATACAAAGGCGACTGCCTTATAAAGCTACATAACTTTAACAAATGACATAAACAAATTTCTTTAAGTAGAACAATGCCCATAAAACCTGAAAAATTGGATGTGTACTAACTCAGGTAAATTTCTTTACTTAAATGAAACTAATGTCCACACGATTCCTATCAGAACTCTAATTACATCCACCGCAAAGAAAATACATTAAGTCCAATACACAGATCTTGCAACATTTGGCTAGTCAACTTTCCTTAAATAGAACAATTTCATAAAAGCTTTATTAGTAAAAACAAGAACCACTTCCACAACTAAGAAGGTGCATTAATTTCACCAAACATTTTTTTAAAGTTTGGTTAACCATGTTGATTAATGAAAAATATTCAGTAAACCATTGCTACTAGAACAGAACAATATGACGAATAGCCCCTAAAATGAGGCTGCTTCGAGAACAATAAAAGGTTCAAATGGCTGTGAGCACTATGGGGCTTGACATCTGAGGCCATCAGTCCCCTAGACTTAAACCTACTTAAACCTAACTAACTTAAGGAGATCACACACATCCATGCCCAAGGCAGGATTCGAACCTGCGACCGTAGCGGTCGCGCGGTTCCAGACTGAAGCCCCTAGAATCGCTCGGACACAGTGGGCATCCGAGAGCCCTTCAATTCTGTATATTAATCAGACTGGCGCGAGAATACCAATGGATTTTAACCAATACAAGTGATCCACGAGGCAGAAAATGAAATAGAAATGTACTCAACTTTGCACTGCAGTTAAAACTTCAGACACCATAACTTTTCACCGGAAGGATGGAATCACAAAACAGTAACCACATAACCAGATATGCAAGGGCGGCGCGGGAGGGGGGGGGGGGGGGGGGGTTGGCAGGGCCTCTAACATCACTCTGGCACTGTGGTACTCGGCTCATGGTTTGCTCGCATCGACCACTGCCAATGATCCGCAACATAAAACACATCAGCGGCAGACAATATTCTGAGGCAAGAGATACACAATCTTATCAAGAGATCAATAACTTTCAATGATATACGTCACAACTAAATGCAAGCAGAATTACCCTCCGTGAGTTTCTTGGCCAGTCACGGCCCTTGAAATTTGAAGAACCAATTGCTTAAAACCACCAATACAGTAATGGCCTAGAAGTTAAAAAGACACACAATTATCTCGGCGCACATTTAAACGCCCGACTACAATAATGAACTACAAGGTAGAACGGGAGAAATATCCCGGTGTGGCTTGGAACGCCAGACACCAACTTACGCACTACTTACTACTTGTTGCACTTCTAGATACGTATTTAGCCATACTTCGTGTCTGTTGGGTGTAGCTACACTTCCTTAACTGCCGTCTAGGTATCAAAGCACGACACCGAATTGAGTGTTGAACAACTAGAACAGTCTCAAATTGTCTTAGTACAGTGGAATATTCAGTTAAGATGCACACAACCCACCGAACCAACGCGACGACTCCAGTTCATTCGGCCTGTGTAGCTTGTAACAGACTCGACGGAACTTGTCCTTCCAATCTCCAGGAAAACCGCATCACCATGGGCAATGGATTTGCCTTGCACGATTAAACACGTCGTAGCGGCTGGCCACGCTCCTTCGTGATGCCGACTCGGCCTCTCGGCTTGCTACATACGTACACAGTCTGACATCACTCCACCTCACACCGCGGATACCCGCACCCGCCCCTGGTAGACCGCACACGCTGCCGTTAAATCCCGCGGCCAAAGATGTGAAGAAGACAAATAAGCATCGAAGTCGACTCAAAGATCAAAATGACAATCGATGGAAACTGGCGCCAGAAACGCACCAGCTCACATATACTTGCTATCGTGATCTCCTGTCAGTGTCTGCTTCTCTCACATACTTTTGTTACCGCGTCACGTGCCCGCAGCGCCGCCGGGCCGCATCCAACTGCGCGGTGGACAGTGGTCATAACGTTTTGGCTCATCAATCTATACCTATAGTAATTTTTTTTGGGGGGGGGGGGTTAATGACTGTGTTACTAAGGGGTACTCAGTGGATGACACCAAAAATTACGCAGTGTTGGGTAATGTGTTGCCACTGGATTGTGTGAGGCAGAAAAGGATAGAGAGAGAGGGGGTAAATAAACTGGAGGACAGAGTGCCTTGGGTAGCGTCCATGGTGACGTGACATTGTCTCAATCAGCTCTGGAGACGGCCATTGGTCGACCCTACAAGGCAATATCTATTATTGTTATTATTTGCTTCGAGACCCTTAGGATCACGCAAAGCATTCTGCCTCATTTGAGCGTTCTTTCTGATCTTCCACGATTCTCCCCTTTTTTCTCTATGGAGTCTCTTTGTATCTTCAGTACACTTTGTCCCTGGTTTCTTTGGAACTTCATTCTCTGACTTCACATTCCACTTGTGTATCTTGTCCCTGTATACATTTCTGTCTTCAGTTTCTATTGGATCAATTTCTGCTGCTTCTAGGTCCAGTTTGACTTGTGTGATCCATGGTATTGTTGATCTGACATATGTTGGTATTCTCTTGGTCAGTCGTTTTGGTGATAGCCTGATGATGTGCCCATAGAACTTCAACCTTCTTTTTCTGACATCTGCTGCTATGTTTGACATCTTCTCTGTGGTTTCCCGAGAGTGTAATCTGTATACCTCTTCTGTCAGCTTTGGGCCGAGAATTTTCCTTTCTTCCTTCAGTATGCTTTCCGTGTCACTTTTTGAATGGAGTGTTAGTGCCTCACTTGCATACGGTATTTCAGGCTTGATTACTGTGTTGTAGTGTCTGACTTTTGTGTGAATGAACATGCATTTTCTATTACATAAGTGCTGTTCTTGTCGAACACTCTCTTCATTTTTTGTAGTCGAGCCTTCTGTGTGATCTTTTCTCCTCCTGTAGGTTCAAGGATTTCAAATAGATACTTGAAGTGTGCAACTCTGTTTATTTTGCCGAATTTTGTGTCTAATTTTGTTATGTTTCATTTTGTGGAGAAAAATTCAGACTTCTCGAAAGAGATTTGCAGTCCGACTTTTTCAACGCATTCTTTTAGTGCCTCTATTTGTTTGGTTGCTGTTGCGTCATTGTCTGATAGTAAGGCTGGGTTATCTGCGAAAGCTAGGTTTTATATTTCTATTTTGTCGCGGCATCTTCCTAGTCTTGTTGGTTTCCAGTGACCTTGAGTGTTCAGTTGTTTTTCCCACTCCCTCATTTCTTTGTCCAGCACTAGGTTGAATAACGGCATCCAGAGTGGGCGGCTTCCTGGTCAGGGTCTGTTCACCCAGAGTGTGCGGCTGTAAATGGATGTTGCAGTAACTAACAATCCTTGGTTCTAACCTCCCAGTGGAAACACAGGACCATAGGCCACAAGACGGAGGGGTCTGATTAGCCCAAAGCTCTAAACACAAGGAAGCACTTTCCTATCATGCGTCTAGGTAACAAAGATGCGGTTGGAAAGGGATGGCAGAGTTGAGCGGTTGCGTGTAGAGCGTACAGTCCGCTGACAATGAGAGAATATGCTTTATCTGTTAAATTGTGGCACTGTTTAGACTTTGTCAAATGTAAGTGTCACTGTTTAGTGCGGTACGCGAGTGTAAAACAATTGTAATATGCAAACGGTACAGATGGATGATAACTGAAAATATTGTTGACCTGTCTGTGACATGTCATCGTCACAGACATAGACATATTTTATTTCAACATGCCTTGAGAATGACTACAAACGCCGTGCGGTTCTAGTCGCTACCGTCTGGAGCCGAGCGACCGCTACGGTCGCAGGTTCGAATCCTGCCTCGGGCATGGATGTGTGTGATGTCCTTAGGTTAGTTAGGTTTAAGTAGTTCTAAGTCTAGGGGACTGATGACCTCAGAAGTTAAGTCGCACAGTGCTCAGAGCGATTTGAACCATTTGACTACAAACCCGATATCATGATTGTGGAACAAAAATTAAATTAACAGTCAAATGGCGGAAATTTCTTTGAAAAAATTCTGTAAGACTGCTCCTCTACTACGAAGAAAGGAACAAAGGAAATTACTAGAATTAAAAATTGCATCCCTTCAAAGACTCTGCTCGCTATTACTCGACCATTAACTCATCGTCTGGAGAAAATGCAGTACCTGCATCGAGATATGATGGACGTGCGTGTCTCCACCAGTAACCTCGCCGATTTCAGACGATCTATCACCAGTAGGCTCTGTGACCGATCTTGCTGTTCCAAGGGAAAATGAGTGAGGGTGTTTGGAGACCAGCATGACATCTCACCCCACCCTTTGGATACACGCCGCAATGATTAGCAAACTGGACTCGCAGTCGGGAGGACGACAGTTCAGCCCCACTTCCGGCATTGTCGCAGTGGTAACACCGGTTCCCGTAAGCTCACCGAAGTTAAGCGCTGTCGGGCTAGGCTAGGACTTGGATGGGTGACCATCCGGTCTGCTGAGTGCTGTCGGCAAGCGGGGCGCACTCAGCCGTTGTTAGGCGAACTGAGGAGCTCGTTGACTGAGAAGTAGCGGCTCCGGTCTCAGAAACTGACATACGGCAGGGAGAGCGGTGTGCTGACCACATGCCACTCCATATCCGCATCCAGTTAGGCCTATAGGCTGAGGATGACACGGCAGCCGGTCGGTACATTGGGCGTTCATGGCCTGTTTGGGAGGAGTTTAGTTTTCATTAAATCCCTAAATCACTACAGAGAAATGCCAGGATTGTCCCTTTCAAAGGACACGACCGATTTCCTTCCCAGCCCTTTCCTAATCCGATCTTGTGCCCGTTTCTAATGACAGAGTTGCCGACGGGTCGTTAAACACTAATCTCCTCCCCCTAGAATACACGCCTGCCTGACGTCAGAGATGCAAATGCAGTTTTTTTTTACTGTTTACTGTTTCAGCTCAAGCCTATCACTCGTGCTTTGGAATCTGGAGAGGAAAGTGCCAAACTTACTAATCCAAAAAGTTATTTTATTAGTACTGTTAACGTCCCAGCCTCGATTTCCTCTTTAATATATGAAGGGCTCGTTTCAATAGTGGTACAAGTCCATTTTTGTTCATTCTGAGACACAGAGTCCTAAAGTTAAATGAGCGCTGAAAAATCTGCAGTTGAGATACCAGAAATATTCATGCTTATGGCTTCTTGCTAGAGATGAACCTTTCTTTCTGTTTGTTTGGATCATTAATTTCAGCAGCGTTATAGGCAGAAAAGTGGAGGTAATGGACTTGTACCACTATTGAAATAAGCCCTTCATATGTCTTACAGATTTTCCTTTCAGAATCAATAAACTAGGGTGGGGCACTATTCTGAGATTTTGCATTCTACAGTCTACATCGTTCCAAACAGAGGCACTAAGTGCAACGAAAGTTATGAGTATGTATACACAGCGTGAACCAAAACGTCACCGCCGTACTCCTGAATTTTGTGGCCCGGGGATTTGGCGAGCTCTGCCCACAGTGTGTTGAACTTCCAACTCTCCTGGTTACTTCGGCAAGACGCGGCCTGCGTTCCTAGAACTTGCCTTGTCCGACAGCTTTAACAGAAGTGTCGAGAAGCCGACCTTTCACGCGCTCGGCCTCTCGGTTGAGAAACGGAAACGCGAAACTTGAGAGAACTTAGGTTTTGTTCCCACCGTGTTGCTGCCCCGGCAACACGGAGACAATTTAGCGAGCCCTGATTACCGGTGAACTCTGACGTTGAGCTGAATTAAGAGGAGGCGGGAGGCGCACACGCGTGCCTCACTTGTGGAGTGGCAACTGGAACCCAACCAAGTCTCGTTCTCGTTGGTCGCCGTGTGGAGAGAAACGGCTGCATGCACTCGGCCATGCGGCGTACTTTTGCTCCAGAATTCTGGTACACTTTCAGTATTCTTTCCGGATAAAATCTGAACAGAAATTCGATCTCTCGACGGTTACCACCACTGTAATCCTCAGGGACATCTGACTATCTTGTTGTAAGAGATCGTGTCGATGTCTGCGGTGTTAGCGACGTCCGGTGGAACTAAAGTAATTTGGCGAATTTCTCACTAGGCTCTCAATGTTCAGGAGCTGTTGCCATACACCGATAAGAAGTGAAACTTTATTAAATTGGCATAAGTAATTCACGAACATATTCCTCCGATTCAATATTAGAAGGCATACTAAAAAGTCGATTTCCCTCTAGCATCAACCTTTCACATTCTCTGTATGCCGCAGCACAAATTTGGTTTAATCGTAAGATGTAAGACATCGAGCTAATACTAAAACAGTAAAACCGATGCCTGTACACTGAAAATATTTGTCAAAAAATGATTGCTGGTCATGTTATTCTTTCAAGTCGTTAATGAATTGATCACACCGCATGTTGCCGGCCGCGGTGGCTTAGCGGCTCTAGTCGCTTCAGTCTGGAGCTGCACGACCGCTACGGTCGCAGGTTCGAATCCTGCCTCGGGCATGGATGTGTGTGATGTCCTTAGGTTAGTTAGGTTTAAGTAGTTCTAAGTTCTAGGGGACTGATGACCTCCGATGTTAGGTCCAATAGTGCTCAGAGCCATTTGAACACCGCGTGTTTTCTTTGACGCCAGTGTGCTTACGGAACCGAACTGTGTATCCCAGAATTTGTCCCTTTTACGAGACGATTTTCTGTTTAAATAAATCCCTACCAAATGAGAAATAAGTCATCTCACCTTGCAGTGGCTTACGGCGTGTGCAGTCAAGTCCATTTAAAATGCGAGGTCAACAATTCATTCCGCACGTTCTAATTTTCGTTCCTGCTGCTCTTTTTCCTTCATAGATTCAACAATAGTGAGTTTTAAATCGAAAATCGTTCCGCCGGTTGACTTAACCAACATACTTTGCATTAATATACACTCCTGGAAATGGAAAAAAGAACACATTGACACCGGTGTGTCAGACCCACCATACTTGCTGCGGACACTGCGAGAGGGCTGTACAAGCAATGATCACACGCACGGCACAGCGGACACACCAGGAACCGCGGTGTTGGCCGTCGAATGGCGCTAGCTGCGCAGCACTTGTGCACCGCCGCCGTCAGTGTCAGCCAGTTTGCCGTGGCATACGGAGCTCCATCGCAGTCTTTAACACTGGTAGCATGCCGCGACAGCGTGGACGTGAACCGTATGTGCAGTTGACGGACTTTGAGCGAGGGCGTATAGTGGGCATGCGGGAGGCCGGGTGGACGTACCGCCGAATTGCTCAACACGTGGGGCGTGAGGTCTCCACAGTACATCGATGTTGTCGCCAGTGGTCGGCGAAAGGTGCACGTGCCCGTCGACCTGGGACCGGACCGCAGCGACGCACGGATGCTCGCCAAGACCGTAGGATCCTACGCAGTGCCGTAGGGGACCGCACCGCCACTTCCCAGCAAATTAGGGACACTGTTGCTCCTGGGGTATCGGCGAGGACCATTCGCAACCGTCTCCATGAAGCTGGGCTACGGTCCCGCACACCGTTAGGCCGTCTTCCGCTCACGCCCCAACATCGTGCAGCCCGCCTCCAGTGGTGTCGCGACAGGCGTGAATGGAGGGACGAATGGAGACGTGTCGTCTTCAGCGATGAGAGTCGCTTCTGCCTTGATGCCAATGATGGTCGTATGCGTGTTTGGCGCCGTGCAGGTGAGCGCCACAATCAGGACTGCATACGACCGAGGCACACAGGGCCAACACCCGGCATCATGGTGTGGGGAGCGATCTCCTACACTGGCCGTACACCACTGGTGATCGTCGAGGGGACGGTACATCCAAACCGTCATCGAACCCATCGTTCTACCATTCCTAGACCGGCAAGGGAACTTGCTGTTCCAACAGGACAATGCACGTCCGCATGTATCCCGTGCCACCCAACGTGCTCTAGAAGGTGTAAGTCAACTACCCTGGCCAGCAAGATCTCCGGATCTGTCCCCCATTGAGCATGTTTGGGACTGGATGAAGCGTCGTCTCACGCGGTCTGCACGTCCAGCACGAACGCTGGTCCAACTGAGGCGCCAGGTGGAAATGGCATGGCAAGCCGTTCCACAGGACTACATCCAGCATCTCTACGATCGTCTCCATGGGAGAATAGCAGCCTGCATTGCTGCGAAAGGTGGATATACACTGTACTAGTGGCGACATTGTGCATGCTCTGTTGCCTGTGTCTATGTGCCTGTGGTTCTGTCAGTGTGATCATGTGATGTATCTGACCCCAGGAATGTGTCAATAAAGTTTCCCCTTCCTGGGACAATGAATTCACGGTGTTCTTATTTCAATTTCCAGGAGTGTATAAAGTCTCCGTACTCTGCATTCAGTTATAGCGAAAACTGTTGCAACTGACAGCAGAATAATACGTGCGACTTCAGAAATTTCAATATTCGTACCACCAGTTTCTTCATGTTCTCCGTGCCTGACGTAAGGAACAGCGTGTCACGTATGTCGACCGAGCAATGCAGAGACAGGCTGAGCTTCAACCCGCACGTAGCCCGACAATGGGCTCGTTTGCGGTTTGCCACGCTATGGCTGGTCCTGAAATACGAGATGTTCGTTCAGATCAGTATCGCAAAATATCAGCAGCTGAACTAATATAAGCCGTTTCAATGTTTGGAGTAGGGGCACTGGTTGCTTCTATTGAAAATTCTAATGCTTTGGTGTTAGGAGTGGTGGTGCCAGGTTGTGGGGTATGCAACAACATTCAGGAAATATTTACATTAATCACATAAAATCATAAGTGACAAATCATTATCAAGAGGCTCCTTCCACCAGCATCCTCCACCTCTCCAAGCCCAAGTTAACATTCCAATACAATACTTAGCTTCTAGTAATCTCAATACACAGTCATTAAAATAATATACACAACAGAATTTGTTAGTCAATAAACTACGAAATTTGATCCTCACATTAGCCAGCTGCCAAAGGCACACTTAAAATATCCAAAAACTTCAAATCTGTGGCATCATTTTCATTTAGTTGTTTTAAACAGTTCTGTAACACATATTACACAGATAAATCGTTCCAAAGAAAGTTAACCTCAAACAGTAATCGGCAGAGGTTTTAAGAGACACAGTATAGTCAAAATAGGACCACACAAAAAAAAATTAGCAGTACTTATGGGTACCAACTATCACTGATGGGCTTCGAAATAAACACAATTACTGCTATTCAAGTGGCGTCTTAAGTTAACGTGGAACTTACGACAACTAGGCAGTAATGAATAGGAAACATCTGAGCAAATAAAGGACAAAATGGTTCAAATGGCTCTGAGCACTATGCGACTTAACATCTGAGGTCATCAGTCCCCTAGAACTTAGAACTACGTAAACCTAACCAACGTAAGGACATCACAGACATCCACGCCCGAAGCCGGATTTGAACCTGCGACCGTAGCAGTCGCGCGGTTCCGGGCTGAAGCGCCAAATAAAGGACACGATGACGTTTAAAAAAAATGGTTCAAATGGCTCTGAGCACTATGGGACTTAACATCTAAGGTCATCAGTCTCCTAGAACTTAGAACTACTTAAACCTAACTAACCTAAGGACATCACACAACACCCAGCCATCACGAGGCAGAGAAAATCCCTGACCCCGCCGCCGGCCGGAGTGGCCGAGCGGTTAAAGGCGCTACAGTCTGGAACCGCACGACCGCTACGGTCGCAGGTTCGAATCCTGCCTCGGGCATGGATGTGTGTGATGTCCTTAGGTTAGTTAGGTTTAAGTAGTTCTAAGTTCTAGGGGACTTATGACCACAGCAGTTGAGTCCCATAGTGCTCAGAGCCATTTGAACCTGACCCCGCCGGGAATCGAACCCAGGAACCCGAGCGTGGGAAGCGAGAACGCTACCGCACGACCACGAGATGCGGGCTGACGTTTAAAGTTATCAATAGTGAAGTTTACAGGCCGTCCATAACCGAATGCCTCTACTCTTAACAAGTTCCTACCAAGCCGTGAACATAATAAACTTGATCTCCATTTCACGCAAGCCAAATTGGGCCCACACCGAGTCAAGACAGTATGCTGGTGGCAGATTTGGTTAGTAAGAGCAACTCGCCGGCTGGTCGAAGCACGTACTGCTCTCTTTCCACGGGCCACCGGTGTGATGACTGACGATTTTTTCTTGCTGGGCGCTCCACAGGGAAGATTTAAGATCGAAGAGATGAGTCTCTGGAGCGGTCCTCGAAGCGCCGCCCCCTCAGTTGCTGTGGCGAGCCTGTATTATCTGGTGGCGCGCCCAGGAGGCGGCGGAGCCGTTCGGCGGCTGTTCAAACCGGCTCTAAAACGTGAAGGGATTGAATCGTCACAAATACAAATGACTGGAGATGAAAGCGCTATATTAGAAAAATTGCGCCTCAAATTGATGTTGGCGTAAATCGCGAGCATTTAGCGTCTATAAAGTGCATGTTATGTAACAGTCCACGCCAGATGCTGTCTTTCCCAGCATAGTTAATCTGAAAAGAAAGTACTTTACGAAACATGGTATGCAACTCATTAAAAGTCAACCTGAGCGTTAGTGATTCTTAAAGTCTTAGGATTAAATATAAAAAAAGCATTGTGCGAAATATTGACGATATTCATACAAAAATATTGCTCTACACATGAATAAATAAATCACGGCTCAAAGTAATTAAATGTAAAACGAAGGTACCGGTAAGTGATAATCGTATTTCCTATAATGACATATCCAGTTTCTTCTTTCTCTTATCGAGGTTGTATATCACTTGGAATGGTGTCCTGCATACTGAACGACGAATGGATAAGAAGGTTAATACATTTAGTCATCTTTGAATGGCTAAAACAAAGTTATCAATCTAATTCAACTTACAGAGCAGCATACTTATTTTACTTTTTGAACTTGTAAACATTAATAAGTGATAATCTAATAATTGTTATAAGATTTAATGTGAGTTAATAAACCTGCAAACTTGCCTGTCCTGTTGAATTCCTCAGGCTGTTTCGATTATCTTTAAAGCGCATAATGACCTGTCTGCTGTGGCTGTAGCTTCAGGAAGTGCGACCTGTATCTTCAGAAGGTTGTTCATATTTGGATACATGTCTTCGTTGCATAACTGTTGTACTTCCACGGCAGATCTACACCTGCGTATACGTCTCTACTCTACATCAACACTCCGCAAGCCACCTGATGTGTGGTGGAGGTTACTTATGGTACCACGAACTGTCCCCCCCCCCCCCTTTCCTATTCCATTCACGAATGGTGCGTGGGAAAAATTACTATCGGTAAGCTTCTCTATTAGCTCTAATTCTGGAATGTACTTTGTTCTGAAAAATTGAGAGAGACGTGCGTGAAACTCTTTCCGGGAAGTGCTCTCTCGAAATTTCAATAGTATACCTTTCCTTGATGCACAACCTCTCTTGTAGCGTCTGCCACTGAAGTCCTTTGAGCACTGCCCTAAACGATCCTGTAACGAACCGCGCCACACTTCGGTGGATCTTCTCTCTCTCTCTCTCTCTCTCTCTCTCTTCCTCCTATCAGTTTTACCTGGTACCCGTACTCACGTACTCACAGATGCTATCACAGCCTTATGACTGTTGCTTATGCACTCTTCTACGTTAACTGATTCGAGAAGTTTGAGTACGTTTTTTTTATAGGGGTGTAAGAAGTTACCTTCATGAATTGCTTCTGTTCAATTGTGTGTGAAATCTTATGGGACTTAACTGCCAAGGTCATCAGTCCCTAAGCTTACACACTACTTAACCTAAAGTATCCTAAGGACACACACACACACACACACACACACACACACACACACACACACACACACACACACACACACACACACACACACACCCATGCCCGAGGGAGGACTCGAACCTCCGCCGGGACCAGCCGCACAGTCCATGACTGCAGCGCCTTAGACCGCTCGGGATTGGTTCTGTAACTATCTGCACGAAGCAATTTTCTCCCAAGACATTCAGAATAATGTCACACGAATCCCTTTCTCTGCCATCAGTTCTGATAGTATGACTCTCCCAATCTATATCTGGCAAGTTGAACCAACTTGCATACAACGGCATGATCAGAAAACATGTTCAAGAAATTTTACAAGTTCTCTCTGAAGCTATCTACATTATGGCTCCTGACGTAAGTGGTCTATAAAAGCCTCCAATTACCATTTTTGAAACATCTTAGGTACTAAACTTCATTCATATTAATTCACATCGACAATCCATGATAACCTCGCTATGTATCATCGAATTCCTAGCTACAATTATTACACCGCTAACATTGACGATTAACCTGTCCTCACGATAAATATTCTGAATTTAGGATTCCATTGCTATTTATTTTCGGTTTCAGCCAACTTTCTGTTCCTAATACTATTTGGGCCTTATAACCTTCAATAAGCGATACTACACTACTGGCCATTAAAACTGCTACACCACGAAGATGACGTGCTACAGACGCGACATTTAACCGACAGGAAGAAGATGCTGTGACATGCAAATGATGAGCTTTTCAGAGCATTCACATAAGGTTGGCACCGGTGGCGACACCTACAACGTGCTGACATGAGGAAAGTTTCCAACCGATTTCTCATACACAAACAGCAGTTGACCGGCGTTGCCTGGTGAAACGTTGACGTGATGCCTCGTGTAAGGAGGAGAAAGGAGTACCATCACGTTTCCGACTATTATAAAGGTCGGATTATAGCCTATCACGATTGCGGTTTATCGTATCGCAACATTGCTGCTCGCGTTGGTCGAGAACCAATGACTGTTAGCAGCATATGGAATCGGTGGGTTCAGGAGGGTATGTAATACGGAACGTCGTGCTGGATCCCAACGACCTCGTATCACTAGCAGTCGAGATGACAGGCATCTTATCCGCATGGATGTAACGGATCGTGCAGCCACGTCTCGATCCCTGAGTCAACAGATGGGAACGTTTGCAAGACAACAACCATCTGCACGAACAGTTCGACGACGTTTGCAGCAGCATGGACTATCAGCTCGGAGAACATGGCTGCTGTTAATCTTAACGTTACATCACAGACAGGACCGCATGCGATGTTGTACTCAACGACGAACCTGGGTTCACGAATGGCAAAACGTCATTTTTTCGGATGGATCCAGGTCTGCTTACAGCATTTTGATGGTGGCATCCGTGTTTGGCGACATCGCGGTGAACACACATAGGTAGCGTGTATTCGTCATCGCCATACTGGCGTATCACGCAGCGTGATGGTGTGGGGTGCCATTGGTTACACGTCTCGGTCACCTCTTGTTCGCATTGACGGCACTTTGAACAGTGGACTTTACATTTCAGATGTGTTACGACCCGTGGCTCTGCCCCTCTTTCGATCCCTGCGAAACCTTACATTTCAGCAGGATAATTCACGACCGCATATTGCAGGTCCTGTACGGGCATTTCTGGATACAGAAAATGTTCGACTGCTGCCCTGGCCAGCACATTCTCCAGATCTCTCACCAACTGAAAACGTGTGGTCGATGGTGGCCGAGCAACTGGCTCGTCGCAATACGCAAGTCACTACTCTTGATGAACTGTGGTATCGTGTTGAACCTGCATGGGCAGCTGCCCCTGTATACGCCATCCAAGCTCTGTTTGACTCAATGCCCAGGCGTATCAATAGCGTTATTACGGCCAGAGGTGGTTGTTCTGGGTACTGATTTCTCAGGATCTATGCACCCGAATTGCGTGAAAATGTAATCACATGTTAGTTCTAGTATAATATATTTGTGCAATGAATACCCGTTTATCATCTGCATTTCTTCTTGGTGTAGCATGTTTAATGGCCAGTAGTGTAATTTTGAGACCTTATCATGGGGCCCCTGCAGTTTACTAATATCATATTAACCTCGCTAAGTTCCTTCCCCATAAATGTAATTAAACTCCACACTCTAAACTCCATTGTACTATTCAACTACAGGCCTTGAACTCTCCCCATGCATCACTATTAAGAGTACTTCACTGGGTGAAATCGAAATCAGTTAAGAAAATCCTGAAAGCACTTTCTTATGATGTGCAAGCTTTGTTATAGTAGAATGTAGAAATGAGATGAAGACCACCCCTCAGTACTTCTCTTCAGGGCCATGCATCAGGTCTGTCTTTTGGGATTTTTATCCCCTGCGGAGCGAAGACTGAGATGTTCAGCTGTTGCCCAATTTTATTTGCTGCAAAAACATTCCTCAAAATTTTTGTAGCACCTGACCTCCATTTCCAGTTCTTCTCTAGAGTCTCAAGTTATTTCTATGGCTTCTCTCAAACACAGTGTTGGTTTCCGAAGTCGTATTTTCACTCTTTATTGCTACAGCTGTGAGATCACTGAAGTTGGTAGCAGTCGTAAAAGAAGACTGCCCACACGAAGTGTATCAACCGAGCGACGTGCCGCAGTGGTGACCACACTGGACTTGCATTCTGGAGGACGATGGTTTCCAACCCGCGTCCGGCCATCCATATTTAGATTTTCCGTGGTTTCCCTAAATCGCTCCAGGCAAATGCCAGGATGATTCCTTTGAAAGGGGAAGGGCGATTCGCTTCCCCATCCTTCACATTATACGAGCTTGTGCACTGTCTCTTGTGACCTCGATTTCGACGGAACGTTAAACCCAGTTTCCTTCCTTCTTCCTTGAAAGTGTATCGACGTCTACCGATAACAGGTTGGGCGCCAATGCCCAACGTAGCGTCGGCGTCTTGTAGTCCTCGTTCGTTGCTGCTGCCTGACTTTGTAATCTAACAGTTACTGGAAGTGTTAACAGGAAAATTTAATCTCATGTCCATTAGAACTAAAATTTGCCATATTTTAACATGAGCGACTTTAAACCCACTTTTTTCAAACACCTTCATGGCTCCGGGTACGGGGATGTCGAGCCTCCCCGCCTCCTCCTGCCAGCATCAATGCCTCTTTTCTTCTTCCTGAGTTCCTCGCTCGTGTAGGCTTCAGGATTTAGCCGCCTTACTCACAGCTGCTCGGAATAGTGGAGTGGTGAGGGAAGCCAGGGCGCTAAGCAGACTCGGTTGCAATCGCAAAGTGTGTGTCTTGGCTGATGTTCCGGCGTAATGACAAGCGCTGGCACGACGATGAAGAACGGAAGATCAGAGAAGGCCGTGAGACGACGTCAGTCAATAGTACTCTGACTAGGACGACAGCAAGACAGGAGCGACATCTACATGAAGAAAATATAAGCGCCGTGCCGCCTAGCTGCGGCAAGAGTAGAAGACTAGCCGGTTATACCGGAGCCAAGGTAGCCCCTGCGGGCCGGCAACCCATATAACATCACTGTGGACGAGGTTGTCTATGCCGGAAGGCGTACCCAAAAGCACAAGGGTAAACACCGGCTATTAACACACAAGATAATGGAAACCGACGTTCCGAGAACTACTTCCTGCAAGGGGAGCTCGAGCCACGGCCAACAGGAAGTATCACTTCGCCGAAATCTGATTGGTTGGAGACAGCTATTTAGGGGCTAGAACCAGGTCCAAAGTTCACTTCACGCCGGATGCCGACCTCGATAACTGCAACCGTCGAAGATTACGTCTTCGTCTCGAAATTTGACTGTGACTAGTGTGTGTGTGTGTGTGTGTGTGTGTGTGTGTGTGTGTGTGTGTGTGTGTGTGTGTTACCACGAACCTTTGTGGAAAATAAGAAGCGATCTTTTCTTTGCATCAATTAGGAGACTTTTTTCCTTATTGTTACATTTCGTTTGTACGTACAGTCATCAGCCTTTTGAACTTTCATCAATAAAAGTTGTGTTTTGAAAAATTGTGAATTGTCAGTCACAACATAGGCGTCATACAAACGCTACAGCAGTGACTTATGGACTGAATTCTTTTGATTGCATTGAAATTGTATATATCAAAGGACATTGGTTGTTTGCATGTCACCATTTAAATCCGACACACCTGGGTGAATACACAAAGTTAAGTATTGTCATTTTAACTTACTGTAAGAAATTCCATAAACATGATTTGCTTGAATTGTTGTATATCGGTCAGAGAAAACAGTTTCCTAGCCACCCTATATTGGACGAGTGGGCAGGATACTACAGCCAAGCTTAGTTTACATAGCTGGGTTTACACGGTTGGCTGAATTAGTGAGGCAGCTAGCCTCACACACAGGATGAAACAACAACTCGCAATCTGCAGCACTGCATGCGGAGCAGATCGCGGTCCACTGGTCTGGACACAAGTTGAAAGCTTCAGGCAGATACTTTGACAATTCTGCGACATTCTTGGAGGAGGATTTCCTCACTTCTGCTATCGCGAGGATGATAACAGAGGGGTTGCCCCTGAATAAGTCACTCGTGCAGCAGTTACTCTAGTAGCTGAGTACATGCAGGAGGTACATATATTTCTAGGTTATTATATTGTGTCCAGGGAGATGGAGAACGCTACAGACATTTATTGCAAGTATTTAACATCAATATATTTATTTACACTACATTTAAAACAGTGTATGTTCTAAATATGTGGTTCTCATATGTCAGTGAATTGTCAGTATAGGACTACTGATCACAGCCTCAGTCACTGTCAATAGCATCGAACTAGTATATAGTTGTCTTACTGCGAGTATTCGGCCGAAGCTTGATGTGCAACGTTTAAAAAAGTCGCTCGAAAAAATACATTTCCATGCTGTGTCTAGAAGCGGAGACCGCGACCACCGATGGCGTCCGTAGCGGCACCGACTGGAAGACTGGACAAACTGTGTCTGGCGCTGGAGGCCTCTTTAAACCGCGTTTTTCTGGGAGCAGGAATTTTGTGCCACGCAGTATTAAAGCGCCGGCGTAGTGCGTCGTCCTCTCAACAGTGACAACACACTGAAGATGTTTTTGGACAGATCGCAATGCGTAGTGTGGCAGCACTATACGTCAGACGTGACGGACAAACTGGTTCTGGAAGAATCTAATGCGTTGTACACTAAGTTTTAATGAAGAAATTTCTGCACATCAGGTACAGTTCGTCTGCAAAATGGTAATAAAGAGTGCTAAAAAGCTAAGGTGCGTTTCATTCGCACGGAAGGTAAATTGTAATTGAAACAGTGTGAAAAACATGTTGCCAACTGTTTTTCTGCACTTCTCATAAGTCTGGAGTAAATAATCCTCTTTCTCATCGTCCATTATACGTTTCTCTATCAGTAAACCCAACAGTTTCCTTATATTTTCTCCCACGCGCTCCGTGAATACTGTAAAATATTTTAGCACTTCGATGAACTTAACAACATTTTGCTTGAACATCCTTTCCCTAACAACAGGGGTAGACTGAATAGTTAATACTCTGCCGGCTTCATTTCTTGGGGAAACACAAATGTGCAACTTATTTAAGTTCTACGTCCGTACCGACGCAAAGCCCCCATCGTCCTGGTGTGGCCCAAAATCCCTGCTCCTAGGTTAACACGTCTTCATCCGGTGAGATGTGAACGGTGCGTGCGTGCCGTGTGTGGTCCTCAAAGATACCGCAGATAATGCATAAGGAAATCACTCCATTGGTATGGTGGCTAATTAGGAGCCATAATCTGAGAAAGAGTAAGCCATACAGAAAGTGTGGGAGATCATAGGTGAATGGCAGACTGAAATCATGTATATGGTAGGGATAGAGTGGACAGCATTACAGATGGAGTATTATTGTCGCAAAGAATTTGCAATTAGCAATAATATTACAGATTGTAAATGTGAAATAATTGAGCAAAGGCGAGCATCAAAAGCTGGTAGAACTTAGTAGTCAGATGATCGCACATATCAGCTGCATCAGACGAAATCGTGGAGTTTTTCCTCGGTAAATTTCCTGTTAATGTTACTGTAACGGGGGTAGGCTTCGATTTGTCAGCACCGCATGAAAATATAACATGCTATAAATGTTGTCAGAGACAGGGATTCATCTGAGATTCTTGTATCTTTTTTGAAAATCTTAACATTTACAGAACTGCCTCTATAAACATAAATACATAAAGCGGAGTGTATGCGTGTATGTTTGGGACCTCATGGATCTACATCAGGTAAATTTGGCACAGAAACAGCAGGCATCATGAATATTATCACTGTGTCGTTTATAACCACATAGCTCCAATAGGAGTGGAGATAGCAGGCAAAATGTGTTTATTCCAGCCACTGGCTAGTGGGTTGCCCAGCATGACAGGCTTGTTGTATGGGAACAGTATCAGCTTGCCAAACCAACCTACTTTGCAGGACAGCCTACATATCAGGGGCAAGAAACTCAACATGTAGGCTGCCCTTTATGGTAGGCATGTTGTGCTGGAGTAAAACTGGCCTTCTTTGTTGTGTTTTTCATGGCAGCCCGTATTTCTGTGGCAAATAAATGATTTCCAAGCCCCTCATATGTAGCCTGACCTGCATGACAGGTGTGATGTGAGAGTAGCCACAGCCTTACTTATTGAACTGTACTGCAGGGACTATATATGCGAATGAACTGGGGACAGACTGAGGTGGACAGAGTAAGGGATGGGCAGATCGAGGGGAGGAGGAAACGGACAGGAAAAAAGTAAGTATGAGATATGAGGCATGTGTAAGGTGTAGAGTGGTATGGATAGGTAGAAAAAGAAGAGGGGGAGATGAAGATGCAGTGAAAGAGGGGAAGAGGGTATGATTAGAGGGAGGCTGATATCGCCAAACAGAGGGGGTAGGAGAAATGCGCAAAGAAAGGGGAGGGAGGAGACATAGAGACAGGGAGAGTGAGGAAGAGGAGATGTGTTCAATATACGCTGACGAAAAAACATCGCAGCTCTAAGAAGGAGTTGTGTGACATAAATGAAAGTCGGTAGGGGTGCTTCTACATCCGAAATTTCGCGCCACAGATCAGAATTGCCTGAAATACACGTTGTAACGTTTGACAGCGTTAGTTACTTTTGAAATTAGACATGGTCAGTTGATTCAAGAATGCCTTAATGGCGACAAAGACGCTATTATCAGCACGTCAATGAGTTTGTATGAGGCCATGTAATAGGACTATGAGAAGTTGAATGCTACTTATGTGATATTGAAGAAAGGCATGGCGGAATGTAGCCAATGTACATGACTGCTGTCAATGGTGGTTACTAGAATGTACAGTCCCAAGATGACCAAGCGTCGGGCTGCAACCTAGCACTTCCGAGAGGGAAGACCATCATGTATGGAGCATCGTTTAGCACCTGCAGCAACAATCTGAACGACATTCGGCATCGTTGTGACACAACAAACTGTTACAAATCGGTTATTTCCAGGACAGCTGCAACTAGTTACCCTGCAGGGTACATTCAATTTTCGACTTCAGTGGTGCCAAGCTAGAGCTCATTGGGGGGCGGGGTGGAGGTCTGTTGTGTTCTCTAGTCAAATCTGGTTCTGTCTCCGTGCCATTGATGGCCATGTGTTGGATAGAACGTGGTCAGTTGAGGTTCTGCAAGCAACCTGTCTATGTGCTACACACACTGGACCTACACGTGCAACTATGGTGTGGGGTGCATCTTCATATGACATCAGGAGCACTCTCATGTTTATCCCACAGTCATGACTGCAAATTAAACATCAATCGGGTGTTTCGACCTATTGCGCTGCCTTTTGATGAACAGTACTCCAGGGGGTGTATTCTACCAGGATAACGTTGGCACACATGCCGTTGTTCTAATCCAACTTGCTCTACGTGATGACAACATGTTACCTTGGCCTTCTCGATCACCAGATCGGTCTCCAGTCAAGCATGTGTGGGATATCATCGGACGACAACTCCAGCGCCTCCACAAATGGCTTATCTTGCGCTTACGTTAACCTATGGATTTGTAACATTAATCACTTAAATTCAGTAGCGCTCAAAAGTATTCTGACAACATAGAATTTGTTATTATTTCTCTTAACATAAAACTCTATCGGACAGTGTCTTGAATATAGTGGGCAGCAGTATAACTGCGATTATTTAAAGGTGTCAGTTTGCGACTCGTTTGTTTATACTTTGTGTTGCCGGACGAATCCGACTTTTAACGATCTAAGAAGTACCCACATAAAAAAAATGTTTTGCGCCACCCCAGTTCCCAAAACTCCTGAAGATAGACGTTGACTGTGGATACTGTATCACAGACACCGTTCCTTTGACTATTCAGAGATGTCATTAAACCCACCCAAAGATGTAGACAACCATGCATGAGCAGCGCCTATTAGACGGAGGGGGGCAGACAACAGATCACTTCCAGTCATTCCTCCAGGAAGGAGGCACACGGCTCGTGTTGTCCGTAGTTCAAACATGCCTAGACGGTCAGTACCGCGGATTGACCGCGTCCGCGTTGTTACTTTGTGCCAGGAAGGGCTCTCCACAAGGGAAGTGTCCAGGCATCTCGGAGTGAACCAAAGCGATGTTGTGCGGACGTGGGTGAGATACAGAGAGACAGGAACCGTGGATGACATGCCTCGTTCAGACCGCCCAATGGCTGCTACTGCAGTGGAAGACAACTACCTACGGATTATGGCTCGGAGGAACCCTGACAGCAACGCCACTGTGTTGATTAATACTTTTCGTGCAGCCACAGGACGTCGTTTTACGACTCAAACTGTGCGCAATAGGCTGCATGACGCCCAACTTCACTCGCGACGTCCATGGCGAGGCCCATCTTTGCAACCACGGCACCATGCAACGCGGTACAGATGGGCCCAACAACATGCCGAATGGACCGCTGAGGTTTGGCATCACGTTGTCTTCACCGATGAGTGTCGCATACGCTATCAACCAGACGTGTTTGGAGGCAATGCGGTCAGGCTGAACGCCTGACACACTGTCCAGCGAGGTGTATTTAAGTGATTATTGTTGCAAATTCGTAGATTAACGTAAGCGTAAGATAAGTCATTGCAAACGTGAAATGCTGTTGGAGGTTCCCTTCTGTTTTGGAGTGGCATTATGTGGAGCCGACGTACGCCGCTGGTGGTCATGGAAGGCACCGTAACGGCTGTACCATACGTGAATGCCATCCGATAGTGCAACCACATCTTGTGAATGACTTGCTTCAGGATAACAACATCGCTCGACTAGAGTGGCCTGCATGTTCTCCAGATATGAACCCTATCGCACATGGCTGGGATAGACTGAAAAGGGCTGTTTATGGACGATGTGACCCACCAACCATTCTGAGGGACCTGAGCCGAATTGCGGTTGAGGAATGGGACAATCCGGACCAACAGTGCCTTGATGAACTTGTGGATAGTATGGCACGACGAATACAAGCATGCATCAATGCAAGAGGACGTGCTACTGGGTATTAGAGGTGCCGGTGGGTACAGAAATCTGGACCACAGGCTATGAAGGTCTCGCTGTATGGGGGTACAACAAGCAATGTGTGGTTTTCATGAGAAATAAAAAGGGCGAAAATGATATTTATGTTGATTTCTATTCCTATTTTCTGTACAGGTTGCGGAACTCTCGGAACCGAGGTGATGCGTGTATTGATGTGCGTATTTCGACACGCAGTTTGGTCCGTGAATTCGTGGACGTTACTTGCTTCTTACTTCTGATTTCTACTGATATTTACTTGCAGTGATTATTTCAATATGTCAAACACAAGGAATATGCCAGTGACTTTTGAAACTCGTGATAAGTGCACTAAGGCAAGGACTGAAACAAACCGAAGTTGCTCGTATTTTTAAAGTTTTCAAATGCTTCAAATGGCTCTGAGCACTTTGGGACTTAACTTCTGAGGCCATCAGTCCCCTAGAACTTAGAACTACTTATACCTAATTAACCTAAGGATATCACACACATCCACGCCTGTGGCAGGATTCAAGCCTGCGACCGTAGCGGTGGCGCGTTTCCAGACTGTAGCGACTAGAACCGTTCGGCCACCCCGGCCGGCTTTTAAAGTGTCTCGTCAGCTCTTTACTGCATGGAAAAGTTGTGTAATAAATGAAAGACTGTCGAAAATAAGCCTCAAAGTGGACGTACAAAAAGAAAGAGAAAAAAACGTATCCCAAAGTCGATCATATCATGAACAAAGTTATTGCGAGTCGGCTGTAATGATGCAAAGAGAATTGAAAGAAAAATATAACGTCGATATTCACGTTTCCACTGTCAAACGATGCTTGAAACTCTTTGGAGTACACGGACGAAGACAGACGAAAAAGCCTTTGGTATCTACAAAAAACACGAAAGCACGACTTGCGTTTGGAATACGGCACAGATCATGGTCAGTTTCAGACTGGTCTAAAATACTGTGGAGTGATGAGAGAAAATTTAATATAATGTCATCTGATGGTATCAAGTACATTAGGTGTCCTGTAAATAAAATATATGATCTTCGGTACGAAGTTCCCACTGCCGAATATGGAGGTGACAGTGTGATGGCTTGGGGATGTTTTTCACGCTCCAGAGCTTGACCGCTCTTTCGAATTGAAGGTAATATCGTTCGGTTCGTTTACGAAGAAGTATTGAAGACTCAAATGCTGCCATATGCTAAACATCACATGCCAGCTGAATGGTAGATTCAACAAGATGACGATCCCGAGCACAAGTCCTAGTGCGTTACTGATTTTTTAAAACGCGGAAAAGTCAAGGTTTTATAGTGGCCAAGTCAAAGACCGGATTTGAATCTTTAGAATATCTGTGGAAAGAGTTGGATCGCAGAATAAGGATAAAAAATTATTCGAACAAAGACACTTTTTTTTGAAGCTTTCGAAAACGAATGAGATAAAATTCCGATGGATCCATTCCAAAAGCTGGTCGACTCAATGCGGGCACGGTGTGACGCTGTCGTAAAACCAAGTGATGTACCACTAAATATTGATTTTCTTATTACAGTAGATGACAATTATGTATAAAAAATGTTTTTTTCAACAATGTCAAAATACGTTTGCTCCATCATTGTCCTTATTAGAAAAAATTACGCCGTGTTATGTTGTTAACAAGGGCTACTTGGTCACTACTCTGTAGAACACTGAATATCCATGAATGAAATAAATGGCTGATATTTCATGTTTTTATTTATTTTTAATTAATCCAATTTACCTAGATAAGTGTTCTCGAAATTTTATTATTGTACATTAATTATTTTTTGGTATTGCTATTTCTTTTTCCGTCAGTGTATGTGTCGAAGGCACATGAAGATGTGGGGAAAGGTTAGTAGAAATGAATTCTCTTAAAAGTCAAAATCAAATAGTTATCAGTACTGACTTCGATGTGGGGACAAAAGGCTAAAACTAAAAAAAAAAACCTTGAACGAAGGTTTTTAGTTCTGTATGCCATGAGCAAAGTTGTCAGGGATGAGAAAATCCTGCTGCAGTTAAATGATGTATTTATTAATACATTTATGCCAACTGGCAAGATGAGAGACTTTCTTACATCTAACATGAGATCCTTATTGAGCTACACTTAATAATAATAACAATAATTACAATAATGACAACCATCAAATCATAATTACTACCATATGTGTATCGAAAATTGATCATAGCACAGAAATTGTGCCTTACACAGAAGCCTAACAACGATAATTCTTGACACAGACCATTCGCGAATGGAGCGATGGAGTGGCCAGATGGTAATGGTATCAGAAGTACTTTCCGTCTCAGATCTTAAGTTGACTTTCGCAGTATAGACGTAGATGTCTACATAACGGAAAGGCGGACGTAAAAACTACTTCTTTGGTAAAACTAGTGGATGGTTGGTTCAAATGGCTCTGAGCACTATGCGACTTAACATCTGAGGTCATTAGTCGCCTAGAACTTAGAACTAAATTAAACCTAACTAACCTAAGGACATCACACACATCCATGCCCGAGGCAGGATTCGAACCTGCGACCGTAGCGGTCGCTCGGCCCTAGACTGCAGCGCCTACAACCGCATGGCCACTCCAGCCGGCTAGTGGATGGCTCTTAAGCTTTGACATGACAACAAAAGAGACTGATTCAAAGCCGATTGTACATTCTGACCAACAATATTATATCTGTGGAAAGGAACCAAACAGGGTGGGCAAAATAAACCTAACGTGGAAATTATTTCATGCACCTTAAGATGAGGAGCCCAGCTCACATAATCTGTAATCGGGAACAGATGACATTAATTGAGCTGCCTTTTCCAGGTGACTCTACACAAGCTCGAAATGACATATTACGTCGATCACACGGAAATAAAGGTAGAATGACCTCTCAGCTGTGTCAGAGAAATGTTGCAAGTACATGGAGAGGGAACCGGTTACTGCATAAAATTTACTTACATGGTGAAAAGAGCCGCATTTTGGTGCGGAATGGCGCATCTCCCCATACAGTGCTCCACTGGGTCGTGAAGAGAGAATTAAGCTTATTACAGCTTACCTGTGTGTACACAATGCAATGCAGTCGATCTCCCCCGCTTTCCATCCGTAAAATGGAGTAGTAAGTGCGCTTAATACACGGTACAACGAAAAGCACTCACTACCGCTATTTTCATTGAACTGCCACGTAATAATGTTAGTGTGCATGTGGAAATGACGTACTGTCTCGTATTACCAATCAAATGAATCACAGAGCAACTAGTCGAGAAATTCGCCTCAAAGGATGGCATTTTGTTTTAATTATCAGTCTTTTAAAAGCGCTCTCTCTCTCTCTATCTCTCTCTGTGAATGTGTGTGTGTGTGTGTGTGTGTGTGTGTGTGTGTTTGTTTGTTTGTTTGTTTGTGTGTGTTTGTGTTCGTTTGTTTTTACGTCCCATCACGATCCTCATAGAAGAATACTAGCTGCTGCACAAACTACGCGTTATTACGGAGACTTCTGTCGTAAACTGGTAGGGCTGCTCTGAACCGTAAAGCAGCAAAGGAAGAACACCTCTATTTACGGTTTTCTCGCAAACCATAATTTAAATGGTGATTACGAAACGTCGCAGTTAGGCACGTGGTAAAAATATCGGAATATCTCGAGTTATGTATACTTCGTATTGTTTCTTTCCATTATTTGTGACTGGCTTACTGAATTCCTGTTTTAAATTCGTGTTGTCAGTTATATTTCAAAATTATTGTAAATTGCAAAATTTGCTTTTCAAGGACGTAATATTTGGAGGTTCGATTTGGAGTAGCTTCTATTATTACGTCATCTAGAAGCTGGAGGATCACCTAATTTTCCTAGAATATTCGAGAAGGTGTCACGTGTGCTGAGCAGAACGTTAAGTAATAAGGTATTCGAATTTTTCTTGGATAGTTAATAGTGTTAAATCCGTTGTTCCCCTCAACCCTACCAGTCTGCGATTCACCAAAATGCGTTTTTTGTACTTACACTACGTGGCATTTCGCGATGTGAACTAAGGTTGAAAACAAAAGCCCGTTGGCATCAGATCATGTCGAAGATGCCACAACGTGTACACGAAACAATCACGGCATCTACACTCCTGGAAATTGAAATAAGAACACCGTGAATTCATTGTCCCAGGAAGGGGAAACTTTATTGACACATGCCACCTAGAATAACTCCGAAAGTATGATAGGAGTTGAAAAGGTTGTGGGACAAAAATTGCATGGGGCAACAGGGGCCATAATATGACGTTGGTTTTTTGTTGTTAGGTGGGGTCGCTTCAGAGATATGAAGGTCACCATTTTTTTTTAATGGGATGCTATAGTTTGCTACTTATTTTCTGACAGAGGCTATCGAGGTGAATCCAATGAAGTGTAACAATAAGGTCTTTGGAGGTTAACGAAGGTCACAAAGGTGGCATGAACGTCCCTTTACAAAAGGTGTTCGAAGTGATGAGCATTGGTATCAATGCTGTGCTGCAATCTTCTTATCATGGACTGCGTGTTATTCCTTATCACATGGGCACTTATCGAAGCACATGCTCTGACAATTCTCTCTCGCATATCTTCAGGTGTAGTTGGAACGTCTTTATAAACAATGTCTTTTACGAACACCCACATGAAAAAATCCAGAGGCGTCAAGTCTGACGAACGAGCCGGCCACGACACACTTCCTCCGCGTCCAATGCAACTAATTGGGAATTGTCTCTGCAACTCATTTCTAGTCATCAGCGAAAAATGTGCCAGACACCCATCGTGTTGATACCACATTCTGTTCCCTGTGTTAACGGTATTTCTTCCAATAAAAGACCTAATGTTTCTTGCAGGAATATGGTGTACTTCCTACCATTAAAATTTTCTTCGATGAAATAGGAACCTATAATTCTGTCCTCCAAAATCCCACACCACACATTAACCAACCACGGGTTTTGGTGTGCAACTTGCCGCAAACAACATGGATTTTCAGTTGGCCAGTAATACATGTCATGTAAATTAACATTTCCATGGTTCGCGAATGTAGCCTTGTCAGTAAATAAAATAAATTAATAAATGTGTCATCCCTCTGAATCTGAAGATGAGCCCATCGGCAGAATTCAATGCGACGCATACAATCCTTACAAGTTAATTCTTGGTGGACACTGATATGGTAAGGACGATATTTATGGCGATACAGAACACGAATAACACTACTCTGGCTCATGCCAGACTACCTTGCGATTTGAGGCGAACTAACTCAAGAATATCGAACCACAGTGGCAAGAGTACCAATTTCCGTTTCCTCGTTAGTAACTTTCCTTCGCCGGATGTGTTTCCGATGCGTTAAAGATACAGTTGTTCTCAATTTGTCATACACATATTTAAATGTACGACTTGTAGGGTGATTACGCTGAGGATATGTTTCAGCGTGTATGTCTCTAGCTCTCACCGAATATCGTTGGCATTCTCCATAAATGAGAAGCATATCGGCTTGTTCTTCGAAGGAATACATCATTCACATTCACTTGATTCGACGATACTAGTCTTACCTTCCTGTTAATGTTGTATTGCGAAACCGTCGAATGGTGTTTTTACATCTACATCCATACTCCGCAAGCCACCTGACGGTGTGTGGCGGATGGTACTTTGAGTACCTCTACGGTTCTCCCTTCTATTCCAGTCTCGTATTGTTCGTGGAAAGAAAGATTATCGGTATGCCTCTGTGTGGGTTTTAATCTCTCTGATTTTATCCTCATGGTCTCTTCGCGAGATATACGTAGGAGGGAGCAATATACTGGTTGACTCCTCGGTGAAAGTATGTTCTCGAAACTTCAATAAGAGCCTGTACCGAGCTACGAGCGTCTCTCTTGCAGAGTCTTCCAATGGAGTTTATCTATCATCTCCATAAAGTTTCGCGATTACTAAATGATCCTGTAACGAAGCGATCTTCTCTATCTCTTCTATTAACCCTATCTGATACGAATCCCACACCGATGAGCAGTATTCAACCAGTGGGCGAACAAGTGTACTGTAACCTACTTCCTTTGTTTTCGGACTGCATTTGCTCAGGATTCTTCCAATAAACCTTTACCGAAGATTGATTTTATTTGGTCATTCCATTTTAAATCACTCCTAATGCCTACTCCCGGATAATTTATGGAATTAACTGCTTCCAGTTGCTGACCTGTCATAATGTAGCTAAATGATAAGGGATCTTTCTTTCTACGTATTCGCAGCACATTACACTTGTCTACATTGAGATTCAATTGCCATTCTCTGCACCATGCGTCAATTCGTTGCAGGGCCTCCTGTATTTCGGTACAATTTTCCATTGTTACAACCTCTCGATATACCAGAGCATCATCCGCAAAAAGCCTCAGTGAACTTCCGATGTTATCCACAAGGTCATATATATATATATATATATATATATATATATATATATATATATATTGTGAATAGCAATGGTCCTACGACACTCCCCTGCGGCGCACCAGAAATCGCTCTTACTTCGGAAGACTTCCCTCCATTGAGAATGACATCCTGCATTCTGTTATCCAGGAACTCTTCAGTCCAATCTCACAATTGGTCTGATAGTCCATATGCTCTTACTTTGTCCATTAAACGACTGTGGGGAACTGTATCAAACGCCTTGCGGAAGTAAAGAAACAAGGCATCTACCTGGGAACTCGTGTCTGTGGATGAATAGCGCGAGCCGGGTTTCACACGATCGTCTTTTTCGAAATCCATGCTGATTCCTACAGAGTAGATTTCTAGTCTCCAGAAAAGTCATTATACTCGCACATAATACGTGTTCCAAAATTCTACAGCTGATCGACGTTAGAGATATAGGTCTATAGTTCTGCACATCTGTTCGACGTCCCTTCTTGGAAACGGAGAAGACCTGTGCCCTCTTCCAATCTTTTGGAACGCTACGCTATTCTAGAGACCTACGGTACACCGCTGCAAAAACGGGGGGGGGGGGGGGGGGGGGGGGTGGCGGCAAGTTCCTCCACGCACTCTGTGTAAAATCTAACTGGTATCCCATCGGGTCCAGCGGCTTTTCCTCTCTTGAGCGATTTTAATTGTTTTTCTACCCCTCTGTCATCTGTTTCGATATCTACCATTTTTTTCATCTGTGCGGCAATCTAGAGAAGGAACTACATTGCAGTCTTCCTCCGTGAAACAGCTTTGGGAAAAGACATTTAGTATTTCGGCCTTTAGTCTGTCATCCTCTGTTTCAGTACCATTTTGGTCACGGAGTGTCCGGATATTTTGTTTTGACCCATCTACCGCTTTAACATAAGACAAAAATTTCTTAGGATTTTCCTCCAAGTCAGTACATAGAACTTTACTTTCGAATTCGTTGAACGCCTCTCGCATAGTCATCCTCACACTACATTTCGCTTCGTTAATTTTTTTTGTTTGTTTGCAAGGATTTGGCTATGTTTACGTTTGCTGTGAAGTTCCCTATGCTTCCGGAGAAGTTTTCTGAGTCGGTTGTTGTACCACAGTGGCTCTTTTCCATCTATTACGATCTTGCTTGGCACATACTCATCTAATGCATATTGTACGATGGTTTTGAACTTTGTCCATTGATCCTCAACACTGTCTGTACTTGAGATAAAACTTTTGTGTTGAGCCGTCAAGTACTCTGAAATCTGCTTTTTGTTACTTTTGCTAAACAGAAAAATCTTCCTACCTTTCGTAATATTTCTATTTACGGCTCAAATCACCGATGCTGTAACCGCTTTATGATCGCTGATGCCCTGTTCTGCGTTAAGTGTTTCAAATAGTTCGGGTCTGTTTGTCACCAGAAGGTCTAATATGTTATCGTCACGAGTCGGTTATGTGTTTAGCAGCTCAAGGTAGTTTTCAGATAATGCCTTTAAAAAAAGTGTCACTGGATTCATTGTGCCTGCCACCCGTTATAAACGTTTGAGTCTCTCAGTCTATATCTGGTAAATTAATATCTCCAACCAAAACTATAACACGGTCGGGAAATCTACTCGAAATATTTTCCAAATTTTCCTTCAGGTGTTGTGCCACAACAGCTGCTGAGCCATCCAATTACCATGTTTGAGCCCGCTTTATCCGTGACCTTCACCCAAATTATTTCACATTTCGGATCTCCGTCAACTTCCTTCGATACTATTGCTCTTTTTATCGCTATAAACACGCCTCCCCCTTCACTCTGTCTCTGCGGTATACATTCCAATCTGAGTTCAGAATTTCATAACTGTTTACATCTGGTTTCAGCCAACTTCCCGTAGCTAGTACTATGTGGGCATTGTGGTCGTTTATTAATGAGAGCAGTTCTGGGACCTTCCTATAGACGCTCCTGCAGTTTACTATGAGCACATTAGTATTGTCATTCCCTGCTGCGTTTTGCCTACTACTACCTTGTCGCGTCTGAGGAGGTGTCTTGACGGGCCTAGGGAGGGACTTCTCTAACCTAAAAAACCCACATGTGCACTCCACACGTACGCCGCTACCCTTGTAGCCGCTTATTGCGTGTAGTGCACGCCTGACCTATTCAGGGGGATCCTACATTTCTCCACCCGATAGCGGAGGTCGAGAAATTTGCATCCCAGATTTCCGCAGAATCGTTTGAGCCACTGGTTTAAGTTTTCCACGCGGCTCCAAACCAGAGGACCGCGATCGGTTCTGGGAACCGGTTGGTCCTGACTATTATTAGCACGCAATCTGACTGCATAAAATAAAAATAAAGAATAACAAGGAGTTTCCATTAACACAATTGATTAATTAAGTCCCCGGCAACTATAAAAGCTACGAAACAACGAAGTACAAGTGTAACTGGTCTGTGTGTGGTAGTGTGACTCACCGTACATGTATCTGGCTCGGTTATTTCTCAATACGACAAAATAGTTTTAAACACCATTTACAATAAACTAATTGAAAAACCAGAAATACTATAATTGCACATAGAAACCAGAATTACAAGTCTAATGAATGTACACGAGCCAGATGCTTTGTTGACTGTACCTGTGAGCAAGAGGGATTGTTATTAAAGAAAACGGTAATACCTTGTTACCTCATTACATATTGACAAAAATATTCCATTACACGAGCATCATAAATGAAAAGCCCAACAGAACGACTGCTCTCGACATCCTCTGAACTATTACTGCGCCCAGTGGAGGCGGCGGAATAATAATCTTTGGCGCAATCTCTGGCGCTGTGACTCAGTGTAGCCACCTTTCATGGTGTGTATTTATGTGAGGATAACTTCCCACTAGAACATCGCTTACCAATGATGGAAAAAGCTCGTAACCAAAGATGGTAAAAGAACGAAGTGGACTGGCAATGATATAACCTGCAGTAACTCCCCAAGTTGAGTTTACAGTTTACCGACCCATCGATGGCATGGTCATTAAAGTAGAGTCTACCTCTTTACTGGTGTCTTTGTAAAGTTAATAATATTTCTACACTGTCTATTTGCTTAATTTCCTTCGTTTCGATTTTCAATTTTCCTTTCAAGTGTCCACTCCGTTGATCTTATCATGTCTTTGCAGTTCCAAACTGATCTTATCAATTCTATTATTTGGTGGTACTCGCAAATATTACTAACTTAGTTAAGATATTGTCGTTGTTGATCGTTATACACTCAGTGACTGACACATTATATTATTGGTGTGTCAGTTCTTTGAGTACGAATTTAATATCAAATTTTCCTGATAATATTGAGAACTAATACTATTACAGGATACTAAATGAAGCAGAAAACATCATTTGGTTTTGTTAATGTTGAAGCGGTCGAATTTTTCATGCAGTACGTTAAATTGAGCTTGAGTATACTAAAGAAAAGGTGTTACGATATCTAAAGTGGAAGTGGCATTTGAAAATAATATAAAAGGATTAGGAACGCGTCAGCCGCTGTGGCCGAGTGGTTCTAGGCACCACGCGGCTGCTACGGTCGCAGGTTCGAATCCTGCCTCGGGCATGGATGTGTGTGATGCCCTTAGGTGAGTTAGGTTTAAGTAGTTCTAAGTCTAGAGGACTGATGACCTCAGATGTTAAGACCCATAGTGCTTAGAGCCATTTGAACCATTTAGGAGCGCCAGACTCAGTAACGTACACAAACACAAACATTAATTCTCATAAAAAAGAGAACATTTGGGCCATGACTCCACAAATAAAATTTACAAAGCAATTATAGTCATGGGAAGGACATAATAATTTGCCCACTATCAATTACATGATTCTCAGGGTCGTTATCAGGGTTTCAAGTCACGGTTGCTGCGAGACAGAACGGGTTGGCAGGCGGTCTTTGATGAGAGGGCAGTCGTACATCTTTATCTGGCGACGGTCAGGCTGTTGTCAGAGTGGTGGAAGTTGTGCACCGTTTTCCCTAACCTGTCAAACGGCATGTTGTCCATTTAACATTGACGCCAAGCGTTCTGTGCACACGACCAGTTATCACCTTCACCTCTGCATCTGATAAAGTCTCCTTTTCTCTCCACCTTAACAGTGTGGGTCTGGGTGGGTGATTGGTCCTACAGTTCTGAAAGCAGAGGACAACGTACAACGTAAAAGAAGAAGGTACTCATAGCTAGTATTCTTTCCCTTGCCGAATTACACACCGTCCATTTTTCATTAGCGTATATCGTCCTGTGAAGACATCCAGTAGGCCCTGCCCTTCATCTGACACGGTCTTCCCTCTAGTTTACGAGGTGTTCAAGTACACGCCGCGTCCACACTTCTTAACCATAGAGGACCGTACGCATGCCGCCAAGTTTACTCTCCTAGCTTGTAACACCTGCTGCGCGGATACTACGGCAGCTCCCTCGAATGTGATTGGAAAGAATGGTGGTAACGGGGGTGTGGGGGGGTGGGGGTGGGGGGGGAGGGACAGGGAGTGCGCAGTGGTGCAAGGCAGGCCCAGTCAATTGTACACTGAAGATTGGCGGCGTGACCTTCACATGAGAATACATTGCAATCTACGTGTAGCATAAGATGTGGTTTGGCAACATGGGCTACGTCATAAATTATTACAAAATGTTATAGGTAGACGGGCAACAATACTAAATGACCATATTTATACGTTTGGCTTCTGTTGTTCCGGATATGTCCGAAAGAACAGACACTATTCATGATTCTGCAGCCGTATATACATGATAATAGAGAAATCCCGATATCAGCTGCAATCGGACATTGCAATAAATCTAATGGCGAAAGGGGACTCGAACGCGGATTTCCAACTTTTCACGAGCGGTCGCTTTAAGTAGTGTTTCCTTTGCAAGCCGCTATCCCTTTTCTACGCATTACCACTTTTTTACTGTTTTTTTCCTTTTGCCTTAACCAAGTTTTTCAAACACCTGTAAATAAAAATGGCTCTGAGCACCTATGCGACTTAACATCGGAGGTCGTCAGTCCCCTAGACCTTAGAACTACTTAAACCTAACTAATCTAAGGACACCACACACATCCATGCCCGAGGCAGGATTCGAACCTGCGACCGTAGCGGTCTCTCGGTTGCAGACTGTAGCGCCTAGAACCGCACGCCCACGCCGGCCGGCCGTGTAAATATATTACCAACATTTTTATTTGGTTATTAATTACACCTCTCAGTGTTCTACTGCAAAAAATACGCATAGAAAAGTATTTCGACTATCAGAATATTGTCAGATACAGACCTACCCAGAAAAGAGAAGAAAATGCCATGACCAAGAATCAAACACGGATCAGAGGTCTGGTAGTCTAATGCCACTACCACCCGTCTTTCTTCGTTTGTCTCAAACTTCTTTCAGTGAACTAAGACTCTAGTGCCGCACGAAGGAAACCTTCTCAGTGTAATGTACATATAAAAGCAAAATCTCCACAACCTTTAACCGGAACAATTATTATCAGGATAAGGGCAACGTGAGGGTGGGAAGGGTTCCTGAAATATGACAAGGATGGAAGGAAGGAAGATTGGATTTAGCGTCCCGTCAACATCGACATCTTTAGAGACGGAGGACAAGCTCAGATCTTGTCAAGGATGGAGAAGGAAATCAGCCGTGCCCTTTCAGAGGAGCCATCCCGGCATATGCCTGGAGCGATTTAGGGACATGGCGCAAAACCTAAATTGGGAAGGCCAGACGCGGGTTTGAGCCGTCGTCCTCCCGAATGCGAGTGAAGTGTGCCGGCCACTGCGGTACCCGGTCGAAGCATTGCAGTGCCGTAAACCTGACTACCCAGTCCCCTGCCGATGGATGCCATCCACTGCCGTATCCAGCGGACCTTATATTGCTGAAAGGTCCGAGGGCCGAGATCGTCCTGTCCTCCCACTATAAAGTGAACGTAATGACCTAAGAACTATATACTCGATCGGGGAAGATGAAGAGCCCGGACGTAGAAGGAAGTCAGCTGGAAAGACAGTTTCGGTCGATCGGGCGAGGAAAGCCAGTTGGCGGCTAATACAGATTCAGTGCCCTCGACTGCAAGAGACAATCCTATGTCTTAACATATCAGTTTGGAGACAATTGCTGCACTGGTCCGTCGCACTTAGACCAGTACGAAAAAGACGTTCTTTGGTTCATTCCAGATTATAAACGACTTTATACCATGATCATGCCACGTCCGCTGGTTGAAGAGGAAGGTAATATGGAACCACACCATCTTCAACGATGTCGTCGGCACACTGGCTCAACAAAGGATAGGATAGCCAGACTTCCCCAGTGACAGAACACAATCTGGCAATGAGATGTGTTTTGGGAGGGTATCAGCTCCCAAATAATTTACGCTGATATAAAATTCCCGTATATGTTTCTGTCTGGAATTAATCCGGCCACCATCGACAGGGGTAGCTAAACTAACTGGTCGGAAATAGGTAAACAGTTGAGACGTGCTTGAAGGGCCGACTTCAGTACATGTTAAGACACTGCGTCGAAAATGACTCTGAGCACTATGGGACTTAACATCTGAGGTCATCAGTCCCCTAGGACTTAAAACTACTTAAACCTAACTAACCTAAGGCCATCACACACAACCATCCCCGAGGCAGGATTCGAACCTGCGACCGTAGCGGTCGCGTGGTTTCAGACTGAAGCGCCTAGAACCGTTCGGCCACACAGGCCGGCAGACACTGCGTCGGATAAATAACGTAGTATATCAGGCAGCCCTAACCTTCCAAGGGGACGGGGCCTCGCCATCACTTCATATCAAAAAATGTGATGTTTCCATAGGAAGCGCCCAGATAATCCCTTAAGTTAATTGGCTATCATCACGGGAAGCCAAAAAATTTATGCTACATGCTACGCTTAACACATAACATAGATATCTGTGACCCAGACATCGTGAAGTATTGTAGGGAAGCGGCGCTCTTGCTCTATAATCATCCCTTGTATTTTATCAGAAACAGATATCCACTAGAGCGCCCCGTAAATTCAACAAACTGCATTTCCATTCATTAATGCAGGCTGAGAGGGATGATAAAAGGCATCCGAAGGTTACGCTGAGCAAGGGAATTTCATCTGGATTTCGAATTAAGACCATGATGTCTTCCGCAAATACTCGCACCGAAAATTTATCCCCTAATATCGTCTAGCCACGTTGCTGAGCAGCGATACAGCCATTGAGGCCTCCAGAAATAATACAGTGACATGGAGAGCGGCCTTTCTTGTGGGACACCCGAACAGATTGTGAATTAGGATATGAGTTGGTCATTCACAGCCAAAGAAGATCGGATACCAGTAAAAAGACTGAGCAACACTTGACGCTTCCTCTTTAAAACCGACTGCTTCCAATACCCGCAACAAGAGACTGTGGTTGGTTGGTTGGTTTTGGGGAAGGAGACCAGACAGCGTGGTCATCGGTCTCATCGGATTAGGGAAGGATGGGGAAGGAAGTCGGCCGTGCCCTTTCAGAGGAACCATCCCGGCATTTGCGTGGAGTGATTTAGGGAAATCACGGAAAACCTAAATCAGGATGGCCGGACGTGGGATTGAACCGTCGTCCTCCCGAATGCGAGTCCAGTGTCGAACCACTGCGCCACCACGCTCGGTAAGAGACTGTGACTCGCGATCAAACTTCTTATTCAAATCAACAAAAAATAAGACCCTAGGAACAAAAGTGGTGGCAGCGACCTACTGGACACCACAGCACTCTACGGTAGGGCTTAGAATTCCGTGACCAGGAACACAACTTTGATGAACTGCAGGTATTTTCACAAGCATGACCTGAAAGCGGCTATTTATTGCCCTCGAAACAATTTTGTGACGAAAATTAAGCAGCGTTATCAGGCAGAATTTGTGGGTGTCTGAACACCCAGATCTTTTCGGCACTAAGACGATCTTGCCATCCTTGAAAGGGGAGGGAATCAAACACTCTGCAAAACCTCATTTCCAGTGACGTCATTGTGACACCCGTATGGCCAAAAGTGCACTTAAAGTTCGTCAGGGAGACAATCTAATTCCTGTGGTTTACGCTAGGGTGAATGAACAATAAAATCATAGATTTCATCTCGTTGAAAGCCACATAAAAATTCATCGTTTAATTCTGGATTAACTACACAATCCAGAGAGGAGGTAAAATCATCAAGCAGCGCAGTATCTCAAGCAAGCGATGCATAAAGATGAGAAAAGTATTCGTGTATCGTACGTCATATGTCTTGTTCTGACGTCTTCACGTTCCATACTTCTTTGCAGCAGTCGTGATGCACACGCGTCTACAACGCGCTCGAAGTATTAATTACATAGTGTAACTCATCTTAAAGAAAGGAGCCTGGTTTTGACCTTATCCTAAGCCCTTCCATTTGCTGTCGTTTAAGCTGAAGTAGTTTTGCTTTGAGACGCCGAATATCTGTAATCCGCAGGGGAGGTCGCCGGGCGCTATAATAAAGATTTCGTAAAATGGCGCAGTAAAAATCGAGGGTATTCACGATCTCTCTCACCCTTGCAGCGCTGCTAACGCCATTCGGAGCCGCGGTTTTGCGTTCCTTATCCACCAGTCCAATGAAAGATGGGTATTTTCATTTGGAACGAAGATTGCGATACCATACTTCGCTAATAATATCACCGAGATAACAATTCTCTAAATGAGATATATTTAGCATCCAAGAGGAACGACAGGGATGCACCGGTTGTCGCACGGGACTGAAGGTCGCAGCTACGGCACAGTGGGCAGTGAAGCTTGCATGTGTAGCCTCTGTCGCCAATAGTTACCCATATACTACTAATACTCCGTCCGAACAAGCCACGAAAGGCCCACGGTACCGACCAGCCGCCGTGTCATCCTCAGACCACAGGCATCACTGGATGCGGATGTGGAGGGGCATGTGGTCAGCACACCGCTCTCCCGGCAGTATATCAGTTTTCGAGACCGAAGCCGCTACTTCTCAATCAATTAGCTGCTCAGTTTTGCCTCACAAGGGCTGAGTGCACCCCGTGTGCCAACAGCGCTCGGCAGATTGGATGGTCACCCATCCAAGTGCTAGCCCAGCCCTACAGCGCTTAACTTCGGTGATCTCACGGGAACCGGCGTTACTACTGCTGCACGGCTGTTGGCAGTTAGCCAGATAGTGAATCAGAGAAATAAAATCAGTCAAGCTCGCTGTTGGACATAGCTGTAAAGTATTTATACTTGACAGGGGTAGGGTACTTGCATCGCGTAATTGCAAAGGGCTCACTAAATTATTAAGTTCCCGGCTGAAACTGAAATTGGGTGTCACGTCTACAGAACGCAACACATAGCTAAAATCACTGCCTTGCAGTACTCTCTGCGGTTTTTTGCAAAATAAAAATACAAATTTTTCTTCGTGAAAACGCAAACGGTCCAAAAAAGAGCCAGATCCGGATGGTACATAAAGAAGAATTAAGTTCGTGAAAGGTACAGTCTACGCCCAGACTATTTCAGGTATCTAGATATTAGTTATCGATAAACCCTCCCTATACAATAACGCAGTTCTAGTAGAATGTATAGCGCCACATTAGAAATCATAAAAAACCCAGGAAAAGAAAGCTTATTAAACAATACTTTAGGCAAAAACACCACATCGGCAGTTGAATCATATGTAAATTGGCGCAACGCTGCAAAGCAGAGTTCAGAACCGATTCTGTTCACATTCAGAGTAAGGAAGATACGCAGTCTCTTAAGTAAGAGCGACGTCGGTGTTGCACACAGATGGCAAAGTAAATCGCCTTAGTTCTTTCACAGCCCACTGAGTTGAACCTTTGTCCTTCATTCAGAGTCCCGAAGCATCAGTTCATTTTCAATTATTGATTGAGATTTGCACGAATTTACCTACTACTTAAATCCACAGAAGGTGTTATAAATTTATCTAACACGTCTGATGCCGACGGCCAAACATTGGTTTATCGACAAAAACGAAGACTGTATACTGCAGGGGGACAATGATCAGAAGCAGCGCAGCAAGCTTTGCAGCGATTGGAAAAAGGAGGAAGATGTGCGGGTACTGGATTCGCCCTAACACTCACCTGGAGTTAATCCTATTGAAAATGTAAATTCTTACACCAAAAAAAGTTGCAAGCAAAAAAGATCATCACTTTGAAGAAGCTGTCAACGGAAATTCGACGCATTTGGAGGTCTATTCCAGTTGAATACGATGAAAACTTACTTTCAAGCACACCTCGGAGATGTCAAGCAATTATCGACTCTACAGGTGTCTGGACATATTATTACTTGTAACTGCATTTTTGTTTTATTCATATACGATGCATGTATGTGTTTAATTTGTTTTCAAATAAAATTTTCTATTGATTAACCAAGCTATGATCTTACTAAACAGACTGCAGACTTGCAACCATTATGTACAAGATGATTTAGAAGTCACCAACAAAAGATGACATCAGTGTTGCTCATCGTAATCCATGGCGGAGTCCACGGATGAATCGGAGGGTAAAGAGCTTGTGCCCACACCTCCGCAATCTTCAGATTCTGTATGCTCCTTTATTTTTGCATGTCACCGCGCGCTGCGGCTGAAAGCGTTGTTTACTGCAGCTTCGGGGCAACACAGACTCTGCACGTGGTAATATGGAGGGGGGTCATGTACAACACATGTATCACATCCAGGTCTGACGCGAAGGAGGGAATCTCCGCGCCCCACCCGACTGTGTAAACAACTTGCGGGCGCAGGCATAGTCGGCGCGTCCATCGAGACGCTATGGGACGCTACAAGATCACCATCCTCAGGTGGTCCTCAAGGAACGTTATCGATCCCAGTGGACTCACGGGGGCGGCGGGGGGGGGGGGGAAGGGGGAAATCAGTTTAATCCTGTTCTACCGTAAGACGAAGACTCAGTATGGGGAAGAGCGTCCTCCGACTACATCGTTTCACGGAAGTGGGGAAGGGAGAGGGATTTTTGCGGATCGTCACCATCCTGTGCGTCTGTCGACGCTTATGTTGAATTATAAGTGCCGGCCGTGTGGCGACTGCAGTTTCAAGGTCATGATGTTAATATAACGGTGAAAAATCTAGAGAGTTGTCATTCCCGTTGTTCTTCAATAACTTGGGAAGGTATGGCAGCTGTCTTTTGTGGAACAGGGTCCGCTGAAATCAACTTATGCCATTGTTCAAAGGTTCATTTTAAGACAACCACATGACGTGGGCAATTTGATCGAAGGTGGCCACTTTCACTATAGAGAAAGTAGGCCTCTACTTGTCGTGTGTAAGTAATATGAACACGGTACCCACACACACATTTAAGTGAGAGGGGATATTACATATTCCGTTTTACACACAGCAAGGCAATCAATTTTGGTTCAAATGGCTCTGAGCACTATAGGACTTAACATCTATGGTCATCAGTCCCCTAGAACTTAGAACTACTTAAACCTAACCAACCTAAGAACAGCACACAACAAATCAATTTGGGAAGGGGGGGGGGTGGGAGGGGCGGGGTGTTCTCCTCGTCGTATACTTCTTATGTCCTCATATGGGAGCATAAGGAAATTGTCATCAACTTCAGCCAGAAGATTAAAAACCCTAACATTTCTGTATTTGATTTCCGCGTTAGCAAGAAGAACCGTACTGGTAGTTCCATCGCAGCGGCTGAAGAAAGCCTGGGAACCATAACGCGGAAGTAATCTACTTGAAGGGGCTCTAGAAACTTGACATAAATATGTAGGAATCCGAGTCAAAGTAAGCTGTATGAACATGCTCTGCAGTGACTAGAATCTTGTTAACAAGCCGATAGTAAATCTCCAAGGATCCAAGCTGAATAAGACACCTGGACTTGTCGAAACAGGAATTTGCAGTAACTTTACGTGGAATATTCTTGGGAAGCATGGTGGATATCATGGCTTGGTCTAATGCTACAACCAGAAGACACACTCACAACAAACGTTGCTAGACGAATGACGATGTGATGCGCACAGAAGCACAGACAGCACTGAATGAAAACAAAATTAGCAGTCGCGGCGCCACGGTAGATACTGAAGCTGTGTACGACCTTTCGGCGACGCACGTAGTTGAGCTGACGGACCACTTTGGCTGCTTCCTGTCCAACCCTAATTCCCGTGTGGCGCACACTACATGTGTAGTGTCTGCTGTTCATTATCCTCACTGGTAGCAGACTATCTGATTATCGCAAGAGGTCAAACGAAGAGTGCATCCACGCTGTGGTTATCACTATTTGCCGCCAAGGTCCTTCTATTTATATGCGTGGTATCTATTCTTTCAACATATCCGAAAGGACAGACAACATTAATGATTCTGCAGCTGTATATATTTGACGAAAGAGAAATTCCAACATCAGCTGAATCCGGAATTTAAATAAATTCGATGACGGCAAGTAAAAATTAGTGTTGGACCCGGATTACAATGATTCAGTGATGTTTCAAGTACCCATTCAGAAATACAAAGAAAGAGCGTTAAACAATATTTCAAGATTTAGCTTATTCCAAAAAGTATGAACAATGTTGTTGGCCATTCGTAACTACATGGCATGTGATTTCTGCTTTATGTTACTTACGAGGATGAAGTTTCCACATCCATTGTAAGTAATCACACTACGTTTTTGGCAGAACGCTACATCCTGTGCGGTCGTATTGACTTCTATATTTTGACTTCCACCTGATTGGGGTTTTATGTCCGAAGGTGCACATGAGAACAAGCGCACCGTAGATATCGCATAGTGATGCTTAATGAATTACTCGTTTATACTAACAGAATGGTGAAAACAATGCCACTCTTTAAATTGTTGCGCCGGCCGGGGTAGCCGAGCGATTCTAGGCGCTACAGTCTGGAACTGCGCGACCGCTACGGTCGCAGGTTTGAATCCTGCCTCAGTCATGGTTGTGTGTGATGTCCTTAGGTTAGTCAGGTTTAAGTAGTTCTAAGTTCTAGGGGACTGATGACCTCAGAAGTTAAGTCCCATAGTGCTCATAGCCATTTAAATTGTTGTGTTTTGTTTATTTCGACGTTACAGGAAGGAAACAAAGCTCCTTGTCACTCATTCGGCACCTAAAAACTATCATTTAAGTAACGAGACTATAATTTGGAATCTTTCTTTCACGTATTCAGTCCACGACATTGTTGCTCTCCTAAAATCTGTAAAGAAAGTAGTTTGAACTTTACAAACATTTTAAATTCATAACAACAGTACTCGGAAGGTTTCGCTTTCGGATCTGAAATTAAGTAGCGACTAATGTCCCCACTGTTAGATTCGATGAGTGTAGGAGGGCAGTTACTTCAGAGTATTTGCTTTGGTGCAGGATGATATGGAGGATAAATTAATATTATGCACATTAGGGCAGAGTCATGGTTATAATTGACGACTGAATAAGTAGGAGACACACGTTCGCCGAAGGCGCAGATTTTTATCGAGTTGGTTGCAGTCTGGCAGTTGAGAAAACGGTATGAGATGACGAAAAAAATTACTGGACAGTTTTGCTAAAAGTCTCACTTCTTTTGAAGATGATGAAAGTCGATCCACTTCATAGAGACGAGAATAACTACTGCCAACACCAGTTTTCATTGTTTGACGAACAGACAGGTGCAGATGTATTTTACCCGGAAGCTCAGAAAGACAGCTCCATTAAGACCTAAAACACGGACAGTGATGAACAAGTTCAGGGAAACAGGCAATGTTTGTGAAGCAGTGCGAAGCTAGCTATTTCACTGAAAAGAATGAGAAACGGTTACTCACTGTAGTGTAATTCACTGAATCTGTGTTTCCCTCACGGCTCTGGAACTTCCATGGACATGCCAGTCCTATAAGGGAACAGTTTCGTATTGGATACGCCGTGCAGCGCAGTGTATTCGACCTGTGAACGCCTGTGGGCTGCATGAAGCAACAAGTACTGCCGACCGGCGAACCGTAAAGCTCGGCTGCGGTGAGCACACGACTCGCAGCAACAAGAGAGGGCAATAAATTTTCTACGCCCCCTGCGCGCTGAATAAACTAAGAGCCAAAACAAGTACAATAATTTAACGTGCCAGGGACACAATTCTGCCTCACTCACTGGTAGAGCTACAATACTGTATGTTCGTATTACCTATCATGTCCATAAATACATGCATACAGGGTGAACGTTAATACAATACGTATTGTATTAATTAAAATTGTTACACCAAGAAGAAATGCAGATGATAAACGAGTATTCAGTGGACAAATATATTACACTGAAACTGACATGTGATTACATTTTCACGCAATTTGGGTGCACAGATCCTGAGAAATCAGTACCCAGAATAACCACTTCTGGCCGTAATAACGGCCTTGATACGCCTGGGCATCGAATCAAACAGAGCTTGGATGGCGTGTACAGGTACAGCTGCCCATGCAGCTTCAACAGCTTCATCAAGAGTAGTGACTGGCGTATTGTGACGACCCAGTTGCTCGGCCACCATTGACCAGACGTTTTCAATTGGTGAGAGATCTGCAAAATGTGCTGGCCAGGGCAGCAGTCGAACATTTTCTGTATCCAGAAACGCCCGTACAGGTCCTGCAACATGCGGTCGTGCATTATCCTGCTGAAAGGTAGGATCTCACAGGGATCGAATGAAGGGTAGAGCCGCGGGTCGTAACACATTTGAAATGTAACGTCCACTCTTCAAAGTGCCGTCAATGCGAACAAGAGGTGACCGAGACGTGTAACCAGTGGCACCCCATACCATCACGCCGGGTGATACGCCAGTATGGCGATGACGAATACACGCTACCTATGTGCGTTCACCGCGATGCTGCCAAACACGGATGCGACCATAATGATGCTGTAGACAGAACGTGGATTCATCCGAAAAAATGACGTTATGCCATTCGTGCACCCAGGGTCGTCGTTGAGTACACCATCGCAGACGCTCCTGTCTGTGATGCAGCGTCAAGGGTAACCGCAGCCATGGTCTCAGAGCTGATAGTCCATGCTGCTACAAACGTCATCGAATTGTTCGTGAGATGGTTGTGTCTTGCAAACGTTCCCATCTGTTGATTCAGGGATCGAGGCGTGGCTGCACGATCCGTCACAGCCATGCGGATAAGATGCCTGTCATCTCGACTGCCAGTGATACGAGGCCGTTGGGATCAGCACCGATTCCATATTTTGCTAACAGTCATTGGATCTCGACCAACGCGAGCAGCATTGTGGCTATACGATAATCCGTAATCGCGATAGGCTACAATCCGAGCTTTATCAAAGTCGGAAACGTGATGGTACGCATTTCTCCTCCTTACACGAGGCATCACAAGAACGTTTCACCAGGCAACGCCGGTCAACTGCTGTTTGTGTATGAGAAACCGATTGGAAACTTTCCTCATGTCAGCACATTGTAGTTGTTGCCACCGGCGGTAACCTTGTGGGAATGCTCTGAAAAGCTAATCATTTGCATATCACAGCATCTTCTTCCTGTCGGTTAAATTACGCTTCTGTAGCACGTCATCTTCGTGGTGTACCAATTTTAATGGCCAGTGGTGTAAAACCGTCCAATCGAGGGACGGGTTCCTAACTGGGAGAGGAGGAAAAGGGGTTCTATGAACATGTGTTCCAAAATGTGTCGTTACCACGGTACATGACGCTGACGAATGACGGTTCCTCTGACCAACTGACGTGCGTTCCTCGTGTGCTGCAAGCTGTGTGAATGACGCAGCGTACTGTAAGCAGCAGAATGTTACGGGATTCATGTCGAGAACAAGCCGAGATGGAGTTTGTGTACGGCCAAGAAGATGGAAACGGTTGAGAGGCAGCACGGCTTTCAAAAACAATTACCCTCACAGACACCGACCACATCATACAACATTTCAAGCCCTTTCTGAGCGTTAGTGTGATGATGGGTCCTTTCAGACGGACGATAGTGCAGAGGGGCGTCGGACTGTGCGTACACCAGATCTGGAGGACCAGGTCCTACAGGATTCTGGACGAACTCTAGTACAAGCTCCATGCAAGTGGCTTGCCAACATGGCGTAAGCCAAAGTGCGATTATGTGTATCGTGGATGACAATTGCTACTATACTTATCACTGAAGACCCACGGAGGCTACTTTGAACACTTGTTGTGACGTGGATGCAATGTATCTCTGTGCTGTGTTCCCAGAAGATTTGTTGTCGTTGCACGCACACCGTCCAATTCCGGACACATGTTCATAGGATCTTTTTTCTTCCATTTCTAGTTAGAAATTGGCTCCTGCAGTTGGTCAGTTTTCTTAACGTTAATGCTGTATAAGCACACCGAACACAATATTAAAGACCCCCTGGGAGACATCACGCTAATAGTGTTCAACATCGCCTCTAGTGCGATAATGGCCTGAATTCACTATAGTGGCCGTCACGAAAATCTCACCTTCTCACAGCGTTAACAATTTCTGACAATTTCACATATAGTAAAAATTCCGATCAAAATATTAGACATCTCTGCTTTTAGTCTAGAATTTGATAGAGCACATTTCACAAGAAAATTTTTGCCAGCTGCTATCAAATAAATGACTAAATAAAAGCTTACATTACAAGAAAATGTGATACATATTTTATCGTGTAAACTTAAAAGTATTCCGAGATAAAAAATACTGTAAGAGGTATAAAACTGTTCCGCCTGTGCAACGAAAAATGTTGTCATTGATGAATTTGCATTCTGTCGGACCTTGTGGAAACATCCAGCGAGAAAGTTATTAAGAAAACTATGAAATTAATTTTGGTAAAATCTGAGACAACCCCATCATGTCACGTATAGACGTGTTTTCTTTACAAGACTCCGTGCGCCGACGCGCGTCTACTTGTATGTCGACTTCAGGATTTTAGTTGCGACGGCTCACCTTAATACGACCGAAACTATTCTGTACTTCTGAAAAAGTTTTTATTTGCAGCTCTTACGACCCTTCGTCATTACAACTATCACTCAGACCGCCTACATACGCTACACAAAAGTAACTGTAGGTACTTTCAGGCGAATATTTCTGTTGAAGTGCTTTTGTGAAACCAAAGTTTTATCGAAGTGTATTACAGACTGTTGCCCTCAGCAAGCAGTAAATGCATTTTACACTAAACTTAGTTCTTGCTGCTGCTATATCTTTGCAGTTCATTAGAAATTTTTGTCCATCATTAGACAGAAATGAGAGCATCAGAGAGTTCATGAAGGTTGCACGAGTACAGAAGGAGCTAGAGAAATCAAGGCTGAGATGGTATGGATATGTCAAGGGAATGGAGAAGAAGAGGATAACCAGGAGGATACATGAGATGAAGCTGGAAGGAAAGAGACCAAGAGGAAGACCGAGAGACGGAGGGCTGAAAGGAGTAGAGGAATGCGTCCAGAAGAAAGGAGAAGGCCGGACCAAGGTGAAGACGGAGAGATGGTGGCAAGACAGAAGACGAAGGAGAGGCCTATGTTCCAAACGGACTCGGCCAGAGGCTGGAAACTTATGATGGTGATTATGATGATGATGATTAGACTTTGTGAATCAAAAGGTCTCTGAGCCAGTATAATTAATGTTTTCACGGAGATCGATCACACTATATATTCCTAGCTGTCGCACACTCCTATCTGCCGTAATATCGAAGTACAGTTGTACGCACTTTTTATCAAAATCGTTAAATTTCGTAATTTCTCTTTCCATTTCTATCCATGTCTTGGAGATTCAAAACAGATGGTCACATCTAGAGACGCTGCCCATGTCACTGCACTGTTAATACGGGATACAGTCGATTCGGAAATATCACAAAGTTTTGTTGTCATTTCCCGAAATTACTCAAAATTTATATTATTACTGCTTCTTAATTGTTGCCCAGGCCAGCAAAACTATCTTCGGGACGTCCGATATGACAATATTAGTCATTTTAGACTGTCCTATCGCCCTTTACGCACACTGACACTTGTAGGCCCTCCCTCCTGTGTTACGCTTAATACGAAACACACGTCAATGCCCCGTTACACGGAAGACTGAAACCGCACAAGAAGACGCGATATCGCAGTGGAACACTAAAACATTCATCTCATGCTGACCTACTGCACTGTTAGTGCATGTGGCAACAAAGTTATGAGGCGGGCGAATCACAACGCTTAGTGGCGATAAACTGCAAGAATTGGCGTGACCTTCAGCTGCCTAATTTCGTGACGGCCGTTCTGGTGTCTTGAGGAATGCCGTGCCCAGCTGAAGCCTGATGTTTAGATCTCGTAGAAGTATCAGATTGCGGGAATGTTCGTTAGTATGTTTCAGGCCCCTGTTCCGAATACTCCCAGGCAGAGCGATGTGTAAGTATGCTGCGCTGTCAACAAAGCTTTTGCATTGGGAGAGTCCGCAAAGTACTCGTTACGAAGTTGTGGAAGAAAGGGCAATACGTTGTCACGGTGAACTTCAAAATAAACGTCCTGGTTCACAGTCATGGTTGGCCTAAGTCATAGTAAGAGAAATACTCCCAAACGTCACAGAAATATTTAAAGACTTGGTTAAGTGAAAACCAACAGCCAAGTACTTGATAAAATGCATTATTAACCATCAGCTGTTTATCATAAATCTTCATGTTAACCTGTTTCGGTAATACGTAGGCCATCAACAACTAGCGTCTGTCAACTTCAAAACGGAAAACATACCATGTACACGAAAATAATATGTTGTTGTTGTGGTCTTCAGTCCTGAGACTGGTTTGATGTAGCTCTACATGCTACTCTATCCTGTGCAAGCTTCTTCATCTCCTAGTACCTGCTCCCGCCTACATCCTTCTGCATCTGCTTAGTGTATTGATCTCTTGGTCTCCCTCTACGATGTTTACCCACCACGCTGCCCTCCAGTACTAAATTGGTAATCCCTTGATGCCTCAGAACATGTCCTACCAACCGATCCCTTCTTCTAGTCAAGTTGTGCCACAAACTTCTCTTCTCCCCAATTCTATTCAATACCTCCTCATTAGTTATGTGATATACCCATCTAGTCTTCAGCATTCTTCTGTAGCACCACATTTAGAAAGCTTCTATTCTCTTCTTGTCCAAACTAGTTATCGTCCATGTTTCACTTCCATACACGGCTACACTCAATGTAAATACTTTCAGAAACGACTTCCTGAAACTTAAATCTATACTAGATGTTAACAAATTTCTCTTCTTCAGAAACGCTGTCCTTGTCATTGCCAGTTTACATTTTATATCCTCTCTACTTCGAAAATCATCAGTTATTTTGCTCCCCAAATAGCAAAACTCCTTTACTACTTTAAGTGTCTCATTTCCTAATCTATTTCCCTCAGCATCACCCGATTTAATTCGACTACATTCCATTATCCTCGTTTTGCTTTTGTTGATGTTCATCTTATACCCTCCTTTCAAGACACAGCCCATTCCGTTCAACTGCTCTTCCAAGTCCTTTGCTGTCTCTGACAGAATTACAATGTCATCGGCGAACCTCAAAGTTTTTATTTCTTCTCCATGGATTTTAATACCTTCTCAGAATTTTTCTTTTGTTTCCTTTACTGCTTGCTCAATATACAGATTGAATAACATCGGGGAGAGGCTACAACCCTGTCTTACTCCCTTCCTAACCACTGCTTTCCTTTCATGTCCCTCTACTCATATAACTGCCATCTGGTTTCTGTACAAATTGTAAATAGCCTTACGCTCCCTCTATTTTACCCCTGCCACCTTTAGAATTTGAAAGAGAGTATTCCAGTCAACATTGTCAAAAGCTTTCTCTAAGTCTACAAATGCTAGAAACGTAGGTTTGTCTTTCCTTAATCTTTCTTCTAAGATAAGTCGTTGGGTCAGTATTGCCTCACGTGTTCCAATATTTCTACGGAATCCAAACAGATCTTCCATGAGGTCGGCTTCTACCAGTTTTTCGATTCGTCTGCAAAGAATTCGTGTTAGTATTTTGATCCGTTACTTATTAAACTGATTGCTCGGTAATTTTCACATCTGGCAACACCTGCTTGCTTTGGGGTTGGAATTATTATATTTTTCTTGAAGTCTGAGGGAATTTCGCCCCCCTCATACTTCTTGCTCACTAGATAGTAGAGTTTTGTCAGGACTGTCTCTCACAAGGCTGTCAGTGGTTGTAATGGAATGTTGTCTACTTCCGGGGCCTTGCTTCGACTCAGGTCTTTCAGTATCATATCTCCCATTTCATCTTCATCTTCATCCTCTTCCATCGCTCTTGTTTAGACCCTCTATATATTCCTTCCACCTTTCTGCTTTCCCTTCTTTGCTTAGAACTGGGTTTCGATCTGAGCTCTTGATATTCATACAAGTGGTTCTCTTTTCTCCAAAGGTCTGTTTAATTTTCCTATAGGCAATATCTACCTTACCCCTAGTGTGATAAGCCTCTACATCCTTACATTTGTCCTCTAGCCATCCCTGCTTAGCCATTTTGCACTTCCTGTCGATCTCATTTTTGAGACTTTGTTTTCCTTTTTGCCTGTGTCATTTACTGTATTTTTATATTTTCTCCTTTCATCAATTACCTTCAATATTTCCTCTGTTACCCAAGGATTTCTACTAGCCCTCGTCTTTTTACCTACTTCATACTCGGCTGCATTCACTACTTCATCCCTCAAAGCTACCCATTCTTCTTCTATTGTATTTCTTTCCCCCATCCCTGTCAATTGTTCCCTTACGCTCTCCCTGAAACTCTGTACAACCTCTGGTTTAGTCAGTTTATCCATGTACCATCTCATCAAATTCCCACATTTTTGCAGTTTATTGAGTTTTAAACTACGTTTCATAACCAATAGATTGTGGTCAGAGTCCACATCTGTCCCTGGAAATGTCTTACAATTTAAATCCTGGTTCCTGAATCTCTGTCTTACCTTTATATAATCGATCTGAGACCTTCCAGTATCTCCAGTCTTCTACCATGTATACAAACTTCTCTTATGATTCTTGAACCAAGTGTTAGTTATGATTAAGTTATGCTCTGTGCAAAATTCTACCAGGCGGCTTCCTCTTTCATTCCTTGCTCTCATTCCATATTCATCTACATCTACATCTACATTTATACTCCGCAAGCCACCCAACGGTGTGTGGCGGAGGGCACTTTACGTGCCACTGTCATTATCTCCCTTTCCTGTTCCAGTCGCGCATGGTTCGCGGGAAGAACGACTGTCTGAAAGCCTCCGTGCGCGCTCTAATCTCTCTAATTTTACATTCGTGATCTCCTCGGGAGGTATAAGTAGGGGGAAGCAATATATTCAATACCTCATCCAGAAACGCACCCTCTCGAAACCTGGCGAGCAAGCTACACCGCGATGCAGAGCGCCTCTCTTGCAGAGTCTGCCACTTGAGTTTATTAAACATCTCCGTAACGCTATCACGGTTACCAAATAACCCTGTGACGAAACGCGCCGCTCTTCTTTGGATCTTCTCTATCTCCTCCGTCAAACCGATCTGGTACGGATCCCACACTGATGAGCAATACTCAAGTATAGGTCGAACGAGTGTTTTGTAAGCCACCTCCTTTGTTGATGGACTACATTTTCTAAGCACTCTCCCAATGAATCTCAACCTGGTACCCGCCTTACCAACAATTAATTTTATATGATCATTCCACTTCAATCCGTTCCGCATGCATACTCCCAGATATTTTACAGAAGTAACTGCTACCAGTGTTTGTTCCGCTATCATATAATCATACAATAAAGGATCCTTCTTTCTATGTATTCGCAATAGATTACATTTGTCTATGTTAAGGGTCAGTTGCCACTCCCTGCACCAAGTGCCTATCCGCTGCAGATCTTCCTGCATTTCGCTACAATTTTCTAATGCTGCAACTTCTCTGTATACTACAGCATCATCCGCGAGAAGCCGCATGGAACTTCCGACACTATCTACTAGGTCATTTATATATATTGTGAAAAGCAATGGTCCCATAACACTCCCCTGTGGCACACCAGAGGTTACTTTAACGTCTGTAGACGTCTCTCCATTGATAACAACATGCTGTGTTCTGTTTGCTAAAAACTCTTCAATCCAGCCACACAGCTGGTCTGATATTCCGTAGGCTCTTACTTTGTTTATCAGGCGACAGTGCGGAACTGTATCGAACGCCTTCCGGAAGTCAAGAAAAATAGCATCTACCTGGGAGCCTGTATCTAATATTTTCTCGGTCTCATGAACAAATAAAGCGAGTTGGGTTTCACACGATCGCTGTTTCCGGAATCCATGTTGATTCCTACATAGTAGATTCTGAGTTTCCAAAAACGACATGATACTCGAGCAAAAAACATGTTCTAAAATTCTACAACAGATCGACGTCAGAGATATAGGTCTATAGTTTTGCGCATCTGCTCGACGACCCTTCTTGAAGACTGGGACTATCTGTGCTCTTTTCCAATCATTTGGAACCGTCCGCTCCTCTAGAGACTTGCGGTACACGGCTGTTAGAAGGGGGGCAAGTTCTTTCGCGTACTCTGTGTAGAATCGAATTGGTATCCCGTCAGGTCCAGTGGACTTTGCTCTATTGAGTGATTCCAGTTGCTTTTCTATTCCTTGGACACTTATTTCGATGTCAGCCATTTTTTCGTTTGTGCGAGGATTTAGAGAAGGAACTGCAGTGCGGTCTTCCTCTGTGAAACAGCTTTGGAAAAAGGTGTTTAGTATTTCAGCTTTACGCGTGTCATCCTCTGTTTCAATGCCATCATCATCCCGTAGTGTCTGGATATGCTGTTTCGAGCCACTTACTGATTTAACGTAAGACCAGAACTTCCTAGGATTTTCTGTCAAGTCGGTACATAGAATTTTACATTCAAATTCACTGAACGCTTCACGCATAGCCCTCCTTACGCTAACTTTGACATCGTTTAGCTTCTGTTTGTCTGAGAGGTTTTGGCTGCGTTTAAACTTGGTGTGAATCTCTCTTTGCTTTCGCAGTAGTTTCCTAACTTTGTTGTTGTACCACGGTGGGTTTTTCCCGTCCCTCACAGTTTTACTCGGCACGTACTTGTCTAAAAAGCATTTCAGGATTGCCTTGAACTTTTTCCATAAACACTCAACATTGTCAGTGTCGGAACAGAAATTTTCGTTTTGATCTGTTAGGTAGTCTGAAATCTGCCTTCTATTACTATTGCTAAACAGATAAACCTTCCGCCCTTTTTTTATATTCCTATTAACTTCCATATTCAGGGATGCTGCAACGGCCTTATGATCACTGATTCCCCTGTTCTGTACATACAGAGTCGAAAAGTTCGGGTCTGTTTGTTATCAGTAGGTCCAAGATGTTATCTCCACGAGTCGGTTCTTTGTTTAATTGCTCGAGGTAATTTTCGGATAGTGCACTCAGTATAATGTCACTCGATGCTCTGTCCCTACCACCCGTCCTAAACATCTGAGTGTCCCAGTCTATATCTGGTAAATTGAAATCTCCACCTAAGACTATAACATGCTGAGAAAAGTTATGTGAAATGTATTCCAAATTTTCTCTCAGTTGTTCTGCCACTAATGCTGCTGGGGAGGTCGGTAAAAGGAGCCAATTATTAACCTAGTTCGGTTGCTGAGTGTAACCTCCACCCATAATAATTCACAGGAACTATCCACTTCTACTTCACTACAGGATAAACTACTACTAACAGCGACGAACACTCCACCACCGGTTGCATGCAATCTATGCTTTCTAAACACCGTCTGTACCTTTGTAAAAATTTCTGCAGAATCTATCTCTGGCTTAAGCCAGCTTTCTGTACCTATAACGATTTCAGCTTCGGTGCTTTCTATCAGCGCTTGAAGTTCTGGTACTTTACCAACGCAGCTTCGACAGTTGACAATTACAATACCGATTGCTGCTTGGTCCCCGCATGTCCTGACTTTGCCCCGCACCCGTTGAGGCTGTTGCCCTTTCTGTACTTGCCCAAGGCCATCTAACCTAAAAAACCGCCCAGCCCACGCCACACAACCCCTGCTACCCGTGTAGCCGCTTGTTGCGTGTAGTGGACTCCTGACCTATCCAGCGGAACCCGAAACCCCACCACCCTATGGCGCAAGTCGAGGAATCTGCAGCCCACACGGTCGCAGAACCGTCTCAGCCTCTGATTCAGACCCTCCACTCGGCTCTGTACCAAAGGTCCGCAGTCAGTCCTGTCGACGATGCTGCAGATGGTGAGCTCTGCTTTCATCCCGCTAGCGAGACTGGCAGTCTTCACCAAATCAGATAGCCGCCGGAAGCCAGAGAGGATTTCCTCCGATCCATAGCGACACACATCATTGGTGCCGACATGAGCGCCCACCTGCAGATGGATGCACCCTGTACCCTTCATGGCATCCGGAAGGACCCTTTCCACATCTGGAATGACTCCCCCCGGTATGCACACGGAGTGCACATTGGTTTTCTTCCCCTCTCTTGCTGCCATTTCCCTAAGGGGCCCCATTACGCGCCTGACGTTGGAGCTCCCAACTACCAGTAAGCCCACCCTCTGCGACTGCCCGGATCTTGCAGACTGAGGGGCATCCTCTGGAACAGGACAAGCAGCCATGTCAGGCCGATGATCAGTATCAGCCTGAGACAGAGCCTGAAACCGGTTCGTCAGACAAACTGGAGAGGTTTTCCTTTCAGCCCTCCGGAATGTCTTTCGCCCTCTGCCACACCTTGAGACGACCTCCCACTCTACCACAGGTGAGGGATCAGCCTCAATGCGGGCAGTATCCTGGGGAACCACAGTCGTAGTCCGATCAGGGGATGCGTGGGACGAGCTGGCCGTCCCCGACAAACCCCCATCCGGACCCCCACAGTGATGCCCACTGGCAACAGCCTCAAGCTGTGTGACCGAAGCCAACACTGGCTGAAGCTGGGAGCGAAGGGATGCCAACTCAGCCTGCATCCGAACACAGCAGTTGCAGTCCCTATCCATGCTAAAAACTGTTTTGCAAAGACCGTCTGAACTAATCTACAGAGAGCGCAAACAAATCGACAAAATTTAAACGGTTATTAAAATACGAGATTGCCTAGTAAATGCAGTAGTGCTGCTACTTGCGCACTGCTGACACTGCTCGGCGGCGGAAGAAGACTACGCGAATTTACACTATTCAGGTACTAAAACGCGATGCTACACTCTCAAATACTATAATACTCCCGAAATTTATGAATTAAACAATGCAAGTACCAAAAACACGCAAAGAAATTAAGAATTAAACTATGTAACAAATGAGTGAGCTAGGAGTATACGACTTGCTGCTCAGCTGCTTATCCAACGGCGGCAGGGAGCACCTACTACGTTGTTCCTCCTGTCACCGAACTACACCAATTCCCACTATATCTAACTTTAACCTATGCATTTCCCATTTTTAAATTTTCTAACCTACCTGCCCGATTAAGGGATCTGACGTTCCACGCTCCGATCCGTAGAACGCTAGTTTTCTTTCTCCTGATAACAACGTCCTCCTGAGTTGTCCCCTCCCATGGATCCGAATGGGGGACTACTTTACCACCTGCATATTTTACCCAAGAGGACGTCATCATGATTTTACCATACAGTAAAGCTGCATGCCCTCGACAAAAATTACGGCTGTAGTTTCTTCCTGCTTTCAGCCGTTCGCAGTACCAGCACAGCAAGGCCGTTTTGGTTAGTGTTACAATGCCAGACCAGTCAATCATTCAGACTGTTGCCCCTGCAACTACTGAAAAGGCTGCTGCCCCTCTTCAGGAACCACGTGTTTGTCTAGCGTCGGAACAGATACTCCTGTGTTTTGGTTGCACCGAAGGTACGGCTATCTGTATCGCTGAGGCATACAAGCCTCCCCACCAACGGCAAGGTCCATCTTTCATGGGGTTGAAATAAATGTTACATAACTTAAATCCCAGTTTAAACATATGGATCCCAGATACAACTTCTCCTATTATACATTACACAATAGTCACCTCATAGCTTTACACTTCATATGTTTCTAATAAGAAACAAAATGTGATTAATGCAATTTTCAGGGTGCACACATGTCAGGGGCTCACAGAATGAACAGGAATTGTGCATTTCCTACAAGTAAACAAACATTGCTTTCGGTACAAATTTCCACCTCTTTGCAGTTTCTTCAGTTTTAATCTACGAAAATAATATAACATGACAAAAATATTGGTATACCAAATGTACAACGACTTACAAAGTGAAAACAGATCAGGTTGTGAGCTTTGCGCTCTCATTTAAATATATGGCCGAAAGCGTCAGCCTGTGAAACGAACCCTGTCGTCCAGGACCGCGTGCCACAAAGGACACAGATTCACCACGAGATGGGGAAACTCATAGGCGTCTATTGTCTATTGAGGCCTAAGTTTTGTAGTGTGCGAATGAGGCAGACAAGAACCTACGTCATAGGGAAATGCAGAAGAAGGCTTTTGTGACCAAGGAGACGTAGCAGTGTTAAATATGGCGGACCTAACTATTTAATTGTGTAGTAATACAGGGACTCAAGCAACAGCGATTTTAATTTGCCATCCTCCATAAATTGTCATGGTGATCACAATAAATCTTGAATACTGATCATATCTATAATAGTTTAGGGTTTACTATTAAAGTGAAATTACTAATTTTTGTGATAAAGACGTGAATGCTCAAGTCTGAACGCTTTGGTCGATCTTAACGATCAATATTTCATATAGAAGAGCATCATTAAAATGACGGACGTTGTAAATATCAACTCTGTAACTTTATTTGTTTAAAATATATAGTAAAATTACATTATCAGTATTTTCAGTTAAGCATCAGACATCATTTCCTCCACACAAAACACATTGAACGATGACAGCATGACACCTTATTGAATCATAAGGTAATAGAATATTTGTTGTAAAGTTTAGTGCATAATATTTACTTTTATTCTTTGTTTATTTATCAGATAGCACATTGGTGCAAGGCTACTACCCGTGGCATTCAAAGCTAAGGAGAAAATTGAATTGGTTGTATGTAAAAGAATTTGACGTTTATTATGTAATGAATATTATTGTTACTTTATTTAGAACGTGAAAGTGGTCAAGCTTTGATTACTCGAATATGTTAAAATGTAAAATAATGTAGAATAAGCTGTAGCCAATGAGATGGACGGCCTCCGGAAAGGGAACTGCCCTAGTCAGTTGAGCGACGATGCTCGGCACGCCGGAAACGCGTCCGGGGACGGGCAGAGAGAGTGCTGGTGCAGACGCGAAAGCGGCCAGTTCGGCTGGAGACACCGAAGGGTACAGTTCGGATGCAGACGCGAAAGCGGACAGTCGGTCTTTAAGTGGCTATGAAGTGAAACAACTTAGAAAATTTCACGTTCTGTGGTATTGCGGGACTTAGTCTTTGAGCGGCGAGTAGCCGCGCGCCTGGTGTGAACTCTAACATTTCGTATATTTAACGAGTGGAGTATTGAACTTAAATTCGCTATGACATTGTGAATGATCGAACTGTGTCAAATGGATATGCGCTCAAGTTTAACAGTAACTCTAAATACGACGACTTTCGCTATTAGTTTGCTTTCTGAATAAACATTATTTTAACAAAATCGCAACTGTGTCGCCTACATCATTTATGGGTCGTTAATTTAGTTCTCGATATTATTATTACTTTTATTATATGTTATGTTAACTTTGTATTTCGCAAACTCGCCATCAGCTAGACAGTTTAACCAAAGGCTTACAAGTGTTTAATTGAGGACGTGTAATGCGACACGGGTTCAACCCCTAGACAAGTTTGAGACAAGTCATTTCGACGAAGAGAAACCGCATGTGAGGCCGAACATCTCAGGGATGTTACCTCGCAAGGTGAAAACATATTTCATTTTCCATACAATGTAAAATTGACACAGTGAAAGTCCGCAATCAATAGTCAAATACAGCACTTATAGTAGTAACACAGTATCACAGTGATTAACACTAAACGAAAAAAAACATGGAGGAACATATACAGGGTGAATCACTTAAAACTTACATCGCAATTATTGAGGAAATGGAAAGTGCTGCTGACGTGCGGTTCTCACAGAGTGGATTGGTAGTCGAGGGCTCGTATTGTTAGCCTATGACCATATCAGAAAGAGTATTTTTTATGCAAACATACATTTTTTAGATGGAACAATGCCTATTCACCTTTGAGCCAAATTTGAAACTTATGCGTTCTGGACAGGAGAAGATTACGGGTTTGCAGAAATGAGATCCTCTAATTTTATTGCGCAGTGTATATAAGTGTCCTCATATGTTGGAGAAACGGTTGCTGAAAAACAGCAAATCGTGTTGCAAGATCTGGGACCTCCGAGGGATGTTAACGACAGATGTTTAGGAAGTGAGGTGTTATTTTATATTACTTCATGAAGCTTCATACTTCATAAAATATTAATAATTTGTGTTATTTCAATTTGTAATGGGTTTTTCGTAATTGTGTATCTAGTACATGTTGTTACCATTTTCTTTATTTCAATAGACCGCATTTACGGGACGATATTAAGCTATTTTATGCATTTTACGATGTGAAAGGACGTTTGTTCTATGTTAGTAAATAAGCATATAAACTAACTTTTTAAATATTCTTTTCGTTTTGTCTCGATAGTAACCTGACATATCATGTGATTCATACCCTGAAACAGTTAGTAAGCACTGGGAAAAGGTTATTCTTGAATATACTATCATTATTGGAACCAGTCATTACACTCAACATTGATTGAATCAGTGGATGTACAGTACTACTCAGGATTTTCAGTCTTTCGGTGACATATTTTTTTTATTTTAGCCTTAGGTTTTTAAAAAAATTAAAAATCAGTTGAGAATGAAGTAATTTTCAATGTATAGAAATGGTTCAAATGGCTCTGAATACTATAGGACTTAACATCTGTGGTCGTCAGTCTCTTAGAACTTAGAACTACTTAAACCTAACTAACCTAAGGACATCACACACATCCATGCCCGAGGCAGGATTCGAACGTTCGACCGTAGCGGTCACGCGGTTCTAGACTGAAGCGCCTAGAACCGCACGGCCACACCGTGTATAGAAGCAAAGTGCAAAAGTCAAAAAGCCCATTTAATTGTTCTTAATAATATTGTGACAGTTTTAGTATATTAAAAACATTAGGATGAAGAGTTGAGAGATTTTCTGATGACAAAATGAAACGAGGAGGATGGAACAACAATTAAGAGTTAAAAATGGCTTCCGTAGTAACGTCAGTGTTGAATTTTCCTATCCTTCACCCACTGAGCTTGTGTAACATCTCTGATTGCCTCAACAGCATGCCAAATTGAAAGTCTTCTCCTCCCATTTCAGAATGAACTTGCGGTTTCACTTTCCTGAATTCTGACGGCCCACCCTGCCTGCTTGTGACGTGACGGTTAAGTCAGTACCACAGATTAGGGTTCCACTCTGCCTAAAATACGATTCGGTAGATTCGGTACACTACTTAAATGACTTAATAAATGATGGTATTACGAGTAGTACTTGTAACATTTCTAGAGAAAGAAATGTAAATGAATGTAGAAGACAAAAACTGGGAGCCAGCGACTTCTCTCTGTTTTGTTTGTTTGTTTGTTGGTTTTACATATACTCTTAATTAAAAACACACATCACTGTGTATTTTAGAGCCGTACAGAATAGATGTGGCATTTTAGAAGTAATAAAAATTGGTTGATCGCGTAACTTTTGCGCTTTTATGTAACCAAAGCATTACTTTTGATGCAAGTGCAGTTTACATACACACACACACACACACACACACACACACACACACACACACACAAACACAGGCACCCACCCACAATATATATATATGTTTACGAATAACAGAACTGTGTTTTATATAAGTTCGCCGAAGTTCTGAAGTGATGTTTGAAATATATTGGTTTCGCTTTTGTTACCTTCTTGTTGATGAAATTGCGTTTACTAGAGCTGTAAGATAAAACTGAATTGTTTCTTTTGCTTTTACTACGACATCCTTCTGTTTCACGTTACAAATCAGCACTTTTCGAATAAAACAAGATATAAACATCGAAAATTTCTGTCTTGCTATAAATAGTGTTTAATTTTAGTTAACAGACAGGATAGCTGTGCAGAAAAAATCTGTTCCATAGGTAACCCAGCCCTTCATATACCCTCACTCAGTTTCATGACGACCCACCACTTCTGGTTTTTTCGGGAATCTGGTAAGACACTGATCGCTTACGCAAAGAAAGCATTGGTTATAAGGTAGTGCCCAGTAGGTATGCAACACACCTAACGTACACGTAATGCTGGTACGACCTTAAATGACCATTGCTGCTAAGAAAACTAATGTAATCTACTCTTACTTAACAAGAGTCTGCGGTAGCCTACGGTAGTTTTACAACTCTGCCTGAGATTCACGGCGAAGGCTCAGCTCCAGTGTGCGCTGGAGTGGTGCAGAAACAGCTGGCGCCTATGACGGTGGGCTTGGAGGTCGGCCAGCACCGAGAAGTACCCTCTGGCCATATTCGCCGTGGCAAGCTCGCTAGGGACACATTTGGATGCATCCTGGCAGTACAGTATCACTTCGGGAGATCACATATCGCCCTCTGTGCAGACTGTGGGCTGAATATTGCGTTGCCTTGAGCACTTGCCAAAAGCAGTGGAAACGATGTATGAGCTGCGTATGGTGCCAGTTACCGGGGTCTGGCCATTCTTGCAGAGCTGTTCGTAGCGAACAGCTTTAATAAACCCTTCCATTTTTGTGAAAAAGTTTGCGATTGATACAACGTAGGAACATTTACTTGAGACAAGGATTTTGTTGGAAAGTCTATTCCTCTTCGTGTTGTGATCCCCTTCTCATCAACTGACAAGTCGTGTATTTCAAAATTTTCATGTCCTGTAATAGTTCGTGTTGGCTTATACTATACAAATGTTGAGGTTAGTAACATTCTTGCCAGGGAAAGCAAAATGAAGACTTCTCCAGAGACGAGACACCTTTACATTTATGGCCAAGACACTGGGAGTGAGCGTAACAACAGTGTACTCTCCATAGTATTCACACGAGTGTAGAACGAACAAAAATAAAAAAGACGTTCTCTGTAGGCTAATTATCTAGCATTACCATCACTGCTCACAAAAGTGTGCTGTCGGTATCAGCAGAAATACAAGCGTTGAATAAAGACATGGAAACACAGCGAGAAATGCATGCGTGAAGTTCGTAACTGTAGATGCCAGCCAAGTCTACGGGTTCTGCTGTTGTATTTGGCTACGAAGGTCACCTGCGCCATGTACTCAATGCATTGAAAGGTTCAGTCGAGATCGGGACAGTCTTCTGTGCAGTTGTGAGCATTATGTGGGAGCTAAGTAAATACGAGCGTAGACGAATTGTTGGTGCGCCTATGGTGCTCCTACGGTGGGTGCTTCCGTAACCAACGTAACCGAAGTGTTTGGAGCTTCGAGAGACACCGCATCGAAGATTTATAACGCATACAGGCAAACTGGAACTCACAACGCGGACGAAAGTGTGTATTGAGTGATTGTGATAGATGGCTGTGAAGAGTATGTGACGAAAAATACACACATCAAAAGTTTTGCATCACCCCGGTTCCCAGAACTTCTTGAGACAGACGTTGACTGTGGATATTATATTACACACACAGTCCCTTTGACTGTTCAGAGATGCCACTAAACCTGCCCAAAGATGTAACAACCATGCATGAGCAGCGCCTATTAGACGGAGGAGGCCTGACAGTCGATCAGTTCCAGTCATTCCACCAGGATGGAGGTACACGGCTCGTGCTGTCTGTAGTTCAACCACGCCTAGACGGCCAATACCGCTCTTCGATCGCGTCCGCGTTGTTACTTTGTGCCAAGAAGGGCTCTCAACAAGGGAAGTGTCCAGGTGTTTCGGAGTGAACCTAAGCGATGTTTTTCGGGCATGGAGGAGATACAGAGAGACAGGAACTGTCGATGACATGCCTCGCTCAGGCCGCCCATGGGCTACTACTGCAGTGGATGACCGCTACCTACAGATTATGGGTCGGAGGAACACTAACAGCAACACCACCATGTTGAATAATGTCGTGTTACGACTCAAACTGTGCGCAATAGGCTGCATAATGCGCAACTTCACTCCAGACGTCGATGGCGAGGTCCACCTTTTCAACCACGACACAATGCAGCGCGGTACAGATGGGTCCAGCAATATGCCGAATGGAGCATTCAGGATTGTCATCAAATTTTCTTCACCGATGAGTGTCGCATATGCCTTCAACCAGATAATCGTCGGAGACGTGTTTGGAGGCAACCCGACGTACGCCGCGGGTCGTCATGGGAGGCGCCATAACGGCTGTACGATACGTGAATGCCATCGTCCGATCAATAATGCAACCATTGGCGAGGCATTCGTCTTCATGCACGAAAGTTCGCGCCCCCATCGTGCACATCTTGTGAATGACTTTCTTCAGGATAACGACATCGCTCGACTAATGTGGCCAGCATACTCTCCAGACATGAACCCTATCTAACATGCCTGGGATCGATTGAATAGGGCTGTTAATGGACGACGTGACCCATCAACCACTCTGAGGCATCGAGGCCGAATGACCATTGAGGAGTTGGACAATCTGAACAAACAGCACCTTGGTGAACTTCTGGTAAGTACGCCATGAAGAATACAGGCATGCAGCAATGTAGGAAGACGTGCTACGTGATATTAGAGGTACTGGTGTGTACAGCAATCAGGACCACCACCACTGAAGGTCTCGCAGTATGGTGGTACAACATGCAACGTGTGGTTTTCATGAGCAATAAAAAGGGCGGAAGTAATGTTTATGTTGATCTGTATTCCAATTTTCTGTACAGCTTCCGGAACTCTTGGAAACTAGCTTATGCAAAACTTTTTTTGATGTGTGTGAGAGGGCGAAGTTGCAGAAGTCAGTGCAAAACTAAGAGTTGTACTAGTGAATTCTAACAGCATCAAAACAACACGAAGGGAACACCTTGTGAATTGCAAGATAATCTGGAATTCTAAAACCGCACATTAGTGATAAAAGTGCCCGTAATAGGGAAAGCCCCGCGGGATTCGCCGAGCGGTCTATGGCGCTGCCGTCATGCACTGTGCGGCTGCTCCCGGCAGAGGTTCGAGTCTTCTCTCGGGCATGGGTGTGTGTGTTTGTCCTTAGGATAGTTTAGGTTAAGTAGTGTGTAAGCTTAGGGACTGATGACCTTAGCAGTTAAGTCCCATAAGATTTCACACACATTTGAACATATTTTCGTAATAAGAAAGCGCTGATTAATGCTGTAAAACCTTGTCTATGAGGCAAAGAAGAATGTCATTTGGTCGTAGAGTCTTGTTTCATACCGTTTTCATCCTCTGTCCGAGTTTACGTTACAAGAGTGAAACATGGCAGAGGTCCGGTGTTGTTTGGGCACCTATATCGTACTATTCAATGGACCCCATGGTTGCTCAGTAAAGTCGCATTACTGGTAAGGATTATGTGGCGATTTTGGCTGATCAGGTACTATCACGCGCAAAAGTATCAGAACGACCTGAATTGTGATCCGCCTGATTTGCATGCAACCAACATAACGTAGCTGTCTAGCGGGTCCTCTAATCGCTTTGCGGTACAGTCGTTCGACTACGCAAAATGTACACCACGAGAGATCACTAGACAACACTGTTCATTAAGGTAATCAGTGCGTTGCAACATCACACCATGATACTCCAAAACGTAAAAAAAACGTAATTAGAGATGAGTTAGTCCCTGAAGCTTGTACAGGCTACAATGATTTTCAAAAGCGTTACAGTCTCACTACAATCTGAAACAACTAGTTAAAGAAAACGCTATAAACAGCGGTAAACACTCTACATAAACCGCAGTATTAATGGAGTATAACCACTAACGTCACTGTACTATATATTCACGAAGAATTATTTGCCAACATGTTTGAACTGTAAATGACATGACATGAAATTTTTTGTTCTGGATCTGAATAGAAACACAGCAGACGTAGCCACTACTAACTAAAATACACTTTCGCAGCTCCCCGGTACTTGATGAAGGCAACGATTATCAATGCTGACTAGTCGTAATGAGAAGTGAAATATACACTACTGGCCATTAACATTGCTACACCACGAAGATGACGTGCTACAGCCGCGAAATTTAACCGATAGGAAGAAGATGCTGTGATATGCAAATGATTAGCTTTCCAGAGCATTCACACAAGGTTGGCGCTGGTGGCGATACCTACAAAGTGCTGGCATCAGGGAAGTTTCCAACGGATTTCTCATACACAAACAGCAGTTGACCGGCGTTGCCTGGTGAAACGTTGTTGTGGAAATGCGTACCATCACGTTTCCGACTTTTGTTAAAGGTCGGATTGTAGGGTGTCGCGACTACGGTTTATCGTACCGCGACATTGCTGCTCGCGTTGGTCGAGATACAATGATAGCAGAATATGGAATCGGTGGGTTCAGGAGGGTAATACAGAACGCCGTGCTGGATACGAACGGCCTCGTATCACTAACAGTGGAGATGACAGACATCTTATCCGCATGACTGTAACGGATCGTGCAGCCACGTCTCGATCCCTGAGTCAATAGGTGGGTACGTTTCCAAGACAAGCTACCATCTGCACGAACAGTTCGACGACGTTTGCAGCAGCATGGACTATCAGCTCGGAGACCATGGCTGCGGTTACCCTTGAAGCTGCATCAAAGACAGGAGCGCATGCGATGGTGTACTCAACGACGAACCTGGGTGCACGAATGGCAAAACGTCATTTTTTCGGATGAATCCAAGTTCTCTTTACAGCATCATGATGGTCGCATCTATGTTTGGCGACATCGCGGTGAACGCACATTGCAAGCGTGTATTCGCCATCGCCATACTGGCGTGTCACCCGGCGTGATGCTATGGGGTGCCATTGGTTGCACGTCTCGGTCACCTCTTGTTCGCATTGACGGCACTTTGAACAGTGGACGCTACATTTCAGATGTGTTACGACCCGTGGCTTTACCCTTCATTCGATCCCTGCGAAACCCTACATTTCAGCTGGATAATTCACGACCGCATGTTGCAGGTCGTGTACCGGCCTTTCTGGATAGAGAAAATGTTCGACTGATGCCCTGGCCAGCACTTTCTCCAGATTTCTCACCAATTGGAAACGTCTGGTCAATAATGGCCGAGCAGCTGGCTCGTCACAATACGCCAGTCACTACTGTTGATGAATTGTGGTATCGTGTTGAAGCTGCATGGGCATCTGTACCCGCACGTGCAATCCAAGCTCTGTTTGACTCAATGCCCAGGCCGGCCGAAGTGGCCGTGCGGTTCTAGGCGATGCAGTCTGGAACCGCGAGACCGCTACGGTCGCAGGTTCGAATCCTGCCTCGGGCATAGATGTTTGTGATGTCCTTAGGTTAGTTAGGTTTAAGTAGTTCTAAGTTCTAGGGGACTAATGACCTCAGAAGTTGAGTCCCATAGTGCTCAGAGCCATTTGAACCATTTGAGTCAATGCCCAGGCGTATCAAAGCCGTTATTACGGCCAGAGGTGGTTTTTCTAGGTACTGATTTCTCAGGATCCATGCACCCAAATTGCGTTGAAATGTAATCACATGTCAGTTCTAGTGTAATATATTTGTCCAATGAATACCCGTTTATCATCTGCATTTCTTCTTGGTGTAGCAATTTTAATGTCCAGTAGTGTATTAGTTAATACATCTGAAGTTGAAAAGAAACGACGAAATTATTTCTACTACCTCGAAAACATCATCGCCCTGTTCACTAACCACGAATTACGTTTAATATACTCTTCTTCACAAGTAACCAAGTATGCATGTGCTGAAAATTGGAATGCTATGATTTAAAATGTTGTGACGGGATTTTCTACCCAGCACGTTATCGGATTGTTAACTAAGTAAAATCAGATGTTAGAAATGGAATTTATTTACCAGCAGCGAGCTGTATCCATATGAAATGGTGGTACAATTTGTTTTGCTTGCCCGGGAATCGAACCCGGCGCTTACTTCGCTTTTTCCCATTCGTAAAGAGACGTTAAGTATCAACTGCTCGCATGTTTCACTAGAAATAACGGTACCTATCGTTATTGTTGACTATTCATGAACAACATTAAATATGTAAATTATTTTTCGGTGGTGGGTCAGTGTGAATAGGCTACGGTATAAAATGAAATTATGAATATGTTTGTGCTGGACCAGGATTGCAAGTGGTTCAAATGGCTCTGAGAACTATGGGACTTAACTGCTGAGGTCATCAGTCCCCTAGAACGTAGAACTACTTAAACCTAACTAACCTAAGGACATCACACACATCCATGCCCGAGGCAAGTTTCGAACCTGCGGCCGTAGCGGTCGCGCGGTTCCAGACTGTAGCACCTAGAACCGCTCGGCCACTGCGGCCGGCCAGGATTGCAACCCAGATGCGTTCCATTCCTAGAGATCCGAAGTCGAATTCCAGTCGAAGACCAAAAATTTAACGTTTCAAGTTCAGATTAAATATGAACACTGTGAACGAAATAACTATTCCTAAATTAAATTAAATAAACTTTTTAGTGCTAGTTTACTGGCAACAGAGTTTGTAGCTTGGGCGCCTGCCGCCTATGTTATGGCGCCATTTAAGCAGGCGCTGACGCTGTTGGTAGTGAAGGGGTATTGTCTTTAATACGGATTATGAACCACTGTATGACCTAACATTCTGGACTTGCCGTTACCATAGGTGAATCAGATCTTCTCGTGAATGTTGAAAATGGACGCCATGAGTGAGAATCGAACATATACCCCGCAATTATCAAACAACGACCAACCCAGCAGACCACTGCAACTCGCAGTTCGCAACATTCTGGCTGTGCTGTTGTGGCCGGCAAAGCGCCTGGAAGCTGTGAAAGAATCCTGCTCTCTCGATTAACTGGTTAATTACCTACTAGTTGCTAACGGGGGCATTACTCGAATCTCATGACTGCGTGATATAAGGACCACTCTAGTCTTCATATAGAAGACTAGAGTATAGACACAACATTTACAGAATTGCACAGATGAAACCCAACATGACACTGATTACAAAACGCGAACATCCACAAAGGCATTTCATAAACTGCGAATAACACATTATTTCATCTACATCTATATTTCACAAGCCACATTAAGGTGTGTGATACAGGGCACTATATACAGGGTGTTACAAAAAGGTACGGCCAAACTTTCAGGACACAATCCTCACACACAAAGAAAGAAAATATGTTATGTGGACATGTGTCCGGAAACGCTTACTTTCCATGTTAGAGCTCATTTTATTACTTCTCTTCAAATCACATTAATCATGAAATGGAAACACACAGCAACAGAACGTACCAGCGTGACTTCAAACACGTTGTTACAGGAAATGTTCAAAGTGTCCTCCGTTAGCGAGGATACATGCATACATGGAATCCCTGATGCGCTGATGCAGCCCTGGAGAATGGCGTATTGTATCACAGCCGTCCACAATACGAGCACGAAGAATCTCTACCTTTGGTACCGGGGTTGCGTAGACAAGAGCTTTCAAATGCCCCCATAAATGAAAGTCAAGAGGGTTGAGATCAGGAGAGCGTGAAGGCCACGGAATTGGTCCGCCTCTACCAATCCATCGGTCACCGAATCAGTTGTTGAGAAGCGTACGAACACTTCGACTGAAACGTGCAGGAGCTCCATCGTGCACGAACCACATGTTGTATCGTACTTGTAAAGGCACATGTTCTAGCAGCACAGGTAGAGTATTCCGTTTGAAATCATGATAACGTGCTCGCATTGAGCGTAGGTGGAAGAACATGGGGCCCAATCGAGACATCACCAACAATGCCTGCCCAAACGTTCACAGAAAATCTGTGTTGATGACGAGATTGCACAATTGCGTGCGGATTCTCGTCAGCCCACACATGTTGATTGTGAAAATTTACTGGCGGTGAATCGAGGAAGAACAGTACATACTGACGAAACTAAAATGAGCTCTAACAAGGAAATTAAGCGTTTCCGGACACATGTCCACATAACATCTTTTCTTTATTTGTGTGTGAGGAATGTTTCCTGAAAGTTTGGCCGTACCTTTTTGTAACACCCTGTATACCATGGTCATTTCCCCATTTGTTTATTCCAGGCGCGAATATTTCTTAGCAATAACGATTGCTATTATACGTCTGTGTGGGCAAGAATCTCTCTAATTTTATCCTCATGGTCTTTCCGGGTGATGTAAGTTGGAGGAATCCACATATTAGCTGACTATTCATGTGTCGTAAGCTCTCGGTATTATACAGCTGTGCATACCGCCATGTGGGATCCTTCTGTTGCAGCGTCTGCGACTAAAAGTGACTAAGCATCTCTGCGAAGCTTTCGTGCTTACTAAATAACCGTGTAAGTAACAGTGTTGCTCTTGTTTGGATTTTACAGTGATGAGTAGCTTTCAAGTATTTGTCAAACGATTGATTTGTAAGCTATCAGTTAGCACACCTGAACTTGAAACTAAATGACCCATCCAAATGCCGGCCACGCCCGACAGCGCTTAGCTTCGGTGATCTGACGTGAACCGGCGCATCCATTGCAGCAAGGTCGTTGCCCCATATCTTCTACATTATAAACCTTACCAAGTGGTAGTTATATTCAGTCAGCAGGTGGTTAACATCCTTGAACTGATTAGTAATGTATTCTCGTTGACAATCAGCCAGGACGCCTGAATTTCTTTCTTTTCATACGGTTGATCCAGGGATTACTAGCTCTGATAGGGACAATAGGAAGTGCCTAGGGAATTGTATCTTAACGGGCTCACCACTACTTCACCAAACTGCGGTGGGGCCATATTTTCACAATAAACTGTGCCTAAGTAAAGTGAAACAACATCATCCGAAATTCTGTTTCCAGTTCCAAAAGTCGTCTAAGCCATCTGCGCAATTTCAAAATCTCCATTCCTTGGTTACTACGGGGGAAGAAATCAGTTTCTTTCACTGAAATTAAACATTATTTGTGTGAAGTGCAAAACTTCACCTTTTTGTATCCGTGGCTCTTTGCACGGTTAACAAAAGAAACTAAGAGGCAAGGAATGAATCAGAAGACAATGAGAGTGAGAGGGTAGAGGATAGGAAGGATAAAAATAGATTAAAGAAGAGGATGCATGGTAAAAGTAAGGGGAAAGGAAGCAAAGAAGAAACGGGCCCCTTCCGGGACTCTGGGAGGCGAGCCTGACGCTGGTCGAATCCGCCTCGCGGGTAGACGACTGCCGCAGTTGCGCCAGTCATTCTGTGTGTGGATTTTAGGCGGTTTCCCACATACCACTAGAATGAGAACCGGGCTGGTACGCACGTCCCGTCCCATATACACGTTACACTGACATTTAGAACCCGTTTTCCAACTTGCTTTTAATCCTAACTCCGTACGCAAACAAACAGCTTGTATACACAGATTCCTTCCTGGGTGTGAATGAGACATTGGTGACTTTAGATCTTTAGTTTCATACAACTCACTATCACCAACAGCAGGATACAAAGAAGAAAATACTTCCTCGCGTTGTCTCTAGCATGCTAAAGGGACAGGACTCACATCTTCTAATGCATCAAACTATGCTTTCAGTACTATGCACTTTATCATTTTATTATTGAACTACATTCTTGACATTTCGAGAGTTTGGACACAAGAATTTCACAACAACATGGTCGCCAAACTCTCTGTTTTCCCTTTTAGGGCGGAATTGTTCTTTGTTTAACAGCTGCGTTCTTTGCCTAAAATATAAAATAAGGCCTTACTAACAAACTTTCTTGGCAGCAATAAATGATATTAATAAGGAATCAGGATCCTACCGAAATTTATACTCATACTTTCGGCGGTTCTGTTCTTGAGATTTCTGCAACAGACCAATAATCATGCATACCGTAGTATCTCACTAAATCAGAGTGTTGTGTCGCATGTACCATGGTTTTGAATCACATAAGTAACATCTTGAAATTTCGACAGGTAAGCTGAGGCGGAAGGATTCTCTGTGCTTCAACGTTCTAACAGACGCATTTTGGTCAGTTTTTTAAATGTCGTACTAATGTCACCAACTGCATTTGCCTCCGACTATATGATGTCACGACCAGTAGCTCTGCGGAAATCTGCATGAGGGAACAACTCCAACCAGATATTTTCATGTAACTAATGATACCATTTGAAGTTGTTATTAATTTAAATATCTACGGCGTATATTCTTTAAGAAACCTACCATCTGTCGCAACACAGTTGCAATGCAATCTGTTGAACAGGAAACCTGATGTAACGACGAAACCAAGGTCTTTTTGTTGACAACTAGGTCTATTACAAAGGTACCTTTTAAATATCACTCATAAGTTTCATGATTTCCTAACTGTGACAATATTTCCGTCCTAATTGTGAGATCAGATTTAGCATCCTCGCCAAACATGTCTGCATGTCTGCCGTATGCTAACATACTCACCATTAGTATGTCTATCGGGTCACAAATCCACTTCCAAGTCAGATGCGTTGGTCACTAGGCAACCAACGTTTTCCTGTTGGCTATCTACTCTGATTTTACAGTGGCCTTAGAAATATTACATGAAATTGTTGACAGATTAAGAAGCTGTATGGATGCAGCCAGATTTAGCTTGTTTTGCAGCTGTGGCTAAAAGCTCCTGACAGAGGTTCCAGAAAGTTTCACCTTTATCGTTACTGTGGGAACGTGCGCACTTGGCTAAAGGCCGAACGCCAGTACTAACGTCACTGCAGTTTGTTCTTGACGAAATTAGTGGGATGTCTCTTAAAGGAATAAACAAAACAATATGAGTTACGCTTCTCGAAACCATAATCTTTCTTCTCCTTCTCCTTTAGCGCCAACTCTTAGCTGTCCACCCCATGTCCTTCTTTCCTTGAGGTTCGTATCAGAAGGTCGTTTTTGAATTTACTCTTTCTTCCATTCGTTCCCAAAGTTTCTTCCAGTGCACAGTTTGCAGCTAAAATCTATTTCCATGCTGCTGATAACTCATTCTTCTTTGGAAGTACAAAACAAATTATTTTTAACTAACTCTGCCTTCACTGCTTCCGTGGTAAGAACACTCTGTGGCGTGGGCGACGTTGGCACAGATGACGAAGACGTAGGTAGTAACTGCGGCTTGCCTCCCACATACGGAGTATTCGAAAGCTCCAAGTAGCGGAGATATGCCACCACTTACTCTCACATAAAGATTCACTCTTCCCTAACAATATGTCAAGTATCTAAGTCAGAACAAAGCGACAGAGCATTCGTGCTAGGTTAAAATACTCACAGTGCTAATTTTACATTGTTTCTTATGGTTAAAATTATTCTGAATACTTCTCCCGCTACTGTCAATTATGAACTGCAAATAAATATTCAGCGAACTTCATCTATTAACTGATATCTATGTGTCTTACAATCAATGTATGCTGATATATTAAACGTTTTGCGGCAGTAAAATGTGCACATATAAGACAAAACTACTATGTTTCATATTTTTCTTTATTTTACTCATTTAGTAGCACAGAGCAAAGTCGGTTAATACCCTCAGTCCTCAGCGTCTTGGACTGCTGTCTTTCGCTGGCCATGTACATCTGGGGTGCCATGGTCTCAGGTCATTTCTGATCAGCGATCCCTCAATTTTGGTGTACTTCCAAAGTTCCCTTCTTGCTCTGCCTTCACCAATTTTTCCTTTTCCTCAATTCATGTTACAGCCATTAAATTCTTCTTCCGTTTATTACGGGAATTACATTTAGTTCATTAAACAGCGTGTTCATTATATTACCCCCTCCTTTCTGCGGTTATTAATTATTACTAAGTGAAACACAAGAAAGGGATAATATAGGGAATATATATATATATATATATATATATATATATTGATTTGTAGGTGGTCAAAGATAAATATTAAATTATGTTTCAAATGAGCGTCAGGCACCTTACAAATTATTTCAAATGCTTTCGGCGAAATGTAATGCAGCCTAAGTTCACTGACCTAGAACAAATTGTATCTTTGGAAGTATGCATTTTTTGACGAAATAATATTAGTGAAGCTTTGCACTTTAGTTAATTTATGAAGTGTTGGCAGAAGTGCCAACACCGTGTTGCTAAAGGAGGCCGAAATGCACGCTTTTAAGCTCACGCAGATTGGCGTGAGGTCTGGAACAGTTAAGGGAATTAATAGTAGCAAATAAAGTACGTAGTTTATGTAATACTTAACTTTAATCCATAATTGGAGAACATCGCTCTTGACGGTACATGTTTTATAATTTCAATATTAACTGGTAATGGCGCCTTTCTAGGTCGTAGCAAATGACGTAGCTGAAGGCTATGCTGACTATCATCTCGGCAAATGAGAGCGTAATTGTCAGTGATCCATCTCTGGCAAACTCTGCTGTACAACTGGGGCGAATGCCAGGACGTCTCTTTAGACCTGCCGTGTGGCGGCGCTCGGTCTGCAATCACTGACAGTGGCGACACGCGGGTCCGACGTATACTAATGGACCGCTGCCGATTTAAAGGCTACCACCTAGCAAGTGTGGTGTCTGGCGGTGACACCACAATTTAAGTACTTGAAATGATTATTTCTGCCCTGGCTGTGGTGAAATGTTACACAGAAAAATAAATTGAAATACGCCGCGTAATGGCGGCCAATTGTTGCCAGTCAAAGATCACCGCTGCTCACTTCGCAGAAACTGAAAATATGCTACATAAATTCTTGCAATTATTAATTGAGGAAGAATTGTTTGCATGGGTTCTTTAAGTAACACAATGCCCTCACTTTTTGTAGATATATTTCGACAAAGCACAGAATACACAGAATACAGACTTGGATTATTCGCTACGTACGAGAACAAAGAGACCAAAAGCTACCGCAAGCGTACCTTACATACAGCAAAAGAAATGATCTGACTCGAAGTGATTTTAAATATCTTTTTTCTCTTATACATAATGACAAAGGTAATAATGTTGGTTTCGAGAACGTTATGCACTACGATCTCATCTAATATAAATAATGTCTTTTTATAACATTTGCAATTGATATAGTCTTTCTTTGAAGCTAATTTAATACATTTTCATAATTAATTTGTCGTTTGTGTCCAGATAATATAATTCAGAGTCCTTTTAATATTTATCTCAAATATATCGGCTTGAATATTTCAAAAGGGGCACTATATCATTTATGTTTTCTACCCTACTTCTTCTTCTTCTTCTTCTTCTTCTTACAATTCCCCTTCCTTTTCGCAGGTTCGAATCCTACCTCGGGCATGGATGTGTGTGTTGTCCTTAGGTTAGTTAGGTTTAAGTAGTTCTAAGTTCTAGGCGACTTACGACCTCTGCAGTTGAGTCCCATAGTGCTCAGAGTCATTTGAACCATTTTGAACCCCTTCCTCTTCCGCTACAGCCACAGTCTCATCCATCTACATTTACACCTCTAACAATCGACGACGCTCTTCTTAGGAACTTTTGAATACTAAATCAAATAGGCATTTAAGGAATCATTGACCAATGAGAATAGTACAAACATACTGTGGTTCGACCGTGGTACTGACTCTGGAAAGAAACAGGCATCCTTGGCGTACTGAATAAACTCAAAGAAAATAAAATAAAAATAGTAAGTCGGCAGTTCCAGACGGTAGTCCAATTTAGTTTTTGCGGACAGTACTCTATGGTACTGGCCTCTTACTTTGCTATCTTTTATAGCAAATCGCTCGCCCAGTGCTGGGCCCCAAACGCCTCCTGTATGATTTCTGATTTGGTGAAGACTGCCAGTCTCGCTAGCGGGATGAAAGCAGAGCTCACCATCTGCAGCATCGTCGACAGGACTGACTGCGGACCTTTGGTACAGAGCCGAGTGGAGGGTCTGAATCAGAGGCTGAGACGGTTCTGCGACCGTGTGGGCTGCAGATTCCTCGACTTGCGCCATAGGGTGGTGGGGTTTCGGGTTCCGCTGGATAGGTCAGGAGTCCACTATACGCAACAAGCGGCTACACGGGTAGCAGGGGTTGTGTGGCGTGGGCTGGGCGGTTTTTTAGGTTAGATGGCCTTGGGCAAGTACAGAAAGGGCAACAGCCTCAACGGGTGCGGGGCAAAGTCAGGACATGCGGGGACCAAGCAGCAATCGGTATTGTAATTGTCAACTGTCGAAGCTGCGTTGGTAAAGTACCGGAACTTCAAGCGCTGATAGAAAGCACCGAAGCTGAAATCGTTATAGGTACAGAAAGCTGGCTTAAGCCAGAGATAAATTCTGCCGAAATTTTTACAAAGGTACAGACGGTGTTTAGAAAGCATAGATTGCATGCAACCGGTGGTGGAGTGTTCATCGCTGTTAGTAGTAGTTTATCCTGTAGTGAAGTAGAAGTGGATAATTCCTGTGAATTATTATGGGTGGAGGTTACACTAAACAACCGAACTCGGTTAATAATTGGCTCCTTTTACCGACCTCCCGACTCAGCAGCATTAGTGGCAGAACAACTGAGAGAAAATTTGGAATACATTTCACATAAATTTTCTCAGCATGTTATAGTCTTAGGTGGAGATTTCAATTTACCAGATATAGACTGGGACACTCAGATGTTTAGGACGGGTGGTAGGGACAGAGCATCGAGTGACATTATACTGAGTGCACTATCCGAAAATTACCTCGAGCAATTAAACAGAGAACCGACTCGTGGAGATAACATATTGGACCTACTGATAACAAACAGACCCGAACTTTTCGAATCTGTATGTACAGAACAGGGAATCAGTGATCATAAGGCCGTTGCAGCATCCCTGAATATGGAAGTTAATAGGAATATAAAAAAAGGGAGGAAGGTTTATCTGTTTAGCAAGAGTAATAGAAGGCAGATTTCAGACTACCTAACAGATCAAAACGAAAATTTCTGTTCCGACACTGACAATGTTGAGTGTTTATGGAAAAAGTTCAAGGCAATCGTAAAATGCGTTTTAGACAGGTACGTGCCGAGTAAAACTGTGAGGGACGGGAAAAACCCACCGTGGTACAACAACAAAGTTAGGAAACTACTGCGAAAGCAAAGAGAGCTCCACTCCAAGTTTAAACGCAGCCAAAACCTCTCAGACAAACATAAGCTAAACGATGTCAAAGTTAGCGTAAGGAGGGCTATGCGTGAAGCGTTCATTGAATTCGAAAGTAAAATTCTATGTACCGACTTGACAGAAAATCCTAGGAAGTTCTGGTCTTACGTTAAATCAGTAAGTGGCTCGAAACAGCACATCCAGACACTACGGGATGATGATGGCATTGAAACAGAGGATGACACGCGTAAAGCTGAAATACTAAACACCTTTTTCCAAAGCTGTTTCACACAGGAAGACCGCACTGCAGTTCCTTCTCTAAATCCTCGCACAAACGAAAAAATGGCTGACATCGAAATAAGTGTCCAAGGAATAGAAAAGCAACTGGAATCACTCAATAGAGGAAAGTCAACTGGACCTGACGGGATACCAATTCGATTCTACACAGAGTACGCGAAAGAACTTGCCCCCCTTCTAACAGCCGTGTACCGCAAGTCTCTAGAGGAACGGAGGGTTCCAAATGATTGGAAAAGAGCACAGATAGTCCCAGTCTTCAAGAAGGGTCGTCGAGCAGATGCGCAAAACTATAGACCTATATCTCTTACGTCGATCTCTTGTAGAATTTTAGAACATGTTTTTTGGTCGCGTATCATGTCATTTCTGGAAACCCAGAATCTACTATGTAGGAATCAACATGGATTCCGGAAACAGCGATCGTGTGAGACCCAACTCGCCTTATTTGTTCATGAGACCCAGAAAATATTAGATACAGGCTCCCAGGTAGATGCTATTTTTCTTGACTTCCGGAAGGCGTTCGATACAGTTCCGCACTGTCGCCTGATAAACAAAGTAAGAGCCTACGGAATATCAGACCAGCTGTGTGGCTGGATTGAAGAGTTTTTAGCAAACAGAACACAGCACGTTGTTATCAATGGAGAGACGTCTACAGACGTTAAAGTGGCGTGCCACAGGGGAGTGTTATGGGACCATTGCTTTTCACAATATATATAAATGACTTAGTAGATAGTGTCGGAAGTTCCATGCGGCTTTTCGCGGATGATGCTGTAGTATACAGAGAAGTTGCTGCATTAAAAAATTGTAGCGAAATACAGGAAGATCTGCAGCGGATAGGCACTTGGTGCAGGGAGTGGCAACTGACCCTTAACATAGACAAATGTAATGTATTGCGAATACATAGAAAGAAGGATCCTTTATTGTATGATTATATGATAGCGGAACAAACACTGGTAGCAGTTACTTCTGTAAAATATCTGGGAGTATGCGTACGGAACTATTTGAAGTGGAATGATCATATAAAATTAATTGTTGGTAAGGCGGGTACCAGGTTGAGATTCATTGGGAGAGTGCTTAGAAAATGTAGTCCATCAACAAAGGAGGTGGCTTACAAAACACTCGTTCGACCTATACTTGAGTATTGCTCATCAGTGTGGGATCCGTACCAGGTCGGGTTGACGGAGGAGATAGAGAAGATCCAAAGAAGAGCGGCGCGTTTCGTCACTGGGTTATTTGGTAACCGTGATAGCGTTACGGAGATGTTTAGCAAACTCAAGTGGCAGACTCTGCAAGAGAGGCGCTCTGCATCGCGGTGTAGCTTGCTCGCCAGGTTTCGAGAGGGTGCGTTTCTGGATGAGGTATCGAATATATTGCTTCCCCCTACTTATACTTCCCGAGGAGATCACGAATGTAAAATTAGAGAGATTAGAGCGCGCACGGAGGCTTTCCGGCAGTCGTTCTTCCCGCGAACCATACGCGACTGGAACAGGAAAGGGGGGTAATGACAGTGGCACGTAAAGTGCCCTCCGCCACACACCGTTGGGTGGCTTGCGGAGTATCAATGTAGATGTAGATGTAGAAAGAGGGCTAGAAGGACCTACCCACAAAATTACACACCAGCATCTCTAACATAGGTTTTATGCAGAATTCTTGAACAAATTATGAGTTCGAATGTAAATTTCCTTGAGACGGGAAATCTTCTGTCCACAAATAAGCACATTTAGGAAGCGTCCTTAATGCGAAACCTGGCCTTTTCTCGCATGAAATGCTGTTTTCCATAGGTGAAGGGCAATCGCAGTTTCCATATTCAGAGTATTCCGGAATATGTTTGAAATGGTGTCAACTGCAGACTGTTAATGAAGGTATGAGCATGCGCAATAGTGGCTCGAAGACTTCTTAAGTAATAGAACTCAGCACGTTCTCGACAACGGCCAGTGTTCAACAGCGACAAGGCTATCGTCACTACTGCTCCATGCTAGAATGATATAAACGCTCGTATCCTCTACGCATTTACTTGTAAATGGTCTGGCAGTCTGGGATAGAAGTTGTGTGTGGCTCTTTTCTGATGATGTTGTGGTATACAGGAGGGTGTCAAAGCTGAGTGACTTTAGGAGGATACAAGGTGACTTAGACAACATTTCTAATTTTTTTGATGAATGATATCTTGCTGTAAACGTAGAAAAATATAAGTTAATACCGAGTAAAAAAAACAGTCACTTACATTCGAGTGCAGCAGTGGTAGAGTGGCGCTTGACAGTCACGTCAATTAAATACCTGGGCATTGGGCCGATGCAGTTTCCCTGTTTCACACCTCCCTTCTCTGCAAAACGGACTCCCAAGCTTCAGTCATCACTAACCATATTTGAGGTTTCATAAATGGCATAATTTCAGATGTGATTGAAACCAATGAATCTGCCACTTCACAGTTCTTAGAAGTAATAAACGTGAACAAGTGCACGATAGAAAGGCAGAGGCAGAATGCGGCGCACCAGATGCGACAGGCTGCTCTCGCGAGTAACCACGGCACTCTCCGTCACAGTCCCCAGAAGTAATCCTGCTGACTGCTGGGCTGGCAGGGTACTGCGCGTATGTGGGTGGGACAGCAGTGTCTGAAGCTGTACTGAGAAGGGGGCAACCAAGCCGGGTAGCTTCTGGCAGCTGTGGCATTACATGACTTGCATTCTGGCACTGCCAATATAAGTTACATGTTAACGAAAGATCTTAGTTCGATCTTTGTACCATGTATTGAAGAAGTCAAGGAGTACTTGTATTATTTGTCGAAGTATGTAAAAAATTGATCTATAGCGTCATAAACACACATGCCACAACTGCTGATCGAAGTTACTGTCAGAGTGCACCAGTGTACAAGATTTTTTTAATTTTTGCATTAAACTAAACAAAGTTATTCCCACTTCAAAACACTTTATTTGTCAAAACTGGTCTTAGTCTGTCTCATCTCAATATGAAAGTCATCCAAACGTTATAGTGACCCACAAGATGGGGAGTCAACATTATCATGCAGTACAACACATTTGCCATCCTTTGCAGATAATGCTGACATATGTCATCGCACAGTGGAGACTACAAGACATTTCTCACACCATACTTCGTCATTTTAGAGAAAACTATCGCAAATGGTGTTTACCTCATGGTACACCAAATAGTAAAACCTTCTGACTATTTGGTGCAACATGGGGATGTGTAGGGTATTTTACGGTAGTTTTCGAGTAGCACATCGTAGCATGCAACAAGTTATTACAATTTACGTGGCGCATGTTTATTTGTTGAGCATTTATTTACAATTTGGGGTAACTTGTTATGATTTGTTATAACACGGTTAAATATAAGGTATTTTATTATATATTGGGCAATTTGTTACAACTTTGTTGTAAAATAGCATAATTTTGTTACAATTTTGCTGCTGCCGAGGGGAATTTGTGGTAACATCTTACAATTTTGCTGTAACGACATAATTTTTGGAGCACTTTGTAACAACTTTGCTGTAAATAAGGCGATGTAAGGGGCAATTTCTTACAATTTTGCTGTAACATGGGATAATCTATTACAGATTTGCTGAAACGTAGTAATACATGAGGCAATTTGTTATAATTCTCCAGTGGGAGATACAGTTGATTCCTTTGTTTGGGTCTTACTAACACATATAGTTGACTTTGATATTGGTTTTAGTTTATAAGTTTTGGCAAGTAATACACACGGTTTAGCTGTGAAGAATTACACAAATACACGTGGAAATATCGAATTTTAGGATCTAGTGTGCCTTGCAAAACTGCTTGAATTGCCCCCTCTTTTTATTGATTGGATAGCCACTGAATTGGTATTTATTTATTTAATGAGATAATAATAATTATTAAAAGGTGGCAATTTTATTTAAGCACTGTTTTTACTCTTTCGATTGTTGTGAGTCAGCGATAGTGCAATGCTGCTCGCTTTGGAGAATACACATTTCATAAGAATTACTTGGTCCAGGAAACACTTTTGCGATCACAGTTGCGATTTAGACGGTATTCGCGTAATTGTACTGATTAAAAGTTATCGTTTCCGAAAGACGCATGTTCGATTAAAGCTGTGTACACTTTTGCGCGTATAATGAAAATATTCATAACACGTCGCGAAACAAAAATAAACATGCGAATCACAACCGTGATCAAGCGAAGAAAATATATGATAACATAAATGTTCTTCGCTGTTATTCAGGGCAGGCTCAGATTAGACCTTGCAATTTTTAGTTATAGGAAATGACAAGACGTTACACTTAGGAGATATTTATTTTGAATAACTTGTATTTACCTTATCTCTCTCTCTCTCGTTTTTAGAGCCTTTGTACCTTCACATCGATTAAGGAACTTTTCCTTCTCTACCGACCAGTACGAGAACAAAATTCAGACTCAACAAAATGTCTTACATCGAATTATTACATGCTTAACCCTTAACAATCATATATAGTTTCGTAGTACAAACATGCTAATTTATTCCGTGCACTAGAAAGTCTTTGATACACTGAGCACAAAAATGAAAATAATAAAATTATAATTACATTTTTAATATCATGAATACTTCTTTAAATCATGAAAATAAGGTTTGACATCGTCGTAATATTAATTTTCATCGTTGTAGCACTATTCACACGGTTTAGCTGTGGGAATAAAATGTTTACTTGCATAGAAACATAGACATATTCTCACTGACAAATGCACTTTAAGCTCTGAGTCAGATAATGTGCCAAGTGTGTTTTGTTTTCTTCTAGGAAATGGTTCTACTTATTTTGATAAATAATGTATACAACTCTTGCTTTCTTTAATCTGTGGTACAAAACTCGGCATGAAATCGTTGATAAACATGCAAGTTATATCACTGATGCCAACATATGATCCAAAAGTACTGTGAAGAATTATACAAATACACGTGGAAATATCGAATTTTAGGATCCATTGTGCCTTGCAAAAGTGCTTCAGTCATGAAAATGTTAACGTAAAAAATTTAATTTACCCGTAACGTAAATCATCATTTTCTTTCATCATTTTGTTTCTTTACACGTCATAATAGTGCAGTGCAAAATTACCCTGTGGTACTACGGTAATACGTAGTTTAAGCGATAAAGTGCATCAAAGACCTTGTCAAGAAACGGTAATCTTCTCCCCTAAAATGATGCTTGATCAGCTTGATTTTTCCCCACAGTCTCTTGTACAGTTAACAAGAGCTATGAGCTGAGAGCGTAGCAAGTTATTTTAGTACATCACGTGTTATATCACAGTTACAGATGTAGATATATTACTGTTTTAGTTAATTTGAGAATACGCATTTAGGGTTTTAGGCCTCAGGTGGGAGTTACACGATCTTATCCTTTGGACATGTTGGGTGTTGTCATCTTGTATTAGGAACATGATATAACTTCCATTGTGTATCAAGACAATATGCAGTGCAAGTGATACAAGGCATTAGCTATCTCGTCATAAAGTATCATTTCTATTGTAGCGTGTGTGCTTAAGTACCATGAAAATATAACATTGATGGTTATACACGTTACCACATGTATGTTAAAGTTCTAACGTAAAACAAACAGTATTGGCGTTCAGTAACATCGATTACATTTTGCTAGTTAATAGCAATAAGCTTGAAACTTCCATCCCCGTCCCCTCTATAAAAGTGCTTAACAATATGTCAGCTGATGAACATTCGATCTTTTTACAGAGAGTTCATTCCCTCAAGTAGGTCTAAAATAGGAATGCCAATATTTCGTAATTTGTTAATTACGACAATTAGGAGATGTGTACAATAACCAATTTGCTATTTAATCAGCTATAGTGTCATGTGCATTTAGATAGATAATAAATATATTTTAGGCACTGAAGAACTGTAAGATACACCAATATTATCAATATGTTAACACAGTCTATTAAGAAATATAGTCAATTTAGGTAAGGTAATGCTTAATTTGGAGAATTATTGGCTTCTGGAAGGTACAGAGAACAAGAATAGCGATTGGCAGTTTCGTTTTAAAGGCAAGTTTAATATTGTAATCTGACTGGCTGTTTCAGTTTTCATGGCTGGTAAATTACTAGCGTGAGACTGGAGGACCGAGACACTATGAAATGACAGAAATAGGCACGGCATAGGCAGGGACATGACCTCCACCTGCTACAGTCGGAGTCTCTACCTACTATCCTCAGAGGAAGGAATGGTGTGCACCCTTGATCCATAAACCCCTTACATTCCTACTGATGAAGAGTGCAGGATAGGCGTACGCAGGCTACCTTACTCTAATTTTAAACGATTAGTAAGGTGGAATCAGGACAGTTGGTATACTCAACGAATTAATAAGATCTAGCAGAACCATAATATCTCGATACATCAGTCTGTATCGAACTCCGACTCAATTCTGTATCTCGGTAACAGCGAGTTTGTATTCAGTGGATAAAAATCACTATTTGGCCATGATCATGGAAGGTGGAGGTTCATTTAATCAAAACATTAATTAACCAAATCATTTGAGGTCTGTATAAGATGATAATTACAATGTTACATTAATACTGATAGGCTATCATATGTACCGTTGAATTACTACGGCTTTTGGTATTACATGCTTTATACAAGTGCTACTTCATTTTGAATTCTATCAGTACTGGTATATTTTTAATAAGTTTACATAGCCAGTGTACCAGTAGCCCTTTAAGGAAGATTGCGGATAACAGGTTTAGTTATTAACTAGTGCATATATCCCCCCCCCCCCTTTTTCCCAATATGTGTCCGTAATTTATTACCATGTAGATAGCGTGGAGTGAGTCACGAGCATAAATGTTTGCTGATGCACCCATAAATGCACGTGAAATGTCAAGTTGTTACCTACCTATGTTTCTGGGAAACAATGCAAACAAAATAGGTGTGACGGAGATATACAGTAGTCTGAAATGTGTTGTGCCATGGTTGGTCACGAAAGTGATTCAGTTTATTCCTCCGTGGAACAGAAAGTCGATGCTGCCTCATCTGCAGGCCACGATGGGCACCGTATTTCCGTCTTTTAAGTGAACGGTAGCTCCTTCGGAGCGTCCTTTTCAGATGGCTGTCTACGGTACAAGAATGAGTTATTTACAAATGTAACTGATTAACCGCTTTCTTCAGGTCTGTTAATAGTAGGGAAGTGTTGTAACGCACATAAATTTTTATACTTCTGGTAACTTCAGTAGAGACAGCACAGTCTCATGGAATTTCCCTTGTACAGTCACTGAATCATCAGTGTGCGTGAATATTCGCCCAAGCCTTTAGCTTCAGGACAGCTGATGTTATCATTATTTAATTACAGGTGCTCCGTTCTTATTCTTCCAGCAATTTGTATAGGATCAACTGATGATGTTGTTATGAGAAACGTGTCAGCCATTGCCTTCCATGGGATGCACAGCCAATTAGCTTTAACTCGGACGTTTCATACCGAATAAGTTCGTGTTTCCGTGTGTACTCTATAAAAATATTATCGTGTGAACGTTCTTACAGTGACGAATGGTCTCACGGTCAGTAAACTGTATGCCACGGTTCTCCATGTCACACTTGGCCATGGCTACACAGACAATGACCTCTCATCGTTCATCAATGGCTCTCATTTAAGACAGCATGCGTGTGCAAATATACATTGAGAAAGAATATTAGTGTGTGCATTTTATCGGAATCAAGATCTATTAAATGGTGAGTAACGTGTATATCATCGTCTTAAAAAAGCCATGTGAGCATGACTGTACAGACAATGGGCATCCGCTCCTTGTGCATAGCTTCCAGATCAGGCAGTGTGTGTGTGTTAATGTGAATTTGATATAAATCTTTTGTGTGCGCGTAGTCGATACATGGACGATGTCGCTGTAAGTAAGGTATATGCAATTTCTCTACTATGCTCGCACGTGTTCACAGCTACATAGACGGTGAGGTTTCTTCTCACTTGGCCTGTGCGATGTTGTGCATTCTGTTACGATGATATACCGATGAGCTCACCTTTTTATTCTTACGGTTACTTGCTTAGCTTCTACAATCAATGGGTAGGTGAGCTCTCTCTGTGTACCGTTTGTAAATATTCAGTCTCCGTTCTGATTGCCCACAATTTCTGGTAGGCGTATGGTGCCCCAGTTGATTTCTTAATAAGTGACTGTATTACGGCCCAGCTGTAAACACGACCAATTAGTTACTGAGGACATTTCCCTTCCATATCCATTGCACTAAATTAAATGATAATGAGACCATCTAGCATATTGAGATGGCGCATCACGCCATGCACCTACTGTATGTAGCTACAAAGTCGTATGCTTTGTTTTCCCACCACACACTTGCTTTCAAATAGTACACGTTGGTGAAGCACATGGAAAAAATCTCTATTGCTCACGCACGTACTTTCGTAGCCCACTAACCGTAAATAACTGAGTTATTTTACGTACTTCTGATGAGAACATAGTGCAACAATACTCACTGAGGATAGGAATGAGTGGCATAATTAAGCTGAGTGGCAGACGATACATTTCTTTCTCGTTAGAGCGGATTATACTACCATGCTATTCAGATGAGAAGCTGGTCAGAGAAGGATACGTGCTCGAATTTGGACTTCTCCCCACTGAAAGGTTAATCCCAGCACCACTACTACTCTATTTCTCCTCTCTAGAGAAAACTGAAACGATCTAATTTATTGCGCATGTATTATTCGCGAAGAATCATATAGCTACTCATACCATAAAATAATGGGAGACAATTCCTCTCTATGGCAGCTTGACTTTAGAGAGTGTATCCCAGCAAGTCATGACAGTATTTTTAAACAAGCTAGAAAGAAACTCAGTGGAGAAGCGGAGAGGATCACAAACAATATGTCCCACATCTGTCAACTCTCAGATTTAAGGATGTACGCTTCTACTACAAAAAGTTAGCTACATAGGGGAGAACAGCAATCTCTGCAATATTCTTTCCTCATTTTTCATCCAACGCACTCCCACACGTGTTGCAGCCATGAAATACACTCACACAGATTGGTCACAATGGTGGACATTTGTCCAGGCCATGATCCTACCCAGAGTCATGAGAGACATTGGGCCAACGATATTGCGGTGGTTACCTAACCCTCTGTAGCAACTATAAAATCAGACTGCGTAAATCAGCATTATGTGAGGTTTGCAATATAGAAGTGGATGTAGCACTTGCTGATGACTAGTGTGCTGCATATATCATAGACCTTTCAATGCCACTGAAATGAGCTTCATAAATGCCGTAGACTGAGCCCCGGGTTTTGTCTATTGTTGGCTTCATTGTAACGACAGGGAGAGAGCCAGCTATAGAATAAACTGAAAATTAAATGTACTTTCAATACGGCAACTATTATTGTTGCAGATGTACACTAAAAAATAAGAGAACAGTTGGTGAAATACGTAAAATTTATTTTTTGCATTAAGAAAACCAATAATTATTAATGAAAATTGAGAAATGAATGAACAGAAACAACATTTAATGAACGCAGCAAAAATGAAACACTGAACGAAAAACAAAAGAAAAAACAAACAAAACACAAACTGTACACAAACAGGAACTTTTGGAACAAATGAACATTTTTTCAGTGGGTGCATGCAGCGCCGCCAGAGGGTTGGCTCCAAAGACTCCCAGCTGCCCCCTCCTCCACCTCTACACGGACTTACTCCATCTTGGCAGCACTCATGAGACTCGGCTGTGTCCTCTTCTAGATCTTTAGGGGCTTGTTTCATCTTGGCAACATTCACGAGAGTCTCAGCTGACCCTTCCTCCTCATCTTTACAGTCTTTGTCCATCTCGGCAGCACCCATGACACTCTCAGCTGCCTCCTCCTCTAAATCTTGACAGGCTTGTTCCTTCTTGGCAGTATTCACGAGACCCTTAGCTGCCCCTTCCTCCTCATCTCCACATGTTGGGTCAATCTCACGGCATCCACAAGACCCTCATCCACTCCTTCCTCAATCTCTCCACAAGCTTCACCCATCTTGGCAGCTCCCATGAGACTCTCAGCTGCCTCCTTCTCTAAGTCTTGATGGGTTTGTTCCATCCTGGCAGCATTCACGAGACCCTTAGCTGCCCCTTCCTCCTCATCTCCATATGCTGGACCAATCTCAGCAGCATCCACAAGACCCTCATCTGCCCCTTCCTCAATCTCTCCACACGCTTCACCCATCTTGGCAGCTCTCATGAGTCTCAGCTGTCTCCTCCTCTAAATCCCGACAGGTATGTTCCAGCCTGGTAGCATTCATGGGACCCTTAGCTGCCCCTTCCTCCTCATCTCCACATGCTGGGCCAATCTCAGCAGAATCCACAAGCCCCTCATCTGCCCCTTCCTCAATCTCTCCATATGCTTCACCCATCTTGGCAGATCCCATGAGACTCTCAGCTGCCTCCTTCTCTAAATCGTGATGGATTTGTTCCATCCTGGCAGCATTCACGAGACCCTCAGTTGCCCCTTCTTCCTCATCTCCACATTCTGGGTCAATCTCAGCAGCATCCACAAGACTCTCATCTGCCTCTTCCTCAATCTCTCCACACTCTTCACCCATCTTGTGAGCACCCATGAGACTCTCAGCTGCCTTCTCCTCTAAATCTTGACAGGCTTTTGCTATCTTGACTACATTCACGAGACACTCAGCTACTTTCTCGTCCTCTTCATCCATCTTGGCAGCATCCACCTAGGTATCCATTTTGGTGTTAGGTGCTTGGTTAAACTAGAAACAACATTATACACTATAACTTACATTATGAAATAATAATGGGTAAGAGTTTTCAGACATTGAGGTGAACAAGAGGTTTATATGGAGCATCACTCTTTTATGTCAGAGTCAAAAGAAATTCAAAATTTGAATAGTAGTGATAATGTTTAAGATGTAGTAAGTAAGATACTGGGATATTATTACCGCACAGGCATTAGAAGCTGATGACTTAGTGTATGGTATGAAAAAGAGGGTCTTCCATTATCACCGACTGCACAATAATGTATCGCTGAGATTCTCATACTAGCAGCATGTCTGTAACTAAAAAGCTTTGGGCCTACTGAAGAACAGGATAAAACCCGTCGGCTCTGACCAATGATGTCAGAATTTTCCAGAAATGATTTTCTATGCATATTTAACAGTTGAGACATGTGTTCATAAACTAAGGAATGCAGGAGAGAAAAACGGTGGTAGACATATATAACGTCCAGTAGTATTTCGACCATAATGTTAAGAATATCGCTTGTTTGAGTCCTAGTACTTATGTAAAAAATAAAGGAAAAAAGGATAGAAGTAGTAGTAGCGTAGAATACCTCAGTTGACATATATATGAGTTGTACCTCGAAGTTCAGTCGATCTGTATAGGTTAGTTGCAGTATGGGATAAAATTTAAAGTATGTCGATTTCTTCGTTTACTGTAGGATTGGTATCCTATTCTTCATTTGAATTGTATAGGTCAAGTGAAGTACGGGATACAAATTGTAAAGGTGTTTCTTTCGCCTCCACTACTACTAACATTCTGTTCTTATGTAGATGGCATTACTAGCGAAGGCGGAAAGATCTACGTACATGATATTTTCATCCCATACTTCAGTTGACCTATATAGGTCAATAAGATACTAGTGCTAACGAAAACGATGAAATCTACGTACGTAACATTGGCAACCTGTCGACCTATGTAGGTCAACTGAAGTATGGGATACAATTTATTTTTGGCTTCGGTACTAATAATATCGCCTGAAATTTATCACAGTCTTGCTAGAGACGACAAGAAAACCAATAGCAGTGAAATTTGTAGCCCAATCTTCTGTTAAGCTGTATAGGTCAACTGAAGAATGTGATACTAATTGGTATCAGCGAATGATAAATAAAGTCAGTTACAACATGTGTATTCTGTACTTAAACTGACCTATATAGGTAAATCACGTTACTGTTACATATGTCGCTTTTTCGTCTAGCACCAGGTATACAGGTCAACTGAAGTACGGGATACAAATTTTATGTATGTCGGTCTTCGACTTCAGTAGTGCTAGTATAGACTCGGAAAATGACACTACCATCCGACGAAGAAATGCGTCATTTACAAGCGTTATGTGGTTTGTAGATTCGCAAATGGCGCAGAATTCCCCATCTGCTCTTATTCCCTATGTTTTCAATGCCGCTCAGAATGTGTATTAACAAGACATGGGTTGGAAAACCAGATTTTAAACTCGTATCTCTTCCCAGGAGCAGTTATGGACTATATCCATACTTTGTTGAATATAAACGGCTAATTGAAATTGTAGAAGCTGCAGAAAGATTGAAATCTGGAAAAATGGTCCGAGGTAAGTCCAAAACCCACTGAGAAAGGGGAAACACTGCATTAGAAGACGAATGGAATACATGAAATAGAGAGGGCAGTAGAGAATCAAATGGGCAAACAGATTATTTCCAATAGAATTCTTGCCTAATTCACCAGATGCTGATTTTAACTGTTTAAAGAAGAAAATTAAAAAAAGAGAAACAGAAAATGTAGCCTCAGACGTGAATACAAGCTAGTAAAAATAAGTATTGCAGTAAGCAGAAAACGGGAAAACAAGGCTGGATGCGGAAGAAATGCGAAACAATAGAAGCGTGTTTAACAATTGGAAAGTTAGATACCATATATGGGAAAATTATGGAAACCGTTAGAGGAGAGAGATTCAGATTCAAAAACATCAAACGCTTACCTGGCAAGCCAATACGAAACAAAGGGTGGAAGGCTGAAAGCTGGATTTAACATTTGAATGGGTCCTACAAAGTAAACCAACTCAAAAAAGGATGTGGAAGAAGATTAGAAGTGAAATATGGTACACTGAAAAGAGTTTCACATAGCGGTAAAAGACTCAATTCGAAGAAAGGCTCTTGGCGTACAGTACAGTGTTTCAAAATTGTTAAGATCACTGGTAGAGCGCCTGAAAAAGGTGTTCCACGCGAAATACACTCAGACTTTCCAAAACATGTAATAATCCCATTCCCAGACAGACCAAATGCTCACAAGTTTCCAAGTCATTTGCACCCTTACGACTCTGAAGACAGACTGCTGCAAAGCAACAGTAAATCGTTAATAATTCAATTTCTGAGGGTCACAGGGATAAAACACAGGGAGTGATGTGGTACAAAACTTGTGCATAAAACAAAGTGCAATTATGAAGGTCTCAGGATCTCTGAGGCGTACAGCAGCTAGGACGGGAGAGAGATACGTTTGTAACCTAGCAATTCAGCAAGCAGTACGGAAAATAGACAGAAATTAGATATGGGGATTAAGGCTCAGGTAGAAAAAATAAAACTTTAAGTTGGGTTCATGACATTACAGTTCTGTAAGATACACCAATGTTCCTTTGATTATCAGTTGAATGAAATGAGTAATGTCTTGAAAACAGATTATCAATGAATACTAGCAAAAGTAAAAGTAGGATAGTAAAATGTGGTGGAATTGAATTAGGAGTTGAAGGTGGAAAAATGTTAACGAATGACACTGAGAGAAGTAAACTGAGATTTGTTATGTGGGTAAAAGTAACAGATTATTAGCGAAGTAGAGGACTTGTAAACATCAGGCTGTGAATAGCAAGAAAGACGTTTCTGAAAAGGAGAAATTAGTTAACCTATAATAGTAATTTCAGTTCTAGGTAGTCCTCTCTCGAGGTATTTGTCTATAGTGCAGCCATGTACATGAGTGGAACGCTGAAGATAGTTCAGAAAGAATGGAATATATAGCTTTGATATATTTATCCAGGAGAGTACTGAAGATAAACTGGGTACAGGGTGTAAATTGCGAGAAGAAAATGAATCGAAATGGAGGAGAACGTCTTTTATCACACAATTAGACGGAAAGCTGGGATCAATTTCTAGTATGCACCGTGCGGTATCAAAGGATCGTATGTTGTTAAAAAGGTGGTGCGAGATCGTAAATGGGCCGGCCGATGTGTCCGAGCGGTTCTAGTCGCTACCGTCTGGAAACGCGCTATTGCTACGGTTGCAGGTTCGAATCCTGTCTCGACCATGGGTGTGTGTGATGTCCTTAGGTTAGTTAGGTTAAAGTAGTTCTAAGTTCTAGGGGACTGATGAGCTCAGAAGTTAAGTTCCATAGCGCTCAGAGCCATTTGAACCATTTTGAAGATCGTGTGTGGGGAGAGGACGTGGAAGGGTTGTAAAATTTGTGCAGGTAGAAGAAGAGTTGAACACAGTATGCAGATTGAAATGAATGTCGGCTGCTGCACTTATGGAGAGGCAAAGAGCCTGTCGCAGGATAGACTACCGTGAGAAATTGCCTCTCATCATACTTCAGACGGAAGACCGCACCATCAACATCACCACGTGAAGATTTTCTAACAGTTGCCTGGCCCATACTTACCAAGAGGAAGTGGCCGTACTGATGTTATTCATTGAAGAAGAGAGGCCTAGACTGCATGGATATACCATCGCGCGAAAAAGATTCTATCGTGGTGCATTCTGGTAGCAGTGGCTAACTCATCGTAAGTAATAAAACAGCAGTTCATATAACTCCACATTCAACAGCTTCATTACCCTTCTAACATTCAGCATACTTTCATTTTCCTAATCTTCTGTAATTGGTTATTCTAGACTGTTATTATCATGGCATTTGATAACACGTCTATTGTAATTTTTTATGTTGCGCACGATGTTTGGTGTAACATCCAGGATATTTTCACTTTGCCGCTATGTGGACGTGTTATATCTGTTTCAATAAGTGGAGTATATTTTCGTAACCCTTTAATGTATTTCAAGCTACCTGCTACATCCTCATGTGGTTCTCGTTCTTTGATAATAAAGATGCACTAGAATGGTGGAAACAATGCCTTCAAAAGCCGTATGCAAGAAATAGTGAAGATAAGAAACTGGAGAATGTTGAGGCAAGCAATCCGGAATAGGAGGGAGTCTGTTCCCTACGTGATCAATTTTATCTCGTAGTCAAGCGGCTAAAATATGGGAAAGCCACCAAAGATGGTGATAAACCAGCAGAACTCGTCAAGACTGCTAGAAAACAGCTGCATGAAGAACTGTTCCATTTCATACAAATTACATACGAAACCAGGGAACATCGAACAGAATAGTTACAGCTCCAACGCAAATGTGAACAAGGTAGCACCCTCAATTTGAGAACACATGCCACACAGATCTCGACCTCTATCTTTGTAACGCGGACTGACTAAAGGATAGGTGTACAAGACATGGAAGATTAGTTTGGCTTTAGAGGAGCTGTAGGCACACGAGAAGCAATACTCAGGTTACGGCTAATACCTGAGACAAGACTAAGCAAGAGCCAAGAATGCAGGAGAGTGTCGTAGGAGGAATGGTCAGTATTTAGGTGTAGGGCAGGAACGTCTACTAAACATGGGCTCTGAAATGCAGCTATGAACGCTTCATCTTCGATATTGTAACAAAATTTCTTCTACTGCAACGTCCTGGCCTTCTATATTTTGAGGGGCATAAGTATGACCCAAATCCAAATCACGAAAAAAATTTCCTCTAAATATGGGCTTTAAAGTGCTCTCTTTCAGAACTTTGGGCACTTGTGTAGCTTTACTGTTGTTTTTTTTTTATGGTTTTAGGGCGCACAACTACAATGGTCATTAGCGCCCAGACTAAGCTATGAATGCACTGCAAGGCACAAGGTTAAAGTCCATGTTTGCTTGCCTCTTTTGCTTCAAATGATGGTCCCTGTCGTATCTCTGAATATAGACCATTCGTCCTAGACCCTCTGTATATTGCCTACATCGATCAAGAGAAAATACAGGGTGATTCAAAAAGAATACCACAACTTTAGGAATTTAAAACTCTGCAACGACAAAAGGCAGAGCTAATCACTATCTGTCGGCGAATTAAGGGAGCTATAAAGTTTCATTTAGTTGTACATTGGCACTTATCTGTCCGTAACTACCTGAACGTCAACTACCCGAGGCAATGGATCGGCCGCCAGGCAGCCCGTGACAGAGCACTTCATCACTGGCCTCCAAGAAGCCCTCATCTTACCCCCTGCGATTTTTTCTTATGGGGGTATGTTAAGGATATGGTGTTTCGGCCACCTCTCCCAGCCACTATTGATGATTTGAAACGAGAAATAACAGCAGCTATCCAAACTGTTACGCCTGATATGCTACAGAGAGTGTGGAACGAGTTGGAGTATCGGGTTGATATTGCTCGTGTGTCTGGAGGGGGCCATATTGAACACCTCTGAACTTGTTTTTGAGTGAAAAAAAAAACCTTTTTAAATACTCTTTGTAATTATGTATAACAGAAGGTTATATTATGTTTCTTTCATTAAATACACATTTTTAAAGTTGTGGTATTCTTTTTGAATCACCCTGTATTTGACTGAGTACACTGGCGACAGATTTTTGACATGCTGAGAGAGGTAATGGCATAATGTATCAAGACAGAAGAGCACCTGTTTATAGTGCACGGCCTGTGGTGGAGTGGTTACACACAATATTATCCCTGTAATAGACTGGCTTGCACAGAGTCCTGCCCTGAATCCTATAGAACACGTCTGGGATGTTTTAGAACGCCGACTTCGTGCCAGCCTTCACCGAACGACATCCATACCTTTCCCCAGTGCAGCAATCCGTTAAGAATGGGCTTCCATTTCCCAAGAAACCTTCCAGCACGTGATTGAACTTATGCCTGCGAGAGTGGAAGGGTTGACCAACACCACATTGAATTCCAGCATTACCGATGGAGGGCGCCATGAACTTGTAAGTAACTTTCAACCAGATGTCGGGACACTTTTGATCAAATTGTGTATCTCGCGCACGCTGCTCTCTTAACTTCTACCTATGAGTAAATTTTTTTGTCAATCCGCGACAGCTGTGTCGAACTAAATGCTTTTAATACATCAGATCATAATTTGTAGGCTTTACCTCAAACTTGTTGCTCAGTCTGGAACACAGTATAATCCTCACTATTGTTCAAGCTGTAACTTAAACAGCTTAATTCTAAAGCAGCCTAATCTGTAGAAAACAAAGTAATTCCACTTTATAGACTAGCATCCATTGAGGAAGTGTAATACCTTGTTAATTACCTTCGGGTTCCAAAACTTAAGTATTATAGTGTTGAAAACTAATGTGGACATACAGATGGAATGACTTCCAGTTTAGTCTTCATAGTATCTCTAGCGGAGCCTGCTTGGAGACACGTGGGAAACCTATCTTTCGCCTCAACGAGAGACAGTAATACTTCCTCATAACGTGGGCCATTGCACTTCTTATCAAGTTAAATTGATGGTATGGATTGACAATTCATTTACAAGATTACGTTTGTTTCAATGTTCGAAGAAGTGTTGTAACAGAGCAAAGGAGACCCCACGAAATTGGATCGAATTGTGCTCTCATTGTGTGAGCAGTTTTGGAAGAGAGATGACAATATTCTTGTGGGACATCTCTGTTTAGGTCAGACGATCATTTATTTACGCAGTTGGAATGTTTATGAGGCCGAATATATCCTACTCAATTGTTTCAAGAGACTGAAAGTACTAGATGTACCATCCGTGTTAGATGGGATATAATAATCTTCTTGTAGGCAACAATCGTTGAAGTGTTGTAACTGTTGTGACTGCCTCTTCCGTCCTCTACCGCTTCACATGTTCTTGGTGGTACCGGTATTCATGGCGTCAATTATTTCCAGCTCCTGGTTTCACACCCACTGACTCCTGCGTAGCACGCAGAAATGCTCTGCTCCACTAAGAGGTTTGCCTAATTGTACTTAGTTGTGTGTAGGTACACAGGAGGTTTTGCCCTTGATTGTGATATTTCTTTGAGTTAATGTGACTGTTTAAGGTGTGACTGACCAGACGAGTGTATGCTACTGTGGTCCAGATTTTCATTACAGAGCAGCATCTAAAGAACTTCCGGTTTCTTTGATAGCAAATGACAACGGCAGCAATCGCACAGAAGCCAGACGTTCTTAACCTCACTAGCGACCAGTAGAATTTTTCAGCTATCATTCAGTAGGATCTACATCTACGTGATTACTCTGCTATTCACAATAAAGTGCCTGGCAGAGGATTCAATGAACCACCTTCAAGCTGTCTCTCTACCGTTCCACTCTCGAACGGCAGGCGGGAAAAACGAGCATTTCAATTTTTCTGTGCGAGCCCTGATTTCTCTTATTTTATCGTGATGATCATTTTTCCCTATGTAGGTGGGTGCCAACAGAATGTTTTCGCAATCGGAGGAGAAAACTGGTGATTGAAATTTCATGAGAAGATCCCGTCGCAACGAAAAACGCCTTTGTTTTAATTCACGTATTATGTCTGTGACACTATCTTCCCTATTTCGCGATAGTGCAAAACGAGCTGCCCTTCTTTGTACTTTTTCGATGTCATCCGTCAGTCCCACATGATGCGTATCCCACACCGCACAGCAATACTCCAGAACAGAGCGGACAAGAGTTGTGTAAGCAGTCTCTTTAGTATATCTGTTGAACCTTGTAAGTGTTCTTCCAATGAATCATAGTCTTTGGTTCGCCCTATCCACAATGTTATCTATGTGATCGTTCCAATTTAGGTTATTTGTAATTGTAGTCCCTAAGTATTTAGCTGAAATTACAGCCATCAGGTTTGTGTGACTTATCGCGTAATCGAAATTTAGCTGATTTCTTTTAGTACCGGTACTCATGTGAATAACTTCATACATTTCTTTATTCAGTGTCAATTGCCACTTTTCGCACCATACAAATATCTTATCTAAATCATTTTTCAAGACGTATTGATCATCTGATGACCTTACAAGACGATAAATGACAGCATCATCTGCAAACAATGAAAGACGGCTACCCAGATTGTCTCCTATGTTTTATTTTGGCGAAGTCTTACATCTCTGTGAGAGACATGCCAATCGTAAATGGTATTACAAAGTAAGTACCATAAGTTGCACTAGATCAATTACGACTTTGTCGGAAACTGAAACTCAACTGCTGATCTTACACCGTTGTCTGGTACATGCAATACTGATAAAGGATGTGTCTCCGACCGGTAGAAGCATTCGGACCGCTGAGACCCGTCAAATGGTTCAAATGGCTCTGAGCACTATGGGACTTAACTTCTGAGGTTATCAGTCCCCTAGAACTTGTACTACTTAAACCTAACTAACCTAAGGACGTTACACACATCGATGCCAGAGGCAGGATTCGAACCTGCGACCGTAGCGGTCGCGTAGTTCCAGACTGTAGCGCCTAGAACCGCTCGGCCACTCCGCCCGGCGCTGAGACCCGTCATGACGGAGTTCTACAGTTGGCGGTCACACAGTCGTTATTGGCAAGTGTCTGTAACACGAGTAATATTTGCCGAACTCGTGACAGTTTTATAACGGAATTTTACATTCCCTGAGTAGTACTTCTCATTTACATTAGGGTCTACGAACACATCGGTTTCTCTACTATTGAATTCTAATATAGTGAATCAGTCTGTTAATACTTCACGTAAAGATGAGGGACAACTGTATTTTACACTCATGGAGATATGTACAAATAATGAGATTTTCTCGATTGGTATCACCTGCGTAAGTGGCTGATTCCGCAGTGAGTACACAGATGTAACTGTTTCCTCATCGGTCTCACACGTATACTCTTAATGTTAGTAACGATGTCTTCTTACCTCACTGGGGCCCTCCTGCGGCGCATTGATCAGTATTATCTCTTGTTCCTTGCAGCAAATCTCTCCTTGTGTAGTCAGGTCGCTGTATTGATCCTTAGACGGTGGATTATCGCCTACGACGTTATTCACTTTGAAGCGCCCAATAACGTGGACCTGTCGGTGGTTTGATCTTATAGTTACTTACTGAGTTGGCATGGCATATACTCTACTGGCCGTTAAAATTGCTACACCAAGAAGAAATGCAGATGATAAAAGGGTATTCATTGGACAAATATTTTATACTAGAACTGACATGTGATTACATTTTCACGCAATTTGGGTGCACAGATCCTGAGAAATCAGTACCCAGAACAACCACCTCTGGCCGTAATAAAGGCCTTGATACGGCTGGGCATTCAGTCAAACAGAGCTTGGATGGCGTGTACAGGTACAGCTGCCCATGCAGCTTCAACACGATAACACAGTTCATCAATAGTAGCGACTGGCGTATTGTGACGAGCTAGTTGCTCGGCCACCATTGACCAGACGTTTTCAATTGCTGAGAGATCTGGAGAATGTGCTGCCCAAGGCAGCAGTCGAACATTTTCTGTATCCAGAAAGGCCCGTACAGGACCTGCAACATGCGGTCGTGCATTATCCTGCTGAAATGTAGAGCTTCACAGGGATCGAATGAAGGGTAGAGCCACGGGTCGTAACACATCTGAAATGTGTTCAAAGTGCCGTCAATGCGAACAAGAGGTGACTGAGACGTGTAACCAATGGCACCCCATACCATCACGCCGGTTGATGACGAATACACGCTTCCAATGTGCGTTCACCGCGATGTCGCCAAACACGGATGCGACCATCATGATACTGTAAACAGAACCTGGATTCATCCGAAAAAATGACGTTTTGCCATTCGTGCACCCAGGTTCGTCGCTGAGTACACCATCGCAGGCGCTCCTGTCTGTGATGCAGCGTCAAGGGTAGCCGCAGCCATGGTCTCCGAACTGATAGTCCATGCCGCTGCAAAACGTCGTCGAACTGTTCGTGCAGATAGTTGTTGTCTTGCAAACGTCCCCATCTGTTGACTCAGGGAGCGAGACGTGGCTGCACGATCCGTTAAGCCATGCGGAAAAGATGCCTGTCATCTCAACTGCTAGTGATATGAGGCCGTTGGGTTCCAGCACGGCGTTCCGTATTACCCTCCTGTACCCACCGATTTCATATTGTACTAACAGTCATTGGATCTCGACCAATGCGAGCAGCAATGTCGCGATACGATAAACCGCAATCGCGATAGGCTACAATCCGACATTTATCAAAGTCGGAAACGTGATGGTACACATTTCTCCTCCTTACAAGAGGCATCACAACAACGTTTCGCCAGGCAACGCCGGTCAACTGGTGTTTGCGTATGAGAAATCGGTTGGAAACTTTCCTCATGTCACCACGTTGTAGCTGTCGCCACCGGCGCCAACCTTGTGTGAATGCTCTGAAAAGCTAATCATTTGCATATCACAGCTTCTTCTTCCTGTCGGTTAAATTTCGCGTCTGTAGCACGTCATCTTCGTGGTGTAGCAATTTTAATGGCCTGTAGTGTATTTAGTGACACGTAGTAGATTTACACGCTGTTCCTGTATTGTATCAGATCCCCTGTATCTGCTGTAAGGTTGTTAACGCAACTCAATTTCATCAGTTCACACCTGTTATATTAGATTCCTTTATATCTGTGTACATTGTCCTTAGTATCTTTACGTGCTAAAACTTCAGTTATTATGCTGATCGCGGATGAAGTGGACATAAAAATGGGATGACATCTTGTTTGATCTTCGGAGTAAGCCCTTCAGAACCTGCACCAAGGCTCTTGGGCCATCTCTGATTGTCTCCAGTGACAGGCAGTAACACATTTTTACGAGCTGTGCCATTGACTTCGGATGTTCTCTACCGACTGTTATTACTACTATTTCACACAAATAGTCTGGGTAAGTTATGCAGTTTGAATCTCACGCTTATCTCGTCACGTGAATTATTGTTCATGGGGTTGTAATAAACCAGAAAAGACTGCACTGATGCTCTTCATGTGTCATGTCTGTTTTAAGAAACTTAAGTTGATCTCACTATGCCATTTGTGTCAGTCACAGAGGATTTCATTAATACAGTTGGAATGTAGTCGAAGTCTGATTGACTTTGACTAATTCTTACCAAGTTTTCTGCTATTTTAGGGTAGTCATTTCGCTTCTACCATGTACGTTAGATGAGTCATCACTTCCTTGCACGCATAAATCACCGAATTGTTGTAATTGATTCCGAGTGCTCTTTATAGGTTCCTTACTGCCTCATAAGGGCCACATTGTATTTGGGGCGTCATTGATTTTCAGCTTGTGGTTTCGTACGAGTGTATCCTACTCAAGTGTTCAGTTCCGCAAACAGTTTGGGCTAATATCACTTATACCTATATCTTTACGTACATGGCAGTTTTATCTTTGATGCGATAGGTCCTGGCGCAAGTATTTGTGCTCAGTTTGGGACTGGCTGGGCGACCATAGGACACTACGATTTATAGTTACCGTGTAGCTAACTTTTTCTTTCCTTGCTAGCAAATAGCTAAAGACGCAATCAAATTGGTGCTAGAGGTACTTAACTTCACCCTTTGCTGAGCCAAGTAATCGAGCAGTTCAGCTCTCCAGTCTGATACATAGGTGACATTTCATGTCGCTGTAAAAGACAAGCTGAACAAAGGTGGTATTTCCACAAGCAACTTTAACCAGGTGATGGGTCGAGTTGCTTAACGCGCACTACTCGAAATCAGTATGTGCTCAGTTAAATTCACGTCGGCCAACCTATTGCGGTTCTCCGATTCCAGTTCAGGATTTACATCATTGTCTTGTAACCAATTTATAATTTGATTGTAATAAAGTGAATCCCATAAACTGTTCTTCCTGACTTTATATTGGAGGAGGCATGTCTGGAGCATCAGAAATTCTCGATGGATATGATCTGGCAGAGTGGGTCATTTTGCAATGCGTGCAGTTTAAGAAGTAGATGTTGTTTCTTAGTTCTCATCCTGTCTGTCCGTCTCTCCCTGCTTGCTCTTCGTGGCAGTAATGACGCTGACTTACCCCAGCAGGGCCCTCCAGCGACACAGCGACCAGTTTATTCTCACGTCTCTTGCGGTGACTGCGACGCTGTTCAGTGTGTTTGCGCTCGCGGTCATCAGACGGTGGTATTTATTCGGCTGCCTTTCTCTTCTTAACGCGCCCAACAGCGTGGCCCTGTAGATGGTTTGATTTTACCATCACTTTTTCAGCTAGGATGCCATGTGTCTAATAGAAGGAAACTTTAGACAACTGACTTAGCTTTGTTAAACAGATGGTATACTAATTAAGCAGACCATAATTGTAGCTAATAACGAATGGGAAATGCGATACTACAGGCGTTTGTCAAAAATTAATATATCAAATAGAGATACGGAACTGAGAGGCACACGAATGAAAAGGGTACAAAATGTTTTAGTGGAGCACAGCTAACAGAATAAGGGTTGGTTGACACGAATAATGATAAGGCATCCAGTAGTAATGAACCCCGCACTTGAAAGGGGAAGAATGTGAAGGTGTACAAAGTTAAGTGTATAAACACCAGATTGTTGTCCTCGCACTATGCAGTACACAACACATGAAGAAAGCTGAAACAAGTCAATAGATATGTGACTCGAAAAACATACGACTTGTCTGTGATCCGTTTTGTATATAACGTTTGTGATGCATCTTTGTTCACTAATTGCGACAGTAGAGCAGAAGTATACGTACAGCAAGAACATAGTAAAATACGCAGGCAGCTGTAAACAAGAAAATTTGCAAGCGAGAGCCTACATTTATATTTATAATACTCTCTGTTACCACCCTAATTTCTCTCATTTGATTCTCTGATCGTCACGTGAATGTACTTGTAAAGCTCTATAACGCCGCCCAGTCTACCACAAATTCTCATTCTGGAAGACTAGACAAAGAGATTACGTCTTCATCGTTACCTTTTGTTTAAGAGCCCCCCACACTATACAATCCTCTGTTAAACCTTCGTGTGGTTTGGTCTGGTTACTTATTTTCTTATTAAATATTCTTCATGTTTCAAAACCTTATTCTGCATGTCGCATTGATGGGGGCTACAAGCACTGGAAGTGTAAACCATACGCCGTCGCACTGGTATCGTGCGTGTTTTTCCTGCAGCTACTGAATAGAAGTTGAAGTCGGATTTGTGCCTCTTATTGCCGTCAGCATATGCCCATTGCGGTTCATAGCAGCACTTAGTTTCATGCACAGGTATTGAAACCAACAGTCTGTATGATCGTACATCGTGTACTGGACACTTGAGGTAGCATGTCGAATGTACATGGGAAATCATGTAAGACTGAATCAACTGTTAACATACGTTTTTAGCTTGTGTTTCAAACGAGTGGTATATTCCGAATCATTGTAATTTTACAACGAAAGTTTGCTTCCCACAGCCAAATCGTTCCGTTGTATCTCATTTATTTTAGGATATTGTAACCACTGCTATTTTGTATTAATGGATAACAACAAAGTGCGTTCCTTACTTAGTCCTACGTGTAAAAATGAGAGAGCTATCTGGGAGAATGACTGATTCTGCGATGCATACACGGTAGTGTATGCACGGTCGTCCTTCCGAGTATCGTCCATATTTTCCTCTTCTTTCTTGATGCGAGAGGCAGGTCCTGGAGTCGGTTGACAGCGAAAGATCTCGAAGATAGACGGATATTCTGGCTCCCTTCTCTCTCTGAAGCGTCCGTACTCCATAAACTGTGGGTGTTTTGTTTTTGTCATTACTGACTCACGTAGTATGGCATATAACTAACACATAGAAATACTCTATAGATTCGACTTACTAATAAATTAAAACGTGATGCTGTGTGAACAGCGAAAATGTAGAAACGCAAACTGATTTCCTTTCTTCATTTCCTAGGGTTGTCAACGAGAAAAATCTGCAGGTCACTGAGTGCTCTCATTCTCAAATCAAATACTGAAAGCATGGAGTAGGGTTATTCGCGTGAAATCGATCCAGTGGTTTAGGAGGAGATATGCAAAATACAGACACACAGCCACACACAATGCATTTTTAAAGTTTATACGGAATAGATATACTGCTGATATTCTGCCACCATAGAGTTCACATGCGTCCTCAATGAAGTCTCTGTTCGGTGTTTGTGAGTGAATGGAAGAGGCTGTACTACAGTGGTGTACATTGGTGTGACTGTGCACTGTGTTCTCATTAATGTCATTTACTGTTACCTGCAAATGGATACACAAGGAAACCATCAACAAATACAGGAGAACTGCTCTCGTTCATATACATTTACATCTACCTGCCTACTCTGAAATTCACATTTAAGGGCCTGGCAGAGGATTCACAGAGCCACCGTCAAGTTATATCTCTAGCCTTGCGCTGTCGAACAGCGTGCGGGAAAAACGAACACTTATATCTTTCCGTAAATGTTCCGATTTCTCTCATTTTAATATGATGATTATTCCTCTCTATTTGGTGGGAGCCAACATAATATTTTCACACTCTGAGGGGAAACTTGGTGATTGAAATTTCATCAGAAGATAATGTTGCAATGAAAAACGCCTTTGTTTGAATGATTGCCACCCCAATTCTCGTATGATATCCGTGACACTCACTCCCTTGCGAGGATATAAAAGGAGCTCCCCTTCTTTGAATTTTTGGTGTCTCTCTTCAATCCTGTCTGATGCGAATCCCACACTGGACAGCAATACTTCAGATGAGGGCGGATAAGCATAGTACAAGCAATCTCTTTAGTAGACTTGTTGGATCTGTTGAGTGTTCTGCCAAAAAATCTCCGCCTTGGCTTTGCTGTCCCCCCCAACATGTTAAGATTGTCATTCGTTCTCTTTGTCTGTTGTACCTAATCTTACAACTGACTTTATGAATCTACGAGAGTTTTCCATACTACAGGCAGTATGGTTTCTCACTCATTGACTTAGGATGATGGTCGCACTATGAGCAGAATTCATATCACATGCATATAAACTACTGGCCATTGAAAGCTGCTACACCACGAAGATGACGTGCTACAGAAGCGAAATTTAACCGACAGGAAGAAGATGCTGTGATATGCAAATGATTAGCTTTCCAGAGCACTCACACAAGGTTGACGCCGGTGGTGACACCTACAACGTGCTGACATGAGGAAAGTTTCCAACCGATTTCTCATACACAAACAGCAGTTGACCGGCGTTGCCTGGTGAAACGTTGTTGTGATGCATCGTGTAAGGAGGAGAAATGCGTACCATCACGTTTCCGACTTTGATAAAGGTCGAATTGTAGCCTATCGCGATTGCGGTTTATCGTATCGCGACATTGCTGCTCGCGTTGTCGAGATCCAATGACTGTTAGCAGAATATGGAATCGGTGGGTTCAGGAGGGTAATACGGAACGCCGTGCTGGATCCCAACGGTCTCGTGTCACTAGCAGTCGAGATGACAGGCATCTTATCCGCATGGCTGTAACGGATCGTGCAGCCACGCCTCGATCCCTGAGTCAACAGATGGGGACGTTTGCAAGACGACAACCATCTGCACGAACAGTTCGACGACGTTTGCAGCAGCATGGACTATCAGCTCGGAGACCATGGCTTCGGTTACCCTTGATGCTGAATCACAGACAGGAGCGCCTGCGATTGTGTACTCAACGACGAACCTGGGTACACGAATGGCAAAACGTCATTTTTTCGGATGAATCCAGGTTGTGTTTACAGTATCATGATGTTCGCATCCGTGTATGGTGACATCGCGGTGAACGCACATTGGAAGCATGTATTCGTCATCGCCATACTGGCGTATAACCCGGCGTGATGGCAATCGGTGCCATTGGTTACACGTCTCGGTCACCTCTTGTTCGCATTGCCGGCACTTTGAACAATGGACGTTACATTTCAGATGTGTTGCGACCCGTGGCTCTACCCTTCGTTCGATGCCTGCGAAACCATACATTTCAACAGTATAATGCACGACCGCATGTTGCAGGTCCTGTACGGGCCTTTCTGGAAACAGGAAATGTTCGACTGCTGCCCTGGCCAGCACATTCTCCAGATCTCTCACCAATTGAAAACGTCTGGCCAATGGTGACCGAGCAACTGGCTCGTCACAATACGCCAGTCACTACTCTTGATGAACTGTGGTGTCGTGTTGAAGCTGTATGGGCAGCTGTACCTGTACACGCCATCGAAGCTCTGTTTGACCCAATGCCCGGGCGTGTCTAGGTCATTATTACGGCCAGCGGTGGTTGTTCTGGTTACTGATTTCTCAGGATCTATGCACCCAAATTGCGTGAAAATGTAATCAAATGTCAGTTCTAGTATAATATGTTTGTCCAATGAATACTCGTTTATCATCTGTATTTCTTCTTGGTGTAGCAGTTTTAATGGTCGGTAGTGTATATAAGTAGATGTATGTTTGTGTGTTTATATTCCACGTCTCCTCCTAAACTACTGGAGGAGTTTCAACCAGTCTTGGTAAAAATACCACTTACAGTTTTGCCCAGGAAGAAGTACTTCTAGGTTAAGTCCATCCTTTCAGCCGCAGTGGTGGTGGTGTGTTTGAAAACGGCTGTTAACCACAGGTATCTAGGTTTCCCTGCAGGGCCTGGCATTTTCTGTGTGTGTCAGAATGTGTCCCAGGGGATATATACGCAGGTGAGACCGAGAGAGGAGGGACAGTCGGAGAGGGAAAGGAAGAGATGGACATCGAGACATGGCAGATGTGATGGATAGAGTGAGGCGAAGAGGAGATGGAAGTGAGAGAAGAAAGACAGGCGCATTGGACATGAGACATTGTGAGAAAAGGATGAACGGAGAGAAGAGGGGAGGAGTTCATGAATATAGTGTGGGAGGAGGAAGTGAATGGAGCAAGACCGGGCTAGTAGATAGCCAGAGAGAGAGGGAAAGAGGAGATGGACAGAAAGAAATGGCGGAAGTATAGAAGCAGAGGGAAGAGAAGTTTGGGAGGTGTGCATGAGGGAGATGGTGACCTAGTGGTCAATTGGAGAGAGAGATTGTGTGAGGAAGCAGATGGCAGAGAGGAGACAGAAAACGTGTGTATTTTTTCCTTTGTAATAGTATATTGGGAGAAATAAATACCCGGGCGTCCCCGTGTACTCAGCCAATAAATACATAAGAAAAGGCAACCGGCTCTCAAAACCAAACTAATATCGCACTAAAATATGTAAATCATAATTCTCACTGGTCAGATATGTTGTTCTTTAAAAGTTAATTTTAAGAGAGCAATGACAGTAGAAAACCGGTTGACATAGAACGAAAAGTTTATAATAGTTTTACGTGACGCAGAGTGACCTGAAATTTTGATGAGTTAGTATGACTCCATTCTTGCCAAAAGAAAATGGTGTAGTTCAATTTTTAAAAGGCAAATGGAGGGGACAAGTGTGGGTGTATGTAAAGAATACAGTAAAATAAGCGGACAATAACCTGTGATGGGTATAATAGGTTCACAGTCACGAGAATATTAGCCGAAGGAAGCAATATGAAAAAGCAGAGAGTCTGATGACCTAAAAACGTCATGGAGCTATGGTATTACGTAGGTGACGCTTTTATTTTTAATTCTTGCCATAGCAGAAGACACGTACAGTGATCAGACAGAACATTATGACCATCGACTACTATAGTACAAACAAGTCCAGACAATAGCGGCATCACACGGCAAGTCTGACACACGCATGTGCATGTACTATCAGTGACAATGTTGTTCGGATGTGGGACAGGGAAGGCGCGCGATCTCCCTACGTTTGGATGAGGGCAGACTGCGGTGGTCCAGAGGCTTGGCATGACCATGTCGGGAACTGTACGACTTACCGAGTTTCCGAGAAGTGCTGTGATGAGTGACTTCAAGATGCAGCGAAACCAAGGTAAAACCATGTCCTTACGTCGTGAGGTTGGGTGGCAACACCTCATTACGGACGTCAGACTGCAAAACCAGGACAGGCGGCGAACTGTGACGAAACTAAGATCAGACTTTAATGCTGCGCAGAGTACAAGTGTATCTGAGTACACAGAGCACCGAACACTCCTAAAGATTGGCCTCCACAACCGTCGATACATGCATGTGCCAATGTTAGCACCTGACATCGGCAACTACGACTGAAATAGGCATGTGACCATCGACACAGACACAGTGGCAGAGGGTTTCATGGTCCGATGAATCCAAACACCTTCTTCATAATGCCGATGGGAGGGCGCCAATCTATCGCCTTCCAGGTTAACAGCGTCTTGGCACCTGTACTGCGGGATGGAGACAAGATGGCGGAGGTTCCATTATACTCTGGGGAACATTAACGCGAGCATCTACGGGTCGAGTGGAGCTCGTGAATGACACCGTGACGGCTAGGAGTACACTATTTGCAGACCAAGTACAGCCCATCATGGCGATTACGTTTCCTGACAGCTGTGGGATTTTCAGCAAGATAATGCACCATGTCACAAGGCCAGGGGTGTGATGAAGTGGTTTGTCGAACACCCCAGCCCGCCAGATCTGTACCCTATCGAACACACGTGGGATATTATCGAACTTGTCTTCAGAGCTCATTGCTCCCCTTCCAGGAATTTACGGGAATTGGGTGACTTGTGTGTGCAAATGTGGTGCCAACTCCCTCCAGTGACCTGTCAAGGTGTCACTGCTTCCTTGCCACGACGCGACAGCGCTGTTATCCGTGCCAAAGGCTATTAGGTAGGTCGTCATATGTTCTGGCTGATCAGTGTATGTGTAAAGCCTGTATGTAGCGAAGTTCATGGGCAGCTGAAGCCAAATACAGTCAACACGAAATCCGTTTAAAACGTATGTTTATGATAACACTGCTGCAGAAATTAAGAATGAAAGGGAACAGATATTAAGAGACTTGCAATTATTAATGATACACCCAGTATTTTATTTATACGGATTTATTTGTTAGTATTTGCCCTGTTATAAGACAAATATTCCGAATATATAACCCTAAGCTCCTCATTAAATATATTTTCATTAGCTATGAAAATATAGTTGCTTCATAAAGACGTAATATTATCTTAAGGTGAGATTTGAACCTCTTAATGGGAAGTGATCGTGGATGGCTGATGGCAGAGAGATTTGGACAGTGAACCACCAACAATAAAGGAGAATGTCTCCTTGTGTTCAGATGAACATGACATGATAGAACAATCATAATCTCTGAAGTGCATAAATAAAGAACTGCACCTGGATTTTCAACGTGATAATAACAGGCATCTCATCGATTTTATATTAAATTTGAGAATTTAAAGACATCAAACAGTTCTCCAGAATTACACGTAGACACTGAAAATGAGTGTATGTTTGTAAGGTCTAATTTAAAAATGGTTAAAATGGCTCTGAGCACTATGGGACTTAACTTCTGAGGTCATCAGTCCCCTAGAAATTAGAACTACTTAAACCTAACTAACCTAACGACGTCACACACACCCATGCCCGAGGCAGGATTCGAACTTGCGACCGTAGCGGTCGTGCGGTTCCAGACTGTAGCGCCTAGAACCGCTCGGCCACCCTGGCCGGCTGTCTAATTTAAGATTTAATATAAACCAGAAAACTAAAACAAATAGTTGGAATATTTAAAAAAAACTGTGAAGTTAAAAGTACAGATTTGTTACTGGAGTAAGCATTGTTACTAATTTCAGTGATGCTTTAACATCGCTGTGACGTTTTTGATACGTCTGGGAGTTCCTCAACATGTTCAGGTCCATTATTAGAGCATCGAGGTCTTTCTTCCACTCTTTTCTACTTGTGTAGCGCCCCACATAAGATGTCGCTTTCTTCGTTTTCTGACTTGAAGTTGAATCCTGCCTTGGACATGGATGTGTGTGATGTTCTTAGGTTAGTTAGGTTTACATAGTTCTAAGTTCTAGGGGACTGGTGACCTCAGAAGTTAAGTCCCATAGTGCTCAGAGCCATTTTTTTTTAGCATTCATATCCATCAAACTTTCCTGAGTTCATGTTGTCACCCTCAGGTATTAAACTACCCCAGTAGCAATAACCGTAATTAATTTCTTGCAATGAATAATTCAGTGATGAATACATCGTGTTCAAACATCTGAGATTCGAAAAAAACTTCTAGTTGCGTTTACTGTATGTCCTTGTTCGTGTCACACCAGTGCTCAATTTGCTCCCGTCGCAGAATGAGGAAATTCTGTGGTCTATCAGCTCTTTTTGTATAGTCGTAGTTCTTTTAATTTATATGCACATCACACTTTAGCACGTTTACATAATTATAGTTCAGTTTCGCCTTTCTTGTTATCGATATATCACTGCATCCGAATAAGAACACTGAAGATCGTGGACTCTGCAACACGAAAATAAAAGTTAGAAAATCTAAATTGTGTCGTTATTTCTCATACTTACACTCAACCCTCATATACTAGACACACAGATCGGTACCAAACGTGTGTCAATAATCAACCAAAACGCGATGGAACGCCATGCCAAGGGGCCCGCGTTCGATTCCCGGGTGTGTCGGAGATTTTCTTCGTTCAGGGACTGGGTGTTTGTGTTGTCTCCATCATCATCTTACCCAACGGGGTGGGGACAGGAAGCACATCCGGCCACCCCTAAAATTAACTATGCCAAATCCGACCCTAACCATGCCGGCGCGGCGGAAATGCTGGACAAAAGCACAAGCAAAGGAAGAAGATGTGTCACTGACATATGAGGTATGTCTAAAAATTTCGGTGAATGCTACCAGACTCAACAAAACAAAAGATATAAACCAACGTTATTTATTTTCCTTCAAATAGTCGCCACTTGCTACAACACACTTTTGACAACGTTCGTACACCTTCTGGAAACCATCAGCGAATGCCTCCTGTGGAATCGATCACAGAAGGCCTGTCACACAATTTTGGTGGCATTCACTTTCCCACAACGTTCACGTTTCATGGCCACCTTCAAGCGGGGAAACAGGAAGAAGTCTACAGGAGCCAGTTCAGGGGAGTACGGAGGGTGTTCAAGAACAGTTACCATCTTCTGCGCCAGGAATTGGCGCACAAGGATCGCGCAGTCTGCTGGGGCGTTGTCGTGGAACAGCATCAATTTTCCAATCCTCTGCAACACTCGCCGAGCACGCCGGATACGCTGTAGCAATCGCTTCAAAACGGACTGGTAAAATGCAGCATTAATGGTTATGGTTCAAATGGCTCTGAGCACTATGGGACTTAACTGCTGTGGTCATCAGTACCCTAGAACTTAGAACTACACTGCTGGAAATTGAAATAAGAACACCGTGAATTCATTGTCACAGGAAGGGGAAACTTTGACACATTCCTGGGGTCAGATACATCACATGATCACACTGACAGAACCACAGGCACATAGACACAGGCAACAGAGCATGCACAATGTCGGCACTAGTATAGTGTATATCCACCTTTCGCAGCAATGCAGGCTGCTATTCTCCCATGGAGACGATCGTAGAGATGCTGGATGTAGTCCTGTGGAACGGCTTGCCATGCCATTTCCACCTGGCGCCTCAGTTGGACCAGCGTTCGTGCTGGACGTACAGACCACGCGAAACGACGCTTCATCCAGTCCCAAACATGCTCAATGGGGGACAGATCCGGAGATCTTGCTGGCCAGGGTAGTTGACTTACACCTTCTAGAGCACGTTGGGTGGCACGGGATACATGCGGACGTGCATTGTCCTGCTGGAACAGCAAGTTCCCTTGCCGGTCTAGGAATGGTAGAACGATGGGTTTGATGACGGTTTGGATGTACCGTGCACTATTCAGTGTCCCCTCGACGATCACCAGTGGTGTACGTCCAGTGTAGGAGATCGCTCCCCACACCATGATGCCGGGTGTTGGCCCTGTGTGCCTCGGTCGTATGCAGTCCTGATTGTGGCGCTCACCTGCACGGCGCCAAACACGCATACGACCATCATTGGCACCAAGGCAGAAGCGACTCTCATCGCTGAAGACGACACGTCTCCATTCGTCCCTCCATTCACGCCTGTCGCGACACCACTGGAGGCGGGCTGCACGATGTTGGGGCGTGAGCGGAAGACGGCCTAACGGTGTGCGGGACCGTAGCCCAGCTTCATGGAGACGGTTGCGAATGGTCCTCGCCGATACCCCAGGAGCAACAGTGTCCCTAATTTGCTGGGAAGTGGCGGTGCGGTCCCCTACGGCACTGCGTAGGATCCTACGGTCTTGGCGTGCATCCGTGCGTTGCTGCGGTCCGGTCCCAGGTCGACGGGCACGTGCACCTTCCGCCGACCACTGGCGACAACATCGATGTACTGTGGAGACCTCACGCCCCACGTGTTGAGCAATTCGGCGGTACGTCCACCCGGCCTCCCGCATGCCCACTATACGCCCTCGCTCAAAGTCCGTCAACTGCACATACGGTTCACGTCCACGCTGTCGTGGCATGCTACCAGTGTTAAAGACTGCGATGTAGCTCCGTATGCCACGGCAAACTGGCTGACACTGACGGCGGCGGTGCACAAATGCTGCGCAGCTAGCGCCATTCGACGGCCAACACCGCGGTTCCTGGTGTGTCCGCTGTGCCGTGCGTGTGATCATTGCTTGTACAGCCCTCTCGCAGTGTCCGGAGCAAGTATGGTGGGTCTGACCCACCGGTGTCAATGTGTTCTTTTTTCCATTTCCAGGAGTGTACTTAAACCTAACTAAGCTAAGGACATCACAGACACCCATGCTCGTAGCAGGATTCGAACCTGCGACCGTAGCAGCAGCGCGGTTCCAGACTGAAGCGCCTAGAATCGCACGGCCACAACGGCCGGCAATGGTTATGACCTGCAGGAACAAATTCCTTGTGGATAATGCCGTTGTTGTCGAAGAAGGCGATTAACAGTGTTTTCACCTTGGATTTTTTCACACAGTTTCCTTTTTTTTTTTTTTTTTTTTTTTTTTTTTTTTTTTCTCGCGGGAATACGATGAATACCATGATATCGACTACCGTTTTTATTCCGGATGGAACTGGTTGTACCAGGTGTCATCGCCCGTGACGATGGTGTTCAGAAGCAAACGATACTGGTTACGCGTGGAAATGAAATCAACAGAAATTTCCATCCGTTTTGCTTTCGGCTCGTCTGTGCGGCTCAAATCGGGAGCAAATGTTCCGATTACTCAAGTTGCCGCGGACGCTGGTGTGCACCGTGTCCTTGCTAATGCCCAATTCCTCCGCAATCAATCTGAGAGCCCGTCGCCGATCTTGTGCCGGCATTTTTCGCCCTTTCTCGATCTTTTCTGCCGTTCTGCTTATCGATGGCCGACCTGAACGTGGCTCATCCTCACTTGTTTCCTTCCCTTCTCTGAAGCGTTTAAACCATTCGTAAATATATTTTCTGCTCACAGCTTCCTTCCCGAACACGTGCACCAACGTTCCATGTGTCTCCGTTGCAGTCTTCCCTCATTTGTAGCAGAACGTGGTGTTTACACATTGCTCCATTGCGCAGTGACACTTCCTCTCACACTGACTAAGTTCTACTAGTCGCAGTTTGTTTACACAGCCAGTCACATGCAGCGCATGCCGTGTATCGTTCTCGTCAAGTCTCTGAAGACCCATGCGCTTGACGCATACAAGAGCCAAGTTGCCGTTCAGATATGACGCCATTCACCGAACCTTTTAGACACACCACGTATAATCACCCACTTGAGATGTGCACCCCTGTGTGGCCACAATACATGGCTTAGAGTTACAACTAACAGGAAATATTATATTACATTTTGGTATCCCAGCACACAATGAAATGGTTCAAATGGCTCTGAGCACTATGGGACTTAACGTCTGAGGTCACCAGTCCCCTGGAACTTAGAACTACTTAAATCTAACTAACCTAAGGACATCACACACATACATGCCCGAGACAGGATTCGAACCTGCGACTGCAGCGGTCGCGCGGTTCCAGACTGAAGCGCCTAGAGCCGCTCGGCCACATCGGCCGGCGCACGGAATGAAACAAAATTGCTAATTTCTGTAATGTGAAACTTTTTCTACTCCCTCCCATTACGTGTATTAGCAGGCTGATAATGTTATCTCTAAAGCACAAGATGTCAATGATGTATATTTTTCCGACGCAGTTTCTCGTGGCCTCCAATACAGTCCACCTTCGAATTCCTCCCCCAGAATATTTGCTGATAGGTTCCTTACATCTTCATATCCGGAATTCCTTAGAAGAATATTAGTTAATTTAGTGAAGCGTGTTGTAACCACTGTAACAGGTATTACCTCCAGACACATCTGCATCTCAGAGATCACGTCTACAGTACCTTTCACTGGCAGAGATGTGGGCACTAGGCCGTGGACTGCAACAGATAGGTGCTGGAAGTGATATCTCAGGATTGCCAACATACTTATCTTCCGTAAGAGCTGTGTTAGATTTTTCAATTAAATCTAATTCACTAGAGTACAATGAGCCTATTACACCTCTCAATTTTTGGTAGTGTTCAGCGTAATATAAACTACCAAGAGGCACGTGCACTAAAATGTAACTATGAGTTCAGGTAGGAGTGGAATATTTGGAACAGCTTCCTTAAGGGAGCTAGTAGCCTTGAGAAATACTTTCTTAACAGAGGAATGTTAATGTCAGGAAAATTATTTCTGACTTCGTCTCATAGACAATGTAGGCATCAGGCAATGAAAATGCAGTGGATCCCATCGGGATACAATTCTTTCAGTGCTGCTCAGCACAGTCTGTCAGCACCAGCAAAAATTTTTATCTCTATCCTCTCCTGACTGTAGGATGCAAAAGGCATTCCTAACGGTGCGTGCTACAGTATTGTGAATCGTCTTCTTCAAATCTTTACACAGAAATAGACGGAGTATTCTTGGTGCTGTAGAATCTAATTTCCCCACCACGACATTAGCAATAAATCTGCCACAACTGTCAAACGTCTCGTCGACTGAAAGTCAAATATAGTGGTCACCAATGTTTGTTTTACCATCAATAGCCTTCCTATACATGTATTTCAAATAATTTTTGGGGGAGGAAGATTCGTCTGTAATACTGCAGCATCTTAGACTCTCGAGTAAGTCCTTAAAATTATTGTTCCTTAGTACTGTCCATCACACATTAGCCGACACAACAGCCTCACACAAGTCTAGATAAAAGATTACCACTACAGTGCATGTCATAGAGACAATTAATGGTTCAATCTATTGTGTTTTCTTCATCGAAGACGCGTTCGTAATGTTAGCTACGGGAACTGTGTAGCTTTTTGTTATTGCTTATCGGACATTAAAATAAACTCTAAGTAGATGACAGTAACTAAGAATAAGAATGTGGTCATATAAAATGTTGACTTATGCTTGTCAGTAAACTAATTTTGTAAGGGCTGATCAAGAAGATTCCATTTGAAGGCCGTACAGTACAGAATCGGTATGCCAATCAGACAAAATTGCCGTAGGCCGTGAGGCAATGATCACACCGACGCATCACGTTGGAGATAAACGTTTGCTAAAACACCGTGTCCTGCTGCCTCAAGTCCGTAAATGCCTGCTACTCATCCTTGTCCGACAGCAATCGTTGAAGCTTCATGGCATTTTTAGAGGATCGAAGGCTTGATATTGGCATGGGGAGAGATTAGGACTATATGGCGGGTTCTCTAGTGCGTCCCACTTCCAAGTCACGACATTTGCGACATGTGGACAAGCGATATCATGAAGCTGCAGCATCCCTTGTCACAGTTATCCCGAATTAACCTTAATTAAGAGTCGTAATTTCTCCAGCGTTGAGCAATTCCATTCCCCAGTGGTGGAGAGACCAGGTTCCTTTCAGTCAGTAAGCAATTGATCCCAGTAATCAAAAAACGAGATGAGCATCGCCTTTGTATCGAATGGCAGGATCTTGAACTTCTTGAGACGAGGGGAGGATGGATGACACCATTCTATCGTCGACGCTTTCGAATCCGGTTCCCAGTGTTGGCACCAACTTTTGCCGCCTGCAACAGTGCGCTCATGTAACGTTTTTCTTCAGTACTGAAACACATAGGCAGCTTCAGTCAAACAGGCATCCGGTTGGCTTTTTGTTCGGCATTCATTGCCGCGGGTATCCTCAGGCTGCAGACCTTCCGGTAGGCTATCCTCGTTATATGGTGCTTGCTACCGAAACTAATGCTGAGAGCCTTTGCTAACATACGATTGATTATACGCCGGTCCGCCCTAACCGCGTCATCCCCCCGCTTGTTGTTTCCTGCAATGAAAGACGCTGGTCTCCCAGATCTACCGGCGACTTGTGCCGAATTGCGAATACAACGGAACTTCGCACACCATTCCTGATATATGATTTTCGACTCACATGCTGCCCCATAGATATTCATCGATCTCTGATTGGTGTCTATCGGCGATTATCCTTCGGCAGCCAAGAACAGAACAGAAGCACGTTGATCCTATTTCAACGCATTTAGTGGTAAATTTAACATAGTTGACGTTTTACAGTTTACTGCGCGCACGGCAGACAGGCATGAATGCCACAATAATCTATTCCCGATACACTCCAGCAAGACGATGATAGCGTTACGCATCAAGCGCCCTACTGAATGCGTGTCAACACACGACTCCTGAGATTACCTCGCACCTACAAAAATGAATAGACCCAAGTGTCATTTATTTGTTTCTTAAATATACCTCCCTACTGTGTGTGTGTGTGTGGTTTGGAACTTACGGGCGCCCAACGGCGAGGTTATCAGCGCCGAGACATCGATGAAAACAAACGAATGTGGATAAGAACGAAAATTGTCTTACACGCATGCACACGAAACAACCACACAATGACTATCGCACAGGCACTCTCCCATGCATTAAAACCAATGTGGAGGCAACATATCTAATCAAGAAATTAAAACAGAGGGAAAACAAAACACAAAAGAGCTAAAAGAACAGCACAAGGAAAGGAGAGTGACTGACAACTTACGAAAAAATTTGGGTGAGCCAGCCACCCGGTTGACACATTAAAAATATCTCCCCAAAATCTTGTTAAAAAGTGTGACAATTCACAGAACTTTAAAACCCGAACCGCATTCGTTTGAGTATTGCATAAAATACACTGCAGATCCGCCTGTAATCCGCTGCATTCCGCTGGTCTGCAAATAAAATACAGTCCAATAAAATGTGATGCACCGTGATCTGCACGCCACAAGCATCACACATCGGAGGGTCCTCCCGCCGGAGTAAAAATCCATGCGTCATAGGGCTGTGGCCGATGCGAAGACGAGTAAGGATGACCTCGTCCCGTCGTCGTGGCTGGAAGGAAGAACGCCACTGCCGAGTTGTGGGCTTAATGACACGGTGATTGTTGTCGGTCACTTCTAGCCACTTATGTTTCCAACGACACAGGACTTTACACCTCAACAGCGAGGTGAGGGCATGCAGTGGGATAGCACACTGAAAGACCTGACGGTCAGGACACGCCTCCTTGGCTGCTCGATCAGCCCTTTCCTTCCCCAGAATTCCCACGTGCACTGGTTCCCAGTAAACAACATTCTAAGTAAAGGCTGACTGTGTGTATCACGACCAAGTGGCGTGTGTTCGTATTCACGCAGAGAACATGCGTTATACACAGTGTTGGTTTCATTGTGAGCTATGTCTCTTAAACTTTAAAAAAATAAAAACAAACACTGTCCGAACAGGCCTTCAAGGCCCAACAGTACTGGCCGGCCGGCCCGTCATTCGCAGCCGATATGCGTCACGGAGGGGCATGTGGTTAGCACACCGCTACCCCAGCCTTTGTCAGTTTTCGTGACCGGCGTCGCTACTTCTCAATCAGTTAGCTCCTAAGTGTGCTTCACAAGGGCTGAGTGCATTACACTTGCCGACAGCACTCGGCACACCCGGACGGTGACCCATTCAAGTGCTAGCCAAGCCCGACAGCGCTTAATTTTGGTGATCTGAAGCGAACCGGTTTTTTCACTGCCGTTGGTGTTTATTCCTTTACAATTACAAAAATAAGCACACTCAAGTGACATCATGGTAGCATCTTACTAACACATTATCGAGCTACAAAGAGAAGTGCCAGTGGACCATATACATTCTTGGTTTCAGTGTCCTCTTAAAATGTGGAAAATCACATTCTTTGTCTTAGCATTATTTATAAAGTTTATTAATAAATTCTGTTTTTGAGATAAAGTCCTCTATAGACCCCATATTTTATTGATCCTACGACAGTAGACGATATGGCCACAGCTTTGTAGGGGTCCGGCCGTGGTGTGCAAATACGCAGTGTATGAGGAATTACCCAAACTTAGGACATGCCTGTCTGTACAGTCATAATATTCTGCGAAAGATTGTTCATTAATACCTATACAAAATTGCGCAGGTTAGGAAATGCTGCAAGGTGATATGCTAGTAAGAAAAAATTTGCTCCGTAATTTCTTGCTTACAGTGACGTCGGAAATGAATGGTTACGGTACATTTTATAGACAGATGAAGCCATTTCAGTCTTCAATGGGCAGCCGATTACGAGGTATCCTTAGTAAGAACTAAACTGGGTGTAGCTTCTGAGGACGAATGTCAGTGAATGTCGAAGTGGCAAGGAGCATGGATGATAAACGACACGGCGTATGAGACGGTGTCCTTGTTGGCAGTCACATGTAGATCCTGCATAGCGGTGCCCTCGGCAGCTAACGGAAGTCCAACGTCTTACGCATCTCACGGCGAGGATGAGGAGACACCTTTCGGTATCCAGCAGCAGCGACAAGAATTTTGTGCGAAATAGTGACTCGTGGTGGGTGACGGTCAGTCGGAGTCCGGAGCGTAACTAACAGTCGAGGTCCTGACGTGCGATCTAAGTACGCTTGTGTGGAAGACATCATGCTTGGTGTTACGTGGACACGTGATCGCACCGGCGACAGTAAGTGCCTGCGACTGCTCGCCCTTTAACTCTGCGCTGACTGCAGGACACTAGACGGTAAAAAAGCCAATTATTTTTCTGTTGACAAACAATTTCCGAGATGATGTAGGCACCGCACTTGGCCGACGAAGTATACAGGGTGGTCCATTGATCGTGACCGGGCCAAATATCTTGCGAAATAAGCGTCAAACTACAGAGAACTAAACTTGACTAGCTTGAAGGGGGAAACCAGATGGTGCTATGGCTGGTCCGCTGGATGGCGCTGCCATAGGTCAAGCCGGTCGGTGTGCCCGAACGGTTCTAGGCACTACAGCCTGGAACCGCGCGACCGCTACGGTCTCAGGTTCGAATCCTACCTCGGGCATGGATGTGTGTCATGTCATTAGGTTAGTTAGGTTTAAGTAGTTCTAAGTTCTAGGGGACTAATGACCTCAGGAGTTAAGTCCGATAGTGCTCAGAGCCATTTGAACCATAGGTCAAACGGATATCAACTGCGTTTTTTTAAAATAGGAACCCCCATTTTTTACTACATATTCGTGTAGTACGTAAAGAAATGTGATTGCTTTAGTTGGACCATTTTTTCGCTTTGTGATAGATGGCGCTGTAATAGTCACAAACGTATGGCTCACAATTTTAGACGAACAGTTGGTAACAGGTAGGTTTTTTGAATTAAAATACAAAACGTAGGTACGTGTGAACATTTTATTTAGGTTGTTCCAAAGTGATACATGTACCTTTGTGAACTTATCATTACTGAGAATGCTTGCTGTTACGGCGTGATTACCTGTAAATACTACATTAAAGCAATAAATGTTCAAAATGATGTCCGTCAACCTCAATGCATTTGGCAATACGTGTAACGACGTTCCTCTCAACAGCGAGTAGTTTGCCTTCCGTAATGTTCGTACATGTATTGACAATGGGGTGGCGCATGTTGTCAGGCGTTGTCACGATAGCAAATGTCCATCAACTTTCCCCACAGAAAGAAATCCGGGGACGTCAGATCCGGTGAACGTCCGGCCATGGTCTGGTGCCTCGACGACCAATCCACCTGTCATGAAATATGCTATTCAATACCGCTTCAACCGCACGCGAGCTATGTGCCCGACATCCATCACGTTGGAAGTACATCGCCATTCTGTCATGCAGTGAAACATCTTGTAGTAACATCGGTAGAACATTACGTAAGAAATCAGCATACACTGCACCATTTAGATTGCCATCGATAACGTGGGGGCCAATTATCCTTCCTCCGCACCATACATTAACCCGCCAAGGTCGCTGATGTTCCACTTGTCGCAGGCATCGTGGATTTTTCGTTGGCCAATAGTGCATATTATGCCGGTTTACGTTACCGCTGTTGGCGAATGACGCTTCGTCGCTAAATAGAACGCGTGCTAAAAATCTGTCATCGCCCCTTAATTTCTCTTGTGCCCAGTGGCAGAAATGTACATGACGTTCAATGTCGTCGCCATGCATTTCCTGGTGCATAGAAATATGGTACGGGTGCATTCGATGTTAATGTAGAATTCTCAATACCAACGTTTTTGAGATTCCCGATTCTCGCGCAATTTGTCTGCTACTGATGTGCGGATTAACTGCCACAGCAGCTAAAACACCTACCTACTTGGGCATCATCATTTGTTGTAGGTCGTGGTTGACGTTTCACATGTGGCTGAACACTTCCTGTTTCCTTAAATAACGTAACTATCCGGCGAGCGGTCCGGACACTTAGATGATGTCGTTCAGGATACTGAGCAGCATACATAGAACACGGCCGTTGGGCATTTTGATCACAATAGCCGTACATCAACACGATATCGATCTTTTGCGCAATTGGTAAACGGTTCATTTTAACACGGGTAATGGTTCACGAAGCAAATACCGTCCACACTGGCGGAATGTTACTTGATACCACGTACTTATACGTTTGTGACTATTACAGCGGCATCTATCACAGAGCGAAAAACGTGGTCAAACTAAAATATTCATATTTCTTTATGTACTACACGAATATGTAATAAAATGGGGGTTCCTATTTTAAAAAAAACGCAGTTGACATCCGTTTGACCTATGACAGCGCCATCTAGCGGGCCAACCATAGCGCCATCTGGTTTCCCCCTTCAAGCTGGACGAGTTTCGTTCTTTGTAGTTTTTTTGATTGGTACTTATTTCGTGAGATATTTGGCCCGGTCACTATCAATGGACCACCCTGAATACGTAATTGTGTTGGTCAAATATTCAGGGTGGCAGCCCTGCATACAACTCGGAAAATCCGCTTGCATATTATCCTCTACTGCAATTCATGTGTCATTTTCCCCCTCTCCGGTAACATTACGTTCCAATCTGAAGTACTTCTGGACAGCGGTTCTTTTTTTTACACTGTTTTGAGACTGGGGCTTTAATTAAAACCACGCGGTACTACTTCACCATTGACAAACTTGTGTCAAATTTATAGATCGTTCAGGCGAGGAATATCTTATATGTGCACAACATACAGGAAACGTATCTCTTAACAAATGAGATGAAATGAAATTGATGTGTAGTCGGAGGTAGCTGTAATTAAGACCAGAATGAACCATCAATCGGAAGCGGGAGGTGCGGAGATATGAAAAACCTTGGTGGGCGGCGACTGTGTGCTTGACTGGGGCTGGAGCCCAGAAGCTTTGCCTTTTACGGGTAAATATTCTCACTGTACCCCTATCCCTTTACCGCCCACACAGGTTTCATACCACCAAAACTCTCTACTTACATTCCAAATTTGTCAGTAGTCCTCCAGCAAACGTTGCGGAACTATTGCTCCTGGAAGGAGGGATGCTGCAGACAAATAGGTTAACACAGTCTTGGGACTGAGAATAGGAACAAGCAGATGCCTGAAGATCTGTGTAAAAAGAAAAAATATTTTCCTTTACAACGACACTATAGTGCAGACCACATGAATAGCGTTAGTGGTGCTAGAGACCTAGAGTGTTATCCACATTTTTAGCAGAGTATAACCCGTTGCTTTGGTGAGTGCCTTTTCTCGGTTTATTTTATTGTGATCGTAACGCGTGTGAATTGACATATTTGGGCAACAGTGAGTTTGCAGGAGCACGAAACACGATTACAGGAAACATTCACGTGAAATATGTGAGTTTTATGCGCCGAATCAATGAGTGGATCTATCGTTAGTTGGAGTGTGCATGTACCTATTTCTGGTCTAGGAAGGCGCACCGTACTGGGTGAGTGTTATGAACGACTCAAGTATAAATCTCATGCTCCGAAGAGTCCACTACAGTTCACAATGATGACACCTCCAACTTGTCAGCGAATTTACTAAGAAGGAAATCATACAGGAGGAAGAAGACTGTTTCTAAGCAGTTCTACACATGTGTAGAGCTATGAGGCAGTAAATAGCAGGTTTCACTGTAAAATAACCTCTTTAGGAGATACCATGTGCACATTCGATTGAAAGATTTTAGTTGTAACGCGTACTACGGAAGTGATACATATATTACTTCTATTGGTGACTTCCTAGTACAATGCAGTGCGTGAAAGATACAGAGGAAAAGAGTGAGAGTAGAATAATTGAACTAACAAGATCGTTTCAAATTAAGGGGGAAGGTTTAAATACTATGGTGGAAGATGCAGATTGGGTCTCATATCAGAAACTGCATCCGCACACAAAAGTAGACGGTAGTCAAGAAATGACAGAACGCATGCGGCACCATGAATAAAGAGCTACAGAAGAAGCTAAACTTTTCAAATGATGTTTACCTCAAAAAATATCGAAGACACGAAATTACCAATTTTAAGAATTCAAAATTCCCATCTAAGTAAAAAAAGATGCTTATAGGAAAGTTCTTCCGCAACAAGGGAATAATTAGCAAGACGTGTAAATGTTCTCAGTGGTTTTTTAGTGAGGTGTCATGTACATTGTCAATACTTTTCAGATTATTGACGTTGCTGTCAGTTCAGGCGCTGAATATATTCCATCAAGTAAAAATTATCTCCCATCGCAGCTTGATATGAACTAATGTTGTTATCTATGAAAAGCAAGTGTGACTGTACCTAACGTATGAGTAACCGCTCATAGTAAAATCTGTGGTGTTAGTTGCAGTAAATTTCTGTGCGGGGGATGGGGTGGTGGTGTGATACTTTTAGTCCACATTCTGTAATCATTACATTGTTGATTCCGTGTTAAATACCCTGTAATTCATCTTCTCTTTCACAGAAGGTAGCAAAATTATAAGCGAATCTTATTATTGCTACCTTATCCGCCTGAATTTTAATCCCACTCTTGAACGCTTCTTTTAATTCCGTATTTTTACAGAAACCAGATGGCAGTTATAAGAGTCGAGGAGCATGAGAGGGAAGCAGTCGTTGGGAAAAGAGTGAGACAGAGTTGTAGCCGATGACCGATGTTATTCAATCTGTATACTGAACAAGCAATAAAGGAAACAAAAGAAAAATTTGGAGTAGGAATTAAAATCCATGGAGAAGAAATAAATGCTTGGACGCTTGCTGATGACACTGTAACTCTGTCAGAGACAGCAAATGATCTGGAAGAGCAGTTAAACGGAATGGACAGTGTCTTGTAAAAAAGATATAAGATGAACATCAACAAAAGCAAAAACTGAGGTTACTTGGACCCAAGAAGTAAAAATTTTTGTATATTTAGTACCACATGATAGTCTAAAACCATTAATTATGGCGATATCCTAAATTCTTTTATATTTGTGATATTTTTCTAGCAGTTTACATCTGTTTCTGACCAAATTTTTTGTATGTGAGTAAAAAATATTGAAATTTGGGTCCAAGTAACTCCAGGGTTTGGCTAACATGAACCCGCGCATTAGTTTCCTTGTAAAAAGCAGTTTAAAGGTGTATGCGGTCCAAGTAGGACCTGGGCTCTAGAAATAAAGACATTTACAAATATTTTGGTGTTGTGATAAAAAACAGCAAGTGTACGTCAGAGAGAGGTAGTTGTTGCCAAGAACTTTTAATGTTTTTTCTGCGCTGAGCATGGCAAACTACTAACCAGTACGTCATAGGTTACACTATGGTTTCCTACTCACTATACAAAACATATTTCAGTCCCAAGTAAAATCCGGCAGCTACTTTTCTTGGAATCACTTTATCTAAATCGGCTGGCGACCATTTTAGATCTACAGAGTACGTAACTACCGATTTACTTTACAACCAAAATTACATTGTTTCGATTAAAAATAAGCGCGCCCCCTGCCAATAAGTAATTTTCCTGGTGACGAAATTTTGTCGGATAAGTTTCCATTAGCACACGACCGCGGTCAAACTTGAAACTTTGTTCGAATGAGTAACATTATCGAGTATCTACTCACGCAGTACTAAGCATTTGTGTTATTAGTGTTATATTCTATACATCAAATGTGGCACTCAGCATAAGGGCAGCTCACATTCTCTAGCCATTTGGCAAACCAAACTGATTCATCGGGTTGCCAGAGGACATAGCGTGATTAATCGAAATCACTAGTTTCCTGTGATCAACTGTAAAGCGGAAGCCTCGGTTAGCAATACTAAAAGTGGAACAAAATTAAGCCCAACGTGCGTGTTGCCTCTCCTGATAACGCCTTCTTCACATTACACTTTGCCTACTGTGCACTGATTAAAGCCGATGTGACAGCTGAACATACACGTTGATTCATAAAGAAAGAACAAATATCAGTTGTTTATTAAAGACAAACTATGAAAGACAAAACACTTTACGCATGTCACTGGATAGCGACAGGTTGAAAGTTTTGTCTTCGCAATGACACTGTACCATCCACTTTGCTGGATAAACATTGAAACGGTAGTCCATTTCATTCTGCACACGAGTCAAGAGGTTCCTGTTTATCAAGGCGGCAGCTTCAACAGTTAATCAGCTGTTGAAGAGTAGCTGCCGTAGGTGCGCAAAGATTCTTTGTTTTATGCACTCCGAGAGAAATAAATCTCAAAGTGTGAGTTCTGGTGACCCGGGAGGCTAAAAGGAATGAACAAGATCTTGTTGTTCACCTCTTCCAGTCAACCGTTATGGGATGGTGTTCTTAAAATAACTCTGCACATTAAGGTGAAAGTGAGGCTGGCACCGTCATGCATAAAAATATGGTCATTCGAGTCTTCGTAAAGTTGAGGAAACAACCAATTTTGCGTCATGTTCAGGTATGATATTCCTGTCAATGTTTCCTTTGCATTAAGGAAAGGTTTATAAACACTCCGAACAGAAACGGAACAAAACACATTCATTTTTGGTGTTTGAAGGCGACGATAGGATTTTGCGATCCCCAAGTTACATTATGGCAGTTTACTTTACCAGATAGATAAAACATCCATTCGTCTGAGAAGTTGAGACGTTCGGGAAAAAGTATCCACTGACATATTGTGGAGAAATGAAATGTTAAATTCGTATCTTCTCTAATGGTCCGCAGGACGCGATTGCTGCAGCAACTGAAACTTGTAAGGCTTCATATGCAGACGTCGTTTCAGAGCATGCCACACTGTTGTTGAGGAACTTTACATTACTGTCCTTCTCTTCTTGCGGACTTGCGAGGGCTCTGTGTGAATGCATCTCGGATATGCTCGACCTTTTCATCACACGTGCGTAGCCGACCAATGCCGTTCCCTGTGCGTATGCAACCAACTTTCAAGGATTTTGTACACCAGAAATAAATCTACAAGTGCAGAGGTGGCTTCTTGCTGTATCGGCGGCGAAATGCACGTTGGACGTGAACAATGGACTGACCTCACGCAAATTCTAACACACAACTCTTGTAAAGTTGTAGCCATGTTGCAGTGTTGGCGGAGGGGTTAACGCACTGGAGTTTCATACGTCTAAAGCTACTCACATCGTCATTCAGCGATCTCACTTGAAACTGAATTAATTTCCTCTAGCCACTTCAAGCAAATGCCGGAATGGTTCACCTGAAAAGTTTATGATCCATTTAATGGTAGATATTTGTCCAATCCGAAAGTCGACGAGACGTCAAAACCAAATTTCCGCGTCTGATATCTAGAGTTTCACAGCATAGGATGAAGCTCCAACACAGCTCTAGAAATCAGGTGGTAAATTTTAGGATCCATAGTCGGTAGTTTTCGTCCTAGTAATCAACTTTGCATCATCTTACTTCCTACCTGGAGCTTACTAAAACCTTTCATTGTTTTGTTCAGAGATGAAGAGTAAAGAGTGAAGAGTATTATCAGTGCGTCATAGAGTAAATCGGCCACGGTTAGCATCGATATCCATCCATCTCTCTGGGTTCTCTCCATCAAGCAATGAACGATTCCTACGACCAACAAAGCTAAACAGTTTCTTTCATTGCATTAATCATAAATATCAGAAAATAATCTGATAGTAAGTATATCGTGATCAGACACTTGAGAGTCGCAAAATAACTGCTAGTTGCGTTTATTGTAAATAGTTATCAGTGTTACAACACAGCTCAATGTGCAGCAGCAGCAGAATCAGAAAATTCGTTCACTTTGCAGCGTACATCTTGTGATGAAGATGCGCATCAGACTTCAGAGTATTTAACTAATTATATTCATGGTACACCTTTCTTGTGACTGATATATCGTTGTGTCCGAATAAGAATACTGAAGATCTTAGGAACATGCAAACAAGTTTTTAAAATCTAAATTGTCGTCTTATACCTCGTACTTAGATGCGAAATGCTGCGGAAGGGAGGAAGATTAATACGTACATCCGGTGGCGACATGTATTGTGCAGTGTCTTTACCTTCTAATGCCTAAGAAACCGTATGTAATAAATGCTTTACTGAACATGTAAACTTCCATAAAAAGTTTCGAGAAACTTCAATGGCACTGTTAAAGCTAAGCCGATAATGACATTCAGTATGAACGCCGTCCTACGAAACACGTCAATTCAGTATCCCATAATGTATGGTTCCAAAGAGTGGAACAGCAAATTCTGATAATGAGAGGCAATAGTGAAAGTGATTCAGTATCTGGGATCATTTTTCAGTTATTTATTCCTAGAATTCTTCTCAGATGCATCTAACCACATATTTTAATTCACTTCCGTCTTCTTGTGTGCTGAACAAAAAGGACTTAATGGTAATCAGACAAATAGGTTCTTACGTACTGAAAAAACACGTTATTTAATTGGGATGCTTGTTTTACTACTGCAGTTTTACATTCACGCCACAAACGCAAAACAAATCGAAATCGCTCTCTCCTGATTAAAAAAAAATTAATTTGATTGACAATGGATATAAGGCGATCTGTTTGCTTAGCATATATGGCGAAGAATTTATCTAAGATGGAAATGGGTCGGAGGGTTACAGATGAACCATTGAACAGACCTTTCTCCTTCGGACGTATGTTTACGGCTGTTTGGAGGAACATGCACAAGCTTGAAATGGAGTTAAAATTTAACAGCGTGCATACTCGATTACTGCATGAACACTGTGAACTGCTGAAACTAGTTCCATTTGAGTTAACGAAAAAGTATCCGTTGCTCGCCTTGTCAGTTTGGTGAAACTCAACAGGCTCATACTGAGACAACCGGAAGTGTTACTCCACTAAAGATGTGTGAGTTCATCGCAGGTTCCCTTAAATAATCTAAATCTTCTAATCAGTCGCCGAGTTACCCGTGCTGGTCCAGAAATAGAAGGCGATAGAGAGGAGGCCGTACTGCTGTATTTCACTGTCCAGAAATGTTTCGTCACGAAGCTTTACAACTATTGCTCCTTTGAATCATCGCAAAAATACCAAAGAGTTTTGAAACAAGTGACCACGAAACAGGAAATCAACTGGAATCGTTCATCAGAGGAAACACATTGTTGATGCGTGAGACAGTGCGACATTCTACACAGATTGCTCACATCAAGCGATTGGAAAAGAAGCGCAAGGCATTCCCGTATTCAAGAGGGGTCGTCGGGTACATGCACATAATTGCAGGCCAGTAATACTAATGTCAGTCTGTTGTAGAATTGTGGAATATGGTTCAAATGGCTCTGAGCACTATGGGACTTAGCTGCTACGGTCATCAGTCCCCTAGAACTTAGAACTACTTAAACCTAACTAACCTAAGGACAGCACACAACACCCAGCCATCACGAGGTACAGAAAATTCCTGACCCCGCCTGGAATCGAACCCGGGAACCCCGGCGAGGGAAGCGAGAACGCTACCGCACGACCACGAGATGCGGGCAATTGTGGAATATATTTTACGCTCATGCATTACGACGTTTCGAGGGAAAAGAAAATCTGCAAAAGAGTCTGCTACAAACAGAGGTGTATAACGTCAGAAGCTCACTGAGGGTACACGCAGACGAGTCTGCTAGCTGTAGGATGGCTGCGAGCGGAATCCAGAAATATCTGGGGAGAATCGATTACGAGTACAGAGACTGGCAGGACCTTAAATACTAAATGAATTGTAACACACGGCGTATAAATAGGCGAAGGAATCCATTACTGTTCGATAACGCTATTGGGGAAAAATCCCTGGAAACAGCCATTTCGGTAAAATACCTAGGATAAACTGTCCGAAGTGGGCTAAAGTGAAATACTCACATAAAACTAATTGTAGTAAAAGCAGAGACTTCATTCACGAGGGAAGTGACTCACAAAACATTTTGTTCGACCGGTTTTTAAGAACTGCTGATCACTCTGGAGCCTTTGTCTGGTTCGACTAATATAAGTGACTGAGAAGATTCAACTAAGGTCGGTACGTTTGGTTGAAGGATTGTTGAGTAGACGGGAGAAAGTTACGAATGTGCTCAAAATACATACTGCAGTCGCAGACGCCACAAGATGTCGTTGTACATCACGAAGATGGTACTGTATAAATTCCAAAAGCATACATGCGGAAGATTCTTGAGAACATTTTCTCACGAAATGCTAACGGCTGGGAAGTCAGAGCAATTGGAGTCGTTACGATGGTTCGTTTACAGGAGACCTTCCCTGTACGACGTGCGAATACAAGAGAGAGGGAAGGACTGCTGAAGCACTCTCTGTCACACACCGTAAAGCGGTTTGCGGAGCATATTTGTCGAAGCATAGTGGTGAGCGATTCACAGGAGACTCCCACGCCAAAACTCTAAGGAAATATCCATAAAAACTTTGGAAGTGGTTTTGGTGTTGGTCAGATTCGCGCTGTATCTTATTTTGATCAGAACACGCAGCATTCAACTTTTGAAGTTGTTGCCTACAGTATCAGATTTCAGCGTGGACGTGTTATGATGGCTGAATATGGATTGCTCACTTACCTCCATTATTTTTCGTCACAAGTCTGCTTTTCTTCAATAGTTAACCTCCTTTCAAAGTCTTCTTTAACTTCTATTCCCAAAGATCGGCATCAAACATTTTTGTCAGTGTATTCCCCTCAAAGAACTCCGACACACGCCCGAATAGCTTGAGCTCTCAAAGCAGACAATTGCTAAGCAACGGCAGAGTCAGGACGCGTGATTTTTTTTCATTGTTGTGTCGCCACCCTGGGACCAATGCTAAGCAGCGAATATTGGTGATGACTAGCGCCCGCATTATCGGGTTTTTGTAAAACTGATTTTAGCGTTTTCGGAGTCCTTCAATGGAAAGTGTAATGGACTCCAATATAGTGATTATATTTTTGACAGAGCCATTCTAGTTATTTGTGGAAAATGGGTGACTAATTACTCCCTATGTCGAAACTTGGAAAAATTCACAAGCAGTTGAGATCCTTATCGGTGCTACAACTATCTTCTCTTTTGATAATATAGTAATGGGATGCGTTTTACGGAAAAAATCCTATCATATGTCACTCACACAGAAACACAAACTTGTGATGCGTACCTGAGTATGACCACAGGCCGTGGCCTAACGCTACAATCATATTACACTACTGGCCATTAAAATTGCGACACCAAGAAGAAATGCAGATGACAAACGGATATTCATTGGACAAATACATTATACTAGAACCGACATGTGATTAGATTTTCACGCAATTTGGATGAATAGATCCTGAGAAGTCAATACCCAGAACAACCACCTCTGTTATTACAACAGCCTTGATACGCCTGAACATTGAGTCAAACACAGCTTGGATGGAGTGTACAGGTACAGCTGCCCATGCAGCTTCAACACGATACCACAGTTCATCAAGAGTAGTGACTGGCCTATTGCTCGGCCACCATTGACGAGACGTTTTCAATTGGTGAGAGATCTGAAGAATGTGTTGGCCGGGGCAGCAGTAGAACATTTTCTGTATCCAGAAAGGCCCGTGCGGGACTAGCAACATGCGGTCGTGCATTATCCTGCTGAAATATAGGGTTTCGCAGGGATCGAATGAAGGGTAGAGCCACGGGTCATAACACATCTGAAATGTAACGTCCACCGTTCAAAGTGCCGTCAATGCGAACAAGAGGTGACCGAGAGGTGTAACCAATGGCGCCCCGTACCATCACGTCGGGTGATACGCCGGTATGGCGATAACGAATACACGCTTCTAGTGTGCGTTCACAGCGATGTCGCCAAACACGGATGCAACCATCGTGATGCTGTAAACAGAACCTGGATTCATCCGAAAAAAAGACGTTTTGCCATTCGTGCACCCAGGTTCGTCGTCGAGTACACCATCGCAGGCGCTCCTGTCTGTGATGCAGCGCCAAGGGTAACCGTACCCATGGTCTCCGAGCTGATAGTCCATGCTTCTGCAAACGTCGTCGAACTGTTCGTGCAGATGGTTGTTGTCTTGCAAACGTCCCCATCTGTTGACTCAGGGATCGAGACGTGGCTGCACTGTCCGTTACAGCCATGCGGATAAGATGCCTGTCATCTCGACTGCTAGTGATACGAGGCCGTTGCGATCCAGCACGGCATTCCGTATTACCCTCCTGAACCAACCGATTCCATATTCTGCTGACAGTCATTGGATCTCGACCAACGCGAGCAGCTATGTCGCGATACGATAAACTGCAATCGCGATAGGCTACAATCCGACCTTTATTAGTCGGAAACGTGAAGGTACGCATTTCTCCTCCTTACACGAGGCATCACAACAACACTTCACCAGGCAACGCCGGTCAACTGCTGTTTGTGTATGAGAAATCAGCTGGAAATTTTCCTCATGTCAGCACGTTGTAGGTGTCGCCAACCTTATGCGAATGCTCTGAAAAGCTAATCATTTGCATATCACAGCATCTCTTCCTGTCGGTTAAATGTCGCGTCTGTAGCACGTCATCTTCGTGGTGTAGCAATTTTAATGGCCAGTAGTGTACATTTTGAAATTGCAGTACAGAATGAACCACACTTCCAAGCTGTGTATTATGAAACTTTTTCTACTGCCTCTCAGTACATTTTTGCAGGCTGAGAAAGCTCTGCCATAGACGTCAGTAGTCTCGTCGACTGAAAGCCAAATGCACTGGTCACTAATGTCTGTTTTAATACCAGCAATAGCCTTTTCATACATCTGTTACAAATAATTTTTGCAGGGTCGACTTTCCTGGTATACTGCAGGAAGGTCTTAAAATGTTGTGTTCCTTAGAACGTTCCATGACAGATTAGATGACACCAAATCCTCACACAAGTATAGATGAAAGCTCTCAACTTTAATATTTTCCGTAGGAGACTTTAATGGTTCAGTCTGTGTTTGCTCTACTTAAGAGTGGAGCGCGTAATGTGAGCTGTGGAAACTTGGTGCTGAAGAAAATGTGTGTTTTTAGAACGGACTACCTAAACAAACACTTACTAAGTAGATGATAGTTACTAAAAAAAAAAAGGATCGTAATCACATAAAATGTCAACTTAACCTCAGTCACATATGCCTGTCAGTTATCTAATTTTATTAAGGACGATCAGAAAGTTTCTGCTCAAGGGCCGTACAGTCCAGAATCGGTATGCCAGTCAGGAAAAATCGCAGTGAGCATTGAGGATAACATCCCACTGGCGCATCAGGCTGAAGGCAATTGTTAGCTAAAACGACAAGTCCTGCTGGTTGACGAGGTCCGCAACTACCTGATACAAATCCTCCGACAGGTATCGCTTATTTGTCAAGGTCTTATTTTAAGAGAGCGATGGCGTGACAATCCAATAGGATGAGGAGTACTATAGGTCGTGTGTTCAAGTGGCTCCCACACGAGTTGGCGAAACTTGTACATTGCGACATTTTCGATGTGGGGACGTGCGCTATCATGAAGCAGCAGCTCCCTCTGTAACAGTTTTCACGAACATTTCGCCTTACTTATACTGAATAATTTCTCCAGAGTTGCGCAGCTCCGTTATGCACTGAAAGAGAGACCACGCTCCTTGAAATCAATAAGCAATAGCCTCTGGTAATCAAACAACAGGTTGAGCAGATTGCTGACTCCTGAACTTCTTTGGACGAAGAGACGATGAATGACAACAATGTATTGTTAATGCTTTCGGTTCTAATTCGCGGTGGCGGCACCAGTTTTTGCCGCCTGAAACATTGCGCTCAAAGAATACCTTGCCTTCAACATTCAGTCTCGACAGGTGCTTCAGACAAACAGCCATCCGATTTGCTTTTTGTTGGTGATTCTACGCTTGGTGTACACTGGTTGTAGACCTTATGGTAGCCTGACTGCTGAATAAAGTGTTGAACACTGGTAAAGCTGATATCGGCATCCTTTGCTAGCACACGAATTATTATGTTCCGGTCCGTCCCAATAGCATTACGAACCGCCCGCTTGTGGTTTTTCCGTCGTGGATGCGGCTGGTCTCCCAGATCGACCGACACCTTGTGTCGAATCGCGACCACCACGAAACTTGGCGCACCATTACACAACGGTGATTTCAGACTGATATACTAGCCCGCAAACATGCTTCACTCTCCGATGGATGTCGATTGGAGCTTCGCCTTCGGCAGCCAAGGAAACAGTAACAGTACGTTGGTCTTGTTTGGAGGTGTTTGGTAATGTCGCCGTAGTTCACGTTTCCGTTTTTACCGTACGCATATAGTATATACAGGGTGGTCCATTGATCGTGACCGGACCAAATATCTGTCGAAATAAGCGTCAAACGAAAAAACTACTAAGAACGAAACTTGTCTGGCTTGAAGGGGGAAACCAGATGGCGCTATGGTTGGCCCACTAGATGGCGCTGCCATAGGTCAAACTGATATCAACTGCGTTTTTTAAAAACAGGAACCCCCATTTTTTATTACATATTCGTGTAGTACGTAAAGAAATATGAATGTTTTTGTTGGACCACTTTTCTCGCTTTGTGATAGATGGCGCTGTAATAGTCACAAACATATGGCTCACAATTTTAGACGAACAGTTGGTAACAGGTATCTTTTTTAAATTAAAATACAGAACGTAGGTATGTTTTAACATTTTATTTCGGTTGTTCCAATGTGATACATGTACCTTTGTGGACTTATCATATCTGAGAACCCATGCTGTTACAGCGTGATTACCTGTAAATATCACTTTAATGCAATAAATGCTCAAAATGATGTCCGTCAACGTCAATGCATTTGGAAATACGTGTGACGACATTCCTCTCAACAGCGTGTAGTTCGCCTTCCGTAATGTTCGCACATGCATTGACAATGCGCTGGCGCATGTTGTCAGGCGTTGTCCGTGGATCGCTATAGCAAATATCCTACAACTTTCCCCACAGAAAGAAATCCGGGGATGTCAGATCCGGTTAACGTGTGGGCCATGGTATGGTACTTCGACGACCAGTCCACCTGTCATGAAATATGATATTCAATACCGCTTCAACCGCACGCGAGCTATGTGCTGGACATCCATCATGTTGGAAGTACATCGCCATTCTGTCATAAAGTGAAACATCTTGTACTAACATCGGTAGAACATTACATTGGAAATCAGCATACATTGGACCATTCAGAATGCCATCGATAAAATGGGGGCCAGTTATCCTTCCTCCCACAATGCCGCACCATATATAAACCCGCCAACATCGCTGATGTTCCACTTGCGCAGCCATCGTGGTCTTTCCGTTGCCCAATAGTGTATATTATGCCGGTTTACGTTATCGCTGTTGGTGAACGACGCTTCGTCGCTAAATAGAACGCATGCAAAAAATCTGTCATCGTCCCGTAATTTCTCTTGTGCCCAGTGGTAGAACTGTACACGACGTTCATAGTCGTCGCCATGCAATTCTGCAATTCCTGGTGCATAGAAATATGGTACGGGTGGAATCGATATTGATGTCGATTCCCAATTCTCGCGCAATTTGTCTGCTACTGATGTGTGGATTTGCCGCGACAGCAGCTAAAACGCCTACTCGGGCATCATCATTTGTTGCAGGTCGTGGTTGACGTTTCACATGTGGCTGAACACTTCCTGTTTCCTTAAATAACGTAACTATCCGGCGAACGGTTCGGACACTTAGATGATGTCGTTCAGGATACCGAGCAGCATACATAGCACACGCCCGTTGGGCATTTTGATCACAATACCCATACATCAACACTATATCGACCTTTTCCGCAATTGGTAAACGGTCCATTTTAACACGGGTGATGTAACACGAAGCAAATACCGTTCGCACTAGCGGAATGTTACGTGATACCACGTATTTATACGTTTGTGACTATTACAGCGCCATCTATCACAAAGCGAAAAAAGACAGGATAATCCAGATGTATCATGTATCTTGTTTAGTTTTGAAGTTACATTTACCAATCAACCGCCGAAACATACGCTACTGGTCTGTTGACAGTCTCCATTAGCTTCGTCACGTGGAACGTCAGCGTCCATGGGATTTAAACGTGTGGTGTGGGATGGTGAACCATCAGCTTATAGGTCCGTTTTTCATAGACAGAAAACTGAACGCTCACAAGTATTGCAGCTTCCTAACAGACAATCCTCCACGAATGCTTGAAGACGTTCTTCTGCAGACTAGGAGGAACCTTTGGTATCAACATGATGCTGTCCACTTCATAATGGACGATTTATTGCAACATGTATTCACGAAATGTTTCCAAATTGTTGGATTCGACCTAGGAGACCCGTACCTTGGTCGGCCCATTCCTCGGATTTGACGCCTGTAGACTTTTACTCTGTGGAGAAAGCTGAAAGACGCTGTATACAAGTACATAATACCAACTAAACCCGATGATATGCACCGACATATTGCTGCAGCCTGCTCGAACTTCTCCGCTGAAATTCTATCTCATATGCAGTAGTCATTCCTTAACAGACTGGACGCTTGTATTGCCGCTCCCGATGGTTATTTTGAACACAACCTGTGGTGGTCAGTTGCCACATAACTAGTGGCTGGTTCAAATGGCTCTGAGCACTATGCGACTTAACTCCTGAGGTCATCAGTCGCCTAGAACTTAGAACTAATTAAACCTAACTAACCTAAGGACATCACACACATCCACGCCCGAGGCAGGATTCGAACCTGCAACCGTAGCGGTCGCCCGGTTCCAGACTGTAGCGCCTAGAACCACATAACTAGTGTATGCACTTGTTCTTTAGTGTGCTACCACAGGTATTGTTGAAGTGTCAGTGTAGAACCTTCCAAACTACATTGCCTCGTAAACGACTCGCACTAGTCGCCTACAAAAAACATCACTACACTGTAATTTACCATACTTTTAGTTCGTTAACGTGCGTAGGCGTCGCAGTTAAAAAAGTGTGTGTTCGTGAAAAAAATACATTTTCAAAGTATTGTTAGAATCTGTTTATTGTTGGTTAACAATACGAGTCCATTGACTACCAATTCAACCTGTGAAAATTCCATGTCAATAGCACTTCCCAATTCAGCAATATTTGCGGTGCAAGTTTTAGGTTTCGAGTGAAAGTTGCATTGTTGGCTTATCGGTTTGTGATTACAATACTAAAAGTGTCAGTCCTTCAGACAAAATGAGCAAGACATTTCTACAGGAAATTTAATGTGGTTAAATTTTGTAATGGTACATGCTTTTGTTACAGGCCACTGTTTTCGAATTAAAACGTACAAAAAACACGCACGAAAAACGTACAAATGTGGCTTTCAAATGCGTTTTTCTTTAATAATTTTTTCTTTACGACTAACTGTTTGCACATAGATAATAGGAAAATTTCGCTTATAGTTTTTGAAGATGTTGCGGGTTGCGTAAAACCTATACTTAGGTGCAGCTTAAACACCCTTTATACACACGATAACCGCATACGACGCGTCACAGTGGTATAGAAAAGGCGACATGAACGATAAGCTGTAGCGCACCTGTGGTCTATCAGGCCAGGATATCTCTTATTGGTCTAGAAATTCTACCTAAGCTACTGGCACATGCACACCGATGTTTAGAGTATACTCGCGCCCTTTTATGCCACCACCTTACGTTAACATTTGTACGGTAACCTTATCTGTGAGGATAGTGTCATAAAAAGACTTCTGAACACGTTATCCGAAGCCAATAAAGTTTACAATTCGGATTAAACTTAATCCGTATAAGCACAGTAGTCTCGTAAACGGAAGGCAGAAAAAAGATTTGATTGTTAATTTTATGCCGTTAAAATTCAGAAAATTGTGGGGAGATATTTACAGAAACGTCAGTTTTACATAAGTGCACCACTGACCCTGTGTTGTTAGATAACGAGAGGATATTCCGAAGTTTCATGCACCCCGCATGGGCTATAGCTTTGGTAGCTTTTGAAGGCCAGTTTGAGATTGCTTCCTGATTCAACTGACCACTAGTGTTCTATGTTAAGCTAGTTTTCTCGACTTCCCCTACACCAGTATGGTATGTTGTAAACAGTTATCGTTTACAGCCATTATACAGTGGGAACCAGAACTCTACCGACGATATTTAAGAGGTTGTAGTATGGTCCTAAACAAGAAAAAAAAAAAAAAAAGAAAAAACGCTGGCAAACGTGGGATTAGAACTGCATTCCATAAGAACTACGAGCACTTGTCCATCTTCGCTTTTGTGAATCACAATCCTATGGGGAAAGTGGTCATAGCTCTTATGATATGCACTTTAGAGACTATTTACTAGACTTGGTTTTCTTGTTTTGATCGATACTGCTACTTCTGGAAGTTTGTCGTGAAGTTCTGATTCATCGTGTGTGCGGGGTATTTCAACGTAATTGTATCAAACATCTAGGGGTGATACATCACGACATGGGTAACGAAGTTCGTCAGGGAACAAATGTTCACTAAGGTATCCTGGGGGCTCTAGGTATCTTTTTCATTGATTTCACCATCCCTGAGTCAACGACATTTCATCGAACTAGCTGGGTCTACTAACCATGTGTGATTCATCTGCATGATGTCTCTAAGCGGAGAAAGATAATTTAGAAGAAAATCAAGAGCTCAGCCTACCTCTTTTCATACGGAGCGGATGACAGGATTATAAGGTACGCATTGTGCATGCGCGCGCTGCAGAGTGCCTGTGCCCTGCTACTTCTCAGGAGCATAACGGATCATAAAAGAAGCATAGTGAAAATTTTGTGTGTAACAAAAGTTGTTTCACATAACATGGCCTGTCACTCCTAGACATTTGATACTATGAAAAATCCCGTGCATATTCACTATATTATATGATCTATTGTAGCTGTAATTTTATTGTTTCATTTCGGAATTTATCGACAGTCTGAAATTGAAGAAGTAACAGAAAATGAGTGCGGAATTATTTACCCAGTTGAGAAGTGTTTATATATTACTTAACTCTAAACACACCTCATAAAATTAATAGTTTGATTGTCTGGGCTACATTTTATAATTCTGGGTTGCTTGAATATTTAGTTCCAACTCGTACTAACGTCACGCTATCTTTGATCTTTCAAATGACGGTTCTCCTATCGAGGGCACATCTCAATGGCCTGTCACATGCAGAGTCTCCTCGCCTGAGGGTTAATGGAGACTGTTCATGGAAGAAACATCAATAACAGATAATAATTGTTAATGATTATACTTTAGGGACCAGGCTACTCAGACGATGCAGAACATCACTTAGGGGCGTTCGTGCTTTGTGGTACTTGTAGTGTTGGCAGAAGAGCCAACACTGTTTCTAGAGGAGGCCGAAATGCACGCGTTTAATTACACGCTGACTGGCGTGAGGTCTGGAACAGGACAATATCTTGAGAATTGCAAATAAATTACGTAGGTGATGTAATACTTAACTTTAATCCACAATTGTAGAACATCTCTCTTGATGATACATGCTTCACATAATAAATATCAATTGAATACGGCGCCTTGCTAGGTCATAGCAAATGACGTAGCTGAAGGCTATGCTAACTATCGTCTTGGCAAATGAGAGCGTAGTTGTCAGTGAACCTTTCCTTGCAAAGTCGGCTGTACAACTGGGCGAGTGCTAGTACGTCTCTCTAGACCTGCCGTGTAGTGGCGCTCGGTCTGCTATCACTGACAGTGGCGACACGCGGGTCCGACGTATACTAATGGACCGCGGCCGATTTAAAGGCTACCACCTAGCAAGTGTGGTGTCTGGCGGTGACACCACATTCCTCCCCCGGAAATCGGCGAACGGTTGTGTTATAAGGCTTCCGCCCGCCGTGGGGAGGACCCCATGGTGACGTACGCGACGTGGTGGGGAGCCTAACAACAGGCGAGGCTGTGCCACCCGCACCCGGCCATTCGGTCCGAGGGGAGCTAGGAAACGCCTGAAAAACTAGTCCAGGGTGCACGCCAACATGCGGTGTACGCGCCCGTAAAGAGACAGGAGGGGCCGTAGGTTCGACCTCCATCGTGTTGGGGCAGCCGACGGGCGAAGACGACATCTGGTCCGGAGCCGGCAAGAGTTCCAAGTCGGAGGACAGCTGGTCACGGGAAGCGATCGGCGGCGCGTGACCCAGGGAGGCACCTGGCGGCTGCAGCGAAGCGTCCCCTGCGGGCGGCGCCGGCGGGAGAACAGGCGGCGGCGGCGCGTCGCCATGGGGCAAAATGGAAGGCAGCGTCGGCAACACCTGGGGATGAGGCGAGCCAGTAGATGGGTCCCCAGGGCGCTGACCGGACGGCACCGTCGCTGAAAGCAGACGGGGAGCGGCAGAACCCAGGCGACGACAGAGGCGCAGCTGATTGAGATGCCGATGCACCTCACCAGGGGCCCCCAAAACCAAATACATAGCGCGGCCGAGGCAGCGAAGAATGCGCCCTGCGAGCCGACGCCGTGAACCTCGATAGTTGCGATAATATACAACGTCGCCTGGAGCAAAAGCAGGCGTCTGCCGCTGCACAGGAACCTGATGCGGCGGATGCAGCAAAGACATCAAGGTTCGATGATGACGACCGTAGAGCAACTCAGCTGGCGAGCGACCATCTCGGGGCCGAGAGCGATACGAGGACAAGAAGAGCAATAACGCGTCCTCCCGAGAATGCGACTCTTTCAACTTCAACATCTGTGACTTGAAAGTCCGGATCAATCGTTCAGCGGCACCGTTTGACTGAGGCGAAAACGGCGCGGATGTCAGATGTTGAATACCATTGGCCTTGCAGAATGACTGAAATTCTGCGGACAAGAATTGTGGGCTATTGTCGGAAACAACAGTCTGTGGAAGACCTTCAATACAAAATATAGCAGATAACGCTTGGATGGTGGCAGACGACGTCGTGGAAGACATCCGGACAACAAAAGGAAAATTACTGAATGAATGTACCACAACCAACCATCGAGCATTCCAGAATGGACCAGCAAAATCGATGTGTAAGCGTTGCCAAGGGGAAGTGGCTTTCGGCCATGCAAAGAATTTCCGCGGTGGTGCGGATTGTTGTTCGGCACACGCCATGCAAGAAGAGCACATTTTCGTAATCTCAGCATCGATTCCGAACCAAGTACAGTGCTGACGAGCAAGTTGTTTCGTTCGCACTATACCCCAATGTCCTTGGTGAAGAAGCCGTAAGACAGAGGACTGTAACGAACGTGGGACCACGACCCGAGACTGATCATTATCAGAACGCAACAGCAAAACACCACGTCGTACAAAAAGTCTCTCCTTGTGAGGAAAAAAATTGGCGAACCAACGAATCCTCGATCCGTGACTTTGACAAGGGCCATTGAGTAGCAACAAAACGAAACGGTAGCAAGGACAGGGTCAGCAGCTGTGGCTGTGGCTACACGACGAAAATCAATCGGAAACGATTCGACCACGTCATCGGTTTCCGCATCAATGAACATGCAAGCAAGTTCGGAAGAATCGAATGCTCTATCCTCAGCAACAGGCAAACGGGACAACGCATCGGCGTTTCCGTGCTTAGCAGTGGACCGATACAAGATATCGTAGCGGTACTGCGAGTTGAAAATAGACCAGCGAATGAATTTCTGCGCTGTACGTGGAGGTACAGGCTTGTTCGGATGAAAAAGCGATGTCAAAGGTTTGTGGTCTGTGATGATGGTAAAGTGACGACCATACAAGAAATCATGAAACTTTGTAACACCAAATACGAGAGCCAAAGCTTCTTTCTCGATCTGTGAGTAATTTCTTTGCGCAGACGAGAGCAATTTGGACGCAAAGGCAATAGGGCGATCATGCGATCCATCTTTGTGCGCAAGCACAGCACCGATCCCGAAATCCGATGCATCTACCATCAACAAAAGGGGTTTCTGGGGATCGAATGGCGTAAGGCAGCTATTTGACAGCATCGCCGATTTCAACTGGTGAAAGGCGCGTTCGCATTCCGTCGTCCAGACGAACGGAACACCTTTACGGCGTAAGCGATGAAGCGGAGCTGAAATGGAAAAGGCATGGGGAATATATCGGTTGTAATAATTAATTTTACCCAGCACACTCTGTAGCTGCTTCAAATTCTGCGGCGAAGGCAAGTCTTGTATGGCACGTAGGTGCTCGGGACTGGGATGTATGCCTTGGGCATTGAGTACGTGGCCCAGATATGGTAAGTCCCGAGCAAAAAACACACGTTTGTCCTTCCGCAAGCGAAGACCATTTTGACGCAATACCTGAAATAATGTTCTGAGATTGGCTAAATGTTCTTCTTCCGTCTTTCCGGAGATCACAATATCGTCCAGATAGTTTGCTGCAGTATGGACTGAGGCACAAACAGTTTGCAGATATTGCTGAAACAATGCAGGGGCTGATGCACACCCGAATGGTAGTCTTTTGAATCGATACAAACCAAGATGCGTATTAACCACCAAGACGTGCTGGGATTTGTCGTCTACTGGTATTTGCAAGTACGCATCTCCTAGGTCCAACTTCGAAAAATATTTACCCGGGCACAGTTTGTCAAAAAGATCTTCCGGGCGGGGTAAAGGAAAAGTTGCAATCACTAGTTGTGGATTCACCATAGCCTTGAAGTCCACACAATGTCTCAATTTTCCGGAAGGTTTTGGCAAAATTACTAAGGGTGAGGCCCAGAGAGAAGCCTGCACACGTTCAATCACACCTTGTGATTCTAAATCATTTAATGTTCTTGTGACCTCATCACGCAATGCGTGGGGAACATTGCGCGCTCTGAAAAATTTCGGTTGCGCGTTTACTTTCAGTTCCAAATGTGCTTCATAGTTCTTAGCGCAACCAAGGCCTGGTGCAAAAATGTCTGCAAATTCCTCACATAGACGAGAAACACTGGCTGAAGGCACAGTCTGATTCACTGATAGGACCTGATTTACTATAGACAAGTTAAACAACTGAAATAAATCTAAACCAAACAAGTTCACTGCAGAAGAAGAACGAAGAACGTAAAATGACACAAGTTTTGTTTGTCCCTTGTATGTTGCAAGAAGGCTGCACTGTCCTAACACAGGGATATTCTGACCTGAATAACTATTTAACGTAACATTTGCGGCACACAACGGAGGTGTGCCCAGTTGTTGGTACGTGTCTTTATTGATCAGTGAAACTGCAGCTGCGGTATCGACCTGGAATGGGACCACGTCGCCATTAATGTCCAACTCTACAAAAAGTTTATTGTCCTGCTGACGACAAGAGCGACTGTCTCGTGCAATTTGAACAGACACTGGTACAGAATCACTTGCTGATTGACGTGATTTTCGTCAACGTCGACGCACACTACTTTTGGGACGAACACAGTCACTGTTAGAGAGAGTGGCACTGGGCGGAGTGGAATTAACTACATGAATGTCCATGGGCGAAGGTTCACGAGCCTGAGTATTCTTGGTTCGATTCCGGCGTGAAGCAAAGGTCCTGGAATGGTTGTGAATGTCCGATCTGAGCTTTCTCTGGCAAACACTCTGAACATGTCCTTTTTTATTACAGAAAAAGCAAATAGCTTGGCGTGACGGGCAATTCTCACACGAATGTCTAGTAGCACACCGCGGGCATGACTGTAGCACTGCATTTGCCTGCTTACGCGGCACACGTGGCTGCGCGGACGGGCGCGAGGGCTGTTTACCGTTCCGTGCAGCTTGCCCGTCGGGCCGGTTAATGTGACAAACGGCTGGCGAGGCTTCAAACGATTCCTGAGCAAAGTCAAGTGTGTCTTGCCTATCCAATATGTCTATCACTTGTTGAAGGGAGGGATTGACTAGTTTCAAAATTTGCTCCCGTATACGAACATCAGAAACGTTCTGTGCAATTGCATCATGCACCATAGTATCTGAATAAGGGAGTCCACATTCACACTGAAAAGCACAATCCCTAGTAAGGCCTTGCAAAGTTGCAACCCCTCCTGATTAGTTTGACCAGCCATACGTTTTGTACGAAAGAACGTATACCTTTTTGCAACGACATTGATTGATTCCTTGAAATATGCGTCTAATGCTGACAAAATTTCTTCGGATGACAGAGTTGCTACGTCGTGTCTGGGAAACAATTTCACTATCACACAGTAGGTGGACACACCTACACATGCCAACAAAAAAGGCTGCCGCTCGTTACCTTGAATTCTGTAGGCGGCGAGATGGAATCCAAATTGGCGGGACCACTCCGTCCAGCTTTCCAGTGCCGCAAAAAATGGACGAAAAGGTGGTGCAACAGCATGTTGTGGCTGCGGTAGCGGTGGAGCGGCGGCTGCCGCATCGTTTTGCATTGCACATTGACCCTGGACGAGCTGTCCAAGGGCATCCAATAAGGCCTGCGTCTGCTGATTCTGCAAGCGATAAAATTCGGACAGTACATCTGGAGATTGTGGCGAAGCCATGACACAAGTAATTTAGGCAAGATCAATTGGTACAAACGCGATTTAGCTCGTCGCCATATATGTAGTGTTGGCAGAAGAGCCAACACTGTGTTTCTAGAGGAGGCTGAAATGCACGCGTTTAATTACAGGCTGACCGGCGTGAGGTCTGGAACAGGACAATATCTTGAGAATTGCAAATAAAGTACGTAGGTGATGTAATACTTAACTTTAATCCACAATTGTAGAACATCTCTCTTGATGATACATGCTTCACATAATAAATATCAATTGAATACGGAGCCTTGCTAGGTCGTAGCAAATGACGTAGCTGAAGGCTATGCTAACTATCGTCTCGGCAAATGAGAGCGTAGTTGTCAGTGAACCTTTCCTTGCAAAGTCGGCTGTACAACTGGGCGAGTGCTAGTACGTCTCTCTAGACCTGCCGTGTAGTGGCGCTCGGTCTGCTATCACTGACAGTGGCGACACGCGGGTCCGACGTATACTAATGGACCGCGGCCGATTTAAAGGCTACCACCTAGCAAGTGTGGTGTCTGGCGGTGACACCACAGTACTCACTCGCAAAACAGTAAACATTCATCCATTTTTGATAATATTTACTCAGGTGCTCGCCTGCTATCTTCGGACACATCGAAAGAAAATATATGTAGACTCCATGTTACCGGAACCGTAGTAAATGGAAGCCCAGAGTAGAGGATGCAGCTATGGCACTCGAGTTGAGTGGTTGGAGGGAGGGGAGGGAAGAGACAGATGAAGTGGTGCGCTCTATGGATTACCGATAACAGATCCAGGCAGCACTCTGTTGCCCTGCACTTGCCTGCAGTTGCTGTCGGCTGCGTCCGATTGAGACAGGTTCAGAAAGTTGTCGTGTTAGATTTATGCTGTAACGGCAGACGCAGTCTCCACACAACTCCCCTTTAGTCAGCTTATTAGAAGGCTTATACAGGTTATTTGCTCCACTTTCCCATTCTACTGGAATGTCTTCAGCGTAATAGCAGCGTGAGTTGTCTGTTATTATTGTTCATTTATTTTATTAGCAGTTGGTCATTAAGACCTTCAAGCACCCCATCTGATTATTGACACGTGCGGATCGCAATGTATCTTTCTCGTATGTAAAGTGAATTTCATTGAACTTTGATAATCAAGTCTTCAGAACAAACATTTTTCATCGAACCGACTAGAATGTGCAACAAGCGTTAATACATGTTAAAACACAGATCATATGAAACTCACATTAAAATAGCACAGAGTATCATATCGCAAGGTGTTGTTGCTATCAGTTAAACTACTCTCAAACTGAAACAGTAAACTGCTTTTCGAAATGAGTTCAGTGACTGCTGTAAGAACTCGTATACTGTTCTCAAAGAAACATGGAGCAATGTTCTTTGGGAATGGACTTTGGTGAACACAAGAGCTGCATAAATTTTTCCTGTTGATTCATTACTAGCTTTAAACTAGGTTTTGATCAAGTTCGTAGGTTGTTTGTTTTACACGAATTATTTTTCTAATGATTGATCCTTCAATTGCGAGTAGTCTATCTTACTTGTAGTTCAGTGTTCAGTTCTCGAATTCTCTGGCAGGCGCACGTCCACGAAGCTCTCTGTAAGTTAAGTGACTAATAATGAAATAAGAGCTAATTTAGTTAATATTACATTTTAGACTAATACATTTACTTCTTCGCAAGGTTATCTATTGAAGGTTTCACTTTTCTGAGCGTATTTAGATCTTTATTTGTTTGACTAGACTTAGCGATTCAAAGTTCAATTAGTTCGTGTCTATCATCCAGAGTTTATTTAGTTAGTTAAACCTTTCGAAAGTAAGTTTAAAAGTTTGTTTACACTAGCGTTTTGTTACGTATTAGTATAGGCTACGAAACTTCAGTGCTCTTGTGCCAAGTTATTCTCTGCTTTTGCGTAAATTTTTATGTAAATTTTTCTATTGAACAAATGTTGTGATTACCGTTGAAATCTGAAGGCGGGGATTTTCTGTGAAGACTGTAGGTTACTATTTCATTGGGGAAAATGTAGCGGTGAGGAAACGATGGTAGATAATGAGTCTCTTACACGGCAATGTAGATTATGCAGAAAGGACAGAAAAATCGTTGAACGGGAGGCAAAAATTTGTGCCCTTAAGGGTGAATTAGAAAACGCGAATTTGGAATTATGTAGGCTAAGGGAGCAAAAAGAGACAGGGTGCTGGGAAAAGGTAGCACACATAGGGCGAAAAATGGAAACTGCTGAGAAAACTTTAGAAATTTCGTTAGTAAATCACTTTGGCTTGCTGTCTGAAGTAGTAGAGGAAGGGCCTCATCCAGATGTAGTTGAATGTAGGTTGAATTAGAATATTAGCTTATAGAAAAAAGACAGGTTGGGATACAAACAGAATAGGAAAAGAAGAATTCTGCTTCTCGGTAGCAGTCATGGGAGGGTTGTAGGCCAGCTGCTTCAGAAGAAATTAGGTGAAGGGTACCAGGTCACGACTTAGGTGAAACCAAGCGGTAGCCTTAGCCAGGTGCAGGAACTTTGAGAAGGAAAATCAGGTAATTATAGTTGGGCGAGCAGAAAACAGCCTGGCTGTGAATCCAAGATATTGTATTAACAAGTTTTCCCTAACTCTAACTGTAAATGAGCTCCCGTTCTTTCCAATATATTCGTCGGAACATTCTGGGCACCTAATTTTATAAAACTCCTATTTCAAAAATAAATGGTTAGTGTGTGGCTCATTATGGGGGAAAGATGACTGAATCGACCAACCCGAGAAAAAACAATATGAACATTAGTCTGTTTAAACAATTTTGCTCAATTGACCTAAACACGGAATCGAAAATCGCGTAATCTCACATACGTTAGAAGTGGTGGGAGGAGGAGTGGCCCGGTTGTTGAAGGCATTTTTGCGTTCGGAATGTAACGGGAGCACCAGCGATGGGATGTACCCATTTTTCTGTGCTACATAACACAGATTATACAATTATTTCCTCATAGCACCGTCAGAAAGGGAGAGCACGTAAATTCTTGCAACAGCAGCTCGAAAATAGTTAAGCTTGTAGCGCCTCGGATGACGGGAGTTGGAATGTATATCAGACACACTGGTGGAGGGTTTCCTGAAGATATCGAGGGAAATCGTACTTTCCACGAGTTGCAAAGAAAGATGTAAATAGTTCAAAGGTCCCCTCGGAATACGTGAACGTTAGTTTTGGATGTTGGCAAGTAAACTCTTAAATGAAGAGGTTTATATCGCCTTCATTACCCTTGAAGGTAATGAAAATGTCATCAACGTATCTATTATATAGGGTGATCTGCTCGGTAATAGGGGACCCCCGTTCAAATAATACACATTCTACATGATTCACAAAGACGTCGACCAGGAAGCCAGAAAGGCAGCTCTCTATAGCCAAACCGTTCTCTTGTTTGTAAATAGAATTGTTCTATGAAAAGTAGTTGTGGGAAAGAGTAATAATCTCGTTAATTTCTTCCATTAGGAGCTATCCATTCTCAGTCCAGAATCGTCGAATAATATGTATAGTTTCCCTAAGGGGGACATTCATATACAGGTTTTTGATAACGAGAGAAATGATACGGCAATCTTCTGGAAAAATCTGATCATGCAAACACGCTATCAACTCGTTACGAATACGTGTAGTGTAATCTGCTTCAAAGTTACGTTCTCCTTGAAAATTTGAAGAAGATATCTAGAGGCATAATAAGTGGGGCTATCGATATCATTGACAATTTGACAATTTCAATAGTGGTACAAGTCCATTTTTGTTCATTCTGAAATACAGAGTCCTAAAGTATATTTACTTGAATACACTCCTGGAAATTGAAATAAGAACACCGTGAATTCATTGTCCCAGGAAGGGGAAACTTTATTGACACATTCCTGGGGTCAGATACATCACATGATCACACTGACAGAACCACAGGCACATAGACACAGGCAACAGAGCATGCACAATGTCGGCACAAGTACAGTGTATATCCACCTTTCGCAGCAATGCAGGCTGCTATTCTCCCATGGAGACGATCGTAGAGATGCTGGATGTAGTCCTGTGGAACGGCTTGCCATGCCATTTCCACCTGGCGCCTCAGTTGGACCAGCGTTCGTGCTGGACGTGCAGACCGCGTGAGACGACGCTTCATCCAGTCCCAAACATGCTCAATGGGGGACAGATCCGGAGATCTTGCTGGCCAGGGTAGTTGACTTACACCTTCTAGAGCACGTTGGGTGGCACGGGATACATGCGGACGTGCATTGTCCTGTTGGAACAGCAAGTTCCCTTGCCGGTCTAGGAATGGTAGAACGATGGGTTCGATGACGGTTTGGATGTACCGTGCACTATTCAGTGTCCCCTCGACGATCACCAGTGGTGTACGGCCAGTGTAGGAGATCGCTCCCCACACCATGATGCCGGGTGTGGGCCTTGTGTGCCTCGGTCGTATACAGTCCTGATTGTGGCGCTCACCTGCACGGCGCCAAACACGCATACGACCATCATTGGCACCAAGGCAGAAGCGACTCTCATCGCTGAAGACGACACGTCTCCATTCGTCCCTCCATTCACGCCTGTCGCGACACCACTGGAGGCGGACTGCACGATGTTGGGGCGTGAGCGGAAGACGGCCTAACGGTGTGCGGGACCGTAGCCCAGCTTCATGGAGACGGTTGCGAATGGTCCTCGCCGATACCCCAGGAGCAACAGTGTCCCTAATTTGCTGGGAAGTGGCGGTGCGGTCCCCTACGGCACTGCGTAGGATTCTACGGTCTTGGCGTGCGTCCGTGCGTCGCTGCGGTCCGGTCCCAGGTCGACGGGCACGTGCACCTTCCGCCGACCACTGGCGACAACATCGATGTACTGTGGAGACCTCACGCCCCACGTGTTGTGCAATTCGGCGGTACGTCCACCCGGCCTCCCGCATGCCCACTATACGCCCTCGCTCAAAGTCCGTCAACTGCACATACGGTTCACGTCCACGCTGTCGCGGCATGCTACCAGTGTTAAAGGCTGCGATGGAGCTCCGTATGCCACGGCAAACTGGCTGACACTGACGGCGGCGGTGCACAAATGCTGCGCAGCTAGCGCCATTCGACGGCCAACACCGCTGTTCCTGGTGTGTCCGCTGTGCCGTGCGTGTGATCATTGCTTGTACAGCCCTCTCGCAGTGTCCGGAGCAAGTATGGTGGGTCTGACACACCGGTGTCAATGTGTTCTTTTTTCCATTTCCAGGAGTGTATTTCTGGTATCTCAACTGCAAATTTTTCAGCGCTATTTTAACTTTAGGACTCTGTATCTCAGAATGAACAAAAATGGACTTGTACCACTATTGAAATAAGCCCTTCAATTAATCCTGCTGGTTTACCTTTCTGAGTTTTTATCTGTGCATCTGTTCATTACTTTCAAACCATGGAATTGCTGTGGAGGAATAATAAGCACACAACTATTAAGGTAATTTCTTGAAAGCTTGTCGAACGCAACAGTGGGATCTGACCGATTCGATGAAACACATTTTCAGCAAAAAAGTTTTCAACTTTACATAGTCACGTTTGCAAATCACAACTCCTGTATTCCACTTGTCTCCCCTTACCATATCGGCTCTTCTTGATCTAATTTTTGTTTTATAGTCTTCAGGGTCCTATGCAAAGCTTGTTGGCTACATTCTGAATAATTTCACTGGCTTTAATCGTCACTCGGTGCCCTGAATGTTCGGCCGAATATATCGGTCAGATGAGGAAGTCATTTACTGTTAGATTCAACGAACACTTGTTAACGAAAAAAGGGCAAAGTAAAAAATATTGCCCTTTCCTTGAACGTCTGAAAGCTTCAGGCCATCAGTACCATAGTTTGGAATATCTTATAATCCCGCACGTAGAAAATAAAGGGCGAAAATTAAATTTGCTTGAGGAATTCGAAATTTCGAAACATGTTCGTAACAAATCTCCGAGGCTTTTTAACGAACAGTCATTCTTTAAAAATCAAGTGTCTTTCGATGCTATGCTCTGTATCTTCATTTGAGTTTATGAATACATATTCGTTCAGAGAATGGGCGTTCTTCCCGATTATTTACACAAAGCTTTCATAGTTGGAAACCGTTGCATCGCCTCCTGTCGAGTTTACAGGTGCTACGACACCGTAGGCCTTAGTTCTCGTTTAGTTAGGCTAGTGCTAGCACGTAGGGTTGTGCATACATGACAGATGCCATGTGTTCAAGGGGAGCCGTCTCCATGTGGAAAGTCAAATAATGTCTGTCTCTTTCTACACGCAGACAGTGTGCTTCATCCTGTTGTATAGAGTCGTGGTTTATATATTTTGACTGTGTTGTTTTCCTTGCCTAGAAGAATTTTGATACTGTCGACAGAACCTGCATTTTTAAAAAGTCACATCTGTTTCCCTTTAATGGTCATTGCTAATAATATTGCATACGATCTAATGTCGTTCTTGTTTTAGGTACAAATTGCGACCATCGGCATTGTTCATATTTTAGCGTTATACAAGCACTTGGCCCATTCTTTCAAGGATGTATTTTTTTGTATTTGACTCATTTCATGGGATGATTATTTACCAATCTTTCGGCAAGAGTTAAATTTTAGTACACTCTTTAGTTACCACCAATCCGCCCACCCCCCTCCCCTTACAAGTACGGGGGCCCGGGTTTGATTCCCGGCTGCCGGCCGAAGTGGCCGTGCGGTTAAAGGCGCTGCAGTCTGGAACCGCAAGACCGCTACGGTCGCAGGTTCGAATCCTGCCTCGGGCATGGATGTTTGTGATGTCCTTAGGTTAGTTAGGTTTAACTAGTTCTAAGTTCTAGGGGACTAATGACCTCAGCAGTTGAGTCCCATAGTGCTCAGAGCCATTTGAACCATTTGATTCCCGGCTGAGGTGGGAGATTTTCTCCGCTCAGGAACTGGGTGTTGTGATGCCTCATCATCATTTCATCCCCACTGTTGACGCGCAAGTCGCCCAATGTGGGGTCGCACTCAGTAAGACCTGCACTTGGCCGCCGAAATTCCCGCCTGGGAACTCCCGGCCACTGACGCCATACGATCATTTTTTCCCCCTACAAGCAGTTTACGACCTTTAACTTTTGTGTTGAAGTTTAAAGAATTTATATGTGGTTTTGTTGTTTTAGAATTTTTGTATATGGCCATTACATATGAACTGGATTCGCAATTTTCCTACAGTGTCTGAAGATGCCTTTCAATACAAGCGGAAAGCGTCGCAAGTGAAAAACTAATAAAGCCGTCTTTATTGCAACCACGACTGAATTCTCCCTATAACATTACCACTGTTGCTGTACCAGTACCACAGAGTATGGGATTGGAGTAGAGTAACTTTAATTAACTAAATGCATAAAAGACTTCGAAGTCCTATTTAAATGAATTTAGCCTGTCTTGAAAATATCATAATATGAATGGCCTTCTGTTCCTTCAGTATCTCGTATGACAAAGGCTTCAACAAAGTGAGAAAATAATTCTGCGAAACCTATCTAGTTCATTATCACGTCTTAGTGTAGTCTTTAGCCTGTTTTCTTAATAGCCCAAGACGAATTTCACAACTGTTTATTCACCACACTCGGTTCCTTCACCTTGCGAAACTTACGTAATGGTATCCAAAGGCTCCCGAAACATATTAATTGAAATGATTATATCTTACCTCGATCTTATTCTCCACCATCACCTTAGAAGTAGTCCGTCTGGACGTGAAAACACCGATCCTGAGGACGTGTCACATTTGAAAAACATTCTTTAATTATTTGTTAGGATGTTTAGTATGGTCTGCGATTCCGATTAAATTCCTTTTACTTTGCTCTTTTACTTTATTTTCATCTTGGGAAAATTGTGGATTTCATACCGAGTTAAGTCTGGTGAATACGCAGGCTAGATGGAACGAGGTGACGCAGTGGTTAGCACGCTGGACTTTCAATCGGGTGGACAACAGTTCAGACCCGAGTCCAGCCTTCAGGATTTATGTTTTACGTGATTCCCGTAAATCGCTCCAGGAAAATGCCGGAACGGTTCCTTCCAAGGGCGCCGGCACGGTAGCTCAGCGTTTTCCTTCAGAAGCTTAGCTGCCCTCTGTAATAAAAACACTGAGTGAACGGATCAACTGTGGACCTTAAAGGTGCCATGGGACGTCCGCCCCGAACATATCCAACGAACAATTACGAACAAAATGAGATCAGAAGAAAACGGATCTTTCCCGGATTCCTTCCTCCTCCTTGACACGATACTAAGGACCTCGATGTTGACGGTAAGTTAACCCAATACCCTTTCCTTTTCTTATGATGGATAGGGAACAACTATCACATTGTTAACATTACAAAAAAAAAATCCTAAATAATGTAGGCCGTATGCGGTCGGGCTATGTTTGATGGTGTACCAAATCTGTACGAAAAAAGATCAGTAAAGACTGAATGTTACTCTTATCGAGCCGTGCGGTTCTAGGCGCTTCAGTCTGGAACCGCGTGACCGCTACGGTCGCAGGTTCGAATCCTGCGTCGGACATGGATGTGTGTGATGTCCTTAGGTTAGTTACGTTAAATTAGTTCTAAAAAAGTCGCATAGTGCTCAGAGCCATTTGAATCATTTGAACCAACTCTTATCAGTCTCTTTTTGAACGAAGTAAAGGAGGACTGTTTCACGATTAGTGCCTAGTTTGAAGGTCCCAGGCATAAAGCCTATTTCCGTCATCAGCATCGAAAGATAGTGTGGATCGTCAAGAGCCAATTGTTTTAAGTTCCCTGCAGACTTTCATCTGATGTTTCTTCGGCGGTCTTGAATTGTCTTCTAATAGAACGGTTATTTATATGATGTCGCGTATGTCTTGGATTGGTGCCTATGATCTTGCTGCATCAGGCCCCTGGCTTTCTGAACATTCTCTGGTATGGTGCTAGTTGACAACCGACAAGAACTGTCATCGTCATTAGTGTTAGTTTGTTTTGGAAACGATTAAAGGCCTAACAGTTTACGTCTGTGTCCGATCTAAAGCGTTGACTGCAAAAGTTTATCCCAACATTTGATGCACTTCTTTAGACTTTTTCCCAAATTTAAAACGCTGTTCTTTCAGGTCGGCCACTGCTAAATCACAAATCTAACAAAGCAAATATTGTCACACTCATAGTAACCACTTGCGACACCCAAGATGCATCTCTGGTGAAAAAACTAGCGGGATTTCACCGTACTGTTTAACCATCTGCGCGCAATTCAGATTACGGGAACTTTGGATAACAACTCGTATGAAGTTTCCACCTCCATAGATCTTAATATGAATAGTGTTCTCAACATTTCAAATGGAATAAAATAAAGGCACTCGTGATTTCGAACGAGTCTGATAATTGTTCCTGCTTCGTGTGCCCTAGAGATTTTCGTATGACTGTTTTGTGCATCTGATTACATTTTCGGTTACTGCCGTAGGCGTCCGCAGAAGGAACCAAGAGGGGTCAAGTAGTAGGCTTCTTATTTTACGTCCGAAAGAACACACATGACTCACATAAGTATATGCACCTTGTTCACATAACCGCCTATGGAGTATACAAGTACGGAGTTACGTAGACATTGTCTTCTGGGTGCTCTTTATTTTTGTCCGGCAGCGTATTTCACTGCTTTGGACCGGCAAAAATTGTAGTTATGACAACAATGGAATATAAAGGTCACTAGATTAAATAGTAGACTACTGTTGTAAGAATTAGATAAACCTTGTTGAGAAAAGAACATAGCGTCAATAGAGAAGCTCCTCACCAACACTCTGAAAGAGTCTGCAGAAATCAAGTGAATTAGAGTAAGTGGAATGAAAAATGGTGTTGGAGCCCAGTACAGTTTTGGTACACCCGTCGTATACTGATCAATCAAAACAGGTATGACCACTTGTTCTGTAGTTTACAAAGATATGTGGCACCAGATGTCTAAGCACAGGTCACGCAATTCCGATAAATTACTTGCCGGTGATTTCTGAGTACAAAGTTGGCGCCAGGTAGGGTCCCAATGTGTTCCATTGGTTTCGTATCATACGAATTTGGCGAGGTCTGTCATACCTATTAAGAAAACACTTGGTACTCTTTGTTTGTTTGGAAGTCCTGCCATCCAGTTGGAATTAACTAAGTTTTAATTGTTATCCAAATAAGACTGCTTGACGGCTGCACTGTAGACTTGAAAATGGCCACACAGCTGACACTGCCCAGTAGTGAAGAATACAAAATAAATGAACAGTTTAATCGAAGGAACGACAACCAGTGAGGCAGATACTGTCGTTCAGAAAAATTGTCATTCTGAAATTAAATGAATGGATCTATGATGACGAAATCCATTAGTGACATATGGGCAGAAACCCTGAACCCTCAGTGTAACGAATATGTCCTAACTCATTAAAAGTTGTGTCAGAACACGATTACAGTCATTTCACTTCATTAACAGGGACTCATAACGAAATTATGTGTATCCCTTGTGGCAGATTAAGCTACGATTGTTTACCAAACCAGTTACCTTCTAGTGCTATTCCCACACAGTCCGTGGGAGAAATCTGGTGGCAGTCTTTGGAAATCACAAGGAAAAACAGGAATTACGTTGAAAATTTGGGTCAAGCCTGTGGGTATGATAGTTAAGGTGACTGCTTGCGTTATGCAGGAAATACAGATTCGAGTCCCAATCTATCATAAATTTTCCCATCACAAACACTTTTGGCCCACTGATTGGCAGCCCATTATTCAGGCTCCAATAGGACCGCACGAGGAATTCTTTCGGTATCGATTACGTGTTTCTATCCAGTTTCAGTGGAGGTCCATCACAGTCTGTCGGCCACTCTGAAGGCTTTAGAAATTGGTTCAAATGGCTCTGAGCACTATGGGACTTAACTTCTGTGGTCATCAGTCCCCTAGAACTTAGAACTACTTAAACCTAACTAACCTAAGGACATCACACACATCCATGCCCGAGGCAGGATTCGAACCTGCGACCGTAGCAGCCCCGCGGTTCCGGACTGCGCGCCTAGAACCACTAGACCACCGCGACCGGCGACGAAGGTGTTAGAGCGCAGTACCATATTTCAGGCATCCTGACTTCCGACGATAAATTTCAGTTACCGACACACATTGACTTCGCAGAAGCTGAATTTGGAAATTCTGTAAATGATGCTACAAACACCTGTGTCTGGAAACTGAAACGCTCTCCACTATTGAGCTACGGTGCCATCTTGTAGCCGAATGACTTACACTCGTGACTTTACAAGCCTGACCTACACTGTCCAGTCACCTTAATGTGAACACCTGTCAAAAGCCTGAATAACAAACTTTTGCAGCGCGGGAGGTGCAGGGTGAGATACAGTGTAGTTCTGCAAGTTACCGACAGAGATATGGAGCCATGGCGACTCCAGTGACGTGGTCAGCTGCACCAGATTTATTGGTTGAGGATCCTTAGCACGAACACCCGATCGATGTGGTACCACAGATTTTCGATTGTGTTTAAATCGTGGGTGACTGACGGCCAGGGGAGTACAGTGCTCTTCGAACCACGCATGCCGTGTGACACATTGCTTTGTCCTGCCGGTAAATGCCATTTTGCCGGGGAAAGGCAAACTGCATGTAGGTGGGACAAGGTTCCCAAGTGTAGATGTATACTTGTATTGATATATTGTGCCTTCCACAATCACGAGATCACCCAGGGAATTCACGGAAACGTTCCCCAGACCATAACGCTCCCTCCCGGCTGCAGGGTGTTTGCTTTCGGTCATGCCACGCCCTATACGCCAACGCCATGTGTGCAGTGGAGCGTAAAATGTGATTCATCTCAAGAGACAAGATGTCAGCACTAAGTGGGTGTCCGGTTGCGGTACAGGCGTACAAATTTCAGCCTCTGTCGCCGATGAAGAGCGGTCAGCATGGGTACATAAACCAGGTGGCTATTGCGAAGGAACATAAACAGCAATTTTCTCTTAACGGAATTTGAGGAAACACTATTGGTAGCTCTTTTGTTCATTTGGGCTGTCAGTTGTTCAACAGTGGAATGTCTATTCGTCCATATAGATCTCCGCAGCCGTCGTTGACTCCTGTTGTATATGGCCCATCGAGCACTACAGCTGCTTCGGCGCCGGTTTCGGAAGCGCTCTATTGTCTTGCACAGTAAACTTAACCACAGCGACAAGCGAATAATTTACAAACTTAGCCGTTCTGGGAATGCTTCCAAACCTTGGTCCGAAAGCGAATGATCATGCCCTTTTTGACGTCAGATAAATAGCTCCGTTTTCGCACTGCAACTACTGCACTGTTTTCCGCGCCTCCCCAGCAAGCTTTATATACCCTCCACTGCTAGTGCTGCCATCTGCCATCTGTAAGTGGCCATTGCACGTTGACGTCGAACGTAGGCGGTGACTGGACCCTGTGCAGGCCGTACAAGAAGTAATCTCTAAAAATCAAGCTGCGACGATAAAACTTGATGATGGTTCCGTTCTTCTCCATATACTGACCATTAAATGCGACGCATTTTTACCAACTACGGGTAACTTGGCGGAGTCGTTAGTTCTAGAAGGCTGATTTTGTGCATTTAGGAAACATTCCACTTCGAAAATCACTTCTTCTCCATTCTGGAAATACCAGCCACGCAGATATTTCTTCTTGCGAAGAAGGAGAAGTCACTGAGTGGCGTGTTAGGAGAATAGCGGGTGCTGGAAATAAAATTTTGTAACCGTAAGAAGCATCATGTGTGACTGAGTCAAAAATGTCCACATGTGTGTGAATTCCTAAGGGACCAAACCGCTGAGATAATCGGTCCCTAGATTTACACACTGTTTAAACTAACTGGTGCTAAGACCAACATACACAGCCGTGCCCGAGGGAGGACTCGAACCTCCGGTGAGAGGGACCGCACTATCCGTGACAGCCGACCACTGTGGCCGAGCGGTTCTAGACACTTCAGTCCAGAACCACGCGGCTGCTACGGTCGCAGGTTCGGATCCTGCCTCGTGTATGCATGTGTGTGATGTCCTTTGGTTAGTTAGGTTTACGTAGTTCTAAGTCTATGGGACTGATGACCTCCGATGTTAAGTCCCATAGTGCTTAGAGCCATTTGAACCATTTGAATCCGTCACATGGCGCCTCAATCCGCGCGGCCTCTTCACTCCGATATGATTGAGTCCTATGTGCAATGAGCTGGGGCATTGCCCTGGAGTAGGAACATCTCCTTGGACACCTATCCACGACAGTTCATCTTTATCGCTCCCAGGAACCTTGTCAGGAGATTTCTTCGGCAGTCTCAACAGACACTGAACATCACCTTGTCCAGTGATGGCTGGTCCTTCGCCTTTTATGTGGTGGTGAAGCTACATGTTCCCTCTGATTGCTTTGCCCCTTGGTCGCTGTAATACACTCAGCATCTGCCTATGGTACTTTGGCAGCTAAAGACGTCTTCTGGATTTGCCTGATACCCCTGAAACATTTTCGCTGCTGCCTCGATTCGCCGAGTATGTGTGTGTGTGTTTGTGTGTGAGCAGGCGCTTTACCCAGTGGCTGGTGACTTTCGTCATTACAAAATGGTGATAACTGATCAGTGACCGAATTTCACTTTTCCACTACATTCTCCATTGTGAGGTGCTGGTGTTCGAGCATCAGAGCCTCTGTTTCTCATGCGATTCCCAATTTCCACAGAGGAGTGAACTTAGTGCCTTATATCAGCAGAATTATTTTAATTCTGCGTTATAGAACCCTTTGCAGTAAGGATATCCGGCATTATCGGGAAGATTTTATGCGCAAATATTCCTGTGAGTAAACGGTGCATGACTTATTCCAACAGCTTCTGACATCTTTGGATCCACTCATCTCAAGTTTGCAGAAAATGGCAACTGAAGAAGGTAAACGGATGGCACGTGAGGTCAGAGATGTGCTATGCGAATCGTCTCCAAGCGGGTAACCCAGCAGTGACCCTTATGACAGCGATAATTATGCAACTGACTAATGTGACTATGATTTCGATGAAAAATGTAAAATATCGAATAAATATGCAGCAATTCAAATTCGTTATGCGTGACCTCAAAATACCTTATACGCGATGTTTTACTAGAACCTACTACGTACTTAGCTTTTGATCTGCCATATTAGTTCCGCCATTTTCAGTTTTGTAATTCCGACATCTAATTTGCAATTAGCGACATAAAAAAATAAAAAGTACGTTTTTGCCGTATTTTATGTACGAGCACAATTCTCTATTTTGTCCAAGTTTTAAAGCGACTTGTCTCACTGTGTGGCGTGAAGCGATAATCAGGTGCGAGGATTTCAGTACGTAGCAGGACTGTAGTTTCGCACCTGCGAAAAAAAAAATAGCTTTAATAATTCGAAGTGATGTTCAAAACTTTGCATGACGTCTAAATGAAACTTCTCTCAGATGGATTCATTTTTCGTGTTCTTCACTTTTCATTTTCGGCTAGTATTTATAGTTAAAGTAACCACAGTAGACTTAGGACAAGCCTACAGCAATTACTTCTAGCACTAACTAACCGTTTTATCATCCAATTTTCGGGCATTTTTTGCTCACCAGACGCAACTCCACAGTGGCGCACACACGACTGGATAACGTTACGTTGCCCGGCGGAACTGCTTGCGATTCAATTTCAGGCGTACAATGTAGCTCGTCAAGGACTTGGCTAAACGAAGTTAATACTTTGCAAGGGAGTTGATGGGAGGTTTTTATGTACGTAGTTCCGCTTTTTTACTTTTCTTTGCATCCCTGCGTACCAGCCACCCTTCCTCTTTCCTTGTTATGCAGCTCCAGCTGTCTGCTCGGACAGCTTTAGTGTGAATCAAATTACTTCAGATTAGTGCCTTTCTGCTTCCTGTATCTTCATTCTACTGACGTCAATGAGTTAACCTTCGTGCAGAAAACTCGAGGGATAATTTCCGCATGTGCTATGCAAAGGCACAAAGAAGTACTAAAGTTCGAAACATTCCCTTCCGCAGTACCGTGACACAGAGGAATACCGATCCCAGTATTGCTAAACGCCACCTTAGTATCTGCTGGGCATGTCAACAAAGTGAATTAGTGGCCTATTTTACTGTTTCGTGGATCATGTTAGTCTTACACTAAAGGAAAGAAAAATCGCAGCACCAACAAAGATTTGTGCAACATAAACGAAAGTTATACTTGCGAAAGGTGATGAAGAATCCTAAGGAAGTGCAATCCGAAAACAAAGGAAGTGGGTTACAGTACACTTGTTCGCCCATTGCTTGAATATTACTCACCAGTGTGGGATCCGTACCAGACAGGGTTGATAGAAGAGATAGAGAAGATCCAACGGAGAGCAGCGCGCTTCGTTACAGGATCATTTAGTAATCGCGAAAGCTTTACGGAGATGATAAACTCCAGTGGAAGACTCTTCTGCAGGAGAGACGCTCAGTAGCTCGGTACGGGCTTTTGTTGAAGTTTAGAGGACATACCTTCACCGAGGAGTCAAGCAGTATATTGCTCCCTCCTACGCATACCTCGCGAAGAGACTATGAGGATAAAATCAGAGAGATTAGAGCCCACACAGAGGTATACCGATAATCTTTCTTTCCACGAACAATACGAGACTGGAATAGAAGGGAGAACCGATAGAGGTACTCAAAGTACCCTCCGCCACATACCGTCAGGTGGCTTGCGGAGTATGGATATAGATGTAGATGTAGATGTAGATGTCTGCTCAGTCTTCACGGAAGTGGCGGTAGTAATGCCACTATGAGAATGAAAATCACGTTCGCATTAAATACACGCCCCTACGTTCGTGAGCATTAGTTATCTTTGAGACTGGACGTGGTGAGTTGATGTCAATCTAGAATGCCTTTAAAGCGGCAAAGATGTCATTACCAAAACCTTACTGAGTTTAAACGTGTTCGTGTAATAGGGCTACCATAATAGGGCTACCAGAAGCTGGATGTTCCTTCTGCGATACTGCACCGACCGGAGTGGCCATGCGGTTCTAGGCGCTTCAGTTTGGAACCGCGTGACCGCTACGGTCGCAGGTTCGAATCCTTCCTCGGGCATGGATGTGTGTGATGTCCTTAGGTTAGTTAGGTTTAAGTAGTTCTAAGTTCTAGGCGACTGATGACCACAGATGTTAAGTCCCATAGTGCTCAGAGCCATTTGAACCATTTGCGATATTGCAAGAAGACTTGGCAGGAATGTAGCCACTGAACACGATTGCTGACAGCGGTGGTCAAGACAATGTACGGTCACAAGAACACCAGGCTCTGGACAGCCACGTGGCATCAACGAGATAGAAAACCATTGTGTTCGGCATATGGCTCTGTCACATTGTACTGCATCTGCATCAGCAAACCTAGCAGCAGATGGCACCACAGTGACGCAACTGTTACAAATCGGTTACGTCAAGTACAGCTCCGAGTCAGACTCACTATACCGTGCATTAGACTGAACCGAAACCATCGCCATTTGCGAATTCAGTGGTGTCAAGGGAGAGCTCATTGGAGGGAAAGGTGGAGGTCTGTTGTGTTTTCTAATGAAGAATGGTTCTGCCTCAGTGCCAGTGATGGCCTGGTGTTGGTTAGAACGAGCTCAGTTGAAACCCTGCAACGAATCTGTGCTAGATATACTGGACATAGGCCTGGAGATATGGTCTGGGGTGCGATTTCGTAGGACTGCGGGAGCACTCTCATGGTTATTCCACGCACCATGACGGCAAAATTGTACTTCAGTCTGGTAATTCGACTTATTATACTGCCATTCGTGAACAGCACTTCAGGGGGTGTTTTTCCACAGGATAACGCTCGCCCACATACCGCCGTTGTGGTGTACGGAGTGTCGACATGTTGTCCTGACCTCCTCGATCACCAGATTTCTCTCTAAGCGAGCACATTTGGGACATCGTCGCATGACAATTCCAGCGTCATCCACAAACAGCATTAACCGTCCGTGTATTAACAGACCACGTGGAACAGAAATTGGACTCCATCCCACAAACTGACAACAGGCACATGCACAGCACAATTCACGCTTGCAGTCAACATTCTGACGACTACTTCGGTTATTGATGAACCTGCATTTCGCATTTGCAATGGCTTATCTCGCACTTACATTAACCTTCGATCTTGCAATGTTAATTACTTTAATATGCTGTAGCTAAGACGTGAACGCTTAAGTTGATTTGTAACAATAAAATATCAGCACGGTTTTAACTGATTTATTGAAACATGTGCAGGGTAACATAAAGATGACATAAAGTCATGCAGGAGGCAAGTGATAATAATTGTAATAATCAGTAGGTCTGCATTCAAGCTGACTGGATCGCAATGGTAAAAATCAAACATCAGGCAAGCAATGACTTTGTTGCTCGTATGACACGTTTCGGAATTCATAATTTTCAGATATCGAGGAGCGATTGTTGCACGTAGATATTGCGTTTCCAGTTATATGTGAAACAAAAATTCACATACAACTGGAAACGCTATATCTACGTGCAGTAGTTGCTCCGACTTATAAATTACGAAGCTCTTCGTATGAACATTGCAGTATTCCTTTCTTATGTTTGACTTTTATCATTAAGACCTATTCAGCCTCAATGCAGAATTACTGGTGTTTTTCCGATACGACGTATTACCTATAAGTGCCTGAACATTTTGTAACAAAGTCCTCGAGGATCGAAACTACGGATGTGCGCTTGACGAAAAACACATTAAATAAGTGTCCTATATGGTCCTCGTTCATGTGAAGACAAGCTACAGCACATCTCTTCATCAATGCCCATAAACGTTAAACGGAGTTCATCAACACTATCAAAAGGACTGGAAAACGAAAAAGATTTTAAATATCCTTCCATACAAAGAAATTCGATGAGTTCAATCTTGGGGGCGGAGGGGGGGGGGGGGGCTGATAGAATTATGAGACTATGGTAATGGCGAGCCACGACCGATAGTCTAGTTGGCGAAGATTCGTGCTCCGTTTTCTCAAACGGCCTCATAAAAGTTTGCGCGTACGACATCGTGCATTTACCATATACGCATTATTTCACCATAATCTATAGCATAAAAGTAGCTTTAGGCATTAATAGTGTTGTAACATTGACATGACTGCACTTGTGCATACGTCGATTCGCGGAAACCATTGGTTCCCGGGCCTATGCTTATTAGGATTATTTGTATATTTCATTGTACTCGCACTTTTCATTTGTGCCAAACACGATGTATACTGATGAAACGAAGTAATATGACCAGCTGCGCAGTAACCTGTCAGTGCACCTTTGGAACGAAATGCAGAAAGTATTCTCCGTAACATGTATTCGACAAGTCCTTGGTAGATTTCTGAAGCTGAGACGTCTCACTGCAATACCAATGAGGAAAATTCGTTCAACATACTTAATAAATCTGTAAGATGTCGTGAACCATGTTTCTCGTGTCAATAGAAATATTCCTCTTTCGACGGTGCTTCCGCTTTTCAGACAAATTTATTTGATTTCACAAGATTTGCTTCTACACGGATGAAGATACGAGGAGCGTTCAATATGTAATGCAACACATTTGTTTCTCTGCGAATTTCAGTTGAAAAAATGCAGAACTTTTTGTGTGGCGTTGTGGAATAGTCTCGCTTCAGAACCAGTTTCATGAAGCTCAGATACGTTGCGGCGCTGTATGTACCCTTCAAAACGGCGTCTATAGCGCAGGTAGGTTCCTAGCAGATAGCTGTCGTTGAGTTTCTTTTGGCGGAAAACCAGAACATTGCAGATATTCATAAACGCTTGCTGGATGTCTACGGAGATCTGGCTGTGGACAAAAGCATGGTGAGTCGTAGGACGAGATATCTGTCATCATCGCAAGGTCATGCGAACCTGTCCGATCTCCCGCATGCCGGTCGGTACAGATCAGAAACGGAGCGGGAACGAATCAAACATTGCGGGTTGCATACACCAGTAATCAAGGAGCCGCTGCTTCTTCAGTGTTATATCGACTATCTCCTGCTGTAGTTTCGCGAAAATGACGAGTATGAGATGGTGGCAGTGCGGTCGCTTTATACTAATCGACTCTAATCTGTCCTTACGGGAGTGTACGTCTAGCAATTACGGAATACGGAGGTTGACTGCACGATCTTGCTGTTTTGTGTAGCACTGACAGTAGAGGATGTAGAACGAAAACTATGAAATTATTTAATATAATAAATAGTAGAGAAAGAGTGACTCTATTTGTACCCTGCAGACGGAAAAGATACGAACTTCGCACAGTGCAAACAAAATGGTTGCATTTTTATTTATTCTACTTCCGCGACGAGGAAACGTACGTGTACCATCAGAAGGAAACAAGACAGAAAGCTATGTCGCTCTTAGGTTCCTGCAACCAAAAAACCCGATATCTATAATTCAGTGGTTCTGTGAGACTCATATGCTGTGAAGAGAGAGACCATTCAGTCTTGTTCATGGCTCCGGTTTCAGAAAGGTAGCCCAAACGCTCATATCTTTAGGAGCTGAAGTGCATTGTGAAGTTCATGTGAAGACTATACTGTAGCCCATCAGACGGCGGTTAGCAATAGAGTAACAGCAATCGTAGACGCTTTTGAAAAGGTGCTCGTAACACTGGTTACTGCTGCTATTACCAATAAAAGAACCTCTTCGCAAACTGATATATGGACAGAGAACATAGAAAACAGCGTACACTATAGTGACTGTATCCACTATTATTGAAACGTGGCGGATGTAGAATGCTGTTTACCGCCCCATTTCCTGATGAGGAAGAAACAGTAGTTAACTTTTTATCGGAGTTTCGAGTCCTCGAGTCCTCGACAATTTCTGAGGATTTAATGAAGTGCGGATTTTTCGTAATGGATTAATGTTTTAATATAGTGGCAGCTCTGAAAGACACCACAAGATTTTCTCGCGCTTCTCGCGGTCTTAGCAGTTTCCTCAAACATTCTTTTAAGACGGACTTTAAACATTGCAGCCGGAACTAAGTCGTGTAGGAGAGACAACAAACTCGTGTAAAGCATTAGTGGCATGTTGTAAGAGAGTTGGTTTTCCACAATCACTGTACGAGATACTTCGGTCGAGATTAAGGAATTACTGCCACAAAAAGAGTTAATTAGACTTCAGGATAAAGGTGAGGATACCCTAAATGAGCTTGTAATGTTCCTCAAGCTATTCAAAGAAGCTAGAAATGATCCAGAAAGTGACAACTATCCAACTTTCCATTTACTACTTCTTTGACGTTTTAAACATCTGGATGAGCACTTGAGCCCTAATGAATTAGGTAGTTATGCCACGGCAAAAATTAAGATGCAGAAGGTACATGGGCGAAAGTAATGATGACATTAAAAATGCGGTTGTGCCACAAGAACGCAACATTTCTTGTGTCTCCCACACCTTGATATTTTGATACTGAGCACTGAAGACATAGATAACACCCGCCGGGTTAGCCGAGAGCGCTAATGCGCTGCTTCCTGGACTCGGGTAGTCGCATCGGCCCCGGATCGAATCCGGCTGGCGGATTACTGTCGTCGGTCGGCCAGCCTGGGTGTGGTTTTTAGGCGGTTTTCCACATCCCGCTAGGGGAATACCGGGCTGGTCCCCACGTTCCGCCTCCGCTACACGACTCGCAGACATCTGAACACGTTCGCACTATTCCATGAACTACACTCGACGCAGATAGCAAGGGTATACTACTTCCGTCCCGGGGGGTACGGGGTGGCGGCAGGAAGGGCATCTGGCCACCCCTTCATCCTAACCTTGCCAAATCCGTTCCTAACAATGCCGACACTGCGTCAGCGCGGGACATGGCACCAGTGAAAGAAAGAAAGAAAGAAACTGAAGACATAGATAACGTTTCCAAAGAGGTTGGTGCACTGTGTGAAAAAATTTCAGTTGATTGAAAACTGTATACGCCTAAGATTCTTTGCTCGTGGAACGTGATGCGAGTGAACGTTGCTACAAACTGCGACATTCGTTCTTTGTAGTTACTCGTAGTTCACCAGAAAGTACATCAGGCTTATCGAAACTTCCTCAGCCGTTGAAGTTCCTGAGGTGAGCGAGAAGTCGGGAACATACTGGCAAATACCGCGAATTATCGTTGTACCTCTCAATCGCCGCTAGCAAGAAGATGCAGAGATGAAAAACTGCTATTCTTGGATGTGGCAGGAACATGACAGTACCGTTTCCGGCACGTGTGGCTAAAAGCATACTGTGTATTCCAGCCTCACGTGGATCTAATGAGAGTAACTTCAGTGTCGCAGATTTCGTTGTTATCGAAAGCCGCAGGCTTTTAGCCCCAATGTTGTACTAACAATAACAATGATCTGTTAAATAATTCTGACGTGGATTAATTGATGTTAATCCGGTTCAGATATTAAAGTGATATTATGACATTATGTTATTTAAATTGAATGATTCTTTCCAGCTGTTTCTTAGAAACGTCCACTTCATTTCTGTACTACTCTGAGGACTGTTCTAAATTTATTCTAATACTTAAGCACCATTCAGAGAAACCACCTCATACTCGTATTCTGTTTACTTGTACTGTCGTTTCGTACTCGATAACTGGTGGAAAGTGTGTGTCTGTTGGTATGTCAACGCAATTGTTGTACTTTCTCTAAATGGAGAGCATATATATATATATATATATATATATATATATATATATATATATATGTATATATATATATATATATATATATATATATGTGTGTGTGTGTGTGTAAACAGGGCAATATTCACTGCTAACAGATCAGTATCAGTAAATAACCAGCGACCCCTCCTCTCCACCCCACCCCCGGATTCACACGGTCGCATTAATTATCTACGGCCGGACGACTTGTCCGGAATAGTGGTAATAAATTATGTAAGTAAATCGTCCTTCTGTTAGTGAAACTGTATCAAAATCCCTACAGTAGTTTTTAAAATTATTCTTCACATACAGAGAGCAAACAGCGGCGGGGGACTTCAAGTTATACTGCGTATAGATAGTCGTCATCCCTGACCAAGTGCGTGTGACGGCAGTGACGCGAGTCCTCTGTTTCACTGGCGAACTCGTGTACTCACTGTAGTTTCTGCGCTGTATTAGTACAGTTGTACCCGACAACAGACTGCAATGTCGTGTCATCGGTTGTAGGGACTGCGGCGGGGACACGCTAGTCGAAGCTCTGAGCACACGGAGGCAGCGAGTCCGGAGACGCCGCCAGTGGATACGCTGGCGAGTTTAAAGGGAGATCACGAAGCGCATTTCTGATATATACCGCCCGGCCGCACACTGCTGACTCCTCCAACGTTGGAACGTGCGGACACTTTCATTCCAGGTGAGCTCCTTTTCCATGACAACGCAACGTCTCTCACAAGTCTGCTCACCAGAGAGAAGCTCACAGACCTTCATTGGATCGTTCTTTCTCATTCATCCAGCAGCCCGAATCTCGCACCTTCCGACGTCCATCTTTTCGGCTCAATGAAGGGTGCACTTTACGGGAAACAGTAAGTGGACAATGGGGAAGTTATTGATGGAGCAAGACAGTGGCTGCGTCGTCGACCAGTACAGTGGTACCATGCGTGCATAAAGGCCGTCCCTGTGAAGTGCGTCAGGTCGTCGCATGATGTAAAAAAATAGGGTGTTGTTTCAAAAGAGTGCGGAAAAATATCGCATATTGCAATCCTGAATAAAACCTGAGGCGCCCTTCTAAACCCGCAGGACAGTTAAACTTGAACACTTGCACGAAGAACTAGACGATGCTAACGGCAGTGACTGTGCAGTAACAAGGACGAATCACGAATCGGCACACACAGACAACCCATAAGCGATCGCCGGCCAAGACGACCGACCGACAACCAACCAAAGTCGTCCCCCACTCAAATCGTGTGTGTCGGCAACCATCGGCGAGTGATGGCTATCCGCGCCTCCCTGGCGCTGCATGCCCCAATGGTCCTACGACGCGACTGCGCCAACCGACCAACTGCTGCACATCAGCACGGAGACAGCACTAAAGTAACTGGGCAGTGAACATCACAGGCTACATACAATTTCACGAACACTTGGACGAAGAACGCGACCAATGCTAAAGCATAGAGTGTGCAATCACAAGGACGAACCACGAGTTGATACACACACCGCCGACACATAAGCGATCGGCGAGCTAATACACGTCGTCTGGTAAGACGACCAACTGACGATCAATCTAGACCGTCCCCACTCAAGCCATGTGTGCCGGCAACGGCCGGGTGAGTCGTGGCTATCCGAACCTCACTGCCGCTCCAACCCGACCGAACTTCTGCTACGTCCAAACTGTCCGACTACCAGGTCCGAACTCCACTGCTGGCGCTTTCCAACTCGTTGGACGCCACACGACGACCAGGAAGTAATAGCAGTACAGCAAAGGTAATACGGCAGGGCCTATATCGATAAGCGCTGCTGCTGCCGCTCACGGGCAGGCAAGGCGGCAACTCAGTGACGCCAGTAATGGAGAATTAACATAACGAGGAGGCAGTAAGGTAAAAATAGGTCGTTAAATAGGAGATGCCACGAACACGAGGCACGCACGGCTCAAAACCAACTTGCTTTCAGAAAAAGTTGGATAATTTACTGGACGCCCCTCACACAAAAGTGGCATCAATTTCAATTTAGTGTCGCATATACAAGTTCTCCTTGTCGATTTGCGGGGTTGTGCATAGGAGTAACCCTGTTGCACCTCGCTCGTTCCTTCATATGGCTTTTTCTACACTCGCTAGAACATGCTGAAACTTCAATTTTTAGGAGAACGCAACCCCACCGCACTAGGAGTTACATGTAAGTCCATTTCTTCACGATAAGCTCCCTCATGAATCTGCTGTGCGATCTAGCATTGCACCACTGGCCTCCAGGTTCGTCTGAAAATGTTTGTTCCCCAGTAGCGACACTGTGTTCCAGGACATCTGAGTCCCTGTTCACACAGTTCGCATCATCCAGGACTCGTTTTGCGAGCGTGAGGATAAACCGTTGCATCTTCGCTGAACACCAGTCGCCAGATCTCAATGTAACTGAGCCTTTGTGATCCACTTTGGAGAGAAGGGTTCGCTATCTCTGTCCCTCTGTATCGCCGTACCCTGGTCTTGTTACCAGTTTGCAGGAATAATGGTATAAAGTTTCCTTGGAAACCATACTCCGTCGTCAGGCCACGAGTGGCCTACCGGGACCATCCGACCGCCGTGTCGTCCTCAGTGGACGATGCGGTTAGGAGGGGCGTGTGTGCCCGCATCTCGTGGACGTGCGGTAGCGTTCTCGCTTCCCACGCCCGGGTTCCCGGGTTCGATTCCCGGCGGGGTCAGGGATTTTCTCTGCCTCGTGATGGCTGGGTGTTGTGTGATGTCCTTAGGTTAGTTAGGTTTAAGTAGTTCTAAGTTATAGGGGACTGATGACCATAGATGTTAAGTCCCATAGTGCTCAGAGCCATTTGAACCCTTTTTGAGGGGCGTGTGGTCAGCACACCGCTCTCCCGGTCGTTACGATGGTATTCTTGACCGAAGCCGCTACTATTCGGTCGAGTAGCTCCTCAATTAGCATCACGAGGCTGAGTGCACCCCGAAAAATGGGAACAGCGCATGTCGGCCTGGATGGTCACCCATCCAAGTGTCGACGACGCCCGACAGCTCTTAACTTCGGTGATCTCACGAGAACCGGCCTTGAAAACCATACAGGGCTTATAATTGTCGATTCCGAGACGACTGGAAGCTGTTATGAATATCAACGGTTATCATATACAGTACAGAGCAATGTAATGTAACGTGTTTTTGGTGGCTGTAACGACCTTGGTATAGTGCGCCTTCGCCCAAACGTGCTGATAAGATACAAGAATCTGAGACGAAATGAGGTTCCTGCATATTTAATTCAGTCTGCATTTATTCCATCTGACGCTGCAGCTACGGAAGTTCTATACAATCATACTTGAGTGTGAATTGTTCCTGAATCTCGGAGCTCGTGCTTCTCATCTGCCCGTAGCAGTAAACGTGGCCCAGATCTGCATCCGGCGGTTGATGAGATGTGATTGGCAGGTAGAGCACGCGGCTGCCGCCAGCTCCTGGTTACGCCAGCTGTTCCCGGTGTGTCGCAGACGCATCGCTCGATACCGCATAGCAGTCTGCGGTCGCTGTTTGTGGCAAACTGTTTACCAGACCAGACCGCGCGATGGTCCTCGCTACAGCCGCCGCCTCTGCTGCTACTGGCAGGCAGAAGACGCGAGGTGCGGGCCTTCATTCAATCAGTTGCACATGCGGAGTCTGTCATATTATCACGTCAACTCGTAATTATCCTTCTCATAGAAACTGATTTCTCGTCGGTTGTTGGGAGATCAACATTATAATAAATGAAAAGCACTATATCGATTATACAGTATTAATTTATTGAGTTAATCGATTTTCGGCTTACGAGGGCGTCGCCCCCAGACTTTAACTGAATTTCGTCGCCAAAGAAGTGACAATGTTTCTAAACAAACTAAAATATTATTTTACTCACCTAGATGAGACACAAACACGGAATAAAAAATGTCATTTTTGACAGAGTGATGATAATGCAATTAAAAATGTAAAAGTTCGAACAATAAAAAAGTGAGCAAATAGCAAAATTACGCTGACAGTGTTAAACAAATCCATTAAATTAAAATAGGTACTTGACAAGACTACTACAAGAGGTATTCAACATAGACAGTAATACAGAAAACAATATAAAAGAACCAGTTAACAACTGTAGCATATGTAGTACATAGGCTATTACAATAAAATAAATACTGTAGAAACAAATAAATATAGGAAAGCGAAGGAGTGTAAGGAAGGTGCAGAAATTTCATCATTGACAGTGTGCTGGTAACGCAGTTTAAAAGGTAAAAAGTTTTACAATAGATAAACGCAGCATAAAAGGAGGGAAAAGGTAGAACATTGACATTACATTCGAAAAACCTGCTTATATAGCATTTACATGAAGTAAACAAACCAAATAAATGAAGCAAAATTAATACTTTGGCCTTTGTTTACTAAGTGAAAGACACTTGACTGTGGCTGGTAGTTGTGCAAGATTTCATTGTTTCCTATATGTATTCATTTCTCTTTATTTTTTTATGATTGCTTATGCACTCCATACATTGTTTTGTAACAACTGTCAATTTTTCTCTTTTAAATATTTCTGCACCACTTTCCATGTTGAATACCTCTTGAAGTTGTCTTTTCAGGAACCAATTTTACTGTATTTTACGTTAGTGTGTTTGTTTACCACTGTGAACTGTTATGTAGGCACAGTTTTTGTGTTCAGTATTTTTTTCCTGTTTCATCACTTTATATTCATTTAATGTCTAACATTTTACCTTTTAAATTGCGTTATCACAACATTCTCAACTATGGCATTTACTGTGTGTTTGTGCCAATATCTAGGTAAGTAACTTTCTTTCCAATGTTGTCTATAAACATAGCAACTTGTTTGGTGACGAAATTCAGTTAAAGTCTAAGGATGGCTTCGTAAGGCAAAACTTGGTTTACTCTATAAATTAATCCTGTAGAACATGAGCGATGTAATTAAGCACTCCATCTTCAGACCACGCGTGGACCATCGGAACCATCCGACTTTCGTGTCATCGTCAGATGAGGATGCGGACAGGAGGGTCGTGTGGTCAGCACACCGCTCTCCCGGTCGTTATGACGGTTTTCTTCGACTGGATCCGCTACTATTCGGTCGAATAGCTCCTCAATTGGCATCACGAGGCGGAGTGCACCCCGAAAAATGGCAACAGCGTATGGCGGCCCGGACTGTCAACCATTCAAGTGCCGGACACGCCCGACAGCGCTTAACTTCGGTGATCTGACGGGAACCGGTGTATCCGCTGCGGCAAGGTCGTTGCCATAAAAGATATAATGCTATTCATTTATTATTTCTCTCATTTAAATAACAAGGCTTAACTCGAACTCCGCCAATAAAATTTCAGAGTTTCTTTACGAACATTTACTGTTATGGTATAAGGGATCTGTGGTTCGGGTAACTCTTTACAGGCTAATAATGTAATTATGATTTATTCGATTTCTTACCACAATTACGTTTGTTTCTGTGAAGATACCTTTACAGCGGTCAAAAAGCCTGTGATATCTATACACCGAAATGTCCAACACAAAGCACAGAGTAATGGAACGATCCTCAGACGAAGCAGATGTGTTGTAATTGCCACTTCTGCGGGAACAGCTCAGCGTAGCGTGGATGTGCAGCGCTTCAGATGGTTCAAATGGCTCTGAGCACTATGGGACATAACATCTGTGGTCATCAGTCCCCTAGAACTTAGAACTACTTAAACCTAACTAATCTAAGAACATTACACACATCCATGCCCGAGGCAGGATTCGAACCTGCGACCGTAGCAGTCGCGCTGTTCCGGACTGAGCGCCTTAACCGCGAGACCACCGCGGCCGACTGCAGCGCTTCCGTTTCGTTCAGTCAAACCGCACGCGAAGTATGTATCGGGCCACACTTCACTAGTGAATGTAATTATATTGAACATATTGCTGTGCATTAGTGTTAATGTGCAATAACACTGCCAGAAAATTAATAATGGAGCACTACCAATTGGAAGCTTCAGTCCGAAGAGTAGAGTGGTTATTACTGATATTAACGCCAAGTATCGTGAGTGAACAGAGTAAGTTTGTTTCCAAACAAGACACAACGCATCGTGTTCACAACTGTAATAGTCTGCAGATATTTTAGTTGTAGTAGAGATACAAAGATAAATGGCGGTGAAAGCAATTACTCTGAGATAAGCCACTCGAGATCACCTGTAACTAATAGGAAAATACTCAAAAAATATTCCTGTAAAACCTTCGAAATTTTGTCGCTGGAACTGACGCTCACCCTGTATACTGTGTCAAGTCACACACTTCTCAGCGCGTGGCGGTGGGTGCTTCTTGTACCACTATAATTTCTGCATTCTACAGTCACATTAATGTGATCTCATTTCAAAAGCCTGTATAACCACCTGTTACTGCACGAGAGACGCAAGAAGAGAACCAGTGAGGTTCTGGAAGGCAGCGACATGGATGTGAACACATGCCGACTCCAGAGCCGCGACCAGCTGCACTAGGTTCCTCGGTCGAGGTATGTTAATAATGAGCAAAGCAAGTTTAAATTTTAGATACTGAAGATACGACCGGTGGGAAATGCCTATCGACCATCCTCACTTCCACGCAAGCGTGAAATGCAGCTACTAAGGCCAAAAACACACAAGATGTTTAACGGTTTTAAATTCTCGCTCAAATTTACGGTCCAATAGGAAAAAGCAGTGCTAGCTGTGGAAGTATACAAAGCGTGTCGGAGGCACGTGGAAAACAGTGCAGTCGTTGTCGTAATGCGGAAACGGAGCAATTTACACTGATCAGCCAGAACATTATGACCACCTACCTAATAGCCGTTACGTCCTCCTTTGGCACGGATTACAACGGTAATGAGTTGTGGCCTTGGTAGGTCGCTGGAGGGATCTGGCACCACATTTTCACACACTCCTGGCGCATTATCTTGCTGAAAAATGCCGATGCCGTTGGGAATCAATATCATCATGAAGTGGCGTACGTGGTCTGTAACCAGTATACGATGCTATCTGACCGTCATGGTGCCTTGCACGAGGTCCACCGGACCCATGGAGCCTCACGTGAATGTTCCCCAGCACATAATAGAGCCGCCGCCAGCTTCTCTCCGTCCCGCAATGCAGATGTCAGGGAGCTGTTCTCCGGGAAGGCAAAGGATTCGTGTCCTCCCATCGACATAAGGAAGAGTGTATAGGGCTCTCTCAGATCATGCAACGCTCTGTCAGTGCACCATCGTCCAGTGTGGATGGTCGCGTGCTCACTTCAGTTGTAGTTGCCGATCAAGTGGAGTCAACATTGGGACATGCATGGGTTGTCGGCTGTAGAGGTCCATAGTTAGGAGTGCCCGGTGCACTGTGATTTCAGAAACACCTATTCTCTGCCCAATATTAAAGTCTGATGTTAGTTCCGCCACAGTTCGCTTCCTGTCCTGTTTTATCGATCTGCCCAGTCTACGAGATCTGACAGCTGTAATGAGGGGTGCTATCCAACCCCACGACGTCTCGACGTTTTTCCATCGTGGTTTTCCCACGTGTTGAAGACACTTCTCGAACACCTGACAAGTCGTGTAGTTTCCCAAATGCTCGTGCCGAGCCTCCGGACCATCACAATCTGCCCTCGGTCAGACTCAGATAGATCGCGCACCGTCCACATTCTGCAAACGGACACGCTCGCTGATACTACATGGACCGTGCGTGTTCCTGACTGTCAGTCAGCCGGCCGCGGTGGTCTAGCGGTTCAGGCGCTCAGTCCGGAACCGCGCGACTGCTACGGTCGCAGGTTCGAATCCTGCCTCGGGCATGGCTGTGTGTGACGTCCGTAGGTTAGTTAGGTTTAAGTAGTTCTCAGTTCTAGGGGACTGATGACCACAGCTGTTAAGTCCCATAGTGCTCAGAGCCATTTGAACCATATTTGAACTGTCAGTCATTCCTCGCCAGGAGACGCTATCACCGCCTGGAATGGTTTATATCGATAGAAGGTCGGTGGTCATAATTTTCTGGCTGATCAGTGTGTGTACGTTACGTGAAATAAAATTGTAGTTTGCGCAAGTTGGACGTCTACAGATAACATCTAATAACCGGACGCTTACGTCCATCGTAGCCATATATGATGTTCCATGCCAGAGTTGACCTATTATTCAAATACAGAGCAGAGACGTGTTTAGTAGCTGCACGCTCGAGTAAACTGACTCAACTTTATTTACGCTATACTAGATGTGTTTTCTAAGCAACGATATTTTGAAGACCGAAAGTAATCCACAGTGGCGAACTGCAGCGACGAAATTGCAAAGCTATTTGCACCCTGTGTCTCGAGAAGTACCCCGGAAGCCCTATAGAGCGGAAAATGTCGTAAATACGAGGGAAGAGTGACAGCGACCTGCGCTCGCCGGCCGTGACACCGTTTATACCGGGATGAGGAGTAACGCGCGAGATGCTGGTAGGGAACGCCAATATCCACACCAGGGCGGGTATCTCGCTATCCCGGCGCTATCCTCACCGCGACGCCTCAAAGCTGGGCACTGAACGACAGCCGTAAATTTCCGCGGCACTTGCCGGGCTGCCCTACTCGTCTGGTGTGCGGCCGATCTGAGCGCTTCTTTTCGCCCGACCTGCCACCGGACCGGCCCTTCTCGCAGCAACGCTCCTGCCAGGGACGTCTACGACGCACAAAGGGCTGCCGTGGGATAAGCCAAACCAAGCGAGTTCGCTCACTTTGAGCTATGAAAGTCTGTGAACACTGTAGGCGCATGGATTCTGAGACTGATTAACGTAATCGGATGAAAATGTCGAATCAAAACACCTTCAGGCGGAGGGCACTTTACGTGCCACTGTCATTACCTCCCTTTCCTGTTCCAGTCGCGTATGGTTTGCGGGAAGAACTACTGCCGGAAAGCCTCCGCGCACGATCGAATCTCTCTAATTTTACATTCGTGATCTCCTCGGGAGGTATAAGTAGAGGGAAGCAATATATTCGATACCTCATCCAAAAACGTACCCTCTCGAAACCTGGACAGCAAGCTACACCGCGATGCAGAGCGCCTCTCTTGCAGAGTCTGACGCTTGAGTTTGCTAAACATCTCCGTAACGCTATCATGCTTACCTAATAACCCTGTGACGCAACGCACCGCTCTTCTTTGGATCTTATCTATCTCCTCTGTCAACCCGACCTGGTACGGATCCCACACTGATGAGCAATACTCAAGTATAGGTCGAACGAGTGTTTTGTAAGCCACCTTCTTTGTTGATGAACTACATTTTCTAAGGACTCTCTCAATTAATCTCAAGCTGGCATCCGCGTTACCAACAATTAATTTTATATGATCATTCCACTTCAAATAGTTCCGTACGCACAATCCCAGATATTTTACAGAAGTAACTGCTACCAATGTTTGTTCCGCTATAACATAATCTTACAATAAAGTATCATTCTTTCTATGTATTTGAAATACATTAGATTTGTCTATATTAAGGGTCAGTTGCCACTCCCTGCACCAAGTGCCTATCTGCTGCAGATCTTTCTGCATTTCGCTGCAATTTTCTAATGCTGTAACTTCTCTGTTTACGCCTGTCCTGATGGCGTAATGTAACGCTGAAACTTGTTGCTGAAATAAAATGACAACTGGAAATTTTGACGGATGAAGGTGTTTTGATTCAATATTTTATAATAAACAGCCGCGGCCCCGCAGCCACCTGTAGAAAGGTGGACTTACTGACTAATCCTAGGAAGCTTTCGTTTCTTCCGTTGGTATTCATTCAGCAACCCTTCATTCCCTAAAGTGGGAGAAGATGAACGTAGAGTACCTGCAAGATTACGTGCATTACCTGTTTCCCTGCCATTGTGCCAACGTCATGTGCTCGTTTCAGTACAAGTTACCAATGTTGTGGTGTTCACAGTGACACATACATGGCTCATTGACAGCGGAGGCCCATCTTTAGGAGTGTTCGGTGCACTGTGTTTTCAGGCACACTTGTACTCTGCCCAGCATTAAAGTCTGATGTAAGTTCCACCACAAGTCGTCGCCTGTCCTGTTTTACCAGTCTGCCCAGCCTATGACGTACCGACAGCTGTAATGAGGGGGTGGTCACCCAATCCCACGACATCTGGACGTGGTTTCTTCTTGGTTTCGACACGTGATGAAGACACTTACCACGGCAGTCCTCGAACGCCCGACAACTCGTACAGTTTCTGAAATGCTCGTGCAGAGCATACGGGCCATAACAATCTGTCGACAGCTGGATCGCGCGCCTTCCCCATTCTACACACGGACAGTACGGTCGCTGATTCTATATGCACCGCTCGTATGTCTGACTAGGAGTCATTCATCGCCAAGTGACGCTGCTATTACCTGGACGGGTTTATACAAAAAGTAGGTCGGTGATCATAACGAGTTAGCATATCAGTGTATATTCCTTCATGTATGTGATTCACATCAAAGTGGCACTCATTCATTCCTACTTGCACTCATGCTTACTTACTAACAATTTCAACGATTCGTACATCAGATTCATGCCGCAAACACCCACACGTTCACTCAGAATGCAACGAATGAAAATATCATCCAGCAGATAAAATAGTAGTGGCAGTCTGAGTCTGAAAACATTTCTTAAATTTTTGCTTTTTAAGCAATATGTTGTTTACTTATTTAATGATAAAGTATTTAGTGGATATTCTTCGTAGATTTTGCACAAAGGACATCAGCAGGTTAGCGAGTTATTTGTCATGAAATATCTTAACTTCTGCTTTTGGGTGGTTTTGCGTATTTCAGAAATCACTTAAACTTAAATTCATATTTTTCATTACCTATACGAGATTTCATAGCAATAATGTTACTAGAAACATCCATTTCACGTACACACACATAGCTTGGTTGACAAAATGGCCTGTTAATGTGTGCAAAAAAGCTTGTGATTCCCCACCCGTGATGTAGTGTCTTAATATTGCGAGTGTTTGGGGGAACCAGAAGCCCTAAAAATGGTCTGACCTCAAATAAGTTATTTCGCATGGAAATTGGAAACTTTCACAATAAGTGATTGAAACATGGTTTATCAACATTTACAAGACACACTATAGCACAGCACAGCATTACAGAGACTGTACCTCTTCATACATTAAACGGCGGTTGCACCCGGAAACTGCTTCGAATTTTGTAGCTGTGTACTTGAAGCACGCTTACACAACGTGTAGCATGAAAATAGTTATGAAGAAGGTCACCGTCGTAGTAATCGCTAATCCACAGCTTTTAGCGCAGGAGAGACAGTTGTTATTAGGCGGTAAGTAAGGAGGCGGTCGCCTGCGAACTGCTCAGCCCGAGCTACTGACGTGCGTTCCGTGTAGTCTGACTGCACGCCTATTACATTACTGCCGTGCAAAGAATCAGTCCATTGATTCTTTTTACTGTTGTATGAAGTGACGGCCACGTGTCTGCCTTTAGCACTGTGATATACTTAACACAAGAGACCGGTCTCCAGCAAGAGAATTATGGAGTGGAGCAACGAGAAACTGATATATATCTCACACATCAAGCACTTGGTGTGTCAACAAAAACCTATTATATTCAGGGTAATGTGAATAGAAAGGTGATATTTGGATCTTGATTCGTTTTATTTACTCTGCGGATCTCATATTTTGGCCGCGCCCGGGTTCCCGGGTTCGATTCCCGGCGGTGTCAGGGATTTTCTCTGCCTCGTGATGACTGGGTGTTGTGTGATGTCCTTAGGTTAGTTAGGTTTAAGTAGTTCTAAGGTCTAGGGGACTGATGACCATAGATATTAAGTCCCATAGTGCTCAGAGCCATTTCATATTTTGGCCGGTGACTTTAGGATGTTTCGTTTTTGTGTTTGATTCCAATATTTTGGAATACGGATTAAAGAAATTTTTTATTCATTGATAAAGTCAGCATACATGCTTTATAGAAATGTATGTTGTCGACCAAATTGCTAGTACTGTAATAGCTACGAAATGGATGTTTAAAGAAAAGAGCCTGCAACAAAAGATATTTCGCAATTTCGATAATTTTTACTCTAGGCATGGTGTAATGGTGATGGCGATGACGACAATCTGTTTTCAAATTCAGTGCTTGCGGATATGACTGCAATGCTGTTATCTGTATCAAGGTCGTGCACAGTATTGACTTCGGTCAATGGCTCTGCACCTTGTGCCGTGCTTTTGCTTCAGCACTCGGGTACTACACGGCTTCTACTATAGAAGTAGTAGTAGTTGTAGTAGTAGTAGCCATAGCAGTATGCGATTCAAGTCAGATGATTGTGCAGGACAGTCGAGATGTAATAGGGTAGGTGAGTGTTCAGGAAAACCGGTCACATATTCTTGCAGCCCGATGAACTTGGCTATCGTCATCTTGATGTGTCTGTGCCAGCAGCGGCCTCTTGCGAGGTCATCGACTCCAAATGTTCATTGTATGCAACTCAGGTCGCGATGTTCTCTCCCTGACAGGTTGGGGTGGAGCTTCATTCATTGCCTGCAGCAATTCCTGTCGGAGTTAGTACAGAGTTTAATTCACAAACCGTGAAACGCGTCTCCGGAGTCTCTCAGTCAGGATCTTTTTCCGACCACAATTCTGACGTCGTTTCGTGGCCACGTGTGTTACACCACTTCTTGTGGACACGTTAACAGTCCCCTGTGAATACCAAAAAATCCAGCAGTTAGACCCACTGTATGGCCATTTGCAAGGCCAAATTTTATTTCCCTATTTGCTACTCCCACGTCCTTACATTTGCCCGTTTTTAGGTACAATGATCGATTGAGACATAAATGTCTCACTTATCGTTACTGATTTATAATCACGCAGAGGCAGTGCGTGTGCTGTTTAGCACGTGTGTCTACCACTGAGCCATCTGTAAAGGCTTAACAATTCACTTGTGTGTGCGCACACTGACGTGACAAATCTTTTGTCAGGTGAGCTTAAGTAACAGATGTTACTACACTGGCGGCAAAAAATGCAACACCATTAAGGACAAGATCTTTTCATTGACAAATGAGGCGATAACTAGTTCATCATTGTAGGAGCATACAATAATAAATGCAGATCAAACGAAACACACATTTCACAGTAAAGGTGCCCTAACAGTGGTACAAAGCCAAGGTGTGCGCTCCTCTGGCGACATAACCGATGTGCATCCTCGGATCCAAGTGTTCATTAAGGTAACGAATGGCACCCTGTGTGCAGTATCCCAAGCATCTTGCTGCAATTAGACAATGGTTCTTGCAGGTCCTGGAAGACGAGTAAGTTCCCTCTTCGTTATGTCTTATACATGATCAATTTGCGAGAGATTTGGTGATTTTATTGGCCATGATAGCTGTACATCACGGAGACCATGTTGCGAAGCAGCTGCTGTATGTATGCTTCTGAAAAACTACGTCAGCTTCCTGTGAAAGAAGTAGTACTACCATTGCGATAACAGCCTGCGCGATGAAACGGGCCCTAGTTACTTTCCATTGCACATACACGGAATGTGACCGCGATTTGTAACTAATGGCCCCCACACCATGAAGCCTAGGTTCAAATGGCTCTGAGCACTATGGAACTCAACATCTTAGGTCATAAGTCCCCTAGAACTTAGAACTACTTAAACCTAACTAACCTAAGGACATCACACACACCCATGCCCGAGGCAGGATTCGAACCTGCGACCGTAGCAGTCCCGCGGTTCCGGACTGCAGCGCCAGAACCGCTAGACCACCGCGGCCGGCCCATGCAGCCTAGGATGAGACCTGTGTGTCGTGTACTAGAGTACTAGACAGCTCCACAGTTCTGCGCCATCCGGGTGTACGCGCATCGCTGGCGTATAGACAGGACCTGCTCTCATTACTGAAGACAACAGAACGCCATTCCAGTCTCTTTAGTCAATTCTTTCACCATACTAGGGCAGTCATATTTTGGGGTGTCGTGATGTTAGTGGTAGCCTAGCCGTAAGCACACGTCATCTTATTCTTGCTGGAAGCATATGGTTCCCAGTGGTCCCAGATGAGACAGCTAGCTCTTTATTCCCATGAAGTAATGAGTGCTGTCGACAAGGGCTCTCAGAACGATTCCATATTCCTAGATTTCCAGAAGGCTTCTGATACCGTTTCTCACAAGCGACTGTTAATCAAATTGCGTACATATGGAGTATCGTCTCAATTGTCTGAATGGATTCGTGATTTCCTCTCAGAGAGGTCACAGTTTGTAGTGATAGACGGTAAATCATCGAGTAGAACAAAAGTGATATCTGGTGTTCCGCAAGCTAGTGTCATAGGCCCTCTGCTGTTCCTGATTTACATAAATGATCTAGGTGATAATCTGAGCACCCCCCTTAGATTGTTTGCAGATGACGCTGTAATTTACCGTCTAGTAAAATCATCAGACTTCCAATTACAAAACGATCTAGAGAAAATTTCTGTATGGTGCGAAAAGTGGCAGTTGGCACTAAACAAAGAAAAGTGCGAGGTTATCTACATGGGTACTAAAAGAAATCCGATAAATTTTGGGTATACCATAAACTGCACAAATCTAAGGGGTGTCAGTTCGACTAAATGCCTAGGTATTACAATTACGAGCAACTTAAATCGGAAAAGTGGGGAAGGCGAAACGAAGACTGCGCTTTGTTGGCAGAACACTTAGAAGATGCGACAAACCCACTAAAGAGACGGCCTAAATTACACTTGTCCGTCCTCTGCTGGAATATTTCTGCGCTGTACGGGATCCTTACCAGGTAGGACTGACGGAGGACATCGAAAAAGTGCAAAGATGGGCAGCTCGTTTCGTGTTGTCGCGCAATAGGGGTGAGAGTGTCAGCGATATGATACGCGGGCTGGGGTGTCAGTCAATGAAACAAAAGCGGTTTTCTTTGCGGCGAGGTCTATTTGCGAAATTTCAATCACAAACTTTCTCTTCCGAATGCGAAAATATTTTGTCGACGCCCACCTACGTAGGGAGAAATGATCTTCATAGTAATATAAGGGAAATCAGAGCCCGAAGGGAAAGATTTAGGCGTTCCTTTTTCCCTCGAGCCATTCGAGAGTGGAATGGTAGAGAAGTAGTATGAAAATGGTTCGATGAACCCTCTACCAGGCACTTAAATGTGCAGTGCAGAGTAACCATGTAGATGTAAATGTAGATGCAACAGATGTAACATGTGCCCTGATTTTGTCCCTGCATGATGTTCCCTCGGCCGCCACTGTTCACACAGTGGGTGGAACCTGGCATGCAACTATATAACGTGGATGTCCAGAACCCGATCTACAGGTGTTGGAATGTTGTAGAGACCATTGGTAAAGGCAGCGGCACATCACTGATACACAGTGCCCAGTATGTGCAGCAGTCCTTCGATACGTCCATGCAGCTCCCTGCACGACCACAGTGCGACTCCTTTCAAGTGAGTGAGGATTTTCGGCAGGGGTTCTTACTCGTCGGTGGGGGATCGTTGTACACTAGAATGCATGTTGGCAGCACTGTTCACCTCTGAAGTCAGCACTGCTACAGCTTGCAAAGACTAAACAGAAGGCGCACCGGCAGGACTCTTCACCTCTGAAGTCAGCACTGCTACAGCTTGCAAAGACTAAAAAAAGGCGCACCGGCAGGACTCCTGAGCGCCATCTGATGACGCTTCAGTAGGCCACTAAACGCGGTCTTCTTTGAGTGTGTTGCAATTTTTTCCAGTAGAGTGTTACACTTTGAGCCAGACCATCCCCCCTGAAGAAAACTGCCTTAACTGAGCTGGGTGATTCAGTTCCAGGGATATACAAAACCCGCTACTTCGCGTCGCTGAACGTAGGAACCAAACGTAAACTATTGCTAAGGTTTCAATTGCGAAGTCCAGTCTTAGTACTCAAGGTGGAACCATCTCTGTAAACAGTGTTTCTATGTGTGCCTCTGGTCTGTTATCTACAAAACTTAATAGTGCAACAACTACAGCAGCTCAACGTCACAGCTCAAGTACTTGAAAATAAAACATTGAAGTTATAACGTATAACTAATCGTCGTTTGTCAGATCACGAATGTGCAACGTGGTAAACAGAATGGGAGCTCGCTCCGTAGGGCGAAACATATGCCACGCCCAAGTTATTTGCTAGAAAAAAAGGACTACCGAATATTTTCAGTAAGAAAACCAGTTTAGACTTGAAATGGCCACAGAAGAATTTTTTTAGCCGTTTGGTCTTTTCGAAGAATCTTCATAATTTCTACACTGAAAAAGAGATAAATAGGAACAGAATAGGGTTATAGTCATACCTAGCATGAAAAGGTGGTGACATTTTTTAAGTGCTGTAATGCAGGAGAACTTATCTTTGGGAACGGCGGGTAACGCGTTAGTTATAAATAGCAAAAATTTTGCGATGCACCTAGAATGAAAGTTAAAAAAATATATTTTTTTAATGTTGGCGCAAACAAGCAACGGAAGGCTAAACTCGTAGTGGAATCGTACAAAAGACGACGATTCTTACCTTCGGTGAAGGCATAAAGCGATGCAAATAAATTGTAGTAGTAGTGAGTTCAACATATCCGCATGCTGTGTAAGACTGGCAGGTAGGGTAGGAAACTGTCGACGCGGCGGACGCAAGTTTCGCTAGGCGGCGTTTACATATTTGGATGCATAATAAATAAGATTAAAGTAAAACGAATAGTGGTAAGTGAACACAATGAAATTGAAAAAAATATTAAAATAAGTGATATAGGTAAAACAGGTATACAAATAGTCGAAGAAGGAACCAAATATGTAACACATGATGCTATCTATTGGTATCAAGAGTGAAGACAAGATGTGTGTAAGAAATGTATAAACATTACAACTCCTAAACAAAACAGACATAAATTACGCAAAATATGAGACGTAGAAATGAGTGAATGTTTTGGAAAGTAGAGATATGCCCGTTCTCAGCTGTACTCTCTGAAAAATTGTTATCATTGGCATAATACGTCTGATTAGTTTGTAATTGAGACTTAAATCTTTAGCTTCAAAAGTGTGTTTTACAGTCTGAAATTCCTCAAGAGAAGCCGACTTTTGCGTTCTCTGGTGAACGATGCAAGCTTTGGAGCAATTCTAGTTCTTAAAATGTATGGCAAACGAGGAGATGTTATTAATTCCGTCATTTTTACTGAGCATATGCTCCTGGAATCTCCTGAGCAGGCGACCAGTCTGCCCAACTTAGGAGATTGACGCTGGAATGAGAAAATTTGTCTTTACTTCACTGTTCATTAAGTACAAAGTTATAATGGATCATGTTATGAGGGGTGTAAGCTACTTTAACACTATAGTTTTATCATCGTACAGTCTAGAGAGCTCATAAGAAGCCTATGGAGTTACAAAAGTAGCTGCCGAATACTTCCTATCTTTATATGTCTACTCTCTTCCATTTTCGGACCTGAAGCTTAATTGCAGTTAAAAAGAAATTAATATTCATGTAAAATAGATATAGATATACGTGTTTCCTTTTTACGTATAATATTCCGTATTTATTAAAATACATAAGAAGAAACCATTCTGTTATTATTAATCATACAAAAGAAAGTTAGAAAAATGAAAAATCTCCGAAACAGAAAACTACTATTTTTTATTTACCGTAATGTTCTTGACCTACGTGTGAAGCTGTTGGCAGTATTCCTCCTTTTGTCCATGTGATATATTATTTCAGATGTTCTGACACACCATAGGTTAGATCAGAAGTCGAATTACAATAATAATAACTGGCTAATAATTACGAACATTCGTTGAAGAGATTATCCACCTAAGAGGTTTCGTTATATTGTTAACAGGCAGATCTTCCATTAAGTGCTAGTATTTCTCAACAATCCTGGGTCATGTATGTATGTCGACATCTACTTACATACTTCGCAAGCCACCATCAGGTGCGTAGCGGAGGGTAACTTGTACCACGACTAGTCATTTCCTTTTTTGTGCCACTCGGAAACAGAGCGAGGAAAAAAGATTATCTATATGCCTCAATACGGGCCATAATTTCTCTTATGTTCGTGGTCCTTGCGCGAAATGTACGTTGACGGCAGCAGAATCGTTCTACTGTCAGCTTCAAACGCCCGTTCTATAACTTTTCTCAGTAACGGTCTCCGAGAAGAAGGTCGCCTTCCCACCAAGGATTCCAATTTGACTTCCCGAAGCATGAGCGCAATACTTGGGTGTTGTTCGAACCTACAGGTAAGAAATCTAGCAGCCTACCCCTGAATTTAATTCGATGTCTGCCTTTTATCCGGCCTGGTGCGGATCCGCAACACTTGAGCCATTCTCAAAAATGGGTCGCATTTGTATTCTATATGCAGCCTCTTTTACAGATGAACAGCACATTTCTAAATCACCTCATTCGCCTTCTCTACTTCAAACCTTACATTTTCCTTTCGATTCATATCGCTTTGCAACGTTAGACCTAGACATTGTCCGCCCCGATAGCTGAGTGGTCAGCGTGACGGATTGCAGTCCTACGGACCCGGGTTCGATTCCCGGTTGGGTCAGGGATTATCTCCACTCAGGGACTGAGTGTTGTGTTGCCTTCATCATCATTTCATCCCCATCCGGCCCGTAGGTCGCCCAATGTGGCTTCGAATGTAATAAGACCTGCATCAAGGCGGCCGGACCTGCCCCGTAAGGGGCCTCCCATTTACCTAGACATTTATTCGACGTGACTACGTCAAGCAGCACAGTACTATCGCTGTATTCGAATATTACGCTTCTGTTTTTGCCACTCATCTCCATTAACTTAATGTTTCTACATTTATATCTAGCTGTCACTGGTCGCACCAACTATAAATTTCGTCAAAGTCGTCTTGTATCCTCTTAGACTCACTCGTTGACGACACCTTCCCGTGGATTGTTGGGTTCTGTTATGTCACATGTCTGGAAACTTATTCCATACAGACCCTACTAGTGCATTCATTAACAGTCTGCGCTGGGGCACCGTGTCAAATGCTTTTCGGAAATCGAGGAATATAGCATCTGCCAACTGGCCTTGTTCCATAGTCCACATGATATCATGGGAGAAAAGGGTAAGCTGAGTTTAACACGAGTGATGATTTCTAAAACCGTGTTGATCCGAGGACGGAAGCTTTTCCACCTCTAGGAATTTCATTACATTCTGACTTAGAATATGTTCAAGATTTCTGCAACAAAGCGATGATAAAAGTAAATTGGTCTGTAATTTTGAGGGTCCGTCCTTCTACCCTTCTTATACGTAGGAGGGAGAGGGCGATAGATTCGCGATAAATGCAAGCTAAGTAAGAGATCTTTTAAAACCGAATTGGGATTCCATTCCAGACCTGACGAGTTACTTTTATTGAGCTTTCTCAATTCTTTCTTTACACAAGCGACATTTATTATCACGTCACCTACACGGAAGTCTCTCGATGGGGAAACGGCGGTATATTTCTACGATTCTCCAGCGTGAACGACTTCTTAAACACTTCATAAAAAATAAAAAATAAACATCTTCCTTAGTTCTATTTTGAACAAATTCGTTATTTTTAAAACGTTGCAGTATACACATTAGAAAGTCATACACACACACAAGCTGCGACATCGTCGCGAAAAAACACAGTGACCCGTATATGTAATAAGTTTCCTTTAATTTACGTCTATGATCACAATCTTTTTGTTTAAAAGATTTCCGGTTTCGGTCTTTAATGAGCATCATCAGATCTGTTTCATAAAAACAAAGTCAGTACTACTGACAACATGACTCGTGCATGTGATGTGATTTATATATATTTGACGATGCTGGTGCTGATTCCGCATTTAAATTTTGACGATGCCACTATGGCTGCAGTATATTAGGACTTTGTTTTTATGAAACAGATATGATGATGGTCATTAAAGACCGAAAACGGAAATCCGTTAAATGGTTCAAATGGCTCTGAGCACTATGGGACCTAACATCTATGGTCATCAGTCCCCTAGAACTTAGAACTACTTAAACCTAACTAACCTAAGGACATCACACAAGACAAAGTCATCACGACGCAGAGAAAATCCCAGACCCCGCCGGGAATCGAACCCGGGAACCCGGGCGCGGGAAGCGAGAACGCTACTTTACGACCACGAGCTGCGGACGAAATCCGTTAAACAAAAAGATTGTGACCATAGACGTAAATTAAAGGAAACTTAAGTCATGCACACAGTTAACATTCAAAAAATGCTATAGAGTGTCTGGAAGGAGTGTTCCCTGATATGAGTTCGCGATCACTAGCGGTCGACTGCTACAACTGAGGCCCTAGCCGGCTCGGTAGTATACGGGGCACTGGTCTGTGTAGACGGAGATGACCAGCGGTGTTTCATTACCGGGGAGTGTGTTATCCTGTGGCAGGATGTAATCACACTCTGCGCCGGGTTTGCTCAAACACGAGCGGCCGGCGCCCTCCGACCGCTCTTCACGTGGCGGCGGCGACTGGAGACACGGGAACACGCCCTGCCACACGAGTCACGTGGCTCCGCCAGGCGGGCGGCGTGTTTGCCGCCTCGTTAACCTCGCGCCGGTCACCGGGACCCCGATCGCCACGGCTCGCCGTTTGATGTCCTCGCGGCAGTCAAGCCGTGTCCGATGCTGATTCGGCGGCAACCAGACACAGGCAGATGCCGCCTGCCCGCAATCAGCAGTGGCGACGGCCGCGACTGTAGCGCGTTCCGCAGCATTACCTCGCCCTGCAGCGCTGTTGGTCCGAGGAGGGCGTCCGCCTGAGGGAGCTGACCTACTGCTAACACGTCCGCGATTCACGACTGTGGAGTGCTAAACTCTTTACAGGGTGGCCCATTGATCGTGACCGGACCAAATATCTCACGAAATAAGCGTCAAACGAAAAAACTACTAAGAACGAAATTTGTCTAGCTTGAAGGGGGAAACCAGATGGCGCTATGGTTGGCCCGTTAGATGGCACTGCCATAGGTCAAACGGATATCAACTGCATTTTGTTTAAATAGGAACCCCCATTTTTTATTACATATTCGTGTAGTACGTAAAGAAATATGAATGTTTTAGCTGGACCACTTTGTTCGCTTTGTGATAGATGGCGCTGTAATAGCCACAAACATATGGCTCACAATTTTAGACGAACAGTTGGCAACAGGTAGGTTTTTTAAATTAAAATACAGAACTTAGGTACGTTTGAACATTTTATTTCGGTTGTTCCAAAGAGATACATGTACCTTTGTGAACTTATCACTTCTGAGAACGCATGCTGTTACAGCGTCATTACCTGTCAATACCACATTAATGCAATAAATGCTCAAAATGATGTCCGTCAACCTCAATGCATTTGGAAATACGCGTAACGACATTCCTCTCAACAGCGAGTAGTTTGCCTTCCGTAATGTTCGCACATGCATTGACAATGTGCTGTTGTCAGCCATTCTCGGTGGATCACAATAGCAAATATCATTCAACCTTCCCCACAGAAAGAAATCCGGGGACGTCAGATTCGGTGAACGCGCGGTCCATGGTGTGGTGTTTCGACTACCAATCCACGTGTCATGAAATATGCTATTCAATACCGCTTCAATCGCACGCGAGCTATGTGCCAGACATCCATCATGTTGGAAGTACATCGCCATTCTGTTATGCAGTGAATCGTCTTGTAGTAACATCGGTAGAACATTACGTAGGAAATCGGTATACATTGCACCATTAGATTGACATCGATAAAATGGGGGCCAATTATCCTTCCTCCCATAGCGTCGCACCATACATAAACCCTCCAAGGTCGATGATGTTCCACTTGTCGCAGCCATCGTGGATTTTCCGCTGCCCCATAGTGTGTATTATGCCGGTTTACGTTACCGTTCTTGGCGAATGACGCTTCGTCGCTAAATAGAACGCGTGCAAAAAATCTGGCATCGTCCCGTAATTTCTCTTGTGCCCAGTGTCAGAACTGTACACGACGTTCAAAGTCGTCGCCATGCAATTCCTGATCCATAGAAATATGGTACGGGTGCAATCGATGTTGATGTAGCATTCTCAACACCGACGTTTTTAAGATTCCCGATTCTCGCGCAATTTGTCTGCTACTGATGTACGGTTTAACCGCGACAGCAGCTTAAACAGCAACTTGGGCATCATAATTTGTTGCAGGTCGTGGTTGACGTTTCACATGTTTCTGAACACTTCCTGTTTCCTTAAATAACCTAACTATACTTCGAACGGTCCGGACACTTGGATGATGTCATCCAGGATACCGAGCAGCATAAATGGCACACACCCGTTTGGGATTTTGGTCACAATAGCCATAGATCAACACGATATCAACCTTTAATGCAATTGGCAAACGGTCTGTTTTAACACGAGTAATGTATCACGAAGCAAATACCGTCCGCACCGGCGGAATGTTACATGATACCACGTACTTACATGTTTGTGACTATTACAGCGCCATCTATCACAAAGCGAAAAAATTGATCCAACTAAAACATTCACATTTCTTTACGTACTACACGAATATGTGATAAAAAATGGGGGTTCCTGTGGTGTCACCGCCAGACACCACACTTGCTAGGTGGTAGCCTTTAAATCGGCCGCGGTCCGTTAGTATACGTCGGACCCGCGTGTCGCCACTGTCAGTGATTGCAGACCGAGCGCCGCCACGCGGCAGGTCTAGAGAGACTTCCTAGCACTCGCCCCAGTTGTACAGCCGACTTTGCCAGCGATGGTTCACTGACAAATTACGCTCTCATTTGCCGAGACGATAGTTAGCATAACCTTCAGCTACGTCATTTGCTACGACCTAGCAAGGCGCCATTATCAATTGCTATTTATCTTGTGATGCATGTACCGTCAGACCGATGTTCACCAATTATGGATTAAAGTTAAGTATTCCACAGCTACGTCCTGTTTTTGCTAGTTCGTTTTGGTTTGGTTTGTGGGGCGCTCAACTGCGTGGTTGTCAGCGTGCTAGTTCGTGTCCTGTTCCAGACCTCACGCCAGCCTGCGTGAGCTTTAACGCGTGCCTTTCGTCTTCACCTCGTAGTGGCTTGGCTGTCTTGCCAAGTCACAACAGTTCCTATTTAAAAAACGAAGTTGATATCCGTTTGACCTATGGCAGCGCCATCTAGCGGGCCGACCATAGCGCCATCTGGTTTCCCCCTTCAAGCTAGACGAGATTCGTTCTTTGTAGTTTTTTCGTTTGATCCTTTTTTCCTGAGATAGTTTGCCCTGTATGAACTGAGGTGACAAACTCATGGGATACCGATATGCATATAAAGATGGTGGTTGTCTGGCGTACACAAGGTATAAAAGGGCAGCGGATGGGCGGGGCTGTTATTTGTACTCCAATTATTCATGTGATAAGGTTTCCAACATGATACAGTCCACACCACAGTAATTACGAGGGCTATTCGGAAAGTAAGGAACGATAGATCACGAAATGGAAACCACACTGAGAATCAAAACTGTTTTATTTGCAACAGTTAGCTAGAACTTATTTCCATAGTCAACGATCCGACTTATACGTTTGTCGTAGTGTTGTACCAACTTTCCAATACCCTCGTTGTAGAAGACAGCCGCCAGCTACGCTGGCCTACAGCTCGTTGTCTGTGCCAGAATGTTGTCTTCATAGTCAGCGTTTCATGTGAACAGAGATGAAACTCACAGGGAGACAATTACGGACTGTATTGTGGGTAATCAAACATTTCCAATTGAAAACGATACAGGAGCATCTTCACTGCGCCTGCAGAATGCGGCTGAGGATTTTCTTGATGAAGGAAACGTACGACAGCTATGTAATGTTGGCAGCATAGCTTCAGGCGAAATTTCTCACCAGGGCTTCGTACTTGGCGGGAGACACTACTGTTCTAGGTATCTTTATGTGCTCCCTGTGTGCCTAGAACTAAAAAGAACGACGTAACGCGATCGACGGGCATGCTAGAGACACTGCCCAACACACCTGTGCAGAACTTCATCGAATTTTCACTGTGGTTTCTACTTCGCGACCGATCGTTCCTTACTTTCCGAATAACCCTCGTAACAGACTTCGGACGCGGAATGGTTACTGGAGCTAGACGCATGGGACATTACATTTCGGAAATCGTTCGGAGAATTCAATATTCCGAGATGAGTGTGCCGAGAATAGCACATTTTGTGCATTACCTCTCACCACGGACAACGCAGTGGCCGACAGCCTTCACTTAACGTCCGAGAGCAGCGGCGTTTGCGTAGAGTTGTTAGCGTTGACACACAAGCAACACTGCGTGAAATAACAGCCGAGGTCAGTTTGGGACGTACAACGAACGAATCCATCAGGACAGTGTGGCGAAATGTGCCGTTAATGGGCATGTCAGTAGACGGCCGACACGAGTATCTTTGCTAATAGCACGACGTCGCCTGCAGCCCCTGTCCTGCGCTCGTGACCACATCGGGTGGACCCATGACGATTAGAAAACCGTGGCTTGGTCAGATGACTCCCGACTTCAGCTGATGGTACGGTTCGAGTGTGGGGCAGACTTCACGAAGCCATGGACCCAAGTTGTCAACAATGCAGTGTACAAACTAATGTCGGCCCCATAATACTGTGGGCTGTGTTTACATGGGATGGACTGGGTACTCTGGTCCAGCTGAACCAGTCCTCGACTGGAAATGATTATCTTCGGCTACTTGGAGACCATTTGCAGCCATTTATTGACATCTTGTTCCCCTGAGAATGCATCATGTCACTGGGCCACTATTATCCGCGACTTCTTTGAAATGCATTCTGACCATCCATATCGTCCAGCATGAATCTCATCGAACATTTGTGGGACACAATAGAGAGGTCAGTTCGTCCACAAATTCCTGCGCCGGCGACATTTTTGCAAAATGGCTCTGAGCACTATGGGACTTCACATCTGAAGTCATCAGTCCCCTAAAACTTAGAACTACTTAAACCTAACTAACCTAAGGACATGACACACATCCATGCCCGAGGCAGGATTCGAACCTGCGACCGTAGCAATCGCGCGGTTCCGGACTGAAGCGCCTAGAACCGCTCGGCCACCGCGATCGGCTGTATGGTCTTCAAACGGAAAGTTTTTGACCGTACCTTAAATGAAAGTTCACACAAAAATTGCATTCTTCAAATCGGCCAAAACACAAGCATGCCCATTGCTAAGGTAAAAGGCTGAGGTGTGGTGGTTTGATTTTATAGTTTTGGATGATCCAGGCGCAAAACAGTAGCTTGGCGCACACGATAGCAATTCCGTAATTCGTCTTGAGGTACAAATTGCTGCATCCTCCGTCGCTCGCCGGACGACTACCACCTGTACGGCGCGGTATCACCGATTGCATAATCGGCAGGTGCTGCCGTTAGACAAGATTGATGTCGGGGGCATTAAAGTTGATGGGACTACATTGCTACGACTTCCACAGACGCCAGTCAACCATCGGAGGACATAACGTTACACAGAGAGCCAAGGAGCAAGCAGCCTGTCATCATGAGTGACGGCAGCCAATCATGCAGACCAAGTGCACTCATCCGTGTGATAACATAGCCAGCGCAGTCTACGGTCAGAGGAAGACGAGTACAGCGAGTTCAAAAAAGTTCGTGGTTAGAGTCCACGCTAAGAAGCTAGATGGCAGCCTCCGGCAGCAGTCATCGTTGAGCGGTACCACTGCCAGTACAGTGGACCTCCACGAAGCATTCTAGGAAGATAATGTAGTAGGAACTATAGGACTTGGATTGTATTATCAAGCCGTGAACTTCGTTATTTAAAGTTACCTGTTGCGGGAAGAGAGATTTGTGTTCACAGATTTTACAAAGTTGTTTATAACCTTTTCAGACGATGTTTCATTCATAACAAATACATTCCTCACTTTTAGTTTAGTCTTCACATAACAGTGAAACTGATCATACACATGAAAGACGTAAAAAATCGTAATTAAATATTTTAGTAATAATGCTGTATTATACTGTATGATACACACCAAAAAAAGTTTGGCATCATCTCGGTTCACAGAACTCCTGAGGATAGACGTTGACTGTAGATATTATGTCACAGACACAGTCTCTTTGACTGTTCAGAGATGTCACTGAACCGGCCTAAAGATGTAAAGAACCATGCATGAGCAGCGCCAGTTAGACAGAGGGGTCCGACAGCCGATCAGTTCCAGTCATTCCACCAGGAAGGAGGTACACGGCTCGTGTTGTCTGTAGTTCAATACCGCGGTTCGATTGCGTCCACATTGTTGCTTTGTGACAGAAAGGGCTCTCAACAAGGAAAGTGTCCAGGCGTCTCGGAGTGAACCAAAGCGTTGTTGTTCGGACACGGAGGAGATACAGAGAGACAGAAACTGTCGATGACATGCCTCGCTCAGGTCGCCCAAGAGCTAATACTGCAGTGGATGACCGCTGCCTACGGATTACGGCTCAGAGGAACCCTGATAGCAACGCCACCATGTTGAATAGTGCTTTTCGTGCAGCCACAGGACGTCATGTTAGAACTCAAACTGTGCGCAATAGGCTGCATGATGCGCAACTTCACTCCCGACGTCCATGGCGAGGTCCATCTTTGCAACAACGACACCATGCAGCGCGCTACAGATGGGCCCAACAACATGCCGAATGGACTGCTCAGGATTTGCATCACGTTCTCTTCACCGATGAGTGTCGCGTAGGCCTTCAGCCTGACAATCGTCGGAGACGTGTTTAGCGGCAATCCGGTCAGGATGAACGCCTTAGACACACTGTCTAGCGAGTGGGGTAAGGTTTGGTTCCCTGCTGTTTTGGGGTAGCATTATGTGGGGCCGACGTACGCCGCTTGTGGTCACGGAAGACGCCGTAACGGGTGTACGATACGTGAATGCCATCCTCCGACTGATAGTAAAACCATATCGGCAGCATATTGGTGAGGCACTCGTCTTCATGGACGAAAATTCGTGCCTCCATCGTGCACACTTTCTGAATGATAACGACATCGCTCGACAGGAGTGGCCAACATGTTCTCCAGACATGAACCCTATCAAACATACCTGTGATAGATTGAAAAGGACTATTTAAGGACGATGTGACTCACCAACCACTCTGAGGGATACAGGCCGAATCGCCGTTGAGGAGTGGGACAATCTGGACAAAAAGTGCGATATTGAACATGTGGTTAGTATGCCACGACGAATACAGGCATGCATTAATGCAATAAGACGTGCTATTGGATATTAGAGGTATGTACAGCAATCTGTACCACCACCTCTGAAGGTCTGCACTGTGTGGTTTTCATGAGCAACAAAAATGACGGAAATGATGTTTATGTTGTTCTCTATTCCAATTTTGTGTACAGGTTCCTGAACTCTCGGACCTGAAGTGATTCAAAAGTTTTTTTAATGTGTGTATTATGTTGTAGTATTATTGAAAGACGTTTGCAAAATTCTATATTTTTCCTATGCGCTTTGTGATATCTGCTGGCAAAAGAAACCTTTAATATCTTTAATGTAGTGGAATATATACAGCCTATATACCACTGAAAGAAATTATTGCAAATTGAAGAACATATAAAACTATCTAAATCATATACATGGAATATAATTAGAATTCTACGTGTACAGAAAACAGACAAACCAAACAAGCTAACTACGCACTCGTGGTACAGATGGCGGGAACAGTAGCGAGGAATTCTTAATGAGCGCTATGAATATTCAGATCAGGGGCACAGGGACAATTACTGTCTCCCTACATCGACACTGTTAAACCCTTAACGAAGTTCTGTGCGGGAGAAACGTGAACAGATTTCTGTTTTGATACAGACGTAACTGTAGAAACGAAATCAACCCATTATTAAGAGTACTTCTTTATAATTGTAGCTTAACTACGAGCGTCGTTTAATAAATAATGCACCACAGTTTTATTCTCATAACTTATACATAGTTACGAGTCAGAATTTGGTGATTATTCAAGTCAACGTTTCTTTTACATGAACTATTTTCCTACACACACCCGACAGCGTTCTGTGGCAGCGTTATGTAGGAGCTCGCATTTTCTTTTGGTAAATGCTCTTGTCCTGTGACCTTACCCATGTTTTCACTGCATGCATTACGCTCTCACTATCTTCATGGTGTGTCCCATGCAGAGAATCCGTAAGTGAACCAAGGAGATAGAAGTTTGGGGACGCGACGTCTGGGCTGTTGTCCAACCGAATTTGTCGATGTGTTTCCTGGTTCTGGGCCTTGTCTGTGGTCGTACTTTGTCCTGTTGGAACAAGAGTTATTTTGGGGCCTTGTCAGATCGAACACGTTAGAAATGGCTTGATCCTTTTGGCAACACATCCACAAGAATAACGCCATCAATATTCCGAAAGACTGTCATCATGAGTTTGGTTGAATTTCTTCTGTTTCGGTGATTACGGATGGTACCAATCAGGTAACTGCCTTTTTGTTTCCTAGTGACAGTAGTGTAGCCATGTTTCGTCACGTGTAACGATCCATGCCAGAAATGCCTATACATTGGTTCCCAACTGCTCCAACAATTCAAATGAAATTGCATTCCTTTGAATCTGATGGCATATTGTGAGCGTTCATGGAACTGATCTTAGGCACACCTTTTAATATCCAAGAGTAGCAATCATTGCACACACGCTTCCAATTCTCACCATTAGTTATACAGTGAACCGCCGAGTCGTGATGCACCAGTATGCACAAATAATTAGTCCCCGTGAATCACCATATTGGGAGCAGAGGATGTGACGGGACGTCCCGAACACAATTTCCGCACTCCGTGACACTGTAACTCTCTTTACTCACCTTCAACACTACCTCAGTTAACTACATAATTACCATACACTGCACTCAAACTTTTCTGGATGTTCACCATGGTTTCTTTTTCCACGACCAGGAACTCAATTACAGCATGTTGTCTAGCGTAGACGTCAGATTGACAGTTGACTATGGTTCTGCCATGTGTCGGAACTTTTCAAAAATCCGCAGATATGTAGAAGAAATACCAAATTAAAAGCACCTAAAAGGCCGTTTTCCTGTATAAATCCTATATAAATCTCTCTAAAACGACGCATCTTACGAAAAATACGTTCAAGATCAAATGTTAATGTTAGTAAGGGTAACATCTGCCTGACCACCTCCAGACAAGCCCTCCTTCCTGGGCGTGGTCAGCTTTGTATTTTAAAATGGGAAGCCCCCTTTTCATTGCATATTCGGATTCTACGTCAAATAATATGTGCGGTTTACAATAAGTTATAGGGGGCTGATGACCACAGATGTTAAGTCCCGTAGTGCTCAGAGCCATTCCTGTAATTAAGAAGAACCGCATTTGATTCAACATTTCATTTACGCTGTAAATGTGAATCTTTGTGTTATAACGATTGATATTTGTCTTAGAAATTTACTTTATTGCTGCAAATTTGATTGTGCAATGTAATATGGCTAGCCGTTTCAGTGTCTAGTTAGAAACTACGTATACCATCATCCAAGAACAACGACGGGGATATTATAATTTTCTGCTTCCATAGTACGTTTGATATCGGTGCAGTGCTCCTGTCACTGTCACTTTATGGACGTTGTATCTTGTTTCAAGAGTTGTGGTTTGTATTCCGCCGTAGCGGCCAGCGTAAGAGCTACGGCGTTTGGATGGAAGCTTACGAGGTGCGACAATAAAGTAATGAGACTGATGTGAAAAAAATGTTGCTTACCGTTTTAGTCAAGTTTAGTGTTGTCACCTTCAAAGTAGTCCCCTTCTGATTGCACACACTTTTTCCAGCGCTTCAGCCATTGAGGGCAACATTTCTGGAACTCATCTTCTGTAATATCCGCCAAGACCCTCGTCACAGCTTTTTGGACATCTTGTGTTGTTTGAAAATGGTGTCCCTTGACCGCCGTTTTGACTCCTGGAAATAGAAAAAAGTCGCACGGAGCGATATCTAGTGACTAAGGAGGCTCTGGTAGAACTGGAATTTGTTTTGAGGTTAAAAATTGCTGTACTGACAGAGCAATGTGGGATGGGGCATTATCGTGATGCAGAATCCAGTTATCAGCAATGTTGGCACGGTCAAGAAGAACTCTTTCACGAATCTTTTTAAAATTTCTTCGTAGTAGTATTGGTTAACTGCTTGTCCAGGAGGCACTCACTTTTTATGAACAATTCCCTTGGAATCAAAGAAGCACACAAGCATGCATTTCACTTTTGACTTTGACATGCGAGCTTTTTTTTTTGGTCTGGGTGATCCCTTTGAGCACCATTGCGAACTTTGGGGTTTTGTCTCTGGATCGTACTGAAAAAAAACAACTTTCATCACCAGTGATAACACGGCTCAACAATTCTGAATGATTTCCGTTCGTTCTAACAGATCGGATGCCACATTTTTCCGTGTTTCTCACTGTTGTGGTGTGAGATTTTTGGGGACCATTTTTGCACAAATCTTTCTCATACCAAGATCTCCAGTTATTACACTACTGGCCATTACAATTTCTGCACCACGAATATGACGTGCTACAGACGCGAAATCTAACCGACAGGAGGACGCTGCTGTGATTTGCAAAGGATTAGCTTTTCAGAGCATTCACACAAGGTTGGCGCCGGTGGCGACACCTACAACGTGCTGGCATGGGGAAAGTTTCGAACCGATTTCTCATACACAAACAGCAGTTGAGCGGCGTTGCCTGGCGAAACGTTGTTGTGATGCCTCGTGTAAGGAGGAAAAAAACGTACCATCACGTTTCCGACTTTGATAAAACTCGGAATGTATCGCGACATTGCTGCTCGCGTTGGTCGAGATCCAATGACTGTTAGCAGAATATGGAATCGGTGGGTTCAGGGGGGTATTACGGAACGCCGTGCTGGATCACAACGGCCTCGTATCACTAGCAGTCGAGATGACAGGAATCTTATCCGCATGGCTGTAACGGATCGTGCAGCCACGTCTCAATCCCTGAGTCAACAGATGGGGACGTTTGCAAGACAACAACCATCTGCACGAACAGTTCGATGACGTTTGCAGCAGCATGGACGATCAGCTCGGAGAACATGGCTACGGTTACCCTTGACACTGCATCATACACAGGAGTGCCTGCGATGGTGTACTCAACGACGAACTTGGGGTGCACGAATGGCTAAACGTCATTTTTTCGGATGAATTCAGGTTCCGTTTACAACATCATGATGGCTGCATCCGTGTTTGTCGACATCGCGGTGAGCGCACATTAGAAACGTGTATTCGTCATCGCCATACTGGCGTATCACCAGGCGTGATGGTATCGGGTGCCATTGGTTACATGTCTCGGTCACCTCTTGTTCGCATTGACGGCACTTTGAACATTGGACGTTACATTTCAGATGTGTTACGACCCGTGGCTCTGCCTTTCAATAGATCCCTGCGAAACCTTACATTTCAGCAGGATGATGCACGACCGCATGTTGCACTTCCTGTACGGGCCTTTCTGGATACAGGAAATGTTCGACTGCTGCCTTGGCCAGCGCATTCTCCACATTACTCACCAATTGAAAACGTGTGGTCAATGGTGCCCGAGCAACTGGCTGATCACAATAAGCCAGTCACTACTCTTGGTGAACTGTGGCATCGTTTGAAGCTGCATGGGCAGCTGTACGTGTACACGCCGTCCAAGCTCTGTTTGGCTCAATGCCCAGGCGTATCAAGGCCGTTATTACGGACAGAGATGGTTGCTCTGGGTATTGATTTCTCATGATCTATGCACCCAAAATGCATGAAAATGTAACCACATGTCAGTTCTAGTATGATGTATTTGTCCAATGAATACCCGTTTATAATCTGGATTTCTTTTTGGTGTAGCGATTTTAATGGCCAGTAGTGTATTAGACGAACCGTTTCTCGAATGATGTTCAGTTCTTCTGCAATCATTTTCGATCAGATAGTACAAGTTCACGCACCCTGGCCAAGTTGACATCCGTCTGTGAGATTGATGGTCGTCCATTGCGGTCTTCATCTTCAACATTCCTTCTGCCTTCACTAAACATTTTATGCCAACGAAAAACTTGAGCTCTTGACATAACCTCCTCTCCAAAAGGCTTCTGAAGCTTATTATAAGTTTTCGTCGCATTTTCACCCAATTTAACGCAAAAAGAAATGGCATACCGTTGCACAATATTATGAAGTTCCATTTCCGTGACGAGAGACATAAACACTTGTTAACTTATTACAGCACACCTCACGACTGAGCTGTTGCATAGATGTGCTGCTTGCACTAGAAGCAGCTTATAGACCAAGGTCAAAGATATTGTGCCTACGCAAGCCTGCAGGGTTGCCACATCTTGCAAAGAAAATCATTATCATTACTTTATTGTCGCACCTCGTACATTGAAATCAGTCTCCCTCAAGGTGGGGTTAATGGCGACCACTGAAATCAAGGGTTTAGGTGGTTTGGGGTCTCACCACGGTCAACCATTTAGTGAACAGAAAACTATGTTAGCATACAATTAGCTTATTTGTCGGAAATGTGAATTTCTAGCCATATGGTTTCTACTGTGCAATTACACCCACAACACCCTAGGAATGTTTGAATACAAATGTCGACCATTCGAACACAAAGGTTTATATTTGCACCTCCAGTGAAATGTACAATTAAATATGTAAGTTCTTAACTGCAGAAACAGTAACAGTATATACTTGTTGACTACAGCTCCATGTGTCACGAACTGAATACAATGGTTTTAGTGAACCGTACGTATTTTCTAGCGTAGAATCCGAATATGTGGTAAGAATTGGAGGTTCCTATTAGAAAAATACAAATTTGACGCCGTCCACGCAGGAGGAGCGGTTAGCACAGACAGAAGTCCCCTTTACTAATACTAACTTTTCTTCGTGTGTCGTTTTCGAGATACTTCGCTGTCTCAATTTAAAACAAACACCCGGTGTATTAGCGACTGTAAGGAAAAAAGGATGTGGGTAACTGTTTGCTAAACATCCATAACCGAGCGTTGCCCACTTACTCATTTATTCCATCGCTATATTGGGAAGAACAATATAAACTCTCAATAAGGTAAAGAAACAAACTTATTTTAAATTTATAGTAGATGATTATTTCTACACGTCACACCCTTCACTCCACTACTCTACCCAGATCCTTAGTAGTAGTGCTATGTGTGTCCAATCCCACAAGACAGGGTGTTTCAAAAAGATTCAGCCGATTGCATCAGACTATATCTCCTAAATAAATGAACATAAAAACCTGGTTAAGTTTTAACACATGCATGAGAGGAGAAAGTTTTTGTTTACAAAAGTACCATACGATCTTACAAGGGCGTTTCTAAAAATTCAGGCACATCCAACCTTGTGGTTCGTTTGCATATGATTTTAGAATCAAAGGTTCGATTTACCTTTTACAGATGTTCAATTTGCCCTCCACCGAACGCACGACAAACATTCAGACAATACTCAAACTCGCCCCAGAGTTTTGTGAGCACTTATAGAGCTGCTGCCGTTACTGCCGCTATTGCTATTGTGTCGCTTTTAACCCAAAGTTCGTGGAAGGGGAGGCACGGAAATGGAGTCTTTCACAAACACCCATGAAAATAAAATCAGTTACAGAAGCTCACGCGTGTGTGTATGTTTGAAAAACCTATCTACAACTTCTCCTATAGGAAGTGATAAACAAGTCCATATATTCTCGGGATATGCAAAATGAAATACATAATAGCCATGAGAGACTCGAATAAACATCACTAAAGTACTCAAACAGCACACAGTTTCATTTTACTCTATGGCAGCGTCCAGGCCAGTGACAACGGAAAACACGGCCTCGGACTGAGCTAACGCTGTCTCAGAAATCTTCAGAGAACGTCGCCTTAGCGGCGTCCATTCACATAAATACGGTTCCGAGCGGGTGGAGGTCGGGGTGGGGGTGGGAAGCGGGAGGGTTGGGTGGGAGGCAGGTCTCGCTGCTGACCGGCGTAACCGGTACAGCAGGCGTTACTGCCTAGGGTAGCGACTACATATTGCCAGAGCACTCTCGTGGATATCGATGTGGTGTCCTTGGGTCTATAATCTTCGAATCACTCACGTACAATGCGAGCTATGTGACATGTTGTATTGTCCTGCTGATAGATGCCATCGTTCCAAGGACAAACAAACTGCATGGTCCCAAGTCCCAAGGATAGATAGATACTTCTCTTGATCTATTGTACCTTTCATAACGACCAGATAACCCTCGGAATATCACGAAAACATTCCCCAGACCATAACACTCTCTCCTCCGGCCTGGACCCTTCCGACGATTTTTGCAGGACCGTACACGGCAACGGTCATGTGGCGATGGAACGTAAGACTTGATTGATATGAACAGGCCACCTGTTGCCACTCAGTGGACGTCTAGCTGCGGTATCGTCGTGTAAATTAGTGTTCGTCGTCAATGTACAACAGTCAGCATGAGTTCATTAACTAGGCACCTGCTGCGGAGGCCGGCCACGGTGACCGCGCGGTTCTGACGCTGCAGTCCGGAACCGCGGGACTGCCACGGTCGCAGGTTCGAATCCTGCCTCGGGCATGGATGTGTGTGATGTCCTTAGGTTAGTTAGGTTTAGGTAGTTCTAAGTTCTAGGGGACTGATGACCTCAGATGTTAAGTCCCATAGTGCTCAGAGCCATTTGAACCTGCTGCGGAGGCCCATATGCAGCAGCGTTCACTGAACGTTCGCTAAGGAGACACTGTTGGAAGCCCCTTGTTTTACCTTGGAGTTCAGGTGCTCAGTAGTTTCAAGTCTTTTCACCCGTATACATCTCCACAGCCGTCTTTCACCACTGTCACCTGTGGCCTGTAGTGCATAACAGTTGCGTCGAGCCGGTTTTGGATAGCGCCATTTTGCACGCCAAAAGTTTGCAAATTTAGCGGTTTCGTAAATGATTCCAAACTGGGTCCGAAAAGAGATGATCACGCCCTTTTGGCCGTCAGGTAAATCGCTCTGTTTCTGCATTACGAGAATAAATGCGCTGTTACCTCGCCCCTCCCGACACGATTTATACTCCCTCCTAGTGTTGCCATCTTCCGTCTGTGGGTGGTTATTGCACTCTGAAGACGAACATAGGCGGTGGTCACATTAATTTGACTGGACGATGTAGAATAAATCTGGAATAGGAACTTATGTCTTCGAAGTAATCACGAGCCACTGAAAGCTCTGGAATGTCAGGAACAACAATTAAATTCAGTGCACATGGGTCTTGCAAAGACCGTGTCTTGTTCAGTCGTCAATGGAGGTATAATAAGGGGGGTTGTCATGACGTGACAGATCTGAAGCCGACGTACGCCATCTCAGATGCCTCAAGTATTAGCTTCCTATAACGCAAAATGTAAAAGAATCACATTAAATTCGTGACTAGGCTCGTTCAGGCGATATTTTATTCGATACACATGAATTTATAATGCAGTGGTTAGTTTCATGTTAGTGATTTTATTTCTGTCATCGACTTTACATTTCCCATGAGTCCAAGTGTAAAAGCTCTCGGGTCGAACGCTGGGAGAAGAGAAGGTTGGAAACCGATCATAATATGACCGAGCGAGGTGGCGCAGTGGTTAGACACTGGACTCGCATTCGGGTGGACGACGGTTCAATCCCGCCTCCGGCCATCCTGATTTAGGTTTTCCGTGATTTCCCTAAATCGCTCCAGGCAATGCCAGGATGGTTCCTTTGAAAGGGCATGGCCGACTTCCTTCCCCATCCTTCCCTAAAGCGATGAGACCGATGACCTCGCTGTCTGGTCTCCTTCCCCAAAACAACCCAACGCGACCATAACAGGGTTCCTGTATTTTGTCCAAGAGGACATAGACGGAACATCGGGTTCGTCAGTCCGTGTTATGAAAATGCTGGATTGCGAAAGGAGCCTTGTCACATTACATACTTCTCTTACAGCTTTTTCGAAACGTATAACAGAAACATTGCTACATTAACGAGGCTGAATGCGTCATTATACCGAACCAAATATGCATTCAAGACTAGAAAAAAGGTCTGGTATTGCCTTCCTAATAATGCGTTGTTTACGGGAGCGCTTTAACATTTAGCCGCAGTTCACATTGTGACGCTACGATATGCGATACGTCACTTTACAATAAAAGTAGCGCGACTCGACGCTTATCGACGATACACTCATGTTCCCTCTGGCATGATACGATACGTGATGTCGCATGTGTTATTACAAGCAAGAAGACAGGACGAGTCACGTTTCTCGCCCAGTTGCTATCATGACATCTTCTGATAAGGACGCTATTGTCGCGTATCGTTATTAAAAGGCCTAAAAGTAATAAAAAGAGCAGGAAGTACTGGGTGCACCCCTACAATGCTACTAATATCAGACGTAGTTCAGCTGTACTGTTTCGTCAGATCTCTCAACACAAACACAAATCTACGAATTCGACAGAATGAAAATGAAAAAGTGGATATCTTATCCAATGTACTCGCGATATATTGCTTTTATTGACATTCAAAGTCAATTACCAGAGCCCGCATCATTCATCAATCCTCTGCAGGCCGCGGTGCAAATCGATACTGTGCTCGGGCGCTACTATTTTCTTGTAGACAACCGCATCATCTGCGAACAGTTTTAAAGACCTTTCGGGGATTGATATTAGTCATTTACATACATCGTGAACATTAACGATCTTGTCACACTCACTTGGGGTACTCGAGAAATTATCGTTACATCTGTTCATTTTTTCACTTTAAGAGCTACCTGTTGAGTTCTGTCTGCGAGGAAGTTTTGAATACAGTCGTAGATCTGGTCCGCAGTTTTTTCACTAAATAGCAGTGCGGGACAGTGCCAAATGCCTTTCGGAAGTCAAGAAACACGGCATCACCCTGACTGTCGTTGACTATCTCGTGGAGGAAAAGAGGGAGCTGAGTTTCGAAGGAATCGATTTTCATTATTACAGAGCAGATATTAGTTTTCCAAAAACGTCATAATTCTTGAGAATAAAATATGCTTCGTAATTGTACGACAGATTGACGTCGATAGTATAGGCCTATAATTGTGTGCAACTGTCCTACGACTCTTTTGTAGACGGGAATGTCCTGCGCTTTTTTGCAAACCGCTACGTTCCCCTTGTTGCTACAGCGAACTTCCATAAACTGCTGCTAGAGGCGGAGCAAGCTCTTTCGCATAATCTATGTAGTACCTTATAGGTATCTCATCTGGTCCTGATGCGTTTCCTCTACTAAGTGATTATCAAAAGCGTTTATCAAAAAATTTCGGAAGACCGAATTCAGATTTCTGTTAGTTATCTTCCACTACGAAGCGAATACGGTCACTGGTTGACTGAGCAGATGATTTAGAACAGCTTATCTGACGTAAGACGAAAACCTCTTAGAATTTTTAGTCAGATCGGCTGTCACCATTTTATCTCCAAAGTCACTGAAAGTTTCTTCCATGGCGTTTGCCCTTCGGTTAACTTTAGTTTGTCAGCTGGGTTTTTACTTCTCTTGAATCTATGACGATACTCCGTTTATATAGCCGTTTTCTAACGCCTCTATTAAACCACGTCGGGGCTTTCCTTGCATGAAGTCATTGATGGGAACATATTTATCTAAGGCATTTTGAACGATGCTTTTGATTTTTTCCGTTTGTGATCCAGATCTTCGTCGTCAGAACTGAATATTTGATACTAACTACTCAGATACAGTAAAATTTGCACCATGCCACTCTTACTAAGCAAAAAGTTTCCCTACTTTTCTTAACATTCCTTTTAATACCCGTAGTCTTAGTTGCTAAGACACCCTGATACCATCCTCTACGTTAACTGATTCCATAAGTTAAGGTCTATTTTTTGTTGAGTTGACTAAGACGTTATTTTCACAAGTTGGTTCTCTAATCATGTGCTCGAAGTAATTTTCGGTTAAGATTTTCGGAATAATACCATACGAATCTCTGTCTCCTGCAATCTGTACATGAGAAGTTTAATCACCTCCTATTACAAAGGTGTGGTCGGGAAAGCTACTAACGGTATTCTACAAGTTCTCTCCGAAGCTCTCTGCTACTACAGCTCCTGAGCCGGGTGATGTAGGAAAGCACCTGATTACCATTTTTGACACAGCTCTAAACTTTAACTTCAACGAGAATATTTCATACCGGAATCCAAGATAACCTCGCTAGATATTATCGAATTCTTTACTGCAGTAAAAACGCCGCGATCATTGGCGAGTAATTTATCCTTACGATAAATTTTCCGATCTGAACTTAGCAATTCGTTGGTATTCAGTCCCGGTTTCAACTAACTTTATGTTCCTAAAATTACCTGGACTTTATAATCTTCAATAAGCGATCTAATTATGAGATAGTTCCGTGGATGCTCTTGCAGTTTAGTAGTGTCATACTAACCATATTTATATCCTACCAGTGAGAACGAGCATTCGTGGGAACGTTTTGGTTGATGTATCTTAAATTTTGGCAGGCAACTGGTCTCTGATCCCCAGAGGGCTTTCCTCTGATCTAAAAAGAAAATTACCCATGTGCACACCACACGTTCTCCGCTACCCTAGTAGCTACTCCCTGCATGTAGCGCACGCCTGATCTATTAAGACGAACCCTGCAGTTCTCTACCGGACATCGGCGGTCGAGAAATTCGCATCCGACACCGTCGCAGGGTCGTGCGAGCCTCTGATTTAGACATTCCACTCTACTCAAAATCAGAGGACCACTATCGACCCCGAGTAAAATGAAGTAAATAGTGAGCTTAGCCTGCACTCCACGTGGGTTGCTAGTTGTCTTCACCATAACTATTACTGTGCAGAAAAAACGCAGTTTGCTTTCGTTCACTGTAAGTACAACGATAAAGACAAATTACAGGAAAATAAACTATGAGCTTCAGCACCAATGGACACCAGACGAGGGGTGGCGGAGGGAAAGAGAAATGCGATAGAATACAAGTGAGACAGGGAAATAGAAAGTGGCATGACTGAATAAGAAATGCAAACTGGCATAATACACTCCTGGAAATTGAAATAAGAACACCGTGAATTCATTGTCCCAGGAAGGGGAAACTTTATTGACACATTCCCGGGGTCAGATACATCACATGATCACACTGACAGAACCACAGGCACATAGACACAGGCAACAGAGCATGCACAATGTCGGCACTAGTACAGTGTATATCCACCTTTCGCAGCAATGCAGGCTGCTATTCTCCCATGGAGACGATCGTAGAGATGCTGGATGTAGTCCTGTGGAACGGCTTGCCATGCCATTTCCACCTGGCGCCTCAGTTGGACCAGCGTTCGTGCTGGACGTGCAGACCACGTGAGACGACGCTTCATCCAGTCCCAAACATGCTCAATGGGGGACAGATCCGGAGATCTTGCTGGCCAGGGTAGTTGACTTACACCTTCTAGAGCACGTTGGGTGGCACGGGATACATGCGGACGTACATTGTCCTGTTGGAACAGCAAGTTCCCTTGCCGGTCTAGGAATGGTAGAACGATGGGTTCGATGACGGTTTGGATGTACCGTGCACTATTCAGTGTCCCCTCGATGATCACCAGTGGTGTACGGCCAGTGTAGGAGATCGTTCCCCACACCATGATGCCGGGTGTTGGCCCTGTGTGCCTCGGTCGTATGCAGTCCTGATTGTGGCGCTCACCTGCACGGCGCCAAACACGCATACGACCATCATTGGCACCAAGGCGGAAGCGACTCTCATCGCTGAAGACGACACGTCTCCATTCGTCCCTCCATTCACGCCTGTCGCGACACCACTGGAGGCGGGCTGCACGATGTTGGGGCGTGAGCGGAAGACGCCCTAACGGTGTGCGGGACCGTAGCCCAGATTCATGGAGACGGTTGCGAATGGTCCTCACCGATACCCCAGGAGCAACAGTGTCCCTAATTTGCTGGGAAGTGGCGGTGCGGTCCCCTACGGCACTGCGTAGGATCCTACGGTCTTGGCGTGCATCCGTGCGTCGCTGCGGTCCGGTCCCAGGTCGACGGGCACGTGCACCTTCCGCCGACCACTGGCGACAACATCGATGTACTGTGGAGACCTCACGCCCCACGTATTGAGCAATTCGGCGGTACGTCCACCCGGCCTCCCGCATGCCCACTATACGCCCTCGCTCAAAGTCCGTCAACTGCACATACGGTTCACGTCCACGCTGTCGCGGCATGCTACCAGTGTTAAAGACTGCGATGGAGCTCCGTATGCCACGGAAAACTGGCTGACACTGACGGCGGCGGTGCACAAATGCTGCGCAGCTAGCGCCATTCGACGGCCAACACCGCGGTTCCTGGTGTGTCCGCTGTGCCGTGCGTGTGACCATTGCTTGTACAGCCCTCTCGCAGTGTCCGGAGCAAGTATGGTGGGTCTGACACACCGGTGTCAATGTGTTCTTTTTTCCATTTCCAGCAGTGTATGAGAGCGTTTGCTTTAATGTCTCACACAGGGATATCTTGTTATATACAGTATCTTTTAGGGAAACATTATGATGGTGAGAGAAGAACGTGCTTCAACAACTTATTAAAAGGAATGCAATACCGGTTAGAAGCTTACGAGTTAATTGATCACGGAAGTCAGAAATTACTAGATTCTTATAGGATATTGAAATAACTTCATGTTTTTGGCAATAAATTTAAGTCACTGGTTTTGCTCCCATCTTACCGAATCATTATTCATCTTGACGAAGGTAGCACTGACAACTTCAGTACTGGCACTTAGACCATGACGGAGGTTATTAACACACAAATTATATTTACAAGCGGAAAGAACCGACGAGATACTATCATTGGCGTTCAGGGAAAACAATAGTGGGAGCAGGATTGATCCCTGTGGTATTAGTGAGAGAAGATGATTTATGGACTACTTTTCATTCCGATAAACAACAAATTACTGCATGTTTTTCACTTAGCCTCCCCATTCCTCCGATATCGACACAACGAAGTGAGACTAACACAGAATATTCTCCTAAGCACACTAGTAAACAAACAAATCCTGTGAACTCATTGTGAGATGGATGGTTGGAGATGGTGCGTGCTGGAGTAGTAGCGCTTAAACAACAGGAAGGAAATGAAAAAAATCAACAAGACGCGGGGAACCAAGGGAGAGGTATCAGCGTGAAATAATAATAATAATAATAATAATAATAATAATAATAATATCAAAATTGACTCGACCCACACGATCGCTGCGGACCTGTCAGGATTTATAGCAACAGGACAAGGATAGGAAGCGTTGATAACAAGAATCAACAACAGAAGAACTAGCAAGTACGAAAACAAACTGGAACAGGTCTAATTACGTAACGGCTGGTTACCTAGAGCTTTCGAAGACGTTCAGGAAGAAGTAAAAATCAGAATCAGAACTGCAATTCCACATGATACCAAATCTGATCCGTCGGATAATTAAGATAGAGAAATGCAATAGTTTATGGCAGTATGCAAACCTTTAAATTAGCCACTATAAATGCAAATTGAATACTCACCGCGTTTAAGCTCTTGGAAGCAAGGCAGTATTTATGGGGTGGCAGAAATAGACACCCCGTTCGTGCAGTAAGTTGTGGCTCCAGGAATCGCTGATGTGATGAGCTTTCCGCACACAGCAGCAGAACATGGTTGTCCTATTTCGGAAGGTGACAAGGTGAAGGGTGCATCGCTCAGGCATTTTTTGGCCCGACGCGGGAACTGCAATAAATTTAAACGGAATTCGCCTAATAAATATTTATACCTGGCTGCTGACTGAGGCAGATCGGATGGAATTCTTACCGCGACAACGTAGCGTACTATTATTATGCTGAACTACAACTAACAATGTTGTTTGAAGCCTTTAGCTGCGCTCTCAGCCCCAGAGATCAGACACCTTACTTCAAATGTGGTGACGAGCTGAACACCCTAGAACGCTAACGAAAGCTATTTAACATCCGAAACAAAAATCACCATAGTTGTATCTTTGTTTCTTTACATATGAGGTAGCGGTCAACTGTCTCAGTGAAGTTTGTGTACATTAACACAGATTCACCAATTGGCATAAGGCAAATTGTAAACCACGTGTTCCTCCTGTCATGTGGTGTATCAAATTTCAATACATAAAAGTTCACGTAGTGTCACTGGAAATATTTATAGCAAAAATTATTCTTCGAAAAGACGCTCCGAGGTGTCCGAACCTAAAATTAAACGTCTGTTAAAACTCACACAAAAGTGTCACATAGCTGTGTAAAAAAATATCCTCGGTCTATAGAAAATCAACGCGAAAAAGGAAAGCTTATTGCAGCACATGAATGCGATCAGATGACATCGAGCAGAAAGAGTAAATAGCAGTCGGATTCAAAAACCAGGAGAGAAAGACACCAGCTCAATATCAACGTTCTGTGTATATTCAAGATCACGATGTAATTAACGAACACAATATGAGACGAGGACATCTCATAACATGATTAATGGAAGCACGAGGTACTCTGCTTGATTCACAGGCTGAAATTCAACGCCATATTAAAAAAAAAAGTTTTAAGATTTATAGGAAACCACTGCAAACGTTTATCGCGGGAGGAAATTCAGCACGCCCTAATGGAAAAGGAGAACTGAGTCTTAACGGAACCGTTCAGTAACGGAAAAAATTTAAAATATCACACTGTCAGCTTAGATCCGTACCTCCACTACATCATATACGACCGGAGCTTGATACAAAATATTGGCCTGGCGTCACTGCGGGTGAGCTGTGTGCGGCTCACGGTCATGCCGTTTATTGCTCGTTATCTTATTTTTTTGATTCTGTCGCCTCGTTTTTCTTTTAATTCGATTTACTGGCGTCACTGGGTTACTGGTTTGCTTTCCCGTGAGTGGCAACAGCAGCGCTTATCGATAAGGACACTGTCTTAACATCTCTGGAGCGACCGCTAGTACACTACTGACCATTAAAATTGCTACACCAAGAAGAAATTCAGATGATAAACGGGTATTCATCGGACAAATGTATTATACTGGAACTGACATGTGATTACATTTTCACGCAATTTGGGTGCATAGATCCTGAGAAATCAGTTCCCAGAACAACCACCTCTGGCCGTAGTAACGGCCTTGATACGCCTGGGCATTGAGTCAAACAGAGCTTGGATGGCGTGTACACGTACAGCTGCCTATGCACCTTCAACACGATACCACAGTTCATCAAGAGTAGTGACTGGCATATTGTGATGCGCCAGTTGCACGGCCACCATTGACCAGACGTTTTCAATTGGTGATAGATTTGAAGAATGTGCTGGCCAGGGCAGCAGTAGAACATTTTCTGTATCCAGAAAGGCCCGTACAGGACCTGCAACATGCGGTCGTGCATTATCCTGCTGAAATGTAGGGTTTCGCAGGGATCGAATGAAGGGTAGAGCCACGGGTCGTAACACATTTGAAATGTAACGTCCACTGTTCAAAGTGCCGTCAATGCAAACAAGAGGTGACCGAGACATGTAACCAATCGCACCCCATACCATCATGCCTGGTGATACGCCACTATGGCGATGACGAATACACGCTTCCAATGTGCGTTCACCGCGATGCCGCCAAACACGGATGCGACCAGCATGATCCTCTAAACAGAACCTGGATACATCCGAAAAATGACGTTTTGCCATTCGTGCACCCAGGTTCGTCAAGTACTCCATCGTAGGCACTCCTGTCTGTGATGCATCGTCAAGGGTAACCGCAGCCACGGTCTCCGAGCTGATAGTCCATGCTGCTGCAAACGTCGTGGAACTGTTCGTGCAGATGGTTGTTGTCTTGCAAACGTCTCCATCTGTTGACTCAGGGATCTAGACGTGGATGCACGATCCGTTACAGCCATGCGGATAAGATGCCTGTCATCTCGACTGGTAGTGATACGAGGCTGTTGGGTTCCAGCACGGCGTTCCGTATTACCCTCCTGAACCCACCGATTCCATATTGTGCTGAGAGTCACTGGATCTCGACCAACGCGAGCAGCAATGTCACGACACGATAAACCGCAATCCGAGCTTTAGTGGAAACCTGATGGTACGCATTTCTCCTCCTTACACGAGGCATCACAACAACGTTTCACCAGACAACGCCGGTCAACTGCTGTTTGTGTATGAGAAATCTGTTGGAAACTTTCCGCATGTCAGCACATTGTAGGTGTCGCCACCGGCCCCAACCTTGTGTGAATGCTGTGAAAAGCTAATCATTTGCAGATCACAGCATATTCTTCCTGTCGGTTAAATTTCGCGTCTGTAGCACGTCATCTTCGTGATGTAGTAATTTTAATGGGCAGTAGTGTATTTCCGGGTCGTCGTGTGTCTGGGGTCAGTCGGGGATGGAGCAGCAGTCGGGGACGGAGCGCCCGTGAGGCGCACAGCCATTACTCGCCGATCGCTGGCGACACACATGCACTGTCCGACGGAAGGAGACTGGAGCGGGAACGACCGCTGGTTGGTCGTTCGGTGGGTCGCCTCATCGGGCGACGTGTACTTGGTCTTTTGACCGTTTCTGGGCCTCGTCAGTTGGTGATCTTGCCGGACATGGGTCGGTTCCTTCCTCGTGCAGAGATGTCGTGGCCGATGGGAAAGAGTTTCCTCTGTATGGGTGGGTCCGAGCCAGTGTGTCCGTGTCGCCGTGTCTCCGAGTTCCGAACGGACATCTAGTTGAGTCGGATTGGAGCTGCAGTGAACTCCGGACAGCCAAGACTCGCCCGACCGATACCGACACGCATTACTTGAATGGGGACGACCTTGGTTGGTCGTTCGATCAGTTGTCTCATCGGACGTCGTGTATTTGGTCGCCGACTGCTTATGGAAAGTCTGTGTGTGTGAATTGTCATTTGTCCTTGTTGTTCCACGGTGTTTGTTTTTAGGATTGTCGGAGTTCTTGTTACAAGTGTTTACGTGGAACTGTGTGTAGCTTCTGTGATTTCCGCTGAGCAGATGAATGCTATGTGCGTACTGGAGTAGCCAGTCGGTCGGTTGCGAGGTTTTCCTCGCCGTGTTGATGCTGTCCGACACAGCGTGTAGTTCGTCAGCTTTGGTGTTTTTCATTTTTTGTCTTTGAGCTGTTATTGTGACTTGACTGTCTTGACGTAGTGCTGCTGGGATCTTCGTCCTCGCTGATATTTTCGGTTGTCGTGTCGTTAGTCGGGTGGAAGGGAATGGATTAGGTTGTTGGTTGGTTCTTCAGCCGTCCCTAGGTCGTGCTGCCACTCGATTATTTAGTGTTACCCTTGGCTGCCTGTCTCACCTAACCCGTTGTTAGAGTTTCCTCCCCAGGCCAACTCTTGGAACACTGCCGAGCACCACTGTCCTGTTGTTTGTGATTTTCATTTGGTCGCAGGTACTGTGCCAGTCCTTCAGCCTGCATTAATATTGTCTGTTTTATGTTTAGTATATGGCCTTCAGCCGAAATTCATAACAACTTTACGATTAGGCCTTCAGCCGTGTATCATTTAAAATTCTTGTTGTTCTGCTTCTAGGCCTTCAGCCGCGTTTGTTTCAGAATCTGTGGTTTTAATATGTAAATCCTTGTCTGTAACGTTTCTCTTTAATTATTTTGAATTCTTGAAATAACCTTCAGCCGTGTTCTGTAAATGTTTGTCTTAAGGTGGTCTTTAATTATTGTTGAGTAATTGTTTGAGCCTTCAGCTGACAATATACTTCAAGTTTTCTTAAGATGTTATTCTGTTGTACTGTGTAAAGGCATATCTTTAAAGTCTCTCTTTTATTATGTAAATATAACTTTTTAATTGGGCTTTCAGCCGAAGAATTAACTCGAATTTTCCTTAATATGGTTTCATTCTAAAGTAATCTCTGCACATGTTGAGACACTTACCTCGTTTGGAGACGAGATGATAAATTCCTGTTTCGCAGAACGCACTCTGCCACTGACGGGTCGACAACTTAACCAGTTTTGCGCTGTCCAAATCACTGCAGCGAAGCTTTCATCCTGTTGACAGGAGTTATCGTGAATAGGATGCTTCGTCTGCTCATAGAGGTCCTCGAGCGTGGAACCACAATCAGTGCGCAGTGCTGTGAAGACACTTAGCAGAAACTGCTACACGTCATGAAGTCAAAACACCCAGGAATTCTGTAGGTCAGAACCAGCGACCCGGTTGGGTAGCACTGCAATATCTTCCTTACAGCCGGTATCATCCACCTTTTAATTTTTATATCCTCTGCGACGTGAAGAAAGAGATATTTGGACGTTGGTTTCAGTTGAGCAAGGAAGTGCAGGGCTGGGTGCTGTTATGGAACCGTCTGCGTCCAACAGCGTTCCACGGAACGGGAATTGATCGCCTCGTCTTCAAGTGAGATAAATGTCTTCACGTGTATGTTGATTATCCTAGAATGGTGCCATTCCGTGGTCCTGTCTTCGGTTTTCATTTGACTGCTCTTCATACAATGCTGGTGCAGCTACAAGCGTTCCGGAGCTTACCGATCAGTGCACACTGTTAAACATTTGTTTACAAATGTGGCAGTATACATGTGAAGTGCTACGACAGAAAAAGGAACCTGTGACCACTGGAGGCAGTGCCACAAGTTCCTCCAAATGTCGTAACACAACATACACACATATGTAATACTAACTAATGTAAATCCACCCGATGATGGAGATTTAAACCTTCGAAACGCGTCGTGGAAAAAATAAAACGGTGACTGGTAACAGTAAACTTGTTGTTTCATTTAAAGTGAGATTTTCATTGATTTGAAATACTGGGTTGTTATAAAAAATGGAAAACGCAATCAGTGCTGTCTTAATAGCAATGCTGACCACTGGAAACTAGCAAGAAACACATGATATGACTCTATATGGCATTGCTGCGTCAGTAATGTACCGTGGGGCATGGCCTGCTAGAGGGTATGCTAGTACGTGCACAGTGCAAGACTTGACGCCACCTGACCTTTACGTTAGTTGCCCGCTATCGTCCTCGGACATCTGCTGCAGAATTGCATCATTCCTTTTTGGAACTATTTTACTAAGTGCGATAGCAATGAAGTAAAAGATTCCATTTGCTTTAAAAGATTAAAAACGGAAGGAGGCTCAACAAACCTGCTACATCATATAAGAAGAAACCGTCCACAGTGTTCCTTGGGGAAGAAGACAAATTTGATTGATATACACGTAATTTTATTGAAATGCTATTAACCTATTAACTTGGGATAATAATTGAATCTTAAATCGTGTGATTCCTTCAGCGTGAACAAGTGATAACTTCCAAATGTGACGATGCAGGAAAGTAGCAACCTGTGGGCTTCCGCTCCCGCCATCGCCACGATAATCTTCTTCACCTCCACCTCTTTGCTGGAAACAATGAGAATGAGTTCTGTCACAGCCTCAGACCCTTATAGATCGAGGTCTCATACTCCTTCATGTTTATGAGAATTTTACAATCTTCGTTTCTTACTGGAAATAACAGCAACAAAAACCTAAAATCGATTATTTCAGAAACCGATTATTTTGTGCAGTATTAGGAGCCAGGATACGTTGGAGACTTATAAGACCGGTACAACCGAAGACTGGTTGTTTCAGCGATAGCTGTCATCCCCATAGTTTCACTCCGAAATTTAACCCACTTTACAAGATTAATGTTGCTTTGGAATACTGTCTTACGAGTCAAAGATTTATATTTTGCTGTGTGGGGAATTACATCATCTTACGGATCAAAGATTTATGTTTTGCTGTGTGGGGAATTTCTTTCTTGCTAAGAAAATACACCCTTCGAAGGCATTACTAGGCAATTTACCACATTTTGTTTAATTATATTTGCATGAGGTGGGGCTTATTATCCCTGTAATTTAAAGTTTTCGAATGCAATTGATTTTGCATGTTTTCCTAACTTGACGTGCTTTTCTAGTTTTTCCGCACTTACAGTACCTTTTCTAAATTTAGTTATCACTCTCCCAATTTTTATAGAGTTTCGATATCATTTTTAAATGCATTTCACACAATTTGAAAAAAGCCTCACCCCCACTGCGGTCAAAGTACAACTAATGGTACCGACACTCCCATTTTTGCTAGTACTTCGTTTCACGTTCAACTCTTTGCTTAGGTTGACGACTTATGGGGAGCCTGAACGATTCATCTCGTCCATGTTAATTTTAGCAAATAGAAGGAACATTTTTTCTAAAACCATTAAACATATTGCTCTGAAATTTGTACTACATGTTGAGTGACCTTTCTCTACAAAGTTATAATGCCATGTTAAGAAATATTTATTGGTTTATGTTTTACAATTTTTTTAAAGAGATGGTTATTTTTTCCACTAAAATTTTGCACTTTTTCTTCTATAACTCTTGAATTAGACAATATTTTTTTACAATTTGTAATAAAAATGAAGGAAAAGAAGTAAACAATATTGTGTATAAATTTCACAGATATACTGTTAGTAGTTTGAGAAAATGTTCCTCAAAGATGAAAATTTTAAAGTTACGGGAAATGGCTTCCAAAGTTTTTTTAATACATTCCTGCCCCATATGATGGATTATCAGCGTACTCTTCTTTTCCCAGTGTTAGTTTTCGTTTCATTGGTCTTTTCATCCCTTTTTCTGCATGTTGTAGGCTTTTGTCACTTCTTCCTGAACCTCTTAGTCTTCCTTCATCAATTAAGCGCATTGTGGAAATGGCGTTGCGTCCTGGTTGGAAACCTAAACGTTTCAGCACATCAAATTTGATAATGTTTCCTTCATTGTATGTTGCCACTGCCTCATACGCTCCAAAGTGCAATGTTTTTATCTGTACAAACACTCTTTTGGGAATCCTAATTCAAATTAAATTATTTACACTTTCATTTGGATTTTGTGTTTTCCCATGTAATCACTTATCCAATAAACTTGGCTGTGATAAATCTCTGAATATGGGCCTAATTACACCAATTACAGCATTTGGCAAATAGTTTTTAAGGGCATATTCCTTTCCTGATTAGTACTTACATCATGTTTCATCACTTGTGTGGCACAGTGCATGTTTTGGGTGCTCATTTGTTGATGCAGTAAGAAAAATAACGCGCATACTCCTCTCCTCATACGCGCAATTCTTCTTGTATTTTTCCTAATTGCACACCCATAATACCTCTGGAATCTATCAATTGCTTCATCTGTCAATCTTCCTCTTCCTTCAAGGGTCTTACCATCACGAAGCTTCTGGGATCCTAACGTCTGCTTTAGGTTGCACAAGCAAGCTCCCATGCGCTTCTGCACAAGCCCAATGCTCTCCTGTTTTCTAATGTGAATTTCATTGCCGTAAGGTTTGAGTTCCTCTACAGCTTTATATCCCTTAGAATCACCATCTCCTATATAGTTAGTGTATCGTACATTATACCACTCCTGTGATCTGGAAAAAATTGCTTTCACTCCCTCTACTTCCATCGCTCCACTCGTGCCGTGAAAATTTGCTTCACAACTTTCACTATGTTCATCCTTGTTATTGCCCTTACATCTACAATATTTTGAGAGAATAGCTATATCAATTACTTTACAACTGTCTCTACTAGTAGCTGTTACAACTCCATTTAAAGATTTATGACCTCTACGTTGGCATGATCCATCTAAAGCAACAGTTAAATCTCTACAAATCCTCATTATCTGTCACAGCTTCTTCAACTGCTTTCTTCATTGTTATTTGAGCAATATCTTCAGTAGAGGTTCCCACCAATTCATTATAAAATCCAAACTTGGCTGGTGGTTTTGGCAAGTTCAAAATTCCACATAACATTGTCCCTGCAGCACTGCCCTTGCCAGTGCAACGCAAGCCATACACTAGCCTAACATTTATATCATACACTTCTTTCCACTATTATCACTACGAGGAATTCTGTTAGAATTAGAAAACGAAACTTCTGCAGCACATTTGTTACACTTCAATAACATTTTACATGCCAAACCAATGTGTTATTTTCAATTCCAGTCCTCTTTTTTTGCAAACTTGGCATAATACGTTATGTTTCAAAATATTGGAGAGCAGGGAAATGTTAATTATTTAATTCACATCATTACTGTCACTTTCATGGTTTTCAAATTTTTCTTTGCTTTCACAAAATTTCTTGCTGGAAGAAGTTCTATCACATTCATTTGGAGTAGTCGATGAAGCAGTCTGAGCAGCATCTCTCTTCGAAACAACAGAAGATTTCTTCTTCCACTCATTTTGCCTTTTCTTAAACACTCGATTGCTGAAACGGGGCATTTTGACACTCACAAACCAAACACGTAAAACAGGTACGAGCAAAATTCTTCAAATACGCAAAGTTGAACAGCTAAACAACACAAAGCAAACTCCACAAGTCAACACACACGATACAGCGTTTATGTTTACCGATATGAACAGTCACTTGTCACAGAGATAAAGCCATACAACGTTGGAAGACAAAACACTAATTCCGTAAAGATACCCTGCTTGAAGGCAGCGAGCGGCGCCGTCAGAGGTAACACTGGCAAGTCGCTACAACCGTTTACGCGGCGCGTCAACTTTGCAGCGATAAAAAACACACTTAAAATTCACTTATAAGGGTGAAACGTGATTTGTTTTATTCAGAAAACTCCAAATGATTTTGTAATGAAAAACCACAAAACGTTAATTTTATCATTTTCATCGTTACGGCTCCCCTTAAGGATCAGAAATACAGCATTTTACGTTCGAAGATTGAGGAAGCGTAACACATTCATTATCATTTACAACTCATGTATGGCTTTTGCAATGCGCTGTCTCTTATTAGCAAAGAAAGCAAATATAAAGTTTGTTCAAAAATGATTCAAATGGCTCTGAGCACTATGGGACTTAACATCTGAAGTCATCAGTCCTCTAGAACTTAGAACTACTTAAACCTAGCTAACCTAAGGACATCACACACATCCATGCCCGAGGCAGGATTCGAACCTGCGACCGTAGCGGTCACGCGGTTCCAGACTGATGTGCGTAGAACCGCTCGGTCACAACGGCCGGCTATAAAGTTTGTTTCGACATTGTATTACGGCGCTAACACTTCTTTTTATGTAACGAATTGAGGAAGACGGCACGAACGTTGCATAATCACATCACTCCTCCATAGAAACTTCTGACTGGCTAAGTGTTAAATAGCTGCATACGAGAAGTTGAAATGTATTACAACAAAGGAAGCTTACTATTGTCGTAGGGTGTAGCAGGCATCGGCCTTTGTATTTAAATAGATCATTTTTGTGCGTATCAGCATATGCAGTACATGTCTATTATTGATTCAGATCTTCGTAAGCAGCAACTGCATGGACAGTTGAAATTCGTCAAAACAATACGAGCTTATTAGTTATTACAGCACACCAGCCTAGACGATAATTTAAGTCCAAGGTCTCTTAATGTTAAATCCAAATTAGATATGAATTGCTCGGAGATAGGGGAATTTTAATAACCCCGGGAGGGGAGGGGGAGGGGACAGGATATTTTCCCCCTTGGCTAACCCTGAAATCATCACTGTCAGGATATGACTACAATGGTTAACAGGGACTGAATGTATGTAAAATGAGATAACTTACGGTATTTACCTACAGGCCAACAAAATGTGAAAACCTGTAAACAAAAAGACTGAAGTAGGTTCCTTTACCAACATATCAGTGTGCTGACTTTGATTTAGATTATGATCGAAAATAAGAACTGAAACTGGAGAGTTCTTCAGAGTAATTTTATGTGTTGGTGCGCAATGCTGCAGAAACTGACAGAAATCCGTGTGAGACCCTCCTTATCAGTAGTTTGTGACCGTATATCTCACTTTGTGCATAAAATCTTACTGTTTAACAGGCAAACTGGGTAGAAACTAAAGTCATTTAGAGTCCAGCTTATGAAATTATTTATTATCCCATTAACCAGTTTTCTAGCTATTGAATGATCGTTATGAGATGATTGAATATCCCAGGGACTTTCTTATGTAGACCACGTGCACTACTCGTTCGGGTTATGACGCTGGTAACTTAATTACGATTGGAGACTTAATTAATTGGCTGGGAGACTTAATTACGGTTATCTTCACCAACGCCTAGTAATTAGCTCCACGTCACTAAAATAAAATTGCAGCATCTAATTAAGAGTCTAAAGTGGCCCAAACCTGATTACCTGTATAAGAAATTATGTCAAAACATGGGGAAGCGATTGGTTGCTAAAATACTCAAATAAATCAGTATTATGCAAATGTCACTGTGTTCAGCGTCTACTTGTGAATAAAGTCTGTCTTCTTAGTTGTTTATTCGTCCACAATTAATTCTAAAATATAACTATAATAATAGAGAAGTCAGTCTAATAAGAAAAGAACACATTTAAAAATGACAAAATGCAGTCTTATGCATACAGGTGTAGTTAGTTCGAAAACTGTCCCCCTATTTACTTAGTTTCCATCGCGAATCATTACACACGTTGCACTCATTGCAAACTCCACGTTCACCTGCTCTCGGCCGATATGCACCACTGCCTCTCAGTACGATATTTGTGCGTTGCCATCTGTCTGAACAACTGAATCCATAATGAAGGAGACATTGAACTGGGGAACATGAAAAGTAGTAAGCGTTTTCCATCACAGATTGCCAATGGCGGGTGTGTATGCAAACGAACGCAAGCGACAATTTAGTGTGACTGTTATGCAATTCCAAGGCCATAAACATGGCATACATACGTGATGCAGAAATCGATGGGTCTCAATGTACGAGGCTTCGTGCGTGTAGTTCGCACGCATCCAGAACGATGATAAGCGGAGGTGGCACCAGAATATGAAATAGTTAACCAAAATGCTCACAAGGAACCAATTGAGTGCCAGGTCGCAAGTTCAGTCTTTAGTAAAGCTCATTTGAAAGAGTGGTGTTAATAACTATGACAGGAAAAATATTAGCTGCTAATGACTCACCGAGTGCACCAAGAGGGCGACAGAAATAACTGTGCAGGAGGGGCACAGATCGACCTTCTATGAGGTATGTTTTGCACTTCACAATACTGACATCGTCGACGTTCAAGAAATGTTCGAAACAAACCGTTAACTTGCACCACGAAAAATGGCACGTCACAGTGTTCACAAAGGTCACCACCTTCAAGATCGAAGGCGAACTCCTTGGGAGTTATCAACTGCGCAGAACGTTCATCTAAGTTTCCACTCTTAAAGAATACATATAAAATCATGTTGGTGTAACGGGGTGATGAGAGCTGATGGAATGTGATGACATGCAGCCTAAAGCTAAACAGCGTCTCGTGGAGCTTATAGTGAAACTGGCTATCCTTTAAGGCGTAACTGCAGATAGTGTGATTATATGTTTGACAGGCAGGAGAAAAACTGATATACAGAGGCTGAATTTCTGCAGTGGTATGAACTGATTTTTATACACAGGCCAGGGGTCAATCAAAAAGTTCTTTTGACCAGCTATTGGCCAAAAGCAGCACTCATACAATAGTTGTAGTTCTCTCACATCCTTTTACCGACTCCTGCTTGCTGTGACGTAAATGTTTCCTACTACACTTGCCAGATTATGCGGATCTTAAGGAGCAGAGCACCTCCAACTTCTCGCAGCACAGTAAATAACTTTCCAGTCAATTTATCATCCACATTAACACTCAGCATAATTGTATAGGAATGCGTTAAAGCCTTGATGTTACTTGGCCTTGATACAATTTACTTGGTACCTCTAATTTCCTGAGTTACTTTCACATGCATTTTCTCTTCGAATCCTGACTGGCTGGAGTAGAAAACAAATTCCATATTGAGCAATGGGATAAGTTCGTATACCTTGTGTACAGATTTTTTGCCCTATTCCGCAGTTTTCTGTGCACCGTCAACTTGATAATTGGTTTAAAATTTCGTTACCTTACGTCTTCTAATTTCGTAGCACTGTTTCAAGTTAGGCGACCATCCAGTGCTTTTCTTGAAATCACTGTAATCTATGTGATGTGTGTAACGTAGTAGTAGGTCACTATCATGCGCAACCCGTAAATTGTGTCGAGCATCTTTCAAAAGGGCAAGCACTTGTTTTATAACAACTGCACCTTCTCCTCCCTTGAATATCCGGAGATTTTCTTATGCACTACACTGTCGTTTCACTGCGAACTTACACGAAACTTGTTCATAATTGTTTCTGCTCTATGCTGAGAATGATGTTCCATGAACGTAATTAGGTTTAGAACCCGCTCCTTGGACGACGATTGTCCTTTACTTCGTTTCATTTGACACAGGATTTGTGTCTCTCTGCCCGAAAAGGATGATGAACTACATGGATCGACACTTGTTTCAGTATCACTTTCACTTTTTAAGCACATGTCGTCATCATTGTACTCCTCATGTACATTGCCCGAACAGCCGAGCGTATACGACACCACACATTCAAGTGACTAATCTTACAGAAAAGCTAATATACCTACCACTTCCTCCTCACTCTGTAAAATTTCTTGGGTTCTTTCCTGACGAAATGTCAGCTTCGGCATCCGTTGCTGTAGATATAATGCAATGCTTGCTTTGTTTATAGTTCCCATTGCTCTGTTTTGTATCAACACCACTGGCATTGAAGCACTGTTGTGAGTTAATCGTCGACTAAGCACTTCAACTGAGCTCCGCAGCCTGATGCTGTGTTGTTAAAAATAAGGGAACTAGTCTCTTACTGAAATATTAAAAATGAGCCATGAAGGTCGGTGTAGTCGATCTGTCACAAGCACCAAATATGTTGACCGTACAGAAAGTATAGGCAAAGATTAAACTGTTCGTAAATGGTTCGCTGGAGACGTGTGTGCCGAGTAAGTAGATTACGGGCACAAAAACCCATTGTGCGCCGGCCTTTGTGGCTGAGCGATTCTAGGTGCTTCAGTCTGGAACCGCGCTGCTGCTACGGTCGCAGGTTAGGTTAGGTAGGTTTAAATAGTTCTAAGTCTAGGAGACTGATGACCTGATGTTAAGTACCATGGTGCTTAGAGCCATTTGAACCCATTGTTGTTTAATAACACATATCGGAAAATGCCGGAAAACGAATGATTGTTGACTACGTCTATCGGTTAAAAAATGAAAGCAGAAAAAATTACCTGTGATAATTTGTTTTTAGCATATTTCACAGAGGAAGCCATAAGTGGGTGCTTGTGCCCCTTAATGTATACATTCCTGCAGGCTCTCTCTCACAAGGAACCGAGTAATGGGGTACAGCGGTCAGCGCACTGAACTCGCATTCTGGAGGACAACGGTTCAAATCCCAATCCGGTCATCCATATTTAGGCTTTCCGTGACTTCCCTAAATCGCTTAATGAAAATGCCTAGACGGCTCTTTTGAAAAGAGCACGGTCCAGTTTCTTCTCCATCTTTTCGCAATCCAAGATTGCGCTCCGTTTTTAATGACTGAACTGCCCGTCGGACGTTAAACTGTAAGCTACCTACCTCCTTCTTTCTCCCTCACGACGGACTGTAAGGAAAGCAACATGTAGATGAATGAACGACTGGACGCCAAAAAGAAATACACCCAGCATGTGAAATTCCTTCTTTTCCATTCCTGAAGATGCATCACAGCAAGCGATAGTTGAATGAGGTACTGAACGGGACTTAGTCTGCATTGTACCAAATATTTTGACCTGGTACAGGTGCTATTGGAATTCCCCTTAATTTCCTCAGTAAAATAAGTGGTGCATATGAGGCTCATACAAGGAAGGAAATTTTTACGGCACTGAGTGTTTCCTTGTAGTCGTGTTCCTCACAAGGTAGATTCTACAGGCAAGTAGAGACTCTGAAGGATGAACTAGGCTTCCAGGTCGCCACCCTTATATCTACATCTAATTCCGTATTTTGCAGAACTCTGGGCAGTGCATGACAATCGGTGCTTCACTTTGTTCCAAATACGTAAAGAACATGCAAAACAAAGAAACATAAATCAGTACAAAAGATTTTTTTGAGACTAATGATGAGGAGTTTTATATATATCTGTTGTTCTCTAGTTAGCAATATTCAGCTAATTAGTAGTTCATGAACTCTTCAACTTGCTATGTGAGAGCTTTCTTGAAATTGATAACTGATCACTTGGGGCCTTATGCGTTTTGATTTTGCTCCTGAACATTGGTGCTCCAGACTTTTTTTCTTTTGTTTTTCTGTTTTGTACGTTCTTGACACTTCTAATGCATTTTTCGGTTCCATTGGAAATCTAGAAGTTAGATCATACTTTATTTCTTCAACACTTATTTTTAAAAAAATTGTCTTTGTTTCGTTCATATATTCCTGTGCATCCAGGAGCACTACTTGTTACTCTCTGATTTTGTACCCATAGTCCCTTCTTTGCTGTAGTTTTTCCGTAATGGACTTCATTGGTAGTGTATCTTCGTTACCTTACTATTTGTGTCTATGACTTTCTTGCTTTCAGTGAAGCAATATACTTGTTTTACTATCAGTAATGTTATTAGTCTTGTATTTACATTATTATTTTTCATTCTTTTTCTACAAGATGTTCTGTTTCTATTATGATCTTCCTAATGATTGTATTTGTTAATTGTTAGAGAAAAATCCTGAATATAACAATAACAAGAACAAATTATGTTTCTGCTTCACTCACTTGTCTGTAAGGCTCGTTATTCTTGGCGAAGACGTATGTTGGAATTGTTGAACGTGTATGTGTTGTTTTCTCATAAGCACATTTAAAATTCTTTTATTTTAGTATTGTGCTATGTTGCTGATATTTTCTTTTTTATCTGTACCAATTTATCTAAAATCTGTCACAAGACTGTATGATTGTTCATGTAAGTTGCTATTTGCAGGTGCAGATTTTCTTAAGTTTAGTTCAGGTTCCTTTGCATAATGGTGCCTAATTTAATTATTGAACCACGACCACTGTGCACCTAATTTAGCACTGTGTGCTGCTCTTGAGTCGCAACTTGCCATTATGTAAATTATTACACTTTTGTCGAAATTTAAATTATTTCTTCTCGTATGGAATCAGATGATGATCAACTCCCGCGTGTTATAGGTTTGTAATAGCAGTAAAGGTTTCAGGAATTACTGCAACCAATCGCCGTTTTTTCTTCAACTTTTTATATATTTATGACAGGTTTCGAATCGCCTGGCGATTCATGATCAGATGATATAGTTTAGTTGGGAGTATTGTGGGGGTCGTGAATTGTTTTTATTCTTCTGGCACGACCCCCACAATACTCCAAACTAAATTGTATCATCTGATCATGAATCGCCAGGCGATTCGAAACCGGTCATGAATAAATAAAAATTGAGGAAAACACGGCGATTGGTTGTAGTAATTCCTGAAAGCTTTAACGAGACAGTCGTAGTGTTCCAAATCCAGAATGGATAAAATTTGTAATAGCAATGCTTGACAGACAGTACCAATATTGTTAGTATTCACATCTTTGCTTCCTCGGTTGCTAGTTCAGTTATGTTTGATACGAACAAATGTTATCCGTCCCAGTGGGATATAACCTCAAGCTTTCGCAAAATCGAAATAAATGAAAAACGATGTTAGCTACTTATAATGTTAATTGTATATTTCTAGTGCAGAACATTATGCAGTATCATCTTCCACTCTAAAATTATTTTCTCGAGTGAATCATTATTGAAAAACATTTAAAAATGCCAGGTGCTTCGTTTATGGAACCCACCGATTCTGGAACATTGTTTGTAATAACAGATTCTCCTTCCTCCCGCCCTCCCAAATATTAAAAATAACACCACCATGAAAATTCAGTGCATTTCACTTGTATTATAGCGGCTGAACAGCAGAAAGTTATAGTATATGGCAAGAAAAGAAGCCGTTTTACATTTTGCTCACAAATGCTTCCAAATATTGTAAAACAAAAGAAGGTTATTGATTTAGTTGTGGAAACAATTATAATTTCTCTAAAACATGAAAAAACGGAAAAAGCTAACTAGAACACAATGCTGGCGGCTGTCTGCGATGGCTACAAGGTCAACATGCGTATATTTAGACATATACTGCTCACAGTCTGAACCGAAAATAGAAAATTATGTAAAATAAGTGAATTTATATAGAATAAGTGAATAATATCTCTCACATACTGTTTAACCATTTATGCACACAGGTATGGATAACGAACTAACACAGGATATAATGTTAATATGTCTGACACCTTAAGTACATATGCAATTTCCGACAAAATGGTTCAAATGGCTCTGAGTACTATGGGACTTAACTTCTGAAGTCATCAGTCCCCTAGAACTTAGAACTACTTAAACCTAACTAACCTAAGGACATCACACATATCCACGCCGGAGGCAGGATTCGAACCTGCGATCGTAGCGGTCGCGCTGTTCCAGACTGTAGCGCCTAGAACCGCTCGGCCACGGCGGCCGGCCGATTTCCAACACAAATAGACGAAAATGACATTATGTGCCGCTCTTCGTTGTTGCAGAAAGCTCTCTGCCTGGCATATTTGTAAGAAAGAGGCATGACTTACGGAGCTGAGAAATAGTGATCTGCTATCAGGAGAACCATATATGTGTTTCGGTTCATTAGCTCTCTGACTTGCGTATTCCCAGAAAAGTGTAATGGCTTAGGAGGAACGAGAGAGAGGCGAGGCACTTAGGAGAGATGGGTTTGGGACGAGGTAGCGGATAGGTGTGGTGCAGGAGTAATTGGCTCAGGAGAGGGATGGTGTGCAATGACATCATGTGCTTGGCCTTGTGACTGCATGTAGGGAACCTGACGGTCAAAGGCCATATTTTATCTAAATGAGCCATTGCATTCGTACTGTTCAGCACATGTATGCAACATTAATAGATAAGATGTACGTGACTTTTGTAGACTGACAGCATTTTCCGAGAATCCTGCCAATGAACTAAAGTGTGTAACTTGTCTTACCTATGGCTGGGCAGTACATGCTGTAATGTCCATTCATTTATATGATCTGACTGATACCAGACGTGACTAATCGATATGGTAGTCATTGGATACTACTTTCCTGCTTTTGTGAAATGTGCAGTTTTAAATTTGTGCACATTTAAAGCTAGAGGCCACCCTTTGTACCAGTTTGAAGTCTTATCAAGACGTACTGGATACTTGAGCAGTTTTCTTCAGGCTTGACTATAGAAGAAGGATTGACCTGCAAAAAGTCTTAGGTTACTATAAAAATTGCTTGTGAGATCCTTTACGTACAACACGAACAGCAAGGGCCCCAACGCAGTTTGGTACTATATGCACGGAAATGCTAACCTGGAGGACGCCGACAAGGGCTGCGAGATATGCAGCCTGAGGCCGGCCCATTCAGGATGTTGCGTTCGGAAGTCGCTGTTGGGAGTTAACGGCATCGACCTTCCGCTGGGAGATTAGTACGGTATCGACCCTCGTGGCAGTTGTCGGCGTGCTATGAGATTGCGTGGCGTCGGCGCAGCAAGGGTGTGAGAGGAACAGAAGGATGAGGAGAGAATCTGGTACACGGTACGACGCATGCATTGCATTACCTTCGAAGATATGTTCTATTCAGTCCGATAATCGGGTGGGTTTGGTAGGTGGAGCATTGCAAGCACTATGGAGCCGCAGAGCACAAGGAAGGCGCTACAACTTGTCGAACTCTACGTCTAAGTGTCGAATCATGAAAGGCACAAAATGTGATGGGGAAATCCATCGAGCCATACTGCGATTAGTGGTTTTGCTCCTCGCGTCTGATCAATTTGTATAGCTCACTGCGGACGCCTCAAACTATTTTGCTATTGCTTGACAACACGACACTATATCCGTATTTATTGCATGACCACGTCTTTATTGAAAGATATCTTGCTGTACACCATCACATGCAGTACAAATATTTAACTGCCAAACTGTTTTTAGGGTAAATCATCAGTGATCTCGTCCGCCCCCGGTAACTGAGTGGTCGGCGCGACAGAATGTCAATGCTAATGTCCCGGATTCGATTCCCGGCTGGGTCGGAGATTTTCTCCGCTCAGGGACTGGGTGTTGTGTTGTCCTAATCATAATCATTTCATCCCCATCGACGCTTAAGTCGCCGAAGTGACGTTAAATCGAAAGACTTGCACCCGGTGAACTTTCAACCCAACGGGAGGCTCTAGTCACACGACATTTACATTTATTTATCAGTGATATCTAATACAAACGACAAACAATAATCAGACGTCTACATATCGATGTGTGTAGCTACCGAGGTGGCTTAGTAGTTAGCACAATGAACTCACATTCAGGAGGATGACAGTATAAATCTGTCGCCGTGCATCCAGATTTACCTTTTCTGTGATTTGCCTAAGTCGCTTAATGCAAATGCCGGGATGGTTCCTTTGAAATGGCACCACTGTTTTCCTTGCACATCCTTAATTCAGCAATACAACCTTGTCCTCTGCCTCTGATGATAATATTCGCGTTGTTAAAACTGAAGCGGATCTAGAAAACAAAATCCCCTGGATCTTTAAAATCCACTCTTAACTATGTCTGTGTGAGCAGGATAAGGTCTGTTACCAGACTTTCCTCAGTGACATCTAGGCTGTTGTGTGGCAATTTAAATACCACAAAGACGTCATTCGATATAGACGTACGAAATTTGTAAGTAATCTTATATTTCTACTGCAATATGTACAAAACGTTCTTTTACTGCGGTTACAAAAGTCATGACAAAAGCAGTGTCGTATCTGAACTCCTTTTGCCCGGCGCAGTGCACAAACTCGACATGGTATGGACTCAAAAAGCCACTGGAAGTCCCTGCAGTGCTATTGAGCCATGATGCCTCTATAGCCACCCGCAAATGCGGAAGTATTACTGGTGCAGAATTTTGTGCACGGACTAAAATCTAAATTACGTCCTATAAATGTTCGGTGGAATTAATGTTGGGCGATCAGGTTGACCAAATCAGTCATTAGAATTGTCCAGAATGTTCTTCAAATCAATCGCTAACAGCTGTGGCCTGTGACATGCCATGTTTGTTTGGGGACATGAAATCCGTGATTGGATGAAAATCGTTTCCAAGTAGCCAAACATAATCATTTCCAGTCAACGATCGGTTTAGTTGGGCGAGAGGACCCAGTCCATTCCACGTGAACACAGCGTACATCAGATCACTATGGAGTCACCACCAGCTTGCACTGTGCGTTGTTGACAACTTGGGTCCATGGCTTCGTGGGGAGTGTGCCACAGCCGGCCGTGGTGGCCGAGCGGTTCTAGGCGATTCAGTCCGGAACCGCGCGACTGCTACGGTCGCAGGTTCGAATCCTGCCTCGGGCATGGATGTGTGTGATGTCCTTAGGTTAGTTAGGTTTAACTAGTTCTAAGTTCTAGGGGACTGATGACCTCAGCTGTTAAGTCCCATAGTGCTCAGAGCCATTTTTTGAGCCAGTGTGCCACATTCGTAATCTACCGCTGCTCTGGGTAGCCGCGGTCTGAGGCGTATTGTCGCGGTCCGCCGTCGGAGGTTCGAGTCCTCCCTCGGGCATGGGTGTGCGTGTTGTCCTTAGCGTAAGTTAGTTTGTTAGCGCGTAAGCTTAGGTACCGATGACCTCAGAAGTTTGGTCCCAACTTACCACAAATTTCCACTTTTTCGAAATCTACCATCAGCTCTTATCTATTCAAATCGGGGCTCATCTGACCAAGCCACGGTTTTCCAGTCGTCTGGTGTCAAACAGTTATGGTCACGAGCCGAGAAGAGGCGCTGCAGGCGATTTCTAACTGTTAGCAAACCCACTTGCGTCGGTCGTCTGCTGCCATAGCCCATAGGTGCCATATATCGCCGCACTGTCCTAAAGAATATGTTCGTCGTACGTCCATCCTGCGGTTATTTGAAGCAGTATTGCTTGACTGTTACCACTGACAACTCTACGCAAACGGAACTGCTCTCTGTCGTTACGTGAAGGCCGTCGACCACTGCGTTGTCCGTGGTGAGAGGTAATGCCTGAAATGTGGTATTCTTGGCACACTATTGATGCTGTGGATCTCGAAATATTGAATCCCTGACGATTTCCGAAATGGATTGTCCCATGCGTGTAGCTCCAACTACAGTTATGCGTTAAAAGTCTGTTGATTGCCGTCGTGTTGCCACAATCACATCGGAGACCTATTCACATGAATCACTTGAGAACAAATGATAGCTCCATCAATGTACTGCACTTTTATACCTTGTATACGCGATTCTATCGCCATATCGCTGTTCCACGACTTCTATTACCTCGCCGTGTTTTATAAACATCAAGACGTAAATTTTTATTGTTTGTCCTCTGTTTCAAATTCCGATGATAGTGACCTATATGCTCGAATACTGGCCTGACAATTAAATATTTTACATGCAGCTCATGGCTTAAAGCGATATATCTTTTTAGAGTTAGTTACAAAAACCGGAGCACCAAGCTTACAATGTTTTCCGTACTCATTTTTTCAAGTAAATGAAGCATGTGGCATGAACTCAGAATTTTTACATTCTTTTTTTTTCACGCCACCTGCGGTAAGGCTAGACTTAAAGCTGTATCTCCATTTTTTGTAACACTTCTACACAGCTAAGTCCAATACGCAATTTCCTCTCACTTTTCTCAGTTGCTCTTCACGACCTCGTGGTCACTATGTTTAACTGAAAGACAATGCAATAAGCATACATTACATATTTTTGGAGTATATTGCACTGTTTGTTCTCTGACGATTCACTGTATGCATACTTACCTATTCATACATCTTTTTGTATTGCACTCGTGAGTTGCGTGGCGAAGTGTTACCAGCTACACAACAGAGTCGAGAATGTTGCAATGATCTCTCTTCACACTGTAGAGAATAGTTGACTACTCACAAATGCAGGATTTCGTGGTCACCAATCGCGACTACGATAGAAAATAAAACCAGTAAGCGGATAATATGAGGACATAAACACATTTTATAAATGTCTCTGCAGCAAAGCACCGATACACCAAAAAGTCCATTTTTTGTCAGTTGCTTCCTTCTCTAAACATTTCGTTTGCTTTTGAGAGTGTGGAAGCACGACGATGGAAGACAATTGTTCGTGCGCCTGTCCTTGAGACTGAGAGCACGACTGTCTGAACTGGCGGAATTAGCGACCGAGAGAGAACCAGCAACCTGCCCGCATGAGAGTAGCGCTGCCCTGGCGCGAGGTCAGGTGGGGTCAGCGCCCACGGAGACTTCTGCGTAGCCTCTTTCCGACCAGATAAGAATGGAGCTCGTTGCTCCGCTAAGCTCGCCCGTATTCGTCTGAGCGTACCCCCAGGGCTCCCTGGCGATCGCATCAGCAATGGCAGGAGCCGAGCACTTTCTGATCCCGTAGTCACTGCGTCCTGCCGGCGGCGAAGCTCCGACCTCCTCCTTTATTCTCCTCCTGCTCGCTTGGGAGCATGCTTTCCTACAGCAGAGGTTGCAGAAGTTAACCAGTGCTGACGACAGTGGAGATAATGCAAGGGAATGGCACCCTATCGTCTAAAAAACGTCAAATGTCTTGTGACATGATATGTCAAAAAGTGAGAAATAAAATACATTGGAAAAATATTTTACACGCCTCTGAATGATGCTCGATGTGATGTTCAGCTGCTGAGATGCTTACACGTTATTGTCACGAGAAAACAACCGAGTAAAATTTCATCAAACAAGCATCCTCTAGTACTCCTTGAAAGTCTAAGATTCTAAGTTGAACATTGAACCTTAGATTCTCAATCGACAGCACATCTGCTATGCATCATTTCATATACCATTCAAAGGCGGGTCAACTGTTTCTCTAATCTAGTTCGTTTCTTACTTTGTAGGCACTTTCACAAAATATTCGACCTTCTTTGTTTAATTTTATATTTTGTTCAAAAGGAATAAATGTCTTTAAATATAAGTCAGTATCTACATTATTATTATTATTATTATTAAGAATATGTAAAGCAAGAGAATGCAGAATAGATGCAGTTTATGCTGTTATTTGATATATTTAACACTTCATTAGCATAGCTACCAGCAGCTATTCGTGAAATATTTCAGGGTTTCCTCAAATCACTAATTAAGTTTTCCTTAATTACGCTGTGTACTATCAAGCTATTTAAAGCTATTTTGGAAAACAAGATCTCACGCTGAGCAATTTGAGGCCCCATTTGTCCTTTCTCACTCTTCGTTTGTCAATGAAAATTCAGAGAAGAACTGATTGTGTACTATCTAGGGAGTCTTGTTTTGCATTGGGAAAAGATTCTATAATAGTACCCCATTAGGATCTCTGTGAGGGGACTGCCATAGGGGAGATGACAGTGAGAAAATGATTGAATAACCAACGAAAGAATAACGTTCTACGAGTCGGGGCGTCAAATGCCAGATGTTTTAAAGTGGTAGGGAAGTTAAAAAATCTGAAAAGGAAAATGCCAAAGCTCAATCTAGATATAGTAGGAGCCAGTAAAGTGAAATGGAAAGAATACAAGGATTTCTGGTCAGGTGAGTATAGGGTAATATCAACAGCAGCAGAAAATGGTATGACAGGAGTAGGATTAGTTATGAATAGGAAGGTAGGGCAGACAATGTGTTTCTGTGACCAGTTCAGTGAGAGAGTTGTTCTTATCAGAATCGACAGCAAGCCGACATCGACCACGATAGTTCAGGTATACATGCCAGCAACGCAAGCTGAAGTGATAAAGAAATTATATGAGGATATTGAAAGGGTAGTACAGTGCTTAAAGGGAGATAAAAATCTAATAGTCATGGAGGACTGGAATGCAGTTGTAGGGTTAGGAGTAGAAGGAAAGGTTACAGGAGAATATCGTCTTGGAACAATGAATGAGAGAGGAGAAAGACTAACTGAGCTCTATAATAAATTTTAGCTAGTAAAATCGACTACTCTTAGATTCACTTAGATTCCTAAATCAAATACGGGATTTTAAGACGTATCACAATGTAGTAGTGATTAAGAGTAGGCTGAACTTTAAAAGAGTAGTCGGGAAGAATCAATACGCAAAGAAGTGGGATAGGGAAGTACTAAGAAATGACGAGATAAGCTAGAAGTTCTCTGAGACCATAGATACAATAACAAGGAATTAGTAGGCAGTACAGTTGAAGAGTAATTGACATCTCTAAAAAGAGCCATCACAGGGGTTGGAAAGAAAAACATTGGTACAAAGAAGTTAACTGCGAAGAAACCATCGGTAACAGAAGAAATATTTCAGTTGATTGATGAAAGGAGGAACTACAAAATTTTTCAGGGAAATGCTGAAATACGGAAGTACAAGTCGCTGAGGAATGAAATAAATAAGAAGTGCAGGGAAGCTAAGAGGAAATGGCTGCATGAAAAATGTTAAGAAATGGAGAAAGAAATGATTGTCGGAAGGACTGTCTTAGCATATAAGAATGTCAAAATAACCTTTGGTAAATTAAAAGCAAGGGTGGTAACGTGAAGAGTGGAACGGGGATTAGACTGTTAAATGCAGAGGAGAGAGCGGATAGATGCAAAGAGTACTTTGAAGGCTTCTATGTAGGGGAAGATTTGACCGATGTCATAGAAGAAGAAACAGGAGTCGATTTAAACGATACAAGGGATCCAGTATTAGAATCAGAATTCAAGAGATCTCTGGAGAACTTAAAATCAAATACAGCAGGAGGGATGGATAACATTCCATCAAAATTTCTAAATCATTGGGGGGAGGGGGGGGGGGGAAGAGCAACAAAACGACTATTCACGTTAGTGTGTAGAATGCACGAGTCTGGCGACATACGATCTGACTTTCGGAAAAATATCATCCACACAGTTTCGAAAACTGCAAGAGTCGACAGTTGCGAGAATTATCGTAGAATCAACTTAATAGCTCACGCATCCAAGCTGCTGACAAAATAACATACAGAAGAATGGAAAAGAAAAGTGAGGATGTGTTAGATGACGATCAGTTTGGCTTTGTGAAAGCTAAATGCAACAGAGTGGCAATTCCGACTTAGCGGTTGATAATGGAAGGAAGCCTTAAGAAAAATCAAGACACGTTCACAGGATTAGCCGACCTAGCAAAATGTAAAGTGGTGCAAGATATTCCAAATTATGATAAAAATAGGGGTAAGTTACAGGGAGAGACGGGTAATACACAATATGTACAAGAGCCAAGAGGGAATAGTAAGAGCGGACGACCAAGAACGAAGTGTGCTCATGCATCCAAGGGGGTAATACATAGATGTAATCTTTCGCCCTACCGTTCAATCTGTACATCGAAGTAGCAGTGAAGGAAATAAAAGAAAGGTTCACGAGTGGAATTAAAACTCAAGGTGAAAGGATATCTATGATACGATTCGCTGATGGCATTGCTATCCTGAGTGAAAGTGAAGAAGAATTACACCATCTGCTGAATGGAACCAACAGTCCACTGGGTACAGAATATGGATTGAGAGTAAATCGAAGAAAGGCGGAAGTAATGAGAAGTAGCAAAAATGAGAAGAGCGAGAAACTTAACGTCAAGAATGATGGTCACGAAGTAGATGAAGTTAAGGAATTCTACTACAAAGGCAACAAAATAACCAGTGACCTACGGAGCAAGGAGGACATAAAAAGCAGACTAGCAATGGCACAAATGGCATTCATGGCCGAGGGTGTGCTAATATCAAACATAAGCCTTAATTTGAGGAAGAAATTTCTGAGACTGTATGTTTGGATCACAGCGTTGTATGGCAGGGAATCATGGACTGTGGGGAAACCAGAACAGAAGAGAATCGAAGCAGTTGAGATGTCGTGCTACAGGCAAATGTTGAAAATTAGGTGGAATGATAATGTAAGGAGTGAAGTGGGTATGAGCATAATCGGAGACGAAAAGAATGTGTGGAAAATTCTGACTAACAAGAGGCCTCCTTAGTGTAAAGTGATTTTCATTCGTTTCAAATATGTTGTAGAGGCATATACCCTGAGTACCTGGCTATCCGGCTTTTTAGCGACGGGCCTTAATTTTTGAGAAAAATGATTTTAAAGTTTATTGCGTGCTTTGTATACCCGTAACATTAAATATATTTCGAGCAAGTCGGCGTGGCGCAGCGGTAAAGGTTCGCGGCTACCGCGCCGAAGGTACCATGTTCGAAACCTGCTCGTGTACTTTTGTTTTTCAAAATCGACCAATTTTTTCAATTTTATTTCAAAGAATATCTACAAACAGTGTAAGGTGTGCGATAGTATAAAGATATAATCAGTTATTAATTTTTCCAAATATTCCTTCCGTTTGTGGTTCGCATTTGGTGTTTCAAATGTTCGTAAAACGGTCGCTTCTTGTATTATTACCTGAAATCGATTTCCGTCCTTTATCGTCCACTCTCCCGTGAATACTGTTGGCCGTAACGGGAACCTCAGCTCCTAGCTGTGGCCAATGAGGATGCGAGCTGCATTCCTTTACGTTCACATCTAACTACAGCGTCAGTTGCTCGGAAAGCGTCTCTAGTGCCGTGTGTTAGAAACATTCTTTGAAATGGAAGAACCAAGTGTTCCTGCAATACTGCAGCCAGAAGAAGATCCACAAGTAGAGGAGTTGAACGAAGAATCAGAATGCGAAATCACAAATGCCATTAAATACGCCGAAAATCTACTCCGCGATTCAGCGCACCTAATTTTGAAAGCGTCATTAGATACGCTTGGTTCGCATCGAAATTAGCGGATGAAAGAGAAATCTTTTTGAATGCAAAAGAATTGTGTTTACCGGTATCGCTCACGAAGAAACAGTCCGCCTGCAAGACGGTTGCTGTCATAAAATGCGCGTGGAGTAATCAGTTTCCACAATTGGAAACTTAAACTTCATTATATTGTCACTAACTATCGAGCAAAGAAATTTGGGTAAATTGCAACAAATGGTTCAAATGGCTCTGAGTACTATGGGACTAAACATCTGAGGTCATCAGTCCCCTAGAACTTAGTTACTTAAACCTAACTAACCTAAGGACATCACACACATCCATGCCCGAGGCAGGATTCGTACCTGCGACCGTAGCGGTCGCGCGGTTCCAGACTGATAAATTGCAAAATTACCAGAGAAAGTGGCTATTAATCAAATCTCATAACATGTTAGACAAGGAGTGGTATTTAGATGATTTCAGTAACACGGCAGTGGCACGTTAGTGGGTTTATCAGAACGCAGTGAATGGCCGAATGAAGTTCGGGATATTAAAGATAGAGCACTATATCATCTTGGAAAGATAGGGATTGAAAAAAATCCCAACCTTTATTGAAGGACCTTCCTGCCATTAACGTGAAACTAAAAACTAAATCACGAAACAAGGATGTTTACCGCACCTCTCTCACAAGAGAATAGGTACATTTTCATTGGCGCTTCTTCATATACTTCCCATTTTCTTTCTGCACTGTGTAGGTGGATTCAGCCCAAAGAAATAATCGTCATCACTTGTTTCATTTGTTTCACGTGAAGCCCACTGTTAACGCGAAATGTTCGTTTTGTTCCCTGTTACAATCAAATTTTTCAAATGAAATTTTATATGCTCTTTCAATAGAGAGTTCCCAGTGCATTATAGTGTGATATTCGTTTTAAAGTGTTTATTTTTACAGAGACAACAAAGAAAGTAGAATACCGGCAACTCCAGCAGCGACTGAGTAGCGCTACTGCATCGCAGTTTCGGATGGACAACGTAGAACGGGCTGAAATGATGCGAGAAGGAGCGACGAGGGCACCGAAGAAGGCGAGAACTTAGTGTTCTTATTGATTGCCTTACAGTGTGATCGAGTGTAGTATGCCGTTGCGTTTCAAAATCCATATTTTCACGTGATCCAACTCGGTTGGAGACACATACCGCGCATTATACTGCTGCCGTACATCAGCGTTAGTCAGACTACATACTTGAGTTTGCCTTATCGAAAAATCACATAAATTTCTACTTAATAAACATAATTTTTTTACCAATAAACAAAAGTTTTCTTTCGCAATGGAAATCAAATGAAACGCACGAAACTGAGTGATTGCCTGGTACAAGTCCAAACTGCAAATCAGAACCCGCAACACCAGTGAAAATGCATCTGAGGGCTTTTATGAGAGACATCCGGTATATGATGTATACAAAACCTGACTGCAATTGGAGGAGTTTAAGGATATGAAAAGGAAGCAGCAGATAAGATGGAGTGGGACAGGATAAGGTCCTATCCCAACATAATTCAGTCTGTGAATTGTGCTCGCAGTAAACCAAACCAAGAAGAAACGTGGAAAGTGAGAAGAAATAAGAACAGGTCAATGATGTTACAGTTCTGTCAGATATGGCAAAGGACTTGAAAGATAAGTTGAACACAACCTACAGTGTCTTTAAACGAAGTTACCAGACGAGTATGAACAAAAATAAAACAGAGGTAATGGACTGCAGTCGAAGTAATTAGGTGATACTGAGGCAATATGGTTTGCAAATGAGACGCTAAAACTACTAGATGAGGCAGCAAGCTAATTAACGATGGACGAACTGCAGGGGCTATAAATTGCAGTCTTCCATGAGGAAGTAGAAATTTGCTAACTTCAAATAGCAATTTAAGTTGAGAAAGTTTTTCCATCCTACTTTGTGTGGGTACACGATCCAGCTACATTAATATGAGCACCGTCAATATTGGACGTCAACATGCAATAGCCACACACATACGGTAGGTGGCATAACTAACAGTGGAAGGTACATAAAGCGTGTCGGAGAAGGGTAATGCAGAAAACAGTTCGGTCGTTGTCGTAATTCGGAAACTGAATGGTTTATCTGACTTCCAAAAATGCATAGTCATTGGCTCTCGGGTGACGGATGGAAGCACTGACAAAAAGGATTAGTACACCGTGCATGGCAAAATGGCGCCGGTGAACGACGGCTGCGGATATGTGTACAGGCTAATAGACGTGCAACTGTTGAGCAAGTCAGTGACAAGATGAGCCAAGGAGCTACCAAAAGTGAATCCTCAAGACCGTTCACGCACCAATGCTGACTGCTGTTCATCGACAACGAAGCACGGAATTTGCACGCCAACACTGCAACTGGACATTCACTGAGTGGCAACAGACGGGGATTTCAGAGGAATCATGTTTTATGCCCAATCGGACAGATGGCAAAGACCCTGTAAAAATTCATGGAAGGTCCCAGACCGTAGGAGGGAAAGTTATGGTCTCTGGAATGTTCTCGTTGCATTATCTGGGTGATCTCGGCATTCTAAAAGGCACGACCGACACAATCCATGGAGACCATATTCACCCCTAGATGCACTTTGTTTTTCCTCGGCACGGTGGCACCTACCAGCCGAACAAACCAACGTCTCACACATCTCGCAGTTTACGTGTGTGTTTCGAAAAGCACAGGGTGGGTTTAAAGTGCTCCTCTGGCCACCAACCCTCCGCGTTCGAGCCCAATCGAGAATCTGTGGGACCACATCGTTTGGACTATGCGAACCATGGGTCCTCATCCGAGAAATACAGCACAACCGGCCATAGCGGTGAAGTCGGCATGGTTCCACATTCCTGACGGTACCTTCGTGAACCTCAATGACTCTCTTCCTGAACGTGTCGCACCGATGCTTACTGCAAAAGTTGGATATTCAGTCTTTTGATTAGTGGTCACATTAATGTGACAGGACACTGCAGATCAGAATAATTGCACTGACGGTGACACAGAGGCTAGTGGAGCAAGGAGTTTGCTCATTTGCTCAATGGAGGTGGAGTCCACAAAGTAAACAGCTAGCCAGAAGATAAACCCAGAGCGTAGCGAAGCAATAGTTTGCAAATGCGAATAGTCCATGGAACAATCCAGAACGAAAAGCGTAACACAAGCATGGTCAGCCACTCAACTATCCATGTCGAGTGTCGAAAGCGTCAAAGAATAACGAGAGCTGCCGGACAAGTGCTCGGCACACTCACGTCACTGGAAGGGCACGTCTTATTTGCACGGCATGGAATGCGAATCACTGTTAATACTAAAGAAGCCTTATCTGAAGGTACGGGTCTGGAGCGAAGCCTTCTACAGAACTGAAGTGTAGATGAGGAACACTACAGAAGAGATAAGAGACTTGTGACGTACGCGCATGGTAACGTTGCCGGTGGTGATCCTGCCAGCGCAGGCTTTCCCTCTGGTCGTTGCTGAGCAACAATGTGAACGCTGGCCCGCTGGAGGACGCGCGCGAGCGACCGCGTTCGGGATACATTCTGACATTTTGCTGGCGATGGGGATTGACTTGTGGCAGTGCTAGCTGGCCATCCGTCTTAATGGAGGACGTGTGAGCGTTCCGTGTTGGCTGGAAGGCGACGGCCTCGCTTGTGAACAGGTATGGCCTACATCACACTAGCTCAGAACTCGAGTCTGATGTACCTCACCACTGAAAAAAGCGATCCTGGTTGGGAAACTGTTGCATGCACTGATGTGAGAAAAGTCATGGGACAGCGATATGCACATATGCACAGATGGCTTTAGTATCACGTGGACAAGGTATAAAAGGGTAGCACATTGGCGGATCATTTATTTGTACTCAGGTGATTCATGTGAAACAGTTTCCGACGTTATTATGGCCTCACGTTTAACCTAGAACCGCACGACCGCTACGGTCGCAGGTTCGAATCCTGCCTCGGGCATGGATGTGTGTGATGTCCTTAGGTTGGTTGGTTGGTTTTGGGAAGGAGACCAGACAGCGAGGTCATCGGTCTTATCGGATTAAGGAAGTCGGCCGAGCCCATTGAAAGGAACCATCCCGGCATTTGCCTGGAGCGATTTAGGGAAATCACGGAAAACCTAAATCAGGATGGCCGGACGTGGGAGATGTCCTTAGGTTAGTTACGTTTAAGCAGTTCTAAGTCCTAGGGCACTTATGACCTCAGATGTTAAGTCCCATAGTGCTCAGACCCATTTGAACCATGGCCTCACGACGGGCCCGGCCGCCGTGGCCGTGCGGTTTAGGCGCTTCAGTCTGGAACCGCGTGACCGCTACGGTCGCAGGTTCGAATCCTGCCTCGGGCATGGATGTGTGTGACGTCCTTAGGTTGGTTAGGTTTCAGTAGTTCTAAGTTCTAGGGGACTGATGACCTCAGATGTTACGTCCCACAGTGCTCAGAGCCATTTGAACCTCACGACGGGAATTAACTTACTTTGAGCACGGAATGGTAGTTCAAGCTAGACGCATGGGACATAACATTTCAGAAATCGTTAAGGAGTTCAATATGCCGGGTTTCACAGTGACAAGAGTGTGGCGGGAATACCACGTTTCAGTTATTACCTGTCACCACGGCAACGCAGTGGCCGACGGCCTTCACTTAACGACAGTGAGCAGCTGCGTTTGCATAGAGTTGTCAGTGGTACCAGTCAAGCAACGCTGAGTCACATAACAACAGAACGGACGTATGACGAACGTATCCATCAGTACATTGCCGAGAAATATGGCATTAATTGGATATAGCAGCAGACGACCGAAGTGAGTAGTTTTGCTAAACGCACGACATCTTGTGCAGCTCCTCTCCTGGTCTTGTGGCCATGTCGGGTAGACCCTAGACGCCTGGAAAACCATGGTCTGGTCAGATGAGTCTCGATTTCCGTTGGTAAGAGCTGATGGCAGATTTAGAGAGCGGTGCAGACACCACGAAGCCATGAACCCAAGATATGAACGAGGCTCTGTGCAAGTTGGTGGTAACTTCATAATGGTGCGGGCTGTGTTTGCATGGAATGGACTCAACCCCCTGGTCAGACCGAACCGATCCTTGAATGGGACTACTTGGAGCCCATTTGCTGCCATTCATGGACTTCATGTTACCAAACGACGAGGGAATTTTTATGGATGACAATGCGCAATGTCACTGGGCCACAATTGTTTGAGATATGTTTGAAGGACATTTTGGACAGTTCGGGCGAATGTTTTGACCACCCAGATCGCCCGACTAGAATCCCATCGAAAATTTATGGGACACAATCGAGAGATCAGTTTGTACATAAAATCCTGCACCGGTAACACTTTCGCAATTATGTGTGGCTATGAAGGCAGAATGTCACACAATCTGCATTGCCTTTGTTGACTTTGAAAAGGCATTTGACTCCGTTAGCCATGTAGCTGTCCTCCAAGCTTTGAGTGAGCAAGGAGTGGGAGCAGCATACATTGAAGTGCTCAGGAAAATATACGAGAATTCTTCAGCTTATGTTCACATCGGCGAATCAACTCAAGAATTCCGCATCATGAGGAGTGGCAAGCAAGGCGATCCCACCTCCCCAAAACTGTTCTCTGCTGTATTGGAAATGGCTACGTCAAAGTTGAGGTGGGAAGGTAAGGGAATTAGAATTAATGGAAGAAGGCTTACCAACTTGAGATTTCCTGATGATATTGCCTTACTGGCCAAAGACTTCGCAGAGCTCCAAAACTTAGTTACAGATCTTGCATCGGAATGTCAGCTGGTTGACTTGAACATGAACCTTTCCAAAACAAAAGTAATGTCCAACAAATGGGTCCCAGCTGGAGATGTGAAGGTCAAGGACAGTCTGCTAGAAGAGGTCAGAGAATATGTCTACCTTGGCCAGATTATAAATATGAAGGGAGACATAAGGCCAGAAATCTATCGACGCATGAAGCTTGGCTGGCAAGCATTTGGGAAGAATTGAAAAGTGTTCAGATCAAAAATGTTAGTAAATGTCAGTAGGTTCCTTGAAATGGCAGTGGGCTGGCCACGTCGCAAGAAGAAAAGACAACAGATGGTCGAAGCTAGTACTGCAGTGGAGTCCGAGGGAGCACCGGAGGCCTAGAGGAAGACCACCAGACAGATGGGACAAAGACATCAAGAAGATCGCTGGTAACACCTGGCAGAGAACTGCCCAAGACCGTCCCACTTGGAGAAAACTGCTGAAAGCCTACCTGAATCCACGACTCGAAGACGCCACATCATTTAATGATTGAATTGGATGATGATGATGATGATGATGATGATGAAGGCAGAAGTGGCTCAGTATTTCTGCAGAGGACTTACAACGACTTGTTGAGTCCATGCCATGTCTAGTTGCTGCTCTATGCCGAGTAAGAGGAGGTCCGACACGATATTAGGAGGTATTCTATGACATTTGTCATCTCGCTGTATTGTGGACTACAACGGGGTGCTTGATTATTGGCTCTAACTTCATGCATCCTGGTTTTCCGTGCACTTCCTTAACAGTTGTGACCTTACTACTGTCTGATACTGTGGGCCAAGGCTGCCCGTTTTGTTTCATAAGTGAGTACATATTCACAGCTTGTGGCCGTCGTGCGTTTAAGGTATATGGCTCAATTGGTTCAAATGGCTCTGAGCACTAAGCGACTTACCATCTGAGGTCATCAATCCCCTAGAACTTAGAACTACTGAAACCTAACCAACCTAAGGGCATCACATACATCCTTGCCCGAGGCAGGATTCGAACCTGCGACCGTAGCGTTCTTGCGGTCCCAGACTGAAGCGCTTAGAACCGCTCGGCCACACCGGCCGGCGTTAAAGGTATAAACTTATTCTTTATTGAGCATCTTGGCTTCCTTGCGGTGTGTGTAAATCGTTTTTTTTTCTGTTCAGTATTTCAGTAGGTTACTTGTTGCGTTCATTTCCTCACGTCGCCAGTGTACGGAAGCGGTTATTATTTGTGTAGAAAGTGCTCTAGACGCCTACTTTTAAGGTTGCTTACAATAGGGTGTCTCACCATGTTATCCAGTGTCCTGCGTCTTGTGCAAATGTGCCTTAAATCCCTGTTAAACTTACTTTACGCATTGGTTTTGAGTACCATACTGTCAAATTTTCACGTGTGTATTGCAGGACATGTATTCCATCACTAAAGTTTTATTATGAGAGGCCTCGCTGCGTGTCTTAGCTAGTGTAGTGACATCTGCCAACAGAATTGGCATTACGTTTTATACAGTGATCTGTTTCAGTAAGCGAGCTGGCCAGCTGAGTACTTGCTTATTTGTGAAGTAGCTCTGTCTGTTAATTATTTGTCACCTCTTAACTGTTTGATCCTCTGAAGTTAAGCGGTTGTTTCGCTGCTTGGTGTCCGTAATACAGACTTAGTTTACTACTGTACGTATGTATTCCTTGCGCAGGATTTTAGAGCATCCTTAAAGACGTCCCTGCTAAATATAAAGCTTGTTGTAATGGGCGACGGCCGTTAACTCAATGGATACCTTTGTTTTAAGGTACTATAAAAACTCTTTGCAAGTTACACCGTTTTATTCTCAGCATAATTTTAGTTTTAGGAATGCATCTTCAACTGTTCTTTTTAGCCTCACTGTGCGGGTTTAAGTGAAGAAACGCCGTTTAAGAGGCAGTCTTTAATTTTGTGGCATCTTTTTTGCTGGGACGCTTTGTTAATAGATTATTTTTACATTTAAGTGGAATTTCAGGCTAATATTGAAGCAACTACGCCAACTGTAAATTAGTTTTCTTGGCTACAAGCCGTTAATTCAGTTAATCTGTACCAGTACCTGTTTTGGATTATTCGAATACTACTGTTTGTACTAGTTTGTACTAATACTGAATACCAGTGTTTGTAAAAATTTGCTGTCCTCTTAATATGTGGCGTTGCTTTCCTAGTAGTTAGATGGTTTGTTAGGACATATGCCTTTAGATACAGCTGTTAGGTGTATCTCATTGCTTTCAAGTTTTTTTTACGTTTTCGGTCTGCAGTTGTTCCATGTATGTGTGTATCTTATTTTAATTTTTTTTATAATTTAGCATCAACCTGTTGGTGTCATTATTAAGAATATTTTTATTTTGCTATGCATCGTTATCTCGTTAATTATATCCGCTTCTAAAAAGTTTCCTGCTTTCTGATAAAAAATCTTTTATTGATCTTTAAGCCAGTTTTGCTTTTATTAAGTTGGTCATTTGGTTCTTCGATCTGCCTATGAAAAAAGTCAGAAGCCAATCAACCATTTAACGGCAGTTTTACTGGGATTTACTTTCCTTAGAATAAGCATACGGAGTTCGTTAGCTGTGCAGTGCAACTGTTATTTGCCCATAACCTCTAAATTTGATTATTCTTTCTGATCTCACTTCTCTTTTACTACTTGCACTGGAAGTTGTTCTGAAATCTTTAAAATTTCTAGATGGCTGTTATTCCATAGTTGTATTATCATTGCAAGCATTTTGGTTGTTTTTAATAAACTATTGTTAAATACTCAGGGTGTCCATTATTAAAGTTCCAGTTTCAGAATGCTGCAGAAAGAGAACTACTGCTCAGAATGATGTCAAATGTGAACAATATATTACTTACACAGGGGGAAATGTCATCAGAAAAACTAAAATTGTCTTAATTGATGTTGTAGTAAGTGTCTTACCATAAAGAAGGTCGGCTACGAATGACCGATGAATAAAAATACGACCACGATGGTTTGAGTTGCAGATTCCACCGTACGTACTGTTCAATGTGCGTGACTACACAATTTCGTGTGTCAACAGCTGTGTCACTATTACGTAAGCCCATCCACCACGAGAAAGTCGCATCACATCGGATGGAAAAAATTTATTTTGGTTGTCCTGAGGCCAAAGACCATATAAAAAGCCAAACGACGTCGATTTCTAATTGTCGTGAGACTGGCTCAAAACACATTCAATATGCTGTCCATCTTTTTCTGCAAAAAGCTGAAAATCGAGGAACAGCGTCTTCCCACAACAGATCGGGGTGTCTCGAGGGTCACGTTTGGAAATCTTTTTCAGTTCAGTTACCTTCGTAATTGGAAAATCTAAAACAACATCTTTCATATAAACCCACAGCCACACACGGTTCAAGATCATGTGATTTGTACGACTGGGGGGCAGGGAAAGGACGGCTGATAATTCTAGAATTTCTGAAATGCCTTTGCAACAGCCGCTTCACTGGCTGTGCAATATGCGGAGAAGCGCCATCTTGCGTAAAAATGATCCGACCCACAGACTCATGCTGTTGAAGGGTTGGTATGATGCTGATGCGCAAAAGACTCTCATAGCGTTTACCAGTAAACATCAAGCGTGCTTCCCGCACCGACCCAAACTTTCATATGTCACCACTTTTGTCTAGATCCCATACTCTTACAGATTCTATGAGTCACGTACTGGAAGAGACGTATGATTAAAGTCGAAGCCGAGCTACTAGGTGTGAAATGGCAAACTGCAGTGCCCGTGTTGATCTAATGTACTTTGCAATGTCCTTCAACCATACACGCATGTTTAAAGAAACAGGTACAGCGGCGATCGACAGTCGTACTGAATATAAGTATAATATTCACATCTGCGTACGTGTCTGAAGAGCATTGCAAAGTGCATTAGATCAATATAGGCGCTGCAATTTAGCGGTTGATGCCGAGTAACTGGGCTTCGACTTCAGTTATACGTCCCTTCCCGTACGGGAATCACATTATGTGTGCGGGTATAGACTGTAGACGAAACCGGTGACACACGGAAATTTATGTCGGTTGGGGAGTGTGCTCAGCTGTCCGAGACGATCAAGGCGAGCGCTCGCGTCAAGCGGAAAATCCAGGTTCGAGTCCCGGCCTGGTACAAGTTTTCATTGTCACCAGTGCAGAGTGTAGCCAAAGTTTAGCGAATACGAGTGGCGTATTTCGTATCACTGTAGTGCCTTGTTCCATCGGACACACATGGATGTCTGAAGGACATTGCTAAGTACATTAGGACAACACAGGCACTGCTATTTAGTAATCATTATTGTTGTTTTGGTAGGTATGTCATAGCAGCCTTATGAAGCTCGAGATGTTATTCAGTTCCCTAATATAACGCGGGAGTTTACTCAAGAGTCTGGTTCCTGCTACTGAATTTAGGTCACAAGTTCATCGAGAATCTATTCTCTGCTATCCATCGTTACACTGTAGACAATAATAGCGTATTTATTTGGGGTGCAGCACACATGTGGAATAGAACAACTTGACACACATTAAGAATGAAAGCAAAAGTTTGCAAGAAGTTGCATGCACATTACAAACACATATAGAAGACCAGGTAGAATGACTTTAAGACCACAGCTCAGAATAAGCACACTACTATACATTTTGTCGTCCGGTATCTCCATCTACATGGATACTCTGCAAATCACATTTAAGTGCCTCTGAGAGGGTTCATCGTACCACCTTCGCAATTCTCTGTTATTTCAGTCTCGTATAGCGCGCGGAAAGGAAGAACACCTGTATCTTTCCGTAAGAGCTCTGATTTCCCTAATTTTATCGTGGCGATCGTTTCTCCCTATGTAGGTCGGTATCAACAAAATATTTTCGCATTCGAAGGAGAAAGTTGGTGACTGGAATTTCGGAAGAAGATTCCGCCGCAACGAAAAACCCCTTTCTTCTAATGATGACCAGCCCAAATCCTGTATCATTTCTGTGACACTCTCTCCCATATTTCGCGATAATACAAAACGTGCTGCCTTTCTTTGAACTTTTTCGATGTACTCTGTCAGTCCTATCTGGTAAGGATCCTACACCATGCAGCAGTATTCTAAAAGAGGACGGACAATCGTGGTGTAGGCAGCCTCCTTATTTGTTACATTTTCCAAGTGTCGTGCCAATAAAACGCAGTCTTTCGTTAGTCTTCCCCACAACATTTTCTATCTGTTCCTTCCAATTTAAGTTGTTCGTAATTGTAATACCTAGGTATTTAGTTGAATTTACGGCTTTTAGATTAGACTGATTTATCATGTAACCGAAGTTTAACGAATTCCTTTACACGCTTCGGGACATGTGGCTTGGAGCTGTCTTTGAAATAACCAATTTGTAACAGTTTGTTGTGGCACTATAGTGCCAACTGTTGCCCTAGCTGCTGTTCAGATGCAGTATGATGTTCCACAACCATACGCTGAACACGATGGGTCTTCCCTCCCGGTAGTGCCACGTGGTTGTCTGGAGCCCTGTCCCCTTGCAACCGTGCATTCTCATGGTCATCGCTGCCAGAAATCATGCTACAATGAAGAAGAAAGCGGGGCGTACGTGCATTTTTGTGACAGCCACTGCTTCACAGGTTTACACAGGCCGTGTTATTACTATTTATTCAGTGCTGCACTTCTCCCCCTCTCCCACCCCCGCACCACCACCACCGCTCCATCTCCGTGGAGTTCCAGCTGTAATTAACAGCCATCTCCCTCATTTAACAGGATGCAGAGCTTTTTAAAATTATTTGTTTATGCTGTATTTGTGTATTTTGATAAAAAAAGTACCATATTTCTGTTGAACTTCCACCAGAATATATTTGTTTGCTGTTTGCTTTGGAGCGTCATACAAATACCGTCAACGACTTCTATTAATGGCAAAAATGAGGAAACTTTTAGCGTAGCGAAAAAAATGCGTGTCGGCATATGAAACATTTGTTCAAATGGCTCTGAGCACTATCGGACTTAACTGCTGTGGTCATTAGTCCTCTAGAACTTAGAACTACTTAAACCTAACTAACTTAAGGACGCCACACATATCCATGCCCGAGGCAGGATTCGAACCTGCAACCGTAGCGGTCGCTCGGTTCCAAACTGTAGCGCCTAGAACCGCATGGCCACTTAGGCCGGCTATGAAACATTGGAATTTAGTAGAGTACATATGTAGTGTGCAAGTGCAGCTCTGAGACGAAGTGATTGGCACAAGAAAGGCATCAGTGATGGGGATCATAGAGCCATTTCAGAAGACTGATGACAAAGAAACCATATGAACTACTGAATTTTACCGTAATGTGAGCTAGGAACTGAAATAAGACTACCTGTAACATATGAGACCTTCTATTTTCTACATGTGAGTGACTTTGGATCTTTTTTTACAAACTTACGGGTAAAAATTTGAACTTGACGAGGGGTGTGAACGCCGATGGACTGAATGTGTCAGTGAGGCCGCGAGGCTAGCAGACAGCAGTAGTGGTTTGAGACGGGAAGAAATTATATACACTACTGGCCATTATAACTGCTACAACAAGAAGAAATGCAGATGATAAACGGGTATTCATTGGACAGATATAATATACTAGAACTGACATGTGGTTACATTTTCAAGCAATTTCGGTGCATAGAACCTGAGAAATCAGTACCCAGAACAACCACCTCTAGCCGTAATAACGGCCTTGATACGCCTGGGCATTGAGTCAAACAGTGCTTGGATGATGTGTACAGGTACAGCTACCAATGCAGCTTCAACACGATACCACTGTTCATCAAGAGCAGTGACTGGCGTATTGTGACGAGCTAGTTACTCGACCACCATTGATCAGACGTTTTCAGTTGGTGAGAGATCTGGAGAATGTGCTGGCCAGGACAGCAACCGAACATTTTCTGTATCCAGAAAGGCCCGTACAGGACCTGCAACATGCGGTCGTGCATTATCCTGCTGAAATGTAGGGTTTCGCAGGGATCGAATGAAGGGTAGAGCCACGGGTCGTAACACATCTGAAATGTAACGTCCACTGTTGAAAGTGTCGTCAATGCGAACAAGAAGTGACCGAGACGCGTGACCAGTGGCACCCCATATCATCACGCCGGGTGATACGCCAGTATGGCGATGACGAGTACACGCTTCCAATGTGCATTCACCGCGATGTCGCCAAACACGGATGCGACCACCATGATGCTGTATACAGAACCTGGATTCATCCAAAAAAATGACGTTTTGCCATTCGTGCACCAGGTTCGTCGTTGAGTACACCATCGCAGGCGCTCCTGTCTGTGATGCAGCGTCAAAGGTAACCACAGCCATGGTCTCCGAGCTGATAGTCCATGCACCTGCAAACGGCGTCGAACTGTTCGTGCAGATGGTTGTTGTCTTGCAAACGTCCCCATCTGTTGACTCAGGGATAAGATGCCTGTCATCTCGGCTGCTAGTGATACGAGGCCGTTGGGACCCAGCACGGCGTTCCGCATTACCCTCCTGAACCCACCGATTCCATATTCTGCTAACAGTCATTGGATCTCGAAGAACGTGAGCAGCAATGTCGCGATACGATAAACCGCAATCGCGATAGGCTACAATCCGTCCTTTATCAAAGTCGGAAACGTGACGGTACGCATTTCTCCTCCTTACACGAGGCATCACAACAACGTTTCACCAGGCAACACCTGTCAACTGCTGTTTGTGTATGAGAAACCGGTTGGAAACTTTCCTCATGTCAGCACGTTGTAGGTGTCACCACCGGCGCCAACCTTGTGTGAATGCTCTGAAAAGCTAATCATTTGCATATCACAGCATCTTCCAGTCGGTTGAATTTCGTGTTTGTAGCACGTCATGGGATTCCATTACGGACAAAATTTAGGGAGCGGCACTACAAGATTAAAAGCGTTCTCTTATTCTTCCCCATAAAGTCCGAATACTGCATACATGTGTCTTAATCAAAGCTTGTCACGTAACCAAAGTTTATCCTCTTCTGTCGATGATGGAGTAGAAACTGCAAACACACATTCACGTCTCGTTTCTTTCTCTCTGTCGGCCGTGCTAGTCTTGACCCCCCCCCCCCCCCCCCTCTCATTGATCACAAGTTAAAACGCATTCGTGACTTCTGTCTGGCGGTGAGCTATTTATGGGCTGAAATTTTATGGAGACCCTTCGTCACCATGAAATTCGTAAAGACTCGTTGAGAAGGAGTTCCTCGCCCGAATCTCGTTGAAAGAGGATTGCCACAAACAACCTGGACGACAGTTTGCTCAAATGTCTGTCTTCTGATCTTGCCGAAGCGTTTATCGTTCTCGCGGTATAACGTAGTAAATATCTTGATTCCAACAAAAGACCGACTTTTCCGTATTGGGGTTAGCGACACGGATTGTGTAGTCGTTGTGCGTCTACAGATACGATACGACATCGTTTTACTTGTGGATGTCATATGGCAAACTAGTCTTGGATTAGGACACAATTGGCGTTCCTTACTCGATCTTCTGAGTCTGTAAATACCACGGACATATTTCACCGAGATTCCTCCTTCTTTCCACGGTGGAAAACCCATACAATAATGTAACTGCTGGGACACTTTGTTCAATATGTCGTAGAAGGGGAGGGGGAAGATCACATGGCGTTCAGGTAGTAAATGATGACGGCTTACTGGACATGCTTGCGACTGCCTCGATATCGAGGCCTCTTCGCCAACATGTCGAATCCTGGTTTTCATCGGCAAGGTGTTTCCTGATGATAGGTGTTTTCTTTGATATGTGTGTTCCGATCTGGTTTGCTCCGGCTTGTTCTCTACTACCTTCCTTGCTCATTTGGTTCTGTCTTTTGGCTCAGTATTTCTCCAGTTTTACTGTATAAGCGCATATACACGTGAGCGAATATAATCCTTGGAGTCATGGACTGTGCGGCTGGTTCCGGCGGAGGTTCGAGCCGTCCTCGGACATGGGTGTGTGTGTTTGCCCTTAGGATCATTTAGGTTAAGTAGTGTGTAAGATTAGGGACTGACGACCTTAGCAGTTAAGTCCCATAAGATTTCACACACATTTGAACATTTGAATCCTTGGTATCAAATAGCGATTTTTCTCTAGACGGAAGGTTTAGTTTGCGATTTAGACTATTCGTTGTTTTCCTGCTTTTAGATTGTATATAAAAAATAAATATAAAAAATATAAAATAACTAAAAAAATTAAAAAATTGATAATATATAAAAATAATAAATGAAAGAAAATTGCTGATACATAGAATGAGAAGAGGGTAGTAATTTGTCGGGTATGTTCTCGATTTTTTTTCATTCTCTTTTTATTTATTATTCCGTTAACATAAACTTTCCTCTCATTTGCAGCTTGTATGACTCGATGATCTGACTATGGTCGTATGACATTTCATGATAGTACCAAGCCACTGATAAAAAAAAAAGAAAATGTCTAAACGCAACCATTCTACTACAGCGGGAAATCCGGTTTCGAGTCTCGGTCGAGCATAGATTTTCCTGGTCGTCATTTCCTTACAAAGCTAGTGAGCGTTGGTATTTGCGACTGCGAATACATTTCACGAATTTATAACAGCTATAGTCGCCGCAGTGCCTGTTCCTTCTGAACTACATGTCATGTATGTTCACAGAAGCATTGCATCGTTCTTCTTAGCAAGACAGTCACTGCATTATCGTACTTAAATTTATTTCACTTTTTATCACATTCATTTTTCCTTGAGCGAACTAATTAATATGCAAATGTATACTGACCCACGCGTTTCCTGAGCTGAAAAGTATCCCCATCCCAACGGGACAACGTAACATTCGAGAAAATTGCGGGCTTTCAAATAGAAAAATGTGAGTGGTGTGATGAGTGGCCCCCAACTACGTACCCTCAGACTCAGAATTGAAATATTAAAAACTTTGGGTGGTTTCGTTATCTAGGGGCTGGGATACGTAGTTGCCGCATTACAAGCGTCAGTCTACAGTATACAATATGAATATAGACATGAATCGAATGGTCGAAGGTTCCTATCTCTCGTCAATTGCGAATTTTGAACGTAACATGGACATTTATAAATGAGAGATTGCAGTTAAATAAATTCTGCTGGTACTATTTTACACGGCTTTAAATGATGAGTACGATAATATAAGTACCTTTAAGAATGTGATTTATTACTGTAAACACTTATAGGTGTCGACGGTCCAGCAATTAAATAAAATATAAATTGAATAACAGGGAAACAATAGATTCCTACTTAACGTAATTAGTTATGAACAACATAGCTCGCGAGATATTCACTTCTTAACGCGTAAAACGTCTTCACTGCAGAAGCCACGTCAGCACTACGAAATATTTCTGTCTCCCGCCACCACGTGCAAACTTCTCGACTCTCCAAGTCTTTCCCGCGACTGTCCCTCGCGCCACACTGTTCAGAACTGGCTCGTGTCTTCTCAGGAAAGGATGCTCCTCCCTAACCTCCATACGTCTCTGCACGTGTACCTCTCGGAAACGATCGCTGTGATTGGCTAGAGCGTTCCCGCACTGTCTCCAACCCAACGCACACTCACAAACATAACCAAAAACATTCAAAAAACTTGACTTACATTTAATTAACTTGAAATAAATATATTTATAAGCATGCTGCTAACGTTTTTTCGTGTAACTGTGGAGTACTTAAGGTCTGACGTAATTGATATTAATCATCCATTTTGACCCCCAATAACTCGTGTACTATTCAAGTTACTTGCCTGTAATTTATACCAAGTAAGGTTTATACTAATAGCTTTCTAAAGACATGTCGATCGACAAAATCGGCCGGCCGCGATGGCCGTGCGGTTCTAAGCGCCCCAGTTCGGAACCGCGCTGCTGCTACGGTCGCAGGTTCGAATCCTGCCTCGGGCATGGATTTTTGTGATGTCCTTAGGTTTAAGTAGTTCTAAGTCTAGGGGACTAATGACCTCAGATGTTGAGTCCCATAGTGCTCAGAGCCATTTGAACCATTTGACAAAATCGGATGAACCGTTTAGATTTTGGAAATTATTGCTGGGTGTTACTTGTATAGTTTATCGTCAGATACTAAACTTTAAACCAATAAAGATATTGAAAATCTGATAACTCCAAGAGAATCGTCGTGCAAATAATGGTAATGTACATGTTTGTTTTTGAGGTATTATTATTCACCTGGCTACTATTAATTTCTATACGAACTGTGAAATGTCTGCCACTAAGGTTTCACAAAGTCCGCCATCTGTAGCACTCCTGGCATGTCTTCTTCACTGACACAGCGTCACCTTGGAATTCCCAGCTACGCGGTGGCTGGACCATCCGCTGGGGCTACCCCTCTTGTCTGGCACCACGTTGTCGGCCTGCCGAGCGACCAGCGCGGCTACGCCAACTCCGAACATAGAATATTTTCAGGGCCCCACAACTCGCCCATTACCTCACAAAATCCAGGGCAGTTCTGGAAAATTATAGAACATTCTGTAATATTCTACAAACTTATCTACTTTTCTCGAACGTTCCACAACATTCTGGAGCATTCTATAGCTTTCAGGAACATGCTAACCTGTCTCGGCCATTCGACTTCCAATGACTTCACTAACTTCCTTTAAGAAGTCTATCAATGCGATGTCGTCTATTGATGCTAATATCGTCGAATCCATCCACTGTATTTCTGATCCGAAACCTTCTCCATGGAAGGGAGATGGAGGGCTACCATGCCATACATCTAACATGAGGTTGCGGAGGTGGATTGTGGAAGTGCAACGGTATGCACGTACACACCTTGGTTATTTCCGTCACATACTAGCTGTTCCCCAGGTACACTTGATATTGGTAATTTTGTTATGACGAGTGTACATGCAGTAACATCATCTGCCCTCACGTGTCTGCCTATTCGTGTAAGCATAGCTCACGATATGCTCCCCACTGTTCCCGCTCCCAAGCTGCCCAACGGCCGATGCGTCGGCATGTGCAGTCTCACGGCTGAGCATTGCGTACACAGGGGCATGGGTATGAAGGCGTGTCTATGGACCGAGACATTGCAGTAGCTGTACATTCTACAAAGTGTACATTATGAAACAAACAGTGTGAAAGTCTGTATTAAACATACTGAAGAATGTGCAAGGATTGTATTTATCACTTTGAATCATGTCACGTAGCATATATCTACCAATAAGAGCATTTCACAAATTTGAAGTAGTTCAAATGTAAAAGAGTAAACATATTTCTCCAGTTCGCGTAATATTCTTCAGATCGGTATGCATGTTGAATATACGTTTTCTAAAACAGCCAATGTTTTTCCTCAGAGTTCAGGCTATCTCATTACCAAATTTCATCGAAATCGCTTCAGCAGGTTAGTAGCAGTAAACTTAAATGCCTTGCACGATGCGGCAGTTTTTGCCGCTGATCAGTGTTTATGACGTATCTCCTGAACTATGCATCGTACACTGTTATAATTTTGCAGGTACATTAAATGGTATATGTGGACACTGCCTGCAAAATGTGTCGCGAATACAGTCAGTCGTAAATAATTAATAAATTAAAACGAAAGGCCGTTGTACTGCATGAATACTGAATATGTAGTGCGTGACAAACCTTTCTCCTTTCATCATTTTGTGGGGGGTGTCGCAGAGGTCTGAAATTACGTGTAAAGTTTGTTGCAAGTTCCTCAGTGCTCTCGTTCTCAAATCTTGGACGAATAAACTCAGAGCATTCCGCGTTCTGCCCTATACTACTTTTTATCTCCATGCCCACACCTTTCATAGGCAGGTGGTTCTTACCCGCACAGTGATTCTTGCAGATAGTAAGTGTACCTGCGAAAGCCCCAGGAAAATTCGTCTGATAGTTTTGGAAATTAGCGTGTTCAAAGACAGGCGGACACAGTGACTTCACAGACTCGCTGTCCGTGTAGATTAGTAACCCGCCCCAGCTTCGCACGGGCAGCACTAAGTACCCACATCCGGATGACTTCTCTACCATAGTGAAAATTTTCTTCGCGGGCCACTCCATAGAGTTAAGATGAAAATTCGGCGAACAGTATTAAGTAACTGAATACGATGAATTTCATACAACGTAAACGATTTGTGCAGTGCACATCAGGAAACTTCTCCGGAGGCGAGAATAATAGACGTTCCACGTTTAATTACCGTGTGGAGTGAAATCTCTTTCACCGATATTTCCCTTCGGTCACCTGAAACATGAATTCTATACAAAAAAATCTGTTCTTATTAGTTTAATCTACATCTGCATCAACATACACATTCCGAAAGCCACCAAGCGGTGCATATCAGGGGGTACCATGTAGCATTACTAGTCATAGCCTGTCCTGCTCCATGCGCAAACAGAAATATGTCTCTAAGCCACTTTACAAGCCCCGATTTCTCTTATCTTGTCTACGTAGTCGCTACGAGAAATTTACCTTGGTCACAATAGAATAGTTCTGCAGTCGGCCTCAAACGACGGTTTACCAAATTTCCTCAATAGTGCCTCGCGAAAAGAATATTTCCCTCCAGGGAATCCCATTTTATTGCACGAAGCGTCTCCGTAATATTGGCGCGGCAACAAATCTAGCAGCACGCCCCTCAACTGTTTAGAGATCTCCCTCTAATTCGACTCGAGCAGTATCCAAGAATGGGTCGCACCAGTGTTCTATATGCCATCTCCCACAATTCTCCCTGTAAAACGAAATGAAACATTCATATTCTCTGAAACTTCCTGGCAGATTAAAACTGTGTGCCCGACCGAGACTCGAACTCGGGACCTTTGCCTTTCGCGGGCAAGTGCTCTACCATCTGAGCTACCGAAGCACGACTCAAGCCCGGTCCTCACAGCTTTACTTCTGCCAGTATCTCGTCTCCTACCTTCCAAACTTAATCTGCCAGGAAGTTTCATATCAGCGCACACTCCGCTGCAGAGTGAAAATCTCATTCTGGATTCATATTCTCTACTATCAACCTAACGTTCTCCTTCCATTTTATATCTATTTGCAACGTTACGCCAAGATATTTAATGAATGTGACTTTTTTCTGTCAAGCAGTACACTTCTAATGCTGTATTCGAATAGTAAGGGATCGTTTCCCCCATTTATCCGTATTTACTTACATTTTTCCACACTTAGAACAAGCTGCCATTCATCACCCCAACTGGAAGTTTTATCTGAGTCATCTTGTATCCTCCTATAGCCACTTAACAACGACACCTCAACGTACACCACAGTCTCATCAGCGAGCAGCAGTAAATTGCTGCACTCTCTGTCCGTTATGTCTCTACGTATGTAGAGAATAATAGCGGTCGTATCACACTTCCCTCTGGGCGCTTCTTACGGTACACATGTTTCAAAGAACACTCGCCGTCGAGGACAATGTACTGGGTTCTATTACTTAAAAGGTCTTAGAGCCACTTACATACCTGGAAACCTATTCCGTATGTTCAGAGGTTCAAAAGTCTGCAGTGGAGCCCCGTGCCAAATGCGCTCTGGAAATATTGGAATGTGGGATCCGCTTGTTGCCATTCATCCATGATTCGCAAGACATCACATTAAAAGGCAGGAAGCTGATTTCTGGTCAGAAGATTCTCTGTCTAGAGATAATTTATTACAGTTGAGCTCGGAATGTTTTAAAAAATCGCCAGCAGACAGATGTCAAGAAGATAGGTCTGCAATTATGCGAGACCGTTCTTTTACCTTTCTTATATACAGGATTCATTGCGTTTCTTCCTGTCGCTTCCGGCTTTGCACTGGGCGAGAGATTTGCGATAAATGCAAGCTAATTAAAGTCCAACGCCGCAAATATTTCTCTGTAAAACCGAATTGGGACTCCATCCGGACGTGTTGACTTATTTGTTTTCATCCTTACAATTCCTTCCCTATGCGTGGGATGCCTATTACTATGTCATGAAATGTATTGGGAAACTGCTGATACGGTACCACGACAGCTACATAATTTACTGGAAACCTTCCAAAGTTTGTGCCAGACCGGGACTCAAGCATGTGAAAAATCGCCTAAACCACTTCCATGACCACCCCAAATCAACACACGTGCCATTGTTCGTTCCCCATAGTGGTCACACAATTATTTGATTCCCGCAAAGGGAGAGATTTATTACTTTTTGTATTCAAGTTGGCTTGGCTTTGGGATGAAATATGTGCTGGCAGTTTGGGTATTTGACAGTGTCTGTATAGTTGAATGTAGTGTTCCTTCCGTTATGCGTCCATGTCCAAAAGAAAATTGCATCGAACTATGCAGACACTGTCAAACACAGACATCATACTAATGTATTGTTATATCCTCCATGCTGGGTCTGTCAGTCAGTCAAATGACAAAATGTGTGTACGATCCTCCTGGGTTCATGCACCCATGCTGACTGCTGGTAAATGGCGACGAAGGCTGGAAAATGCACGCCAGTTCCACAACTGGACGTCAGCTGTGTATGCATCTATCTTTGGGACATGTGTCAGCCTCTACATGCACTTTGCTTTTCCTCGCCAGTAGGACAACGCAACGTGTCACGCAGATCTCAGTGTACCTGCGTGGTTTGAAGAGGACCGGACTGAGCTTACCGTACTGCCCTGGCCACCAAACTCCCCGTATTAAAACCCAGTCTAGGGTCTGTAGGACTATCTCGATTGGGCTGTTCGTGCCGAGAAACCTAGCACAGCTGACCACGGAATTGTAGTTCAAGTGGTTCAAATTGCTCTGAGCACTATGGGATTTAACATCAGAGGTCATCAGTCCCCTAGACTTAGAACTACTTAAACCTAACTAGCCTAAGGACATCACAGACATCCATGCCCGAGGCAGGATTCGAACCTGCGACCGTAGCAGCAGCGCGTTTCCGGACTGAAGCGCCTAGAGCCGCTCGGCCACAGCGGACGGCGGCACCAGAGTCGGCATGGGTCTACATCGCGGTCGGTACCTTGGAACCACATTGCCTCTCTTCCTGCACGTCTCTTGGTGGAAGAGGAGGTTATTCAGGCTTTTGACTGGTGGTCACTTGATGTGACTGGACAGTGTATTTTATCCTATGACACTTAGTTCAAGACAGACGTCACAAACATACATATTAGTGAAAAACTAGCTTTTTTTAAAACGGAGTGCAAGTTACCCAGCTGTTTTATATGTGGGAGTTCGATTCTTCAAAGTTTTTTGTTTTTTGGGGGAGGGTGGTGCTTGCGGTGGGGGGGGGGGGGGGTGTCGAGTGTGGTTACCGGAACTCAAGAAACGGCCAAAATAGAGTTTCATAAGCGTCCCCTTTCGTAGGTCAACAGCATTGTCTTAGGGTCTTCCCAGTCAATCTGCGTGGCGGCTGTTTCCTTCAGCACTAGTTTTATGTGATAGTTCAACTTCAAACCATCGTGGACAGAAACTGCTCCTGAAATTCCATTGACTGGTTGCTCTTACGAGATCTTTTTGTCTATTTACTCGCTTTACATGACATTTTGCAGTGTCACGCATCTTCTGTCGATTGAGGTGGTGCATGAATGAAGACACTGATTCTCACATTAGAGACAAACGCAATTGCTGCCGCGCTATCCAGATTTGGGATTTCCGTACTTTACTCTTCCTGATTAAGGGGACTTTTAGGGAAGAACTATACCGATTTTCTTCCTCATCCTTGCTGTGGTTATTAACCACTGACGACGTAAAAATTATGTCGAGGGTTTTAATTGACTAATACTAATACAGCAGTCATACGGTTTTGTTCTCGTAAACAAACCTGAATAGTTAGTAAATACTGAAACCACCTTAGAATAGTTGACATAAGTTGCTCGTTGAATAAAAATTTTATTTACTTTAAATTTAGATCGCATATATTACCATTGTGTATTACGTGTAACAATAGAAAATCTTGAAAATGTTTTACCAAGCAAGATATCGTCTGTTAATTAATTTGTAATTTTTGAGTGATATTTTTACTTTTATCTTTGTTTTCTGTAAATATAATATTTTTCAGTAGTCCTACAATTCTCGGCTTGGTACTAATACCATATTAGCTCGCCCGCTTTGCCGAGCGGTCTAACGCACAGCTTTCCGGAACGGGAAGGAGCGCCTGGTCTCCGCACGAATCCGACTGGCGACTGTCGAGGTCCGGTGAACCGGCCAGTCTGTGGATGGTTTTTAGGCGGTTTTCGATCTACCGCGGCGAATGAGGGCTGGTTCTCCTTATTTCGCCTCAGCTACACTATGTCGACGATTGCTGCGCAAACAAGTTGTCCACGTACGCGTACGCCACCGTTACTCTACCACGCAAACATAGGGGTTACACTCGTCTTGTGTGAGACGTTCCCTGGGGGGGCCCACCGGAAGCCGAACCGCACAATATCCCTGGGTTCGGTGTAGGGCGGCGGAGGGGTGAAGTGGACTGCGGTAGTCGTCGCGGGGTTGTGGACCACTGCGGCTGCGACGGGGCGGAGCCTCTCCGTCGTTTCTAGGTCCCCGGTCAACATACAATACCATATGACTATAATAGATATGTCATATGATCTTTTATGTGCGTATACGAAACACATGTTCGTCAACATTTTAAGCGCATTTAAGATGTGTCATTACGCTCAAATGTATTTGAAGGGTTGTGCAGCATGGTCTTTTAACTTTATACCTCACCCTAGAACATACATCAGAGGTTTTCACTACTCTGTCAACGATCATGCATACCAAAACACACAAGTGGGTTATACCTCATACATTCCTTATATAAACTAGTGGCACGACAATTGTCCGGATGGCTGCCGGCGACGTGGTTGCCGTTGGCTTTAATAGATGGCGCCTAAGACGTTTGTGTACGCGAGCTGATCACAGGGTTTTAGTTTATGATGGATACTGTTGGTTATATTTAATTTGGTGGTATTCTTTTAGGGATTTGGGAGTTTGAAAGGTTTATTCATGAAGGAACTACCCCTCCCCCTATTATTTATTTTATATTGACATATGGTTTGAGTTGTGCTTAGTGCCACTGCTGGCTATAGGTATAGTGCGGCAATGTAAAAATTGTGGAGTTTTTTAAAAAAAATTAAAAAATCAACCTTTTTCGATTGCTAGTCGTAATTACTCCTTGTGAGATGTCACATGCTGAGTATATTATTATTAAATTACATGTGAATGCATGGAGCACAGGACCATTCATCGCCCCCTACCGAGGGCGCTTCGCTGCTAGTTGACTTGTTTAGAGTCAGCATACGCCCTGCTTCAACACTGCTTGTATCACAATTATAGTCATATGTTATTGGACACTTTCTTTGAGTTGTCATGGCTGTGCGGAAACGATGAGGATGGGGTTGAAGTTTGTGGTTTGTAACTCATATGACCCGATCTCATTTTCTGTAACGTTGAGACGTGTTGAATTGCTGTTTACTTATGTTTTGTACTTTTTTGTGACAGATGTCTAAATATGGGTGTAATCCAGAAACGTGTAACATGAACTAATAAAACTGTCAGTTGAACATCTCATGACTTTATTGCGACTGTACAGCAATGGTTGCCAATTATTAACCACAAAAGTTACCACTGGTACTCCGTTTGAAAAATCAAATAAAACGTACACAAATTTGTCACCTCGTACCACGGTGGTTGATACCTGATTTCTCAATAGCCAACATAGGAACTGAAATGAAATGAGAGGGTAGCCAAGCTCTCACGAGCACTGTGAGGATTGATCCACCCGAGTAGTAACCCACTCGCCTACTGTGTAAAAAAATCACCGTTAATGTGTAGTACAGCAGATGGGAGTAACTTATCCGCTTTTATGTAACCAAAGCAATTACTTTCGAGGCAGTAACAATTTATGTTCACAAATATTACAAACTGTATATATATAATTATACACTGAAGAGCCAAAGAAACTGGTAGACCTGCCTAATATCGTGCAGGTCCCCCGCGAGCACGCAGAAGTGACGCAACACGACGTGGCGTGGACTCAACGAATATCTGAAGTAGCGCTGCAGGGAACTGGCACCATGAATCCTGCAGAGCTATCCATAAATCCGTAAGAGTACGAGGGGTGGAGATCTCTTTTAAACAGCGCGTTGCAAGACAGCCCAGAAGTGCTCAATAATGTTCATGTCTGGGGAGTATGGTGGCCAGCGGAAGTGATTAAACTCACAAGAGTGTTCCTGGGGCCGCTCTGTAGGTATTCTGGACGTGTAGTATCGCATTGTCCTGCTGGAATTGCTCAAGTCCGTTGGAAAGCACAATGGACATGAATGGATGCAAATGATCAGACAGAATGCTTACCTACGTGTCACCTGTCACAGTCGCATCTAGACGTACGAGGAGTTCCATATCCGGCAGTGCAGGACAGCCTGTTGAGAACTTCATCATTAAAAAATTTCTGAAATGTAGATGTTATCACGAACATCAAAATTTGAATTGGTAGTGTGATCGAGAACGCTGATTAAAATTCGGAAATCCTCAGCTTTCATTTTACAGACAGGAATGGTGAAACCAAATAACGTGAGGTTGTTGATGATGTTGTTTGGTTTGTGGGGCGCTCAACTGCGCGGTTATCAGCACCCGTACAAATTCCCAACCTTTGCCCAGTCCAATCTCACCACTTTCATGAATGAAACGTAGGGTTGTGGTGAGGAATTCATTCATGAGCTGTCAATGTCGGTGCAGCAAGTGGGCATCAACACACCAATGAAAATTTGTGCTTCAGTCTGTATGGAAGTGAATATCAGAGAAGTCAGTTAGACAGCATTTTGCAAATGTTCATGTATACAGCGTATAAGTACAGCATTGATAAAGTTGATTCACTGTGAGATACACATGTCAGAAGCATGGATACATGCTGCAATGTCAAATTCAATGACTATGCGCTTTAGCCCCTTACGGTTCTCTGCGCCTCAGTTATGGCTTTTTGATATAGCTTGTAAAATCAAGATACAGGTTGGGATAGGGAAAGAATCACATGGAAGGGTGAGTCCACAATTCTTGCACAATTTGTCCTTTGAATGATCATATTTATTTACAGTGCGCTTGGCAGCACAAAATGAAATGCAATAATCGCCAAATATCTCTGAGCATAAGGAAATGTTAAATGAAAATAAACCCTATTAAATTTTAACCACGGATTCACATGACTTAACTTCCAATTCTTGCTACCTCAAGAGATCAGTGCAGGAACAACTAAAAAATACATCATAATAAAACCTCTATTATACAACAAGTAAGTAAAAGATAACTACGATTGGGCCGAAGCAGAATAAATGAATTAAAATTTGTGCTGCGGCCGGGACTCGAACCTGGGTCTTCTTGCTTATTAGGCAGAAATTCTAAGTATAACACCACCACGAAACGATAGTCAACATTGCTGCACGAACTACCCAAGTTCAGTACCTTCCCAAAATTTTAATTCATTTATTCTGCTTCGATCATTATCGCAGATAATGAAGAGACTTGAATGTCTCGCCGGCCGTTGTGGCCGAGCGGTTCTAGGCGCTTCAGACTGGAACCGCAAAACCGCTACGGTCGCAGGTTCGAATCCTGCCTCGGGCATGGATGTGTGTGATGTCCTTAGGTTAGTTATGTTTAAGTAGTTCTAAGTTTTAGAGGATTGATGACCTCAGATGTTCAGTCCCATAGTGCTCAGAGCCATTTTTTTTAATGTCTCAGGGACACATTTAATTATGAAAGATAACTCTTACACAATCTTCTTAAACAGCCACAGTAAAGAAGTTAAGAACTGGTAATTTAGAATAAATACCCAGGCACGGCAGATCTGATGAATCCATAGGACGCATACAATGACAAATTAAGCTCAAGCAAAGAATAATGAAATATAATTAAAGATGGAAATCTAAGGAGATGAAAATCAGAACGAAAAGTACATTACAATTTTCCTCAGAACATCAAGTATATACGCAAACATTTGAGCAGGCAAAGGAACTACCTCAACATTTAATTACAGCATCGCTCATATATAGGCCTTTAGACAGAATATTTAAAAGTTAAAGCAAGTACATCAGATCCTTAAGAAGGGAAAGGTGAAACTTAACTTAAAGAAGGCAAGTCGCCAAGGTGAACAGTTCCACTATAGCAATAGCGGACACGCCTCAAAAACAGCCTGAAGACACGTGCAGGGGCGCAACAGCAACAGGACCTTGCAGCCGGCAGCCGCCTAAATGTCGGTCTTGCGCTTCACAGGCTAAGAGGCACTGCTAACAAACCACTACATAGGTGAAACGTAGGCTACAGAAATACAAATTACATGAACAACAATCGCCACCTTCTTAAGAGATCACAGCCCAAAAGAATCCATCACAAAATAAGGTAGCAAGTATTACCCCCCCCCCCCCCAAAAAAAAAGCCTAAAGGAAATAGATTTTAAATCACTGGTAAGGGAATATGAAAATATAGTAATTAACGTCTTCCTAAACAATTTATGTAAACTTTACACCAAAAATTTAACGGCTAGGTGCTTACTTCAATCAAACAGATAAAAAAAATGATTAAGCTTCCCTTTCCAAGGAAATACCTAGTGACTAGTCATTACAAAGAGTGTTTCCTTGAATCTGTACTCAGGTTTGACAACCATCTAGAACCTAGTTTCAAAGTAGACATATTAATACAGGGAATTATCCTAAAAATAATTATAAGGTAAAATTACAAACTTTAAAAAATATAAGAAGATATCAAACTCGGTGAACAGGAATTACGTCACTCGGCTCATGACAAAGTTAATAAAACTGATCAAAGAATTTCGTTAAACACTAAAGCTGAAAGAGCAGACATGAGACGAAAGTTCCGTTTCAGTAGCAAACCACAGAATCTGAAAGTGCTGCTTATGGCCTTGCTAATCCACAACAAGTGAAGGTCTCAGTGGTACACCTCATCGCCAACATTTCCACCAATGAAATAAATGCAGGTAATTTCCAAGAATGATTGCCTATCGAACGCGTGGGCTCATAACGATATATATCGAAAGTGCGACTCTATGTCGACCACACGACTCTAATGGCGCGTGTTATGGGTATTGACTAAAGCAACGACAAAAGACGAACGTTTATTAAGTTACAGTTAATAACAAATGAAAGTACGAATATAATTTCACTTACTTTACTCGTCAGCCACGTCTTATTCGAGCACTATTACTCGTGTTGTCTAAGCTGCCAGCAGTAATTATTTTTCCCATAACCTGGCTACACTCTTGCTATGTCAGTCAGAGATAGTAGGAGAGTATCGGTAGGGTCAATTTTTCCAGGCAACTTCAAGTTGTACAAATACAGATATCGGAAGAGATATAACTTTCCACGCTATATAAATGAGGAATTAGATATCGTCATGTGAAGCTCTCGATACTCGAAACTGCAACGCTTTCGCTTTTTGCTATTCACACCGGATATGATAAAATATGTCCCCCTGGCAACGCACTACACATTTACCACAATTCGCACCACGAGAGTCGTGTGGTCGACATCGAGTCGCACGTTCGATATATATCGCTAGAAGCCCACGCGTTCGATAGGCAATCATTCTTGGAAATTACCTACATGCAAATCTACAACCCGCTTGCGGCCAAAATTAATCACAAAAACTTTAAATGTTCCAGTGACCCATAAGGCACCAAAAACAGAGGTTCAAATTCAAATGGCTCTGAGCACTATGGGACTCAACTTCTGAGGTCATAAGTCCCCTAGAACTCAGAACTACTTAAACCTAACTAAGGACATCACACACATCCATGCCCGAGGCAGGATTCGAACCTGCGACCGTAGCGGTCTCACGGTTCCAGACTGTAGCGCCTAGAACCTCACGGCCACACCAACAACAGAAGCAAAGATATCAGAGCGCGAGCAATACTGACCGTAAAATGTTTCAGTAATGGTCCTTGCATACACGGAAACGATGAGGGCAAAACTGCAAGGTCCAGGTCCGCACAGCATGGATACGCAGGGCAGTGTTAATACACTGAACGCCGTAGGAGGACACCGCCGATACAGCAGAGTGATTGCCACTACCCGAAGGAGAGACAAGCCAGTCTCAACACAAGCAGAACCATCGGCCAAAGGATCCGTTCCACACGAAAATCCACGCTTAATACCCTTACACTGCACCGCTCCTACCCGTTCTCCCCTCACAACCCACTGCTGGCCTATTTCAAACTCTCTGAGTGAACAATCATCTCAGAAAACTGGAGGTTGAATTCGCGCTGGCTGTCGGGTTGTCAGTCCCGGTAGCTGAGTGGTCAGCCGGCACGGTAACTCAGCGTGTTCGGTCAGAGGATTAGCTGCCCTCTGTAACAAAAAAACTGAGTTAATGGAACAACGACGAACTGAAATGGATGTCTTGCGACGTCCGCCCCGAGCAGATACAACGAACGAATTCGAACACAATGAGATAAAAAAAAATGGTCAGCGCGACAGACTGTCAACCCTAAGGGCCCGGGTTCGATTCCCGGCTGGGTCTGAGATTTTCTCCGCTCAGGGACTGCGTGTTGTGTTGTCATAATCATCATCATTTCATCCCCATCGACGCGCAAGTCGCCGAAGTGGCGTCAAATCGAAAGACCTGCACCAGGCGAACGGTCTACCCGATGGGAGGCTCTCGTCACACGCCCTTATTATTATTAGTGAATTTAGACATAAATAAAACAAACTGGAGCCTCCACGGCTCACTTGAGGTCCAAGTTTTTCATCAGCGAACATAACTGTAAACGATGTAAGGAAGGAACATTAATATTAAGCATATTAGAAAGACTAAGTTATCAGAGACGGAACACAAGCCAGGTTTCGGGGAATACGGGTTTGGAAATCGCCTCTGCCCTTTCAAAGGAACCAACCCAGCACTCCTCTTAAAAATTTGGAGGATTGACGGTAAACTTTAGTCAGCATGGTCATGTTGGGACCGGAACCGTCGCAGTCCCGACTACCAGTTGTGATATTTGTGCCACATCGAAGGCGTTCACGTTGCTGTGTGCCAGCAATCAATTAAGATTGACAGCTCTCTCCATCCTACAAAACGACAAATAGTCACCAACCGTCTCGTACAGGAGGGTGTAACAGTGCGGCAACTTACACTGCAGGGCTTGGCGGCAAACGTATCAATTTGTTTATTAATATTTGCTATTTAAATGTTTATGTATTCCTCCCAATACAATGTCGAAATTATCCACACTGACAGATTCCTATCTATGATTTCAGCAGCACCTAATTTAACCCCAAATAATAATTACAATTGCAGGTAATGTTGCCAATTATTAGCCAACTAAATCATCCAGTAAGAAACGCACGTTACGCAGGCGGGCGCGAGACACTGAAGCTAGCTCAATAGACAGTTTCCGTCTAGTATTCAAATAGTGTAGAACTAACTTTCACACCGAAACCGTGCATTTACTGCAAAAGTTATCCAACTTTAGTCAAAGTATTACTCGACCTCGGATAACGTTTACATGTGATCTCGCGTATGCGCGATCTCGCATGGAAGCTGAAGTTGTATGGAGATTAATGTAAACTTGCAATATTGCTCGTTAAGTGAAGGTTAGTCCGCGAACTTAGATTGAAGTATTGCTATTAGACTGGCCTTAAAAAAATATTTTTCGCTTTTTTTGATACATTAACGTCTTTTTATTGAGAGAGTTTCACTAGAATGGCGTTGAAACTGCCCCACTTGCCTTTCCATCATTTACAGTTAATTGTACGAATGTTATAATCTGCGACCAGCGGAGAAGAAAACCGATAGGGACATGAAGACTGCTTTACTAGACTCTAGATGAGCAAACCCTCTCCTACTGAAGTAGACATTTGATGGACATTCTCATTCCGAATCGGCCAATATAGCCCTCCACAAGCAACAATTTGCCGCGAAGAGCTTGCGCTGTTGGGATGTCCGAAACAGCGAGTGTAACGCCTCACCCTAATCAGTTAATGATGTGAGAAAGGCTAGAAAATGCCACACAGAATCTTACCCGTGCAGTATGTCACTAATTCACTGTAATAGAGATCTGCATTTCGTATCTTATTGATGACATGATGATATTACCAGTGTGAAACATGCTACCTTCTAAAATTTAGTGTTTATGAGGAAAAATTGGGCGGACGTTTAGTGACAGGCTTACAGAATATATTAGGCACACAGAGCATTACTACTATTATCAGCCGGCCGGGGTGGCCGAGCGGTTCTAGGCGCTACAGTCTGGAACCGCGAGACCGCTACGGTCGCAGGTTCAAATCCTGCCTCGGGCATGGATGTGTGTGATGTCCTTAGGTTAGTCAGGTTCAAGTAGCTCTAAGTTCTAGGGGACTGATGACCTCAGAAATTAAGTCCCATAGTGCTCAGACCCATTTACTATTATCAGCAAACAATTAAATGAGAATTGAATGAGATTGGTGAGCAACATAGATTTAGCCCTTTGAGTATTGCATACAGTGCATAAAAGTAGAATTTCGAACATTATTGAAGAAACATAAATGTACAACTATATTAAAAATCATCTTGACGTCTTGTTTAATGATCAAACTAATTTCAGAAACAGATTTGTAGGTGATATCCAGGGTATTTTATGTGCAAATTATAGGAAGTAACATGGCATAAGACGTAGTACCTTTCCCATCTGATGTGTGTTTACTGCCCTGACTTTTGTGCAGAAACGTGTATACCTTGATTTCATAATATCTTTGGTACTTAAAACTTTTATTTGATAATATGGAAGAAACATACGCGTTACCACTTTTTATTTATTTTTAGAATCCCTTATATGTTGTATTTTACCAGCTCTTCATAAATGCTGTTTAAGAAGTCTTGTAAGTGCTGCAAGTTTTGTACATGATATCGAGGGAGAGTGCATTCCCATACATTCTCTTTCAGTAAACTAATTTTGCCCTCTACATTTCATTTCATCATTAGAGCGTTTCTTGACTCATTTAATCTATCTTAGCAGTGCATCATAATATTGTATAATTACTTTTTACACATTCCTCGACAACATTTTAAACACTTTCGAATTTATTACTACACGTGCATATATGTTTATATAACTGTATTCCCCAAATTAGGGCTTCGTTTAAAGATACGACCTGTATTTACGAGGTGGCGTCTTGTGATGTATTTTCTCAGTTTGTTGTGCTGCACTGTTGGCTGTACCATTGGCGAGCATTTTGTCTCTTCTGTGTTTGTTTCTCGTCATTCGCAACGTACACAGAGACAAAGTAATATAAAAGATTAATGTTGTCATGTTCTGTGAGCCAGTGTGAATATAATCACATAGAAAGCTGTATGTTTTCTACGGATGTGAAAAGATGTTATGATATGAAGCTGAAACGACCCCATAGAAAATTAAGAATGACAGTGCTGGAAAACTCTTACATTATTTAATTTTCAAACAGCTGAGCAAAATTAAACGTACTGGGATTGTTTTATCTTTACTTATCTTTACTTACTCTGATCATGTCTAAACTGACACACTATGTTTTAGCGCAACGCAGTCTGATCTCCAATAATCGCTACAAAAGAATGGATCTGACTAACAATAACCTATACCCTCCATGTATCACTTACCTCACAAAAATCTTCGTTACTCGAACTACTGCAATACAACGAGCGCCAATACAGCCAGCAAATTAAAGACTCTAACTACTGAAGGCACTAACTACTGATAGGCATAGTTAGCAAATGAAAGATTTTGATAGAGAACAAACAATGTATTTACCTTAATAGTCCTCAAAAGTCATAATATATAAATAAATTCGTGACATCCAGTTTTACACATTTCCTTTTTCTGACGGACACGCGTCCAGATCGTCTGCTCATAGTAACCTTTCAAAAGTCTGGCATCTCTGTCCCCACATCCACCACTGCTGGCGGCTCACCTCCAACAGCCCAACACTACTGGCTGTTAACATCCAACTGCCCAACACTACACTGATGAATAATCCAACAATGAGTCCATCCAGCCACAGACTGCACACAGCACAATCAGCGATATTAATACAGAGCGCTACATTGCCCCCATGCTCCCCACAAGAAAATTATATATAGTTTTGGGCAGTGGCCAATATTAATTTAATTTTTTTTTTAATATTAGCAATGACAAATAGATCAAATGCACACTCTTATTGATACAATGTTGGTCAAAAGCAAAAATTGTTCTCACAGTTCATAAATACAGTCCTGATCATTCATCACAGAAAGAAAGATACTTTGATCCACAATGTCTGAGGAGTAAAAGAAAGTGCACACGGAAGTAGTGGATTTCCCTGTAGTCTTGAAGAAGTAGTGTTGTCCTTCCAATGAAAAGACAGTGCTGACTCTTGACATGCAGACAGGTAATGGGCCATAAGAGAGCAAACCCACAGCAGAGTCAGTCGAAGTTTTGAAGAATATTGGTAGGTAGGTCATCACAGAGCAGACCCACAGTATTTCTTGTAGAGATAATGGTATTGGTGGTCCACCAAATGTGCAGACCCACTGTAGTCCTTGTAGAGATGGCCAGCAGCCATCTGTTGTGACTGTGTGGGTGCACAATCACCATCAAAGACTCTTGCAGATAATATAGCAAGTACATAAACCACCACTTGTGCACAACTTTTTGCAACGTCCTTAAAACCAGCAATGCTGTTAACCAGTCCTTGCTGAATTATAAACACACGTCCAAACACTAAGACAGTAATTCAGCATCTGAGGTTTTACACATACAGTATGACCGACAGAAGCCCCCTGCGGGTTCGGGGGTAAGAATAGGCCCGCGGTATTCCTGCCTGTCGTAAGAGGCGACTAAAAGGAGTCTCAACTGTTTTGGCCTGTAATGTGATGGTCCCCTAAGGGGTTTGACCACTCCATTTCTAAATTTTTCCGTTAGTGCGTACCATTTGGGGAAGGACACCCTACGTGGTGCATGTTAATTCCATCTTGCCCTAAGATCTGGCACACCTGATTTTTCATGGAGTTGGACTTACATCGAGCTTCCGGCCACATCCACTGCAGTGTGTTGTGGGTGGCATACATTCCCTCCAGTGTGCACTTCCATCTTTGCCCTCATGATGTACATGGATATTTCGACACCCAACATCCAGCACGGTAGCCAGTCCGTTGTGGTGGGGTCGTCATGTACCCTCTTGATGGTAGCCCCCTGACTACACAGGGATCACACGCTGATGCCTGAGCTGCTACCTCCCCACGTATGCCGAGGAGTAGATGCCTATCCCTCTGGGGCATCGGGACTCCCGGCAAAGGCCATCCTGCCAGGTGGTCTTTGCTGCGGCTGGGTGGCGCCCGTGGGGAGAGCCCCTGGTCGGAGTGGGTGGCGTCAGGGCGGATGACCCGCAATGAAGCGTGGTACATCGTCTCTCACTCGTGGGCCTCCACCAGCAGTCTCTAAGCGATCGAGGTCTAACCTCAACGGGAAGAAATTTGATCAGAGATCGTTTCCCTCCCTGACCACTCCATGGGAGGAACGCCTGGCTAAAGGAGGCAGTGGGGAATATTCACCCCAGTACCTCGTGTGTATGCGGGTTGATGAGGAATCGTTTATGTCGACCAAGCCCCAGCTTTTTGTGGAGCATTTAGAGGACAAGTTCGGGGAGGTCCACGCTCCGGTTCTGTGCTCATCAAAACGGCATCCTCTGCCCAGTCACGGACGTTGCTCCATTGTGACAAGTTGGGGGATTTTTCAGTTAGCATCACGCCGCATAAGAGTCTCAACATGGTCCAGGGCATTATATTCCACAGGGATCGTCTTCTGCAGTCCGACGATGAATTACGTGCCAACCTCGAACGACGAGGTGTTCACTTCGTCCGGCGCGTCCATCAGGGTCCGAGCGATAATCAGGTAGCCACCGGTGCCTTCATCTTGGCCTTCGACGGTGATGTCTTACCCGAAAAGGTTAAGGTGATGGTTTACCGCTGTGATGTGAAGCCATATATCCCTCCTCCGATGCGGTGTTTTAAGTGCTGGAAGTTCGGGCACATGTCATCTCGCTGTACTTCCGGCATCACCTGTCGAGATTGTGGTCGTCCATCCCGTCCCGATACTCCATGTGCCCCACCTCCTATCTGTGTTAACTGCGGAGAACACCATTCCCCCTGCTCACCAGACTGTAGGATCTTCCAGAAGGAAAGGAAGATAATGGAATATAAGACTCTGGACCGCCTGACCTACACCGAGGCAAGGCAGAAATTTGAGCGGCTACATCCTGTGCCCATGACATCCACCTATGCCGCTGCTGCAACAGCGGTACGATCCTCTCCCGTGTCGTCACGTACTGTTGCCTCTCAGCTATGTCAGAATGAACCGGCCCCCTTGGTTGTGGGGGGTACTTCCCCCTCTGTTGCTCCTGCTCCATCTACTCCAGGAGCAACACCACCCCATCCATCGGGGACATTTGTTACCCCTTCCCAGCCGGAGAAGCGTGAGGCTTCTTCAGCTACTCTAGCCAGGAAGGGGTCCCTTGGGGCCCTCCCATCCCAGGCTTTGCCCAGTGCCGAAGCGGACACCCGCAAATTTTTGAAACAACAACCGGTCGCTGGTCATAGGGCTTCACGGTCGTCGTCCATCCCTGAGACTGACCCAATGGGGCCCTCCCAGCCAGACCCGCCAAAGGCACGGCGTGCAAAGCAGTTGAAGAAAAAGGCTCCCAAGCATCCTGACATTGCGGTGGCACCTGTCCCACCACAACCTTCCAACTTTGCGTCTGAGAATGAGGTGGAGATCCTGGCGTCCGCTGCGGACCTCGATCTCGCCGGTCGCTCTGACGCCATGGAAAGCACCAGCACAGGTGCTCAATCGAAGGCAGCAGGTGACCCAGCGGCGTAATCTGCCTTCCCAGTCCCATCACGCCTTTCCCAGCCATGGACAACACCATCCTCCAGTGGAACTGCAGCGGTTTCTTCCACCATCTAGCTGAGCTCCACCAACTTATCAGCCTTCATCCTTTCCTCTGCATTGCTCTGCAGGAAACTTGGTTACCAGCAATGTGAACCCCCGCACTCCGTGGCTATCGGGGTTATTATAAGAACCGAGCAGCTTATGAAAGGGTGTCTGGTGGCGTCTGCATCTATGACCTTAACTCTCTTCTCAGCGAGTCTGTCCCTCTACAAACAGCTTTAGAGGCTCTCGCTGTTAGGGTGTGGACGCCGCAGGCTATTACCATCTGCAGTCTTTACCTTCCACCAGATGGTGATGTCGCGCTGCATGTCCTGGCTGCACTGATAGCCCAATTGCCGCCACCTTTCTTGTTACTGGGCGATTTCAATGCCCACAACCCTCTGTGGGGTGGGACTGCCTCCGATGACCGCGGTCATGCCGTGGAGCATTTGTTGGCTCAGCTCGACCTTAGCCTATTGAACACTGGTGCTCCCACACATTTCAGTGTGGCCCATGGCTCGTTCTCGGCCATTGATCTCTCTCTTTGCAGCCCCGGACTTGTCCTGTCCCTCCACTGGAGAGTACATCCTGACCTGTGTGGTAGTGACCATTTTCCCATCTATTTGTCACTGCTACAGTGTTATTCTTCTGGGTGCCTACCCCACTGGGCTCTCCACAGGGCTGACTGGCCGGCTTTTACTTCCGCTGCAACCATTGAGTCTCCCCCACAGGGTGACATTGACGAGGTGGTCTGTGTCTTAACCACGTCAATCATTTCGGCGGCCGAGGCTGCCATCCCCCGCTTTTCTGGACTTCCTCGGAGGAAGGCTGTACCCTGGTGGTCGCCGGAGATTGCTGAGGCTATTCGCGACCGTAGGCGCGCTCTCCAGCTTCATAGGCGGCACCCGTCTCTAGAGACTCTCATCGCCTTTAAGAGGCTCCATGCCTTGGCCCGTCGTCTTATTGCACGGCGTAAGCAGGAGTGCTGGGAGAGATATGTCTCATCCTTGGGCTCTCGTGTCTCCCCCTCGCTCGTGTGGTCCCGGATCCGGCGGATTTATGGATACCAGACCCCTATGGGTGTTCCTGGGATCTCATTGGGCGGCGCTGTCTGCACGGACGCTGCCACCATTGCTGAACACCTGGCTGCGCACTTTGCTAAGAGCTCTGCGACTGCAACTTATCCCCCTGCCTTTTGCTCTCTAAAGGAGCGAGCCGAGCGGATGCCGTTATCATTCCACACGCGTCGTTCTGAAAAATACAATGCTCCTTTCAGCGAGAGGGAATTCCTCGCTGCCCTCGCCGATTGCCCTGATACAGTACCAGGACCAGGCTGCATCCATGCGCAGATGCTGAAGCATCTCTCCAGGGACTGCCAGAGACACATCCTCACCATCTTTAACCGCATTTGGAGCGAGGGCGTGTTCCCGTCGCAATGGCGAGAGGGTCTTATTGTCCCCATCTTGAAGCCCAGTGTGGACCCACTGGCGGTGGACAGCTATCGTCCCATTACACTCACCAACGTTTTGTGCAAATTGCTCGAACGTATGGTGGGGTGGCGTTTGTGTTGGGTCCTTGAGCCACGCGGTCTCCTCGTTCCATCCCAGGGTGGCTTCTGTCGGGGCCGGTCTGCAGCGGACAATTTGGTGCGGCTGGAATTTGCTATCCGTACGGCCTTTGCCCGACGTCAGCATCTTGTTGCTGTATTTTTTGATCTGCGGAAGGCGTATGACACCACATGGAGGCAGCACATCCTTGCTACATTGCGTGAATGGGGTCTTCGTGGTCGGCTCCCGGTTTTTCTTCAAACCTTTCTATTGCGCCGCTCTTTCCGGGTGCAAGTCGGTGCTGCCTCTAGTTCATCTTATACACGGGAAAATGGAGTCCCGCAGGGCTCAGTGTTGAGCGTCTCCTTATTTCTAGTGGCCATTAATGGTCTGGCTGCAGCCGTGGGGTCTTCGGTGTCTCCTTCTTTGTATGCCAATGACTTCTGCATCTCCTTTAGCTCCACGACTACGGGAGTCGCCGAACGCAAGCTACAAGTAGCCGTTCGCAAGGCAGCATCATGGGCTCTGACTTATGGTTTTCAGTTTTCTGCAGCCAAGACTCGAATTATGCACTTCTGCAGGTGTCGGACGGTCCACCCTCCTCCTGAACTTTACCTCGACGACCACCTGCTTGAAGTGGTGGACACTTGCCGCTTCTTAGGACTCGTCTTTGATGCCCGACTCACATGGGTTCCTCATATTACTCAGCTGAAGCAAAAGTGCTGGCGGCACCTCAACGCCCTCCGCTGCCTCAGCCACACGTCTTGGGGTGCAGATCGCTGCACGCTGTTGCGATTGTACAGAGCCCTTGTGCAGTCCAGGCTTGATTATGGGAGCCTGGCCTATGGATCTGCATCACCCTCAGTGTTGACGTTGTTAGACCCCATACACCACTGTGGGGTTTGGCTTGCAACTGTTGCTTTTCGTACGAGCCCCGTGGATAGTCTACTGGTGGCGGCTGGGGTTCCCCCGCTGCGGATTCGCCGCCATCGACTGCTAGCCGACTATGCTTTCCAGGTGCATTGCTCGCCAGGCCATCCCAATCATCACCTGCTTTTCCCTGCCATGGTCCTCCGTCTGCCCGAAAGGCGACCTAGGTCTGGGCTTTCCATAGCTGTCTGCGTCAAGTCCCTGCTGTCGGAACTGGGGTCATTCCCTCCTCTGCCACCCTTCCGGGTCTGTGCACCTACGTCTCCCTGGTGTTTGCCCCGGCCGTCCGTCCGTCCGTCCGTCCGTCCGGACTTGGCATGGGGACCCAAGGACTCGGTTCCGCCTGTGGCCCACCATCGCCTTTTTCTTGCACTCCTCGCCTCATTTTCGGGCTGTGAGACTGTCTACACTGATGGTTCCCTGGTTGATGGTCGCACTGCCTACGCTTTTGCTCACACTGCCCATGTTGAACAGCGCTCTTTGCCGGCTGGCTGCAGTATTTTTACTGCAGAGCTGGTGGCCATATTGCGCGCTCTTGAGCATATGCGTTCTTACTCAGGTACATCCACCGTCATCTGCAGTGACTCCCTGAGCAGCCTCCAGGCTATCGTTTGCTGCTATACCTCTTCTCCTCTGGTATCATCTATTCAGGACTCTCATTCTGCCATTACCCACTATGGTCGCTCGGTGGTCTTTGTTTGGACGCCAGGTCACGTTGGCATCCCAGGGAATGAACGTGTCGACAGGCTGGCCAAAGGGGCGATCGACGCCCCTGCTTTGGAGATCGGCCTTCCGGCTCGTGATCAGCAGTTAGTGTTGCGCCGTAAGGTGCTTGGGATGTGGACTGATGAGTGGCGTGGCCTGACATCCCCGAATAAACTGCGGGCTGTTAAGGAGTCGACTGATGTATGGCGGTCCTCCCTGCGGGCTTCTTGCAGGGACTCTGTCGTCCTGTGTCGGCTCCGCATCGGCCATACTTACCTGACGCATGGCCATCTTTTGCGTCAGGAGGATCCCCCCCCGTGTCAGTGTGGGTCCCAGCTGACGGTCGCCCACATTTTGTTGGAGTGTCCCCGACTGCGCACCCTCCAGCAGTCTTTTAATCTCCCAGGCACTTTGCCTTTGGTTTTATGTGATGATGCCTCCATGGCCGACAACGTTTTAAATTTTATCCGTGGTAGTACTTTTTATGGTTCCATTTAGGGAGGTCCTGCACCTTTCCCTTTATGTGTCTCTTGTCCTCGAGTCTCTCATATTTGGTTGCAGATTTTAGTGTGTAGTCGGATGGTTGACTCTTTCCCTTTTTTTTTTGTTCTCGTCGTCAGTCAACCAGTCTCCGGCCATCTTCTTTTCTTCTGTTCCTTCTGTCTGGTGTTCATCTGTACTCTTCTTGTCTGTAGTGTTCGTTGCCACATTTGTGTTCTTTTAGTGCCTGGGGGGAGTCTCCTTCCCCTTGGGGTTTTACCTGCTCCGCAAATTTACGTCTCGCCTATTTTTGGAATGGAGGACTGATGACCTTAGCTGTTTAGTCCCCCTTAAACCTCCCAACAAGCACCACCACCACCAACAGAAACGTGTGCAGTAAAATGAATCCCTACTATTCAATTAATATGAAGAACTGGCGTCTATACAATTACAAATTTTTCAGCATAAGAATACAATTATAAAGGTACAGAAAACAGCATTGAAGAACATAATAATACAGATAACATTTGTAGTAATAAAGGCTTTACAAAAGTATAGAAATGAGCATACACATCAGTGTTACAGGAATTATGACGTAAGTAAATGAATAAAAAAATGAGAATATCTTTCGAAACATTAACTTCGTGAATGAGAATTAAAAGAAAACAGAACCGAATAAATAATATCTAAACATCTTTACAAAGTAAAGAACATATTATTAATGCAAATTGTATTTGAAGATAACAGTATTCCTCATCACAGTGAATGTAGCTTAGTGTCAGAAAAGGAAAAAAATTCTATGAAAACGCACACAGAGACAGGAAGAACACAAATATACAAGGGTACACAAACACATAGAGGAATAACACAAAAGGAAAGGACAAGGTTTGTTTCCAGTGTAACATTTGGTAGTGCAGTCCAACCCAAAAGTTCATTCCATAGATCTCTCCTCTTATTATAACATTTTTTCCCCCAAAAGGTCCTATCTAAGCATGCTTTCGGCATTTTCTATTATCTTACCTCATCATTTATTTTTCATTATCTTACCTCATCATTTGTTTGCAAGAAAATCCTACCTAAACCTGTTGTTCCTAAACCCTACATTTTTCGTTCATCTCCTCTTCCAAAATAATTATTCCCCATTGTGCAATGCTCTTTGCCCAATCCTATTTCTTATAGCTCCTCAATGCATTTCTTCCCAATTCCTCATTTTCTTATATAGCATACACCCTCTTAAATCTACTGAGCTCAGATATATATGAGGCAATGCAGCAGCACAAAACGGTTAACACAAACAGCAATGACAAAAAAAATGCAAATTTGCAAAGCAAGCAGCAGTATATATAAATCAGCAGAGCAAATACAATATTACAACTAATATGAGCTAATGTGCAGCAACAAGAAAAATAAATCTGTAGTAAAACTGGCTTAACAGAGTTATATTCAGTAGGACAATACCTGACAAACAGCAGCAGCAGCAAAAAGCAATAAACTGTACCCAAACATGACAAAGCTCAAGCAGAAAAAATAATACAGTAAAGATAGGAAATGCCTAATACCTATGTACATAGATATCGTAGTTATTACGCTCATTGCCGTGATCAAGAAAATACTGTACTGTAACGTATTGTGTTATGAAAAATATCTGTCTCATTGTAGCTATGTCACAAAAGTCATTACCAAAATATGTTTTACTTTCCAGAAGAATGTAGAAAAAGTGTGCAGACATAAAACAGATACAGCACAAAGGAAATAATGTAAATTGTGTCACTCATTAGTAGCGTCGTGATATAATCGTGTAGCTATCAAAGAAACCAAATTCTAAGAAAGAAACGAAATTTGATAAATGCCCAAACGATAGCTAAAGCTTCTATTTCAATGACAGAATAATTTTTTTCGGGGTTTGATAGGACGCGGCTAGCAAACCGATGGTTTTCTGAACAGTAGTGTCATTTACTATGGGTTCTTGAAATAAATGGACACCAAGACCTACTTTAGAGGAATCCGTGCTAAGGCAGAAATCTTGTGAAAGATCTGGGCGAGCAGTGTTTGGCGCATTAAGTAGTGCTTCTTTCAAAGAATTGAATTACAGCTGCGCTTGTTCGTCCCAGTTCCAAATGGTGTTTTTCCAGTAAGAGAACAAAGTTTTGTTGTTACTAGAATTTTCATATTCAGAAAACGACGGTAAAAGTACACGAGACCTAGAAAACTGCGGACTTGTTTTTTTGTGGATGGAACTGATTGTTTCTAGATTTTCAGGATCCGTCAGAATGCCTTCAGAATAAATAATGTGTCCCAAAAATTTTACCTTTGTTCTACCGAATTAAGTCTTTTCCAAGTTAACTGTAATTCAAGATTCTGCAGAAATACGAAACACACTGTTGAGGATGCGATTATGTTGTTCCCATGAGGTTTCTGCTATTAGAATATCGTCCACATATAAGGTTATGTGACGTTTTAAGAACTCAGGTAATATGGAATTTAGCCCACGAATAAATGGTGCCGAAGAAATATTCACACCAAAAGGAAGTTTCCAAAATTAATAACAAACGCCGAAACAGATAAAAGCTTTGTATTTTCTACATTAAGGATGAAGCTCGATCTGATAGAAGCTGGATCTGAGATCAATAGAGGAGAATACTTTTACACCATTAAAATTTTAAAGAAGTTCTTCCAACGTTTGCGGTCTATCTGTTTCAGGAAAGATGATCGCATTTATTTGCCTCGAATCTAAGATAAGCCTGATCGATCCGTTTTCCTTCTCAACAACATGTAATGGATTATTATATGAGCTTACTGCAGTTTCAATAATGCCCTCGTTGAGCATATATTGTATTTCCGTCCTGACACGGTCCCTATAATGTGCCGAAATTATGTATGGTCTAACGCAAAATTGAGTATGCTGACAAACACGAAACTGGTCTTGAAATCCCTTGATTGTTCCTGTTTTGTGCGTAAAAACTGTGGAATGTGCTTGTAAAATGTCAAAAGGTCCTGCCTATCAGTGTCATTACAGTTCTCAATTGTCTGAATTTTATTCAGAATTAAGTTACTAGTATCATATACGTCGTCGATATCATCCCTGTCAATACTTGCAGAATGATTATTAGTGTCAAATTCCGTCGAAAGTTCCGAACTGTAGCCTAACAGGAGGTAAAGCCGGTTAATTTCCTCGTCATGGTTTGAGACCCAATCTTCAAATTTCAAAGCTATTGACTTACCTTTTTTCTCTAAACTTACTTCAGCGTCGTGAAAGTTTATGATTGCTTTGTATTAATTCAAAAAGACTACTCCCAATATAATTGCCGTCGACAGTAATGGAGCAATAAGAAAGTTCATAGAGAAACTGTGGTTCTTAAAAAAGAATTCTAAGTTTGTTTGTTGGCGTACATGTACGCTTGTTCTACCTTGTAATTTAATCTTACGTAACGGAATTGTGGGGCAGTTGTTCGATTTGTTGCATTTGATAAGAGCTGTTTCACTAATAACCGAAATGGGACTGCCAGAGTCAGGTACTGCCGTAAATTTTATGTCATTTAGTGTGGTGTGAATTACAGGATATGCAATATTGTTCTGTTTTACTTCATGTTCTTGGAGTAAGATGTCCCTAATGTCTTCCATTTTCACGTAATTAAAAGTCGCGGCAGCTAGGTCGTCAACTTCATAAGTACGTTTTGTGGCTGTCAGCTGTTGTCTCTTTGTTGTCGCGCGTCGTTATTGGGGTTTGGAGATCTAACTTCTACAGTTTCAACTTGAGGAGAGGGCCATGCCGTGTTTGAATCCCGCCAGTTCTGATTAAATTCTGGTCTGTTGTTAAGATTATATCGTCTGTCGTCTTGTCGGTAGTTTCCATAGTTTTCTTCTTGTCGGTCACATGGTGGGGAATTTCTCCCAGAATCGTATCTGCGAGGTGGACTGTTGCGTCTGAAGTTATTCTTTCTCCCTTGATAATAATTATTTTGCTTCCCATATGGTCTGTTTCTCTGATTCTCTCTGTCATAATCATTACCGTCGAGAGGCAATCTTTCCCTGTTTTTATTATTACTCTGTTAACGGTTGTCATACGGGTGGTGTCTGTTTTGGTCACGATTTGCGTTTTAAGAATAGCCTTGTCGTGTCCAGTTATTATTTCTGTCGTCACAGAATTGTGACCTGTAATTGTTGTTTTCCTGGTTTCACATCACGCGATTGTCAGTGTCAATTTCCAATTCTTGTAACAATCCCTGAAAAGCTTCAATGTCGTCTTTACAACGTCCTGCCAAAATAATATGTCTCAAATGTTCAGGAAATTTGATTAAGCAAACGCGGATGAGTTCTGAGGGGGAGTATGGGTTTGACAGGTACTGATTCTTTTGCAACATGTCTTCAAAATATTTGACAAGAGTGGAAAATTCAGAATGTTCAAATTGTTTCATCATCATCATCATGATATGTTTTACTCGGTCTTGAGTAGCTTGAGACCAGTATGCTGAGAGGAAGGAATGATAAAATTCCCCTCAACTGTGACAATCGCGAATGACCGAACGCATTATTACTACAGGTTCATTTTCCAAATAGCCACACACACATTACAGTCTGTGCTCTAATGACCAGTTGGGAGGAAAACAATGAGGGAAATGATGAAGCCAAGCTTGTGGATTGATGCCGTTGCCAGAATTCTTAATTTTTTTGAATTTACGTGCAGTAATGAACAGCTTATAATCAAAATCATCTTATCGTCGAGTCGCATATCGTTGATTGTTACGTTGTGTCGGCGGTTCCATCTCAAAATTCGGTGCACCTTGCCAATTTCTTTCAAAATTTCCGAAATGCCTGTGGTGTTACTTTGTGGCTTTTCCGTATTTCTATGTCCCTCTTCCCGTATTGGAGCGCGAGTGTCCTCTGAAATGTGTTATTCTTGTTTTACTCATGCCAACTGATCTTGTACTTCCCGGATTTCTCTTTTGAGTTGCGTATTAATTTGATTAGGATTTTTTTGAATTCACTAATTTGTTCTTACTCTTCTGCGTCAGTAAAGGCTCCCGGTCTTGTGTCAATCAGATCATCATCTACCTTCGTAGATAAATTACTTATCTGATCCGAAAGTTCGACTACTTTCTCCGATACTGAACTGATTTCCTCCGTCTGTCTTTCTGAATCAAGTTTCAGAGTGTCCATTTGTGTCGAAAACGTATTTACTGTGTCCTTTAAGTTTTCCGGAGTTTGCCGGCCGCGGTGGTCTCGCGGTTCTAGGGGCTCAGTCCGGAACCGCGCGACTGCTACGGTCGCAGGTTCGAATCCTGCCTCGGGCATGGGTGTGTGTGATGTCCTTAGGTTAGTTAGGTTTAAGTAGTTCTAAGTTCTAGGGGACTGATGACCACAGATGTTAAGTCCCATAGTGCTCAGAGCCATTTTTTTCCGGAGTTTTTGCAAATTGCGTAACCGATTCGGTAGATGCAACTGAGTCAATTTTAGCGTTGAAGGTGTCGTGATTTTCATGAAAAGTAGTTTGCAGTTCTTTTGTGGCTGCTTCCTGATTCTATAATGCATTTTCATGACGCAAAAAAATAGGTTGAAAATGCTCTCAATTTTTTTACGTCATTACAGAATTTTGACATTTCGATTCGATTTTAAGTAACTCAGCACGTAAATCTTCACGTGTTTGTTCAAGCGTTCGCTTAATTGTGTCTAACTTTTAAAGCCTTTGTCCATTTGTTGCTGTGATTGTTTTTGACTTCGTTCCATTGTGTCTAACTTTGGTCCCATTTGAATCTGATTTTGTTCCATTTGAAGTTGAGTTTGTTTCATTTGTTGCATTAATTGCAGTAATAATGTATTAGTGTCTGGAACCTGTTCCTCTATGTTTTGCGGCAGTGCATTTGTACCGGCAGCATTCATATTTTGAAAAGCAGATGATGTGTCTCGACTTGATTGAGAAAAGGGTAATGATTCAAAACCTGAATCTACAGTATTTGCAAGATTTTGTCCTGTCATTTAGGAGTCCTGAGGCGAGCTGTTGCCGACCGATTGATCGATAATACTACCCTGTTAACTAGTTGTTTCACTGTCTACACCATTATTTAGTGGCTGGTCCATTTCCCAATGCACAATTACCAAATTACTATGTTGGACATTAGTTAATTCATTACACGATTGCGTTAACACACTACTCTCGTCGTCACTGTCATTTCTCAGTTTACTTTGGAGCCTAGTATTACGTTCTTCACACTCCATAATTGTCACAATATTTCACACGATAACACAGAAAAGCACAATTTGAAGAGCAAAATAATAAAACACATTAAAGTAACACTGAAAATAATATCCAATTAACTGCAAGCGCAACTGCAAAATACTTGGTGCAAATCTACAAGCATGCTACAACATTTTTACAGTACAACAATGTAAAACTGCAACTACAAAGGAAATTCTCTCTACAATTACATGCTAGAAATGAACAATAACTACATTAATTACTCAAACTACAAGAAAAAATCAGAAGATTCCAGTCAGGTATCCTCGGCTAAGTTTCGACATATGAAACGTCCCCATAGAAAATTAAGAATGACAATGCTGGAAAAACTCTTATGTTATTTAATTTTCAAACAGCTGAGCAAAACTAAACATACGTAGACTGTTTTACCTTTATTCTGATCATGTCTAAACTGACACACTATATTTTAGCGCAACGCAATCTGACTTTCAACAATCCCTACACAAGAATGGCTCTGACTAACAATAACCTATACCCTTCATGAATCACTTACCTCACAACAATCCTCGTTACTCAAACTACTGCAGTACAGCTAGCGGCAATACAGCCAGCTAAATAAAAGTTTCTAACTGCTGAAGACACTAACTACTGATAGTCATAGTTAGCAAATGAAAGATTTTGATAGATAGCGAACATTGTATTTATCTTAATAGTCCTCAAAAGTCATAATATATAAATAAATTCGTGACATCCAGTTTTACGAATTTCCTTTTTGTGGCGGACACACGTCCAGATCTCCGCTCATAGTAGCCTATCAAAACTGTGGCATCTCTCTCTCCACATCCACCACTGCTGGCGGCTCACCTCCAACAGCCCAACACTACTGGCTGTTCACATGCAACAGCCCAACACTACACTAACGAATACTCCAACAATGAGTCCAACCAGCCACAGAATGCACACAGCACAGTCAGCGATATTAATACAGAGCGCTACGTGGCGTTACCAATGTAAAAACCTAAACAGCCTGCTTACAAAGCTTACAAATCTTATCGCCGGAATGCACTATCTCTGCTAAGTCCACAGTCTCACTTGTGAACGTATTTTCGCGCCAGCTGCCTTGGCCCACATGTAAACATTGTGTTAGAACATCGATTTGTCACGATGTACGTGAAGAATGTTAGCTTTGTTAACAGTTCACGATGTAGAGAGCTTCACACTAGTTTGTCTGAGATGTGCTGAAGCAATACGTAAGTGATGGATTATTTTCATAATTTCTATAATGTACTACTGTCTACATGCCGTATTTGTACAGCTCTGTATATACACTCCGTACATTTTTATTTTCTGTTGGCTTTTGCAGTACCACTTGAAAATGACCCAAAGAACGAAGCTGTAGTTGTGAAACAAATAATTTCTACAGTTAGCGGCGAACATGACTTTCTTTCAGAAAATGTCAGTTTTGTAAGCAAGTACAGTTTCGCTCCAAATTGAATTCCGTTTAAAGTAATGATAACATAGCCATATATTTTCATTCTGTTTCGCTGTCCAAAAGGACATCAGTGCTACCAAAATTGGTAATAAAGAAAAACGTTTTGTTCAACCAGCTGATTATCTCGGTGAATATGATTTTATTTGGATCCGACTTTGTAGAGACCATACAGGGTTATTCCTTGATGTTTTTACAAAGGGTCAGGGATGATGGAGAAGGATACACGCATCAATGAGGTATGAGATCCTGTTCCAGAAAGTACGGAGTCGAAAGTTACACTCCTGGAAATTGAAATAAGAACACCATGAATTCATTGTCCCAGGAAGGGGAAACTTTATTGACACATTCCTGGGGTCAGATACATCACATGATCACACTGACAGAACCACAGGCACATAGACACAGGCAACAGAGCATGCACAATGTCGGCACTAGTACAGTGTATATCCACCTTTCGCAGCAATGCAGGCTGCTATTCTCCCATGGAGACGATCGTAGAGATGCTGGATGTAGTCCTGTGGAACGGCTTGCCATGCCATTTCCACCTGGCGCCTCAGTTGGACCAGCGTTCGTGCTGGACGTGCAGACCGCGTGAGACGACGCTTCATCCAGTCCCAAACATGCTCAATGGGGGACAGATCCGGAGATCTTGCTGGCCAGGGTAGTTGACTTACACCTTCTAGAGCACGTTGGGTGGCACGGGGTACATGCGGACGTGCATTGTCCTGTTGGAACAGCAAGTTCCCTTGCCGGTCTAGGAATGGTAGAACGATGGGTTCGATGACGGTTTGGATGTACCGTGCACTATTCAGTGTCCCCTCGACGATCACCAGTGGTGTACGGCCAGTGTAGGAGATCGCTCCCCACACCATGATGCCGGGTGTTGGCCCTGTGTGCCTCGGTCGTATGCAGTCCTGATTGTGGCGCTCACCTGCACGGCGCCAAACACGCATACGACCATCATTGGCACCAAGGCAGAAGCGACTCTCATCGCTGAAGACGACACGTCTCCATTCGTCCCTCCATTCACGCCTGTCGCGACACCACTGGAGGCGGGCTGCACGATGTTGGGGCGTGAGCGGAAGACGGCCTAACGGTGTGCGGGACCGTAGCCCAGCTTCATGGAGACGGTTGCGAATGGTCCTCGCCGATACCCCAGGAGCAACAGTGTCCCTAATTTGCTGGGAAGTGGCGGTGCGGTCCCCTACGGCACTGCGTAGGATCCTACGGTCTTGGCGTGCATCCGTGCGTCGCTGCGGTCCGGTCCCAGGTCGACGGGCACGTGCACCTTCCGCCGACCACTGGCGACAACATCGATTTACTGTGGAGACCTCACGCCCCACGTGTTGAGCAATTCGGCGGTACGTCCACCCGGCCTCCCGCATGCCCACTATACGCCCTCGCTCAAAGTCCGTCAACTGCACATACGGTTCACGTCCACGCATGCTACCAGTGTTAAAGACTGCGATGGAGCTAAGTATGCCACGGCAATTTGGCTGACACTGACGGCGGCGGTGCACAAATGCTGCGCAGCTAGCGCCATTCGACGGCCAACACCGCGGTTCCTGGTGTGTCCGCTGTGCCGTGCGTGTGATCATGGCTTGTACAGCCCTCTCGCAGTGTCCGGAGCAAGTATGGTGGGTCTGACACACCGATGTCAATGTGTTCTTTTTTCCATTTCCAGGAGTGTATAAGCCAAAATCGTTCTGATACTTCTGATAGTGCAGCCATCCTGATTTAGGTTTTCCGTGATTTCCCTAAATCGTTTCAGGCAAATGCCGGGATGGTTCCTTTGAAAGGGCACGGCCGATTTCCTTCCCAATCCTTCCCTAACCCGAGCTTGCGCTACGTCTCTAATGACCTCGTTGTCGACGGGACGTTGAACACTAACCATCACCACCACCACCACCACCACCACCACCACCACCTCTGATAGTGGAATACACATACCAGTACTGTTGCTGCTAAGATTGTAACGTAGGCAATCACGAAGAGCATTTAGGTCTGGAGTTTGCGATAACAACTAATCCAATGTGGATGGCGTATAGTGTATAGTGTGTGTACTGTAGTAGATTGCTGTCTGCGGTTACAAGTTGCAGCTGTAACCAAATGAGGTATACCCTGTGATGGAATTTGCATGCATGATTTTCGTGTATTGGCGAGCAAATGGAAGCAGCAGAGAACCGGAGAGGTTGTGCAGGATCAAATATCCGCGTAGAAGACATCCGGCTGACACCATGCTTCAAAGACGGCTTTAACAAGTAAATGAAACCGGGCCCTTGTTACCACAGTACAACGACCGAGAAGGATGACGAGCTACGTGGATTTCCGAGTTAGAAGTTGCAGTGCTTGAGTCGCCTGCCATCAGCACACAATCAGTTGCACATGAAATGAATTCTTAGTGTACTGTGTGGCGAGTATTGCGGAAATTTAGGTACAACTGCTTTGATTCCTGCAGACATTGGACCTCATGTCGTATTCAGCCAATGGTTCTTGCAGCGCATTACAGTTGACACTCACTTTCCTGCGGATGTACTTTTCACAGATAAAGTATGGTTCACGAGAGACAGAACGTTAAATAGTCGTATTAGCCATTTTTTTTGCCGATGAGAATCTCACATTGCAGCTGTGAAGAGCCATCAACACGGATTATCAGCAAATATGTTCGCAGGAATAGTCAGTGATTACATATTAGGCCCGTTTCTTCTTCATCCATGCTTAAATGCACCATTGTGCACAGTGTTTATCGGAGACATAATACCCAGGTTTCTGGATCATACTCCACTTGTCATTCATCAACGAATGTGGTCCCAGCTCGATGGTCCGCCAGCTCACTTTGGACTGACTGTTAGTGTACACTTCTACTAGGTAATTCGTGAAAAGCAGAAAGGCAGAGGATATCCTGTTTCGTGGCCAGAACGTTCACCTGATCTCATCGAACTTTACTTCGTCTTGTGGGGCAATTTGAAAAGTATTATGTACGAGAAGCCTGTCAAGAATGAAGAGGGTCTCCTGGCAAAAGTTCTCGCTGTGTAAGGTGGCAGAATAAATGGTCAGATTCGCACCTTACATGAGACCTTTACAAATTGCAATGAGAAGGGGAAGATGACACCTAACGTAAATCGACAGTTATGAGAACCTTTGCCTATCAATATGCAATGCAAAAAGGGATGGCAGTCAATCGACGGTGGTTAACACACCATACCTATACGATACACGTCTTTGAGCGGTAGGTAGAACAGGGAACGCGTGTCGAGTCGCTTTTAGTTTTGAAAAGCCAGCTCCACAACGGCGTAGCGAAACCGCGCTGCGGGAGTTACGCCGGGGACCACTTAAAGGGGTGGCAGGAAAGAGGACAGCGTGGCTGGGCCAGGTGATTCAAGCTGGAGGGCCGCCTGTAGCGAGGGCATCAGTACAAGGGCAGAGAAGAAGCTTTAGAAAACTGCGTTTCGAAATTCCAACGGGAGACGAAGAAAAGCAAATGATGCATTTTCGCCCAGCAAGTGCGACACACGGAAAGGCCAATGTACTTCAGGCGTCTAGAATGGGCACAAAACGTCCGATTGGCGGAAACTCACTAGGAAGGAGAAAACTACTGAAGTTTCGACGCAGTTTGATAGAAGGGACGTTGCAATTGGTAGAGTGTGTTTCTACAAAACGAGAGAAATGCTCCTATTGGTCGAAAAATGCCGTGACGTAAGAAAGAAACCCAAGCGGAGGGAGGCAGTTCTGACATGAGAGAACAAGAGAGAAATCTTGCGGGGGGGGGGGGGGGGTCTTCTCTGAACTGGCATCAAGTTCAGAACAGAGCGCTTAACGCTCTGTACGACACAGAGAAGAAATTGGTGTGGACACTTCATTCACAGCGGCTGCACTCCAGCTAAAATTAGCTGTAACAACGTTTAGCTCCAACTGTGGAGAAACGAACCAGACAAATTAGTTAATTGTTCTTGCAAGAACTTAGAGGGCACTATAATATGCACGCTGTTCCAACTATGCTCGTGTATATCGCCACATAATAAGACTAGGGCTGAGTACATGTTTTCTCGCATAACAAGAAACATAGGGAAAGTTTCTGCTGAAGAGTTCAGCAAAGGCCAGATCAATTTTATAGGAATTTTAGTGCGAGAGAGCGGCCTTGCAGACAGCAGCACGTCGCAGCTTAAGGTAAATACTACATACAGAGGTGTAAACTTTGCTGGTTCACCAGCTTGCGTCCACTGTAAACTAGAGCGGCCTTGAGTAATCTTGCGCTCAGATTTGTCACTTGACTAACCATCCACCGTAGACTTGATTATCATCCTAAATAGTACCGAACTTTGAACCGGAATCGGACGATTTTCGTAGTACTGACCAACATCATAACGTATGTGTAGGAGCGATTTTGTAAAGAAACGTCCAATTAAACTTTCATATTATTGTGCTTAGGATTAATGTAAAGAAACTTTCAATTAAACTTTCATAATATTGTGCTTAAGATTAATGTTCTTTCAGAGAGTTAATATTTAACATTGGTGTGTATAAAATTACTTCACTTTTTGATGTTGGTAAGATGCAGTATTCATTGCGCTCTTTTTATGTTGGTGAATTGAAAACTGTGTGAAAAACTGTAATGTGGTGAGAAATATTTCGACAGTAAGTTTGTCATTTTTCCTCACACAATTGTTCTCAATTCAAGAATAAGCAAGCAAAAACAAAACGCCCGCAAACTTACAGCTGCTTTAGACACTGTTCAACGACAGTGGGGATATCAGAATGGGTACGACACAACTTGGTGCGATGAATCCATGGTTGCTTTGATGCTGAGGGACGTAATTTTGAACAACTGTTGGAAATGTAACAGTTTGTGAAACAAGTGCGCGTAAGTGGGATTTATTATCACTGTACTGTAGACTTAGGATTTTCGGTCTCTGTGACTTCAAGTTACGTGCGTTGTTACTAGTCCATCAACAGGGGTAATTATTTGTGAACATTGAACTATTCAGCGGGAAATCTGAACGTTACGATGATGATTCGGAAGCTCGGGCCTTTCGTTTAAGCACTGTTCTAGGCTAAGATTTCCTCTTTTATCCAAACTGATACATCTAAGCTTATCCTATATCCATAATAGTTTGTAACATTGTGGCGGAATCACCGTTAGAAGCAATACTGGATGTGCTGAATGTTGTGAACTTCCGTGCAGTTTACAGCACAAGCAGGAAACTGCTGTACGTATCCGTCGAGCGGTGTGAGGAATGAAATATTCAGCTCCAGGGAACACGAGATCCCAACTGCCATTTCCTGTTAGCAACAGCAAAGAAATAGGTCGCTGCTCTTCTGTTCCCGTTTCACGGAAAGAGATCAGTACGTCGACTAGCGTTCTATGCATGTTTCAGGTAGAAGTCTGTCACACCATATAGCGACGCTTCATTCCATCGGATGGAGAGGAAGCATTTTAAGAACTGTACGTTCGAGCAGTTGATTATAACAGCAACGATTAACACACAGTTACAGGCAAATTACGATTACATATACAGCTTTGAGTGGGAAGAAATGAGTGTAAGTGCTTTACAATTGACAAGTAGATCTATCAGGATGACCAATACTAAGGGTTGAACTGAACAACACATTAACTGAAGTGAACCAGAGGAGAGCACCAGGCGCAGATTTAATTCCAGGACCAATATTGCGTAATTTACGAAGACACAAAAATCGTTGCAGAAATTAATAAAGCGCGTCTATGTAACTGTATAACAACCAAATCACTTACAGCAAGTTATACTGAGCCAGCTCTTAAAAAGAAAGCTAGAGAGATACGCGAAGTTTACAGAACAGCGAGTCCGATATCTAATACACATAAAATGTGGGAAAAATCGTAGAGGAATACCACTCTGTGGAGGAAACTGAGATTCAGAAAGAATAAAGAAATATCAGAAACCACCCTAAGCCCGGCAAACGCTTTTGAACGAGTTCTTGAAGTTAAGAAAGTGCTTTGATGTGTTGTACTGATATGGAAAACATATCTAACACGTCAATAGAAACTATTGCTGAAACCTGTACAGAATCTAAAAGTGGCTCAAGTCGCAGAAAAGTCACTTACCTCCTGTACAAGGATCAACGACAGTAACCGAAGGAAAGAAGTAGGATTAAGAGTCACAAAATAAGTAACATATGGCAGCAAGTTATTATCAGTGATATATAATATGTATGTGGAAGAAACAGTTACACGATTTTAACCCCCAAATACCGGTGGTAGTAAAATAAAAAATAAATAAGAATTTGGAGAAACAGCCTTAGAACCAGTCCTCTAGGAGTGCAGTGATGGTGTGAAAGATGATACGTAATAGCAATCGAAAACGAATTCATGTAGTTCATTTTCTTCTTTGGCATAAAATTAGGATTAATAAGTAAGCAGGCAGCTCCGTTTAATCATCTTCCATAATTCCAAATAATGGAGGACGCAAAATTGCGAAAGTAAAAGTTGGAACCAATGACGACATTTGGAGAACGGATAAGATACCATCTGAACTGAATTTGCCACTGATCGATCCACAACAAAAGAAAAAGGACGATAGAAAAAGGACTATTGGGGCATATTTGCATTACCCATTCCATGCGAAGTCTTCTTCAGTAAGATTCAGAAAGGAAACTGTGATCGTTTTGATGAACGTGAAAAGGCGGGATAAAGGAATGGGTTTTTCTCTCTAGAATACATTTTTCAACCTGGAACACATAATGATACGCAAAACTGTCACAGAGAACAACTGAATAGTAATATTTATCCGTTGAAAGTATATTACTGAATAACTGGTGTGGAGAAACGCTTAGAGTGAATTTCCACTTTAGTATTTTGCCTTATAACGAAAGAAAACATAGAAACAATCTGGTTTGGAACTGGGAAACTGAAAGTATACTACCTCGTTACCTAACGTGTTAGCGTGGAGTGGGTGTGTATGCACACGCCGCCTTATATTTGCTGAAGTATTCAGATTTCGAATTTTTTTAAAAAATTTATTATTTCACACGCAAGCGTCCAAGTGAAGCAGCTGCAGAAGTGTCTGTTCTCAGTCAGGTGTTGGTGGTGTCTCTTTCCTTTTGTAGGTTTCAAGTTCTCTCGATTTTCTTCGACACACACTGTGACAATATGCTTGATACAGTCAGCTCGTCGCTGTTTCCTGCTTCTGACGTTTGAGCTGGCAAGCGAGATACTAGTAAATTGAATGCTGGATGTTCCTTGTTTTCTATTAAATATTTATAGCTAACAAAGATTCAAGCTTCATACACTATTGTACTTTACTTCCGAGTGTTTCTCTCATATTATTGTTAACGTGTAGTAAACAGATGACTGCGACCCGTCTTTTGATGTTGTTTCAGGTAATTTCACTTCAGTAACTCACTAATGGAGTCTCCACACCTATGTAACGAGAGTGGCAACACACAGCAGTATTTCGGTAAGTACACGTATCACCGTATAGGCCTACGCAACTATGTCACCGTTTCTCAAGAAATATCAGTTATATTCTGTCCATCTCTAAAGAATTAGTCTTAAATCCTTGCGAAATAAAGCTGGTCATTGCATTCCAATTATAAGCAGTTGAAAGTATTTGGTGTTGTTCATTATTTATTTGCAGCAGATTACAAGTTGAAAATTCGGATAGTTATAGGTAACTGCGGTTGCGTAGCGTTTTCTTTAAGTTAATATTATCTTTTTTCCTTCTAAATGGGCTCTCTGATATTTCCACAGAAGTCATTAAATAAGATATGCATTACCGCCTGAACTCAAGCAGCGTGTATTGGGAGAACTGTTTAAAACTTCTTCTTGCACTCTTCCTCCGGAGCTATTTATCATCTACATGACGCCTGCATACCATGCGGGGAAACGTAAAACTTATCTAAGTTATTAATGGCCAGCCTGTGTACGTATCTTTCCTGACATTTTGAGAAAAGAAAAATCACCAAATAAATCTTGTTTCGCGTCACAGCTAAAGAGAGGTGAAGAGAAATACTACATGCCGGTGAGAGATGCTAACAAAACAGATTTCGACAGAATTGTGTATGAAGCTAAGTCACAACAATCAATATATTTCTAAACCTAAAGTCTATGTAACCGCTATACACGTTTTTAAAGATGTAGTAGCTGAAACACCGTACGAGAAACGTACGGAATTTAACTTTGAAATATCATAATTCCTGTTTATATATATTAGTATAGATCAGTGAACTTCAAATTATTGTTTGAGTAGTAGAGTAACAGCTTTTGTTTTAAAACGAGACAGGAATTAAAGGTTCGCAGAATTAGTACAGGATAGTATAATAAATAAATAAATAAGTGGGTAGCACTTCAGAAATAGGACACAGCATAGCATCACTTTCTGCTGTACAGCAGATATTGCAAATAAATGATTTACAACATGATGGCCTGTAGGGTATCGTGAAATTGTGTCAGTCACGAAATCCATTCTCTGAATTAGTTTCTTTATTCCGCCACGACAGCACAAAACTACTATAAAGACTCATAAGGGAAACCTACAGCCTACCTCTGTATCCAGTTACCTTCCTAAACTCACATCCTGTTCCAATGAATCTATTTCCTATTTTTGCGCCTGCTTTGAACCCAACACATTAATCAGAAAACCTATTCCCAGGACACGGAATCATATCCAATGACCATTTATCCAGGTACTTGGCTGCAGTACTCTATCAATATCCCCTTTTAGATGTACCTCCATGCCAGCAGTAGGGCACTACCGGTTCTGGCAGACAACGCTGAAAACACAGATTTTATTTGATATCATATTACAGGTGAGACAACTGTGCATATTATATTTCGTTGACATCAGCATTAGCATTCCATTACCTCTTAAGATCATTTCAGGAGCCACGACATCTTGCCAATTGCCGAGGTCAAGGAGGGAACACCCTACACTTCTGCAATTTTTTCATGAATTTTCATGCATTTGGGTGCCTCACACTTCTACTCTGCAGCTATGTTTGTCTTACTGACTTCTTAAAAATTTTTCAAGGACTGCCTCACCAGTCCTCATATTGGCAACTTTGATTTGAAGCTGTATGTCATTCGCCATGGAATAGTCGAATAAGTAGCTAGCATGTTTCCCGATAAACAACTAAAAAAAACATTTTGGTATAAAACATAAATAATGAAATAGAAATTGTTATTCGTTGAAAACGAGTTTTTTTACTACAAACTCTTTCCCACAATCTCTGAAAACATAAATGAAAGAAAATCCACGTTCACATCCTAATTGCTCCTATCACCATCAGACAGTTGCACTGGAAATCGATGTTTCTCTACAAATAAGTAAAAACCAACATTGGCTAAGAAAATATATATGAATAATTAGAAATCTGTGTTTTTTGAACATCAAAAAAGAGAAATAATAGCAAATATCAGCAGATGGCGGCACAGCAAAGTCCTGATCATAGTTCGATCTTTATACCACACCAGTAAATGTCTCCAACACCAATTGAGAAACGCAATATATCGTACACTTATGATTTTCTGCATCCAACATATTACAAATATTCTGAAATGTCTAAAAAAGACAGCAGCTATGCGAAAGAGTGCATTGTTTAGATTGCTAGTAGAGGTTAATACACGAAAAATTCTTTGATGTCACAATATTGCAAAAAAAAAGAAAAACGCCTGCAGTGTAAAAGAAGGCATGAGTTACTTTCCTTATATAAATATATTCACAAAATTAGTGCCCAAAATTGTGAAGTATGTACCCCAATGCACATTTCAACATTTGACATTCTAGAAATTAGGCCTAAAAAATCGATCTTATAAAACTATCGTGAACAGGCCTATATCTGGGGAAAAACAAGTGTTAGCTAAACAGACAGACAGAATGTAACTACTCTCGACACAAGCGCAAATAAAATATTTCTTAGACAGAGCAAAATGAACGATGATTACATCGCCTGTTGTGGTTAATACATCCTCAAAGTACACATTTCCACACTGTTAAATGTAGAAGGTATAAAAATAATGCATCGTATTATTCACTAAAACATTATAAACAAAGCTCTTCATTGCCAATTATTGCCATTATTACAAATAACATAGGTCTACTATAGGCTATGTAAATAAAAATAGTCTGCTGTCAGAAGACACCCTACAAGCTACAAAGACCGTATGTATCCGATATTCCTGCCCACGAAATTCTAAATAAGATGTCAGCAGCTCTGATCATGTTAAATATGTAAAGTCTGAGGATGGCCTTGTAAGCCGGAAACCGGTTAACAAAATAAAAGTAATACTGTAGAACAAAAGCTAACAGGTGTTTTGCATTTATTATAATGTTGTTCTACCAAGAATCGACGGAAGGTTCTGTTAACATGTAAAGTCAGTATTCGATTCTCGCAGTTGTAATTCTACAAATTATAGCGTGTGAAAATAATAATAATAATAAAAAATCAGTAACCAACCATGCATAATAAAGTTCCTCCGAAGGATTATGAATCGCATACGTAAACTCGCTTACAATAACGAGACATTTATTGTGCTTTACATAAGATACATACTAATTTGTGAACTGTGCAGTTCAATGAGACACCAACATCTGTGTTCTCGGGGGCTGCACGCATACGTTCCTCGTTTGACGAAAACTCAAGACATCCAGTCGAATCTCTATTAGACCGATGAACCACCAGATCTTAATGCCACAGAAAATATCTGCGACGATTTCGGACTGCGGGCGAAAAACAGCAATCAACATCCCGCAGTATGCTACCTCAAAGGGATCTAATCAGCAATGAGTGACCTAAGTTGGATGCAGCATACGTGTATAAACTTTAGAATTCTCTTTATCGCCGAACTGAGGGAATTGTCAAGAGGATAGAAGTGGTCTTACTCGAGGTTTTCGTGATGCCTCCTGGGGGGGGGGGGGGGGGGGGGGGAGGGGCTAATGTTTGGTCCAGAGCTTTTATATGCTTCGTTTCCTGGCTGGAATCTCTGCATCAACAACTTCAAGGCAGGCAACCGACTTGATAATGAAGACGAAGTTCTTCACTACAATGGAGGACTATGAACATCAAACTTGTACCAAAATGAGGACTTAGTTGGGAAGACCACGATGGTATGTAAGAGCTAGCTCCTCACCATCTCGAAACATGTAAAGTCTGGAAGTCCCTTAAAAGAAAGTTGGCAGGCCCAACAAGATGCAAACAAATCATATACAAATAGAATATTCAGTACCGCCTGACCAATTCAACTATGGTGAAGTCTGACAACCCAAGCATTCCTGCCCTGATTTTCTCATACAGAGCAACCTCGTGGACTTCGTGTCAGCGACTCTTATTGAAAATGACATCGCCCACTTCCGGGATAAACTATCCTAACTAACAATTTTAATTTTGAGAATTCTTAGCTGTATTTTTCTGTTAGACACTTCGTTGTGCTGTAAGTGTACTTGTGAGAAAATGTTAGGAACCTTCTTCTTGATGGTGTTGACGATGAGTGTCAAGGCACATCTTAATTCGTGGGATACTGTGGACAACCTTGCTTTCCATTTTGTCTTTAAGCTCACCCGACAAAAAAATTAGAGTAGGTTGGTAATGGTAAATTTGGGGGAGAGGACCAAACAGAGAGGTCATCGGTCCCATCGGATTATGGAAGGATGGGGAAGGAAGTCGGCCGTACCCTTTCAGAGAAACCATCCCGGCATTTTCCTGAAGCGATTCAGGAAAATCATGGAAACCTTAAATAAGGATGGCCGGACGTGGGTTTGAACCGTCGTCCCCCCGAATGCGAGTCCAGTGTGCTAATCACTGCGCTGCCCAGAGAAATCATTGCACGCATAATTTAATACCCTGTAATTCCGCCCCTGGACTTGATAACCGCCTGGATTCGGTTGAAAAGTGAGTCCACAAAATTATGTAGTTGCGTCACATTCAGATAAAGGTTTTCTTTGAGGATTTGATTGCAAAGCTCCAAAATGCGCCACAGATTTTCTATAGAGTGCGATTTTTGTGACTCTGTAGGCCTACCGAGGTGTAATAGCTTGGGGAATCTTCAGAAAGCCAGTCACATACTCTTCCACCCCGAGGAACTTCGCTGTTGTCTTCTTTCTGTGCCTGTGTGAGCGATGGCTTCCTACGAAGTGACCGACTCCAAATATTTATTGTATACAGTTCCAGTTGCAATATTTTCTAGCTGTCAGTTTGGGATGGACCTTCATTCATTGCCTGCAGGAGTTCCTGTCAGGTTTGAGAGTGATACTGACTGACAAGCCGCGAAACGCGCCTCCAGTTCCTCTCAGTCAGTATCTCTTCCGACCACAATTCTGCAGTAGTGTGTCGTGGGCACATCTGTTACACCACTGCTTGAAGACAAGTTGAACAGTCTGCGGCGAAACGGCAATAAATCCAGGAACTTGGCACACCTTACGGCAATGGGCACGGCCAAACAGGATTGTCCCTTTATGCAACTCTGTCTCGCCCTTACATTTACACATTTAACGTAGAATGTCCGCTTGAAACATAAATGTTTCATTGATCGCTGCTGCTTTATGCTCACCTAGAGATAGTGCGCGCGCTGTTGAGCACATCATTCGATCACTGCGTCATCTGTAAAGGCTTAACGATTCATTTGTGTGTGCGTTCCGGGGTGACAAATTTTTGTTCGCTTAGATTATAATACCGCAAGCGTTATATCAACACGCTCTGCATAGTGTGACGTGGTGTTACAAATATGGTTGCGCTTCTTGAAAGTGCCATATGCTGCACATTGGATTTTATTTCTGGAACTACGAAGACAGCAAGAAAAATGAAAGAAAATCAATGATACTACTACTTCTACTACTACTACTACTAATAATAATAATAATAATAATAGTAGAGAAGGGAGATGGCACTACAGACTTACGCAGTACGTTGTTTCGAAGCCACTGCAGTACGTTGTTTCGAAGCCAGAATGGGCGGGGTCTACCGCCACTTGAAGTAGCCCATACCTTTAACAGACTACTGTTTACGAATGCTTCTTGGACATTATTTCTGTCGTGTGCATGCAAAATACTAAAATGTACAGTGCTTGCATGAATAACATAGTGTCATGGAGGCAGTTTCGAACGTTTTTCTGTTCTTGCATGTGTATTTGCTCATCTAATGACAGATTTGGCTTCGTTAATGAAACTTGTTTTTGTTGATGCATTTCAAATAACCAAGAAGAGAAGGATGTGATGAGAAAAGGATGCTTTCGTAATGCATTTTACTCCACTTTTACTATATTTGTATCGATCGCAAATGAAGCTGGAACTCCGAAACCAATTCTTGTTTGCTTACTGGTACAGCTTATTGTTAGTTACATTTTCAGTTTTGAACTGGTATGGACAACTTTTTAATGTTCACGTTTGGAAAAAAACTTTCCTACGTGTTCGTTGTTAGCCAATAAAATTGTGTAGTAAGGAAAGAAGCAAGGTATGCTATCGTGTCTTGAGCATGTCAACAAAGTCAACAAAGATTGAAGAATGTATAACTCCATATAGGCATACCTGCACGCAGAGTACTGTTCTTGTCCTATAGATTGTTAGTGCATTAGTCTCAATGCAATTTACACATCTTCTCACTTCGAAATCTTACCTATGATGGATAATTTAGTGTGTGACCAGTAATAGCGGTTTACAGGGTAAAAGAACAATATAGTTTTCGAAACATCTTCCAGCATTGTTGACTGCTATAAATGTGATTAAGGGAAGGGCCTCAACCGCTTAAGACCTTATAAATAGATACTATGCTTTTGACATGTGTGTAAGTATTTGTTTTAGTAATGATTGCCTGACCTGTGTAAGATATAGGCCTACCTTTCCAACAGTAGCCTATTTATTTCTTTTCCCTGAATATTTGTCGCAGCTTAAGCCTGTACCATGCTTTGTGATATACCAATACTTAGTTACTGAGTTAGTTTCATGTTCCATGTATTATTTGCATGATAAATCTTAATGATACGGAGTTAGTCATTATACATTGATATCGATTTTTGTTTGTAAATATTCCTTAATGCTGATCATTTACTAGTCTGTTCGTTTTTAATTAAAGACAGAAAGATGTAAGTAATTCCCACCCGCTCTCATTTACACATTACAGTAATGGACTCTCTTTTGCGGAATAGGAGTAGTTGTCTATGAGAAACGCTCTCAGTTTATTTCAAAGTTTACTTTGTCTATCAGGCATTTTATATCAGTGGGTAAGGGATAAAACTGTTGTTTGCAGTATTGTGAACTCCTGTTTGTGCTACAGTCAACCTTAATGTGGCTTAATGAATATCATTTTTTCTTCTGGTCTTGTAATTATGTACAACATTGTTCCTTTGAAGTGCAGTGGTTTATTTAGTACAAACATCATGAGGGAATGACTATAACGTGAAACGGATAGATTGCTGCTTTCATGCCGTGCAGCAGGCTGGCATGACGGAAAGTGTGTTCACAAAAGTTTTGAGCGAAAGCCTCCTTTAAGAAGGAAGAAAAGCACACATGCACATTCATAAAAACATTCGCACGAAACTCACACTCACATTACTGCTATGTCTGCCTTTTTTAGCCAGAATCTTTTTTTTTTTTTTTTTTTTTAAGAGGGAGGAAATGTGAACAATGAATAACTATGAGCGGGTGGAATTTAGGGTACGAGATGCTGCCCCAATAATCAACGCACTTACGTAGTCGGGTGTCGTGCGGAGATGAGACAATGAAAACCGCGGGACAGAAGAGAAAGAACGGATAATGAGTGAAGTAAGGCAAATGTAAAGTCAAATGCAACCATAACTGATGTACCGGTATGCAAAAGAAAACATTGATTGATTGGCGCCACTTACGAATGAAATTTGACTCCTTTAAAATGTAGACTACGATCGTGTTGATTAGTACAGCCATAGACAACGGCACATAGCTTTTTTGATGAAACAACTACGTTTCCAGACAGTCAAAGCACCGAACACGGTAGAAAGCACAAAGTAGAAACCGATCATAATTGCTTGGTTATTTATCGTTACAACTTTATTCTGTTTCCTATATTCATATTTTTCATGGGAAAAGTGAGTAACAACAATGATGGCTGCTACGGTCGCAGGTTCGAATCCTGCCTCGGGCATGGGTGTGTGTGATGTCCTTAGGTTAGTTAGGTTTAAGTACTTCTAAGTTCTAGGGGACTGATGACCATAGATGTTCAGTCCCATAGTGCTCAGAGCCATTTGAACCATTTGAACAACAATGATGACGATGGAACTTTTTGCGCCACATGCAGTCTCTGTCCTGATATTTGAAGGATTCTGTATTGAAAAAGTATTTAGACTAAACGTTTGTTCGAACTTTTTTGCAGTTTTCTCACCACAGGTAACAGAAATATGTCAAGGCAACACAGCGGCAGACTTCACACTCTACAAACGTACCGTGCAAATGTCCTCTAGTACTCTTGTAAATTTTAATATTATGTGTGTTTGTATGTACTGAATTGGGGCCTTAGAAACGACGGAGAGGCTTCCTCCCCGTCATAGCCCTCAGTGGTACACAACCCCACACCAGGCTACAGCAGTCCACCCACCCCACCGAAGCCCCACACCGAACCCACGGTTATTGTGCGGTTCGATCCCCGGTAGGCACTCGCCCTCCCCAGGAACGTCTCATTCCAGACGAGTGTAGCCCCAATGTTAACGTGGTAGGGTAATTACGGTGTATGCGTATGTGGAGACAGTGTATCTAAAATTATGACTTCGCAATGAATTTTAAATTCTCATTTGTCACCTCATATGCTGTTCATGTTTTAGAACATCATTCTAAGGTGCCTACAATATTTTTCTAATACATTTTTTTTTTTACTGTTGGACAAATCACTCCACAAAACTTTTTTTTATACCTAGATCTCAGCTGGTCAGTTGGACACTCCATTTGTCTCACCGGTCCATTTCCAACTCTTCGTTTGGCTATGAAAATTCGGAGAAAAGGCATTGTGTAATATCCAGGGAGTCTTGTTTCTGCACCGGTCAAACATTTGACCAAAAGCTTCACAGTTCAACCGTCAAGAGCTGTTAATAGATGCTTCTTTATTCACAGCTGGTTTCTGTCTTCAAATAAACATCGTATATGTTAATGCCATTTATAAAAATTAATGGCAATTTCAAACACGTTGTATTAGCCAGCATAAAATTCGTCGCAGCGCTCCAAATAAAATGTTATAATCTGCATGTACAATGAGGAGGAGGATTTACAGTGATCCGTACGTGTTGTTATTGGTAACAGTGAGGTGGGGCGCCACAGTTTTTATATCGCCATGCAATCTGTTGTAAATGACTTAGATCTGGCGATCTGAAGACTGAAAAGCGGCTGTGAATGACGAAATATTTATTGGCTGCTGTTGACTGTCGAACTATGACTGTTTTTAAATATTTATGAGCTGTGGTCTCAAATTTCACAGATTTAAGTATGTATTTGGGTAACTTCCTCAAACTCTCAAAGTAGTCGACATTGTTGCCCATTTAATTTTGCAGTATATGAAGTTCGGAACTATATTTGCGCTATAGACGCTGAGGCATATTGCGGTGAAAACAGTTGTGATAAAGAAAGGTATAGAAAAACACACTCATAAACATGTTTATAACAGTTTCATACATGTAACATATATACGTTAATAGTCAGTATGCTTTTTGTAGTATTGAACAGTGTGAAGAAGATCTGTTGCTGAAGCGTAACACCTTTTTCACAAATCAGTGAGATTTGGTGTTATACGTCGTATAAAATGTTTTTAAACGTAGAGAGATCGAGGAATGAACGGGTAGATAAGAAACCGAGTAGAACTACATAACTGAAAGAAGGCATTGGTTGGTAAGACTACTGCTTCCAGTTGCTTCTTGTTCTTAATTTCTGTCACATTGACGCAACGTTTGTTTTAAATAGTAAATATTAGAGTGCTTTCGAGAATAAAACAGTGTCAGAAAGGCGTATCCAGACTTTTTTGGTCATAGAGTTTTATTTTATTCAGTAATATGGGGCATTTGGCGTCTTTAACCTAACTTTTATTTTGTAACACGCATCGAATAACCAAGAAGCTAAGTGTGAGACGTGAAAAGGCTACTTTTGTAACACACAATTTTCCTTAATAAGCGGTGTACGTCCTTTTCCCGTAAATGCTGGCCGGCCGGTGTGGCCGAGCGGTTCTGGGCGCTTCAGTCTGGAACCGCGTGATCGCTGCGGTCGCAGTTTCGAATCCTGCCTCGGGCATGGATGTGTGTGATGTCCTTAGGTTAGTTAGGTTTAAGTAGTTCTAAGTTCTAGGGGACTGATGACCACAGATGTTAAGTCCCATAGTGCTCAGAGCCATTTTCGTAAATGTTGATAATATATTTTGCTATGTCTGGACGGATTGCAACATTTACTTCTCACATAGCTCAGTCAGAGATCTCTCTTAGATTTGTACTGACAGTAAATTTAAAGTCAAATTACAGAAATTAAACCACTACAGTAAAAGTATCCAGCGCAACTAAAATTCGTGTATGTAGAAGAAAATATGGCAAGAACGAATCCACCTACGAGTGAAACTTGATTCCTTTACACTTTAGACTACACTCACAGTAGTATGGTTCAAATGGTTCAAATGGTTCAAATGGCTGTGAGCACTGTGGGACTTAACATCTGTGGTCATCAGTCCCCTAGAACTTAGAACTACTTAAACCTAACTAACCTAAGGACATCACACACATCCATGCCCGAGACAGTAGTATGACCAGCTGTCAGAAACCTGAATAACCACGTTTTGCTGCTTGGACCGGGCGACAGCGACGCTCCCACTGCCGGACTCTCCTAAGGCGGGGCCCTGACAACGCCAGAGGCTGCTCCTGCAGATTCCTCGCCGGGCACTGACATGGTACCCTGCGCCACCGTGTAATGTGGACTCAGCGTGTCAACTGATAGGCAGCTCTGGGAAGAAGACAGAGTGGTCGAGAAACTCACGGAAATAACTGTCTGTTAAATGAATGATATCTCATTAACGCCTTGGCGCACGCCAGTACCTCACCTCAGCAGCTGCGACAGTCCCACATCCAGTTAGAAAACGGCAACTGACAGCCTCCTACATTGTCCATGCTTTCTTCCGTATCAGAAACACTCTGCCTCTTCGTCTCTTTTACATATCAGAGTATACTGGAAGATGGACCTGCCAAAGAGTCCTCATTTAACTTGGGTCCCTATATAAATGACGGTTGGCAGATGAATTTCGCAATAATGATGATTTCTGAGCCTTAAATTTAATGCGTTCCCTGTATTGCATTCTGTGTGGATGGTCTGCATACATGTCAAATGGAAATAATAAAGTGTAATCTGTGCGTACTTAATGTTGCATCCCACTTGATGGTGTGGTAATGTAATCCAGCAAGTTCTCTTAAAGTATAATATGAGTTTGCCAGACATTCACATCAACAACGCTTTACAAATGAAACAAAATATTATTGTCTTACCGCTTTTTGTGTGGGTACGCAAACGCGGTGGGGGACGCTATCCTTACAGACTGAAGTAAATCTGGAAAAGTTTCTTTGAGGGAGTGATGAAATAGCACCCGTAATCCAAGAACTTCACTTATTAAAATTAATTTTTGCTGGTTATGGTCCCAGTAAACACGTAATTAAAATTGCACAATTTATGTCGACGGATTACTGCTATTCTCCGTACAGTTAAGAAGTCTGCTAAAGTTCTCGAAGTTCGTGTTACTAATGACGGCAGCTGGACTACTAAAGTTTACTTTTTGTAGCTCGTGCAAAGCATGCTCGCTATACTGTGCAGTTAAAGTACAGTACTGACAGTTACAAACTCTAGCCCGACAAGACCAATTTCAAGGAAAACATTAAAAAAGCAGAATAATAGTCTTTTCTGAAAGTTATCCTGTTTGACCCTTACTCGTGACGACAAGAAGGAGCTTTCAAGAGGACAAAACTCCACAGAATTTTATGAAATGTTTGGAAAGTCGTCAAAGATATACGTGACAGCGTGAAAAGCATGGAGGCAAAAAAAAGAAAGAAGTAGTCATAACGTCACAACCTTGAAGACGACGACAGTCACCTTAAGTAGCCGAAAACATTACGTTTATTGCATTTATACTTCAATGGTTCACAGCGGTGATACTTTCCCGTGACGTCACTCTCACCACGTCACAATAACCGTGAGTTCGGTGTGGGGCGGCGGTGGGGTGGGTGGACTGCTGTAGACTGTTGTGGGATTGTGTACCACTGAGGGCTACGACGGGGACGAAGCCTCTCCGTCGTTTCTAGGTCCCCAGTTCAGTATATACATACACACATAATATTAGAGTTTAAAGAGTACTAGAGGATTTTTGCATGGTGCGTTAGTAGAGTGTGCAGTCTGCTGCTATGTTGCCTTGACATATTTCTGTCATCTATGGTGAAAAGACTGCAAAAAAGTTCGAACAAATGTTTAGTCTAAATACTTTTTCAATACAGAATCCTTAAAATATCTGCATGTGGCGTAAAAAGTTCCATCGTCATCATTGTTGTTAATCACATTTCCCATAAAAATATGAATATAAGAAACAGAATAATGTTGTAACGGTAAATAAGAAAGAAATTGTGATCGGTTTCCACTTTGTGCTTTTGCTACATCAGGTGCTAAGGCACTTTGATTCTGATTTTAAGTACTTCAGTACTTGATTTTGCGTAGCAGTGTCAACCACACTTTTGTTTCAATGTTAGAAATCAAAAATTAATTGTTCTAGAAAATATTTGCCTAGTGCATATTGTTCATGATACTAAATGCTACTGTGTGGCAGTCGCAATAGACGTGGAAAAGCATCGGCAACTTTCGAGACAGAAAAATTTTCACTATATAACTGTACAAAAGTGGGATGCCTGTGGTTGAAAGAAGCAGAGCATCTCTTCCCACAGTTATTGACAGTATTGTTCTTCCTTACTATTGTTTATCAGCAGAGATAGTTAAATCGGAAACTTGAATAAAATTGGAACCTTCGATCAGACAGCTGTTGGAACCGGTACCTACAAAATTATATCATTGTATGATGCACAGGATCAGGAGATATGACGCCATAAATACTGAGATGCGTGAAAACTGCTTCATCATACATGACTTTTTGTTTGCTAGTAAGTACATTCCCAACATATTTCGTTGAGAGTACTCACATACGCCACCAAATGTATGTAGAGAAATATATCATTGTTCGCCGATAGTTAAACAGAGAATGACATCATAAAAACTGAGTTTCAGTACATTTATTCTGTGCTACTAAGGCACTCCTACAGTCGAGTCAACGCAAGGGAATCCCTCACGCCTGGCAGCACTTTTGACAGCTTTCAACTGCGACGCGCAAACGGCTGTAGGTGAAAACTACAGCTTCTCTAGAGCTATGAAGTGTCATTTCATAGAGATGTTTATAAAATCGCATTGTAGGCACCTGAAGCAGCTGCGCCAAGCGTCAAGAAATATTCTGGGGTCATGTTTCTTGATTTGGACACAGTATATACACATTTGCACATTATGCATATTGCTTGGTACGGTTGTACCAAAAATTCAAACGTGTTATCAGAATACATGAAAATGAAATTTTTCAATACTTCACTACAGACACATTCATCTTTTGCTTCCGTTCCTAATAGAAAATTGGCAGAATGAATTCGTGGGCAATGCTGTGTTTTTCACCTAGTATTTTCATAAAAGGAAAGGCAAAGGAAAACTTGGGTTTGGAAATAAATCTCGAGAAATGGGTTGTAGGGCTCAAACGTGAACTTTGTGTACGAAATCAGATTGTTGTATTGTTTTAAAATTGATGATGTACACCTACTGAGCTAATATTTGTCGTAAAAACAGATAAAGCAGTAGGATTCTTGACATCTTTCACACGTTAGAAACACCGCATTTTTAAAATTACATTGTTGTTTTATAGTTACTATATAAGCAAAACGTAGTTTACTTTCATAGTGGGTTTTTCCCCATCGCACGGTTAGGCGGCAAACAACACCTATCGCATCAGTTCGCCAAATACTGGCGAGGATACTTGTTGATATACGACGGAAGGTATTTTGATGCAGTCATCTCGGAATGTGATTTTCTTTCTTTATCTCTACAAGATAAGAGCAGATTTGAAGCTTTTTGGCCGGCCGATGTGACCGAGCGGTTCTAGGCGCTTCAGTCCGGAACCACGCAGCTGCTACGGTCGCAGGTTCGAATCCTGCCTCGGGCATGGATGGGTGTGATGTCGTTAGGTTAGTTAGGTTTACGTAGTTCTAAGTTCTAGGGGATTGATAACCTCAGATGTTAAGTCCCATAGTTCTTAGAGCCATTTGGACATCGCAGAGTGGTATTAGCGGCCTACATTTGGAGTAGTAATCACTTCAATACTGCACGATGGCACTCTTTCATTATCTTAAAAATCCAGTATAATTACGAAGTTTTTCGTCGTCCGCTGGAGACGTTTAACAGAAGAAATTTGTTCTCCTGCTCATACCGTTTCATCACATCAAGTAGAATATAATGAGCATTATCTCGGTTTATTTGCAGTGTTAGTAACGTAAAATTTTAAAGCAAAAAAATGTTTCCTGTATAGGGACCCGATACCACGACCTGCGAATTACTATTCTGACTCTTGCCGCTGCGTCAACATCAGTCTGCAAACAACGATAACATAAATCACCCGCGCCAAACATTAAATGTTTTTTCTAAACGCTTAACTATCTGGAGTTCTCACCCATGCCACTATCATTTCTGGCCAATCCCTGAACGTACCATAAGTACAGATGAAAACGGTGGTGACTAATGGGCGCGATCCCTTTGATAGTGGTCTTCCTACATCATTAATGTATGAGTATCTCAGCTTTTACGGTTAATGATTTGCAGAGCAATAGTAGCTTTGTAGCTCTGTCGGTAAAATATTAAACTGCTTCATTTTCTGTACCGATTGTATGTGAACAGGTAAAATATTTTGCCACTTCACATAGTGGTGGTATATCGAGGCCACACGACTGCTAAGTACACGGTTTACATAATTCAGCAGACAAATATTCTTTAAAATTCCAAGTAAAACACTGAACTTCAAATTTTCAAACGGAACCTCATATGCCTCCAAAGGCGATGTAAATGATTCTCTAGTTTATTTTATTTCTTACTCCCAGACAAATAGTTTCACAAAAATTTGACGGCCCTATCTTTCAGTTCTTTTTATTATTTCACTAGCAGTGTTAACAGTAGAATGCCGTAGATATTTCTCGTTCTTTGAAAAAATTTTCGCAGCTGAAACCTCGCCACCTCATTCAGTTATTTGTTCAGTTTCCAAGTCTCCTTATCTGTTTCTTACTTCCTCTGGGAACACAGACTGTTATGATAGCTGGCTAAGCTGCTTCAGCCATCTTCACTCAACTGTTCACCTCGACCAACCTAGCTTACACAAATCCCAGCACCCTGTGTGGGCGTGGAGTTGTTTTAGCACTATGTTTGTGCATTAGCGTTTGGCGCAAATTGTTTGATCGAGTGTGGGCCACATGTCGACCTCTACACCGAGACAGGAACGCGTTTTAGCCTTAGACTGAAATTAGTCACGGCGATATTGTTTGATTTTTAGTGCCATTTTCCATTAGTAACTGGAACTGTCCTCTTGGGTGAGGCAACAACATTTATATACATAAATGCGAATAGGCGTGACAGCTGCAAAGCACTGTGTCACACATATATCAGGTCAAGTTTTTATTGACACACTTGTTTTGTCTCTTTTAGGCAAGAATAAATAAAAAAAATACATCCTTTTTCAATTATTTGGTGCAACTGTCAATCAAAATGTCAGAACACTGCAACTCTTTAACACAACTTTGTAGCAACCGCCGGCCTAGTGTATATACTATACATTTTAATGAAATTTTTATTCCATTTTGAATTGTCTGTTTATATCTTATGTGACTACGGAAATTATATTTTTGTTTTTTCGTCTAACGGCTGATAACTCATAGGACATGTGACGCGTTTGAAGACTGTCGCACTGCGAATATCTCGTCACAAGTTGTAATACGCCGAAGGCCATCGCCCCTTAGAGAAATGATCATACACTGAAGAGCCAAAGAAAGTGGTACACCTGCCTAATTTCATGTACGTCCCACACGGGCACGCATAAATCCCGCAACACGATGTGGCATGGACTCAACTAATGTCTGAAGTAGTGCCGGAGGGAACTGACACCATGAATTCTGCAGGGCTGTCCATAAATCCGTAAGAGTACGAGGGGATGGATATCCTATTCCCAGATCTGCTCAATAATGTTCATATCAGGGGAATTTGGTGGACAGCGGAAGCGTTTAAGCTCAGAAAAGTGTTCCTGGAGCCACTCTGTAGCAATTCTGGACGTGTGGGGTGTCGCATTGTCCTACTGGAACTGTCCAAGTCCGCCAGAATGCACACTGAACATGAATGGATACAGGTGAACAGGTTGGTTACGTACGTGGTATCTATACGTATCAACGGTCCCAGATCACTCCAAGTGCACACGCACCACACCATTACAAAGTCTCCACCAGCCTGAACAGTCTCCTGTTGACATGCGTGGTCCATGGATTCATGAGGTTGTCTCCATACTCGTACGTGTTCATCCGCTCGATACAATTTGAAACGAGACTCGTCCGACCAGGCAACATGCTTCCAGTCATCAACAGTCCAATGTCGGTGTTGGCGGGCCCAGGCGAGGTGTAAATTTTGTGTAGTGCAGTCATCGAGTGTACAAGAGTGGGCCTTCGGCTCCGAAAACCCACATCGATGATGTTTCGTTGACTGGTTCGCATGCTGACACTTCTGATGGCCCAGCACTGAAATCTGTAGCAATTTGCGGAAGGGTTGTAGTTCTGTCATGTTGAACGACTCTCTTCAGTCGTCGTTGGTCCCATTCTTACAGGATCTTTCTCCGGGCGCAGCGGTGTCGGAGAGTTGATGTTTTACCAGATTCCTGTTATTCACGGCGCACACGTGAAATGGTCGTACGGGAAAATCCCCACTTCAACGCTGCCTCTGACGTACTGTGTCCCATCGCTCGTGCGCCGACTATGACATCACGTTCAAACTCACTAAAATCTTGATAACCTGTAACTGTAGCAGCAGTAACCGATCTAACAACTGCGCCAGACACTTGTGTTCCTATATAGGCGTCGCCTACCGCAGCACCGTATTTCGCCTGTTCACATATCTCTGTATTTGAATACGCAAGCCTATACCAGTTACTTTGGCGTTTCATAATGTATCGCCCCTGTTTTTTCCATGACAATTTTATTGTAACTCGCAAATTCATATTACTCAACTCAAATGGAGTTATTAATGTAATGTTGTTGAGACTTGGCAACTAATTTTCGAGGAGAATAAAAGTTTAGCGAAAGTGCTCATGATTTTTCAGATCGAGTTATGTACGAGGGCTATTCACAAAGTACATTACGTTTTGGAATTAAAAATAAATAAAGTATTGGAATTTTTTTTTAATTATATACAGATGAGAGCCACACTTAAATACTGCTTTTCTACATAGTTGCCATTTAAATTAAGGCACTTACCGTAGCGATGGTCGAGCTTGGAAATTCCTTCGTCGTAAAATTCGGCCGCCTTTACGCGAAGTCCAAATCGTTTGATCTGCTCCGTGCACATGTCATCCACCCTAGCTGCTTTGCCACTTTTCATATTGCTGAGACCCTTGTTAAAATCGTTCATTGTAAAGGTTGGTAAAAATCTGTTAGTTTCTGATTATAAACTCCTGTTAATTTTTACTTTCTGTTATTTTGTATTAGCGTTTCCATTTAGGAGCACTTGATTAGGTGTTACCGAGGCACACTGTTTGGGCAAAGTGGGTCTCCGACAAGTTTTTTAATAAATTTCCAGGCTGTTTTGCTGCTGTGTGTCTTATCCATCATTTCTAGGGTCTCCATCCAGCTATTCTGCCGAGCTTCACTTAGCATTTCCATCAGAGCCGTACCACATGCTACTGTTTCTTGAATAAATGGATCGTTTATGTATATTTCCTGTATTTGGGTAGGAGATGCCTGGAGTCATGTGAGAGAGCTGGTGTAGTTCTAAATGGCGTTGCTCTGCTTGTTTAAAAATATGTGGGCGATTGTTCCTACGAAGGCCCATTTATTTCGCATTGGGTTTAGTATTAAATTATTCTGTGCTTGTTCTCCAACGACGAATAACTTACTGTCAGTAACCTAACCAGATCACTGTCATGTTACTGGGTAGAGACCTGGTACGAATGTTGCTAAAAATTCAGCTGATATTGACTTCCAGATATTTAATCATTAAGCAATCTTTTTATAACAACACTGTTACTCAGATTCCAAAGTTCGGTAAAATTTTTACATAAAACATGACAGTGATTGCGTGCAGCATATCACTCTTGGGCTACGATATCGTGCAGTAAAGAATTCCATTATTAAAAAGTAATCTATATACGTAAAAGGCAATGTCCGGATAACTGAGTCATCATCGTCCAGCCCAAACCGCTAACGATAGAAATAACGGGATGATAGAGGAAATGAAAGGTTTTGCGAAAAATTTTCGCTATTGAAGCAATTTTGCAGCCAGACCTACTAAAATTGGTATTTGGTTTCTCAGTTAGATATAAAGAAATACGTGTTCCAGCATTTTTGGGAACTTAATCCCTATAGGGATGAAATATTCGGTGAATGAATTTTTTTGTAAATAAATAATTTTTAAAGAGCTACTACACAATTTTACGCTACATCTACGAAAATTGGCATCTGACCCCTCAGTTACAATTAAAAGAATACGTGTTTCCGTGTTTGTGGAAATTTAATCTCCCAAGGAAGTGAAATAGAGGATGAGAAGTTTTATGAAATTATCTTTTTAAGGAAGCATTTTGAAAGCCAAATCCATGAAATTATATATTTATCTTCTCTCTTACAAATAAAAAATACATGTTTGACCGTTTTTTGTAAATTCAATTTCTAATGGTGATGAATAAGAAATAAGACATTTTATGGCTTATTTAATTATGCAAGCATTTTTGAAACTAAATCTGTGATAATTTGTGTTTGAATTCTCTGCTACAAATAAAAAAATACCCATTTCATTGTTTTTGGGAATTCAATCCCTAAGGGAGGAAATGTTTTCTGAAAATATTTAATACTGAAAGTATTTTTAAAAAGTAAATCAATGAAAATTGATATTTGGCTTCTGAGTTAGATATTAAAAAATACTTGTTCCACTCTTTTTGGAAGTTAAACCCCCTAACTGGGTGAAATATGGCCAAACTGATTCACTAACTCCTCATCGCACAGGGAAAAGACGGTAAGCGTATAAAAATGAAGTTCAGAGCAGGTGTATATCTCGTATTGTAGGCGTCGTTTAAGAGGAGATAGTTGTACATTCGGATCTCAAGGGGGTGAAACAGAAGATGAAAGGCTTTTCCAAAATGTCGTTATGAAGGCAGTTTTGATGATAGATCTAAGAAATCGATGTTTGGTTACTCAAATATATTCCAGCATCTTTGTAAATTCAACCATTAAGAGGGTAAAAAAGTGGGTGAAACTTTTTTGAAAATAAATTGTCATTGAATAACTACCAAAGTATTTTTGAAGCTTCATCTTTGAAAGCTGCTATTTGACTTCTCAATTAGAAATAACAATATGTTTCAGCGTGTTGAATTTCGATCTCGTAAAGAAATGAAACAGGTGATAAAAAGTTTTATAAAATTTTTCATTATGAAAGCATTATCAAAGCTAAATTTAAAAAAATTGTATTTCGTTTCCCTGTAGGAAATCTAAAATTCGTATTACACTGTTTTTGTAAATTCAGTTCCTCAGGAAGTGAAATAGGGGATGTTTCAGTATATTAGAAAATTTTATGGTTAATCTACGAAACTTGATATTTCACTTGTCGGTTAGATATAAAGAAATATTTGTTAGGCGCTGAAAGTTTCTATGGAAATATCACCACAAGAACGCAAACGGCATGATTACCAAAAACCTTGATCTCTAGCTAACAGAACCACTTTTTTGCTAGAAGTACATTCGGAAAACACCAAGCTTCTGTGGCGTTAATGAGCTTGAAAAGTTGAGAAGGTGTTGCAGTTTGTGAACGACATAAAAGTTCGATTAAAGAAAAACGAAAAGATATCTGTGGAAACCATACAGTCTACGTGAGCGAAGCAGCGGACACTAAGTTAATAACACATAGGAGATAATCAAACGAAAACGAGACAGAACTGTCTGTTTTTGATTTCAAATGAAATCGCCATAACTGTTAATTCATTTATCCCACTGTGATACAAGACGGTCAATGCCTTCTGGAAAAATGCTTGATGTGGCCTACGGAACCATGATTGTACCCAGGTATACACCTTTCAGTTCGAAGCAAATCGACGGCCACAGATGTCTTTCTTCAGGGCTTGAAACACATGAAAATCGCATGGACAGCGATCGGGACTGTAAGAGGGACGTTTAAGGGCTTCTCATCGAAACTTCTTCGGCGTACTCGAAACAACTTTGGACATTTCGTTGCCAGGTTGTTTCGAATAGTCTGCAGAAGTTTCACTGGGTAGACCTTGTACGTTTGCGGTACAGTCCCGATTGCTGCCCATGCGATATCCACGTTCTTCGAGCTCCGAAGAAAAACTTTATTGCTGTCGATTTGCTTCGAAGGGATTCGCGTCTGAGTACAGTCATTGCTCCGTAGACAACCACAAACATTTTTCCATGAAGGCGCTGACCATGTTGTATCACACCGGGAAATAATTATTAACATTTGTGGCGATTATTTCTGAAATAGTTATGAGTCTTCTTGCTTTTTGACATATGTCTCGTTTACATTTGACTGCTCGTTATAGCTTTGTAAGAGACTGAATGATATCAATAATAGTAGGGTAGGTTTATAGCTTGTTCCTTTTCAAGGTTTGTATGACACAAAGTAAAAATACGACTGAATTCAGTTGTTGAAGGGAAAGCTGTTCTTAACGCGAAAGTTGGTTTGACGAACACTGTTAAATGAATCACTAACGTATGTTGCGATGTTCACAACTGAATTTGTTGCGTCTTAAAAGAGTGAGAGAAACTTTTTTCCGGAAACCAGTCATAAACCTCATAATACGTTGTGTGGATTGCGTATTGAACTGGGGACCTAGAAACCACGGAGAGGCTTCGTCCCGCCGTATCCTTCAGTTGTTCACAACCCCACAACAGGCCACAGCAGTCCACCCACCCCACCGCCGCCCCACACTGAACACAGGGTTATTGTGCGTTTGTTTGTGTGGTGAAGCAATTATGGTGTATGTGTACGTGGAACAGTGTTTGCGCAGCAATCGCCGACATAGTGTAACTGAGGTGGAATAAGGAGAACGAGCCTGAATTCGCTGAGGTAGACGGAAAACCTCCTTAAAAACCATCCACAGGATGGCCGGCGCACCGGACCTCGGCAATAATCCGCCAGGAGGACTCGTGCCGCGGACCGGCACGCCTTCCCGCTCGGGAAGCAGCGCGTTAGACTGCGCGGCTAGCTGGGTGGGCTTCATAACACGTTAGTTTCACATCTCCATCATGGCAGTGTGTGGGATTTTTCCTCGGTAGAGGGACTGGGATGGGGTGCACTCAGCCTCGTGATGCCAACGGAGGAGGTCCTTGAGGAGAAGTGCCTGCTCCAAGTCTGGGAAACTGAAAACGGGCCCGAAAGCGGTGTGCTGACCATACGCACCTTCTGATCACAACCGAATGACGCCATTGGTAGAGGATGACACGGCGGTCGATCGGTCGCTGCTGAATGAACCGGCAGGGTAGTAGACAGAGCTTTAGCTTCAGCCTTTCGATATTTCTTCTGTACATAAACGCCACCCATCTGATTTCCTAATAGACTTTACACGCTATGGATAGTTTCTCTTTCGCACGTCTGTATCATCATTAAACCTCATTATTGTGAACGTATTACCTTCCACTGGCTTTTTAGGAATCACTTGCGCATTTTACGTCCACTTCTCACAACCTTGATTAAAATTAATGGTAGATACACTACTGGCCATTAAAATTGCTACACCACGAAGATGACGTGCTACAGACGAGAAATTTAACCGACAGGAAGAAGATGCTGTGATATGCAAATGATTAGCCCTTCAGAGCATTCACACAAGGTGCTGACATGAGGAAAGTTTCCAACCGATTTCTCATACACAAACAGCAGTTGACCGGCGCTGCACGGTGGAACGTTGTTGTGGTGCCTCTTGTACCATCAGGTTTCCGACTTTGATAAAGGTCGGATTGTAGCCTATCGCGATTGCGGTTTATCGTATAGCGACATTGCTGCTCGCGTTGTTCGAGATCCAATGACTGTTAGCAGAATATGGAATCGGTGGGTTCAGGAGGGTAATGCGGAACGGCGTGCTGGATCCCAATGGCCTCGTATCACTAGCAGTCGAGATGACAGGCATCTTATCCGCATGGCTGTAACAGATCGTGCAGCCACGTCTCGATCCCAGAGTCAACAGATGGGGACGTTTGCAAGACAACAACCATCTGCACCAACAGTTCGACGACGTTTGCAGCAGCATGGGCTAGCAGCTCGGAGACCATGGCTGCGGTTACCCTTGATGCTGCATCACAGACAGAGCGCCTACGATGGTGTACTCAATGACGAACCTGGGTGCACGAATGGCAAAACGTCATGATGGTCGCATCCGTGTTTGGCGACACCGCGGTGAACGCACATTGGAAGCTTGTATTCGTAATCGCCATACTGGCGTATCACCCGGCGTGATGGTATGGGGTGCCATTGGTTACATGTCTCGGTCACCTCTTGTTCGCATTGATGACACTTTGAACTGTGGGCGTTACATTTCAGATGTGTTACGACCCGTGGCTCTACCCGTCATTCGATCCCTCCGAAACCCTACATTTCAGCAGGATAATGCACGACCGCATGTTGCAGGTCCTGTGCGGGCCTTTCTGGATACAGAATATGTTCGACTGCTGCCCTGGCCAGCACATTCTCCAGATCTCTCAACAATTGAAAGCATCTAGTCAATGGTGGCCGAGCAACTGACTCGTCACAAACGCCAGTCACTACTCTTGATGATCTGTGGTGTTGAAGCTGCATGGGCAGCTGTACCTGTACCGCCATCCAAGCTCTGTTGAGCCGTTATTACGGCCAGAGGTGGTTGTTCTGGGTACTGATTTCTCAGGATCTATGCACCAAAATTGCGTGAAAATGTAATCACATGTCAGTTCTAGTATAATATATTTGTCTACTGAATACCCGTTTATCGTCTGCATTTCTTCTTGGTGCAGCAGTTTTAATGATAAGGAGTGTAGTTGTGTGTATTCGGTGGACGTTACTTCTGAATGTACCATTTGGTTTCTCAAGCGATTCTGAAGCTCTACTACTTTTCATTTTGTTTTCTTAGTTCATTTCTCATCATGTTAGGTTTTCTAAGTACCTGATATCGTCGACCGTTTCAGTCACCTTACAGCTAATCTTTGCTGTGTTCTACACTGCATACTGACTACTCATTATTTTAGTTTTATTTCCACAATTTTTCATCCTTATTCCTGTGTTTGGTATATTGCTTCCATTACTTCTCTGTCGTAGTTCTTCAGCAGTCGAAGGAAACAAAGTGAAGTCATTTGCAAAGGGAGAGTGATTCAAGTACCATACAGCGATGTTCACTTCATCTCAGTTACATAATTTGAAAGGTGTTTTCAACGTAGTTACAAAATATTTTGGTGAAACGCAGTCACACTGTGTAGCTCCTTCATTGATTGTGAATTTTTATTATCTCTTTGTGGTAACTGATTGACGTTGTGTCGTTGGTATAAGTGTTCATGAAAAATTAAAATGTAGATTCCATTCCAACACAAATCCCATCCCCCCCACCGAATCCTTAAACAATCGAACTCTCATAGATAAAAGACCTTCAAACGTCTGCTTACTCTAAAATGAGTTAATGTATAAAATATTTGACGCAAAGCACCTTGGCGAAAAATTAGAAGAGATTTGAAATTGCATTTGCAAGTGTCTTGGAACTCTTTCAATGATCACATTCTCACATTCTGCATGGATGTACTCTGAATAATTGCGCGCCCTGAGTTACACTGTGTCTAACTATAATGTTTACCTCTTTGTGTTAAATTGCTAACGAAGGATTATAGCTCTTAATCAGTAGATTATTACAGCGTTTTAAATTTTTAGTTTCGGTCAATAATTATATGAAATACTGAAAATAATTTTTGTTTTGTTTTTTTTTTGTTTTTTTTTTTTTGTTTTCCGCCAGAAGCGGTTAGATAGGCAATATGGAACTGCTGTGTACCCTATGTTGGCCCTTTATTTACACAGATTTTTCTCAGACATCCTCAGAACAAATTCTGTCGCAATCAAATGACAAATTTGTCGCAAGAAATAAGTTGAAGCCGTACTTCACACTTATTGCTTGTTAAAAAAAAAGTCTTTGAAAATTGGCCTTCAAATATAACTATTTGTAAATACAGGTCCTATCAACTACAATTTTAGTCGGGATACCGGATAAAAGTTTGTATTTTAGTGATTAAAATTTTTTTTCAAGTCACATTAATGTGAGGAGGTAAGCATTTCACAGCTATTACTAAATTCTCTTTCAAACATCCTCGTATTGCTACTGTATGAACAGTAAGATCGATTAATTGAAGTTCACTGTGGTGGAAGCTGTGCTGGAAGAGAGACGCCATTCGCGGCAACTCCCTCCCTGCCCTCTCTTGGGTGCTTTTTGCGAGAACAGTCGACTTTGTAACCGCAGAAGAACTTTGCCCCGAACACGTCATAGCCGAGGGGAGTACGCAAGCGTTTTCTCATTACGTTCATACCATCCACTCAGTTCTACGTCGGGTCTTCGTCTTAATCGAAGTTTCCTCTGGTTAAACTTAGGGAGAAACGTCGCTGCATATTGTATGTCTCTGCCGTAGTCACCCGCCGGTTCCCAAAACACACACACACACACACACACACACACACACGCACACGAGAGAGACAGACAGATAGAGAGAGAGAGAGAGAGAGAGAGAGAGAGAGGGGGGGGGGGGGCAGCCCACCGAGAGTCTTCGGATAAAAGCACCGAAAGAAGTTCGTAGATGAGTCTGCACTGCTACCGAACTTGCACACACTTGCAGCACGACACTTTGGAATAAATGAGAGAAAATAAAAACAAATCATTTTGGATGCTTGTAGTAGTAAGTACAGTCGAAACTTTAGAAGCGACGAAACTGTGCATTTGGCGGTGTCCAATCTTGAACAGCGAACGGAAAAAAAACAACGATGTCTTTCCGTCCGAGCTTCGATTTACCTTATTTTATTATGATGATCGTTTCTCCCTATGTAGGTCGACGCCAATAATATATTTTCGTATTCGGAAGCGAGAAATGGTGACTGAAATTTCGTGAGAAGATCTTGCCGCAACGAGAAACGCTTTTGTATTTACGATGTCCACCCTATATCCTGTATCATTTGAGTTACCCTCTCTCCCCTATTTCGCGATAAAGCAAAACGTGCTGACCCTCTTTGAACTTTCTTGATATACTCCGTTAATCCTACCTGGTAAGGATCCCAGACCGCAAAGCATTATCCAAAACAGGACGCACAAGCGTAGTGTAGGCAGTCTCTCTCGTAGATTTGTTCAATCATCTAAGTGTTCTGCCAATAAAAAGCACTCACTTGTTTCCTTGCCCCAAAACATATGTTTTTTTTTATCTTTTCGTATTTGTAATTCCTAGGTTTTTAGTTGAATTTTCGGCCTTTACATTTCACTGATTTATTGTGCAACCGAAGTTTAACAGATTCCTTTTGGTAGCCGTGTGGGTGACATCACGCTTCTCATTATTTAAGATCAATTGTCAATTTATGCACCATACATATAACTTTTATAAATCGTTTTGCAATTTGTTTTGACCTCCTGATGACTTCACTAGACCATAAACGATAGCATCATGTGCAACCAACCTAAGACGGTTGGTCAAATTGTCTCCTAAACCATTTATATAAATAAGGAACAGCACAGGGCCTGTAACACTACCTTGTAGAACGCCAGAAATCACTTCTGTTTTACTAGATGACTTTCCGTCAATTCCTACGAACTCTGATCTCTCTGAAATTATGACCTCCGTGACAAGAAATCCCGATTCCACTCGTATTACAGAAACGGTATTCCATAAGCACACAATTTCACTATAAGCATCTTGTGTGGTAAAGTGTCAAAAGCATTCTGGAAATCTATAAACACGGAATCACGTTGAAATCCCTTGTCAATAGCACTCAAGGCTAGGCGCTTCAGTCCGGATCGCGCTACTGCTACGGTCGCAGATTCGAATCCTGCCTCGGCCATCGATGTGTGTGATGTCCTTAGGTTAGTTAGATTTAAGTAGTTCTAAGTTCTAGAGAACTGATGACCTCCGATGTTAAGTCCCATAATGCTCAGAGGCATTTGAACCATTAGAGCACTCCGCGCTTCGTGTATGTAAAGAGCTAGTTGTGTTTCACAAGAACGTTATCTAAATCCAAGTTGACTCTCTGTTTTGACCATCAGTTGACGAAATATACTTTTCACTAAAGCGCCGGACGAACTCTTCGTCCAGGCAGTGAAGCCCCAAGGAATGTCGACCGGCCGCCGTGTCGTCCTCTGCCATCCGGCTTCATGCGGGTTCGGTATGCAGGGGGACATGAGGTCAGCGCACCGCTATTTCGGCCGTTTCGCCATCTTAGCAGACCATGGAGCTGCTACTTCTCTGTCAAGTAGCTCCTCACTTGTCATTATGAGGCTCATGCATCCCGGAAATGTGCCGTGGTGATCCAAAAATGCCCAAAAAGACATCGTTTCTCATGAAACATGAGAAATCAAAAACTAATTAATAAGTTAGATAACACACAGCGAGGAACAAGGAACAGAGAACGTTGTTGAAACAGCAGTATTGCGGAAAATTGTTTTTGCTATTATATTGTAGTTATTAGTGACGAGACAGGTATGATACATCCCGCGACGCTACTCCATCTTGAGCAAGTTCTGCGGATCTATTGAAGCCTACACCCATCAGAATCGGCTTACTGTATTTAAGCCTTGATTGTGACAACCATGTTTCTCTCTAAATCGATTCATTACACCCTCACTAATTACGCGATTTAGCCACCTAATATTCAGCACTCTTTTGCAGCATCACGTATCAAAACTTTATATTGAGTTCTGTGTGCTGCTCATTGACCACGCTTCACTCTTATATGATTTTACACTCTAACCAAATACGTTCAGAAAGACTTCCTAATTTTTAAATTTACGATCTTTGTTAACATCTCTCTTCCAAAAATATTGTCTTTCTAATCCATGTCTGCGTTTTTACCCGCTTTATTTCTACATCGTCATCAATTCTGCTGTTGAAATAGCAAAGTAACTTTCAGCGTCTCATTTTCGAATCTATTCAACCATAATCACGTGACTTAATTCGACTAGACACCATTACCCTTACTTTAGTTTCATTTATATGCATCTTCCGCGTTTTTAAGACGTAAAACCCTGGTAACTAATTACTTTTAACGCCAAGTATAAACTGCCTCGTTTGACGTGGGCCGGCCGCAGTTGCCGAGCGATTCTAGGCGCTTCAGTCCGGAACCGCGCGACTGCTACGGTCGCATGTTCGAATCCTGCCTCGGGCATGGCTATGTGTGCTGTCCTTAGGTTAGTTAGGTTTAAGTAGTTCTAAGTTCTAGGGGACTGATGACCTCAGATGTTAAGTCCCATAGTGCTCATAGCCATTTGAACCGTTCGTTTCACGTGGCCATAGTTATTGTCCCAGGAACGCCAAACAACTAATCTGCACCAAATATCTTCTGGCATAACTTTGTTTTGGACGTCTTCGAGTACCTGCAGAGTACTACAAGTAGAATGTCGAACATTTAATCATGTGGCCATAACCGCCCGAATCTAATTTTTAAAACATAACGCAAATAGAGAATAACTACTTATTCTATTTTGTTATTGCGAGGATTTTTCTGTAAAACTTTCTGTATTTATTTACATTTTAGCAACTGTGACAGTTTTCCAAGCAGAAAAGGCTTCATTACCAGGCGTATAGAGTGTGTTACATACCGACAAGAGTATCAGATAATTATTAGGCAGCATCACCTTGTACGGCTACACCGAAAATTTTCCATATTATGGTTCACACTGTGTAACTGATCTTTGTAATCTTTTGGTTCAATGATTTTAATGCCACTGTCAAAACTCGAAGTCTTTATTTGTTTTCCCTGAATATCTAACCCTTCTCGGAAACTGCTCTATGGTTTCCTTTACTGCTTGCACAGTTTACGTTTGGACAACGAGGGGGTTGGGTTACTACTCCGTGTAACACATTACTGCTTCACTTTCATCTTCTTAGGCATTGTATAAATGAGGTCTGGTCTCTATGAAAGTTATGGACAACTTTCCACTTCTTGCATTTTATCCCGGATAAGAAGGAAAATATAAAGTAACATCGATGTAACGCGTTTGTGCGTGTCAGACAATGTGGAAGGTTGTCCTGTGAGAAGTCTGTGCATATGGTTGTTGTGGACCAGCTAGGCTGAGTCCTGTCCAGGTAACTTTTGCCAAACGGTGGAACAGCATCATCAAGATCTGGGCAGATTAAAACGCGCAGTATTGGCCACATGGTTAAATATTCGACTTGCTATGCGTCGTAGACTTCAGGTATTGGGAGATGGTCAAAATAAAGTTGTCTAAAAATATATTTAGTGTAGTTGTTTGAATGTCCCATGAACTGTAACTGCGGAATCTAGCTACAGCGTGTAACGAGACTGTTTATAAATGACTTACGGTGTTAAGATGGATGTACTAAGACAAGTTGCTGGACTAAGCACTGATTTATTGATATTATGCCTTGTTACACACACACACACACACACACACACACACACACACACACACACACACACACCTTAAAACGTCCTTCACAAATATTCCGGGAAAAGAAAGTGTTACGCGGTTTTCACGGAATGAATCGGTAGTTGGGGACTCGTATTGTTATCTAATAAACAGATTGTAACAACACTTAGAAATTGTATTTTTGTGCAAACATACACTTTCTTAAATGGAACAATGTCTATTGACGTTATCAAACTGAAAGTACTTTTAATTAGAATGTCAGTGGTGTTTGTTGCTTGACTCTAGTGCGAGGCATTTACGAGATATCGTATTTTGAAAAGAAAAGGCTCAAACTAGAATCTTAATTTGTTAATATCAACACGCATTTATCCATTTAAAAAGTGTAAGTTTGTTCGAAAAATAAACTTTGTAAGTATTATTACACTGTGTTATAGGCTAACAACAGGAGCCTCTGACTACCAATTGATTCTGTGAAAACTGCGTATCAATACATCTACATCTACATTCATACTCTGCAAGCCACCCAACGGTGTGTGGCGGAAGGCACTTTACATGCCACTGCTCCTCGGGAGGTATAAGTAGGGGAAGCAATATATTCGATACTTCATCTGGAAACGCACCCTCTCGAAACCTAGACAGCAAGGTACACCGCGATGCAGAGCGCCTCTCTTGCAGAGTCTGCCACTTGAGTTTGCTAAACATCTCCGTGACGCTATCACGCTTACCAAATAACCCTGTGACGAAACGCTCCGCTCTTCTTTGGATCTTCTCTATCTCTTCTGTCAACCCGACCTGGTACGGATCCCACACTGATGAGCAATATTCAAGTATAGGTCGAACGAGTGTTTTGAAAGTCACCTCTTTTGTTGATGGACTACATTTTCTAAGGACTCTTCCGATGAATCTCAACCTGGCACCCGTCTTACCAACAATTAATTTTATATGATCATTCCAGTTCAAATAGTTCTGTACGCATACTCCCAGATATTTTACAGAAGTAACTGCTACCAATGTATGTTCCGCTATCATATAATCATACAATAAAAGATCCTTCTGTCTATGTATTCGCAATACATTACACTTGTGTATGTTAAGGGTAAGTTGCCACTCCCTGCACCAAGTGCCTATCCGCTGCAGATCTTCCTGCATTTCGCTGCAGTTTTCTAATGCTGCAACTTCTCTGTATACTACAGCATCATCCGCGAAAAGCCGCATGGAGCTTCCGATACTATCTACTATCAGTTACCATTTCTGCAATATCTGCATTGCAAGTTTTAGGTGATTCACCCTGTATGCGCTGTCAAGTAACATTCATGTGACGGCCTCTCAAAAGCCTGAAAAACCACCTTCAGCAGTGCGCCCTACTGAGAGGAGTGCAGGAAGAGAGTCAACGAGGTTCTGATTCCAGTACTGTGGACAGCTTCGCTAGGTTTCTCGGTTGAGGATCATTGCACAAAAAGTCCAGTCCACTTAGTCCCACAGATTCTCAATTCAGTTTAATTTCGTGGAGTTGGGCAGCCAGGGCAATACAGTAAACTCACCCTAGTGTTCCTCAAACCAAGTACATTGCGACCTGTGTGACCTGTTGCATTATCCTGCTGGTAAATATCATCATGCGGGGGAGGAACATATTGCACGTAGGGGAACATGGTCCCCAATGATAGGTGCTTACTTGTGTTGAGCCATTGTGCCTTCCAGATTGACCACATCAGCCATAGAATACCGTGAAAACATTTCCAGGATCATAACGCTCCCTCCTTATTTGCTTTCAGACATTTTACTTATACACACGAACGGCCTTCTGTCCGATGGAGCGTAAAACGAATAATCTAAAAAGGCAACCTGTTTCGAATCATTGGTCGTCCAGTTGCGGTACTGGTGTGGAAATTCCAATCTTCTTTCCGATGAGCAGCAGTCGGCACGGATGCATGAACCAGGCACCTGATGCGGTGCCCTATACGTTCCAACGTTCAGCTAATGGTCGTTTGGTCGGGAAACGCTGTTGGTAGACCTTTTGTTCATCTGTGCTGGGCAGCTGCTCAACAGTTACGCGTCTGTTTGCCTGTACACATTCCCGTTGCGCTCGTTCACCACTGTCATCGACGGCCCATGGTACAACACAATTGCCGTGGTTTAGGATAGTGTTACTTTGCGATGCACGATGTACTTTAAAAACGGCGGCACGCGACTTGTTTACAAACTTAGCCGTTTTTGGAGTGCTTCCATCCTTGGCCTGACAGCCGCCCTTTTGGACGTCAGATAAATTAGTTCGATTCCGCATTACGACGATTGCACACACACTCTGTCTCTATCTATCTCTCTCTCTCTCTCTCTCTCTCTCTCTCTCTCTCTCTCACACACACACACACACACACACACACACACACACACACACACACACACACACGAATGTGTTTGTGTACGTGTTTTTTTTTGTTTTTTTGTTTTAGGCCAACTTATGATTACTTCAAGATAACTGTTTATTTCTCTTTTCCATCACCCTTCCTCAAGGATTATTTTGTCAGAATGAGCTCTTTTCGTCTCCTCTGACCATATGACATTTTAGGTTTGTTTTATCTTCCTGATAACGTTTGTGTTTCTTCACATTTAGATTGTATTTGACTTTGTAGAGTAACGTTTCTTGTGCAACTGAATTTTTTCTCTTTATTGTCTTGCATCCCCACCCACTTTCTTTATTTTTTCATGATTTGGAAAAATGTGTGGATCTTGTTTACGGATTCCTTCATTCTCTCTACATGAGCATAAAGTGTGACACGTATTTTCTTGACTCATCTGTTATTTTAAGGCAGAATAAGTGTATTTCATTTTTCTTTCAAAAGCCAGTTGCCATCTTTGTTCTTGATTGGACCTAATATTTTTTTTAAGGTTTCTCTTTCTCTCAATTCTAAACTTTAATGCCATTTTCCATGTAGATCAAAGTAGTGTTTCCGACACATAGAGGACTTCTGGTTTTACAATTATGATATATGCCACAATTGATATCTTTACAAAAATACGTTTATGTTATGCAACTTTCTGACTCTCATGTTTTATATCGCCTTTTGGTAATGAATGTTTGCTTTGTTTTTAACCAAGCATGTTTTGTATGTTCATGTTAGGCATCGTCAGTGGTCAATAATATATGGAAAATTATTTAAATGTCCATACTGGTGTTTGTTACAAAATATGTAGTACAGCATAGTTAAATTATCTAATTACATATATGTGGTTGTGATTTATCCCTTTCATTTCCAATTCATTACATGTAGTCTTTAAACCTGCTATAAGCACTAGATGTTCACAATACAGTTTTCTAGTTGATAGTAGGTCACATTTATAAATTTCACTAGATATAAGGTTTCCTTTGCCCAGCACCTCAAATTTTCTGGCCATCGACACCCAGATTTAAAAAAACCTTAAAATATTTCAGATGGCCAACAAAGACAAGAAAATGAATTTATTGGAAGAGTTTGAAATTTCTAAGCACATCTTTTTGAAACTCTGAATCCAATTAATGAAAAGTCTTTTCGAAATCGTAAACGTTTTTTAATATAATGATGCGTGTCTCTAAACGATGCTTTCCATCTATATAATTTACTGATTACTTTGTTGTTTCAGCCTTAGCCATCAGTTAAGTTTTAGTGCGCCAGCTTGTGAAGCTTTTCTCACGATGTCTCCACGGAGCCTCGACACTTGTTGGGCGGTCTAGTTTTCAGCTGACAGTGTACTCACAGTATTGTAAACATACCATATTTTTGTTCAAGGGGTGGTTTATTCATGGCTAAGTCACCATCGTTACGGTCAGTTCCCTAATTTAGCGTTGCTTCTGGCGTCGTTCCTCCATATTATTACCAAAAAATTAGTTGTTTCTTTATTCTTATACGTGTCCTTTCCATTTTCCAAAGTTGTATTAGCACAGCCAATATATGAGTGTATTTTGCGCTCGTCAGTTTTTTTTATTCACTGTATATGGCAATTGCCTAGGTTAGGTACCCCTGGTACGATTTAGTATATTTCTTTTTCCTACTTTCATTACTTTTTTCGTGTTGCTTCTAGATAGTGTTATCAAGGACTGAGAATGGCTATGTGGCTGCTACCTCCCAATTCTGTGGGACTCTTACTTACCTTCGACGTCTCGGTTGCGAATACCAAGAATTTTTATCGATGTGCTCAGTTATGGTGCCATAGCTTGAGCTGCAATTTTTATCCCTCACCACCCACTGAAACACAAATGTGGTCCTGTGCTCGATAGTTTCTGTATGTATTCTCTTGCTATTTTTAGATTATTTATGTATTATTGCTTTAATAGCAATTTATACTTATCCCAGTTTGTAATTTCCCATATTGTCTGATGAAACCTAGAACAGGAGAAGATTAAACAGACCTGTCTTGTGCAATCAAGACAGTTTTTTCTGTTCTATAACATTTCGTGCTGCACACTGCTCATGGCCTTGTCCACTTGCTGTAGGTATCACTTATGGATTGTTGGAAGCTGTACATGGTGAGATCGGAATGGGATGTAGAGGCGGGGATGGTGGAAGAGTGGGCGGCAGAGACATTCGTGTGTCTGGTGTGTGTGTGTGTGTGTGTGTGTGTGTGTGTGTGTGTGTGTGTGTGTGTGTGTCAGCTTTTTTGTTAAATTAGTATTTATTTTAGTTTTTATCGTAAAGTATGAATTAGTGAGAAAATTGGCCTCCTGTTATTTCTTTTCTACCATTGAGCGTATTTTCATTTGTCTTTATGACATTCTGTAGGAAATTCTCCTCCCTTCCTTTTCTTATTATGGCACAAGACGGCCGTGCCTGCTTTTATCTTAGTGTCGTGATGATTCGGATGTTCTACATGTGTTGAGTGAATTCATTCACTCCTCACTGCCATAATATGTTCTTTATTCTAAAGATTGAAATTTCGAGTCCTCCTTCGGGCATGGGTGTGTGTGGTGTTCTTACCATAAGTTAGTTTAAATAGTGTGTAAGTCTAGGGACCGATGACCTCAGCAGTTTGGTCCCTTAGGATTTCACACACATATTTGATTGAAATTTCTTGCAGTTATCCCTATGTTATTGGAATGGCTGCTAATACGTTTTAATTAATGTATTCCTGAATTTTTCCTTCTGTGAAAGTTTTAACTTTATTGTCTATTAATAATTCTACGTTTTTGAAGACGTTTGCTAATTTTATGTATGACTTGGTTGTACTATGTTATTGGTTCCGTTTTGTATTTGTCTTTTGAGATGAGTCTTCTGGTGTGACCGTGTATTGTATTTTACTGTTATGGCGTGGTATATCTGTATTGTTCTTATTTTTTCTGTCTTCTTTTTGTTTCTTCATTTTCAATGGCGTTGTGAAGTTTGTGTAGTATTTTTGTTTTGTATCTCTAGTTTTGGGCTACATTAACGAGGAACATTCCAACTAATAGAGTTGAAATGTAACTTAAAACTCTATAAAATTTTTGGTTTTCAAGAGGGTTACAGATAATGCAACGAAAATGAAACATCTACATCTTCACGTGTACTCTGCAATTCACACTTACAAGAGTGAAAGAGGGTTCATGAAATCCTTTTCAGACTCACTATCTACCATTCCACTCTTGGATAGCAAGCAGGAAAAAAAGGAATACTTCAATCTATCCGTGCGAAATCTAATTTCTCTTATGATGACCTCATCTCTTCATGTAAGCTGGCGTCAACAAAATATTTTCTCATTCAGAGGAAAAAGTTGGTGATTGAAATTTCGTGAAAAGATTTCCCTTCAACGAAAAACGCCCAACCCGAGCATCACATCTGTGATACACACTCCTCTATTTCATGATAATCCGAAACGAGCTGCCCTTCCATGAATTTTTTCAATGTCCTCCGTAAATCACATCTGATACAGTTCCTGTACCGTGATCCGATATTCCAAAAGCGGATGGATAAGTGTAGTGTATGCAGTTTCTTAGTAGACTTTTGCATCTTCTGCTTGTTCTGCCAATATAACCTAAATTTTGGTTCGCCTTCCCCACATTCGTCCCAATTTAGGTCTTTCGTAATTGTACTACCTAGGTATTTGTTGGCACTGACATACTTTGCATTTATTTACCTTACCGGGCAACCAAAATTTAACGAGTTACCTTTAGTATTCATGTGGGTGACTTCACACATTCCATTATTTAGAGTGCACTGCCACTTTAGCTATATAAATCATTTTGCATTGGGTTATTGGCAAGTAACTCATTGTACAAAGATCTTTTCCTGAAATAACTGGTAAGTTTGAAATAATAGAAATTAAAAGTCAGGCTCATATTAGTAACAGAAAGATTATTTCGCTGAATCAGAGCGCCTACAATGTTGAGAACAGGCAGATTATGTCCCAGAATGATCTTGACGTTTTATATAAAAATTGAGCTTTATTTGTACTAGAGTAGTGTTTCGCAACCTTTTATTACACACTGTACATCCAGACGTACCAACACTCTACATTAAACCTCAAAATGTCTTTCCCCTCCAAATAGTGCGAACAATATACCTGCAAATTATTACATCGTCATGTAATCAATAAAATAATAATAATAATAATCACACATATAAATACATCAGGTACACCATTACAATTTCATAACCATTTCTACAACCCTTTAGATCACATAACATCACCAGATACGAAGAAAGTAAATTGGAAAAAGAAATCACTACATGGCAAGCACCCGTATCATCTAACACAGCCACACATCGATGAAGATGCATCCAACACATGGCTAAGAAAAGGCAATATATACAGTGAGACTGAAGGATTCATGATTGCAATACAGGATCAAACAATAAACACCAGATATTACAGCAAGCATATTATTAAAGATCCCAATACCACAAGAGATAAATGCAGACTTTGCAAACAACAAATAGAAACTGTAGATCACATCACAGCAGATGTACAATACTAGCAAATACAGAATACACCAAAAGACATGACAATGTAGCAAAAATAATACATCAAAAATTTCCCATACAACATAAATTAATAAAACAACACGTTCCCACATACGAGTATGCACCAGAAAATGTACTGGAGAATGATGAATACAGATTATACTGGAACAGAACCATTATAACAGATAAAACAACACCACATAACAAACCTGACATCATACTCACCAATAAAAAGAAGAAATTAACACAACTAATCGAAATATCCATACCCAATACAACAAATATACAGAAGAAAACAGGAGAAAAAATTGAAAAATACGTCCAACTGGCTGAGGAAGTCAAGGACATGTGGCATCAGGATAAAGTTGACATTATACCAATTACACTATCAACTGCAGGAGTCATACCACACAATATCCACCAGTACATCAACGTAATACACCTAAGTCCAAACGTATATATACAACTACAGAAATCTGTAATTATTGATACATGTTCAATTACCTGAAAGTTCTTAAATACAATGTAACATATACCGTACAGTTAAAAGGGAGTCACGCTTGATCAAGGTCCGCATCACTTTCCATTTTTAACCAGACATAACGTCTGAGAAAGAAAATAAATAATAATACCAATAATAATAATAATTAATAATAATAATATATTATTATTATTATTAAACAAGAATAGACTCAAACATTTATTAATAAATTATTAACTTGAATGCGCAGTAGAAAACAGAAATTTATTATACAAATTTGAAAATACGAGGGTTATTCCAAAAGTAAGGTCCGATCGGTCGCGAAATGGAAACGACTATGAAAATCCGATAAAGCTTTGCACAGATGTGTTGGGTAGTGGCTCTAGTATAACCCCAGTTAGCATCACGTCGCTCTTCTCATTTCTGAGCTCGCAGTGAGTGCGTAAAGATGTCTAGAAAATAGTGTCTGCCGCCAAGTACGAGGGCCTGGTGAGAAATTTCGCCTGAAGCTATGCAGCCAACATTACATAACTGTCGTGCTGTTTCGTCTTCACGACAATTCTCAGCCGCATTCTGCAGGGGCAATGAAGATGCTCCTGCATCGTTTTCAAATGGAAATGTGAGATTACCCACAATACAGTCCGCAATTGTCTCCCCCTGAGTTTCATCTCTGGTCACATGAACCGCTGTCTTTGAAGACAACATTTTGACACAGACAACGAGGTGTAGGCCAGCGTGGGGAATTGGCGGAAAGCACTGGCGGCTGCCTTCTATGATGAGGCTATTGAAAAGTTGGTACAACGCTATGACAAAAGTCTAAGTCAGAACGGCGACTACGTAGAGAAGTAGCTGAAAGGTGTAGCTAATTGTTACAAGTAAAACATTTCTGATGTTCACTGTGGTTTCAATTTGGCAATCAATCGGACCTTACTTTTGGAATAACCCTCGTACATATCTGTACTCATACCTTCAATGTGTGTACGGGAACCTAATGAAATACCCCACAGGATGCCGCTAATTTAATATTTATTTAACAGCAGAGCAAAAACGAAATACCGATGGAACAGACGGCCGGTCATTGTGGCCGAGCGGTTTTAGGCGCTTCAGTCTGGAACCACGCAACCGCTACGGTCGCAGGTTCGAATCTTGCCTTGGGCATGGATGTGTGTGATGTCCTTAGGTTATTTAGGTTTAAGTAGTTCTAAGTTCTAGGGGACTGATGACCTCTGATGTTAAGTCCCATAGTGCTCAGAGCCATTCGATTTGATAGAACAGACGCAGTAGCGGAGACATTAATTGGGAAGGCGCAGACAAATGAAGAAATTACTTCACATTCATTTTTTGATGTACCGTTTTTTTTGTTTTTAGTAGTGGAGGATAGTAGAAGTTTTTCTCGTAAGAGAAGGATGTACATTTTGTAAAGCAAAAGCACTGCAGTCTAAGTGTATATAAATGTGCGTGAGTAATGAAAGAAAATATGTTATGTGTACATGTGTCCGGAAACGGTTAATTTCCATGTTAGAGCTCATTTTAGTTTCGTCAGTATGTACTGTAATTCCTCGATTCACCGCCAGTTGGCCCAATTGAAGGAAGGTAATGTTGACTTCGGTGCTTGTGTTGACATGCGACTCATTGCTCTACAGTACTAGCGTCAAGCACGACAGTACGTAGCATCAACAGGTTAGTGTTCATTACGAACGTGGTGTTGCAGTCAATGCAATGTTTAGCAATGCGGAGTTGGCAGATGCCCATTTGATGTATGGATTAGCAACAGCCGTGGCGCGGTACATTTGTATCGAGACGGATTTCCAGAACGAAGGTGTCCCGACAGGAAGACGTTCGAAGCAATTGATCGGCGTCTTAGGGTGCACGGAACATTCCAGCCTATGACTCGCGACTGGGGAAGACGTAGAACGACGAGGACACCTGCAATGGACGAGGCAATTCTTCGTGCAGTTGACGATAATCCTAATGTCAGCGTCAGAGAAGTTGCTGCTGTACAGGGTAACATTGACCACGTCACTGTATGGAGAGTGCTACGGGAGAACCAGTTGTTCCCGTACCATGTACAGCGTGTACAGGCCCTATCGGCAGCTGATTGGCCTCCACGGGTACACTTCTGCAGATGGTTCATCCAACAATGTGTCAATCCTCATTTCAGTGCAAATGTTCTCTTTACGGATGAGGCTTCATTCCAACGTGATCAAATTGTAAATTTTCACAATCAACATGTGTGGGCTGACGAGAATCCGCACGCAATTGTGCAATCACGTCATCAACACAGATTTTCTGTAAACGTTTGGGCAGGCATTGTTGGTGATGTCATGATTGGGCCCCATGTTCTTCCACCTACGCTCAATGGAGCATGTTATCATGATTTCATACGGGATACTCTACCTGTGCTGCTAGGACATGTGCCTTTACAAGTACGACACAACATGTGGTTCATGCACGATGGAGTTCCTGCACATTTCGGTCGAAGTGTTCGTACGCTTCTCAACAACAGATTCGGTGACCGATGCATTGGTAGAGGCGGACCAATTCCATGGTCTCCACGCTCTCCTGATCTCAACCCTCTCGACTTTCATTTATGCGGGAATTTGAAAGCTCTTGTCTACGCAACTACGGTACCAAATATAGAGACTCTTTGTGCTCGTATTGTGGACGGCTGTGATACAATACGCCATTCTCCAGGGCTGCATCAGCGCATCATGGATTCCATGCCACGGAGGGTGGATGCATGTATCATCGCTAACGGAGGACATTTTGAACATTTCCTGTAACAAAGTGTTTGAAGTCACCCTGGTACGTTCTGTTGCTGTGTGTTTCCATTCCATGATTAATGTGATTTGAAGAGAAGTAATAAAATGAGCTCTAACATGGAAAGTAAGCGTTTCCGGACACATGTCCACATAACATATTTTCTTTCTTTGTGTGTGAGGAATGTTTCCTGAAAGTTTGGCCGTACCTTTTTGTAACACCCTGTATATATACACAAATATTTTATCTCATTATATTACATATGATACTTAAGCATTCTCATCTGCATACAGTGATGATTCGTGGCACAATCTTTGAGAAAGTAGGGCGCATAGATCACGAACCCAGTCAAAGTCTTCAACTCTCTCTCCAAAATATTTTCTGAAATTCTGCTGCATGTCTATCATGCGTCTGCTACAAGTCTATTAACACCTTGTTATCGTCAATAAGAAGTCATACAGCTGAAAACATCTTCATTTTCTATTGTCTGAATCAAAAAATTTAATTTTTATTAATACATCTAGTTGTAACTGAGACTAACAAAAAATGAGAATTATCTTAAATATCAATGCAGTTACTGAATCTCTCAATACGATTATGTCGGCTATAATATTAATAAATGCTTGAATTTAATCCATACTATTTAGAATATCTTCATTTCTAACTTGCATTTTTCTGTTTAGTTCATTCGGGTGCACGAAAATTTTTGAAAGGTATAAAAGCTTAGATACACATTCACAATCTGGTTATAATTGCCCCTCAAGAATAAAAAAGTAACATACCTCACCTCGAAGTTCAAATATTCCTGATAACACTCTACCTCGAAATAACCATCATACGTCTGTATAGAGGAGAAGCGTAGTGTGTTGTGATTCATTTCTCGACACAAAACGTTAAAAATCCGTATATTTAGCGCCCGTGATTTGATTAAGTTCACAGCTTTTACTACTTTGTACATTTGAATTTTCAGAGGAGGTGGCAAAGACAAATCAGTAAGGGCTTCGCATTGAGTGAGACAATGGTCGGTTTATAAGTGAGGATTTACTTCGTGTGACTTACCCTCGAATCCTTTCAGTCGGCCTGTCATAGAAGTTGTTCCGTCTGTACAAACACTAACACAACCCTCCGAAATTAACTCATTATGGAGCAAATACTTATTAGTCGCACGAAATTTATTCACTAGTTGTTCATTCGGACTGTTCTATAAATAAATAAAATATACGAATTCGATATCAGTAGATACGTCACCAACTCGGCTGCTGATAGTTTCAGAAAAATGAGGAATTCTGAAATTTCAGTTGCATCCTCTGGAACAAGCATTATTTTTACCATTTTTGTATACAGGGTCGTTAACAACCTTTCTGCTATTTTGTGTGGCTTTTTTGGCCTTGACGATAAGTTGAGCAGCCTTATAGTTAACTTACTGTACTTTTCTTGATACACGAATTGACGTGGCTTCATTTGTTCTATGTTTTGTTCCAACAACCGACGAAAATAACCCACACCTTACCTTACCCGAGAAGAATATTTTGATCATAAATTTTGTTTCAAGTTACTGGGAACTGTGGAAGCATTACTGGGTTTATCACCTCACACAACATACTTGGGGGATTAGGTATACTTTTTCGTAACACCAAAAAACTTGGAAGATAAATAATTATCTCTTGAAGTACTTTCTGTTTCTTTTTCACACTCGATGTGTTCACTACTTCGACCTGAGGATAGACCTCTCTCTAAATTGGACTCATCCGAGTAAACAACAATTGTTTAGTGACATTATAATAGAAAATACTAATGTACCAATGACAAAATTCGCACTAATGCGGAAAGCTGTGATAAAATGAAACTGAAGTATTCAAACAACGAAACGTCCAGGATGGAGTAGCAGCTATACTGTTGAACTAAACACTGTATTGTTGTCTGAAAATGTGTGGGTCTTTTTTCAGCGAATAAAGTTTAAAATCTGAACATAAACGTGAAACATGTTTCAAAACAAGGCAATAAAAATGAAAATGGACCCATTTTTGTTAATCCCCGTTATTCTATGGAGAAGCACATACAGTCAGCCTTACGCTGGTGATGTAGTGTTAGAAAGTACTCTCACCCTAGCGGCATAGCCAGTGCAGTGGTGCACGAGAGAAAGCAAAGTATAACAGAAATATTGAGTAAATAATTTACATTTAATTTCTATGAGAATGTGACAGTTATCACCATGTATTAAATAATCAAAGAGTAAACAAGCACCTTCTCATTTAAAATCTAAGGAAATAAATTACATTAAATTTCCATAAAAACATAAAAATCCACTGTACGTCTAAAATCGAAATCTCCTATAATATGACGTATATATCCGTGTCACACCCTTCATTTTGTGGCGGCATACCGGTTGCAGAGCATTGAAAATGAAATGATCGCATGGTACTGTTTGCCGGAATGTCTCATTCGGGTTCTGCCGCCAAATGCAAGTTTTATTTCAGTCGGCGCCTCATTGGGCTACTTGCGGCCGATGTTGAGGATGAAAGGATGACGAGGACAACGCAACACCCAGTCCCCGTCCGGGAATCGAACCCAGGCCCAGTGCATGGGAGGCAAGCACGTTACCACCCACCTAAACAGGCGCACTGCAGGACACTGTATTAGATCTATACTAGCCCTCTGCCGGCTCATGATGATACCGGGCCATTTTTCTATCTATCAAATGCATTGAAAATCATTGAAATAGGTTATCACTTTGAATAGTTATGCTCAAACAAACACAACAAAAATATACACTAATTGATAACCTCCTCCTTCTGGAACTCAGAAAGGTAATTTGTCTAGAAATGGAGTCGTGAGAAAACCGAGGACTAAAAATACCAGTAATTTCATACTAAAATTTAAAACCGTCTTCTGACTATTTTTCAAAATGGAGAACGTCTATAACAAAATGGAAATATAGGTATGGAAAAGTAACACGAAAGGTGATAGTAATCATCAGAACATCAAATCTGGGAAACTGCAGTATAAGTAGCGAAAATTTCTGCTATTTATCAGACAATAACATGTTAGACAGTTGAATGAAGATTAACCTCGAAAAGGAGTCGAGATGTTTCTTCCACATAAGAAATCGCATATTTCACAGAAAGAAGTTTCTGTGACCGTAACTATGGTGGAATTTTGTATGAAAGTAAAATAGCTAAGCACGATAATGACAACATAACAATGTTAATAGATATTAGTTGTTGTTGTGGTCTTCACATGTAGCACTGGTTTGATGCAGGTCTCCACATTAATCTACCCTCTGCAAGCCTCCATTTTTGCCTATGTACTACATCATACAATGAACTTATCCGTATAAAAAAGAGTTTAATCTCATTATAATACAAAATCCTTATGTACCAATCAGAATATTCGCGCTACAGTGGACCACAGCTGTGATAAAGCTGAACTGAAATACTGAGTTGAAGCTGAAGCTGCTTACAGTATACATGCCTTGGTCTTCGTCTACAGCTTCCAGCCCCCCCCCCCCCCCCCTTCCTCTCTCTCTCTCTCTCATACACTTTTTCCATTACTAAACTAACGATTTATTGATATTACAGGATGTTTCATATCAACCGAGCCCTTGGTTTAGTTAAGTTGTCCAAAAAATGTCTTTTTTCCTCAGTCTGATTCAGTACTAGCTCATTAGTTATCCGATATACCCATCTAATTTTGAACATTCTGCAGCGCTTCAAAAGTTGAACATGACATACTTCAGAAAAGACTTTCTAACATTTCAGTTTATATTCGATGTCAACAATTATTTCAAAAAGTTTTTCTTGTTATTGCCACAATTATTTTTATATTCAGTCTGCTTCTGCCATTGTCACTTGATTCACATCCCAATTACCAAAACTCATTTACTAGTTTTAGTGTCTCGTTCCTAATATAATTCCCAGGGTACCGAATGACTTAGTTCAACTGCATTCCATTACCCTTCTTCCACTTTTATTTATGTTTATCGTATAAGCTGTTTCCAAGATACTATCAGTTCCTGTCAATTGACCTTTCAAGTACTTTACTATCTCTGACGGAATTACAATGTCACAGGCAAACAAAAAACTTTATATTTCTTCTCACTGAATATTAATACCCTTCCCAAATTTCTACTTGGTTTGCTACACGGCTCGCTCATTGCATGGAGAGAATAATATCAGCAATACGTTACAACCATGTGTCATACTTGTCTCAACTGCAGCTTCCTTTTCATAACCTTCGACTAGTCTGGCTTGTGTACAAATTGTCATAGACGGTATTGAAAATAACTGCAAGATTACATCAGGTAAATCTATGTAACGAGGACGTTGAACACACGGGTTAAAAATAACGAAATCAGAATTTTGTTTTGGTAGGAAGACTTAAACGGACAAATGGTCCATACAGCCGAGGAACTACGTAATGACTAACTCAAACGTATTTATGTGTCTATTGCTTCATGTGAAACAAAATAGCGACGTAGTAGAGCTGTCGTTTACATTCTTATCTGTTCGTGCGATAAGACAAAATTTTATTACGGCACTAGTATGGCATTTAACATTCAGTTGACTAATGCAGGTGATAATGGTGTTCTCCTGCGAAAAAAACTGTTTTTCCCTCATCACTGTATGATCTACAGTGAAAGCACAACATTTTAACTGATTTTGCCGCAGCGATCAGTTTGTATTACAAAGGAGTGTGATTGCATGAAAGCGACGCTGCTATTCGTCCTCGAATGTGAAATGAGTGACGAGCACTGCGTTTTACCCTCAGCTTGTAATAGCGTACATTTCTCTATTGCTTTATGGTGCTGTACCTGTCGGCCGAGTTATAACGTATCACAGACCATCGCTCCAGGTGACAAACCGATGTCGTTAGTTCTCTCTCTCTCTCTCTCTCTCTCTCTCTCTCTTTCTCTCTTTCTCTCTCACATCAATCGCAAACGACGACGCAACAAATCAAAGAGTAGTGCTGCACTGGAGGTGGAAAGGGATGTAAAATACCCATATTTGTTCTATTCTGCGGAATAGACGACCACTTCCCGCCACAAAACATCGTCGTCTTTCAAATCCTGCTTTCAGTATCTGCGTTTCATTTTCTTCAAGAGCGTCAACTTCATAATATTGGTCTTTCTGCATGTAGGTGTTAAACATAGTTGGACTAATTGCTTTAGCTAAGTCGTTGGCGAATTTACATTGCGAATGAGATGCCTCGTAAATGTCACGCATTATAGAGTAGTTTACACAAGTGTGGAGGCCCATGTCTGATTAGTAAGAAATTCTTCAATTTCACCGAAATATTTGACATTTTACAATTATAAGAAGTGGCAATAACAGCTTAACAAGTATAAAAAAACCCGTAATCTATCGTAAAATTAAAGTTAACTAGCGTAAGGAAAAAAAAGAAATGTTTAACATTATAACCAGAAATGCAAGTTACATATTCATCTGTCAGTTTAATAAAATATGTTTCATGGAGTCAATGTGAGTGTTTTACCTTTTACAGTTACAAGAAGTGGCAATAACAGCAATCACCAAGACATCAACTGTTAGGAAGAAAGAACTGAATCGATATATTACTACTTGTCGATTGGCACAGCATTTACAAGGAAATATGCATAGACATTTGTACGATTGTATACGGTAAAGCATAGCATCATGCAAACAATAGACAATAAAACACTAACATTCACAATTTATCATATATGAGCCGCGCGGGGTAGCCACGCGGTCTAGGGCGTATTGTCGCGATCCGCGCGGCTCGCCCCGTCGTAATATATATATATATATATATATATATATATATATATATATATATATATATACCTCGTTAGGTATTTACGAATATTTTATTAATCTGACAGATGCATGTATAACTTGCACTCTGCTTACACCGTTTCAGATACACTTTAGCTTACGCAACTTCACTTTCATTTTACGATGTATCAGGTTTTTCGTCGCACATTGTAAGCTGTTGTTGCCACCTCTTAAAATGTGAAATGTTCATGTGTGCTTCATCACATAACATTTATTAAATTGACAGAGGAAGATGTATCCTACACTTCTGCTTATAATATTAAAAAGCACTCCGTCGTCTGGCCTACCGGGACCATCCGACCGCCGTGTCATCCTCAGAGGACGATGCAGATAGGAGGGGCGAGGGGTCAGCACACCGCTCTCTCGGCCGTTATGATGGTGTGCTTGACCGAAGCCGTTACTGTTCGGTCGAGTAGCTCCTCAATTGGCATCACGAGTCTGAGTGCACCCCGAAAAATGTCAACAGCGCATGGTGGCCGGATGGTCAGCCATCCAAGTGCTGGCCACGGCCAACAGCGCTTAACTTCGGTGATGTCACGGGAACCGGTGTATCCACTGCGGCAAGGCCGTTGCCGCGCGTATATCATTACAGATTACGTTTTATCCTACGCGGCTACACCCATTTTTTTATGTATCATATATTTTGATGCATATTTTAAGCTTAACGTCGTTGTAAGTGAAGGCAAATGATCATATATAATGGCGACGCGTTTCCTGGTTATCTGGACTTGCTTCAGGCTGTAATTGATCCCATAATATCGCTGATCGATGCCAGTTTGTATCGATTCAGATTTCATGCTCTAGGTAACCACTTGGCTTAGTGTTAGCCATCGACGGACTACGTGTTACTATTGCAACCTCCTACAGTGGCTAGGCCACGTTGAAATAACGTATGTTACGGTATATATCTCCCTTTCGATTCTATATCGTAAACAGAATTTCTTTTCGTTGCGTAACGCATATATCGTCTCATATTTCTGTTTTTGCTATTACTCCTAAAATAATTGCCTGTTAGACGCAGCCTTATTACGAAATTATATCTGTAGCTGATGGTAGTAAATGCGGGAGACGGTGGGCGGAGCCTTCGGTACTTAACGGCAAGCGACCGTGAATCTGCCAGCAGTGTCCACCGACGCTCCATGGGGAGCTGCTCGTCGCCACTCCCTCCAGCCGTCATCACGAGTAGATGTGGAAGCGTACTTTAAATTAGACATAATTCTGTGACCATGTTATAGAATATAGACCATTCTTTGATTTAAATTCTGAGGAAGATACTCCTAGCAGTGTTGAAACCAGGTTAATTTGTTAAAAATAGTGACCGAGCGCTGTTTTTCTTTCAGTTGTAACTATTCACGGTCTCTGAACGTGCAGCCATGTACAAAATTTTACTTTAAATTAGTTACATTACTTAATTATTTTATGCTTAAGTTTTGTCCACTGAAATTTATATTACTATTTTTGCAGTGTCTTAATAGCCTGAAGGTGAAATAGGTCACTTGATACGTAATTTTAAATTTAAACAACTTACATTCGATGTTAGACTGTTTTTTTTTTTTTTTTTTTTTTTTTTTAAAACTCAGTATACAGGAGGTTGCACGGTTTACCATGGACTTAGAAATATTATGTAACTTGGTATGTTTCAGATATACAAATAATTTCCGGGGCGCAAATAAATGGCAAGTGACAAAAAAATTATGGAACCGAAACAGCATATAAATTTAAATAAAGATTATTAAGTCGGTACCTCATCCTCGTGCCATCGTTTTTTCTCTTAGCGAGAGAGAAATTTAACTTTATATTTAGGTTATTGGTTATAGTTTATTAAGATTCTAATGGTTGAATATATCATTATGAGTACATTTAGACATGAAATTTTGCAGTTTTTGGGACACAAAAACTGCAAGAAGTTTCGCATCCTTCAGCCATTTAACGCTCTGCTGCAGGGCATATAACGATACCGCCAGCAGAAAAAATTACAGACGTATGAATTAGATGTTGGTGTCACTGGACAGCCCCTATAAATTGAATGAGATAGTCTACAGTGCAATGTAAAAGTCAGAACGTACACCGAGTGTAAATGAAGGGTAATCACACCGTAATATTGAATAAACAATGCTACTATATCTAGAACTATTTGCGCGCTGATGTCATCTTTTAAAAAGTAGTCAACGGAAGTAAACGTCTTAGGGGTACGCGCTGCAAGAAGCAAAGATACAAGTGAATTTTTTTTGCAATATTGTACATAACATTTTCAGATCTCTGTATTATCGTCGGCTAAGTGGGTAATGAATGATATTAAAAATACTCTCTTACAGATAACCAAGATAGACTGCAGAAGCCGGCCGAAGTGGCCGTGCGGTTAAAGGCGCTGCAGTCTGGAACTGCAAGACCGCTACGGTCGCAGGTTCGAATCCTGCCTCGGGCATGGATGTTTGTGATGTCCTTAGGTTAGTTAGGTTTAACTAGTTCTAAGTTCTAGGGGACTAATGACCTCAGCAGTTGAGTCCCATAGTGCTCAGAACCATTTGAACCATTTTAGACTGCAGAATTTATAATTTTTTCTTCTTGTGAAACATTATATACACTACTGGCCATTAAAATTGCAACACCAAGAAGAAATGCAGATGATAAACGGGTATTCATTGGACAAATATGTTATAGGAGAACTGACATGTGATTAAATTTTCACGCAGTTTGGGTGCATAGATCCTGAGAAATCAGTACCCAGAACAACCACGTCTGACCGTAATAACGGCCTTGATAGGCCGGGTCATTGAGTCAAACTGAGCTTGGATGGCGTGTGCAGGTACAGCTGCCCATGCAGCTTCAACACGATGTCACAGTTCATCAAGCGTAGTGACTGGCGTATTGTGACGAATCAGTTGCTCGGCCACCATTGACCAGACGTTTTCAGTTGGTGAGAAATCTGGAGAATGTACTGCCCAGGGCAGCAGCCGAACGTTTTCTGTATCCAGAAAGGCCCGTACAGGACCTGCAACATGCGGTCGTGCATTATCATGCTGAAATGTAGGGTTTCGCAGGGATCGAATGAAGGATACAGCCACGGATCGTAACACATCTTAAATGTAGCGTCCACTGTTCGACGTGCCGTCAATGCGAACAAGAGGTGACCGAGACGTGTAACCAGTGGCAACCCGTACCATCACGTCAGGTGATACGCCAGTATGGTGGTGACGAATACACGCTTCCAATGTGCGTTCACCGCGATGTCGCCAAAGACGGATGCCACCGTCATGATGTTGTAAACAGAACCTGGATCATCCGAAAAAATTACGTTTTGCCATTTGTGCACCCAGGTTCGTCGTTGAGTACACCATCGCAGGCCCTCCGTCTGTGATGCAGCGTCAAGGGTAACCACAGCCAAGGTCTCCGAGCTGATAGTCCATGCTGCTGCAAACTTCGTCGAACTGTTCGTAGAGATGGTTGTTGTCTTGCAAACGTCCCCATCTGTTGACTCAGGGATCGAGACGTGGCTGCTCGATCCGTTACAGCCATGCGGATAAGATGCCTGTCATCTCGACTGCTAGTGATACAAGGCCTTTAGGATCCAGCACGGCGTTCCGTATTACCCTCCTGAGCCCACCGATTCCGTATTCTGCTAACAGTCATTGGATCTCGACCAACGGTGCAGGAATGTCGCGATACAATAAACGGCAATCGCGATAAGCTACAATGTGACCTTTATCATTGTCGGCAACGTGATGTTACGCATTTTTCCTCGTTACATGAGGCATCACAACAACGTTTCACCAGGCAGTGTTGGTCAACTGCTGTTTGTGTATGAGAAATCGGTTGGAAACTTTCCTCACGTCAGCACGTTGTAGGTGTCGCCACCGGCGCCAACCCTGTGTGAATGCTCTGAAAAGCTAATCATTTGCATATCGCAGCATCTTCTTCCTGCCGGTTAAATTTCGCGTCTGTAGCACGTCATCTTCTTAATGGCCACTAGTATACCTTGATCGACAATTCAAATCAAGTTAAGCACTTAGAAAGAATACTCTGATGTAGATGCACTTAGATACTGCGCGTCTAGAAATTATTAGCACAGCACTGCTGTGTTATAGGCAGAATGGCCATCAGATTACATTAAGTTTCTGAAGTACATATTTTTATAAATTGAATGGTACTGCGGCTGGTCAAAGACTTGAAGAAAATAAGTACCGACATCGTAATTTTTTTATTATGTAAATTGAAGGTTAAATGGGAGAAAGGAAAGGAAGGGGAAGGAAGTGATCAGTCGAATCGGGACTTTATGCAGAGTTAGCGGCGACGAATCGAAACTTGTGCCAGACGGGAGTCGAACCTGGGATCTCCTGCTTACTAGGCAGTTGAGTTAGCCACTGCACCACTCGGACACAGAGTTTATCGCAAATACACGGATGATCTCGGCACGCCCACAGGCCGACCCAGCTTCCTTCATAGAGTCAACTATCCGCAGTCCCGTCCATGTCCTTCATGCTCACTGACTTTTTGATTCCTACTGAGGACGTACGATATATTGTGCATCCTCACTGAAGGCTCTCCATTCATTGTTCATCGAGGTGAATCAGTTACATGAATGCGTGGTGTCTGTTATTTCAGCCGTGAGTCCGATGCGGCTGATACTAAAAGTTCCTTCCGTTTCCTTTCACTTCTCCCCCTTCACCTTCAGTTCACATAATATGTATCTTAGCTGTGGAAGGCGTGGTGCCTGCTCTTTCGAATATGTCTGAAAGAGCAGTAAATAGGTATTCATATCATGTAATTTTATTAATTACGAGGGTGAGACAAATGAAAACCTTGAATATTTTTTTAAATATTATTTGTTGTGCGGAAGTGGTACAGAGCTGTATCAATTTTCAACATAATCTCCCCCACGCTCAATGCAAGTCCTCCAGCGCTTACAAAGTGCGTAAATTCCTGTAGAAGAAAATTCTTTTTGTATTCCGCGCAACCACTCATGCACCGCGTGGCGTAACTTCTTTCCTCCCATTGCGCCTTTGAGTGGTCCAGACATACGGAAATCACTTCGGGCAAGGTCTGGTGAGTATGGTGGATGAGGAAGACACTCAAAATGCAAGTTTGTGACTGTTGCAACTGTTGTAAGGGCAGTGTGGGGCCTTGCATTGTCATGTTTCAAATGGACTCCTGCTGACAGCAATCCACGTCGTTTTGATTTGATTGCAGGCCGCAGATGATTTTTTAGGAGATCTGTGTATGATCCACTGGTGACAGTGGTTCCTCTAGGCATGCAATGCTCCAAAAGAACGCCTTTTTCGTCCCAAAAGAGAGTCAGCGTAAACTTCCCTGCTGATGGTTCTGTTCGAAACTTCTTTGGTTTTATTGATGAGGAATGGCGCCATTCCTTGCTCGCTCTCTTCGTTTCCGGTTGGTGGAAGTGAACCCAGATTTCGTCCTCAGTAACGATTCTTGCAAGGAAGCCATCACCTTCTCGTTAAAAGCGCCGGAGTAGTTCTTCACAAGCATCAACACGTCGGTCTCTCATTTCAGGAGTCAGCTGCCGTGGCACCCTTCTTGCAGACACTTTGTAAAACTGGAGCACCTCATGCACAATGTGGTGGGCTGACCCATGACTAATCTGTAAACATGCTGCACTGTCATTCATTGTCACTCGGCGGTTTCCCTTCATTATGCTGCAATGTTCTGTGGAGTCACAACTCGTTGTGCCTGACCTGGGCAAGGAGCACCTTCCACTGACGTCACACCATTTGCGAACTTCCGGCTCTATTCGTAGACTTGCTGCTGTGACAAACATGCATCACCGTACTGAACCTTCATTCGTCGATGAATTTCAATAGATTTCACACCTTCACTACGCAAAAACCGAATAACAGAACGCTGTTCCTCCCTGGTGCAAGTCGCAAGTGGGGCGGCCATCTTTATACTGATACTGCTACAATATGTGTGTGCGTCTGCACTATGCTGCCACCTACGGGCCATTCTGCACGCTGTTTGTAGCACGCTTACCAACTTACAGGATAACGGCGCGAAATTTCGATTTGTTATTACAAATTTAAGGTTTTCCATTTGACTCACCCTCGTGTTTTATTGGGTATCCAGTTTCGGCTCTTCAGTGGCTCCATCTGCAGACCCCTATACGCGTAGCTAGTTAAATCATTTGAACGTCAACTCTGTTGCAGGGTTCATTAATTTCAGTTGGCTTTCGTAGATTTATGAAACTTCACTATTTATCATTTGAGGTGTGGAGAGTATACATCGACAGAGAAGTTTCAGAAATCTACGTAAACCAGCTGAAATTAGTCACCCCTATAATAGCGTGGACGTTTAGATAACTTATCTAGCCTTGTGTATAGGAACCTGAAGACGGCACCAGTGAGGGACCTGAAATGGTTGTCGAATAAAATAATTAGGGGGTGTGGGTATTCATTTTCTTTAAGAGTACATTAACTTCGTCACCACATTCCCACGTTATAAGGCCCGACTGTTCGTATAATGGGTGTACTAAATGTCAAAGTCAGCGGCATACCATCTGACTTTCGGAAAAGTATAATACACACAATTCCGAAGACGGCAAGAGCTGACAAGTGCGAGAATTATAGCACAATCAGCTTAGCATCTCATGCATCCAAGTTGCTTACAACAATAATATACAGAAGAATGGAAAAGATAGTTGAGGATTTGCTAGATGACCATCAGTTTGGATTTAGGAAAGGTAAAGCACGCGGGAGGCAATTCTGAAATTGCTGTTAATAATGGAAGCAAGACTAAAGAAAAATCAAGACACGTTCACAGGATTTCTCGACCTGGAAAAAGTGTTCGATGGTGTAAAATGGTGCAAGATGTTGAAAATTCTGGAAAAGTATGGGTATGCTGTAGGGAGAGACCAGTCATATACAATATGTAAAACAGCCAAGAGGGAATAATAAGAGTGGACGACCAAGAACGAAATGTTCGTATTAAAAAGGGTGTAAGACAAGGATGTTGCCTTTTGTCCTTAACGTTCAATCTGTACATTGAGGAAGCAATGATGGAAATAAAAGAAAGAATCAGAAATGGAATTAAAATTCAATATGAAAGATTATCACTGATATGATTCACTGATGACATTGCTGTTTTGAGTGAAAATGAAGAAGAATTACATGATCTACTGAACAGAATGAACAGTCTAATTATAGAGTATGGATTAAGAGTAAATCGAAGAAAGACGAAGGGTAACGAGAAGAGTTCGAAATGAGAACAGCGAGAAACTTAATATCAGAATCGATGGTCACGAAATACGTAGATGAAGTTATGGAGTTCTGCTACCTGGGCAATAAAATAGCCAATGACGGACGGAGAAAGGAGGACATCAAAAGCAGACTAGCAATGACAAAAAGGGCATTCCTGGCCAAGAGAAGTCTACTAATATCAAATATCGGGCTTAATTTGAGGAAGGAATTTCTGAGAATGTACGTCTGGAGCCCAGCATTGTATGGTAGTGAATCATGGACTTGGGAAAACCGAAACAGAAGAGAATCGAAGCATTTAAGATGTGATGCTACAGACGAATGTTGAAAATTAGGTGGACTGATAAGATAAGGAATGAGGAGGTTCCGCACAGAGTCGGAGAGAAAAGGAATATGTGGAAAACACTGATAAGGAGAAGGGACAGGATGATAGGACATGTGTTAAGACGTGAAGAAATGATTTCCATGGTACTAGATGGAACTGTGGAGGGCAAAAACTATAGAGGTAACCAGAGATTGGAATACATCCACCAAATAACTGAGGACACAGGTAGCAAGCGCTACTCTGAGATGAAGAGGTTGGCACAGGAGAGGAATTCGTGGCGGGCCGCATCAAACCAGTCAGCAGACTGACGACAAAGAAAGCGTCAAATGAGTAGTGACTACTGTGAAGGACCACGCAGAATCAGGTGTTCTCCTGTGAAACAGTTGTACCACTACAAGACAGACTTTCAAAGGGATTCATTGTGGGTCTGCATGTGGCACAATGGGCGAAGTATACTGAGGCACGGGGTCCTTTGGGTGAGACACATGTACGATATTCTACTGAATGATAACGTGGGAGAAACCACACGTGCCGATAAGTACTGGTCGACCAACTCTGACCACACCACGAGAAGAGCGGCGTGCCGATGTGCAGACCACATATCATTCTCTCACCACCTGCCATTGTGATCTGGACGAAAGAAATGGACTCACTATAGCACCTTACGTCATTTCATATCATTGATAAGAGACTGGAGCAGCGGTTTTCAAACCGTGAGTCGCGGCTCCCAGGGGTTCGCGGTCTTAGGGCGCCGCGGTGGTTTCATAAAAAATGTATTTTTGTTTATTAGCTTCTGAATAAAGGGCCAACGTGTGCTACTAGCGATATCTAGCGGGGCCGGGAAGTAAGTGTTGTTACTACGGTAGTGCGGTGGAAGGTGATAGTCTAATTGTATTACGGGGGCCTGCTGAAGAGTGATGTCTCCGAAATTTTTGTATGAAAACTCTTAAGGACTTTTTAAATGAAACAAACATTATTAGGATTCTGCATATTTATTCTCCGTGTCTAGATATTTATTTCTCAACATAGTCAGCCTGGCGACGAACACGTTTCATCCAACGAGATATTTCTTTTCTAATTGCGTCATACCATCGCTGTAGAATGTTCGACTTCTTTGACGGAGCCACAGCCTCACCTCTCCTTGCACCGCGCCATCATTATCAAAATAAAATCCTCGAGAGTACTGTTGTTAAGTTTTGGGAACAGATGATGGAGTCAAGTCAGGACTCAATGGAGGATGATAGATGACAGAGAAGCCAAGGTGTCGGACTGCTGCAGATGACGTAACGCTTGTGTTTGGTCTGGCATAGCCGTGTTGAATGTATCGACGAACTCTCCGAATTCAAATCTCATTTTGGGTGTTGTGTGCTGTCCTTAGGTTAGTTAGGTTTAAGTAGTTCTAAGTTCTAGGGGACTGATGACCATAGATGTTAAATCCCATAGTGCTCAGAGCCATTTGAACCAAATCTCATTTACAGCACGATCATTTTCTTCATGTGGAGCACCACAGCCGTATATTTGTTAAAGGACATTTTGAAGTTTTTCCACCTCAGCTGTTTTTCACCAATATTCAATTTATTATACCTTGGAAAATTTCAGCCTCACAGGCCATTTTCAAGTGTAGCAAGTGTTGATGTGTTGTACAATTATCTTGTTAATAAACGGCGATGTAGCCGATATGAAAGCGCACACGTGATGTGCTAGCGTCGAAATTAAAGCTGTTGAGCACCCAACAAACCAAACATCATCATCATCATCATCATCAGAATTAAAGCTAGAAAGCTTACCGCGTGCAGTAATAGCAATCTTTACACCTAATGCCACGTTATAGGACTCTCTATGGACTTGCATTTGTTGTCAAACGTCAACTGTCGGGTGGTGTCCGCTCCGTACTCCATGTTTTGTGTGCTTGGTGCTGTATTTTCCGTATAAAAATCACTACACGGACGATTAATTCTATGGAATGTGCCTTGATTGTACTTTCTTTAGCATATATGTCGGCTATTTCGTTTCCAGTGATGGCTATGTGTCTTTGATACATAAGAAGGTTACATCAATAATAACTGTCCCGGCAGTATGAATCAGGCGCAATACATCTTATACGTAATCAGGAATGGTAGCGTTGCGATATGAAGTTTCTATCCTCTGGAGGATACTTTTAGAGTCTGTTGAGATTAAAACTTTTTGAAATTCGTTCCTTTCTCCATATGTAGCCACATCGCGAATTGCTAGTACACTCCTGGAAATTGAAATAAGAACACCGTGAATTCATTGTCCCAGGAAGGGGAAACTTTATTGACACATTCCTGGGGTCAGATACATCACATGATCACACTGACAGAACCACAGGCACATAGACACAACAGAGCATGCACAATGTCGGCACTAGTACAGTGTATATCCACCTTTCGCAGCAATGCAGGCTGCTATTCTCCCATGGAGACGATCGTAGAGATGCTGGATGTAGTCCTGTGGAACGGCTTGCCATGCCATTTCCACCTGGCGCCTCAGTTGGACCAGCGTTCGTGCTGGACGTGCAGACCGCGTGAGACGACGCTTCATCCAGTCCCAAACATGCTCAATGGGGGACAGATCCGGAGATCTTGCTGGCCAGGGTAGTTGACTTACACCTTCTAGAGCACGTTGGGTGGCACGGGATACATGCGGACGTGCATTGTCCTGTTGGAACAGCAAGTTCCCTTGCCGGTCTAGGAATGGTAGAACGATGGGTTCGATGACGGTTTGGATGTACCGTGCACTATTCAGTGTCCCCTCGACGATCACCAGTGGTGTACGGCCAGTGTAGGAGATCGCTCCCCACACCATGATGCCGGGTGTTGGCCCTGTGTGCTTCGGTCGTATGCAGTCCTGATTGTGGCGCTCACCTGCACGGCGCCAAACACGCATACGACCATCATTGGCACCAAGGCAGAAGCGACTCTCATCGCTGAAGACGACACGTCTCCATTCGTCCCTCCATTCACGCCTGTCGCGACACTACTGCAGGCGGGCTGCACGATGTTGGGGCGTGAGCGGAAGACGGCCTAACGGTGTGCGGGACCGCAGCCCAGCTTCATGGAGACGGTTGCGAATGGTCCTCGCCGACACCCCAGGAGCAACAGTGTCCCTAATTTGCTGGGAAGTGGCGGTGCGGTCCCCTACGGCACTGCGTAGGATCCTACGGTCTTGGCGTGCATCCGTGCGTCGCTGCGGTCCGGTCCCAGGTCGACGGTCACGGCCACCTTCCGCCGACCACTGGCGACAACATCGATGTACTGTGGAGACCTCACGCCCCACGTGTTCAGCAATTCGGCGGTACGTCCACCCGGCCTCCCGCATGCCCACTATACGCCCTCGCTCAAAGTCCGTCAACTGCACATACGGTTCACGTCCACGTTGTCGCGGCATGCTACCAGTGTTAAAGACTGCGATGGAGCTCCGTATGCCACGGCAAACTGGCTGACACTGACGGCGGCGGTGCACAAATGCTGCGCAGCTAGCGCCATTCGACGGCCAACACCGCGGTTCCTGGTGTGTCCGCTGTGCCGTGCGTGTGATCATTGCTTGTACAGCCCTCTCGCAGTGTCCGGAGCAAGTATGGTGGGTCTGACACACCGGTGTCAATGTGTTCTTTTTTCCATTTCCAGGAGTGTATTTCTGCATGATAAACAGAAGCATCATTAGGCAGAATATGTCCCCACAGTATTTCTTAATGGGCAATAGAACGCATAAATTGCTCCTTATGGTGATTTAGAGTCATCTGTGAAAATTTGGACGTAATTTGGTCACCTTTTTTCTATGACAATATTGCGTGTCTGCTTTCAGTGTTGTTTTCCGATGAAGGAGAATAAAATACCTTGTCAACCAAGGAAAGTGATTCGTAATGATAACTGCTTTCCGATATACCACTGTCTTGAAGGAATAATGATAAGAATGCTCAGAGCTGAAGATAGCTTGATATAACAAGAGTTTTATTTCTATTCTTGTGACGCATGATCTGATATTCTCTACAATTTGTAAATAACCTCTATGCTAAATTATGGATGAATGTCCTACGAGTACGCGCAAAACTATGTATTAAAGAAACTGGAGAAACTATGAGTACAATACAGAGCAATGAGAACATGTCTGGCTGTTATGTCGACGTCAGCGACCAACAAATTACTTGCCCCCCCCCCCCCCCAAACAAAATGCTGTCTGTATTCGACGACACTTACTAGAATAGAAATACTTCCTGAAACGACGCACTGTCTCCATTACACGTGGATAAAGAAAATACAGCTTACCAGATACGCTCTGGCTCTCATTTTGCAAACACAAAGTATGATTGATATTTTCCTCTGGCTGGATAACTCGTAACAGTGTACCAGTGTTTCTATTCGAAGAAAAAGAATGCCAGCCCGTTTGCAACAGTGATGAATTTGCAGACCAATCACCCGTCCTCGCAACAGTGAGTGTGCACCCGTTCATTTGCATCCCCATCTCCGCCGCGCTGTGCCAACGAGCGATTTGATATGCGCGTCACAACATTCTGCCGACTCAAGATAGAATCCTATCTGCACATGAAGCATATACAATCACTTTGTGTGACTGACAGTACCTGATCTCTATTACATACATTATACTGCATGTAATGGGTGTCCGAGCAGATATTTTTGTATGTGGTTGGTTGTTTCTATCTGCGCCGAACATTGTTCACACAAGCAAATCAGAAAATTTAGGACTTGATTTTTTCTGCGCAGTCATACTGCGCCATCAAGTGGGCTACGCCATTAACTTAACGGTTTGCATCCATGCGTTCACACTTCAACACCCGACCTGTTGCCTAGGGCAAAATAAGCATAACGGTTTTCTCTTGCCATATGTACTTGCAGGCACTAACCAACCTAAAGACATACGACTTGTAATAGTTATAATTGTTAGTCTGCACATGACGTAAATACTGATGTAATATTGTTCATTACACTGTCTGCAGTCAACAGTAGATCTATCTGTCCTTATACTCGTTGTACCCTGTATAATTACACAGAGTATTCTCGGTCATATTGCAGTTTAAATTATGACATGGAGTGTAAATTATCATTGTGAGAACGACAATACTACATTAACTTCAGCAATTGAATGCTCCAATATTAACTAGAGAAATAGAAAGTATAAGAAATGCTATGTTTAGCTCAAATATGAGAAACAAAATACTGTAATAATTATAATATTAACTAAAAAATATTTCTGTAGATATTATACAAAGTATAGCTGCCGCGCGGAGTGGCCACGCGGTTTGAGGCGCAATGTCACAGACTGCGCGGCCCCTCCCGCCGGAGGTTCGAGTCCTCCCTCGGATATGTGTGTGTGTGTGTGTGTGTGTGTGTGTGTGTGTGTGTGTGTGTGGTGTTCTTAACATAAGTTAGTTTAAATAGTGTTTAAGTCTAGGGACAGATGACCTCAGCTGTTTTGTCCCTTAGGAATTCACACACATTTGAACATTTTTGAACAAAGTACAGCTGGTAGATATTCTTTTTTATACAATGTACGAAAATAATCATATTAAGAGCAGTAAGAAATTGTTACCATATCAAAATGTTTTGTCATTCTTTGTAGGAAGAGCTGCGCACGATTGCTCAAGGTTGTGCGGCAATAGTTCATTTAATTTTAAGCACAGTGTAATGTGATACTGATTCCTGTTGAAGTTGTGCAGACATTTATGGATGCCACCCCCGCTAACATGGATGCTGTGCTCGCTGTAAGCGGAGAAGTATTATCCAGTAATTCCTAGAATAGCCCCAAGTGCGGAAACCCCGCAGCAGTAAAATGCAGACGGGAATGTCAAGTACCTCGCGGAGTTCTTTCGGAGTAATTACCACTAGGATGCGAGAAAGTGCGAAATGGAGGAAAGAAAATAAAATTAGCGCGAAAGGCCATAAACTTCTGCGCAGTTTGCGGAGTTGGGGAAGCTGACGCACGAAAAGAGAAGCACAACGCCGTTAGATACAGGGGCGGAATGATACATGCGGCCAGGAGGAGAAGTGGCGGGGAAGGGGGAGGGGAGGAGGAGGAAAGGGAATGGGGAGATACAGCTATGGTGCATTTCTCTTGGTGACAAACGAATCCCATTGCTGAGGGATACTACATAAGATGCAGCCGACTCATTTACTTCCATCCACAAAAATAGTTCCACACTCAAAAAAGAGAGAAAGAGAGAGAGAGAAAGGTTCCTAGCAATACTGGAAAGCGAACATATATATTTGAGATTTCAGAAATTTTTAACAGTTTTCACAAGCAAATAAAATACAATTAGAATCGCAGTTTTCAGAAGATGGACCTGTTTTAGCCTGCTTTGTACCTTTCTTCAAATTTGACTTTAGTCTCGTATCTCTCCCAGTTTCACTTCACGGGATCCTTAAATTTCTTGACACACGCCTTAAGATTCAAGTCTAGCAAGTTTCGCGTAGATAGAAGGTGACTGTAGTTCACTACCTAAAAAATTGCTTGAAGTTAGGTCTTTCGGGTATCTTTTCTTTCTCCATCCTCTTGGATATTTTCCTTTTCCATGCCTGCCACGACAGGATGTCCAAATGTTTGTCGGCAGAACCACCATTAAAATTTTTACACAACTGTATTCTTTACTGCGAAACGTTCACTTTGAAAATTATGATTTCACCTGCTTTCATTATTTTCATTGTTAATAAATGGTTTCCAATTCTTTCTTCCAATTAACCACGCTACACACACACACACACACACACACACACACTGTAAGCAAAATACCATTCAGTTACGAAGCCGGACGAACTTGTGTGTAAGACAGAGCTGAATACGTTGATTTACTCGGACGGTATCAAACCCAAAAAATAACTTCTTTTTTTAAAAACATTCAAACGCCGTTTTATAGCTGCAATATATGTTCTTTGTTCGGAAGCATTTCACATTAAAGCATCGTAAATGAATTCCGTATTATATCTTTCGACTACCTCGCGCATGATATTAAGTCCACTGAAAATACCTCAATGCGAAATCCGAAACGCATCTGAAAAAATAAAATAGATTGAATCAAGAACGGCGGTTTCCTTGTTGTTGTTGTTGTCTTCAGTCCTGAGACTGGTTTTATACAGCTCTCCGTGCTACTCTATCCTGTGCCAGCTCCTTCATCTCCCAGTACTTACTGCAACCTACATCCTTTGGAATCCGCTTAGTGTATTCATCTCTTGGTCTCCCTCTACGATTTTTACCCTCCACGCTGCCCTCCAATGCTAAATTTGTGATCCCCTGATGCCTCAGAACATGTCCTACCAACCGGTCCCTTCTTCTTGTCAAGTTGTGCAACAAACTCCTCCCCAATTCTCTTCAGTACCTCCTCATTAGTTATGTGATCTACCCATCTAACTTCAGCATTCTTCTGTAGCACCACATTTCGAAAGCTTCTATTCTCTTCTTGTCTAAACTATTTATCGTCCATGTTTCACTTCCATACATGACGGTTTCCTTAAAAAAAACATTTTTACACTTTCCGCGTGTGAAAGCCATGAAAGAAAACTTGTCATTAAAATGCCTCGGGATATGCTGGTGGCTCATCTTAAGTATAAAAGGTAAACGCCATCTGAACAGGGCTCTGAAGGCTCAACAGTACCAACCGATCGCCGTATCATCCTAAGCCCAAAGGAGTCATCGAATACAGAATGAAGGGGTACGGGGTCAGATCCTCGCTCTCCCAGCCGGTGTCGGTTTTCGTGACCGTCAGTCGCTGCTCCCCAGTCATGCAGCTTCTCAAGTGACCTTAAAGGGTCTGAGAATACCACGCTTGCTAACATCGCACGTAAACCCGATCGATCACCCATTCAAGTATAAGCCCCGATAGAGGTTGCTTAACGTGGGTGATTTTATGGAGACCAGCGTATCCACCGCAGCAAAGCCGTTGGCGTCACCTTATTCAAGGCGAAACCAGGAACCATCGACAACATTTCGGAGGATTTTCAGGGATTTTTATGAGTATTTTGGTACACTTGACCCGTGGTCTCCGGTGACGCGTCACACATTAATTGATTTATTGCCCTCATTTATCTTTGAGTCTGTGTTGCACTGAAAATGTCTGCACTACAGCGCAAATGCCTATTGTACGTGCTGGTTTGTTTGAAAACACACTGCAGTATATATACTCTTGATGAAGGCAACGCCGATTTTCAGTACTGCCTGGTTCTGCCTCGCGTATGCCTTTGCAGCAGTGTTGTACGTCGACAGTGATACGCCCCAGTAAGGATAGCATTATCGATGAAGAGCTGCACCTTGTGTGTGGGTTCACTGATTGCAGTGGAAGAGCGCCACTTCGACGCTAATCTGTTAAGGGGACTCCCGCTTCTCGTCATCACGGATTTCGTCCAAATTTACAGTGTATGCAAGACTTGGCCAGAAATGAAAGCGATTGAAATGGGAGCTCCAGATGGCTAACCGATTAGAAAATTATAGCATAATTGGCGCGGGTTGAGTGGGGCATGAGCCATTTACATTGTCTTAGACTACAAGCAAGTATTAAAGTATTAGCGCAGCGGAAAGTGCAGAATGGTAATCCGAAGGCCTTGGATTCGAGCCGCTATCCAGAAGCGTTTTCGTATTTTCAATTTGTACTCAACTTCCACTGCAAAGAAATCGAAATACGCTCAATATACATAGTGTCCAGAAATTAAGCATCTATTTTGCAGAAAGACATACTTTATGAGTAGGTTGTATATGGTAGATCATTGCTGGTACATCTAACATATTTTTTGCCTACTTTGTTGCCTGATATCATGAATTAATCTCGTGCTAACGATTAAACGTGTGTTTCATTGTTTACCGGATGAATGCAGCTGGCCGGGGTGGCCGAGCGTTTCTAGACGCTTCAGTCTGGAACCGCGCAACCGCTACGGTCGCAGGTTCGAATCCTGCCTCGTATGATGTCTTTAAGTTAGTTAAGTTTAAGTAGACGTAAGTTCTCGGGGACTGATGACCTCAGATGTTAAGTCCCATAGTGCTCAGAGCCATTTGAACCATTTGAATGTACTTGATGTTTACCATGGAAGAGAAGGTAATTGTTGTGACTTGCGGGCTACAGAGTTCGCCATACAATGACGTTAGAATGAGATTTCACCGCCAATGAAGCCATCAGGACATCCATTGAAAGGAGTGGAGTTGAACATTCCGCGTTCGACGGTACGAAAGGTTTTACGCTTTATCCTAAAGAAGCAGCCGTACCATCTGCATGTTCCCCACCATCTACACGAAGAAGATTTCGTAGAACGTCTAGCTATGTGCATCGAGCTGATCTTTGCACACGAAGTGTGTATCGCCCTGAATCATATTCCGCGATGAAGCATCTTTACACATTTGTGAAAAGGTTAACAGGCATAATTTCGTTATCTGGGCTAACACATCGCCAGTGGTGGAACATGTTGAAGTCATGCGAGACTTTCCCAAGATTAATGTTTGGATGGGCATCACATGTGACAAGGTTTACGGACCGGTTTTCTTTGCTGAAAAAACTATACATGGGGCAGTGTATCTAGACATGCTCGCAAATTTTCTGTTGCCACAGCTTACCCAGGATAAGCTTCGGAATACTATTTACTTTCAGCAAGATCGGACACCATGTCGTTAACCCGTAGATGTTCGCACGTTCCTGAATTCACAGTTCCCTGGGAGATGGGTTGGGGGCGCGGGCCCTTTCCCCTGACCTCACGCCGATGGACTTCTTTTTCTTTGTATGGGGAGTTATCAAAGAAAGTACGTTGAGCCGACGCTTTACCACACTGTAGGAGCTCAGCAACCGCATTAAACAAGCTGCTGCTGCCATAACACAAGCAGAGCTTCATACTGTGTTTCGCTCCACTGCCGAAAAATGGGATGTGTGTCGTGATATTGATGGTGAAAATGTTGAAAGTAATCACTGATCAATAAACACGGGATTAACCCAAGCTTCGTATTCTGCTGCTTTCTTTCTCTGCTAAAAGAACAAAGCAAGCTGGGTTTTCACGATGGGTGCTTCCCGTAACACTGTTTGTTCCTAGAAAGCAGTTGTTTAACATGTGGGAACTCAAGGCGTTTCGTAAGTCGACAAGAAACTTTCGTCAGCTGCTGTGTCCTCCAAAAGATATGGAAGACGGTCATAAATGGAGGAGGGCCAGACTGCCTAGTACTCGGCTGCAGCTGATTTCAAGCTAGTCGCTAACAGACAGCCCCCATGTCGAGGGCAGTTTGGTGCTTCTGCCTTGCAGTATAGAAATACTTTCAAAAAGCGGATATGAGCAGAACTTAACGGCTCAACTCAGAGAGTATCAACTCACTATGGCACAGTATTTGTTGTGTTGGCAGAAGAGCCAACACCGTGTTACGAGAGGAGGCCGAAGTGCACGCGTTTTAGCTCACGCAGGCTGGCGTGAGAAGGGAAGGACTATACTGACGGAGGTCTGGAACATGACAAGGAATTAGAATTCAGAAAGCGGACGTAATTAGTTTGACACTCAACTTTAATCCATTAATGATGACCGTCGCTCTTGACGGTACATGATTCACAATGTTATCTGTTCAGAATAGAATCTTGAAGGATATGGCGCCTTGCTAGGTCGTAGCAAATGACGTGGCTGAAGGCTATGGTAAACTGTCGTCTCTGCAAATGAGAGCGTATGTAGACAGTGAACCATCGCTAGCAAAGTCGGCTGTACAACTGGGGCGAGTGCTAGGGAGTCTCTCTAAACTAGACCTGCCGTGTGGCGGCTCTCGGTCTGCAATCACTAATAGTGGCGACACGCGTGTCCGACGAATACTAACGGACCGCGGCCGATATAAAGGCTACCACCAAGCAAGTGTGGTGTCTGGCGGTGACACCACAGTATTAGCAGTACCTCAAGCCATCATGAAGACCGTGTCTATAGGCGTTGCCAAGAAGAGGGTATTTGACTTTCTACAAGTGATCGTAGTTGTAGTTTACTGGATTCAGGACTGGACTAAAGTTAAAGGTTGATCAGTACAAGCTAACATTCACCTAATGCTACGCACCATCTTCAGACTAGAGTTAAATATTACAAGGATCAGTCCCACTGTGACCATCTGTCAAAATCCTGAACGAACACCTTTTGCAGCACGGACTTGCAAGAAGAGAGTCAGTGAGGTTCTAGAAGGTACCGACAGGAGTGTGGAGCCATGCCGACTCCATTGCCGTGGCAAAGAGCCGACTCCGCAGATTATCGATTGATTTTGAATCTGGAGAGTTTAGTGGCCAGGCGAGTACGGTAAAATCATCCTGTTGCTTTTCGAATCAAACATGTACACTGTTAGGTGAGTTGCACGGTGCATTTTCCTGCTGACAAATGCTGTCGTGCCGAGGAGAAACAAAATATATGTAGGAGTAGACACTGTCATCAAGGATAGATACATACTTGTGTTTATCCAGAAAGGACAAGATCGCTGAGAAAATGTCACGAAACCATTCCCCAGCCCGTAACGCTCCCTCCTCCTACCTGGATCCTTTCGATGACTGATGCAGGACCGCACACGCCAAGGGCCATTTGTACGATGGAGCATCAAAGATGCGTCATCTGAAAAGGCCCCCCGCAAAATTCCAGTTTTCGTCGCTGGTGAACTGCAGTCGCCATTGGTGTGAGAAACAGACACCTGCCGCAGGGACTCACATGCAGCTACGTTCCCTGAACGCTCGTTGAGGAGACACTGTTGGTAGCTCAGCTGCTCAACTGTTTCGCGTCTGTTCCCCCGTACACATCTCCGCAGCCTTCGTTCACTCCTGAGCACTAAAGTTGTTTCGGCGCCGGATTTGGATAGGAACATTTTACCATGCACGGTATACTTTAACCACGCGGGCACGCGAGCAGTTTACAAACATAGCCGTTGCAGCCTTGGCCCGACACTTTCTTTTCGACATCTGATAAATCCCTCTGTTGCCGCATTACAACGACTGCACTGTTTACTGCGTCCCCCCGACACGCTTTATACATCCTCCCCCTATCAGCCCCTTTTCGTCTTTTGAGTGGTTACTGCACGTTGATGTCGAACATAGGAAGTGGTCATACTAAGCGACTGGGCCGTGTGTACGTCTCTGTTAATAAATTATTGTAAACAGTCGCTGATCTGTGTTGCCGACATTTTTCTGTAATGTTTGCATAACCCTTTTTGACACTGTGACGAGACAACATAGCCGCTTCTGCGAGCAAGCCAACTCATAATAGCTACTATATTCGATAGCAGGGGTTACTTTGCTGCCACATTTATGTTTGACACTAAAAATATTTGGCGAACACTACGTCAGCGATGGAGGTCTATCGTTCGTTATGCATATCTCGCGAGCTTTCCTTTAGACTGTTCCTTTTTGGGTGCCATATCTCAGTTGATAAAATCGGAACCCATATAAGATCACTTCGTTACCCGTCCGTTTTAAAAAGCCCTTTTCTCAGAAATGAACATGCCGCTGTGGTGAGCGGTTTTACGCGCTTCAATCTGGAACTGCGCTGTTGCTACGGTCGCAGGTTCGAATCCTGTCTCGGGCATGGATTTGTCTGATGTCCTAAGGCTAGTTAGGTGTAAGTAGTTCTAAGTCTAGGGGACTGATGACCTCAGATGTTAAGTCCCATAGTGCTTAGAGCCATTTCTCAGAACTGGTTAGATGTATCAAGTTGAAACTTATGTCACATATTAAGCTCTACGGTCCCTTGACAGTGGAACAAAAAAGCTTCTCAGTCAACGCGATCAAAATATACGGCCAGTTACCCGCAAACTCACTCATCAAAACCAACAGGGTCCCTGCTGTTGACCTAGGATCATTATATTTGGCAAGAAGCAAGGTTTCACAGAAGTAGTTTTTTGTGATTTGGCATCCGATTGTCCTGTTAAGAACCTTTTTGTATGAACTTCCATAACAGGCAAATATCGCAATATTCTAGATTACTGGGATGGATGAACTCTCTGTCTAGATAATTGTTTACGGAACCCTAGACGTTCGGGTCCCAGTCGCACTTACCAGATCACGTGACACGCTCCCTTGATCTAGCAACATACAGTAATCTGGTGTTCCACCCGTAGGATGACGGAACATTTGTGAGGTTTAACAGTGGTATACCCAGCCGTCACAGAGTTATCAACATCTCAGTAGATGCATAATAACAAAGAGGACGACAAGCAGAATGCGGATAGAAAGATCATTCTGAAAGGACAACGTTTCACTTAGGCGACTACGTAGTGATAAAACCGCCCAGCGACTCAAATATCCCAGCTCGTTCACGAACGGTCCGTAATAGGCAATATAACGCCAGACACGACTAATACCAATTTCACAAGCAATTTAAGGCAGCCGTTAACTGCCGCGAAGCACTTACCAGCGCGCCGTTAGCTTATGGGGTGACGCAGCTCCTGCGCCCTCGTACGACCTTCACGCGGCAGTGCAGCGCCGCGCCGCGCTTGCAGTATGGCCGAATAGTCGTCACCCGGCCGGCGTTTAGTACTGACTGGATCAGAGGGACGCTCCCCGCAGACCACTAAATTCGGGCCCGCCGCAGCCGCTTAATAACTCAGTCCCCGGGGAGGACCGGGCATAACTCAGGCGTGGCGACCGGCGCGTGGAGCGGCCGGGGTCCCGGCTAAGTGGCGCCAAATGGAGATTCACTGCCGACTCTCGAGCGCTGGGGACGCGGATGTAAAAATACTGCCGGGTGCCTCAAACAGCATCGACCGCGTCATCAGGGCGAGAAGAGCTGAGTTAGCTTCTGCAGAATCTGTTGTGAGTTTTTGTAAGACTTTTAGAAATTATCCAGCTTGAGGTACGCCAACAGTGCTGTACTGTGATTTGTTGATGGGTGCCTTTTAGCAACGAAGTTTGCTAGGTGCCAGCATACTGCAACACTTAACACACACAATAGGGAATATATTAGTTTACAGAAACAGCAGGCATAATAAGTATAACACTACGGAGTTTATAGCAGCCTAGCTACGAGAGGAGTGGATGTATGGGCAAAAACATGTCTTCTGCAGACTGCCATACAGGCTACCCTGCATAACGAGCATGTTATATGACAACAGTATTGGCCTGGCAAATCAACTTGCTCTGCAGGTCAGCCTAGTTGTCAGATGTAAGAAAGTGTTTTCCAGGTCCCAACACGTAAGCTGCTTTGCATCACAGGTGAGTTTAGGAGGAGTAATATGAGCTTGCTTTGGTGATATGTTTTGCATGGTGGCCTGCATGTCAGGGACAAAAATGATTTTGAAGCCCATGATGTGTAGCCTGGCCTGTATTACTGGTGTCTTGTATTGGCCTTCTTTATTGAAATGTACGGCAGTGGCTTCATGCGCTGATGAAAATGGCTGGGAGAGGTTGAAATGGATATAGGATGGGGGGGACAGAGCAAGGAAAAGAGAAAATGGACAGAGAGAGGGGAAGAGGGGGAGATGCATGATGTATGTGGAAGGTGTAGAGGATTAGTGGTGAGTTGGAAAATAGGGGAGGCAGAGATGGAAACAGAGGGTGAGATCAAGATATCGTCAGGGGGAGGGGAGGAAGATATGGTCTGAGAGGGGTGGACGAAATGGACTGTGAGCAGGGGAGGAGGAGACAATGGGACAGAGAGTGTTAGGAGGAGGAGATAGATGAGGCGGCGAGGAGGACAGAAAGAGGAAGGAAGAAGTGGGCGCAGTGGGGGGTGAAGCGTGCTCAATATATGTGTCGAATGTATACATGGGTGAAGCCATGAGGAAAAGGCTACTTTTTTTATATTTCTGGTACGTGAAGTTTAGTCCTCAAATATGCAACTCTCAAGCATTCTCGAGGATATCGAGCAAAGTTTTCCGAGTACCTCTGTATCTTAAATCAATCTCTACGATAGAATCCTCGCTTATCGCTTAGGCGGCCTGGATTTGATTCCTGGGCGAAAAATATTTTTAGACAAATATGCGTGTTCTACAGGCATTTCAGTGAAGTGCAAAATACATAAAGATGGAAAAAAAACACGGCGTCCCTCGAGACTGGTAATCACTGGTTCGCTGGTTCTAGTCTTATTCAGATAATTGTGTTTCTCGTCTCTTTTCCGCTCAGTTCCAATACCTTCTTCATTTGTAAATAATTACTATTAAAAACAGTCTTGATCACGATTTATTTTATAAGGTGACCGGTTTCGACCACTACTGTGGTCGTCTTCAGACCTACAAGATGTATACAAAGCACTAATTAGAGGGCTACATGCATTAATGAAAATATCATAATTTTAGTGCGTAACCCTCTAAACTTCTTGTAATCTCCCAATACCTGACTAGGCAATAATTGAATTACTTTTGAATACATTATGGGAACAGCAGTGATCAATGTCTTGTAAATAATTACTATTAAAAACAGTCTTGATCACGATTTATTTTATAAGGTGACCGGTTTCGACCACTACTGTGGTCGTCTTCAGACCTACAAGATGTATACAAAGCACTAATTAGAGGGCTACATGCATTAATGAAAATATCATAATTTTAGTGCGTAACCCTCTAAACTTCTTGTAATCTCCCAATACCTGACTAGGCAATAATTGAATTACTTTTGAATACATTATGGGAACAGCAGTGATCAATGTCTTGTAAATAATTACTATTAAAAACAGTCTTGATCACGATTTATTTTATAAGGTGACCGGTTTCGACCACTACTGTGGTCGTCTTCAGACCTACAAGATGTATAGAAAGCACTAATTAGAGGGCTACATGCATTAATGAAAATATAATTGAATTACTTTTGAATACATTATGGGAACAGCAGTGATCAATGTCTTGTAAATAATTACTATTAAAAACAGTCTTGATCACGATTTATTTTATAAGGTGACCGGTTTCGACCACTACTGTGGTCGTCTTCAGACCTACAAGATGTATACAAAGCACTAATTAGAGGGCTACATGCATTAATGCATGTAGCCCTCTAATTAGTGCTTTGTATACATCTTGTAGGTCTGAAGACGACCACAGTAGTGGTCGAAACCGGTCACCTTATAAAATAAATCGTGATCAAGACTGTTTTTAATAGTAATTATTTACAAGACATTGATCACTGCTGTTCCCATAATGTATTCAAAAGTAATTCTTCATTTGTGTATAATATTCATTAAATATATGCTAACTGTAGTTTTTTAAACAATAATGAACGTGTTCTTATTTGTGTAAGAGACAATTACGTGAAAACGAGACAGAGGTAGAAAGAAATTGAAATGTTTTTTATTTCAAAAATAATGACCATAATCTTCAATAAATGTATCACCCTGTTAGTCAAGAGGTCACCAGCTTCATGGAAAAATGTTTGCGATTGCCTACGGAGCCCTGACGTGCACTTCTTAGACCGAAGCAAATCGAAGGTTACAAATGTGTTTCTTCAGGGCTCCAAAAATACGGAAATCGCGTAGGAAGAGATCGGCACTGTATAGAGGACGTGTAAGGGCTTCCGAGCGAAAATTAAGCAGTGTACTCCAGACAACCTTGGAAACATGTGGACGTTCACTTTGTTGGGAGGTCGTTTTGACTACGCTACAGGAGACCTGAAAAAAGACATTTGATTTCGATGAAGATTGCATGCCTGGGTACAATCAGGATTCTGTAAGCAGCCGCAAACACTTTTCCACGAAGGCACTGACCGTCTTGTCTCACAGTGGGATAAATCTGTTAACAGCTATGGCGATTACTTTTGAAATGATGAACAGTTTACTTTACCCCATGTGTCTCGTTTACATTTTACTGCTCTTACAGAAATAACAAGATGTGCATTATTCAGAAATATGACAGTTAGATATCTGCTAAATAGCATATAGTTCATGAATTTTATATTTAAATGACGAAGGTATTGGAACTGAACGGGAAAAATACAAGAAAAATAATATTCAAAATGAGACTAGAACCATCGATCCAGAAATTACCAGTCTCGCACGCTACCAATGTTTTTTTTCCAATTTTTAAGTGTTTTAAACTTCAGGAAGACGTTCGTTGTCTACAGACGTTTTTCACCCAGGAATCAGATACTTTCCATGTGTCTTCTTTTCATTTGCCTGCCGTTTATAATTATATAACACAAACAAAAACCAGGTTTTATTGTATTATAAATATTTAACTGCAGTCTCTTATAAAACATTACTAGTGATAATCGTTTGGTTTAAAAATATTATAAATTACGTTATTTTCTCTTTATGTATTTTATACCTAACGGAAATGCTCGTAGATCAAGCACTTTCCTTTAAAAACATGTATTGGCCAGGAATTGAACCCAAGCTGCTCACAAGGCAGACGAGCAGTCTACCGGGAATCCATATGAAGCAAGAGATGTTTACCTGAATTTCAGGTATTAAATAATGCCTCAAAAATTCAAAGTCGATTTTTTCGAGAATTTTTGTGAGATGAATCGAGGTACTTTCTGCGATTTTTATTTGATGCCTAACTTTACGTACTACGGATACAATAAATTGCAAAAACCTGATTGACGTGTTAGGTTATTATAACTTCAACCTCGAAACGATCAATGTATGGGCGATCGGTGGCTCTCGAAGATTACTTTCAGATTGTATGCACTGACGCTCGTTTCAACTACATGGCCAGAGGCACTGATTGGCTCTCCAGTCAAACTCGTTTTCAAGCTGTGCAGCCCACATAAATATGAAGCGAGCATAATTATACCGAGTTCTATTAGCATCTACATGATGGATGATGCGAAGCAGGTCGGCAATGACGTCGCTCTGTGTAGGCTTAAACAGAACTACAGCATTTGCTATACTTCATCTCGCCACTAAACGCCTGCTTTGAAGGCAGCCCAAATGACACAGCTGTACCGCGTGGAATCGATGTGTCCCGTGGGATACAGCAATAAGCCAATAACATTGTAATACACGGTCCAGTCACATTAATGTGACCACTGCCTACGTTAGACGTCAAAGTGCAATAACCACTCACGGAAGGCAAGTGGCAGCATCAGCAGTGGAGGGTATATGAAGCATATAGGAGGGACACAGGAAACAATGCAGACATTGTCGTAACGTGAAGACGGAGTGATTTTTCTCACATCCAAAAGGGCACGGTTATTGGCTTTCACGGAAAGAATGGAACCATTTATGAAACAGATAACTTTGTTAACAGTTTGCGTGTCGCCGTGGCTTACACTGTGCCTGCGAATATGGAGTTACCCAAAGCTGGCGCGAGGTAACTGTAGTGCAGCATGGGCCATTGCTGACATCTGAGAATGATGGCTACAGAGATGTGTACCTGCAGACAGACGTGCAACTATTGAGCAACTGACCACCGATATGAACTAAGGGCTTATCAATTGTAACTGCTAAAGCACCCGTTCGGCGAACGCTGCTGCGTATGTGTCTGCATAGATGACTGATCTTCATAGGCGATGAACGATGAGGAATTTGCATGCCAGTCGCACAACTGGACGTGCGATATCTGGCGACCGGTTGTCTTTTCAGATGTATCACGTCTGATGTTGCATCGGACAGATGGACGTTGGCGTGAAAGGCCTGAAAGCCAAAACCATGCAAAAATCGTCGAAAGGTTTCAGGCCGGAGATAGTGTTATGGTTTGGAGAATGTCTGCGTTCCATTTCCTGGGTGATCTTTTAGTTCCGAAAGGCACAATGGATCAGCACAAGTGATATTTCCTAAGCGACCATGTCCATCCTTACAAGCAGTTTTTTTCCTTAGGCACAGTGGCATCTACCAGCAGAACAATACCATGAGTCACAGAGCTCGCACTACACGCGCATGGTTCTAAGAGAACCAGGAATATTTTGTCGTACTTTCCTGGCCACCTAACTCCCCAGATATGACCAAATCGAGAATTTTTGGGAACACTTCGATTGGGCTGCTCGTGCTGCGGATTCTCAGCCGAGAAACCTAGCGCAACTGGCCGTCGTACTGTTGTCGGCATTGCTCCACATATCTGTCGGTACCTTCCAGGGCTTCATTGACTCATCTTCTGGTCGTCTCGGTGCGGCCCGCGCTGCAGTTTGTTATTCAGAGTTTTGACAGGTGGTCGCGTTAAGGTGGCTGGATAGTTTATAACATTTCATGCCTTTCAAACAAAACTTGAAAGTAAGAAAAATTTAAAAGACTGTCGCATGTTCTGTGAAATGATTTTTGTAAAAGTTTGAAGTAAATTAGGTTACACGAACATTCGATGTACTTCATATGCTGTATATGATTTCAAGCACAATTCAGAGGCGTATCCAATTTTTGCTTTACTTCGGACACTGAGCAAAATCATTTCCCAAATAATTGGACCGTTTCTTTAATTTTTTTGGATGCCGTTTTCCACTGTAGCGTAGTAGCTGTTATATATGAATTATAATGTTTTCTTTCTTAAACATATTGCAATTTAGGAAAGTGTTACACCAGATGAGTTTTCGCTTCCAAGCGTCATAAAAATCAAATGGCCCTGAGCACTATGGGACTTAACATCTGAGGTCATCAGTCCCCTAGAACTTAGAACTACTTAAACCTAACTAACCTAAGGACATCACTCACATCCGTGCCCGAGACAGGATTCGAACCTGCGACCGTAGCAGTCGCGGTTCCTGACTGAAGCGCCTAGAACCGCTCGGCCACCGCGGCCGGCGTACCTTCCATACCTGGAGGACATTCCCCTATCCGGCAGTTTATGAGGTGCCCGATGGGACACCGGCAACCTCACACGGGAACTAGTAAACAATACGCATCAGTAAATAATTTCCTTAAAATACATGGGAACAAGAAGATAATTTTAGAAAAGGAAACAGATAATACCGATAGTCGTATGTTGGCGGAACCCCGAAGACAACAAAAAGCTACACTTAGCAACTGCGCAAATGGCTTCGGTCCCAACGATAAATGCCTACAGTGGCGTAGCCCTTTCAAGCAATAAAATTTTACTTGCAAATTTCATTAAGGAACAAGATGCCTCACCCCCAAGGAGTAACTTACGGCAACTCTGATCAATCTTAAGTGAAAAAAAAATCAGTACTCACAAATTTTTAATATCATGTTGGACAGAGACAGGAAACCGAAATAACGGCATTCTGTCATGCCCACAAGTATTAAAATGGGCGGAGCTGCTTTAAGATTTACACCAAATTCCGTTAAGAATGTAAGACACCAATTAACAATTATTTTAAGGGGCCTTAAGCTTAAGTCCAAGCACGCCTACGCGGACACGCAGGCTTTTGGGCTTATAAACACAGCGAGCTTGATGGCGTAACGACCAAACAACACAAGACGTGAAATTTGTAAGACCTTCTTACGGCAAATGGCCTCGATTCTGTAAATCATGAGGTAAACTAATTATAAACATAAAGGCCTCCTGGCTGATGCCATACAAGATAGAAAAATAGAACGCCAAAATAAGGCAAAGACTTAATCTTAGGGGTCTGAAAGCAGGTGAACAATTGCAGGAGCTGATCAAATCAACAGAAAGAATTAGCTAAGTTTTACTGACAGTAACGGCAAACAAACAAATCACAACATAATTACTATGCCATGGCTAGTTCAGCAAATAGCAAATAATACGTAATCAGCTGGCCAGCTGTCTTACGGAAGTAGGTGCCTCTGCCGCAGATATACGAGGAGTTTGTCTTACCAAAAAGAAGTGATTCATGCTAGAGAAGAAACTAAATCATACAGTTAAGTCATTTTCCGTGTTTGCTGTTGAATTCAATAAACAAAGTATTAAATAATGGCTAATCTGTCCTGTATCCCACACACATAAACAGAATTATTTATTTCAATTCGTTGTTTAAGATGATCTCATTAGGGGTATCAGACCTTCTCTTACATCGGGCCAGTGTTTCACACATACAGTGCCTATTTTTACATCATAGATACCCAAAAAATAACATTTTTCATATGACTAATAGTATTAAAATTATTTGAGTGTTTGTAGGCACAATGTGAGTAAATAATACTAGGAAGTTATCAAATTAATATTGGCAATACTCCTACTTCTGCTGTTGCTGACACTAGTAGTAATAATAATAATAATAATATAATAATAATAATAACAATAATAATGACAATAATGACAGTGACAGATTCATAGGTGTAAAAATAGATGTTTTCTTATATAGCCAGCTCCGAGGAAAGGAAATTTAAGGATACTGCACCCTCAGCTATGAATACTGGCAGATGAGGAAGATCTGGTTCTAAAGAAAGATGTAAAGGGATAACGAGCGTGTACAGGAACAATGGTAGCTATTGTTGTTGCATTAACTGTCTTCTGAAGATGGAGATGTTATTCAGTTCTCTAATATACAGAGTGAGGTTATTTCAGTCAGGTTCTTGCTACTGAGAAGAAGTTAGAGATAAGTGGCTGAACAGTTAGGTAGGCCAGAGACGATTTTTCTCAGAGCATTAAGGTCGCGGAGTGATTTGAGGGACAGTTTAGGTTGACAAGACAATAGAGGAGACAGCCAGGATAGCTGTGCATATGATGGTGAAATATGATCCAAGGGTGGAACGTCACAGATACATCGAGCACGGGCGTTCGTAAACAGTATGAGGCTCTGTGAACTTTTTTGAAAAAGACTTTGGAGGAGAACACACTGTAATCAATAACTGGAAGTATAAGTGCTCGTACAAGTTTCTTTTCCAGTTCAAGAGGGAAGACTATTCTAAATTCTAATAAAATACAAAACACCAATACGTCAAAGAAGGCTGTCAAGCATTGAATGGATAATATGGCAGACAAATAGTTTATGGAAAGATTTTAACAGTAAGCACGTTCTTGCGTACGCAGTCAACCAAGCCAGTTAAGGAGGAATTTCATCTCCATAACAGAAATGGGCTCACTATGAAGTCCACAATACAGCCCCACATTGGTTCCCCATGCATGCTCACATCCTTCAATGGTAGAGTTGCTGACAGTTAAACTCCAGCTGGAGAAATAGCGCCAGTAATACTCCACAGGCTGCGATGCTGCTCCCAGCTATTTCTGGCGCAGTGGAGCGCTCACACGTCCTAGGTAAAACCGGAATTCCCCTTATCCACACTACTGCCAGCCGGTCACCTCCCTGTTGCTTGTCGCACACCTCTCTACCTCCCCACCCGACGCTGCTCATACGCCCTCTTGCGGGCCGGTGTCTTCCAGTTTCCCAGCAACATGATAGAGACATACAAAGGGCAGATACTATCGGTAACTGACTGCCGAGGATGCTACACGCACACGCCAAATAAAGCTGTAGCCTTAACTTCTATTCTGTATTCCTTCCTGCATCCCCCTTGCAGGGTGTGAACGTAAACTTTGCTCATCTTCTAAGCGTACTGCCGTCAAATCTAATTCAGTAACCTTTGCTGATCTTCTAAGCATATTGCCGTAAAATCTAGTTCAGTATATGTACAGGTAATTGAGCGTGCCGCTCTTAAAAGTTTTTACTGTGACACTGTCGCCAGAGATAGCCTTCGTTGCTGGTATGAACGATCACCAGTTAGTCAGCTGCGGTCTGGGTCTGCAGTGAGACAGTGTCGAATTGAAGTGTGAAAATAATTATGCATAACATAGCTGTGATTCTTCTAGTATGACAAGTTTTGTTGCTACATACATGTAAAACCGTGAAAAATAGTTAGAAAGTACTTTTACGCAAATTCCCAGGATCCAGAAATAACTACTGTTTTTGGGAGCAGTTTGACAATAAGCAAAAGAAGTTTCACAGAACAGAAGAGTATCATAAGGGCAGCTGCAAATACTATGTCCAGAAACTCTTACAGACCCATTTTCAAAGCGCTCCAGGTACTACTAATGTCATGTCTGTACATTCTTCAGATAGTTCCATAAGGAAACTTACAGAGCTAAAAACAGTGTAGCATGTACAAATGAAGCAGTCCACGCATTTGACGCCAGGTTGAAATTGGACCTGCACTGTGAGTATGCAAACACAACTCTCAGACAAAATGGACAAGGAAAACTGGCAAAAAACTTTACAGTAAACTTCCCCACCAAATCAAGACAGTAAAAGAAACATAATAATTCAAAGTAGCTCTAAAACCACATTTGCAAGATTGGTGCTATTACAAAGTAAGTGAAGAAATTGTGACATAAATTTAAATTATTTTCTTCTTTCTATTACGTATCTAAAACTGCTCTTGTTAGCTACTGTGCTACATAAATTATATTGCACTAATATTTTAATGTAATATGTTTCAGTTACTTACTGTGCTCTATTATCTGCATATACTATTAATGTTATTGAGTCAATTTAAAACTGTACGCTGACGTCTAAAGTAAGCTACATCCTATGTCACAGATTCGATTAGTGGAAGCTTAATAAAAAAATTACATTATCTGCAATATCATAAATGAAACAGTTTTCAGTTCATTTGCATACATTAAAGTGTTCTGACTTATACATAATTAAATGAAAGAAGGTAAAAGTTGTCATGAAAGGATTAAGGTGAAAAAGAGAGAAAGTGGAATGCATCAACTTCAATTTCAGGTACTGCGTCACCTACTTTTGCATAGATTGCGAACTGTTTGTGACTGAATGGCTGTGACAAACGTGAGGAAGTTTAAGATCAGAAGTGTTTCTGTCATTAAGACGTAATAAGTAGTTGTCCAAGACAATTGCAACATTACCGAACCTATTCATACGTAAGTAACGTGTTTAAAGTCTTTCGTTCTTCTCATTACAATCAGTCACTTCACAGACTACCACACAGTTATTTCTTTCTACGGACTATACATTATGTGCAATTTAGTGTTCTAAATATCGGATTGCAGTGTGGAAGAATCTTTGCACTATATCCGTATTTGTTTCATGTGCTAAGAAATTCGTGTGTATAGGTGATTGTTCTGATCATACCGTTAGCTTCATGAACTACTTTAGAAATCTGTTTAACAGTCGAACTGTGAATGATATTTGATATCTTAAACAATGCTCCCAAACCCTTTTACTGCAATACCCATAAGGATAAACCAGTTACTATTATTGTTGCGCCGGCAGTTGTGGCCGAGAGGTTCTAGGCGCTTCAGTCTGGAACCGCGCGACCGCAACGGTCTCAGGTTCGAATCCTGCCTCGGCCATGGATGTGTGTGATGTCCTTAGGTTGGTTAGGTTTAAGTAGTTGTAAGTTATAGGGGACTGATGACCTCAGAAGTTAAGTCCCATAGTGCTCATAGCCATTTCAACCATTATTGTTGCATTAATTTTTAAAGACTTTACACTTTCAGTTAACAAATCACCAACTCAAGAACGTTTTCTTGTTTTTTTGAATAATATCCATTTCTACATTTAAAGAACAAAGACATAGATTTATGTTACCAATTACTGACTGATTTATTTATCCTTTATAGAAATTAACTTTTGCCTCCTGTATCAACTACAACTTAATTTTACGAGGGGTAGCATTTCACACTGCAAAAAGAATTCGGTTTTCAGTATAATGTATATCATCGTTAAATGCAAGATTCTGTAGACAGATTTATTTCCCATTTATTCAGTTCTGTTCCGTTCTCTGAACACCACTTTCATGTCTCTGTCACCCTTTTTGAGCTCCCCATCTTCCATACCTATCTCTCTTTTACACACACACACACACACACACACACACACACACACACACACTCTTACTCCTCTCTCTGTTCCCTTCGCTGGTGTGCCCCAGGCCCTCGTCAATCTACACGTGACCAGCTTGCATCACGCTGCTCACGTGTAAGCTGTAAGCTGTAAGCTGTTTAGCTGCAGTGCCAGATCGGTATCGCCAGTTCACGTGTCCGGTGTGTGCTCCAGCAGCGTTCTCGTGTTCGCCGTTCAAAGCTAGCAAAGAAGAAACTCGGCGACTGACGGGCTCCCGCCAACTGGGACTCTCTCCTGCAGAGGAGATGCCACGAGACAAAGAGCGCCAAATAACGCTGGCGGAGTTGGCACGCTGGAGTTTGCCCTTTGATGCTGGCAAGGCGAAATTGACGGTAGCGACTCTTCCAGCTGACGACCCCGGACTGTGAGCTCAGGTGTTATCACACCCCGCCAGCTTACCACCTAGTTGCACAGCCTCGTCTGGAGGTTTTCGGGATGTGTGCTGCTGCTGCTATAGTTTTTGCCTACGGAGAAACAGCACGACGCCAGTAAACTGTGTTGTACCACCTGGCGGATAATTTAGCGCTGAGAAGCTTATATCGAATGTTCATTTTTGATGTAATAATATCTACTGAAGCTGCGTGAAGTGAATATTTATTAATAGTTTTTCAGAAGTAGTAACGGCAACCACTCCTGTCGATAAGCAAATGAGGCCTTCCGTATGTCACCCCCTGATATTATTAAAAAATTCTATTTGGTCATCGGGGCCCAATAGTTTTGTTTACGAGAGCAAGTCCTCCTTCATGTCGTCAGCGACCATTGGAGCCGTATGACATGAAGTTCATTCTGCAATCATTCGACAGTAATAATAATTATTTTTATTATGATTGCATTGTCACTGTGCTATGGTAGTTGAGTAGAAATAAAATTTGTCAAACATTTTAAGTTATTAACTAAGGTTTCTGTGAGAGTTTCAAATAATATTTTTGTTAGTGACTAGTTTCAGTCATTTTTGTTCATTCTCAAACCATTACTTGTATTAGAAAGTAAAATGTTATTAACACTACAATGAATACAACATTTTGAAACGTTTAGTGTCTTATAACAGTCTCCAATTTTTTATCACATACCTGCATTTGCAATGTTTCACTGCACATAATACATCTGTTTTTACATGAGATCAATATAACAAACGTTACTTGAGTGTACCAGCCGATCATCTAGATACATTCAAAATTCGACAGGTCTGTTTAGTGGTTTATACAAATAAACAATACAAATACAATAAAAAATGGCTCAGAGCACTATGGGACTTAACTGCTGTGGTCATCAGTCCCCTAGAACTTAGAACTACTTAAACCTAACCAACCTAAGGACATCACACACATCCATACCCGAGGCAGGATTCGAACCTGCGACCGTAGCGATCGCGCGGTTCCAGAATGTAGCGCCTAGAACCGCTCGGCCACCACGGCCGGCTACAAATACAATAAACAGGTGCCTTTAGTTGTTCGTCATGTGTCCATAATGTGTGTCTCTCATAGATCGTAATGTTAGAGCTAAATACATAGACTCTGTATTGATTAAGGTCTCAGGCATTATCGCATTTAGTTGACACAATATGATCTCAGAGAAACAGATCTTCTGGACTTATAATAAATAACTCAAGCTGCCTGTAAATTTTTTTTGTGTCAACAACTAAAGACGCATATAGAATATTGAATGTATGAAGACAATGGCCTGATACATGGAAATAACATTATTATTCAGTGTACTATGAAAATTGTAAACACGCCACGTAAAGGAATGAAGTCAGCCATTCTTGAAAAATAGGAAATATATAAACACAAGATAAAAGGAACCGGGCGAACAGATGAAGGAACAGTCGTAATTCACATACAGTTACTTTTTGCTCTTTTAAAAGTTGTTCATGATTCAGCACAGCATTATGATATCTGAGAGACAGACTTTATGGGCACATAAAAACAGGTAAAGGAGCTTGTAAAATTTTAATGTTACTAAACAACTAAAGACACCATCGAATTTTGAAGGTATCCAGACATTCGCTTGATACACTGAAATAACATTTGTTATATCGCTCTGATGTGAAAACAAATATATAATGTAGAACGAAACATCACAAATGTAGATATTCCACAAGAGATTTATTGCAAAGTTGTAATCCGTGCACGCACAATGTTTGCAAATGTTATATTTCGTGTCTTGTTGATAACATTGTAACTTCCGATGGTCTGAGGAAGAACGAAAATGATCGAAACTACTCACTAACAAAAATGTTATTTGCAGCTCTGAAGGAAACCTCAATTAATAAATTTCAAATACCTTGACTTGCTGTTCCTGACGTTGGAATTACGTATATTTCGAAAAATTTCAAGAAGCTGAAGTAACTGTTTTTGGATTTATTACATGTTCTGTACTTTTTTTATGAGCGGCATGAAATGAAGATGGAAAGTCTAGATTGGCAGGAACCTGTAACGTCACGTAGAAAACACTTTCATTACTTTGGGTCTTCTCCATATCTACTAATTAACGAATAATTTTGATAAAAATTAATCTGATGGCAACAGCAGGTGAACGTATTATGCATCCAAAGACACCACATACCATCACGTCAAGTACTGTTCCAATACGACGGTGACGAATGTGATCTGACAACGATCATTCTCCTCTGAGCTTCCGCACTCCACTACTCCATGGCGATACTGTCCACAGAACTTTGTTTCCTCTAAAAACACGACGATAGGCCACTCATGTCTGCAGTAGTCAGCGCCCGCACCACTTCCAGAGAACCTCTGTCTGCTCCCGGATCAAGTGGTCGCCTTGCTGACTGCCAGTGGTACTCATGACTTCGTCCACTATACGTGCGGATACCTGTCCTCCTGAAAGCAAACTCATTCGCTGACTCAACATCGAACAATAATTCTGCCCTCTAGGGCGCTGTTGGTGCGTAGCCATTGAGATATTGCTTGGCGTTGATTGCATCCGTCATGAATCCAAATATTCCGTATTCACGTGACAATCTTGCGATACCGACCAACTCGAGGAGCAATATCTGGAAACGATAAATCCAGTATCGAAAGGACATTGTGCTGACGCTGTCGAATTCTGATATGTGCAGGAAGACGTTTCCCTTTCTTACATGTGGAGCAACACGATCCTGTGACAAAGAAACAACATTCAAATTCGATTTCAGAATGAAAGACGTGCTTCATAATCGTTACACCTTTGGAGCGCTGTATCAAACATACGGCGTTATTCAGCAGCCCCTACCTATGCAACCCACAATGCCTTCAAAAACTGCACGCATGGTTTTAATATTCTCTCGCTCGCTACGCGCAAGTTATTAGTCCTACAGAAGAAAATCAACAGGGCCTTTCCGTTGGGAATTTAATCTAGTTAAATTTTGTACCGTGATACATTTTCGCTGTAACCAAGGTTTTCGAGATATGCAAGAAAAACGCATTTTAAAGATTACGTCTGTAAATTTTTCTTGAATAATTCGAAAACTACAGTCTCTAGCGGATTTCACTGGTTCTTATATTTAGATGACACTTCTTGTAGGGAAAAGATTCAGTTTCTTGCAGACTGGTTTCGGAAAGCTTGTTGCAATGCTGAAAGCGGTCTGATGCAGCAGTATGACCCCAAATCGCCCACTAGACAACCTCAGCTAAGGACTCCTGGAACCTGCCTCATGTTGCAGCAGCCGCCCATCAATGGTGCGAAAACACTGCAAACACTGTGGTATAGGTTCGTTCTGGCGAATCACAACCCACTAAGAATGGAAATCAACTTTTCGCAACAGCTCAATAAGTGAAGCTTAGAGAAACAAATTTGTTACTGTGTGGTGGATTCATTTTCTGTTTGTTTTCAGAAGAGCACTTGCACTCACTGTACTCAATCATAGTATTTGTTGCCCATCTTAAAATCTTCCTCTTCCCCTACAGTCCCCTTTAGTATATTGGATGTCACACCCTGATCACTTAAAGCATATCCTATTATCCTTTCACTTCTGAGTGTCAATGTTTTTCATCTGTACCTCTCCTCCTCGATTCTGTACGGATGTCGATTCCTCAAATTTTCAGCATCATTTTGTAGCACCAAATCCCAAACGCTCCTCTCCTCTCCTCCTCCTCCTCCTCCTCCTCCTCCTTCTCCTTCTCCTCCTCCTCAGCTTCCTCTCCTCTCCTCTCCTGTTCAGGTTTTCTCACCATGTTTCTCTACCATACAATGCAGTGACTCAAACGCACATCCTCAGAACTTCCTTCTTAATTTAAGGGTTATGCTGGATACTAGTAGACTTCTTGTGCCCAGTAGTGCCCTCTTTGCCTATGCTAGTCTGTTTTTATGTCGTCCTTGCTTTCTCCATCATGGGTTATTTTACTTCCAAGATAGCAGTATTCCTTCCTTTCCTCAACTTCCATCAAAAATTTTATATTACGTTTAACAATAATCACATTTATGTTACACTGCATGATTTTCAACCTTCCTCAGTTTGCTCTCAGTCCGTATTGTGTGCACATTAGGATCTTCACTCCATTCAAAAGGTCTTGCTATGCTGTCTAACCCACTGAGGACATGAACATCATCATCTAATCTTATTACTAACTCCTTTCACCCTTAATTTTAAACCCACTTCTGAATCTTTCTTCTATTTCCGTCATTGCTTCTTCGATGTATAGATGGTGGCCGGAAGCAGCCTGAAAAGCTCTAATTGTGTTGTAGGTTAGGCTGTGCTAAGAAATTATTGTTAAAATAATTGGTTCGTTGCGCCGTTTCCGAGTTAACAAGCACTGAAGTCAGCCAGTCAGGCTATTGCGAGCCTATCAGGCATAATTAGTGCCAGTTGTTCCTATAGCGTAGATGCTAGCGCATGAGACTGCTCAGATTTTAGCTCGGGTCCGATCATTATTACTGTCCCATGTCCAATTCTAGGAAACCAAAGCAGAACATGTTTAGCGACACCGCCTCTGGCAGGTATGTTGAATTTACGCGTGTAACTGCCTGACTGGCTAACTTCAATACTAAGTCGGAAACGGCGCAACGTATTGAATTTTTTCTTAGTAATTATTTCGCAGCACAAACTACTCTGCACAATCTGACAAGGTTTCCAAACTTGTATACTACACTGTAGATTAACTGAGGTGACGGAAGACTACATCCCTGTCTTACTACTTTTCTAATCGGTGTAGTTCGTTCAAGTTCTTGCACTATTTTCCTCTAAAAATGACTAACACAGCTTCGTACCCAGCCGAGGCATCCACCATGTGGAACGGCATCGTGGTCTGATGACACTGTCGGTACTACTCATGGAAGGTGTAAGCAGCAATTTTATCCCTCTGATGCCTTGTTACATTTATCTATATATGGTTTGAGGAAAACAATGTAATCATACACGGAATAACAAGAGTCAACGAAAACTTGGAAACGTGCCACCAAGCGGACGGGAATGGACAAACTGAATTTATTATTAGCTGTTGGAGACGCTGTTAAAGATTCGTTAAGATCGATGTCTCAGATCTAAAAACAGCCATGAGTGTTTGGACACTTTTTGTCGTAGCCCCCGTAATGAAGGAGGCCTTCCTTTTTTTCTCAAGGGGAAGTTTGTTGTTGACAGTGTCTGCAAACATCAAACTAAGACAGTCATCGTCTCCCAAGTGCAAAACCAATCAAAATTCGAAGATTGCACACGGAGAGGGTTTGAAATGTATTGTGGGTACCATACACAAGAGAACAAGCGAGATATATCAAACGACCCCACATATACCCTACGGTCGCAGTTTCGTATCCTGCATGGGGCATGGATGTGTGTGATGTCCTTAGGTTAGTTAGGTTTAAGTAGTTCTAAGTTCTAGGGGACTGATGACCTCAGATGTTGAGTCCCATAGTGGTCAGAGCCATTTTTTCGCACATATACCAGGAACTGTATCAACAAAAACTAGGCCGATCCAAAGTGAACTGCGGTTGGCAAACATGCCTAGTGGAGGCTGAATGTCATTGATTACACCAATAACTGATTTGAAACAATATAATGATTGGCGTCAGCATATAAATCGGAGACGCAGTCCACACTATTTCCGAACGATAGACAACTTTTCGTCAGAATAACAGCAGCGGAAGCGTGTCATACTGACTGATTCAATGAGGAATGACGAGGGTTAAGTGATGCCAAGTGGTACAATATTCCACCGTGCTCCTGGCGTGCTTCTTATCCTGCTTGGTCAGATAATTGGGAGGGGGAGAGGGCAGGGATTACGTCTACATCTACATCTACATCCATACTCCGCAAGCCACCTGACGGTGTGTGGCGGAGGGTACCTTGAGTACCTCTATCGGTTCTCCCTTCTATTCCAGTCTCGTATTGTTCGTGGAAAGAAGGATTGTCGGTATGCCTCTGTGTGGGCTCTAATCTCTCTGATTTTATCCTCATGGTCTCTTCGCGAGGTATACGTAGGAGGGAGCAATATACTGCTTGACTCTTCGGTGAAGGTATGTTCTCGAAACTTTGACAAAAGCCCGTACCGAGCTACTGAGCGTCTCTCCTGCAGAGTCTTCCACTGGAGTTTATCTATAATCTCCGTAACGCTTTCGCGATTACTAAATGATCCTGTAACGAAGCGCGCTGCTCTCCGTTGGATTTTCTCTATATCTTCTATCAACCCTATCTGGTACGGATCCCACACTGCTGACCAGTATTCAAGCAGTGGGCGAACAAGCGTACTGTAACCTACTTCCTTTGTTTTCGGATTGCATTTCCTTAGGATTCTTCCAATGAATCTCAGTCTGGCATCTGCTTTACCGACGATCAACATTATATGATCATTCCATTTTAAATCACTCCTAATGCGTACTCCCAGATAATTTGTGGTATTAACTGCTTCCAGTTGCTGACCTGCTATTTTGTAGCTAAATGATAAAGGATCTATCTTTCTGTGTATTCGCAGCACATTACACTTGTCTACATTGAGATTCAATTGCCATTCCCTGCACCATGCGTCAATTCGCTGCAGATCCTCCTGCATTTCAGTACAATTTTCCATTGTTACAACCTCTCGATACACCACAGCATCATCCGCAAAAAGCCTCAGTGAACTTCCGATGTCATCCACAAGGTCATTTATGTATATTGTGAATAGCAACGGTCCTATGACACTTCCCTACGGCACACCTGAAATCACTCTTACTTCGGAAGACTTCTCTCCATTGAGAATGACATGCTGCGTCCTGTTATCTAGGAACTCCTCAATCCAATCACACAATTGGTCTGATAGTCCATATGCTCTTACTTTGTTCATTAAACGACTGTGGGGAACTGTATCGAACGCGTTGTGAAAGTCAAGAAACACGGCATCTACCTGCGAACCCGTGTCTATGGCCCTCTGAGTCTCGTGGACGAATAGCGCGAGCTGGGTTTCACATGACGGTCTTTTTCGAAACCCATGCTGACTCCTACAGAGTAGATTTCTTGTCTACAGAAAAGTCATTATACTCGAACACAATACGTGTTCCAAAATTCTACAACTGATCGACGTTAGAGATATAGGTCTATAGTTCTGCACATCTGCTCGACGTCCCTTCTTGAAAACGGGGATGACCTGTGCCCTTTTCCAGTCCTTTGTAACACTACGCTCTTCTAGAGACCTACGGTACACCGCTGCAAGAAGGGGGGCAAGTTCCTTCTCGTACTCTGTAAAATTGAACTGGTATCCCATCAGGTCCAGAGGCCTTTCCTCTTTTGAGCGATTTTAATTGTTTCTCTATCCCTCTGTCGTCTATTTCGATATCTACCATTTTGTCATCTGTGCGACAATCTAGAGAAGGAACTACAGTGCAATCTTCCTTTGTGAAACAACTTTGGAAAAAGACATTTAGTATTTCGGCCTTTAGTCTGTCATCCTCTGTTTCAGTACCATTTTGGTCACAGAGTGTCTGGACATTTTGTTTTGATCCACCTACCGCTTTGAGATACGACCAAAATTTCTTAGGATTTTCTGCCAAGTCAGTACATAGAACTTTATTTTCGATTTCATTGAACGCCTCTCGCATAGCCCTCCTCACACTACATTTCGCTTCGCGTAATTTTTGTTTGTCTGCAAGGCTTTGGCTATGTTTATGTTTGCTGTGAAGTTCCCTTTGCTTCCGCAGCAGTTTTCTAACTCGACAGCTTCAGTAGCCATTTTCACTCGATGGCTGGACGCTGACGAGGTGGTTCTGCATTCGATTCACGGTGAATACCTCAGTTATGGTTTGCCTCTGTAGCTCCGTGGTCAGCTGCGTCTAAATGCCATGTCGAAGATCCAAGTTCAGTTCCTAGAAATCTCAGGAATTTTATTTTGTTGCGAGGACTTGAACGGTATCGAGTGAGGCTCGCGATGCCAACTAAGGACCTACTTGAATGGGAAGTAGCTGCTCCAACGCCTAGAAAACAGCAGGGATGGAGGTGTGTTAACCCGAAGCCCAGGCATACCACAATCAGAATGGTTCGACAAGGCAGAGGATCACACGGAGGCCAGTTGCGCGATCGTCTGTACGTGATCACCGTAGTATACCGGGTGGTTCTAATTAAGCTTTCCCTATTTAACACGTCATAACACGGAAACTAATTACCGTACGAGTACCATACTTGGTAGCATTAATGTCCAGAGTATGTGGCACATGATTTCCATGTGTCACAGCGCCGCCGTCTAGTTCCAACTATGGCCGCCAGGTGCCGTGATCAGTCATCGTGACTCAGTCGCAGTTCACTTGTTGACGTGTCAATGTGAGCTTGGACTAAAGGAGCAGGGCACTATTGGTGAAGCTCTATTATCAAAACAACAGTAATGCTGCAACTGCACTTTGAGAATATCGCCGACTGAAAAGATTACGGAAGGGTCCTCTTTATCCACCTGCTGTGCGGAGCATGATGAAGAATTTCAAATCAACTGGAGAACTGGGTGTCGCTCCGAGAAGAGGCCGACGATCGGTTGCACCACAGGCGGTTAACGGAATCGTTGTTGCTATGGCTGACAACGTACAGCTCCCGATCGTTAGCCAGTGCGCGTGCTGCGTCACGACAGTTGAACATCCCATGGTCCACTATAAGAAAGGTGCTTCGAACCATTCTCAAATGGTATCCGTACAAGATCCATATCCTTCAGCAGCTTGCATCACAGGACGCACAACTACGTGTTGCCTTCGCTCTCCACTTTATCGCAAGGACTGAAGTTGACGAGGTCTGGCCCTGGACCATCCTGTGGATAGACGAAGCTCATGTTCCTCTGAAGAGTGAGATGAACACACAGAATTGTCAAGTGTGGGAATCTTCACTTCCAGTCTCTGTGCATGAAATTCGCCTGTACGGTGAATGTGTTACCGTATGATGCGGCTTCACGGTTATGTTCACCATTGACCCATTCTTTTTTGAACAGGTTGGCACTCAAGGACTAAAGACGGTACTGCGATATGCTTTGACAGTATGTCATACCCCTCCTGCAGGAGAGAGACGCACTGAACTCAACAAAATTGCCATAAGCATCAGTCCCCTAGACTTAGAACTACTTAAACCTAACTAACCTAAGGACATCAGACACATTCATGCCCGAGGCAGGATTCGAACCTGCGACCGTAGCAGCCACGTGGTTCCGGATTGAAGCGCCCAAAACCGATCGACCACAGCGGCCGACTTGAATTCAACAGTTTTCATGCGAGATGGAGCAACACCGCATACCGCTCGAGAAGTTCACCTGCTTCGTTTCCGTGTTATAACGTGTTAAATAGGGAAAGTTTAATTACAACCACCCGGTATAGCCCGGTGATCACGTACAGACGGTCGCGCAAACGACAGAATTATTAGCCGATCGTTTCCAAATGCTTCGCCGGCACGAACGTCACTTCCTGTGATCTCTGGTTCTCGGGCTACGTGAAGGACAGGGTTTACTAGAAGAGCATTCACACATGTTCTGATCTGAAGAGCAGCAAATTAAGAGAGGTAGCTAGCATGTCGACGCACATGCTTCGTTCTGCAGTGCAGAATGCAATCGTGTGTTTGCAAACTCTTCTTGGCACATGGGCGCCATATTGAGCCCCTTTTGTACTAGTAATGGTACCGGTTTGTGATGTAGCAGCACATTAAAAGTGTTTGAATTGAAATGGTTCTGCATTATTTCTCTTCGCCTGACCTTGACACTAATGCCACCAAGTTTGGTACGCGTACTGTAGTTAGTTTCCATGTTATAACATGTAAAATAGGGAAAGTTTAATTATAACCACATTGTGTATAATGTGTTTGCCTTAACACAAGACAGCTAAGTATCTGGAGAACGACGCATCGTACGGGAAAAAGTTGTAGGTTAAAAGTTAACATCAGCAAAGAGATCATCTCTCTCTGCTACAACTGGTCATCTCCTAACCACTCCTGTGTGGGCGGGGACAAATTGGTGTTTACAATTGGGAACTCCCCAAATTTTAATGGATTTTCGAATTTTACGTGAAGAAATGTACAATTAGCTTAAACCAATGTTTTCCATTCGTTGTAGATAGAGGTATAACGACACATATTAAGTGTGCCTTCTTTGCAATTAAGAACAGACTCATTTCATTCTAAAAATAGTTCAAATGGCTCTAAGCACTATGGGACTTAACATCTGAGGTCATCAATTCCCTAGACTTAGAAACTACTTAAACCTACTAATCTAAGGACATCACACACATCCATACCCGAGGCAGGATTCGAACCTGCGACCGCAGCATCCGCATGGTTCCAGACTGAAGTGCCTAGAACCGCTCCGCCACCGCGGCCGGCCATTTCATTCTACGTTTCATTTACGGTGTAAATGTAAACCTGTGCTATAACGGTTGATGCTCAAGTTCGAAATTTGCTTTACTGTTGCAAATTTGATTGTACAGTACAATATGGTTAGCCGTTTCATTGTCTGGTTCGAAACTACGTTTAATATCATCCACGAACAAGGACATGGTTGCAGTAGTTTTCTGTTCGCAATAGGTGTTTGATATCTTTGAGTCTGCTTGCCACTGACCACTGCGGTGCCTGGCGGGTACACTTTTGACTGTCGCTTAATGGACATTTTACCTAATTACTGGTTGTGGTTTGTGTTCCGCCAACAGCTACATAGCGGCCAGCGGGGGGCTAGGGCTGTTGGATGGAAACGCAAACCTAAATCAGTCACTGTGATGGCAGTGTTCGAGTGTGGCCATCGAAGTCAAGCATTCCAACGGATTGGGGGCTCAGCAAAATCAATCCTGCAGGAAACAGAAAGATTCTTTACCATGCAAGTGCCTTATTTGCCCGAAATGTCAATGTGCAGCCACATATTTGTACTGTATAAATGCATTTGTAACACTTAAGTAACTTTTGAACATCAGTACCAACCGTTATAAGACGAAGGTTTACATTTACATCATAAAATATATAGAATGAAATGCGTCTGTTCTTAATTGCAAAAACTGGAACACTTGATATTTGTCGATTACAGCGCAATCTGTAACGAATGGGAAACGTTGGTGTAAGTTAACCTAATATTCATATTTAACCTTCAACATTTTTTTCGTACAGTGTGTTGTCTTCCAGATATTTAGTTGCTCCAAGCTAAGACGAACACCGTACATATACAAGATAGACGAGAACGCCAACAACAAACTTTGAGAGCTTGTTCACAGATATTTTTTGAATATTTTGAAATGAACAGCCTGTGGTCTCCTGAGGCTTGTTACATAGTAATAACGTAGTTATGATTTATTTGGCTTCGTTTCCAAAACGTGTGGCAGAAAGTGAGCGGGTTGTGAATAACATGCTGAAAGATCTGAATGAAGCTTGTGTGGAATATGGGATACAAATAAACACAGCAAAAACAAAGAGTATGGTCATCAGTGCAAGACGCAGACTGTCCAACATTAAAACAGGACAATCTACCATTAGCCAAGTAAGAGCATTTAAATATCTTGGTAGCACAATAACTGAAGACTTGAGATGTCACCAGGAGGTGAAAACTGGAAATGCCATAGCGAATAAGGCATTCAACAGAAAGGGGAGACTCTTATGTGGCAAATTAGATAAAGGACTAAGGAGAAGGGTTGGCAAATGTTTTGTCTGGAGTGTGGCACTATATGAGGCAGAAACATGGACGCTGAGACGAGATGTGGATGTGGAGGAGAATGGAGAGAATAAGCTGGAGGGAAAGAGTGAGTTATGAAAGAGTATTGGAAAGGGTTGGTGAGAGAAGGTGTCTGCTGAAGGTTGTAAGAGAAACGAAAAAGAACTGGTTCGGACATTCATTGAGAAGGGAGTGCTTGCTAGCAGATGCTTTGGAACGATTGGTTTGTGGGAGAAGACTGAGAGGAAGAAGGAGATATAAAAATGGTTCAAACGGCTCTGAGCACTATGGGACTTAACATCTATGGTCATCAGTCCCCTAGAACTTAGAACTACTTAAACCTAACTAACCTAAGGACAGCACACAACACCCAATCATCAGGAGGCAGTGAAAATCCCTGACCGCGCCGGGAATCGAACCCGGGAACCCGGGCGCGGGAAGTGAGAACGCTACCGCACGACCACGAGCTGCGGACAAGGAGATACAAGATGATAGACGATGTAAAGAGAAGAGGAAATTATGCAGACCTCTAGAGGATGGCAGAAGACTGAACAGCCTGGGGAACTACCATGTGAAAACCTGCCTTTTGGCAGAACACTGATGATGATGATGATGTTTCCAAAACTGTTTTTGATTCTGTGAAAATACTTTCACAACACTGAAAAAACCTATAACGCGTACTGAAACGTCAAAACATACAAACACGAAAGAATTCGGTTATCCGTGGGCGTCTATCTATATATGCAAAGCTACTGTGATGTTGTTGCCGTCGCTGTGGGACCAGCTCAGTATAGAGTCGTCGTGTCAGTTTCACACTGTATTCTGTGAATCCGTAGAGGAGATACATGTCCGTGGATTCTTTATTGGTAAACATACCTATGCTGCTATGTACCACTGTTAACGTACAGCTAACACTGCCGGAAAAGCAGGACCGAGCAAAACTGAAGATGAGTTTCAGGACGAAAGTCTTAATGTTATCAACAGCAAGGAATGTGGGTGAATGGCATAAGTTTGTTTCCAAGCAATTCACACAGCGCATGTCGTTGCCATTGTCGCTGTTCTCTAGGTCAGTACAATGCTGATACAAGGGGTAAGAAGTCAAACGAAATGAATTACTCTGTTACGAGCCGGTGGCGGCCACGTGTCCTTCACACCAAAATATTCAGAAAATTTCTCTTAACCCTTCGGTTGGCGTGCCTGCAGCAGGTAGACGAAAGATTTAGTTTTCTGTTAGTATCACACATAGCGTTACAGTTGCGTCCACGTCTAGATACGTATTTGTTGTTCTCAACGGATGTCACCACTTACTGCATTTGCGCTATTCATGCTTTCAGCAGTTTGGTCGCTATTGTTGTTTGAAACGTAAGTGTTGCGTTTGCGGTGTGTTTGCCGCTACGCCGCTTGTGATGTAAGTATTTTCTATGCTTGTGTTTTTCTTTCGCCTCAAGACACTCTTTCTTTTATATTAGTATACAGGTTGTTACAAAAAGGTACGGCCAAACTTTCAGGAAACAATCCTCACACACAAATAAAGAAAAGATGTTATGTGGACATGTGTCCGGAAACGCTTAATTTCCATGTTAGAGCTCATTTTAGTTTCGTCAGTATGTACTGTACTTCCTCGATTCACCGCCAGTTGGCCCAATTGGAGGAAGGTAATGTTCACTTCAGTGCTTATGTTGACATGCGACTCATTGCTCTACAGAACTAGCATCAAGTACATCAGTACGTAGCATCAACAGGTTAGTGTTCATCACGAACGTGGTTTTGCAGTAAGTGCAATGTTTACAAATGCGGAGTTGGCAGATGCCCATTTGATGTATGGATTAGCACGGGGCAATAGCCGTAGCGCGGTACGTTCGAAGCAATTGATCGGCGTCTTAGGGAGCACGGAATATTCCAGCCTACGACTCGCGACTGGGCAAGACCTAGAACGATGAGGACACCTGCAATGGACGAGGCAATTCTTCGTGCAGTTGACGATATCCCTAATGTCAGCGTCAGAGAAGTTGCTGCTGTACAAGGTAACGTTGACCACGTCACTGTATGGAGAGTGCTACGGGAGAACCAGTTGTTTCCGTACCATGTACAGCGTCTGCAGGCACTATCAGCAGCTGATTGGCCTCCACGGGTACACTTCTGCGAATGGTTCATCCAACAATGTGTCAATCCTCATTTCAGTGCAAATGTTCTCTTTACGGATGAGGCTTCATTCCAACGTGATCAAATTGTAAATTTTCACAATCAACATGTGTGGGCTGACGAGAATCCGCACGCAATTGTGCAATCACGTCATCATCACAGATTTTCTGTGAACGTTTGGGCAGGCATTGTTGGTGATGTCTTGATTGGGCCCCATGTTCTTCCACCTACGCTCAATGGAGCACGTTATCATGATTTCATACGGGATACTCTACCTGTGCTGCTAGAACATGTGCCTTTACAAGTACGACACAACATGTGGTTCATGCACGATGGAGCTCCTGCACATTTCGGTCGAAGTGTTCGTACGCTTCTCAACAACAGATTCGGTGACCGATGGATTGGTAGAGGCGGACCAATTCCATGGCCTCCACGCTCTCCTGACCTCAACCCTCTTGACTTTCATTTATGGGGGAATTTGAATGCTCTTGTCTACGCAACTCCGGTACCAAATGTAGAGACTCTTCGTGCTCGTATTGTGGACGGTTGTGATACAATACGCCATTCTCCAGGGCTGCATCAGCGCATCAGGGATTCCATGCAACGGAGGGTGGATGCATGAATCCTCGCTAACGGAGGACATTTTGAACATTTCCTGTAACAAAGTGTTTGAAGTCACGCTGGTACGTTCTGTTGCTGTGTGTTTCCATTCCATGATTAATGTGATTTGAAGAGAAGTAATAAAATGAGCTCTAACATGGAAAGTAAGCTTTCCGGACACATGTCCACATAACATATTTTGTTTTCTTTGTGTGTGAGGAACGTTTCCTGAAAGTTTGGCCGTATCTTTTTGTAACACCCTGTATAAAGAATATTCGAATCGAATCAAAGTTCCCATATGCAATTTTCATTACTTTCTACAATCTTGGATATTGATTTGCTACGATATATTACTTTTACAAAACATGTTTTTCATTAGGTCTCATAAAAGCATGAAAATGGAGAAAAAGAAGGGATTTGACAGGCACCGTCTAATTGTACGTCCTGAAGACTGTGAGAAAGTTCTGCGAGAAGAGTCAAAAGAAGAATTACAAGAATTGTCAGATTCATATGAATCTGAGTCGGAAGAGGAAGTTATTGAAGGACCACAGCAGTGACTCCGAACAATCAACAAAGTAAACAGATGACCACCTAGTTGAAGAGGGGAGACAACAAACAGAGGATTACCGATTTACGTAGGAAAAGATAAAGAAACTGTTTGGATAAGTAAACTGCTTCCTTCGTCTCCTAAAACCAACACCAAGAACATCTTAAAAGTTTTGCCAGGTCTAAAAGCAAGTTCTGATATTGCGGAAAACGAAATTGATGCATTTTACCTATTTATTATAGATGGGATGATCATTTTTCCTTAGGTTAAAAATGTAAAACTAATTGCGGTGCAAAAGCCGCAACGCGCCCACTCATGGAAGTAAAAAAGCCGCGCCCACCGAAGGGTTAACAACCTCAAAAATTTTGCCGAAGTTTTGGTTCATGCTATACCGTCCAATCTCAAATAGAAACACCAACACGTAATCTTGTCATTGATTCACAGCTATAAAAGTAACATGAGATTTGAGCAATAATGATGACACTTCCTTATAGGTATTAACAATTATCTTTCTTTCAAACTTGTTGGTGTTTACAGCCACACCTTTTGTGTTTCCACAAGCAACCTTGAGAGGTCTGTTGTATACACATGCTGCTGCTGGCTGATACTGTTTCCTCCAAGATTTAGACAGAAACACAGCGTTTCCTCTCGGACCGTGAGATAAATTGCTTTTTGTTCCTTCCACGTTGCATGGCAAACCATTTCCAGACAACTCTGGTGTTACTAGTACATAACAATGATAAAAAGATCGCTTACTATGATACTCATTCGAAATATATTCTATCTCTATATTCACTTCTTCGCGACAGGTGACACTTTCTCAGTTCCCCTGCAATTTTTGTACAAGATTCTTTGTCCGTAGATTATCTCACATGGAATGAGGACACTGCCCTAATAAACATCGGGGATCACCTTAGCACTGGTATTTGTTGTCTTCCTTTCAGACGAAAATCTTCAACAGCCGCGTTTACTTCACATAGCACGGAGAATAAATAGGTCGAACAGTTTTCTTGCTTGTCAACATTCTTCGGCAAGCTACGTTGATAAATGGAGCAAAAAGTGTCACGATTCGTCACGACTATCCTCGTGATCAGATTCCACTTCTTGTCAGCGTTTCCTGCTCTTTTCGGGGAACAATTAATTCGTCACGGAGTAATTGCTAAAGTGCTCGGGCGCTGGAATGCGAATGTGGATGAAGTCGTAAGGGGCGGTAACTGGGAATGAAGGAGGGGAGGTGAAGAATGGTGGTGGTGAGGGAGGGCCGGGGTGGCTGGAAAGGAAGATGGGAGAGGTGGTGGGGGACTGGGGAGGAAAGGACTCATCTGCCGGCGGCGCGCCTCAATAAAGAATTGTTCCGGAGCCGATTTGCTGCCTGGGAATTTATCGCTCGCCCCACTTCTAGCTGGTCTCGAGGCTGGGGCCAGGGTTGCGATGCTGCGACCGGCTTTGTCTCGCGGAAGGGGGTTGCAGTTAATTAAAACTTGTCCGCTGGCCGCGCGCATGTCGGCCGTGGCTTCGTAGAGTGGGCCAGGGGGGGGGGGGGGGAGGGCGGACAGACGCGGGCCTCGTGTAATGAGGTCCGCGGCTCGACGTCCAGGCCACGCGCCGGCACTCCTGCGGCTGCGAGCAAACTCTGCTCTGGAGCACGCACCGCTGTAACTGTCCTGGACCACGTTTCCCTCTCTGGAGGTTGAATTTGTTCACACTGCCTTGTCCCAACACGACCACCCTGTGCATCAGCGTTATGTTGGGGTTACTGTACTCGTGCCAGAATTGCGTGGTGGTGTTCCTCAAATATACTAGAAAGGCTCTCAGAAGGAACAAAAAGACTCTCAGAAAAAAATTAAATTTCTTTTATTAACTCTAATGAATGATCGCATACTGCCGTCAGACTTGTAGTGGCTCCCTTTTTGAATTACTTTCTAGCAAGGTTAATACCCCAAGCTAAAATCTGAAAACTGAATTTTTTACTTTGTTTGAATCAGCTGAGCCACCTCTTTCAGCAGGCGAAAGTAAAAATTCTCTGAGAATATTAATTTTCCAAGATAAACGTATCTTCATTCAAGTACGCGGGTGATCTAGAGTAATATGAAAGACGGAAGTAAAAGCTTCACTAACAAAGTTTACAAATTGCAATTTATTTTATGATGACCAATTTTGGCAAACATAAGTTGCCATGATCGGATCTGTAATGCATATAGATCGAAAACTACGGTCATAATCAGAATAATTATCATAATATGGGGTCCATATTGTTCCATAAAATGGGTGTACAATACATATCTTACGTAAACACACTCAATAAATCTTCATCATATGTGCAATATATAGTGTCATGTCATAGTCGTAATTCTAGGAAAATGAAGAAACTGATACTTCGGCATGTCAACAACAAAGCAAGACATACATAACATATAATTAGTGTCTTATCCCTCATCAACAACACTAGCTGTTTGTACCGAAATAATCAGCAACAATGTACATAAATGAAATTTAATTTCTTAACCGATTTCTCAAGTAATACTTCTAAAGAAGCGCACTAAGTGCCTGAAACCAAATAAGAAATTAAATTTCTCTTAAGCACCTAGTTGCTAATTTCTTTTATAGAACTGGGTTATGATTGTTTCGGTATAAAAAACATCATGCATGTTGCACAGGCTTGTATTATCACAACAGATAAAAGAAGACTGATGATCGCAAGTTAAATGCAAAGATATTACTAACTACCAGCAAGTGCCACTGCGGCAGTAAACATACAGAGATACAGTCGTAACATATAAAGCATAATGAAGAAGCTATATCCAAGAGGTACAAAAACAATACAAAATTTACATTTTCGTATGTAATTATATAACACAAGTAATCTGAAAGAGAGTATACTCGAATTGAGTTGCATCAGTATAAGGTGTTGAATCTTACCTACTCATCAAATGTGGGGTGTGTCTAGGAGACCTGCTTTCTCGGATCGTTAGACAAAAATTCAAAGCAAATCGTATTAATGTGTTTATTACAGAAAATAATTGACGATACTTGTTGTTGTTGTTGTGGTCTTCAGTCCAGAAACTGGTTTGATGCAGCTCTCCATGCTACTCAATCCTGTACAAGGTTCTTCATCTCCCAGTACCTACTGCAATCTACATCCTTCTGAATCTGTTTAGTGTATTCATCTCTTGGTCTCCCTCTGCGATTTTTACCCTCCACGCTGCCTTCCAATACTAAATTGGTGATCCCTTGATGCCTCAGAATATGCCCTACCAACCGATCCCTTCTTTTAGTCAAGTTGTGCCACAAATTTCTCTTCTCTCCAATTCTATTCAATACCTCCTCATTAGTTATGTGATCTACCCATCTAATCTTCAGCATTCTTTTGTAGCACCACATTTCGAATGCTTCTATTCTCTTCTTGACCAAACTATTTATCGTCTATGTTTCACTTCCATACGTGGCTACACTCCACACAAATACTTTCAGAAACGACTTCCTGACACTCAAATCTATACTCGATGTTAACAAATTTCTCTTCTTCAAGAACGCTTTCCTTGCCACTGCCAGTATACATTTTATATCCTCTCTACTTCGACCATCATCAGTTATTTTGCTCCCGAAATAGAAAAATTCATCTACTACTTTAAGCCTCTCATTTCCTAATCTAATTCAAGCAGCATCACCCGATTTAATTCGACTACATTCCATTATCCTCGTTCTGCTTTTGTTGATGTTCATCTTATATCCTCCTTTCAAGACACTGTCCATTCCGTTGAGCTGCTCTTCTAGGTATGACAATACTTAACTTACATCTGTATTTCTCCAAGTTCTTCAATACTTAACTTTGAGAAATACAGATGTGTCACAAGCAAAGGGTGACATGCAAAAAAACAATGTTCTTCAGTATATACAATTCCTAAGTCACTGGTCTTGAAGTACCTAATCTTGACGCTGATGTAGAACTGGACTGCGTACAGTCGGAGCGGCGCGTATGTGCTCTTCGAATAGAAGCTGCTGTCGTCGCGTTGTGGAAAGCGGTCGGTCAGTGCGCAATTGGCTGTCGTCTTCTTCACAGCTATCTCTGCTCTCTCGTTTCCGACTGGCGTTGTGGCGCTTGGCTTTACGCCGTAACGTAAAGTATGTTGTACATACTCATTGTGTAAAATTACGTACCCGCGTTATTGTATCACACCTGACTACGCTTGTAAGTTTTCGATCTATATGCTTTACAACATAGTCATCACAAATAAAATTATAATGAGTGATCTTGGCATGTTAACTTTTTACTTGGTGTATTTCATATAAAAAACATGACTGGGGCCCTAGAATACGCATCTGACCACGTCACTATTACTTTTCGCTATTGTGGATGTGGAACTCTGCGACTGTAATATGAATAGCGTTTTCAGAAAATACCACAACCAGTCGCCTTTTTAAATAGATCTATTCCAGTAAACCATGACCGTTTCGAGCTGCCTAGCAGCTCATCGTCGGATTGTGCATATAAACATTCAGTGGCGTTTTGTTGTAGATTTGTGTGGCTTGTTGTATATAGTTCATAGATTCTGCAGACATATATTTCTTATGCATAGCACTTTGCAAAACATTATTCGTGTTCTCGAATTGCTTTCTCACATTACAATTAACAGACTTTATCATAGACGCCAACTTCCAATTTATAAAAATATATTACAAAACCTTATGTTTTTATGTTAATAGTATTCCACTGGTACAAGCGTGACTACAGTCCAAAGAATGCTAACTTCTGAACATGAAATAAATATACACTCCTGGAAATTGAAATAAGAACACCGTGAATTCATTGTCCCAGGAAGGGGAAACTTTATTGACACATTCCTGGGGTCAGATACATCACATGATCACACTGACAGAACCACAGGCACATAGACACAGGCAACAGAGCATGCACAATGTCGGCACTAGTACAGTGTATATCCACCTTTCGCAGCAATGCAGGCTGCTATTCTCCCATGGAGACGATCGTGGAGATGCTGGATGTAGTCCTGTGGAACGGCTTGCCATGCCATTTCCACCTGGCGCCTCAGTTGGACCAGCGTTCGTGCTGGACGTGCAGACCGCGTGAGACGACGCTTCATCCAGTCCCAAACATTCTCAGTGGGGGACAGATCCGGAGATCTTGCTGGCCAGGGTAGTTGACTTACACCTTCTAGAGCACGTTGGGTGGCACGGGATACATGCGGACGTGCATTGTCCTGTTGGAACAGCAAGTTCCCTTGCCGGTCTAGGAATGGTAGAACGATGGGTTCGATGACGGTTTGGATGTACCGTGCACTATTCAGTGTCCCCTCGACGATCACCAGTGGTGTACGGCCAGTGTAGGAGATCGCTCCCCACACCATGATGCCGGGTGTTGGCCCTGTGTGCCTCGGTCGTATGCAGTCCTGATTGTGGCGCTCACCTGCACGGCGCCAAACACGCATACGACCATCATTGGCACCAAGGCAGAAGCGACTCTCATCGCTGAAGACGACACGTCTCCATTCGTCCCTCCATTCACGCCTGTCGCGACACCACTGGAGGCGGGCTGCACGATGTTGGGGCGTGAGCGGAAGACGGCCTACCGGTGTGCGGGACCGTAGCCCAGCTTCATGGAGACGGTTGCGAATGGTCCTCGCCGATACCCCAGGAGCAACAGTGTCCCTAATTTGCTGGGAAGTGGCGGTGCGGTCCCCAACGGCACTGCGTAGGATCCTACGGTCTTGGCGTGCATCCGTGCGTCGCTGCGGTCCGGTCCCAGGTCGATGGGCACGTGCACCTTCCGCCGACCACTGGCGACAACATCGATGTACTGTGGAGACCTCACGCCCCACGTGTTGAGCAATTCGGCGGTACGTCCACCCGGCCTCCCGCATGCCCACTATACGCCCTCGCTCAAAGTCCGTCAACTGCACATACGGTTCACGTCCACGCTGTCGTGGCATGCTACCAGTGTTAAAGACTGCGATGGAGCTCCGTATGCCACGGCAAACTGGCTGACACTGACGGCGGCGGTGCACAAATGCTGCGCAGCTAGCGCCAATCGACGGCCAACACCGCGGTTCCTGGTGTGTCCGCTGTGCCGTGCGTGTGATCATTGCTTGTACAGCCCTCTCGCAGTGTCCGGAGCAAGTATGGTGGGTCTGACACACCGGTCTCAATGTGTTCTTTTTTCCATTTCCAGGAGTGTATGTCACAATTACACACACCAATTACTAATAGAAACTGCACTCTCTGTTCCACTGAACATAAAATAATTTCAATTTTACTTCATTGTTGTTTTGTTTGTAAAAGAAAACGACCGGCTACACAGAACAAACAAAAAGGAATCACAGGCGCTGTGCCTCGAAATTGGTGATGGTAACAGTCTTTAAAAAGGAGTCGGTTAATATTAACTACAACAGACCTAGTTTTGATTACTAACTTTACTTCGCATTTCGTTCACGATCAGGATCAAAAAATCACTCACAGTTGCAAGGCTTGTAACACCATAGCTCTAATGCTCTACTGATTTATTTTGCTTTTGTTTCATTTAATATTACATCGTCAAGCTTCTGTATATATTGTCTGATTGAACAATAACACAAAACTGTATACTCCTTTCTTTGTTAAAACTTTGATGATTGATTTGATCCTATGCAATGTAGTATATCTGTAATTTAAATTCTTTGTCCCATTTGGAGGGAACAAAACTTACTGTATATAATCGTAATTTCTATGTGAATAATTTTTTGTGGAAATGTAAATATGTGCAAATGTTCTGTTTTATTTAATGCATTTGGTTGCTGTTATGTAAACTGCTGAACCTCACTTAGGGTTATTAGTTAGTTTGTATGTAAAAGGTGTAGTGGTTCCCCTCGGGAACGGAACTGTGTAGCGCGCGCAAATTGTTGTTGGCCTAGGTATGAAAGGTGGAACAAGAGTCAGTCGGGGACGAGCTACGAGTCGGGGACGAGCTACCAAACTGTGTACTGCCATGTAAAAGATGCATATTGTGCTGGTTCCGAGAGAGGCTTTTTCTGCTACTTTCCAATGCCTCGGATGGATGGATAAATAGCTGGAACTATTTTGGAATTTGTATCTATCCACCAAGAACTGACATAGTCCAGCAATTCTACCTGCAATTCCACGTACCAACATGCAGTTGCCACCACATTGCTCAATTCATTGCATCGGAATGCTACAATGATGTACAGTGAAGGATCAGCTTAATGGAGGTGTTAGTGTACTCAAATATAAGGTAATTTATAACTGAATTTATGTACCTGCCTTGATCTTTTTCCTTATCGTAACACCTCTCAGGTTCCTCTCCGTTTGAACTAAAGTGATTACCGAGTATCCCTACTGAAAGAACATTAAAGCCCAGTGTTTTGCTAATTAATGTCTCTTGAACATAGTAAAAAGAAAATTAAAATTAATGTGGCAAGAGAGTGAGTTAAAGTAAATGATGCTTTCTGAAAATAATTTTCCTATTAAAACTGCTTATTAATGTGTTGTTGCCAAATTCAAAATTGAAAGTTCTTAAGACTGAGGCACATAAAGTTTTGCTTAGCAAATGATCACCTTGCTATCTGTAGTAAATTCTAAAAGGTGAGTCAGTTTCTTGCAATTTTGTCAACATTGTGTTTCGCTGTAGTAAAAGTGGAAAACTGCAATAGTAGGAAATTATATGTTCATGATGGCTAAGTGTTTGCCTCTCTTGTGTATTGGAAGTGCATATTAATAGTATAACTGGATCCACAGTTTGTCTATTGTGTTAATGCTCGGTAACAAGTAACGGAAAGACCATTAATTATGAAAATCATAATTTCTTTCTTCAAATGATAGTGAGAAGCAACCTTTCGGTGGATTACAATTAACTTTCATTTTAAATAGTAAAGTATTTAACTGAGAGAGAGAGAACCTATATCCAATTAATGATTCTGCAGTGAATAGTAATAATAACGTTATAAAGACCATTCAGTTTGTGTAAGCCCTGAAAGTAATAATGTGTTTCGGTATCTGTTATAATTTTGCAAATAGTTTGTGTTGCTCTAGCTGCTAGCTTCAATCTTAACGTAAACAAATGTATGTGTCAGAGTTCACTGCACTCCCGTGTGACAAAGTATAGGTTGTATTTATCCATTAAAATTACTAATAACTATTTTCTTGAACGAGAATGTTAATCATTCTCTTGCCTAGTTAGGCTGGCGACCGTTTTCTTTATCCATTAAACAGTGCAGATAGGCAAAATTTCGTTTGTTACTGTTCAAATATTTACGTAATTCTGACTTTCATTTCCGATAAGCCACCTCCGTTAGGTACAACACGGTCAACATAACAAAATTCCTCTCAGAAGGTAACACTGCTCTGTTGCTTTATACCATAATTGCTTTAACAAAATAGTTTCATTTCACAACCTGTTTCCAGCTTTAAGGTTATGGTACAGCAGTAACAGACGGTAGTGTTATAGGTTCCTCTTCTACTTGATTCTTTTCCCTGCTTTCTACCATCAGTCATCCTCTATGCCAGTCTGCAGCAATTCCTGGTGGAATCCGCCTCTCCACCTTTTCTCTCGTACGCCCAGTAGTCTTCTTCCACGGGGCGTAAAATCCACTGATTTCAAAGGCCATCGACATTATCCCCCGGATGATCGTGCCCTGCCCATACAAGTCCTTTGATTCTCATCGGGCTTACACTATTTGATGTGTTGTAGATCTCCTCGGGCTCACGACTATGCTGGATCCTCCACTGTCCAGTGATCTCACAGTCTATCAGACCAAAGATCTTCCTTAAGACTTTCCCTTCGAAAACGAGAAGATTATTTTAGTGTTTTCTCGGACACTCCAAGTTTCGCAACCATAACAACGCCCTACTGCTTGGATTGACAGTTTGAACTGCAGGATTTCAAAATTCCTTGCCTTTAGAGACTGCACACTATTAAAAGCTGACTCAGAATTACGCTACTGGCCATTAAAATTGCTTCACCACGAAGAAGACGTGCTGCAGGCGCGAAATTTAACCGACAGGAAGAAGATGTTGTGATATGCAAATGATCAGCTTTTCAGAGCATTCACACAAGGTTGGCGCCAGTGGCGACACCTACAACGAGCTGACATGAGGAAAGCTTCCAACCGATTTCTCATACACAAACAGCAATTTACCGGCGTTGCCTGGTGAAACGTTGTTGTGATGTCTCGTGTAAGGAGGAAAAATGCATACCATCACGTTTCCGACTTTGATGATGGTCGGATTGTAGCCTATCGCGATTGCGGTTTATCGTATCGCGACATTGCTGCTTGCGTTGGTCGAGATCCAATGACTGTTAGCACAACATGGAATCGATGGTTTCAGGAAGGCAATACGGAACGACATGCTGGGTCCCAACGACCTCGTATCACTAGCAGTCGAGATGACAGGCATCTTATCCGCATGGCTGTAACGGATCGTGCAGCCATGTCTCGATCCCTGAGTCTTCAGATGGTGAAGTTTGCAAGACAACAACCATCTGAACGAACAGTTCGACGACGTTTGCAGCAGCATGGACTACCAGCTCGGAGATCATGCCTGCGGTTACCCTTGACGCTGCATCACAGACAGGAGCGCCTGCGATGGTGTACTCAACGACGAACCTGGGTGCACGAATGGCAAAACGTCATTTTTTCGGATGAATCCGGGGTCTGTTTACAGCATCTTGGTGGTCGCATCCGTGTTTGGCGACATCGCGGTGAACGCACACCGGAAGCGTGTATTCGTCATCGCCATTCTGGCGTAGCACCCGGCGTGATGGTATTGGGTGTCATTGGTTACACCTCTCGGTCACCTCTTGTTCGCATTGACGGCACTTTGAACAGTGGATCTTACATTTCAGATTTGTTACGGCCCGTGGCTCTACCCTTCATTCGATCCCTGCCAAACCCTACATTTCAGCAGGATAATGCACGAACGCATGTTGCAGGTCCAGTACGGGCCTGTCTGGATACAGAAAATGTTCGACTGCTGCCCTGGCCAGCACACTCTCCAGATCTCTCACCAATTGAAAACGTCTGGTCAATGGTGACAGAGCAACTGGCTCGTCACAATACGCCAGTCACTACTCTTGATGAACTGTGGCATCGTGTTAAAGCTGCATGGGCAGCTGTACCTGTACGCCATCCAAGCTCGGTTTGACTCAATGCCCAGGCGTATCAAGGCCGTTATTACGGCCAGAGGTGGTTGTTCTGGGTACTGATTTCTCAGGTTCTATGCACCTAAATTGCGTGAAAATGTAATCACAAGTCAGTTATAGTATAATATATTTGTCCAATGAATACCCGTTTATCATCTGCGTTTCTTCTTGGTGTAGCAATTGTAGTGGCCAGTAGTGTGTAAATGGGTTCGATTCACGGCTAGGATCCTCGGTTTGATACGTGCCTTACATGATGCATTCTCTGTGTAGATTATCCCCAAGTATTTACCGTTGTGAGCCCTTTGTAGGATCGGGTTCCGATCACTATTGGCTGGAGTGGGTCTCTTTAAGAGACATGAGTTTTGTCCATCAATAGATACTCGGTCTGCGGTTGATACATAAGCAGCCCATTATTGCTCCTTCCCGTTTCCAAGCTGTCTGCCATCTGCACCAGTTCTTCCTTAAATCTGCCCAACAGGGCCACGTCGTTGGTAGACATGAGATGTGTGATTTTCTCACCTTCTTCCTCCACTTCTTCGAAATTCCTATGGAAATCTTCCCTCATTACATTCTCGAGCACCAGACTGGACAATATCCGTGAGATAACATCATCTTGTCTCAACCCTGTGTTAATGTTAAAGCTCTCCGTGGCTTGGTTCCCCACCTTCACTTTGGTTTTGAATCAGCGAGATAAGTTACAACTAGGCTGAGGAGTTTCTAGGGTATTCCAAACTCAGCTGGACAATTTATCAAGCTCTCCCTAAAAGAGCCTTCATAAAATCTATGAAGAGCACATGAAGGACTTGGCCGTATACGCATTTCTTCACAGTCCAACAGTCCTTTCCGGAATCGCCCTGATATTGAAAAACTCACCTACTCTGCAAAAGGCTGTATTCGATTCGGACAGGATTTTATGGGGGACTAAGTTTGACGCAACCGTCAACATCTCAGTCCTAAACACAAATCTATGACTGACATAGATTTATAAGGTTTTTTATTGTTTTTGGCTCTGCAAAAGCCGTTCCGTTGCAACCGTACAAGTGCAATCTCCACCTAGGACCTAGGCTATACAAAGAAACAATGAAATGGCGTTTTCTGCAAAATTGTAGGCATTCCCCACCAGGAGTTTGTTTAAAAACCACTTTAATTGATGAAATTTGGAAATGCTCGTAGTAGCATGCCTGATCATTTGTCGTTATATCTCACTGAGAGGAAGACAAAATAGTTATAATACTGTAGTCTTCGATCAGTAGTTTCGTTAATCAACTATGTATTTCGCTACTAGATTTTGATATCGGCGTCGACATATCGATTGAGAAGCTTCTGCTGTGACCTGAGCGCTCGTGAAATGCGTGAGCTGTGGTTACCAAAAGAATAAGAGTCTGTAACGTTAATCAGCTCCGTTTTCCTGTAGAACTGGCTGTACCAATTGGACGGAAGATTCTTTTGGGTTCTGTGCGTGGTATACTGTTTTAACTGCTTCTGTCACGTCTAGACACAGGATAGTCCAGGGGATTCCGACAACAGCAAATGATCACAGTACACTCATTCCATTTTTGCAAGCGTCAAATGTACTCGCTACTTTCCAATAAAGTACTGTCAGCGTTACATTTTATGAATTAGTTTTACGCCTTGTGCTACAACCATCGCCACGTTAAAATCAATGACGCAGCGCTGCGGCGAAACGCAGAAGTAAATTTATTAAATATAGTATCTTTCTCAGAATGAACTACTGTTAACCATTTTACCATATCGGTGATACGTAGTAGTAAGTGGAAACATGCGAAGCTACTACCATTCACCAGTTTTAAAAATTAAAACTTTTGTGTATGTCTTCTGCATTGGTTATCAACCTTTAGCAGAGCGAGTCACGTAACGAGGCTACCACCTTGAGGCCTGATGGTCTTCCCGGCTTTGTTGTTGCTAGAAGTTTCTTCCTTCTCTACGGCTTCAGTTTCTCAACTATCCTGGATTTAGTTCTCTTCACAGAAGAGGTACGGTGGCCTTTTCCGCCGCATCACAGTTCCTCTCCTCCAATGTTGCTGCCGTTGAGGTATTCGTTTTAACTCTGATAAGGGGCCGTTACGAGATATCACCTGGGCAGCAAGGGGAACAAAGATTTTTAGGATTCGTTACGTCAACCGGGAAATACTAAACTCTTACAGGTTTATTTTGTTATTCTTATGTCTATCCGATTATTAATACCCCTTTTTCTCAGGGACGACTAGAGGTATAAAGTTTTTATGTCAAATACGAGATCTATGGCCCCCTTGGCACTGTCAGAAATGTAAGCTTTTACATCAGTGCAGTCAAAAAATACTGCCATTTATGTCATATATTTTGATACTCAGAAATTCAGTCATCAGCATCTGGATGCTTCTACATAAATACATAATTAATTTTATACGGAACCCTGAAAGCGCGAGACCTACTCCGATTTCTTTAAAAAACGTCTTCATCCTAGTCCTGCTATGATACTTTCCGGGGGCATATAACAAGTGGTACAGTGGGAGTAAAAATGCTCTGTTGTAATTTAAAATTGATGATACATTCAAACAAAACGTCCCACTTATCTGCAGTATTCTCTCTATTATCTTAGATTATACTCTTCTGATGAAACTAGGCGCAGTAATTGCTGCAGGAGAGCGATTAGCGAGATAATGGTTGATAGTGTTAAATTGTAGCACAATCCGATGAAATACGTTGCAGTGCTCAACGAAATTATTGGTAATACGTTTTGCGAACAATATTATACTGCAAGTTCTCAAAGAGAGGATGCAACTATGCATTTCATAACACATAAATGGCGTGTAATCGTTACTTCACGAAACTTTCGCTTCTCAACGGAAATTATAAGCTGAAATATAAAATTTGCTAATATGGATAACTGAATTGCGTAGAATCGAACAGTAATTATTTAAGTGTGAACTAACAATATTATTCAGTTGTTGTTGTCGTGGTCTTCAGTCCTGAGACTGGTCTGATGCAGCTCACCATGCTACTCTATCCTGTGCAAGCTTCTTCATTTCCCAGTACCTACTGCAGCCTACATCCTTTCGTATCTGCTTAGCGTATTCATCTCTTGGTCTCCCTCTACGATTTTTACCCTCCACGCTGCCCCCCAATACTAAATTGGTGATCCCTCGATGTCTCAGAACATTCCTACCAACCGATCCCTTCTTCTAGTCAAGTTGTGCCACAAGCTCCTCTTTTCCCCAATTCTGTTCAATACCTCCTCATTAGTTATGTGATCTACCCATCTAATCTTCAGCATTCTTCTGTAGCATCACATTTCGAAAGCTTCTATTCTCTTCTTGTCTAAACTATTTATCGTCCACGTTTCACTTCCGTACATGGCTACACTCCATACAGATACTTTCAGAAACGACTTCCTGACATTTAAATGCGGGTGTTGCCGCAATGTGATTTCCACCCATTGGACTTCACATCCGCTGCCGCGCCGTCTTGTGCCTGTGTGCCCTGACGTGTTGCGCCTGAGGGGACACCCGAGAGTAACGGCTTATCCGAGGGGTGTATGTTCGATCGAGGTCTGCGGTTCCAGCTTTCCTCACTAATCCTGGCACCGTGTGTGCTGTGGCTACTCGTCCGTTGGGTGCCCGTCAGTAGGTTGTCCCTTGGTGCAACGGATCCAGCAGTCCCTCCATTCTTTTGCTGAAGGTGGCTCTCCTGTCAGCTTTCTGTGGGTTCCCGGCCATGTAGGAGTGCCTGGGAATGAGGCTGCTGATGCTGCAGCCAAGGTTGTAGTCCTCCTGCCTCGGCCAGCCTCCCATTGTGTCCCGTCATCTGATGTTAGTGGGGTTGTTTGTAAGAGGCTTGTGTCGTTGTGGTGGGATGCTTGGTCCTCACTTCAAGGAAACAAGCTCCGGCCAGTAAAACCGTTCCCAACTGCTTGGACAACCTCCTCCCGACCATCTCGGCGAGAAGAGGTCCTTCCGACCAGGTTGCGGATTGGGCATCGCCGGTTTAGCCACCGCTACCTGCTCTCCGGTGACCCAGCCCCGCAGTGCCCTGGTGGTCATGTATTAACAGTGCGCCATGTTTTATTGTCATGTCCCCGTTTTAGTCATCTCCTGTTGTCCTGTCTCTGCCATCTACTTTACAGGATATTTTAGCTGATGACGCTCGAGCAGCTGCTCGTGTTCTTAGTTTTATTACTTTGACTGGCTTATCCAAAGACATCTAACTCCATCACTTATTTTATCTGCATCTTTGTAAGAACTTTCTGGTGCCCCCCCCCCCCCCCCTTGAGTTTTACTAGATTCTATGTGCTCTAACAATTGTGACTGGGCGCTAATGACCTCAGTAGTTGAGCGCCCTTAACCCCCCCCCCCCCCCCAAAAAAAAACTGACATTTAAATCTATACTCTATGTTAACAAATTTTTCTTCTTCAGGAACGCTTTCCTTGCCATTGCCAGTCTACGTTTCATATCCTCTCTACTTCGACTATAATCAGTTATTTTGCTCCCTAAATAGCAAAACTCCTTTACTACTTTAAGTGTCTCATCTCCTAATCTAATACCCTCATCATCACCCGACTTAATTCGACTACATTCCATTATCCTCGTTTTGCTTGTGTTGATGTTCATCTTACATCCACCTTTCAAGACACTGTCCATTCCGTTAAACTGCTCTTCCAAGTCCTTTGCTGTCTCTGAAGGAATTACAATGTTATCGGCGTACCTCAAAGTTTTTATTTCTTCTCCATTGATTTTAATACCTACTCTGAAATTTTGTTTTTGTTCCCTTTACTGCTTGCTCAATATACAGATTGAATAGCATCGGGGAGAGGCTATAACCTGTCTCACTCCCTTCCCAACCACTGCTTCCCTTTCATGTCCCTCGACTTTTATAATTGCCATCTGGTTTCTGTACAAATTGTAAATAGCCTTTCGCTCCCTGTATTTTACCCCCGCTACCTTCAGAATTTGAGAGTATTCCAGTCAACATTGTCAAAAGCTTTCTCTAAGTCTACAAATCCTAGAAACGTAGGTTTGCCTTCCCTTAATCTTTCTTCTAAGGTAAGTCGTAGGGTCATTATTGCCTTACGTGTTCCAGCATTTCTGCGGAATCCAAACTGATCTTCGCCGAGGTCGGCTTCTACCAGTTTTTCCATTCGTCTGTAAAGAATTCGCGTTAGTATTTTGAGGCTGTGACTTATTAAACTGATAGTTCGGTAATTTTCACATCTGTCAACACCTGCTTTCTTTGGGATTGGAATTGTTATATTCTTCTTGAAGTCTGAGGGTATTTCGCCTGTCTCATACATATTGCTCACCAGATGGTAGACTTTTGTCAGGACTTGCTCTCCAACGGCCATCAGTAGTTCTAATGAAATGTTGTCTATTCCGGGGGCCTTGTTTCGACTCCGGTCTTTCAGTGCTCTGTCAAACTCTTCACGCAGTATCGTATCTCCTATTTCATCTTCATCTACATCCTCTTCCATTTCTAGAATATTGTCCCCAAGTACATCGCCCTTGTATAGACCCTCTATATACTCCTTCCACCTTTCTACTTTCCCTTCTTTGCATAAAAAATAATATTATTCAGAATTAAACTAAAACTACAATAATGGATTCTTTACATGTAACATAACGGATAAAAGAGATCGAGTAACGAGCAAGAAGGACTCTAATTGAACCTCCCTTGTCTCTTAAAAAAAAAGGAAGATCGAAAATATCGATTTTAGCATACTGAATCCAATGATATACACCTCCATACCCCTTCATTACATTGTTTAAATGAGTGATATAATTTAATGTGTTACTTTCCTACATTCTCAACTTGGTTTGGGACCGGTTGTGGCGAAAGGGAAAGTTTAAAAGAACAGGAAACTGAACGAGTTTTGTAAACCAACCACTGTCATGCAACGCCTGTAATCTTGTAGACACTCTACGTTCATTTTCTCATATTTTAGGGTTTCCTCGGACTAGTCTCTGTAAGTCCATCTTTCTACAGACGGTTGCGGGACCTCGGCTGTTTATTATAAAATGTCGAATCAAAACACTTTGTCACCTAAATTTCCAGGACGTATTTTATTTGGGCAACAAGTTTCAGCGCTACATTACACCACCTACAGATCACCGTGTCAACATCTGCGGATATCAATCAGTGAATGCTGGCCCCTATTTTGACTGGAACAGAGGCGGCATTCTACTTACACGTCGGTCAGGGGGCTTGAGGATGGCGTAATATAGCACAGAAACTCGCTGCTCAGATAAAATAACAGCTGGAAATTTAGATGGCTGACGGTTATTTTCATCATGGCAGCAATACCAGCAACCGCTACGAAATTGTTTCGAATGAAAAACCGCTCACAGTTGCACTAATTATGTTTGTACTACATCTTGACCTTTGTTTCAATTACAATACTATAGCCTTCTTCAGAAGTCCTAAAAAGTGATTAAAATAACATATCGACCAGTAATACAATCTATACATAAACTTCTAAAATTACGTATGTGATAAAATATTACTTACATAAGCTTTTAAAAACGAAAGATGTCTTAGCCCGGCGGCTGCGTCACAATCAATAAAATAACTTCAGCAGACATAAGCCTGTTTTGATCATAAGTAAAACTACATATGGCACCCTATGTCCTCCGCCACTACATCTGTTATACAAGGCGCACGGTCGTCAAATGTGCTACATCCCGCACGCCATAGGTGGCACTCCACACATTGAGCTACAACACACCGTTTATGAGGAAACTAGTCGATATCTACGATAAAATGTTAATGACAAGCCTACAAGTGCAACTGAAGGTGCATATACTTATTAATACGACGGTCCAACAGTTAAAATGCTGTTGCATTCGGTCATTGAAGTGGTCAAACATTAACAAATTCATATAACGAAGTTTGCATCACTATTTAAAGCATCATTCAAAAACGGGGTTATTATATGCAAATAAAACTCCAGCTTACATCATACGCTCTAACAGCTTACAGGGTTAATTCTACCAGCCGACCTTAATCGTTGTACATAGGCACATTACTAATGAATGAGGATAGTTCTAGGAATAACAGCTAGTGCGAACGTGCTGTAACATGGCCCAAGACAATGAAAGGCACATTAACATAACTGTCTCAATACAAACTACTGTTAACATAATCACAGCTCATGCCTCTTTACGACGATTTCCTACTGGAGAATTGTCCTAAAACAGTAGTTTATCTCAAATAATCATGTAACAGTATGGCACAATCGAGTCACCACTAGTACCTATCTTCTATGCCCAATATGGGCTGAAATCCTTCAAGGAATCTGGAACTTTTCAAAGAACACTAATCATTCAGTAAATTCCTATTGTCACACACTTTGTGCTTACATATCTGCACCTCCTCCAGTAGATCTAATCTCATACCCTTGGTTTCTTTATACAATAGCTCGGTGTCATTAACAGGTTGGGGCGTATGTCGTTCTTCATTGGTGTGTTCGGCAAACGTTGACCCATTCTTATTCGTTCATTAAAACTGTTCGACGGTCGTATTAATAAGAACATGGTCCTTCAGTTTCACTTGTAGGCTTGTGATTAATATTTTATTGTAGATACCGACTAGTTTCCTGATCAACCGTTCGTTGTAGCTAAATGTGTGGAGCGCCACCTATGGCGCACGGAATGTAGCACATTTGACGACCGTGCGCCTTGTATAACAGATGTAGTGACGGAGGACATAGGGAGCCATATGTAGTTTTACTTATGATCGAAACAGGCTTGTGTCTGTTTAAGTTATTTTGTTAATTGTGACGCAGCCGCTGGGCTGAGACGTTTTCCACTTTTAAAATCTTATGTAAGTAATATGTTATCACACACGTAATTTTAGAAATTTATGTATAGATTGTATTACTGGTCGACATGTTACTTTGATCACTTTTTAGGATTTCTGAAGAAGGCTATATTATTATAATTGAAACCATGGTTAAGATGTAGTATAAACATTATTAGTGCAACTATGGGCTGTTTCTCATTCGAAACGGCTGAAGGTGTTTTCATTCGACATTTTCCTCGGATTACGTTATTGACACTCAGCAGCCATGCAGATGCGGTGTTCACAGACTTTCATAGCTGAACATTTCCATCAGTGAACGAACTCGTGTGGTTTGGCTTATCCCACTGAAGCCCTTTGTGTGTCGCAGACGTCCCTGGGAGGAGCGTTCCTGGGAAAAGAGCCGGTGGCAGGTCGGGCGGAAAGAAGCGCTCAGATCGGCCGCACAACAGACGAGTAGGGCAGCCCGGCAAGTGCCGCGGAAATTTACGGCTGTCGCTCCGTGCCGAGCTTTAAGGCGTCGCGGTGGAGGACAGCGCCGGGATAGCGCGATACCCGCCCTTGTGTGGATATCGGCGTTCCCGACCAGCATCTCGCACGTAACTTCTCATCCCGGTCTAAACGGTGTCACGGCCGGCGCAAGCAGGTCGCTTCCACTCTTCCCTCGTATTTACGACATTTTCCGCTCTATAAGGCTTCCGGGTTACTTCTCGAGACACGGGGTACGAATAGGTTTAAAGCTTTGCAATTTTGTTGCTGCAATTCGCCGCTGTGAACTCCTTTCGATCTTCAAAATATCGCTGCTTAGTAAACACTTCTATTAAGGCTTAAATTAAGATGAATCAGTTTCCTGGAGTTTGCAGCTCCAAACAAGTCTGTACTCTGCATTAGAATATGGGTCAACTCTGGCTTGCAACGTCATATGTAGATGTATATGAGCAGCCGGTTATTAAATGTTATCTGTAGATGTCTGGATTGCGTAAATAGTGATTTTGCTTCACGTAACGTACGTACACTTATCAGGCAGAAAATTATAATCATCGACAAATATCGATATAAACGCGTACATGTGATGACAGCGTCACCTGACGTGGAATGACTTCTAGTCAGACACACGCACCGTACATGTGGTATCAGTGAGCGTGCTGTGTCTGTATAGTATGGAGAAGGCACCAGATCTATCTGTGTCAGACAGAGAACAGACAGTGATGGCCCGGCGGCTCGTCTCGAGCATTCCAGAAAATGCATGACTGCGTGTTCGAGAAGTGGTGAAACCACCTCCAGACGTCGTGGGGTTGGGTAGCACCCCTCATTACAGGTGTCGGACCTCGTAGGCTGGTAAAACAGGACAGGCAGCGAACTGTGGCGGAACTAGCGTCAGGCTTTAATACTGGGTCTGACCACACAGTAGCCGTCCGCTGTGGCCAAGCGGTTCTAGGCGCTTCAGTCCGGAACCGCGCTGCTGCTACGGTCGCAGGTTCGAATCCTGCCTCGGGCATCGATGTGTGTCATGTCCTTAGGTTAGTTAGGTTTAAGTAGTTCTAAGTCTAGGGGACTGATGATGGTTGAAATGGCTCTAAGCTCGATGAGACTTAACATCTGAAGTCATCAGTCCCCTAGACTTAGAACTATTTAAACCTAACTATCCTAAGGACATCCATGCCCGACGCAGGATTCGAACGTGCAACTGTAGTAGCAGCGCGGTTCCAGATTGAAGAGCCTAGAACCTCTCTGCCACAGCATCCGGCGTGACTGATGACCTCAGATGTTAAGCCCATAGTGATTAGAGCCATCTGAACCATTTTTTGACCACACAGTGCACTGAAAACTAAGGATTGGCCTCGCAGCCGACGATCGATGCGTGTGCCAATGTTAACACCACGTCATCGACAACTACAACTGAAATGGAAAGGTGAGCATGGACACTCCACGATGGCGTAGTGGCAAAGAGTTGCATGTTCTGAACAATCCCGACACCTTCTTCATCAAGCAGATGGGAGGGTGCGACCTTTCGTCTTCTACGGGAACAGCTACTTGACATCTGAACTACGGGACAGAGACAAGCTGGCTGCGGCTCCATTATGATCTAGGGAACATTCATGTGGGCACTCACGGGTACAGTGGAGCTTCAAGACGAGCAGGGAGTATCATCAACTGGTTGCAGACCACGATACCCTTTCACGACGATCGTATTTCCCGACGGCAGTGGCGTTTTTCAGTAAGATAATGCGCCATGCCCCAAGGCCAGGAGTGGGATGGAGTGGTTTGAGAATCACGGTGGTGGGTTCCAGATGATGTGCTGGCCCCCCAGCGCACCCAATCGGAACCAGATCGAACATATCTGGCGTCAGAACTCATTGCCCCCCTCCTCGTAATTTACAGGAATTATGGTACTTGTTTATGCAGATGTGGTGCCAACTCCCTCAAGCGTCTTAACAAGGCCTCATTACTTCCATACTACGATTCTGCGCCGCTGTTATCTGTGCCAAAGGTGGACATACCTGCTATTTGGTAGGTGGTCATAATATCCTGGCTGATCACCATATTTTTCTTTTGTTTCTGTGGTGTATTCGCCAGTTTTTCTATTCTATGTTTGCGGTGTGAGGCATGTTTCATTAGTTGGTTTTTATGGTTTTAAATGAGCTTTGTGTCTATGTCTGTCTCTATAATGGATTCAACAGTTCTTTTCAACAGTCGTATGTTGAGGGACGAGACGCGGGATCTGGAATGTACTGAGAAGTTCTTACAAAATTTAATTAATACTACGTGGTATTGTAAATTCCACAAATGTGGTCACAACATGAAATTGATCAAGATGCCCTCTTTATGACTTTGTGACGGGTACATGAGGCGGTGTGGTTTGAGAGGTCGATATTTAGTTTGTATATATTTGTTATGTTGACGTATTAATGTTTTATTACTAATCGTCTGCGAGGTATAACATTTGTCACGACGGTTTATAAAACTACTGTGACTGGTTTTCGCTTTGTATGAACGTTTGTGGGGAGTTCGTTAAGCATAGGGTACCATTAGGGGCGCAGGTGGTCAAAAGCGGAGGCAACTGAGTCGTTTTTTTGGAAGAGGAAGGATGGTAGGAGGTATGTGTGTATGAGGCTCCATCTCTCCTTACTTTGGAATTTCGTACGTGATACATTCTTTCTGCTGAGTGAATTAAGATTTTTTATTTGTAAGTTTCTGTTTTTCTGCTTCGGTGTTGGTCTTTTACGCTGTTATATAGCTAAACTTATTTTGTAGATATCGCGTTTGGTTTCTTCTTGTGATTTTTCGTTTGGAATTTCTTTACGAATTTATCTTTTGGGATCGATGTGTCAACTTGAGCTATATAGTTTAACTTAGAATTGTCGAAATCGCCTTTGTTAGTTGTCATGACTTTGTGTTTTATATGCAGTACTACATCTTTCTAGAATTTATGTTTTGGTATCAGTGTGTCAAGTTAACCTGTGTAGGTCAACTTAGGTTGCCGATATCGCATTTCGTTATTTTTCGTGAATTTGCTTTACGTGTGTAGTGTGATTTCTTTTAGAATTCGTGTTTTAAAGTGTTCTAAAGTTATTTTACGTAGAATCTAAATTTACTGGTAGCTGGACGGGTTTATTCTTGTAACCGATACATTCCCATCTGAGTACGGTTCAAGATGAATCAAAAGCCATCATTTAAAAAATCAATGCTATCAAGAGGATAATAAATCTGTTTCAAAACCAGTGATTGCTGGTTTGTTCCAAGGTCATTATGTCAGATAGGTATACTTAGGTTGTCGATATCGAATTTCGTTGTTATCTGAGAGTATGCGGCAGGAGCACAGTGAGATTTCTTTCACAATTTATGTCTTGGTATTGGTGTATCAACTGGACCAGTATATGTCAACTTAAGTTGCCGGCACGGCATGTTATTAGATTCGCGGTTTTACGCTTTATTTATCTCTTTCGTTTTTGAATTTCATTTTTCTATTAGTTTGATTTTATGTTCATTATGTTAGATGTTAGTTTCTCCCCTCCAAAATCCTCATTATCTCGCAGTTGTCCCGTTAATTTTTACCTTTATTAATTTCTCCCCTCCAAAAACCCCAGTACTCCCTCAGTTGTTGCCATCTTGAAATCTTGTGTCTTGCATCTTGGGGCGTGGTATGACGTCATTAGTCAAGCTGACCTTTGGTATCGTACATCTAGGTTTAGCCAAAACACCAGACAATGTGGCAACAGCACTATGTACATATTTTCTTTCTTTTCGTCATTGTAGGAACATTTGTTTTGGATTTTTTATTGTTTCTAATGTAATGTTTTACGGCAGGACTTCTGTTTGACAGAAAGGTAATTATATCTCTTGTCACTAAGCTTCTCAGCGGCAGTATTAAAATACGAAGGATTAAAATGTCATTTATCTACTCAGGCTGTCACAATTAGTCTTGAAGCACCAAATTTATGCTTGAAAAAATGGATGATGAACACAGTGCTGTCGTAAATTATTTAGTCAAAACTTGTTCTGGTCATAGACAATCTTCATAGTGAAAATAATCTTTTTTGCTGTGACAACACCAAGTTCCATTCATACCTTCAGATATGAATAAAAAATTGTCGACGCAAAAACATTTAACACAGATATTCAGTACTATAGAAACTTGTTGACTAAGCCACAACACAGGTATTTCGTACTATACTAACTCGTTGCTTGAGCCATTGCTACAGTAGTGAATACCTACGTTAAATTTCTTACGTTTTTGACTCGACAGTGTGGTTCATATCTAAATGAATGAGTGTCACGTGATGTTGACACTGTAAAAATTTTTCACAGACAAGATGGTTGATTAAGAAATCCATTTTTCCAAATACAAGGATGCTCTTAATATTGCCCTAAAAATAATTTTTGACCAAGTTCATTTTTATGACGGTAAGAACAACACGTAAAATCTTAAGAATTAAATGTTGTTATTTTTATTGTTGTGGTCTTCAGTCTGAAGATTGGTTTAACACAGCTCTTCATGTTAGTTAGTGTTGTACAAGCCACCTCATCTCTACATAATTACGGCAAGCCACATCCGTTTCAATCTGCTTATTGTATTCAAGCGTTTGTCATCCTTTACACTTCACCCGTCGCGCCCCCTCCCTCCCCTCCCCTCCCCTCCCCTCCCTTTACACTATGACGGAGGTGGTGTAGTGGGTAAGAAACGAAATTTCAGACTTGGGGTTGCCGGGTTCAAATCTGGACAGGGGTGGGATTTTTCCTTCTGTTACCAAACTGACAATTCTTTCATGTCTCAAGAAATGTCCTCTCAATCGATCCTTTCAAAGAATGAAACACACTTTAAAAATTAAAAACAAATTCTCTTATCGAAAATTCAGCAAGCAATTATGGAAACCGAGGAGAAATGAGGAAAGGGAATTGAAGTACAGGGAGACGAAACAAAAACTTTGAGGTTTGCCCATGACGTCGTAGGTTTGTCAGAGGCGGTAAATGACTTGGAACAGACGTTGAACGCAATTGAGTGTGCAAAATCAACGTCAACAGAAATAAAACAAGAAATTTGAAATGTAGTCGATTTAAATCAGGTGATGGGTAGAAATTTAGATTAGGAAATCAGACGCTAAAAGTAGTAAATTAGTTTTACTATTCTGGCAGCTAAACAACTGATTAGTTTTTGGAGATGGTCCGCCTCGATTTTCTTTTTTTTTCTTTTTTCTTATTTTTCTTTTTATTCTCCAGACATGTTTCGCTGAAAATACAGCGTTATCATTGGGTTTTATGTTATTTTCTATAAAATAGTGAAAATGCTTTTTACTACTAGTACACATGTGAATTTGAGTTTTTTAAAACAGTATTTATGAATCTGAAAAAAAACAAAATTTTCTTTTTATACCTTGTTACCACATTCTATGGATTTCCAGGATTTTATGTACATTCTACGAACCATCTCTGAGGAAGAAAAATAAAAAAATAATAGGAAACTTTGTTTTGCTCAAGGTGGATCCTCTCTAAAAACACGGATTGAAGTACTACAACCTCTAGATGATTAAAACAACTGATAATCGCTGAAATTGATATATCCATAGTCAGCGGACAAAAAGTTTTTCAAGACGTTAAAGAAGCAGAACGTATTTCCTTGACGTAAACACAAGTCTCTTTACAGTGATGGTAAGCTGTGGGCTGAAGACGTAATTACAACAAGAACAAATAATTTCTGGCTAAAAGCTCAGAAAACAAAGTGACTCCTGGCAGAAGGCCAATTGTAATAAGAAAAATACTTATTACATCAACCAATTTGTTCTGGTGGTAGGTCGGTATTGGAAAGTACTGAAACTAACGAAAATTAGGCTGACTTCTGTCAGCTTGATGCTAGATAATGACGAGTACGTCAGTCACAGCTTTTGGAGTTAAACATTAATCACTGAAAGTCAGCGTCCACATTGAGTCTGTGTAGCCAAAGATAACAACTAGTATTACTTAAAAGTCCAGACTGTTGATACGGTGCCGTAGACCACTTGTCGCCTGGTAATGGACCGGTGCCACGCGGTTCCGCCGGGAGTACGATTCGGTGGCGTAGCTGACGGTGGACTGGGACGTGTCTTCTGAGATGTGGCCGCCTAGTAAGCCCCTGACTGTGGAAGAGCAGTTGATCTCGGCGCCTGTCCTAGCGGCTTACTCGTACTCGGTGGAGACCGCAATCTGTGGTCTGTGCGCAGCGTTAAATGGGCTGCTCCCGGCAGAATATTCCGCGTAACAGTGTTAAACACGTGTCTGTGCGTAATAAACTGGTTTCTGTACGTTGTGAGCTCTAACTGCGTACCTGATACCTCCTAGTGACTACCGGCTTGACCTGGTTTCTGCTCGACGGCCGTCTGATTGGCCCCTACTCGGTACGGGACCTGCTTGACGTATGTGCCGTGCATGTTGCTGGATGCGTAGGCGCTCGACCGAGATGTATCAGAAGTTTCCAGATATGGATTGGAAACAGGATTCGTTAATATATAATATTACTTTAAGTGTTGGAAAGGTATTTTATGAAAATGTGGACGTGTCATCTGTAATTGTTTCGATTTTAGCCTCGTAAAGAAGTGAAACGACGATGATGGGTAAAACAGAAAGTTTTGAAACGTGATGCTAGTGAACAATGCTGAAGATTAGATGGGTAGATCTAGTGACTAATGAAGAGGTAGTGAATTTAAGTGAGTGATAAAATAAATTTATTGCGTAGCTTGGCTAAAAGTAGTGCCCGATTGACAGGACACATCTTGAGGCATGAAGGAGTCGTCAGTTTTGTAATGTAGGTAGGCAAAAAATAATAGCGGGAGACAGTAAGCAGTTTCAAATAAATGTAAGTTGCAGAAATTATGCAGAGATGCATCAAACTAGTCCTTCGACTGAAGACCACAATAACAATATCAACAACAAAAATATCATTTCTCCTGCCCGCGACAGAGTTCGCTAATGATAGGGGGTAAGCAGTCCATCATTCAACAGTTACAAGGTAAGCTCTATGGATATGAAAGTAGTCACTCCAGTGCACTCCCAACGTGAGCATACAAAAGTAATGATCAATGAGACATTTATGTTTCAACCGGACATAAAACGTAAACAGGCGTAAAAGGAAAGACGTGACAGAGGGGCACAAAGAGGTAATCGTGTTTGGCCGCGGCCATGGACATAAGGTGTGTAAAGTTGTTAAATTTGTGTTTTATTGCGGAGTGATCAACGTGACTACAAGGAGTGGTGTAACACAAGTAGCCAGAAACACAGCGTCAGAATTGTGGTCGGAAAAATATCCTGACTGACAGGGACAGGAGAGGCGTTTCATAGCTTTTAAATGAAAATCGCTTCCACTCCCGACAGGAATTGCTACCGTAATGAACAAACGTCCATCCCAACCTGTTTCCTAGAGCATATTCCGACGGGAACTGCATATAATGAACATGTGGAGTAGGCCACCTCCCGTTGGAAGAATATTTGAGTGGATTTCTGAAAACCTCCGTGCCATATTAAATCACAATTCGTCTGCGAAATTACCTGACTTGAGCCCTATAGCAAATCTGTGGGACATGTTGGAACGGTGGGTTAAACATCTACAACGGCATCCCCACAATTTGGAGGAACTGCGCAATTAAATCCTCCGTCAAAGTCTTAACTTGGATACGAAGAATCTGTAAAACTTGGGCACTTGCTTCCTAACCGAATCCAGGCTGTTATCAAGACCAGAGGTGGAATGGCACGGTATTAAATGTTGCATGTAATGATTTATCCATGGGTGACTAATTTTTTTTGTCCAGTTTGCTTATTTCTCCTGATAGTTGTTTCTGGATACATTATCAATTTTGTTTCTGTTTTGTTCAATTACACTAAAAACCCAGAAATCGGTCATATGGTATTCAGTGGTATACTCTGATACCTTTTTTTACGTCCTGTCGACGTGAGATTGTTAGGGACGCAACACGACGTCGGATTACTAGAAGGACGGGGAAGGAAATCAGCCACGCTGTTTGGAAAGAAACTGCCGTCCCCCCAAATGTGAGATCTGTGTAGCAACGACTGAACCATCTCCGTGTAACAGAGTGCCAAGAATGACTTCAAACTTGGGAGCTCATAAGGAACAGCCTCGCGACGTAAACGACCGCAGCATGAAGAATTAAGCGATGAGTCAGTCGCTTGATGTCGGCGGCTGATGTTTACGTCTGGGCCACGCGAACTGCTCCGTCTGCCCCGCCTTTTGCCAGGAGCAACTGTTCGCCGGAAATGGCAAAGCCTATTGGCTCGCTGGCTGAAAGTAGCAAATGTCCTAACTCTCTCCCAGGCCGCCTGGATCGCTATGAGGCCACATCACAACATTGTTGTTATTGCGAAGCTAGGATTTGGTACTAGATATAAACAGAACCAGTAACCCCACACCCAATTCTCGCACGTATAGAAGAGGTTCAGACGTTGATTACGTGTTAAATATTTGATGTGAAGCGTGTAAACACTTATTCAGATGGTTCAAATGGCTCTGAGCACTATGGGACTCAACTGCTGTGGTCATAAGTCCCCTAGAACTTAGAACTACTTAAACCTAACTAACCTAAGGACATCACACACATCCATGCCCGAGGCAGGATTCGAACCTGCGACCGTAGCGGTCGCGCGGTTCCAGACTGTAGCGCCTAGAACCGCTCGGCCACTCCGGCCGGCAAAAAGAACTTATTCCTACTGTCTGCATGCAGCGTGGCGAGAAGCGGGCAGATCGCTCGGTGATGTCATAACGCGAGCCGACGCTGTAGTGTCCTGAGTAGCTGTTCTTCGTTCAATGGTATGTAGCAGCGTTCTCCAGGAATCAAACAAATTAGAGAGCCGGACGCATTGCTATCAGATTTGATACTGATAGGAAATACCTTTCTGAAAGTCGATTTATTCAGTGTATTCGAGTTTCCTGTTGAAACACAGAATTGTTTGTGTAAGAGCTTACGATGAGACCCTGATAAATTCCGTGAATTCACGAGAATGTCTGTATCTGTACTTTATTATATTTTGAAAGATAGATGCACGCTTGAGAATACCTTTCACCAATTTCCATTCAGTTATGTCGCCAGAGGACAAATTTATAATTACAATGTCGTAAGTAAATTTGAATTCAACTGTTTTTGCTTTAAATTTTATTTTAAACGAAAATAGTATTACACAATGTAAGAAATTGGATTTAACATGGCTAGTGGCAAGAAATTGGTGAGACATGTTTGTGAAAAATATTCACTTGCCATTAGTATTAATCTTCTTTGTAATTTCACTCCATATCTTCCTTCCAGTCGGCTTGTTTTCATATCGAGAATGACTAGGATGCCAAACGTCCTGCTTTTCTTGTATAGCTGCGACAGTTTTTTCCAAGGACATGGGTCGCCATTCGCTGCACACTCGAGGAACACAAACTACTTTTTGCTGCACGCGCACAAACCGATGGCCGTTGTTACTGTCAACTGCACGCGCCTCACGAAACGCTAGCCGGTAGGACTCTTCCGTATCGTCAAATACGTTTGTATTGACTGCTGCAGGGCAAACAGCGTTCAACGCTGGCCAACCCGCTGCACTCAGACCGCGACCTTAAGGTTTAAGATGCAAAAAGGTAATTACGTTTGTCTTATTAGTGTCAGATTATTCACACATAAAATAAAGAAAAAGCCATACAGTAGTATAATTTTCTATGTGTCTTCAATGGTATGTAGGATACTGTCTCCAAAATGTGCTCCGAATAGAGTTAGTAGTAAAAAAATGATAAATCAGAACGTCGCTAAAAGTTTACTGTGCGAATATCGAAAATGGAGTAAGCGAGAAACTTTTCTCCTTTCATTAGTTTTTAGAGGATGTTGGTGACAAAAAGTTGTAAACGTGTTTGAATTCGTGTGTTAAGCCTATTTGGAAGGTGCTAAATGCTCTCAGTCTCAAATTGTGGATGAATCTAGTCAGGGTATTTGTACTCCATGAGTTTGGTGCCTCAAACATATACACAGTTTAAAACTTTAATGTTTGTGTCGTTCCGTTAGGTCTTCAACGTAAGATTATACCCCTTAATATCGAGATTATGACAACTTTTTCAAATTTTGAATTGTGTCAATAATTATGCAACGGGGACTGACTGACAGGATGATCATTGTAGCCGTCTACAGGATGGCGCAAAATAGACCTTACGAAGTTATTGTCTATTACAGCATAATATGGGGTGGTACATTCTTGTTATAATAATTATACTGTAGGAGACAACCTGAAATTTAATAGAAAAGGTTCACAAATTGCTATCCTTCTGCAACAAATGTGCAGAGTGTTGTTGTGAATTACTGAAGACGTCGTTTCCGACTGCACGGATCCTTCTGGAAACTGCAGTACCAAGATCGTGGAATGTTGTAAGTGCATCTTCGAAGACTCTTTCCTGTAGATAATCCCTAAAGAAATTATACGGATTGATATTGGAACTATAAGGGGGCCATCCCACACCACATCCAGCAGCTTGAACTTGGGAATTCACGGTACCACAGTAGAGCCAGTTCTATTTGTTGAGTTTCCCATAGAGGTGGAAATGTATCTCATCAATAATAGCAGCCTTAACGATTGATCCATTTTCAAAGGCCCCAGCCACCTAGTTTACAAAAGTATAACGCTGTTCCACATCCCTGTCCTTCAAAGGACGGCAGAGTTGAAGTTTCTAGGGGAAAAGGTCAAGTCTCTACTTTATTATCCTTAGGAGAGACAGTCATAACATCCTGAGTTGGTATGCTGGATGTCTTTCTAATATAGTGGGCTCCTTACTGAATAGGGTTCGCCCGCATTCCACATTCTTCAGGTTTTCAACTGAGGCTGGTTCTCCTGGATGGCGCCTCCATGAGTCATGTGGGGATGCAGTCTTCCCAGAACGTTACATCAACCTATATAAAACAGGGAAAACATTAAAAATCCCTACTAGAGAATGCTTAAGTCTTATAATCACAATTGGACTCCCTTTCAGTACTGTAATTTCACAGAGAAGTGGCTACTACGAATGGTGCACTTCTTGGATCGGATATGCTGTTGACTGCCCGTCTCTCGTAACAACTTATCCAGAATTTGTGTAAAATGTCTTTACGATAGACGTACCCTGTTCCGTTGTTCATGCTTCCATTTTGAAAAATGAAATGATATATTGTTAAAAGGGCTATAGAATTTTCACATCTAAAGTACAACAATATAACAAGGACATTCGTTTATGGCATACAGTTAAACCACGTTAGACAAAGACTTTCTGACAACTATATTGCGGTACCTTGACATATGTGTGAAAGATTTGGCATCACACATTTAATTTTCCGTATATTCTTTTTGATTTATGTACACATTCGGTTATTGTTTACGATGCACATTCAGATTATTAATTATTTTAATGTCTGATACTACCTATCATCATGTTCTAACAGTTTCTATACTTAATTAGTTTCTATACTTAATTAGAGCTGAACACTGGCAGAAAGGGTGACGTGGGCCAGCAGAAGCTGCTATCAACTAAAGAGGGGCGGGGAAGAGACATACCATGATCTGCGGGGATGGACATTAAGTGCTCGGAGAGAGAGCAGAGTGAGGCGGCGGCGGTTTACAATGCTGGAGTCAATACAACACCCGTGGCGCGGTAAGTGTGGGAGGTTGCACTCTAGTGGTTAGGAAAAAAAATTCAGAATAGCATCATTGGAGAAAGTACATAGGAACAGAAAAGGCGAAAAGACATCCTTTTAGTAATGCAATGATTCACAAACGATGGTCGTGAGCTTACCTTTGAGGAATCTTCTCGTGGTAAGCGCTGGGGCACGCTTCCCGCCAAAAAGCAGAGGTCTCTATATGATTGGCCGAGCGCTAAGAATGTAGGAAGGCAAATGGAAACTTCCAGCCAATCTACTGAAAGGAGCATGAGCTTCAGGTGATCAGCTGGCAGATTCATGAGCCATGTGGACGGAGGTAATGCATTTGTAACAGACTCTGGAATTCGTCGCCTGCGTGCAAACCTAGACGCTGCCTGTCCAAGGGAAGTGTTGTACGGCGTGGAGAGGCACTTCCCTGTGGGGGTCGACTGATGACACTACCGTCTGGGGATCGGCGTAGAGACTTCGCTGACGTGAGCCACAGCGGAGAATCTAACGTTCAGATGTTGAGAAGTGTTTCTTGCAACACAACTCCGTTCACTTGAGTGACGATTCTTATGTCCACACACACACACACACACACACACACACACACACACACACACACACACTGAAGTGCTTCTTCATGGGGAAATACGTGGGTCAAATTTCTGTTCCTGTCTAGAGAGCAAACAGAAATATTGAATCGCTTTCTGTCTCGTACTGAGGTGATTTCAGCCCCGGGAGATTGTAGACGGCATGCTGCGTCTTCTTTGTAAGCAGAGAATTAGAGGGTACGCCAAGTACATCATCTAAGAGTGGCCAACTCCCAACCGAGCAGATCAGCGGTGTCCGTACTTCAGTAGGTGATAAGCAACTCTGATTGGGGTGAAAGGGAAACATTCACAATAAATCTGTCGAGTTCCATTTGCTTGCCCACTGAGTTTCTTTTGTAACTGTAGGGCTGGTTGTAGGTCTTTACTTTCTCACGACTGATCAGTAACTGTCAATTTTGTGTCCATCCAGTCGTGGGGGAGGTGTCCAAGGAAAGTGAACATATGTTCCGCGAATCTCGACATTACGTGTAGGATACAATCCGACACTGTGTAATTCCTGTTTACAAAAGTTTTTGCACTCTTCATGTCTTCTAAGAATAAATAATTTACGGTATCAAGTTGTGATTTAGTCCAGTAAAATCCCGATTTGTTTGACTTGCTAATCCGAAGGGAAGTAAAACAACACAATACTTGGTTTTATGGAAATCCCTAGGTGAAGTGTCTCAATGGTAGGGTCGTTTTAGTTGTGATGTGCATTAGAATTCCATTGCCGAGACAACATTAGGCAACCATACACACTCTACATGTCTCGCACATCACAGGGGTTTATAGATTAATACATCTAATTAGAATTCTTGGATAGATCACCTCAAGGCTCACAGGTACTTAAAATGAATGGCTTCCACGGTTGCGGTTTTCTTCACTGAAACGTTCCGGCCTGAGGGGCTGTTGTCGATGTATAAAAATGCTTCTTAACCCTTCGTCTGCAACTGCCGGAGACATCGTCCGATGTAAAACAGCAGTTTTACTTCGGAAGATATCTCCCGTAGTTGGAGACGAAACGATAAGAAGCAGTTTTAAACATCGACCACGGCTTCTCAGTCCGGAAGATTTCTCTGACGAAAACTATTCTTGTTTCATTCATATCCTTGTATCACATCTAAACACAGTCTTCTTTTGGAATAAGGCGCTGTTGCACATACCACTACCAAAATTTTGCTTCAACATCTGCAATCAATCAAAAAACGCTGCTCCCTAGAACGATGGACCCAAGTCACACAATACCTAGGTATGCAGTAATAAATGCAGATCATTTTGGCACTGTGCTCACTTAGTTGAAGGTTTTATTTGTTGATCGTTACCGGTATGCAATGTTAACGAGTTCTGGCACTATGTACATTTGGCAACATTGTACCACGTTTATTAATCAGATTTGTTATGCACGAAGCCTGATTGTGGTGTCGTACGCATTAAGTTTGGCAAAGCGTCCATCGTGCGAAATAATGGATTGCTTTCTGTAACGTTATTCTTTCAGTGCTGCCTATAAACCTCGCACCGATGGTAAGGGACTTGCAGCAAAGATATGTATACTCCCTTTTCCTGTGGATCTATATAAATCCTTTTTTTTTTTTTTTTTAGTCATATAGTTCAAACTCAGGTCATAGTCTTATTGATGCTGTAGGCTCCCTCTTTACCCTGAGTTTTTAGTTGCCCTTGCATTTCTTGGAATTCCTTTTTCTACCAGCTGACACTTTTTTGATAATAGCTTAATTTTTGGGTTCTTTCGTACTGGCTACTTTGTGCAGTCTTGCGACGGCAGCTGTCAGTTTTCTGCTTGCGGAACGTATCTGCAGGTAGGCGTTATATACAGCTCCTAGCACACGTATAGCCTCCCTACACCAATAGTTCTAATTTTTTTCTGGATTTCGATTTAAAATGGTTTCCTCTCACACTCAGTTTCATTTTGTGATAATTTTTTATTTTTTACTTGCTATTTATCAACTTTCTACCATTAAGTAGTTAACTGCAGACCGTAGCCTGCAGTTATATGTAGAAGTCAGCTGTGTGAAAGTTAGTCTGATTTGTAACGTGGTATCCTACAATTTTAACAAGCCCGTTTTTCTCCTTTTTCAAACACATCATCTGAAGATGACTTGCTAATAGGTCGAAACGTTTAATGGTATCATTTGTCTGAGCTGATGCTGAAATATATACCTAAATAAATTTAACAGGCACTGTGTTTTCTGTACAGCAGAATGCCCGGCCTCTTATACGTTAATTTATCAATTGTCTCTCGTCTTCTATTAAACTGCTTCAAATTCTATTGAACTTTTCCTACCTAATCTTATAAGAACTTTTTCAAATTTCAGATTCGTTATTTTTTAAGCCCTATTCGGTTTAAACTTGTTGTATCTGTGGTGTCACCGCCAGACACCACACTTGCTAGGTGGTAGCTTTAAATCGGCCGCGGTCTATTAGTACATGTCGGACCTGCGTGTCGCCAGTCAGTGATCGCAGACCGAGCGCCACCACACGGCAGGTATCGAGAGACTTGCTAGCACTCGCCACAGTTGTACGGACGACTTAGCTAGCGATTCAACACTGACGCAGCCTCGTTTATTTGCAGAGAAGATAGTTAGAATAGCCTTCAGCTAAGTCAATGGCTACGACCTAGCAAGGCGCCATAGCAATTGATAGTTATCGTATGAAGCATGTCTCATCAAGAACGATGTATACAAATGATGGATTAAAGATAAGTATTCCAGAAGCTACGTACTTTTCTTTATAGCATTCATTACGTATCCTGTTTCAGACCTCACGCCATCCTGCGTGAGCTTATAGCGTGCATTTCGGCCTTCTCTAGCAATATAACAGTATCTAATTAATTATAGTTTTATTTAGACTGCATTAAGGATAAAAGCTAGAGGTTTTATTTTGCTTATGAGATACAGGAAAACAAAAAGAATTCTGACATTCCGTTCCCTCGGTCGAAAGAATGGAAATAAGCGTTTTAGTCACAAAGCATTAAAAAAGCAAAAGGAAAGAAGCACAGATTTACCTTTAGTAGGCTGAATGTTTCCTTTGTTCCCAAACAATCATTTCGTCATATGATAGACTGTTATACAAAGGCGTATCCCTTATGGGGAAAAGAATATTGTCACTGCAGAAATAATACATTTTCTATATTCCTAGGTTTGCTTCTGTACCTGTTATATCGAAGTTCTCAAAAGAAACACCGCTTGATAATGCGAAGCTGTTTCCGACAATAGGACACATGAATCTGAAAAAAAGGTTTAGAGTGTCTGATATATGCAATTCATTTTCTCGTGAGCCCTTGGTCGGCGAACGGTCGTGTCATAAGGCTTCCGCCCGCCGTGGGGAGGACCCCATGTTGACGTATACGACGAGCTCGACAACTTGTTAGTAACAACTAGTTTTCACGTTCTCTTCCGCCCTTTTGGAGTGCAGAGCAGGAAGTGGAGGAAAGTGTCTCTATATCACCATGAACTGCAGCAGCGAAGGGAGAGGTGTGCCGTACGTAAGCACGACCCTGCTGATGTACTGTCGACAATGTAAGAAATAATACCAGTGTTTCGTTTTGTGTTCAGTGCAAGTACCTACTGAAGGGTGGTCTGCACTGGTCGTGTAGCAATATCTAATTTGACAATTAAAATTCTTCTGTACGTTGTACCACGTCGTTGTAAAAAGTACTTTACACGGAAGTAAGCAAATTCATGAGATACCTCCCAATATCCTATCGGACCTCCAGTTTCCCGGCGTAATGCAGCAACTTCACTTCGTATGGAGTCAACAAGTCGTTGATAGTCAAGTGCAGAAATAAAGAGCAACTCTGCCTCTATGAAAACTAAAACTAAACTCCGTCCGAACAGGCCATAAAGACCCAACGGTACCGACCGACCAATGTGTCATTCTCAGCCCACAGGCGTCACTAGATGCGGATATGTGTGGGCATGTGGTCAGCACACCCTCTCCCGGCCGTATGTCAGTTTCCGAGACCGGAGCCGCTACTTCTCAATCAAGTAGGTCCTCAGTTTGCCTCACAAGGGCTGTGCACCCCGCTTGCCAACAGCGCTCGGCAGACCGGATGGTTACCCACCCAAATGGTAGTCCAGCCCGACAGCTCTTAACTTCGGTGATCTCACTGGAACCGATATTATAGCCGTCCACAAATGCAAAAGTGGTGCCAGTGCAGGAACTGACTTCTAGATTATAACCCATAGATGCTCGATGGATGGCCAAATAATTCCATACATTTGTCCAGAATGTTCTTCAAACCAGTCGCGAACAACTACGACTCGGTGACATGGCGCAGTGATATCCATAAATATTCCGTCATTGTTTGGAAACACAAAGTCCATGAATGGCTCCAAACGACCTCCAAGTAGTCGAACATATCCATGTCAGTCAATTTAGTTAGACCAGAAGACACTGTCCATCCTGTGTAAACACAGCCCACTCCATTGCGGAGCAACCGCCAGCTTGCACAGCGCGTTGTCGACAACTTGGGTCCATGGCTTCGTGGGGTCTGCAACACACTCTAACCCTAACATCGGCTCTTACCAACCGAAATCTGGGCTCATCTGACCAGACTACGGTTTTCCAGTAGTGTAAAGTCCAGCCGACATGGACACGGACATGGGTTCAGGAAAGGCGCTGCAGGTGCTGTCGCGGTATTAGCAAAGGCTTTCGCATCCGTAGTCTGCTGTCGTAGCCCATTAACGCCAAATTTTGCCGCACTGTCCTAACGGATATGTTCGTCGGACGTCCCACCTTTATTTCTGCGGTTATTTCACACATTGTTGCTTGTCTGTTAGCAGTAACAACTCTACGCAAGTGCCGCTGCTCTTGGCCCTCGGCCACTGCGTTGTTCGTGGTGAGATGTAAAATTGTTATTCTCGGCACGCTCTAGACACTATGGATCTAAGAATATTGAATTTCCTAACGATTTCCGAAATGGAATGGTCCTTGTGTCTACTTCCAACTACCCTTCTGCGTTCAGTGTGTTAATTACTGTCGTGAGGCCGTAATCACGTCGGAAACCTTTCCACATTAGTGACCTGAGTACCCATGACAACTCCGCTAATGCACTGCCCCTGTATACCATGTTTATGCGATAATACCGTCATCTGCGTATGCGCATATTGTTCTTCCATGACTTTTGTCATGTCAGTGAAACAAAAAAAATTATAATCATCGTTTCCACCGTATGGCAACGCCCTTTCTCAGGTGAGACTGGTTTTATAGGAGGGAATATGGCCCCATTTATTGCAGATAGCTGGTGCCAATACGTCACAGTTGTTCACATCTACGTCTACATGGATACTCTGCAAATTGCATTTAAGTGCCTGGCAGAGGGTTCATCGCACCAGCCGGCCGCGGTGGTCTAGCGGTTCTGGCGCTGCAGTCCGGAACCGCGGGACTGCTACGGTCGCAGGTTCGAATCCTGCCTCGGGCATGGGTGTGTGTGATGTCCTTAGGTTAGTTAGGTTTAAGTAGTTCTAAGTTCTAGGGGACTGATGACCACAGCTGTTGAGTCCCATAGTGCTCAGAGCCATTTGAACCATTTTTTTTTTCATCGCACCACCTTCAAAATAATTCTCTTTTATTCCAATCTCCTACAGTGCACGGAAGAAACGAAGACCTGTATCTTTCTGTGCGAGCTCTGATTTTTCTTATTTTATTATGTGCTCGTTACTACCGATATAGGTCGGCCTCAACAAATATTTTCGCATTCAGAGGAGAAAGTTGATGATTGGAATTTCGTAAGAAGATTCGGCCGGAATGAAAAACGCCTTTGTTTTAATGATGTCCATCCCAAATCCTGTAACAGGTACGTGGCACTCTCTCCCCTACTTCGCGATAATGCAAAACGTGCTGCCCTGCGTTGAACTTTTTAGATGTACTACGTCAGTTCTATGTGGTAAGGATCCCAGATTGCGAAGCAGTATTCTAAAAGAGGACGGGCAAATGTAGTGTCGGCACTCTCTTTGGTAGATCTGTAACATTTTCTAAGTGTCCTGCCAATAAAACGCAGTCTTTGGTTAGCCTTCTCCACAACATTTTCTTTGTGTTACTTCCAATTTAAGTTGTTCGTAATTATAATTCCTAGGTATTTATTTGAATTTACGGCCTCTATATTTGACTGATTTATCGTGTAACGGATTCCTTTTAGCACTCGTGTGGATAACCTCACATTTTTCATTATTTACGATCAACTCCCAATTTTTGAACCATACAGATACCTTTTCTAAATCGTTTTGCAATTTGTTTTCATTTTCTGATGTCTTTAATAGTCCATAAATGACAGCGTCATCTGCAAACAATCTTAGACGGCTGCTCGGATTGTCTCCTAAATTTTTTATATAGATGGGGAACAGCAAAGGGCCTATAACACTACCTTGAGAAACGCCAGAAATCACATCTGTCTTACTCGCTGACTTTCAGTACTTTACTACGAACTGTGATATCTCTGACAGGAAATCACGAATCTAGCCATATAACTGAGACGATACCCCATAAGCACGTAATTTTACTACAAGCCGCTTGTGTGATGCAGTGCCGGCCGCGGTGGTCATGCGGTTCTAGGCGCGCAGTCCGGAACCGCGCGACTGCTACGGTCGCAGGTTCGAATCCTGCCTCGGGCATCGATGTGTGTGATGTCCTTAGGTTAGTTAGGTTTAAGTAGTTCTAAGTTCTAGGGGACTGATGACCACAGCTGTTGAGTCCCATAGTGCTCAGAGCCATTTGAACCATTTGTGATGCAGTGGCAAAAGCGTTCTGGAAATCTAGAACTACGAAATCAATTTGAAATCTCTTGCCAATAGCACTCAACACTTCGTGTGAGTAAAGAGCTGGTTGTTTCACAAGAACGATGTTTTCCAAGTCAGTGTGTCAATAGACCGTTTTCTTCGACGTAAATCATAATTTTCGAACACAATATATATGTTCCAAAAGCTTGCTGCATATCGACGTTGTTGATATGGGCCTGTAATTCAGTGGGTTACTCCTACTACCTTTCTTGAGTATTAGTGTGACCTGTGCGACTTACCAGTCTTTGGGTACGCATCTTTCGTCCAGGGAAAGGTTGTATATGATTGTCTGAAAGGAAACTAAATGGTATACAGTCTGGTCTGGAAGACTTACTTCTGTTATGTGATTTAAACTGCTTCACTATTCCGAGGATATCTACTTCTACTCATGTTGGCAGTTTTTTTTATTCGAAATGTGGAATATTTACTTCATCTTCCTTGGTGAATAAATTTCGGAAGGCTATGTTTATAAATCTGCTTTCGCAGCGCTTTCGTCGATAGTATTTCCATTGCTACCGCGCAGAGGAGGCATTGATTTTGTATTGCCGCTAGCAAACTTCACATACGACCAGAATTTGTTTGTATTTTCTGCCAGGTTTCGAGACAAAGTTTCCTTTTGGAAACCATTATAAGCATCTTGCAATGAAGTCCGCGATAAATTTCGAGCTTCTGTAAAATATCGCCAATCTTGGAGACTTCGCGTCAGTTTAAATTTGGCATGTTTTTACGATGTTTCTGCAACAGAGTTCTGACCCATTTTCTGCACCAAGGAGGATCAGCTCCGCCGTTTGTTTATTTATTTTGTGTAAATCTTTCAATTGCTGAAACTTTATTGGCCCTAGACAATAATAGCCAAGTCACGACAAAAGGAAGAGCGCTGGAAGGAAACTATTCGTGGACTGTCCGGCTTATCGATGAGTGACAATTGTCTAGAAAGCAGCGCTTGGCTCCTGGCGGACATGTTTTCTTCTTGGTGTGCAGGGAAATGCATTTACGGGTCCTCTATTGCTGTCTGTTGAGGCTGTCGCGTCCTTGCCCGGTAAGAGTCTAACCTGCGACCACTCGCGGGCCGTCTGACTGAGGTAGCCGGCTAAGTAAAGTATACCACACATTAAAAAAATACTTAGAGGACTTGAAGTACAAGTTATTAATGAAAGGAGACAAGAACAATACCCTATCACGTAACAATACATGATCATAGTGCAATGATTTTCAAGATCGTCACATACCACGATCTACAGTGCATCATAATAGCGTCTTTTCATTTTTCTGAGTTGAAGAAGTTACTCATTGTGAGAGGATACTGACTCAGTTTTTCAGACCAAGTGAGGGGAAGACTTGGAGACGTGTATGTCTCGAACATATTTACGGGCCTACAATCAGTTTTCCGAACAGACTGAAGGGAGTGAAAGAGACACAGGAACATGTTCGTGGTGCAGGGGTCACCAGCGTCTCTTTTTAGTGTGCAGTGACAAATTATGTTTTATATTTAAGTTATCTTCTGCAGATTGGCTGTGATTAAAAGCCTTGAGGTGAAATAATGTAGTAGGAATTCCGTTGGAATTTCTAAAATCGTTGGTGGCAACCGAGAGACTATCCAAGTTGGTGTTAGAGTCTGGCGACACGTCGTCAGACATTCTGAAAAAAATCATCCCCACAGTTCCGAAGACAGCAAGGGGAGATAGGTGCGATAATTAAGTACGATCAGCTGAACATTTCATCCATTCAAGCTGCTAACAAGAATAATATACAGAAGAATGGGAAAGAAAAGTGAGGATCTGCTAGATGACGATCTATGTGCTTTTAGGCAAGGCAAAGGCACGAGAGAGGTAATTCTGACTTAACGCTTGATTTAGAAGCAAAACTGAAGAAAACTCATGACACGCATGGAATTCTTGGATCTAAAAAAAGCGTTTGACAGTATGAAATGGTGCAAGATGTTCTAAATTCTGCGGAAAACAGAAGTAAACTACAGCGAATGGTGCGCAATGTGTAATATGTACAATAACCAAGAGGGAACAATAAGAGTGTAAGACCAAGAATGAAGTGCTCGGATTGAAAAGGGTGTGAGACAGCTATGCAATGGTTTGCCACTACTGTTCATTCTGTTCATTGAACAATTACTGACGGAAACAGAAGAAAGGTTTAGCAGTGGGATTAAAATTCAGAGCGAAACGATATCATATACGATTCACTGATGACATTGTAATCCTCAATGAAAGTGAAGAATAATTACAGGATCTGTTGAATGACATGAACAGTCTAATGAGTGCAGAATATGAATTGAGAGCAAACCAGAGGAAGACTAAAGTAATGAGAAGCAGCATAAAAGAAAACAGTGAGAAATTTAACACAAAAATTGGTGATTCTAGAGTTTTGGTACTCTAGAAGCAAAATAACTCGTGATAGATGGAGCTGCGAGGACATAAAAAGCAGACTAGCACACGCGAAGAGGGCATCCATGTCCTAGAGAAATCTACTAGTATCAAACATAGGCCTAAATTTAAGAAAGAAGTTTGTGTGTACGTTTGGAGCGCAACTGTATGGTAGTGAATCACGAACGTGAGGAAAACAGAAGTGAATCGAAGCATCTGAGACATTGAAAATCTCGAGGACTGATAAGGTAAGGTGTTAAGGTTCCAACAGTCATGGTCCTAGACGGAACTGTAGATAATTGAGGACGTAAGATGCAAATGCTGCTGTGAGAGGTTAGCGCAGGAGAGGAATTCGTGGGCCGCAGCGAACTAGTCAGTCAGGCACGCCACCAACAAACAAAACAGTCCAAGCAATCTGAAGTGTACAGAATCGAATGTGCTGAATATGAAAGTTTCTGTCTGGGGCCAACAGGTAGGGGATACTCCACCGGATTCAGACAGCGTGTACACACAAGCAAGAATCGTAAATCCTCTCTTCGTGGCTACCTGTGTAGCTACGGTTACAGCACCAGCAGAAGTGGGGAACCTTTGACAGTACTACATAGACTGAGGAAGGGTGGACCAATTGAAATTCTGAAAATATTCTGAATTTGGTAGCGGTTTCAAAGTGCAACCAGCAAGACACCTTCAAGTGACAAACGGATCTCAGACACCAGAAATTGGTGGACTTTACTAGGCATAGTCTAAAGCTGTGTGGTGATAAGTTCCTATGGGACTAAACTGCTGATAACATCGGTCTAAAGTACTGTAAGTATGCTCTTTCACCTATGTAAGCCCTTGTCGTGATATTATAGCTTCACTGAAGTTTATACAACACAGAATGGAATATCATGGTCGCTTATGTATAGCTGAGTACACATACGCCTGATGTTGTTATCTGTGTCCAATGCTGAGTGCTTCAACTTCATATAAATAACAAATCTATTCATGCCATTGACAACAACCACTGACTCTTTCACTATATCCCTATAGGAACGCAATTTTTAACCAATTTCTATTCAAATGTTAACAAACTGCAGATACGTTGTATGTGCCATTACTTACATATTTTTCTTAACAATTTTTATTATGTCCTTATAGATGTTAGAAACAGACACAAAAGGCAAAATTTCAATAGCGCAATGAAACGGTTACAGCAAACCGCAAACATACCGTCATTTAAAAACTCTATCAAATTAGTATAACACAAACTTCCTGAATGTGGAACTAGTGGTTTCTTACAGCATGACAAAATATTCTTTCTACCAGAAAATAAGCTTCGCAATGTGTAGTACCGTGTTGGGTTACGGACTCATATTTCTGTTAACAACTCACGAATAAAACTCGTAAGTAAAATGTCAGACCTCACTTAGATTCACCTTGTGGATAACACTTAATGGAACGGAAGCACGCTGTTAAGGATAACGGGAAACATAATGCACGTTTTGCACTGTTCCGACGATGGTCGCTTTACTGAATCTCTTGGAGGACAACAAACATCATCCTTATAAAATTCTCAGTGAACTGGTAGAGTTAATCGAAAATCACAATTTCGCGCTATATTATAGACTATTTTGGTCTAGACGTATTTTACTTTATTTCCCATCCGATAGTTCTTGCTGTTTTCGATTCTATTCCCTGCTATATGCCGCCATGGCAGCGCCGCCTGGTACGAGTATCGCTGGAATTTCGCTGGCGTCCTAACAGGGAGCGACCCACAACCATACCTCGCCTTAGTTATGTGACTTCTGCACTTGCTGAAAATCATTGCTCCTGCCGATGTCTTAGTATGCTGTTCTCAATGGATTTTTCATTTTATTAAGAACGTAAGTACTCGTATATACACTGAAGCACCAAGGAAACTGGTATAGGCATGCGCATTCCAATACAAATATATGTAAACAGGCAGAATACGGCGCTAAGGTCGACAACGCCTATATAAGACGACAAGTGAGTGGCGCAATTGTTAGATCGGTTACTACTGTTACAATGGCAGGTTATCAAGATTTAAGTGAGTTTGAATGTGGTGTTGTAGTCGGCGCACGAGCGATGGGACACAGCATCCCCGAGATAACGATGAAGTGGGGATTTTCCCGTACAACCATTTCACGAGTGTACCATGAATATCAGCAATCCGGTAAAACATCAAATCTCTTGACATCGCTGCGGCCGGAAAAAGATCCTGCAAGAACGGGACCAACAACGACTGAAGAGAATCGTTCAACCTGACAGAAGCGCAACTCCTGCGCAAATTTCTGCAGATTTCAATGCAGGGCTGTGAACAGGTGTCAGCGAGCAAATCATTCAACGAAACATCATCGATATGAGATCTCGGAGCCGAAGACCCACTCGTGTACCCTTGACGACTGCACGACATGAAGCTTTACGCCTCCCCTGGGCCCGCCAACACCGAAACTGGACTGTTGATGGCTGGAAACGTGTTGCCTGGTCGGACGAGTCTCGTTTCAAACTGTATCGAGCGGATGGACTTGCATGGATATGGAGACAACCTGATGAATCCATAGACCTTGCGTGTTAGCAAGGGACTGTTCAAGCTGATGGAGTCTATAATGGTGTGGGGCGTGTGCAGTTGGAGTGATAGATACCACTCCAACAGGTGACACGTACTTAAACATCCTGTCTGGTCGCCTGCACCCATTGTGCATTCCGATGGACTTGGGCAATTCCAGCAGGACAATGCGACATCCCACACGTCCAGCTCGTTTGAAGCATTCATTTCCATACTGTCTTATACCTACGTATGCCACAGAGTGGCTCCATGGACACTCTTCTGTGTTTAATAACTTCTGCTGGCCACCAACCTCCCCAGACATGAGATCTCCGCCCCTCTTACTCTTACGGATTTATGGACAGCCCTGCAGGATGCATGGTGTGAATTCCCTCCAGCACTGCTTCAGATATTAGTCGAGTCCATGCCACGTCGTGTTGCGGAACTTCTGCGTTCTCGCTGGGGCCCTATACGATATTAGGCAGGTGTACCAGTTTCTTTTGTTCTTCAGTGCATTTTAGTACTTACGTGTATATAAATTATTTCACCACTTAATAATTTTGCTCCAGTGTTTCACATTATAATAATCCCTAAATTCAGGCTTACGTTATTATCGCTATTCCGTTGTCATACACCCAATTACAAACTGTGTACGCAGCGAGTGACACGTAGTGGCGAAGCTTCTTCAATACCTTCTGTTGCCGGTGAGGGAACGGTATGCTGAGCTGGCACTATCCGGACAGTATGATTGTCCTTTAGTTTTGCTATCTATCTTATATTATGATGCTAGAATTATTGACAGAAATTTTATGAATTTTTTTTTCAGTTCTGTTATCACAAATACATGGAGTTTTTACGTTGTATTGGGCCCGCAGCATCGCATACGTAGATAAAAGACAGTATGGAAATGAATGCTTCAAACGAGCTGCAGTAAGGCAATATTTTCTTAAATATTTTACGCGAGCAGCCTGTTTCGTATTATTGCCATTATCAAGTCATGCCTAGTTGGGAGTGACAACCATTTGCATCTCTAGCGAAGTCTTTCTGTCATGTCTCGTTAAGTACAACAGCTCTTGTACTTACGAAACGTAAAAATTCATTTTTGTCAGATATTTTGACAGTTCAGTTTTGACATAGTAAAGTACTATGAAGAATGAACTGTCAAAATATTTGAAAAACCTGTAGTTTTACGTTTCGTAACTGGAAAAATTATTATACTTACCGAGATGTGACAGAAAGACTTTACTATAGAAGCAGTATAGTGGTCACTTCAACTAGACGGTGCTTGATAATGGCAATAAGCCGAAACAGGCCTGTCACGTATAATATTGAAAACATATTACTTTATTGCATCTGGTTTGTCCCATTCATTTCCATAAGTACATATAATGTTACTCTGTTTCTGGTGGCACAGTATTTTTTTTTTTTTCGTTGGTAGTAGATGTTGCTGTAGTTAATTTCGACTCATCTGGTGGACTGCTTTCACTCATGCATACATTTTCTTTTTGTGTCATCTAGACTGGTCTGACGGTGATCATTACTGACTGAAACAGATTGCAAAAGAAAATTAAAATACCCGCGATGAAAGACGTGTAAATATCAACGTCTAGATATCCGTGTATTTGTCGTGACTATGTCGCACTTCGTCACCAGTATAATTCGTTTTCCATTATTTCCACATATCATCATAGAATACGAAAATACTCGGGTTTGTCTTAGTGCAACAGTATATTTTCGTATGTAGAATGTCATGTATGTAATACGTTGGGCTGAAATTACTGTTAGCGTTTCACATAACTATATAATACTACCAGCTATTATTAAATTAGCAAAACAACGATAACTTTATTACTGTGAAAGGATATTAATTAGACTGCGTAATGGAAAGATATCGAATTGATTCTGCTTCTTTACAGATTTGTATTGAAGTAGCAGAACAAACGGGAGTAAAACCAAGTTTCTATCAGTAATTAAAGAAGTGTAATTACGTAAAAGTGAATCGTCACAAGCCTAATGTGGCAAAGTTGTACCAAGTACTAGCAGGCGTTCACTGAAAAAAAATTAAATATCGGGACTGACTTTAAGTGATACTTAAATTATGTTTTGCAAATCAGACACCAAGCGCTTGAGCGATCCATCAACCAAGGTAACAGAAGTTTGACATGAACAGCACAGAAGGAATATGAGCAGTTTTTTGCAACAACCGTCTCAATAACACTTAATATCTGTACGTAAGAATACGAAGCAAATGATAATTATAGGTAAATGATTTTTATTGTTGGAGCACTACTAACTTGAACAAGGAGTCTTTCTATCAATTTAATGAATGGAAAATACTATCACTGAAACAGTTTTCAAAAAACTGCATAGTTTGTACTGGTTATTATTTGTGTTCAAGGAGAATTCACTACCTTGTACTGTTTAGCTAAGACGGAGCATGTAATATCTGAATCTAGTGTAGTTCGTGTATTGGTAACTACACTAGTTGCTTACTATGGTACACACATGTTGTAAGAATGAATTTTGTACTTCTTGATTACTGTTACTGTAATATAAGGTTTAAACCTGACTCAGCTATTAGAATGGAAACCCAGAAATCAATGTATCAGTAGACTTGGATCTAGGCTGAACTTTTTAATCACAACAAAATAATAGAAGCACATAAATATATAAAAAATAAAGTAAGAAACACCGTTGTTTCAATAAGACGAATTTTACAATTGTATGCTTTAAATCTTGTCTTAGTAATTGTACTCTGATGTAACTTTGACTATCCTTTTATGTAAACTACGTGGAGTATTTTAAAACTTATACTCACTAAATCATTAGGTACTTCAAACCTCCACAGAGTTTACTAACTTTTATTAAAGCAGGTAACTGCTTTTCAGTTTAGTAAAATATGGTAGTCGGAATTATCGTAGACTTAAGATAGCATCCTGTTTAGGTAAACGACTAACGATAAAATATGGTGCCTCAACAGAAAGTTCCAAGAAAACAAAATTAGTCTTGAAAAAGTAACCACATAACTGGTCGATACAGTTTATCATAATTTGAGATGTGGGTGGTGGCAGTGTCGATCTCCTGTGCTATTCTAAAAAGGCGGCGGATGCGTCCACGGTCCTTGCTGTATAAAAAGCTCTGAAAATGCTCCTCTTAGCGTCGGATTTTCGTAGTAAAAAGCTAACCAAAGCACGCCATGAATAAAAGGCCAAATTACTTAAGTATCTGATGTTGTATTATATAATCTTGCAGTTGTTCTCGCCTGTTTCAGTCCATAAGATGTGCACACTTTCCCTGCTAGCCTGGCTCATGTGAGACAGTCTTGCATTTCGGCTGCCAGATCCACCTTCTGTATTCCCGCTTAGCCAGTTTCGTGGCGGAGAGACTTCCCTCCAAGTTTTACATGGTTACAAACCTAATTTCCCTATGCGTGAAACAGTATTACAAGAAAATTTTTTAACATTTTCATTCTTTTAGAGAATATTATTTTCGAAATAATTTCGTAGATAAAGTGTAATTACGTAAATGGTCATAAATAATGAATAAAACTGTCACACAGACGTTACATCAAAGAGCTTGGTCATGCAGAGGTCACGTTAATTAAAAACAAACAAAGAAGTTCGATAAGACAGTTATAGGTAATATCAATAACAGTGTTACAACCATTTTCCCAGAGCTACTCCAATTATTATGGCTGATAAGTCTTATATGAAGTAGATAAATATATTTAGTTTACAGTGACACACTTTGATCCATAAATCCAAGATTGTTTCTCCTCTGTTTCTGCATCTTTAAATGTAGCTGAATCTGGATTGAAGGGTACTTTCGATTGTTCCTGCACGTATGGAAATGCCGGAAGAAAATATTATCGAGACTCCACAAACTGCTTGTTGTGAAACCCCATCTTCCTTAAGATACTAGTCGCTCTCTCTGTTTACTACGGTACTATCCCGTAATATGAGACTCTGCTTAGTGTCACCGTCGAGAGCGTGTGGTTCGCCGGTTGTGAGACGTTTGCTCGTTTCGGTTTGATGAGTTTTTTCCGGAATCTTCCTAGCATTAGCTGATACAACCTATAGCAATCCCCTGAATCTACGTCCATACTAATAATAAAACTCTAAAACAGTCGCCCTGTTTGAATTGGCTAATGTCAAAAAAAGAAGACATATTTTCATGGGGTGTCGCAGGGAACTTGGGGCAAGCATAGCCGGCCGGGGTGGCCGAGCGGTTCTAGGCGCTACAGTCTGGAACAGCGCGACCGCTACGATAGCAGGTTCGAATCCTGCCTCGGGCATGGATGTGTGTGATATCCTTAGGTTAGTTAGATTTAAGTAGTTCTAAGTTCTAGGGGACTGATGACAGTCCCATAGTGCTCAGAGCCATTTTTTTGGGGGCAAGCATAGCCTTTATTACATCAAAATCGGGTCATGAAGAAAATAATATAATTATTTACGGCTTTAGATAAAACAGTCGTTCCTGTCTGTCTATTTGTTTGAACACTCTGATCTCCAAAAGTACTCGACGAATTTGATAAGGCTTTTACAGTTACCTTAAGCTGTAATGCATAGGCTTCATCAAAATCGTATCATGACACAAAAAGATATCATGATTCAAAGATTTATCTAAAACACTTTGCTCAGGTTAGTATTTCAGACGTTTTACCGTCATGGCGTAGTACACCAAAGAACCAATATGTGGCGCTGTTACTTTCACATACACTAAGAACCAGTAGATTACCGCTTTACATTTTTGAACTCAGTGACTGATGCATTTTTGGAAGGTCACTTCCGTGACAAAATTAAGTGCTACAGTCTTATCACTACGAAAACTAACAGCAAATTTTTTGCCTAGGATATCCGGATTTTTTATTTCGCTTTTTATATTAAAATCTTAAAGCTTTTGCTTTTGCTTTTTCGATAGATTTTATTTATATTCTTTGCTAGGAAAAACACTTTCATTGTTTAGTTTGCAAATAAAAATGTATAGTAAACTGTCGAGTGTTTCTGAATACACTGGAATGGCTGAAAGGTTCAGAGCCATGCAATTTTGTGAGGCGAGACTTTCTGCTGCGCGACAACATCAGGCCTTAACTGGCTTTTTGGAAACTTGTTCTCAAAGCGAGGCATGACATTAATCTGATCAAGAGCGTCATGCATCGTGTCGCTCCTCAGAACCCATCATAAAAGTTATTTCTCTCCAATGTAACACCATAAAAGCAGGAATTTTGACGAAAAGAGGTGCAGGCGGAAGAGTCTTTTTACTCGGAATCCCACTTACACCTGAAATTTTACCGTTTCGCTTGAAACGTGTAAAATTCGCGGTTTGTTTATGTTATTTCGTGACCATAAACAATGCACAAGACCAGGCTCTGCGTGTTGCCTTGTCAGTTGCTTTACGCAAACCAGCTCTACGAAGCTGTGTTCCATGTTGGTGAAGCAAACAAGCTCTTCGTTCACGTCCCCAACCATATTACTTCAACTATTGAATAGAAATAGGCCTTATACGTCAAAAATAAATGCCTCCTAAGTAACAAACGAAGCTTAATAAACTAAGTTTTTCTAGAAAACTTCCCAAAATACTTGTGTCACTGACTTAAAATAGCGAACAGTGCCATTAGCGTAATACGAAACTAACAGCGCCATCTGTTGGTTATTTGGCGTATTAACCTGTGATAAAACATCGGAGCTACTAAGCTGAGCACAAGACTTAAGATGAAACTTTAAATCATGATTTCTTTTACGAACAGATTTTGATGAATTGAAGTCTATATATTACCCCAAGCTACGCTCGAGTTACCCGTGGATGTCCCACGTAAATTCTTAGTAGTTTTGGAGATTACCATATTCAGATACACAAACAGACACAGAGACGGTTTTACATAGAATTTTAAGCCGCGGTATCTTTTTCTTCTGTGATCCGATTTTGATGAAATGAAGCCTACAAGTTCCCCCAAGCTACGCATAAATCATCGGTGAAACACCATGAAATTACGTCTAACACGTTCAAACAGATAGACACAACAGTTTTAGTTTTATTATTAGTATTACAGCAAATTCAGTCATAACAAAAGATAATTCGAACACTTAGACAATCAGCACGTTATACTAATAGCTTACGGGACACGGGGATACGTGCTGGCCTGATCGAAACCGCCTGGCGGCTTAACGATGGAGGGCGCTGTGTCGGCCCGTTTGGATGTTTTTTTAAGCGGTTTACCACCCCCGACTAAGTGAATATCGAGCCAATAACAAGGTTCCCCCACCTGATGCACACTATTTAATCATTTCTAAATCGTTCTCGCACTTCAACATGCGATTTAGTCTAGACAAACACAAATGGGATACAGGAATTTCGTCCGGGTGGGAGGCGGTGTCGTGCAGCCACCAACTGTCACAAACATTGCCAAAATCAGAATAGCAATGCTGATTATGCTACAACGTCCAGTTTCGTCATATAATATTTGTTGAATTATTTATATTGAAGGGTGGAGATAGTAGACAGAGAAGACAAGCGTCACATAGGCACACACGTATGGAAGTTATTACAGTTACATGTATAATTCAATAGTTTGTCCAGTACCCCGCCTACAAATACAGTTGGTGCAGTGTCTTTAATTCACGCATCTGTATTCTTGATTGCGGTGTTCTCCAGATATGCATGCACATCTGAAGGAAGAGACTGAATGTTACTAATACGGTATTACATCAGCTATATGGCTTACTACAAACATATGAAAATTTTGAAGTACTGGGACCCGACCCTGAATTTCCGACTTACCTCGAGTGGCCGCCTTAACCACTTCGGCAATCCATAGACGCCTCTCGGACAAATCCAGACGTCTATTTGTTATAGTGTCTGAGAGCAGCAGTGCACATACACCGTTTGTGTGATCCTTACACTGGTAGAGACAGTGTTTCCTTCATCGGTTTGCCTTGCTTTAGCAAGTAATGCATTTGGTGAAGTGTCTGTATTTGACAATATCTGTGTAATTCAATGTAGATGTCTTTCAGACATACAAATATTCGTGCATGTCTTTCCGACTACATTTGGCACACCTGTGATTAACAAGTGGCTAACAATACTACACACATCAAAAAAAGTTTTGCATCACCTCGATTCAGAGATATCTGGAACCTCTACAGAAAACTGGACTAGGGATCAACATAAACATCATTTCCGCCCTTTTTATTGCTAATGAAAACCACACATTGCATGTTGTAACACCATACAGCGAGACCTTCAGAGGTGGTTGTCCAGATTGCTGTACACACCGTTACCTCTAATACCCAGTAGCACGTCCTCTTGCACTGATGCATGCTTGTATTCCTCGTGGCATAATGCCCACAAGTTCATCGAGGCACTGTTGGCCCAGATTGTCCCACTCCTCAACAGCGATTCAGCATAGATCCATCAGAGTGGTTAGTGGGTCACGTAGTCCATAAACAGCCCTTTCAATCTATCCCAGGCATGTACGATAGGGTTCATGTCTGGAGAACATTCTGGCCACACTAGTCGAGCGATGTCGTTATCCGGAATGAAGTCATCCACAAGACGTGCGCGAAGGTGGCGCGAATTGTCATCCATGAAGACGAATGCCTCAGCAATATGTTGCCGATAAGGTTGCACTGTCGGTCGGAGGATGGCATTCACGTATCGTACAGCCGTTAGGGCGCCTTCCATGACCACCAGCGACGTACGTCGGCATTAGCCACCCCAAAACAGCAGGGAACCTCAACCTTGCTACATTCGCTGTACAGTGTGTGTAAAGCGTCCAGCCTAACTGGGCTGCCTCCATACATGTCTCCGACGATTGTCTGGTTGAAGGCATAGGTGACACTCATCGGCGAAGAGAACATGATGCCAATCGTGAGCGGTCCATTCGGCATGTGGTTGGGCCCATCTGTATCACGCTGCATGACGTCGTGGTTGCAAAGATGAACCTCGCCATGGACGTCGGGAGTGAAGTTGCGCATCATGCAGCCTATTGCGCACATTTTGGGACGTAACACGACGTCCTGTGGCTGCACAAAAAGCATTATTCATCATGGTGGCGTTGCTGTCAGGGTTCCTCTGAGCCATAATCCGTAGGTAGCAGTGATCCACTGCAGTAGTAGCCCTTGGGTGGCCTGAGCGAGGCATGTCATCGACAGTTCCTGTCTGTATCTCCTCCATGTCCGAACAACATCGCTTTGTTTCACTCCGAGACGCCTGAACACTTCCCTTGTTGAGAGCGCTTCCTGGCACAAAGTAACAATTCGGACGTCATCGAACCGCGGTATTGACGGTCTAGGCGTGGTTGAACTAGAGACAACATTAGCCGTGCACCTCGTTCCTGGTGGAATGATTGAAACTGAGTGGCTGTTGGACCCCCTCCATCTAATAGGCGCTGCCCATGCAGAACTTAGAACTACTTAAACCTAACTAACCAAAGGACATCACACTCATTCATGCACGAGGCAGGATTCGAACCTGCGATCGTAGCAGTTGCGGGTTGTGTTCATCTTTGGGTGGGTTTAGTGACATCTCTGAACAGTCAAAGGGACTGTATTTGCGATATAATATCCACAGTCAACGTCTGTCTTCAGGAGTTCTAGGAACCGGGGTGATGCATAAGTTTTTTGATGTGTGTATTTTGCTCTGCTCATTCGTGGTTCGAATAACGTTTGTTTTGATCTAGAAGAGGAAACACAGATACAGGAAATCGAAAACAGAAAGGTGGAAAAGGAAATGACCAGAACACAATGAGGAATATTAAACCCGCCTCCATGGCCGAGATCGCTAACCACACGCTGTGCGGTGTTGCTAGATCCCAGGGGTAATCTATTTCGAATCCTGGTGGCGGAAAAATTTTACACTGTCAATATTTGGCGGGCCAGGGTAAAAGAGACGCTGATGTGAAGTTCTTGATCATCAGACTTTGCGCCAATGTTCTGGTATAAATACCAAACTTCTCCATAGTGTCTCATGAACTGAGGGCATCTGACACTGTTGACGGTGATCCGTCCGTAAGTTGGGGACGTTAAGCTTGGCGACAACTATGGTGGTATTCGCTAGGAGTAGGCTATGTGCAGGCACAGGCTTTTACCCTCATCATCATCATCATCATCATCATCATACAACACAGATATTACACCCCCCCCCCCCAGCAAAAAAAAAAAAAAAAAACGCACACACACACACACACGCAGTCAACAGAGGCATGTAATATTACAAACATTGTATTGGAGCACGTTGTAAATAAATAAACAAAAAAAAGAGATTATAAATTTGTTCATTACCACTACTGGCCCCTTTTCAGAAATGGCTATTGAGGAAGAGAGCAGATCTGGATCTTACAACCGACTCATTCAAAGTAGAGAAACGTAAATTATTGAAACTTCCTGGCAGATTAAAACTGTCTGCCCGACCGAGACTCCAACTCGGGACCTTTGCCTTTCGCGGGCAAGTGCTCTATCATCTGACCTACCTTCCAAACTTTTCAGAAGCTCTCCTGCGAACCTTGCAGAACTAGCACTCCTGAAAGAAAGGATACTGCGGAGACATGGCTTAGCCACAGCCCGGGGGATGTTTCCAGAATGAGATTCTGGAAACGTAAATTATTGTTTTGCCTTACTTCATAATTAATGTTTTTTAAAAAGTTTCATACCTCATCAAACACTACTGCTTTGTACAAGGTGATACCATAATGACGTTACAAACTTTCGTGGATGATGGCCAACGGTAGGAGAACAGCAAATGGACTTTTATAAGGTAACGGACACTGATTTGGAAATAACCGAATGAAAAGTTATAAGCGAAAATTGTTGTGACCCCTCTGACAGTGGAATACATCTACCGGCGCTGTTGTTTCTAAGATTGTACGGTAGGCAACCCCGACGAACACTTAGGTGTAGAGGTGAGGATAATAGTTCAACTAACTGAATGCAGATAGCACGCTGTGCACCCACGTCAGCAGTCCTGGTGTGCAATGTCTGTACTATAGCAGACTGTATTTATAAGTTAAAGTACCAGCGTCGTTTAACCCTAATCAGATAGTGCTATAACCGGTGGCGGAACATGCAGACATGATTTTCGTAGATGGGCAAGATAATGGGTGACGGTAGTGAAGCAGAAAGGTTGTACAGGACCAAACATCCGCGTAGAGGACTCCCGGCTCATACCATGTTTCCAAGACTGTTTCAACAATTAAATGAAGCAGGGCAGTTGTCACCGCAGTACAACGACCGTGGAGGACGACGAGCAACACGGACTCCTGACTTACAGGATTAAGTGTGTGGTTCAGTGGATGAGGCGCCTGCAATCAGCTCTCGATCAGTTGCACATGAAATGAATGCTTCGCAGAGTACTGTGTTGCGGGAAATGCAGCTACACCACGACCATGCACAGGAAGTGCTTTGATTCCTGACGACTCGGACCTCGTGTGATATTCACCGGTTCCTGCAGCACTTCACAGTCGCTCCTCTCTTCACCAGAGACGGAAAGCTAAATAGTGGCAGTGGTCATATTTGGGCCAATGAGAATGCCCACACTATAGTTGTGAAGAGCCATCAGCCCAGGTTATCAACTGATGTGTGCGAGACGTAGTCAGTGACTCTGTACTACGCCTGTTTCTCCCTCTTCCCCGCCCAAATGCGGTAATGTACAAATTATTTATCAGAGGCGTGCTAGCCATGTTCCTAGAACAGGCCCCATTTGCTATTCATCAATGGATGTGATTCCAACATGATGGAGTCCCACCTTACTTTGAACTGAGGATTCGTGGACACCTGACCAAACATTCCTGGGATGTGGTTAGGCAGAGGAAGTCCTGTTTTTTGCCAGCACTTTCACCTGATATATCCCTAATTAATTTCTTCTTATGTTTCTATGTGAAAAGTTTTGTGTGCGAGACGCCTAGCAAGAATTCTCGCTGCTTACGGAACTATACAAACGACTCTGGGGAGATTAGAATGGATACCACAGAACTCTGTTCAACGATGCCATACCTGCGTTCACACTGGGGGACGCCATTTTGAACAGCTGTTGGAAATGTAGTAGCTTGTGAAACGTGTGCTGGTAAATGCAACGCATTATTATTGTACCATAGACTTCTGATTTTCGGTCCCTTTGACACCAATTATCATGGGCAAAAGGGAGTATTCAGGGGGAATTCTGTACCTTGTGATTAAGTTTCGGAAGTTGTAGCTCTTAGTTTGAAGGCTAAGCGAGATGCAGGTGGAACTCTAGCAGATTTTCACTCACATATTTGGCCTGGGGCGTTTCAAATTCGTACTTTTACCCTCCTCCATCATCCCTGAAAAATTGTAAGATAATCGCGGAATCACCCTGTATATTTTTAAATTTGTAATGTGATTTTTTGTAATGCATACTTACCAGAATGTCTAACTTTCTTATCGCAATACATAAACAACAGAAGAATTCAGCTTCGTAGTGTATTTTACAGCATGTAGAGAAGTTTTTATTTCGTTAGTGAACGAAAAGGAACATTTAGGTTTCACCGTGTATGGTTTTGTGCCAGTGGAAAACTGATATACAACATAAAACACATCAGTTTTTCTGCAGCAAAGGATAAGCATTCGAAAAATCTTGAACTTCGATTTGTGAGCCCATTCAATGTATAAAATGTCGTTTGCTGCAGTTTAGAACGTAAAGTTTGGTTCAGGTCTCTGGAGTATAAAGCAGAACGCTAGTGTGTCATGCAATGCATCTCTGGTTTAAAATGTTTCAGATCGTGAGGGTCTTCAGTGTTTACTTACATGTGTTATTTTTTTCTTTATTTTTTGAGCTCTGACTTTACGAGGAAAATGAAAACAACAGTTCCTGACGTTTAACGCAGAGTGCCATGCAGTTTTCGGAATATTTTTCCTCGCTAAGACACCCTGTATGTAGATAGATACAGCCGATGAAGTATAGAAGCAATCTCTTTGTTGTAACGTCGAAGTCTGACATCAAAAGAATCAGTTGCTATGGATACCAGACACGTCATCCGCTTATGTGTGTGCCTTTGAATCTGGAATGTGGCAGTTTCCGCTGCAAACTTGGAATATAGATTAGACAAAACAATGACGGAACGACTAAGAGTGGAAGTGAGAAACAATTTGTGATATATTCCCGATGTCTATTGCATATCAAAGTTGAAAGACTGCTGCATTCTGAATCACAAAAAAAGGAAGAGAAACACTGATGATACACGTGACGTGGGGCAGCAGATGTTGGAACGAAATCCGCCAGATTATGGTTGCCACACAGCCGGCAGGATTACTGGGCATGCGGTAAGCGGTATACACATTACTCTTCGAAAGCTGAAACAACGGTTCCACTGAACAAGTGGAATGTTTCCGCTCAGTGACTGAGACTGCGAGCAGTTATTCATGATTAGGCTCAGCCATTTGTCGCGTAAATAGAACAGCTATCCACAGTCCCACACAAGGAATACATGAGATTCATCCCTGAAACAGTAATACAAGTCTATATGTACTCGTAAAAACATATCTTGCCTGTACTATACTTTCTTACGAACAGGAAATATGTTGTGTATTATTTGAGCAGTCAGCATCAGTTGCTCATTTTTAGGAATAGAGTTGTTCGGTATCAATTGTCATAATAGAAAAGTTGTGAGAAAAACGCTCCGGATGTGTATGTGCTGACCATAGGTGTGAGGGATGTTTAAGGACCTGTCACATTTCAGTGACCGCCTCAGAAAATTGAAACAGAACATATTGAACGAATAAAACTATAAAAGAAATATAGAAGTATTTTTATATCATTATATAAAAAGTAGTTTGCAAAATAAGTTCGTTGATGTTAATCATTATGGATTTAATGCATTAAGGTAAGTATTCTGGTTAGAAACTACGTATATTTTTTCGGCAGTGTAACACACAGCCGCAGATTACCCAGAATCTACCCATCAGGTATTTGAGACTGAGAGTACTTTTCGCCTGCCAACAAACTTTATACATAATTTCAAACCTTTCCAAACTTTTTCTCGGTGACACTCCACAAAATAAAGGAAAAAAGTATGTCGCTTACTTCATTTTCACTGTTCATGCAATAGAACTTCACCATCAGGTATCACGTTTTAGTTACTTCTTACTTTTAACTCTCTTCGCAACAAATTTGGAGACGGTGGCCATATATACCACTGACTGTATCTGGAAAAATATATCTCTGTACGATGCATAGTTCAGCAGATATGACGTCGTAGTCACGGGGACGAGTGAAAAACTGGATTTCTTAAAACCGAGCGCAAATTACTCGGACTACACTGATCCACTACTTTATAATCAGAGTACTTAACAACTTACGACAAACTTTAAACAAAATTTGAAACATATTCTGAAGTTTTTCTCGCTTACAGCCCCACAGAATAATTAATGGAAACTGTTTATTGCGTACTAATAAAAGCAACATAATAGGGATTTGCGCCTTCGAATAGTTAAGACATTTACTCATCTGTGTGGTTGAAAGGTATCTATTATTATGTGGGAGGGATCTAAATAAAAGTAAGCTGTTATATTGATTCTACTAATGACCCAATATAAGGGTCACCTGTTGCCTGAGCATCAATGATTAACACAAAAATAAAGGAATGTGTCCAATGGCGTGTAGGCTGATCGGAAGTTGCCTAATTTAAAAGAATATTTGCACAGCAGAATTGTCATGAGAAACAACGTCTCTCATATACAAGTATAACAGACATAGTCATGTGACATAAGGTTATCTAAATACTGAAATGATATCCAGAGGAATACGATTATTGCACATTTACGAAGATCCACACACACTTAAAAAAAAACTAAAAATGACGAACATATTTCTACAAAAATAATAAGAAATGCATGAAGTCTTAAAAAACCTTAGTCACAAGTAATGGATGTATGGTGGGAACAGGGAATCACAGTATGAAAGAGGTGTTTCTTCCAGAGATTATGACTGACTAGACTTAATTGATATGGTAGAAATAACTGCGTTACCCATGCAGCTGAGAAGAGATTAGACATTCATCAGAAATAGTATGCGCACTAGGCAAGTTATCGAGGAACTTGTGGTAAGTCAAGATTTACTGTAACAGAAGTTGAGTCCCAAACAGCGAAAAAATTGGAATGACAAAATTAAGAAACATGACAACGACTGTGAAACGACAGTAACTAGCTCGCAAAGTTCCTAAACTTTACACGATACCGTTCGCAATTAGATGCTAGCACTGCCAGGGAGTATTATTCTGGCTGCCACCTTGTACGAACGAAGACCAACTGTTCTCCACCGATCTCAAACAATGAATCTTCTCTCCACGGTTCTTCGGAATAGAAACAAAATGTTTCCTGTTATATACTCCAGAACCGAACGTTCTCTGTACTCTTTCGTTTCTCTAACCATGGGTTCTCAACAAAATAACTCTGCCAAAATTCCATATCAGCCAACAAGGGCCCCTGATTATTTGTTTCACCTATCAGAAGAGAAAAAAATCTTCCTCACGATTCTCTTTCTGTCGTCTTACAAATCTTAGAAAGATCCACGCCGTATTAGCTGCCAGTGGGAGCTCGCCTTGGTATTAGCCAATGAGCCATCAGCAAATGCTCGTTGCTTCCTTTACCACCCTACCACGCTTATTGTTCGAAAGCGTCTCGACTCTTTTCACGGTGTCGATGAACACCTTTGGCATCGGTATGACTAACAGGGGCGTAACTTCCCACTAAATGAGCGGTCTATCATCCTTCGACTGGCGCCAGCATGTCGCTTGCGGGCCTAAATGGGCATTAATTGCTGAGCTGTCGTTTCTGGCCTGGAGCCATTTAGTCTGCAAGAGGTGCCGTTAATCAACGAAATGTTTGCCGTGCACAACATTGGCGAGAACGAACCATTACGAACCGCGCCAGGCCTGTAAAGCGACCGTCCTGGGCAGCGTCTCTTCTGAATGCGTTACGTGTAGGTGCTACGTTTTCTGAGAGACATAAAGAGGGCCGCCCTACCCTAAGAGGTACACGACTTGCATGTGAAAGTCAGTCATCTGAACATTACCTCAAACGAAGGAAAACCCATTATTTTTATAAGATCTAATAGTTCGTTACCTGACCTGTTAATAGGAGTAGCGAAATTATATTAGAAGGGACTAATTACGAAGTGGCTGCAATTGTTTCTGCTCAGTTCACACTTAAGTTACTGTGGAAAAGAAACTTAAGTGAATTTTTATTACAGCAGGCGGATGTCTCGGTGAACGTGCAAGTAATGAGACACATGCTGGCATCTTTGCGATGGTCTTCCACACGCTTTAACACGCTACTGAATTGTAGACAGATGACAAGCAACAGCATTCGCGGTTGATAATACCAATGTTATTTTATTCGGTAGAACATTAATAGAAATTATTTTTTCTTATATATACTTCAAAATTCCTTGAATTGACTTTGGATATAAAATTTAAAGAATGCCATTACACTTCACCAACATGTGTTAGTAAATGAACAACAATGATTCATTACGCAAGTCGGTGACGTAAATTTAGAATAAAGTGAAATTATCTGGATACAATTGAAACCCCGCTACAGGTGGTGACGATCCAACGAATGGGATAGGTGGTGCAGACTTTCCACCCACGGCCGTACTAGTATTTGGGCGGGTCCCATACAAGGTCAACTAAAACAGACTGAATACCAATTTTAGAAACTAGTAATAGTGCGCTGGTCTTACAAAAAAAAGGAAGGGTTGCATACTGGTATATAACAGCTTTCAATTCCAACATAAATTCGTATCAACATCTGCCTAATGCCTACATATGCTGATACGCAAACTATCAGTACATGTGACTCAGAAATACAATGGGCTATACAGTTCTTGACAATTAGGTAACACCAGAACTGCATTAGTAGGCAACGAGACAAGATTTCAATACTCCAAAATTGTTTTATCAAACGATTGCCCGATTGCACTGAAAAGAATAGCTCCCGTTAAGTTTTTACTACCAGACCAGACCTGGCAAAAAAGCGCAAAAATGTTTTACAAATGCTTGACCTGATAGTTGGAGTGAAAAGGGCAGCATTTATTAAATAAATTTTACTTTTAAAATGGCAAACGAGACATAATTTCAATTCCCAGAACTGCTTTACAAATGGCTGCTCATAATAATTGCAGTGGAAGGGACAGCTCTTAAAACTCTCAGTGCCCAAACATGTTTTACAAACCCTTTGCCCGGAACAATGCCAGTGAAAAGGGCAGCTCTTATTAAAATAAACTTCAGTATTTCAAACAGTAGACATGACAAAATTTCAATTTCCAGAACTGATGTACAAATGCTTGTCAGGAATAACTGCAGGGAAAAAGGCAGCGCTTGTTGAAATAAGGTTCACTGTTCTTAAACAGCAAGACAAGACTAAATTTAAATACCTGGAAATGTTTTACAAATAGTTGCCCATAATAATTGCAACGAAAGGGACAACTCTTATTGAAATAAGCTTCACTTCTTTCGGAATGAACCGAGACAGACAACAAATACTGCAATACGGTTGAAGGGAAATTGGTACAAGCACCACGCGGCAAGCACACAGTTTGCAGCAACAAAATTACCGTAACATTTGATGAACCAATAGCGAAGGGGCGCTCGAGGACTCCACTAACACGGCTGAGGCAAATTTCCAAAGTTTACCATCGCGCCATAACTGATCAAAACACTGTCCTCCTACAGATCCGGTATCCAATCGCCGAGGCAGAGTTTAGCATGTCAATTCTGCACGGCCGTAGACCGTCCTCGCTTCACCAAGATGCCCTCTCCGCCTTTGCTGAAATTCTCCAACTGCCTATCACGTGTTGTTCAAAGCACCTGGCGCGGGAAAAAGTCAAAGATTCCGTGTGGCTATCACGGTCGTGCGATAGATCCGAGCCGGTACGGCTCAATCTTCACATGTTCCTTTTACTAATCTACTGGGTGATCAGAAAGTCAGTATAAATTTGAAAACTTAATAAACCACGGAATAATGTAGATAGAGAGGTAAAAATTGACACACATGCTTGGAATGACATGGGGTTTTATTAGAACCACCCCCATATAGCTAGACGCGGGAAAGATCTCTTGCGCGTGTCGTTTGGTGGTGATCGTGTGCTCAGCCGCCACTTTCATCATGCTTGGCCTCCCAGGTCCCCAGACCCCAGTCCGTGCGGTTATTGGCTTTGGGGTTACCTGAAGTCGCGAGTGAATCGTGATCGACCGACATCTCTAGGGATGCTGAAAGACAACATCCGTCGCCAATGCCTCACGATAACTCCGGACGTGCTTTACAGTGCTGTCCACAACATTATTCCTCGACTACAGCTATTGTTGAGGAATGATGGTGGACATATTGAGCATTTCCTGTAAAGAACATAATCTTTGCTTTGTCTTACTTTGTTATGCTAATTATTGCTATTCCGACCAGATGAAGCGCCATCTGTCGGATATTTTTTGAACTTTTGTATTTTTTTTTTTTTTTTTTTTTTTTTTTTTTTGGGTTCTAATAAAATCCCATGTCATTCCAAGCATGTGTGTCAATTTGTGCCTCTCTATCTACATCATTTCGTGATTTATTCAGTTTTCAAATTTATACTGACTTTTTGATCACCTGGTATATCTTTGTCATCCGTTGTGAGACTGGATTTTCACATTACGTGGATTAGGGAGAAAGAGATGGCTGCAGACCAAGATTATGATATAACAAGTGTTCAGTTTTATCGTAGCTAGCGCTAAGTTTCTAATAATGGCACGGAGTCGTTAAAAATCTAAATCTACCTCTCTTTCGTCTTGTAGACAGGATGACGGAATCGTGTGGGAGATAGAACCTGAAGTGTGGCTTGGTGGTAATATACCAGCGTCGACCCTGGCGACTTTCCTTTGTCAGGGCTAGTGAGAAGCTCCCTCTCAGGGGAGATAGGGACAGAGAGAGAGAGGGAGAGAGAGAGAGAAGAGAGAGTGAGTGAGTGTTGCAGGGTGCGTGACCTGATTACGTGTGTGCCCACGTGGCACAACTCAGCAGAAGGCGTGAAGCGGACACAGGGGACGTGGCGTGGCGCGGCAGTGGTCGCGCAGCAGAGGAGAAATGAAGACGGAGAGGCCGATGGGGGGTAGGGAGGTGGCCCCCAGAGGAGCGCCGAGCCGCTGCACTGGTGAAGGAGTTCGTGAGGTGAGGAGTGAAGCCGCGTTGCCCCGTCACCGGCATACAGATTGCCTTCCGCACGCCTCGTCACGTACGTTCACTGCCGTCCCCAAAAGAGACAGACGCACTCTCTGAAATCTTTCTTGCAGTGCAGTGGTCCTGCACCGAAACTTTAACATCACACTGCGCGGCATTTTCCCTAACTTGTCATCTAATAGGATGAAGAAATGAAGATCTGAAACCCAGTTCGATCAAAAGCCGAAAGAAAGTGTGGCATTTCCCTGTAAAGAAATTCTACTTAAAAGTCATTAGCAAAACGAGGATCCCGATATAACATTTCTGCTTCGTGTCACAGTTAATCAATAAAAAATGTTTGCTAATGGATTTGATTAGTGCAGCCGGCCGTTGTGGCCGTGCGGTTCTAGGCGCTTCAGTCTGGAACCGCGTGACCGCTACGGTCGCAGGTTCGAATCCTGCGTCGGGCATGGATGTGTGTGATGTCCTTAGGTTAGTTAGGTTTAAGTGTCCTCGGAGTCTTTCGCGACGGCATACATGAATAAAACGTTGTCGGTTTTCTAGCCGTGTCAATTCGAATAAAATGCTCGAGCTTTCGATAGCCATCTTCGCCATCGTCGTTAGGAGTTCACTGACTGCCGGGACTGTTACGGTCTCTCGCTTATATAAGCATGATATCATCAGCAGCCGATCAGATCGATCCAATGTGGCGCACGCGCGTAAGTCAACCCGGGAAGCTCGTGGCAGCGCCGGTAACGTAAGGTGGCGCCAGAAGCAGGCGCCACGTTTGAAACTGCCGCTCCCGCGTCTCGCATCTGTCTCTGCTTTCTTTCGATGTCCAACGCCCGTCCCCATGCCATGCTGAGTGTGTGTCCCTGGTCTCTGTTGAAATTGTTGTTGTTTAAGCGAATCTCGGCCGCTTCCTTTATAACGGAGTCCCAATATGTAGAAGCATGAGCCAACACTTTTGTATTTTCGAACTGTATCTTACGTCCGTTTTCTAGGCAATGCTCCGCTATGGCCGACTTGTCAAGCTCTCTTTGTTTTATGTGGCGCTTGTGCTCAGTACAACGCTCCGCAACCGTGCGAATTGTCTGTCCAATGTACATACTGCCACATTCACAGGGTACACCGTACACACCGGACACTCGAAGAGCAATGTCGTCCTTAACAGGGCGCAACATATCTCGTATCTTGGGGGCGGGCCGGAACACTGGTCTTAGCTCATGTTTCTGCAGCAGACGTCCTAACTTACTGCTACTTGCTCCACAGTATGACAGGAATACAGTTAGGTTTAGTTAGGTTTAAGTAGATCTAAGTTCTAGGGGACTGATGACCACAGATGTTAAGTCCCATAGTGCTCAGAGCCATTTGAACCAATTTGATCAGTGCAGCAACACTATAAGGAAGACGAGCCGTACTGGTAAATAAAATTAAATGAATAAAAAAACTGTGTCTAAAAATCGGCGTAGCTGGTTTTTCATGGTCAGTCATTAATAGTGTAATGCTAGACCGTACATCCCCCCCCCCCCTCCCCGCTGCTCTCCCCCATGAATCACGGACCTCGCTCGCCGTTGGTGGGGAGGCCTGCGTGCCTCAGTGATACAGATAGCCGTACCGTAGGTGCAACCACAACTGAGGGGTATCTGTTGAGAGGCCAGACAAACGTGTGGTTCCTGAAGATGGGCAGCAGCCTCTTCAGTGGTTGCAGGGGCAACAGTCTGGATGATTGGCCGATCTGGCCTTGTAACATTAACCAAAACGGCCTTGCCGTGCTGGTACTGCGAACGGCTGAAAGTAACGGGAAACTACAGCCGTAAATTTTCCCGAGGTCATGCAGCTTTGGCACAAGGGGTCGGTTAGTAGGACACGTTCTGCGGCATCAAGGGATTACGAATTTAGTGATGGAGGGAGGCGTAGAGGGTACAAATGGTAGAGGGAGACCAAGAGATGAATACACTAAGCAGATTCAGAAGCATGTAGGTGTGCAGTAGTTACTCGGAGATGAAGAAGCTTGCACAGGATAGATTAGCATGGAGAGCTGCATCAAACCAGTCTCTGGACTGAAGACAACAACAACAACAGACCGTATATCGGTAATGAAGGTTTGTATCGTCAATGCTGGCGTGCATAAAATGCGTACAACAAATTACAATCGGACTTGGTAAATTACGAAAAGATAATGACGGGAGGTTCTGTGATTGATCGTGCAAATTTGTATATAGGCTGAACGATGGTGGCCGATCAGTTCCCCAAGACCTGCACGTTGCCTCGTCTCAGACTGGCACTGAAACAGATGAATACTGGTTAGTTGAGAGTAGTTAAATGACTAATATTAAATAAAAACGTTTATAAGGAGTTACCAGCCTCCAAATATTTGCTTGAAGAGAACAGACGGTTCTCTGCAAACAAGTACTAAGGAAAACTGTAAAATTCTTAAACGTTGCTTTTATAAACTCCTCAACTGCGGGAAGCCTCAATAAAAATTACTGCTCACGAAAACAGTACCAAAGCCAGATTCAAAGCCGCTTCCCGTAACGGAGGTAGAAGACATTATAAAACAGCTAAAAAACAACAGAGCCCAAGGTGGGAATTACTTCCGAGTTCTGGAAACTTAAAGATCAAACCATCACAAGGAAAATCTATGAAATTCTTACAGAAATGTGGAATACAGAGAAAATTACACAGGAATGGAAATGTGCGTTGATTCACCCACTCCACAAAAGGGCTACAAAACAGACTGTAATAACTGTACAGGTATTTCATTATTACCGGTCACCTACAAAATTCTCTCCAATTCATTACTCAGCAGACTAGAAACACAAGCTAATACAACGATAGTTGAATACCAAACAGACTTCAGACAAGGAAGATCCATTATTGAACAAGTTTGGAATCCGCAAAACCTAAAACAAGCAGGGATAAATATTGAAATGATGAAGGTAAGAGACGAAATCTGAAATAAAAGAAAGGAAGAAAACAGGAAATAGGAGAGAACAGAGGAAACAGGAACACAGCCAAAGAATGAAGAGATTTTGAGAAGACAAAAAGAAGAAGGAAACAAGAAGAAAATGAATAATCGTGTAACATTCAAGTTAATCACTGTCGTGGAGGCAACAATGTGTGGTAATAATGATAATAGATAAGAGCATCAGATAGATTAACTGATAAATTGTCACAAAATACGCACCTCCTATCAATGCGTGCCTCTACATCCAAAGCTAAGAATAAAAGAGTGAGTGAGCGAGACAAGATCCCTTACTTCAGAAGCTGGAATCATTTAGTTCAACAGAAATTCGATCACATTTGAAAAATCACAGATTACTTTTACATAAATATTTTACTACTTTGCATCGTTTTACCTGTGCAGCGGTCAGTTGTCCAATTGATTTAGAAAAAGGGGTATCAGACGCAGTACTACAGTTCAGCATCAATTAAGTTCGTTTTTTTTTTTATAATTTCAGTTGGGTGAACCATACCATTAATCGTCCTAATTAATAATCCCCTGGAGAACTATGTTATCAAGCATAAGAAAATATAACTTGGTCCGTAGATTACATCTGATTGCATCACAAGTGTTCCGTTGCTCTGACGTTGCAGTTGAAAGCGTTGCCGTAGTTCCATGCAGCGATTTAAAAGTTGCGCAGAGTACTCAAAATAAATGAGGGCACGTTCATATCAGATGACTCTGCAAAATAAACCAGCGTTTATAGATACACTTCCGGAAAAATTAAATGCTACACCGTCAAGAGCAAGACCATTTTATTAGCAAACGATGTGGCGGGTGGTTCAGCAATGAATCTTCAGACCGTATGAAACATACGTGTTCCAATAAAGACACACAGCCAGTCGCATCTTATATTTCATTTTATCTGTTTCTACAATCGTGTTATAATTTCATGTATTGACTCGTTCCATGACCATGCAGACTTTTCCTTAATGTGGTCCCACGGAACAATAAATAAATAAATAAATAAATAAATAAAAACAAAATGTACCTGTCTCCGGTGGCAACGCAGCAGTATGTTTTCACATGCAAGCAATCGTAAGGGCACCAAATGGCATCCTTGTGGTGGAGTGTCCCAAGGATCTTGTAACTTCTGTTGTAGTTCCGCGATCGTTCTTGCAGACACTGGAGAACGAGTAAGTTCGAGCTTCGTCATGTCCCGTACGTGTTAAGCTGATGAGTGGTCTACTGATCTTACCGACCAGGGTAGTTGCATACTATGAAGAGCACGTTGCGTTCCAGCAGCCGTATATGGACGTGCATTGTCCTGCTGATAAAGTACATCACCTTCCTGTCGAAGAAACTGAAGTAGCATAGAGGTAACATGCTATCCAATATAGCCGGCTCTGGTTAATTTTCCTTGCATGAACGTCATAAGTAATTGCGAGTTGTATGGTTGATTTCTCCTGCATGCACCATATATGACCGCGAGTTGTAACTGATGGTCCCCACACCATTAGGCCTGGTGTCATGGCTGAACATATGAGAAATAGGTCGCTCACCAGTCTCCGGCGCTAACATTTGAGTCCATCACTTGCACACAGATGGAACGACTCTTTGCTAGGTACGCAGGAGGATGGCGTAGGTTATCTTCAGAAAGATTTCCAACAGTTAGTACTAAAGTGGTATTTATTAAATATGAAGAAATAGTCAACTTAATGGTGCTTCTTCTTCTGAAATGTCCAGCTCAGTTACCCGTTTGAAATTATTACAAGTCCTTCGAGTGATGACTTCGTAGAGTCCAGAGCTGGCCTACGATGCCTACGGAGACCAAGTCTCCGAGACGAAGGAAGAAAACTGCAGCTAGTAGACTTGGTGGTAACTGGAGACGGTACACGATTCAGCCCACCGGAGAGATGGTTCAAATGGCTCTGAGCACTATGGGACTTAACTGTTGTGGTCATCAGTCCCCTAGAACTTAGAACTACTTAAACCTAACTAACCTAAGGACATCACACACAGCCATGCCCGAGGCAGGATTCGAACCTGCGACCGTAGCGGTCACGCGGTTCCAGTCTGTAGCGCCTAGAACCGCACGGCCACTCCGGCCGGCCCACCGGAGAGAACTGTCCGTTGTAGCACAGTGATCTGGAATTTAACAAGGAAGCTGCGGCCCTTGGCTAACACAGCTGCCGAGCTACGAGTGTTTCGAGCGCGGCTTATAGATTGTGGTGAGGTACTCTCCAGAGTCATGAGTGCCGTTACCACACTCTTATCGCTGAATACAACAGTATGCCATTCCTCTCTGCAGTCGGCTCTTTCACATCAGAGTGGTCGTGCTTGGCTGTGTCGTGGTATCAGTGATAGCTTGGCCAGAGGCACACGTGATCTCAGTCTTGTTGCTAGCAGACGGTTCCCATTGGTAGTGGAGCAATAGGTGCCCAGATTTCTCCCCAGGATAATGTTCGGCCCGCCAATGCTGCTCTCCAAATACGGCGATCATACCGTACGCTTATGGTACATGGAAGACCAGGACCTGGTCTACGGTTGTGGGAATGTTCCATAGACCACCACACAACCAATACGTTGTGCTCAGCATGTACAGAAACCCACCGATACGTCTTTCCAGCTACTTGCAGGATGATAATGCAACCCTGTTCAAGTGGCTGAAGTTGTTCAACAGGATTATGTACTCGTGGGCAAGGCATGGTTGTACCCTATGATGAATGTAGCGAAAATTATTCGCCTCTAAACTGAGCAATTTTACTGCCTGCATAGTCAAACTAAAGGGCACGCAGACAAGTCTCCATTGCGCTATCTGTTCAGTGATGACAGCGACAAATGAACTACTAACACTAGAACCCTCAGTGCGAAAATATTATATATCGCTGGACAACGAACGGTACCCGTGACTGGAAAAAGGCGCAGGTCATTCAAGTTTTCAAGAAGGGTCGTGGGACAGATGCACATAATCATAGACCTACATGGTTTACGCCAGTCTGCTGTAGAATTATGGATCATTTTGTATTCTCAATGATTATGATGCTTTTGGAGATCGAAAATCCAGCATGAATTCCGCAAAGAGAGATCTTGCGAAACGCTTATCGCTGTGTTCCACCACGAGATGCATAGCGCTGTAGATAAGGGCGCTCCTTGTTGATGCGGTGTTCCTCAACTTCAGCAAGGCATTTAACACCATCTCGCACTGCCGCTCAGTGCAAAACATACGAGCTTACCGAGTACCGAACCAGATATGCTCTAGGATTCAAGATTTTCTTGCAGATACGGCTCAACGGAACAAAATCTACAGATGATTCAAATGGCTCTGAGCACTATGGGAATTCTCATTTATGCTCATCAGTCCCCTAGAACTTAGAACTACTTAAACCTAACTAACCTACGGACATCACACAACACCCAGTCATCACGAGGCAGAGAGAAAATCCCTGACCCCGCCGGGAATCGAACCCGGGAACCCGGACGCGGGAAGCGAGAACGCTACCGCACGACCACGAGCTGCGGACGATCTACAGATGCAAAGGTAATTTCTGGAATGCACCAAGGAAGTGCGATAGACCCATTACTATTTATAGTGTATACAAATAATTTAGAAGGAAGTGTCAGGACACCTTTAAGACTGCTCGCAGATGATGTGGCTGTCTAAGAGAAAGTAGCAGTGCCAGAAGACGGTTCAGATTTACAAAGTGACCTGCAGAGGATTCAACAATGGTGCAATCTCTGGCAGTTGAACCCGAACGTAAGTGGAACATAATGGGGATACGTAGGTAAAGAACTCCACTACTGTACTACTGATGAAAAGTTGCTGGAAACAGAATCTGCCGTAAAATATCTAGGAATAACTATAGAGATGGACCTTAAGTGGAATGAGCACTTAAAACAAACTGTCGGAGAAGCAGATGCCAGACAGATGCGTTGGAAGTACGTTGAGGAAATGTAATAAATTCAAGGCAGTTGTTTGACAGATACTTGAGTATTGTTCATCAATATGGGATCGTCACCAGCTGAGACTGATGAAAGAGATAGAGAAGACCTGCGGCGCGTTCGTCATGGGTTCTTTTAGTCGGTGCCAGCTCGTTACAGATACGCCTAAGAAACTTCCGTGACAGACGTTACAAGAGAGGCTTTGTGCATCATGGAGGTTTACTGCTGAAATGTCTAGTGAGTACTTTCCGGTAACAGTCCCACAAAACATATTACTTCCTCCCATATACATTGCACGAAATGATCACCATGAGAAAATTCGAGAAATTAGAGCCCGCAGCTCGTGGTCGTGCGGTAGCGTTCTCGCTTCCCACGCCCGGGTTCCCGGGTTCGATTCCCGGCGGGGTCAGGGATTTTCTCTGCCTCGTGATGGCTGGGTGTTGTGTGATGTCCTTAGGTTAGTTAGGTTTAAGTAGTTCTAAGTTCTAGGGGACTGATGACCATAGATGTTAAGTCCCATAGTGCTCAGAGCCAGCCCTCGAGAAATTAGAGCTAATACAGAGAATTACCGTCGATCATTCTTCCAACGCGCCATTCGCTAGTCGAACAAGTCAGAGGTAGCAGGTAGTAGTACCAGGAGTACCCTCCACCACACACGGTTAGGTGACTTGTGGCGTTACTTGTAGATGTAGATGTAGATATACCCTGTCACTGAACTGTTCACAGTAACACACCCTCTGCCCTACCTTCCTATTCATAACGAATCCTACACCTGTTCTACCATTTTCTGCTGCTGTTGATATTACCCGATACTCATCTGACCAGGAATCCTTGTCTTCCTTCCACTTCACTTCACTGACCCCTATGATATCTAGATTGAGCCTTTGCATTTCCCTTTTCAGATTTTCTAGTTTCCCTACCACATTCAAGCTTCTGACATTCCACGCCCCGACTCGTAGAACGTTAACCTTTCGTTGATTATTCAATCTTTTTCTCATGGTAACCTCCCCCTTGGCAGTCCCCTCCCGGAGATCCGAACTGAACTTTCGTTGTCATAGCTTAGGTCGTCGTAAAGTGTGAGAGGAGTGCTGCTCGACCGGTCATCTGTGAGTCTCCTGGGCCGGCGCAACGTCTGTACCTGTAACAAGCCAAGGTCGTTATGTGAATGGTCCATTGGTCATAAATCGATCGCACTATGTAAGGGTTTGTTCGTGTTTAGCGTGCGCATCGGCTTCCCCGCGTTACCGGTTGGTCGACTAGTTTACAGCTGGCAATGCCAGTTAACTTTGCTGTGCTGCTGGGGTTCATCAGCATTTGCCGCGTCTGTGGTGCCAGCGAACACGTACTTGAGGGTGTTGCATTTTGTGTTAGCAGTGGTGTTCTTCTAATGATACAAAACGCTTTGCGCCTCATAGAACTAAGTTTAGCTACAGCTTCAGTGGTGTAATGGTAGAAATAACCATAAACGCGGGAGTCCGGAATAGATACATTGACTGACTATATTAACTGCCACATTTGAACATTGTACTATCGTAATATCCACACCAATATTTTATTCAAAATAATATTAACGGCAACATTGAATGTGGAATGCGACTGAACTTTCATTCTATTCTCGTAATACTAATAAAAAGGACTTCATCGTTAATAAGATAATAAATAATTATAGTTAACGACATAATTTAATATTTTGTAAAATACTGTATCTCAGACAATACCCATGTAATTTGTTGTTTATGATTTTGTAAACAAAAAAATCCTCCACCTTGTTCGAACTGTTGTAGTCATAGGATGTGACTGATGTCTCGTAACACAGAGGTCTGTAAAAACTGTGCTATGTTCCTAATCGATATCTGAAAATAGAGTTCATGTCTTATTGAAATGAATCTTCTTTGTTTGGAGTTTTATTTCATTGTAATTCTCGTCCTATATAAACGTCCCCGCTCTCACGGGGAGCGTGCCAGAGAGAAATCCCTGCAGTCGCACTGTCCACTGTGCCCTCGGTGGCTCAGACGGATAGAGCGTCTGCCAGGTAAGCTGGAGATCCCGGGTTTGAACTCCGGTCGGGACATTTATCAACGTCTGTAAGCAACTAAAGGCCTGGATTTCATTGTAATTTCATTCTTCGGCAGCTGACAGATCACCAATGGTATCTGTTCTTTCGGACATGTCCGAAAGAACAGATACCATATTCTTATGTCTGGGATCTGGCTAAAGCACGCTTCAGGTGCCCAAAGAGGTGTGCTATTATTGGGAGAGGTTGCAGTGTTATCATTGAACGGATTCTGTACCTAGCAATTTTCATCGTCTTTATCAGACGTAGGCGTATTCACATTATTAAATTAAGGTTACAAAATAATTACATTAGCACTATGGTAATCTATATCTGTGAAATGTGTGAAAGGCAATTTGATTTTTCAGTTGAGCTGAACTGCACGTCTGAAGACGAAACTGTATACCTTCGATATCGATAATATCAATTAAATGCCCATGAAACAGCTAGATGCATTACGCAGTACTAGTATACTAATTAAATACAGCGAACGCTCCTAAAGCTCTGCGAATGTAGATGAATCAGCCGCAAAAATTTGTTTCATTAGTATTACAAAATACTAAAAAAATATGCTGCACTTTTATATCAGCTACGTACGCAACACCTAGTTTCACATCTTGGTATCATTGTTTAAAGTTTGATCGTGAACCAATTTATATTACAGGAGCAATAAATTTATTACTAAAAAATAACGTTGCCCACTATTACCCAATGCTGTAGGGTAAGAATACATTGGGGGTCTGGGAAAGAATACGCATTGCTTACTTTTCCCCAACTGAAGAAAAAAAAGTATTACAAATAAATACACGGAGAAAAAAAATTAAGTGCTCTTTTTTTTTCCACGAATTCAAAAAATAAATGTCGCTATGATCCAAGACTAAGGTCTAGAGAAATGCGGTGCTGTAATATTTATTGTTCTTCCTCCAATGAAAAAGTTTTTGTGGTTCGGCCGAGGTGCTTACTACCTTTGGCCGTTTTAAGAAGTTTTCTTAAGGCAGTGTCTGAAAACACGTTATTTCTGGATGCTTTCCTTATTGAACACCAATTCTCAGTAAGGTTGATATTATTATATTCGAAGCGTGTTTGAAAGTTAGATATGTTGTGAAACCACTAAAAAAAAAAAAAAAAAAAAAAAAAATTTTACAGAAAAGAAAAATTAATGTAAGTTCTCTAAGGTGAATAATGGGGTATCTAAAGTAAATAAACACCAACAAAAAATGAGTACGCTAGATGGGAGTATAAAATTAAAAGTACGGGTCACTAGGTAAACGCTCCAAATACTTTCTTGCATGGTAAAAGTACGCACTGCGAACTTCTATCCTCTCCGTAATTTTCTTATTCGCTAATCTAAAGGTAACAGACACAACTAACTCACGGGATGAAGGAGGATATTGGAAGCTTGTAACAGCCAGTTCCACTATCGAGTTTATATAGCATTAAAATAGGTTTACGCTCACTGCTTTATCGAAACTATTCAAATTTTACATCGAAAATGTACAAACGTGACTTACCGCATTTTGTCCAACTGGAAGAGTCCGATTGCCACTTGGTTCCAGAAAACAACTGAGGAAATAACGAGGTATGCGCTGACTGGTGGGAGAATGATGAACTTCTGATTTAGAGACCTGAAAGCTTGATGCGTACTCTTGCTCCGCGAGTTCTTTTACCACCACCTATGCTACCGCTTTATCCTAGAGTAATGGCCGTACAAGGCGCTATTTACAAAAGTAAGTTGTCCTACATACAATTTTCTTACAAGGGAATGAATTTTGACGAGGAGTAGCCACTATTTGATACAGAACTGCCTAATTATATTGATGAATTTTTGGTTTAGGTTGTTGTCTGGAAGCTCATGAAAAGTTTTGCAAGAAGGATTATCACCAAGACGCAGCACCTTGTCCTCACAGGTGATACCTGTGCCACTCGTATAACACCGCGGCATCTTCAGTTATCACACTGATTAAGTCTGCTGGAGGCTGGGCTAGGTGGTGCCGATACCCGGATTACCGCGAGGGAATGTAACAAGCCACGGTCGCAGCCGAGCCCGCCCCAGCTGAGATGGAGGCTTAGGTGGCGGGGATTAGGGCAGGGAATCGCGCCACACACACACGAACGCGGTTTCCCTCTGCTGCCGTCCCGCCCTTTGTCTGCGGCTGCGAGCTAGAGAGACCCACAATAGCCAGCCGCCAAGGCCTCAGCGGCCGACGCGAATCCCAGCCTGATCAGGCCTATCGTACTTTCACTGTGTACAAACCACGTGGCGTTCAAGAAGTGAGCCGTGCTCCAGGAATATAACACAAAACAATACACTGTCATTAAGATGAACTCTGTGATCATATGAGTCTTTCAAATACGAGGTTACTTCGAAAACTAAGGTAATAAATCTAATTGGGAAATGTAACACACGCGATTTATAAAACAGTAAACGAAGTTTTAGAAAGGAAGAGGAAGATAAGAAATAAATAGAGTTTGAGAATAAGGAACACAGAAACAAGACAAGAAAATGATGATGTTCGATTTGTGGGGCGCTCAAATGGTTCAAATGGCTCTGAGCACTATGGGACTCAACTGCTGAGGTCATTAGTCCCCTAGAACTTAGAACTAGTTAAACCTAACTAACCTAAGGACATCACAAACATCCATGCCCGAGGCAGGATTCTAACCTGCGACCGTAGCGGTCTTGCGGTTCCAAACTGCAGCGCCTTTAACCGCACGGCCACTTCGGCCGGCTGTGGGGCGCTCAGCTGCGTGCTTATCAGCGCCAGTACAAATTTCCAACCTTTGCTCAGCCCAAACTCGCCACTTTCACGAATGACGATGAAATTATGAGTTCAACACAAACACCCAGTCATCTAGATGCAGGTTACTATCCCTGACCCCGCCGGGAATCGAACCCTGGACCCCGTGCTCGGGAAGCGAGAACGCGACCGCGAGACCACGAACTGTGGACAACACAAGAAAATGAAGTAAAACAGATACAGACGGTGTTTCCAATAAAGTGCATGCCTTTGTGTCTTACAAAATAATAGATCATGATGGGGCCCCATACTCTGTGGAGCGTAGGGAACGATGCAGGAAACCCTTACCGCTGTACTGGTTTGCCATTGCCTTCCTCCGACCGTAGTGGCGATGAATGATGATGATGAAGACGACACGACATCACCCAGTTACCTCGAGGCAGGAAAAATCTCTGACCTCGTGTGCGAGAAGCGAGAGCGCTACCACAAGACCACGAGATGCGGATTACAAAATAATAGAGGACAGGAATATTTATTGAGATAGGTACATTATTGAGTTATTTTCCTGATAGTTACAACAACTAGATACAAATTTTGAAAAGAACATTAGTTTTTTCTATTCTGTACCTGACATGTTTAAACCAGCTTGTACAAATCGATTTAAATCACATTTCTGTCACCTTCAGTTTAGAAGCTAGAAACCTTGAAAGTGTTAGGGGTGAATGCAACACGCTGTGCATAGTACTTGGTTGTGTGCAGATGGATGTTCTGCGGGTACTGACGTCGAGTGAACATGGGATACACATCCAATGAGTACGTTGACATTTTTCAGTTGTTCAGAAAATGCCGACACGATTACAATGAAGCAGCCATGGCGTATACAATGAGATATCTTGGTCCGGCAGACATTAGATTCTAATGTGCTGAACAACTACTTGGGGCCGTGCAGGTCTAGCCGCGCGGTCTGTGGCGTCTTGTCACGGTCCGCGCTGCTTCCCCCCCCCCCCCCCCCCCGGCCCGTCAGAGGTAGGTTCGAGTCGAGTCCTCCCTCGGGCATGGGTGTGTGTGTCTTGTCCTTAGCATCAGGTTAAGTTAGATTAATTAATTAGCGTGTAAGCCTAGAGACGGATGACCTCAGCTGTTTGCCCTCATAGTCCTTACCACAAATTTACAATTCCCAAACTACTTAGGAAAACAAGTAGTTTGAAAAACCTTGGCAGTAACAGACTAAGACCAGCAGGAAGTGAGGAGATGGAGGTATTTGTTTTAGCTGCAATACACCACGACCCTCTAGTCCTCTTACGAGGGGCTGCTGCAGTCACTGGTATCAGCCTTACATCTGTGTGATGTATAGTACAGAGTACCAGATTTCGCACGTAACATCTCTCAATGACAAAGGGGGCTACATGGGAACGATTCCAATCGTGGAGCTAGTTTCTACAAATGGACAGTGCGTAATTCGATTCTGGACACCATACAAAGTACTACGTTCTCCGATGAAACCGAGTTCACAAATCGTAGAACTGTCATAATATGCGTTACTGGAGCACAAAAAATCCTAGGTGGGTACGTACTGTCTATCGTAAATGGAGGTGGTCCATTAATGTGTGCGCTGGAATCCTTGGTGATTGAATAATAGATCCATACTACAACTTTACAGTTACAGTGACAGGTAAGATGGATTGAGCTTTTATCGTAAACAGTTTAGGTGCTCTCATTGAAAATGTCTGTCTAGACATTAGAGGCCGTATGAAGATGCAGCACGACGGTCACTAAGTCCATTCTGCGCATGCTGTTCTGAACGAACTGAACAAAAGATTCCGTGGAAGATGACTAGAATGTCGTTGTCCTCAGGAATGGAGCACCCAATTGTCAGACTTAACACAAGTAAATGTCTTTTTGTTTCCATATCTAAAGAATAGTTTTTATGTCAGAACTCCAGATGACTTCAGTCGACGCATTGAGGAAGCCTGTCGCTCTGTGACAGTGGTGACATTACATCTATTCCTCGCTTGGTTTAGAAGGCGCATTGGGTTGTGTGTTCAGGAAAGTGAGCACACATTTGAATACCTCACTTGAATCAACATTCCGTCACCATAACGTCCATCTGCAGTTAATTTGTTTGAGAAAAAACAATGTCGTTCTTTTGTCTTATTGCGAGTCTCAAACAATCAGAGACAGACTTATAGACAGACTCCGACTCATTTTTATGTCTGGGTATAATGAACCACACTTATCTTTTATTCCTTTTAGATATGTTAATTGTAATTCTGTCAGAGACAGCAAAGGACTTGGAAGAGCAGTTGAACGGAATGGATAGTGTCTAGAAAGGAGGATATAAGATGAACATCAGCAAAAGCAAAACGAGGATAATGGAATGTAGTCGAATTAAGTCGACTGATGCTGAGGGAATTAGATTAGGAAATGAGACGCTTAAAGTAGTAGATGAGTTTTGCTATTTGGGGAGCAAAATAACTGATGATGGTCGAAATAGAGAGGTTATTAAAATGTAGACTGGCAATGGCAAGGAAAGCGTTTCTGAAGAAGAGAAATTTGTTAACATCGAGTATAGATTTAAGTGGCAGGAAGTCGTTTCTGAAAGTATTTGTATGGAGTGTAGCCATGTATGGAAGTGAAACGTGGACGATAAATAGTTTGGACAAGAAGAGAAGAGAAGCTTTCGAAATGTGGTGCTACAGAAGAATGCTGAAGGTTAGATGGGTAGATCACATAACTAATGAGGAGGCATTGAAAAGAATTGGGAAGAAGTGGAGTTTGTGGCACAACTTGACCAATTTAGTATTGGAGGGCATCGTGGAGGGTAAAAATCGTAGAGGGAGACCAAGAGATGAATACACTAAGCAGATTCAGAAGGATGTAGGTTGCAGTAGGTACTGGGAGATGAAGAAGCTTGCACAGGATAGATCAGCATGGAGAGCTGCTTCAAACCAGTCTCAGGACTGAAGACCACAAAAACAACAACGGATATATTGAAAGCTAGTTTGTGAATACGTGGTCGATTATCCACAAGAAATAATAGTCGAACTGGAAATATCAATAGGACCACTCAGTACAGTTGACACTAATAAATGATATGCAGAAAAAAACAAAAACAAAAAGAGGAATTGGGGGAGGTATGGTATCTAGTCACAACATGATCGCTAGCTATCCCACGTGCCCCGCTCCAGCGCTTGACAGAGATGAATCAAGGTGATGTTTGTTTACATTTCATACTAAGTAGCGACTGCTTTACATTTGAGGTGCTACAGGTAATGTGTTTACTTTCGGTAAAGTAAGGAAGGACTTATTACGAGACTGTTGCTTATGCTTCTGATAACTATTCGGTGTTTTAGTTTTTCCTCTGTGCTGTGCCCTGCTACCAGTGCCTGTGAGTGTGAGTTCTCCGGGCATAGTGTCGCCGTACGTGTGTAATTCAATCAACCGCCGCCTCGTATGATCGCGGGACGGCGACTAGGGGCCGCCTGTAGGAACTGTGCTCACTGCACGGTCTCCGCCGCGCCGCCTACCGGTGACAGCGCTCACTCACTCTCTCCATGTTCTCCTCTATAAATACGTGGTACCTGTTCTTTCTCTCGGTGGGAGTGTGGATCGGCCGTGAGACGTGCGTGATAGACCGCGCACTTGAGACAACACTGCGTCCAGGGGCGCAGCGGTTAACGCACCTGTCTAATTAGGAGATCCCGGGTTCGAAGCCAGGTCCGGTACAAATTTTCACTTGTCGGCGCTAATTCCGCGTAAAGTCCTAAGGCAGATGAAATCCTTAATGCTTTCCTTCTCCTTTTCTTCCTCTCCCCTTCCACCTTCAGTTTACACATCTTTTTGTTTGTACTGCACACATCATTTGTTCTGTATATCACCTATGTTGCATTTTCTGTAAGATTCTTTTGTTTTGTTATGTTTGGAGTCACGAGAGGCTTATTTCCGTTATTGTCCATAGGCTTATGAATAAAGTCATACTTATGTTACTTGGAACGGTTTCGTGAATTACTTGATTACTGTGGCCGGCCACTGTGGCCGAGCGGTTTTAGGAGCTTCAGTCTGGAACCGCGCTACTGCTACGGTCGCAGGTTCGAATCCTGTCTAGGGCATGGATGTGTGTGATATCCTTAGGTTAGTTAAGTTTAAGTAGTTCTAAGTCTAGGGGACTGATGACCTGAGATGTTAAGTCCCATTGTGCTTAGAGCCATTTGAACCATTTTCAACTTGATTACTACAAGAAGGGGACAAGTTTGGAGCAGTGTACAGTTTTTAGGTGCGGTTTCATCAGTTCAGTCATTATGGACGCCGTAATACCACCATAACTGAACAGCTTGCTTCTACAGTAACCACTCTGTCGGCTTCCATTAACGGACAGGGTAGCGTCCCACCCGTCTGTCCACCTATTTATCCTCCATATGATTATTCAGCCTAGAATTGGGAAGCTTAGGAAAAAGACCGAGCATTGTTTGGCTATTATTCAGCCTAGAATTGGGAAGCTTAGGAAAAAGACCGAGCATTGTTTGGCTTTCGGTGTGGTAGACTCAAATTTGTGCAAAGCCTTATTTCTCTCGCCGATTCCACCTACGTTGTACCAATTACTCGGCTTGCCACATTACAAGCCAGAAGTGGAAACTCTTACTTTTGATCATATGTGCAGTTTATTGTCCAACTACCATCGCAAACGAACGCATGTCATAGCGGCGTGTATTGAATTCTACCACTGCCGAAAGAAACCAACGCAGTCACACAGGACCTGGGCAGCCGAACTTCGCGGCCTTAGCCGTAAGTATCAATCTGTTACTGATGCCTTAATGACTCTTGTTTAGAGCCTGTGGCGCACAACGTAATTATCTGTTTAGCTCCGGATAAGGAAGGGCTCCAGAAGACTTTATTCTGCAAAAAACTCCCCATTGGCATAAGTTTTGCAAATGGTGCAATCTTTTAAAGTTTCTCGGGCAGCAGGTGACTAAACTGAAACGTGGAGCGAGATGGCGGTAGTGTCACAAGATGTGCCCACTAGGACGATAGTTTTCTCGAGAAGGAGGCTCTGATGGCGATAAATATGTGGCCCAGTGCCGAGTCGACCAAGGCCGGCTGCGATCGCCACAGCGCCAACGTCAGCCGTCTCTCTTTCCATCCCGTCCTTTCTCTTTTGTCCGGGAGGAAAGTTCCGCGTACGCTAACTTGACCTGGATGGACGCATTTAAGGGCTTTGGATTTTCTATTACCGACGCAGTTAACCTTGTGCCTCACACCGTATTATCAACCATGTGAGGGATTTTCGGACTTATTTTCGGAAGGTACAGGGTGTGCACATATTTCTTCGAAATCCACGGATCGATCTCGTTTTTGTCGTGTGCGTCCTCTTCTTGTCGCCCTGAAAGATCAGCTGAAAGCACAACTGGACAGATTTCAATCTGTAGGGGTGGTGCAACCTGTTATGCTTAGTGAATGGTCGTCTCCACTGGTTGTAGTTAGGAAGCTATTGGAGATGTTTCGCCTCTGTGGCGACTTCAGTACTACTGTCAACACGCCGCGCGGAGTGGTCTCGCGCTTAGAGGCGCCATGTCACGGATTGCGCGGCCCCTCCCGCCGGAGGTTCGAGTCCTCCGTCGGGCATGGGTGTGGGTGCGTGTGCGTGTGCGTGTGCGTGTGTGTGTATCTTACCGTAAGTTGGTTTAAGTAGTGTGTACGTCTAGGGACCGATGACCTCAGCAGTTTGGTTCCTTAGGAATTCACAATCGTTACTGTCAACGCGCACTCGATCGTGCATACATATCCTCTCGCACTCCAGGAGGAACTCTTGGAGAAAATATTGGGTGGCCAGTACTATCAATATCTGCACCTTCCTTTTGGTGTGGCTAGCGACACTGCTATTTCCCACCGAATTTTAGTGCAATTGTCCCAAGTTGCATTAATTATCTGGATGATATTGTTGTCACAGGCTCTTCCACAGCCGATCACTTGTAAAATTTGGGCACTTTTTTTTCTGTCTTACACTCCGCGGTCTTACGGTATAACCTCGCGAAATTTCAGTTTTTCAACCTTCTATTGTTTGTTTGGGGTTCGAGATCTCGTGGGATGGGATCCGCCCTCTGCCAGACCACATCTCTGTTGTTACGTCTCACCCCTCGTCCCAGAAGGAAAAAAAATGGCTCTGAGCACTATGGGACTTAACTTCTGAGGTCATCAGTCCCCTAGAACTTAGAACTACTTAAACCTAACTAAACTAAGGACGTCACACACATCCATGCCCGAGGCAGGAATCGAACCTGCGACCGTAGCGGTCGCGCGGTTCCAGACAGTAGCGCCTAGAACCGCTTGGCGACCCCGGCCGGCGTCCCAGAAGGAGCTTCAGGCTTTAAGGGGAAAATAGACTACTACCATCAACTCCTGCTGGAGAGTGAATTGCGAACATGCTTTTCAGATCTTGAAAAGTCAACTACTCTTGGCCATTGTTATCTACCTTCGCTCCAGACAAGCATATAGTTTTGGCGACTGACATCTCACTGTACAGCTTCGGCACGGTCCTAGTGCTTAAACTACGTGTTGCTTTTGCCTCTACGTCTCTCATTCCGGCCCAGCAGCGTTACTCTTAGTTGGAGAAAGAGGCTGTTGCCATTGTCATGCTCTCCAGAAATTTCATGGCTTTTTTTTCTTTTTTTTTATGGCTCCAAGTTTCACCTTGTTACTGACCATAAACCGTTGGTTTCCTTGTTTAACCCTCACAATTCCTTACCTGACAGGGCAGCACGCCGCCTGTATCTCTGGACACTGTTCCTGCCTCGCTAAAATTGCGAAATCCATTTCTATCTACGTATAAAACTGGCAATTGGGGCGCCTTGTTCCGCCTTCCTGTGGATCCTCATCCTGACTTTGATCGTGAAGAACTGCTTCGCTTTCATTTGGATACTGAAACGCAAGCCGCGGTCGTGGATTTCCCAATTACGAACTTGCGCATAGCAGTGGCCATTGCCATCGATCCTGTTCTCCACCAGGTGGTTCAGTTTGTTGAATGTGGCTGGCCAGATAAACCTCCAGGTCGGGGTTGGGACCCTATTACGCAGCTCTTTTTCCCAACAGTATCGAGTCTATTTTTGTCGGTGTCTTTCCGTTGTTCATGGAAGACTTCTCTTACAGAGTAGTCATTCCCGCTGCGTTACTGCGCGAGCTCCTACGCCTTCTCCACAAGGGCCAGTGGTGAGTTTCGTGCACTAACAGCTAGGAGGCATGTTTTTTGACCAGGGACTGATGGCGAATTTATTCACTTTGTCGTGGCTTTTGATAAGTGTGCCTGACAACAGGCAGCTCCCAGAGCCTCTGTCCCCATGGCCCACTCCACGCCAGGCATGGGAACGCATTCGTGTAGACTTTGCGGTTCCGTCCTTGCATTTCTATTGATTCTTGGCTGTGGACGCATTATCTCGGTTTCCTTACATTCGCTGCTGTGCATCGACGTTGGCTGAGATCACAATCCATATACTTTTTTTTTATCAAGGATTTGCGTTGACCTGAGTTTCTGATAATGGATCCTTGTTCGTATCTCACACCTTTCTACACTCCTGGAAATTGAAATAAGAACACCGTGAATTCATTGTCCCAGGAAGGGGAAACTTTATTGACACATTCCTGGGGTCAGATACATCACATGATCACACTGACAGAACCACAGGCACATAGACACAGGCAACAGAGCATGCACAATGTCGGCACTAGTACAGTGTATATCCACCTTTCGCAGCAATGCAGGCTGCTATTCTCCCATGGAGACGATCGTAGAGATGCTGGATGTAGTCCTGTGGAACGGCTTGCCATGCCATTTCCACCTGGCGCCTCAGTTGGACCAGCGTTCGTGCTGGACGTGCGGACCGCGTGAGACGACGCTTCATCCAGTCCCAAACATGCTCAATGGGGGACAGATCCGGAGATCTTGCTGGCCAGGGTAGTTGACGTACACCTTCTAGAGCACGTTGGGTGGCACGGGATACATGCGGACGTGCATTGTCCTGTTGGAACAACAAGTTCCCTTGCCGGTCTAGGAATGGTAGAACGATGGGTTCGATGACGGTTTGGATGTACCGTGCACTATTCAGTGTCCCCTCGACGATCATCAGTGGTGTACGGCCAGTGTAGGAGATCGCTCCCCACACCATGATGCCGGGTGTTGGCCCTGTGTGCCTCGTTCGTATGCAGTCCTGATTGTGGCGCTCACCTGCACGGCGCCAAACACGCATACGACCATCATTGGCACCAAGGCAGAAGCGACTCTCATCGCTGAAGACGACACGTCTCCATTCGTCCCTCCATTCACGCCTGTCGCGACACCACTGGAGGCGGGCTGCACGATGTTGGGGCGTGAGCGGAAGACGGCCTAACGGTGTGCGGGACCGTAGCCCAGCTTCATGGAGACGGTTGCGAATGGTCCTAGCCGATACCCCAGGAGCAACAGTGTCCCTAATTTGCTGGGAAGTGGCGGTGCGGTCCCCTACGGCACTGCGTAGGATCCTACGGTCTTGGCGTGCATCCGTGCGTCGCTGCGGTCCGGTCCCAGGTCGACGGGCACGTGCACCTTCCGCCGACCACTGGCGACAACATCGATGTACTGTGGAGACCTCACGCCCCACGTGTTGAGCAATTCGGCGGTACGTCCACCCGGCCTTCCGCATGCCCACTATACGCCCTCGCTCAAAGTCCGTCAACTGCACATACGGTTCACGTCCACGCTGTCGCGGCATGCTACCAGTGTTAAAGACTGCGATGGAGCTCCGTATGCCACGGCAAACTGGCTGACACTACGGCGGCGGTGCACAAATGCTGCGCAGCTAGCGCCATTGGACGGCCAACACCGCGGTTCCTGGTGTGTCCGCTGTGCCGTGCGTGTGATCATTGCTTGTACAGCCCTCTCGCAGTGACCGGAGCAAGTATGGTGGGTCTGACACACCGATACCATGTGTTCTTTTTTCCATTTCCAGGAGTGTATTATTTTCTTCGCATCATTACATTCGTCATGTTACGGCACTGCCATTCCACCATCAGTCTAATTGCGACGAGGATTAACTAGTGTGTATGTTCAAGTCCCAAATGAAAGAGTTTGTTGTGCATGCTTCTCCAGTTCCCGAGCACCCATCGCTTCACGCCGGTGGGGTAGCGGAGCCCAGCTTAGTTGTTTCACAGCCGTCAGCCATGCATGCTCCTCCAGCTGCGGCAGCCCGGGCCGTTCCTGCCGTGGGCGGGATCGTCTGGCCACTTCGTGGCGAGATTGCCGGAGAGGGCGTGAGGGTTTGGTCGCCGGCCAAAATTGATATTGGCCACCGTTGTCCGCAACTGACGCCTCCGTCTTTGTGACGTCTGTATGTCTGACGGCCTGGTGGCACGCCACTTTGATCAGTTGAACTCCCACTCGCCCCCGAGAGCCACTGGCTCGTTGGTGTGGCCCCTGTCGCCACAGCCCGCCCCACCGTCCTGCGCCTCGAACCCATCGTCACCTGCTGTGGAGGCGCCCCCTTCCCATTGGCTGCCAACTCCACGTGCGGCGCCCTGGCGTTTCAGCTTCCTGGCGCCAGGCAGCAGGCACCGGTCTGGTTCTGGCCTCAGGTCCATTGCTGTAGCCTGATGTTCTGGTTGGGCTGCCTCCATCGCGTCCCTCGCCATCATCGCCTCAACCACCATCGCCAGTGGATGCAGCCCCATCGCCTCTGCACTGGGACCTGCATGATGATGACGATGTAGAGATGGCGACGGCACCCTCCTACTTGGTGCTGTCGTTGGGCTCACCACCTACTGGCGTACCAGTGTCACCACGTGTTACGGCCCTACACTCCAGTGACAACCAGGCACACCGTCCCGCCCCCATCGACGGCACCGGCTGCTGCCACTCTGAATCCCATGGATGTGCCTCTAGCCTGGCGGTAGGCGTCTCCTCCTTCGCCTGGGCGCCGCCCTCTTCGCAAGAGGGAGAGGTGTTATCTATCCTGCTACTAGAGTGTGTGAGTGTGAGTGCGAGTGCGCCGAGCGCAGTGTCAGCACACGTGTGTACTTAAATCAACGGCGAACTCTGTGCACAGGGCACACACAGTCTCTGCCGCACAGTCTGCAGGAGACTGGCGCCTATGTAACTGATGAACAGCGCTGATTCATTGTCACTATATTCTTGTAGTTTGTACCGTTCACATCAATTGTTGTGCGAATCGCTAATGTTCCACTTTCTTTACAACTATTTTGTCTTGTTACCTGTGGAGTCACGAGATGCTCATTTCTGTTATAATTCAGAAGTTTATGAATAAAGCCATATTTTACTAGGTTACTATACTTTTTCGTCTTTTCTATTCATTTACTTAATTCCTTGGCTGTTTTATTTGAAATTAATTTTTTCCGCCTGAAACATGGGACTGAGGGAAGACAGGAAAAGGTGTGGACGGGGCCTAATCAGTGACCATTGGTTGCACAATAAACACGTACACTTTATTTAAAGAAATAATTTATTAAAAAAAATCATTTTTTAACAAAACTGACTGTAACACAAGTTACACTGACCGCTGAAGGCCTTATTAGGAAGAATTCAAATTATTTGTCGCCTGAAGGCCACAAGCAACAGGAACACTGTAAATAAAATATTATTTTTAAACAACTGACACAATCAGACCAAATAAAGACTGGAGTGATCCTCAGACAGTGCTCCAAGGATCGACCTGAGAAGAGTCCCTGCAGCTGCGTAAGCGGTGAGACAGGCAGCCAAGAGTTATGCTCACTTAACAGGATGGCAACTCAAACTAGGGACAGCTTAAATGCCAACCAGCACACTCGCAAAATCCAGCTAAGATGTGATAACCAATACCACGATAGAATAACAGTTTACATCGTCAGTGACAAGCATTTAATTACACAAGTTCGCTCCACCAAATCCTAGTATGCAGACAGGGTTAAGACCAAACTGCCTATTCAAAATCTGACTAGATGCACATGGAACCGCAAAAGCCAATTCCACAAACAACTCAAACAATGCTAAAAGTCACCATACAGCAACAAGACGAATTGCACGTAGACATGTACACTAAGAACACAGAAATGGTCGAAATACCAGATATACGTCGTCCACTGAGACGACCGACCGAACGACCAACCATCGGTCGTTGCCAATCTAGTCACGCGAGGGAAACGTCAGAGTCTGAAACCGCTTGATGGTATGAGGTCACTTCGACAGAAGGAATCACACACAAGTGAAAGCTGCACTACTCAACTATAACGATCCATTCAACTTAAACTCGCTGAATCTGGACCTCGAAGTGGTCGTGCACTCTCGCAACCACATCCTTCCATCGGGCAGTGCATATACCGCCAGCTCCCTCGCCGAGTACTGGCGTTGTTGAGGAGTGGGATAGGCGAAAGTCCTGCCACCTACAACCACCATTCGGTTTCGGTACTGGGATTAAGATGCCGTCGGTGAATTCTGTCGGAACAGTGAAATCAGGGGGGACCAGTTCTTGACGCATTTGGAGTCACTTGTCGTCCATAAGAATCCCAGGGGTAAACCGTCCGGACCGATCAGTGCTCTACGTGCCAAGGCCAATTGCAGCTCGTCGGATGTGATGGGCAACAGTAGGATATCATCGGGTTCCACATCCCTAGGGGCGGGAAATGGATCTTCCATATCCAAGGTCCCATAGTGCCGGGCGCACGTGTCCGCTCTGTCTATTTGGGTCACTGCCTGGCCGCACGCCTTCATGTTTATCGTTGTAATAAGCTGAAGTTTGCGGTGGCGTCTCTCGTCCACAATGTGATAGACTGGTGCCGCTTCGTCGAGGATGCAGTCTTGAGCTCTCGCACGGATGCGGGACACCTTCTAGCTGCTCTGCCCTGAAGCGTGGTAGACGAACTTTGATGTATTGTACGGACATCTGACGTTCGGGAGACGGCGGCTGCATCGGCAGTTTACGTAACGCTGTATAGTAAAATTCCGATGTCGCCCTTTGCCAGGTCGATCTGTCACGTCCGTAAGCCATTGGGGGATCCGGAGTGCAGGTTTGACACATCCCAGCCACCACAGTAACTTGTAAGCAGACATGGGCAGGCGTCTTAGACCAAGGCCCCACGTGTTAGTAACTGCATGTCGACTTTCTTCCTCGTGAAGGAGGGTGACGCTTAGCGTCCGTCGGCCTCTGCTGCGTCTAGTGAGTTGTCGGGGTAAGGTGATAGTACGGGTTGGTCCGTGACGACCGTCGGCCAGATTTCTTCTTCACAGGTCGCTGTGCGGAGCCAACGCGAGACATATATCCGGTCCAGACGACTAGCTGCCTGGCTGGTAACGTGCGTATCTCCGCGCTGGTTCCCATGATGTAACAGTCTTGTGTCGTGGAGCACGAGGTCACGTACCAGTGCATGTAGAGCTGGGCATGGGACGCAATGTGGTATATGGTCCACGAGTGGCAGAACACTGTTAAAGTCGCCACCCACTGTGTAATGGTTCATATGTCCTTGCAAAAGTCGGGCGACATCCTCCAAACAGAAGACGTACTTATCACAACGGTGTGAGGTATTGCAGGGTGCGTAGACGTTAACGAGGCGGACTGTGAGTGCGATGTCTCGCGCGTTCGGCAGGTATGTCGAGGCCTTTGTTTCCATGCCATCCCCAAGAAGGATGGCCGTCCTTCCTGCGCATCACCACGTGGTAGGCTGTAGGTCGTGCACCCATAAAGGTCTAAACACAGCTCTGGACGGACCTCCTGGAGAAGGGCAATGTCCAAGTCTGCCGGCCGGCCGCGGTGGTCTAGTGGTTCTAGGCGCGCAGTCCGGAACCGCGGGACTGCTACGGTCGCAGGTTCGAATCCTGCCTCGGGCATGGATGTGTGTGATGTCCTTAGGTTAGTTAGGTTTAAGTAGTTCTAAGTTCTAGGGGACTGATGACCACAGAAGTTAAGTCCCATAGTGCTCAGAGCCATTATGAACCAAGTCTGCCGCTCTGATCATGTAGTGTAACATGTGACAGTGGAGTGGACAACATTGACATTGACTCTTTCCACACGCTAGGATTGAGACATACCAAGTGGTGGAAGCAATGCACGGGTGCAAGTCCATGGTGAGGTAGTACACGACACAGCCGTCCGGCCACATGACGTGCATTACTGTGCCTTGTGATCCCCTGATCAGGCTCAGTGTCATCCATGGGCACCGGAGAAGTTATCGATCTATGCTGCGCATCATCTGCCTCCATGTCGTCTGCTCAATCACCAAGAGAGGATCGGGAGGTCAGTGGTAGCTGGGCCGTTTCCAGGGCCACCAGTTGGGGGCGAGTGTTCCATACCGTTGGGCGCCTTCTGGTGAATGGGGCCGCTGGAATCCATTGAAACTGTAGACGCTGCAACAGAGTCGTTGTCTTCCAAAGGCTCACATCCCTATCCCGTTCTTCAGCTGACAATTGTCTCTTCTTGAACGGCTTGGGTGATTTTTGTTTGCGGGTCCGAGACTGGAGGGCGGGCTCTCGACGCGGTTATCGGGAATCCCTGTGTCGGATCCCGACAGTGACGACAGCTGGGTGCCCCCGATACCGTGATGGGCAGAGGTTGCAGCAACCTCTGCACCGTTTGGCCGCGATGGCGTCGTCGTCACCGTCGGTGCCGACTCTACAATGAAACTTGCAGCGGATGTAAGGTGGTATCTGGTTTTGATCATCCGTCACATCCTGTCGTGCCGCCCCCACATACGTTAGCGGGAGAGAGACCATCGTGGATCGCTGGGGAAGTTCATCGCGGGGCACCTGAACGAGGCGGCGCTACAGACACTCAGTTCGGACATGCTCTCCTAGCCGCAGCCCGAGCAGGTCCTCGGCTGGCCATCATATATAAAAATTGCGCAGAAGCCGCTAATATGACGGAACGTACTTCTTAAGTTCCATGCGCGTTTGGCGTACTCGGTTAAGTACATGGTACGTTTCAAATCTATTCCATTTCTCCTCTGTGTGGCTCAAAACTGTGCCTTATGGCCGCAGCGCGTGAACGACAAGGTTGGCGGGAACTTCGAACAACAATTCAAAGATGCGCACGGTGCGCACCTCCATACCAGCATGGTCAACTGCTACTACGCTCACATTACCGTCAGCGTGGCAGAAGAGGAATTCGTTCGTAGAGCGCTGGAGGAGTCTGTCACAGACCGCTTCGTCAGTCAGTTTGAGGTACACTGTACTGGATACAATAGACAAATGGATGCTTATCAGTTCTTGCAGTTCTATGTGCATGACGTCTCGAAGAATGCTTTCTGTTTCATGGCCTTCGGTCTCGTGTACGATGCGTTGAACGGCTTGTTATATGACAGTACAACGACGCACCACCGCACGACGCGCGGTATCACGGCTGTGAGCCGACTGTCCCTAGACCACGGGTGGGTCTACACAGTTTCACGCTTAGCACAGATTTCTCATTTGAACTGCCTTGTACAATGCCATTAACAATTCTGACCACTGTCCAAGACTGATTATCCACACTGATGTGATGAGAAACGTAAACAAACATGAATAGCTCGTACTGTCAGCCTGATTTCAATACGGCACTAGCCCTGTGAATACAATGTATATCTAGACTCTCATACGAAATTTGATGTTCGTAGATTTAATCTGCAAGCGATCTCAGTTTCGAAAAAATTTTGATAACGCAGCAACAATTCCGGAACTGTTGCCCACAACAGCTCTTGGGGTGTTTAGACACCGTGAACACGATCCTTTGATCAAAATGAAAGGTTACCATAAAGTGCTAAAAGTTGATCTCGCTGCTCGGTTGCGGCGCCCGAACGCTTCTAGTTAATTGCCAAATAGACCTCACGTCCCCACAGAATCCACGTTTCGGTTTATGCTCTTGAGACTAATTTACATACCTTTCTCCAGTGACACGGGCTGAGATGGTAGTCGGAACTTTGAACACACGCCGCAGCAGCTGCGGGATTCTCGCTCCGCTGGAGGTGAACTTGATAATGAGGCGAGTTCCAGAACTTGGCACACAGGCCGGGAACTCGCGATAAAACATGCAGACACGTTAATCGGAAATTGTGTCGCAGAATCGGCTTCCCCATCAGCGCCCGGCTTTTCAAGAAGCCGCGAGATACTCCGTCAGGTGATCCGAAACGTCTCTCTCCGTGTTTGGCGCTTCGCTGCTGTTCGGAGCGAAATATGAAATGATTGAGAGAATTTAAGAGGAATACGTTTTTCAGTAGTTTCACACCGCTAATCACATAGCCTAATAATTATCCGCTGCCTCCAATAAACATTTTCATTATGATAATATTTAAGTCAGCTCACTAGATATGTACTCCACTTATTGCAACTCTTAACTTTTTACAATATGAAACACATTCCTTGCAATAAATTTGTCTCCACGAACACATGGACGGAACACGTGTCCTTCTTCATATGTAATCATCTGTTATATACACTGCTCGAAAAAAATTAGAGCACCTGGAAACACGTTATTTAGATCCTATAATGGAATACGGCACATGGGTGATAGTAAATGTACTGATAGTGGTATCAACGTCGCCCGCAAACAGAAAACGTGTCTGCCATCTGTGCATACCATTCATTAGGGAATCCTCACAGCACGATGGATCAGTGTGGAGCAGACGTGTGAAATAAGCAGACAATGGAAATGCAAATGAGCGTTTGGCGTCATTGGCCGGGAGGCCCCTTGCGGGGCAGGTCCGGCTGCCTTGGTGCAGGTCTTATTACACTCGACGCCACATTGGGAGAACCTGCGCGCCGGATGGAGATGAAATGATGAAGACAGCACAACACCCAGTCCCTGAGAGCAGAAAATCCCCGACCCAGCCCGGAATCGAAACCGAGCCCGTAGGACGGCAATCCGTCATGCTGACTACTCAGCTATCGGGGCGGACAAGCAGACAATCATGCCATGGAGAAGCTCTCCTGCTTCCTATAGACAACTGATAGAGTTTGAAATAGTCAAATTATGCCTTTCCGATTATGTCGCTGTGGTGTAGAGAGACATTGCGTATTTATTCTTGTCGTGGCTTGTAGTGATTGACGGAAACACTGAGGGCAAAACGGTACCTCACGAACATCCGTTGTGCATTTGTGTTACCTGTCATGCGACACTACACGGGTGTCACTTATCGACAGGACAGTGCTTGTAGGCATAGGCATGTACCGCTGTGGACTGTCTACGTGTTGCTGAGGTACTCGCGTGGGCAGTGAGATCCACAGATCTGTCCACAGTAGAACGTGTGAGACCAGCTGAGACATCAGCACCATCCCACTGCCAGTTTCCGGGATATTAAGGACCAGTTACAACAGTTTTAGGTCAGGAGATGATACAAAGTTCTATTACACTCTTCCAAACCTAAGTAGTGCATATGTCCAAGCAGGAGGGGCTGCAACGTTTTAGTGATAGGAGGTGTCATACTGGCAAGTTCTTGGTAAATATGCCTCGACTTTGTAATCACATGAATCACGATACACACTCTCCCAATCCGTGAAGTTTACTCCTCCTCCTGCGTGCTTCACTATTTTTGTCAGGCAATGTGTATAATGTTATGCAGGTACAATACGCACTGTGTAATCCTCACACAGGAGCGTAATAAAACTGAACCATGTCTGAAGCAGTGTAAAAATGTACAGAAAACAGGGACAGATGCTCGACCATCACGGCAGTCAAAGGACGAAATGCAGTAAATCAGCACTAAAATATCGCCGAAAAATATTGACAAATCAACAGACCTTCATTAAAAAAAATGGTTCAAATGGCTCTGAGCACTATGGGACTCAACTGCTGAGGTCATTAGTCTCCTAGAACTTACAACTAGTTAAACCTAACTAACCTAAGGACATCACAAACATCCATGCCCGAGGCAGGATTCGAACCTGCGACCGTAGCGGTCTCGCGGTTCCAGACTGCAGCGCCTTTAACCGCACGGCCATTTCAGCTGGCAGACCTTCATTCAAAGAATAATTATACAGCGTATAATTTGCGTAGGTAGGGAGCCATACAAACAAAAGCTAATTTATTTAAAAGCATTCTTAGCAATGGAAACATTATTAAAGTCTCAAGGATAAATGTTTCGTTCTAAAGAACAGAAAACGCTGTTTTTAAACTTCCAGGTAGGTTAAAACTGTGCGCTGGAAAGGAGCTGGAATCCCGAAGGTTTCCTAACACAGGCAATCCCGTTAGTGATGACAAAGGTACCCAAGCACGAAGTGTTTTTGGCTCGCTGGCTGAGTATTTGGCAGCAGACTATCGATCTGAGGATCTGAATTTTGACTTCTGGTCAGTCCTAGGGTTTTTATTGTTGTCCTTTCAAATTTTACACCTTTTCGGAAGAACTGGTGCAATGGTTCGCCAATCTGACGAAATCTTTAATGAATTTCCTATAAAACTTGCATAAGGATAGAAATAAATGAAGTTTTTTGGGTTTTTTATAGTGTTACAGTGTCACGACCTTCTGAAATTAATCGGGGATACGTTTTTACACCTCCTTCACTAGTTACATGGCCAAGGTATTCCACTTTTGTTTATGTAAAATGGCATGTATAGACACTGAGTGTTAGATATGCTGTTCATAATCTGGTAAACACTTTTTTCAAATGACGTATTCTTTCATGTCTCTGGAAAACACAATGAAGTCGTCCAGGTGAACTATACATTTTTTTTAGGTTTCAATCTGTGAGTTACACCACCCAACTATCCCTGGAATGTAACTGCTACACTTTTAAGTCAAAATGACATTCTTCAGTACTGTTTTAATGTCCTGAAGGTGCTGTGAAGGCAACTTTCAGTCTTGGGGAACTACTGCTAGTTGGTGATGCCCACTTCTTAGGTCCATTGCTCCACAGTACCTACACTGACCCACATTGTCCAATCACTTTATAATGTTGGGAACGGGATATGGATCAGTGACAGTTTTGGTGTTCAAGTATCCGTGATCGCAACGTAATCTGTACTTGTTCATACTATTCGGCGACTTCTTTGGAACGATGACGACGTTTGCACGCCATGGGCTATCACTACGCTTGGTTCAAATGGCTCTAAGCACTATGGGACTTAACATCTGAGGTCATCAGTCCCCTAGACTTAGAACTACTTAAACACATATTAAACTAAGTACATCACACACATTCATGCCCGAGGCAGGATTCGAACCTGCGACCGAAGCAGCAGCGCGGTTCCGGACTGAAGCTCAAAGAATCGCTCGGACACAGCGGCCGGCTATCACTATGCTCTATAATTCTATCTGAGAGTTTCTGCTCAATAAATTCGTCCATTAATAGTTGTAAACGCTTGGAAACATACTATGCTTTCCTATAGACTTGAGTATTGTTTTCTGTGGTTAAATGATGCTGTGTAACAGTCATCGCTGTTAAGGGACTGTTTGTGTTAAACAAACCGTAGAAGCAAAGCTTTTATTTCATTGCAAGTGATTTACGCAGATGCACTAACGGTTTGTCTATGGCCCTGATTATGACTGTCGATATGTCTAAAAATATTGGAAATCAGATATACTGATATTTACAAAAATATCATTATCGGTTGGAAAAACATCGACGTACCGACCTGAAAAAACATCAGCTGCCGGTTCTAGAGCTGTATATTAAAGTACTCATTTATTATTAGATATTTTCTACATCAACAAGCTAGCAGTCTGCCTACCCCCCTTAGAACAAGAAGTGAAAGAAAATGATACACGTCCACGCTTGGTGGCAGTCACTTTGCCAACAGTGGTAACTACACGTAAGTGGCACAATAAATGGTGTCCGATGGGTTAGTCGTTTGACCACATATCCGATTTGTCTGGAACACTTCATTTCGACTTCCATGTTTTTTTCATTTGTGCCAACCCCAGCGACCTAACAGTTGTAGTGTCAAAACTGATGAAGCTAAACGTTGTAGTTTATGTTGTAAGCGCCGAGCTTTTCCTCTCACACGTCTCCGTCCACCGCAAACCAGTCTTGTCATTTAGACTTTTGTTCATCATTTTCAACAACTGTTTTTGAAGAATGTCGATGAGAAGCAATAGTAAGCTAGTTGTCTTGAAAATTATTTTTAAAGCACATTGCGTGCTGTTTCTTCACATTGGAAATCTTGTTATTCTATTCACACCACCACCCCCTAGAGCAATTTTGTGCCACTTATATTTGCTCCACACAGTCAAAGAGAAAGACTGGACGTGATGAAAGCTCAGAAAGGAGTAAGACTGCTCCACACAGTGAAAGTAAAATTAGGTTCTACTGCAGTTTCAACAGAACAACTTCGGATATTTAGGGAAAATTGTGAAAATATACATTATAAAATAAAAATATCTGCGCTTGACATTGCTGTTTTGATATCGATATATCGTCGGAAAAAAATAAAACCGATATATATCGATATCTTTGTTAAAACATTGATATAACTAAGGTTTTATCTGACTTTTCGTACTTTGTAGATACTCTACAACACACGTAACATCGTGGTGTGCATTGGTACCTACAGGGTACCTTTCCTGTACGTGGTAGTACGTAATCGAGGAGACCAAACTTTACCTCATGTGTTCGTAGTTCGGTTTGTAAAACTTTCATGATTATTGTACCTTGTGAAATTCCCTTGCTTGCAGTTCCACTGAGTTCGAACGTATACCGCAAAAGAACGCCTATGGCATGATGTTTGTCCATGAATCACAGAATAGCTTTCACCAACTTTTGACAACGCTTCTATGTATTCCCGAAACTCTTCAGCTGAATTCGGGCAGTGTTGTCCATAATGGCTTTTCGTCGTTGTCACCCACTCCATGTAACCTGTATCGTTGACACCTAACTCATTTCGTGCCTAAGAGATCCAGACTAACGTTTGCACCTGCATCTACTAAAACTGTAATTTCCTTGCCCCCCCCCCCCCCCCCCCCTACTACTCTTAAAAGGCAGCATTCGTCCCTGTGTACATTTAGATAGTGTTCCGTTCTACTGGTAGATGCCTTACGATAGGCAATACATTCCCGCTTATGTGTCTTTCCTTGTAATGTTTTCTTTTTTTCTTATTTCTGCAGTACCGCGCCCTATGGTTCACTTTTTTGTGGCGGCGTTCGTAGCGACAAACAATTCGCTGTAGAAACGGCTCACGAAGTCACCGCCTCACTTTTAATAGCGGGCCGACCGGTCCGCTGGAACAGTGAACAGAAAGATGAAAACCCAAACACTGATTAAATAGAAGTCGGTACTTATCTTTATTAACGAAGATACAGAAACAGTAGTGAACTCCGTGTCTACAGAAATCTGTCTAGTTCGAGTCGGAGCGGCTAGGTCAGCGTCGGCTGACGACAAACAACAACTCTGCTGCGATGAACACACAACTGACTAGCAAGTACACAATTCGGTGGCGAGTATACAACTGAGCGGCGAATCCAGAACTGTCCTAGCGCTCGCGACTCCAGCGCTTAAGAAACCAGAAGCCAGCGGTGGCGCGCGCAGACTTGCGGCGATTTCCTGTCTCGCTGGCGCTGCTTATGCGGACGGCGTCCGGACTTTGATGCTGCCAACCTTTTTGCAGCGGGCTCGGGTGGCATTACTGGCTAGGACATAACACACTTGACCACACTGACATCGCTTCGCAGATGGCCCTTGCGTCCACGTCTGTAACGTTTAACTTCGGAAGGGGAGACCCAGTGGTCATTACCGCTTGTACTACTTCCTCCAACCACGCGGCGATCCTAATAGCATCGTCCAGGTCAGATGAATTCTCCATCTTGACACTGCATGACATACTTGTGGGGAAACCCCTTCAGAAAACATTGAGAGTCCTATTTTCAGCTTTACACTAGGTAACTACGTCAGTTTCTGCTTTTTGTGTCAGCTCATATGCTGGCGCATTAATTTTCTGTATTCTGTCCCAAAAAGATTAAACTGATTCATTCGTACTCTACACTAAACAAACCATCACTTAGCTCCTGCGCCGGCCGAAGTGGCCGTGCGGTTCTAGGCGCTGCAGTCTGGAACCGCGAGACCGCTACGGTCGCAGGTTCGAATCCTGCCTCGGGCATGGATGTGTGTGATGTCCTTAGTTTAGTTAGGTTTAACTAGTACTAAGTTCCAGGGGACTAATGACCTCAGCAGTTTAGTCCCATAGTGTTCAGAGCCATTTGAACCATTTGAACTTAGCTCCTGCAATTTCCCTGCCTTGGTAAGTACCTCATGATACATGCATCAAAAAAGTAATGCATCACCCCGGTTCCCAGAACTCCTGAAGATAGACGTTGACTGTGTATAGTCTATTACAGACATAGTCCCTTTGACTGTTTAGAGATGTCACTAAACGCGCCCAAAGATGTAAACAACCATGCATGAGCAGCGCCTATTAGACGGAGGGGGTTCGACAGCCGACAAGTTAGTCATACCACCATGAAGGAGGTACACGGCTAGTGTTGTCTGTAGTTCAACCATGCCTAGACGGTCAATACCGCCGTTCGATCGCGTCCGCATTGTTACTTTGTGCCAGGAAGGTCTCTCAACAAGGGAAGTGTCCAGGCATCTCGGAGTGAACCAAAGCGATGTTGTTCGGCCATGAAGAAGATAAAGAAATACAGCAACTGTCGATGACATGCCTCGCTCAGGCCGCGCAAGGGCTACTACTGCTGTGGATGACCGCTACCCACGGATTATGGCTCGGAGAAACCCTAACAGCAACGCCACCATGTTGAATAATGCTTTTCGTGAAGCCACAGGACGTCGTGTTACGCCTCAAACTGTGCGCAATAGGCTGCATGAAGCGCAACTTCACTCCCGACGTCCATGGTGCAGCGCGCTACAGATGGGACCAACAACATGCCGAATGGACCGCTCAGGATTGGCATCAAAAATTGGTTCAAATGGCTCTGAGCACTATGGGACTCAACTGCTGAGGTCATTAGTCCCCTAGAACTTAGAACTAGTTAAACCTAACTAACCTAAGGACATCACAAACATCCATGCCCGAGGCAGGATTCGAACCTGCGACCGTAGCGGTCTTGTGGTTCCAAACTGCAGCGCCTTTAACCGCACGGCCACTTCGGCCGGCGATTGGCATCAAGTTCTCATCACCGATGAGTGTTGCATATGCCTTCAACCAGACGATCGTCTGAGACGTGTTTGGAACCAACTCGGTCAGCCTGAACGCGTTAGACACACTGTCCAGAGAGTGCAGCAAGATGAAGGTTCCCTGCTGTTTTGGGGTAGAAATATGTGGGGCTTATGTACGCCGCTGCTGGTCATGGAAGGCGCCGTAACGGCTGTACGATACGTCAAAGCCATCCTCCCACAGATAGTGCATATCGGCAGCATATTGACAAGGCTTTCGTCTTCGCCGCGCGGGATTAGCCGAGCGGTCTGGGGCGCTGCAGTCATGGACAGTGCGACTGGTCCCGGCGGAGGTTCGAGTCCTCTCTCGGGCATGGGTGTGTGTGTTTGTCCTTAGGATAATTTAGGTTAAGTAGTGTGTAAGCTTAGGGACTGATGACCTTAGTCCCATAAGATTTCACATACTTTTGAACATTTTTGAATATTCGTCTTCATGGACGACAATTCGCGCACCCATCGTGCACACATGACTTCCTTCTGGATAACGACATCACTCGAATAGAGTGGCCAGCATGTTGTCCAGACTTGAACCCTATCTAACATGCCTGGGATAGATTGAAAAGGGCTGTTTATGGACGACGTGACCCACCAACCACTCTGAGGGATCTACGCCGAATCGCCGTTGAGAAGTGGGACAATCTGGACCAGCACTGTCTTGATGAACTTGCGGATAGTATGCCACGACGAATACAGAAATGCATCAGTGCAAGAGGACGTGCTACTGGGAATTAGAGGTATCGGTGTGTACAGCAATCTGGACCACCACCTCTGAAGGTCTCGCTGTATGGTGGTACAACATGCAATGTGTGGTTTTCATGAGCAATAAAAAGGGAGGAAATGATGTTTATATTGATCTCTTCCAGTTTTCTCTACAGGTTCCGGAACTCTCGGAACCGAGGTGATGCAAAACTTTTTTGATGTGTATATATTACATATGCTATAGTTTCGTCCATTAACTGTATGTCGGCCATACGCAAACATGTTTCATTCGTGTAACTGCACAATTCAGTGATAGTTAATACATCTCTAATGATCACAAAGATATCCTCTGTTGTTTTTCCGAAAAAAAGTTGTTATGAAGTTTGCTGCTGATTGATCGATAGGAGGGGAGGGTGCATTTAATACGACCTTAGCTTCTCCTCACCCTGACTTAACTCCCGTGACGCAACTTTTAATGTTTCAATTTGCTTGCACAGGTCTTCGTTTTCTTGCTCGTACGTTTTTACTCAGTCGGTTAAAACAGTTTCTCCCATAATAGCAGCAAGCTTTTATACAATTCTGCGGATTCCACTACTGTCGATGTCGCTACGAAAGAAAAAGAAAAGCTGCGCTTATACTAAACATAACAATACAAAAATTATTTTCTACTCCGAATCATAATCCAATATGACTCTCAACAGACCTGTGCCAAATGTCCGAAACTTCTACAAATGTAACACTTAAATGGTACTGACTTAGTGCAAGTCAACGCATAGACCAGTGGTTACAAAATCCGCGCCACCCAGGGATTAAATACACTTTCTTGGTATTACCTCTAATCAGTCATAAGCCTGCAGATTCCTGCGGTTTCATAAACGACACTTTAAAAGTGGAACTAATAGCCCTGCTCTTTCACATGTTCACAAACGAGAATTCAGTCAGAAAGCACAACAGAAAATGCTCACTTACTGCACTGCATAGCGTCTAGGGATGGAAGTACAGACGTCGAGATGCTGGAGATGTGGTTCTGCTACGACGGCGGCGGCTGACGTGTACTTGTTACGCCAATTGCGTAGTGGACAAGTTTTATGCCTCTACTGTTGTCAGGATGACGGAGTGTATGATGGGGTGTGGATTGAGGAGGAACATGCTATTCGGTGCTCTGGGTATTAGTGATACGACATTTGAGGCTGGCTCTGAGCACTATGGGACTTAACATCTATGGTCATCAGTCCCCTAGAACTTAGAACTACTTAAACCTAACTAACCTAAGGACATCACACAACACCCAGCCATCACGAGGCAGAGAAAATCCCTGACCCCGCCGGGAATCGAACCCGGGAACCCAGGCGTGGGAAGCGAGAACGCTACCGCACGACCACGAGATGCGGGCTCAACATTTGAGGAACAACAGTTTATTCGTTAAAGTTTACAGTCGGTGGCGCAGCATTGATGTTGCCTCGGAAGTTGCTGATGTTGTCTCAGCAAACTTCGGAGGACGTTGCCCTCGGCTTACCAGGCCACAGGTAGAAGTCAGAGTCTGCCCATCAGTGGTTGTGAGGACAGCAGCTCACAGAGTCTTGTAGAGCAAACAGGTAGAAGTCTCAGAGGCAGAAGTCATCTTGGCAGACGGTAGGAGCACGTCATAGGCTTGGGCTAATAGCTGGTGTTCTGCAGACTGACACAAACGCTCAGAGGTGGGTCTCACTCTGCTTACAGTCTGCAGACACGCAAGAGAATGCTTATAAACGGGAAGTGAACAATGCAGACTGATCCCCTGGGTAATAAAACACAAGTGTCTTCCAATCAAGCTGCGCGCCTGCGGACTATCGCCTCAGCTGTGCGACTGGATTCGTGATTTCCTGTCAGAACGGTCACAGTTCGTAGTAATAGACGGAAAGTCATCGAGTAAAACAGAAGTAATATCCGGCGTTCCCCAAGGAAGTGTTATAGGCCCTCTATTGTTCCTGATCTATATTAACGACATAGGAGACAATCTGCGTAGCCGTCTTCGATTTTTGCAGATGATGCTGTCATTTACCGTCTTGTAAAGTCATCAGATGGTCAAAACGACTTGCAAAACGATTTAGATAAGATATCTGTATGGTGCGAAAAGTGGCAATTGACCCTGAATAAAGAAAAATTTGAAGTTATTCACATGAGTACTAAAAGAAATCAGCTAAATTTCGATTACGCGATAAGTCACACAAATCTGAAGGCTGTAAATTCAGCTAAATACTTAGGGATTACAGTTACAAATAACCTAAATTTGAACTATCACATAGATAGTATTGTGGGTAAAGCAAACCAATGCCTGCGATTCATTGGCAGAACACTTAGAAAGTGCAACAAGTCTACAAATAGACTGCATACACCGCGCTTGTCCGCGCTATTCTGGAGTATTGCTGTGCGGTGTGGGATTCGCATCAGGTGGGGCTGACGGATGGCATCGAAAAAGTACAAAGAAGGGCAGCTCGTTTTGTATTATCGCGAAATAGTGTCACAGACATAATACGTGAACTGGAGTGGCAATCATTAAAACAAAGGCGTTTTTCGTTGCGACGGGATCTTCTCATGAAATTTCAATCACCAGTTTTCTCCTCCGATTGCGAAAACATTCTGTTGGCACCTACCTACATAGAGAAAAATGATCATCACGATAAAATAAGAGAAATCAGCGCTCGCACAGAAAAATTTAAGTGCTTATTTTTCCCGCGTGCCTTTCGAGAGTGGAACGGTAGAGAGACAGCTTGAAGGTGGTTCATTGAACTCTCTGCCAGGCAGTTTATTGTGAATAGGAGAGTAATCACGTACGTGTAGATGTAAAAAACTGATCCCTCAGTTGTCTGCAGCCAGTCGAAGGAACTACTGAGCGCTCTGTTCGTTAAAATATGTGATCCTTAAGAACGCAGGTGCAGAATGTTTGAGGACCGATAACATCTTTTCCTGAGCCTAGAATGCTTGAACTTACATGTTTGGATTTTGACTTGGATTATGGTGGGGAAGGAACTTGACGTTTGTGTGAGAGACGGGCTGGATGAGTTTGGGCATGCTTTAGATGGGAGCGCGTACTATTGTATCTTCCGTATTGACTACGGCCATGTGAGTTAAATATTGCTGTCGATTCTTTTGACTGGGAGCGGCGTCAAACGCCTGCATCGTGACTGGTCATGGAGGTTGTAAAGGGTGCACTGCTCCAAGCTCACGGGTAATTCCGCAGTTGGAAGTCGTAGAGTACAGTCTGGTTTGTAGAGAGCAGTTTCTCGCATTCAGAGGTAGAAAGATTTCAGTTAGGAGTCGTTTGATATAATTCGAGATAGTCTTCACTGCTGCACTGGACAGTGCAACAAGCTTCGATCTGGCATGCGGACGCACGCTAGTGTATCAACCTATCTGCATACGCTCCTAGCAAGCGAAGCGAGGGCGCGACTTGTATTAGTACTGCGCCGCCTGCAGCCGTAATAATTGAGACTGCTGTGGTGAGAACTGCATGCGATACGAAGTTTCGACTCAACGGCGAGGCGTAGGACAGCTAGATTTCAGGTAAGGCAACTGATCCGTGCGTGGCTCGTGTTCCCGCCATCATGTATTTTACACTCTGTTTCTGACGAACTTCCGCCTCACTACGTTAATTTAAATTACTACTGTCACTGAGTTGCTGTTTGCCTGACCGTGAGCGGCGTTAGCGGCTCGTATCGATATATCCCCTCTCTTAGTATCTTTGCTTCACTGCTACTATTTCCCGGTCGTTGTCTGTCGTAGGCGAGTGAGTTCGAGTCGTGAGTCCGGGTCTGGCAGTCAGGTGGAACGCGTCTGGAGCGCAGTCCGAGCCTGCCAGTAGGGGAGTTGCAATGCGGCAACATCGAGTGTTTCTGTTACTGAAATTTAGCCGCCATGCGGTGCAATTAACTATATTGGTTGACTACAATTCGAGAGCACCAGAGGAATTTTCAGCCTTGTGGCCGTTAGTGTTCTGGTTACCTGTCCTGCCCGCTAATGTAGTTTTTAGGCAGTGTCCTTTCCTCATCTATTGTAGTTGCCCAACATGGTGCGTGGTTTTGGCAGCTCACTTCACATACGCGTTTGTCTGGGGATAGTGATACTTGTAATTTTTTTCGGGGGGGGGGGGGGGGGCTTGAATTCTCTTGTACTCCGTCGTGGCAAGCAAGCGGTTAGCGGTTGGTCTGTCGGTTCGTGACTGTCCCCTGGTTGGGTTCCGACGAATTACGTATAGTTGGACTCACCACCTGTCTCGCCTAAGTGACCGAGGGCAGACCGATCCACTGTAGACTCCTGAGTGCCGTTCTCTTAATTATCCTTTCGGCAGTGTTAATGTTGTTGTAATTTAGCTGTATTTTATATTTTTAATTTGGCAAGGTTAGTTATGGGCCTTCGGCCCTGGAAACACGTCTTCTGCTCTTGAAAGGTTATTGTAATTTCCTCTGAAAGATTTTACAAGTTATTGTGGCCTTCCGCTGGTGGTGTTGCAAAAGGAAATTTTTAAACTTAATGTATTGTTTTACCGATTGTTGCAATATATATCCTTAATTTGCAGAATTTAACATTGCGGCCTTCAGCCATCTTATTGCGTTTGTTTATCTCTTTCCGTGCACCTTGTGGGCCATCAGTCCTGTTAGTGTCTTAAAACATTGTGACCTGCCTTCATCAATCATCATAGTAGATTTGGAATTCTGGATATTTAATCTGGCGGCCTTCAGCCGCTCCGCATGCTGATCTTATATATTAATACGACATACCTTATTTGCAAATTTAACTGTGTGTCATATCTTTTCAAAATTAAACTTATTCTAAAGCATCTTGAAAGGTGGCAACACTGAATCACATCGCCAGAGATTGCGCCAAAGATTACTATTCCGCCGCCTCCACTGGGCAGTAGTAGTTCAGAGGATGTGGAGAGCAGTTGTTGTCCTGTTGGGCGAGAGAGTAGACGCTGTTCGGTTGGTGTAATGTATAGATGAAAGAGGTTGCAATTGGCAGAATATATTTGAGAAAGGAGATCGGCTTTTGATTTATGATGCTGGTGTAATAGAATATTTTCGTCAATATTTAATGAAGTAAAAAGGTATTACAGTTTTCTTTACTGACAATTCCTCATGCTCACAGGTACAGGCAACAAAGCAATTGCCTCGTGTTCATTTATTAGACTTGTAATTCTGGTTTCTATGTGCAATGATAGTATTTCTGGTTGTTCAATTAGTTCATTGTAAATGGTATTTAAAATATTTTGTCGTATTGAGAAAGAGCCGAGCCAGATACATGTACGTTGAGTCACACTACCACACACAGAACAGTTACACTTGCGTCTTGTTGTTTCGTAGCTTTTATAGTTGCAGGGGACTTAATTAATCAATTGTGTTAATGGAAATTCCTTGTCATTCTTTATTTTTATTTTATGCAGTCAGATTGCGTGCTAATACTAGTCTCGTAACCGGTCACACAACTACTACAATTATTGCATTTATTCATTAATATTAGTCTTTTCTTTCTTAATTAAGCCCCCATGCTATCTGTTTGGAGGCCTTCAGCCGCGAAGCAAATTTAATTCTTTCGAGAGTGTATTTGTGAACTAAATTATAATAAATTACAATTGTGAAATGAATCCGACCACAACTACCTTGGCCCTTTCCACAATCCTAATTACCTGTTAGTCCTGCGTGATTTAGCGGGCGTTTCAGCAACGATTGTATTAGATGAACAGTAATAGATGCACAGAGATTAGTCGTGATGTTAATGATATTCCGACCTTACCGCCCTGTAATGATTACGCTGTTTCGACTTCTTGGACACTGAGGTGGCTAGTAATAATACAGTTCGTTAGAACACACTGGATAAGTTATACTTAATTAATTACAACAAAATTTATCTTCGATCGCGACTCGGATGTACCTATGAAACTACACGCGTAGATTTGCGGTTCATAACACACTAAATGAGCCACGATTACTGATTAGTGGATTGATACAAGTCCAAAATGGCCGTATCGTTACAAAACACAAATTCGTAGACATTTGTTGACACAGTTCACAGGAGACGCGGGTCGCTTCACTCCTCGACATTCGACGCGGTCTGTGTCACGGTGAGTAGGCAGCACAACGACGCTACTCCGACAGGAGCTTCCTGGAAGTGGGCAGGGTCCGACCTCGGCCAGGACTTACCTTCTGTCCTGAGGCGGCGCTATTTCAGGGCAGAGGCGCGGCGGTGGCGCTTTGGAACTACGGGAGGCACGACTTCTTCCTAGCTTCTCATTGGTGTCTCGTGATACCGCTTTGCTGTGCAGTATCTCTGCAGTGGTCGATACTTCTGGCAACGCTCTCGATACTCGGCGGCACCGCAGTTCGCTTCTAGTAATCGATCGTTTTAACAGTTAAAGTCGAGGGAATACCTCTCTTCGAGTCAGGGAAAGACAACTGCATTAAAACTTTTATTCATTCTGGAATTGGAACATTGCGACTGTCTTGTTAAAGGTTTCAGGAATTACTGCAACCAATCGCCGTTTATTCTTCAATTTTTATTTATTCATGACCGGTTTCGAATCGCCTGGCGATTCATTGTCAGATGATACAATTTAGTTTGGAGTATTGGTGGGGTGGGGGTGGGGGTGGGGGGAGGGGTGACGTCGTGCTTCTGTGGAAAATACAGAGACGAAAAAGTGAGCACTGTATGTGGAAAGAATATTCCGATTGTAAGATTAATTTGATGGTATTAGTCACAGTTTCTATTCTTGTGGCAGGCACTGCTCTGAAAAACATGTGTGCTTACCGGTATCGTTAAATATCAAGTGAAACAGGCACTTTTCCACCGATGGCTACTCCCACATACTTTACAAATATAAACATACCAAAGAGTGTGGCTGTTGTTGTCTCCAAAGAGTTTAGTGGAGGCAAAGACTTTCTTTGCTAAGTTTTCGTTTTGTGTGGCATTCGTAATAAAATATATATTTATTACATTACTTTCTTTATAAGAAATATTATTACGTTTTTACACTGCAAGATTTTCTTGTGCTGTTTACAAAATCTACAACAAAATGTTTAGGACAGTGGTAGTGAAGTTATGTTTGGCATGTTTCTCGTTGCTCGAGGTGGGGAAGGGAGAGAGAGAGAGAGAGAGAGAGAGAGAGAGAGAGAGAGAGAGAGAGAGAGAGAGAGATGCACGACTCCCGCAATACTCCAAACTAAATTGTATTATCTGATGATGAATCGCCAGGCGATTCGAAACCGGTGATGAATAAATAAAAATTGAAGAAAAAACGACGATTGGTTGCAGTAATTCCTGAAACCTATAACTGAATTTGTTTCCTTTACCGCTGCCATCATGACCTTTGCTCCACATATTGAAGATAAACGTGCTTTACACATTATCCACTATTAATGCTGTTTCATTTCTTGCGTTAGAGAGTTCAATATAATCGTGTCTCTACATGTCGGCGTCAACCAAAGGCAGATCCCGAACCTAACCTTAAACAAAATACAAAATATAATTTAGTAATTCGAAGATCAAAAGGAACAAAGTGAGAAATAAAAGCCCAGAATGTAGACAGTCTTGGTTTCCTAGAAAATAAAGTCTGCACGATATTATTTCCAAAAGTTTGTTTTCCTTGTGGTTCTATGAATAAGTAAATATTGCTGGATTGTTGATTCACGTTTAGTAAATAGTGTGGCCACCTTAACTGTACTGGCTAACCCACCACCCTAACTTACGGTAGTTGCAGCGGCCATCTCATTAATTACACATTTTTTGGTGAAATGGGATTTTGTGGCGTTTACTCGAGCGCGGCAGTTTTGTATCCACAGCACAGCAGAAACTTTGCTTCATCGGCCCGGCGGATATTCGCAGTATTAACCCTGGCAATATCAAGCCATTTTCAGTGACGTGTATTACCCATGGGGAGGGAGATGAGACTTTTTGCCTGTCATAAAAAACTTTAAAAAATAAATAAAATTCATTAATTGTTCTTGAATCACATTAATAACATACTTTTTAAAGATCCATCGATGCATAATCAGGATCCAGAACCTGAATATCTCTTTTAAAAGTGTTTTTAACAATGCATTTTATATCTTTCACGTACTTCGTCATTTAAGTTTACTAAGTCTAATAATATTGAGAAAAAGTAGTAATAAAAGTCGTTCTAGTACTATCGAAGTACACTTTACTATAATTAAAAATTATTACAAAAGCTTGAGGTAATATAAAAATACCTTAGGTAAATAACATTGTTGTGAGAACAATCATTCACCACTTTCTTCGGAATCTACTTCACACTTGGAACATAAAATAGTTTTTTTCTGTGTTTACCGCATGTGTATCTCTTACAATTTGAAACGTCCCCTTAGAAAAATTAAGAATGACTGTGCTGCTAAACCTCTTACGTTATTTGATTTTCAAACATCTGACCAAAACTGAACGTACTGACACATTTCTCTTTACTTATTCTGGTCAACAGTAAACTGCCACACAATATTTTTCTAGCGCAACGCAATCTGACTTTCAATAATCGCTACAAAAGAATGGCCCTGACTAACAATAACCTATACCTTTCATGAATCACTTACCTCACAAAAATCTTCGTTACTCGAACTACTGCAATACAGCGAGCGCCAAACTGCCAGCTAAATAAAAGATTGTAACTACTGAAGGCTCTAGCTACTGATAGGCATATACTTAACAAATGAAAGATTTTGATAGAGAGCAAACAATGTATTTACCTTAAGTGTGTTCAAAAGTCATAATATATACGTATAATTTGTGACATAGAGCAAATTTCCTTTTTCTGACGGACACACGTCCAGCTCGTCCGATCATATTAACATCTGAAAACTCTGGCTTCTCTCTCCACACATCCACCACTGCTGGTAGCTCACCACCAACTGCGGAACGCAACGCGTTCTTCACATCCAACTGCCCAACACTACAACAGCAAATATTCCAACAATGCATACCAGCCACAGACTGCACACAGCACGGTTAGAGATTTTCATACAGAGCGCTACGTAGCGTTACCAACATAAAAACCTAAACAGCCTACTTACAAATTGTTGCAGATTATTGTTGTTTTGTTTACTTTGTCGTACTTGTCAGCTTTTGAACGGCTTTCATTAATACACAAATGACAACTACTTTTACCTCCATGAGCTTCCTTTGCACCGAAGTTCTGCTTGATTTTCCGTCTGAGAATACCCTCCATACTTGGAACTGCAGGCTTTGGCAGTCCTTCAATATTTGCAGGCCTTTCTTGAATGTATGGTTTCGTGAGCTGTAGTCCCAGTTCTGGAAGAAAAAGTCGTCGCTTATTACGCTTTTTCTTATTCCAGTACGGGAAGTTCAACAAAAATAGTGTATAACTATTTACCTCCGCTATGTCCACAAGAGTATAGAAAACAGACAGCGTCCACCTTCCTGTAGCCCTCTTAGTTGAATATTTCCTCCACATTTGATCTATCATGTCAACGCCTCCTTTAGTCTCATTTTAATATAAATTTATAACTGTTTTCATCTTAGTGTCAGTAGGTGAACCAATTGCAGCGTCATAATGTTGAGACGATAGAAAAAGCGGATTTAACCTGGGTTTTTCACGGGGGATAAAAGAAACAATTGTAATTGGAATATTTCCAGTACTAGTATCACTGAAAGCAAATTTACTAGAGTGTAATTATCTCTTGGTATGTCTTTCAGTTCTTCAGGCATATTTTTCCTATTGGCCTGCAATGTTCCCTCGAGAGTTAGCTTGTTATTCCTCCATAGATCTTCGTATAGAAACCACCAGGCAATCTATCATCAAATCTCAGTATTTTAGTAAGCTGCTGGGCTCTGGTTCGGATCATGGTAGCATATAAACAAATCTGCCTGAAGCGTAAGACCATAAATCTGTAACAGATGACTTACTGGCGTTTTCTTTCCACACAATAATAAGTAGCCCAATATATGCCATGAACTCAAGTCTGTTTTGGGTATTTTCTGCCTCAATGCCTCTTCATTGGTATGCTTTGTTAGGATATTGAGAAGTTTTGGAGGCGAAATCTTTTCAGATGATCTTCTTATTGTTCCTACTTTGCCTTCGTCTATTATGCCTTCTCTTTCTGTAACTATGTTTTGTGCTACTTGCCTTCTAATGCAAGGAGGTTTGGAGCTATAAATTTTTACACTGCTTTTAATATACCTGTCACTAACGTCGCAAGTTGCATCGTCATCAGTTTCAAGTGCCCACAGTTGATCTTCAGCGTCTGTAGGTACTCTGTCCTCATCCTCGCATACAGCACATACCTCTTCAGGTTCAGTCACTACATCGTCAGTTTCATCAAATTCAATTTGAGAGTCTGTAGATTCTTCCAAAATCTGTGATATTTCTGCGTCAGTAAGTCACTGTCGATACGTTTTCAATCACAGTTGTATCCAACATTGGACTAAGTGCCACTGAACAGGAAACAATAAAGAACCAAAGGGAAATGAATCATTGTTTGGGGGGGGGGGGGGGTGAGTCTTTATGATCACTTCCCTTAAACTTAAATTTTCGGACTAATCTTAAACAAAAATATAAAACAATCATAGAACCTGGAAGACTTTTACAAAATTTTAAAAAATAAAGTACCTGGGTAGATTTCAATATTTTCAAAATATGGGCAGAAAGTACCCCCCCCCCCCCCCCCCCAACCCCACCCCTTGGTATTGCGTGAGTTAACAGCTAAATGTATTGCACTTTCACACTGAAGTTTGACATTGCTGCATTTCTTTTCTGAAGTAATGTTTCACGTTTTAACTTTCCGCAGTAGCTGTGCTAACAACAATAGTCTCCTTAAGGAAGCTACTGACTAACGACGACGACATTGTCCCGTCTACTGATTTTGTAGGTAATTACAGACGTCTTCCGCGAGTAAACAGTGTTATTGGTCATTATTAGCCTAAAAGTCGACGTAATACTTCCGCACTCACAATTACTCATTTTAGCAAACTATTCGAATTACATCGGCGCGACACATTTGCATGCGGCCGTTCCGCATGAAAGCCGAAGAATGTGTCTCTCCTCACGTGTGGATGCGTGACTAGTAGCTCTTGGATATTGCTGGAGGTAAAGCTTGACAGTGCTCCACCCGAAAAAGGAGCGATTGGGTCCGAAATTTCCACAGAACCAGCGGTGTGTCAGGCGTGCGATTTACTATTTCGTACAATTATCGATAGTAGTTATACCCTTATAGGGCACACACTTTCGGTCGTCCACTTTTTTTCCATCTGTCACATTTCCTATCGTGTGAAACTTGAAGGAATAGACTGGACCCGTCCCCGACCTCAAGGTGAATCGCTTTCTGCGATATTGTCCATGCACAAACTAATCTCATCCCATTATACTTGTTGGTGCTTCATTACTATTCTTGTTTGTGAAGAGACTGAATCTCGGCATAACTGGCACATTCGACGTACTGGATGAGAAGGAATTCTCCCTACTTTAATCCATAAACCATTTCTTCCTCAAATAGACAAACAACATTCCAAGAAGAAAAAATTAGAATCTTTCCAAAATGTTCAGTCAGTTTTCAGTTTCCCTGTTCGTGGGAGGAAAAATACGTTGAAGTACGAAACGCTGCGGTCGCATAATCAGTCATGGGTAAGAAAAAAAAAAAAACTGCGTGTCTTCATTATTGAAACTGTGCTGAAATACAGCTGTTCTGCTGTGGAGCCAGTTTACAAATGGCTGGCGGATATTCTGGAGTTCAGGTCGCGTGCTTGGGAAGCGAATCAGCTTATGCCAACACAGGATATCGAGCGTTTGCAGAGGAGTGAAGAGGGAAGTCACGGAAAGTGAAAGTGTTCCTAACACCTTCGACACGCTATTGTTAGACCAAGCGAAGAGCATGCATGGTGATAATGACAGGCAGTGAATGCGAATGCTGGAGCGATTCCCTTGAAAAGGCCACAGTAAATTTCATTTCTCATATGTAATCCATCCTAGCTCTGCCTTTAATAGTCCCGTCATCCACAGGAAATTAAACACACACACACACACACACACACACACACACACACACACAATTTTTTTTATTTATATGTAGCACAGTGGACACAATTGATCCAGAAATAAATTATAAGTAGGTACTGTTGCAAGGTTCCGATGAAATTTTTCGGTGGATCCTCGTTGTTCGTCTGGCAGATGCCGACACTTGGAGTCCCGTGCCAAATGCTCTTCATAAGCAGGTCTCTGCCTCACTCCCAGCCCACAGCAAAATTGAACCGCAAAGAACAATTTTTCTATAACAGCCCTCCCACCTCTCAGGAGTAGCGGCGGAAATGAATCTTGTGGGGAAAAACTGTCTCTTTTACAAGCTCTTGCTATGTATTAAAAACGTCCCATAAAAATCTTGGCAATCTTCTCCGTAACATTATTTCAGGGATGCTAGAAACACAGTTATATCAACTGACAGTTAGCTGAATAAGCAATTATTATTTCTGTACGCAACAGAGGAACGGAAAGGGAAGAATAAGTCTCAATGGTAATGATAAATATTTGGCACAGATGAGGAATGTTAATGGGCATGTAGAAACGGCTAAGAAAAAGACTGAAAGTCTATCACCGGGTCCAAGCAGAAACTCTGCGCATAATATTGTCAAAGTAAAAGGATACTTATCCGATAACGCCTGGCAACTTTGGGGGTCGCTCCCCTAGACAATAATACTAGTTCTCCATCACCAAGAAACAGGAGCCAACATGTCAGTCGTTTAAGCGAAAGGAAACTGCTAAATTCAGTTAGACTTTGGCTTCTACTTCCATTACCAGCCTTAAAGGACGCTGTTTCTGAGATTTACGTCCAAAACGTTTTGGTAGGTGGAGGCGCATTGAATGTACTTTTAAAAGTCGTCATGACCACCAAGATAAGTTGCATAATTCACTACTGAATTATCATAGGTTGTCCTTAATTTTATTTGAACAGTGAATGTGAAAATAAAGGAAACATTCCGATATTTTTACGTGCTTGATATCATGTTATTATTCATGTTACGTTCTTTGGCTTTATTCTTTTTTTGTGGATCTGGTGATTAGACTATGCGCGTGATGAAAACAAGAAGTAAAAAATAAAGATAATTCAAGCAGCAGGTTATCCTGGTGATAATGAAATGCGTGAAAATTTACATCCAGAGACTACCCAGCACACACAAACTAGCGCAAATTAACCAACTTTAAGGTATGAGATACACATATCAGGACCGACCGCTGAATTTATGAAGCATATACATGACATGTAGTAGGGACTAACCTTGGCAGGACTGCTTGTCTACTTCCCACCTACTCGATCCTCCTCAGAAACTAGTGACTGATGTTACAACCTGGAGACAGAATAGTTAAAATATCTAACGCGTCCCAGTAGGTTAAATCAATGTGTCGGCCTGGGACACAAACCCGCTATATCGTTTCTGTTTCAATCTAACGAAACTACGATGGTCAGGTCATAACTGTGGGCTCTTTGAGTGTTCTGGGAGATGGTTAATAGGAACTACAACATACGAAATATTATTACAAGAATGATAATATTTACTTCATAGAATCCACAGCTACATAAATGTGCCAAATATTTATCTACATCTACATTTGAATCTCAACGCATCACTTGCTGCATGTGTTTACTAAAGTCTTTTCTTAAAGTACAAATTCCTCGGTGTTCAAAAGAACTGTTTCATCTAAGACATGAATAACATATGAGCCTTAACTAGTCGATGATGGCTGCTTGATCGGAGGTCGCGAACTGTACCGAGCCCTCCGCTGCTCGGCTCTAAACGGGCCTCTATGTGGTGGCGATGCGGCGCTGGGGGAAATGGCGTGGCTCCGCCAGCGCCTCCAATTCGTCGGTGCGAATTGTAGCGAGACATCGTTAACTTCTGTGTCACCGATGCCAGCTGCGGACACTCATATGACATTGCGATCTTTGGGAAATACCAAATTTTCTTCCAGGTGTGTTATGTCCAAAAATGTATGCACAAGAATTTGTCAAAATTAGAAACTGCGACGCACTGAGTGGCGGAAATAGAGATGGGAGCCGGCGTTCATGACTTGATGGCTCAATTGGCACAACATTAACCCGTCCAAGGTTGAAGTTCGAGTCGCAGTCCAGCAAACGTCGGTTTCATGTACTGAAAGTGGAGCTCTAAAAACTGGCCAGAACAACGTGCAAAGGTACACAGCCCGAAAGAATGGAAACACCCAGAAGATATGGTCTTTTTTCAATGTAACTTCGTACATCTACACACCATCGGCGGATATGTACACGAATAGAAGTGCAATTCTCTGTGACAGGTAGAGGGACCACCAGGGACATTGCAACCCGTTTACATCTGCGCCTGCCGTCCATCGACAAGTGGGAGGGCAGTGCTGCACCTTGCGACTCTTCTCCGACATCCGTCTCTCTGTAATAGAAGTTTAACAGGTTTCCATATTCCATTTTAAACTTCTTGTTGTGCAATTTTTTTCTGAAATTACAAAAATTACTCTTGGAAATTCAGGTTTTTCTTAGTGTAAAAACATGTTTTAAAGTAAAACATAGTCATACAGCCAGGAACAAATATTCGATGGATATTTAAAAGCGTTATAATCGAGAAGAATCTTGTCAGTACTGTATTTAATCGTCTGTCTGTTACATTATTACTATACTACACACCAACAATCAGTTCGTGAAATCAAGTTAAGCAGAAGTGATGTATATGGTGGCGTATTGATGGTGACCGGGCCAAATATCTCACGAAATAAGCGTCAAACGAAAAAACTACAAAGAACGAAACTTGTCTAGCTTTAAGATGAAAACCAGATGGCGCTATGGTTGGCCCACTAGATGGCGCTGCCATAGGTCAAACGGATATCAACTGCGTTTTTTAAAATAGGAACCCCTTTTTTTATTACATATTCGTGTAGTACGTAAAGAAATATGAATGTTTTAGTTGGACCACTTGTTTCGCTTTGTGATAGATGGCACTGTAATAGTCGCAAACATATGGCTCACAATTGTAGACGAGCAGTTGGTAACAGGTAGGTTTTTTAAATTAAAATACAGAACGTAGTTACGTTTGAATGTTTTATTTCGGTTGTTGCAATGTGATATATGTACCTTTGTGAACTTATCATTTCTGAGAACACATGCTGTTACAGCGTGATTTCTAAACACCACATTAATGCAATAAATGCTCAAAATGATGTCCGTCAACCTCAATGCATTTGGCAATACGTGTAACGAGATTCCTCTCAACAGCGAGTAGTTCGCCTTCCGCAATGTTCGCACATGCATTGACAATGCGCAGAAGCATGTTGTCAGGCGTTGTCGGTGGATCACGATAGCAAATATGGTTCAAATGGCTCTGAGCACTATGGGACTTAACATCTGAGGTCATCAGTCCTCTGGAACTTAGAACTGCTTAAACCTAACTAACCTGAGGACATCACACATATCCATGCCCGAGGCAGGATTCGAACCTGCGACCGTAGCAGTCCCGCGGTTTCAGACTGAAGCGCCTAGAACCGCTCGGCCACACCGGCCAGCCGATAGCAAATATCCTTCAACTTTACCCACAGAAAGAAATCCGCCGACGTCAGATCCGGTGAACGTGCTTCGACGACCAATCCACCTGTCATGAAATATGCTACTCAATATCTCTTCAACCGCATGCGAGCTATGTGCCGGACATCGATCGTGGTGGAAGTACATCGCCATTCTGTCATGCAGTGAAACATCTTGTAGTAACATCGGTAGAACATTACGTATGAAATCAGCATAAATTGCACCATTTAGATTGGCATCGATAAAATGGGAGCCAATTATACTTCCTCACATAATGCCGCACCATACATTAACCCGCCAAGGTCGCTGATGTTCCACTTGTCGCAGCCATCGTGGATTTTCCGTTGCCCGTAGTGTCATCCTCGGCTCCTGAAGAGGCATAAAATAGACTCAATCTTCAGGCCTCCGGCAAAGATCCGGCAACTAACGCAATCTGTGAAAGACGATGTAGGCGTCAGAACGCCAGGAATTTACAAGATACCACGTGGATGTGGGCAGTTCTATATCGGCGAGACTGTTCGCACTATTGAACAGCGCCGCATAGAACATGAAAGGTGTTACCGTCTGCGCTGTCCCGAAAAGTCAGCTGTAGCAGAACATGCTCTGCAAAACGGACACCGAACTGCGTACGATGAGGCGTCTATTATTAAACGGACTAATGGCTTCTGGGATAGCGTGATAAACGACGCCATAGAAATTAGAATTTCTGACAACACCTTCATTAGAGACGGTGGATTGCAGCTGAGTACAGCGTGGGATCAGATGTTGAGGGAGTTGAAGCGGGCCCGGCAGTCACGCGGCCAAAACATTACCATATATGGTACGAGACTGAGCACCAGTGACGTCACGATCGACGGCGCGGCTATATAAGCACGGCAATGACAACCACACGACAGTCATCCACTTGACAATAGCAGAGGAGATCTCTGCCGAAATCTCGTGGGCAGTAAACCACTTGACGCGGCTTGAAACCCGAGAATGTTTTATTAATGTCTTTTCCTTTTGGACACTACTGCACTTTTACCCGTGTAGCCATTCTTAAGCAGCACATTTTTATCCTAATTACTGACAATGCGTGCCGAAGCACACGTAGCATCTTACTGTATACACAGATGAGCCCAAATATTAGATTAAGGTAAAGGTAAAAGTTTGGCGTTCTGGTCCTGCAAGGGCATATTTGGACCGACTGCCGCGTCATTCTCTGCCAACGGCGCCATCGGATGCGATATGGAGGGATATGGGGTCTGCACACCGCTGTCCCAGTTGTTGTCGGTTTTCTTGAACTTGGAATCGCCACTAATAGGTCGAGTAGCTGCTCAGATGGCTTCATGAGACTGAGCGCACGCCGTATGTACCAGTCCTCCCACCGAGGTAAAGTCCCTGGCAGTAACGGGAACGTAACCCTGGTCACCCCGTGTGGCAGTTAGGCGCACTGACCACTCGGGTACGGAGGGGCACAAAATATTATGGACTCCTGCTTAATAGCACGTCAGTCAACCTTTGGAGTGAAATACAACAGCGGTTCTGCGTGACGTGTATTCTACAAGTTCTCGGAGATATGCAGCACCAGATGTCTATGCAGAGGTCACGCAATTCTCGTCAGTTGCAGGCCAGTGGTTTGTGAGAGCGGATATGGTGCCCTAAATCTTCGCAAATGTGTTCCATACACATCTGTCAGCGCTATAGGCGGTCCCACCCGCGAGTTGGCTAATCACCTTGTCTCATTGCTGCAACCTTATGTTGGTGGGACTGACAGTCATATTAAAAATGCAACTTATTTCAGTGACAAGTTAAAGGAAATGAGCGTGGGCCCGGATGATACCCTCGTCGGTTATGATATTGTGTCGTTATTTACCATTATTCCGGTAAACGTAGCTATCTCACGCATAGTGGATATTTTTCCTACCGATATTGTGGCGTTATTCCGACACTGCCTCACCACAACCTACTTTCTGTGCAGTAGTGACTTTTACGAACGGATTAACGGGGTGGCTATGGGCAGTCCTCTTAGTCCTGCTGTGGATAAACTGTTTATCGAGACTTTTGAACTACGGGCGTCCCATACTGCCAGTAAGAGACCAGCCAGATAGTATCGCTACGTCTATGACACTTTCGTAGTATTCACACATGGAGCAGAGGAGTTGGATGCCTTCCTCATACATATAAACAGCATTAATCCGAAAATCCAATTCATTATGGAGGCGGCAATTGAATTTCCTGGATGTGTCTGTGATTAAACGACGGGACGTAAGGCCACAAGGTATATTGAAAGGCCACACATACTGACCATTATCTGCATATAGATTCAAACTATCACCCTAGACAAAAAAGACGTGTAATAAAAACCTTGATAGACAGGACGTACAAAATTTGTGAACCTGTTTATTTAAAAGATGAGACTGAACATTTAAGATGGACTTTCGTGAAGAATGACTATTCTAGTAACGAGCACTTCGCTCTAGTCACAGAATCAGGAGTAACGACGAATAACAGCCACCGAACGGCAAGGTTTTTCTTCCGTTCATTAGTAAGTCACAGATCGCATTGGAAAAGTGTTAAGCAAGTATTGGGTGGAAACTATTTACAGACATGCCAGGAAAGTAAAAGAACATTTGAGATTGGCAAAAGATGCACGACATCTTTTGGCTTCACCAGAGGTGTATAAAATTCCTTGTAGTTCTGGACAGGTTTATATCGGTACCACAAAGACAAGTGTGAACACCCGTCTTGTTGAACATAAGAGGAATTGCCGCCTGGGTCAGACGGGTAAATCGGCCGTAGCAGAACCTCTTTACCAGGAAGTTGATCATGAAATAAAATTCAGCGAGAGGAGCGTCATATTTAAAACTTCGCATTATTATGCTCGCATGTATAGAGAAGCAAACGAGATTCATAAAAAACGTAAAGAGGCAGGTATTAAACTGCATAAAATTTGGAGGCCAGCGTTGCCACGCAAAGTGACGACGATTACTTTCAAACGAAAAAGTTGGCATTGCCAGAGACAGTCTCATAACCGATGTCACAAGATAGATAGTGGCGCCCTATACACTGCCTATGTAATCAGCGCTTCCTCGAGTTCTTTTTGCAGGTCGCCGCTTTACCTCGGAGAATGTCTCCCGCAGTCGAAGACGAAACGTCAGGGGAGAGTTTTATCAGCCCGCAAGTTTTAAGTGAAGACAATACCGGCCGTGAAAGACTACATTGTATGTTGTGTTCCATACAGTTCAGACCAGAGGAATTTAGTGGCTGGAACATCGAAGTGAGTTTACTGTTATACTCCCCAAACCATTGTAGCTTGATTCATAACTTGTGAAACCGACAGTTATTCTGCTAGGCGGTGTCATCGCAATCGGGCAAGACATAAAGCATGATGAAATGTACACTATGTGATCAAAAGTATCAGGACAACTGGCTGAAAATGACTTAAGTTCGTAGCACCCTTCATAGGTAATGCTCGATTTCAGTATGATGTTGGCCCACCCATAGCTATGATAACACCTTCCACTCTCTCAGGCATACGTTGAATTAGCTGCTGGAAGGTTTCTTGGGGAATGGCAGCCCATTCTTCACGGAGTGCAGCACTGAGGAGAAGTATCGATGTCGGTCGGCGAGGCCTGGCACGAAGTCGGCGTTCCAAAACATCCCAAAGGTGTTCTATAAGATTCAGGTCAGGATTCTGTGCAGGCCAGTCCATTGCAGGGATGTTGTTGTCGTGTAACCACTCCGCCATAGGCAGTGCATTAGCAACAGGTACTCGATCGTGTTGAAAGAGGCAGTCACCATCCTCGAATTGCTCATCAACAGTGGGAAGCAAGAAGGTGCGTAAAACATCAATGTAGGACTGTGCTGTGATAGTGCCACACAAAACAACAAGGGCTGCAAGCCCCTTTTCATGAAAACCACGACCACATCATAACACCACCCCCTCCGAATTTTACTGTTGGCACTACACACACTGGCAGACGAGGTTCACCAGGCATTCACCATACCGACGCCCTTCCATCTGATCGCCGCATTGTGTACCGTAATTCGTCACTCCAAACAACGTTTTCCACTGTTCAATCGTCCAATGTTTACGCTCCTTACGAAAAACGAGGCGTCTTTTGGCATTTACCAGTGTGATGTGTGGCTCATGAGTAGCCGATCGACCATGAAATAACAGTTAATTTGTAGTTTCACAGTAATAAGCAATATTCAAAGATCTGGCATTTCTCATTTCGTTAGTTAAATGGTTACTGCCGACATTAATCGCCTGCGATCGGTTACTTGAGCGGGGACAAATGTTTGATTTCTCCCGCCTAACTGTCATAGTGCTTGCAATGAATCCTGATGCAGTTTGGAATTCCTGTGTGATGCTCTGGATAGATGTCTGCCTATTACATATTACGACCCTCTTCAACCGTGCCGGCCGGGGCGGCCGAAAAAAAAAAGGCGATTCTAGGCGCTTCAGCCTGGAATCGCGCAACCGCTACGGTCGCAGGTTCGAATGCTGCCTCGGGCATGGATGTGTGTGATGTCTTCAGGTTGGTTAGATTTAAGTAGTTCTAAGTTCTAGGGGACTGATGACCGCAGAAGCTAAGTCCCATAGTGCTCAGTGCCATTTGAACCATTTTTTTTCTTCAACCGTCGGCGATCTCTGTCAGTCAACAGACAAGGTCGGCTAGTGCACTTTTGTGCTGTACGTGTCCCTTCACGTTTCCACTTCACTATCACCTCGGAAACAGTGGAACTAGGGATGTTGAGGAGTGTGTATATCTCGCGTACAGACGTATGACACAAGTGACACCCAATACAGCCAATCACCGGACCACGTTCGAAGGCCGTGAGTTGCACAGGGCTCCCTATTCTGCTCTCTCACGATGTCTAATGACTACTGAGGCCGTTGATATGGAGTACCTGGCAATAGGTGACAGCACAATGCACCTAATATGAAATACATAGGTTTTTGGTGGTGTCCGTATACTTTTGATCATATAGTGTATGTGCTCCACAGTAACGTTCACCTAGTCCACAGCTGTCATAGCACCTTCAGTTACTAGCTTATGTACTGGTCCGTGACTGGCAGTACCCAAGATCGATTGACAACGACAAGGTATCGTACCGTACCAACGTCTCTATGCCGTTATTGCACAGTATCCTGTTGCGCACAGTACTTAGGCCACCAGTCGACCACCACACCTTTGATTAAGTACAGTTTGTTATTTAAGACTGCAGAACGCTTTCTAATTGGAGGAGATTCCAGTTGGAGAGGAGCCTCTGATGACGACAAGAATCTAGCCCGCGTCGCAATCACACTGGAAATGAACTAATCGGACACGAAATCAGCCTTAGTACAGTTAATACTGCAGCCACCTCAACCGCTGACCATGCAAACAGCCTGTCTGCCAAATAATGGGAACAACACCCTGCCTAGACACGACACCTAAATCGTACCAAACCACGATAGAACTACGAATAATCACTTAACAATGTTCACATACCAATGATTACTGAAGTTAAGCAGTAGTGAATAAATGGTCCTATTTAATGAACCACTCTCGTTGACTACGATACTGATCTCGTCAGTGCAACAAATTACTTTAATTTCAGTACCTGATTATCTTGCCTGATGATACATGCGACATACAACTAGCAATTGTTACCTTTGGCAACGAGCTTTTCGCAGCGCAGTACGTACTCTCTGACGTAAACTCGGAACTATTTCATTCCTTGTACTAAAATACCAATCTGTCTACCGTCTTGAATTGATTATTCTGTTTATGGACACTTCCACCACTACTGTTAGGAATTTAAACATTTTCAATTCTCTCTTAAATATTTTTCCAACTCGACGCAGTGATAATATGTAAGTGATGAGACTTCGCATGGGTCTCAGAATAACGAATCTTTGTTAGTAGCAAAATCTTTGGCCTTTCCGTAAATAATTCAATTATTTCAATTAAACTTATTCATCATTTAGGAAGCTTTTTCCCTTAATAGAAATCTTTCTTTAATATTGAGAAGATCTACTTTCAGTAGATTATTTATAATTTCATTCTTTCAAGAACCTTTTACCAAGCACATTTAAAAACACCACATTATACGTGATATCGACTCCACTGTATCAATATCTCTGAATTACACTCGTTTATACTTCCGAAAATTCTATAGATATATTCACACTAGATACCATTTAAATAGACTGGAAGGTTTCCTTTAACCCCAATAAAATTGGATTGATTTTCCTTCTAGATATCTCAATACACGTTGGTTATTACCAGTGAACGAGTGCCAGCAAATATATTATCATTCCCCACAATACAGAAGAAAGTAATAAAAAAAAATTCAAACAAAAATCCTAAATGTCACCGCCACTTTTCAACTAACCTCTTCAGGCGTTGACCACACGCGACCCGCTAAGTTCCCTAACATTTAAATCGGCCACTCGTCACCTTGATGAATCAAGTTTTGGTTTAGCTACGTGTAGCTCGTTAAATAGTTCCTTCTATTTACTGTCGCTTGTCTACTCAGTGATATGCGCACACCATCACCGTATAGTGAAACAGTTCGTCGTTCTATGAGCCAATTCGCTCTCAGCTGCAAGCTAGTGGTCTTGAAAATACAACTACCAACACATGTTCGAGGCTTTCACTTCTCGATACACGCACACACACGCATAATACCCAAAACACCTCAATAAAAACGACAAGCAACCCAATTACCTCTGGGCGCGTCGCGACCACTCAACATACAATGCAGACGGGATATCGGTCACACCGATTCCACACAACACAGCACCTAACAAATCAATCTCTCAATTAAATCAGGCTCACGCGGGACTCACCCCAGCAAATTTTACGAACGAAACTGTTCCCACAACTATAATCAGCAAAATTCCGTGCACTCTCCCAAGACTGAGTAGCCTAACTACACCACGCAGTGAAACGCTATAAGACCAGACCTGATATACACCACTACCACCACTTGGTCGGTGAGAGGTCTATCCGGGAACTAAAAAACCCTTTTCGTTGTACAATAGGAACCATTTAAAACGTACAAACACGCAACGCCACGCCAACTTTTAACAATTAATGTAATAATCGTCGATGCTGTCGATTCTTCACCACAGCGGCTGGCTGCTGCGCGTCGCTCAGGCGGCATCTCTAGACGCAGCGAGGGCGATATGGTACATCGCTGCAGTCGCGCATGCTCGCCACCTGCTATTCCGTAGACGCTCTCATATCATCTAGAACACAATTTGATTTTGCTTTTACCACATCATACCCGTATATTATCGTGACCACCAGGTGTTATCATTGATTTATCACGCACGACGCCCAGCACCAGTAAGGGCGAACGTTCCCCGTGCGTTTTGACACAGCACACATAGATCTCATGGAAGCCCAGGTGAATGCCCCCAGGACCTTAATGCTGCCACTACCGCCTGCGTCCGTGGCGCGGCACATGTTCCTATTATCCCTTCGCCTAGAAGACGACGTATCTGGACACCATCAACCTCATGCCAAATGAAACGAGATTCATCCTATTAGGTGACATGTGTCCTGATCCTCTGTCCATTGCCCACTGCACTCGTAACTGACGATGTCGTTATCTCAGTATGGGAACACGAGGCTCGTCTGCTGTATAGCTCCACATTCAACGATGTAAGCTGAACGATGAGCTCCGAAACACTTCTGCCTGCAGCAGCACTCCACTGTCTGTTGTCAGGCCTGCCATAAATCGCCGCTTATCCTGCTTTACGTAGCGCAAGCCTCCGATCTTGAAGCTCTGTGATGAGGAATGGACGGCCAGTACAATTACCTGTGATTTCAGCATCCTTGAACCACTTTCCATAGATGCTCACATCAGTACGTCAGCCAGCTTCGCTGTTTCCGAGATGCTCGTTCCCAAGTGTCAGAACGTAACAATCGCCACTTCATCAAAATCGCGGTGTCGGCGGTTTTCCACACTTGTGCACCGTATCGTCACAAGAATTATTCGCAATACGTCTCTGCTCCGATTGTATTCTTTCCTTTTTCCCGTATCGTATGGCCGTGATGGGCACCATGCGATTCTCATGATTGGCAATGGCCCTGTCGTCTTACTGCTCGGTGTGTGTGTGTGTGTGTGTGTGTGTGTGTGTGTGTGTGTGTGTGTGTGTGTGTGTTGCGTGTGTTGACATGATGTTCGCTGTATGCTCACGTGTTGTGTATTACGTTAACATGCGCTACGGCGTGCAACATTACTGATTATCGTAAGATAATAATTAACTACCTGAAAATCGCTATAAAGCTAAAATTGCGATAACGTAGAAAAGGAAACAAAGGAACACTCAAATGCTGAAGTGTTATCATTCAGACTACATGCATGACTTTGACTCCAAAAAATAGGAAAATTACCATATTATATACCCGTCTGCTTCGATTCTAGACGCGTTACTAGATCTTTTTATTTAACGCATTGCAGAACTTCGAACTAACATATACGTCTGGCCCTGTAGGGGTATTCCTGTTTCCGACCTTTTAATCTCATGGCGCATTTGATGATCTCTCCAACAAGGTGAAATGTGGTCCCTGTCTAGACAGTGCTCTGAGATTTCAATTCAATTTAGAGATAAAAACTTCGTTAACACCTGCTCTCCTCTGGTGGGCTAGGTTCTCTCCATAAGAATAGCTCTCCATCCGAAAGCAGAACTGGCTACCGGAGGCAGCTGCTGCAGTGCAATCGCCACTCCAGCAGGAACCGGAGTGCCTCTGTGTATCCCACTACATAATTAAAAGGTTTTCTTTGTCTTGCTGCCCGCATACACCTTTTATCGCTCTTTCTCTCTCTGTCTCACCCTCCGCCCCCCTCTCTCTCTCTCTCATTCTGGCTTTTGGAGATGAAGAAGAAGAGAAAAATAGAGGCACTGTATCAGTAGTAGAATTTAAACCACATTACGTCGTGCAAGAATGACTATCTGTTTTTCGATTTAAAAAAACTGTAGTCATTGACTGCATGATAGGCTGTTCCGAAGTTTACGAAAGCCCTAATATTTACATCTGCGCTAATGGAAAGTATTCCACAATTATTTTTTAATGTGAAGAGATGTTCATAGCAAAAAAAATGGCTCTGAGCACTATGAGACTTAGCATATGAGGTCATCAGTCCCCTAGAGCTTAGAACTACTTAAACCTAACTAACATAAGGACAACACACACATCCATGCCCGAGGCAGGATTCGAACCTGCGATCGTAGCGGTCGCGCGGTTCCAGACTGAAGCTCCTAGAACCGCTTGGCCACACCAGCCGACTGTTCATAACATTAAGTGAATTAATTGATTAAATCCTTTTTCCATTCGGTAATGATGTCCATCGTCAGCATCAATCAGTATAAGATGTGACACTCACAGCTAGAATACACTTTTGCATTATTGCGGCATGCAAGCAAAAACCTCTGAATGTCATCTCCAGGAATTTTCTACGATGCCTGGAACCCATGCTGTCTTGTTTCGGGAATATTACTGGCTTGAGCCTGGTATGAAACTACGCATCTTCTCTTCGTAACCCACACACGCTATATGAGTGAAAAACAAGGTGACTCGGCGGGTCAGTCATTGATCCGTACATTGCTAAAGACGTTTGTGAGGCGAACTGCTATGCAATCGTATTTCTGGTACATAACAATAGTACTACTCCTAGAGAATCACAGTGATTAAGATAATCGACGAACACTGAAGCGACACAGATAAAGGCATCCGGATGCGATTTTTCCGTGTTTCACCCAAATAATTTGACACAAATACCAGGATGGTTCCTCGAAATCGATTTTACTACGAGAAACTTTTGAATACTTTTTAAAATGTTTCATCAGCTCAATGCAGACTTAGAGCTCTTGGCTCACCAAGTTAGAAGGTTCGTCCAGGTGGGATCTCATCGGCAAGGTTCGCTCTTGGAGTGGCGTTAACAATGCTTTGCAACATCGTATTGCTGTTGAGAATTTGTGTTTACGTTTAGACAAAAATGAGTATGATTTCGAAGTACTGATGTAATAAGAAGCCAACGCAAATATTACTTATGTGTAAGCTACAGCAAAGATTCTCCCGGTCTAACGCACTGGAATATGTTGTTCTGGGAGGCGGGTAGGAGTGGGGGGGGGGGGGGGGGGACAAGACAAAGAACTGCGAAAGTTAGGGGCGGGAGTAGGGTGTAGGGAGGGGGCGGACAGAGAGAGAGAGAGAGAGAGAGAGAGAGAGAGAGACAAGCTGTATCTTTGTCACAGAGTGAAAACACGGGTACAGGAATAGTGTTCAGTTTTTTTTTTTATTACAGCGAGCTTCAATTCAGAAACTCGTAGATATAGCCAGAATGGACCACCACTGCGGCTGATATTGCTTTACCGTATCACGCTGTGTATTTTGGACGATGTCCTGCCCGTTGTGTTATTGCCATCGCTGTGTTGGAAATCTGCCAATCAAAACGCTAGATGCTGCTAGCAGAACGAAGGCTAGTTTGCAGCTGACAGTGAACGCTATGCGCGTACAACAAGAGTTGTACACACTGTAACACAGTAAGCAGGTGAATCGTGTATCCATTGGCAGCAGTGGAGTGGAGTGACATTCCTCCGTTTTATGCATCTGTTCGTTGCATTCCGTTCGGTATAAGCGCACTTGAAGACACACACAGTCCCACTTTCGCTTCCATAAATTCAGTTCTCTCTAAAACGCGCGCGCGCGCGCACCACACACACACACACACACACACACACACACACACACACACAGACATTCCCCAAAGGCCGCAGCGGATGCGGTGAATAAAACTCGACAGTAAATACAAACCGTGACTGGAATCAAAACACAAGCAAAGAGAAAGATCGCGTAATAAAAACACTTCAATTCTACGTGTGCCAGCAGATACATTCATTTCTGTCACAGGAGCGAATAATTCCTATAACGTATTGCAAAACGGAGAAGAACTTTCTGGCAAATAATTCTTTTCTGTCGTTTCGGCGGAAAGTAGGTGCAACCCTCCCTCCCCCTGCCGGTCACTGCCACTAAGGCAAGCCTTACCAATGCCACTGTCATCTTCTCCACATTGTGCTGTTACTGACGTCTTGAGTCTCCCATGTCCTCTCAAGTTACGTACAGTTATGGTACGCCAAGCAATCAGTGTTTCAAGTTCCAAGTCTGCGATGCCCACTCTGCAACATTATTGCGAAGTCTGCAGACACACATGGTAATTTTCTTTGTTTCTGTCGATGACGGCTGTGCGTTGTTGGTTACTGCGGTTTTTATCCGAAGACTGGTTATACCCGTCCACGCTAGTCTTTCCTCAGAAGCCTCTTCATATCTACGTAATTACCCCAACATACTTCCATCTGAACCTACTCTCTAGTAAAGGCTTAGTCTACCTCTAGAATTTTTATGCCACAGACTTCCCTCCATTACAAAACTCACAATTCCTCATGCCTCAGATTGTGCCAAATCAGCCGAACTCTTCCTATAGTCAAGTTGTATCACAAATTTTTTCCCGCCCAACTTGATGCGGCAACTCCTCAATTATACTGTCTGCTCATCTGATCTTAAGCATTCTTCTGCAGCTCCACATTGCAAGAGCTATTTTCTCCAGAAATTTATTTGCTGACTGTGATTTTTCTGACGTCAGCAATATTAGATATAGAGTTACTATTTATTATTGAGATATGAAAATCTGTGCCCGCCCAGGACTCCAGCCCGCATTTCCTGCTTATCGCCAGTGGTCGCCTTAATCACTTCGGCTATCCATGTGCGCTCCCCGCACCAATCGAAGTCTCATATTAGGTCTTCTGTCTGCATCCGAGAGTCATAGTCCACTATACTCGCACCTAATGCTCGTAAACATTATAAACTGGATTCCTGCACTAGGAGAATGGGACTAGGAGGAATCTAGATAAGTTATCGTCATATACCCACCTAGCTTTGTAATACTATTTACATGTCTTAAAGAACAGATCCACAGCTGTTCGAAATAATTTGAAATTTATTAGCTGAGTGGAAATTCTTTGACATCGGCTGTATTAGGCATTGATGTACTACCTATTAGTTACATACGGAATTTTTTGTACTGGGCCGGGACTCGAATATGTATTTGCCGATTATCGGTAGCGGTCACTCTAACCACTTCGGATATCTGAGGAGACCTTTCACAGCGACCCAAACAGCTGCGAACAGTCACCAATATCTGTTGTTTCGTGCATGTGAATAGTATCAAAAGTCTAGACGGGCATATGATGGTAACAATAGTGATCTCGACTTCACGTAGTCTCATTCTCCCTGGTACACGAATCCAATTGATAGCTTTGGCGAGCATTAGGTGATAAATATAGCCACTTATTTTGCTGACCAAATAGCATACGGATTTGCTGTTTCAGATGTGTCATTTTTAATTCTGTCAGCGTCCCTCGATTTAATGTAACTACATTCCGTTAACCTGCCTTCACTTTTTCTGGTTTCCAACTTGTTTCTTTTCAGGACATTCGTGTGATATTATAAGTCGTTTGCTGTCTCTGAAATACTTAGTTTTAATTTCTCTCCTTCCTCTCCCCCCCCCCCCCCCCCCCCGCTTCAGATATATCTCCATGGTATCCTTTAATGCTTGCTCAATGCTACATGCTACAGACTGACGATGATATACATCTCATTCCACTCCCAATTATTACTTCCTTTGACTGTTATAATCACAGTGTTTTTTTTTCTGTAAATAACCTCTCGCACTCTCAAATTCTGAAGATATCACAGATAAAATACAAAGATCCTGTTTCAGGAAATACTCTAAATCTTTCGCTGACTGTCTCTCGTTTTCATACATTTCTCCGGAACAAAAATTAATACTACTCCGTCTCAGCTTGTACCAATCTTTCGAGTTTTCAGTAAATAATTGTAAATAATTCGTACAGTATTTTTCAACTATGACTTACTGAAATGAGAGGTCTGTAATATTTATACTCGTAACTTACTAATTAAGTTTTCCATTAGATTTGCAAATATTATTTCTGTTAGTGACTGATTTCAAACCTTTACCTATATCACAGCGAACAATGTTATAAAAAAAACATGAACTACTACATTTTCAAAAATTTTGTGTGCACGTTTTACAGCAGTGCATCAAATCTTTTATGACGTACCTGCGTTTGTAATGGTTCATTGTATATGATACATTTGTTTTCATATGAAATCACTATAAAAATGTTACTTACCTGTATTATGATTGTCTTGATACATTCAGAATTTGAAAGGCGTATTTAGCTGTTTATACATAAAAATCTGAGAGGCCTTAAGTCCAGAACTGGAAACATCCCCCAGGCTATGGCTAAGCCATGTCTCCGCAATATTCTTTCTTTCTAGAGTGCTAGTTCTGCAAGGTTCGCAGGGTTCACAGGAGAGCTTCTGTAAAGTTTGGAAGGTAGGAGACGAGGTACTGGCAGAAGTAAACCTGTGACGACGGGGCGTGAGTCGTGCTTGGGTACCTGAGATGATAGAGGACTTGCCCGTGAAAGGCAAAGGTCACGAGTTCGAGTCTCGGTCCGGCACACAGTTTTAATCTGCCAGGAAGTTTCAGGCCTTAAACAGTTTATTACGAGTCCACAGTCTCTGTTTCTTAGAGATCAAATTGTTATCACTAATTACACAGGAGCTGTATGGATAAAGATCTGACATTACTGCACTATTTTATAAATTTCTGATATATCTTAAGCTAACTGCTTTACTGGATCATGAATCATTTTTAAAAAGAGGAAAAAAAATTGTGTTTAAATTCAGATTGTTTGTTCATCAATTTGTCCGTCTCCTTTACCTTCCGTTCGTGTATTTCCAATACTTCAAGTATTCTCTAACGTCATTCCTTTAGGTTCCACATGATTTTCAAAGTACTCTCATACCACCCGCAGAATTTTTTTCGCTTCGCAAATCATGACCAAGAGCAGTCTTGTTTTTTGGGCTGAAATGTTCCTTGTATCTAGTTATAAAAATGCGACCTGTTCGCCCTACAATACACAAAAATTATCACATATTCCACACTGTAATCTATACACACATGATGCATAATACTTCTTTCTATTTTTCAATTTGATCTCTTAGTTTTAAAACTTAATTGATCTGCAGTTCGAAATGTTATTTTGTACTGTTTAGAGAATGCGAGCGCAAACTTTTCCGTAATACAGGCGTAAGATTTCGACCCGGTTTCTTTCGATTTTGCATTTTCATTTTTGTTTATTTATTTTTATTTTTTGAGAATTTGTGGAACTTGAAGTTTTAAGAGATCGTTGGCTACTGCTACTTGTTTCATCTAATGAAAGTCTACATACGCGGATTGCCATAGCAAAGAACTATGCGTTATGCGCCGTGGTTAGACTGATCCCTTTTTACTGCATCTGAGTGTATTGCATAACAATAAATAGAAAAATTCAGAACTCTTCTGCTCTTTTTATCGTAAAGTCTAAGATGTTAATTTTCCTTTCGGACTCTTCCCACAAAGGGCATTTAATATTGTGATATTGCTGATTACAAGTGAGGTGGAGATCTTCGTACCCTCTCTCTCTTCCAACGAAATTACAATAATAATTCATACACGTCAGCATTGCCCTTCTTTGAATTGAAAGTAATACGTTTTTCTAGGTCTGATGGTAATTCTCGCGTCTCATATACACTGATGGAAAGAAATCGATGCATCAAGAAGGAGTTGTATGACATAAACGAAAGTTGGTGGGCGTGTTTCAAGATTTGCAACACGATGTCTATTCAGATTTCGCGGCGGCCGTTATGGCCGATCGGTTCTAGGCGCTTCAGTCTGGAACCGTGCTGCTGCTACGGTCGCAGGTTCGAATCCTGCCTCTGGCATGGATGTGTGTTGTCCTTAGGATAGTTAGGTCCAAGTAGTTCTAAGTTCTAGGGGACTGATGACCTCAGATGTTAACTCACATAGTGCTCAGAGCCATTTCAGCCATTTTCAGATTTCGCACCAGTCGCATAAGACTGGCACTGGTAGCGCGACTATGAGGAAGCAAATCAGGTTTGATTTAAATACAGTCGTTAACGTTGGTTATCTTTGACATAATATGCAGTGAATTGATGTCAGTTAAGAATGCCTGTAAGGCGACAAAGACGCCATTGTCAACACCTGACTGAGTTTGAACTAGGTCGTGCAAGCTACGAAAAGTGGGACGATACTTCTGCGATATCCCAGGAAGTCTTGGCAGTAGTGTAGCCACAGTACATGATTGCTGGCGGCGGTGGTCACGGGACAGTACGGTCGCAAAAAGACCAGGCTCCAGAGGGGGACGTGGCGCTACCGAGAGGGAAGACCACGGCTTCCGGTGTGTGGCTCTGGCGCATCGTACTGCATTTGCAGCAGCACTTTGAGGAGCAGTGACATATGAACTGTTACAAAATGTTTACTTCAAGGACAGATGGCCCGTAGCGTTCATTCTACCAACTCCAAACCGCCGTCATTTGCGACTTCAGTGTTGTCAAGCAAGAGATCATTGGAGGGCAGAGTGGAGAGCTTTTATGATTTCTGATGAAAGCTTGTTCTGCTTCGGTGCCAGTGATGGCTGTGGTTATAAAGGGGCAAGATGAGGGCCTGCAACAGACCCGTCTTTGTGCTAGAGACACTAGACGTACACCTGGAGTTACGGTCTGGGGTGCGATTTTGAATGACAGCAGTACTCTGTTGGTTATCCTACGCACCCTCAATGCAAATTTTTATTTCAGTCTGGTGATACAACCTGTTGTGCTTCCCTTTGTGAACAGATTTCCTGGGGTTGTTTAACGCTCGCCCAAATACCGCTGTTGTAAGTAAGCAGACTCTACTGCTTGTCGACATGTTGCCTTCGTCTATTCAAAAAATGGTTCAAATGGCTCTGAGCACTATGGGACTTAACATCTGAGGTCATCAGTCCCCTGGAACTTAGAACTACTTAAACCTAACTAACCTAAGGACATCACACACATCCATACCCGAGGCAGGATTCGAACCTGCTACCGTAGCGGTCGCGCAGTTCCAGACTGCAGCGCCTAGAACCGCTCGGCCACAACGGCCGGCTTCGCCTATTCGATCACCAAACCTATCTCCAATCGAGGACATGTGAGACATCGTTGGCCGACAGGTCCAGCGTCATCCTCAAGCGGCACGAGCTGTCCCTGTATTGACCTACCAAGTGGATCAGGGTTAGAGCCCAATACCGCAAACTGACATCCGGCACCTGTACAGCAGAAATGGAAAAGATCGTATGGCATCAGTGGCCAGGAGTCCCCAGGGGGGAAGTTCGGCCGGCAAGTGCAATTCTTATTCAGTTCGACGCTACATTGGGCGACTTGCGCGTCGACAAAGGGGATGAAATGATGATGAGGACAGCAAAACACCCAGTCCCTGAGGGGAGAAAATATCCTTCCCCAGCCGGGAATCGAACCCGGGCCCCGCTTCGTGACATTCCAATGCGCTGACCGTTCAGCTATTATTTTTTTTTTTTTTTAATGCTCTACGACTTTTTTTTTTTTACCGTAGCAGCAGCGCGGTTCTTGACTGAAGCCTAGAACCGCTCTTTTTTTTTCTTTTTTTTTTCTAAATGGAACTAAAAAAAACAAGTGCCACCGCCACTTTTCATCCTATAACCAAAAAAAAAAAAAAAAAACTGGGCCACTTCAGGCGTTGGTTCCTGACTAAACCTACCCCAGAGAGCTGCCTATATACCAGGGGAAATATGGGAAATCAAGGTTAGGGCTATCCTGAAAAACAAAACAAAATCTTCCTTTTTCTGAATTTTATTTTAATTTTTTTTAGTTTATATTTATTTATTTTTTTTTATTTTTTATTTTTTTGTGTAATTGATCAGAGCCCTTCTGCGCCCCGCTGGTAATATGTTGAGTCACGTCTTCTCGAAATTGATGTGTTCCGTTCAATTGTTGAGAAATGTTCATTGGTTCAAACAGGAAACCTTCTTCTCTCTTGGCTTAACACACTCCAGCTGCGAGGCGGCTCATGGAAAGCACTCCCAAGGAAGTTCGAGAAAAATTGTCTGTATTTTGGGTGACGGACAACGACATAATGACGGTCATTGAGGTATGTCCAAAAATCGAGTGCAGAGTCTACAGTTTGTCCAAATAAGTAGTGAATGGCATGTCCGCGAATCCAATTCACAGCATTGGTCTTTGTCCGAGGAAAATAGTCACGTTCCGGAAATAATAATGAAAGGGGAGTAATCCGATCCGGAATGTCCCTCGTTAGAAAAGCCACAATACGTCGAACCAAGTGCCAAACCTCCGCCGCCGGTCCGCAAACAAACCGATGTTCATCATTGTCTGGCACTCCACACGTGGAGCATAGAGGTGATTGGGCGAGGTGGATACGATGAAGGCGAATTTGGTTGATTGCTTACCATTGACAGTTATGTACCAGACAGATTGAACATTCGTGTCAAGGTAACAGGCGAACACCGCGCGCCATACATGACGCCAGTCAACCTGGGGGAACTTTTGTTCAATCGGGTTAGGTGGACGACCTAATTGGAGGACATTGTATACTGCCTTTGTCTTGAGTAAAAGCTGTCTTGGTAAGGTGAGGCGTAGATAACTGAGTTCCAGAAAGAAGTACCGTATATAATGGAACTGGGCCGGAAGATCCGAGATGATCACTGGGGATGACAGTGAGACCGGCGAGTATGCCGACAGGAGGAGACCAGTGAGGCTCGTTGGGCAACGTGTCCATACCGCCATCTGTGAGCTGACAAATAGGGCGCGAGCTCTATCCGGCATGTGAAACAGACCTATCCCACCTCGTTCACGGGGAAGAGTAAGGGTCGCATAGCTAATTTTGAACAACATCCCAGAGCTGACGAAAGATGCCATCGCTGCCAACATGCGACGTGCCACAGTAAGCGGGAAAGGTAGAACTTGCGCTACATGGGGAACTCGGGATGCGATATATGTATTGACATATCGAGCTCGTTGGAGAATATCTAGGGATCGAAGGCGATGGTCCATAAGACCTGCTCTGATCATTAAAAGGAGGCGTCGGCAGTTGATGGTGGCTGAACGCCGGAGATCAGATGAAAAATCTATTCCCAAACAACGAATGGTATCAACGGTGGTGAGAGGTGTAACGCACTCCACGGGAAGTCCCGTGCCAATGAACATAACTTGTGACTTACGTACGTTTAAAGAGCTACCCGACGCCTCACCATAAGTCGCTACCCACGTCAAAACAGCTCGAACTTCGTCGGCATAACGTAAACAGATGACGACATCGTCAGCATAGGCCGTGCAACAGAATCGGTAGCGATCTATGGACAAGCCTACCAAACGTTGTCTTAGTCCACATAGCAAGGATTCCAAGGAAAAGGCGTACAAAATTGGTGATAGAGGGCAACCTTGACGTACGGATCGACCTATTAATATCGGTGGAGTGAGTCTGCCATTGTACAGAATCCTGGATGAGGCACCCCGCAGAAGGCGCATCACTACCGTGATAACGGCGACCGGGAAACCCATATGGTGGAGAACGGCCGTAAGGAACGAATGGTCAACCCTATCAAAAGCTTGACTAAAGTCCAAAGACGCAAGTGCCCCAGAGAGGCGTTGTGCCTGGGTAACGGCGATCATATCCCTGTAGCGGCATAAAGCCGTGCGAATATTGTTGTCGCCTCCCAAAGATGCTTGGTCTGGCGACACAACATAGCGGGCAACGTTTTTAAGTCGTGCTGCCAAAAGGCGAGTGAAGATTTTCATATCACTGTTAAGGAGGGTGAGGGGCCGATAATCACTGATATTGTTGCCACCGTGCGGTTTATGTACAGGAATAATAATTTCTTCCATGAAAGCGTCCGGCACAGGTACTTCCGGAAACATCAGTTCCTGTCAGATGGAGGTGAAGGTGGACTCTAACAAATCACGGAAGGTGCGATAAAATTCGAGTGGAAGACCGTCGGGGCCCGGGGAGCGATTGATGGTTCCTGCCCGGATCGCATCGCGGACTTCCTCATCAGTCACCTCCGACATCAAGTCAATCGCCGCATCTCCTGGGATACCACCGAAGTTGAGCTGTGAGACTTCCTCGATCAACTCTGGGGAATGTGGAACTGCGGCGTACAGCTGCCGGTAGTGGGCGTGAAGCACATTCCCTATGGCAGATTGGGTTACGTAGCGACGCCCTTCTTGATCCGTTAGGACGTGAATCAATTTTCGGCGTCGATTTTGTCGTTCTTGGATGATATGGTACATCGACGGATGTTCATGAGGCATGCGATCAGCAGTACGAGATCGTACTATCGCCCCTTCCAAATGCCGTCGCATGAGATTGGAGATTTGGGCCTTAGCTTGGTTCATCCTTGTATGGCGCTCAGGGGAGGCTGGCATCGTGGAGCATTCTCGTAGGATCCTGTAGTAAAAGTCCATAGTGCTCTTCCTCCAGGCGACAACATCTTTGCCATACCGGATTAAAGTTTTTCGAAGAGCAGGTTTTGCACACTGGATCCACCAGGATATGGTAGACGGATACGTGGGTCGGCGTCTATTACATGTGATCCAAGTGTCTTCTATTAGAAGTCGACAGTCAGGTGAATTAAGAAGTGCCGTGTTCAGTTTCCATAAACCACGTCCGTGCCATACTGCCTGTCTTGTGAGAACAACATCACAGAAGTAAGCCTCATGGTCTGAGAAAGCAACAGGCCAGATTTCAGCCTGTCGAGTGTGTTGAATTAGGGATCGCGAGATGTAGATGCGATTCAGTCGGCTAGAGGAGTGCGCAGTGTGGTACGTAAAGCCCAAAAGATCACCGTGAACATGTCTCCACGTATCGACAAATTGTAGCCGCGTGACGACTGTTTCCAGAGCTGCGCATGGTGAGTGACGCGGCAATTGATCCTGAGGTCGCTGGGTGCAGTTGAAATCTCCACCCATGATCCAGTCATCGTGTGGTCCCATAAAAAGGGGTGTGACTTCATTCGCGAAGAAGGCATTGCGTTCACGACGGTAGCTGGAGCCCGACGGCGCATAAATATTGATGATGCGTACACCAAAGAGAGTAAGGGCCATACCTCTGCCGCTGGGGAGGTATAGGACATCTTCGGCAGGAAGACCTTCGCGTAAGATGATGGCAACACCACTACCGGTGTCCGAAGCGGGAGAAAGATGCACCGTGATGCCATGTGGTGGTGAAAAATCGGCGACATGCACTTCCTGAAAAAGCGCAATATCTATGTCCGCATCATAAATCATATCGCGGAGCAGCGCTAGTTTGTGGGGCGCACGAATGGTCGCGAGGTTAATCGTTGCGACACGATAATGCTGGTGTTGGAGTCCCACAGGCACAGGCGGGGCTTCTTCTTCAGGAGCGAGAGGTCGTCGATCTTGCCGGTCCGCTGAAGAGGCTGCTATTGTGGAGAGTTTGCGGGCGCGGGCGCAACCGATGGGGGTGCCCCATCATCAGCAGCATCCACCCCAGTCCCTTCGATCTCCACGTCGTCCGCCCAGGAGACTGATGCTGCGGTAGGGCATCGGCTGTGCACGTCATCCACGTGGAGAGGAGACGTAGTTTTCGTATCACCGGATAGGCTCGCTTCAACGTCGACCTGTGGGGGCGACGGCGTCAGTAAGGAGGGGTGTTCGTTGCCAGTGGTCGCCTGTGGCGGGTCTTTCGCATCAGCCTTTCGGTCATCAAAAATCGGTTTGTCGTCCATCTTCGGGTCGGCATCCCCGGTATCCATCCGTAGAATGGATTCATCAGGGGGTGTACGGCTACGTTTCTTTCTCTTTCGTGTCGACCCTTGTATTCGAACAAGTCGTTCAGAGTCCGATTGCGGGTGGCTTTCGTCTGACTCCGGACCAGTCTGAAGGAAAGCAGAAGTAGGTACCACTCCCGGATCAACGTCCATCTCAGTAGCATTTTCAGTCACAGTGCTGCGATGATTCGGCAGGTTAGGATCTGGCGTCTGGGGCACCTCAGAAGGAATCTCAGGAGCGGTTGCATCTACCTGATCAGACGACGTCAACGGAGCAGGAAGACTCTGTGTAGACGTGCTACCTTCCTGGGCAACCTTGGCGTATGTGACAGGGATCTGAGTCATCACCGCTGGGGACGCTTCCTCGCCGACCGGCGTCTGGATCAGGCGGCGTCGCATGCAGGCGGATCTGACGTGGCCTTCTTGTCCACAACCCGCACATGTTCGGGGTTGGCCGTCGTACATGACAATGGCTCGCACCCCGCCAATGGTCAGGTATGATGGAATATGTTTTTTCAGTTGAATTTTGACCTGACGCACACCATTAAGGACATGGTAGGTCGTGAAGGTTTGCCATTTTTCCTCTACGTAACCGATGACGTTACCGTATGGTTGTAACGCAGAGACAACTTCGTCCTTCGGCACTTCAAAAGGTAGTTCAAACACCCTAATCGTGCGTTGACCGTACTCTGCGAGTTCAAGTGTTACAGCTCCGACGTGACCATCAGAGTATTTGAACTTAAGTCCATTGGCATGGCGGCGAATAACATCTTCACACACCTCGGTGTTTGTCATTTTAATATGAACGACACTACTCGTGATCGAAAAATGGATTCCGATAACGTGGTTAGGATCTAAACGAACTTCTTCACGTATGAACGTTTCAACTTCATGTGCACGAGGTCGCGCATGTTCAGCTGGGAAGGAAACTTTAAGGGTCGCACGGCGGTAAGCGCTCGACATGTTGTTCACGGTGGACGGACGCAAACCTGAAAGCTACGACGCGGAAGTAAACAACGCCTGCAGCGGAGCACTGGCCAGCGCGCGGGGCCGTCCGCACGCTGCCACGGCTGAGAGCCGACTGCCAGCTATTGGGGCGGACAGTACATCATAATGCTTCCACGCTTGGCTGCTTGCATTCAACATTCTGGTGGTTGCAGCGGTTATTAATGTACCAGTATTTCGCATTTACAATGGTTTTTCTCGTGCTTACATTAGTCTATGTGAAAAGTCCCCTTAGAACAATTATACATGACTGTCCTTAAACTGACACACAATATTTTTAGCGCAACGCAATCTGACTTTAAAAAATCCCTACAAAAGAATGGCCCTGACTAACATTAACCTATACGTTTCACAAATCACTTACCTCACAAAAATCTTGGTTACTCGAACTACTGCAATACAGCGAGCGCCACTACTGCCAGCTAAATAAAAGATTCAAACTACAGAAGGCACTAACTACTGATAGGCATAGTTAGCAAATGAAAGAATTTTTATAAGAAGAAACAATGTATTTACCGTAATAGTCATCAAAAGTCATAATATATGTAGCAGTTCATGACATCCAGTCTTACAGATTTCAAAATTCCGCCATTTCTCTCCACACATCCATTACTGCTGGCGGCTCACCTCCAACTGCGCAACGCTACGCGCTGTTAACAGCCAGCTGCCCAACACTACAATGGCAGACAACAATGCAAACTAGCCACAGACTGCACACAGCACAGCCAGTGATTTTCATACAGAGCGCTACGTAACGTTGCCAATAAGAAAACATAAACAGCCTACTTGCATATGATCCTGCAATTTTAATCACTTCCGTAGGTTAGTAGAAAAATGTGTTCCTGAAATTTCATTTCTCTAAACTATTTTTTGGTGCTGCGTTTTCTTTTCCGCACGTGTATCTTGCGCACCAGGTGCAACGGCTTTGCCACGGCGTGCTGTCCAAAAGCAATCTCAATATTTCAGATGCAATGTCGCGTCCTCTGGGGCCTTATTTCGACTCTGTTGTTTCAGTGCTCCTTCAGATTCTTCTCAATCGCATCTCCCATCTCATGTCTCCTCTTTACCATTTCCATCTCCGTGATTCGAGTTTCTTTCCTTTGTAACTTATCAGTACTGTGTTCTACTTCCAGATGCGACCTCGAATCACGGTGGCAGCTTCTATGACTTCATGGCGGCTTGTGGAAAGTCTCGTCGTGCAGCTTCTGTCAGTCTCATCTTGTTTGCGGCAGACAGCAGACGAAGACAGACGGCTCACGACGTCACTGCACCCCGCCCCGCCCCTCCCCCCATCCTTTTGCCTCCTCACCCCGCCCTTCGTCCCTCCCACCCCTAACATGTTTTCACCGCGCCTTCTCGGTCCGCCTGCACTGGTACCTCTGGCGGGGCTGTCGATTTGTGTGCAGATCTGCCGCTGCTGCATCATTCATGGCGGCGCCTCGTCAGGCGTTGTGGGGGCGGGAACGGGCGACGCCGTCCTTGCCTTTTCCATTCCCTAGCCTTCCCCTACAACCCTACCCCTTCCCCCTCCCCTACGAGTCTCCCCCAGCCTCCTACCACCGTTGAGCTACGTCACGGCGTCAAAAACAGGACGCTGGCGCCAGCGTTTCCCTTTAGAGATCATCACGACGGCGGGCCGGGAGCAAACAACCTCTACACTGAAACCAGAGCGTACGTGTACGTGTGCATGTTCGTGTGCGTGGCTGTGTGTGTGTGTGTGTGTGTGTGTGTGTGTGTGTGTTTTCCGCGTTTCGCTTGACAGAGAGCCGGGATATGAGAAACACAATTCCTCTGCTCACAACACATCAAACGTCGGATTTCACAATGCTCTCGATTGGATATTGCCAATCGCTTTTCAATCGCGCCAGTGTATCGGAAAGTGCCGTTTACGCATTTCTGAATGTTAAGAGTAATTTATGGGAATTCTGATGCACCAAATCATGGTACAGTGAAATTCGTGCTCCTATAATTTTGCTACTTTGTGATCCACGTATTTGTTTTTTTACTGATTTTTATTGAAAATGTGGGTTCAGAGACTGCGCTCTAATAAAGGAAAGGAATGTAGCTCATTACTTCACCACGAGCGATGCACCACCTATCAGAATCGTAGAACGTGTTAAATGTGCCGTCGAAAGTATACTATGATAGAAGCAAAAAATATTATAGTAACATGGGTCTGCAACTCAACTGTTTGCGAGGTAACTAGGAATGTGTCGCTACGAGGCGAACAATACTTTCAGTATAAAATATTCAAAAATGGTTTAAATGGCTCTAAGCACTATGGGACTGAGGTCATCAGTCCCCTAGAACTTGGAACACTTAAACCTAACTAACCTAAGGACATCACACACATCAATGCTCGAGGCAGGATCCGAACGTGCGACCGCAGCGGTCACGGCGTTCCACACTGTAGCGCCTAGAACCGCTCGGCCACTCCGGCCGGCTATAAAATATTGTAATAGCTAGTACAGATATATTAGAAATGTAAACTTTTATCAATTATAGCTTAAAAGGAGAAACCTTTCCGGTGGCTTTCGGCCTGTTGGTAAATTGACGTAGAAGGTGTATCGGTTTTCCGCGCTGTTTCGAGATGTTATATTTCTCAAAGAAGCAATTTGTTATTATGCTACTTTAATGTTCGTCGTAGTTTGTTGGAAATTTTGGAAATTTGTGGTAGGGTCTTCTGGGACCCAACTGCTGAGGTCATCGGTCCCTAAGCTTACTCACTACTTATTCTAACTTAAACTAACTTACGCTAAGGACTACACACACACCCATACCAGAGGGAGGACTCGAGGCTGTAGTTCGTTCACCATTTGCATAGCTTAATGCGCTTTTTTATAATTTTGTTATTGACTGTCACTGTAATGTTATTTTAATGTGATTTTATTTACATATTAGGTGTACTTAATGGTGAGAGCCACGTAGGCGTAACTTTTGTGTTGGCTTGTCCCTTCTCTCCTGCGAATTGTGTTTGTGTGTATGATATACGACTGCCCTACATTTTACATTGATCATTTTGTTGTTGACTAAGCCTTATGGGTTGAGATAGCATTTGCATGGATCATTTTACTGTCGACTGAGCCTTGTCGCTTTGTTTCTCTTTCCGCACACAATAAGACTATTTCTGCCGTGCGGAGTAGACGCACTGTTAGAGGAACCATGTCTCTGCCCTTCCCGCCGGAGGTTCGAGTCCTCCCTCGGGCATGGGTGTGTGTGTTGTTCTTAGCATAAGTTAGTTTAAGTAGTGTGTAAGTCTAGGGGCCGATGAACTCAGCAGTTTTGTCCCTTAGGAATTCACACACATTTGAACATTTTTTGATTATTTCCGTTGTATGTATATTTTGTTGATTCTTTTCACTGTCCTCCTGGCTGTTTAATTCCAACAAGAAAGTGAATTGTAGATCACTCTCGTTGATTGAAAAGCCGTAAGAACAAATCGTAGAGTGTCATCGAGCCATGCTGTGTGATCCGAGGATGTTTGGAACTTACTGAAGAGAGTAGTGCAGTGCTCTACATATACATCTGTATCTACATACATACTCCGCGATCCACCATACGGTGTCTGTGGGAGGGTACTACTACTAGTCATTTCTTTTTCTGTTCCACTGGCAAACATAACGAGGAAAAAACGACTGTCTGTTCGTCTCTACGAGTCCTAATTGATGGCATGTTCGTATTCCTTACATGAAATGTTCGTCGGCGACAGTATAATCGTTCTCCAGTCGGCTTCAATGCCCGATCTCTAAATTTTGTCTACACTGTTCCTCGAAAAAAACGTCCCCTTCGTTCCAAGGATTGCGATTCGAGTCCACGAAGCGTCTTCGTAATGCTTTCGTGTTGTTCGAACCTACTTGTAAGAAATCTTTATTTCCTACTCATCTGCATTAACTCACACTTCCTACATTAAGAGCTAGCTGCCATTCATTACAACAACAAGAAATGTTGTCGAAGTTATCTCGTTTCCTTCTACAGACACACAGCGAGAATGACGAGGAAGAGGTTAGTGTTTAACGTCCCGTCGACAACGAGGTCATTAGAGACGGAGCACAAGCTCAGACTAGGGAAGGACGGGAAGGAAATCTGCCGTGCCTTGTGAAAGGAATCATCCCGGCATTTGCCTCAAGTGTTGTCCGGAAACGACGGAAAACGTAAATCAGGATGACTGGACGGAGGTTTGAACCGTCGTCCTCCTGAATGCTAGTCCAGTGTGCTAACCACGGGTCTCGTTCAACGGCGACACCTTCCCGTAGACCGCAGCATCTTTAGCAAACAACCGAAGACTGCTGCTTGCCCTGTCCACAGTTCATGTATACAGAGATTAAGAGCCGTCCTGTCACACTTACCTGGAGCACTCCTGATGATACACCTGTCTCTGATGAACACTCGCCGTCGAGGATACTGCAGTGGGTTCTGTTTCTTAAGAAGTTCTCTAGGTACTCATAAATCGGGAACCAATTCCGTATGTTCGTACCTTCGTCACCAGTCTGCTGTGACACCCTCTCAAATGATTTTCCGAAATCTGGGAATATGGAATCATACTGTTGACCTTCATCTGTAGCTATCAGGGTACCCTGTGAGAAAGAGGAGAGTTGAGTCTCGCTAAGTGATTCGCATGCGAAGACCACATGTGGGCACAGCTTTTATTTAGAAGTTTAATGTGCATTGTAATGTATAACGTGCTAAAGTAGATGGTGAAACTGGAACCCACTTAGATGATGACTTGCTAAAAACGTTGACACTCCAGACACATTTGTTAACTAGGGGAACGGTGTGGATAACTGGCCAGCTACAGAACAGAGAGCAACATCAAACCATCCAGAGGGAAGAACAAAAAGGCCAAACAGGAGTATTTCTGAGGCTTGTCAGTGAATAACTCTTTCGAGGAAATAAAAGAACTGAAATTTCTCAGGAAGAAGTTCTGTGAGATCAATACACTTAATGCCAGAAAAAAGTGTTCTGAAACAAGAAATTATTTTCATTTTTATTTACCTAATTGATAAACGCACCCTGGTATTTAGTGTGACATAATAGTTTATAAGGCTATCTTGGCAATTCATTTCTGAAGCAAATAAATACAGGTAAGTGAAGGGAAATGATAGTAAAGCACGACCTAAGTGCTGTCTGAGATGGAGCTGGCTATAGATTTTTAAAGTCTCTTCATGCGGTGTCAACAATAACGGTAGTTGCGGCTTTCGACTCCCAGTCGGATGCAGAAATTTCCATCACATTATTTCAGGTTTAAACAAGGCACTCCTAGTCACTGATGAAAAAAGATTGTTATGAGTTCCTTGTGAATAGTCAACAATGAAGATACGCCTGGGATTGGCTCTGTCAGCATAGATATTTCGTCACGCTATTTCTAGTTGAGACATGCCCACATCTGGATACTGATGAAACAAACTGGCATTTAACACCTAATTCTTGACTGGAAACAACTGCTATAGGTTGTGGGTTTGTATCCCGTTACGAGAAAAAAATTAGTCTCGTAATTTCGGGTACAGACTTATAGTTACTAGTGACAAATTCGACATCTAACGTTTATTGGGCTTAATTAACAACTGGAGTAGGTGCTGGTATCGAATTCATTTCCAACGCAGTCAGGTCATATCAAGTTCAAACATGCGCACACTTGGTTATTTGTGACTGAAATATTATTTAACGTCTTTCTTGGTGAGTTACTGGATAGGAGTCCCGTTCGAGTACAAGAATTTTTGTCATGAAATTTTAATTTAGACATGCTAACTGATACTACCAAAAAACTTCGTATCTTGTGAGTACAAATATTCTTTCACTTTAGGAGTGGGCACTCTAGAGACATTCTTTTTCAAGATTATTTGCTCACAAAAAATATTTGTTTTATGAAAGGACCACGAAGAAAAGACAAGAGAAATTATGTCACTTACGGAGGCATACAGACAGTTGTTTTTCCCTCGCTCTATTTGTCAGTGGAGCAGGAAGAGAAATGACCAGTAATAGTACAGCGTACCCTCTGCTACGCAGGTTTCTGAATGGTTATGTGATATTTCCAGATAGCCTTTATAATTAACGTGTAACTTGCCTAGTCGGAATAACGGTCGGTACTGTGTTCCAGTTTCGACCAAGCACGACAGCTTTGCTTAAGTAACATTGGATCTAAGTACGTATCCGGAGCAAAACCGATCATGACATCATGTAAAGTTCAAACACGGACACAACAACCGAGCGATGAATAACTTCCCGCTACATAACAAGGGTGATAGGTGAATTTTGAATTGCTCATAGATCCACGTGCCACCATGAGTACAGTGAATTGTTAGTGATACACTGATGATATTGTGATTTGTATAAAGGACTTGATACTGTTAATCGCGGTTTATCTAACTGGTTAGCTCATTAACCAGTTCATGCAAAACGAGTCACCAAGCGAGCGGTTGGTGATGCGTTTTAGAGATCAAGATTACCTTGAATTACCGTAGAACTTCGAGCGTAAGGACATTAGTTTACTTTGGGAATACATATATTTTTGGTCGAAATCTGCTATACCCCCTCCCCCCTCCCAAAAAAAAAATATTTTTCAGGAAGAGCTGCCCACATTTCTAAGGTGCAATTGAAAAATTTCAGTTCGACGGCCGTACAGTCGAGAATCGTTATGCCAATCACTAAAAATTCTCTTGAGCATTGAGACAATCGTCCCTCCGACACACCAGGTTGTTTGGTAAACACCGTGCCCTGTTCTGTGGCCGGCCGAAGTGGCCGTGCGGTTCTAGGCGCTGCAGTCTGGAACCACGAGACCGCTACGGTCGCAGGTTCGAATCGTCCGAGTCGTTCACTTAAGGTGGCCGATAAAACTGACCGCCCCTGACAACTCTAAGTCCGGCCATCTGCACAGTCTGGCAACACTGTAAGATGCGGAAGTGTTAGGAGGAAGTGTTGTCTACTTCCGAGGTGTTCTCGAAATGTGTGAGCCCGTGATCTGTTGGTAATCGTCGTGCCTTCTAAACTCATAGGCACCTGTTCGCGTCCACCTGTATTATTATTATTATTTTTTTTTTTTACTTTCTGCCGTCGTCTAAAGTTATGAGTCTGATTGAACATCGAAGATAATTAAGGAAGTCTCGACTACTGATATATGTGATAGATTACCATTTCACCATCATGCGACATTTGCATTCAACAGGCAAAGTTCAGAAGCCTGGCGTAGGAGTACAGCATGCTCTAATTCGAAACAACAAAAATCAATGAGTGACTATTATTGAACGTCATCAGGTCGCTCATTGGGCATTCGTATGCAGTACTGTTACTGGTGATGTGTTATAATGGCTTTATCGTTAACTTTCTAAGAAGAAATGAAAAGCTGAGCCCCACCAAAAGACATAAACTCGAGCAAAGAGTAATGTGAACATAATATTTTACTTCTGAAAGCTCCAAAAGTGTGTATTGGGCTACGAATTTTGCCCCAAGGGGTGTGTGTAACACAGCTGGAATTTGTTGCCAACAACTGAGACGCCTTTCGGTCGCAGTGTAAGAAAATCGAGCAACAAAACTACATCACCTGTGCTGCTGCATGATAACGCAATCTGTTGATCAGAGAAACAAAACTATCCAGGAGACTGATAAGAAAGTCGTCTCTCAGGCACCTGTATTGATAAGGAAGTCCTCTCTCAAGCACTTGTCCCTCTCGTCACATACTCGTAAAATTTTACCTTTCCCGTACTTGATCGATCAACCGTGAAAGCAATTCATTTCTAGACGAAAATACTCTTAAAACTACACTGGTTAGAACCTAACTAACGTAAGGACATCATACACATCCATGCTCGAGGCAGGGTTCGAAACTGCGATCGTAGTGGTCGCACGGTTCCAGACTGTAGCGAAGCATTAGGGGTCTGTAACACGATTGAGCCTATTTTAACACGAATTAGTAGGATATTACCGACTTTTGACTTCGAAAAGATCTGTATTTACTTCACTTCCTGTATCATTCGCAAGTTTTATGAAAATGTGGCATTTCATAGATAAAATTATGTATTCACAACAACAACAAATATGTCGGCAGAAACAAAAGAAGCATGATGTAATTGGCAGTACAGTAAGTTTTTCACTCTGACACTAAGGCTTACTGAAAGCAGCGAGACGAATTTTGCTCGAGCGTTGTCTTACTATTCCCTTATTGAGTTTGTATCTGCCTCCTTGTAGCTCTGCTACAAAAGAACTCAATATCTGGCTTTCAAAAAAATGGTTCAATTGGCTATGATCACTATGGGACTTAACATCTAAGGTCATCAGTATCCGAGAACTTAGAACTAGTTAAACCTAGCTATCCTAAGGACATCACACACATCCATGCCCGAGTCAGGACTCGAACCTACGACCGTAGCGGACGCGCGGTTCCTGACTGTAGCGCCACGACCGGCTCTGGCTTTCGGCGAGTCTCGAAAGGCGAACGAAAGTAGCTTGCACCTGGTAGCCAAGCATGTTACCTGGGAACTGGTTTTTTCCTAAAGTGGGAAGACATTCTTTTGAAGTTGAATTGTTGGCAAATGTCAGTCAGACCTGTGCCGTTGGTCTAAGCGTTTCGGTGTGTTGAATTTGTACCAATGATTTTTCTGAACGTTTTCTGTCCCAAATAGAGAGTTGAATTCTCCCATTAGTATTTTCGCGTCATCTTGGTGAATTTTGCTCGTAGTATTTTGAATGTGTTCCAGATTTTTTCGACATATTCGGTGTTTTTGTTATTTTCGATTTTGTTGGGGGGCATGTGCTTTGATGAGTGTATATTTTTTACTGGGGCACTGAATGAGCATAGTCATGAGTCGGTTGTTGATGGGCAGGCAGCGGTGGCCTAGCGGTTCTAGGCGCTTCTGTCCGGAACCGTGCGACTGCTACGGTCGCAGGTTCGAATCCTGCCTCAGTCATGGATGTGTGGGATGTCCTTAGGTTAGTTAGGTTTAAGTAGTTCTAAGTTCTAGGGGACTGATGACCTCCACTGTTAAGTCCCATAGTGTTCAGAGCCATTTGAATCATTTGATTGTCTATGGGTGTGATTTCTTTGACAGAGTTGATGACAGATCTGTGTTCCAGAAATGCAATGCAGAAGATTGGTACGCCTTTCCCTACCTTTTGTTGTATTTTGCTCTTGAAGATTCAATGGTTTCCGTAATGCAAGATTTCATTGTCAGATAGTCGTGGTTCTTGAAGAACAAGGATGAGAGTTGTTTGTCGGCCGATTTCTTATGTGAGATTATTTAGTTTTCTTGTTTGGATCAATGTATCGATTTTAGCTTTCAAATGCATGTTTTCTGCTTGTAGGGAAATTTACCAGAGATCTTCGATATTCTCTGCCGTGCTAACCTGGACTCCCCAGAATCCGAAAATCCACCTGCCGCCTGTCGACAGGCGGGTTGTGTACTACCTGGGGTAAAGTTGACTTTGCTTGCATAGTTCATGTTTTCTTGTGTCTCATTGGTTTGGCCTGGGTGATTCCAGGACCGGAAGGGACCATAGGGTGTTGAAGCCTTTGCAACCAAATATTTTCAGCCGAGCTCATTGAGCTAACAGACGGTGACCAGAGTAGCGGTGATTTTCACTCAGACGTGTCTGGATTTTGGGTTCAGCGGATTGAGTAGCCGTTCAGGATTGTGTTAGTATTTGGTTCACCCCAAGTATTTGATTTCCTCGGTACCACCCGTATGGGGGAGGGTTTCCCCTATCCTTCACAAGGGATTATTATTATTATTATTATTGTCATTATGTCATCAGCAAATCCGATATGGTGTATCTTCGAACCACTGAAATAGATGTGTATTGTTCGATTCAGTATTTTCATCACATAAATATGGGTCATAATTACGTTACATTGCTGCTAGTAGACATATTTCTCACGTTATCTTAGACAGTTGCTACCTGTTACTCCATCATAGGAATTTATGTGCGCAGCATTGTTGCAATACAGTCGTTCAAATTATACGATTTCTGTAATTCCATTTCGATACCAGATCGTTCTAATCGGATTCAGCCAGTCAGTCTTAATGTGGATATCCGACTACGACTCTCATCATATGATAGGCTGGGTAAACCTCATTCTTAATCGGACTGTTGAATCTAGATCACTTATCTATGACAGGGCCTGAATTCTTAAACATTGTGGAAAATAATAATCCAATGTGCTTATTACAAACAGGTTATTTAAATATAAATATATGAACTAGCGAGATAACAGTTTATTTACAGGAGCAGAGCCCCATCCATCATAGCAGAGCAGTGCGAGATTGGTTTCAGGGCCAAGAGGGGATAAAGCTGTTGCCGTTTGTTCCACGATCGCCGAACATCAGCCAGATAGAGAATATGTGGGCAGTAGTAACAAGGTCATTGCCATGTGGACCTACAAATGCAAGCGACCTTTGGACGAATATAGAAAACGTATGGTGGGCAGTAAACCGTCACGCTACACTGTCGACAACTTAATGAAATCAGTGCCCCTACGACTGCGAGAAATCTTACGTCATGGTCGTTGGTGGGTTGGTTACTAAAAGTATACTCGTTCACAAAACCCATGTGGACAATTATCTGATAATCGGTCAAGCTTTGCTTTGTCGCAGCTCTTTAGCATAAAAGTCCATTTACTTTCAGTCTCCTCCTTACAATTCTTGCAGTGCAGGGTAATTGATAAATCTCATACACTCGACGCCAACTGAGGAATTGACTGGTGCATGTGTTGTTCAACACACAGTTGTTGTCACCCTCACTGGAATCAACGACTGTTTGTGCGCGCGCGTGCGTTAGTGTGTGTGTGTGTGTGTGTGTGTGTGTGTGTGTGTGTGTGTGCGTGTGCGTGTGTGTGTTTTCGTGTTCACGCACAATCTGAATCAATACTACTAACATTAGAGAGACAACCAACAATTAAGCCGGCCGCGGTGGTCTATCGGTTCTAGGCGCTCAGTCCGGAGCCGCGCACTGCTACGGTCGCAGGTTCGAATCCTGCCTCGGGCATGTGTGATGTCCTTAGGTTAGTTAGGTTTAAGTAGTTCTAAGTTCTAGGGGACTGATGACCACAGCAGTTAAGTCCCATAGTGCTCAGAGGCATTTGAACAGCCAACAATTAATATTGCATCAAATATGACTGTAAAGTATTTTAATGCGATGGGAAGTTAGAAACTGAATTTTTACCCAACCCACGTCCTGCGTATTACGTTAAGTAAGATGTATTAACTCCATAGTATCGTTAGCAGAGACAGGCTCGCGACAAGTACAGCGATTAGCAGTGCCCAATGCCGCTGTGCTTTGTTTATGTTGGCTGAGCGTCGACACTGCACCAGACGCTTCGCCATAAACAGAAAGAAATCACCTTGGCTCTGACTGCAGTGAGCGGATATCACTGCCTGCGTATTCTTATAGTAACCAACTTGAGACTCTACTCAGAGGTGCCACGGAGCAATTGCAACGGGTATCATGTCATTAGTCATCAGAATATCAACCAGTGATGAAATGTTCACTCTATTTGAATCCCACGAAAATAGGAGCCTTCTCTCAAAGGAATCCGAGGTGATATCAAAATTTACCCAACATACAAAAAGTAACTGCAGGGCTTTCATGTATACAGTAGTAGCATACAAGGAAATATTATGTCTCGGAAGCGTGTATTTCATTTCCTCTTCTCATATTAACTCCCTAGTTTTAGTATGAAGTGAGAAAATAAACACGAAAAACTCAAGTTCCTGACAAGGGAACCTCCCCATCGCACCCCCCTCAGATTTAGTTATAAGTTGGCACAGTGGATAGGCCTTGAAAAACTGAACACAGATCAATCGAGAAAACAGGAAGAAGTTGTGTGGAACTACGAAAAAATAAGCAAAATATACAAACTGAGTAGTCCATGTGGAAGATATGCAACATCAAGGACAATATCAGCTGTGCAGTGCAGTGGTCCTGTGGTTAGCGTGAGCAGCTGCGGAGCAAGAGGTCCTTGGTTCAAGGCTTCTCTCGAGTGAAAAATTTCGTTTTTTATTTTCAGTTTATGTCACAAACTCTTATGTTTTCATCACTTTTTTGGGAGTGACTATCACATCCACAAGAAAACCTAAATAGGGCACGGTAGAAGAATCTTTTTACCCATTCGCCAAGTGTACAAGTTAGGTTGGTCGACAACATATTCCTGTCATGTGACGCACATGCCGTCACTAGTGTCGTATAGAATATATCAGATGTGTTTTCCTGCGGAGGAATCGGTTGACCTATGACCTTGCGATCAAATGTTTTCAGTTCCCATTGGAGAGGCACGTCCTTTCGTCTACTAATCGCACGGTTTTGCGGTGCAGTCGCAAAACACTTATTACAGTCAACAGAGACGTCAATGAACAAACTGACAGATCATAACTTTGCGGAAATAAAGAAAAAAAGTTTTTGACTCGAGGGAAGATTTGAACCAAGGACCTTTCTTTTCTCAACTGCTCACGCTAACCACGGGACCACGGCGCTCCTGAGCTCATGTCCTCCTTGATGTTACCTATGTTACGCATGGACTACTCAGGTAGTATATTTTGCTTATTTTTCCATAGTTCCACACAACTTCTTCCTGTTTTCTCGATTGATCTGTGTTCAGTTTTTGAAGCCCTATCCACTGTGTCAACTTATAACTAAATCTGAGTGGGGTGCGATGGAGAGGTTCCCTTGTGAGAAGCATTTAACTCATTACCTCTTCTCATAACTTTGTTTTAGTATGAAGTAAAAAAATAAATAGTTTACGGTTCTGAAGCATAATATGACGCCAGATTCTTATCGTAGGCGCTATCGGAAACACAAAAACAGGGAGCTGTCCATTCTTTTGTCCAACAGTCTGTTTCCTTTCATGCATTACTTTCGCTATGAGATTCTTATTTAAGGACTTGTGGGCATCAAGTTCTTCAGCAGAATAAACCTAATGTTATTGTGCTAGTTACGGTATGGAAAAAATGCAACAAAGACGAGTTCTCCTAAAGCAGTGACGATATTTGCACATGTCTGTATTCAGCAATCACTGCCAGCTGCCACAACACTTCACAGAAACCATGTGGCAGGCAACACACCTGTGCATGCGCTTCAGACTTCATTCAGTAAGACGTCAGGAGATGGATGGAAGCGTCAAATTAACGTCGCTTTCCGAGTCGTATTTAATCCAGAATGAGGTGTTATTAAGGTAATTGAGCATTCTAGCAATTACACTTTTATAATTCCATATGAGTATTCCAATAGCCAAAAGAACCCGTTACTGTGAAACCATCGGGAACTGCATTAATAGCAAACTGCAAGAACTTGAGACAATACACGGACTCTTCTCTTCGCTGGGTGACCTATTACTGTTATTTAGGATTCTCTGTGTCCTAGTCGTAATGCAAATGGAACTTCAGAGGAGCTTTCCGCTGTTCTCGACAAACATCAGCAACTTGTAATCACTGCGTGATGATAATGGTTCAGGTTGTCAGTAGTTGTGGTGGTGTCATGCTGTCAAACTGCTTACAGCAACGTTAATGGTGGCGCACATAATTTAGCGCTGACTACCTACTTAAGTAAAGATAGTGTTGTGGTGTCGTCGCTTCTCTTTATTTGGCCTCAGCTTGAGTAATACAATTTTGCGAACATAGTACACCATTCGCGAGCTGCTGATCATACAGTATGACTACAGAGATCATCGTGCGGGTATTACGAGCATTAATTCTGCAATGAATTGTTTAACAAATATTACCCTCAGCTATGCAGCTGCAATGACTCAATAAACAGGTACTCTTGGTTAAGTGATCAGTTCGCTGCAATCCTGCTTCTACTGTTCGTAAATACTTGTATACTTCAAAAATGGTTCAAATGGCTCTGAGCAGTATGGGACTTCCGAGGTCATCAGTCCACTAGAACTTAAGCTACTTAAACCTAACTAACCTAAGGACATCAGACACATCCATGCATGAGACAGCATTCGAACCTGCGACCGTAGCGGTCACGCGGTACCAGACTGTAGCACCTAGAACCGCTCGGCCACCCCGGGCGGCATACTTGTACACTGACCATTCGTTATTTGACTAAATATGAACTACAATCTGATTGACGTATATATGACATGGTTTAGCGCCAGCACAATGCAATGACTAAGGGTTGGATGCCCTTGAAGTCCCGTTACATTGATGGCAAGACAAATGTTCGCAAATCACCTCTATTGCCTCAAAAAGCAATTGCATCTCAAATATCAAAGGACCGACGTCCACACTGTCACAGCGCGTTGATGAAAATTTGTGACGTCTGTGCTTCGAACTGGACCTCCTGCTTACTAGACAGGCGTGCTGATCACTGCACTATTACTTTTTTTTTAAGTTTGAGAAGACTTTCAGCACCAGGTAGGCGTAGCCGAAGAGGGCAGGGGTCGAAGATCCGAGGCCTCGCCACAATGCTTCCCCCATACCCGAGCAGCTGCGTTATTTCCATGTATTCCATGTTTGTGCCCATATATTCCTTTAAATTGTAGAACAAAATTGAAGTAGTAATTAACGTAAAATAAATTACAGTTGCCGCCTCCAATGGCGTGCATTCCTTGTAGAAAATAACTTATAACAGTGAAAATGGTGACGGAAAAATACATAACAAACATTCATTCAGAAATATATTCACAATTTAGGTTACTATGCACTGGATGCATATGAGGTCTGTAGAGAAGCCACATATTTTTCAATAAAAGAAAAACTTTTCGGAGCCGGAGGGGTTTTGCCTAATTAGAACAGTTCTAATTTTAGGACCAACGTAAAAGAATATTCCATGAATAAAAAAAGTTGAAGAATAGTATTCGGCTTGTAATAAAAAAACTGTCCCCCTTTCTGTAGCCCACATAAAGCAATAGATAAAAAAATTGAAACCATTCATTATATTTGTTATTCTTCTTCAGCTTAAAATGTTCTTCTGCAATATGAAACACGTACTCATCCAAGTTCTAAGTTTTGCTTGTTACGACGAAAAACCCAAACGGTCCCAGATGCCACGAATATCTGTTGTTCTTTGCGGACGGGTAACATTTCCAGTCGGGTTGTAAGGCTCCAGTTATCGGTATATGACTGTCTGCGGTTCTGTTGGCTGGTTGGTTGGTTGGTTTGGGGAAGGAGACCAGACAGCGTGGTCTTCGGTCTCATCGGATTAGGGAAGGATGGGGAAGGAAGTCGGCCGTGCCCTTTCAGAGGAACCATCCCGGCATTTGCCTGGAGTGATTGAGGGAAATCACGGAAAACCTAAATCAGGATGGCCGGACCCGGGATTGAACCGTCGTCCTTCCGAATGCAAGTCCAGTGTCTAACCACTGCGCCACCTCGCTCGGTGGTTCTGTTGATAGTGCTAATTTCCTCGTAGTCCAATTCCAAATTATGATTCTATTTTCACATAAGAAGGTGTGCGCTACAGTTTCTACAAGCCCACATTTGTCGCAGTATGGAAATGGTCTCAATTTGATTTTCCATAATCGTTCCGCTGTGGGTATGGTTTCGTTTACAACGTCTCACCACACGGCAATGACTCTAGTTGATAGAATTTTATTGTTGATATTTCTCCTGACGTTCCTTCAGTTTTTTGTAGGTTAATTTACCGTAATTGGTTTGTGAAGACGATGTCTGGTAATGTAATTATCATAGACGGTTCTAGTGTTGGTTTGTGCTGGTGGAAATCTTATAGAGCCCCAATCGCCATAGTACTTTCGGACGTAGCCTAGGCTGGCATGCTACATTAACAGGAGCGTTTCTGTCCCCAGGATGTAAGGAGAGGAACAGAAGTTTCGTGATGCCTGTCTTAGTGGCAAGTATTATTTTAAAAGCACGTCTTTAATTCCAAGTTCTCCGGTTTGTCTCTGCAAAGTCGCCTTGTGGAAGGATACCTTGAAGATATTTTGTGTCCACACATACCAAGAGGCTACAGCTAATATTTTATGTGCAGTGACCTGCAGTATCGGTACGACTGCTGCGACATGATATATTGTTCTAAGTATGTATCTATTTATAATCTGAACTTTCTGCAGTCGGTCTAACGATCGCATGTCATGGTCCTTAAACAAGGTTCCCATGACATTAAGTTTCCGCTCCCAATTGTTCGTGGCCATGCACTTGGGATTCGCCCTTAAGCACAATCCGAGTTGGAGTCTCTCTTCAGTTACATCTAACCAGTGCGCACCTAATGCAATATTGGAAGTACCGAGATGCAGTACTCTGGATTTACAAATTTGTAAATTTGTGATAACAACTTATGAGACCATGCTGCTTAGGTCATCGGTCCCTAAGCTTACACACTACTTAATCTAACTTATACTAACTTACGCTATGGACAACACACACACACCCATGCCGGAGGGAGGACCTTTCTGCAGCACCTATCTACACACGTTCCTCGTCAGACGCGAATTTCCCCGGTCCATTATTCCACTCTCCCGCGGCCCCACTGTATTCCCGCGAGGTTTCGGACGATGACGGGCGTCTAGCACTGAAAACTTTCCGTGACACGTCGAGACCTGAGTAATTATACAGGATGTTTCAGGAGGAATAGAAAATCTTGTAGGAGATGGTATTATAGACAAATTGCAGAAAAAATCCAGAATGAGATTTTCACTCTGCAGCGGAGTGTGCGCTGATATGAAACTTCCTGGCAGATTAAAACTGTGTGCCGGACCGAGACTTGAACTCGGGACCTTGCCCGCGAAAGGCAAAGGTCCCGAGTTCGAGTCTCGGTCCGGCACACAGTTTTAATCTGCAGAAAAAATGCCATATAGCACGTGTCCAATATTTATTGCATACATATAGCTAGGTTCAATGCTTCTTCGTTTCGTATGTTGGTCCTTACAGGACCCAGTTGTCTACACTGTCTTGAATATGAGCTTCCAGCCTTATTGGAAGAGGTTCATTTGGCTACAAGGTTGCGTATGTTCCTCCAGCATGACGGGGCTCCTGCACATTCTAGTCGTCAGGTGACACATTATCCAAACCTAACATTTCCGGAAGATGGATCATTAGATATGGGCACTTTTCTTGGCCTTGAAGGTCCCGGGACCTTATTTCTTTGGATTTTTGCCTGCTGGATTGGTTAAAGGCGAAGTTCACAAAGAAAAAGTAAACCCAAGAGCCGATCCGATCATTCGGATTATGAATAGTGCAGTCCTCATAAAAGAATGCAAAGACAACCTCAGAAGAGCTACACGTGGTGTTATCAAGACAAGTCAAATGTGCATTGAAGTTGGTGGAGGAATTTTTGAAAATCAACTTTGAACGTCCTCATTTGCCTTTGCTTTGAGTTTGTTAGGGTTACTTACTAACAGCTGAATCTCTGTACTCAATAAAAAGTTGACGCATTTATATGGAAATTTTTTATATGGATATATGTGTGGTCTCTGTTCTTTCGGACACGTCCGAAAGAAAGTTTATCATGGCATTCTGCAACGACCTTCGACCTAGTTGCAGGGGCAGATAGAGATTTCAGAACTGCTTGGCTGCTTGAATAAAAGTAGATCCTACGATTTTTGTAGGGTCTACTCTAATTCTCCTCCGTGCACTTGCTGATAGGAGATACCTTGTAATACTGTGGCCATCTTCCCTAAACAGATTCTAGGCAGTACACCAGACCCGGTGTTTTCATCTGTTTTCGACCTGTCAGTAAACCACTATATTATGACTCCTGCACTGTGTAGTGGTTCGTTCTTCCGCTGCTCGCTGCTTCCAACTGTTACATTCCAAGGTTTATTTAAACAGCTAGAAGTTATTGTATACTTAGTTGGCATTTCCCCAGCCATCGCCATACTGATTTGGGATTCCGTATATTCTAACTATATCCAGTTATTTCCAATTTTTAGCCTTTATGTCCCTGCCGCTGCCTCCATTTTAAGCCACAGGTGTAATGGAGGCAAGTGTAGCATAATATCCATCCCAAGAGCGGATGTCCTGCTAATACCATCTGTTTGTGAAAGCACGGCAGTCTCTGCACTTTGTCAGACTCCCTAGCAGCCACCATCTGTTCGACTTTGTTCATATTATAGGCCAATAAATTATCATTGGTCTTCTTGCAGAGGTGTATATCCAGTACGTACTGGGTTTAGACTCTAGTTTACCCTATAGCAGCTTCTAGTGCTTATAATATTATCTTCCGCAGTGGAACATATTCTTTATGTGAGGTTTCATAATAGTTTTCCGTCCAGGGCTACCGCTAGATACACTACAACCCTCTCTAAAGTTTCATCGAGAAATATAATTTTTCAGTATGTGTGCTGGACATGCTTCTCCATAACTAATATTACACCAATTTTCGTGTAGCTCGTCTTTAAATACTTTTTCACAATGTTCAGTGCACATATGTTTAACTGTACTAGCAAATTTTCTGAGTCTTACTGTGAATAAATCGTCTGCTTATTCTTTTCAAGTGTAGTCTCTCGCATTCAGCTCATCTATGAGTTCATTCACCACTAGGTTCTGCATCTCTAACCACTTACTCGAAGGTCGTATTACTAGAACCCCCTCGACATCCAGGAAGAGACAGAGAGCATCCAGAAAGGGTAGTGCTTTTTCCACCTTCCCAACAGGTTGGTGAAGTGTTACTTCACATGATTTGCTTCGCAAGTATTATGAAAATGTGGCAGTTCATAGATAAAATTACGTATTCACAACAACAAAAAATATGTCGGCAGAAAACAAAAGTGGCATTATGAGTTTGGCAGTACCATAAGGTTTTCACTTTGACACCAAGGGTTACTAAAAGTAGCAAGACGAATTTTGCTAGAGCGTTGTCTTACGATTCCCTCATTGAATTTTCATCTGCCTGCTTGTAGTTCTGCTACAAAATAATTTAAAAAATCTGGCTTTCAGCGAGTCTCGAAAGGCGAACAAAGGCAGCGTTTATATAACAGGCAAGCACCGTACCCAGGAGCTAGCGAACAGATGCGGGCCTTTGACGTACTTATTGGCTCAGTAGCCACTATGGCAGATACATCGCAACATAAGAGACGAGAGTAGTTGTATATCCGGTGCGGAATCACTCTCGTTGAATCAAAAGCATCAACTGATCTCCTTATGTCACATCTTATGAGAAAATAACTCACAGTATTCAATTGAAATGACACGATAACATCAAGTGAATTTAGCAGGATAGTTCTGCGTCATCAAGGATGTAACTCGTCGGTCACAGACTTGCCAAACATATTCTGCGCTGTTGCCAAGTTTCAGTTCTACTGCCAGGAAGGATACCAGCCGATGTGTTCTGTGAGTGACCTCAGAAGTGACTATAGCTTAGTCTCAAAGTTCCGGGTGGCAAGGGCCACAAGATCCTCATTATATGTCAATGAGTCTTATTCGCATTTCTGTAAGTAGGTTTAGGAGCTAGAGTGCAATTACTTGTAATACATCGATGCACTGAATGCAAACTAAATGTCATAAATTAATAACTGCGACAATTATTTGTATTTTACTGTCTTAATCGAACTGAAACCTTGAAAGCGTATTCACCAGACGCGATTCACAATTTTGGAGCTTCTCCAGTGGTTAAGTTGGCAATGTATCTTTGCTGTGCAATATTGTTATTGAGATCACTGTCATTGTCATATCCCCCAGAAGACAGGCATGGCCTGGTTCATTGTTGTCAGCTTTCGTGACGGATATTCTGCCTTTGCTCGAAACGTGAAGACTTAAGGTGAATTCGAGCATACCATACGGCGAAAATTTGATGTTTCAATTCATCCAGCTCTAACATTCAAATAACAGTTACAATAAGCGGCAGAAAAGTGCCTGTGAACCAACAGTTAATAATGAAATCATAATTAGTGGAATCTGACAAATTCCATCTGTCATCTGATAATTGTGAAAAACTACTTTTTTCATCTTCACAGCACCGCAGTATGAACTCAAGGGTTTCATAGGATACCAATACTTAATTTCGTTGCGATCTTTTTCAATGACAGTAGGGGAGGAGCAAAACCATCTGACTTGAAACATACTTTTTCAGCGGAATTTGAATCTTTGGCTACAGTTGCTGTAGCACGTCCAGTGACGTATCAAGAATGTGAGCAAACACTCATTGCTATAGTGTAGGCTAGGGCAGAAAGAAGCAGGTTTCCGACAAAGTAAACGATGAGAGACACTGTCGCTGTCATTTTTTAAACAGGAATTGTTCAGAAAATTACAACTACATCAAGTGAAATGGGTAGATTGATGCAGCTCAGGTCCGGCATTATCACTGAGTTGGCAAACATTTTCCGAATGGCACTTAAGATAAAAATGTGTGTGTGTGTGTGTGTGTGTGTGTGTGTGTGTGTGTGTGTGTGTGTGTGTGTGTCTGTTCTTTCGGACATTTCAGAAAGACCAGACACTACGAATCGAAATAGACAGCCTTGTTAAACAATTACAGATTGGAGGACAGATGTCCAGGCTGTCATGGGCATTAAAATAGAAGAACGGCGTCGGATGAAAATTTGTGTCGGACCAGGATCGAACCCGGATTCGTAGTGTCTTTTCGTTCGGAAATGGCCGAAAGAACAGACACCACACATATATCCATATACAAGGTGTTTAAGGAGGAATAGTAGATATTTTAGAAGGTGGTAGTACAGACGAATTGCATAAAAAGATTCCATATAAATGCGTCCACTTTTTATTGAGTACAGAGATACAGCTGTTAGTACGTACCCAAACAAACTCAAAGCAAAGGCAAATGAGGACGTTCAAAGTGGATTTTCAAAACTTGCCAAACCAACTCAAATGGACATTTGACTTCTCTTGAAACACCACGTGTAGCTCTTCTGAGGTTGTCTTTGCATTCTTTTATGAGGACTGCACTATTCATAATCCGAACAATCAAATCGGCTCTTGGGTTTACTTTTTCTTTATAGACTTCGCCTTTAACCATCCACGCAGGCAAAAATCCAATGAGATATGGTCCAGCGACCTTGATGGCCAAGAAAAGTGCCCATATTTACCGTTCCATCTTCCGGGAAATGTTAGGTTTGGCTAATGTGTCACCTGACGACTAGAGTGTGCAGGAGCCCCGTCATGCTGGAGGAACATACGCAACCTTGTAGCCAAATGAACCTCTTCCAATAACGCTGGAAGCTCATTTTCAAGACAGTGTAGACAACTGGGTCCTGTAAGCGCCCAGAAGCGCCCAGAACCGCTCGGCCACCGCGGCCTGCCCATCAACAACCGACTTCTGACTATGTTCATTCAGAGCCCCAGTATAAAATAACCGCTCATCAATGCACACGCTCCCACCAACATCGAAAATAACAAAACACCGAAAATGTCGAAAAATTCTGGAACACACTCAAAATCCTATAAGCAAAATTTCCCAAGATGACGTGAAAATACTAATGGGAGACTTCAACTCTCCAATTGGAGACAGAAAAAACATTCAGAAAAATCATTGGTTTCAAATTCAACACACCGAAACGCTTAGACCAACGGCACACGTCTGACTGACATTTGCCAACAATTCAACTTCAAAAGAATGTCTTCCCACTTAAGGAAAAAACCAGTTCCCAGGTAACATGGTTGGCTACCAGGGGAAAGCTGCTTTCGTTCGCCTTTCGAGAGTCGCTGAAAGCCAGAGCCGGACGTGGCGCTACAGTCAGGAACCGCGCGACCGCTACGGTCGTAGGTTCGAGTCCTGACTCGTGCATGGATGTGTGTGATGTCCTTAGCTTAGCTAGGTTTAACGAGTGCTAAGTTCTCGGGTACTGATGACCTTAGATGTTAAGTTCCATAATGATCATAGCCATTTGAACCATGTTTTTGAAAACCAGATTTTTAGTTCTTTTGTAGCAGAGCTACAAGGAGGCAGATACAAACTCAATAATGGAATCGTAAGACAACGCTCTAGCAAAATTCGTCTTGCTGCTTTCAGTAAGCGTTAGTGTCAGAGTGAAAACCTTACGGTACTGCCAATTACATCATGCCACTTTTGTTTCTGCCGACATATTTGTTGTTGTTGTGAATACATAATGTTATCTTTGAAATGCCACATTTTCATAAAACTTGCGAATTATACAGGAAGTGAAGTAAATACAGATCTTTTCGAAGTGAAAAGTCGGTAATATCCTACTAATTCGTGTTGAAATATGCTCAATCGTGTTACAGACCCCTAATGCTTCCCTACTGTCTGGAACTGTGCGACCACTACGGTCGCAGTTTCGAACCCTGCCTCGAGCATGGATGTGTATGATGTCCTTACGTTAGTTAGGTTCTAACCAGTGTAGTTTTAAGAGTATTTTCGTCTAGAAATGAATTGCCTTCACGGTTGATCGATCAAGAGCGGGAAAGGTAAAATTTTACGAATATATGACGAGAGGGACAAGTGCTTGAGAGAGGACTTAATTATGAATACACGTGCCTGAGACTTTCTTATCAGTCTCCTGGATAGTTTTGTTTCTCAAATCAACAGAGTGTGTTATCATGCGGTAGCACAGGTGATGATGTTTTGTTGCTCGATTTTCTTACACTGCGACCGAAAGGCGTCTCAGTTGTTGGCAACAAATTCCAGCTGTGTCGCACACACCCCTTGGGGTAGAATTCGTAGCCCAATACACACTTTTGGAGCTTTCAGATGTAAAATATTATGTTCACGCTACTCTTTGCTCGAGTTTACGTCTGTTGGTGGGGCTCAGCTTTTCATTTCTTCTCAGGAAGTTAACGATAAAGCCATCATAACACATCACCAATAACAGTACTGCATACGAATGCTCAATGAGCGACCTGATGACGTTCAGTAATAGTCACTCCATGATTTTTGTTGTTTCGAATTAGAGCATGCTGTACTCCTACGCCAGACTTCTGAACTTTGCCTGTTGAATGCAAATGTCGCATGATGGTGAAATGGTAATCTTTCACATATATCAGTAGTCGAGACTTCCTTAAAGTGGAAAATCATTCATGCCAGAACCATCTTTGTTGAAACAAGAATATCTTTTTCTGGCGTATTTTGCCCAAAAGCACTCGCTCCACACACAGTTCAAATGTTTCTAGTTGCCTCCTCTGCATTCACCCCTCTGTTGTACCAAAAGTAAACTTTGTGTTGCAGATGTTACACCTTCTTCCACTTGCGACTCAATTTTACGATGCTTAACCGTAGTTCATGACTTTCATGTATGCAAAATGCAATGCTCAACTGCAAGATGATAACTGGAACTTGAAATTCGAAAATGACGGTTAATATATACACTGACAGCGTCGCGCCGCGTTCACCTGGGCGGCGCCGGATTTCAGGCGGCGGGTGGCGTCTGGCCGGTGGCCGGTAGCCGCTGCAGCGCGAAGAAACGCTCGAGCGTAAGCTTTTATGATCGCGACGCAGCCACGAGTTGTCCTGCGGAATTGTTTCTGGAATACTTGTTATTGCTGTTGGGTAGAATGTCAAGCGAGTTATCTTCGATGTTCAATCAGACTCATAACTTTAGACGACGGCCGAAATCTAGTAAAAAAAAAGAAAAAAGAAAAAAAAATAAAAAATAAAGGTGGACGCGAACAGGTGCCAATGAGTTTAGAAGGCACGACGATTACCAATAGACTACAGGCTCACACAAACCGAGAACACCTCGAAAGTAGACAAAACTTCCTCCTAACCCTTCCGCATCTTACAGTGTTGCCTGATTGTGCAGATGGCCGGGCTTAAGAGTTGTCAGGGGCGGTCAGTTTTATTGGCCACCTTAAGTGAACGACTCGGACTTAGTCTCTGTGGCAGTCGGCCGGCGGTCAGTTTTGATGTCTATGACTGTACGTGACAGAGTTATGGGTATTAGTAATTTAGATAGCTCTATGAATGAGAACGTGTAACATTTTTAAAATGTCACTTACTCATACTACAAATAATTTGACTCTACACGTGATAAGGGCTGTATCATCCCTAGTAACGTGTTTTCTGATGCTGACCATAACGTGGTGATAATTTACATTTGGATTGATTGCCATACACAGCAGTGCTATATCTGCTGACTGGTAGTAACTATTTTATAGTCAAAAGAGTATACGGAAAAGGGATTAGAGGTCCTGCAAGAATGTTAGGTTCTGTGGGCTACATGAAAAATCAAGTGTAACGCAGCGGGCAGTATAGTAAAAGTTCTGAACACAAGATGATTCCCATACGGTAAAACACTGAGAGTACTTATTGAAAAAGATAATTCTGTGAGATCCAGTTTCTTGTTCAGGATGTCCTTGACGTGGTGAATTTCGACAATTTGTAGACGGCGTATTATCGATAGCAGTGAGATAGCAGTATTTTATTTTCAAGGTGGCATTAATCTTTGTGCATCAGTAACAGTACCCATAATTAGCATCTGAAGATTGCAGTTTTACCCACGTGCTTTTCAGTGTTGTACAGATGTCACGGTCAGTTCTCCTCCGACACTGCCCAGGTTACACAGATACCTACGACTCAAAGGAGGTCACAGTCTTGCTTTCGTCTAACGAAGTGACTTAAATATAACATTTTAGATAGAAGGATAGATAAGAAACATGGTAGGGCAGTTAATTAGTTTGTTGTCATTTGTGGGGTTCTCAGGGTCGATCTAGGCCACACAAATTACATCTCTCCCGTGCTCAAACCTACGTCTGTTAACCAAGATATCTGGTTATCTCGACGTAACACATATAGCTATAATGTCTGCGTACACATCTCGGTATGTATTCGTTATTACTAATGTTGTTTCTAATAATATTCGTGCACTTGTTGCTGACAGCAGTTTAGACGCTTTTGAGGATTGTAAAGTGAGTGTAATGTTTTGCGATGTACTTGCCTCTAAGCGACTTGTGATTTGAGTTTATACTGTTTGTGCCCTTCAAAACATTATTTTTATTTGTTATATGTAGTAGTAAATATTTCAGTCAAATCTAGATACGTATTCACTTTTATTTATTTTTCTTATTTTTTAAAATATTTTTGTAAAATGCTGTACTGTTACAGGCATTTATTTTAATTGGTCCCATGAAAGTATGCATATATAGCAAAAAAGAGTTAATGGGCAAATCTCATAAAATTGTGCGCATTGATTGTAGTGAAACATTATTAATGTAGCTCTAAGAAAAAGAGAGAGACACAGCAGACGAGGATGGCTTAGGTCCCTTATTGAACATCCGTATGACCAGGCTCTGACTGAAAATTATTATAAACTTCATGCGTGGTCTGCCTTACAGATTAACGAGTTGCTATTAAGTTTTCTTTATCAGTAGCCCTGCAGAATCTCTTGCATCGAGAGTGTATTACACTCCGTTGTTGTAACAGTCGATGAGCAGTACCACTGAACCTGGGATAGGTCTTTGCCCTCTTTTATTACATTACTTGGGTAGTACATTTCCAGATTTTAACCACAGCTATTCCGCACTTGCCTGATGTTCTCATTTAGTATTTTTATAAGTTGAAAGCAACTATCAGTTTGACGAAACACTAATGCCCTCCTAGATTTCTGACGACAATTTTACCTGTGGTGATCATTGTCTATGTAATATGATCGTTAGTCCCTACCTCATTGGTGACACTCTCGAAAAGATCTGGTACGTTTGTCGGCAGGTTTACAATATTTCTGTAGCATGTGGATTTCCCAAGCAGGTGTTCGAGGCAGTGGTCAGACAAAGTTTTCAGTATCACTTCGGAAAACTATTTGTTTTTACTGCCGATATGTTATGCGGAGATTTCCCAAATCGATACTGGGCTGGTTGAAATCACCATCTACTACTACTGTGTACTCGTAGTATTTCCGTGGTATCGAGTTGAGGCAATGTTTGAATAAATACGAGGCTGCATATATCATTAACAAAATGGAGAACCTCTAAATATGCTTCATAATAGTGTAACAGTGCTGAGTTACTCTACAGCTGATGAAGTTTTTGTGATATGAAATTTTCATATCTGATAGTCATTTCATTTCTGAATTTTCAATTAATCTTGGCTCTAACATGGACGGATATATTGTCCACTGCAATATAGAAAGAACTGAAGCAAGAACCCTAAATTACATCTTAGGTACCATTATGTGAAACAATGTGGATATATTCCAATATACAACCCAAACGTTTTCCCCGTTCATCTGTTAGCACCAATTACTTAGTTGGATTGCTTTATTGGGAACAACACTTCGCTAACAGTATTTTTGGTTACGGATACTAGACGCGTGTCATTCGTTATGATGCAATGTGCCGTCATATTTTCGGCATCCTTTCATCTACCACGAACACACGCCTGTCTACTCACTCAACTAAATTTATGTCTCTCTCAATAACATAAGAAATTTCCATGCGATTGTATGTTGAATATAACATACTTACGTGGACGTCCTCTGACAGATTAAACCTATTGTAACATACTGATATCTTTCTGGTGAAAAAGGCAAAATGAAAACTGTTGAAAGGCTAGAATGATCCGAATGACCTGCAATGAGTTGTCCCCTCGACGCCAAAACATCACGGAGCGTCGACTGTTGCGTAGGAAGACAACGGCCATTCCCGTAACCCAGATATGACGCATTATCTTCACGCGGCATCAGGACTCGACACGCACGCGTCGGTCATTAAAACTGCATGAATCCACTGCACCTGAGTGCGAGCGGTAAAACCACACAGCACTGGATTAGAAACAAAGACTATACGTGGCCAAGAATGCTACTGTTTTATACTTGATGAAATATAGTTATTAGAGTTTCCGCTGCGTAACAGCATAACTAGTCCAGTTATGTTTTCATTTACATTTTCGACACCGCAATTGCATGATTACTCCATATGTAGTCTTGCTTTTTTTAGATTCTAAATCCTTTTTTGACTTTGTATTTGACTGTAGCTGTTGACCTAAGATTTTCTGGGAAGAAACTGGTAGATTATTAAAGAATATTTTGGAAAGCAGATAACGTTGTTTCAAGATGACATTTAACACGTTTGCTGCCACTGTAACTGGCCTTGCGTTGCCACGTAACCAATTATTTTTTAATAGAATCTGAAACTGTATTCCTAAAAGTAATATAAAATGTATTTATTTTATAAGTGAAAGATGAAATTTACCCTCCTGAATAATTCTTTTTTTGGGGGGGAGGGGGGGGGGGCACACACTAAGGCGTCGGTGGCATATCGGGGTCACATTCTGTAGCGGGTGGCCATGGACGCGCTAGTGCGTCTCGTTTATTTTTCCTGAACATTGTGACAGTTTAGAGTACTACATTTTTATTTTATATTCAAAAATAAAACGAAACAACCTACTGACTAACGACATATTTATTGAACAAAAAATATGTTAGAAACAGCATTCAAAAACAAACACAAGATCTTGAAGAAACTTCTGAAATACAATGTATGTCAAATCTCAGTAAAGATACAATCAAGAGCTTTACCGATTACAAAGTACGAGAATAGTACCTACACATAACTATCGAAAAATGAAAGAACAACGAAAGTGCTATCTGCCCTTAAAGGTGGTGAGTAACAACAATTCAAACAATACCCTGTGTTATTTGGGCAATCTGGGCGCTCGTAAATGGTGTCTGTTCGTTGTTCTCGGCTGGCGCATGATCTGCACTTTTTTCTCGGTGTTTTTGATTTTCCAGTTGATTCTCGTTTTACCACAACATGTTGGGGATTTCTGACTGGCCGTTCTAGCTGCTTTTGTGGCAATAGTGCTTTTATAATACTTAGTCTGAATTCTTGGAGGGTCATTTTTGTGCCAGAAAATTCATTGTGTAGGGCATGTGCGTTTGTCAGCATCATTTCCATAACGTGGATAAAAAGTTTCTTGTACCAGTGTTTGGTTTTTCGTTGCGGGAGGTAATATGATAACATCTGACTGTGCAGATCAACTCCGGACATAAATTTATTGTAGTTTACAATGGCCAATGGCTTAGATTTCTTCTCCTTTCTTTTGTTTTAAACCTCAACCATTTCACTTGTAAGTGCATTAGAAATGTAGCAAATCTCCGTCTTATCACGCCACTTAGCTAAAATAACTCCTTCCGCAAATCTGGCAAAGGCTTCAACTTTTCGTAATTTTGCCTTCTGTATTTCCTTGGGTGTATCATTCCTATTCATCCTCAGAGTTCCCGTGCAGAGAGTCTTGTTATCCAGAAGCAACTTACCCAGTGCGAAGCTATTATAGTAATTGTTCATGTAGACGTGGTGACCAGCTTTCAACTTTTCATCCAGTAAATGAAAAATTCTTTGCGCATGGCCTCCCCTTCCTAAATCGTCCAGCATGCCAGTGTTTATTGCGAATTTTAGGACCATTCCAGTGGGAGTTGTCAAAATGTATAGCTTTACGCCACATTTGTGCTTTTTATTTTTAATGTATTGGCAGAAAAGTAATCTTCCACGCCAAAGGATCATTGGTTCGTCCAGTGACAGTTCCGTCCAGGGTAGCACACTTGGCACATTCTTTCACTGAAACAATTGATAACTGGATGTATTTTATACAACCTGTCGGATGGTTTTGGTTCGCCCTGTTTTGGTTTTTCTGAAAAATGCAATGCACGTAGTATTAGAAGAAAACGATTTCGTGAAATACTATCGGCAATTCCTTTCACGTGAAATAAAGGGTCCTTTTTCCAATAGTCCTGCAACTTCCCCATCTTTACATTTCCCATGTGCAGGAAAACTGCCGGCCGTTGTAACCGAGCGGTTCTAGGCGCTTCAGTTCGGAACCGCGTGACAGCTACGGTCGTAGTTTCGAATCCCGCCTCGGGCATGGATGTGTGTGATGTCCTTAGGTTAGTTAGGTTTAAGTAGTTCTAAGTTCTAGGGGACTGATGACCTCAGATGTTAAGTCCCATAGTGCTCAGTGCCATTTTTTTGCAGGAAAACTCCCAAGAACACTAACAATTCGTCAACCGTCACATTTTTCCAACAATTTATTCATGATTGTTCTTTGGTTCCCACATAAGGAATAATTCAACTGCGTTTCGATTTGTTACTTCTACAACTTTCAATAGAAATTCATCCGTCAGCAAAAGATGAAAATAATCTAAGGGAGTGTTCCCAGTTGGTTAAATTAGCAGTTCCTGATTTTTTATAAACGGGCAATTTGCCATTCCAACTGCCTCGCTTTCCCATGTAACACTTGTATGAGCTACGTTACCACTTGTGACCACTCCTTCTGACCTTTCCCTGTCGCTTGGATTCACAGCCATTTCTACAGTCTCATCTAAAGCAAACTCGGCTCCGTCAGACTCTACACTGGATTCCCACCCGTCCTCCCCATTGGCAAATTCCATTTCCGAATCGCTTTCTTCTGATATTCGTAATAATTCCGCATCCGTTAGTTTTTGTACGTTTATTATGTCCCGTATTTTACGTTTCTTAGGTTCTGAAGGGCCCGCCGTGTCATGATTGTTTCCCATTTTCAATCACACAACAGAGGAAAACTGTTGGGAAAAACGCACGTAAAAATTGAAAACAATACGTTCTTAGAGTGCCTGCGCAGTAAACCACACCGAATGGCTGTGCCCGACTAAGCCGTGGTACCTCGCATCCGCTGAGTCTCTCGCCCCGCAGGCGCGTCCACGGCAAGTACATCAGTATCGGCCGGGCGCGCTGGTGCGCCGATGGCAGCGAATGTGTTAAAAGAAATTAAAAACTTTCGAATGCAGCCAACAGAAAATACACTACTGGCCATTAAAATTCCTACACCATGAAGATGACGTGCTACAGACGCGAAATTTAACCGACGGGAAGAAGACGCTGTGATATGCAAATGATTAGCTTTTCAGAGCATTCACACAAGGTTGGCACCGTTGGCGACGCCTACAACGTGCTGAAATGAGGAAAGTTTCCAACCGATTTCTCACACACAAGCAGCAGCTGACCGACGTTGCCTGGTGAAACGTTGTTGTGATGCCTCGTGTAAGGAGGAGAAATGCGTACCATCATGTTTTCGACTTTGATAAAGGTCGGATTGTAGCCTATTGCGATTCCGGTTTATCGTATCGCGACATTGGAGCTCGCGTTGGTCGAGATCCAATGACTGTTAGCAGAAAATGGAATCGGTGGGTTCAGTAGGGTAATACGGAACGCCGTGCTGGATCCGAACGGCCTCGTATCACTAGAAATCGAGATGACAGGCATCTTATCCGCATGGCTGTACCGGATCGTGCAGCCACGTCTCAATCCCTGAGTCAACAGATGGGGACGTTTGCAAGACAACAACCATCTGCATGAACAGTTCGACGACGTTCCCAGCAGCATGGACTATGAGCTCGGAGACCATGGCTGCGGGTATCCTTGATGCTGCATCAGAGACAGGAGCGCCTGCGATGGTGTACTCAATGACGAACCTGGGTGCAGGAATGGCAAAACGTCATTTTTTGGGATGAATCCAGGTTCTGTTTACATCATCATGATGGTCGCATCCGTGTTTGGCGACACCGCGGTGAACGCACATTGGAAGCGTGTATTCGTCATCGTCATTCTGGCGTATCACCCGGTGTGATGGTATGGGGTGCCATTGGTTACACGTCTCGGTCACCTCTTGTTCTCATTGACGGACTTTGAAAAGTGGACGTTACATTTCAGATATGTTACGACCCGTGGCTCTACCCTTCATTCGATCCCTGCGAAACCATACATTTCAGCAGGATAATGCACGACCGCATGTTGCAGGCCCTGTACGGGCCTTTCTGGATACAGAAAATGTTCGACTGCTGCCCTGGCCAGCACATTCACCAGATCTCTCACCAATCGAAAACGTCTGGTCAATGGTGGCCGAGCAACTGTCTCGTCACAATACGCCAGTCACTACTACTGATGAACTGTGGTATCGTGTTGAAGCTGCAGGGGCAGCTGTACCTGTACACGCCATCCGAGCTCTGTTTGACTCAATGCCCAGGCATATGAAGGCCGTTATTACGGCCAGAGGTGGTTGTTCTGGGTACTGGTTTCTCAGGACCTATGCACCAAAATTGCGTGAAAATGTAATCACTCGTCAGTTCTAGTACAACATATTTGTCCAATGAATACCCGTTTATCATTTGCATTTCTTCTTGGTGTAGCAATTTTAATGACCAGTAGTGTATTTAATGACTTTCTACGTAAAAGTCTTTCCTGTTACAGCAGATTAATAGATTCTAATGAAAAAAGAACGCACGACGCTAGGATTATATGAATGGGTCGGATAGCAGCCGAAAAAATGTCCTGAGACGCCCCGGACAGTGGTAAGGTACCAGTCTGACTGTCGCCCGCTATGCGGCCAGACAACCAGGATCGATGGTCTGGGCTGACATTTCTTTTCACAGTAGTATCCCTTTCGTTGTCATGCGCGGCACCCTTACACCACAGTGTCACGTCGATGGTTTTCTGTGGTCCGTTTTGTTACCCTTCCTGGCAAGCTATCCTGGGCTTACATTTGAGCAAGATAAAACCCCCTGACATGGTGAGACTTTCTACTGCTTGTCTTCGTGCTTGCCAAATCATGTGTAGGCCAGTCAGTTCTTCCGATCTCTCCTGAGTTGAGAAAATTTAGAGCATTATGACGAGGGCCCTCCAGCCAGGTCGGGACTTTGACGACGTAACGCGCCAATTGGACAGAACGTGGCACGATGTCGCTCAGGATAACATACAATAAGTCTGTCAATATATGGCAAGCCGAATATTAGCTTACATAAGAGCCGGAGTGGGGGGCAAATTCGTTATTGACTTGCTCAATTTGTGAAGCTCTTTCTCTTTAATAAATCATCCAGCGTTTCTGTAATTGTTATTTGCTTGTCTGTACATGTAGGTACATCACATCTCGTGAGTTCCGTTCCATTCAGATAATTCCTTTGGAGTGCACCTTTTTCTCGTTTTGTTTTTGTCTTAGACTGTATTATGAAACGAGGTCGCTTTGGTCTTTGCAGGAGACCAGTGAGACTGATAGCTAAATAAACTCTAGAATTTATAATATTGGTCACATTTTGATTTGTTTTATCAGGTAACTTGATTCAGTTTTATAGCCGCCACCAGATCTTACAAAAACAACGACAAGGAGGAAGCGTCGAGCCTGCTCGTAGATTACGCTTTAAGATGAGCTGAAATTATGAGCAAACTGTGTATTACAGTATTTATTTAGGTTAATATGAGTATAATATTAATGATATTCAAGCCGTTGAGGATACATAGTGTCGTTATATGCTGTACTGACGTCATCCAACTGAATCGTGTTAGTTGCGATAGATAACAAATTTATTCACAGGGGCGTAATCTGATTAATATTTTTATCTCTTTTTGTAGTGTTTTTTAGGTATATTTTAGCCATTCCAGTGTCAACCCGGTAAAATAATGTATTATGAACAAGAATTCTGCTCCGATCTACTGAATCGTACTGAATAGTGTTCTTGTCACTGGAAACTGTAAAACTGTACTGTGATAAAGCACTTCGTTGACACCATAAGGAGGGCATCACTACCCACCATAGTACCCCCTGCGGGTCCGGGGATTAGAATAGGCCCGAGGTATTCCTGCCTGTCGTAAGAGGCGACTAAAAGGAGTTCCTCCCCCTCAAGGGGGTAGTTAGTGCCTGCGTCCGGAGACGGACGGTTCCACGACCTCTATTTGCGGTCATTTTGCTTTTTCACTTCTCGTTTCTTCCTTCCTTTGGTTGGTTCCTTTCTTTGCTCTTCTCCACCTCACTGTCTTCCTTACTCTTTCCCTTGTCTTCTTCTCCTTGCCTTCTCATTGCGTTCTTCTCCTTGCCTTCTCATTGCCTTCTTCTCCTTGCCTTCTCATTGCCTTCTTCTCCTTGCCTCCTCATTGCCTTCTTCTCCTTGCCTTCTCTGGTCTCCACCTCGGCGTTTGAGACAGTCTGTCCTCTCTCTCCCTCTCTCTCTTCTTTTTCCTCTTCTTCCTTCCTCCCTGTGCGCGCCTTTAAGGCCGACCCACGCGTTCGCACGCGTAGCCGGTGACGGGGTAACGCGTAATTCCCCGCCCTGGGTAGACATGTAAGGCACGCACGTACCCCCTGGTAAAGGCCAGGCCCAGGGAGGGGTGATTGCCTGAGCTGATACCTTCTGACCATGCCGATTGGTCCCTCCATCTGTTTCTCGGGAGGTGTGACCTGAGGTGTAAACATTCACCAAAGGCGGGAGTGCCCTCTGAGAGGGTCCCCACAAGGAAGGAGCGCGCCATCGGAGACGCTGGCAATCATGGGGGATTCCTCCGCAATGGATTTCACTCCATCTCTCTCAACTTCTGCCCAAAAACGGAAACTTGACCAGCCACCAGTGACAAAAGTACTACCACCTGCTCCACAGTTCCTCGTCGTTTCTCGATCTGAGGACGGAAAGGATTTTTCCTCTGTCAACCCTTTCGTTATCCAGAAGGGCGTAGATGCCATAGCCGGATCTGTCAAATCTTGTACCAGGTTGCGTAACGGTACTTTATTACTAGAAACTGAGAGCGCCTTTCAGGCACAAAAACTGCTTCGGGCCACACTCCTATACACGTTCCCTGTCCGGGTGGAGGCTCACCGAACTTTGAATTCGTCTCGTGGTGTGGTCTATACTAGATCCCTCGACGGATTGACTGACGAGGAGACTCAATCTTTCCTCGCTGAGCAGGGCGTGACGGCTGTCCATAGGGTCATGAAAAAGGTCAACAATGACCTTGTACCGACCCGGACACTTTTCTTGACCTTTGATACTGTTAAGCTGCCATCGCGCATCAAGGCGGACTACGAGGTTATTTCTGTTCGCCCCTATGTCCCGAAACCTACGCGCTGCTACCAGTGTCAGCGTTTCAATCACACTCGACGGTCTTGTTCCAATGCGGCTAAATGTGTCACTTGTGGCAGGGATGCCCATGAGGGTGACTGTCCACCTCCGTCTCCTCGTTGTGTGAACTGTCAGGGTGACCATGCCGCATCCTCCCGCGACTGTCTACAAGGAAGAACGCTGTATCCAAGAAATTCGGGTCAAAGAGAAAGTGTCCACCTCGGCTGCTCGCAAGCTATTGGCTAGTAGGAAGCCCAGGCTGCTCCCAGCGGGGAAATACAGTACTGTCCTCGCCTCTCCTCGGACTACCAGGGAGGTGGCAACCCAGACATGCGATCTGACCTTCAGCACCACGGTCGTCCGTTCGGCCAGTGCTAAGATCGCGCGGTCGACGTCTCCTCTTCCTCCCATCACCCCACAGACACCAGCCCCTTCATCAGCTTCTGCTAAGACGAAGACCCAGAAGTCAGATGCACGGGCCTTCAACAAGGAACCGTCCCGTGCAGACTTCCTACGTACCTCGACCTCCCAGCCTTCGACCGGTACTTCCACCAAACGACCTTCCAAGAAGGCTCATAGGAAGCACAGTTCTCCTTCTCCGCCACGGCGCACTTCTTCTCCTGCGCCACCCAGCGGTTGCCGCCCCAGGCCGTCATCCGTTTCGCCTGGCCGAACCGCTGGTAGCCGAACATCTGGCTGTTCACCGGCGGAGGAAGCTCCCCCTCCCGGCCATCTTACCAAGATGGCCGATGAACCTATAGACCCAATGGACGATGACTGTCCGCCTATTGATAGCGGCGGCAGTGCTCGCTCGAAGCCAGGCCCTCAGCGGCCTTCTAGGTGACCCCTTCTTTCATATTCCTTTTCTTCTTATGATGGCACTTATTCACTGGAATATTCGCAGCATTCGCTCCAACCGAGAGGACTTGAAGTTGCTGCTCCGCTTGCACCGTCCGCTCGTCGTAGCCCCCCAGGAAACGAAGCTACGCCCATGCGATCAAATTGCCTTGGCACACTACACCTCTGTGCGTTTTGACCTACCCCCTGTGGTAGGTATTCCGGCTCGTGGAGGGGTTATGTTGCTGGTCCGGGATGATATTTACTACGATCCCATCACATTGCACACCGGCCTGCAGGCAGTTGCCATCCGCATTACTCTCCCCACTTTTACATTTTCCATTTGTACCGTCTACACTCCATCGTCATCTGCCGTTACCAGGGCAGACATGATGCAGCTTATTGCTAAGCTACCTGCCCACCATCCCCTTTGGGGCTCTCCGGCATCCTGCCCGAGGGGCTCCCTGTTAGCAGACCTTTTCAACCAGCTCAATCTTGTCTGCCTCAATACTGGCGCCCCTACTTTTCTTTCGGACACATCTCACACCTATTCCCATTTAGACCTCTCTATATGTACTACCCAACTTGCACTCCGGTTTGAGTGGTATGCACTTTCTGATACATATTCGAGCGACCACTTCCCGTGTGTTATCCATCTCCTGCAGCATACCCCCTCCCCGTGCTCATCTAGTCGGAACATCTCCAAAGCAGACTGGGGGCTCTTCTCTTCCAGGGCGACCTTTCAGGATCAAACCTTCACAAGCTGCGATCGTCAGGTCGCACACCTCACGGAAGTCATTCTCACTGCTGCTGAATATTCCATCCCTCACCCTACTTCTTCTCCACGTCGCGTACCGGTTCCCTGGTGGACCGCAGCATGTAGAGACGCTTTACGTGCTCGTCGACGTGCTTTACGCACCTTTAAACGCCACCCTACAGTGGCGAATTGTATCACTTATAAACGATTACGTGCACAGTGTCGTCGTATTATTAAAGAAAGCAAGAAAGCCAGCTGGGCTGCTTTCACAAGCACCTTCAACAGTTTTACTCCTTCTTCTGTTGTCTGGGGTAGCCTGCGCCGGCTATCTGGCACTAAGGTCCACTCACCAGTTTCTGGCTTGATGGTCGCGAATGACGTCCTTGTGGCCCCAGAGGATGTCTCCAATGCGTTCGGCCGTTTTTTCGCAAAGGTTTCGAGCTCCGCTCATTACCACCCTGCCTTCCTCCCCCGCAAACAGGCAGAGGAGGCTAGGCCACCTAACTTCCGCTCCTCGAATCGTGAAAGTTATAATGCCCCATTCACCATGCGGGAACTCGAAAACGCACTTGCCCGGTCACGGTCCTCCGCTCCAGGGCCTGATTCTATTGATATTCAGATGCTGAAGAACCTTTCTCCTGCGGGTAAAGGTTTTCTTCTTCGTACTTACAATCGCATCTGGACTGAGGGACATGTTCCCGCATGCTGGCGCGAGTCTATTGTTGTCCCGATTCCTAAACCGGGGAAGGACAAGCACTTGCCTTTCAGTTATCGACCCGTCTCGCTTACCAGCTGTGTCTGTAAAGTGATGGAGCGAACGGTTAACTCTCGTTTGGTTTGGCTGCTCGAGTCTCGACGCCTACTTACCAATGTACAATGTGGATTTCGTAGGCGCCGCTCTGCTGTTGACCATCTGGTTACCTTGTCGACCTTCATTATGAATAACTTCTTGCGGAAGCGCCCGACCGCGGCTGTGTTCTTTGATTTGGAGAAGGCTTACGACACCTGTTGGAGGGCGGGCATTCTCCGCACCATGCATACATGGGGTCTTCGCGGTCGCCTCCCTCTTTTTATTCGTTCCTTTTTAATGGATCGACAGTTCAGGGTACGTGTGGGTTCTGTCCTGTCAGACACCTTTCACCAGTAGAATGGGGTGCCACAGGGCTCAGTTTTGAGCGTCGCTCTCTTCGCCATAGCGATCAATCCAATAATGGATTGCCTCCCAGCTGATGTATCAGGCTCCCTTTTCGTGGACAATTTTACCATCTATTGCAGCGCCCAGCGTATACGTGTCCTGGAGCGCTGTCTTCAGCGTTCTCTTGACCGTCTTTACTCCTGGAGTGTCTCCAATGGCTTCCATTTTTCTGCCGGGAAGACGGTCTGTATTAACTTCTGGCGCTACAAAGAGTTTCTCCCACCGTCCTTACGACTCGGTCCCGTTGCTCTCCCATTCGTGGAGACAACAAAATTTTTAGGTCTTACATTTGACAGGAAACTTAGCTGGTCTCCACATGTGTCATATTTGGCTGCCCGTTGTACCCGTTCATTAAATGTCCTCCGTGTTCTCAGTGGTATGTCGTGGGGAGCGGATCGAACCGTCCTACTTCGTCTATATCGGTCGATCGTCCGCTCCAAGCTGGATTATGGGAGCTTCGTATACTCCTCTGCACGGCCATCCATCTTACGCCGCCTCAACTCCATACAACATCGGGGTTTACGACTTGCGATCGGAGCGTTTTATACTAGTCCCGTAGAGAGTCTTCATGCTGACGCTGGCGAATTGCCACTCACCTACCGGCGCGATATACTGCTTTGTCGGTATGCCTGTCGGCTACTGTCCATGCCCGACCACCCGTCTTATCTTTCCTTTTTTGACGACTCTCTCGACCGTCAATACGGGTTGTATGTCTCTGCCCTGCTACCCCCTGGAGTTCGCTTTCGTCGCCTCCTTCAACACCTTAATTTTTCACTCCCTGCAACCTTTCGAGTGGGCGAGAGCCACACGCCACCTTGGCTCCAGGCTCAGGTTCGCGTTCACCTTGACCTCAGCTCGCTCCCAAAAGAGGTTACCCCCGGTTCGGTCTACCACTCCCGTTTTGTCGAACTTCGTTCGAAGTTCATTAATATGACCTTCATTTATACAGATGGCTCAAAGACCAATGACGGGGTCGGGTGTTCCTTTATTGTCGGGGCACAAAGTTTCAAATACCGGCTCCATGGCCATTGTTCGGTCTTCACAGCTGAGCTCTTTGCCCTCTACCAGGCTGTCCTTTACATCTGCCGCCACCGACATTCTGCTTATGTCATCTGCTCCGATTCCCTGAGCGCCATCCAGAGCCTCAGTGATCCGTATCCGGTTCACCCTTTCGTGCACCGGATCCAACGCTCTCTTCAGCAGCTGGTGGACGTCGGTTCTCCTGTTAGCTCTATGTGGGTTCCTGGCCATGTCGGTATCCCTGCGAACGAAGCTGCAGATGCCGCGGCCAAGGCTGCGGTCCTCCAGCCTCGGACAGCTTCTTGTTGTGTCCCTTCGTCGGATTGTAGCAGGGTAATTTGTCGGCGCATTTTATCGCTGTGGCATCCCGATTGGGTGCACTTACGGACAACAAGCGTCGGGCCTTGAAACCTCTTCCCGCGGCTTGGACGTCCTCCTCCCGCTCTTCTCGGCGGGAGGAGGTCGTTTTGGCCCGGTTACGCATTGGACACTGCCGGTTCAGCCATCGCCATCTGCTGACGGCTGCGCCGGCGCCGTTCTGCTCATGTGGGCAATTGCTGACGGCCCGCCACATTTTAACGTCCTGTCCGGATTTTAACACACTGCGTCTTGATCTGGGCCTGCCATGTACTCTAGATGCCATTTTAGCGGATGACCCACGAGCAGCTGCTCGCGTTCTTCGTTTTATCAATTTGACAAACCTCTCTAAGGACATTTGATTATGCTGTTTTTTTAATCCTATGCCTGTCAGTCTCTCTTTTATCGTGTTTTCCCTTTTAGTTGTTGTTTTAAACTTGTACCTCGCGGTGCATTCTTAACGTAGTCTGGGCGCTAATGACCATTGAAGTTGTGCGCCCTAAAACCACAAAAAAAAACCACCATAGTAAAAGAATCCAGTCCGTCCCAGCTGAAGGTGGGCATTTGTGGGCAGTGGTAAACAGTCGTTGGGAGTTTCTAACAAGCTACGCCTGTTACTAGCAGTGACAGGAATAACGGTTCCACAGGATTTGATTCATAAAACACTAAGGTGTCGTCAATGAAAATGACATATTCAAGTAAAGCAACCTGATTTAATTTTGTACAAACTAATTATTAACAAATATCACTCAGTTTTTTTCTTGTTCATTATTTTAATATGACGTCAAATACTATGTCTCCACGGGTGTAGTGGATTTGAGAATCTACTGACAGGGACTAGTCTATTGTGCCTAAATATTACACATAAATAGATAGCAAAATTCTTCGAAAGACCGATTGCGCTTCTCTTCACAATCTACGCTTGGCATTCATCTCTAATGAATTTTGTGCTGAATTCAATTCCTCATTTCACAGATGAGGTTAGTCAGGTGGCATTCTAAGGTGGCAGAATAAATTAAGGTCAATATCGCACCTTACGTAACAGTTTTATACATCACAATGGGAAGGTGAATAAGACACCAAACTTACTTCGGCGTTAATGAGCAGATTTGCCTATGTAATGCAAAAGAGATGACACTCAACCGACAGTATTAACACACCGTTCCTATATAATGCATGTCAATGAACAGAAGGAACCAGCAGTGAGAGGAAACGTTTTGTGTGGAAGCAGGCATGGGCAGAAGCAGAGGCCGCATCATGGAAGGAGCCACGAAAACCTCTTAGGGAGCGTGCCGTGGCGGGTGTCAGCGATTGGACAGGTGACGCATACTGGAGAGCAAGTAACAGGCCACCAGAAGTAGGACAGAGAGAAGCTTTAGAAAACTGCGTTTCGGAATTCCAAATCCATACGAACAAAACCAGTGATGCAGCTGATCACATGAACTGCGAGTGGTACACATGTGATGTACGAATGTAATTTTTAGGCGTCTGGAGCGGCACAAAACGTCCGATTAGCGGAAACGAACTAGGAAGGAGTAAAAGTGCCGAGATATCGACGCAGTTTGATAGTAGGGACTTTGCAATTGGCAGAGAGAGTTTCCACAAAATAAGAGGAACGCTACTATTGGTCGTAAAAGCCATGATGTGGAGAAAGAAAGAACGCAGGTGGGGAGACAGTTCGGCTACGAGATAGACAAGAGCGAAATTTTTGGGGGCTCTTCTTTCAACTGGCGTCAAGTGCAGAACGGGGTGCATAATGCTCTGTACGACACAGAGGAGAAATTTGAGTGAACATTCGTTCACTGTGGCTGACCTTCAGCCAGATATTAGCTGTAGCGGCGTTGAGCTCCAACTGTGGAGAAACGATCCAGACAGTTAATTGTTACCGAGGGAGGTGGTGCAGTGGCTAGCACACTGGATTCGTATTCGGGAGGACGACGGTTCAGTCCCACGTCCGGCCATCCTGATTTAGGTTTTCCCTAAATTGCTCCAGGCAAATGCTGGGATGATTCCTTTGAAAGGGCACGGCCGACTTCCTTCCCCATCCTTCCCCAATCCTATGAGACCAATGACCTCGCTTTCCGGTCTCCTCCCCCAAACAACCCAACCCAACCCTGTTAATTGTTCTTGTGAAGACTGAGAGAGTACTTTATTATGCATGCTGCTCCAGCCATGCATGTGCATTTCGCCATATTCCAAGACTGCGGATGAGTACATGTTTTCTCACATAACGAGAAATATAGGGAGAGTTCCTGCTGGAAAATTCAACAAAGGCTTAATTAGTTTTTATAGGAATTTGAATGGGCTAGAGCAGCCATGCAGAAAACAGGTCATCGCAGATTAGGTAAATACCGCTAGCAGAGGTGTGAACTTGTGGATTCACCAGCTTGCATCCACTGTAAACTCGAGCAACCTAGGGTAATCTTTTGTTCAACTTGTTACAAAACTAACCACCGTCCGTCGAATTGACTGTTATCTTAAATAATACCGTACTTTGAACCGGAATCAGATGATTTAGCGTAGTACTGGCCAACATCATGACGTAGTCGTAAGAATAATTGTGTAAAGAAACTTATAATTAAAATTTACTATTGTTGTGTTTAGGATTATTTCAATTTCTGAGGAAGAGATGCGTTTCTTTGACAACTGTCGTAACATTGTCACATTATAAACTGTGTAAAAGCTTGTGTTTCTGTGATAAGATTGCAAAATTTATCCAAAATATTAACAGCTTACACAGTTGTTCTGTATTCAAAACCTTACAGCATGACTGGCCAGTGACTCCAGCGCATCTAGATAGAGCGGAAGAGTGAGCCTAGTTGTTCATTTTTTCCTGCATGATGTAGGCAATGCCAGTGGTCTTTCAGTTTGGAGGGAAGACAGCAGATGTAATAAGTGCAATGTCTCCAATTCTTCTGCAGAAGAAAATTTATTTTCTCAGGTCTCACTCATTTGAAATAATTACAAGGAAACTGCTATCTGTCAACCAACGTTAATGGCTTCTGAGGGGAATGCAGGAGGGTGGCGTAGGTTATCTTCAATCACAAAGATTCCCAACAATTAGTAACAAAATTATATTTATTAAATAAGAAAAAATACTCAAATGATGCTTCTTCTGAAACGTCCAGTACACTTACATGTTTTTAACTTGTTGTTGTTGTTGTGGTCTTCAGTCCAGAGACTGGTTTGATGCAGCTCTCCACGCTACTCTATCCTGTGCAGGCTGCTTCATCTCCCAGAACCTACTGCAACCTACATCCCCCTGAATCTGGTTAGTGTATTCGTCTCTTGGTCTCCCTCCACGATTTTTACCCTCCACGCTTCCCTCCAATACTAAATTGGTGATTCCATGATGTCTCAGAATATGCCGTCCCAACCGATCCCTTCTTCTAGTCAAATTGTGCCACAAACTCCTCTTCTCTCCAGTTCTATTCAATACCTCCTCATTAGTTACGTGATCTACCCATCTAATCTTCAGCATTCTTCTGTAACACCACAGTTCGAAAGCTTGTATTCTCTTCTTGTCTAAACTATTTATCGTCCACGTTTGACTTCCATACAAGGCTACACTCCATACAAATACTTTCAGAAACGCCTTCCTGATACTTAAATCTATACTCGATGTTAAAAAATTTCTCTTCATCAGAAACGCTATCCTTGCCATTGCTGGTCTTCATTTTATGTCCTCTCTACTTCGACCATCATCAGTTATTTTGCTCCCCAGATAGCAAAACTCACTTACCACTTTAAGCATCTCATTTCCTAATCTAATTTCCGCAGCATCACCCTATTTAATTCGATTACATTCCATTATCCTTGTTTTGCTTTTGTTGATGTTCATCTTATATCCTCCTTTCAAGACACTGTCCATTCCGTTCAGCTGCTCTTCCAAGTCCTTTGCTGTCTCTGACAGAATTACAATGTCATCGGCGAACCTCAAAGTTTTTATTTCTTCTCCATGGATTTTAATACCTACTCCAAATTTTTCTTTTGTTTCCTTCACTGCTTGCTCAATATACAGATTGAATAACATCGGGGATAGGCTACAAACCAGTCTCACTCCTTTCCCCTCGACTCTTATAACTGCCATCTGGTTTGTGTACAATTTGTAAATAGCCTTTCGTTCCCTGTATTTTACCCCTGCCACCTTCAGAATTTGAAAGAGAGTATTCCAGTCAACGTTGTCAAAAGCTTTCTCTAAGTCTAGAAATGCTGGAAATGTAGGTTTGCCTTTCCTTAATCTATTTTCTAAGATAAGTCGTAGGGTCAGTATTGCCTCACGTGTTCGAGCATTTCTACGGAATCCACACTGATCTTCCCCGAGGTCGGCTTCTACCAGTTTTTCCATTCGTCTGTAAAGAATTCGTGTTAGTATTTTGCAGCCGTGGCTTATTAAACTGATAGCTGGGTAATTTTCACATCTGTCAACACCTGCTTTCTTTGGGATTGGAATTATTATATTCTTCTTGAAGTCTGTGGGTATTTCGCCTGTCTCATACATCTTGCTCACTAGATGGTAGAGTTTTGTGAGGCATGGCTCTCCAAAGGCTGTCAGTAGTTCTAGTGGAATGTTGTCTACTCCCGGGGCCTTGTTTCGACTCAGGTCTTTCAGTGCTCTGTCAAACTCTTCACTCAGTATCATATCTCCCATTTCATCTTCATCTACATCCTCTTCCATTTCCATAGTACGTAATCAAGAACATCGCCCTTGTATAGACCCTCTATATACACCTTCCACCTTTCTGCTTTCCCTTATTTGCTTAGAACTGGGTTTCCATCTGAGCTCTTGATATTCACACAAGTGGTTATCTTTTCTCCATAGGTCTCTTTAATTTTCCTGTATGCAGTATTTATCTCATCCCTAGTAATATATACCTCTACATCCTTACATTTGTCCACTAGCCATCCCTGGTTAGACATTTTGCACTTCCTGTCGATCTCATTTTTGAGTCGTTTGTATTCCTTTTTGCGTGCTTGATTTACTGCATTTCAACTTATTCCTCTAAAATATTAAAGTCGTCTTACTGTGCCTCTGAGTGATGTGTATGTAAGCCCAAAGTTGACCTTCTGTGCCTATGGAGCCTGAGTCTCGGAGATGACTGACGACCACTGTAGCTTGTAGACTCCGCGGTCATTGGAGACTGTAATCGGCACAATAAAGAGAGCTCCGCCACAGTTCAGTGCAGTATTTAACTGGCCACCGACCAATCGTTTTACACACACACGATGAGCAGCGGTTGCCAGCTGCGGCCCTTGGCGGACCTCACATTAGTATAGCTCGTACTGCCAGTTCAGCAGCTGCTGCGTTATCAGTGTTTCGAGCGCGGCTTATCGATTGTGGTGAGGTACTCTCTGGAGTCGTGAGTACCGTCACCACATCCTCTTTTACAATTGTCAGTTATTTAAATTAATTGAGCGTCAAAATGTCACGGCAGTTGTGCGGAAAGTGACGATTTATTGAGCGGAGGCATGGATTCCGTCACAAAAGTTGTGAAGTTTCGTATCTACAAGGAGAATATCTGCATAAAGAGGATCAGTTTTTAAAAGTAACTGCAAAATCTCTCGGCGAACACCATATCGTGCAGTAATTGTCCATACTTCAGAACCTATCCTTCAGCTATGAAAAGCCAAATAAAAACTAGTAGTGCCATATTTTGTAGTATTTCACGCAAGAAATGTGTGATACGGCAAGCGTCCGTGAAATTAGGTCGAAAACGTCAGTGTCAAACGCAGGAAAACCTGGAAAATGTGCATGCAGGCGACAGTCTCAGGATTAAGCGGTAACCGGACAAATATGCTGTAAGTTAAAGTCACAATTCAATATCTTTTGTAATGAAATGCTTTCAGATGAATAAAGAAAAACCAAAACTGTAAATATGAGCCATTCCAGACCACACCGATGTTTTTAATGCATAAGACGAAACGCTTATGGTAAAATAAGAGGCCATTTGTTCAGAGTACATTTTAAATCCTTTAATAACAGACTTAAATACTGTCATCGTTTCGACTGCCGAGGGTCTAAAAGACAGCATGTAACTGTAAACATCGGAGATCGGCCTGATTAGAGTTCCCGCCTCCTGCTGAGCAGAAGCAATCAGACCTGGATTCTTTCTGCAGTAACAGCGCGAGCCTCTGAGAGCCTCTCCTCCATTCAGGAAGACCGTATCGAACGCGTGGATCCCCTAGGTTTCAAGCCCATTGCTTCTGACATTGATCGAGGTTTCGAAGAAGTGAGGAAGCAGGCTTCTCTGATAACGTAGGTAATAGAGCGGGTACAGGTTCGACACTACAGCAGACTCTGGTATTACGGGACCATTAACAAGTTTTCTAGCAAAATGATGAATGTCGAAACGAACTGAGACCTTAACTATTGTGAAAGTTAATTTTTAAAAGTTTTTCTTAATAGATAGAAATGAATTTAAAAAAAAAATTGCAAATGGAGGATAATAAACAACAGCCATCTAATATGGCATACAGCGTGGAAAATACAGAAAACTTAGTATATTTGACAAGCAAGGAGTAATGAGATTTAGACAATATATAATGAGTAATATATATCGAAAGGATATAAAAATATAATACAAAAAAAATAATGAAATTTATCGTATGCAACTGGTTGCTGATTATTTCGATACATGCAACAGCAGTTGCTAAAGATCGTAAAATACTAAAATGTGAAATGTAATTCACAACGCAGTTTCACCATTTAGTAAGGCAATTGTAGCTCTTTCATTTGCAGAAAACCAAAGTATACCCTTCCATTTATACGCTAGCACTATCAAAGTTGATCCATAGATAGCAAGACAAATATTGCAACCCGATCCGTCCTTGTTTACATTCGGAAAATTTCCCGTCGTAGACGGGACAACCAGCATTGTTGTCTTCTGTACAGTAAATGCTACGAAGTCAATTTCATACGATACATCAGCATGAGCAGATTCATCACCCGCAATTGCGTTTTTTAATTTTGCCTTCTGGGTTTTGCGTACCTCTTACATTTCTTCTTTTCTGGTGATGGTGGTATCTCCAAGGCTATAATCAAAGTTTTAGATGAACAAGGAGCGGTTACATGAGAACACGTAGAAGAACAAGACTGAGTTGATTTGGAACTCTTATATGTAGCTTATCACGCGGCACACAAACATCAAAATTTTTCCTTTCTATCCCAGAAGTACTGCTAAAAGTTATGTACACAAACCTTCCTCGTGAATCAACCTATCTGTTGATGATATCTGTAGCAAATCCCCTACCATAGTTCATGGGATTAGCCATCACATACAGACAGAAAAACGTGACTGGTAACTTTATATACAGATGTTTAAGATGCACGATTATCCCTCAGCACCCTTCGGCATGTACTGGCTGGGGTACTCCGTAATGCCATCCCAATCTTTTCCGCTTACCTGCATTACTGCATTCTGTTAGGGGTACTCCCCTACACTTCGCATCAGTACCTGTTCGTGTGTGCCTCATTTGTGCCTTAAAGATTTCATCTTTGTTTGTGCGCGTGTGTTCATCTTCACGTTACCTTGCTGCTCATTGTCACTGTCGCCGCCGTTGCATCGCCGCCGTCGCCACCGCAGCGATCGACTCGCCACCTCCGTCTTCATCGCCGCCACCTTCATAACTCAGGTCGTCGCTGCTGTGATCCCCTACCATCTCGGCGACGCTCTGTCGCCAGTAAGCATTGTCAACTGTCAGTTCCCTGTCTACTTGTCGCACAATGGATACACCAACCATCTTCAAGATTTATGCCACTCTCTTCCATGGTCCCGCTGTCACTACACAGAACGCTTCTCAGATCAACCACCTTATGTCTATCATTCCCTTCCAACAGTCTCGTCCCATCCATTGCCACTTCCTTCGCCAATCCTACCCTTCCCACGACAACTTCTACCACAGCCTTAGTATATTCTGAGCTTTAAAATTCATCTTGTTCCACTCTGACACCAAATTCCTATATGCCAAATCCCTCACTATCGAAATCCGGAAGTCGTACCCCACTTACACCCAAATTATACCCTCAGGGTAGCGCTTGCAACCTACGTCCTCAATTATTTGCTTGACGTATTCCAATCTCTGTCTTCCTCTACAGTTATTGCCCTCTACAGCTCCCTCTAGCACCATGGAAGTCATTCCCTCATGTCTTAGCAGATGTCCTATCATCCTGTCCCTTCTCCTTATCAGTGTTTTCCACATATTCCTTTCCTCTCCGATTCTGCGTAGAACCTCCACATTCCTTAGCTTATCAGTCCACCTAATTTTCACACATCTCAAATGCTTCGATTCTCTTCTGTTCCGGTTTTCCCACAGTCCATGTTTCACTACCATACAATGCTGTACTCCAGACGTACATCCTCAGAAATTTCTTCCTCAAATTAAGGCCGGTATTTGACATTAATAGACTTCTCTTGGCCAGAAATGCCTTTTTTGCCATAGCGAGTCTGCTTTTGATGTCCTCCTTGCTCCGTCATTCATTGGTTAATTTACTGCCTAGGTAGCAGAATTCCTTAACTTCGTGACCATCAATCCTGATAAGTTTCTCGCTGTTCTCATTTCTACTACTTCTCATTACCTTCGTCTTTCTCCGGTTTATTCTCAAACCATACTGTGTACTCATTAGACTGTTCACTCCGTTCAGCAGATCATTTAACTCTTCTTCACTTCCACTCAGGGTAGCAATGTCATCAGCGATTCGTATCATTGATATCCTTTCACCTTGTATTTTAATTCCACTCCTGAACCTTTCTTTTATTTCCATCATTGCTTCCTCAATGTACAGATTGAAGAGTAGGGGCGAAAGGCTACAGCCTTGTCTTACACCCTTCTTAATACGAGCACTTCGTTCTTGACCGTCCACTCTTATTATTCCCTCTTGGTTGTTGTACATATTGTATATGACCCGTCTCTCCCTATAGCTTACCCTTACTTTTTTCAGAATCTCGAACAGCTTGCACCATTTTATATTGTCGAACGCTTTTTCCAGGTCGACAAATCCTATGAAAGTGTCTTGATTTTTCTTTAGCCTTGCTTCCATTATTAGCCGTAACGTCAGAATTGCCTCTCTCGTCCCTTTACTTTTCCTAAAGCCAAACTGATCGTCACCTAGCGCATTCTCAATTTTCTTTTCCATTATTCTGTATATTATTCTTGTAAGCAGCTTCGATGCATGAGCTGTTAAGCTGATTGTGCGATAATTCTCGCACTTGTCAGCTCTTGCCGTCTTCGGAATTGTGTGGATGATGCTTTTCCGACAGTCAGATGGTATATCGCCAGACTCATATATTCTACACACCAACGTGAATAGTCGTTTTGTTGCCACTTCCCCCAATGATTTTAGAAATTCTGATGGAATGTTATCTATCCCTTCTGCCTTATTTGACCGTAAGTCCTCCAAAGCTCTTTTAAATTCCGATTCTAATGCTGGATCCCCTATCTCTTCTAAGTCGACTCCTGTTTCTTCTTCTATCACATCAGACAAATCTTCACCCTCATAGAGGCTTTCAATGTATTCTTTCCAACTATCTGCTCGCTCCTCTGCATTTAACAGTGGAAATCCCGTTGCACTCTTAATGTTACCACCGTTGCTTTTAATGTCACCAAAGGTTGTTTTGACTTTCCTGTACGCTGAGTCTGTCCTTCCGACAGTCATATACTTTTCGATATCTTCACATTTTTCCTGCAGCCATTTCGTCTTAGCTTCCCTGCACTTCCTATTTATTTCATTCCTCAGCGACTTGTATTTCTGTATTCCTGAGTTTCCCGGAACATGTTTGTACTTCCTCCTTTCATCAATCTGACCTCATGCCTCTATATTTCCCTCACATCCCTTTCCACCCAAACAACCCTAGCCTCCTTGCTGTCCCCCAATGCCCACTGCTGTGATAACGAAGATTGGCCACAGTACCACGGCAGAGGAGATGTTCTCCGAACTGAATTCCAATCATGTCTTACAAATCCGCATATCCTGCCGTATCTACGACGATTCAGGTCCCGTCTTTCTCATAACAGTCTTCACAAAAAAAATGGTTCAAATGGCTCTGAGCACTATCGGACTTAACATCTGAGGTCATCAGTCCCATAGACTGAGAACTACTTAAACCTAACTTATGTAATGGCATCACATACATTCATGCCCGAGACAGGATTCGAACCTGCGACCGTAGCAGCAGCGCCGTTCCAGACTGAAGCGCCGAGAACCACTCGACCACAGCGGCCGGCAGTCTTCACAGAATCCGCCCGCAACATCGATTACATAATCCCTATTCTTTTCCACCTGGCCTCTCTGTAAAACCATTTCTTCAAACAATGTCCAGAACTCGTCTCCCTTTCCACCTACAATACCTGAAATAATACCCACCCAACCTACTCCACCAAATGCAAAAGCAACCCAAATGCAAAAGTAACCCCTCAACCTTCAACCTTCAAACCAGAGTTAACTGGGGCTGTCCCTCCTATTGATCGTTCTAACCCTTCCAGTAATTCTCTCTGCCTACTTCCCACTGTTAAAGATATCATCAGATTCTTCACCATTGACCTCCAAAATATCCACCTGTTCCAACGACTACATATGCTGCAACTAATTTTTCTTGCTTCCCAGTACCCAATACTCAAGCCGTGTATTGCTGAAACCAAGTCTGCTTTGTTTTCATTCCTCTCAACATCCACATCTAAACCTGTCTACACCACCCACATATCCCACTCTTATTGTGGTGCGACAGTCTGTACCACAAAATCCGGTCCCTACTATCCAACAAGCCCCTTTTAATACCTACCCTGTCCGTAAACAATGTTGATATCTTAATCCTTAATCAAAAATTTCTCCAATACTGTCACGCCATCTGAAATTCTCCGTGTGTCCTCCGCCATACAGATAACGCAACTTTTCTTGCCAGAGGTGGAGCTGTAATCGTCCATAACAAGAACATCCCAATTCGGCTACAACCCTTACTCAATAATCCCACCAAACACTTTGTCCTTAGCCTCTTCTTCAAAACCCTAAATATTATCTGTGCTACTATCTACATCTGACCTGATAATTCCATCCCCTACAATTTATCTCATCCACATCAGCTATACGTTTTCCACCTATATTAATGCCACTGGTATCAACACCCATTGCAGATCCCTTGTAGGACCCCATCGGGGAATCAGTTTATAGATGCCCACAGTACACTGATCCTGAAAGTAACAAAACTCCAGATGTCGTTCTAGTACCTCCCAATGACCTTGGATGCCTCACTGCAGAAATCTTCGATCCAACTGGAAGTGACCACCTAACTATTCTTCATTCCCTGCACATTACCTCAACCACATCGGTCTCAACCCAGTCCCCACCCAAAAGTTACTCTCCAATACTCCCATGCCAGCTGGAGTGCCCACTGGGAATCCATAGATACTGGAAGCCACCCCCCAAACCTTCCAGTAATCCGACGGTATCCCCTATACCACAACCTTCCTGTACCCCAGTGGCAAATACAGAGACGCATTAGAAATTTACTCGATGCTAAAAATCACTGGGACTGGCGCCAGTCATGCTCCAAACTCAATGCTACACTCTCCATTAATAGTACTTCCCCAAGTACTGTCTGTCCACTTACTCACAGGCAGTCACTGCATTCCTCACTACCCACTCCTCCGCAACAACCATCACGCAACCTCAGCAAAGTTAATCAAGTTTCATCCTGTCTTTCAGATATCTTCTCAATCCCTGACAATCCTCACTTTGATTATTCCCAATTTCCTACAACCCACGAACTCATAAGAACCAATGTCTCATTCCTGGCTCCCAGCTGCCAGGATCTAGACTAAATACTACAAACAGAATTACCTATTCCAATCACACCACATGACATAAAACAAGTGGCAGAACGGTAAATGTCACATGACTATGCTACCTACTGTCACCTCAAACAATGCCCTGTCAGCTTTCTACTCACCCTTGCAACTTTTTATAGTACTATCCTCTTCATAGGTTACTGTTTCAGCTGTGGAAAATCTCAAGAATCCTACTGGGTCTCCTCCTACTGCTTCATCTCAGTGTTTAGCAAGGTCTTCAGATTCATCCTCTCACAAAACATCCCCCAATAACTGAACTAATACCATCTCACTCCCATTACCCAGTGTGGCTTCAGTCGACCCTTCTCCTCTGATGACCAGCTCCTGCACGTTGCCCAAATCGACTATTTTTGCCTCCCTCGACCCAGAGAAAGCCTACGACTCGGTATGGCATGCAGGTCTCCTTTAAATTGTCTTATATTTAATTTTATCTGACTTACTGCAACCTTCCTCTCTAATCACACATCCTTAGTCACCATTAACAACAGTAATTCCCATACCTTCCATTTCATGCAGGCATGCCCCAGGGCATCATCGTCTCATTTATCTCGTCCACAGTGCTGATATGCTCGAACTCCAACAGTTCAGCTCTATCAGTACTGATGGCAACGTTTACCTTGCTCTGTATCTGCTCTGTATCTTTCTGTTCCAGAAAGCCCAACAATCCCTCTATATTCATCTCAGCCAGTTTACCTCCTAGTGTACCACTTCAGTCATTTTACCAGCTGGTACAACCAATGTCTCCTTAAGATGAGACCCTCAAGATCCCGATAACTATTACAGGACGCACAAATCCATGACTTCTACCTCACCATTTACGACAGTTAACTAATACTATAAAATACCTAGGACTAATCATTGAATGGCAACTGAAAATCACACCTACTACCCATCCATAAAAAATCTCACAATAGACGATAACTGTTAAAACTACTGTCTGGCCAAACTTGGGGATTGCACCCCTCCACTCTCCTCCACACCTACAAAACTTTGGCCTGACCCATCCTTTGCTACCCAAATGTTGCATGGATATACGCTGCACCGAAGTTCTATAAATCGCTCCAGATCCTCGAACACTAAGTACTTGCTTTCTGCGTGTATTTACGTTCCCCCACAAAATTTCTTTACACCACTTAACAACTTACAGAATCACAAACTCGTCTCCAAGAATCCCGTAGTTTCCCCTCTACTTTCCAAATATCATACGCTACCGCACGCCTACTGACACGTCACTCCAACCCTACACTTGCATATCCTCTAAATACTATCCGAAGGAAATTTCACTCTTCCAGACAATGGGAACTACACCGATCTTTATGTCTCGTACCAACGGTGTAGCGTATTTGGCTACTAATCAACTGCTCAAATTTTAAATAAAAATCATCAGCAATAGCGGACGAAGGCTTCTCGCATAATACGTCCCTCTCGTTCTCCCAACGGCCTTGTAAGAGATGGCGGTGGAGCAGACAGAGGTTCAGAAAACTCTCTTACCCTTGGGGTAGGAAACTGCTCCTAAAAGACAAAAGAATCAGCAATCGTCAACGGCACGAAGATGCAGAAGGCAATGAAAGGCACTGAATTAAAGACACGTAATGTGTATCCACAGAACATAAGAACTGTAAACTGAAAAAGTGTTATTATAATGTCTCCATTCACAAAAGATTCCGGATTAGTCCCTTATCTGGAGGTAAGTACTATGGGAGTCGGAAAAAGATGGAATAACAAACGACGGGATAACATTATACGAGTTGGAGGCTGGAATGTACTAGGAAATCTAGAAAATCAGAAATGGGAAATACAAAGGTTCAATCTAGAAAAAGTGGAGGCCAGCGAAGTGAAATGGGAAGAAGTTAAGGATTTCTGATCAAAAGAATAGAGGAGAATATCAGCAGCAGCAGGAAGTGGTATAACTGGAGTTGGGTTCGTTATGAATAGGGAAGTAGGGCAGAGGGTGAGCTACAGTGTTCAGTTTTGTAACAGGGTTGTTCTCATCTGACTCGACAACAAACCAACGCCGACAACGATAGCTCAGGTATACATGCCAACGTCGCAAGCAGCAGATGAAGAAATACAGAACGGATAAATTAGTTTTCAGAGGGAGATGAGAATTAGGTATTCATGGACGATTGAGACATTGTTGTAGGGAAAACGGTAAAACAAATTTTTACGGGAAAATATGGGCTTGGCAGTGGGAACAAGAGAGGAGAGACGTGTTTAAAGTTCCCTGCGATAAGGAACACAAGAATATGAAATTCAGTTGACGCGGAGTGGACATCACGAAAAAGGGCAGTCACAGATGTTGGACAGTCAAACATAGGTATAAAGATAGTCACTACGAGGAACCCTTTGGTAAGAGATCAAATACTTCAATTGATCGACTACAGAAGGAAATGCTTCCAGGGAAATTTAGCAATATAGCTATATAAATTCTTTTGGAATGATACAAATACAAAATGCAGGGCAGCAAAGGCGCAATGGTTTAGAGAAAGATGTGAAGAAATCGAAAATGATCGTCTGGAGCACTGACGCATCTTACAGAAAAGTCAAATGGCACTGAGCACTATGGGACTTAACTTCTGTGGTCATCAGTCCCCTAGAACTTAGAACTACTTAAACCTAACTAACCTAAGGACATCACACACATCCATGCCCGAGGCAGGATTCGAACCTGCGACCGTAGCTGTCGCGCGGTTCGAGACTGTAGCGCCTAGAACCTCTCGGCCACCCCGGCCGGCATAGAAAAGTCAATCAAACTTCTGTGATACTAAGAAAGAGGGTGGAACCTCTAAGAAGAAAATGGGAATTCTTCTGTTAAACGTAGAAGAGAGAACGGATCGGTGCGAGGAGTACACTGAAGTACTCCGTGAGGGGAATGAATTGTCCGATGACACGTCATCAGAAGAAATTTCAGTAATGTGGAAGACAGAGGAGACTCCGTATTAGAGTCAGCATTTAAAAGAACTCTGTAAGATTTGATATCAAATAAGGCAGAAGCTATAACGTACAATTGGAATCTCTAATATCTTTGTGGGAAGTGGCAACCAAACGACTATTCAAGTTGATGTGTAGAATCAATGAGGCTGCTGTGCACCATCAGACTTTCGGAAAAATATCGTCCATTCAATTCCAAAGATAGCAAGAACAAATGAGTGCGAAAACTATCGCTCAATCAACCTAACAGCTCATCCATCCAAACTGCTAACGAGAATAATAGACAGTAGAATGGAAAAGAAAATAGACGATCTGTCATGTGACGATCAGTTTGTCCTTAGAAAAGGTAACGTGTGATTCCTGAAGAGGAGCAACAGCCTTTTCAGTAGTTGCAGAGGCTACAGTCCGGATGATTGACTGAACTGGCCTTGTAACACTATACAAAACAGCCTTGCTGTGCTGGTACTGCGAGCGGCTGAAAGCAAGGGGAAACTACAGCCATAATTTTACCCGAGGGCATGCAGCTCTACTGTATGGTTAAATGATGCTGGCGTTCTCTTGGGTAAAATATTCCGGAGGTAAAATAGTCCTCCATTCGAATCTCTGGGCGGGGACTACTCAGAAGGACGTCGTTATCAAGAGAAACAAAACTGGCGTTTTACGGATCAGAGCGTGAAATTTCATATGCCTTAGTTGGGCAGTTAGGTTAGAAAATTTAGAAAGGGAAATGGATAGGTTTAAGTTACATAGAGTGGGTATTAGTGAAGTTTGGTGGCAGGAGGAACAAGACTTCTGATCAGGTGAATACAGGTTTACAAACACAAAATCAAGCAGGAGTAATGGAGGAGTAGGTTTAATAATGAATAAAAAAAAATTGGAGCGCTGGTAAGCTACTACAAACAGCATACTGAAAGCATTGTTGTAGCCAAGATAGACACGAAGTCCACGCCTCCCTCAGTGACACAAGTTTAAATGCCAACTAGCTCCGCAGATGATGAAGAGATTGAAGAAATGTATGATGAGATAAAATAAATTATTCAGATAATGAAGGTAGCCGAAAATTTAATAGTAATTCGATAGTAGCAAGAGGAAAAGAAGGAAACGTAGTAGGTGAATATGGAATGGGGGTAAGGAATGAAAGAGGATGCCGCCTGGTAGAACTTTGTACAGAGAAAAATTTAATCATAACTGACACTTGGTTCAAGGATCGTGAAAGGAGTTTGTATACGTGGAAAAGGCCTGGAGACACTGGAAGGTTGCGGATATATTTTATAATGGTAAGACATAGATTTAAGAACAAGGTTTTAAATTTTTAGACATTTCCAGGGGCAGATGTGGACTCTGGCCACAATCTATTAGATATGAACAGTAGATTATAACTGAAGAAACTGCAAGAAGGTGAGAATTTAAAGGGATGGGACCTGAATAAACTGAAAGAATCAGAGGTTGTAGAGAGTTTCAGAGAGAGCATTAGTGAATGATTGACAAGAACAGGGGAAAGAAATACAGTGGATGAAGAATGGGTACCTTGGAGAGATGAAATAGTGAAGGGAGCAGATGATTAAGTAGGTAAAAAGACGAGGGATAGTAGAAATCGTTGGGTAACAGGAGAGATATTGAATTTAATTGATGAAAGGAGAAAATATAAAAATGCAGTAAAAGAAGCAGGCAAAAAGGAATACAAACGTCTCAAAAATGTTATCGATAGGAAGTGCAAAATTTCTAAGCAGATATGACCAGAGGACAAATGTAAGGATGTAGAAGCATATATAACTAGAGAAGAGATAAATACTGCCTGCAGGAAAATTAAAGAGGACTGTGGAGAAAAGAGTACCACTTGTATGAATATCAAGAGCTCAGATGGAAAACCAGTTCTAAGCAAAGAAGGGAAAGTAGAAAGGAGTATATAGAGGGTCTATACAAGGGGATGTAATTGAGGACAATATTATGGAAATGGAAGAGGATGTAGATGAAGATGAAATGGGAGATATTATACTGCGTAAAGAGTTTGACAGAGCACTGAAAGACTTAAGTCGAAACAGGGCCCCATTAGTAGACAACGTTACATTAGAAGTGCTGACAGCCTTGGGAGAGCCAGCCCTGAAACAATTACATTATCTGGTGAGCAAGATGTATGGAAACAGGCGAAATAGCCTCAAACTTCAAGAAGAATATAATAATTCCAGTCTCAAAGAAATCAGGGGCTCCATTTGTGAAAATTGCAGAACTATCAGGTTAATAAGTCACGGATGCAAAATACTAACACGACCTCTTTCCAGACGAATGGAAAAACTGGTAACAGCTGACCTCTGGGAAGATCAGTTTGGATTCTGTAGAAATGTTGGAACACCTGAGGTAATACAGATCCTAAGATTACGCGAAGACAAACCTATGTTTCTAACGTTTCTAGACTTAGAGAAAGCTTTTGACAATGTTGACTGGAATACTCTCTTTCAACTTCTGAAGGTGTCAGGGGTCAATTACAGGGAGCGAAAGGCTATTAACAATTTGTACAGAAACCAGATGGCAGTTATAAGAGTCGAGGGGCATGAAAGGGAAGTAGAGGCTGAGGAGGGAATGAGGCAGGATTGTAGCCTACTTCTGATGTTATTTAATCTTTATATTGAGCAAGCAGTATAGGAAACAGAAGAAAAATTCGTAGTAGCAATTAAAGTCCATGGAGAAGATAAAAAACTTAAAGGTTTGCCGATGAGAGTGTAATCCTGTCAGAGACAGCTAAGGACCTGGAAGAACAATTGAACGGAATGGGCCGTGTCTTGAAAGGAGAATATGAGATGAACATTAAGAAAAGCAAAACGAGAATAACTGAATATAGTCGAATTAAATCTTGTGATGGTGGTGAGGGAATTACATTAGGAAATGAAACACTTAAAGTAGTAGATGGATTTTGCTATTTGGGGAGCAAAATAACTGATGATGGTCGAAGTAGAGAGGATATTAAATGTAGAATGGCAATGGCAAGGAAAGCGTTTCTGAAGAAGAGAAATTTGTTAACATCGACTATAGATTTAAGGCTCAGGATGAGTTTTCTGAAAGTATTTGTAAGGAGTGTAGCCATGTATGGGAGTGAAACATGGACAATAAATAGTTTAGACAAGAAGAGAATAGAAGCTGTCGAAATGTGTTGCTACAGAGGAATCCTGAAGATTAGATGGGTAGATCACATAACTAATGAGGAGGTATTGAACAGAATTGGGGAGAAGAGGAATTTGTGGCACAACTTGACTAGAAAGAGGGCTCGGTTGGAAGGACATGTCCTGAGGCACCAAGGTATCATCAATTTAGTACTGGAAGGAAGCGTAGAGGCTAAAAATAGTAGAGGGAGATCAAGAGATGAATACACCAGGCAGCCTCAGAAGGTTGTAGGTTGTAGTAGGTATTTGGAGATGAAGAGGTTTGCACAAGATAGAGTAGTATGGAGAGCTACATCAAACCAGTCTCTGGACTGAATTCCACAACAACAACGACAACAAGACAAGGAATGACGAGGTTCTCCGTGGAATCGGTGAAGAGAGAAACGTATGGAAAACACTGACAAGAGAAAGGGACAGGATGATAGGACATGTGTTAAAATATCATGGAATAAACTTTGTCACTAGAGGGAGCTGTAGAAGGTACCTGTATTCATTTATGCCATTATTTAAAATGTTACTATTACATATGTGTTTGATAGATCTTAAAGAATGGTACTAAAGAAGAATAGGTTTTATTGCTTAATTTTCATATTTATTTCAGTTCTTTGATAGTTTCGAAATTTTAAAATAATAATCCTAAAATGTATAACTATTCATCCTAAAAGCGTAAAGTTTGTTACTGAATAGTTTCATACTCAATTGGACTTACGGAAAATTCTGAAGTATTCTGCCATGCAGACAGATGTGTTGCAATCAGAGCAATACCAGCTTCTTTGTTACTTGTATACTGCATGTTTTGCCAGTAGGTTGCTTCGTCTTCTCTATACGGACCTTGGAAATCCGTGTTAGATGCTACTTCGTCTTAATGGTCACCGGAAAAAAGACGATATTAAAGCGAGTAAAACAGAACTAGATTGTAATTACAGTATCATTATTTGTAGCAACAATATTAGCAGCTTACCCGAATATGTTTTATCTTCAGATTTGCATTTATCTCCCTCCAATCCAGAATCACTGAATTCTTCCTCTGGAGCTTCCAAAATTACTTTCTCACTCAATGAACGTGCCGTATTTGTAGCTGAATTACAGGAGCTGCAAAACCTAACGAGTACACTCGTAGAAATCATGACAAGACCAGCACTCATTGGTTCGATCAGTTCAGACAACATCTCTTACGTTTGATATTGTTTCTTTAGAATTAATTCTAGAAACTGACAGAAGAAAACCGCACCTATCAAGTGACAGGTAACAAGACGTCCGTAAACTGTTCTTACACAAAACGAGTTCAGTTTCTGAGCAAGAGATGCCTCACGCGTTGAAAAAATTGCGGCCCCACGTATACTGGGGTGCAGAGTTTTGAACACACCGTTGTTGTCATTTAAACATGGTCTCGGTTACCAAAGTGCTGATGTACGTCGTTAATGTGTTGAGTATCTGCACATTTTCCATATTTGAGGACCGGTAAGATAAAGCAAGGAATATTATTTTCTACGATCACTTTATAGGAATTGTCGTAAAATTGAATTATTAATTAATTTCATTGTCCAGAAACCAGTGACGTTATTTAAACAAACGATATAATTTTTTAATCGTTTCCACCTGTAATAGAAGTTACAATTTCCGTTCATAATTTTCACCATTAGTAATCCATAATTTGTCACACGCTTGTACTGCATATTTTCCATTAATATTTAGTTTTTAGCTCGCTCCTATTCTTGAAACTCCTATATTTTCTTTTGTAAATTCACGTCGTTTAAGTATTATAAGTCGAAAGACGTACTTCTGATGTTTAGCATTTCTCATAACTAAATATCTTCTTCATGTACATTTAACCAGTTGACAGGAACTCCACATTAAGCCGCCCAGATAGCTGTCTGTGTTAAAGCGCCACTTCTGGGATGGTGAAATACACCGAATCCGGATGGAGTTCGCCCTCTGGATTAACATGGTCGGTCCGTTCGCCGGCCAGCCTGGTTGTGATATTTAAGCGCTACCCCATATTCCCGCAGTTGAATACTTGGCTAGTACCCAAGTCCCGCTTCAGTTATATGATTCGCAGATATTTAGAAAACTTTCCCTAACTTTCAGACGAATAATACTGTAAGCAGTAGGTGGGGTGCGCAGACTCCGACCTGGGCGATTAATAGGATGGCGGCAGGAAGGGTATTTGGCCACCTCTTAAAGTACCCTGCCAAATGGTTGCGTTGACGAGGGACAAATTCAAATGATAAAGAAAGAAGAAGATCAAAAATCCACATTGAATAGAACTGAAAATGGTAAAGAGGACAGAAACTGCCATCCAGTGAATATTCCTACCGTCCATAAAACACTTTATTTTGCTATCACCAACGATATACAGAGGTTGACCAAGTAATTTGTCTATTTGTTTATTAAATAGGTAATAAAATGCTTAACTCGTTCCATAAGAGTGAATCACATGTTGATTCTGATTAAATCCAGTTTCCTAACGTTGTAAAAGACGCTGCTCAGACTGTCGTCAAAAGTGACCAGAATATCGTCGAAGATAGGGGAAACGCTATGGACGCCGTTGTAACATAAATAGGTTCGGCTACATATGACGTATGAATCGCAATACGAAGTCTGTGGTGTAAGTTGCACATTAAAACAACTGTACTATGCAATGTGCATGAAGCCACAAGTCTGGCATTCAACAGCTCTGGCTCTGTTAGGTATGCCCATCCACCACAGCAAGGTCGTACCACACCGGATGGGAAAAACTGGTTTTTAACTATCCTGATGCCAAAAACCGCTTAAATAGCAACAGTGAAATCGTTTCTTAACTGTATTGAGCCCAAATGTCGCGTAAAAGGAACAACGAAATCCGTTTTTAACTGTCTTGAGACTGGCACAAGGTATCTACAGTATGCTGTCCAACGTTTTGTAGCCGGCCGTGGTGGCCGTGCGGTTCTAGGCGCTACAGTCTGGAGCCGAGCGACCGCTACGGTCGCAGGTTCGAATCCTGCCTCGGGCATGGATGTCTGTGATGTCCTTAGGTTAGTTAGGTTTAATTAGTTCTGAGTTCTAGGCGACTGATGACCTCAGATGTGAAGTCGCATAGTGCTCAGAGCCATTTGAACCAACGTTTTGTACCACAAGCTGAAACTGAGAAACAAAATGTTCCACAACAGATCGGAGAGTCTCTGGAGTCACGTTCAGAATGCGTTAGGCAATGCGCACCTTCAGTTCTGCTACGTTCGTAATCGAAGCACTGAACATAGCATCTTTCAGACAACCACATGGCCAGAAGTCACACGTATTCAGACCAGGTGATCTGGACGGCCAGGCTCTAGGGAACTGCTGGCCGATAATTCTAGCGTTTCCAAAATGACTCTGCAGGAGCTGCTTCAATGACAGTGAAATGTGCGCCTTGCATAAAATTAAGCTTCCCACCAATCCAAGCTGTTGAAGAGCTGGAACGGCGTTGCTGCATAAAAAATTTGCATAGTGTTTACATGTGACGGTACAGGTAACGGGATCCCGCAGCACCCATCTCGTCGAAAAAAAATATGGTCCTACAATAAACGACGCCGTCAAACCGCGCGGCACGGATACCTTTTCCAGAATGGAGTGGTACGGTTGATGTGCGAGCGGAAATGGAAATGGGCTTCTTCTGTGCAGGGAATACTCCATGGTCATTCATTATCCACTTTCACGCAAGCAAGAAATTCTAGAGTGAACGTTTATCTTACTGGTGAGTGAGCATGAAGCAACTCCTGAACATGAATAATTTTGTGTTGGTAGGAACGCAGGATGTTTTATAGAATTTTAGCATTGTGCTCCCAGGCATGTTCAAAGTTTTCCTTATACACTTCATGTTGGCACGTCACCACTCAACTGCTCCTGTAATGCTGTGGCCACACTTCTGCTGACGTCGGATCAGTTGTTTCCCTCCTTGTGCCACACTGCACTTTAAAAGTACCTTTGTTTTCGAATTTCGTGATCATTTTCTCCAGACCCTTGGAAGACATCGAAGCAACGCTCTTTTCCATTCGCTGGATGTCAGGAACTTCCGCAGAGCTACTGGCGCACAGACACCGTTCTTGTAAGAGAACTTCACCAGTAGCGCAAACTGAGGAACAACCAAGAACCATCCAGTGGTAATATTTCGGTTAAATTTTTCTATTTCCATGATGTTTCTCCCTTCTTCGACAATATTTGGTTCGAATTTGAAGTCTTTCTGAGTAGTGGTTTGTTTTTTACAACGTTTTGAAAGTGGAACTTTAATTATATTCAGATTGTACATTCGAGAGGGCCAAAAGTAAACTGACTACATTTTCAAAGACACCCGTGACACTCATTAATCATTCATTTATTTCATCAGAGCCTCATAATTACCTCCGAAACTATGGTAGAGCTTCAGACTTGTTGCTGCGTCAGAATCCGTTGACCAGCTGTGTGTTGTGTCCGATGACCCAATAAACTCGCAATGCGCGAAGAATAGCCGTCTTGGACCACCAAATCTACGCGACGTAAATGTAGTAACTACAAAAAGTAAATAAATAAAAAATACAATTTGTAGTTTACAAGCAGCACTAATACGAAATTATATGTAGCATCACACGCATGTATGTGGCAAAATTACCTGTGATACAACTTATGTATCACCACACAGTGTTCTGAAGTACTACTTATATTCATGTCAACGTGTAATGTATATAGCGTGCGGAATCTCAGATCTCCAAGCATTGTAGCAACACAGCGGAGTTACTCTGCTGTGTGCAGTCGTTGATTAAGCAGTGCAGACACGCCAGATACGAGTTTGTAGCGTAAATCCAATTAGTATGCAAACAATATCGCGCTTATGTCATCGTAGAGGAACAGAGTGTAGGAAGTCTCTAGCAGAAGTTTCAGAGCAGTACCTGCATACACGGATTATCTGAAAAGCAGTGTTCTATCTCTCGTTTCGTGAATTTCGTCTCACAGATCGAATCACCAGCAGCAACTCATAGCTTGTCTGTTTCTGATGGAATGATACGCAGCTAATCTGCCTGAACTCAAGAAGTAATTCAGACTGTCACCGCGAGTGTGTTTGTAGCTTGAAGTAATACACTCTGAGAAAAACGATGACGACTCACCACCGCGAAGAAGTTATTGGATTGGGTAGGAGATCGGTAGATGTACAGGCAAACAAATGATTACGATTTCAGAAAAATTACAAGATTTATTCAAGAGAAACAGCTTTACTGATTGAGCAAATACAGGGTGGCGCACGAAATGTGTTACCAATTGTGTCTTTCACAATTTACGACGCATTTTAGATATCCCGCTGGGATCTCTACAGCAGTACAAGCAGAGCTTGGAGAAATAAATGAGTTGCGAAATGGCGTGTAATTCACGATACTGCCGCTAGGAGACTAGTAAGCAGCAATGGCTGACAATGGAAGACTGACGACACAGCAACGATCGGCAATTGTGTTACTTTTCCATGAAACGAAAAGCCTTGTTGTGACTCAGAGCGGTTTTCGACAACAGTTTAACACACGATGGGTCCCTTTCAAGAAGACCATCCACAGGTTGTACGATAAATTTGTAGAGGAAGGAACAGTATTGGAAGCGAAGCGACCTCGGTCTAAGCCTGTTTGTTGGCCAGAGAATATTGAAGCGGTACGAGTTGCTGTACAGAGAACTCCCGGGAAATCGTGTAGAAAGGCAGCAGTGTAACTGGGAATATCCAGACGATCCGTTCAACGCATTCTTAAAAGTGACCTCCAAATGGACCCATACAAGATGACCTGTGCACCGAAGTTCACTGAAGAACACAAGCAGCAGAGACTACTGTTTGCTCAGTGGGCGGAGGATAGGGAAGAAACTCTCAACAACGTTTGGTTTTCAGACGAGGCGCATTTTCATTTAGACGGTGTGGTTAACAAACAAAATGTACGCTTTTGGGCCACCGAAAACCCACAAGTGCTTCATGAACGACAACTTTATGCTCCGAGGATTACAGCGTGGGAAGCAATTTCCAGTCACGGTCTTATTGAACCCTTTATCTTCGAAGAAACAGTGAACAGCGAGCGTTATTTGAGCATGCTTCACAATAGCTTCATTCCACAGCTTCTTGCTACTGCCTTGCCCTTCAACACGCAGTGGTTCATGCAAGATGGAGCAAGGCCACGTACTACATACACTGTGTTGGAGTTTTTACACGAGCATTTCGACATGCGGATCATTTCACTCAGGTTTCCAGGTCGCTTCCCCCAATAGTCCAGACCTCAATCCATGTGACTTTTTTCTTTGGGGGTACCTAAAGGAAAAAATTTTCCCGAAACGTCCACGTGATTTAATGGAGCTCAGAAGACTTATTCTTTAAGCTTGCAGTGAAATTACGGAAGACATGTGCCGTAGGGTAATCACTAACTTCAGTGTTCGTTTGAAGGAAGTTAGGAAACAAAATGGCGGACATATTGAGCATGCGCTGAGTTACAACAAATCTTCATGGACGGCTCTTCATTGTAGTATATGTTCCTTTCACATTTTATTGTTGTATTGTCAATAAAGTTTATATTCAAAAACAAAATGGTAACACATTTCGTGCGCCAGCCTGTAATTAGCTTGTTCGTCCACCTGTGGCCACTATGTGGCTTGCTGGAGTCGTTCGATTACCTCCTGAGGCATACGGCACCAAATTCTAGCCAACTGGTGCTCTAGATCGTCAAAGTCCCTATCTGCCTGGAGGGCCCTGCCCATAATGTTCCAAACGTTCTCAACTGGATAGATATCCGGCGACCTTGTTGGGTAGGATAGAGTGAAGCGTAAGTACTGGTTAGCTTGAAATGAACGGCAATAAACGGGGAGTAGAACATCGTTGACGTACCAGTATCAGCAAGCGTGCTCCGATGACAACCAAAGGGGCTTGCTATGAAAAGAAATAGCCCACCAGCCCGTCACTCCTAGTTATCGGGCCCTGTGGAGAGCGACAGTCAACTTGGTTCTCTGTCCAGGGCGTCTCCAGACATGTCCTCCCTGGACATTGGGGCTCATTATCGAAGACAATCCTACTTCAGTGAAAGAGATTTCAGGCCGAAGGCATGTCTGGACTTGTATTTCACACGGTGAGAGTTTCACTGCTTGTCTTCGTGCTTGTCAAACCTAACTAGGTTGGCAAAGTCACCGGATCTTTCCCCAGTTGAGAACGTTTGGGGCATTATGGGCAGTGCGCTCCACCCAGCTAGGGATTTTGACTGTTAGCTCATAATTTGGACAGAATTTGGCACGATATCCCTGAGGAGGACACCTAGCAACTCTATCAATCAATCAGTCCCAAGCTGAATAACTGCTTGTATAAAGGCTATTGGTAGACCAACGCGTTATTCCTCTATTAGTGAATCTGTTTCTCTAGAATAAATATTACAATTTTTCTAAAATTGTAATGGTCTGTTTACATGTACATCACATCTATCGATTTCCATCCCATTCGGATAATTTCTCAGTAATGAGTGGTTCTTTATTTGTATATTCGGTGAAGGCTTGATATTAACGCGCTGAGCAGTCCCCATTAGCTTTTCCCTTATTCTCAAATAACATAATACCCTTAGTGCAGCATTGTCCTTTAAATGACGCGTTAACAATAATTTACGGGTTTAGCGAAGCATATCTTTTTATACACTGAAGTGCCAAAAATACTGATATAGGCATGCGAATTCAAATACAGAGATATGTAAACTGGCAGAATATGGTGCTGCCGGCAACGCCTATGTAAGACAACAAGTGTCTCGCGAGGTTGTTAGATCGGTTACTGCTGCGACAAGGGCAGGCTATCAAGATTTAAGTGCTTTTGAACGTCGTGTTGCAGTCGGCGCACGAGCAATGGTCACAGCATCTCCGATGTAGCGATGAAGTGGAGATTTTACCGTATGACCATTTACGAGTGTACCGTGAATATCTGGAATCCGGTAAAACATCAGATTCCGACGTCACTGCGGCAGGAAAAGATCCTGCAAGAATGGGACCGACGACGTCTGAAGAGAATCGTTCAACGTGACGGAAGTGCAACCCTTCCTCAAACTGCTGCAGATTTCAGTGCTGAACTATCAACAAGTGTCAGCGTGCGAACCATTCAACGAAACGTCGTCGATATGGGCCTTCAGAGTCGAAGGCCCACTCGTAAACCCCCGATGATTGAACGACACAAAGCTTTACCCCTTTCCTGGGTCAATCATCACCGACATGATGACTGGAAACATGTTGCCTGGTCGGACGAGTCTCGTTTCAAATTGTTTCGATCGGATGGACATATATGGGTATGGAGACAACTTCATGGACCCTGCATGACTGGAGGGGACTGTTCAAGCTGGTGTAGGCTCTGTAATGGTGTGGGGCGAGTGTAGTTAGAGTGATACGGTAACCTTATTCGTCTAACTACGTGTCTGACAGGTGACACTATGTAAGCAGCATGTCTGATAACCTGCATCCATTCATGCCCATTGTGCATTCCGACGGATTTTCGCAATTCCAGTAGTACAATATGACACTTTCCACGTCCGGAGTTGCTACAGAGTGGCTCCAGGAACAGTCTTCTGAGTTTAAACACTTCCACTGGCCACCAAACTCCCCAGACATGAACATTACAGAGCATATCTTGGATGCCTTGCAACGTGCTGCTCAGAAGAGATCTCCACCTCCTCGTAGTCTTACGAATTATGGACAGCCCTACGGGATTCATGGTGGCAATCCCTCCAGCACTACTTCTTACATTAGTCGCGTTCATGCCACTTCTGCGTGCTCACGGGGGCCCTGTATCATATTAGGCAGATGTACCGGTTTCTCTGAGTCTTCAGTGTAGTATATGAGGTTATCTAAATACCTTTTCCTGAAGTTCGTTTCCAGTCTCATATTGTTTCCATTTATACAATTCAAGGACCTACAGCAGTACTAAAAATTTCTAGAAACAACGCGTGAACTGGAAGGAGGAGACTGCACACTACTTAATACCTCCCCATTAGGAAACAACTGTAAGAAACAAAACTATTCTGCTCCTAGTTGTGTAACAAACGCCTCACAAAAGAAGAAAGCTGTTACCTAACAATAAAAGAAAGTTACAGGAAGATATAGCAAGGTTTCATATTTTTCAAGCAGCGACAGATCTGAAGCAGAACGTCCAATAGTTGACGCGGACTGTGATACTGACATAGACGCAGACACAACAGTCGATTTTTGTGTGTTTTGATAAGAAAAAATGAATGGATGATGTTGTTATGGACACAGACACAATGGACGATTTCCGTATAGTATGCTGAGAAAAATGTTGGGATGAATATGTTAGGCTCGCAGACACTATTGACGATGTCGTATATTTTGATAAGAAAATAATTGGACGCAATGGGCGACTATTGTGTTTTTACCATGAAAAATACTCCGACGTGTTCAAAAAGTAGGTAAGTACGGTAAGGGACTTTCCTTGTTTCGACTGGATCCAAAATTTCGTGGTCCAATCAGTGCTCAATCAAAGAAATGCTTCTTTTTGTCCTAATATTTATCAGTAACTAACCTTTAATTAATTACTTACTGACATACATAACATAAATACATGAACGCTCTAGGTACCAGTGTACAGTGTAACAGAAATTAATGATTGATAGATAGTAAGCATGAGCTTACTTACATGTAATAGTTTCTTGACATTTTGTTACTGTTACCTAAAAGGTGGTCGAAACCTGTAAGTCCAAGATTATGTAAATGGAAGAGGATCATAGGCTACTTACGTCGAGTTAACAGGATGTTAATATTTCAATCTTGAGGACAAGTTTGTAAAAACACGTCTATGTAAACTGCTTAATTTGCATAACAATCTGTGCCTCTGAAGCAGATGCGCAGCCTTAGAAAACGGCATAAGACCATCAACTGAGTTTTCACAGTGGCGTTTACCACAGCTTACAGTTCGTCAGTGCCTGTCGAAAATGTAGCATTACTCATTATAGGAAACTGTAGATGTGTGATGTGGCACCATGTTGTACCTGGAAAGCCGAATGAATGCAAAGAGAAAAATGCCTCAGCTGGTCTCATTCATATTTGAAGACATTTATCGCTGTGTATAGAAACTTCCTAGAAACTGGACTGTTGAAGCCACAGATTAGATAACACTGGAGTAGATGTACTTTTTACCCTATAGAACCATAGTGAGGAAACGTAAAAGATGTAGAACACGAGGTAGTATACAGTTACAAAAAAAGACATGCTGATGTTCCTCCCAAAGACCCCAACTGAAATGGATATCTTGAGGTCAATAAATCAGTAAGTCTTAAACATGCTTTCATAACTAACGTTTAATTAATTACTTGCTGACATACATAACAAAAATACATATACGCTCTAAGTACCATTGTACAGTGTGACAGAAATTAATGATTGATAGATAGTGAGCATGAGCTTACTTACATGTAATAGTTTCTTGACATTTTATTACTGTTACCTAAAAGGTGGCCGAAACCTGTAAGTCCAAGATTATGTAAATGGAAGAGGATCATAGGCTACTTATTTCGAGTTAACACGATGTTAATATTTCAATCTTGAGGACAAGTTCGTAAAAACACGTCTATGTAACCTGCTTAATTTGCATAATTATCTGTGTCACTGAAGCAGATGCACTGTGCGGCTGGTCCCGGCGGAGGTTCGAGTCCACCCTCGGGCATGGGTGTGTGTGTTTGTCCTTAGGATAATTTAGGTTAGGTAGTGTGATGACCTTAGCAGTTAAGTCCCATAAAATTTCACATACATTTGAATTTTTGAAGCAGATGAGCAGCCTTAGAAAACGGCATAAGACCATCAACTGAGTTTTCACAGTGGCGTTTACCACAGCTTACAGTTCGTCACTGCCTGTCGAAAATGTAGCATTACTCATTATGGGAAACTGTATATGTATGATGTGGCATCATGTTGTACCTGGAAAGCCGAATGAATACAAAGTGAAAAATGCCTCAGTTGGTCTCATCCGTATTTGAAGACATTTATCGCTGTGTATAGAAACTTCCTAGAAACTGGACTGTTCAAGCCACGGATTAGTTAACACTGGAGTAGATGTACTCTTTACACTATAGAAATATAGTGAGGAAACGTTAATGATGTAGAACACGAGGTAATATACAGTCACAAAAAAAGACATGCTGATGTTCCTTCCAAAGACCCCAACTGAAATGGATATCTTGGGGTCAATAAATCAATAAGTCTTAGACATGCTTTCATCAATTTGTCACAAAATATGTAAATGCTCAATTCACTTAGGTCACTTGATAATTCTGAGGCATAAATCAGGCATCATCAAAGAGAAAATCAGTTTGTAACACTTATTAATATTGATCACATTATTGTACTGAAGATGTCAGATTTTACGTAATATGATATTTGGTAATATTAATAACTAATTCAGATCAATCGGTCTTAGTAAGAAACTCGTCAGAGCAATATGTGGGGTGACGGGATAATTTATGTAGCTTCCAGATTATGTCTTAATATTTTGTCCATAAATACAATGAGAATCTGAAAACCTGGAAATAAGTAACCTGAAAATAGTCTTTAAGGTGTTGCATGTAGTTTGAATTCATGTTGCTGGAATTTCCAGCCCTCCATAGCTGAAATAAAATACTTGCTTGGTAATTTGAGGAACTGAGGAAATAGTACAGAAATTATTCAACCACTGTTCCAAGGAAAAATGCATACACTTTATATAAATTCCTTCTATTTCTCACGCAGGAATTATTAATACTTCACATAAATTCTATTCTTTTCCCAGCATCTGACACAGCTCAGTTCGAAACCCTATTCAAAGTTCCATTAACTACACTTTTCGTCTATATTACGGTAAACATTCACTGGACTAGTTAGAGATAGTTTTGCTTGCCTCCAGGTAAAAACACTAATGCTCCCCTCACCACGCGGTTTCTGAATGCAGACGGCACACAAACGCTCGCGAAACCGAAACTGAGAACGCAAATAACTGCCTGCTCTCACGTGAAGGTTCAATTTTCTACAAATCAAATCATGTATGAACCTAGTCTCTATGTGAGGATAACTTTTCTCCGCGTATTGCCGTCTGAGGCTCGGGGTCATGGTTGCTGCTACCGTCACAACCGAATACAAACTGATCGAATACCAACTGCAGACTCACAAGAACTGTATTCTCGATGCTCTCGTGGGGTCGCTTATGTATTTACAGTACGGATTGCAAACGGAACACTCGCTTTTCGATTGTCATTACATCGAACTCTGTGACTGAACAGCACCTTCTTGCAACATTAAACTTCAAATAATTCCCTGAATTGGGTTTACACCTATTTGCTGATTTGTTTTTAGATTAATGTATTAAGAATATTTTCCTTAAATTTTGGTTCTATTTTGCAGTACATGCGGCTTCTATAATTTTTCAGGTGAACTTGGGACAGTCATTGTCCTCCAAACTGCAGGTCAAAGTTTCGATAGCATATTAATTCCATTGAGACGTGGTACAGCTTCCTCATTTTATAGCTGAAATATCTAAATCCCAACTTACTGTGTATCTAACGCATAGACAATTTGAGACATTTTGCTATAGTCTGCTCCGAAATTAACAATTCCGTGAAAAATTTGAAAAATATTAAACATAACGCTACAGAATCGCATTCACTATCACAATTTCAACTTCGTGGCCCTAAATTTCGGCGCATCTATAATTTTATAAAACATCGTTATTGTGGAAACTGTTGCTCTGATTACGTTCAAACTGTGGATCACTTACTTCTACATGTTTATTAACCGTTTTAGTAGGATTTTACATTATTTGAAATTGTCAAAATTTTTTGTGTGGTGGAGGGTAGTGGAGAAACTGGTACAAGCCGAACCGGGGGAAGATCAGTTTGAATTCTGTAGAAATGTTGGAATACGCGGGGCAATACTGACCCTACAACTTATCTTGGAAGATAGATTAGGGAAAGGTAAACCTACGTTTCTAGCATTTGTGGAGTAGAGAAAGCATTTGACATTGTTGACTGGAATACTCTTTCGAATTCAGAAGGTGGACGGAGTAAAATACAGGGGCCGAAAGGCTATTTACAATTTGTACAGAAACCAGATGGCAGTTATAAGAGTCGAGGGTCACGAAAGGGAAGCAGTGGTTGAGAAAGGAGTGAGACAGGGTTCTAGCCTATCCCCTATGTTATTCAATCTGTGTATTGAGCGAACAGTAAAAGAAACAGAGGAAAAATATTGAGTAGGAGTTACATCTACATCTACGTGATTACTCTGCTATTCACAATAAAGTGCCTGGCAGAGGGTTCAATGAACCACCTTCAATCTGTCCCTCTACAGTTCTACTCTTGAACGGCTAGCTGGAAAAACGAGCTCTTAAATATTTCTGTGCGAGCCCTGATTTCTCTTATTTTATCGTGATGATCATTTCTCCCTATGTAGGTGGGTGCCAACAGAATGGTTTCCCGAGCGTAGAAGAAAACCGGCGATTGAAATTTCATGAGAAGATCCCGTCGCAATGAAAAATGCCTTTGTTTTAATGATTGCCACTCCAATTCATTTCTGTGGCAGATAATACGAAACGAGCTGCCCTTCTTTGTATTTTTTCGATGTCATCCGTCAGTCCCACCTGAAGTGGATCCCACACCGCACAGCAATACTCCAGAATAGGGCGTACAAGCGTGGTGTAAGCAGTCCCTTTAGTAGTAGACATGTTGCACTTTTTAAGTGTTCTGCCAATGAATCGCAGTCTTTGTTTTGCTCTACCCACAACATTATCTATGTGATCGTTCCAGTTCAGGTCATTTGTAATTATAATCCCTAACAATTTAGTTAAATTTACAGCTTTTAAGATTTGTGTAACTTATCGCGTAATCGAAATTTAGCCGGTTTCTTTTCGTTCTCATGTGAATAACTTCACAATTTTATTTATTCAGGGTCAACTGAGTCTTTTCTCACCATACAGATATCTTATCTAAATCATTTTGCAATTCGTTTTGGTCATGTGATGACTTCACAAAACCGCAAATGACAGCATCATCTGCAAACAACGTAAAAGGGCTACTCAGATTGTCTCCTATGTCGTTAATATAGATCAGGAACAATAAGGGCCTACAACACTTCCTTTGGCAACGCCTGATATTTCTTTTGTTTTAATCAATGACTTTCCGTCTGTTACTACGAACTGTGACTTTTCTGACAGGAAATCATGAATCCAGTTGCACAACTGAGGCGATATTCCATAAGCACACAGTTTGGTTAGGAATGGTATCTAAAGCCTTCTGGAAATCTAAAAACATGGAATCAATTTGACATCTCCTGTTGGTAGCACTTATTACTCCATGAGTATAAAGAGCTAGTTGTGTGTCACAAGAACTATGTTTTCTGAATCTGTGCTGGCTATGTGTCAGTAAATCGTGTTCTTAGTGGTAACTAATAATGATCGAACACAGTATATGTACCAAAATCCTGTTGCAAGTTGACGTTATTGATATGGGCCTGTAATTCAGCGGATTACTCCTATTTCTCTTTTTAGGTATTGGTGTGACTTGAGCAATTTTCCAGTTTTAAGGTACGGAACTTTCTGTGGGCGAGCGGTTGTACATACTTGCTAAATATGGAGCTATTGTATCAGCATTCTCTGAACGGAACCTGACTGGTATACCATCTGGACCGGAGGCCCTGCCTTTATTAAGTGATTCAAGATGCTTTGCTACACCAAGGATATCTACTTCTATATTTCTCACCTCCTTGATTGAAATTCAAGAATATTTACTTCGTCTCGTTTGGTGAAGGAGTTTCGGAAAACCGTGTTTAATAACTCTTCTTTAGTGGCACTGTCATCAGTGACTTCACGGTTGCTATGGCGCAGTGAAGATATTGATTGCGTCTTGCCACCGGTGTGCTTTATGTATGATCAGAATCTCTTTGGGCTTTCCTCCAGATTCCGAGACAGAGTTTCGTTGCGGAAATTATTAAAAGCATCTCGCATTGAAGGACGCGCTGTATTTCGAACTTAAACAAAACTTTGCTAATTTTGAGGATTTTGCTTTCTTTTAAATCTGACACGCTTTTTTCGTTGCTTCTGCAACAGCGATCTGACCAGTTTTGTACACCACGGGGTGTCAGTACCATCACTTATTAATTTATGTGGGATATATTTCTCAGTTGCCGTCGATACTATCTCTTTGAAATCATTCCACATCTTTTCTACGCTTACGTGATCAGATCGGAAGGAGTGAAGGCTGCCTCTTAGAAAGGCGTTAAGACCATTTTTATCAGCTTTTTTAAATAGATGTACTTAGTGTTTCTTCTTGATGGTTGTGGGTGTTACTTTATTTAGCCTAGAAGCAACTGCCTTGCGGTCGGTTATCCCTGTATTCGTCATGATACTCCCTACTAGTAGAGGGTTATTTGTTGCTGAGAGATCGAGTATGCCATCGCAACCATTTATTCTTCGGCGGGCTCATGAACTAATTGTGCAAAATAATTTTCTGAGATAGCATTCAGCACAATTTCGGATGACGTTTTATGCATGCCGCCGGCTTTAAACGTATAATGTTTCCAGCATATCGAGGGTAGACTGAAGTCCCCATCGACTGTAATTGTATGAGTGGGGTACCTATTCGAAATGAGACTCAAGATTTCTTTCAACCGTTTTGCAACAGTTATAATCCATGAAGAATAAATAAAAACTTTGAGGTTTGTCGATGACATTATAATTCTGTTAGAGACAGGAAAGGACTTGGAAGAGCAGTGGAACGGAATGGACAGTGTCTTGAAAGGAGGATACAAGATGATCATGAACAAATGTAAAACGAGGGTAATGGAATGTAGACAATTAAAATAGTAGATGAGTTTTGCTATTTGGAGTGCAAAATAACTGATGATAGTCGAAGTAGAGAGGATATAAAGTGTAGACTGGCTATGGCAAGAAAAGCGTTTCTGAAGAAGAGGAATTTATTAACATCGAGTATACATCTAAGTGTCAAGAAGTCTTTTCTGAAAGTGTGTTTCAAATGGCTTTGAGCACTATGGGACTTAACATCTGAGGTCATCAGTCCCCTAGAACTTAGAACTACTTAAACCTAACTAACCTTAGGAGATGACACACATCCATGCCCGAGGCAGGATTCGAACCTGCGACCGCAGCGGTCGCGCAGTTCCAGTCTGAAGCGCCTAGAACCACTCGGTCACAGCGGCCGGCTTCTAAAAGTAATTGTATGAAGTGTAGTCATGTATGGATGTGCAACATGGACATTAAATAGTTTAGACAAGAAGAGAATAGAAACTTTCTAAATGTGGTGCTACAGAATAATGCTGAAGATTAGTTGTTTAGATCATGTATCTAATGAGGAGTTACTGAATAGAATTGGGGAGAAGGCGGATTTGTGGCACAACTTGACTAGAAGGCTTCTAAAAGTAATTGTACGAAGTGTAGTCATGTATGGATGTGCAACATGGACATTAAATAGTTTAGACAAGAAGAGAATATAAACATTCGAAATGTGGTGCTACAGAATAACGCTGAAGATTAGTTGGTCAGATCATGTATCTAATGGGGAGTTACTGAATAGAATTGGGGAGAAGACGGATTTGTGGCACAACTTGACTAGAAGCGATCAGTTGGTAAGACACATTCTGAGATGTCGAGGAATCACCAGTTTAGTTCTGGAGGGAAGCGGAGAGGGTAAAAACCGTAGAGGGAGACCAAGAGATGAATACACTGAGCAGATTCAGAAGGATGTAGGTAGCAGTAGTTACTCGGAGATGAAGCAACGTGCACAGAATAGAGTAGCATGGAGAGCTGCATCAAATCAATCTCTGGACTGAAGACCACAGCAACAACAACAACAACAACAACAACAACAGTGTAACCTCAAGCGTCTCTCATGGACAGGCAGTGCGCCCGCCTGACCAAGCCGTAGTAAAGAGTGGATTGCGTGATGTGTGTGGGTCGGGGGGTGGGGGGGGGGGGGAAGGGAAGGTTGAAGGGTGGAGGCGGAGACGGGCGAGAATGGAGTAAGTTACGCTCTCGCCGGCACCCACTGCTAACTTGCACCTGCTGCTAGCAATCCGGTGCATTCCTCCACAAACAGGCCACTAATAAATCTCTTACCCTCATCTCTTTACCAGTAGTTAAACTACACACACGTAACTAAGAATTTTCAGCTATTCACGGTGTATACTTGCGAAGGTACTGCTCCTACAGCAGACGTTGAATGATTTGTATTGAAACGCATAGGAGGAGATTTGTTAAGAACCGTCGATTGAATTGTCTTTTTGAAATTCCAACAAAAGTGGATAGGATGAGCAACTTGGGTTATTAAATTATTTTCCATCACAATTGTGATAATACACTTCTGGCCATTAAAATTGCTACACCACGAAGATGACATGCTACAGACGCGAAATTTAACCGACAGGAAGAAGATGCTGTGATATGCAAATGATTAGCTTTCTAGAGCATTCACACAAGGTTGGCGCCGGTGGCGACACCTACAACATGCTAACATGAGGAAAGTTTCCAACCAATTTCTCATACACAAACAGCAGTTGACCGGCGTTGCCTGGTGAAACATTGTTGTGATGCCTCGTGTAAGGAGGAGAAATGCGTACCATCACGTTCCCGACTTGCTGCTCGCATTTGTCGAGGTCCAATGACTGCTAGCAGAATATGGAATCGGTGGGTTCAGGAGGGTAATACGGAACGCCGTGCTGGATCCCAACGGGCTCGTATCACTAGCAGTCGAGATGACAGGTATCTTATTCGCGTGGCTGTAACAGATCGTGCAGCCACGTCTCGATCCCTGAGTCAACAGATGGGGACGTTTGCAAGACAACAACCATCTGCACGAACAGTTCGACGACGTTTGCAGCAGCATGGACTATCAGCTCGGAGACCATGGCTGAGGTTACCCTCGACGCTACATCACAGACAGGAGTGACTGCGATGTACTCAACGACGAACCTGGATGCACGAATGGCAAAACGTCATTTTTTCGAATGAATCCAAGTTCTGTTTACAGCATCATGATGGTCGCATACGTGTTTGGCGACATCGAGATGAACGCACATTGGAAGTGTGTATTCGTCATCGCCATACTGGCGTATCACCCGGCGTGATGGTATGAGGTACCATTGGTTACACGTCTCGGTCACCTCTTGTTCACATTGACGGCACTTTGAACAGTGGACGTTACATTTCAGATGTGTTACGAGTCGTGGCTCTACCCTTCATTGTCCGCATTTCGTGGTCGTGCGGTAGCGTTCTCGCTTCCCACGCCCGGGTTCCCGGGTTCGATTCCCGGCGGGGTCAGGGATTTTCTCTCCCTCGTGATGACTGGGTGTTGTGTGCTGTCCTTAGGTTAGTTAGGTTTAAGTAGTTCTAAGTTCTAGGGGACTGATGACCATAGATGTTAAGCACCATAGTGCTCAGAGCCATTTGAACCATTCTACCCTTCATTCGATCCCTGCGGAACCCTACATTTCAACAGGATAATGCACGACCGCATGTTGCAGGTCCTGTACGGGCCTTTCTGGATACAGAAAATGGGCTGCCCTGGCCAGCACATTCTCCAGATCTCTGACCAAGTGAAAACGTCTGGTCAATGGTGGCCAAGCAACTGGCTCGTCACGATACGCCAGTGACTACTCTTGATGAACGGTGGTGTCGTGTTGAAGCTGCATGGGCAGCTGTACTTGTACACGCCATCCAAGCTCTGTTTCACTCAATGCTCAGGCGTATCAAGGCCGTTATTACGGCCAGATGTGGTTGTTCTGGTTACTGAGTTCTCCGGATCTATGCACCCAAATTGCGTGAAAATGTAATCACATGTCAGTTCTAGCATAATATATTTGTCCAATGAATACCCGTTTATCATCTGCATTTCTTATTGGTGTAGCAATATTAATGGCCAGTAGTGTAGTTGTTTCTCTGTGGTTGCTAGTTTCAGACCATAACGTCCATTATCCAAACATGGCTTCCGTTGTGTTCGATTGGAAAGAAATCACATTGTATGTTCATGCGAAGTTTATGATGATGATGATTGATTTTTGGGGCGCTCAACTGCGTGGTCATCTGCACCCGTACAAAGCACCAATTTTTCCCCAGTTTAATTTTTTTTCCACAGACAAGTCGAGCCACTGTCATGAATGTTGGATCGGACTTTATTATTTTGTATCTAAGTAATGATAAGTGGTGAGGAATAATGACTACTTGGTTACTCACAAGTACATTGGTGGAAACGCTTTGATTACATTTACCTTCAAGGCAATGTTTTGAAAATGGACGTGATAATCGGAAACGAGCCACCACAAAGAAATGACTTACGGTAACTGTGGCGGATATTGAAGGAAAACAAAGACACAAAATTTCTTTGTAATGCGCACTGCTGAAAATGCTGCTTGGACAACGTAGGTGAAGCAGCAACTACAATTTCTTAATAAAGTGTGTATGTCATGTGTCCAAATGAGTTTAGTTCTCTCAGTGGACAATCCATTGCAGCACTCCAGGCCCAGTGTCTACAGTGTTCATTGTTCAGTTATGAGGCTTTTTCAGTTGTGTTGGTGTTTCCAATTACCCTGTAGTGACGAAAGTCTGTATGCTAGAGTTTTCTCGGTTCGTTTTGTCTTATTTTTTACGTGAAACTGAACTGGATCAACGGATAGAACTTTGCTTTCATCCCGTTTCAGTAGCCCATCTAATATGTATTTGAGATGTACCACCACACGAGTTGAGAATTATCCTCGTGTGCATTCGAGGAATGATGCCACAATCCTTGGATCTCATTTTTATGCATATGACGGTGAATCTCTATATTTCGGTATCAATATACGTAAACATATGAAGAACAGGTACTCTCACCGAATATTATTAATTTTCAGCAACAATTTTCTTTCAAAATGTTGGAAATACAGCTTTCATACTAAAAGTTCATTGAATGGAGAAATATTGAGTATCACTCCTCAAGAACAGAGATGTAAAGAATCGCTAAATGGCGTCGAACAGATCAAACTGAATCATGTTTGAGGCATTCAGAATACGAATGCAGAAATTAGCAAATGCTAATAGTGTGTAAATATAACAACGCTTCAGAGGCTCGGCAAGGATGGACATCCAGGTCCACTAGAGGTGGTGGGAAGGGGGAGGGGGGGAGGCAGCAATAACAGGCCCGTTTTTCCCCTTCACCACAGCATTTGAATCTGCAATACAGAGCTTAGATTCATTACAGAATTCTTATGCACTTCTAGAAGTTTTTTCCCGTGATTCCACTAGACCTCTAGTTTAACCAATTCTCGCAGTAAGTGGCTTATAGCAGTGGTACAGTACTATTTCTTTAGCGGTTTCTGTGTAACTTACGTTTGTTTGGTTGTCAAAAATGGAAATTTTAGTGTCCTACCTCCCATAGAAAACTTTCTACGGACGTCCATGAAAACGGGATATGAGACAGGTAGCACAGGCATAGGTAGCATCGACAGAGAAAGTCTGCAATTATGTCCTCTCTTGACCTGATCTGTCCAGCATGTATCGGAATTACACCGGAAATAATCAATTATTTGTGGAATATATTATGTCTGTCGTAAAAGTTTTTGCTCTTAGTGAATCTAACTAGAATCGTTTTCGTTCTCCCGCGATACCTTAACATGCATTCCATCATCCTCTTCCTTCTCCTAGACAGTGTTCTCCTGATATTCCTTTCCTCACCGATTCTGCTGATAGTCTGATTCTTATCTTACGAGACACGCAACTGTTGTATTCCGGTATTAATACTCGTGAACACCGGAACAATAGAACGTCTCACGGCCGGATTGGAGGGGCAGATTTTATCCCATGATCAGCGCAATCGCTGTATGTCACTCCTACGGAATTTGTCCTACATGGTTACATCAAGTCGTTGATACATGAAAGCCCATTAGAAACAGACGAGCAACTGAGTGGTAGGGTCGAAGCTACCTGTGTCTGTGTAAAACGGCGGGATATTGTTATTTTCCGCTGCAATAGGTAGATTGAAATTGGCGCTCGCCCATTTGAACATTCGCTAGGAGCTTACGTTGATGATTTAACGACAAAAGTCATTATGCCAACAAATATACTGAATACTATTTTCGACCATTATCTGCTTACCTTGTACATAAATTAGGATCATCCGCCACCTGTAAACATTTTAGAACTTAAAGATTTGAGGAACCCCGTGTTGAGACTATAGTAATTACATTAGAGTCTTTCAGATATTTTTCGCTTCTTTTCAATGAAAATATTGTAGTTGATCTGCGTTACTTCTTAACTGCAGTTCATATCAAAAGCCACATAAGATAAAATTGTCTCAAAGAACAGACACCATGCATTCATATAATTGATTCGCCTCGATGGGCACGAATCTACAATCTTTAGTGCGGATGCACAATTCGGCCCGCCCTTCGGCGTGAATCTACAGTTAATGAGCATGGAGCAGGTGGAGAGGGCTACGGATAGATGGCGATAGGTGGAAGTGTGGGTCAGCCGTGGAGCGTGCTGATACAGTCCGTGTATGTGCGATAAACACTGTGTTCGGATGGTGCAGTGGTTAACGCGACTACCTGGTAAGCAGGAGATCCTGGGTTCCAGTCTTGTCGCCGCTGATTCCGCATAACGTCAGGCCTACTATTGATATAAACCTGTCCAGGCTGTAGCACCATCACCTGGCGAAGAACGACTGCTGGTCAGACCCACGTACAGTGGACGTAGTATCAGTCAGCGTGCTGTCTGTGTGTAGAATGGGGAAGGCGCACGATCCACCTGAGTTTGACACAAGGCAGACTGTAGACAGTTACATAGCGAGTGAAGGGTGAGATAGTGGCCGAACTGTGGTTTGTGTCACTGATATAGGTATGAACACGCCATGCTTGTTAGAAACATATTTCATTTGTCACACTCTATTCATTTTTGTCTGCTAACTTCAAACGGTAATCATGTAGGAGAAGAAGCTTCTGTTACCGTACCAGGTTTCATTCCCGTTATAAGCTGTTCAATAAAGACGATTGTGTTGAAATTTAGTATTTTGTGCACTCAGCTGACTGCATCCATGGATAAGTGGTATAATGTGGAAAAGGCTTTCTCGCAGTGAAGTGACTTGTTTTCATTGGGCTGCATTGCGAATGTTATAAACTCTTATAATGTCTGACGGCGGGAAAGGCCGCTCTAGAGGGCAGTGTAGGAAAAGACGAGCTAATGTTTCCGAGGCGATGGATCCGCCCTCACTGCAGGGTGAGTGGCGAGCTGTAACGCTTTCGCGTCGCTCGAGGCGGAGGACTAATGTGGAGGCTGACCGTCTGGCCTCACCCATTCACTCTGTGAGTGGACATGTGTCCACTACTTTAGCAGGATCCGAGCAGCCACACAGGGGGAATGGTCTGCTAGTTATCGCGAGCTGCAGCGTTGGGCGTGTTTTGGAGGCCCTTAGACAGGCAGCATTCAGGGCTGGAAAGGAAGCCAATGTGCGCTCGGTGTCTGCCGGGAAGTGGGGGGGGGGGGGGGGGGGCTTCATCGGAGGTGGAGGTGACCTTCTGCGGCTATCGAGCGTGCAGAGTGCACTCCTCTGAAAGTTATGGCTCACATCAGCACAAACATGCATTTCGAGACCGTCCCCGATTAGTACTGGCGACTAGGAGAGGTTGTGAAGGTTTCTGGCATCGTGCAAGCAGAGCTCGCAATTTTCAGCATTGTTCCCGGAGTTGATTGCGGTCGTTTGGTTTGGAGAGTCTCAATCATAGGTTTCGTTGACTCTGTGACGGTCTTGGCTGCAGATTTCCTAAACTTGGGTTGTCGGATGGGGATTTTTTAGGACTCAGGGGTGCACTACACAAAGGAAGTAGATACTCGGGTAACACTTATGGAGTGGACATGACGGTTTTCTTAGGCTAGACGGTAGTTTGACGTAATCAGGTAAACACCCGCTATTCGAGACACAGTAAGGGAGGTCAGACCACATTCAGGGTAAAGACACTTCGACTGTCAGAATTTTGTTAGTAAACTTTCGAAGTATTCGTAATAAAATTAGCGAATTTACTGCCCTCCAGAAGGCCTAGAGCTCAAGTTATTCTTGAGACCGGGAGCTGGTTGAAACCCGAAGTGTAAAGGATGTTTAGAGGGTCGTGCAACATGTATCAGAAAGACAGATTATAGGTCATAGGAAGAGAGTGTTCATTGCAGTTGAAAAAAATTTTGTCTCTGCTGATGCGACAGTGAAGTACAACAGGTATAAGAGAAAGAAAGTTAAATGTTGGATGTTTTTGGCGGCCACCCGATTCCGCTGTGACAGTTATAGAGTCACTCAAAGAAAGTTTACGGCTAGTAGTGTGTAAATACCCAGATCATGCAATACTAGTTGGATTCGACTTTACCGCATCAACTAAAGGCTGGGATATCTATGGAATCATTGCGGGGTATCTAGACAGAGAGTCGTGTGAAACACTTGTGAACAAATAACTCGACAGCCCACATGGAATGGAAATATCTTAGAACTTTTAGCTGCAAATAGAACGGACCTTATCGACAGAGTCAGTATAGGAACAGGGATTAGCCATTATGATGTCAATTTAGCAACTATGATTACGACAATAAATCAGTCAAAAAGCCTTGTAGAGTCCTTCTGCTAGATACAACAGATAAGCAGTTGTTAGCATCTCACTTACAGAGTGAATGACGTCACTGAATTCCTATAAGGTGGACATAGAGGATTATGCGGAAAGTTCAAGCACATTGTGAATCGTAGCCGGAGAGTCATGTGCCTAGTCAGTGGGTAAATGATTGCAAACACTCATCACAGTTTAATAACGAAATTAGGAAGATGCTGAGGAAGCAGAGGCTGTTGCACTCTCGGTACAAAAGAGAACTCCCAACAGGCAACAAGTAAAGAATAGCAGAGATTCGTGCGTCTGTGTAAATATCTATCCGCGAAGCATACACCAACTACCACCGTCGTATTTTAGCATAATATCTGCCAGAGAACCCAAGAAAATTATGGTCCTCTGTAAAATCACTAGGCGAGTGTAAGGCTTCCATTCAGTCGCTTGTTGACGAGTCCTTCTGACAGTAGAAGATAGCAAAACGAAAGTCGAAGTTTTAAATTTCACGTTCTAGAAATCGTTCACGCAGGAGAATCGTACAGACATACCGTCATCAGACAATCGGAGAGACTCCCGTATGGACGACATAGTAATAAGCATCACTGATGAAGAAAAACAACTAAAAGATTTGAAACCAAATAAGGTACGAAGTCTGGATGGACTCCTAGTTACAAAGAGTACGGCATTGGCCTCTTACCTAGTTTGCATTTATCGCGAATCTCTTGCCGGGAACAGAGTCTCAAGCGACAGGAGAAAAGTGCTGGTGACTCCTGTACATTAGAAGGGTAAAAGAACGGACTTGCTAAAATACAGACTAACGTCCCTAACTTCTCTTTTCTGTAGAAACCCTGGACATAATCTGACCAAATATAATGAATTGTCTTGATACTGAGAAGCTTAAGTCTACGAATCAACATGGTTTTAGAAAGCGTAGCTCAACCTGCACTTTTCTCACGTGATATACAGCGAACTGTGGATGAAGTGCAACAGGCAGAGTCCGTGTTTCTAGATTTTCGGAAAGCATTTGACGCGGTGCCGCATTCATAGATATGGGAGTGGCTCGAAGACTTCTCAAGTAATACAACTCAGTATGTTGTCCTTGACGGCGAGTGTTCATCAGAGACAAGGGTGTAGTCAGAAGTGCCCCAGGGAAGTGTGATAGTGTTTGGCCAGGATTTAGACAGTACTTCGAATTATATATTGCCTATATTCGATGTTGGAGTCGTTAACTGTGTCTCGTACATGAGACCTAAGCAGAGAACTTCTACTTTCAAATTATGTAGTTTAAATGGTAATAACGTAGATGATACGCTCATGTACTAGACAGAATCAACGACTTCCATCTCGATTATAGGTCATTCTACGCACAATACCTTCTGAAGAAGACAGTTTTAAATCTATCGAAAACATGGTCAAGGTTTATTAAACGTATACTTTGCAACTGGATGGCTGTGATTTACAATCCATATATTCATTAATTTATTAGTTTATTTTATTGACTCTCGAATTAATAATTCGTCAATCACCCTGTGATTACCGGCATTTGATTCGTAATATCACAATCAGTATGAATCTGTGACTGGCAATGTAAATTTAATTTAAATATCAGTTCCTAGTTTGTTTATGGTAATGATGTAGGCCAAAGGGATGATTTAAAGCTTGTAGCAGTATTGGAATGCGAACACGGGTCTTCCTCTCATTAAGCAAATTCTCTGTCCCTTACGCCATACATGACAGATGCACAGCCTACTGTAGTACATTTCCATCACTCATACAGTACTGGCCATTAAAATTTTTACACCACGAAGATGACGTGCTACAGACGCGAAATTTAACCGACTGGAAGTAGATCCAGTGATATGCAAGTGATTAGCTTTTCAGAGCATTCACACAAGGTTAGCGCCGGTGGCGACACCTACAACGTGCTGACATGAGGAAAGTTTCCAACCGAATTCTCATACACAAACAGCAGTTGGCCGGCGTTGCCTGGTGAAACGTTGTTGTGATGCGTAGCATCACGTTTCCGACCTCGATAATGGTCGGATTGTAGCCTATCGCGATTGCGGTTTATCGTATCGCGACTTTGCTGCTCCCGTTGGTCGAGATCTAATGACTGTTAGCAAAATATGGAATCGGTGGGTTCAGGAGGGTAATACGGAACGACGTGCTGGATCCCAACGGCCTCGTATGACTAGCAGTCGAGATGACAAGCATCTTATCCGCATGGCTGTAACGGATCGTGCAGCCACGTCTCGATCCCTGAGTCAACAGATGGAGCGCTTGCAAGACAACAACCATCTGAACGAACAGTTCGACGACGTTTGTGCAGCATGGACTATCAGCTCGCGGACCTTGGCTGCAGTTACCCTTGACGCTGCATCACAGACAGGAGCACCTGCAATGGTGTACTCAACGACGAATCTGGGTGCACGAATGGCAAAACGTCATTTTTTAGGATGAATCCAGGTTCTGTTTACAGCATCATGATGGTCGCATCCGTGTTTGGCGACATCGCGGTGAACGCACATTGGAAGCGTGTATTCGTCATCGCCATACTGGCGTACTGCTGTATCACCCGGCGTGATGGTATTGGGTGCCATTGGTTACACGTCTTGGCACCTCTTGTTCGCATTGACGGCACTTTGAACAGTCGACATTACATTTCAGATGTGCTATGTCCGGTGGCTCTACCCTTCATTCGATCCCTGCGAAATCCTACATTTCAGCGGGATAATGCACGAGAGCATATTGCTGGTCCTGTACGGGCCTTTCTGGATACAGAAAATGTTCTACTGCTGCCCTGCCATCTCATTCTCCAGATATCTCACCAATTGAAAACGTCTGGTCACTGGTGGCCGAGCAAAACGTGTTGAAGCTGCATGGGCAGCTGTATCTGTACACGGCATCCAAGCTCTGTTTGACTCAATGCCCAGGCGTATCAAGGCCGTCATTACGGCCAGAGGTGGTTGTTCTGGGTACTGATTTGTCAGGATCTATGCACCCAAATTGCATGAAAATGTAATCACATGTCAGTTCTAATATAATATATTTGTCCAATGCATACCCGTTTATCATCTGCATTTCTTCTTGGTGTAACAATTTTAATGGTCAGTAGTGTACAATTTCCAACTCACGCCTCAGCCCATTGCTATTCCCCTTCCAACTGTATGTGACATATATATCATATATAGTTAGTGTTCCTGAGAACACTGAATCTCACCATCAGCTATGATAATGATGTAGGCCAAAGTCTAAACTCAATATTCTCATGAATACTAGCTGTGTATCATTAATATATCATCTATACCTAAGTTACAGGCAGTATTAACCTCCTTTCGTTCATTGCTAAGGTGATATTCCCATATCGGAGAGCCTTGGCAATACCGACGGAAGTTTAAAAGGGGAATAGCAATGGAATGAAGCTTGAGCCGGAATTTGTATCAGTGAGGGAGACATATTGGCGTAGTCCACGCAGGTGTGATATTTTCAGTGTCACTATAGCGTGATGGATAGCATAGTTATATAATTATCAAGAGACCCACGTTAGTTACAGGCAATACTCAATATTCCCAGGAATGCCAACTATATATTACTTTTTCTTTGTCAAGACACTTGATAGTGCTGCAGCTGTGGCTTCTTCATGCCAAATGTGTGTTGGAGGAAAGTTCCTGTGTAACGATCAGTAGGATAGCAGCGAGAGTTCTATATTTAAAGGTAAAATTACCTCAAGATAAAGGGATTCGAATAGATGTGATTTAGCAAGACACATTTTCACTGACAAGCAGTAGATGTTCGTCGCCACTTCAAAGCAGATACCAATCTTATCTCAAGGTTATTTCAGGTGTCATGTTACGCTTCCAGTGTTACGTTACACACATGGGCGACTTGTATTCAACGTCTCCCAGCTCCCCTCCAACAGGAGGTCACACAGAATAATTCCTATACACACTACGCAATTGGCCTAATTATATTCAATGTCATGACTTAGCTCGATAGTGGCCATGTGCATTAAAGTTGGTGGAAAGTCTCTGGACCAATGCAAGCAAATTAAAATGTACTGTATGTAGAAACATAATGGGAAATGTAGCATTTAAGCTCTTTCAGCTTTAGTGTAATGTACCTGATAGGTGTATGTCATCAGAAAACTTACTTTGTAAATAAAATCAATATATATTTGTATACATAAGGAGAAAATGGCTCGTAAGTACACCAACAAAAACTGTAATTACTGCATATAACACAAAAATAGCTGTGCAAAGCACTGTGTATATAATAATAGCTTAGTAAAAGAAACACAACTGTTAACAAACAACCATAAGTTATTGTGAATAAATGTACTGCGGAAACAAAGAAGTCAGTAAAAAACTATTACTTTCTTTGCTATATCACTGTTATTATTTTCAAACACTACCATTATGGACTTGTTGTTCACAACAAACCTAAACCTCTGCTCATGATGCACACACCTCGAATGAAGAGGTCTACACAAAGAAGATAAAGGTGAAGCGGAGCTTGAACGTTATTGAGCCAGGTGGGAAGGAGAGGGGTTTCCTGCCATTTTAATGTACTCTCATTGGTAAAGAAGTTTCTGTACAATTTTGTATGGCGTTACCAGTATAGAGTTACGTCATGATCTTGAATAAGAGTATAACTAGACCACTTACATGAGGTGTATAGGGGTTATCCTGAATGGTATTAATCAATTGTTTGTGCTTCCTCATGGGGAGGCGAGTGACCTTGAACACAAGTTGTCCAAGAGGGTAACTTGTTATCAGAAGTATAATTTGACACTGGATGTGACCTTGAGAAAACATTGTTACCTGGCTTGAATTGGAACTAAATAACTACTGCTTATCAGTGGACGTGTATGCCTTTAAATAAAATCCATTTACATCACATTCCTTTCAATCATGTCCCTTTAGATCCAATTATCTTGAGGCAAGTGTCCCTTTAAATCTAGAGCTCTCTCGGCTATCCTGCTACAATGCGTGTATACTGTTTCGTATATTTCTGTTAATTAGATTTTGCTAAATATGCAGCCTAAGAGAAAGCAGGCTTTGCAACTTCTGGTTAGAGATTTCTCTTCATCGTCAGTACTTCGTCCTGGAGCAAATGTGAAATCCTGTGAATACTTGCACCTTTTGTATTGTATTGCATGTTAACCGGGGGCCTAGAAACGACGGAGAGGCTCTGTCCCCGCCCCAGTGGTCCACAATCCCACGATGACTACCACAGTCCACTTCACCCCTCCGCCGACCCACACCGAACCACTCTTTGAAGCGGAACGTCTCACACCAGAAGAGTGTAAGCCCTATGTCTGCGTGGTAGAGTAATGGTTGTGTACGCGTATGTGGAGAAATTGTTTGCGCAGACATAGTGTAGCTGAGGCGAAATAAGGGGAACCAGCCCGCATTCACCGAGGCAGATGGAAAACTGCCTAAAAACCATCCATAGACTGGCCGGCTCACCGAACCTCGACAGAAGTCCCCGGAGTGGATTCATGCAGGGGACCAGGCGCTCCTTCCGAATTCGGAAAGCAGTGTGTTACACCGAACCGCTAACCGGGAGGGCACTTGTACCTTTACTTCAGAGTATTTCGAGTTTAAACTTTACTGCATGTGACCTATTCACTCGCATTTTCTCTTCCTGTTTTATTACCCTGTATCGAAGATGTGATTCACACTTTTTCATAACGTACCATCTATGTGTGTAGCTTCATTTTTTCTTCGTTAAAAACGGACCTTCTGTGTGACTCGTACTAGGGCATTGGAAGTCTCCATAACCACATTGTAGAGAACCAAGTAAGTCTACTGCATGATCACGGGGTATAAGTCGCAGCACAAAGTTGGTGCCGTTCAGCTTTTCTGTATAAACCACGTTGCGATCAAGAGCACAGTAAGTGCCAATTGTCGCTACAGGGCCGCTACAATTTTTAATCTTGCATAGCTAGAAAACACCGACGGAAGGGCATGGCATAATTGTCATTAATAGAGTCGGAAACGTTTCCTTGAGTGAATTTCTTTTAAATAACAGTAAATTAATTCAGTTACGTTTAAATATTCATTACGGTCATTTTATATATATATATATATATATATATATATATATATATATATATATTTTTATATATTTATATTTATATTTTGCGTTGGTATTTTCATTGTCAGTTAGTTGCGTTGGTGTCTTCAATATTAGTGACACGTTGCATAAATAATCCATTTTAGTAGGTTTTGTTTTTGTAGTCAGTTAAATGTGCTTCTATATTCACAGTAGTGAGATGAGAGTACACAGCAAAGTGAAACACTTGCAACTGGAATTCAGTAATATAAACATTTCACTGCCGCTGAAGAAAAAAGCTGGACATTCAAGTAAAATGTAAAATCTGAATTAGTTCACGTGTGAAAGTTACCGAAGATCCCCCAGTACAATTGAAGTATCCACTCTGAAAAGTTAGAAGTGTACACAATAAATACCCAATTTACGATTTATTTAAAACTGTTATAAGACAGCAAATTCTGCAATATTATGAACAAAGAAACATCAGTTTTGCGAAACTACACAACTGTTATCACATAGGCCTTCAACGCCGTTAAAAACACTCCGAAAAAATTCTTTTCATCGGATGTTTCTTTAAAATGTGGCGAAGACCTCATTTGCTAACGAGTCAAAGTAATTCGAAAAAACTAAGCCAGTGGTTTGTTCAGACACGTTTCACTGTAAGCAAATGTCACAGCTATTACGTGCGAAAAGTATTGTCCGAATAAAGTGCAAAACAATAGCTGCTGTCAACAGTTTCATTTGATCAAAATATATGAGCGATTCTGTAAATGGTTCAGACGCCAGGAAACGAATTAAAAGTTAGCAATAGGCAAAATCAGCCAGAACGCCATAGTGCAGGCATGTACATATATCAAGACGACAAGACGATTTAAACCTAAAAATTGCCTACAGTGTATTTCTTTACAAAATAAGTGTAGATATAAGATTGATTTCCTGGTAAAGTTAGCATGTAATTGAAATGGCGATCAATAAAATAGACTGTAATTCATAAGCGATATGATGCATGTAAAGTTTGATAGCACCACTGGAAGTCGAAAAAAGACCACTTCAGCGTCACATGACGTAATAATCCATAAAATAATATTAAGGTATGTTTTCTCGAGCTGATGTAGTTTTGATAGATGGACAGGATTTCTATTTTTGTGACTGAATGAGAACTAGCAGCTGTAGAACCTACAGCAAGGTCTTGTAAGAACCACCGTGGAAAGACGGAAAAGCTGTTATAGTAATCTTGGAGGAGCACACATCGTGTGGGTGACAGCGAAAGTTTCGCTGTTGGACCGGGTGGAATTTCTTTGTGACACGATCTCATTAGAAGCAGGTCGTGAACTTCGAATTATCGCGTCGTAGTTTGACTTAGAGCGTCACGAGTGAAATTCTAGCTGGAGAACAAAAATTGTACTTCAGTTTCTAATAATCTTATATTTAAGCTCTTGTTCGTGGTTATATCACAAACTTTACTCACTATTACGAAACCTATTCTCGCTAGGTGTTTTGCAATCAGTTAGGGCAATCGGAACATGACACAACTTATAACAAGCTACTACAGGAGGAATTTCAACCGTATGTAATTATAGCATTTAACTGGCCAGCAGCGTTTGAAAACTTACAATTAGCATATAAACTGAATTATAGATTGAAGGTGTCTACGTTGCGCCGCCTGTGCTCGCAAGTTTGGGCTATTATTTGCAGGTTAGATCCAATGGAAAACACCTGAATCTATTGGTGGCACCATTACCAATGTCTTTTGTTGCTTTCTTTCTAATGCGGATTTTTACAACACTGATGTCTGCAAAAATTACCAGTTTTGCTTGTTAAGTGAAGGTCATTCATTACTATCAGGAATAGAAATACACCCATAATTGAGCCCTGTGGAACTACCTCTGTGATTTCTTCAAATTTTCTACCTTTCCAATACAGCCTGAATTATTGACCTCAACATTTTGCATTCTGTTTAGTAAGAAAGATTCGAACCAGCTGTGCTGAAAGCCATCAGTTCCATAAAACTTTAGTTTTTCTAAGGGTGTAACATGATCTGTACAGTCAAACACCTTGAAATGACCACGAAAACTGGCGATATCTTATTATTTATGGCTGGTAATATTTGGTGAGCATGTGTAAAGAAGATGTCAGTAAGGACTTCTAACGATACTCATTTAAGTCTTTTTGGTCACCTTTCTTTTGAAGAGGTTTTATAGTTGCGTATTTTGTTCTAGGAAAAGTGACTGTCTGTGAGCATCACACGTATCGCTAGTGACTTAATTATTAAGCTAGAAAAACTTTTCAAAATTCTCTTTCTAATTATATGAACAGTATTTGATGTTTCATTCCTTTAGCGTTTTTATAATTCTATTAATTTTAGAGAATGATGTCTGTATTGAGGAACTCTTTCACTTTGGTCAAAGCCTTCAGGAACGAAATTTTTAATACATTCTTTTGCTTCTTCACCTGTACCACTTGAGCCTCTTTTTGCTGCTACATTTAGAAAGTGATTGTTAAAACTACTTATAATTTGTGAATTATTAGTAACAACATTGTCACGTGGTTAGACACTGGACTCGCATTCGGGAGGACAACGGTTCAGTCCCGCGTCCGGCCATCCTGATTTAGGTTTTCCGTGATTTCCCTAAATCGCCCCAGGCAAATGCCGGGATGGTTCCTTTGAAAGAGCACGGCCGACTTCCTTCCCCATGCTTCCCTAATCCGACGAGACCGATGACCTCGCTGTCTGGTCTCCTTCCCCAAACAACCCAACCCAACATTGTCATTTAGTGTCATTGTTGCGTTATCTTACACAATGATCGGCTGTCCTGTCTCCTTTTGACTATATACCATACAGTTTTAATCTTATTGTTTGCATTATTAATTTCTCTCAGGAAGTGATACTTCTTGGCGTTATAAATACGTCCGTCAAATTTTTACAGCATTTTTGTCGTATACAAGTAATGTTGGATTTCGACTTCTTGTCTCCTCATAAATTTCCTTCTTCTTTTACATGAGAATCATCAATGGTTTAGTTTTTCTCAATGAATTTTCTGTATAACTTTTTGGATAAAGTATTTTTAAATAATGACACAAATTTACTGTAAAATAAATAGGAACTACGTGTAGGCTTTGTTCCATTCAGCATGTCCTGCAATCTTCCTCACTTGCACTGAGGATAACAATGTGGTCACCGTATCATGTCGTCGGCATCTTCGTGCCTGAATATTAATTCCTTTATTTCCTTCATTATTTATTCGATATATAAGTTGACCAGCATGAAGCGGATATTTTCTGACGATTTCAAACATTAGCAGTTTTCATATGTGGAACAAATTTTTTGGGTCTACAATTCCTAAGAAAGTATTTCGATTATTATTAACTTTTGCTTTTAGCATCAAGCGTAACGTCTGAACTGTCGCTATTGCCTTTTCCTTTCTTACAGGCATCCAGCAGAGTCCGGATTTTCGTGCTCATTCTTCTGAATATTGTTCTAGTCAGTAAGTTGTCTGACGCTAATTCCACGATAACTACAGCCTTTATGATAAAAATCATAAAAAGAATGAGATGGCAGAATTTTGCCTACTTTCTGCTAGTGAGGAGTTGCAGCCGGTTGATAGATATTGGCCAGGCGACGAAGAAGAGGTGAAAACAGTGATTACATCTAACATGCAGTACAGTAGAGACTGAACATCCCGTTGAAAGCGTATACGCGGGTTAGTGGGACAATGTAGGTAGGGACGTGCTGTCATTACCAGTCGACATTTACCTACAATTTATTTAAAATGTCATTAACAGGGACCCCACAAGGATAGTCTAGAATCCGCAACTGCCGTGGATATAGTCATCTTGCGTCTTTGATTGTCCAGGGTTGCGGATCCACAACTTCATTTTCTGACTGAGGTTTTTTTTTAACTTTACAAATAGCAAACAAAAACTTTGTGTAAGTTTTGTATATTTGGCTTCACAAACAAGAACAACGCTACTAGTGAGGTGCACTCAACATAACGCTGCATTCGTGTTGCCGCTTTCAAGTTAGGCAAATGCAATACAGCGTCAACTGGAAAATACTCAGATCTGTAGCTGTCAAAGTGTCAGCCTGGTACACAGAGAGATGTTACGCCAGGACTCTCGCCAACACCAACCTTTACAACTGATGACAATTTAATTTATTCTAGTGTCACGTACCGTCATTGCCATGGCGTGAGAAATCAGTCAGAATTACAATGTGTCTTATGAATCAAATTAAATATAATCTTAAGCTATGCTTACGGCCAGGTATACAGATTATTCAGTACATACAAATAACATTGGGAGTCCTTCACAAATTGTCGGTTTTGTTCGCATGCAAATTGTGCTGACGATTTATTCATTGAACCAGGACGACTGAATGAATAAAAACATTCAGAAACAGAAGAAATGCCAAAATGAACATCAATGTTACTGTGATGTGTACCAAACAGTTCCGTTTGTTCAGATTTTTAAGAAACTGAAAGTAGATTTTGTCTAGACAAGATAATAAGGTGTCCATAATTAAAGTTTTAGTTTCAAAACGCTGTAGAAAAAGAACCACTGCTCAGAATGACGTCAAATAGGAGGAGCATGTCATTAATGCAGGAAGAAACGGCAAGCAACAAATAAAATTTAACGAATATTTGACCAAACTTTAGGAGTCAGAATATGTGTACCAACAGACGCGCGTCTGTTGGTACATATATTCTGACTGACCGATGTCATTTTGCTTTTTATGCGATTTTTGGCCCAAGAACAATTAAAAACTGATGTAGTTGCTTTTTATCCAATTTTTGGCCTCAGGAGCGATAAAAACCGATTTTCCCCATCCGATGTGCACGACCTTGCCGTGGTGATGGACTTTCCTAAATAACAGTGCCATAACTTTTGACTGCCGAAATTGTGCAGTCATCCACATTGAACAGTATGGATGGTGTAATGTGCAGCTCACACGATAGACGTTGTATTGCGATTCATCTGTAATTCGTAGCCGACCCTGTTCCCCAGTAACGTTAGAAAGCTTACAGCGCTATATATATATGAAATATTTTCGTTAAAGTTTTTTTTTTTTTTGCTTCATTACGTTTTCTCTCGCATCAGTCATATGCTGTCCAAATCTGACGTATTTCTGAGCAGTGGTTCTCTTTCTTCAGCGTTTAGCAACTGGAACTTGGTCATCGTTGTATCGTTATAGCTTTTGAATTAATTATAGTAATTTAAATATCATCTTTTAATGAAAACTAGTTATGAAGATGGAGGTATTTTAATCTCGTGCCTCAAATGAAACAAATAAATTGCTTCAAAATGGTTTTCTACAAAAATTAATATGTACAGCGCCATATTATTCTTTGCTGCATTAGTTCACGTCAGCTGTATCACATGAAACCTACTATGTCACTGCGATACGAAATAGTTGTGACCTGCAGTACATGTTGATAAACTTAGGATAGTTTCTAAAACAAAACAAAAAATAAAAATAAAAAATATGGAAACTAGAACTGCACGAAAGAAATCTGATATAGTAAATACAAGTAGAAGTTCTATAAATCCAAGCAGTTATATGTAGTGGCCGAAAGTGTCTCTTACGTTTTCCCAGAACTAAATTATATTACGTAGATGTTTGGGTTTTAGTTTACAAAGCACTTTTCATTGGAAGCAATCAGTTTGGAGAAGGTCAAGTGGTCACAATCCACCTCTAATTTATGAAAAAAGTGGCCATTTCAGTGGAGTTTCATCAAACAGTGACGGCTAAGAAACTGTGGTTGGCGTTCAAAATGCCTTTTTTTATTGCAAAGAAACTGAACAAACCAAGTCCACAGACTACATGTGTCGTCATACCACAAGCAAGGCAAAACGGGTCCGAACGTTGTAAAGCTCAGCTTTAGAGTCCACCGATAGCACGAGCACAGGGACAGCCTGTAAGCAATCCAATCGCCGCTCTAAACAAAGAAATTCGTAGTGCACAGCGCTGTCTGCCTCGTGTAGGTGGGAGTAGTGGGAGTGAAGGAGTAAAAGAGCAGTGCGGCGCGGGGATGGGCCCGGGGAGGGGAAGGGGGGTTGGGAGGAAGGGCGAAGGGCCTGGCTATCTGGATGCTGGGTGTGGCTGTGCTTCTGTTACGTGGCGCAGGATGAGCATTGGACAGCACAAGACCATCCACTGACGGAAGCTGTGTTAGCATAGCTGTTAAGTTGAGTGTCCCAGGTATCACCTCCCTAATGTTTTCTTTATATTGCTTGACCAAACTGACACGACAAATGAAATTGTAAAAAGCAGTAAATCTTTGAAGCGTTATCGAGCAAAGTGAAATGAAAACCTTGACATAGTGGCAGCACCGTTGTGTTTATACATGAGAAAGTAGGGAGGAGAGACAAATGTTCAAATGTGTGAAATCTTATGGGACTTAACTGCTAAGGTCATCAGTCCCTAAGCTTACACACTACTTAACCTAAATTATCCTAAGGACAAACACACACACACCCATGCCCGAGGGAGGACTCGAACCTCCGCCGGGACCATCCGCACAGTCCATGACAGCAGCGCCTCAGACCGCTCGGCTGATCACGTGTGGCAGGGAGGAGAGGATTAAGGGTGTACACTCCAGTACTCTCACAAGTCTAGCTTTACACGCCAATTCTCTGCACAGCACAGCAATTAAACACCGACTGTCACACGGTCACTGTGACGTTTATTCAGTGTAATACGTCTGAACAGATAACTCTTCACTTGAATTGTGATGCTTCGTTTCCTCGTAAGAATCTCATTCAGTATGCCTTTTCTCGATCAATGCCATCACATGGTGATCCGTTTATTCTGACACTTTCCAGAAAAATGTCCTGTCCAAAGACGTTTGTCAATTTTTTATCTTTTTTTTTTATAAAACAGCTTTGGATTCCAGTTCTGTGCGACAAACCCTATACAATTTTCACAAATCTCTTGTACATTATTTTGGTGCTCTATAATTTTAAGAATTTTAAAATTATCATATCAATAATTGTTTACTTGACAGGAGATGCTTTTTATGGTAATTTAATATATTATACTAGCTTCGAACATTCGAACAGCACCGGCAGTGTATTACCTGTACTACTTTCCTAATAATTATATAATGATAGAATTATATGGTTCATGTATATGCAATCAGCTTACGAAATTTTTACGAGAATGTGGAGTTATGACTGGCGGCGGGCGGAAAGATGCCGAGAAACATCTTATTTCCACTCACGCGACCGGTGATAGAAAGTAGGGTGGCGAAAGTGTTGCCCTATATTGGCCAGACTGGAACTACGGTTTAGCGGGACCTTGTACCTTAAGTCGCCGCCTAACGCCTGCAGATTCGGCAACCCAAATGACACCTCTGTACCTCGTAGGGCCTTTGTGTCGTGGGTTACAGCATTAACGTACAGGGTTAGACTTGATTGGCTGGAGACAAGATTTAAAAATAATTTCTTTAATATCTCACGGGTTACTCAGAATTTCCTGGTTTTGTTTTACTTCTCTTTGTTGCGTGTGATTTGCACTATTTTATAACGATTATTCAAATTTCACATACGGAGAACCTGGAGTAACTAATTTATAAAAATAAGTTGTTGCACACACTCTTCACTGATCTGTTATTTCTATGGAAATTATTGCTTTAATTTTCTGATCGGATTAGGCTCACGTGATCGCGGTCATCTGCATAGCCGATTAGAGGGTAGAAAGTTACAAACCTTTCCATTCATTCACAGTACTTTCTGCTGGCAACACTAATGCCCACTTTACTCTTCGCCCTCAAGCTTCCGTTCATTACTGTTGGTTCTGCAACTCTCTTGTTTTCCCGCCAGTCTTAGTTATACGTTAACAATTATCAAGACATGTATGGAGAAAAGGACTAACTCTCAAACGTAAAAACATAGAGACAAGTGTTGCCATATGTTTCTGGGTACAGGAACTATCAAAGTTGACATTGGTCTCACCGCTAAATATCCGAACGTGATATTTAGGGGTGAAACACTGTCAATTTTGATAGATCCCTTACCCAGCAGCAGATGGCAACACTTATCTCCAAGCTTTTACATAGAGCTCGTTTCTCCGCGCATGTCTTAATATATACATTAGTATGACGAATTTGCCCGTATGCACCTAGTGGCAGATAAACGCAACGACGCCATGCTCACACTAGCCACAACCATAATACTTTCGCATTATCTGAAGATCTTTGACTTACTCTGTGTTTACTTTTTTACGTTGTGCTGATCCCATATTACAAGCTTTTTCGACTACTGGAAGACATTTTCACTGGTCGTCGGGGCTCAATTAGAAGCGGGACTCATCTCTGAACTGTACTCCAGCCAATGGGATTTCTGGGGACGCCCCGGACAGCCGTGGGCTACCAACAAGACTGTCACCCGCCATACGGCTCGACAACCACAACTGGTGGTCTGCGGTGCAATTACTTTTCGTAGCAAGACTCATTTCGTTGTCATCTGCGGCATCCTCATAGCACATCAGTACTTCGACGTATTCTACGCCCCGTATTGTCACCGTTCATGAGAATGCAACTTGGGCTGACATTACAGCAAGGTAATGCCGACCCATACACCGTGAGAGATTCTACTGCTTGTTTTCGTGCTTCCAGACCCTACCTTGGACATTATAGCTTCCGGATTTTCCCCGATTGAGAACATTTGGAGCCTTATGTGGAATCCCTCCAACCGGCTCGGGACTCTGATGATCTAACGCACCAATTGGACTTACTTTGGCACGATATCCTTCAGGAGGATATCCATCTGTATCAATGAATGCCAAGCCAAATAACTGCTTCTCAAGGGCCAGAGGTGGAGCAACGCATTATTCATTTGCTCAATTTGTGAAGCTGTTTTTGTTGAATAAATCATCCATTTTTTTCTGAAATTGTGATGTTTGTCTGTACATGTAAACTGCTTCCGATTTCCCTCCCATCCGGATTGTTCCTTCTTGGTGCGTTGTTTTCTTTGTCTTAGCGTGTACATCTTTAACCAAAAATCTGACATTTTTCTTTATTTTATATCAAGTAACTGTGACAATAGTGACTTATTTCGGGGGATCCCCCAGGCCCTGAAATATTTAAACTGCATTTATGCATACAACATAAGTTAAATGAGTTGCTTCTTTCATTCTTCTGCTAGAATAGCTGTCCACCCTTTTTAATTACAGACCAACTCCCGTAACTACTTTTCAGAGTTTCTGAATGGAAACTTATATTGCTGAGACACCGTAACGAACAATGTTGAATGTATATTTATAAACGGATTCTGTGCTGGCCAACATCATCTTGTTTTTTGCCCGTAGATCAACAAGTAGTCTCACTCTAGTTGCTGATGAAGACGTATTAGGAAACAGTCATACAAATTTTTCAGTTACATCCCGAATTAATTCTTGCAAAAACTTTAATCTGTGCCTTATCCACAGTCCACTCGACATGAATGCAGAACTTTACACATTTATAAATAACGTAACTTCGAGGTTAATGTACCATGCACTAGAGGAAAAGCCTAACTCAAGTACTCCCTAACTGAGGCGAATGTTTATTACTTTGAAGGACATGTTCAAGTCATGTGTTGTGAACCGTACGATTACAAAGGTCGATGGGCAGTAATTTCCGTCTTCAGTACAGCGTGTGACTTCAAAATGATCTCTCTTCTCCAGGATGTCTTGTGAGACGAGTTTTACCCTGCAATTTTAGTAGCTGCTCGTGTGTGCGATTTCCCTCACCCAACGCAATCAGTTATCACAACATTTCAGGTCTTATTTTGAAAACAGCGAGTATAAGGGGATTTAACTTAGGCCCCTTTCGTATGATAGTTGACCTGGATCGATGACATGATCTTAGTGCGACCAAGTTCCGGTAGGTTGGTTAGTGGACTCTACATCATTCACCAAGAATAATTAGGAGACATCATCATCATCATCATCATTATCATCATCTTGAACTGATTCCAGCCTCAACCTAGGTCTGTTGGGAACATAAGTCTCGCTATTTATTCCTGGTTTCCCACCATCTTTCTGTGTTCACTCTGGTCAATGCCTCGCCTTTTTTTTCAACAGACTTCTCCACACCTTTCAGCTTTTCTTCCCTTGGTCCTCCTCTCAATTTTTGCTTCGCGTTTCCATTTCTTGTATCGTCTTGGAAATCCTTTTGTTTTGCATTCTCTTTAAGTGCCCATAACATCTTAGTCAGGATGTTTTTTTTTTCACTGTTTTCCTTACCCTTTCATTCCTCATCCTCTCCCTCCTTGGTATTCCTGTCATGCTTAGGGGAAACTTCATTTCAGATGCCCATCATCTGCGTACATCTCTTTTCCTCATTACGCGTGCTTCAGATACGTAGGTCAGTAATGGGATGTGGTACCTTCTATACTCTCACGTTGCTTTTTTGTGGGACTTCTTAGTTCCAAACGAACACTTCGCAGAAATACTTCGGCCCACCTGTCACGTTCACTGACCTCTTTCTCATTTCTTCCACTTTTCTCTATTCACATTTCCAAAGCACTTGACATTTTACATCTTCTTCAACTGTTCACCTTTAATCATTGTTCCGCTAGTTGGTCTATCTTTCTTTTTTAGTTGTGACCAGCGCCTCACATCTGTTTATATTAAATTTCATTCTTTATTGTCTCACAGTTTGTTCCCAAACAATCAGGTATTCCTAAATCACCTCCACCCTGTTTGCCTGGATCATTAAGTCATCTGCAAGCCTTTCGTTTTGTCTTATCCGTTTCTATCTTCCTTTTTTTTTTTTTGACCTTAGTGATTATCTCATCTAAGACCACAGTGGAGAGGAGAGGTGACAATGCACTGCCCTGTTTCAGACCACTTGTTTTCTGGAACCATTCCGTCCTTTCATTTTCCACTTTCACGCAACTCAGACTTCCACAGTATGTCTCCGATACACTACTCGTTGGCTCTTTTTTCATTTGTTTCATTTATAGTGCTTCCCAGAATTTTCTGCTATAGATTCTATTAAAGAACTTTCCTACGTCGAGAGAGGCCATCAGAAAGTCTTCCCCAAAGTCCTCTTGATGACAAGTTCACCACTAATGTTGTGGAGGAAAAAAGCTCCTTTCCGGGTCATTAGCTCACAGTAAAGTGCGGCAGTGGATATTAAACGCTTTCTAGAGGAAAATGTAGTTTTTAAAATATTTCTCGACTGGGGACGCAAGACGACACATTGACTTTCACAACAGCGTCATAAACAGTTTTTGGCTGCTGCCCAAACAGTCCGATTGATTGTTTATGCCGACGGAGAAGTGGAGCGGTGTGCTTCCACACTTTGTCACGGTCACAAACTTCTGCCTTAACGTTTCCTGAATAATTCAACCCCCCGGGGAAGGGGAGGGGGGGGGGGGGGGGGGAGAGGGGATAACACCTATCCGAGTGGTTGGTGGCGGCTGTCGCCCGTTCTGAAAAGGAGACAAGCTATTACGCTCGCCACTCGTGGCCGTCACTCGCGCCACAAGAGCTGATCGATACGTCTTCCTTCTGCGACTGTTGGCCGCGTTGAGGCGGCCAATTTGGGCCGCTGATGGCTTCTTCATGCTAACGCGCGGCGTCGCGCCCCCCGGCTGGGTCGAGGGGTGGCGCCGGCGGCCCATCAACCAGCCCCCCCCCCCCCCACACGTCCCCCCGAACCACCCGCACTTCTTCGCCACGCCCACCAAAGCGTGGCCCGATCGGCCTCTGCGCGTTCCGCGGTCGATGAAGTAATTTCCCACCAGGCCGCACCCGCCTCCAGATGGGATTCGCGAAGAACCGGAGCTGCCGTTCCGGGCAGCCGTCGCGTGCTGTCTGGCCCCCTCTGAGAGTGGGACGCGTCACGTTTAACTGGATGGCTGCGAGGCCCTTAAATCTTCCCTTGTACACCTTGTTTGTGTTACGTCACTTCTGGCTTCTACGCCACGTAAGTTTCAGCTTCAGCAGGTACGGAGCGCATTCATATTTAAAAATTTCTCGAACGAAATTAGTTTCCTGCATTGCCCCTTTCTAGGTTGCCTCACCTCAGTCGGTAAAAATGAACCTTGAGGGATCATTTTGTTGCCCGTCTGTCTGCTTTCCCTCTCTCTGCTTTCTCAGGAACTGGTATACATATCAAGCTGAAACTTATGTCACGTTTAGATTTATGATACGTTGGCAGCGGCCGGCCTATGTGGTCGTGCGGTTCTAGGTGCTTCAGTCTGGAACCGCGTGACCGCAACGGTCGCAGGTTCGAATCCTGCCTCGGGCATGGATGTGTGTGATGCCGTTAGGTTAGTTAGGTTTAAGTAGTTCTAAGTTATAGGGGACTGATGACCACAGATGCTAAGTCCCAAAGTGTTCAGAGCCATTTGAACCATTTGAACCTTGGCTGCGAGAAACACTTGGGCCTCTAACTCAAGGTTACTTGCACTGTGAAAAAATGTGTCTTGTCAAATTTCATTGCGGGCTGCACGTTATAAATTTTTATGAGTGAGATTCCCACACTATATATATATTGCCTTGAGTTAGCGACCTAAGTGTTTATATACAGGGTGAGTCGCGTAAGAAGTAACACCCCCTTTATTCTGGGGGCGATTGCACATATCGGCATGCGGTTTTCGGCGAATAATAGCGGACTATGGGGCACATACGTTGGATGCACAATAATCACAACGTTTATATTGACCGAGATAATGAGACAAGTACATGTTTTTTAAATGGGACGCTATACTTTTTTCACCATCATTCGAACTCTCTCGAAAAGACGTGTATAGTGATGTAACGCATGTTGCTATTGTGATTCAAACTTTGCTTAAAAGAGGGCAGATGGGGGTTTACCTACGTGCGTGCTGCATAGAGCACGGCAACTCGGCCTGCGGATCGCGCGAGGCGTGTTTACAGTCTGCAGCTGCTTCCCACCGCCTCGACCTTCAATCGTACAATATTTCCCAGCGTCTTTTAAGCGAAGTTTGAATCACAATAGCAACATGCGTTACATCACTATACGCGTTTTTTCCAGAGCGTTCGAATGATGGTAAAAAAAGTATAGCGTCCCATTTAAAAAACATGTACTTGCCTCATTATCTCGGTCAATATAAACGTTGTGATTATCGTGCATGTACCAAAGTATGTGCCCCATATTCGGCTATGATCCGCCGAACACCGCTTGTCGATACGTGCAATCGCCAACGGAATAATGGGGGTGTTACGTTTTACGCGACTCACCGTGTATATGCATATGTGTAGAGAAACACTTATGCCTCTAACTCAGGGCAATATATATATATATATATATATATATATATATATATATATATATATATACTGGGAAGCTCACTCATAAAAATTTATAAGGTGCATCCCGCAATGAAATTTGACAAGACACATTTTTTCACAGTACAAGTAGCCCTGTGTTTACACGTGGGCCACATGGATCTGGCCCAGTCTGGCCCAGTAATTCAATTTCTTAGGGACCACAAAACTTTGAGCAAAATATTTAATGTGAAAAAAAAGTCAGTACGGGTGGTTGCGAGAGAGAATTCTCTATAGTGCGAGTAAAATCGTAGGTAGGCGGATTGACAAGTGCGCTGTGCGCATTACACAACTGGCAACACTGCCTCTTCGATGTCTTTGTGCGGCTAGGAACGGACGCATCAGATGTAGTAACAGAAGCTTTGATGTAGCGTGCTATCAGCATGGCGCTTTTAATGCTATGTGTGTGTATTTCCCCTGTTTCATTAATTTTATTAAGTTCTGATATGAATTAAACGTCAATATGAGCCGTAGAACTGATCTCTGTGACGAACGCTACAGAAAATTAGTTGAGCGAGAGAAGGGAAAAGGAATTGTTAGATCAAACGCCAAAGTCGCACATGTTTTTCGTTAACAAAGAAAATAGATTATGAAAATTGTTCCTCTCTTCAGTACCTGAAACCTACTAATGATACACAGTGCAGCGGCAGTTGTGGTGAAAATTTCGACGTTAGTGAAAGTGAAATTCATAACCAACATACGAACATCTCCACAGCTTAGGAGAAGTTTCGTCAGACTTTACATTTCGTGAAGATTCCTTGTTTTGGGAAATTAGCGAAAGAACGCGAGATTACATTGTACGATAAAGATTTAATCAGAAAAGTAACTGTGATTCTGTAATGTCAGAGCGAGTATATGCTGATAAACGAACATTTATTTCCAAGGATTTGTTTGAAAGGAAATTTTTGAATGGAGACATCGTGCAGCGCGATTATTTGATTTACTTTCGCAGTCAGGAATTATTTTACTGGGCACCATGTAAACTGTTTTTGGATCTTCCGGTTCCATACAGTCGATTTTAGTGATTGGAAACACGCTCATGAAATAGTAACTAGACACAAAATTTCGAATGGACATCGTAATTGTGTTGTAAGTTTCAAAGAAAGGCGAAATAGTCGATGTAGAGGAGATAAACAATGTATCATTTAGTTAGAAGAAGAAGGAAAGTATTGGAGAATTGTACTACAGGTGGTACTGGCTACAGCGAGAAATCTTTCTTCAAGCGGATGGCCATTTCGTGGAGATGATAAACAGTTAGTTTCTTAAGGAATACTAATTTTATGATGTGTTTAGAGCTGACAGCTGAATTTAATCCATTCTTATCAGGTCATACAGCTCAATATTGAAACCCAGGGAAAGGAAATGCCTCACATGTAGTTACTGACTTACGAAGAAATTATAAGTATTATGGAGAAGACTGTCACAGAAGAGATCGTAGATGAAGCAGCCGATGCATAGTATTTATCCAGTATTGTGGGTTCCTGTGAAAGCCCACTCAGTTTCAAGAATCACAAATAAGAATACACAACGGTCCTTCGTATTGTTTCCGTAGGGACCACGAAGAGAAGATTAAGCAAATTACGGCACTCACAGGGACATTTAAGCGGCCATTCATTCCTTGCACCACATGAAATAGGAATGGGAATGTACAGTATAGTGATAAGTACTCTCCACAATATACTTCACAGTGATAAATGGCTCTGAGCACTATGGGACTTAACATCTATGGTCATCAATCCCCTAGAACTTAGAACTACTTAAACCTAACTAACCTAAGGACATCACACAACACCCAGTCATCACGAGGCAGAGAAAATCCCTGACCCCGCCGGGAATCGAACCCAGGAACCCGGGCGCGGGAAGCGAGAACGCTACCGCACGACCCCGAGCTGCGGACCTTCACAGTGATCTACGTAGTGTGGATGGAGACATAGGTTAATAAACTTTGTTCCGTTACAGATCATAAGCAATGTATTTGATAAGCTATTTAAAAGTGATATTTTATTTTCAGTTGTCGTCTGTTTCCTGCTTACATCTAGAAGTGCCATCTCGATGTGCGTTTGTCAGAATTAATGCCTCTGCGAAGGGTTTTCATACTTTTTTTTCAATACAAGGCTAAAAATTGTGTCTGGAAGTACGTTGTGCTTCAATTAAGAGTGAAAATATACCAAAAACACCAGTTCCACATTCAGTATCGGTTCAAATGGTTCAAATGGCTCTGAGCACTATGGGACTCAACTGCTGTGGTCGTAAGTCCCCTAGAACTTAGAACTACTTAAACCTAACTAACCTAAGGACATCACACACAGCCATGCCCGAGGCAGGATTCGAACCTGCGACCGTAGCGATCGTGCGGTTCCAGACTGTAGCTCCTTTAACCGCTCGGTCACTCCGGCCGGCCATTCAGCAACTTCTGACAAATGTCCACATAGACGACACCTCCATATGGCGCTAGAAAACAGACGGAAATGGAGTGAGTCAAAACTCACCCTCTAATAGTTTTAGAACGGCACTGATTTTGGATTGATACGCAAACCTAAATCGTACACATGTTTGATTATAGACAGCTGTCGATGAGTCAAACCGATAAAAGGAAACGTGTATGCCGCGCTGGATTAGCCGAGCGGTTTCAGGCGCTGCAGTCATGGACTGTACGGCTGGTCCCGGCGGAGGTTCGAGTCCTCCCTCGGGCATGGGTGTGTGTGTTTGTCCTTAGGATAATTTAGGTTAAGTAGTGTGTAAGTTTAGGGACTGATGACCTTAGCAGTTAAGTCCCATAAGATTTCACACACATTTGAATATTTGAAACGTGTATAATAAAATAAATATAAATTTTTACAGTTGCATAGAGGCATTTATTACAGCTTAAGTAATTGTGTAGGAACTAAGGATACCATGCGTGAGATGACACATCGGCACGGGTATTCTTCGCTAGGGTTTGTCCGACACGGATGGGCGTTGCTCGCGAGGAGACAGTGTGTTGGAGATATCACATCAGAACAGACGGGAACCGTGCCTCTGCTGGGGTCAGGATGTGCCGATCAGAAAGTATTTCAGGGCTGTCTGGAGGGTAGCAGGTGATCTGAATAGTCACTGCGTGTGGTTTTCCCTGAGCGAGTGGCCATTGCAAACTGGTGAGCGGCGTAATTCAAAGGCTGCAAATTATTTCACGGCCAACGTATGAGAAAAACTAGTATTAATAAAGCTACATAACAGGACATCGCACTACATGAAAGGGAGAAACGAATTGAGAAAGCACGAATATAGATCTACTCTGTAAATGGAGCTTTACCGTATTAGAGCCAATGGAGGATGCAGACCTCTAAGGTCGCAGGTTCGAATCCTGCCTCGGGCATGGATGTGTGTGATGTCTTTAGGTTAGTTAGTTTTAAGTAGTTCTAAGTTCTAGGGGACTGATGACCTCAGATGTTAAGTCCTATAGTGCTCAGAGCCATTTGAGCCATATTACTTATTATAGCAGTATTAGATAACAAATCAGAGCAGCTGTCCTATCTTTAGATTTAAAATTCACCTAAAGTAAACGGTGAATAATGCTAATTTTGAGCACTGCGTCATATTGAGATGCAAATACACCAGCGAAAAAAACTCAGGGCTACCCCATAAATGATTTTCCAACAACTGATAGAAGATTATTTTTGAATTCGTCTAACCAGAACGTGTGCAGAAGTGCGGCCAAATGTGTTTGAAATTTTTCGTACTACAGATCTACGAACCTGTAAATCTTCTAGGGCGCGAAAGTTTCCCAGAGTCGAAGAGCAGCGTGATTTTGGGACTTGGTGAATTATTGTTTGAGTTCGCAGGTAAATTTTTCGTTGCCTTCATAGCAGTTAAGCAAGCGGGAAATAAATACACTGCTTAGCACATGGTACGGAACAAAGATATTGTTGAACAAGAGCAATTATAGCTAGCTATAGACGACATGAAACACACTACACATTTGATAGAAGTAAAGTGGTATATTTAAAACGAAAAATGGTATTGATTTTATCACACCGGAAAGCAGGATAACAGACACAAAAAGTTGATGTTTGACACAGGTGAAACTCCCAACATAAAGGTTGACATCGGACTCTCAGCGAGAAATATTTCCTTCTCGGGCACTAATACATATTTTGCACCTGTTATTCATGCTGACTACCAAACTGTTGAGCCCTTTGGGGATATTGTCCCGCTCGCCTTTACCAGGGGTGTTCAATTCTTCCTTCGTGGAGGGGGTGTTCGTTAAAAAACACATTTGCCAGGGGAATGTCTTACAGGGTTTAAATTCGGGGCGTACGTAGATGATTCTATATGTTCACTACCTTCATTTTACTGTGTTTGCGACACCTCAACGGTCCTGTGTAGGCGAGGTTGTCATCCATAAACAGAAAGTCGGGGACCGGTCGCACCCCAGAATACATGGACATTATCCAGAATAAACTCCCTGCAATAACGCTGTTGTTTTAACGGTATCTCGCGCAAAGAAATGCAGCGGTGTTCGGCCACTGCGCTTTTAAAGCACGCCCACAACATAGGCCTCGCAGGCTATAGCGATGACACTCATGAAGATTCTGTCCTGTGTAACGTGTTTCCACCTCTCTCCACACTAATTGGTGGCCAGAATCACTTGCCACAATGAAGCGAAATTCGTCCGACAACATCACTGTGGACCACTGCTGTTGACCCGAAACAAAATGCTCCCTACGCCATCGAACTCTTTTTCATAGATAGCGTGGGTGAAGTGGAATGCATTTAAAAGGCTTCCTGGCATACAAACCAACCTGATTTAACTGTCGAGAAATGCTCCTGGCACAGAAACGTGTAGCGGTAGCGGTTACAAGGTCTGCAGCGATAATGGAGGTAGAATAAGGGGAGATGGCGTTACAGACTTACGCTGTATGTTGTTTTGAAGTCAGTGGGCGGGTTTGCCGCCATCTTGGATCCCCCAAACATTAGCAGACGAGTGTTTACAATTCCTTCCTGTTCGTTATTTCTGTCGTGTGCACGCGATATTTATTTTATATAGTAAATGTTACACTGTTTTAGTGAACAACACAACATAAGGAACGCAACTTCAAACGTTTTTCTAGTCTTAAATGCGTATTCGATACAGTAATACGAGAAGAAAATATGACACTTCTGGCCTCAGTACTGTAATTCCTTTTTGTTTATACACTTCAAATAACGGAGAAGAGAAGTATGTGCTATGAAAAGCGTGCTTTCGTAATCGATTTCTATTCACTTTCATTGTGTTTGTGTCGATAATTGATAAAGCCAGAACTACAAAAGCAATGATTGATACTTTAGAGGCGCCGATTTGTATTCGTTCCATTTTCAAGTCAAATGCAAAATTTAAATGTTCAAGTTTGCAAGAAACTTGCCTTATTTCCTTTGGTGTCCCATAGATGAATGCAGGGATGATATAAACAAGCCAGCTGTCATGTCAACAAAGTGAAAGATTCGTTAAATTACGAAGGAAAAGAACGGAATTTAAGATTGTCAGGCCCATTGTAGTTTACACATCTGCTTTGTTCTTAATTTGTACCTACCAAGTGACATTCAGTGCGGCAAATAAAGCAACTCACAGGGTAACACGGCGACACAGTGATTAATGTAATGATCTAAATAGCCCGGACATAGATAGGGAACTTTGCTTTAACAAATATGTAACCCTTTAAGTACTTATAATTTAACCACTGTAACAGGTTACTGAAGATTTAGTTAACTACATAGAGTTACGTTACTTTTATATTAAATTATTGCATTTGAAAACATTAGTCCCCAGTTCCAGGATATTTCTTGCCAGGACTTTTCAGTTACTTGGGAATAACCAAAAAATGAAAACCAAGTGTATTGCTCACCTACAGAGAGCTCTTCGCGTTGGATTGATAGGAAATCTAAAGTCAAACCACAGAAACTGTAAAACTTTACAGTGCATGAGATTTTCAAGTATATATAAGAAAATAGCGCTTAAATAAGTCCACTTATGAATGAAATGTGATTTGTTTAAACTTTAGACTACAATCATAACGATTAGTACACCAGTAAGCGACGCAAGCCGGCATTTTTTATCAAAACACTTCACGACTACATGGAACCAAACTACCAGAAGCGAATGTTTTAGTGTAGCTAACATGGCGGATCTTCAACTGCGTCGGATTCAAGTTTGTGACGTCATGACAACTCCTCTTATTTTTACCTACATGGCAGCGAACTGCCTAGGAGTCACATGTCTGTTCCTTTTTGCCACTAGAATCTGCGTATCGATTCTCTTGCGGTGTGGTGGTCCATCTACGACCACCGTCATGCTTTCGCATAGCATTTCCACTTTCAGCGGCATTTTTAAATCGCGAGGTGACACTTTTGAACATACCCATTACTGTGGCCTCAATAGTCGCAATATGATCGGCTTCAAGCCGTCCGTCTGGTCGTCCACGGCCTAAACACTCAAATCATGTCTCGCAGACATTTTACCAAAACATACGGAACGTCGGGATAATCGCTCCAGCAACATTTTCGTCAAACACCATTCTGCATGAACTGTCGTATGCATACAGAACGTTCGGACGCAGGCTTCGCTGCAGTTAACATGTCCCGCCCTATACGTTTTCCTTTTACTATCATTGGTAGGGTGTTCCGTAAGAACTGGAGTTGTTCATTAGCAAGTGTCAGTTGTTCCTTAGCTATGCCGAACAGTGTATTTTATTTACTAAAGTCATGACGCAGTCTTAATGACATCTTTGTTTCATCAGCCACGCCCTGTCTGCTTTCTAGTCAGTGATCTGGAAATTACAAAAACAATTATTGGGTTATGCTGCTACGTGGCCGTATCCTAGACAGCTTCGTTGTCATCGGTCCTTACGCAAATTCTTTGTGTCTGTGCGTGTGTGTGTGGAGGGGTGGGGGGGGGGGGGGAGAGTGGAGAGAGAGATAGATAGAGAGAGAGAGGTGGAGGTTAGTAGAGATAGAGGTAGAGTTGGAGGGAGGAGGTTAAGGTCGCAAATAAAGAACTACGTCGTTTTTAATAATTGAATTTGTTGTCTTGGAGCATATCGAGATGATGGTAACATCTTGACGTTCATGGAAAACTGCGCCATCTGCCCAGAGTTGCGCGCCTGCCAGAGGAACTGCAACAGCAGAGGTCAGTGGAGACGTGAGCGGAGGGAGAACACAGGACGCCGTCGGCACGCAAGTCGCAGGAGGCAACTTGTGCTGGCAACAGGGAGGCAGGGGGAAGACTGATGGGCCTCATTTGCGGCCTCGCACGTAGCTCTGGGGAGACTCTGCACATGCTCTCTTCGCATCTCTCCCCTGTTGTCCACTATGACACACACACACACACACACACACACACACACACACACACACCACACTCGTGGCTGATACTGGGCGGAAGGGCTGTCCACCTCTTCGTAACTGCAGGTGTGCCAGTACAAAACAAAGATGTTGACAGCCTGCCTCAACGAAATCAGATGTACCTAATTACCCTTCTCTTCATCTGGATGCAAATAATTATTTTAGGAATAACGCTTCCGTTATAGATAACTTTTCTTTATTCCAGTTATGTGAATTGCACAGCGGATGCAGCAAGATAGAACTAGTAGGGGAAAGCAAAGGTGTGTACTGGAACTCAGTATAAGTATATGGGTTTGTACACAAGGCATTTTCACACTGAATACATCGTTACGACAGGATGACGTGTCTGGCGTAGTGGTAGTAATTCTATATACGTAACTTCCTCGAGAATCCCTACAGTAGTTCCTGAGATAGTCCGCAGTTCCTTGTCTCACGGTCGCGTTCTCGCATCCCGACCACGGGGTCCCGGGTTCGATTCCCGGCGGGGTCAGAGATTTTCATCTGCCTCGAGATGACTGAGTCTTTGTGTTGTCCTCATCATTTCAACATCATTCATGAAAGGGGCGAGATTAGACTGAGCAAAGTGTGGGAATTTGTACGGGCGCTGATAATCGCGCAGTTGAGCGCCCCACAAACCAAACATCATCACCATCATCACCATCATCATCAATTCCTGAGATCATCCACACATACAGACAAAAACAACGTGAAGGGAGTCTCTAATTTAGGATATATACGCACATGTGGCTTCTTCTTACACACTGCACTCTTTCCGTCACTGCCAAGGATGTTTTTGAAAGTTGTGTCATGCGATTTACTGTTATAAATGTGACTATGTGTATGTGCTGTCTGCCACTAAATCAAATACCAGTCACTAAACCCCAATAATTCCTAAAAAAACCAATAATTCCTACAAAAAATATTTCAATTACGGCAAGGGCATCATCATAACTACAGCTGCAGGCTGTAGTAGCTTCAACTGAGCCAAAAATGTAATTGAAACTTCCTGGCAGATTAAAACTATGTGCCGAACCGAGACTCGAACTCGGTACCTTTGCCTTTCGCGGGCAAGTGCTCTACCAACTGAGATACCCATTCACGACTCACGCCCCGTGCTCACAGCTTTACTTCCGCCAGTACCTCGGCTCCTGCTTCCCAAACTTCACAGAAGCTCTCCAGTAACCTTGGACGGGGCGTGAGTCGTGCTTGGGTAGCTCAGTTGGTAGAGCACTTGCCCGCGAAAGGCAAAGGTCCCGAGTTCGAGTCTCGGTCCAGCACACAGTTTTAATCCGCCAGGAAGTTTCATATCAGCGCACACTCCGCCGCAGAGTGAAAATCTCATTCTTGAAAAATGTAATTGGTTTAGTAAACGGCCCAATTACATTAATGTAACTACCGACATTGTTCGAGATCAATGTGGAATGACCACTTACAGACGACAGCTGGTGGCACTTGCAGTAGCGGTTATGTAGAGCGTATCCCGCGAGCGGAGGGGGGAGGGGGATGCAGGAAACTGTGCAGTTGTTGTCACAACACGGAAACGGAGCCATTTATCTGACGTCCAGAAGGGCATGATCATTGGATTTCGGACCAAAAGTGTAAACATTTCCGAAACGACTATGTTTTTAATCTGTTCGCGCGTGGCTGTGGTTAAAGCATACCGTCCATAGCAAAATGTCGCTATCCAAAGCCGGGGTCGACGCAACTGCAGTGACGATGGCCGTAGATAGGGTGAACGACTGCAGTATGGATGTGTACAGGCGAATAGGCGTGCAGCCGTTGGACAACTCATCGCTCAGATGAACCAAGGGGCTACCAACAGTGTCTCCTCAACGAGTCTCCAGCGAATGTTGCTCGATATGGGCCTTCAGAGATTGCTCCTGGTTCTTGCTCCCATGTCGACAGCCTTCCATCGGCTACGAAATCAGCTAGACGTCCACTGAGAGGTGGCAAGTGGCCTTTCCAGACGAATCACGTTTCATGCTCCATCGGGCAGGTAGGTGTCGGCGTGTGAAGCGTGAAACATCTGACAGCAAACACATTGGAACAAGCCCCGGAATGGTCCAGTCCCGCGGAGGGAACGCTGTGGTCTGGGCAGCGATTTCGTGGCATTCCCTGTGTGATCTCCTTATTCTGGGAGACCAATGGATCAACTCAAGTATGCATCTATCCTTGGGGACTATCAGCACCCCTACATGCAGTCCGTTTTACCTCGGCTCGATGGTATCTACCAGCAGGACAATGCATCGCGTCATGGTCTCGCTGTGTACGTGCGTGGTTGGAAGAAAACTAGAAAGTGTTTGCTATACTTCCTTGGCCACCACACAATGACACCAACAGAATCGAAAATCTGTCGGACCATATCGATCGGGCTGTTCGCACCGTGGATCACCAATGGAGAAACCTAGCGCAGCTGGTCGCGGCAGTGGAGTCCTTGCAGAATACTACCGACTTTCTTCCTTTATGTCCCGCAGCCGCCAGCGTTGCAGCCTTCTGACAGGTTCTCTCACTACCTGAAATAGGCAAACGGGAGAATTAAACATAAAAGTGTTAAAAACGGTATGTTAGTAAATTAGGAACTTTGTAAGTTGCGAAAGGTGGCGTCCTGTGACTAAGATCAGGTAGACAAACCTGGCATACTCTTAGACTTTACTGTGCTTGCTAGAGCGCTCTATTCAACTCTGCCTAGGCTTGCACAGAAATTCCGTGATGTTTCATTCCACTGAGCAGAGCGTTTGGATTCCACGGTGTTGTTCATGACCTCCTCCTTTGCTTTTTGATGGTGAATTTTGTAAATAGGTCTGATGAAACACTTTTTCTGGAAACATGTTGTGCACCTATGAACAGTGTTTAATGTGCGAATCTCACCTTGATCACTTGACTGATGGCGGGAATGATTGGTTGAGAGTAGGGCTACAACTTCTATGGTATTAGCGAAAAACGAAAGCTCATTAAATTATATAATAATAAGTGTAGCTTTGGAATGCTTATTTTCAAAGCAAATACTCGTGGCATTTGGTGTTACGTACCTCACAGGTTGCAGTGAGCTTTGCAAAGAAATATGTAATGAGTTTTAATGAGGTAGAAGGTAAAGATATGTGCATATGTGATGCAGACCAACGAACAACCGTCTGCTACACTACAAATTTAATAATAAAACGTGGTGACTCAAGGCTGCAGAATATACGGCGTTCTTTCACTGTGTTGACTCGTATTTCGTAATTATGGGGGAGGGGACGGGAGAGGGGTTAATCCATACACTCAGATTAAGTTACCTACAGTGGATCGGTAGCTTTCTGGGCGTCAAACAAATGCAGAGGTCCAGGCTTCGAGCTACAGTGCCCGAAAGAAATGGTTCAAATGGTTCTGAGCACTATGGGACTTAACATTTTAGGTCATCAGTCCCCTAGAACGTAGAACTACTTAAACCGAACTAACCTAAGCACATCATACACATCCATGCCCGAGACAGGATTCGAACCTGCGACCGTAGCAGTCACGCGGTTCCGGACTGAAGCGCCTAGAACCGCACGGCCACCGCGGCCGGCCGTGCCCGAAAGAGAGTGCCAGTAATACAGCATAGTGTACTGGCTGTTTGGAAAAAAGAAAATCACTTCTAAATCTTCAAATAACCTATAAAAATTCAGCTGAATTGCTTCAAAAACGACATGATATTCACTTATTAGAAAATCGCCGTTTGTCAGGGACGTTTGTATTTGTGTTGTTAGGGAATTAATCCGACAAAGAAAAAACGTTCGTCATCAGCTGCACGAGAAGATCTTTATTTAGTTCGCTACACCGGTTTCGACAGCTTGTACTGTCATCTTCAAAAATGAAATAGGCTCAACTCATTGGCAAGCCCACATCAAAATAAGAATCGGAAGATTGTGTCCAACAAAGCATTGGCAAAAAATACATATCTGATGCAAACATGTTAAAATCAAATGTACGTAGATTGAATGTCAGATATAAAACAGGTTTTATTAAAACATATGTAAAATAGTTAAGTTTAGCGACAACATACCTTTGCTGCAGTGTAAATAACACACAGTGACATGTCGAAACAGATATGATAAGTGCGATTAGTGGCAAACAATTAACTGTCAAATTTCACAAAGTACGTAGCACGTGCTAGAAAAGTTAACTACCAAACTAGTGATATGAAGTGCACTGAAGACGCCAGTAGGCAAAATGTGAGTGCTTGTCTACATACAAAGTGCAATAAATTCTGCGACGGCTGAAGCGCAAGTATGCATTAAACCTCATAAAACCATACAAAAAGGTTAATAACAGACAACAAGGAACGGACGAAGTGTTAAGCAAACATACGCATATAAATAACATTACTATGTAAAGGGATGCCCCCCATGAACCATGGACCTTGCCGTTGGTGGGGAGGCTTGCGTGCCTCAGCGATACAGCTAGCCGAACCGTAGGTGCAACCACAATGGAGGGGTATCTGTTGAGAGGCCAGACAAACGTGTGGCTCCTGAAGAGGGGCAGCAGCCTTTTCAGTAGTTGCAAGGGCAACAGTCTGGATGATTGACTGATCTGGCCTTGTAACAATAACCAAAACGGCCTTGCTGTGCTGGTACTGCGAACGGCTGAAAGCAAGGGGAAACTACAGCCGTAATTTTTCCCAAGGGCACGCAGCTTTACTGTATGATTAAATGATGATGGCGTCCTCTTGGGTAAAATATTCCGGAGGTAAAATAGTCCCCCATTCGCATCTCCGGGCGGGGACTACTCAAGAGGATGTCGTTATCAGGAGAAAGAAAACTGGCGTTCTACGGATCGGAGCGTGGAATGTCAGATCCCTTAATCGGACAGGTAGGTTAGAAAATTTAAAAAGGGAAATGGATAGGTTGAAGTTAGATATAGTGGGAATTAGTGAAGTTCGGTGGCAGGAGGAACAAGACTTCTGGTCAGGTGACTACAGGGTTATAAACACAAAATCAAATAGGGGTAATGCAGGAGTAGGTTTAATAATGAATAGGAAAATAGGAATGCGGGTAAGCTACTACAAACAGCATAGTGAACGCATTATTGTGGCCAAGATAAATACGAAGCCCACACCTACTACAGTAGTACAAGTTTATATTCCAACTAGCTCTGCAGATGACGAAGAAATTGAAGAAATGTATGATGAAATAAAAGAAATTATTCAGATTGTGAAGGGAGACGAAAATTTAGTAGTCATGGGTGACTGGAATTCGAGTGTAGGAAAAGGGAGAGAAGGAAACATAGTAGGTCAATATGGATTGGGGCTAAGAAAAGAAAGAGGAAGCCGCCTGGTAGAATTTTGCACAGAGCACAACATAATCATAACTAACACTTGGTTTAAGAATCATGAAAGAAGGTTGTATACATGGAAGAACCCTGGAGATACTAAAAGGTATCAGATAGGCCGCTCTGTACTCCTCGAGTGGACCTGGTCCAGTATTTATGCCTATGGCCTTCCCCCTCCACCAACGGCTGCAGGCGCTTCCTCTGTGGTCCGCGCCCATTCCCTGCGACCTGCTGGAGCGTTGCTGCTCCGTTTTCCGTCCGCTGCGGTTCTAGGTGTCCCTCTGCCAGTCCGCGCCCACCAGTCCCACTTCTGGGTGTTCCATCTTCGGTCTGATGCGCCTGGCAGTCCGTCAGGGGCTCGTTTTCCATCTCCATGTCTCTGGTTCTTCTGTTTGTGTAGTGTTGCAGCTGGCCCCGTTGCTCCTTTAACAATTCCAGAGCCGGATCCCAGGCTCTGCTTAGCTGGTACTCTGTGTCACGGTTCATAAGATCGTCAGCCATCTTAATTTCTATCGATTCTCTTGTAACACTGTCCCAAAATCTGGGTGTTTGTGCTAGAATCTTGGTATCCTCATACTTCATGGCATGTTCTAGTTCTAGACAGTGTTCAGCAATGGCTGAATTAGTCACCTGTCTTAACCTAGTGTGCCTCTGATGTTCTTTGCACCTGATCTCCACAGTTCTTGTCATCTGGCCAATGTAGGACATGCCACATTGACAAGGTATATTGTAAATCCCTGGTTTTCGTAACCCCAGGTCGTCTTTGACACTCCCCAGCAGTCCCCAGATCTTGTTGGATGGACAGAAAACGCACTTGATATTGTGTTTACGGAGGATCCTACTGATTCTGCCAGAAATAGAGCCAGCATAGGGCAGATATGCCACCTTCTTTGCTTCACCTTGGTCTTCTTCAGGAACCTGTGGTATAGTGGCTGGTTGGAGTGTCCTCTCAATTTGTCTGTCCGTGTATCCATGCTTGGAGAAAACTGTTTTGAGATGGGGCCAGCTACAACACTACACAAACAGAAGAACCAGAGACATGGAGATGGAAAACGAGCCCCTGACGGACTGCCAGGCGCATCAGACCGAAGATGGAACACCCAGAAGTGGGACTGGTGGGCGCGGTACGCAGAGGGAACATCCAGAGCCGCAGCGGACGAAAAACGGAGCGGCAACGCTCCAACAGGTCGTGGTGAGCGGGCGCGGACCGCAGGGGGAACGCTTGGTACCCCAGACCGTAGATGAAACCCCCAGGAGCGGGGTTGGTGGGCGCGGACCGCAGAGGGAACACCTAGAACCGCAGCGGACGGAAAACGGAGCAGCAACGCTCCAGCAGGTCGCAGGGAATGGGCGCGGACCACAGAGGAAGCGCCTGCAGCCGTTGATGGAGGGGGAAGGCCATAGGCATAAATACTGGACCAGGTCCACTCGAGAGGTAGTCTCAGGTCGCACCTGATGAAGGCCACGAGCTAAGTGACCGAAATATCGTGCAAGTACGACGCTGATATCCGGCAGAACACCCGACAACCCAAGATGTCATTAGATCGCCGGGAAAGCCTGAAGAGTTACATCAAGATCAGATGCGTTCCGTAAAGAAAAATGTATATGTTTTTCCCTTATGCAAGATATCACTACACTTACAACGCTGATTAATTTACATCAAGCCACGCGGGATTAGCCGAGCGGTCTAGGGCGCTATAGTCATGGACTGTGCGGCTGGTCCCGGCGGAGGTTCGAGTCCTCCCTCGGGCATGGTTGTGTGTGTTTGTCCTTAGGATGATTTAGGTTAAGTAGTGTGTAAGCTTAGGCACTGATGATCTTAGCAGTCAAGTCCCATAAGATTTCACACGAAATTTACATCAAGTGCTACCATTAAACGCTTTCTATGGCGAAAAATATTTTGCAGGTCTGCTAACAACTTGGCGCATTTGCTAGTGCAGGAACCAAAACACTGGTATTATCTGAGCAGAATGATAGAGCAGTAGGTGGCGTGTAATAACATGATGCTACAACAGTCCCGGAGAAGCAACAATTATCAGAGAATTAAGCCCCGATATTGGCTTTTTAAACTTAACTAAACTCCACCCTAACAGGTCATGAAGGCCTAACGGTAGTGACCGTCCGGCGTGTCCTTCTCAGCACACAGTTGTCACTGGGTGCGGATATGGAGGGGCATGTGGTCAGCACACCGCTCTCCCGGCTGTATGTCAGTTTATAAGACGAGAGCCGCTACTCCTCAGTCAAATAGCTCCTCAGTTTGCCCGACAAGAGCTGACTGCATCCCGATTTGCAACAGCGCTCGACAGACCGGATGGTCGCTCATCTAAACCCGACAGCGCCTAACTGCGGTGACCTGACGGGAACCGGTGTTACCACTGCGGCAAGGCTGTTGGCCAGAGTGCTTTTTAGAATGCCTTGAAACAACTGATAAGAAAATAACACCCAAGTCATAGGAACGTCTCGCTTTCCATACACATGGTGTTGAAATAACAACGAATATAAAATTTGGGAGTGCTTAAAGAAGATGAAAAAAAAAACAACCTTTTAACATGACAATAGTATCATAGGTGCACCGCTTCCCGTTTGAGTCGATGAAAGTTTTGAGGCTAGTGATTTTTCAAATACAGTGTCTAAATTCCAATGTGATGAATATTGTTGGTGACCTATGGATTTCCTTTTCTAAGGGAGATGAAGCGTTTGGTGCAGAAGACGCGGATATACAATCCTAAACAGCTGAATGCTTATTTGGCTGAAACTAATGCCATTGCTCGTGAAACAACTGATTGTTTTGAACGTGTTACTTAATTATCACCACGCAAATGCAAGTTGAGGCACCGCTACATCGAGCTGGCATGTAAAATTCCGCTTCAAAAGTGGCTGGCTCTGAGCCCTATGGGACTCAACTGCTGAGGTCATTAGGCCCCTAGAACTTAGAACTAGTTGAACCTAACTAACCTAAGGACATCACAAACATCCATGCCCGAGGCAGGATTCGAACCTGCGACCGTAGCGGTCTTGCGGTTCCAAACTGCAGCGCCTTTAACCGCACGGCCACTTCGGCCGGCGCTTCAAAAGTAATTTTGTTCGTAATGAGAAACAAACTGACGCTTTCCGTCGTCGCATGAAGCTGGTGATGAGCACTATTTCCAGCTAGACATTGTAACAACGAAATTGCAGATATCTGCCGAAATACCAGAGAAAATGCGCCTGGCGACTCTCAGGCGGGGCGTCCTGTATACATGGAAACGATTCCGCGTAGCATGAATTCGACATATTCGTGGTAGATTTCTGCAGGTACTTAACATCAAATCTCTCTGCATAGGTCACACAAATCCCCAAAATTACTGGCTGGCGGTTTGTGGACGCAGAGTCGGTGCTCGATCTCGCCCGAGATATCTTCTATGGGGTTCAGACATCGCAAATGTAATGACCAAGAAATCAACGTGAGTTTACTATCGTACTTCTCAAAATACTGTAACACGTTTCTGGCCTTGTGACTACTGGTTTTCAAGGAATGTTAAGAAAGGCAGGAACATATTTTTGATCAGCAGGAGTGACAGAGTGCAAACTGCAGAGCATCTGAGTACTCAGAAACAAATATTCACTGATGAGAACGAAGGTGCGGAGAACAAACGGAAAAAATTCAAATATACCTTAGGCAAATATGTTCCGTGCAACGTCTTAAGGGATGGGTTCAAATGGTTCTGAGGACTATGGGACTTAACAGCTGAGGTCATCAGTCTCCTATAACTTAGAACTACTTAAACCTAACTAACCTAATGGCATCACACACATCCATGCCCGAGGGCGGATTGGAACCTGCGTCCGTAGCGGTCGCGCGATTCCAGACTGAAGCACCTAGAACCGCTCGGCCATTCCGCTTAAGGGATGGGAAACACCCACGTGGTTTAATAGCCGCGTTAAAAACTATTACGCAAACAAAGAGACAATCATCCAGGTTCAAGAGAAGTGAAAACCTAGCTGACAAACAGAAGCTGAACGAAGCGAAATGACTTTGAAAGTAAAATTTTGTCTGTCGATCTGGGTGAGGATTCTAAGAGTTTTCGATCTCATGTAAAATCAGTAAGCTGTTTAAAATCGTCTATTCATCCACTCAGTAACCGTACTGGCACGGAAACTGAAGGTATCAGAGAGAAGGACGAAATACTGAATTCGATTTACCGAAACTTTCACTGCGGGAGACGGTAACACGATCCCTACTTTCATTCATCACACTAATGTCGAAATGGCAGATACTGAGATAACTGATGCCAGAATAGGAAAGCAAATACATTCGCTTAGTAGTGGAAATACATCAGGACCAGGTAAAGTACATACAACATTCTACAAAGATTACGCCAAAGAACTTGCTCCCCTTCTACCAACAGCATGTCGTTGATCGCTGGAGCAGCGAAAGGTACCGAGCGACTGGAAAAAAAAGGTCGTTCCCGTTTCCAAGAAGTGTCGTAGGACATAGGCACATACTTATGCACTACATCGTTGACGTCAATCCGTTGTGGAATTATGGAACATCTTTTATACCCCAGAATTACGACGTTTGTGGACAGCGAAAATCTCTTCTGTAGAAAATAACGTGGATTCAATAAACAAAACTGTAGCGAAACTCAGCTCGCTCTGTTTATACGGGAGATCCATTGCGCTGCAGGCGACGGCGCTCAGGTTGATACCGTGTTCTTTCACTTGAGGAATGCATGTGACACTGTCCCGCACTGACGGTTAGTTAAAAAAGTACGAGGTTATCGAGTATCGGACCAGATTTTCCACTTGATTCATGACTTCCTTGCAAATAGAACTCATTACGTCTCCCTAAATTGAAAAAAGCGACAGATGTAAAGGCAAATGCCAGCCGCTGGTGGCCGAGCAGTTCTAGGCGCTTCAGTCTGGAAGCGCGCAACCGCTACGTTCGCAGGTTCGAATCCTGCCTCGGGCATGGATGTGTGTGATGTCCTTAGGCTAGTTAGGTTTAATTAGTTCTAAGTTCTAGGGGACTGATGACCTCAGAAGTTAAGTCCCATAGGAAATTAATTAACTTTATGTGACAGTTCTCACGAAAAGGAAGCGAACAAGCGACGGCTCTTAATTAAGGTCCTAAACGAAGAATAAAAAAAAATGAAAAAAGACGTAGATCCTCTGCAATGTCACTCATATTCTTTTAGCTTAAGATAGCCAGTACTGTACACAAAGCGCGTCCGTTTTAAATGCTGAATTTTCCGACAGCATGCGCCCTTTGTTAAGAAAATAAATAAATAAAGCTACAGTTAGAGAAATACAGAATTTATGACCAATGCCAGCTGTAAGTAATAACGAGTCGAAAAGTACGGCACATTGCCACAATAAATTACAAGCAAATGACGGATTGAGCTTTAAGTTTAAAATCGAACCGGTGGCCGATTGATTAGAAAAATTCAGAAATCGTTCATAAGCTATCAGCAGTGTGCAAACTTCTTTTAAAAAGAATACGGCACCATGGACCGATAAACATTTACCCAAAACCAGATTTTGATTTAAAATAAAACTCGCCCTAACGGCAATTTCAGTGTCATTTCAAGGTTCGAAATTTTTAACCAAGTGTTTTTGTTTCTATGCAAAGGAACAGTGAGAGAAAAGCCAATCTCCTGACCAAAGGTCAGCTATAGACTTTAAGTACCAGTATTTAAAAGGGTACGGCACTGTGGCCGGTTGAATTTCAATAGGGAGGCTAAGCTTTAAAGCTGCGGTCGCCACTGGATCCGATCGGTTAAATAGTAAGTTACTGCAAGCTCTAGTTGAAAGAAGTAATGTCTTTAGACACTGAGACACTAACGTATAGCCGGGCGGGATTAGCCGAGCGGTCTAAGTCGCTGCAGTCATGCACTGTGCGGCTGGTCCCGGCGGAGGTTCGAATCCTCCCTCGGGCATGGGTGTGTGTTTTTGTCCTTAGGATAATTGGTTATGTAATGTGTAAGCTTAAGGACTGGTGACCTTAGCAGTTAAATACCATAAGATTTCATACACATTTGAACATGTTTTGAACACTAACGTATACATATTTTAACGGAGTGGTAGCTCATGTTTTAAAGTAAATTCGATCTAGGGTCGACTAACTGAATCACAGCAGATCAGAAGCAAGTAAAACCTCCTGAAGACTCAAATCGTGCCACACTTAAATTACAAATAGAGCAACAGTTCTGATAGTCAAGTTAAATCAGCGCAGTTGCCATTTAGTAAAAAAGGCAGGCTCTGCTAACAGCCGCTTAAGGAAACAAGTGAATACTTCTAAAGTCCCAGTACAGTCCACAGTTGAAATTGTAAATAGAGCAACAGCTCCAATTTTTAGTTTAAATTGGCACTGTAGCCGTTTAGTTAAGGAAACCAAAGGTACGGCACAGTGGCCAATTATATTTCTAAAGGCAAGTTAAGCTCCCGAGGCTCTGCTAAGAACCGCTTATTGAAACAAATGAATACTTCCAAAAGCCTCAGTACATGCCACACTGCAATTGTAAATAGAGTAACGGTTCTAAGTTTTAGATTAAATCGTCGCGGTAGCCATTTAGTTACGGTAGCTATTATAATTCCATGAGCGCTGCTGAGAAAAGGCCGAAAGGTTTGCGTAGTTAACCATCACCTTTATCCAAGATCAAGTATTGAAGACAATAAGCGTGCAAATGTGATAAGGCCACACTCTTACAGACAGAATAAGAGAATTTCCGCTACGAGGAAAAACCAAGCGTCGCTTCCACGAAACCAATGGTTACGAGTAAACAATCTGAATCGGTCGGATACTTCGAAGGTCTCACGTTCGCATCCTTACGTGTTAGTCGCCGAGCCAGAAACAAGTTCCAGTAAAAACCAATAACTCATTCGCCGAGAGACAATCTTAAGCTCAGGCGCCCACGCACAGCAACATTCGCGCCCAGAAACCATGGAAAATTCCCTCCAACGCGCTTCAGGGTCACTTCTCCACTATCCGCCCGGACCTCAGTTTGCCTCCGTCCGAACGCCGGCGTTTCTCGCACTCCACTCCGTCTTCCTCTTCCTCCTCAACCCGGCAGCGCCCTCTACGAAACTCAAAGTGAAGACGACAACTCTGGATGACTAGACGGACAATTCAAACACGAACGAGCCGGCTCGGCTCGCGTCGTAAGATGTTTGGAGACGATGTGGTTATCCATAAGAACGCAGAAATGCCAAAAACAGTATCAATTTACAGAAGAACCTGAAGAGTATTGATGAATGGTGCAGGCTCTGCCAGTTGACCCTGAACGTCAATAGATGTAACGTACTGCGCATAATTAGAAAAATAAATCCATTGCTGTATACCCACACTATTGGTGACAAACTGCTGGAAACAGTACCTACCGTAAAATATCTAGGCCTAACTATCAAGTGGATAACAGCATAAAAGAGACAGATGCCACACTGGGATTCATAGAAAGAACGCTACAAATAATTCAGTACCTTCTTTTTACAGTACGGCTAATGTAACGGATTATGATAAACAGAAGTCCGAAATTCTAAACATAGCTTTCAAAAACTTGTTTACGGTAGAGGACTGCAGCACCATTCCCCCTTTCATTTATGGAACAAACGCAAGGACAGCTGACATAGTGTTTAGTGTTCAAATGGTTCAAATGGCTCTGAGCACTATGGGACTTAACTTCTGATGTCATCAGTCCCCTAAAAACTTAGAACTACTTAAACCTAACTAACCTAAGGACATCCCACGCATCCATGCCCGAGGCAGGATCCGAACCTGCGACCGTAGCCGTCGCGCGGTTCCAGACTGTAGCACCTAGAACCGCTCGGCCACCAGTGGCTGGCAGTGTTCAGTGTATCTGAGATTGTATAACAGTTAACATCCTTAGACGCCAGGAAGGCATCTGGCCCAAACGTTATCCCCGTAAGATTATATGTTGGCTATGCTACAAATATAGCACCATTCTTATCCATTATCTATCAGAGATCATTGGAACAGCGGAAAGTTCCACGGGACTTGAAGAAGGCCCGGGTCATAGCAATCTATAAAAATGGGACAATATCGGATGCACATAATTACCGACCAACTTCACTGCTTCAAATGGTTCAAATGGTTCAAATGGCTCTGAGCACTATGGGACTTAACATCTATGGTCATCAGTCCCCTAGAACTTAGAACTACTTAAACCTAACTAACCTAAGGACATCACACACATCCATGCCCGAGGCAGGATTCGAACCTGCGACCGTAGCAGTCGCGCGGCTCCGGACTGAGCGCATAGAACCGCTAGACCACCGCGGCCGGCAACTTCACTGCCATCGATTTGTTGTACAATCGTGGAACATATATTGTGTTCAGACATAACGAACTTCTAGACTCTGAGAAGCTCATCTGCAGAAACCAGCTCGGTTTTAGGAAACAGCGGTCATGCGAGACACAGCTGGTCGTCTTTGTGGATGATGTAAAACAGGCTCTAGATACCGGCTCTAAGGCTCATGCCATATTTCTCGACTTCCGAAAGGCGTTCGACTCAGTTCCGCACTGTCGTTTGCTCCAACAAGAGCACGCTTACGGTTTATACGATGACATATGCTGTTGGATAGGAAGTTTTCTAACAGACAGAGAGCAGTATGTCGTCCTGAATTGGGTGACTTCAAGAGAAACAAGCGTAACTTCAGGTGTGCCCCAGGACAGCGTAATAGGTCCTCTGCTTTTTACGATTGATATAAACGATCTAGTTGATGGTACTGACAGCGGTATAAGATTGTTTGAAGATGATGCTATAGTCTACAGGAAAGTAGTGTCACACGACAGCTGTGATCAAATCAATGAGGATTTGCAGAAAATAAATGCGTGGTGTAATGATTGGCAGTTATCTCTCAATTTTAGTAAGTGCAACCTACTGCGTATAAAAAGGCGAAAATCCCCATCAATGTACGAGTACAAAATAAGTGCCAAGTCTTTGGAAAGGGTAACATCCGTCAAGTATCTGAGTGTCTAACAGACAGAGAGCAGTATGTCGTCCTGAATTGGGTGACTTCAAGAGAAACAAGCGTAACTTCAGGTGTGCCCCAGGACAGCGTAATAGGTCCTCTGCTTTTTACGATCGATATAAACGATCTAGTTGATGGTACTGACAGTGGTATAAGATTGTTTGAAGATGATGCTATAGTCTACAGGAAAGTAGTGTCACACGACAGCTGTGATCAAATCAATGAGGATTTGCAGAAAATAAATGCGTGGTGTAATGATTGGCAGTTATCTCTCAATTTTAGTAAGTGCAACCTACTGCGTATAAAAAGGCGAAAATCCCCATTAATGTACGAGTACAAAATAAGTGCCAAGTCTTTGGAAAGGGTAACATCCGTCAAGTATCTGAGTGTGACTATTCAAAATGATCTCAAATGGAATCATCAGGTTACACAAGTAACGGGCAAGGAGAACTCTAGATTGCGGTTTATTGGTAGTATTATGAAGCGATGCAGTCTTTCAACAAAGGAAATTGCTTACAATACTTCAGTTCGTCCAGTATTAGAGTATTGTTCGTCTGTATGGGACACTTACCAGTTGGGTCTGATTCAAGATTGAGAAGGTCCAAACAACAGCGGCAAGATTCGTGATTGGTACATTTAGCCTTCGCGAGAGCGCTACAAATCTCATAAAAAGTTTGAAGTGGGACACACTTGCAGATAGACGACGCTCTAAACGGAAGGGGCTGCTCACTAAATTCCGATATCCGATCTTCGCCGAGGATGTAGGCGTATATTATTATATTTTTACCACCAACTTTCAAATCGCGCAGTGATCACCATTCAAAGATAGGAGAAATTAGAGCTCGTACTGAGGTGTTCAGACAGTCGCTTTTGCCTCGCGCGATCCGCGAGTGTAACAGTGGGAGGGATATGACTTTGGGGCGAATTGTGCCCTCCGCCACACACCGATTGGAGGGTAGCGGAGTATATATGTAGATGTAGATGTAGATTCTTAACGAAATGTAGCTCTTCAACGAAGGAAGTAGCTTTTAAGGCACTGGTTCGACCAGTTCTTGATTATTGTTCACCTGACTGGGATCCTACCAAGTAGGACTGATAGGAGAGATGGAGAAGATCGAAGAACACTGCGTTTCTTCGTGTGGCAGACGTTAAAAGAGATGTGTTGTGCATCACAGAAAGGTATACTATGGAAATTTCGACAGAACACTTTCCAGGAAGTGTCGGACAACATGTTACGTATTTCCACATATATCTCACGAAATGATCACGATGATACCTTAGTAAGTAAGAAAATTTGAGAAATTAGAGCTAATACAAAGACCTACCAACAATCATTTATCCCACGCGCTCTTCGCGAGAGAAGACAGGTAGGGGGAATCAGTTGGTGATGCCAGAAGGAGGCTCGGCCAAAAAACTGTTAGGCGGCGTGGGAAATACACTCCTGGAAATTGAAATAAGAACCCCGTGAATTCATTGTCCCAGGAAGGGGAAACTTTATTGATACATTCCTGGGGTCAGATACATCACATGATCACACTGACAGAACCACAGGCACATAGACACAGGCAACAGAGCATGCACAATGTCGGCACTAGTACAGTGTATATCCACCTTTCGCAGCAATGCAGGCTGCTATTCTCCCATGGAGACGATCGTAGAGATGCTGGATGTAGTCCTGTGGAACGGCTTGCCATGCCATTTCCACCTGGCGCCTCAGTTGGACCAGCGTTCGTGCTGGACGTGCAGACCGCGTGAGACGACGCTTCATCCAGTCCCAAACATGCTCAATGGGGGACAGATCCGGAGATCTTGCTGGCCAGGGTAGTTGACTGACACCTTCTAGAGCACGTTGGGTGGCACGGGATACATGCGGACGTGCATTGTCCTGTTGGAACAGCAAGTTCCCTTGCCAGTCTAGGAATGGTAGAACGATGGGTTCGATGACGGTTTGGATGTACCGTGCACTATTCAGTGTCCCCTCGACGATCACCAGTGGTGTACGGCCAGTGTAGGAGATCGCTCCCCACACCATGATGCCGGGTGTTGGCCCTGTGTGCCTCGGTCGTATGCAGTCCTGATTGTGGCGCTCACCTGCACGGCGCCAAACACGCATACGACCATCATTGGCACCAAGGCAGAAGCGACTCTCATCGCTGAAGACGACACGTCTCCATTCGTCCCTCCATTCACGCCTGTCCCGACACCACTGGAGGCGGGCTGCACGATGTTGGGGCGTGAGCGGAAGACGGCCTAACGGTGTGCGGGACCGTAGCCCAGCTTCATGAAGACGGTTGCGAATGGTCCTCGCCGATACCCCAGGAGCAACAGTGTCCCTAATTTGCTGGGAAGTGGCGGTGCGGTCCCCTACGGCACTGCGTAGGATCCTACGGTCTTGGCGTGCATCCGTGCGTCGCTGCGGTCCGGTCCCAGGTCGACGGGCACGTGCACCTTCCGCCGACCACTGGCGACAACATCGATGTACTGTGGAGACCTCACGCCCCACGTGTTGAGCAATTCGGCGGTACGTCCACCCGGCCTCCCGCATGCCCACTATACGCCCTCGCTCAAAGTCCGTCAACTGCACATACGGTTCACGTCCACGCTGTCGCGGCATGCTACCAGTGTTAAAGACTGCGATGGAGCTCCGTATGCCACGGCAAACTAGCTGACACTGACGGCGGCGGTGCACAAATGCTGCGCAGCTAGCGCCATTCGACGGCCAACACCGCGGTTCCTGGTGTGTCCGCTGTGCCGTGCGTGTGATCATTGCTTGTACAGCCCTCTCGCAGTGTCCGGAGCAAGTATGGTGGGTCTGACACACCGGTGTCAATGTGTTCTTTTTTCCATTTCCAGGAGTGTATGATGTAGATCTATATGATGGGATGCTGGTGGTCCATAATAGTGGTCACGTGGGCCAGAACTCTCATGGTGGTTCAATTTTTCTATATGTGCCATGCAAACTCAGGTGAATGTGCCCCATGCATAACAATGCATGCACCGGTGTGCATCAGTGGTGCAGTGCAGGTTTCGAGAAGTCTTTCGCCTGGAAGATGGCATATGCAGAAGCGACCATCGCCCTGGTTTAACAAGAAAGGTCATCATCCGACTAGGCAACACGTTTCCATTGGTCCACTGATCAATCTGGATGATCCATTACCCATTCAAATCATCACTGAAAATGTTGAGTCCCCAGAGAAATTACAAAGATCGTCTCGTGCAGAGGCCCAAGTTCAACAATATACATTGAATGGGGATGCCTCCGACCTCCACATTCTGTGACGAAGCGTGGACGCCAATTGAAGTACCAATTCGCAGTTTCAGTACCCTTCAACACTTTCCATAGACGCTTGCAACAATCGTACACGAAAAACGAAAAGCCTTGACATTTCAGAAATGTCCATTTTCATGTGCCAACCAAAACATTCTGCCCTTCGCCAAAATTGTTTGCTAGTGGATTTACTTACTTGTGACATATATCGTCAATAGACTGACCCCTTATACGTCTCTGCTGTGGTTCTATCTCTCGTCACTGTTCTGAGCCAGCAGCGCCTCCGTGTGTTATTAGTTCTCGCTGTAGGCAGTAGTCATAATGTTTTGGCTCATTATCGTACATGGTCTATGTATGCATAGAGAAGAGAGTGTGTGTATGTATAGGATCTGCTCCCAAACCTCTGGATCGATTTCAACCAAACTTGGGACAGAAACATCAGGCCGGATGAGAGTCAGCACTGTGAGGTTAATTAACTGCTTTCTGCTGTGGGAGCAAATATGAAGACAAAAACATGTTCTTCTCCAGTCCCTGATTTATAGAGTGCCCTGCATGACAGGCATCCGTCTGAGAACAGTATTGGCTTGCATGCTGCCCTAAATGAGAGGCGTGTTCTATTGTGGTAGTGTCAGCCTGCTTTATCGATCTGCTTTGCAAGGCAGCCACCGGCTCCCGTGAGATCACCGAAGTTAAGCGCTGTCGGGCGTGGTCGGCACTTGGATGGGTGACCATCTAGGCCCCCATGCGCTGTTGCCATTTTTCGGGGTGCACTCAGCCTCGTGATGCCAATTGAGGAGCTACTCCACCGATTAGTAGCGGCTTCGGTCAAGAATACCACCATAACGACCAGGAGAGCAGTGTGCTGTTCCCACGCCCCTTCTATCCGCATCCTCCCCTGAGGATAACACGGCGGTCGGATGGTCCCCGATAGGCCACTCGTGGCCTGAAGACGAAGTGCTTATTATTATAAGGTAGCCACTTCACCAGGGGCAATTAAATGATTTTCTAAATGGTGTTTTGTAACCTGTCCTGTATGACAGGCATTTTGTGGGAATAGTACTGGCCTGTTTTATTGATACGAATAGCAGGGGGCTACACCAGCCGTTGAATGGCTAGGGAAGGGTGAGATGGACAGAGGAGGGGAGGGGAGAAGGAAATAGACAGAGAGAGGTGAGCAGGAGATATTCGTGAGGCAGGTGGAAAGTGTAGAGGGGGTGGTGGGAAGGTGTAAGAGAGGAAATCAGAGATGGAAAGAGAGGAAGAAGGACATGGTCAGAGGCAGTTGGGAGGAAGATATGGACAGAGAGAGGGAACACAGAGAGGGGAAGGAGGAGGCGTGTTGAACAAATGTGTCGAATGTATATGTAGGCGAAGTCATGGCGAAAAGGCTAGTATTTCCATATATTTAGAAATATGGAGATACAAAACAAATACGACATCAGCGATATCACAGCCACCAGAAGTAAGCTGCTAATATCGATTGTTGTAAGGGTACTGACAGCGTAGCCCCTACAGGTTACAGAAATTCAATTCCAGCTGTGTTCCCATATTAGAACAGTGTTCGCTACCTGAGGAGTACAGTGTCACTAGGAAGACAACGATGTGTTGATGAGGTGATACCGTCAGAGCCCGCGAGCCAAAACTTACCGCAGTCGGCAGCAGCGCCTACAAGACGGCTCCATACATCAGCGGCTTGCGGGTTCACTAACTCTGGCATGGCGTCTGCGGCGACCCGCCAGACCACCCTCGGCTGCTTGCCTGCAGCCGCCACCGTGTCCTTACAACTCCTCGGAGGGAGCAAACAGCCGCGGCTGTTTCTCTTGCGGCTGCCGAGGAGGGGGCGGCGCCGCCTTCCCGAGACAAGGCTCTGCAAACACGGAGCCGGGGAAGCCGCACCCAGGCAAACGGCGGAAGCGATGTGGTCCGCAAACCGGGCCCTTCTCTCGCGGCACGGGCACCAGTCCTGTTTGACTACCATTTTAATTTTATTACTTATATTTACCAACGCTAGAAGGTTGAATTTATATCACTAAATTTCCTAATCGTCTAATTGATCACCCAGTGACTCGGTACCAGTTGCAGGTCGCCTATCTAAAGGGAACCGGGAACACAAAAAAATTAGAGTTTCTGTATTCCTTACAATTACTTACTGAAAATACTTTTTAATGCTTTCAAGGACTAATAAGTGAGGGATATACTCTTGTATCACAGGTTCAGCACAATAAGTACTGGCCGGCCGCGGTGGTCTAGCGGTTCTAGGCGCTCAGTCCGGAGCCGCGCGGCTGCTACGGTCGCAGGTTCGAATCCTGCCTCGGGCATGGATGTTTGTGATGTCCTTAGGTTAGTTAGGTTTAAGTAGTTCTAAGTTCTAGGGGACTGATGACCACAGATGTTAAGTCCCATAGTGTTCAGAGCCATTTTGAACAATAAGTACTGCAGTTCGAAACGGTATACACGTCTTGAGGCAGTGTAACTGAGGACGGACAAATTACCCAGAGTATTCTCCTCCAGTATCTGTGAATGAGAATGCATAGTGACTTGAAACAAACGCTATATATAATTTCAACACTTTTCGAAACGTTTTCTCGCGCAACCTCCCTCCACCCAGTCAAAACCCCCACTCCTCCACAAATTAAGGGAGTTAGTATTTTCACTCACTGCATTTCACTTTTCATGTAGTAAACCTTCTGCATCGCTAATGACGTTCTAACTTACGACTTCTTTAGTTTTTTTCAGCTGCTAAGTTAAATTCACGAAAAGTCTACAGAATGAAGTTTTGCGTGACCCAAAATTTGCTCTCTTGCAATAATAAGCCTGGCTATGTATTTTTGTGACTGTGAAAGTTTGGAAAATCTCCATAACGCCTATTTGATTCATACTGGGTAGTCATATTTCGTTAATTAAATGATATGCATATGCTAAGCAATTATTACAATTTGTAGTTATCTCGGCGAGATGGCCGTTATGGCGGCTAAGCAATATCGCCCAAGTTGCTTATTTCCGTTGATACAGTAAGACTCGCCACACTTGGACTTCGTAATCTGTCAATAAAATATTAACGAGATAAGTAGTACCAAATAAAAGAACATGAGACAGAGTTTGAAGGAAAATGAGTAATGATTAATAACTATAGGAAGCTACACTGATACGTATATCTTAAGAAATTACGGCGAGAAGGAAGTGACAAAAGAAACATGTCAGAGATAAGGGGGAGATTGCTTTACAAAGATAACGTAGTTACAGTGCTTATTCCCCCAAGTTCAAAACATTACGGATTCACAATAAGTCCACTATATTCGTCTTTAGGAAAATGTAATTTTGCTAAAACAAAAAGAAGATTCTATTATCTTGCTATATGTTGCAACGCAAATAATTGTAACTGACAGCGTTAAGCCATACCGATGACAGTATATGATAATAGGCCCAAAAACATTCCACTGCACATTGTTCTGAAACCGAGCTGCTTCTGAGATAACTGGGAGCGTATGGTTAGGAACCGTCACTGACTTCAGTATGAACGATTGTCCTAGCCAGAAAATGTACTTTAAGTACGTTTTCAGGAAGTCACCATGTCAATAAACTCGAATATCATCTGTTGTGTCTAGACAAGACAGCCTAGACACAATGAGAGGAAGCCGAAAGGCACGCGCTAAACTAAAGCAGGATGGCGTGAGGTCTGAAACAGGATACGTAATGAATGCTATAAAGAAAAGTATGTAGCTTCTGGAATACTTAACTTTAATCCATCCTTTTGGTACATCTGGAGATTGTGGCGATACAAGTGAGACTCTTTAGATACATGCAATGTTACTAATGGCGCCTTGCTAGGTCGTAGACATTGACTTAGCTGAAGGCTATTCTAACTATCTGCTCGGCAAAGGAGCGAGGCTTCGTCAGTGTAGTCGCTAGCTACGTCGTCCGTACAACTGGGGCGAGTGCTAGTCCGTATCTCGAGACCTGCCTTGTGGTGGCGCTCGGTCTGCGATCCCTGACAGTGGCGACACGCGGGTCCGACATGTACTAATGGACCGCGGCCGATTTAAAACTACCACCTAGCAAGTGTGGTGTCTGGCGGTGACACCACATCATCCACGGCCGACGTGAACAAGATTTAAAGTATTTCTTCAGTACATTATACAAATGTACTGCACACTTGCACCTGTTTCAGGGGAGGTTCTATCCGAGACCAATGAAAGAAAGGATTTTTTTTTTTTTTTTTTTTTACACAATCCAATTACTGGGTGTGGTGTGATGTAGTAAGGTTAGTTAGGTTTAAGTAGTTCTAAGTTCTAGGGGACTGATGACGATAGATGTAGAGTCCCATAGTGCTCAGAGCCATTTGAACCATTTTACACGATTCACCTCTGAAATACATAGTTTTAGGATTTCTTGATTATGAAATAATTTTAGAAGCTACAACGTGCTCAAGAGCGAGTTGAACAAATCAGATAGGGACTCAAAAGCGAACTTTACTTTTAAAGTAGTAACTACGACAAAAGCCCGTACTGAACTCGCTGGCGGCTCGTAGCCCCACACTAGCACATACCTTGCAAACAGCTCGATTCCGGACTCGTGTTTACTGCAACCTTTTTGCTTCTGTTGCCTATCGATTCACCGGTGTTGCTATTAATTAAGATTTGTTTTTCGAGTCATAAGTCTTCTGAATGTTATTATGCAGTCCGATAGGATTTCCTCACTTGTGCGAACTTCCTGTCTCAGAATAGCAACTGCAACCTTTGTCCTCAATTGTTTGTTGAATTACTCTAATGCCTGTCTTGGCCTAGAATTTTTATTCTCTATAGCTTCCTCCATTATGGTGCATGTTATTCCCTGGTATCTTAAGACATGTCCTTTCATTCTATTCCTTCGTTTGCAGGTGTTTCCCTTATTTTCCTTTCTTCGCCCATACTGTGGACCACCTCTTCAGTACTTGTCTTACCAGTCCACTTCATTTTCAACATTATTCCGTAGCACCACATGTAAAGCGCACCGGTTCTCTCACTGTCCAATATTCTCTCATCCAAATGTACCTTCTCAGAAATTTCATCGTCAAATTAACACCTATGTTTAATACTAGCGGAATTCTGTTAACGAGAAATGCCCCGTTTGTCTATCATTGTCAGCTTCTTTTATTCTCGTCGCTTCGTCCGTCATACGTTATTTTTCTTCTTGTATAGCATAATTCTTTATATTCGCCTTCCCAGTGACCGCCAATTTTCATGTTATGCTTGGCACCATTGTATTTTCTGCTGATTATCATTACTTTTATCTTTCTTCGTTTTACTCTCAAATTCTGTACTCATTGGAGAGTTCACTCCGTTAAAGAGACCCTGTAACTGTCGAAAAAATGGCTCTAAGCACTATGGGACCTAACATCTGACGTCATCAGTTCCCTAGACTTAGAACTACTTAAACATAACTAACCTAAGGACATCACACACATTCATGCCCGAGGCAGGATTTGATCCTGCGAGCGTAGCAGCCGCGCGGCGCCGGACTGAAGAGCCTAGAACCGCTCGGCCAGTCTACAGTGCTGTGCCGTGGTAATGCCTTCAGAGAAACTAATCGAAGTAGTTTACATTTTCCAGCTTTTTATAATAGAAGATGTATTTGAAATAACTCAAGCTCGACATTGCTCTACTTTGGTTATTTTTCAGCCAACGTACAAAGGGAGGGATTATCAGTGGACTGTGGTGAATGTCGGACGTTTCCTCTAAAAACGAAATAGTCGCGTTCTTTTCACGTACTCAATCTCTGTATTGTTGTCGAAGAGATATGAAGCACTAACTTTCCTCTCTTGGCGCAGTAGTGGAGAAATCGATAATTACAGAACAATACTGCCCATACTGTGCTATTCCGTATTTATTCTCCTTGTTGCCACCGTAGGCACTGAAAAGCGGTAACGGGGAGCCTTCTGACATAACTTTTAGATTGCCATTCAATGATCTCATAAATATGTGGCATGTATGAATTTAATTGAGTGATTTTTCAAAGTAGGCTCAAAATCAGATACAACAGATTAGAAAAGATATTTGTAGGACTGTGAATATTTGTAATCACATATCCACAGGAGCTGCAGAAAATGAATGGATGGACCGAAAATGAAATAAACTAGATAATAAAAGTGGCTTGAATACTTTTGATGAAATAAGTAGGGTTTTCCAAATCAAGACTGCGAAGTTTGTAATCTGTGTCCTGGTACTTTTGATTTCCGGTGGTTAGACATTGACTGTTAATGTGAAAACGAGTGGAAATTGAGGTAGCTGAGCGAGTGTTGGCATGATGCATGTTGGGATATAATAGGAGAGAAAAGGGATAATCAATTGTGTCAAGGAACAGAATAGTGTGATACCGTCTACTGAGCGATCTGACGTTGTTGTTAAGACCCTGGAGTCGCTTCGGAACGTCAGCAAGCACAAAATTTATTGCTGCCAAATACTCACGTAAAATACTTCCTTGGAATTATTCTTGGCCTAAGACTGTTGATGTTTACTGCATGTCTGTGCCTCCTAGCGGATAATAGTAGTCAGAGTTCAAGTAGTGACGTCGAGGTTTTCTGTTGTTATGCTGAATGGCTTAGAACTAATACCGCGGTGATTCCGTGTGAAAGACACGACGAGTTCCCTCAGTCTTCCGAATGCTAGATTATTCCTTGTCTCCCCAGCAGAGTACTTGTTCACACAAACAGTTTACCATCGATACAGTCGCGGGAGCTGACGTGACATTTCCGTGTTGCAGACTATGTGGAACGGACGACTCCGGTAACAAAGTCATCCCAGGTCTACAGAGATCGATTGTGAGAGAAGCCAACATGTTTTTCACCACTGTAAATCGAAGGTTAACGTTACTATTGCCGGCCGGAGTGGCCGTGCGGTTCTGGGCGCTACAGTCTGGAACCGAGCAACCGCTACGGTCGCAGGTTCGAATCCTGCCTCGGGTATGGATGTGTGTGATGTCCTTAGGTTAGTTAGGTTTAATTAGTTCTAAGTTCTAGGCGACTGATGACCTCCGAAGTTAAGTCGCATAGTGCTCAGAGCCATTTCAACCATTTTGAACGTTACTATTGCAGGGTGACGACAGGTTGCGAATAGATTACCCCTTTTCATAAACGCACGTCCTGCCATCCTGTTCACTTTTTTAGTTGGTATTCTTCAAATGTTCCTTTTCTAGACGCTTCTGCCAAGAAGCACTTCATTTTACATCTTACATGTGCTTTCCGGTAGTCGTATGTTTCTGCAGCGCTGTGACTGTAACGTTTCCGTCATTTTCCAGGTTTCCCACGCTCCATAAGACGCTTTCATACAACGCAGGGTTCCAGACACCAACGATTAGAAATATCTCTTCCAAAATAAAGACTTTGATTATTGATAGTAGGCTACTTTTGACACGAAACGCTATCTTTGCCCATGCTGAACATCTCGAAATGTCCTCGCTTTTTCCGTCTTGGGTTTTTTAGCTCCCAAGTTAATTCACTTCCTTCTCTTCTTTTGTTACCTGAACTCTGGTGTTAAATTTCTCTCAGTAATAATTTCTACTACTCCTCCATACATTTTACACGGCTTGATTGACTTTAAATCTATATTATGTGCTCAATTGACTGATCGTTCTATTCACCAGGTCCCGTAATTTTTCTTCTTTGTTTCACAGACGATAGAAATGTTTTCAGCTATTCCTTCCATTTCTATGATTTCACTCTGAATTTAAATCCAGCTTATTCACCTTCCATTTATTTCCCTCATTTCTTGTTCGATCTACAGGTTTGAATAGTAGAGAAGGAAGGCTACAGTCTTGCATTACACACTTTTTAATCTTATTACTTCTCTCTCGGCGTTTTATTCGTATAACTACCTTTTTATTCGTCATCTTCTTCTTTTCTTCATATAGTAGGTTGCACAGCATGTTCCTGAAACCATCTTATCTTCAACGTCCGGCGCTTCGTGGTCCAGTAAGGCGTTCAAGGCAGAGCACCTTTCTGCATTCTTTCTAAATGGTTACACCAGTAGACTTTTTTTAAAAATTTTGTAGCCCTGTCTTCGTTTCGTGTTTCGTATTTTATACATCAAAGAACAGTCTTTCACTGCCCTGAGAAATTTCATCTCAAATGAAATAATCTTCTTCCTGCCTTTTTTCGAGAATACCCACGTCCCACATCCATATAATACCTACGTTAACAATTCAGAATACTTTCCTTTCCGCTTTTGCATTTCAGATTTCTAGTTATTTTTCCAAGTATATATTTAAATGAACTTACTTTTGTTTCTTTCCGTTGATTACTTGATAACTGTATAGATTGTTTATTGCATATGTTTCGTTTTGCTTGTATCTCCTTTTCCGACACTTTCAAATATCTTGCACTACTTTCTTTTTCAGAACGCTAATCCTAGGTGAAACGTCCTATTAATGTTCCTTTTTGTGATTTTCGCTGACAGCATCCAGCATATATCAGAACTCTTCTTTGTTCTTTTAACATTCTTAAAGCCAAACTGATAATCTAACAGACTAACAGTTTTCTTTTCCATTCTTTTGTATACTATTCTGGTTAGCAACCAGAATGCGTGAGCTATGAGAATGGTTGTTCGACAATTCTCGTATTTGTTTGTGTTTGCTAACTTCGAGACTCATGGACGATACTCTTCCTAAATCCCGACTGCATTCCTTCAGTCTTATTGCATCTACACATTATATTGAGTAACATTTGCTTGCCACTTCCCCCCAATGATTTTAGGAATTCTGCACAAATGTTACGTATATGGTCTTTCTTGTTTGGCCGCTAGTCTTCCGAAATTATCTCAAACACTGATTGTAGTGTTGGAGCCCCAAATCTCCCTAATCGATATTCGCTTCACCTTCTATAGCATTATTAGTTCCCCCCCCCCCCCCCCCCTTCTTAAAGGTACTCAATGTATGCATTGCTCATCTGTGCTTTCCTCTGTGTTACATATATAATAAAATATTCATCCCGAACGCATTAACATACACTGTCATTGCTAGTACAGAAATTTTGTCGAACTGACTTGTAAATCATATGTATCAATTACGCTACCTTTGTTCAAAAATGGCTCTGAGCACTATGGGACTTAACAGCTATGGTCATCAGTCCCCTAGAACTTAGAACGACTTAAACCTAACTAACCTAAGGACATCACACAACACCCAATCATCACGAGGCAGAGAAAATTCCTGACCCCGACGCTACCTTTGTGAAGCGATATTTGTGTAAAATAGATTCAGTAACCGAGACAAATTTCAATAATTAAATATCGTCAACTTTTGTAGTTCTGTCGCCCTATATTACGGTATATTGATATTTTTAATTATGAACCGTCTAATTACAATTGAATTAAATGCATTTTTGTGACGTACGCGTTCCCCGTTTATTTTTTGCAAGGCATCGTCAGCGGCATGTTTCGTGGGTTTAGTATTTTTATTCCTTTGTTAACGCTACTCTTCTCCTTATAGTTGCCATTTGAAAACTTTTGTCCATTTCCTAGCGCTGTGAAGTCTGGAAACAAAAATTTTTCAAACAGAAATTATAAGAAGAAGAGTAGCGCTAACAAAGAAATAAAAACACAGCGTGTAGAACAACACGCACGAAAACTGCCGCTGAAGATGCCTTGCAAAAACTAAAGTTGGAACGTGTATGACACAAAAACTACGTTCCATTCAGTTTTCATTAGCCGGTCCAAATAAAGGATAATCAGTATCAAGTAATCGATACTGAAAGCTTAGTATTTTGATTGACTCTTGATTTCGACTTGTTTCCCTACGGTGATGTAGCCACAGACCTATTAACATTGTTCTGTTATTTAAGAAATGAAAGGCGGAAGTAATGATGATGCCATCTGGCGCAATGGATACAAAATGTTTCTACCAACGGACAAGCGGAATTAAACGCTTTCTGCACAAAACAAAACAGGCCATTACCATGTTGTCGCCGTTTTATTGTCCCAATGGGGTGGAATGGGTGGGGGGGAGGGGAGGGGGTTATGGCAGCTGTTGTGGTGACGAAACAGTGGATCCTGTAACATTTTTTTGTTCTGTCGGTCTGTGTGTAGATACCAAGCTTATACGCCCAATCCCAATATTTCACTGCCGGCCGAAGTGGCCGTGCGGTTAAAGGCGCTGCAGTCTGGAACCGCAAGACCGCTACGGTCGCAGGTTCGAATCCTGCCTCGGGCATGGATGTTTGTGATGTCCTTAGGTTAGTTAGGTTTAACTAGTTCTAAGTTCTAGGGGACTAACGACCTCAGCAGTTAAGTCCCATAGTGCTCAGAGCCATTTGAACCATTTGAACCAATATTTCACTCGCAGTATATCTCTTCAATTTGCAAAGTGGGTTCATCGAATTAACCTACAGTTTCGGTCTAGTATCTGGTAGAAATTGAATATAAGTTATGGGGAAAAAAATGAAACCTTTTAAGAATACTGATGGCATCGTAATTGTGTCCGAAGCGGTAAATTAGGTTGGTTGTAAGATGGACATTAATAAAAGTAATCAAAAGACAGGACAGGCTCAGGGAATTATATCAGTAAAAGTGACAGTAAAGGTAGTAGCTGACAGTAGCTACACGGTCCCTTCACGTTAATGTGACTACCGCCTATGTTGGAAGTGAGAGTGCAGTAACCATTCACAGATTGCAGCTGCCAGCACTAGCAGTGGATCGTATATAAGGCGTGTCAGGGAGACCTGGAAAACAATGCAGCTGTTGTCTTAATGCGGAAACGGAACGACGTTCAACAGGGCATGCTCAACGGTTATCAGGCCAAGGGTGGAAGCGTTCCCGAAACAGTTACATTTGTAAACTCTTTGCGTGGCGCCGTGGTTAAAATACGTAGTGCATGGTAAAATGGCTCGATCCAAAAGCGATGCCAAGGCAACAGTGTTGAACCATGGGCCATAGAAAATAAGGATGAACTATGGTTGCGGAGATGCTTATGGGTTAACCAGACGTGCAACTATCAAGCAGCTTACCCCCCAGATGAATGAAGGGGCTACCAACAATCTATCAGCGAACGTTGCTACGTGTGGCCCTCCGTAGCAGGTATTCGCGCGTCAGTACTACATATGGACGTCCGTTGAGTGGCGACAAGTGACCTTTTCAGATGAATCATGTTTTATGCTCCACCGGCGTGAAACATCTGAAAGCAAATATCTGGCAACAATTGTCGGAAGGGTCCAGATGGTTCAAACGACTCCAAGCACTATGGGACTTAACTACTGAGGTCATCAGTCCCCTACACTTAGAACTACTTAAACCTAACTAACCTAAGGACATCACACACATCCATGCCAGAGACAAGATTCGAACCTGCGACCGTGGTAGCAGCACGGTTCTGGACTGAAGCGCGTAGAACCGCTCGGTCACAGCGGCCGGCTGGAAGGGCCAAGCCCTGGATGATCTCATTCTGGAAGGCACAACGGATCAGCACAAGTATGCACCATCCCTTGCGGACCATGTCCACCCGTACATGCAGCTTGTTTTTCCTCGGCTTGATGGTATATTCCAGCAGAGCAATGCAACTTCTCACACAGCTCGCTGTTTACGTGCATGATTCGAAGAATAGCAAGATAAGTTTGTCATACCCTCCTGGCCACCAAATCGAGAATCTGTGGGACCACATCTATCGGGATAATTGTGCCCTCAATCGAGAAACCAGTGCATCTGGCCACGACACTGAAGTAGACAAGGCTCGGCAACCCTATTTGTAACTTACAAAACCGCAATAACTTCCTTCCCGCACGTCTCGCAGCGGTCCACCCTGCAAAGGATCGTTTTTAAACTTTTTCAGCGGTTGTCAGAGAAATGTGTCTGTTTCTTTCAACTTCTCCGTATATTTCATGACATCTAACTGACATTTGAGACAGTATAAATGGATAATGTGTCGGAGTGTGAACTGGTAGCAGTACAACAGACGATGAGAGCCTAGATGGTGTGAATGCATTTGTACGTAAAAGATGAGTGTATTGTAACTCTCTACATTTTATACATAAACTCACGGAGTAATAATCAATGCCACTGTTTGTCAGATCAGCTCGCCGAACGCCATGCTGCGAGGTGTTTTACTGGCAACGACGACTGGTGATGGCTGTAATCCAGAAACCGAGAGTGCCAATAAAGTTGTAGCTTTAAGATTCGTATCTTTCCCTTCGATGGACATACGACGTAACGCTGGCAGTGACCATTGCTACCTTAAGCTTAGCAGCTCCACTGCAAATGTGGGTGGCAAGGTCACGGGACCGATGGTCCGACAAGTCACCCGCCTGCAAATGTATGGAGATGACGATACAGCCGTCACAGAGCAGGTGGAATTCATTCTATTTCGGGCAGCCACCCCAAGCAGACCATCGCCGGCTAAACTAAACCACTGTTTTGTCATCGCCACGTATCCTGTGAGAGACGCTGGACTTCCGGAACTTGGTCAGTTTCTTCTGCTTCGTTTGTTTTCTACTTGATTTTCATTTTCACAGAAGCAAAGGTCCGGAGACATAAATTGTACTAATGTTCCATGACCAGTAAATACTGTAGGTATAAGACTGTTAATTTACTGTCGCAATTTACAGCAATAAGCATCTGCGCGTGGAGGCCCATTAGCTTTGTTACACACAAATCAACAACAACGATACATGAAGTTGCACGTCAGTGGTTATAAAATACGTCAATTTTTTTAGATACAAAGTTTGTCATACAGTTTACTACATCTTGTCAAATTTCTCAGACTAAATCATACAAACATGAATAATGACAATAAGTTTAAACTGTAGTTACAACTTCAGATTCAATTGTAAATAAATCTTGTGTTATTCTTATATATCAGTCCCAATGATGAAAAAATAAGAATAACATCGGTTTTTAGGTTCCTAATCTTGAGTTTTTCGATCGTGTCATTAACTTAAGGTAAGTATAGTATTCTACTATATGAGAGAGAGAGAGAGAGAGAGAGAGAGAGAGAGAGAGAGAGAGAGGAGATAGATAGATAGGTAGGTAGATAGACAGAGAGACAGGATGCATTGCACTATTCCATTACAATACCAGTGGTGTGGATGTGGCAGTGGTGACCGCAATTTGCTTGTTGCTGATGAGCGTGGTGAATTATTTTGCAAGTTTGTGCATCTCAATCAGCGAACAGTGGACTGCAGACTGTAGTGGGTCTGAACTCACACCATCTAGCGCTCTGCCTGTCGTGGTTAGGACTTCTCTGGTTTGGTTCCAGGTACACTATTCTGGTTTATTCTTCTGTGTCAGTTTTGATACTGTGCATGAATGATTCACTTCCTACCTGATAACAACGTATATCGACATGTTCGCTAGCGATTCTGTATTTCTTTAGTCTATGGTTTATTGGATGATACAAGTCTGACTAAAAATTCTGGGTGCACTAATTCTAATTTACTGAAACATGTGAGGTGACTATACCCCCTAAATAATGGCTACTATTGTATCATAAACTAGTACAACTACCTAAGGGTTAGACCTTGTTCATCACATTTCATCAGTTTTTCGTACTACTTTCGTACATTTCATAGTGCTGAGATTCCGTGTTAGACCACCAAGCCTAATAAGTTCCAAATCTGAGCCTGACTGGAATGTCATCAGTAACATTTATACAATTGTTGGGATAAGAGAGGGTAAAAATAGGGCATTTTCTGTCACGCTGTTAAAAAGTTAGGTTTGCAGGGGTAGTTGCGTAAGATGTCGCACATAATAATTCAAGAGATCGAAACGAAGTTTCCGTCAAGAGATAGTCTGCGATGGAATACGTAACTTTGTCGTATGGTTAATACCAAAAACTCATGTTACCAACTTGATTTTGGAAAACATACTCTTTTAGATGATACTGTACCTCCAACTGTCATATACACTCTCAGAGCCGTAAAAAATCCTCCTCAAGTGAATTAATGGGGAGAAAAATAATTTTTAACTACGATAAGAAAGCTTTTCCAAATACTTCACTTTTTGTCATGGCGAAAAAATTACGGCGCTGAAACTTAGAGTACTATTTCAACCGCCAAAAATCCTACAGCAGATTTTTGGGTCCTGATATTCTTATCTGTTCCATAAAATGATTTGAGATCCTGCGTTTATTATCCGTGCCGTAAAATCATTCGGGGGTCCTGTGATACTTATCCGTTCCGCAAAATGAAAGAAGCCATTCTTATTCAACACTATGACTTGAACGAAGAAATGTAGACTTCTTTGTGCATTTATTTACGAAAATATAGGGTGGAGTTCCTCCTTGACGACTTGGTGAATCTTGTTTCCCGCTGAAAAATGTGTGTTGGCAGAATACATCGAAAACTGAAATTTTTATCACTAGACAGCAATCTCAACATTTTGTGTGTAGCTTAACGAATCTCACCATTGTGTCAATTGTACTGACCATCCACACATTGCCTCCACTCATCACCCATTAAAACTGTTCGCACATATATTGAGTAACCTATAACACGTACAGAAGTGTAATAATAGTTGTACAGCATCCTGTATACTCAATAATATGCTCTAAAGTACTTTTGGGTTGTCTTTCGTTGCCTGGTTGCGGTAAATGCTTCATAGGAAGTACTGTATCTCGACGACGCCAGCGGTGCCCTATCACGAAGTTGCGATCTGTAAGGAGGGTTATATGGTCCTCTTCATGTATATTATTTACCACATGGCGAAACCGCAGCGTCTTGGATCGTACCACACCTGTAGTGGCCCGCGTGTGGAGAACCTGCTGCCCCACGGAATGGGACGACTCGGAAAGTCTGTAGTGTTCCATGATATGCAACTGTAGGTTAGGATGAGGGCCACGCCATCCGGTAGGTAGTGGTGGAGCAGGGAGCTCTGATTGTAGCTCTGCTGACTCAGTGCGGCTCTGCTGCAGGTCTGCAGACGCATGCCGTTGAAATTAGATACCATTTCGTGCATCGTACACTGCTGCATATTAATTGTGTGTTCGGAAATTTCGATGTACCTGTATGGAGACGACGGATAGTATGTTATACTTACAAATCCGTGGAGAAACATGGTAAGTACCACATAATTTGCAAACACACTAAAGTTGTCATCACACGAGATGTGAAAGTGTATGTGGATCTACAAGTGAACGAAATTGTCGATTCAACGTGGTTGGCGGCCGGTCAGATAACATCTCACAGGCTGGAGTCATCATCACGATCTACGACCGAGGCGACTTCCGGCAACAGTTGTCAGATGTATATGGGCCAGCAACTACACGTAAAGGGTGTTTTAAAACACTTCACCCGTTTTCTCACGACTATTCCAAATTTTACCAGGTTACTGAAATTTTTTTTTTATTATGAGGTTTAAGAATTTTTCTGTTTCGTGCTTACATTAAATGAGAAAAGAATTTTGTGGGTACATTAAATGTGAATGCATTTGTGCACGGAGATTATAAATGGGAACCAATTTTGTTCCGAGGTTACACTAAATTAGAATCACATTCATTATTCATATTTTAAAAACATTTAAGTATTTCGTGTGGGGAGGTTACACTTGGCGACATCCGGCCAGGATCGTATTTCTTTGTGAATCTCTGAGAAGTAGTCATATATCTGCTCCTATTTACTTAAACGTAGTTTGCATCTGGCGCAACGCATTTACTAATTTGTCACTTTTTCTTTCACAGATTATCGGCAATTTATTGCTCTTTGTTGTAATTGTGTTTGTTCCATTTTTTTTTTTTTTTTTTTTTTTTTTTTGCTTTGTCTTTATTTCATTTTGTGTTTAATTTTGATTAGTGAAAATGCCGCGAAAAACTGTTAACAGTACATCGCGATGTGTAATGAGTGATATAGCCGACTCCAATAATTTGACCGATAATACTTGCGACACTCAGTGTAATAATGATAATCCTACATTTACAGACAATCAGTGCTTACCGATCACTAATATTGATTTTGATCCTAATGATGAGCAAAGAAATGCAATTATGTCCAGAGTAAATGTAACAATTGATGACGCGGCGTGTTCCGATACAATGAACGCTGCCCAGTTTGACACACCCGGTTTGCAAAATTTACGTAACGAACAGATAAATTTTTCTAACGAAAATGAACAATGTAGTCAAAATACGTCAGATTTATTTGATTCCGGCGTAGTGACCAACAGTGCACATCCGATTGGCAAACCTTTTTGAGAATTACATAATGACCAAATGGTTACACAAAACGTGACAACTACAGGTACGCCATCAAACAGTACAGAGAATACAGTAGGTAATATTGGCTTGGATCAAATTATGGCAGTATTGCTACAACAGAATGAAAGACAAGACAACAATCACAAACAACTTATTAATGAAATTAATGAAAAACTAGACAACAATTCCTAACAGCTTAGTGAACAGATTACAGCCGTTGCCGCGCAATGTCATGATACTAAAGAACAATTACGCGAGGAAATTGAGGCTTGTGCAAGGAGCAGTAGTGAAGAAATTAGATCTGTTGCTCAAGAATTAAGGAATACCCAAGCAGCTACAACGAAATTACTTAAAGATGAAATTAGTGCAGTCTCTAAACAATGCTCTGAAAACGCAACATAGTTACGCGACGAGTTTAAATTAATGCCAGCAGAACTTTCACGCACACTGGACGCGAAAGTAGATGAGAAATTTGACCAACAGAACAGCCAAATTCACGAACGTTTTAATCACCACCTACAAAACAGTGAAACGCGTTACCGTAAATTTATACAGGAACAGAATAAAGTAAAGCGACAAGTCATGGAAACAATTACTGCACAGAGACAGGAAGATAAGCGTAAATTGTTTACGAAAGCAAAAACATACATAGACAACAATATTGCTACAGTATCGGACGAAATCAAACAGTTGAACACCCAACTGCATGATGAAATCTCCGATCTTAAAACAAAAACAGACACACACACATTAGACTTTCAGACAATGACCAACAGACTTGAAAAGTTGGAATTAATACAGGATCCCAATGTCATCAAAGCAGACGTTAAAAAATTGAACCAAACCACACGTAAAATACAAAAACAAATTAACGCTTGTGATAATCAAAACGATGATCAAGTAAAATCACTGACTGAAAAGTATGATGAATTGGCCAGTTGTGTTGATGTTATCGAAAATATTAATGACACCAAATCACACGATACGTCACCAGTTTCGTTTAATCAAACACCCGAATTCCAAAATTTACAGCAGACGATCAGTGAGATAGGTTCGTCCAATAATACATTACGTAGAAAATTGTCAACTTTACAGCAAGAAGTGACAGAGATGAAAAAGTTTCAGTCACTAACACGTCACAGCATGCGCCACATTCCGAACATTTCTCACACTCACACAGCCTGCATAATGTAGGTAAATTACAGAGAGTACGTGAGTTAGATTCCGAACAGTCACAGACAAATAGAGTCTCTTACAATCCTGAACCTGTTCAAACATTCCGAGACGATAATTTTGATTACAAGCATTTTCTATCTGTGAGAAAATTTAAAGTATTTAAAAATGACAGAACACAGATTCACCCCTTGGATTGGATACAACAATTTAGCTTTGCTTTTCCACTGACTTGGACCGTAACACAAAAACTTGAATTTATTTGCAGTTTTTTGGAAGGCGAACCGGCAACTCGTATGAGACCGATCGCGAGACAATGCTATTCGGTAGAAGAACTTCAGAATGCTTTTCTGTCAGCGTATTGGTCGAAGACGACACAGCGCGGAATCAAGGATCAGTTAATTAGTTTACCGAATTATGAGAACTCAAATTTTTCCACTGTCACACAATTTTTTGAACACATGGCCCAACAAAACCAGTACTTAAGTGAGCCATACAGTGAATCTGCACTTATTCAATTATGTATTTCTAAATTACCACGATAATTAAGAGTATCACTTTTAACGGGTCAGCAGAAAGAAAATATTTCGGCATTCAGAGATCTGTTACAGCTTTTGGAAGTGCAGCAATCAGATTATTCCTTCATAAACAAAAATTTTTCACATAATAACCAAGGTCAACAAGGATACAGCAGTTACGATCAGTCACGCTATTTCAATAGCAAAGCTAATAGACGGTTCAGGAACGACAACCACCAGAACTTTAATAACAGGCAAAATTTTAACTATCAGTAACGTCAAAATTATCAGCAACAGGAACCACATTTTGGTAACAATAGACGTTTTTCACCGCAACAGCATCAAAGCCAGCCGGTTAGCATACCTAACCAACAATGTAATGTACAAGGTCAACCAAGCTTTAATGTTTCGCCGCCTACGCGTATAGCGTCGGCTCCACCAAATAGTAACGCACCACAACAAGGAAACCAGTACGTACAGAAAACACACAAATTCCTATCGCAACGCGCCGTATAGCAATGACTATCATGACAGACGTAAAAATAATGAGCACAATTTTCAGCGTACGTTTAATAACAGTCGGTCTTATCAGCAGCAAAATCATCCGCAACAACATATTATCATGAATGAACCAGACAGTAGATATCATCCCGAACGTAATACGTCAGGAAGAAATAACAGAACAGTACAAATAGTGGAAATGCCACAGCATCCTCCCGCAAATGATAGCACGTCGGAAAGAATTTGACTACATACAGTACAGGTTGCATCTTCCAGCAACACAAGCACTACTTTTGACACAGAGAATCTTGTTCACGAAAACGTTATTACTTTTGACGACATCCGAGACACTCTTTTGCAGGAAAGACCAGTTACTCAAAAAACCATTTCCCACCCTGTCATTGAAGTAAAGATTGGATCATCCAAATTTTCAGCAGTAATCGATTCTGGATCACCTATGTCAGTTATAAATGAGGAAACTTTCAACGAATGTAACAAAGAGAATACCTATCCTACATTACCATTAGGCAAAATTAAAGTAAAAGGAGCAGTATCCGGGAAAGGAGTAGATGTAAAGTTACAGACACACTTATCATTTTGTATTGCAGGTCATACATTTCACTCAAATTTTTGGATTGTTCCCTTACTGACAACAGACGTTATTTTAGGCACGAATTTTCTGATACAACACGACGGAATTATTGACTTTCAAAACTCCTATTTAATGTTAAAGGATGAAAATGTACAACTGGCTTTAGAATTTCATCCCTCTTTATCTGCAGAAGAACAAACAATTAATCGTACAGAGGTCATTTCCGCATCACGTAACATAGACTGTCATTCCACATTGTTCACAGATACGTACGTACACAACCATAATACTCCAGACGAAGCCGACAATGACGTTATGCAAATGATTTCTGATAAAGTTAAACAGAGCAGTGCAAATACAGACGACGAACGCACGCAACTACGCAAAATTATTTTACAGCAAGCTCCAGTTTTTGACAACGTTCCTGGTACTATGTCCGGTTTTATGTATGAATTTCAAGTTAAACAGCACGACACATTTAAAGCCAAACATTATCCCATTCCGTATATTCACAGAGAACAAGTTAAGAAAGAATTGCAAGCTATGCTTGACCAAGGAATTATTGAACCGGCAGTTAGTCCGTGCATAAACCCGCTCCATATTGTTAAGAAAAAGGATGGTCCACTTCGCCTCGTATTTGATTCGCGTCACTTCAACGACATTATTATTAATGAAACAGATCGCCCACAGACACTAGAAGACCTTCTACAGAAATTTCATGGTACTGCTATTTATTCCAAATTAGATTTGAAATCGGGATTTTGGCAAATTCAACTCCATCCAAACTGCAGAACGTACATGGCTTTTCTCTGTTTTGGTGACTGTTATCAAAAAAATTGTTCAAATGGCTCTGAGCTCTATGGGACTTAACATCTGCGGTCATCAGTCCCCTAGAACTTAAAACTACTTAAACCTAACTAACCTAAGGACACCGCACACATCCATGCCCGAGGCAGGATTCGAACCTGCGACCGTAGCAGTCTCGCGGTTCCGGACTGCGCGCCTAGAACCGCTAGACCACCGCGGCCGGCGACTGTTATCAATTTTGTAAATTACCGTTCGGTTTAACTATTTCTTCAGCAGCATTTATTCGCGGTTTGAATACTATACTTCCTACAGAACTTAAAGACAGAATCACAACGTACGTAGACGACATTCTTATTGCAGAAGCTAACTGGTCTGAACACAATCTTATTCTTGAACAACTGTTGCAAACTTTTCGTGCACAAGGACTCACAGTTAATCTCAGTAAATCGCACTTTGGCAAAACTTCTATAAAATTTCTTGGACATGTAATTTCAGCAGAAGGCATTGCGCCTGACCCGAAAAAACTTCAAGCTTTACGTGACATTACTGTTCCTACGACGAAGAAACAACTACGCAGCTTTTTGGGTTTAATTAACTCTTTTCGTAAATTTATTCATTACTCTGCTTTAGACACCCCTAGATTATGTCAATTGACGGGTAAAAACACTATTTTGTCCTGGGATAGCGAAGCACATTCTGAATTTATGAACCTGAAACAAGCTTTGTTGAATGCACCACTTTTATCACATCCAGATCTTACTAGAAATTTTTCCATTGCCACCGACAGCTCTAACACCGCTTTAGGCGTACACATTTTTCAGGAAATTGAAGAAGATGGTACTACAGTAATTAAAGACATCGCCTTTGCAAGTCGCATTCTGTCACCTGCTGAACGCAATTATTCTGTTACAGAACTTGAAACATTATGTGTTGTATGGGCATTTATGAGATTTCGGTATTTTCTTTATGAAAGACACACTACCGTTTACACAGATCATAGAGCTATACAGTTTTTACTTTCCGCTAAATTTACACACGATAGATTAAGCAGATGGAAACTTTATTTACAGGAATTTAATTTTACAATTGTTCACATTGCCGGCACACAAAATATTGTAGCAGACGCACTATCCCGTTCTCTCAGCAACAATCAGCAAGACATCGCAACCAACTTCTGCAAAGCAAGTTTCAGCGTCATGTACATTCAACAAGTTGCATTTGAAAATTTCATTTCGTCGTTATTACAAGACATAGCACAAGAGCAGAGTAAAGACAACGTACGGAAAGAAATTAAACACCTTTGGCAAGATAGGAATAATGTTACCATTAGAAACCATTACATTGTACGGAATAATATTCTGTTTCGCCGCTCTCATCCTGACAGCAACAATTGGTTATTGTGTATTCCTGACTTGCTTTTTAACAAATTAATTTGGTATACTCATTTAAGTTACGCACATTACGGAGCCAGAAAATGTTTTCTTATACTGAGACAGAACTGTTATTTTACCGACATGGAGAAACGTACTCGACGAGTTTTAGCGTCATGTAAAATCTGCCAGAAAGCTAAGTCAGATACAACTTCACATATTCCTCCGTTACATCCCATTGTACCTGTTAAATTGAGACACATGGCTGCTGTAGATATTTTTGGTCCGATTCCCAGAACTAATAGAGGATTTTGCTACATCTTTGTCGCTGTTGAACTCACTTCAAAATTTGTTACCTTCACTCCGTTACGCAAAGCTACTGCTAAAACTGTTTCGAAAGCATTTGTAAAACATTTTATATTCCATGTAGGGCATGTATTGAAAGTAATTTCCGACAATGGCTCACAGTTTCAAAAAAAATGGTTCAAATGGCTCTGAGCACTATGGGACTTAACTACTGTGGTCATCAGTCCCCTAGAACTTAGAACTACTTAAACCTAATTAACCTAAGGACATCACACACATCCATGCCCGAGGCAGGATTCGAACCTGCGACCGTAGCAGTCGCGAGGTTCCGGACTGCGCGCCTAGAGCTCACAGTTTCGATCTGCTATATGGACACATATGTTACGAACAAGAAACATTTCTCCGATCTATATATCCAAGTATCACGCTTCTTCGAACCCTTGTGAACGACTAATGAAAGAAATTGGTAAACTATGTAGAATATACTGCCATAAAAAACAAACTGATTGGGACACACACATACTCTCATTCCAGGATGTAATTAATTCCGTACCAAATGAATCTACTATGCTATCTCCGACCGTTGTACTGAAAAATGTTGAACCACCTAACAAAATAAAGAATTAGTAACCTTTCCTACATCTCGTCGACTACGACACCATGAAATAATTGACATTGCGCTGAACAACATCAAACGTGCCGCAGAGCGCCGGAGAAGACAGCAAAAACAGGTTCGTACACCCCGTGACTTTCACATTGGACAGAAGATTTTAGTACGCACACATTATTTATCCAACAGAGGAAAGAATAGGTGTAGTAAATTTGAGCTTCTATACGCAGGTCCATATCGAATTCGCAGCATTCTTCACCCCAATGTAGTACACGTCGAAACTTTGAGAACCAGAAAAAGTAAAGGCGATCACCAAGTCTCCAATATTAAACCATTTATTAAATGAATATACTTTATGATTTATCACACTGTAATGCCATTTCCTGATTTTTATACGACCAATGATGCAATTATATTTATGTGACTACTTACTGATGATTATCGTATTTTTTTTCTTGGCAAGTGCCCGGCTAGGTAAGGTTAGCAGGTCGCTTTTCCTGTCGTTACACATCAGACAGTGCACAGTTTCCACTCTTCATGTATGTATGATTGTTTTCCTGTTTTGTTTGTATGCACTATGAAATCTTTAAGATATAACAAACACCAGTTGACTTTGACATTTTGCCTTACGATATCTCAACATCGTGACTATTTTACACTTTTTTTTGCTACTACATTATGATTTTCTGTGTACATTTTGCACCTGAACACTGTCTATGTTTTTGACATATTCGTTTTCTGTCATGCTATGCTGTATGCTCAATTATATCACTAGAAACCAGTTTTTATTTAATGGGTACATGATTTAAATGCAAGACATTAATCATTGTCCATCATTTTCAGAAAGCAATAACGTGTAAAAGAAATAAATTAAACAAACCACAGTGGATTACTATGAAATGGGAATTTCACCTTCGGAATGAACTAAAGAAGATGCAATACCTCGTCACGAAGAGTAAATGGATCAGAATTAACGAGCATTAACAAGAATATACTATACACATCGTATGATAGCGGTCTTATCTAATTTTTTTTTTCAGAATACGAGGCGATTGATGCAGGCTGTCAGACAGAACTACACATCTTAGTTTTAGTGATGAAATATGCTAGAAATAAGGAACTCTATACTATGAATAGTTGTATGAAGTAAATGATAATATGAATAATGAATAATGAAGTGTCTTTTTGCAGATGATAATGAATGGTGATGAATAGTGATGAAGAATATGGTAATATGAATAATGAAGATTTTCTTTACAGGTGATGATGATAATGAAGTTATGGTGATATGAATAATGAAGTTTTGTTTACAGGTGTTGATAGTGATAAACTTTATATGGCCACTAAACGCACCACTTTTAAGTTTTTCTTTGCAGATGAGAATAACGATGAAGCTTATATATTTACTGTTAATTAAGAAATGCTATGTAGTTATTTAAGTATTTGTTGCAGTTCGTTTTGACAGTATGTCTTACGTCGCATGGTATGATGACTAAAGGTTTTGGAAAGGACAGCTAGAGAACATATATATTTAATACACATTTCATTACCTGTTAATTCGAAGTTCACTACTTTTCTACATAATATGCGTTTCTTCTTTCAGCTTAATAGTCCATTTTGTATTTTTTTTTTCGGGAGAAGCTATTTATGAAATTAATGTGCTATAATCAGTTGGTCATTAAACCTGTTCTGGTACTTGCACTTTTTTACCCATTTGTGTGTGTCAGTCATGAATGTGATCACATATACTTTATTTGTTTCATAACCTTGCTACAACTGTCTCATGACGAATGACGTTACCTATCCTCATTTGCAGCAATAAGTCAAGAGTAAATATTGTTATGCCCCAGCAATTAATTATCGATCCCAACGCAATGCATTGCTAGTATAAAAAAAAGTATTAACAGTCCCAAATAATGCTACCAGTTTAAGAGAGTTCTTAGTAATACTGAATGATGTTTTTCTAATCACGGACCTTGAGTAATAGTTACAGTGTGTTACATTTTAAATATGTCGTATGTCACTTGAATGATGAAAATGTTTTGTAATATTTAATACTTACTATATGTTTAGTAACTGACCAATGAATGGCACTGTTTCTTATTTTAATTTTGTATTATGTCACCTACGTGCTATTATATATGAATACCAGTAGCTTGATGCTACACTCATTAGCTCCTGTTTTGAAGGATGACTTCTGATGTTTTGTAACTGGCTAATGAGTGCCAGTGATTACTATAACTAGCTGAATTATGTAAATAGTATGCCATTAATTAACTCTTGTTGAATGATCACTTTTGAATAATGCATAAAATGGTTTGTAACTGGGCAATGAGTGCCAATGTTCACTATAACCAGATGACTTATGAACATTATTCTGTAATACTTCATACGTAGTACAGAAATGTTCAGTAACTAGGCGATGAGTGCCACCAGTTACTCAAATCAGTTGATAGACTAGTGTAATTCTCAATGATGACTGGCATAAGACTTAATGTCCTTCACCTCCTGACCTAATTACCAGGAATTACTGCAATATCCGTTTGTCCTGTCTATCCTCATGATCATGGAGCACTATATTTGGTTTTTGCACTAATTCTACGTTGGTGTACCTTACAAGAACGTGGTGTTGACACGACATGCTGTCCACCACCTTGAGCGATGGAGATGTTATTATGGTCCCACTGTTTGGTGTACCTAATGTACTACCAAAATGATAACATTGAATATTAATATGACATTTCAGTGTCTTAGCTACACTACAGGGAAGAGAACTTCAGATTGTCTCACTTGGTGTTGTGCTTCTGTAGAAAGATATGGACTTTCAGTGCAGCTACGTGCAACCTACTGTGCTACAACCATGATGCAATCCTTCCCTTTCCTATCCTAGTTCTTGTAAAATGGTAAAAAAAAAAATACTACAGTGCGTGTGCACTTTGTTATTTGTTAATATGTTTTGTACTCATTGCGTATACATTTTGTCATTACCTGATATGTTCTGTACTACAGTGCGTATGCAGTTTATGTCATTTGTTAATATGTTTTGTACTCATTGCGTATACATTTTGTGATTTCTTGTATGTCATTTGTTAATATGATTTGTACTCATTGCGTATACATTTTGTGATTTCTTGATATGTTCTGTACTCAGTGCATGTCCACTATATTTCATTTCATGTTCTGCACTTATATATATATGTATATATTCTGTGACTGTAAACTTAGTTAATTAAGAAAAATTTGTGGCTCATGGCAAGTCCAGTTGACTCACCAACGCTGCCAAATTTTTGCCCCCCCAGTGGAGGGTTATGTAAGAGGTATGCGCTGCCTGCGATATAGAATCGCTGACCAGAGAGCAGTGTTGACTGCAGTACGAACTGTGTAACTGTAGCAGTTAGTTGTTGCTAGTCGCTAGTCTGAGGTTGTCTGCGCTTGTCTACAGTCTGCTCTGGTCGGGAATCTGGAGATGGAGTATTATTGTATAAGGTAAAGAAGCAGCGTCGCGCATATCTAGTAATGTATCGGAACTGTCATCCAGATGTTTTAAATATGTCCTAATAATAATTTTGGTAATATAAAGTAATTTTTTTAAAAAAAAGCATTCATTTAAAAAAAAATCAGTTGCTTCCTTTCACAAATCACAAATGTATAGGCCATCATTGCACGGAGCTGTGCCGAAAATTTTTTTTAGATAAGAGCAGATATATTCGCCGTTTTTGTTGAGGTAAGAATTTTTCCTTTTTATTCAGAATGATCTTACAGGGCCACGACGCAGCACCGCTGTCGTCCAAATTTTACCAGGTTACTGAATTTATTATTTTTATTATGAGGTTTAAGAATTTTTCTGTTTCGTGCTTACATTAAATGAGAAAAGAATTTTGTGGGTACATTAAATGTGAATGGATTTGTGCACGGAGATTATAAATGGGAACCAATTTTGTTCTGAGGTTACACTAAATTAGAATCACATTCATTATTCATATTTAAAAACATTTAATTATTTCGTGTGGGGAGGTTACATAGTGATGCATCCGGAGGCATAAAGGATTCATCACTTTGTTAGTGGAGGGAAGTGTTGGGGTTAATATTTGTAGAAGAAGACAAGGGCTTTCCCATAGTAAGTAGGTTCAAAGGTACGTAGGCTATTTAGTTCTATTTACGCAGAAATGAAAACTCTTGTACAAGATAGGTTGTAGTGAGAAAAAAAATTGCATGTAACCAGTTTTCAAACTAAATACCACAATAACAACGACACAGATTTGTTTTTCATACACTACTGTTTTAAGTCGATGTTAAATAAATGTTTCTTATTGAAATTCGAAATCAAATTGTTCTTATTCTAGCTGTAGTCCAGTAGCAACCTTATATCCTAATTTTCTTTTCATTTTAAAGGGTAACGTTTCTCCTCTACAACGTCGTCGCCATTAGAAGAATACGTGTTCATCTGTCTTTTAATCTTTTAAAAATTTACGTGTCTGTTATTCATGAATAATCTATCAAATTCCCATCTCTTGGGCGAAAGCTTCTAGGGCGATGCTGGAGAAGTTGATAGGCTGATTCGCTCCTGCAGAATTCTCCATCCAGACGAAAAGCGAAGTAGACCAGGGCCGCACTGCGTTGCCGTTACTATTCATTGTAATTCCACTGGAAGGCGACCGCGTCCGCATGTTAATGGCTCGCTACTGCATTCTGATAGACCCGTGGTCTGGGAACTTGTTTCAGACCGACTGGGAGGCACTTCGGAAATCCGCAAAGGGCCAAGTGGAATTCCCTGTCAGTGCTGAATTCCATTAATGTGTAATTCAGGCTCTGTTCTGTCCAGTCCTGCAGACCTAGAAACTGTAAACCGCTGCTACCACCGAACAGGAGAAGCCCTTCTCCCTCGACTTGAACGCTGGTACGGTTGGGTGGCAAATTACGATTGACCCTATCTGAGGACAAACAGTCGCTTCGCTAAAGGGTCAATTTATTTATGGCCATAATCAGCGCTTCTCTTTTGGTTGAACGGCGATGGACAGAATCATCTACACGAGGACATTACAGAAATTTGATATAGGCATTAACATAAGACAAGTTAGATCTTACTAGAATGTCTTGTCAGCATTCACCAGAAACAGTGTAGCGAATTAATGCTGGTATAGGGGTAACTTGCCTTTCTGACATAGTGCTTCATACACTAGTGTTTTAAGTCGATGTTAAATAAATGTTTCTTATTGAAATTCGAAATCAATGTGTTCTTACTCTAGGTGTAGTCCAGTAGCGACCTTATATCCTAATTTTCTTTTCATTTTAAAGGGTAACGTTTCTCCTCTTCAACTTTGTCGCCATTAGAAGAAAACGTGTTCATCTGTCTTTTGATCTCTTAAGGAAACTTTCGTTCTAGGCTCTGATTTCTCTGCCACCCAGTTCGAGGATCGGTGTCGAAAAAAAGAAAAAGCCGGAAAAAGATGGCGCTTTCAAAGCTCTTGTCACTAAAATCTATGAATTGTTTCTGAGGGTTGTGTCTTCTACACTCTCCTTCCTCTGTTAGAAAAAAGATAATGAAAAAAACGGACTCTATCTTGTTTAGTCATATGCTTTTCTCTTCGTGTTCGTCTTTTAATGTTGACTATCTGTAAAACGCATTAATTCGGACCAGTTTCGTTTCTTCCAATCCATATCACATGTCAAATATTCCTCCATTCACATACACAGCAACGTTCTTCGATGGGTGATCCACTGCGTTTTCGTTCTGAGTCTAGTTTTTTTAAAAGACATCCTGTTGTAAACCTGTGTTATATGCATTGCCTTTTTTCCGTGTCTCTATGTATCTCTTGGATCCAGCACACTTCGCTTCTCTTGTTCAGAAGAACTTGTGTTATCCGATATGGATAACCACCCGCCAGAGCGTTGTTTCACCATGTACCCGCATTATCCTTAATTTATGAGCATGAGTGTAGATGAATCGAATTGCGACTATGTATATCAACTCAGATAATATTTGTAAACAGCTTTGTGTCGTGCAGCCATCAAGGGTACACGAGTCGGCTTATGGCTCCGAAAACCCATATCAATGACGTTACGTTGAACGGTTCGCACGCTGATACTTACTGATAACCCAGCACTGAAATCTGCAGCAATTTGTAGAAGGGTTGCACTTCTGTCACGTTGAACGATGCTCTTCAGTCGTCGTTGGTCCCGTTCTTGCAGAATCTTTTTTCGGCAGCAGCGCTGTCGGAATCTGATGTTTTACCGCGTTGCTGATATTTACGGTACACTCGTGGAATGGTCGTACTGGAAAATCTCCACTTCATCACTACCTCGGAGATGCTGTGCCTAATCGCTCTTGCGCTGACTATAAGGAAACGTTGAAACTCATTTAAATCTCGAAAACCTGTCATTGTAGCAGCAATAACCGATCTAACAACTGCACTCGACACTTGTCTTGTACAGGCGTTTACGATCGCAGCGCCGTCTTCTGCCTGTTTACATATCTCTATCTGAATACGCATGCCTATATCAGTTTCTTTGGCGCTTCAGTACATAAACATTGATTTTACGAGTGCAAAGATATTGAGATAACGCTGTCGCTGTATTGCTTGCTAGCGCGTAATTCATGGCGGGTTTTTGAAAGATAAATTTATGGTATGATTTTTCTTTATTAGTTTAGGACTGGATAGGTTGGTTGCCGGATAGAGACTAAGCAAAATTACCTGCTCACATGAGTTGGACTTGGAGCGATACACTCCTTTACCGTTTCATTGACGAAATTCATGGCAGAGTTCAAAAATGGTTAAAATGGCTCTGAGCACTATGGGACTTAACTTCGGAGGTCATCAGTCCCCTAGAACTTAGAACTACTTAAACCTAACTAACCTAAGGACATCACACACATCCATGCCCGAGGCAGGATTCGATCCTGCGACCGTAGCGGTCGTGCGGTTCCAGACTGCAGCGCCTAGAACTGCTCGGCCACCCTGGCCAGCCATGGCAGAGTAATATAATATATAAGAAGTGAATTTGTGAAGATTATAGTAACAGATACATGTCAGTTTCATAATACGATTTTTAAACGCCAAACTCTGCTATACCATTGATTAAGTTCAGTTTCTTTCACTCTCCCTTTACTAACGTTTTACATTAATCGTGTCACCGCACTGCACTGAGCTGAAAACTGTTGCTCAAAGCTTTTGTATGATGTTCTTAGCATAGGTGCACCTGGGCAAAGTTTTTGTTTCGCTGATTTGCTGCTGTACTGCACTTTAACATTCACGACATTCGAGCAGTACCGATTTTCCAATGCCACATTGTTTGTCATGTAAGATTGTTAGCGCCAGTTTGACATCACTGTTAGGGCATGATAACATCGTTTATAATTAAGCATTGCATTTCAAAATTACCATCTGGGTCAGTTCAATTAACGTTCAATTCAGATCTCCTTTCTTTTGTCCGACATGCGTACTGTGATGGTGAGATGTTAAATGGTAGCGAGTGCATCATTCCATGTTCGGAATGTTACCTAGTCAGTTTGGATACGTAAATTTTCTGGACATTTTAACAGAAACATTTGTTATTCTTTCAAAGTTCGGCTTGTAATTTTGTGCAGGATTTTTGACTGTGTTACTTTTGTGTCTCAGAATTGGAAAGCACATACTGCGATTTCACGCTCAGGTTCACTTTTTCTAGTTAACTTTGCTAAAAGTTAACTAGAATGCATTTACGCAATTTCAGACTCTCTTCATCAGATAGCATTTACGTACAGACACCACTTGCACTGTTCATTTGACAGAACGTACACATTATAATGCAAACACCTAGGAAAGGTAACATACAAAACAGTTACAATAACACTGAGTTCCTACGAACCAGGAAGAAACGATACAAGGATATGGCTGTGCTCTTGAATTTAAATAATCTCCTTTAAAGAATCGAACTCCTATGTATAGAAACCGTCTGAATGTTTTTGGCAATGTATCTCCAGAATTATGTCTCCTATAGTGATAACATTTTGCGGGCATATTCAGAACTATATGAGGGTACTATCTGCAAAATCTGCTGCGAATAACGTCAGTAAGAAAGCAGCTACAAATTAAAACGTCATGCTCGATACTGCAGTTTTACTGCAGCATCAGCGAAAACGTAGTAAACGATAAATTTTCTTCAATTCATTATTGTGTGTGTGTGTGTGTGTGTGTGTGTGTGTGTGTGTGTGTGTGTGTGTGAGTGTGTGTGAGAGAGAGAGGAGGGGGGTGGCGGAAGGGGGCGGATGTCAGCGAGAAAAACTTTCGAAAAGGTTTGAAATTGTGCGTAGAGGTTGTTGGAGGTAGTTAAGTGCTCTCATTGTCAAATATTAGTCGAATATATTCTGAATAATTTACAGGCCATCAGTTGCGATGTTTCAAGGCAAGTATGCAAATTTTATTACTTGAATTATTGTGTTAAACGTTTAACTTAATATTATACCTCTCAACGACTGTATTATGACCACATTTAAATTTTTGGTTTGGTCGACAATTATATGAAATACTGAAAATCAAATTTTTGCGGCACCTGGACGCTGTTAGGTAGGCAGCATGCTACTGTACAGTGTGTTGCTGGGAAAAAGGCCTTCCCAGCTTATCAATACAGATTTGACAAGCTTCGCTCGTGAGTCCGAGGGAAGCCTCAGTTATTAATTTAACTTTCCTGATGACCATGAATCTCTGAGGGCGTCTGTAGTCTGGTGAGCAAAGCTGTTGAAACACGAGCTGAGTTCAAAAGATAAAGGGAATTTTGGTTTCTTTGGGAAGAAATTAATGCATCACAGGTATCCTATTCAAAATACTTCCCTTCAGACGATGTACACTTATGCAAGCACATTTTTAATCCCACTTGTAACACTATCTGTGAGACAGTTTTCATCTCTCAGCGATGACTTTTTTAACATTATGTACTCGTGTACAATGACCATCATTTAAGGTTTCCTGTATCTTTTTGCAACAGAAAAAAAGTTACACGGAGGCATATCTGGTGAATACGGTGTTTGGGACACCATTACATTTTCGCTTTTAGGCCAAAGATTCGGGAACAATGACAGGTGAGTGGTAGCATTACCGTAGTTCAGAGGCCATCGACTGTTTTTCCACAAATCCGTCTGTATTTTTCGGACTGTTTGACGCTAACAGCATTGGACTCGTGAGTAGTACTCCTTATTGGTCGTTAAACTTTGTGCGAAGCACTAGGACTGCACTCTCTCTTTCCAAGCACTAATCCCGACTGGCGGAGTCTTCTCTTACGGTTAAACGGACGTGGCATGTTAATTTTAAGGGGTGGCCGGATGCCCTTCCTGCCGCTACCCCGTAACTCCAGGGACGGAATCACTGTACCCCAGCTGTCGGCGTCTAGTGCAAGCCACGGAACAGTGCGTAGGTTTTCAAATGACTTCGAGTCGCGTAACTGATGCGGAACGTGGAAACCAGCCCGGTTTCACTTAGCGGGATGTGGAAAGCGCCTAAAAACCACATCCAGGTTGGACGGCACTCCGGCCCTCGTCTGCCGGGCGGATTCGATCTGGGGCCGGCGCACTTACCTGAGTCCAGGAGGCAGCGCCGGCCGGAGGGGCGGAGCGGTTTTAGGCACTTCAGTCTGTAACGGCGCGTCCGCTACGGTCGCAGGTTCGAATCCTGCCTCCGGCATGGATGTGTGTGATGTCCTTAGGTTAGTTAGGTTTAAGTAGTTCTAAGTTCTAGGGGACTGATGACCTCAGAAGTTAAGTCGCATAGTGCTCAGAGCCGTTTTTGAACCTCCGCCGGAACCAGCCGCACAGTCCACGACAGCAGCGCCTTAGACCGCTCGGCTAATCCTGCGCGGCTGTCAAGTACCATAGTGCTCAGAGCGATTTGAACCAGGAAGCAGCGCGTTAGCGCTCTCGACTATCCTGGCGGGTAAGTACTATGACTGCACTGTGTCTTTAAAATCGAGGAGCATAAACTTCACGTTGCCGTGCTGCTTTCAGCCTCGGCAACCCGCAGTACTTCCTTCCACTGGTACGATTGTCTTCCCAATGACGTCATAATCGAAACCCACATTATCAGCCGTTTCAGTAATTATGCATCGTTGTCGACTTCATGTAGCTACTCCTGACCAGCGTTCACTGGTTGCTGTTTCTGTTTAAAAGTCATAGGGTTCATAACCAAAACATTTTATGTCCTGGTATTGGTGTATCCGTGCGGACACGACCTTAACAAAGTACTGTCCATGCGGGCGAGGATGTTTGCGTGCTCTGGATCCGGAAGGCTATGCCGGCGGTAGCTTAGCTACCAGAAGGGTCACCCAAGCCAGACAGGCCGAAGGCCAGACCAAGTGTGTCCTACAACATCCTATCGATCCTCATTTTCCTATCGTCATCCTGTCCTAGATTTGTCCTTTTTCCTACCGTCCGTTGTCATGAGTCATCGGTTTAGGTGGTAGGTAAAGTCAATAGGCAGATACTCACGGCTCCTGTATCGATGAGGCAAAGCATCTGTGATATGCCTTAACGGCGTATGTCAGGATACTCCTACTAGCATGCGGTCATTCACTGCATCCTCTGCCTCTCGGCAGTCGCATCAGCCTTGCGGGCCACTGCCAACCAAGTTGAGGACGAGTGTGTGGATCTGCACCTGTGCAACTGCTTGCCCACTTAAATATATTCATTCGCAGATTACTCCGGAAAAGTTTCATGGGCATCCTCTGCCTCTCGGCAGTCGCATCAGCCTTGCGGGCCACTGCCAACCAAGTTGAGGACGAGTGTGTGGATCTGCACCTGTGCAACTGCTTGCCCACTTAAATATATTCATTCGCAGATTACTCCGGAAAAGTTTCATGGGCTATGATTTTTTTTAAAAAAAGTCCTGCGGAGATGGAGTACTGACGGTGAGGCAAGAGTCTGGTGTCCCCGAACCTTAGTTGGTGCCCTGCACGTTGAGCGGTCAGACGGTGATGGTCGTTCTGGAACTCGACAGGGACGGGAGGACTGGTTCGGCAGCTAGTCAGACGACAAAGCAACCCTATTTAGGATCTCTCTGCTTTACCTAATCAAGGGAGGGGCCTAGAAAAGGTGGCCTTAACATAGCCCGTCTCAACTCAGTGCAAGTGGCAAACCGCGGTCACTTGTTCACCGAAATCTGCGGTCGAAAAAATAATAAAGGAAATACTTGCATTAAACACTTTATTACTGGTACATGGAACGTCCGTACTTTTATGGATATAATCAATGTCCTGAGAGAAAGACAGCACAATGCTAGAGAGTTGGCTGGATACAACATCGACATCACCGCCCTAAGTGAAACACATCTTAGTGACTCCGGAGAGATGTGTGAACAGCTCGAAGTCTACACCTACTACTGGAGTGGGAAACCATAGACCGAAAGGACGGAAAGTGGCGTAGGCTTTGCCATACGCAATAAACTGGCGTGCTAAAAGGCATCAGCGACTGAATCATAACGCTCAGACTTCAAGTAACGTCTAAGAAATACATTCACCTGATCAGTGTCTACGTACCTACACTGCCATCTCCCGATGAAGAGAAGTACAAGTTATACCAATATCTCCATTATATACACTCCTGGAAATGGAAAAAGAACACATTGACACCGGTGTGTCAGACCCACCATACTTGCTCCGGACACTGCGAGAGGGCTGTACAAGCAATGATCACACGCACGGCACAGCGGACACACCAGGAACCGCGGTGTTGGCGCATTTGTGCACCGCCGCCGTCAGTGTCAGCCAGTTTGCCGTGGCATAAGGAGCGCCATCGCAGTCTTTAACACTGGTAGCATGCCGCGACAGCGTGGGCGTGAACCGTATGTGCAGTTGACGGACTTTGAGCGAGGGCGTATAGTGGGCATGCGGGAGGCCGGGTGGACGTACCGCCGAATTGCTCAACACGTGGGGCGTGAGGTCTCCACAGTACATCGATGTTGTCGCCAGTGGTCGGCGGAAGGTGCACGTGCCCGTCGACCTGGGACCGGACCGCAGCGACGCACGGATGCACGCCAAGACCGTAGGATCCTACGCAGTGCCGTAGGGGACCGCACCGCCACTTCCCAGCAAATTAGGGACACTGTTGCTCCTGGGGTATCGGCGAGGACCATTCGCAACCGTCTCCATGAAGCTGGGCTGCGGTCCCGCACACCGTTAGGCCGTCTTCCGCTCACGCCCCAACATCGTGCAGCCCGCCTCCAGTGGTGTCGCGACAGGCGTGAATGGAGGGACGAATGGAGACGTGTCGTCTTCAGCGATGAGAGTCGCTTCTGCCTTGGTGCCAATGATGGTCGTATGCGTGCTTGGCGCCGTGCAGGTGAGCGCCACAATCAGGACTGCATACGACCGAGGCACACAGGGCCAACACCCGGCATCATGGTGTGGGGAGCGATCTCCTACACTGGCCGTACACCACTGGTGATCGTCGAGGGGACACTGAATAGTGCACGGTACATCCAAACCGTCATCGAACCCATCGTTCTACCATTCCTAGACCGGCAAGGGAACTTGCTGTTCCAACAGGACAATGCACGTCCGCATGTATCCCGTGCCACCCAACGTGCTCTAGAAGGTGTAAGTCAACTACTCTGGCCAGCAAGATCTCCGGATCTGTCCCCCATTGAGCATGTTTGGGACTGGATGAAGCGTCGTCTCACGCGGTCTGCACGTCCAGCACGAACGCTGGTCCAACTGAGGCGCCAGGTGGAAATGGCTTGGCAAGCCGTTCCACAGGACTACATCCAGCATCTCTACGATCGTCTCCATGGGAGAATAGCAGCCCGCATTGCTGCGAAAGGTGGATATACACTGTACTAGTGCCGACATTGTGCATGCTCTGTTGCCTGTGTCTATGTGCCTGTGGTTCTGTCAGTGTGATCATGTGATGTATCTGACCCCAGGAATGTGTCAATAAAGTTTCCCCTTCCTGGGACAATGAATTCACGGTGTTCTTATTTCAATTTCCAGGAGTGTACTTCAGGGCACTCCCTCTGTGGATAAAGTCCTGTTGCTTCGGAGATTTCAATGCTCGGGATGTCAGTGATTTCAGTGCCTGGAAAGCAGTTATTGGTCGCCATTGAATTGGAAAACGCAGCTCAAATGGTCTTAATCATCTAACTTTATGTGCTGAATTTGAACTCTGTTTGACACATACATATTTTCGTATGCCCGATAAATATAAAACGACGTGGATGCACCCAAGATCTGAGCACTGGATCCTTCTAGATTATCGTACGGAAAAAAGATCTTGGATCTTGGTGAAGAACTGATCACACGTGCTATGAGAGACGCTCATGGTCGGACAGGCCATCGACTTGTGAGGTCCACATCAAACATAACTTTGAAAGCACCACCCCGAGCGTCACACAAAATACCATCAAAATTATCCTGCAAATTCTTGGTCCACGATCAGACTATGAGAGCAAAACTGGACGATGCATTCGGTTCTGATGGGCTTTTGATATCCGAGTCTGCCTCTGTAGATGAGCACTGGAATGTATATCCTACCAAACTGTGCAGATATGCCACAGAAGTCTTGGGAAAACCTCAGAAAAAGAACCAAGATTGGTTTGACGATTCAGATGCAGAGATCAAAAAGATTTTTAATGACTTAGAGCATCTCTTCGCAGTCCTGATCTTGATAAGCGTAAAGTAGCACATTACAACCTCAAAGTGAAGGTGCGTGCCCTCAAAGACAAATGGTAGCTGAATAAAGCCAATAAAATGCAAGCATACGCTGACACAAACTAAACAGGCAGATTCTTCGAGTGTCTGAAAACCTGTCGGCAGACGCAACAGAGTGATACCCTTGCTCGGTGGGTTGATCATTCTGATGACGTTCTTAATCCCAACCATCAGACGACTGATATTCCATACATAGAATCCCTTGAAGACCTGCCAATCGATGAACAACTTGCTGATGCCCTTCGTTCAGTGAACTCATTTCAGCATTGACTAAGCTAAAAAATAACAAATCAGCAAGATTAGACTACTTACCATCAAAATTTTACAAATATGGTGGACCAATTATTACGAACCTACTGTTTGTTCTAATTTCAAAGATTTGGAACTGTGAAATAATTCCACAAGATTGGAAAGATGCCTGCATTACAAGCTTTACATAGGCAAAGGTGACATTTCAGACTGCAGTTCTCACAGGGTAATCTCATTTTCTCTCAGCAGCAGGACAAGTCCTGGCTCACATACTCAACAACCGGATAACGCACCTTGACGTAAAAGTGCTACCAGAGACACAGTGTGGGTTTCGCCCGAACGGAGGCACGGTGGATGCCATATTTGTTGTCAAACAAGTGCAAGAGAAAAGCTTAGGGCAACATCAGCTTCTATTCATGTGCTTTGTAGACCTGGTAAAAGCATTTGACCGAGTCCCACGGGAAGCTCTCCGGATTATACTAAAGAAAACCGGCTGCCCTGACAAAATTATTAACTTGCTTAGACAGTTTCATGACAATATGATGGCAAAAATCCGTAAGGGAAACGAGCTTTCATACCAGTTTCCCGTGACATGCGGTGTAAAGCAAGATTGTGTACTGGATCCCACACTCTTCTCAGTCTATTTCGCAGCTCTTATGAGAGACGCGACCAAAGCCTGCAGTGGTCAGATGGGTCTTGACTCCAGAACAGACAAAAGTGTCTTCAACATCTCTCGTCACAGAACAAAAAGTCGCGTAAATAAAGTATATATCTTAGAAATTCTTTGCGCAGACGACGTATGCATGATGACTAATTTCTCCTGAATCTCTCCCAACATAAATGAACCTGCTAAATGACTCCTGCAGACGATTTGGTTTAGTCATAAGCATCACCAAGACGCTAATCCTTCAACAACCACTTAGGGGTTCCAATAAAAACGACAGCAGTATTATGTTGGACAACAAACATTTGGAAAACGTGTCATACTTTAAATATCTAGGTAGCTAAATTAGAAGCGACAACAGCCTGACAACAGAAATTTCAGATTGTATAGCCAATGCAGCCTCAGTTTTCGGCAAACTGAATCACCCAGTATGGAAATCACATGATTCAGACTACAAACTAAAATTGTTGTCTACACATTAAACCGTTCTGACCGAGCGGTTCTAGGCGCTTCTGTCTGGAACCGCACGACCGCTACGTTCGTAGGATTGAATCCTGCCTCGGGCATGGAAGTGTGTGATGTCCATAGGTTAGTTAGGTTTAGGTAGTTGTAATTTCAAGTGGCTGATGACCTCAGATGTTAAGTCCCATAGTGCTCAGAGCCATTTGAACCATTTGAACACCTTTCATCATCGCTGTCATAGATCAATTCTCCGCATGAAATTGGAAGACCGTGTTCCAAACACGGAGATTTTTCGTCGCGTGGAACTGCCTGGCATTGAAGCTCTCTTAATGAAACACCAACTGAGATGGAGTGGCCATATCGTACGCATGGACAACAATAGACTTCCCAAAGCGATGTTCTACTCAGAGCGGCGACAAGGTGGCCAAGACCTGCTCTACAAAGATACCATCAAACGCCACCTCACAGCCTGTGGCATTCCGAGCAAACGTTGGCAGGAGCTTACATTGCACAGATCAGGGTGGCGCTCAATTGTACACAAGAGTGTGGAACAATTCGAGCATATCGTCCTAAAGAACATGGACAATAAACGAAGGCTCCGCAAATCTAAACCCAATGCTAATTACATGTATACGTATAGCTCCACTGGGCAACTGCATTGCACTTCGTGCGACCGGATTCTCAAAGAAAAGCTCGGTTTTGCAAGCCACATCCGAGCTCGCCACAATGCAGACTAAACTACTGATGGAGTCGCTGCAGCCGGACACGGCGAGGAGGACGTGATGATGGTCTGTGAACATCATCAGCGACTTTCGTAATTGTGATTGTATACGATAATGATCGAAGCAGAAGAAATGAATGTCTCAGGGAAAACTTTAATTATAAGATCTATTAGATCACCTATGGTACAGGACTTTTCCATTATGTCCAGCACTGGGGTGCCATTCCAGTGCTGGAGAGCTCTGGCAGTAGTGACAATGTAAGAGAAAACAAGCTGGAGATATGAATTGGAGTTTGTGTTGGGGACGGAACTCAACTTAGGTAGTTTGTGGAGCAACGTTGACCACCGTGCTGTGGTGGTGTAATGGTTAGCACTTCTCCCTAGTACGCAAGAAAACCCGCGTTCGCCGGCACGCTAACTCAGCGTGTTCGGTCAGAGGGTTAGCTGCCCTCTGTAATAAAAAAAATATGAGTTAATGGATCAACCACGAACTGAATCGGGTGTCTTCCGACGTCCGCCCCGAGCAGACACAACGAACGAAAACGAACAAAATGAGATTAAAAAGAAAAGTGCTAGCCACCAAACAAATTTTAATTCATTTCTTCTGCTTGGATCATTATCGTAGATAAAGAAGAGACTTAAATATCTCAGGAAGAAATTTAGTTATAATGTCTTGTGATTGTGCGATCGTTCATAACAATTTCTTTCACTTTTTCTACGATTTCATCGGCTGATGATATGCTGGTGAGTTCAAGAAGCTCGCCGTCTTCAACGTCCACAAAGCTTTCTACCAAATGCTCATACCACTCATAAAACCACTATTTTACTCGTAGCAGACTCATCAAAAGCAGTATATAACATTTTTAAAAGTCTGCTGCACTTTATTACTTTCTTAGAGCAAAATTTAATTAAGTACTCTAATGTATTCCTATAAAAAATAAATAATAGTCGATACAACCAGAACACACGTAACACTGTACAGAGACATTCCAACGACGAAAAACTCTCATTACTTTTTGCATACACCTTGCAACTAAAATAATACGCGATATGTGGAGTTTTTCTGTATATTAACTAAGACGGTCGCTGCCTCCCCTGCAGGCGTTTAATGACTCAAAATGTTTCTCACTGAAATTCGTCCACTTCAGCTTTTTCGTGGCGCCCCTTTAAGATATGATTATTCTCTTAATTTGCGTCAAATGCAGAGTTGCACGCTCGAATATTTCGCGTTTTGAGGTTGTATCATAGAAGTCACATACACCGCTGCTACAATAAATTTGAGCGGCGTGGTCCTGTGCACCAATTTCTTTGCTTTTTTTAAAAAAACAGTCTAGTGAGTTGCATTGTTGTGATACATCTGTCTTAACCTAGAGGAAACGAAGTTGACATTATTAACGTTATACTATTTTATCACATTTGTTTTCAGTAAAAATATCTGCAGTTGGCCAGAATTATAATTACGTATCCTCAGTATTTACATACCACGTATAAAAAGCTGTGGTCCTGCGTCGTATGAAGCGTTCAGGAATGTACGAGACCGAAGATTCATGTCCTACATTTTCTACCTAAAAAGATACATGCATAGAACAGCTCTATATCGCTTTATAAACCATATCGGATGCCGTGCATCTATTAAGGTAATTACATTATTCGCAATTTTGTCTTAGGTGAAAATAATGTCACTATTACATGAAACTGAATGCTCTCGTTGTTAAACTGTAGTCCTGTTTCGCAATAGGTAATATTTACTGCTGAGTTCCTGCAGTTCCATTATCGGTGCTAATGTTCCAAGAGCAATAAATAGTACACGCTTCCCTCGCTAGCTGATATTCAGGGTGTACATATTATGCGCGATTCAGCGCTTAACTTAATTTGTGAAAACGTGTAACGCTGCAGGACTTGCATTCCTTAATGTGTCGTGAATCACAGTTTATTCGTTTGAATCGTGGAGTATTCGATTCTACCTCAACAGTGCAGTGAACTAAAATATTATTATCTACGTGTGTTGTGAATAAAACACTGATCATTTGTAACTTGGATACTGCTGTTGTTCATATTTAAGTAGCAACAAAATATCTAAGCAATAACTATAATTTTCGTAGTGTATGTTGTTTCGTCATACCAATTCATAGTTTTAAGACTATCTATGTTTACCCTTGCCAGTAAGATGAATAAGTATGTAACGCTGGATTTGTTACCCTTCTCCCAAAGTTACTAACACATCGTTATTTCTACTGTGTAAAACCCGACGTTTTTGTCCCTGTAATTTCTGTAGCCAAAATGCACCACGATGCACATTGCCACGGCTGCTTGAAAATAATCAGTATGAACACATTTCTCGAAGTAAACAAAAATTTGTTAGCTTTCGCTTATTGCCGTCAAGCAAGCAATTAGTTCCCAGAATGAGATTTTCGCTCTGCAGCGTAGTGTGCACTGATAAGAAACTTCCTGGCAGATTAACATTGCGTGCCAGATCGAAACTCGAACTCGGGACCCTCGCCTTTCGCGGGCAAGTTCAAAAATGGTTCAAATGATCCTGAACACTATGGGTCTTAACATGTGAGGTCCTCAGTCCCCTATAACTTAGAACTACTTAAACCTAACTAACCTAAGGACATCACACACACCTCTGCCCGAGGCAGGATTCGAACCTGCGACTGTAGCGGTCGCGTGGCTCCAGACTGTAGCGCCTAGAACCGCTCGGCCACTCCGGCCGGCTTCGCGGGCAAGTGCTCCACCATCTGAGCTACCCAAGCACGACTCACAATCCGTCCTCACAGCTGCACTTCTGACAGTATCTCGTCTCCTACCTTACAAACTTCACAGAAGCTCTCCTGTGAAACTTCCCCCAGGCTGTGGCTAAGCCATGTCTCCGCAATATCCTTTCTTCCAGGAGTGCTAGTTCTGCAAATTCCGCAGGAGAGCTTCTGTGAACTTTGGGAGGCAGGAGGGGAGATACTGGCAGAAGTGAAGCTGTGAGAACGGGGCGTGAGTCGTACTTTGGTAGTGCAGATGGTAGAGCACTTGCCCGCGAAAGGCAAAGTTCCCGAGTTCGAGTATCGGTCTGGCACACAGTTTTAATCTGCCAGGAAGTTTCGAGCATTAGTTATTTAGTTACTTGATTCCAAAATTCATGCATTATTAATTTTAGTCGAATGCTTTGGCTCGAGTCAGTTTCAAGGCATACATACACGATGTGTTTGAATGTAACACAACATGCTGCCGATTTACAAAGTACTGAATACCACAACGAGCTATCCTTAATAACAACAATGAACAAATTTGCTCCCGTACATAAATGAACCAATACTAGTAAACGATTATGTGATGTTATGCTTAATGTGCTACCAGTGAGACACCCAAACTGAATAAGTATGCATGGTTTGCCTTTAAATTGCGCACAATACTAGCTCTTAATTTAAATTTCGGCTGTAGAATTATAGTTATCCAAAACAAACGATTTCAGTTTAGTTATTTCAATTCGCAGTGATACCTGTCAGACATTTTACGTAATTGAGTTTATGAACTAATATTTTTGTCATTCCTTATCAGACGTTATTTTCTGAGTCATATATATATATATATATTTTTTTTTCTTTTATAGTAGTAGATGTGCATACTGCTACATTTTTCAAACTGAAGTAGATTTTTAAGAACGAATTTCTTTATAGACGCTTCTGTAATGTATGCCTTATTCTTACAGCCCTCTTTTGTGCATTAATAGTTTCTGAGTGATGTACTTCCTGGAAATTAAGCCATCCAAAATAAGTCATTGAAAAAATTTCAACGTATTCAACTGTTTGTCACTTTGTTATGAAACAAAAATGATGCAATGAATAATATTTGCTGTAATTATCTCCGTGAGATGTTCATGAACATTTCGTTTCTTTCTAACTATACGAATTAAGAAAAAAATACATTAAAAATAAAACCAGCCGATTTCATTAGATTCTTTTCAAGTGCATTAGTGCTCTTTATTGACAACAGAGAGGTTGTTCTGTAGCCATCATCTGACAGTGTGAGCTTTACCAGATATATGATAACTGCAAATTTGTTCATATGTACAAAGACAGAAGAAGGTCTAAAACTGAACGCAGTTGGACTCTTTAGTGATATCTCTTTAATTTCAGACTTTTCCTTCTTACTACCCATGTTTGAACTATTTAGCGTAGCTTGTGTATTTTAGGAATGATTGTAGCCCGTAATTTGTAAAAGCATTAATCACACAAAATTAGAAGTTTCTATCAGAACATTGTGATGTTCTGAAGCAAATACTTCTGACAGATCGCAAAAATAAGGTATTTTCTTACTTAAGCTTCATTATACACTATGTGAGCAAAAGTATCCGGACACCCCCGAAAACATACGTTTTTCATATTAGGTGCATTGTGCTGCCATCTACTGCCAGGTACTCCATACCAGCGACCTCAGCATTCATTAGACATCATGAAGAGCAGAATGGTGCTCTCCGCGGAACTCACGGACTTCGAACGTGATCAGGTGATTGGGTGTCACTTGTGTCACACGTCTGTACGCGAGATTTCCACACTCCTAAACATCCCTAGGTACACTGTGTCCGATGTGACCGGGAAGTGCAAACGTGAAGAGATACGTGCAGCATAAAAGCAGATAGGCCGACCACGTCTATTGACTGACAGAGACCGCCGACAGTTCAAGAGGGCCATAATGTGTAATAGGCAGACAACTATCTACACCATAACACAGCAATTCCAAATTGCATCAGGATCCACTGTGACAATCAGGCGGGAGGTGAGAAATCTTGGATTTGATGGTCGAGTGGCTACTCATAAGCCACGCATCACGCCTGTAAATGCCAAACGACGCCTCGCTTGGTGTAAGCAGCGTAAACATTGGAGGATTGAACTGTGGAAAAACCTTGTTTATAGTGACGAATCGCGGTAAACCACAACGTGGCGATCTGATTGCAGGGTGAGGGGGTATGGCGAATTGTCGATGAATGTCGTCTACCAGTGTGTGTAGTGCCAACAGTAGAATTCGAGGGCGGTGGTGTTATGATATGGTCGTGTTTTTCACGGAGGGGAATAGCACCCCTGGTTCTTTTGCGTGGCACTGTCACAGCACAGGCTTACTTTAATGTTTTAAGGACTTTCTTGCTTCTCACTGTTGTAGAGCAGTTCGGGGATGGCGATTGCATCTTTCAACATGATTTAGCACTTATTCATAATGTACAGCCTGTGGCGGTTACACGACAATAGCATACCTGTAATGGACTGTCCTGCACACAGTCCTGACCTGAATCCTATAGAACACCTGTGGGATGTTTTGGGACGCCGACTTCGTGCCAGGCCTCACCGACCGACATTGGGACCTCACCTCAGTACGGCAGTCTGTGAAGTGTGGGCTGCCATTCCCTAAGAAACCTTCCAACACCTGATTGAACGTATGCCTGCGAGAGTGGAAGTTGTAATCAAGGCTAAGGGTATGCCATCACCATACTGAATTCCAGCATTACCTATGGAGGGCGCCACGAACTAAGTCATTTTCAGCCAGGCGTTCGGATACTTTTGATCACATAGTGTACATTCGTAGCATTTATGGAGCTGGAAAAAGCACTCGACAATGTCAAAATACGCAAGATCTTCAAAATTGAGAGAAATATATATGGGTAAGCCACAGGGAAGGACTGTTACTATACAACACATGTACAAGAAGCTATTGCGGACAACAAGTGTGGAACACTAAGGACGAAGTGTTCGAATTAAAAAGGGTGTAAGACAGGGATATATATATCGAAGAAGCAATGACGGAAATAAAAGTTCTAGGGTGGAATCAGAGTTGAAAGTGAAAGGATATCAATGGTAAGATTAGCTGAAGACATTGCTGTCCTGAGTGAATGGGAAGAAGTAGTACACGATCTACTGAACATAATGAACAGTCTAATGAGTGAAGAATATCGATTAAGACAAAATCGAAGAAAGGCAAAGCTAGTGATAAGTGGCAGACACGAGAGCAGTGAGAAACTTAACATCGGGGTTGGTGATCACGAAGTGGATGAAATTCAGTGATTCTCTTACCTATGCAAGAAAATGACCCATGACAGAGCAATGGGGACACAAAAGGCAGACAAGCACTGGCAAAAACGGCACTCCTGGCCAAGAGAAGTCTACTAGTTATAGGCCTTAATTTGAGCCGGCCGGAGTGGCCGATCGGTTCTAGGCGTTACAGTCTGCAACCCCGCGACCGCTACGGCCGCAGGTTCGAATCCTACCTCGGGCATTGATGTGTGTGATGTACAAAGGTTAGTTAGGTTTAAGTAGTTCTAAGCTCTAGGGGACTGATGACCTCAGAAGTTAAGTCCCATAGTGCTCAGAGCCATTTGAAGCATTTGAACCTTAATTTGAGGAAGATGTTGAATCGTACTTGGTCGTCAATTGTGGGGCGTGTAGGACACCTGCTTTCTGTGATCGCTAGACAACATTCAAACAAATGGTGTTAGTGATAATTTATTACAAAAGGAAAAAAAAATACAGTATTTAACTTTTTGCTAGACAGATGATACGCAAGCAAAGGGCCGACAGAGAAAATAAGAAATTTCTTCAGCATAACAATTACAAGTCTGATTTACATAGTATGTGCGAGCAAAGTAATGAGCTTTGACGCTTTCGTTCAGGTCGCTGGTCTTGAGGCTTCTCGTAGAACTGGGCCGCGGCTTGTCGGGCGCGGCGCTTATGTTCTCTTCGTATAGAGGCCACTGCTGTCGCGTTGTCATCCTGGAGAGGGGTCGGTCAGCGTGCAATTGGGTGACGTCTTCACAGCCCTCTCTGCTCTTTCGTTCCCAACTGCCGTGCCGGCGCTTGACTTTACGTCGTAACAGAAGAAATTTCTGAAATGTGCGTCTGGATCACGGCAAAGTATGGTAGTGAAACATGGACTGTGGGAAAACCGAAAAAGAATGGAAACATTTGAGATGGTGTAATATAAAGGTGGAGATTGACCTGACGACTAAACTGTAATGTTTGAAAATCGACCAACTGAAATAATCATATGTGATTATTTGGCAGAAGATATTGTTTGGGGTTATTCGGATGCCTGGTGCAAATATTTGCATTATGTAGCCACTTCAGTGAATTTCCCGTCGGTGAAGTGAAGATGAAGTGATGAGGGCAACACAGACTCAAAATTTCTGAGTGCAGAAAAATCTCCGACCCTGCTGGGAATCGAACCCAGAACCGTGCAACTTAGAAACAGCGACGCTGTCCACTAGATCACGAACTGTGGGCTCATAAATTGATGACACGTGCCTTATAGCTGAATGAAAAGAAACTGACCGATATGTAAAGCATTGTGGCTGCAGCATGAAGCCGTATTTTATGAGTGACGCATGGAAGGTATCCCAGTTTTACGACGTACACATAACTGTCGTTAGAGAACTAAATCGTGAACAGTACAAAACTGAATTTAAAAAAAAAAATGCTCATGTGTTGAGACGCTTGACTTTATAGCATTAGAACGTACTACCGAGCTACCATTATTTTCGTGTCTGATATACGTTCATTGTTTCACATATCTCGCAGCAGGGCTTTGTGGATCTCTTCGCTTCTATACCGAGCCCGGGTGGACTCACCTCGCTGACCACTCGCTGCAGACCGTTTCTTTGTGGGTCTCGCAGTGATGGAGGGGGTGTCCGGAGGCCGCCTACGCGTACTCTCGCCCACCATTTATCCCAGCCCATTTGCCGCGAGATCTACGAGGGTCCCCCAGCGATAACAATTGCCACACTGACTTCCAAGGAGGGCCGCAGAAGGGTTGCGCAGTAGTAGAGGCATCCATTGCCTTGGTCACTTCGCTGTACAAACGCCGAAGAACACGAATTCCATTTGTGTTCGTGGCCTTCACGGTAGGGTGCGTGCAAAACACACTAGGACCACGAACCGTGTTGTATAACTCAAGTTGTCTGCTGACTTTCACGTAAAAAATATCGGCTTCCTGTACAACTGGCTGACTTCTGCAGTGTGGGATGTCTTTGTTTCACAATTTACAATTATTTAACATTTGTGTACATACGGTATCCCAGGAGAAATGGTCATTATACAAGGATATGACAGGAATGATCATTTCAAGCAAAACGTCTAGCGAACAGGCTCTAAAATCATAGTTCAATAGCTAAGAGCACTTCTTGATCTTAGATACTGTGAAACAGATGTCTTCTACTGCAAGCTCCTTGCATTCCATATTTTGGATGTTGTTATTATATACCAAAATAAGACAAAAACGTCTAGAAAACAAGGACCCTAAAGGGCATATCTTAACCCTTCGACTCCCACCAATATATATAATTTTAAAATTTTCACATAATTGATCCTTATTATTGTAGTAAGCAACGAAAACATAGGAAATTGACAAACCAGTAACCTCTCAATCGGTTTATAGAGGTGGTTTCACTTTGGAATATAACTTTACAATTTTTCACAAAATTAACCTTCATTATCATAGTAAATAACGAATACAAGAATAATTGGTAAGAAGTAAGCGATCAGTTGCTTTAAGGACGTCGTTTCGTTTTAAAACTAAGAACAGAAAGCAAATTCGCATTTTTCTTACATACAATCCCACTTCTGAAAACTTCCACTGACTCATAATGCAGAAAACACATTAAAGTCGTACTTCTCGAAACTTCCACTGACTCATAATGCAGAAAACACATTAAAGTCGTACTTCTCGAGACTTCCATTGACTCATAATGCAGAAAACAAATTAGAGTCGTAAATAACAAGCAGAACTTGCCCAATAACGCAAGAAAAGTTTATATCTATACTGTATACTGCCACGATGGTTGCATTTCAACACTGCTCTTGAAACGGGTAGTACAAACTCAAATTTACTTTACAGTAACTGTAGATATACTTACTTTCACTATCAGTGATGTAGTAAATATGGCCACTATGCAAAGAACCGCATGTCGTAATCTCCTATAATCACGTAGCAGGATCTCCACGCCGACTGTTGCGTTCAACGCAGTAAATGAGTAAATGACTGCTAAAATGCACTACATTCGTAGAAGTACATCAGTGTACCACTATATGTGTCGGTCTTGCAACAGCATCGGTGGTTTCGTGATAAAGGGACTGGTACATAAAAGGAATTAATTTGATATTGGTATCTGGCAGAAACCACTGGTACCAAAAGGGTTTATACCTATGAGCACTAGTTCATATTCGCTACTGAGGAAGACACCTCTTGTGCTCAAAAAAGTGCTCATACCTCTTAAATTTCGCATTTTAAATCCCATGTTTCATTTTTTCTTGTTTTGGTCCATTCTGCCTACTCTCAAAATATGGAAATCAGAGATCTTGCATTATCGAAGACGAAGAAATACTCACTTTAGAGCACATGTTTCCTGGATATTTTTCCTTCAAATGATCGTTCCTGTCATCGACCATTCCTCCTGGTACACTCTGCATAGTATGATAATAATATTCGCAGACGTTTGATGGACGCCCTAATTAAATTCACGAACAAGCAGTAAAGGAAATAGAAGAAAAATTTGGAGTCAGAGTTAAAATGCATGATCAAGAAATAAAAACTTTCAGGTTTGTCGACGACATTGTAATTCTGTCAGAGACAGCAAAGGACCTGGTAGAGCAGTTGAACGGCATGGACAGATTCTTGAAAGTATAATATAAGATGAACATCGACAAAAGCTAAACGAAGATAAAGGAATGTAATCGAATTAAATCAAGTGATGCTGACGGAATTAGATTAGGAAATGAGACACTTAAAGTAGTCCATGAGTCTTGCTATTTGGGTAGCAAAATAACTGTTAATGGTCGAATTAGGGAGGATATAATATGTAGACTGGCAATGGCAAAAAAAGCGTTTGTTGTTGTTGTTGTGGTCTTCAGTCCTGAGATTCGTTTGGTGCAGCTCTCCATGCTAGTCTATCCTGTGCAAGCTTCTTCATCTCCCAGTACCCACTGCAACCTACATCCTTATGAATCTGCTTAGTGTATTGATCTCTTGGTCTCCCTCTACGATTTTTACCCTCCACGCTGCCCTCCGATGCTAAATTTGTGATCCCTTGATGCCTCAAAACATGTCCTACCAACCGATCCCTTCTTCTAGTCAAGTTGTGCCACAAACTTCTCTTCTCCCCAATCCTATTCAATACCTCCTCATTAGTTACATGATCTACCCACCTTATCTTCAGTACTCTTCTGTAGCACCACATTTCGAAAGCTTCTATTCTCTTCTTGTCCAAACTGGTTATCGTCCATGTTTCACTTCCATACATGGCTACACTCCATACAAATACTTTCAGAAATGACTTCCTGACACTTAAATCTATACTCGATGTTAACTAATTTCTCATCTTCAGAAACGATTTCCTTGCCATTGCCAGTCTACATTTTCTATCCTCTACTTCGACCATCATCACTTATTTTGCTCCCTAAATAGCAAAACCCCTTTACTACTTTAAGTGTCTCATTTCCTAATCTAATCCCCTCAGCATCACCCGATTTCATTTGACTACATTCCATTATCCTCGTTTTGCTTTTGTTGATGTTCATCTTATATCCTTCTTTCAAGACACTGTCCATTCCGTTCAACTGCTCTTCTAAGTCCTTTGCTGTCTCTGACAGAATTACAATGTCATCGGCGAACCTCAAAGTTTTTACTTCTTCTCCATGAATTTTAATACCTACTCCGAATTTTTCTTTTGTTGCCTTTACTGCTTGCTCAATATATAGATTGAATAACATCGGGGAGAGGCTACAACCCTGTCTCACTCCTTTCCCAACCACTGCTTCCCTTTCATGCCCCTCGACTCTTATAACTGCCATCTGGTTTCTGTACAAATTGTAAATAGCCTCTCGCTCCCTGTATTTTAACCCTGCCACCTTCAGAATTTGAAAGAAAGTATTCCAGTTAACGTTGTCAAAAGCTTTATCTAAGTCTACAAATGCTAGAAACATAGGTTTGCCTTTCCTTAATTTATTTTCTAAGATAAGTCGTAGGGTCAGTATTGCCTCACGTGTTCGAACATTTCCACGGAATCCAAACTGATCTTCCCCGAGGTCCGCTTCTACCAATTTTTCCATTCGTCTGTAAAGAATTCGCGTTAGTATTTTGCAGCTGTGACTTATTAAACTATTAGTTCGGTAATTTTCCAATCTGTCAACACCTGCTTTCTTTGGGATTGGAATTATTATATTCTTCTTGAAGTCTGTGGGTATTTCGCCTGTCTCATACATCTTGCTCACCAGATGGTAGATTTTTGTCATGACTGGCTCTTCCAAGGCCATCAGTAGTTCTAATGGAATGTTGTCTACTCCTGGGGCCTTGTTTCGACTCAGGTCTTTCAGTGCTCTGTCAAACTCTTCACGCAGTATCGTATCTCCCATTTCATCTTCATCTACATCCTCTTCCATTTCCATAATATTGTCCTCAAGTACATCGCCCTAGTATAAACCCTCTATATACTCCTTCCACCTTTCTGCCTTCCCTTCTTTGCTTAGAACTGGGTTGCCATCTGAGCTCTTGATATTCATACAAGTGGTTTTCTTCTCTCCAAAGGTCTCTTTAATTTTCCTGTAGGCAGTATCTATCTTACCCCTAGTGCAACAAGCCTCTACATCCTTACATTTGTCCTCTAGCCATCCCTGCTTAGCCATTTTGCACTTCCTGTCAATCTCATTTTTGAGACGTTTGTATTCCTTTTTGCCTGCTTCATTTACTGCATTTTTATATTTTCTCCTTTCATCAATTAAATTCAATATTTCTTCTGTTACCCAAGGATTTCTATTAGCCCTCGTCTTTTTACCTACTTGTTCCTCTGCTGCCTTCACTACTTCATCCCTCAGAGCTACCCATTCTTCTTCTACTGTATTTCTTTCCCCCATTCCTGTCAATTGTTCCCTTATGCTCTCCCTGAAACTCTGTACAACCTCTGGTTTAGTCAGTTTATCCAGGTCCCATCTCCTTAAATTCCCACCTTTTTGCAGTTTTTTCAGTTTCAATCTGCAGTTCATAATCATTAGATTATGGTCAGAATCCACATCTGCCCCTGGAAATGTCTTACAATTTAAAACCTGGTTCCTAAATCTCTGTCTTACCATTATATAATCTATCTGATACCTTTTAGTATCTCCAGGATTCTTCCAGGTATACAACCTTCTTTTATGATTCTTGAACCAAGTGTTAGCTATGATTAAGTTATGCTCTGTGCAAAATTCTACAAGGCGGCTTCCTCTTTCATTTCTTCCCCCCAATCCATATTCACCTACTATGTTTCCTTCTCTCCCTTTTCCTAAAGACGAATTCCAGTCACCCATGACTATTAAATTTTCGTCTCCCTTCACTACCTGAATAATTTCTTCTATCTCGTCATACATTTCATCAATTTCTTCATCATCTGCAGAGCTAGTTGGCATATAAACTTGTACTACTGTAGTAGGCATAGGCTTTGTGTCTATCTTGGCCACAATAATTCGTTCACTATGCTGTTTGTAGTAGCTTACCCGCACTCCTATTTTTTTTATTCATTATTAAACCTACTCCTGCATTACCCCTATTTGATTTTGTATTTATAACCCTGTAATCACCTGACCAAAAATCTTGTTGCTCCTGCCACCGAACTTCACTAATTCCCACTATATCTAACTTTAACCTATCCATTTCCCTTTTTAAATTTTCTAACCTACCTGCCCGATTAAGGGATCTGACATTCCACGCTCCGATCCGTAGAATGCCAGTTTTCTTTCCCCTGATAACGACGTCCTCTTGGGCAGTACCCGCCCGGAGATCCGAATGGGGGACTATTTTACCTCCGGAATATTTTACCCAAGAGGACGCCATCATCATTTAATCATACAGTAAAGCTGCATGTCCTGGGGAAAAATTACGGCTGTAGTTTCCCCTTGCTTTCAGCCGTTCGCGGTACCAGCACAGCAAGGCCGTTTTGGTTAATGTTACAAGGCCAGATCAGTCAATCATCCAGACTGTTGCCCCTGCAACTACTGAAAAGGCTGCTGCCCCTCTTCAGGAACCACATGTTTGTCTGGCCTCTCAACAGATACCCCTCCGTTGTGGTTGCACCTACGGTACGGCCATCTGTATCGCTGAGGCACGCAAGCCTCCCCACCAACGGCAAGGTCCATGGTTCATGGGGGGAAAGATGACAAATTTGTTGACATCGAGTATAGAACTAAGTATTTTCTGGAAGTATTTGTATGGAGTGTTGACATGTATGGAAGTGTAAAATGTACGATAAATAATTTAGACAAGAAGAGAATAAAATCTTTCGAAGTGTAGTGCTACAGAGAAATACTGAAGATTAGACGGGTAGACCACGTAACTAATGAGGAGCTACTGAACAGAATTGGGGAGAAGAGGAATTTGTGGTACAGCTTGACTAGAAGAAGGAATTGACTGGTAGGACACGTTCTGTGGCAACAAGAGATCATCAATTTAGTATTGGAGGAAAGTGCGGAGGATAAAATTCGTAGAGGGAGACCATAGCATGAATACACTAAACATATTCAGAAGGATGTAGTTTGCAGCAGTAACTCGGAGACGAAGAACCTTGCACAGAGTAGAGTAGCTTGGAGAGCTGCATTAAACCAGTCTCTGGACTGAAGACCACAACATGAATGTCTATGAATGAATACAGTACAGGGTGAACATAGTCTCTACAAGGTTCTGTGCAATTGTTGGTAAATATATTTATGTCGCAGGTGATGTGACAAGAGTTCTCACAACTAACAGCTTTTGAATGTGTGTGTTTGCAAAGCATGATCTGCGAACAAATGCGGGGTAATTTCACTCGTAAATAAAAAATCTGATTAACAAATTCAAACGCTCGTGTAAGGCGGAACGTTTTGGGAGACCGCTCAATGAGACTTGTAGAGCCCCGCCTTTTCTTTGGCCTACTACGAGGCGTGCAATAAGAACGATGGCCACCCTGTCCAGCCTTCCCAACAAAGAAAGTGTGTCCCATTAATGTGTAGTTTGCAATTTCGATGGTAGATTCAGACTGAACGCAAATTTACCAATCGTTTCGTGTATATCTTCGGTCGCTCCGAATGATATTCCGAAGGTCAATGAAAGTAGTTGTTAATTAAATAGTATTAAATTAATTTTCCCTGGGAGTTAGTTTACCAAAGGCTTACCTAATCATTGGATTGTTGTCTGGGTTGTGGGTGGGGGAAGGGGGTCGGGGAGGGTGTTCCGAGCCATGGTTTAATTGCTCATAACTAGTCTCAACATGGTAATCCATCACTTTGAATTTCTTGCCACGGATTGCTCGTGGCGCAGGGACACTAGACCATCCCATATGCTTGGAGAATTGTCGCCACTCCAGGGACCAAAACCTATAAACAGTGAGACCAGGTCATATTCACCGGAACGGATCTCAGTATTCTCGCTGTTCAGGTTGGCCTCTTTCTACCGGCGGACGCATACTGAGGTGCTGTGAAACTCGGTATCAGAGCTGACGAGAGAAGCCGTCTCGTCCGCATTCGTCAGCAGTTTTTATTTGGAGTCGGTACTTGATCATTAGTATCGCAGGTGTTGTCGCCATTTGTATGCCCTTGTGCAAGCTTACTGTTTTTGGTATCAGAGACGGATCTCACAGCTCGGGATAGCGCTGTTTCGGATCCACTGTAATGCAACCGCGATTATTTCGGTTGTGAATTTGTAGAAATGCAACGATTTGCATCACAGTCGGCCTTCGCGGTGAAACTAACCAAGCTTTCCTGATAGCACTTTGTTTTGTCCCTGGCTGGGATTCAGTCTATTCTATGCTCGTGGCTCTTAATCATTTTGGCGAATCTCTCTGTGAACTCACTCTCTGATCAGAGACTGAACGAGTTACCAAAAGGATCGATCATGCTGCAAACTTTTTTTGCCTTGCAGCAAGACTTTTCTGCCTAGGTTGAGTGTGCAGAAATCGCAATTAAGATGAAACAGGCTGCCCCGCATTTCCAAGTGTTTTCTTTTGAATATCACATGCAAGATTTGTCAGATCCGTCAGACTTCTGATCTGTTGAAATAGCTTGTTGCCCCCTAGAACTACAGTCATGCTCATAAATTAAGGATAATGCTGATACGTTAAAACAACGCTCTGGTGTGCGGTTTTCGGGTTTAAATCACCTCGGAGTATGACCATGCGGTGGATTTGACCTGCGGTCATCCCACGGTGGCGCTGGCAGCAGTCAACATACGCAGAGGTGAGTTGGTGCATGTCAGAGTATGGTGCAGCGAGTAAGTGTGCAGACGTTTTCAGACGTGCTAATGGTGACTGTGTGTCGAAAATGGCTCGAAGAACACATATTGCTTACATTATGAGGGGTAGAATACTAGGGCGACTGTAGGCTAGTCAAACACAGCAGATAGTAGCACGGGCCCTTCGTGTGCCACAAAGTGTGATCTCAAGATTATGACAACGATTCCAGCAGACGGGAAAATGTCCAGGCGCTTCAGTACGGTACGTCCACAGTGTACAACACCACAAGGAGACCGATATCTGACCATCGGTGCCCGCAGACGGCCGCGGAGTACTGCAGGTAGCCTTGCTCGGGACCTTACCGCAGCCACTGGAACTGTTGTCTGCAGACACACAGTCTACAGACGACTGAACAGACATGGTTTATTCGCCCGGAGACCTGCAAGGTGCATTCCACTGACCCTTGGTTACAGGAGAGCCCGTAAAGCCTGGTATCAAGAACACAGTACATGTCAGTGCAGCAGTGGTCCCAGGTTATGATCACAGACGAGTTCGAGTATAGTCTGAACTGTGATTCTCATCTGGAGTAAACCAGGAACCAGACACCAACCCCTTAATGTCCTTGAAAGGGACCTGCATGGAGGTCGTGGTTTGATGGTGTGAGGTGAGATTATGAATGGTGCACATACACCCCTGCGCATCTTTGATAGGGGAACTGTAACAGGTCAGGTGTATCGAGACGTCATTTTGCAGCAGTATGTCCGCCTTTTCAGGGATGCAGTGGGTCGCACCTTCCTCCTGATGTATGATAACGCACGGCTTCACCGAGCTGCCATCGTGGAGCAGTACCTTGAAACAGAAGATATCAGGCGAATGCAGTGGCCTGCCTGTTCTCCAGGCCTAAACCCCATCGAGCACGTCTGGGATGCTCTTGATCTTCAAACCCCTACGACACTTCAGGAGCTCCGACAGGCACTGGTGCAAGAATGGGAGGCTATACCCCAGCAGCTGCTGGACCACCTGATCCAGAGTATGCCAACCCGTTGTGCGGCCTATGTACGTGTGCATGGTGATCGTATCCTACATTGATGTGGGTGTACATGCGCAGGAAGCAGTGGTATTTTGTAGCACTTATGTTTCGGGACCGTTTTCTCAACTTATCACCAATACCGTCGACTTAAAGATGCTATTAGCGCCAGTATTGTGTAGTGCCACGTTGTGTGGCACCACATCCTGCAATTATCCTTAATTTATGAGCATTGTACTAATTCAACTGTTGTAAAACCCTGATAGACAAGATGGTGTCCGATGCTCGCCGCGGTCGAGACAGGAACAAATTTTCAGCTAAGGCAAAATGAACCTGTTGACTGGGAATCAGAGATCACGCAGTTTGTAAGCATTTTTTCTACCAGTAACATAGGAGCATCCACAGACTCGTAGATGATGCGATCGCATCTACCAGGAGATTAAGCAGGTAGCTCGGTATTCCTTAATGCACAGTTTCGAAAACCTAGCGATATACTTCGAAGAAACGTGAATATCATGTTTAGATTCTGCATGTGCTTTATCTGAGCTTGTGCAGCTCGACAGGTTATATACGATATGATCTGTTACGGGGTATAGAAAATGATGGTATCATGGCAGCTGTGCTGTTCAGTGGTATAGTGACACTCCACACTGAAAGAGAATGTGCAGTTTATGTATGACAACCAATAACGTCTATGGTTTGCAGTGAAACCAGTTAGAGAGAGACTTACCTCGACATTTTGGTAATCTCTCTGGTGGTTGTTGCACGACGGCATTTTGCCTCAGTTGTTCGTAATTACCCGGACGCAGATGGGTTGGACGTTATTCGCAATATACACTTTGGTCTGCTCGTTCTCCTAACCAGACTGCTTTAGTTTCCTTTGCATGGGTATTTATCGAGGATAAATTCAAAGAAAAATCAAATATCTCTAGTTATGATGAATACAGTATTTCGGTCTGCAAATGAGTGCTGGAAACTATGCGTAGACTTGGAGATATACTGATTTGTTGTTCATTGTGAGACATCTTTTACTATGCGCGGTACAGTCACATTAATACGATCATCGTCTACGTTCTACATGATCGTGATCACTCACAAGTGGCAGTTGGCAGCACTAGCAGTGGAGGGTATATAAAGTGTGACTGGGGACGCTGAGAACAATGCTTCAGTTGTAGTCATGCGGAAATGGAGTGATGTATCTGACTTCCAAAGGGGCATGATTATTGAATTTCTGGCCTAGGGTGGAAGCATTTCCTAAAATGCTATGTTTGTAAACATTCCCATGCCACCGTCGTTAAAATACTCTGTGCATGACAAAATGGCGCTATCTAAAACCAGCGCCAAGGCTACTACGAGTGAACGACGTTTGCGGAGATTTGTGCCGGCAAATCGACGTGCACCTGTTGAGCAACTGACCTCCCAGGTAAAGCAAGGGGCTATCAACAGCGTCTCCTCAATGACCACGCAGCAGTCGTTGTTGCGTATGGGCCTCTACGGCATGCGCCTGGTACATGCATCCACGCTGAGTGCTGTTTACTGGCGACGAAGGCTGGAATTTGCGCGCCAGTACTGCTACTGAACGTCAACTGAGTGGCGACAGATGACCTTTTCAGATGACTCAAGTTTTATGCTTCAACGGACGGATGTTGATTACATGTACGGCCCTACAACAATCATCAGATGAGTCCCGGCCGAAGGAGGAATCTTCTGGTACGAAGACTGTTTTCGTGGCATTCACAGGCTGACCTCGTCATCCTGAAAGTCACAATGAACCTACACAAGTATGTCTCTAACCTTGGTGACCATGTCCATCTCTACAGGCAGTTTATTTTTCTTCGACACGATGGCATCTGCCAGCACGACAGCGCAGCGTGTCACACAGTTCGCAGTGTATGTGAGTGGTTCGAAGAGACCGGGATGAAATAGCGTTCTCCTCTGGCTGCCACACTCCCCAGTTTGGTCGTATATTGTAAGACAGGGATACTCATTATCCATGGCGTTTTTTGCAAAACTGCTTTACTAAGCAGCTCCTTCAGACATGACTTAGAGTAATTTACTCGGAAAAAACCGACCGAATGCCAGTAGGTTATATTTTAATCATTACTGAAATAATTTAATTCACTACATAAAAAATTTAAGTACTCAGTGGTCATACATCGCAGAATAATTTTGACGTCAAGAGCATAGAGATTGGCCCGATTTCATCGTCCTTCTTCCTTGTACGTTTTCTGATATTCGAGACAGAAATTTGCGTTTTACTTCTGAGATTCTTCGTGACTTGTCTTTCGGAGAAGGTACTTTTGATGTTTTGTACTTCCTAATGAAGGTACTAGAGTTTCATGTTCTCATCCCGCGACAGCAGTGTCCATTGCGACAAAGAAGTGTGGTCGTTTAGAGTTTTATAGATATAATATTAACTGTGGGATTAAAATTCGGCTCGCGACGACGCTGGGAGTCGCCGGTGCAGCAGCAGGCAACGTAGGCCAGTCCTTGGGGACAGCATCACTGATGACAACGACGTAACAGCGACCGGACGCGCAATCGGTCGAAGCGATGCTGACGCCCACGTCTGATGCCCTTAAATAGTGCAGACCGGTGCTGCATCCGCCAGTTACGTGGTGCCTTGTTTAATAGAATGTTCTCGATTAGTTGCCTAACGCCACCGCGCAACACGCGGCCCGCGCCTGCGTAATTCTGCTAATGCTGCGTTCTGGCTGTTGATGGCTGCCGCGCACGTACACACATACCGACGCTCGTTGCCAAACTGTGTCACCTGCATAACGCGCCGGCCAGCCTTCGTCCGCCGTCTGCCGTGAGGCTGGCGCATCGCGCGCTGAAACACTAAATCACAATTTCGCACCATATTTCCTAAAAATAACCCCTTGTCCTCTACAATTATAACGGAGTTAGCGATCTACAAAATGCGTTTTGCTATCAGTATAACATATACAGTCGTCCTATCTAACTTTGCTAAAGGCATATCTCAGAAACGTGTTACCGACCAGCGGGATTTATGCCAAGCGAACGCGGATGGAAGTCTCCTGCAATGTGCTACCACCTGGTGGTATTGACGTAGACTTGTAATTGAGTGGTAGGGGCTAGCTGTGCATGCCGTGAAGGGTGCACATTGTTCATCAAATTCGTATGTATTTGATCCACAAAGTAAATAAGTCAGGCCAGTTGGGTATGCCCAAACGCTGCTTAAAACGTGCAGAACTGAAGATGTGCTCGTAGCTCTGATGCAAAGTTTCACACAGTCTAGAGAAATAAAAATGTTAAATAGAGCTGTAGACATAGTGCCGTATATTTCAGATTACCGCATCTGTCTTACGTTTGACACCATTCAAAGGTAAGTAATCAGTACATTTGCAAGTTGTCAGAACTATGGGTGTTCACGTTTTCTTCTGCCCTTAGACAGCAATCCCCACTGGCTGGAATGCTGTTCATGAACAGCAGCACAACAGCTCGAATCACCAGACTGGCGCACGTCTTTGCAGCCAGTGTACGTCGAATAACCATGAGAGTGCTCCTGCTCTCATATAAAACCAAACCATAACTCCTTGTGTAGGTTCAGTGTTCGTAGCACACAGACACATTGGTTGCAGGTTCTCAAGCGGCCTCCTCCTGATCAATACACGGCCGTCACTGACACAAAGGCAGAACCAACTTTCATTAGTAAACGCAACATACTTGCAACCTCCCCTCCCACGCATATGACGGATGTTTGTGGGTCTGTGAACTGCACATTACAGGGCGTATGGCTCTGAGCTGTTCTTGAAGTAACCGAATTGTGACGGCTCATTTGGCACTGTGGTGCCTTCTGCTGCTTAAATTGTTGCTGCAGATCTACATCTACATCTACATTTATACTCCGCAAGCCACCCAACGGTGTGTGGCGGAGGGCACTTTACGTACCACTGTCATTACCTTCCTTTCCTGTTCCAGTCGCGTATGGTTCGCGGGAAGAACGACTGCCGGAAAGCCTCCGTGCGCGCTCGAATCTCTCTAATTTTACATTCGTGATCTCCTCGGGAGGTATAAGAAGGGGGAAGCAATATATTCGATACCTCGTCCAGAAACGTACCCTCTCGAAACCTGGACAGGAAGCTACACCGCGACGCAGAGCGCCTCTCTTGCAGAGTCTACCACTTCATTTTGCTATCACGCTTACCAAATAACCCTGTATCGAAACGCAGCGCTCTTCTTTGGATCTTCTCTGTGTCCTCCGTCAACCCGATCTGGTGCGGATCCCACACTGATGAGCAATACTCAAGTATAGGTCGAATGAGTGTTTTGTAAGCCACCTCTTTTGTTGATGGACTACATTTTCTAAGGACTCTCCCAATGAATCTCAAACTGGCACCCGCCTTACCAACAATTAATTTTATATGATCATTCCACTTCAAATCGTTCCGTACGCATACTCCCAGATATTTTACAGAAGTAGCTGCTACCAGTGTTTGTTCCGCTGTCATATAATCCTACAATAAATGATCCTTACGATGCGCCAGAACCAATTACCGAATACGATGGTTGTCCCTCTCGGTAGTGTCATGCGGACGTCTGGGGCCCGGTCTTTTGCGACCATACATTCTGGTGACCACCGCTGCCAGCAATTAAGTACAGTGGCCACATTCCTGCCAAGTCTTTCTGAAATGTCGCAGGAGGAACATTGAGCTTCTTCTAGCCCTATTACACGACCTCGTGAAAACTCAGTGAGGTCTTGATAGTGGCGTCTTTGTCGCCTTAAAAGCATTCTTTTTTTTTCGCTGACCAGTTTTTTTTAATTCCACAAAAACAGTAACAAAAATTGCTACAATGAAATGACATAAATAAGGTGACAGATAAAAGCAGTCGTAAATTACAGCATTTAAAGAATGAGGAATCATTCAGTCTTTAGCAGTAGCACACATTTAGCACCTTCACTTTCACCTTCAAGTGGTGGCAGTTCAGCATGCACATTTTCTAATTCTGCAGCCTGAGGTTCCTCATCATCATTTCCCAGAACCAAATTAATCATTTAATAAATCTTTGATGTGTGTTCTTTCCAGGGTAAATTGCGTGGACAGAAGAGCAGTCTCAAACAGCGACATCGTAAAATCCTTCACCGCCTTGTTATTTTTGTCAGTTACAGCCTTCTAAACGCATCCTTAGGGAGTTCAAGATCCTCCTTTATATCAGACACCAGATGTTTGCCGTCGTATTCTTGTATCTGCTGTATTACTGAGTTATTTTTCATGTGTGACTTTCAGGTGAGGTTAGGGTCGGGAACGTGACCCAATCCATCCCGTCTCTACGAAGAATCCAGTTCCTAACCTATATCCATTCTGTTGAAGACAATTCGAAGCATGTTACCATATTTCGTATTGTGATTCTGATACAAGTGTTTTTTGAAATTCATTTTCCATATACATTTTGTATTCAGTATGTTCATCGCTCCCAATATTGTTAAAAAACGTAACTTATATATTTGCCCAGTAACCAAATCACTGCGTTATTTTCTGCCTGAGGATAGTAACTTTCTTCTGAAAGCCTCTTCGGGTTTGCTGCCGGATCCTAAAATCAACTGGACTCTATATTTCGGCGATCCAACTGTTCGCCATCTTCTGGAAAATGCTGCCTCTGCTGCTGAGTCCCGCTGAGAACTCTTTTTACACGAGTTCGTCTGGAAGAGTCCCTTAGTTTGATCAGTGAAGAACTGGATGAAGAGCTAGTGAAGCTTTGTCGTCATGTGCTAACATCCACGAATTTTTTATTTAACGGTAACACTTTTGAACAGAATGACGGAGTGGCTATGGGTAGTCCTTTATCACCCATAGTCGCCAATTTACTTATGGATAACTTCGAGGATAAGGCACTGAGGACTTCAGCTTTGCAACCAACGTGCTTCTGGAGATATGTGGATGATACATTTTTCGTTTGGCCGCACGGACGTGATGCTCTTAATAGATGTTTGGACCACTTCAACTGTCTTCATCCCCGCATCAAATTTACTATGGAGGTTGAAAATGATGGGATGGTTCCATTTTTAGACGTTATGGTTTATAAAAAACCATATGGTACGTTGGGACACAGTGTTCACCGAAAGCCGACGCACACAGATTGGTATCTGCATCCTAAGAGTTGTCATCTACCACATCAACGCAGTGGCGTCCTTAGGACTTTCGTACGGAGAGCATATGCCATTTCCGACGCGGATTTTATGACTATTTTTAAGGAAAATGGATACTCCGAGAAGCAGATTCGTCGGGCTATGGAGTTTGGACCATCTCCGGAGGTGTATGAAGAGGAACATAGATCGGTGGCCTTTCACCCCTATGCTGGAGGCTTATCGTTTAAGATTGGACGAATTTTTAGGAATTTCAACATTAAGAGTGTGTTCCATCCACCTTCTAAGATTAGGGCACTACTCGGCTCTGTGAAAGATGATTTGGGGCTTAGGAAACCCGGGGTGTACAAAATTACATGTCAATGTGGGAAAGCTTGGCCAATGTAGGCCGTTCGATGTGCACAGTGAATGAGAGATGTGTGGAACATCGCCGTCATACGAGGCTACAACAGCCGGAAAAATCGGCAGTAGCAGAACACTGCTTAAATGAGGGACACAGTATAAAATTTGATGAAACTGTGGTAGTTGCCAGCATTTCCGGTCTCTGGAACAGTGTCAATAAAGAGGCGATTGAAATTAGGTTGGCGGATAATTTAATCAACAGAGACAATGGGTTTCCTCTTAGCAAGACGTGGAATCCTGTATTATGTCGCATCAAAATTGAGCGTTCTTCGGTGCTGCCCTGAGTGCGATATATCGTTGCCAGCAGTGTTCCACTAAGGGCGGCGCCACCTCCCTGTCTTGGAGGGCAGCAACCGTGATGGACGGCGCATGCGCCGTGTACTGAACGGTGGCCTATATAGGACGTCGATTTGCAACCTGGCGTCAGTTCTCAGCAGAGGCAGCATTTTCCTGAAGATGGCGAACACTTGGATCGCCGAAGTATCGAGTCAAGTTGATTTTAGGATCCGGCAGCAAACCCGAAGACTTTCAAGACTTGTTACGCCGGGAATGCCTACGTAATCACAACTTTCTTCCGGTCTGAAGAAAATGTTAGTCGGTACATTGCTTGCTGAAGTTCTTGTTATTTGAGCAATTTTCTCCCTGGCCCACCTCCAGTTGATAATCCGATCTCCTTGACAACCATTAACTCACCACATCCAGTAACTAACTCTCACGACCGTTACAGTGAGTATTTAATATAAACCTGATTTGCATCCTCATAGTGGCGCTACTAGCGCCACTCTTATACCACTGGTGTGAAACTGTAATAGACGTCATATTTCCTTTGTAGAAACGTGCCTACAGTCTTTCATTTAAGTCTCACAACTCCTTCTTGGTGCTGCGATTTTTTTTTTTAATTTGCTGACAAACAAGCATTGAAGATTTTTACAGAAATATCTGCGGGGGCCCACGCAAACGATGCTGTCGTTTAGATCCCCTGAGCACTAATTCCGTAGCTACCTACTGCCACACGCACGTGGCGGAATGTTAGGCCACCGGGCTTCTCTTCCTGAGGCGGCGTCGGCTCCTTGCGCCACGCTACGGGCGGGCACTTAGGGCGTGCCATTTTCCTGGGGATCCCGGCGGCCCTCCCAGACGGTAACAAAGGCACCGGCCTGGCTCTCTGCGCAATCGGCACAGGCTTAAAGGCTCTCACAGCGGCACGCCGCCCGCGCCGGCCGCACAAGAGTGCGATGCGAGCCACCTTAACCCCGGCCCAGCTTCCGCGATTCCCCAGAAGGGGGCTGCCTTCCCTATTATTTACGGCCGCACGTCTCGCTGCCAGCATTGGGCCACTAAAACAGGAGCAACTGTAAAGGACTTCGCTCTGAATATTGTATGGCGTCTGCAGGCACTATCCCTGGGATACTTCCAGCACGCACAGGTAGTAGCTACAGAGCTTCAGTGCTATATCGAAGGCTCGGGGGTGTTATAACCTCTGACATACTTTAGTAGTTTCTATGTCTTCAGCAACTGTAAATGTATTTTTTTAAAATATCAACAACCAGTTGAACAAAAGAAATCCTGTTTCAAAATAATGTTCAAATGTGTATGAAATCTTATGGGACTTAACTGCTAAGGTCATCAGTCCCTAAGCTTACACACTACTTAACCTAAATTATCCTAAGGACAAACACACACACACCAATGCCTGAGGGAGGACTCGAACCTCCGCCGGGACCAGCCGCACAGTCCATGACTGCAGCGCCCAGACCGCTCGGCTAATCCCGCGCAGCAATCTCGTTTCTGTACCTGTTTCAGACACCTATGGCCCTTCTTCAGAAGACTGTACAATAAAAGTATACCACAAACAATTTCCATATACATAAGAATATCAAAATTTAAGAAATTAAGGTATGAAAATTTAAAAGTACAGAAACGGTCGCATTATTAGCGAGCGTAAAAGATAAGTTCGCTTGTGCAATATATTACTGTGCTCCTATAAACATACGAGACCAATAATAAAATGCACTAAAGCAAAAAGAGCTCGTAAATGCTTACATATGGAAAGGTAGCGCATATACAATTGAGGTATAAAGGAACCACACAACAGGTGCGGGCATCATGTCAGAACTGGAGGTAATCAGTCACTGACATGCTTATCTTGCGGTTGGTCCTTGAGTGGTGGTAAAAGTACGACAAAATAATGAAACAAAAACTAAAGCAACAGTAGTTGCCCTAAAACAAACGAAAATATAAGTGCGCATGGCCAGCGTATTGACTAATACGCATAGCAGTCCAAAACAGTCTCAAAAGCTTGGCACAGTATTGCAGAGTAGGTTGTGTAAAGAAATAACTGTTAAGAAAAAAAATTCGATACGTCGCGTCGTATCCGTCTTAATTGGCATTGAGGGTAGTCAGTCAGGCCGTTGCGCCTGCAAATTCAAGCGGCCCGCCAGAGATGGTGTCGCCAAACGTGTCCTTGCTCTTTTAATAAAGCAGAACAAGAGACCGATACAAGAATAGGCTATGGGACGGTACTAAGAACAGAACCCAGGGCTAAGGCTAAGTACTCTCGTCCGCTTTCATTTACACCATAGGAACAACTGGTCGGGCCGCTTGAATTTGAGCGCGCAACGACCTGATTGGCTATCTTATGCGCTAATTAACTCGGAAACGGCTAAATGTATGGAATTTATTTCTGAACAGTTATTTCTGTGCGTAACCTACGCTTCAACACTCTTGCAATCACTCAATACCGTTTATTTAAATAAAATAACATAAACGACATGTGGCGATATGGATGGGAAGCTCAAGACCTAATCGCCGAAACAGGTGTAGTGATGTCAGTAGCTAGCAGGGAACCTGTAGAGATTCTATTCTTATAGTTACAGATGCTTTACTTTGTAGTTACAAGTTGTATTAACGATTTACAAGCTCTTTTAGTCATTCAGCATCGGATTTCAAACCTATTGTACTTATTTCACACAGGTTGTACGTGGCTGGGTATATTTACTTCACGTAGTGTAGTTATGATTTCGTATACATTTCTGAATAAGTTATTTCACTATTAAACAACCATTCTATGTATGTATTGTATGATAACCAGGGGCCTAGAAACGACGGAGAGTCTCCGTCCCTGCCGCAGCCGCAGTGGTCCACAGCCCCACGACGACTACCGCAGTCCACTTCACCCCGCCGCCCCACGGCGAACCCAGTGTTATTGTGCGCTTCGGCCCCCAGTCGACCCCCGCAGGGAACGTCTCACACCAGACGAGTGTAACCCCTATGTTTGCGTGGTAGAGTAATGGTGGTGTACGCGTATGTGGAGAACTTGTTTGCGCAGCAATCGCCGACATAGTGTAGCTGAGGCGGAATAAGGGGAACCAGCCCGCATTCGCCGTGGCAGATGGAAAACCGCCAAAAAACCATCCACAGACTGGCCGGCTCACCGGACCTCGACAAAAGTCTTCCGGGCGGATTCGTGCCGGGGACCAGGAGCTCCTTCCCGCCCGGAAAGCCGTGCGTCAAACCAACGGGCTAACCGGGCGGGACATTAGATACCCATGCAACTATGCCTATGTTTCTTTTCTCCTACAGTTATTTTTGACACTTCAATTCAACTATCGATTAGGAATTGTTCTTCTAGTTACCTTCGCTGTTGTTCCTGGTCCCATGGTGCAACTGGAGCGATGTTTGCGAGGCCGTATTTCCTCCGAGCACGCTGTTGACTCTCTACACTAGCTCAGCGATGTCTTCTGAAACTTTCTACACAATTTGTATCAATGCTCCTAACTAAAATTGTCTTACGAATCGTATTTGCAACCTGTATGCATTCCGGTACTAGTAGTTTCACCATTATAGAAATAAACAATTGTGCCTTCATTAAGTTTTCTCTATGGTTACTTTCTAACGCTTCATTTTAGCTACTGATTGAAAATTTTTTCTTCACTTCAGCTTCCGACAGCAATATATGCTTCGCTGCTTCGCACTACTTTTTCGATGAAAGGTTTCCAGCTAGCGCGCTGTGATTTCAAGTATGATTATCAAATAGCTTGGTAGAGCACAGTCTGACTGTTTATATAACGTTGGTTTTGTTTGCTGGGCTACTGAACATTAACAAAGTGTTAAAGTTTCTTATGTCTTTCTATACAGTACCAATTCTCTCCATAAATCCGTGTCTATGCTCTGTTCAAACTAAAACCGAAACCTAGTAACACACAAGTTCCAGCCTTCCATCTAAATAATAGACAGGTCAATGTTCAACTGAGAATATGCCGGAAAGGATCGCTCTTGAGGTACAAACTGTAACCTAGATATCTTGGGAAGCTGATGTCAACACGTTGAGATCCAGCAGCATCTCCTTGGTTTAATCTGCAGCTGAGTATTGCACCCGTTTTTGGATCAACAGCCACCACAAAAATCTTAGTGTGGTCCAACTCAACGAAGCAATGAGATTAGTTATGGGAATAATCAGGACAGCTCGGGCTCAGTGGCTCAGCATTGTGAGCAATGTACCACCGCACCAGCGCAGATGTTTTGCTACTCAAAAATTGCAGCTTCAGACTTCAAATAAGCTCTGATAAGCTAGCATTTCATATTCACGCCGATTCTGTCCAACTTGCCATCGAACATATAGATCTGAAAACCATCCAGAAATTCCCCAGTGAGAACAGAAAGACAGCTTGGTAATTTTACTACAGAGGATCATTGGCAGTAACAATGTAGCAAAGACGACTGAAACTGCAAGATCGTGAAATACCTGCTAATCAAAGTCGCCAGTTTCTACAGGGGTTTGGTCAGCCTCAACAGAATCCACACTGGGCAAGAAGATTTTCGGTAAATCACTGTTTCAGTGGTGAATGGCCGAAAATCCTTCATGTGGAATCTGTGAAGCCAAAGAACAATCAATCTTCCACAATGCATTCGAAGGCACAAACACAGGCAGCTGCAAGAAACCCATGACCTTACGCCTGCAACACTGGATTCGCTGAAAACTGCAACCTTTGTTTTTAATATATTCATTTTTGAACTCCAAATTTATATTATTATCAATATTTTACTGTGTTTTTATAATCTGTTCGTCTGTATCAGTGGATCGCAGCGTGTGGCTAATTACACAATGAGGGGTAAAATGAAATTTTCTGAGGGCCAAAACGAAGAGAGGTCGATTGAATTCTTGCTACGATACAAACTTTTTTTAGAAATGATATTACCACACTGACGGATAAGAGTCACAACACTAAAAAATAAATAACGTAAAGTAATTTCTGGAATACATTTTTCAAGGGAACGTACTAACTTAATCAAAGTTTCTAGATCACAGGCTAACGTAAGCGCGAGATAAGCTATTGCAAAAGTAAAATGCTGGTAGGTTAATAACCGGTGCAGGCGCCAGAATGTTAAATGCAACCATGCAAACATGCATGATTTTGTTGTACAGGTCCCGGATGACACTTTCTGTGATGGAGTTCCATCCTCTTGCAGTTGGTCGGTCATTACAGGGACGTTTAATACTGTATGTGTGTATGACGTCCGATGATATCCCACACGTGGTCAATTCGAGACAGCTGGTGATCGAGCAGGCCAAGACAACATGTTGACACCTTTTTGAGCATTTTGGGTTGTGACAATGGTATATGTGCAAGCATTCTCCTGCTGCACAAATCTGCAAAAAAAAAAAAAAAAAAAAAAAAAGTTCAAATATATGAGAAACCTTACGGGACTTAACTGCTAAGGTCACCAGTCCCTAAGCTTACACACTACTTAACCTAAATTATCCTAAGGACAAACACACACACACCCATGCCCGAGGGAGATCTCGAACCTCCGCCGGGACCAACCGCACAGTCCATGACTGCAGAGCCTTAGTCCGCTCGGCTAATCCCACGCGGCACAAATCTGCAGTCAGGGTCAGTGGCGTAGCCATGAGAGTGCTCCTGCTGTCATACGAAACTGGACACCAGAAGATAGCTCCAAGTGTACCTCCACTGTGTCTAGCAAGCAGACGGGTTGGTTACAGGCCATCAACTGGCCTCCTAAACAATACACGGCTTTCACTGGCGCCGAGGACAAACAGCTTTCATCATAAAACACAACAGACCTCCACCCTGACCTCCAATGAGCTCTCGCTTGACACCACTGAACTCGGAAATGGTGGTGGTTTGGTGTCAGTGGAATGCACGCCATACTTTTTCTGGCTCGGTCCTCACATTGACGTTACTGATGGATAACAGTTCCTTGTAGCACTGAAGCTCAGTTGGTTGCTCAGATTCTGTATGATGCGCCAGATGCATACGCAGGAAACGACGTTGCTCTCTCTCGGTAGCCGACGCGGCCATCCGTAGTCCAGTCTTCTTGGAACCGTACTGTCTCGTGATAACGGCTGACGGCAATCCTGTACAGTGGCTATATTCCTGCCAACTCTTTCTGCACTATCGCAAAAAAAGCATTCAGATTCTCGTAGTCCTATTACACGATATCGTTCAAACTCAGTGAAGTGTTGGTAATAGCATGTTTGTCGCCTTAAAGGCATTCTTGATCAGCATCATCTCACGAAGTCCAACCTCGGAATCAACTAATGCTCATGACCGTCAAAATGTGTATGTAAAGCAGACCTTATTTGCATCCTCATAGTAACGCTAACAGCACCACTCCTACGCGACTGGCGTGAAATTTGAATAGATAACTTCTTTCAGATGTAGAAACGCACCTACTAATTTTCATTTATGTGCCACAACTCATTATGTGTGTGTTTTGATTTGTTTCCTTCATTGTATTATCACCATTTTGTAAGACTGTAATCCTGACTACATAAATTACCAATAATTTTCTATTTTCTCAGATACAGGTATTAAAACGTAACGCAGTGTGGTTATCCATTGTGAAACGAATGTGTGAACAACTTCCTGACATAGTCCGCCCACTGCCAATATAAAACAGCACTGGAAAATTCATATTTCATACATTTTAAGATAGGCAACCCAGCTTACATTATCCCAACAGTATTTCTTACATGGTGCCATACTTCTATGACAGTAGAATTGAAACATTTAAATATATCATGAAAATCCATTCTCTGAATTGTAAGCAATTCTGCAAAGGGCTAAAAACTGCTTTATTATTCACTTCGCAACATTTCAAAGAAGTGATTGATAGTACAGAACAACAGTAACAGAAATAGCTACAAAATTTTTGCAGGGCCTAAACAGTATTATTATTATTATTTCTTTCCTTTCTCAGACGTTATGTCTGGTTAAAAATGGAAAGTGATGCGGGCCTTTTTTAACTGTGCGGTGTATGTTACATTGCATTTATGAACTTTCAGGTAATTGAACATGTATCAATAATTACAGATTTCTGTAGTTGTATATATATACGTTTGGATGTAGCTGTATTGCGTTGATGTACTGGTGGATATTGTGTGGTATGACTCCTGTAGTTGATAGTATAATTGGTATGATGTCAACTTTATACTGATGCCACATGTCTTTGACTTCCTCAGCCTGTTGGATGTATTTTTCAATTTTTTTTCCTGTTTTCTTTTGTATATTTCTTGTATTGGGTATGGATATTTCGATTAGTTGTGTTAATTATTTCTTTTTATTGGTGAGTATGATGTCAGGTTTGTTATGTGGTGTTGTTTTATCTGTTATAATAGTTCTGTTCCAGTATAATTTGTATTCATCATTCTCCAGTACATTTTGTGGTGCATACTTGTATGTGGGAACGTGTTGTTTTATAAGTTTATGTTGAAAGGCAAGCTGTTGATGTATTATTTTTGCTACATTGTCATGTCTTCTGGGGTATTCTGTATTTGCTAGTATTGTACATCCGTTTGTGATGTGATCTACTGTTTCTATTTGTTGTTTGCAAAGTCTGCATTTATCTGTTGTGGTATTGGGATCTTTAATAATATGCTCGCTGTAATATCTGGTGTTTATTGTTTGATGCTGTATTGCAATCCTTCTGTCTCACTGTATATATTGCCTTTTCTTACCCATGTGTTGGATGCGTCTTGATCGATGTGTGGCTGTGTTAGATGATACGGGTGCTTGCCATGTAGTGTTTTCTTTTTCCAATTTACTTTCTTCGTATCTGTTGATGTTATATTATCTTAAGGGTTGTAGAAGTGGTTATGAAATTGCAATGGTGTAGCCGATGTATTTATATGAGTGATTGCTTTGTGTATTTTGCTAGTTTCTGCTCGTTCTAGAAAGAATTTTCTTAAATTGCTACCTGTCCATAATGTACGTTTTTTATGTCGATAAATACCCTTCCTCCTTCCATTCTGCTTAATGTGAATCTTTCTGTTGCTGAATGTATGTGATGTATTCTATATTTGTGGCATTGTGATCGTGTAAGTGTATTGAATGCTTCTAGGTCTGTGTTACTCCATTTCACTACTCCAAATGAGTAGCTCAATATTGGTATAGCATAGGTATTTATAGCTTTTGTCTTCTTTCTTGCTGTCAATTCTGTTTTCAGTGTTTTTGTTAGTCTTTATCTATATTTTTCTTTTAGTACTTCTTTAATATTTGTATTATCTATTCCTATTTTTTGTCTGTATCCTAGATATTTATAGGCATCTGTTTTTTCCATCGCTTCTATTCACTCGCTCTGGTTATCCAATATGTAATCTTCTTCTTTAGTGTGTTTTCCCTTGACTATGCTATTTTTCTTACATTTGTCTGTTCCAAAAGCCACATTTATATCGTTGGTGAATACTTCTGTTATCTTTAGTAATTGGATGAGTTGTTGTTTTGTTGCTGACAGTAGTTTTAGGTCATCCATGTATAGCAAATGTGTGATTTTGTGTTGGTATGTTCCAGTAATATTGTATCCATAATTTGTATTATTTAGGATGTTGGATAGTGGGTTCAGAGCAAGGCAGAACCAGAAAGGACTTCATGAGTCTCCTTGGTATATTCCACGCTTAATCTGTATTGGCTGTGATGTGATATTATATGAATATGATTGGATATTATGTGTGGTTTCCAATTTTTCATTACTATGTTTAGGAACTGTATCAATTTAGGATCTACTTTGTATATTTCCAATATTTGTAGTAACCATGAGTGGGGTACACTATCAAAAGCTCTTTGGTAATCGATGTACGCATAGTGTAGCGACCTTTGTTTAGTTTTAGCTTGATATGTCACCTCTGCATCTATTATCAGTTGCTCTTTACATCCTCGTGCTCCTTTGCAACAGTCTTTTTGTTCTTCATTTATAATTTTGTTCTGTGTTGTATGTGTCATTGATTTCTGTGTAATGACTGAAGTTAATAATTTGTATATTGTTGGTAGGCATATTATTGGGCGATATTTAGCTGGGTTTTCTGTGTCTGCTTGATCTTTAGGTTTCAGACAAGTTATTCCATGTGTAAGTGTATCAGGGAATGTGTATAGGTCTGCAATGTAACTGTTAAATAATTTAGTTAGATGTGAATGTGTTGAGGTGAATTTTTTTAGCCAGAAATTTGCTATTTTATCTTTTCTAGGGGCTTTCGAATTGTGAGTAGAATTAATTGGTTGGGTGACTTGATGTTGCAAAATTATCATTTCAGGCATTTGTGGTATCATCTTGTTTGTATCTGTTTCTGCTTGTATCCACCCTGCATGCCTGTTATATTGTACTGGGTTTGACCATATGTTGCTCCAGAAGTGTTCCATGTCTGTTATGTTTGGTGCATTGTCTATTTTAATGTGAGTGTTATCTATTCTCTGGTAAAATTTCTTTTGGTTTGTGTTGAATGTTTGGTTTTTTTTCCTTCTATTTTCACTTTTTTTGTATCTTCTAAGTCGTTTGGCCAATGCTTGTAATTTCTGCTTCTTTTCATCTAATTGCTCTATCACTTCTTGTTGAGAGATTTTACCTAACCTTTTTCGTTTTTGTTTTCTGACATTTCATTTCTTATAAATTGTGTTAGCTGTCCGATGTCTTTTCTCAGTTTTTCTATTCTGATCTGTAGCCTGTGTTGCCATGCTGGTTTTGTGGGTTTTTTCTGTGTGTTGGTTGGTTCTGATCTCTGCCTAGTGCCTATATTTAGTGTAGTGAGTGCTCCTATATAAACCAGTAGTTGTAACTTTTCCGTAGTTGTGTTTTCATTTATTTTGTTGTGTATGATTGTGTTGATAGTTTTTATTGTTTCGACTTGTGGGTTATTTGGCGGTCTATGCAAGAATGGTCTAATGTCTGTATTTGTGTCTGTGTATTCTATATATGTCAGCTGAAATTTTTCTTCTGTATCTAACATGTGTGTCACTTCGTGTTCTATTTGTGCTTGTTCTGTGCTTCCTCTGACTGTTTAATTGATGCGTGTTGTTCTTTGTTTGTTTGCTCTGGGATGTTTGAGTCCATTACTGTATTTTCTTCTTCTTCTGATTGCACATTATTTTGTTCCAGTATTTGTCGTACTAGTTGTTTGATGTTTTCTAATTCTGACTGGAGTATCCCGTTATTTTTGATTATTACATGGATCTGATGAGCTAGTCGTTGTTCTGTTAAAAATTTTAATTCTGGGTATCTGGTAATAAATGTTGTGTATACTTGTGATCTGTATCCAGTTGTGTTGGTTCCTAGGTTTGTTTCTTGGTAATAACAGAACATGAGGTGTCGATTAACTTCATCTGATCATCTCATCCTCTGTCTTTGTTTTCCTCCTAGGGTGGTTGCAGGAAGCATATCCTGCAGAACACCTCTGTTTGGATTTGAATCATTTTCCAGTTGGCTAGCAGTGTCGTTACCATTGTGGGCGGACATAGGGTTCAAGCGTCGTCCCCGACCATGAAGGCGCTTGTCCAAGGCTTCATTAGTTCTGTCCTGAACCAACTAATCACACTAAAAGGGTGGTTAGCCCTATCAGTGGTTTGTTTTTTTCGTCGCCTTTTACGACTGGCAGAACATACCGGAGGCCTATTCTTTTCCCGGGCCTCCACGGGAATTATTATTATTATTATTATTACTATTATTATTATTGCCTGTGGTCATATACAAAACATTGGCAGTAAGAAATCAACCAAAATGTGTTAATTGAGAGATGATTTGCAAACAATAAATAAGTGCACATATTTTAACATGGGTGATTTTAAATGGAGGAGCTGGGTACGAGTGAAAATGGAAATTTGTGGTAAGGTCTTATGGGACCAAACTGCTGAGGTCATCTGTCCCTAAGCTTACATACTATTTAATCTAACTTAAACTAACTTTCACTACGGACGACACACACACCCATGCCCGAGGGAGGACTCGAACCTCCGACGGTAGAAGCCGAGCGGACCGTGACAAGGTGCCCTAGATCGCGCGGCTACCCCGCGCAGCGGTACGAGTCAAGCAAGCATCGCTACGGAGAGGATTAGTGCAAAAGAAGCATGTTTTGTAACAGGTGTCTACCCTCAGTGTGGCTCGTTAGCTTTCTTTCCTTAGAAGAAATTGTATGTAGCACCTGCTATGCACTAAGAATTGTTCATCATTTACAAGTACACGTTGTTGGAAATAAGGAATATCAGTCATGTCATTTTCTCATTCGGTACTGGTTTAATAATACACCTACGAAATATATCATTTATCTTTCGACATTTTAAAAATATAAAGGTACGAGGGAAATTCTTTTTCACTTTAATGTTTAGTCAGATGCTAAAGTTGATGGTGGTGGGTGCAGGGGTAGGTGTACTAGGTAAATCCGATTACACTTACAGGTAATGCTTTCAGAGACGTTGGAAACCACTGGTCTATGTGTAACGCACTTTCTTTTCAGTAAGCAATGTGACGTGTTCATAACAATATAAATAAAAAAAATTACATTCTTACCAATCGATCACCATGACTAAAATAAAATAAAAAATGTGTTCCAGGTGGTGTTCTAAATTCGTTGCCATCGCTTAACCAATATTTTAGACTAACTTCACACAGGTACTGCAACGATTATTTCGTGGTAGCTAATTGTGGGTAACGCCTTGAGTTGTGCGAGTCGGCATTCCATTACTCGCAGCAGCACGGCTACACGCCCGCCCCCAGACCTCAAGACGCGGTTACGAGAGGGAAGGCGGTCTGGCCCGGTGCCAGCGAGAGTACTCGGGGAGATTGCGCGGGCGTGCGGCCGTGGCCGCGCTAGTTGGCGGAAGTCCATTTAACTGGCCGCCCTCGTGCGCCACTGGGGCACTCCAGCCGCGCCTAACCAGACGGCGTTTAAGCACTGAAAGCCGGCCGAGCGCGCTAAACGCTTCCTCAGGCAAACAACCGACCCTTCCGCCCCTATCAGTGTTAACGCCGAATCGTTTATGGGCACCGTCTTGGCGGTTTCCTGAGAATGAACTATTCTTTCGATAGTATTAAGAACCTGCTTTAATCTCGTTAAATCAGCTGGCCGTTGGGTTCATTTCTCGCGGTAAACAACTCTAACGCAAATCCAGTAAACCAAAAAGAATAAATTTTCGTAAACGCTACTCAAAGATGGTTCAAATGGCTCTAACCACTATGGGACTTAACAGCTGAGTTTATTAGTCCCCTATAACTTATAACTACTTAAACCTAACTAACCTAAGGACATCACACGTATCTATGCCCGAGGCAGGATTCGAACCTGCGACCGTAACGGTCTCGCGGTTCCAGACTGAAGCGCCAAGAACCGCTCGGCCACACCGGCCGGCAAACGCTACTCCACACAAAATCTCGTACTTGTCTATGCCTATAAACAAATGAAAAAGTCATGTAGATGTTCAACTCTCTTTTCATACATACAGAGGGTGGAAAAAATAAGGAAACACCCGAAACATAACACAACACCATGCATATTATGGTTTTGCACTAAGAACAGTTTCCTGTCGATCTGGAATGGATAAATATGGATCTACCACAGTTTTCAACCGAATCTTACACTGAAGCGCCAAAGAAACTAGTAGAGGCACGCATATTCAAATACAGAGATACGTAAAAAGCAGAATACGGCGCTGCAGTCGGCAACAGCTATATAAGACAGCAAGTGTCTGACGTAGTTGGTAGATCAGTTACTGCTGATACAATGGCAGGTTATCAAGTATTAAATGAGTTTGAACGGTTGTTGTAGTCGGCGAACGAGGAATGAGACACAGCATCTCCGAGGTAACGAGAAAGTAGGGTTTTCCCCATACGACCATTTCACGAGGGGACCTTTAATATTAGGAATCGGGTAAAACATCAAACCTCTGAAATCGCCGTGACCGGAAAACGATCCTGCAGGAACGGTACCAACGATAACTGAAGGCGTTCGAAGTGACAGAAGTGCAACCTTTCCGCAAATTGCTGCAGATTTCGATGCTGGGCCATCAACAAGTGTCAGCGTACGAACCATTCAACTAAACATCATCGATACGTGCTTTCGGAGCCGAAGGCCCACTCGAGTACCCTTGATGACTGCAGGACACAAAGCTTTACGCCTCGCCTGGGCCTGTCAACACCGACACTGGGCTATTGATGACCCGAAGCTAATTGCTTGCGTGGTTACAGGTTGCAAACGGACAGCAACGAGCAGCCCTTAGTGGCACGCCACCATAATTTTTTATCTTAAATTTCGTTGTGACTAATGCCCTTTTGGCACATTTATTATTTTATAAATGACATACAAGTACTGCCAATCTTTCACGATGTTTCTGTACTTATATTCTGTATCATACGTTTTTAGTTATAATTCTGTGACCATGTTATAGACCATTCATTGATTTAAATTCTGAGGAAGACACTCCTAGCAGTGTCGAAACCCGGTTATTTCGTTACAACAAGTGACCGAGGGCTGTTTTCTTTCAATTATAACTATTCACGGTCTCTGAACGTGCATCCATGTACAAAATTCATACTTCCATTACTTACTCCATGTTTTATGGCTTCGGTCAATCGTTTTCGTTGCAACACTGATGAGTGGTCTTGGAATTACAGTTCGTCCTGCTGTTTCCTGTTGATAAAGATTTCTTCGTTTTGATTTGGTTATGTCAGGGTTCGCGGGTGTGACACTCAGACCTTCAGTGGCTTTTGTAGCTTTCGTCCTCTTATTTTTCGTCACAGTCCTCTTCAGTGACCGCCTGTCATGATCGTACAACACACATTTTCGTTAGCGTTGTTACTTGGTGGGTATTTATCCGCATTCCCTGTGTGGAGTATAAATCATTGATATCGAACCCCTTGAAACACTTAACATTTCAAGTAACTTGGTTACGAAAGCACCACTATATGAGCACCCACTGTTTGTCCACGCTTGGATTCACTTAGCCCCACCGTAATGCAGTTACAACGATTGAAAACTGTTGTGACCACGACTGACACAACATACTGACGATGCATACTTGGCTAGTATCTGCATTTATGCTCAAGCATTGTCTTCCTCGCGATGTTTCCATATCTGTGTCAAATCACTCTACAATGTTATGCCGGGAGGGAAAACTTTCGCATCTACAACATCAACTGTTGCTGCATCATTGACCTTTCTTTTCCTTCAGTCATCAGCCTTCTGACTAGTTATATGTGGCCCACCACGAATTCCTCTCCTGTGCCAACCTCTTCATCTCAGAGTAGCACCGAGCACTTGCAACCTACGCTCTCGATTATTTGCTGGATGTATTCCAAGCTCTGTTTTCCTCTTCAGTTTTTACCCACTACAGCTAACTCTGGAGCCGTGGAAGTTATTCCGTGATCTCTTAGCAGACGTTCTGCCATCATGTCCCTTCTTCTTCTCAGTGTTTCCCAAATATTCCTTTCCTCGCCGATTCTCTGGAGAACTCCCTCATCCCTTACTTCATCAGCCGAAATTATTTTCAACACTCTCCTCCACGAACCATGGACCTTGCCGTTACTGAAGAGGGGTAGCAGCCTTATCAGTAGTTACAGGGGCAACAGTCTGGATGATTGACTGATCTGGCCTTGTAACACTAACGAAAACGGCCTTTCTGTGCAGGTACTGCGAACGGCTGAAAGCAAGGGGAAACTACAGCCGTAATTCTCCCGAGGGCATGCAACTTTACTGTACGGTTAAATGATAATAGTGTCCTCTCGGGTAAAATATTCCGGACTTAAAATAGTCCCCCATTCGGATCTCCGGGTGGGGACTACTCAGAAGAACGTTGGTATCAAGAAAAAGAAAACTGGCGTTCTATGGATCGGAGCGTGGAATGTCAGATCCCTTAATCGGGCAGGTAGGTCAGAAAATTTAAAATGGGAAGTGGATAGGTTAAAGTTAGATATACTGGGAATTAGTGAAGTTTAGTGGCAGGAGGAACAAGAATACAGAGATATAAAAACAAAATCAAATGGGGAATGCAGGAGTAGGTTTAATAATGAATAAAAAATAGGAGTGCGGGTAAGCTACTAGAAACAGCATAGTGAACACATTATTGTGGCCAAGATAGACACAAAGCCCACGCCTACCACAGTGTTACCAGTTTATATGCCAACTAGCTCCGCAGATAACGAAGAGATTGATGAAATCTATGATGAGATAAAAGAAATTATTCAGATAGTGAAGGGAGACGAAAATTTAACAGTAGGAAAAGGAAGAGAAGGAAACGTAGCGGGTGAATATGGAATGGGGGTAAGAAATGAAAGAATAAGCCGCCTGGTAGAATTCTGCATAGAGCACAACTTAATCATAGCTAACACTTGGTTCAAGAATCAGGAGAGAAGGTTGTATACCTGGAAGAGGCCTGGAGATACTAGAAGGTTTGAGATAGATTATATAATGGTAAGACAGAGATTTAAGAACCAGGTTTTAAATTGTAAGACATTCCCAGGTGCAGATGTGGACCCTGACCACAATGCAGTCGTTATGAACTGTAGATTAACACTGAAGATACCGCAAAAAGGTGGGAATTTAAGGAGATGGGACCTGGATAAACTGACAGAACCAGAGGTTGTAGAGTGTTTCAGGGAGAGCAGTAGGGAAGAAGTGACAAGAATGAGGGAGAGAAATACAGTAGAAGAAGAATGGGTAGCTTCGAGGGATCAAATAGTGAAGGCAGCAGAGGAAAGCAGGTAAAAACACGAAGGATTGTAGATGTCCTTGGGTAACAGAAGAAATATTGACTTTAATTGATGAAAAGAGAAAATATAAAAATGCAGTAAATGAAGCAGACAAAAAGGAATACAAACATCTCAAAAATGAGATCGACAGCAGGTGCAAAATGGCTAAGCAGGGATGGCTAGAGGACAAATGTGACGCTGTAGAGGTATATCTCACTACCGGTAAGGTAAATATTGCCTACAGGAAAATTAAAGAGGTCTTTGGAGAAAAGAGAACCACTTGTATGAATATCAAGAGCTCAGATGGAAACCCAGTTCTAAGCAAAGAAGGAAAAGCAGACAGTTGGAAGGAATATACAGAGGGTCCATATAACGGCGATGTGCTTGAGGACAATATTATGAAAATCGAAGAGGATGTAGATGAAGATGAGAAGGGAGATATGATACTGCGTGAAGAATTTGACAGTGCACTGAAAGACCTGAGTCGAAACAAGGTCCCGGGAGTAGACAACATTCCACTGGAACTACTGACAGCGTTGGGAGAGCCAACCCTGACAAAACTTTATCAGCTGGTGAGCAAGATGTATGAGACATGCGAAATATCCTCAGACTTCAAGAAGAATATAATAATTCCAAACCCAAAGAAGGCTGGTGTTGACAGATGTGAAAATTACCGAACTATCAGTTTAATAAGTCACGGCTGCAAAATACTAACGCGCATTCATTACAGACGGATTGAAAAACTGGCAGAAGCTGACCTCTGGGAAGATCAGTTTGGATTCCGTAGTAATGTAGGGACACATGAGGCAATACTGACCCTACGACTTATCTTAGAAAATAGATTAAGGAAGGGCAAACCTACGATTCTAACATTTGTAGACGTAGAGAAAGCGTTTGACAATGCTGACTGGAATACTCTCTTTCAAATTCTGAAGGTGGCAGGGATCAAATACAGGGAGCGAAAGGCGATTTACAATCTGTACAGAAACCAGATGGCAGTTATAAGAGTCGAGGGGCATGAAAGGGAAGCAGTGGTTGGGAAGGGAGTGAGACAGGGTTGTAGCCTACCCGCAGTGTTGTTCAGTCTGTATATTGAACAAGCAGTAAAGGAAACAAAAGAAAAATATGGAGTAGGAATTTCAATCCTTGGAGAAGAAATAAAAACTCTGAGGTTCGTCGAATACATTGTAATTCTGTCAGAGACAGCAAACGATCTGGAAGAGCAGTTGAACGGAATGGACAGTGTCTTGAAAGGAGGATATAAGATGAACATCAACAAAAGCAAAACGAGGATAATGAAATGCAGTCGAATTAAGTCAGGTAGTGCTGAGGGAATTAGATTAGGAAATGAGACACTTAACGTAGTAATGAGTTCTACTGTTTGGGGAGCAAAATAACTGATGATGGTCGAAGTAGAGAGGATATAAAATGTAGACTGGTAATGGCAAGGAAAGCGTTTCTGAAGAAGAGAAATTTGTTAGCATCGAGTATAGATGTAAGTGCCAGGAAGTCGGTTCTGAAAGTATTTGTATGGTGTGTAGCCGTGTATGGAAGTGACACAATGACGACAAGTAGTTTGGACAAGTAGAGAATAGAAGCTTTCGAAATGTGGTGCTACATAAGAATGCTGAAGATTAGTTGGGTAGATCATGTAACTAATGAGGAGGTACTAAATAGAACTGGGGAGAAGAGGAGTTTGGGTCACAACTTGATTAGGAGAAGGGATCGGTTGGTAGGACATGTTCTGAGGCATCAAGAAATCGCCAATTTAGTATTGGAAGGCAGCGTGGAGGGTAAAAATCGTAAAGGGAGACCAAGAGTTGAATACACTAAGCAGGATGTGGGTTGCAGATGTACTGGGAGATGAAGAAGCTTGCACAGCATAGTGTAGCATGGAGAGCTCCATCAAAGCAGTCTCTGGACTGAAGACCACAGCTCAAACGCTTCGATTCTCTTCTGTTACGCTTTTCCCACAGTTCATGTTTCACTGGCATACAATTCTGTGCTCCAATCGTACATTCTCATATATTTCTTGAACTATGGCTTATGTTTGATACTAGTAGGCTTCCCTTGGCCAAGAATGACCTCATTGCCAGTGCTAATCTGCTTTTTATGGTCTCATTACTCCGTCCGTCATGGGTTATTTTGCTGCCTAGGTAGCAGAATTCCTTAATTTCACCTACTTCACAAACATCAAAACTGATGTTAAGTTTCTCGCTGTACTTATTTATGCTACTTCTCATTAGTTTCGTGTTTCTTTGATTTACATTGTCAGTATTCTGTATTCATTAGACAGTTCATCCCATACAGCAGATCCTGCAATTCTTCGTCAATTTCAAATGGTTCAAATGGCTCTGAGCACTATGGGACTTAACAACTGAGGTCATCAGTCCCCTAGAACATAGAACTACTTAAACCTAAATAACCTATGGACATCACACATATCTATGCCCGAGGCAGGATTCGAACTTACGACCGTAGCAGTCGCACGGTTCCGGACTGAAGCGCCTAGAACCGCTGTGACGAAACTGGTCCACCCATTATGCTGGACGTAAAACACCGGCAGTTGAGCCTCAGTCAGTTTTCAGACTGTTTCTGTCCAACACGTATAGCTGTACCATAGAAACCTCCCATCTTACAGCCTTCTTTGTTTTTCATGGTGGTTTCTTGAGTATGGACGTTGACGTAGGTGTAGTTAACCATTTCGACAGGAACATAAATAAAACTGGAAATTCAATAATACGATAAGCTCCCCTGTTACCGTGTACTGTTCCACTGCACTCTGAAAACAGAATCACATTTTTTTTCTAGTAATACAGTATTTTATGACATTTTCATTAATAAATGCGAAAGCTTTCTGTCAGGCAACTACGAAGCAATCTATCAACAGACAACGAACAAGTTACTACTAGGAGAACGTTACAGATGTTCGAGGTACGTTGGAAATTATGTGATTTTCCGGTTGTTTTGGAAAGAGTTTGATTTAGTCATGTACATCAATATTTTCCCTTCAAAAAGCAACAACTCACTGGGTTTGAACGAGGTCGTATAATAGGAGTACGAGGAGCTGAATGTTCCTTCTGCGATACTGCAGAAGGACTTGGCAGGAATGTAGCCACTGCACATGATTGATGGCAGTGCTAGTCACGAGAAGGTACGGTCGCAGGAAGGTTGGCCACCAGACGGCCAAATGGCCCTACAAAAAGGAAAGATCATCGTGTTTGGCGTATGGTTCTGGGGCATTGAACTGCACCTGCTGAAGCAGTATGCACGGCAGTTCGCTCCGCAGTAACACAACGAACCTTTACAAATCGATTACTTCAAGAACAGCCCCCAGACAGGCGCCCTGTATCGAGCATTTCACTGACCCCAAAGCGCTGCCATTTGAGATTTCATTGGTGACAATCCAGAGCTAAGTGGAAGGGGCGATGAAAAATGGTTTTGCTTCGATATCGATGATGGTCGCGTTTTGGTCAGAAGGAAGCCAGAGAAGGGCCTACAACCAACCAGCTGGACCTACACCTGGAGATACGATCTGGGGTGCGATTTCGTATGTCAGCAGGAGCATTCCAGTGATTATTCCACGTACCCTAACTACTAATTTGTGCGCCAGTCTGGTGATTCGACTTGTTATGCTTCCATTCATGAACAGGATACCTGGAGGTCTTTTCTGGTAGCATAACGCTCGTCCACACACCGCTGTTGTAACCCAATATGTTCTTCAGAGTGTCAACATGTTGCCTCGGCCTGCTATAGCAACAAGTCTGTCTCCAGTCGAGCACATATGGGGCATCATCGAACGACAACTCTAGCGTCCTTCACAAGTAGTGTTAACCGTCCCCGTATTGACCAACCAGGTGCAACAGGTGGAAAAACTGACATCCGGGACTTGTGCAACACAGTGCATGGTGGCATTCAATAGTCTTGTGGTTACACTGGTTATTAATGTATCAGCATTACACATTTTCAATTGCTTGTATGGCACTTACCCATACCTGTGAACTTGCAATGTTAGTGACTTACAAATGTTACCTAGACAAATGTACTCCTAAAATATCATTACTCTGTACTAACCGCTTTTTTGTTGTTGTGATTTTTTTCTGGCCGTGTATATTATATAATAATATATTACATTAAGTTGTATTTAACATTTCAACACTTCGCTGCACTTTATTCTACACTAGTAGCAATATATGACAGACATCCTCACAAACACTTTCAAACAAAATAAACAGTCACCGATACTAGAAGAAATACAAATTACCTTTTCGACAGGTGAGAGCAGACTTAATATCCGAGATTGGTATCACTACAGATACCTGTCACACATTTTTACCACATACAAACGAATATCTATGGTGAATCGGGGTATTAATATACTCACAACTACTAAACTCCCCTTATTTCTTAATATAAATGATATGTAGGTTTGGTTAGTGTCTGCGTTACGCAGGTCATTCAATGAATTCAAAACGCATCCTGTGTGTCCACAAGACGTCTTTCACATCCTACAGACAAACTTCAGTAATACTCACAATATCTAACTTCAACCTATCCTTTTCACGTTTTAAAGTTTCTGAGCTACCTATCCGATTAAAAGGATTTAACATTCCACGCTCCTATGCGTAGAATGCTAGATCTGTTTCACCTGATGATGAGATCCTTCTGAGTTGTTTTGACCAGATATCCAAAGGGGGGCCTATTTTACCTCCAGAATATTTTACACAAGAGGATGCCATCAACGTTAAGCCAGACAGTAGAGCTGCATAGCCTCGGGAATATTAACGACTGTCATTTCTTCTTGCTTTCAGCCGTTTGCAGCACCAGCACAGCAAGGCTTTTGTTTGCTGGCGATACAGCACCAGATCCATCAATCAACCAGACTGTTGCCACCTGTGGCTACTGAAAAGACTGCTACAGGAACAACACGTTTGTTCAGCTTCTCAACAGACACGTCCTTGTTGTGCTTGCACCTACGGTGCTGTTTTCTGTCTCATTGAGCCACATGTCACCTGATATCAGCAACATCTGTGCTTCATGGGACATGGTGTATTTTTCTCGTAACTATCTTGCCGAATCGGACTAATGTGACCACGTATCAAAAATCTGAATAAGCACCTTTTGCGGCTTGAGACGTGCAGGTAGGCAACAAATGAGGTTCTGGAAGATACTGACACATGTGGAGCTATTCCGATACCATTGCCGTGAGCATCTGCGCTAGGTTTCTCGGATGTGGTTCCATTGAGTGAACAGGCCGATCGAGATGGTCCCAGTGTTTCTCGATTGGGACTAAATCCAGACCGCTTGGTGGCCGGGTAACTACAGTAAAATCATCCGGATGCCGGATGCTCTTCGAACCACTCAGTACACTGCGAGCTATGTGACATATTGCAATGCCCTGGTAGTAGGTGCAGTCGTGTCAAGGGAAAATGAACAGCATATAGGAGTGGTCATGGCCCCAAAGGATAGCAGCATACTTGTGTTTTTATTTTGTGCCGTTCCGAATTGACATATTACCCAGAACATGCTCTCCAGTGTATATCCTTCTGACAGTTGTATGGTGTTTGCTTTCAGACGTTTGACGCCGTACACGCCAACAGCGATCTGTCCAATGGAGCGTAAACAGTGATCCATCTGCTACCACTCGATGAGAGTCCAATTGCGGTATTGGCCTGCAAATTTCAATCTTGACCGTCGATAAACAGTGGTCAGCATGGGTACATGAACCAGGCGCCTGCGGTGGAGGCCCATATGCGCGCCAACAGTCGATGAATGCTCATTGAGGGGATATCATTGGCTCCCTCTTGGAAAATTTTGACGGTCTGATTCTCAAGTTAACAAGTCTATTCACCTGTACACATTTCCGTAACCGTCATTCGCCCTGTCACCCATGGCCCGTGGCACACCATCGTTCCCTCGGCCCGGTTTTGGTTTCCTCCATTTTGCCACGCACGGTATACTTCAAGCATGGCGGTAGCAAACAGTTTACAAACTTAGCCGTTGCAGAAATGCTTCCACCTTTGGCGCGAAAGCCAATAATCATGTCCTTTTGAATGCTAGATAAATCTTTTGGTTTCCGCATTACGACAACGGCTGCAGTTTTTTCCACGTGCCATCGACACGATTTTTATACCGTCCACTGCTAGTGGTGTCACCTGTCGTCCGTGAGTGATTATAGCATGTTGACGTCGAACATATGCGGTGGTCACGTTAATGTGACGGACTGTGCAGCATTATTGATTTACATTTCATTCTATTTGGAGCCGATTTCCATTATCAACCTCTGCATGAGGTACATCCGTAATGGTCATTGTGTTTGTTCAGAGTGCTTGATGGCTGGGGCCAGTATGAAAGTTTACATCTTACCATCGCATCTACGTGTGACTGTTGGGCTCAACAGTTACTGAAGGAGTGCTGTTTTTAAAACTAGTACCTCTCCATAAAATGATTCCATGAGTTTGAAGAAGTATGGGTGTCGAGAAACGCTGCCCCCTGTGACCTTCCATAAAATTGTCTTGCAGACACGTTGTTGGCCTTATCGCCAGGAGTAGAAGCGAGACTTTTCGCTGAACACCACAGAATGCTACTGAATGTCGTATCTGATTTTGACTCCACTCCATGTGAGTCTCTACGGTGTGAGGTCTTTTAACTGTTGTCCATCGTCTATTCTGCAGAAACAGTCGAATAATCATACGATCGTCTCGCAGAGAGATCCTCCGGGGAGGATAAGTTTGTACTCTTCTTTGTCGCAACGTTGACTACATCCTGTCCCCACTTCCTCTGTTGTCATTGCGTTGCAGCCAAATGTCTGCGCAACCTGTTGGCATAATGCACCCATGTCCCTCATGGGATAGATTCGACTTTTCCAATAGTTCAAATCTGGCAATAAACTGTATGTGCACGTCCTGTGAGCATGCTGTGTTACGATCTACACGAGAAAGTCTCCTGTAACTTTAGACATATCCGATATCCATCACGTGAATACGCTAGTCTTGATCTGCAGGAATGTCTTCCTGCTTAGCTGAGTGGCTACATGCTTGCCTCCTATGCAGAGGGCCCGGGTTCGATTCCAGACCGGGTTGGAGCTTTCTCCGCTCGTGGACTGATGTTGTATTGTCCTCATCATCATTTCATCCTCATCTTCGGCACTCAAGTCGCCCAATGTGGCGTCAACTGAAAGAAGACTTGCACTTCGCGGACGAACCCGACTGGGACATCCCGGCCAACAATGACATACGATAATTTCTTTTTGTATCTGCAGGAATCACTTTTATTTGAGGTGAAAATAAGCTGGTGTAAAGACAGAATTTCAGTCAAAATTCGTTGTAGGCGGGGAAATATTAAATTATGGTATCGGTTTGTTAGCGATGAGGCAGGGAGTTTACTTTCCATTACACTCAGTGTAGTTAGTTAGTTACTTCACAGTGCGGGGACATTATTAATTTTAAACATTATTGTGTGGAAAGTTTCAGCGGAACAAAAGACTGTGTAGATCAATGGTTTCCAACCTTCCTGAGATCGTTAGCCCTGACACATTTTCCGTGTTAACTGTCCGCAAAAAATAAAGTATTATATTTTATAGTATACAAAGTAATATTGCCTATAATAATCATATAAGGATAAAGATAGTTGTTTAAATGAATACATAAAAATAATGAAAATCTTGCGCACGTACACCATATTCTAAATCCATGTTTTGTGAATAACACTTGAACATGTAAAAATTATTAAGAACAATGTGTGAACATATATACTCTATTACACATCAGTGTTCGACGTATCGATGATTTATCTTGTTTAATTAATTTTCTAAGGAGTCGTGTATGATTGTGAGAGACTTGTTGCTGAGTAAATACGTCAGCATAAAACATTTCTATTTGCCACTGAAGTTGTGCTATTATGAGAGCAGTCGATATTTCGGGCTTGCTCATACGAATACTCAGGCCAGAAAAATGAATACTGAATGTGAAATAGCCTTGCATCGGTAAAAGACGAACGCCAGGTGACAAAATCTCACCGTCGATGCAATATTCATAGTGTTATCAGCTACTGAGCAAATACTAAATACGCTCACATAGAAACTGTAGCTTATACTACGCCCACTATCATCAACCTTGCCGTCTAACGAAACTTTAGGGCGGACAAGAATTTTCTTTGAGGACATCTTTTTTTAAAAATGATGAAATTTAAATTTTAGTTTTCGTAGGCGCTTTGTTAAACTACGAAGTAATGGGCCAATTATCCAATTGGTACTGCTTATTACTTACAAACTATTTTTGTAGAATGAGTGGCACGTAAGTCCTACTCACAACTCCATCTCAGAAAAGGAAGATAAGTATCCACATTGAGGGTAAACGCTTGTTACAATACATTCTTCCTCTGCATACTACACTCCCTAGCGACACCTGTTTCCCCCATTTTCTTCACCTCCATAGAAAATCAACCTGCTTCAGATGTATGCCCCATACTCACTGTTTATAAATCACTTGATTGCTGAACTCCATACTTCTGAACTGACAGAAACTGGAACTCTTCAGGCCACCGATGCTTTGTGTCTGAGCTCTCCCCCTAATAATAATAATAATAATAATAATAATAAGACTGTGTGTAGTAATCAGTATAAAAGTCTTATAAAACCGTTCTAATATTAATGATCTTTCTAAACTACTTACTTTCGTGACTGAAGCGCAATAGAACCGTTTTGTTTTCACCTCTCAGATAATTTCATTTTACTCCTCAGGGGGTACGTCCACCCAGATAGGGAGCCGATGGTATAGACATTGAAGAAACATACATAATTATAACAGACGGAGCCTCGCCATCTCCAGGTTTGGAGTCGACTACTTATTTCTATTCAACAATTATGTCCGTCTGCTTAGCTGAGTGGTTACGTGCTTGCCTCCTATGCAGCGGCTCACGGTTCGAGTCCCTGCCTGGTTGGAGATTTTCTGCCCTCGGGGTCTGGGTGCTGTGTAGTCTTCATCATTATCTCATCATCATCGACGCGCAAGTCGCCCAATATAGCGTCACGTGAAATAACGTTTGCACCCGGCGCTAAACTCCCCAGAATGGGGCCTCGCAGCCAACAATGACACACGATCATTTTTTATTCAACAATTCATCTGCGGTACAGAAGTGAATTTAATCATTTGAAAACACTTCTATTGCAGTATATGGTAGACTTCTTATTTCCGGTAGAGACTGTAGAAGAGTTTTATTGCTGTGTATTTCAGACCTTCCTTCGTTAGAATCACTAAAGGGAAGTTCAGTACAGCTTTTAGTATTGTATTCCAGAGTATCGATATTACTCTCAAATTGAAGCAGAATGCTGACAACAAATTTCAAAAGTAAATAAATGTGCCTCAAGGCTGTAGTAAATTTTTCCCAACTACTGAAACAGATGTCGGGAAAATGTATGTATATGAATCCCAGACGTAATTCAAATGACTATCTTTTAGCAAGGAATACTTTTACCTACGATGAAATGATAATTAAATCGACACCCTAGCTGCAAACAGGCGTTGATATACATCATCGGGGACATGTTGAAAATGTGTGCCCTGACTTCGACTCGAACCCGTGATGATCTGCTTATGTTGGGAATGTGGGTCTCATGAGGAGCGTGCAAGGGATAAGTTCCTGCAGGAGCACTATCCTCTCTGTCCTCGGTGGCTGATAGAGCATCTGCAGTGTAAGCAGGAGGTCCCGCGTTCGAGTCCCGGTCGGGGCACACATTTTCGACATGTCCCCAATGATGTATATCAACGCCTATTTGCAGCTATGGTGTCGATTTAATTATCATTTCATTCTAGAGAAACTGCACGGTCCCAATGGTATCTGTTCTTTCAGGAACAGATACTACCATCATATACTCTTACCTACGTGACGCGCTACCTCAGAATATCATCCCCCTGGACATAAGTGACCCAAAACATGCAAAACATGTCAGCTTACCGATTTCCATAACTGAATTGTTGGCAGTCGTTATTGAGGCGAAAGCAAATGAAACTAGATGTTTAAGCAGATTTGGTAGGCCAATATAATTTTTCGAGGTTCGTGAATATGCACACTAAAATAGTTACAAATTTGTACCTTCTCCATTATTTTTGTTGACGGACTTCATTAACAACGAAAATAATATTCCTGATACCGCAATACAAGACTGTAGTCCATTTGTTTAAAATTAGTCATTAACTTACAGAGAAACGTGATTTAAAATTTAGCTGTTGAGAACATCAACTAATGAATAGTTACAACGACCTCAGATGCTGAGAAGTCTAATTGTTCTGTTTCTTTCTCATTGTTAAGAAAAGTCCTATGTCATTTCGAGTATTTCTGTGAAAATCGATCTACTTTGATGGCTCTCCGTTCCAAATTAATGATAGTTCACTTGTTCTGTTACGTTTCGATCGATGTAAATGCTTTGTACACTTATGAAATAACAGTCTGTACCATTTCAGAGACAACAGTCAGCCGACAATCTAGTAATGCTACTAAAAGATGTGTAATCTTCTAGAAGTGGAGCGACTGATTGAAGAGTAAGAACAGCGGCGAGAAGAATGGAATGAGAAGTAGGGTTTGTTAGTAATTTCATGATGAAAGTTAAGTAGAAAATCGCCTGACCTCGATTACCTTAAAATTTTAGGTACGTTGCGTTGGAACCGGGAAGAAATCTTCAGTAAGAAAATGCTGCATCAGATCCTCGCCATTTATCACTGCACTCGGATTACCGACTTTTCTGCGCGGCTGCGTTGGCAAAACCCCATTACGCGACTTTCATGTGCCATTAGTCTTCCGGAACTTAACTTAGAAGGCTAAGGCTAAGGAAGGACGGAAGTGAGGCATTCCTCTGCTACAAATCGGTCACGAGCTGAGACTGCTAAGTGAACGGCACGTCTTGAATGTCATCTACTAAACGTTATTTTCCAAGAACTTCTAAGTGTTATTAAATATATCTAAAGCCATATTATACTCCCATAAGCTGCTATGACTAAATTACAATTATTGTCACACGTTTCGAGTATAAAAAAGCATCATCAAGAAGAGGAAGTTTTTCAGTCACAGTACTTCTGACGATATATTCTTGACGTTCATCCACTTCAAAAACGGACACTTAACATCAGAGCTAATTAATGAAATCCTAGCATGGTTCAGTAGATCTTTTGCCGTTGAATAATGTTCACATTTTATTGATTAGTTCTGATGTTCAGCTTGCGTTTGTCAAGTTATGTACGATGTGCTTGAATGTCAGAAACGTATACATACAAATTTTGCTTCCCCTGCTTAAGAAAAACGATTTGCGATAGTCAAAACTGGTAACAATTGAAATTTTTGTAGCAACTAATGGCTCTGCAATATAATTTTGCACAACACCTATCTGGTAGCGTCTACTGATGGAGTCTTTCAGCATGTTCTTAACGCTCTCGCACTTATTAGATTTAACTGTCACGAAATGTGCCTCTCTTTGCGGACCTTAATACTTTATTAATCGTAGCTGGTACGGATACCAGGTTAACGAAACTACTCAACAATCGTTTAAACGAGTGTGTTGAACTATATCTCCTTAAGATTCTTTGAATAAATGACAGCCTGACATTTACGCTTCCTAAAACTACACCAACAGAAAAAAATCCAGTGCCAAAAATAATTGTTGTAGAGCAATGTGAAACGTCCCCACAGAAAAATTATAAATGACTGTGCTTAAACTGACACACAATATTTTTAGCGCAACGCAGTCTAACTTTCAAAAATCCCAACAAAACAATGGCCCTGACTAACAATAACCTATACCTTTCATGAATCACTTACCTCACAAAAATCTTCGTTACTCGAACTACTGCAAAACAGCAAGCGCCAATACTGCCAGCTAAATAAAAGATTCTAACTACTGAAGGCATTAACTACTGATAGGCATAGTTAGCAAATGAAAGATTTTGATAAAGAACAAACAATGTATTTACCTTAATAGTGTTCAAAAGTCATAACATACACTCCTGGAAATGGAAAAAAGAACACATTGACACCGGTGTGTCAGACCCACCTTGCTCCGGACACTGCGAGAGGGCTGTACAAGCAATGATCACACGCACGGCACAGCGGACACACCAGGAACCGCGGTGTTGGCCGTCGAATGGCGCTAGCTGCGCAGCATTTGTGCACCGCCGCCGTCAGTGTCAGCCAGTTTGCCGTAGCATACGGAGCTCCATCGCAGTCTTTAACACTGGTAGCATGCCGCGACAGCGTGGACGTGAACCGTATGTGCAGTTGACGGACTTTGAGCGAGGGCGTATAGTGGGCACGCGGGAGGCCGGGTGGACGTACCGCCGAATTGCTCAACACGTGGGGCGTGAGGTCTCCACAGTACATCGATGTTGTCGCCAGTGGTCGGCGGAAGGTGCACGTGCCCGTCGACCTGGGACCGGACCGCAGTGACGCACGGATGCACGCCAAGACCGTAGGATCCTACGCAGTGCCGTAGGGGACCGCACCGCCACTTCCCAGCAAATTAGGGACACTGTTGCTCCTGGGGTATCGGCGATGACCATTCGCAACCGTCTCCATGAAGCTGGGCTACGGTCCCGCACACCGTTAGGCCGTCTTCCGCTCACGCCCCAACATCGTGCAGCCCGCCTCCAGTGGTGTCGCGACAGGCGTGAATGGAGGGACGAATGGAGACGTGTCGTCTTCAGCGATGAGAGTCGCTTCTGCCTTGGTGCCAATGATGGTCGTATGCGTGTTTGGCGCCGTGCAGGTGAGCGCCACAATCAGGACTGCATACGACCGAGGCACACAGGGCCAACACCCGGCATCATGGTGTGGGGAGCGATCTCCTACACTGGCCGTACACCACTGGTGATCGTCGACGGGACACTGAATAGTGCACGGTACATCCAAACCGTCATCGAACCCATCGTTCTACCATTCCTAGACCGGCAAGGGAACTTGCTGTTCCAACAGGACAATGCACGTCCGCATGTATCCCGTGCTACCCAACGTGCTCTAGAAGGTGTAAGTCAACTACCCTGGCCAGCAAGATCTCCGGATCTGTCCCCCATTGAGCATGTTTGGGACTGGATGAAGCGTCGTCTCACGCGGTCTGCACGTCCAGCACGAACGCTGCTCCAACTGAGGCGTCAGGTGGAAATGGCATGGCAAGCCGTTCCACAGGACTACATCCAGCATCTCTACGATCGTCTCCATGGGAGAATAGCAGCCTGCATTGCTGCGAAAGGTGGATATACACTGTACTAGTGCCGACATTGTGCATGCTCTGTTGCCTGTGTCTATGTGCCTGTGGTTCTGTCAGTGTAATCATGTGATGTATCTGACCCCAGGAATGTGTCAATAAAGTTTCCCCTTCCTGGGACAACGAATTCACGGTGTTCTTATTTCAATTTCCAGGAGTGTATATATCAGTTCATGACATCCAGTCTTACAAATTTACTGTCTCTGATGGACACACGTCCAGATTATCCGCTCTCAAACCCCGCCATTTCTCTCCCCACACCCACCACTGCTGGCGCTTCACCTCCAACAGCATAAAGCTACGCGCTGTTAACAGCCAACTGCCCAACACTACAAAAACACATGGTACACAAAGTAGGCGTGTAGCCCCTGAGGATTAATGTAATTATACCCTCAGGTGTTACAGATTACGTCAATGGAATGAAATGTATCACGGAAAACCTTTGTATCCTTGTAATTCAAAAATCTTTAAAAATAAGTGCTTTAAGTACAAAATTAATCACTCAAATACGTGTACTGGAGCGCTAAACTGTGCGTCTTGTTGTAGGATAATTTCTGTCATTCTTAAGGGTAAAAAATGTGCCAAGTGTCGCAATTACCGTCGTCCGTAAGCAAAGTTCTGTAGAAGTATCTCGTAATAATCAAAGTGAAATGCTATGCGTATAGATATCGTAGTTATTAGGCTTCTTGCCCTGATCAAGAAAGTACTATGCTGTAACGTACTGTTGTGCTACGGAAAAGGCTGTCTCATTGTAGCTATACCGCAAAGTTACTACTAAAATATGTTTTCCTTTCGCCGGTCGAAGTGGCCGTGCGGTTCTAGGCGCTGCAGTCTGGAACCGCGAGACCGCTACGGTCGCACGTTCGAATCCTGCCTCGGGCATGGATGTGTGTGATGTCCTTAGGTTAGTTAGGTTTAAGTAGTTCTAAGTTCTAGGGGACTAATGACCGCAGAAGTTGAGTCCCATAGTGCTCAGAACCATTTGTTTTCCTTTCCAGACGAATTCAGAAAAATTGTGCAAATATAAAACAGATACAACGCAAAAGCAACAATGCAAATTGTGTCACACATTAGTATCGTCGTGATATAATCGTGTAGCTGTCAAATAAACTAACCACTGTGTCATCTGGTATCTCTCAGAAAGTACTTTAAATCCAGAATGTATTTTCAAGTAAATCAAAACGTTGCATTAAAATCTCATTAACAGTATATGTTCTAAGTATGTAAGCCTTATAGTCGTTACTTAATCGTGCATCTAACAAGCAAGAATGTACACACACAGTAACACTGTGTTCTCTGTTCCCTTTAACAATGCATTTGTAAGTACTTGTCTAAATAAGTTTTCTAGGTTCTTGACTGGATAGTTGACTTCAGAACATAGTTGCATGTTAACAGTTTCTAGAGTGACAAAGAGTACTAGTAACGTGAAGTGAAAAATTTTATAGCAAAGACTAAGTTAAAAAACAGATTATCTCTCAATAAACGGTTTTACATGTGAAATGTGGTGCAACCCTTTACTCTACCTAGTACGCAGAGTTTCAACTTGAACGCAATTATCATGCGGTAAACGTCGGTAAAGAATACTGGAATTTTTCTCAAGGTTAGCTTATGTTATTTTTCTCAAGCCCAGCCGGCGCACGTGGCTGCCTGCGGTGCGAGTCATTGTCTGTCTCTTTGTTGGCGCGCGTTGTTATTGGGATTAGGAGACCTAACTTCTACAAATTCACCTTGTCGAGAGGGCCCTGCCCTGTTTGAATCCCACCAGTTCTGATGAAATTCAGGTCTGTTGTTACGATTATATCGTCTGTCGCCATGTCGGTAGTTTCTGTAATTTTTTTCTTGTGGGTCACGTGGTGGAGAATTTCTCCATGAGTCATAACTGCGTGGTGCACTGCTGCTTCTGAAGTTATTCTGACTCCCTCGATAATAATTATTTTGGTTCCCATGTTGTTTGTTTCTCTGATTGTCTCTGTCATATTCATTACTATGAAAATGCGATCTTTCTCTGTAACTATTGCTACTCTGCCAACGGTTGTCATACGGGTGGTGTCTGTTTTGGTCACGATTTGCGTTGTAAGAATAGTCTTGTCGTATCCAGTTATTATTTCTGTCATCGCGGAATTGTGGCGGATGTGACCTTTAATCGCTGTGCTCCTGTTTTCGCGTTCCCCGATTGTCAGTGTCAATTTCCAATTCTTGTAACAGTCCCTGAAAAGCTTCAATGTCGTCTTTGCAACGTCCTGCCAAAATAATATATCATAAATGTTCAGGCAATTTGATTAACCAAATGCGGATGAGTTCTGAGGGGCTGTATGGGTTTGAAAGATACTGATTCTTATGTAACATGTCTTCGAAATATTTGACAAGACTGGAAAATTCAGATTGTTCGAAATGTTTCATCATTATGATGCTATGTTTTACTCGGTCTTGAGTAGCTTGAGACCAATATGCTGAGAGGAAGGCACGATAAAATTCTCCTTCACTGTGACAATCGTGACTGACCGATCGTATTCTTACAGCTGGTTGATTCTCTAAGTAGCCACACATGGATTCTAACCTGTGCTCCAGTGACCAGTTGGGAGGAAAACAATGAGAGAATTGATGGTGCCATGCTTGTGGATGAATGTCGTTGCCAGAATTCTTAAATGTTTTGAATTTACGTGTAGTAATGAACAGCTTATAGTCAAAATCATCGTGTCGGCGAGTCGCATATCGGTCATTGTTACTTCTTTTCGGCTGTTCCATCTCAAAATTCGGTGTACCTTGCCAATTTATTTCATAATTTCCGAAGGGCCCTGTGTTATTATTTTGTGGCTGTTCCGTATTTCTACATCCCTCTTCCCGTATTGGAGCGCGAGCGTCCTCTGTAATACGTAATTCTTGTATTACCTGCGTCAACTAATCTTGTACTTCCCGGATTTCTCTTTTGTACAGTGTATTGATTTGATTTTGATTTTCTTTGAATTTTCTAATTTGTTCATACTCTCCTGTGTCAGTGAAGGCTATGGGTCTTGTGTCATTCAGATCATCATCTACCTCTGTAGATAAGTTAGTGAACTGATCCGAAAGTTCGGTTATTTTCTCCGATAGTGAACTAATTTCCTCAGTGTGTTTTTCTGAACCAAGTTTCAGAGTGTCCATTTGTGTTGAAAACGTATCTACAGTGTCCTTTAAGTTTTCCTGAGTTTTTGAAAGTTGCGTAACTGAATCGGTAGATGCAACTGAGTCAATTTTAGCTTGCAAGGTGTCGTGATTTTCGTGAACAAAAGTTTGCAGTTCTTTTATGGCAGCTTCGTGATTCTGTAATGCATTTTCATGACGCGAAAAAAATAGGTTGAAAATGCTCACAAATTTGACTTCGTCATTACAGACTTTTTGGCATTTAGATTCGATTTTAAGTAACTCATCAGTTAAACCTTCACGTGTTTGTTCAAGCGTTTGTTCCATTGAGTCTAACTTTAGAAGCTGCTGGCCGGCCGGAGTGGCTGTGCGGTTCTAGGCGCTACAGTCTGGACCCGAGCGACCGCTACGGTCGCAGGTTCGAATCCTGCCTAGGGCATGGTTGTGTGTGATGTCCGTAGGTTAGTTAGGTTTAACTAGTTCTAAGTTCTAGGCGACTGATGACCTCAGAAGTTAAGTCGCATAGTTCTCAGAGCCATTTGAAGCTGTTGCTGTGTTTGTTTCTGATTTTGTTCCACTGTGTCTAACTTTTGAAGCTTTTCTCCCATTTCTTGCATTAATTGTAATAACAGTGCACTGGTGTCTGAAACTTGTTCCTCAGTGCTATTCGGTAGTGCATTTGAAAAGCAGAAATTGTGTCTTGACTTATTTGAGAAAAACGTGAGGGCGCAAAACCTGAATCTACGGTATTTGCAAAATTTTGTCCTGTCATTTCGGATTCCTGAGGTGAGCTGTTGCCGACCGATCGATCGATAATGCTTCCCTGATCACTAATTGTTTCACTGTCTACACCATTATTTGCAGCCCACTCCATTTCCCTATGCACAGTTACCAAATTACTACTTTGATCATTAGTTAATTCATTACATGGTGGCGCTAACAGACTGCTTTCGTCTTAACTGTCATTTCTGAGTTTACTTTGGAGCCTAGTATTACGTTTTTCACATGCCATTATTGTCACAATATTTCACACGATAACACAGAAAAGCACAATTTGAAGAGCAAAATAACAAAACACATTAGCATTGAAAATAATATCTCATTAATTGCAAGCGTAGCTGCGAAATACTTGGTGCAAATCTACATGCATACCACAGCTGTTTTACTGTAGAACAATGAAAAACTACAACTACAAAGGAAATTCTCTCTATAATTACGCGCTAGCAATAAACAATAGGTACACTAATTACACAAACTACAAGAAAAAATCAGAAGATTCCAGTGAGGTATATCCTCGGCTAAGGGTCGACATATGAAACGTCCCCTTAGAAAAATTATAAATGATTGTGCTTAAACTGACACACGATATTTTTAGCGCAACGCAATCCCTACAAAAGAATGGCCCTGACTAACAATAACCTATACCTTTCATGAATCACTTACCTCACAAAAATCTTCGTTACTCGAACTACTGCAAAACAGCGAGCACCGATACTGCCACCTAAATAAAAGATTCTAACTACGGAAGTCACTAACTACTGATAGGCACAGTTAGCAAATGAAAGATTTCGATAGAGAACAAACAATGTATTTACCTTAATAGTGTTCAAAAGTCATAATTTATATGTCAGTTCATGACATCCAGTCTTACAAATTTCGTTTTTCTGACGGACACACCTCCATATCGGCCGCTCTCAAAATTCTGCCACCTCTCTCCCCACATCTACCACTGCTGGCGGGTCACCTCCAACTGCGCAACGCTACAATAGCAAATCCCAACAATACAAACCAGCCACAGAACAGAGCACAGTCAGTGATTTTCATATAGAGCGCTACATGGCGTTACCAACATGAAAACCTAAACAGCCTACTTACAAATGGAATTTCAGGAATACATTTGTCTTGGATACATATTTAAACGATTAACACTGCATGATCACAAGTTAATGTAAACGCGAAATAAGCCACTGCAGATGTGAAATACAGCCGCCAGACTATTCAATGCAAGCAAGCTAACATGGATGCGTTGTGTTGTACAGGTAACGGATATCAATTTGTGGGATGGATTTCCATGCGTGCTGCACGTGGTCAATCAATACAGGGACGGTTAATGCTATTTGTGGCTGACGCTGGTGTTGTCATCCGATGAAATCGCATATGTAGTCGAGTTGAGACAGACCGAGCAGCCCAAGGCAACATGTTGACACTCTGTAGAGAAGGTTGGGCTACAACAGCGTTATGTGGGCGAGCGTGCCCCTGTTGGAAAGCACCCCTGGAATGCTATTCGTCTATGGCAGCACTCCAAGTCGAATCACCTGACTGACGTACAAATCTGCAGTCAGAGTGCGTGGGATAACCACGAGGGTGCTTCTGTTGTCATACGAAGTCGCACCCCAGACTATAATTCCAGTTGTAGGTTCAGTGTGTCTGGCATGCAGTGGCAGGCCCTCAGCAGGCTACCTTATAACCAACACACGACCATCACTGGCACCAAAACAGTGCCAGCTTTCATCAGAAAACGCTACAGAAATAGACGTTGCCCTCCAACGAGCTCTCGCTTGACACCACTGAAGTCGCAAATTGTGGTGGTTTGGGGTAAGTGGAATGGACGCTGCAGGGAGACTACTTGGGAGCTCTCTTTGAAAAAAAAAAATGTAACAGTATTTTGTGCCACTGTGGTGCCAACTGCTACTCAAGTTGCTGCTGCCGATGCAGTACGATGCGCCAGAGCCAAAAGCTGAACACGGTGGTCATGTCTCGCCATAGTGTCACTTGGCCGTCCCGAGCCCGTTCTTCTTGCGAGTGTATATTCTCGTGACCACCGCTGCCAGCAGTCATGGCAAGTTTTTCTGCAGTATCGCAGAACGAACACCCAGCTTCTCGTAGCCCTATTACATGACCTCTTTCAAACTCAGTAAGGTGTTGTTAACAGGATTTTTGTAGCTTGAAAGGCATTTTTAACTAACGTAAACCCATCATGTCGACTCTGAATGTATCTAACTCTCACAGCGTGTGTTTAAAGCATACATGATATGCATCCTCACAGCGACGACCACTTGCGTCACTCTTTTACGACTGGATATGTCACTATTCAAATGTAGAAACACGCCTACCAACTTTTGTTTATGTTGCACAACTCTTTCTTGGTGTGCGATTTTTTTCCGTCTGTGTAGTCTAACATGTTCGTTCTGAATTAGGTCGCTCCGGACTTTAATTCTTGTGAATTTTACATTTATCAATACTTCATGTGATTTATCTAAGTGTAATCGGACAGCAGCTGCAGGCCTTCTCTTTCACCCAGCAACACTGAAGAACAGGGAGAGACCGAAAGTGACAGAAATAGGTGGGTGTCGATATCGTGCAAAAAGGTGGGAATTTGAGGAGGTGGGACCTGGATAAACTGAAAGAACCAGAGGTTGTTGACAGTTTCAGGGAGAGCATTAGAGAACAATTGACAAAAATGGGGGAAAGAAATACCGTAGAAGAAGAATGGGAAGCTTTGAGGGAAGAAGTAGTGAAGGCAGCAGAGGATCAAGTGGGTAAAAAGACGAGGGCTTGTAGAAATCCTTGGGTAACAGAAGAAATATTGAATTTAATTGATGAAAGGAGAAAATATAAAAATGCAGTAAATGAAGCAGGCAAAAAAGAATACAAACGTCTCAAAAATGAGATCGACAGGAAGTGCAAAATGGCTACGCAGGGATGACTAGAGGACAAATGTAAGGATGTAGAGGCTTATCTCACTAGGGGTAAGATAGATACTGCCTACAGGAAAATTAAAGAGACCTTTGGAGAAAAGAGAACCTATTGTATGAATATCAAGAGCTCAGATGGAAACCCGGTTCTAAGCAAAGAAGGGAAAGCAGACAGTTGGAAGGAGTATACAGAGGGTCTATACAAGGGCGATGTACTTGAGGACAATATTATGGAAATGGAAGAGGATGTAGATGAAGATAAAATGGGAGATATGATACTGCGTGAAGAGTTTGACAGAGCACTGAAAGACCTGAGTCGAAACAAGGTCCCGGGAGTAGACAACATTCCATTAGAACTACTGACAGCGTTGGGAGAGCCAACCCTGACAAAACTCTATCAGCTAGTGAGCAAGATGTATGAGACAGGCGAAATATCCTTAGACTTCAAGAAGAATATAATAATTCCAAACCCAAAGAAGGCACGTGTTGACAGATGTGAAAATTACCGAACAATCAGTTTAGTAAGTCACGGCTGCAAAATACTAACGCGAATTCTTTACAGAGGAATGGAAAAACTAGTAGAAGCCGACCTTGGGGAAGATCAGTTTGGATTCCGTAGAAATATTGGGACACGTGAGGCAATACTGACCGTACGACGTATCTTAGAAGAAAGATTAAGGAAAGGCAAACCTACGTTTCTAGCATTTGTAGACTTAGAGAAAGCCTTTGACAATGTTGCCTGGAATACTCTCTTTCAAATTCTGAAGGTGACAGGGGTAAAATACAGGGAGCGAAAGGATATTTACAATTTGTACAGCAAGCAGATGGCAGTTATAAGAGTCGAGGGCATGAAAGGGAAGCAGTGGTTGGGAAGGGAGTGAGACAGGGTTGTAGCCTTCCCCCGATGTTATTCAATCTCTATATTGAACAAGCAGTAAAGGAAACAAAAGAAAAATTCGGAGTAGGTATTAAAATCCATGGAGAAGAAGCAAAAACTTTGAGGTTCGCTGATGACATTGTAATTCTGTCAGAGACAGCAAAGGACCTGGAAGAGCAGCTGAACGCAATGGACAGTGTATTGAAAGGAAGATATAAGATGAACATCAACAAAAGCAAAACGAGGATAATGGAATGTAGTCGAATTAAGTCGGGTGATACTGAGGGAATTACATTAGGAAATGAGACACTTAAAGTAGTAAAGGAATTTTGCTATTTTGGGAGCAAAATAACTGATGATGGTCGAAGTAGGGCGGATATAAAATGTAGACTGGCAATGGCAAGGAAAGCGTTTCTGAAGAAGAGAAATTTGTTAACATCGAGTATAGATGTCATTTGTGAAAGTATTTGTATGGAGTGTAGCCATGTATGGAAGTGAAACATGGACGATAAATAGTTTGGACAAGAAGAGAATAGAAGATTTCGAAATGTGGTGATGAAGATTAGAAGGGTTGATCACATAACTAATGAGGATGTATTGAACCGGATTGGGGGGAAGAAAAGTTTGTGGAACAACTCGACTAGAAGAAGGGATCTGTTGGTAGGACATGTTCTGAGGCATCAAGGGATCAGCAATTTAGTATTAGAGGACAGCCTAGAGGGTTAAAATCGTAGAGGGAGACCAAGAGATGAATACACTAGCAGATTCAGAAGGATGTAGGTTACCGTAGGTACTGGGAGATGAAGAAGCTTGCACAGGATAGAGTAGCATGGAGAGCTGCATCAAACCAGTCTCAGGACTGAAGTCCACAACAACAATAACAACATCGATATATCTACATACCATATGATTACCGGCAGCGATTATGAACAAGGGAACAAACAATATCGATGCGAGTATTAGAAACGTGATACCTCCGGCGAAATGGAAAACAATATTAAGAAGGGCAGTATTCGAAACACATTCATCTGGAAAAAGATAGTCACATCTTTCCGAGAAAATTATCGAAGAGCAGCAGGTGATGTGTTTTGGACATGTCCAGCGAATTTCAAAAGAACGCCTGCCCAAGTTGATTATGAAAGTAATGGTAGATGGTAAGAGGACGAGGGTGCGTCAGAGCAGTTTGGGTGAAAGAATATAAAGCACTGCAGGAGATGGGGGAGACAGCAATCGTGACTGTACATGAAGAATGGACTTTCTTTCCTCTGTACCACCTACATTTTATATGTATATCTATTCCAGGCTCAAGCTGCTCACTGCTCTTCGATGTTTCCTACACACGACGAGAGACCTCAACGACTGTTTCGTCTAGGCCTTACAAAGAAAGTGCATCTAATCATTCGACTAGTAATAAATCCAGTCACAGATTCATACAAGAGGAGAAGTTAGAAAGTCGATGACTACAGTCACAGTTCTATTACGTGAATGTTTATTAAATCAGAAAACTTAATGTGCCTATTTACGATTATACTGATTTTGGTCGGTAGTCTGGACCTGCCTCTGGTTTATTAGGTACAGGAATATTGGATGCTGAGGCCAAGCATACGGCATAAAACATTGAAGGAACGGCCATTTCTTTCAGTCTGGCTTCACAACCATGCTGTCCGGAGGAACAATATTTTTCACGAGTGTATCCGAGTGTTGCCATTACAGAATGGCAGGAAGTTTCCCTCACCCTACGACCAAAAAGCAAGAGGAGAGGGCTACTGTAGCCGCTTCGTTAAAGTTTGCTGCGTGAACTACATTTTACCGTTAGAGACATTCCACCCTGTCATCAATGAGACAGTAAATCCGACGGAGATAAGTCTTCTATCCCACTCCGAAACAGTTTCGCGTTGATGTAATTTGGTTCCGAGGTAGCTCGTAACAATTTGCCGATAAGTTGGTACCATCTTTGCGTAACATGCGAGGGTTGGAACTTGAATAGTTGCAACTATTTATTCACAACCCATACAAAAGAGTTAAACGTTTGCCGCGCGAGATTAGCCGAGCGGTCTGGGCGCTGCAGTCATGGACTGTGCGGCTGGTCCCGGCGGAGGTTCGAGTCCTCCCGCGGGCATGAGTGTGTGTGTTTGTCCTTAGGATAATTTAGGTTAAGTAGTATGTAAGCTTATGGACCGATGACCTTTGCAGTTAAGTCTCATAAGATTTCACACACATTTGAACATTTTGAGTTACTTGTTTGCACCTGTTACTGTCCTTCAGAGTAGTCACCGGCGTTGTGTAGAACCTGTTGCCAGCGATGTTCGAAATGGTCAAATGGCTCTGAGCACTATGCGACTTAACTTCTGAGGTCATCAATCGCCTAGAACGTAGAACTGATTAAACCTAACTATCCTAATGACATCGCACACATCCATGTCCGAGGCAGGATTCGAACATGCGACCGTAGCGGTCGCTCGGTTCCAGACTGCAGCGCCTAGAACAGCACGGCCACTCCGGCCGGCCGCCAGCAATGTGGAAGGCGTAGTATACCGTTAGCAGAGCCTGTTGTGTTGATGGTGCGAATGGAGCGTTCTACTACCTGTCGAATTTCTGGAACAGTTCTGAAGCGAATGCCACGAAGTGGTTCCTTCATCTTCGGAATCAAATCAAAGTCACAAGGTGGTGGATGGTACAGTACGTCACAGTCCCATCGACAGAACAGAGCATCCACAGCTCGTGCTGTATGCAACCTGCGCATTGTGATGCAAAATGATGGGCGGGTTGCGCAGAAAGTGTCGCGGCTTCTTTCGCAAAACAGGTCGCAGATGGTGCTCCAGAGCCCCATTATGGTGAACGTTGTGGTGATTCTCGTGTTCGACTGTGATGGTGTTATCCTAACGCGTTTCATTCCTGCACTGCAGATCGTCAATGCACAGTATTACTATTCGTTTTTGGAGCCTCGCCTTCGACCAGCTTTGCAAAAGAAGAGGCGACACACACTGTGGAATCTTTGGTGCACTATGTGTCTGCTTTCGGCAGTGGCAGTCGCATTAGCATTATTCCGGTATGTAACGAGTGGACTAGCGAGTGGGCCGCTGTGGGAGCTAAAGTGCTGGTCGGACCGTAAAGATGTGAACTGGTCGTAATAAACCTTGAAGATAGTTTCCAGAGGAAGATTTCTATTAAGTAGTAGTGTGGTTAACCATTATTTATCACTTCAAAGTCAGGTAGAAGGAAAGTGTGTGTCTTCTACTGCGTTTAGAATTGAACTTACTGGCTCGTGTAAGTAGTAAGATTAATTAAATATTAACTTTTGCAGAGTGACTATTTATCTGTGTGAAGAGCAAAAGTGTGGGTGTGGACGAAATAGTTAGCAACTTTAGTTGTGAGGACCAATAAACCAGGTTTATAAAAAAGCGTGTTATTTTTTATAACAGATCCTGACCATGAGCAATTACCCAGCCAATGGCCATTAGTTGTAAAATCGTCATGAACAGTTAAGTATAAGGCTATTTTCTATGTCTAGCGTTACCTGTTGTAAAGCCGTGTCCCTTCGAAGTCCGATCGCGTAGCAACTGGTGCAAGATAATCGGCTGTAGCTAAAATTTGTATGGAAGAGATTAGAAGGGATGATTATGACAGGACCTTATAAGCTCTCACTTATATATTTCGGTTATAGTGCTGTGCAACTATTACTTGACCATCGGGATTTTCAGGGAGATGACTTAACAAAATAACACGTTCGAAAGAGAAAATGACAGAGTAGCCATTTAAACTAGGAGTTTAAATAGTAATTCACGCCCTTGAACTGGAACGCAATTGTGGACTCCTCAAAAGCCTTCCTGGCGGACAGAACGATTTGATCGATCACTGAGGATCGCACACCCCCACTTAAAACACTCGGCGCTCTTGAAACATCACTTCCGCCTCATGGGACCCATTACTCACTTCCATCATCCTCATCCATCAGCCCACAGACGTCCTCGATTTCGCTAACATCGAGCAGCTTCACGAAAATTGATTTCACTTCCGGAGTTACAGCCAATCGATTTCATAAGCGCAATACAAGAATTTCTTCGACAGTAATACTATTCTGTCGAATGCTGCTTTCCGCCAGGGATTTTCAAATTTTATTTACCTGCTGTAAAACACCTCTCGTATAAAAAATTCAGTGGACCTGAAGCCAGAATAATAAGCTCTGATAAAAATGCATTTAGAATTACTACAAAAAGACCAGCCCGTCAGCTACTGGCTCGGAAAAGCCCCCATTCTCTGAAGGACAGAAAACCAGCACTGATGTCCCCAGTAGTCACGCCGATGAGGCCCTGAGTGCGGATACGAATGACGTGTTGCAGGTGGTGGACGTCGGGTTACCGAGCATTCACATTTTTCAGATCGTGGGAAACTATTAGCAACGCATAGTGGCATTTTACTTAGTAATTATTATTCCTTACTGTGATACATGAGCCATGTAAAAGTTAGTGATATTTACTTCAAAAGATGTGTAAAGTTACTACATGATATAGCTATGATGTTCACACACCGTTTCAGCACGTATGTGCACAAGCTTTTCGAAAAAGGGATATCATGAGTATTCAGGTGAATTGTAAACAATGGTCTACATACTGTTTCACTGATCCAGTTCAGAAAAGATTTATGGGATGCGGATTAGAATATCTTTGTATAGTTCACAGTGTACTGGGGAGAAGTATTGAAAATGCACTGAGTGACAGAAAAAGTAAATTACCCAGAAGACATGGCTGGATGTCAATGTAACTTCGTACGTGTACACTTCATTGGATTGTGCGTTAATGATTAGAGTTGCAATTCTCTGGGATTGGTAAAATGATCACCAGACTGCATTAGGGTTGTTCACGTTTAGTGTTGTTACCAGGCCTGGTAGCATACATAATGGGCATGAATGAAACCAAATCTTGAGTGATCACTGTGAAGGACATGGACATACTGTGTACTTACGTGAGACAGCGATTTCAGTAACTGGCAGATGTTCAGAGGGGCATCATTTTCTGACTACATCTGACCAGATGACCGAATAGTGCAATATCCTGACATATGACGCTTTCGGATATGACAAGGTGGACAACATGGGAACGTGAAGCCAGACATATTAATCGTCGAGATGCCAGTCAACCACTTCAGTGCACCCCAAGGGAGGACCGCAATATAATGCAGCAAGCTAATCGTAACTCCTCCACATCTGAACCTGCCATCACAGAAGAAGGAATGCACTCCCTGCGACATTTTCTATAATCCCACACCATTGGTCAGGGACGAGCAGCAGCGCCAACGAAATTACCGTCCTGTGCGTACGCCCTCGTTAACGCCAAAATGGTATCATGAATGGCATCATGAGTGGCATCACATTGAGCTCAGTGATGAACCGCGGTTCTGCTCTACGTTGAATGACCATCTTCGACGACTATGGCCTGAGGAGAGGTTCCTTTGTTCCAATTTCTTAGGGGGTTTTACTTATGGCACCATAGGGTATCACTACAGCTCATGGATGGTAGTGACTGAGGGAACTCTGGCAGCACATTACAACGTAATCGACATGTTGCGTCCTCATGCATTACCGTGCTACACCACTTCTGCGTCAGCTTACTTCAACAGAGTGCTTTCATCCAGGCCAGAGGGAGTGCAGCGCCACATTAAATGGATTCATACTTCCACTTTCTTTGTATCTTTGACTCGCGGGCCGCTGTGGCCGAGCGGTTCTAGGCGCTTCAGCCCAGAATCGCGCTGCTGCTACGGTCCAGGTTCGAATCCTGCCTCGGGCTTGGATGTGTGTGATGTCCTTGGGTTAGTTAGGTTTAAGTAGTTCTAAGTTTAGGGGACTGATGACCTCAGATATTAAGTACCATAGTGCTTAGAGCCATTTTTTACATTTGATTCGGTTTTTCAGTTACTGAAATAAAATTAAATCGCAACCTGTGAAGTTTCTTTACCTCTTCCCCTTCTGGTTGCCTAACCTTTTGATCGGGTTCTGTACACGCATCGCTTAATATTTGTGTCCGTCGTTGGTCCGTTTCTTGTGGCGATGGTATATGTAATCCAGATAATCATCTGTTTTTTATCATCTTATTTCCGTCTGTCCCGTCTTATCTTGCATTATCTTTTTATCTCCACGTACTACAACAATCATTCTGTACACTCTCTTTCCCATTGTCTAACCTCTCTCTGCCCTAAAACTGTTTCCCTCCAACGCACCTTCCTTTACAGTGGTGACAGTTTATGGATTTTTTGGCGGAAGTCAAAGCAACCTGCCCCCTTTACTGCGTCAGGTACTTCTTTTGTTTGTCTGCATGATATTCTCGATTTAGTGCTTTGTGTCAATTCATTTAAATACCAATATCATTTTTCAGAATCTTATGTTTCACCTACTAGGGTTCAATTGCATAATATTTCGTGCTCCAGACGTACAGAGTCTCAAATATCTAACTTAATTTCACGTTAGTATTTGATTTCTTTTCCTGACGAAGCATTCATCGGATGTGCTAATCTGTTTTTCACGTCGACCTTGCTTCAGCTACCATGTCTAACCAGACATCCTAATTGCCAAAATTATTTCAGTTGTTTTTGATTGGTTTCCCGCAAATTTCATTTTCAGATTTCAGTGAGCCCCTTGCTGCCCGTTCAGTTCAAAAGGTCTTCTAAGTCTCTCCCACTTTGAACTAGGATGGATGTGATGCGCGCTAAGCTACTGATTCTCCTGTTATCCGCATTGTATCTTCTCTTCGCTCTTCTCGTCCACGTTTTCTGTCACGCAGCGAGACAGCTCTTCTCCGCCGTCGAGACTGTAGATGTAGCCCTGCTTTGCACCTTTTTCATCTTACGTATTGTTACTGGAACTTAGCACTTCGAATTATGCTTAATCATCTGGTACACAGCGTTGATTTCAACCAGTACCATTGCTTTATCGATTTCTTTGAAAATCTCTTGCTTAGTTTGTGATTTTGCTTTTTCCTTTCTGTTCAGGAAATTTCTGAGACCCCATACTGCCGATTTCTCAGATAATCAAATCCGTTATTACATTTAGTTTTTGAATGGATAAACTACATAATTTTTTGAGTTAACGAAGACTTTTTCACATCTGTCATTTCTGAACGTTCTGTAGGTGTTTCCAATCTTCACTATTTCGTTCTTTAATACACACATTAGTTTTGCATGGAAAAATCGTCAATGATTTTAGTTATTACAGTACTTACTACCGCACAGAATGACAGTTAAGAGTGATTCTTTCTTGATTAATCATTTTCAAGATAACTTACATATTCATTTTTCATTACCCTTCGATTTTAAACCACCTTCGTACGACACGGCTTAGCTACGTACCCATAGTGTTTCATCCTGTATTGTACTTATGGTTTCATTTACAAATAAGTTTTTTCATTTATTGAGAGTGCATTGGTATGGAAGAAACGTTATGCCTGGATTTTTTAAAGCTTTCTGACGTGACTGAATTGTAATAAAAGTCAACACGGGTCTATAGGCCATGAACTTTCATTCAGCAGGTTAACTGTTTATTCCGTTAACAATATTCAATTCATCAGCCACCATTTCGTCTCAAAAGCTTACCTTAAATTATCATTCGTGAACTACAAGTCTTGTTTATAAAAGCTAAAAACCTGATAGTCCTTTCTTCATCACCTACAATCATTTCAAGGGATTTCACATACTAGTCGCGGAACTAATGTAAACCAAAAATATTTACATCAGTCGATCATTATACCCGACAGTAGTACCTAGCCACTCATATATTACAATGCTTATTTCAAGAGAGAAAAATTATTGTAAGCTACAAAGATGCATGCGTTTCTTGTATCACGCACTTCACATAGTTTCAAGACTAAAGACATACTTTTTCTTACATTTCAGGTAAGCGGCCACTGACTTTTGGATACAGAGATGCAACTCAAGTTGGACGTGCAGTCCACATCCTGCATTTTGATCTCTAATAGATCGTCTGCATCTAAGGTAAGTGTAAACATGTTAACTGCAGATCAGCAGAAGGTTCGAAAAGACAAATGATGATATCTTTTCCGAAAGTAAATCACGACTGGCTCGTGTTAAAAAGCTATACATAGTTACAACTGTTCTGCAACACGATTCTAGCATCTATAGCACATAAAGAAGTCTAGTAGGGCGTGGCCGTGGTAAATCAGAAGTTATTAGCAATTAAGTTACAGGAACGTAGCAAGCAGTGTTTATCAAAACCTTGTCGCCATGAGACGACGAGAACACGCCTTGGTATGAACTCCACGGGCCATCCACAACAAGGGGATACATCTTCATCAGTGGGCGCTCAACAACGGCTCCCATCTCTTGGAGATGGTGCGGAGCTTTGCCCAAAGGCAACTCGGTCCATTGCACACCACATGTGATCAACAGCACTAAGGTCAGGTAAGCTGAGAGGGCCCCACCATGGTTGTACAATGATCTTCAAAGCATCCTGACACAATTCCACACCGATGGGGTGATATACTATCTCACTGAAGTTTAGCAGTCGTTTTCAAGGTATTTTGCGCGGCAGAACAGTAGCACATAGTTTCCTACATCGCAATAGTTCTCTGCATGACTCACATGTGACAGAAGATGGCAGAGACAGTCATATTTCATTTCATGTAAACACCTCCCACACGATAATAATCCCTCCACCTCACTCAATAGCGACCATTTAGCGAGGGGAATGCATCGCCCATGTTGTTCGAAAGTACTCGTACACTGATAGTGGCTTTTAGCAGCGCGCACTGTGAGTCTTTGCTTGAATGTACTCATACGAAATTTCTGATAGAGGTGGTCAGCACGCGCATCAACATCTCTCGAAACTTATGACCTTGGCACCTACTGGGCAGTGAGTAGATCGTGGCTCGAGCACAGGTGCTCCCGAGAGAACCGTAGCGGAAAAGAAACCGTCGCAGTGGAATGCAATGAAAATTTTGTGCATCACAAGTATTCGTGTGATGAAAGCATTATTTCATCGTCATAACATTTTCATGTCTGTATTTTGTTATTCTTTTGTTTAGAGACGCTCACAGGGCTGGTTCACTAAGCAAGTGGCTACTATAACGACACTGAATTTATGAAGTAATTTCATAACTGTTAAATCAAATGAAATAATTAACTTTGTGATATCTGAATGAGAAACAAAATGAAAAATGGAAGATAAATCCGAAAAGCAATGAATAATAAACGCCAACAATATGCTCTTTAGTCTGAACAACTTATTCAAGACACGATTAATATCACAGAAAAATACGACCCAGCAGTTCATGACACTAATACGGACGATACTTGCATTTGACTATATAGCCTGGGTGACACAACAACAAATGTAGAAGCCTTCGAGAGGAAGGTACTTGGAAAGATCTATGAACCCGCCCAACTCACCATGGAAAGTGACAAGGAGAGATGGACAAAAAGGAGACCTAGGCCGGCGCTTTGAAAAGCCACACGTTGGCCTAATACTGAGTCAGAAGAGACTGCTGTGCTTTGGAAACGTCCTTGGTGCTGATAGATCCTTCCCGTACCGAGTCTTCGATTCACAACCCGCTGGAAAACGTCCAAAGAGGACGCGATGGAAGGATCGAGTACCTATAATCCTCAAACAAGTGGAGTCGACTGCAGTGGAGAATGAAGCTAGAGACTGGCAGCGATGCACTGCCATTTGCAGTTCACATCTCCTCTGTTGTGGGGGAATGATTTCCTTTTTTTATTGTGCTTTGTCTAATATTTTTCATAATTTTTTATAGTGCGCTGACTTTTTTGCCTTTATTGTGTGTTTATTTCTTTTGTTTTCTTTACTTCTGTAGTACTTGAAGCTCGGTTATTGCAATAAATGATAATTATGATGATGATGATGATAAATAAGAAATAAATAGAATCAGCTATTTTAACGCATTAAAGGTTGAAAATACCGTAACTTAGCAAATGACAGCTGTGTGACTACAATGCAAAAAAAGTTGTTTGAGATAGTCGCATCAGAATACCGAACTGTGTATTAAATGCCCTTACACACGAGTAGAAGCTATTTACACGAAATCTTTGTGTTTCATATAGTAAGAAATTATTGTCTTCATAAGATAATTTCCTTGCCACTCTTACTGTAATTAATTAACAAAATGTGATTCACACGATCTAGATCGATACGAAGTGCTACCCAAAATTTTTGGGACTGGTGCTGACATCTGTTAAAAACCTTACCTTTGGACTAATGGTCACCATCACCCTCGAAGTAGTTCCCATCCGCACGTACACACCAGTCCCAGCGCTTCTGCCACTGGTCAAACGATTTCTGGAAGTCCTGTTCTTTGAGGGTGTTTGTCACCGCCAGTGATGCTTCATGAATCCTCTCTAGAGTGTCGAACCGACGGCCTTTCAATTTGAGTTTCAGTACTGGGAATAGCACAAAGTCGTTAGGTGCCAAATCTGGCGACTACGGTGGGTGGGGTTCAACTGTCATGTTGTTTTCTGCCAAACAGCTCCTGGTGAGCAAGGACGTGTAACAGGGTTCGTTGTCGTGATGCAGCAGCCAGTTACCTTGACGCCAAAGTTCGGGCCGTCGTCGCCGCACGTTTTCACGGAGACGTCGCAAAACGTCACAGTAGTACGCGGAATTCACTGTTTGGAAAGGCGCGACGAATTCTTTGTGCACAATTCCCTTGATACCAAAGAGAACGATGATCATGTTCTTCACTTTGATCTTCACCTGTCTAGCTTTTTTGGGTCTTGGAGAGCCCGGGCTCTTCCACTGGGACGATTGTTGCTTTGTCTCTGGGCCATAACCGTAAATACAGCTCTCGTCGCTGGTGATAACCCGTGACAAGAAAGTTAGATCATCAGATACGGTCTGATGAACGTCTGTGCACACTTCAACAAGCTGTGCTTCTGATCGGCAGTCAAGATCCTTGGTACAAATCTTGCATCGACACGATGCATGCCCAATTCATCAGTCAACATTCGTTGACATGTCGCATAACCAATACGCACTTCATCCGCAAGGTCTTGAATGGTTCGATATCGATCCGCACGAACCAATTGTTGAAGTTTGGCGGCAATGTCTGGCGTTGTGTAGCTAACGGGCTTTGTGAGTCAGTGTGAGCATCATCTTCGACGTCTGTACGGCCGGCCCTGAACCGAGCATGTTACTCAAACACACGCGTACGGCTCACGCTCTGTCTCCCAAACACTTGTTGAATCATTTCAAGGGTGTCCGTAGCACTTTTCCCAAGATTCGCACAGTATTTGATACACAAGCGCTGTTCTGTTCACGGATCCATCGTAAAATCGCCACACACCAAACACAGAGTATTACGGAAATCGTGGACATGCAACACGTCCTCCAATCCGAATGCCACTCCGCACACTGGCCAAGTTTCAAGTGGAGACAATCTTTCGACCTACCAAGAAAATTAGTGAAAGTTTAAGATCGGTGAAAGACGCACGACACCCTTTAGCTACCCCAGGTGTGTATAAAATTCCGTGTAGCTGTGGCATGGTTTATATTGGAACAACTAAAAGGAGTGTTAATACTCGCCTAACACAAAAGGAACTGTAGATTGGGACAGATTGAGAAATCAGCTGTAGCGGAACACGTTTTCAATCACAAAATAAAATTTAGTGAGACAAACGTGATAGCTAGAACCTTACATTATTATACTCGCATGTATAGGGAAGCTATAGAGATCTACAAGCACGGAAATAATTATATAAGTCGGACCCCCAGCGCCTAGCAGCCAGTCGCCGACTCACCTCAGAAGATGTTGCCCGCAGCCGGCAACGAAACGTCAGGAAGGAGAAGAAGTTTTATATATGGACCACGGCAATTTAGCCCGGAAGTTGTAATTAATGAAGACGCCGGCCGTGAAAACTTACATGCTATGATAAAGTTACTATTGTTAGCAGAGTGGTTATCGACAAGCGTGAAAGTGCAGATTGTTGCTCTAAGGGGGATAGGCAGGTTGATAACTTGTTTACATACGGAATATCTAATAATAAACCTATACTTAAATATAAAGCTCTAAAGCCGGCAGTATATTTACAATGTGCAGTCGATATGTTTATAGGCAGGTATGTCGATGTTTTTCCGTAGGTATTTCGATACTTTTTGATATTTCGAGGGCTGATAGTGATATTCTTTTTTAAAATATCGATATAATGGATTCCTGCTGTCCTCAGCTCTCCGCTTGGAACGGACCACCGTTACAGACGCCATTTTAAAGGCTACGTATCACGCCGCCGCCACCTATCGGAACTTCGTGAAACTACAGAGTCTGAAGCGAGAATGCCCAACGATTTTCCACAAAAAAAAATCCGAATTTTGTTTAGCGGATTTTTACCGAGAAAAAAATTGTTGCTTTACTTACTGAACGACCTTCATATATTATCTATCTTTCCCTGTAGCTGATACCTTTTGTCCCGAGAATACTGCACCATTTTAAGTCGTCTAACACTTTTATACATCAAAAAATCCTATGAAACGGTCTTGATTTCTCTTGATTGGATTCTCAAGCGCAATGTCAGAACTGCAACCCTGGTGTGTCTACGTTTTGTAAAGCCAAACTTATCATCTAACAGATCCCCCACTTTCTTGTATTTTCTTTTGTATGTTATTCTAATCAGCAAAGTGAATTACCCACTTTTGAAGCGATCTGCCAGTCGTCGCACCAGATAATTATTTAAGAGTGGCTTGTGCAGCATTTATGAAACAGTCATGATGACTGTTGATGCTGGTACGCAAGCATTACTACCGATACAATAATTTTTTCTATTTTTGGCCTACTGACTATCGAACTTAGTGGTTGTGGATTACATTATTTTAATAAATGTAGCAAACATCCACTTTGTTACGTATATTTATTTAGGCTAACAAGCGTTTCTGCTTTCACCCATCTTCAGTTAGCGTAACGTGCATTTCAGTCTTGAGTAGTGACTGAAGACTCAAATATGTTTTACGCTAATTGAAGATTGGTGAAAGCCCGAAATGTTTATTAAATCGAATAAAAATACAAAAAGTAATGGTCAGTTGCTGTACCCGTTAGTCGTTTAACGAATGCTAGTTTCCTCGTCTGCCACTACACAGGCATATAATTGCAAAGTCTTATCTTTTGTGGCTGCATCAGTCCCTTTTCGTATTCCTTTGCTACTGATAAACTAAAATCATTTTCAAGCAGATCTGTGATATCTTAACGGAACTTCGTCCTGGTTCCTCATTTCGAAAGGCGAGATAATGTTGGCAGGTGAATGGCAGATGACGCTGGCCGCCTAGCTAGGGAGACAATGGCCGCCGCCGTTTCATTATCGGGGAGCCCGACAGGCGTTCATCACGAAGACAACAACGAGTCCGTGTTTTAAAATATATTCGGCGGACGTGAATGGGGACTGAGACAAGCGAAGGACTCTCATGAAATGGCAGTCTGCTCAAGCTGATTAAAAACATCACCTTTCCTAAATTTGGAACTCTCCTTTTTAGCGTCGTGTGTAACCTACTGAAGGGGAACACCGAAGAGAAGCAACAGCATCCGTTACGCGGCCTTATACCTATTAAAATGACTAACAACGATATTGAATTTTTAGATGTATGTGCAAGAATACCTAAATTAAGCGCCTTTAAAGCCTTCTGGTAGGTCCCCCAATATTTTGATTCGAAACGTATCACACCGTCCACGAACCTACAATGAAAATGTGTTTACAAGTTTGGTGCACGTGTGGGTGACAAGACCAATGAGTGTAGCGGGTAGATCGAACACTTTAAAAGAGATAGCAGTGAACAACGCTTATAAATATGGGGAATCGGCATATGCGAGAGAACGCGGAGTATTATTGAATAATTTCCGAAAAGAGAAAGTTTAAAACAATAAACTGGTAGCCAAGATAGGAGGAATTCTTTTTATTCCCTGATTATCGGTTTCGGCGAAACTAAAGCCGTCATTATCGGATCTTAGGACACATGCAGGTTACAGTATCAAGGCAAGCAATGGTGATATAAATAGTTGCCTATAACACGCAGGCCTTACTCCAATTTTGTAAGGCCTGTGTGTTATACGCAACTATTAATGTCACCATTGTTTGGCTTGAAGATGTAACCTGTATGTATCCTAAGATCCGATGGTGGCGGCTTTAGTTTCGCAGAAACCGGTAATCATGGAATAAAAAGAATTCCTGCGATCTTGGCTACCAGTTTATTGTTTCACGGGCATCTAGATTGCTCCCACATGAGTACAATGTGCTCCCTACTAGAAAGTTTAGAGTTTTAACGTCTCATCGAAGGCAAACTTTAGAGACGCAGTACAACCTAGTATTGCGGAAGGATGGTGGGAGGAAATCGGTCATACCCTTACAAAGGAACCATTCGAGCATTCGTGTCAAGGGATTTAGGGAAATAGCGGAATATCTAAATCCGGATGGCAGGGAGAGAATCCGAAGTGTTGTCCTCACTAATACGAGTCCACTGTCTAAAATGGCTGAAAGTTAAAAACGGATATAACAGTACGTCCTCGTTACTTGAGTATACAGTCGCATTCTTGCCAAGCGGCACAACTGTGACCACATATGCAAGTCATCTCTCCGACACAGCTTAGAAGACACCCCAGATCCACCTATTTCTACACTGGACTTAAGATAAAAGATTATAGATTATCCTATCACGAAGTGGCTCGTCAAAGAATTACCCGCTAGAGCTCAGAGAGAGAGAGAGTGACAGTGATAGGCGCGGAGGGGGGGGGGGGGGGGGGGGGGGGGGGGGTGAGAAGGGAACCCTGTGATCAATAAAGTGTTTGCGTCTGTTATACGTTCCAGTTCACTTTACATTGAGTACCCATGTTTGGAATAAGCATATACGAAGTATATTAACCTTCCTTTTAAAGAGCACCTTTGAAACACTGGAACGCTGTATATCTGGTAGAAGTGGTCTTAGACGTCGATATCGGGGAGGAGCAGAGGGCGAAAAGGAGTGGTTGCCGCCTCTTCGAATGTGCTATACAGACTTTTTATTCACTACAGGATTTTTAGCTATTTCTGGGAATCGTTTTAATCCTACTGAATGGCAGATTTTGAATCGCAGAATGCAAAGGGAAACAATGTGGCTTGGATTAATTTGGTTGTCAGGCTGTTCACGGGAAATGACTTCGTTTTATTGTCGCGGTGGCTCTTTCGGCGCTGTTTTGCAACCATGGCAAATCAGAACCTTGCAAGAACGTTATCGAAACAGATTCCGCAGCTTTTCTATGTCTCTGCATCGTAGTCTGCAGTTTGTTGAGGTCGAACAGGAGCTGTTAAGGCGTGCCGAGAATGCATTCAGTTCCACACGGCATAACAATCGAAATAGACTCCAGCGATCACGCTGCAGTGTGTTCATCTATACTACATCTATAGACCAATATGCATCAGCGGAAAGAAGAACTGCCAAGTTCTGCGCTAGAGGAGAGGGAAAAAATGAAACTTATTAACGATCGAAGATATGTCTTCTCCTGTATTTGATTCCCTGTCAAACTTCAGACCGGTATCTCATTGATTGGAGTAGAATTGTCTTCGGTGATGAGTGCCGTTTCGAAGTGAGCCCTATGACCAGCGAAAACTTGTGTAGTGATGCTCCGGACAGCGGTGGGATACCAATCTGGTCTGGGGTGTCATTTCTTTACATAGCGCGACCCCTTTGGTTGTCATCAGCGATACGTCGACGATATTCTACGCCCCGTTTTGTTACCCTCCATGGCAAACCATTATGGGCTTATATTTCAGCTAGGTGATGCTCGGCTCCACACGGCAAGAGATTTTACTGCGTGTCTTCTGTCTTGCCTAACGGTATGCTTGCAAACGCCACCTCGCCAGCAAGGTCGCCTGACCTCTCTACAAATGAGGACTTTTCGAGCAGTATAGTCAGCACTGATCATTTCGGGATTTTGACGATCTAATGCGCCAATTGGGCAGAATTTAGCCCCTGATCCCTCAGGAGATGCAGCAACTCTATCGAAGCAAAGCCGGATAACTGCCTGAACAAGGGCCAGTGGTGGACGAACGCGTTATGGACTTGATCAATATTGAAGTTCTCTCTCTTCAACAAAGTATCCATTTTTATCTGAATTTGTAATCATTTATTTATCTGTGCGTGTACATCGATGTCCGTCCCATCACGGTAGTTCCTTTCGGGTGCGCCGTCTTTTTTTCTTTTCTATTTTTTTATTGTCCTAGAGTGGATATACGGCGCAACACAACAACAACATAGATTCACAAAGTTACGAATAAAGTCAATTTTCCATTGTTGCACGATAACGTGTGCAACTAGTGTTGTGTACGTAGCTCCGCGTAGTCAGCACATACACAACTTTCCCACTAGAGTGCGCCTCGCTAAGCACAACAGCGCAGGCGCAGCGCTCGTCCATTTCCGCACTACGAGATGCCGCTATCTTAGAGACGGACCAAATTCTGCTTCCGCCGATCCCTGTATTAATATTTAACGCAGCCAATGAGATTGCTGCTAACGTAAAACCTTTTCTCCTCGCGGATCACACTCGCGCAGTGATACCTGAACGGGCGAGGTATTATAACGAGTGTACAGTCCTCCGATCAGTCAGTCTGCATTAGTCTATACCAGTCTGTAGTCAAGTTTCAGTCTGCACCTAATAAGATTACCATATTCCTGTATATAGCCATGAAGATAAATAAATAGACACTTTGTCAAGTATCAGAGATATGTGAGAATAAGATTAATGTACCAAGACCAAATGAACTTCAGCCTGTCAATTGTAAACAGCATCCAGAATCAAGTTACATAATGTTTATGCTTTTTATTATTTTAATAAATGTGTGTCAAAATTAATCAAGTTCTGTTTAAAGTTGGTCACCGTCAATCTGCTACTCTAAGCGTGCAAGTGGCATTTCTATTGTCTGACCTAACGGCAGAAGATAAACACGCCAATAATTCATTGTCCCAGGAAGGGGAAACTTTATTGACACATTCCTGGGGTCAGATACATCACATGATCACACTGACAGAACCACAGGCACAGAGACACAGGCAACAGAGCATGCACAATGTCGGCACTAGTACAGTGTATATCCACCTTTCGCAGCAATGCAGGCTGCTATTCTCCCATGGAGACGATCGTAGAGATGCTGGATGTAGTCCTGTGGAACGGCTTGCCATGCCATTTCCACCTGGCGCCTCAGTTGGACCAGCGTTCGTGCTGGACGTGCAGACCGCGTGAGACGACGCTTCATCCAGTCCCAAACATGCTCAATGGGGGACAGATCCGGAGATCTTGCTGGCCAGAGTAGTTGACTTACACCTTCTAGAGCACGTTGGGTGGCACGGGATACATGCGGACGTGCATTGTCCTGTTGGAACAGCAAGTTCCCTTGCCGGTCTAGGAATGGTAGAACGATGGGTTCGATGACGGTTTGCATGTACCGTGCACTATTCAGTGTCCCCTCGACGATACCAGTGGTGTACGGCCAGTGTAGGAGATCGCTCCCCACACCATGATGCCGGGTGTTGGCCCTGTGTGCCTCGGTCGTATGCAGTCCTGATTGTGGCGCTCACCTGCACGGCGCCAAACACGCATACGACCATCATTGGCACCAAGGCAGAAGCGACTCTCATCGCTGAAGACGACACGTCTCCATTCGTCCCTCCATTCACGCCTGTCGCGACACCACTGGGTGCGGGCTGCACGATGTTGGGGCGTGAGCGGAAGACGGCCTAACGGTGTGCGGGACCGTAGCCCAGCTTCATGGAGACGGTTGCGAATGGTCCTCGCCGATACCCCAGAAGCACCAGTGTCCCTAATTTGCTGGGAAGTGGCGGTGCGGTCCCCTACGGCACTGCGTAGGATCCTACGGTCTTGGCGTGCATCCGTGCATCGCTGCGGTCCGGTCCCAGGTCGACGGGCACCTGCACCTTCCGCCGACCACTGGCGACAACATCGATGTACTGTGGAGACCTCACGCCCCACGTGTTGAGCAATTCGGCGGTACGTCCACCCGGCCTCCCGCATGCCCACTATACGCCCTCACTCAAAGTCCGTCAACTGCACATACGGTTCACGTCCACGCTGTCGGGGCATGTTACCAGTGTTAGAGACTGCAATGGAGCTCCGTATGCCACGGCAAACTGGCTGATACTGACGGCGGCGGTGCACAAATGCTGCGCAACTAGCGCCATTCGACGGCCAACACCGCGGTTCCTGGTGTGTCCGCTGTGCCGTGCGTGTGATCATTGCTTGTACAGCCCTCTGGCAGTGTCCGGAGCAAGTATGGTGGGTCTGACACACCGGTGTCAATGTGTTATTTTTTCCATTTCCAGGAGTGTAGTTACATGAAATGCTGCATTGTTTTGTAGCCTAAAATATAATATTTAGCTATGGTCGCAGGTTCGAATCCTGCCTCGGGCATGGATGTTTGTGATGTCCTTAGGTTAGTTAGGTTTAACTAGTTCTAAGTTCTAGGGGACTAATAACCTCAGCAGTTGAGTCCCATAGTGCTCAGAGCCATTTGAACCATTTTTTTATAATATTTATCTAGACTAGATTTTGAGATTACATAGATTTCCGACGAAAAGATACAGTGGGGTTTCTGATGTAGTGTCTTTGTACTGTTAAAGAAAAACTTTCTTGGAATTTTAAATGTAAAGAAAAAGAATGTATGAACAGTTTTTTAAAATACCTACATATAAGACCTGTAGTAGATGCAGTTATTTGCATGTCTTTGCATCAGTGCCATTCAGTTGTACTATATATTTCGAGTGAAAAGGTTCCAGGACGTTCCTCATTCGTCATGTTTACATAAACATTGCCAGAGATGTGCACTTTCCCTATATATCGTTCTTTTTAACGACTGGAAAACATCAAAGTAATGCTAGATATGCAGAACTGCCAAATTCCAGATGGTATATTTTAGATGTGTGTATTTGTACTTGTGAGAAACCTGTTTCTTATTTTATTTTTGACTAATCTGTGTGGAGCATGCAGTATACTCTTCTCTAAAATGTTTTCAAGACATATGGCATGCAATTATTTTTGTATATATCTTGTTAAATTTCGGCAGGCCGCCATGAAAGTGGTACCAGACAGTTACGTGGCCCTCAACCGCTAATTCATCGTAGTGAACTGCGGTGCACGTGTTGGTCGGTTGTGTGCGGTCACAAAAATATCCTAAACGACAGGAACTGGAGACGAATATTGCATCTTGTGAATAATTTTTCAAACCCAACAGAAACTCTTGCTATCAGTGAGCACAGGTCTGTCTCAACTATTTTCGCAAACTTTGCGAAGGGAGATGCGTGCAACGGGCATTTGAAATTGGATACCTCGGAATATGCCATTGCTCACAGAGGCACACGTACACTTTCTGATGACAAGTATTTGGACATACCTGTGTAATGCGTACTTGATCAATGCACGTCATAAGAGGCGGACCCATCTGTATAAAAGGATGTCGGCAATACTGTGTTGTCAGTAAAGGAACAGTAACTACAGCATTGTTCGTATCAGGACAGCTCAGTGACCTCGAGTGTAGATATGTCCTTGGATGTCAACTGAGTGTAGCAGATCCATCAGGGACTTTTCAGGCCTACTAAAGCCGCTGAACTCAGGTATTTGTGATGTGACTGTAAAGTGTAAATGCGAAGGTACAACCACAGTTAATCCAAGACAAATCAGTCACGTGCTGATCAGCAGGGACAGTAGAGCACTGCAGAGGGTCAGTAGTAGGGAGATGGCAGCACGGGCGCAATCCTATTATCAAATTGATATACAAATTAAATACATTCATCAAGTCATTACTGGCTCCCAGCCCCACCCTACACCCACCCACAGATGACGACATGTGTTTTCCCCAGTTGGCATGTGGGTCCCCCCTCCATCCCTCCCCCTCCTCCCTCCCTCTCCGGCCCTCCGAGTGGGAATTCCGAATTTTTGCAGAAATTTCGAATTTTATCGGGAATTTCGAATTCTAGCAGGAATTTCTTTGTCCCAGGAGTCTGCTGACAACCCACCCCACCCCACCCGGTAATTGGCTGAAAAAAAACGGCGGTGACCTTTCTCGGACTAAAACTCCAGTCTACATCTACATCTACATCCATACTCCGCAAGCCACCTGACGGTGTGTGGCGGAGGGTACCATGAGTACCTCTATCGGTTCTCCCTTCTATTCCCGTCTCTTATAGTTCGTGGAAAGAAGGATTGTCGGTATGCCTCTGTGTGGGCTCCAATCTCTCTGATTTTATCCTGATGATCTCTTGGCGAGATATACGTAGGAGAGAGCAATATACTGCTTGACTCCTCGGTGAAGATATGTTCTTGAAACTTCAACAAAAGCCCGTAGCGAGCTACTGAGCGTCTCTCCTGCAGAATCTTCCACTGGAGTTTATCTATCATCTCCGTAACGCTTTCGCGATTACCAAATGATCCTGAAACAAAGCGCGCTGCTCTCTGTTGGATCTTCTCTAATCTCTTCTATCAACCCTATCTGGTACGGATCCCACACTGGTGAACAGTATTCAAGCAGTGGGCGAACAAGTGTACTGTAACCTACTTCCTTTGTTTTCGGATTGCATTTCCTTAGGATTCTTCCAATGAATCTTAGTCTTTCATCTGCTTTACCGACAATCAACTTCATATGATCATTCCATTTTAAAGCACTCCTAATGCGTACTCCCAGATAATTTATGGAATTAACTGCTTGCAGTTGCTCACCTGCTATATTGTAGCTGAATGATAAGGGATCTTTCTTTCTTTGTATTCGCAGCACACTACACTTGTCTACGTTGAGATTCAATTGCCATTCCCTGCACCACGAGTCAATTCGCTGCAGATCCTCCTGCATTTCAGTACATTTCTTGACCGAAAGCGCAAGTGAACCCCCAAACACCTGGAAATTGTCCAGATCCAGGAGACGCAGGTTAGGTTAATGTACTTTACTTATTTTGTTTGGGAAACATAAATAAAGAACGGTCTCAATTCCATAATTACAAGGATCGGATCTAATTACACAGCTGTTTGCACAGCGCTACACATGGTGGCCTAAAATCTTAACGCAGCTCAAAAACTGATGATACCATACAACTGGTGTTACGCTGCCGAGAAAACTTTCACAGTACCAATGTTTTTTTTTTTTCTTTTCTTTTTCCCCTGACTATCTCGATGTATAATTAGAACAGTGAAGTATTTTCCATCAGTTGTCTTTGCCTGTATTGGCCTTCCTGAATTTCAGTTACCTGAGCTGCAGGGTGATTGCCGGCCGGTGTGGCCGTGCGGTTCCCAAAAAAAAAATGTTCAAATGTGTGTGAAATCTTATGGGACTTAACTGCTAATGTCATCAGTCCCTAAGCTTACACACTACTTAACCTAAATTACCCTAAGGACAAACACACACACCCATGCCCGAGGGAGGATTCTAACCTCCGCCGGGACCAGCCGCACAGTCCATGACTGCAGCGCCCAAGACCGCTCGGCTAATCCCGCGCGGCGTGCGGTTCTAGACGCTTCAGTCTGGAACCGCGTGACCACTACGGTCGCAGGTTCGAATCCTGCCTAGGGCATGGATGTGTGTGATGTCCTTAGGTTAGTTAGGTTTAAGTAGTTCTAAATTCTAGGGGACTGATAACCACAGATGTTAAGTCCCATAGTGCTCAGAGCCATTTGAACCATTTCTTCAGTGTGATTGTCAAGCAATGCAGCAGGAGGCGTCTATATCGAACTCTGACGTCAGACAGCGATAGATAAAGTCCTCAGCTGTATGCTTACAGGTAATACACTTATTAAACTCGTCTATGTCCAACAATAGCATCCCATCAGTTGAACATACTTCCCCCCCCCCCCCCCCCCCCAAAAAAATAAAGTAATTACCTTTCACTCTAGACTTTTTCCTTTGCTCCACAGACAGAAGGCAAGCAATTAATCAGGCGGTCATTATGTTTCGGCTAACCAGTGTGTGTGTGCGTGTGTGTGTGTGTGTGTGTGTGTGTGTGTGTACACTGGGTTTGCTCGTAAGGCACTTTTAATATTTGTAGGCAATGCATTTGTCCATTTTGGTTTATTAGCTTAATGGTTCTCCTAAGTGTTTTATTTTTTTATACTTTTGCATTAAAGATGAACTATGTAGATCATTTGAAGTAGTTAATTGAACTAGTTCAGTAATAAGAACTACTTGAAAATGAATGGTTCAGTAAAAAACTACTTTGCCCATCTTTACTCCCGGGGAAATAACGAAGCAGGTGCATAGATCCAGCCTAAACTCGATTGCCATCGTTTGTGACTCCAACTACAGCGTGCTATCTCTTGCTAGCAACAAAATTTTTGTTTGGTGTGCTCATCGCAACACGCTGAACATAATGAGTTCTGAAAACAATTGTTTGCTTTTGATAACATCTGCTTATAACTGTCACAACTGGTGAGCTCAGGTGCATGGTTCCACTTCGTTACCAAAGTGCCACCTGAGCTGCAGAATAAAAGGTAGGGTAAGTGAGTAGGGAGTGTGAAAGGAATGCAACTGTTCATTACCCGGTCTCGCGGCTACATCATTTGAAGCGCTGCGGCTGCATAAAGTTTTAATGAGCAGTATTGAACGCTCTTATTCACGTATTCCCAGTAATGAACTTCATTTTAGCCCGTGAAAGGCGCAAATACTCCGCGAAACCAAAAACAACTCCACAGAACAAATTACTATCTCATCCAGTTTGTTAGCAACTGTCCCGTTTCCGTCAGGGAATAACGGCGACGTACGCAAGTATAATTCTACTACAATTAACCGCTTTCACTGCTGCGTGGAGTCTACCTTTAGTGTAAGAGAACTGATTGGATTGTTAGAGATCTACCTGACGTTTTAATCATAGAAGCTTGTGCTGTCGATTGTGCTGTTGTCCATAGTCCTAGATGCTAAAGTCCGATCTCTGGTGCCCCACAGAGAAGGGAAGCACCCATATGATCATACAAGCTAATTAAAGGAAAAGCCGGCCGTTGTGATCGAGTTGTTCTAGGCGCTTCAGTCCGGAACCGCGCTGCTGCTACGGTCGCAGGTTCGAATCCTGCCTCGGGCATGGATGTGTGTGATGTCCTTAGGTTAGTTAAGCTTAAGTAGTTCTAAGTCTAGGGGACTGGTGAACTCAGATGTTAAGGGCAGTACATCGCTGGAGCTATCATTTGTACTCAAGTGACTCATTTGAAAAGGTTTCCGACGTGATTATGGCCACACGACGGAATTTAACAGACTTTGAATGCGGAATAGTCGTCGGAGCTAGACGCATGGGACAATCCGTTTTGAAAATCGTTAGAGAATTCAATATTCCGAGATTCACAGAATACCAGATTTCAGCCATTACCTCTTACCACGGACGCCACAGTGGCCGACGACGTTCACTTAACAACCGAGAGCAGCGGCGTTTGCGTAAAGTTATTACTGCTAACAGACAAGCAGCACTGCGTGAAATAACGACACGAGTAAATGTGGGACGTACGACGAATGTATACCTTAGGACAGTACGGTAAAATTTGGCGTTAATGGCCCTTGGAAGCAGATTACCGACCCCATTGCCTTTTCTAACAGCACAACATCACCTGAAGCGCCTCTCCTGTGTTCGTGACCATCTCGGTTGGACTCTTCACTACTGGAAAACAGTGGGCTGGTCAGATGAGTCTCGATTTCTGGTACCAACAGCTGATGATAGGGTTAGATTCGTGGCGAATACCCCATGAAGCCATGGACCCAAGTTCTCAATAAGGCACTGTGCAAGCTGCTAGTGGCTACATAATGGAGTGAGTTGTGTTTATTTTTGGAATGGACTGGATGCTGAGGTCCAACTGAAGAGGTCATTAACTGGCAATGTTTATGTTCGGCTACTTTGAGACCACTTGCAGCCATTCATGGGCTTCACGTTCCCGATAAACGATGGAATTTTTATGGATTACAACGCACAATGTCAACGGACCACAATTGTTCGCGACTGGTTTGAAGAACGTTCTCGACAGTTGGAGCGAATGATCTGGTCAACCATATCGCACAACATGAACCCCACCGAAAATTTATGGGACATAATCGAGAGGTGAGTTCGTGCACAAAATCTTTCACTGGCAACACTCTTGCAGTTGTAAACAGTTATAGAGGTAGCATGGCTCAGTATTTCTGCAGGGAACTTCCAACGATTCATTGACTCCATGGCACGTCTAGCTGCTGCACCACGCCGTTCAAAAAGAGATCCGACACGATATTAGGAGGTATCTTACGATTTTCGTTACCTCAACCTATGGAACACCTAATATTTTCTGAATGTGTACTTAAGGATTCGCACGAAAAGAGCACAACTGTATTGCTCACCAGGTTCCACTGTTTAGCAAAACCATCAAAAGAAAAAAAAAGAGAGAAAGGAAAAGTGTCAGTATGAGGTTTGTATAATATTTACAAAAGTTCTATTGAATTAGGAAGAGATGCAGAGAAGGAAGTGCATGACGACATGGTTACTAGCATGTAGGCAGTAACATGATAGAGGTGTAGCAGCAAACTGCGTTCCTTCGCTTAATTTTCGCCGGCCGGAGTGGCCGTGCGATTCTAGGCGCTGCAGTTTGGAACCGCGTGACCGCTACGGTCGTACGTTCGAATCCTGCCTCGGGGATGGATGTGTGTGATGTCCTTAGGTTGAAGTAGTTCTAAGTTCTAGGGGACTGATGACCACAGCAGTTAAGTCCCATAGTGCTCAGAGCAATTTGAACCATTTTTTTGAGCCTAATTTTCGGGATCGCGTAAGTTATGGACGTAATTTACGCCTCGCGTGCGGTGTACAGCAACTCCCGCTGCTCTCGCGTGTGTTCTCAGTGTAGGACTTTCACCAGCACGGCACCTTGCTAGAGGGCCGTTGCTGCGTACACCGTCTAGCCGATGCTGAAGCTTTGTACTTGGAATGAGTAAACACTCACTAGTAGTAGGAGAATGGCGTCCTGTCACGGTTGCCACTTACCCACTCTAAATGGGTGATATAGTAGGAAAAGAAGAGGGTCTTTCCACTAGTGAGCTGTGAGACCGATTTAGATATCTGTTACGTTACAATCCTTTGACAATTAGGTGGCTGGTCCTAATCACAAACAGTCTTCCCGTAGAACTATTCTTGCACTCATAGCGTTCTTCTTTAGACAAAGCAGTGTCGCGCAGTAGCTTTACCTCTGAGAGCCGGAATCTTACGGCGACGACGAGAAGCGGGTCACATTGCTTAGAGAATAATCGGTAAGCCCCCTCCGATTCTTTAACGGACCGAATTTCCACGTATAAAACAAATTCAAACGTGTGATTGCTTTACATTTAAATAAGTTAAGGTGTTACTTTCTTAAGGTTAAACATGTAAATCCTTCGCGGATAAGGACACAAACCCTAATTATATTGATTCCATTAATTTCGGATTACTCACCCACAGACTAGTGACAAAGCCAAAACCAAATCTCGTGACCTATGTCTCTTTCAACGATATAATTTTGTAGAGAGTGTAGTAAGTGATAAAACTTTTTTTTCATTAATTTGCGGGGCGTATCACAGAGGAAAAGTTTCGAAAATATTATGAAAAATTTGTAGGAAGTCGCTAAGTGCTATTATTCCCAAATTCTGGGTGTATACGATGAATACAGTGCGGTAACTTACGCACCGTTAGTTACGGTGCCTGAAGATGTACATCTACGTGTACATAAATACTAGGCAAGGCACCGGATGATGCGCTGCAGAACGCACTTTGTACCACTTCTAATCATTTCTTTTCCTGTTCCACTCGCAAACAAACCTACGGAGAAAAGTATTATCTATACACAATGGCACAAGCTACAATTTCTCCTAAGCCCAGTTGCAAAAGCTGCGAAAAATGTAGCCTTGCTCTCACAGCAACATTACGACGGTGGTTAATGTCTCAAAAAGAAAACAAAAGGCATAAAAAACATAGCGACCAAATCATAAAAGTCTCCATAATCCTACATTAACCCCTTATTAGTATTTTTATGAAAAATTTGGACTTAGTCCGTTTTGCAACCGAATGGGCCAGTTAGCCGCTTCTGCAACCGTATCGGGGGCCATGATGGAGGAATGCAGTCGATTGCAAAACCGGCCGAAAAATTAATTCCGGTGTTTATGTCGGTAAGAATGGTATACTACAGTAGTATACAAAAATAATGCGAAAGGAAGAAAATTAAACGAACGAAGTATTGAAATAACGTTTTATTTTAAATATTTAAAAAGATTAAAACCATTACATAAAAAACTAAACAGTAACTACTACAAGGTACAATGTTAATGATACTCAGATTTCATCACTGAATTCAGTCTTAACACGTATCATGAGAATGAGAAATCTTTAGAACAAATCTTGGGAAAATGAAATATTGCAAAGAAATGATCACAAGGTCTGCAGCGTCTAAGCTATGTTCGGGGAATCGTCGCCGTCTAAGAGCTCAAAATCAAGACCTTCATCCTCACCGTTTTGACATTCATCTTTTTCCATGATCTTATGCTGCTCAAAAACATCAGTGTAGAATTTTAACTCTTCCTCCTCGGGCCATGTCTCTCCCCAGTGTAGCTCTAAGAGCCATAATTTTAGCTTTTTTCAGTGGGATGCCTTTTGGAATCTTCTCAGGAAGAGTTTCTTTCGTGATAAGTTTGGCTCTTTTAAGAATAGATTTCGGCTGTGCACTTTCAAAATTGAAGAATGCTTCTCGTTGCACAAGACATAATTTTCTGTGTGGTGTCTTCGTGAAGATAATTCTCTTCGACTGTTGAAACTGGAAATGCCAGGATCCAGGAGCTTCGATGACGTCAGTGGTGTTCTTCTTGCAGTCTCTCACTTTGCAGTCGTTCGACGCCAAATGCACCACTGTGTCGAATTTTTCCATTATGTCGACGTATACTGCAGGGTTTTCGATTACGCTCAATTATGAAAATTTTATCTTTTCCAAATACTCTGTCAGAGGGTGTAAAAGAATAACCGACGATTGGGGACCACACTTCAACGCTCCCTACGTGTACTGGAGCAACGTACAGGAACCAGTACATCAACATCGCAATCTTTGTTGTATTCTTGTTTTGCCCACCGCATCCAACCGAAAAGAGGAGTAGTTTGGTGACACCATGCAAATTGGGGTTAAGCAGTTGATGATGAAGAGGTGAAGTAATCTGATTCGACCCCTTTGCAAATTCCTCCTTTAGGCAAACATACGAGGTCACATTACCTTCCGTCTGGCTGCTCGTAGAGGAACCTCGGAAAACCGTGAAATTGTATAGATACATCTGTCTTGAATAATAAGCCGTCTGATCTGGGGCTTTTCGAAGGACAAAATTTTTCTGGCAGTCATAACTTAAAATTACTTGACCTTCGATGTCTTCCTTCAGTCTCCATAAAAAACATCACTCCGAACTTTGTGAGCTGTAAGCAGATGTTCCAAAGTTTCCTTTTTCCATTGGCCGATTATCCGAGGAAATCATGCTTTGTAGGAACAAGCATGTGTTGATATAAAGTGCTCCGAAGCCAATGTTAAAATTATTGCAGAATATTGTCCGGCAGTAGTCATACTTTACGTCTACGTCAGGATGTTTGTCACAGAACATTTCCCACATTCTTTTTTCATTTAATACACTGGGCAAATATTGGCGATGTAGCATTTTTCCTTTAGAATAGTGACTTTCGATCGGCTTGAATTGTTCAATGAGTCTGACTACTGCATTTTTCCTATCTTAGTACAACTTCGTTTTTCTGTTACCGCCTCTTCTTTCAGCGGCTGCAGGTGAGGAATCGTTCATTATACTCTGACAAATTTTGTTAAGTGTCATTTTTTGATCTGCAAAATCAGCATGAAAGCCACTCTGAATACCCTGATGTTTATAGAACCTCCTTCACGTTTTTTGGGAGCACAAACTCCGTAATTAGTTGCTTTCTTGTTACTTTATCTCCTGTAAACTTAGATGTTCGGAGAGATGACACAGTGAAATGCTGTCGAATGAAGTTACTCTGCCATTCACGGTTATTTTGTTCTTAAATTTTTTGATGGATCCGTCTTATGTCCTGCATAGTGACTTCTTTACATTATTTCAGATTTCCAGCAGGATGTTTACCGTTTGGCATCTGTGGAAACCCTTTCGGTTGTTACCTACTGATAAATGAAAAATTAAATTGAAAACCAACTGATTGTACTATTATGTCAATGCAATCAGAGGTTCATTGTTTCTATTTCCAAGAACGTTGAATTTACAAGAAATGTTTTCCAGAAAAGATTTGGTAATGTTGCTAGGTCGTTAATTCCAACTACATTAAACCTGTAATTAATATTTGAATATTACTACTAGCAGTGCTCTTCCTTACCTCTTCCTTACCTCTTCCTTTTCTCGACGTTTCGTTTCCATTGCTGTAAATTCCGTCTTCTATTCCTAGTAGCAGAGTTTCTCGTGGCATCTTCCCTCTCATCATTAATTCTAATCTCAGCTCTATTGTCGTCGGGTTCGTCGAAATGTACTTCAATAGTATAAATTTTTCTCTTCATTATTCTTGACCATTTCGAACTGTGCTACGATAAAACTGCCTATAAACTCGTTTTAAAATACACAGTGGGACAAGTGGGCTCATATGTCTCTTTATCATGTAGCAATGTCTTCTCGCACTTTCATTCCTACAATGTAGCAATAGAAGAAAAAACATAGGAGAATCTACCCAGTACTGCCAACCCAAAAATTTAGTCACATTAGCTAAAAATCGGAACTTTTAAAAAGTTTTACTTGAGACAAGACGATATGTCCGGTTCTGCAACCGTACCCTTTGTCGGCGGCCATTGTCCCGTTAACACTCTGCCTCTTTTGCAACCGAACAGGATTTGGCCGCTTTTGCTACCTAACGCGTACAAAATATAGCCACCTTTGCACCCGCACGCGATTGTAGCACCTCATTTTAAAATACTAAGTACCGTTTTAGAAGCCTGATCGATACATGATTACATAGACCGTGAAAACCTGTACAAGAAAGTGCCTCTAACTCAATTTTCGATTTTTGGTCAGATAGCCGCTTTTGCAGCTGGGCTACTCCTACGTTGTGGTCCTTACGCGAAAAAGACAACATCGTATATTTTAGAACATCAGCAATAACCAAAATTGTATTTAAACAGTATCACAGCAGAAGCAACAATTATCATGTTGCTTGCTACGAAAGGCACTGACTGGCTAGGCACTAACTGCCGTGTAACACGCAAGCAGGGCAAGAAGAAGGGTTTTCCTGTACAGCGTGGCCAATTCGGCAACAGCCCCACTCTACTGAGGCAGGCGTTGCGGTCACCCCTGTTTAGGAAACTAGGTAACGGATACGGCCATGTGGATGGATTACAAACTGAATTACGTGAATATAGTTGAAAAATACTTACATACGAAGTGATTTACTTTATCTTACAAGTCATTATTCAGAACTTTTGTATTATTATCTTCATCACCTCGTAATCATTATCTGCATCAAGCATTGGACCTTTTGGTCCGTTCCGTCTGCTTTTAATTCGTTTCATCTGGCATTCGGTCTAGACGTTCTTTTCATCTTAACGGATATTTTTTTAATTACATCACTTATGTTTTGCATGTTCATTTCAGCTCGGATATCATCATTTTTTTGTCCATCGGAGTAAGTTCAGCTAAGCAAATTCATTTCATATGATTGTATTACCTTTTCATTTCTGCCGGCCGAAGTGGCCGTGCGGTTAAAGGCGCTGCAGTCTGGAACCGCAAGACCGCTACGGGCGCAGGTTCGAATCCTGCCTCGGGCATGGATGTTTGTGATGTCCTTAGGTTAGTTAGGTTTAACTAGTTCTAAGTTCTAAGGGACTAATGACCTCAGCAGTTGAGTCCCATAGTGCTCAGAGCCATCTTTTCATTTCTCTTCTTAAGAGTCCAGTTTTCTCATCCATCGGGCAGTGCTGGTATAGCCCTAACCTTTTAGACCTTTAGTAGCGTATCTCTGTGGCCATCCCTTCCAAATGTTTTGCGCAAAGTTCCACAGAAATAGTTAAATAGGAAAATTTTGAAAATTTGTAGTAAGTTCCTGTGGGACCAAACTGCCAAGGTCATCGGTCCCTAGGTTTACACAACTACTTAATCTAACTCAAACTAGCTTGCGCAAACGACACCACACACACCCATGCCCGAGGGAGGACTCGAACCACCCACAGGAGTAGCCGAGCGAGCAGTGGCAAGGCACCTTAGACCCCACGGCTAATAGTTAAATAGGCCTAACTTATTCTGTATTTCTCGTTTCCCTATATGTAATGCTGCAACCTAAATATTTAACTTGCTCTGTCAGGTGCTTATCAGTTTCAATCTTAACTCGCATGAGCTGGTGTCCTGATTTTGTCTTTGTGATAGAGACGTTCAGATTGTATTCTCTGGCTATTTTAGTAGAATTAAAGACAGATTCTTGTAAATCATTTTTGTTGTGGCTTACAGTTACTTGAACGCCAGGAAAAAAGTAGTATTCACAATAAAGGATGGCAGCCAAAAACAGTTGCAGGCTGCCATCCTTTATTGTGAAGAATTTTAACAGTTGCTGCTGCAGCCATGTTTAAAATCTTGAAAAAGTAGTATACTAACATCCACATCGTTAATTTTAATATGTTTTATTGTCTGTACCCAGGTTTTGGTTGGTTCGTCGATAAACACATCAAAAAGAATGGTGAGACGGGACCTCCCTGCCTAACTCCTTGGCTTATTTCACCCACATTATGTCTGGTGATTTTATTTGAATTTTACTATTCATACACAAACCCTGTACAGTTCTTATAAGATGGAATCCTTCTCTTTATTAAAATTTCCTACAGATTGTTTCTTTTTTCTTTATCAAAAGCCTTTTCGTGGTCAATGAAGGGAAGAAAACTTGGTAAACTGAAGTTATGGCATTTCTCTATTATTAGTGTCGTGGTGAAGATACAGTCCGAGGAAGATCTTCCGTTTTGAAAACCATTAGGGCATTATATAATACAGTTTCAGTAATTTACGACAGTCGTTTTGTCAGAACTGTAGCATACAATTTACAACAAGAATTCAAGAGGCTAATTCCTTCGTAATTCTGGAATTCCTGTATATTTCCTTTCTTATAAATGGGGTATATCAGGGCTATTTCCATTCTTCAGGAGTATAACCACTTTGCTAGTAAATATTCATAAAATCAATATTGTCATTTGTTTGCAATATGTGGTGCATATTTTATCAGTTGCCCGCATCTCGTGGTCGTGCGGTAGCGTTCTCGGTTCCCACGCCCGGGTTCCCGGGTTCGATTCCCGGCGGGGTCAGGGATTTTCTCTGCCTCGTGATGGCTGGGTGTTGTATGCTGTCCTTAGGTTAGTTAGGTTTAAGTAGTTCTAAGTTCTAGGGGACTTATGACCACAGCAGTTGAGTCCCATAGTGCTCAGAGCCATTTGAACCATTTTTTATCAGTTCTGTATTGATTTTCTCACACGCTTGAGTCTTCCTGTTCTTGCTAGACGTTATTCAATCCTGCAGTTCCTCCAATGTTGTTGAGTCTATTTTCTTATCTGGTTCAAACAGAAACACCTGATTATCTTGCTTTTCTGTCCAGTGTGTTTTATAGTATTGTAACTAATTGGATACAGATGTTGTGTTTATTTGCAGATTGTCCTTATTTTCTTTGTTTAAGTCTTTCTATATTTTGTATACTTTGTCTTGCCTTCCACTTACGTCATGTTCAGTATCTGTAATATATTTTTCCAAAATAAGGTTTCCAACTTGCATGAATTTCCTTCTGACTAGAGCTGTTTTCTCTTTATAATTTAGTCTCAGTTCTCGATAGGCTGGGGAATTCAATATTTTTAAGCAGTTATGTTTCTTGTGTTCAATTAGACAACGTATTATAAGAGCTTTTCGTTCTTGTGCCAAGTGCTTCTATTGCTACTTAAATTAGTCCATCCTTAATATTATATTTGTGTTATCCGCTTTTATATTTAAACTTTTGTATTCTTCAAGCATTGTTTGATATAGTAACTGGACACTCTCTTCTTGAAGTAAATGTACTTCAGATGTTGTATCGGCAATATTTTGTCTGTGTTTCGAAGGTATCTTCCACCTTTCAAGTAGTTTTATTTTTGAGACTAGCAAAAAATGATGTGAAGAGAAATCTGTACCTCCGAGGATCCTTGTTGCACTGAAGGCCAAGTCTTATTTGCTGTTACGTTGTGTATAATTGTGGAAGAACCTGTAGCTGACGAGATGCATTTGGGGATCTGTTTTACATGAAGGATGTTTTTGTTACCCTTCGCTCATTATTTAACAAGAGTGCTTTCAATATAAATCCGCTTTTATTTATTGAGTTTTGGTCTTCACAACCAACAATATTTGTAAGGGGGTATATCCCACCCTTGTATTTAAATCGCCTACTTTCTAGGGTATACACGTTCTGCTGTGGAGGCGATCAGTACGGTTGGAATGAACACACTTAGTATGCCGCGATCACAGCGTGACAAAGTGTGTTCATTTTCAAATCTCCTGATATTTTCAGGCAATCATTTTTGTTTATCTTATATAGGGTTCTTTGCAAGACATCATAAAAATCGTCGAAGTTATCATCCCCTACCTCCCTGGGGTGTATACACCAGCTACCGATAGATAACCTATTTACCCCTTGTACACCAAGCTTGTTTTAAATTTATCCGTCCACCTTGAATCTTTCTGGAGATTCTGAGTAATATTACAAGTGCGAGAATTATCGCACAATCAGCTTAACAGCTCATGCATCGAAGCTGCTTACAAGAATAATATACAGAAGAATGGAAAAGAAAATTGAGAATGCTCTAGGTGACGATCAGTTTGGCTTTAGGAAAAGTAAAGGGACGAGAGAGGCAATTCTGACGTTACGGATAATAATAGAAGCAAGGCTAAAGAAAAATCAAGACACTTTCATAGGATTTGTCGACCTGGAAAAAGCGTTCGACAATATAAAATGGTGCAAGCTGTTCGAGATTCTGAAAAAAAAGTAGGAGTAAGCTATAGGGAGAGACGGGTCATATACAATATGTACAGCAACCAAGAGGGAATAATAAGAGTGAACGATCAAGAACGAAGTGCTCGTATTAAGAAGGGTGTAAGGCAAGGCAGTAGCCTTTCCCCCCTACTCTTCAATCTGTACATTGAGGAAGCAATGATGGAAATAAAAGAAAGGTTCAGGAGTGGAATTAAAATACAAGGTGAAAGGATATCAATGATACGATTCCCTGATGACATTGCTATCCTGAGTGAAAGTGAAGAAGAATTAAATGATCTGCTGAACGGAATGAACAGTCTAATGAGTACACAGTATGGTTTGAGAGTAAATCGGAGAAAGACGAAGGTAATGAGAAGTAGTAGAAATGAGAAGAGCGAGAAACTTAACATCAGGATTGATGGTCACGAAGTCAAGGAATTCTGCTACCTAGGCAGTAAAATAACCAATGACGGACGGAGCAAGGAGGACATCAAAAGCAGACTGGCTATGGCAAAAAAGGCACTTCTGGCCAAGAGAAGTCTACTAATAACAAATACCGGCCTTAATTTGAGGAAGAAATTTCTGAGGATGTACGTCTGGAGTACAGCATTGTATGGTAGTGAAACATGGACTGTGGGAAAACCGGAACAGAAGAGAATCGAAGCATTTGAGATGTGGTGTTATAGACGAATGTTGAAAATTAGGTGGACTGACAAGGTAAGGAATGAGGAGGTTCTACGCAGAATCGGAGAGGAAAGGAATATGTGGAAAACACTGATAAGGAGAAGGGACAGGATGATAGGACATCTGCTAAGACTAGAGGGAATGACTTCCATGGTGCTAGAGCGAGCTGTAGAGGGCAATAACTGTAGAGGAAGACAGAGATTGGAATACGTCGAGCAAATAATTGAGGACGTAGGTTGCAAGTGCTACCCTGAGATGAAGAGGTTAGCACAGGAAAGGAATTCGTGGCGGGCCGCGTCAAACCAGTCAGTAGACTGATGACAAAAAAAAAAAAGAAAATTACAGCTCCCCGTTACAGGATATCGGCCTATAGCAAGGGTAGCTAGCTGGTGGGGCTTCCACCTTCGGGTATCTTAACAAACCTATTTCTCTTTTGAGGCTGTCTCCCTTAGACGGTGACTAATAACATGATCACAAAAATATCAGACTTCAGTACTGGTAGGTGTCTGCATAATTTGGACACATAATTGAAATCTTCACCAGGTTTGGCATGATAGAGCAGTAGAGAGCTTTGGGAGATACGGAAATATCTCTCTTCAAACCTGAATTTACTTAATTGCTGGTTCCATTGTTGTTGTTGTTGTGGTCTCCAGTCCAGAGACGTGTTTGATGCAGCCCTCCATGCTACTCTATCCTTCACAAGATTCTTCATTTCCAAGTAACTACTGCAACCTACATCCTTCTGAATCTGGTTAGTCTATTCATCTCTTGGTCTTCCTCTATGCTTTTTACCCTCCACGCTGCCCTACTGTACTAAATTGGTGATCCCTTGATGCCTCAGAACATACACTACCAACAGATCCCTTATTCTAGTCAAGTTGTGCCACAAATTCCTCTTCTCCCCAGTTCTATTCATACCTCCCCATTAGTTACGTGATCTACCCATCTAATCTTCAGCATTCTTCTCTAGCACCAAATTTCGAAAGCTTCTATTTTCTTCTGGTGTAAACAGTTTATCGTCCATGTTCCACTTCCATACATTGCTACACTCTATACAAATACTTGGATCTATACTCGATGTTAACAAATTTCTTATCTTCAGAAACGCTTTGCTTGCCATTGCGAGTCTACGTTTTATATCCTCTCTGCTTCTACCATCATCAGTTATTTTGCTTCCCAAATAGCAAAACTCATCTACTACTATAAGTGTCTCATTTCCTAATCTAATTCCGTCACAATCACTTAATTTAATTCGACTACATTTCCTCGTTTTGCTTTTGTTGCTGTTCCTCTCGTATCCTCCTTTCAAGACACTGTCCATTCCGTTAAACTGATTTTCCAGGTCCTTTGCTGTCTCTGACTGCTGGTTCCATACTTGAAAAAAATTCAGTATTTAATTGGTGGATTTAGTTAGCTGAGTCGCCTTGTTACGAAACTAATTAATGTTGATTACATTAATTAATCATAATAGAAGAGCACTAGAGTGTGAAGGTTTCAGTAAATAAAGATTATCAGAGCGCCAGCTGAGGGAATGTAAACTGAGTACATTGCTGTCCTTGTATTGGTTTAAAATATTCTGTTTTCTGCTATAGTTAGTTAATTTCAGTTACTTTCTACAAAAGGGAATCGAAAAAGTATTAATGCGCCTTTTTTAAGGATGGTCGCAACGTGGAAATCATCACTGGCTCATTACATTAAATAAAAATTTCAGTGTTGTTTATCTCTCATTTTAGCTAGTGTTCTGAGACAAATGGAATTTTGGAAAGCGGGCTAAGAGGAGAGCACCTGTGATTAGCGTATACGATTTTCATATGATGCGTAAGGGCTGCTGGCGAATTGAGATCGTCAAGCTGCAAACCTATTACGAGAACACTTTCCCGGTGGTGAGTATAGGGGAGGATACAGGTAGTGACCATTAGATGCCTCTATGGACCACTAATGATCGTTATGCCCGAACTAACGCAGTGAGCGAACTCTGTTGCAGGGCCTCATGTAATGATTATCAGCGACATATGAAAGTGTATCAAAATCGAAGTGTCCACACCTGGAGGATCTCTCTCCTAGTATTCTGATATGTTGAGTGTGTTTGTACGACCTGAAACGAGTCTCCTTTTTGCCTTGTTTCATTTAAGTTTAGCAAGGTAATACCCTGCCATATCCAAATCTGTACACACATGTATATACCGTACACGAATGTGCACAAAATCAGTTATCACTATTGCATCAGAACACATTAATGAGTTGAAGGGTAAGAGTTGAGCAAATCAGTTGACATAATCTGCCTCTGTGAACATCATGTGACCACTAGTACAAATATGTTAAATGTTACAGGATTCAACTTAGCTTCTTATTGCTGTAGAGAAAATATGGAGAAACGAGAAGCTGCCATATTTGTCAGAAACTGTCTTGATTTCATTATGTTAAATGTTACAGGATTCAAGTTAGCTTCTTATTTCTGTAGAGAAAATATGGAGAAAGGAGGAGCTGCTATATTTGTCAAATACTGTCTTGATTTCAAGAATATTGATATTAATAAATTTTGCTCAGAGCAGCATGTAGAAGCTTGTGCAACAGAAGTAGTATTTCATAATAAGTACTTTATAATAGTAAGTATATACAGATCACCTTCAGGAAACTTTAACCTCTGCATAAAAAATATGGAAGCTCTGCTGTCCCACCTCATAGTAAAAAACAAGGAAATAGTGGTTTCTAGGGATTTTAATGCAGATTTATTGAAAAGTTCTGTCAGTGAACAATTATTGAAGTCAGTAACACTATCATTCAATTTACTACCTACTGTGAACTTTGCTACTAGGATATGTAAATTCTCTGAGACTTATATTGATAATATCTTTGTAGACAAATCTAGGGAAAAAAGTCATACCACAAAACCAGTAGTAAATGGGCTATCTGATCATGACAGGCAGAATCTTGTGTTACATGTTGAAACTTGTCAGGATAAAAAATCTATTGAATCTGAGTACAGGAGCGTAATAAATAAGTCAAAAATTGAGAAATTCAGGAAATTGCCAAGAGACATGGACTGGATAGAAGTTTACAATATGTCTGGCTCAAATGGAAAATACCAAGCATTCATTAATAAAGTTACTTCCACTTTTGAAAATTGTTTTCCCCTAAAGGTAACTCAAATCACATAGAAGTCAAAAAATAAACTGTGGATTATACAAGGAATAAAGATATCATGTAGGACAAAAAGGAGATGGTATGTACTATCTAGGAACTCGGATGATATAATTTAATGTATTACAAAGAATACAGCCAAATATTGAAGCAGGTAATCCAGATTTGGAAGTAGCTCTATTGTGAGAAAAAGATAGTTACATTGGGTAACAAAATAATAACTGGATGGGATATTGTGAAGACAGAGAGAGGTGGGGCCAAAAAGGAAGAGGAACAGATAGCTCTAAAAATATATGAGATTTGGGTAACCAGTACATGTATTGTTGGAAATCTCTTAAAGAAGCACTTCATTTCTGTTACTGACAGCTAGGGGTTATTGGGTTCAGTGAAAAGTTCAATGGAGTACCTGAGACCAGTGTTTAAAAATAACTTCAGTGAAATGGAAATGACACTCACGTCTCCCAAAGAAGTAGCATCCATCATAACGTCCTTATAATCTCAGTATTCCAGTGGGTATGATAACATATCAACAAAGTTAATATAAGAGTGGTCATGTGAGTTGAGTTCTATCTTATGTTATTTATGTAATCAGTCTCTTATCAGTGGAACATTTCCAGACTGGCTAAAACATGCTGAAGTTAAGCCTATTTACAAGAAGAGGAATAAAGAGATACAATCAAACTATCGACCAATTTCACTTTTTCTGGCTTTCTCAAAAATATTTGAGAACATTGTGTTAAAGAATCTCCTTAAGTATGTGTCTGCAAATAATATATTGTCCAAGTCACAGTTTGGGTTTCTTAAGAGTTCTAATATAGAGAACGCTATTTATACTTACACTGAGAAAGTACTTAATTCATTAGATAATAAATTAGTGGCTACTGGCATTTTCTGTGACCTGTCAAAAGCCTTTGACTGTGAACCACACCATGTAAATTGGAATATTATGCTGTTACTGGCAATGCTGCAAATGGTTTGAGTCTTATCTATCTAACAGGAAGCAAAGGGTGTCGTTGCAAAATACCTGTGCAGTAAGCAGTCTTCATCTGACTGGGAATTAATAACATATGGTGTTCCTCAAGGTTCCATCTTGGGTCCATTGCTTTTTCTTGTGTACATTAATGACCTCCCATCTGTTACATTGCCAGATGTGAAGTTTTTTTGCTTGCAGATGATACAAACATTACAATAAGTAGCAAGTCAAGTACAGATTTAGAAACAGCTGCTAATCAAATTTTCACTGACATTAATAAGTGGTTTGAAGCTAATTCACTGTCATTAAACTTTGAGAAGACCCACTATATGCAGTTAAGAACCTGTAAGAGATTTTCTTTCAGGATGAGTATAACATATGAAGACATGAAGATTGAAGAGGTTGACAGTGTTAAATTTCTGGGATTACAACTTGATAATAAATTCATTTGGGAAGGGTATACCACAGAATTGCTTAAGCGCCTGAAGAAGTCTGTATTTGCTGTGAGAATGGTGTCAGATGCAGGACATATAAATACGAAGAAAAAAACTTGCATACTTTCCGTATTTTCATTCTATTATGTCATATGGGATCATAATCTGGGGTACCTCATCAACCGAGCAAAAGCTTTTAGGGTGCAAAAGCGTGTGATGCGAATCATTTGTGGTGTAAATTCAAGAACATCTTGTAGAAACCCGTTCAAGGAACTTTGTATTCTACCCACTGCTTCTCAGTATATTTATTCCTTAATGAAATATGTTGCGAATAATATATCTCTATTCCCAACCAATATCTCAATTCATAGGATCAATTTTTGGAATAAGAACAATCTACATAAAGTCCTAAAATCACGTACCTTGGTCCAAAAAGGGGTCCAATATTCATGAACACACATTTTGAATAAATTGCCAGCACCTGTTAAAAAACTTTGTTTCAGATAAAGCACGGTTTAAATAGAGTTTGAAAGACTTTTTGATAGGCAACTCCTTCTATTCCATAAATGAATGAGAGATAAGTAAAAATATCTGTTAGATTTCAGTTTTGACAACACGTGGTCACAACAGTCAAGATTAGGTATTTTGTGTATGATAAATTTATTAATAGTGCATAACAGTGTTTCATTTGGACAGCGTCTTAATTCTGCATATATTAACTGTTCCAGTTTACTGCATTGTATTAACCTATTTCGATTATCTCCTGACAAATGATCAGTAAGTATTATATTAAAATATTTTATGTTTTTATGTTGTACTGTCTGACATGTTCCACACCAACGAGAATCATCTCATTTTTTGGGTCTATGGAACGAAAACTGATTCTAATCTAATGGGTGCTGCATTATCTTGGACTAGCGGGTATCCATTTGCGTGACAGGTGCGGGACGCTCTTTGGTTGTGGCGGTTTATCAGGTCCTCTAATAGAGCGAGCTGTTACCAGATGTCCTAGTTTTGCTCTTATGATGAGAGCAAAGAACCGATTCGAGATTGTCTGCCTTGTCTTATACAATATTATTTTGCGAGCATTCCCAGATCGCAGTGCCACGGAGTGCGTCAGTTTGTTCCCGTTACAAACAGAATGATTTTTAAACTGGAATTGTACGTCCCCATTCGATAAAACGGCCCCTAATGAGTCTATTGCGTTATTCGTTCTATCGATAGGTATCAACAGGAACAGTAAAACACGAAAAAGAATCAGTACTGCAGCAGCGACCCAACGACGGTTCTGCATGGTGGTAGTCGCGCAGACCAGGGCGGTATTGGTTATTCCTAGTATTTTACTGTCCCTGTCCATACACAGAGATAAAAGGAATATCGCTATAGACTAGTCTGGGACAGCTCTGTGGAATGCTCACGTAAAATTCCACTTTAAAAATCGTTCTGTTTGTAGTGGGAAACAACCAACGCTTAACGTCGCATAAGAGACGCGGTGAGCAGCATTTGTTTGGCTTGATTCCAGCTACACGCTCTAAAAAATAAATTGCAAATATTTGGCGGAACAGCAGAGAAAATGCGCCAAACAACTCTTAGAGACCCTTTACATACATGATCCATGTTTCTCAGTCGTCACCATTTCGTCAGCATCTCGTCATCACTACTAGTTTTTAATGTGCAAGTACCTGCGTACCTCCTGCTAGGTAATAACACTCCTAGGCGCACATCCATCGCTTCGCTTGGAGGCCTTTCTGCGCCAATTGCCACTTTGTCGGTGAATGAAACTCCACGCTGCTGGAAGTTTCCCTCCTCTCCCGTGGCCGACACACGCTGTATGGAGAACTTCCTTTACTTACAACAATTACCATATTTACTTTTCTTCCTAGGACGTGACTGATTTAGAAATTTAAAATTTAGTTATCGACTGCACATCATTGTATGATAAGTATGTCCAAACGAGGATGGCAAGCATTCCACGGCAAATTAGCTCCAAGGACACATCTGTTGAAACCTATCGGGTATACGATAGAATATTGAATTTCCTCGGAATTCAGACCCTATAAAGGATTAGGACAGTAACGCTACTCGAATGGTGTTCACACGTGATGTACAGGGTGGTCCACTGATCGTGACCGGGCCAAATATCTCACGAAATAAGGGTCAAACGAAAAATTTGGTCCGCTAGATGGTTCTGCCATAGGGCAAACGGATATCAACCTTGTTTTCGTAAATAGGAACCCCCATTTTTTATTACATATTCGTGTAGTACGTAAAGAAATATGAATGTTGGACACGTTTTTCGCTTTGTGGTTGATGGGGCTGTAATAGTCCCAAGCATATCGCTCACAATTTTAGACGAACAGTTGGTAACAGGTAGGTTTTTAAATTAAATTACAGAACGTAGGTACGTTTGAACATTTTATTTCGGTTGTTCCAATGCGATACATGTACCTTTGTGAACTTATCATTTCTGAGAACGCATACTGTTACGGCGTGATTACCTGTAAATACCACATTAATGCAATAAATGCTCAAAATGATGTCCGTCAGCCTCATTGCATTTGGCAATACGTGTAACAACATTCCTCTCAACAGCGAGTAGTTCGTCTTCCGTAATGTTCGCACATGCCTTGACAAAGCGCTAATGCATGTTGTCAGGCGTTGTCGCTGGATCACGACACTAAATATCCTTCAACTTTCAACCCAGAAAGAAACCCGGGGACGTCAGATCAGGTGAACCTGCGGGCTATGGTATGGTGCTTCGAAGACCAATCCATCTGTCATGAAATATGCTATTCAATACCGCTTCAACTGCACGCGAGCTATGAGCCGGACATCCATCATGTTGGAAGTACTTCGCCATTCTGTCATGCAGTGAAACATCTTGTAGTAAAATCGGTAGAACATTACGTAGCAAATCAGCATACATTGCACCATTTAGATTGCCATCGATAAAATGGGGACCAATTATCCTTCCTCCCATAATGCCGCACCATACATCAACCCACCAAGGTCGCCGATGTTCCACTTGTCGCAGCCATCGTGGATTTTCCGTTGCCCAGTAGTGCATATTATGCCGGTTTACGTTACCGCTATTGGTGAATGATGCTTCATCGCTAAATGGAACGCGTGCAAAATATCTGTCATCGTCCCGTAATTTCTCTTGTGCCCAGTGGCAGAACTGTACACGATGTTCAAAGTCGTCACCATCCAGTCCCTGGTGCATAGAAATATGGTACGGGTGCAATCGATGTTGATGTAGCATTTTCAACACCGACGTTTTTAAGATTCCCGATTCTCGCGCAATTTGTCTGCTGCTGATGTGCGGATTAGCTGCGACAGCAGCTAAAGCACCTACTTGGGCATCATCATTTGTTGCAGATCGTGGTTGACGTTTCACATGTGGATGAAAACTTCCTGTTTCCTTAAATAACATAACTATCCGGCGAACTGTCCGGACATTTGGATGATGTCGTCCAGGATACCGAGCAGCATACATAGCACACGCCCATTGGACATTTTGATCACAATAGCCATACATCAACACGATATCGACCCTTTCCGCAGTTGATAAACGCTCCATTTTAACACGGGTAATGTATCACGAAGCAAGTACCGTCCGCACTGGTGGAATGTTACGTGATACCACGTAGTTATACGTTTGTGACTATTACAGCGCCATCTGTCACAAAGCGAGAAAAGTGGTCCAACTAAAACATCCATATTTCTTTACGTACTACACGAGAATGTAAGAAAAAACGGGGGTTCCTACTTAAGAGAAACACAGTTGATATCCGTTTGACCTATGTCTGCGCCATCTAGCGGGACAACCACTGCGCCATCTGGCTTCAAGCTAAACGAGTTTCGTTCTTTGTAGTTTTTTATTTAATTCTTATTTCGTGAGATATTTGGCCCGGTCACTATCAATGGACCACCCCGTATGGAATGTAAGAGATACAACTGCAGATATTTTTGTATGTGGTACGTTGACGTGTGGGTGTCGATTATTTCCTGTTTTCGTCAAACGGTTTTCCCGCGAACACATTACATAATTTACCACCTTATGTTTTCTTCATGATTCTAACTACAGCACTAATTGGATTATGCCTGCAATCTAGATACGTTATGTTTTATCCACGCATCCTCACTTCAACACCTGACTCGGACGCGCTGCCATGGATAAAATAAGCATTAATGGCTTGGTCTTGCCACGTGTATGTGGACGTAGTAAAGAAGCTTTAAACGTACTACTCCTAACAGGTGTAAGTATGAATCTATAAATGAAGTAAATGCTGATGTAATGTTAATTAGTACACGATCCTCAGTCACAAATACGAATAACTGCACTTGTACCAGCTACACCCTGTGTAGTGTCAAAACGTGTTGTGATCTGTGCTTTGGAAGCATTTAGTAACAGCCAGAATATTAAAGACGTGTGGCTGAAGCTCACTGCAAAGCTGCGATGTACTACAAGCTGATGCTTATTTCTAGTTAATTACTGGAAAATCTTTTTGGCCGCAAATGACATATCACTGTGTGCATCTACAAGCGAATCTTTGCGATTCTAAATAACACGTGCTTTAATAAAAAGAGTAAATAAATTAAGTAATGTAAGCAAAGAGAGCTCTCGATATTCGATCATAATGGCACCGTGTTTCAAACCAGCACCGACGCATAAGCTGTACGAGGGTAGCTAAAAAAATAAATTAAACGTTATAATGGCGAGCCAACTAACTGTTATTAAATTCTCCACTACACATCGAAGTCACGCACATACACGACAACATTTTTAAACATAGCAAGACTCTGTAAACAACAGTCGGAAAATTCTATCAATCGTTCACTTCCTCGATGACAGAAGTCCGCTCCTTGGCCAAAACCCATTCGCGAACAGCTGTGTGAACGACTTCACCGCTGAAAAATCTCTTCCCTCCAGTTGCTGTGTCAGCTTCCCTGCCAGATGGAAATCGTATGATGGAAGATCTGGTCTTCATGATCATCGCCACCCACGTCTGGATGGCCTTTGGACGCGACATTACATTTAGTCCAAATACACCGTCAGAATTCCACGGTACCTTTTTGCAGTGTAGACGTAAAATAGTAGTCCCGCGTACTTTGACTTTGGAATACGTTTTCAGTTGCAGCACCATTTTAATCATCCGCTGTGACGCATCTGCTATACGTAATGCAGCAGAACTGTTCTGTGCAGGAGACCCAGACCACATGCTCTCTTCTGACAATGCACTGCACTTTCTGGCGTTAGACGACGTTTGAATGTATTCTCCCTTGCAGGCATTGTTCCACTTGGCCTTTCAAACGCGTGGAGTGCAATGATACGCGACTCACTTAATGCTCACCTTAATAGTTATTGTCTTTCACCATCTCGATTGAGGACCAGGAACTGTTTCCTGCACTATACACGACAAAGTATATCAGCGTTCGTTGTGCAGCTACAAATTTTCCATCCATCCAGAAGCTGTAGACTTGCAAGAGAAATAGCATTTTTGTCATGACACCCTGCATTACATGTAAATCATTCAACAAACTGCAAGCTGACGTAGGGAGATTGTAAGAACAACTTGAAGAAGTGCAGTACACTGAATAATGGAGAGACGTAAGGACACAGCTAGGTCAATATAGTAGAATACACTTAAAGTCACTCACATGCGAAACATTGAGGCACAGCATAATTTTCCTTTGTGAGTTTATTAATTACAGTTCATAATACGATCTTAGGTATTTCTAAGTATGAGCCACTGCTCTGTAACTGTGAGCAATGACGCCATCTGTTAGCAGTATAAGAAATTGTTTGCAGTTCGTCATTTCTGTCTCAGCACTTTCAGGTTTGCGTATAATATTATTTGTGCAATCAAGTATATAAAGTTAAACTAAAGCGAAAAGTAGAATGTGTGAAAACAAGAAGTAAAGGATGTAAAACATTTAATGTACTTGTACGAGAGGTGCACTAGTAAGGCAGATACTTTTCTTATCGTAACAACTTTCAGAGTGGTTGACTGTGCAATCGGTTCATTGTGATTGTAGCTGGTGGTCTGTGTGCTGAGGTGAGGATTCTGTGATGATCGATGAAATACGTATGGAATAATATTTATAACGTGACTGTGTATGGAGGTACTACAAGAACCAATGTGCCACAGTGCAATAATTACGGTCACGTGGCTGTAAAAGAAACGCGGGAGGATATAGGAATTATTTATCTGCCACTGAACAGCGATATTACTGAACATTCTGAATTAAAACCGGAGTAAACAATTAATTTCTTTCCTCAACTACTTTCATAACCTTTCGTCTCAAATTCTTTTGGACTCAAGTATAAAGTTTTATTATGGTGGCGCTGTTTCAGCCTTTGCGGTAAAACATTCCCTGTAGTAACTGTACTATTTGTCTCTGTGAGTCGCTATATTGAATATTCTTTGAATAGTATTTTAATGGCGTGCGTGGTAATGTGAGTGATTGTTATAGTCATTACCTTATTAGATTGTTTTGTGATCCAGTGATGCAGTATCACACACTGTTAGCTACGCCAAATCAGAATTCCGTGAGTCACAACTGTTTTGTTTCATTGTAATTAACATCTGTTGGTTAACACTTTTGCACGTATGAAATGCAGTTACGGCTCGGGGCCGCATAGTCTGATGACTTCAAGCTAATATTTTCAATACATTAACATACCTCATAGTAAACCACGACGGTCGCTGATATTTGTGAGTGTTTCGTATCGAGCTACTTAACCTCTTGCCTGTGTTTACATTCCGCCCTGAGCAGTTGCAGCTGTAGCGGCGCATCGAAAGCTAAGTACTAATTACTTGTTTGTGTATAGTGGTTTATTTAGAAACTTTAATAGTCTTCAACCGGTGTTCTTGGTGTTTTATGGTGAAATAATTTGAGAAGAGTTTTTTGGGACTGTTTTCAGCTTCGTTATGTGTCATTAGATGTTTGATTCTCTTTCTGTATTAGTCTTTTGCTATATTCACATTTGTTGTTTATTAATACTGTTAATAATAGTAGTTACTTCCCTTGTAGAGTAAGTTTGTGATTATTGTAGTCAGGTTTTTAACATCTTCTTATTGTAGTAGCGGAACTTATAAAAAGTAAAATTTTACCATGAGTGAGAAGTGTGGGCTTTGCCGTAGGTTCGTGAGTAGTGGATTGCGGTGTGAGACTTGTTCGAAGTATTTTCACTGGGGGGAATGCCGTGGGGAGGCCAGTGGGCATTCTGGTGAGATCCTCTCCTGGAACTGCAGGATATGTAGCAAGAGTAAGTTGATAGAGGAGCAGGAGCGTAAGATCTGTGCCCTTCAGGTGCAGTTGAAAAACGCACAGGAGGAGCTAGATAGGATGAGGAGGGAGAAGGGGGTTGGGGAATGGGAGCTGGCTGTTGGCAAGAGATCTGCTAGGAGAAGGAGATTTTCAGATAGTTTTACTATTGGTGTTTGTAATAGATATGACCAACTGTCAGTCTAGTGGAGAGGAATCTCTAGTAGCTGTAGATGCAGGAAGTATGCAGCATACCTCAGTAGTTACGGTGGCTAGAACAGTTGCAAAGTCGAAGAGGAAGAGGAAGGTTCTGCTGTTAGGTAGTTCTCATGGCAGAGGTGTAGGCCAGCAGTTGCAGGAAGTGCTGGGGAGTGAGTACCAGGTCACCAGCATTGTGAAGCCTAATGCAGGGTTGGCTCAGGCGACTGTTAACGTAGGGGGATTATGTAGGGATTTTACTAAAGAGGATCAGGTAGTGATTGTGGGTGGGGCTGGTAATAGTATTGATAGGGATGGGGAGTATAACATAGATGGTGACCTGGAAAAGTTAGCCACTCAGACTGGCAACACGAATGTGCATTTCGTGGAACTGTTTCAGCGTCACGATCGGCCTCATCTTAATACAGCCGTCAGGCGTAATAACATGAGACTTGGGGGTGCGCTGATGACAGAAAGCATGGGTCACACTTCAGTGGTGTCGGTGGAGTCTATCAGCAGGACGGGTTTCACTAGATATGGCCTGCACCTCAACAGGTATGGGAAGGGGAGGTTGGCAAAGCTTATAGGTGACAGCATAGGTGGGGGTGGTGGGATCACTCATGGGAAAATTCCGGTAGTTGTGGGTGTTAGAGCTGTACCTTTTTTAGATTGAAGTCAGCTGACAGGTATTCCTGCTTAAGGGAAGTCTCTATAACAAGGGAATCACTTTTGACAAAGCTTAGGTATCCGAGTAATGAGGGAATTAGTATATTTCATCAAAATATACAAGGTATTAGAGATAAAGTTAGTGAACTGCTTATAGATGTTGACTCTGAAATTATTGGTATATCTGAACACTTCTTAAATAAAGAGATAATTCAGAGGCTTCCTTTACCAGGATACAGGTTGGCTGGCAGCTTCTCGAGGGGCTCTTTGCGGTGTGGGGGAGCAGCCATGTATGTGAAAAACGGCATCCCATTTGAGTCAATTGAAGTTTCAAAGTACTGCACTGAAAAGGTGTTTGAATGTTGTGCGGGTGTGGTTAAGTTTATCGGAGCTAAACTTCTAACTGTTGTTATTTCTAGATCCCCAGACTCCGATTTCACAACATTTTTGCTAAAGCTAGAGGGGGTTCTTGGTTCACTTTATAGGAAATACAAAAAATTAGTTATATGTGGTGACTTCAATATTAATTGTATAAGTGATTGTGCAAGGAAGAGGATGCTGGTAGACCTCTTTAATTCATATAATCTTATGCAAACCGTATTCTTTCCAACGAGAGTGCAAGGAAACAGTAGAACAACCATAGACAACATTTTTGTTCATTCCTCATTACTAGAAGGGCATTCTGTTAGCAAAAAGGTGAATGGCCTTTCAGATCATGATGCACAAGTTTTAACTTTAAAATATTTTTGTGCTGCAACACGTGTTAAATATAGTTATCAGCTGTTTAGGAAAGCTGATCCAGTTGCTGTAGAGACCTTTGTAAACCTTATCAAGGAACAAGAGTGGCAAGATGTTTATAGCGCTGATACAGTAGACGATAAACATAATGCTTTTCTCAAGACATTTCTCGTGCTCTATGAAAGTTGCTTTCCGTTAAAACGTTTAAAACAGGGTACTAGTACAAACAGGCAGCCTGGGTGGCTGACTAGAGGGATAAGAATATCTTGTAGAACAAAGTGGCAATTATATCAAAACGTTAGGAACAGTCAAAATCTAAATGCAGCAGCCCATTACAAACAGTATTGTAAGGTGCTTAAAAATGTTATTAGGAAGGCAAAAAGTATGTGGTATGCAGATAGAATAGCTAAGTCTCAGGATAAAATTAAAACCATATGGTCAGTCGTAAGGGAAGTTGCTGGTCTGCAGAGACAGGTCGAGGATATAGAATCAGTGCGTAGTGGGAATGTCCGTCTTACTGATAAGTCGCATATATGTACAGTATTTAATAATCACTTTCTGAATATAGCAGGTGAACTAAATAGAAACCTAGCCCCAACAGGGAATCATATAGCGCTCTTAGAAAAAAGTGTTCCGAGACTGTTACCTGAAATGCTCCTCCATGATACTGACAAGAGGGAGATTGAGTTAATAATTAAATCACTAAAGACCAAGAACTCTCATGGATATGACGGGGTATCTAGCAGAATACTGAATTACTGTTCTATGTATGTTAGCCCAGTACTTAGCCATATCTGTAACTTTTCCTTTAGGAGTGGTCGGTATCCTGATCGATTAAAGTACTCGGTAGTGAAGCCACTTTATAAGAAGGGAGACAGGGATAATGCTGACAATTTTAGACCTATTTCTATGCCATCGCTGTTTGCTAAAGTTATCGAGAAGGTTGTATATACAAGGTTACTGGAGCATTTAAACTCACATGATTTGCTGTCAAATGTACAGTTTGGTTTTAGAAATGGTTTAACAACTGAAAATGATATATTCTCTTTTCTCTGTGACGTTTTGGACGGATTAAATAAAAGGTTGCGAACGCTAGGTGTTTTCTTTGATTTAACGAAGGCTTTTGACTGTGTTGACCACAAAATATTACTGCAGAAGTTGGAACATTATGGAGTAAGGGGAGTAGCTTACAATTGGTTCGCCTCTTACTTTAAGAACAGAAAGCAGAGGATAATTCTCCGCAATATTGAGAGTGGTAGTGATGTTCAGTCCCAATGGGGCACTGTTAAGTGGGGCGTTCCCCAAGGGTCGGTGCTGGGGCCACTGCTGTTTCTTATTTATATAAGTGATATGCCTTCTAGTATTACAGGTGATTCAAAATATGCTGATGACACCAGCTTGATAGTGAAGGATCTTGTGTGTAATATTGAAACAGTAAGAAATAATGTAGTTCATGAAATAAGTTCGTGGCTTGTGGAAAATAATTTGATGCTAAATCACAGTAAGACTCAGTTTTTACAGTTTCTAACTCACAATTCAACAAGAACCGATATTTTGATCAGAAAGAATAGGCATATTATAAGCGAGATGGAACAGTTGAAGTTCCTAGGCGTTGGGATAGATGGTAAGCTGTTGTGGAAAGCCCATGTCCAGGATCTTGTTCAGAAGCTAAATGCTGCTTTATTTACCATTAGAACAGTATCTGAAATAAGTGACACTTCAACACGAAAAGTAGTCTACTTCGCATATTTTCAGACGCTTATGTCGTATGGTATTATTTTTTGGGGTAATTCTTCTGATTCGAAAAGGGTATTTTTGGCTCAAAAACGGGCTGTTCGAGCTATATGTGGTGTAAGTTCGAGAACCTCTTGTCGACCCCTATTCAAAAATCTGGGAATTCTGACATTGCCCTCACAGTATATATTTTCTTTAATGTCGTTTGTTGTTAGCAATATTAGCCTATTCCCAAGAGTTAGCAGCTTTCAGTCAGTTAATACTAGGCAGAAATCGAATCTGCATGTAGAATGCACTTCCTTGACTCTTGTGCAGAAAGGAGTGCAGTATTCTGCTGCATCCATTTTCAATAAGCTACCACGAAAACTCAAAAATCTTGGCAGTAGCCCAAACTCTTTTAAGTCTAAACTGAAGAGTTTCCGCATGGCTCATTCCTTCTATTCTGTCGAGGAGCTCCTGGAAGAGCTAAAAAATTAAGCAAATCCCAGTGTTACATTGTTGATTTTCTTCATTTAAACTTACGACTTGTCACCTGAATATGTTTTTTTATATTTCATTTTATCTGTTTCTAATATCGTGTTATAATTTCATGTATTGACTCGTTCCATGACCATGGAGACTTCTCCTTAATTTGGTCCCACGGAAAAATAAATAAATAAATAAAAAATAAATAAAATAAAAAAGACCTATCGCAGACCACATCTACATCTATATCTGTACTCTGCAAACCACCGTGATGTGCTTGGCAGAGTGTACGTCCCATTGTACCAGTTATTAGAGTTTCTTCTCCTTCCAATGACGTGTGGGGCAAGCGTAGAATGTTGTCTGAATGCCTCTGTACGTGCAGTAATTATTCTAGTCTTATCCTCACGATCCCTAAGTGAGCCATGCTTAGGGGATTTTAATACATTCTTCTAGAATCTTGATTTAAATCCGGTTCTTTGTTAATAGACTTTCTCGGGATAGTTCAGTCTACCTTCAAGAGTCTGCCTGTTCAGTTTCTTCAGTGTCTCTGTGACACTTTCCCACAGACCTGTGACCATTCGTGCTGCCCTTCTCTGTATACGTTCAATATTCCCTGTTAGTCCTATTTGGTACGGGTTCCACACACGTGAGCTGTCTTCTAGGATGGGTCACACATGTGATTTGTAAGCAATCTCCTTTGTAGATTAATTGCACTTCCCCAGCATTGTACCAGTATACCGAAGTCTACCAACTGCTTTACCCACGACTGAGCCCTTGCGATCACCCCATTTCATACCCCTACTAAGTGTTACACTCAGGTATTTGTACGCGTTGGCTGATTCCAGCAGTGATTCATTTATATTATAGTCAGTGGACACTACGTTTTTTCGTTTTGTGAAGTTCACAATTTTACATGGTGAACTTCATCCGACGGTTCGCGTCTTACATTGCTTATCAATCAAAACTATCTATAATAATCTTGATTTAGGCCTACCACCAGGTGATTCCATGCCATCCATATGAAAAAATTTAAAGCTCAGTCACTACCGATACCTAGTAACTACACAGGGTGCTCCAGGAAGAACGGTCAGTAAACAGGAATGCTCATTTGAAGCAATGAACTTCATACGGACATATGTCCTATTTCAAGTGGTTTAATGTACGTTTGCTTTCAAGCTGGTGGTGCACACATTTGTGTGTTACCTACCAAACCACTTTGACGTTTTATTTTAGCCCAACCGACCTCATTCTTTCAATCTCTTTGACCGGGATGTCTTTCTGCCGTTAAACAAGTCAGTTGATCACACAGTTGTCGATGGTGTGTTGCGAGTGAAGTAGTGCGAGCGACTATAATGTATCGGTATTTAAGCATGGGTTAACTGTTGTTGTACACGAGCTAGTTTAAAATCACACATCTACGCTAGTGAAGTATGTACATACACTTATGAGCATGAACATTATGACCAAGTGCAACCTTGGCACCGATAACAGTGGCGACGCCTCGTGGTATCCATGCGATGAGGCCGTCGCTAGAGAGAGATGGCACCACATCTGTACACACAGGTCCCCTAATTCCATACCGTAAATTTCGGGGGAGGGGGGGGCAGGGGGTGGAGCCATGTTCAGTGACATCCCAGATATGTTTGATCGGTTTCAGATCTGGTGAGTCGGGGGGCCAGCGCAACAATTGGAGATCGCCACTGTGTTCCTCGAACCAATCCATCACATTCTTGGCCTTGTGATACGAAGCATTACCTTACTGAAAAATGCCACTGCCGTCAGGAAATAGGATTGTCATGAAAGAGTGTACGTGGTCTGTAACCTGTGTACGATACTACCTGGTCATCTCGGTGCCTTGCACGAGGTCCATTGGATCAAAAGATGTCTACCTGAATGTTCTCCAGCGCATAATGGAGCCGCCGCTCCGCCTGCTTGTCTCCGACCCGCAGTATAGGTGTCAAGGACCTGTTCCCCTGGAAGACGATTCGCCCCCTCCCATCGGATTGATGAAGAAGATATTGGGACCCATCATACGATGAAAATCTCTGCCACTACGCCAACGTCCAGTACAGATGGTCACGTGCCCACTTTCAGTCGTAGTTACCGAAGTCATGGTTTAACACTGGCACATGCCTGGGTCGACGGCTGCAGAGAACCATTGTTAGGAGCGTTCTGTGCAATGGGTGTTCCCACACACTTGTACATCACCCAGCATTACAGTCTGATACTAGTTCAACCACGCCGACTGGGGTGGCCGAGCGGTTCTAGGAGCTACGGTCTGGAGCCGTGCGACCGCTACGGTCGCAGGCTCAAATCCTGCCTCGGGCATGGATGTGAGTGATGTCCTTAGGTTAGATAGGTTTAAGTAGTTCTAAGTTCTAGGGGATTGATGATCTCTGAAGTTAAATCCCATAGTGCTCAGAGCCATTTGATCCATTTTTTAGTTCCACCACCGTTACCAGTTTGTCATGTTTTACCAGTCTGCCCAGCCTACGACATCCGACATCTGTAATCATTTCACCTTGGTTTCACCACGTCTTGAATACACACACCACAGCACTCCTCGATCACCCGACAAGTGGTGCAGTTTCCGAAATGCAGAGCCTGCGGACCACAATGTGCTCCCGGTCAAACTTAGATACTCGCAGACCGCGCGCCTTCCACACTCTAGACACGGACAGCATGCTCACTGATACTACATGCACCGTGCGTATGTCTGACCAGCAGTCATTCTTCGCCAGGTGACGCTGCTATCGCCTGGACGAGTCTATATCTATAGTAGGTTGGTGGTCACAGTGTTCTGGATGATCAGTGTGTAAGGTGTATGTTTAGTGCTTCTGTGATGTTAGTGCTCCTACAGAAAATAAATAACAATGTACGGTAAGGATGTGCTGTCTCGGGAACCGTTCGAAATACGGCTTATTTCCGTATGAAATTTATTTGCTTCAAGTCATCCTTCCTGTCATATTCCTGAATATTCACGATTCCTTCCGGGACACTCTGTATAAACACTAAGCATCGTTGCAGTTTTTACGCTAATCACAGTTTTGATTTCCATTTCATTATTCAACTATTTTACCAGTCGTTGCAGAAAAACGTTCAAGAATGTGTATACATTTTGTAGTCAACATTTTTCATTGGTAATTCTCGTATCTGTCATTTTGAGAGGGAATACCCGGAAGTCGAAAGTACATAGCAAGTAGACTTTGTCTTACATACCATATTCCCTCTGTTGAAAATTTTATTATTTATTCAAAGTATACGTCTTATTTGTCCCTTTGTTGAATTTCGAGGCGAATAATGTCTGACACATATAATTTTACCTTCGTCCTGTGTTGAGTTCAACAAGATGTAATTACGTATTCTGTTGTTTATGTGATGAACCTAATGGATATCTGGAACTGACAGTGGTATTATTCCAATGTAGGCAGCAACATTAGAGCCAGCACATCGAGATTATTGCGATGTGGGACAACCCGAGTATATTATACAAACAATGCACAAGAGATGCGTACATATTGCGTTTGCTGTTTCTCTTGAGTTATTTGTCTTCTGACCTGTTTTATGCGGCCCGCTATGAATTCGTCTCCTGTGCCACCCTCTCCATCTCAAAGTAGCACTTGCAACGTACAGCCTCAATTATTTACTGGATGTAATCAAATATGAGTCATTCTCTGCAGTTTTTATCCTCTACAACTTCCTCTCTTACCATGGAAGTTATTCCCTGATGGCTTAACAGATGTCCTATCACTCTGTCCCTTCTTCTTGTCAGTAATTTACATGTATTCCTTCCTTCTACTCTCTGCAAAATTGCCTCATTACTTACCTCATCAGGCCACCAAATTTTCAACATTCGTCTATAGCACCACACCTCAAATTCTTCGATTATTTTCCCTTCCGGTTTTCCCACAGTCCATGTTTCACTATCATCCAGTACTGTGATCCAGACGTACATTCATAGAAATTTGTTCCTGAAATTAGGGTCTATGTTTGATACTAGTAGACTTCTCTTTGCCAGGAATACTCTTTTTACCAGGTCTAGAATGCTTTTCATGTCCTCCCTGCTCCGCCGTCGCTGGTTATTTTGCTGCCTAGGTGGCATAATTCCTCAACTTCATCTACTTCGTGACCGTCAATCCTGATGTTAAGTTACTCGCTGTTCTCATTTCTATTACTCCTCATTACTTTCGCCTTTCTTCGATTTACTTTGTCGGTATTCTGTATACATTAGACTGATCATCATTTAAAATATCCTGGATTTTCTTCTCCATTCTGCTGTATATTGTTCTTGTCAGCAGCTTGGAGGCATGAGCTGTGAATTGAGCGATAGTTCTCACTCTTGTGGGCTCTTGCAATCTTCGGAATTTTGTGGGTTCCGTTTTTCCAAAAGTCTGATGGTAAATGGCCAGATACACGTATTCTACACACCAACGTGAATAATAGTTTTGTTGCCACTTCCTCCAGTGATTCTAGGAATTCTGATGGACCATTACTTATTGCTTACGATTCATTTGATTTCAAGGCTTCCAAAGGTCTTGTAAAATCGACTCTAATGTTGGATCCCCTATCTCTTCTATACAAACTCCTGTTTCTTGTTCAATGCACTCTTTTCACCTATCCGCTCTCTCCTCTGCGCTTAACAGTGGAATTCCCATTACACTCATAATGTTACCCAACCTTGATTTTAATTTCACCAGAGGATGGTTTGACTTTCCTATATCCTGAGCCAGTCAGTCATTTAGTTTCGATTTCTTCACATTTTTCATGCACCCATTTTGTCTTAGCTTACCTGAACTTCCTATTTATTTCATTCCTAAGGGACTTATACTTCTGTATTCCCGAATTTCCCTGAATGGTTTTGAACTTCCTTCTTTAATCGAACATCTGAAGTATTTCTTCCGTTACCCACTGTTTCTTCATAGTTACGTTATTTATACCTATGTGTCTCTTCCCAACTTCTGTAATTGCCCTTGTTAGAGGTGTCCGTTCCTCTTAGAGTGAACTGCCTACTAAACTATTCAGTATCTACAGTCTCAGAGAACTTCAAGCGTATCTCGTCATTTCTTAATACTTCCGTATCCCACTTCTTTGCACATTGATTCTTCCTAACTAGTCCTTTAAACTTCAGCCCACTCTTCATCACTACTAAATTGTTTCATCCCTCTTTACGTTCTGAATTACCTGTTCAGTATTTTCATATAGTATCTCTATCTCTTCGTTTTCAGCTTGCGACGCCGGCATGTATACGTAAACTTCGGTTGTCGGTGTTGGTTTGCTGTCAATTCTGATGAGAATAACCCGAACACACTCTCTGCCATACTTTACTATTCATAACAAATCATACTCCCGCTATACCATTTTCTGCTGCTATTAATATTACCTTATAGTTCCTACAAGAAAACCTTCTCTTCTTTCCGTTTCACTTCACTGACTCTCACTATCTCTAGATGGAGCCTTTAATTTCCATTTTAAGATTTTCTAGCTTCTCTGCCTCGTTCGAAATTTTGATATTTCCCGTCCCTACTAGTAGAACGTCATTCTTTTCTTGGTTATTCAATCTTTTCCTCACGGTTACGTCCCCCTTGGCAGTCCCCTCCCGGAGATCGGAATGGGGACTATTCCGGAATCTTGGTGCCAATGGGGAGAACATCAGGACACTTTTTTTTCAATTACAGGCCACATATCCTGTGGATACACATTATGTGCCTGTAATGCAGTGGTTTCCATTGTCTTCTGCATCATCATCTCGTTGGCCATTGCTGACACTTCCGCCTCTAGGAGCAGTTTCCCATCCAAAGGGCAAGAGAGTGCCCTGAACCTCTGTCCTCTCCTTCGCCTTCTTTTACAAGGCCGTTGGAAGAATGAGGGTGACTCTTTATGCCGGAAGTCATCAGATGGCAAAGCTGATGATTTTTATTCAAAATTTAACCGGTGGCGAATTACGTATCCGGGACCGAGGATGCTTTGAGGACTGATCAAGGGTTAATACCCATAGAACAAGAGGTGCTTCCTAATAACTAAACGTAAATCAAAATGTATGAAAGTAGGGCCAAAAATTATGAATATCCTTGCTACTGTTGCATGTTCTACAACATCGACATGTCTCAGCGTAAATAAGCAGTAAACACTTTTTGCAGTTTTAGGTTTGCGTGTTACGGGTAACTGGAGATTTGTTCTACATTGCAATAATTATTATAACCATTGTCCGCGCTAGGTAGTTCAACATAATGTATTACAATGATATTCTTATGCGCCTTCTGTTTACAGAAGGGTCCACTTCTAGCGCACAGTGTATGACAGTAGGTATACGATATGCACTAACTACAGTCATTGCATATCCATGGAAATTCCATTTCTGTAGACACACAAACACCGAATTATTCACAATTCGGTTGACAGTTAATTTGTAGTTTGACCGTGATAAGCAATGTTCAAAGATATGGCATTTCTCATTTCGTTAGTTAAATGATTACTGGCGACATTAATGGCCTGCAATCTGTTACTTGAGCGGGGAAGAATGTTTGTATTCTTAGAATAATTGTTTGTGACAGACTTCAGAGCCTCTTTCAGAGACTTAGTAATTACTCTCGCAGCTACATTTGTAACTATCTTAATTTATAGAATACAGGGCAGGATATTATTCATCACAACTCTCAGGTATAGATGTAGTACCTAAGACGACGTATGAAAATTTGTGTCGGACCAGGATCCGAAGCCGCATTTCCTGCTTATCCCGAGTGGTTGCCTTAAAACTACCCGAACACGCTCCCTGGACCGACTCAACTTCCATATGCCATTCACCTGTCTGTTTCTTCTCATAGGTTATTAACTCGTTTACGTCGGCACTACAGTCATTGCATATCCATGGAAATTCCATTTCTGTAGACATACAAACACCGAATTATTCACAATTCGGTTGACAGTTAATTTGTAGTTTGACCGTGATAAGCAATGTTCAAAGATATGGCATTTCTCATTTCGTTAGTTAAATGATTACTGGCGACATTAATGGCCTGCAATCTGTTACTTGAGCGGGGAAGAATGTTTGTATTCTTAGAATAATTGTTTGTGACAGACTTCAGAGCCTCTTTCAGAGACTTAGTAATTACTCTCGCAACTACATTTGTAACTTTCTTAATTTATAGAATACAGGGCAGGATATTATTCATCACAACTCTCAGGTATAGATGTAGTACCTAAGACGACGTATGAAAATTTGTGTCGGACCAGGATCCGAAGCCGCATTTCCTGCTTATCCCGAGTGGTTGCCTTAAAACTACCCGAACACGCTCCCTGGACCGACTCAACTTCCATATGCCATTCACCTGTCTGTTTCTTCTCATAGGTTATTAACTCGTTTACGTCGGCTTACGTTGTACAGTTAAATTGCATTTCAGGAACATATTTCGGTATTTGATACTGTGTCTCGTCATCTGATATAAAAATCTATAAGGCGAAGACGGGTCTATGTCAAAAATGACAGTGGCATTTATTGACCGGGATATCCCCTTCGGGGTTCGGCCGCCGTACTGCAAGTCTTTTTAGTTGACGCCACTCCGGCGACTTGCGTCTCATTGATGATGAGAAAATGATGATGAAGGACACACAACACCCAGTCCCCTGCCGGGAATCGAACCCGGGCCCCCTTGCGTCGTGGGCGGTAATGCTATCGCTGCGCTACGGAGGCGGACAATAACGTTGGTAGCCTATGATTTTTTGTTGTCTTAATTCTAAGAATTTTTCACGGTAATCACGAGATGTGCGTGTGCGGTAAATGAATTAATAATCTACAGGAACAAATAGATACGTGCGTGACAGATGGAAGTTGGGGTCTGTGCAGAGAGCGTTCTCGAGTAGCCCAAGCAGTAAGGCGACCGCCTGCGTTAAGCCGGTAGTCCGGACTCGAATCCTCGTCAGGCAAAAGTTTTCACATTCCGCTTTAGGTAGTACGTCTATACCTATTAAATTTATATTGAATTTCAGGAATGAATTTCAGTATTTGAAACTGTAGTACGCCATCAGATATAAATACATTTACAGAAAGTCTGTGTGGTACTTTATCCACACTTCTCCGAAACAGTTTCAAGCTTTCGTTCGCTACAAACATTCTTCACAAACTGTAGACGTTATACGTAACAAGGTTATATTACAAAACGACAGCAAATCGGTATTTATCCCGTTGATATACTCAATGTTGACAATTATTAATTAATAAATTAATTAACTTTTTATTGTACGGCGGAAACAGAAAATATTTGAAAATTCATACAGTTTACAACTATTCGTTGAAGGATTTAGGCACAGCATTAATATCTTCAATTCTTAAAGCAATAATTTTATAGTACTACTAATACACTAACGGAAAAAATTGCAACACCAGAAAGGGGTTGTGCGACTGAAGCGAAAGTCGGTAGGCGTGTTTCTACATCTGGAAGATTATGTCTATTCAAATTTCGCGCCATTCGCGTAAGGTTGGCGCTTCTAGCGCCAGTATGAGGATGCTAATCAAGATTGCTTTAAATGTATTGTATTGTATAGTATGTTAACCGGGGACCTAAAAACGACGGAGAGGCTCCGTCCCCGATGCAGCCGCAGTGGTCCGCAACCCCACGACGACTACCGCAGTCCACTTCACCCCTCCACCGCCCCACAGCGAACCCAGGGTTATTGTGCGGTTCGTCCCCCGGTGGACCCCCCCAGGGCCCGCAGCAATCGCCGACATAGTGTAACTGAGGCGGAATAAGGGGAACCAGCCCGCATTTGCCGAGGCAGATGGAAAACCGCCTAAAACCCATCGACAGACTGGCAGGTTCACTGGACCTCGACACAAATCTAGGGCGGATTCGTGCCAAGGACCAGGCGCTCCTTCCCGCCCGGAAAGCCGTGCGTTAGACCGCACGGCCAAGCGGGCGGGCCTTGCTTTAAATGTACTCTACAACGGTTCTGAGTTACTGTTATGGCGGAGCCAAGGTAGCCCCTGAGGCCCGGCAACCCATATTTCACTACAGAGGAAGAGGTTGCCTATCTCCAAGGCGTACCAAAAGCACCATGGTAAACACCGGCTATTTACATACAAGGTAATGGAAACAGACATTCTGAGCACTACTTCCTGCAGGGAGAGCTCGAACCACGGCCTGCAGGAAGTATCACTACGCCAAAACCTGATTGGCTGGAGACAGCTATTTAGGGGCTAGAACCATCCCCGAAGTTCAGTTCACCCCAGATGCCGACCTCGTGTTCTTCGACCGCTGAAGACTATACCTTCGTCTGTGAATTGGACTTTTACTAGTGTGTGTGTTGCCACGAAACTTTGTGAAGAACTAGAAGTGAACTTTTGTTTGCCTCAATTAGGAGACTTTTCCTGGCATCGTTATTATTACCTTTCCTTTGTTGTTCAGTCATCAACTTTGTGAACTTACATCAATAAAAGTTGTGTTTGTGAAAAATTGCGAATTTTCAGTCACAACAGATACCTCTGCGATTGGACGTAGTGATTTGATGGTAGCCAAGAATGCGCTTAGGGCGACAAAGATGTCATTATCAAAATCTCTCTGACTTTGAACGACGTCGTGTATTAGGACTACAAGAAGCTGGATGTTCCTTTTGCGATATTGCAGAAAGACTTGGCAGGAATGCAGCCACTGTACACGATTGCTGGTGGCGGTGATCATTAAAATGTACGGTGGCAAGCAGACCTGGCTCCGGACGGATGCGTGGCACTACCGAGAGGGAAGACCAATGTGTTCGGCTTATGGAACTGGTGCATCGTACTCCATCTGCAGAAGGAATTTTAGCAGCAGTTGGTACCACAGCGACACAACAAAATGTTACAAATCGGCTACTTCAAGGATGGCTGCGAGCCAGACACCATACAGCGTGCGTTCCACCAACCACAAACCACCGCCATTTGCGGGTTAAGTGGTGTCAAGCGAGAGCTCATTGGAGGCCAGGATGGAGGTCGTGTTTTATGATGAAAACTGGTTCTTTCTCGGTGCCAGGGACGGCCGTGTGTTGGTTAGGTGGCGGCCAGTCCAGGGTCTGCAACCAACCTGCCTACGTGCTAAGCACACTGGATCTACATATAGAGGAATGGTCTGGGGTGTGATTTCGTACGATAGTGCGATAACCACTGTCGTGGTTATCGCCCTCCCCCTGACTCCAAATCTCTGCGTCAGTCTGGTGATTCCGGCTGTTTGTGCTGCCATTCATGAACGGCATTCCACTGGGTGTCCTCCATTAGGACAACGCATGCCCACATCCCCCTGTTGTAACCCAGCATGCTCTACAGAGTGTCTACATGTCGCCTTTGGCTGCTCGATCACCAGATTGTCGGACGATAACTCTAGCGTCTCCACAAACAGCATTAATCGTCCCTGTGTTGATCGACCAAGTGCATGCGGCATGAAGCTCTATCGCACAAACTCACATCCGGTACCTGTAAATCACAACGCAATGTGTTGTATCAAACGCTATTGTGAACAGTGGATGCAGAAATCGTTTGAAGATGGAAATGTGCTACAGAACCCGGACAAGTAGAGGACTAATTGAAAACGAGCAAAAGGCTTCTGACTGAAGGTATCTCCAGCATATCACAAGCGCAACTCGATATTGTTCCACATACGAACAAATTGCTTTAATAAGGTTCATCCCATAACCCATGAAAAACCTGCAGCATACAGTCTGCCGAAATGTTTGGCAGCAATTTTCAGAGTCGGTGTTCAGAGTAAAAATGTAGAGAGAACGCAATAGAATTAAATGGAGTTCAGTATCCGTTTGATGTCCAAAACCGCAGACTGCAGTGGCACTCGCGTTAAAAGCTCGGTTAAAACATCAAACAAATTTTAGTCACCAAAGGGGCGGGTGTATTTGTGCAACGGCTGCAATTTTCCTGTGGCTCAGAATGAGTTAGTGGACGTTTTGTGCTGACCTGTGTAAAATTAGGAAACTAGATAGTTGGAATGGTAGGGTGCTACAAACTATTTAAAAAAAATACTATAACATGGGAAACAGTACAACACGTTTTAACAGAACACCACAAGAAACAATTACCGACACATAACGTTTTAGTCAAAGATCAATGATAATTGAATTTTAAATTTAAAAAATATAAAATATTAAAATTTTCTTAAAATTTGAGGTGAGGCATATGAAAATTTTAAACACAGAAATGCATATTACTGAATTAACGAATCATACATAAAATAATCTCTTCAGAACCGCAAAATAGATTACGACAGTTGCAGAGGCTCGTATTAAAACTCCAATCTCTTAGGCAAGTCAGATTTCGAAACGTGAAAGCCAGGTTTGAATGCCGGAACTGGCAGCAACTCTGAAAAACAACGGCCTGCGCTTAAACACTTTTAACTTCAACTATTGAATGTACAAACTTGCATGCAACACACAAAAATCTTTAATACACGAACAATACGTGATAGATACGTTACATGGAACTAAGTTTCACATCACTGCTAGATATAATATTATCATTCAATAACTGCCGTTAATTTGAGCAATATTTGAAGTGGCCAAGAAAATCACACCAAGGTAGCTACTTAACGCCACAATGCCTTAAACAAGTTCAACTTCAGTCTAAATAAACATATACAGTTCTTCTAGAACTTTACATCGATCGCAACTAGAGATGTTAGCTTATTGTTCACTAACCCATAAACAATGATATGACTCACAAATAAATCCGCTTGCTTAATAACACCGAGCATGGCTAAGCAAGAAGTCACTTATTCACATTGCTCTGAAGACAGCATAGTCGGAATGCGCACACAAAATGTGAAGAGTTCTACTCACTGTACAGTTTACTGTGAACCAGAATGGCCTAATCTGACGGTACACTACAGGAGTCAGGGACCCTCACTAGCGCAGATAACGTTAAGTCCGATTCTCACCAAAAAACACCCATTCCGCAGGTCGTAAGTGAAATGGACCTTATGGTTCCCTATGGTGTCTCATATTTTGACATAGGCTACATCGATCTTAAACATACATTGTGTGACGAATCTACAGAGCTGGTTTAGTGAAATGTGGTCTATTGTTTAGCGAATAAATTATTAATTAAATAATTCCACTTATTTATAGAAAATGCCCTGGTATGTATTTAGTCCAGTCTTGTTTTAATCCACCTCCTCCACCGCTCCATCTCCTCCTACACCCCTCTTTCTTTCCATCTCCTCCACCCCCCCCCTCTCTCTCTCTCTCTCTCTCTCTCTCTCTCTCTCTCTCTCTCTCTCTCTCTCTCTGTCCATCTGTCCATGTCCTCCTTCCTCCTTCTCTTTGCACGTTATCAGCCCCACCCCAATCGGAGGCTGGTTGCCTCAACAGTATGTCTTTCCAGATCGTAACTAATGTGTACCAAATTTTATTTTATGTGTGAATTCTTAAGGGACCAAATTGCTGAGGTCAATGGTCCCTAGACTTACACACTACTTAAGCTAATTTATACTAAGAACAACACACACACCAAGCGCGAGGGAGGACTCGAAACTCCGGCAGGAGGGGCCGCGCAATCCGTGACATGGCGCCTTAAGCCAAGCGGTTTGTGAACATGTTCAGGTATGCGCGGTTCAAAAGCGAAAACCGCACAGAGAAACCTGATAAATGTGAACCTCCTGTCAACTGTTGCTTTAAAAATCCAGTAAAACGCTTTTCACTACACCAGAACACAGTGTGATTGTGTCAAATCACAATCACACTGTGTTCTGGTGTAGTGAGAAGCGTTTTACTACGTTATTTGTGGAAAATACTTGTTATAGCTGCGTACGCATCACAACACCTCAGCATGATGCGGAGAATAGAAGTGCTTGCCACACGAAAAATGACAAGCTACCTGTAATAATTAACACAAAAGTGGTCCAGAAAATTCATGCTCACCAAATGTAAAGAATAAATAGAAACGAAAAGCCACTGATGATGGCATAGTGGTGCCGAAACATGTTTGGGTACTGAGAAAAACCGTGTTTTGCGTAACTGGCGGACCACAAATCCCAAAAATTTTAACTGGAAACACGGCCAATACAAGGAGCTGCAAATCAGAAGGCGGATGTTTGTCATTGTTAATAAGTTTATTCTGTCTTGTACAGAGTAACCTATTATGAAAATGGTGTAATATTTGTAATCAGTGTCATATATACGTGAAACTTCTGCACATGGGAGAGCGGGCTGTAAAATATCAATACTCTGTAGTCTGACAGTAGGCGCTGAAACATAGAGTATATGGGAAGGCTATGTTCGGATACTGTATCAGTAGTGTCCTTCTTGACACAGTCAAATCGTTAAAATATCTGGGAGTAACGTAGCAAAGCGATATGGAATGAAACGATCATTTAGGGAAGGCGAATGGTCTATGTCAGATTATTAGGAGTATGGTGGGAAAGTGTGTTTCACACGTAAGGGAGACCGCATATAGGAGGCTGGCGCGACCTATTCTTGCCTACTGCTCGAGTGTTTGGGATCCGTACCAGGCAGGATTGAAGGAAGACATCGAAAGATTTCAGAGGCGGGGTACTAGATTTGTTACCAGTAGGTCCGAATAACAAGTAAGTGCCACAGAGATGATCGGAACTCAAGTGGGAATCCCTGGATGGAAGGAGACGTTTTACTCGAGGAACAATACTGAGAAAATTTAGAGAGGTGGCGTTTGAAGCTGACTGCAGAACGATTCTATTGTCGCCAACATACACTGCACGTGAAGGCAGAGAAGGTAAGATACTAGAAATTAGGGTTCATATGGAAGCATATAGATAGTCGCTTTCCCTCGTTCTATTTCCGAGTGGAACAGGTGAGAGAATAACTAGCAGTGGTACGTGGGAACTTCGCCATGCACCGTACTGTGGCTTGCGGATACCTACGTACACAAATAAAAAAAAAATGGTGACTTCGCTCTAACACTCTGCAGGTCAACATAAAAACTATCTCCTCGACCAGGCTCAGAGGACCGGCCTCAGTCGTGTCGTCGTCCTCTGCCATAAGGCGTCATTCGGATGCGTTGTGGTAGGACATAAGGGCAGCGCACCGCACTCCCGGTCGCTGTCGGCTTTCCGGATCTGGGACACATATATCTAAGTATGTGAGGAACTTATTGAGTTTACATCACGGAAGCTAAGTGCCGTTCTTCCAGGCCTCCCTTCTACAAAGATAAAGCCGCTGGCAGTATTGCATATTGAACCTGGTCCTCATCCATATGGCAGTTATGCGCCCTGATGGTTAATAACTTATCAAAACAAAGAAAGATAGTCGTAGACAAGATTTAAGTAAAAGAATGAATAACGCAAATAAAATACAATCATTATTTACGGGTTTTCTCCTTCAGTACGACATGAACAATTTAGTGTCAGGTATTTAATGTGTACCACTGCCCGCCGGAGTGGCCGAGCGAATCTAGGCGCTACAGTCTGGAACCGCACGACCGCTACGGCCGCAGGTTCGAATCCTGCCTCGGGCATCGATGTGTGTGATGTCCTTAGGTTAGTTAGGTTTAAGTAGTTCTAAGTTCTAGGGGACTGATGACCTCAGAAGTTAAGTCCCATAGTGCTCAGAGCCATTTGAACCATTTTTTTTTTTGTGTACCACTGCTATTTAGGATATTTTGTCTCGATGTATAGTAGACACAGTGTCCAAGTAACCAAATGTAACTACGGAATAACTATGAACGGCCTCCATTGTGCCTTTACCTCTCCGAAATCCGAACTGATCGTCATCAAACACAACCTCAGTTTTCATTTCAGTCCTTATGTACGTTAACCTTGTCAGCAATTGGGATTTAAGCTGATTATGCTATAAGTCTCGCAGTTGTCGCCTCTTGATGTCTTCGGAATTGTGTGGCTGAGGTTTTTTTGAAAGTCTGATGGTATATCACCAGTCTGAAATGTTCTGCACGCCAATGTAAAGACTCGTTATGTTGCCATTTCCATTTTTGAAATTATAAGGAAAGCTATGTCCTTAGCATTATTTGCTCTAAAATCCTCAACGTCTTGCAAATTTTCTGTTATGTCATGAGACAAATCCTCCCCCACGCAGAGGCCCTCGATGTACTGTTTTCACCTGTCTACATTCTTCTCTGCGTTTGACAGTGGAATTCTTCGGGTACCGCATGTATGGCTTGGCTTTTAATTTCCACGAAATTAGTTTTTAATTTTCTGTATACCTGATCAGTCCTTCCGACTACCACTTCTTTTTCGACTAAACTAAAATACGCTCCGTCCGAACAGGCCTCGGAAAGCTCAGCGGTACTGACCGACCGCCGTAACATCTTCAGCCGGTAGGCTTTGGTCAGCACACCGCTCTCTCGAACATGCAGCTTTCGTGACCGGAGCCGCTACCTCTCGGTCAAGTAGCTCCTCAGTTGCCCTCACAAGGGCTGAACACATCATCCTTGTCAACTGCGCTCGCCAGATCCTGACTGTCTCCCATCCAAGGTCTACCCGAGCCGGCCGCTGTGGACGAGCCGTTCTAGGGGCTTCAGTCTGATACGACTGCGGTCGCAGGTTCGAATCCTTCCTCGGGCATGAATGTGTGTGATGTCCATAGGTTAGTTAGGTTTAAGTAGTTCTAAGTCTAGGGGACTGATGACCTCCGATGTTGAGTGGCACAGTGCTCAGAGCCATTTGAAAATTTTGCTAGCCGAGCTCTACAGCGCTTAACTTCGGCGATCTGACGCAAACCGGTGTTAACACTGTCGTAAGGCCGTCGGTACTATTTCGACCATTTCTCATTTTTACTGCAGCCAGTTTGTCTTGGCTTTCTTGCACTTCCTTCAGCCTATGATTCCTATGCTATACAGGCTGTTTCCGCAAGGGTGTGCAAAAATGTAACAGGACATAGAGAATGCTCCACTGAACAAATTGAGGTAGGGAACCTGCGTAGAGAAGCCAGCTTAAAGAGACATGCAAGTAAACTTGTCTTGCATTACTGTTTCCCAGCTTACTTACATCCAACATGCGTACAAATTTATACTTACTGTGCTGTTTATTTACATGTACATTCCTTATTTCTTGCAAGGAATTGAGGAGGGCCAGCCTGATTACTAAGAAGTATTTCCTGGTCGTTGGATTGGAAGGGGAAGCCCTATTCCATGCCTTTCGAGGTCACCTGACCTGAATCCACTTGATTGTTTCCTTTGGGGTTATCTAAAGTAACTTGTGCACGAGACCCCAGTGGATAAGGAGATGGAATTAGTTGCCAGATTGTAGCTGCCTGTTATGTGATTCGAAACACACCACGGATATTTGTCAAGGTGCGTCAGTATCTTGTTCGCCTATATCATGCTTGCATTGAGGTCGAGGGCCGTTAGTTTCAGCACATTTTGTAAGATACAATACAAACCGTACATTCATGGTGTCAGCGATAGTATTTGCAGTTAACTGTAACTAATGTAAATAAAAAAGTACAGGGCTATTACAAATGACTGAAGCGATTTCATAAATTCACTGTAGCTCCATTCATTGACATATGGTCACGACACACTACAGATACGTAGAAAAACTCATAAAGTTTTGTTCGGCTGAAGCCGCACTTCAGGTTTCTGCCGCCAGAGCGCTCGAGAGCGCAGTGAGACAAAATGGCGACAGGAGCCGAGAAAGCGTAAGTCGTGTTTGAAATGCACTCACATCAGTCAGTCACAACAGTGCAACTACACTTCAGGACGAAGTTCAACAAAGATCCACCAACTGCTAACCCCATTCGGCGATGGTATGCGCAGTTTAAAGCTTCTGGATGCCTCTGTAGGGGAAATCAACGGGTTGGCCTGCAGTGAGCGAAGAAACGGTTGAACGCGTGCGGGCAAGTTTCACGCTTAGCCCGCGGAAGTCGATGAATAAAGCAAGCAGGGAGCTAAACGTACCACAGCCGACGGTTTGGAAAATCTTACGGAAAAGGCTAAAAAGGAAGCCTTACCGTTTACAATTGCTACAAGCCCTGACACCCGATGACAAAGTCAAACGCTTTGAATTTTCGGCGCGGTTGCAACAGCTCATGGAAGAGGATGCGTTCACTGCGAAACTTGTTTTCAGTGATGAAGCAACATTTTTTCTTAATGGTGAAGTGAACAGACACAATGTGCGAATCTTGGCGGTACAGAATCCTCACGCATTCGTGCAGCAAATTCGTAATTCACCAAAAGTTAACGTGTTTTGTGCAATCTCACGGTTTAAAGTTTACGGCCCCTTTTTCTTCTGCGAAAAAAACGTTACAGGACACGTGTATCTGGACATGCTGGAAAATTGGCTTATGCCACAACTGGAGACCGACAGCGCCGACTTCATCTTTCAACAGGATGGTGCTCCACCGCACTTCCATCATGATGTTCGGCATTTCTTAAACAGGAGATTGGAAAACCGATGGATCGGTCGTGGTGGAGATCATGATCAGCAATTCATGTCATGGTCCCCACGCTCTCCCGACTTAACCCCATGCGATTTCTTTCTGTGGGGTTATGTGAAAGATTCAGTGTTTAAACCTCCTCTACCAAGAAACGTGCCAGAACTGCGAGCTCGCATCAACGATGCTTTCGAACTCATTGATGGGGATATGCTGCGCCGAGTGTGGGAGGAACTTGATTATCGGCTTGATGTCTGCCGAATCACTAAAGGGGCACATATCGAACATTTGTGAATGCCTAAAAAAACTTTTTGAGTTTTTGTATGTGTGTGCGAAGCATTGTGAAAATATCTCAAATAATAAAGTTATTGTAGAGCTGTGAAATCGCTTCAATCATTTGTAATAACCCTGTACAGAGTACTGTCACTTTATACCTATTGTCTCCTTCACCTGGCTTCTCCATCCCCAGGTTCCTTACTTCAAATTGTTCAGTGGAGCATCCTCTGTGTCCTGTTAAATTTTTGCGCACTCTTACGGAAACAGGCTGTGTATACGTGTTATGGGCTGAAGAAGGAAGCGAGTAATAGACATCTCGACGATGTGGAGACCACTAGAGACACGCATGGGAAGAGCTTTAGGAACATTTACGTAATAAATGACTTTCCTTCAAAGAAAAATTATTACTTTCTTTATTACAATTTTTACAACTACCTGTACCAGTTCGCGGGTGTGAAAGACGATAGCGATGCTTGGGAGTTGTGGGCTGGAATGCCCAAGCTACCAACTAACGTAAGTTGTTTATGTGTCAATGAATGAAACACCGACTCAGTAGTTTTCCAGTTCTGATGTAGGGCTCATGAAGCTGAAGGTAGCGCCGTCGGTTACTTTTCAGAACGGTCTGTGCCCTGGCTTCGATCCCAGCCACTGCTTCAGTTTACAAAACACCAGAACTAGCAGTGGGAAACTTCCAGAATAGGGAGTCATCTTTGTTCTATCAACGACCTTCTGAACGAGGGCGGATGAATGGGGACACATTTAGAGCACCTTCTTGCTGTGGAAATTGAAAACTGCCGCTAAAAGGTGGAAGAATCATTAATCGTGAGATGCAGGAGAGTACAGAAGGCAACGAAAACCACGGTATTAAAAAGGTACAACGTGTGTCCATAGGACACGTGGTCTGAAATTGAAAAAGTTTCAAAATGGTTCAAATGCCTCTGAGCACTATGGGACTCAACATATGTGGTCATCAGTCCCCTAGAACTTAAACTACTTAAACCTGACTAACCTAAGGACATCACACACATCCATGGCCGAGGCAGGATTCGAACCTGCGACCGTAGCGGTCACGCGGTTCCAGACTGAAGCGCCTAGAACCCTATGGCCACACCGACCGGCGAAAAAGTTTCACAGTGAACTTTCCATTACCAGAAGATTCCGGACAAGTCAAACATTTTGATCTCTGGGGGAACATTGCGAAGGTGGCCCAGAGAAAAAGAGTGAACAATCAACGAAAGTCAACGCATGCAATATCAGAAGTGTGATTCCCGTAAGGAAGTTAGACACTATGGAAAGGTGAAATCCAAAGGTAGATATAGTCTGTGACAGTGAACTGAAATAAAAAAAAAGATTAGCATTTCTGGTCAGATCGATACAGAGTAATATCAACAGCAGCGAAGGATTGAGTAATGGGTGTAGGATTCGTCCAAGCAGGAAGGTAGAATACAGAATGCGTTACTGTGAACAGTTCGTTGATAGGCTAATTCAGCTTAGAATAGGTAGGAACCAACGCCAACAATAATGTTTCGATTATGCATCTCAATGTCACAAGCAGACGGTAAAAGAGGGGAACAGCTATATAGAGTATACTGAACGTATAATTGTGCAGATGGGGGGCATGAAAATCAAAAATCATCGCGATTGGAACGCTGCAGTTTAGGTAGAAATAGAAGGCAGAGTTGCTCGAGAATATGAGCTCGGTAGTAAGAATAATGGAGTAGAGATATTGAGTTCTGTAACTGTTTTCAGCTAATAAAAGCGGATATAATGTGTTAAAATCACAACAGGGCACTTGGAGAAGGAAACAATTCCAGCTGGTTTACTTAATGGTGGGACAGATATTCTGATATCTGGTAATGTTGAAAGAAGCAGGATGCCTAAGAGGTGAGGAATGACTAGGTTTTGATGTTCTCTAACGCTGTAGGTATTGCGTTCGTGGACTCCACAATAGCTGGTTCACTTGAAGAAATGTGGACTGATGTGGACTTATCTAGAAAAGGTATTCACAGAATATGGATAGACAAACGTATGTGTAAGGAATATAACTGTGGAGGTATAGTGGAAGAAATACTTCAACTGACTGACGGAAGAAGGAAATTCAGAAATGTGAAGGGAAAGTCAGGTATAAAGAAGCATAAGTAACTTATGGGAGAAAGTAATAAGAAATGCTGGATAGTCAAAGTGAAATGAGCGTATAGCTGTAATGAGTACACAGAACGCGCCTCTAAGAGGGAAGGAACTGTGACGAACAGATAGAAGAAATGGGGGAAGATAAGAAAGAGGTAGGGGATCCAGTACTAGCGTCATAGCTTAACAGCGCTTTGGACGACCTCCGATCAAACCAGACGGAATTTATAAAGTCAACGGACTAAGTGTCAACTAACTAATATTCAAGTTGAGCAGCTGGTTCTCAAAAAGTGTTCTTCTAGTTTACCTGTCTGTTAGGGACGTCTACGTAGGTAGCCATACGAAAATTTCAGTGAAAGATATGCCATACTGTTGAGTGGTACTTAAGATAGGTAAATAAATTAGTGGAATCAATGTGAAGCAGAAATTAGAAAATAAATGAAAAACTTAGTTTAGTTTAGAAGAATTAGGCACTGGCAAACAGCGTGCAGAGCAGCTGTGACAGAAGAGCCAATGATCATGAAGTCAGCACGTCAGCAGAAGCCATCGTCCTCCCCACATAAGCGGAAGCTGTCGATTCAGCCGTCAGGGCATCGCCCGACCGGCTCACGTGTTTCTCAATTGTCACATGTGATCAAAGGCCCTCGCCTACATCCCAAGAGCCAATGACCGACGTTAAGAAGATTCTTCGACAAGCTTTTCAACGTGACAGAAGAGGCAATGACCGGCTCACGTGTTTCTCTGTTGTCACATGTGTTCAAAGGCCCTCGCCTACATTCCAAGAGCCAATGACCGACGTTAAGAAGATTCTTCGAGAATCTTTTCAACGTGACAGAAGAGGCAATGACCGTGAAGTCGTTCACCTCCAGTGAACTAAAGTGAATAAACACACGAGACGCAGTGGGCCCAACAGTAGGAGGAGTAGTTTTCACTCAGTTTCGGAGCTGAAGACCGTCATGCAGGAAGAGACTGCATCGTGCCCAGAGGCACCAAGTCCGCGCTGTAATGGAATAGCAAGCAGCAGCCTCGCCGCCAGAAGACAGAAGTTAGGAGGTATTTGAAGACTGGTTTTTACGTACCCGGGTGACTCGTGAGAACGGGAAGGAGACGGCCTCACATCAGCAGTCACCTGTGAGCTGGGATGAAGATCGGACAGCCGAAGACTGGCAAGCTGGTGTCCGTTGTTCGAGTCCGAGACACTGGCCTTCCCCCACCGCGCCGCTCCGCTGGTCGACGCACAACGCTGACACACGCGGCCGCTTAGAAAAGAGAAACACTGGGACGCCACATCCAAGGTATCACCATCCGATTCACGACTTTGTTCTCAATAATTAGACGGGCCACCTCACGATGCGCGTCTCCAGTCAACTGGGCGAAACAGCGATACGAGATACACACCGCCAGGCGTAATCAGACGCCGCCGCTGACGCAGCAGAATGCCTCACAAACGACACAGCTGCCGCTCTCCCAGCTACAACAATCCAATAAGGAAACAGTTGTACAAAACTTTCAATAAGCGTTATCTTATGTAAAAATGCTGTTTCATTCTACCTCATACCCGAGCCAAGGAAGAACCCACCCTGCCCACATGTTGTTAAGAGAGAAAAAGTAATTTATTTAGTGTTTTTCACCCTGACATAATGCTTTAGAATCAAATGCCCTTTGCAGTAATGCTAATCCTGGCAATTGACTTGCATCAAAAGAGAAAATCCAGTTACATTTAGTGTCAGAAGTGTTACAATACACACTAGTCGCATAACCATACCCAGTCATGAGTAACGACGCTTAAACAGCCGAAGCAAAATTAAAGTTTCCTGCATTCATCTGCTTGATTAGGCCTTGCAAGGGAATTCTAGAGGGAAATACAGCAAAGTTCCAAACCATGTATAATGGTAGTTCTACACCTGTTTTCGTCTGCGATCTCCAGCGTCGAGAAACGGTGTGCCCTACAACAGTTCCCAAGCCGGTGCGGCATTTTGTGACACCGGAGAGTGCGGAAGAGGCCATCCATCATGGTTAGGCTTGTCTCTGAGGTTCAGGTTACTTGCCCTCTCGCGACGAGCCATTTGCAAATACAAACAGGAAGGGAGACTGATGTATCCTACGTAAGCAAACTGAAAACACTGCTGTATTTTGTCATGTCAAAATAATTCAGACCTATCCTGTAAGTAGCATAAAAGCGCTAATCCACTTCATATGATGCACTGTGACATTGGAGAGGAAGAAAAGCTGCTTTACAAAAGCTGATTACGCGAACAGATATATTGCGAAAGTCAACTCGCACTCTTGTCAATGACATCTGACGCGCGCGTAGACAATGGCGCCCAGAAGATGCCACGCTACATGATTTACAAAAGTTGTTCGATACAGTTCCGCACAAAATACTGAGAATCGGACCAGATTGTAACCAGATTCAGAACTTGACTGTAGGTAAAGCTCAACGCGTTTTTCTTAATGGAACGGAAACGAATAGTGTAAAGGTAATTTACGGAGTACTTCAAGTGCCTTTATACCGGGTGATCAAAAAGTCAGTATAAATTTGAAAACTGAAAAAAAAACACGGAATAATGTAGATAGAGAGGTAAAAATTGACACACATGCTTGGAATGACATGGGGTTTTATTAGAACCACCCCATATTGCTAGACGCGTGAAAGATCTCTTGCGCGCGTCGTTTGGTGATGATCCTGTGCCCAGCCGCCACTTTCGTCATGCTTGGCCTCCCAGGTCCCCAGACCTCAGTCCGTGCGATTATTGGATTTGGGGTTACCTGAAGTCGCAAGTGTATCGTGATCGACCGACATCTCTAGGGATGCTGAAAGACAACATCCGACGCCAAAGCCTCAACATAACTCGGGACATGCTTTACAGTGCTGTTCAGAACACTATTCCTCGACTACAGCTATTGTTGAGGAATGATGGTGGACATATTGAGTATTTCCTGTAAAGAACATCATCTTTGCTTTGTCTTACTTTGTTATGCTAAATATTGTTATTGTGATCAGATGAAGCGCCATCTGTCGGACATTTTTTGAACTTTTGTATTTTTTGGTTCTAATAAAACCCCATGCCATTCCAAGCATGTGTGTCAATTTGTACCTCTCTATCTACATTATTCCGTGATTTATTCAGTTTTCAAATTTATACTGATTTTTTGATCACCCGGTATATGAAGATTCAGACTGCATAAATTCGTTCTCGCAATACTCGAAAAACAGTCGTCGATTGACTTGGAATTTTTACACGGCGTTTCATTCGAATACACCAGGGTTTTTACCTACATATTGGAGCGTCCTACCGTATACATATATCGTAACACTAAGAATGATGATGATGATGAGCGTTTGGCGTCAGTGGCCGGGAGGCCCCTCGCGGGGCAGGTCCGGCCGCCATATCGCAGGTCTTATTACATTCGGCGCCACATTGGGCGACCTGCACGCCGGATGGGGATGAAATGATGATGAACACAACACAACACCCAGTCCCTGAGCGGAGAAAATCTCCGACCCTGCCGGGAATCGAACCCGGGCCCAGAGGACGGCAATCCGTCACGCTGACCACTCAGCTACTGGGGCGGACAACACTAAGAAGGAATCGTACGACATAAGCGGAACTTGGTAGGCGGGTCTCTACTTCTGGAAGATGGCGTCTACTCAAATTACACTCAGTCACGTAGGAGTGGCGCTAGTATGAGGATGAAAATAGGTCGTGAGCGTTAGTTATATTTGAGGGTTGAACGTGGTGACTCGATGTTACTCAGGAACTTCTTTAAGGAGACAAAGACATCACTATCGGCACCTCACTGACTTTGAATGAGGTCGTGTAATAGCACTACGAGAAGCCGGATGTTCATCCTGCAATACTGTAAAAGGACTTCGCAGGAATCTATCCACTGCAGATGATTGCTGGCAGCGGTGGTCACTAAAATGTACGCTCGAAAGACGATCTGGCTCCGGAAGGCAACGTGGCACTACAGAGGGGGAAGGCCGTTGTGTTCGACGTATGCCTCTGACGCATTGTACTGCGTCTGCAGCAACAATTGGAGCACCAGTTGGTAGCGTCGTGGCACAACGGACTGATACAAATCGGTTACTTCAAGCACAACTCCCAGCCAGATGACCTGTAGGGTGTATTCCACTGACACCACCGTCACTTGTGACATCAGTGGTGTCAAGCCAGAGCTCATTGGAGGGAAGGGTGGAGGTGTGTTTTCTGATCAAAAGGTGGCTCTATATCGACGCCAGTAACGGCCGTGTTTTGGTTAGGAGAAGGCCAGTGTAGGCCCAGCAAACAACCTGTCTGCGTGCTGGGCACATTGGACCTGAACCTGGAGTTATGGACTGGGGTGAGATTTCGTATGACAGTGGGAGCACTCTCGTGGTTATCCCACGCACCCTGACACCAAAATTGTGTGTTAGTCCGGTGATTCGACCTACTGTCATGAACAGCACTCGAGGGGGTGTTTTCCAACAGGATAACGCTTGCCTGCATTCCGCAGTTAGAACTCAACACGCTCAACAGAGTGTCAACATGTTGTATTTGCCTGCTCGATCGCTATATCTGTCTCCAATCGAGCACATGTGGGACATCGTCGGACGAAAAGTTCACCGCCGTCACAAACAGCATTAACCGTCGCTGTATTGAACTACCACGTACAAGAAGAATGGAACTCCATCACATAAACCCAACTCCGCTGCCTGTAAAACGCAACGCATGCACATTTTCGTACTTGGATGCAACGTTCGGATGGTTACAGCTGTTATTAACGTATTAGCATTTCACATGTGAAATAGCTTTTCCCGCGCTTGCAGTAATCTGTGATCTTACAGTGTTAATCACTTAAATATGTTACCTAGGCAAATGTATTCCTAAACTTAATTAATTTTTGCTTTTGCAAATTATTGGCCGGCCGGTGTGGCCAAGCGCTTCAAGGCACTTTAGTTTGGAACCACGCGACCGCTACGGTCGCAGGTTTGAATCCTGCCTCGGGCATGGATGTTTGTGATGTCCTTAGGTTAGTTAGGTTTAACTAGTTCTAAGTTCTAGGGGACTAATGACCTCAGCAGTTGAGTCCCATAGTGCTCAGAGCCATTTTTTGAACAATTCGGAGAGACGTAAGTTCGAATGACACATAAAAATAACTGCAAGAAATGTAGACGCCAAGCCGAGAGGGATTAGCCGAGCGGTCTAGGGCGCTGCAGTCGTGGACTGTGCCGCTGGTCCGGGCGGAGGTACGAGTCCTCCCTCCCGCATGGGTGTGTGTGTTTGTCTTTAGGATAATTTAGGTTAAGTAGTGTGTAAGTTTAGGGAGTGATGACCATAGCAATTAAGTCCCATAAGATTTCATACACATTCGAACTTTTTTTTTTTTTTTTTTTTCTTGTAGATGCCAAGCTGACGTTTAGTGGAAGAATATTAAGAAAATATAATTCATCCACGAAAGCAATGACTTACAAAATAGAAATGCTGGACAAAACTTTGAAAACTCAGTGATAAACGCATCCTCGATCATAAATAGAGATGCTAGCCAGGCCTACAGATAGCGCAGTTTCATTTCATCACGGACAGCAACTGAGAAATGTCCAGCACGTTGCAAGTACCAGCTGTGGTGAGAACAGTGTTTAGTGAACTTGTGATTGGATTTTCTAGGAAATAAGTAAATTTCAACGCGCAAATTGTTGGTGCTCTTACGGTGGGTGCATCCGTAATGAAGGGAACCGAAGTGTTTGGTTTTCAAGAGGCACCGTATCGAAGATTTATGCCACATACAGGGCCAGCGGAAAACATCATTCCTAAGTCACAAGGTGGACGAAAGCATGTACTGAATGATAACGACAGGTAGATATTGAAGAAAAATAAACAGAAAAGCCGTAAAAGTCACTGCAGAAGTAAATGCCGCACTCGCGAAACCTTTCAGCATAAAAATAACATGGATGGATCTCCAAAAGCAGGGAATTGCAGGGTGATCTGGATTTAGAAAACCATTCATCACTGATGCAAATGCCCGTAACCACAAAACGTGATGTCTGAGTCCCAAAAACCTGGACTACAGAGCATTGGAAGAAAGCCATTTCGTCAGAAGAGATTTCTGTCACACAGAATTAAACATCTCGTCGAGTTTAGACCACTGTTCAGAAGTCAGTGTGGTAGCTACAGACATAACGTGTGGTTACTTTGAATTCTTTCATCTTGTCAGTGTTTGATTTAGGTGCTAGAAGGGATCTGCCTTGTAGTAAATTATTACGAGATTTAGACTGTTCGAATATATAGTTCTTGATCTTTTCTTTGTGTAGTTGTTGCTGACACTACACTACCGCTGTCTTGCAGAGTTGGCATGCTACTGTTACTCTTCTGTGGTCAGAGAGTATGAATATCGGTTGCAGATTCACATTACATGTAAAGTCTTAAAACTGTCTTCCAATAACATAGGATAATAACGAACCGTCTAAAACATTCCGCGTCATACGGTACTACTGGCCAGAGACTATCAGCATCTGCGATAGGCTATTAATCCCGTACACGAGCTGCGCTTAACAGTGACGTAATTCGCTACCATAGTGTAGTAACGATTCGGAGAACTCTGATGGTACGTCGGTGTGTCACGGGTATCTTGCATCCTTACATGTTAGCTTTCATTTCCCAATATTTTGGAACCATATTTCAGCATGACAATGCATATCGACACATGAAACTTGTCTCTATGTAGTACTTTATGTCTCATGAAACTTCCTGCCAGATTAAAACTCTGTGCCGAACCGAGACTCGAACTGGGGACCTTTGCCTTCACGGGCAAGTGCTCTACGAGGTTTCGCAGAAGAGCTTCTGTGAAGTTTGGAAGGTAGGAGACGAGGTACTGGCAGAATTGAAGCTGTGAAGACGGGTAGTGAGCCGTTCTTGGGTAGCTCAGATGGTAGAGCACTTGCCCGTGAAAGGAAAAGGTCATCAGTTCGAGTCTTGGTCCGGCACACAGTTTTAATCTGCCAGGAAGTTTTCCGAGCGAGGCGACGCAGTACTTAGCACACTGGACTCGCATTCGGGAGGACGACGGTTCAATCCCGCGTCCGGCCATCCTGATTTAGGTTTTCCGTGATTTCCCTAAATCACTCAAGGCAAATGCCGGGATGGTTCCTTTGAAAGGGCACCCCCGACTTCCTTCCCCGTCCTTCCCTAGTCCGATGACACCGATGACCTCGCTGTTTGGTCTCCTCCCCCAACAATCCAATCCAATCCAGGAAGTTTCATATCAGCGCACACTCCGCTGCAGAGTGAGAATCTCATTCTTTATGCCTCATGTGGAGGTACTTCGTTGAGAGACGAGCGTCGATATGAATTCGCTACCGTTGCTGATATCCAGGATATCGAGGAGCAGGTACAAGAATTATGGGGCAGGCTGACTCAGATCGGATCTTTTTTTAAGTCATCAGACTTCTGACTGGTTTGAGGTGGCCAACCACAAATTCCTCTCTTGCGCTAACCTCTTCATTTCATAATAGCACTTGCACCCTACGCCGTGAGTTACTTGTTGGATGTCTTCAAATCTCTATCTTCACCTACAGATTTTAACCTCTACAGCCTCACCTACTACCATAGAGGTTATTCCCTCATGTCGTAACACATGTACTATCATATAGTTCCTCCATGTTGTCGGTGTTTTCCACATGTTCCGTTCTTCACTGATTATGTGGAGAACTTCCTCATTCTTTGCCTCATCACTCCACCGTTCTTCAAATATTGTTCTCTAGCATCACATCTAAAACGCTACCATTCTCTTTCTTTAGGGTTTTTCCACTGTCCATTATTCACTACCATACAACATTGTGCTCTAAAGATACATTCTCAGATATTTAATTCGCAAATTAATGCAGCGTTTGATACAAGTTGACTTCTCTTTACCAGGAACGCTCTGTTTGCCAGTGATAATCTACTTTTTATGTCGACTTCCTCCGTACATCATGGGTCGTTTTGCATAAAAGATGGCATAATTCCCTAACTTCGTCAGCTTCGTAATCACCAAATCTGATGGTAAATATCTCGTTTGTCTCATTTGTGCTACGTCCCATTACCTGTATCTCTTTCCAGTTTACTCTCAATTAATATTCTGTACGTATTGAACTGTTCGTTCTATTCAACAGCTCGCATAATTCTTCTTTATATTCACCGAGGACAGACATGTCATCCGCGAGTCTTACCATTGATTTCCTTGCACTTTCAATTTTAATATCGCTTTTGGACCATTTTCCTTCTATTTCCGCCACTGTTTCTTCGATATATATATAGATTGAACAATAGGAGTGGAGGCAGGCATTCCCTATTATACACCATTTTATAATCCGTGTACTTCATTTCCATTTTAATTTTTTTTTTTTTTTTTTTTTTTTTTTTGACCAGTGGAAGAATGGGACATCTTTTACGTGCCCATTGCCAAATGATAATCGTGCCAGGTTGCTATGTGGAGATATTGGGTAGGAATTTCAATCCTACTCAGCAACTCTTTACTTTCTAGCCTGTGTCCTAGAAGATCTAGAAAACCTGGGCAATAGCTTTGATTGCAATACAATACTGTTCAGAATCGCCATCGCGCTTCGTTTGATCGATTCACTATCTTCAAATTCTCCCTCTTGAGAGTAGATTTGAGTTTCGGCACGAGCTTGGAGACTGCCGGGGCAAAATCAGTTGGAGTTAGTGGTTTGGCAAAAACCTGACTCTCAGGATCACCGCTGCGGGTGCCATCGAAAATCTCGTGTAACGGAAACTTGGCCACAGCTAACAAAAATGTAGGATAGTCCAGTCAAAATAGAGCCATATTTGTTCTAGTGATAGCGCCATTTGCTACTTGTAAAAAATATGGAACACCCTAATAGCTGCTGAGCCGACTGTGTATATTCCAACAAAGTATCGTGTTCATTCCGCCTATAAACACAACGGAGCATGTACGTCACATTACTCGAAAAGTTGCTTAAATATACTCTCGACTTCAACGATTATCATGGAAACACGTGGAGGGTTGTACGAAAATAAGTAAATAAAAAACATGCTACTGTGAACACTAAATCTAATTAGCGTGTTTCTCAAGTTCGCCTCCAACCTGGACAACATCTATACTTAGCGTGTTATCGTCAGCTCAACCCCTGCGTTCAGGCTGGTAACCGCGGTACATGGAGGGTACCATGAAAACAAGTAAATAAAAAAAATATCGTGCCAAGGGCGTATAACCTAGTTCACAGAGGGCCTCCCGGCAACCAACCAGAGGGCGCAGAAGATAGCAACAGGGGTCGTTCCATCCGTGTATGTCTTGCTGCATCCAACAGGTGAACTGTAGCCTTCTGTCACACGAGTATTTGTGCCCACGCGGAGCCGGCTACAGCCAGTTTCATCTTCGCCAGCCTGCGGGTGATGTACCATCAACGTTTGGATACCACCACGGGTCGAACGTCGCCTTCGCTGGCGAGGCGGCTACACTCCCGCAGTCAGTGTTCTGAGACTTGGCGTTCTGCGCCGTGGACAAGCCGTGCTGTTGCCAGAACTTTGTTTTCAAGATGGACTTTTAATTGGTCGAGAGAACGTAATCTGTGCGCTATTTTGTTTCGTTTGAGAATAATTGTCTGTGACGAACTTTTCCTTCGCATTACTAAGAATTCCTGGAGAACCATTACTTTCTTTTGTTGTAATCCATCACAAACCGCAGACTGCTTTATGTTCTAAATGTAATTGTTCACATAAACAAAGTTTAATTACATCTAATTGTAATAGTGTGGAAGTATTCTGAGTGAGGAATATTTCATTAGTCACGTCTGATATCTTATAAATTCCCGTCGCCACATCAGCAGCTGGCAACGACATAATATTGACACAGTAGTCAGACGTGTACAGCCACTCGCCAGGCCAAATCTCTTAAACCAAGGACTCCAGCAGTAATCGTGCAGTTACGTCTTACAACATTTACACAAAGTCTCCATACCAATACAGTAGACCATTACGAATTAAGAGTGATCAACGTATTGGTTTCACCTTACAATAATACGTGTCCGTAACCTCTAAGTATCTTTCATGGTTGCCACGGAGCTGTATTCTCCAACAGAGCCATGTTATGGCCATAAGTTCTAAGTATTTTTTAGATTACCTCGGAATATATATATATATATATATATATATATATATATATATATATATATATATATATATATACTGCCTGTTCTTAAGGACATGACAGTAAGAAAAGAGACCATTTTGATTCAGCAAGCACTTTGGTTAAGTCATAAAGGAATTTTGGCTGCGAGTGGACATTGATTTATAATTTGTGTCTAAAGAAGCCCAGAATATTTTGCGGCCAAGCAGCAAGGAATGTCCGCCAACGGCTCTCCGCCATCGCAGAGGAGACGACGAGGAGGAGGAGGAGGAGGAGGAGGAGGCAGCCTGATGCCCAAGGGAGGGAGCGGGGGTAGCGGGAGTCCCGCTTGGCGGGCGCTGTCGACGCGGACGTCGACGGCGCCCCAGGACTCTCAAGTCCAGTCCAGGCCCCGTGTATTGATCGGGCGGCGGCGGCGGTGGCAGCGGAGGCAAGCGGCGCCCTACGCCCTCACATCTGCCCCCGGCATCTCCCCCCCTCCCCTCCCCCTCCCACACACAAAACACACAGTGCCGACGTCACTAGGGTCCTCGTCCCCTGGGCTAGCTAGACTCTTGTACGTGACTTTTTCACAGACATGTCTATCTTCCTAACGTCCTTCCTATGTAATTTTTGCAGATAACAGGAGTCACTGCCACTGAGCAAAGAAAATCCGCAAGGTAAATTAGCATATTTCGTTGAGGTAATAATCCGATTTTGGGCAAATGCGCTACCTTTAAGCTGATTAGAAACAAATAGATAAACGTCTTACAGTTCTGTGCACTGTGATAAATTCATTTTCCATTCATTTAGTGTTCCAAGGAAAAGTAATAAATAGCGTAGATTTCTCTAAAATCTTGGATGTCAATATTCATCAAAACTTAAATTGGCGAAAAAGACGTAGGATTATAGCTAAAGCGTTCGGGAGCATCTGTCTGTAGCATAAGAATAATAATTTCTAACTCTGGAGACAAAGAAATCAGTAAGTGACCATATCTCTTGCCCACAACTATTGTAATATGTACTTCATATCCCTGAAAATGTCGTATACCGTGTGATCAAAAAGTCAGTATACATTTGAAAACTGAATAAATCACGGAATAATGTAGATAGAGAGGTAAAAATTGGCACACATGCTTGGAATGACATGGGGTTATATATATATAAGACGCGTGAAAGATCTCTTGCGCGCGTCGTTTGGTGATGATCGTGTGCTCAGCCGTCAGTTTCGTTATACTTGGCCTCCCAGGTCCCCAGACCTCAGTCCGTGTGATTATTGGCTTTGGGGTTAGCTGAAGTCGCAAGTGTATCGTGATCGACGGACATCTCTAGGGATGCTGAAAGACAACATCTGACGCCAATGCCTCACCATAACTCCGGACATGCCTTACAGTGCTGTTCACAACATTATTTCTCGACTTCAGCTATTGTTGAGGAATGATGGTGGACATATTGAGCATTTCCTGTAAAGAACATCGTCTTTGCTTTGTCTTACTTTGTTATGCTAATTATTGTTATTCTGATCATATGAAGCGCCATCTGTCGGACATTTTTTGAACTTTTGTGTTTTTTTGGTTCTAATAAAACCCCACGTCATTCCAAGCATGTGTGTCAATTTGTACCTCTCTATCTACATTATTCCGTGATTTATTCAGTTTTCAAATTTATACTATGTGATCACACGGTATTTGTGGCTAAATTAGCATGTATTTTTGGCCGAACCAGCATTTTTAACTTATTATTCGCGTATAAATTTAATATACACTGCCCGTCAGAAAAAGTGAAACAGTTAGAAGGGAAAAGAAACGAAATGAAACTTCATGTGCTAAGAGAAAATGTGATATTATTTCAGTGATAACAGTACCGAGTCAAGTTTACAAAGACCCTGGCGTTGTGTGCCCACATAAGGACGTTGCTTCCCCTTTTGCCTGGAGGCATGCAACGATTCGCCTGGGAAGTTGGCCCACAACTATTGCAATATGTACTTTATACCCTGTATGCTTGTACTGGAATAGAGAAGACTTCCTATCTGATTCAGGACAAGTTCAATCGGGGATAGATCTGGAGATCTTGCTAGTCACGGAAGTACCTCAATATTACGCAGACAGTTCATAGACATACGTGCCATGTGTAAACGAGCACTGTCTAGTTCCAAAATGGCACCACGCAACTGTCCGATGAGAGGTAACACATGGGGAAGCGGCAAGTTCGTGACATACCGGTGTGCTATCGTACCTCACTCCATTACTATCAGCAGTGACCTGAAGTCATAACCAACGGTTCCTCACAGGATGATGCCTGGAACAAAATGACTGTGCCACTCCAAAACAATGGAAGAATGGGATCTTTCTTCAGGTCTGCGCCATATTAGCAGACGATGCTCATCTTCGGCAAAGATGAGACATGATTCATGGCTGAGTGCAGCGTGATGCCAATCATGATAACTCCGTTTCCCAAGCGCGGTACCACTTCTAAGGTAGCAGTTTGTATTGTGGTGATACCGGCAGCATAAGTAAACTCCTAGTTCGGCTGGTGCTAGTCTCTGACCAACGGTGCGGCGTGACATAGAATGTTCGAGGGAGTCCGTTATTTGTTCTCAGATGGAACACGGTATGTGAAGGGGATACGTTATCCTGAATGTACAATACGGCGATCGTGCCTCGTGCTGGTTCGTCGTGGCCTACTGGAATCTTGAGACTTCCCATGAAGTTCAGCGCTGGGACACTGTCACATCCGGATGGCTCACAAATCTAGATTTGACACTGTACGAGCATCCAGCCAAATGGAGACAAACAACCCTGTTAAGTGATGATAACGCTGTCTCAAACGAGTATGCAGCACCTCCGCTTACTTCAGAGTAATCACACCACATCTGACGCTGTTAACCCTTATGTACGCTACAGGGCCTCGTAACAACATTGAACGTGGACAACACTAATCCACTCTGGTGGTGTTGTAACTGTCAAAAATTGCAACTCCAGTCATTTACATACTCGGCGATAGTTTATCTACGAAGTTAGATTGACATCAATGTGTTTTGGGTGCTTCACGTTTTTTTATGAGGCAGTTTAATATGAAATCCTACGTTACTAGTCTATGTTCCATCTTGTGGTTACACTTGCTGTTAACTATTCCTGTTTCATCAATTTATGTTAGGAAACAAATGTTTGTAATTGTGAACTTAATATTATGTACTGAATTTTGAAGTGAATTATATACTCGATGAGAAATAAAATTATTTGACTTTATGCACAAGGGCATGTTCAGAATTCTATAAATTTAATTACTTTGTAATTTTCAAGTATCTAGAGGGCAAGATACATCAGTAAAGATAAAATTCCCGAATGTTTGCATAACGGTAGAATCTATACGCATTTCAGTAAAATCATTACAGCGATGCTGCACTTAGCAAACGCCGGCCACGGTGGCCAAGCGGTTCTAGGCGCTTCAGTCCGGAACCGTGCGACTGCTACGGTCGCAGGTTCGAATCCTGCCTCGGGCATGGATGCGTGTGATGTCCTTAGGTTAGCTAGGTTTAAGTAGTTATATGTTCTAGGGGACTGATGACCTCGGATGTTAAGTCCCATAGTGCTCAGAGCCATTTGAACTTAGCAAACATTACATTTAAGATACCATAATACAATGAGACAAAGAACATGAAAAATTACATCCCAAATCACGTCGTGTATGTGATAAATTAAATAAGAAAATTGGCATCAGAAGGCAACATAATTTCACATTTTGTTCGTGGCGAATTGCAGAGCAATGTGTGTCGAGTATTCGATAAAGAGTGTTGAGAGGTAACGTAGTAGACAGAAACACAGAATATTTAAGCCTTATGTCGTACGGAACAATCGTTTACCATTAGGTTCTGAATAATTTAATTTCTTATAAAGGTAATGTGACATTCTGATGGACAAAAAACGCGTGTTCTAGATGTATACCTGTCACTCCTCTTACAAATTCAGGAAGATTACAAGCAACACTGAATACAATCACTGAGTTGCAATTTACCTCTTTCCTTAAGGAGCGCGTATGGTATGATATTGATGCCGCGCAGAAATAGCACGTATTCTGCACATTACAGTTAGTGTTTCTGTTTGTTCTGTTATTCCAACAAACACTCAGTCTCCAGCCTGGCAAACATTTCTCACGCATTCCTCTCACAGGGAATATTCTCGTTCAAGAGTTCAGGAATCAACACCCCTAAGCTGATTTCTTTCAACTTTTCTTATTCCTAAAAGACTTTTGTTTTGTTTTCCCGTTTTGGAATTGTTTAAGCTTCCAAAAACTGATAAATGTATCTGTCAGGAAGTAGCACTATTTTTGTAGCTGTACGACCGGTACTAAACAACACTACAGATAGATTTAAAGTGAACTTCACACATTCCTTGATTGGTTTCCGAGGGCGTATGCAGCATCCGATAACAACATACGAGTCAATTAATTCCCGTGAATAATGGACAAGTGATTTGTGGGCGTGAAACTGGCACCATATAACGTCCCACATGTGTTGAATTGCCTTCAGATCAGGTGAATTTGGTGGTCAAGTGATCTACGTGCGCTTTGCAAAATGACCTTCAGAGGATTCGTGAATGATGCAGGCTGTGAGAGTTCACCTGGAATGTAAATAAATGTAACATATTGTTCACTGTCAGGAAAAGAAACCCAATAGTGTGCAACTACGCCATTGATGACAAATTTCTGAAAGTAGTAGCCACCTTGAAACATCTAGGAGTAACTATCCAGAGCGGCCTTAAGTAAAATAACGACATAAAGAAAATAGTAGGAGAAGCAGATGACAAACTGATATTCATAGAAAGAATCTTAAAGAAATGGAGCTAATCCACGAAGGAAGTGTCATACAGGGCGCTTGTTTGATCGATTCTTGATTAATGTTGATCTATCTGGAATCCTTATCAGCTAGGACTAATAGAATCCATAGAGAAGGTCCAACAAAGAGCGCCTCGTTTCGTTACGAGATCGTTTGTCACAGAGGTCTTCTACAAAATTTCGTGAGCACTTCGCGGGAAAAACCGGAAATATATTACTTCCTCCCACATACATCTTGCGAAACGACCATGACGAGAATATTCGAGAAATTAGAGCTAATACGCAGGTGTACCGATAGTCATTCTTCCCATGCCCATACACGAGTGGAACAGGAAATTTGGGACCATAGTGTATCCCAGCATATAAAATGTTCATATAACTTAGGGGAATGCAGCCGGCTGAAGTCGTCGACAAAGGCAGATATTTCGACAGGATCACCCCCAGCCTTGAAAATGACATCATGTGCCCCTCTGGAAATATCGGCGGTAGTCGACGACGTGACCCAGCTGCATTCCAGTAAAAGTGATTTGAACAATGTAGGACCAGTTAGTGATACCAGAAATACCGTCGGCCAAGTATCCTTAGGTGGCTGGAATCGTAAGATATAGATGTAGGTATACATGTCATTGGGTCAACAGAGGTACTTGCAGGGTTCGTCTTTTGAGAAGCCCACAGTCAACAATGTGCGCTAGTCGTGTGTTCCGAAAAGTTTGTGGGAGCACCAGCACAGAACCGTCAGCAGGTCTAACAAAGGTCGCCGCGAGCAGCGTCTGATTTCTAAGCCCTGCGATGCGTGGACGTCCAACACTTGTCACACACTCGTGGTTTCGCCGTCCTTTAGCCACTTTTCATAGGTGCATAGAGTAACGTGAGGTAATTCGTTTTCTGGTTTGGAAGCGGAGGTCTGCAGCAATCCTTAGGGACTTTGTGGAAGTATACAGGAACAGTGCATCGCCATATGACAGCCTATAACGGTAATGTGGCGCATGCACTTCCGCTGTGGGCCAATAAATCTGAGGGACGAAGAAGGAAGTGGCAGACCCTCTCTATATGAAGTACTTTCTGATCTGTTATTCTGTTATTCTGCGAAACGGATTAATCTGAGATGTACCCTTTACCCTGTGGCTCCTGCAAGATGCAATTCCCATCCCCCACACTACTACAAAAATCAGACAGACACTCCTAACATTCTAAAGAGAAATGCCTAAAAAAGGTCAGCAATAAATATTTTCTGGAGTTTTCCACTGTAAGGAAATGACAGAAAAATTCACAAAATTTCTTACCTAACTAGTGGGATACTTGGGTACTGGAGTAGTGCTAGTTGGTGTAAGAAAAACATGAAACTAACGAAAGTTATTATTTATTTTGCAAAAATTCTGAGAAATCACAATGACACTTTTAGTTATGAATTGAACAACCTACATCCAAGTTCATTTCGGAATGTGAAGTTACTTTTCAAGGATAGGATTCGCTAATGAAATTTCTACACAAGTTTAAGATGGTAGTTAACTTGGCAGAATGGCTGAGAGGCACGCCTACTCAACTTGAATAATTATCCTTTAGTATGTTGCTAGGTACGGTCGAGGCTGTCATGTGTGAAATGCAGTCAAGTGTACTGTTGTGGAGGAAATATGGGGCTCGCAATAGCTGTAGCGCACAATACCGTAAGCTGCGATGACCGCTGTCTGTGTCGCTCGCTGCTGACAAATAAGATAACTCTCGTTCTATCTGGATTTACCTTCGCCAATCAAACTCTCCCTATGCCTTGATGAAGTCAAGGATTCCTATTCGCCCCTAGTCTAACTATTGGTGTGGTACACCAGTCAGATAACCAGGCCACCGTGATGCCACTCAAACTCTGTCCGTTCACACCGCACAATAACTGTGGTGGCCAACAGAGAGAACAACGCTTAATCGCAAGGACTCAATATGGAGTCGCGCTTTGATTTGCTCTCGACAGAGGTGCTCTCCCAGTGAAGTACTGAGGAGAGACTTGTTCCTCGCTAGACGTGAAGAGGTATATCTTTCGGTCTCTTCCATTATTTCATCAGCGCAAGGCGTCAGAAATATCGTCTGCCAATCAGCGTTGCTCTTCTAAAACGGCAGAATGACGTTTCGTTTAAGGCGACCAATCCGGAAACTTGTAGCTTTGGCGTTTCGCATTTGCTGTCTCCCTGTGAAAATCTCTGAAACTGCGTGCTATGTGTAAGGAAATCGTAGGCTGGCCGCTCCCACACAATGTAGCGGAATTTGCTTTCAAGCCGAACATGGGATCGTTCCCCCTTTTCACTCGGGCCCACGCTGTCCGCTACGGGCAGTCACCGGCCGACATGGGCTGGGTCGTCCTCTGAAGAGCCTGGCATCGCGCTGTGCGGCATCTCTCCCGAACTAAAAGCCTCTGTGACCGTCGTGTCTGGAATGTATGTGTGCACGCCAGCCTCGAGTATTTCAACCACGGTGCGCTCACTTGTCAATTGCGTATCGTTTACATGAATTCCTACAACACTGACTTTATCTTATCGAGTTTGGGTTCGAATGAAGCCTCTTGATGTGCGGAACATGATTGTGAGGGCGGAATATGTAAGCAATGAAGGTCAGGATACCACGACGTCTTACAACTTGAAATCAGAAACAAGTAAATTCGCTGGTGCTCAAAGACAGCTTTGTGCCAATAAAAGTGGAAACAGAGAGTATTAGTCGTGGAACCATTTTCAACACCTTGCAAGACTTTTGGATGATGGAAGAAACCACCGCCTGCTAGGGTTCCGCAGCTGCTTACGCCTGTTCAGAATTTTCGCCATACGCAGTCTGAAATGGATATGTTACAATTGTGTCAGACTAGCTCGGATGGCTTCTGTAGCCGCCTAATCACTGTGGACTAATTACACAAGCAGAGGAAATATATATGGATATACCACCGCCACGAAAGGTGACGACGTAACTAATGTCGGGCAAAGTGGTGAAGATTGCGTCCTGGGTCTGCTATGGTGTGATGCTAACAGATTATTCTCGAAATGAGCAACCGGGACAGGAGAAGACAATCTAAATGTCCTGACGAGGTTAGGCAGAATATCAAGAAGACGTGTCGCGGAAAGCTATCGAAGGGGTTGTTTTGACTCGACGACCACGTTTCAGGCCATTTTGCTGAAAACACTGTCCAACCCGCAGCTTTTTAGGACATATGGATTTTGCCCCAGCCTATTTCAAAATGGTTCGAATGGCTCTTAGCACTATGGGACTTAACATCTTAGGTCATCAGTCACCTACATTTAGAACTACGTAAACCTAACTAACCTAAGGACATCACACACATCCATGTCCGAGGCAGGATTCGAGCCTGCGTCCGTAGCAGCGGCGCGGTTCCGGACTCAAGCGCCTAGAACCACTCTGCCACAGCAGCCGACGCCCCAGCCTCTCCCCCGCATTCTCTTGAAATGGTACTCAGCGAAAATGGAGACACCATTGTGTGGGAGGCATTTCCTGCATGATTATGACTAACCTGCCACCAACCGTTGGAGGCAATTTACGATAAATATGTAGAGAAGAACTACCAACATCACGAAGTCTGATGGTAGCAGCTGCAATCTTTTCGAGGTGATAATTAAAACTCTTAATGTATCCAAATGGTGTAATTTGCGCTACCGTACGATGGGGAAAATCAGACACTGGGGTAAATTCGGACGGGAACAGTGTATCTGGCATGCACGTTTTGCTGTTTACACCTTAAATATTGCCAAGCAGATTCTAACATATATTATTGCATTTTTCCGACAATTGTTGTTGGTTATCTTTCCCCGAACACTTTCGTCACTGTACTAGAAGAGAAAAAAGTGGTAAGCATCATTTCTTATAATTAACTTATTTAAATGTTAAGAACGAAATGTGATTTTTGTTTGTCCGTGACAGGTCTAAAGTCTAATAAACTATCTGCAGATATGTATATACGTTGGCGTAATATCTTACCATGCCACATACTTAAAAAGCAGCCTTGGTGCTTTTCCGAGGTGTAATTACGACCCTCAAAATGTCAGAAAGACGGTTTCCGTTATAATATCATGGGAAATGGCCGGCCGGATTGGCCAAGCGGTTCTAGGCGCTTCAGTCTGGAACCGCGCGACCGCTACGGTCGCAGGTTCGAATCCTGCCTCGGGCATGGATGTGTGTGGTGTCCTTAGGTTAGTTAGGCTTAAGTAGTTCTAAGTTCTGGGGGACTGATGGCCTGAGGTGTTAAGTCCCATAGTGCTCAGAGCCATTTGAACCATGGAAAATGTTGTGCAGAAACTCATCAGTCTGATTTATCATACCACCTGAAGATTAGAGAATAAAACCCAGATGACTGGAAAGAAACAGGTAAACAGGCAGTTGGTCGGAATCGTAACAAAAGTGGGTGCAAAAGCAGTGGAAGTCAGATTTATGCTTCTATATTAAGGCAGTAAATCTGTGTTTACTTTTCCTGAGACAATAGGTGTTGATACTGTAAACAGACATCAAATTGTGAAAGTGTTGCCAACTCCTAGAGAAGAAAAGGGGAAGTTTTTATTTAGTGAGATCATATTGCAGATTTATGATTTATGCTATGAATGTATTGTCATTATTAATAAAATATTTTCTAAATATATGTGTCAAAGTATTCCCAAGCATGTATTAAATGTTTTCTGAACATATAGAAATTATTTTGTAAAATATTTTCTAAGCATATGAAAATAGTTTCTGAACATTTACACATTTTAGAAACATACTTTGCTTCTGAAAGATCTCATTAGAGGGGATTGTGGAATTATGGATGGAAATTAAATGAGAGACCAGAATTATGTCGTCATAGAAGATACGATCAGACAGTTTTGTCAGGATCAGGTATCTTAAACAATATTTTCGTTTCAAATTCTTTGATCATATTATTCTTCATTGACAACCTAAATAGCTCGTGCTTTCGGTTGTGTAAATTTAATATTCTTTGCGATGCTGTCTTGAAGAACATTAAAATTCTGTCTGATATAACAGCGTCTTACTATCTTACGTAATAATTTTGATTGGTAAGCTCCTACCTTTGTAATTGATTTTAAGTTTCCTATAACGATACTGATGTAGTTATTAGTCTGTGTATACCAGTGTACATAGATCACATTGGAATTTTAGTACTGTTGACACGTGTAAATTACGGATGACTGCACAGGCAACAGATCTAATCCATATAAGAAATCCAAGTAAATATGAAGGCTGCACAAGTGAAGTCAGAAGTGTGCTCTGTGGTTAGTGCTAGTGAAGGCCGGAGATTAGTAAAGGATTACCTCAAAGGATCAGGATCGCAAGGCACCGACTGAAGCACGTTGGGTGATGGCGCCATCCACAAGAAGTGGGTACCGGCTGGCCCTTAGGCATGCACGCGATGCGTGGAGCAAGGGGCCACGCCGGAGAGGCCTCTCCCGCCACGCAATGAGGAGGTGTTGAGCGGCGCCTAACTGACAGACACAGTGTCTGCGAGAGGAACGTTGTCAATCTGCCTTTCGTACCGAGCCTGTGCGTGCCACATTGGCGGACAGTGCAGAGCGAGTGGACAAAGTGATACGGGAAACTCGAACAATATAAACATTAAATATCGGGACTTCGCTTGTACATTTATCTGTAATTTAATCTGGTTCTAACGTGTGCTGTAGCGTTTGTGGAAGTGTACAGAGCCGCAAGAACACATGTGATGATTATGGTGCAGTGCTGATCAACCACCGTGTCACACCATTCAAAGGAAATATCACCAGTTGTGTTCGTCTGCAGTTTAACTAAGACATTAGGTTGTGTCAGTAATTATATTACTAAGCAAATATCCGGGAGCCCGAAAGTAAGTGTCAGCTACAGATTGGCTATCAGGGGAAATATTTGATTTTCTATATTTCGTGTAATTATTGTACAAATTAAGATGTATATTCCTATATTAAAAGTTTAACATAGTAAGACAAGCATTAGAGTCAGAAACTTTGTTTTAGTTTTGAAGCAGCGTAACCGACAGCATGTAAATATCCGGTCTTTATTCACTCATTGATTGAGAATGAGAACACTTGGCGTCTTCCAACAAAGTTTGCACAAAAATGGTTCAAATGGCTCTGAGCACTATGGGACTCAACATCTGAGGTCATCAGTCCCCTAGAACTTAGAACTACTTAAACCTAACTAACCTAAGGACATCACACACATCCATGCCCGAGGCAGGATTTGAACCTGCGACCGTAGCAGTCAGGCGGTTCCGGACTGAAGTGCCTAGAACCGCACGGCCACCGCGGCCGCCAAACTTTGCACATAACTTTAAACTTTTATTAAACATTTTCCAGCTGACACCCTCTCCCCCTCATCATAATGATTAAAAGGAAAAAAGATTTATCGTTTACTACATTTTCGCTGTGTATGCAGTAAACATCAGTATCAAAAACGGCGTTTTGATGTATTACTTCTTTATTACTGACTCTATTTGCAGCAGTGTTTGCAGGCACTATCCACTTACACGACTGAATGTACTGGCAAAATTGTATCATTGTAAGACAAATGATTCAGGAGACGTGATGTCATAGACATTTAGACAGATGGAACACAAGCCCGTGCTTAAAATGAAGCTCAAGTTACCAAGAGAACGAGAGTGTGCTGGCAAGTCCTTGGCTTTATGAAGAAAAAATGGTGTTACAGGCTTCAAAAAATTTATGTACTAATCGTATTCCCCTTGGACCTCAACACTCTTATGGCATTTTTTCTTCCAGATTCCTTAGCCCATCTAAGAAAGGATTCTATTGCGCTTCAAACGGCCCATCCGCAGCCTTTCTGTCTTCCCCGTTGTTCAGAAATCTTCTTCCCTTGAAATATTTTTTGAGATTTGGGAATAGATAATAATCTGAGGGGGCCAAGTCAGGTGAACAGGTTGGGTGTTTGATTTCAAATTGAAGATCTGCGAATTTTTGTTGCGTGATGGCTGCTTTATGTTACAGAGACAAGGTTCCTTTTGTTTTTAGCTTTCACGGCGTTTGGAGACCAGTTATCGCTTCAATTTGTCGTAAAGTTGAACGTACTAATTTTCCGTGATGGTTTTACGTTGTTGTATGTGATCAGTAAGTAGGATTCGATTTATATCCCGAAAGACGGACACGAACGCCCGCATCTCGTGGTCGTGCGGTAGCGTTCTCGCTTCCCACGCCCGGGTTCCCGGGCTCGATTCCCGGCGGGGTCAGGGATTTTCTCTGCCTCGTGATGGCTGGGTGTTGTGTGATGTCCTTAGGTTAGTTAGGTTTAAGTAGTTCTAAGTTCTAGGGGACTGATGACCTAAGATGTTAAGTCCCATAGTGCTCAGAGCCTCTATACGGACACGAACAACTTATTTGCTGACGTTTGTGTTTTCAGTTTCTTTCGACGAGGAGCACATCTGGTTCTCCATTCTTTTGACTGTTGTTTGGTCTCAATAACGTACGTGGAATGTTCATGTTTCATCCATGGTGATGAGACGATCGAAAGTTCTGCAGGTTCCCAGAGACACTGGACTGAAATAGACCGTGGAGCAACCATTCGTTGACACTTCTGGTCTGCATTCACACATTTGGGAAACCGTTTGGATGAAACAGCTCATGTCCAAGACCTCACGAATAATATGCCCCAAACTTTCTAGGGATATGCTCCAGGTCTCTGTTACCTTTTTAGCAGTTATCCTCCCATTATCGAGGATCATGGAACGGACCATATCCACGGTTTCCCTAAGAGTGACTTGACGTTGCCTTCATCTTCAGTGTTGATATTCCCTGTTTTAAATGCAGTAGCCTAATTCTTCATGGTGGAGTAGGAAGACTGGTTACCACCTAATGTAACAGGCATACCATCATTAATGTGTATGGCTGTATTCCTTTTTAAGAAAAGATACTTACTCACAGCACAGGTCTCTCTCACTCTGAATTGTCCATTTCCTTGCGCCATGTTCACTTCAAACCTGCAGAGAAAAATAAAATTCAATGTTATACTGCTATGCAATTACTATTGCATCTAATGTAAAGGACAAGATGTAATGCCAAAACATCACAATGAGTGTACATCAATTTTAACTAGGTAAAGTAATCAGACGTACGAAGCTGTTTATTACATAGGATTTAGATTCTTTAAAGATATGAGGGCTTGCTGCCTGCATTTCGTCACAGAACATAGTTGAACATGTGGCTGGGTATATTCTACTTAAGAAGCTTGACGTAGAAACTTGCCGTTAATACCACTAAAATGGTCACCATCTGTATGTGAAGGTATGACAACGGGCGTTCTGCAGGGTCCGATCATGGTCTGAATGTAATCGAATGTTCATGACATTCCTTTATTTTAATATTGTTGTGATATGATAATTTATTTCAAGACTGATCGTGTGAAATCAGATCATGTCTGTGGACTTTGAGCACAATGTATTTTTGGTGGGGATGGCCTTCGGCCAGTAAGAGTTTGACAGTGGTGGAACACTGCTAGAATGAAGCGGAGATTGTCTTCTTGAGTGAAGAGCTCAAGGAAGCGATTCTCGACACGTTGTGGCGAGCTCTGGAAGTAAGCAGATCTATCTAGAGTAACTTGCGCCGTTCAGTCATAGATGTGATTGTTTCTGGACGGTGAATAATATTTGTAGGAGCTCGCAGAATGTCTACGGATACCTGGTAGTGAACGAAAGCACAGTGAGTCGTTGGGAGAGGCGTTTTTCATCATCCTAAGGTCGCGCAAACCTGCCCGATCTCCCTCGTACCGGTCAGCCACACACAGCTGTGACTCATGCAATGTTGGAACGTGTGGACACTCTCATTCGTGAGGTCGATGGATCACATTCAGTCACCTCACTCTCAAGTGGACGTCTCTATTGACTCCAGAAAGGTACTCATAAAACTACATTGGACTGTTCTTCTCATCCACCCTACAGCCCGATCTTTCATCTTCCGACTTCCATCTGATTGATCCAATGGAGGGTGCACCCGCGGGAAGCAGTACGCGGATGACGGAGAGCTTATTGATGCAGCAAGCGGTTAGTTCCCCGACGTCGACCAGTAGTGTGATACAATGAGGGTTTACAGGCCCTCGCAGTGTGGTGGCGTAAGGCCTTTGCATTAGATGGAGATTATGTTTTGTAGCCAGAAGTGCGAGGAATAATATGGTGTATTGGAATCCTGGATAAAATCAACCTGCTTTCAGAATAAAAGAAAAAAGTGTTTCCTTCCACGTTTGTCTCCATTTGCTACATCCCCCCTGTTAGTTTCCGTGTAGGAGGTATCTTCTTCATCGATCGCAACCACCATCTGTTCATACATTAATAAACGATTACAAACACTGCGGTCTTCTAACTCAATTCCCATTCTATTACAGTTATTCTTTCCAGTTCTACAATGCAGGGCGTAAAACATTGTGAATTATGTTGGAGATAAACAACAGCCTTGTGTACATCATTTATTTATATTGAACGAATCAGAGATGGTAGATCCTACACTTTTTTCTGCATAGGCATTTTTGTGTATGTTATATATACTTCTTATATACATATAACGGATCAATGCCATATATAGTTCCAGAACTTCGAGCAGATTCGTTAGTGGAATGCTGTCCTGCTTTTGCGAGATCTGCGAAAAATAAATTCGTTTCTAAATTTCTTTCAGATCTTCTACTATCAACTGGTGCACGGAGATTATATTAGCACTTCAAGATTTGCCTGCTCTAAATCCGCTCTCTTCTCCGATGTCTACAATTTCTGCTTCGATTCTGTTTCTCAAATTCAGACCATACAACGTTCCTGTCGAGTTAGTTACACTGATGCCTCTATAATTACCACAAACCTATCTGTTTCCATTTTATAAACGGAATTATTACACAATCACGAAAATCTTCTGGTATCTCTTCATTATGCCTCGTCTGTTTATAAGGAATCATTCCGAATTTCCTAGAAAATAATTGCTTATTTCACTAACTAAATAGGAATGCTTCCAGGTCGAACGGATTTATTGTGTTACCTTCACTTAACCGTCTCTTCTACTTCATATATTTCACATTCATATTTCTGTGTATTTCAGCTGACATACTATTTGTCTGTTCTCATTTCCGTCCTAGCTCAATAGCGTTTTGTAATGTTCCTCTCACTCCTGTACACTAATTATTGCGAAATTAGTTTTATTCTGCTCAGTCTGCAGTAAGGTGTGTTAATGTTTTCTAGGCTTCTCTTACTTTGGGCCTCTCATATACCACAGACCTTTTTTTTTTTGCATCACCTGTTTTGCTATTGAAATATCTTTTTTAATCTCTCTGTTCTATCTAGCGCAGCACTTGCTGTCCTCCCTGACCTGCGCACTTAACTTATTCTGGTATAGTTTTTTTTTATTCACTTCCACCGTATGCTCAATACGCGTTGTCAATCAGCCCGAATTCATATTCTTCGAATATTCCTTTACTTGTGCTACACTATGAATGTATTCTTTTATGTTACTGTACATTTTTGCGGCCGTTGATATCCTTATCATTATTTAAATAGTAGGCAAATGTCGACACGTATTGAAATTTCATAGAACCTTTTTGTAAGCGTTCCAAACTAAATCTTCGTGCTTCGGCTTTTTTGCTGTTCTCTGCATTCTCTACATTCTTAGGAGTTTATTTTGCTATGTGTTACGAGAACTTTGCTTTTTACTACGAACTAGACTGATCCACGTTCTGGAATGCTTTAGGCTCTGACAACTTGCGTCTTCAATTTTGAATTTTATGGTATGTAATCTATTATGGATCTTAAATTCCTAGCAGATTGCATACAGCAATATTTATGTACTTCTTTATAAGAAAAGTAGTCCTACTTTATTCTTAATACGTGCGCTCCACAAAAATGAACCATTGTTTTACGACTTTCGTTCTGTTTGCTCCCCATATTTTCCAACGACCTCGCTGTTTTTAGTCTTTCTGTCCGGGCATTAAAGTCTCCGATAAGATGTATCGCTTTGTGTGGATTAGTGCCACTTACAACGTCTGTCAAATCTTCATAAGAAGCATCTCTGATTATGTAATCAGCGTCATCAGTCAGTGCATGCACAACAACTATAACTATCTTATGCCCACTCTTCTTCAGTTCTAAGAACATTATCCACTCGTTTACTTGTTGCCACTTCTTTATGCTACACTTCAGTTTCTGATTTACTGCGATTAATGCTCGTGTCTATTCTCTTTGACTTTTACCAATTCCTTTGTAAAAATTCATATGCTGACCAACTTTTAATTTCCTGTTCACTACATTTTTGTCTACATTAGAACACCATGTATATAGCTATTTCTTCCAACTCGCCGAAAAGCTCTTTTTTTTATTGATTTCAGACCTAATACGTTCCAAGTTGCGAAGTTCGTTAACCTTTTTTATTGCGAGGTTAGTTAATCTTAAATTCCGCCAACAGACAATATGTTAACAAATGGTTACGGAAACCTCAACAACAAATGTTATCTATCTTTGAACGTAGCAGAGTCCCGTTACTTCGTCGCCTTATTGGTCATAAAGTATCTCGCTATTCTCATTTTTGCTATTCTTCGTTTGTTTCGTTTCCCTTCTTTTTAGTCACTTGTTTTTACTCGCAGCCCACATTGGACTGTTCTTTCCATTCGTACAGCTATTCGTATTCACTGGGAACAGAAATGTGATCAACGAACCTGATCATAGTAATCCATTAATCGTGAAATTTAATTCCACTCTTGAAATTTTCTTTTATTTCCGTCATTGCTTCTTCGCTGTACAGATTGAACAATGGGGGCGAAACACTACATTCCTGTTTTTCATCCGTCTTAATCCAAGCAATTCATTATTGATGTTACAGTTTTGTTTCTCGGTCTTAATTTTTCTCCATATCGTAGGAAGAGTGTTCGAATGAAAAGGTACGAAGCGTCGGAGCAACCAAACAGGTTGGAACTTGCATATGCCGCTTTGGAATAAAGTAAAGTAGTGAGACATGCATGCAGTGGAAGCATGAGTCGTCACCTACCCCTATAAAATTCAAAGCTGTGCTCTCAGAAAGCATGATATACTCATTATCTTCGTTGGCGTCCGATTTCCGATAGTCATCAGATTCCTAGAGCACGAAAAAACCAATAACATTGGCGTGGACTGTGAGACACTGTGCAAGTCCATCAAGAGATAACGGCCTGGGCTGCTCAGGGCGCGAGTGACTGTGTTCCGCAACAACGAGTGGTGACACGTCGCCTTGATCACAAGAAATATAATGGCCAGTTTCAAGTGGGAGGAGCTTGAATAGTCTCCCTACAGCCCGGACGTGTTGCCCTGCGAGTTCCATCTGTTTGGTCCGCTAAGAAAAAGACGTCTCAAAGTGAAGCCCTTGAAGTCGAATGGCGGACATAAGGACACAGCGGAGGACTGGCTCCTTCAGCAGGCACAGGGATTCTGGGAACAGGAAATCCTTCGGCTATTGAAGCAAATAGGATAGATGGGCTTAGGCGTCTGGTTATTACTTTTGAATAAAGACTTCAATTACACGCACAGCGTTGTTTCGTACATTCCTTTTGAACAACCTCATATATTACGCCTTTCCCCATTGCATACATATGAGGCTTTCGAACATCTTGCAGAATTTTACATTGTCGGACGCTATTTCTACAGACCATAGTTTTGATATTCCATCACCTTTCGGGCGTCCATCTATGATATTTTTAATTCATGTTTTGATATTTCAGCTAGCAGTTTATCAGTCATCCTCAAGGTGAGTCGCCTGCAAGCTTTTAATTCGTTTTTCACACTGTGTAGTAAACGCAGATACATCAGATACAACAGTGTTGGTAACAAGAACGGGAATTCTAGGCTAATCCTGGTGCCTCTAAGAATACCACAAAGCAAGCGCAGAACCAGCGAAACCACTGTGCTTACGAAGTGTTTTGTTGATAATTTTGGCCGGCATGAAGACTCAGAATATTTCTTTTGAGAGCACAGACGTTAAATGAAGGGATTCCGTGATTTGTCGACCTGGAGACGTAGTTTCGCTTGAGGAAGTTGTCTGCTTATTGTATTTTCACAGCTTCAAAATGTTCAAATGTGTGTGATTTCTTATGGCACTTAACTGCTAAGGTCATCAGTCCCTAAGCTTACGCACTACATAACGTAAATTATCCTAAGGACAGACACACACACTCATGCCCGAGGGAGGACTCGAACCTCCGCCGAGACCAGCCGCACAGTCCATGACTGCAGCGCCTTAGAACGCTCGGCTAATCCCGCGCGGCTTTACAGCTTCCTTGACTACTGAATCCCAGTAGAATGGCGATGTGACCAGTATCTTCACTTTCCCGCAATACACAGCATTCCCAATGGAAATACACTCCTGGAAATGGAAAAAAGAACACATTGACACCGGTGTGTCAGACCCACCATACTTGCTCCGGACACTGCGAGAGGGCTGTACAAGCGATGATCACACGCACGGCACAGCGGACACACCAGGAACCGCGGTGTTGGCCGTCGAATGGCGCTAGCTGCGCAGCATTTGTGCACCGCCGCCGTCAGTGTCAGCCAGTTTGCCGTGGCATACGGAGCTCCATCGCAGTCTTTAACACTGGTAGCATGCCGCGACAGCGTGGACGTGAACCGTATGTGCAGTTGACGGACTTTGAGCGAGGGAGTATAGTGGGCATGCGGGAGGCCGGGTGGACGTACCGCCGAATTGCTCAACACGTGGGGCGTGAGGTCTCCACAGTACATCGATGTTGTCGCCAGTGGTCGGCGGAAGGTGCACGTGCCCGTCAACCTGGGACCGGACCGCAGCGACGCACGGATGCACGCCAAGACCGTAGGATCCTACGCAGTGCCGTAGGGGACCGCACCGCCACTTCCCAGCAAATTAGGGACACTGTTGCTCCTGGGGTATCGGCGAGGACCATTTGCAACCGTCTCCATGAAGCTGGGCTACGGTCCCGCACACCGTTAGGCCGTCTTCCGCCCCAACATCGTGCAGCCCGCCTCCAGTGGTGTCGCGACAGGCGTGAATGGAGGGACGAATGGAGACGTGTCGTCTTCAGCGATGAGAGTCGCTTCTGCCTTGGTGCCAATGATGGTCGTATGCGTGTTTGGCGCCGTGCAGGTGAGCGCCACAATCAGGACTGCATACGACCGAGGCACACAGGGCCAACACCCGGCATCATGGTGTGGGGAGCGATCTCCTACACTGGCCGTACACCACTGGTGATCGTCGAGGGGACACTGAATAGTGCACGGTACATCCAAACCGTCATCGAACCCATCGTTCTACCATTCCTAGACCGGCAAGGGAACTTGCTGTTCCAACAGGACAATGCACGTCCGCATGTATCCCGTGCCACCCAACGTGCTCTAGAAGGTGTAAGTCAACTACCCTGGCCAGCAAGATCTCCGGATCTGTCCCCCATTGAGCATGTTTGGGACTGGATGAAGCGTCGTCTCACGCGGTCTGCACGTCCAGCACGAACGCTGGTCCAACTGAGGCGCCAGGTGCAAATGGCATGGCAAGCCGTTCCACAGGACTACATCCAGGATCTCTACGATCGTCTCCATGGGAGAATAGCAGCCTGCATTGCTGCGAAAGGTGGATATACACTGTACTAGTGCCGACATTGTGCATGCTCTGTTGCCTGTGTCTATGTGCCTGTGGTTCTGTCAGTGTGATCATGTGATGTATCTGACCCCAGGAATGTGTCAATAAAGTTTCCCCTTCCTGGGACAATGAATTCACGGTGTTCTTATTTCAATTTCCAGGAGTGTAAAATGTTCAGCCATTGCTGATTTATTAGGCTGTAGTAGGTGGGTGTATCGCCTGTGTTCAATGCAAAGTTCTTTTACAGTGCGTATTTTTCGTCCTGTATACGTGTTACCACTCCCACATGAATTAAAAATATCTCGGATGGACGACCGAAAAACGATGGAATATTCGATCCGCCAGGAAAACTTTAACATAGAATTTTGACCTTAGTTAATATTCGCTAGTTTTCGTCTGCTACGTATATGTACTTTCGAGAGATGACGTGCGCATACGCATCGGAAAGCCAACCTGTGTGCCCACTAGCAAGTCAGAGCTGACGCAGGACTACACGTAAGACAAGACTCTGCGGAGCGGTATTGTGTGAAGGATCCGCGGCAGCAGTAAACGTGGTGGAAACAGCCGTGTGGTCCTCGTCCGACAGCGTATTTCTCACCTGGTGGGCCGGCGGCCGCTTTTAGGGTATGAGACGTGTCGTACGCGGTCCGCACTCACAGAAATGAGGGCGCCGAGTTTCACAGGTCGGTGGGAGCGCAACCCGGCCACACTACCGACCTTCTGGACGCATGGACCCCCACAGACAAACCTATCTCTGTCGTATGTGGCAGCTTTGCACTGTCACACAGGTAGAAAGATAAATATGGACATGGAGTAATATGGAAACACCACAGTCACATTATCGTGGCCGTTATGGTGTAGGAAATCCGGCTTTATAACCATCTTATCTCAAATAACATACTGTCAAAGTCACAGTTTGGATTTCTAAAAGGTTCTGATATTGAGAAGGCTATCTACACCTACAGTGAAAATGTGCTTAATTCATTCGACAAAAAATTGCAGACAACTGGTATATTTTGTGATCTGTCATAGGCATTTGACTGTGTAAATCACAATATCCTTTTAAGTAAATTAGAATATCATAGTGTGACAGGAAATGCTGCTAAATGGTTCAAATCTTATATCTCTGGCAGGAAACAAAGAGTGTTATTAGGAAAGAGAGACATGTATCAAGCTATCAGGCATCATCAAACTGGGAGCTAATTACATGTGGGGTCCCACAAGGTTCCATTTTAGGGCCCTTACTTTTTCTTGTGTATATCAATGACCTTTCATCAGTAACATTACCAGATGCCAAGTTCGTTTTATTTGCCGACGATACAAACATTGCAATAAATAGCAAATCAAGTGTAGTCTTAGAAAGATCAGCTAATAAAATATTTGTGGACATTAATCATTGCTTCCTAGCCAATTCCTTGTCACTAAACTTTGAAAAAACACACTACATACAGTTAAGAACTTGTAAGGGGTGTCCCACGAGTATATGTCTAACATATGCTTACTTTCATTCCACAATGTAATATGGGACTATTTTTTGGGGTAATTCATCAAGCCAAGCTAAAGTTTTCAGGGCACAAAAACGTTCAGTAAGAGTTATATGTAGTGTGAACTCAAAAACGTCCTGCAGAAGCCTGTTTAGGGAACTAGGGATACTAACTACTGCTTCCCAATATATTTATTCCTTAATGGAATTTGTCATTAAAAATATATCACTTTTTAAAACCAACAGCTCAATTCATGGAATCAGTACTAGAAATAAGAATAAACTTCACCAGGATTTAAAGTCACTTAGTCTTGTACAAAAAGGTGTGCATTATTCAGGAACACACATTTTCAATAACTTGCCAGCAGCCATAAAAAGCTTAACAACCAATGAAATTCGGTTTAAGAGAAGCCTAAAGGATTTATTGGTGGCCAACTCCTTCTACTCCATTGATGAATTTCTCAGTAAAACCAACTGATTTGTATGTCTATATATACAAATACTAATGCTCTGAATTTAAAATTAGAAAGTTTTATTTATTTATAAGGTAATAAGTATGTAATACAACTACTATAATACTTTTACAATGAACACATTACTGAACTGAAATTGTGCAGAAGTTATATATATATATATATATATACACGTGTATGTATGTAGCTCTGACGTAAAGCACATATAACTACACAGAATCCTGTTCTGAGACTAAGACTAGCAACGTATGAAGACATTGCACGTGTAACGACCGTGTTGAACTACAGCAGTGCAAACTGCATGTTTAGCTAGCACACGCATTTATATTCAAGCGTACATTTATCTCGATGGTTCCATTGTTGTAACCGCCCGCGAACAAACAAACAAACGAACGGAAAGGACGGACACGAAATAACGATGGACGATCGAGAGAGACTTTACGACGACAACACGCAAGAAGCAACAGAGTGACAGAGACAAACAAACTAATCCAAGACGACCAATAGTAATGAAAACAGAGAACGCTAAACACGCTATCTGTTGTCGAGGCGACACGTCAAGACGCACGCAACGATTAGACGCGCTGGATGAGCGAGAGGCAAGCGCTTAAATACACGATCAGGGGCGCCGCTATTGGCCGCTGGGACCACGTGTTCCACTGTGGCGCCCTCACACTAAATGCGGGCCAGGAGGCGCGCGCCGCCACAGCTTACGGCGCGATGGTGCAGAGACCTCTAGGGGTCTTCGACGTCCGTGACGTCTGACGCGGATTCAAATTCCGCGGCACGCGGTACCAGATCCACATTTTTGTCCACCCTGTTAACCTAGTCCCGCAGAGGTCTGTTCGATGAACGGAGAATGATAACTACAGCCTCCGATATACAGCGTGTTTCAGGAAAAAAGCGTCGGTCTATAGCTCTACTCGTAAAGTGAGTGCCTGAGAACCGAGGGGTCACAATTTCGAATTCCGGGCGGGCCACCGAAAGTTGCGTTCTACCTTTAATGCGGCCTTCAGCTCTCAGTCCAGTGTCGAGTTGTCGGAAACGTGGTTCAGATTCCACGCTAAACTGTAGGTCCCCTTTCTCCGGTTGGGTAACTGAGGTACAATCGGGACACTGAAGTCGCCGAAGTGGCGTACAATGGAGAGATTTGTGCGGAAAATCTGTGTCACTGGAAACTGTCATTATTGGGAAGAAAAGTATATATTTTAGGACGTTGTTGAATAGATTGATTCGAATAAAAGATTACTAACAACATAAGTTCAATTTTTATTGGTTTCAGAAATGCAGATGTTAGAAGGTAAGCAAAACACAAAGTCACAGACGATGTTAAGGAAAGGTAAATTAGTTTTTCATACATTTCACCTCCTAGTTTAAAGAAATTTGGAATCCTCTTCAACAACACAAGCTGCATTTCTTCTGAGCTCATCTTGGAGCTCTTTTATAAGGGTAGCACCACTTGTAGTCTCAGTCACTTCAGCTCTTGTTTCCTTATTCTGTATAGACGTCCCATTTGAACCATTCACTCCGTAAAAAATCTGTAGGTGTAAGTTTTTGGTGTCTTGGTGCTCAATAAACATGAGCATTTCTGCTGATCCGTCTTCCGAGGAATATTAGGTGTATATGATACGTCGCTACTCTTGTTCTTCGAAAGACAGCGCTCTAAAACTTTAGCCATCAAGTTTTTAAAAATGAGTCAATTCCTCTTCCAAAGGATTCATTGTTGCTTCAAATGAATAAGAATGCTCTTTACTAGCTTCAACCACAAAGCTGGGTGGAAAATTGAGTGGCAAGCCAAGGACATCCGGATTCACGAACTTATCGACAATCCGATGTTGAAGTTCCAAGCGTTCATCATCAGATAGAGGTGTGGGTGCACAGTGAAGGAGGTATGTATATATACAACATGCAGAAGTGGGGCTTTTACACTGACAGTACGTGTGACTGTGGTGCATTCAGACGATAGGCTATATTTTTAATGAGCATCCTAAAAGATGTTTTCCGGGAGGCATCAAGAGTTTGCACTGAGCATCCAACCAGGCGCTGCACTGGATTGAGTCTTCCGACATTTGTGCGTATTATGGACCGTTTGACATTTATGTAGTGTAAATAGTTGTAGATGTTTGCTTCTTTTTGTTTAAATGTGTATTGGATTTGTTGTAATTGGTGCATGTGATAGTAATAATAGTAATAATAACCCCACGACTTTACTGGGCGCTGGCCCCGTTATGCTGCAAGAACTTACCTATCCTTGCACTCAGAGGAGCCTCTACCAGTTATGCTGGAAACTCGTTTCGAGAATGGCTGAACGATAAGGTAGAAATGTACAATAAAGCACAGCAAATCGTAGAGATGAAAATTTTAATTATGTAAACTCAAGTATAACATCATAATTTGAACTTCTAAACGAAAATGGCAATCGCTAAACAAACCTATAGCAAATGAAGTACGAACGCGTAAAATATGAACGTCTCTGTACGCAGTAAAAATTGGTCACATATCACGTGAAATGTTTTATTAGAATTTGCCTGCACTAGTGCCTCCTAAAATATTTACTATTCCTCCTGGAGCCCCCACTATTTATTCCTTAATGAGATTTGTTGTAAATAATGTATCTCTCTTTCATGCAGTCAGTACCAGATGTACAAATAATCTTCACAAAGACTTAAAATAACTTACTTTGGCCCAGAAAGGTGACAAATACTCAAGGGAAATACCTATACAATAAATTACCAGCAGATTTAATTTTTCAACTTGATACTGAACTTCAGGAGGAGCCTAAGGTATTTATTGACGGCCAACTCCTTATACTCCATTGACGAATTTGTTTCTGGAACCTATTGGTGTGTGTGTATTATATTATTAATTATATCAAATTGTGTGAGTGTAATATAAAATCTGACTTCTTCCCGTTTTCTCTGCATTAATATGATCGTTTTAAGAATGTTAAGTACTCTACACTAATTTTCTCTTTGATCGTGTGCCGCCACAATAGCCTACGAATTATCATGTGCACCCCACTGTTTTGTACATTTAAATGTTCTGTGACAAGCTTTCCATTATCTCTTAAATGAAAACATGATTGAAGTTTTTCGACTTTTTACACATCCACCAACAGCCTTTCACTTAGTATCTTTGTAACGAAAATTATTTTTTTTATAAATATGCGTTTTGTATATTTGTTTAATGACGTGCACTACCTCTCTGAAGATCTTGCACTATGAATTTATGGAAGAAAGTCATATATTTAACCTAATCTAATCTACCTCACTAATGTGATGAGTGTCACATACTCCTGGCTGGGACAGTCCTCCTGCGCAATTCCGTTGACTGCTTTCAGCGGGAAAATGTTGAGGAACTGCAAATTAACAATATACTCCACGCAAAACTTCCATTTATGAAGTCTAAGGACTAGGACCTTTCTTTCCATTGAAAAAAATGTCGTCAAATGACAAATTGCCAAGAACAGACTACTTATAAAAATATGGGTATCATTTATGAAGCCTAGGGACTAGGATCAACTACCTAGCATTTGTATTCAACGTGACATAGTCAACAATTTGTTAAGAAACGTAGAGTCGCTTGCAGATGATAGTGCAATGTGCAACGACTAGCAGCTGACTTGAGACATAAATGTATCTAATACATAATGCACTTACATAGATTGTAAGATCTGACAACGTTTCATTGCATGATCGGCCGTCAATCGCTAGCATTACTAACAATTTTTAGATTTCCGGAAGATTCAGTCTGGAGTGACCCCAGTGCACTATAGAAGGGGAACTGTCAACAAGTGTCAACAAGTTATTTTGTACAAATACGCGAACAATATTGGCTTCAGTACGATCAATTTTGTATTAAAAGCGAAAAACCAGGATTCTAGAATGCTTCCACCACTTAGAACTTTCACCAAGCTATTCTATTTTCACGTTTCCCTAGTACGCCGTAGAGCACTTCATTAGCGAAATCCGAGGTCGCTTCAGGAAGATCTCATCTACGGGCGGTTTACAGCAAAGTTCGTTTCACGGACATTCCATTTGTGCCGTCGTTGCTGGCGATTGATGACATGATGGGCGGAACACAGATTTCCGTTAATTGGAGTTCGTATTGACGAGCAGGCATGACGGGAACGGTGGCGTAAATGGATGCTGGAACTGTTTTCATTTACCAGCCGCGCGATTAAAACAGATTACTCGCTTGAGAGACAACACTGCGGTTTTACTAGTGCATATAAAATATGTTTGATACTTAAGAAAAAATTTAAAAAAATTTAAATTTCTGAATTACGTTTAAACTAAAACAATTTCTCTTTTTGCATGTAACATGGTGGCAAACGTTTAGGGTTTTATAAACATAGAAACTATGTCATTAGGACATTGTGATATTTCAAAGTTTGCTCGGAATTCATTCAGCCTTTTATCGTAGGTAATATACGAGCCCTTATTTGAAAACTTGGAATCAGATACGGATTTTTGATGAAGCAGATATTTTTTATGAAAATGTTCGTACATACGTTGATATTTGTAGATCTGAAACTGCAATCGCTGTAACCAGCGTTTTAATAGTCTTGACACCAATCTTGTTCTATCGAAATTATGTTGTATCTTGTTTCCAATCAGGTCAACGGGTTAAATAACGAAGAGATGGGCCTTCGCTCTATATTTCAAATTCAGATTCCATTTTATATTTATTACATTTTCTTACTGTTTTGAAAGAACTGCAGGGTTAAGTATGACACATGGCTATATGCTCCTATGATGTAAAAAGGTCTGTGGAAAAAAAATAAACAAGTGAAGAAATTTTATTCATCCTGAAACGCATGGGATTCTGTCTCGAAACTTAAACTTTCCACCAAATCTTTCCATTTCACAGCAGCACAACAATTCAGAGCTGATAACTTTTCCTCGGTCTTTATTTGCGCTATAAATAGTTGTTCGAGAGAGTGGAGCGGAAACTTTATGGAGTTTCGATTATCTGACATAGTCGTTTAACGTCATGGGACAGCTGTTAAAGACGGAAGTACCCCGTAAAAACGTTAGTTCCGAGGTGTGGCTTACGACGTAGCAAACCTTGTATAGTTGGCGTAGTGCGTAACCGAGGTAACCATTAACTTTTAAATTCAATAAGATTGCACTTAATGCAGAGAACTTAACCTCATGTAGAGTGTGGTATTCTGATAACAGTAAGAGAACGAATTGTTCACTGTCGCGTGTTTTACGTCACACACGGTCACGTGTAGCTCATGACATATTCAGTGACTCCAACGCACGTATGTGCAAGCAAATACACATTTTCGATTGACTAGTAGACAACTTTGTGTTTCAGGATCTATCAAAAACATAGTCTCTCAAATATATCGGCAATCATCACAACACATTTGATACTGTTAAAGATTCTTTTATTACTCAGCTGCTTTGCATTCTGCTTTTAACCGAAATCGCATGTGTTTTTACTTTGTGTCTCAAACAATCTGAAACAGTGTGACTGACCTGTTGAGAAATACGTAATTGATCAGTACTCATATGAGTCCCATAGGAAATATCTCATTTCTCTGTGGCGCTGTGATACATTATCCGGTTCAGAAACTGTTTGGAGCCAGTAAGTCCATCGTGTGACTCTTGATGCGCGGGTTCTACCTTCGTCGTTCCAGTAATGTGTGATGCAATTGTGACTAGAGGCAGTTCCCGCTATGTTATTAGACATTTTGGAGGCAACGAGGTCAGTGAAGATATATCTGATCTTCATAAAGATATCTGCTACATTTACACCGTTTGGCTCGTATGATCAGTGACAAATTGCCCATTAAGTTGTCAGCTCGAATTCCATTGTAGCCTGACTATGCAGAGGTATTCGCTTTCCGCCATTTACTTGTATCTAAAACTAAGTCCCCGCGTTTCTATGTCGGATATTGAAAGTTGGGCGTTGATATTTTTTTTGTGGAAAGCTGGCTATTGATTTGCTGTTGCGTGCATAAACAAACTCTGAGTCTGAGACATTATTATCGCGAGTAGTAGTGAGCGAATAGTTGTTGACAGTAGTCGGGCGCAGAGAGGCATGGAGAGATAGCCGCATAAGGGAAGGCCGCAGCCTGCCCTAGTCTTGCTAGTAGCGCCAGAGGAGATTTTGGTATTAATCAAGGATTTTGGGTGTTGTTGTTGTGGTCTTCAGTCCTGAGACTGGTTTGATGCAGCTCTCCATGCTACTCTATCCTGTGCAAGCTTCTTCATCTCCCAGTACTTACTGCAACCTACATCCTTCTGAATCTGCTTAGTGTATTCACCTGTTGGTCTCCCTCTACGATTTTTACCCTCCACGCTGCCCTCTAATACTAAATTGGTGATCCCTTGATGCCTCAGAACATGTCCTACCAACCGGTCCCTTCTTCTTCTCAGGTTGTGCCACAAACTTCTCTTCTCCCCAATCCTATTCAACACCTCCTCATTAGTTATGTGATCTACCCATCTAATCTTCAGCATTCTTCTGTAGCACCACATTTCGAAACCTTCTTTTCTCTTCTTGTCTAAACTATTTATCGTCCATGTTTCACTTCCATACATGGCTACACTCCATACAAATACTTTCAGAAACGACTTCCTGACACTTAAATCTATACTCGATGTTAACAAATTTCTCCTCTTCAGAAACGCTTTCCTTCCTATTGCCAGTCTACATTTTATATCCTCCCTACTTCGACCATCATCAGTTATTTTGCTCCCCAAATAGCAAAACACCTTTACCACTTTAAGTGTCTCATTTCTTAATCTAATACCCTCAGCATCACCCGACTTAATTCGACTACATTCCATTATCCTCGTTTTGTTTTAGTTGATGTTCATCTGATACCCACCTTTCAAGACACAATCCATTCCGTTCAACTGCTCTTCTAAGTCCTTTGCTGTCTCTGACAGAATTACAATGTCATCGGCCAACCTCAAAGCTTTTATTACTTCTCCATGGATTTTAATACCTACTCCGAGTTTTTCTTTTGTTTCCTTCACTGCTTGCTCAATATACAGATCGAATAACATCGGGGAGAGGCTACAACCCTGTCTCACTCCATTCCCAACCACTGCTTCCCTTTCATGCCCCTCAACTCTTTTAACTGCCCTTTGGCTTCTATACAAATTGTAAATAGCCTTTCGCTCCCTATATTTTACCCCTGCCACCTCCAGAATTTGAAAGAGAGTATTCCAGTCAACATTGTCAAAAGCTTTCTCTAAGTCTAGAAATGCTAGAAACGTAGGTTTGCTTTTCCTTAATCTAGCTTGTAAGATAAGTCGTAGGGTCAGTATTGCCTCACGTGTTCCAATATTTCTACGGAATCCAAACTGATCTTCCCCTAGGTCGGCTTCTATTAGTTTTTCCAGTCGTCTGTAAAGAATTCGCGTTAGTATTTTGCAGCCGTGACTTGTTAAACTGACAGTTCGGTAATTTTCACATCTGTCAACACCTGCTTTCTTTGGGATTGGAATTATTATATTCTTCTTGAAGTCTGACGGTATTTCGCCTGTTTCATACATCTTGTTCGCCAGATGGTAGAGTTTTGTCAGAACTGGCTCTTCCAAGGTCGTCAGTAGTTCCAATGGAATGTTGTCTACTCCGGGGGCCTTGTTTCGACTCAGGTCTTTCAGTGCTCTGTCAAGCTCTTCACGCAGTATCGTATCTCCCGTTTCATCTTCATCTACATCCTCTTCCAGTTCCATAATATTGTCATATTGTCCTCAAGTACATCGCCCTTGTAGGAACCCTCTATATACTACTTCCACCTTTCTGCTTTCCCTTCTTTGCTTAGATCTGGGTTTCCATCTGAGCTCTTAATATTCATACAAGTGGTTGTCTTTTCTCCAAAGGTCTCTTTAATTTTCCTGTAGGCAGTATCTCTCTTACCCCTAGTGAGATAAGCCTCTACATCCTTACATTTATCCTCTAGCCATCCCTGCTTAGCCATTTTGCACTTCCTGTCGATCTCATTTTTGAGACGTTTGTATTCCTTTTTGCCTGCTTCATTTACTGCATTTTTATATTTTCTCCTTTCATCAATTAAATTCAATATTTCTTCTGTTACCCAAGGATTTCTACTAGCCCTCGTCTTTTTACCTACTTGATCCTCTGCTGCCTTCACTACTTCATCCCTCAAAGCTACCCATTCTTCTTCTACTGTATTTCTTTCCCCCATTCCTGCCATTTGTTCCCTTACGCTGTCCCTGAACCTCTGTTCAACCTCTGGTTCTTTCAGTTTATCCAGGTCCCATCTCCTTAAATTCCCACCTTTTTGCAGTTTCTTCAGTTTTAATCTACAGTTCATAACCAATAGATTGTGGTCAGAGTCCACATCTGCCCCTGGAAATGTCTTACAATTTAAAACGTGGTTCTTAAATCTCTGTCTTACCATTATACAATCTATCTCAAACCTTCTATTATCTCCAGGCCTCTTCCAAGTATACAACCTTCTCTTCTGATTCTTGAACCAAGTGTTAGGTATGATTAAGTTGTGCTCTGGGCAAAATTCTACCATGCGGCTTCCTCTTTCATTTCTTATCCCCAATTCATTTTCACCTACTACCTTTCCTTCTCTCCCTTTTCCTACTACCGAATTCCAGTCACCCATGACTATTAAATTTTTGTCTCCCTTCACTATCTGAATAATTTCTTTTATTTCGTCATACATTTCTTCAATTTCTTCGTCATCTGCAGAGCTAGTTGGCATATAAACTTGTACTACTGTAGTAGGCGTGGGCTTCGTGTCTATCTTGGCCACTATAATACGTTCACTATCCTGTTAGTAGTAGCTTACACGCACTCCTATTTTTTTTATTCATTATGAAAGCTACTCCTGCATTTCCCCTATTTGATTTTGTGTTTATAACCCTGTATTCACCTGACCAAAAGTCTTGTTCCTCCTGCCACCGAACTTCACTAATTCCCACTATATCTAACTTTAACCTGTCCATTTCCCTTTTTAAGTTTTCTAACGTACCTGCCCGGTTATGGGATCTGACATTCCACGCTCCGATCCGTAGAACGCCAGTTTTCTTTCTCCTGATAACGACGGCCTCTCGAGTAGTCCCCGCCCGAAGATCCGAATGGGGGACTATTTTACCTCCGGAATATTTTACCCAAGATGTCACCATCATCATTTAACCATACAGTAAAGCTGCATGCCCTCGGGAAAAATTACGGCTGTAGTTTCCTCTTGCTTTCAGCCGTTCGCAGTACCAGCACAGCAAGGCCGTTTTGGTTAGTGTTACAGGGCCAGATCAGTCAATCATCCAGACTGTTGCCCCTGCAACTACTGAAAAGGCTGCTGCCCCTCTTCAGGAACCACACGTTTGTCTGTCCTCTCAACAGATACCCCTCCGTTGTGGTTGCACCTACGGTACGGCTATCTGTATCGCTGAGGCACGCAAGCCTCCCCACCAACGGCAAGGTCAATGGTTCATGGAAAGGGGGGGGGGGGGGGATTTTTGATAATCTGCCGTTTTGCTGCACGTAGTTGTCGCTTACTTGTGTGTGGGAAGGATTTTGCCAGATTTGTGTACGCACACATTGAAAGTGATATTCATATCATTGTTGTGATCACACACACAGATATTTATTACAGATATTGTGGAATAATTAAAGATATTTTTAATAGAGCTGTCCAAGGAAAAGAAAGGTATGAGTAGAGTTTGTCAGAGTGTGAATATTAAATTTTCAGAATATAGTAAATTTGAACTTTTTATTGACTCCTTTCATTTTTTACACTGCTTAAGTCTTGTCGACTAAACCCCTCTTGATTATTTAATTTCTATAAAAATATAACAAAGGAATAGTACCATCAGTAGTTGTGACCATGCATTGCACTCTGCATGGATCGCTGTGTTTCTTTTGAATTATTTTAGCACATTCCTGGATAGAATATATTTAGCCCTTTCACAGGATGTGGGGGATGTACTTCCCACTAAATGTATTTTTTTACAGTGTTCAAGAGAATATGTGTTACCACTTCTACAGGCTGCTGGCATCTAGTCGCAGTCCGTTTCGCCAGCTGTAGTTTCTATTTGTTGTGAAATATAGCCTTCAGGACTGTGAGAAGTATATATACCACCAAACAACGGTGGTTTAATGGGTACTGAGTAGTATAGTTACCAACAAAGTACTTTCTGCAAGGGGCTTGGGAAGTATGCTTGCCACAAAATTATTTTGTGGTCCTTGGGAAGCATTCTTATCACCAACTTACAGGTATCCCAAAGCTTTTGGGAATACATCTTACCACCTCTGTCTATGCCTGACATCTTGTGTTAATACACTGTACTGGGTGTATGAAAACTGATACAACAATCAGTTTCTGATTGTAATGGGATCGCTACTGTTGCCAGAACACATTGCTTCACTTCTGAAATATGCATAATTGTGATCTTTACCAGCTCTTAACTTTATTTCGCCACAAAGATTCAAGTATTGTTTTCACATTTTGATAAGTAAACTATAACATTGGTAACAAACCATAAAATAAAAACAGAAAACACTGTTTATTATTTTTTTACAAGTAATAGTATCACGTAACTGCTCATGAAAAGGAAGTGGGAAATCCGTTTACCATCATAGTTTTAATACCTCACACAGGTCCTGTGGTGATATATGTGCCACCATAGTTTTTGCTCCTAAATCACAAAAATAAAATTATCAAAGATAAATATAATCAGTTGATCACAATTGTAGTAGGGTAGCTAAGTTGCTACAAAGAATGCGCCTGTGAAAAGGTTAGCCAGTTGTAGTGGCAAGATGAGATAAGTTGTTTGGAGCACTGCAGTACAATCGTTACACGTTAGAGAATATTTTAAAAATCGCAATCAGATAGTAGAAAATTGATTTTTCATGATTTATAGGAAGAGGTTTAAATTCTACTTCTTATTCTGTATCAGAATACTGATATTTCTGATAGTAGGACGTTTTGCAATGGCACTGATATGTGCTGCTTCAATTGGGGATAAAATTTCGAGCTTTCGACAATAGCCTCCATTATCACTGTCAGAAGCAGCTGACTGTCTTATTTTTCTTTATTGTAATTTCGTGCACCTGCCCCATACAGGCAGGAGAGGGCTGGCAGCAGCACAGTCTGCCACCCTCCAGTCAAGTGGCTTTACAAAAAGACATGAAAAGGGGAACTCTTGCATAAAAAGGGGGTGTAAAAGGGGGATATAAAAAATACCAAATGGAGATAATGGGAGATAAAATACACACTAACACAGGGACATGCATCAGGGCACTGATAAAAAATCGACATAAAGTTAAAAGAACACAACTGGCAATTCGTGGGGCACTTAAAATACACTGCAGTCAAACACAAGTTAAAAGTCGGCCACAGTATAAAAATCACACAGAGCGAAACACTTAAGAAACCACTGGCAATAACTGAGCACTCACAAAGAATAAAAACTGCTGGTAGGGGCCTGCCGAGGGACTGGTGGCCGGAGAGGAAGGAAAAGAGTGGAGAAAGGTGCAGTGGGTGGATGAGGTCTGGAGGAAGAAGAAAGAGGAGAGCAGGGGGCAGGAGACAGGTGGGGCAGGAGGTGAAGAGGGAAGACAAGGCAGCAGGGAGTGCAGAGACACAGAAGAGGGGTAGAGGAGAGGGCGGGTTGTGGGAGGGGGAAAACCTCTCAGGGGAAGGGGAGGGGAGAGGGAGCCCTGAGAGTAGGGTGGAGGAAGGTGGGCTTACATTTGATAGGAGGGACAGATGACAGGGTGAAGCTCATCGTGCAGCGGGAGTAGGCGCTGGAAGTCATGTTGGGAAAGGAGGTGGAGATGGAGACAGGGCGGGACACATCGGCAAAGGTGCAGCAGCAGGTTGGTGGTGGAGAGGAATACCAGGGGGTAGGGAGAATCGAGTCGGTGGGCGATATATGGGGTGTGGGTGTGTTCAAGGAAAAGAAGAAGGTGGGGGAAGGGGATGAGGCTGTAGAGTATGCGCATGGTGGAGGGAAGCCGAATACAGAAGGCAATGCAAAGTGCATGGTGATCGAGGATTTGGAGGAACATGCATTAAATTTGGCTTCCCTCCATCCATCCTTATTTTGATGTTATGTAGATGATACATTTATGGTCTGGACACATGGTGCAGAAGCTCTTGAATAACTCATGAAGCACATGAACAGCATACATCTATCTGGTTCACTGTCTAAATGGCGACCAATCACAAGCTGACCGATCAGAAGCCATCCACGCCCTATATAAGGCCACCACAGTAGCAGCGAAGACAGTCAGTTGTTTCTGACGATGACGATGGAGGCTATCGTCGAAAGCTTGAGATTTTATCCCGAGTTGTAGCGGCAAGAAAACCGATAAAGCTTTAAATATTGGTCCCAGAAAATGTTTGAATACTGACATATCGGAATACCAGTTTACATAATATATCAGATTTTATGATAATGATAATGAAATAAAGTTTCACTAGATTGCTTTCCAATTTTTAGAGAAAAAGTATAGGTAACGATAACATTGTCAGAGATAGAGCTTTTCACTTTCTTGTAGGTCTTTCACCAGGCTAATATTAATTACAATCTTTTGGTAAGAAAACTTTCAATATGCCCCAATGAACAAGTTCATTTCCTTCTGGTAAGTATGTGTGATGAGATCACAGATGTGTGACATCGTCTTCTTTATTTTCGCATAGACTTAACAATGTTCAGCAGCTTCATTGTGTGACATGTAATGCTGTCAGTGTGAGCAAACGTCTAATAGCCTTCCTCTTTGAAGGAATCTGGTAGTTGGACAAAAATGCAAAGATTGATTCGGCACAAAAAAAAGGAGTCAACTGAATTCCTCACGCTGCTATGAGCCACAGGAAACTATCTTTCAGTAAAAATCATAAAGAATCAGTATAGACAATGCAGCTCATGGAAGTAAGAGATATAAACTAATATTACAAATAGTCAATTGAACCCACAGTCATGAATTCGGTATTAACTGATGAACTTTGGAGTTTTTAATTTCTGAATAATTACAAATTTCAGATAGGATATTGCTTTTTTAACACAGCACACATCTTTTGCCCATAGAATGATTAACTAAAATCAGTCCTCTCCATTCTACTAGAACACACGGAGGGCGGTGAAAAACACCGACAAGTTGTGACACTAAAGGGTACTGTTTCAGGCAGACAAATGTTTGTTTCAAAACGTTCTGTTCTTCTTGCTGCTTGCTTAATGAAACAGTAAATGACTAATGCACGAATGAAGTATTAAGTAAGGCAAGCAAAACAGTGTCCATAGAGCTTCCCAATGCATGTTTGGATTTAAAACTATTGGCTGGTTCACTGTTCAGGGGTGAACTAACGCATTCATAGCACTTAAGTGAAATATTGTTCACTTCTCACTTTTAACAGACAGTCAATATTTAAAAAAACCTTTCACACCATTCAAAAATATTTGTTATTAAAAATAGAGATTGTTGATGCTAGAAAAAATGGTTCAAATGGCTCTGAGCACTATGGAACTTAACATCTGAGGTCATCAGTCCCCTAAAACGTAGAACTACTTAAACTTAACTAACCCAAGTACATCACACACATCCATACCCGAGGCAGGATTCGAACTTGCGACCGTAGCGGTCGCACGGTTCCAGACTGTAGCCCCTAGAACCGCTCGGCCACTCCGGCCGGCGCTAGAAACTAGATGAGTTGATCACAACCCTGTCTCTCCTTAACCTCTAGAAAATCGACGAAAACTATTCAGAGCTCTTCAACACACTGCAAAGTCGCTTTCTGTAATCGGGAGCTAAAGGTATTTTTAATCAGAGATCACCATCAACTTTAACTGCAGAACTGTTCATAGATGTTTAGAGTAAATTGCCTACCCGAAATTATTCAGAGTCCACACTCTGAAAAATATTTTGAACTCTTCGCAATCGACACTTGCGAGATATGTACGAGTACCAACTAATCATTCACGTGACGTGAATTTGTTCTAAGTTCACACAAGCTCAAATTATTTCAGAATTCCTCGCGACCCTTACATGCGAAACTTTTACATGTCCCGACTGAATAATACTTAGAAAATATTTCGGTTACACATGTGAGGTGACTTCCAACAGCACGCACAAATATGTCTGTATGCGGGCTCCGCTCCAACTGCCTCGCAAAGTCTAAGTAGGTCGCACGAAAATAGCCCCAATGCTTGTAGCCTCATACTGATGTGAGTCAACTCAAGTACTTCAAATTTTCGAAAACAAATATATACCATAAATTTACTGTTGTGCAGGTATATTACACAGGAATATGATCACAAATTTCACCACCTTAATTTTCATGTAGGTTGGATGATTTTCTGACGACGACTGTTTTTGCTCCTATGGGTGGTATTTTGCGTTGTTGTATCACTAATGAATATTAAAAAATTAATCTCTAATTACCTCTACTTGCTAGTACTGCCGCTGGTTTTATTGTTTCATGTTTTATTTACTAGAAAATTTACTCTTCCATACGCAGAATATACATCTGGCCTGTAATTTGAAATACGAAATATTCACAGAAAATATATTAAAACATTTCGATAGTGTTCACTGCGCCTTTTCCATTGATGCTATGTTTGTCTGAATTGCTTAGTTCGTTAGTGAATTATCAATTTTAAATCATTTTTATCCAAAACATTTAGCATTTAATAACTTGTAAATGAAATCTCATAGAGAGGGCACATCTTCACTCAGGTACTAGTGTAGTTTGTCTGTCACTTGTTTAGTTTATTTTTATTTAGAGTTCCCCTTATTTCGTATTTTATTTATTCAGTTAGTTCGGCTATGGGAACTACCCTCTGCTTTTCGTTCAAACAGTCGGAATTTCCCCACCGCCTGTTTAACGCGTCAGGCTAGGTGACTTGCAGTCAGGATTTTTCATATTTTGAGGCCCGCCAATCATTGTGCTTCGAGAGATGCAGCCACCTACTGACCACGCCGCACAGTTCGTCCTATCTATCTTCGCTCACAAGTGACAAAACACGCTCTCCTGGCAAGGAAACCCTTAGGCATTTGAAATAGCTTCCAGTCACTGGAATGTTTGAATACAGGTCCTGTATTGTTTTCATGGGAATCTTACACCATTCTTCCTTAAAAAACCGAGCGAGGTGGCGCAGTGGTTAGCACACTGGACTCGCATTCGGGAGGACGACGGTTCAATCCCGTCTCCGGCCATCCTGATTTAGGTTTTCCGTGATTTCCCTAAATCGTTTCAGGCGAATGCCGAGATGGTTCCTTTGAAAGGGCACGGCCGATTTCCTTCCCAATCCTTCCCTAACCCGAGCTTGCGCTCCGTCTCTAATGACCTCGTTGTCGACGGGACGTTAAACACTAACCACCACCACCACCATCTTCCTTAAAAAACAGTAGAACATCGAGGTAACGATGATTGAGGTCGATAGCGGGCATTCGCTCGAAACAGCAAAGGCTCAATAATACTGAGATGTGGCAGCGTCTAACGCTTTGGTGTTACTTTCTAGATCCTTTTTTTTAAATAAAAACCAAACCAGCCATTTTCTGAAGTATATATTTCATAATAGCGTAACTTCTCTAACAGAATGTCGCGACAAACACAAATTATTACGATAAGTCACATGAGATCTCAAATTGTGATATTTTATCATTTATGGACTTTATTATGTGCCCAGTAAACATACAAATACACTGACAGGAAAATCGCAACACCAAGAAAGAGTTGTGCGACGTAGTCGAAAGAGGGTAGGTGCGTTTCTACTTCTGAAGGTTGTGTATTCAAATTTCGCGTCAGTTGCATAGTAGTGGCGTTAGTAACTCCAATATATGAAGCAGATCTGCTTTGCTTCAAATACACACTGCAACGGCCGTGAGCGTTCGTTACCTTTGAGTTTGGACGAGGTGAGTTGGTGTAAGTCAAGAATGCCCTTGAGGCGACAAAGACGTCAAAATCAGCACCACGTAAAATTTGAACGAGGTCGTGCTATAGGGCTACGAGAAGATGAATGTTCTTTTGGCAATAGTGTACAAAGACTTGGCAGGAATGTAGCCACTGTATGTGATGGCTGCCACCGGTGGTCACGCGAATGTATGGTCTAGAGAAGGCCGAGTCCCGGACGTTTACGTGGCACCACCGAGAGAGGAGATAATCGTGTGCAGCGTATGGCTCTGGCGCATCGTACTGCATATGCAGCAGCAATTTGAGGAGCAGGTGGCACCTCAGAAATACAACAAACCGTTACAAATAGGGTATAGGTTACTTCACGGACAGCTCCGAGCTAGACGACCTGTATTGTGCATACCACTGACTACAAACCACCGCCATTTGCAAGTTCCCTGGTGACAAGCAAGAGCTCACCGGAGATCAGGGTGGAGGACTGACTCTGCCTCTCTGCCAGTGATGGCCATGTGCTGGTCACAAGAAGGCCAGTTGAGTGCCTGCAACAAACCTGTATGCTTGCTAGACGAAGTGGACCTACACAAGGAGTTATGGTCTAGGGTGCAATTTTGTTGACAGAAGGAGTAATCTCGTGGTTATCCACGCGCACTGACTGTCATTCGTGAGCAGCATGCCAGGGAGTGTTTTCCTAAAGGATAACGCTCTACTACATACCGCTGTTGTAAACAACATGCTCTGCTCAGTGTCTACATGTTGTCTTGGCCTGTTCGATCACTAGATCTGTGTCTAATGGAGCAAGCTTGGGACATCATAGGACGACAACTCCATCGTCATCCACAAACAGCATTAACCGTCCCTGTGTTAACCTATAAGGTGCAACAAGCATGGAACTTCATCGCACAAACTGGCATCCGACACCTGTGCCATCCAACAAATGGACGTTTGCATGCTTGGAATCAACATTCTGGTGGTTACACCAGTCATTAAAGTACTATCATTTCATATTTGCAATAGCTTCTCTCGCACTTACCTATGATCTTGCAATGTTAATCATTTAAATATCTTCCCCAGAAACTTCATTACTCTGCATTAATTATTTTTTGGTGTCACTATTTTCTGAGATCGAAGGGAAGTGCAAAATGGCTAAGCAGGGATGGCTACAGGACAAATGTAAGGATATAGAGGCTTATCTCACTAGCGGCAAGATACATACTGCCGCAGGCCGGAGTGGCCGTGCGTTTCTGGGCGCTATAGTCTGGAACCGAGTGACCGCTACGGTCGCAGGTTCGAATCCTGCCTCGGGCATGAATGTGTGTGATGTCCTTAGGTTAGTTAGGTTTAATTAATTCTAAGTTCTAGGCGACTGATGACCTCAGATGTTAAGTCGCATAGTGCTCAGAGCCATTTGAACCATAGATACTGCCTACAGGAAAATGAAAGAGACCTTTGGAGAAAAGAGAACCACTTGTATGATTATCAAGAGCTCTGATCGAAACCCAGTTCTAAGCAAAGAAGGGAAAGCAGAAAGGTGGAAGGAGTATATAGAGGGTCTCTACAAGGGAAATGTACTTGAGGACAATATTATGGAAATGGAAGAGGATGTAGATGAAGATGAAATGGGAGATATGATACGGCGTGAAGAGTTTGACAGAGCACTGAAAGACTTGAGTCGAAACAAGGCCCCGGGTGTCGACAACATTCCATTAGAATTACTGACAGCCTTGGGAGAGCCAGTCCTGAAATAACTTTACCATCTGGTGAGCAAGATGTATGAGACAGGCGAAATACCCTCAGACTTCAAGAAGAATATAATAATTCCAATCCCAAAGAAAGCAGGTGTTGACAGATGTGAAAATTACCCAACAATCAGTTTAATAAGTCACAGCAGCAAAATACTAACACGAATTCTTTACAGACGAATGGAAAAACTTGTAGAAGCCGACCTCGGGGAAGATCAGTTTGGATTCCGTCGAAATATTGGACCAAGTGAGGCATTACTGACCCTACGACTTATCTTAGAAGATAGATTAAGGACAGGCAAACCTATGTTTCTAGCATTTGTAGACTTAGAGAAAGCTTTTGACAATGTTGGCTGAAATACTCTCTTTCGAAATCTGAAGGTGGCGGGAGTAAAATACAGGGAGCGAAAGGCTATTTGTACAGAAACCAGATGGCAGTTATAAGAGTCGTGGAACACGAAAGGAAAGCAGTGGTTTGGAAGGGAGTGAGACAGGGTTGTAGCCTCTCCCAGGTGTTATTCAATCTGTATATTGAGCAACCAGTAAAGGAAACAAAAGAAAAATTCGGAGTAGGTATTAAAATCCATGGAGAAGAAATAAAAACTTTGAGGTTCGCCGATGACATTTTAATTCTGTCAGTGACAGTAAAGGACTTGGAAGAGCAGTTGAACGGAATGGACAGTGTCTTGAAAGGAGGATATAAGATGAACATCAACAAAATCAAAACGAGGATAATGGAATGTAGTCAAATTAAGTCGCGTGATGCTGCTGAGGGAATTAGATTAGGAAATGAGACACTTAAAGTAATAAAGGATTTTTCTACTTGGGGAGCAAAATAACTGATGATGGTCGGAGTAGAGAGGATATAAAATGTAGACTGACAATGGCAAGGAAAGCGTTTCTGAAGAAGAGAAATTCGTAAACATCGAGTACAGGCTTGTCAGGAAGTCGTTTCTGAAAGTATTTGTATGGAGTGTAGCCATCTATGGAAGTGAAACATGTACGATAAATCGTTTAGAAGAGAATAGAAGCTTTCGAATTGTGGTGCTACAGAAGAATGCTGAAGATTAGATGGGTATATCACATAACTAATGACGAGGTATTGAATATAAATGGGGAGAAGTTTGTCGCACAACTTGACTAAAAGAAGGGGTGGGTCGGTAGGACGTGTTCTGAGGCATCAAGGGATCACCAATTTAGTATTGGAGGGCAGCGTGGAGGGTAAAAATCGTATAGGGAGACCAAGAGATGAATACACTAAGCAGATTCAGAAGGATGTATGTTGCAGTAGGTACTGGGAGATGAAGAAGCTTGCACAGGATAGAGTAGCATGGAGAGCTGCATCAAACCAGTCTCAGGACTGAAGACCACTACAACAACAGCAACACTATTTTCCTCCGTAAGTATATCTGAATCAGTGAATGGCCCTTTGGATGTCCAAAATCTGATTTGTTAAGTTTCCCATTACTACCTAGGCTAGTGATAACCCTGGAGTACATTGTCTTCCCAAAAAGCTAAGGTGTGACACTCGGCGGTAGTAACTGACTACTGCGGTGCTATCCTTTTACAGAGAGGTGTAGCAGTGGAATACTTCAATATATCTGGGAAAACATCCTGCGTTACTGATGCATTACATAAATGACTAAGAACACATTACGAGTACAAGCCTACAACTGTTTTGTGTCTTCGAGGTATTATCTATCACAACCGAACTTCTGCTTTTAGATGGGGACGAGAGATTTATATTTCAGTAAATAGCCTTTTATCGCTGACGTTGACGTTTTCAGTACTCGCTTTTTTTTAAAGGGGGTCACGCGAAACATATCATTCAACTGTAATTCCTGGCGATGATCAACATTGTAAGCAAATGAGTGGTATCTGATTCGGCAAACATTGGCTTTTGTTGGTGGGGATCACGTGCAATTTGTTCCCGGAGAGTGTCGCAGAAACCGATGAATATAGCTGCATAAATTAAACATTAATTTCCGGAATTTCGACAGTTCGAACGCGAAATTACTTCCGGGAGTTGGCTGTATTACCAGGCTATAAAATTAACATTTAAATCGGTTAATGTGTTCGTGTTCCTCTTTTTGTTTTCATCTGCTCCGTTTACTACAGCACTGTTAATTACCACCGGGGAAACATTTATGAAATGAGGAAGCAGCAATTAACAATGTGAAAATGAATTTGTTGTTACCTAGGGCTCAGGGGCTTAGCACATATAAGTGTTTTCTCCATGTAATACAGCTGAGTCTCACAATGTTCCACATATTGTCTCACACGCTTTGGACGGTGGCTCAATAATTAAGCCGCACGTCTTTTCTTCCGGAGGATTCTAATTCAAATCCCTTTGACGATATTAATATACTTTCCGAGGTTTCCCTAAGTTGCCTAAGATGAAGACTGAGACGTTTCATTTCAAAACGACACCATAAATTATCTCCCGCAAGCTTTTCCATTTCGAGATTGTCGTCCAGCTCTAATGACGTCAATATAGGCTTAAAAACTTGAATTTTCCCCATATTTCCTTTATGTATTCTATCGTTACACTACTGCAAATGACTTGTAGCATGTCAGTCTGCAACATAATTACGTGTGTGTTGCAACTCCCAAAACTTGCTGGAAGGTACAGTTGACGTTACAAAATTTATTTGTCTTGAGCGCACAGTTACAAAATGATAACCAGCTTCCTGTGCTCAATCGTCTACAGATCACCAGTTTATCGTTACACTGAATAACTTGTCACAACGAGTACAAACACGCACTGAATTTTTAATGACTCATTAAGTGTTTTTACTAGATGTGACGAGTTACTGTACACTATATTAATGATCTGAAGACGACTGCTCGAGCAATCGAAACCGACGGTCGTACTTTAAATGCCTGATCAAGAGAAGTCTTACACTGAAAATTATGACAGCGTTCTCGTCAAGTCTCAAAGAAACATTTTCTACGTATTGATTTCAGTTAAGTCAGATAAGAAACCAAGTGCACCATAAAGTCGCCGAGGAAAGGGATATGTGGAGAATACTGGATAGAGAAGGAGCAGGTTAAGAGGAAATTTGTTAAGACATCAAGGTTAACTTCTACAGTATCGTACTAGGGGAAGTAGTACCGCGCAAAACCTTCAGGGAGGCACGAGATTTGAATACAGTATATAGGCCTACTAAAAATATTCGAGGCCATTAGGTGTGGGTTGTATATGGAGCTGAAGAGTTTGGCGCAGCAGAGGAACCACCACCAACAACAAGAAAACAAAAATACTTAAATTGTTAGATTCGGCGGAAAATGCTGTTTTCTACATTTCCGTAAAACATTTGAATTCTCTTAATGTGTTGATGGATCTCTGGCTCAATGAACTTGTTCTCATAGGTTTTAAGCGTGATTCTGTTAAAATATAGGAATCCTAGAGAATTTAAACTCATCTGTTCTATGCTGTATGTGAATAATAAGTCAAAAAGAGTCGCTCTATTTGAAACGTGAATCAGTCTCAGTAAACATTAACCAAAGAATCAGAGAAGGATGTCCAAGTCCAAACACCCCTTTTAGTGTTGGTACGGATGCGGTCATAAAAAACTTGCAGAAAAAAGAAGACAATACTGTTGTTATCAACAGTGAGAATTATCCAATATCACTATTGGTTCAGATGGCTCTGAGCACTAGGGGACTTAACTTCTGAGGTCATCAGTCCCCTAGAACTTAGAACTACTTAAACCTAACTAACCTAAGGACATCAAACACATCCATGCCCGAGGCAGGATTCTAACCTGCGACCGTAGTGGTCACGCGGTTCCACACTGCAGCGCCTAGAACCCCTCGGCCACTCCGGCCGGCCAATATCACTATTATTCGACATCTAAGCTATAACAGGAAATGCCAAGAATGAGATGCAGGCAGCAGTAAATAAATTGATCAATGTTGTTACTACATGTAGTACGACCATTTCCGAAATGAAAACATGAAATAGTGGAATTTCAAGTACTAGAACCAAGAAGAGAGAAAATTGTCCTTATGGGCAAATAATCAAACAATGATGGAGCATAATCCCCAAAATGCACAGTCAACGCGTCGTAAATGAACAAGTGACACTGCCCCACACGAATTATGCCCTCTACACGCAAATAGGTGATTATAACTAATATTGTTATGCTTAATTCAGATCCGATATTAGTTTTCCCCCTTACTTACAGTTTCTTCTGGATATCAATTGTTTCTATGTTACGGAAATTTGATTTTATTTAACTGAAATATCCTTTGATATGTGACAGCAAAACTTTCTTCACCATATGCATTTTGATCTTAGTTTTTGTCCATCTAGTTAGCTGTAATAAGCAAAAATCACATGTCTGTCGTGTGTTGCCACCTGATGAGTTTTCATGCAATTTCGAAGAAAGAGTATCGCTGCTAGACTGTAATCGCAGTTACTACTGTACAGCGTCCTGTGCTAATGTTATATTAGTGACGTTGACGTTCGGCTATATTCTGTTAGAAACTTCCATGCAAAATGTCTGGTCAATGTATAAATAATCCCAGTTTGTGTTGTTACATACAGGATGAAAGTTATTGAACTATTTACAAGAAATGTCAATTAATTGCAAACTAAAAAAAATGCCTATCCTTCATACCAGAACACTGCTCTCGGTCAGCAATGTCCTTTTTGCCTATTCTTCTCAGCCAAAACTACGTGGCGGTCACTTCCAACGTCCGCTACTGTTTTGTCTCTGACATTCAGCATAGGGTGTCGAAACTTATGGCTTATTGCTATGTGATGTATCTGATTTTCAGTAACGTGATCTGGTGAGAACCACGTTATCTTATGGCAGCTGCGATGTCGTTACAGTATGCCTCCAATTACTAGGTCAGGGCAGCGCATATACACATATATATATATATATATATATATATATATATATATATATATATATATATATATATATGTATATATGGCTATTACAAATGATTGAAGCGATTTCATAAATTCATTGTAGCTCCATTCATTGACATATGGTCACGACACACTACAGATACGTAGAAAAACTCATAAAGTTTTGTTCAGCTGAAGCCGCACTTCAGGTTTCTGCCGCCAGAGCGCTCGAGAGCGCAGTGAGACAAAATGGCGACAGGAGCCGAGAAAGCGTATGTCGTGCTTGAAATGCAATCACATCAGTCAATCATAACAGTGCAACGACACTTCAGGGCGAAGTTCAACAAAGATCCACCAACTGCTAACTCCATTCGGCGATGGTATGCGCAGTTTAAAGCTTCTGGATGCCTCTGTAAGGGGAAATCAACGGGTCGGCCAGCAGTGAGCGAAGAAACGGTTGAACGCGTGCGGGCAAGTTTCATGCGAAGCCCGCGGAAGTCGACGAATAAAGCAAGCAGGGAGCTAAACGTACCACAGCCGACGGTTTGGAAAATCTTACGGAAAAGGCTAAAGCAGAAGCATTTCTTAAACAGGAGATTGGAAAACCGATGGATCGGTCGTGGTGGAGATCATGATCAACAATTCATGTCATGGCCTCCACGCTCTCCCGACTTAACCCCATGCGATTTCTTTCTGTGGGGTTATGTGAAAGATTCAGTGTTTAAACCTCCTCTACCAAGAAACGTGCCAGAACTGGGAGCTCGAATCAACGATACTTTCGAACTCATTGATGGGGACAAGCTGCGCCAAGTGTGGAAGGAACTTGATTATCGGCTTGATGTCTACCGAATCACTAAAGAGGCACATATCGAACGTTTGTGAATGCCTAAAAAAACTTTTTGAGTTTTTGTATGTGTGTGCAAAGCATTGTGAAAATATCTCAAATAATAAAGTTATTGTGGAGCTGTGAAATCGCTTCAATCATTTGTAATCATCATTTGCATTTTCATTCCGAATGCTGTGTACACCCATGGTTTCCTGAACCAACTTCTCCTTTAAAGTCTCCCATTAAAACTTTTACGTCTCGACAGTGCGTTTCTCTAAGGACTCCATTTAGCTCTGCATAAAATGTATCTTCCCATTATCCTTCAGTCACTTCAGTATGTTCAGAGCATTGAATTGCAATGATATTTCGCACATTTGTTCTAAATAAAGCATGCGGTTATTATCCTTTCTGACACTGTGTTCCACTCCAGTAAGCTTCTTTTACGGTTTTAGATAGTAAGAGTACCACAACATTGCTATGCGTTGTATCTTTACTTGTCTGTGTCTGTGTTTAAACATCCCAAAAGACTGGCCATCATATTTCACTTAGCCGTGCTATAGCCTCTTTTTCGACCTCTCTTAACCTTCCCACCGCTCTCAATGTTCTTACATTCCTGAATCCAACATGGGTTTTCCTTTTCAGGCCAAGGTTATCTCCTCATGATCCATGCGGCTGTTTCTCCTTTTAGTTCCTGTGATTTGAAATTTTTTGTGGTGCGAGTGTTCTGGTGTAGCTGCCACCGCATGGGCTGGACGCCTGCCAAGGTTCGATTTCAGGGCCTTACTTCTCAAAAAGCTTGTTTTTATCTATACTGCAGAACGTTGTCCATCCCTCCACTGTAGGGCCTATGTGCATCTCCATTGTCCTGGTTACCAAGGATCTTGAGCTGACCACATTTGGGGACTGTGCCCGCTGGCACACACTCGCAGGAAGGAAAAGTCTTGGGAGACCCTGTCGGGAGCTACACTACCGCCGGTATAGTCTTGCACTTCTTTGGAACACAGGAACCCCTCGCCCACACGTAGAGTATTTCGTTAAGGCGGTATCTCCGGAGGGGGGTGGGGGTTTCTTGTTTAAGGTGATTAAATATTGTTATTCAAATACCGAAGCTTCTAGCGTCAACAGATGACTCTATGTTCCTTTACAGGAGGTTATTCAACGTTGTACAGGACATTTGGATAATCTGAAAGCCTGAAATTTATTACTTTAGCTTCGAAACTAATTAAAGCATGGCGATGGAGGACTCCATTTGGGGCATGAGTACACACTAATTTGCATCGCAGTCACTATTTTGAATCGCAGTCCTAACTGATACTCCAAAAAAGGAAAGTTTAAGACGTCACCTGTTAGAAACGCATTATAAACAAATGAAGGAACATGAAAATAAAGGTAGAAATGGATAAGACATGCTATTTGAAGGTTATGAATCTCAAGCAGACAGAATTAATTTTTTCAGAGCAAGGACTGACCAGGCCAAGAAATTTATGAAAGTAAGGACAAGGAAAAATTCAGTGTAAATATTATTATGAATGTTCAGTCCACAGACTCTTTTTCACAAGGACACTCTAGATGCTCTCTTGTCTCCTGCTATCATCTTCAAGTACACAAATTTTCGCAACCCTTTACGTCGTATAATAATTTTTATCTCATTCTTCCTCTCTATCTCCTCTCAATCTCAGCTTTTTATGCTTTCTTACTTCGCCTGTTATGGACTATTTTGCTTCCAAGGTAGCCTAATTCCTAAAGTCCGACTACTTCGTGTTCCATAATTTTGATGTTAATTCTTTCACCACACATAATTCTTCTACTTATCGTGACTCTGGCTCTCCTGTCCCTTCCCCGCCGCTGAGAGGTGTATCCCAGTGCTTACTACACTGGATTCACATTCGGGAGGACGACATTTCAGACCCGTTCCTGCCATACTAGTCTAGGTTTTAAGTGGTTTCTCTAAACCTCTTAAGGCAAATGCGAGGACGGTTCCCTCGAAAGGACACGTCGCTTTCCCTCTCCATCCTTCCCTAATCCGAACTTGTTCTAATGACCTCGTTGTCGACGGGATGTTAAAATCTTATCTCCTCCTCCTCCTGCTATCAATCCATAATGTGTATTCATAGACTGTTCATTGAACTCAACAGCTCCTGCAGTTCTTCACTCTGAGGTACAGTAATTCAAAAGGTGCATCTCCATCATGGGCGGAGAAGCCTGGAACTCGGTATGGGTAACGTCCTGTTTCCTTTACACAATACCTCCGCATCGCGACGTAAATCACCCTTTTTATGTTGTACTCCGCCTCTCCAAATTACCCTCCCCCCTAGCGCTGCGAGGAAATGGCTGACAGTATTTATCCGCTGGCAGGCAGAACGGAGCGGCAGTTGCTGCGGTTCCAGTAATGGCGCGTCGTGAGTTGTCTTTTGTTTTGCCTCGCCTCGCTTCGCGCGGATGTGAAAGGGCGGGGCCCCTGGAAGTGGGCGTGTCCCAGAGGCCGCCAGCGCTCCTCATCGCCGTTACCATTACCTCGCTATCAAGATGATACTTTATCCGTTAGTTTCGTGACGCCGCTTCGCGAATCCTTTCGCAACTGCTTAACTCTCTGCTACAGTCAATTTGTCCCTCGTCACTATTGTTCCTTCTCTTTCGACAAGCTGTTTGGCTCTTCTTTTCTACACCGCCCAGTCACATTAATGTGGCACCGCCTATGTTCGACGTCAGCTTGCAATAACCAATCAGAGACGGCAGGTGGCATCACTATCAAAGAGTGATATACCGGGTGATCAAAAAGTCGGTATACATTTGAAAATTTAATAAATCACGGTATAATGTAGATAGAGAGGTAAAAATTGACAAACATGCTTGGAATGACATGGGATTTTATTAGAACGAAAAAAAGAGTTCACAAAATGTCCTACAGATGGCGGTGGACAGCAAAACTGCTACCGTGACGGGTGAGAGGTACGCCGATATGTGACAGAACCGCATCATTCCCACCCTGGCTGATAAACACCTGCTGGAGCGTACGATGTTTATGCAGGATGGCGCTCCACCCCATATTCCTAGACGCGTGAAAGATCTCTTGCTCGCTTCGTTTGGCGATGATCGTGTGCTCAGCCGCCACTTTCGTCGTGCTTGGCCTCCCAGGTCCCCAGACATCAGTCCGTGCGATTATTGGCTTTGGGGTTACCTGAAGTCGCAAGTGTATTGTGATCGACCGACATCTCTAGGGATGCTGAAAGACAACATCCGACGCCAATGCCTCACTATAACTCCGGACATGCTTTACAGTGCTGTTCATAACATTATTCCTCGATTACAGCTATTGTTGAGGAATGATGGTGGACATATTGAGCATTTCCTGTGAAGAACGTCATCTTTGCTTTGTCTTACTTTGTTATGCTAATTATTGCTATTCTGATCAGATGATGCGCCATCTGTCGGACATTTTTTGAACGTTTGTATTTTTTGGTTCTAATAAAACCCCATGTCATTCCAAGCATGTGTGTCAATTTGTACCTCTCTATCTACATTATTCCGTGATTTATTCAGTTTTGAAATTTATACTGACTTTTCGATCACCCAGTATATGACGGGGTGTGGTGGGGAGGGGGGGGGGGGGGACAGTGCAGTCTTTGTGGTAATGCGGAAACTGAGAAATTGAGAGATTTATCTGACGTCCAAAAGGCTATGATCATCGGATATCGGTTCAAGCGTGTAAGCATTTTCGAAAAGGCTGAGCATGTAAACAGTTTGCTCTCCGCCATCATTAAAGTGTACTGTGTATAGCAAAATATCTCTATCCAAAACCAGTGTGAGGTGACTTTGGCGCACCAAGGGTCATAGACGACACGAATGAACGATGGCTGCAGAAATGAGGACGGGCGAATAGGCTTTCAACTGTTAAGCAACTGACTGCCCACATGAACCAATGGGCCGCCAGTAGTGTGTCCTCGACGAAAGTTTAATCGGCCGTTGCTCGTGTGGGCCTCCACAGCCCAAGTCTGGTTCATGCACCTATGCTGACTGCTGTTAATTGGCGACAAAGGCTGCAATTTGGAGGCCGCTACCGCAAATGGACGTCCTTTGAGTGACGGAAGGTGGCTTTTTCAAAAGAATCTCGTTTTGAGCTCCATCGAACAAATGGACATTGGCGTTTAAAGCATGAAACGTCCGAAATCAAACACCCTGCAACAGTCAGAAGTTTACAAGCAGGAGGATAGAGCGTTATCATCTGGGGAATGTTTTCGTGGCATTAGTTGCGTGACCTCGACCTTCTGGAAGACAAAAATGGATCAACACAAGTATGCACGTATCCTGGGGGACTATGTCCACCCCTTCGTGCCATCAGTTTTTCCTCAGCATAATGGAACCTACCAGCAGGGCAATGCAGAGAGTCCTATAGTTAACAGTGTAAGTGCGTGGTCCGCAGAGTACCAAGACGCGTTTAGCGTACTCCCATGTCCATCATATTCCCCGTTTGAAACCCAGTTGAGAATCTATGACGCCATCTAGATCGGGCTGTTCGCGACATGGAGACCTCAACAGAGAAAAATAGCGCAGGTAGCGTCAGGACCGGAACGGATTGGTTCCGCATCTCTATTGGTGTCTTCCAGAATCGCACTGACTGTCTTTTGGCACTTCTCGTGCTGCAAAAGGTGGTTATTCAGGCCTTCGATTGATGATCACGTTAATGTGCCTGGGAAGCGGATACGAAATGGGAAAAAAGGAATGCTGTGCAAATCCATTTGTACCTGCTTACTATATTCTTACACTGTTCTCCAACAACGATTTTTATCCTCCACACTTCTCTCCATACTAGACTGACTGTTCCTTCATACCTGCCGGCCGAAGTGGCCGTGCGGTTAAAGGCGCTGCAGTCTGGAACCGCGAGACCGCTACGGTCGCAGGTTCGAATCCTGCCTCGGGCATGGATGTTTGTGATGTCCTTAGGTTAGTTAGGTTTAACTAGTTCTAAGTTCTAGGGGACTAATGACCTCTGCAGTTGAGTCCCATAGTGCTCAGAGCCATTTGAACCATTTTTGAAACTTCATACCTCATGATGTGTTCTACTGACCATATCCTTCTTTCAGTCTAGTTGCACCAAAATCTATTTTCCTCAATTCTACTCAGTACCTCCTGATTAGTTATTCGACCTGCTCCCGTAATCTTCAGCATTCTTTTGTGGGACCACATTTCAAATGTTTCTTTTCTTTCTTGTCTGAACTGCTTATCGTCCACGTTTCACTTCCGAACAAGGCCACGCACAGGACAAGTGCCTCTACAAAAGTCTTCCTGTCACTTAAATTTGTAATAAATTTTTACAAATGCCTCAGTTTGAGAAATACTCTTCTATGGTGGTTTATCTGAATCTTAATACCTAACCTTCCCTGTGTTCCTCACAGACGTCCGCACTTTCTAAGAAGTCCTATTTCTTCTTCATACATGTGCTAGAGTGTATGAGCGCAGTTTATGTTCGTGGCTAAGAGCTATCAAGGTTTTCTTTCTGTGAGAGCTCATTGTCCGGACCATAGATATGGTTTTCTAGAAAATATTCGCTGCACACAGAAACTTCCATGAACTACAAGACTACACACGAACGTGTAGTTGTACCTCCATCAACATGGGCAGCGCAACCACCCTCGTAAATACTGTTTTCCGTGTATACAGATTTTTACGTCCATTCCCTTTCTCCTTCTCCCCCGAATGTGACTCATCTCCCACTCTTCATACCCTCCACCTCTCCCGCCGTACCTCGCCGCGTTGACCTCTTTCCCTCAGATGTTCAACTGTGTGTGAATTCCTAAGGGACAAAACTGCTGAGGTCATCGGTCTAGACTTACACACTATTTAAACTAACTTAAGCTAAGAACAACACCACCCATGCTCGAGGGAGGACTCGAACCTCCGGGGGGACTGGCCGCGCAATCCGTGATATGGCGCCTCAAACATCGCGGCTACTCCGCGCGGTACCTTTTTCGTTCTTTAAGAAACACCACACAGATGTAAGATGCCCGTTACACAGACCTTCTTTGACTCTGAACATGTCAATATGCTGCGAGTGATGCAGTATGTGGGATCTGTACTACATTTCCCACTCTCCAAGGACTCCATTCGACGTTATTTTCAGAACTCCAACGTTCACACGTGACGCTCTCACCAATGTAATCCTTACATCCTAGTAAATTGCGAAAAGTTGCGGTAGAGTAAGATTACACTTCAGTGAGTTCTATTCTGGAGCGCATGTCTGTTCAACTCCAGTACAGATGATCGTTCCATAGGATTTGAAGCGAGCATCGTAGTAGTCCGGCATCTACTCAGTGGTTCGTGTAATATTTTGTTGGACACAACAATTATGTGGTTGCAGGCTCCCGAATATTGACCGACTGAAGTGGCGCTGTGGTTAAGGCATTGCAGTCATAGTCGTACGAAGTAGATTCTGGCAGCAATGACGCAATTGGTCTGTGGGTTTCATTAATAACTTCATATGGATGCCGGGTTCGATACCACAATGTAGCTACTGCCAATCTGTTCCCGTTTCCTTGTTGAACGGAGGTAGTACTTCATCACTAACGCCCTTGTTGTATTTGATATTTAACCACTATCCAGATTATTATAGCCGGCGAGTGGTTCTAGGTGCTTCAGTCCGGAACCGCGCGACTGCTAAGGTCGCAGGTTCGAATCTTGCCTCGTGCATGGATGTGTGTGATGTCCTTAGATTAGATAGGTTTAAGTAGTTCTAAGTTCCAGGGGACTGATGACCACAGATGTTAAGTCCCATAGTGCTCAGAGCGATTTGAACTACTTTTGAGTCTATTATACTGGCGTATGGAGTAAGGTAAAAAATGCTTTAGGTGTGTTTCGGTACACCCATTTATCCGTCTAAACATAACTCATGAAACTTTAAAACGGAGGCAGCTGAATAACTGTATAATTCATCCGTTGTAACAAGTTCATTTTTATACTAACGTTCCCATTCAAGTTCGTCGACAAACTGTGTTACAATTTAAAATCATCAATACCGATGCGTCATGATCATTGCAGAAAACTTTTCAATTCGTACTACTCCCCTCCCATCTGGTCTACCCGCAAAGACTGGGGTTACACTTTAAAAAGTGTTTTTACGTTTCCTTTAGTCGATATTAGCAGAATTCCCCGACTTCAAACCAAGGCACTTAGCTTCTACGGCGCGACGAGTTCTACATGAAGAAATTTACTAGCAAAAACCGTATCAAAGTCTCTACAGTGTTTGTTGACGGACCTGTTAGATAGAATCCTCTACGTCGTTTTTAATTGGTCGAAATTGTCAGATACGAAAGTGATTTCAGAAGTACCCAATGGGAGTGCTATAGGGTAAACGTCAGTAAATGTAACATACTTCATATAAAGAAGCATAAGGACCCATTATTATTCTAGTTCAGTACTGATTATAAAACGTTCGAGACAGTGAAATCGTAAAATAAAGGGTGACCCAAAAGTCCGTTAATATTTGAAAATGCTCTAATTCGCTGAGTAACGTTGGTAGAGAGGTAAGAATTGACACAAATATCTAAAATGCAATGGTGTTTCATTGAAACGAAAACCGAGTACAAAAACCGGGCAACGAATGCCCCTGGGCAGGAACACATCAGTAACCTCTAATGCTATCCGTACAAAATCCATCATCATCATGAACTGTTACCCACCGATTTTGTGATGCGGAGAGCATATGAGGTGTGGGTACTTAAGAAAATGGGGAAAGATGGCTATTGGTTGTCTAAAACGTTGTGGACCGCCGAAACTCATCTCTCATTCCGAAGGTCTGTCGACACCCACAGCTGCATAATTTGGGCCACCGAAACTCCTCGAACTGTCGTGAAAACCTCACTGCATGAGTAGAAAATCACTGTGTCCATCTCATCAAATGATTACGACCGTAAAAATCAGAGAGATTCTAGCTTATATGGAGTCTTACCGAGTTCCCACGCACCATCTGCGAATATAACGGAAGAAAGGAGAGATGATAGTGGTACCCGTAAACACCCTTTCCACACAGCGAAAGATGACTGTCGTGTACATGGGGAGATAGGGACGTAGTGAAACGTACCGCGGCACTAATGTTCGCTGTCTTCAGGAACAATAATTTATCCTAGTCGACAGCAGTGAGAGCCCCCGTCTCTCCGACAATGGTAGTCCCTGTATTGTTTTTGCTTGTCTGCGAGGCAAGCTAAACCGACTGATGGAAGACGTATGTTGCCTTCAACGACCACTTTTACGAACGTCTCTCGGCACCGTTGTGGCAATCAAGACGAAGCTTTTAGCGCATTCGGAGTTCCTCGGCAGGCCGCCGGGAGCTCATTGTGTCCCATTTATCAGCCGTCTCTCTCTCTCTCTCTCTCTCTCTCTCTCTCTCTCTCTCACTTTCCCCTTCTTCCACACAGGAGTGTTGATGTCAGCCCCTCTTCTCGTCACTTAGGAAGCCTGTCTGTTGCGCGGAGTGAGCTCTCTTGTTAACTCTCCACAGTGCTTCTATTATCTTTTGTGCCTCCCCGACGGCTCGTGCTGCAGGCCTAGCTTTTAGAGCCTTGACGTTGCTTGTCAGACTTGTTTCTCTACGTCTGCTGTGCGAGTGTTGTCATTCTAGTGGACTTCCCAACTTCCAAATCGAATTAACCCTCCAGCTATTATATCTGCTTAATGTCCATCCATTTATACTTACCTTACGGCGCTGTCAGTACATTTTTACACCCGTGCATCATGAATAACAAAACTTTAACACTAAGCATCAAAATGTAGACTGTCAAGAGAAACAGATTTGTTTTGACGTAACCGAATTCGAAAAGTTTTATGAGAGTCGTTCAATAAACAATGTCCATTTTTACAGCCTTTAATATGTTTAGAAAACCGATCTTCTAGATGCTTTAAATTTGATGCTTTTTCTGCACATGTTCCGAGTTTCGAACAATTCGGGTAGATGGCAGTTCCGTTTTGATCACTCAAAATGGCGTCTACACAATACACTTGTTACAAGCAATGTGCAATTGGTCGATGGGTAATGATAGTGAAAGCGTCAGAAAGTGCAGACACTCTACTCCATAATCAGCTCACTTTCGTGACGTTCTGTTCAGCCACTGCTTCCGACTCGGTGGATTTCGTGGATGCCACTATTCTTATTTTATTTTATTTTATTATAAGCAGATTATGTAAAAGTGAGCCATTATAAAGGTCTCAGAATGATCCGATCATAGGTTTGTCCGAAAATTCGGTTTTTAATAAAAAATTTAACGGCTCATAATATTAAACTTAGGAAGTTATTATTTTGAAATTTGGTTCAGTTGGTTATAAAACTATTCTGTAAAGGTTTTCATCAATTGATCTCTTTCACCTTTAGAACTGTTCCACTTTTTTCGAAAGTTACAGAGTTCTACCTTAGTAATTAGCTTCAGTTTATCATAAAAAAAAAACCTATGGTAGAAGTTTTCATTAAGCTACCTCCGTTACATTTTGAATCAATAAGTAGACATCGATGTTTGCGTTCAAAACTGCAAAAACGAGTTAGATCAACATATATTACTATGTAAGATACAAAGCTAAAACGACAGCAGTGTATTTGATATAAGTAATAATGAAACTGTACCATCTTTCACTATGATACTGTAATTCAGTAACGGTACAGAAATTAGAAACAGACAGCGGCCACTCGGTTACGTTTGAAATATTCTCGAGGTTAAAGCTTAAAAGTTATCGGGCTAACAATTTTGTACAATGTAAACGGAGTTTATATTTACGTAGAAAAATATAGTAATCGTTGTAGATCTTCAACTAACAGGAATGTATATATTTTCGTAGTAATGCAGGATAAGCGTTGCTACCGACGCTGAGAGCAAAGTTTAGTGCCAGTGTCTCCTTCTCCGTCTGTACCACTAGTGTGTGTAAGACATTAGGGGTGATTTGATCATCGCCAGTAATAATGAAATATGTTACGCTCCGCAACAAATGTGCCTCTATTGTGTACGTGTCCGCCTAAGCCTCGGACGGCCTTCGTTACCACCGACAACATGGTTTTACGACCGAATGATATATAGCGTATATCTTGTGAAAATGGGAAGAGGGGTGTCAGAAAAGTAGTGAGCCTGATTTTTTTAATCCATCAAAATTTTTATTTTTTGTCAAACAACAATATTGGTAGCCTTCAAAGTAGTTCCCTTCGGCAGCTGCATGCTGTCGGAGTCACTGCTCCTTGTCTTGGTTGCAGCGCTGCAAGGCTTCGACTGGTAGACCGTTTAACACGTCGGTCACATTCTTTTCAACGTTGTCCACAGTCATAAAATGACGTCCTTTTAAAATATTTATCAATTTAGAGAAAAGAAGAAAGTATCAAAGACTCAGATCAACTGAATAGGTGGGCTGCGGAACAACAGGAATGCCTTTCGAGGAAAGAAATACCATGATGGCAGTGGCCGTGTGACATGGGGCGTTATAATGATACAGCAACCAACTACCTGCAATGTCCGGTCTCACTCGATTCATCCTGCTCGTGAGCCATTCAAGAACATTTTTGTAAACCACTTGGCTGACAGTTTGTGCTGGAAGAACTAATTATTTATCCAGATACACTATGTGATCAAAAGTATCCGGACACCTAGTTCAAAATGGCTTACAAGTTCGTGGCGCCCTCCATCGGTAATGCTGGAATTCACCCTTAGCCTTGATGACAGCTTCCGCTCTCGCAGGCATACATTCAGCCAGGTGCTGGAAGGTTTCTTGAGGAACGGCAGCTGATTCTCAACGGAGTGCTGCACCAAGGAGAGGTAGGTCGGTGAGGCCTGGCACGAAGTCGGCGTTCCAAAACCTCCCAAAGGTATTCAACAGGATTCAGGTCAGGACTCTGTGCAAGCCAGTCCATAACAGGGATGTTATTTTCGTGTAACCACTCCACCACAGGCCGTGCGTTATGGAAAGGTGCTCTATCGTGTTGAAAGAGTCAGTCGCCATCCCCGAATTGCTCTTCAACAGTGGGACGCAATGGGCTGCTTAAAACATCAATGTATGCCTGTGCTGTGACAGTGCCACGCAAAACAAGCGATGCAAGACACTTCCATGAAAAACACGACCACACTATAACACCACCACCTCCGAGTTTAGCTGTTGGCACTACACACACTGGCACATGACGTTCACCGGGCATTCGGTATACCTACACACTGCCATCGGATCGCCACATTGTGTACCGTGACTCGTCATTCCATACAACGTTTTTCCACTTAACAACCGTCCAGTGTTTACGCTCCTTACACCAAAGGAGAAGTCGTTTGGCATCTACCGACGTGATGTGTGGCTTATGAGCAGCAGCTCGACCATGAAATGCAAGTTTACTCACCTGCCGCCTGTCATAGTATGTGCAGTGGATCCTGATGAATTTGGAATTCCTGTGTGGTGGTCTCCATAGATGTCTGCCTATTACACATTACGACCCTCTTTAACTGTCGGTAGTCTCTGTCAGTCGACAGACGAGGTCGGCCTGTATGCTTTCTTGCTGTACGTGTCCTTTCACGCGACCACTTCACTATCACATCGGAAACAGCGGACCTATGGATGTTTAGAAATGTGTAAATCTCACGTACGGACGTGTGACACAAATGACACCCAGTCACCTTACCACGTTCGAAGTCCGTGAGTTCCGCGGAGCTCCCCATTCTGCTCTTTCACGATGTCTAATGACTTGCTGAGGTCGCTGATATGGAGTGCATGGCATTAGGTGGCAGCAAAATGCACCTGATATGAAAAAGTATGTTTTTGGGGGTGTCCGGATACCTTGGATCGCATAGTGTATGTTTTCTGCCTCTGTAAATTTATCTCTACTTTACTGGGACAAAGATGAATGAGCGCACTCCGCGAGTAGTAAGCTACTTGATCCTTTGTTGAGTTTAATTTGTGGTTGACTTGTTAGTCAGTCAGTTGTGCAGCTCAGGGGCATCTTTTTTTGAGGCGTAGTAGCGTGCAGTTAAATCTTTCAGAGAATGAGATCTGGTTTCTGCGAATCTGGGCGAAGATGTCTACAATTCTTTACGGAGATAAAAACTCATATACGAAACATTCTCGCTATTTATATAGATGGAGAGGATATTGGAGAAATTTTAAAGGTGTGTTTGTAGTTTCTTTTTAATGAGAGAACCTAGTATCTGTTAGAGTTTTCTTATGTTGTGCAGACTTTTTGGTCAATAACCTGAGTCTGACTTCTTAGAAACGATTTTCTTTGAAGATCCGTGATTCATATTAGAGCTTTAAATTTTTGTCATATGTGCAGTGCACCTAACGCCACGCAAAGCCGAAGATTGTTTTTGAGAAACAAACTTAGAGTAGATTGTCTTTAGCTGCTGCATCTGCTGATTTATATTTGCGTCAGAGAACGTCATTAGTGCAGAAACAAGAGCGGGATCCTGAGGAAGAGGGAAGACACAGACACTTTTATTTCAGGGCAGATCTCACCTAGCATTCTTGAGCAACGAGCGTGTAGTCAGGCTTGTCAGGTGTCGTGCCAGCAAGTACATTAATTTTCAGTGAATAGTGTTGGAAATTTCAAAGACCCGTCAGGGTAGCCGAGAACGCTAACGCGCTGCTTCCTGGACTCGGATAGGCGCCCCGGCCCCGGATCAAATCTGCCCGGCGGATTAACGACGAGGGCCGATGTGCCAGCCAGCCTGGATGTAGTTTTTAGGCGGTTTTCCACATCCCACTGGGTAAATACTGGGCTGGTCCACCTCAGTTACAAGGATCGCAGGCATCTGAACACTTTCGCACTACTCCATGGATTACACTCGACGCAGACACTTGGGGTACAGTAATTCAGTCCTAGGGGGTACGGGGTGGTGGCAGGAAGGGCATCCGGCCACCCCTTAAACATTAACATGCCCAATCCGATTAACCATGGCTGACCCTGCGTAACTGCAGGACAAGGCTCAAGCGATAGCGATAGCGTTGGTAATTTCAAACAGTTATTTTCTTCCACTTAGAGCAGTAATTTATTTTTGTGAGTATTCGGAGTATAACATTGCACTTCAGGTCACGCAGCGTTCATAGAATACATCTTCACTGAATTTTAGTTATATAGTTTTCACTGAGCGTGCAATTAGTTTCTTTTGGCATTTACTTGGACTCATATCCTTTATTTCAAATTTTTCTTTTCATGAAGATTAGAATTTTAAATCACGACACTGCTCACATGCTCAACATAGGTCCAACCAACAGTCAGTTTTGCTCAGCAGTTTAATACGATACTTAAAATACACGTTAATGAGGAGAATGTTTTTGAAATCAATATATTCGTTTTTCTCTTCACACAGACTAAATTTTATAGAAAGCTTACAAACACATACCTCGTATTTTAACTAGAAAGCCGGTGGTTCGTTTGCGATGTTGTGCTTCGTGCGCTGCACGTTATATTACAGAAAACAGTGTAGAAAGTGTCTGAGATTATTCTCCACTTTTAAGAGAAACATTTAACTTCACCTAATTAAGAAAAAAGAGTAGAAATATTCTTTGAATTTTGTCGAATGATGAGTACGGCAGGCAAGCTTTAATGATCTCCACTTCTTGTGGGTGAGGACTTTGGTAAAAATATGCCACTCAGATATACGACAGGAGACTTTTATCCCGTCGTGGTTCCGTACTCCTTTGCATTATTCTCTGATGGTTATTTTATTTCAGTTTCGACCAGCTGAACAGTGGACCTGTGGACTGGAGACTATGAACAGGACGTTCTCCCTCTCTTTCTGACTGTTCACACTAATAGGTTTCAGAGACCTGTAAAAGACTGTCGTATTCAAAAATGGCACAAGACCATGAAACATTTTAACATATAAAACTAAATAATAAACCAAATGTTTTTCCCCTCTCTCCCACAAGATGACAACAATATAACACATCAATCTGCTTAATGTTCATCCAGAAACTCCAACGGAATATAAGGAACGAACCATGAGTAGATTCTTCAGTTTGGACATGAGATAGAGTGAATTACCGCTAAAGTTGTTTAATTAATTGGTACTTATTGAAATTGGACACAGAAGAACTCTGCACTCCTTTCTAAAAACTGTGTCAAGGAAATACGATCCAAATGCAGAATGGATTTCTACCTGTTATTAACTGAGAGAATCCTGCAAATTCTCGGAAATAAGTTGATATTAAAAACAAACAACATTAAAGGAAATATGTATTGGGAGGCCACTTTGAAACACCCAATCTGCTGAACGGGGGTCGACAAAAGATTCACTGACTTAACCCTGCATTTTCACTGCATTGGATAGAATACAATCTGCATCAGATGATATTAATTCAGAAGACGTTCTTTTTGTTGTACAATCATTTATAAAATTAATATTTAAGTCACCACATACAACTTACGTTACTTTCTAAGCAGTGAACCAAGAACAATATTTTCCTTGGACAGAAATGAGGTGAAATCGGGGTTAGGGGACCTATAAGTAAATATAATAAAAAGTTTACTTCCAATAAGTTCGTGGACTTCTGCATAATATTCATAACCTGTTCAGTGCACTGCTTTGCTACGTCAATAGACTCAAATGGAATACAGTTTTTCAAGCACATGGCCACTCCTCCACTCCCCAAAGAGCTTCTTGAAAACTATAGCCAGCCAATATGTATCCGGTAAAACAAGCCTCTGAATTGGCATTTTATTTAAGTGGTCCTGAGAAACACCAATGATGCCAGAGTGCACATCTATAAGCATTTCACTAACTTTATCTCTAATAATGACTTTCTTTTTACAAAATATGCTAATTCCTTCAATACTCAGATACCTGACCTTTTTGAAGGTGAATCACTTATCAGTGAGTTTTTCCTTAGGCAGAGATACCTATCAGCTGACTTCAAACCAAAAACGGTGCTGATCTAACACCAACCACTACAGGAATCTTCCCATCAGTGATCGCACCGTCTCCACTACACTGTCGTCTGTAGCCTGTACCATTTGTATTTTACGATGCATGAGACATTTATGCGGAGGGTAGTTTCTAGACAGTGATGGCACAGCAGAAAGACTACAAAATGCTAATCTGATGGTCGTTAGGTCAAGTGCCTATACGAAAACTTTTCTATTTCCAGTTTTTGCTTTAGACTGCAAGTAAATTGCAATAATGCTCAATACATTTATTAATATCTCTATAAAATGCATGAAAAAGAAAGGCAAAGGAAATTTTTGTGTGAAAATAAATTTCAGGTTATGGAGTTAAAGATGTACACGAGTACTTCATACACGAAGTTGGATATTTTTATTATTTTACTGTTGTTAATTGACACGTGCTGGGGTGATCCCTTTCGTAAGTACAGGGAAAGGTATCGTTTTCTCGGCATATTGCACAAATTATGATGACGTCGTTTTTTTCTTTAAAGTTACTGTTAAAAAAGGAAGTTGGTACATTCACGGAAGGTTCTCTCTCATCACACAGTTTAGCAGAAAACCACGCTAACGCTTCATTTAGCCAAATTCCGGCGTGGGTAGCTGGCGGTTTGGAATGGAATGTATTTTAATCTAATAATCTCGGGCTGTGATTTCTTTTCACTGAAATTTATCCATTTTCCTGGTCGCTGAACTCCGGGTCTGTGCAACATAGAACTTGGACCAAAAATATATTTTTCGAATCTAAACAAGGATGTCAGTCATCAACTGGCGGATACCGGACTCTCTTTTTGGAAGATATAAATGGCAAAGTGTTTTGCCACATCTTCAAACGCAAAAATCTGAATCACAACAAGCAGTGCAGAATGGACACTAATGCTCATAAATTGAGGATAATGCTGATACATGGTGAAACAAGGTTCAAAATGATTCAAATGGCTCTAAGCACTATGGGACTCAACTGCTGAGGTCATAAATCCCCTAGAACTTAGAACTACTTAAACCTAACTAACCTAAGGACAACACACACATCCATGCCCGAGGCAGGATTCGAACCTGCGACCGTAGCAGTCGCGCGGTTCAAGACTGTAGCGCCAGAACCGCTCGGCAACCAGCGGCCGGCGGTGAAACAAGGCTCTGGTGGGAGGTTTGCGGGTTTAAATCACCTCGCGGTATGACCATGCGGTGCATTTGACCTGCGGTCGACGCGCGGTGGCGCTGGCAGCAGTCCACATACACAGAGGTGTGTTGGTGCATGTCAGAGTACGGTGCAGCGAGTAAGTGTGCAAATGTTTTCAGACGTGCTAATGGTGACTGTGTGTTGAAAATGGCTCAAAGGACACATATTGATGACGTTATGAGGGGTAGAATACTAGAGCGACTGGGGACTGATCGAACAAAGAGGATCGTAGCACGGAATCTCCGCGTGCCACAAAGTGTGATATCGTAATTATGATAACGATTCCAGAAGACAGGAAACGTGTCCAGGCGCTACAATACCGGGCGTCGACAGTGTACAACACCACAAGAAGACCGATACCTCACCATCAGTGCCCGCAGACGGCCAAAGTGTACTGCAGGTAGCTTTGCTCGGGACCTTACCGCAGCCACTGGAACAGTTGTCTCCAGACATACAGGCTACAGACTGGACAGACATGGTCTATTTGCCCGGATACCTGCAAGGCTCATTCCACTGACCACTGGTCACAGTAGAGCCCGTAAACCGTGGTGTCAAGAACACATTACGTGGTCATTGGTTATTTTCACGGAGGAGTTCAGGTGTAGTCTGAACAATGATTCTTGCCGGGTTTTCATCTGACGTGAACCAGGAACCAGATACCAACCCGTTAATGTCCTTGAAAGGGACCTGTATGGAGGTCGTGGTTTGATGGTGTGGGGTGGGATTATGATTGGTACACGTACACCTCTCCATGAATTTGACAGAGGAACTGTAACAGGTCAGGTGTATCGGGACGTCATTTTGCACCAGTATGTCCGCCTTTTCAGGGGTGCAGTGGGTCCCACCTTCCTCCTGATGGATGATAACGCACGGCCCCATCGAGCTGCCATTGTGGAGGCGTACCTTGAAACAGAAGATATCAGGCGAAGGGAGTGGCCTGCCTGTTCTCCAGATCTAAACCCCACCGAGCACGTCTGAGATGCTCTCCATCGGCGTATTGCTGCACGTCTTCAAACCCCTAGGACACTTCAGGAGCTCCGACAGGCACTGGTGGAAGAATGGAAGGCTATACCCCAGCAGCTGCTCGACCACCTGATCCAGAATATGCCAACGCATTGTGCGGCCTGTGTGCGTGTGCATGATGATCATATACCATTTTGATGTCGGGGTACATGCGCAGGAAACAGTGCCGTTTTGTTGCACATGTGTTTCGGGACGGTTTTCTCAACTTATCACCAATACCGGGGACGTACAGTTCCGTCTCGTGTGTGTTCCTAATGTGCCTATGCTATCAGCGCCAGTTTTATGTAGTGCCACGTTGTGTGGCACCAGATTGTGCAATTATCCTTAATTTATGACCATGGGAGTGAGTACCAATAACCACCAACATATCGTAGATATACAACGCGCGAAATACAGTAACCAGACAAAATTATTATTTTTCACAGGGCAGCTACAGCATCCAGTTTGCTTTCGACGTTTTAAAGATGTACTCACTGAAGATTTAAAAACGTTTTACGCCAACTAAAGATGGGTGGAAGCCCGAAACCCGTTCAGCTTAAATAAAAATACATAGAAAGCGAATACATGATCATATACCATTTTGATGTCGGGGTACATGCGCAGGAAACAGCGGCGTTTTGTAGCACGTGTGTTTCGGGACGGTTTTCTCAACTTATCACCAATGTATTTCTTAAAATTTAAAGTAATTTATTTTCTCTTTTTCTCCTCTTGATCAAAGTTGTTACCTGACAATAAAAATAGACACTGTAGGGTTGCAATAGCGGAGTGCTTTTGGGGTATGGGCGGGGCGGGGAGTGGTAGGGGGCACTGCATTATGGGTGTCAGTCATCTTCAGTAATCTCGTCTACAACTGTGAGTTTGCTTGTCCTCGCGAAGAGTCAGTAAACACAACACATTTGCTTTGCTGCACCTCGAGCTTCTACCCTAAAAAATTTATGTCCTTCTATTGTAAGGTTCCCAGATTTTGATGAAGTAATGACGACATTATTACATTTTGCCGTGTAATCATTCTCCTTTTCTGCTTCTCGGACCAAAAATGTTCCTTTACGCGCCTTTTGTCAAAATAACAATAAGTGCAATATACACTGCTGGAAAGAAATGTGTACAATCTTTTACAAGTTTTCAATTCTGTCAAGATCTTTCATTGAAACAGTGCATGTGGAGTATATGAAATCATCACATTTACGGATGAAAAGCACAAGCGGTTCTGTGGCACCAGTGCCGACCCATTCTAAAACATCCGTTAGTCTGTGGTGTAGCCTCCACGGTCGGCGCTGTAGGCACTCACTGTGTCGTGTATATGGTGTGTGTGTGTGTGTGTGTGTATGTGTATGTGTGTGTGTGTGTGTGTGTGTGTGTGTGTGTGTGTATTTGGAGCTTACGGTAGTTCGACGACGAGGTTCTCAGCGTCCTTACACACATTACAAGAATTGAATGTTGATAAAGTTACCAAAATTTTTTCAAACAGTGAGGAGAAAACCTACAAAATGCCACCCATGCAATCACTCCCATCTCACTCGGGTTGCCTCAAAATCACTCTATCTCACACACAGTATGAGGCTGGATAAAGGGGAAAAGGTGCAGCAGACCGCTGTGGCCGAGCGGTTCTAAGCGCTTCAGTCTGGAACCGCACTGCTGCTATGGTCGCAGGTTCGAATCCTGCCTCGGGCATGGATGTGTGTGATGTCCTTAGGTTAGTTAGATTTAAGTAGTTTTAAGTCTAGGGGACTGATGAGCTCAGACATAAAGTCCCATAGTGCTCAGAGCCATTTGAACCACTTGAAAAGGTGCTGTACATGGGATTAACACAGAAATAAAACGATAGAGGAGCTAAAAGTAAGGCACAGGGAAAGTGTCTGACGGACCACTTCTAAGTAGGCTGTTTAGGTTTTTATATTGGTAACGCCACGTAGCGCTCTGTATGAAAATCACTGGCTGTGCTGTGTGCAGTGGGCATTGTTGTAATATTCGCTATTGTAGTGTTGGGTTGTTGGCTGTTAACAGCGCGTAGCGTTGCGCAGTTGGAGGTGAACCGCCAGCAGTGGTGGATGTGGGGAGAGAGATGACAGAACTTTGAGAGCGGACGATCTGGACGTGTGTCCATCAGAGACAGTAAATTTGTAAGACTGGATGCCATGAACTGCTATATATATTATGACATTTGAACACTATTAAGGTAAATACATTGTTTGTTCTCTATCAAAATCTTTCATTTGCTAACTACACCTATCAGTAGATAGTGCCTTCAGTAGTCTGAATCTTTTATTTAGCTGGCAGTAGTGGCGCTCGCTGTATTGCAGTAGTTCGAGTAACGAAGATTTTTGTGAGGTAAGTGATTTCTGAAAGGTATAGGTTAATGTTAGTCAGGGGCATTCTTTTGTAGGGATTTTTGAAAGTCAGATTGCGTTGCGCCAAAAATATTGTGTGTCAGTTTAGAGTTGATCAGAATAGGTAAAGAGCGAAATGTCTGAGTACGTTCAGTTTTGCTCAGCTGTTTGAAAATCAAATAATGTAAGAGATTTATCAGCACAGTAATTCAATATTTTTTCTAAGGGGACTTTTCACACTTACAAAAAACATGGGTGAGCCAGTCACTCCGTTTATACTTCAAGAACATCTCCCGAAATAATTGAGAACAAGTTGAACAAATCGCAAAACCTTAAAACTCTCACCAAATTGAAAGTTACCTAAAATAGAGGGTAGACCCGTGGGCAAAACCGCCGCTGCCTGCTGGTCGAAAAACAAAACATAATATAATAATATGTACGACCCCAAGTACCATACATTGGGGGCGTCCTCTCGGCAGAGCAAGATACCAGGCGTCGTAGGACTGCGCCCATTGCGACGTAAGACTGTATATTCTATGAGGTTTCTGGATTGCAGCCGCATCTTGTTGACTTCTTGCCACAATATTTCGGCACGCGATTCCATTTACCAGCAGTCTCCTGTTCTCAGACATCACAAACTTCTATCATGCCATTCTTCTTTCGACAGACCTCTCCTTTTCATGGATTTGGCTACAGTTGCCTCCACGTTTCCCTTGTCCTCTTTCGGCTCCTCCTCGCTGGCGGAGACAAGTTGAGCAAACACTACGGCCACAGTTGTTCCTCCATCCGTCTGAAATGTCCATACCATCTTATCGCTCGAGCATCGATCCTGCCTTTGATAGCTTCCACCACACCCATATCCATTACTACTTATTCATTCCACAGTCGATCCAAGCGGGCCGCTCTCAGCATCCGTCGTAACCCGTCCTTTGCGACAGCCTCAATTTTTCATGTCTCTCGTTCTGTGTCCAACATCCTGAGTGATATGTCAGAATGGTTTCAACCACAGCACTAGTTTCTTTGTTCGTCTGGATACGTGCCGAGGGCAAAAGATAACATTTTACCATTTAATAGCCACCCTTGCTTGACGTATCTTGTGGGATATTTCCAAGCCATACTGTTCAGTCTTATAGATTAGTTGACCGAGACCCTTGAACACGTCCATTTTTCTTACCCAGCCAAAATCAACATCCAAATCGTGACCTTGTCCACCTCCAGCAACAAGATATCTTATATCACCCATATTGACATAATTTCTATTCCTCATCAGTAGCCATTAACTTTCTGATCTGATATATGGCACCATCCTTATCTAAAGCTATAAGTACTTGGTCATCAGCAAACCGAAATAAATGTACACTTTGATGCTGTACTGTCACATGCACACTTCTGCATTATTTATTGCAGTAACCAAGAACAATTTCTAAATATACCTTCAATAAGTTGGTGACATAGAACATCCTTGTCCTAATCCTTTACTTGTTTTGAAACTTTTGGACATCTTACAACCAAACTTCACAACAACCTCACCTTTCCGCCAAATCTGTTATTGCACCATCCACTCTTGTATTTCCCAATGCTGTCAGTAGTATCCTTAGCACAGAATCATAGGTCTTTCCTAAATGAAAAAGTACCAAACGGAAATCCTGGTTTTTTGCGATTATTTTCGGACACATCGGGCGTACACAAAAGATGTTACTAGCGCAGCTTTTTCCCAGGATTAAACCCTTAATGGTCCCGCGAAACAATAACATGCACAAACTTTTCTAATCTGATCTTTACTGTACTACTGAACAGCACACCCACCGAAGCCTTTATGCTTATTCCGGAGTAATAAGTCGGATCTTTCCTGCTCCCTTCCTTGTAAATGATGGTAATGTATATCTTCAATTCTTAGGATACCTCAACTCCTGGAACCGCAATATCAAAAGTCGAAAGTACACTACAGGTCATTAAAATTGCTACACCAAGAAGAAATGAAGATGATAATCGGGTATTCATTGGACAAATATATTATACTAGAACTGACATCTGATTACATTTTCACACAATTTGCGTGCATAGTTCCTGAGAAACCAGTATCCAGAACAACCACCTCTGGCCGTAATAACGGCCTTGATACGCCTGGGCATTAGCTTGGATGGCGTGTACAGTTCATCAAGAGTAGTGACTGGCGTATTGTGACGAGCCAGTTGCTCGCCCACCATTGACCAGACGTTTTCAATTGGTGAGATATCTGCAGAATTTGCTGGCACCCAGCAGTCGAACATTTTCTGTATCCAGAAAGGCCCGTACAGGACTTGCAACATGCGGTCGTGCATTATCCTGCTGAAATGTAGGGTTTCGCACGGATCGAATCAAGGGTAGACCAACGGGTCGTAACAGATCTGAAATGTAACATTCAAAGCGACGTTAATGCGAACAAGAGGTGACGTGTAACCAATGGCACCCCATACCATCAGTATGGCGATGACGAATACACGCCTCTGCGAGGTACTGCCAGAAATAAAGCTGTGAGGACGGGGCGTGAGTTGTGCTTGGATAGCTCAGATGGTAGAGCACTTGCCCACGAAAGGCAAAGGTCCCGAGTTCGAGTCTCGGTCCGGCACACAGTTTTAATCCGCCAGAAAGTTCCACACGCTTCCAATGTGCGTTCACCGCGATATCGGCAAAGACGGATGCGACCATCATGATGCTGTAAACACAACCTGGATTAATCCGAAAAATGACGTTTTGCCATTCGTACACCCAGGTTCGTAGTCGAGATAACCATCACAGGCGCTCCCGTCTGTGATGCAGCGTCAAGGGTAACCGCAGCCATGGTCTCCGAGCTGATAGTCCACGCTGCTGCAAACGTCGTCGAACTGTTTGTGCAGATCGTTGTTCTCTTGCAAACGTCCCTATCTGTTGACTCAGGGATCGAGACGTGGCTACACGATCCGTTACAGCCATGTGGATAAGATGCCTGTCATCTCGACTGCTAGTGATACGAGGCCGTTGGGATCCAGCACGGTGTTCCGTATTACCCTCTTGAACCCACCAATTCCATATTCTGCTATCAGTCATTGGATCTGGACCAACGCGAGCAGCAATGTCGCGATACGATAAACCGCAATCGCGGTAGGCTACAATCCGACCTTTATCAAAGTCGGAAACTTGATGGTACGCATTTCTCCTCCTTACACGAGGCATCACAATAACGTTTCATCAGGCCTCGCCGGTCAGCTGCTGTTTGTGTAATGGAAATCGGTTGGAAACTTTCCTCGTGTCAGCACGTTGTAGGCGTCGCCACCGGCGCCAACCTCGTGTGAATGCTCTGAAAAGCTAATCATTTGCATATCACAACATCTTCCTGGCGGTTAAATTTCACATCTGTAACACGTCATCTTCGTGGTGTAGCAATTTTAATGGCCAGTAGTGTAGTTACTAGCGCCGCTCCTAAATAAGATCCTCCGTGCGTTAATAATTCCATTACTGTGGCTCCAGTATGGCTGTCTTTCCATTTTCTGATTTCTGAAGGGCTTGATAAACTTCACTGTGAGCCACTTCTTGCACAGGATGAATCTAGATTCTGCTCTTCTAGAAATTCTTCCCTATTCTCGAGAAGAAGAATTTTAAAATGTATGTTCCTCTAAGAAATGGCAATCATTCTAGCTCCTAATTACAGCAGGAGCTCTCTCTTGAATTATAAAACACGAAGTTTCTATTGTCCTTTTGTATCCAACCAAATGTTCCTCCTCGCTACATTTCTCCTCCCACTACTCCTCTACATCTTGGAAAACCATCCTTTTTACTTCCCTCTTAATTATGTTGCAGCGATCTCTACATCTGTTTTTACAGCTTAACCATATATGGTAAGCAGTCTTCTTTTCTTCAGCCTTTCTCTAAAGGCCTGAGTCATTCGCTCAGTACCCCTCCCTCTCCTCTTTGCTTTCCAAGAGCCCCCTCACCGTCTCGCTCTAAACCTGATTTTAAATCCTTACGTAGTGATGTTACAGTTCCATCTTCATCGAATCTTTCTGTTCAACCCGCTCGTGGTATAAATCTAGCCCTAACTTTAGCGGTGGTTTCTCCACACTGAGTCTTTCTTCCTGTTCTCTCTACATCTTTCGACATTTGGGAGATTATGCCTCTTCCTAGAAGCATATGGTAATCGCTACACTCCCAAGTTTCCGACCATTTTGTACCATTAGTCAGATGTAAAACTTTATTCCGCCGATGACGAATTTTTTTACTCGATTTTCAGGCATCTCACTTTCGCTGAATGTGACAAAGATTATCTTCTGATCCCACAGTTTGTAAGAGTTCATCTTGGTGACTAAGAGAACCACTCTAGGTGCTTGCCACGGGTTGTCATACATAATACAGCTTCGCGGAGGTGGTTAAAGAGGTACTCTAGACAGTTTCCATAGAGTGCCACGCATAATGTAACTTCTCGTACAGTGAATATGGGCTGTGTTCATTATCGCTTCAGGTAACATTAACATACGAGGTATTGACGCAATGAATCAGGACACTGGTATTCAGTTGCACAATTGGTTTCCTCATATGTGCTCACACTAAGTTGTAAGAGGTTTAGGAATGTAGCAGATGTTTGCGACTGCGGTTAGCTCCAGATCAACGTGAGACTTCGTAGATATCGAGGAAGGAACGTTGGTGGAAAATGAATTTGTGGCTGCAATGTTGAAGGATTTGTGGAAAATCATCTGTCGTTGCCTTTCTAAAACGCAGACCTCACACAGTAAGGCAAGCACCACATTACAGCCAGTTCAATTAATGAGGTTATGAATATAGGAAATCCTTGTTATCATGAAAACTGACGCTATGTTCCACTCGTGGATAAGTTCTTAGTAAGGCAGACGTGTGTTCTGTACTGCCTCATAGTTGATTTTGATGTTGAAGATGCTGAATGTGCTATGTGGATACGTTGAAGCACAACGTGATAACTTTTTGTGTTGAAGACGATTTCAACGGTCATTTAAAAATGACGAACTGTAGTTTCTCACTAAACTTTATCACTCTCTGTTAAGATGAGAAAATATGTCTATATGACAAACACCATTCCTGATAGCTTCTGTTCGCGAACTCAGTAATGAATGAATTACGATCCCAGCGTCTATCGTGTCATCAGTAATCAGTGTTGAGGTGATTAGAGATTTGTATAGATATTATGGAAGAATACTGCCGTGGCCTCGATAAATTATTTTACCAGCATTGGCCTAAAGTTAACTACGGTAGCCACGTTAAAACTAATTTGGGCTGACCTGATGAAGTCTCTTGCACTGCTCCTACTTAAACGGATTTCAGTGTTTTTACAATTTCATCTCGTCTCTGTAGTTCGCAATTTATAGAAAATGCTACATTTAATATAATCAGCTTATTTGTTTAAATGATCGGTTCTGTTTTACACTCTACCCTACACAGACAGTGTATCGTAATGCAATGAGGTATGCAGGATACGTAGAGCATTCATCCAGAGAGTGTAATGCCTTTGATAAAGTATAATAGCAGCTGCGTAGGACATGATCTATTCCTGACGAAAGACTGTGGCAAATTGTGCTATTTGGGTCAGTCCACCATTATTTAACAGATGTATGTTATCAGGGTATTTAATTTTTAGTGAGATCTCACATGCCTTTGAGCAGATTGACTTAAAGATGGAATACCGGTTTCATGCAGCTCTCAAAGTTACTCAATCCCATGGAAGCCTCTTCATCTCCAAGTAGCTACTCGACCCACATCCTCCTGAATCTGCTTGCTGTATTCATCTTTTGATCTTTCTCTACCATTTTTAACCCACACGTACTACCTCCAGTAATAAATTGATCCCATGTTGTGTCCTATCAACCCATGCCTTCTTTTAGTCAAGTTGTGCCACAAATTTCGTGTCTTCCCAATTCCATTCAGTACCTCCTCATTAATTACTTGATCTACCCATCTAATTTTCAGCATTGTTCTGTAACACGACACTTCAAAAGCTTCTATTCTGTTGTGGTGTAAAGTGCTTGTCGTTCACGTTTCATTTCCTTACGTGGCCATGCTCCAGACACGTATCTTCAGAAAAAAAGTTACAAACACTAATGTCTATATCAGATGTCAGCAAATTTCTATTCTTCAATAACCCTCTTCTTGTCATTGCCAATCTAGATTTTATATCCTCTTTACCTCGGCAACCATCAGCTATTTTGCTGCCCAAACAGGAAAATTCCTCTACTATTTTAAGTACGTCTTTTCCTAATGTAACTCCTTCAACATACTCTTGAAGTCTGGGGGTATTTCGCCTATCTTATACATCTGGCGCACCAGATGGTAGAGTATTGTCATGGCTGGCTCTCCCAAGGCTGTCAGTATCCCTGGGGGAATTTCGTCTATTTCCCGGAATTTATTTCGATTTAAGTCTTCCTGCACTGTCAAATTCTTCTCCGAGTATTATAATTATCTGCCATCTCATCCTCATTTCTGTCCTGCTCTACTTCTATAACGTTTCCTTCAAGTTCATCTCCCTTGTACAGAACCTCTAATTACTCCTCCAATCTTTCAGCTTTCCCTTCCTTCCTTGGTACTGGTTTTCCATCTGAGCTCTTGATATTCACACAACTGTTCCTCTTTTCTCCAAAGGCCTCTTTAATCCTGTAGGTTATATCTGTTTTTGCCCTAGTGAAATATGCTTCTAAAGTCTGACATTCGTCCTCTAGCCATTCCTGCTTAGCCATTTTGCAGTTCTTGTCAACCTAATTTTTAGACGTTTGCATTCCCTTCCGCCTGCTTCACTTGCGACATTTTTATATTTTCCCCTTGAGAGTAGATTGTGATGTCGAAAAATATTACGCTGCTGCTGGATCAAACGAAGCTGTGACAGTTTCGTCAACAAATAATTATTTAATAGCAGTAGCCCATCCAGACGGTTTAGCAAAGCAGAAACAGGCAGCGGCCTTCATATTTTTGGGACACGGCACATACGTCGCTCGCTTCATCAGACTTTGGACCAACTGAGTTGAATCACTACGAAAGAGATTTTGGAGGCGTAATGTTGTGATTCGATTATTACCGCTATTGTTCTATGTATAGTGGCTACAATTCTCTTCTTGACTGTCTTTTCAAGCTCTTAATATGCAGATATGAAATATCGGCCTTCGGTTACGAATCGTGGTATTTAATGAAAAGCACTGCGCTTGTGGGCTCATGAAGATCTAACTTCAAGTGCTTAAAATATTATTTCGTTCTCTTTCGTATATGGCAATTGATGCTGGCTAGCTTCTGTCACGAGTTATACAGACATGAATAAATGATAATTACTTTGAGAAAAGGAAGATTTTGATGCACTACACTGGTTTTTCTTTCAGATATTGACAGCTTGAACATTTGTGCATCTTAGTGATTTTCATTAATGTGTTAAACACGTTACAGGTTGTTAGCAACTAAAAGGTATTGTAAAGGATAGCGTAAGGCGGCGATGTTTTAATTGGAGCAGTCATCGGGATATAGCTCAAGTCGAACTTTCACGTGTGTCATCGACTTATACAGATTTTAGAACACTTGGCTACTGCAGCACACAGTTGGAAAGAAAATTTTTTTCTGTGTACTGGCCTTCTTCCTGACTAATGAAGGGAAATGCGAGCGTGTAACAAGGACGATCTTGAATCTGAATCTCCCAACGGAAACGAAATGGTAATCATTTTAGCAGGAGACGCAACTAATCCTGACGTATACACAAACAGACTAATACCTCGTTAAGGTAAAAACCGATGTTCATTGCAAAATAATTCACATGTAAATATTCGTTGTTACAAAATTTTGTGAACAGAATTCTAGGAAGTACGATGAATTCATCACTTGATATTCATAAATACATAAATACATGTAAAACGAAGTGAGAGAATTGCCCTAGTCCATAAAATACCAGAGCAGAATGACAGCCTCGGAGTAACTGAATGTATTTTCGGTAACCATTCCAAACCTACTTTCTAAAATGTGTTCTCTATTCCTGGATGGAAGATACTCTTAGAATAAGTGGATTTAGTGTAAGAAACAACCCCTAATGAATACAAAAGTTTTCTATTGTTGTAGAAATGATACATCGTTCCAGATATGGGAGAAATATTAGGGGCAAGGAAGTGGTTACGTGACTCCGGCCTCTTGTGAAGAAACCACCAGTAGGAAAGACAATAAAATTTTTATTATATATCTTCCGTTTCCTTGCCATACTCCAGTTTATGGATTCCGTGACGAGTTTTACAATCCAGCCGAGGGTACAAGAGGAACAAATTGCTTCTCACTTACGCATGTCGAATGATAAAATGAGCACGTGGAATGAACATTAATTTAATACGCATAAACTGATGGTATGCCCCAACGCTGATCAAATATGCACCAGTGATTAACAATAAATCGTAGCCGACTAATTGCATTACCTTCAACTGAGGCTACATGGCCCATCCAACTGATACTCCCAAACACAAGAGCGGGCTGAAAAGTAATGCCTTCGAATTTTTCCGTGAAAGGAATGTCATTACCATTCCACATCTTCATTCTTCTTCGTCGCATGCATGTGTTATTCGGAAAGTAAGGAACGATCGGTCGCGAAATGGAAAATACAGTGAAAATCTGATGAAGCTTTGCACAGATGCGTTCGGCACTGTATCTAGTACGCCCGTCGATCTCATCATGTAGCCCCTTCCAGTTCTGAGCTCACAGTGAGAACGTAAAGACGGCTAGAAATTAGCGTCTCCCACCAAGTATGATGGCCTGGCGAAAGATACCGTCTCAAGCTATGCAATCTACTGTCATGCAGTTTGTTCTACACGACAATTTTTTGGTGTGCTGGCCTGTGTGTGGATGGTTTATAAGGCGGTTTTCCATCTGCCTTGGCGAATGCGGGCTCGTTCCCTTTATTCCGCCTCAGTTACAATATGTTGGCGGTTGCTGAACACACTTTCTGCACATACGCGCACACCGTAATTACTCCACCACAGAAACATTGGAGTTACTCTCGTCTGGTGTGAGACTTTCCCGGGGTGGTCCACAGCACAATAACCCTGGGTTCGGCGTGTGTCGGCGATGGGTTGAATGGACTGCTGTAGCCTGTTGCGGGGTTGTGACCGTAGCAGGGACGAAGACTATCCATAGTTTCTAGGTCCCCAGTTCCTAACAGTACAGTACATATTTTCTGCCACTGGAGGGCTCAGAATTGTAGAGTGTAACATGGCCGTGTCTAACATAGCAAGTTAGAAGGGTGAGAAACAACAGGCTGTAGTCGAGTTTCCAATTGGAAGAGTTTGTCCACACATGGTACATCCTCACCCTCCCCATCACAGTACTAGACTATGCACGAGTGCTCTGATATCTGCAACAATCTGATGCCTTGGGTTCATTGTCATTGATCATCCCCTATATGGTCCTCACTTCATCCCATCTGATTTTCATCTGTTTCCAAAACTGAAAAAACACCTTCGCAGATTTCACTTTGATAGCGATGAACTGGTGCATGCCAGGGTGGAGTTGTTGCTCTGTCAACAATGTCGAACTTTCTACTTTGACGATTTCAGCAAACATATGTCTGATTGTGAGAAATATGTTTGTTGCCAGGGTGACTATGCTGAGAAATAAATATGCAGACATAACGAATAAAGATGTAGAATGTTAATAACATTTGTTTCATTTAAAAAAACAATAAGAGTTATCACAAGAAAAATTCAGAGGCACTACATTTCAGCATGGCATTGCATTTATATAAAATGACTGACCAGATACAATTAATTAATCCTGCAGTTAAGGGAATACAATGTAATTACATTCTGTAAACTGCAAATCTTCGTATTTCCTACATTAATAGTGTAGCAGCACCACACTTTTAAGATAGGAAAGATAAATTTGGTGCAATATTTCTTAGTGCACAAGTTACATCCAGGCATGGGCCGGTTGACAGTAAGTTACACTGACCAGTGGTTGCGAACTAGACTGAAGGCCACAGGGCCGTCAAACCATTGAAAAGTGTAAACACAGCAGTTTGCATAGCGCAAGCTACAGGCAGAAGGGGCCCACTGGTGCAACCTAGATGTGGTGAGTACATGAATTGGAGTGGTGTGTTAGCAAAATAGGTTTGCACAGCTGATTATAAATAGGTGCCGTTTGCTAATAAGAGTCATTCAAGTGTGGCAGCTCTCCTGGATGGAGGGGCATGTCACACTGCCAACTACACGCAGGAGCAGATGGGACACCAGAATTCCAGTCCATGGTAGGTCGCTAGTTCGACCCTCTGAGGCTGACACGGGGCCGGTAGCCAGCCAGTGGTGGGCCACTCCACGACTTGCTACTGTGGGCAGTTGTCCTGGCTTCCAACACACACCGGAGGCACCCTGAGGCAAGAGCTGCAGATTCGGTTGCCAGGTCGTGGGCGCTTGTGGTCGCCGCAATCTCAGCTACGCCAGCAAGGAAGGAAGCAGTGGGCCAGTCGGTGGCTCCCAGTGGAGCAGGGCTGAGTCAACAGGGAAGAAGACTGCTCAGCTGGCTGCTGGCGCAACCCTGACCACTGGGCCCTACAAGGCTGACACACAGCAGCACCTTGCACTGGGTTGCTGGGGCGGTGGCCTCAGCATTGCGGGACCCTGTGATGCAGACCGAGGTGAACGGGGCGCCATAATGGAAGAAAATAAATCATTTGGAAAGATCAGACGAGTCTTAATACGGTGCCTTCTACCTCTTCCCGCTACATTTGGTCATCCTGATACATTCGGTGGTGGAAGTCACCACTACAATAGTTAGATTCCATTCTTTGCACTAGGAAAGTGCTTCTCTGGGATCTACCTTGATATAATTGCCTTTAGTTCCAGAGTAGAATATTACTAGCCATATGAAGAGAGAAAATGAAGTCAAACAATTGTACATTATTATAGGATAGTTGAGATTTTCGCTCTGGTGCCTTAGGGATGTAGAAAGATGTATAGCACATCGAGTTTGGTGGGAGGTGGGAAGGGGGGGGGGGGGGGAGGGGCGCATAGACTTAGGCTATGGAATATTATTAGTACTTTGGAAGGCGAATGGCAGCTTGTACACAGCTGTGATAAAGATCCAGCAATGGACTTGTTAAAGACCTGCGTTACACTGATCATCATAGTCTGGAAAGGAAAACACCTGACTGCACTACATATTTTTCTTTCCCTGATAGCTAGGAGTGGCGGGGGATGGGTGGGTTACGTTATTCACTGACGATACCAGATATCTTCTGACGCAACGTGATGGTCATATTCGTGTATGGGGAACCATGGTGAGCAGTACCTCCTAAATATTGTCCAGGAAATCGTTAGATTTCCAAGGTTCTGCGTTGTTGTGGGCAGGCTTCAGTGTTGTTAACCATGCGGATTGTTGCACGTGGTCGTCTTCCCACCACACAGTACAATGAACAGATCCTGTTGGCCTATGTGGTAGCTGTAGCATACGGTCGTGGCCCTGAATTCCTTCCAATGCCAGAGCCTATGAGGTGGGTGTCAGCAGAGATGTAATGGAATGGCTGCTGGTGAGTTCCGACATAAGCCCCACTGTACATATGTATGACATCCTAGACAGACGTAGTCGTGGTCATCCTGTTCCCCCACAGACTGTCAAAGAATTCTTATAGGCTCTCATTGAAGACTGGGAACAGATACCACCCTTGTAAGCTTACACCGTGCTCGCTACTTAGGTTTCAGGCGGTGATAAACACTAATTGAGGGGCCAGACGGCATTGAAGCTCTGAAAGTCCAGCAAAAAGCACTCACAATGGCGGCATGAATGATTGTTTCCATTTTGTGTTCGACACTTGTCGGATATGTCGGTTCTTTTTCTGTAAGGGATCGAGGTTGTGATAATGGTTTGTTGTGTACATAATTTGTGAAAAATAAAGGTATTATTTCTTAACATACCCAATTCTCAGCTACTGCTCAGTGGAGAATGGTAGCTGACGAAAGCCATGACTCCCCAATTATTCGGAACGGTATAGAAATACGTTGTCTTTGAATGTTACTTGGTAAGTTGAAAGGAATGCATTGTGGTAACGTTCACCCTCCATTACGTATATGTTCTAGTCAAGTTCACTCACTAGTCTATATGCGATGCTGACCACTGGGTTCATACTGATAACCTTGTGAATGGTCATTTCAAATGGTTCAAATGGCTCTGAGCACTATGGGACTTAACAGCTATGATCATGTCCCTTAGAACTTAGAACTACTTAAACCTAACTAATCTAAGGACATCACACAACACCAAGGCATCACGAGACAGAGAAAATCCCTGACCCCGCCGGGAATCGAACCCGGGAACCCGGGCGTGGGAAGTGAGAACGCTACCGCACGACCACGAGCTGCGGACGAATGGTCATTTCTCTGTAGTGAGTAAGCCGTAGTATCTACGAAAGCCAAGTATCGGGAGATTTTCAGATCAGCCAGTCAGCAACGCACGACCCTTTTTACGATAGAGTTAGCGGGAACGACGAACCGCGAGCTTGCATTCTGCTTCGTGTACGAGTCTGGTGTGGAAGTCCGTTCGCATCGTTTGGTCAAGTTAAGTTACAGTAAGGTGCTGGGTCCTCATAATTATTCCGATCGATTCCGATTCGAATCAGACTGTAGTTTTTCCTAACGTCATCCTGAGATTTTTCTAATGAGTTAATCTGCTCGCTCAGGCATTGCTTCAACGTGCGTGATTTCTCAGTTCTCTTCATGCGAGAATTTCGTGGCCTATCTACAGTGACGAGTAATTTCACTTAAGGAAAGTAATGCAGCTTGAAAACACAGCCCACTTGCTCACTTTATGGGAATATTAGAGGAATTTAGTATCGCACTTTGCGAGTTATGTCATGCAGAAATCCAATCGTTATCACAGTTCCATATCAACTTTCATTTCTTGGAGGTTGTTAGGAATTCCTTTGGGAAAAGAAATGTACAATCACTTCTTAAGTAACCGTGGTCGAAACCTTAATAGGAACCACCGTTTTCAAATTTAGTAGCTTGACTGCCATGAGCAGAAACGGCCCCCATGTTGTATCGTTATTCCGAAGTTCATTCTCACGATGACGAACATCACGTTGAAATCAGAACAACTGACTTATCCATTGCACTCCGAGGATTGGACAAGACAAGAACTTCGTTTTCACATTATTGTTTTCCAGCTAATTAGGTATGTTTTAAGTCGCAGATCGCTGTGGCTGGTGCTTATGTTTCTATGACTATGTCGCACTCGCACTTTTTCATTTATACATTTGACTTACTTTGAGGTATTTTTCAGGACTTTGTATGAGGACAGTTTTCAAAGACTTTATAATACTTTATTTATTTAGACAGGTGCGTGTTGTACTATCAAAAATTTTCTCTATGACTCCATATTGCAGAAACCCACTATCCCATTTCTGTTGCGTTTTCATGAGTAACTTGATGTCCTGTCAACTAACTTCCAGTTCAGATTAGTGTTGTCCAATGATCACTACTAGTTTGTGGCTGAATTTGAGAGCAAATTCGTTACACAAATACATGCATAAAAACCGGAGTTCATTTTATGAATAAGTACTTGTTATGAAGCGTGTAAAAGTAATGTGCTTCCCCTGAACATTAAACATTTGGAGAAACGTGTGAACAACGGACAGTAGAGAATGAGGCATACGACGGTGGTTCGGCAAGTGCTAATGTTTCTCCGAAATAAATTATTGATTGTTCAACACAGCTTTCTATTAATAATACACAGTTCTTCCAAAGTCCTTCATCAGTCTTTTAACCGCTCCAAAAATACCGTTCATCAAATCCTACGAGAATGTCACTGTTTTGACGATAATCTTTTCACCTAAGCAGAATATTTTACCTGCAAGTCTTTTCTTCATATTAGAGAACAAGAAAAATTCGCAGCGATCGAGATGGTGCGGGTACAAGAACGAGTGGGATGTATTGATAGATGTGATACCTCTCCATATGAATGTGCTGGCGCGTTGTCATGGTGATAGAGCACATTCTACTCCACCAGAATGGGCAACGTTCCCTTAAAGACCTTGTCGAAATGGTTGAGTATCTCACAGCAGTATTGTACACCGACTACAGTTCAGGGAAGTGCAGTTGTTACTGCAATTCCAATATAATTATTTAATTACGTTACCCTATTAGTAGGTTGTATGAGAACTGCCTATCAGTGTTTATAACCCTGCGAATGTCATATCTACTTTTTATTTGCGCAATGGCTTTATTTTATAGGCTGTAATCTATCTGAAAGAGTAATTATTAATGAAAGAATCTGTGTTATGCAATATCTCTTCTTGAGCACTAAATCCAACAGCCTTTGCGTCGAAATAAGTCTTCAGCTGTCTTCTACCACTGGATATCGGGAAATTTGTGGTAAGGTCTTATGGGACCAAACTGCTGAGGTCATCGGTCCCTAAGCCTACACGCTACATAATATAACTTAAACTAACTTACGCTATGTACAACATACACACCCATGCCAGAGGGAGGACTCGAACCTCCGACGTGGGGAGCCGCACAGACCATGACAAGGCGCCCCAAGACCACGCGGTTACCTCTTGCGGGTTCTACAATTGAAGTGATGGTTTCCAGAGCTTGTGAATAATATGCTCTGTTTCACCAGGATCATGGGGACGAACTCTTATTGATGGTATCGTTCCTTTCATAAACACGTATGTCTAAATTATCTTTGCAGTAATTTTTCTGGGAAGATGATCGAATTATAGAAAAAGGCGACAATAGCCTCTTTTTTCAGTTGTGAATAATTATTTTTCACCTTGCTTCTTGACATCAACTGTTAACGTACAACCTTGATCAGTCATGTTAGACACTTGAAATAACTTCTGTATTTGTTTCATTATTCTGCTTGTGGAATTACGTCTTCCTTGGACCTCCCACATCGTATCCTTAATGAGTGTCAGTTAGACCGTCAGTGCATCTCGAGATCCTGCTGCTAATAAGGCGTTTGTTATATGCTTTTACGAGCTTCAAACAGGAGCGCCTTATTTTCAGATATCTGTGTAGTTACTAGATTATTTTTTGTAATTCCTTGCGTGTTTGTGTGCTTACTTAGCACAAAGTTTTATTTTAATAACAGTGTAGCGTACAGTACCGCCGCTTGTATCGACCCCTGTATCGTACAGGCTTTTGTTTTTTTGGTTAATGTAGCTCAGTGTCGGATAGACCGTCAGTGAGAGAGCACCGCGAGTTCTGCTGCTAATAAGCCATGTGCACTGTTCGGTAGTTACATATTTTTCCGAATTTCAAACAGGAGCGACTTCAGTAATGGATAGGAACTGTGATTGCTGTGTACAGGCGCGAGCTGAGTTGGTGACCCGTCGCTCACAGCTCCATGTGGTTTTGGCTACCATCACCCAGCTTGAGGCTGCTGTCAAAGGTCATCACTGTGGGGCGTCGGACGCGGTAGATGCGAGAGACGTCGAGCACGTCCTACTTGTCCCCCGATCAGTCCACTGATGTCGCCACCCCATGTACTGCCTGAACTGAGGTTGGCCCCTCACTCGTGGTGGGAGATTCCAGTCTGGCATGGAGCGAAAGTCTTTCCGAGGGGTCGATCGTAGGGACTCCCTGGATCGTTTGACGAACAGGTTTCAGGCGTTATCTGTGGCTGACGAAGTCTTTAAGCCCGATGCAGTCGTCCACCCTGTTCCAGAGGAAATTTCTCGGTCCGCAAGGTCTGGGCATTCACAGAGAGTGGGTTTGGTGGTAGCTGGGAGCTCCATCATTAGGCGCGTAATGGGGCCCCTTAGGGACATGGCTGCTAAGAAGGGGAAGGAAGCCTGTGCCCTCCGTGTGTGTACCGGAAGGAGTCATTCCGGATGTGGAAAGGGGCTTACCGATGCCATGAAGAGTACAGAGTGCAGCCAACTGCAGGTGATAGCTTACGTCGGTACCAAGGGCGTATGTCGCTATGGATCGGAGGAGATTCTCTGTTTTCTGGTGGTTAGCGAGAATGGTAAGGACTGCCAGTTTTGCTTGCGAGATTAAGGTGGAGCTCACCATCTGCAGCATCGTCGATAGAACCGACTGCGACCCTTTGGTACAGAGCTGAGTGAAGGCTTTGAATCAGATTCTCAGGAGGTTCTGTGACCTTGTAGGCTACAGATACCTTGTCTTGCACCATAGGGAGGTGGGTTTCCGGATTCCGATTAATAGGTCAGGGGTCCACTACACACACAAAGCGGCTACACGGGTAACACAGGCTGTGTGGAAAAGACTGGGCGGCTGTTTAGATCAGGAGGGCACGGGAAACCAAAGAAAGGACGTCCGTCTAAAAGGGGACAGGTAAAACACAGTAAGGTAGGTGTAGAAACGATCGGTATTGCAGTTGTAAATTGAAGAAGCTGTGTTGGGAAAGAACCAGAGCTCCAAGCCCTAATAGAAAGCACTGAAGCCCAAATAGTTATAGGTACGGAAAACTGGATAAAGCCGCAAATAAGTTCAGCCGAAATTTTTTCAAACTACCTAACAGTGTTCAGAAAAGAAAAATTAAATACAGTTATTGACTGAGTATTTATTGCTGTCAGAAGTAATTCACCTTGTAGTGAAATTGAAGTTGACAGTTCCTGCAAAATAATATGGGTAGGGATTATACTTGACAATGGGACTAAACTATTAATTGGGTCGTTTTACCTGGTGCATGCCAGGGTGGAGTTGTGGCTCCGTCAACAATGTCGAACTTTATACTTTGACGATTTCAGCAAACATATGTCTGATTGTGAGAAATATGTTTGTTGCCAGGGTGACTATGCTGAGAAATAAATATGCAGACATAACGAATAAAGATGTAGAATGTTAATAACATTTGTTTCATTTAAAAAAACAATAAGAGTTATCACAAGAAAAATTCAGAGGCACTACATTTCAGCATGGCATTGCATTTATATAAAATGACTGACCAGATACAATTAATTAATCCTGCAGTTAAGGGAATACAATGTAATTACATTCTGTAAACTGCAAATCTTCGTATTTCCTACATTAATAGTGTAGCAGCACCACACTTTTAAGATAGGAAAGATAAATTTGGTGCAATATTTCTTAGTGCACAAGTTACATCCAGGCATGGGCCGGTTGACAGTAAGTTACACTGACCAGTGGTTGCGAACTAGACTGAAGGCCACAGGGCCGTCAAACCATTGAAAAGTGTAAACACAGCAGTTTGCATAGCGCAAGCTACAGGCAGAAGGGGCCCACTGGTGCAACCTAGATGTGGTGAGTACATGAATTGGAGTGGTGTGTTAGCAAAATAGGTTTGCACAGCTGATTATAAATAGGTGCCGTTTGCTAATAAGAGTCATTCAAGTGTGGCAGCTCTCCTGGATGGAGGGGCATGTCACACTGCCAACTACACGCAGGAGCAGATGGGACACCAGAATTCCAGTCCATGGTAGGTCGCTAGTTCGACCCTCTGAGGCTGACACGGGGCCGGTAGCCAGCCAGTGGTGGGCCACTCCACGACTTGCTACTGTGGGCAGTTGTCCTGGCTTCCAACACACACCGGAGGCACCCTGAGGCAAGAGCTGCAGATTCGGTTGCCAGGTCGTGGGCGCTTGTGGTCGCCGCAATCTCAGCTATGCCAGCAAGGAAGGAAGCAGTGGGCCAGTCGGTGGCTCCCAGTGGAGCAGGGCTGAGTCAACAGGGAAGGAGACTGCTCAGCTGGCTGCTGGCGCAACCCTGACCACTGGGCCCTACAAGGCTGACACACAGCAGCACCTTGCACTGGGTTGCTGGGGCGGTAGCCTCAGCATTGCGGGACCCTGTGATGCAGACCGAGGTGAACGGGGCGCCATAGTGGAAGAAAATAAATCATTTGGAAAGATCAGACGAGTCTTAATACGGTGCCTTCTACCTCTTCCCGCTACATTTGGTCATCCTGATACATTCGGTGGTGGAAGTCACCACTACAATAGTTAGATTCCATTCTTTGCACTAGGAAAGTGCTTCTTTGGGATCTACCTTGATATAATTGCCTTTAGTTCCAGAGTAGAAAATTACTAGCCATATGAAGAGAGAAAATGAAGTCAAACAATTGTACATTATTATAGGATAGTTGAGATTTTCGCTCTGGTGCCTTAGGGATGTAGAAAGATGTATAGCACATCGAGTTTGGTGGGAGGTGGGAAGGGGGGGGGGAGGGGCGCATAGACTTAGGCTATGGAATATTATTAGTACTTTGGAAGGCGAATGGCAGCTTGTACACAGCTGTGATAAAGATCCAGCAATGGACTTGTTAAAGACCTGCGTTACACTGATCATCATAGTCTGGAAAGGAAAACACCTGACTGCACTACATATTTTTCTTTCCCTGATAGCTAGGAGTGGCGGGGGATGGGTGGGTTACGTTATTCACTGACGATACCAGATATCTTCTGACGCAACGTGATGGTCATATTCGTGTATGGGGAACCATGGTGAGCAGTACCTCCTAAATATTGTCCAGGAAATCGTTAGATTTCCAAGGTTCTGCGTTGTTGTGGGCAGGCTTCAGTGTTGTTAACCATGCGGATTGTTGCACGTGGTCGTCTTCCCACCACACAGTACAATGAACAGATCCTGTTGGCCTATGTGGTAGCTGTAGCATACGGTCGTGGCCCTGAATTCCTTCCAATGCCAGAGCCTATGAGGTGGGTGTCAGCAGAGATGTAATGGAATGGCTGCTGGTGAGTTCCGACATAAGCCCCACTGTACATATGTATGACATCCTAGACAGACGTAGTCGTGGTCATCCTGTTCCCCCACAGACTGTCAAAGAATTCTTATAGGCTCTCATTGAAGACTGGGAACAGATACCACCCTTGTAAGCTTACACCGTGCTCGCTACTTAGGTTTCAGGCGGTGATAAACACTAATTGAGGGGCCAGACGGCATTGAAGCTCTGAAAGTCCAGCAAAAAGCACTCACAATGGCGGCATGAATGATTGTTTCCATTTTGTGTTCGACACTTGTCGGATATGTCGGTTCTTTTTCTGTAAGGGATCGAGGTTGTGATAATGGTTTGTTGTGTACATAATTTGTGAAAAATAAAGGTATTATTTCTTAACATACCCAATTCTCAGCTACTGCTCAGTGGAGAATGGTAGCTGACGAAAGCCATGACTCCCCAATTATTCGGAACGGTATAGAAATACGTTGTCTTTGAATGTTACTTGGTAAGTTGAAAGGAATGCATTGTGGTAACGTTCACCCTCCATTACGTATATGTTCTAGTCAAGTTCACTCACTAGTCTATATGCGATGCTGACCACTGGGTTCATACTGATAACCTTGTGAATGGTCATTTCAAATGGTTCAAATGGCTCTGAGCACTATGGGACTTAACAGCTATGATCACGTCCCTTAGAACTTAGAACTACTTAAACCTAACTAACCTAAGGACATCACACAACACCAAGGCATCACGAGACAGAGAAAATCCCTGACCCCGCCGGGAATCGAACCCGGGAACCCGGGCGTGGGAAGTGAGAACGCTACCGCACGACCACGAGCTGCGGACGAATGGTCATTTCTCTGTAGTGAGTAAGCCGTAGTATCTACGAAAGCCAAGTATCGGGAGATTTTCAGATCAGCCAGTCAGCAACGCACGACCCTTTTTACGATAGAGTTAGCGGGAACGACGAACCGCGAGCTTGCATTCTGCTTCGTGTACGAGTCTGGTGTGGAAGTCCGTTCGCATCGTTTGGTCAAGTTAAGTTACAGTAAGGTGCTGGGTCCTCATAATTATTCCGATCGATTCCGATTCGAATCAGTTTGTAGTTTTTCCTAACGTCGTCCTGAGTTTTTTCTAATGAGTTAATCTGCTCGCTCAGGCATTGCTTCAACGTGCGTGATTTCTCAGTTCTCTTCATGCGAGAATTTCGTGGCCTATCTACAGTGACGAGTAATTTCACTTAAGGAAAGTAATGCAGCTTGAAAACACAGCCCACTTGCTCACTTTATGGGAATATTAGAGGAATTTAGTATCGCACTTTTCGAGTTATGTCATGCAGAAATCCAATCGTTATCACAGTTCCATATCAACTTTCATTTCTTGGAGGTTGTTAGGAATTCCTTTGGGAAAAGAAATGTACAATCACTTCTTAAGTAACCGTGGTCGAAACCTTAATAGGAACCACCGTTTTCAAATTTAGTAGCTTGACTGCCATGAGCAGAAACGGCCCCCATGTTGTATCGTTATTCCGAAGTTCATTCTCACGATGACGAACATCACGTTGAAATCAGAACAACTGACTTATCCATTGCACTCCGAGGATTGGACAAGACAAGAACTTCGTTTTCACATTATTGTTTTCCAGCTAATTAGGTATGTTTTAAGTCGCAGATCGCTGTGGCTGGTGCTTATGTTTCTATGACTATGTCGCACTCGCACTTTTTCATTTATACATTTGACTTACTTTGAGGTATTTTTCAGGACTTTGTATGAGGACAGTTTTCAAAGACTTTATAATACTTTATTTATTTAGACAGGTGCGTGTTGTACTATCAAAAATTTTCTCTATGACTCCATATTGCAGAAACCCACTATCCCATTTCTGTTGCGTTTTCATGAGTAACTTGATGTCCTGTCAACTAACTTCCAGTTCAGATTAGTGTTGTCCAATGATCACTACTAGTTTGTGGCTGAATTTGAGAGCAAATTCGTTACACAAATACATGCATAAAAACCGGAGTTCATTTTATGAATAAGTACTTGTTATGAAGCGTGTAAAAGTAATGTGCTTCCCCTGAACATTAAACATTTGGAGAAACGTGTGAACAACGGACAGTAGAGAATGAGGCATACGACGGTGGTTCGGCAAGTGCTAATGTTTCTCCGAAATAAATTATTGATTGTTCAACACAGCTTTCTATTAATAATACACAGTTCTTCCAAAGTCCTTCATCAGTCTTTTAACCGCTCCAAAAATACCGTTCATCAAATCCTACGAGAATGTCACTGTTTTGACGATAATCTTTTCACCTAAGCAGAATATTTTACCTGCAAGTCTTTTCTTCATATTAGAGAACAAGAAAAATTCGCAGCGATCGAGATGGTGCGGGTACAAGAACGAGTGGGATGTATTGATAGATGTGATACCTCTCCATATGAATGTGCTGGCGCGTTGTCATGGTGATAGAGCACATTCTAATCCACCAGAATGGTCAACGTTCCCTTAAAGACCTTGTCGAAATGGTTGAGTATCTCACAGCAGTATTGTACACCGACTACAGTTCAGGGAAGTGCAGTTGTTACTGCAATTCCAATATAATTATTTAATTACGTTACCCTATTAGTAGGTTGTATGAGAACTGCCTATCAGTGTTTATAACCCTGCGAATGTCATATCTACTTTTTATTTGCGCAATGGCTTTATTTTATAGGCTGTAATCTATCTGAAAAAGTAATTATTAATGAAAGAATCTGTGTTATGCAATATCTCTTCTTGAGCACTAAATCCAACAGCCTTTGCGTCGAAATAAGTCTTCAGCTGTCTTCTACCACTGGATATCGGGAAATTTGTGGTAAGGTCTTATGGGACCAAACTGCTGAGGTCATCGGTCCCTAAGCCTACACGCTACATAATATAACTTAAACTAACTTACGCTATGTACAACATACACACCCATGCCAGAGGGAGGACTCGAACCTCCGACGTGGGGAGCCGCACAGACCATGACAAGGCGCCCCAAGACCACGCGGTTACCTCTTGCGGGTTCTACAATTGAAGTGATGGTTTCCAGAGCTTGTGAATAATATGCTCTGTTTCACCAGGATCATGGGGACGAACTCTTATTGATGGTATCGTTCCTTTCATAAACACGTATGTCTAAATTATCTTTGCAGTAGTTTTTCTGGGAAGATGATCGAATTATAGAAAAAGGCGACAATAGCCTCTTTTTTCAGTTGTGAATAATTATTTTTCACCTTGCTTCTTGACATCAACTGTTAACGTACAACCTTGATCAGTCATGTTAGACACTTGAAATAACTTCTGTATTTGTTTCATTATTCTGCTTGTGGAATTACGTCTTCCTTGCACCTCCCACATCGTATCCTTAATGAGTGTCAGCTAGATCGTCAGTGACATTGCATCTCGAGATCCTGCTGCTAATAAGGCGTTTGTTATATGCTTTTACGAGCTTCAAACAGGAGCGCCTTATTTTCAGATATCTGTGTAGTTACTAGATTATTTTTTGTAATTCCTTGCGTGTTTGTGTGCTTACTTAGCACAAAGTTTTATTTTAATAACAGTGTAGCGTACAGTACCGCCGCTTGTATCGACCCCTGTATCGTACAGGCTTTTGTTTTTTTGGTTAATGTAGCTCAGTGTCGGATAGACCGTCAGTGAGAGAGCACCGCGAGTTCTGCTGCTAATAAGCCATGTGCACTGTTCGGTAGTTACATATTTTTCCGAATTTCAAACAGGAGCGACTTCAGTAATGGATAGGAACTGTGATTGCTGTGTACAGGCGCGAGCTGAGTTGGTGACCCGTCGCTCACAGCTCCATGTGGTTTTGGCTACCATCACCCAGCTTGAGGCTGCTGTCAAAGGTCATCACTGTGGGGCGTCGGACGCGGTAGATGCGAGAGACGTCGAGCACGTCCTACTTGTCCCCCGATCAGTCCACTGATGTCGCCACCCCATGTACTGCCTGAACTGAGGTTGGCCCCTCACTCGTGGTGGGAGATTCCAGTCTGGCATGGAGCGAAAGTCTTTCCGAGGGGTCGATCGTAGGGACTCCCTGGATCGTTTGACGAACAGGTTTCAGGCGTTATCTGTGGCTGACGAAGTCTTTAAGCCCGATGCAGTCGTCCACCCTGTTCCAGAGGAAATTTCTCGGTCCGCAAGGTCTGGGCATTCACAGAGAGTGGGTTTGGTGGTAGCTGGGAGCTCCATCATTAGGCGCGTAATGGGGCCCCTTAGGGACATGGCTGCTAAGAAGGGGAAGGAAGCCTGTGCCCTCCGTGTGTGTACCGGAAGGAGTCATTCCGGATGTGGAAAGGGGCTTACCGATGCCATGAAGAGTACAGAGTGCAGCCAACTGCAGGTGATAGCTTACGTCGGTACCAAGGGCGTATGTCGCTATGGATCGGAGGAGATTCTCTGTTTTCTGGTGGTTAGCGAGAATGGTAAGGACTGCCAGTTTTGCTTGCGAGATTAAGGTGGAGCTCACCATCTGCAGCATCGTCGATAGAACCGACTGCGATCCTTTGGTACAGAGCTGAGTGAAGGCTTTGAATCAGATTCTCAGGAGGTTCTGTGACCTTGTAGGCTACAGATACCTTGTCTTGCACCATAGGGAGGTGGGTTTCCGGATTCCGATTAATAGGTCAGGGGTCCACTACACACACAAAGCGGCTACACGGGTAACACAGGCTGTGTGGAAAAGACTGGGCGGCTGTTTAGATTAGGAGGGCACGGGAAACCAAAGAAAGGACGTCCGTCTAAAAGGGGACAGGTAAAACACAGTAAGGTAGGTGTAGAAACGATCGGTATTGCAGTTGTAAATTGAAGAAGCTGTGTTGGGAAAGAACCAGAGCTCCAAGCCCTAATAGAAAGCACTGAAGCCCAAATAGTTATAGGTACGGAAAACTGGATAAAGCCGCAAATAAGTTCAGCCGAAATTTTTTCAAACTACCTAACAGTGTTCAGAAAAGAAAAATTAAATACAGTTATTGACTGAGTATTTATTGCTGTCAGAAGTAATTCACCTTGTAGTGAAATTGAAGTTGACAGTTCCTGCAAAATAATATGGGTAGGGATTATACTTGACAATGGGACTAAACTATTAATTGGGTCGTTTTACCGACCCCCCGACTCAGAGATATAGTTGCTGAACGTTTCAAAGAAAACTTGAGTCTCATTTCAGATAGGTACCCCACACATACAATTATGGTCGGTGGTGACACCAAGCGACCCTCGATATGCTGGAAAAGTTATACGTTTAAAGTCGGCGGCAGGCATAAAACGTCATCCGAAACTGTACTGAATCCTCTCACAGAAAATTATTTTGAACAATTAGTCCATAAGCCCACTCTAAGCGTAAATGATTGCGAAAGCATATCTGGCCTCTTAGCAACAAATAATACTGAACAAATAGTGAGTATTGTCACGAATACAGGGATTAGAGAGCACAAAGCAGTTGCTAATAGGCTGAATACCGTAAGACTCACAACCATCAGAAAGGAACGCAAAGTGCATCTATTTAAAAAGGTGATAAAAATGCTCTTAACGCCTCTTAAGAGACGGTCTCCACTTCTTCCGGTCTGATCATGTAAGCGTAGAAAAAATGCCAATTATATCAAAGAGGTAGTATCGACGGCAATTGAGAGATATATACCACATAAATTAACAAGTAATGATACTGGTCCCCCATGGTACACGAAACGGGTCAGATCGCTGTTGCGGAAGCAACGAAAAACGTAGCAAAATTTGAAAGATCGCAAAATCCACAAGATTCGCAAAGTTTTGCAGAAGTTCAAAATATAGCGCGTACATCAAAGCGAGATGCTTTTAATAATTTCCAAAACGAAACTGTCTCGGAATCTGGCAGCAAACCCAAAGGGATTCTGGTCATACATAAAACACACCAGCGGAAAGACGCAAATAATACCTTCACTGAGCAATAACAACGGTGAAGTCACGGATGACAGTGACACTAAAATAGAATTATTAAACACGGTTTTCCGAAATTCCTTCACCAAAGAAGACGAATTAAATATTCCTGAATTCCAATCAAGAACAACTACCAAGATGAGAAACACAGAAGTAGATATCCTCGGTGTAGCAAAGCAGCTTAAATCACTCAATAAAGGGAAGGCCTACGGGCTAGATTGTATGCCACTCAGGTTCCTTTCAGAGTACGCTTATAAATAGCTCTATATTTAGCAATTATAAACAACCGCTCGCTCACAGAAAGATCAGCACCTAAATACTGGAAAATGGCTCAACTCACACCAATATCCGAAAAGTGAAATAGGACTAATCCGCTGAATTACAGGCCCGTATCACTAACGTCGAGTTGCATTAGGGTTTGGGAACATACACTGTGTTCGAATATTATGAATTTCCTCTAAGAAAACGATTTATTGAGAGACAGTCAGCCTGGATTCAGAAAATATCGTTCTTGTGAAACACAACTAGCTCTTTATACACATGAACTAATGAGAGCTTTCGACAGAGGATGTCAAATTGATTCCATATTTTTAGATTTCCAGAAGGCTTTCGACACCGTTCGTTACAAGCGTCTTCTAACCAAGCTGCGTGCCTAAGGAATATCGCCTAAGTTGTGCTACTGGATTCGAGATTTTCTGTCAGAAAGGTCACAGTTCGCATTAATAGACAGAACGTCATCAAGTAAAACAGAAGTTAATATCCGGCGTTCCCCAGGGAAGTGTTATAGGCTGTTCCTGATATGTATTAACGACATAGGAGACAATCTGTGAAGCCCTCTTAGATTGTTTGCAGAAGATGTTGTGATTTACCGTCTTGTAAAGTCTTCAGATGACGAAAACGAAATAAAAAATGATTTAGCTAGGGTATCTGTACGGTGCGAAAAGTGTTAATTGACCCTGAATAAGGAAAAGTGTGAAGTTATTCACATGAGTACTAAAAGAAATCCGCTGCATTTCGATTACGCAATAAGTCACACAAATCTGAAGGCTGCAAGTTCAACTAAATACTTAGGGATTACAATTACAAATAACCTAAATTGGACCGATCTCATGGATAATGTTGTGGTTAGAGCAAACCAAAGATGGCGATTCATTGGCAGAACACTTAGAAGGTGCAACAGGTGTACTGCAGAGACTGCCTACACCACGCATGTCCGCCCTATTCTGGAGTATTGCTGTGCGCTGTGTGATCCGCATCAGGTGGGACTGACGATGACATCGAAAATGTTCAAAGAGCGGGAGATAGTGCCACAGACATGACACGTGAATTGGAGTGGCAATCATTAAATCAAAGGCGGTTTTCGTTGCGGTGGCATCTTCTCATGAAATTTCAATCACCAGTTTTCTCCTCTTATTGCGAAAACATTGTGTTGGCACCAACCTACACAGGGAGAAATGATCATCACGATAAAATAAGATAAGTAAGGTCTCGCACAGAGCTGGCCGCTGTGGCCGAGCGATTCTAGGCGCTTCAGTCTGGAACCGCGCGACCGCTACGGTCGCAGGTTCGAATCCTGCCTCATGCATGGATGTGTATGATGTCCTTAGGTTAGTTAGGTTTAAATAGTTCTATATTCTAGGGGACTGCTGAACTCAGATGTTAAGTCCCATAGTGCTACTATTCCATTCGAACCATTCATTCTCGCACAGAAAAATTTAAGTGCTCGTTTCTCCCGCACGCCGTTCGAGTATGAACGGTAGAAGGGTTTTGAAGATGGTTCATTTATCCTCTGCCAGACACTTTATTATGAATAGCAGAGTAATCACGGAGATGTATATAAATGTTAATTGAAACAGTTCCCTGCACGCCCTACGACGGCTGTCCGACTCACAGTCATATGGCATCCTTCCAACTGGAGCCCTCTATCTGCATTTCATGCTGTGACTGCACGAACAGAATGCAGGGTTTGGCAGCAAGAAAACATGTAGCTTTCACGTGATCGTCAGAGGAGTGCAATAGTCTTCTGAATAATTCCTTTCATTTGGGGTACCTTTAGAATCAAACAGTAACATCAAGCGAACACTGTTTTCATCGGAACATTCAGATAATGATTTACAAGTGAAGAACTTTAATCATCTGTTACTTAATAAAAGTATGAGGTGACACCTGATATTTCTAAGAATATGGTCATCTTCCTCGCTTTTACTTTTTATGAGAAGTATATGAGTCAAACATTTTTGTATCACAATCACAATACCTTCCCCGGGTAAGGAATTGTTTTAGCCTTGCAGCATCTAGAGCTCGAAACTTTACCCATATACTTACAAAATATATAAAACTACAATTGAGCGCGGCATTTGAATATTAAATTGAAGTGTTCTGGAGCCACAGCCGCAAGAATTAAGAGAGATAACTAATAAATACTTACTAAAAAGACGAAAATGCCTTTGGCCTAAAACAATTTAAATAAATCCACAAATTATTTTTACTCAAAACAAGGAAAATAATTTGTCCATTACTAATAACCAAGTTCTCAGGGTGTTTAAATAGTATTTGCTATGGGACAAATAGAACTGGTAGGATTAGCGAGAACAATGTGGCGTACTTTTTCAATGATTTATTATGTAAGCACATCTTCAGAAGCTTATGCACGATCCTTATCAGAAGCCGATGTTCAGCCACCTTTGATTTAATCGAAGCAATGTCTATGTAATCTTGATCATGTTGTGTACCATAGCTGACAAATTTTAATGATTAATGAAAAGCACCTCACCTGTATGACTACACATGACCAGTTTTATTCACAGAACATCTTCAGGTTGCCTAGTTTCGCTAAACTCATCATATACTTGGAATGGTTGTCGTATGTAACGTTAAACAGCAAATCCAGAAACAATGATCACAAACGTTCTACTGAACGCCTTGCGGAAGTATGCGTACAGTAAACCATCAATTTTTTAAGTGATGTCACTGGTGTCAGAAGGTCACCATAAACAGCATCCAGTTTGCAGTTGGAAATTAGAAATTTGTCGTAAGGTCTTATGAGACTAAACAGCTGACGTTATCGGTCGCTAAGCTTACGCGCTACATAAGCTAACTTAAACTAACTCACGCTGAGGACAACACATACACCTATGCCCGAAGGAGGACTCGAACCACCGACGGGGGGAGCCGCGTGGACGGTGACAAGTCGCCTCAGACCGTGCGGCTAAACCGCGCGACCATAAATTAATGTAGTGGCGGTAAATGAGTAGGTAATACATGAATTTCTAGTGATTTTCTTTGCTTCTATGACAAAGAAACAACCGAATGTGGAAGACCTACTCAGTTTAACGGGAATTTGGAAAATTACAAGAAAAACAATTTATCTTATTTAACTTATTTATGACTACACACTAAATGTCTTAAATAATAATAGTAGCGGAAAGAATTAAGAAAAAAAGCAATATTTAATTTCTGATTATATTACGAGAACTAAAATAATGTTACAAACTGTATGTGATCTACTACAAAATGGTTGCCTGATTCAAGAAATGTGTACTTTCTAAAATTGTTAAACAGAATTAAACTGATGGAAAAGGGAAGTAAATACACTGATGACCCAAAACATTATGACCATTGTCCAACCCGAATCTAAATGTCTCCTGGTGGTGTTGCGGGCAGGGGGATGTGTAAGGAAAGGTTGTAAGTGGAAGAGAGACGAATCGGCAGTCATTATAGCGAAGATATGGGACGCAAAATCGGAAATTCGTTGATTTAAGCGGTTTTGACAAAGGGCAGATGGTTGTGGCGATGTAGCTTGAAACTAGAATCTCTGAAACGGTGAAGCTGCTCCACTGTTTGCGTACTACGATCGTGAGAATCTTTGGAAAGTTGTTGAAGGATGTTGAAATAACGCGTAGGGCGTATGGTATTGGATGTCCACTTCCCGTCACAAAACGCAGCTGACGGAGAGGATCGGATGCTGTGTAATCCAGGACAGGCAGAAATCTGTGGCAGATCTGCAGTACTGAATCAGGCACAAGTGTTTCGGAGCACACCGTTCAAAGGCCATTGATGCAGATGGAGATCCACGTCACAGGAGCCCTACGTGTTCCTGTGTCGACCGAACGATATCGCCAGTTGCGACTGAAGTGGGCACGGCATTCTTGAGTTTTCACCGTGAACCAAAAGAAGCGTGTTGGCTGCCGCTTGAATCGCTTTTCTTGTTACACCAGGTCGATGGTTGCTTCTTATGCGCCATTATTCAGGCGAATGGCTGCTTGAAAAGTCCACCGCACCACAGGTGCAGGCCGGTGAGAGTAGAATTATGCCATCGAGTAAACTGAGTTGGGCTTCTGTGGGACCTACGTTACTACTCGAAGACAACAGTGACCAATGTGAACATTATTGCTGCCCACCTGCATCCTTTCATGGTTGAAGGGTGATGGCGATGATGTCTCCAACAGGTTAAAGCTCCCCGGCATAAGGCCAGAACCGTGATGCAGTAGTTTCAGGAGCATATAGTGAACTCACATTGATGTCCTAGCCAGCAAGTGCCCCTGATCTGTATCCGCTGGAACATATATCGGGCGCCAGCTGTGTGCCCACAAACCACCGCCCCATAATTTGAGGGAATTTAGTGAGCTGTGAGTAGACGTCTGATCCTCTATCAAGGACTTATAGAGTCCATGTCAAGCAGGATCACTGCTGTACTGCGTTTGAAAAGTGGACCAATATGCTCTTAAACAGGTGGTCATTACGTTTTGGCTCATCGCTGTAATTTGTAATTTGCAGGAATGTAAATTTTGTAATATTTGTGCGAACAATAATGTCAGCTGCCTTCCAATGTCGGCCTGTTTGGATAGGCGTGGCTCATGACGTGCAACACCCGCTCCAAATGGTTCAAATTCAAATGGTTCAAATGCCTATAAGCACTATGGGAAACCTGAGGTCATCAGTCCCCTAGACTTAGAACTACTTAAACCTAACTAACCTAACATCACACACATCCATGTCCGAGGCAGGATTCGAACCTGCGACCGTAGCAGCAGCGCGGTTCCAGACTGAAGAACCTAGAACCTCTCGGTCACAGCGGACGGAACAACACCACCTCCCCCTTACCCCCCCCCCCTCCCAACTGTCCGAATGCTTATGTAAGGGTGTGTGCAGGAGGGAGGGTCTATGTGTTGTGCTACTGAAGTAACTATACAGCATACAACGCGCGCATTACACAACAAATTTTATAATCTTACAAGACTCTTCATGTTCAGTGATGTAAAAGAAAAAGAACTATTCCTTTCTTTATTTCGCTCTCTGAGGGTGGGCTATATTCTTCTTCAACTAGGTTCAATCTATCTCTATACAAAATTTAATCAACTCAGTTCAGCAGTTTAGTTGTGAGTGCGTTACAGACAGGGTTACTTTCACATGTATAATACTGAAATTGGGTCGTGAAACCTGTTTGTCACAGACTATTATCCAGCACCTGTTGTATGTACGTGACGGGTACAGGAAAATTTAAGATAAAATGGATGTTTAAAAATTGTTGTTAAATTATAAGGAGTACTCACAGATTCTTGTCAAAATTACAAACAAATTGTCAGAAATATAATATTTCTAAATAATAATTAGTCTTGCAGATGTAGATGCAAGAAATGTCAAAGGCGTACACGATGGAAAAAATCTTGAGCCGGCTGCTGTGGCAGAGCGGTTCTAGGCGTTTCACTCTGGAACCGCGCTGCTGCTACGGTCGCAGGTTCTAATCCTGACTCGGGCATGGATGTGTGTGATGTCCTTAGGTTAGTTAGGTTTAGTTAGTTCTAAGTTCTAGGGGACTGATGACCTCAGATGTTAAGTCCCATAGTGCTTAGAGCCATTTGAACCACTTGATAAAACATTGTAAGACCAACGAAAGCAGTCCACAGACATTTGCTACGTATTTTAGAGATGAAGTGCATCTTTTATATGAAACTGAAGATACCGTTATTACTTTACGTAACGAAGTTAGCGATGTTTCATAGCCACGTGAAGGCAGCGGTTGGATATGCTGGAGATAGCTGGCCCTGTCTATCACGGGCTGGCCGTGCGTGTGTGGCGAGCAGTGCGTCTCTCTTGCTGTTACCGACGCTGGATGTTCGAGTCGTACACCCACCAGGAAGTACACTGCTGGCCACCGTAAATGCAACACCAAGAAAGACAAGAGGCAGCACAACAAGATTTATTTTGTAGATAACATGTTGACCGAGTATCAAATGATTACGTTTACAGACGTCTGTGACATGTGGTTCCTGCCAGAATCAGTAGCCAGAGTAGCCGCCATTGTTGGAGATCACCGCTGCCACACGTCTCGGCATTGAGTCAGAGAGACGTTGGATGTGTTCCTGGCGTACAGCAGCCCAAGCAGCTTCCACACTTTGCCAAAGATCATCTGGTGTGGCAGCTGGGGATGTAATCTGGGTCACTCGTTGAGCAACCATGGACCACATGTTTTCTATCGGCGAAAGATCCGGAGAGCGAGCAGGCCAGGGAAGCAAGTCAATCTGGTTATTGACGAAGAACCTTTGGACAATGCGTGCCACGTGTGGTCGCGCATTATCCTGTTTAAATATGGCTGTGGCCGAGCCCTGAAGGTAAGGAAGGACAACTGGCTCCAGCACCTCGGATATGTAGCGCCGGCTATTTAAAGTACCGGCAATGCGTACTAGAGGCGTGCGAGAGTAATATCCAATACCGCCCCATCCCATAATACCCGGTGCAAGACCAGTGTGGCGGTGCATAATGCAGCTGTCCAGCATCCTCTCTCCACGGTGTCTCCACACTCGAATACGACCATCGTGGTGCTGCAGACAGAAGCGTGCTTCGTCAGTAAAGACAACGTCATTCCATTCTGCCGTCCACATCCGTCTGTCATCACACCATTGGCAACGGAGACGTCTGTGGTTCTGCGTCAATGGTAGACGAAGCAATGGACGTCTTGCGGACAGACCACTCTGCTGTAAACGGCGTCGAATGGTAGGCGCAGACACTGGATGATGCGTTACAGACGCAATGTGCTGTGCTATGGTTCGGGATGTCACTGAGCGATCCGTCACTGCCATGCGCACAATTTGCCTATCAGCACGTGCAGTGGTGCACCGAGGTGAATGCAATCGACCTCGTCGGTCCGTCGTACCCTCCTGCATCCAACGGTCACATATCCGCATTACAGTTGTTTGGTTTCGTCCAACACGACTAGCGATTTCTCTGTATGATAATCCACAATCTCGGTAAGCCACTATCCTTCCTCTGTCGAACTCGGATACTTGATCAAACGATGTTCGCTGTTGTCTACGAGGCATAACTGATCGTCTTGTGAAACAACCACAAGGTAAACACATGTGCCGAACTTACACTCGTCGAAATCGCCAAGCCTTAAATGGCGCCATGAGGTGGCGCCACAGGCGCGCGTGATGTGCGTCTGCGCTGAAATTCTAATCAGTTGCATAGCTCATCGCTGCAAACCCATGGTGTAAATTTCACTTGATTCGGATGCTTCCTTCAGGGTGTTGCATTTACAGTGGCCAGCAGTGTATAATATAGGATCTCATTCGATGTACCTATTTGAAATGAGCAACTCGAACTGAAAAACAAAACAAAAAAATAGAAAATTTTAGTCATGACACAAAGGTAGTACTAGACTTGGGAGCCAGTCTATTAGAATAATATTACACTACTGTGCTACACCACGATGATGACGTGCTACAGACGCGAAATTTAACCGACAGGAAGAAGATACTGTGATATGCAAATGATTAGCTTTCCAAAGCATTCACACAAGGTTGGCGCCGGTGGCTACACCTACAACGTGCTGACATGAGGAAAGTTTCCAACCGATTTCTCATACACAAACAGCAATTGTCCGGCGTTGCCTGATGAAACGTTGTTGTGATGCTTCCTGTAAGGAGGAGAAATGCATACCATCACGTTACCGGCTGTGATAAAGGTCGGATTGTAGCCTATCGCGATTGCGGTTTATCGTATCGCGACAGTGCTGCTCGCGTTGGTCGAGCACCAATGACTGTTAGCAGAATATGGAATCGGTGGGTTCAGGAGGCTAATACGGAACGCCGTGCTGGATCCCAACGGCCTCGTATCACTAGCAGTCGAGATGACAGCCATCTTATCCGCATGGCTGCAACGGATCGTGCAACCACGTCTCGATCCCTGAGTCAACAAATGGGGACGTTTGCAAGACTACAACGATCTGCACGAACAGTTCGACGCCGTTTGCAGCAGCATGGACTATCAGCTCCGAGACCACGGCTGCGGTTACCCTTGACGCATCACAAGCAGGAGCGCCTGCGAGGGTGTACTCAAGGACGAACCTGGGTGCACGAATGGCAAAACGTAATTAATTCGGATGAATCCAGGTTCTGTTTACAGCATCATGATGGTCCCATCCGTGTTTGGCAACATCTCGGTGAACGCACTTTGGAAGCGTGTATTCGTTATCGCCATACTGGAGTATCACCTGGCGTGATGGTACGGGGTGCCATTGGATACATGTCTCAGTCATCTCTTGTTCGTGTTGACGGCACTGTGAACACTGGACGTTACATTTCAGATGTGTTACGACCCGTGGGTCCACCCTTCATTCGATCCCTGCGAAACCCTACATTTCAGCAGGATAATGCGCGACCCCATGTTGCAGGTCCTGTACGGGCCTTTCTGGATACAGAAAATGTTCGACTGCTGCCCTGGCCAGCACATTTTCCAGAGCTCTCACCAACTGAAAACGTCTGGTCAATGATGGCCGAGCAACTGGCTCGTCACTATACGCCAGTCACTACTCTTGATGAACTGTGGTATCGTGTTGATGCATGGGCAGCTGTACCTGTACACGCCAACCAAGCTCTGTTTGACTCAATGTCCAGGCGTATCAAGATCTTTATTACGGCCAGAGGTCGTTGTTCTGGGTACTGATTTCTCAGGATCTATGCACTCAAATTGCGTGAAAATATAATCACATGACAGTTCTAGTATAATATATTTGTCCAGTGAATACCCGTAGCAATTTTAATGGCGAGTAGTGTATATGTGTTTGACATTGTGTCAGTCGTTGAGGGCGATCTAAAAGTTAATATTGATCTTGAAGAATCAGGGTCCCCAAGATCGCTAGCAATTCATTTTATTGCCACTACTAGTTTCGACAGATCTACGCTGTCACCATCGGATGATTCATGGAACGTTTAGGTAACTAACTGTATTTTTAGTAAATTTTCAAACATCCATTTCACCTCAAATTTTCCTGTATTCATGGTGTCTTCGCAAGAGTGCTAGATAATGGTCGTCGACTGAAACTTGTCGCAGAATAAAGAATAAACGAAAAGCAGCTAACTTCACTGCATGACGTCATTTCTACAAAAAGTTTTCGTGTTTAAGCGTCGCCTAGCAGGCGGCGACACGCAGTGATAACATCCACTTGGTTTGCTAACGATCTCTGGCATCAAAGCCTTGTCGACGTATTGAATGGCTCCCGTAGAGGCTGCGCGAGTGGAGCCCTGCACGCCACTGCACGCTCAGGTCCCAGGGCGGGCGGTTCCTCGGTGTTCCGCCGCCGTCGTGCGACCCATTGTTCGCGACTTATCCCGTCGTTCGATGGCCCTCGGGGCGGACGCGTCTGCCTTCAGAGGCGCTGAGCCGCTCTCTGGCAACGCCCTGCTCAGCTGCCTCGCTGCTCCCTGCTGCAAGGCAGAGCCCGCATCTCGTGGTCGTGCGGTAGCGTTCTCGCTCCCCACGCCCGGGTTCCCGGGTTCGATTCCCGGCGGGGTCAGGGATTTTCTCTGCCTCGTGATGGCTGGGTGTTGTGTGCTGTCCTTAGGTTAGTTAGGTTTAAGTAGTTCTAAGTTCTAGGGGACTGATGACCATAGCTGTTAAGTCCCATAGTACTCAGAGCCATTTGAACCATTTTGCAAGGCAGAGGAAACGGCGCCCGACCGATTACTCGGACGACACAGCGACTCACTACGCGGCGGTGCTGCTGAAGGCCGTTACTACCCACTTAACGACATGCTGTTACAGTTTAGACCCGTATATGTTACAGACGTATGCCAACGTATTTACCAGCAGAAGTCTCTCTCATTTCTAGCGTTTGTCCCATCGAGTTGCACCGGTTCCCTGCATATTTCGCATTTACTGCTGAGCCGATAGTCTGACTGAAGTGTGCACTTCGAATGGACATCCGAATTGTGATTATATAGGTTTTTTCACCTCCAATTCGGTTCAATTGGCTCTGAGCACTATGGGACTTAACATCTGAGGTCATCAGTCCCCTAGAACTACTTAAACCTAACTAACCTAAGGACATCACACACATCCATGCCCGAGGCAGGATTCGAACCTGCGACCCCGTTCCAGACTGTAGCGCGTAGAACCGCTCGGCCACCCCGGCTGGCGTGGGTGTGTTACTGTAAAAAGTTCAGTGATAGAGTTGTTCTTATTAGAATCAACTGCAAACCAACACCATCAACGATAGTTCAGGTACTTATGCCGACGTCACAAGATGAAGATAAATAGATACAGAAAGTATATGAGGATGTTCAAAGGGCAATGCAGTACATAAAGGAGGATGAAAATCTAATAGTCGTGGGGGACTGGAATGCAGTTGTAGAGGAAGGAGTAGAAGGTTGCAGGAGAATGTGTGCTTGGGACAAGGAACGAGAGTGGAGAAAGACTAATTGAGTACTGTAACAAGTTTCAGCTGGTAATAGCGAATATGTGTTCAAGCATCAGAAGAGGAGGAGGAGGAATACTTGGAAAAGGTCGGGTGATAGAGGAAGAGTTCAGTTAGATTACATCATTGTCAGACAGAGGTTTCGAAATCAGATAATGGCTTATAATTCGTATCCAGGAGTGTATATAGACTCAGAACACAATATAGTACAGATGAAGAGTAGGCTGAAGTTTAAGACATTAGTCAGGAAGAATCAATACGCAAAGAAATGGGATACAGAAGTACTAAGGAATGACGAGATACGCTTGAAGTTCTCTAAGGCTATAGATACAGCAATAGGGAATAGCTCAGTGAGCATTACAGTTGAAGAGGAATGGAAAACTCTAAAAAGGGCCATCACAGAAGATGGAAAGAAAAATGTAGGTACAAAGAAGGTAACTGCGAAGAAACCATGGCTAACAGAAGACATACTTCAGTTCATCGATAAAAGAAGGAAGTACAGTAATATTCCGGGGAACTCAGGAATACAGAAATACAAGTCGCGGAGGAATGACATAAATAGGAAGTGCAGGGAAACTAAGACCAAACGGCTGCATGAAAAATGGGAAGAAATCGAAAAGGAAATGATTGTCGGAAGGATAGAGACAGCATACAGAAAAGTCAAAACAACATTCGGTGACATAGAAGCACGTGTGGTAACATTAAGAGTGCAACGGGAATTCCACTGCTAAATGCAGAGGAGAGAGTGTATACGTGGAAAGATTAAATTGAAAGCCTCTATGAGGGGGAATATTTCTGTGATGTGATAGAGGAGGAAATACGAGTCGATTTAGAAGAGATAGGGGATCCAGTATTGGAATCAGAATTGAGAAGAGCTTTGGAGGACTTAAGATCAAATAAAGCAGAATGGATAGATAACATTCCATCAGAATTTCTAAAATCATTGGAGAAAGTGGCAAGAATTCGCCTATTCACATTGGTGTGGCGACATACCATCTGACTTTCGGAAAAACACGAGCCACACAATTTCGAAGACTGCAAGAGCTGACAAGTGCGAGAATTATCGCACAGTCAGCTTAACGGCTCATGCGTCCCAGTCGCTGACAAGAATAATGTACAGAAGAGTGTAAAAGAAAATTGAGGATGCGCTCGATGACGAGCAGTTTGGCATTAGAAAAGGTAAAGGCACGAGAGAGGCAATTCTGATGCTGCGGTTCATAACGGAAGCAAGAATAAAGAAAAATCAAAACACGCTCATTGGAACTGTCGGCGTGGAAAAAGCGTTAGACAATGTAAAATGGTGAATGATGTTCGAAATTCTGAGAAAAATGGGTATAAGGTATTGGGAGAGACGGGTAATACATAATATGTACAAGAGCCAAGAGGGAAAAATAAGAGTGGACGACCAAGAACGAAGTGATCGGATTAAAAAGGGTGTAAGATTGGGATATAGTCTTTCCTCCCCTACCGTTCAATCTTTACACCCACGCCCGGGTTCCCGGGTTCTATTCCCGGCGGGGTCAGGGATTTTCTCTGCCTCGTGATGACTGGGTGTTGTGTGATGTCCTTAGGTTAGTTAGGTTTAAGTAGTTCTAAGTTCTAGGGGACTGATGACCATAGATGTTAAGTTCCATAGTGCTCAGAGCCATTTGAACCATTTGAACCAATCTTTACATAGAAGCAGCAGTGCTGGAAAGAAAAGAATGGTTTGAGAGTGGAATTAAAATTCATTGTGAAAGGATATCAGTGATAAGATTCGCTGATGACATTGTTATTCTGACTGAAAGTGAAGAAGGATTACATGATCTGCTGAAAGGAATGACCTATCTTATGAGTAAAGAATATGGATTGAGAGTAAAGCGAAGAAAGACGAAAATGTTGAGAAGCATCAGAAATGAGAACAGCGTGGAACTCAACATCAGAATTGATGGTCACGAAGTAGATGAAGTTAAGGAATTCAGCTACCTGGGCAGGAAAATATTCAATGATGGACAGAGCAAGGAGGATACCAAAAGCAGTCTAGCAATGGCAAGAAGGGTATTTCTGACCAAGAGAATTCTACTAGTATCTAACACAGACTTTATTGTGAGGAAGAAATTTCTATGAATGTACGTCTTGAGTACAGCACTGTTTGGTAGTGAAACATCGACTGTGGAAAAACCGGAACAGAAGCGAATCGAAGCATTTGAGACGTGGTGATACAGACGAATGTTGAACATTACGTGGACTGATAAGGTAAGGAATGAGGAGGTTCTGCGCAGAATTGGAGAGGAAAGGAATATTTGGAAAACACTGACAAGGAGAAGGGGCATGATGATAGGACATTTGTTGAGACATCAGGGAACCATTGAAAGCTAAAACTGTAGACGAAGACAGATATTGGAATACATCTAGAAAATAATCGAGGACGTAGGGGATGAAGAGTTTGCCATAGGGGAGGAATTCGTGGCGGGCAGCATCAAACCAGCCAGATGACTGATGACCCAGAAAAAAAATCACAGTAGGTGTCACGTTTCACAGTTTCTAACACACAGTTCAAGGAAAACTGATATTTGGATAACACATAAGAGGCATATGATTTGTGAGTCTAAAAATCCAAATTTCTAGGTCTTCAGATAGGTTGTAACCTCTCAAGGAAACCAAACTGAATGCTGTTATATTTACCATTAGGGCAGTATCTGCATTAAGTGAGATTCCAACACGAAGATTAGTCTATTTTCCTGATCGTGATTCCATTGTAACATATGACATTATGATGTGGGGTACCTCGTCCCATTCGCAAAGTGTATTTTTAGCTCAGAAACATGCAATTCGAGCAATATACGGCGCAAGTTCGCAAATCTCTTGTCGACCCTCGTTCAGAAGTCTAGGAATTCTGACATTTGTCCCTCAAAATGAATTTTGTTTTCAAGTGACTTACGGGAATTCAGCCAGGTAATATTTACTTCGGCCCACCGAAATAGAGGTGGTCGCTGTAAATATTACCTGGCTGAATTCCCGTAATCTACTTGAAAATTGTATACGTCAGGAGAAACGCATGCACTTCGTTTACTGTCATTTGTTGGTAACAGTATAAGTTTATTAACAGGAATTAGCAAATTTCACTCAGATAATACTTTGGAGAAATCCAATCTGCATTTGGAACGCACCCACTCGACTCTTGAGCAGAAAGGAGTTCACCTTTCTGTTGCACCCGTTTGCAACAAGCTGCAGCAATAAATACAAAATTTTAGTAGTAATAAGTCAACTTCAAGTCTAAACTGAAGAATTTAATCATAGTTCAGTCATTTTATACTGTTGTGGAGTTCCTGGAAAAAAATTAATCAACTCTCTGTTTTATAGTGTTGATTACTCTCGTATACACTGAACAGCTTGATGCCGGCATTTTATTGTAGCTATTATTAGTGAAAAGGTTTAGCAAACGATGTGTTGGGAGCGGTAAGATCCAGGACTCAGACACATAGCATGTACCCAGAAATGTGTTTTTCACAACTTATAAAACTTTACTTTTATTTTTATTTTAAATATTTGAAATTTAACAATACAATATGAATATAAGAAGAAAAGCTAATGGAATTAATATTTGAAAACTAAGAAATTTCGAGGTAAGGTTTAACATCGTAACATTACATATAACTTATGTCAAAAACAGTATGAGGTCAGGCCTTCGTAAACCAAACAAAAATGATTTCAGTTAACACATGTGCCTAAAATAAGTACATCAGTCATCACTCAAGATTTTGTCAACACATCAATTGATATCGGCAAGCCCAGCAAACCAAAATAACCACTGGTCATTTAAAAAAACAGTGTAAAATATAAGTTTCAGAGAAATATTACTTACTCTGAAACTTAGATCCCAATCATAAAGAGGTGTAAATAAGATTTAAGTAATAACGCTCACGTGGCTTCAACTAAATCAGCAAGCCAGTAAGATTGATCTTGAATTACAAAATAAATTGCACAAAGCGAGCGCAAATAATGCTCATAAATTACAAAACCGGGCTGAAACCCTATTAGGTTCTCTGTGACACAATCAGATGAAAACTTTTAGGAAGTTCTTTCGCCAAACCGAAATCTGTAAACCCTATGAATAAAATCCGATTAACTCAAACCTAAAACACGTACTATGAAAAGCGCTGCAGTACAGTGCATAGTTCTGGGAAACTGTACACAGTCTGCACATTATGTGTTCACCAGACAAGTCCAACCAACACTAATGACCATGGCTCAGTAATTCCATTTATTCCGTGAGCTTTGTAGCAACAAATAGCAGACAAAGTTCGAGGGCCATCTTCTACCAAATCCGAGTGACGTGTTTCTCGGGCTTGTATGTGGGTGTAGTAGACAGTCATACTGCCGCTTGAAATGACATTCAATCTCGATAAATGCTCATAACATCCATGTCCCACGAACTACGAGCCCTTGGGGTTGGATAGGATCCTGCAGGTATGGCTGGTAAAGTGCTGAGAGTGATACGATGTTGCAGTTTCTGTGTTGCTAAGAAGAACGATGCAATTTTCTTCCGACGTGCATGCATTGGACCGCTGTTCTTAAAAACACAGGGACTGCAATATTGTACTTATCCGCCGATACCAGGCAGCGACATTTAATTAAAATGTCCCCACTCTGCACAGGAATTATAGAATGTGAACGAGTGCAGCTTGTAACACGTGGACGACGACATACGGAAGTTTGGTCCGGCTGTGAGCCGTGCACCCATAGCCAAAGTGGTTAAGGTGACCGCTCGTGAAACGCGGGCAATTTGGGTTCAGTTCCGGTCCGGCTCAAATTTTATCGCCGTAATTCCCTTATATAGCTGATGGCTGTTCGCATTTGCATCTGCGAATACGTTTTGTGACTAAGAGTGATGTCAGGCACATCGCCGTTAAGTCGACGCGGTACACAGCCGCATACACCGTGGCGGGATGCGAAGGAAACGGTTACGCAGGCAAAGAGATTACATCGCAGTTTCGATATCATACCGAAGCCACGCACAGGGCAGTTAACGTATTTTAATTTCATTTACTAAGCCGTCCCATAACCATGGAGATTTGCTCCTAGATTTGGTTCTATGGAACTAGATGTGCAAAATAAATAAAACAATTTTCACTAGGAAACATTCCTATGTGTACATCATTTCCATTTGTAGCATTTATAGACTTAGAGGAAGCTTCTGGCAATGTTGACTTTTAAATACTGACGGTAGCAGGGATCAAATACAAGGAGTGGAAGGCTATTTACAACTTGTACAAAAACCAGACGGCAGTTATAAGAGTCGAAGGCATGGACGGGAAGCATTCGTTGAAAACGGCGTTAGACACAGTTGTACCTATTCCCGTGTTATTCATTCCGTACATTGAGCTAGCAGTAAAAGAAAAATAGGAATTCAGGGAGAAGAAATAAAATGTATAAGGTTTATAGATGACATAGTGCCTCCTCAGAGACAGCAAAGGACTTTGGAGAGCAGTCGAACGAAATGGACAGGGTTTTGAGAGGAGGATATAAGGGGAAAACAAGGAAAGCAAAACAAGGATAATGGAATGCAGTCGAATGAAATCAGCTGATGTTGAGGGAATTAGATTAGGAAACGAGACATTTAAAAGTAGTAGATGAGTTTTACTATTCGGGCAGCGAAATAACTGATGATGGCCGAAGTAGAGAAGATATAATATGTAGAATGGAATCGGCAAGAAAAACGTTTATGAAGAACAGAGATTTATTAATATCAAGCATTTCTGAAACTGTTTGTATGGAGTGTAGCGAAGTATGGGAATGAAATATGGACGATAAACTGTTCAGACAAACAGAGAACAGAAGCATTTGAAATATGGTGCTAAAGATGAATCCTGAAGATTAGATGGGTAGATCACGTAACAAATGAGGAAGTACTTAATAAAATTGGGGAGCAAAGAAACTTGTTGCACAACCTGACTAGAAGAAAAAATGTTCAAATGTGTGTGAAATATTATGTGACTAAACTGCTATGGTCATGAGTCCCTAAGCTTACACACTACTTAACGTAAATTATCCTAAGGACAAACACACACACCCATACCCGAGGTAGAACTCGAACCTCCGCCTGGACTGGCCGCACAGTCCACGACTGCAGCGTCCAAGACCGCTCGGCTAATCCCGCGCGGCTGACTAGAAGAAGGGAGCGGTTGGGAGCACACATTCCGATATAGCAATGGGTTATCTATTTAGTACTGGAAGGAAGCGTAGGAGTAAAAATAGTAGAGGAGACCAAGAGATGAATGCAGTAAGCTGATTCAGTAATATGTAGGTTTCAGTAGTTACTCTGAGATGAAGAAGCGGAGAGCTGTATCAAACCAGTCTTCGGACTGAAGACCCAACAACACCACACATCATTTTCATGTTGTTAAGCAAGAAAGAATCATCAGCTTGTAATACAAATTACAACACTTACACACAAAAGTTGTATTTCAGAAGTCATTCTACACAGTATCATGTTTCCAGGTAATAGAGAGAATTAAGCAGAAAAGACGTGTAACATTAGGAGAAATACAATTAAAACTACTGTTTGAGTACCGTATTATTTCAGATTAGGAATAGCCAACTCTTGGAACCATTTGCTTTTGTAACAAACGTAATGGTATTCAGTTACTCTCCATTTGATGTACAGATGTCGTTATTACAGCGAAGCAATAGTGAGTATAATGGGTGCAGCGAACGTTATCGATATTGTTTTGTAGCAAAAAATTATGTACAAAGTGGTGCAAAATAAATGATAAAAGTATTTGTCTACCGTGACTTAGTTGTATGCCGTAAATAATTGGCCTTGTGATATCTTTGTATCGTTGTTGTTGTTGTGGTCTTCAGTCCTGAGACTGGTTTGGTGCAGCTCTCCATGCTACTCTGTCCTGTGCAAGCTTCTTCATCTTCCAGTGCCTACTGCAACCTACATCCTTCTGAATCTGCTTACTGTATTCATCTCTTGGTCTCCCTCTACGATTTTTACCCTCCACGCTGCCCTCCAATACTAAATTGGTGATCCCTTGATGCCTCAGAACATGTTCTACCAACCGATCCCTTCTTCTGGTCAAGTTGTGCCACAAACTTCTCTTCTCCCCAATCCTATTCAATACTTCCTCATTAGTTATGTGATCTACCCATCTAATCTTCAGCATTCTTCTGTAGCACCACATTTCGAAAGCTTCTATTCTCTTCTTGTCCAAACTATTTATCGTCCATGTTTCACTTCCATACATGGCTACACTCCATACAAATACTTTCAGAAAAGACTTCCTGACACTTAAATCTTGTATCGTAGCTCTGAAAATTCTATAGCTCACTCACCGATTCACATTTCACAATGAAAGTACCAAAATCAAACAGGGTTTTTTAATCGTACAGACATTTTACGCGCATTCTAGAGGTACTGTTGTGGTGACACACATACAGCACATACAGTCAAAGAAGAGCTCCATCCGCAATGACCATACCTCCGTGAGATTAGACTACATAACTGAAGTCAAATTGAGATGATAAAATTTAATTACCGTATCATAGAAATTATGTGTATTATTTTTCTTGTTTTTTAGCAGTTTGATGAAATGTTTTGAAGAGACGGGATTCATAAATGATTCCAGGAAGATCCAGCCAGAACGACAGAACGACCAACCTCAGTTGTAACCCTGTAGAACATGGAACGAGTGTGAACCTTATTCTATGAGGAGTCCACTACATCAACAAGATGTGCAGTACAGAAACCGGAGGATAATGAAAGATAAACTTAGCCTTTGAATAACAGTGATGTGGAGTGGCGTTATTCTTTTCCAAATGAATGGATAGTCAACAAACAGAACTGGACTATCTAGAATCCACACGATCTGCTGCTCCACCTAGTCAACAAAAGATCAGTGTTTGGTGCGCAATCAGTGCACAGTGCATTACTGTGCTCATTTTTATTGAGGGATCTGGCACAGCAGACAAATACTGCACCGTGACTTTGTACTTGCTGCACGACCCCGCCGAATCTCCGAAATTATCCATTCATGTAAAATGGAGCAGCTATACACTGTACTGGGAACGTCTTCGATTTCTCTTAGGACACTTTCAGAAATCAGACCGTTGCCCAGGACACCTTAGATGTTATTACTGCGGTATACAATGAGATTCGTGCAGTCTAAAATAATGTTCTTCACGTAGCCATCACGGAATTCAGTTCAAGGCACTGCACGCTCATTGCTGCAGAAGGAAAGCACTATGAAAACGTTCTGTATTAAATGTCATGTTCCCTGCTATACTATGAATATTATAAAAAGAATTTGACTCAACATTATGTCGTCGTAGGTAAAAACATCCTAACACCTATTTTGTGCCACCCTGTACTAAGTCTATATCGTTCAGTACCAGTTTGTGGCGTCATACATGTTTTGCTTGCTATATCTAGGCGATAAGCGCTTAAAAGCCTTACTGCGTATTGACAGCTGCACCACTTGGCGGGTGATTGGATTTCTCAGCTGAATAGCGTGAGACGCATGATGTGCCACGGGTAGTGAGCGTTGGCTAATGGACTCGTTCATGAAATTAGAGCAGCGTACATCAAGGCTACTGACGGGAACTGAGAACTAACGGTGTCACATAGTGGCGGGTTGGGCTCACCGTGGCCGTTCGGTTTTGTTTTTTCGTCAACACTTTAGTGCGAAACTTAAGAACTGAAGTAACTTTAGCATGGCGTGTCAGTACCAAATAAAATAACCCGATAAAACTAGGGCCGTACATAGAAATAACTGTTACAGTTCAGTACAAACTTTTATAAAAAGACAATAGTTACACCGAAGTTAATGGTGATTCATAATGATCTCCTAGACTGTGCAGAAAGTGCGACATACTTGTTACTAGGGAGTGTGATTAGCACGGACGCAATCCATGCTCTGCAACACAGGCTTGGTAACGAGTTTTTGTGGAAGGGCAGTCCAACTCCTGGATGGACGTTGTTGTATATGGACCTACTGCGATACCTTCCTCAACGGATCACATACGTGCCGGGACTGATGACCTCCGATGTTAAGTCCCATAGTGCTTAGAGCCATTTGAGCCATTTTAACATACGTGCCTGAAGGGTTTCAAGCCGGGGCAACAGGCTTGCAAATCCGTTCGTCAAATATCCTCTTGTTCCAAGAGCTTCACCAGCTTTGCTGTTCGCTGCTGTTGCACAGCTCCCTGGGCAGCATTATTGTGACACTTTACCCCTTACACGTTTCCGTCTTTTCAGAGTTACATTCGGCAATGACTTTGTTTTTGCGGGTGACAATGCGCGAGTGCATCGAACGGCGCCGGCGAGGGAGCTATTGGAAGGAGAGGGTTTTAGACGAATGGAGTGGCCTGTCTATCCCTGCGAGCACAAGTGGGATGCGCCATGAAGATCGGCTGTAGCACGTCCACATGCACCAACGACCATCCTGGAATCTTCAAACGCTCTCGTGGAGGAATGAAAACCCTGCCATGAGAACTCTTTACCAACCTTATGCCTAGCTTGGGAGGACGCTGCAGAACACGCAATACCGTCCTTGCTGCTCACAGCTCTTATTAACAAATATATCCAGCATTTTCAAATGTCTTGGGGACCATTATGGCTCAAATGGCTCTGAGCACTTTGGGACTTAACATCTGAGGTTATCAGTCCCATAGAACTTAGAACTACTTAGGTTTAACTAACCTAAGGACATCAGACACAACCATGCCCGTGACAGGATTCGAACCTGCGACCGTAGCGGTCGCGCGTTTCCACACTGTAGCGCCTAGAACCGCTCGGCCACCCCGGCCGGCGGACCATTATGATTGATGCTGACTTCAGTGCAATTGTCTTTGAATAAAAGTGTCATTCTGTTCGTCTGATAGCGTATTTCATTAGGTAACATTCTAGTCTACTCTACTCTAGCATTTCCTTCAGTGTATGGTCGAATTTTCATTGACGTTTGTTACTTGGGAGTGACACATCATGCGAAGATTACCTTCATCCGTAAGATCTGCACGACAGCGTAGTTAGGCTGTCTAGATACCATCTTCTGTGATTCTACTGTTGGAAAACAGACAAATTTTCCGTTGTCTGTCAATACGGAATGCCCTCTGACCAAGCGAAATTGTACCCTTTTCTAGTGGTCGTTTGCTGATGGATTAGTTCATGTAAATCAGTTTCAGTTACTGTGTGCGTGTCTAAGTATTCCTCTTATAGCTAGAACCTGGAGCGTAAAACCGCTCTTTCCAGAGGGAGGCGCCGATGTAATCTCGGTTCCCATATTTGTACAGAAGTAAGAAAACCCTGCCCCTTCAGTCGCCTTTGATCCATAAGTGTATATTTACGATTCTCGTCTCATCTATACGTTTCTGGATAACGATTTTTTTGTGGCATTGACTTAAAATAAGATCAGTAAGTCTCGTAATGTACGGGCCATCTGATAATAATGTGCTGCTATATTTATTGGATGTTTCTCACGTTTCCCCCTCTGATACGTTTATATTAACGTGCTCCCTGTTGTGTGCTCCATACGCAGCATTCTCTGTCTGCCCCGGCACAGTTACCTCCGTGCATGACCTGCTCTGCTTCTGACCTATGCGTCACTGGTTTCAGCTCCAGTTCACCCACATACAGTGTGAGACATCACCGGAAGTAATACCCTCGGCGTGTGGGTGCAGCTACTCTCTTGTTGGTTCTCCGCTGTTTATTGATATGAACCGCTGCATTCAGGAGAAAGCCCTTTGTCAAACAGCGCTGCTCGCTGCCGCACCCCTTCGCGTCCCTAAATTCTTCTGGCCCACTTCCTCCGGCGGGCCGAGCGCTCTGGTAAACAGCAGCCAGCGACGCGTTCTGATTCCCCGTCACGCCTCACCGGTCTCATCGGTTTTCGCGTCGCGTTTGCTTTCTGCTTCCATCAGCGATATTACGTGTACTTTACGTTTTATAGCGGCTGCAGTCTGCAGTCTGCGACAAAAGGCTCGCCTTCAATGACATCTCTCAGTCTGCGATAACTCCTGAGTTAATGATGGTGGCTACAAACTACACTACTGGGCATTAAAATTGGTACACCACGAGGATGACGTGCTACAGACGCGAAATTTAACCGACAGGAAGAAGATTCTGTGATATGCAAATGATTAGCTTTTCAGAGCATTCACACAAGGTAGGCACCAGTGGCGACACCTACAACGTGCTGACATGAGGAAAGTTTCCAACCGATGTCTCATACACAAACAGGAAACCACAGTCGTTGCCTGGTGAAACGTTGTTGTGATGCCTCGTGGAAGGAGGAGAAATGCGTACCATCACGTTTGCGACTTTGATAAAGGTCGGATTGTAGCCTACCGCGATTGCGGTTTATCGTATCGCGACATTGCTGCTCGCGTTGGTCGAGATCCAATGACTGTTAGCAGCATATGGAATCGGTAGGTTCAGGAGGGTAATACGGAACGTCGTGCTGGATTCCAACGGCCTCGTATCACTAGCAGTCGAGATGACAGGCATCTTATCCGCATGGCTGTAACGGATCGTGCAGCCACGCCTCGATCCCTGAGTCAACAGATGGGGACGTTTGCAAGACGACAACCATCTGCACGAACAGTTCGACGACGTTTGCAGCAGCATGGACTGTCAGCTCGGAGACCATGGCTGACGTTAACCTTGACGCTGCATCACAGACAGGAGCGCCTGCGATGGTGTACTCAACGACGAACCTGGGTGCACGAATGGCAAAAGTAATTTTTTCGGATGAATCCAGGTTCTGTTTACAGCATCATGATGGTCGCATCCACGTTTGGCGACATCGCGGTGAAAGCACGTTGGAAGCGTGTATTCGTCATCGCCATACTGGCGTATCACCCGGCGTGATGGTATGGGGTGCCATTGGTGACACGTCTCGGTCACCTCTTGTTCGCATTGTCGGCACTTTGAACAGTGGACGTCACATTTCAGATGTGTTACCCCCGTGGCTCTACCCTTCATTCCGCCCTTGCGAAACCCTACATTTCTGCAGGATAATACACGACCGCATGTTGCAGGTCCTGTACGGGCCTCTTTGGATACAGAAAATGTTCGACTGCTGCCCTGGCCAGCACATTCTCCAGATCTCTCACTAATTGAAAAGTCTGGTCAATGGTGGCCGAGCAACGGTCTCGTCACAATACGCCAGTCACTATTCTTGTTGAACTGTGGTATCATGTTGAAGTTGCATGGGCAGCTGTACCTGTACACGCCGTCCAAGCTCTGTTTGACTCAATACCCAGCCGTATCAATGCAGTTATTACGGCCGGAGGGGGTTGGTCTGGGTACTGATTTTTCAGGATCTATGCACCCAAATTTCGTGAAAATTTGATCACATGTCAGTTCCAGTATAATATATTTGTCCAATGAATGCCAGTTTATCATCTGCATTTCTTTTTGGTGTAGCAATTTTAATATTCAGTAGTGTAAATGCCCAAATCCCTGCTCGTACTCATCCAGTCACACTGTATCGCTTAGAAAAGTAGGCCGTATGCTAAGGATGTACGTCGCATTTGTCTAGGCAATGAAAAGTTAATAACATATTTATTTCTGTGTCAAAGGACTTCTCTTGATATAAATTCATCGAATCCCTAAAAGACCGTGGCAGGGGGTAGTTTTTGTTGCACCCTACTCTGTTGAGACAAAACATTATTGCCTCTTGCTTAATAGTATGTTGGCCCTACTTTGGAAAGGAATATAGTAGAGTTTCTGCATAGCATGATTTCGACCAGTCTTTAGGTTTCCAGAGGTATGTGGCGCCTGATATCTGCCCACAGCTCACGAACTACACTCCTGGAAATGGAAAAAAGAACACATTGACACCGGTGTGTCAGACCCACCATACTTGCTCCGGACACTGCGAGAGGGCTGTACAAGCAATGATCACACGCACGGCACAGCGGACACACCAGGAACCGCGGTGTTGGCCGTCGAATGGCGCTAGCTGCGCAGCATTTGTGCACCGCCGCCGTCAGTGTCAGCCAGTTTGCCGTGGCATACGGAGCTCCATCGCAGTCTTTAACACTGGTAGCATGCCGCGACAGCGTGGACGTGAACCGTATGTGCAGTTGACGGACTTTGAGCGAGGGCATATAGTGGGCATGCGGGAGGCCGGGTGGACGTACCGCCGAATTGCTCAACACGTGGGGCGTGAGGTCTCCACAGTACATCGATGTTGTCGCCAGTGGTCGGCGGAAGGTGCACGTGCCCGTCGACCTGGGACCGGACCGCAGCGACGCACGGATGCACGCCAAGACCGTAGGATCCTACGCAGTGTCGTAGGGGACCGCACCGCCACTTCCTAGCAAATTAGGGACACTGTTGCTCCTGGGGTATCGGCGAGGACCATTCGCAACCGTCTCCATGAAGCTGGGCTACGGTCCCGCACACCGTTAGGCCGTCTTCCGCTCACGCCCCAACATCGTGCAGCCCGCCTCCAGTGGTGTCGCGACATGCGTGAATGGAGGGACGAATGGAGACGTGTCGTCTTCAGCGATGAGAGTCGCTTCTGCCTTGGTGCCAATGATGGTCGTATGAGTGTTTGGCGCCGTGCAGGTGAGCGCCACAATCAGGACTGCATACGACCGAGGCACACAGGGCCAACACCCGGCATCATGGTGTGGGGAGCGATCTCCTACACTGGCCGTACACCACTGGTGATCGTCGAGGGGACACTGAATAGTGCACGGTACATCCAAACCGTCATCGAACCCATCGTTCTACCATTCCTAGACCGGCAAGGGAACTTGCTGTTCCAACAGGACAATGCACGTCCGCATGTATCCCGTGCCACCCAACGTGCTCTAGAAGGTGTAAGTCAACTACCCTGGCCAGCAAGATCTCCGGATCTGTCCCCCATTGAGCATGTTTGGGACTGGATGAAGCGTCGTCTCACGCGGTCTGCACGTCCAGCACGAACGCTGGTCCAACTGAGGTGCCAGGTGGAAATGGCATGGCAAGCCGTTCCGCAGGACTACATCCAGCATCTCTACGATCGTCTCCATGGGAGAATAGCAGCCTGCATTGCTGCGAAAGGTGGATATACACTGTACTAGTGCCGACATTGTGCATGCTCTGTTGCCTGTGTCTATGTGCCTGTGGTTCTGTCAGTGTGATCATGTGATGTATCTGACCCCAGGAATGTGTCAATAAAGTTTCCCCTTCCTGGGACAATGAATTCACGGTGTTCTATTCTTGATGAACTGTGGTATCGTGTTGACGTTGCATGGGCAGCTGTACCTGTACACGCCATCCAAGCTCTGTTTGACTCAATACCCAGCCGTATCAATGCAGTTATTACGGCCAGACGGGGTTGGTCTGGGTACTGATTTCTCAGGATCTATGCACCCAAATTTCGTGAAAATTTAATCACATGTCAGTTCCAGTATAATATATTTGTCCAATGAATGCCCGTTTATCATCTGCATTTCTTCTTGATGTAGCAATTTTAATATTCAGTAGTGTAAATGCCCAAATCCCTGCTCGTACTCATCCAGTCACACTGTATCGCTTAGCAAAGTGGGCCGTATGCTAAGGATGTACGTCGCATTTGTCTAGGCAATGAAAAGTTGATAACATATTTATTTCTGTGTCTACGGACTTCTCTTGATATAAATTCATCGAATCCCTAAAAGACCGTGGCAGGGGGTAGTTTTTGTTGCACCCTACTCTGTTGAGACAAAACATTATTGCCTCTTGCTTAATAGTATGTTGGCCCTACTTTGGAAAGCAATATAGTAGAGTTTCTGCATAGCATGATTTCGACCAGTCTTTAGGTTTCCAGAGGTATGTGGCGCCTGATATCTGCCCACAACTCACGAATTACATAGGACTGCTCTTCCACTATTATCCTACGAATATCAATAAAACTAGAACCACGATTAGCTGATGCTTGTACCAACTGTAACAAATCATCCTTTATCTTACCCGCTGATCATGATGTGGCTTTAGTCTGCAGTTCTACCAACAAATGAGCTGAGCTCATTACCTGCCTGACGGCCCCCACTTCTCAGTTTGTCTGTTCCCACAAGTCCTTCAAAGGGGTTGGGCAGCTTGGCAATTAACAATGCCTATCATCTTCCTGTCATTCAGGTTCAGAACCACCGAGTTTTCTTGATGAAGATGTCAACATGAGTCCACTATCACACTCCTGAAAGAACGGTTGCACAATTGTGGCCTTCTGACACGTGGAGTTATTCTGCTGAAAGGTGCCATTGACGATCAGGAAGTTATGAACCATGAAGGGATGCGGGGGCCCGCAATAAAGTTCATGTAGTCCATAATAGTCGTGGTGTCTCCTGTTACTACCAAAACACGAAGTCCGTAGCAGTCATAGTGCCTTTAGTTACTTCCACAGCCCTACGTCCGTGCGTTTCCAGCAGCCGTTCGCCTGGATGACGTCATATCATGACTCTGAAACACCGAAAATGGAGAGAAAATTCTTTTTCTTCCAAAAACATTTAAGATAAAATACCTTCTGCACCATCCAAAATTTTCGCCGTACGATATCTGTTCAGAGATTGTCCCATATTTCTTATTCCGAATCTGTGAACTTTATTACAGAAACTATATTTAACATGTAATAGATATAACATTTATTTTTGAAGGTATATAACTGACTGTAGTTATAGTGAAAATATTGTGATTTGCTGGGTAATAGCCAAGGGAACTTTATTGAAATGTATCGATATAGCTGTGCCATTGTTTATATTTGCGTATGGAGAGTCTCTGTGGCGTTGCTAGCAGAGAGGAGGTAGAGCAGCCTGAGTTATGAAAGAGTGCGGAAGTGTGTGTTGGGCTCTCCCGCCGACGTTGTGTGCATTATAAAATTACGTAGACATTACCCAGCAACATTTCCTTCACAAAGTGTGGCTAAGCTGAATAATAACCGGAATAGTTAAAATTTGTAAGGCACCTGTGTTGTCATTGTCCTCAGACATTATCATCAAGCAGGATCCCTTTCCTTTCCATGCAATCACCGAGTGTCGTAAGAATATGAAAATTGACTAACCATTTACTGTCGTTTTTGTGTGTTTGCTAATGACCAGTTTAAGCCTAAATTTTCTGCCTCAGTAACTGTTCATTCGTGTATTCCATTACAGAGGCTACTTAAAGTAAAGTAAAATTTCACTGGTGAAACTAATAACTAAAGGTACAGCACAATTTAAAAGTGCGCAATTTCAGTTATTCTGCATTTAATTTAACGAGTGAGTTCTGCTGACTTGTTATGTATTTTATTGTTGTTATTTTAAAAGTAAATTCACTTGCTCGTTTTCTTAAAGTAAATTCAATTCAGTGATTTAATAATCAAAAGCAAATTGCTTGCCTTTTTCCAAATTTGGCATTACGTTATACTGAGGTTACCAAAAGTCAGTTTTTTACGTAACAGGCTTAAATTAAGCCAGTCACTCATTTAACTAATAACTCCATTTAATTTTACTTTCAAAATTTAGTATTTCAGAATAAGTAACCGAAAACTCAGTGCTTTCCGATTCATTTATTTTCTCGTGAACTGTTGAGCTGTAGAAAAGCATGACAACCTTCTGTTGCCACGCCAGTGATTATTTGCATAAATTTCTTTGCCATTACCTTAGTCAGCATTCTGGAGATTCATTGCCATAGCGGGCTGACGACCGTTTAATTATCCCCTCATTTTAGCTAGTCAATGTTTTCTTTGTGTTGTTAGTGATTCTTGTAGTAAATATTACGTGGTACACTTTTTCACCCTTTGCGGTTCGTGAGCTATTGAGCTATATTGCACCTATTTCAAATTATTATCAGTATTTAGCTTAAATTTAGAGTAGATTCGAGTGGCCTAGGGCGCTGCAGTCAAGGACTGTGCGGCTGGTCCCGGAGAAGGTTCGAGTCCTCCCTCGGGCATGGCTGTGTGTGTTTGTCCTTAGGATAATTTAGGTAAAGTAGTGTATAAGCTTAGGGACTGATGACCTTAGCAGGTAAGTCCCATAAGATTTCACACACATTTGAACATTTTTTTTTAGAATTTCCTTCAGAAGAGTCTGTTGCACACTTTGCGCCTTACTCAACTGTAAAATTTCATTAGGCATATGCGTTCACGGTCATTTATATGGCTACCCAGTAGGCTGATTAGGAGTGGGGAGGTTACGACCTGACCGTGCACTTGAATTAACAAGGGACGTGATCCATCCGACCAGATGAGAGGTTACCAACATTGATGATCCGGTACCTGAAGGAGTCGTTGTGTCAGCATGGGAACACCTAGGGGCCTCTCTTATTGAGCTCCGTGTTCAGCAGTGCGCGGTGAACGGTCTGCTTCGAAACACTTGCACCCGCTCTTGCATTCTACACTGTCGTCAGGTTTGCAGGAGATCGCCGCCTGCCGTAAGGCGGGCAAGCGTCCGACCTCCATGGTCTGTGATGAAGCATGGACGTCCAACACCTTGTCGCCTAGACAGTGGTTTCACTGTAATCCAACCGCTTTGCGTCGATGCTCACGATAGCTGCACAGTACAGCCGACCAGCTTCGTCGGACGTCGGACGTCCAACACCTTGTCGCCTAGACAGTGGTTTCACTGTAATCCAACCGCTTTGCGTCGATGCTCACGATAGCTGCACAGTACAGCCGACCAGCTTCGTCGTTTCCGAGATGCTACCAGGCCGTAACAACCTGCCCTTGCTCGATGTTGTTTATGTCAGTGGATTTCCCAATTTGTGTTCCGTATCGTCACTAGAATGATTCCTCATTCGTTTCTGCTCTGCTGATATACTTTCTTTACCATGTCCTGTGTCACCATGCGGCATGGAACCTCACTGTGGGCAGTGGTCGTAATGTTTTGCCTCGTCAGTGCAGATTAAGGTTTCTTCCTGTTCCGTTCACGGACGGAGGTCTTTTTCAAGTATCTGCCAGTTAATACGTTCAGACATTTCAGGCAACAATGGTTCAGAATATAATCTCACCAGCATACTCAGCAAAAAAAAATTTCGCAGCAGACGGAGATCTGTAAGTAGCCATTGATGTACGAGGATAACTAATAATTACGTACATGATGATGGCAGCATTTTGTTTAAAAAGTGTTGTGCCGCTAGCTATTGAGAACGGACGTGGCTGAAGCTGGAAATGTGCATACTACAATCAGTTCCATGCAACGTGGCTAAATTGAGTGCAGAACTTGATCTTGCATTCTTATTCTTCATAGTCATTTCGTACACTTCCTCTGTAGGTAGACTCTTGGCAAGGGCGATTCATGACCCCAATCAACTTCCATACTATGAGTCCACGGTCAGGTGCATGCTTATCATGCTACTAGTTATAATGTTTTTTTTTCTATTCCACTAGTGTCCGTCTGCGAAGTCTTCGCGATACATAGGAGATCGTAGCAAAGTCGTAGATTTACGACTTAAAACTGGTTTGCCAGTTCAGTTTGTCTCGTAACTCTATGACACTTTTCAATGTGTCAAACAAACTCGCTTTGGCCTTCTTTGCATACGTTCAATATTCCTTGTTAGTGTTATATAGTACTCGTCAACACAGCTGAGCATTATTCTAGGATGTGGCGCACAAGTGTATTGCATGCGGTCTATCTCCTTTGGACACACTTAAAGTTCCTTCTGTATCTGTGGATGGCTGTATGGTACAGTGAAGTACATCTATACTGTCTGAAGAGATCGTGACCAAACTTAAGCAACGTAGAGCAGTCCTACCTCCTTCTTCGCTCCTGTGAGAGCGATCCCTCGCCCGGCCTATTCACGCAGGCTGCCTCGAGGCTTTCACCTGGGGCGGAAGCTGTGGCTGGAGTTACGCTCCCCGCCAGCCGCCATAAATTCTGCCGCAGCGCTTGCCTGGCTGCCTTTTGTGTCTTTTGTTTTGTCACGGCTCACGAATATGGACACGAAATATTGGCCCCAGTGCGTCCCATTTTTCACCCAGGCGCTCCCATAAGCGACACGCTGTTTGTGTGCGTGTATAAAAATGTGTAACCTACACCTACAGCACGAACGTCGCATTCTGCTAGAAACACAAAAAGGTAATATGACTAGCTACAACTGTCGCATGCTTTATTCACAATAAGCTGTAGTCAATAGTTTACACATATTTATTTACTCCTCTATCAGGTTCCATCGGGCCATGCAGGAAAAAGCTGCTTGGTTTACAGAATGCCGATCATAAAATTTGTAAACGACGAAATTACTAACTCCGTCTTCAGGTCACGAGTGGCCTACCGGGACCATCCGACCGCCGTGTCATCTTCAGTGGAGGATGCTGATAGGAGGGGCGCGGGGTCAGCACACTGCTCTCCCGGTCGTTATGATGGTATTCTTGACCGAAGCCGCTACTATTCGGTCGAGTAGCTCCTCAATTGGCATGACGAGGCTGAGTGCACCCCGAAAAATGGCAATAGCGCAAGGCGGCTTGGATGGTCACCCATCCAAGTGCCGACCACGCCCGACAGCGCTTAACTTCGGTGATCTCACCGGAACCTCGGAAGGTTTGTTTCCTTGTGGTACACGCCTTCCACTCTGTTCAGGAGCTCCTCGCAGTAGCTCAGAATTTGTCTCTGTAAATTGTTATTTACCCTTATACTCTCCAATAATTTTTTCACAGAATTACTAACACGTGAAAGAAATTGTTTGAGAGTATACGGGTAAATAAAAATTTACAGAGACAAATTCTGAGCTCCTGTAAAGAGCAGAAGGCGTGTACCACAAGGAAACCTACCTTTCACCTTGAATTTGAATAACGGGGGTGTCCGCTCGACACCTCCAGTTCCGCCGGAAGCCCAGTGAAAATGAATGATGCTTAAGGAAATATCCAAAGGCATTACGTTTTTCCGTGTAGTGTTTACTGAATGTTCCAGTTTCTTCTGAATGAGTGCATACCGTCAACAACATACCCCATGGTGAAGTATACAGTGTGTCCGGAAACTATCCGTTCAAACTAATACGATCCTCATCATTCGTGACAGTGGTTAGTTGGACTGTTAAAAAAATTGGACTGAAAAAATTGTACGGGCGCGGATGACTGCGCTGTTGAGCACCCTGCAAACCAAACATCATCATCAAAGTAATACAGGAGGTAGAGGACAAGTCAAATGTGTTTCGGTCAGGAGAAATGGTCGCTGAAGTCAGCTTGTAATGTTAAGGAACACTTTGTTTGTGGTGCTGAGACAAGCTGTTGTGTCGGTGTCGCTGACAGGGAGTACGTATTGGCATTCAAAACTACTCTGTCTACAGACAGTTGGCTCTGAAGTCAGCAGGGAAGAACACCGATTCAATCGCAGCTATCACCGCCTTCTGAAAACAACGGTGATTTCCCTCGAAGCTCACCTATTCAGTGGCATTCATTACCGCTTATCGACAACAACAGTGAACATTGAGCGTCTGCTGAAATGGCTCACATGCATCTGGTATGAGGGTCTGTGAATGGAAATGGGCAATCAGGAGTGAGAGAGTATCGTCAGCGCTTTCGCAACCGGCGGGTTCCACATTACCAAACATTCGGACGTCTGCATCGCCTAATACTTGACACAAGCACTTTCCGTGCAAGTATGTATGATATAAGTCGGAATTGGACCTTACGAACCCCCACCTCCCTACAAGCGTTAAGCATCCGCCGTTGCTTCCTTACGACATTCAAATCCCGCCCCCACGCCCTACTCACTGTATAATCCTGGTTTCTGCTCGAAGTGTTGCCGTTCATTTTAATCTCCGCCGCCTCTTTTATAATGGAGTCCCAGTATGTTGACGCATGAGCCAAGACTCTTGTGTTCTCAAACTGTATTTTGTGTCGGTTTTCGAGGCAATGGTCAGCTATGACCGGCTTTTCGAGCTCCCTTTGTGTATTATTTCCCTTGTGCTCGGTACAAACGTATGCAACTGTGCGAATTGTCTGGCTCATATAGATGCCAGTGGCCGTAATCCTAGGTATATGCACGGGAAATAGTGTCAGCCCCTGCAATCAGCAGTTTTACTCCTGATGACCGAATTAGCCATTGAAAGCTCGAGGATTTTATTGGAGTTGACGCCGCTTGAAAACCGAGAAGATTTTACCCGGATCACAATCTTACACCTCACTATTCAACTGTATGTCTCTGTTGGTATCGCTAACACACTCATCCACCACCTGTTGCACTCAAAGATGTTTGCCCGCTTGTCTCCTTACTGTCTAACAGGAGATCTACCATAAAGAGCAACAACGGACCACGCATGCAGAATTTCTTGCGCATTACGAGGCTGATTGTGAAAATTTTTGGTCAAACATCATCAAAACAGCAATCCATGGAGTGGCACCACACCACCTCTCGTCTGTAGAAAAAGTTCAAAGCCGCGCCCCCAGCAGGTAAAGTGATGATGTTCTCGGACTCTGAACGGGTTACTCTGTTTGATGTCCTCCCTCATGGTGCAATGATCAACTCTGAATTGTATTGTGCTACCCTCATGGAATTGAAGAAACGACTTCAGTGTGTTCGTTGCGCACTTCACAATGACAACGCAAGGCCTGGCACAACTGTGCACACTTGGGAGGAGTTCAAAAAACTTCCTCATCCACCCTACAGCCCGAATGTCGCAAATTCCGACTTCGATAGGTTTGGCTCAGTGAAGGATGCAGTACGTGGGCGATGAGGAAATTACTGATGCAACAAGACGTTGGCTGTGACATCGATCAGTAGAGTGGTAACATGGAGGCATACAGGCCCGCCCATTAAGGTAATATAGAGTCACGCAGGGTTTTATAGCCAAAATAGTGGGAAATAATAGGATGTTTTGGTCTCTTTAACAAAACCAACCGCCTTTCAGAAAAAAAGAAAGATGTTGCATTAGTTATATTATTGAATGTCCCTAGTAGTTTCGTACTCAGTCCCCTCGGGGATGTGTGTTTCAGGTGTGGTCAGTTTTTTCACAGACTTAAATACTCATTACTGAATCAACTTCATAAAATCCGTGGAAGAAGTGATGCAAACAACCCCTGGTCAGTTTCATCGGTACCAGGTTTTTCAAAAGTCTTTGAGAAAGCTGTTTATAGGTGAGTATTGGCACATCTCGGTAGATATAATTTGCTGTCAGACTACGAGTTTGGCTACAGTAACGAAGAGAGAAAATATAATTTATTCTTTTTTGTGTGAATCGCTGTCAGGGCTGACAGGTACGTTGAAGAAAGTAGGTATTTCCTTTAGTTTAACAAAAGTGTTTGAGTATGTGAACCATGCCATACTTCTGTATAGATTGGAACTTTGCTAGGGAAAAAGCTGAAAAAAGTTCACTTCATACCTAGTACATGGGAGAAACGGGGAAGAGTTCTGTTTCTTGCAACGGTCGTGTAAAGTGGAGGGTGTCATGGGGTTTTGTTCTGGATCCATTGTTTTTCTAGATACGTGTCAATAATGTGTCACTAGACGTGACAGATGCCACAGAAACTATTGAGAAAGGCAAGAACGGATTGTAAATGATGTAGTTGGGAAATCTATCTCTGTCATCCCCGACATACAAGGTGCTCCGAAGCTATTCGTTAAAATTAATGCAGGAGGTAGGGAATATCAAAACAAACATACACTCCTGGAAATGGAAAAAAGAACACATTGACACCGGTGTGTCAGACCCACCATACTTGCTCCGGACACTGCGAGAGGGCTGTACAAGCAATGATCACACGCACGGCACAGCGGACACACCAGGAACCGCGGTGTTGGCCGTCGAATGGCGCTAGCTGCGCAGCATTTGTGCACCGCCGCCGTCAGTGTCAGCCAGTTTGCCGTGGCATACGGAGCTCCATCGCAGTCTTTAACACTGGTAGCATGCCGCGACAGCGTGCACGTGAACCGTATGTGCAGTTGACGGACTTTGAGCGAGGGCGTATAGTGGGCATGCGGGAGGCCGGGTGGACGTACCGCCGAATTGCTCAACACGTGGGGCGTGAGGTCTCCACAGTACATCGACGTTGTCGCCAGTGGTCGGCGGAAGGTGCACGTGCCCGTCGACCTGGGACCGAACCGCAGCGACGCACGGATGCACGCCAAGACCGTAGGATCCTACGCAGTGCCGTAGGGGACCGCACCGCCACTTCCCAGCAAATTAGGGACACTGTTGCTCCTGGGGTATCGGCGAGGACCATTCGCAACCGTCTCCATGAAGCTGGGCTACGGTCCCGCACACCGTTAGGTCGTCTTCCGCTCACGCCCCAACATCGTGCAGCCCGCCTCCAGTGGTGTCGCGACAGGCGTGAATGGAGGGACGAATGGAGACGTGTCGTCTTCAGCGATGAGAGTCGCTTCTGCCTTGGTGCCAATGATGGTCGTATGCGTGTTTGGCGCCGTGCAGGTGAGCGCCACAATCAGGACTGCATACGACCGAGGCACACAGGGCCAACACCCGTCATCATGGTGTGGGGAGCGATCTCCTACCCTGGCCGTACACCACTGGTGATCGTCGAGGGGACACTGAATAGTGCACGGTACATCCAAACCGTCATCGAACCCATCGTTCTACCATTCCTAGACCGGCAAGGGAACTTGCTGTTCCAACAGGACAATGCACGTCCGCATGTATCCCGTGCCACCCAACGTGCTCTAGAAGGTGTAAGTCAACTACCCTGGCCAGCAAGATCTCCGGATCTGTCCCCCATTGAGCATGTTTGGGACTGGATGAAGCGTCGTCTCTCGCGGTCTGCACGTCCAGCACGAACGCTGGTCCAACTGAGGCGCCAGGTGGAAATGGCATGGCAAGCCGTTCCACAGGACTACATCCAGCATCTCTACGATCGTCTCCATGGGAGAATAGCAGCCTGCATTGCTGCGAAAGGTGGATATACACTGTACTAGTGCCGACATTGTGCATGCTCTGTTGCCTGTGTCTATGTGCCTGTGGTTCTGTCAGTGTGATCATGTGATGTATCTGACCCCAGGAATGTGTCAATAAAGTTTCCCCTTCCTGGGACAATGAATTCACGGTGTTCTTATTTCAATTTCCAGGAGTGTATTTGATAACGGTGAATATGGTCCCTGACGACAGTTTCTGATGCATGGGATAATTTACACAGAACGTAGTTCAGCATGCAAAACAGTAGTAACATTTACAGGAACTGGTCGAATGTGCGACCGCTGGCTGTACATCGTTGGACCATTGACTGTCAAGTCCGTTCGAAGATTCCTAACATGTCCACATTGGTACCAGCAGTGACGGCAGATATAGCGATGAGTTCTTCTTCTGTTTCTTACACCAGCTGGTTCTTATCCACTAGAGGATGAAATTCGGACTTTTGAATTCAGATGACATAGGTGGTCAGGCCACAAGTCCACCTCGGTCAATCGCGCTCCATTTTGCTAGAAGACCATCGTTTGACTAACATTCAGAGGTAAATCCTCAAGAGCTTCTGGCAACACATATTTCACGAAGATGTGATATCTATTCCCGTTAAGTCAGAATCGACAAAAGGATGGTCCAACCAATCCTTTAGCGAGAATGCCGGCTCACACCGAATCGCTGTTGATCAGTGCGAGCTCGAGGACCTCGTGTATTCATACGCTCCCAAACATAGTAATTGTGGAGTAAACAAAGCATCGTCGCTGTACAGGATCTCGGCTGGAAATAAGGGGTGCAGGGCAGCCTGCAGTAAAAGCCATTGTGCGAACTTCACGTGCCAAGGATAATCTCCAGGTGGCAGTTTTACCAAGTGCTGAAGATGATGAAACTGTTGGTCATGTGCTGCATTCCACACAAGGCTACGTCTGACCCCAAGGATATGTGCAGTACGTCGTGTACTCGTACACAGAGTGACTTCAACATGTCGCAGAATGTCTTACTCCATTTCGGGGGTTCGTAAGGTCCAATTCCGACTTATATCATACATACTTGCACGGAAAGTGCTTGTGTCAAGTATTAGGCGATGCAGACGTCCGAATGTTTGGTAATGTGGAACCCGCCGGTTGCGAAAGCGCTGACGATACTCTCTCACTCCTGATTGCCCATTTCCATTCACAGACCCTCATACCAGATGCATGTGAGCCATTTCAGCAGACGCTCAATGTTCACTGTTGTTGTCGATAAGCGGTAATGAATGCCACTGAATAGGTGAGCTTCGAGGGAAATCACCGTTGTTTTCAGAAGGCGGTGATAGCTGCGATTGAATCGGTGTTCTTCCCTGCTGACTTCAGAGCCAACTGTCTGTAGACAGAGTAGTTTTGAATGCCAATACGTACTCCCTGTCAGCGACACCGACACAACAGCTTGTCTCAGCACCACAAACAAAGTGTTCCTTAACATTACAAGCTGACTTCAGCGACCATTTCTCCTGACCGAAACACATTTGACTTGTCCTCTACCTCCTGTATTACTTTGATGATGATGTTTGGTTTGCAGGGTGCTCAACAGCGCGGTCATCCGCGCCCGTACAATTTTTTCAGTCCAATTTTTTTAACAGTCCAACTAACCACTGTCACGAATGATGAGGATCGTATTAGTTTGAACGGATAGTTTCCGGACACACTGTATACTTCACCATGGGGTATGTTGTTGACGGTATGCACTCATTCAGAAGAAACTGGAACATTCAGTAAACACTACACGGAAAAACGTAATGCCTTTGGATATTTCCTTAAGCATCATTCATTTTCACTGGGCTTCCGGCGGAACTGGAGGTGTCGAGCGGACACCCCCGTTATTCAAATTCAAGGTGAAAGGTAGGTTTCCTTGTGGTACACGCCTTCTGCTCTTTACAGGAGCTCAGAATTTGTCTCTGTAAATTTTTATTTACCCGTATACTCTCAAACAATTTCTTTCACGTGTTAGTAATTCTGTGAAAAAATTATTGGAGAGTATAAGGGTAAATAACAATTTACAGAGACAAATTCTGAGCTACTGCGAGGAGCTCCTGAACAGAGTGGAAGGCGTGTACCACAAGGAAACAAACCTTCCGAGGTTCCGGTGAGATCACCGAAGTTAAGCGCTGTCGGGCGTGGTCGGCACTTGGATGGGTGACCATCCAAGCCGCCTTGCGCTATTGCCATTTTTCGGGGTGCACTCAGCCTCGTCATGCCAATTGAGGAGCTACTCGACCGAATAGTAGCGGCTTCGGTCAAGAATACCATCATAACGACCGGGAGAGCAGTGTGCTGACCCCGCGCCCCTCCTATCAGCATCCTCCACTGAAGATGACACGGCGGTCGGATGGTCCCGGTAGGCCACTCGTGACCTGAAGACGGAGTTAGTAATTTCGTCGTTTACAAATTTTATGATCGGCATTCTGTAAACCAAGCAGCTTTTTCCTGCATGGCCCGATGGAACCTGATAGAGGAGTAAATAAATATGTGTAAACTATTGACTACAGCTTATTGTGAATAAAGCATGCGACAGTTGTAGCTAGTCATATTACCTTTTTGTGTTTCTAGCAGAATGCGACGTTCGTGCTGTAGGTGTAGGTTACACATTTTTATACACGCACACAAACAGCGTGTCGCTTATGGGAGCGCCTGGGTGAAAAATGGGACGCACTGGGGCCAATATTTCGTGTCCATATTCGTGAGCCGTGACAAAACAAAAGACACAAAAGGCAGCCAGGCAAGCGCTGCGGCAGAATTTATGGCGGCTGGCGGGGAGTGTAACTCCAGCCACAGCTTCCGCCCCAGGTGAAAGCCTCGAGGCAGCCTGCGTGAATAGGCCGGGCGAGGGATCGCTCTCACAGGAGCGAAGAAGGAGGTAGGACTGCTCTACGTTGCTTAAGTTTGGTCACGATCTCTTCAGACAGTATAGATGTACTTCACTGTACCATACAGCCATCCACAGATACAGAAGGAACTTTAAGTGTGTCCAAAGGAGATAGACCGCATGCAATACACTTGTGCGCCACATCCTAGAATAATGCTCAGCTGTGTTGACGAGTACTATATAACACTAACAAGGAATATTGAACGTATGCAAAGAAGGACAAAGCGAGTTTGTTTGACACATTGAAAAGTGTCATAGAGTTACGAGACAAACTGAACTGGCAAACCAGTTTTAAGTCGTAAATCTACGACTTTGCTACGATCTCCTATGTATCGCGAAGACTTCGCAGACGGACACTAGTGGAATAGAAAAAAAAACATTATAACTAGTAGCATGATAAGCATGCACCTGACCGTGGACTCATAGTATGGAAGTTGATTGGGGTCATGAATCGCCCTTGCCAAGAGTCTACCTACAGAGGAAGTGTACGAAATGACTATGAAGAATAAGAATGCAAGATCAAGTTCTGCACTCAATTTAGCCACGTTGCATGGAACTGATTGTAGTATGCACATTTCCAGCTTCAGCCACGTCCGTTCTCAATAGCTAGCGGCACAACACTTTTTAAACAAAATGCTGCCATCATCATGTACGTAATTATTAGTTATCCTCGTACATCAATGGCTACTTACAGATCTCCGTCTGCTGCGAAATTTTTTTTTGCTGAGTATGCTGGTGAGATTATATTCTGAACCATTGTTGCCTGAAATGTCTGAACGTATTAACTGGCAGATACTTGAAAAAGACCTCCGTCCGTGAACGGAACAGGAAGAAACCTTAATCTGCACTGACGAGGCAAAACATTACGACCACTGCCCACAGTGAGGTTCCATGCCGCATGGTGACACAGGACATGGTAAAGAAAGTATATCAGCAGAGCAGAAACGAATGAGGAATCATTCTAGTGACGATACGGAACACAAATTGGGAAATCCACTGACATAAACAACATCGAGCAAGGGCAGGTTGTTACGGCCTGGTAGCATCTCGGAAACGACGAAGCTGGTCGGCTGTACTGTGCAGCTATCGTGAGCATCGACGCAAAGCGGTTGGATTACAGTGAAACCACTGTCTAGGCGACAAGGTGTTGGACGTCCGACGTCCGACGAAGCTGGTCGGCTGTACTGTGCAGCTATCGTGAGCATCGACGCAAAGCGGTTGGATTACAGTGAAACCACTGTCTAGGCGACAAGGTGTTGGACGTCCATGCTTCATCACAGACCATGGAGGTCGGACGCTTGCCCGCCTTACGGCAGGCGGCGATCTCCTGCAAACCTGACGACAGTGTAGAATGCAAGAGCGGGTGCAAGTGTTTCGAAGCAGACCGTTCACCGCGCACTGCTGAACACGGAGCTCAATAAGAGAGGCCCCTAGGTGTTCCCATGCTGACACAACGACTCCTTCAGGTACCGGATCATCAATGTTGGTAACCTCTCATCTGGTCGGATGGATCACGTCCCTTGTTAATTCAAGTGCACGGTCAGGTCGTAACCTCCCCACTCCTAATCAGCCTACTGGGTAGCCATATAAATGACCGTGAACGCATATGCCTAATGAAATTTTACAGTTGAGTAAGGCGCAAAGTGTGCAACAGACTCTTCTGAAGGAAATTCTAAAAAAAAATGTTCAAATGTGTGTGAAATCTTATGGGACTTACCTGCTAAGGTCATCAGTCCCTAAGCTTATACACTACTTTACCTAAATTATCCTAAGGACAAACACACACAGCCATGCCCGAGGGAGGACTCGAACCTTCTCCGGGACCAGCCGCACAGTCCTTGACTGCAGCGCCCTAGGCCACTCGAATCTACTCTAAATTTAAGCTAAATACTGATAATAATTTGAAATAGGTGCAATATAGCTCAATAGCTCACGAACCGCAAAGGGTGAAAAAGTGTACCACGTAATATTTACTACAAGAATCACTAACAACACAAAGAAAACATTGACTAGCTAAAATGAGGGGATAATTAAACGGTCGTCAGCCCGCTATGGCAATGAATCTCCAGAATGCTGACTAAGGTAATGGCAAAGAAATTTATGCAAATAATCACTGGCGTGGCAACAGAAGGTTGTCATGCTTTTCTACAGCTCAACAGTTCACGAGAAAATAAATGAATCGGAAAGCACTGAGTTTTCGGTTACTTATTCTGAAATACTAAATTTTGAAAGTAAAATTAAATGGAGTTATTAGTTAAATGAGTGACTGGCTTAATTTAAGCCTGTTACGTAAAAAACTGACTTTTGGTAACCTCAGTATAACGTAATGCCAAATTTGGAAAAAGGCAAGCAATTTGCTTTTGATTATTAAATCACTGAATTGAATTTACTTTAAGAAAACGAGCAAGTGAATTTACTTTTAAAATAACAACAATAAAATACATAACAAGTCAGCAGAACTCACTCGTTAAATTAAATGCAGAATAACTGAAATTGCGCACTTTTAAATTGTGCTGTACCTTTAGTTATTAGTTTCACCAGTGAAATTTTACTTTACTTTAAGTAGCCTCTGTAATGGAATACACGAATGAACAGTTACTGAGGCAGAAAATTTAGGCTTAAACTGGTCATTAGCAAACACACAAAAACGACAGTAAATGGTTAGTCAATTTTCATATTCTTACGACACTCGGTGATTGCATGGAAAGGAAAGGGATCCTGCTTGATGATAATGTCTGAGGACAATGACAACACAGGTGCCTTACAAATTTTAACTATTCCGGTTATTATTCAGCTTAGCCACACTTTGTGAAGGAAATGTTGCTGGGTAATGTCTACGTAATTTTATAATGCACACAACGTCGGCGGGAGAGCCCAACACACACTTCCGCACTCTTTCATAACTCAGGCTGCTCTACCTCCTCTCTGCTAGCAACGCCACAGAGACTCTCCATACGCAAATATAAACAATGGCACAGCTATATCGATACATTTCAATAAAGTTCCCTTGGCTATTACCCAGCAAATCACAATATTTTCACTATAACTACAGTCAGTTATATACCTTCAAAAATAAATGTTATATCTATTACATGTTAAATATAGTTTCTGTAATAAAGTTCACAGATTCGGAATAAGAAATATGGGACAATCTCTGAACAGATATCGTACGGCGAAAATTTTGGATGGTGCAGAAGGTATTTTATCTTAAATGTTTTTGGAAGAAAAAGAATTTTCTCTCCATTTTCGGTGTTTCAGAGTCATGATATGACGTCATCCAGGCGAACGGCTGCTGGAAACGCACGGACGTAGGGCTGTGGAAGTAACTAAAGGCACTATGACTGCTACGGACTTCGTGTTTTGGTAGTAACAGGAGACACCACGACTATTATGGACTACATGAACTTTATTGCGGGCCCCCGCATCCCTTCATGGTTCATAACTTCCTGATCGTCAATGGCACCTTTCAGCAGAATAACTCCACGTGTCAGAAGGCCACAATTGTGCAACCGTTCTTTCAGGAGTGTGATAGTGGACTCATGTTGACATCTTCATCAAGAAAACTCGGTGGTTCTGAACCTGAATGACAGGAAGATGATAGGCATTGTTAATTGCCAAGCTGCCCAACCCCTTTGAAGGACTTGTGGGAACAGACAAACTGAGAAGTGGGGGCCGTCAGGCAGGTAATGAGCTCAGCTCATTTGTTGGTAGAACTGCAGACTAAAGCCACATCATGATCAGCGGGTAAGATAAAGGATGATTTGTTACAGTTGGTACAAGCATCAGCTAATCGTGGTTCTAGTTTTATTGATATTCGTAGGATAATAGTGGAAGAGCAGTCCTATGTAATTCGTGAGTTGTGGGCAGATATCAGGCGCCACATACCTCTGGAAACCTAAAGACTGGTCGAAATCATGCTATGCAGAAACTCTACTATATTGCTTTCCAAAGTAGGGCCAACATACTATTAAGCAAGAGGCAATAATGTTTTGTCTCAACAGAGTAGGGTGCAACAAAAACTACCCCCTGCCACGGTCTTTTAGGGATTCGATGAATTTATATCAAGAGAAGTCCGTAGACACAGAAATAAATATGTTATCAACTTTTCATTGCCTAGACAAATGCGACGTACATCCTTAGCATACGGCCCACTTTGCTAAGCGATACAGTGTGACTGGATGAGTACGAGCAGGGATTTGGGCATTTACACTACTGAATATTAAAATTGCTACATCAAGAAGAAATGCAGATGATAAACGGGCATTCATTGGACAAATATATTATACTGGAACTGACATGTGATTAAATTTTCACGAAATTTGGGTGCATAGATCCTGAGAAATCAGTACCCAGACCAACCCCGTCTGGCCGTAATAACTGCATTGATACGGCTGGGTATTGAGTCAAACAGAGCTTGGATGGCGTGTACAGGTACAGCTGCCCATGCAACGTCAACACGATACCACAGTTCATCAAGAATAGTGACTGGCGTATTGTGACGAGACAGTTGCTCGGCCACCATTGACCAGACTTTTCAATTAGTGAGAGATCTGGAGAATGTGCTGGCCAGGGCAGCAGTCGAACATTTTCTGTATCCAGAAACGCCCGTACAGGACCTGCAACATGCGGTCGTGCATTATCCTGCAGAAATGTAGAGTTTCGCAGGGACCGAATGAAGGGTAGAGCCACGGGGGTAACACATCTGAAATGTGACGTCCACTGTTCAAAGTGCCGACAATGCGAACAAGAGGTGACCGAGACGTGTCACCAATGGCACCCCATACCATCACGCCGGGTGATACGCCAGTATGGCGATGACGAATACACGCTTCCAACGTGCTTTCACGGCGATGTCGCCAAACGTGGATGCGACCATCATGATGCTGTAAACAGAACCTGGATTCATCCGAAAAAATTACTTTTGCCATTCGTGCACCCAGGTTCGTCGTTGAGTACACCATCGCAGGCGCTCCTGTCTGTGATGCAGCGTCAAGGTTAACGTCAGCCATGGTCTCCGAGCTGACAGTCCATGCTGCTGGAAACGTCGTCGAACTGTTCGTGCAGATGGTTGTCGTCTTGCAAACGTCCCCATCTGTTGACTCAGGGATCGAGACGTGGCTGCACGATCCGTTACAGCCATGCGGATAAGATGCCTGTCATCTCGACTGCTAGTGATACTAGGCCGTTGGAATCCAGCACGGCGTTCCGTATTACCCTCCTGAACCCACCGATTCCATATCCTGCTAACAGTCATTGGATCTCGACCAACGCGAGCAACAATGTCGCGATACGATAAACCGCAATCGCGGTAGGCTACAATCCGACCTTTATCAAAGTCGCAAACGTGATGGTACGCATTTCTCCTCCTTCCACGAGGCATCACAACAACGTTTCACCAGGCAACGACTGTGGTCTCCTGTTTGTGTATGAGACATCGGTTGAAAACTTTCCTCATGTCAGCACGTTGTAGGTGTCGCCACTGGTGCCAACCTTGTGTGAATGCTCTGAAAAGCTAATCATTTGCATACCACAGAATCTTCTTCCTGCCGGTTAAATTTCGCGTCTGTAGCACGTCATCTTCGTGGTGTACCAATTTTAATGGCCAGTAGTGTAGTTTGTAGCCACCATCATTAACCCAGGAGTTATGGCAGACTGAGAGATGTCATTGAAGGCGAGCCTTTTGTCGCAGACTGCAGACTGCAGCCGCTATAAAACGTAAAGTACACGTAATATCGCTGATGGAAGCAGAAAGCAAACGCGACGCGAAAACCGATGAGACCGGTGAGGCGTGACGGGGAATCAGAACGCGTCGCTGGCTGCTGTTTACCAGGGCGCTCGGCCCGCCGGAGGAAGTGGGCCAGAAGAATTTAGGGACGCGAACGGGAGCGGCAGCGAGCAGCGCTGTTTGACAAAGGGCTTTCTCCTGAATGCTGCGGTTCATATCAATAAACAGCGGAGAACCAACACGAGAGTAGCTGCACCCACACGCCGAGGGTATTACTTCCGGTGGCGTCTCAGACTGTATGCGGGTGAACTGGAGCTGAAACCAGTGACGTATAGGTCAGAAGCAGAGCAGGTCATGCACGGAGGTAGTTGTGCCGGGGCAGACAGAGAATGCTGTGTATGGAGCACACAGCAGGGAGCACGTTAATATAAACGTATCAGAGGGGGAAACGTGTGAAACATCCAATAAATATAGCAGCAAATTATTATCAGATTGCCCGTACATTACGAGACTTACTGATTTTATTTTAAGTCAATGCCACAAAAAAATCGGTATCCAGAAACGTATAGATGAGACGAGAATCGTAAATATACACTTATGGATCAAAGGCGACTGAAGGGGCAGGGTTTTCTTACTTCTGTACAAATATGGGAACCGAGATTACATCGGAGCCTCCCTCTGGAAAGAGCGGTTTTACGCTCCAGGTTCTAGCTATAAGAGGAATACTTAGACACGCACACAGTAACTGAAACTGATTTACATGAACTAATCCATCAGCAAATCGAACACTAGAAAAGGATACAATTTCGCTTGGTCAGAGGGCATTCCGTATTGACAGACAACGGAACATTTGTCTGTTTTCCAACAGTAGAATCACAAAAGATGGTATCTAAATGACAGCCTAACCACGCTATCGTGCAGATCTTACGGATGAAGGTAATCTTCGCATGATGTGTCACTCCCAAGTAACAAACGTCAATGAAAATTCGACCATACACTGAAGGAAATGCTAGAGTAGAATAGACTAGAATGTTACCTAATGAAATACGCTATCAGACGAACAGAATGACACTTTTATTCAAAGACAATTGCACTGAAGTCAGCATCATTCATAATGGTCCGCCGGCTGGGGTGGCCGAGCGGTTCTAGGCGCTACAGTGTGGAAACGCGCGACCTCTACGGTCGCAGGTTCGAATCCTGTCACGGGCATGGATGTGTCTGATGTCCTTAGGTTAGTTAAACCTAAGTAGTTCTAAGTTCTATGGGACTGATAACCTCAGATGTTAAGTCCCAAAGTGCTCAGAGCCATTTGAGCCATAATGGTCCCCAAGACATTTGAAAATGCTGGATATATTTGTTAATAAGAGCTGTGAGCAGCATGTTCTGCAGCGTCCTCCCAAGGTAGGCATAAGGTTGGTAAGGAGTTCTTATGGCAGGGTTTTCATTCCTCCACGAGAGCGTTTGAAGATTCCAGGATGGTCGTTGGTGCATGTGGACGTGCTACAGCCGAACTTCATGGCGCATCCCACTTGTGCTCGCAGGGATAGACAGGCCAGTCCATTCGTCTAAAACCCTCTCCTTCCAATAGCTCCCTCGCCGGCACTGTTCGATGCAATCGCGCACTGTCACCCGCAAAAACAAAGTCATTGCCGAATGTAACTCTGAAAAGACGGAAACGTGTAAGGGGTAAAGTGTCACAATAATGCTGCCCAGGGAGCTGTGCAACAGCAGTGAACAGCAAAGTTGGTGAAGCTTTTGGAACAAGAGGATATTTGACGAACGGATTTGCAAGCCTGTTGCCCCGGCTTGAAACCGCTCAGGCACGTATGTTAAAATGGCTCAAATGGCTCTAAGCACTATGGGACTTAACATCGGAGGTCATCAGTCCCGGCACGTATGTGTTCCGTTGAGGAAGGTATCGCAGTGGGTCCAGATACAACAACGTCCATCCAGGAGTTGGACTGCCCTTCCACAAATCTCGTTACCAACCCTGTGGTCATCATGAGAGCACGTTGCAGAGCATGGATTGCGTCCGTGCTAATCACACTCTCTAGTAACAAGTATGTCGCACTTTCTGCAGAGTCTAGGAGATCATTATGAATCACCATTAACTTCGGTGTAACTATTGTCTTTTTATAAAAGTTTGTACTGAACTGTAACAGTTATTTCTATGTACGGCCCTAGTTTTATCGGATTATTTTATTTGATACTGACACGCCATTCGAAAGTTACTTCAGTTCTTAAGTTTCGCACTCAAGTGTTGACGAAAAAACAAAACCGAACGGCCACGGTGAGCCCAACCCGCCACTATATGACACCGTTAGTTCTCAGTTCCCGTCAGTAGCCTTGATGTACGCTGCTCTAATTTCATGAACGAGTCCATTAGCCAACGCTCACTACTCGTGGCACATCATGCGTCTCACGCTATTCAGCTGAGAAATCCAATCACCCGCCAAGTGGTGCAGCTGTCAATACGCAGTAAGGCTTTTAAGCGCTCATCGCCTAGATATAGCAAGCAAAACATGTATGACGCCACAAACTGGCACTGAACGATATAGACTTAGTACAGGGTAGCACAAAATAGGTGTTAGGATGGTTTTACCTACGACGACATAATGTTGAGTCAAATTCTTTTTATAATATTCATGGTATAGCAGGGAACATGACATTTAATACAGAACGTTTTCATAGTCCTTTCCTTCTGCAGCAATGAGCGTGCAGTGTCTTGAACTGAATTCCGTGATGGCATCGTGAAGAACATTATTTTAGACTGCACGAATCTCTTTGCATACCGCAGTAATAACATCTAAGGTGTCCTGGGCAACGGTCTGATTTCTGAAAGTGTCCTAAGAGAAATCGAAGACGTTCCCAGTACAGTGTATAGCTGCTCCATTTTACATGAATGGATAATTTCGGAGATTCGGCGGGGTCGTGCAGCAAGTACAAAGTCACGGTGCAGTATTTGTCTGCTGTGCCAGATCCCTCAATAAAAATGAGCACAGTAATGCACTGTGCACTGATTGCGCACCAAACACTGATCTTTTGTTGACTAGGTGGAGCAGCAGATCGTGTGGATTCTAGATAGTCCAGTTCTGTTTGTTGACTATCCATTCATTTGGAAAAGAATAACGCCACTCCACATCACTGTTATTCAAAGGCTAAGTTTATCTTTCATTATCCTCCGGTTTCTGTACTGCACATCTTGTTGATGTAGTGGACTCCTCATAGAATAAGGTTCACACTCGTTCCATGTTCTACAGGGTTACAACTGAGGTTGGTTGTTCTGTCGTTCTGGCTGGATCTTCCTGGAATCATTTATGAATCCCGTCTCTTCAAAACATTTCGTCAAACTGCTAAAAAACAGGAAAAATAATACACATAATTTCTATGATACGGTAATTAAATTTTATCATCTCAATTTGACTTCAGATATGTAGTCTAATCTCACGGAGGTATGGTCATTGCGGATGGAGCTCTTCTTTGACTGTATGTGCTGTTGAATGCGCGTGTCACCACAACAGTACCTCTAGAACGTGCGTAAAATGTCTGTACGATTAAAAAACCCCGTTTGATTTTGGTACTTTCATTGTGAAATGTGAATCGGTGAGTGAGCTATAGAATTTTCAGAGCTACGATACAAGATTTAAGTGTCAGGAAGTCTTTTCTGAAAGTATTTGTATGGAGTGTAGCCATGTATGGAAGTGAAACATGGACGATAAATAGTTTGGACAAGAAGAGAATAGAAGCTTTCGAAATGTGGTGCTACAGAAGAATGCTGAAGATTAGATGGGTAGATCACATAACTAATGAGGAAGTATTGAATAGGATTGGGGAGAAGAGAAGTTTGTGGCACAACTTGACCAGAAGAAGGAATCGGTTGGTAGAACATGTTCTGAGGCATCAAGGGATCACCAATTTAGTATTGGAGGGCAGCGTGGAGGGTAAAATTCGTAGAGGGAGACCAAGAGATGAATACACTAAGCAGATTCAGAAGGATGTAGGTTGCAGTAGGTACTGGAAGATGAAGAAGCTTGCACAGGACAGAGTAGCATGGAGAGCTGCATCAAACCAGTCTCAGGACTGAAGACCACAACAACAACAACGATACAAAGATATCACAAGGCCAATTATTTACGGCATACAACTAAATCACGGTAGACAAATACTTTTATCATTTATTTTGCACCACTTTGTACATAATTTTTTGCTACAAAACAATATCGATAACGTTCGCTGCACCCATTATACTCACTATTGCTTCGCTGTAATAACGACATCTGTACATCAAATGGAGAGTAACTGAATACCATTACGTTTGTTACAAAAGCAAATGGTTCCAAGAGTTGGCTATTCCTAATCTGAAATAATACGGTACTCAAACAGTAGTTTTAATTGTATTTCTCCTAATGTTACACGTCTTTTCTGCTTAATTCTCTCTATTACCTGGAAACATGATACTGTGTAGAATGACTTCTGAAATACAACTTTTGTGTGTAAGTGTTGTAATTTGTATTACAAGCTGATGATTCTTTCTTGCTTAACAACATGAAAATGATGTGTGGTGTTGTTGGGTCTTCAGTCCGAAGACTGGTTTGATACAGCTCTCCGCTTCTTCATCTCAGAGTAACTACTGAAACCTACATATTACTGAATCAGCTTACTGCATTCATCTCTTGGTCTCCTCCACTATTTTTACTCCTACGCTTCCTTCCAATACTAAATAGATAACCCATTGCTATATCGGAATGTGTGCTCCCAACCGCTCCCTTCTTCTAGTCAGCCGCGCGGGATTAGCCGAGCGGTCTTGGACGCTGCAGTCGTGGACTGTGCGGCCGGTCCTGGCGGAGGTTCGAGTTCTCCCTCGGGTATGGGTGTGTGTGTTTGTCCTTAGGATAATTTACGTTAAGTAGTGTGTAAGCTTAGGGACTCATGACCATAGCAGTTTAGTCCCATAATATTTCACACACATTTGAACATTTTTTCTTCTAGTCAGGTTGTGCAACAAGTTTCTTTGCTCCCCAATTTTATTAAGTACTTCCTCATTTGTTACGTGATCTACCCATCTAATCTTCAGGATTCATCTTTAGCACCATATTTCAAAAGCTTCTGTTCTCTGTTTGTCTGAACCGTTTATCGTCCATATTTCATTCCCATACTTCGCTACACTCCATACAAACAGTTTCAGAAATGCTTGATATTAAGAAATCTCTGTTCTTCATAAACGTTTTTCTTGCCGTTTCCATTCTACATATTATATCTTCTCTACTTCGGCCATCATCAGTTATTTCGCTGCCCGAATAGTAAAACTCATCTACTACTTTTAAATGTCTCGTTTCCTAATCTAATTCCCTCAACATCAGCTGATTTCATTCGACTGCATTCCATTATCCTTGTTTTGCTTTCCTTGTTTTCCCCTTATATCCTCCTCTCAAAACCCTGTCCATTTCGTTCGACTGCTCTCCAAAGTCCTTTGCTGTCTCTGAGGAGGCACTATGTCATCTATAAACCTTATAGATTTTATTTCTTCTCCCTGAATTCCTATTTTTCTTTTACTGCTAGCTCAATGTACAGAATGAATAACACGGGAATAGGTACAACTGTGTCTAACGCCGTTTTCAACGAATGCTTCCCGTTCATGCCTTCGACTCTTATAACTGCCGTCTGGTTTTTGTATAAGTTTTAAATAGCCTTCCACTCCTTGTATTTGATCCCTGCTACCGTCAGTATTTCAAAGTCAACATTGCCAGAAGCTTCCTCTAAGTCTATAAATGCTACAAATGGAAATGATGTACACATAGGAATGTTTCCTAGTGAAAATTGTTTTATTTATTTTGCACATCTAGTTCCATAGAACCAAATCTAGGAGCAAATCTCCATGGTTATGGGACGGCTTAGTAAATGAAATTAAAATTCGTTAACTGCCCTGTGCGTGGCTTCGGTATGATATCGAAACTGCGATGTAATCTCTTTGCCTGCGTAACCGTTTCCTTCGCATCCCGCCACGGTGTATGCGGCTGTGTACCGCGTCGACTTAACGGCGATGTGCCTGTCATAACTCTTAGTCACAAAACGTATTCGCAGATGCAAATGCGAACAGCCATCAGCTATATAAGGGAATTACGGCGATAAAATTTGAGCCGGACCGGAACTGAACCCAAATTGCCCGCGTTTCGCGAGCGGTCACCTTAACCACTTTGGCTATGGGTGCACTGCTCACAGCCGGACCAAACTTCCATATGTCGTCGTCCACGTGTTACAAGCTGCACTCGTTCACATTCTATAATTCCTGTGCAGAGTGGGGACATTTTAATTAAATGTCGCTGCCTGGTATCGGCGGATAAGTACAATATTGCAGTCCCTGTGTTTTTAAGAAAAGCGGTCCAATGCATGCACGTCGGAAGGAAATTGCATCGTTCTTCTTAGCAACACAGAAACTGCAACATCGTATCACTCTCAGCACTTTACCAGCCATACCTGCAGGATCCTATCCAACCCCAAGGGCTCGTAGTTCGTGGGACATGGATGTTATGAGCATTTATCAAGATTGAATGTCATTTCAAGCGCCAGTATGACGGTCTACTATACCCACATACAAGCCCGAGAAACACGTCACTCGGATTTGGTAGAAGATGGCCCTCGAACTTTGTCTGCTATTTGTTGCTACAAAGCTCACGGAAAAAATGGAATTACTGAGCCATGGTCATTAGTGTTGGTTGGACTTGTCTGGTGAACACACAATGTGTAGACTGTGTACAGTTTCCCAGAACTATGCACCGTACTGCAGCGCTTTTCATAGTACGTGTTTTAGGTTTGAGTTAATCGGATTGCTGTTCATAGGGTTTACAGATTTCGGTTTGGCGAAAGAACTTCCTAAAAGTTTTCATCTGATTGTGTCACAGAGAACCTAATAGGGTTTCAGCCCGGTTTTGTAATTTATGAGCATTATTTGCGCTCGCTTTGTGCAATTTATTTTGTAGTTCAAGATCAATCTTACTGGCTTGCTGATTTAGTTGAAGCCACGTGAGCGTTATTACTTAAATCTTATTTACACCTCTTTATGATTGGGATCTAAGTTTCAGAGTAAGTAATATTTCTCTGAAACTTATATTTTACACTGTTTTTTTAAATGACCAGTGGTTATTTTGGTTTGCTGGGCTTGCCGATATCAATTGATGTGTTGACAAAATCTTGAGTGATGACTGATGTACTTATTTTAGGCACATGTGTTAACTGAAATCATTTCTGTTTGGTTTACGAAGGCCTGACCTCATACTGTTTTTGACAGAAGTTATATGTAATGTTACGATGTTAAACCTCACCTCGAAATTCTTAGTTTTCAAATATTAATTCCTTTAGCTTTTCTTCTTATATTCATATTGTATTGTCAAATTTCAAATATTTAAAATAAAAATAAAAGTAAAGTTTTATAAGTTGTGAAAAACACATTTCTGGGTACATGCTATGTGTCTGAGTCCTGGATCTTACCGCTCCCAACACATCGTTTGCTAAACCTTTTCACTAATAATAGCTACAATAAAATGCCGGCATCAAGCTGTTCAGTGTATACGAGAGTAATCAACACTATAAAACAGAGAGTTGATTAATTTTTTTCCAGGAACTCCACAACAGTATAAAATGACTGAACTATGATTAAATTCTTCAGTTTAGACTTGAAGTTGACTTATTACTACTAAAATTTTGTATTTATTGCTGCAGCTTGTTGCAAACGGGTGCAACAGAAAGGTGAACTCCTTTCTGCTCAAGAGTCGAGTGGGTGCGTTCCAAATGCAGATTGGATTTCTCCAAAGTATTATCTGAGTGAAATTTGCTAATTCCTGTTAATAAACTTATACTGTTACCAACAAATGACAGTAAACGAAGTGCATGCGTTTCTCCTGACGTATACAATTTTCAAGTAGATTACGGGAATTCAGCCAGGTAATATTTACAGCGACCACCTCTATTTCGGTGGGCCGAAGTAAATATTACCTGGCTGAATTCCCGTAAGTCACTTGAAAACAAAATTCATTTTGAGGGACAAATGTCAGAATTCCTAGACATCTGAACGAGGGTCGACAAGAGATTTGCGAACTTGCGCCATATATTGCTCGATTTGCCCGTTTCTGAGCTAAAAATACACTTTGTGAATGGGACGAGGTACCCCACATCATAATGTCATATGTTACAATGGAATCACGATCAGGAAAATAGACTAATCTTCGTGTTGGAATCTCACTTAATGCAGATACTGCCCTAATGGTAAATATAACAGCATTCAGTTTGGTTTCCTTGAGAGCTTACAACCTATCTGAAGACCTAGAAATTTGGATTTTTAGACTCACAAATCATATGCCTCTTATGTGTTATCCAAATATCAGTTTTCCTTGAACTGTGTGTTAGAAACTGTGAAACGTGACACCTACTGTGATTTTTTTTTCTGGGTCATCAGTCATCTGGCTGGTTTGATGCTGCCCGCCACGAATTCCTCCCCTATGGCAAACTCTTCATCCCCTACGTCCTCGATTATTTTCTAGATGTATTCCAATATCTGTCTTCGTCTACAGTTTTAGCTCTCAATGGTTCCCTGATGTCTCAACAAATGTCCTATCATCATGCCCCTTCTCCTTGTCAGTGTTTTCCAAATATTCCTTTCCTCTCCAATTCTGCGCAGAACCTCCTCATTCCTTACCTTATCAGTCCACGTAATGTTCAACATTCGTCTGTATCACCACGTCTCAAATGCTTCGATTCGCTTCTGTTCCGGTTTTTCCACAGTCGATGTTTCACTACCAAACAGTGCTGTACTCAAGACGTACATTCATAGAAATTTCTTCCTCACAATAAAGTCTGTGTTAGATACTAGTAGAATTCTCTTGGTCAGAAATACCCTTCTTGCCATTGCTAGACTGCTTTTGGTATCCTCCTTGCTCTGTCCATCATTGAATATTTTCCTGCCCAGGTAGCTGAATTCCTTAACTTCATCTACTTCGTGACCATCAATTCTGATGTTGAGTTCCACGCTGTTCTCATTTCTGATGCTTCTCAACATTTTCGTCTTTCTTCGCTTTACTCTCAATCCATATTCTTTACTCATAAGATAGGTCATTCCTTTCAGCAGATCATGTAATCCTTCTTCACTTTCAGTCAGAATAACAATGTCATCAGCGAATCTTATCACTGATATCCTTTCACAATGAATTTTAATTCCACTCTCAAACCATTCTTTTCTTTCCAGCACTGCTGCTTCTATGTAAAGATTGGTTCAAATGGTTCAAATGGCTCTGAGCACTATGGAACTTAACATCTATGGTCATCAGTCCCCTAGAACTTAGAACTACTTAAACCTAACTAACCTAAGGACATCACACAACACCCAGTCATCACGAGGCAGAGAAAATCCCTGACCCCGCCGGGAATAGAACCCGGGAACCCGGGCGTGGGTGTAAAGATTGAACGGTAGGGGAGGAAAGACTATATCCCAATCTTACACCCTTTTTAATCCGATCACTTCGTTCTTGGTCGTCCACTCTTATTTTTCCCTCTTGGCTCTTGTACATATTATGTATTACCCGTCTCTCCCAATACCTTATACCCATTTTTCTCAGAATTTCGAACATCATTCACCATTTTACATTGTCTAACGCTTTTTCCACGCCGACAATTCCAATGAGCGTGTTTTGATTTTTCTTTATTCTTGCTTCCGTTATGAACCGCAGCATCAGAATTGCCTCTCTCGTGCCTTTACCTTTTCTAATGCCAAACTGCTCGTCATCGAGCGCATCCTCAATTTTCTTTTACACTCTTCTGTACATTATTCTTGTCAGCGACTGGGACGCATGAGCCGTTAAGCTGACTGTGCGATAATTCTCGCACTTGTCAGCTCTTGCAGTCTTCGAAATTGTGTGGCTCGTGTTTTTCCGAAAGTCAGATGGTATGTCGCCACACCAATGTGAATAGGCGAATTCTTGCCACTTTCTCCAATGATTTTAGAAATTCTGATGGAATGTTATCTATCCATTCTGCTTTATTTGATCTTAAGTCCTCCAAAGCTCTTCTCAATTCTGATTCCAATACTGGATCCCCTATCTCTTCTAAATCGACTCGTATTTCCTCCTCTATCACATCACAGAAATATTCCCCCTCATAGAGGCTTTCAATTTAATCTTTCCACGTATACACTCTCTCCTCTGTATTTAGCAGTGGAATTCCCGTTGCACTCTTAATGTTACCACACGTGCTTCTATGTCACCGAATGTTGTTTTGACTTTTCTGTATGCTGTCTCTATCCTTCCGACAATCATTTCCTTTTCGATTTCTTCCCATTTTTCATGCAGCCGTTTGGTCTTAGTTTCCCTGCACTTCCTATTTATGTCATTCCTCCGCGACTTGTATTTCTGTATTCCTGAGTTCCCCGGAATATTACTGTACTTCCTTCTTTTATCGATGAACTGAAGTATGTCTTCTGTTAGCCATGGTTTCTTCGCAGTTACCTTCTTTGTACCTACATTTTTCTTTCCATCTTCTGTGATGGCCCTTTTTAGAGTTTTCCATTCCTCTTCAACTGTAATGCTCACTGAGCTATTCCCTATTGCTGTATCTATAGCCTTAGAGAACTTCAAGCGTATCTCGTCATTCCTTAGTACTTCTGTATCCCATTTCTTTGCGTATTGATTCTTCCTGACTAATGTCTTAAACTTCAGCCTACTCTTCATCTGTACTATATTGTGTTCTGAGTCTATATACACTCCTGGATACGAATTATAAGCCATTATCTGATTTCGAAACCTCTGTCTGACAATGATGTAATCTAACTGAACTCTTCTTCTATCACCCGACCTTTTCCAAGTATTCCTCCTCCTCCTCTTCTGATGCTTGAACACATATTCGCTATTACCAGCTGAAACTTGTTACAGTACTCAATTAGTCTTTCTCCACTCTCGTTCCTTGTCCCAAGCACACATTCTCCTGCAACCTTCTACTCCTCCCTCTACAACTGCATTCCAGTCCCCCACGACTATTAGATTTTCATCCTCCTTTATGTACTGCATTGCCCTTTGAACATCCTCATATACTTTCTGTATCTATTTATCTTCATCTTGTGACGTCGGCATAAGTACCTGAACTATCGTTGATGGTGTTGGTTTGCAGTTGATTCTAATAAGAACAACCCTATCACTGAACTTTTTACAGTAACACACCCACGCCAGCCGGGGTGGCCGAGCGGTTCTACGCGCTACAGTCTGGAACGGGGTCGCAGGTTCGAATCCTGCCTCGGGCATGGATGTGTGTGATGTCCTTAGGTTAGTTAGGTTTAAGTAGTTCTAGGGGACTGATGACCTCAGATGTTAAGTCCCATAGTGCTCAGAGCCAATTGAACCGAATTGGAGGTGAAAAAACCTATATAATCACAATTCGGATGTCCATTCGAAGTGCACACTTCAGTCAGACTATCGGCTCAGCAGTAAATGCGAAATATGCAGGGAACCGGTGCAACTCGATGGGACAAACGCTAGAAATGAGAGAGACTTCTGCTGGTAAATACGTTGGCATACGTCTGTAACATATACGGGTCTAAACTGTAACAGCATGTCGTTAAGTGGGTAGTAACGGCCTTCAGCAGCACCGCCGCGTAGTGAGTCGCTGTGTCGTCCGAGTAATCGGTCGGGCGCCGTTTCCTCTGCCTTGCAGCAGGGAGCAGCGAGGCAGTTGAGCAGGGCGTTGCCAGAGAGCGGCTCAGCGCCTCTGAAGGCAGACGCGTCCGCCCCGAGGGCCATCGAACGACGGGATAAGTCGCGAACAATGGGTCGCACGACGGCGGCGGAACACCGAGGAACCGCCCGCCCTGGGACCTGAGCGTGCAGTGGCGTGCAGGGCTCCACTCGCGCAGCCCCTACGGGAGCCATTCAATACGTCGATAAGGCTTTGATGCCAGAGATCGTTAGCAAACCAAGTGGATGTTATCACTGCGTGTCGCCGCCTGCTAGGCGACGCTTAAACACGAAAACTTTTTGTAGAAATGACGTCATGCAGTGAAGTTAGCTGCTTTTCGTTTATTCTTTATTCTGCGGCAAGTTTCAGTCGACGACCATTATCTAGCACTCTTGCGAAGACACCATGAATACAGGAAAATTTGAGGTGAAATGGATGTTTGAAAATTTACTAAAAATACAGTTAGTTACCTAAACGTTCCATGAATCATCCGATGGTGACAGCGTAGATCTGTCGAAACTAGTAGTGGCAATAAAATGAATTGCTAACGATCTTGGGGACCCTGATTCTTCAAGATCAATATTAACTTTTAGATCGCCCTCAACGACTGACACAATGTCAAACACATATACACTACTCGCCATTAAAATTGCTACGGGTATTCACTGGACAAATATATTATACTAGAACTGTCATGTGATTATATTTTCACGCAATTTGAGTGCATAGATCCTGAGAAATCAGTACCCAGAACAACGACCTCTGGCCGTAATAAAGATCTTGATACGCCTGGACATTGAGTCAAACAGAGCTTGGATGGCGCGTACAGGTACAGCTGCCCATGCATCAACACGATACCACAGTTCATCAAGAGTAGTGACTGGCGTATAGTGACGAGCCAGTTGCTCGGCCATCATTGACCAGACGTTTTCAGTTGGTGAGAGCTCTGGAAAATGTGCTGGCCAGGGCAGCAGTCGAACATTTTCTGTATCCAGAAAGGCCCGTACAGGACCTGCAACATGGGGTCGCGCATTATCCTGCTGAAATGTAGGGTTTCGCAGGGATCGAATGAAGGGTGGACCCACGGGTCGTAACATATCTGAAATGTAACGTCCAGTGTTCACAGTGCCGTCAACACGAACAAGAGATGACTGAGACATGTAACCAATGGCACCCCATACCATCACGCCAGGTGATACTCCAGTATGGCGATAACGAATACACGCTTCCAGAGTGCGTTCACCGAGATGTTGCCAAACACGAATGGGACCATCATGATGCTGTAAACAGAACCTGGATTCATCCGAATAAATTACGTTTTGCCATTCGTGCACCCAGGTTCGTCCTTGAATACACCCTCGCAGGCGCTCCTGCTTGTGATGCGTCAAGGATAACCGCAGCCATGGTCTCGGAGCTGATAGTCCATGCTGCTGCAAACGGCGTCGAACTGTTCGTGCAGATCGTTGTTGTCTTGCAAACGTCCCCATTTGTTGACTCGGGACGTGGTTGCACGATCCGTTGCAGCCATGCGGATAAGATGCCTGTCATCTCGACTGCTAGTGACACGAGACCATTGGGATTCAGCACGGCGTTCCGTATTATCCTCCTGAACCCACCGATTCCATACTCTGATAACAGGCATTGGTGCTCGACCAACGCGAGCAGCACTGTCGCGATACGATAAACCGCAATCGCGATAGGCTACAATCCGACCTTTATCACAGCCGGTAACGTGATGGTATGCATTTCTCCTCCTTACAGGAAGCATCACAACAACGTTTCATCGGGCAACGCCGGACAACTGCTGTTTGTGTATGAGAAATCGGTTGGAAACTTTCCTCATGTCAGCACGTTGTAGGTGTCGCCACCGGCACCAACCTTGTGTGAATGCTTTGGAAAGCTAATCATTTGCATATCACAGTATCTTCTTCCTGTCGGTTAAATTTTGCGTCTGTAGCACGTCATCATCGTGGTGTAGCACAGTAGTGTAATATTATTCTAATAGACTGGCTCCCAAGTCTAGTACTACCTTTGTGTCAAGACTAAAATTTTCTATTTTTTTGTTTTGTTTTTCAGTTCGAGATGCTCATTTCAAATAGGTACATCGAATGAGATCCTATATTATACACTGCTGGCCACCGTAAATGCAACACCCTGAAGGAAGCATCCGAATCAAGTGAAATTTACACCATGGGTTTGCAGCGATAAGATATGCAACTGATTAGAATTTCAGGGCAGACGCACATCACGCGCGCCTGTGGCGCCACCTCATAGCGCCATTTAAGGCTTGGCGATTTCGACGAGTGTACGTTCGGCACGTGTGTTTACCTTGTGGTTGTTTCACAAGACGATCAGTTATGCCTCGTAGACAACAGCGAACATCGTTTGATCAAGTATCCGAGTTCGACAGAGGAAGGATAGTGGCTTACCGAGATTGTGGATTATCATACAGAGAAATCGCTAGTCGTGTTGGACGAAACCAAACAACTGTAATGCTGATATGTGACCGTTGGATGCAGGAGGGTACGACGGACCGACGTGGTCGATTGCATTCACCTCGGTGCACCACTGCACGTGCTGATAGGCAAATTGTGCGCATGGCAGTGACGGATCGCTCAGTGACATCCCGAACCATAGCACAGCATATTGCGTCTGTAACGCATCATCCAGTGTCTGCGCCTACCATTCGACGCCGTTTACAGCAGAGTGGTCTGTCCGCAAGACGTCCATTGCTTCGTCTACCATTGACGCAGAACCACAGACGTCTCCGTTGCCAATGGTGTGATGACAGACGGATGTGGACGGCAGAATGGAATGACGTTGTCTTTACTGACGAGGCACGCTTCTGTCTGCAGCACCACGATGGTCGGATTCGAGTGTGGAGACACCGTGGAGAGAGGATGCTGGACAGCTGCATTGTGCAGCGCCACACTGGTCTTGCACCGGGTATTATGGTATGGGGCGGTATTGGATATTACTCTCGCACGCCTCTAGTACGCATTGCCGGTACTTTAAATGGCCGGCGCTACATATCCGAGGTGCTGGAGCCAGTTGTCCTTCCTTACCTTCAGGGCTCGGCCACAGCCATATTTAAACAGGATAATGCGCGACCACACGTGGCACGCATTGTCCAAAGGTTCTTCGTCAATAACCAGATTGACTTGCTTCCCTGGCCTGCTCGCTCTCCGGATCTTTCGCCGATAGAAAACATGTGGTCCATGGTTGCTCAACGAGTGACCCAGATTACATCCCCAGCTGCCACACCAGATGATCTTTGGCAACGTGTGGAAGCTGCTTGGGCTGCTGTACGCCAGGAACACATCCAACGTCTCTCTGACTCAATGCCGAGACGTGTGGCAACGGTGATCTCCAACAATGGCGGCTACTCTGGCTACTGATTCTGGCAGGAACCACATGTCACAGACGTCTGTAAACGTAATCATTTGATACTCGGTCAACATGTTATCTACAAAATAAATTTTGTTGTGCTACCTCTTGTCTTTCTTGGTGTTGCATTTACGGTGGCCAGCAGTGTACTTCCTGGTGGGTGTACGAGTCGAACATCCAGCGTTGGTAACAGCAAGAGAGACGCACTGCTCGCCACACACGCACGGCCAGCCCGTGATAGACAGGGCCAGCTATCTCCAGCATATCCTACCGCTGCCTTCACGTGGCTATGAAACATCGCTAACTTCGTTACGTAAAGTAATAACGGTATCTTCAGTTTCATATAAAAGATGCACTTCATCTCTAAAATACGTAGCAAATGTCTGTGGATTGCTTTCGTTGGTCTTACAATGTTTTATCAAGTGGTTCAAATGGCTCTAAGCACTATGGGACTTAACATCTGAGGTCATCAGGCCCCTAGACTTAGAAATAATTAAACCTAACTAACCTAAGGACATCACATACATCCATGCCCGAGTCAGGATTAGAACCTGCGACCGTAGCAGCAGCGCGGTTCCAGAGTGAAACGCCTAGAACCGCTCGGCCACAGCAGCCGGCTCAAGATTTTTTCTATCGTGTACGCCTTTGACATTTCTTGCATCTACATCTGCAAGACTAATCATTATTTAGAAATATTATATTTCTGACAATTTGTTTGTAATTTTGACAAGAATCTGTGAGTACTCCTTATAATTTAACAACAATTTTTAAACATCCATTTTATCTTAAATTTTCCTGTACCCGTCACGTACATACAACAGGTGCTGGATAATAGTCTGTGACAAACAGGTTTCACGACCCAACTTCAGTATTATACATGTGAAAGTAACCCTGTCTGTAACGTACTCACAACTAAACTGCTGAACTGAGTTGATTAAATTTTGTATAGAGATAGATTGAACCTAGTTGAAGAAGAATATAGCCCACCCTCAGAGAGCGAAATAAAGAAAGGAATAGTTCTTTTTCTTTTACATCACTGAACATGAAGCGTCTTGTAAGATTATAAAATTTGTTGTGTAATGCACGCGTTGTATGATGTATAGTTACTTCAGTAACACAACACATAAACCCTCCCTCCTGCACACACCCTTACATAAGCATTCGGACAGTTGGGAGGGGGGGCGGGGGTAAGGGGGAGGTGGTGTTGTTCCGTCCGCTGTGACCGAGAGGTTCTAGGTTCTCCAGTCTGGAACCGCGCTGCTGCTACGGTCGCAGGTTCGAATCCTGCCTCGGACATGGATGTGTGTGATGTTAGGTTAGTTAGGTTTAAGTACACTCCTGGAAATTGAAATAAGAACACCGTGAATTCATTGTCCCAGGAAGGGGAAACTTTATTGATACATTCCTGGGGTCAGATACATCACATGATCACACTGACAGAACCACAGGCACATAGACACAGGCAACAGAGCATGCACAATGTCGGCACTAGTACAGTGTATATCCACCTTTCGCAGCAATGCAGGCTGCTATTCTCCCATGGAGACGATCGTAGAGATGCTGGATGTAGTCCTGTGGAACGGCTTGCCATGCCATTTCCACCTGGCGCCTCAGTTGGACCAGCGTTCGTGCTGGACGTGCAGACCGCGTGAGACGACGCATCATCCAGTCCCAAACATGCTCAATGGGGGACAGATCCGGAGATCTTGCTGGCCAGGGTAGTTGACTTACACCTTCTAGAGCACGTTGGGTGGCACGGGATACATGCGGACGTGCATTGTCCTGTTGGAACAGCAAGTTCCCTTGCCGGTCTAGGGATGGCAGAACGATGGGTTCGATGACGGTTTGGATGTACCGTGCACTATTCAGTGTCCCCTTGACGATCACCAGTGGTGTACGGCCAGTGTAGGAGATCGCTCCCCACACCATGATACCGGGTGTTGGCCCTGTGTGCCTCGGTCGTATGCAGTCCTGATTGTGGCGCTCACCTGCACGGCGCCAAACACGCATACGACCATCATTGGCACCAAGGCAGAAGCGACTCTCATCGCTGAAGACGACACGTCTCCATTCGTCCCTCCATTCACGCCTGTCGCGACACCACTGGAGGCGGGCTGCACGATGTTGGGGCGTGAGCGGAAGACGGCCTAACGGTGTGCGGGACCGTAGCCCAGCTTCATGGAGACGGTTGCGAATGGTCCTCGCCGATACCCCAGGAGCAACAGTGTCCCTAATTTGCTGGGAAGTGGCGGTGCGGTCCCCTACGGCACTGCGTAGGATCTTACGGTCTGGCGTGCATCCGTGCGTCGCTGCGGTCCGGTCCCAGGTCCACGGGCACGTGCACCTTCCGCCGACCACTGGCGACAACATCGATGTACTGTGGAGACCTCACGCCCCACGTGTTGAGCAATTCGGCGGTACGTCCACCCGGCCTCCCGCATGCCCACTATACGCCCTCGCTCAAAGTCCGTCAACTGCACATACGGTTCACGTCCACGCTGTCGCGGCATGCTACCAGTGTTAAAGACTGCGATGGAGCTCCGTATGCCACGGCAAACTGGCTGACACTGACGGCGGCGGTGCACAAATGCTGCGCAGCTAGCGCCATTCGACGGCCAACACTGCGGTTCCTGGTGTGTCCGCTGTGCCGTGCGTGTGATCATTGCTTGTACAGCCCTCTCGCAGTGTCCGGAGCAAGTATGGTGGGTCTGACACACCGGTGTCAATGTGTTCTTTTTTCCATTTCCAGGAGTGTAGTTCTAAGTCTAGGGGACTGATGACCTCAGGTTTCCCATAGTGCTTATAGCCATTTGAACCATTTGAATTTGAACCATTTGGAGCGGGTGTTGCACGTCATGAGCCACGCCTATCCAAACAGGCCGACATTGGAAGGCAGCTGACATTATTGTTTGCACAAATATTACAAAAGTTACATTCCTGCAAATTACAAATTACAGCGATGAGCCAAAACGTAATGACCACCTGTTTAAGAACATATTGGTCCACTTTTCTAACGCAGTACAGCAGTGATCCTGTTGGCATGGACTCTATAAGCCCTTGATAGAGGACCAGACGTCTACTCACAGCTCACTAAATTCCCTCAAATTGTGGGGCGGTGGTTTGTGGGCACACAGCTGGCGCCCGATATATGTTCCAGCGGATACAGATCAGGGCCACTTGTTGGCTAGGACATCAATGTGAGTTCACTATATGTTCCTGAAACTACTGCATCACGGTTCTGGCCTTATGCCGGGGAGCTTTAACCTGTTGGAGACATCATCGCCATCACCCTTCAACCATGAAAGGATGCAGGTGGGTAGCAATAATGTTCACATTGGTCACTGTTGTCTTCGAGTAGTAACGTAGGTCCCACAGAAGCCCAACTCAGTTTACTCGATGGCATAATTCTACTCTCACCGGCCTGCATCTGTGGTGCGGTGGACTTTTCAAGCAGCCATTCGCCTGGATAATGGCTCGTAAGAACCAACCATCGACCTGGTGTAACAAGAAAAGCGATTCAAGCGGCAGCCAACACGCTTCTTTTGGTTCACGGTGAAAACTCAAGAATGCCGTGCCCACTTCAGTCGCAACTGGCGATATCGTTCGGTCAACACAGGAACACGTAGGGGTCCTGTGACGTGGATCTCCATCTGCATCAATGGCCTTTGAACGGTGTGCTCCGAAACACTTGTGCTTGATTCAGTACTGCAGATCTGCCACAGATTTCTGCCTGTCCTGGATTACACAGCAGCCGATCCTCTCCGTCAGGTGCGTTTTGTGACGAGAAGTGGACATCCAATACCATACGCCCTACGCGTTATTTCAACATCCTTCAACAACTTTCCAAAGATTCTCACGATCGTAGTACGCAAACAGCGGAGCAGCTTCACCGTTTCAGAGATTCTAGTTTCAAGCTACATCGCCACAACCATCTGCCCTTTGTCAAAACCGCTTAAATCAACGAATTTCCGATTTTGCGTCCCATATCTTCGCTATAATGACTGCCGATTCGTCTCTCTTCCACTTACAACCTTTCCTTACGCATCCCCCTGCCCGCAACACCACCAGGAGACATTTAGATTCGGGTTGGACAATGGTCATAATGTTTTGGGTCATCAGTGTATTTACTTCCCTTTTCCATCAGTTTAATTCTGTTTAACAATTTTAGAAAGTACACATTTCTTGAATCAGGCAACCATTTTGTAGTAGATCACATACAGTTTGTAACATTATTTTAGTTCTCGTAATATAATCAGAAATTAAATATTGCTTTTCTTCTTAATTCTTTCCGCTACTATTATTATTTAAGACATTTAGTGTGTAGTCATAAATAAGTTAAATAAGATAAATTGTTTTTCTTGTAATTTTCCAAATTCCCGTTAAACTGAGTAGGTCTTCCACATTCGGTTGTTTCTTTGTCATAGAAGCAAAGAAAATCACTAGAAATTCATGTATTACCTACTCATTTACCGGCACTACATTAATTTATGGTCGCGCGGTTTAGCCGCACGGTCTGAGGCGACTTGTCACCGTCCACGCGGCTCCCCCCGTCGGTGGTTCGAGTCCTCCTTCGGGCATGGGTGTATGTGTTGTCCTCAGCGTGAGTTAGTTTAAGTTAGCTTATGTAGCGCGTAAGCTTAGCGACCGATAACGTCAGCTGTTTAGTCTCATAAGACCTTACGACAAATTTCCAATTTCCAGCTGCAAACTGGATGCTGTTTATGGTGACCTTCTGACACCAGTGACATCACTTAAAATATTGATGGTTTACTGTACGCATACTTCCGCAAGGCGTTCGGTAGAACGTTTGTGATCATTGTTTCTGGATTTGCTGTTTAACGTTACATACGACAACCATTCCAAGTATATGATGAGTTTAGCGAAACTAGGCAACTTGAAGATGTTCTGTGAATAAAACTGGTCATGTGTAGTCATACAGGTGAGGTGCTTTTCATTAATCATTAAAATTTGTCAGCTATGGTGCACAACATGATCAAGATTACATAGACATTGCTTCGATTAAATCAAAGGTGGCTGAACATCGGCTTCTGATAAGGATCGTGCATAAGCTTCTGAAGATGTGCTTACATAATAAATCATTGAAAAAGTACGCCACATTGTTCTCGCTAATCCTACCAGTTCTATTTGTCCCATAGCAAATACTATTTAAACACCCTGAGAACTTGGTTATTAGTAATGGACAAATTATTTTCCTTGTTTTGAGTAAAAATAATTTGTGGATTTATTTGAATTGTTTTAGGCCAAAGGCATTTTAGTCTTTTTAGTAAGTATTTATTAGTTATCTCTCTTAATTCTTGCGGCTGTGGCTCCAGAACACTTCAATTTAATATTCAAATGCCGCGCTCAATTGTAGTTTTATATATTTTGTAAGTTTATGGGTAAAGTTTCGAGCTCTAGATGCTGCAAGGCTAAAACAATTCCATACCCGGGGAAGGTATTGTGATTGTGATACAAAAATGTTTGACTCATATACTTCTCATAAAAAGTAAAAGCGAGGAAGATGACCATATTCTTAGAAATATCAGGTGTCACCTCATACTTTTATTAAGTAACAGATGATTAAAGTTCTTCACTTGTAAATCATTATCTGAATGTTCCGATGAAAACAGTGTTCGCTTGATGTTACTGTTTGATTCTAAAGGTACCCCAAATGAAAGGAATTATTCAGAAGACTATTGCACTCCTCTGACGATCACGTGAAAGCTACATGTTTTCTTGCTGCCAAACCCTGCATTCTGTTCGTGCAGTCAGAGCATGAAATGCAGATAAAGGGCTCCAGTTGGAAGGATGCCATATGACTGTGAGTCGGACAGCCGTCGTAGGGCGTGCAGGGAACTGTTTCAATTAACATTTATATACATCTCCGTGATTACTCTGCTATTCATAATAAAGTGTCTGGCAGAGGATAAATGAACCATCTTCAAAACCCTTCTACCGTTCATACTCGAACGGCGTGCGGGAGAAACGAGCACTTAAATTTTTCTGTGCGAGAATGAATGGTTCGAATGGATAGGAGCACTATGGGACTTAACATCTGAGTTCATCAGTCCCCTAGAATATAGAACTATTTAAACCTAACTAACCTAAGGACATCATACACATCCATGCCCGAGGCAGGATTCGAACCTGCGACCGTAGCGGTTGCGCGGTTCCAGACTGAAGCGCCTAGAACCGCTCGGCCACAGCGGCCAGCTCTGTGCGAGACCTTACTTATCTTATTTTATCGTGATGATCATTTCTCCCTGTGTAGGTTGGTGCCAACACAATGTTTTCGCAATAAGAGGAGAAAACTGGTGATTGAAATTTCATGAGAAGATGCTACCGCAACGAAAAATGCCTTTGATTTAATGATTGCCACTCCAATTCACGTGTCATGTCTGTGGCACTATCTCCCGTTCTTTGAACTTTTTCGATGTCATCGTCAGTCCCACCTGATGCGGATCACACAGCGCAAAGCAATACTCCAGAATAGGGCGGACATGCGTGGTGTAGTCAGTCTCTGCAGTAGACCTGTTGCACCTCATAGTGTTCTGCCAATGAATCGCCATCTGTGGTTTGCTCTAACCACAACATTATCCATGAGATCGTTCCAATTTAGGTTATTTGTAATTGTAATCCCTAAGTATTAAGTTGAACTTGCAGCCTACAGATTCGTGTGACTTATTGCGTAATCGAAATGCAGCGGATTTCTTTTAGTACTCATGTGAATAACTTCACACTTTTCCTTATTCAGGGTCAATTACCACTTTTCGCAGCGTACAGATACCCTAGCTAAATCATTTTTTATTTCGTTTTCGTCATCTGAAGACTTTAAAAGACGGTAAATCACAACATCTTCTGCAAACAATCTAAGAGGGCTTCACAGATTGTCTCCTATGTCGTTAATACAGATCAGGAACAGCCTATAACACTTCCCTGGGGAACGCCGGATATTAACTTCTGTTTTACTTGATGACTTTCTGTCTATTAATACAAACTGTGACCTGTGTGACAAGAAATCTCGAATCCAGTAGCACAACTTAGGCGATATTCCTTAGGCACGCAGCTTGGTTAGAAGACGCTTGTAACGAACGGTGTCGAAAGCCTTCTCGAAATCTAAAAATATGGAATCAATTTGACATCCTCTGTCGAAAGCTCTCATTAGCTCATGTTTATAAAGAGCTAGTTGTGTTTCACAAGAACGATATTTTCCAGGCTGACTGTCTGTCAATAAATCGTTTTCTTAGAGGAAATTCATAATATTCGAACACAGTGTGTTCCCAAACCCTAATGCAACTCGACGTTAGTGATACGGGCCTGTAATTCAGCGGATTAGTCCTATTTCACTTTTCGGATATTGGTGTGAGTTGAGCCATTTTCCAGTATTTAGGTGCTGATCTTTCTGTGAGCGAGCGGTTGTTTATAATTGTTAAATATAGAGCTATTTATAAGCGTACTCTGAAAGGAACCTGAGTGGCATACAATCTAGCCCGTAGCCTTCCCTTTATTGAGTGATTTAAGCTGCTTTGCTACACCGAGGATATCTACTTCTGTGTTTCTCATCTTGGTAGTTGTTCTTGATTGGAATTCAGGAATATTTAATTCGTCTTCTTTGGTGAAGGAATTTCGGAAAACCGTGTTTAATAATTCTATTTTAGTGCCACTGTCATCCGTGACTTCACCGTTGTTATTGCTCAGTGAAGGTATTATTTGCGTCTTTCCGCTGGTGTGTTTTATGTATGACCAGAATCCCTTTGGGTTTTCTGCCAGATTCCGAGACAGTTTCGTTTTGGAAATTATTAAAAGCATCTCGCTTTGACGTACGCGCTATATTTTGAACTTCTGCAAAACTGTGCGAATCTTGTGGATTTTGCGATCTTTTAAATTTTGCTACGTTTTTCGTTGCTTCCGCAATAGCGATCTGATCCGTTTCGTGTACCATGGGGGACCAGTATCATTACTCGTTAATTTATGTGGTATATATCTCTCAATTGCTGTCGATACTACCTGTTTGATATAATTGGCATTTTTTCTACGCTTACATGATCAGATCGGAAGAAGTGGAGACCGTCTCTTAAGAGGCGTTAAGAGCATTTTTATCACCTTTTTAAATAGATGCACTTTGCGTTCCTTTCTGATGGTTGTGAGTCTTACGGTATTCAGCCTATTAGCAACTGCCTTGTGCTCTCTAATCCCTGTATTCGTGACAATACTCACTATTTGTTCAGTATTATTTGTTGCTAAGAGGTCAGATACGCTTTCGCAATCATTTACGCTTAGAGTGGGCTTATGGACTAATTGTTCAAAATAATTTTCTGTGAGAGGATTCAGTACAGTTTCGGATGACGTTTTATGCCTGCCGCCGACTTTAAACGTATAACTTTTCCAGCATATCGAGGGTTGATTGGTGTCACCACCGACCATAATTGTATGTGTGGGGTACCTATCTGAAATGAGACTCAAGTTTTCTTTGAAACGTTCAGCAACTACACTCCTGGAAATTGAAATAAGAACACCGTGAATTCATTGTCCCAGGAAGGGGAAACTTTATTGACACATTCCTGTGGTCAGATACATCACATGATCACACTGACAGAACCACAGGCACATAGACACAGGCAACAGAGCATGCACAATGTCGGCACTAGTACAGTGTATATCCACCTTTCGCAGCAATGCAGGCTGCTATTCTCCCATGGAGACGATCGTAGAGATGCTGGATGTAGTCCTGTGGAACGGCTTGCCATGCCATTTCCACCTGGCGCCTCAGTTGGACCAGCGTTCGTGCTGGACGTGCAGACCGCGTGAGACGACGCTTCATCCAGTCCCAAACATGCTCAATGGGGGACAGATCCGGAGATCTTGCTGGCCAGGGTAGTTGACTTACACCTTCTAGAGCACGTTGGGTGGCACGGGATACATGCGGACGTGCATTGTCCTGTTGGAACAGCAAGTTCCCTTGCCGGTCTAGGAATGGTAGAACGATGGGTTCGATGACGGTTTGGATGTACCGTGCACTATTCAGTGTCCCCTCGACGATCACCAGTGGTGTACGGCCAGTGTAGGAGATCGCTCCCCACACCATGATGCCGGGTGTTGGCCCTGTGTGCCTCGGTCGTATGCAGTCCTGATTGTAGCGCTCACCTGCACGTCGCCAAACACGCATACGACCATCATTGGCACCAAGGCAGAAGCGACTCTCATCGCTGAAGACGACACGTCTCCATTCGTCCCTCCATTCACGCCTGTCGCGACACCACTGGAGGCGGGCTGCACGATGTTGGGGCGTGAGCGGAAGACGGCCTAACGGTGTGCGGGACCGTAGCCCAGCTTCATGGAGACGGTTGCGAATGGCCCTCGCCGATACCCCAGGAGCAATAGTGTCCCTAATTTGCTGGGAAGTGGCGGTGCGGTCCCCTACGGCACTGCGTAGGATCCTACGGTCTTGGCGTGCATCCGTGCGTCGCTGCGGTCCGGTCCCAGGTCGACGGGCACGTGCACCTTCCGCCGACCACTGGCGACAACATCGATGTACTGTGGAGACCTCACGCCCCACGTGTTGAGCAATTCGGCGGTACGTCCACCCGGCCTCCCGCATGCCCACTAAACGCCCTCGCTCAAAGTCCGTCAACTGCACATACGGTTCACGTCCACGCTGTCGCGGCATGCTACCAGTGTTAAAGACTGCGATGGAGCTCCGTATGCCACGGCAAACTGGCTGACACTGACGGCGGCGGTGCACAAATGCTGCGCAGCTAGCGCCATTCGACGGCCAACACCGCGGTTACTGGTGTGTCCGCTGTGCCGTGCGTGTGATCATTGCTTTTACAGCCCTCTCGCAGTGTCCGGAGCAAGTATGGTGGGTCTGACACACCGGTGTCAATGTGTTCTTTTTTCCATTTCCAGGAGTGTATATCTCTGAGTCGGGGGGTCGGTAAAACGACCCAATTAATAGTTTAGTCCCATTGTCAAGTATAATCCCTACCCATATTATTTTGCAGGAACTATCAACTTCGATTTCACTACAAGGTGAACTACTTCTGACAGCAATAAATACTCAGTCAATAACTGTATTTAATTTTTCTTTTCTGAACACTGTTAGGTAGTTTGAAAAAATTTCGGCTGAACTTATTTGCGGTTTATCCAGTTTTCCGTACCTGTAACTATTTGGGCTTCAGTGCTTTCTATTAGGGCTTGGAGCTCTGGTTCTTTCCCAACACAGCTTCTTCAATTTACAACTGCAATACCGATCGTTTCTACACCTACCTTACTGTGTTTTACCTGTCCCCTTTTAGACGGACGTCCTTTCTGTGGTTTCCCGTGCCCTCCTAATCTAAACAGCCGCCCAGTCTTTTCCACACAGCCCCCGTTACCCGTGTAGCCGCTTTGTGTGTGTAGTGGACCCCTGACCTACTAATCGGAATCCGGAAACCCACCATCCTATGGTGCAAGACAAGGTATCTGTAGCCTACACGGTCACAGAACCTCCTGAGCCTCTGATTCAGACCCTTCACTCAGCTCTGTACCAAAGGATCGCAGTCGGTTCTATCGACGATGCTGCAGATGGTGAGCTCCACCTTAATCTCGCAATCAAAACTGGCAGTCCTTACCATTTTCGCTAACCACCAGAGAACAGAGAATCTCCTCCGATCCATAGCGACATACGCCCTTGGTACCGACGTAAGCTATCACCTGCAGTTGGCTGCACTGTGTACTCTTCATGGCATCGGGAAACCCCTTTCCACATCCGGAATGACTCCTTCCGGTACACACACGGAGGGCACAGGCTTCCTTCCCCTCCTTAGCAGACATGTCCCTAAGGGGCCCCATTACGCGCCTAACGATGGAGCTCCCAGCTACCACCAAACCCACTCTCTGTGAATGCCCAGACCTTTCTGGCCTAGAAATTGCCTCTGGAACAGGGTGGACGACTGCATCGGGCTTAAAGACTTCGTCAGCCACAGATAACGCCTGAAACCTGTTCGTCAAACGATCCAGGGAGTCCCTTCGATCGACCCCTCGGAAAGACTTTCGCTCCATGCCAGACTGGAATGATCTCCCACCACGGGTGAGGGGTCAACCTCAGTTCAGGCAGTACATGGGGCGGCGACATCAGTGGACTGATCGGGGGACAAGTAGGATGTGCTCGACGTCCCTCGCATCTACCGCGTCCGACGCTCCACAGTGATGACCCTTGACGGCAGCCTCAAGCTGGGTGACGGTAGCCAAAACCACCTGGAGCTGTGAGCGAAGGGTCACCAACTCAGCTCGCACCTGTACACAGCAATCGCAGTTCTTATCCATTACTGAAGTCGCTCCTGTTTGAAATTCGGAAAAATATGTAACTACCGAACAGTGCACATGGCTTATTAGCAGCAGAACTCGCGGTGCTCTCTCACTGACGGTCTATCCGACACTCAGCTACATTAACCAAAAAAACAAAAGCCTGTACGATACAAGGGTCGATACAAGCGGCGGTACTGCACGCTACACTGTTATTAAAATAAAACTTTGTGCCAAGTAAGCACACAAACACGCAAGAAATTACAAAAAATAATCTAGTAACTACACAGATAACTGAAAATAAGGCGCTCCTGTTTGAAGCTCGTAAAAGAATATAACAAACGTCTTATTAGCAGCAGGATCTCGAGATGCACTGTCACTGACGGTCTAACTGACACTCATTAAGGATACGATGTGGGAGGTGCAAGGAAGACGTAATTCCACAAGCAGAATATTGAAACAAATACAGAAGTCATTTCAAGTGTCTAACATGATTGATCAAGGTTGTACGTTAACAGTTGGTGTCAAGAAGCAAGGTGAAAAATAATTATTTACAACTGAAAAAAGAGGCTATTGTCGCCTTTTTATATAATTCGATCATCTTCCCAGAAAAATTATTGCAAAGATAATTTAGACATACGTCTTCATGAAAGGAACGATACCATCAATCAGAGTTCGTCCTCATCATCCTAGTGAAACAGAGCACATTATTCACAAGCTCTGGAAACCATCACTTCAATTGTAGAACCCGCAAGAGGTAACCGCGTGGTCTAGGGGCGCCTTGTCATGGTCTGTGCGGCTCCCCACGTCGGAGGTTCGAGTCCTCCCTCTGGCATGGGTGTGTATGTTGTACACAGCGTAAGTTAGTTTAAGTTATATTATGTAGCGTGTAGGCTTAGGGACCGATGACCTCAGCAGTTTCTTCCCATAAGACCTTACCACAAATTTCCCGATATCCAGTGGTAGAAGACAGCTGAAGACTTATTTCGACGCAAAGGCTGTTGGATTTAGTGCTCAAGAAGAGATATTGCATAACACAGATTCTTTCATTAATAATTACTCTTTCAGATAGATTACAGCCTATAAAATAAAACCATTGCGCAAATAAAAGTAGATATGACATTCGCAGGGCTATAAACACTGATAGGCAGTTCTCATACAACCTACTAATAAGGTAACGTAATTAAATAATTATATTGGAATTGCAGTAACAACTGCACTTCCCTGAACTGTAGTCGCTGTACAATACTGCTGTGAGATACTCAACCATTTCGACAAGGTCTTTAAGGGAACGTTGCCCATTTTGGTGGAGTAGAATGTGCTCTATCACCATGAAAACGCGCCAGCACATTCATATGGAGAGGTATCACATCTATCAATACATCCCACTCTTTCTTGTCCTCGTACACGCACCATCTCGATCGCTGCGAATTTTTCTTGTTCTCTAATACGAAGAAAAGACTTGCAGGTAAAATATTCTGCTTAGGTGAAAAGATTATCGTCAAAACAGTGACATTCTCGTAGGATTTGATGAACGGTATTTTTGGAACGGTTAAAAGACTGATGAAGGACTTTGGAAGAACTGTGTATTATTAATAGAAAGCTGTGTTGAACAATCAATAATTTATTTCGGAGAAATGCCGTATTCATTCCTAACATTAGTACTTACCGAACCACCGTCTTATGCCTCATTCTCTACTGTCCGTTGTTCACACGTTTCTCCAAATGTTTGATATTCAGGGGAAGCACATTACTTTTACACACTTCATAACAAGTACTTATTCATAAAATGAACTCCGGTTTTTATGCATGTATTTGTGTAACGAATTTGCTCTCAAATTAAGCCACAAACTAGTAGTGATCATCGGACAACACTAATCTGAACTGGAAGTTAGTTGACAGGACATCAAGTTACTCATGAAAACGCAACATAAATGGGATGTTGGGTTTCTGCAAGATGGAGTCACAGAGATAATTTTTGATAGTACAACACGCACCTGTCTAAATAAATAAAGTATTATAAAGTCTTTGAAAACTGTCCTGATACAATGTCCTAAAAAATACCTCAAAGTAACTCAAATGTATAAATGAAAAAGTGCATGAGTGCGACGTAGTCATAAAAACATAAGCACCAGCCACAGCGATCTGCGACTTAAAACATACCTAATTAGCTGGAAAACAATAATGTGAAAACACAGTTCTTGTCTTATCCAATCCTCGGAGTGCAATGGATAAGTCAGTTGTTCTGATTTCAACGTGATGTTCGTCATCGTGAGAATGAACTTCGCAATAACGATACAACACGGGGGCCGTTTCTGCTCATGGCAGTCAAGCTACTAAATTTGAAAACGGTGGTTCCTATTAACGTTTCGACCACGGTTACTTAAGAAGTGATTGTACATTTCTTTTCCCAAAGGAATTACTAAAAACCTCCAAGAAATGAAAGTTGATATGGAACTGTGATAACGATTGGATTTTTGCATGACATAACTCGAAAAGTGCGATACTAAATTCCTCTAATATTCTTATAAAGTGAGCAAGTCGGCTGTGTTTTCAAGCTGAATTGCTTTCCTTAAATGAAATTACTCGTCACTGTAGATAGGCCACGAAATTCTCGCATGAATTCTCGCATCATGCACGATGAAGCAATGTCTGAGCGAGCAGATTAACTCATTACAAAAAACTACAGTCTGATTCGAAGATGAATCGATCGGAATAATTATGAGGACCCAGCACCTTACTGTAACTTAACTTGACCAAACGATGCGAACAGACTTCCACACCAGACTCGTACACGAAGCAGAATGCAAGCTCGCGGTTCGTCGTTCCCGCTAACTCTATCGTAAAAAGGGTCGTGCGTTGCTGACTGGCTGATCTGAAAATCTCCCGATACTGGGCTTTCGTAGATACTACGGCTTACTCACTACAGAGAAATGACCATTCGTCCGCAGCTCGTGGTCGTGCGGTAGCGTTCTCGCTTCCCACACCCGGGTTCCCGGGTTCGATTCCCGGCGGGGTCAGGGATTATCTCTTCCTCGTGATGCCTGGGTGTTGTGTGATGTCCTTAGGTTGGTTAGGTTTAAGTAGTTCTAAGTTGTAGGGGACTGATGATCATAGCTGTTAAGTCCCATAGTCCTCAGAGCCATTTGAACCATTTGAAATGACCATTCACACGGTTATCAGTATGAACCCAGTGGTCAGTATCGCATATAGACTAGTGAGTGAACTTGACTAGAACACATACGTAATGGAGAGTGAACGTTACCACAATGCATTCCTTTCAACTTACCAAGTAACGTTCAAAGACAACGTACTTCTATACCGTTCAGAATAATTAGGGAGACATGACTTTCGTCGGCTACCATTCTCCACTGAGCAGTAGCTGAGAATTGGGTATGTTAAGAAATAATACCTTTATTTTTCACAAATTATGTACACAACAAACCATTATCACAACCTCGATCCCTTACAGAAAAAGAACCGACATATCCGACAAGTGTCGAACATAAAATGGAAACAATCATTCATGCCGCCGTTGTGGGTGCTTTTTGCTGGACTTTCAGAGCTTCAATACCGTCTGGCCCCTCAATTAGTGTTTATCACCGCCTGAAACCTACGTAGCGAGCACCGTGTAAGCTTACAAGGGTGGTATCTGTTCCCAGTCTTCAATGAGAGCCTATAATAATTCTTTGACAGTCTGTGGGGGAACAGGATGACCACGACTACGTCTGTCTAGGATGTCATACATATATACAGTGGGGCTTATGTCGGAACTCACCACCAGCCATTCCATTACTTCAATGTCGAGGATTTGCAAGACATCCCTGCTGACACCCACCTCATAGGCTCTGGCATTGGAAGGAATTCAGGGCCACGACCGTATGCTACAGCTACCACATAGGCCAACAGGATCTGTTCATTGTACTGTGTGGTGGGAAGACGACCATGGGCAACAATCCACATGGTTAACAACACTGAAGCCTGCCCACAACAATGCAGAACCTTGGAAATCTAACGATTTCCTGGACAATATTTAGGAGGTACTGCTCACCATGGTTCCCCATACACGAATATGACCATCACGTTGCGTCAGAGGATAACTGGTATCGTCATTGAATAACGTAACCCACCCATCCCCCACCACTCCTAGCTATCAGGGAAAGAAAAATATGTAGTGCAGTCAGGTGTTTTCCTTTCCAGACTATGATGATCAGTGTAACGCAGGTCTTTAACAAGTCCATTGCTGGATCTTTATCACAGCTGCGTACAAGCTGCCATTCGCCTTCCAAAGTACGAAAAATATTCCATAGCCTAGGCCTATGCGCCCCTCCCCCCCCCCCCCCCACCTCCCACCAAACTCGATGTGCTATACATCTTTCTACATCTCTAAGGCACCAGGGCGAAAATCTCAACTATCCTATAATAATGTACAATTGTTTGACTTCATTTTCTCTCTTGATATAGCTAGTAATATTCTGCTCTGGAACTAAAGGCAATTATATCAAGGTAGATCCCAAAGAAGTACTTTCCTAGTGCAAAGAATGGAATCTAACTATTGTAGTGGTGACTTCCACCACCGAATGTATCAGGATGACCAAATGTAGCGGGAAGAGGTAGAAGGCACCGTATTAAGACTCGTCTGATCTTTCCAAATGATTTATTTTTTTCCACTATGGTGCCCCGTTCACCTCGGTCTGCATCACAGGGTCCCACAATGCTGAGGCCACCGCCCCAGCAACCCAGTGCAAGGTGCTGCTGTGTGTCAGCCTCGTAGGGCCCAGTGGTCAGGGTTGCGCCAGCAGCCAGCTCAGCGGTCTTCTTCCCTGTTGACTCAGCCCTGCTCCGCTGGGAGCCACTGAGTGGCCCACTGCTTCCTTCCTCGCTGGCGTAGCTGAGATTGCGGCGACCTCAAGCGCCCACAACCTGGCGACCGAATCTGCAGCTCTTGCCTCAGGATGCCTCCGGTGTGTGTTGGAAGCCAGGACAACTGCCCACAGTAGCAAGCCATGGAGTGGCTCACCACTGGCTGGCTACCGGCCCCGTGTCAGCCTCAGAGGGTCGAACCAGCGACCTACCATGGACTGGAATTCTGGTGTCCCGTCTGCTCCTGCGCGTAGCTGGCGGTGTGACATGCCCCTCCATCCAGGAGAGCTGCCACACTTGAATGACTCTTATTAGCAAACAGCACCTATTTATAGTCAGCTGTGTACCCCTATTTTGCTAACACACCACTCCAATTCATGTACTCACCACATCTAGGTTACACCAGTGGGCCCCTTCTGCCTGTAGCTTGCGCTATGCAAACTGCTGTGTTTACACTTTTCAATGGTTCGACGTCCCTGTGGCCTTCAGTCTAGTTCGCAACCACTGGTCAGTGTAACTTCCTGTCAACCGGCCCACGCCTGGATGTAACTTGTGCACTAAGAAATATTGCACCAAATTTAACTTCCCTATCTCAAAAGTATGGTGCCACTACACTATTAATATAGGAAATACGAAGATTTGCAGTTTACAGAATGTAATTACATTGTATTCCCTTAACTGCAGGATTAATTAATTGTATTTGGTCAGTCATTTTATATAAATGCAATGCCATGCTGAAATGTAGTGCCTCTGAATTTTTCTTGTGATAACTCTTATTGTTTTTTTAAATGAAACAAATGTTATTAACATTCTACATCTTTATTCCTCATGTCTGCATATTTATTTCTCAGCATAGTCACCCTGGCAACAAACATATTTCTCGCAATCAGACATATGTGTGCTGAAATCGTCAAAGTAGAAAGTTCGACATTGTTGACGGAGTCACAACTCCACCCCTGCATGCTCCAGTTCATCGCTATCAAAGTGAAATCTACGAAGGTGTTTTTTCAGTTTTGGAAACAGATGAAAATCAGATGGGACGAAGTCAGGACCATATAGGGGATGATCGATGACAATGAACCCAAGGCATCAGATTGTTGCAAATGTCAGAGCAATTGTGTGTGGTCTAGTACTGTCATGAGGAGGGGGAGGATGTACCATGTGTGGACAAACTCTTCCAATTGTAAACTACACCCTTCTACCTTGCTATGTTAGACACTCTGCAACTCTGAGCCCTCTAGAGGCAGAGGGCAGAAAATATGTACTGTACTGTACCGTTAGGAACTGGGGACCAAGAAACGATGGAGAGTCTCCGTCCCTGCTACAATCACAACCCCACAACAGGCTGAAGCAGTCCACTCATCCCATCGCCGCCTCACGCCGAACCCAGGGTTATTGTGCGGTTCGGACCCCAGTGGACAACCCCGGGAACGTCTCACACCAGACGAGTGTAACTCCAATGTTTCTGTGGTGGAGTAATTATGGTGTACGCATACGTGGAGAAAGTGTGTTCAGCAATCGCCAACATATTGTAACTGAGGCGGAATAAAGGGAACGAGCCCTCATTCGCCGAGGCAGATGGAAAACCGCCTTATAAACCATCCACACACAGGACAGCACACCGAGGAATTGTCGTGTAGAACAAACTGCATGACAGTTATGTTATGTAGATTGCATAGCTTCAGGCGGTATCTTTCGCCAGGCCCTCATACTTGGTGGGAGAGGCTAATTTCCAGCCATCTTTACGTTCTCACTGTGAGTTCAAAACTGGAAAGAGTTTCATCATGAGATCGACGGGTGTAGTAGACACAATGCCCAACGTATATGTGCAAAGCTTCATCTGATTCTCACTGTATTTTCCATTTTGCGACTGATCGTTCCTTACTTTCCGAATAACCCATGTATGCAACGAAGAAGAATGAAGATGTGGAATGGTAATGACATTCCTTTCACGGAAAAATTCGAAGGCATTACTTTTCAGCACGCTCTTGTGTTTGGGAGTATCAGTTGGATGGGCCATGTAGCCTCAGTTGAAGGTAATGCAATTAGTCGGCTACGATTTATTGTTAATCTCTAGTGCATATTTGATCAGCATTGGAGCATACCACCAGTTTATGTGTATTAAATTAATGTTCATTCCATGTGCTCATTCTATCATTCGACGTGCTTGAGTGAGAAGCAACTTGTTCCTTTTGTACCCTCAGCTGGATTGTAAAACTCGTCACGGAGTCCATAAACTGGAGTATGGCAAGGAAACGGAAGATATATAATAAAAATTTTATTGTCTCTTCTACTAGCGGCTTCTTCACAAGAGATTGGAGTCACGTAGCCACTTCCTTGCCCCTAATATTTCTCCCATATCTGGAACGATGCATCATTTCTACAACAATAGAAAACTTTTGTATTCATTAGGGGTTGTTTCTTACACTAAATCCACTTATTCTAAGAGTATCTTCCATCCAGGAGTAGAGAACACATTTTAGAAAGTAGGTTTGGAATGGTTACCGAAAGAGCGTGCAAGGCAAGGATGTAGCCTTTCGCCCCTTCTGTTCAATCTTTACATCGAGGAAGCAATAATGGAAATAAAAGAAAGATTCTGGAGTGGAACTAAAATTCAAGGTGAAATTGCTTTCTTGAGTGAAAGTGAAGACGAATTACATGATCTGCTGAACGGAATGAACAGTCTAATCAGTACAGAATGTGGACTGAGAGCAAATCGCAGTAAGACGAAGGTAATGAGAAGTAGTAGAAATGAGAACAGCGGGAAACTTATCATCAGGATTGATGGTCACGAAGTAGATGAAGTAAAGGAATTCTGCTACCTAGGCAGTAAAAAACCCAATGACGGACGGAGCAAGGAGGACATCAAAAGCAAATTAGCTATAGCAAAAATGCATTCCTGGCCTAGAGAATTCTACTAATATCAATTATCGGCCTTAACTTGAAGAAGAAATTTCTGAGAATGTACTTCTGGAGTACAGCATTGTATGGCAGTGAAACATTTACTTTGGGACAAAAGAGAATCGAAGCATTTGAGATGTATTGCTACAGACGACTGTTGAACTGGTGGACTGATAAGGTAAGGAATGAGGAGGTTCTGCGCAGAATCGGAGAGGAAAGGAACAAGTGGAGAACACTGATAAGGAGAAGGGACAGGATGATAGGACATTTGTTAAGAAGTGAGGGAATAACTTCCATAGTACTAGAGGGATCTGTAAAGGGCAAAAACTGTAGAGGAAGACAGAGATTGGAATATATCCAGCAAATAAGTGAGGACGTAGGTTGCAAGTGTTACTCTGAGATGAAGAGGCTAGCACACGAGAGGAATTAGTGGCGGACCGCATAAAACCAGTCAGGAGTCTGATGAGAAAAAAAGCAACAAAATTGGTTCGTGACTAGGTGACAAGTTGCCATTGATGGACGGGTCAATCTCCATGACACCGTGCCCGCTGTTACCGTAACTGACATTGTCATAAGGCTGACTACGGATCACACAGGGATGATCTGCTGTGGATGTTTGACATTGTGCTCTCGATGATGTGATCTCAAGCGCTTTTGCCTGCACAAGCATTGTACCCTGTCGCCAGATTGGCCGCAAGTCACTGTGTATTCTGCTTCAGATACTCGATTACAATACTCTGCCACGAGAACCTGCTCTTTCTTCTCTACGACCGGCCCATGCCGACACTAGAATGATTTCAGATTCACCTCCGTCCCTTCGTATACTTGCCTCCCTGTGTCATGTGCCCGTAAATTGTGCCAGAAGGTTTGCACTTGAAGATGTTAGTTGATGGATCAAACGTTGAGAATAAATTTGTTATCATTTTCAAGTTAGATATTTTATCTTAATTGTTCTTTTTTCTGCTCTTTTAATAAGATTGGGTATAAATGAGAAAAAGTTTATTTGATTAAATAAAATTAAAGTGGCTGAAAATATAATGAATAGCGAGAATCATATGAGCGGAGATATTTGAAGGATTTGGATTAAAACTTCCCCACCAGAAGTAGTCGTTAATTTACTATTATTTGGTTTAAGAGACCATTAATTACTTTCAGTCATCCGATGTTTCAAGGTGTACTAATTATTTAGTTATTTTAGATTGACACTCCACTGTTATATATTTTAACTAACTCCTTAAATTATCTTAGATATTAATGGTACCAGGAGGTTTTCACTTATGGGTAGTGATCATAATGTTTTGGCGCATCGCTGTATATTGCCGAGGCAGGGTAAATGACGGTCGTCTAGTAAATACCCTGTGAGAGAAGCTCTAGCACCATGATGCTTAGTATCTAATATTTAATATTTCGTAAGAAATATCTGTGAGTCATATGTGGCAAACCTCAACGATAGTGAATGCATCATTCCCAGTCTCGCAGCTCCACCAGAACATAGGGATTATGTCGCGTGAGGTCACCACGTTGAACTATTTTAGAAGTCATCAGTTTGAGGCCACTGTGGGACACAGCTCCACATGTTAAGTCTCTGCTACACTTAGTGCTACATACAACACCACTTATTTTCCGTCATCGCAGGATAAATGTCTCTTTGCGGTGGCCTTTCCAAACCAAGATGAAGCCAAGGTACTGCCCAGTCTCCAGCAGATACGGCATCGTTGAGTGCACTGGCATAAATGCCTCACTGTCAACTTGCCGCCAACGCATATCGGAGACTGTGAAGCGTGCAAGCAGCCAGCCCAGCGGAACTCTTTGGCCACCCAGCCATTGACATGGTGTGCTTCAATAAACAATGTATTAACTTTGGAACCACCTATCTCTGCATCCTCCTGGTCTCCTACCTCACTTCTATCATCATCTCGTTCCATTCTGGCTAACAGTGGCTCCTTCCTCCACCTGAGGCACTATAAATATATCAGTACGGACGTGAACGTAACTTCCACTGTCGCAGCCATAGAGAGCAACGATTATTTTATTGAACTTAGTGTCCACGCGACCAGACGGCTACTGATTACGGAAATTTGTGAACGCACTCTTTCATTTTAACCTCTCGAAGCAGTTATTCGGGTATTCCTGGTTGCAACAGGATTATCTCGCAAACAAGGTTAACAAACTGACTAACAATCATGTATTTCCATAAATAAGAGCGACCACAAACAAACTGGTCAACGTTTTTAGTAAGGTTTCCAGAAGTTATGTCTGGCTTGGCTTGCAAAGTGCATTCGTATTTTCCGTAAGTTTCGAAGTGTTGTACGCTATGGCACCTACTGGTACAGGGTTACAAACGTAAGATGAGAAATATCGGACTGAAGAACATTTCAACGTTCATCTGTATGTACTTGTTCACATATAGCGTGCACTGTAATTCGTGGCATAAAGGTATATTATTGAAAGTACATGTTACTAAAAGAAAAAGGAAATCCCTGTAAACACAGGTCCACAAATGAACCGTTTGCGAGATATTAGCGACTATGTGGTTATAAGCCACCACTGGCTTGATCCCACACAAACATCATCCTAGTTAAGAAAAAGTAACAATAGTGTACAACATTAAGAAAAGTTATTAGAGGTTATTTGATAGAAGTGCAGGTGTTTTGAAGGACATGACAATAGTTACATGGCTGCCCATAGTTAAAATAGGTGTTCTAAGTGTTGCCCTTGTACACGGATGCAATATAGCACTGATCGCGGCAGTGAGTTTCAAATCCTTTCGATCACGCCTGGCCCAGTTCCAAATTCTTTAAAAGCATTGACAAGTCTGTTCTCCAATTCTTCAATCGTGCTAATCAGAGTGGCCTACATTATACGTTTAGGGTGGTCCCAAACACAGTAATCCATTGTCTTCAGAACAGCTGATCTTAGAGTCCACGGTGCAGGCCCTTATCACGCACTCCATCTTTTGCTATATCGGCGCATTAGATGTCGTCCAACCACCAAGCAATATGTGACGGTGCTCCTTCATGCATGTACTATATCCTCTGGCGTTGCTCTAAGGGAAACAACCTGCAAGGTGCTGCTGCAGAAACCGAAGGTAATTCCGTCCATGGACTTCATTTGCTAACATGTACAGCCCAATAACACATTCACCTTGTACCCCTTACTACACATTCAATGAGAAACGACGCTGATGTGAAGGCTCATGCACAGAATCTCTGTTGGAGCTCAGATAACTTCAAATGTGAGAACTCGGATAGTTAAAAACACCGTCAGGAGTGAATGTTGCTTCATCCGTAAATGAAATGGTATTGTCAAAAGTAGGTTTGCCTACAGCTTGTTTTGCATCCGCTTACAGCATGTTAGTCTAGGACCAAATCCTGCCTCAGTAAGACACTGAACTCGTCGGAGGTTATACAGGTTCACTGTATTGCGAGGCTTATTGTTTTATTTTGGTGTGGTGAAAGATGGGTGAAAACAAAGGGACACCTGTTTCGGCTAGGGCTCTAACACTTAACTGTTTTCGAGAAAATGATAATGAAACTTTCGATGGAATTAGTCAAGTTACTAGCGCATCATAAAACCAAGTGAGTTGGTAGTGCAGTAGCTAAGGGGCACTTTCCAAATTTGGCGCCCCGTTTTCAAATTGAAACTTCGTATTTTCTTTCGTTGTCACGGAAGTATGTGACAATAATTTTTTGTGACATCGTAAAATACATTGTAATATTTGCAAAACAACTAACAGTTTCAAATCATATTAAAAACAGATTGTATGATCATAGATCAGTTTGTGTGGTATAATCTTATATCACACAAATTAAAAACTAAAGATTCTAGTATTTCAATTTTTGCTTTAATTTTTACTTTTATGCTTCAGGATAACCAGTGCATTCCTAAAAACATTCAAAGCATAAAAATTCGGAACACCACAAGCGAATTGCGAAGATTCATATACCACAGTCACAATTTTTTCTCTGAATGTGATTAGGAAAACAATCTCACGATCTGACGATGATTTCGCAAATCGACGCATTCTCTCCAAAGCTGGATACTTGGAGACTGCTATTGATTATGGAGCAAGGTGTGTCTGTTTCAACGTTTCTACTTGTGATTTTCCTTTTCTCTCCGATGACAGTAGTCCACTTCTGTGATCGGCGAATGTAATTCTCCACCTGTCAGTAGACGTATACGTCGCAGTGTCTACATAACAGCAAATACTCTGGTGGAATTTCTGTTAACGAACACGTTGGTACTCCGGTTTCATCGACAAACAGCCCATCATATAAGGTGAGATCGTTTCGCCAACCCCACGAAACGATAATGTACATTAGCGGCTACATTTTTACGTAAGGTCGCAGAACTTCTTCGAGAAACTGACATTAAGTTTCTTTTGTGAATTTCCTACACTTTGTGGCATTTTAGCGCTCATTCTGATGTTGTTCCTGTAATTGGTTTACGTCTTGATGGACTCGAGGACCAACTGTGTCAGTAACTTCTTGCATACATACGAAAGCTGTTGGTAGCAGTTTTCTGGAAGGTGTTTATCAGTTTCGACTGTAATGATAAAATCTGCTTATAATAGGATTTGAAATCTTTATTTCGTTCACCATTCACTGTATTTCACGATGTCATAAAAATATTGGAACAATGCCATTATGCTACCGACCACATGTCGTTATGGCGCGCAAGTACCCTGATGAAGGCACGTCGATACTTTAACCATCATTTTCTCTGAAGTTAATGTGTGTTGGCACATAAGCCAAAATAGGCATCCCTTTATTTTCATCTTTCTATCATCCTGACAAGTATCGTGTGTATCAGAGAGCGACTTAAGGGGGGTTTCCGTCGTTAGTACTATCCTTAAATTTCTCAATGATATGACGTATTCGACATTCGCTACAAAACTCACTAACTGTAACTATCGAGTACGTTCTTTTTGTTACAGGCATTATTTTATATACATCCCCGTTTAGAGAGACAGCTTCCATTCGTAACAGAAAGTGCAAATTTTGTACATATCTTTCTGAATTTCCTTCTGATCGTCAAAAACGATTTTTCATGCAGAATATGGCATTGGTAGCAAATAAACTGATTGTTCAGCTGACTGATAAATCTTTTATTGAGATTCAGAATGTTAACTGTCCTATTACGCACCTCTGGGGCAAGTTCTATGTTGCTTATTGCGGAAAATTTGACAATCGATGCATCGTACTGTTAGTCAAATAATGCTCGACCAAATCGCATCTTGGTTACTAGCCGAAGTTGGGGTGGCAATGATTAAAACAAAGGCGCTTTCCTTACATCAAGATCTTTCCATGAAATTTCTAGCACCAACTTTTTCCTCCGAATGTGAAAATCCTTTGTTCACATCAACCTACATAGGAAGAAATGGTCATCGTAATGAAACAAGAGAACTCACAGCTCGCACAGAAAAGTTTAAGTGTTCGTTTATATTGCGCACTATTCAAGGGTGTAATGGTAAGGAAATAGCCTGTAGGTGATCCGAAGCATCCTCTGTGAAGCACGTAAGTATGAACTGCAGAGTTGTCACGTCGATATATACGATGTGATGAAAAGCTTCCGGATACCCCCAAAACATACGTTTTTCATATTAGGTGCATTTTGCTGCCACCTACTGCCAGGTACTCCATATCAGCGACCTCAGTACTCGTTGGACATTGTGAGCGAGCAGAATGGGGCGCTCCGCGGAACTCATGGACTTCAAACGTGGCCAGGTGATTGGGTGTCTCTTGTGTAATATGTCTGTACGCGAGATTTCCACACTCCTAAGCATACCTAGGTCCACTCTTTCCGATGTGATAGTGAAGTGGAAACGTGAAGGGATACGTACAGCACAAAAGCGTACAGGCCGACCTCATCTGTCGACTGTCAGAGACCGCCGACAGTTGAAGAGGGTCGTAATGTGTAATAGGCAGACAGTTATCCGGACCACCACACAGGAATTCCAAACTGCATCAGGATCCACTGCAAGTAATATGACAATTAGGTGGGAGGTAAGAAAACTTGGATTTCATGGTCGAGCGGATGCTCATAATTCATACATCACGCTGGTAAATGCCCAACGACGCGTCACTTGGTGTAAGGACCGCAGACATTGGAGACTGAACAGTGGAAAAGTGTTGTGTGGAGTGACGAATCCCGGTACACAATGTGGCGATGCGATGGCAGGATGTGGGTATAGCGAATGCCCGGTGACCGTCATCAGCCAGCGTGTGTAATGCCAACACTAAAATTCGGATGCGATGGGGTTATGGTGTAGTCGTATTTTTCATGGAGGGCGCTTGAACCCCTTTTTGTTTTGCTTCGAACTATCAAAGCACAGGCCTACATTGATGTTTTAAGCACCTTCTTGCTTCCCACTGTTGAAGAGCAATTCGTGAATGGCGATTGCATCTTTCAACACGACTGAGCGCCTGTTCATAATGTGCGGGAAGTGGTGGAGACAATAACACCTGTAATGGACTGGCCTGCACAGAGTCCTGACCTGAATACTATAGAACACCTTTGGGATGTTTTGGAACGCCAACTTCGTGCTAAGCCTCACCGAGTGACATCGATACCTCGCGTCAGTGAAGGACTCCGTGAATAATGGGCTGCCGTTCCCCAAGAAACCTTCCAGCACCTGATTGAACGTATGCCTCCGATTGTGGAAGCTATCATCAAGGTTAAGGGTGGGCCAACACCATACTGAACTCCAGGATTACCGATGGAGGGCGAAACGAAGTTGTAAGTCATTTTCAGCCAGGTGTCCGGACACTTTTGATCACATAGTGTAGGCAGAGATGTAGATGAAGATGTGGTACAATTTCGAACCTGTCTTGGAAATCTAGGATGACAGAATATAACAGTTCTCCTAGACCTCGAAGAAATTCAATATAAATTCAACGATCCTGTTGTTATACATACGGCTTTTCTTTTTCTCGGGATTGATTATTTAAAGGGAAAGCTGCATTTTTTGAGCTTAACACATTCTTTAGTATCCTGCAACAGACGATCTTCAGCTATACTGGCCCGTAATTCTGCACATCTGGGCTTTTACTCTTTCAGAACGGGATTGACCAATGCATCAGTCACTCAGGACATTTATGCTGCTACGTGAATATTCGCTGCTCACCGGCACGTGGATATGAAACGAGCACTCCGAGTCTTACCGGCCCATTTAATCAACGCCATCGCTGCATTCCCGACTGGTCGCTTCGATCCTCGCCAGGCGATGATATGAAGCTGGTCAGTGTTTCGCGGTCACCGCCACATATCCTGAAACCTGTGCCGTGACTGACCGTTTAAAGGTCTCTGTAACAGAGCTGCTAGCACTCTGCCGGATATATGAATGGTTGCAGAGTAATTGCTCGCTGCGAGCAACGTGGTTGCGGTATAAATACAGTACTGGCCATTAAAATTGGTACACCACGAAGATGACGTGCTACACACGTGAAATTTGACCGACAGGAAGAAGATGCTGTGATACGCAAATGATAAGCTTTTCAGAGCATTCACACAAGGTACGCACCGGTGGCGACACCTACAACGTTCTGACATGAGAGAAGTTTCCAACCGATTTCTCATCCACAAACAGCAGTTGACTGGCGTTGCCTGGTGAAACGTTGTTGTGATGCCTCATGTACGGAGGAGAAATGCGTACCATCACGTTTCCGACTTTGATAAAGGTCGGACTGTAGCCTATCGCAATTGCGGTTTATCGTATCGCGACATTGCTGCTCGCGTTGGTCGAGATCCAATGACTGTTAGCAGAATATGGAATTGGTGGGTTCAGGAGGGTAATACGGAACGCCGTGCTGGACCCAGACGGCCTCGTATGACTAGCAGTCGAGATGACAGGCATCTTATCCGCATGGCTGTAACGGATCGTGCAGCCACGTCTCGATTCCTGAGTCAACAGATGGGGACGTTTGCAAGACAAAAACCATTTGCACGAACAGTTCGACGACGTTTGCAGCAGCAAGGACTATCAGCTCGGAGACTATGGCTGCGGTTACCCTTGACGCTGCATCACAGACAGGAGTGATTGCGATGGTGTACTCAACGACGAACCTGGGTGCACGAATGGCAAAAGTAATTTTTTCGGATGAATCCAGGTTCTGTTTACAGCATCATGATGGTCGCACCCGTGTTTGGCGACATCGCGGTGAACGCACATTGGAAGCGTGTATTCGTCATCGTCATACTGGCGTATCACCCGGCGTGATGGTATGGGGTGCCATTGGTTACACGTCTCGGTCATCTCTTGTTCGCATTGACGGCACTTTGAGCAGTAGACGTTACATTTCAGATGTGTTACGACCTGTGGCTCTACCCTTCATTCGATCCCTGCGAAACGCTACATTTCAGCAGGATAATGCAGGACCGCACGTTGCAGGTCTTGTAGGGGCCTTTCTGGATACAGAAAATGTTCGACTGCTGCCCTGGCCAGCACATTCTCCAGATCTCTCACCAATTGAATACGTCTGGTCAATGGTGGCCGAGCAACTGGCTCGTCACAATACGCCGGTCACTACTCTTGATGAACTGTGGTACCTTGTTGAAGCTGCATGGGCAGCTGTACCTGTACACGCCATCCAAGCTCTGTTTGACTCAATGCCCAGGCGTATCAAGGCCGCTGTTACGACCAGAGGTGTTTGTTCTGGGTACTGATTTCTCAGGATCTATGCAGGCAAATTGCGTGAAAATGTAATCACATGTCAGTTCTAGTATAATATATTTGTCCAATGAATACCCGTTTATCATCTGCATTTCTTCTTGGTATAGCAATTTTAACGTGTGTTTGTACACGGCATTCTGTCGTATAAAGCGGGTGTTCATAGGCCACTGCATCACATACAGATACAAAAAACAAGGAAATATAAGACTCAACGAATTATTAGGTCATCAAATAGTTAATACTCCCACGAGTATGATGAAATTCGAAGTTGTATTATGAAGATCAGTGCATCATAAGTCACGAGTGACGTTCAGTATGTAGTTTCAGTTGAAAAATGTGAAATTTGTTGTGGGACATCGTTGAATACTCCCGCTTCACACCCTGTAGTGTCGTGAAGTTGCAATAGGAAGCGCCGCTATACGTATCCTTCAAAATGGTGTCTGCAGCCTTCCGGATATTCGTAGGCGCTTGCAAAATGTCTATGGGTTCCTGACAGTGAACAAACGCATGGTGAGTCTTTGGGCGAGCCGTCCGCAATCATCGCGAACAGGTCACGCAAACCTTTCCCATCTTCCGCGTGCGGACATTCTCGTTCAGCGTGATCGAAGGATCATTATCCTGTGTCTTCGGAGTCTATCGTGGCGGGCATTTGTGGATAAAATCTTCTCGGTTATCAAGTCGCGTCAATTCCAATAAAATGCTCGAGCTTTCGATGGCTAGGTCCACCATCGTCGTCAGGAGTAAAACTAATGACTGCCGGTACTGGAACGTTTTCCGGTTATATACATAGGATTATGGTCGCTGGCACCAATCGGAGAGGGCCGAAACGACGCGTGCGCGAGTTGGCTGCGCCGCGAAACCGAGTGAAATCAGGTGGGGCGATGGGCGGGCGCCATGTTTTAAACTGCCGCTCCCAGTATAGCTGAAGATCGTCTGTTGCAGGATACTAAAGAATGTGTTAAGCTCAAAAAATGCAGCTTTCCCTTTAAATAATCAATCCCGAGAAAAAGAAAAGCCGTCTGTATAACAACAGGATCGTTGAATTTATATTGAATTTCTTCGAGGTCTAGGAGAACTGTTATATTCTGTCATCCTAGATTTCCAAGACAGGTTCGAAATTGTACCACATCTTCATCTACATCTCTGCCTACACTATGTGATCAAAAGTGTCCGGACACCTGGCTGAAAATGACTTACAACTTCGTTTCGCCCTCCATCGGTAATCCTGGAATTCAGTATGGTGTTGGCCCACCCTTAACCTTGATGATAGCTTCCACAATCGGAGGCATACGTTCAATCAGGTGCTGGAAGGTTTCTTGGGGAACGGCAGCCCATTATTCACGGAGTCCTTCACTGACGCGAGGTATCGATGTCACTCGGTGAGGCTTAGCACGAAGTTGGCGTTCCAAAACATCCCAAAGGTGTTCTATAGTATTCAGGTCAGGACTCTGTGCAGGCCAGTCCATTACAGGTGTTATTGTCTCCACCACTTCCCGCACATTATGAACAGGCGCTCAGTCGTGTTGAAAGATGCAATCGCCATTCACGAATTGCTCTTCAACAGTGGGAAGCAAGAAGGTGCTTAAAACATCAATGTAGGCCTGTGCTTTGATAGTTCGAAGCAAAACAAAAAGGGGTTCAAGCGCCCTCCATGAAAAATACGACTACACCATAACCCCATCGCATCCGAATTTTAGTGTTGGCATTACACACGCTGGCTGATGACGGTCACCGGGCATTCGCTATACCCACATCCTGCCATCGCATCGCCACATTGTGTACCGGGATTCGTCACTCCACACAACACTTTTCCACTGTTCAGTCTCCAATGTCTGCGGTCCTTACACCAAGTGACGCGTCGTTGGGCATTTACCAGCGTGATGTATGAATTATGAGCATCCGCTCGACCATGAAATCCAAGTTTTCTTACCTCCCACCTAATTGTCATATTACTTGCAGTGGATCCTGATGCAGTTTGGAATTCCTGTGTGGTGGTCCGGATAACTGTCTGCCTATTACACATTACGACCCTCTTCAACTGTCGGCGGTCTCTGACAGTCGACAGATGAGGTCGGCCTGTACGCTTTTGTGCTGTACGTATCCCTTCACGTTTCCACTTCACTATCACATCGGAAAGAGTGGACCTAGGTATGCTTAGGAGTGTGGAAATCTCGCGTACAGACATATTACACAAGAGACACCCAATCACCTGGCCACGTTTGAAGTCCATGAGTTCCGCGGAGCGCCCCATTCTGCTCGCTCACAATGTCCAACGAGTACTGAGGTCGCTGATATGGAGTACCTGGCAGTAGGTGGCAGCAAAATGCACCTAATATGAAAAACGTATGTTTTGGGGGTATCCGGAAGCTTTTCATCACATCGTATATATCGACGTGACAACTCTGCAGTTCATACTTACGTGCTTCACAGAGGATGCTTCGGATCACCTACAGGCTATTTCCTTACCATTACACCCTTGAATAGTGCGCAATATAAACGAACACTTAAACTTTTCTGTGCGAGCTGTGAGTTCTCTTGTTTCATTACGATGACCATTTCTTCCTATGTAGGTTGATGTGAACAAAGGATTTTCACATTCGGAGGAAAAAGTTGGTGCTAGAAATTTCATGGAAAGATCTTGATGTAAGGAAAGCGCCTTTGTTTTAATCATTGCCACCCCAACTTCGGCTAGTAACCAAGATGCGATTTGGTCGAGCATTATTTGACTAACAGTACGATGCATCGATTGTCAAATTTTCCGCAATAAGCAACATAGAACTTGCCCCAGAGGTGCGTAATAGGACAGTTAACATTCTGAATCTCAATAAAAGATTTATCAGTCAGCTGAACAATCAGTTTATTTGCTACCAATGCCATATTCTGCATGAAAAATCGTTTTTGACGATCAGAAGGAAATTCAGAAAGATATGTACAAAATTTGCACTTTCTGTTACGAATGGAAGCTGTCTCTCTAAACGGGGATGTATATAAAATAATGCCTGTAACAAAAAGAACGTACTCGATAGTTACAGTTAGTGAGTTTTGTAGCGAATGTCGAATACGTCATATCATTGAGAAATTTAAGGATAGTACTAACGACGGAAACCCCCCTTAAGTCGCTCTCTGATACACACGATACTTGTCAGGATGATAGAAAGATGAAAATAAAGGGATGCCTATTTTGGCTTATGTGCCAACACACATTAACTTCAGAGAAAATGATGGTTAAAGTATCGACGTGCCTTCATCAGGGTACTTGCGCGCCATAACGACATGTGGTCGGTAGCATAATGGCATTGTTCCAATATTTTTATGACATCGTGAAATACAGTGAATGGTGAACGAAATAAAGATTTCAAATCCTATTATAAGCAGATTTTATCATTACAGTCGAAACTGATAAACACCTTCCAGAAAACTGCTACCAACAGCTTTCGTATGTATGCAAGAAGTTACTGACACAGTTGGTCCTCGAGTCCATCAAGACGTAAACCAATTACAGGAACAACATCAGAATGAGCGCTAAAATGCCACAAAGTGTAGGAAATTCACAAAAGAAACTTAATGTCAGTTTCTCGAAGAAGTTCTGCGACCTTACGTAAAAATGTAGCCGCTAATGTACATTATCGTTTCGTGGGGTTGGCGAAACGATCTCACCTTATATGATGGGCTGTTTGTCGATGAAACCGGAGTACCAACGTGTTCGTTAACAGAAATTCCACCAGAGTATTTGCTGTTATGTAGACACTGCGACGTATACGTCTACTGACAGGTGGAGAATTACATTCGCCGATCACAGAAGTGGACTACTGTCATCGGAGAGAAAAGGAAAATCACAAGTAGAAACGTTGAAACAGACACACCTTGCTCCATAATCAATAGCAGTCTCCAAGTATCCAGCTTTGGAGAGAATGCGTCGATTTGCGAAATCATCGTCAGATCGTGAGATTGTTTTCCTAATCACATTCAGAGAAAAAATTGTGACTGTGGTATATGAATCTTCGCAATTCGCTTGTGGTGTTCCGAATTTTTATGCTTTGAATGTTTTTAGGAATGCACTGGTTATCCTGAAGCATAAAAGTAAAAATTAAAGCAAAAATTGAAATACTAGAATCTTTAGTTTTTAATTTGTGTGATATAAGATTATACCACACAAACTGATCTATGATCATACAATCTGTTTTTAATATGATTTGAAACTGTTAGTTGTTTTGCAAATATTACAATGTATTTTACGATGTCACAAAAAATTATTGTCACATACTTCCGTGACAACGAAAGAAAATACGAAGTTTCAATTTGAAAACGGGGCGCCAAATTTGGAAAGTGCCCCTTAGCTACTGCACTACCAACTCACTTGGTTTTATGATGCGCTAGTAACTTGACTAATTCCATCGAAAGTTTCATTATCATTTTCTCGAAAACAGTTAAGTGTTAGAGCCCTAGCCGAAACAGGTGTCCCTTTGTTTTCACCCATCTTTCACCACACCAAAATAAAACAATAAGCCTCGCAATACAGTGAACCTGTATAACCTCCGACGAGTTCAGTGTCTTACTGAGGCAGGATTTGGTCCTAGACTAACATGCTGTAAGCGGATGCAAAACAAGCTGTAGGCAAACCTACTTTTGACAATACCATTTCATTTACGGATGAAGCAACATTCACTCCTGACGGTGTTTTTAACTATCCGAGTTCTCACATTTGAAGTTATCTGAGCTCCAACAGAGATTCTGTGCATGAGCCTTCACATCAGCGTCGTTTCTCATTGAATGTGTAGTAAGGGGTACAAGGTGAATGTGTTATTGGGCTGTACATGTTAGCAAATGAAGTCCATGGACGGAATTACCTTCGGTTTCTGCAGCAGCACCTTGCAGGTTGTTTCCCTTAGAGCAACGCCAGAGGATATAGTACATGCATGAAGGAGCACCGTCACATATTGCTTGGTGGTTGGACGACATCTAATGCGCCGATATAGCAAAAGATGGAGTGCGTGATAAGGGCCTGCACCGTGGACTCTAAGATCAGCTGTTCTGAAGACAATGGATTACTGTGTTTGGGACCACCCTAAACGTATAATGTAGGCCACTCTGATTAGCACGATTGAAGAATTGGAGAACAGACTTGTCAATGCTTTTAAAGAATTTGGAACTGGGCCAGGCGTGATCGAAAGGATTTGAAACTCACTGCCGCGATCAGTGCTATATTGCATCCGTGTACAAGGGCAACACTTAGAACACCTATTTTAACTATGGGCAGCCATGTAACTATTGTCATGTCCTTCAAAACACCTGCACTTCTATCAAATAACCTCTAATAACTTTTCTTAATGTTGTACACTATTGTTACTTTTTCTTAACTAGGATGATGTTTGTGTGGGATCAAGCCAGTGGTGGCTTATAACCACATAGTCGCTAATATCTCGCAAACGGTTCATTTGTGGACCTGTGTTTACAGGGATTTCCTTTTTCTTTTAGTAACATGTACTTTCAATAATATACCTTTATGCCACGAATTACAGTGCACGCTATATGTGAACAAGTACATACAGATGAACGTTGAAATGTTCTTCAGTCCGATATTTCTCATCTTACGTTTGTAACCCTGTACCAGTAGGTGCCATAGCGTACAACACTTCGAAACTTACGGAAAATACGAATGCACTTTGCAAGCCAAGCCAGGCATAACTTCTGGAAACCTTACTAAAAACGTTGACCAGTTTGTTTGTGGTCGCTCTTATTTATGGAAATACATGATTGTTAGTCAGTTTGTTAACCTTGTTTGCGAGATAATCCTGTTGCAACCAGGAATACCCGAATAACTGCTTCGAGAGGTTAAAATGAAAGAGTGCGTTCACAAATTTCCGTAATCAGTAGCCGTCTGGTCGCGTGGACACTAAGTTCAATAAAATAATCGTTGCTCTCTATGGCTGCGACAGTGGAAGTTACGTTCACGTCCGTACTGATATATTTATAGTGCCTCAGGTGGAGGAAGGAGCCACTGTTAGCCAGAATGGAACGAGATGATGATAGAAGTGAGGTAGGAGACCAGGAGGATGCAGAGATAGGTGGTTCCAAAGTTAATACATTGTTTATTGAAGCACACCATGTCAATGGCTGGGTGGCCAAAGAGTTCCGCTGGGCTGGCTGCTTGCACGCTTCACAGTCTCCGATATGCGTTGGCGGCAAGTTGACAGTGAGGCATTTATGCCAGTGCACTCAACGATGCCGTATCTGCTGGAGACTGGGCAGTACCTTGGCTTCATCTTGGTTTGGAAAGGCCACCGCAAAGAGACATTTATCCTGCGATGACGGAAAATAAGTGGTGTTGTATGTAGCACTAAGTGTAGCAGAGACTTAACATGTGGAGCTGTGTCCCACAGTGGCCTCAAACTGATGACTTCTAAAATAGTTCAACGTGGTGACCTCACGCGACATAATCCCTATGTTCTGGTGGAGCTGCGAGACTGGGAATGATGCATTCACTATCGTTGAGGTTTGCCACATATGACTCACAGATATTTCTTACGAAATATTAAATATTAGATACTAAGCATCATGGTGCTAGAGCTTCTCTCACAGGGTATTTACTAGACGACCGTCATTTACCCTGCCTCGGCAATATACAGCGATGCGCCAAAACATTATGATCACTACCCATAAGTGAAAACCTCCTGGTACCATTAATATCTAAGATAATTTAAGGAGTTAGTTAAAATATATAACAGTGGAGTGTCAATCTAAAATAACTAAATAATTAGTACACCTTGAAACATCGGATGACTGAAAGTAATTAATGGTCTCTTAAACCAAATAATAGTAAATTAACGACTACTTCTGGTGGGGAAGTTTTAATCCAAATCCTTCAAATATCTCCGCTCATATGATTCTCGCTATTCATTATATTTTCAGCCACTTTAATTTTATTTAATCAAATAAACTTTTTCTCATTTATACCCAATCTTATTAAAAGAGCAGAAAAAAGAACAATTAAGATAAAATATCTAACTTGAAAATGATAACAAATTTATTCTCAACGTTTGATCCATCAACTAACATCTTCAAGTGCAAACCTTCTGGCACAATTTACGGGCACATGACACAGGGAGGCAAGTATACGAAGGGACGGAGGTGAATCTGAAATCATTCTAGTGTCGGCATGGGCCGGTCGTAGAGAAGAAAGAGCAGGTTCTCGTGGCAGAGTATTGTAATCGAGTATCTGAAGCAGAATACACAGTGACTTGCGGCCAATCTGGCGACAGGGTACAATGCTTGTGCAGGCAAAAGCGCTTGAGATCACATCATCGAGAGCACAATGTCAAACATCCACAGCAGATCATCCCTGTGTGATCCGTAGTCAGCCTTATGACAATGTCAGTTACGGTAACAGCGGGCACGGTGTCATGGAGATTGACCCGTCCATCAATGGCAACTTGTCACCTAGTCACGAACCAATTTTGTTGCTTTTTTTCTCATCAGACTCCTGACTGGTTTTATGCGGTCCGCCACTAATTCCTCTCGTGTGCTAGCCTCTTCATCTCAGAGTAACACTTGCAACCTACGTCCTCACTTATTTGCTGGATATATTCCAATCTCTGTCTTCCTCTACAGTTTTTGCCCTTTACAGATCCCTCTAGTACTATGGAAGTTATTCCCTCACTTCTTAACAAATGTCCTATCATCCTGTCCCTTCTCCTTATCAGTGTTCTCCACTTGTTCCTTTCCTCTCCGATTCTGCGCAGAACCTCCTCATTCCTTACCTTATCAGTCCACCAGTTCAACAGTCGTCTGTAGCAATACATCTCAAATGCTTCGATTCTCTTTTGTCCCAAAGTAAATGTTTCACTGCCATACAATGCTGTACTCCAGAAGTACATTCTCAGAAATTTCTTCTTCAAGTTAAGGCCGATAATTGATATTAGTAGAATTCTCTAGGCCAGGAATGCATTTTTGCTATAGCTAATTTGCTTTTGATGTCCTCCTTGCTCCGTCCGTCATTGGGTTTTTTACTGCCTAGGTAGCAGAATTCCTTTACTTCATCTACTTCGTGACCATCAATCCTGATGATAAGTTTCCCGCTGTTCTCATTTCTACTACTTCTCATTACCTTCGTCTTACTGCGATTTGCTCTCAGTCCACATTCTGTACTGATTAGACTGTTCATTCCGTTCAGCAGATCATGTAATTCGTCTTCACTTTCACTCAAGAAAGCAATTTCACCTTGAATTTTAGTTCCACTCCAGAATCTTTCTTTTATTTCCATTATTGCTTCCTCGATGTAAAGATTGAACAGAAGGGGCGAAAGGCTACATCCTTGCCTTGCACGCTCTTTAATACGAGCACTTCGTTCTTGGTCGTCCACTCTTATTATTCCCTCTTCGCTGTTGTATATACTGAATATGACCCGTCTCTCCCTATAGCTTACACCCACTTTTTTTCAAAATATCTAATATCTTATAACATTTTACGTTGTCGAACGCTTTTTCCAGGTCGACAAATCCTATGAACGTGTCTTGATTTTTATTTCGTCTTTCTTCCATTATTAGCCGTAACGTTAGAATTGCCTCTCTCGTGCCTTTACCTTTCCTAAAGCCAAACTGATTGTCACCTGGTGCATCCTCAATTTTCTTTTCCATTCTTCCGTATATTATTCTTCTAAGCAACACGGATGCATGTGCTGTTAAGCTGATTGTACGACAATTCTCGCACTTGTCAGCTCTCGCAGTCTTCGGAATTGTGTGGATGATGCTTTTCCAAAAGTTAGATGGTATGTCGCCAGACTCATACATTCTACACACCAACGTGAATAGTCGTTTTGTTTCCACTTCCCCCAATGATTTAAGAAATTCTGATGGAATATTATATATCCCTTCTGCCTTATTTGATCTCAAGTCCTGCAAAGCTTTTTTAAATTCTGATTATAATACTGGATCCCCGATCTCTTGTAAATCGACTCCTGTTTCTTCTTCTATCGCATCAGACAAATCTTCCCCCTCATTGAGGTTTGCATTATACTCCTTCCTCCTATCCTCTCTCTCCTCTGCATTTAACCGTGTAATTCCCGTTGCACTCTTAATGTTATCACCCTTGCTTTTAATGTCACCAAAGATTGTTTTGACTTTCCTGTATGCTGAGTCTGTCCTTCCGACAATCATTTCTTTCTCCATGTCTTCACATTTTTCCTGCAGCCATTTGGTCTTAACTTCCCTGCACTGCACTTCCTATTTATTTCATTCCTAAGCGACTTGTATTTTTGTATTCCTGAGTTTCCCGGAACATTTTTGTACTTTCTTCTTTCATCTATCAATTGATTTCTTCTGTTGCCCATGGTTTCTTCTCAGTTACGTGCTTTGTACCGATGTTTTCCGTCCCAACTCCTGTGATGGGCCATTTTAGAAATGTCCATCCTCGTCAATTGTGCTGCCTACTGAGCTATTCCTTATTGCCGTATCTATAACCTTCAACTATATCTCGTGATTCCTTAGTACTACCGTATCCCACTTCTTTGCGTATTGATTCTTCGTGACTAATGTTTTAAACTTCAGCCTGCTCTTCATCACTACTATGTTGTGATCTGAGTCTATATCTGCTCCTGGGTACGCCTTACAATCCAGTATCTGATTTCGGAATCTCTGTCTGACCATGACGTAATCTAACTGAAATCTTCCCGTATCACCCGGCCTTTTGCAAGTATTCTGCAAACTCTTGTGATTCTTGAACAGAGTATTCACTATTACTAGCTGAAACTTGCTACAGAACTGAATTAGTCTTTCTCCTCTCCCATTCCTTGTCCCAAGCCCATATTCTCCTGTAACCTTTCTCCTGCTCTTTCCCCTATAACTGCATTCCAGTCCCCCATGACTATTAGCTTTCCATCCCCCTTTACATGCTGTATTGCCCTTTTAATATCCTCACACACTCTCTGTCGTACCTTCCTATTCATAACGAATCCTACTTCCGTTATACCATTTTCTGCTGCTGTTGATATTATCCTGTACTCATCTGACGAGAAATACTTGTCATCTTTCCACTTCACTTCGCTGACTCCCTATTATATCTAGATTGAGTCTTTCCTTTTCACTTTTCAGATTTTCTAGTATCCCTACCCCAGTCATGCTTCTGACATTCCACGCCCCGAGTCGTAGAACATTATCCTTTCATTGATTATCCAATCTTTTCCTCATGATTGCTACACCAGGTCAATTGTCGCGTCCAGTTATGCCATCATCCTAGTTAATAGCCTCTGGAAATAAGCGCTGCATCATGGGTGGTTGCCAGTGGGTGCAGTATTACGCTATGGTGCACATTCATCTGTCCTTCTGTTCGACCCGTGATATTAATGGAAGGCAACGTAACAGCTGAGGATCACGTGAACATTATTGTGGACCACCATTATCCCTACATGCTTCGTGCCTTCCCTAACGCTTATGGCATTTGTCAGCAGGATATCAGTGCACGTCACAAGCCCCGAATCGTGCTACAGTGTTTTTAGAAGCACGATACTGAATTCACATTATAATCTTGTCCACGAAAGTGCGCTGACCAGAACCTGATGAAACACAGCTGGAACATCATCAAGTGCCAACTCCGCGCCCAGAAACCACCGCTACGAAATTTACCGGAACTGAGTTATCTGTGCGTAGACACCTGATGGCACCCACATACCTCACCGATAATATCATGCACTTGCCACGCAGAGTGACTTGTATTCCGTCCCTTCCATATGTGGAACATCACAATATTAAGCTACTGGCCGTAGCATTTTGGCTCAATAGAGTATATGTAAAAATGTAAATCGATTAAATGCAATGAGAGAACATTTTCATTTCAGTCGATACCAGTTATTTAATTTCAGAATTTCCGTTAATTTGATTCAGCTGGTGTACATCCTTGTGGCAGAATAAACTATAAACTACCGTCTCCGTCATAACGGAGCTATTCCCGAAGCTGAGCCTTTGGTTGCTTGCTTTACCGTATTCCTAACGGAGCTATTCCTGAAGACGAGCCTTTGGTTTCTTGTTCCGTAAAGCAGGAGCGAAATCGCTATGTCGTTCCTGGAGGCTTGCCGAGATGCCGTAAGTATTGAGGCAGCAGCTCGCGCTGACCAGCGGATGCCAGCTCCAATCAAGATGTATCTTTAGATCCATCCTCTCAGATAATAAATGCCTAACTGGGAAATTCATCATTATGTAGAGCCACATGCATCAACTGGTGCTACTAAGCTGCTGCGATATGAGTATAGAACATGCAAAACAAATAACAGTATGTTATTTGGTTGTGTACATTTGAAACTTCATATAATTAATATTCCACGCCAAGTGTATTGGACTGCTCTGCTTGTTTACAAGCAAAACGGGCCGCATCTATCACTTACTTCGTGGGTCTTACCTATATGTTCCAAAAAAATGAACTTGATTGCTTAGTATACCAGTAAATCTGGTTATTCAACGAATTGTTCTCCCACGTATAAACCAGCTTCATAGCTCTGATTGCAAATGAGCGAATGTGTTAAATATTGGAAGTTAAGCATGTAAACCACAGAAAGTTTATAAAAAGTTTGAAATTATGTTTCAAGTTTAAGGGAAGTTGCTAAGCGCTATCATTAGCAAACATGAGGTGGGTACAATTCGGCTAATCTGCGCTCAGATTTAAGAAAAACCTGATTTTCACGCAACTCAATGTTTACGACGTTATATCTTTTGAATCATGTGTACAATGTTAAAATTTTGCAAGTATATTCAGTGCTATAAGTGGACACTGTCTGCCAACTGTGCTACTAATTCGACTATTACTGAAGACGAAATAATTTAAAACGACATATCTGATGTGATAGTTTTACTGCATGAACAGCGAAAATGTACCCGTAGTAACGGATAAACATTTTTTCTTGTGTTATTTTGACGGGGGTGTCAGCAAGGGAAGTTTGATAAAGATTTGAAATTATGTGTCAAGTTTATTGGGAGTTATTAAGTGCTGTCATTCTTAAATACTGAATGAACATAGGCTGGATATTTGTGTGTGCGATGTATTACACCTCCTCAAGACATCGTTTCTGACTGGAATACTTGTTTTACTTTGATGAACCATTCACATAAGATTATACCCCTTAATGAGTAGCTTATGTCACCATTTTATATTTTTAAATTACATCACTATTTATATGAATAACTGAAAATCAAATTTTTGTTGTCCCTGGAAACCATTAGGTAGGCAACCCGCAGCTGTGGTTCGGTTCCATACCCAGAGATTGTCTCTTGTAGTAGATAGGACCAGCATCGCAAGATTTTTCAACCAAGAAAGTAAGAATATTACACGCCAACATTAGACGGACATGAAAGATATTTTTATATGATTGGCAATACATGACTGCTGCTTGCGTTTTACTTCTGACGTTACTTTATGAACTTGATATGCATAATGTTCCAAAACATGTGATAAGTAAATCATACAGTTCCTGCCACGGGTATGTAGTTCTGTGAGTACTGAGGCTAGAAAAAGCATTTCAAAATGTAGTATAGTGCAAGATGGTCGAAATTGTAAGATAGGTGTAAGCTGGAGAGCAATACGGCCTATATACAGTATGTACAAGAACCAAGACGTAAGAATAAGACTGGAAGACCACGAACGAAGTGCTGGAATTGAAAAGGATAGGAATTGTGGTGTCACCGCCAGACACCACACTTGCTAGGTGGTAGCCTTTAAATCGGCCGCGGTCCGTTAGTATACGTCGGACCCGCGTGTCGCCACTATCAGTGATTGCAGACCGAGCGCCGCCACACAGCAGGTCTAGAGAGACTTCCTAGCACTCGTCCCAGTTGTACAGCCGACTTTGCTAGCGATGGTTCACTGACAAAATTACGCTCTCATTTGCCGAGACGATAGTTAGCATAGCCTTCAGCTACGTCATTTGCTACGACCTAGCAAGGCGCCATTATCATTTGCAATTTATCTAGTGATGCATGTACCGTCAGACCGATGTTCACCAATTATGGATTAAAGCTAAGTATTCCAGAAGGCACGTACCTTTTTTTACTAGTCTCACCTCCTTTAACTGTTCCAGACCTCACGCCAGCCTGCGTGAGCTTAAACGCGTGCCTTTCGGCTACCCGTCACAGTGGATTGGCTGTCTTGCCAGACCACAACAGGAATGTAGTCTTTCGCCCCTATTGTTCAATCTACTATATACATCGATTAATAATAATTGGCGGAAATAAAAGAAAAGTTCAAGAGTGTGATTAGTATTCCAGGATGAAATGATATCAATGATCAGATTCACTGTTGACATCACTACACTCAATGAAAGTGAACAGAAACTGCAGGATCCGAACAGCCTACTGAGCACAGAATATGGATTGAGCCTGAATCGAAGAAAGACGAAAGTATTGTGAAGTGGCGGACATGACAAAAGTAAGAAGCTTAACATTAGATCTGGGGATCACGAAGTTGACGAAATTGAGTTATCTTGGAAGTAAAGGAACCATTGTCAGATGGAGCAAGGAGGAAAACGAGACTATCCCAGGCAAAGAGAGCATTCATGGCTAAATGAAGTCTTTAAGTATGAAACATATGTCTTAATTTCAGGAAGCAATTTCTGAGAATGTACGTTTGGAACACGTGTGTTGTAGTTAATCGTAGGCAGTAGTAAAAATGGGAAAGCAGTGCCTCCATGAGTTTGAGAGTGGTGCTGCAGAATGGTGTTGAAAATAATGTGGACTCATAACGTAAGGAACGAAAATGTTTTCCGTAAAATTGGGGAAGGTAGGAACATATGTAAAAATTGACAAGGAGAAGGTACAGGATGATAAAACCTGTATTACGACATCAGGGAATAATTCAGGGGAGCTGTAGAGGGTGAAAACTGTAACTGAAGATAGAGGTTGGAGCACATCCACAAATAATAGAAGACGTAGCATGAAGAGGTTGGCACACGAGAGGAAGTCGTGGCAGGTAGCATCAAACCAGTCACAAGGCTGATGAATAAAGAAATACTTATGAAAACAGACACATGCATTGCATCTGTATCAATAATTCTCTAAAGATGCATTTCTCTGTTCTCTACTTCAAAATTCTGGTATGTTCCATTATATTCTCGTTATATAGAATCAGCATAGTTATACTAAATTTATTTTAATGTTACTGCACAACGTGATTGTACGATTTTTAATTATTTTATTCAGTGTCCTTCTGTCGTTGACCATTGTTGTTTCAGTGTTGGCGTTTTTTTCTTTTTTCCTGAGTGATTGTATTTGTTCCGAAAGTTGAGCGAAACTCAAAAGACATTCGTGCTCAGTCAACTCCAAAAATGTTTTGAGTAAATCGATTGTAGTGCCTTGTTTGACTCAAAGCCTTCCCTCTGAACAATTAAGACTAGGTCTGGTGCTAATTTCACGTACGTAATGAGGAATATGTTAGCATGTTGTCCTGTCATCTTCGGAAATGAAAAAAAGAATTTAAGCCACTCCATGTAGCACTTCCGAAAGAAACGGCAGAAGGGGTTGTAGGGTGGACCCGTTGGAGGTTGTAAATAGTATTTATCATGAACTAAGCTCGACATTTTGATCCAGAGTCAGTAAAGCTAACGAAAAAGGCGAAACGTCAACAGCGCTTCGTCTAGGAACATCAATTTCTGGGACTGTCTTATATATCTCCTGTGTGTAGTACTTCAGCAACAAAACTGGTCCACTGGAAGTCCATCACGCCGTTCTTAGTGCTTCGTCTCTATACCTCAAACCATACAACTCTTTTTCACGTAGACACAAATTATAAAGAAGAGATTACTCAACTCAAGACGGAGGCAAATATTTGGTTCTATAGTATTTCTATGAATTCTATTACAACCATAACTCACAATGCTGCCAACATAATTTATTTTATTCTTAATTATTAGTGCAATATGTAGAGGTATTTCCGTCCTTAACCTCTTAGCCGTAACGAAGTCTTTGACGTGTTTCCTTGGTTTACAGGTAAGGACACAGTCACTGGAGGATGGCGGGCGACACTTTCTGCAGCCTAAAATTGCTCCCCATAATTCAGTGCTGAGAAGTTTCAGTAGCGCCAGATGAGACGTGGAAGCTGCATCTGGACTCTAAGGTTAGTTGCCACTGCCATCCTTTTGTACTGCCGCATGTCGAGTCAGTTGTAAGACAGAATATATCTTCTATTGTTGCCATCTGAACAATGAAGATTTCTGGCGTATGGTAATAATAATTCACAAGTGAATTGTTAATATTGGTACTATGTAGCAATGGTGCCGTTTGAACGATGTATCGTTTATGTTTGGTGCTGGTGTACGTTTCACATGATAACAGTAATCAGACCCTACACCGGTGTACAGCGGGTGCTGGTCGGTTACGTTTGTACAGCTCCTACATCTCCAAGTAACAGAGACGTTGTACCACTGCGCATTTAAATGTGCTCACAACAGTTCGATGACTGTCAACTGTAATGCAGATCCCATGCCATTTCAAGTCTGTCGCATATTATTAGAAGATAATGTTGTATACTCCGTCCAAACGTCGAAATCAATGGAAGGATGTTGCTAGTAATGCTTGACTCTGCCCCTTGAATGGAGATTCAAATATCATTAGCAGACCGGGTGCCTTGCCAAATCCAACTGCTGCTGCAGGTACGAATAGTTAAGTGTTTTTGACAGTAATGCTGGTCGATACCTCATACCATTATAGGGTTCTTGCATATCATTTACTGATGGTGCTGTATGTAACTGCTTATCCAGCTGTCAACACTATTAGCAAGGGATATTATGGGTAATGTTTGACTGTATGTCTTACCATTGTAGGCATTAGGACACAATGTTTCATGCTACATCCAATTCTTCCACAGCTAGGCAAGGAATGTTATCAGTAATGCCGGACAAGAGTTAGTCACGGAATGAGAATGTCAGACGTGATTGGAAGACAGTCATGCATTCCTCACCCAACTGTGGTTTCAGTTGGTCAGATGAAGTCATTGGCAACGCTGCGAGGGCGTGTTGAAAATTAATGCCTTTGAATTTTTTATGTAAAATATCATCAAGCTCTTTAAGTAACGCAAACGTTATTAACATTCAACCTCTTTATACATTTTTGCTTCCCAACGTAATCATCCCAACGATGAACACATTTCACTCAGCGAGAGACCACTTCGTTGATGTCGTTACGGTAGAATGATTGATTTTTTTTATGGAGTCACAACCTCACCTACATCTACATCTACATCCATACTCCGCAAGCCACCTGACGGTGTGTGGCGGATGGTACCTTGAGTACCTCTATCCGTTCTCCCTTCTATTCCAGTCTCGTATTGTTCGTGGAAACAAGGATTGTCGGTATGCCTCTGTGTGAGCTCTAATCTCTCTGATTTTATCCTCATGGTCTCTTCGCGAGATATACGTAGAAGGGAGCGATATACTGCTTGACTCCTCGGTGAAGGTATGTTCTCGAAACTTCACCAAAAGCCCGTACCGAGCTACTGAGCGTCTCTCCTGTAGAGTCTTCCACTGGAGTTTATCTATCATCTCTGTAACGCTTTCGCGATTACTAAATGATCCTGTAATGAAGCGCGCTGCTCTCCGTTGCATCTTCTCTATCTCTTCTATCAACCCTATCTGGTACGGATCCCACACTGGTGAACAGTATTCAAGCAGTGGGCGAACAAGTGTACTGTAACCTACTTCCTTTGTTTTCGGATTGCATTTCCTTAGGATTCTTCCGATGAATCTCATTCTGGCATCTGCTTTAACGACGATCAACTTTATATGATCATTCCATTTTAAATCACTCCTAATGTCTACTCCACGATAATTTAAGGAATTAATTGCTTCCAGTTGCTGACCTGCTATATTGTAGCTAAATGATAAGGGATCTTTCTTTCTATGTATTCGCAGCACATTACACTTGTCTACAGTGAGATTCAATTGCCTGCACCATGCATCAATTCGCTGCAGATCCTCCTGCATTTCAGTACAATTTTCCATTGTTACAACCTCTCGATATACCACAGCATCATCCGCAAGAAGCCTCAGTGAACTTCCGATGTCATCCACAAGGTCATTTATGTATATTGTGAACAGCAACGGTCCTATGACACTCCCCTGCGGCACACCTCAAATCACTCTTACTTCGGAAGACTTCTCTCCATTGGGAATGACATGCTGCGTTCTGTTATCTAGGAACTCCTCAATCGAATCACACAATTGGTCTCATAGTCCATATGTTCTTACTTTGTTCATTAAACGACTGTGGGGAACTGTATCGAACGCCTTGCGGAAGTCAAGATACACTGCATCTACCTGGGAACCCGTGTCTATGGCCCCCTGAGTCTCGTGGACGAATAGCGCGAGCTGGGTTTCACACGATCGTCTTTTTCGAAACCCATGCTGATTCCTACAGAGTAGATTTCTAGTCTCCAGAAAAGTCATTATACTCGAACATAATACGTGTTTCAAAATTCTACAACTGATAGACGATAGAGATATAGGTCTATAGTTCTGCACATCTATTCAACGTTCTTTCTTGAAAACGCGGATGACCTGTGCCCTTTTCCAATCCTTTGGAACGCTACGCTCTTCTAGAGATCTACGCTACGCTACAAGAAGGGGGGCAAGTTCCTTCGCGTACTCGGTGTAAAATCGAACTTGTATCCCATCAGGTCCAGCGGCCTTTCCTCTTTTGAGCGATTTTAATTATTTCTCTATCCCTCTGTCGTCTATTTCGATATATACCATTTTGTCATCTGTGCGACAATCTAGAGAAGGAACTACAGTGCAGGCTTCCTCTGTGAAACAGCTTTGAAAAAAGAGATTTAGTATTTCGGCCATCAGTCTGTCATCCTCTGTTTCAGTACCATTTTGGTCACAGAGTGTCTGGACATTTTGTTTTGATTTACTTACCGCTTTCACATAAGACCAAAATTTCTTAGGATTTTCTGCCAAGTCAGTATATAGAACTTACCTTTCGAATTCATTGAACGCCTCTCGCCTAGCCCTCCTCACACTACATTTCGCTTCGCGTAATTTTGTTTGTCTTCAAGGCTTTGGCTACGTTTTGTGCTTTCATCGCGTCATCACTGTAAAAGTGGTCCTCGAATGTGTTCTTTAGCTCTTGAACACAGATGACAATCGGATGGGACCAAGTTGGGACTATATGGAGGATGACGGATGACAGTGAACCTAATGAACCTAAAGCAGATGTCGCAGTACTCGTGAGTGGCCCGGTATGTCATGTTGAAGGAGAGGGTAGTCTATGTGTCGACGAACTCTTCCGCAGCTAGAAACTCCATTACGGCAAGTTGTTCCTCACGTACCGACATAGTACGTTACACGCCGCCATATTACACGCTACCATTCGGAGCCCTCTATCGGCAGAGGACTACAAATTGATAGACATGAAGCATAATGATGTACAATGTTAATAACGTCTTTGTTATTTAAAAAGCTTTAAGAGTTTCCATATCAAATAATTCTGAGGCATTATTTTTCAGCACGCCCTCGTAAACCAAACGCTGTGCCATAGCAAGAGCTGTTTGGTGTTTTTGGGTGACAGTATTGCGTGGCACGCACAAATGTTCTCTCAATCGGTCAAAGACTCTGAACGAGATGCCCTTCCCATCACAGGATTATAATTGAAGCAAAGTGGACCGTTTTCACTGTCGGTAGGAAGTGTTGTCCATAACTGTGCCATCACTGGAGTATCGGGTGTCATTGTGATACAGAATACCACCTCGCATCAAGCTGTTGACGCAACTGATTCAGGGGTGTTACTTTAATGCATGACCCGATGCAATCTTGTCGTGTCGCGGGTATGCTCAGTGGCAACAGAGTTTACGAAAAAATCGGAGAGCATAGTATATATCCTACAATAGGGCTGTGGACGTGTTACATTTCTGCTGCAAAACACTTTTTCCCGGCCTTGTAGGAACGGAAACATAAGAGACTAGATAATGTTGTTGATGTATCCTGTGCTATTCGTGTACTGTCAGCAAACGCTAGTGGCACGTAGCTACTGGTGAATGTGAGTATTCTTACAGTCGGAAGTGGACTGGACGGTGATGACGAGAGAGGGAAAGCTTGTTGAACGCTACACTTCTACATTTGCAGTCTTATCTCTTCTAGCACTTAGTTCCTGGTCGTGCTACTTTTACATGTAGGGGCTCCAACGGTTCTGATACACAAATGACATCTTACATACCATGAATCCGACAATTTTTCTTCTTCTAGGCAAAACGTCTTTTAGACTTCACGTTCAGAGGTATTCCCATCTTTTCCTACATCCTCAAGGAGCTGTTCCTTCTACATGTGTACTCCGAAACCACTGCGAAGTGAGGGTATGTCTCACTGTACGGGTTACTAGGGATTTTTCCCCTTCCATTCACGTACGGAACGCAGGAAGAGTGATCGTTTAAGTGCCTGTGGGAGTGCTGTAATTAATGTAGTCTTGTCCTCGCGACCCTACGGGAGTGATACGTAAGGGGTGTTTGGTCACTAATATTTCAGAGCCCTTTCATTCGAATTTTTGTTTTAGGTTGCTGGTTATCACTTTCCAAAATGACCTGGAACACCAGGATGAATTTCATTCGGATTTTTGTTGTCGGTTGCAGGTTATCACGGCTTTCCAAAATGATCTGCAACATCATGATGAATTTGTAAATGATTATTCTAGTAACGCAAGGATGTGTTTCAAAGTGAGCGAGGTCACCTACATCTAAAGTGACAGAATGGATCGGGAGAATCTAAAAAAAATTGTTTACTGAACTAGCTCAGTTCTTTGTAACCAGCCCACCTCCTTCGCTGGCCTTATGAAGCGGATTTGCAACATGATTCCGTTGAAGAGCACAGACATCAGATTTCTCAGTAACTTGAATGGGAACTGGAAAGATCGAACACCATGACTGTTGCAACAATGTAACGAAATGGTACGGTAATCAGACGATTCTTTCCTTTCTTGAAAACCTATATCTCTATTAATAAACGGCCAACCAGTATATGGTTCACTGTTCCAGTTGCAGTTTGCGCCTATAGGCACTCGTATTCAAATACGGAGATACAATGAGGCACCAAAGAAACTGGTACAGTCATGCGTATTCTAATACAAAGAGATATAAACAGCCAGAGTACTGCGCTGCGGTTGGAAACGCCTATGTATAACAACAAGTGTCTGGCACAGATGTTAGATCGGTTAACGCTGCTATAATGGCAGATTATCAAGATTTAAGTGAGTTTGAACGTGGTGTTATAGTCGGTGCACGAGCGACGGGACACAGCATCTCCAAGGTAGCGATGAAGTGTTGATTTTCTCGTACTCAGGAGTGTACCGTGAATATCAGGAATCAGGTAAAACAGCAGATCTCAGACAGCGCTGCGACAGGAATAAGATCCTGCAATAACGGCACCAACGACGACTGAAGAGAATGGTTCAACGTGACAGAAGTGCAACCCTTCCGCAAACTGCTGCAGATTTCAATGCCTAGCTGTCAACAAGTGTTAGCATGCTAACCATTCAACGAAACATCATCGACATGGGCTTTCGGTGCCAAAAGGGCACTCGTGTATCCTTGATGACTGCACGACACAAAGCGTTGATGACTAGAAACATGTTGCCTTGTCGGACGAGTCTCTTTTGAAATTGAATGGAGCGGATGAACGTGTACGGGTATGGAGACAACCTCATGAATCCATGGACCCTGCATCTTAACAGTGGTCTGCTGAAGTTGGTAGAGGCTCTATAATGGTGTCGAGCGCGTGCAGTTGGAGTGATATGGGACTGCTGATACGTCTAGATACACTCTGACAGGTGACACTTACTTAAGCCCCTGTCGGATCACCTGCATCCATTCATGTGCATTGTGCATTCCGACGAACTTGGGCAATTCCAACAGCACAATGTGACACCCCACACGTCAAGGAGTGCTACAGAGTGGCTCCAGAAACATTCTTATGAGTTTGAACACTTCCACTGGCCACCAACCTCCCTAGACATGAACGTTGTTGAGCATATCTGGGATGCCTTGCAACGTGCTGTTCAGAAGAGATCTCCACCCTCTCATAGTCTTACGAATTTATTGACAGTCCTGCGGGATTAAAGGTGTCAGTTCCCTCCAGCACATGCCACCTCGTGTTGCTGCACTTCTGCGTGCTCGCGGGAGCCCTTCACGATATTAAGCAGGTGTATCACTTTCTTTTGGCTCTTCAGCGCATAGGCATTGCTAACCGCAGCGCCGTATTCTGCCTATTTACATACAGTAAGTTTAACGCAGTATGTCAGGTAGTACTGTTACTGTAATCCAGTTACATTCCTTCTGGAGCTGAAATTGAAAAAACGGTAGAAAAAGGAGAATGTAGGGAAAATATAATCCCTATTTTGTAGGGCACATGCTCGTAGAGAATAATGAAATCAGCAGGATTCAGTATCTATGGGAAGCAACACAACATTCATCTCAGTTATTTCGAGTAATCTCGAGATACTTTCAACTGTCTCTTGTTGTTCGACACGTAGCTCAACAACTAATCTCAGTTCCTCATAAAGAGCAGAACGTTTCCCATTGGGGACTAGGTAACAAACTGATTTCTTGTAGATTTGTAGCTTTATAGCTTCTACACCTAATCTATATAGATACTTCGCCAGCCGCCCTGGGGTGCGCAACAGAGGATACCCAGTATCACTAATAGGCATTTCCTTTCCTGTTCCACTCGCAAACAGAGCGAGGGAAAAACGACTGTCTCTGTTCCTCTGCATGTGCCCTAATTTCTCGCATCTTCTCGGTCCTTACGCGCAATGTACGTTGGCGGCAGTAGAATCGTTCGACAGTCAGCTTCAGCCGCTGATTATATACACTTTCTCAATAGTGTTTCTCGAAAAGAACATCGCTTCTCTCCAGTGATTTCCACTTGAGTTCCCGAAGCATCTTCGTAACATTTACGTGTTGTTCGGACCTACCGGTAACAAATCTAGGAGTTCGCCTCTGAATTACTTCGACCCCTTTCTTCAGTCCGATCTGGTACGTATACCAAATATTCGAGCACCAGCGTCCTATAAGCAATCTCCATCACAAGTTAACCGCTGCAGCCTAAAATTCTCCTGATAAGCCGCAGTCGACCATTCGCTTTCCCTACGACAGCTTTCACACGTTCGTTCTATCTCATATCTCTTTGCAACGCTACACCCAGATATTTAAACTACTTGACTGTGTCAAGCAGGATACTAGAAATACTGTATTCCAACTTTATATATTTGTTCTTCCTATTCACCCGCTTTAACTTACATATTTCCGCATTTAGAGCTAGCTGCCATTCGTCACAAAAATGGTTCAAATGGCTCTGAGCACTATGGGACTCAACTGCTGAGGTCATTAGTCCCCTAGAACTTACAACTAGTTAAACCTAACTAACCTAAGGACATCACAAACATCCATGCCCGAGGCAGGATTAGAACCTGCGACTGTAGCGGTCTTGCGGGTCCAGACTGCAGCGCCTTTAACCGCACGGCCACTTCGGCCGGCCATTCGTCACACAAGATCGAAATTTTTGCTATGTCATGTTGTACCTTCCGACAGTCAGACAACTCAGACACCTTACCGTACACCACAGTATCATCAGCAAACAACCGCAGATTGCTGCCCCCTCTGTCCACCAAATCATTTATCAGTTTCAGCAGTCTATCTTCATTCATTCAGTTAAAATCTTCTTTCCCATTGCCTTCTCTAGTAATTCACTGTTTCCAAAACGTTATAAACGTTAAGTTGTGTTCTTATGCCTACGTTCCCCGTTCTTTAAACGTTTCTTGAAACCCTTATTTTCACTGTGTTTAACTTTCTTATGTCTTTCTGCGTAGACACCAAAGTCTCACTCCAATACATTGAAACTGGTGTTGCCATTACTTTATAAATTTTGTGTTTTGTGCCCTTTCTTGTGTTGTCATTCTACGTTCTGCTTATAAGTACTAAGAAAGGTGGGTCAAAAACGTTTAATCTTAGTTTCTGTATATTTACGTTTATTGTGACATAGTCTGATACTAGATACCAGAAATGAGACATTTGTCATATGGGTTATCAGTTAATAAGTACCTCTGGAAATCCTACCGTATGTTCGAAATCCGTTTCATGTTACGTATCAATACGCGAGTTGCTAGTTACTTGCATGGCTCAGAGTCTATCTGTTCCAGTCTTTCACAATCTAGGTTAAGCTGCATATCTGCAAGCAATACTTCGAGTGCAAAGTCTTGTGAGCCAATTGGGTCGCTAAGCACCTAGATTCGAGTTCGGCTGGCCCTCGTGTAAGCTCACAAAGCGCGCTTCCTTCCTACGCTCGAATATGGCGGAACGCTGCTTTCAGCACACTGCTTAATGACGATTTAGTAAAACTTCTCATGGTTGGAGTTTATAGACAGTAACACTTTTTGAAAGACGTCACATTCACCGCTGACTGTAGAAGCAGTTTCGGCCTTAAGGCCATTAACATATCACGTGTTGCAATAGGCAGTGCTTCGGCACATGTCAAATTTTAAAATCTAGTGACACAGTCATAGCCATTTCATAGTTCCGTCTAAGATTTTTAACTGTGGTTAACATCTTGTTTGAGCTTTTTATCTGCACGACCATGGCATTTTTATACGTCACGAGATTTTTAAAGACTGAAGTATACCATTCGGTAATGATCTTAAGGCCAAAATTGCAATAGCGCATATAAATTTTATTTTCGATATCGATAATGATGTCTTTTTAAAAGACTTAGTACAGTTTCTGACTTTTTATCTTGTGAGCAAATGGAGATGGAGATTTCTAAACGCAGCTCCCAGACTTTCGGTGAAAACGTTGCAACCATGCGCTGCATTAACAGACTCAGTTGTCCATCGCTGCAAGTGAGGTCAGGTCTCTTGGTCTCTTGGTTCAGATATCTTTCTCTAAACATACTGTTCAATTATGGTCTTTCATATCATCCGTAGATATCGGTCGACTTTCACGTAACTCTTCCACTCACTAAACAGTATTACGTAAGTTTCATAGGGGTGGCCACGCGGTTCTAGGCGCTACAGTCTGGAACCGCGCGACCGCTACGGTCGCAGGTTCGAATCCTGCCTCGGGCATGGATGTGTGTGATGACCTTAGATTAGTTAGGTTTAAGTAGTTCTAAGTTCTAGGGGACTGATGACCTCAGAAGTTAAGTCCCATTGCGCTCAGAGCCATTTGAATTTTGAGTTTCAGAATATACAGTACTAATTTTCTGCTTGAATGTGCGACACTGTATAAATACGTTGTCCCGTTGTGGATTTTGTAGCTATTATTCATGAAACTTTGTGAATAAAATTGAAGTTTAATATCTGTTACAAATTTTTTTCCTCCTGGTAAACTATTCAGTTTTACGACCTCTTATAGTCAAAGGCAAACAAGCTTATTTAAACTTTATCTCTATTTTCAGTAAATGAAGTAATTGGTAGTTTTCGTAGGCAATTTTCAGCGCAAATAAGGGAAGTTACAAGTTCTAGAGAAATTCAACACACGTCATGGAGCCATCGAATATAGCGAGAGTTCGTATTTCAGTGATTCATGTTTCTTAGTCATAGAGACGACAGTCACGTCTCCATTACACGTATCCTTTTACAGTAGGAGGCCGAACTACACTTGTGGGTTGTGTTAGAATCGTTCAATATATTGGTTGTATGTTTGTTTATCTTATGTTAAAGTAAAACAAAATTAAATTTTATGTATTATATATCCTGGTACACTGTGAAAATGTCCTAATTACCCAGTATTTCATTAACAGTTGTCAGATCTCGTTGTTCACTGATGGTTAAACTTTCACCCAAAGAATTTGGCATTTACAAGTAATTAACACAGTAGTTATGACTGGTAGGCATTAAAGTTAATTCTAAGACGTAGCGGGTGGTTTCCAGTTTTCCTTGAAATGCCATTAGTCCAGTTGTATGTACTGAAATTTCTAAGTTATTTTCTTCTGCTGTTTGTTCAAGTCTACACACAGGTCCTTAAAGACTACCCTCTCTGTTTTGTATGACTACAATCATCTGTAAACAGTAAGACATTTGTTGGTTTATGAGGATTTATTCCATCCAAGGACTTTTCCATTTTATCGCGTTCTCTGTTAGGTTGATATGTTGTCTGTTTCTGTGCAGTACAGATTTCGGAATTGTTTTTGAACTAACTTTCCAGTGAGATACGGACTTGAAAATCTCAACATAGTTCACATATGGATGACGATGCAATGTTAATTCCCTTTTTAATGTGGTGTGTGAAGGAGGGTACTTTGTGTACCACTCAATTTTCCTATTTGCTGTATCAGGTGCGAATGCTTCGTTTCAAGAATGAATGCAGGTGAACATCGGTGTGAGGTCGAGTCCCTTTATCTTTTACGTTCGAGATCTTTTCGCAATATGTATTTAGGAGGAAGAAACATATTGGTTGACTCAGGTGAAGAGAAGCTGAAATAAACCTGAAACTTACCGCAAGTCTCTGTCGCAATCTCATCATGTTATTTGAAATCGATCGAAAAATTTCACAGAGAGAAGAATAAAATTCAGAACAGTCATTTCAATAAGGAACTTTTGAATATGCATATTTAAAAGCCGGACTAAAGAGTATTTCTTGTAGAACCATCAGATTACTAACCCCATACAGAGAGTCCTGAAAATTTTTGCTTGTGAATTTATAATATCTAAGACAACATTTGTAAAGCTTGAGGTGTATAAGCTAGAGAGTAGCTGTCGTTGAGAAATATTACACCACAGTTAATATCATTTGCAGCACAATACAATTGGTAGTGACTTAGGTGACCTATTCACGCAACAGTGCATGCGCACCGCATGTTGCACTTATTGTAAAAGCATTAAATTTCCCAATCACGAAGTTTTTGGACCATCTTTATGGCGTTAGAAATCTATATGATTCTAGGAAAAATTATGTTATATCCTTAATTCGTTTTATGAACGTGTTACATTAAGTAAATTTTTATTTATATAATTATTACATTATATAGCGATACGGTCAATGTTAATGTTAAATAGTATGGGTGAAACGCTACATCCTCGTCCTTAAGTAGTTATTACTTGTCTATAGTCATTCTGGTATTGACTAAAATACCCACTGTTTAGTAAAGTCTTTTTAGTTCAAAATGGCTCTGAGCACTATGTGACTTAACTTCTGAGGTCATCAGTCGCCTAGAACTTAGAACTATGCTTGAGGCTGGATTCGAACCTGCAACCGGAGCGGTAGCTCGGCTCCAGACTGTAGCGCTAGAACTGCACGACCACTCCGGCCGGCAAAGTCTTTTAGTATTTCACTTAAACGTTCGAGGATCTCCACTGAGAGTCCTAAATTCCCATTGTTATGATATTTTTACTTTTCCTAAGGCTTTTCTGAAGTCATTATATCCTATATGAACTTCCATATTGAATTCGCGGCGTCCTTCTATTACTTGTTTTAGAGTGAAGATGTTATTTGAGCATGAAGGACTTTTCTTAACTGTCGCTTGTTCGTCCTCTAACATTACGCACGTTGTTACCTTAGGCCGTTTATTAATCTTATTGAAGTATACTTTATGGGCAGAGTTGATTCTTTAACCTTTCTGAAATAAAGATTTGCTTGAGCTATGTCCCAAGCAGATGGTACGTTACACAACATTTGTTTATTAAGTTTAAGAATCGTAGTTCAAGAAACATATCCCCCATGTTTTTTTCCATACAGACCACAAGGCTTCTTGTTTTTCTATTCTTTTACTGCTTGCCTTCTTACAGTAAGAATGTTACTGGGTTTGTTGTATTTAATCCTCTATCAGTACTGTTTTCTATACTCCTGATCTCCCTTCACAACAGACTCCATAAGTACGTTTTGCACATTTCATCATCAATTAAATTCAATGTTACTGTGTCTATTTCGTTTGTATTAAGAAATTTTAATATTTGATAAGTCTCTAATTGTTGACCATGAATATCATGTGTAAGTAATTGTAAGTATTTATTATAGTGTACTCTTTCATTAGTTCCTCAATTTATTCATTCCAAATCCTTCAGTCTGTACTCCTTCGAATGAATGATCAGCACCCCTCCTAATGGCCCACAACACAACCCCGCTGAAATTCAGTTACATCCAGAAATCCGGGCATATTTCGCATGTATGGACCTCTAGGCTGAACAAGTTGTGCAGTCCCCACTAGTGAAATTTGGTGGTAACTAACTCGCAAACATAGCATTTTTAGGCAATAAATAAAAATATGTTCCTCAGCATTGAACATTTACTGTAAAACTGTATAGTGCTACGAAGAAATATGATTAAGCGAATGTCAGATTAAAATGTGAAACGAATACAACTGATAAAAACATTCGACATGATGGCGTATTTAACCATAAGCAAACTTGTGTGGTAGGGAAATGCAAGATAACATAAATGTACCAGCCAAACAAATTCTACCACTGTTTAATTCAGATACAGTACATTATAAAATAATCACTTACAAAATGAAAATAATGAAAGTTTTAAATACTCTTATTTGCTGATTTGTTTGTGTCTACACTTCACACTAATAAATTTTCTTGTAATACATTCGAAATGTAATTGCATGAAAACATCAGTTTGAATACTGAGCGAACTAAAACATTATACCCGTCTTCTAACGTGGAGGATCGTAGATTGATTTTCGTCAACAGATAATTGATTCTGAACATTAGCTTTTGCAACTTATTTTTGTGATCTTAAGTGATAAGTAAACTCATAGTGCCACCACTTTTCTCTCTTCTCTTTCCTGGATCGTCCATTAACTTCACGGGATTGGCGTGTAAATCTGGATTTGGCAATATTAATGGTAGAGAGCGGACAAATGCCCTTCCTGTTTCCACCCAATTCACCCTCGGGAGGGTATTCGTGAATCCCATCTGTCTGCGAAAAGTGTTATCCACGTGAAAGATTGCGAACGATTTTTAAAATATTTGCAGATAGTGTAAATTAGGTGCGTCGTGGGTAGCCTACCATTTAATTTCGTTGGATATATAAAACCTCATAAAAGCTACACGTAGGTTTGCCGGCGCGTCACCTCGAATGTCGGCAGTGGTATGCTGACGCGCTCGGCTATCCCGGGTGCTCATAGACCGATCTCTATATTAGGAAAACGATCGTGGTCTTGATTTGATGGCTTATGGAAGAAATCGACTTTTTATGAAATCGAACTCAGTTCTGGCTGCAAAAATTCTATTTACAAGAAAGAGTTACTAGGATCCAGGTTTTATGAGTAGGTTGGTTTTGGGAGGACTGACATCTTTTTGAAAAGTCTTAATCATTTTTCCATCTGCAGGGCCACGCTTTTGACCGCTGCAGCTGGAAACAGGAAGCGAGCGAGAGCAGCGTTGGGAAGGCTAATGATCATGTGGCTGACCACTGAAAAAATTAGCTGATACAGAATAATTACGTACACATAGTTTTCAACTGTAATGAGGCTCGGTTCTGTAGGAAGTAGTTAATTCTTCAGCGCATAAAATACAGAGACTATGGATTCTGCTATTACATTCTCAATAGTTAGTTTCTACTACATCCACTGCACAGCGATCTGATTCACTGCCTAATGGCCTCTATCTATACTCTATATAAATTCGATGTTTCACTTTCGTTTCTTACACGCCCTGTACACGATCACGCAAGCTGATAAACTTTACTAGTTCTGTCAAATATTTAAGACTCTATATATCTGTTTGAAGTGTTTGTCAAACGTACACATCTCTCATACGTTTGAGAGAAATGTTGATAGATGTAACATTTGACGAACTGGAGAATTTTTGTGTTGGTGTTTCGCACAATATTGCGATTTACCGGGTGATGAAAAAGTCAGTATAAATTTGAAAACTTAATAAACCACGGAATAATGTAGATGGAGAGGTAAAAATTGACACACATGCTTGGAAAGACATGGGGTTTTATTAGAACAGAAAAAAAACACCTCATATTGCTAGACGCGTGAAAGATCTCTTGCGTGCGTCGTTTGGTGGTGGTCGTGTGCTCAGCCGCCACTTTCGTCATGCTTGGCCTCCCAGGTCCCCAGACCTCAGTCCGTGCGATTATTGGCTTTGGGGTTACCTGAAGTCGCAAATGTATCGTGATCGACCGACACCTCTAGGGATGCTGAAAGACAACATCCGACGCCAATGCCTCACCATAACTCCGGACATGCTTTACAGTGCTATTCACAACATTATTCCTCGACTACAGCTATTTTTGAGGAATGATGGTGGACATATTGAGCATTTCATGAAAAGAACATCATCTTTGCTTTGTCTTAGTTTGTTATGCCGATTATTGCTATTCTGATCACATGAAGCGCCATCTGTCGGACATTTTTTATATGTTTGTATTTTTTTGGTTATAATAAAACCCCATGTCATTCCAAGTATGTGTGTCAATTTGTACCTATCTACATTATTCCGTGATTTATTCAGTTTTCAAATTTATACTGACTTTTTGATCACCAGGTATTTAATTTTATCGTGAGTTTCCACAAGCATGGAATCGGTGTAAACAAAACAGCACTGGAAGCTACCAAAATAGTAGAAGCGTCACGGCTTTCCCCAAGAATATATGATACGTGAAGTGCTTAGGAAGAAAATATAAATTCTACAATTTGGAGGTATCCTATTCTTTAACATATAATGCAGCCTATAAGTTCGCATGTTGTGGTACTTCAAGTAGAAGAACATAAAATCACCCACACTTTTGAATTCCATCTCACCGTAAACCAGAAATAACTCTAATAATGTTACGAATAATTTCTTTCCTGAATGAAATGTTGATTCTGCAGTGGAATGTGCACTGATATGGAACTTCCAGGCAGATTAAACCAGTGCGCCAGACGGAGACTCGAAGTCGGGACCTTTGCCTTTCGTGGGCAAGTGGTCTACCTATTGAGCGATCCAAGCAACTACATCTACATCTACATCTACATTCATACTCCATACTCCGCAAGCCACCTGACAGTGTGTGGCGGAGGGTACCTTGAGTACCTCTATCGGTTCTCCCTTCTACTCCAGTATCGTATATTTCGTGGAAAGAAGGATTGTCGGTATACCTTTGTGTGGGCTCTAATCTCTCTGATTTTATCCTCATGGTCTCTTCGCGAGATATACGTGGGAGGGAGCAATATACTGCTTGACTCCTCGATGAAGGTATGTTCTCGAAACTTCATCAAAAGCCCGTACCGAGCTACTGAGCGTCTCTCCTGCAGAGTCTTCCACTGGAGTTTATCTATCATCTCCGTGACGCTTTCGCGATTACTAAATGATCCTGTAACGAAGCGCTCTGCTCTCCGTTGGGTCCTCTCTATCTCTTCTATCAACCCTATCTGGTACGGATCCCACACTGCTGAGCAGTATTCAAGCAGTGGGCAATAAGCGTACTGTAACCTACTTCCTTTGTTTTCGGATTGCATTTCCTTAGCATTCTTCCAATGATTCTCAGTCTGACATCTGCTTTACCGACGATCAACTTTATATGATCATTCCATTTTAAATCACTCTAATGCCTACTCCCAGATAATTTATGGAATTAACTGCTTTCAGTTGCTGACCTGCTATATTGTAGCTAAATGATAAGGGATCTTTCTTTCTATGTATTCGCAGCACGTTACACTTGTCTACATTGAGATTCAATTGCCTGCACCATGCGTCAATTCGCTGCAGATCCTCCTGCATTTCACTACAATTTTCCATTGTTACAATGCATCATCCGCAAGAAGCCTCAGTGAACTTCCGATGTTATCCACAAGGTCATTCATGTATATTGTGAATAGCAACGGTCCTACGACACTCCCCTGCGGCACACCTAAAATCACTCTTACTTCGGAAGACTTCTCTCCATTGAGAATGACATGCTGCGTTCTCTTACCTAGGAACTTTTCAATCCAATCACACAATTGGTCTGATAGTCCATATGCTCTTACTTTATTCATTAAACGACTGTGGGGAACTGTATCGAACGCCTTGCGGAAGTCAAGAAACACAGCATCTACCTGGGAACTCCTGTCTATGGCCCTCTGAGTCTCGTGGACGAATAGCGCGAGCTGGGTTTCACACTATCGTCTTCTTCGAAACCCATGCTGATTCCTACTGAGTAGATTTCTAGTCTCCAGAAAAGTCATTATACTCGAACATAATACGTGTTCCAAAATTCTACAACTGATCGACCTTAGAGATATAGGTCTATAGTTCTGCACATCTGTTCGACGTGCCTTCTTGAAAACGGGGATTGACCTGTGCCCTTTTCCAATCCTTTGCAACGCTACGCTCTTCTAGAGACCTACGGTACACCGTTGCAAGAAGGGGGGCAAGTGTGACTCACAACGCATCCTCACGTCTTTACTTCTGACAGTTCCTCACTTTCCACCTTTCCTTTCAAATCTGACAGATGTTCTCCTGCGAAGTTACAGGACTATCCCTTCTGGAAGAAACGGTATTTCGGAGATATGGTTGTGCCACATAATGAGTGATATTCCCGGAATAAAAGTTTCACGGGAGAACGATACATTACCACTGGAAATTCCCTTGTAGCATCTCAGTTTCTATATCTACATCTACATCTACATGACTACTCTGCAATTCACATTTAAGTGCTTGGCAGAGGGTTCATCGAGCCACAATCATACTGTCTCTCTACCATTCCACTTCCGAACAGCGCGCGGAAAAAACGAACACCTAAACCTTTCTGTTCGAGCTCTGATTTCTCTTTTTTTATTTTGATGATCATTCCTACCTATGTAGGTTAGGCTCAACAAAATATTTTCGCATTCGGAAGAGAAAGTTGGTGACTGAAATTTCGTAAATAGATCTCGCTGCGACGAAAAACGTCTTTGCTTTAATGACTTCCATCCCAAATCGCGTATCATATTTGCCACTCTCTCTCCCCTATTACGTGATAATACAAAACGAGCTGCTCTTTTTTGCACCCTTTCGATGTCCTCCGTCAATCCCACCTGGTAAGGATCCCACACCGCGCAGCAATATTCTAACAGAGGACGAACGAATGTAGTGTAAGCTGTCTCTTTAGTGGACTTGTTGCATCTTCTAAGTGTCCTGCCATTGAAACGCAACTTTTGGCTCGCCTTCTCCACAATATTATCTTTGTGGTCTTTCCAACTGAAGTTGTTCGTAACTTTAACACCCAGGTACTTAGTTGAATTGACAGCCTTGAGAATTGTACTATTTATCGAGTTATCGAATTCCAACGGATTTCTTTTGGAACACATGTGGATCACTGTGGTGTCACCGCCAGACACCACACTTGCTAGGTGGTAGCCTTTAAATCGGCCACGGTCCGTTAGTATACGTCGGACCCGCGTGTCGCCACTGTCAGTGATTGCAGACCGAGCGCCACCACACGGCAGGTCTAGAGAGACTTACTAGCACTCGCCCCAGTTGTACAGCCGACTTAGCCAGAGATGGATCACTGACAACTACGTTCTCATTTGCCGAGACGATAGCATAACCTTCAGCTACGTCAATTGTTACGACCTAGCAAGGCGCCATAGCATTGGATATTATTTTATATTGTGGTTATAGCATGTATCGTCAAGAGAGATGTTCTACAATTGTGGATTAAAGTTAAGTATTACATCAACTACGTACTTTATTTGCTACTATTAATTCCTTTAACTGTTCCAGACCTCACGCCAATCTGCGTGAGCTTAACGCGTGCCTTTCGGCTTCCTCTCATTGTGAGTTGGCTGTCTTGCCAAGTCACAACAATCACCTCACACTTTTCGTTATTTAGCATCGACTGCCACCTGCCACACCATACAGCAATCTTTTCTAAATCGCTTTGTAACTGATACTGGTCTTCGGATGACCTTACTAGACGGTAAATTACAGCATCATCTGCGAACAACCTAAGAGAACTGCTCAGATTGTCACCCAGGTCATTTATATAGATCAGGAACAGCAGAGGTCCCAGGACGCTTCCCTGGGGAACACCTGATATCTCTTCAGTTTTACTCGATGATTTGCCGTCTATTACTATGAACTGCGACCTTCCTGACAGGAAATCATGAATCCAGTCGCACAACTGAGACGATACCCCGTAGGCCCGCAGCTTGGTTAGAAGTCGCTTGTGAGGAACGGCGTCAAAAGCTTTCCGGAAATCTATAAATACAGAATCAACTTGAGATCCCCTGTCGATAGCGGCCATTACTTCGTGCGAATAAAGAGCTAGCTGCGTTGCACAAGAACACTGGTGCGACCTGCGCAATTTTCCAGTCTGTAGGTACAGATCTATCGGTGAGCGAGCGGATGTATATGATTGCTAAGTAGGGAGCTATTGTATCAGCGTAATCTGATATATATATATACCACACCCTCCAATGAAATCGTGTCTCAGTGCACAGCTATACTGTATTAAATTTGCTACAAAAATGTCCTATCTATTTTTTGTCTAGGACTGACAGTCTGCATGGAGAAATCGCGGGAATATTGAAAATCTCGCACGACGCGCGTGCACTGCAGCTTAGATACTTTTTGTAGGCCAGTTTGAGGTTGTTTTCCGTTTACATAGACCACAAGCGTCCTGTATCAAAATGTTCGTCCCAAATTCATCTATATTGCTGTGGTACGTTTTAAAAAATGCATGAATTATACAGAAAATAAATAGGAATGTAGATTAAAAGTGTTCTATATCAGAAATCATTCGGAATAGGGCATATTTCCATATCAAATTTTTTGTTCAGAATCAGTAATACTATCACTCGTCAAAACACTTACCTTTCCTCCTGACGCACCATATATATATATATATATATATATATATATATATATATATATATATATTCTTTGACGTTATGGGAAAGCTGTAAGAAGGGTAACCACATTTCTACATGCATATAGTTGAAGACTCCAACCATTATGCAAACTAATATACAACAAACAGTGACTCAGCGACCATATAGCTACTGAAAATAAGACTACTGATAAAATAATTGAAAAATCGTATGAAAATGCTTTCCCGTTCCCATCCTTCGCTTTCTCCCCCACTCTCCGTCTTCTGCCGCTCTTTCCTTACCATCATTTCTCCTTGTTCCATACCATTTTCCTCTAACTCACTCTCAATCCCACTACCTTGCACGTACTGTTCACTCATCTTTGCCTCCTTCCCTGCTGCTGCCCAGCTACTTATCACTTGCATTTTCAACTGCGTCACTACTCCCTCATTACTCCTAAACCTCAATTAAGTAATAAACGGAATAACAAACATATGACGAACTATAGGAGGGATAACAGTTTTAAATCAAAGAAAAACAAACGGGAAAGTTGGTAACATCACACAAAACAAGCGACAGATATCTAGCCAGATACAAGTAACCAGTAATAGTGCTACATTGTGTTGTGCTTCGCACAAAAATGCATATTTCCGCAAAGCAGTGTGGAATTAGGCCAGCATCATACGTTGCAAACATATAACCCGAAAACGTGCAAGCAGATGGCTTTTCCTGATGTGAGCAAAAACGCAGGCCGTAAGTAAATCAAACATCTCTTCTAATCAACTGTTCTTCGACCCAGAAAGAAAACAAAGTTGTAAATATCTTTAATTACCGGCCACTGGTGACATTTATTTCAATTAAATGCAATACATTTGAAGACAGAAACGCTCGATTTCCTGGAATGGATGGAATTAAAATACCCTTAATAATATCCGCCGTTAACATTTTTCAGACCACTATTCGCCTTTCAACACTCGTAACCAACTTGACATATCGATGTTGTGAAATTGTGAAAGAAAAGAAGAGTTGGAAGGACGCGTTCTAGAACTCTGGTCACGAAAGGACGGTGCACAGCGGCTCAACCAGATACTGTCGCCCCATTACACGATAGCGTTAACAGTTAATTCGATTCTGCTGATAAGGACAATTGATGGATGAGAACGAATGGTGGTTTGGGTGGTGGCGCGGAGGCGATCCATCAGTGTAGCCACAGGAATTACAGGCAGCTTTGCAGTCCATCTCAGTCTGAATCCATCTCAGCCGGTATCCATCTCAGACTGAACCTCACGCCCGCTTCTGCCCGAAACGGTTCACGTGGCGAAAGCAAGACAAATACTGCGGACTGATAAATTACCTAAGATGCGTTGTAGGTTCATTCGACTTTCTACTAAATTTATTCTTCATTTCTTCATTCCATCTTCTTTAGATTGTTCACGACTTAGTCTTCTTACTTAACAACATGATCGTTTCACACTGATTGACCTGCAGATTTAGATCTTATATACAACAATTGCTCTGTCTTTCCGTAGAAGTGGTTTGAAAGGTACGCTAAACGCAATTGTTCCTTAGGTTTTACAGCGTTATCATATTTTTAGAAGTCTTTTTTTTCCTTCCACATCTCCACCATTTTCTTCTGGAACTGCTGTACTTAATACAAAATGCTGCAGCTGTGGCAGATAGTTGTTTGTAAAAGAAACGTGTTATGCATAATTACTTTCTAAAAGTTTGGGTACATGAATGTACCTCTTCAATTACACGAATCCCCTTAAACGTCTCCACCGACAAGTTACTATTCCTGGAAACGTATTATGAAACATAAAATTAGAAACCAACTTACAGAAAGTACTGTTATAAAACTTTTATAATCAAAACAATATAAGCACGAGATTTAATATAAACAAGAAGTGTTATAGTGTGTTCCCGTAACACTTTGCTCCCTAGTTCCGCTTGACACATATCGGTACAAGTCGGTAGTTTTCGTTACTAGGACGTCATGTTTTCAAATGCTGTCAGCCGCACCGTTCGACGGTTGCGTTATAGGTGCTAGGTGAACGTGTGCCCAGTATTAATCAATAAAGAATTTAGATATGAATGACTATGAACATATTACCGGCCCGTCGGCGCCACGTACAATTTTGTCTTCCCGAAGAGTTAAGAAAAACAAATCGTGCTGTGACTACAGACACAGAGTTAGATGTTCGGTAAATACTTTAAATGTCATTCGCCTTCTACTCTTTGACTTGTATTACAACTAGATTGATGTAAGTTCGTAGCCGGCCGAAGTGGCCGTGCGGTTAAAGGCGCTGCAGTCTGGAACCGCAAGACCGCTACGGTCGCAGGTTCGAATCCTGCCTCGGGCATGGATGTTTGTGATGTCCTTAGGTTAGTTAGGTTTAACTAGTTCTAAGTTCTAGGGGACTAATGACCTCAGCAGTTGAGTCCCATAGAGCTCAGAGCCACTTGAACCACTTGTAAGTTCGTATTCATTACTACTAGTCAACAAAAAGTTTGAAGAATGACGTCCCTATAATACGAACGAAGCTAAGCTTATCTTGGTTGTACGTAGATTCCTGAGATTGCTGGCAGTCGTAAACAAATGACAGTCTACAGGAAGGTTACCACTATGTAATGATCACAACTTGGGAATCAAACCGAACTTTTATAGTTACGTTGCTGTTCAATACACTCGTTTTATTTTAAATCTCCGGTGCGGAACTGTCCCAGTAAGATCAAAGAAAAACAAATAGTCGCTGGGAGAGGATGAAACGCCGTTCCGGCTGAAATCTAGCCCAGGTTTGTAAGAATAAATGCCACTGATGTGGCATGAATATCTTATAGCTGACAAGCGCAAATAAAAAAAGTTAATTACGTTAAGAATTCGGAAGGCTTTCAATACAGGGCAAGAAAATAAATCAGGAATTACATAAAATGAAAATAAGATAAAGTATGGAGAGGATGAAGGTTTTACCGATAAAGTAGTACGTGATTTCAGTTGGTCATACTTACGATTTAATGGCAAAATACTGGAACTTTGAAAGCCTGTAACACCGGAATATCCAGGAATATGATTTCACGTTCATAATCATTAGCTGAGAGAATCAGTGACCACATTATTTTTCACGACAAAATTTATTGTCATATGTGATGCCACGCTCTCTATCACTTTGCCAGAAGTAGGTTTATTAGAGATTAAAAAGCTTTTGACGCTGAGGATGATATTGATTCTCGCTGTAACTTGATTCGTGATTTTGTGTGTGTTGCGAAGACAACAGGATTTTCCAGACAGTAATGATATCCCATTAGAGAGACATTGTCGATATTGTCCATAATTTTTACTGTTCGTGTCTGCGATTAATGTCAAAAGTTAGTAATTTTCGCCAAGCCGACTTTTTCATTGTAAGGTAGCCTTTTGTATGACTACCGCAGAGAAGCGCCAGTGAAGCGGTTTTGACTGTTAGAACAAGTCTGTGACTGGTAACCTAAAGCTCCTTCTCTCAGCTGACTGCTGGAAATAGCTTAGTCTACTGCAACGTACCTGGGGTTTTATTTGTGTACTTAGTCTCGTCTCGAGCGGCCTAAGGCGCTGCAGTCATGGACTGTGCGGCTGGTCCCGGCGAAGGTTCGAGTCCACCCTCAGGCATGGATGTGTGTACTTGTCCTTAGGATAATTCAGGTCAAGTAGTGTGCAAGCTAAGCCGGCCGTGGTGGTCTAGCGGTTCTAGGCGCTCAGCCCGGAACCGCGCGACTGCTACGGTCGCAGGTTGGAATCCTGCCTCGGGCATGGATGTGTGTGATGTCCTTAGGTTAGTTAGGTTTAAGTAGTTCTGAGTTCTAGGGGACTGATGACCTAAGATGTTAAGTGCCATAGTGCTCAGAGCCATTTGAACCAACCATTTTTATTTGTGTAAGCTTAGGGACTGATGACCTTAATGGTTAAGTCCCATAAGATTTCACACACATTGGAACATTTTTTCTTAGTCTCGTCTGTTTGGAGAGATTATTTCTGTATACACGTCAGCGCCAAAAGCGCGTGTGTTGTCAGAACCGTCTGCTGTGATGTTTGGCAGCGGATCGGTGAAAGTAGAACTATGAGGAACCCTTTTACGGAAAAATCTAAATATGGTAGCAAAATGTCTCAATAAGCAAGTGTAATATCTTATTGATAACCAAAACAGAATTAATTGTTGAAGTTTCTGTCAAAGATTGTGTGGTACATTCTTTACTCTTCAGATAACTGATAGAATAGGAAAGATGACATGCAGAAATTTCAGAACATATACATTTATTTGCTGTAGAAAATATATGCGTACAAACATGTCAAACACTAGAATGCAGTAAACAGCGCCTTTTTTGCTTTATCCTTTGTGGTCTGTTTTCTTGCTAAATGCTAAATAGCATCGAAATTTTGTTTTCTCGTTAAGTAATTCTTTGACCTTATGGAAAAGCTGTAAGAAGACTACCAATATTTCTACATGCATTTTGATCAGCATACCAACCATAATGCGAACTAACACACACCAAACATTTACTCAACGACCACATAAGTGCTGAAAACAACACACCGTATAAAACAATTGAAAAATAAGATAAAAATGCTTTCCCTCTCCTATCCCCCACTCTCTCCTTCACTCTGCCTCCTCTGCCGTGTTCTCTTACCATCATTTCGTCTTACTTCTCACCATTTTCCTCGAACCCTCTCTATTTGCATCCATAATATTTCCCAGAAACTTTGCTTAGTAGAAGAGGAGTAAAAAAAAAAAAAAAAAAAAACCGAACACGTGTCTCGGCTTATCGGTAACTACGCTACCGTTTCTGAAAAAACTAGTCAAAGTTATCGACTTATTCTCGAGATACTTTAGTTTTTCCTGAGACGAAATAGAGTCGAAGTGCTTAGCATCCACTACTTTACATCCACTGTTCACTCATCTTTGCCTCATTCACTGTTTCTCCCCAGCTACTTATCTTTTGCGTTTTCAACTCTGTCACTACTCAATCATTTCTCTTATACCTTAAATAAGTAACAAACGGAGCAACACAGATTTGACAACCTATAGAAAAAATAACACTTTTAGATCAAAGAAAAACTAGTGACAAGGTTGGGAGCACTACACGAAACAAACGATACATTTTTAGACAAAAAGGTACATAGGTACATAGGTAGTAGTGCAACACTGTGTTGTTTTGTTTAACATCAAAATGCATAGTTCCACAAAGCAGAGTGCGATTAGGATAGGATAATAAGTTGTAAATAGTAAAATAACCCAAAAACGTTGAAATAGTTTTCATTGATACACGTTTATCTATTGATGCTCTTATTTATACATAGTGTACACTTTTTCTCTGTGAAACGTAAATACATTTTTACTTTGAGATATTTCGTCTCCCTTGTGGGAGAACATTATCAGGAAAAAACAGCAGGACCTTGCGTAACTTTTTATTGTGTCACTCAAACAATGCGAAACAGTGCAATGAAGATTAAGAAGGCACAAAGCCACAAAATCCATTTCTGTAACAGGAGTGATCTCAGCCAGAGTAGGATAACTTACAGTATTATCACACGCCGCCATTGTCCCCTGTGTCTGCACAGGCGCGGTATGCTGCGTACTCCATAATTTAGAACTTCACTCTGTGTGGGTCAGTGGTCATCAAACTGCGGCAAGTGGGCCGTACACGGACCAATCAAGTATAAAAACGTCGACTCGAGTTGTTTCTTAACAGTAACCAAAAATCACTAGCAGAACGTAACATTTTAAGATGTACTTAAATGTCCACCCATCAAAAATAGTTAAGCATATAATTGATTCTCTTATCTGGATATGAAATAGATGTCCTATACTGTATTTTTTGATAGTACACAATATTAAGTAGAGGAAAACTACACTGCATATTCGCCCGCCGAAGTGGCCGTGCAGTTAAAGGCGCTGCAGTCTCGAACCGCAAGACCGCTACGGTCGCAGGTTCGAATCCTGCCTCGGGAATGGACGTTTGTGATGTCCTTAGGTTAGTTAGGTTTAACTAGTTCTAAGTTCTAGGGGACTAATGACCTGAGCAATTGAGTCCCATAGTGCTCAGAGCCATTTTTGAACACTGCATATTCTCTTTGAACTGATTTTGGAATGAAGAAAAACATTATTTGAAAAAAAACAGGAAAGTGGCATGTCTCACTGCAGTGTCATCCGAAGAAGACGCAACCAGCGCAAAAGCACCGCAGGCGCGAAGATGCGAGCTGGTGTCAGTGCCGTAGAGACTCGCCATTTCGCGAGTTCCACCTGCGCCACGGGCGGCGTTGTGGATGAATATATCGACTTCGTCTCGGCCAATTGCCGGCCGAGTACAATCCACCAACAGGATGACAACGGACAGAAGCCTGCTCGAAATGCTCCAAAGATAGAAGAGCAACTCTCGCCCACTTGGTTATCGATCATCGTCCTGGGCTGACTTAGACAGGGTACGTCGTTTAGTGAACTCTTCGAAGTGAACAGACAATTGTTATTAACTGCATTTGCTGTGTACTGTGAAGGTTCCCTATGATTATTTGCACTTAGCCATTGAGGACCTTTTCTGCGTTACATTACATGCAGTGTTGCACTCTTAATCATTCAAGAAGTCACAAAGATAAGTAAACCTTTTAACTCATTTGTGTGACTTTATTAATCTCTTGGTGTGTTGCGGAACCTTCGTTCTCCTATCCTGTTACTTGGCCTTAGAGCATAGCTGTGTAATGGTGGCAGGGAGAAATTGCCTTAGCTGCACCATAAACCGTTTCACTAACACACGAACTCGGCCTACCGTAACAACACTGGCAACTCGGCCTCTACAGCAGTAGCGACGAGGCCTTTACAAAACTGGCGACGAGTGTTCAAAAAAAAAAAAAAAAAAAAAAAAAACATATAATGGTATGTTCTGTGCACTGTTCAATAACGTGTAGATCCTACACGAACCCTCAGACACTAGTGAATGTGACGGGGAGTGTTCAGTACCACTAATTGCGGGCTTCGTGAGACATACTGTCCCACCCCTCAATGGCAGACTCCAGAGGGCTTCAGTCGTTAATGGAGGATGTGACGACTAGAAATTGCTCTTTTAAGTGAGCTCCATGCATGATCTATGCAATCCATATCCTGTGTGCATGCTAGCGAACCCATTCTTCGGATCCCACGCCCTGTCAGGCACCGATACACACTGCAACCACTGTGGAGTGAACTCTTCCCCTACAGTCTCAGCAAAACCACTGACAATAGGTCAGAGAATGTTGTTTTTATACACTACAGCAGGAATGTTGCCTTCAATTGGGACTCAACGAGGTGGCGCAGTGGTTAGCACATTTGAGTCGCATTCGGGAGGATGATGGTTCAATCCCGCGTCCGGCCATCCTGATTTCGGATTTCCGTGATTTCCCTAAATCGCTTTAGGCAAATGCCGGGATGGTTCCTTTGAAAGGGCACGGCCGATTTCTTTCCCCATCCGTCTCTAACGCGATGAGACCAATGACCTTGCTGCTTGGTCTCTTCCACCAAATCAACCATCAACCCATGCCTTCTATTGGAACGAATGGTGTGCTGTGGTTACACATGATACCTGCCTAGAATACGGTTGAGCGGCCCGATAGTTGGTGATGTTTCACTGTCATCGAGTGGTGATTGCGTGCCCCTATCGGCCTCCATATGTGTCCTGTCGTCAGGGTGCAAGTCTGTTCGCACTTCGTCTGTGAAGAGCTTATTGATCCATTGGCAGCGGTCAAATGTCGGTGTGTCCTAACCAATCTTACACGAGCAAACCCGTGGTGTGAACAGTGCTGGATCCTTGAGAGGTGTTCAACTGCACAAACCCTCATCGTGTAGTCTGTTGCGTGAAGTTTGGGTACTTACGGTAACCCCTGTGGCTTCTCGAAGCTCTTGCACCAGAGCAGTCGCTATGCTGTCTCGGAGCAGGTATCGCTACATACCGGTCCTGAGCTGCTGTAGTTTTGCGTGGACGGCCTTCGCGACGTCTATATGCTATTGAATGCATTCTCTGGAACTTTTTCCACAGTTTGGAGACAACGCTTTGATTAACGTGAACAATATTCGCAACGTCATCTGTCTCATGTTTTGTTCCATCAGAGTGATTATATAGATACGATCTGCCATGGAGCGCCTGTTCCGGGCATTGTGCTGCACTACGAGCCACACGGACTACTGTGCATTCACAAGAATTCAGCTCTGGTGTTCTGCGTTTGTTTAAAAGCCGTGACTGCACGGGCGCTGGTGAGGCAGAGCGGCAACGACGAACGAGTTCGCAGTGTGTACGCAACAACCTTCGTACATAAACACAAAAGAAACGTCGATAGTTACTTCTGGTGGGGAATCTGGAAATATGCTTAACTTTTTTTGATGAGTGTAACAGATGTTAGTCAATTTGGTCGTGAGGTAGTACAGGGATAAGTAGCGCTGCCACTGTGGGGTTATAGGATGCGAGAGGAGGAAAGTTTTTTTGTTTGTCCCCCGCGCTGAACTCACAGGCGTGCATGATCCGTAGCGAGTAGTTGCTGTGGCATAAATTTTGCCATGGAAGTAACATGGATTCGTGAATGTACATTATAGAGACAGTCATTTTCAAATGCGTTACTTATTGTAGTATAGAACATGGAACTAATTAAGGCTGTTGTCACACAACGCAGTGAGTAGAAGAAAAATGATTGCTAAATCATGAAATAAACATTTGTGAGCCTGTGAACGTCCCAAGTATACAGATAGTTCCATAAAATTTCTGGAAAACTGCTGGATATCTGCAACTTCCTTCCACGATATTTCAGCGCAGAATATTTTGGTCTTCTTCAGGTGAACAGTGACGAACATTCTCTTAGGTCACGTTTTTAGGACCCTGCCTGAACATGGGCGTTTATTCAGTTGGCGTTGCAAATATACAGAGGGGTCCAAAAAAATGTATCCACTGTTTAAAAGTCCATAACTTGCAAACTAATTGGCGGAGTTGTCTCATTTTTGGTGAAAGTGTTGCTTAAATGGTTCATATGGCTCTGAGCACTATGAGACAACTTCTGAGGTCATCGGTCCCCTAGAACTTAGAACTACTTAAACCTAACTAACCTAAGGACATCATACACATTCATGCCCGGGGCAGGATTCGAACCTGCGACAGTAGCGGTCGCGAGGTTCCAGACTGTAGCGCCTAGAACCGCTCGGCCACTTCGGCCGGCTGTAGCTTAAAGTCCAAATTAAAGATATCACTGTAGGTGTTCGAAATGGTCACCATTAACATCCACACACAAACGATGCCGCCGAGCCGCAGCATGAACTACTGAATGCAACGTGTTCAGTTGGACATTTGCACATGAATCTACGATGGATTCTCGAAGTTCATCCAATGTGCGTGGCTTTTGTCGATAAACGACGTCCTTTAGTGTTCCCCACATGTAATACTCCAGAGGAGTGTTGGTAGTGGGCTGGGACACCATCTTGTTGAAAAATATCTCTTCCGCCTCCATACAAGTCTCGGATGGCAAGTAAAATGGATGTCTGAAGCTTCTGAACGTGCATCTCACCGGTAACTGTGCCGTCAAAGAAGAATGGCCCAATCAAGCCAAGTAAGATAATCCACCACACATTTACTCCTGGCAGATTCGCGGCTTTGTCAACATGGGCGTTCGGATTTTAGGCGGCCCAGTAGATGCAATTGTGGCGATTTGCTGTACCATTGAACTGTGCCTCATCGGACCACATAATCATCTCTGCAAACTCTTCATCGTTGCGCACCATGTTAGTAAACCGCTCGCAGTACTCCATTCTACGATCTGGGTCGTTCTCGTTCACTGCGTGTAGCAGTCGTGGGATGTAGCACTTCCACTCTGCTGTCTTCAAAATTCGCCGAACACTTGAGCGACTCACTCCAGTTTCACGGGCACACTGTCTCACAGACTTCCGTGGTGAGCGAGTGAATTGTTGTGCTGCAGTTCGGCGGCATCGTTTGTGTGTCGATGTTAATGGTGACCATTTCGAACAGCTACAGTGATATCTTTAAGTTGGACACTTTCACCAAAAATGAGACAACTCCGTCAATTAGTTTGCTAGTTATGGACTTTTAAACAGAGGATACATTTTTTTGGACCCCTCTGTATATTATATACGCAAAGGACGCGAATTTTGCTGGACCGAATTGTACAACATCAAAGGCATACCGCCTCCTACAAGACAATACATCCGCTATTGCCGAACATTGTATTTCCAATGGTCGTTTGAAGAAATGTAACGAAACAAAAATTCATCGTCAATAAATCACCGAAAATACGACTTTCTGAGTCCCTTATCAGTCGAGACGGCAGCTTCTAGTTGAATTATGCATGGGATCCTGGCATAAAACAACTTCCTGCTCTGCGTAGCTAGCGTCTTTCTTAGATTTTACTGTGCGAAGATAATCGAACTGATAGAGATGCGGCGAGCTTTCACTAGTCAGGACGCGTGGCGCAGCCCATGAACTAGGAGCGGAGTCCCCTTGCGCTCATAGCATGCGCAACGCCAACTGAATACAGCACGCTTGTACCCGCAGATCCTTAAATACGCCAGATCAGAGCATTTTCGTCATTATTCATCTGAAGATGTCCAGAAGACTCTGCACTGAAATATCGTGGCAGAAAGTAGCGTACATCCGGCAGTTCTCCTGAAATTTTATGGAACAATTCGTGAGCTACGCTCATAGCGCATAAGACATTTAATTATAAGTACACTTACCGCTACTAATCAATTAATCATCAAGTCTGACGTCAATGCAACAACACTTCGTCCGGCAACTACAACTGTAAGTTTCCCCACTATGAGCTTCTGTATGAAATGTAACCCAAATTTACCTCCCTCTCCATAAAATCCTACTCGTTACCAAACCTATGTATCCACAAACTTTTATCCAGTTTGAAGTCATATGGTAACCTCTGACTAAAGAGAACCTAATCTGAACTGTAACTGGTCTGAATACAACTTGCCTTTACATTATATGCGCAACTGAAGAAAAACAATTATCTGGCCTTAATCGAAATTTCCACTTACCTTGCATCTTGACACCATTGTTGCAGATTTTTCGAAGGCACAGCAGCAAATAGCAAGCCTCCAGCGGCCAGGTTAGATTTCCAAGACAACAATTTTAGAATGAAATATGTAATGAAAAAGACAGAGTAAAACTTCGCGTAATCTTCATACATAACATTGGTCTGAACAATACTACTCTTAACAAAGTAAAAATGATTTTAAAAGGGTGTAATGTTAACAAGGAATTTCTGTAACAACCAAACTGCTTAATTAGTTTATATGTTAATGGATAACTCAGGAAAGTGAGCTGGTGCTTCTCTCAGCTTTGAGCAAGTGAAGAAAGTTAACTAGCTGACAATCGTCATTCGTACAATCTAGGTGAGCAGTGCTGGAGTCTTACCTCTGACTTATATTAGAATATGTACTTTTTGCCTTCGGTATATATATCATATTCATCCTCTCTGCCCTTTACAATAACTCTTTCTTCACGCAACAGACACAATTACAGACGTTAAAGTAACCTCTGGCGTGCCACAGGGGAGTGTTATGGGACCATTGCTTTTCACAATATATATAAATGACCTAGTAGATAGTGTCGGAAGTTCCATGCGGCTTTTCGCGGATGATGCTGTAGTATACAGAGAAGTTGCAGCATTAGAAAATTGTAGCGAAATGCAGGAAGATCTGCAGCGGATAGGCACTTGGTGCAGGGAGTGCCAACTGACCCTTAACATAGACAAATGTAATGTATTGCGAATACATAGAAAGAAGGATCCTTTATTGTATGATTATATGATAGCGGAACAAACACTGGTAGCAGTTACTTCTGTAAAATATCTGGGAGTATGCGTGCGGAACGATTTGAAGTGGAATGATCATATAAAATTAATTGTTGGTAAGGCGGGTACCAGGTTGAGATTCATTGGGAGAGTGCTTAGAAAATGTAGTCCATCAACAAAGGAGGTGGCTTACAAAACACTCGTTCGACCTATACTTGAGTATTGCTCATCAGTGTGGGATCCGTACCAGATCGGTCTGACGGAGGAGATAGAGAAGATCCAAAGAAGAGCGGCGCGTTTCGTCACAGGGTAATTTGGTAACCGTGATAGCGTTACGGAGATGTTTAATAAACTCAAGTGGCAGACTCTGCAAGAGAGGCGCTCTGCATCGCGGTGTAGCTTGCTCGCCAGGTTTCGAGAGGGTGCGTTTCTGGATGAGGTATCGAATACATTGCTTCCCCCTACTTATACCTCCCGAGGAGATCACGAATGTAAAATTAGAGAGATTAGAGCGCGCACGGAGGCTTTCAGACAGTCGTTCTTCCCGCGAACCATACGCGACTGGAACAGGAAAGGGAGGTAATGACAGTGGCACGTAAAGTGCCCTCCGCCACACACCGTTGGGTGGCTTGCGGAGTATCAATATAGATGTAGATGCAGACTACTGAATACAATCATCACCTACCGCACTTCAACTCAGAATGTATCAGGTTTCGCAGAGGCAAAGACTGTGCCACAACAAAGCCAAAGATTGTCTAGCAGCAACATAACTAGCTCATTCTCTGACGTGCATATCGATATCTTACAGAAGTGAAAATGACATCCCCGTCTTACACCATGTCGAACATTGGGGGCCGTCGCGACTGTCAGAAATCTTAGACAGAGAACTGTCGACACGGCGAATCCGATTTTTAACGATCAGTAGTTGTGGGTCGGCCGCTAAAGTTTTCGCAACCTAACTGGTCTCATGGGGCTCATTAGATACATTGCTATGTACGTTACCAGTTCAAAATAAGATAGGTACGGCCACTGCTATTGATCATTAACACCATAGACACATACGCGTCGCGACTGATCGCTGATTTACACGCAGCCCCGAAAGGCGAATGCCCCTCGAGTAGTCTATTATGACCATACAGTCGCTCGTATAAGAGTGTAGTTGAGCATCTGCCCAGAAGTGTGCAATGAGCACACTGTTTTGGCTAAAGAAAGTAGAGCGCTCTGTACAGCCTTCCATTTTCTGCAGCACCGGTTGTTTTGCCGGCAAGAGCGGCTTCTGTGTGTGGTGTAGTAGGTCGGTAGACCGTTTGGTGTCACATTGAGATTCTTTATCCGACTGCTACACGCACTGCGATGGTGGGTAAGAGATTTGCAGTTAGTCAGAGGAACAGTTAATCATTTGCTTGCTCGCTAGTTGTTACATTCAGATCGTCCGTAATTGTGAAGGCAACTCGCATTTGCATGGCTGACGATCCTTTGCCCATGTTGAAAAGATCTTCCTCGTTCTACAACCGCATACTACCATTAGACAGTATATCTCTCGTTCGCACCCACACTGAATGGTTCGCTGTTCCAGTCTGTGTTCTCTGGTTGTAATGTTTGTGGTTTTCCTTGAACGATCGAGTATTCCCCGCAGGTCCAGTAATAACGCTGAGTATGAAGGCACTTTTCTCACCTATTCAGTGCAATTTTACCTTGCTCAATCTTCGACCTTCATTAGTAATACTTTTGTGGATCTTCATGGAAGCCAGCCGGAGTGGCCGAGCGGTTCTAGACACTTCAGTCTGGAACCGCGCGACCGCTACAGTCGTGGGTTCGAATCCTGCCTCGGGCACGGATGTGTGTGATGTCCTTAGGTTAGTTAGGTTTAAGTAGTTCTAAGTTCTAGGGGACTGATGACCTCAGCTGTTAAGTCCCATGGTGCTCAGAGCCACTTCAACCATCGTCATGGAAATATTCATATTTGAGTCCGTAGGCAACTCTTATATAAGTAGTAGGGTTGTGCTGTCCCCATTCATGCTTAATCTGGCCGCAGCCTGGTGGCATAAACTTCTGAGAAGTGATTTCTGGCCAGAACCTACACGGGATGGCAAACATTTTGTCCTGCCATAAGGATTGCTGGTGCCTGAGGTCCTACCTCGGGCCGTACGGCACCGCGTGTAATAGTCAAGGCTGACTTTTCCTGATTGTTCTGACTTAGTTCTCTAATTCCTCGAGCCTAGTTGCGAGGCTGTGGACATTGGCGAGAGAACGTGTGGCTGGTGTAAAGAAGTGTGATGTTAGATCACAGCGTTGAAGAGAATACTTTCTGGTTGTAGGTGAGAGATTGACGTTGTTATTGGAGGCTAGATTTGGAGGTATTCTTTGTTGGAGAGAATACTTGTGATTGTACCGCAGTGGTTCGTAAATTTGCGATAGGCAGCTGGACCCGTTTCGGTGACAAGCAATGCGCAGGGAGTAAGAGAGCGCCGCATGAGGAGGGCTGGCCGGTAGCAGGCCGAAAGTGTTCCCATCGGAGAAGTACTTGTGACTAGGGCTTTGCGTAGCAGCGCCGTAGAGGGTGATGCGTCTTGAAGTCCTGTTAAGGTGCTGACGTTTCCTTCTTCGCGAAAGGGCTGCGCAACACCATGCAGCTAAACACATCACAGTTCTACTTACCGTGAGCATAACTGGCAGCACACACTTGTGGAATTCAAACTTCATACTTGTGGAATCCAGAATGATCGCGTGTCTAATCTCCTTTGCAATGGTCATGAATGTGTGGTCTACTGTATTTTAGTCTCTAACTTTGTCACCGTTCCGATCAAGTAGTACATAATTTAACGGATGTCAGTTACCACTCAACATAAGGACAGAGTAAATTCTTAGGAGGGCAGGAAGCAATAACTGGTATGAGAGTGACATAGCTCTACATTTAATTTTTATATAAATTTCGATAGAGCTAATTATCACTGATTTTGATTATTCATTAATATGGTTAACCCTCCCAAATGTGTTTATGAGTAAATGTGAATATTGAATTTAATCATTGTTTCTGTTCGGCCACTTCACATATATTAATTTGTTTGCTTGTAATTTATGTAATTAATATTAACAGCAATTAGTTCAAAATCAACACCAGCATATTGCTCTACTTAGTATTAGTCAAAGTATTTGTTTTGCCAATTCCCCAATGTAAAATCTATGACTACAGTCAAGTTTTTAGCGTTATCCATTGAACTTACGTGCAAGTTCGTAGAGAGGTGGCACGCCAAGAGTTAGTTTGGAGTATTTAGTGATATTTTTCGCTGCGAGGTTATTTGCACAGCACTGCGGTGCAGGGTTTCAGTGTGTGCCAGGACACGTACCTGCAAATAAGGAACGAATCATTTATTAACGATGAACTTTTCATTGGAGTTTTTTTTTCATTAGAGTTCTTTTTGTTCCTTTTCTATTTCTATACTCCAGAAGAACCAGTTTGAAAACGATGTCAGTCTTCTAGCCTGAATTATTCGGTTTTGTAATTTCTTGATTATCTTTGACTGTGTGAACAAATGATACGCCTAAATATGTGTACCTGCAACAAGTGGCTATTTCTTGTGCATTGAAGTGGATGCTAGATAATTCTGCCCTTTTAGACGATATTTTGTTTTGTATTTGTCAGTTTCTAAGCCGCATCATTTATACTCTCCTTGTAGTTTTCGTGCCAGTTTTTACATCATCATCTTCTTCTTCGACAGTCACGACTTCATCGTCCCCAAATTACAATGTATACAAGAATGTTTGCCCCGTATCATTACTAATCCCTGAAAATTGCTGTCCATTGACTTAGGCCATTCGCTACGTACATTTTAAACAAGACATGTATCCACAGTAGCCTTGAAGCAAACACTTGCTGAAAGTTCACTCTGATTGTCAATGTCCAAGCAGTATCATTGATACTCCACTTGTAGTTTTCGTGTCAGTTTCTACATCATCTTCTTCGTTGACAGTCACGACTTGATCGTCCCCAAATTACATTGTATACAAGAATGTTTCGCTCATATCAATACTATTCCTTGGCAATTGCTGTCCACCGAGCGAGGTGGCGCAGTGGTAAGACACTGGACTCGCATTCGGGAGGACGACGGTTCAATCCCGCGTTCGGCCATCCTGATTTAGGTTCTCCGTGATTTTCCTAAATCACTCCAGGCAAATACCCTTTCAAAGGGCGCGGCCGACTTCCTTCCCCGTCCTTCCCTAAACCGATGAGACCGATGACCTCGCTGTCTGGTCTCCCACCCCAAAAACAACAACCCAATTTCTGTCCATTGATTTAGGCCATTCGCTACCTACATTTTAAACAAGACAGGTATCCAGAATAGCCTTGACGCAAACACTTGTTGAAAGATCATTCCGGAAACATCCCCCAGGCCCTGGCTGGCTTTCTGCCAGATCTTAGTTTCGCCAGAGAGCTCCTGGAAGTTTGGAAGGTAGGAGGCGAGGCACTGGCGGAAGTGAAGCTGTAAGGACAGGGCGTGATTCGTGCTTGCGTAGCTCAGATGGTAGAGCACTTGCCCGCGAGAGGCAAGGGTCCAGAGTTCGAATCTCGGTCCGGCGCACAACTTCAATCTCCCATGACGTTTCTCTTGTTGAAAGGAAATCTTCAAGTTGGTCGATTATCAAGTCAAATTTCTGACGCTGCAGCGTTATGAAAATTCTGCAGATTGCTCATAAAAGTGTAATCACACAAATATACTGAGGTGACAAAAGCCATGGGATACCCCTCTAATGTGTCACACCGCCTTTTGGCCGGCGTAGTGCAGCAACTCGTAGTAGTGTGGTCTGAACAAGTAATTGGAAGTCCACTATAGATATACGTGTTGTAACATGCTGCCCTCTATAGCAGCCCATAATTGCGAAATTGTTGCCGGTGCAGAATTTTGTGCACTAACTGACCTCTTGATTACGTCCCATAAATGTTAGATGGATTGCCAGATCATTCGCTCGAACTGTTCAGATCGTCCTTGAAACCAGACGCGAACAATTGAGGCCCAACATGGCGCATTGTCATCGATAAAAATTCAATCGTTGTTTTTGAACATGAAGCCTATAAATGGCTGCATATGGGCTCCAAGTATCTAAACATAATCATTTCCCAACAATTATCCATTAGTTGGACCAGAGGATTCAGTCACTCCATGCAGACAAAGTCCACAATATTATGGAGCCTCCACCAGCTTGCACAATGCCTTCGGTCCATGATTCCGTGAGGTCTACGCAACACTCGAACCCTTCCATCAGGTCTTACCAAATCTGACCTCATCTGACCAGGCTAAGGTTTTCCGGTCGTCTTGGGTCCTGCCGATATTGTCATCACCCCAGGAGAGCGGCTAAAGGCAAATTCGTAATACTAGCAATGCCACTCGCATCGATCGTCTGCTGCCGCAGTTCGTTATAACCAAATTTCGCCTCACAGTCCTAACGGATATGTTCGTCATACTTCCCAAATTGATTCGTCCTGGTATATCGCGCACTGTTGCTTCTCTGTTGACACTGGTAACTCTACGCAAACGATGCTGCTCTCCGTCGTTAAGTGAAGACCGTCGTCCAAAGCGTTGTCCGTGGTGAGAGGTAATGAATGAAATATGGAATTTTGGGCACACTGCTAACGACTTACCAAGTGGAATGTTAACATGCGTCCAGTTTCAACTACCGTTCCGCGTTCAAGGTCAGCTAACTCCCGTCGTGCGGCCATAATCACGTCGGAAAACATTTCACACGAGCCCTCTGTTTACAAATGACGGCTCCGCCAATGCACTGCACTTTTGTAGCTTCTGTTCGCGATACTGGCGCTATCTGTATATGTCCATGACTTTCGTACGTGAGTGTATTTCAACAGAAGTCACCTAAAAAAAAGTTGTCCAAGATTTACATATTAGAAGAATCAACTATTAGAATAATTAATTATGTATTCTTATTTTTGCGAGGCATAATTAATACTTGTGTATATTGGCGGTTCTTGCCAAATTTTACCAATGTGCTACAATGTGGTGGCCTATAGCTTTTTGACTCATGGGGGTAATAATCGTAACAAAATGTGACGTAGTATCAGTTCTAGGTATATAAATTGAACTGTTTAAATAGAATGAAATTTTATAACTAACATTTTAACATTGCTAGGCCTAAAATAAAATAAAATAAAAATTGATAGGAATGGGAATGAAACCCAACCCCACAAACTGCCAGTCAGTGCACCTCACCACTCAACCACGGCGCCATTACGTCAACTGCTCCTCCAAAATCGCTCATAATCTACGCTTGCACAACATGTTACACCCACTTGCAGACAAAAATACTGACCGCTGTGGGATGACGTCACATCAGGGTACGCGGAGCTGAAGTGTCGCTTCTCTGAATTCATCACAGCTTGGCTGACCACCATTTCAGCACTCGACACTGGTTTCTAGTTGCTGCTGAGGGAGTGCTAAAAACCATATTTACTAGCAGTTATTCCAAGAGAACTGGCGTAATTTTAACACGATTTCTATCTCGCATTCGAAGAGAAACTGTTTAATTTTAATGCGATTTCTGGTTTGCTTTCGAAAGGAAATGGCATAACTTTAGTGCGATAATGTCCGCCACCATAGCTGAGTGATCATTGCGGCGGAAAGGGAAGCGATGCGCCCGGCTTTGATTCCTGGGCGGGTCGGAGGTTTTCCCTGCTCAGAGGCTGAGTGTTGCGTTGCCTTCATCGTCGGTTTCACAGAGGAAGACTGTACTGTAGTGCCTTCTCTAGATTGTCGCACACATGACAAAATGGTAGATATCGAAATAGACGACAGAGGGATAGAGAAACAATTAAAATCGCTCAAAAGAGGAAAGGCCGCTGGACCTGATGAGATACCAGTTAGATTTTACACAGAGTACGCGAAGGAACTTGCCTCCCTTCTTTCAGTGGTGTACCGTACGTCTCTAGAAGAGCGTAGCGTTCCAAAGGATTGGAAAAGGGCACAGGTCATCCGCGTTTTCAAGAAGGGACCTCGAACAGATGTGCAGAACTATAGAGCTATATCTCTAACGTCGATCTGTTGTAGAATTTTGGAACACGGATTATTTTCGAGTACAATGACTTTTTCTGGAGACTAGAAATCTACTCTGTAGGAATCAGCATGGGTTTCGAAAAAGACGATCGTGTGAAACCCAGCTCGCGCTATTCGTCCACGAGACTCAGAGGGCCATAGACACGGGTTCCCAGGTAGATGCGGTGTTTCTTGACTTCCGCAAGGCGTCCAATACAGTTCCCCACAGTCGTTTAATGAACAAAGTAAGAGCATGTGGACTATCAGACCAATTGTGTGATTGGATTGAAGAGTCCCTAGATAACAGAACCCAGCATGTCATTCTCAAAGGAGAGAAGTCTTCCGAAGTATGAGTGATTTCAGGTGTGCCGCAGGGGAGTGTCGTAGGGCCGTTGCTATTCACAATATACATAAATTACCTTGTGGATAACATCGGAAGTTCACTGATGCTTTTTGCGGATGATGCTGTGGTATATCGAGAGGTGGTAACAATGGAAAATTGTACGGAAATGCAGGCGGATCTCCAACGAATTGACGCATGGTGCAGGGAATGCCAATTGAATCTGAATGGAGACAAGTGTAATGTGCTGCGAATACATAGAAAGAAAGATCGTTTATCATTTACAATATAGCAGGTTAGCAACTGGAAGCCGTTAATTCTGTGAATTATCTGGAAGTAGGTATTAGGAGTGATTTAAAATGGAATAATCATATAAAGTTTATCGTCGGTAAAGCGGATGCCAGACTAAGATTCTTTCGAAGAATCCTAAGGAAATGCAATCCGAAAACAAAGGAAGTGGGTAACAGTACACATGTTCGCCCACTGGCTCAAATGGCCCTGAGCACTATGGGACTAGACATCTGAGGTCATCAGTGCCCTAGAACATTGAACAACTTCAACCTAACTAACCCAAGGACACACACATCCATGCCCGAGGCAATATTCGAACCTGCGACCGTAGAGGTCGCGCGGTTCAAGACTGAAGCGCCCAGAACCGCTCGACCACACTGGCCGGCTGTTCGCCCACTGCTTGAATATTACTCACCACTGTGGGATCCGTACCAGATAGGGTTGATAGAAGAGATAGAGAAGATCCAACGGAGAGCAGCGCGCTTCTTTACAGGATCATTTAATAATCGCGAAAGCGTTACGAAGGTGATAGATAATTTCCAGTGGAAGACTCTGCAGGAGAGACGCTCAGTAGCTTTTGTTGAAGTTTCTAGAACATACCTTCACTGAGCAGTGAAGAAGTATATTGCTCCCTCCTACGTATATCTCGCGAAGAGACCATTAGGATATAATGAGAGAGATTAGAGCCCACACAGAGGCGCACCGACAATCTTTCTTTCCACGAACAGTATGAGACTGGAATAGAAGGGAGAACCGATAGAGGTACTCAAAGTACCCTCCCCCACACACCGTCAGGTGGCTTGCGGTGTATGGATGTAGATGTAGATGCAGATGTAGATCATTTCATCCCAATAGACACGCAAGTCGCCGAAGTGGTATCAACTCGAAAGACTTGCAACAGGCCACTGCGGTCCCCTCAGGTGTGGCATCCGATCTGGCCATACACATTATCATTGTCAGTGCGATATTTAGTGAACTGCACACGATAACCTGCTGCCGGTGCTTATGGTCACCGCTGGTACAGACGTTGAAGTACTCTACGATAAAACACAGTTATGTACACTACTGGCCATTAAAATTGCTACACCACGAAGATGACGTGCTACAGACGCGAAATTTAACCGACAGGAAGAAATGCTGTGATATGCAAATTATTAGCTTTTCAGAGCATTCACACAAGGCTGGCGCCGGTGGCGACACCTACAACGTGCTGACATGAGGAAAGTGTCCAACCGATTTCTCATACACAAACAGCCGTTTGCCTGGTGAAACGTTGTTGTGATGCCTCGTGTAAGTATGAGAAATTCGTAGCATCACGTTTCCGACTTTGATAACGGTCGGATTGTAGTCTATCGCGATTGCCGTTTATCGTATCGCGACATTGCTGCTCTGGTTGGTCGAGATCCAATGACTGTTGGCAGAATATGGAATCGGTGGGTTCAGGAAGGTAATACGGAACGCCGTGCTGGATCCCAACGGCTTCGTATCGCTAGTAGACGAGATGACACGCATCTTATCCGCATGACTGTAACGGATCATACAGCCACGTCTCGATCCCTGAGTCAACAGATGGGGACATTTGCAAGACAACAACCAACTGCACGAACAGTTCGACGACGTTTGCAGCAGCATGGACTATCAGTTCGGAGACCATGTGGTGCGGTTACCCTTGACGCTGCATCACAGAGAGAGGAGCACCTGCGATGGTGTACTCAACGCCGAACCTGGGTGCACGAATGGCAAAACGTCATTTTTTCGGATGAATCCAGGTTCTGTTTACAGCATCATGATGGTGGCATCCGTGTTTGGCGACATCGCGGTGAACGCACTTTGGAAGCGTGTATTCGTCACCGCCATACTGGCGTATGGCCCGGCGTGATAATATGGAGTGCCATTGGTTACACGTCTCGGTCACCTCTTGTTCGCATTGACGGCACTTTAAACAGTGGACGTTACAATTCAGATGAATAACGACCCGTGGTTCTATCCTCATTCGAGCCCTGCGAAACCCTACATCTCAACAGGATAATGCACGACCGCATGTTGCAAGTCCTGTACTGACCTTTCCGGATAAAGAAAATGTTAGACTGCTGCCCTGGCCAGCACATTCCCCAAATCTCTCACCAACTGAAAACGTCTGGTCAATGATGGCCGCGCAACTGGCTCGTCAGCAATACACCAGTCGCTACTCTTGATGAACTGTGGTATCGTGTTGAAGTTGCATGGGCAGCTGTACCTGTACACACCATCCACGGTCAATTTTACTCAATGCCCAGGCGTATCAAGGCCGTTATTACGGCCAGAGGTGGTTGTTCTGGGTACTGATGTCACAGGATCTACGCACTGAAATTGCGTGAAAAAGTAATCACATGTCAGTTCTAGTATAATATATTTGTCGAATGAATACTCGTTTATCATCTGCATTTCTTCTTGGTGTAGCAATTTTAATGGTTAGTAGTAAGAATGCTGAAGATTAGATGGGTAGATCACATGAGGAGGTATTGAATAGAATTGGGGAGAAGAGGACATTGTGGCACAATTTGACTAGAAGAAGGGATCGGTTGGTAGGACATGTTCTGGGATATCAAGGGATCACCAATTTAGTATTGGAGGGAAGCGTGGAGGGTAAAAATCGTAGAGGGAGACCAAGAGATGAATACACTAAACAGATTCTGAAGGATGTAGGTTGCAGTTGGTACTGGGAGATGAACAAGCTTACACAGGACAGAGTAGCATGGAGAGCTGCATCAAACCAGTCTCAGGACTGAAGACCACAACAACAAACAGTACATTATTAAGAGGCCAGTAAAATTCTTTTCTGAATGCATTAACAGTTAAGTATGTGGTAGCAGTTATTTTAGTATGTTTCGGCGTTTTTTTTTTCCATTGCGGCCTTCAAGAATTTAGGAATTTTTCTTTACCTGTACTCGTGAAAGACGAAACGGCAGCTTTGGTGCGAGGTCTACACGGCTCCACAGGTAGCGGCCACGTGTTGCACGCGTTGGCACGCGTTCAAGTTGGCAGCGCTGCGGCGTGCGCCACCTGTTGGCACGGCCGTGCCTCACGCAGCTGCCACCGCCTCTGCCGCTCCCCCTGTTCCTACACCCTCTCTGCCTCGCCCTCCTAGTTGCCCGCGCGGCGGCTGGCCCGGATGCCCGCTCGTGCCAGTGCCGTGTTGCCGACGGGACACAGGCAGCGCAGGGAAGAGTTTTATTGCTTCTGTCGGGTCGGGATTTAGCGGAGCGCGAGTTACACTTGTGTTACGACCCACTCGCGCTTCCGCGTCTGCTACGGACGTTGCGGCTTTGTGCCGCTTTCAGGCGGAACAAACAAACGGGAGACGGCGCAGTGGACCTCCGCCTGCAGTTCATTAAATTACAGACCTCCGGGCGGCGCCGGACTTGTAAAGCAGGGATTACACACAGCTCACCTCCACTCTGTGCATCCCCTACCCCTCCCCCCGCCTTCAACACACACAAACCAACACACGAGCTCGTGATACGCTTCTCATACTGTTTTGGGTCCAACATAGGACACATCTTTCAAATTACGTAATAGTCTTAACAGTTTACTGAAACTTTAAACTGTTCATTCAGCTGTACTTTTAACGAGACGTAGTTTTTTTCAGGAATGGTTTGAGGACAATGTGGGCTCAACAAACAATTTCTAAAATAGCACTATCTATTTACTTTGGACTTAACTGAACATATTTTCATTCATCATCCTTTTGACCTCACCAAAACTACTGTTTCTGCTGTGAGCAATATAAGAACCCAACGTTTCTTCAAGTTTCTATTTTCTCGTGCGCTGCGAAAGATGCTTGTCAAAATTGGAGCAATATCATCTGACATTTCACAGAAATTTAGAAGTTTTACTTTATTTCTGTCCTCCTGACTATCTTACAACAATCGGTTCAAATGGCTCTAAGCACTATGGGACTTAACATCTGAGGTCACCAGTCCCCTAGACATAGAACTACTTAAAACTAACTAACCTAAGAACATCACACACACCCATGCCCGAGGTAGGAATAGAACCTGCGACCGCAGCAGCCGCGTGGTTCCGGACTGAAGCGCCTAGAACCGCTCGGCCACCGCGGTCGGCACAACAATCGGAAGAAGTTTTATTTTACCTTTGTTGGAATTATCCATTGTAACTCTTACTTTCCATCGTTACTGTTACATAACTAATATTTTCCAAGGAACACAACACGTTATGAGTTATCACTAAATTGTGAAATAACATTAACAATGACTGTCTCGGTTTTAGTTATACCAGATGGAAATTTCATGTCAGTTAATTTTTAAGTAGTTTAGATGGTGTAGTCTGACATTATGAAACTTAGACCGTGTGTATAAGTGTAGTATGAAAATTTAATCTCTGTAGCAGCAAGCTCCGGATAACAATTTTAATTTTGGCTTTAAAAATGTCTGACGTGTTTGGTGAAGCAGTGTCATTAAGTGCACCCCTAAGTTCAGCTGTTTTTGTGTGGCCTTTGGTATTACCATTTCCGTAAGTGTAACAGAAAATTCTCCAGTACGCAGTTCATTGTTACGGTCATTTCATAATTTCAAAACTTTTTATGACCAAAATCGTGCGGACTAGTTATTTCACACTCGAAAGCTTCATAAACACATTGCCCCTGCTGTGTTGCCAAATGATTAAGTGGGAGGTTGTGGGCAAGCTGGCAGCCACACCATCCCATCGACATCAGCGCTTGCTCCAAGGTCGGCTGAGAGAGACACCGAAAGACAATCTGTACAAACGAAATGTCGAACATGTAGGTATAAAATTTAAAAGATTGGACTCCAGTCATAAAATCTTCAAACCCCTGACATTATTTTCAACCCCCTACATTATACCGGACAACACCAAAAAAACCAGAACTGTTCGGGCTAATCCCGGACACCGGACAAGTCTCGCTCTTGAACAAGGTGAGGAATTGCGCTCTTGAAGAAAAAAATTATGAAATTTCAATCCATAGAACGATTAACGTGACGAGAAGCACCATTTGAAATCTCTCTGTTGCAGTTCTTCCAATCAAACTTACAACATAAGTCTTTATCTTTCAAGGCAGACTTGCACTTGCACCCTACTTCCTCAACTATGTTTTCAACGTATTGAAATATCTGTCTCCGTCTATTGTTTTTTACTTTCCGCAGCTCACTTTAGCACGATGGAAGCTATTCCTTCTTGTTTTAACACGTGTCCTATCATCTTGTCCCATCTTCTTGTCAGTGTTCTCCATATATTCCTTTGCGTGCCGATCCTGCGGAGAACCTCCTCATTCCGTACCTTATCACTCCACCTAATTTTGAACATACTTCTGTGACACCACAATCCCAACGGCCCCATTCTTGCTGCTCCGATTTTCCCATTGTCTACGAGTCACTACGGTACAACGCTGTGCTTCAAACGTACATTCTTAGAAATCTCTTCCTCAGACAGCTTGTCCTGGAATGAACTCTTTCCCCTTTCTAGCGCGTTTGATGTCTTCCTTGCGTTATCCACCATGCGTTACCGCCCGTCCACGGTAGCAGAATGTCGTAACATCGTATACTTCGAGGCCCCAAATTTTCATATTAAGTTTATCACTAATTTAATTTATGCTTTTCTCATTTACGTGTTCCTTCTATTTGCTCTCAATCCATATTCTGTACTTATTAGGCTGTTCATTCCATTTAACAGACCCTGTAATTCTTGTTGACTTTCAGTGAGGATAGCAATGCCATCAGCGAATCTTATCATTTACTTCCGTTCTCCCTCAGTTTTAATCCTATCTTGAATCCTGCTTTCGTTTCGATTATTATTTCTTAGACGTATAGATTTAACAGGAGAGGCGACAGATTGCAACTCTTAGATCCTTTTTAGCGTGGGCACTTCGTTCTTGGTCTTTCATTCTTATTTTTCCATCTTAGTTCTTCTACGTATTCCATATCACCCGTCTCTCTCTACAACTTACGCCGCACGGGGTAGCCGAACGGTCTTGAGCGCCTTGTCACGGTTCGCGCGGGTCCCCCCGTCGGAGGTTCGAGTAAGTCCAAGGTTCAAAAATGGCTCTGAGCACTATGGGACTCAACTTCTGAGGTCATTAGTCCCCTAGAACTTAGAACTAGTTAAACCTAACTAACCTAAGGACATCACACACATCCATGCCCGAGGCAGGATTCGAACCTGCGACCGTAGCGGTCTTGCGGTTCCAGACTGCAGCGCCTTTAACCGCACGGCCACTTCGGCCGGCGTAAGTCCAAGGACATTGGCGCAAGTTTAAGTTAGATTAAGTAGTGTGTAGGCCAAGAAACCGATGACCTTGGCAGTTTTGTCCCATAGGTACATACCACAATTTTTTATCTGCAGCTTACCTGTATTTTTTCTCAGAATTTCGAACACCTTGCACCATTTTACACTGTCGTACACTTTTTCCAGATCAGCTAATCCTATGAACGTGTCTTGATTTCTATACAGTGTTGCTCTCTGGTGCCTTTACTAGACCCATTCCCTTGGAGTAGACAATGAAAAAAACATGTTCCCTAGAAAGGTGTTTGTCTCAAAAGTATGGATGTTCTATGATGGGCCCAGTTCTAAAACTGATCTGTACTAGAGAATGAAATCCGCCTTTCTATGAAGTACTATTTCTCAGTGGGAGGACTGGAATGTGGTGCACTCAGCTTCGTGAGGCCAACTGAGGAGTTACATGACCGCGTATCAGCGTTTGCATGGTCTGGAAAGTCCGCAGAACGGCCGGGAGAGCGGCGTGCTGACCACATGTCCCTCCATTCCACATTTGCATGACGACACACGGAGAGGATGACACGGCGGCCGGTAGACATCTTTTGGGCCTTCATCGCCTGGCGGGGAGTACGTTTCTAGTAGAGTATGAACTGCATAACACAAGCTGTTCTCTTCACTAATTACTGCCTACATTTTGTATGTAAAGAATTTCGACATACTTCATGGGATGGTTTACCACATTTTTGCAAAAATAGTGGTTTCTCGCCATAGTAAGAGTTTCAGTGTAAGACTGACAAGTCAGAAAAGTGTAAGTTTTGTTCCATTAAGTTTCGGGGCTGCAGCAGCTAGAAATCTACTTCTTCTTCTAATATTTCGGCTGTATAACGTTCAGCCATCTTCAGAGTGAGCCGCAAGACTGCCCCTCCAGTGCTCGCTTCGTCCCTCTATGCTCGCGTACCACGCGACTGCGCATGCGGCCACAGATGCAAATGCGCCAGAGACGTTGGTCGGCGGCAGAGACTTGCATGATGCGCGAGTTGTATCTATGACTCCGCAGTTGATCTGTGTTGGCATATCGATATATCATTGTGAGCTGCACTGTGACGACGTCTTTGCGAGTTTATTACAGCAAGTACCGGATTCCAAGATTTATCAAGATTGAAACCACTATCTCTATTAATTAAATTTGTCGTCAAGCGAATTTCAATTGCCTCCTTCACTATCGAGTCCCAAAAGGATGATGTAGTTGCCAAAATTTCGACGCCGTCATACAACATACTGTGACCATTATCAATACAGTGCTCTGCCACTGCCGACTTGTTAGGTTGTAAAAGTCGTGTGTACCTCCGGTGTTCTGTACATCTTTCTTGGACAGTACGAGTTGTTTGTCCGATGTAAGAAAGGCCACATTCACAGGGAATTTTGTAAACTCCAGATTTTCGGAGCAGCAAATCATCTATGACGGAGCCGACGAGTGCAGCTGTCTTGGGTGGAGGACGAAAAATCACTTTTAATTTGTGTCTGCCGAGAATGCGTCCTATTTTTGATGAGAAGCTACCCACATATGGCAGGAAGGCCATCGATTTAAAGGTTTCTTCATCTTCTCCTGCTTTCTTTGTGGCCTCTTTCGGTTTCATTTTCAGTGCCTTCTGTATTTGTTGTGGAGAGTACCCACTGTCTTCAAACACTCTTTGTAAGTGGGAAAGTTCATCTTGCAGACTGCTTTCGTCAGAAATAATATGCGCTCTGTGAGTCAAAGTTCGGAGAACACTCATTGTCTGGGCAGGATGGTGGCAGCTATTTGCACGTAAATGCAGATCGTTGTGCGTCGGCTTCCTACATACTTCATGTCCCAAAGTGCCATCCTCTCTCCGCCGAACCAAAACATCCAAGAATGGAAGGCATCCCTCCTTTTCAATTTCCATTGTGAACTTTATTTGATCGTGGAGGGAGTTTAGATGTCTAAGAAGTCTTGCAAGTTGTCTTCAGCATGGGGCCAAACTACAAAGGTGTCATCAACATACCTCCAGAATACCGTGGGTTTCAAGTCAACAGATTCAAGCGCCTTCTCCTCGAAGTCCTCCATAAATAAATTGGCCACCAGAGGGGGGTAAGGGACTACCCATGGCGACTCCGTCCGTCTGTTCAAAAAATTCGTTGTTAAATAAGAAATATGTGGAGGTCAGAACATGTTTAAATGAAGCTGAAATCTCTTTGTCAAAACTTCTTTCAATAAGCTGTAGAGATTCTGGAAGGGGAACCTTTGTAAGTAAAGCCACCACATCAAAACTATCTAATATATCAGACGGGTTCATTTTCAATTATTTCAGTTTACTAATGAAGTCAGCCGAGTTTCTTATGTGGTGAGTACATTTTCCCACAAGAGACCTCAACAATGATGCCAGATGTTTGGCAACGTCATAGGTCGGAGAGCCTATGTTACTATCGGGCGTAGAAGAAGAAGGAGATTTCTTGCGGCTGCACACCCGAAACTTAATGGAACAGTCTTTGCGCCGCCAAAACCTGAAGATTCACAAGTGTAAGTTTTGTTTTTCCTTTCATCTGCCGCTGTCTCTCTCTCTCTCGATGACAGGCGATGCTAGTGTAGTGTCAGTCATGAGCTGCTCGTTTGCAGCTGAAGTCGTTAAAGCAACTTTCTGCAGGACCTTCTTTACAAAAGGCGTTGCCTTGCAGGCAGTGGAGGAACAAGAAGTCTGACTGTGATACCACTAATGCAGCCTCAGTGGCAGTTATGTTATGTTTATAACCGACTTTCACTTAAAAACAAGTTGAACGAGTTGTAATATAAACACTATTGTTCTGATCCTATTTATTGGATGCTATATTTAAAATTTCTAGTACTTACTAGGGCTTACAGCTCTGTCCGTAACTGTGGAACAGGAGACAGACTCAACTTACATACACCGAGCAACATTAAACATGAAACTCAAAACAGTATATTCTGTCAATGAGTAAAACAACTGCACAATAAAGTGCACAAGAAGAAGAGATTACTACAACTTCATCAAAATTCAGTTAAAAGGTACCTGTTACGCAGTACATTCTGTGCACTGAAGGAGTACTTAGATAACATAGAGTAGCACAAATAAATAATAATAGTGATGATGAAACATATATCGCTTTATATAACTCTTTCACACTACACGCTCTTTTCTTGTTTTTCCTTTTCTGCAAAAATTTACTCTCAAAGCTATGTAAAGTGTAATACTTACACTTTATTCTTTCTTTGAGATCAATATCTCACTCGATATAGAGCAGGGCTGCTAAGATTTCGCCTCGCGGGTCGTACCTGGGTACGAGTGGCGAAACCTCAGCCTCGCTGAACATTTCTCGCAACACCATGCCACACTGAGTCCGAGGATGGTGAAACTTCGATAGCGCCACATGTATACGGCAGTGCAATCGCACTGCATGCACCTTGGTTTTATATTTCACATTTGTCAACGACATAGATCAGAGACAACATACATTTACATTATTTTTAATTATTTTTGGCGTGCTGAAGACACAATGTCATCTATGCCTGCAAATTTAGCAAAATGTGTCTCTTGATCTGCAGAACAATGAATCCTCCTTGTCGATTGTTGTAATTTTTTGCTCTTTCATTGTCAAATAAATCTATAAATTCTTTTTGCATGATATTATAATGTCGTTTCATAGCAAATATGCAGTACCCTCACTTACGCGAATTGACAATTCTCAACCCTCTCTTCCGTCATTCACATTCATTTCACAGGATTCGATAGATCGTTAGGCAGGCTCTTTTTGTGGAAACAGCCACTGGACCTGTAAACGTTCTTTATACCATGAACAAATAGTGAAGGGTAAACAGCGCTGACGCCACGATTCTGGTGGCCTCAGAGAGTTGTGCCGACCGAAAGACGCCGCACTGCAATGCTAAATGAAACGTCACGTCAGAGAAGAATCGAGTAAGCCGAATGACTGGCCGGATCTTGGCCCACGTGGGCCCTCGCACACTGCCCGTGTGAAGTTGGGCACGTCATGACCGGCCTTGCTATGAAGAGATGCTGACAGGTTTTCAGGCTACCAATGGGAACTTGTGGTACAAAAAACAGGAACCAGACGTCGCTATCGTAACAAAATACATTTAGCCTTTTAATTAAGTAGTACACTGGAGAATATGTATATCCTTAATATCAAGAACCACTTCGTTCTTTTGTATAAAACAAAGTTCATTTAGGGTCCTCCTCGCTATCCGTCCTCCTTCCGTCTTGATGAAAGTACGAATGCCATTATTGTAGCTCTAAGATAATTGTGAAGAATAAGATTATTTTTACTTTAAGAGACTTAAATATATTTTATTGAATATTTACCTCACACATCATTTATTATCTCTTTCGGTTTATTCTATGTTACAGCAATTTACTTTCGCTGGAAAGCGGAGGATTGAATTGTTTGTTATACTAAGTCCGATTATTCCCGCTGCACACTGCGACATACGTTATCCCACTGTTGCACTTTAACACGGTTAACCATCACCCTACGTAGCACTCTCCTACAGCTATCTCTGCGCCTGGTTTGGTCAAAACAGGAAACCTGAATGGAAAGGAAGCGAAGAATCATTTTTAGTTGCGATATCTGCTTAAGTCATGTCATAATTGCAACTAAAGATGATCATTTTCACTCCCACTTTTTCTTTGATGCTCTTCTTTACGTCACAATAATTAGTATGTGGAGGAATTACAATCTAGCGTTCCACCTATACTTTGACTCCGTTTATTAAAGAGTCACAATATGGTTCTGACAGGTAGTGTTAATTATGAAACAATGTGTGCATAGTGTGTGTGCAGAGACTGTTGGTGAGACATCAACGAACATTGTTGCACCAGCCTTTTACGTTACTAAATATCTCCTTTGTACAACAATATTCTACACTACGGATAATAGGAAGAAGACTGCACTGTTTTAATCACATTGGCCTTGTATTCGGTAGGGTGGAGCTCTCAATCTTCACCCGCTTATTGTGCGGTTTCCCTAAATTACTGTAGGAAAATGCTGGGTAGATTCCTACTACAAGGTAACGGACGACTACCTTCCCATTCTTGTCATAGGGGTAGACTGGTATTCATGTAAATGACGGCACATATGAATTCGTTACTTTTGATATTCTTAAACTGCAATACCAACATATGTCCAATATCCTTGTGAAAGTGTTCCGCGGACGAATAAAACTGCTGATGCTGGTACTACTACTACTACTACTGTTACTACTACTAGCAAAATTACACAATGGTGCTATTAATCGTTAACATTTGCCCCCCGATGACACAGGTTTATGTTTTCTCCATCGACCGACATATGGACATCCAATGTCAGATAACTTCGGAGGCCATTTCTCTGCTGCCTTAAGACTGATATCGCTATAACGTTGAACTGGACTTTGTGCATTTTAGTAAACTTTCATGGGTGATCGATTTCACAATAATCCTCACCAATTATTACTATTTATTATGGATTTATGTATCACTTTGGCGATACTGATAATTCCCCTAATTTCGCGTTTCTAAATTGTGAACGTTTTTAAATATGATGCTATTCGTGTCGATAACTGTTCTGAGGCTATAATGCTGCAGATGTTACTATCAGAGGCTGCTTCTCTCAATGTACATTCCGACAAAGACCATATGAGGCCATCCCAGTCACTGCTACCTACCGCTACACTGGCAGCGGTAGCTAATGCTGTGCGCGACTGTTAAATATTTACTTGCTTGCGCTGATGGCGGCCAGATCCAGTACATTAACTTTTAATACAAATGCTTGTATGTGAACATGTTATACCTAAATGGAAATGACACACAGTAATCAAACCTAAAAAATTAACAGTGGTCAATGGAGCTATGTTCGTCAATTATGACGTTATTATTGCCGATTTTTGAGGCTTAGTAAGTAAGTACTACTGTTAAAAAACTACAAATTATCGCGGAGATGGTGATTTAAACGTAATCTTTGTGGAAAAGAGTCCGTCCGTTTTAATCTGAGCACGTCTCTCTTGTTCCACAGTTTGGCTGTTTCACGTTTTCGACACTATCCGTCTTCTCTGCAACTTTTGCCTCTTTCTCTGGAGATACGGAACATTCGATCGCCTGATGCAGCTCTTCACGCTAGTCTATCCTGTATAGATCGGTTCACACTACAATCTATATTTAGTTGAACCTTATACTTGTATCCGAGCCATGGTCTCCCTCTGCCATAGTTTTCCCACACACTTCCGCCCATGAAACAAACTGAGGATTTTTTGATCATTCAGGATGTGTTTCATCAACCGATTGTTCCAGGAGAAAAATAAACTGCGGTTCGAACCGTCATACACCAAGACAACAGAGAATCACAGTCATAGGATTCAGGGAATTCATTATTCCAAGATCCACAGTGTACCGATAATTCCAAATTTGATGAATTACCTTTTGCCAGTACTGATTTCAGCTGGTAAGAGCTGATGGTAGGGTTTGAGAGTGGCTATGGACCCAGGTTCTCAACAAGATACTGTGTGATACGCCCTGCTAAATCCGCAGGACAGGTCAGGTAGTTGGAATTGTGGAAAGGTGCCAAAATGAGCGGCTGTCAGTTACACTCGAACACATATAACATTATTTATTTGAACAAACATTACAGTACAAATCCTTGAACTTAGTTATCGGCTGAATACGACACACTATCTTATGCCTTAAGGGCACAACAACTTTAATTTAAAAAAAAAGGCTAAAGGCCATTAACTCGAAATTCAGATTCCAAAGAGAATATTTAGAAGGCAGAAGGCCTCACGTTAAGTAAGTTCTATAATTTGGCTGAAGGCCCAAAAATCTAACACTTGAAAAGCAACAGCCTTAATTTAAAGACGGCTGAAGGCCCATGATTTAAGACTCAAGGTGAAATTAAATAAAAAAAACACAAGACAGAAGGCCTTATCTTCAATTAAGCTGAAGGCCCCAGTCTGATGCTCGAAAGACAAAGATCCTTAATTTAAAAACAGCTGAAGGCCCCATGACTTAAAACTGAAGGTAAAATAAATTTAAACAACAAAGCCTTATCTTAAATTAGGCTGAAGGCCCCAAACAATCTAACAGCTGACAGGAAAGGGACTTTTAATTTTAAAACGGCTGAAAGCCCATGACTCAAAACACAACTAAAATTATTTTTAATAGGCAGAAGGCCCAAGGCTTTATCTTTAAACAATATTTTAATCAGGCTGAAGGCCCAAACAATCTAACACTTGACAATCGGCTACGAGCCTTACAAATACACACAACAAAAAATAAGAAAAGGCAGTGCAGCTAACGGCACTCAGAAGTTTCGGGGGTCAGCCAGCACTTGAAATACTAACGTTCACTTAGATCAGAGAGGCAGTCAGTCCAACCATTCTCGATCCGACGACAACCCGACCAACAGACAGTCAACGGACTCACCGGCAAGGTATCTTGCGCTCGACTCGACCAGCACAACACTGGGAGTTCAATGCAAAACGTAAAAGGCATGGACGCCCATAACCAAGCATACGTTAAGTTGCCAAACTACACAATGCCTGAATTTACGTCAACGGCTAGGGCAGGTAACCGGAACGTTAACGGCCACAAGGCAGAAAATTCCGCTGGCACACTTCAATTGCAAATCAGCAAATACAGTTAGACTCCACCAGATGGTGGCTAAACCTTCACCCACTTGAACACACACGTTGCTGCTCGAGGGAATGTCCCAACAGCCAACAATGCGAACCAAACGGTACAATGTGAACAGTCTCGACTTGCTGGTAAATTAAGTCCAATCTCAACTTTCGTGACCAGGGTCAGTGAACCACGGACCTCCTCAGTTTGTTTCAGGAGGGAAGTGCGGGGGGAAAACTATGGCAGAGGGATACCATGGCTCGGATACAAGAATAAGGTTTACTGAATATAGATTGTAGTGTGAACCGAGGACCGACACTGTGTAGAGACCAGCAGCGGACCTGGACAGACCACGCCCCACGGAGATTTCCTCGCTGCCCCACGACAATGGAACGACTGCTCGCACACAGCACAGCTGGAAACTATAAGCACCAGACCAAAGATAGTCCAAGGTGGAAATATCGATAAACACCGCTACTGCCTCTCACGGAGAGACAGAAGAACAGCATAATCGCAATAACCACAGGAAACCAAACACAGAATAGGAACCAAGCCTTAAACCACCACATAACACGAGCCCAACAAGGCTCACTGTGCAAGCTGGTGGTGGCTATAGGGTGGTTTGCGCTGTGTCTAAATGTAATGGACCGCATCCTTAGGGTCCAATTACACAGATCACTGATCGCAAATGGTGTTTGTGCGGCTAATTGGAGACTATTTGCAGCCATTCAGGGACTTTGTTTCCAAAGAACAATTGAATTTTTATGGGTGACAATGTGTCACATCACTAGGACACAGATGCTCGCTAATGGTTTGAAGAACATTCTAGGAAACTCGAATGAATAATTTAGCCACCCATATCACCCAACACGAATCCTATCTGTCATTTATGGAACATAATCGAGAGGCCAGTTTGTGTACAAAATTCCGCACCTGCAATTACGGACAGCTATAGAGGCAACATGGCTCAATATTTCTGCACGGGGACTTCCAACGACTTGTTGAGTCCAAGTCACATCGAGTTGATGCACGAAGCCGAGCAAAAGGAGGTCTGACCTGATATTAGGGTTAATCCCACGACTTTTTCATTGTAAAATCTTGAGCCTCCTTCCATAGCAGCACACGTGGACTGTTTATCTCGGCTACGGCGTGTTGGTGAACTGCGACGCGGCGTGGAGGTAGCGCCATGTGGCCCAGCTGAGAGACCGCGCGACTGCTACGGTCGCAGGTTCGAATCCTGCCTCGGGCATGGATGTGTGTGATGTCCTTAGGTTAGTTAGGTTTAAGTAGTTCTAAGTTCTAGGGGACTGATGACCTCAGAAGTGAAGTCCCATAGTGCTCAGAGCCATTTGAACCATTTTGAACCCAGCTGAGAGTTCCGTCGTACACACCGACACTGCTGGAAGAAATACGAAACTGGGATGTGGGGTATGATGGACAAATCGCATCTGGCGTGCACTACACAGCCACACTATGCCCCTATCCTCCGTAGACAGCTAGTTGGATGTTGGATATCTTGGAGGATCACAATTTTTTTATTGTAGTATTCAGGAAGTCCCAAAAATGTTGTGACAAACTTGGAGGGGTTGTAGAGGGTGTCTTGTGGAACAAATCGATGATAGGAACCCGTGTCCAGGAAAGTCATCCAACGACACTGTAGATACAGCCGCCGACGCCTGGCACTAGGTCATCCATTCGGCAGCAAACGTGACTTTTTACCGGGAATGTCTCGCACTGCTATTAACTATTCAGTAATTGTGATTGCAGTGATCAGCAGTTGAAAATATGGAGCTAACTGCAGCTTAAGCAGGCCTTGTCCCCTATGAATGCGATTCTCTGTTGTCTTGGCGTATGACGGTTTCGGACACGGGCTTCCATCCGTAGTTTATTTTTCTCCTGGAACCCTCTAAAATATCTAATATTTTTCGGCATACCGAAGAAAAATAAGCTCCTCTTAGGAACCCATATCTGAAACCGTAATCCACCGTGGCAACACAGCTATCTCTGTCTTTTACACTGCCGAATGATGTAATCAGTTGCAATCACTGAATAACACACAAAATCGTAAGCCGTTCCGCCTATAGTCTGTCAGCGTACAGCAATTTTTGCTGCCGAAGGGGTGTCTTGTGGCAGGCACCAATAAATTTGATGCTCAGCAGTATCATTGTATGGCGTTCCTGGGCACCGGTTCCTATCCACCATCTGTTCCTCAAGACACCATCTACAGCCCGTCGAAGACTGTCGCCACATTCCTACGGCATCATGTATAATGCTGTTATTATGCAAGACACATACTCCATTACAACATTTATGGCCATACCGATTTTCCATAATGATATCAGTTCGGTTCCCGGCCGGGTTCTTGAGTTTTCTCTGCCGGGGACTGGGTGTTTGTGTTGTACTCATCATTTCATCCTCATCATTCGTGATAGTGGCTGGAATGGACTGTGAAAAAAGAAACTAGACTGTGCAAAAACTGGGACTTTGTACAGGTGCTGATGACAGCATAGTTGAGCGTCCCCCATCAATACATCATCATCGTAATGATATCCGCGATGTACAAACTGTGAATGGAAACATAGTGACCTGGATTTGTTACCATGACTACAAAGTTTTATTACACTGCAAACGGTTTTATTCTTGCAGTTCATATTTTACGGTATTTCTATTTTTTATAGATATTTTACATTGTGATACTTTTTGAAGAAGAAAAAAGAAGTTCCGTAAACAGTTGCACTCTTATCGGAGTGTGCTCCCTGCCGCCGTTGGATAAGCAGCTGCAGCAGCAAGTCGTATACTCCTAGCTCACTCATTTGTTACATAGTTTAATTCTTAATTTCTTTGCGTGTTTTTGGTACTTGCATTGTTTAATTCATAAATTACGGGCTTATTATAGTATTTGAGAGTTGTAGCATCGCGTTTTAGTACCTGAATAGTGCAAAATCGCGTAGTCTCCTTCCGCCGCCGAGCAGTGTGTCAGCAGTGCGCAAGTAGCAGCATTACTGTATTTACTAGGCAATCTTGTATTTTAATAACGGTTTAAATTTTGTGTCGATTTGTTTGCGCTCTCTGTAGATTAGTTCAGACGTTCTTTGCACAACAGTTTTTAGCATGGATAGGGACTGCAACTGCTGTGTTCGGATGCAGGCTGAGTTGGCATCCCTTCGCGCCCAGCTTCACGCAGTGTTGGCTTCGGTCACACAGCTTGAGGCTGTTGCCAATGGGCATCACTGTGGGGGTCCGGATGGGGGTTTGTCGGGGACGGCCAGCTCGTCCCACGCATCCCCCGATCGGACTACGACTGTGGTTGCCCGGGATACTGCCCGCATTGAGGCTGATCCCTCACCTGTGGTAGAGTGGGAGGTCGTCTCAAAGTGTGGCAGGGGGCGAAAGACATTCCGGAGGGCTGAACGGAAGGCCTCTCCAGTTTGTCTGACGAACCGGTTTCAGGCTCTGTCTCAGGCTGATACTGATCTTCTGCCTGACATAGCTGCTTGTCCTGTTCCAGAGGTTGCCCCTCAGTCTGCAAGATCCGGGCGGTCGCAGAGGGTGGGCTTACTGGTAGTTGGGAGCTCCAACGTCAGGCGCGTAATGGGGCCCCTTAGGGATATGGCAGCAAGAGAGGGGAAGAAAACCGATGTGCACTCCGTGTGCATACCGGGGGGAGTCATTCCAGATGTGGAAAGGGTCCTTCCGGATGCCATGAAGGGTACAGGGTGCACCCATCTGCAGATGGTCTCTCATGTCGGCACCAATGATGTGTGTCGCTATGGATCGGAGGAAATCCTCTCTGGCTTCCGGTGGCTATCTGATTTGGTGAAGACTGCCAGTCTCGCTACCGGGATGAAAGCAGAGCTCACCATCTGCAGCATCGTCGACAGGACTGACTGCGGGCCTTTGGTACAGAGCCGAGTGGAGGGTCTGAATCAGAGGCTGAGACGGTTCTGTGGGCTGCAGATTCCTCGACTTGCGCCATAGGGTGGTGGGGTTTCGGGTTCCGCTGGATAGGTCCACTACACGCAACAAGCGGCTACACTGGTAGCAGGGGTTGTGTGGCGTGGGCTAGGCGGTTTTTTTAGGTTAGATGGCCTTGGGCAAGTACAGAAAGGGCAACAGCCTCAACGGGTGTGGGGCAAAGTCAGGACATGCGGGGACCAAGCAGCAATCGGTATTGTAATTGTAAACTGTCGAAGCTGCGTTGGTAAAGTACCGGGACTTCAAGCGCTGATAGAAAGCACCGAAGCTGAAATCGTCATAGGTACAGAAAGCTGGCTGAAGCCAGAGATAAATTCTGCCGAAATTTTTACAAAGGTACAGACGGTGTTTAGAAAGGATAGATTGCATGCAACCGGTGGTGGAGTGTTCATCGCTGTTAGTAGTAGTTTATCCTGTAGTGAAGTAGAAGTGGATAGTTCCTGTGAAATATTATGGGTTGAGGTTACACTCAACAACCGAGCTAGGTTAATAATTGGCTCCTTTTACCGACCTCCCGACTCAGCAGCATTAGTGGCAGAACAACTGAGAGAAAATCTGGAATACATTTCACATAAATTTTCTCAGCATGTTATAGTCTTAGGTGGATATTTCAATTTACTAGATATGGACTGGGACACTCAGATGTTTAGGACGGGTGGTAAGGACAGAGCATCGAGTGACATTATACTGAGTGCACTATCCGAAAATTACCTCGATCAATTAAACAGAGAACCGACTCGTGGAGATAACATCTTGGACCTACTGATAACAAACAGACCCGAACTTTTCGACTCTGTATGTGCAGAACAGGGAATCAGTGATCATAAGGCCGTTGCAGCATCCATGAATATGAAAGTTAATAGGAATATAAAAAAAGGGAGGAAGGTTTATCTGTTTAGAAAGAGTAATAGAAGGCAGATTTCAGACTACCTAACAGATCAAAACGAAAATTTCTGTTCCGACACTGACAATGTTGAGTGTTTATGGAAAAAGTTCAAGGCAGTCGTAAAATGCGTTTTAGACAGGTACGTGCCGAGTAAAACTGTGAGGGACGGGAAAAACCCACCGTTGTACAACAACAAAGTTAGAAAACTACTGCGAAAGCAAAGAGAGATCCACTCCAAGTTTAAACGCAGCCAAAACCTCTCAGACAAGCAGAAGCTAAACGATGTCAAAGTTAGCGTAAGGAGGGCTATGCGTGAAGCGTTCAGTGAATTCGAAAGTAAAATTCTATGTACCGACTTGACAGAAAATCCTCGGAAGTTCTGGTCTTACGTTAAATCAGCAAGTGGCTCGAAACAGCATATCCAGACACTCCGGGATGATGATGGCATTGAAACAGAGGATGACACGCGTAAAGCTGAAATACTAAACACCTTTTTCCAAAGCTGTTTCACAGAGGAAGACCGCACTACAGTTCCTTCTCTAAATCCTCGCACAAACGAAAAAATGGCTGACATCGAAATAAGTGTCCAAGGAATAGAAAAGCAACTGGAATCACTCAACAGAGGAAAGTCCACTGGACCTGACGGGGTACCAATTCGATTCTACACAGAGTACGCGAAAGAACTTGCCCCCCTTCTAACAGCCGTGTACCGCAAGTCTCTAGAGGAACGGAAGGTTCCAAATGATTGGAAAAGAGCACAGGTAGTCCCAGTCTTCAACAAGGATAGTCGAGCAGATGCTCAAAACTATAGACCTATATCTCTGACGTCGATCTGTTGTAGAATTTTAGAACATGGCTTTTGCTCGAGTATCATGTCGTTTTTGGAAACCCAGAATCTACTATGTAGGAATCAACATGGATTCCGGAAACAGCGATCGTGTGGAACCCGACTCCCTTCATTTGTTCATGAGACCCAGAACATATTAGATACAGGCTCCCAGGTAGATGCTATTTTTCTTGACTCCCGGAAGGCGCTCGATACAGTTCCGCGCTGTCGCCTGATAAACAAAGTAAGAGCCTACGGAATATCAGACCAGCTGTGTGGCTGGATTGAAGAGCTTTTTGCAAACAGAACACAGCATGTTGTTATCAATGGAGAGACGTCTACAGACGTTAAAGTAACCTCTGCCGTGCCACAGGGGAGTGTTTTGGGACCATTGCTTTTCACAATATATATAAATGACCTAGTAGATAGTGTCGAAAGTTCCATGCGGCTTTTCGCGGATGATGCTGTAGTATACAGAGAAGTTGCAGCATTAGAAAATTGTAGCGAAATGCAGGAAGATCTGCAGCGGATAGGCACTTGGTGCAGGGAGTGCCAACTGACCCTTAACATAGACAAATGTAATGTATTGCGAATACATAGAAAGAAGGATCCTTTATTGTATGATTATATGATAGCGGAACAAACACTGGTAGCAGTTACTTCTGTAAAATATCTGCGAGTATGCGTGCGGAACGATTTGAAGTGGAATGATCATATAAATTTAATTATTGGTAAGGTGGGTACCAGGTTGAAATTCATTGGGAGAGTCCTTAGAAAATGTAGTCCATCAACAAAGGAGATGGCTTACAAAACACTCGTTCGACCTATACTTGAGTATTGCTCATCAGTGTTGGATCCGTACCAGATCGGGTTGACGGAGGAGATAGAGAAGATCCAAAGAAGAGCGGCGCGTTTCGTCACAGGGTTATTTGGTAACCGTGATAGCGTTACGGAGATGTTTAACAATCTCAAGTGGCAGACTCTGCAAGAGAGGCGCTCTGCATCGCGGTGTAGCTTGCTCGCCAGGTTTCGAGAGGGTGCGTTTCTGGATGAGGTATCGAATATATTGCTTCCCCCTACTTATACCTCCCGAGGAGATCACGAATATAAAATTAGAGGGATTAGAGCGCGCACGGAGGCTTTCAGACAGTCGTTCTTCCCGCGAACCATAAGCGACTGGAACAGGAAAGGGAGGTAATGACAGTGGCACGTAAAGTGCCCTTCGCCACACACCGTTGGGTGGCTTGCGGAGTTTAAATGGAGATGTAGATGTAGATGTAGATTCTTATCACTACTGGCTGCAATTTTCATATATTTAAAGGATAAGATTGGTCTTTACTTTTAGTATTTGGCAAACCTACTTGGGAAACGAACTTAACGACTGCATGCCTTGAATAAGGGACTGTCTACAGAGATTTAGATTTTACTCTATACCATGCTTTTCTCCCATGGAGAGAAAAAGTTATGTATATATTTCTTAAAAATTATTTTAGCTATTTACTGCGATTTCTTGATAGTAGGACGCCCTGACGATTCTACTTGGAACTGAAACCCGAAGGCAGCACACATAACAAATGTGCGGCTATAGGTGAAAACAATTTTCCACATTTCAAAAGCTTCTGTTCTTTGCACTTCCCACGTTTCACTTCCATGCAATGCTACACTTGAGACAGGATCTTAAAAGTCTGCAACTGAGGCAACAAACTATGTGCCCTCTGGGTGGCACTGTGCACGTCTTTGTTTACAGTGGAAAATTCTATATAGTGTGCCCCAAGAGGAATTATTAATATTTTGGGATATGACAGGAACGATCATTAGAAAAAAAAATTAATCTCGTTGACAAGGACTCTAAGATACACTGTGGGCGCTTGTTCCGTAGATATGTGTTTCACAATATCTATGATGAACAAGTGCTTATCGCGCTTAACATATGCACTTTAGTATGTGTACTGAACATTTTTCTACCTTGTTTTGGTCCACGACCTCTCAAAATAGGAAAGTAAAGCGCTTCCAGTAAAAGAGATCTGTTTCACATAGTCGAAGGTGAGGAAGTGCTCGTAGCTGTTAACATACGCATTTTAGATTTCATGTTTAGCAAACGTTTCTATTTCGAATAATCGTTCCTGTCATATCCTTGAATACTGACCGTTCTTGTTGGGACACCCTGTGTAGTCCTTTGTAACTTTTTAACTAGCTTCGCCATTAATGGACGGTGTTGTGGGGTAACAGGCGATTTGTGGCGCCCTGAACATATTCTAAGTTGGGAGTTGGCGTGGCCGCACGGGCCGCTCGGCAAGCCGGGGCTCGACAGCAACACGTGGTGCCGGACATTAGCCGGAGCAAGAGGGGCAGCCACAGCGCGTGGTCCAGGCCGACCGCGTGGCTGGGAATTCCATGTTGAGGCTGTGACGAGGGCTGTCCTTTGTGTCGATGAAGGAGATTAGTATGCCGGGAGTGCCAAAGATGGCGGACTTTGTGAAACCATAATGGCAGACATTTCACAGTTCATGTAGACATTAATAATAGACAGAGGAATTTTGATACCTTAAAAAGAAACATGTACATAGTCATTATTTGCACGACAATTCTGATGGTGTAATCAGACATTCAATATCTTTATTAGTATAAAGTTTGGTATGTGACTGTAAATTATACAAGTAATACCAAGCAACGAATTTCCAAAATCTAAACGGTACATCCGATTTTGTCGATCGTCGTGTCTTTATAAAGCTATTAGTGTAAACCTAAATTGGTAAGAATTACAGGCATGTAACTTGAATAGTATATGAGTTATTTGAGGTCAAAATGGCAGATTACTATTGATCGCATCAGGCTACAAGTATTCAACAGTTACACCGAAAAACAGTAGCAGCATGCTTGTAAATATATTTATTCGTCCATGTCTTTGTTTATATCCGATGTACACTATTAATGAAGACATTGGTCAAATATTTACTGTGTTTTAGAAAGCACAGAGACATTAGGCTGCTGGCCTACTTATGTTTCTATTCCTTTGGTGTATGTTTATTTGATTTGTTTATGTATTTAATAATGTGTGTTAGAGCGTGTTTATGGTCGAGCAACAGGAATATTTATCTAATTTCAAGTTATTTAAATGTAAATCCAGTATTTCGTATATGTTTCAACATGTTTGTGAGTGTGCGTTAGCTTGGGGACATGGCGGGAGTGTTCTAGCCAATCACAGCGCTCGTTACTACGGTAGCCAATGGAGTGTGGAAGTGGGGGAGGAGCACAGAGCCGCGCAGGACACGGGCGTGACTGACGATCGCAGAGGACACGGGGGAATGCTGTACGGGAAGGTGCGACGGACGGTCACAGACTTCGCCAGAAGATGACGAGTATGTCACTCGTCGAAACGTCGCAGTTTGAAGACACCGCCACCCGGCTGGAAGCCCGAGAGCTCTTCACCAACTGTATACGCCGGGAAAGCATACATTCACATTTACGTGGAGAGTGTTGAGCAGTTTGCACGTGGTTGTGGGAGAGAGAAATATTTCGTAGTGCCGACTTGTGCACTTGTGAGATTTCTGTGGCTTCTGCAGTGAAGACGTTGTATGCGTTTAGAAGTTCATAACTAATTACGTTGCCCCGTTATTCAACTTATATTTTATTTAATTCCTGGACCATCGATACCAATAAGTGTTTTGCAGTAATAAAAGGCATGCCTAAAGGTGCTTCTGCTATCGTACTCACCATTTAAAGTCGTTAAAATAGTACCTGCAGATTTTATTCAATTGCAATCTGTCATTTATAGATTTCTATGTTACATTCAAAATTCGCAATTGCTGAGTCATAGGAACCTTCGATCATTCTATTCGCGTGTGTATTCATATTGTATACTGTAGACTCAGCATTATTTGGCTTTTAATGCGGCAACTACGTATCCAAGCCCCTAGACAAGGAAACCAGACAAAAGTTTTAATATTTCAAATCTGAGTCTGAGGGTACATGGCTGAGGGTCACATTTTTAGTCTGAAAGCCGTCAGTGTCTTCATTCTGTTTCAATCTTTGGAGACACGTGGCTGCAGTTTCCCATCAAATAAGCTAAGAGACTTTACGGGTTATACGTTGTGCATTCCGAACAGCTGTACTCATGAAATTACGGGTGATGATATTCCAGGAGGAGTCAAGAAACACAGCACCATATACACAGAGGTGAAAAGAGTCATCGAATACCTCATAATATCGTGGCGCACCTCATTTTTCCTGGCGTAGTGTAGCAGCTCGTCATAACATGGACTCAACAAGTCGTTGGACGTCACATGAAGAAATATTATTGTTCCATGCTGCTTCTATAGCCACCCATAATTACGAAAGTGTTGCCAGTGCTGGATGGCGTGCAGGAACTGACCTCTCTATTATGTACCATAAATACACGATGGGACTCACGTCGGGCTATCTCGGTGGCCACATCAATCGCTCGAATTGTCCAGAATATTCTTCAGACCAAAAGTGAACAAATTTAGCCCGGTGACATCGTTGTTTGGGAACATGAAATCTATAAGTAGCCGAACATAACCATTTCCAGTCAATGATAGATTAAGTTGTACCAGAGGACCCAGTCGACTTCATTTAATCACAGTCGACACTGTTATGGAGCCACTACCTGCTTGCAGAGTGGCTTGTTGACAACTTGTGTCCAAGGCTTCGTGAAGTCTCCACCGCACTGTAACCGTCCCATCAACTATTCCCAACTGAAATCGGGACTCCTTTGACCAGGCGGCGGTTTTCCTGTCGTCTAGAGTCTGGGATTTTCTCTGCCTCGTGATGACTGGGTGTTGTGTGCTGTCCTTAGGTTAGTTAGGTTTAAGTGGTTCTAAGTTCTAGGGGACTGATGACCATAGATGTTAAGTCCCATAGCGCTCAGAGCCATTTGAACCTGTCGTCTAGGGTACAACAGATATGATCGTGAGCCCAGGAGAGGTACTGCAGATGTGTTCTGCTGCTAGCAAGTGTATTCGTGTCGATCGTCTGTTGCCATAGCCCGTTAACGCCAAATTTCGCCGCAGCTTGCAAGCGGATATGTTCGTCCCACGTTGATTTCTGCGGATATTTGACACAGTGTTGCTCGCGTGTTAGGAATGACAACTCTAAGCCAACGCCGCTGCTCTCGGTCGTGAAATGAAGGACGTCGGCCACTGTGTTGTCGGTGGTGAGACTTAACGCCTGAAACTTAGTACTCTCGGCACACTCTTGACACTGTGGATCTCGAAATATAGAATTACCTAACGATTTCCGAAATGTAATGCCCCATGCTTCTAGCGCCAACTACCATTCCCCGTTCAAAGGCTGTTGATACCCGTCGTGCAGTCATAATCACGTCGGAAACATTACCAAATGAATCAGCTGAGTACAAATGATGGCTCAGACAATGTACTGCCCTTTTGTACCTTGTCTGTGCTATACTACCCCCATCTGTATGTGTGCATATCGCTATCCTGTGAATTTTGTTACTTCATTGTACATCTCATGTAATGATTACGTCATAAAAGTTACATATTCTGGCCCGTATGGAGGGCCGCCGACATGTATCCCGCATACCTTCCGCCGATGAAGTAGGAAGGGAAAAACATGAGCCTGACAGACTAGATGCCGTATGCGCGGGGTATAACGGCTCCACGCTATACAGCAGAGTTAGAGGGGTTGCCTGCGCTACTGGCGCAATGTGGCGAGAAGTCGCAGAATTTTCGGTGAGGCGTAACCGACTCGTGGCCCCTACAGCGACTCCCACGCGTACGGAATTAGAGCGTTGCTGAGCATCGTCCCCTCCTCCCCCCCCCCCCCCCGCCCTTTCCAGATATTTAGGGGGCTGCAGAGCTGCAAGACAGAGAGCGAAGTGGAGAGACAGCTGGAGTTTAAGTGGAGAGTCGGCGGGCCGACGTCCCGTCAGCCGCTGTGACGAGCGCTGGTGAACCGCAGAGTATATTCGGCGACAGCTTTAATGGCCTCTGACCGCACAGCTCATAAGGAATGCTGAGCTGTCAACCTGGCTGAAAGTGCATAGACAGCAGCTACGTTACGGACAGCTGCAGTAGCGGAAATTTAACCTACGCCGCTACGGTCTGGTTTATTGTGCGGTAGAAAGGGTTTCGTGATAAATTTATTAAGTCTGACTCATAAGTATGATACACACATTAGAGAATTGAATGTGTGTTCAATGTTTTCCAGTCGAAATAACATGAAGAAAGACCAGTGATACAGATTCTGTAATAAATTGCACTTTAAAAAACGTTCTGTTGCTTCTTACTTTATTAACAAACCGATAAAAGGTGTAATTCTAAAATATACCAAAAGGACAAACAAAATTTTAAACTACATTATATTTTAGTCAGAATAACAACTTACGTAAATAAATTTTTCATTGCAGAACAGATTATGCTCTGAACAATTTTGTGCTGCACAGACAGCGTGACAAGAAAGTAAGTGTTCCATGAAAACTACAAAATAAATTTACATTCCATTCACACACCTTTTTATCAGATGCCTTCAGAACTGGAGTCGCTGTATATGGGTGCCACATTTAGATTTAACGGATCCATTATTTCGTCTCTAACAACTGGTTTTCGTAATTCTTGCAGTTTTTCGGTGTGACGTACACAAGCTTCCCCATCAGCGACTGTGTTTTTTCTATAGCTTCATGGATTACTGTCGACTGCTTTCAACATAGTAGTTTTATGTGCCACATATCCTTTCACTTGTTCAGACACCAGTTCTGTTGGAATATAATGACAATGACAAGGGGGTATTCGTATCAACCTGTGACCAACTTTCATAATCTACTTCGTATTTTTTACCGCTGATTTTTGAAAGATTAACGTGCTCCAACAGCTCTGTTCTTGTTTGTCTTTCAATATGTTGTAGATTATTACTTCGCAACCACGGAAGAATATCACTTTTTCTTGTTTTTGTAGCGGGAAACCTGTCGAAAATTACAGAGTGATCAGTTGCATTGTCCACAACAATGATAGAGCCTGGGTGGAAATAAGGCAACACCTGATTCTGAAACGATTCTCGAATTATTGCTCCATTTATTTCTGAGTGACAGAGTTAGTTATCGGTTTTGATCGGAATAATAGTTTAATTTGTGGCACAAATCCAGTAGCAGCAGAACCGGTGTGCCGTATTAAAAGTCGCCCTTCTTTTCACGTTATAACTTTCAAGTCACCTTGTCCCTCTGTTGATTACCAAATGCAATTTCTAGTATGGTTTTGATTTACTTAAGTCACAGCCAAGAAATACACAGTTGATGGATCTTTTGACCCGACTTCAGGCATTGTTGTTAGAAACATCAGCCTAGTAGCAGCAATATCACTTCACACCCTTAAAAATTTCCTTCCACCATTAAATTTATCATTTTTAAATATGATGTTCCTCAGTATTCTTTGGATTAATCTTGAACTTCCTTCAAACCTGGTAGCCTCAGGCATAACAGTGATCTATTTCAATCTGTGGAAATCGCCATTTTTATGAATTTTGAAACTCTTTCGACCTAAATAATTTGATCAAACTCGTCAATTCCCGTTGCCCGCTTTGGCGCTCGATGTTTCTTCCCTGGAGGCCGAAATTCCACATCCAGCTGCCTGTTGAGACGGTCTCCTGCACGTTTCGTCTGGCAGTTGGTATGCCAACCTCGCTACCGGCCCCTACAGTGCGTTCATTCACCATGTCGACCTCGCATACCTACTCCCCTGTTTCTGTCTCGCCTTTGAAGAACGAGTACATTTTAAAAATAAGGTTCCTTGCTTGTTTTTGGAACACTTGGCGCCTTCTACGTCTTTCAGCCATTATGTGAAAACTCAAAGAACACACAGAATATCACACAAATTAGCCAGTAATAATTTCGCCCACGACAGAACGCTCAAATATGACCTAGCTTCAAACAGTACGGAACGAAGGAAAGCGTCTGAGTGCTACGCATCCTCAGCACAGTGGCCATCAACGCTATAGATGATCTCCACTCGCTCACTAATTCACCGCTCTGCAAACAGACTTATAAATTCTGGTAAATGTAAAACTAACATCATCAGCACTTCGAAACAAAGTAATTAGCAGTCGGTTATTGCCACAAACGTCGACGTTCTTCAAACTAACGTCAAGCACTGTAAACATAAGGTTCGGTCAAGAAGTTTCCGTTTGATACCATAACTGCAGCTTAGGTGCAACGCAGCGCGACTAGGATGCGGAGAGGCAAGGAATTAGTGTGGCATTCGAGTCTTTCCGACGTGCGTGCAGTAGATGCGGAAATGTGAACTATGACGTTATTGCTAATTGCCAACTAAGGGCCAACGTACCGTTATTCTTTCCTTAGCCGCCGTGGGACGGACGTCTCTAGACATCTATCAATGAAGAATGTATATGCAATTAAGGCGTAACTTTCACGAAAACTAAGAGAAGGTGTGCTCCTGCTTCGCGATAACGCACGCCCCAATATTGCAAATGTTGTAACGCATTATTTATGCCAACTTAAGTGGGAGATACTCGAGCACCCGTCCTATAGTCCTGCTCTCTCTCCATGAATTATCACGCTTTGAAACCCTTAAGAAAGGTCTTGAAGAGTCGACGGCGCATGTCGGGCAATAACGTGCAGCAGGCAGTTGCGGATTTCTACACGGAGCAGGAATCAATGTTTTACCGAACGGGTATCTTTATCCTGAAGCGTCGATGTGATGACTGCTCCAGTGCTCATGCCGATTTGGCCAGATTCGCATACCGATTGTGGACTGTACGGCCTTCGAACATTAACTTTTTGATCGCCCCTTACATTTCATTCGGTAATCAATACTGTCCATTTATGCTTACAAGGGATCCTCCCCATCGCACCCCCCTCAGATTTGGATATAAGTTGGCACAGTGGATAGGCCTAGAAAAACTGAACACAGATCAATCGAGAAAACAGGAAGAAGTTGTGTGGAACTATGAAAAAAATAAGCAAAATATACAAACTGAGTAGTCCATGCGCAAGATATGCAACATCAAGGACAGTGTTAGCTAAGGAGCGCCGAGGTCCCGCGGTTAGCGTGAGCGGCTGCGGAACGAGAGGTCCTTGGTTCAAGTCTTCCCTCGGGTGAAAAGTTTAATTCTTTATTTTCAGTTTATGTGACAAACTCTTATGTTTTACTCACTTTTTTGGGAGTGATTATCACAACCACAAGAAAAGCTAAATCGGGCAAGGTAGAAGAATCTTTTCACCCATTCGCCAAGTGTACAAGTTAGGTGGGTCGACAACATATTCCTGTCATGTGACGCGCATGCCGTCACCAGTGTCGTATAGAATACATCAGACATGTTTTCCTGTGGACGAATCGGTTGACCTATGACTTTGCGATCAAGTGTTTTCAGTTCCCATTGGAGAGGCACGTCCTTTCGTCTACTAATCGCACGGTTTTGCGGTGCGGTCGCAAAACACAGACACTAAACTTATTACAGTGAATAGAGACGTCAATGAACGAACGGACAGATCATAACTTTGCGAAGATAAAAAAAAAGTAAACTTTTCACTCGAGGGACGACTTGAACGATGGACCTCTCGTTCCGCAGCCGCTCACGCTAACCGCGGGACCACGGCGCTCCTTCGCTCAAACTCTCCTTGATGTTGCCTATCTTGCGCATGGACTAGTCAGTTTGCATATTTTGCTTATTTTTTTTCATAGTTTCAAACAACTTCTTCCTGTTTTCTCGATTGATCTGTGTTCCGTTTTTCAAGGCCTATCCACAATGCCAACTTATAACTAAATCTGAGAGGGGTGAGATGGGGAGGTTCCCTTGTTAGAGCCACCATTTTTTTTTTTTTTTTTTTTTTTTTTGTCATCAGTCTACTGACTGGTTTGATGCGGCCCGTCACGAATTCCTTTCCTGTGCTAACCTCTTCATCTCAGAGTAGCACTTGCAACCTACGTCCTCAATTATTTTCTTGACGTATTCCAATCTCTGTCTTCCTCTACAGTTTTTGCCCTCTACAGCTCCCTCTAGTACCATGGAAGTCATTCCCTCATGTCTTAGCAGATGTCCTATCATCCTGTCCCTTCTCCTTATCAGTGTTTTCCACATATTCCTTTCCTCTCCGATTCTGCGTAGAACCTCCTCATTCCTTACCTTATCAGTCCACCTAATTTTCAACATTCGTCTATAGCACCACATCTCAAATGCTTCGATTCTCTTCTCTTCCGGTTTTCCCACAGTCCATGTTTCACTACCATACAATTCTGTACTCCAGACGTACATCCTCAGAAATTTCTTCCTCATATTACTGCTCACAGTAACACACCCTCTGCCCTACCTGCCTATTCATAACGAATCCTACACCTGTTATACCATTTTCTGCTGCTGTTGATATTACCCGATACTCATCTAACCAGGAATCCTTGTCTTCCTTCCACTTCACTTCACTGACCTCTACTATATCTAGATTGAGCCTTTGAATTTCCCTTTTCAGATTTTCTAGTTTCCCTACCACGTTCAAGCTTCTGACATTCCACTCCCCGACTCGTAGAACGGTATCCTTTCGTTGATTATTCAATCTTTTTCTCATGGTAACCTCCCCCTTGGCAGTCCCCTCCCGGAGATCCGAATGGGGGACTATTCCGGAATCTTTTGCCAATGGAGAGATCATCATGACACTTCTTCAATTACAGGCCACATGTCCTGTGTATACACGTTAAGTGTCTTTAATGCAGTGGTTTCCATTGCCTTCTGCATCCTCATGTCGTTGATCATTGCTGATTCTTCCGCCCTTAGGGGCAATTTCCCACCCCTAGGACAAGACAGTGCGCTGAACCTCTATCCGCTCCTCCGCCCTCTTTGACAAGGCCGTTGGCAGAATGAATCTGACCTTATGCCGGAAGTTTTCGGCCGCCAATGCTGATTATTTATCAAAATTTAGGCAGTGGCGGGGATCGAACACGGGACCGAATACGTTTTGATTATGAATCAAAGACGCTACCCCTAGACCACGGGTACGAGCCATAACTAGGTAGGTGTATTAGCCACTTTAGTAGAACCAACGTATTATTTTATACTTATGTGCTTGTTCAATACAGCATTATGTACCCTACACCTCACTCCGTACAGTAGATGCAACCATTCGTGGTATCTTATGAGTAGTAAATCAGTATATGTCAGTTAACATCCTTGTATGTCAAATAATCTTATGCTTTACTTATGGATTAGTCTTACTTGCACGTCGGGAGCTTCACTGTTGTCTCTTGCTTGTCTTGTGTTATCCTCGATCTCTTCTTGCCCGTGGTATGTAATGCAATGCTACCTTGGGAATTCTGATATTTATATTATTTGTAAGTGTTCGATACATTTCTGTTACTTGATATTTGTTATGTACTCAGACTATACCTAATTTTTCCCAGTGGCTTCAGCTCGCATTGTATCCATCGTCGTACATCCTTTAACACTCGTCAAATATCCCATTTCTGCGGAATATATTTTACTCAGTTCCTTTCGAGTAGTCACCCATGCTTCGCTGCCAAAAAGCAGTGTGGGTAAAACGCTTACAAAATTTTCTTTTCTTTTCTTCCTTATCTTGATTTTTAAGATTTCTTCGAGTTGTTCCACGTACAGCTTGAAACTTGCTAACTTTCCGCTCAATGTCCTTCTCATTATAAAAACTGATGCCTCAAACAAGATATTTAAGATTATATACAAATTCTAAAACATTGTTTTCTAGCATCATTTCGTATCTAGCTGGATTGTTTCCCCATCATTTTCTTTTTATTAACTGAGATTATAATTGTAAGATCTACATATATTTTTAAAATATATATGGATTCCTGTAACTGTTTCTCATTTACTTCAAACATTATTTGATCGTCTGCAAATAAAAGAATATCTGAATACGCTCTATTTGACAATTTGATTCCTGTACCTGCTAGCAATTTCGATATCTTTAAAATGTCGATGACACACACAAACACACACATATGTATTACGTAAGACGTGACACACATTTTAATTCGTAAGCGGTTACACATATCTAAACGCGGTTTTCAGAAAATGTTAGAGCGTCGAGGGCACGTATATATAATATATATATTGTTAATGTTTTTAGCGCTGGTATTAACCGAAATACTGAAGCACGTATGTTTCTTTTGAAATGAAACTGTAAACATTTTATAACTTTATTCGGTAGCTGTTGAGAACACAATTACAGTCATATAGCCTTTTTTAATGTTGACGACACCTTTAGTAAAATATTCGAGAAATGTTCTAGAATTTGGGAGCACGTTGGCCGGAATCAGCCCTAGCGGTGCAGACACCGCCGAGAAGATCTCTCGTGCTACGCTGTGTCAGAATGACAACACATTTGCCTGTTTATTTGTCTGCGTTCCAGGCCGCTCATTTCTGATTCAATATTCGTAGCTTAGAGACATTACAACAATCAGGAGAAGTTGCATATAGTGCTTTCATATAGCGAATGTTAAAGAAATGCCGTAAAAGCAGTACAGTGGTATAGAGGTATCTATCAAGATCGCCAAGTAGTTGCACGAAGTATTAAGACGCAAGTGCACACCGGCTGCTTGAAAGTCAAAAAGAAAGAAGACTGCAACTGACAGAGAACACGAAGAAGCTGTTGTGGCTACGATGCTAATAAATCCGCACAGTTGAACGAGACATATTCCCAAGGAATGTGGAATCAGCCAGACCAGTGTCATTCGCATCCTGTGTCTACAGAATTTCCATCCATGTCATCTGTCACTACATCAAGCGCTCAACGACCGTGTTTTCGAAAGTCGTACAGAATTCTGTCGGTTTGCCTTTCAGCAGTTGAGAGACGACTCTGTGTTTATCCAGCATGTGTCCTTCACCGATAAACAACGTTTACTAACAACGATAATGTAAATTCGCATAACATACACTACTGAGCAGCCGAAAATCCACGCTGGCTTCGTCACGTGCAACGTCAACGGCCTTGGAGAGTAAACGTATGGTGTGGCATCATAGGAAACTATATTGTGGAATCTTAATTCATCTCAGTGTGTGCACAATTAGTTCTTCTAGAAGAGGTACCACTGGATATTCGATAGTGTATGCGGCTGCAGTACGACGGCTGTACAGCTCACTCGTCCCGTGTTGCAACGCAAATCCTTCCTGGACGTTGGATAGGACGAAATTCTGCTGTCAAATGGCCTGCGAGGTCCCTCGATTCGACTCCTCTATACTTCTTTCTTTGGCGAGGGCTCAAAGATGCAGTCTATGACGAAGCCCCAAGTAGGATAGTTGACGTGTCGTCGAATAGCCTGTGCATTCTCTATCATATAATCCACTGAAATTACATCTGTTCATCGGTCTTTCGAACGGCTGGTGCAAATGTGCCTTTCGCTCCATGGTCAGAAATTTGAACACGTGCTTACGTGAAGGACAAAGTTATTTTTGTGGAAGACAAAACTTATGTCATGTGATTTGTACGGTTACCAAATCATCGTTAGTAAGTTATTTTCTTTATATTTGTACGAAATTGCATTGCATTGCATTGCATGTAGCCAGTAAAACTGTCATTACGCGCTTACGTTCAGCATGAAACGACTTTCTGTTAAGAAGAATATTTATTTTCTGCTGTGCAGATGATCAGAAAGGTATTTTTAGTAAAATGTTTACTTCAACGAAAATATCACACATGATGTAATTTAGAGCAGTGTAGGCAGAGAAAGTTGTCCGACAGCATGTATTTTACGTCTAAGAAGCATACAGCCACGTACAGAAAAAGATAGGTCATATCTTCCACCTAACATTTAGATATTTAATACTGTACTTGCTTTTTGCAGCGCATACGACCTCTTTATTTTTGAACAATGAATAGATGATTTCTCTGTTTCAGCTCACTTACATCTGGGAGAATAGACAAATGGACATAGTTTTCCTCAGCCCTTTAGCCGGCCGAAGTGGCCGTGTGGTTAAAGGCGCTGCAGTCTGGAACCGCAAGACCGCTACGGTCGCAGGTTCGAATCCTGCCTCGGGCATGGATGTTTGTGATGTCCTTAGGTTAGTTAGGTTTAACTAGTTCTAAGTTCTAGGGGCCTAATGACCTCAGCAGTTGAGTCCCATAGTGCTCAGAGCCATTTTTTTGAACCTCAGCCCTTTGTGATACTCTAGATTCTAGCCTACGTCGTATTTCCATGTACAACAATTGTAGGTGAACCTGTATAGATCGTACGTTGGTTCAAGGGAAAAAAAAAGCTTTATTCTCGTAGCACAGGCCTAACCCTACGGTAAATAACTACGCAGCCTGGACGGCGACTCCTGCTTGGTAGCATTTGCATCGCAAATGCCGTTCCCGGCCACCATGCTCTAGCATTCTACGACATTTCTCGAACAGTTTTCAACGTCAACGTTAACAAACGTAATTATCTTTTGCAGAGCCATCGAAAGCAGTCATCAAATGTATACGGTTTGCTTCAGTAAGTCCTCCGTTGATACCACCACTAAAATTATTAATCAAACAAATCTTACATGCTCCTCGATGGTCTAATATTTGCAAAAACAACGTTGCAGTCATGGACTGTGCCGCTGGTCCCGACGGAGGTTCGAGTCCTCCCTCGGGCATGTGTGTGTGTGTTTGTCCTTAGGATAATGTAGGTTAAGTAGTGCGTAAGCTTAGGGACTGATAACCTTAGCAGTTAAGTCTCATAAGATTTCACACGCATTGACATTACTTCTTATGTGACTCACCTTGTACATAAAAGACTAGTTAATAATCTATTCCGTTGTGTATGTCTTACATATGCTAAAATCCGTTCCCTTCTTTCAATATCCAAGCCTATGATAAAATTAGTATTTCCATACAGACTCCTTACTACCAGAAATATGCCCAGTCTATAACACTCATTTTCCAGTATTTATAATAATTTTAATTTGATTTACCCAGTGAAATGCCCTATCAAAATGTATAATAACGAGATGTTTTTCTAAATTCTTTTTTTCTTCTTCGTTCTGTTATCTGTCGAATGGTGAATACATTATCCACGCACAATCTCCCTTTCCATAATCCACTTTACTCGTTTTCTGGCCGCAGTGTGCAATAATTTTGAATCTTTAATTTACTAATCCAGTAAAAAATGAAATAATTCCTAGCAGTATTAACAAACATACACTAAAATCTATGTCATTATCCTTAAAAGATTTCCTTGACATTTCCATTAATTATAAAAGTTTAGTGCGATTCAATCAATTATTCTATTTATCCCAGATTTCCTCGTCGTTTCTGTTAATTAAAAAGTTGGAGACCTGATGTAATTAATTCATTTATTTAGTGCTTCTGGACTAGGGTGATAAAGCCATCTTTTACATCTAACGAATCGATGCTAGCATTTAATCACTGTAGTAACTGTGACACAGGTCTTCGAAAAACACACTTCGCAATCGAGACCTTTTGGCAGATTAAGACTGTGTGCTGGAGAGGGTCTTAAAGCTGGACTCGAACCGGAGACCCAGTTCCAGTCCGGTACACGGTCTTTGTCTGCCAGGAGGTTTCAGATCAACACGCATTCTATTACAGTGTGGATATTCATTCTGGAAAAAAAGTTTATATTTATTTGTAAACACTAGAATAACAGGGGTAGTAAACAAGTGGGTAACTGTAGACTGCAACAGCAACGGGCATAGAGGAAAATGTTGGGAAGTGAAAGAAAGAGTAACATTATGAATAATTCAAGTAATGGGAAGAGTACGTGGAAATTTGCTGCTGCGACGTGCTTGCTGAAAAATGAAAGAAGCATTTGGTTCGCTACTGATTCATCTACCTTTTCACCCTGATAACTTCAAACAAACTACGAATACCAAATCCTGCAGATGTAATTATGGGCTTACGACAGTTTATGAAAAGTAAGTTACTTCCTAGGAAATTTAAATTGCATAAATAAAGTACTGGCCAAGTACGAGTAGGTGTCACGCTCTTGGGGTTGCGTATAGATTTAATTATTTGTATAGACAGTTCATCCATCCTGGAAATCAAGACTCTCGACGATTTTTTTTTTTTTTTGTTATCGACATTGATACTGGTAAAATATAGGTCCTGGGAGTGCCAAAATTTTAGAGTATGTTTTAATTTTGTAGTCGGATAACAAATGACAAAAAAGTATTGTTTGTGTGATGTAATTACAAATCAACAACTTTCTTATTTTTTTCCTTTACTTTTACTGTAGAGCCTTGCGTCTTACCATATTTCGTGATTCTAGGTCAAAGGGACCTACTAATAGGTTCTGATGAGTAAGTTTGCGAGTATAAGCATAGATGACATAAACGGTGGCATCCTTAGACTGTATTGGTTTAGATGTTTCAGTCGTTTACACCGCCAAGCAACCGTAGACTTTAGTACGTGGTATAAACGTCATCTTGACGAGCCTACGCGTTCATGAGAAAAAGCGTTTCCAACAGAGAGACAGACGGAAAACAATGTGGTCCTGTAAGGATTATATTTTTACCTATTGAAGTACGGAACTATAACATATAATTTTTATCTGTTTTATTGTTCTTAAACCTAGACTTCCTCAATGAAGAAAATAAAGATTTTTGAGAGTGTAATCTCGAGGAAAATATTTTGTTTCATACGAGACAGCCGTAACAATGGTTGGAGATCGCCATGTAGTCAAGAAATTTATAGTTTGTCCAAGGAACACGATGTGCTACCAAAAGTTCAAAATTTTTGGTAACATTTTTGGGAAAACAACGATTTTGTAACCTATATAAAATCAGTGAAAAAACGGTCTTGATCACGATGGTTATTTTATTAAAATGACCGTTTCGGCCCAGGATTAGGCTATATCCAGATTTCACCATCAGCTGAAGTTGACGATGAGTGGAACTGTCGCTCGACTACGATCCCTGAAATCACTACGCTGAGCAATTTCAGCGACTAAGGTCGAGACTGTTCCACGCATCGTCAACTTCAGCTGATGGTGATGTCTGAAGATGGCCGAAAATTTGTAAAATACAAATGGTAGGGCATGTCCCTAGAGCACCACCAAATGATGTCATTAAGACAGTGACAGTAGAGCTTCACACCTAAATGTGACTTCTTGAACGCTCATGTAAAAGATACCTTGACAATATTCAATATGATTTGCAAAAATGAAGACAGTACAAGGAACAGAACAATTACTTTCGAGGAACAATATTGTTCACTTTGAATTGGCATGCCTTCATTGGCTTGTAAGGATCATCATAACGAATAATGACTGACAGAGAGAAATGGCCATGTCTTAATTTCTTTAGGGAGGAATGACAGACGAAACCTTTTGATTTTTTTAACACAGTGTTGTATTGTTTTGTTATTGTACGTTCTTACAGAGGCATACCAGTAACTGAAAAAGAACTTGAGATTGTTGCTATTTTACTGTCGAGTACAGCTAGTAAACTAGATACTTTTTGTTGTGATTATGGTGTCATGGTACTTTGACTGTGCTGCAAGTTTCTATGGACCGTGCAGAATGAGACGTCAGTGAAGTAATTAGAGAACAGAAGAAAGCGACTGGCGAGCTGCAGCCATTGTAAATGGAAATCTGACCATCCGGCCAACGCGCACTTCATACTGGCCTCTAGTGGCATGAAGTAACTCTCAACCAACTCTTACTAGGACACTGAACCTAATAGAAGGTTACATGTTACAGCGAAAGGAACCTCCCCTCCCTCCCTCCCACTCTCCCTCCACCCCTCCTCCACGTCTATGATGCCTCATTATTCCCCTCACTTAAACCGTGTGCATTTTACACTCTGATGAATGGGCAGGAGTAAATTTAGATAGGAATCTGGGCTCTATTTTAGCTTATGAGTAGGCGAGTGTCACAAGGAATTTAAATTTTATTTGTAGCGTCTTGACTCGTGCCTTGCCTCATCCCTTTTATTTCAGTGATCTGCATCTTTCCTTTACATTTTGTAAGTTTTTAACTGTCAAATATATATATTCCTGTGTGTGTGTGTGTTTTTATCCACACTCATCCCATAAAATTTTAGCATGGGCTGCAAAGACGTGCCTGTCGTGCGTCAAAACCTACACATTTCCACCAAATCCAATTACTGACATGAGGCACTGAACGATTAAACTGGCGGATGCTAAAGAAGTAAAACATACACAAACGTTTACTCTACTAAAGGTTTTACTATTCATACCGTTTGGGATAACACTCGATACAGGAAATTCGCCTTAAAAGCCACAGAAAGACATCCCGTTTCACTTCGTGCGACATTACTAAAGAGCACGTAGAGAAGTTGCGGTCTTTTTAAGACGTAGGCACACCTACTTACTCTAACTTTCTGTTCGTTAAACTAAAATATACACTATGTTATCAAAAGTATCCGGACATCTGGCTGAAAATGACTTACATGTACCTGCCGCCCTCTATCGGTATTCTTGGAATTCCGTGTGATGTTGGGCCACACTTAGCCTTCATGACAGCTTCCACTCTCGCAGGCATACGTTCAGTCGGTGCTGGAAGGTTTCTCGTCGAATGGCAGCCCATTCATCACGGAGAGCTGCACTGAGGAGAGGTATCGATGTCGGTCGATGAGGACTCAGGTGCGGACTCTGTGCAGGCGAGTCCATTACAGGGAAGTTATTGTCGTGTAACCACTCCGCTACAGGCCGTGCATTATGAACAGGTGCTCGATCACGTTGAAAGATGCAATCGCCATCCCCGAGTAGCTCTTCAACAGTGGGAACCAAAAAGGTGCTTAAAAACATCAATGTAGGAGTGTGCTGTGATAGTGCCACGAAAAAACACAAGTGGTGCAAGCCCCCTCCATGACAAACACGACCACACCATTACACCACCGCCTCCGAATTTTACTGTTGGGGCTACATGCTGGCAGATGACGTTCACCGTGCATTCGTCATACCCAAAACCTGCCATCGGATCGCCACATAATGTACCGTGATGCGTGAGTCCACACAACTTTTTCCACTGTTCAATCGTCCAGTGTTTACTCTCCTTACACCAAGCGTGTTGTCGTTTGGCATTTATCGTCGTGATGTGTGGCTTGTGAGCCGCCGCTCGTCCATGAAATCCAAGTTTTCTCACCTCCCGCCTGTCATAGTACTTCCAGTGGATCCTGATGCAGCTTGGAATTCATGTGTGACAGATTGGATAGATGTCTGCCTATTACGCATTACGCCCTTCTTCAACTGTCGGCGGTCTCTGTCAGTCAACAGACGTGTACGGTTTTTTGCTGTACGTGTCCCTTCACGTTTCCACTTCGCTATCACATCTGAAACAGTAGAGCTAGGGATGTTTACGAGTGTGGAAATCTCACGTTCAGAAGTATGACACGAGTGACATCCAATCGCCTAACCACGTTCGTAGTCCGTGAGTTCCACGGAGCACCCATTCTGCTCTCTCACGGTGTCGAGTACTGAGGTAGCTGATGTGGGGTACCTGCCGGTAGGTGGCAGCAAAATGCACCCAATATTAAAAACGTATGTTTTGGGGGGCGTCCGGATACTTTTGATCACATAGTGTACAGTACATGTGGCTTGAGGTGAATTAAAAGACTTTCACATGAACACCATCCACGTAATTCGAAAGACAGCAAAAGTAGATAAATGCAAGAACTATCGTACAACCAGCTTGACAAATAATGCATCCAGTTGGTGACCAGGATAACAAACAAAAAATGAATTATTTCAGATGACAGTCATGATAGCTTTTTGGAAAGGTAGAGGCATGAGGGAGGAGGTTCGACGTTACGCATATTAAAAGAAACAAGACTTACGGGAAATTAAGACACTGTCATACTACTTTTCGGTCTACAAAATGTTTTCGACAATGTAAAGTGATGCATGACGTTTGAAGCCTTCAGAGAAACATATATGTGCAAGGCAGTTAGTGTACAATATGTAAGTTACAAGAAAGAAGAGGAATCAATAACAGTTGAAGACATATAGGTGAAACGATGAAGGTCCAAAGCATGTGTACCGGCCGCCCGTTTGTCCTCTGCCTTGAAACATCACGTGGATGCGTTATGAAGTAGCATATTGCCGGCAAACCACTCTCCAGGTCGTTTCTCAGATTTCACACCTCGTGGAGCAGCTACTACTTGACCATAGAGCTCCTCCATTGGCATCACCAGGGTGAGTGTACCTTGTACTGGTCTTTCGACCAAAGAAAAATCGTCAATCTGTCATGATTAACTGTTCGAAAGAAGCAGCTTCGTGGCAGTATTTTCTTTCACCGGACTAGTTTCGGGCCTTGCCCATCATCAGCAGTATCTGTACTGCAGAAAAGACACATATCTCATATCATAATGACACACGACAGAAGAGGAACAGATAAAAAGCAGAGTAACACTAACAAAAAAGGGCACCCCTGACTAAGAGAAGTTTGATATCATCAAACGTAGGTCTCAGTTTGAGGAAGAAATTTCTGAGTAACTTCGTTTAGAGCACAGCATTGTACGGTAGGAAATCGTGGACTAGTGAAAACTGGAAGATAAGAGGATCAAGTATTTGAGATGTAAGTTCTACGGAAGAAAATCGCAAATTATTGTATTGTAAGGTAAGGTATGAGAAAGTTCTTCGCAGAATCGGAGAAGAAATGAAATATGATAATACTGACAAGAAGAAGCGACAGATCGCAGGGCACTTTTTATGACATTAGACATTAACTGCAATGGTATTGCAGGGATCTGTGGAGGGAGAAACTCTATCAGAAAACAGAATTCGGAATTGATCCAATAAATAATTGAGGACGTAGGGCTGAAAGTTCTGTTGTGAGATGAGGATCCATATGCAGGAGTGGAAGTCATCTCCCCCCCGCCACCCTCTCCCAAAAATAGAGATGAATAGATGGTGCCGTAGATGACAAAAATTATAGCGGAAGCTTGGTACACGTGGGTAAATGTTGGCGAGCTGCGTAAACCACTTAGAAGAATGTCTAAACAAATTATTGGTTTGCAGCCCGTCGTCGCTTAAATTATTGCACGATAGTTTGACTTGGCTCACCAGAAGGTGACTGGCATGTGCCCAGTCTAAATATTGTGTCACGAATTAAACGACGACAGGCCGCAAGCACGAAATTTGTTTGAACATTCGATTGCCGGAAAAAATTTAATTTCACACTTAGAACAATGGTGATCCAAATGAGAACACAACAAAAAATACCGAAAGCGCAGCAGCTTACGTCACTGTATGACAGACTTGAAAGCACAGTCACGGACGAAAGTGCGTGCCTGGGATTCGGGAGAGCCTACTGCACTCAGATTAACGTCCGCGATCTCACGAATCTCCGGGATAACGCGAGCGGCACGTCGCCGCGAAGGCAGCGTAATCCCGCCGTTAAGTTCCGCAGCTAAAGCCACGCTAGCCGCTCCATCCACGTCTCAGCTCCCGAACCGCTTCATCCGCTGAGATCAAGGGCGGCCCATTTGTAACGGTGGCAATGAAAGACCCTAGCAAGAGAGAATGTCGGCTAAGGATTTAAAGTATATATCAACATATACATCGACATTTACAGCTACATCGATAGGTATAGAGGACAGCTTTTTAGCTCAATACACAGCGTTGCCCGGTACGTATTCATTCCAATTTTCTGTTAGCCCATCTCTTCCTACACCGCCGGCCGCTGTGGCGGAGCGGTTATAGTCGATTCAGTCCGGAACCGCGCTGCTGCTACAGTCGCAGGTTCGAATCCTGCCTCGGGCATGGGTGTGTGTGATGTCCTTAGGTTTGTTAGATTTAAGTAGTTCTAAGCTCTATGGGACTGATGACCCCACATGTTACGTCCCATAGTGCTTAGAGCTATTTGAACCATTTTCCTACACCCTCTCCTTGTCCTCGCAGTTCATCCCCTCATCTCCCTGTCGATCTCATCCTTTCTGTTCTGTCTCCTCTCCCCTCTCTCTATCTCCCTCTCTTCTCTTTCTCTCTCCATTTCGTCCTCCTCCTCTCTGCCGATCTCCTCCACCCCCTATCTGCCTCCATCCTCTCATTTCCCTCGCCGTTTGTCCATCTCCTTCATACCCTGTCTGTCTGTCCATCTCATGCTCCCCCTTTTCACATTGTCACCCGCACTCCAGGCTGTTGCTGGTCGTTCTTACACCACAGTATTTCGTTACAGGTTGTAACTAATATCTCTACCAAACCTGATCGAAATTTACGATGAGCTTATTAACGTGGGTTTGCGAGGGTGCGCAGGTGTCAAATATATTTCACATATATTGAACGTATTTCACACGTATTTGTACACATGTTTCACCTGTATCTCTAGCGAATTTCACTCTGAAATTTCATTTTTACGAAGCTCCATGTTTTTAACACCATATCTCCTGAAAAATGAGTCTTATAAAGATTGGATGGACCTCCATTGGTATATGTGGCTACTGTCCGCCAAAAGTGTTGTGAAAAGAGTCAGCAGCGAAGAAGTAATAAATTGAAAGGTCATGTATGATGTGGCAGTTTTCATGCAGCTCAGTAATTTGATGTCACATATCCTCAACTATGTGTCGTGTAGTGATATAATTATTCCGGTACATTCTGTGGTGCATCTGAATACAGTCTGTAAAATTTACTGCGAACACATTTTGTAGTAAAGAGTAATAAATTAAAATATCATGTTTCACGCAGCAGTTTTCCTGCAGGAATTGAAAAAAAAAAGTAGCAAGTCACAAACTTTTGACGGGTGTTACCAAGAAAAGGTTTCATGAAGACTTGAAATTATGTGTGAGGTTTTGTTACAAGTCACAAAACAGTCTCATTCTCATATACTGGATGAGAAAAACTAAGGGTACTAACACATCGTGGCCTACGCACCTTTTTAAATGCTCTGTCTGTCTCTCTCTCTCTCTCTCTCTCTCTCTCTCTCTCTCTGATAGGTAGGTGATTCTTTTCATATGTTAAGTGACTTTTGTACCAAGTTTAGTTGAAATTGGTCCAGTGGTTTAGGAGTAGATGTGGAACGTACATATATACATAATTATATATGCACATACATATTTTTAAAATACATACTCATACACAGGTACAACTAATGGAGTGAGATATAGGGATGACAATCAATATTACTAAGCAGATTAAGCAGTGATCCTGTTGCCTGCTACCTCCAGTGGAAATAAAAGTTTGATTTTCAGTTAGATAATTATTGGCCGAAGTTAAAAATATTAAATAATGTCATAATCTACACATTAAGAGGTATAATCTTAATGATTTAGGTATTGAAGTTAAAATGTATATGTCTTTAGGTAGCGTTACTCAACAGCACACAAATTTTACATATTATATTCATCTAGAACTTGCAAAAAATATTACACACATTTTCGAATGCTTCCGAAATGTTCTTTCGCTAACACACTCCAAATTATAATGAATGTAAAAAGTTTATTTCTTGCTACACATTCGCTCTCCATGCATGTTTCATGTTTCATAGTATTAAATGTATATCGAGTACTGGCAAGTAACTTTAAAATTTTCATAAATCACCTTGAAGCTCTACTGGCCTATTTAACATTAAAAAAACATGAAATAGTGGTTGCTGGGGACTTTAACGTAGACTGTCTTATAAACTCTTCCAGCAAGAATCAACTAGAGCAAGTAGCACCACCATTCGGCTTAATTCCAGCCATGAAGTGCCTCAGACCAGATAGTACACCTAACATCACAAAAATTTACATGACCCTTGCTGTCCAAACAGAAGTAATGTTCATCGTAAAATCTTTAAAATCAAAACACTCTAATGGTTATGTTGAAGCATCAACAAAGTTAATTAAAGAGCGTGCTTCGGAGTTCACGGACATATTTAACAGGCTGTGTCACTAGCTGTTAGTCAGCGAAACCTCTCCTGATGGTTGAAATATGCTGAAGTTAAGCCTATGTTTGAGAAATGAAATAAAGAAATACTCTCAAATTTTCCCCCAATTTCCCTTTTGCCAGCATTATCAAAAAATTTAGAAAAAGTAATATAAGATCAAGAAATGGTATATGGTCCAAGTCTTAGTTTGGTTTTCTAAAGGATTCTAGCATTGAGGCGGCTATCTACACGTACAGTGATATTACATTTAATTTCTCAGACAAAAAAAAAAAAAAAAAAAAAAATAATACAGGCGACTGGCATATTTTATGATGTGTCAAACGCATCTGAATATGTAAATCACAGTATCCTTTTAAGTAAATCAGCATATTACGTAGTCGAGGAAATGCTGCAGAATGGTTCAATTCCTATATCTGTCACAGGAAAAAATTATGTCAATAGGAAAGACATGCGAATTAAGCTATCAGGTATTATCCAACTGGGACCATCTTAGGGCCATTGCTTTTTCATGTGTGTGTCAATAAACTTTCATCAGTAACATTACCAGATGCCAAGTTTGTTTTGTTTCCAAATGACACAAACCTGGAATAAATAGCAAATAAAGTGAATTCTTAGAAATATCAGTTAATCAATTTTATGAACGTTAATAAATGGTTCCTAGCCAATATTTCCTCACTAAATTTTGAAAAAAAAAAAAAACAGATTACGTGCAATTTAGAACTTGTAAGTGGTTTCCCACCAGTATCTGCCTTAAATATGATGAGAAACAGGTACACAAAGTGCACAATGTTATATTATTGCGGTTACAGACGATAATACATTCAACTGGGAAGAGCACGCAGTAGAACTTCTAAAGCGCCTAACAAAATGTCTATTTGCAGTACAAATTCTATGAAATAGGAAAATGAAAAACTGAGATACTACGCTCACTTTCATTCTATAGCCGGCCGAAGTGACCGTGCGGTTCTAGGCGCTGCAGTCTGGAACCGCGAGACCGCTATGGTCGCAGGTTCGAATCCTGCCTCGGGCATGGATGTGTCTGATGTCCTTAGGTTAGTTAGGTTTAAGTAGTTCTAATTTCTAGGGGACTGATGACCTCAGATATTAAGTCCCATAGTGCTCAGAACCACTTGAACCATTTTTTCATTCTATAGTGTCATATGAGATGCTTTTTCTGGTGGGGGTGGGACAAACTCATCGAGCCAAGCTAAAGTTTTCCCAGTGCAAAAACGTGTATTAATAAGTAATTGTGGTATGAACTCAAGAACATCCTGCAGAGGCCTCTTTATGGAACTGGGTATATTAACTGCTGCTTCCCAATATATTCGTATAATAACCTAAAAAAAATCGCATCGTCATGAGGGAGTTGTGTAACACAAACGAAAGTTGGTAGGCGTGTTTCTACATGTGAAAGATGACGCTAGTGAGATTTCCCGTCAGTCGCGTAAGAGTGGCGTTTGTAGCACCGCTATGAGGTTGCAAATCACAATTGCTTTAATCACACCTTGTAACCGTCGTGGGCGTTAGCTACCTTCGAGATTGGACGTGGTGAGTTTATGTTGGTCAAGAACGCCTTTAACTCAACAACGACGCCATATCAGCACCTCACTGAGTTTGAACCAGGTCGAGTAACAAGGCGACGAGAAACTGGGTGTTCCTTCCGCGATATAGCAGAGAGACTTGGTAGGAATGTAGCCACTGAACATGGTCGTCAGCAGCGGTGATCACGAGAATGTCCGGGCGTACGAAGACAGAGCTGCCGCGTCACACTAATAAGACGAGAGACCACCGTGTTCGCCATATGGCTCTGGCGCATCGTACTGCATCTCCAACAGCAATCTGAGCAGCTGTTGGCGCCACAGTGACACAACGAACTGTTAAAAGTCGGATACTTGAAGGAGAGCTCCGAGCCAGACGACCTATAGCGTGCATTGCACTGACCCCAGACCACAGCCATTTGTGACATCAGTGGTGTCCAGCGAGAGCTCAGTGGAGGGAAGGCAGAAGTCTGCTGTCTTTTCTGATGAAAGCTGTTTGTGCTTCTCTGCCAGAGATTGGCGTGTGTGGGTTATAAGGAGGCCAGCTAGGTGTCTGTAACAGACCTGTCTGCGTGTTGTAGACTCTGGACCTACATCTCGGATTTAGTTTGGTGTACGATTCCGTATGACAACAAGAGCAGTCTCGTGATTGCCCCATGCACCCTGACTGCAAATTTCTACGTCAGTCAGATGATCCCACTTGTCGTGCTGCCATTCATGAACAGATTTCCAGTGTATGTTTTCTAACACGATAGCGCTAGCCCACAAGCCGCTGCTTCAAATCGACTTGGACTACAGGAGTGGTGATACGTTGCGATCAACAGATATGTCTGCAGCCGAGCACATAGGGGACTTCATCGGACAACAACTCCACCGCCACCCACAAACAACATTAACCGTCCTTGTATTGACCGAACAAGTGCTACAGGCAAGGAATTCCATCCCACAAACTGACATCCGGTACCTGAACAACGCATGCTTGTTTGCATGCTCGGTTTCAAAGTTCTGGTAGTCAAACCGGTTCCAAATGTACCGTAATTTCACATTTGGAATGCTTGCCTCATGCTTCGTTATCCTGCGACCCTGCAATGTTAATCACTTTATATATTATCTACAGAAATGTATTCCTGAAATGTCATTATTTTACATTATTTATTTTTTTGGTGTTGCTACTTTTTCCGTCAGTGTATGTACTCCTTAATGAAATGTTTCATGAAATACATATCTGTTCTTGAAACCAACGGCTCAGTTAATAAAATCTATTATAAAAATAAGAATAATCTTCACAAAGATTTACATCCACTTACTTTAGTCCAAAAAGTATCCATTATTCATAAACGCACGTTTTCAATAACTTGCTAGCAGCCATAAAAAGTTGAACTACCATTAAAGCTCAGGTTGAACGGAGCCTCCAGCATTTACTGGTGCCCATCTCCTTCTATTGTATTAACGAGTTTCTTACAATGGGAGGCAACGACGTTGGGATCAGGGATTTACCACAAACGTTGTACATCTTTAGTACGCCATAAAAATATATAAAATAAACGTAATGTGCAAGTAGTAAGGTGCAGTACTCTGGAAATTCCGAAAAATCGCAGAAGTTCTACGCTCCTATTCTGTAACTGATGTATCTCTGCGTAGGTGCCGTACGTTAGAGTCCATGGTGTTGTAGGCGTTAGCCTTATACGTAAGTAAGGCGAGGCGAAGGTGTATGAGTGCGACAGTTCGTCTCCCTCTTATAGCTTCATTTTTTTAGTGCAAGTGTAAATTCTATGATATTAAAAAAATTTGCACCTACACTATTCATTCTTGCTACATTAGCAAAGTCTCACTGCTACTCAGTTTTACTGCCATATGCAGCCTGCTTCTGAGTCTGTAGCTCGAAGCATTGTGGTGAAAATTAGATCCAGATACCTTACCAGATCCCATACATGAGGGATTTCGCAAATCACGACAGGGATACATTTTCAGGAGAACTCTATGCTTTTATTCGTTTATTTGTCGATAGCTATAAATATTTTGTTTCTAATAATTAAATTTAATTAAAAATATTAAGAAATCAAATAACATGAAGTTCACTAAAACAACGTGCAAATAAACGCCGATTTTTAATTATATTACCTCTCAGATGTCATAGAAATTAAATACACTACTGGCCATTAAAATTGCTACACCAAGAAGAAATGGAGATGATAAATGGGTATTTGAAACTTCCTGGCAGATTAAAACTGTGTGCCCGACCGAGACTCGAACTCGAGTTCGAGTCTCGGTCGGGCACACAGTTTTAATCTGCCAGGAAGTTTCATATCAGCGCACACTCCGCTGCAGAGTGAAAATCTCATTCTGGAAACATCTCCCAGGCTGTGGCTAAGCCATGTCTCCGCAATATCCTTTCTTTCAGGAGTGCTACTTCTGCATGTTTCGCAGGAGAACTTCTGTGAAGTTTGGAAGGTAGGAGACGAGGTACTGGCAGAAGTAAAGCTGTGAGTACCGGGCGTGAGTCGTGCTTCGGTAGCTCAGTTGGTAGAGCACTTGCCCGCGAAAGGCAAAGGTCCCGAGTTCGAGTCTCGGTCGGGCACACAGTTTTAATCTGCCAGGAAGTTTCATATCAGCGCACACTCCGCTGCAGAGTGAAAATCACATTCTGGAAATGGGTATTTGTTGGACAAATATATTATACTAGAACTGACATGTGATTACATTTTCACGCAGTTTTGGTGCATAGATCCTGAGAAATCAGTACCCAAAAAACCACCTCTGGCCGTAATAACGGCCTTGATACGTCTGGGCATTGAGTCAAACAGAGCTTCGATGGCGTTTACAGGTACAGGTACCCATGCAGCTTCAACACGATACCACAGTTCATCAAGAGTAGTGACTGGTGTATTGTGACGAGCCAGTTGCTCGGCCACCATTGACCAGACGTTTTCAATTGGTGAGAGATCTGTAGAATGTGCTGGCCAGGGCAGTAGTCAAACATTCCAGAAAGGCCTCAACAGGACCTGCAACATGCGGTCGTGCATTATCCTGCTAAAATGTAGGGTTTCGCAGGGATCGAATGAAGGGTAGAGCTACGAGTCATAACACATCTGAAATGTAACGTACACTGTTCAAAGTGCCGTCAATGCGAATAAGAGGTGTCCGAGACGTGTAACCAATGGCACCCCATACCATCACGCCGGGTGATACGCCAGTATGGCGATGACGAATACACGCTTCCAATGTGCGTTCACCGCGATGTCGCCAAACACGGACGCGACCATCATGATGCTGTAAACAGAACCTGTATTCATCAAAAACAATGACGTTTTGCCATTCGTGCACCCAGGTTCGTCGTTGAGTACACCTTCGCAGGAGCTCCTGTCTGTGATGCAGCGTCAAGGGTAACCGCAGCCATGGTCTCCGAACTGGTAGTCCATGCTGCGTCGTCGAACTGTTCTTGCAGATGGTTGTTGTCTTGCAAACGTTCCCATCTGTTGACTCAGGGATCGAGACGTGACTGCACGATCCATTACAGCCATGCGGATAAGATGCCTGTCATCTCGACTGCTAGTGATACGAAGTCGTTGGGATCAAGCACGGCGTTCCGTATTACCCTCCTGAACCCACCGTTTCCATATTCTGCTAATAGTCATTGGATCTCGATCAACGCGAGCAGCCATGTCGCGATACGATGAACCGCAATCGTGATAGGCTGCAATCCGACCTTTATGAAAGTCGGAAACGCATTTCTCCTCCTTACACGAGGCTTCACAACAACGTTTCACCAGGCAATGCCGGTCAACTGCTGTTTGTGTATGAGAAATCGGTTAGACACTTTCCTCATGACAGCACGTTGTAGGTGTTGCCACCGGCGCCGACCTTGTGTCAATGCTCTGAGAAGCTAATCATTTGCATATCACAGCATCTTCTTCCTGCCGGTTACATTTCGCGTCTGTAGCACGTCATCTTCGTGGTGCAGCAATTTTAGTGGCCAGTAGTGTAATATTGCCAACGATGGAAAAGAACATACATTAAAAACAGAGCGGGAGTCTAAACGTCGCCTCATACACGTTCATCATACATAGCCCAACACTAACCATATTCTTTATTTAATTTTGTTCGTTATCGTTCGCTGCATTTGTTCGGTATGGACGTCCCCTGAGACCCGTTTAACTTCATCATTCATTCATTCACTCACTTCTTTAATAACAGATGGCAGTGGACCCTCTGATCGAACACGCTGAAGTAACGTGCTGGATAACAACTTGACCACCATTAATTGTAACGTGCCGCCCCCACGCTCAGTTACATAACAGACGTGTAACATTTCCCTTGTGATTTTCTCGGAATTTCCAGAGTAATGCACTTTACTACTTCCACATTATGTTGTTTTAATGGCCTACTGAAGTTGTACGAAGTTTGAATAAAATCTGTGAGTCCAATGTCGTGGCCATCCCTTGTTGGTAGGAACAACTGTTTGTGTGTGTGTGTGTGTGTGTGTGTGTGCATCACACTATGCGTGTGTGTATCACACTATACGTTTCAATTTGTTACTTATTCATTACTAACTCAATTCGCATCACATTTTACAGACAGTATCCAGTTTGCCACTGACTATACGTGCAAAATTATACCGTTGGACGATACGTGATTGATGAGATGCGACGTCGTAAGCGGTGGGATGCGTAACAATTAATTTTCAAATCGGAGCTATTAAGTTGTTTCATGCATGGGATTTCGGTTCTTTAAGGAACCGAGAGGGGTGTTAGTGGTTACAGGGAAATTAACAGGAAGTTCAGTATTCCGTAAATTGTGCAAGCGCAGTGAACCGAATCCGGTGAGATGCCGACTATTGCGTATCGGACTGAGAAAACACCCCGTGTCAGTGACGAAGTGATTTTTGAGTTGTTTACGTTACTTGAACTGACAATATACAGTCTTCTATTGCCAAGGTGTCCGCCAAGCGATCAGTTGTCTAGAAAAGTGAGTCGTATTGAAGAGCGATTATCTATAGAAGGGATAACATTTTGCCAAGTTTCACTATCGCAGTTTGATTTTTCCACACGATGTCACCGGGACGTTAAACCCAATTGTGCTTCCTTCCTATGAGTTTTCGAGGTGTTGTTTAAAACTTATTACCATCCCTTCTAAATTCGTCTGTCATCACTCCAAGTTTCCAAATGTAGTCTTTGCACATCTGGAATTTTCTATGTAGTAATTATTTGAAGTAGTAGGAACTTTTGAAGCAAACACAAGTATTCAGTGCTAAAATATAAGACGTTCCCTTTACTTTTATTTCTCTGCAATAGCAGTAAAATATTCTTATTTGTAGTACGGGCACATGCTGTACAGTACTATAATACTTATATTCTCCATGGATGAGAAAATTTCTGCCTTTTCTTCGTTATTGTACATTCTTATCACACGAAACATTCAACCGAAGCCTTTTAAGTAAATGTTGTGCATCGTCCTCGCTTTTGATTTGTTTATTGTGAAGTCCAACAAGTGAACGACTTACGTTACACTGGTACCTGTACTGTGTGATAGTACGTAAGAGGCAGTTCAGTTATGTGTTACGATTTTATAACATACTTACAAGAATGGAACTATGTGATACGATTCTGAACAATTCTTGAGCAGAGGAAGCGAATTACCGAATAAAAGAATTTAGGGTGCTGCTTAGAAAAGACTTACTGATGTCCATATCTTCGTCGGTCTCTTGCAGAACTACTGTCGCATATTACGTCACCTTGCGGTGTGTGGCAGAGGGTACTTTGTGTTCCATTCCCCCCCCCCCCCCCCTCCCCCAACCCTTTCCTGTCCCAGTAGCAAATGAAGCGCCGTACGCGGGAAAAACCATTGCCCATAATCCTTCGTGTGGACTCGAATTCCTTTAATTTTACCTTCACTACCTTTTCGCGAGGTAGGTAGGTAGCAATTTATAGGTTGACTCCCCTAGGATCCATTAACCCGCATTGATTCCACCTACGCACATTTTGCAAAAGATCACGAATTTAAATTTTGAAAAACTCGCGTTCACATGGAGGTTTACCATCAGTCGCTCTTCCCGCGAACCATTCGCGACAGGATAGGAAAATGAGGTGGGGCTTGCAGAGTATAGATTTACGCGGTGTGATGAAAAAATTAGATGAATGAATTTTTTTAATAGCAACTGCTGATGCTATAACTATTAGATGTCATTTTTCAGATATCCTGACTCGTTGAGACAGGTAGCATCAAGTTCCAAGACGTTCCGACTTGGCAATCAACGTCCAGTGACGCTAGATTGCCGTTTTGTTTAGCGTGTCGGTCGCGCATCATGCCTTTCGAACAACGTGTAAATATTTCCTGTTTCATGTTGCGAAAAGGTGTCAAAGAAACACATGAAATGTTGAAACGGGTGTGTGGCGACAATACTGTAACTCTTAAGACTGTTTACAAGTGGTATGTGACATGGACTGTTCAAAAAATGGTTCAAATGGCTCTGAGCACTATGGGACTTAACATCTATGGTCATCAGTCCCCTAGAACTTAGAACTACTTAAACCTAACTAACCTAAGGATTTCACAACACCCAGTCATCACGAGGCAGAGAAAATCCATGACTCCGCCTGGAATCGAAGCCGGAACCCGGACATGAACGGTGTTTGGCCGGAAATGAGTCGATAGAATACGAACTATATTCGTCGTTCATTAACCACAAAGCTAGAAAAAAACGTGCAAAAAGTGATGAAAATCATTCGTTCAAACAAGAGAATAGCTATTTGAGAGCTTACCGGAGAAATTAGGACGGCGCACGAATCCTTGCGAATGATTTTAATCAATAACTTGCAAATGAGACGAATGAGTACTAAATTTGTTCCCAGAGGTCTGAGTGATGAATGGAAGGAAAATGGTGTGTCAGTCTGCACAGAGTTGAAGGATCGTCTTCATGAGATGGAACTATAGCCTATGGGTATGGCCCTGAGACGAAAATTCGGAGGTACCCGTGAGAAACCAATGAAGCTCCTCTCCCTAAAAATGCACATCAGTTAGAATATCAAAGATATACTGTTTTTTTTCGATGTTGAGGGCCTAGAGCGATAAGAGCACGTTCCAAGGGGAACAACTGTTAAGGTAGAACTTTGTAAGAGATACTGCAACCTTATCGAAACGATGTGCAACGAAAGAGACCATAAAAATTGGCTAATGGCTTTCTTCATCATGCTCCCGATCTGATTCGCGAGTTTTTGGCAGGAGAAAGTGTTCTTATCTGTCAACATCCGCCTTATTCATCGATTTAGTACCATGCAACTACTGGCTCTTCACAAAAATTAAAAGCGCGTTGAGGGCAAACGTTTTTACATCATTCCTGCACTGAGACGACCATGACAGTTAGACCGAACGCCCTTCCAAAATAGGACTTATAAACCGTTCCAGTCATGAATTTTAAGTAGGGATGAGTGCAGTGCCTTACCAACAGCCTTGCTGCGGTGGTAACACCGGTTCCCGTGAGATGAGTGATGTCAAGCGCTATCTGGCTTGGATATCACTTGGATGGGTTTGCCGAGCTGTCTAAGGAGCGGGGTGCACTCAGCCCTTGTGAGGCAAACTAAGGAGCTACTTGACTGAGAAGTACTGACTTTAGTCTCGTTAACTGACAACGATCGGGGAACGGTATCCTGACTATAAGCCCATCATCCAGTGATGCCTATAATCTGAGGATGACACGGCGATAGATCGGACCCACTGGTTCTTCCGAAGCCTGTTCCGGCGTAGTTTTATAATTGAAGTGCTAGTAAAGGACAGTAGGTTGAAGTAGCTTAAATCAAATTTTATGTAAGCTTATTATTTTCTTTCTAATAAAGTTGTTCATCGTATTTTTTTGGTTCGTAGACATGTATCTAGTGAGCGAAGTCAGTAGAAAGGCAGTCACATTGCTTACTGTCCCCTGGTAGCTAACCATGTTTTCTATTTTTCTTCTTGACAAAAAGTTATCTGAGGTAGCCAAGAAACGCTGTACAACAAGTCCTGCATGATATTTGTAGTTCACTTAGCGACAAAGCGAACGTTACGTTGCATTGCCAGAACTGCAGATCAAGGATCTGTTCAGTTGGTGAAGGGACGCCGAGGTGGAAGGGAGCGTAAGCTGTGGAGCTGGAAAGGCGACAACACGTCGGACGTGTCCGGTATTGACTCTAGCGCGGCGACAAGGGTGGTTGTAGGCGGTCGTGGTGGGGGCGGGGGGTGGTCGGTAATTACAGAGCGCTGCCTCGGGCAGACTGGCGGAACGGATTCCCAGCCACGGCTGCGGGGTGGCGGGGCGGCGGTCTGGTCTCGCGGGCGGCGCCGCCGTTGTTGTGGAGGACGCGGTGCACTTTTCGTGGGCCAGCGCTAATGAGGTCCGCCCCCTCCACGCACCCCCGCAGCGGCGACAATTAGCGGCTGTCCGCGACGTCGCCGCCCGCCGGTTTTTAATGCCCCCGCAATGTAGGTTAGGCGCCACGGTTGCCATTCATTGCTGCGGCACCGAGCGCTGGGAACGAGCGACTGGACCTATCTGGGTGGGAAATGCAAGCAACGGTACGTCTGTTGTTAGCGCCTCTCTCGCTCAGCTCCCTTTTTACCTACATTTTACTATCTGATTATCCGGCTGTACTCGATTATAAACACACTGGGAAAAACATTGATCACCTCTGGGAGACATCACGCTATTAAAGTGTAACTCTACCTTTAGTCTTTATATTGGATCCAGTCCGTGAGCAGGGCAATTCAAAAGTGCCTTCAGGCATCCCACTCAACCGTGATTAGAGTCCGTCTTTTTCTTTTGCAGACATCTGTTTTCTGACAGGTTTGATGCTGTGTCCTAGGAATACCTCTCCTGCTCTAAACTCTTCATCTCAGAGTACAACTTGCACCCAACGTCCTCAGTTATATGTTCGATGAAAAGCATTCAAATCTCTGTGTTCCCCTACGGTTGTTACCATCTACTGCAGGGCCGGACAAACGCTGCACAGTGTGCAGACGTGAGGAAGTGCTGCACATGTGCGCACGTGTGCGACAGCGAGCGACAGCGACATCTGTTATTAGACATGTGTCCTAAATGAACGGCGGCGGCTCCACTTCCATGTTTATGTGGTACAAGCAAGAGCGCAACTTAACCAGTCTCGTTTACCCCTGGTAACTGTAACCTTAACAGAGAAGTACTGAGAAAAGGCAGGTACTGTGGAAAAGCAAAGGACGGGAGATCTATGTTCTCAGTCGTTTAAAAATTACTGGGAACTGCAATTCTTTTTTGTAGCCGTTGGTGAAAACTCACAGTGTTTGCTATGCCGCCGAATAATAGGCGGCCAGCGTAAGTTTTCAATTGAAAGACACTGCAATACATATCACAAAGACGAGTGTAGTGTACTCAACAGTGAAGAACGGCAAGCAAAATTAAATGTCCTTAAGAAAATGGCTGAGACACATCAACTCGATTATGATTTCTCATGACCAGGGATAAACGTGTTTGGATCTATTCCTTTCATAATTAAAAATTACTAACTGTGCATTATTGCCTCATTCTGCTCCATGTTACATTATTATCAGGAAAGTTGGTCATTAAACCGATTGTTCCAATGTATACTTACATTTAGGGTTTTTTTATGTGTGAAGGGGTACGCTCAGCTGCAGTCGATAAAACGTAACATTCATCTAATTGTCGGTTATTATGCAGATTTCAGACGGAACTGATGAAAGATTTAGCAATAATGGTATTGAAATAGCGGGTGATCATCGAGAGGTCTGCGGTTATCATTCTGTTCAGAGGTCAGTGAGACAGAAATTATGTGGGAGGAGCGGAGGGCACCGAGAATTAGTTATAGGAAACCTTGCATTAATTTAATGTTATTTGAAATCATGAATAAGGTTCGTTGGAAGTCGCAAAGTGCTCTCTTTCTTAAATACTAGATCAAAAACATTACGCATATTTTCGTGCCGTCAGTCAAGCTGCCTTAATAAAAGCCCACGGTTGTTAACTATACTACTTGTCTTACTGGGTTAAACTGTTAACATAAAAGTAGACTTCTCAATGAGTAGTATTTTAAATGTTTAATACGCGAAATACCTTCCCATGGTTGGCTTGCAAGCTGTGGAAAGAGCACTAGAATGCGCCGGTACATAGTATCCCAGAAAGTGGATAAAGCGACATCTGTGCGTAGAAACATGCACTACATGAACGCTGACGGCTGAGGCGTGCACGCAATGGCCCGGAAGTTGCACATGTGCAGGAGCACAGCACGCGTGCAGAATTTCTGGCCGGCCCTGATCTACTGATTCCACTGATACCATAGGATTTATTCCCTGACGTCTTACACACGTCCTGTCATACTGCCCCTGCTTCTTGTCAGTGTTCCCCATATGTCACTGTCTTCGTGGATTCTGTGGGAAACCTCGTAATTCTTTATTCTGCAAGTCTGGCAACGGCTTTGCCGCAGTGGATGCAACGGTTTCCGTGAGATAACCGAAGTTAAACGCTGTCGGGCGTGGCCGGCACTTGGATGGGTTACCACCCAGGCCGCCATGCGCTGTTGCCGTTTTTCGGCGCGCTATCAGCCTCGTGATGCCAATTGAGGAGCTACTCGTCCGAATAGTAGCGGCTCCGGTCAAAGAAAACCATCATATCGACTGGGAGAGCGGTGTGCTGACCACACGCCCCTCCTATCTGCATCCTCAACTGAGGATGACGCGGCGGTCGCATGGTCCCGATGGACCACTGTTGGCCTGAAGACGGAGTGCTATTCTACAAGTCTGCCTGATTTTCAACATTCTTACGTAGCATCATCACTACCATACAACGCTGTGCTCCAGACGTACAATCTCAGAAGTTCCTGCATCAAATTAAGGCTATTGTTTGATAGCGGTGGACTTCTCTTCGCCAGGAATGCCTTCTTTTCCTGTGCTATTCTGCTTTATGCGTCGTCCTGATTACGTCCGTCATGCGTAATTTTGTTTTCAAGGTACGAGAATTCCTTAAGTTCGTATAATTCGTGGTCCCCAATTTTAACATTAAGTTTCGCGCTGTTTTCATTCCTGCTACACCTCATTACCTATAGCCGTTTTCCGGTTACCTCCCAATCTGTATTCTGTTCTCGTTAGATCCATCCAACAGATCTGTAATTCATATTCAAGTTCACTGAGAGTAGCAATGTTATCAGCGAATATTATCATTGATATCCTTTCTTCCTAAATTTTAATCCCACTGTTGTACATTTAGTGCATTATACGCCTTTCCCTATAGTTCACTCCTACATTTCTCTCAGAATTTCGAACATTTTGCACATTCTCGAACGAATTTTCTGTGTCTACGAATGCTATGACACGCTTAGCGTTTTCTTCCACCTCGCCTTCATTCTTAGGCGCAACGCGAGAACTGCCTCTTCGGGGGAGTTACCTTTCATGAAGCCAAATTGATGGTCATCTAACTGATCCTTAGGTTCCTTTTTCATTCTTCTGTATATCATTCTTGTCAGCACCTTGGATCTATGAACTGTTAAATTTACTGTGCGATAGTTTTCGCACTTCCCTACCCCTGTTATGTTCGGAATTATGTGGATGATATTTTCCTTAAGTGTGATGGTACTCCACCAGTCTCATCCCTTCTTCCTTATTTCATCCTGTAGAGCTAAAATAGTACCAAGCTGTCGATTGCTCTGTTTGATTCACTGTTCCAAACATTCCCAACTTCTTTCGATAGAATTAAGATCGAGTCATTTAGCGGTTCAGTCGAGATTCGGTAGTCTGCTTTAGTGTTCGTCAAACCACGAACGTGTGCGTCCACCCTGCGAACACGTCTGTTGTTATCTTGGAAGAAGGTGCCCACAGCATATTACTGTATCCATGAAGATATGGAAGAAAGGCCAAGAGCACAGTTCTGTTTGGTGCGTTTGCTATTATGAGCGTCGTTTGACGTATCAACACATGTGTGATGTTACTCTTTGGTTGCCAGAGGTAGTATTAGCAGTAGAGGAAGACATAGAGAGAGAGAAAGAGTGAGAGTGGGTATGGGTGTGGGGGGAGATCGAGTGTGCTGCGAGAGAGGTTGTTGTGCGGTCGATGAGTGAGCAACTTTCATGGGGAAGGGAAGGGGCGTGCTGAAAAGAGGATGAATCTTACTTGAGATGCTCACTGACATTCGTGAGGACAGTGGATGATGTTGAGACAGAAAGAGCACATTTGGAAAAAGGAGAAATAATACAGTTTTTATTTGTTGTAAGTATTGTAGAGTAAATATTGCAGCTCCTACATTTCTAATTCTGGACGAATTATCGGTCATGTCTTCAGAATTCTTATTATTCTTTACTTTCTCCACTTTCATTTAAAAGTAATTTATAAAGAAAGCAAAGAGTAAATTTTGTAACCTCAGCAGTGTTTGTTTGAATGAGTTTTCATTGCTCTTAGTAATACTAAAGGAAGAATCTAGTATGCAAGTTTATGCGGCTCATTTCTGTGGTATTAAAGAATCGTAATAAAACCACTCCGTCTACAGGCCACAAGTGGCCGATCGGGATCACCCGACCGCCGTGTCATCCTCAGAGGAGGATGCGGATAGGAGGGGCGTGGGGTCAGCACACCGCTCTCCCGGTCGTAATGATGGTATTCTTGACTGAAGCCGCTACTATTCGCTCGAGTAGCTCCTCAATTGGCATCACGAGGCGGAGTGCACCCCGAAGAATGGCAACAGCGCATGGCGGCCTGGATGGTCACCCATCCAAGTGCCGACCACGGCCGACAGCGCTTAACTTCGGTGATCTCAAGGGAACCGGTGTATCCACTGCGGCAAGACCGTTGCCCAAAGAATCGTAATACCATTTCAGTTTAAAGCAATCCATTTATTTGTTGAGAAACACTTTACTAAGTACATCCTTAAAGTTTGAATGCAAATCCCAACATTACTGCACTGTCACGCCTTAAACAATTGCGTGGAGAGTTACCTGAATTTTTGGAAAGATAGCAAATTTCTCATCTGGAAAAACAGCTTAATGTAAACGATAAGGCAGTTAGGTGCACAGTCATTATTTCAGGTAAATGCAGCTCAAAATTTTATGTGACGCAGTTAAGGAGACAGAGCAGAGGTAAGTCAACCTTTGCAGGTAAGAATCACTCGTAGGGGTCTAAATTAGTGGCTGTGAAACTGCGGCCCGCAAGCTACTACATACGACACTAAACAAGTATTTGTCAGGCCCGTTGTTCTCTGCCGTATTTTACAATAATATGCATCTAACAACTAACAGCCGGTTCCAAAAACGACCCAGCGATGTGGCGCAGTGGTTAGCACGCTGGACTCGCATTCGGGAGGACGACGGTTCAAACACGCGTCCAGCCATCGTGATTTGGGTTTCCTCTAAATTGCTTCAGGCAAATGTCGGGATGGTTCCTTTGAAAGGGCACGGCCGACTTCCTTCCACATCCTTCCCCAATCCGAGCTTGTGTTCCGTCTCTAATGACTTCGTTGTCGACGGAAAATGTAAATGTACATCTACATGGATACATTGCAAATCACATTTAAGTGCCTGGCGGGAGGATTCATCAAACCACATTCATAATTATCTATTATTAAAATCTCGTATAGCGCGAGGAAAGAACGAACATCTATATCTTTCCGTACGGGCTCTGATTTCTCTTGTTTTATCATGGTGATCGTTTCTCGCTATATAGGTCGGCGTCAACAAAATATTTTCGCATTCAGAGGTGATTGGGATTTCGTGAGAAGTTTCCTTCGCAACGAAAATCGCCTTTGTTTTGATGATGCCCATCGCAAACGCTGTCTCATTTCATTGACACTCTCTCCCTTGTTTCGTGATAATACAAAACGTGTTGCCCTTCCTTGAACTTTTTCAATATACTGCGTTAATCCTATCTGGTAAGTATCCCACGCCGCACACCAGTATTCTGAAAGAGTGTAGGCAGTATCTTTGGTAGATCTGTTACATTTTCTGTGTCCTGCCAATAAAACTCAGTCTTCGGTTAGCCTTCCCCCCCCAACATTTTCTGTGTGTTCCTTCCAATTTAAGTTGTTAGTAGTTGTAATTCCTAGGTATTTAGTGGAATTTACAGCCTTTAGATTTGACTGATTTACCGCGTAATCGAAGTTTAACGGATTCCTTTTAGCACTCATGTGGATCACCTAACACTTTTCGTTGTTTAGGGTCAATTGCCAACTTTTCCACCATGCAGATATCTTCCCTAAATCGTTTTGCAATTTCTTTTGATCTTCTGACGACTTTACTAGGCGATGGACCACAGCGTCATCTGCAAACAACATAAGACAACTGCTCAGATTGTCTCCTAAATCGTTTATATATACAAGGAACAGCAAAAGGCTTATAACGCTACCTTGGGGAGAACCGCAGAAATCACTTATGTTTTACTCGATGACTTTGCGTCAATTACTACCAACTGTGACCTCTCTGACAGGAAATCACGAATCCAGTCACATAACTTGTAACGAAGCAAGCTATTACGAGATAACATTCGTTGCAGTAATGCAGCAACCGTCTAAAAACAATTTTTTTCGCTCTGCTCACGGCACAGCTGACTCTGCCTGCCCTAAGAACTGCATAGCGTAACATTCAGTCCATACGAAAATTCATACCTTCTACGAATCTAAATAATCCATATTAGTTACTATCCGACTTTGTTCAAATTTGGTACACAGCCTTTTGTTATTAATGGAATGATGCTGTCAAAATCTCAGATTTTTATTTATTATTGTTCGGGAGATAAAGAGAACTACCTAAAAATCCTAAAACCTATGCAAATTTTTTTAAAACCAACAATAGCAGATTGACTTTTATTATCATTTGAAGCTATTACACAGCTGACATTGCATAAAAATCAATTAATTACAATTTCCTTTTTAAAACTTTAGTCACTTTGCATTAGGTAATACAAAAATCTTTCAAAATAATTATTTCATTATATTTTGTTGGGTAAGTGCGTGAGAATGATTGAGAAAGTGTATGTGGAACATACGTTAAAATTTAATATTTCATTTTACGAAAAACCTTGTACAAACGAACAGTGGGAAAGTTACGCTGCAACCCCGATTCAGGCGACCCATATCTGTGTGAGCAGCAGCCTGAATGAAAGTTAGAGGCGGAATAAGTTTATTTATCAATTTGAAGAATATTTCGCACTTTGCTTATTTTGATTAAACATAGTACATGGAACTGAAGTTCTGCTGACATTAATTACTTCAAATTACTGATTAGATAAGGCAAGATTTCCTGCGAGAATGATCAGGAAAGAACGTTCTGATTGTTCGTTTAGATCAAAAGCCAATCAGAATTAAGCTGTTCCCGGGCAAATAGAGGAGTGCGCAGAGAGAGTCGCTTGCTAGTCGGCCTACGGATAACACGATGTTAGATCGCTCCTAGAAAATACTGTATACGTTGAGGAAATAGCGAGCTAATTTCGGTTCGAACATATCGTGGCTGAAGCGACTGGAGTTACGAACATTTTAATCAAAGTTTGGTGTTTCTAAGTAAAGTAGTTAGATGTGAGCGTGTGAACTTCCTGGTCGTAGTAACAACTCCATGTGGCGTGTTTCGTGCTCTGTGCGGAATATTTTGGTGAGCACTTCTTACGAAGAGGACCACTGAAAAGCCCGGATGTTTAACTCGCGAATAGTTCTGGGTCTGTGACAGGTAGAACATAAAAATTAGTCAAGTCGGACTTCCTAAATTCGAGTGAATATTTGTTATACAGATAGGTAACTTTCCATCATAACGGTTCAACATATTAAATACGGACTTGATAGCAACTTCATGTGTTTCAATATAAATAAAAATCAGAGTTTATCTAATTTTAAACACTTTTCTGCTAGTAGACTCAATATCCCGAACGCCCGATTTTTTAATCATGAACCTTCATGAACTGACTTTCAACTAGAGTTGTGCGGCCTCTGTGTGGTACGTATTAGGTCGTGGTTTCATCAACGCTGCTTTACAATGCCTAACATGTATCCGCTACCACAGAGTGAAGGGGCATCAGCAAGAATCCTATCGAGGTAGGTGGTCTGAACATCAACACAGATGACACAGATGACCGACCCCCCCCCCCCCCCCCCCCCCCCTCGTCACAAACTGAGACGATATTCCATAAGCACGCAATTTCACTACAAGCCGCTTGTGTCGATCAGTATCAAAAGCCTTTCTCAAATCTACACTACTGGCCATTAAAATTGCTACACCACGAAGATGACGTGCTACAGATGCGAAATTTAACCGACAGGAAGAAGATGCTGCGATATGCAAATGACTAGCTTCTCAGAGCGTTCACACAAGGTTCGCGCCGGTGGCGACACCTACATCATGCTGACATGAGGAAAGTTTCCAACCGATTTCTCATACACAAACAGCAGTTGACCGACGTTGCCTGGTGAAACGTTGTTATGATGCATCGTGTAAGGAGGAGAAATACGTACCATCACGACTATGGTAAAGGTCGGATTGTAGCCTATCGCGATTGCGGTTTATCGTATCGCGACACTGGTGCTCGCGTTGGTCGAGATCCAATGACTGTTAGCAGAATATGAAATCGGTGGGCGAGGAGGGTAATACGGAACGCCGTGCTGGATTCCAACGGCCTCGTATCAATAGCAGTCGAGATGACAGGCATCTTATCCGTATGGCTATAACGGATCGTGCAGCCACGTGTCGATCCCTGAGCCAATAGATGGGGTCGTTTGCAAGACAACAACCATCTGCACGAACAGTTCGACGACGCTTGTAGCAGCATGGACAATCAGCTCGGAGACCATGGCTGCGGTTACCCTTTACGCTCCAACACAGACAGGAGCGCCTGCGATGGTGTACTCAACGACGAACCTAGGTGCACGAATTGGAAAATGTCATTTTTTCGGATGAATCCTGGTTCTTTTTACAGCATCATGATGGTCGCATCCGTGTTTGGCGACATCGCGGTGAACGCACATTGGAAGCGTGTATTCGTCATAGCCATACTGGCGTATCACCGGGCGTGATGGTATGGGGTGCCATTGGTTACACGTATCGGTCACCTCTTGTTCGCATTGACGGCACTTTGAACAGTGAACGTAACATTTCAGATGTGTTACGACCAGTGGCTCTACCCTTCATTCGATCCCTGCGATACCCTACATTTCAGCAGGATAATGCACGACCTCATGTTGCAGGTCCTGTACGGTCCTTTCTGGATACAGAAAATGTTCGACTGCTACCCTGGCCAGCACATTCTCCAGATCTCTCACCAACTGAAAACGTCTGGTCAATGGTGATCGAGCAACTGGTCGTCACAATACGCCAGTCACTACTTTTGATGAATTGTGGTATTGTGCTGAAGCTGCATGGGCAGCTGAACCTGTACACATCATGCAAGCTCTGTTTGTTTCAATGCCCAGGCGTATCAAGGCCGTTATTACGACCAGACGTTATTGTTCTGGGTACTGATTTCTCAGGATCTATGCACCCAAATTGAGTGAAAATGTAATCACATGTCAGTTCTAGTGTAATATATTTGTCCAATGAATACCCGTTTATCATCCGCATTTCTTCTTGGTGTAGCAATTTTAATGGCCAGTAGTGTATTTACCCGAATATCTCTTCATGAAAAGGTACGGGTGAATCGGCAAGGTTTAACTGCCGTCAGGTATCGTGACAAGATCTTGGAACCTCATGTACTATGGGCCCTGACATTGTATTGACGGACGATAATACTCGACCTCATACAGCGTGGATGGTTGATGGTTTCTTGGAAACAGAAGACGTTGTAGTACAAGGCAATGAGTAAAATAAAAATATCATCAGAACATTTAGTAAACAATTGTGATCGTGTCTCATGTTGAATAATGCATTTCAAATAAACATGCAAATACTGTCATTAACCTATAAATCATATGCTCAGACAGACAACAGCACACTCTTCTTCGGGTAATTACAGTGTCCCAACTTCTGGGTCCCTTACGGTGGCAGCAATCTGAAAGTGAGGACAGTCAACGTGAAGCGCTCCGAACGGCACCGATTTTTTAGCTTTCCGTACTTTGGGGCCACCGCCCAACTTACCGACCCCTTACTACAAATAATCTGTTAGGGACGCATAATGTGGTAATTTATGTAGGTTACCCATTAATAGTCAGAACGGTATATATGCGGCCGGAAGTGACGTCCCACGGTATCATTATTGGTTCTTGAACAAAAACGTTTATCGACCAGTGGCCTAAATGCTGCGAGAGGTAATTATGAAACAGTATTCATTTGGAAACTTCTTGATTAATTCAGCAGATCCATTTTCCAACAGACCACAGTTTCAGCACGTGCCAGCAGTTGTGGTGTGGTTGTTTGATGTTTGAGCAATTTTGTGCACTATTGATAGTCATTATTTGAATCCAGTTTCATTTACGGGTAGTCGCACTCGGTTTAGAGTAATTGGCACAAAGCACAACGAAAGTAATTTACACTCCTGGAAATTGAAATAAGAACACCGTGAATTCATTGTCCCAGGAAGGGGAAACTTTATTGACACATTCCTGGGGTCAGATACATCACATGATCACACTGACAGAACCACAGGCACATAGACACAGGCAACAGAGCATGCACAATGTCGGCACTAGTACAGTGTATATCCACCTTTCGCAGCAATGCAGACTGCTATTCTCCCTTGGAGACGATCGTAGAGATGCTGGATGTAGTCCTGTGGAACGGCTTGCCATGCCATTTCCACCTGGCGCCTCAGTTGGACCAGCGTTCGTGCTGGACGTGCAGACCGCGTGAGACGACGCTTCATCCAGTCCCAAACATGCTCAATGGGGGACAGATCCGGAGATCTTGCTGGCCAAGGTAGTTGACTTACACCTTCTAGAGCACGTTGGGTGGCACGGGATACATGCGGACGTGCATTGTCCTGTTGGAACAGGAAGTTCCCTTGCCGGTCTAGGAATGGTAGAACGATGGGTTCGATGACGGTTTCAGTGTCCCCTCGACGATCACGAGTGGTGTACGGCCAGTGTAGGAGATCGCTCCCCACACCATGATGCCGGGTGTTGGCCCTGTGTGCCTCGGTCGTATGCAGTCCTGATTGTGGCGCTCACCTGCACGGCGCCAAACACGCATACGACCATCATTGGCACCAAGGCAGAAGCGACTCTCATCGCTGAAGACGACACGTCTCCATTCGTCCCTCCATTCACGCCTGTCGCGACACCACTGGAGGCGGGCTGCACGATGTTGGGGCGTGAGCGGAAGACGGCCTAACGGTGTGCGGGACCGTAGCCCAGCTTCATGGAGACGGTTGCGAATGGTCCTCGCCGATACCCCAGGAGCAACAGTGTCCCTAATTTGCTGGGAAGTGGCGGTGCGGTCCCCTACGGCACTGCGTAGGATCCTACGATCTTGGCGTGCATCCGTGCGTCGCTGCGGTCCGGTCCCAGGTCGACGGGCACGTGCACCTTCCGCCGACCACTGGCGACAACATCGATGTACTGTGGAGACCTCACGCCCCACGTGTTGAGCAATTCGGCGGTACGTCCACCCGGCCTCCCGCATGCCCACTATACGGCCTCGCTCAAAGTCCGTCAACTGCACATACGGTTCACGTCCACGCTGTCGCGGCATGCTACCAGTGTTAAAGACTGCGATGGAGCTCCGTATGCCACGGCAAACTGGCTGACACTGACGGCGGCGGTGCACAAATGCTGCGCAGCTAGTGCCATTCGACGGCCAACACCGCGGTTCCTGGTGTGTCCGCTGTGCCGTGCGTGTGATCATTGCTTGTACAGCCCTCTCGCAGTGTCCGGAGCAAGTATGGTGGGTCTGACACACCGGTGTCAATGTGTTCTTTTTTCCATTTCCAGGAGTGTATATAGTAACAGCAAAGGCTATTCTAGATCAGAATTTCGGCGACACTGTAATGGCAATTTAGAACACAATGCTAGCAATACGCTGAGGCACTGTATGCTTGTAGAAATATAAAAAGACTTGACAGCAACGATAATAAGAAACATTCTGAAGTAAGAGATTTTGTCACATACAGTTTCCAAGTTACAGCAGAAAACTTTCGACCTGAATGAATGGTCCCAATTCTTAGTACAAAAAGAATCTCCAAAAGTCACTAAACCACATCTGGCTCGAACTATAGACCACTACCGTCGCTTTAATGACTCACTCGGTCGTCGACGCACCTGACGCCTTCCACAGTTTGAAAAGAGCGCACATTACGCCTCGTCGGACCACATTGCTACCCGATCACGATATTGCTGCACATACCCTCCCGTGGCTGTCATCGTCATCACGTGATGACTTTAACGTAAACGAGTATAATGGTGACTAAGAAAAGCTCAACGCTCTGCGAATTATTTCAAGATAGCTATACTTTAAAGTGGTGATCTCGTGAAATTTCAATATAAAAACTCACGATAAGTTAACCGAAGCACCCTCACACCCAGATACAGTACACACCTCCAGTCAGTTTATGTCCGTTTACTGCGTTGCTGGGCCCATTAAAGTCATGCAGCTGTATATGCTGCTACATGCAATGAACTTTTAGGAAGCATTCGACTCAAAAGTTCGATTCCATAGTGTTCCCTTTCGCAATGTACTTTTGGAAACTGGTCGAGATATATCAGCTTTCAATGGCAATATCTAATTCCTGTTGGAGCTGAAATCGACTGTCACAGACAAGGCTTGTCACACCTCTCTCGTTCCTGTCAGTTACAATAATTTTCACCATCTCTCATCTTTCGCAGTCGTACATGGCGACTATTGGTACACCAGTCCTTGTAGACACACTGGAGACTTTGTTCATACACCAACAAATCGGGCAACTTCACTCACGGCGTACTCAAGCGTATGTTCGAACATGATAGCCTGTCCTGTCTCCGCATTGACACGTGTTCCCATGCATCTTAGTGACATATACACACCACGCCACTGCCAAGGCTTATGTCGACGGTGGAGATTCATATGAGCGAATAGTACTAGTTCTATACAACCGGTGGCGCTACAGAACAGGAGCGACTAGTATTTTGTTTTCGCAGATTACGTTTATTCTGTTGGAATCTGTCATATTTACACCATCTTTTCGCGACGTTTAGTCTACCAGGACGGTATTAACCCAATACTGTTGCCTCGTAGATAAACGGAACTCCTTGTAGCAACTATGAAATGTGGGACAGTGGCTGCTCTGAATTGGAAAAGTAATATTCCAGCAGCCGATGTTTTTATAGCTTTTCATATAAACTACCAGTTTCGGCTCCTGAATAGAGTCATCTGGAGGCCATATACACTAAAAATTATAGCACATCAGACAAATACGCACTGAGATGTCATATATAGTACTGCACAAACGAAATGTACATTGAGGGGACAAAAGACATGGGATAGCGATATGCACATATACAGGTGGCATTACGTCGCTTACCCGAAGTATATAAGGATAGTGAATTGGCTGGGCTGTCGTTTGTTCTCTGGTCATTATTGTGAAAAGGTTTCACACGTGATTACGGCTGAACGACGGGAATCAAGAGACTTTCAACGCGGAATAGTATTTGGAGCTAGACACATGACTCATTCCATTTCGGAAATGAGATGCACAGTGTCAAGAGTGTGCCGAGAATACAAAATTTCTGGTATTACCTCTCATCACGGACAACGTAGTGGACGACGGCCTCCACTTAACGGCGGAGTGCAGAGGCGTTTCTATAGAGTTTCAGAGCTACCAGACAAGCAGTAACTACAGGTATCAGTGTGGTATCTACGACAAACGTATCCGTTTGGACACCGTTACAAAATTTGGCTTTAATGGTCTACAGCAGCAGACGACCAAGGCGAGTGCCCTTGCTGACAGCACGTCATCACCTGGAGTTTCTGCTCTGGGCTCGTGTCCATATGGGTTGGATCCTACATGAATGGCAAACGGTGGTCTGAGCAGATGAACACCGATTGCAGTTAGTAAGACCTGATGGTAGTTTTCGGGTCTTGCACACATCGCGTGAAGCCAGTGACTCACTTTGTCGACATTGCGCTGTGCAAGCTGTTCGTGGGTCCGTGACGCTGAGGGCTGTGTTTGCATGAATGGACTAGGTCCCCTGGATGTTTGGCTACTTGGGTACCATTTGTAGCCATTAAAGGACTCCATGTTCCCAAACAACGTAATTTTCATGGAAGACAACGTGCTGTGTACCAGGTCACAACGGTTCGCGACTGTTTGAAGAATATGACAATTCGAACGAGTGATTTGGCCACCCAGGTCGTCCGACATGAATCCGATTCAACATTTATGAGATATAATCGATTGGTCATTTCGTGCACGAAGCTTGCACCGGCAACACTTTCTCAATTATGGACAAGTATACAGGCAACTCTGATAAATATTTCTGCAGGAGAGTTTCAACGACTTGTTGAGTGCATGCCACGTCGGGTTGCTGCACCATGCCGGGCGAAAGCAGGCGCAAAACGATACTGGGGGCGAACGGAGGTCCGAAACGATATCGGAAGAGACCCCATGACTTCAGTTACCTCACTGTACCGTTCAGTTCGAACGACGCTGTGTATTTGTTAGTTCAGGACATCGCGTGCGACACTGGCGCCTACTGAAAGTGGATTTGCAGCATTATGAGTTGATAACGGCACAGAAAATTGTAGTAACCAGTTTGATGTGGAAACTGCCTGAACTGTAAGATTCAGTGTCAGGATACCAGAACCCATTTAAAAAAACTCGTGTAAGACGCAAGGCAAAAATTCTAATTTATTCAATGAACACTTATAAAAACTGCATACATATTACAGGACACACAGCATACTGGACCAGGACATACGTACCGACCACGCACAACGGTATTTTCCGTAACAGCACGTAAAACATATTAAGACGGTGCATATATTTTTCTCAGAGTCACATTCTTCGGTGAACATTGGCGCGACAGACGTACAATGATAGTCACTTCCTACGCTGCCACAAGGAATCCTCAAGCAGGAAACGTCCTATTAGGAATTTCTTAACTATAATTTTCAGTCATTAATGATAAAACAGTTAACACAAAATGGTTCAAGTCAACTACCACACATAAGCTCCTTAAAATTTTCCAGAAACAGTAAGGCATTTAAAGACTGGTAAAAATTTCCGAAAACAATAGGACATTTAAAACTAATGAACGCCACATACTGCTTATACAAACGAAAGTTGTATGCTATAGTGACACATAACATCATTCATTGTGAACAATTAAATAGTGTAGAAAGAAAATAATAGTATGAAACGGAAGAAATATAATCATGTTTGGAATTACTTCATACGCGCAAAATATTTAACAAGAAGCAAACAGAGCAGAACGCACCCTGCGCAATCGTACACTATGTGATGGCTGTCATCCCACCAGACGCGTGTCGCTTGCTTTCGTTCCATGTAGCCGATTTTGACGGCTGCTATAAAATGAGTACGAAGTTAATAATGAGTTAACGATTTTTAAGCAAATGGTGGTTACTGATAGCTATACGCAGTCCTTAGCTTCTGGCTTTAATAGGAAGCAATGGCAAACGAAACCTCCTCGGTCAGGTGATGAAACAAAAGCTTTTAAGTGTTACAATATAGGCGATTAGTTTCATGTAATCTAGCCCGTTTATTCCCTCAAAGATTCATGTTAGAATTTCTGACGATTCGGCAACCTTGGAAAAAACTGAAGCATAGTCTAAAAAAATTGGGGAGCAGATTACGGGAATGGTAAATATAATTCATCACGTGTATGCAAGATATAGGGCAGTTCGTATGAATCATTTTGCATTGGACAAACGGGATTAAACCTGGCCTCCCGTTGTAAAGAACACGTGAGCGCCTGTAACAGGACCGCTTTCAGACAGCACTTGCAGAATTAACGTCATCTGGTCGGTAGTATTCATAGCACTGTGAATTACGCACGGAAACGGATGCAGCTCGATATCTTGGAGGAGATTATGATGTCCAAGAGCAAAATAAGGCTGAATGAACAAGCAGATTTTCGGTTCAACTTTTTTTTGCCCAGTTTTAGAGTGATTTATGGCTTCTCAGTGAATATTTTGAACGATACAAACATAAGCCTGTTGACGCCCTATCTACCTACACACACACACACACACACACACACACACACACACACACTCATAAAACCTCACCTTCCCCCACAATTTTTCCCTTCTTCAACGTTCACTCTCTCTCTCTCTCTCTCTCTCTCTCTCATAAAACGTCACTCCTCCCTCAATATTTATTTCTTCGACGTTCGAGTGAACTTTTTTGCCGACACTTAATTTTGTAACTCCCCCTTCCTCACCCACAACTGCTTCCCTCCTCCTCCCCCTTCCCCACCACACACACCATTCCATAATGCTGGTAGTGAACTTCTCTGAATACTCTGGAATACATTCCCATTTCCTTCTCGTCATATGCATTATTCCTATATCAAACAGGCGTACTTAAAGTATCGTTCTCTGCAGAACAGCACTGTCTGTAGCGAAACAAAACTTTTGCGGGATTTGTTGGCGCCTGGCTATGGAGGAGCCAAAGCGATTCTGAAGCGTGACTATCTCTACGCGTGCAGAAAAATATTTGCGGACACTAGGAGGACCGCCCACACTATGTGGGTGTACATAATTTTTGATGCCACGCTTCTGTAACGGGAGAATATTTTCTGCCGTGTCTAGGAGGCAGTTTTGGCGAGCTGTCTTTTGTACTCGGGTGATTCAGGTGAAAAGGTTTCCGACGGAATTATGGCAGAACGACATATTTAACTGACTTTCAGTGAGGAATGATAGTTAGAGCTCGACGCATGGGACATTTCATTTCGTAAATCTTTAAGGAATTCATTGTTTCGAGATACGAAGTGTCAAGAGTGTGCTGACACTATCAACTTTCAGGCATTACCTCTCACCTCGAACTAGGCAGTGGCCGACGGCCTTCGCTTGACGATCGAGAGAACCGTCGTTTGCGTAGAGATGTCAGTGCCAACAAAGAAGAAACATTGCGTAAAATAATAGCAGAAATCAGTGTCGGACATACTATGAACGTATCCGTTAGGGCAGCGCGATGAAATTTGGTAGTAACTGGCTATAGCAGCACACGATGACGCGAGTGCCTTTGCTAACAGCACGACATCGCCTGCGGCGCATCTCCGAGGCTAGGAACCATACCGGTTGGTCCCTAGATGACTGACCTTGGGCTAGTGAGATGAGTTCCGATTTCAGTTGGTACCAGCTAATGGTAGGATTGGAGTGTAGTGCGGACTCAACGAAGACATGTACCAAAGTTCTCAATCAGGCACTGCTGGGGGCCCAGTGTTTGATCTGAAGTGTTGTGAAGTGCATAACACAAGATTTATTAATGGTGAGCCTTAAGGGTGGCTCTAACAGGAGAAGGAGTTTCCGGTTGAGGTATCCCTGTAATTTCTTGAACTTTGACTCTTACTACTTTCAAAGCTTCGTGTGGGTTATGTATAAATTGGCAACTCCTCCCAGTATCTCTTCGGTACGATAATTCTCTTATGTCGTCAGATGAACAGTGTTTGCTTTTTAGTTATTCGTGTCTATAAGAGACAATGAACGAATTAGACTCTTGGTAATCTAAGGTTTTTGAGTTCTGCAGTTTATGCACCATTTGTGTTGCTTGATTAACACAGTTGACAAAGGCTGGGGGAATTATGTTCGCTGCAGATTACTTCTTGTTCTGGGGTGCTAGTTTGACGTCTCAGTGTTAACTAGAATTGAAAAATTGTGGGCTCTGTTAAAATGGTGGACAATCTAATTATATATAGGGATGAATCGGGAGATCAGGCGGTTGATTTTTTCCACAGAATAATGAAACTGAGATGTAACCAATAGGCAAGGTTCAGCGTCATATTTGGAGGACACGGAACCCAACAGTAATTCACTTTCTTATCCCGTCAGTGACCTGCGGTAACAGGACGATCCCACCTCTGAGCACAAACACGGAAAATAACGATACAGTTAACAGCATTCTTAATATTTTGAGGCAGTCCGAAAAGAATAGGCTTGAAGAAGCTAAGAATCTAGAAACGAGGTTAGTGGAAAACGCTAAAACGCTGAGAAAGGAGGAGATTGATGAATTAAAAAAACTAAGAAATGATGGGGTTGAGAAAGCTCAAAGTATGGGGGAAGTGGAAGCATTCAAAGTGAAGGAGGTTGCAATGAAAGCAAACAAAGGCTCTTGTACTGTTGAAAACGAGGGAATTCGTGCATGGTTTGAAGCACCGGTGGTCAAGAAGCCAAAGGTGTCAGTCATCAAGCCCAGCAAGTTCTTCCCACGATGTAGAAATGGGATGCGAGAAAATATAAAAGTCGTAAGAACAGATTTCTGAGCTCTCGGGGAAATTTAAGACAATGGAATAACAGCCGACAAATTTGTCACAGCTAGAGCCAGACCATGAGCATGTCTCCCAGTAGCAAGTAGAGATTCTGAAAGAATTGAAGGACGCCGGCAGGCGTGTAAAGCTACTGGATGTTCATTACGCTAATAGAAGTACGAGAAGGACAGAAGCAAACTCAGCAAGAAAAGAGCAATATTGGGAATCGTTCTGATGCTGCTGAAGTGGTAAATATCGTTGAATCCCTACAGATAGGTCTACTTACGTTTGTCCACCTTCAGCATGCGCTACAAAAGCGTTGCAGTATTGGAACAATTGCGTAACTGCATACCAATTAGAAGATTCGACATACAGATCCATGATGGGAGCAGCAGAGAACAAAGGTATTACAGTCGGCAGAATATCTGACATAAAAATATCACAGAGACATGAGTGACCACACATGCAGCTGAAGACTATGGTTACAACCACAATCATTGTACTTTCGTGTAATATTTTCAAAACAGTCAGGATGGCGGAAACATACTACATTCTAAATCTTAGAAAAATCAGTTTAACAGATCTTTCCCTCTTGCTTGATCATAAGGCTATAAACTGGAGTTTATATGTGGACACATGGAGGATTACATGGCGACGACTATAAGAAATATTGCGGTCACCTGTCATTCATATGATGAATTCAGGGAGGTATTCCTCAGAAGGTACTGGTTAAAACTGAAAAAGGATAGGATCAGTCAGGAAGTTATGATATGCAGGACCTTGAGTCAGCAAGACTACAAGGAAATTTTTGAGTCAATGACTTAAAAAAGTCAGTCCTCGGATTCACCATGGAGTTCGACTGACATTACATGTTTCTGTTACATGAAGCTCCCTCTCCAATACCAGGAAGTTATGGCATGTAGACGTGGCGTCGACAACGAGACATTTAAAAGTGTACTCAGAGAGCTGGAGCACACCTATGAATCCCACAATGCAAATGAGAAAAGGCACAACATACAAAGAAATATCAAAGGGCATCTAGGAGAAACAATTACCATAGAGGCATTCGGAATGGTCCATCTGATCTACAGCTGGAGCAATTTTAATGGCGACAATAACAACAGTAACCAACATAATGATAGGGACTGGCAGGAGCCAAGTAGAGCAGCTTGCCAGCAGATATTGTAGAAATTTGTCTTCCAAATCCATGACACGAGGATCAAAATGACAAACCGTACAAATGGCTAAATACTGGAACATGTAGAGCTCAAAATTTGCCTGCACAAAACGTCGGATTGAGTAAGTTGAACACTCGAATGCTGTAGAAACTGGAGACCATACAGTCATGGAAGACGATCTGTGTCCACCATGTCAGCCAAGTTACGGCGTAAAGTCAATCGCCGGCACGCCATTTTTGAACGACATGAAAGAGAAGGCTGTAAGAAGATGTCAACCAATCATTCGCTGACCGAAGCTCCCTCCATGACGACAACGCTACAACAGTTTCTAGCATATGAAGAGGACATAAGCACCGCGACCGACTGGTGACGGCCCAGTTGAATAACAACTTAAAGTCTACGTAACTTATATAGCAGAGTCAACTCTAGACACCCCGCTTGTACTCTCTATGTAGCACAGACTTAGGATTGTCTTTACTGGAGAAGTTTAATTATTTCGTATGTCGCCCTTTGCTTGCGACGTATCTGCGTAATTGCAAAAGTTAAGTATTGTAACGTTCTTTTTGTAATAAAACTCATTAATACGATATGTTTGACGTTTCTCTAGCGAATCGAGTATACAGCCTTCCTAGCCAATACAATCCACTTCAAACATTTCATGCAATTATCTAGAAGTGGGAACATTTGGTTTTATTGGGTTAGGCTGAATAGTTTAGGCTTACTGCATTGCTGATCATCGTATCTATGACGTTTCTGTTTAGAGCATTGTGGACGACAGTATGTGTATTTCGTCATTAATAAATTGTGGATTTACCCAGTGCACCAGTTTCAGCATAGAAGTCATCGGTTGAAGTTAACTACGTTGTTCATGATGTACGCAGGATATAAATCGTTACGCTCTAGATACCAGGATCATATTCATTGTTCTTACTTATCTGGAGAGATGATTCGGGAAGGTGTTCAAATGGTTCAAATGGCTTTGAGCACTATTGGACTTAACATCTGTGGTCATCAGTCCCCTAGAACTTAGAACTACTTAAACCCAACTAACCTAAGGACATCACACACATCCATGCCCGAGGCAGGATTCGAACCTGCGACCGTAGCGGTCACGCGGTTCCAGACTGAAGCGCTTAGAACCGCACGGCCACACCGGCCGGTCGGGAAGGTGTGCTTGCTCATTACATGCTGCTCACATTGCGTGTTACATCTGAATATTTCAAATTCTTTGGCTTACAAGAGTTGGTTGTGTTTTCCATGATAGTGTCATTGCTTTGGTGTTCGTTTTTGTGTCGTTGTCTGCCCCCCTCCCCCCCCCCCCCACCACCACCACTTTCTCGCTCTCTCTCTCTCTTTCTCTCTCTCTCTCTCTCTCTCTCTCTCTCTCTCTCTCTCTCTCTCTCTGTTGCTACAAACGTCGTTTATTGCACACTTTGTGCAGGGCGTTATGAGTAGTGGCTCAGCCTAATACAGTACAAAGAAAAGGGAGGGATACAACGGTTTGTTCATTATGGACGAATCAGCATTTACTTTAAGGCGCAAATCACTTTAAGGCGCAAATCAACACCAACTGAGCTTGCGATATCTGACCACTATGCTCATCTTACTGAGATGGAAATTTGAAGCAGTCAGGAGTTGACATGAGTTTTAGAAGCAAAAAGAAAAGAGGGGAAAAATCCAAACAAATGAAACAGAGAGAACTTACAAATGGGCGCCTCTACCATGTTTCCACAGGACAGTCAAACCAAGGGTCATCATACCTCCAGCGTGTTTTGTACCTGTGTACTGGTTGATAAAAGATAAGGGAAATACGTTGAGTACAACCACTGAAGGCTGTATGGCATGAGAAATATTCTGATTCAGAATTGGTATACCATTGACTGATATTTGTTTGTGTGGTTGTGTGCTCTATATTGTTCATAGATTGACTAGATCAACCAGCCGAGCATACCCACGAAAGGCAACGAAGAGATGGTAAAAGAAACGTTGGGTAACTAGGTCAGCAATTGAAACTTCCTTATCTTACTCAATAACGCTTAGATTAGTTCTGTGTATGGTGGGCTAATTTGTTTAATGCTCAGAGGAACTGCATGAAAGATTAATTTTCTTCAGTTTATGGTGATGGTACTAATGCTTCAATGGTGATGGGAACGCTAATAGCATGTTAGCACAGAATGATTTTTGAATGGTTTTTGACTTATATCGGGCTAGGAGACAGAGTAATTAGGACTAGGCTACTCACACTGTGACATTACATACACAGTTGATCCACCTCAACACGCTTATTTGATGTATAAAGCATTTTTTGTATATTAATTGAATCCAACAATACGTAATAATGAATATTAGAAAAGATCAAAGGAGAATGTACTTCCATCCTTCCATCTGAAATTTAGTGTGTAATAATTACGGTATATTATGTATGTTATGTGTATGAATTGTAGAGACCTGGTGCATATATGGAATTTGAAACGTTGATCCAGGCTAAGCCCAGGAGGTCGGCACCATGAAAACTCGACATCCGACCTGTTTCCTGGAGAGTGGAGAAGGATATCTGGCCAGCTGACGGAGGGTTTGTGATTCACATTCGAGCAAAGGATGGCGGCCTTCACAGCGAGAGGTGCGATGGGACCGAGCGTGCGCCTACGCTATTTGGCTGCGTCTATTGAGAGACGTCCGGAATCATTCCATATCGGCTTCCCGGCCGACGTTTGCTTGCGAGAAAGACGACTGGTGACTGACTGGCGTGTGCTAGGATCGCGTGCCATGTACCCCTTTCACCATGGGAATCAACCACAAGTCTTTGCTCTAATTAGGCCTGTAATTTGGGAAAAATACCACCGTTGGAACAGCAGCTAGACTGAGGTGAAGGAACACTCTGCACATGTATCAAACTGTATGAGTAGTATCCTAGACTATTCCATTCATCCGTTTCTTATTTCCTTGTCCAAGAGTCATTATTCTCACTGCGAGCTGACAAACGCCTATTTCCTAATCAAAGACTAGGAGGTCACAATCAGATAAGGAGCCCTGACTCACAATACGGCCAAAAACATCACATACTGAGCTTTCCTTGCTGCCTCGCCAATTTTCATCCTTGCCTCGGAGAGACATCATGTGTTGGAAATTCGACGGTAAGAGCCACACGCTCCAGTTGGGCCACCTGACATGACTGATTAAGGAAGTCAGATACCACTTACACCTGTATCGTACTCTGGGGTACAACCGCTGATAATCTTTGCCCTGCCCTAGAAACCTGTGCTCTCACTTCAGACAAGCGAAAAAGAATGAAGCGCAAAAGTTTTAAATGCTATGTGAACCAATGATACAAACATGGGTAATGGTAACATTCATTACTTGTGCCTAGTGCCCTGTTCTGAATACTGTTTGTGCCTCACTTGTCATTAATTAGTTTCTTTTCTAGGAAAGGTTGTAGTAATTACTACGTAACCACGTTGTTTCTGTTGTAACTCTTCTTCAAAATTTTATATTTTTTACGTTATCATCTCTTGGTATACTGTCTACATTTCTCTGTTTGTTGTATATTATTATTGACTTCTGTGAATCATAATACAGTTGACACTACTGTCATACACTAATTTTACAGTGTCACATGCCATTCTCATGAATTTATGTATATTTCACGTCTCACCTTGTGTTCACACACCAGTTTCTCCACACCGAAACACCAAATTAACGGCCGCTGTAGCCGAACGGTTCTAGGCGCTTCAGTCTGGAACCGCGCTGCTGCTAGGGTCGCAGGTTCGAATCCTACATGAAGCATGGATGTGTCTGATGTCCTTAGGTTAGTTAGATTTAAGTAGTTCTAAGTCTAGGGAACTGATGACCTCAGATGTTAAGTCCCATAGTGCTTTGAGCCATTTCAATCATTTGAAACACCATAGTGAAAAGAATTTTACGTCATAGGATTTTCCATCAAAGATAAAAATTTTATTGTTTTACACTCTTCAGGGAGACCATTGTGACCAAGGATCGTTCTCTTTGAAATAAATACGTTGGATTGTACTAGAATAATCATTACTCTGACCATAATAAGAGAATGAGTGTGTTGCATTGCTGAAAACGTGTGTATACTTATTTTAATTTCGATTGTTTTAACATTTGTTCCAGAGACGCTTGCTAGTCCATAAACCATATGCCACTTCCTCCACTGCCTTCAGCCCCATTTCAGGAAATAATGTTGCGACTGATGAGTAGATTGGCATCTTTCTCTGTTGGGTGACATGTATTTATTAATAGAGTCAAACAGTGGAAAAGTACTTCCACTAGTTTCCTCTTGTTAGCCAGCTCTGTCAAGGGCACTTTGTGTCACAGAATTTTTTTCTTCTCCACGTCACACTAATATAATCTAAATGTGGTGCTCCCTATTCGAAAAAAAATATCTGCCAGTGGATGGTAATGAATGGTGCTAAGGCGCTGGGCTCGATTCCTTCCATTTTCGATAGTAAAATGATTAGTACTGAGGCATTATCGCCATCTCCTCTTTGCCCCCTCTAATTCCGTGACCTCCTCCACCTTCTCTTTGTTTAGCCCCTTCTCCACATTCCTTGTATCCACCTTCCCCTCCCCAATCTCTATCACCCCTCTTCCTATTTCCTCCTCCCTCTCTCGCCCTACACGTCTCTTCCTCCCAACTCTGTTGGTTCATCTCCTTCTCCTACCTTTCTCTGTTCATTTCCTTCTCCCCGTTTCTCTCCCACCTCCTCCTCACCCTCTCCGCACACGTCCTGTCCCACAGTCTCTATCCTTCCCCTTCTTTTTCATTTGTTCATCTCCTACCTCTCTCTCCCTCTCTCTCTCTCTCTCTCTCTCTCTCTCTCTCTCTCTCTCTGTCCATTTCCCCACTCTGACGAACTCCTCCACCCCCTACCTATGCCTGTCTCCTCCTTCCCTCATCTCTCTCTGTGTCCATATATTGTTCTCCATTCGTGCTCCACGTGATCACCGCTTCTCTCCCTAATAGGAGTCTGGGAGAATTTCTTTCTAAATCGTTAGTAATCATTCTACCATGTTTGGATGAATCGCTCTAGTGGATTTTTACCCAAGGATTCGCCTACTTATTAGCATCTCAAATATATTTAATATGTTTCTTGTTTGTGCACAAATTTCATCTGTATCTCTAGTCAATTTCGCCTGGCAGTTTATTTCCACGCAGCTCACTATTAATGATGTCGTATCTCCAGAATTATGTCTTATACAATTCCAGTGGTGTATTTAGCTACTGTCTGCGAAATGTGTTGTGATTAGAGTTAGTAGTAAAGAAGTAATAAATTTGAACATAATGCATGATGACACAGTTTTTCATACTTCTCAGTGTTTGACTCATATCTCCGGAACTAATTGTCGCACAATGATAGGACTTAGCATATACATTGTAAATACTGCCAGAAAAATATGTTTTTAATACAGTCAGTAGTAAAGAAGTAATAAATTAAAACGTCATACTTCATGTACCAGTTTTAATACACGAACAGCGAAAATATAGTAAGGGATAAACTTTTTTCCTTTCTTAATTTTGTGGAAGCTTTCAGCGAGGAATGTTTCTTAAAGGCGTGGAATTACATGTAAGCTTTGTTGGAAGTCACTAACTGGTCCCATTTTCAAATACTGGATGAAGAAAGCACGGGTATTCACGCGTCGTGGGCTACATCGCTTTTTCACACCCACCCTTCACAGCTTTGATAGACAGGTGTTCCTATTCCCACAGTAATTCTTTCTAGACAGTAAGTGATATGCGTACAAAGTACGGCTCAGATCGGTGAAGTAAGTTAGGAGGGAGATATAGAACATTCATACATTTATGTATATACATACATCCATTTTTATAATATGTATGGGTTTCCACGGCGATGTATGTCTTCTTTTCACTATCGTAATGTGTAAATTAATCTTAAGGTAACATCTTTCCTTTCAAGTGATGAATAAATTCGCTGAAACCGCCTTCTAAAAGGCTTCTCGTGTTCCAGAAACCGTTGTGAAATGAGGAGCATATTGCTTCCGTATTCTTTTATGAAAGTTTCACGGCGATCGGAAGCCACTCCGCCCTTTCATGAATTTCCTTATGAATTTATGCAGTGTTCGTTCAACTTGGAATTCTCAATAATCGAGACTACAAATTTCTTTAAGAATCGACCGGCTTTATAAAAGTGGATATTGGCGAAACGAAGTTGCCTGAAAGATGGCCCAGCTGCTGGAACCCCGGGAAGAATAGATGCGACAGGGAAAAAAAGGAACTACTGAAGGAGCCCATTTGGAACCTATCACACGCCGCGCTTTCTACGATAACGTTTCTTGCACTTAAAGGTCGTATGTTATCATTTTGTTTCCTACTTGATTTAGAGGTACTCACGTTAAGGGGGGACGTGCTTGAAAACGACCAAAGCTGAGAAAATTCATTGAGAAATTCATTGACTAAATTTTACTGAAATTTCAATTCGTGAATATTACGCTCTAATTCCACTCCGAAGTGTGATAAAGATAGTAATTGACAAAAGCTTGCACGGGACCACGCCTCATTCTTGTTCTGTATTTCATCATATTATTCTTTCCTGCGGCGTTTTCTTCCTGTTTTATGCAATCACCAGGCAGGAATGTTTATGAGGTACATCAAGAAGGCTGTAGAGTAGCATCACTGCAAGTGATTTTGTATTCTTTGACTGATGGTATTTGTTTACAAGCCATTACAAAGGAGTAAAGTTTACGAAAGTTCTGTATAGATCTGTTATTACAACCTGGAGCATCCTCGTCCAATACAGTGGAATTACTACACTTTAATAGTCTTGTCAGACTACCAACTCTACAGCGGCTAGGATATGACCCAGGAGCTTTCACACTGTCGGTAATCAAGGAAATCGATGACAGCTGCAGCTGAGATTATTGTTACTCAGTTTGAATGTCATATTAACCACAGAAGATAAGGGAAGTAAAGAATTCTTGAGTATGAAGAAGGGGAGTATATATATTGTTTGCACTCGTTCACCCACAGAAGGTAAAGAAGGTAAGGTCTTCTACAAACACTGCCAGACATTGATTCAGGTTACCCGTAACTTACATTTCGGCAACTTTATGTACCTTTTCCTCACAAGCCGCTGACGTTAGAGTACTTAAATCTGCCATGCAACTAGTCAGTACTGTAGTGAAATACTCTGTAGAAGCAATTTTCATTTTAAAATTAGTGATGCATTTGTGTAAGAGAAAAGCCCTATAATTTGGTGCACTTTTTTACAGGTATCTGACGAGCTGTACAAATCCTGCGAAAGAAGATATCAAAATTCAGTAATAAAGGAACACTAAATTTTGTGAAAAAATGCATTAATTTCTTTCTGATGGATTTGTAAAACAGGAACATTTGTATTAACATTGTTGAAAAAAATTGCAATTCTTTATAATTAAAAAGTGTAAAATCTATAAGCATGTGGAGATATACACTCCTGGAAATGGAAAAAAGAACACATTGACACCGGTGTGTCAGACCCACCATACTTGCTCCGGACACTGCGAGAGGGCTGTACAAGCAATGATCACACGCACGGCACAGCGGACACACCAGGAACCGCGGTGTTGGCCGTCGAATGGCGCTAGCTGCGCAGCATTTGTGCACCGCCGCCGTCAGTGTCAGCCAGTTTGCCGTGGCATACGGAGCGCCATCGCAGTCTTTAACACTGGTAGCATGCCGCGACAGCGTGGACGTGAACCGTATGTGCAGTTGACGGACTTTGAGCGAGGGCGTATAGTGGGCATGCGGGAGGCCGGGTGGACGTACCGCCGAATTGCTCAACACGTGGGGCGTGAGGTCTCCACAGTACATCGATGTTGTCGCCAGTGGTCGGCGGAAGGTGCACGTGCCCGTCGACCTGGGACCGGACCGCAGCGACGCACGGATGCACGCCAAGACCGTAGGATCCTACGCAGTGCCGTAGGGGACCGCACCGCCACTTCCCAGCAAATTAGGGACACTGTTGCTCCTGGGGTATCGGCGAGGACCATTCGCAACCGTCTCCATGAAGCTGGGCTACGGTCCCCCTCACCGTTAGGCCGTCTTCCGCTCACGCCCCAACATCGTGCAACCCGCCTCCAGTGGTGTCGCGACAGGCGTGAATGGAGGGACGAATGGAGACGTGTCGTCTTCAGCAATGAGAGTCGCTTCTGCCTTGGTGCCAATGATGGTCGTATGCGTGTTTGGCGCCGTGCAGGTGAGCGCCACAATCAGGACTGCATACGACCGAGGCACACAGGGCCAGCACCCGGCATCATGGTGTGGGGAGCGATCTCCTACACAGGCCGTACACCACTGGTGATCGTCGAGGGGACACTGAATAGTGCACGGTACATCCAAACCGTCATCGAACCCATCGTTTTACCATTCCTAGACCGGCTAGGGAACTTGCTGTTCCAACAGGACAATGCACGTCCGCATGTATCCCATGCCACCCAACGTGCTCTAGAAGGTGTAAGTCAACTACCCTGGCCAGCAAGATCTCCGGATCTGTCCCCCATTGAGCATGTTTGGGACTGGATGAAGCGTCGTCTCACGCGGTCTGCACGTCCAGCACGAACGCTGGTCCAACTGAGGCGCCAGGTGGAAATGGCATGGCAAGCCGTTCCACAGGACTACATCCAGCATCTCTACGATCGTCTCCATGGGAGAATAGCAGCCTGCATTGCTGCGAAAGGTGGATATACACTGTACTAGTGCCGACATTGTGCATGCTCTGTTGCCTGTGTCTATGTGCCTGTGGTTCTGTCAGTGTGATCATGTGATGTATCTGACCCCAGGAATGTGTCAATAAAGTTTCCCCTTCCTGGGACAATGAATTCACGGTGTTCTTATTTCAATTTCCAGGAGTGTATGTGTGTGTGTGTGTGTGTGTGTGTGTGTGTGTGTGTATAACATTTTTTAACAATTGTGACAAAGTTAGATATACTGTCAGGAAAAATGTGGACTTAATCGCAACTTCGCTCCCCCCCCCCCCCCCCCCAAATCCCTCCTATGTATGTCATGTGTACTTGATGACTGTGAAACAAAAAGCTAGAGAGGAGTATATTAGACACGACATTACTCCTACCTCCATTTAAACCTGGAAACAAGATACAGGAAATGAGACGATGCAGTTATTATGTATAGAATTCGGGAGGGTTCAAATATCCGTCAGAATATTCAGATTCCGTGTGTGACATAGCAATTTGAATCAACTCTTTAAGAGGTAGTGTTAAGGTCGTTGGTAGACGATGTGTGGTTTGAGGTCTGTTCCAAGATGTACTTACGTCAGCTTTCACATAGCAGGTATGTCATACATCAATCTGTGTTTCTAAAAAATGGTTCAAATGGCTATGAGCACTATGGGACTTACCTCCTGAGGTCATCAGTCCCCTAGATCTTACAACTATTTGAACCTAACTAACCTAAGGACATCACACACATCCATGCCCGAGGCAGGATTCGAACCTGCGACCGTAGCGGTCGCGCGGCTCCAGATTCTAGCGCCTAGAACCGCTCGGCTACTCCGGCCGGCAATTAGTGTTTCTACCTCTATCTGATTCCGTAAGTCGATTGTAAGAAAACGTTACATAATACCGTCATACAGCGACAGTGACTCACCATTAAAATTTCAAGTATCCAAAGCAGTACTTGCATATTTATACGGTCTCCTTAGTATGGTACTAGGGAACGCGCTCTCCTAAGATTGAGCATTCTCTTATAACTACTTCACTTACTTGACCAATGTTGTGCCAAAATATAATCTTAAAAAAAAGAAAAATGCCAGGTAAGCTTTAACTGAGAGTTTCACTACTTGTTTTTGCATTACGTCTTTTGCACAGAGTATGTGACCCATTGTCCACCAGCCGTGACTGACGGACAACTTTAGGTATGCACTCACTACTTAAAAATTAATTCTTGATCTGCACTCCTCATTCTCTCAAAGTATTCTCATAGCAGTGTGCAAACGGATATATATATATATATATATATATATATATATATATATATATATATATATATATATATATATATATATATCAGTTAAGTTAAATACATTGTTTGTTCTCTATCAAAATCTTTCATTTGCTAACTATGCCTATCAGTAGTTAGTGCCTTCAGTATTAGAATCTTTTATTTAGCTGGCAGTATTGGTGCTCGCTGTATTGCAGTAGTTCGAGTAACGAAGATTTTTGTGAGGTAAGTGATTCGTGAAAGGTATAGGTTATTGTCAGTCAGGGCCATTCTTTTGCAGGGATTATTGAAAGTCAGATTGCGTTGCGATAAAAAAAAAATTGTGTGTCAGTTTAGTGTTGATCAGATTAAGTAAAGAGAGAAATGTCAGAGTACGTTCAGTTTTGCTCAGCTGTTTGAAAATCAAATAACGTAAGAGGTTTACCTGCACAGTAATTCATAAATGTTTCTAAGGGGATGTTTGAAGTTGTTGGATGTCCTTCTGGATATCGTGCCAAACCCATTCCAATTGGCACTGTAAGTTGTATAAATCCTGAGCCCGTTGATTGGACCTTTCCATCAGACTGCAAATGTTCTCAATTTCGGAGAGATGTGGCGAGTTTGCTGACCAAGGTCCAGTCTGGCAAGCACGAAGACAAGCGGTAGGAACACTCACCGTGTGCGAGCGGACATTATCTTGCAGAAATGTAAGCCCAGGATGGCTTGCATTGAAGGGATCCTGCTACGAAAAGAAATGACCCGCAGACCATCATGCGTTGTCGGGCCGTATGGCGGGCAACTGTTAGGCCCGGGATATCTCTAAACACGTCTTCGGTCTGGAATCTCATTGACTGGAGTAGTATTGTCTTCAGCGATGGTCCCAACTCAAACCGATTCCTGATCACTAGCGAAGGCGTGTGTGGAGATTACCCACACTGCGGTGGAATACCGAACTCACTGTCTTGAGAAGAAGAAGTTGATCCTACCGCGTAATGGAAGTGGAGAGGAAATTGCGGCTGATTGCAGAACGAACCTGCTGCCTCAGACGCATATTTTGCTTAGCAGCCATAAGGAGAAAATAAGAATCACGGCTCATACAGATAGTTCTCCAGTCAACGAAGGAAAATTAGGTGAGATGGTAGGGACGACTGCAATGAATAACATACAAAAATTCTGACAGCTGCGGTGTGAGTGTCTGAAGAGACTGTGTCGAAAACGGTGGCATCCGTAGAAAATGTTTTTAATGCAAAGTTAAACTACTGTATATTAAATGTCTCACAAAAAGTTAAAAGCGGTGGATCGTTTTTTTTTATCATGTTACTATCCCTTGCTGTAGCGGCTGTGATTTTTGATATTTTTTTCTAAACCAGCAAGGTAAAACAGAGGCCACTACTTCCACCAGATCAAGTGGATTTACTGCTCACGTACTCACACTGAGCTGTAAACACTTCCCAGTTTATCAATGGGGGATAACTGAAAATTATTATTACTATTATAGGCGCCATGCGTGCAATGGTCGTGGCAGGCGCGCGATGTTGAATCTTTATCCTATCATTAATGGCGCGAGACCTGCACGACCTTATAGCAACCGTTGTAGTTCTGCATTATTCTACTGTGACACTAAGGGTGATTTCACGTAATGAAAGGGAGAATGTAAAGATTAAAGGACTCATTTATTAAACAGTTGAATATTGAACAATTATAGAATCAAATAGGGGTGGGGGAAAAAAAGAATTGAGTTCAGCAGCCTGCCTCAACGCTCGTTCAAAATAAGCCACGATAGCAGGAGAAAAGGAATTTTTAAGAACGATCGCCGTATTATCAAATGGAGTCCAATTTACTAAAGGAATGGGTTCCAGGCATCAAGGGCACTTCTTGTAGGACAGGACAGAAGGTCAGCCACATGAAGTGGAGATATGCCTGTGACGCATTGTGGAAGATTAACTCGCGCCGTACAATGAGGATGAACCTGCCACTGCACAATAGGACAAGACCCTTTTTTGTTTAATATTTTGGTGATAGGCGAGAAATGTTTTACTAGTGTCAACGAATTGTTGGGTACAACCATTGTTTCACGATATGTTACAGGGACATAACATTCGATTAACTCATTCACATGGATACGTCATCAATGGGACCCTAATATGAATGTGCAACTGTTCTGGATTTTTATATGGATGGCACGTGCATTGCTATCCAGGTGCATCACGTACTTCAGTGCGAACAGTCACGCCATGGAGGCCGATTAACTCCCAGGGGAAATTCTGATACTTAACGCACCGTCTACCAGAACACTGCAGACAAATTGAAAGGTTGCAAAATCTATCAAGTACCTAGGGATTACAGTTAACTCACTGTCTGCACAGGCCGTGAAGTCATAATGGAGCTATAGGGGTCCAGTTATAGACTACTATAGTCGTCAGGAGAGAGCTAGGCGGGATGTGGTGGAGAGCTCCTAGTTACGCTCGAAGACACCAAGGAAACATCATTGACAATAACACATTATTAGGCATCAATACGGGATTGTCTTCCAAAGAGACGCAGTGCATCTGGGCCGGTGGAGCTGCACCTCGTCAGCAGCGAAAGGCCGGCTTGCGGTCATCTTGGAATATTGCGAGCACTGCAAAGTATCAGATGGGAGCTGCTACGTCATGAGCACCGTGGAATTCAGCGGGCTACGGTTCCGCGCATAGACCTCCAAAGTGCTCACATGGGCATCGAAGATTTGCAATCGGGAGTCTCGGCCAAGGTCCACATTAAATACCCGCTCGCTCATAGGGATTGGCTCTCAGATACTGTTCAGGAAAGAGGAACTAGTAGCATTGGTGTCTACTGCAGGAACGGGATGAACAGCAACGGTACCTATCCATTCGAAGGCGGATGACGCTCAGCATTCAGGTCATGCAGTTCAAGCCTCCAGCAGACCTGCAGGGTGATATTCGCCTTGACGTCCCATCGGGTGTGGCCTTGGAAGTTTGCAATGCAGCTGGGAGCAGCAGCATCCCTTCAGTCAGATCGTGGTTCCGTAGACAATTGAAACCATCTAAGTTTTCTGAGCGTGGACCTCCACAGCCTCCCGACACACTGGATAGCTCCGACTGACTCAATGGCTGAGAACATGCACTGGGCAGTTGGCAATCGACACACATCACTCAGACATTCGTTACGAAATGTGTGTTTTTTATGTTGGCGCTTCCCATGCGCACTGCGGTGGTGGGGATGACTGTGATATCATGTGTCCTGGTTCTCTTTCGCGCTCAGCTGTTCTAGTGACTTCAGACTTACGAAGCCTTATTTTTCAGAGGCTCTTCTCTGTTGGCTGCGCACCTAAAACTTTTTGTTGCGCTGTACCTAGCCGTTCTTATGAAGCCCTGCTTTGTCACTGGTATGACGACATCTCTTGTCTTCCGTGACGTCATTATGCTTCGATTGCAGACTTGGGCACTCGCTCGCTCCCCCGTGCTGGGATAGCTTCCGTGCCTGCCCCAACTTGCTCAGCATTTACCCTAGCTGGCAGTCTACTGGTCACTGACACAGTCAGTCCGCCTTCCGGGAGCCGCTAAAGTAGAATTTGTACGTATTGCTAGTGTCTGCCAGGGATATTACCCTGGGGTTTAACAGTATCGACCTTGTCTGGCGACACGACAAGCGCCGGTACGAAGATCAAGAGCGATACAGCAGAGAGGGCTGTGGAACGTCGTCAGCAAATAGCACGCTGACGAGGACGTCATCACGACAGGAGCGGCCTCTACACGAAGAGAATAAAAGCGGTGCGCCGCCTAGCCGCGGCCGCACTAGAAGTGCCGTCACTTATGCACTTATATATTTACTTGCATGACAATTGTACACGTTGAATGACAATGATTATTTGCATGTCGCCAATTGCTTGCGACACGTCCTTGTAAATCACAGTTGTTGTTGTTGTTGTCTTCAGTCCTGAGACTGGTTTGATGCAGCTCTCCATGCTACTCTATCCTGTGCAAACTTCTTCACCTCCCAGTACTTACTGCAACCTACATCCTTCTGAATCTGCTTAGTGTATTCATCTCTTGGTCTCCCTCTACGATTTTTAACCTCCACGCTGCCCTCCAATGCTAATTTGTGATCCCTCGATGCCTCAGAACATGTCCTACCAACCGGTCCCTTCTTCTTGTCAAATTGTGCCACAAACTCCTCCCCAATTCTATTCAATACCTCCTCATTAGTTATGTGATCTACCCATCTAATCTTCAGCATTCTTCGGTAGCACCACATTTCGAAAGCTTCTATTCTCTTCTTGTCCAACCTATTTATCGTCCGTGTTTCACTTCCATACATAGCTACACTCCATACAAATACTTTCAGAAACGACTTCCTGACACTTAAATCTATACTCGATGTTAACAAATTTTTCTTCTTCAGAAACGCTTTCCTTGCCATTGCCAGTCTACATTTTATATCCGCTCTACTTCGACCATCATCAGTTATTTTGCTCCCCAAATAGCAAAGCTCCTTTACTACTTTAAGTGTCTCATTTCCTAATCTAATTCCCTCAGCATCACCCGACTTAATTTGACAACATTCCATTATCCTCGTTTTGCTTTTGTTGATGTTCATCTTATATCCTCCTTTCAAGACACTGTCCATTCCGTTCAGTTGCTCTTCCCAGTCCTTTGCTGTCTCTGACAGAATTACAATGTCACCCGCGAACCTCTACGTTTTTATTTCTTTTCCATGGACTTTAATACCTACACCGAATTTTTATTTTCTTTCCTTTACTGCTTGCTCAATATACAGATTGAATGACATCGGGTAGAGTCTACAACCCTGTCTCACTCCCTTCCCAACCAATGTACTCTCTCATGCCCCTCGACTCTTGTAACTTCCATCTGGTTTCTGTACAAATTGTAAATAGCCTTTCGCTCCCAGTATTTTACCCCTGCCACCTTTAGAATTTGAAAGAGTATTCCAGTCAACATTGTCTAAAGCTTTCTCTAAGTCTACAAATTCTAGAAATGTAGGTTTGCCTTTCCTTAATCTATTTTCTAAGATAAGTCGTAGGGTCAGTATTGCCTCACGTGTTCCAACATTTCTGCGGAATCCAAACTGATCTTCGCCGAGGTCGGCTTCTACCAGTTTTTCCATTCGTCTGTAAAGAATTCGCGTTAGTATTTTGCAGCCGTGACTTATTAAACTGATAGTTCGGTAATTTTCACATCTGGCAACACCTGCATTCTTTGGGATTGGAATTATTATATTCTTCTTGAAGTCTGAGGGTGTTTCGCCTGTCTCATACATCATGCTCACCAGATGGTAGAGTTTTGTCAGGACTGGCTCTCCCAAGGCCGTCAGTAGTTCCAATGGAATGTTGTCTACTACCTGGGCCTTGTTTCGACTCAGGTCTTTCAGTGCTCTGTCAAACTCTTCACGCAGTATCGTGTCTCCCATTTCATCTTCATCTACATGCTCTTCCACTTCCATAATATTGTCCTCAAGTACATCGCCCTTGTATAGACCCTCTATATACTCCTTCCATCTTCCTGCTTACCCTTCTTTGCTTAGAACTGGGTTTCCATCTGAACTCTTGATATTCATACAAGTGGCTCTCTTTTCTCCAACGGTCCCTTTAATTTTCCTGAAGGCAGTATCTATCTTACCCCTAGTGAGATAAGCCTCTACATCCTTACATTTGTCCTCTAGCCATCCCTGCTTAGCCATTTTGCACTTCCTGTGGATCTCATTTTTGAGACGTTTGTATTCCTTTTTGCCTACTTCATGTAATGAGTTTTTATATTTTCTCCTTTCATCAATTAAATATTTCTTCTGCTACCCAAGGATTTCTACTAGCCCTCGTCTGTTTACGTACTTGATCCTCTGCTGCCTTCACTACTTCATTCCTCAGAGCTACCCATTCTTCTTCTACTGTATTTCTTTCCCCCATTCCTGTTAATTGTTTCCTTATGCTCTCCCTGAAACTCTGTACAACCTCTGGTTTAGTCAGTTTATCCAGGTCCCATCCCCTTAAATTTCCACCGTTTTGCAGTTTCTTCAGATTTAATTATTGTTAATTATTGTCAATTTAATTACTGTAATAAACTCCATTAATATGATTAGCCTGTATGGTATCTAGCTATCTGAGAAAACAGCTTCCTGGGCACCCTGTAAGAGACGAGTGGGCAGAATTCCACTGACCGGACGCCGTGTCATCCTCAGCCCCTTTGCGTCACTGTATGAGAACGTGGAGTTGCATTGGTCAGCACACTGCACGCCCTGGCTTCGTCAGCTTACGAGACCGGTCCCGCTATTTCTCAGTCAAGTAGCCTCTCAGCTGCTATCACAAGGGCCGAGTACATCCCTCTTGCTAACAGCCCTCGGCGGAATCCGATGGTCGCCCATCCAAGTTATTGCCAAGCCCGACAGCGCTTAAATTCTCTGAACCGGTGCCACCATTGTAAAAGGGCCTTAGTACCGGTTAATATCACGAACCACTTAAATTGGAACTGTCGAAGAGAAAAAGTTGTGGGGAGGCGAGCCAAAATCTGCATTTCATTGACTGAGGACTTAGAAGTAGTAATAGATCTAGTTACGAGACTGTGCACTTGCTTGTCGGTCCTCATACGAAGGATTGCTGCGCGATATAAGATACCTTACCAGATACGATTGACGGAGGACATCGAAAAAGTTTAAAGACGGACAGCTCTTTTGTATTATCGCGAAGTAGTGGCAGGGGGGGGGGGGGCGAGAGAGAGAGAGAGAGAGAGAGAGAGAGAGAGAGGGAGTGTCACAGATATGATACGAGAGTTATGGTAGCAGTCATTAAAACATAGACGTTTTACGCTGCGGCGAGGTATTTTTACGTAGTTTCGGTCTCAAGTTTTCTTCTCCACATGTGGAAACGCTTCGTAGATTCCCACCTACGTAGAAATGAGCACCGTAAGAAAGAAGAGAAATTAAACTCACGTGGTGCTGACCTCTCCCACGCGCTATACGAGAGTGTGACAATCAATAAATAGTCCGAAAGTGGTTTTACGAACTCTCTGCAAGACATTTAGATATAAATGAAAAATAACAGTAACAGGTATCAGTGACGTAGAAAAGCAGTTGAATGAGATGAAAACATTTAAGTCGCCAGGTTCAGATGGAATCCCAGTTAGGTTTTACATACATTGCTCTACGGTATTGGCTTCTTGATTAGCTTCCATTTATTGCAAATCTCTCGGCCAGCTCCGCATAGCCCCAAAAAATTGGGAAAAAGCTCAGATGACTCCTGTAGATAAGAAAAATAAAAGAACAGACCCACCAAATTACGGTGCAGATACAGATGTAGATGTAGATGTAGATGAATATTACAGGAACTGAAATGTATGATGGCTTGGGTGATGACTTGGATTAAAATTCTTTTTCTTTACAATTACTACTAGGTGAAACGTGATCTGGATTCTATCCACATGTGTTTATGGATTACGCTGTGTGGTCATATGTACGTAAAATGAACCCGATACTTGCACAGCGAAAATGTGACGTACATTAGTTGACGCCACACTTCAGTTTAAAATTTGAATAATTAAAAGGAATAATTGGTAACAGTATCTTTCTTCCTATAAATTGTCACTACCAACATCTACTTGCGTATTTTTTATTTGTTCTGAATCTTCTTATGTTTCACAATAAATCATGTGAACGGTATATAAAAAATACTATATAATAGGAGCGCTACGCCCATTACTTTTTTAAGAACCAGCCGGAATGTTTACCACTTGCGCCTTCCGCCGAGTTCCCGCTGCCTTTTGTGCGGTGTGTTTTACGGCAGTTAATCCTCCGCTCTTGTTTCAAAGGGCTCTGTAATCTTCTGCTAGCGGTTGATTCCAGCCAGAGGCTTATACGCTATCCCGGCTTATAATTAAAATTCTTTCGCAACTTGTACGCTGCAGACGAGCTGGCAAAGAGAAATAAAAGATAAACCGATTACCTGATACAGCTCCCGAGCAGTGCCTTTGTAATGGCTAATCTGTCCAGGAAAAAGCGAAGAAAGTTACCACGGACCAAGAACATTTATTTTCCGAGTAGCAGCTTGAAGCAAATCGGTGTTACAACGTAATGTGTTCTCCTCTTAATCAGATTTGTCTTTTTCCAACAGCCATTCCGATTTCATCTCAGCTCCTACTTTAATAACGTGGACCTTTCGCGCGGATCTATCTTCAACTTCATAATTTACATCGACTTGTAAGAACTGATATCACCAGGTGAGAGGGAGAGAATGATCCGTATTATTTATTACATGTATTAACGGTATTTCTCGTAATGCAGCAGAATAACAGCTATATGATAGAGGGATCAGTCCTCAGACCTGTAAAAGAAAAATAAAAATTCCAACAGAAAACACCATTTAAGTTAACTTGCAAACCTCCTGACAGTACACGTGTTTAAAAAATATATAAATCCCTATTTATATACTCAATATATGCCCCTCAAATGGCGGGTCCACTGCAACCAAACTTGGTAAACTTGGTACACATATTACTTACTACCCTCATACTCATATATTAAGGATAATGCTGATACATAGTGAAACAACGCTCTGGTGGGCGGTTTTTGCGGGTTTAAATCGCCTCGGGGTATGACCATGCGGTGTATTTGACCTGCGGTCGTCGCATGGTAGCACTGGCAGCAGTCCACATACACAAAAGTATGTTGGTGCATGTCAGAGTACGGTGCAGCGAGTAAGTATGCTGACGTTTTCAGACGTGCTAATGGTTACTGTGTGTTGAAAGTGGCTCAAAGAACACATACTGATGACGTTATGAGGGGTAGAATACTAGGGCGACTGGAGTCTGGTCAAACACAGCAGGTCGTAGCACGGGCCCTCCGTGTGCCACAAAGCGTGATCTCAAGATTATGGCAACGATTGCAGCAGACAGGAAACATGTCCAAGCGCTACAGTATGGGACGTCCACAGTGTACAACACCACAAGAACCCCTGTATCTCACCATCAGTGCCCGCAGACGGCCACGGAGTACTGCAGGTAGCCTTGCTCGGGACCTCACTGCAGCCACTGGAACAGTTGTCTCCAGACACACAGTCTACAGACGACTGAACAGACTTGGTTTATTCTCCCAGAGACCTGCAAGGTGCATTCCACTGTCCCCTGGTCACAGGAGAGCCCGTAAAGCCTGGTGTCAAGAACACAGTCCATGTTCGTTGGAACAGTGGTCCCAAGTTATAGTCACGGACGAGTCCAGGTATAGCCTGAACAGTGATTGTCGCCGGGTTTTCCTCTGACGTTAACCAACCTCTAAATGTCCTTTAAAGGGACCTGTATGGAGGTCATGGTTTGATGGTGTGAGGTGGGTTTATGATTGGTGCACGTACACCCCTGCATGCCTGTGACAGATGAACTGTAACAGGTCAAGTGTATGGGGAAGTCATTTTGCACCAGTATGTCCGCCTTTTCAGGGTGCAGTGGGTCCCACCAAGCTGCCATCGTGGGGGAGTACAATGAAACAGAAGATATCAGGTGAATGGAGTGGCCTATTCTCCAGACCTAATCCCCATCAAGTCTTCGAAGTCCTACGAAACTTCAGGAGCTGCGACAGGCACTGGTGCAAGAATGGGAGGCTATAACCCAGCAGCTGCTCGACCGCCTGATCCAGAGTATGCCAAACCGCAATGCGGCCTGTGTATGTATGCATGGTGATCATATCTCATATTGATGTCGGGGTACATGCGCAGGAAACAGTGGCGTTTTGTAGCACATGTGTTTCGGGACGGTTTTCTCAGCTTACCACAAATACTGTGGACTTACAGATCTGTGTAGTGTGTGTTCCCTATGTCCCTATGCTATTAGCGCCAGTTTTGTGCAGTGTCACGTTGTGTGGCACCACATTCTGCAGTTATCCTTAACTTATGAGCATGAGCGTACATGGACAGAAGCCCTGTGTGTTAAAGAACATACTTCCCATGGGGGTGGGAATGGAAAAGAGTCCCACTGAAGCATAACTTGGGAACATCTGGAGTAATTTCAGCCAAATTGGCTGTCTACATGACTTATTATTTGTGTAAAAGTACTATGGGAGTAAGGATATGGAGGTGTGGTTGAGGCTGCATGACGACAAAATGTTAAGAACGATCTGTTGGTATATATTCTCTGTATATGATTTAAAAGTATAAAATGCAGTTTGTCTCTTATTTGTGCTGTTCAATGTGTCAACCTGGCCACGAGAATGAGCACTGCAGTAAGTCAATAACTTTCTGAACGTGCTTGCGGACCTAATACACCACAGATAAATTTCGCATCGTCTCTGGAATCATATGCTGTAAAACGGCAGAGAATTAGATTTATACACTGGACAGCCAGAACATTATGACCACCGAACTGCTTTCGATATAAGCCTGTCCAGGCGATAGGAGCGTCATCTGGCGAGAAATGACTGCTGGTCAGACACTGGCTCGGTGCATGTAGTTGTCGGAGAGCGTGCTGTACTTTTTCGAACCGATGACAGATTTTGGTGGCCCGAAGGCTCGGCACAAGCATTTCGGAAACTTTCACAACCTGTCAGGTGACCGAGGAGTGCTGCGGTGTGTGTCTTCAACAAGTGGTGAAACCAAGGTGAAACGATGTCCAGACATCGTGGGTTTTGGCGGTCGGCCCTCGTTACGTATGTTGGACGTCGTAGGCTGGGCAGATTGGCAAAACAGAACGGGCGGCGAAATGTGGTGGAATTAGCGTCAGTTTTTTTATGCTGGGTACAATAAAAGTGTGTCTGAACGCTCCTAACGATGGGCCCCCGCAGGCGACGACCCATGCATGTATTAGTGTAAACTCCCCGATGGCGGCAACTTCAACTGAAACGGGCACGTCACACTCCGCACTGGACTACGGCTCAATGGCAGAGCGTTGTGTGGTCTGATGAATCCCGATACCTTCTTCATGACGCCAATGGGAGGGCGCGAATCAATAGTCTTCCAGGGAACTGCTACATCTGTACCAGGGGACGGAGACAAGCCGGTGGTGGCTCCACTATGCTCTGTGGGACATTCAAGAGGGTTTCCACGGGTCCTGTGGTTCAAATGGTTCAAATAGCTCTGAGCACTATGGGACTTAACATCTGTGGTCATCAGTCCCCTAGAACTTAGAACTACTTAAATCTAACTTACCTAAGGACATCACACACATCCATGCCCGAGGCAGGATTCGAACCTGCGACCGTAGCGGTCACGCGGTTCCAGACTGAAACGCCTAGAACCGCACGGCTACTCCGGCCGGCACGGGTCCTGTGGAGCTCGTACAATGCACAATGACGGCCTAGGAGTATCTCACATTTGCAGACCAGTTATACCCCTTCATGACGATCATGTTTCCCGACAGTGGTGGAATTTTTTCTGCAAGGTAATACACAATGTCATAAAGCCAGGAGTGTGATGGAGTGGTTCGAGGAACACAGTGGAGAGTTCCAGTTGATCTGTTGGTCACCCAGCTCACCAGATCTGAACCCGATCGAACACATCTGGGCCCGCATCTCGTGGTCGTGCGGTAGCGTTCTCGCTTCCCACGCCCGGGTTCCCGGGTTCGATTCCCGGCGGGGTCAGGGATTTTCTCTGCCTCGTGTTGGCTGGGTGTTGTGTGCTGTCCTTAGGTTAGTTAGGTTTAAGTAGTTCTAAGTTCTAGGGGACTTATGACCACAGCAGTTGAGTCCCATAGTGCTCAGAGCCATTTGAACCATTTGAACACATCTGGGATGTGATTGAACGTTGCCTAAGGGCTCATCGCCCCCTCCATGGAATTCAAGGAATCAGGTGACTTTTGTATGCAGATGTCGTGTCATCTCCTTCCAGTCACTTACCAAGACCTTATTGCTTCCACGCCACGATGAGTCGCCACTGTTATCCGTACCAGAGGTGGACATAGCGCCTGTTAGGTAGGTGGTCATAAAGTTCTAGGTGATCAGAGTATGTGAGCAATATTTGTCACATACGCGTATCTTCAACGTCTACTCCTAAGCCCCTGGATTGCTGTCATCCAAACTTTGTGTACATATTAGTTTTTTTTTTTTTTCTCTTCATCTCAAATTAGAATTTCCGCCCTATCGCCTCTTTTATTTCGTGCACGTATTCCAATCTCTATATTCCCCTCTGGTTTTTACCCTCTACAGCTCCCTCTAATTCCTCGGGGGCTATTCCCGTATTCTAAAGTATGCCCTATCATCCTAGTCCTTCTTCTTGTCAGTGCGTCCCATCTGTTCCTTTCTTCGACGATTCTACGGAGAACCGCCTCATTCCTTACCTCATCAGTCCATCTAATGTTCAACATCCTTCTGTAGAACCATATCACAAATGCTTCGATTCTCATCTATTCGAATTTGACCACTAGTCATGATCCTCTACATGCAGTGCTGCACTCCAAACGTGCATTTTCAGAAATTTCTTCCTCAAATTAAGTCCTACCTTTGGGATCAGTCGATTTCGTTGGTCAGGAATGCTATCTTTCCCTGCCAAAGTCTGCTTTTTATGTCTTGTTTGTTGCATCCGTCATTTTTTATTTTGAATCCCAGAACTTCAAATTCCTTACTTCGTCTACTCCGTGATCACCATCCATGATAGGAGAATCCCTGAACTTCGTCTACTTCACAAATTTTGACATTAGGAACCTTGCTACTGTCTTTTATGGTACTGTTCATCACTTTTGTATCTTTCTGGTTTCCCGTAAATCCATATTCTGCAGCCTTTAGTGTGTTCATTCCATTCTGCAGATTCTCGAATTAGCCTCCTCTTTCACTCGCGATAGCAATGTCAGCAGCAGATCTAGTCACTGACATCGTTTCACACTGATTTGTAATCCAGTTCTTGCATCTTTCTTTTATTTCCGTCATTGCTTATTTGGTGTATATATTGAAAGGCAGGGGCGAAGACTTGCATCCCTTTCATACAGATTCCGTACTCAGAATGCTTTGTTTTTGGTCTCTTCTCTCACTTTTCCCTCTTGAGTACTGTATGTATTTAATTTTACCCCCATTAAGCTGTAGCTTAGTACTATTTTTCTCAGTATTTCGAACATCTTGCACCGTACGATATCGTCAAACTTCCTTTCTTCATCCATGCTTCCGTCATCAAGTGCAGCGTCAAAACTGCCCTTGTGGTGCCTTTACGTTTTCTAAAGCCAAACTGATCTTCTGACGTATCCTCAATTCTCATTTCCATTCTTACTTATATTACTCTTGTCAGTAGGTTCTTAAGCTGACTGTGCGATCATCTCCCATTTATCGGTCCTCGCTAAGCACGGAATTGTTCGGACGTTATGCATTCCGAAAGTGTTATGGTATGTCGCCTCTCCCACAGATTCTGCACACCAACGTGAATGGTCACTTGGTCGCAGCTGCCCTCAATGATTTCAGAAGTTCCGATGGTGTGTTATTTGCCCATGCTGCATTACTTGGTGCAAGACTTTTCAAAGCTCTAATACTGGATCCCCTGTGCGTTCCTTATAGATTCCAAATTATTCTTCTATCATGTCCTTTCCACACAGAGTCCTTCAGAGTACTCGTCCCACATAGCCGCTCTCTCCTCTGTGTTTAGCTGTAGAACTCCCATTCCACACTTGAGACCTCAGTGTTTGGTCTCTTACCCCAAACAACCCAACCCAACACACTGCACACTTAACGTTACCACCCCCGCTTTTAATTTTTGTTTTGACTTTTATATATGCTGAGTCAGTCCTTTTTCAGGTGATCATTCATTTTTCAATTTGTTCACATTATTCCTGCAGCCACTTCACGTGGATTCCCTGCCCTTCTAATTTATTTTATTTCTAATTATTTATATTACTCTATACCTGCCATCCCCTGAACTTTTTAGTACGTACCTCTGCTGTCGACCAACTGAAGCATTTCTTTTTATTCACGTTTTCCGAGCAGTTACCTTCCTCGTACGTATGCTTGTCTGTCCAACATCCGTTATTGCCCTTCTTAGGGATGTCGACTCGTTTTTAACTGAACTGCCCACTCTCGGTTTCCTTATCGTAGTACCCACATTCTTAGCGAAATTCAAATGGCTCTCACCTTTCCTCACTATGTCTCCAATTTCCTTCGACACTGATCTACCTGGACGATTCTCTCAAACTTCAATCTGCTCTTCATTACTACTAAATTGTGTCTTGAGGTTATATCTGCTTTTAGGAACGCCATGCTATCCAGTATCTGATTTCGTAATCTCTGTCTAACCGTCTGCTTTTGTGTACGCCTTTTTATCTAACATCTGATTTCAGAATCTGTGCCTGACCACGATGTAATCTAAATGAAATCTTCCCATGTGTCCGAATCTTTCCCAAGTACACCTCTTCATCTTGTCATTCTTGAACAGAATATTCGCTGTTGCCGTTTGAAATTGATTGCAGAACTCAATTACACTTTCTCTTTATTCACTCCTACTATTAAGCACGTACAAGTATTATCTCATAACCCTTGATTTTATTCCTTCCAGTACAACCGAGCTCCAATCCCTAATGATTGTTAAATTTCATCTCCCTTTATGTACTGAATTACGTGTTCAGTATCCTCAGATACTTTATCTCTTCATCTTCTGCTTGCGACGTCTTCGTGCATACCTGAACTATCGTTTTCGGCATTGATTTGCTGTCGAATCTGATGAAAACAATGCTACCACTGAATTGTTCACAGCAGCTTACTCTCCGCCCTACTTTCATATTCAGAATGAATTCTCTTTCTGTTACACTATCTTATGCTGCTGTTCACATTGCCCTCTACTCATCTTACTCCTATTTCACTTCACTGACGCACCCCTCCCACCGTCACCCTGTATCTAGAAGGAGCCTTTGCATTTCCCTTTTCAGGTTTTCTAGCTTTTACATTAAGTCCAATGTTCAGACATTCCATGCTCTAGCTCGTAGAATGGTACCCCTTTATTGGTTATTTCACCTTTTTCTCGTGGCTCTCCTCCCTTTTGGAAGACCTCTGCTGGAGATCCGAATAGATTGGTGAAGGGTGGTGGGGTGGGGGGGAGGGGTTGGGATCCGGAATTTTTGTCAATGGAGAGACCTTCATTGTGGTGGTGATAAGAAGAAGGGCAGGGGAAAGATGACGTGGACAGAGAGGAGATGAACAGATGGAGGAGGAGGTGGAAGGTAGGGGGCGGGGGAAAAGATGGGCAGAGCATAGGGCGGAGGAGATGGACAGCGACGGGATGGACAGAGAGAGGAGAAGAGGAGGAGGTGAACAGAGTTATGGGCAGTATGAATGTAGAGAGAGAGAGAGAGAGAGAGAGAGAGAGAGAGAGAGAGAGAGAGAGGTGGGAGGAGAAAGTGGATTAACAGGATAATGGAATTAATAAACACCCTGGCAACGCTAGATTTCTCAACTGTTTTCTGTAAATACATTGAAGGATAAAAAGTCGAAACACCAAAAAGGAATTGTACGACATAAACAAAAGTTGGTAGGCGTCTTTCTACATATCAGCGATGATATCTATTGACATTACGCTCCAACCACATAAGAGTGGTGGTATTAGCGCTACTATGAGGATGCAAAACAGGTTCACTTTAAATACACGCTGTAATGGTCATGAGCATCAGTTACTTTCTAGACTGGACATGATGAGCTGATGTTAGCCAAAATTGCCTTTAAGGCAACAAAGACACTATTATCAACATCTCCCTGAGTGTGAACGAGGTCGTGTAATAGAGCTACGAGAGAGTAGGTGCTCCTTCTGCGATATTGCAGAAAGACTTGGCAGGAATGTAGCCACTCTACATGCCTGCTGACAGCGGTGGTCGTGGAAATGTACAGTCGCAATAAGATTGGGCTGTGGATGACCACGTGATACTACGGAGAGGGAAGCCCATCACGTTCGGCTAACGCTCTGGCGCATCGTACTGCCTTTGCAACAGCAATCTGAGCAGCAGTTGGCACCACAGTGACACAAACGAACTGTTACAAATCGGTTACCTCAAGGACAGCTCCGAGCTAGACGCGTCTAGCTCAACCCCCCCGTAATTTGCGACTTCAGTCGTATCAAGTAAGAGCTTACTGGAGGGCAAGGCGGAGGTCTGATGTGTTTTATGATGAGGGCTGACTCCGCCTCGGTGTGAGTGGTTTTTGTGTGTTGGTTAGGAGGAGGCCAATTGAGGGCCAACAGCCAAGCTGTCTGCGTTCTAGACGCACTGGACCATCACCTCGAGTTATAACCGGGGAGCGACTTTGTAGTACAGCAGGAGCACTCTGGTGGTTAATCCACACAAAAATGGCTCTGAGCACTATGGAACTTAACATCTGAGGTCATTAGTCCCCTAGAATTTAGAACTACTTAAACCTAACTAACCTAAGGACATCACACACATCCATGCCCGAGGCAGGATTCGAATCTGCGACCGTAGCGGTCGCGTGGTTTCAGATTGAAGCGCCTAGAACTGTTCGGCCACACCGGCCGGCTGTTAACCCACACACTCGGACTGCAAACTCGTATGTCAGTCCGGTGACTGGGCCTGTTGCGCTGCCATTCACGAACAGCATACCAGGTAGTGTTTTTCAAAAGGATAATGGTCGCTGTTGTAACCCAACAGAGAGTCGACATGTTGCCTTGGCTTGCTCGGTCACCACATCTGTCCCCAAACGGGAACACAGTTACATCATCGGACGATAACTCCAGCGTAATACACTAAACAGCATTAACCATTCCTGTATCGACCGAATGGCATGGAGCTCTATCCCATAAATTGACATCCGACACCTTTACTAGGCAAAGCATGATCCTAGAAGTGTGGCTTAACTTCTGACATATTTTAATTAATCTGAATTCTGCTTCTCTGTTAAATTGTCACACTTCAAAAACTTTTTATTATTCATGGTTAAAACAAAAAGCGCAGCATTATTGTGCCTAATGTAGGTATTAGTATGTGATACTACACGTTACAATTTTGCGCAACTGTTGTTCAGTGATAGTTACATGTCCATTTTTCTAAAGTTTATTTAAGAAAAACAAGTCAGAACCACAAGAATCATATAAAGTGTCATAAAGCTGTTAGTTTCGTACTTAAACATCGATAAAAACGCAAAGATATTGTAAAAAAACCACCGATTCATTGTATGTAATTCTTGACAATAAGTAACTAAACAGACGACACAAAAAGCGTGCAAATTAAATTAGAATAGAATGAGTGACAATATCTCTCAACTAATTTTCGTTTAGAACTGCAGTACAAAACAGTAGTAGCATAATCAGAGATAATAATAGGCAATTTCCTGTCTCCTCCTTCCACTAACACAACACACTCTTCGGCACTTTATAATGTTCCCAACGGGACCGGCAATCCTTAAGTTCGTACAGTTTCCTCCACCATGCAATGTCAACATCTCATAATGCTGAAAGCCAGTGATCTGCCGTCGACTAGTACAAGTCAACACCATTTCCTTACGCTGAGAGTCAGTTTGTAAATAAGCTTTCCTGAAATCACGGACTGTGGTTACAATTTTAAAATCAATTACGATCTTCATGGTGCAGAGAGCTGGTTGGGAAATGGTAAGATACTGATTAATAAAACTGAACATACTTAAGCAGTAGTTTATTATCGAAAAACAATTGAACACTATACAATTACTAATATACACAATTTAATAGAGGGGTCACTGATGACTAGTAAATAGGGCAGTGAAGGGAGGATATAACGCGAAATGTAAGCACTTATTAAAAAATTATTAGAGCCATATTTATTAATAAACAAATATAAAAATTTTCATGTGTAAAGCAAAAGAGCTTGTGTTAACGGAAAAATATAATGAAATATGCACGGTTAACATTTTGACAGAAATTTGAATTTTTAATTATTTTATTTCCTTTTTTATAAAAAAAACATAAACCAAATTCTTATCATGCAATTAATCCGAAAATTTTGTTGTAGTGCCCTGAGAAGGTTATAAGACCACTGAATTACAGTTATTAATTTATGGTATAATCATTTACTGAGTTTTTAATTTTGAACATCCAAAATTAACTGTTTATTCTACATACAATCATTTAAAAATCAGAATATAATTGCAGGATCTCGTATTTTTTAGTTCCAGGGACACAGCAACAGGTTGCGAACGGTCACTGAAAACTTCATAGCATTAGCGCATACACTTTTTGATAAAATGTTTCTAATGACGTAAAAAATGTAAAACAGTGAAAATGAGGTTCAAAGACTTTCTTCTCATACTTTTACATGTAATAAGCTAGCTCAATTTTAAAATCCTTCATACTAATACTCCTCATCCTCCAGGTTTCTCTTCTCTGCTCTTCGAATCTGACTGGCCTGTATTTGCAGATAAGAAACTGATCTGTTAGCTTTCTTGACCCTGCTCTCGTCGATAGAGGAAAATTATTTGGTTGTAAACTTGTAAACACACTAGCATCCATACCAACTCTCTTCAGCACTTCAATTCTGCCGTTATTTCCGTTACTGTAACATAAAAATGCATCATAGACACCAATTTAGAGTATTTCAAGTCTACAGAAAGTCCTTCTTGAGCATCGAATCCAAATTAAATTATTGAGGCTTCCATTTGAATTTTGTGTCTTTCCGTGAAGACACTTCCTCAATAAATCAGGGTTTGCAAGAAACCTGAATGTGGACTTAATTGCGTTCATAACAGGTTCTGGTAATGAGTGTTTATGTGAATAAGTCACATTTCTGTTGCTGAAATTGCATCAGTCGTCTTTCGGACACAAATTGTGCATTGATGTTTGGTCGGTCATTGCCTCTAAATTATGTGTGTTCTTCCTGATAGCTCTCCCATAAAATAACTGAAGAGAATCAGCTTCTTTCATAGTGAGCCCGATTTTCCCTCCTAGTGGTTTTCCATCCTCAAGTACTTCACCTTTCTTCTCTTTCAGCAAGCGACGATGCCTACCCTCAAGCTTCTTTTGGATGTGGCCAACACATTCCAGCTTTTGTATTGTTGTATTATACGGATTTTTATCTCTTACAGCTTTGAACAAAGAGGAGTCCCCATCACCAAGGTAGTTAGTATATGTTACACCATACTATTCCTCAGATCTGGAGAACATCGTCACAACTGCAGCAGCTTCCATGCCCCCATTTGAGCCACTACAATTATTAGAGCATGCTACTGCATGCTCTTCTTCTCACAGTTTCTCTCTGTCTTCATTGTTGGAGATTTTCCTTGCTGCACACTGTTGGCAGTATTTAGACATAATCTGTATATCTAAAACTTTACCTGAGTCAATACCAATAACAGACGCAACTCCATACAGAGTTGTGTGATCCCTTTTCATTCAAGTCCCATCCATAGCCACACACAGGTCAGTAACATTTGTAGGAGATTCACTGTCAGGAATATCTACCCCAGGACCTATTTCGTTTTGGTTTATTTCCACCAGTTCCTCCACTGATTTCTTCATAGAAACTTTGGCAATATCGTATAAAGCATCAGACATTTCTTTATTAATTTTGCAAAACTTGCACAAGGTGGAGGCATGGTCAGAAAACCACACAATAAATTACCTCCTTCCCTGCACTGCCCAAGGCATCTCAGAGCATATGCCAACCTGAAATTGCTTTCATAGATACCAGTGACAGATTTTTGGAGGAGGAAAATGAAAATTCATAGCCACACGAGTTACAAATTCATTTAATATCACAAGCTATTCCCACTCTTTTTTCTTCAACAACAATCATCTGTTACAGCTTTGAAAAAAGAGGAGTCCCTGTCACCTAGGTAGTTAGTATATATAACACCATACTATTTTTACAGCTAACATATGAACATGAAAACTTTATAGCCTGGCAGAGAAGCTCTAAATGAATAAGTCTGAATCCAGTTGAATCCATATCAACATCATTCACACACTTACACAATTCTCCTGTCCCAAGTTTCGATGCTGCAGCTGAAAGCTTATGTTCTTCATTTCAAGCTGCTTCCTGTTTTTTCTTGGTAAACCGATTTCCATGAAACCTCCGATTTCTAAACACAGTTTTCCACCACCCATTATGCACAAATCTTGACTTCCACGTAAAGGTTTGCGAATTCAACCTTCCACCTACTAATATGGGTTAGTTTTGTCAAAACGTAAGTAAACAACATGCAAGAAAGTTTTCAGACAAAGATATAGATGTCAGCCAGAGATATACACTCCTGGAAATTGAAATAAGAACACCGTGAATTCATTGTCCCAGGAAGGGGAAACTTTATTGACACATTTCTGGGGGTCAGATACATCACATGATCACACTCACAGAACCACAGGCACATAGACACAGGCAACAGAGCATGCACAATGTCGGCACTAGTACAGTGTATATCCACCTTTCGCAGCAATGCAGGCTGCTATTCTCCCATGGAGACGATCGTAGAGATGCTGGATGTAGTCCTGTGGAACGGTTTGCCATGCCATTTCCACCTGGCGCCTCAGTTGGACCAGCGTTCGTGCTGGACGTGCAGACCGCGTGAGACGACGCTTCATCCAGTCCCAAACATGCTCAATGGGGGACAGATCCGGAGATCTTGCTGGCCAGGGTAGTTGACTTACACCTTCTAGAGCACGTTGGGTGGCACGGGATACATGCGGACGTGCATTGTCCTGTTGGAACAGCAAGTTCCCTTGCCGGTCAAGGAATGGTAGAACGATGGGTTCGATGACGGTTTGGATGTACCGTGCACTATTCAGTGTCTCCTCGACGATCACCAGTGGTGTACGGCCAGTGTAGGAGATCGCTCCCCACACCATGATGCCGGGTGTTGACCCTGTGTGCCTCGGTCGTATGCAGTCCTGATTGTGGCGCTCACCTGCACGGCGCCAAACACGCATACGACCATCATTGGCACCAAGGCAGAAGCGACTCTTATCGCTGAAGACGACACGTCTCCATTCGTCCCTCCATTCACGCCTGTCGCGACACCACTGGAGGCGGGCTGCACGATGTTGGGGCGTGAGCGGAAGACGGCCTAACGGTGTGCGGGACCGTAGCCCAGCTTCATGGAGACGGTTGCGAATGGTCCTCGCCGATACCCCAGGAGCAACAGTGTCCCTAATTTGCTGGGAAGTGGCGGTGCGGTCCCCTACGGCACTGCGTAGGATCCTACGGTCTTGGCGTGCATCCGTGCGTCGCTGCGGTCCGGTCCCAGGTCGACGGGCACGTGCACCTTCCGCCGACCACTGGCGACAACATCGATGTACTGTGGAGACCTCACGCCCCACGTGTTGAGCAATTCGGCGGTACGTCCACCCGGCCTCCCGCATGCCCACTATACGCCCTCGCTCAAAGTCCGTCAACTGCACATACGGTTCACGTCCACGCTGTCGCGGCATGCTACCAGTGTTAAAGACTGCGATGGAGTTCCGTATGCCACGGCAAACTGGCTGACACTGACGGCGGCGGTGCACAAATGCTGCGCAGCTAGCGCCATTCGACGGCCAACACCGCGGTTCCTGGTGTGTCCGCTGTGCCGTGCGTGTGATCATTGCTTGTACAGCCCTCTCGCAGTGTCCGGAGCAAGTATGGTGGGTCTGACACACCGGTGTCAATGTGTTCTTTTTTCCATTTCCAGGAGTGTAGATGTCAGCCAAAGATATCGAATGAAAATAGCCTTCACACTAACAAAAATTCCGCTGAAGCAAGCAGTTTCCCAAATGCCGTAAAACGTCGGAATGGCCGCCGGTGGAGAGTTAAGCAGTTTAACAATTTAAAGGCCTTTATAAAGCTGTTATCATGATAAAATTCACACACAACGAAGGTTAAACTGTGTAGCTCAACAACTGTGTAGCTCGAGAAATTCATTATATCCCTCCTTAAACTTAAGGCTCACCCCATCAGTAAATACATTGACGGACTCAAAATGGAATCACCTTTCTTTTCCTATCAAAGTAATTTAATGTACTAAGCAGTTGCAGCAAGATGGCATTGCTCGTTAACGGACAATTACAACTAAAGAACTTCAACTGATCAAACACATAACGGCACTTTGTAACTGTACAAACGGCTTAAGGCCCATGGATAGATGCCTCCTAAGCAATAGATTATTTTAAGTAATTAAATTCTAAACCAAATTTCATTAAGGAACAAGCTGCCTCTGTCCTAAAGAGCAGATTACGGCAACAGCGAGCATACTTAAGTGAACAAAACTGCACAAAAAATGTTAATAACACTTAACACATACACAGAGTAAAAGGACCAACAGACAGCGAGTATGCAAACAAGATCAGTAAGAGGCGAAGATGGTTGAGGATTTCCACGACCTTAAACGTACGTCCAAACACACATCCACGAGCAGCAGGTTGTTCCACGTGTAGGTGTGTGGGGCGAAGTGTGCGTGGATGAGGTGCAGAAAAATATTATCATACGTTTATTGAAACCTAGTCATTTGGAAAACATAACACAGTACTGACCACAACCAACATTACACATTGTCTTTCCTGATCGAAGCTTGTTAATTTGCCAAAGCAACTTTTTACAAATGTTTAAAATCTTTTACATTTAAATCTTAATTCAACAGCACTTCATAAGAAATTATTTAAGTATAGGGGCAGTGCAGTTGAAGGCTTTACTGGATTTTAAGAAAAGGTAAAATCACACAAGTATTTACAACAGAAAATAATAATAAACCAAACAGATGAAAGTTAGTTCAAGATTTAGCCATTAAACGGCCGCGGAATTTAATGCAGCAGTAATTTACCTGCTACTTAGCTGAATAGCCGAAACTCATAGTTAAAACAAAATTACAGATTCGAATTAAATCAAAAATTGGAAAGGGAATCAGCGGCCACTCATACCAATTAAATTTATCTGTGGTTGCAGAGAAATATTAATTCCGCCGCGTAATACAAATTCAGAGATGTTTAAAGACAGAAGCTCGACTCAGACAATGATCTACTTTAAGAAAATAACTATAGCAGAATAAGTACATAGAAGACCGTACACTAATAATTGAGTTGCCATTCAACAACAAATTAAGTAGCTAGCGAAACCATGGTCCAGCAACTAAGATTAATACATTAACAATAAATAATATACTAATCAGTTGTTCCTGCTCCAAGACCGTTAATCCAGCAGGTCAGTGTACATCTAGTTCCCGTTACAGAACGGCGCAATATTCAAATGGGCTGTCACTCTGACACTGTTTACAAATCGGCTGGGCACGGTCACCTTACATGGTACACAATAAGGCGTTAGATAATCTGTGGAGAAACTGTTTGCGTTCTAGAATTAACTGCACATCCTTACGTTTCAAAGTTGCAAGAACCTCACACAATGTGAGATTAATTAGGCTTAGGACTTTGTACAAATGCCTACAGAATAGAAGTGGCCCGACTATTACTGAATGACTATTTACATCCGCTTCGGAGGCTCCGTCCGCGAGCACTATCACTTAGTTGTTATTTGAAATAATGGTCGTACCCACAATTCACGCGGGCGCCTACGACGGGAGGACGAACAACAGCTGGTGGAGTTTAATACATTCAACTCTAGCACCGAAGAATGTACCACAAAACTCATTTGAAAATCCAGATATAACCGGATACAAATACCGCTCTTCTTCCGGGAGTTTCAGCTGCAGAATTCATGCTCTACGGTCTGGTGGTCGTCTCCCATTCCGTCCTTATTTTTAGGGTGAAGCCAACACTCATCTAACAGGATTCTTCCTCCAAACGGTGACCGATGACCTCGCTGTCTGGTCTCCTTCCCGAAAACAACCAACCAATCCTCCAAACGGCAACGGTGCAGCTCGCGCCAAACACCCCGCCTTCCGTTACGGCGTCAGCGCCAGACACATCCTTCACCTGGCAAAACTTCGCTATCTCCACTTCCCGCTTAGTCCCGACAGCCACTCCCGACGCCCACATATCCCGCACGGCCCCTCGGTGGTGCCACCGTCACAAGCAATCAGTGTAGGAACTAGTGATATGCCGTATCAATTATGTACCGGCGTCCGGCACAGGGTTTATAGACACAATGACAGCAGGTACAAGGCGTGAAGTTCGTGAGAACTTTAGGGCTAATTGCCTATCACACTGAAATCATAAAAGAAAATAATGATAAATATTAAGGTACCCTGGCTGGTATATGCGATTGAAATATAGAACGCCAAAGTAAGGTAAATAATCTCAGTAGTTTACACGAAAGCGAACAACGGGTCTAGCAGATCAAACATCGGAAAGAATTCACTATTCCTGGCGGGCAGAGACAGCAATCAAACAAATCTCTATATACTCATTACACACGGAGCTAGTTCGGCAAACAGCTAATAAAAGCCGGCCGCGGTGGTCTCGCGGTTCTAGGCGCACAGTCCGGAACCGCGCAACTGCTACGGTCGCTGGTTCGAATCCTGCCTCGGGCATGGATGTGTGTGATGTCCTTAGGTTAGTTAGGTTTAAGTAGTTCTAAGTTCTAGGGGACTGATGACCACAGCTGTTAAGTCCCATCGTGCTCGGAGCCATTTGAAGCTAATAAAAGGTATTGCTGATTTACTAGAATCAGATTTATAGCTGTGTTACAAAAATAGATACCTTTTCCACACGTGTCCGAGGAATTTACAGTAGCAAAAATGCTGATGAAAACCACAAAACGAATTAAAATTCCCTCTTTAGTTCAGTATACAACGTATTAAATAATGGCTAATCTGTCCAGTAACACAACACATGTAAGAGGAGGATTAAAACTATTCTATTACAGTACACATATTAGACTGTTCGAGGTGGTTACACCTGAGCTTTGCGAGTTCTTGAATAATGATACTATTTTTCAACAGTGGAAATCCAGCATTGAATCTATCACTGATTTCCACAACTTACGTTTCGAACTAGTTCGCAGTAACACCATCAGGTTATAACTTCCGTTCTCCCAAATTAATCGCAGATAATATCGTTACGATTCAGCTTTTATTTTAGACGTAGCACCTGCTTAGCGGTTTTCATTCCTAATTGATGATGAATGTTGGGTCTTCACACATACCCGGTGTTGATCCTGTTATGATCTCCAAGCTCCCTACACAGCTTTCTTCGTCTTGACTATGTAGTATATTGCAAAATACCAAACACACACACACACACACACACACACACACACACACACATATATATACATTCATTGCTGTTTAATCATATATATATATATATATATATATAGATATATATATATATATATATATATATATATGATTAAACAGCAATGAATACGTAATACGGCAGATACAGAACTTACAGAAAAAATTTAACAGTAAGCGATGCCTTGCGTACATAAGAAACCGAGCCACGCTACCCCCAGTTACGTTGTAAGCAGGAATACAAATCCAAATTACAGTCCACTTTCTACAGAAATGGCAAATACGTGTCCAGAATATTGGCAACTCACCCTCCTCGAAAATTTCAAACGAACGCCTTCGCTCAACTGGAACCGAATGCAACGAGGATGCATGGGTCACAAGTAAGCTAAGGACGAAATTACTGCAAGTTACAGAAAAGGGTTCACCATAAATCCAAAATATAGGTGCGTAACGGGATTCCATCATTCCTCCATCGGTCGAGTAGCTGACAGTTAAATACCAAGCGGCATAATGGGCCAATATCCCGCCATAGCTTAGGCCGCTGTCTTCCAGCATCCCTTTGGCCCAGAAAAACACACGTCCCAGGTAAAACATGGTCTGGAACTTGTGTAATATAATGGAACATTTACAGCCGTATTTACGATGTTATTTAGTATATGGCTACCAGTTTCGGTGATTCATTGCACCATCTTCAGGCCTCAACTGACGCTGAGGGGGTTAGCTCCAATCGTAGACCCCAAGTTGATGGCTGGAGACATATCTTTGTTACAGGTAAATTCTTCATTTTTGTGACGATAGTGTCCGTAGTTGATGGTATTTTTGTTTCTGTCGTTGCAACTACAGAAATGCGTTTTTTTTTCACCAAACACGTTTCGCTTACTGAGTTAAAGCATCATCAGTGGTCTGTGTCCGCCTCCGTAGCGCAGTGGTAGCGTTACCGCCTACCACACAAGGGGCCCCGGTTCGATTCCCGGCAGGGGAATGGGTGTTGTGTGTCTTTCACGTGGCATCACCTAAAAAGGACTTGCAATACGGCGGCCGAACTCCCCCGAATGGGGACAACAATGCCATACGATCATTTCCGACAGTGGTCTGTAATTAAGTTATTTACACTTTGATATCCTTTTCGATCGAAAAACAGTTCGTTAAGATTAGGTTGGTTTGTACTTACGGCGATTTTTTGGCTGATTTCTCGCTTACATCGGGAAATGCCGTCTGTTAGACACCTATAATTTTCGTCTAATTGTTAGATATTCTACTGCACTACGCATTTCTCATGTTTTTCCCAAGATGCTTTTATGCACACCACTGTATTCTCTTTGTTTCTGTACTTCAAGTATGTGTTGTTTGCGTATTGTAGTGCTGGAAACATAACCTTTCCAATACTTTGTCTTTGACCTACAACATTTTTTTAATAGATTATTGTATGTGTGTAATTCTATTTAATTATGTTTCTGTGTATTTATGTACTCTGTAAGAGTAGAGAAGAAATAGCGATGGCGGGATTTTTTTCAGTTTTTTGGGGGGGAGGGGGGGGGGAGCATGATGAGTGGACATAAGTATATAGCAGTGTGATGGAGTGTGATAGAGAAGAAGGTGATGAGCGAGAAGTGAAATTAAACTATAAGGGGGAGGGGTTGTGAGAGAGCGGGAGGAGGTAAGGGTGGTAAAGGTTCTTTTCTTGTTCATTCTATATATTGCTGCAGAACAACTAAAAATTAGACAAAAATTATCAGTGTCTAACACAGAAGAACAACAATGTGCTAGCAGACGCCATTTCCCGATGTAAGCGAGAAATCTGCCAGAAAATCACCTTAAGTGCAAATCAACCTAATCTTAACAAACTGTTTTTCGATCCAAAAACAAATAAAAATGTAAATAACTTAATTCTAGACCACTGATGATGCTTTACATCAATAAAGCGAAACGCGTCTTGTGAAAAAAAAAACCACGCGTATTTTGTAGTTGCAACGACAGAAACAAAAATACCCTCAAGAATTTGTTACAGGTAGTCTGCGAAAACCAGTTGATAGACATTGGTCAATGATGACTCCCGTGTATGAGTAGAGTTAACCCCCCAGCGTCAGTAGAGGCCTCAAGATGGTGCACTAAAGTACCAAAACTGGTAGGCATATAATAAATGTCGCTGTAAAGACAGCAGTAGGTGTTCCATTTTATTACATAAGTGAACAGCTGAAGTCCCTGAAACCTAAAATCAGAAAAATGGAGATACAAAATCTTGATCTGGAGCTTCCCACACAGCAGCGTGCGAGTGCCTTCCATTCCCATTCCTGTGCACGTCTCTGGCACTTCTCCCAACCTGTGGCAATATTATCTATGCCCCCTGCTTTATTTGATCTTAAGTAGTGCACAGTTATTTTAAATTCTGACTCTAATACTGGATCCCATGTCTCTTCCCTGGCAACTTTTGTTTCTTCCAGTACGTCATGAAACAAGTCCCCCCTTCGAAGAAGGCTACAATCAATCTTCCCGCTTTCTTGTCCTTTCCTCTGCGTTTAACAGAGGAATTCCCATTGCACTCTTAATGTTACCGCCATTACTTTTAACTAAGTCGAAAGTTGTCTTCACTTATCTATATGATCAGTCTGTCCTTCAGACAATCATTTCTTTCCGATTTTTTCACCTTTTTTATGTAACCATTTTGCCATAGCTTCATGCGCTTCCTATTTATTTCATTTCTAAGTGAATTGTATTTCTGTATTCCTGAACTTTCCAAACATTTTCACACTTCCTTCTTTCCTCTATCAACTGAAATATTTTTTCTGTCGTCCATGGTTTCTTCGCAGTTACCGTGAATGTGCCTGTGTTTTCCCTTCCATCTTCCGCGAATGCCCATTTTAGGGTTGCTTCACGTGGACTGCCTGCTGAGCTGTTCCTTATCGTAGTATCTATAACCTCATCAAGCGTACTTCTTCATTCCTTAGTATTTCCGTACCTCACTTCCTTGCGCATTGATTCTTCCTGGCTACTCTCTTAAACTTCAAGTACTCTTCATCATTATTAAATTCTGATGTGATTCTAAGCCTATGTGCACGTTTCAAGCCAGTATCTGATCGTGGAATCTCTGCCTGACCTTGATGTAATCTAACTGGAATCTTTCCAAACGTCCAGGCCTTTTCCATGTATACCTCCACCTCTTGTATTTCTTGAACAGAGTATTTGCTATTACTATCTGATATTAGTCCGCACCTGGTAGGTGAGTGGTCAGCGAGACGGAATGTCGTACCTAATGGCCCGGGTTATATTCCCAGCAGGGTCGGAGATTTTCTCCGCCCAGGGACTGGGTGTTGTGTTGTCCTTATCATCATCATTTCATCCCCATCGACACGCAAGTCGCCGAAGTGGCGTCAACTCAAAATACTTGCACCAGGTGACCGGTCTACCCAACGGGATGCCCTAGTCACACGGGATTTCCATATTTGCAACTGATATTTATGGCAGAACTCTATTAGTCTTTCTCCTATCATTCCTAGTACCAAACCCATATACTCCCGTAAACTTTTCTTGCACTCGTTCCTCTACAACCGCATTCCAGCTCCATGTAACTA